>NC_064001.1:5007500-10007500 GCF_932276165.1 Plutella xylostella
CCACCGAAAATTAGCCATTAACAATCCTTAGGCATCGTCGCTCGCTTATCAAATCGGGCGTAACTTTTATGAATCTGTAGAGCGATCCGGAAAAAACGCAGCACATTCTATTCGATAGTCTATTCGAAAGTGCTGTCAACCTGTCAACAACAAAATGGCGGTGTATAGATTTGCGAAAGTTTGACAGCTATCATTCCATAGGTCATTGTCAGAATAATATTATGTACTCTGTGGTCATTCTTTTCGAAACTCATTCGAAAGGTAAAAAGTGTTCGAAAGTGCTGTCAAGTTGACAATAGTCGCACTCGCATTCGATTCTATTCGTTAGCTCGAATTTTCGTGATACGGGTACTGATAGATGTTTGAGAGTCGAGCGACGCTGCTTATGGATTGTTAATTGCTAATGTGACTTGCCCACACTAACATACGGTGCCGATACATGGACGATGACCAACGAAACTGTGCACCGAATCAGAGTTCCACAAAGAGCTATAGAGCGAGCCATGTTAAGTATTTCGCTTAGACGTATTCCTAACGTGGTGATCCGTCAAAAGAGGAAAGTGTTCAACGTCGGTATGCGGGTCGCCGAACTGAAATGGGAGTGGCAGGATACTTGGCTCGTGGGGGGACGGAAGGTGGAAAAATGCGGTGACAGAATAGTGGCCAAGAGACGGAACAAAAACAGTTTGAATCCTTTCTGCCAAATAAAATTTGAACTGTTTTATTAAAAATTATATTCTATGAAACAACTCAGACAGTTTGAGTCCTTTCTGCTAAATACAAATTGACTTCTTTCAATCAATAAGTATTTCGCTAAAACGACTCAAGACGGTTTGAGTCCTTTCTGCTAAATACAAATTGTCTTTTTTCGATGAATAAGTATTTCTCTAAAACGACTCAGACGGGTTGAGTCCTTTCTGCTAAATACAAATTGTCTTTTTTTAATGAATATGTATTTCTCTAAAACGACTCAGAGCGCTTGAGTCTTTTATGAAAAACTAAATTTTTCATGGTTCCATAGGAAATGCGTTTCTTTAAAAGGACTCAAACAGTTTGAGTCCTTTATGTGAAACTAAAAAATGTGTGTTTCATACAATGTGGGTTGGTCCCCCACATCAAAAAAGTATGTTGTAGTTGGTTTTTTACTGTGTTTGTTTTCTTGACAGGTAGACCCTACATTAAATAGCATGTTCTAGTATATAACTCAATTTTGACCAAGTTGTGGATTGAGGCCTTTCTGCGTAACTACGTCCAATTCACAAACAGATGACAGATCTATTGCAAACAGTTTTTGAAGCATTTGTCGCAGCAGTGGAGTTTCGCATCGTAGATGCAAGGGGGGAGGAAGATCACGTGAACTTAGTAGCTGCTCAGACAGTAGCCTCAATCAAACAGATCTTCGTACCTCATGTTGAGTCGTATGGAGTAGTGTTGTTATCCAATCTGTTGATTGATATTGCAGCAGAGTTGAGTACCCCCGAACAGGTAGCAGAAGCTGATTTAGAGTTGAAGTCAAATGCAACAGCTATTGTTACTTATTGTGTAGAGTCAAAGAACACAGGAAACCCCCCCCCGCCCGGACAGCGCAAGTGAGTGGACGTGTTATTTGCTGCGAATCGTTGTAAAACTTTAAATAATATCTCGCAAAAATCGTTCTATTCAGTGACTTGTCCAATATATCGTGAACCTCGTTAACATACAAGTGTCATCTGTACGAGTGTCAGTGTATCTGGTCACTATAAGGCGCAGGGTGCGACCACTATAATAGTGAACTTGGTAAAATGTCTTCAGCTAAGTGCCTGTCTCCTAAGTACGGGTCAGATTCCGACTTAGTAATTACTAAGGATAAGGACGCGCCTTGTAGGGAAGCCATATTAACGAGACAAAAACGTAAGCGTGCGGATGATGACATTTCGACGCTTATATCCAGCGAACTCAAGACGTTCAAAACCGAGATACTAGAAATGCTTCAAACTTGGAGATCGGAGGATGAAGGAAAGCATAAGAAGTGGGAGAGTACTCTGAGTGAAATTAAAAGCACTACTCAGGATTTAGAGAAAGCCATGAACTTTATATCAACTGTACATGATGAAATGTGTATAAGATTGAATAATATTGAACAGAAAACTAAGGTGCAGGATGAAGTCATATCGGCTCTAAAAAACGAAGTGGAGCATCTGCAGCGAGAATCCCGGAAGTCAGTCCTAGAGATCCGTAACGTACCTGTGGAACCAAACGAAAACAAGACTACGCTTGGCACTGCTGTCATCGCTTTATGTAAAACTATAAAGTCTGATGTATCTGCTTCGGAAATTAAAGGCATCCATAGAATTCCTGGCAAACGGGACACTGTCAAACCTCTAATAGTTGAACTCACTACAAAGGAGTCGAAGTTGAGCATTCTTACCGCAGCTAAGAATTATAACAAGAGCAACAAGTCCGTGAAGCTCAATGCTTCTCATATGGGCCTCAAGCAGACTACCCCTATTTATGTGTCTGACCACCTGACGCCTCTTGCAAATCGACTGTTCTTCCTGGCACGTGATCTGGTCAAATCTCAGCTGTTCAAGTATTGCTGGACTACCAATGGCAAGATTTTTGTAAAAAAGAATGATGAAGCTAGCGCAGTACTGATACAGAGCGAATCGCAAATCACTCAACTGAAATCCGCCTGACTAGGTAACATGTATTTTTTGTGTATTTCTCTTTTGTTCTTGGTCAGAGATTATTTGTTCGGACTCATTCTCCACATTAGTCCATTACTTAATATCATAGTTATAAGAAAGTCTCTATATCAATTAAATTTTGGTATAATCTTTGTAATCTCATTAATTTTAAATGTTTTTGGAAAGCTTAAGGTATCAGCATGCTCGTCAATGATATGTAGGGTTATTATGTTCAATAGATCAACCACCAATGTTTTTGACCACCATTTCAGGATTTATCTTCAATAGTCTTGAGGAAATTGTAGTCGACATTGATACTAATGTCAATGTTGGTGACTCATTTTTAGTAAATAATGTTGAAAGTTGCCGTCAATATCTCACTGATCCTGAGAAAAAAATCAACATAATTTGTCAAAACATTCGCAGTATTGACTGCAATTTCGATGATTTTACAGTGCTCGTCAACAGATCTAAAATAGATTTTGATCTTATTTTTCTAACTGAATGCTGGCTACAACATTTACAAAATATACCTGTCTTACCAAATTTCACTGCTTACACCACGCAGAACCACATAAACCAAAATAGTGGTGTTGTAGTTTATGCACGTAACTCTCTTAATGTTAATATTGTTGAACCAAAAATTGATGACGCGGATAGCCTCATTGTTAAACTTGGTAATGAACACGCATTTATTTGTATATATCGGTCACCTTCAATCCATAGTTTGGATCGGTTTCTATCGTCCTTAAGCGTTGTAATAGATTCAGTTAAAGCATTTCCAAACACGTACGTGTTAGGTGACATAAATGTGGACATAAAAGACAACAATGTAGACCCAAGATCAGCTATTTATCTAGACCTTCTAGCTATGCATGGCCTCCTGCCTAGTCACTTATTTCCCACTCATGGACCTAATTGCATTGACCACTTTTTCGCTAAAATTAATGATAAAACTTTGAGTATAGTATGTAAATCATCTGTCACTGACCATAGCAGTGTAGTCGTGTCAGTTGCGAAAAAAGGGGACAAAAAAACGAAACCGCAGCTAACTACAACTAGGGTTGACTATGAAAATGTTATAAATGATCTAAAAGATATCAATTGGACCGATCTTTTTAATTCTAACGACCCAAATGTGGCCACCAGCATCTTCTTATCCACCGTATCATCTGTGATCGAAAAACATACCTCTGTACATACAATACCTAAACGGAAGGCCATTCTGAAGCCCTGGATAACACCTGGGCTTATACGTTGTATGCGTTGGCGTGATAGACTACACCAAAAGCATAAAAAGAATCCGGAAAATGTTGTCCTTCATCTATCATATAAAAGATATCGCAATTACTGCACTAACATTCTTCATAAACTAAAAAGGACATATGAAAGATCAGAACTTAACAAACATCATAATAACATTAAGAAAACATGGACCATTATTAAACAAATTTGTAACTTTAACAGTAACACTGATCCGCCCTCTGAGTTACTAAATATCAAAAAAACTCCAAAAGATTCTGCTGACTTCATAAATAACTTTTTTGTAAGCGTGGGTAGTTCATTGGCTAACAAAACACTAAACACGTTGGACCAATCTGAGATGGACTTGGCTTCTAAAATTAAGTTGACTAATGGAACCCCCTTTTCAATTACGTTATTGCCTACAGATAATTTGGAAATCAGAAAGATTATTTTAAATATGAAATCCTCCTCAGCCACAGGTCGTGACGGTATATCATCTATTTTCTTTAAGCACGCGGTCCAGTATATAACCCAGCCAATAGTTCATATAACAAATCTATGCTTGGACAGAGGTATTTTTCCGCTCTTACTCAAAGAAGCTATTGTTATTCCTGTCCATAAATCTGGGGATAGAGGCAGTATCGACAATTACAGACCAATATCGCTTCTTCCTGCATTGGCTAAAATTATAGAAAAAGTTATTAATTCAAGACTCCTAAACTTTCTCGAATCTCATGGTTTACTATCGAACAATCAATTTGGTTTCAGACACAATACATCTACTACTGATGCCATTGAGTCCATGGTGACTCATGTAGTTGAGAAAATGGATAACCATAGGAAATGTCTAGGAATCTATCTGGATTTAGCCAAAGCATTTGATACTGTCTCTATCCCAATACTTATTCGTAAACTGGAGTGTATTGGTGTGCGTGGTGTGCCACTACAACTTCTCATAGACTACCTTAGTAATCGAACGCAATCGGTTCGAGTTGGCGGAGAGCTAAGTTGTAGTGCTAGTGTCTCTTTTGGTGTTCCTCAAGGATCTGTGCTGGGCCCTACCTTATTCCTGGTCTACATTAATGAGTTGTGCAAAAAAGAATTAAAAAATGCTAAAATCGTAACTTTTGCTGATGATACAGTTGTGTTGTTTGACGGTTCGTCATGGGATGAAGTTAAGTCTCTGGCTGAGCAAGGGTTTAGTGAGATCATTAAATGGCTAAATTCAAATCTCCTGACTCTGAACTATACCAAAACTAAATACATAACCTTTTCCATCCGTAATAATACACAACCATTATTAGACCTCAACCTTAAAGCACACGCCTGTGATGACCCAACAATCTGTAACTGCTATGTTCTAACACCAACAAACTCTGTTAAATATCTAGGATTAGTAGTTGATAGAAACCTTCGATGGACGGATCACATTCATGCCCTTAGTAAAAGAATTAGAAAATTAATGTGTATATTCAAAAAAATCAAACATATAAATGACAACAAGATCATAAAAATGACTTATTTCGCTCTCTGCGAATCTATTATTTCATACGGAATAGTATCTTGGGGTGGAACTGATAAATCGAGGCTTATCAAAGTTGAAAGAGCGCAACGAGGGGTTCTAAAAGTCGCTTTTAGCAAGAAATTCCGTTACCCAACTATTAAGTTATACGAGGAGTCTAATGTTCTTACGGTTCGTCAACTATATATAAAATATTTAGTTCTTCGCCAAAACACCTATGCCAAATTAGATGTCTCAACCAAAAGACTACAGCATAAAGTTTATATCTCACCCACACTGAACACTAAATTTGCGCAAAACTTTGCATACTTCCGCGGCCCGTATATCTACAACTTAATAAATAAATATACAAACCTCAGTGGGTTATCTAGGCAGTGCTGTAAAACAACGTTGGTTAACTATCTGAAAGGGCTAAACTACAGTTCTACTGAGGATCTTCTTATAATAATAGATTAAAATGTTAAATATTTTTTATAGCAATAATTAAGGACTTATTTTTTATTTTGTTTTATAAAAGTTGCTATACTGTAGAAACAAAATAGATTGACTTATTGTTACCTACCTACCTAGATTAAAATTGCAATAAAGTGCCTGCTGTTATTCACTAATTGGTATAAGTAACTATTTTATGTATGTTTGCTTCTTTAAATGCAATGTTCAATTACGTACCTACCTAGATTAAAATTGCAATAAAATACCTACTGTTATTCATTAATTAGTGTATATAAGTAACAATAATACTTACCATTTATGTAAATTGTTACCGTCATGTTTGCTTCTTAAATTTCACTAACTCCGCAGTTTTAGTGGTCTAACCGGCTCACCTCACCGGTGTACAAGCGTATACATTATTTTTTATCAATACTACACCTTATGGCGTTCGCCTAAGATTCCCGTGATTCTCTGCGCTAACTTGTTTGTATCGTTGACCAACTGCTGCGTACATTAGTTTCAATACTACCCACATGTTCTTGCGGAATTTAATAATTTAGAAATTGTACTTATGCAGATCATGATAACATTAGAATTAAAGATTACTTAGTGTTGTTATTTCTTTTTGCTGTTGTTTGACTAAGCTTTAATTACCCTCTTGTCATGTAGTGTAATTCTGATCCCAAGCACATAGCGTAGGGCATGCAGGAGGGTGATTAAATGATTAGTACCTATACCTATTTACCTATTCTGGTGATTGTACCTACCTATATTTAACCATTAAATTGTATTGCTTAACTTTACGTGTTGATAACTTTATGTAAGTAAGTACCTAATTAAGTTAGTTATTTAGATACTGCTTTCCTTACCTATGATAAAATAAATACCTACTTTCTAAGTGTGTGCTCAAGATGTCCGTAGGGTGGCGTCGAAAGCCATAATACAGGGTTTACCTAGTTTGGTTTTCGATGTGTATTGTGTTAGGTTAACATTTATGCTCACACTAGTATAGTTGTACCTACTTTAAAATTGACGTTGTATACCTACTACCGATGTTTGTAAATGAATAAAGATATTTCTATTTCTATTTCTATTTCAAACACCAATCTGAATCCGTTCATTGGTTCCAAGAGAGCCCTGAGGGTGGGCGGTGATGTTGATAGTGCTTATCGTGATGAATTCTTTAAACAACTAATCCTCAGGCCACTCAAACTGAATTCACGATTCAAGTATTGGATTTTCTGTGTGACACACATTGATAGGTTTTATGTACGCAAGTATGTAAGGTACAAACGGGCACATCAAACACCGGAACCAAGGGTTGGACATATTGTTATCGTAAGGGAGGATAGTCCGGCTCCGGTTCATAAACGTTATGATGACAAAGCAGCAAAGCAAGGCATGCTGGTTTGGACAATCTCACCCGTGTGGTTAGTTTTATATGTACCTAATGAGATTGTCAAAAGATCAAGCACAAACTTTGTGTTTTACCAGTTGCTATTTGTTTTGTTAAGTTGTTATTTAATATTTTAAGTGTTGTCTATGTAGTAATGTGCAATATGTGTACTATTTGTTTTTTTTACTGAGATTTGTGTACTTTTAGTTTTGGTTATTTCAAGGTAGGTACCTATAGCGATTTCTACAGTTTATTTGATGGACAGTGTGTCCATGGCGGGCGGTATGTTCAATCGCTATCAGAGGCTCTGGCAACGACCTCTATTAGGCTTATTTGTAACTAATTGGTATTGATATCTATCGTCTGTGTTATCTATTTAGTAGCATATCTATGGCATATTTAGGGCCATAAACCTCTACAGAGGGTGTAATTCATATTTGGAATAGTCAGGTTTCTAATAAGCTGTGTCAATGAAATATATGATTCATTCATAACTGGGACACCGTTGTTTCTATACCGCCGGACAATATTGGGATTTTTCAATAATGAAAACAAAATTGATTCAAATAAGTACATCCAAATTGATATTTGCGTAGAGAAATAAAATATACGCGCACATAATAAAAAATTGGTATACTCTCCTCTTAAGATATGAATCACTGAACTTTTAAAAAGAGAACCATTTGATATCGCCTTAGGGACAATTTAAGTACTTACACATGAAAAGTTTTTTTGGTAAGATCCACGAATTTTGCCACCATTTTAAAGGAAAAGTACCTTCTTACTTTGTACGTGACCACTTAAAGTTCAGTTTCAGTTCACACTTTTTATTCTTACTTTCTAACTTTTAAAGCTATTCTTGTCTCTTGTCAGACTATAGGTAGAAAGTGAAGTACGAAAAACGGACCAATGAAAACAGTTCGTACAGTCTACAAAATTGAAAAGTATCCACCCAACAATACCCAATAAATGGGTATTTAGGAAAACATTTGCTATCGCTTGTACTCTCATGCCCCTGGCACGGGTGCGATAGAGATGCACTGCAGCTCGCGACTGACAATAGGTACTTTTCTTGATGAAATTCTGGTTTCGGGAGAAAACGTTTTACACTAACTAAATATCAACCAATCGCTTTGATTTTGATGTTAATCGCTTCAACATAATATAATCTAGGTTTATAGCTTTCGCTTTTTTTAAAAAAATACTTTGTTATTGTTGAATAAACCGTTTGATTCAACAAAGTTTTTATCACAAAAATTACGTTATTTGAGGTGCCTATAATTTTGAATCAACCCTCCCACAGGGACCAGGCTTAGAAGGTCTCTTCTACGTATAGTTTTAGTTATGTACATAGGTTTAGTTTGTATAATATATAGGTAGTTTAGTTTGTAATTTTGAATCTATAGAAAATTTTGAAAAATGGAAATGCTATAAACCTAGTAATTCCTTGTGTCAATAACATACTAAAAATCATGGAGATTGGATAATATTTAGAGGTAGTAAAACGTTTTCGCTTTTTGTCTGGACGAGCAAGTGCTATACTTCCCTCTTAAACGAAAGCAAAAACTAAAGATTTTGTGTGTGTTAGATTAGTAATCTTATTCTATTCGGAATGTAGTCGTGGGTAAAATCAGGAATTACCCCCAGCGCTTACATACACTATCATAAGTCTCCTCCGTATAAGATTTTCGTACACCTTTTCATACTGCTTTGACGGAATTGACGAGGAAGGCATCTCTTTTTTTTACTGTACATCGTTCACATGTCGTTCACCAATTTTGCTAACACGTCAAGCGCGCTCCACACTCGCACCGCGAAGTCGAATTCGAAGAAGAATTTACGCCGCGGTTCGCGCACAACTGTGTCCCTCCACACTCACGAAGCTTCGCAGCGTTGTTCACAACTTCAATGAAAATATGTAGATAAAACAGCGAGTGTGGATGCGTTCGCGTTCGCGCTTCGCGTACCCTTTGTCGCGGGCCAAAAAACCGACACCGGACGGGAAGCGCCGCGAACCGCGAACGCGAAGGCGCGAACAACATCTACACTCGCGTTTCGCGCTTTCGCGGGCGTTCGCGGCGCGAGTGTGGAGCGCGTGTCACGTTTGAATCACGTCATACTGTTATCGCAGATAAGTCTTTATTTTTAATTAAAATAACCACAGAAAATTATATGACATAGGTACTTCACCAAGTACGAATGATAAAAAATACCATGAAATTAATAAGCATGGCCAATCCCTAGAACACGTGAGTATCACTACAGACACGGTATTAAAACATATTTGCGGGATTCCATGGAAGCATGTGGAATTGCAGAATCACGCATTTAATATAAATCTTCCTTAAGACCAAGCTTCCACGTGTAGACATGCGTTGCAGAATAAAATTGTAAGCATTAGATCTCAAGATCTTATTTTGCTCTACAATTTAAGACTATTCACTTTGAAACCGTAACCGTCCATCTCATTACATTATTTACCGTAGATTCCTCGGATTGCACTGCATCGTACTAATCTAATTAATGCTCAATTTCTATTCCTTTTTACCAACGTTTCCAGTTTAAATAGCAATACTACCTACATAAAAGCAAGGTAGGAGTAGGACTAATGATGAACTCAGTAGAAATAAATACCTACCTAGTGACGACCGAATGGTGTAGAGGTTAGTGACCCTAACTGCTATGCCCAAAGTCCCGGGTTCGATTCCCGGCTAGGGCAGATATTTATTTAAACACAGATATTTGTACACGGTCTTGGGTACTTATGTATGCATGTATTTGTGTATGTATACATAAATGAAAGGTCCGATATCCATGTCTGACTAGTTTGGGGTCGGATGGCCGTGTGTGAGATGTCCGCTCATATTATTATATTATATTACTGAGTGTTGCAAAAAGGGTAAACTAATGTATAAACTATAAACAGGGTGTACAAAAGGGTGGACTTAAATACTATAAGTAAGCATCTTCTACCAGCAGTCAACAGACGGTATGTGGTAGAGATTTTAATTGTATTTCCATTGAATTATATTAGGTATACCTATTGGGTATTTCATAATTTTTCCGTTATGTTTTTAATATTTTTTTCATGGATGCGGTAACAGGACTGTGATATAAATGGAATACTTACGGCCATATTGAACCACAAAAATTTATTGCTCGTTTTATACCCGTAATAAAAATTAAGACTGACTAGTAGTACCTATCTATTATGCATATAATTTTTACGATACGATTTAGGTAATTAATCCCGATTTAACTATAGGCAACGATCAGGCACCAAACTCTGGCTCGGGTACTAAATCAGCGGCTTTCATCCCTGTAGTAACAAAGTACTATAAAGTCATGTTCAAAGAAATTATATTCTATTCTATTCTATTCAATGAACTTAGATTCTATTTCATTAATTTAAAACTGAAAATAGGCACCTTTTGAAAAGCATTTGTAACTATCAAGATGATATATTATTTATTTGTATACTTACAAAAAAACAGACACAATTACACACTATAGTTAAGTAACTTACCGCTTAGAGCGATTTCTTCCAGGATATTATCAAGCGTGATTGGTTTCCGTTTGTATTATTATTATTAGAAGACATAAACATGATTGCAAGCCTCGTGTGTTTATTCTATGAGATTGATAATACTAGCACGGAATTAGACTGAGCCCGAATCTAATCATAGTACTATGTTGCTTTAGTTTAAATCAATAAACAATAACGTACAGTACCTTCTTGAAATGCGAATGCTTAACGCTTATGCTTGGCTCAATCTAAATGTATTAATGTCGATCTAGTAGGTATTAGTAGTAGGTAGTATATATATCTATGGTACAATATGCACTTTCTAGTAGTAGTTATAGTTATTGTGAAAAAGTGTTATATAAAACGCAAACGCCCGTATCATCCAGATAAATTCCATCATTTTGATACTTTCCTTGTATATTTTGAACCACAAAAGCTAAATAATTATTGTACAATGCTTAAATCCAAATATTTCAGTTTAATTTTCATGGCATCCTTGTTTTATGGCTGAAAAAGAGTTTCCTTGTTGCTGAATTTTATTAATGTGTTATTATTTTATCCCAATTAAATGAATTATGTTTATGATTCATAAATAATGCTTCTGTGGGGCACTCGTAAAATAATATATTTATTAAATTAAATTAAATAAATGACTCATAATATTGAAAATATTTTGTTTTATCGCAGCACAATTTTATTCATTTAAAAAACTCCAATGCTTGCATATTTTTTAACCGACTTTGAAAAAAGGAGGAGGTTCTCAGTTCGTCTGTATGTATGTTTTTTTTATTATAAAACAAAGTAGGCATTTCTTCCTTTAATACATTATTGTCCTCAATGGATTAGAATAAACTTTTTCTACCGGTATTTCAGTTCAAAGAACCGCTTCATACCTTTTGTTACATTAAGAAAGAGTTCAGTAACAATAATACTGCGGGGCGGGCAGATTCTATTGACACAGATGGTACATACTTTTATGTACTTCTGAGAATATATGGAGGTCCTACAGTAAACGGTCTTTTAATGTTTGTAAGATGCAAACAATTTCCTACAAAGGTCCCAGGTTATTGCTTTGTTAAACTTGAAGTCTAACTTATGTTGAAATGTTTTTTATTATAAACTAGCTGTTCCCGCGCGCTTCGCTTCGCCTTAAAAAGTTTTCCCGTGGGAATTCCGGGATAAAGTAGCCTATGTTCTTTCCCAGGGTCTAGACCGTATGTATACCAAATTTCATTCAAATCCGTTCAGTAGTTTTGGCGTGAAAGAGTAACAGACAGACAGACAGACAGACAGACAGACAGACAGACAGACAGACAGACACAGTTACTTTCGCATTTATAATATTAGTTAGGATGTTATATTTTAGCGGTATTTTATTAATGATCAGATAAATTAATATAATACCTATATTAAGTTATCTCGGGAATAATTCTGAAATGTCACGTCTGAATTTCACGTTTGTGTTTGTGTAGAAAGAGGTTGCCGAAAAATTATCTATCTTCTAAAGATACCTATAATAATAATAATATAATAATATACCTGAAGATTTCAGGAAAGGATTTCTGTGTGGGACATTCACCTTACTGATTCATTGTCGGTAGAATGTCTTAGAATGTGTTTTGTATCTATTAATATCATAATTTTATGCAACATAATTATTTGCCTATTTATCATAATATGCATCAAGTTACATTGTTAATTGAGCATATTTAGGTAGGTATTGTACCTACCTTTACAAACGTAATTTGACTGACATTGCGTTTAATAACTTGAAGTGTTTAACAATTAACAACATTGATTCTGTCGGTTTACATCTAAAATAACTCGATCTGTTATTTCTGTCGCAGCCGGATCGTATAATCCGCCGCATTACATTACGGCTGGCCGCATTACATGACAGGGCCGCTTTGTAATGCGCCGGATCAACGTTTAGCCGGATTGAATACGGCTGAATGAAATTTCGGCGGATTGTATTCGACGTCGTGCGTCCTTCAATATGGCTGGCCGTAATGTAATACGGCGAGGAATTAGCCGCCGCTTTGAAAGTTTTTAGTTTTCATTTTTAAAACTCGTGTCGCTGCCTGAAATAACAACAACAATGGCGTCGGATACAGTTCATGCGATGCAGTTTGCGAACATATGAGTGTTTTAAATGACGAAATCGTGATAAATACGTTAGTGGACAGTGACTTTAAGAACAATTTTAACGTGTAGTTAAATATTTTCTATTCCGCTCAATGTGGGACAGTGAAGAAAACATAAACAAAGGACCGAGTTTCGGAAGTTATAATGCACGTCAAAACAGGTAAAGTGACCATGGATTCTGGAAATTCCACACAATATTACTGGGGCAAAAAATATAATATCATGAATGTGGCCGGCAAACTGTCTTAGATCCCTACATATAAATGATTAGTTCATTATATTGTTGTAAAGTATTTTCTATGAAAAATAGCATAGTATTTTGAAAATGCGTTACTTAATTCTAAAGCTAATTATTTTATTTACTATATTAGTGTCTATGATAATAATTCTTGACTAGTAAAATAATTCGTATGAAGAAACCTATGCGTGATTAATAACAAAAGTTTTTTTAATTCAAACGTTGTTTTATTTTATAAGTATGGTCATGGTCAACCTACAATTTCAGTACACGTACGATATGGCTAAACGTGGGCCGCCGTATTGAACAACGTATGGAAAGGACAATTCGGCTAAAGGTTGATCCGGCGCATTACAAAGCGGCCCTGTTATGTAATGTGGCCAGCCGTAATGTAATGCGGCGGATTATACGATCCGGCTGCGACATTTCTATAACTTAACCTTCACGGGTGAATCTAAAGAGCTGTCAAAATCATAAAGTTTAGCTTAGTTATACCGACTTATACCTACGCAGACCTAAAGCGCCATTTACACTATTACCTATGTAGTGTTGTTTTGGTGTGTGGTGCTGGTCTCCTTCTCTGATCTTTATCAAATTTGTCTAAAAATATACCCCCTTATTCATAGAGAAGTTACAGAACGTTTTAACTAATAAAGTGTTTTGTCCCTCTCAGACAAAGAACAATTTGTTCTTTGACAGAGAGGGACAAAACAGTGTATTTGTTAAAACGTATTGTAACTTTTCTATGAATAAGGGGGTTAATATATAATTCTTCTGTACAACGCGGACTAATACCTAATCATTAAAAATAATAAAACAAGTCTGTGATCCTGACTGAGTTTTGCGCGACATCACCACATCGATATCCATCGAAGGACGGGAAGGAAGAAACTATTAAATTTGCAGTAAAAAGTACGAATTTGTCCGTATGTTTTTGAAGCTACAAAATCACACGTTTTATAAATAATAAAATATGCACAATTAGCAGCTACTGTAATGCTGTTATGCAACGTGTAAGATTACAATTAGGACCGACAGGTCATTAACGTTTAGTTCTTTTCTTGATGTGTGAAATTATTTTATTTACAATATTTGTAATAATTTTTATTTGACAATATTTGGGTTACAATTAAATTAGTAAGACATACGAATGGCGTAGTGGTTAGTGACCCTGACTAATGAGCCGAAGTTCCCGGGTTCGATTCCCGGCTGGGGCAGATATTTGATTAAGCACAGATATTTGTTCTCGGGTCTTGGATGTGCCCGTAAAATGGCAATAGGCTCGCCCCCTATTACATTGGGACTAAAACATTACACTGGCGAAAAGTGGGTGCAGCAATACACCTCTGCCTACCCCGGAAGGGAGTACATTAGTACAAGGCGTGAGTGTGTGTGTGTGTGTGTTTTTTTTTAGTAAGACATATTAGTTACGTTACAAGTTGGCTATTTCAATTTATAGGTGACCTAAAAGGTGACAGACATTGCTTATAATAGGAATAGACCTGTGCTATACCTACACACTTCCACTCCCCAGGAACTAGCAACCAAATATGACTTATTATAACAGAATTGTGGTGTCTTAGGCTTAAATAGTAAAAATATTGATACATTTAGTATAGACTAAGAAGAATAGGTTGATATATTAAACAGTTAGTTGCACTGTTTTGAAAGGGGGCGAAGTTCCTGTACGTGGCTCTCTCGAGTGGAACCTTGTACAATTTGTACATATCCCCTTATTTTCAGCTCAGCCAGCTTCGCTCCCGTGTTAATTAGAACAGCAAGCCTGGCTATTGCAATAGGTGAGATAGGTGCTCTGATGATCCAAGAATAGATAATCTCGTTTCTCTCGGATATAGACGTGCTAACAGAATATGTTCAACTGTCCCATCCACTACCACCACACGTGTCATAAACAAATGAGAATTTATAAAATCGATTTATTTCAAAACTCTTTTATATGAGCAGTGATGTTGGTGGCTCAGTCGGTAAAGGAAACGTCAGCTTCTCACACCAGAGATGCGGGTTCAAATCCCGGCGCTGACATGTAGGCACTTACCAATGTTTTCTTTGCAATTTAAGTACAATGTACACCAAAGATATTACGGTGAAGGAAAACATTATGAGGAAACCAGCACATCTAATATGTGCATTGGAAATACTCATTTAAAAACGGCGATACGTCTCGTGACCTTTCACGTACCGCGAAAAGCGGATGACTCGCCTGCGAGTCACCTCTGACTACTCCTTTGGGGAGTAAAGTCCTGAAAAATTTAATTGTTGTCTCATAATGCAACCGGTAAGTTTAATGCAACGGCATTATGTACTGTCTTGGTTAGCGCAACCCCGATACTTATTTTTTTAATAGACGAGAGTGACCCTCCAGTCTGTGCTATGATGACAACAAACAACAATAATTATTATAAACCCGAAATAATCGACATCAAAAGCTTTATATAGAAGCTTAAGTTACCCATAAAATATGGATAGATAATGATCACTGTAAACCGATAATTTTGTTTCTCAGAAATTTAACTTGGTTGAGGAGTTATGCGTTTGTTTGTGGGACTTTGATACATAAACAGCCGGATAAATTACTCAGTGCACGACCAGTGAAAAAGTTCCAGTGACAAAAGCACCAAATTACTCCTAAACGGAAAAGGCCTTATAGAATTAGGTAACATTTAACAGTGCACCAGGGGCTCTATCGCGAATTCAAAACAAAGTAACATTTACAAAGTAATTAGGGTTCAATTCCAATATCAATTAGGATCCAAAAATATTCGCGATATGCAGCCAGTATAATACCAACTACAAATAAATACTTATCATAATGTTGAGTATAATTCTTTTATCGAATGTTTTAAAAATTGGGTCATTTAGTGTCGGCATTTTGTGAGTGGAACTTTTTTATTGCTCATGATTGTATAATTAAAAAGTTAAGCAGGAAACATACAGTAGGCACCCGAGTCCACGTTGTTCTATGTACAGTAGCGATGTGATTGATTGGCTCAATTACTATTGAGCATGCTCATATTGTTCATCCATAGATATTACTGTTATTGAAGGAAAATCTAGTCTCAAATCCACATACATCTCAAAACTAAACCACTCGATACGATATGAATGACACTATATACTAAATATTATGCCTTGATTTTAAAGAACCTAGTTTTTCAGAATAGGTTAGTAGGTTATTATATTATTAGTTCCTAGGTTATTATAAATTAGAAAAATATAGGTATATTTATTAGTGGATAAACTATATACTTTTGTTTTACAGGCACTAAATTCGTGTTCTTATACTCGTATTACTAGAATATTTCATAATTTATCATTCATTTACGACTACTTATTAGGACGACCCTCTGAGATGACCACATTGGTCTCAATAATAATAATAATAACACAAATATTTTACTCTTTAATACTCTTTTTGGGTGTTGGATTTTGTTAATGATAAACATGGGTTTGCTTTGTAGAACTTTAGGTACTAGTCATCGGTAGATAGCTAGTTAGAAACATTGAATGTGGCAGTTAGTCGTGAATCGTGAATCACTCCATACGTTTTTAACCGAGTGGTACTGTTGTTTCATTGCTAGCGAAGTTGTTTCTGACTTCAACTAGTAACTAAAAATTCTCAAATGTGCATTAAATAATCCGTCGTGTTCAAAAGAAAAACTAAATTATTTGTTGTTCAATAATAAAAAGACACACTGACACTGTAGCTTTTTACAAAAACAACTGCGTCTGTTTGGACGTTATTGTTGCCAATCGCAATCATAACTATTATACCGCAGCCTTATTAATGACATTTACAGTACGTCTAGCTCTTGTGTACAACACTTGTGATCACAGCTGTAGTAAGAAGGCATAATAGAGGCAGTATGAGGCACACGTTTTCGCTGAGTTTTCCGACTTCATTTCAGTCCGCCCTGAAACATCGCACGGTACTGTTGCCTCTGCCCGCTGTAACTGAAACCAAGTGGAGTGAAAGTTTGCAATAACTCAGTTGTGTGAATACGTGTTAAGTTGTGAGTCTGATGATTTCACTGTATTTTATGCGAACTGTGCTAATGCTGACGGATGTGCAAGGTAGGTGATTTTTTCATTGTGGTTTCGGTTAAATATTCGGCTAGTGTAGTTTTTATTTTTTAATTAATTTTTATATCATTTTTGAATAAGTTATTATCTATGTATCAATGACTATGTCGGTAAAAAAAAATATTACTAAATGTGTGGAATATTTATCAAAATTTAAAGTTTTTTCTTTATATTTTAGAAAAAGTAAAATAGTAGGTAGTTCATCATAAGTTGTAAATATCCTGAAGAGATTGTTTGTTTTGTTATGTTATTACACATTAATTGTTTTTTAATATATATATATATATATATTAAATATATATTATATATATATATATATATATAATATATGATAAGAAACATAAATACCTACCTACCTGCAGTTAAATTGTAGACTGCAATAAAATAAAAATCGCGTTAAGTAGGTGCTATTGTTCGCAAGTTGATCGCGTTACAATCACAGCTGAGTTGAATGACATTCACTTATAGACATTTATTGCTATTTATTTATTTAACTCTTAATTGTACAAATATTACAAATAAAAGTACAAAGGGTGGACTTAACGCTATTAATACTAACTTTAATTAATGTTTTTTTATAAAACCTTCTTCAGAAAAAAAAAAGTTAATTGGAGGGGTTGGTTATGAGTTCATGTCAGTAAGGTACTACTTAATGAAATTACTTAATTACTAATGTCTAGTTTTCAGTATTTTCCTCAATTCACGGATTTAATAGTATTGGTGAGATACCTAATTAGATATAAGTTGCAAGACCTACGTGTGTATATAATAATATATAGCATTATTATACAGACATTATCACCCCAGAGTGTGACGTTTATGAGAAAAACATATTGAGAATAATTGAATACCAATTGATGCTAAATTAATTCTCAAATAAAGAACACAACAAGATCAGATTAAAAACCGATAAATCAAACGATTGCTGGCTTACGTGTAAATTAAAAGCGATTCCCCAAATACCTTCAAATATTTGCCAAAAAACTAATTCAATTGTTTATGGCCAACCTTTTCACAAACACGTGGAAAATATGGCCAAAAGACTTGCGTGCGTAAACATCTTACTCGATCAGAGTAAATACAATGAACTTTAGTAAAAAATACACTTGTAACAGTCATAACAATAATGACTAATGATAGCCAATCATGACAGTAAAAACTGCGAATGCAGCATTCATCGTATAAGGTATTTACAATGGTACTATGAACCTTTTTTCTTTTATATTATAATAAAATGTTGAAAAAAAAAACATATTTTTCATGTTTGTTTAGTAATACTGTACTTGTATTTTTTGGGTACTGGGTTTTGTAAGAGCAATTTTTTGTGACACAAGTAATGTGAGATACCCAGACTTGTAATACTAGAACCAGTATTTAGGCACTGTTGTTTTTGGTTAAATAAATATCTAAATATACAGGATGCGTTTTTCGTGGGGAAAAATCCAAAAGTAGGCCACTGAGCTCATCTTTCTGGACAACTTTTGTAATAATGACCTAGGAATATCACAAAAAATGCTGTTGTTTACGTGGCTTTGTGTATGGGATTATAACAAAAGTAAATCAGAATGAAGAGCTCTGTTACCTACATACTTTCGGATGTGCATCTACGAAATACTCACCTGTATTTAATGGATGTTACCAGCTATGCAATTCAGTAAAAATATGCATTAGACGAAAGTAAAGAACTGAGAGAAAGAAGGCATCGGAAGACATTCAAAGGTAACAGTTATTCACAAGCAATGAAAATGTTCCACTCACAAAATGACCCCAATTTTTACTAACATTTAATTTAAACTTGAACACAATATTTACGTTTTTAGTTGGTAATATTATGATGCGCTGTTAAATGTACCTACTTCAATATTGCAAAAGACTTCTGTTCTATTCTATTCTGAGAGGGGACAAAGTTCCTGTACGTGGCTCTCTCGACTGGAACCTTTGCACATATACAATCCTCTTAATTTCAGCCCAGCCAGCCTAGCTCCCGAGAAAACTGGAGCAGCAAGCCTGGATGTTGCAATAGCTGAGATTCAGAGCGCCTATCTCAGCAGAAGGCGTTATTAAACTAGTTATTTCCGTTTAGGAGTAGGTAACTTAGCCACTGGAACATTTTTATTGCTCGTAAGTGTAGTTCCATTGTCCATCGTAGTGGCCCCCCTGTAATATACCCCCCCCTGTAGTGACCCTTCGCACTCTAACCTACCTATTTGTGACGTATTTTTCGCCCTAACTAAACTGAAACGGAACTGAAGAGAAGTTTTGTAACGGTATACGTGTTTTGCATTATTCGTTTGGCCAATACGTGATCGTCTAGTCTAGCGGTTAGGACTCCACATTGCCGAAGCAACTCAAGTTCTTTTAGGAGGTTGAGAGAATCCCTACCCTAGCACTAATCCCTAGAACCCTAGTTCATAATCCCTAGTTTATCTAATTTTTAGGACAACAGAACAAAGCTCAAGCAATAGTTATTTCTTAAAAAATATACATAATTGAGAGTGATTTAAAAATATATATTATATATATAAAAAAAAGGTTTTTTTAATTTGAATAGAAGGTGCGCCCCGCCTCGCACACCCTATGAAGGACGACCAGATCCGTCCACCAGACCCATCTACCTTCTCTAGCCCACTGGCTCTATTCAAACTGTTTTTTTTTTGTCAGTCAGTCCCTAGGAAAGGATCTATTGATTGGGATCCAGATGATGTTAATAATATTTTATTCAGCTTCACAATTCGGCACGGATATCTCCTGAGCCTACTTAAGCATTTATTCGACACGGATATTTCCTGAGCCTACTTAAGCATTTATTCGACACGGATATTTCCTGAGTCTACTTATGCATTTATTCGACACGGATATTTCCTGAGTCTACTTAATAATGTGTAATAGTTATTCGGCACGGATAGTTCCTGAGCCTACTTCTGTATCCATAATATGTAATAGTTATTCGGCACGGATAGTTCCTGAGCCTACTCTTGTATTTTCGACACGGATATTCCCTGAGTCTACTTATACATTTATTCGACACGGATATTTCCTGAGTCTACTTATACATTTATTCGACACGGATATTTCCTGAGTCTACTCATGTATATCGTCACAGTACAATGTTTTCCAATAATGGACATAATTAAAATATAATTATTATCTCCCATTTCAGCTTGTGTCAAGAGCAATCACTCAAATGTATCTCTATATTGTAGATCTCAGAGTTATGTGACAATTAATATTTTATCGATGCTGGCTTGTATCTACCATGGTACCTACAAGTTGTTCGAGGTGGTTTCCCTGCCTCTAATTAACTTCATCACAGTCAAGCTCAACATTACTTATTAATAACTAACTGTCATCATCTCCTCCTGTATATAGTATATTGGTAAGTTTGTAAGAAGAATCCAATTCAGCAACTGCTTTCCTTTACCCAAGCTGATAAGAAGTCATTTCAATTTATTTATCGGTAGTAAGTAACTCATGTACTATGAAAATATTTCCCTATCTTATTCAAAACTCAGTAAATTTTATTTAGAATAGAATACAGTTGAAACTCTTATTGCCGCCAATCGCCTCAATGACCCTAATTATAAGTTTTGGTTAATATTATCAACATCTTATCCAAACCCAAATCAATCATTATTTATATTAGCAGAATTAAAGTAGAATAATAAGTATAATAAATTAATATTAATCACTGAATATGTAAAAGTTGTCATGGTCACAGTCAACAATATATAGTCAATGATATCCATTTAACCATCAAAAGTAAAATTGCATGAATATTCACTTTGAAAATATTTATTTTATCTTATCCAAATATTTCAGTTAAATTAAAATAGTGTTAGTGCTCCTATGGCCGCCATCCAACACATTGACCCTACTGGTATAATTACCTAATTGAAGGTATTTATTTTATTTTAATCATACAAGTAGATAACTTTAGTAAAAGTAAAGTTGGTGCTCAACTAGGCCGCCAACTGACTCATTGACCCTATTATTTATTAATTTTGTTTAATATTCTTAACATCTTTTTCAAGCAAAATCAATGTTTATTTATATTAATAAAAGGGTATAATGCAGGTTTTTAAGTATTATAAATTATCATTAACTTGCTGAATATATAAGAATTGTCTTAGTCACAGTCAGTCAGGTACAAGTTATGGCCAATGTAACCATTGAATAAAAGGAATAATTACATGAATTCTATTCTGTTGTCTGATACATAACTAGTTATTGTAGTAAGTAAATACCTTAAAACAAACTTTACATATTTAGGTGGGTAAGTAAGTACCACAATCATACCTATCACATATGTAGATCAGTAAGAAGCCTAGATTCACTAAGCATACATACATCAATAACATTCACCACACATGAGATACAAAAGGATAGCTTGTTTTCCCCTAAAATTCAATAACCTACTCTCCCACAGCCTAAACCTAACTGCTTAGCATCTAAGTGGTTTGAAGATGAAATGCATTTTATACAATCCCACATTTTACACAATGTTCCTAGTATCAAGTACCTAGCAAGTAAGTATAACACTGGTGTCCCTTAAATGTTTGTCGGTTTTGTTGCTGCCTAATTGTTAAGTATGTTTTTCTTTTATGATAAACAATACTTCAAATACCTGAATTTACCAAGTGTAGCTAAACCCATAATAAAACCATAGAGAATCATTAAACTAGTGAATCACACAAGTACACACAATAATTATTCAAGTAGAAACATAGTATTTTATGAAAATATGGTCCGGCCAATTTTCATCCCGGTGGAAAAATGTTTAAAATCATTTCAAATATTAAGAATACAAGTAATAAGTAATGTTTATAATAACCACTCTTAGAGAATCAAAGTAGGTTGAGCTAGCTGTAGATTTTAAATTACTTAAGTACTAAATAGAAATGCTGATTCAAATAAGAATATAATTTTGCTAAATAGATTCATAGCTTAATATGAATAACCTGAAGCATATTCTTCATTCTGGTTTCAAGACTGAATAGATAAGTACATGCTTACATGAGAACTAGATGGAGTTGGTAGAAATAAGTTTATATTGTGTATCTCAGGAGATAAGTAAATAAGTACCGACTACCTAGGAATATGAATCTTCTTGTAACCTAAACAATTTCAGAATGATCTAATATGTTACCTAATAGATTTACTTAAATTGCAAGCACTTATCACTGAATAGGATTCCACATAATTATGTTATATATCTGATGAATCATCCATTATTATTACTTAGGTACTTATTCAGATTGTTGTGCAAGCCTAGTAAGTTTGCAAACCAAATATGTTGGAACATAGGTTATGATCCACCACAATGAAACATAGGTACACCTAATGGTCTGTATTATGCTAATTACTGTTCTTTACTGGGTATGCAAAGACTGCTGGGTGAAACAATTTCAGGTAGATAGATTGCTGTGAGTAAAAGTAACATACAAACACTTGACTCATTAGCCATCATCTCAATAGAACATACTATTCAATATCTTTACTATATTGATATAAGTAACTAAGTTTATTCCTTCCAGGTAAACAAACATAGCTTGATGAAACAAGTGGGGTAATTTTCCCATAGTCGAATGTACTTATGCTTGTAAATTGATTGTTTTATGTGATAGAATCTTTAAGGCTGATTGATGAAGTAAAAGGTGGTTTCCTTGGGTCTCTCCTAATAAACCTAGGTACCCTAGCAGCCTTCAATTTCAAAATGGCCAAGATGCTGAACAATTAATAATGGGGAACAAGTGGATTTTTAGGTTATGAAAATATTCGAATTTTGAAACTAGAACAAAATAAATAGATATTTTGATATTATGAATGGAGTGGAATATAGATAATAATATGCTGTGATACCTCGAAATAGTGGTTATTATAAAATCCAATCGACACTTAGCTGAGGTTCCTTGTTGCGCCGCCGCCGGCTGGTCGAAGCTGCAATCCACCGTATCCACACACTTATAAAAATACATTCTCTATCCCCTTTTCCCTTTAAATAAAACTCTAAAATGCAAAGGCTTGATGTTATCACACGAAATCCCGCGGGAAGACCAAGGGCGAGTTTTCTTCCCGAATCCTATTTATAGCCTGCCCTGACCATCGACTCTCTCCTCTTTTTTTTTCTTTCCCGGTTCATCCATCGAACTTTATCGATTCAACTCCCTCCCTCAGATCCTAGACTACAGGTGGCGCCACTGAGCTAGACAATAACACAACTATTAAATATTTTTAAAGTAATAAACCGATGAACTATTGTTCTATAATTATTGATAATTAATATTATTATTATTTAACTAGTATTTACTCATTTTAAGTCCTGATTCGATTAATTAGAACTAAAAGATACTCAGTTGAGCGTCAAGGAGGCGTAGTACGTAAAGTGTCGCGTAAATTAGTGTTGTGTAAATCTAATCCTCATAATAATAACTTATCACTATGGCGTCATTCATTTCAATAATCAAACAATAATTAACAGAGCCGTATAAACGGTTGAAACATAATATAACCGAATCTAGTATGATATCTCTTTAAACTCTAAGCGTCAACAATAAGACTTGTACTTATTCTAGGTATCTGTCGATTCGAACGACACAACACCCCCCGAACATTACCATATAAGGAAATGCGTCAACGAGTCTAACCCACCAGATGGCACTAGTGTGGCATTTCTACATCGCGGTATGGTTGTGTTTTCCAACCAGCGTATAGTCTTATTTTGCTTATAATAAAAATTTCGCCAATCTATACATAAATATTGTAATAATGTATAAGTCTGCTACGGACGGACTATGTTCCGTTACAACCACCCCCTAAATTTTTAGGAAATGCAATTGGATAAAAATTTACCTATTTAAGACTTATACATTATACATGAATAACGGTACATGAGAATAACAAACTAATATCAGAACCTTACAATACAAATAAGTTTCGTTACAACCACCCCCTAAATTTTTAGGAAATGCAATTGGATAAAAATTTACCTACTTAACTTGATAGACAATGATAACTCTATATCTTAGTGAAGGTGATAAACCCCAATACTCTCATATTAAATTTACTTAATTCATAGTATTGTAACCAGTGTTTTATTGTTACTTAGTAATATTAAAACCAGAATATTCGAGGTAACAGTCGCTGTACCCTTCGCTATCTCGAATATGCAACGAGTTCGAGGCCCCCTACTGCAGATAGATGCCACCCACTCGACCAGCGCACCCAATGAGGACAACAAAGGTGTCATTACCCGACAGGCGTGCACATAATCAATCCTATCAGGTAACTCATTTGATAACTCTCTTATAAGAATTCATCAAACGCCCTATATGTTTCTCAGTGATTTCTCCATACGATCGATGCATTGGGTGAATTGCTTACTGTTTTCTTCCCAATGTCTTTGCAATTAAGAAAAGAAACTAAGTAACAAAGTTAAACTAAATACTTGAGTTGAGACCCATATCCCCTCTCAAATATGTGATCGATTAGAGCCCTCACTGTAGATCCTCACCGGATGTCCAGTCAAGCAGACACCATCTACGACACAGGTATCATTATCCAATAGGCTTACACTATCAGTAGTCCTGTTGAACAACTCATTCGATAGCCCCCTTATAGAAGCTCACCAAATGCCCTATGTGCCTATCAGTGGTTTACCCGAATCGTTTTACTTTTCTACTTGAATTAACTCCACTTCAACACCTTCACAACACTTTTATCAACAGAATTTTGTAAGGTAAATTTAAGAATCCCTGGGTCTTATCACCTTCAGCATTTACTAAACCTACCTAGCTTTATGTAAACCTGTAAGCTATAGTGACAACAGGATAAAAGTTTATAAGAAAAACAAATAACTGAACGAAACTTTTAACGAAAAGAAATGCATCTCTGGAAGTACTTCTTAATTATAGCTTAGTTACGTAAATATTAATTAATAAATTACGGCATACTAAAATTGTAACCAGTGGTAAGCGTAAACAAAGTATTCGAGATAACAGTCGTTGTGCCCTTCGCTACCTCGAACACGGAACAACTTCGAATCCCCCACTGCAGATTAATATCGTCCCACCAAACCAGCACTCCCGCGAAGGCGACAAAAGTATCATTATTCAAGAGGCTTGTATTTTTAGCCTAATGAATAACTCATCTGATAGCCCCCTTATAGAAGCTCACCAGACGCTCTATATGTCTCTCAGTACTTTCTTAGAACGATCGGCGCATTGAGTGACATTTAAATTAGTTCCTCCTCAATGTCTTTGTGATTTATGCAAATCAATAATAACTCATTAATGAAAAATATTTGAGTTGAGATCCAAAGTCACACTATTCCCTTCTCAAATATGAGATCGTTGAAAGCCCGCACTGTAGACCATCGCAGAAAGTCTTAGTCGGTCGAGACAATAAAAACGACAAAGATATCATTATCCAATAAGCAATGCTACTAGATAACTCATTTGATAGCCCCCTTATAGAAGCTCGGCAAATGTCTTATATGCCTATCAGTAGTTTATCCGAATTGTTCAGCAGTAGGTATGAATTTAAAAACCATCACTTATCACCTTCACACAAAAAAAATATATATTATAAAATGTAATCTATCACGGTAAAGTTATTAAGTATAGGAAGAAGTACTCCAAAATTACATTCCATTTCATTACCATAACAAAGTATAGTCACCGACATTAGCGCGCCCAAAAGTATAAAATTTACAGGGCCAATGAATAAATGACACGGTTACACGGTGTGACCATCATCACTGTACCTTCAGATAACCTGTACCTAAACTTAAATCCAAGTAGAAACTTATTTTTTGCTATCCCTCTTGTGTAAGTACACAACACACCCCCTTGATTTAAGAATTTATCCACTCTCCTAATCACTAATCATAATACAATAATCCTATTCCAACCCATAACTTTTAGTTTTACCCAAAATCCTTTACAAAATCAATTAGTTATTTAAAGGAGTGCAATGAGAATTTAAATCAGCTATACTCAACCTGCGGCCCGCGTACTATGACTTAAACGTGTTTGTGGCCCTTACATAAAAAGGTTGAGTACCAATGATTTAAATGGTGTATCACCCCCAAAATTAAACAACTCTAAAATATTTTTCTATGTTGATGAAATACTTAGGTAAGTTAAGCACATTCGTTCACTCCAAGACAGTCAAATTTAAAATGCATTCAAATTGTCAAATAACCTAAGCTCTTATCTATTTCTGTAGATGAATACTCTCACCCCCACGTGTGTAACAACAGAACAATACTTAACCCACATTCACATCACAACCGTCTTTCCTATTTTATAGTATTCATTGACTCAATTCAATCACCTCACTACACTCTCATTCATAAACATTCCTACATTTTTAAACCATATTTACTAATTTTAAGACACACCCCCACTCTCATATGTCACCTATTCCTAAACACACCCTACTGATGATGATGATGATTATTATTATTATTATAAAATTGGAGCAGTCCATATTTACTCACTTTAAGCGACACCCCCACTCTCTTATGTCACATATCCCTAAACACACCCTACTGATGATGATGATGATTATAAAATTGGAGAAGCCCATATTTACTCACTTTAAGAGACACCCCCACTCTCTTATTTCACCTATTCGTAAACACCCCCTATTGATGATGATGATGATGATTATAAAATTGGAGCAGCCCATATTTACTCACTTTAAGAGACACCCCCACTCTCTTATGTCACCTATTCGTAAACACCCCCTACTGATGATGATGATGATGATTATAAAATTGGAGCAGCCCACATTTACTCACTTTAAGAGACACCCCCACTCTCTCATGTCACCTATTCGTAAACACCCCCTACTGATGATGATGATGATGATTATAAAATCGGAGCAGCCCTAAGGATACCTATTCTGTGACATTTACCTAATATTATGTTGAACCGCCCGATGATTATGAATCTTGGCCATCATAATCTAACACATCATTATAATCTAATACACATATTATAGTTTATAAAATATAGCATGAGCCCTTTAAAATATACCACGTTTGATTGACAGATCTTCCTGGTAGATGACTATCGACAAATAATTGTAAAATTTTTCGTCGACTAAACCATTTGATTACCGACATAGCTGTCAAAATATGCAAGCTGAAGTGGCAGTGGGCTGGTCATATCTGCCGAAGAACCGATAACCGTTGGGGTAGACGAGTTCTCAAGTGGAGACCACGAACAGGCAAACGCAGCGTGGGACGCCCTCCTGCCCGCCGGACCGACGACCCTAGGCGGGTGGCGGGTAGTGGTTGGATGAGGAAGGCCGAGGACCGAGTGTTGTGGCGCTCCTTGGGAGAGGCCTATGTCCAGCAGTGGACGATCATTGGCTGATGATGAAACCATTTGACTTTGACTTTGACTTATGCCTGCTAAATAAAGTTGGGTTTCCCTTGAAAGCGAAGAAGTGACAAATAAAATGTATGGATTTGACAGCTGTCATTCTAATCAAGCTATTTTTAAAGAACTGTAACATACATTCACTAGGCTCACCCCCACTATCTTATGCCTTCCAGCTTCCTCTCCTGGGAACAGTCCTAAACACCCCCTATATGTGATGACGACATTGAAGTATGAATACCTATTTGTGTGTAACTTTTAATCTAATGATGTTACGGCCGATGATGATGATGAACCCAAGCCACCCTAATTTAACACATTGATAAAATCAGATATAAGTAAGTATGTAAATACGAACATAGTTTCCTTCACTAGCTCATTTTATTTACACCGTAATCTTATCATTCCTCTATCTCATAATATCCCTAATGTCGTGCACATTATTCACAATATCAATCCATACTCAATCGCACCTACACGCAATTAGCAATCCAGTACCTATACTATATGTAGCTAGCACGCACTCACGCGCAGCCTGTATTTAGGTATACACTGCAGGACACGAACCTCCTCCAATTCCCCAACAACAGAGAGCCACCTCCACAATCTCCATGCACATAAATTTAACACCACAACACACATTGAACACCAAAAACCCGAGGATCGAACTCGACAGTAGTCAAGGTCACTATGCACCACAACATTCGGTAGTGTAGCCAGCTAAGTATTTACATACATGTAGAAACATAAGATCATAATATCATAACCTCTCTTTCTCCACATGCTAGGTATCGATTTCCCCCTCCTAGTTCCAATTATATACCTAATTACCTATACCTGCGTATTAGCAAAACGCATACCTACTACATACATGCCATTGAAGTAGGTACAACGAAAGGAGTGACATATCCACTGTACCCAACACATGAACAGTGCCTTCGGCATCGGCAAACAGCCACCGACAACTGATCCCACTACATAATCTTTTAACCACGGTGACAAACACCTTAGTGACAATCACTGGAGCTGGACAGCTGTTTGTCACTGACATTATAATAAGACGTAACATTACCTATCATTGTCTAATTAAATAGGTACATACATGAAGGTCATTGAACCTGTACAAAACAGTCTTTAATTTTGTCGACACGAATGCGGTAACTATATACATATTCAGTTAACCCCACGAAAGCTGAATATACTATTACTAAAATCCACAAAACTCATAACAATAATATTCGCTAAACTTATAACAGCCCTTTCCTTTGTCCGTAAGGTACCTACACGTCAGGTACCTAGAACTCACCTACATCCATACCAAATTCATGACACCAATCCCCTTCTATCGTGGGTAAAAGTCACCTTGACATAAGACCCAACACTAATCCTATCTTTTCTATGCTGGCAAAATTTATTTGTCATACATAACTAATTCTCATTACACCCCTTTCTCTAGCGTTGAAAGTATAAATATATCAGCATATAAACATACACCAAACCTATAACAACACTCTTCCTTTATGGTTGTAATAATGAAGTAAGAAAATTATACAATGCAAAATATTTTAATATGTATACCAGCGCCACCTGTGTTAAAACTCTTGAACTGCAATTAATCATTGATATCTACAGGTAATCAGGTTCGAACATCAAATACAGCTAGCTAACTTCTTCCTGTTGTATCCTTATTTACCTTTTATTTAAAGGTAAGTAGAAGTATAAAATAACAGTAGACAGACAGTACACTTGGAATTAAACCTAAAATCGGATGCACACAATCAAAATAAATTTGCCATGAGTAGATATATCTCATCCGCCGCTGTGAAACTGACACTTATTAAAATGTGTCTACTATCTACCTATAATATGTGTATATGTATGTATAAATAACAAAAAATCTATTCCCTAGACAATCGTAGTCGTAGAAAAATTAAATAGGTAAACAAGTACTTAGGTACTTACTAAAGTTTGCATTCACCAAAACATCTGTTAGTTATAGCTACCTACCACGCTAACTTCGAACGGTCTTTGACCTTACTAGTTTATTCTCGTTTACTTAGTAGGTACCTACTTTATTTTACTATAGGTACCCCTTTTCCTTTATTAATTTAACGAAATAATTACAGAAAATGACGCAACATCCATGCGCCAAACCTACCAGTTTCAAGTGCACCATGGTAAGATCGGTATAAATGAACCATGTAAAGCTTCTAAATCACAATGTCATGTCTTTACCAAAATAATAATGACAGGACGCTACCTATAACCTATTTGATTGTTTTACTAATGCATTTGTAGGCAACCTACACGTATTTTAAGCACACTAAGTTTGAATGCAACAATTTGTATACAATAGGGTAAAAGTACCACATATCGGCACTTCAAATGTTTCAAGCAAAATGTATACAAGTATACAAATATTATGCTAAGTTTTTTTTTTTTTTTTTTTTATTTTATGTAAAGGGTAAAGTTACCAGTTATTGACTTTTTAAATGGTTCAAACAAAATGTATTACCTAAGTGTACACATTATATATATATATTTTTTTATTTGTTTTTTTTTTCTCTAAATGCCTAATTTATTGTACGCCTACACATATGAGTTTTCTATTAACGTTTTCTCTCAATCTCCTTCCGTTTCACGGCAACAATTGTAGGCTAAAAGCCTTTTAAGTTTTTGAATAATGCAAAACACAAATAAAATAACGTTCCTAATAACCCGATCCTGTTTCTAATAATTCTGATCACCCTATCCTGGTCTACGGCATATCAATTGTAATATACCCCCCCCTGTAGTGACCCTTCGCACTCTAACCTACCTATTTGTGACGTATTTTTCGCCCTAACTAAACTGAAACGGAACTGAAGAGAAGTTTTGTAACGGTATACGTGTTTTGCATTATTCGTTTGGCCAATACGTGATCGTCTAGTCTAGCGGTTAGGACTCCACATTGCCGAAGCAACTCAAGTTCTTTTAGGAGGTTGAGAGAATCCCTACCCTAGCACTAATCCCTAGAACCCTAGTTCATAATCCCTAGTTTATCTAATTTTTAGGACAACAGAACAAAGCTCAAGCAATAGTTATTTCTTAAAAAATATACATAATTGAGAGTGATTTAAAAATATATATTATATATATAAAAAAAAGGTTTTTTTAATTTGAATAGAAGGTGCGCCCCGCCTCGCACACCCTATGAAGGACGACCAGATCCGTCCACCAGACCCATCTACCTTCTCTAGCCCACTGGCTCTATTCAAACTGTTTTTTTTTTGTCAGTCAGTCCCTAGGAAAGGATCTATTGATTGGGATCCAGATGATGTTAATAATATTTTATTCAGCTTCACAATTCGGCACGGATATCTCCTGAGCCTACTTAAGCATTTATTCGACACGGATATTTCCTGAGCCTACTTAAGCATTTATTCGACACGGATATTTCCTGAGTCTACTTATGCATTTATTCGACACGGATATTTCCTGAGTCTACTTAATAATGTGTAATAGTTATTCGGCACGGATAGTTCCTGAGCCTACTTCTGTATCCATAATATGTAATAGTTATTCGGCACGGATAGTTCCTGAGCCTACTCTTGTATTTTCGACACGGATATTCCCTGAGTCTACTTATACATTTATTCGACACGGATATTTCCTGAGTCTACTTATACATTTATTCGACACGGATATTTCCTGAGTCTACTCATGTATATCGTCACAGTACAATGTTTTCCAATAATGGACATAATTAAAATATAATTATTATCTCCCATTTCAGCTTGTGTCAAGAGCAATCACTCAAATGTATCTCTATATTGTAGATCTCAGAGTTATGTGACAATTAATATTTTATCGATGCTGGCTTGTATCTACCATGGTACCTACAAGTTGTTCGAGGTGGTTTCCCTGCCTCTAATTAACTTCATCACAGTCAAGCTCAACATTACTTATTAATAACTAACTGTCATCATCTCCTCCTGTATATAGTATATTGGTAAGTTTGTAAGAAGAATCCAATTCAGCAACTGCTTTCCTTTACCCAAGCTGATAAGAAGTCATTTCAATTTATTTATCGGTAGTAAGTAACTCATGTACTATGAAAATATTTCCCTATCTTATTCAAAACTCAGTAAATTTTATTTAGAATAGAATACAGTTGAAACTCTTATTGCCGCCAATCGCCTCAATGACCCTAATTATAAGTTTTGGTTAATATTATCAACATCTTATCCAAACCCAAATCAATCATTATTTATATTAGCAGAATTAAAGTAGAATAATAAGTATAATAAATTAATATTAATCACTGAATATGTAAAAGTTGTCATGGTCACAGTCAACAATATATAGTCAATGATATCCATTTAACCATCAAAAGTAAAATTGCATGAATATTCACTTTGAAAATATTTATTTTATCTTATCCAAATATTTCAGTTAAATTAAAATAGTGTTAGTGCTCCTATGGCCGCCATCCAACACATTGACCCTACTGGTATAATTACCTAATTGAAGGTATTTATTTTATTTTAATCATACAAGTAGATAACTTTAGTAAAAGTAAAGTTGGTGCTCAACTAGGCCGCCAACTGACTCATTGACCCTATTATTTATTAATTTTGTTTAATATTCTTAACATCTTTTTCAAGCAAAATCAATGTTTATTTATATTAATAAAAGGGTATAATGCAGGTTTTTAAGTATTATAAATTATCATTAACTTGCTGAATATATAAGAATTGTCTTAGTCACAGTCAGTCAGGTACAAGTTATGGCCAATGTAACCATTGAATAAAAGGAATAATTACATGAATTCTATTCTGTTGTCTGATACATAACTAGTTATTGTAGTAAGTAAATACCTTAAAACAAACTTTACATATTTAGGTGGGTAAGTAAGTACCACAATCATACCTATCACATATGTAGATCAGTAAGAAGCCTAGATTCACTAAGCATACATACATCAATAACATTCACCACACATGAGATACAAAAGGATAGCTTGTTTTCCCCTAAAATTCAATAACCTACTCTCCCACAGCCTAAACCTAACTGCTTAGCATCTAAGTGGTTTGAAGATGAAATGCATTTTATACAATCCCACATTTTACACAATGTTCCTAGTATCAAGTACCTAGCAAGTAAGTATAACACTGGTGTCCCTTAAATGTTTGTCGGTTTTGTTGCTGCCTAATTGTTAAGTATGTTTTTCTTTTATGATAAACAATACTTCAAATACCTGAATTTACCAAGTGTAGCTAAACCCATAATAAAACCATAGAGAATCATTAAACTAGTGAATCACACAAGTACACACAATAATTATTCAAGTAGAAACATAGTATTTTATGAAAATATGGTCCGGCCAATTTTCATCCCGGTGGAAAAATGTTTAAAATCATTTCAAATATTAAGAATACAAGTAATAAGTAATGTTTATAATAACCACTCTTAGAGAATCAAAGTAGGTTGAGCTAGCTGTAGATTTTAAATTACTTAAGTACTAAATAGAAATGCTGATTCAAATAAGAATATAATTTTGCTAAATAGATTCATAGCTTAATATGAATAACCTGAAGCATATTCTTCATTCTGGTTTCAAGACTGAATAGATAAGTACATGCTTACATGAGAACTAGATGGAGTTGGTAGAAATAAGTTTATATTGTGTATCTCAGGAGATAAGTAAATAAGTACCGACTACCTAGGAATATGAATCTTCTTGTAACCTAAACAATTTCAGAATGATCTAATATGTTACCTAATAGATTTACTTAAATTGCAAGCACTTATCACTGAATAGGATTCCACATAATTATGTTATATATCTGATGAATCATCCATTATTATTACTTAGGTACTTATTCAGATTGTTGTGCAAGCCTAGTAAGTTTGCAAACCAAATATGTTGGAACATAGGTTATGATCCACCACAATGAAACATAGGTACACCTAATGGTCTGTATTATGCTAATTACTGTTCTTTACTGGGTATGCAAAGACTGCTGGGTGAAACAATTTCAGGTAGATAGATTGCTGTGAGTAAAAGTAACATACAAACACTTGACTCATTAGCCATCATCTCAATAGAACATACTATTCAATATCTTTACTATATTGATATAAGTAACTAAGTTTATTCCTTCCAGGTAAACAAACATAGCTTGATGAAACAAGTGGGGTAATTTTCCCATAGTCGAATGTACTTATGCTTGTAAATTGATTGTTTTATGTGATAGAATCTTTAAGGCTGATTGATGAAGTAAAAGGTGGTTTCCTTGGGTCTCTCCTAATAAACCTAGGTACCCTAGCAGCCTTCAATTTCAAAATGGCCAAGATGCTGAACAATTAATAATGGGGAACAAGTGGATTTTTAGGTTATGAAAATATTCGAATTTTGAAACTAGAACAAAATAAATAGATATTTTGATATTATGAATGGAGTGGAATATAGATAATAATATGCTGTGATACCTCGAAATAGTGGTTATTATAAAATCCAATCGACACTTAGCTGAGGTTCCTTGTTGCGCCGCCGCCGGCTGGTCGAAGCTGCAATCCACCGTATCCACACACTTATAAAAATACATTCTCTATCCCCTTTTCCCTTTAAATAAAACTCTAAAATGCAAAGGCTTGATGTTATCACACGAAATCCCGCGGGAAGACCAAGGGCGAGTTTTCTTCCCGAATCCTATTTATAGCCTGCCCTGACCATCGACTCTCTCCTCTTTTTTTTTCTTTCCCGGTTCATCCATCGAACTTTATCGATTCAACTCCCTCCCTCAGATCCTAGACTACAGGTGGCGCCACTGAGCTAGACAATAACACAACTATTAAATATTTTTAAAGTAATAAACCGATGAACTATTGTTCTATAATTATTGATAATTAATATTATTATTATTTAACTAGTATTTACTCATTTTAAGTCCTGATTCGATTAATTAGAACTAAAAGATACTCAGTTGAGCGTCAAGGAGGCGTAGTACGTAAAGTGTCGCGTAAATTAGTGTTGTGTAAATCTAATCCTCATAATAATAACTTATCACTATGGCGTCATTCATTTCAATAATCAAACAATAATTAACAGAGCCGTATAAACGGTTGAAACATAATATAACCGAATCTAGTATGATATCTCTTTAAACTCTAAGCGTCAACAATAAGACTTGTACTTATTCTAGGTATCTGTCGATTCGAACGACACAACACCCCCCGAACATTACCATATAAGGAAATGCGTCAACGAGTCTAACCCACCAGATGGCACTAGTGTGGCATTTCTACATCGCGGTATGGTTGTGTTTTCCAACCAGCGTATAGTCTTATTTTGCTTATAATAAAAATTTCGCCAATCTATACATAAATATTGTAATAATGTATAAGTCTGCTACGGACGGACTATGTTCCGTTACACCCCTTTGTCATACATACTTACCATTCTTACCATTTCTGCATTTTCTGCAACACCTTGTATAAATATTAAGTAGGTATGTATTACTGGTATTGTGCCAAATTGTTGTTGTTGCAGATGTTACAAGTAAATTAAAATAATTGGGCTTACTGAAATGCATATTTTTTGCAAAACGGTGAAAATAAATACCTATAAGTATTTTTAATTGTACCTAAATATTTATTCGTGATGCTTCATGGTGCAAAAAAATCTACAGCTATAGATATATCAGATTGATACACAACTGTGAATGTGTGAGTTAGTATTGTCAAATTTTCAACTAGTAGGCTTTGTTACTACACTATTACTACCTGCCATGTAACGTACAATCACTAACTTTGTTTTTTCACACCCACAAATGCTATACTTAAATACAAAGCTATGTGTGCTGGGGAGAATTTTGGAGTACCTACTTACTATTTACTAGGTAATGGAACCCTTTGTGCGCGAGTCCGACTCACACTTGGCCGGTTTTTTCAGTGGGTCCACTAAAAATAAAGATACCCATTTAACTAAGATACATGTATACCGAGCAATAGGAAGCCGAATCTCCAACAAAGCCGGTATACTTAATTGAATTTATGAGCAGTAATTCCCTTAACAACATAATTTCGTTTACGTCGACATCAAATAGTTGGCATCAATGTTATAATAAAATCCCCTCAGTAATCTAATTCCGATGTTATTAGCTGTTCTTTACTTTTATGGCAGTCCCAGTCAATATTAATCAAGGGAATTGCGATCATTACATTGCAAGAAATCGGTGACCAACGCAGCCTCCATTATTTATCTTTTTGAGAGCTCCCGACGAAATAGAGTGGTGATATAAGATTCACGCGTCTGTGTATTTGTGTATTGTTTTTTTTATGAAGGCTGAAATAATTAGATTTGCTACTGCGTCCCGAGTACGAAACTTATTCGCGGCGAGAGTTAACTGCTTGGGCGTATCGGTTTACTATAGCGAGTGTTCAAAGTTTACTAGTTTTAAGCTCAGTCAGTGCAATTTGCCTAACAGGCGAACAGTTTCCCTACTGGAAACACAGCAAAACACCAAGAATTTACACAATAGTAAGCATTAGTTATTAACATTGAAAATTTTGCAAAAACAAGTCCAATACTATAGAAACGGTTGCGCGAGACGAATTTAAACCATAAATTATTTATTTAAAAATGAAGTGTGAAAATTTTGTGACCTTGCTAAAACTGTAGCCATATTGTTACAGTGTCTCTTTCTTTATACACTTAGGTTTGCATCACACAATAAAATTATGCATGGTACTTAATTGTTTATTCAACGTCTGCTTCAATTCTTTAGTGAAATTTTAAATGTATTATCATCTATTGTTATAGTTATTACTTCGTTAAAAATGATCAATGTAACTTTATGAACTCCTTCATTTTTAATTTTTGTTTTGCTCGTCACAAAAATAATGCCATTTCGATGTTTGTAAGTACACGAACATAATTTTTATTGAAATATTTGTGATTTATTTTCCATTTTGCCAGACATAGGTACCTAAGGTAGGGGATCGCAGTTTTAAAAATATAAAGTATTATTTCTACGATTAAAAAACCTTTGAATCTCAACTTCGATAACGTAGTTTTTCGTAGACTATCGTAAAGTGAGTTAGTAAGAGGATATTTACATGAGCACTCTGAAGGCAGATTTTATAATTATATGTCACGAGCCATATCTTACGTATCTACGTGTTTTATAAAAGATTATGTGCATAGAACAACAATTATTTGCATTGTAGGTAGGTAGGTTTTGATTATATTTATGCATAAAACAACGTAGACTCCAGTGTAACACTCTAATGATTATAATATACGCCATAATGGTGCGTTGATGCTCCATTTAATTTTCTCGACATCTTCTAGCCGTTGTAAGACTAGAAGCTTTTGCAAGACGAACCGTGTTGTCTGAGCGAGCCTGGCCAGTCAGTGACTGGCAACATTAAAATCCGACTGGCAAATAATAAAAACACGACGATGACAAACCCTAGTTCAGCCTAGCGTAGCGTCCGTAGCGTACTGCTACATGCCTAAAGGTGGACAAGGTAAGTCCACCTTTCCTCATAGAACGCTAAGCACGGATCACATTCAGTATTTCTATTATATGTATAGAAATTCACACAAGTGCGCCCACTTCATCGGCATTACCGAAGCCGCGTTTCTCCGTCAATCCGTTTGATACAATACGTATGATACCGATAGGTTACCCTTACCTTAATTTTTTTCACCGAAACGGTAAGATAAAGGTGGGTGAGATCTTGACAAGCAGAACAGGATTTTCCAATATCCTGTTATCTCCCAGTCGATCCAGTTTTCACGCTGGATTTCAGGAGGGCCGTAATTGTATTAGGATAATTATGTTAGTCCGGGCATGTCATACCCAGCTTTATTGTGTGGGTTCAATTTATCACTTTATACTCGCGATGAGAGAGGTGATCGTTTTGGAAAATAAAATAGGTATTTTATGTAATAAAATAAATTTCATACTAACGATTTCTTATAATAACAGCAAAATTATTTTTTTATACATATAGGTACGTTGATATTTTTTAAGTAGGTAAGCAGGCCCATTTGAATCCTCTGGGGTTAAGCATAAAATATATACAAGTAAGATCTTTGTCCTATAAAGAAAGTCATAATGCATACATTAAATTTCTTTGGCAGGCATTTCTTAGTCTTCCCGTAGGAGTCGTGATTTATGAAGACTGATGTATCATCACGTCCCCACTGTTGTTTCTCCATCAGGCCTACTGCCACAGCCATATAGATGATACGTATGTATGTAAAAGCATACCTACATATACGAGTACCTACGTAGTATGAGCATTAGGGAGTGTCGCAAAACGATGTGTGGTGGATTCTTACGGCACCGCACGACATCATCAGCTTTATAACTTTATAACAGTTGGGATTGGTGTCTCTAATTAATTGGGCTGAATTGTTAGAAGGTCACGTTTCGACTGAACAAATAATGGGTGGTTTGGTTGTCCTTCAACGTATTGTATTGTATGTTAGTTCTAAACGGTTGCTTAGTTAAATACAGCTGAAGTGATAACCATACAATATGTATTTATGTATATATTTATTTTTAACTTATTTTATTAGTTTTAAAGCAACATTCATACATAATATGCTCACGACTATACCAAGCCCCGAATTTTATTGATAATTTGAACACAATTTTATTTGGTAATATTCTGATGCGCAAGTGTTGTTGCTTTCCTTGGGAGAGGCCTATGTCCAGCAGCAATTATTCAAAATATGATTCGTTTCGGCTTCTATGGTTATAAAAGACGATTTTATCTAAAATCGGTAATCGCTTGACCTGAATACTGAGACGATTATTCTCGCCTGATCCACGCACGAGGCATTAAGTCGGGATATACGCTATTCGGGTGTATACGGTGTAGAGAGGTCACGCAATGTATCTCAACAACAATCTTTAATTGTAATATAGCAAACGGTTCTTTGACTACATAATTATTATTTTTAACAAGAGTATATTGTAATCATTACAAAATAATTGCTGTCATGATAAATATACATTTTTTCGCAAAAAAACGACAAGTTTTCCTAGTCTTTATCAATGAAGATCGTATTGTCTTGTCAATGTTATTCTCACGCCATTTATTTTAAACAACCTAAGACTGTTAATTTGAACTACTTTAGTGTAAGAAAAAATGGGTAGAGTATTTCTTCATTTAATTAATTCTATTATGAGGCCTATTTAATATCCAAGGCCGTATACAGAAAGAAAGCTGTAAACTTACAAGCGCTTACTTTTCTATGGCTATTTTTCGGCAGCGTATGGAAAACTAAATATTTAAAGCTATGTGCTATGGAGAAGGCTATGCTTGGGGTTTCTCTGACTGATCGTATCAGAAATAAGGTTATCCGTCAGATGACTAAGGTTACCGATATATCTGTCAAAATATGCAAGCTGAAGTGGCAGTGGGCTGGTCATATCTGCCGAAGAACCGATAACTGTTGGGGTAGACGAGTTCTCGAGTGGAGGTCACGAACAGGCACACGCAGTGTGGGTCGCCCTCCTGCCCGCTGGACTGACGACCTTGGGCGGGTAGCCGGTAGTGGTTGGATCTTCTTCTTTCGTGTCAAGCTGATGGCTGATGATGATGGAAAACTAAGCGCTTATAAGTGTCCCGCTTTCTTTCTGTCTATACATATAAGGCCGTGCGGTGGATGATTACGGGCTGATTGTGATGTGAATAATTATATAAGTGCGTAGAACATCCTGTATTAAAATGATTTACGTTACATTTAATCTCAATTCCGTCACTTTGAATTCATTTGGTTCATTTAATTTGACCTCTGAAGAGTATCTGGTACTCCATGCGGGTTCCCTTAATTAACCTTTTTGTTTCGGAAGCCAACGCTTTCCCAATCATATTCATGAATAAATTCTAAATCTACAGCCATCTAGTAAACAATTCCAAAGGTCAAATCAAAATGATAGTATCTCTAGAAAATGTTACCTTTGTCACAGAATAATAACTAGTACCAGTAGTGTCAGTTGACTGGTTTAAAATGTCTTACCTAGATTTAAGTCTACCCTACTAAAAACGGTTTTTTTATTACGTAGATAAAACAAACTAAAAACACTTATAAACTGAATAATTATGTAAGTACCTAGTACTTCATAGTATTATAGTATTTTCAACAACAGCTAATACATCTTTGTCGTTAAATATAGAAAGACGAGTTGCGGACTTTTCTAACAACACTTCACCATGTAGCTAACATCAAAAACACATAGATCGACAACTTTTGAATGACTATCTTGATAAATTCAACAATTAGCTCATAATATAGTCGATATGGTGAAAGTCAACGACATATTATTATTGTAGGAGCTGAAATATTTTGGCGTAGGTATTAATAAGTAAATAATAAACGAAAGTAATAATTTATGGCATGCGAAATTCTCAATAAGTTTTGATAAAAACCGTTCGGTATTTTCTTGAGTATTAACTTTACCATTTTAGTCATTTTGCTTTAGAGTCTTAACGCTAAGGATAATGCATAGTCAAAAACTTTTAGGTAACTGTAATCCCAAAGTTTTCAGCTTTCTCAATTTTAGAGTGCGAACAATGACCTCACATAAAGTTACCTACACATTGAAATAATAACTCAAAATGTCCGATCCGGCAAGTAATACAAAATTATTACTAATCTAACCTTATCGAAATTAAAAACCCCAAACGATGCGCCTACCTTAGCTATTGCAACACCCAGGCTTGCTGCTCCAGTTTACTCAGGAGCTAGGCTGGCTGAGCTGAAATTAAGGGGTTATTATGTACAAAGGTTCCACTCGAGAGAGCCACGTACAGGAGCTTCAGCCTTCTCTGAATAGAATAGAATAGATGTGACAAATAATCTCAAACTAATTTAAAGATTAACGATATAAGAACAAGATGGTTTGTCACCGACGAAAAAAAAACAAAAAAAAATCCTTTCAAAATATCGCTGCAAACTACAAAACACATAGTAGTGCTTTGTAGTTTACAGAATTTAAATTCAATAGTTATTATAAATAAGTGAAACTTTCTAGTAGGTACACGTCAAGATAATGATAGGTGACGTACAATTAACTAAGTTTGTATAAACTTACATATTGAACTTACACCTACCTACCCACTTTGGTGCTTGTTACTGGGATGCCGGTGACATAATTATTATTTAATTAATTGATGGGTCCTATGAGAATAGAGGCAAACTATGTGGAATACAGGGTGTAAAATATACGCTACCGATAAATTTAACCATGATCTACTGGCCAAACTAAGCAACTTTTCAAAGAAAATACCGTCTCAAATGAGCTCCCATACGGTACTATACGCATTTTTGTACCTACCTATTATAAATCCAAATAAATTTATTAAGTATTTTCTTATCGTGTCAGTGATAAAAGCAAGCGTTCTTGTTTGTCACCTAGCTACGAGTATATGAAAGGAATGGCTAGTCAGATTACCATCAGATATCCTTAATCTTTTCAATATTTTCACCAGACCTTTTCGTTTCCAAGGTCAATAATAAACGCATTCAAATACCAATCACAAGAATGTTCGAAATGTTTCAACCCTCACACAACCTTAGCCCTCAAGGATGCCACTGACTGATCTAGTTCTACATCGCACATTTCGCTTGTGAATGCAATTAGGATGTTCACTTCAGTAAATGCTATTTGACATGTCCAAGGGTGCAGTGGTCATTGAGAGAAAATGGATGTAAATGTGCCTAGCCCAGTTTCTGAATTGATTAAATCTATTTATGAATGAACTTAAGTCCTACTCAATGGTAGGTATTTTCAGCCAATTACAGAGCGGCATTCCATGTTCAAGTCTTGATAACTTGATATTCTTAATAATGAATTGTTACTTTGAATGATTAGGTAGTTACTTTCAAAAATAAAAGAAAATGTTTAATAAAAGAGATTTAAGGTAGTTTCCTTCCAGGGCCCATTTTATCTTTTCACCGTGTGAAATTAAATATTACAATATACCTATGTACCTACATGGCAGCTCTGAAAGTCAAATATGTATATCGTATCGTATTGATTGCTGATACTGACATCTTCTATAACCCTGTTGCGATTGAATCTTGATTAACAGTGCCACCCTGTTCAGTGGAAACATCCGAACTTATAAATTAGTTGTTATTCCTATTTATGGCACCTGCAAGGAAGCAGGTGAGACTTAAGTGTAAATTGGCCATTGTTCATATATACCTATAGGTAAGTACTTACCAGAAGTAGGTATTGATGCTGTAGAACTTAGAACCTACAAACTTTGTACCAACACAGCTTCAGAACCAGATCTGAACTACCGGGGTTTACTTAAAAAGCTTCTACGTGATTCGCCTGCGGGCCACTTTAGCTTACGATTAACGAAGTTTCAGATCGCTGTTTGAGAGAAAAACCAACGAAGCTGTTGTCAATCGACACGTTTAAGACGTTGATTTTGAGATATGGTCGTGATTAACGTCTAATACTGTGGCAGAAGCTTTCTTGAGCGCTGCGCTGTAGCAAAGGTGGAGTATAGTAAGCCAAAAAGAGGTGAGTCATGGGATGATTATGAACAACATTCTACGTTTATTTCCAAAAATCTGTAGGTGTAACATGACAGCTCTTGTCCGATCGTTTTTGTCAAGCTAAAGTAATCTTACTGAGTCCAAGCGTCGTCGTATTTCGGCGTGAGTGCGTCGACGATAACCGTTGTGGTAGGTGAGTTCTCGAGTGGAGATTACGAACAGGATAACATAGCGTGGGACGACCTCAAGCTCGTTGGACCGAATACCTTGAGCTGTGTCCAAATTTGTACCTCCTAAATCGTTGAAATAATCGATAAATTTGTACATTCGTAAGGTAGCGGGTTCAAATCCTACAATGCACCAATTAATTCTTTAGAAATAACAAATTTGGCTAAAATTATAAAACGTCGTGCTCATATAGAGCTAAGGATAACATCATGAGGAAACCTGCGCATCTAGATTTAGCACATCTAGATGAGTGAACCCACCAACCGGCAGTGGACCAGCATAGTAAATAAATAATCTTAGGAAGGCAGTTAAGAGCTTAAGGGATATGCACAAAGGTTCCAATCTATAGAGCCAAGTGCTCCCTGCACAGATTCTAACACCCCCACAGAGAATAGAATGGAATAATACATTAAAACAAAATAATAGTTTAAATTATAAGATTCCTTATTGGTTCTCCGTTGTGCCATTCTACAATTTATGAGAACGGATCTATCATGTTGGAATACAATATGACGCTCAATTGAGCATATCATCCATTCATTCAGTCCATTTGTAAAATGCTATCTGAATGCTTCCTCATTCCAACCTATTGAAATTTAAATCTCAATTTACTTATTGAAATTCTAAGTTCGGTGTGAATTCTAAGAAAATTATTTTGGTTTCAATAAAGCGCCAACCTATAAGATAACGCGTCCATATTCCGAGGTAAATCACAACATTTGAAAGTAAGTAAGAAAAATAAGCATTTGTAACCATCAATATTGATGTGAAATATTGTCTTCTGTAAGAATATACGTTAAATTTTATATTTCTTAACACAGATTCATTGATAACACATTTATTATACTTAAAAAAATATAATTTATTACACATGTCGATTTACCCTAATACCGAGGTAGGATTATGGTTTCTTCCATATACCGAGGTAGCCTGTTCCATATTCCGAGTTAGTCCTGTCAGTGGCTCCATGAGTGTGGCCATGAACGTAAGGAAATTACAATCGAAAATATCGATATACTTTTTTAACCTTAAAGTACTCCAAATAAATTTAATTATTCTAAATAGTAGTTGAAAATAATGAAAAGAATTAAATACTCTTAATTTATATTGGTTTTCGTGATAATTTCTATTATTTATGTAACATTTTCATAATTCATTATTGCAACTGGTAACATTGGCTAGAAAAAATATTCATAATGCTTCTATGATGTTCTATGGACTTTTCCAAGCGATTAAAAAAAAAATAGAGTAGAGAGGGGGTAAATTGATGAAATAGTGACAGTAATCGAATATAATCGATTATTGAACTCGAATGATTTAAACATTTTTTACTATAGTTTTTATCTAAGTAAGGTCTAAATTTTTTCCACGATATTTTATGTTCTTACTTAGATGTTTAAAAGTTGATAATACGTAATAAAAGTAGATGTGTAAGGGATGAGGAAAAGTATCTAATACTTACAAAAGCACAAATACCTTATGAGTACTAATTTCCGATGAGTACCTAATGTATTTACCATAAACGAATATGATTATAATAAAAGTATCTACCCAGGAATCGATCCAGCATCGATTATTTTTTCATTCAAGCATAGGTCGGAAGCAAGGAACATTGCACTAGGTACATCTCTATGGCGCATGCGCGCTGGACTGGAGGCGCGCCGGCGCCATGTTCAATTTTCCGCCGAAAAGTTTGCCGCTATTCTTTGAAAGTATTTTGTTAAGTCTTTACATTAGAAAACAAACATCTTTTATTAAATTATTATGTTTGTATTTGCAATATGCAATTGGAAAATCGATAAGGTAAGCTTGTGTGCGAATTATTTTAGGAAATTAGGTAAAATGGAAATATTTTTATGTTTTTATCAGTAATTTGGCATCAGTTTAGTTACTAACCTAGGTTTTTGTTCTAGCGTTTTCGTTTCTAAACTCACTAAGTTTTGTGAAAATGGGTACCTACTTATAAGGATAAGCTTAATTCTGTTAACTATCCATACAATTTACCTACTTACTTTATTTTTCAGTGACAACAACAAGAAAATGAAAAAATCAACCAGACCCCTAAACCAAACATGAAATGCAGTATACAGGACATTCATTTATCTGGGAATTCTGGGATAACATTATTACAACGGCCATCATACCACGAAGTAGAAGGATAATGGAAATAAAATACAGAAATGAAATTAGACAATTGTGTATATAAGTGTTATAAAAACTCAACCGTCGTGTGTGTTATTTTATTCACCCAAATAAAGTTTTACGTCTACAAATTTCTTTCTTTTAAAAAGAGTAATTAGTATCTAGTAGTAGTTTCGTAAAGTCAGGCATATCTATCCAGACCCCTTTTAAATTTAGGAAGAAAGTCGCTAATTCATCTTGATTTTATGGTTTGATGACGGCATCGGATGACACTGCGAAGGTGTGATGTAGAGTCATATTCCGATTTCCGAGGTTCAGCAAGTATTTTAATAATCCATATTTCGAGTTATCAAATTATCGATTTAGAAACAACATGATGTTACTCAAATCATGCATAAAATATTGGTAAAAATATGTATCACTTACGTTAATAGTGATAAAATAACACTGTTTTTTTATCATTTCAAATATACATACTAAGTTAAGGTTTTCTAGGTAACCATGATTTTTGCGTCAACAATTATCGTGTCATATTAAGATTCCTAGAGGATATTTTGTACCGCCGAATTAGGTTATAAGCTTGTCACGTTCATCATTATTATTATGTAATCAAGCATATACTTCAAATGTTATTATTTGTAAAGTTATAAGCTAAAAATCATGACATAGTATTTTTCCTTATACCGAGGGTACCTCGGAGTTAGGAACAACGTATAAAAATCAGGCCATTATACCGAGGTATTTTGTTTTTGAGTTTAAAGGGGTTAAATTAGTTTAAAAAGAGTTAAAATTTAAATTTAATGTAAGTATAAGAATATAATAAACTAAATATAAACTATTTACAAAGTTTAACGTCGTATAAATATTAAAAAACACAATTATTAAATATGGCTGGCCTTACGTAAGCCGGGTCGCGTTTGTATGAAAAACATGGCGGCGTCGCCCTCACGGCACATTACATGAGTTTTTAGTAATTTTAGGCAATTTTAAACATATTTTCTACATCAAGTAGTTTCAGTTAAAGATAATGAACGATTAAATGTAATTTTAGAGTATCCAAACCTATTAAAATGAGTAATAATCATGAAAATAAATATAACTCGAAATAAGGACGCCATTTTGAATACCGCGAAATATGGACTCTCTACCTTACTATGGATATTAGGAAGTACCTACTACAGTGCTCCTATCACCAGTGTCGACTTAAGTTGACACGTAGGTATTCGATAGGAAAGTCACTGGATTTTTTATGCGTTTTTTTACCGACAGGCTCGCTGATCAAGATTTCATACAAATTACTATCGAATTACCCTAGTGACTTGAGTTGACAGTACGTGTGATCGCCCCACTGGTTACTATAATCATTGTGCCACGCCATGCACATCATCATCATTATCATACTGCTGGGGCACGGGTCTCCTTCCAATGAACAATGTAAATTATTATTTTGTTCGACCGATTATCTATGTCAAAGTGCGCAATTTATGTAAGTACTATCCCATCAAAAACAATACTTGTCAAAAAAACCAAGCCATCATATGGAAACACGTGTTAATTAAATTATTTAGTGCGATGACCAAGTCAATATATTTATATAAAACATTAAATATTTTTAAGATTGAGATGCGTGCGTGGATAAGACTTGGTATTACATGGATCTCACAACTTTTTACCGTAGAACAACTGAGTTACGAGACTTGGTTTTTTTGACAAGTATTGTTTTTGATGGGATCTCATTTCTTTTTGTATTTTGTAGACAGTTCTACTTTTTTTCTTTTCGGTACCTTCTAGGTACGTAGGTGCGTTAACTTAGTTTGGTAGGTACCTACCTACATAAATCGCAAACTTGAGATAAGAATCAAGAATCTTTATTTTTGGCTACGTAATGTACGTAATGAATAAACGTCACTTTGATACTTCGTACTGCATCAAATTTCCCTAATAAAATTTCAACCTTATTTTAATACACAAAGTTCATTGTACCTACATTAAGAAAATTTTACTATAAGTGGCACTGGTAGCCTGATGTGCTTTGTCCGTAGGTAGGTAATCCATCCTTTGCGGATTTAATTTGCATAACGGGAATTTTTTGCTCGATTTGGCAGGGGCACTACCGTGCGCCTATATTTACTTGGTGGGGGCACTGCCGTGTCCCCAGATATGTGATTATGAAATTATTTAAGCAGTTATGTACCTATCTAGAAAATTGAACCAAAATTGAAAAAAATTACTCGAGTTGGTACTACCGTGCCCCCAAATATTTTAGTTTTTCCTTGGTTCATACACCAAACGCTACGTATATTCCAAATTTGAAGCTTCTAGGTCTGCTAGAAGTGCCTTAGAATTTTTATGATCGGTGAGTGAGTGAGTGAGTGAGTGAGTCAGTGACAAAATTAAGAAAGTTTGACCTGCTATAATTCTTAAAAACTACTGTTTCAAATTTAATGAAATTTTAAAGATACCGTGTCTTTACAATGCGTGCATGGTTATTGAAAATTCAGTCTTCTAGTCTTCCACAACGAAGTTACAGGGGGTCGAAAATGGCCTGAATTGCTTCGAGAAAAGGATGGTACGGCCGTGCCGCTTTTTTGCTCGACTTGGTGGGGGCACTGCCGTGCCCCCAGATGTTTTCAAATCCTTTTGATTTTTTAAAATAATGTTTATGTAAGAAAAAGAAAAAAGTTGTATACATGGCGATTGTTTTGCCCAGCCTCCTCTACGCCTCTGAGACTTGGTGCCCATACCGCAAGCATAAACGCGTGCTGGATAGATTTCATATTAAATGCCTTTGTGACATACTCAACATGAGATGGTCTGATCGCGTAAGGAACCAGGCTGTGTTACGACGGGCCAACGTTGGCGGAATAGAGGCATATCTGATCAGGCGGCAGCTGCGCTGGTGCGGGCATGTCTCCCGGATGTCCACAGAGAGAGTCGCAAAACGCATCTTCTACGGCGAGCTACAGGAAGGCAAGCGGAATCAAGGCGGCCAGTTCCTGCGGCACAAAGATGTGTTAAAGCGTCACATGAAGAGGTGTGACATAGATCCGTCACACTGGGAGATGCAGGCTGAGAACCGATCAGAGTGGAGGCTCACCGTGCAGAAGAAGGTCTTTGAGTTCGAGGCAAAACGGTGAGATCTCGACGCCAAGCGTCCTCAAGGCTAGACGACCGAGAGCCATATGCTATAATGTTGTTGGAGGAGTGCTGACTTGCCGTCAATGCGGTCGCACTTTCGTCAATAAGTTAGGCTGTAACAGCCACTAGAGAGCACACGAGAGAAGCTCGCAGTCACACTGACCGAACACGGTCTGGAGAATAAATATATATATATATACCCGACCAACCTCAAATATCAACATCAACTTCGGATATAGGTACGTATTCTTCTTATGAGTGGAACTGAATTAGTTTCTGAAGAAAAACTTTAGATTAGATCGGCGTACCTGAATACTTAATACGAACGAAGGCAACTTTGAGTATTTACGATAAGGATTCAATACGAGAATAATAATGATTATACCTATGTGTATAGAAGATTCTCAATTGAGTTTGTTATTATGACTATTCATAATAATTTGTTTAAAATATTGAAAAAATTCAGCCATCAACGAGTTGAGTAAAAGATAATCGCTCCCAAAATAAATTCACAATGCTGTTATTAGAATACAAAGAAAATGAATTATTGTAACTTTCCTAAAGTTTGTGGAAAAACCCCAATGTCTTGTCTTTAATTTGGCAAACTGACACGAAGCACTTTATTTCATAAAATAAGAAAACTTGGCAAGGATAGGTACACAAAAATAATTGATTATTTTTTGTTTTACGACGCAAATTACTCGTACTTAGCGAATTTGAATTCTACATACCTGCACAGGTTTTTTTGTCATAAATAAGATAAAATGAGCCAAGTGATATATTTTATGATAGATATAATAACGTACATACATTTTACTCACGTGATAGGTCGCGAGCTGTATCGCCGTTTTTGAAAGAGTACAATGCACTGAAGTTCTTTACTGGTCGCGTCCGGCTTCGGACGGCACGTTAATCCGTGGGTCCCAGTTGCTTCTTCGGCTGCAGTCGTTAAGCCTAGTCAGAGGCCTTCGGGCGGCTTGAAAACATCTTATAGTAAGAGTAGTCGGGTTGACCACTTATCCGAAAAACCTCTCAGAACAAGCTTGCTAGTGTTGGGGTCCACCAATACGCACTGGGCCCGAATCTTTCCTTCATTGGAACGAGACCCGTGCCTCAGTAGTATATAACAGTAATAACTTGCTTGGTTGAATTTTTGCCACTAATAGGTAATCTGTTACATAGAACCACCATAGTTTTATTTAGAACTGTAGGTCATGTTCATGTAGTAATCTGGTAGTTGTGCCGCAACTTGGTTAATTTGAGTCGCAAATTAGAGGTCACGTCTACGTAGGACATACAAGTATAGGCCAGTTAACTTAATCTGACAGGTTCACGGTACTCACACAAAGGATCATACCTACGCGATTTTCCTATATAGTGTTACATATATTATGTTTAACATTCGCGACTGTCTAACGGATGAATACCAAAAATATCACGCTGTATTTTTTTAAACAGAAGCAAAAGTACTACGTCACGCCGTGCACTTAGGCCCGGGTCTCCTATTTACTCCGTAGGTCGCGTCAAGTGTCACCGCCGTAGGCCGCGTCACGATACTCACTACTTCTACACGCCAACGTCGGCGTGTGAGGGAGACCGCATCAGTACATTTCTATAGTGAGCATCGTGACGCGGCCCACGGCGCGACGCTGGACGCGACCTGCGGCGTAAATAGGAGACCCAGGCCTTATTCAGACACCACACAAGCGCGACGCACACAACGTGTCTCTATGTGTTGAACGTGCCAGCTTTCGATAACTAGACTACTAGCAATTCAAAAGTAACATCAAAATATACAGGGTGTTGCAAAAAGGGTATACTAAGACTAAACCTACGTAGGTATGCAGCATGTTAGAAGCCTGGAAATGAAAACATAGGTACTTAATGTCAAAATTAGCGGGAAAAAAAACATTTTCTCATTGGTAAGGTAATTTGCATGTATATATTATGTTGATGATAAAAAGCTAAGATGATAACGGATTTATCAATTTATTAAAATATCAAATTATAAGTAGAATGCTAAATAATTACAATCACAGTTTTATAGCCGTAGATAATAACGTAGATGACAGTTCATATAATGTTATTCTGTGTTGGCTGCGTTCACCTCAACAATATACTTCGGAACTTTACCCACTTTTACGCCCCCGCTCTCACCTTCAAAAACGTAAATATGACAACAGGAACATCACGGATAACGGTCCACCATGTAAATAATGGAATTGAAAACTTTGTCTTTATTTGATATAGTATATTAGCTTTATGCAATAATACTGCTGTGAAACCGCCCAAAAGTTGAGAATAAGCCTGCGTGAAACATTAGTTAATACTGACTCTGACCACAAGGACGACAATTAACCAAGTTTCCTGGGAAATAATTCAGTCATACATCTTAAGAGGTCCCATTAAATAGAGTTCGATATAGATGAATGAACATTGATTGGATTATGTGTAACTTACACGTTTATCCTATTATGTGGCTGTGTATAGGTACATAATATACCTAATTATGTACAAACATACATTTCTTAGAAACCAAATTTTAATAAGTGTCAAGAAAACAATGAGTGTCTTGCAATGTTGGTACCTAATCGTAACGACTCGCAAAGGAATAGCAATGTATCCCCATAACAACTCACAATAACAACTAGGACAATTTTCAATACTCGTAGGACAAAAGTTGTTCAGAATAACCCTGAGTCACCTCTGTCGGCTTAGTATACCTATCCTTTTTGCAACACCCTGTATAGAAATGCATGGCACAACGATAGTATTGTCGCGATTTCTTCGCCTTAGGCGACGGCCCCTAAGTAGATATGTTCCGCTCTCTAGAATACAAATTGGAGGACCTAAACAAATAAAGGATACGATTTCGATCACTTCAGTAAGCAATCGGAAAAAGTTGCCAACCCGCACAAAAAGTACCCCGTAAATTTGGTCGTAAATTGTGAATTTTTAGTATTCATGGTATCTACTACAGTAATAAAGTTGACCTTATTCTTATTTAAGTATTACTTACGTAAGTGAATTTTATTTATGACACAAATTCTTTACATTGATGTATATTTTGATATTATCTACTATAAGTACTTATATTATTATTATACTAGTTATATATATTAATATATTTTATACTTTTATATTTGTTTTACTTTATAATTGTGTACATATTTTTTTTAATAACATTCGTTTAAAAACTAAAGTCTGCTTTTAAAATAAGTGAAAGAACTGCTTGACCCAAGGGTACTACTAGGTGACAGAATAATGTTAAGTAGATGTGAAAGGTAGGTAAGTACTTTTTTATTTTGTCATTTGAATAACAATAAGTACTTACATAATTTAGGTAAAATACTTAAGTAGGTATAAACCTTAACGGTTAGTGTGTAAGTTAAGCATTACGAGCTGAATTGTGTAAGAAACCAACCTGTTTTGGACCAGTCCACATTTCCATTGGAAATGATCCAAGAGTATTACGGATTTTAAACCTTAAGGGGATATAAAAAGGTTCATGTGTGATGCTGCAGGGACTAACACCCCCACACATTATTGGATCTTCAAAATTTCATTTTCACATACGGAAGAGATTTAAATATATAGAGGATCTGCTACGAAACAAAAAGGAAATGTCTTTTTCCTATTTTCCGTTATATAGAGAACCGTGAAGTTTGACTTCATTTCTCATTTATTTATACACGAGAGTGAGTCTTATTTTTACGTTTTTTTTTTCTTTTCTTATTGCGTTGTGAATTTTATTTCAAAGGAATTTTGTTCCGTCTTTACTCCTTTGTAATTCTGATAAAGGCATCCCAAATTGGTTTGTTCTTCGTATAAATAAATGCATAAATTGGAGGAAGGATCATTATTTACGAAATTGTTATGAATCCCGGCTTATACTTATCCCTATTTGTTTACCCCTTTTTAGGGTTCCGTAGCCAAAATGGCAAAAACGGAACCCTTATAGTTTCGTCATGTCCGTCTGTCCGTCTGTCCGTCTGTCCGTCTGTCACAGCCGATTTACTCGGAAACTATAAGTACTACAGTGATGAAATTTGATGGGAATATGTGTTGTATAAACCGCTACAAAAATATGACACTAAATAGTAAAAAAAAGAATTGGGGGTGGGGCCCCCCATACATGTAACTGAGGGATGAAATTTTTTTTTTCGATGTACATACCCGTGTGGGGTATCAATGGAAAGGTCTTTTAAAATGATATAAAGTTTTCTAAAAATCATTTTTCTTAAAGTGAACGGTTTTTGAGATATCAGCTCTCAAAGTCGTAAAAAGTATGTCCCCCCCCCTCTATTTTTATAACTACGGGGTATAAAATTCTAAAAAAAATAGAGGTGATGCATGCTAATTAACTCTTTCAACGATTTTTGGTTTGATCAAAGTATCTCTTATAGTTTTTGAGATAGGTTGATTTAACTGTAAATTATATTTGCTGCTACGGAACCCTTTGTGCGCGAGCCCGACTCGCACTTGGCCGGTTTTTATAAATAATCAAATAGGAGAGTCACATATATAGGATGTTGTAAAAACGTCTCGTCTCGTAAGTAAAAGAGCTCTGTTTTTCAACCTGGTGATTGTGTTTTCTATACTTTAACCGTTAAAAAATACTTTAACTATCTATACTAAACAGTAACTAAGTTTCCATAAAAAGCTATTTTTTCACGATTTTATAAAATAAACGTTTTTTGGAATAACGAGCTGAAGCTTACTAATACTACTTTTGAATCAGCTTGTATTTAAAAGATAGTGCATCGAAAAATTGTGAGGCTCATTGCAAAATTGGTTAATGAAAACAGTCACCGATACACATTACTACACAGTTAGAGATAGGCTGGCACAATCTAACAAAATATAGACTGAAACTATAACAGCTTAAACCCAAACTTACATACCAACATACCATAGTCATACCGTAATTTTCGCTAGCATATATTCGAGTAAAAACCGAGTGGCAGAATGTCCAAGTATAGACTCTGATTGCTGCCAATCTAAATTAAGTTTGTGTGATAGGCATACATGATTTGAGTTAAGCACTGGACACACTGCCAGCTAGCGAAGCGAACGAGTCATACGGGCGATCATGGTTTTTCTCTTTACTACTTCAGATACCGTACCTCCACTGACCCATTACCATCTAACAATCCATTAGCAGTAAGGCTCGCCTAACATTTGTCAGACGTTACGTCAGATTTGACAAGTGATTGCTAATCCGTCACTGGTGGTACGTCAGCTGAGGTATGTATAGAGATAAACGATGTTCGCATCGCTAATGTTCGGTGGTGGTAACCCAACAGTTCAAACATGTGATATAGCGACTATCCTCAAACGCTAGTTAGCAGTGCGCCCTGCGCTTTAATGAATTTGAATGCATGTGAGCGGCTATGTGGTCTGTGCCACGTTTGAAGGCCAGAAATAACTGAATTATTAGAAGTACATACCATAAAGTGGAATTGAATCGTTCACCCTGAAGCCAATTAAATGAAATTTAAAATAACATAAGCGAAAAAAATATGATCATATTAAATGAATCAAATGTTGTTGCTTATAAACAAGCCGCTAGCTGGAGAAATAAAAAAATCGTAAAAAATTTTTAGCTACGTAACTTTTTATAGTTGATGCCGATGGTTGATTTTTGTTATCACGTTTCTAAACCTCGTAGAAAAAATAAATAAAATGACAAGCTGAGTCACCCTTTTTCGGCATACTACATCGCTTTTGCAACAACCTGTATATAGACACAAATTGCGGTCTTATCGTGTAAAGTGACGACTTGAAACTACACCAGAAGCACATGTTTCAACATCGTTCCCCGAATACGTAATTCCAATCAGCAATGTTTGACGACAAACTCAGAGAGATAACTTTTAGGCTCGCCTTTGTAAGTAGACATACGTATAAATAAAAATTTACGTGAAATTTTCCTTGAGCTCGTTAGGATTACAATTTATTACATTGTTTTTGTTTGATCTTGAAAATCTGATCTCATATTCATAAATCTAGGCTCATGTTTCTGACTTTTGCCGAAAAGGATTTTTATCTTAAGTATAAATGGGAGAAGTTTGAAGCTTAATTTTATAAAAGAGTTTATCCTTGTTTGGGTCGTTTTTTTCCAAAATACCAAAAGTCGTAAATCAAAAGTTGTTTATATTGACCCCATGGATCACCCCTTTGGGCTTAATATACCCCTTTTAACCCTCGACGGACTAAGAGGGGTGTTATAAGTTTAACGTGTCTGTGTATCTGTCTGTAGTAGCGTAGCCCCAAAAATACTGAACCGTAGTTTGTTTGGTTTTTAGGATCGTTGGTAATTTAACCCCGAGTGCCTTTTGCCATGATTCATGAAAATTGGTTCAGCAGTTCAAATCTTTTAGTGTAGAATGTCGGGGTTTTTTAACGTTGGTTAGGTAATTTATACAAGCATCTAAATGTATCTTTTTTTAGGGTTCCGTAGCCAAAATGGCAAAAACGGAACCCTTATAGTTTCGTCATGTCCGTCTGTCCGTCTGTCCGTCTGTCCGTCTGTCACAGCCGATTTACTCGGAAACTATAAGTACTACAGTGATGAAATTTGATGGGAATATGTGTTGTATGAACCGCTACAAAAATATGACACTAAATAGTAAAAAAAAGAATTGGGGGTGGGGCCCCCCATACATGTAACTGAGGGATGAAATTTTTTTTTTCGATGTACATACCCGTGTGGGGTATCAATGGAAAGGTCTTTTAAAATGATATAAAGTTTTCTAAAAAACATTTTTCTTAAAGTGAACGGTTTTTGAGATATCAGCTCTCAAAGTCGTAAAAAGTATGTCCCCCCCCCTCTATTTTTATAACTACGGGGTATAAAATTCTAAAAAAAATAGAGGTGATGCATGCTAATTAACTCTTTCAACGATTTTTGGTTTGATCAAAGTATCTCTTATAGTTTTTGAGATAGGTTGATTTAAGCTACGGAACCCTTTGTGCGCGAGCCCGACTCGCACTTGGCCGGTTTTTTACATTTAATACATTTTTTTCCGAATTGAATGACGATTCAATTGAGTTACCTCACAATACTCATACCGGGCACAAATTAAAATATTAATGTTTACTTTAGCCTGTAGCAAATAGTTCTTTGAGAAAGCTCCCCGTAGCTTTACGTCAACGTCACTGAATAAAGGTTGTTTCCACGTGCCCAGCTGCATACTGAGACTATAAAAGCTTTCTTTAAATCTCGCATTTGGTTTTAACTTTTAAGTTGACGCAAGAAAGGTTAGTATTGCTCAATATATGTTTTGAGCCCACAGAAGATGAAAAACGCTCAGTGAGCTAGAATTCCGAGAACAAGTTGTTGTTTCTTAGTTCCTTCACGTTTCTAACATAAAAAATATAAATATTAAAACTAGGGATTTCAAATCTGTGATAACTATGTCAGGTGTAAATAAGAAAGCTTTTAATAATTTCAATTGCATTTATTTTTACAATGCCACCACCTGAAAATGCATATATAGCTACTTGCTTAGTGACGTGATCAACAAATTTTGTCAACCAAGACTTTTACCTAACGCTTAACGTATTTAAAATTGTATTTAAATCAAATTTTAAATACATTTTGTACTGACTGAAAGACGTTTGTCAGGAACTAAATACGTTTATCGTTTGGTGAAATAAAAGTTGTTTGTATAATAACCCCTGAGCTACCCCCATAACTCACCGAAACTTTTAAAACGAAAAATCTTCAGAATGACCAGTATTTTTTTGGTTTACCACTTCTTTACGACCATTTTAACTGTTATTTATGTATTTATGTATAACTAAGAAACAGGACAAATACAAGTTCATTAAGTCGAATTTATAGATCATTGACTTTAAAAAATATGTCTAGTTCAATAAACATTAAATATTTTTTATTTATGAATGTTTATAAATATATTACAGTTCTTCGAACTAGCCCGTAGCTCAAATGAACTTGGGGTGAAAATTCTTGTTAAAATAAGTGAATATTCTAAGCCCGTTACAAATAACTTACATTGTTCGCGGTCCCATGTGTCACTGGTAAAGTATACTAAAGGAATTTTAGCTTCAGACAAAGATATTTTAATAAGAACTAGATGGAGTGTCGCTGCAGCGAATAACACCTCACTTCTACCACTGAGCACTTATTTTGTATTAGTTTTGACGACCGAATGGCGTAGTGGTTAGTGACCCTGACTACTGAGCCGAAGGTCCCGGGTTCGATTCCCGGCTGGGGCAGATATTTGTTTAAACACAGATATTTGTTCTCGGGTCTTGGGTGTTGATATTTATATTTAGTATCTATCTATCTATGTATTCTTGTAGATATATCACATATTATATTATTATTATTACTTCTACCACTGAGCACTTATTTTGAATTAGTTCGGTTATAAGATTTGTGACTTAATTCATTAGTACTATGGTTTTCATTAGGTTGAACTTAAAACGGTTAGACAGTAAATAAAATGCGGCCAGTTCATTGCTTTTGTTTTTGTATGTTACTAACCATCAGATCTTGTTCGTATATCGTTCAGGCTTCAGAGTATTACAGTTTTAGATGTAGGTGCGTGTAGGTAACCGCACGATTCATTTGTTCACCGGAGTCAAGTGTTCTATCTTTGAGTTTCCGACTTAAGTAGATAAGTTTCGCTTACGCCATTTGAATTAATAACAAAATAGTATAAACACTCCAGCATAGAGGTAGAAGAGGAAAATTTCTGAAATTTTCATGAATAATACCAGACTTAACCCGGTTGTAACTAGCACGCTATGGTCGATTTTCTACAATCAGTTAGGTATGATTCTTTGCGGAAATTTATAGACAAATATTTCGATAAATTGTTTGAATCATATAAATGAAACAATATTTTCTTTGTTACAGGAGTAAATGGAATCATCTGAGACATATGTCCAAATATGGGGCTCGTCGGCAACAATACCACATCATTGCAAGACCTGCATTCTAGCGAGCTTTCCCTGTACCGAGAGTTCTCTCCGAACGAACATTTAGGGATATTGGAAATCGAAGCATGGCCTATAGAACAATGTATAGAGAGAAATCTGCTCAATTTAACAAAAGGAGACGCAAACCAGCTCTTTATATACAACGGGACAAGACTGATGTGCGTGGAACACGCTCCACTATTAACAAGAAGTACAATCATACGCGCGAGTGTGCTATGTGTAATGGCCGTGTTATCTTTTTTCGGTAATTTGGCAACAATAATAAGCATCAAAAGGAAGCGATGTAGAGGGCGGGCGAGGCCATCGTGGACAGCAATATATAGTTTGATATTTCAATTAAGTATAGCGGATTTATTAGTGACAGTGTTTTGTATAGCCGGTGAGGCGGCTTGGTCGTTTGCAGTGCAGTGGTACGCGGGTGATGTTGCGTGCAAATTGTTCAAATTCCTGCAGATGTTTGCATTGTATTTGAGCACGTTTATCCTAGTGTTGATTGGCGTGGACCGATGGCTGGCCGTGCGGTATCCTATGAAGAGTATGGCCACGGCGACGAGGAGTGGGAGACTAGTCATTACTGCTTGGACCCTGAGCTTCTTTCTCAGCATTCCACAGGTAATATTAGTTCTCAAGATTATACGTATCAACCTTTATAATGTATTTTAAACTTGTATTTGTGTCTGTAATTTGTAAGCTTCTTCTATATCATAAACTATATAATAAGGCCACGTTAAACCGGAGGAATTAGGAGTTCATGTTGAAGTTACACCGGTTCAATAGCGTATTTCGCGATTTTTTATCCAGACTACCGCGATCACCCAACAAGCAGGGGTCCGGATTAGCGTGACCCTACTGTATAGGTCACGAAAATGCTCTAAAATGCTTCCCTGCTGGCAACGGGAACTTCACTGATGAAAGCACATCCTGCAGATAAAATAATATGAAACAGCTGTTGCTTTTTCATTGCTTGCTTTTTAAAAATAATATTCATGTGACAGCTGTTTTATTTAATTCATAAATTTCAAATATGTTTCCTAAGTAGTTTATTACACATAGATTATGGCTATTTTTTATAAAAATGTAACATAATCGCACTCTAAGATATTTCAAACGTTAAATATTCTCCTAGTAATAGTAGTTAATATCAAGGAAGGAAGTTTAATTTCTTTAAACTAAAGCAATCAAAAGTTTGCACCTTGATAGCTTTTATTACGATGCCGGCACTCTTAATTAGTGTGTATTTAGAGGTATTTTCAAGAGCAATTATTTCTATTTTAGGGTTCCGTATTCGTACTGTGAGCATACAATATTATAATTATAACATTACATTAGGGATTCGACGCAGAGTGGCCAAACAAATTCTTTATAGTTCCGTCATGTCTGTTATGTTATAATGTTATAAACACTCACACCTTGTACTAATGTCCTCCCTTGCGGGGTAGGCAGGTGTGCATTGCTGCACCTATGTCTGTCTGACACTCAAAAAGTCGGTTGCCAAATGCCTGTCAGGTAAGTTTTCATAGATATTGATGATTGAATTGGATTGGTCAATTCAAGCATCTAACCTGTAAACTTCAGCGTAGCGGTAGATTTTACTAACTACTACCCACTCGGCCCGGTTGTCAAATTATTTTGGATTAAGATAGAATGTTACTTTTGTTGAGCTTAAAACCTTCAACCTAAAAGTGGTCTGTTTTCCTCATCGCTTCCGTATTCTAATTTTTTATAAGATTAAGTGGCAGAACCTCTGACTATGAATCGGATTAGTACTTGGCCATTTTTTTGGTTGAATAATTCTAGCAAAAGTCTGCCCTTGGTTGAGTAAATGAGAGTCAATTTCTTACGCAGAAACTTTTTCCCTCGTCTATATTTTGTGTTATAAATAGTTATAATACATAACTACTACTGACGATACAGGGGGAAATTTAATTACTGAGCTTTCCGAACCATATTCAGAATTTTTGATACGAGAATTACTTACCTGTCAGAATTTAAATATTGAAATGTATTTCAAAATTGAGTGAATAGGAATGTAAATACGTTACACAATGATATTTGCATGCTCCAAGGAACGGTATTCTTTGACTTTCGTAAATAAAGGCATAACACACTATTGCGTATATTTTAAAGTATACAAACTTCGATATACTACGATGTGAAAAATCCTTATCTAGAAGCCAAGCTTACAGTCAGGGAAAACTCGCAGGGTATTGATGTAAAACAGCTGAAACAGCGAGAGACCAACGTAAAATATTCCTATTTAATTTCAAGATAAGATTGTACTTTGTTTCAAACGGACACTTCAATTCACCTGCTAAGCTTGGAGTTCAAAGCATTCCAGTGCTGGAGAAGACTTAACTCTGATTTGCTGTGGAATTCTGTAGAAGCTGCATTTGGGACAGGTGACTAGTAGTCGGCACATTGTACCACTACTGCCTACCACTCGAGCACTTCGTTTTAGACAGATGTTCAACGAGTAGTTTAACATAATATTTGGCCCATTCCTAAGACATCTGTTGAACGTGTCTTAATAATTTTGGCTGGGAGGGACTAATAATAGAATAGAATAGAATAGAATAGAATACTCTTTATTTTGCACCATTAAAAACACATTACAATTCACAACTTATATACATAACATAGTACAAAAAAGGCGGCCTTATTGCTTAAAGCAATCTCTACCAGACAACCTATAATATACATCATCGTTTCTGTTATTGTAAAAGTTGTGTATGCAACGTTCACATAATATCATTTATTTAAAACGTTTTATTGCACACATACAAACAAAGGTAAATATTACAGAGTTACACATTAAGAAATATTAGAGAAATGTATCAGTAAAGCAGTGACTCCAATATTTCTCAGACGTCGTTTAAACGCAAATGGTTTCATATAGGTATTTTCTTATTTTTTTATGAACGTTAATATTTTACAAAGCAGGTACAACTTTGTAAAAGTTTGTCTTTGTGTCATAATTCAGCTAAACACTGAAATACATTAAAAACTTACCCCCTAATTCATAGAAAAGTTACAGAACGTTTTAACTAATAAACTGTTTTGTCCCTCTCCGACAAAGAAAAATTATTTCTTTGACAGAGAGGGACTAAACAGTGTATTAGTTAAAACGTCTTGTAACTTTTCTATGAATAAGGGGGTAAGTATTTGCTGCGTTTATGTTTTTAATATTAAAGGCGCATACTTTAAAAACGCCTGCGCAGCGCATGTTTGTCGCAAATTGGAAAACAATCTATACTCGCAAACTTGATACGGAAAAATCACCCGTATTGAATTATCGATTTAAAACTTCAGTAACTTTCGTCATGGTTTATGGGATGAATTTATAATAAGATATAATATATAAAAGAATTTATATACTTTAAAATAATACTTAACTTACGTTTAGGTGACTCAGCAACCTTAAACATTGATTACTCATTACGAAGCTATGGGCTCCTTATTTTCCTGCGCAACATACAAAAAATAAACACAGATGTAGTTATTGTACTCATTAAGTAGACATATTTTCATAGTCTGGCATTGTCGTGAATAATTAGGACTTTTGTTAAAATAATTTCACAGCTAGGCACATACCAGAAAAAAAAACACCTGTAATGGTAATTCGATACGTGTGATCCTAAATTTGCATTTTTTATGCCATAATGTAAATTTTTCTTGACAAGCCTAGGTATATCTTTGTATAAGTATAAAAATTTGTGTCCTTGGTAATTGATATTGAATTGTATGTATTATTATTGGTAAGCGAATTCGATTTGACTTGAATATGTAAAATTGTGCTAAATTCAAGTAAATGCTTCTGAAAATTACTATGGACATACACAATGCTGCCAAAACAAACAATTGAGTAATTCCCAAATAATGTGGCAAACGGTCGGCAAACCGATGATTCGGGATATTAATGAATACACGTACAATGATAGGTAGATCAAATATGAGAGAACTTATACCTCTTAATTCAAATCATTTTTACATGAACAATTTAGTACCTATTAGGTCAATGTCAATCTAATGTTGGTACTTATATTTATTTTACTACATAATTTTGAGTACCTTTTTTACATCAGTGAAAACTCTTCACATTATTATGTTTAGAACAGTATATTATTATATATATTATATTATATAATATAACGCAGTTAGTATAAAAAAATATATTTTAGTTTCTTGGGAAATGATAAATATAAACTTTTACGAGAAAAAATATAGTTTTGTGGTTAACACTAGTCGTGTCATTGAACATGAAAAAATATAAATACTTTAACTTTTCTGTTGGTTTTATCTAAAAACATATTGTATGATTTCTGTGTAATTTTATATTCATCTATACCAAGAAGGCCCCATAGTAACTAGCCTTAGTGGAATCTTTGATTTTATGTAAAAACATATTGTATGATTTCTATGTTATGATATATTCATGTTTTCCAAGAAGGCCCCATAGTAACTCGCCATAGTGGAATCAAACATAATATATAATTAAGAACTCTATATACCTATACAGTATTTATGTTAAAAAGGGTATAAAGTAGATAAGATACCGGATGTTTCTCAGCTTTTCATTGTGAAGAACTTTTGGATAGAATATGCTAATAGATATGAATTTATATTTTTGTTTTTCCATAGAAACTTTGTTACGTGATTGTAAATAAATAAATAATTCCTGTAGTTATATTACGTTGCTCTTGCATGGTAACTAAACCTTCTCGAATATTTCTACCTTATCAAGTACTTTTGCTACTTGTTACTGAATAAATGAGATCTTTTTTTGGCGCGCAAAATCTTATTTGATATAATACGGTAAAATTACGTTTCGTTTGTAAGGAAATGTTGTAGGTTTTCATCTTTTTCTGGAATAGGCTTACATCCCACTTAGTGTAGTATAATAAGTGGGACTTCAAAAGAATACCTATAAAATATATTACTCATATGAAATACGGAACTATTTTTTGTATCATTTTAATGGTGTACGTACTTCCCAATTAACTGTCGGAGATATAAAGTAAATGGGATTCTTGCCTCCGAAACTGGGATGAATCGCTAGTGTTTATAATCCTAATATCTCCCATAGTATTATTAGCTCCTCTTTTTACAGTAAATAACTATTTTTTTTGTATAAAAATTATTGAACGATATCGACGCTTCTTTTATATTTGTTAATATATTAGACGTTTTATGTTATAAGCCTGGGTCAATGGTCAAATGACTTAATGTATACTTATATACCAAAAAATCCCGCAACAGCAAAAAAGCTCATTTTTATTATAAGAAAATACATTTGAATGTAAGTCCAAGAACGAGAAAGGAAGATTTAACTTTATGAGATGGGTTGACATTAAGAGGGCACTTAAGGAGGCGAGATCGGCAACATTAGTGGATTCTGGAACTAATTACATTGCGCTATTAAACTATGTGAGTTATGTACGGTGGCCTGCGCCTAAAAGTATTCAGGCGGAGTTTTTAAAATAGCGATCTCAAGCTCACATGCTGCTCAAGCACATCCACATAAACACCACTGCTACACACATCACAGATAACACGTCCCCGGATTTATAACATATGTAGCTGGTCCCTTCATCATCAGGGATCACTATTTTAAAAACTCCGCCTGTATACTTTTAGGCGCAGGCCACCGTACATTGCGCTATTATACTGTGAGTTATGTTGCTTAATTTTCTGCATTAAATAGGGTAAGATTTCATCAATGACGTCCCTGTGCCTAGTGTACTTATCGTGAACTTTTCGGATTCGGAAAGATTTTCGAATTCAAAGTCTACTGAATTTGACACAAAGGACATTGGGCATTTTGTGTGGCAATTTGCGCCGCTTTTTAAAAAGGCGCGAACATAAACCAAAATAATTTTAAATCATATTTTTAATATTCTGTAGTTATTTTAATTCAAAACAATGGGAAAAGATACATTATATTAAATTTAATGGTGACTTTTTCGTTGTAGGTAAATTACGTAGGTAATAAATTTTTCTAATTATTTACGTTTCCCCATTGTTTTGAATTAAAATAACTACAGAATATTAAATCTAGTTTGTAAATGATTTAAAAGTATTGTGGTTTATGATCACAAATTTTCATAAAAGCGAGGCAAAAACGCCCGATGTCCTTACTTCGTATTTAATTATTACACTCACGGGCAAAGAAAATTATTACTTCACTCCGAAAAAACTATCTTAATGACGCCTTCTGCAATATTTAAGTGCATTTATCGGCGCATCAGAATATTACCAACTAAAAGCATAAGTACATAATATTTTGTTCAAATTTCCTATTGAATGTTTAAAAAACTGACGCCATTTTGGTGTCTGTATTTTGTAAGTGGAACTGTTTCTTTGCCCGTGAGTGTATTTCGTTTTGACTTCGCTGTAGGACCCCTGGTCTATCTTTTCGAAATATTAAACAGCTATAAATATACAGAGTGACTATAACTATTTGTTTCCTTTCTGGTATTTTCCAGACCTATACAATTAAGTTTAATGAAATTATCCAAAGAATATTATTTTGGGTATCTAGCCGTAGGCTTCGAACTTAATTGGTAATGGCAACCTTTTATTCAGAAATACTTCGAAGAGAAAAAGCGCAAAATTTCATAAATATTTTTAACCTCATGCCAAAAATATCCGAAACCAACATTAGGTACTTTGAAGCCACAGGGTGATAAAATAAGGCCAGGTTTTTTTGATCCGTAGTCAACTTTAACAATAAGTCAAGTCACTTGTCACTTGGCATGACCTATAAATTTTGTTTGAGCTATAGTTGAGTTAACTACGGATAAAAAATACCAATACCTACCGATATTTTGCAAAATAAAACCGTAATTTATTATTGAACTAACTCATTTTCGTTTGTTTCAGGCGGTTATATTTCGAGTAGCGAAAGGTCCGTTCGTAGAAGACTTCCACCAGTGTGTCACACACGGGTTCTATACGGCAAGATGGCAGGAACAAGCATATACTACTTTATCACTAGTTTTTATGTTTATACTGCCTTTATTAATACTAGTTTCTACGTATGTTTCTACAGTTTGGACTATTGCCCGTGAGTGTTTATTAGTGCATGTTTTTTATGTTTTTAACCCTACCTAATAAAGAAACGTATCTAAAATAGCGGATCTAGCCCATTCTAGTATGTGTCTGTCGATTATCGAGGTTTCTACATACTAACGGACCGCCATTTTATATTTGTTTCTTCATTTTATTTTCATTAAAAGTACATAGAAGGTAATTTAATTATAATCCACACGAATTCCGAATATTTTTTGTTCTATGGCTATTGGAAATTCCGTAATTAATTCGTTCAAAGAGCACGATACCTAAATTATCAGAAACTTTCTCCCTAATTGATACTTATTGAAACTGATAATTGATCATTACATAATAGGTATAACCTCAAAAACCACGCTGAAGTTGTTTAGTCGGAAACTATTCGTGCCTAATTGCTTCGATATTATCCAAAGACATCACATACTCGTATTTCAGTCGGTACTGGGTACCTACCAATTTCTAGTTCCTAGAAAACATTTCTCAGAATTACGGCGTTTGACGAAAACTTTGGAGGTTAAAGGACAACATAATAAGTTTGAGATGTGTAATTTAGAAGTTGACGGGTACATTATAATGAGGCCAAAAATATCAAGAAAAAATACCTATGCTGTAATACAGGATGTTGTAAAAAATACCTATGCTGTAATACAGGATGTTGCAAAAGTGTAGGTATTAAGCTGGAAACTGATCACTCCCCTCGTCATTTTAAACAACTTTTGTTATATGACTTTTTAAAATGTGGCAAAAAAAACATCTGTTCAAACTATACATATAGCTAGGTATAATATGTAAAAATAAGAGTGTCCAAAAATAACAATATAAAGAATAAAAATATATTTATGCGAATGTCACCAAGTAATTTATAATGGCCACTTTTCACAACAGCTCTTAGGGATCTCTAGATCTAGATCTAGAGGGGGTTTTTAAAGTAACAGTCGAATGGTGCTCAGAAATATTTTCAATATGCACTAAGTCAAAAGTTTCAAATGTAATAAAAGTACTTTGTTTCAGAAAGTGAAAAGGTTTTCAAGCCTGAAGTAAGAACTCACGAGAAGTTCCTGACTCCAGACATGAATAGGAAAAGACTGATAGATCGAGCTAAGATGAAGTCCCTGAGGATGTCTGTGGCAATTGTCGCTGCGTTCTTGATATGGTGGACACCCTACTATGTGATGATGATCATTTTTACATTCCTCAATCCTGATAGAAACGTGAGTTACTTTATTGTTTTTTTATAGTTACCAAACAGTAAATTTAAGTAAATATTGTACCTAGTCATGTAAGATAACGATTGGTTAAAAATAATTTTTCACTTTGCTAATTGGATTATTATAATATTAATTTAAAATAAAAATACTTTAGGTACGTACAAAATTGTACTACCCACAATCAAATTAATTATTGTGGTGCATAGCATAAACCAAGTAAAAAATATTCATAATTAATTTAATTTGAATCAGAACACAATCGCAATTCGCACTGAATCATGTTGCGGGCTACGTTTGATTTATGAATGATTGGAATTATTTTTCAATTAGGTAATTTTTTTCTGCTATTTGTTTATTTTTACATATTTGATGTTATGTTACTTAATACAATTCAAACACTGCTATCCGAAACATCCAGATTAAGGACGCTATTCACCATTATACAGAGTGTTGAAAAATATGTAAAATGGTGAATAACCCGAAATGTTTAATCAGGGGGTCATTCTGGACCACTTGTATGCTTAAAATAATTGCTTTTGAAAAGCTAGTGTATGTTAAAATACGAACGAAAGAAGAATATATAATTAAATCAGTAGTTATTGATTCTAAGGCTAGGTCAGTGCCTTGAAATTACTAGTCAGTGGGCACCAATAACTCCTCAGAACGAGTTGTCCTTCATACAGTGTGCAATATTGAGTCTTATTATATTGAATAGAATATTCATTAACTTTAAAATTTTTGGTAATTTTGAAGCAGAGCCGCAAATCTGCCAAATTTTTGATATGTCAATTGGTTGAGGAAATGACATATTTGACAATTACCTAATTGGTAGGCATGTCATTTCCTCGTGTTTAAATTAAACTACTATGTCAATAGCATAGTAGTTTAATTATTCATCTAAAAAAATTCACTAGACTTCGGGCCCAGATGGATCAGTGATAATGTTTTACCCTGTAAAACGATTCTTTTGGGACTGTGACTTTTATTTCTTTAATATTTATTTTCAGCAAAGCGAAGATCTTCTCTCGGGGATTTTCTTCTTTGGAATGTCCAACAGCCTAGTCAACCCAGTAATTTATGGAGCATTCCATTTGTGGCCGAAGAAAAAAGCCAACAGAGACAGGTATAGTAAAATAATTAAATTTTAAAAGAATACCTTAACTTAGTATAACAATGTAGAAATAGATTTCTCCGGGAGCTTTTTTAGAATTTTCCACCGGAATTTCGGTATAAAAAGTACCCAATATCCTACTCTGGGGTCCCAGCAATACCCGATGAAATTACATCAAACAACGTCGTAGCTTCCAGTTGTCAGTCCGGTTAAAATACAAAAAGTTAGCCTTGCGTTTAACCTTAAAACCGTTTTTTTAGAAACTGAATAAAACTGTAATGATATTGTATAGATCTAAATATAAAACAAGAGCCTATCTATTTGATTAATAACACTTGAATTAACGTAGGTAACCAACAGAAACTGAAGTTATAAGTACTTAAATTTTAATTCGTACAGTTTATAAGGGCCTTAGAGCTGTTCTTTGTTGAACAAGCACTAAATGAAATAGAATTTTCAGTAACTTAATCATTAAATTTAATCCAGGAACATAAAAGCCATTTGAATAATCGCTCAAGTTCAAATAAGTGCTTTAACAAGGCATTGTTATCCACTTTGAGGCAACATCTCGCCTATAACTTCGGTCGAAGTATTCTGTTCTATTCTCTACGAGGGTGTTGGTGCATGCACCTCGCTCTTTCGAATGGAATCTTTGGGCTTTGTGTATCCCTTTTAAGTACTTTAAAACCATGTAGGTTTTAAATTTATATTGTATGAATGTATTAATTTTAGTTCAAACCAAGTTAACCACCCTGACTCTTATAACTCAGAAGGTAATTAATTAAACCTTTTTAAGGTGCTGAATTCTTAATAGTGCAGTTTACATTTTTTCAAGAAAGTTTTTTCCCTTGGTTTTAATGAATAGCTCTTCCGTTTCTTGGGTAAGCAATTAGGCACATTTCACTGGGATAAATAGGCAGTGTGAAGGAACTGTTCCAAACACTTATTACAAAATGCAAGGACCTTTAATTTGAATACCAAAACGTTACTAAAGGTTAGAAATTTTGGAGAAAATTACATTAATTAATTTATTATGTGATTTCTAAGATACAAACAGTCTCTTTGATATACATTAGAAACAAACATGCCTGGAAAATAATGCGTCTAATGTCTGTACCTACCTACTTCGTCCATTTAAATAATTTTATGTTCAAGTTTCAAAGCACTCGTTAAATTTACATTGTTATTATAAATTTGTGTTAGGTTACATCCATATTATTTAAAATATAAGTATAAGATAAAATAAGCAGACAGGTTTGATAAACAATTTGTTTTTAATATTTTGGTAAGATTCCAAATCTATATTTTTTATTAGGTAGGTATGTGACCATTTCATTTTCCTTCTAATGTTATTTATAAACGTGAACTAACATATACATGACTAAGTAATGTTATTAAGAAAGTTGTAAAGCTGGATGGATGGATGTTTGTTACTCTCCCACAAGAAAACGGCTCGACCAATTTTAAGAAATTTGGTTTGTTGTTTCTTACATCCTGGACAAAAAAATAGACTACCCAAGATTCTCCTAGGCGATTGAATCTTTTGAGGCAAAGAAAAAAAGAAAAGCTTGCGGGAAAAAATTGATTTGAATAACAAAAACGTCTTTTATTTCAGGGAGTCTGGTGCCCAACAAGTGTCAGTGTTCAGGCGGGGAGACCACAACTCGTCAGTTCGCCTGACCACAGTGCGATCCCTGCGGTCCTCCGCCAAATACTCCAACGGACAAAACATCAGCCTCTTATAACGATTGAAGAAGATAACATTTAAATAGTGACCTGTTACTTATAGTATAAATAAACTGCGACAGTGTTAGGATAAGTTTTATCTAGTGCTGGAAAAGAATATACCTCAATCAATTGTTAAATTGCTTTTAAGCTAGTTGTAATTAGACTAGGGTTGTGTGAGTACGGCGTACAATTAAAAATAAAATGAATGTTAAATTTGTGTTACTTGCTAATTAATTTATCTTCTTTAATTATAGAAATAATAATAAACAATCTAGGAAATTATAAATAAGAATAGACCCATGGTAGGTATACAAACCAGCAGGTGTCGTATTCTAGAATTATTGCCAATTCGTAGAACCGCGAACCATATTAAAATTCCGACAAACTTAAATTTTCTATATACTACAAAATACCATAAAATTCCTTTACAATAACTTCTCATAATAATAGTTCAATGCTGCATACCAAATTGGGTAAGTAGGTACGTTTGGCAGCTATAACAATACAACACATAAATGATGGATGATTTCAAGGTAAGGCCAAAAATATCTGATTTCGAGCCAATTACGGAAGTTAGTGATGTATTTCAGAAAGAGATGGTGTATTATTTGCCGTAAGTATTTACGTATATTCGTACGTTGATTTGAATTCAATACAGGTCAGGATCACACATTGATACGATTGAAATGCTTTTAGCATTAAGTCCACCTGATTGTACAATGTACAATGTACATAATTACTTTTGTATATTGTGCAATAAAGAATAAATAAATAAATACTATTTAAGTTACATCATGAATACGGTTTCCGGAAAGCTTGAGTTTGAAATCCATTAACGTCCATCATACCACTACTCTACCTACTTACAGCGGATGCCCCAGTGGTTAGGAATTCCGATTACTTATTAGGGATCGAATAGAATGGAATAGCATCCCGGATTTGATTCCCCGCCATTGTAAATTCAATTATTTTGACCGGATGTGCCCGAAGCCAGTACCAATTATGTATGATGTTTTCACTATCTCTCTATCGATTTCTAGAACCGTGTGTTTTACTAAAAGTCCAGATATAAATATATTAACAACATAATTATTTCTATACTTACTGTTTTTACACAGACTCTTCCAAGAGCTGTTTTTCATAATATTGATTCAGATTATGCATGAGCACGTATATCAATCATAAAATGTTTACACAGTAGCTGCCCGAGAAAAATACCCGCTGAGAAAAAGAATGGTAGTATTAAATATGATTTTTACTACTCGACCGGAAAAAGTGGGTGTGGTATTTATTATAACGTGTGTCTGGCTTGGTGTTTATAAAGCACCAAATTACTCCTAAACGGAGAAAGCTTAATGACGCCTTCTGCAACATTGAGGTACATTTAACAGAGCATCAGAAAATTCTCAATAAAAAACGGTAACATTTTGTTAAAATTTTAAATTAAATGTTTGAAAAAATTTGGGGTCGTTTGTTGTCGGTGTTTTGTAAGTGGAACTATTTCATTGCCCGTGAGTGTACTAATATTACGAATAAAAGTTTGTATGTTTTTTACTCTGTCAGCTCTCTTCTTGTGTATTTTTCATTTTTGAAATAAAAGTAGTTAGCTGACACCCAGGATTAACACATAATGTAACTTAAAAAAACCCTTTAAGGCCAAGCGAAACTTGAGTGAAAAGTTATAATACTCGTACCTAGGCTAGGTATTATAATACTTAAATGCCTGCCGAAGCAAAGATCACGGGCAATACCTAGTTAAATTATAGGTTTCATGAGGCTATGTTATGGAGAGTCATAAAATTAATTCGCTTATCATAGTTTAATTCAATAGTCCCTGACATAATAATGTCCAAATTCAGTTCTGGGAATACATTGTTGTGATTAATTCATAGGAATCATAGGTGAGTCCATTTATGTCCCCTAGAGGAATATTGTTGTCGTAAATATTGAGGTACTTAATATTACTGTCGTATATATGATGGAAACCGCCGGGCGGCCACCGCAGACGCGGTCGCCCCGTGCACACATGGCGGCGCACAGTGGACGGCGAGCTGCGAGCGCAAGGCCTGAGCTGGACGGAAGCCAGAGCGGTTGCTGAGGACAGAACGGCGTGGCGCACGCTTGTGAAGGCCCTCTGTACCACTAGGGTACCATAGGACAGCAACAACAAAATATATTTACTGAGACGAATAATTTTATTGTTTATGTTTACATAGTATAATATTATTAAACAGCTTCTATTGGCTAGTAAGCCTGACTGTCGAAGGTCCGGGTCGATTCCCGGCCGGGCAGATATTAGTTTGAAGACAGATATTTTGTACTCGGGGCGTGTCAGTCTGTTAATAATTATACATAACTGTGTATCTACGTAGTTATATCAGCTGTTAGATACCCATATTACAGGCTCTACCTAGTTTGTGGAAGGCCGTGCGTGAGACGTACCCATATATTATTATAATTATAACGGCTCATTCTTAAAGGATGTCCAATAAATATTAAGCATAATAAAAAGTGACTGTGGGTGTGTAGTGTGTACGTATTATCGTGGTTGTCATGTTCAGGGCTACGCGGTTCCATTTCCTTTTCCGCCATTTTGAAAAGAGGCTGGGGAATTCATTTAACTTTGTGGGGAAAGGAGTGCGATGTTTTTAACTTCCATCAACTGAGTAGGTATTATACCCTCACTTTTTCGATCGACCAATACTCAATAATTGTAATATTTGATGGTGAGATTACAAGAAAAAAAATATTAAACAGAATGGTATCGACAACACAAGATTCGTTATTTATGATAATTTTGATCATTTAGTCGCACGTTTACCTAAATATTATATTTCTTGGAATCATATTCAAATGTTTTGTTGCGAAAAAATTCATATCTTTGTTCGCAATTTAATTAAACAAAGTTATTAAAATGCAGTTCCTTCTGACTGTTTATTTTTCTTTATTTTGTTCATTACTTAGCTGACTCGAGTAGGAACCTACTCATCATTTGTAAAGTGGTAGAATGTTTAATTAGGTAGAGTGAATCTCATTTTCTTTACTTATTTAACTGACTAACTTGATAAAACATGCCTTGAATTGGTTCTGAAGGTTAGATAAACCATTTCAATATGTACTAATTCATAGAAATTTACAATTTTCTCTACTTACCTACACAGTTGACGGCAATAGAAATAAAATTATTTACCGCTTTTCAAAAAGTTCTAGTAAGCTGATACCGCAATATTATTGTAGCTAACGGAACAAAATGTAAAGTTACAAACAGTAGTTTTACTAACTACAATAGACTTTATCTATTAGCAGGCTTATCTTTGTCTTTCAAACTAATTACGTTGCGTTCTTGTTTGTTGTTATTTGTTTCCAAGATTAACTCAGGATGTTTGACTTTTGTTTCATGATGTTACGTCAATTGTAACAATTAAGAGCTTATCTATCTGTCGTACCTATTTACTAAGGTAACGCGCCCTTATTCCGAGGTTTACCACAACATTTGAAAGTAAGCAAGAAAAGAAGCATGGTTACTAATACAGTTTTGGACGACTATATTTATTTATTTAATTCTTTATTGCACAAATATTCATTCACTATACAGACCGAGCATCCCACTAATATTACAAAGGCGAAAGTTTGTGAGTGTGTGTGTGTGTGTGTATGTTTGTTACTTCTTCACCTCAAAACGGCAGAACCGATTTTAATGAAATTTGATATGGAGTTAGCTGACACCGTAGATTAACACATAGGCTACTTTTTAAGGTGAAGCAAAGCTCGCGGGAACAGCTAGTGGTTAACTAAATTAGAAACCCGAGGAGGCCGGCCGGTGCGTGGTGGGACGCGGCTAATCTGAAGGCCTTGACTACTAGAAACTTAGTTGGTCACGTGACTTTTTACTCTTAAATTCTGATTTCAGGTTCGGGCTTAGATATATCATGCTGCACATGCTGGTTTCGGCTTAGTATACCCTTTTTGCAACACCCTGTATACTGTTATTTTTCCATAAGATTGTGTAGTTTTGAAAATAGAATCGAATCCTGTGATAGGCCCTCTGAGACCATTATCGAAGTGCCATCGTCAATTTGTCACTAACCACTCTACGGACATCGCAAAATGAAATATTACTGGGTAAGTGTTCCAAATACTTTTATCGCTGAATGCCTAAAACGCATTCCAAACGATATTAAAAATAAAATGAATCAAATTATGTACATAAACATCTATAAATATAAGTATATGCTCGATGGATATGTCTCGATATTACAATATGAGATTTATTAAACTTTTAGATCACGTATCAATATCTGATATGGTATTCCGTTTATTGCTTGACACGCAATGACATAAGATCTAGTTACATTATTCCAATATTTATTGAATACATCAATGTGTTATAAATAATTCCATACACGGAAGTATGTTTTGATTCAATTTGTAGGTACCTTAGATGAATAATCACCAAATATTATGTAAATAATTAAGATAAAGATAAAAGTATAATAAAATAAAATGTTATGTTCCTGACAATAATTCTAGGCTTCTTATTGACTTTTCAGAATCGTAAGATATTATTAGAAATGAATTTAATCTCGACTAAAAGTATTCCTTTCGTGCATTACCTATGATGGGTTTCAAAATAACATCACTGCTGCAAAAAAATGCTCGCTACTTTGTAGAATTTCAGAATGTTTCAGTATTTTCCGTAAAATACAAAAATGAATGTATAATCATATTACATTTAGAATGCATGAAAATATCGGCGTTCGATATGCGAAGTTCAGTCAAAACATATTTTTCTCAACAACATTGCTCAGATACGGGTACAATCATACAAATACATAGGTACAACCTTATTTAGGTGTTTATATAGAACTCCAACCCAGTTTATGTTTTGTTTTAAAAACAATAACTAATCATAATCGAATTATTCGATGATAAACGTCATTTACATGAATCGAATAACCTTCACCGAAGACCTTTTCATTTAAGAAATAGAGTTTACAATGCTATAAATAATGAAGTTTATCTACGTCGATAACGGTGCCGTGTAGCAGAGACTGGCTATTGTATGTTGATACAGGGTTTTGCAAGAAGGGTATACTAAGCCGAAACCTTCGTGTGCAGCATGTTTTATCTAAGCCCGAAAATATATCCCTTTTTGCAACACCCTGTATAGTTATATTTATAACATAATAATGGTCGCCAATAGCAATCTGCTGTAGTAATTCCAGTTTTATTGGCTGCATAATCACACTTGGTCCAGAACCCACTACGTTTCTAATAAAATACATAAATAATCCATAGTGTCTGCATAAAGGACTTCCTACTATTCAACTCTGATACTTAGCTTTCATTGCGTTAGAATTGACCAATCAATATCTTACTAATATTATACGTGAAAGTTTATAAACAAGTATGAATGATTGGATATTTGTTACGTCACGTTTGTCTATCTTGTAGTAATTTTAATACCTACCTACATGAAATGGAGATCATAATTACCTATTTCAAACAACATTAGCACTCACGTCTGAACTCATAAGTGAGCTTGGAAGAGGTTCATTCATATTCAGTCTCGATACATAATAATAGGGTAAAAGGGGCGTCTTAAGGGTACATTTCCAAGGACTATAACTAAGCTGAGCACTACCCGTTTTCAAAGTAAAATTTGTTTTTATGTATTGTATTTTTAATGGCATAATTCAATTGAGACAAATTGATACCATGACCCTATTTGGTAACTAAAAGGGTCAAGGAAGTCTAACTCCGTATCGCAGTCGGTTTGTCATTTATATAAATTGGAAGAATCGAATAAAAAGTAGGGATTTTCTCAAAAGGGGCTGGCTCTACAATCAATATGAGAATAACACTAAAAGCAGAAAAGAGGCAAAACCGAATCAAATGTGAGTAAAGCCTTAAACCCGTGTTTAGTAACTCCAGAGGTAATTTTAATACCGATGGTAATACCTATATTTTATTTTTATTTTTACCCCATTTGAGAAAATTGTGTAAACATTCAGAACAGATTGCATTGCTAAATATTTTGGGACTAACAGATAAAACGGATTAAAGTGTCGTGCTAAAATACGTTCGATGTTTTTGCAGCTGCAAAAATCGTTATAGTACTTGTTCAACTGCACATTCACGATAAGTCCCTGCTATGTTCCTATATTTTAAGTTGATTTTCATGAAGAATGTTTTCATTTTACAATGTAAAAAAAGGTTTTCTTGCTTTCTTATACATAGCGGCTGTTACAGCTTGCTGTACTTCGTTTTTGCCGGAAAATGGCGACGGTTATTTAGTCCTGGATTAAGTAGTAAGTTACGAAGCAAACAAACACTCCGTTTTAACATTGAATATTCGATTTTAATGTAATATTAAATGTTTAATCTTCACAAACTTGATCAACTTTCACAAGACCGAAGTTAAGGCTAATCTTGACTTGGAGTTGAAAATTTCCTTTAAAAGCAGATTGTTTTTGTAATTGACTTTATTTGTTTAGTTCCCAATATACAGGGTGAGTTTTTTGGTAGGCCACATGGCTCTTCATTCTGAACATTTTCGTAATGACCTTGAGATATTCACAAAAAAATATTTGCTCCCATACATAAAGGTACGTTACCAATTTGTGTAGATACTATCGGCTGTCCGATACCCATATCACAGGCTCTGTATACTCTGGGATCAGATGGCCGTGGGTGAGATGTTCCCACACATTTTTGTATGGGGAATCATTTAATTTTGTGATATCCCAAGATTCACAAGGTCATTATGAAAGTTATTCAGAATGTAGAGCTCTGTGACCTACTTTCGGATGTACGATGTACATCAAGACTCACCCTGCATTAGTACCAACATTTTAAGTTAGTGATTTCTTTGTTTGACTGCACGAGCTGTATTTGTCGTGTGTACTATATCCGGGGTTTGATTCCGGTTTCCCCGAAGATACCTTGTGTATATGAAAAAAAGGGGTGTAAGGGTTCTGAACATCCGAATGAACCAATTACCAACCTCACCTGCCCGTGGTGCACCCTGCTAAATAACAGACGAGGCTCTGGCGACCGGATGATGGCGGTATAACCATCCAAAAACAGCTACACTAAATCCCATAGGCCGGCGATGGGCAGCAGCGTCACCGGTACGAAAAGTGTAGCCCTGCGATCACCAACCCGCATTGCCAAGCGTGGTGATTATGGCAAAATCCTCCATGGAGTCACACCCAAAGCCCCAGCCCCCAGTTCCCTACTATTCCTGACTACGGCAGCGGTCTAGGTAACGGTAGGGCAGGGGGTGCGAAGAATCCTCGGGTTGCGAATGGCTGCCATCAACGACTACAACTGGCGACATACAACGCACGGACACTGAGAGAGGACGAGAAGATGGTAGAACTCGAGGTAGAGCTTAGCAAAATAAAATGGGACATCCTAGGGCTATCAGAAGTCCGTAGAGAGGGCGAAGACACGATGACCCTGGAGTCCGGCCACATGCTCTACCATCGCGAGGGCGACCAACTGTCCCAAGGTGGCGTAGGATTCATCGTCAACGTAGTGGAGATCAGCAGTGTGTCGAATCGGGTAGCGTTAGGTACGCTACCCGATTCGAACGGTACTAAAACTAACCGAGAGGTATTCCTTGAAGGTCGTACAGGTATACGCACCAACCTCGGCATACTCTGACACAGAAGTCGAAACAGTATACGAAGATATCTCAAGAGCTATCAAGTGTACTGCTAAGACCCAATACACCGTTGTGATGGGGGACTTCAACGCCAGAGTGGGAGTACAAGAATGCGACGAATCGAGGGTAGGACTTCATGGCTTTGGTAGCAGAAACCAGAAAGGGCAAATGCTTGTTGACTTCTTCGAAAGGGAGGGGCTGTACTTGATGAATTCTTTCTTTGAGAAACAGCCCCAGAGGAAGTGGACATGGGCAAGCCCCGATGGTAGGACGAAAAACGAAATCGACTTCATTATAACTGACAAGCGGCACATATTCAGAGATGTCTCAGTGATCAATAGGTTTAAAACTGGGAGTGATCCCCGACTTCTCCGAGGTACTCTGAATATTAACTTCAAGCTGGAGAGAAGACGTCTGGTGAAGTCGACCCTTCGTCCCACACTGCACCAAATTAAAGCTGGCAAGACCAGCTTTCAGAGAGAACTACAAATCGTTGGAAACCACTACGGATATTGACTCGGATACAATCCAAATAGTGAAGGCTCTTCGTGAGGTGGGCCACGGAAATTTTAGCATGAGAAGCAAAAGCAAGGAGTCCAAACTTTCAAGCGAGACACTCGAGCTTATGAGGCAGAGACGCGAATTTCCGTCGGCAGGTGACACTTCGTCAGAACTACGGGCACTCAACAAGCGTATAAAGAAGCTGATACGAAGAGATCTCCGTCGCTCCAACACACGCGCCATAGAAGCAGCAATTGAGCAAAATCGGGGGTCAAAAGTCTTCGTTTAGCAACTTGGGAGAAGCCACTTGACGAAGTTGAGGTCTGCAGATGGTAATATCGTTGCCTCTAAGCCGGAGGTTCTTGCCGAAATCCAAGGATTTTACGGACAACTTTATGCTTCACACGCGCAGAAGTCTGTGGCTCAGCTCACCGATTCCAGAGCGCCACTAATACGCCACTACACTGACGACATCCCTAACGTAGACATAGGCGAGATTAGGATAGCCCTTATGCTCAAGCTGCTGCTTAAAAACAACAAGGCTCCGGGTGAAGACGGAATTACTACAGAGCTTCTGAAAGCTGGAGGTATTTCAATCCTCGAACAGCTCCAGAGGCTCTTCAATTCGGTTCTTCACAATGTCATTACACCGCAGGCATGGTCTGAGAGCGTCGTGGAGAATTCTTTAAGAAGGGTGACCAAACCCTTCTGAAGAACTATAGACCGATCTCGCTTTTAAGCCATGTATACAAGCTGTTCTCAAGGGTTATCACGAACCGTCTTGCCCAAAGGTTAGACGAGTTTCAGCCCCCAGAGCAGGCTGGGTTTCGAAAAGGCTTTAAATAAATAAATAATATGTGGGGACATCTCACACACGGCCATCCGACCCCAAGCTAGGTAGAACCTGTGTTATGGGTATCGGACAGCTGATATATCTACACAAATACATAGATAGATACATACTAAATATAAATATCAACACCCAAGACCCGAGAACAAATATCTGTGTTTAAACAAATATCTGCCCCAGCCGGGAATCGAACCCGGGACCTTCGGCTCAGTAGTCAGGGTCACTAACCACTACGCCATTCGTTCGTCTTTAGTACAATAGACCACATCCAAACAGTAAGGCAGATTATACAGAAGACCGAAGAGTATAATCAGCCTCTGTGTCTAGCCTTTGTGGACTATGAAAAAGCCTTCGACTCCATCGAGACCTGGGCAGTTTTGGAATCCTTGCAGAGATGCCAAATCGACTGGCGCTATATCGAGGTGTTGAGATGTCTGTACAATGCCGCTACTATGACTGTTCAAGTACAGGACCACAAGACAAGACCTATCCAACTGCAACGTGGAGTGAGACAGGGGGATGTGATATCTCCGAAACTGTTCACCAATGCATTGGAAGATGTCTTTAAGACGTTGGACTGGAAAGGACATGGCATATGTATAAATGGCGAGTACATGTCACACCTCGGCTTCGCGGACGACATCATTATTATGGTAGAATCTCTGCAGGAACTCAGCTGGATGCTAAGTGGCCTAAATGCTGCTTCCCGACGTGTAGGACTCGGTATGAACTTGGACAAGACGAAAGTCATGTACAATGCTCACATCAAACCGGAGCCGGTCGCCGTTGGTGAGGCAACAATCGAAGTTATGCAAGAATGGGTACACTACATGATTCCGAATTACTTTTTTACGAATATGAAAATAACGATTTTTAAAATTTCGAATTTCATACTTCCGAATAATTCACAATCCCGAATTTTAAGTTTCCGAATAATGAAAATCACGAATAGTTTATAAACGAAATTTCAAACAACATATTTATTAAAATGACGAAAGTAAATTTTCCGAATATTATTATTTCGATGTTTCAAAAGTACGATTTTTTATTTTATCGAATTGTTAAAATTACGAATCCCGAAGTTTTAATATTCCGAAAATACAAATTCCCAAATGTTTCTTAGTTAATAAGAAATAGTTATATATTATGAATAGTGGGTTAATTAACAGCATAATCCGTATAAAAACAATATTTTTTAAGCTATATTATGTGAAACGCTCCGCTCCGCTTCGCTGCGCTCCGCTTTGTTTTTCGATATCTATGTGCACCTAACACGCTCCTCCTCGCTTTGCTCGTCGTCGCACCTATCTTTAGGTTTAGGTCCTAAGGTTTTTAAGTTTAAACACCATAAAAATCTTAGCAATTGTTTTGCTCTATATTTGAAACGCTCCGCTCCGCTTCGCTGCGCTCCGCTTTGTTTTTCGATATCTATGTGCACCTAACACGCTCCTCCTCGCTTTGCTCGTCGTCGCACCTATCTTTAGGTTTAGGTTCTAAAGTTTTAAAGAAGATTATGTTTTTTTTTCAAAATCACGAATTATCATATTTCCGATCGGGTATTTGACTTTTTCGTGATTATAATAAATCGGTATTTTATTTTTCGTATATTAAAATAATCGTATTTTTTAACATTCGTATATTTAACAATCGTAATAACAATATTCGTGATTATAATATTCGAAATTATAATTTTCGTGATTATTATAATTCGGTATTTAAAAAAATCGGTATTGCAATATTTCGTAAATTACATATTCGGGGTTATCAAATTCGGAAAAAAGTTTTTCGGAATATTTGGGTGTTCCCATGCAAGAATATGTCCACCTCGGGCAGACTAGGCAGAAGTAACTTTGACAAGGAGGCTGCAAGGCACATCCAACTGGGTTGGGCTGCATTCGGGAAACTTCGTCACATATTCTCCTCGGCCATTCCTCAGAGCCTGAAGACAAAAGTCTTCAACCAGTGCATCCTGCCAGTGATGACGTATGGTGCAGAGACGTGGGCACTGACGGTAGGACTGGTCCACCGATTTAAAGTCGCTCAGCGTGCTATGGAGAGAGCTATGCTTGGGGTTTCTCTGATGGATCGTATCAGAAATGAGGTTATCCGTCAGAGGACTAAGGTTACCGACTTAGCTGTCAAAATATGCAAGCTGAAGTGGCAGTGGGCTGGTCATATCTGCCGAAGAACCGATAACCGTTGGGGTAGACGAGTTCTAGAGTGGAGACCACGAACAGGCAAACGCAGCGTGGGACGCCCTCCTGCCCGCTGGACTGACGACCTTAGGCGGGTGGCGGGTAGTGGTTGGATGAGGAAGGCCGAGGACCGAGTGTAGTGGCGCTCCTTGGGAGAGGCCTATGTCCAGCAGTGGATGATTATTGGCTGATGATGATGAAAAAAACAAGAAACGAGGTTTTTTACTGTTTTTTTCTTAACCAAAAGAAACTAGGTACTTACAGTAAAATAATTTCGAGTAGGAACGTAAGATTTAATTTACCTAGATCTCGCGATCGCTCAAGTAGCGAGACATCTTGACAGGCCCTCAACAACTAACAATATAGCTCGCCAGATAAACACCGAAATTGAGATATGAACAAGAAAATATTTTAATTGTAATTTGTTTTGGTTGAGGGAGAGAGGATCTATAGTTTTATATATATATTTATATATATCTATGTGCACCTAACACGCTCCTCCTCGCTTTGCTCGTCGTCGCACCTATCTTTAGGTTTAGGTCCTAAGGTTTTTAAGTTTAAACACCATAAAAATCTTAGCAATTGTTTTGCTCTATATTTGAAACGCTCCGCTCCGCTTCGCTGCGCTCCGCTTTGTTTTTCGATATCTATGTGCACCTAACACGCTCCTCCTCGCTTTGCTCGTCGTCGCACCTATCTTTAGGTTTAGGTCCTAAGGTTTTTAAGTTTAAACACCATAAAAATCCTAGCAATTGTTTTGCTCTATATTTTAAACGCTCCGCTCCGCTTCGCTGCGCTCCGCTTTGTTTTTCTATATCTATGTGCATCTAACACGCTCCTCCTCGCTTTGCTCGTCGTCGCACCTATCTTTTGGTTTTGGTTCTAAAGTTTTAAAGACGATTATGTTTTTTTTTCAAAATCACGAATTATCATATTTCCGATCCGGTATTTGACTTTTTCGTGATTATAATAAATCGGTATTTTATTTTTCGTATATTAAAATAATCGTATTTTTTAACATTCGTATATTTAACAATCGTAATAACAATATTCGTGATTATAATATTCGAAATTATAATTTTCGTGATTATTATAATTCGGTATTTAAAAAAATCGGTATTGCAATATTTCGTAAATTACATATTCGGGGTTATCAAATTCGGAAAAAAGTTTTTCGGAATATTTGGGTGTTCCCATGCAAGAATATGTCCACCTCGGGCAGACTAGGCAGAAGTAACTTTGACAAGGAGGCTGCAAGGCACATCCAACTGGGTTGGGCTGCATTCGGGAAACTTCGTCACATATTCTCCTCGGCCATTCCTCAGAGCCTGAAGACAAAAGTCTTCAACCAGTGCATCCTGCCAGTGATGACGTATGGTGCAGAGACGTGGGCACTGACGGTAGGACTGGTCCACCGATTTAAAGTCGCTCAGCGTGCTATGGAGAGAGCTATGCTTGGGGTTTCTCTGATGGATCGTATCAGAAATGAGGTTATCCGTCAGAGGACTAAGGTTACCGACTTAGCTGTCAAAATATGCAAGCTGAGTGGCAGTGGGCTGGTCATATCTGCCGAAGAACCGATAACCGTTGGGGTAGACGAGTTCTAGAGTGGAGACCACGAACAGGCAAACGCAGCGTGGGACGCCCTCCTGCCGGCTGGACTGACGACCTTAGGCGGGTGGCGGGTAGTGGTTGGATGAGGAAGGCCGAGGACCGAGTGTAGTGGCGCTCCTTGGGAGAGGCCTATGTCCAGCAGTGGATGATTATTGGCTGATGATGATGAAAAAAACAAGAAACGAGGTTTTTTACTGTTTTTTTCTTAACCAAAAGAAACTAGGTACTTACAGTAAAATAATTTCGAGTAGGAACGTAAGATTTAATTTACCTAGATCTCGCGATCGCTCAAGTAGCGAGACATCTTGACAGGCCCTCAACAACTAACAATATAGCTCGCCAGATAAACACAGAAATTGAGATATGAACAAGAAAATATTTTAATTGTAATTTGTTTTGGTTGAGGGAGAGAGGATCTATAGTTTTTTTTTAATAAAAAAATACATATCCTTAATAGTAAAGTTGAGTTGAAAGAATTATGAGCCTCCGGAATTACTTGATAAAAACTTCCGCCTCTTTTTCTGGATACTGTCACAATGATGTCGATTCTGAAGGCGGAAATTCTAAATTTAGACCTGTCAAAACCTTAATGTCTTTGTTTAAAATTCGACTCTATGATTGTTTCCGTAAATGTCATTTTATGCTAGCAAATTTTTTAATTTGACAGCTTTAAAATTAGAATTTCTGCCTTCAGAATCGACATCAATATCTACAAGTATACAGTTTAACAAACGTACCTAGCAATAAATTATTAGGTAAATAAAACCAGGCAAGTAACCTACTACAAAGTAGCAAAAGAAAGGTCATTCCGCTCGTTTGACCTCCTGAGAAAAAGGGTAAATTGGTAAGAAAGCTTGAGCAATTCTTATACAATGGACCTTGCGATTGCCTTGTAGCACATAAATGTATATAAATATAGGTATATTTTTTACAAAAATGTATTTGACTTGCGTACTGTCTGAAATGAGAAATGTACAAGTACCTTTGGGAGATTTTATGCGAAGTATTTTACGTATTTTCATCTTATCCTACTCTAAATTTATTTAAATAGCTTTATAAACTAGCTACTGACGTAGCAGGTATCCAACGCAGATCGAAAATACCTTCGTTATTTGAAGGTTCTATTCTCTCTAGGTGTATGCAATGTATGTATTGTATAAGATTATATATGATTTTCCTCATAATTAAGTCTTAAATTTATCTATGGCATGTTCTTTTAAACTCTGGTGGTTGGTTGAATAGGTGCTTTAAATTGGTTGGTTGAATGGTTTTTTAAATTTGTTGAAATACAGTGAAATAATTGCAATGAAAGTTGCTCAATATCGAAGTTTCTAAGCTCAGATACATTAACATACTAACAAGAATTTCACGCAAAACATTCTAATTACTGAATGTAGTATGTAGGTATGTATGCTAGCTGAAGAAACGCAAGAGTAGACTCTAATAAATGAGGTTTAAGAATTCATTAAAATATACTTGCAAAAAACTATTTTACTGAGAAATATACTTGGAAAGGTAAAGTTTGTGCCATTTATGTCACATCATGATGTCTAAGCATCTAATATCACACGTGTAACCTTTAAGATTTTTCCGTATCACCCTTGTTCCCGAGATCTTCAGTCAGTCACGTAATAGATAAGATAAAAGGGCTTAGTTATCTCACACAATTTATTTGGGTCAGATACACCACCAAGCCGATCCATCAATACAGAAACAAAAGACTAAGTATAAGATTATTTGCTCGTATATCGGTCTATGTAAAGTGCTTTTTAAAGCAGAGATGATATTTAAACGAAACTTTAGTGTCAATTATTGCCAGTTCTTTTTCATAAATTTTAAAATAATAAGCTTTAAAATTTACGGGAATCTGAATTTTCTCCTTCATTTTATTTGAGAATATTTATTGACAGATTTTACTAGAGGAAGTAAGAAAGTGTGAATGCTCACAGTTCCCATTTCCACGTAGCAATAAGTATTTGCTACCTTCATGAGGGGTACTGTACCTATACGAAAATGAACGAATGAGATCTAATTTGCAGACGCTACGTTTAATGCGCGTCGTCGTGATTAGCGCAGCTTTTCGTAAGCCAGAGTGACCCCTGCTTATTAGAATATTTCGATCACGTTGTGAAGTCAGTACCTAATGCGCTTTGAATGTGACTGTATAAATATCTGAGGGTCCTGCTGAGCGGCTGTTGAGGTGAGGAGAGGAATCTGTTCTGCGGGTCTCCAGAAGGCTGCGCTGATGTTCTTCGCGAGGTTACTACTATGGAGATGCAAGGGTGGTAGCATCCCCATGCAAAGGGAGGATCCTCTGACCAGGCCGGGTGGTGTGGCCTGGCGGGCAGCTGCCCAACGGTTGGAGTTGGGCAGTGCAGCTGAGAAGCATAGATAGGTATCTACACTACCACCCAATGAAATGTTGGTAGATTATGACTTTTGACAAGTAAATCTAATATTCTACGTCCAAAAAGTAAACGATTTCATTTCATTTCATTTCACAGTTTAGAAAAAATATTTAAGAGGGGGCTCTTAAATATTTTTTCTAAACTGTTCAAATAAAATTTGACTGGAAGAAATCGTTTTAGGTCATAAGCCTACTTAATAATGTTTCTGCTACTGAATTTAGTTATCGGTTCTGTGTTACACATGCACATTTCACTCATTGGCTTTTATCTCGGCAACCGTAACCCCCTGGCCACAGCCAATGGCGGCGCGGCGTGCGGCGCGGCGAGCGGCGCGGCTAGCGGTGAGCGCCGAAAACAAACGCTAGACAACGTACGAAGTATGCCACAGCTAGCCGCGGCGCGAAATGCGGCGCGGCTAGCGGCGCGGGTTGCATGGCGCGGTGCGCGGCGGCGGCGGGCGGCGCGGTGTGCGAGCGAAACAAATGTACTAGAGAGTATCGAGGCGGCCACAGCTCAAAGCGGCGCGCACGGCGGCATCAAGTGGACGGACTAGCGGTCGCAACTGGTCGAGCTGTGGCATACCACCGCAATCCGCACCGCCCGCCGCCCCTCACGCCGCACCTCATCCCGCACCGCTGAAAGCTGTGGCTGAGCCCTATAAGAGATATAAAAAAAACATACAAATTGCAATCGAATCGATCGACTACAGTATATTGACTACAGTCTACAACTCTACAATATTCGTGACTGGCACTCTGTAAGCAGAACCATGTATTGGTTTCTAGTAGTGACAGGAGAGTTACTCTATACTGACGAAAACGAACGAGCGAGTGCTGTCGTGCAAAAGAGGTAGAGTGGTTGGTGCTCCTATACTTCGTTTTTCGTCTTGGAGAGTGACCTACCAGGCCCTGTAGCACGGTGCGCTATTAAGACGTGACAAAAGTTCTCCGTCGCACTCGCTCTTGAGGCTACGCGATGTGAGTGAGCGCGATGCAAAACTTTTGTTACGTCTTAAATGCGCGCTGTGCTAGCCCTTCAGATCCTTGGGCCCGCTGGACTGTCGACCTTGACACCGCCGAGGACAGAGTGCTGTGGTGTATCGTACCACTCCATGGGGAGGATAAATGTCCATGTGGATGATATGATCCAATTTAGATAGCAAATTTTAAATCTTTTTCCGTTCCGGTTAAGTCCGAGGCAGTTGTGAAAGAATTTTAATTAGTCAGACGTAGGTAATGTATGGGTATGTTGGTAGTTAACGTATGGCATATAGGAGAAATGGAAAAAAATAAAAGTCATTTGAAAAAATACTACAACTCATTATAATAAATCGAAGTTATACTTTCATCAACAATAATCACAATTTTCTTTTTTTTATTAACGCACCGCATAGAACATTCCGTTGGAATTCAAATCATAGAGAAATATTTAACGTTGTTTTTTAAAATAATTTCATAGTTTCGATTAAATAAGGTAACTATTAGTATAATATTTACATTAAAATTCGCAAATACAACTGTTATTTACACACTATTCTAATAAAGTCAATATTTTCTATTTACAAATCCTATGTTTATCGATCTTACAAAACATTTGGTCATTTTCTTATTACAATTAAATAATTTATACTTTGGAATTTTAACTACGTAATGTACTATCTAAATATGTAATGATGTCGATTCTGAAGGCACAAATTGTAATTCTTGTACCGTTAAAGTCTTAAATAATTTGTTTATAATTAAAATCCGTGTTTCCGTAAATGTCATTTTTCAGTTGTAGAAATTATAGCTTGACATAGGAAAAATTTAATATTGTGCATTCAGAATTGACATATATATCCTCAATAATGTTACACAACTTACATAGTGACAACATGCAAAGAGCAACCAATTTTGCAACGCCTAACGATTTTGCTTGAGATACAAAATGTACAATGCAATTAGGATCATTATGTTTTTATGTCTAAAATATAGTAGTTATAAAGATGTGTGAAACTATGAGGTTGAATGTTATGTTAAACTAGGATATCGTTTATTTCTTAGAACCTCAATTCTGAACTATATCAAAAAATGTATATATATACTCGTATTATGTACGACATAAAATAGATACATATACCAATTTTTGCTGTAAAACCATATCAATCTAGACATTTGTAATTATTTAGATATTTTTATTTCACGCAACATTATAAAACAATTATTAGGCCTCGGCCTATTAATATCGTTAAACGTTTACGAAAAAAATACGATAGCTTCGTTTCATTCTGCATACAGTTATTTATTTTGTATTATGTGATGTGATAAGTTAAAAATAACCGTGCGTACAATATACTTATATAATAATGGCAAGCTTCATTAATGTGCAAGTTTTAGGCGGTAAATACTAGGAATATAATTAAATCTTTTAGAGGATGACACTGAAATAGCTACAAGAAAGTAGTTATTTTTATATAATTATAATGAGAGAGGAAAGGTTGGAAGGACAAAAATATATATAAGAAAGAGGACTTCGAAATACATAGTTACAATATCATATAAAATCTTTTTATTTACTATCCTATTTATAAACTAGTTGGTGTTGTGTACGATTATTTATCAGTTATTTGATTTATACAAAGTGACTAATTTTAAAGCTATATCTAAATAATTCAAAGGATTAAGAATGTTATCCAGGCAGACTTTAAAATGGTCATGTTTAAGTTTTATTTTATCTATAGTCAAGAGTTATATAAAATTTTGTTAAATAAAGGTCATAATAATTATAGTGTCAGGTCCGTTTTTTTATAAAAATAGAAAATATATATAATCGTAGGAAACAAAAAAATGCTGCAGGAATTTCATATTTTGTCTAATAAACTACTACTGTAGGCTAACTGACTCATAATCAGAGGTGACATGCAAGCAATCCGCGGGGTTATATTGTTATAGTCGATGATATTATTATTATTATGTAAGATGCCCGCTTTGATAGTTTCACAAAATTGCGTTTTACATGGACAAATATTTTAAAACAATTATATTATCTCTTTCTTTAATTCTTCATGTTTTTGATCTCTGAACAGACTAAAGTCTGTTTTTATTTTGATATGAGTAAGTACTAAATATAAATAAGAAATGTGGACAAAAGATATCACGCGATTATTACTCATTATCACGTCACAATCATCATTATCGCCGTATATTATTTGTACAATACCTAGATGGTCGCCAGCCATATTTTTGAATTATAGTTGTCAATATTTTACTCGTGTAATGCAAGTCAAAACAAGCCAAAATAAAAATAAAATGTTGTGTATTAAAGCTTGGTTCTCCTCATTAAAAAGCTAGTGGACAATTCAACAATCGGTCAAACCGTTACATTCAACAGAAGGGAGAAAACAGCACAAAGAAATTGATCCCATCATAAAGTTACGTACAGCTACTAAATTCAATAATTCTAAATATTTAACTCTCAAATTTTAGTTTTACTATTTACATATTTATACTTTTTTAAGATAAAAAACTGAACTATCGAAATTTCGTAGTGTGTTAGGCACTATTTAGACAGCCATCAATCTTATTCTTATACAAAGCTTTACTTACGATTAACTTAAAATATATTTATGACTAGGTGTTGACAGGCTTTTCTATCGAAACCTTTCGTTTAGTGTATAGGTAAATAAGTACATAACAAAGGTTATTTTCCTACATTTGTTGTTTTTATTTCAATAGTAGTATATTATGATAAAGTGTGCCATCTGAGACGGACTCGGTTTATTTGATAAGTTTGCTTGTGTTAGTATGAGTACAGTCCAAGTACAATCCGACATTAATATTTGTAAGTGATATTTAATTGATACTTTAAAACATTTTAATACAATACAGTACAACTAACAAGGAACCCAATCCAATTCTATGAGTCACATCCTAATTACTTCTAGTTGTGTAAGTATCAAATTAATTTTATCTATCGATACTTAGTTTGCATCAAGCCAAACCTTTCCAAACTCTATTGACGGTAATAAATGCAGCAGTTCAATATTTAAACTATGTTGATGTTCTTACAACTTCTATTGGTATATCATGATTTTGTTCAAAACTAGTGAAAGCTTTTGCTTAAAAGAAATCCCAATGGGTAATTATTTAAACTATATAAAGCATAAATTCACATGTAAGAGATTTCCTCACTGCAACAGACCATTATGAATTACAAATGTTTATGAAATTTACAATAAACATTTGTAAAAACACTCACAATCTAACGATACAGGAGAGTACGAATTTGGTTCTTTCATGAAGTACGCATGTACAGTCGTGTGCCGTCTATTCTTCTATCAATACCGATCAAATCTTAACATTAGCTAAAGCGCCTATAGATAAAGCATGTATAATCACAACAGCAAGTCCTTTTCTTCTAGGTATATTCATTCACTATCTAACTGTATCACTATTAAACCAGTCCGTCACTTCCGAAACTTGGGGAACAGCGAAGAAAACTACGGCAGACCTCGCTCTGGCGTGGTCGGTGACTCGCAAAACTCACTTCAACAAAGATTAGAAGCACCAAACATTTGAAGATCCATGGTGAAGCGAGCCCTGCTTCCGTCCCACTAGTGACTTCTGAACGATTGCGTTTTGCTTCTACACCTTACGAGCCAGATGAATGTGCCATCGATTGAATCACTTTACTGTTAGTACTATTTTCAAAACTGTATAAGACTTACGAGTTGTAACTGAATTTAATTTGTGGTTGAACTGTATTTGACCACGTTAATTAAAGCAAAAAACGGAACCACCAGAAAGCGCTAGCGGAACTTTCGGTCTTTGGCGCGTAGTAGAAAGGGAATCAGAGGAGGGGCGCCGTCATTCGTCGAGTTCAGCACAGCAGTTCGGAGTTGGAGGGCGGTACTCAGCTGGGCAGCGGCGGGCGGGCGATGTGGGGCGCGGGGCTGGCGGGGGTGAGGGCGGCGGGCGCGGGGGGGTGGGTCTCCGCTGCTGAGGCCGAGTGCGTCCGCGTCATCGCCGGCTGCAGGACTGGGCTGGGCGGCCACGCGTGCGCCGCTGTCGCTATTGACCTGGAATTGGGTGAAAAAAATATTTGAATCTTGGGAGACATACACTCACTCACGAGCAATGAAAAAGTTCCTTTGACATATGGAACGGCAATGGCATATGGAACTTTTTCATTGCTCAAGAGTGTAGATTTAGATATGGTCACGACTATAAAGCCGGATATGGGGGGGTTATCGCGTTAAATGTAGGTATTATTTTGGAGTAAGCACGTCTAGGATCTAGGTATTAAATTCAGCACGATCAAGACAAAAATCATAACCCTCGTTTTCGCTTCGTTGTAGTAGTTCAAAATAAGGTATAGGATGCGGTGGAATGTTAGTTTACGAATGCGTATTTAAAAAACAGTTTTCAGCGCCATCTTATGATTATTTCTGAAAACCTTACAAAGGGGTGGTCTGGCTGTAAGCATTCCATAAACATCTGAAAGGTTATCATTATTTGATGTCGTTTCAGCGCCATCTAGATTTTTTTTGGTGTACTACTTTGGAAATGCAACACAATGTAACCGCCATTGTGTACTTTTTTTTGTTTATACAGTGAGTTTGTTTTTATGTAATATTTCCTTTTGGTGCAAATAAATAAAAAATGGTTTGGTCTGGAAAGGACGGGGGAGGCTCGCGAACCCAAGAGGGCCTATCTTTGAGTACCAAGCGGGCGTTGACCAGTTGGCCGTCCCAAATACCACGCTCCAGTGGTATTTGGGTGATGTATGAAGTCGGCAAGGACCTGGGCCAATCACAGGCAGGCGACTGGAGAGCGACTGCGCAGGATAAAGACCAGTGGCGACTTCTTGTGTCTAAGGTCAAGGTCCATAAGGAGTTAGTATGTAGGTATGGTTACCTAGCATGAGGCGTGATGGTGGAGGAGGGCGGAGTGGGCACCGCAGCGGTGTCGGGGTGCAGGAAGTGGCGGCGCTGCTCCGCGCGCTCCCAACACTGCTGCAGGCAGCGCGCCACCACGTCGGGCAGGCTGTTCATTTGCTCCTGGAATGTTGGGAATAGTTGCGATGGTAAAATGATAAGTATGTTTAAATTACTGCTAATGCAAATTTAATAAGTCAGTTATATTTCATTTTAAATGGAATAACTCTACTGTTCGGAATGAAAAGTCTACTGAAAATTATTTTGTTTATTCAATAAAAAATTAAATGACGACCAATGTGCATAAATTAGTTTTTAAAAATTGGACTGATTTAAATGATACAATGGCCTGACCGTCCATCACCATGTAAACATTCAAGATGTACAAACACTTATCAACACTTTTAAAAAACAGTTTGTTTGATGGGTTAATTAGGTGCAAACACAGTTGCCACTCTTTCATGAGGTCATGTTTCTATGCATTTCAGTACACAATATATATTTCAGGGCCATATAATATATTGACAATAGTTTATTAAACTTTATAAAAGCTTATGAAATTCTACGTACCTGTAGCGTTGTTATCTTCTCTTCTAAGCTTGTCAGCCGCTCTTCTATGGTGTCTTGTCGTGTGCTCATGTCAGACACGATCTCATACACGGTGTTCTGAGTCTGAAATAGAAACGGGTCCTGAAATCAATCGCTTTGCAGTCCAATCGTCACTGCAAGATGTAGTATCAGAGTTTCTGTGGAGTGTTTGTTGTGACTAAATGTTTCTTCTAGTGTCAATGTTAAATAAAAAAAGGAAGAGTCTGAAGTTTTTTTGTTGTATAGAATATTTATGAACTACTAAATTATAGCGTCTACAGTTTTCTACGGTACGTAATGATTTCATGCTGCAAGCAATAACTTATTTATTATTGAAATAAAACTAAAATAGTGTAACTCTATCAATTCAAATATGTTTTGAGGAAAATCAAAACACAATATTATCAACAGAATTTAAAATTATGAGATCTAAAGGTAATTTTGATTCACGATATACTAAACGTGCTACTGGCAAATAATAATGAGTGTGCTTGGATGAGTGTTGTTACTCAAGTGATGTGAATGTCGATACAACTTACTTTTGCCATGTCTGTTATCGTGTTGGCATTATCCATCAGCTTTCTCTGATCCATTTTGACTTTCCGCAATCTGAAATTAAGAGACATACGTCCGCATTTTAGCCATTTTCAAACAATTAAATTATAATTTCGTCTTAGTATATAAATTTTAAAAGTTAGAACTCGCTGTAAAATATTTACCAATGTAGGTTATGTGCCGAATAGCTAAACCACGTTACTTAGAGGACAAAAGTACTAAAATGTGAATAGTGCATATCTTAACAGATAACTATCAGGTCAAATAGTTTTATTAGTTATCGAACTTACGCATAAATAGCAAGCAGAAACTTTCTCTGGTGCGTTCTCACTCGGCCAGGTTGCACTCTCTTAACCAGTCGAGTGTGTTTATATATCAGCCACGTCTCTCTTAACACGTTAGCTGCCGCATTTTTCAGCTGAAACATTTCATACAAAAGAATTCAGTAAAGCATTCTACTGTTCAGCAAAACTATATTTCATTTAGCGCTATAAGAGTTAGCTAGAAGGGAGCATGACTGTTTAAAAACTACTTTTGTTAGTTCAGTTTTAGCTTTAACTTATAGTAAGTACTATTAAAGTTTACGGTTTACATTTGAATTATAGATTTAGTCTTATTAGCACACTGGCCAAAAGCCAAAATAATAATAGGATAGTAAGGCAGTAAGTAGTTATTCTAAGTTAGTATTCTAGAATAAGTTATACAATACACAGATACATATTGAAAACTTTTGTATAAGTATAGAATTTTATTTAGAAGAAGGAAAAAATTGCTAGCTCATGAAACGTTAACGTTTTTACATCCGAAACAACAGCTATTAGTTTAATAAGAAGAAACCAAAAAAATATGGCAAATTTTTCAACACTGATAAAAGCTATCCTGAAATCAAAAAATATTATGCACACTGGCAACATGACAATGTCGTTGGATAGCATTTTAATAGATGCTGAAAAATCGCCCGGAAAAGAAAATGAAAATATCCTAGCGATAACGCCTTACCTCCCAATCTTCGTGGCTGGCGAGCCAACCACTCTTACCTTCTTAGTCAGTTGAGTTTCCATCATGAAGTTATGTACGTGCTTCTCTGCTCTAGTTAATTCTAATTTCCTTGAGGCAACGGTCACTAATAACGCGGTACAGCCTGCCCCCTGTTAATTAGATTAACAATAATTGTGATGAACTGATATTGCCGCCATACTTACTCTTTTAGTAAGTTGTGTATCCATCATGAAGTTATGAACGTGCTTCTCTGCTCTAGTTAATTCTAATTTTCTTGAAACAACCGCGACTAATAACGCTGTGCATCCAGCTCCCTGTTAAGTGAATATCTTAATGTAAAATGCAAGCGAACGTGAAGAAGCATTCAAGAATTTCCATTCCTTTAACAAAACGCAGTTTGAAGGCTAAAATTAAAAGAAACTCTATTTATTTGGACTATGTGCTTAGGTTTATCACTTTTAAAACTTTGATTTATGCTTTAGTTAGTTTTCTAGTTATAGGGCAATTGAGTTCATTATATTCTAATCTCTGTAATTATTTTAGAAATAGAACATTCGAGATATTGTAGAGATCCAAATCTTAATAAGTCAATTACCCCAAAAATCAAGCAAGGAACGTCATTCTTTTTAAACTTTTAAATTAGTAATTATTAAAGTTAATTCCTATTAGTTAAATGATATAATTTAATGGTAAATTATTGTGCTTATCTCATTTACTGAAAACTACCCATAAAGATGGTATGAAATATTTTTACGTAAATTCTCTCAGTAAATGAGTAATGTGATACAGTTAGTGCAAAATCACTACCAAAGTGCAAAACACTCGTTGTTTATATCGTATTTAGCTAGTAAACATTGACTTTCTTATTTAATTTAACAATTACAGCACAACGACGGTGCAAACAGTAACCGTGTAGGTATATTTTTACATTTATTTAAAACAACTTTAGGAAAAGTGAGCCATTTTAAAAACAAACTTATTGTGCATTTCAGTGAAACATTGAAGTGAAAAGAGGACTAGAAACAGGAAGGAGAAAAGATAAGAAGCATTCCATTCTACAGATGTTAGTACTAATAGCTCAATTTAACAGGGAAATGGACGTTACTTTTTTTATTTCGATCACCGTTTAAATTTTTATTCGACGTAATTAAAAAATAACAGCATAAAAACGATTTTACGGGCGGAAAAACGGTGGACACTTCATTCTGATATGAACAAAATATATTATTCAATTTGTGTGTGTAGCGTGTGAGTCATGAAAATATGTGTAACAGTAACTTGGTGTAACATCGAATCGGCACACTCATAATACAAACAAGAAACAGTTATTTGTGACAAATTCAACATTTACATTGAAACATCGAAACATCTGCTGTGAACTTATTTATTAGTTTTCAATGCTAAGCAACATTATGAACAATAATCATGACAAGTAACAGTAATTCGATATGTTGGTATAACAGCGGTGTTGACTGACAGGTTTAAAAAAATATTTAAATTCTTTTGCAAAGTGATAAAAACAACCGAGTGCAACAAATTTAATGCTGTCCCTGTGTCCTTGTGTAAAATCAAGGTCATTTAAATTATTATATTTTATTGTCAGTCAACACGATAATTTTTTATGTATTGTGTAAAGAACTTACCATAATGCCGGTGCTTACAGCAATACCTCTGCCACAATATGTGTTTGGCACAATATCACCAAAGCCGACGGATAGAAACGTAATCGCAATTAGCCACATCGCATTCAGAAGATTAGCGTGTTCTTCATCGTGAAACCTGAATCGTCAATAAATGTCAACCTTTTACTCAATGAACTTCTACTAATCGATAACCCGGACATATAAGTACATTCTGTTGAACTTATACAGTAAATAAGCCATGGTAGAGCGGCTATTAATACAAGTACGAACGCCCTTAGGGAATAAGAAAGAAAACATAAATAAAATAGGTAGAATCTCAAATATATCGAAGAGTTTGACTTTGATTTAGAAATGTAAAATTGAATTTGCATTAAACCGTGATTTAACATTACACATAAAATGGCTCACCTTTACCGTCCTAGTCTATGCTTTCTAGACATTGCAAGATGTTTTCAATTAGGAATGTATTAGGTATAACAAGTACAAAAACTCTTGCGCTGCCTAGTAAGGCCAAACTGTATTTGAGAAAACCGTTTGTGAATAATTTGATCTAAATCAACACAATTGGTGTCCGACATGTAATACGTACCACCATACCGCAGGTGAGAGTAATGCCTCTGCCGCAGTAAGTGTTGGGGACTATGTCACCGTAGCCGACACAGAGGAAGGTTATAGCTGTCAGCCACATTGAGTTAAGCAAATTGGCATGGTCTTCATCATGGAACCTGAGAGCCAAAAGCCCAACAAGAACCACACGATAACCAATCATTCAATAAAAATTGTAAATCTAAGCAAGGACTCAGTTGAAATTTAGCAAGAACCAGTTGAAATAATTTTGATAAAGGTATTAGATACCTCAACTTTTCAAAAATTACGAGGTAATTAATGTCAAAATGAAAATTATTAAATTATGATTTAGCATGCCCACGGAATAATTAATAAAAATAAATTTGACACTACACAATTAGACAGATCTATTCTCGTATAATACAGTACAGTTTCTCAAATGTAACGTGCAGTCTAAACATTTATCTGATTTCAATATGAATTTTACCGTTAGCCATGCATGGATTTGCGTCATCCTGGCTCGTGATGAAGAGGGTACTTAATGAAAACACAGACATCACAAACATTCGATACAGAGGACCATGATAGAGAGAAAGAAGAAGTACACATAGAAAGTGAGGAAATCAAAGCAGTACGCTCAATATGAATAGTATCAGACTTCATATTGTATGATCATGATGGGTGCAATCGCTTGGTGCATGTAAATGCAGTTTGATATCAAAGCTCATCTAAAAGTGTATTTGTGTATTAGAGCCATTTTGTGCGTGACTAAATCAGTGGGTTAATTTGTTTTACAGTATTGCGTTTCTCAGATCATCCAGTTATAAATGAATTTAAATCATCCAAAATATTTCTATTCCATATTTTTTTATGAGAATTATACATTTCCCACTTTTGCTAACGAGTTGATGATAAGATAATGTTCAATGCAATTAAATCGGTATACTAAATGTTGTATTTATAATAACGTTTCATTAATTATAGTTCATTTAATGATTGTTTTACTGTAAAATCTGAAATTTGTCAAAGTCAAACTCTTGTATTTATTGTAATGATCATGAACCTGGCATCACTACAAAAAATATTCCGTAACTATAAATGTAAAGGTTCAAAAACATCAAGAATAAAAATAAAAACACAAGTGAGGTACATAAAAGCAAATAATGATATACAACGCCACAGTACATAAAGCAATAGCATGCCCACATAGGCGATAGCGTTACCACGTTCTTACCATATAATTAGCTCAACACAGACGACGTAAAATGAATAAAAAAGCTAAACTTAAACAACGAAAGAGTGTATTTAAAGTCACTCCGACATAAATTATTCTTTTCATATATACATTTAACCTCAAATAATTCATCATTGGGATGTTCTACTTAAACATTTATTACATTAATATTTAATTCACTTCACTTATAACTAAATTCAATAACCGTAAAGCCATATTTTACTCTAAAAACCACAACATCATAGGATACAATAGAAAGAATACCAACCTTTCACACTGTCTTAGGGTCCAACTGGCAATTATCCATAACGACACCATAAATACTAGTAAAACTGTGCCTGGACAAATTGTCATTAGGGTCTTTAAGACAAATCTGGAAACCAATTGCATTTTTTTTAGATTCAATAGACTTACAGTTTATACGAGTGGCTTGTTATGTCAACGTAACTAACTTACCTAGTGTTAAAATTAATTCTGTTTAAAGCACCTATGCTTCTTGATGAAGCGTCTGTAAATAATTTACTGTGAAGTAGCATGACCCTGCATATTAGATAGAGACGAAAGAACATTGGCAACGACAGCGTGACGTCATACGGCACCTGAAACCAGAGAATACGAACATTATTTTCATCTACATAATACGTAAGAAACATTAGAATTTACAGTCTAGAAACAAGTCAGTCAACAAACAATAAGTGAATAACAATAACCATTTTGTAACATTATTTTTAACACGGATAATTCTCTACAGTGGTAAACATAGAACGATCAGTGCTGGTGCTTTGGTTCAATATTCCGAACATTAAATTAGTATCGCACAAAACAAAGATTTGTAATATCTGTTAATGGACACACAATCGTGTTATTGGAAACCTAATACATCTAGATAAATATCACAGGGTGATGGTATTTTGTAATCAACTAGATGGCTCAGGTTTTTAAAATATGATCGGTGAAAGAACTCATTAACGAACACACACGACCAATCATAATACAAAAAAAAACTTTATAAATTTCGACGTCACGAAAGGTAAACGAATGCTCATGCTGGTAACACGGACTCTAACAGTAAGTATATCAAACTCATCACGTTTCAATTGATTAGATTAATACAGACCTGAATTTGCTTATACATTGTGGCCTAAGGACAAAAATTTGTTTGAATTTTTATTGCGATTTAGCAACCATGCCTACGAAAACTTACAATGTCCAACCAATTATGAAAATTATAATAAAATCTAACTCTCTCTCTCTAAGTGATATTCATAATAGAATCATAATATAAATGTATAATTTATACTACGATCGATACTTACAACTTCAACCCCAATGACTCCTCCCTTATTCGCCAGTTTAGTCGTCCAAGTGAAGGTGTACTGGCCAGGGATGGGATGGACTGCGCAAATTGCAAGTTCTAACGTAATCTGAGCTATTCTCTGCCACGTCATTGCTATCCGCCAGTCATCCGCGCAATTGTCTATCATAAATAACTGAAAACCAAATAATGTTACCGCTGTTATAATATAAATTGACATAAAATCTAAAATATGTGGCCTAAAGACGGTGGTAGAGCTGTTGGTAGACCACCTGCTACATGGTCCGATGACATCTGCAGGGTCACGGGGAAGCAGTGGACTAGAGCGTCACAGGACCAGAAGAATTAGCGTACAAAATAGGAGGCCTATATACCCAACAGTGGGCGATAGAAGGCTGATGATGATGATGAAATAAAATCTTAAAGTGTCCAAGTCTCTATAGATACCTACCTACGAGTAATACATGGGTTTACACAATATTATGCACTGCAATACACTTTCACTGCTTCTGTTTTATTTAATTGTTTTGCCATTGTATGGTGCACGACATTGAAAAATGCTTCTAGTTTATGAGCATGTGTTCACCGACGCTTTCAAACTGAATTAATATGTTGAAAACGTACCTGTACTTCTAAAGCGTGATACGCGACGATTAGGCCAAGTAAAATCACAGTCGACATTGATATAAGCGTCTTTAACGCTTGCGAATAAATTGATGCCTGTAACAGAAATTATTTTAAGCATTAATTTCAAACACTATATCTTAAAATACTCACGCACTGGCAATGGAAAAGTTCCACTCACAAAATGGCAACAGCAAAGGACTCCAATTTTTTTAAACATTTGATTTCAAATTTGAACAAAATATTACAGTTTTTAGTTTGTAATATCCTGATGCTCTGTTTAATGTACTTACTTTAATGTAGCTTTTCCGTTTCGAAGTAATTTGATACTTTTTTCAGTGGAACCTTTTCATTGCCCGTGAGTGTATTTGCAAATTTCAATGACTGTGGATGCGGGTCTTACCTTAGTATAAACTCCAGCACTTGCAAGTTCATTTTCTATAACCATAATTATAATACCAAACATTCCCATTACTAAAGCGTAGTCACTTATTCGTTTTCGTTTTTCAAATAATGCCTTTCGTCTACCTAACCTGTGAACAAAATGAAATTGATTAGGTACTGTATTGTTGTAAAGTTGTAGCTTATAATAAAAGTATTGATTATGCATACCCAATTTCTACAGGTTACATTCATCTACACATCTTTCATATATAATAATATGTGAAAGAACCATTTGTTCTTTGACAGAGAGAGAAAACAGTTTAACAGCTAAAATGTTCTGTAACTTTTCAATGAATAAGGGGGTTATATTTTATCTCCAACATAAAATGCATCATGTTATACGCTGGCAAATTTGTTGTAGGTATTTATTTTCCAGTACCTTCTTATGTTGTATTTAATATGCAGTAAGGCTAATATAAAGTTTTTAGAAGTTATAATTCATTGTTGTTCCTTAAGTGCTGTTATTTTGTACTTAAACCGACTGTAAAATTGTAACGATAACTTGGCTTATCTTTAATAAGTCACGTGCAATCTCCTACCATTTACACGCAACTAAATTTGAAGAGAAGTGCGTAATTAAGACAGTAAAATTATGAACCGTCCGGAAATTAACGCCTATAACTTTTACTGCTTTAGGTACTTTGCAAAACATTACAATTACTATTCATAACAAAGTGTTGGGCGCTAGAAACGACAATTTTATGCTGATTCACCAACAGCGGTAACATCTTATTAAATGTTAATGAATGCGAAATAAGTGTTTTGGTATTTGCATAAACGCTTTTCTTTAACGAAATGTATTTCTGTGAGTCTTTGAGTTTCCGGTGTTTATATTGTTAATTGATACTTTGAATGAAATTAAACTTGCCCCCGTATTCATAGAGCTTTCGTAGTTTGTAAATTGCAGCGAAAAATAATGAATCGGATAAGAAATATGTAGAATTTGAAATGAGGATCATTATATTATATTAGTAAACCCCTATACCTATAATAGAACAGATTACGACTAGACTGATGTGGTCTCCAAGTATTTTTTTCTTTATATTTTTTAACTCGCATGTTAGTTTGTGGGTATAAATTCACGTTGATAGCCTATTAATTTCTAAACAGATACAAAATCGATGTGGTGCTACTGCAAGTTATTTTTGTCTTTGTCCAAGGTTGCAGTCATTATTAAACAGTTTTCCGATGGCTGTTACAAACCCATTATTTTTTTTGTCAAACATAAAAGGAAATGATTTTAGTTTTATTTACATGCTTAAGCATTTTTTACTGTGAGCAAAAATACTATGTAAGTACCCAATATTGTTGTAACACTATGGAAGTGTTTTGAATGATAAATATGACTTTGTAGAAAATTACTTGAAATTATCACTTTATTGTTTCAATGATATTATTAATATTCGTAAAACAAAACCATTTAATTACTTAGATACAAAAGGTGGATTATTCTGTACACTTTGTTTTGAGGTAAGGCCTGGGTCTCCTATTTTCGCCGCAGGTCGCGTCCAGCGTCACGCCGTAGGCCGCATCACGATGCTCACTATAGAAATGTACTGATGCGGTCTCCCTCACACGCCGACGTTGGCGCGTAGACGTAGTGAGTATCGTGACGCGGCCTACGGCGGTGACACTTGACGCGACCTACGGAGTAAATAGGAGACCCGGGCCTAATACACTGTATGGAGAGTACAGCGTCAACGTCACGATCCACGCATCCGTAAAACAATGTAAGAGAACATTCCAGAAATAAAATACAAATAGGAACGTGCACCCAATTTTCCCTTGAAGAACTCCAGTTGGGAACTTACTTTGTTTGCATATCGCTCTCAACTCGAAAAGGTCTCCTAAATGGGGTATCTCAACGCTGATATAGCGTTGATAGGGGCACGCTCAAAACATGTAAACTAAAAAAAATATAATGTTGTGAGAGATGATATTGCCCTAAGCCACTTTAGGTATTTGAACAATGCCTCATTTTACCAAAACAAATTCAAAGTAAATCTGTTGTGCAGAGGTAGGATTTACCGTGCTGGTAAATCCTACCTCTGCACAACATATTTTTCAAAAATACACAAAAAAGTAAAAAGCTTTTAAGAAACAATTAAAATGCAACCCTTTAAATTAATAAAAATAGTTAAGCACTCTCTTACGTTAACTATGAAGAAGTAACTTTAATTTTGCTCTACAAAGTCGAACATAAAGGGGCATTGGAGGAGGAATTTAATTATAAACCTTAATGTATCAGGTATTGTGTAAGAATTCAAGTAGATTAATTGGTGGTTAAAATACAATGTATGTAGTTAACTATTCAAGAGTAGAAATTATAATTAAAAGTATAACTTGAGAAAATTTTCAGTAACCATATATATTTTTAATTAAACTACTATTGTTGGAGATATTTTACACCCGGGTGCAGTCGTGACTTTCACATTTATTTGTGTTTTTCTTAACTTAGCTCTCATAACGGTAGCTACTTATATACAATTTAGGAGTTCCAAATTTAAAATAGCTACTAAAAACATTCCGTGCTGGAGCGGTGGTAGCTCGGTCGGGTAAGCGCCCGCTTCTCACGCCAGAGATGCGGGTTCGAATCCCGGCGCTGACATGTACCAATGAGTTCTTTTCTGAATTTAAGTACAATGTATACCATCGCTCTTACGGTGAAGGAAAACATCGTGAGGAAACCTGCATATCTAGACTTAGCACATCTAGATATGTGAACCCACCAACCCGCAGTGGACCAGCGTGGTGGGTAATGGTCCAAGCTTAGGAAGGCAGTTTAGACCTTGGGGATATGCACAAAGGTTCCACTCGAGAGAGCCAGGTGCAGGTACTGACACCCCCACAGAGAATAGAATAGAATAGAATAGAACATTCCGTGCTGCACCTCCACTGCAAGAATAGCAAAATATACATCTAGTACAACCCTATTGGGCCTCCAGTAGCTTTACGAATTCAAAAGACTTGCCGTTGTGTTACAGAGCATTGTTCCGAGCCTGTGTAACTGTGTTCATCTGATTAGAACTTTACGGCTGGCTACTCAGTGTTAGATGTGGCCTCTGCACAAGGAATTTAAAATGAAGCCTACGCTTGCAGTGATCATAAAATACAGTATTCTAATTATTGCATGGTTTCAAAATACATAATTTTTACGGTTCCGTGTCTCGACTCCTGCATCTCGGGATTGAGTGAAAATAACTATAATAATATATCGTGAACCAATCCACCTAATACATAATATACTCGTACTACATAGTTTAGTACGAGTATATAATAATAATAGTAGCAAGTAATAGTACTTACAACAGAAACACTCGTTGTTATAAAGCGGGGTTTTCACGATTGGACTATGCTTGGGCCGAGCGATTATTCGAATATACTCCTTACGTGTACACGTAATGCAAGCAATGTGACGACTAGAGCCAATCAGTAACCGAATAATTTCTAACTTTTGCCCAAGCTCGGACCGACCCACCAAGCATGCTCTAATCACGAAAACCTAGCCCAAACCCGAGTTGATTACCCCCTTACCTATATCCTATATTCGGTTTGTGCTTGGCCGCCCCCCCGCCTTTGTAAGTGCCTCCGCCGAGCGCCCGCTCTTCGCCGAATCTGGGATACTCGCTGTGGACGCCGACAAGCGCCACCCCCGCCTCCTCAGCTGCCGGGTCCCTCCCCCCCCCGGAGTACGCCTTCATAGCTCCAGGGATGGACAGCGTCGACACCGGCTTTCGCAGCTGAAACCACCAATGGACGAGGTTATTGACGGGGAGGAAATAAGGGGGTAAGTTGGAAGTAAAAGGCAGTGGAAATCTGCAACTTACATTGAGATTTTGAATTTTCTGAATGATATGGGAATATTTTTTGGACAGATACCTAGTTGGAGTTGCATACAATGCAATGCCGTGCCAACAATACATTAGAAGAAACATACACATATAAAGTAATTGAAGCAATCATAGAACATTAATATCTCTTATTGCGAAATCTTTTTCAGGCAACCAAGAAAGGTATAGGTTGAGAAAGTTTGAATGATCACTAAAAGAAAAAGATAAATTGGGAGAGATATCGAAAGTAAACCTTGATTAGAACTGTTGGTATGGAACAAAAACCCTAATGAAGTAGAATCTTTAACACTGGTATTCTTAAGATTCATCAATTTCCATTCGATCAGAGACACAACAATGCAATTAAATCGCTGTCAAGTAGGACGAATGGAAGGATCAAAATTATGCTGATATATGCAAAAGTATGTATTATGTAGGCAATTCAAGTTCCCGGTTATATTGGATTGGAATATCTTGTTTTCGATCTTGGTCACGAGACTCCCGAGCCGCGAGTGATTCATTTGGCGTGAAATATTATCTTTTGTGGCCGAAGGACAAAAAATATGATGAGGGTAGAAATTTACGGCTATACAAGACCAAGTTGCAGTAAATTGGAACAGATTTTTTGCTTAAATAAATGTGATGTGTTATACATAATGTATGTCTCCTAGATAAAAATAAAGGTAGCCCATTATATAAGCTTAGCCGATAATTAATTTATGAATGACAATAATAGATTTATCCATGTGATCAATTGAAACGCTTATTAAAATGATGACCTGCCATTACTGTTCAGGTAATTTAACTTCATTGAACGTTTAGCGTCAATCGCTGCTGCTTAAGAATTTTGTCTTCGTTTATACGAAACGGAAATTTAATAAAAATAAAATTCATATCAAATTAATCTGCCGTATAATTCAATTACTTTCTTCCTTGTACCCTTTTAAAATATGAAGAATATTTTATAGTTAATTGATACTTTTATGTTAGGGTCAAAGAAAATTGTAAGGCTATTCATACAATGGTATAAAAGTAAGGTACCTATACCTTTAAGGGGGCCGACTGATATACTGAAATGGCTCCATTTCATATACTACCTACTACCTTTGGGTCAACGTTCTTTGGCAATAAAATAAGAATAATTCAATGGTAATGCAATCGCCGATGCGATAAACGTGAGAAGATTACGCAACCCATATAATGGTCCTTCTTACTGAAAGCTTGAATAGAAACGGTTGTAAATTTAAGGAAAAGAATACATAGGTATCTAGGTATAGTTTGGCTTCTAAAACATTATAAAAATAGGAAGGTCTAACCGTCGTCGCAAGTGGATAAATGCAGAATGTTATTATTCTACTCACCTATATTTCAACCCAAAAACCAACTTTTCAGCATAAGGTCATCGTCTTAAACATCTCTATATGTATAGTCAAATTATATATTTTGACCTTCAATAAAGTAAGAGGTTGTTTATATAAAGTTATGATTTTGCAACATACATAATAACATGTTTATGCAGCTGACTGTACAAACGTTTACTGCCAATTCACTTAGAAATTACTTCAATGTCTAACGGTTACTCCCTCGATAACATAGAATTAAACAAGTTTTATCTGTTACAGCCTGTCACAATACCAATTTCAACGTTTCCTAGAAAGAAGTAATTTAAAAAAGTATAATGTCGACCAAGTAGTCTCAGATAATTACATCGTACATATTTTATACAGTGGATCATTTCTGCCGTTCATTTTATTATGTTTCTTGAACCATGATGATTGAGGTTATATTGCCATGGTCATCAAACCTAGAATAGAATAGAATATTGCTTTATTGAACACCACATAAATCAGACATACAAAAAACATACTAAAAGACTAGAACTAACGTACAATAGGCGGCCTTATCGCTGAGAGCGATCTCTTACAGGCAACCTTATATATTGCTAAAATCTAGTGTAGTTTTTTTTATAATTTGGCAGTGTTACAAATACGAAATGGAAGAGAAGAAACAGAGCTAACGAGGAGGATCGATACTCGGACTACAAGTTTATGCTGTAGAAACGATACTCAATCTTTCATGAAACCTGAATTAATCCAAGGGCAGTTTCTGCAATTCTGCATATCAGTTCCATGATCAATTTCACCAATTACCGTCATGGTAATGTATAATATATATTATATGATATAGGTATATATAATAAGAAAATAAGGAAGTAAGTATATTATTATAGTAAGTATGTTTTCTATATTCTATCTCCTAAAACGTCCGGTAAATTGTATATTTCCCAAGGAATATTATAACAATAACACAAGTTCATCGGAATTACAAGTTGTTAGACCCCCCTGTCGGATGTATACCTACGGAAGAGTCAGCCTGTTTCAGCTTTTATATCAAACCCATATTAAATTTATATTAAACCCATATTAAATTTATATCAAACCCATATTAAATTTATTTATTTTTTATCATCAACAGTTGCAAAAAATGTGTTTGCATTGACGGCAGTTAATTAATCGTTCGTTGAATCAGAGGCCTGATACAAACAAACGAAATTAAATTTGGAAATCAACAAGCGTTTTACCACTGCCGCGCCGCAACCAAATGACACAAGTAAGTTATTCTGAAATTCGGTCAGTTTTGTGCGTGAATTGTGTTACAAAGTTATAAAATGTATGTAGGATAGTAAAATAAATTACAAAGATTGGTGTTTTAATTGACATTGTCACAGACATCACACAATTCATGTGTTTGTTTTGTCCTACGGGTTTGAAATAGTTGCTCGAATTTGCTGGTGAGACTTTAAGGACGGTGTCATGTCTGAAATGTCTAAATTTCATTACAAATAGGTATACGAAGTATATTAGTGCAGAAATTTTGTGAAATCACCAAACTTTCCTCACCAGAGTCTCACTCAACACAGATCAGGAATTCGTCCACTGAACTCACTCTGGTGACGGCTGGAATCCAATAACCAAAATGTTTTCAGTGGCGTGCTCTCCACTGCAACCGCTAAACTGATATCACTCTCACCATGTTTTTAAATTGCATAACTAAATGTTATACAAAAATGGGTTTATAATGACATGATGTATTTATGTTTGCTTGTCCACCTACATTTACATTTACAAGATTAACTATTCTTTGACCAACAGAGCGCCTATCTCAGCTATTGCAACACCCAGGCTTGCTACTCCAGTTTACTCGGGAGCTAGGCTGGATGAGCTGAAATCAAGGGGATATGTACAAAGGTTCCACTCGAGAGAGCCACGTACAGGAACTTCACCCCCTCTCAGAATAGAATAGATATGTACATATTTATGTAGTCATAATAAAAGCATATTTGTCTTGATGCAATAAAATTTATAAAATACCCAAATTAAATTAAATAATCAGTAGAGTAATTATACATACAATAGTTAAGTACTATTATTATTACGTAGTACGTACAATATCATTGATTACTACGAAATCAATCTCTGACAAGTAACTATCAGTATCTAACGCTTGTGCCAATATGATGAATGGAAGAAAACTAAGGCATCCGATTCAGTTAAAAAAGAGAGAAAACTAAAGACCATTACTTCAAAACAGACGTAACATTGGAACACAAACATTATCCTAACAATTTCAATAGCAATCCATCAACTTCCCCACTGTAACCTATTATAAAAACAACAACTGTAATAGTTTAAAATTTATTTTGTTGAAGCGGGGCACTCTCACATTTCTCTGAAACTCCTTGTGCCGATAGTTCGAACTAGGGCCCATCGATCTTTGTCTAGAAATGTTTGTCGAGTAATTTTCCAGCTCTATTATAGAGTTGAGTGAAAGAGTTGAGCCCTGTTGGCTACTAATTGCATTTTTCACCGCGCCGGGATGAAAGATGCATTTTTTGTTATGTATGTTGTTTATATTTGGGATTGCATCGGTTATGATAATAGGTACATAAATGCATGCTGTTTAAAAAATATATATGTATATTGCATAAACATGAACCTGTCCCGATCTCTAAATCTTTTCATCAGTTTTAAAAGTTTTTCCATCGAATTTTTCGTGAAAAAAATAATGGAAACAGTAAGAACTCAAGTAGCTAATAAAATCAGTCTTTACATCAACGCACTCTGTGAGTTGTTTTTGGTGTACTCATTATTGTGTGTACTTATACCGGGTGTTGCAAAAAGGGTATATTTATATCTATACCCTACACATGCTGCACATGCTGGTTTCGGCTTAGTATACCCTTTTTGCAACACCCTGTATAAATTAATGCCACATCAGAATCACTAGCCATCGCACAAATCAATGATCTCACTTACGAATCTAATAATGAAATTCGAAGTTGCCTTACGAATGGATTTAGTTGAACAATTAATGTATTGTTTCACCCTCGAAGGAATCCGTTACGTATTTGTATTTGGGACGATCGTATGTCAATGTCTCGCTTACAATCGCATAATGAAGCTTTTATTGATGTCTGGCCTTGTTTGTTTGAGTGGATACGAGTACTGGGTATGGGAACACTTAGCAATGAAACAAAATCATGCAGTGGTAGTGGCAGTTATAGTATCGAGAATGGCGGTGAAGATACAGGCCACTTGATGTTTTTTTGTTTTAGTGTTTAGGATAAAAGGACCGTTAACCATTGGGATGAATTAATAAAAATCAATTATTTTAATTAGTGTATTGAGTAATCTTTCTACCTAAATTGTAGGCTATTCCTGAAGTTCATTTATTTAATTTTTATTTATTATTATTTACCTATCAAAATTGCATCACAAATATCACAGAGATTTGTCCGTGATGAATCTATGATTCTACGTAAATGAATGTATTTTCACTAGAAACGTAAAATAAGGTAGGATATAATATAACATTGTGTGTATAAGTAAAACCCGGCCCAGCACGCACATTTGTTTTTTTTCCGCTAAGTAGCAATAAAAACGGGTACCTAACCGCTGACCATTGGGAATAAAAATATTAATAAACTTTATTGCAGTGGGAGTTCGCCTAATATTAGGTTTTTCCTGTATGACCTGTTTTTGTACTTTAAAAATTTTAAATAAGTATTTATAGAGAACATACCTTTATTTATATTGTTTTAAAAGAACTACAAAATTATATCTTCATGTATCAGGTTATTAATTTTGACAAGATATTTATCGGGAACTTAGGTATAACACAGCTGAGTAGAAAATGGCACAGAGTATTCATAGCACTACGGGTCTATACAGTATGGCCCTTATATTCATGATGAAACTTGTAAAAGTAATTTGCAAGCTCTTTCCCACAGAATTACTGGACCAAATCCCTTTTACTGTATCCATTTCACTCTTCGCCCAATGATGAATATTGTGTCTCGCTCATTTCATAATGTTATTTATGAGGAAACTTTGATAGTTGTTCTTCGTTTCCTGATTGCTGGTTGATCTTTGATTCGTAAACATGTTTTTGTATCTGTGGGCAAATCACGAATAAGTATAATACGATAGAAATTAAAAAAAATGAGTTATCTTGAAGAATTATGGTAGGTCCCTCCAGGGTACATCTTATCCCTCTACAACAACATTTAAAAGAAAATTTTCACCTACTTCTGTTTTGTTTATTGTTACTTCTTAGAACCACACAATCATTAATCACGCGGTCCATCATTTAAAGCCTGAAACCTATCCACTCTCACAATAGGTATCGTATCTCGAAAAAGCAATGTATCATCTGAAATACGGATAGCCTCCATAAATCAACCGGAAAATAATGTCCGATAGGGGTCGCTAGGAGTCGTAAACTATGCTCGTATTTACCACACGGTTAAAAACTCGTTCAATATTATGGCATTATATAATATTAATATGGTATTTAAATTCTACGGTACTTTATGGTGAGGTAAGTTTCAATTACAACAAAAAAGCCGTATATTTTTTCGTAAGTGTTTTCTGTAGAATATTAATTAGAAGACCTGAAACTCTAAGGTTTAGATTAACTTCAGACTAAGTACTGTCGGTTAATAGCATGCTTAAGCATTAATGGCTCTGAGATCACTTGAGTAGATTAAATGGTTGCCTCCACTATTAAACTTCAATTCACTGATTGAAATTCTGGATTACTCCCACATATAAGTAGGTACATATGTACATACAATATACATTATACATACATATGCTCACGACTGTAATCCCCGAAGGGGTTGTCAGAGGTGACTCGCAAGGGAGTCACCTCTAATTAACCATTCGGGGATTATAGTCGTAAAAACAGGGTAGTCAAATAGGTACCTACAAAAAGTCACGTGACCCACTAAGTCTCTAAATAGATTTTTCACGTATATTAAAAAGTCAAAAGAAAGATGTTTGCAATATCCGCCTGAGTCACCATCTTTCGGCTTATTACACCTTTTAAAACATCCTGTATTATAAGATAGAAAAATAAGCTTGTGAACATGTGTGAATGATGGGAAACGTAGTACACCGTCTAAGTCGTAAACAACCCATAGGGCTGCAAATGCCTCGGCCACGACCCACTCGGCTGAAGATCCGATACTTCCAGTTGCCCATAAAATAAAATATATAATGGTGACGCAAATGTCTCTCTTCCCTATCTTGAGTTTCTGGAGAGTGGAGGCAGATTCTAATATACCAATTGAATCTGAATGGTGTTATTTATAAACTTTTTTGCGCAAACTACTTCAATTCATTTTGGCTTCAATTTAATAACAGAATAACAGTAAAAAAAAGTATTTCGTAGCCAATTGGATTGTGACCATAGACTAAACGAATTTATACTTACTTATAATATTCATTTTTGCTTTGAACCCAGTAGGTAGTTGCAATATAATTATGACCAATAATAATTTAATAACCCTTGTAAACTCAACCGAGTTGTTAGAAAATTATTGTGGCATGCTGAATAGTTAGGTCAGGATTCAGGAATAATTCAATAAAATTAATCTCTCTCTCTCAGCCTTCTGTAGTCCACTGTTGGACATAGGCCTCTCCTAACGATCGCCACCCCAAACGGTCACCCGCCATCTGCATCCAGCGGCTTCCCGCTACCTTCCGCAGATCATCAGACCAACGGCCAATAAAATTAATATTTCAATGAAATTAATTAGCCCATTGGACTGATTTTTGACGAAACATGTAGCTGGTTTATGTAAATGATAATATTTAAGTTATGTCGAAGCATGTCGTGGATACTACTTATGACATAGCCGAAGCGTGTCTCTTTATTGAATTTAATAGTAATTTTATGATTTCTCGTATGGTTCCATCGGAGTCGGAGGTGAATAAACTCTTTATTATTTACGACTAAAATAAATATGAAGATAGATATAAGTACCTAAAAGTTACCACCATTCGGAAATAATAAGCATTAATATAGCAAAGATAAATTTAATAAGTCCGCTTACTTTACATAGTGACTATGTAGTTAAGTTTAAATCTCTTCATCTTTTACTATACCCATGTAAGTATATTGCACACAATAAAGTGTTTAAAATAATTTACGGAAATAAATAATTTACTAGAACCAGGCTCGCGCACTGTTTTTCATTCCGACTTGTATTTTTCTTTTCGGGTTAATTGGACGGGTAATAAAATCGTCGAAATCTCTGCAGAGCTCTCGAAAAGTAGTACAATGTTATTGGGAAAAGGAAACAAAGAACTCTTTACGTCTCGAAAGCTCTCAGAGTTTAGCGGAAATACAAAATTTACTCTTTATTGTGGAGTAGGTGCCTTAATGGGTAAGTAATTTTTATTATCTTTAGGTTACTTCTTTAAATTTTAATTGGTCTCGAATGTACCGCCAATATGACCGCGCAATATACACAACATTACGCAACTACATACTATGAAACTTTCAAAAAGTGGGATTATTAGGTAATGTTGAAATGTAGAAATAACATCAGAAATCCGTTGATAATAATAAGATACATATTTATTTTATTGTATTTATTCGACCACACAATCCTGCTTAAAATCAAAATGCAATCCCAGTACAATATGTTTAAGTACCTATGTGACCGTCTAAGTCATACGTAACGTACGTAATACCGTTCTTTGATCATTTGAAATAAATACATAAAAATAAATCATTCCTACCACAAAAAAACCCACTTTAAGTCGCTATTCCAACAATTTTCTGCCACCCGTAGCCTATACAGCAACAAAAGCAGTCAATTCTGGGTCCATTAACAGCAGTACAATGGTTTAAGAATGAAAAGCAATGCTAGCAGTATTGGAAATTTGGATTCGTGCCAAGCTGTAGGCCTCACAGCTGAAGTATTGGCGACAGATTCAAACCACTCTCTCAGTTTTAAGATTAATACTCAGCAACAACAGATATTATGTTTGGAATCGGATTTGTGATGCAATTTATTTAACAATGATTTAATTGTTAAGAGTTTCTTTGTAATAATAGGGTATTAAAACTTTTAAAAAATACTCTATAACGAGGATATTCTCAAAAATCACCACCACCATTGAAAATGTGTCCGTGTTTTATTTTTACAATAAATTTAAAATTCCAGGAAATCCGTTACGTAATCCGAGGTTTCCGTAAAATAATTATAACTTTGTAACCTTCTATAGGTCGGACTCAAAACGAAATGAGATCATAAAAGTAGCACAAAGTTAGGTATCATCAAATTTTACTGTCTGGAATATTTTGAATTCAAATTTCAAATATGGTAAGGAGTTTCAATTGAAAGATGTTTAGGTATGGTAAAAATAATATGTGTGCCTTATAAATTTATAATTTTACATATTTAAGTTCGTATATTCTACAAAATACCTAGGTATAAAGATATATTTAATGGGGAAGTACCATTGATTGATACCTAGTATATCATACTATTTTTTTTTTTTAAACTAGGTAGCTTACTGAAATTGCAAACCTTCCACACATAGATATAAAATATTTATTAACTATATTTCTGCCACCTTCTGGCTTGGCTGCATTTTTCGATATTGGATTTCATTCAGTTATGTAAAATGAATGTTTGCATATTTTATTTTTAGCCTGTGACATTTAGTAAAACACCACCACGTATAGTTTTTTTCTACAAATTTCCTACTCATAACATTTTGACGACCGAATGGCGTAGTGGTTAGTGTCCCTGACTACTGAGCCCATGGTCCCGGGTTCGATTCCCGGCTGGGGCAGATATTTGTTTAAACAGAGATATTTGGCCCGCCCCCTATTACATTGGGACTAACATAACACTCTGGCGAAAAGTGGGTGCAGCAGTACCCCGCAAGGGAGTACATTAGTACAAGGCGTGAGTGCGTGTTTTTTTTTAACATTTTGTGTCGAAGTGCATAACTAAACTTTCAGATAAAAACATATGTAGAGTGCGACAAACTTATCTGTTCCGGTCACAGTTAGCTAAATTGGTTCATATCTCATTATTTACTTATAAATTGTATATTGATATAGATTAGATGGGTTTATTAAAACCGCAAGGGTAAATTACCATTATGGGAAAACTTAACATCTTAAATAATGAAGAAATATTAGACATTTATGTGAGCTCTCACCGGAGCAGATAAAATTGTGGCTCTGTATAGTGCAACAAACTTATCTGTTCCGGTGAGAGCGAACAAAATTGATCCATATCTCATTACTTACTAATGAATTGTGTATTGTAACAATGCACACATTTAAAAATATATTCTAACCTATACATAAGTACTGTGTTGTATATCATCCATTAGGTATTAGATAATCATACTGCGACCTCTCGGATATCATCATATTACCTATGATATTATTAATTAACCTTAACATCTGCGATAAAACCAAGCATATCCTTGAACAACACCGCAGTTTTCCTTAACCTTTTTTAATGCTAATTACTGTATTAGGTAACCAAATTACAATACTATATTTTTATTTCCGCCATTTTCATAAAAGACTTGGCGTAGGTAATCATAATATTATTATGAAAGGACGTTAAGGGCCCAACAAGATGTGTTGGAAATTAGTTTTTGTAGCCATAAGAATATAGGTCATATTCGACAAAGCTATTCTGTGTTTCAGGAAACGCCCATATATTTTTATGACGTAGGTGTGGTGTGGAATGAAGTAGCTGACTTTATAGCAGATAGCTTTGATGACAAAACATTATTATTTCCCATCGTGGTAGGGAAAATCAGTTGGGGTTTGGAATTATTACGTTTTTGTAAGTGTTGTCCATCGTTGCATAATGTTGTAACGATGAAAGTCGATTGACCCCTTTCTGGCTTAAAATACCATTCACGTAAGTGAAAATTGTTTCTTGGTATGCTAATGGTTGCAGTTGCTTGTAACTCGAATAATCGACCGCTTTTGATGATATTTTCGATATGGCACTATCGCAACCTTTTCGAAACAAAAGTTGGATTCAATATATACAAATCCAATGTTCCCCAATTGTTTTACCGAATCACTAAAGGGAAGAAAAGTTGAGATACAATTTGCAGTAAGACAGCCTCTTCAAGTATCTGTGCCGCAATTCTATTTGGCAAAGTAGGCAGTAAAGTTTTTTTGCGTAAAAAAACTTTTCCTTCTAATAGGCTCATCAACCTCTATTCTATTCTATTCTTCTATTCTATTCTCTGTGGGGGTGTCAGTGCCTGCACCTGGCTCTCTCGAATGGAACCTTTGTGCATATCCCCAAGGTCTAAACTGCCTTCCTAAGCTTGGGCCATTTCCCACCACGCTGGTCCACTGCGGGTTGGTGGGTTCACATTATGTACCTAGGTATGCTAAATCTAGATATGCAGGTTTCCTCGTGATGTTTTCCTTCACCGTAAGAGCGATGGTATACATACATCATCAACCTCAAACCAGTCTACTTATTGACATAATTTAAGAAAACGTTACTATTTTCAAGAACGTTATGGAAAATTATAAAAATACCTTCATTTTATTTATTTAGAAGAGAGTATACAACTATTCACATGTGTTTTAATAATTATTACATACCTAATAATGTCAAAAAGTTTTTTTGTGCAGTTCATGACCAGACCACAGTGAATAAAAAACATAATTTTAAAAGTAGACGAAGAAACTCTACTATAGTGTTTTTATGTGTTAATAAATAAAAAATTAATTAATAATAAAACTATTAGTAAAGAAAGGGTTGCTTAACACAGAATTTGTTTTATAGGATCTGTTTTACACAATATGTGTTTATTCGCACAATTTATTCGTAATGTTAGTGAGTGTGTATGTATACAGTGCTGTTTATGAACTCGTTCATTGAACTCCATACGCAACTTCCGAATAAAAATGTATTACGATAAAAAAAGATGTTGTGTGAATGACTCGTAAAATGGTTCATATGTTTTAAAGATACGTCAATATTAACAGATTCACAAGACCACGGGTCAATAAAATGTAATTTGTGAGTTTCGCGTAATGCTGAGTGTAATTATAGCAAAGATACAGAGGGAAAAGGAATCAACGTTGCACCGCATATTTGCCCCTTAGGAAACCGAGATATAAAGAAAACATAATGAAAAATAAAATAACGCTAACATCCGCCAGAACATACAGTCATAGCCCTTAGCACGAACTTTCGTCGAGGACGTGAAGTAAATCTGACACGATGAATTTTGTAGGGAAATATGAACAGCGCCCCTGGCGGGCAGTAGCAGAACTAAAATCGGCAGCAGGAACTTTTCGTCGTGTAGTAACGTGTATGGTAACGTGAAGTATTTTGCGGTTTGTATAGGAAATGGTAGCATGAATTTGATTTTGACATATCGTATCGTGAGTTTACTCGAAGATTTTCTCACTGCAAATTATTCAGTGACAACTATTTAAAATGGAAGTTAGAGCATTTATTTCTTTTGATTTTCGTATTTTTTATGCATTACCAATATGCTACGACCACGTAGATACCCTACTAAACTAAACTAGTATTTATTACACGCAGCAAGAGACGTAGATGAGGAGGGTAGCCCAGAGGCAAAATTTACAAAAATTCATGGGAAATGTAGGGTTGTGATGTGTGTAATTGAAAATCGATGGCGCTGTTTGGAGCAAGACCATTATACAACTGTTCAGTGTGCAAAATCTATAAGTATAGCGTGCCGTATGTTGCATTACGTGGCCCTCGATTTTGGCGTGTCTGACCGTGATGATTGAAGCTCGTGATGAATACCTACTAGACTGGAAGTGCCGAGAATCCATCGTGACGGATGAGATCCATGGCATCCATGGCACCAATAGCAGTAAGAAGTAGCAACACAGTACACAAACACCTATACTTACTCACATTTTGCTTTGTAAGCTATAATTCGTAAAATTCTAATGTACCTAACTGTAGTTATGTGTAATTGTATTGCTACTGTCTAGATGTGTTTGAACTCTACCCTCTCTAGAATAGTTAAGGACAGTTAGTTATTGACTATAAACTTTAGTGCCAATTTCTCCATAGTCGGTTATCTAACTGACAGGGATTGATTTATTAATTATAAGTCATATCCATATAAAATTCACGAAAGATGTGTCAAAAATCAACCACTACTCTCTGGTTATGCTCAAAGCGACTACGGAGAAATTGGCACTTAACCTAACTAAAGGTAATAAGTCTCTTGGTAGGCAGGATTAATAGACTTCATTAATGATAAATCATCAACTTTCTGGGCCCACTTACTAATGGGTATAATGTTCTGGATAAATGAAATTACCACAAAATAAATAACATATTTACATTCTGTTTAACAGTTTTTTATTCTTTATTTTACAAAAAACATATTTATCGTAGTAGGTAGTATCATGTAACATTTGCAAACATCAGCATAGTATAACAAAATGTATGATTTATCTTTTCTCCTAAATGTATTCTTCACCGAGCAATCAAAATGCACACTTATAATTTATGCCTTCACGGGGGTGCACTTGCAGGCGGTGGCCTGGTCCGTGATGCTGGGTACAGGATACGCTGGTATAGCTGGATTGGGCTGGCTCCTCGTACCAGGCACATGTTCCATGCTGATTCTATATCTCATCACATCAATTATATAGCATTCACCGGCAGCTCTCAATCTGACATATCCATTTTAGGGCTGAACCATCAACCATTCACTGTGCCCCCTTAGGCAATTTGGGAGCATTTTCTCTTTGTATTATTCTTATAATCACTCCATACCTGCAAAACAAATGATAATTGCATCATTAAGAATAAGAATATAAGTACTAACTATTTCAAAGAAACATGAGTACTGCCGATGCTTTATCTCAAGGTAACTAGTTAATGCTTTTTAAAGAGTACCTAAGTATTAGGAAATCATTGAGAGACGAGGGGATAATCTGTCATGACAACCTTTTATGTTTAATGTTATGTTTCATGTTTAATTTTCTCCTTTGCTTATCACTCCTTGTCCCGTCCCTTCGCTATTGAGCTTGGCTAGTTCCTTCCACTTATTAAGGCACCACTGGCGACCTCTCCATCCGTGGGCCTTGGCGTTGGTATCCGTAGGCAAATATCACTGCGTTGAATTCAATAAAACAATAAACAAATTTAACAAATAATTATGAAAGCCGACCTGTCAGTGTCAATAGATTGATAATTTGACAGATGACAGATGACAAATGTCAAAAAAAAAGTTAGGATGTGCGTTCAAATCATAGTTATCATCCATAGACAATTGTTAAAGTGCGTTTATAAGGAATCGCTACTTACTTTGAAATTATTATGAAGGTTTTGAACTTAACAATCTCAGTGTGGTACAACCTTATTTTAACTCTGGTAACGTTGTAACGACCGGCACACGACGAAGGCTTATGCTGCCATTTCAATACGTTCAAAGTTAACGTGTAGTAATGAAATACGGAAACGATGAAATGTTCGTGCTAAGGGTACATATCTGTTTTGAAATCTCTAAATATAAGTCTGCCACTATAACATGAAAACAATTTTCTGAAAGCTTCGCTGCATCGTCGAGTTTTCAGTTACCCAGAGGAAAATAAGTTACACGATCTATGTTGCACCAATGGAGCAGAAACATTTTTAGAAATAATATTTGAGGTGGTAACCTTTCCATTATATTCTTGGAGTTTACTTCCTACACCTTGCTCAAACGACGGGAACCTTAGTGCATCATTTTATTATGGTCTGGAGTCCTATCGTGGCTTGACTTACCTTTCTCTGACAATAGAAACGCTCAGCATTTTTTTTCTAAAACAGCAAATTTTAACGGTTAACCTAACCTAACCTAACATTACCTATTATTTAATGTAACATTCTCATGTGGAATTGGGTATACATAATAACTTGTTTTAAAATAGAGAATTAAGACATAGGTAGGTACATCGGCGCCAAAGGATTAGCGTTGAAATTCGAGAAGGATTAAAGTCGATAACGATAAGGGTTGAAATTCCGTGATACTCACTGCATTTGAAATGGAGGCGTTCGATGCGCACCACCGTTCTTTAGTATAAAGAAGTACCAGTATTTAATTTCATTGAATTTTTTGCATAAAGTAGTACTTTGCAGAAAGGTGTCCATTTTTTTGTTATGTAATTTAGTTTTTATTTTATAATATTCCATCGAATCGGTTTCTTGTCACATTTTAACTAACTGCCAAAAAATACCATATACATACAACAGCTCGTAAGCTGACTTTAAAATATCTTAATTCATAGTACCTAACTACATTTTGTTAGATTCGATATCGCGTTGAACTAAATTTCATGTTCTCATGATCGTTTCATAAATCGCACGATCCATTGGTATGAAAGTGGTGAATTATTCGCGAATACCACCACGGATACTTCCGCTCCCGCAGCCGTGCCGTATGATGCGACTGTTCACTGCTAATTGTGCGCCGCTCCAGTACGATTTTATCGAGCGTTTAAATTTATGTCTATTACATTGATAACGGCTCGATTTAAGCCTTGATTAACCTAGTTGCGTTGGCCACGCAAATCAAATCATTATTTAGTTACATGGTTTGACTTGTCCAGTTGCTGTTGTAGCTCAATGAAAAATTATATCAGTTCTGTTAACCTTTATACCTACCTGAAAATATTAACGAAATACTACCATAAATATTTCGTATACATTAATAATTTTAGTAGCGGATATGAACTCATCCTTTAAGTCGAGAGTTCATGGTTTTAAATACGAATTTAAGTACAATAATTACTATAACATGTGCTCTATTATGGTGAATGAACAGATGCAAATTCTGGCCAATCCCTTCGCCACGGTGACGAACCCTGAGCTATAGCTATTGTTTCTTACTAACTCCCTAAAAAAATTATTGATAAACACGACAGGAGCTTTTTCAAATTAAAAACTTTTCACCGAAGACGCCAGCGAACGTGTTTCTTGCTCATTTTCACTTAAAATCAAGTAAGCAGATGATATCAGACCGCTTATAAAGCCGTTCCCGGGAGACGAAGTTTCCTCGCCAGTTACCTAACTATTTTCTTGATGCAAAGTTATTATGAACATACAACCCCCTCCCCTCCCCCTGGCTCCGCGAGCACAGATTGTTTTAGCTGCAACTTGTTTCACAATCGCTTATTAGGAAAAGTTTTCGGGTGTTCAGATTTCGTGAGGCAATTAAAAATACTGTGTTTTTTGTATAAATAGGTTTTTATAAATTTGATAGTCTGCTGACTTTAGAGGTACTGTCAATCATTTCCTACAAAGTGCAAGAAAGGAGAGCCATTTTTAAACCTATAGATGTAATGATCACAACTTAGGTACATTAGTTAATTCAACTAACTGTTTTCCACCCCAATAACTAGATTGCAGAAATCATAAAGTAACAAGCTCTGAACTTATACAATTAATGCCCGCTGCAATACCAATTTAAAGTTTCCAATTGACTCAGTGGCCGAGTAGTTTCATACTAATTTTCAGGATGATATCAAACTCATTTAATAAAGCTGCAACAGGGGCAAAGTTTATTTGTTAGTTCAGCTACAGTAAAACCCAGGAAGTAGTGATATATTCATTCTAGTGTAGGGTCAAAAGTACGCTTACAAACATCATTAATAAATACGCTTTTATGAGTCTTCTAATGCCTACTCATGCTTTCTGAGCCTATACCACCGTCACTCAGCCGCCGTCTTTTGCGTAGTAACTATGCTTGAGATGAATGAGTCTTTGCCAAATCGTTACTAGTTGTATTGCTTTATGATGGTACCTATTGCAGGCAACTTGACAGAATGCGTGCAAAATTTGCAGTAAATTACATGGATTTTGATATATTGTGCTTTCAGTTCAGTCTATCACTAACCTAACAAAAAAACTATCCCCAATCGATCCCACTATCTAACATTGTGACAAAGACTAGTTATAAAAGAGTCAGCCAATTACCCATTGTCAATACCTAAATAGTTGATGAAGTTAACCTACTGCTCCAGTTTACTCTAGTTCGGCCGTCCTAACGCAGTCGTGATCATCCTTTCATGGACACCTTTATTGGAGAAGTTGGAAGTAAGTTCAGTTTGGCCGCCGAGTGAGATTAACGAGTCCACGGATGAAGTATGGCGTTCACTAACAGCGCTTGCTTCAAACTGGGTTTGTATAAAAATGATAGAGTTATATGAGACGAGTTTTTTTAAACTTTCATAATTATTGTTAAGACACGAGGGAACAGAAAATGTTAGTTTGTATGTTTCCAATAAAAAAAAAACTCGATATTATCTCAAACGACAATATAATGATGATTCGAATTAGGATTGGACCATTCCATTCTATTCTATTGTTCAAGAACAAATAAATAAACCCATGAACAAATAATCTTAACCAAGTCCCCAAAGTACAGCTGAGCGCAGAAGAGCGATCATCTAAATAGAAAGAATATCTGGCAAGAAGACACGCGGAATACTAAGAAGATATAAACTGTCCAGGAACTTTGAGTAACTCAGTGAAACTACCCAATTTACCGTTTCATGTACCTACATTTTGAATAAAACAGTGGAACACGATAGATTCGCTCTTTTGGTAAAGGCTAAGAGTAGCTTGTGATAAAAGAACTGAATTATAGGCCTAGCACGGGGCGAAAGATGTGACAAAAGTTTTCCGTTGCACTCGCTCTCAAAGCCGTGCGATGTGAGTGAGCCCTACTGGAGACCTAAGTCACATTATGTCGCATCACCTAATTCAAACATGGAATTGGAGTTAGGTCAAAAATATATTTGTGGAAGTAAATGAGATGAGAGAAGGAAAGAAGAAAATTAAGAATGTAAGTTGTGCTTAGTCAAAATAATGATTTGTCATGATTACCATTTTCACATAGAATAAGTGAACAACAATGATCATTTTTAAATCCTCTTAGAATGTATCTATTACCAGCTACATAATGTAGTTACTAGGCTCATGAGCAAATATTTACTCAAAATACCTATATTTCGTTTGCCTACTCAATTAACGTTTTGAAAAGTTTGGATTCGAAATACTCTTTTGAAAAATAACATGGCTCATTACCCTCGTTTATAATATTCATGCGTCGTTTACGCTCACAAAACTTTTTTACTGGAAAAGTTTCTATACATACCTATAATCTTTCCATACGTAGGTATACTGTAGGAACGTTCCATGTTTCACTTGGCTAACTGTTGAAGCAAAGATACTTATTTGTTTTGCAGTATGTAAACAACTCGCAGACTCGTAACTATACTGAGATAAACAAAGTTCAAATAACTACCGCAGCATATTTTCAGCTATGCAGTGAAAAGCATTAATAAACTTCAACTTCAGCATAGTAAGGTTATTTAAATGATATTCACTCTCACAACTGTCCAGTCTAAAACATTTTAAACATAATTTAAGAAAATAAACACATTTTAAAGTGCAGCGGTTTGTAATAGTGAAAACATGAGACTGGGCGTTTCCAAAATGGCGCCGCTTTTTTTATAGCGTGCAACCGCAACCTGCCAGTGCTAAAAGATGGGATTCATTTGTGGTTTTTGTTACGAAGAGTTCATAAATCAAACTGCACGTTTCTGAATGCACGTGACCGAAAAATGTAGTGTCGCGGTGTGTTTACGTAACCGTTTATTTGCTGACAAGTTGTATGATTTATGATTCAGAATGTACTTTGGATTTATGTGTCTTGAAGGCAATATTTATTAAATGAAAATGTAACAATCTGTGAAACGTGGCCTCGATATTTTAGACGACTTTTAAAATTTCTATTTAACTTACGATGAGTTCAAAAACGTACATTAAGCTAATGTCGGCATTAAATCCATTTCTTTCTCTTTCTATCCATATTTCTCAAAGCAAGGCAGTTATACCTACATTTACTGCCAGTTTCAAAACTCTATCTATTGATAGCTGACAGTTAGTAGTATCATACGACTTTGGCACGTAAAAAGTTGCATTCTGTCAAAATCGTAACAAAGTAACTGTCAGTTATCGATAGATAGAGTTATTGAAACTGGGAGTTAAGGTCGACAGTCCCTTTCTGCAACTCAGCGTAAGATGCATAATGTCGTGGATACTATAAGTACCTAGTGGTTTCGGAACCTGTATTCCTGTAACAAGCTTGTCAGTAAGGATACAACCAGAAAGCCAGTTCTCATAACGGGTACTTGCGAAGTTGCAAACGTGCCCCGGGCTATAACCACCCATACAGTAGTATCTGCTTTATGATTTTCTATTACTTTGGTCGGAAAAGCTAGTGCATCAAGCTTTATTTAGTGGAAACAAATAGTTTTGCCGTGAACGAGTTTTAGTTTATTAGATGTGAGCCAATAATCGTCCGGTGCTAGAATTTCACTTCCGGACACTTCAGATAACTTTACGAGATTGAATTTATTGTACTGTATGATAATAGGTATTTATGGATATCTTTAGAATCTTTTCAATCTTTTTCATGAGTATTTATGTACGGTCAGCTGCAAGTCGTTATACACTTCTGTACTTTGTCAAACTGACAAACCGTCAATATTTCAATGAATGGATAGGCAGTTTCAGATTGATAAGGTACAAAAGTGTATAGCTACTTATGCAGCTGACTGTACTTATCAGACACTGAAAATCGGAATAAAAATGGAAATCTCTTCCTGAAATCTTATATCTCAACCGAAACCAAAGTAGCTCAAAGTTCAACGACGAAGTGAGAGGGTCAAAAATCTCATTTCGGAAGGTTTTGATACACAAGAATATGCGGCGAAATGTATTATTATTTATTCGATGTTTTATTATTATTATTATTTTATTATTGTTAAGAAAACATACAGAGCAGATGGATGCATTAAAGTTAAAAAAACATAAATAGTAACTACTTTTTCCAATAAAGATGTTTATATTCTTTGTATTTTAGTGTATCCTTCTGAAATTTAATTATCACTAAATAGGTACCTACACAAAATATTATTTAAAGCTAACTATAAATAGGATATCTTTTAACAATCATTATTATTGTATAGGTATTTACGTATTAGTACTCATATTATTATTTAATCTTAATGAACGTGAAAACGCAATTCAGTTGCGTCCTGCATTTATGCTGATATATTTAAAAAATAGTGTTTAATAATTAAAATATATGAGTGGGTAGGTACTTAACTACTTCAATGCACAACTTCTCTCATTAAAATGAGATTGCACGAATAAACACAGAATCCCACTTTTCGTACGTATACATTCAATAAGTTCACATTTAGTACTATTCCTCGGTAAATATGTTGTTAATACATAATAATTTAAGCACATCTAGATATATGAACCCACCAACCCACAGTGGACCAGCGTGGTGGGAAATGGTCCAAGCTTAGGAAGGCAGTTTAAACCTTGGGGATATGCACAAAGGTTCCACTCGAGAGAGCCAGGTGCAGGTACTTACACCCCCACAGAGAATACAATAGAATAGAATACAAAATAATATTATTACATTTAGAGAGGTACCTACCTGAATCTACCACAAACAAAAATGCCTACCGCGACCCGACCAAACGCCCCTGTTTGAATTGGTTCTGTAGGCAGCGAAGAAATCCAGCTCTAATGTAATTTGGGTTATATTATTATGAAAATCTTCGTCTTCTCTTTATTACCTACAACTGGGGGATTAGGCCGCAGGTGTTCCTTTCAATGTAAAGATTTATTTCATGGATTGATATATATATTTGATATTGATATACATATATTGAACTTAGGAGATCCATGTAAATAAATGAGATTAAATTTCTTAGAACAAGAATAAGTTTTACAAAATTACAGCTAAAATAAAGTGGCTCACTTGCGAGTCACTTCTCGAAAGTAACATCACAGTATCAATCTACAGCTTATTTGGTTAAATATGTTTTTCCATTAAGTTTTCGCATGATTTTATACTAATACACGTGCTACTACGCTTATAATCATAACTAATAAAATAACTAAACGAAGAAATTACTCTTAGTAATAAGGCCGCCAATTGTACCATCTATATTGTGTATTTTCTCGTGTAATTTCTGTGTTTGTGTGCAATAAAGAATTATCCATCTATCTATCTATCTAATAATATAAATGCAAAAGTAACTGTGTCTGTCTGTCTGCTGTTACTCTTTCACGCCAAAACTACGGAACGGATTTGAATGAAATTTGGTATACATATGGTCTAGACCCTGAGAAAGAACTTTTTATCCCGGAATTCCCACGGGAAAACTTTTTAAGGCGAAGCGAAACTTGCGGGAACAGCTATTTTAAATAATAGTAAAAACGATAGATCTAACATTGATGAATAATCTACTCGTATCATAATCTATCATCTAGTCGTGAATAGGAAAGCCTTTATACTTCTAACCGCAAGCCAATCCCTATTTAAATGAACCCTTTGAAGGTGAGCGGCTAACGAAATGAGAATGTCATAATTCTAGAACGATATCGAGAACTTACCGTCGATTATTCTAGAACTAGCGAAGTAAAAGAGCGATTGTCAGTTCAACTTCAGAAATGAAACGGAACAAGGAGCCAATTAATTCCATTGCAATTTATCTCTGCTCTTTTTGTAAACTCGGGTTCATAATTTTAATTGCTTCTATTGATCACTCCGTCTTTTGTTTTTGGACCCAGAGATAATACTTTTGTTACTTACTCCTTTTCGAGTTTTTGTAATACGTTTATTTATCTTTATAATGTTTTCAGTTGTTTTGTATTTATTTTAATATTTCATGACTCATATTTACATTTATGAAAACTATGCCTACATATTAATTAGTATACAATACATTATTAATTAGTGTTAATTACTGTTTCACAAAGTCTTTTGAAAGTGCCTACCCATATAAAATGTTCTCGGGTCTTCTCGGCTTGAGTCTGGATAGGCATTATAGGTAAGACGTAGTGGAATTATTCAGGATATTCCACTGTCAAGATTGTAGATATGTAGGCTATTTTGTTAATTTTTCAATGGGACCGTTTGAATGAAACTTCAACATCCACTCCTGCCTACACGCAACATGCCTCCCGATACCTCCCGTGTTATATTGACTCAGAATTTACAAAGCAACAAAGCTGCCATGAACAAGCGCACAGTCACATTTCAAACGCATATTCGCACTGGTGACCGCACTATAAAGCATAGCGATGGTCTAAGGTAAATCTAGTAATGGAATAAGAAGACACAAAACTACCTATTACTTAAATAGAAGAGTAAAACTTTTAAAAATCCAACGTCCACGTGAAAGATTCTAAAAATAAATACAGACACTTCAGTGAATAATCAAATTACATTCGAAATAGAGACCAAATGCATAGAGCTGGAAAGGTCAAACGAACTTATCTCCCCCTCCTATTTCGATCCAAAATAACCTGACCAAACCTAGGCTAATTTAAGCAATGTTTCATTTCGAAAATCGTGGTTTTCTTCTTAGATATTTTTTTTATCCTTTACTTAAATTTCTAAGTAGAAAAAGTCAATAAGGCAATTGTTTTTAACAATACTTAATAATAGCATTCCAATGTACTAGTGTTTTGGGTATGTACACACTGAAAACCACAAACTAATACACAAACCCATTTCCATTATTTTTCAGTAGGGCGTTAGACACGATGAGATTTTCAGTGACATACCGCATCGTCGGTGAATGTACCTGAATGGGACCAACACAGCAATCGCTAGATAAACAACTGTTTCATACATTTTGGTTCAGAAGGTATGGGGTGCACAATTCTAGTAAGGTATTATACTATCAAGTGAATTTGTTTGTTTGTCGTCGACACGCTAAAGATGCGTTCCCAGTACTCAAACTGTCAGCCACCAACTGAGTTCGATGCGTATCGATTTAGTTTGCCGACAGTTCATAGATTGCCATTTATCTGACTGTATGTTACTGACAAAAATTCACCTGTTTCAGAGCCACATACAGACAAAGAGATTGCCTTACACTTCTCCTCACCTACCCCTGTTTTTTGGTGAGTGGTACTAAAAGTAAAGGGTTGAAACTTTATACGGTGAAAAGTCAACCGAAAACACTTCCAAACCGAAATTTAATACTACTGTAGGTGTAGGTACCTTTATCAGGCATTTCATGGCAGTTACGGTCATCTGGTTTTTTTTCACCTATCAACCCAAAGCGAGAACACAGTAGAGCTCTTCATAAAAAGGTTATTATAATATCGACTGTGGTATCGACTGCATTCACTTGTTTTATATTTGCGGTGCATTAAATAATAAAGGATGTATGATTTCCTTAAATTTAAAACAAAAAAGGTTTTATAGATATAAAAAAAACATTGCAAGTTAAGTGTTAAATTATGAGAAAGTAGAAGGAGCTACAATAACAGGAAAACAGGCCATTGGCTTAAATACGTCGCAGGCTATTTTACGCGGGAACCGAAAAATCGGGTCAGGTATTTTCTGCGTTGGAAAATGCGTCGTAACTAATTTTGTTTTATGTGACACATGGCAACTAGGTAAGGGCGCACCCACAAATAAAATGGTAACAACAAAACTCAATACTAAATCTGAAACAACACTAGAGAAAGGAAAAAACCTTTCATACAAAATAAATATATAGACCTATATGCCGACTTTAACAAATCGGTATATCGCACGGTCGTATAAAAACTTGGCACTGGCTTCTGTAATAACAGAGGACATATAACACACATAACATAGAAAGAAAATAAAAAGGGGAATGCGTAAAGTGTGCTCAACTCTTATCTCAATCTTCGCAATGTTCTACCTCTACAAGGGACAAAAACGTAGGAGGGCGCTTCTCTACTCCTTAAATAATGGTAGTTTTGGACACATATTTTTTCACCAGACACAGTAGCTATTCTCATTATGAATATGCACAAGGCAAGCAGAAATGAAACAGCTAATATTAATAAATATTTACGACCGATATTAACTACCAAACTTGATGGATTTTACTGCCCTACTGCCAATAAGTGTATTAAGCTGTGTCCATAAAAAAGTTGCATCGTTTCGCAAGCCTTGGCTTTGAATAGAAACGTTTTCATTTGCAGTTTAAGGGCAGCCACCGTTTAGAGCCTCGTTTTGATAAGGGCAATGGATCTCATGGGAAGTGTAGTGTCGGGCGGACGCCATTGCTGGGATTGTGTCGCAAACTCGACTGATAACAGTCGCAATCCTCTCGCCCTAACAAGTTTACCGTAATACGCCGCCAGTCGGCTTGGCCTTAACAAATGGCTGGTCGTAAAATAAATAAAACTTTGGGCGAGGCCTTCGGTTTTATCTGGCCCTCGCGTTCCGAGGCGGCAAACAGGAAGTGAGCGGCAAATTCATTTGAGGCTTCTACTTTTCTTTCGGCTGATATAATCGATCTTGCGTGAAATTAGAGCTCAAATGCGAAGACAACAATCTTTTTTTATGCATTTCTTATGTTTTCTGTTTTATGATTTAAAAAAAATCAGAAATATTACAATACGATAGTTTATAAAAAATTGAAACATAATCTTAAAATTATTAAAATCGGGAAATATTTTGTGTAAACCGCTACTTAAGCTATATCGTTTAATAACAATAAGATTATAATCTCAGAAAGGTTGCCCATTTTGGAAATCGGTCGTTTCAGTGACAACAAGTTTATCTCAAAGTTTATGTGTTTCTTCGGTGGTGGTCCCTTGATGATATCAGTCACTCAATAAATTATCTGGGTTAGTGACATTACACTGGGTTAAAACCAGTAACGGCAGCTAATACCGGGACACGATTTTTTGTTTAATACTATGATTATTTTACTATTTTGTGTTAGAAATTATTTTATCCTATGTAGATTACAAATATACTTAGCAGCAAATAATAAATTTACTGGTATAAAACTTACCTTAACAGAAGGTATCTCCAAAAGTTCCGTTGCCGAACTGATAAAGAAGTTTGGGCCATATTCAGCTTATTTCCTAACATAATATCGGCTACATCGTCTTTGTCAAAGTTTCAAAAAGTATCACAACATAATACTGCTATTACTACTACGTACTATTGAAGACCAACATGGTGTAGTGGTTAGTTACTTCGGTGGCTGTACCAGATTTCCGGCCGGGGCAGATATTTGTTAAAAGTCGGATATTAAAATTTGTACATACATATTATTATTATGTATATACCTAATATAAATCTGTGTAGATATATCAGCTGTCCGATACCCATTTTACAGGCTTTGCCTAGTTACGAGTTGGACGGCCGTGTGTGATATGTCCCCACATATTATTATTTACATAGTAATAATAACAAAATTTTGCTTATAAATATTGGTTGCTCACATCACATTATATAAATAAGTGTTTCTTTCAATAATAATTATTGGGTCCCAACAAAAACAACATCAATCATATTGATGGGTTACTTTGTACTTTATAAAACTGTCTTCGATCATGAATGTGACACTTAATTTATTGTTTATAGTTAGAATCAAGTTGTTGGAATACACGAGTGTTTCACGCTCCGTCTTATATTATGTATTAGCACTTTAATATAGTCCGACAAAATTAATTCTTTCGGTCGCATATTTTATACAGTGTCTTGCAAAAAGGGTATACTCAGCCAAAACCAGCATGTGAAGCATATTATATCTACTCCTGAATCCAAAATCAGAATTTCAAAATTCGCGAAAAAAAAAACAGTTTGATTCGGTATAGTATACCCTTTTTGCAACCCCTTTTACACCCACTCATAAAATAAATTAATATGTCTATATTATTGACTCCAATTCTTACTAAACATTTAGGTACCTACTTAAAAAAAATGAAATAAGAATCAAATTACAGATCAACAATATGCGAAATCATTTCCAACCTGCCAGAAGGGTGTGTTTGAAAATTAATAACCAGAAGAACACTTCATCATTCCTAATAGCTCCGAGTTCGGTTCAATATGTTCGAAGTAGCCATTAACATTGAAATATATGGACTTCGATGAAAAAATTAACTAAGATATCCATATCGACTGAAGTAAGGCATTTGACAACACTCAATAAAGGACGAGAAATTTACCGCCGTAGATTTATAAAAATAATGAAATATTTGATAAATCATAATAATTTTAATATAATATAGGTATGTAATAATAATCATAGTAAGTATAATATTACAACTATGGATATCATAGAATTAATTCTTAAATGACTGAGTATTGAGTAGATATTTGCTCTCGTACCTAAGCGGGCGATCAAACCTGCTCTCTATTTATATTAGGATTTATTTAAAAACATCAAAACTTTCCATTAATAATAAAAAAAACATAAGGCGAATAGAGTCCTACGTGTGTGCTACGAGTGCTACGACGCGACGCTACGCATATGCTACGAGCTACGAGCAATGTGCTACGAAGCTTATATTTTGAGAGATTTATAAATTTAATAATAAAAATATAGTTATAAGACATCGTAAGCAGTAATGAATATCATGAAAACATTATTGTAAAATCATCATCATCATCAGCCTATAGCAGTCCACTGCTGGACGTAGGCTTTTCCAAAGCACGCCACTGGATGCGATCTAGAAGCTATAGGTTTCCGTTCCGTTAAGCTGACTTCCATTACTGTGCATTGTGCAATGGTTAGGTAGGTACTAAAGTACTATTTTACAGCTAGAACCCATCGTGTTATTCAATGCTACGCTTCTTGGCTACGAGAACACTAAGCTGTGGATTGCATTACGCTAATGTCTGCCTTTAAATTCATAGTGTTTTTTACCCAACATGACCTGCCCTACTAACGTTGCACAGCGATCTATGCAAAAGAGCTCTGGTCGGGGTTTCTCATACCACAAAATAAATAAAGTTTAACATAATTATACCCCCTTATTCATAAAAAAAATAATGGACGCTTAAGCTATTGAACTGTTCTGTCACTCTCTGACAGAGAAAAATTTGTTCTTTTAACTTTTTTATGAATGGGGTTTGGGTTATTCTATTCTATTCTATTCTTAGTTGGGGTGTAAGTACCTGCACCTGGCTCTCTCGAGTGGAACCTTTGTGCATATCCCCAAGGTCTAAACTGCCTTCCTAAGCTTGGACCAATTTCCCACCACGCTGGTCCACTGCGGGTTGGTGGGTTCACATATCTAGATGTGCTAAATCTAGATATGCAGGTTTCCTTACGATGTTTTCCTTCACCGTAAGAGCGATGGTATACATTGTACTTAAGTTAAAAGAACTCATTGGTACATGCAGCGCCGGTATTCGAACCCGCATCTCTTGCGTGAGAAGCGGGCGCTTACCCGACTGAGCTACCACCGCTCAATTACTGAGCTACCACCGCTCAATTGGGGTTTGGGTTATTCGCACAATGCTTTGTGGTTATACGAGATCTCTGGTGGACAAAAACGGGCAAATGTAACGTGGGACGCCCACCGGCCCGGTGAACCTGCGACCTTAAATATGCCGCTTTTAATAGTTGGATGAGGTAGGTCGAGGACAGATTATTGTGGTTGTGGTGAATCTGGCCTTGCGGACTGCAATTCTAGCAGTTGACGTACTGTGAGCTGAAGATGATAAATTATTTCTGTCATATTCCTCTCATCATCAATGGCTGATCGGAGTCATACGCCGTCTGGTTCAGTCATTTTTTTTGTAGGTCAGTCATTCACCATTAGTGCCAATTTCTCCATAGTCGGTTATCTAACCGACCAGGGATGGTTCATCCTTTAGTAGCCTCTTTAGTAGGATATTTAAAAAATAAATAAGTTTTTTTATTACATAGAATGTTTCATAAACAGTTAGTATTTTCAAAGCGGTTCCCAAACCAACAAAACGTAATAAAGCTCAACTTATTCAATCCTTATTTTCATACCAAGCAAAACTTTTGCATCTCTTGTGCTGGTTTCAGACTAGCATGTTTCAAACGTGTTTCCTTTTTGCTGAGAACTTCATATCATGCATTTTCATTTAAATTGTTGCGTCAAGTGAAATTGCGAGTCATACGAGCAACGAGCAACACAATTTCAAAGAGTAACATAGTGTACATAAACTACATAGAATGCTCATATTATGTGCACTGCGCATGTAGAATATCATCTTGATAAAACATGCTATCATTCTTCTTGTTACCGTGTGAAAAACACACTAGCTGGGCCCGACTGACCTGTTCAATTTTAAAGATTTCAGGTTGATTTACAAGACATAAATGTAATATTATTATTTGATAGTTATTTGGTAAGCAAAATTACCTATGTCTGATTGCCATGCTATTGACATCAATAAAATTAAGCGGACTTGCGGTCCTGGACTAGGGTTTGTCACCGCAGTGAAGAGATTGGCCAGTCAGACTAGCGTCAGTCGCTGACTGCCCTGTGCCCAGGTGTTCCAGTTGAAATAAATAAATAAATAAGGAACAGTACCCGTATCACGAAAATTCGAGCTAACGTATAGAATCGAATGCGAGTTCGACAACTGTCAATTTTATATTATGTAAAAAGTGTTCGAAAGTGCTGTCAAGTTGCCACTAGTCGCATTCGCATTCGATTCTATATTGTTCGTGATCGCCCTGCTGAACAGGTTATACGTCATTTCAGAAGGCTTTAGTGCAACCGTATTGTAATTAGACTAATCAGGTAATCACACTATTGGAAGATTAAGTGCCAATTTTTCCATAGTGGGTTAGAGCATAACCAGGGATTATTGGTTGACTTTTGACAAATCTGTCAAGAATTTAATATGGAGATGACGTATAATTGATCAACCTTTTCCTGGTTACGATCTAACCGACTATGGAGAAATTGGAGCTTAACCCCAAATGATGTAATTAAAATGCATAACTCGTTCGTTACTACCCATCCAGCCACTTGGCGTTTACATAATAAAATAAATATGATATAGTTAATACCTATGATATACCTATTAGGTAAAGGAAAATCTATGTAATTGTGAATGCTATTTAAAACAAGCATTTTGCCTCACAAAAACAACTTTTGTTGACCGCTCTGCAACAATATATTGCTAACAACGGTGTCAAATACAGCTACGCCTTATTGCGGACAAAAAGTTTTTTTGTTTGGTGAGGTAATTTGCACTTTATACTCTGACGACAATAACATTTTATATGTTGACCGCTGTGCTGAAATTTCTAATAACGTTGCTGTGTCAAAAGCAACTGTGTGACCTGTTTTGAATCTTTTTGTTATTGTATAAACTATGCTTCTGGGACTTACGCCCACAATACAATTTTATATATGAAATACTCCTTCTTCTCCTTAAAATATCACCTTATATCTACATATCTTTATGGTTACGTCCCCAGAACAGATGTTGCAGCTCTAAGAGGACATGTTGAAGCATTCGATGAGGTATAAAGTGCAGTGATATCTCCTACAGCTTTCAATATTATATTAAGTGGTTACAATCAAGTTTGTTTACAATGTATGCAATATAGCCACGAGCTTTATATATTTTTAAACACGGTGAATTAACGTTTAACTCATAAATATTCATCACTTCAATTTCAAGATACTTTATTGTTCTGATTCATATTACGTAACTATTTATCATAATACCATGGGATGAGAAAATAAAGTTATAAAGGGAAATAACTATCCCAGTTAGTAACAAATTTAGTTCAAAACAACCTAAAACTTTTGTTACCCAAACTAATCGACTCATTGGTCAGAAAGGATGGTTTAACAGTCCTAAAACTTCCGTCGAGTGATTTATACGATAAAAACAGTGGTTTCCTAAACTTTGGTAAATTCTGCTGACCTGTTTTAGAAATAACAAAGGAATATCTGTGAGACTTATGTGATCTAAATCAATAACATACAGACATTCACCTGTTTTATGTATATAATATTTTATGTATAAATAACTGCCTCTGTGTTCTAGTGGTAGAAGCTTCGCTTCATGACCCAGAGGTCCCGGGTTCGATTCCCGGGTGGGACCATCAATTTGTGTTTCTAAATTGTGGTTCTAAGTTTGGTTAGGACATAGAAGGCTGATCACCTGTTGTCCGAAACAGTGAAACGATCGATGTCGGTCAATCCGTCCCATTGGGCTATGAGACACGCACACACTTGGGCACTATAATCTACTCCTGCGTAGATGGCTGATCTCAATTGAGATTGGCCGCCGTGGTCGAAATTCGGCTAGGAGGACATTATTATTATTATTATTATTTTATGTGTAATACAGGCAACTTGAAATAAAAATATAGTGCATTAAATAATATCAACTAAGTACGTTTTAATGTCTTTTATTTTGTTTTTTTTTTCATGTGTTCATAAAAATATAAATGTTTGTAGGTACAAATATACTGGAACGTTTATTATGAATTAAGATTTAAACAACGTCAGAGGCTGGAATAATAACGGAAAGAAGCTTTTTCTTAAATGAAGCAGGTAATGAGAAGAGAGTCAACAAGCATACAACTGGAGAGCGCGAGTGTTGCCAGAATATAAAAAAATATCTATCTCTCTTTTACAGTTTTGCAAATTAAAAGTCATATCGGTTTCACTAAAGTGAGGAGCTAATACCACAGTTTTGTTTAGTGTAAACAATAAATTTACTTGCACTTCCCATACTCATACCAACCATCGGGAAACCAAAATTCTGCAACATTATCATAACCACTTTAAATAATCTATTTTCATGAAATAGTAGGTCTCACCACAAAAAAACAGTACTTTACTACCCCAAATCCTGTACCAAGGCTCCAACACACCGTTAAACTGGCAACACTCTCACAGTGGCTCTAAAAGAGATCTCAAAGGGCGGATTTACAGTCGCTTAAGGACCAGTAGTCTCGGAAACACACGTACGAGTTAATGAATGGGCCTTCAGATGAGGAAAAAAAGTGAGTGCTGACGAAGTGGAGATATTTAAAGGATTACCAGCAGTGTACCACTTTTTTGTGTGCAAAGGTATACAATCTGTAATAAGTCCGGATACTTAAACAATTTTGTGGCTGATGTGAATCGCCAGGTATTTATAAAATATTATAAATTTATTTAAAATAAAATGATTGTTTTTATATACAAGAAGTATTGATATCAATATTCCGTCAATTTATGTCAAGATATCTAAATCTAAATAATAAATATTAATCTTGTTAAAGATTTCACATAAATTGGATTCACGAAAGAAGCCTGGATTGATGCATCTTGCCACCATGACGTTCCTTACATGTATACCTCTACATTCGGCGCACTCCGGGCAGTCAGATACTGGTGCTAATCCGATTGGCTAATCCTTTCACCATGGTGACAAACCCTAGTCTAGTCTAGGTCTTGTGTTTGCAACCAACACGATAAGAGAAGACGGTTGAAACCTTATCTACATTTTATCTTAATTTTAACCATCACACGAATATTTTCGTCAAAAATGCGGCCCTTCATGTAATTTAGGCAGAGTCTAATCAACAGAAAATATCACGTAATAGCGTGGACAAAGCTACCTTTAAAAAGACAAAGTGGTCTTTTGCCAAAAACAGAAAGGATATTACCAAGGGATGAATAAACATGAGAGAGTTTTCACCTTGTTACGACTCGACGGCGTTTTTCGACACTTGTACAAAAATTATGGCTCTTCAAACAAGCACTTTTTTTGAACAAAGAACAAAAGGAACGGTCTCGTCTCTTCATGCTCGGATCACTTCATTACAGGTATCACCTTACAATTTGGAAATTGAAGACATCACGTAAATTTGCCTGTGATTTATGTATGGAAAATAACCAAACCGAACTTATGATAAAAGAAAATAAAACTTTTTTTTATGAAAGTAGGTGTGTGCAAACTATTTTTCTAAGTCACACACACCACACAACACAAATACCACACACATTGAAGATTTAAGTTCGAGTTTAAACCTAAGACCTTCGGCACTGGAATCGGAACTCTGACCAACTAGATTTTAGGTTCATCAATGTATAGTAATAGCTACTTACTTTAAAAGAGTGTTTAAAATAGGATATGTTGCCTACATAACACACTGAGTTTGCTGGAATTTCACAAGCAATTTCTTAACGTTTTATTTCAAGTAATTTATCATCTCGTGACAAAATTGATGTGATGACATATTGCTGCTGATGGCTTTAACGGAAATATTTTTTGGTAAATTTTTGCTTTACCCAACTATTAAGAGCTGGTGATTGTATGCGAAATAGCCTGACTCGCCCATTTTCCCTTTGGGGCTAAAATAGTGGGGAATATTTGGTTCAGTAATACCAACTGTTTGCCGAAGTATATGTAGGTAGGTACTTTTATACTATGAATGGTTTTACGATACATTTCAAATATCTTATTTATCTAAGTTAATAAATGAAACTAAAAGTCAGAATTTAAGACAATGTGAGCATCATGTTTAATTTAAATTTGAATATTTTAATATCTTTGCATAATAAGCGTCTTCACTCCCATTTCTTTAAAACGATTAAGTTTTTTTTGAGATCAAAATAAATGTAACTAAGCCTTAATAGCAATACATTTTTTTTCATTTTATTTCGCCCATAAATCAGGGTACTTGAGTTCAAAACAAGCAAGGAACTTTATTTCCTTTGCCTTATTAAGGGTTAATTAATAAACATAAGTAAATTAACCATGTATATTTTTTGCAATACAGTTAGAAAAAACTATAATTTAATCATTAAACTTCTGTGTACCTAATGTACGGGTTTTTTATAGAAAATTATTTAATATTATTTTATGCATGATAGATACAAACACTAGTATATTGCAGCATAGTTATGACAAAAAAGTATTTTTTAAATAGGTAGTCCACATTCTTTGCATGACATGTCTTAAAAACTTGCGGTTAAATATAACGATTTTTGTATTGGTCTTGTGATAATTATAGAATGGCAAGACTAATGAGTCTAATGACCGCCCAATAAATAGGTAGAATTAGAACCTCTCATAGATACCTCAAAGTTACAACTGTGGCAGATAGACACAATACGGAGAACGTCCCACTAAAACACAAAGTAAAGACTAATTGGAAGTTCCAGCTTAATTAGACGGACTCTGGACCGACGTTGAACTCACGTCAAAGCACATTTCAGTTTTATTAAGGCCAGTCTAAGTCCAACCACCGTTCTGCCTAGTTTGGCTCACTGTGTCATGTACGAATATGTTCTAAGAAGAGTTTATTACAAACTGGTAATAGGTACATAAAATTATGATAGCACATAATAATAAATACAGGCTAATGCTAAAAGATAAGTCAGAAAACGCAATCCATGTGAAAATGAACCAAAAAAAAATCTTCTTTCTCCTAATATTTTTGTTTTAGCAAAAGTTTTCACCTCCTGGGTCACTCACTGCCTGTCGGCTTAGTATAGCTATATTTTAATTACCTCTCTATACATAATACTACTTTTTCCTATTGTGTAATCAGTAGGAATTCTAAAGACGAAAATAGCAGGCCAATATGCTTACGTAATAAAAGTGCCTTGCCGTGGGTTAAAATATTTAGTAAATACTCGACCTTTAATTTTCCCGTGTAATAGGAACCCGGAGGGAAACAAGAGAGCTCCCCAGGCACTGATGTAGATACAACCTTCAGGTATGTATGTATGTAAAGAAAGTACCTAAGTACTACCTACTAAATACCTTCTTAAGTTTCAAAACGTCCTTAAAATAAAATATATATTTTTTATGATAATGAAGAATGAATTGTCAAGTAACTTTTCCATGTTGCATGTTCATATTATATTTGACAAAAGAGTAGTGTAATAAATTATGAATGGCTAAATTATGAATTATAATAAAAAAAACTTCATAAAAATCGTATAAAAACTTCTAGACCAAAAGTGTGCCGGCTCATTTAAACTCGCAATATCATTAAAAATTCATATTTTTTAATTAAGAGGGCTTAATTAAAGGGCAAAGTAAATTATACATAGTAGTGCCTTACAGAGGGAGTTTGTCTTAAAATATTCATTATAAAGGTAACGGCACGCACAAGCTATGTATTTTGTACCGGGGATGTCCCCAGCACGCAATCCTACTGGGCCTTTAGTCCACAACTATTTCTTGCATACCACTTTCCCATGTTTGTTATTGTTTTATAAATAGGCTTTGGAATGTTAATATAAGTAGGTAAGGAAGGTGACATACGGACGTACGGACGGACACAAATAAGTGGTCCTATAAGGGTCGCTATTCCCATTTGAGATACAACTTGCCCACACTAAAATCTAGGCGAACAGTCTTTGGAGCCATGATTCTGTACGGTTTATGTCACAATTTCTTTGACTGTATTGACTTAACTAGCCAAATTGCCTATCTAGTACCTAGAACAGTACATCGACGTGAGGTGCGCGTTCGCCAGCTGTTCGCGCCCGGCACTTGCCGCACGAACGCTGGCGAGCGCGTCCCTTTACGCAGACTGGTCAATAACTTTAATAGTATGTTTTCTGATATTGATATATTTAGTTATTCCAAGCCTATGTTTAAAAAAATACTGTACGACACGTTGCATGTTAGTAGTAAGTAGTGTGTAGTCGTCGGCACGTGTCGAGTTTAGCACTTTACATGTACGGTGGCCTGCGCCTGAAAGTGTACAGGCGGAGTTTTTAAAATAGCGATCTCAAGCTCACATGCTGCTCAAGCACATCCACATAAACACCACTGCTACACACATCACACACAACACGTCCCCGGATTTATAACAGATGTAGCAGGTCCCTTCATCATTAGGGGTCACTATTTTAAAAGCTCCGCCTGTGTGCTTTTGGGCGCAGGCCACCGTACCTATACAGTACTGCGTAACAGTTGTCGTGTCGGCGTCTGCACAACGCACGCATATATTTTTATACTGTTTACCTATCTGTGGATAACGCTGTGGGTCTTATGTTTAACTAACATAATTTTACATATATACTTACAATACCTACTATACAATGTAAGACTGTTTGTTTTCCCAAATAAATAAAATAAAATAAAATTTGAGGAACGGAACGCCAAGGTGTTTTATTCACCTTAAACAACATCTACTTATAGGAAAAACATAAAACATGTCATTCTTTGAAAAAAAAAAAAGAGAAATAACTCAATCCTCCAGTGTTTCTAGTGTCAAGGTGTATTTTTCCTCCTATTCGGAGATTTTTACTCTATTGTGCTCATCACAATAAATTATTCAGCTTGAGCAAACAAACCATTCATCAGGTTGTCTTTGCTGAGTTAGATGTACAGAGCTCTCTACCGTAGGGATTTGTAGTGGTAGGTTTTTATATGTGTACCTAGCTACCTAGGTATAGCTGAAAAAAATGGTTACATGTACAAATTGTACAAGTACAACCTTCCTACATTATTACTAAGGCAACCATAGGATTTAGAAATTAAACGCAATTTTATAGGCTGTTTACGATTTCGTAACCCATTTTAACTTTTGCATTTGAATTCGGCAAGTTTCCCTCTCGCTTCGTCCTATAAATCATGAGTCAAAGTTCCCCGCTGCTCCAACTTGAAAACAACGTCATTATTATGACTTATGCCTAATTATTATAGAACCTATTTTATAAAGTACACCAGTATAAAATGCGATGCCTGACTAAAACCGGTGCCGTCATAATATTTTTTTACACTATCTGCATTAACATGTAAATTTGAGTAGACAGAAAAATATTAATCATTGTACCTAATTAAATATCATCCATGGACTTTTCCACATCTTGGTTACACAATTAGAAGATTCAGCAAAAATTTTGAAGTCTCAATTTACTAAAAACACAGTCCTTCTGTTTGCCGGAAAAAATGTTTCACGAAAATTTTCGTGCCAAAATCAACAGTGAAATTGAGGACTTTCAATTTACAAAAGAGTGGGTCCGCAGTACCTAAGCTCCGGTTGCCAAGAAAAAGTATGTACACAACTCAGTACAACTTCGAGCTATTGAATTACCTTGAAATTGTTTAAATGTTCATGTGGCCTAATTGTTTAGTCTCAAGTAAATTTACACTCTCGAGAAGCGAGTGCGGAAACTTTAGCTTTTGTTTTTGTAGAGGAAGTAAGAAACCAAAGAAATATGGGCCAAGGTTACTGAGAATTCCTGCTTGAATATCACTTAAGTATTCCACAAATAAACCAGTTATGTGACAGGCGTCAAGCAGAGAACAATGGAAATGGGGCACTCCAGAGCTTCAAAATATGTATATTGTATGTATTCAAATGTGTAATAATTTGTGGACACACGTTGCAAAGGCGTCTGATCAACGTTGAAACCTAAATTTCGGGACATGTCCTACTTGAGAAACGACCCATCTGGTGCCGTATTCCTGTCATCTCAGTTCAACGTTGGTAAAGCGAATGTGAGTTTTAGTACATCGACGCTCAAGCGAGATTTAGGAAATAAAGGGTCTTGAATAGTTTTGACAGACAGACGGAATGAAGCCAAAGTGATCCTATAGGCTGCTCGTTAAGAAATGCATTATGAACTTATTTTCGTTCTGAAAACGTTATATATCTTAACATTTTGTAAATAGGTAGGTAATTTAAGTTACTTACACCTGTAAAGAAAGACACATAACTGTATAGGTACAACAATGCACCTACCAACTTAAATATACAATTTAAACTACACACAGGAAGCATTCTACTAACATAGACACAACTAAGTATAAAAAATTACCTGTAACGAGGTGAGTTCAGCGACAAAGCAGACTATCATCGACAGAGTTATATGGCTGCATCAGCTAGATGTATAAATGAGTCGGCGCGGGCGTCGACAACGCATGATCCGGTGCACGCCGATTGGTCCGCTCTCGTCCAATCACCGCTCTGGGTGATGTGACATCGCTTCCGTAGGTCAATTTGAATTTATTCGATTCTCGAATGAGCATCGTCTGTCACAGTATGCGTTTACACATTTTGAACACTATCGGTTTAATATTAGGATATTTTATTGGCTCCTATGTGCTGTTTTAACTTTAATATCTACGTATTTAAGGCAGTCAAACTGAATATTTGTGGCAAACTAGAATGAGATGGAGATTTTATCATAGCTTAATGTTACATACATTTAACTTACATTAAAATACGTACAGTTAAATATGGCGCTTAAGTAAACAACCACTCAGATAAAAATATGTGGTGCATTAATTGACCTAAGCTTATTTAGGTCAATTTTATTAATGCACCACATATTTTATGAAATACAAAAATGCATTAACTCTTCCTTCTAACACATTTCTAATTTAACATCCCCGCAATTTCGTTCTAACCATAGCAAATGTAAGTGAAAACCCCTGTTCAATTAGGTTGTCTCAACAAAATGCTCATTCAATATACAGAGTGATTCTTTATTTAAGCACCGAAGCCACAAAACCGAGATTAATATTTGTTGTAGAGCCGACGTCACCACGTGATTTCCTGCAGACGACAGCTAACGAAGCTTATCGATTTGACGTAAGCTCCGGCCACAAATAGGCCCACGGGGTACACGTCACTATTTATGATGCACCCTGTAGATGCATTGTTTAAGTGTTCTGTAGAAGTGGAAGACTGAATGTATTATAAGTTCTCTATTTATGATTAGGTAATATTGCTGTGAGGTATACGTAATACGGCATAAGGAGAAATACTTAAGCCAACTTTTTTTTTCGATAAATATTATAATATATATTAACAAGCAGTGTCTATTCTTTCGTAGCAATAAACATGGCCCACCCAGAATTGTATTGCATGTTCTATTGTAGCCACCGATGTATATATAAATTCCTGAAAAGTGTAATCATTGCGTTTATTTTTGTTTATTATTTAATGATTTTCAGCGGAACACCTCATGAGCCAGGACTCTAGTCAAGAGTCTGTAGAATTTAACAAACATTTTCAAAATCCAACATCATAAATATGCTTTTTGTATTGGTTAGGGTACTTCATAAAAGGTTGAAAGGTTGGTTCTGTCCGTTTACGGCCCCGTAAAATACGTACTTGTTTATTTATTTTTAGGTACCTGTTTTTTTAATAATAATAAATTTATAAAGAATTAAATTTAAAAATGACAGAAGATTTATGGGGCATGTCCGTTAAAGTTATTAGTCATGTTATTGATATCCTAGCACCCCACTTGGCTAATCTTTTTAACAGATGCATTGAGGTCGGTGTATTCCCCGATTTGATGAAACTTAGTAAACTAATACCGCTTTTTAAATCTGGTGAGAAAAATGATCCCAATAATTTTAGGCCTGTATCAGTTTTGCCAGTACTGAGTAAAATATTTGAAAAAATTATGCTGCATCAAATGCTTTCGCACTTTAGTATTCACGGCCTTCTCCATAACCAACAGTTCGGTTTCACCAAAGGTCGATCTACAACTGACGCTGGTGTCGCGTTGGTCAAACACATATTTAGTGCTTGGGAGGAACGTCTTGATGCTGTGGGTGTTTTTTGCGATCTATCGAAAGCATTTGATTGTGTGGATCATGCCACTCTACTTATGAAACTTAAATATTATGGGCTAACTGGCAAAGCTCTTACATTATTGGAATCATACTTGAGCAACAGAACTCAACTAGTTGACATAAATGGAGTGCGTTCGGCTGGCTGTCCTGTCAGTATGGGTGTTCCCCAAGGCTCGATTTTAGGACCATTCTTGTTTCTTGTATATGTTAATGATTTACCGTTTTTGGTAGATAAATTATGTGAGATAGTACTGTTTGCTGATGATACTTCACTTATATTTAAGTTGAAGCGACAAGAAGTCAATTTTGACAATGCAAACAGTACTCTTTCCATAGTTGCTAATTGGTTCACTGTAAATAATTTAGCTCTTAACTCCAAGAAAACAAAATGTATTAAATTCACTTTGCCTAATGTAAGACAAGTAGAGACATATTTGACATTGAATAACGATAAGCTAGAGTTAGTAAATGAAACGGTATTCCTGGGTATTACAATTGACTCAAAGTTGCAATGGGGACCCCATATTGAGAGGATAAGCGGTAGATTGAGTTCTGCAGCTTATGCGGTTAGAACCATTAGACAGTTAACAGATGTAGATACAGCCAGGCTTGTGTATTTTAGTTATTTTCATAGTGTTATGTCTTACGGAATTCTATTGTGGGGACGAGCGGCTGACATTAATCAAATCTTTGTTCTGCAAAAACGAGCAATTCGAGCCATATATGTATTAGGGTCTAGAATTTCATTAAGAGATACGTTTAAGGAAATAGGTATACTAACTGTTCCATGCCAATATATCTATGAAAATATTATGTATGTTCGTAAAAACTTAAATTCATTTAGTAAAGTAGGAGCCACTCACGGTATTGAGACCAGAAACAAAAATAAGTTGCTTTTCCCCACACTCAGACTTTCGAAAACAAACACATCATTCATGGGGAACTGTATACGTTTTTATAATAAATTATCAAATGAAGCAATAAACCTTACTGAGCAAAAATTTAAGAATTATGTTAAAGCTACATTATGTAGTAAAGCTTACTATAGTATAAATGATTATTTAAACGACAAAAACGCGTGGTCTTGTCCACCTCAGCTAAGGCTATTGAAAAAATGAAATGGATATAGGTACTTAAGTAAAATTGTAGGTACTAGATATAAGTAAAAATTGTAATAGATTATAAGGAAAAAGTTGAAAAGATGCTCGAGGAGTTTCTTTCGCCATTTCTTTCCTTCTCAATGACGGGGCCTTTGTGAAATGGTGGTAGATGACTATCGACAAATAATTGTAAAATTTTACGTCGATTAAACCATTTGAATTTGAATTTGAATTTTGAATTTACTTATTTTGGAGATTATTAATTTTGAAAAAATTGCGTACTTCTTAGTGATAATTGCTCCAGTACACGCTACTACCTAAGTATTCACGTAATGATTAGTGTTTAAAACCTCGTGTATATTATTAATGATAGCATTAAGGTATTATTTACATTCCATGAGTTCAGTTAATTTACCCACAAGATAAAAGTATGTACCTAATAATTGAAACTACTAATAATAATATAATAATGTCCTCCTAGCCGAATTTCGGCTACGGCGGCCAATCTCAATTGAGATCACTAAGGCAGCATCAAAACCAAATAGGTGTTGATGTTAAAAATACAAAAACCAATAAGCACAAAAATTAAACTACAACAATCAAGTCAATAAACACATATACCTGTAGTAGCCACCAAAGTTCTAGAAACTGTAAGAAACCTCAGAAATTATACAGACCAAGTTTCAGAGGAGTTAGGCACAGGCTGTTTTCACGTGCCTACACAATAGGCACTTATACTATAGGCAGGCACCTATAGGTACTATAGGCACAGCATCGGCATGAGAAACAAGTTTCAATTGAGCCAAGATGTTACAAGTCTGAGCCCCGCAGTTAACGGCTTGCCAACAGGCTTTAGGACTACGGCCAGCATAGACGCATGGATGTTAATGGAATTGCTGCCAACAGCTAGGACGGAACCCCGTGTGATATATGGATCTAAATTTAATCTTAGATTGTAGGCCTACGGAAACTAAAGTAATTGAGACTTGGATTTCTACAACCCGGACTCAGACGTGATAAATAAAAAAAATACGTTAGTCAAATTTGGTGAGTGGATAAATAATAACAAATGGCATCTATCAATGATATTAATTATGTAACTAATTTAATATAGTAACGGTAACGAATCTATGCAAACGGCTTTATTTTTTAACATTCTTGTGTTCTGTGTGTATGTAGGTACATTTTACAGTTTTGTACAGTGAATTGGTACTTCAACTAAAAGTTTTTAAACACAAGCGAGCAATTTTAAACTTGTAGCCTCTTGTTTTAGTCTAATTACTACGTGGTTTTTAGAGCGCAACGGTCGGTGAGGCTAAATGGCTAAATGTCCTTTGTAAAAAGTATTAAACGTTGAACGCCCCTTTTTAAATTTTTTTCTCGGTTTTCGGAGTCGACAAAATTATAATAATTTACAAAATGATTAGAACCTGTTTTTTTTAATAATGTGAAGTAGGTACTGCAATAAAGTAAATGCATCCTAACTAATATTATAAATGCGAAAGTAACTGTGTCTGTCTGTCTGTTACTCTTTTACTCCAAAACTACAGAGCGGATTTGAATTAAATTAGGTATATATTATATATATATATGGTCTAGACCCTGAGAAAGAACATAGGCTACTTTTTATCCCGGAATTTTCGTGGGAAATCTTTTTAAGGCGAAGCGAAGTTCGCGGGAACAGCTAGTTCTTTATAAATTATATTGATAAGAAACAAATATAAAAAAGGAAACGGAAGAAGTTTTTACGGAATATTCGTTTTCATAAACTACCTACCCTAAATCCCTAAACTATATTGAATCAATTGTATGTCCACAAAAACATATGTTTAAGTAACTTACCTATAAGCTTTTTACTTATATGTTTTTTGCAAACTTTACGGTTAAGTTTATCACCATCTTTTCAAAGACATAAAAGTTGGAGAACTCTACTAAATAACTTACTTGGACGAAAATGTATGTGGTTCCTTTGGATTTATCTGTCTGGTACAAAGACAAACTAATATGTATGAGTTTTACCGTAAAATATATAAATATAATAAATATACTTAGTCTTTTTGAAATCGAAACACAAAATAAATAAATGTATAAATGGAAAAAAATACTTTGTTATAAATATAATTAAAATTTCAGATGAAATTAATGTTTAATAAATTCTTCTTCTTTTTAACCGGTAGTGGTTGGATGAGGAAGGCCCAGGACCGAGTGTTGTGGCGCTCCTTGGGAGAGGCCTATGTCCAGCAGTGGATGATTATTGGCAGATGATTGATGACACCCACAACAACGCGGACTCGGGTGTATCCTGAATAAATCCCACAAATAAATTTCGTGTTGCCAAAGAATCCGCAGGCAAAAAAATTATCAACGTCTACGCATATTATCTATAACGAGTATATACCTCTATGTACATGTACAAGTACATAATATAAGTACATAGTACGTACTTATGAACATAAACAAAATCCATTAAACAAAGAGGGGCTTCAGTAAATTATTTTGTCAGACGTTAAACAAACACACTATTCCAGCGTAACGTACACAAGATAACTAAAGCACACTGTAAAATTTATTCTACCAGCTACAAACTACAATAGAACAAAAGTTCCTACCACGAGAAAACCAAACTAGCTACACCTATAGTAATAAACTCTGTTTAATGTCTCGAATACATTGTCTCAACTAGACAAATAACACAGAATTACAAATCGAATTAAGTAATAAAGTTGAGGCTGATGACGGTATCAGCAGGAAGACTCTCAATAAAATACGGTTGCAACTCTAGTAGTTACTATAGCTATGTTTTATAGCAGAAATGTAAGATTGCGGGAGACTCGGTGGCGACGCCGGCGGTCGATGTACCATTGACGAGAGAACTTCGCAGACAGGACACTATAAACGAGTCCATTTTTAACTTTTCTGTTTCGGAAGTTCTATTTGAATCTAAATTTCAGTATGACAATGTCAAAGACCCGGTAATGACCAAAAACAGGGTTGGATCTGTCGTGTCTCACCGTCATAAAACACACTATGATAGTGTTTTGTAGCTAATTCAGTCCGTAGTATTGTAGTCGGGTACTGAACCTATGCTCCCTTTGAAACCGCAGCCAGCGCACTTCATGGTAATATCCTCTATTCTAAGAACCTCCGTCACATTAGTAAGACATACGAGTACAACCGTCGCGTCTTTTACTTCGAATAGAATAGACAATAGGCTTGAATAAATAAAGCTGTGAGCTATGAAGATGTATGTATAATTCCACGTCTACAGTCATTATTTAGTCAATGTCAATCTAAAATGCGACAGCGTCATCGAGCGAGTCGCGTCGCCTTATTATCTCTTCCTTTTAGGGCCGCCTTTGTAAATAAAAAAGTAAAGCTTTTTCGTTAACTTGGAGAATTAAGAAGATTGTCCGTTGAAGAAATTTCACGTTTTTGTTCTTCCGTTTCGTGGTTTGCGCTCGATCGTCATAATGTGATGTGACACTTTGCAGGTTCTAAGTCTAAGGGATGTTGAGGCTTTTACTGAAATTCATGTTTTTTTATGTTTAGGTCTCCATTTCCGTAATAATTATTTTATTCTATTCTTGAGAAAATTATAGTATCAAGTTTATTCTCTACGAGTATGTGGATACATTAATATATAGGTTTTTAAGAAACTGGTGTGGTGTATTCCACAGGCGTTCGGTAAAACCATTAGCTTACGTAATAAAGCATAATGCAACTTAAAACTTTTGTACACAACGAACCTATGACATATCGGTAATCAGGAATGAAAATAGAGACTAACCATATAATTTGCTTCCATATTTTACTAACTAAAATGTAGGTCAGATAGTAATATTACTTCGTAGCAACATGTAGATTCTTTATTTGAGTGTACACTCTTTTAATTTATTCATCACCTGACTTTTATGGTTTAGTTTTCATATAATGAATGTTTGGGAATATATATGATTAGAAGAAAAGATTGTGTAATGAATTATTTAGTTTAGGCCATTATTACGTCAAGTTATCTCTCTCTCTCTCTCTCAGCCTTCTGTAGTCCACTGTTGGACATAGGCCTCTCCTAACGATCGCCACCCCAAACGGTCACCCGCCATCTGCATCCAGCGGCTTCCCGCTACCTTCCGCAGATCATCAGACCAACGGGTTGGGGGGCGACCGACACGCCGTTTGCCGACACGGGGTCTCCACTCCAGAACCTTTCTACTCCAGCGGTCGTCGGCTCTGCGGGCTACGTGGCCAGCCCATTGCCACTTCAGCGTGCTAATCCTTTTGGCTATGTCGGTAACTTTAGTTCTCCTGCGGATTTCTTCATTACGAATCCTATCTCGCAGGGACACGCCTAACATAGCCCTTTCCATAGCACGTTGAGCAACTCTGAGCTTGTGGATAAGCCCTTTGGTGAAGCACCACGTCTCGGCTCCGTAAGTCATCACTGGCAACACGCACTGATTGAAAACGTTTGTTTTCAGACACTGAGGTATGTTTTCAGTGAAGATGTGTCGTAATTTCCCGAACGCTGCCCATCCGAGTTGGATTCTACGAGCTACCTCTTTATCGAAGTTGGATTTACCTAATCGGATCACTTGTCCTAGGTAGGGATACTGATCGACAACTTCGATGGTGACACCTCCTACAGTTACGGGCGATGATGAAACATGTTCGTTCGACATGACCTTTGTCTTGTCCATGTTCATTTTCAGCCCAGCTTGTTTAGAGGCATCATTGAGGTCTGTGAGCATTTCGCCTAACTCCTCCAGCGTTTCCGCCATAATAACTATGTCATCAGCAAATCGTAGATGAGAGATATATTCGCCATTGACGTTAATGCCCAGTCTTTTCCACTCTACAAGCTTAAAAACATCTTCCAGTGCACAGGTGAACAGTTTCGGAGAAATAACATCTCCCTGTCTCACGCCCCTTTGCAACTGGATCGGTTTTGTGCTATGTTCGTGTAATCGAACTGACATTGTGGCAGCATTGTACATACATCTCAACACCTCGATATAGCGATAGTCTATATGGCACCGCTGAAGGGATTGAAGCATCGCCCAGAGCTCAATAGAATCAAAGGCTTTCTCATAGTCCACAAACGCTAGACATAAAGGTAGATTATACTCCTCGGTCTTCTGTATAACCTGCCGAAGCGTGTGTATATGATCTATGGTACTGTGGGTTTGTCAGTCTGAAATGCGGAGCGTATGAAATGAAGGACTGATAATTAATTTACTTTGTTATATTGTGGACCGAAACAAATTACAAGTATTTATAAAATTAACCATTTTACAATTCAGAAGAAAAATCTAAGCGGGAAAAACAAGAGGCGGGCGAGTGTCTATGGCTACGTTCAAGGAGCCAGTTTTCGAGCGCCCGCCGGAAGTTCGAGCGCCCGCCGGAAGTTCATATTTCTTCCTGCGACGACTTCGTGTGATTCCCCAATATTAGTACCGCGGAGCGGAATCACAGTACAGCGTGTTGTGCCACTACATATACTCCCCCACCGAGACCGTGACTACGGTCGATGGTGTGTAGCCGCGACGGGAATCGTACTACTCGTCCACTCCTGGTCCTCTTCTCTGGCATCGTTGCTGTGGCTGGCTTGAGTGCCGGCTTGGTTGGCTGGATTGCAGGCTTGGTTGGCTGGATTGCAGGCTTCGTTGGTTGGAGTGGAGGCTTCGTTGGTTGGAGTGGAGACTTCGTTGGTTGGAGTGGAGACTTCGTTGGTTGGAGTGGAGGCTTCGTTGGTTGAAGTGGAGGTTGCGTTGGTTGGAGTGGAGGTTTGCTCTGATGGAGTGTGGTCTGAGACGTCTTGACATCTTCTTTCATGATGTATGCTGGCTTCAGACGGTCTATGCTGACGGTGAGCTCTCTTCCTTTCACGTCGAGCGTGTATTGTTTGGGACTCCTCTTCAGTACTCGGTATGGTCCCTGGTATGCAGCTTCAAGTGGTCGTCGCTCTGGACCCTGACGCAAGAACACATGGGATGCTGTGCTGAGATCCTTCGGGATGTAGAAGGGTCTTTTGTTGGAGTGCCAGGCTGTAGGTTGAGGTGCGAGCTTGTTCATATGTCTGCGGAGTCTGCATGCGAAGTCCGGGACGTCACAGGGCGCGTCGTCTGATGTGGAGAAGAACTGGCCGGGTAGTCGGAGTGGTTCCCCGTAGACCAGCTCGGCTGCTGAAGACTGGACGTCCTCCTTCCATGCGCTGCGGATGCCGAGGAGAACGAGAGGAAGAACTTCTGTCCAGCTTGGGTTGTCGTGGCAGACGATTGCAGCTTTCATCTGGCGGTGTAGCCTCTCGACGAGGCCGTTGGCTGCAGGATGGTATGCTGTGGTGGTGAGATGGGTAGCGCCCACCAAGGATGCGATTTCCTTGAAGAGCCGGGACTCGAACTGGCGCCCTCTGTCGGTGGTGATGCGCTCAGGAACACCAAAGCGCGCGATCCACCCAGAGACGAAGGCAGCTGCGCAGGTGTCTGCAGTGATGTTAGCGAGGGGGTACGCCTCAGGCCAACGAGTAAAGCGGTCGACTATCGTGAGGCAGTACCTGTAACCATTCGAAAGAGTTAAGGGGCCAACAATATCCATGTGGATATGCTGGAATCGTGCAGAAGGCAGTTTGAATTGAGACAGAGGTGCTGAAGTATGTCTTTGAATTTTGCTACGCTGGCATTGCTGACATTCTTTGGTCCACTGTCGGCAGTCTTTTCTTATGCCTGGCCATACGAATCGTTGTGTGACCAGTTTGACAGTTGCTTTGACACCAGGATGACTGAGGTTGTGGAGGGTGTCAAATGCGATGCGCCGGAAAGATGGTGTGAGGTACGGCCGCTGGTGATGATCATCCGTTGAAGTGTCGCAGTAGACAGGTAGATCTGCGTGTGGAGTTGTAACTTTGACTAGTTTTAGGGCCGAACCTTTCTGCAGCAGGTCTTGTAGCTCAGCGTCGCCTTCTTGGCTTTGAGCCAAGGACTGGTAATCTATGGAAGTTGATGATAGTTCCTCTATACGAGAGAGTGAGTCGGCTACCACGTTTTCTTTACCAGCTATGTATTTGATGTCCGTGCTGAACTGGCCGATGAAATCCAGGTATCTGAATTGGCGTGGCGAGCACTTGTCGCGGCGTGTGCTGAACGCAAATGTGAGCGGTTTGTGATCTGTATATATTGTGAAGGTTCTGGCTTCTACCATGTACCTGAAGTATCGGATAGCCTCGTAGATTGCCAGCAGCTCGCGGTCATACGGGCTGTACTTCTTCTGTGCCGGGCTCAGCTTTCGTGAGAAGAAAGCGAGTGGTTGCCACCCGCTCTCGTTGCGTTGTTGGAGGACCGCTCCTATCGCCACGTCGGAGGCGTCGGTCTGTATGGCCAGCTCGGCTTTCATGTCCGGGTGAGCTAGAAGTGCAGCTTGGGATAGGCTCACCTTGCATTCGTCAAATGCCGTTTGCAGCTCAGGTGTCATGGTGATGGGCTGTGATCCTTTTGAGTTGGGCCCTGCTAGGAGTGAATTGAGTGGACCCTGTATGGCTGCTGCTTCTTTGATGAAACGTCGATAAAAGTTCATCATACCCAAGAATCGACGAAGCTCCTTGATGTTCCTGGGTGATGGGTAATCCTTTATTGCTTGGACCTTGAGATCAAGTGGTTTAATGCCGGCCGCAGATACAGTGTATCCTAAGAATTTCACTTCTGATTGGCCGAAGACGCATTTTGATGTGTTGATCAACATCCCATACTCCTTCAACTTCTGGAAGAGTAGGTGGAGATGCTGCTTGTGCTCTTCTTCTGTAGCTGAAGAGACCAGAATATCGTCGATATATCCGTAGCAGAAGTCTAGGTCTCGTAGGACTTCATCGATGAATCGTTGGAATGTTTGAGCTGCGTTTCGAAGTCCGAAGGTCATGTATGGAAACTCAAACATCCCGAATGGTGTGGTGATCGCTGTTTTGGGTATGTCGTCTTCAAAGACTGGTATTTGGTTGTACGCCTTGACCAAGTCTACCGTGCTGAAGATTGTCTTGCCTGACAGCTGATACGCGAAGTCATGAATGTGACGTACCGGATATCGGTCTGGTATGGTGCGAGCGTTTAGCGATCTGTAATCTCCGCATGGACGCCAACCGTCATCCTTCTTGCGGACGAGGTGGAGAGGTGAAGACCATGGGCTGTCTGAGGTTCGAGCTGTACCGCTAGCGAGCATGTCGTCAAACTCCTTCTTGGCTATTCGTAATCGCTCTGGGTCTAAGCGTCTTGGGCGGCTGGATACTGGTGGGCCGGGTGTTGTTCTTATGTGGTGTACTGTATTGTGCTTGGGAAAATCAGGTTTACCGGCTGGACGGGTAACTTCAGGATACTCTCTCAGAATATGGTGGTACGGTGTGCTGTCTATGAATGTGCGGACTGATGCGATACTTTCTGTACCTGATTGACGTGGGACTGCCACTGTAAGTGATGTGAGTCCATCGATGAGACATTGCTTGCGGCAGTCGACGAGTAGGTTGTAGAAACCTAAAAAGTCGACTCCTATTATTGGCTTCGAGACGTCCGCTATTGTGAAGCGCCACTGGAAGGCGCGTCGTAGGCCAAGGTCTAGGTTGACATTAATGTATCCATATGTGGGTATTACTGTACCGTTAGCTGCGAATAACTCGTACTTGGCTTTCTTGCGATGAGGCACCCGAACAGCTGACCGAGGGAAAACGCACAAGTCTGAACCCGTGTCTATAAGATAGCGTATCTTGGACTTCCGGTCGGTTATGAACAGGCGGCCTGTAGTGATAGGGCAGATGCTTGCCGCCTCTAGTGGCTGCCCGTCTCGTTTCCCGAGTTATAAGTGCACGGGTCTGAGCATTTCTTTGCCTTTGGCCCAAATTGGAAATGGTACCAGCAGTATGAGTGTCCTTCAGGGTACTCTCTGGATCGTGATCGCTGACGGTGTCGGGGTTGTGAGTTTGATCTGGATCGGTTACGCCTGTTGAAGTTTCTTTGGAAAGGACGATTCTGGGACTGTACCTTTACTAGCGCTTCCACTTGACGAGACAGTTCTTCGATTCTCGCTTCCCACGGAGCAACGCTGGCGGCTGGAACGCTGACTGAAGTGCTAGCGACGACGTGTGAGGGTTGCACCGCGTCACATATCTGGTCTGCGAGTTCCGCCACCTCATCCAGGTCTACTCTACGCTGTGATGCTACGATAGGCTGCACGTGTGGGGGCAAGCGACTAGACCATACGGTTCTGATAAAATCATCCGGCATGTTGGGGCCTGCTAGGTGCCGGAGATGACGCAAGAATTCAGTCGGCTTTCTATCGCCGAGCTCTTCGTGTTGCATTAACTGAAGCGTCTTTTTCTCCCGTGATGCTGATATGCGCCTTATTAATTCTAATTTAAGCTTATCGTACCTGCCTGTGGGTGGCGGCTTGGCAATCACATCCTTGACGATCCGGGCATACTCCTGTTCCAGTTGACACGACACGAAGTGGAATTTAGTTGAATCTTGAGTAATTCCAGACAATATGAACTGACTCTCAACTTGTGCAAACCATACCTCAGGATCATCGGGCCAAAATGGAGGAATGCGTACACTCACACGACAAACTTCACTTGAACCAGCGAGCACGTTACTTGCGTTTGCGTTTGTTATGGAATTTTCACTTGGACCACCGCCGAGTCCGCCGCCATTGCCGCTCGGAGATCCGAGTATTTCGCCGTCGTTTTGCGTGGCCATTTTCTTGTTTTTTGAAGGTTGATTTCTTGTCCAGGTCGTGGGTCACCAATGTGGGTTTGTCAGTCTGAAATGCGGAGCGTATGAAATGAAGGACTGATAATTAATTTACTTTGTTATATTGTGGACCGAAACAAATTACAAGTATTTATAAAATTAACCATTTTACAATTCAGAAGAAAAATCTAAGCGGGAAAAACAAGAGGCGGGCGAGTGTCTATGGCTACGTTCAAGGAGCCAGTTTTCGAGCGCCCGCCGGAAGTTCGAGCGCCCGCCGGAAGTTCATATTTCTTCCTGCGACGACTTCGTGTGATTCCCCAATATTAGTACCGCGGAGCGGAATCACAGTACAGCGTGTTGTGCCACTACAGTACTATAGCCTTTTCGGAACCCGGCTTGTTCGGGTGGCTGGAAGTCGTCGAGTCTTTGCTCGAGACGATTCGTAATAACTCTCGAAAACAGCTTGTACACATGGCTCAGAAGTGCAATGGGTCTATAATTCTTCAATAGGGCTTTGTTGCCTTTCTTGAAGAACAAAGTCACTACACTTCTGCTCCATGCCTCCGGGCTTGTGCCTTCGAGTATGACGGAATTAAACAGCCTCCGAAGTGCTATTAAAATCGGTCTACCGCCGGCTTTCAGAAGTTCTGTCGTTATTCCATCATCTCCCGGAGCTTTGTTGTTTTTTAGCTGTTTGAGAGCTATACTAATCTCGTCTAGACTGACGTCCGGAATATCTTCGGTATAGTGTCGGGTGAGTGGCGCTCGGCTGTCGTGAGCACCGCTGGTAATAGGGTTTTGTGTTGTGGTGTATAACTGTCCGTAGAATCTCTCAATTTCTCCCAGAATTTCGGGCACTGATGAAACGGTGTTGCCAGTGTCGGTCTTCAGTTGGGTCAACAGAGTCTGCCGAACAGGTCGATCTCTAGCAAAGACTTTGGAGCCCTTGTTTTGCTCTATTGCGTCTTGAATGCGCTTGCAATTGTAGCGTCTCATATCGCAACGTCTTGCTTTGGCGATCTGTCTGTTTAGACGTCTGTATTCGACCATATCAACTGAAGACTGCAACCTCATTTCTCTCCGTTCTCTTATGAGACTCAGAGTCCCATCTGAGAGTTTTTGAGGTCCTCGGTTGGTTCGGGACGAAAAATATTTCGATCCTACCTCTCGGACAGTTTCCACAAACCTATTATTTAAATCGTCAACTGTAACGCAATTCTCTAAACATATCAGGCGGTCGCAAAGCGTCAAGTTATACGAGGTATTAATGTTATTGTTACAGACTATTTTCAGGATTTTGCAGGCAGGAATATAATTTTGACAAAAATAATATTGAAAAGGTTTTTATACTTTGTATATAAACATAACAGAAATAACATAAAATAATATACCAGGAATAAAAACATAATATATAATTATAACTGAGTGAACAAAAATTTAATTTCAAACTAAATGTTGAATGAATGCGATCCGTTTTTTTTCTGTTTTATAAATGGTATCGGTATATTTTTAATGTTCCTGATTTAACTATATCTGTAACATATTTCAATGTTTTATTCTGTGACCTAATTTAAGTATATTTATGAGTTTAGATTTATGTGCAAATACTTTAAACAATAATTTAAAAACATCTTACAATACTCTGGGTGGAGCCAAATTGTAGAAACCGCTGCGAAGAATACGGTTGCGACCTTTCCATAAAAACACTTAAACAATTAAATTCTAAAGGTTGAAATGCTATTTTATTCAAAGCGTTAGTTAGTCAGGTCCATGAAAGTGCTGCTATTGTTACGCTCCTATTCAAATTAGGTGATAATAATACAATGCATGAAAGCTATTTATTATTTACTTCGTTATTCACTTTAATGGTTTTGGTGTTTAGAACAACAACTAACGACAATTAAGCCAATTAAATACAACAGTTTTTATCACAATTTAAAATGTTAAAGCCTTTACATTTTGTGCCAATTTCTATTGAAGCTTATAAGCGTTTTATGCCAAAATTTAAAATAAGGTAAATTGAAACTTGTACCCAGTGACGAAGGTTTAAATCACAGCCATTGCAGATGCAGCTCGACATGAGTGATATCCATACAATGTTATTGCAACAAACCGACCACCAAAACCTAATCTAGGCACTAAAAGTGTTTCAAAGTGTCGTGAGCTTTCAGAAGAGCACTAGGTACCATCAATGTCGTACAGTTACACAAAAAAATGCTATATCTACTAGTGTTTATTTGACTGTATTTTTCGTGTTTAAATAGCGGAATCCGTGTGTGACAGTCACGAAATGACACGTTTCTCGTTATCGGAAGAATTGTTTATGACAGCCGGTAAGTAGGTACATTTCTATATTAATTTTACCCTTACGGCTGGGGGTTTGGGGTTAACCCTACAAAGGGTACTGACGTGTTAAGTATATTTTTTGGTTGAACTCAACGATGGCATTTCGGAAGGTTTGTCTTATTGGTTTTGGTTCTAGCGGGTGCACGAGCGGCGTGTCCCCTTCGCGGCGAGGTTTCGACTGAACAGCCCTCGCCTCCGCCCAACACACAGCGCTTGCCCGACTCTGTTGAAAACCTGAAACCTACCCTTTCACACCCCAATAAAGAGCAATTTGGAATACTCCTTCGTTGGCTCCGAAGATTCTCCGCTCTGAGTTGGTATAGGCCGCCAATACGCATGTCCACGGCTCGGCTATATAATATAAGTAGCATAAAATATATAATATAGCATTAAACAGAAGCATAGTTTCCTTCATTTTGGTTTTCCTAAGTTCAAGGACTAATTTATCAATTTCAGACTTTTGAGCTAATTTTGAACTAATTTGGTATTCATCTCTTAATTTAAAAATTCTTGATTAATATCGCAAATTTAAATTGTTTTTTTTTACATCATATCAAATCTTGCACTGATCTGCCACAATTCTCTGAATCTGATTTATATTTATAGAATGATTATGAAATAATTTAATTTTTATATTAGGTAGGTACATCAACATATTTTATATATACTTAGATAAAAAAGCAAACTTGAAACAGTAGGTACGCTAATTTGTTTATGATTATTATCGAAGCTCACTGAATACGCAAAAATGGTATCCAAAAGTATAACTTTTCCTCGGGAACCTTTCAACCTAATGAATACTTTTCCGCGGTTCTATTTGTGAACCATAAAGAAGAATATTCCTCTACTTTTGTTTTTCTGCATTACAAGAGGAAACAACGAATGTCTGGCTTGTTTACTAAACAGATAAATTCATAACAAAAACACGTTCACGGAATTTCGAAATATGTACGTACCTACATAGATAGAAAATAAAGAACATAATGTGATTACTTTACAAGTAAACATTTGGCATTTTACTATTCTGTTGCGTAAATTCTCATGAACGTAAGTTTGAAGAGGTATCACAGCTTTTCTAGTTTGTAATTCAGTTTCTCAGTTTTTATTAATTTTAGAGTCGTGTGAACTTATTTGATTAGAATACTTACTCTAAATTCATTACTCTAGATACTATTTCGTTGCAAATTATTAATCCTACCAGAAGTCTCGGAATTTTCTTACTGCATTCGTTTGTTCAATAATGTTTGTTGTGTTTGTGCTCATTTGAAATTTCTCTCTAGTTCTTTCTTGCACTCTGGGGGGTCACTCTTTTATGATGAAAAACTATGTTTCGGAGCGTAGCTGCGGGGGTTGCGACTCAGAGCTGTCTCGTTGTATTAAACGTGTCGATTGCTCGACGGCACTGGATCGTTCGTTTTTCGTCAGTATAGAGTAACCTTCCTGTCCAGTAACCTATTAGATCCACTATTGTGTGGTATAATGTGCGGTACAGAGCTCCATGTAACCACATGGCTGCGATTCGCAACGAAACATTAGCTAACGAAGTAATTACGGTAAAGTGATTAAAACATAAATGATATACATTTCATGGTGAGTTTATACAAACAATGTTATACAACAAACACCATTGATCATTATAATGAAACATCATTATCGTATTTCTAAAATATCGTAGGGCCATCATTGATTATTGGCTTTATTTACTAGCAAGCATGGTATACTTACTTGAACATAATATGAAAATTGGGTGCATCAATGCACCCACAGCCACACACAGTATCAGGCCATATTTCTGTTAAAAAAGATTATCTGAATGGTGATATACCTCATAAGTAAATGCATTTAATCATGTCTAGTGTCTACGCTTGATATGACAGAGCAAGTACCTACCTACTGCGTAATATCTGTTAATTAATCCATCACTGAAACCCCGACTATCAGCTCTCTGCCAGGTGATGTCGCAGCGCCGCCGTCAATCGATCGAATTAGCTTTGATTCCGGAATGCGATTGAGTTAATGACCAAGTGATCAATCTATATACGTTTTAATTAATATAAGAGATTCCCCACTGGGCCTTGCGTTGATTGAACAAAGGAGCTCATTTGTGCTCATTAATTATAATTGGCAAGATTAAAACAGCGCTACTCATAACGAAGTGAATGTTACGGATGTTTCTAAATTATTCGCATGTTTTTAAGTACCTTTTGGTGACTTTAAAATCTATTGCAAAAATTTTATCTATTTATAAATAAAATAAAAAATTAAGACAAGGTGTGAGCTTTCATCGTGTAGCTGGTAAGTTAAGTAGCCAAATAGTTAAGATATCAGTATAGGTTCTTAAAAACACAACATTTAATACAGTTTCATATTAAAGTCAAGTATACAGGTATAATAATAACATATTATGTATAACCAACCGTAGTAAAGATTTTACTAGATACAGTTGTCCTTATATGAAAACATTTACCGTCCCTCTACGCAGACATCGGAAATCAAATAAGCATGGAAATTGGTGAGGGAACCTTACTTTGTAGGTAAAATCCCTTTTCCCTAGAACATAGCTGCAGTTGGCCGTAAATGTAAACAGTATAAAGGAATAAGAACCACTTTAGCTCCATGCATTTTTAAAGTGGGCAAAAAACTCCTCTCCAATAATGGAGCAACAAGGTGATTCCACGGCGAATTAACTTCGGACGGAATAAAAAGTCGAACTGCCAAATTGATTTGTTACTATCCGACAGTTTTAAGACCTTTCTTGCCCCTGGAAGTGGCCACGGGTAAAATTAAACCTTTAAATGTATAATACGGTTTGTGCCTCGTACATATTTTATTCAATCTGAGCCAACACAAAATTTGTACCTTAAATTGTTCCAATAATCGGGCTAGTACTTAGTCAGTTTCAGTAGGGTTACTCTCATGGCATGGATAAATGTTGCAAAAAAGGTATAGTAAGCCAAAAGGCGGCAAAAATCAAACTAGTAGTATCTATCTAGTTATAAATAACGCTAATTAAAATTTGAATAATAACGTATATTATATACCTACCTACCTTTCAAAATAAAATATTCCCAAATTCCTTACCTGATTAATTGCCTCTGCTACAATCGAACTAATTTAAAATTAACTAGTAATTTAACTAATTATAATAATTATTCATACAAAAAACCTACCTCTAGCCAACTCATACGATGATAAAGTGGGTGATAATAATCTAGAGCCATCTCATTACTCAGTCGTCAATAGAGGCTGCCCCGCATAACGCATTGTACTCCACTCTTTGTGAGGGCTGTTGGCATTTTCCATTTTATAGCATTGATGCAGCAAAAGACAGACTAAAGGCGGCTTTTTCAGCGCATCAACTTTTGCCGCAACAAAAATGCATATGTATAAATATAACTATACTTACAACATACTAGGTACATATATGAATTTGTCCATCAACAGTAATGAAAGGGTTTATTCTAGATCATCAAACATTCACGTAAAGGATTGACTTTTAACATGAGTTTGCATTTTGGGCTGAAAGCTGTCATCTACATTTCATAGAGTAAAAATAAAAATACTTTATTTTAACTCCAGGATATTGCTAACGTTCACTAAATTTACATTGTTATGTAATCATATCAGTTTTGTTTTTAAATTAACTACATTGATTTTATTATATTTTATAAGAAGATGGAGTATTTATCGGAATATGATAACGGAGTATTTTTAAATCTAGTTTTGACTGGGCACTGTTTCAGTAATGGTTACCCTTCATCATAGGTATAATCAGTACAGTTCAATGTGTAGGTATTATTGTGTATCCTAAATACAGTTGAATGTATATATTCACAAAATCCCAAACAAAATCCTCACCCGAATCGCTAGTCACTCACTAGTTCACTGGGTATAAAAAAATAGTTAAAAACCCACGTCTAAAATTACGAAAGCAAAAAAATATAGATATCGAGAGATTTCGGTTGATATTGCACGTCCCTCTCACATTTCCCATTCCACGTTGACGTAAAATTGCTTTTCCGAATCCCGTCCGAAACGAATCAAACATTTCACATTTAAAAACAAAAAACCGCCAGATATTTACAGTTTTTTTACGCGCCACGATACGAATACCGGACATAAAAGGATTGGACATGAATCAAATTTAATACCGATATTTGCTGGACATTGATAAACTGTTTATTGCGAGTGGGTTTCCAGCTTAATGTAATGATTTTAAAAAATAAATGTTGTTTAAACTGTATTGAAAATAAAGTTGATAGGAATTTAAAAATATTGAAATTGTAACTGTTAAATAGAAGTATATAGTTATATATACTTATTAATAGTAAATTTAAACGTAATAATTCCACTATTACTCTTTTGCACAATAGTAAAGTTTTCTATAGAAATAAATATGAAAGACGCAATTTTCAAAATAGTTCATATTTAATAATTATACCCTGAAGGATACCTTGACACCTAACCCAACTATGAACCTACCTAAGTACTCGTATACTGCGTAAAGTATCAAAAGGACACCGGATAACCGATCCACTCTGAAAGCCTGGCAGGCAACACTATCAATCATAGTAATCCGTTGTCCTATCCAACTATTGTTGCCCAAAATACACGTTCGTGTATAGCTGTATATATAATAGCCTTTCTCCATCATCGTATTATATGACACGTAGGTACATACATCCAACATGAGAGGAAGAAAGAAAGGCACTTTTCATTTCATTATATTTATTTATTTGATACTTTATTGCACAAAAATGAAATATAAGTGTACAAAAGGTGGACTTAATGCTAAAAGCATTTTCTACCAGCCAACCTACAGGAGGTACAGAAAAACTAGTAGAAAGGTGCAACAAAAAAAAGTAGTTACTAAATTGAAAAAGCAAAAACAAAATAAAGTCAAAACAAAATAATTAACTTAATAGATATACATAAAATATACATAATAAATTCAATAAATATATATATATACGAATACCAATTATATACCTATATTGTAAGTAGGAATGGATGTTCATTACTCATACACGTAAAAAACGAACTTTCAAAAAGTTTGGCATGCCTGGAAAATTTTGTGAGGTGAAGCGAGCCTTGCAAGCAATTAAATAGCTAATTGTACAATATAAAAAAACACTGTATTCAATATAATTACATAAACACTACATTGACAAAACTCTTACGTTTCAACAACCAATTAATTCAGTAGGTACTTAGGCGTCAGCAACCGGTTTACGGGTCGGGTTAATTTTATCAACTAAATAAGGAATATATGGCAGCAGTAAAGTACCAGTAAGGCTGAAACAAGTTTAGTTTAGTAAAGATATCACAAGCTCTGTGTGACTATGTTTTTTTATGTAGCCTGGATAGTGTCCCACTGCTGTTTCATGTTTTTTTTTTAACTAGTTCTTAAGAAACGGTTTCTACAGAGATTTAGGTGATGAAATTGGAAAATTTTGAGCTCAGAAATATTGCTTGCTGACCCCAAAAATTGGTAAGCAAAGGGGCTGTCGTGAAAATTCATTGGTAATAATTCAGTTGGCAGCCCACAAATCCCGCAACCTGACCTGGGGGTTACTCTATACTGAAGAAAAACGAAAGAACAAGAGCTGTTGATCAATCAGCACGTTTAATACAATGGGATAGAGTCGTGGCGCTCCGAAACATCGGGTTTCTCCATATAAAGTGACCCCCCTGTCAACAAGATACTCAGGTAGCAGTCATTTTAAATCCTTTTAAAATCACTGGTGGTTTCCAACGCGAGTTTTAAATTTTGTTCGTGATTTTAAGGTTTGTGTTGCAACCTGACAGGGAAAATAAAAGTACTCAGGTATAATATTCTTTGTATAACTGATATAAGTGATATTTAAGTATTTTTTTCATAAATTAGAATAAAGTTATGCTTAAAAGGAAGTACTTATTAATATTTAAAATAGTTGACTTTGTTACAAATATCTACATTTCAAAAATGTCGACATAACAAAAACTAAAATAATTTTCGTATCCCTTGAGCATCGGTATTACAGGTTTAGACAGCTTTAAGCCGGAACCCGGCTTAACTGGTGGTTAGACCAAGGTTTAGTGGTCAGTTTGTGTAATGTTAAAGTTAGAAATAAATAGTTTTTGGTAGGTACATTATATATTCGGCCAGCGTTGTTGGAAATTCGACGGCAAACACAAAGCTCTACCGGGAGTTTTGTTCTACTATCTTTATAATCAATCATATTGAACAAAATCAATGGTATGAAATGAAATATAGTGTTCATCAATTCACTTCCGTATAATTATCGAGTAATAATAATAATAATAATAAACAAATAAAATAACAGCTTACGATAGATCTATTTCATAAGTTGCTATTATTATATATGCATGTATTATAACTTAGGTACTTGTTTAGTGTAAGATCATTGTAATTTAAATAGGAGTATTACCAGTCGATAAACAGCTCAGTTGTTTGGCTGATATTGTATAGGTAAATATTAGTTTTTAAGGATTATTTTAGTTCAATAAATAAATACAATACAATACTTCGAATGAAACATAGGAAAGAATTCGGTTTTATTACACACTACCTAACCCACCGACGCTTTCCCCCCATACAAATAAAAAACTCATAAACAAAGTAACGCTCAATCAAAGTTGATCTTTAGAGTACAGAGCTGTACAGATTATTTTCATGTAGTCGTTGAAAAATATAATACTATCTAACAAAGCCAGTCATTGAACGAAAATGTAAATAAAGCGGTACGCCTTACTTGTACGGTTTCTCAGTTCATTTACCGGATAAGCACTTTTTGACAAATATTTTAATACTTTGTAGGATATCACATCACCAAACATCTAACTGTTACGAAATAACTAGGTCTGACACTGGACTAGATATCCCTGTATTAGAATATGGAATTCTGTATGATGTGTATTTTGATTAAGTACCTACTGAGTTACTTTGATCCAAGAAACTTATGGAACATTATAGAAATATATACTTTTTTAGAAATCTATCAAAAACATTTTAAAATACTGAAAAACCATCGAAACGGAATATAAAAACACCACGACATTGTAATAAAAAAGACATCGTTTTTCGTTGGAAACGGAGCCTTAACACGGACATATACATAATATAAACGAATTAGCTCACTTTTAACAAGGAACAAGAAAATGTAGCAAACGAAAGAATAGAAAAACTTTCCCACTTAAATGGAATCCACTTCAAAGAAAAAACTCTTTTATAAATCGACAGTTGAAAGTTTTATTTTCGTTTAATTTCCAGCCAGCACCTGCAGAACGAGTTAAAAGTTAATACCAATAGGGTAAATCGCTTGCCAGGCCGATTCAACATCACACTGTATTCTTGTGGACAATCGAATCATCGATTCGATTCGTTTAACACGCCTCCACTGCTTCCTATCCTATCGAGAATGCATAGAAAATACTCCACTGTATTGCAACGATTTTCATCTCAGCGATTCCAAAGGGGATGAAACAACACTGAAATTTTAAAAGGCTTTTTGTAGAACACCCTTTTGTTTCTTTCTGATAGGATTTCATCGGATTGCAGCCATTTATCCCGCTATTTCCTTAATATAATATTCATGGTATAACGCTTGGCTTAAATGAGGGAAGGTCCCTACTACGCATTCGCGCGTTAATAATTCCTCGTTGTTTTGTTACAGTAAAATTCTTAACATGAACCTTACTGAAAATTTCGGTAGGAAGTATGTTTTCTCTGAGTTATACGTTGCTCATATAAGGATTGCTCTCGAAAAAAATAAAGTTTCATTCTAAAAAAACACGAATAATCTTGTAGCCGTTTACATTCTGTGCAATAAATCTGGCCGCTTCTACATCCCGCTCTAACCGAATAATTTATGCCTTTCCAGCCCAGTAAATTTAACTGCCTAATAAGAATGCGTTGGGAGCAAAAATGCAATCGTCTGATTCCTATCGCGGACATTCATTCGCATCGATTCTGTAGTAGACAATTCCAAGATCGTCTATTACCCAGCCATACATGCATGGATCTACCCGACAGGCGCCTCTCAGATCCGATCCTGTGAATTGTGCACACACGTTATCCGGGCAACAGTTCTCAGTACGTATTCATCATGAATGGTGGGCTATCGTCTCAGGAAAATCTAGCTATAATCAGGGTGCAACTGCGGTGCGAGCTGACGAGTATATGCGTTTCGACCACACAAGTTTGATGCGAAGTTTGATATGCGCGCCCCGCGCCCTGTCTGTTCGTATTGACCACGGACAGATATGAAGCAGGCACTACTGTGCCTTTTTGTGACATTCACGAATTATTTACCAAGTTTTATCCTCCAGGTGAAACCGTCAGGCAGATCTGTCGGGCAGATCCGTGGGTGTATGGCTCGCTATTCCCGACGACTAGCTGGTTACGTAACGAATGTCTATCGGCAATCGATGCCCGTCGCGTGCTTGGCGACGGGGAGCGGCTCGATTCACAGGCGCAAACGAATAATTAATCGGTCATCCGTATTCGATTGCTCGTCGCGTTCCATTTTTAACTTTCGCCGGGCGCCACCATCCATGTCTTCGAATTTCATGACATGATCAACTATAGTCGGACTGAAATTCGATATTCGAATTTAATTGTTGTCTTTTTAACTGGGTCAGTGGTTATTTTTAGCTTGCTTGCAGTTAAAAAAACTTGTGTCCACAGTTTCACACGGTCACTTTTCTAGGTGTATTTTTAGATTATGCTTAGGCCTTTCACAATGTCTGGTTAGTGGCTACCTGTGAGATAAAATAAATGCTGTCATGGACAAAAAAATAGGTAATAACAGAGAGTGACAGCATTTATTTAATCTCACAGGTAGCCACTAACCAGACATTGTGAAACAGGGCCTTAATTTGATACCTTTAATAAGTGGTTGTCATGCGTTTTTTTTATAAACCTTCATAGAGTGATTAAAAAGGAAGTCTAATAATAATATACGTAATAAGGTAGGTATGTATGAGTATAACATCAGCATCGGAACAATACTTAATATGATTCCAACTATGAACCTGACCATTAATACTATGTCGGATACTATAAATAAGTTGAATAATACTGTTAAAACTAAAGAAAAGGTCATACAGGAATTGCGAACTAGTGTTAAAAAACTAGAAGATGACGCCGCCGCCGGGTCAAAATTATCTGCCGGGAAACCTATTAAAAAATCAGAGCAACCTGGCCCGGATAAAACTCAGTCATCCGCTACTTCAACATCGGAATCACCAGCACAATCACTAGTAGCAATAGATAAACCGACCCAACAATCTAGCGTTCATCAATCTTTTTCACAAGCGGTGGCCAAGCCTACGAGCCACAGCAAAGTGCCCCGATCTGCACTTTCAAATGAAAAAGATGAAGTATCGTATGATAATACTGACGATTCGGGGTGGACAATAGTACAGAAAAAGAAACAGCCAGCTAAACCGCGCACGGATCGTACTATAGTGAGAGGCACAGGAACCAGCGATACTCAGATAAAAGCGGTGGAACGCACAATCCATATACAGGCGTGGCGCTTTGCACCTGATACCACTGAGGAAGCTCTGAAAAACTACTTAGGAAAAATTCACCCTTCAGATAAGTACTTCGTCTCAAGACGAGTCATAAAGACTGACCGGCATGCATCATTCATCATTGGTATACCGGAATCAATATATCCCGTGTTCAACTCACCTTCAGCGTGGCCGAAGGGAGTGATGTTTGCTGAGTGGTTTCTCCGACGCCCCCGCGCCGACCAACAACCGCGGGGGAGCGACTCAGGCAGGCAGGACTCAGGGGTCAGAACATCGACAGGTGAGAAGCAAATATAATAAACAGTATGAGAATAACGAGATCACTGTATACTACCAAAACGTGCGCGGTCTCCGAACAAAATTAGACGTCTTTCAGCAAGGTCTTGCAGCATCAGAAAGTGATCTCTTTGCCATAACAGAAACGGGCTGCAACGGGACTATCAGTGATTCTGAATTGTTTATCAAGGGATTTACAGTGTACAGGTGTGATAGGACAGATGGGCGCAAACAGGGGGGGGTTATGATTGCAGCGTGTCCTAATTACGAACTTAAACAAATACCTATTACTGTTGACTTGAATAACTCATTATTCGAAATTGTATGTTCCTCTGTATACCTGAAACATAGGCATTTATTTGTTTGTTGTGTTTTGTATATCCCGCCAGCTGCACCAGATATTGAATATTTAAAAATGTTTAGGATTGTAGAGCAGCTATGTACAAAGTATAAAAAGATGTTAGTAATTGGCGATTTTAACTTGCACTCAGCGTCAGCAGATATAAATAATTATTTTGAATTTTTCGTAGCATTTGGAGAGTTTATTCAATTAAATCATGTACCAAACTGTAATAACAGGCAACTAGACCTCGTGTTGACAAATTTTTCCCTTTGCGATGGGAAACTATCAGATACAGTGGTGTCGGCCTCGAACATGCCATTGGTGCCAATAGATGTACTTCATCCTCCGTTAGTGGTCACCATTCCAAAGGGAAGGCACATTCCGAGAGGGACAACGGCAGCCTCAAATACAATCTCAACGGCCAAGCAGCCGGCTGATCACAAATTACAGCCACTTGAAATACCGCGATGGAACTTCAGGAAATGTAACTTCCAACAACTTTACGCGGAATTGGCAGAAGTTGATTGGACTACTCTATACAGTATAACACAGGTAGAGGTAGCTCTGGAGTATTTTTATACACAGGTAAATAGCATTATTGACCGTAGTACTCCCAGGAAAAGCAAAAATACAAATGTTAATCATCTGTATCCCGAGTGGTTTAATGCAGATATTATACGAGACTTGAAAGAGAAGGCTATATGGCACAAGAAGTACAAGAAAAGCAAATCAGACTATGACTATACCCAATTTGCCAATTACCGAACTACTCTCAAAAGTAAAATATCTGCTGCCTATAACCAATATCATAGACGTATTGAAATGAATTTAAGTAGGGATCCGAAAACTTTCTGGACAATGATTAAATCCAAAAAGACGCAAATTAACAAAATGCGGCTTCAAAAAGATGGTGTAGAGATACCAGAAGAGGAGGTCGCGCAGGCGTTTGCAGACTACTTCCAGTCAGTGTACGACCCCGCAAGACCAGAGCTGAACGTAGAGCGCGCTAGCTCTACCTGCAGCGCAGCGGACGGCGGCGGCGGTGCCCGAGTACACATACCAACTCTCGAAAAATTACAAATTCTACAGGCGCTTAATCGTCTTCCCTCTAAACAGTCAATAGGTCCCGACGGTATCCCACCATTTCTTGTTAAGGATTGTAGTAGGGTTTTCGCCTCTCCTCTACACTACCTATTTAACATGTGCTTGGAAACAGGGCACTACCCGGATGGTTGGAAGATATCCAAAGTTTCTCCAATTCCGAAAGGTCAAATAAGCGAGGACGTGCAGAAATATAGACCAGTTGCAGTACTCTCTACATTCCCGAAGGTGTTCGAGTCCGCTCTACAAGCGTGTATTTTGAAACAGGTAACGCCTCAACTAGCGGATGCTCAACACGGATTCCGGCCGGGACGAAGTACTAATACCAATCTACTGGATTTTATGTCCGTGGTGGCCCCAGCGGTGGACTCTGGACTACAGGTGGACGTTGCTTATTTCGACTACCGGAAAGCGTTCGATTTAGTCGATAATGACGTCCTACTGTCGAAATTGGCAGCAATCGGCTGTACCCCGCTAGTGCTAAGTTTTTTTGCTAGCTATTTGAAGGACAGACGTCAAGTGGTCGATGTGAACGGATGTCTATCTGCGCCGTACTATACGCATTCTGGCGTGAGTCAGGGAAGTAACCTTGGGCCCCTGGAATTTCTGATCCTGATCAATGATCTTCCAAAAACAGTGGTTAACGCCGAATGCTTGCTATTTGCAGACGACCTCAAGTTGTTACGGATTATAACCAATGTCGAAGATTGCGATTTCCTGCAGACTGCAATAAACATGGTTTTTGATTGGAGTAGACTAAATAAGTTGCAGTTTAACGTTGATAAATGCGAGGTTATGAGCTACGGCCGAAGCAGGAACCCTATGCTCCACGAGTACAGAGCGGGGGCTGCCCCATTGGCGCGAGTCTCTGCCGTGCGAGATCTAGGGGTGGAGTTTAGGAGTGACTTAACGTTCCGAGATCATATTATTGGTACATGCAAGCAAGCGTTCCAAAGACTTGGATTCATCTTAAGGCGATGTCAGAGCTTCTCCAATACCGGGGCCATCAGAACATTATACAATGCCCTGGTAAGAAGTAAACTCGAATGCAATGCAATCGTTTGGAGTCCTCACCAAGAGAAGTACACAGCGATGTTGGAACGCATGCAGAACAAGTTCACAAGGTTCTTGTATCTAAAAATGTACGGTGTTTACCCATTCTACCCCCTCATGTACCCAACATTGTTTGTACTGGGAATGGTTGGGTACAATAAACTTGAAGTGAGAAGAAACGTAGCCCTGGTCATATTTCTTACAAAAGTAGTTCGTGGATTGGAATACAGCCCTAATGTGCTGAAGCTATTAAAACTAGTAGTCCCAAACAGATTGTTCCGGCGCCGCAAGAACAGGATGTTCGAGGTGCCGCGGGGTCGCACGGCTCTGGTCAACAGCGCACCCCTTACTAGAGGCATTCGCCTGTTAAATTTACTGGCTGATGAGGTCGACATCCTGGTTTGTACAATGAACCAACTCGAGAGAGCAATAACCGCGTTCCTATGCTATGGAAATCCAAAGTAGTACTGTGTAAATATTAAAGTTATAATTTATTATTTTGAGCAATGTTATTGTGTTGTGGTTATATTTATATTGAAAATGTAATTTGTTATTTTTATATTTGTATAATGAAATTTAATGTAATGTAAATATTGTAATTATAGCATAAGTCAAGAATGTCGCATTGGTGTAACTACTGTTAAGGCATGTCTTTTGTAAATAAATAAATAAATAAATAAAATAAAATAAATGTAGCCGATTAAATTTTCATGAAGTGTTTAAAAAGATGATGTAAGGACGAGTAAGTATAGCCTGCTATCATGATAAGATCCGTTTGTCTAGACGCGACTGAGTCTAGACATATCACATATAAACCACAACAATGTACACTTCGTTTCACTGCAAGTGACCATCCTTATACAGGGTGATATTTTAAAAATTACATTTCCGAAGGCAGTTCAATGTACTTATGTAAGTACCTGACAAATTGCTTAAATAGGTAGGTAAAGTTATTGTAACTTTTATATGAAACAGCTGTTGCTGACTTTCCTTCGGGACGAACAATAATTTTATTAAAATGTTAACTAACCTACATAATTATAAAACATATATTAAGACCATATTTAATTTTAAATGTTATGGAATATGTGTACCTTTTTCATGGCCACAATCTGAAATTGATTAACTAATTTAAAATCAGTTTCACTGTTCAAAAGTTAAGCAAGATTCTTGATCACGAACCTTAGTGTTTACATGTTACTATGCCATACATACTTGGTAATATTTTGTCAAAAAGTATTTGGCAACAACTACCAACCAACTTAAAAAAACCAAAAACCACTTCAAAACCACATGCACTAGAAAATCGGAAGAAGTTTAGTTTTCTTCAAACCTCGCGCAAGAAAAGTGTCCGGTATAACTCAGTTTGCTCGTCCCGGAAACCGCACCTGGTCTCAGCGGAAGCCAGACAAATACAACAATAAGATGTTATTATGGCTGCCTTTCTGTGTTTTCAAGTAATAAGGACAGAAACAGTCTTAATGCTTGTTAGATTATTAATACACTCACGAGCAAATAAAAAGTTTCTCTTATAAATAGCCGAAATTTTTAAAATGTTTTTTAAAAAATCGGCTAATTTAATTAATAATATTATAATATATTCTGATTTTTTATTTATTTATTTTTATTTATACCAAACATTGTGTAACATAGCTATTTTATTGAAGTTTACGTGCCATTAAACCTGAAGGGTTTGTCTTGACACTAAATACAATCGTGGTCGACAAATCAGTAACATGAATATAACAATAGGTATTAATTATACATAGGTATTAACATTACTTATTTAGATACTCATACAATTTCATTTCTAAGGTAACATACATAGGTTAACATTATTTGTGGACAGAGCGGATTACTAAAAGATGCTAAAAGTACATACTAGATACTAGGTGTCATACAGAACGCGTCATCTACGCGTTTCGTACAGAGGCTCGCTTGTCCATACAAGTAGGTATTGTCACGAAATAATAATTAGTTCGACAACATATCACCACAGCACAGGCATCGCTCGCCGCGCCGGGCGGCCGCGAAACCGGTTCGCTCCTGCGCCTAAAAGTATACAGGCGGAGTTTTTAAAATAGCGATCCCTGATGATGAAGGGACCAGCTACATCTTTTATAAATCCGGGGGCGGGTTGTGTGTGATGTGTGTAGCAGTGGTGTTTATGTGGATGTCCCTGAGCAGCATGTGAGCTTGAGATCGCTATTTTAAAAACTCCGCCTGTATACTTTTAGGCGCAGGCCACCGTACATATTTCAATATTGCTAGTCACTGGAACTTTTTCATTGCTCGTGAGTGTACTTGTTACGGTTATTAAAACTTGAAAGGTTTAACAATAATTTCCACCACTTACTGAAACCTGATCAGCAGTTTTATTATTAAGACCACACAGCGAATTAAACGTCTTAATATTAGTTAAATTCCTTGTTAAAAAAAATACAATAACTCGTATTTTGCTTATGAAAAATACAGATAAACAAAAGCTGAAGCGAAAACCTTTTTATTGTTTCAAACAAATATTTATCTTGTGAAAGCTATTCTGTGGAGATAATATCCGGTCTAACGTTGAGCATAAAATGGATATGCAAATAAAACGAGTCAGCTCCATATTAAAATCTGCTTAGACTTGCCTTTTTCCTCGGGCTAGTCCATAATGTCTGAAATTTACCTACGAATGATGTTATGCCATACTTAACATTTATTTTGGCACTTCAAGTTTCGAAGGATTACATTCTAGAACAATATGTACCTACACAATTGTACTTAGCTGGTGACCGTAAGTTTCCGAAGCAGTTATTAAGATACGTCTAAGTTGTGATACAGTTAAGTCCAGAACTATCGAAAACTTGAAAGCTGTCGGTAACATTAAGAGAAGTTTGAGTTTTACCTTTTAAAGCTAAGTGTTTGCGCGGTAGATGTTCTGGCATGAAGCCAAGCCCAAAACTCTTAACAGGTCATGATTCCAAATTTATGATCGGTTAGGAAATGATGCATTTGCTTTTTAAAGAGTCGGGGCTTCGAAGTTTCTCGTTTTATGGTCTCCACGCGGCAAGTCGAGGTAATGGTTCAAGAAAACTTAAAGTTTTAATGCGAATCCTTTGCATGAAGAGATTTTTATGATACTTCGTATAGAAACAATACATGTAAGGTAGAGTGAAAATATCGACCAAGTGCGAGCTGAACTTGGCCACAAAGGATTCTGTATATCTATAAATAGTATGTACTTAAATAGTTCTTGCCAGCAAACATTTTAAACATTATTTTTATTACTTTTAGGGCGTCTTGCACAACAAAGTTAAATAGTTTGTCTCATGCTCTGACATAATACTGTCAGAGGTCATAGATTTTATTTTATTTAACTTTGTTGTGCAAGACGCCCTTAGTATACAAATATGGTTTACTCGTATTTACACGTCAGTTAAAAACTATGGATTTAATTAAACTATGCATTTAGTTAATACAAATATCTAGTTTCAATATTTTTTATAGAGCTTGTTTCACATGTTCTTAATTGCTCAAGACAAGAATGATGATCAGCCTAACTACGGGAGTGATTCGCTAGGAATCTGCATTTGCACAATGGGTGAACTGATTTCAGTCAGTCGCACGCCTAAGTGGCATGTACTGTACATAACATGTACTAAGAAGATTTATACGCTTTCCCGAATTATGTATGTCCAGCTGCTGTTATCAGGAATTTGGATTGAAACAATGAGAGTAAAAACGTATATGTAGTTAATCTTAAACTGCCAATAACAAGCGTATCGTTCAGTATTTTCAATTGGTTTGATGTTTATTATTAGTATATGAATGAACCATCATAATACATATATGTTATTATATATATATATATATATATATATAATAACAATACGACCACGTCTGACGTTTAAGAGCCTTTATAAAAATATCAGAAAAAAAGGAGCAGGCTGTTAGCTCAGCGTATACTGTTAGCGCTGCAAATAAAATCTTAATCGTTTGTATTTTAGTACTAGCTGTTCCCGCGCGCTTCGCTTCGCCTTAAGCAGTTTTCCCGTGGGAATTACGGGATAAAAAGTAGCCTATGTTCTTTCCCAGGGTCTAGACAGTATGTATACCAAATTTCATACAAATCCGTTCAGTAGTTTTGGCGTGAAAGAGTAACAGACAGACAGACAGACAGACAGACAGACAGACAGACACAGTTACTTTCGCATTTATAATATTAGTTAGGATACGTTATATAGTAAAATACAAACGCATGGGGTGTTATTCATATACCTACTCTACTTGTTTTAAAAAATGGTTAGGTAGCATATTTGCATTTGGGAATATGGGAAATAATGTATCTACTATTTAAAAAAAAATGAGAATATGTTGTGGCACGACGATTAAATTATATTTACGTAAGATGTACTGAGCTTATTATGTATTTTTAATATAGTAGAATATACGATACTTACATAAAATTATTGACTTTGATTTACAATTACTTACCTAGCAAGGAGCGCCTCAACAAATCATTTCTAAATTATTCATTTAAACACGAAGGAGATTCTAAGTTGAAAAGTGTCGTTCACGATAACGTCCCTATTGTGATGAATATTAACTTCCCAGGTGACAATTTCTGACAGATTTGGGTCGTCAGTGTCGTCACTAATGCAGTTAATTAAAAAGTTCCGGAAACTTTTAATTCCGTTCCGTCAAAAGGTTTAAAGAAAAATGAATTTTTCACCCCATGCCGAAGGGAATGTAAAACTTCATTCGGTTTCGAGCAATCTTTTCTTTCCAACTTTTTTAACGTTCATTTTATATTTTCAGACAAAACAAAACCATTGATCAATCAATGTTACAAAAATAACTATAGATCATGTCATAGGTTTCTATTCTATGTGGGGGTGTAAGTACCTGCACCTGGCTCTCTCGAGTGGAACCTTTGTGCATTTCCCTAAGGTCTAAACTGCCTTCTTGGACCATTTCCCACCACGCTGGTCCACTACGGGTTGGTGGGTTCACATATCTAGATGTGCTAAATCTAGATATGCAGGTTTCCTCACGATGTTTTCCTTCACCGTAAGAGCGATTGTATACATTGTACTTAAGTTAAAAGAACTCATTGGTACCTGCATGTCAGCGCCGGGATTCGTACCCGTATCTCTTGCGTGAGAAGCGGGCGCTTACCCGACTGAGCTACCACCGCTCCTTATAGGTTTTTTACCACAACTTCATCCGTTGAATGTAAGTAGGTATACTGGTTAGTTCACTCATTATCAGAATGATAATGACGATGGAGATCGAGAATGTGTGAACAGAAATCTAAACCGAAGTTATATGTATGACAGGGAATCTATAAATAACAAGGATACTGTTGTCCAGCTTAACCACTTCAATGGTTTTTGTTAATTATTCAAACGAAAATAAACGTAATTCCAAACCGGCCGGCTGGTCACCAATAGGATTACAGGTGAAATTAGCCAAGTAGCTCTTAAAGCATTCACATAATGGCTATTCTCGTGTTTCCTTTCAGTGTTTGCAGATTAATGCCGTTTATTTTTACGTGAAGCTTAACTTCCGGTTCTATTTGCGTTCCTCTGTTTCCGTTCTGTCAACAAAGCCGAAATTTAACACCTACCCTGTGTATTTAGATCGTCGTCGTTAACAAGGAATATGGTAAAATGGGATTGCACATAAACATTGTTTTGTATTAAATATCAAGTAGGTAGTTTATTTATCGAAAACCCACATTTAAGTGATACAGCTGAAGTAACTGAAAGTACTAATAACAAACACATAAACTGTTACATTACAGCACAATTATGTTTCATTAGAATCAATTTAGTCTCGAGTCTTGAGCCAGACTAAGCTAAGTATATAATTTATTTGTGAAAGCCTAGAATTTGGCCTGAATTTCCATATTAAGCCGCTGGATTCACATAAACATAGGAACACATTTTCTGCTTGGGCAAATTTAATCTGACGCGCGAGCTTACTGTCGAGCACTCGGGATGATTTTCGGCGCAAAACTAAATTTTAAATTAGTTTGTCGTTACTTTAATATACGCTTTTGGATACTTATTTATGTTATTAAATACCTTACCTAATTGTTATTAATGTGTACGTGTATTTCAATTACCTATAGTCTTAAAATCAGCTTTGGGTAATAGTAAATTTTAGCCGCTTTTTTCCGCTCTACACTAAATCGAAAGATGGCGTCGGATAAGGTCTTCAAAGTTATACTTGCCTACTTATTCTATCAGTCATGTCGCATTGACTGTCGTATGGCTATAACATTGAGTATGAATGGTCTGGAGACGAAATAGGCAGACGTTCCCCTCTGCCGGGATAGTGGGCCAGAAAGGCCTACCGATTTATAAAAACTAGTTGCAGTCTCAATTTTCACTAGACTAAATCTAGTTGGCAAAGCGTTCGTTTCGTGTAAAATTATTTGTTTACATACTAAATGACAGCTTCATTGCATAGAATATTCGGATTTCCGGATTTGTTCACAGATTTAATCGCCTTCGGTCATGGTTTATTGTTATTAGCCGTTGCCTAGCAACCAATGTCAGAAAAATGCCATAGTGATGTACCGGTATGTAAATTATGTTCTTATCGACAAAAAGGTCACAGTTGAAGGTTCACATAGTTTGTTTTATTTTTCAAAAAAATTGCTAACTATGATATACGACATATTACAAAAGTGGTGAACGTAAGCCATTCGGAGGTAATTCTGAACATTTTGTGATGACCACAAAAACGCTTTCAGGAAATTCAAGATGTAAAATCCAACCAAGTTTCTATGGAGCAGAAAAACCATTATAGTCGTATAGCAATAAATTGTTTAGTTTGACAAGTAAATCATACGGTTAACTCTTTGGAAGCATTTCATCTACACTCTATATTTTAAGAAAAAAGTTTAAAAGAGAATTATTCATAATTTAATTAATTTAAAATTATTATTTCCAACACATGATCTCGAATTCATCGATAACTCTTATCGATAATTATTACATCCATGGCAAGAAAGAATGACGACGCTATGTTCATAATTAAATGTCTCTTCATATAACCCTTATTGCTAGGAATTAAAACGCATAATGACACGTCCCATGAGACAGAATCATGGTAAACGGTAAAATTTCCCCCCGTAAAAATTGGCAGACTTTTTTGTATCAAGAAAGATTGCTATGACGCTTCCCAAGGGTACACCTGAGTCCGCGTTGTTCTATGGGCAACAAATAATGTCTTAAATCGTTATGTATTGGTAGTGAGTGGTCCTTTAATAAATATCTGCCTTGGGAACCTACATAATAAGCAAAATTTAATTCATAAAAATTCTACTGTTTCAAGTTTAAATAATAAATAAAGTTAAAGTTAGTTACGCCATAAATCCATCAAACAAATTAATACTTCTGAGTTTATTGAGATTTGCGAATAACAACCTAAAGTTTAGGTATATATATATTATTTGGTTTTAATGAACAGTCACAAGTTTTTGTATTTCTAAAAAGAAAACCAAAAAAAGTTTAAGTTCAAGCGTATAAATAACGTGTTATCTTATTTCAAAGTTTTTTCGACATGCTGTATCCAAACTTAATTGTATAAAAATCTTTCGTATACTGTCTTGGAGCGCAAGGCTACATATTCGCGCAACAACGCCACTCAATCATATTATATTTAACTGTTTGGACCAGTCGAAATTCCAAGCCAAAAATTTCGAATGCAATGCGATTTCAAGAGCGCTAAATGACATCGAAAATGGCGGCAGAGTCGGGCGCTGCTATCATAATTATATTATGTCTGTACGACTGAATAATCACGTGAATTATGCACAACGATGTTACTCTGTACTCTTGTCGAGTGTCATAATGTGAAGAGCACTGGTGTTAGTCGGCAGTTCCGGACAGCAGCCTTTTACCGGTACAATTGTGTTTTAGTTTAGAACCGCAAGAGCTCTCAAATTAAAATGAACAGGTTACTGTTCGTAATAATTAGGTAGGTATGTAATAAATGTTCAAAAAGTAACTAGACATCTACGACGGGTGATAATATTTTCGAATACTTACTTCGAAGTCATTAAAGCATATTTGGCAAAAGAAATAGGTATAAGTAATTTGTCAGTTTTCATCAATTTACGTCCCAAAAAAGTCACTCTCACCACTTGAATAAATAAAATCGATTTGAGTTCTTCGTGACTTTTTAAACAATAATTGAAAAGATTTAGATTTTTCGATTTTTTTTATAAAAGAAAGAATATCTTGGATCAAAGGCTGGATCCAACTGAGCGTAGTTGAGTAGGATCGGACGTTCTTACTGATGGAAGTAAATAGCGCGTAAAAATGAAATCTGAGATGACAGTTCTGTTCCAAACTTGAATAGTTCAAGTTTTATTAATGGCAAAGGTTATAAAGTTTTTTTACAGTCATGTTTATAATTATTTTAATGACAGTGCTTTAACTCTACCCACTGGAAAAGGATGTCTGTCTATGATCATGATCAAGAGTGGCACATTTTTTTAATTTAGACACAATATAAGATTATTTAATTAGATATTCCGATACAAACCTTTTTGTCATCAATTTTATTCCAGTAATATTAACCTCAGTGATCAGTTACGATCACTGAAGCCCGCTCTGCTTTTGAGTTTTACGGTTTTAAAGATATCCTATCAATTTTGTTTATTGACTTATTTTTTTAGTAGTATCCAATGAAATATAATTTAAAAACAATTCATTTGTAACTATTTTGAAAAAAAATCACTTTCACAGCGATCATCTTAGCTGAAAAGAGGAATATAGTACTAGGCGTTTAAATTATATTAAGTATAAATTTAGTAGGTGTTATTTGCCACAAACTAGATTTGTAATGTATCAAAACCTGTAGCCAAAACCTGCATGGTATTATCAAGTGCTGAAATTTGAAATTCGATTAATACAAAACAATTTGGTTATTGGCTATTTCAATATAACGACTAATTTGGCGGTGAGCCAACATATTATAATTAAATTACTTCACACAACGATAGCAAAGTTGGGTCTGAACCCGAACAGAACTTAATTGTGGCGATGCAATTTTGTGATAAACAGATACAATTTAAAGATTATGAACATACAAAACCTTGATTTAGTTTTAAGTTCGGTAATATTATATACCTTAGTAGGTGAAGTGAACAGCTAGGGTACGACTTATGAGGAAGAACGTGTTTTTGTATTTCTTTTCTGCTAAAACTACATAAGCGATGAAAAGATATATTTTTACTAAAAGAGAGTTAGTTTTCATCCGGAATTTCCACCAGAAATCCTTTAAAGGTACCGAAGCTCACGGTATAGGCTATTAGTATTTTAAAATTGAGATTAGGAAACTAAATCCAAAATTTATATTTAACCTCCTGAGACCCTGAGACCAAAAACTTCGCAACTCTTAGTTTTCGGCGGCTGCAATCCTTAAGAAATCAGGCTTAAGGTGTTAGAAATGCACCATACAGCCATAGTCTCGATTCCTGGTAAATTTTCCGTCACGGCTACACGGGTTCTTTATCTACATCGATAAACTCGTTTTATGCAAGTTCCACCAATCACAGTACCGTATTTATGGCAAATCGCAATATGGTGACGTTTATCAAGTTGATAATGGCAAGTGTAGCCTTACCTCTGGTATCATAATAATATCTAATATAATATAAGCTGCCCGTTATAATTGCCGAAGTAGCCATAATATGGCGTCATAGCCAAGATATGACTCACATCACTACTTACCTACCCTACACATACTTTCCTATAAGTTTTGAATGGCATTATTTTAATTTTCGTACTACCTACTAAGCAGATAATAATTACAATAACTAAGCAGTTATTATTAATATATTCTCGGCCGTGTTCCGTCTGGCTCATACCGCGGTCTCCCGATTGCTCCCGAGGTACATATAAATTTCAGCTGATTCCTCTTCCATTGCCGACGAACCGAATCGCTGAAGAAATTAATGGTCTTGAACGTAAAAGTATGAGATTGGTATTGTATGCGGTTGTCGTTAGTATTATGTACTTATTAGGTATACCTAGATAACGGGCACCAAACAACCTCAAATTTTTCAAACATTTTCATTACTTTTATATTTGAATAAAATATTAGCGTTTTAAGTTGGTAATATCCTAATGCTCTGTTAAATGTAGGTACTTCAGTTTTGCAGAAGTTGTCATTAAGCTAGCCTTTTCCGTTTAGGAGTAATTTGGTGCTTTTCTCAGTGGAACCTTTTCATTGCCCGTGAGTGTATATTATATAATAAAGGTATTTGTTCAACTATGGTGCAAATTTTCATGGAAATTTAAATATAAACTAAAATAATAGAAAAAGGATTATGTAATATTTATCCATCTGGCAAGGCAGCAAGACGGCAGATGGACCAAGGCAGTGTCGGAGTGGTGGCCAAGGGAAGGACGGCGATCAGTCGGTAGACCGCCGACCCGTTGGTCCGATGACATTAGGAGAGTGACTGGACCAAACTGGATGAGTGTAGCACAGGACCGTGGGACTTGGCATAACATGGAGGAGGCCTATACCCTGCAGTGGGTTGACATAGGCTGATGATGATGATGATGATGATCCATAAGTGGGTAAGATAAATTTTATATTTGTCACAACATACTCATAAATCATGCAAGATTTTTTGGCTTCCGTTCAACTTACGCACGAATACATAGTTATGAATTTACTACGCATATCCGATATCTTATTTCATGATATAAAGTTGCTATTATCATAAGCTTTCCAACTTATACTGAACCAACAAATAAACAAATACTTCATTTCACCCGCGAGCTTCAGTCACGGTTGATAGAGGTTTCATATAGCTATTTTATATGAATAATTTGAACTTCATGAATGAATAATTGACGACCGAATGGCGTAGTGGTTAGTGACCTGACTACTGAGCCGATGGTCCCGGGTTCGATTCCCGGCCGGGGCAGATATTTGTTTAAACACAGATATTTGTTCTCGGGTCTTGGATGTGCCCGTAAAATGGCAATAGGCCCGCCCCCTATTACATTGGGACTAACATAACACTCTGGCGAAAAGTGGGTGCAGCAATGCACCTCTGCCTACCCCGCAAGGGAGTACATTAGTACAAGGCGTGAGTGCGTGTTTTTGTGTTAATTTGAACTATGTAGCGTTTAAAAACACAATAACAATAATTAGGTATGGTGTTTTATAGCATCAGAGAGTAACAGCCCAAACCGCATAGTATGCCGATTATTGATTTCCATTTCATTAGAACCATTTATCGATTATTATGTTTATACTATCTTTGGATATAGTCAATCGAACGCCATATGAGAAAATACAAGAAAAACAATAGGTTTATATTTTTTGTTCTAACCAAGAAGTTATCGATGTATTAAGTTTTAGAGATATAGGATACTAAACATATAAAGTAATTTATTTGTCTTTTTACTAGATATTGTAAAGCCTTGTGTACTCGTAGCTTCAATAAATTTATAAAACAGATAGAGATATATCGTACCGACAAACAAGATACACGTTTAGCTCAAATGCCTTATGCTAAGGCCACACTTGTAAGTGTAACTTGTTGTAAGAAATTTCATGAATGATCGCGACGTTCGTTACGTTAATGAGTTTGTAATGTCCCAAGTAAAAAATTAAAAGTTTACTTACGTATGTATACCTACATACTTTCAATAACTACTCAAATTAGAAACGAGAGCGAAATCATCTTCCCAAAACATATACCGACATAGTTAATCTATAAAAATCACTCATAGTTTTCACTCACCTTATTTTGCCGCTGCCCATATCTGGCACGGGTGGCCATCAAATCACGATTTTACGGCTTTCCCAAAATTAATGCGCCTGTATACTGCATCGTAGGAACGTGCTAGGCACAGCATAATTTTGTGTAGATTTAGGTACCTACTATAAATTTTACATGTCTGTATAAATTTCATAGCAATGAAGTATTGATACAATTATGCCCAAACGTACTTTTACGACTTTTAAAGCGTTTTAGGCTACTACCTACGTCATATAGCAAAAACAACCTAAATATTCCGCAATAGTTTGTAAGTACGGCAACAATAAATTCTGAATAAATAGCGGCACTTTCAGTATTCATTTTAATCGTTCTGAAAATCTTGTCGGTAGACATAATATTGCATAAATATATTTATCTTTTTGGTAGGTATGAACATTGTATTTTGCCAAAGGTCTATGGGCAAATGTGTATATGTGTCATTTATTATAAAAATTATAAGATTATCATTACAAGAAACATCTTAATACAAACACACCAATATCATTTCTCTAGCAACATATTATATTTTACCTACCTACCTAGTTAAATTGCGATTTCACTATAATTTAATATTTTCTCTCGAGATTTGCTTCGCTTAGCTATAGGGTTTTCTGTGAGAATTTCAGGATAAATACAGCCAGTCAGCATCCTGCATATTAAAAAATCATTATAAGCTTAATAAAGGTTAACATAAACATATCTATCCATCCATATATATTTAGAAACTGTGTTTATAATATTAGTAGTATTTCCATTATTATTATCTGTCCCAAAACTTATAATCTCCCAAAGCCGTAATCCGGAGGGCGGTGGTAGCTCAGTCGGGTGAGCGCCCGCTTCTCAATCAAGAGATGCGGGTTCGAATTCCGGCGCTGACATGTACCAATGAGTTCTTTTAACTTAAGGGTCCGCAAGGGGCAATCGAGGGTTGGCATTGTCATAGAATTATGTAGTAAACGATGCTCTACAACCTTGAAAAAAATCACACAGGTAGCCGAAGAGTCTAGCTAGGTGCTGAATGATTCCAATTCAAGTAAATGCTTATGGATAACTGTAAATAAAATTCAGAATATCACGAAAAAGCAGTCCCGTATTGTAACAACTGTGTCGTAATTATCAAGAATTTTCATATGATTTTTATCATATTATAAAGTTAAATGCTTGGACTAGGCGCTAAATACCTTGTTTTTTTAATAAACACACACTTATTTTGTGTAAATTAATCGCAAACTTGAGCAATTTTTTTCCCTCAAATCTTAATACAAATATCTATGGCGGCTTTCTGTGTTATAAAATCATAAACACAAGCAACGTTTGACTCAGTCGGCCGCTGGCCTCCAAAGAAGGGTCACGTCGGTTTAGGCAGCACTGACAGCTCGCGATCTTTTCGTGTACAGATACAAAATCACTGCACATTGGTTGTCATTGCACTTTTTCAACTTTTATGACACCAACATAATTTGATTTGAAATTGAGGAAGCATAATTCTTCCAGTATATTCAATACATTAAATTAAATTAGATAGTGTGCAATATTCTCGTGACATTACAGTCTCGTAAAGGTCTGATGAGGAGCAGGAATATAGCGAATGGATCTAAGTGATGACAATACGCACTAACATTAGGTTAGGGATCAAAAATACAGTCTCTTGGTGCTGGTTGAGGTATGGTCTCGTGAGGATCTGATGAGGGCAGTAACACGGTGGTGGCTCAATTTTATTTCAAAGATGTTAATAGCTAAAAGCATCGAGTTTGGGCTATTAAGTATGTTTTTCAGAGAGAGAGAAAGAGATTTTATTTTTCCTCTGGATGATGTGTTAGGTTTACTGGGTTTACTAAGTTCATTCTGTTAATGGCATCAAGTTGTTATGTGTTCATAAGTAATAATTATTGATTAACAAAATGCTGTTGGTTCTCCACGAAAATGTAAAAATAAAAATAATATAAATAAAAATAAATTCGTAACGTAAAATTGTCAATGACTGAATTTCTTCTATAGACAGTGGCCACTAAAAAAAACCAACGATAGATTGCGTGATTTGAAGATAAAGATAAAGATACATTTATTCGACACATAGACAGCAACAACAACAAAAAGAAAAATACAGATTTAAAGAAAAAGAAATACATACTTATACAAAACAACAAGGAAAAAAAAAATAGAACATGAGACAAAAACAAAAATACAGACAAAATACAAAACAATAACACAACGGCTTGCTGTCCGGAGTGTCGAAACGGCACCAGCTCAGCATGAGCTGTGGACAGTAAGGTCACAGCACTTGATTGATCGGTGAGCTGAGCACCAAAATCAAGAAAATATTCAAAGTTTCCATCCTCGCTTTTCACGCACACACATCACAAACTCATACCTTGTTCTAGGAGCAGGGTCTACCCTGCTGCATTTCCATGACCACTTATCACTAGTGTCCCACCGGTTTCGGTGCTCAGCGGAATAGCACCATTAACCATTATTATTCTGAGATATCATCACTTCTTATTCTGAGTTACCCAACATAAAATCACGCCATCTATTGAAATCATTTTTTTAAATTAGGTTTTGTCTATGGTGTAATCCCCAAATTTAAGGGTAAAAGCTAAATAATTATATTTTAACCTTTTTTATACCTATTATATTAAAAGACCTATTCAACGATACCCTACCTACACCATCAAAATAACCGGAAAAAATATCAGCCCCAATTTACTTGTATGGGACAGGGAGTACCACAATATTTTTTTGGGGTACTCCCCATCTATGCGAAATGACAGCTTGATATCTTTACCCGTTTCTGAGAAAAAGGGCGGTGACAGACAGTCAGTCAGACAGACGGACAACAAAGAGATCCTATAACGGTTGCTTTTTTCCTTTTGAGGTACGAAACCCTAAAAATAAGAAAAAATATTATGCTGCTACCAAAAAATGTACTTACAGGTATTGAAAAAGCGGTATATAGTACTAAACAAATTATAAACAAACAAAAAGGTATTTTGTTTGTTTATAATTATATATTTTTATTTCTAACTTTTTAGTTGTTTTTATTTTATGAAATTTTACGTCAGTTCATGATCATTTTTTATTTCAATAATTTTGTTGTTATTTAAATAGGTACCTTCAATATGCATATTTTTGTAATGTGAAAATCAAGCCCTTTCATTTGATACCTTACACGGCAATGTTGAATTATTATTTTTTCGATCATCACGTTATGTCCTCTAGAGGGTGCTATGTACATTTTAATGTAACGTCACATAAACTATAACCATCGCGCAATCAATACGCGTCTAACAATACCTCATACATTAAAATCTATCAAGCCGTTAAGGCTACAGGAGTCAACAAAGAAACAGACAAACATACATACATACAATCAAAAAACATTACCTTCCTCCTTCGGCAGGTAAGGAGTAAGACAGGGGGTCATTCTGAACTTTTGTTCTACGAGTTTTGGAAATTAACAAAAAAAAACCTTTTTCATAGAAACTTTGTTGGACACGTGACTTTTTACCATGGAAAACGAATATTTTTTTTCGCGAATTTGCAAAACTCGTAGAACAAAAGTTGTTCAGAATGACCCCTTGAGTCATCCCCTTTCGGCTTAGTATAGCCCTTTTGCGACACTATGAATTTACTTTGCTTCGTCGTCGGGGTTCAGTTGGCTGAAGGATGTCCGAAACTTATATGTACACTTTAATACTTGTAGTTACCTTTCTACAAGTAAATACCATATTTGTTTGAAAAAGTTAATCGGGTTCCGAGTATGGAGTAAAGTGGCACTCCTATTAATTTCTACTCTTTCCTGGTGCCTATCAGTGTAAGTAAAAATTATACTTAAGTACCCTAAAATCACCCAAAATGTACTTGAACATAATTTTCAATAAAGTTGGCGAGTAAAAGTTTATCGAACCACTGTGCAAACTTACATGTGTGCGTGTCACTGCGTGTGCTGTGTGAAGAGCATTGAAAACCCAAATTTGGCGCGGCACGTCACCCTGTGCAGGCCCTTAAGTACAATGTATACCATCGCTCTTACGGTGAAGGAAAACATCGTGAGGAAACCTGCATATCTAGATCTAGCACATCTAGATATGTGAACCCACCAACCCGCAGTGGACCAGCGTGGTGGGAAATGGTCCAAGCTTAGGAAGGCAGTTTAGACCTTGGGGATATGCACAAAGGTTCCATTCGAGAGAGCCAGGTGCAGGTACTTACACCCCCACAGAGAATAGAATAGAATAGAATAGCCGTAATCCGACCATCAGAGAGATATCATCGGCTATTCGTTCTCAGTGTGGCACGGTTCCAACTGCCCACAATGGGGTGGCCGGACGGACCTTGTCATATAAATTAGTTTTCAATGCGACCGCATAATACGTTCCATTACATTGGGCTAATGCGATCGAGTCGGCTCTGGTTTATCCTCTACTATTCGGATTCGGGGTCTTATGTTTATTGCACTTTGTACCTAATACGCACTGTGTAAAGATAACAAATAACTAATGATTTGCAAAGGGTGGGATTTGTTAATGAACGATCGGAATATAGTATCAAAAAACACATTATTACATTACATTACATTGTATTACATTACAATGTATTGGATTACAAAGACATCTGTTTTTTATATTTGCCCCTTTAATATCAAAAAGAACGCCCTTAGTTTTTTTAAACTTACTATGCTTGTTTTAATCCTTGTAAACAATAATGTCACTAAGCAAGCAAAAATAAAAGAAACTCGTTCCCCAAGAACAACGAAATAAAACAAACAACGCGAATTAAAAACAGCATTCTCTGTACAATAAATATGCAAATTGCACAATAAAAACAGCAGAATTTTGTATTTCTTCGTGTTTGTAAATATACTAATTTTGTAAATTTCGAAACGGGCGCAATGCAATGAAAAACAAAACATATGAAAACAATCTGTTCTTGTTCTTAGATATTCCTAAAACACAATATAGTTCTAATGCAGGACATAATTAAATATTACAAGTGACAAATAAATAGTTACAGCAGAATAACAATTATACATATATACACTCTTCCTACCTCTCTATAATAAAGAGATAACAGGCAGGTACGGGACTGTGAAAACAGATTCAAATGAATAAACTGGTTATTAATTTAATATGTACCTACATGGTCAGCAAAACCCTTTTAAGTTTACAGTAGCGTATCGAATTTACCCAAAAGAGAAAACCAAAGTACGGAATTAAAAGCGGCATTGGTATTCCCTTATTTGGCATTATCTCGTTTTACACACTCCGGTTCATGTTCATTTTATTACTCATTCCGCTTAGTAGGTCGAGTGAGGTAACGGGAAGCCAATTTTCTAATTAAAATGGGACACCCATCGATGTAAGCGTCTAAGATTTCTGAAAAAAGTACGCAAAAGTACTTTAAACGTTGTTTAAATTGTTATTTTATGGTTATCCTGTTTTCGTCTCAAGATAATGGTCTAAGTTTTTCCGGAATTAAATTACGGCGGGAATCTCGCGAAAACAGGATACTAGAGGATAGTACCTACCTACACTACAGGCGGCCAAGGATTAAGGATCCGATCGAGTTGTGGCGAGTATATGCGAATTTGTATGGCGTGGAGGAGGGAGAGTCGCCAGTTGTGGTGTAGTGGCATAGAAAAACCTACGCTATTCTATTAAAATTCATACATTATTATAGACGGTGTGACATCACTCTGTATTTAACTAACTTTTGTTATTTCTTATTGAAAATAATCATAATAAAATAAAATGTACTAACATAATGTACGTATTACGTATATATTATTTTTTTACACATCGGACAAAAAGCCTATTCAGTATTTAAATTGCGTTTTTGTCATGTCAAAGTCAACAAACTAAGGGCACATACAGTGTCGTTCTACAATAGTCAAACTTGGTCAAGGACTCACGTTACTCGCTCAAGGTGAAGGGGGAGGGTTCATAACTCAATGTTTTATTCTGCTAAGTGTACACCTTTAAGTGTGCTATAAGAGTATTACATATCCTATAAGCGCGTGAGCTTTAAAATAATACGAAATGAGTACCTTTATTACAATTCATATACATTAAGATATGTCCGTTACTTTGTCAATTTATTACCAGTTTTTATCAATGTAGATATTTCTTATCTGTTTCAATACTTTTCATGGAAATATATAGGTATTATCTATAACAAGTTCAAAACAATCAACCGCATTTCTACGGTGTATCCCAACAAGCTCTATATGAAAACATATGCATACATACATAATATACGCATCAAAAATGCAAAAATGCATACAAACTGCACACGACTGAAAAATGCATACAAACAAGGTTTTCATATTCACCTCTGCTTAACTTTCAGTCAGTCACTTGAAATCCGACCTTAGGCTAGACTCAGACGTGACTCGTACGGTGTAAACTTTTGACACTAGATGTAAGCACTTTATTTCGTTACCGTAAGAATTAAATTAGAACTAAGATTTTTGAGTAGCTACGATATAGATATATATAACCTACAGTCTACCGTAAAAATGTTGTTGAATATAGGATGTTCATCACCCTATGATTCTCCGCAACAGAGTCAATATAAGCAGTAAGCAGGTTTATTTGTTCATTTTACGAACAAATTTTGTATAAGTGTTCAACTGTTCGAACAGTGTCAAAACTTCCGCTAAAGTCGGATTTTTAATCTCAGATAATAAATTGACAGATTATGAACGGTTCATCAGCAGTCGATTGTCCCGCGATTAATTAACGTATCGTTCTTTTGGCGTGACAATCGACTGCTGATGAACCGTACAGAATCTGTCAATTTAGGATCTTAGATTAAAAAATAGAGTTATGGCAATATGGAATATACATATATGTAAAAAAGTTAAATATGTATGGGTTTAGATAAATTTGGTAGGTCAGTGTACGAACGATGAACGAACTAGACAAAAAAAATAGACCAGCCTTTGTTTACGTTGCAATAAAACCACGTTGACATTGCGTGCACAGTTACTACAAAATTGCGTGTCTGTCCAATTTGACGAATAACTTAATTGTACTTTAACATTTACTGACTCTAAAATATTCACTTTTCACATAAATGCCTGTTTTCATATCTAAACTATTTTAAAAGTAGGTGTTTTATCTATTTATCTTAAAAATGCCTACCTTGTAAGTTAACAAGTCCCTGAAAAGCTCGTAATCATTTCAGCTTAGCTGCATTAATTTGATTAAAAACGGATTCTATTAATTCAATGTCATTTTTCGATTAACATAAGGTAACCGTATTACATTTTCTGGTAAAGGGTTAGCCCTCAATATTCACGGGACGTCATTAACCTAGTATTACTGAATATCTCACCTTACCTAAAGTAATTTCTATTCATGATCCCGAAACGATAACCTTTCCATAAGTACAATGGAGTTCCGAGAACGTACTTAATAAGTAATTGAAACTTATTTTATATTTGACATAGAACCACAGACTATAGTTATTTTTTACCTAAAAACGGCAATAAAAAAGTTCCAGTGACATAGCACCAAATCACTCCTAATTGAAAAAAAAACGACCCCTGCAATATAAAATAACATTTGATTGCATCAGGATATTTTTGGACTTAGCACTTGTGAGTGGAACTCTTTCCTTGCTCGTGAGTGTAGGTACAATAGTCGTTCCTACAAACTGTATTTAGAAATGCAAGTTCAAAGTAGTTTGTTTCGCTAACAGTTTCCGAGCATTTGTTGTTGCACTAACGGTTTGCGACGGTTAATACTTAAGTTGAAGTTAATGTTCTGGCTTTACTTAGTTTACGCTAGCTTAGCCACTAATGTGTTGTTGACTTAGCTGTGCAGATTATTGCATATTTATTATGAGTATGAGCGATGCTCAACAGAATATTGTCGAGATCAACATAAACTGCTCCTTGACCATTGTTTTGACTGATTGCTTCTTAAGCAACAACTGGCACGGTTAGCCACAGGACTCTAGTAGCTGAAATGAAGTGTAATTGATATTTTTTGTCTCCATAATTTTGAAAAATAATTGTGATGATGAAGGTTTGGATTTATAGAATAGTACATTGTATATTAGTTACATCTTTTAATATTGTCTAAGTCTAAGTAAGCTCTAGACTCTATCAACATTATAGCTAATGCTACATCTACAACGATTCTATTAATCTTAAAAAGCAATATCTCAGTGTGTAATCTATTTATTGATCTAAAGTGCACGGCAAAACGGTCATTGCGGGGTGAATATGCTCCAGTTATGATCGTGTAGGTGCTGTGTACGAGTATTTGTGCTGAGTAATGAATACCCCAAAGCGGTGCCAACGTTTCTCAACGGAACAAAATAAATGGGCAATTTGGACGAGGTTACCTTAAAATAACCAATCCTATTGCCTCATTTATAGCAACGAAACCGGAATTAGGGCGTTTTCTGAAAAACAGGTAACATTCAAAAGCCAATTTGTCAAGAACGTTTCCAATAAGAAGTGCCAATGATTGGGTGATATTTTTGCTTGTTGGAGTGAAACAGATAACGACTTGACTGTGTAAAGCGATTTGGGTGCGGGGGAGATGTCAGGGGCGCGGGGGGCGACTATTGCGGTCACTAGGCGACGCTACAAGGACACCACAATCGACAACTAACAATTACTTGGTGATAAATCCACAGATGCTATCGTCGACTGTACAACCTACTACGGGGGAGATGCAGACTTACTGGAAGCCTAATCTAAAATTGAGCTATCTAAGAACAAAATAAAGGGAACACACAATAAAGACTGAAAAGTCACACAAATAGAATGTCTGTGTAGTAAGTATGTGTGTGATGCAGTTGAGTAGAACGCCCCGAGGTTGTACAGCCGATGTTTAACTGACAGTGCAGACTGTAAAGGGGCAAACCGTTCTAACGTAGGTGACGGTATCGCCCGTCGCTTCTGTGAACGCGCGTCTCAATCGGGCTCGTCGGGTCTGCGACAGGGTTTGTGGACATAGCAGCAGTCCCTGCTGAAGGAAAAAACAAACAGAGTAGGAAAACCTGCCTTGAGAGGTCCGCTCGCACACAGCACTTACACCCTACTCGTAGAAGCCCAAACTCTGGGCTCTAACGAGAAAGCCGTCGAAAGAAGCTAAGGTCCCATTGGGATAAACACTAAAATTGGATCTCTATGTATCAAATTGGATCATCGTAAACCGTGATAAGATTGTTGGTGAATTACCACGTCGTAAGGTTTACTTGCGATGAAAATATATTGCCGATTTAGGCAATAACGAGTGTAACTACTTTTACCTATAAGAGAATGGTATTTAGTTATCTTTTTCAGTTTATTATGGGATGTATATTGGGTGTGTGAAATGTATTTGATGACGATAATGTGAAACAGTTTGTATTTCTAGCATTATAATTCATGATAATAATATTAAATACCTATTTTTTGCCGAAAACTGTTATTGATGTTTATGAAAAGGTACCGCTAGCATAGCGTATTTAATGTGAAAGAAAAGTCGAGCGAGAATAAGATAAATACTTTACCTTAAGCTGTGAGCAGCTATAAAAAAACGCTAATCTAATTGAAACAGTTGGTGAGGACGAGACCTACTGAAAAACTGCTCTTTCTTAAAATACATTCTAGCTACACACTGTATTACTGACTTCTAACTACTTTAAGAAAAAACATTACCTCTACGTAGCAATTTTTATTAAAAATCAATATAGTACAATTCATTGCCTAAATATTTTCAAGTAACTAGGTAATATAAATATCGTATAAATCATTCGTTCTCTAATTGTAAATCATAGGTTTTGTTGGTAGAATTTTGTTTCTAATTATAAATAGATCGCCTTGGCAAAGAACATCTACAAATATCTACATCTACACTACGAGTATTATGTACCTAGGCGCTTTAGATTCATATTGTAAAGTAAATAGAGTAAGTACATAATTTTAGTAAGTACGTAAGTAGGGTTACTTAATCTACTAGCCGATTTTTCCTCATTCCGCAAATTCTCCATCATATCTAAATAAATACGCTGACTTCGCAGTTATTTCTCATGTTATGAAAAATGGGCCTGCTACAAACGTTATTTTGGAGTCGCATTTTGGGAATGTTTGCTCACATCAAAATGTGCGCATGCAGAAATATGAATAAAGATGAACATGTAAAACGTGGAATCAGCCAGTGTGGAAGGTATAGGATACCTACATCTAATTATGTGTTTATTTGCATTATCGCGTACCGCATTCATTTGTGTTATCAGCGACATCTATCGGGGGGCAGACTAACCTGTTTGAACGGCCTCATTCCGCCGTTGATCCTCAGAGAGTCGGCGGCGATGCCCGCGATGCCGTCGCCTGGTTCCCGGAGCTGCCGCAGCGAGGCGCTGGGGTGGTGGTGGGTGTGGTGCGGGCAGTGCGCCGCGCATGCGCTCGACTCCGGCTGCGAGCTCTGGCGGATGATTCTCGAACTAGACGTGGGCAGTAGCAAGGCGGGAGGTTGTATGACGGGGCACGTGCTGACGGCGTGGAGGGAGCTGCAGCCGCACGGGTAGTGCACGGCCGAGCGAACGCTCTCGCGTGAAATAGAGCGAGCTAGTTGTAGCGCCGAGATCGGCGCCGTCGACTGTCTCCGCTCGCAGATGCGACATCTTGCGTACGCGTGCGGAACTAGCTGGCAGCCGGTGACTGACCCGCGGTGCGAGCAGGCGGCGACGGGGGACACGAGCGTCTGCGGCCGGTCTGCCACGGGCTGGTCCCGGCACTGCAGTTCAATATCAGGGACACTCCGCGCCAACACTTCCTCGACTCTGATGGATGTGGCACTTTCTTCGCTGCCCGGCCCTCCGGAGAGTTGTGGTCGAAGATGTGTAGTACAGTCTTGTCTTTGGAGAACAGGTTTGACCGTCCTGTTCTCTTGTGGCACTATGACGGTGACGGAGGGGCCCGCAATGAGGAGGCTGGCTGTTTCGTCGCTGCTCCCGTAGCCAGAGTTTGTGATGGCTTCTGTACTGTCGTTGGTTGGGGCGGACATGATGTTTTCTTATCTGAAACAAGGGATAAAACATTAATAAAGTACTGGATTTAGTATCAATAAACTTTCCTATTAAGTTTTAGATGTACCTTTCTGCGTGTTTACCGCATATAAATATACGAATCATAAACCTTCCATTTATTATTTCAGTAATGTTCACTTGGTCTAGCTCAATGGCCGACTTCATTAAAGAAGACACATTATAATTTCATGAAGTAACACGAGGAAAGATAGAGCCTACCTACAAAATAGAATATTAGAGAAGGTCACTTATATGTTTTTATCGATTTGGCACAATTTCGGTCACAGGTAATTATATTGATTCCTTGGTTTTTTTACGTAGGTAGGGTATCGTAGTATATAGCTAAATAGTAACGGTTGCTAAACAATCCTGTTAGCTATATTTTTATCATTAGGTGGAATATTTAGTTAGGCTATTCAGGTATTATACGTACTCCCTCATCTATGTTATATTAAATTCAAACATTTAATTTGGCTATTAGTGCCTGAGTGCATGTTTGTTTCAAAGCATAGGCCTTCATTACATAACATTAATAACATTCAAACCATAATTGAAACTATTAATGAATATATTCATAAGCTAATTTAAATTTTATCTAATCAATCACACAATAATTTAACTTTCAAATGAATAATCACGGATCGAAGGCAAATAATAATCTGGAAATTTCAATCATTTGCGTAAGCTGATTAAATACCACGATAAATAGGGTAGGGTCCGATTTCACCATTGAAGAATAAGGCTTATCTGAGAATAAGTCGTCTATTAACTCGAAATTAAGCAACGTCATACGTCAAAGTTACGATTATGCAATAGTGAAATTGGACCTAAGTCGTATTATTTTATCGCCAATAGTTGATCATAGCATTAATCAGTCCCCAAAGGTGCGTCCACCAAACTGTTTCAGTGTTTCCTTAATTGAATCGGACCTGGGGTCACTCTATATGACGAAAAACTAAGTTACGGAGCACTACTGCGTGCGAACGTGCCGATTGCACGATAGCTCCGGTTCGGTCCTTTTTTGTCAGTATAGAGTAACCCTCCTCGGTGTTGGTTCTGGTCCGTACATGAAGGAACCACGCCACTTCGATGACACTACTACATGAGGGAGGGTCAGATACTATATTCTCATCAGGAGTAGTGCCTGTATCTCTTTCACGAATTTAACCTTTATGCATATCTTTTTAGGGCATAAACTGCACTCCGAAGCATGAATCAGTTCCTACAAAGCTGGTCTACTTTAGGTTGGTAGGTTCACGGATCTAGGTGTGCAGGTTTCCTCGCGTTGTTTTCCTTCAAGGTAAGATCAATGGTACAATTTATATACATCAAAGACTCATTACACATCGTGGCAGGGATTCGAACAACCATAATTAATTAATTATATCTATCAAGCATCGATTTACCAAAATAAAATAAAAATAGATGGCTTTACCATACGGGAATTAAATACGTCGCACTACATACAATCTTGATACTGATATTTAGCAGAATTGGACCCCGTAATCGTGATTCAAAACGGTTGTCACTCAGGGGAGTCCCCTCACTAATGAGTTTATTGTCCGGGATATCCTCCTTTCAAATGACGACCGAATGGCGTAGTGGTTAGTGACCCTGACTACTGAGCCGAAGGTCCCGGGTTCGATTCCCGGCTGGGGCAGATATTTGTTTAAAGACAGATATTTGTACTCGAGTCTTGGGTGTTGATATTTATATTTAGTATCTATCTATCTATGTATTTGTGTAGATATATCAGCTGTCCGACACCCATAACACAGGTTCTGCCTAGCTTGGGGTCGGATGGCCGTGTGTGAGATGTCCCCACATATTTATTTTATATTATTTATTTATTATTTCAAATAAAATTCCGGAAGCTGTTGGACACGAAAATGAAGCTTTTACATTTTCTAATGTTAAATACCTACAGTACTAAATGAAATTCACTAAACTATTACAAGTAACATTATATCCTTCACTTGATCAAGTAATACATTTTTAATTTATAAATATACCCACTCGTCCTACAGTTTTACTATGCTATAAATACATATTTTGTTCAAATAGCGTAAATAATAATTTTAGATATTAGAATACATTGCGATCTTTCTTGTTACAATGGATTGCCCATAAAACATTTTGGGACATTGCGAACAATTTATCGACCTCGCTATCATTCCAGCAAATTATGTTTTACTGTTCCACTTTATAACATTATTTTGCACAGTTTCATTAAATTCCGTAACATTTTTTTGTGAATTTTCTCATTTTAAGATATTTACCAACTAAAATAAGAAACTAGAATGATGATATTTAGATAAGCTTTCTTTCTATTATATTACAGTAGGGCAAATTCATTTTAGTAGTATAAAACACCCATGAGCAGGTTAAAAGTTTTCTTTTTAGTTTTTTTATTTCCATAAGCTTATTCTATTACAGTCATGCAACAATCACAAAAACCCGCAGGGTTTATCTGAGATTGCGGATTTCGGATCTTGAGATAATTACAAAACAATAACAATAACAGAATAGTAGGCTAGGTACCCGGCAAGATAGATACGGTTATTTACATACGGTTTTACTCAAAATGATACTATTATTATATTTATAAGAATAATAACGTTTCGTATTTTATTAAACCAAACCAACAAAGGTACCTAATCCCACGTCACTTTAACGTCAAGCTCATACATTTATTTTTTCACATGCCACCTTATATTTTCCTTTTTGTGTTGTATTTTATATTAATATTGTCTACGGGACATTCCGCACAAGGAACCATTTTTCTTGCATTCCCGAGGGTCAGTCCAGATTACACAGGGCTTCTGAGGGTATGAGAAGACACCGAATACAGGACAAACTGGCAAATTTATTGCCCTTGAGGTGCTGAACTGTAATAAAGCCGGGAGTTTCGAGATCTCCTATAAACATTTATAGATGAGTTGTTTCTGTAAGTAGATTACAAATGATTCATTACTGTATTTATAATCGAAAATACTTAATAGGTGTGTATGGAAAAGGACAATGAATAATTAAGAAGTCAAAGCCTTTTTTATCTATCAACCGTAGAGAAGTAGGTAAGTGATATCGTAGATCACGAACTTTAGTATGACCAGAGGATGCCGAAGGGCTGCTTTTGCCGGTTTGTGAATTCCATTTTGTCTACCATCGCTCGCTAGATGAACTTATCATCATCACCAACATCCCAACGTCGTCTTCAACTAAACGCTCTCTCCTCGGCCTTCCTCAGACAGCTATTACTGGCTACTTATCTAAGGTCCTCGGCCTTCCTCAACCAACTAATACCAGCTACTTATCTAAAGTCGTCGGTCCAGCGAAGCATTTTATTTTATACACTGCTGTGGCAGACTAAGCAATAAAACTCGGTCAAGTGTCATTTACACTCGATAGGCCACTGCATAATGCTCTGGCACTTTCCGCATTTTTAATTACATAGATAGATTTTGTGAAGCTATCTGTGTTAGCAAGTGAAGTGACCCGTTAGCTGATAGTTACTGTAGTAAGTACATAGATATGGTAGTTGTATAAACATAATAAAAGTATTTTGTAAACAAAAGGTATGTACGATAGAAGTAACAAGTGATAAATCTTGTCGTGCATGGACTTTTAAAATAAATTTAGTTTGGCTTTAAAAATGTTACGGTCTACATTAAGAGCGTCTTGCACAACAAAGTTAAATAAAATTAAATAGTTTGTCTCTTGCTCTGACAGTATAATGTCAGAGCAAGAGGTCATAGATTTAATTTTATTTAACTTTGTTGTGCAAGACGCCCTAAATGAACTAACTCATCATAACTAAAAATAAAACAACTAAAAGCGTTCTATCGCAAAAGCTGTATGCAATAGGAATAAAAATCCCATCTAGATATTTACGATTGCTCACCATCACCAAAATGCAATTTCGCGAGTTTCCTCAACAAAAAACATTTTGGCAGTCTAAAAAATGAAATCAAAAAGCCAACAGCGATACGCTCTTGCACCGGAAACGTATTGCAGATTTTTTTTATTATAAAAAACGCAAATTTCTGATGCAATAATATTCGGAATTCGGAGCAAGAATAACTAGTTTTAGATATTCGTAGATAAGATATAATATGAAAACGTTAAATATTAAGTAAATATACCTAAAAAAACAAAAAATAAAAACACACACACTCACGCCTTGTACTAATGTACTCCCTTGCGGGGTAGGCACAGTTGCATTGCTGCACCCACTTCTCGCCAGAGTGTTATGTTAGTCCCAATGTAATAGGGGGCGGGCCTATTGCCATTTTACGGGCACACCCAAGACCCGAGAACAAATATCTGTGTTTAAACAAATATCTGCCCCAGCCGGGAATCGAACCCGGGACCTTCGGCTCAGTAGTCAGGGTCACTAACCACTACGCCATTCAGTCGTCAAAAATAATAAGCTCATTAAATTACTTTGAGAAAGCACTTAACAACTTTTACACATAGAACGAACCGAGAAAAGAAGAATCGTTGCTACAAAATACAAAATCCTAAAAACAATAGAAAAAACTTTTTTTACAGTAAAAAACAGGAACTGCAAAAACTCCCTCCATTTTCTTTGTCCCACAAACGAGGCGATAAACTGAACTGTGTCATGTCCACATGCATAACCTTAGCAGTTCCATTTCCATTAAACTAGCTTTTTGCCTAATGGACTTAGCCTTTTAAGCTTGACTTCACTGGCGCAGCGTGAGGCTTTCGCGGCGATCATGTTACAGGCTGCCATCTTAATGACATGAAAAAGAAAAATAATACGACTGCAAAATGCATACTGCCTTTCAAATAAACGATATAGTTCAATACGTACGCCTACCTTTGTAAGTGTTGTAATTGGGCAATGTACATGAGTGTCTGTGTGTGTAATAAAATCACAAACTTATACACGATAAAATCAGACGGTTAACATTTCACCGTTTTTTTATGATTCAAGATTTCAATTCATCCATAGTGCAATAATATTTCTTTTTCTAAAATTTAGTTTTGTTATTACAATTTCGTGATTGTATTGGTATTTTATCAACGTTTCAGGTACATACTTCAGGAAATTTGCTATTCATTGGCAGATGGAGGCGGAAATTTATTTTTCCGGATACACAAATATAATTAATGTTAATACAATAAAATTCAGAACTGTACTGTTCATCAAGAGTCTCGAAACAATGAAAATCTCAATGGTCTGTTGATCATTGAATCTCATTAATGTCAGAATACTTCTCAGCTTATGATTGATGAAGCTGAAACGTGACTCTCTATAATAAGGTCAACATGAGGGTTGAACCAATACTAACTGACGTTGACATATGGTTTTGAGGTAGGCTTTACATGTTATAATGTATAGTGCCACAATCTTATCTGTTCCGGTGGCGACATCGCTGTGATCGAATCCAGTGTTGCTTTCGATTAAATTTTGCCTATTTCTGGTTTAAACGACAATGCGATTTCTGCTATTACCTATTGTTATAATTAGGTACATTCATAAGTATAGATAAATCAAAATATAGGGTCGATCGATAGTAAATGAAAGAGGATATAATATATCAAACGACATTTGTTGTATGGAAAATTTGTCCACGGCGAACAGAAATAAAACTAGTTCTGATTATGTTCTGATATAAGAGATTAAATCTAGATTACATGGTGTAGGTAATATAATTATGTGGGTCGTGAGAATATCGAGATACGACTTAAAAAAACTATTAATTATTATTTTTGAACACTTTATTTTACATTTTCTAAAGTAACAAGAAACAAGACATGTCAATGTCAAACAATGACATGTCATAAATCATCATTATTTCGTCTAAAATCGCTGCAGGTGCGCGAAATTCTTCTTGGTATACTGCCTTAGATTTAAAGTATCATGTCATGTCCTCACACCTGTAATCAAAGAAAAATAAAGATTATATACTTTTCATCACGAGTATCACGACCCATCCCGTCGCCACTGCTGGGGCACGTGCCTCTCGGGAAAATATTTAATAAAATTACATACATGGAGTATATGGGTAAAATTATTCGTCATATTTGGCAACACTAACCTGTAGCCGCTGCAACTCGTTCTTCCAATTTTTCAAACGGAATTAAAGGCGCCTGAATATGTTATTCTTCCTGCATAAAAGCCAATATATATAGTACTACTTTTCTCGCATCACATTACAGCGCTTTTTTCATTATTTCACCCAGAAAATCACAAAACAAATTAAATAACTCTTCACAGAAATTGACAACTCAAATAACGCACAGAGTATGAAATGACGTTTGACAATGACGTCTCGTTGTTGCACATTTTGACCACCGGAACAGATAAGATTGTGGCACTATAAGTGCCATTTTTTATTTGTGACATATTGGCTTGTAAAATCTACTAATATTATAGACGTGAAACTCTATTTGGATGTTTTATTACTCTTTCACGCGAAAATCAAACAGTTACGGATTTATATGGAATACTATCATGCAGGAAACTGACAACCTGGATTAAAACGTAGACCATATTTTTATCTTCAAAGTAACGTTCAATTTCCTAATGGTCACAATTCCATAATTATACTGTGAGCAAACATGTATGAAACATTAAATTCGTTACAAAACCGACAGTTACTCACAAAAAATAATTGTATTTTCAAACTTTTCTAACGTAATGGAATGTAATGGATGGTAAAATAAGTAGAACAAAAATATTGCTTCAATTTTCTGCGCCCAAAAAAGGAAAAAGTTTTAAGTTGGTGTGTCTTGACGGATCTTCAACTTTTCAATTTTATTAACATTTTCTTTCCTTTTGGCTCTGCTTATTTGGAATTTATATTAATATCAGTACGTTTTCATACCTTCATCACATACACTCACATAAAAATTTACCATCCCATTTTTTAATTTCAATAAAACGTTTTCATCTTCTTTTTAGTTTAATTTTAATTTTATATTAGTTAGTTTTAGTTAGGCATTCTCAATAATTTAATAAAACGTTTAACATAATTTTTCACTAATTTACAGAATCTCACAACTTTTTTAATTACCTATATACTTATTTCTTGCTCACAAAGAAACACATGACGTTGATTCTAGAAGAATAGATCTACCAAATCTTCTTTTTACGGTCAAGTAGTAAAATTCAAAGAACTTATTACGTAAATGTTGCTACAATGTCCGTTACGGCGCTCTTTGACAAATTTGACTGTTATTGCTTGGCGTAAAATGTACTTTCACTACGAGTACAAAAGCTGATAAAATAGTCATAGCTTAGCACGTAAGTAATGTAAAAAAAAGTTCATGTACTTATCTTAAAGCACAAAGAATTGTTTAATAAAATGATTATATAATTAGGTAAATTACAATACATATTTACCTACCACAGTTTAGTTTTCTATATTTCATAATCTTTTATTAGGAAATCACCAATTAACATTTTAAAAACATGTTCATGTTTTGATGACATTACTTGAATACAGAGCAACATAGATACTAAAGGACAAAAACAAATATTTTTACCGAAAGCACCTCTGAAAATAACCATCAAAGGAAAACGTACTCTTCATAACAATGCTGCGATGAAGGATATCAGTTCCACATGGCATACTAAGAACAATAGAAACACTATCTTCAGATTTCAATGTAGAGCTGAGTGCCCCTAACGTGTAGAATAAGGGTTATGGCTAGTCAACATGCATGTCGATGCATTGTGGATGTAGGGTGAGCACGTGAGGTGCTCTGTATGTCGGGGGACAGCTTTGATAGTGAGATGTACTACAAGGTAATGTTCTCGGAGCCTACCACAATGTTTGCCTGACAAGTTCGAATAATTTCAGATATAGAGGATCAAATACATTTGTTTAACAAATCTGTTTTTTTTTAATACTAAGGATATAGTTATGTTTCAAAACGTACAAAAGAAAACTAACGTTATGATTGTCCAATAACAGCCTCAGATTTAAAGACGGTAAAACATGGGGCAGTTTACGATTTTTTAAGTGGGCCGTTAAACAAATAGTCTAAAAAGATATACCTACCTATTGCTCTAAATTCCTTTCGTTGAAACTATTTTTCCCTCAACCATGTTTGCGTAAAAACTTTTTTTTATGTACCTACAGTAAATAAAAAAAAAATGTTAATGCCGAGTTGCAAAAAAGAACATTGAGCTAATGTCAGCATTAAGTTTGTGTCTATCTCGTTCTGTTCATAATCTGTGAAAGCAAGGAAGCAATCTGTCAAGAATTTAATATGGATATGACATATAATTGATCAACCTTTCCCTGGTTACGATCTAACCGACTATGGAGAAATTGGAGCTAAGCATAGACTAATGCTTAGGTTTATATCTGTTGGATGGTTCCTTGTTCAAATTCATTATTCATTATTTACCGTGACCTAAATATGTATGTGGGTTTAATATTGATAAAAGAGTCTAGTCTATTTTCGTATCGCTTTACGCTTAGACCATAAATAGCACAAAAAATGATGCTATTAGACGTCGTTAACGTGTAATTTAATGTTGGTATTATATGGTAGAGTAGTCTAGACCTTCATATTATTTTATTCTATAATAGCCGGTAATGGAATAAATAATTTAGTGCTAGATAAGCAGGTCGGTATTTTTGAATAGGAATATTACAGACAGAATCTCATTCTTTGATGTTCTCAAATAAGCGCGAAGCGTTATTCTAGGTTTAAAATAAATACATAGGTCATCTAATTCATTATACATAAATGTGTATATATATTTTTTTGAATAAATTGGTTTACTCTCCACTACCCATCTTAATTCACAACTTATTTTAGGCTTATTGCCAAAAGCAATTTATTCCAGCCAACCTTCGATTGGGTGAAAGATAAATTATTATTTAGTTTTAGAATTAGAATTATTGTCAAACAGAGGCTTAGATTCCCTGAATAGGACATTAACCATCTTGCTGCAGCACTACCTAGCAGTGAGCACAAATTGTGAACCAATGTCCTGTACAAACGTGTAGTGTAGAAGATAGGTGGTATATATTCCTAGCTATCTCATACCTTCACTCTATCTGTGATCGACACCCTCGGCGCTATCTGACGTATCTACACATTCATAGTTTTTCCGGACACGTTGTAGTTTTTTTAAATGTCTGCAGGTTTTTATGTTATAAATAATAGAGCCACAGTTTGTCTGATAAATATAGTTTTGTCTTTAAGTCGTTAGAACAAATTGGCATATAGAAAGTTTTTGTCCATTCATTTTACTGTTAATAAATCGTTGAATGGTATTCCTGTAGTTGCAACTATTATCTGGTACTCTACCGTATATCTATCGATTATACAAATTATCGAATAACTTAAGCACGGTAAGGCTGTGACTTTAGGTATAACTTTGTGAAAATAACGTTATGAATACGTTTACAAAGTTGATGCAGATACCTACTCCAGATACGTCAGTAATTTACACTCGCATGCAATGAAAAAGTTACCAGAGGCGCGAGCATAGGATTCGATACTATTTTCGAATCTACACGAAGGGTCGCTTTTACCAAACGCTAAACGTATTTAAATCGAATTTTAAATACATTTTGTACTAACTGACAGACGTATGACAGGGTACTAAATACGTTTAGCGTTTGGTGAAATTCCACCTAACATGGAAAAAACAAATGCCACTTTTGAAACTAACAAATTTTCCTTACATTTTGACAGTGACATTTGACGATACGCAACCAATACGCAACGTAAACGGAGGTTTCGAATCCTGTGCTCGGGCAACAGTATTGCCGTTCAAAAATGTCACTGGAACTTTTCATTGCTCGTGAGTGTAGATACGACAGTAACTGGGGTGGGTGATGATATGTGTATGCGAAAGGCTACTGAACTCTTCAATGGCCGTTGCTTATAGGCCTACATAGTTGTGTATGGTCCAGTCCAGATCGCTAGAGGCCCTTTCCACCCGATATGCACGCTGATTCCTAACTACGGATGTTTGTCATGTCAGCCAATAGTGAAATTTTATTTTGGTAGGCTAGAAAACATTTATCTTTGATCTAGGTTAAAAAATGTTTAATGGCTTTAGTAAAACTATGTATGTGTCAAGCTTTTATTGACCTACCTTCATATTCACATTGTTTGTTTCTTTCGCCATTTCTTCTCCTCAGTGACTGAGCCTTTGAAATGGTGGTAGAGTAACATTATGAAAATTGACAAATAATTGTAAAATTTTACGTCCAATAAAATGATATTCTTGCAGAGGAGAACTGTAAGCTAATGTATAACTTAAAGCATATTGCTGCCTTGCTCTTACAGTATATGGACAGAAAGATATAGATTTATTGTGGTATTTTTTTATATTAATTAGCTTTCAGTCCCTTGCAGCCTCTAGGCATAAGTCATATTGTTATTTCTTTGGCATTCACGTCCACAAATCAGTAATATTACCAGTTAGATGCAGTATACGTACTTAAATATACAGATAAATTAGTATTGATTATTTTACTGACGTTGAAATATCAAATCTAAAATACGGGGGTGTACGGACGGCTTCATGGATGTATGTCTGTATGCCAAGGTCGGCCACGCGATATAAATATCAAATTGACATGAATTATTTTAAAATGTGTATTAAGAAACCACCAAACAAAGGTTGATGGAAGAAATTGCTTCTTGGCAATAAGCTCGCCTTTGTATAAACTACTTTTAAGTCCATTTTTTGTAAATGTTTATTTTGGTATACAATAAAGTGTTTAAATAAATCAATTAATTAACCTTAACTTTTATAACGATAACTGTATCCTTAATATCAATTCAAGCTACCAAGAATCTTTCTTTGAAGATAATACACTAGAGAACAATGAAAAAGTTCCAGTAATAACATAGCACCAAATTACTTCTAAATGAAAAGCTCATCAGAATATTACAAACTATAAACGTAAATAGTGTTCAAAATTTTAATTATGTATTTTTTTCAAATTGTGAAATATTTATTTGGTGTCAGCGGTGGAACTTTTTCATTGCTCCAGAGTGTGTATGAAAGAAGAAAAAAACGAATGCTACACTAAGTTTGTACATAAAAGATAAATAAAATTGAGTTAGCATGAAGACGAAACCAATTCTATGTGTTCACAGACTGTACAAGTCTTCACAAATTGTCGTCTAGATTGCACTCAAACTAAATCGAATCTTGGGACTTCACTCAATTCGATTAGATTTCCCTGTACAACAACTTGCTAGTAGGTTAGATCTATACAAGTTCTCAGCTAGCAACCTGAAAAACTAATAGTTATACCTACCTACTGGATCCTCAAACTGGGATTCCGACTGATGTCCGTTATGAAAGTATTCTTTGTAAGGAAATTTACACAAGTGCTTCCACTTCATCGGCATTGCTGAATCCATTTTTCCATACATTTATGAAAATCCGTTTGGTCCGATAATTACCTACGATACCGATAGGTTACCTTAAGGTACGGTCAGGTGCAGAGAAACCTGACCCCCCTCTCATAGTAACAATGCTCCTGAAAGGGGTCAGGTTTATCTGCACTTTACTGTACCATTATGTGGACGATTGCCTACAACACCACAATTTGCTGCTCCTGCAATTATACCTAATGCATATTTTACAACTACTGCCGTTATCGTAGTAGAAGGTATGGATAAGAAGAAATACATATAGGGCGGAATTGCAGGGCAGGGTTATATTCATTTGCATAGTAAATTTACAGTCCTTTGTACCCCTTTCTAGATTACTGTACAGTATTATTAGAGTCGCATTGCATGCTCTTTAGTACCATTTCAAAAATGAGTCGTCTACATGGTAGTATGAGATATAATTATGAGGTAGTATAGATAAACATAAATTGTTGCGTACATTGACCTGCCGATGGGAAGTTTACTCATAAAATTCCACCCTGTACAAGAAATTCACTAATGGCTAGTTTACACAGTGCGAGCTAGCGTACGAGTCAGCCTTCCGAGTAGCTGCACTGCAGTAACTCGCACTGTTTGGACGTAACTTACGAGATCGTACGTGCAAGTTGGTCAGTAGCTCGCATCCGAGTTACTTCAACATTTTTTGTTTTAACTCGCCTGCTCGCCCGGCAGCAACTCGCCATGACAGCGGCTCGGCCGTCGCTCGCATCGTTTGGACGCGTTCGGCAGTAGCTCGCCAGTGCCAGCTGGACAGTTGTCAGTGGAACCCGTATTTTTTGTGTACTACGCCGCGACTCGACTCGGCCTGGGACTGGGTGTCGTGTAGACAGCAAAGGCGTGCCGAGCTACTGGCGTACGAGCACACAAACCGAGTAGCTGTCTACTGGCCAGGCAGCAGCTCGCACTGTGTCAACGAGCCTTAAGTCTTACTTAATCAAAGAAACTAACTTTTACAAGAAAACCAAAGTTGTATTCCGAATGATACACACAACACACGTTTCCGAAACTTGAAGGAGCGTAAAAAGAAAATAAAAGAAACATCGCATCAACCGAGACGGGACGTCTGCAGCCGTTTCGTGGATATCAAGTTCATTACAAGGTTTTTCCGCCACAAGAGATCTTTCTAGGAGCGAAATAGGAACGAAACGTGTACGGGTAAAATGTTATTTACGACGAAAAGGCTCTAAATGGCGGGAAAACTTGCTCGTTTTATACCTTTATTGTATTGTGTTGCCGTTAAACGTGTTCGGAACAATGACAATAGGCCCCAATTTACTTTTCAATTTGGGTTGTTGAATATTGTTTACGATTTTGTTCAGTCATAAATAATAACGTATGTGTACAATACCTTATTTTAAACTAAAACATTGATGTTCTGGCGCTTATTTGCTGATGTTCTTAAATCGCATTTTTAAGCTGTCCTATCGCTGAAACCGAACTCTCCCAATGCAAAACAAATGTGACGCTGGCAGATAGTTGTTATTTTCAACACTTTTTATTATTATTTCAATTTCTAAATTCTGTAGGGTGTGAATTCTCGTTTGGTATTATTATTTCCGCGAGTATTTTTACTCCACTCGTCGTGATGTCATTGAGTTTACAGAGTGCATCGCACTTTCAGCTCTGAAAATAGATTGGCTAAGAGTCTTGTTACCATCGCTATTTTTATTTACCTAATTCCCTAAAATAGATCACGTAATTATTTATTCTATAGTCCACTTTCTGAACAGAATTAACTCTTAAATCTTGAAAAAACTAAGCATTGCCTGTAATACTTGAATAGTACAAGTATGGAACAGCAGTTTATTTTTGCAAAAGCAGCATTTTGAAGATAGTTAGTGATTTCATTACACATTTCAGCGGAAGAACATTATTATCTCCTCCTGTAAGTTTCAGCCGAGTATAAATAAATATACGCATACCTCCTACCGTATAATACACAATACATAATAATACATTACAATACACAATTCAAACTTGGAGTCGCAGCGTCGTCTTGATCACAAAATGAAGTCGCAGAAATGTTACATAATTTACTCCACGTAAGTATTATATTGAACTCCACACTTTTATTGTATGACATAAATTTTGTATTTGCTGCCTTTCTCGGTTTATTAAAAAACCGAACCTGTGCTTACGAAATAAATGAATCCTTTTTTTTCCTATTTCAGAAGTAAGACGATTTCAGTAAATAATACAGGTGGAATAATTTGAGTACCTATAACCAGTGTTAATATTATGAGGTATAAGCATAGCTGCTACTTAAAAAGTTTAAAACAGTAGGTACTGGTATTGTATTCTACGAGATGAATTTCTAGACGTCGAATACTATATTCTACATACTACAAGCAAAAATTCTGCTACAAGGCAATAGTACCTACCTATATTATATAAATCTATATAACTATTTCCCCTACCTTTGATTATATTATGTATGTATGTATTTAAGTATTTATTTTTAAACATGAATGTTTACTATAGCATTTTGTACACCTTCCTCATTTATTCTTTAAGTCTTTCCTCCACCCAAAGTTTGAAGAGATCGCTTTTAGCGATAAGGCCGCCTATTGCGTTCTATTGTAAATTTATATTTGTGTAAATTGTTTTTAAGTCAATAAAGTAGTATTCTATTCTATTCTAGGCAAATATAGATAGGTCAGCAGTAAAATTTGTTTTGCAGTATTGTATTTACATGATTGGGAGCTCACTAATAAAACGTCACTCTGTATTTTACTTAGTTACTTATTCCTCTTTGACGTGAAGATTAAAGATATCAGTTGATGAACAGGAAATTTCCACCGCAGCCGATAGCAAATTCCTATTTAAAGCCTTTTAAATAAAATGAATGAAAGAAGTATGGCGGCTAATTTCCGGTGCTTTGTAGTAATTTGAGGTTCCCCACTCCATGAAATAATATTTATGAGAATGGCTATTGTGTAGTTTTTAGTCTAGGTATGATGAACGAATTCGTTTTTTATGAACTGTGTTATTTGCTAGGTGCAAATTAGATACTTTAAGGTACTGTAGGTAAGCCAAAAATGGTGGTAGATACAACTTGCCATTTAAAAAAAAATATGCTTACCTAAACTTGTTTGTCAATTTGATTTTATGAAAATAAAATGTTGGCGAATCGTCTCAAATCATATTGATGCTAATGATGTCTTCTGTCACCATGTATACTATAACATTTGTATTTTCCGTAATAATTGAATTATATTTTCACGGGCTAAAACCACTTCACTGATTAAAATTGTCACGTGCGTTCATTATTAATTATAAATGATGTTTTACCTAGCATTTAGGTTTTAATTACTAGGGACATAGAAATATCTATACACTCTACAACTTTTAATTAAATAAGTGCCCGCATTTGGACCTGTTAAGTAAATTGAAGTGGTTCAGGAGTTAATGCAAGTCATATTTGTATAAACATTAAGGCTAGCTTACCTAAAATAATACAGGATGTTCATTGAGTCAATCTCCATAGTCATCACGTGACCAACATAGTTTCTATGGAAAATGATAATTTTTTTCGCGAATTCTGAAATTCTGTTTTCATTTTTGGGCTAAGATTTACTATGCTGCACGTGCACATGTAGGTTTCGGCTTAGTATACCCTTTTTGCAACACCCTATGTAATCTTATTATATGCGATAAAGTTAGTAGGTAATACCTTGTAACCTAAAAGGTTATTGTAGAAGGAAAATCACAATTATTTACTTATCTTTACTGTATTTTTGTAGGTAAGTACATACATAGGTAACATGAAAAGATTTCCTTGATCCCCAAATCTAATCGTGTAGGTACGTTATGAGTACAAAGAGGCCGTTAAGGAAAGAATACGTGGTATTTTCCAAATGAAAATCTAATAAAAATGTAGGTCGTCATATTATAAAAATGTAGGTCGTCATATTATAAAAATGTAGGTCGTCATATTATAAAAATGTAGGTCGTCATATTATAAATCTAAAAATAAAAATAAAAATATGAATAATATTATCCAATGCCTTAATAAGTTAATCGTGAGTATCCATTTACTTATATTAAGTGAAGCACGGTCTATGTCTATTATGATTGTTTTCATTTTGGGAACGCAAGACAGACGCAATACATTACCTTTCAAGAGTAGGGGTATTGAACTGAATGAAAGCACTGAACCAATTTGTTTCCTTTCAGCATCAGGTCGTCATCGTATTAGCTGACCGATAACACAATCGGAACAATAACAAAAAATTCAGTAGGTATGGCTTGTTACTGGTTTTGTTTAGTATGCCTTTTTACAATTTTTCACTGAATTTAGCTTACTAAACTATTTCAGCAATACACAATTTATAGTGAATACGTGCTGCTTTTTGCATCGCTTTTAAACCTCTAAATGTAACTAAATATTAAAATATAATTTGTTTACCTAAATCTACAGCTTAAACAGTAATTAGGTCCCAGAAATTTCCATATGGTTTAGAATTCTGTTTAAATGTATGGTAGTTTAATTTAGCTCGGGCCATAATTCTTGCTAGCTGAGCAAATAACGTAAGAAATAGTTACCTTTGCAAATTCAATTACCTACCGCTTAGAGTGCTTTCCAACAATTTATTTGTGTAGGTGGAAGTTACTTAAAATGTTCTGCTTTTATCGTTATTATTATAGTGTATAATTCAGTTCATGATATTTTTTTTGGTAGGTATTTTTATTAAGTTATTATACCTACATTATGGAAAAAGGCCAAACACACCGTTCACTTTTTTCATAAAATTTAAATTTCTGTATTAAAATATATTCAAAAATGATCCTACGCAATTTTTATTACTGACTGGGCTGGCAGGTCTGTTAATCCATACATGATTACTCCTATTGATGAAAAGGAATACTCTTGAATTATACACTCACGGGCAATGAAAAAGTTCGTGTCAATAATAGCATCAAATTACTCTTAAACGGTAATATTGAAATAACATAGGTAAAGTAGTCAAAAAACATCAGAATATAATCAAAATATAAATGATGTGAAAAATGTAGGTCTTTTGGTGTCGGCATTTTGTAACTGGAACCTTTCCATTGCTGTGGACTCCAGTGTACTTTGTATATATGCGTATTATTGTATAAAATATATGTAATATGTATATAGCCCGGCCGGAAATCAAAGCAAACCCAAAATCTAAGTGAAGAATAACCACGCTGATCTAAGCAATGATCGGAAGCCATTAGCATACATTTACGGACACAAAGGGTGAAGAAATGTTGAATCCAGTGAAATATTGAACAGACAGAGAATGCCTCATTTGCATATTGTTCCGTCAACCAGCCAGACGAGATATTCTGGGAGAGTAAACAGTGAGAAACTCGCATAATCTAGATTCTATTTTCCAGTTCATCATTTGACTATATATATCTACCTACCATAATTGACTAAAGTTTCCCACAACAATAATAATTCAGCCAAGCACTGAGCTACATATTAGGTATTATACGTAAGTTCAAATGGAAACAATATGGTTCTATTAACAATATAATATGTCTATAGTATATACTTGCTCATTATGTGGAGCACTATTAGCAGTTAATAGCTTTATGTATAGGTACCTAAGTTATGAAAACCCAATTGCTTACTTGAGTATTTAGCTAAGCCCACTCAATGACATTTTAGCCAATCAGAGCGGTGCATTCAATACTAAATTTCTACCTAATTTTACGAACTCTGAAGTGAAACTGACAGATCGTGTCATAACATGACAATAATTTGATTGGGGTTGAGTATTATTTAAATTGTGATTTTCCTTTAACTGACTGTATTTTCAACAAACACATGTATAGATTTATAGGTTTCATAACAGCAACTTACTTTTGGTCTAGCTGTAAGACTTAGGTGACCTGAAACAAACAAAATATTATTGATCACAATGATAAAAACAATATAAATCAGTCGAAATTTTTAATTAACTACGTCTATACTCTGTCAAAATTAATAGTCCATTGTTTTGGTCGGAAATAGTAAAGTTAAACATTGAATTTCCTAATTTATAAATAATAATATAAATATAAACACTCACACCTTGTACTAATGTACTCCCTTGCGGGGTAGGCAGAGGTGCATTGCTGTACCCACTTTTAGCCAGTGTTTATGTTAGTCCCACTGTAATAGGGGGCGAGCCTATTGCCATTTTGCGGGCACATCCAAGACCCGAGAACTAATTTGTAATATTAATGATGCTATCATATTTTTCCATTATTTACCAATAACATACATACACAATGCTCACAATTGTAATCCCGGAAGGCGTGGTCAGAGGTGAATCGTAAGCGCCACCCAATTTTTACCGTAAATTTTGTATTCACTTTGATAAATCGCGAACCGTATCGCTGTTTTTGAATGAGTACAATGCACTTAGGGTACACATCTACAATATACGAGTATGTAGATGTACAGGTTTTCTTTCACCGTATAATTACTTATACTTATAAGAGTACGTGGCATGATTGTACCTAAATTTCTAATTTCTAAAGAATTCATTGGTACATGGCAGAATTCGAAGTCACGGCCTCATGAATGAGACCCGAAACCTTATCAGTTACACCACCACGACTCTACCAATTAAAAGTTTTTGAATAATCTTTTATGTACTTTAGTCTGCTATTTTTGTTTCTTTGCTACTCGTAATTAAGGAGGAACCATCAATTTACTGTACTGTATTTAACTTAATTTCATTAGTTCACTAATACTTCTGTTACTGAAAATATTGTTTCAGGAAAAGCAAAAAGTGGATACGGAAGCAGATACGAGAGTTACTCTTGCTGGACAAAAATAAACCATGTCATGCCATCGGCGGCCGTCTTTGAATTATCGCCCGTTGTCCAAAATCAGCTAGGTACGACATCAATACGTGTGCCGAAGTTCTTTATTACACGTTCTGTCGACTAGTACACTATTCAATGTCATTTCGTTTTCATTTCGCCATAGAGTTCAGGTGCCTTTGAACCAGAAAATTGTTTTTTTTTTCTTAAGACTGGAAGGAGAAACTTTCAGTAGCACGTGTCATGACTTGCACGAGCGCCTGATACCAAATTTAAAGTTTTTTTTCGATATAAATTGACCTTTTGGATTACAGGTAACGTCAACGTAACCACGTAACGATGACAACTTAATGGAACTTTATTGCTACCAAATTGTGAAGCAACTAAACTTCAGTTGTAGACCTGTCATTACGACTGCGCTGGAAGGCTAATCTTGTTTATTATTTCTTCAGAACTCTCATATTACCTATCTGTTAAATAATTACATTTTAGGACTCATTATTCAATAGTCAGATAAATATTATCTGATGAATAAAATTGTTGCTGTCACTGTCTAAAACAAACACTCAGACGCGACCCCGGATAACTTTTATTTAGCTATTGAAAAATCAGCCCTAAATTATATTGGTACTATTTGAACTCTCGATTTGGAGAGCAAAAACCAGCAAAAGTAGTGAAGGCCGCTTTTGGATCGTCGTCGTTGACCACTAGACAGAGTATTGTGGCGTTCCTAGAGAATTACCATCGGCTAACGATGACGAAAACGATAATCAAACTAGCCAACTCTTTATATACAGGGTGTCCCAGGTTAAAGTGCACATCCGAATCATAGTGACACAACTCGTAATACTAAAAAACTTTTCTACTAAGACTTTTGAATATTTTCGAATTTTATTTTTGCTAATTCATATAAACTTTGTTGGTAATGTGATTTTTTATTGTACCTAGTAAAAAAATAGTCTCTATAGAGAGTAATTTTTTTTTCACGAATTTCAGTCGTAGCATAAAAGTTGTTCAGAATAACGAATTGTGTTAATACGGGGAAACGTAGTAAATTATCTAGCAATTGAGCTACAAATCCTTTAAAAACTACGCAGTATTGTTTCTTTACAAGGCTGTGTTTAACTTTTAATTACGAGATCAGTTTCCTTTCAAACAACGAATTAAGTTTATAATTGAGAAAGTTCAAGAATACTTCAGTAGTCGAATGTTGATATTATACCTCACTCAAACAATAATTACTTGTTTAAGGTGCTTGCCTCAAAACTTAAGAAAGCTCGTTGTGGATTGTCAAGAATAATTATCATACCATCGATTAAGAAGTGGGACACCCTCCACTTTACCGTCTCCAGCAGCGGTTGAATAACGAAGGTCTAGGACATAGTTTATGGCCATACAAGGAACAATTTTGTGGCAAAAACCATTTCTGCGTTACTTGTTAGCGCAACACAAATTGTAAGACCCTTAGAGGGATCATCCTTAAACTATTACCCCAATAACTCTATTTCTTGTTCAGGATTGTTAAACTTCTGAATGAGAGTTTGGGTAGTAATCCATTTAAGTACTAGGTATCTACATATTATTTAAATTTCTCCTGATACATAAGTACTAGAATTAAACTAACAGATTGCAGAAAAAAATATTCAGCCCTAAGAATGTTTCGGAATTCAGCAATCTATTTTTAAACCTATCACGAATTTCAAATTGACAAAAGTTTAGCTATATGAGTGATTTTGTAAGATAAATTTACCGTCAAAACGTGTCCCAAACAAATTTGAAGTGAGTATGAGTGAGAGTACATTTATATTCATATACGAGTATTGAAACACCTTTCTTTAAAAATAAATAATGCCCTACGCTCCTGGCAGTCCTGGCCTATATATTTATCGATCACTGGACCTTTTACAGTTACATAGGTACATAGGCACACAATACCTAATGCATATGGATATTTTTTCGTATGGTACTTTTCTTATGGTTTTAGTCAAAATATTAATTATTATATGAAACACACACAATGTACTCACGAGGAATGAAAAAGTTCTATTTTTTAAATTTATCTCTATATTTTTGCAAGATTCGAATGTCATTCGCAGATATAGTGCCACAAACTTATCTGTTCCGGTGAGAGCGAACTAAATTGGTCCATATAATCTATGTCATGTCAATATGAAATTCATTAGTACAGTAAGTAATGAGGTATGGACCAATTTAGTTCGCTCTCACCGGAACAGATAAGTTTGTGGCACTATACGTGTTTCCATGCTAAGTCCCGAGGGGTTTGCGTATTCAACGTTTTTCTTGTTCGTTTCTTTCACAATTTTCGGTGCCATTACCGTGAAAATGTGGGCGGTTTTGTTAAATGTCAAATGTGAATCCGGTTGCGTGGTATTTGAGGATGGAAGAATTGGAACGAATGCCACAGTAATCCCTCTTTCATAGTACGCTGTTGTGTATTTTTGAATAGTATTTCCTTTGTATTTATTTAGCTACATAGATTCATAGATTATTTGTGCATGAACTCACCCGTTATGCAAAGTGGTTGCAATATGATTTGTTTTATTTGTTTGTATAATCGGAAACGAGGTCAAACCTTGGCTGAAAGTAATGTTAGTTGCCTGGTATGGAAATATTGTCATTGTGATTATTTATTTATTTATTTATAGAGCCAGTACTGTAAAGTATAGATTACTTTAAACGTAATACCTATAACTAAAAGAGTCAGGGGGTGATTCTGAACAACTTTTATTCTACGAGTTTAGAAAGATTGCAAAAATAATAATTTAGTTCATACAAAGTCGCGTGACCAACAAAGTTTCTATTCTTAAAGTGCCAAAGCTTGTCGAACAAAAGTTGTCCAGATTGACCACCCGAATCACCCCCTTTCGGCCTGGTAGGTAACACCTTTATAATATAATAAGTATTATACATATAGTATCGATAATATGTATTAATATGCCTTATTCTAACGCTTTTCAGCGAACCTAGAGTATTAAACTTAATAAATCCACAGATCAAGAACTGGTGCCACCTTCAGGTACCCCTTTCTAAAGCACCGAGCATTGTATAAAGTGTCTCCAATAAATCTGACAAATTCCTCTTAACCCCGCTTTATTAAACTGGGGTCTAATAGACGGTACCATTTACCTTTCAAAGTACTTGGTTGAGAGTATAAAGGATAAAACTTGAACGATCAAGCGGCTGTAATCCCTACAAGGGTAGGCAGGTTTGTATTGCCATACAAAGAGATGTGTTATTGCCGTATATTGGGCACATAATCTTAGGAAAGCTAGAGCTATGTAGTTTAGTTTTTATCACAAATAAAATTTCTTTCTTTCTTTCTAACAGCAGTTGCTGCCTTATCGCGGTTTGTGTGAGACGACCAGCTACCGTACCACCACCGACACATTACTATTTTTGCACATTGACATTATTGTGAAATTATGAAAAATAATACTACTATGAAGTTATTTATCGATTAGGTAATGAACATAGGACTAGTATGCAATCTACAAGCGATAAAAATGGTTGAATGATAAAAATAGAACCTGCACTGCCATTGGCTATCGGCCAATTAAGTGTGGAAATAAGCGCTTGAAGAAATTCTAATTGTGGGACGTTTTTATGTCTTTTGTACTGTAAGAAACGGCGATCAAAGGTCTCACATACATTTATCACAATCCGTTTGGTTCGGTACGTACGATACCGATAGTTGGACGCTTAGCTTTAAGAAAAATACATGCCTATATGTTTTTTTACGTTCACATAGAAGGTTGATTTTTTCACTGCTTCAAAAGACAGGTTCAAATAACTTGCTATTTTGACAGGCAGACAGACAAACGGATCAACAGAGTGAACCTATAAATAAAAGTTCCGCTTTAACGTCAAATGGCTAAATAAACCAATGGGGAGTAACGCGTGTGAATTTGCCGCTAGGGGCGCTGGTGTCGACTGAGGTTAAGTGACATTTTACTTTTCATATAATTTGTTTGGCGGGCTTCGTGATAAATTATATTTTCGTTCATTTCCCTGTTGAAAAGTGATCTCTTTTCGCGAAATTATCGCAAATATGGATTATTTATCGATGAATGTGCACGCATTGAAAGCTGAATTAAGGAAAAGAGGCGTATAAATAAGCGGTCTCAAAGAGCAGCTAATTCAGAGGTTAGTTTGTTTACTGTTTACAAACTTATTTTTTACGAAATGTATGCTTGTTTGCTTAGGTAACAGCTATGTTTTTGCTTTTTACAGACACCAAGACTATGACCGTAACAGTAACTTGGTTGTTAACGTAGAGGACAGCATCATACAACAAAATGATTCAGTGTATACTGTTGAGTGGCCTTAAGAAACTTTGTATAGCAGTGTAAACACTAAAAATGAAACTCCAGATCTAGATATTGTCACCAATGAGTAACTACTTTGGAATTTATGTACAGTGTACGGTGGCCTGCGCCTAAAAGTATACAGGCGGAGTTTTTAAAATAGCGATCCCTGATGATGAAGGGACCAGCTACATCTGTTATAAATCCGGGGATGTGTTGTGTGTGATGTGTGTAGCAGTGGTGTTTATGTGGATGTGCTTGAGCAGCATGTGAGCTTGAGATCGCTATTTTAAAATCGCCGCCTGTATACTTTTAGGCGCAGGCCACCGTACATACTATCGCTCTTACGGTGAATGAAAACATCGTGATAAAACCTGCATATCTAGATTTTCGAACCCACCAACCTGCAGAGGACCAGTGTGGTAGGAAATGGTCCAAGCTTAGGAGTGGAGTTTAGACCTTAAGGCGGACATGGACAAAGGCTCCATTCGAGTGAGCCAGGTGCAGGTACTGACACCCCCACAAATAATAGAATACTTAGTATACTATACTACCATTATTAAGTTTCAACTAACAACTCAACCAGCATTCATTGTGTGGATTACTAATGTGTTATATTTTTTGTATAGCAGTGTGTTTAAACGGAGAGGATAAATAAAAGTTAAATCAGTGTGTAATTCTTTTATTTTTAGTGTATTTATTAAATGCCTAATCCTTATTTACATTATGTTCTTTCTGAAATTGGTTATAATGATTTTCACAAACACGAGATTATCGGATAATAATTATTTCACAAGCCACTGTTTTAGAACAGTTTTATCACTTGGTAACATATGTCCTCCTTTTCTTTCCCAATATAACGGATCTGAACAACATTGCGGCATAGTAACTCGATATGATGATAGTTATTTTATAATTAATAAGCTTATAAGATTCAAGACTTAAAAACTTTATTTGGCGCCAATTTGATAAAGTCGCCTTTGATAAATTTGACAGCTATGGTACCTCTTTACCTCAGTCGACAGTGGCGCCAACTGGTGAGCAAAAAAACGGTAGTCCCCATTGACAACGGGAAAGTACGCATCCTAATTAAAAACGTAAACCTTCAATTAAGAAACCAAACAAGTTGCGGCCTTGTTACAACATAGAACCGGCGGCGGCGGCCCGTGTCTAAGTCTTCATTAGTCTGAAAGTGACACACATACGTGACTTTTCATACGAGTATGAAAAGGCGGCAGAGAGTAATCTACACTCGTACAAGTAATGCGACAAGGTTGCTTTACAAATTTTGCACCTCTTGCTACGCCACTGAATGAGGTTTTTATAATTCGGTGCGCTTTTTTGCTTGTCTTTTTTAGATATCTGAACCTTGCTTCATCTTGAATGGTATTGCTTGTGGAATAAAAGGTAGCTCATTCTTTAATCCAGTGAATAAATTGGTTAAGATTTTTTATGTATAACGATAGAGTCAAACATACATTAGTTATAATCTCAAAATCTGGCCTATATAATATTAATGTGATTAGTTTGATGTTATAAAGTTATCTTTCCAATAAAGTCCCATGAGTGTACAGCAAAATCTAAACTTTGACTGACGAAACCTGATTTCTTGTCGAGATTCGAGCCACGTCTCAGGTGAATATCTCAATTAAATTTTCAATATTTTCCCAGAAAACTTTAGTGCCACGTCAGAGATTTCATATAACTTTCAGGATGAGAGTATAAATACAATATTGTGATTGAAACACAGGTAGGTATATTCCCTAAGCAATAATACTAAGTTAAAAATAAAATGATATTGTGATAGAATAAGTGAAACGAATTAAAATTTATTATCATCCTAGGTGGTGACAAAGCCATCTAGATAACGAAAATTGAACATCTCAACCGGATGGAAGGATTCAACTGTCAGAATAAATGTCAGTCGCTGACTGCCGAATAATGCAGCGGTAAAGTGACTGCTGAGGTTCCCAAATTCAATATTGGTTCTCGGATCATGTGTGTTAAAAAAATGCATTGGGTGATACGTCCATCTTGCCTGCCAAAGCTGGCGATTATAGCAGCAATGAGTCTTGAAGGAGGCAGTGGAGACACAGACTGTCGGAAAAGTCTGGGTTTTCTAAAAATAAAATATCTACAAAAAATACGAATTACAATTTATTGAATGGAGATCGTACAATGTAAAATTGTAAACATTTCTACATAAGTAACTGAATGTGGCTTGAAATAGTCACGTAGAGTTAGGTCATCACGTTTCTCCAGTGAAAAGGTTACACTTCTCCGGTAAATAGGAAGGACTTTTTACCTGAACAATATGATGTAGAATTTTATCATTTATTAAGCACACTTTATTTATCTAATTGTATTTCCCCTCAATAAGCTGGAACAATGGATCGATTCAGAAGGCATTAATTTTAAATTAAGCACTGTTTAATTATTTGTATAATGCTTTGTTTAGCTTTTGAATAGCTTCATAAAACATACTTATTTTCAGTGTTCGAAGTTCAAGTCCTATAATAAGAATATAAATGTCCCCTAAAAATCGCATGTAATATGTAGAAAAAAGTAAAGATAATCGCGAACAAATATACATCAAACTGAGATCCTCCTTTTTAGAGCCGAAACATTCATCGATATTTTTTATAAAGGGAAGAAACGTCTTACTTGACAATATAATGGATATTTTGACATGTCATGGTAGACTACTAATAAAATTTCACCCTGTTTGTACATATAAAAATAACGCTAAGTATACACTCGTAATTGACCGACCCACACAGAAGCGTTGGCCTACAGAATACAAATGTCAAGGGTTTGCTTACATGTACCTACGCTGCCTGTGGCAATCGTTCTACATTCCTAGTCCCAGGGTTCAAAATCCGATCCGATCCGATTTAAATTTAGGAAAAAAGACAGGTTATTGTACAATTACCCAAATATTTCTAATAAAGTTATCATAACAAATGGTACTAAGATTAATATCATCAACAAATAAAATAGTGTATGCATCCCACTGCGAAGTCATGAATATAAATAGATTTTAGTCTCTGTTTCATAATGTCTAGTTTGTGGCTACCGGTGAGATAAATTACCTACATGCTGTCACTGTCAAAAAAATAATAACGAGATCCTCGTATCATCCCATTAGAAGCCAAAAGCCGCAGGATTTAAAAATAATTATGAACTGAATCGTTATTAATTAGAAAACTTAATTAAAACAAGGTTTTTGCTAAAAATAAGTCTTTTTGCTCCAATATTGCCTTCTTTATACACGAGGAAATGAAGTTTCACCGTGGACAATAATGGACTTACCTTTTTTTGGAGACTGCAAAGTCGAGTTTTTTAATGGAGTGAATGCTTCATCTGAATTATCTTGCTGTACTTATTTAAAGGTTTTAAAAATTGCAATTTGAATTTAGGACGGTTTCTTAGTTAGTTATTATGTTACAGGTATTCAGGGCAATCATAACATTTAAAATCTAACCCCCAAATTGATACAGCTTTTTGACACTTTACAATTGGCTTAAAATTGACATTGTGGTATACGAATTTCAACTTTTTGACTGACGTAAAGAGTCGAAACTCGTGTGTTTTGAAGTTAATTTTAACCCTGTTGTAAATTTAGAATAAAATATGGTCTATGCATTTGAGGGTAAAATTAAAACCACATTATAGTATAGTATGTATAAGATCCTCTATTCAAACACATGGCTATTCCTATGTCAGCCTTAGATCACGTGACCAGACAACACATTTACAGTTTATTCAAAGCATTTCAAACCTTACTCCTTTTGACATACGAGCCTTTGAATATGTCTCTTTGAAGTTGTATATGTCGTGGATCACTCTACCCCACTTGGCAGGTTTCTCAACGATAATAGACTTGACGTGACAAGTATGGATTATTGATGCAGTACTTTTTATGTGAGACAGTGGGTAACTGACAACGCTATAACTTTGCAATCGGTAAAAGTAGGCAGTTTTTTTTAAATATAAGTAGATAAATAGATATAGTGCGACAAACTTGTCTGTTCCGATGAGAGCGAACTAAATTGATCCATATCTCATTATTTACTAATGAATTAAATATTGATATAGATTAGATGGGTTTATTGAAACCACAAGAGCGAATTACCACTACTTGCAAACTTAAAATCTTATAGAATGAAGAAATATTACACATTTACGTGAGCTGTCACCGGAACACATAAGTTTGTGGCACTGTAATGAATGAAGGAGAGTTAGACGGACAACGTCAATGTCAGATATCCATCAGATATTTAAGATGACATTGGATTTCTCTCTCAAATGTCATACTCTATTTGTAAAGGCTAATATGGTAGTGTGATAAAAATATACTAGGTTAGACCTGAATTTTTCAATTTTGTGATAATACAGTAGATACTTATCTTCTTTCTAATGACTTAGTCTCTGACCAAATCTATACTGACTAGACTATGATTTTTCGCTGTGATGGAAGAAGAAGCCAGTTAAATAAGCATTTACCTCCTGAAACCTACGAGCTCGGGTGAGTAGTATGAGTTAAACATGTGAGCATCGACGTAATTCTCTTCTTTTGTTGCCTATAAAACAATTGAAGTCTATTAATACGTTCCGACATTCGCTCTATTGTTCGATCCTAGTGCACGATCCCAAGAAATCTATATTGAATCCATACGCCCCAGGGCACGTAATTCAGTAGTCATGAAAGAATGTAGAAAATTCCCACGTCACTTCCGTCACGATCCACTTTCAATCTGGGATCTACTTTGTAACTATATATTCGGGGATAGTGTTGATTTTTTTTTAAATAAATTAGTTATGTTCTTTAAAGATAAATTTTACAGTTCTACTACTACTATTTCTAGTACTATTTTCATTGTACCTAACACTCGTTAAATACTGAAGATGATGCGACAGAGTAGCCACTCTACACACACACAAGCCTCTCGTTTAGTGTGTAAGTTCGGAATAGTACTGCATTAAAATCTATTCCACCAATTTACCACTAAGCTACTATTTACATAATGTCTGTACAGCGTACAGAGTAGGCTACTTAGAGGATAAAGTGAATACCTAAACGCTGCTCTAATTTGGGTGGCTCGGATTGGGTTTTCTGAACAAAATTGCTTTTAGTGTAAAGCGTGCCTAATTGCGTGCAACCAAAGACGATCCGAGACCAAATATGTGCCCAGCAGGGATCGAACCCAAAACCCTCCGCAGAAAAGATAGTACAAAATAATCATCCCTGTATTCATCATACGAATTCAAATTAAATACATTTCTTGAAAACGTAAATAAAACACCGCAGGTTCGATTACTTTATCCACAAACATTTTAACGAGTTCACTTGTTTTAAAAGCGCTTACGATCCAGTTGGTCTAATTATATTTTGGCATACCAGTTCCAATTTAATAAACTTTTATTCGCTGCACTTTACGTGTTATAATCGTAGTCGGGTTAGTGTTGAATTAAATCATAACTTTTGCTAAATAATATATAAAGTAAATTAGTCATATTAGTGAACATTTACTTATATGTTTTGTTTGAATATAACTTTTTATCGTGATGAAATTACTTTATGTTGAAAGTGCGACAACCCGAAAATAGCCAGAATTGTATTTTTAAACCGCGCTACGTCAAAAAATAAAGTTGTTATTGTTTCAAAGTGGCTTCCTCTGACCCATATCTAAAGGCAAGTCTAGAACACATTGCGATATTATTTATAGCTGATAAATCTGAAATTTCACCCCAAGTAAAGCTTTGCTACCGAAAACAATGATGTCATCATACACTTAGATCCCCATGTTAACCAGACGAAGCAATTTAGGCGCGTGTTGTGGGCGTCACTGATATTAACCACGCCGCCAGAGTAAATAACTTGCCATAGAAACCGACCTACTGTTTCAGTTGACAACGATATTAATTAACCACATTGATTAAAACACAGATTATCGTGAAATCGCGATAGTGGAGTCTCGACTTATACAGGTATATAGATAGAGTGTTATTAATATTCTGATGGAAAATCTTTGCGTTTTTCTCCTATCTTATATAATACAAACACTTTCTTAGTCCCTTACGAACCCAATTTTTTCCGTTGTTATGATTATCCCAATGTACTATGCATGGCTATTTTTCGGTCATATCCATAATTCTCAGTCGCTTAGTAGCACAGCAGTACCAATAATCGATTAATTAATCTACGGTTAATCTAACGTTTCGAAACCGGCGCTCAACGATAGAGCGGCGCTTAAAGCCACTTACAATCTTTTTGGGTTTCCATACTAACGCTTCAGTAAACCTAATTGTGTGAAGGATAAACGGGTGATAATGACGGAACCCTCCGAGCCCTAATCCAGTGTCGGCCTCGCGCGCCATAGAACAAACAAAACGTGTATTGATCATACGTTGCCATATCGACCGGCCTCACGCTGTTAGCTTAGTCAAATTACTTTGTTTCACTCCCTACATGACATGTTTCGACGGTTAAGAACCGATTTTTCAATAGTCCAATAGAATAAGGATATTTTTATTTTATTATTAAACCATTTATTTCAGCCAACAAGAGCCATAATTTGTTAGTAACAATGTTGCATATTCTATGTTAGTTTTGATGCTTTCATGACAGTCTGCAAGTATGATATATATTATGGGTATAATAAACTTTCCAGTCAAGTAAAATTATACAACTAAGTATTCATAAATATACAATTTAAATCTACTTATACTAAACTATATAACTTATATTATTGTATTATGTTTTAGTCCCAGCAACAAGTTTATTCCTCTCATTACATTTAAGTATCTGAGTTTTGGACAATCTGGCCTTACTTATTGTATTGTACACGTAGTAGAAGCCAAAACAGAGTGTTGATATTAATGAATTTTGAAATAACTTTCAATACTTTCAATTGTTTTTCATATATCCAATTGAAATTATAATTGACACAGACTTCTTAGTGCTGTTTCATCCATAGACTTACCCCCTTATTCATAGAGAAGTTACAGAACGTTTTAACTAATAAACTGTTTTGTCCCTCTCCGACAAAGAACAATCTGTTCTTTGACAGAGAGGGACAAAACAGTTTATTAGTTAAAACGTATTGTAACTTTTCTATGAATAAGGGGGTTAGTATGTTTCATCAATAATTCTTTAGCCATTTCAATGTTATTATAATAATGTAATTTTATAGTGTTTCTATGTAGAAAATTTGAATAACAAATAAGCACCCGTCAAAAGCCATGTTTACGACAAACAATGTGCCACAGTTTTGTTTAAAATTGCTGTTCGTTTTACTTCCTGCCCGGGGATTAATTTATAACTGTCGGCTTCTTTTATGTCACGCGGGGAAAATGTGCCAAATGCCCCTATAAAAATAATATTAACAGGCGCTATAAAATATTAAGACAAGCTGTTGTTGACGTATGTACGGGTATTGGCCGACACACAAATTCTTATAGCTACGAATACTAGTTATTGCTTCTTCTTAAAGAGTCACGTTAATTATAGGTATCATACAAAATAATAAACTGAACCCTTACCTTACCTTTACTTATGAACGAGGTAGCCACAGCAGTTACATGAGGCAGGTTTCGGAAAAGTGGAAATATTTGGAAAAGTCCTACTTATGTATATTGTGCAGATATCTACAAGCCAGCCATAAACCTATTCTTTAAAAGTTGGGTTAAACGGATTTTATCAGTGGAGACTATGAAAAGACCAGTGTTCGGTGGGACGAACAGAACCGACAACCTTAGACAGGACGGTAGCAACGGTAGTGGCTGGATGAGGAACTCGGCGGACAAAGTGTTTTATTGCCAAAAGCCTATAGTAGCCTGCATATACAATATACATAATTATCCCCTGCCGTGAACTTATGATGAATTTTTCTACTACAGGTATTCCTAATCTAAGCTCATACATACATTAGGTATTTTGGCAATGATCGTCATGCAACATCTGTTTTATTTGGCGTAAAATGAATGATTATCGAATGTCACAGGGCGGGACAGTGACGCAAGTATGTAATTACGACGGCGGATGTTTCGGCTCTCGGTAAATTAATGAAGACAAATCGGCTTTCGTTCCTGCTTCGTTTACACACGCGCAAAAGGTTTACGTGTAATTTCCCCCGAATATCCTGAAAACGTGCTTAAAAAGATGGGACTATTTATCAAGTAAGCTTTTCTGTAAGCAAAAGGTCCTTTAGAACAGCGGTGTCTGTACAAAAAGGTATTTTAAGGGTTTTTTATTCTTTATGAATCTGTAACAGGTACGTTTTGTAACTACGTAATAAATTATTAGGTATTATAAGTACTAAGTTATTAATGAATAGCTATAAAATGTACCTAAGTACATATTTTTGTTTTCTAGTTTAGAATGGTACACGTATACGGAACTTTTTTATAAATACTTATATTTTAATTCCAATATCTACGTCATTATATTAACAGTATGTCTGTATAATGAAATTAATGAACATTGATTAAACTGAACTCGGCGGCCGCATCCTAACTATAATATTATAAATGTGAAAGTAACTGTGTCTATCTGTCTGTCTGTCTGTCTGTCTGTTACTCTTTCACGCCAAAACTACAGAACGGATTTGAATGAAATTTGGTATACATATGGTCTAGACCCTGGGAAAGAACATAGGCTACTTTTTATCCCGGAATTCCCACGGGAAAACTTTTTAAGGCGAAGCGAAGCGCGCGGGAACAGCTAGTTTCAAATATACGTGAGGGGCTACAACATTTTACAATACATTTTATTACATTGAATTACAATAGAGCTGTTATAAAGTTGTTTATGCAAACAGCTAGTTTTCCTAGAACTCTTGCACCGAGACTGTAAGTTTTCCGTCGAGAGTTTTACCAAAGGCTTATTTGGAAGGCAAAATCTGTTAACTTATTACAGTATTCAGTTTCGCGCTCCACTTTCGAATCTCAACCCACTTTTGAGAATACTCGTTTAAAAATAGAAAAAAATAATCACCAGTTGACACACGAGTAATAGGTCAACTGTAACTCAATTAATTGTATATAGGACAAAAGGGAGGTTAGAATAAAGAAGAAAAACCGGCCAAGTGCGAGTCGGGCTCGCGCACAAAGGGTTCCGTTTACAGTTAAATCAACCTATCTCAAAAACTATAAGAGATACTTTGATCAAACCAAAAATCGTTGAAAGAGTTAATTAGCATGCATCACCTCTATTTTTTTAGAATTTTATACCCCGTAGTTATAAAAATAGAGGGGGGGGGACATACTTTTTACGACTTTGAGAGCTGATATCTCAAAAACCGTTCACTTTAAGAAAAATGTTTTTTAGAAAACTTTATATCATTTTAAAAGACCTTTCCATTGATACCCCACACGGGTATGTACATCGAAAAAAAAAAATTCATCCCTCAGTTACATGTATGGGGGGCCCCACCCCCAATTCTTTTTTTTACTATTTAGTGTCATATTTTTGTAGCGGTTCATACAACACATATTCCCATCAAATTTCATCACTGTAGTACTTATAGTTTCCGAGTAAATCGGCTGTGACAGACGGACAGACGGACAGACGGACAGACGGACATGACGAAACTATAAGGGTTCCGTTTTTGCCATTTTGGCTACGGAACCCTAAAAACGGTTGGTTCTATTGATTTTTGACACGCCACCTTTCATGTTTTATAAGTCGACATATTGTACTACTTAACTGTTTCCCTTAAATGGAAGCTTTATGTATGAAAGTGGTGACTGACGGGCAGACAAGGGGAAACAATGGCGTTCAGTATATGAATATGGAAATTTATTATGAAATTTAAACGGGTTAGGGCGTGGCGATGCCCTATTTCGATTGTTAGAAACTTGGAGCGTAGTGAAGTTTAACGTTTATGATTTTTCGTTCTTAGGTTATTGTTTGCTCGATATTTGTGATATTTAGTCAGTTCAATTTATACCACGTGCTCTTACAATGAAGGAAAACATCATGAGGAAACCTGAACATCTAGATTCTAGTGCATTGTACTCATTCACGTGAGTACAAAATTATGTACAGCGAAAAGCGGGTGACTTTCTTGCGAGCATTTCATGTGGTACCTAATTTTCCCTTGTTATTTTAATAGCAAAGTTTAGGAAATAAAGCACATTCAGGCTGCAACTTGAGTATAGATATAGTACAGTGCGCGAGCGGTAAATCAGGAATAAGCTAAAAACACATAAAATGAAAAGTTACAACGACGCCGCTTCAGTAAATCGACGTTCTTTAAAAACATTTTTTTCTTTGAGGGCTGACAGGTCGTTCTAAATTTAAGAACACTCACTGCGAGGCTTAGATACGGGACTTTAACAAGGGTCGCCCCTTGACCGTGGCGATGAATTCTGAGGACTGTCCCTCTTAAGCCAGGTCGGAAAAGATTTTGTCCAGCCAAGGTAAGCATATGCATATAGCTGATGAATTTTCACGTTTTAAATCGTGGATCAACCTGAGCTTGTCTTGACCACATTACACAAAACCACCAATCATATAAGTACTCTTAGTTAGTATTCTGACCGCTTTTCGAAAGCTTTTTTTCCGTGGGGATTTTGAATAAGTAATTATAAATAAAACAGATTATAGCATTACCCCCTAATTGATAGAGAAGTTACAGAACATTTTAGCTAATGAACTGTTTTGTCCCTCTCTGACAGAGATCAATTTTGACGTCTGCGACCTTGCATAGAATAACTTTTTGGACAATATACCTAGATGTTTACCTAATGCTACACTCAAAACATATTGCATCAAATATCTATCTAAATATTTCTATTAATTGTACTGGTAACACGGAAATGAGATATTCCAGGGATATTGCAAACATTGCAATATTCAGTCCTGTGTTAATATTAGTCCCTCGCAAGATAGACACTTTGTGCTCTGAAGTGTAATGCAACTTAACACTGTGGTGTACACAACGTACGATGTCTTAGTTTACTTGGAGTGCAGTATACAAGAGTACTATTACCAATAATTTATGAGTAGTGTGGTACAGCATAAATCTTACATTAACTAATAATAAAATTATGGTTCTACATAGTTATAAATAAATAACCATAACGATATATATAGTGATTATTTATTTATAACTACGTACGACTACACACTATAGCATATATTTATTCACTGAACTAAGCATTTCTCATAAGATTTTATCGTTATGGTTATTTATTTATAACTATATAGAACCATAATTATTAGTTAATGTAAGATTTATGCTGCACCACACAACTCATAAAATATTGGTAATAGTGAGATTATACCTACAGGGTAGTACAAAAGTGAAGCGTTTTTTTCAGCACATGTCGATTGTGCTGGAGGAGCTGGAGGTCTACGAGCAAACCCAACGGCTCTTCTATTAGATTACAAATTGAAACGACCTGTTTTTTAAAATATAAAGCACTAAATAAAGTTACCAAAGTTAGAGTGAAATACTCCATTCAAAACTGTTAGATTGCGTGATCGTAAGTTCAAAAGTTTTTACCGAAAAATCAATATCTGGTTGGTAGTGAAGTGTTTATTATCCATATCCTACCTATATGAAACTGCCTCTGTGGTCTAGTGGTAGAAGCTTCGCTTCATGGCCCAGAGGTCCCGGGTTCGATTCCCGGGTGGGACCATCAATTTGTGTTTCTAAATTGTGGTTCTAAGTTTGGTTAGGACATAGAAGGCTGATCACCTGATGTCCGAAATAGTGAAACGATCCATGCTGTCGGATGGGCATGTAAAGCAGTCGGTCCTACGCCTAGCTCTCTCCAGTCGTGTCGGTCAATCCGTCCCATTGGGTTATGAGAGTGATGGAACAGAGAGTGCTCCTGTGTACTGCGCACACACTTGGGCACTATAATCTACTCCTGCGTAGATGGCTGATCTCAAATGAGATTGGCCGCCGTAGTCGAAATTCGGCTAGGAGGACATTATTATTATATGAAATGGCACTATCAATAAAATAACTACCAAGATAACCATAAAACCGGTGATAAAAACGAAATAAAACTACTTAAATTGAATCTAATTACGAATGACTGTAACGGTTCTTCAATACCGCTCTCTAGTAGTCTGTTCTAATAAATGTCTCCGTTATTTATATTAACAAACGGAGGATATCTAGAGCTAAACATATTATTGTATAATAATAATATAATTAACACAAATTATGCTGTTAAATGATGATGTAGATAAAGATATATAGAAATATAGAAATTTGCCACAAGTGCTATTTTATTTATTCATTTACATTCAAAGTGACGTCAAATCGATAACATTTGTCACAGGCAATACGTCATACTTCCATAATGAATTAATGACACATACTTTATGTGGTTATTTCACCTTATAGTACCGTAACTAGTGTGAAAATAGTTATTTATAAGTTCAAGGCAGATGGAGTAATAAATAAAATGTGCCAGTTATTTTTTGTAGTAGCCTACTTTTTTTTCTGTAAAGTAATTAACATTTAAGAGTTAAACAACACATAATTAATTGTTATCTACTTATATCTGTTTGCCTTATAGACCGCAAGTAGGTACCTAACAGATGTGACTAGACTTGGTTTCACCTCTATGAGTAGCTACCTATATTTTAATAATATACCTATTAGTGTAATGTAATAGACCTATATTTATAAATACAGGTACATTCTTATTGGAATATTACAGTGGATTTAAAAAAAAATGTTTTTGAGGTACGTTTTCATCAAATCATTCAAATCATGTAATGAAGTACACTGTCACTGATAGATTTACAACATCTCAGATTAAGGTGGGTTTTCACCAAATTATTTAATTATTTTAATGTTAAGCGTATTTAGTCGCTTGTCAAACGTCTGTCAATACAAAGTGTTTAAAACTTGACTTAAATGCAATTTTAAATACGTCGATTGTTTGGTAAAAGTGGCCGTGACACTGCTTTCAGGATTTAAATAAGTACTTACGCTAATCGTGAATAATGTATTCCCTAGCGCGGATTTTCCGCTAAATCTGAAAGATAAAATCGTATTTATTGACTACGGTTACAGCCCAGACGATTTTACACGAAACTCACCGAAATTGTCTGACAGGCGATTTACGAACCTATCCCCTATCTTCACAGCTACCTTTATTTTACAACATAACATAAATTGAACTTTAGGATAACATATAAAATTGAGATTTTCTTTCAGCAAGCTTCAAACGAAAAGACTAAGCAGTAAAAAATGCCAAGTGCCATTCGGAGTCCCTTATGAAGTTTAGGGGTACAGCTGTACTAACCGATAAGGTATTTTTTTAAATAAATCTGAATATAAGAGGTTTAGTAACAGTGACCCTTTGGCACCCTTTGTGCACGTAATCTTAAATAAAATAATGTTAGAGTGATTTTATAATACACTTACGTAAGTATGTAATATGTTTTATTATATTCCTAAAATATTAATTAGTAATTGGTTGTAATTGATAAAAGTAATTTAATTAGTAATTATTATGTAGGGTGTATATTTTAGTATTTCTGTGTACTTTTTAGGTTTAAAAGAGAAATATCAATTTTATTAAATTAAGTTTGCTCTAATTCGTGTATTTTGTTAAAGAAAGTATCTCACTGGAGTGGCAAGGTATAAAATGTAATCATACTTATTAAAAGAGTAGTTTAGTTCATTTTCCTTGCGCCCATTTTCTGTCCAAACACTGTTGCCTTTTATCTGAGATCCATTACATTGATTGATAAAAGGGAGCTTTCAGTAATATTCCTTCTTAATTTATCAATTACAGAAAGTGTTTTTGAGTGATGGCCTGCTATGAGCGTAATTGAGGAGAACAGATGGGATTCTATTGGAAATACTTGTTTATTAGGAGCTAGATATTTTGTATAAAAAGACCTATAAGTAAGTACATAATTATTATCTTAAAATTTTATTTACAGATTTTTGCCGGATTGGCGTCAGGTGGTCGACAATAGAGATGTGTGGAGTAAACATGGGGAGGCCTTTGTCCAGCAGTGGGACACTGAAATGGCTACATAAAAAAAAACATGAGACCTGAATGAAAGCGTAAGAGAGGAAGACCGAGAAAGACTTGGCTAGACTGCGTAAAACATATATGATTGAGTTACCTAATGAGAATTTTATTTATTTTATTTATTATTTATTTATGGAAAACCAACAGTTACATATAAAAAATTAATTTAGACAGAAAATTATAACTTAAACCAAAAACAGTTTCCACTTATAATATAACTTAGATAGTTAAGACAGTTTAAAACATATATATAAGTATATTTTAATTTTAATTAACCTACCGATATACAAAAAAAAAACATTAAGAATAACTTAAATTAGGTATGTCAGTCAGTATGTAAGTTATTTTATCTATTTTTAAATAAGGTATGTCAGTCAGTACGTGAGTTATTTAATATATTTTTGAGAACATTGCTTGATAGCATAAATAAATCTAAATCTTTACAAACTTTATTACATAATTTACTAGCTCTGATAAGAAAAGAATTCTGAGAATAATTCGTTTTAGCATTTGGTATTGAAAACGTTAAACATGATCTAGTTAACTTATATACTTATTTTATAGAAGATAGGGAAATTGGTATGACATGAACCACAAAGCCGACCCAGCGACCCTTTCGTGTAAGACCCTAGGAATAGCAAGATATTTAAAACCATATTGTATCGTATCTAAGTAGTATCGTCTCACACACAATAAAGAGTGCTTATTATTATTATACACCTCAAATTGAAATGACATAGAACGGGACGCCGGCAAATAATCTATTCTATTCTATTCTGTTATTCATGGAGGTGTTAGAGGTAGTTCCTGCACCTGGCCAACATGAATAGAACCTTTGTGTATCACATTTAAGTGTTTGGGACAGGACTAAGAAGACGAGAGGGTTAGGTCAGAAAAAATTCTATTTTGGTGTCCATAATTTTAAATCAATACTGAAGCGTATTTTTTGTACCAAACTTTAAATGATTGGTGAAAAAGATCCCGACGAATTGAGAACCTCCTCCTTTTTTTGAAGTCGGTTAATAAATTAATCGTGAAATTGCACATGTTCGTAACTTCTGGAAAGTCTGTGCCTGTGTACCCATCACACACTGTAGCGGCGATACGGTTCGCTCCTTAACATTTTTGCAGAACGAAACAATGTAGAAGCGCTGAAGCTCGTTTTACCTTTGACTTTTTTTGTGAACCGAGGAAAGGGTCTTATTGGACAGTGGACACTATAAATTAATCTCAAGTCGGGCAGGATTCTCCACATTTCAGACATAAATAATTGTTCTTCATCAGACATTCCAAGACAACGTATCTGTCTTCATTGCCACTAAGTGATGTTTGGACTCAGTTTAAGCGCACAATATATAGGGTGTTGCAAAACTGGTATAGTGAATTCTAACCAACATTTGTTCGACTGTTGGAAATGTAATATGTATGTGAAAAATATATCGGTTCCCTTATACAATTACCTACCTACTTTTTTTTAAATCCCATAATGCAATTTTCAGACAATTTTTTCATCGCTCCAACATTATAGTTTTTTTTTTACCCCCGTTATTACATATCCTAGTAACACACCTAGGTTAGGTACATAACTGACACAGTTAGTGATGGATACACAATTTTAAAATCAATTCAACTTCCCTAAGAAATAACATAAAAAAACCTTTGACAAACCTTTTCGTGTCTAGATACAATACTATCCAGTTTAATGTTACTTTTGCACGCGCCTTCAACTTTTATTATGCCTTCTTTCTTACTACAAGTAGTAAAGTGGGCGTATAGAAGAACTATTAACCTGAAATCCTTGAGATTGGAAAGTTTAATTATTGTAAAACAAATATATAACCACTATACAAGGTGTTGCAAAAAGGGTACTAAGCCGAAAGTGGGTGACTCAGGGGGTCATACTGAACAACTTTTGTTCTAAAATATATTCGTTCTCCATAGTAAAAAGTCACCAAAAAGTTTTCAATGAAAAAAAAAAAATTTTTTCGTGAATTTTCAAAACTCGTAGAACAAAAGTTGTTCAGTATGACCCCCTGAGTCACCCCCTTTCGGCTTAGCATACCCTTTTTGCAACATTCTGTATACTGTATACAGTAGTATACAAGGCCTAAAAATCCCTTCCGTGACCCGTGCCCCAGCAGTGGAGACGTGATGAGTCGTGATGTTGTTTACTTGTCTATGGTCGTGATGATGAATGACTGGTATTATACGAATCGCATTAATAAAATCAGGCAAATGTAGTCATATACTGTATCGTTTTATTTTTTTGGTTAACTTCCGTAATACCTGTAAGTAAATGCTAAGAAATTTAAATGTCGATTTTTTCAAAATATTTATAGGTAGTACCTAACTACTTAAGTTTTAGTAATGGCTTCTAATTTTATACGTCTCAGAATGCGTATTGAAACATTGTTGGCTTAAAAATAGCAAACCGAATGTAATCAAATAGGTAATATTACCTCGTGAACAGGAACGTAAATCTTCAACTACTTTGACATTTGCAGGAAAGTATGTAGACCACCTACTGTACCTTATGTACTAACATTGGATCTACGTTAGGGATGCCCGATTTTCTGTCTTGAATCGATCTTTTGGATCGTAATCGTGATTCGTGAATCGATTCTCGATCTAGATCGTATGGCTTTGAATCGATTAAATCGATCTTGGAAGATCGTATCATAAAAAAGTATTTAATAGATTCTTGATATAAATCGTATGGCTTTGAATCGATATCGAAAGATCGTTATATATAAAAAAAATAAGACACAGTAAGCACTAAGCATGCAAGATTTTTATTTTTTTTTCACTAAAAGTCATGTATGATTTCAACCTCTGCATTTGACTGCGCGCTGGAGCTAGCCTATACGATTCAGCCCCTCAATGGGGAAGAAAACCGAGTGAAATTACTATCATAATCGAGTGTATCTGACTAATCAACTTATTGGAGAACGAAACAATAAAACAGTGTCTGAACCAACCAATAAGATCTGGAGAGTTTCGTTTTCTGATGATACGATTTTTTCATACGATCTTCTCTGCATACGATTCGTTTTTCCTAAAGATCGCATGCCATTGAATCGATTCAGTAAATCGCTAGATCGTATTGCCCGATCTGAATCGATCTTCCAAAAGATCGATTCAGATCGGGCATACCTAATCTACGTACAATCCACAAAATATTGAGTAATAAAAAAAGAGTCTTCAACATGAATTTGTTATAAATTCATAGTTAACTAATCCATGAATGTTAATTTATCAATCATTAATAATTAATCCTACATTGAAGATTGTAAACTTATATGATATACTTATTCAGTATAAAAAAACAATTAAACAATTAAAAACAGTGAGCTAAACAATTCAAATTTTCAAAATCACCTGAATTAGGCCATTATCTTAAAGCTATCCCTAAAGGTATGCACTATAGCTATTTTCCATAGACAAAGTTTGAGATAATTTCATTCCAAGTACCTTACCTAAAAAACTGCAAACTATCCCAAGTTCGGCATTTGATGGTAAAATGCAATAAAGTTACATTTTGTAGATAATGTTATGAGTAGTAAGATTAATGATACAATATGTACCTTTTTCAACCGGCAATCAATATTCCTCGCCACCAACGTAGTTAGAAACTTCTTTGTTACTTTCAGGAGTTTTCCAATATCACTAGGCACTACACACACTGTTGGCCACTATTTACAGACACTACTGAAGTTTTCGATTGTTTAGGAAAGGTTCAAACTAATCGATAGTTGAGTTAAAGTACTTAGCACAGCTTTGGTCCTCGCACCAGTGATATAGTTAGTTATTAGGTATATTATAAGAACTATTAAACACTACGAAGTAGAGATATGGAATATATTTATTGATATAAATTGATATTGGATTACATTAAGTCACGGTTTTGGACCAACGGGTTGGGATAATGTTTGAAAAAGTTTGGGGGTTTTTTTTCAAGGATATAAAGCGGGTTTTGTAAGCGAATTGACACTAAACTAAATCATTTAAGTCTTCTACTGAATATCCGGCACTAACACATCCACATAATCATTATGTATAGAATCAGAATTATTGAAATCTAATTAAAGTTCGATTACGGCTAAAGTTTATGAATAAGCTTTGAAAGTTCGTCCAGACCACGTTTGGACATCCAGTTCTGTTATTAACATGCAAAATAATTAATACGTTCGTTGCAGCGGCGATGTATAAAATATTACGAGCGTTTCGCAGAGCGGCGCTGAGGACGTCTCGCTGCCCCGCCGCACGAGCGCGGACTGAAAGCTTTCCTACCTTTCTCTGAAACCAGTGTTCCACATTCAAAAATCCCGCCATCGTTCCAGTGGGTGAGAGCGAGATAAACATATTTCTGCAGCTTCCACCTGAAAACTACGCTTGACTGGCGTATATCAAGGAAATACGGAAGGTGGTCGTATCAAAATAAACATGCAGCGAGCCGTCTGGATTTGGTAGGTCAAATTATGCAAAGTGATTGCATTATTTGTGGCACAATCGTCAGCGTGGCAATCATACCGTTTTTTCTTTCCTAAGTCACTTGCCCACGGTGGAAAAAAAAGAGAGGAAAAAACAAAGTATACGTCGAAAATAATAGACAGTGAAAAATACAATTTAGAGATAACTAATAGCAATACTTTTTTCGCCATGCAATATTGTGAAATTTAGTTAAATCCGTTCAAAACGGAGGCATTATTTTGACATTTGGAATTTCTTTATTTAGAAAAGAAAATATATTTTCTTACTAATATAACCATTATTAATGGTTTGTACCTTTCTCTTCTACCCAATTTACAATAAGCTTTCTTAAGTCTAAATTATGTTTGCATTTCTTGAATAAACCCTAGGTTAGATGGTGTTCCAGTTTTTGATTTCCAATATTTTATGTTGAATGTTGGCTCCTATTTCAAGCAGTAAGCCACAATAAACATAATCATATAATGATAAGATAATAATTATATTATACTAATGAGATATTTCACACTATAGGTAGATTTTTCATACATAGGTACCTATATATTTTTTGGATCCGCCAATCGCGCTACACCAAAGATTCGAGAAAACAATTTCTTTTCAAAAATATAAAACAATTTCTTTTTTTACAAGTACCTACCTAACTATTTTACCGTCGAACTAAAAGACAAATAGAATTTAGCTTGAATTTACTAGAATTAAATTGGAAAGGAAGCCAACTATCTGGAACTTTCATTCTCATCGACTTTCCTTTTGTTAGACTCTTCCGATTGCTTTTCGAATAATTATTTTTTACATTTAAGTGCTTCTTATTGCCTGTTTACCAACTCAGAACTTTATATTAAACAGAAAATAAGTATGAAATGCAGATCTGTAATTTTTCTGATTTTTGAAACTGGGCTATATCTTCAATAAAATATAAGGTAAATTCATTACCAGTAGGGAATAAAATATCGATTAGATTTGATTTTGACAAGGATTCCAGGGCTAACGCCGAAATTATTAAGCATGGGACTAAATAATATCTAGAGGTATATAACTAGCGTATTAAATATTAAGGCACAATATTTAACACATAATATTACATAAATTAAATACCTAATTTAATTATCGTCATGAAATCCTTTGTAACTTGTAAAACTTTGCAATTAAAATAAAGTGGCTTGATTACTGCTGCGCTTTGAGCCTCATTTCAAAAACTAGTTTTTTATGTCGGCGGTGGTGGCTTTAAGATGCAGGGAATTATGCCTCACTTATAATGTCGACTTTTCGTCGCGCCTCCGCCTTAACTTCTTTAGTGAGCGTCGAACTAGGCTCGCACATAGAAAACGTAGGGTGGGTAGTGGGCACGCTCCCTTAGCATGAATTTTCATCGTGAACGTGAAGTAAACTTACTCGATGAATTTTGTAGGAAATTTTAGTTCTGCTACCGACCGCCAGGGGCGCTGTTCATATTTTCTCGTTGAATTTTACTTCACGTTCACGATGATAATTCATGCTAAGGGGTCTGTGTCGCCGCCGCCGCCGGCGCCGCAACTCCGTCTCCACTCTTTTGCTGTGATTGGAAAGCCTTAAGTTTAAGAAAGATCCTCTCAACTAAATAGTTTTACCTATTTCATACCTAGTGTTAACAAACATTGTGATTTAGTTATGCGACTGCTGTCCATATTGGAATTTCTTGATCACAGTCGGTCCATTGGGAAATAAATAGTATCAAACCGAAACCCAAAATCTATTTCACCAAAATAGCTGGTATCTAACATACTGTATCAATAATAAGTACTTAAGGCCGTGTTCACATTCCAATAAATATTTTTTAGACTTTGAAAAAATGAGAGCTTGATAACTTTTGAAAAAGCAAGTCCTTTATTTTATTTTATTTATTTCCGTTTACATGCCGCTTCAGGGATTAAAGACGTGAGCTTTTTGTAAAAAATCAGGCAGGCACTTAAGTTCATAAATAAAGACGAGCTAAGAGTGATAAAACACATTTAAATTTTTCATAAAGGTGCGCCCTGCTAAATCACTTGTATGTGCGCATGAATATTGAATAATTCAGGCGTTTGAAGCTGTTTCAGCTGCTCTGAGCCGTGGCTTTGATTCGCGGAATGGTTTTAATAGGCCGCTATGGGAATTTGCTCGTATTAGCGAGATCTTGTTAGAAACACTTCAGACGAAAATTATTCTAATGACCTGTTTTGGCGTTACTCGGCAGTTTTAGTTTAACAACTTGTCATTCTGATTTTAACTGAATAGCATTTAGGTTGTACTTAATGTATCGTATGAAATGACAGATGATTAGAATACGTATTTATAGTAGGTACGCAAAAAAATATATATATTATATTTAAATTACTAAAAATATATATATTATATCTAAATTCTTAATGTCCTAAAATACAGTAAAGTTTTACTTTTTACATCATCATTGCAGATTATGTAGACCAATGTAATTTTGTGTTAACACGAGATATACTTTCCGGTTACGATCGTCCAGGGACTTCATAATGGTGATGAAGTGGCAAAAAGGTAGCACAAACTGCCTAATGCAAACACGTACTGGTCAAATTAAACTCTTAGGTCACATGTGTTAAACCATATATGTGTGGATAATGCTTCAGTTTTTTTTAAAGCTACCTTGAGACTTTCATTTTACTTAGAATAGAATAGAATATTGCTTTATTGAACACCACATAAATCAGACATACAAAAACCTACTTAGACTACAGCTAATGTACAACATAATTATAATGTAACTTAGTACGCCAATGACGTTCTTTGTAAGTTTGTAAACTGTATTTTATGGTGAAGATGCCGACTAGCTCAGCAGTTTAGGATAAGTGTACTACTATGTATAGCTCAATGTGTGAGTACTACTACTGTACAATCAAAGACTGACAACTGATTAGACAAGTGCCAATTTCTACATAGTCGGTTAGAGCATAACCAGGGAGTAGTGGTTGACTTTTGACACATCTGTCATGAATTTTATATGGAGATGACGTTTAATTTATATATCAATCCCTGTTGGTTAGATAACCGAATATGGAGAAATTGGCACTAATCCTCTCACTACGGTAACAAACCCTTACTTCACCGATAGTATTTAATATTGTCAACGACACGCAAAGAAGGCCACTCTGCTAAACGGAGTACGAAATCCCGGAGTCCCCGCTCCATTAGCTGAAAATCTTTGCCTAATTTGCGTTTACTGTCTCCATTGTGGATTCCTTATTAGTATTCTGAACTGGTATTCAGTTCAGTGACACGTTTCAGAGTTGGCTCGTCTGTTACCTCTCTATCTACAAGAGACAACTCTGCCTGATTGGGAGTACACACAAGGCTATGTAGACTGAAAAAGTTATGCATTTGCATCCAGAATTTAGAATTTTTTAATCAAAATAATATTTGAGTAAAATACCTACAAGCAATGATAACATTTATACACGTACCTATGTATGTGAAAAAAGTTTCAGCTTAATAAAGGTTCAATCATTTTTTTATTCAGTACCTTTATTATTAATTTGTATTGAAAACTTCCTCTACAGTACGAGTTTTTTTTTATGTTTTTCGTATTTGTTATATGGGCATTAACAAAATTATAAAACATAAGATGGCATAATCAAGTATTTTCTGAAAACTTGTAATATCTTTGTTCATATTACAGCTATCTTATCATACTATATTTTATGTATAGGTACCTACACAAAAATCCTCTCACAAATACACGAATATAGGTATAGGTACAAAAAAGACCTAAAGATACACATAATTTTTTAATAAATGATCATGTAACCTCGAGTTTCAAATAAAGGCTTGTTAAAAATACGTCGTGTCACTGTAACAGGCACAGCCAATTCTGATAACTATGAGAGTTTTCAAAACGAGATTAACTAAATTAGACACATTGCGCCAATTTTACTCTGACTTTTGGGCTAAAAGTCCCGGGTTCTGTCGCTTGCCGACATGAGTTTCTTTTAATTTTATATGTATTGTATGTAGGTATATTATACACGAGTTTCTAATAAAAGAGTACAAAATTATTAGCGCTTGGTTGCTAATAATTTTGTACTCTTTTATTAGAAACTCGCAAAATTTCAGGAATAATGCTTCAGTTTTTCATTTCATCCTTTTCATTGTTGGGCTGTGAATGCGGCACAAAGTGATAATTATTTATGAGCCCGCCCACGCTTGGCTCCCATTTGGTTCAGTCAATTTGACGAACAATGACGTTTAAAATTTAAACCTTAATTTGACGGTTGTTAGAAACTTTGCTTAGTAATTAATTTTATAATGAGGTCAGACACCTGCAAAGCGTAAAAAGCGTTAGCCGCTGGTCCTTTGCAAATATTCCGTATAAGACATATTCCATATATAGACTCCAATTAAATAATAATAATATTATGATGCTTTATATGTTGCAAAGACTGCTACGCAAGAATTATACAAAAGAATATAAGGAACATGACAGTTTCTATAAGAAATAGATAGCAATGATAATAATATTGACATGTAACTTACATTCGGTTACTTTATAAAAACTTACTTCATTCAATTCGCTCTATTAAGTGGACTCTTATAGGTACTTTTATATGTCATTAATGCTTTCTATCTATCCAGATAAGTTTCGTAACTTTCCTCTAGTTGTGTTTGCACAAACTATTTCTCGTTTCGTAACTATTTACCTGATTTGTGATGAAAGTATCTTCTACTAAGTTCATCAAACTAAGTTTATAATTGTAACCACGAAGCTGTTCGGAACACTTGTGTAATTGTGTATTATCTACGTATCAACCTTTATTTATTTAAAAATATATGTTTGTATATATATTTCTATAAAATGCTCATATTTTAGGTTTTGCGAAGCGAACAATCTGTATTAATTAAAACTTTGCTACTTTAGTTATTTTGCTGTACTTATTACCTATAGTTTTATTTTTGTAAGTATTCACTGCTATCTAAATGTTAATTTAGATGCTAATCATGAGTTAAATACATACTGAGTGTGTGTATATTTAGATCAAATGTTTCCATTTTGTTCCAGCCAACAATTTCAGGAAGTTAGGAAACGTTAAACAAATTAGGTACATCACACGTCTGTCTCTAGATAGAGCAAATTGCTAGACTCGCAGAGTTGTAATCTACTAAACGACCGACCTAATAGTTTTATTTCCTGAATTAGGTCCTACAATTAATTGGCAAACATTTCAGGGCATGACTTGACTAATTCACGTCTAGTAAGTTTTCTTAATTTCAGGATTGTTTTCTTTTTACTAAACTGAATTATTTATTTACCCCCTTATTCATAAAAAAGTTACTGGACTCTTTAGCTAATGAACTGTTTTGTCACTCTCTGACAGAGAACAATTTGTTCTTTGGCAGAGAGTGACAAAACAGTTCAATAACAAAAGCGTCCAGTAACTTTTTTATGAATAAAGGGGTTAGACTGTACATCATCGGCCAGTAATCACTTAGTGCTGGACATATCTTATCCCAAGTAACGCCACAACAGTCTGTCTTCGGCCTTCCTCATCCAACCACTGATCTGGCTATCAGTTTAGAGAGGTCTGGGGGGCAACGCATCCTTTTAATGTGATCAATTGAACATAAATTTTGTTTACCCAAGTGTATACCTATCCCTGATGATGATGATGATGATGATGATTGGTCCGACCGATTTCGGCCATGGCGACCACTTCGACCCCTAAAGGGCTGGTAACGTAAACGTTGAAAGCATATCACAGAATTGCCGTAGAGCTTTTGCAATGCAATGTGCTACATGAACGTCACTGGAGGAGGATTCTTTCATGGTAACTTTGCAATACTTGTAATGCACTTAAAAAGTGTCGGATATATTACATTCCACGTCTAACTCATTATTTCTATTGAATAGGTCATGTTTAGTGGTCCTGAACTTGGACATGTAGGACGGTAGTAGGTGCCGTATGTAGTAACTTATCTTATTTCTGTAAAACTCGTAAAAACAACCACTTTAGAGTGACCCAGTCCACTTTGTGCCTCACTAGTGTCGTGAGCGAATAACTTGCAGTTGGTGCTTAACTCATTAAACTTTAGTGCTAATGTCAGTAGGTCCATTTCCCTCGCTCTATAAGTGAGGAGCATATCGCTGTTGTCTCAAAATTTTCGGTCCGCCATAGTAAAAAGTCACGTGAACAACAAGGTTTCTATGGAAAAACTAAATTTTATTTCGTCGTAGAAAAAGCCTCCTGTTATGAACTCCCTTCGGCTTAGTTTGGCATTGTTGCAACATCATGTATAGCAGTAAAGATAAAAGAAAAAGTTTCATGCAAAGCCCGCGGCGAAATCTAAACTTAATACTTATGATACTTAATTCATATCATGAAAATTCATATCTGGTTTTGAAAATAAAACTGTAAAATATTCAGCGATCTATGAGCATTAATAATAGAAATATATAATTGAACTTTAATAATACCTGATAATCTAAGATACACGTACTTATTTTAATGTACCCGTAAACCATTAAATAAAGTCCTTAGTTTCCTTATATGTTATATTTAAAATACAGATAGAATAAAACCCAGGCAAGTCAGCTTTTTTTATTCATATCGGGTATCCGTTATTGTATACTTTGTATAATAATAATCATTTATTTCAGGTCATCATTTGTTAAATTTATATTAAAATCACAAAATAAACCAAGTATACATAGAGACTGTGTTATTTCTACATTAATTTCGTATATTAAAACCATTTTATCGGTCTTAATGTACGAAATTAATGCTGAAATAACACGGTATACAAATAATAATATTGTGAATAGAGAAAAGAAGCCATCTTGAAAAGGCAAAATAATAATACGTTCTTCAGTGGCTGACTCCATTTTCTGGGAAACTTGACATTTGCTGCTCATGTAGGTAGTTTTTACGGACATTACGGGCACGTGATATTATAAACTATAAGGGCCACTTGCAGAAACATATTAAATCTAGATTTAGTGTTAAATCTCGATTTAGTGTCAAATTTTATATGGACTGACGTTTCTTAAATCGACATTTGACACTAAATCTAGATTTAATTTGTTGGTGCAAGGGGCCCTTATTGTTGAAGATTTTTTTTTGTTTACAAAATACTGACATTATTGGCTATCATGGACTATCACAGCTAATTAGTCTATGATAATGTGTCCATAAAAAAAAAAAACAAAACGGTCAAGTCTGAGAAATCGTGGTTCTACTCTTATAGATAATAATGTTATTATAAGTTGTTGATTTTAATACTTTTGCTTAATATGGTCTTATTAGCGTGTAGATGACAAACTAACAAAGTCTCTAAAAATTAAAAAACCGACTTCAAAAAACCACTAAAATGTAAGAAATAATTTAAGGTTTACACAAATTATATGTGACAGTACAAATATACCTAAGCAGGAACTGTTCTTTTTTTATGTTGATGCGGTTACAAAGTACTTAGGTGGTCTGAAAAGTTTCCGACCTCAACGTGAAGATGGTAGCACACATCAATTAAAGTCAGGGAATGTAATTGTGCATCTTTTGACAGCAACACTTCAAAGTTTCAGCCATTTTTGACGCGCGGTTTTTATTTTACAGTCGTTTGAGTGAGTCGATGTGAGCATTTCTGAGAAAATTGAAAAAATCGAGTATCGAGCTGTCTTAAAATATTTGTTTTTTAAAGGGAATGCCCCTACGCAAATCAAAGATGAGTTAGATTCTGTGTACGGGGACTCTTCTCCGTCATTTACCACAGTAAAATTTTGGGCAGCCGAATTTAAACGTGGCCGTAAGAGCTTCGGAGATGATGAACGTTCGGGACGTCCAAAAACTGCAACTACTGACGATAACATCGCTAAAGTTCACCAAATGGTATTAGACGACCGCCGAATTAAAGTGAGAGAGATAGCAGAGGCAATGAAAATGTCCAGAGAACATGTTTGTCACATATTAAATCAAGATTTAGGCATGAGAAGGCTGTCCGCGCGTTGGCTGCCGTGTTTGCTAACGTCAGACCAACGACGTGTTCGAATGAACATTTCCAATGCTCTGTTGGCGCAGTTTAGGCGCAATAAATCCGAGTTTTGGCGCCGCCTAATTACTATATGAGAGACTGTAGAAGAATAAAAATAAATTTTAAGAAAAAAAAACTTGTATCTATGTTAGGTCGGAAACTTTTCAGACCACCCACGTAATCTGAAGAAATATGGCACGTATGTGCGGTTACAAAGTAATCTGAAGAAATATAGCACCAACTTCAAAAAAGAACAGTTCCTGCTTAGGTATATTTGTACTGTCACATATAATTTGTGTAAACCTTAAATTATTTCTTACATTTTAGTGGTTTTTTGAAGTCGGTTTTTTAATTTTTTTAATTATTATTTTATTTTATAGTTTTTAGTTTATTTTAAAGAATTTTTAATCAAAAGTAAGATGCAAATGATACCAAAAAGTCCTACTTATCAATACGAATCATTCAAGCCTAAACACGAGGTAGTTGCTATATACCGTTGAGGAGTTCCCTTAACTGCCTTCCGTTTCCATCATCAGATCAGCTCAAGGTCACCATCATATTTTTTTGTTATAAGAACTATATTTACGTTCTTAATTTCATTAGAATCGGTTAATATGTGTCCAAAATGGAAATTCATACCCTGTTTTTACCCCTTTACCCACCTTTAAGGGTGAGATAAAATTAAAAAAAAAAAATGGGACCACCTGGGAGCTCAACCCAATACAACAAAAAAAGAATTTTTCAAAATCGGTTCATAAACGGCGGAGTAATCGGTGAACATACATAAAAAAAAAACCCGACGAATTGAGAACCTCCTTCTTTTTTTGAAGTCGGTTAAAAATACCGTGTACTTTTTCTTTACGTTCTCCCTTAGTTACAAGGTTTTAGTAGGTACCTACTATGAAATCTTATATGGAATATCCGAAAAAGTATATCCACAACAATAAGGTAATTACGTGATTTTGTTTGTGAGCATGTCATTTACATATTGTTTATTTTCACAAAACAAAGGAATATGCAAGTACAGTATGAAGAAGATTTAGGTACATACGGTTAGTTCGACTACATATGCTTTTTTTCCATTCCCAGAACGAATGATTTTTGTTGTAACTATAAAAATAAACCGACAAAGTGTTCTAATATACCAATTTAATTAGCAATTAGTAACGCCCTTCTGAACATTAATTACACGTAATGGTTCTATGTGTAATCTAACAGTATCGGGCGAGTAGCCTTGATAACAGCGATAAATTCTGTAACGATTCAGGTAGACCGTTTTGGTTGGCCATACAGTTCATTTATGAAAAAATAAAAAGTCGTCCGTATAAAGTATGATTTATCAGAAATATTAAAACACGTATTAACGTATGAGATGTTCACACTAGCTTTAGGCAATACTTTTTTCTCATCACTTATCTTTCAAACCTTTCATGGGTTCCCAAAAATAATTCAAAACTAAAAGTAGTCAAATCGGTTCGGCCATTTTCGAATATAAGTGCGTCTGACGAACCGGAATTTATTACACGGGACTTGAACCCAACGACCTCAAACGAGTGAAAACTGTACATTTTCCATTTTTCCATTACATTCTAGACCAGTCAGCTAAGCTGTGAAACTCCTTATTTCAATTTGTAGTTAAACTGAGATTATGGTTCAACAAGTCGAATCGCGACCAAAGTTCTCGATGGTACAGACGATAGCAAAGACAATGAACTGGATGCAAAAAATTAAATGTTTAGGTACAAAATTGAGTCTCGTCTGAGTGTACTTTTTTATTGAGTAAGATAAAAGTTTGGTTTTAATTCAATTTCTTAACTTTAAATAACTTTTACTTAGATTCCACAAGTAAGTAGAAGTACAACTTCTCTTTTTACATATATATAGGTATTTAAGCAATCTCTACAGTGATACTAACCTAACCTAAATTGAGTTTAAATAGGCAGCTAAAAATTTACAAATATTAATAATTTATTTAGCGAAACCGCTAATTACTTAGGTATTCGTAACTCCAATTTAATCATATAAATAAAACTTATCACGGTATACGCAAAAAACGCAATACTAATAACATTTCTATCGGGTAGAAAGCTTACCGGTAGCTCATATTAACGAATAGAAATCAATTAAATAATGTCTCTGTCGTAGGCATCTGGTTGAATCCCTAGCTCGTTCACTGAATGACGCTATTGTGATTTTACGTTCGCGCTTTTCAAACGGCTAAGTTAAAATCCGCTAACTAGTTGGACGTTTTATGACGCTTATTCAATCAACGTTCGGCCTAGTTATACAACTGAATAGCGTCATTCAGTGAACGAGCTAGTGATTCAGCCTGCGACATCTTCACTCTCAAACCAGACATAGTAGGCATAACTACTAAGCTACACAATTAACTCCGTCTAATTATGGCTGATAGAGATAAGAGGCCTCGATCTGTAACCTTGACGACATCAAATATTAATTTAAACGTGACTCAAGTCGTTTACATCAAAGTCAATCTTGTTTTGAATATTATTAATAAGCTGTTGAGGTTTATTCTATTATACACTCACCTGCAAAGAAACAGTTCCTCTTACAAAATGCAGACACCAAATTACTCAATTTCTTTTATACATTGAATAGGATTTTTTTTTGGTAATATTCTGGTGCGCCGTAAAATGTACTTGAACATTGCAGAAGGCGTCATTAACTTAGCTTTTTCCGTTTAGAAGTAATTTGGTGAATTTGTCAAATGAACTTTTTCATTGCCCGTGAGTGGATTATAATTATTATAGTCGTATACCTATAACTACAAAGGGTTTCTCTAATTGATAATGCATCTTAAAAAGTATCACATTATCATCCAATTTCGAAGAATGCGAGATGCACTATGCATAAGCGTGTATATTCAACAAATCTTCCAAAACAAAGTTGTAAATGTTGAATTTTTTTCTTTTTATTATTATTATTTATTAATCAAACATATTTTTACAATAAAGACTTAAATACTAACAGTGTGACAAATTGTTGCATACGTTCATGTTACACTCTACGTACTTCAGCTGTAAACGTAAAATTGAATATGCAACTGAAATAGCAAAAGCCTCATCCACTCCCATTGCCTCTGCAGGGAAATCAGATGCAAACATATTTTCAGTGTACACTAGGGAAAATTGCACAAGTCACCATCACATTCATATGTACGTTCATTTTATTAAACTGAAGTGTTCAGTTGATTTTCCACTATTGTACTTTAGGTTCGTAAAGTTTAAGTTTGAATTAAGTGGGAATTAAATAAATAGATTCATTAATTTCAGATCGCTTCAGTGTTTTTGAAAATAGTGTATTTTTATTGAAATCAATTGCATATTGAAGAGCATATTGAACAAATAAAGAATTATCAGTTATTTTTTACCGAATGGCGTAGTGGTTGGTGACCCTGACTACTGAGCCGATGGTCCCGGGTTCGATTCCCGGCTGGGGCAGATATTTGTTTAAACACAGATATTTGTTCTCGGGTCTTGGATGTGCCCGTAAAATGGCTATAGGCCCGCCCCCTATTACATTGGGACTAACATAACACTCTGGCGAAAAGTGGGTGCAGCAATGCACCTCTGCACCTCTGCCTACCCCGCAAGGGAGTACATTAGTACAAGGCGTGAGTGCGTGTGTGTGTTATTTTTTAATTACGTGTACATAATGAGATTAAAAAAAGCCATAACTCGTCGACAAATTAAGAATAAAAAATATATATTAAGTATACAGAAAAATATGTTTATTTTCATGGTGGTCAGGCAAAGGTTGCCAGTCAGTTAGCATCATACGAGACACATAAATTTTACTGCATAAATACCTACGTTCTGTTGTTAACCTTTTAAAAGTTTTTTTTTTAAATAGAAGTAATAATACTCTGAAACTTTATGACCAATACACCATAATGATGACTTTTCCCATTTCTTCACGTGAAACTCTCTCATATATCTTGAAAGGACTTACGCGCTCTCCACTGGGTAACTCGACATGCCCTAATTCCCAAAACGTGGTTGTATTACGTTAATTACGTTCCATTCCAACAGCCGCGACGACTAAGGGGATAAATCAGGAAAATCAAGAGGAAATTATTTTTCGCCCCGAAAGGCTACTCTATGTTATCTAGAGTAGAGCTTTCGTGCAGTCAGCATGTTTACTACAACCAATATATAACCAGTATAGAGTGACCCCCTGATACGGTCACATTTTTCCACGAGAACTAATGGTTTCCGCTTCAGAATACAAAGTAATTAGGTATGGAAAAGTATAAGTGAGGAAGTAGGGCTTGTCAAGATAAAATACCTAAACAGGTTATCTTTAGTAGATTGATTAAATACACTCACGAGCAAAGAAACAGTTCCACTTACAAAATACCGACACTAAATGGCCCATATTTTTATAATAGCAGAAAGTTTATGTTTTAGTTGGTAATATTCTGGTGCGCCTTTAAATATATATGTAGTTCAATATGATACGCCTTTTTCGCATATGAGTTATTTGGTGCTTTTCACACTGGAACTTTTTTTTTGCCTGTGAGTGTATTATATCTAAAATGTTGATTGTTGATACGGAATAGCATAACTAATATAATTAAATAAGCTTCATAATATATGTAACTGAAAATAAAACGATTACGTGTGTATAAATTAACGAACCACAAATACGATCATCAGTCTGACATAGAATCGTTCAAAAATTCAACCCTTCAATTTGAGAGATAGTCGTAAGAATGTAAGTCGCATTTTCGGGGATTACTGCCTTTTTTGCCGGAGGCAAAGCTCTAGATTCTAGATGGTTACATGCATAATTCATGAACTCAACTGAGCACTGCTTATCGTATTCGCTTGAAAGAATGTTACTACTTATCTCTCGCAAAACGAAATTTCTTTTTAATTTTACAACCAGTGTTTTATCAGATGGAGGAGAAAATTGGTTTTAGCTTTAATCTTCATCATGATCACAGCCACACAACTGTTGAATCTTTATTCAAATTGGATATAGATGTTCTTATGGTTCTATGCCACCAATTCCATCACCAGTCATAGTCCACTGCTGGATATAGGTCTTTCGTAAGTCCTGTATAGCGTCACAATACTGTGTTTCTCATCAAACAACTATAGCCCATCTGTCTAAGGTTATCGGCTCAATGGACTGGAAGACGTCCCAAGAACTCGACTAATAAGTCTTACTTGAGCAACAGTAGCCATTAGCAAACGGAAATTAACATGAAGTCCACCTGATTGCATCACCTTAAAATTACATGCAAATATTTTAAGCACGCTTTAGATATTAAATTCTTAAACTCAACTTTTTAAATTTTTAATAACTTTTTTTATAAACTTTATTCTCTATATACAAATAAAATAAACTAATTACAACAATAAAAGAAAATAAAACTTACGAGGCTTAGATATTAAGTGAATAAACCGCCCCGAGACATAACTGACGAAAATGTGCCCATGATGCTCGCAGCATTGCCTCGCTGCACAGCCAGGGATATTCTTTGCATCAGGTATGCCCCAGAGAGAGCGGTTGTCGTAGCCTCGACTCCTCAAGCGGTGACCGATCGCCCTTACGAAGGCCTTTCCCTGTTCACCCCAGACCCCCGCGGTCTCCAACGCCAACGGGACAAAGATGTAGGTGGCCATCAACTGTCTGTACTTGTTGCATTTCTGCCTTGCAGCTGCCTCTGCAGCGGCACCAGCGGTTACTGCGGTTAGGCCTACGTGGGATGGGGCAAATGTGCAGACGCACGTCGCATCCCATAGCACGGACCGGCCCCGCTCCCACGGAATCAGAGTGAGACCGTCCGGGCGCTTCCCGTCACTACGGCATAAACCCGGCGGTTCTAAAACCGTTGGAACGCCAGCTGTGACGAGAGCTCTACGGACGATGTCGTTGATGGCTTGATGCCGGGAGAGCCTCCCCGCGCTGCGAACACAATGGAAGCCGTGCCGGCCTAGCCGGTCCACCGTCGCTCCACAGGCGCACGAGTGTGGCTCACAGATATTGCAGCCCAGGCGCAGCGCCACCGCCACACGCAGAGAATCGTCATCCAGCAACGTCCCCATTTGCGGCGATGGCAATGCGTGCAGCCAAAGACCCGACTCCGGTTGTGACACCGCTCGCAGGCGTGCGAGCTCCGCGCATGTAGTCTGTGCCAGAAGCGCATCCACCGCGACCCGGCACATCTCCTCATCCCAATCCCGTTGACGCTGCGGTTGCTCCGGCTCCGTGCCGCTAGGACACCGTGCCCGCCACAATTCCAGGGCCTCTTCTGCGTAGGGAATGTACAACTCGTCACCATTAAATGATAGGATACGAGTGACTAGCTGTCGAACGACTTTATAATATTCTTCTTCGTATTATAATGTGGTGTATCCTAAGGGCTATGTCCTTCAAAAGATAGGCTCCATAGCATATTATTAAATATTTGGTATATTAGTAATAGTCAAACGTAATGACCACTAATGATATTATCATTAGTAAATTTTGAAATTACCTACATACGGAATAAATTTAAAAATTTAAGTGAAGCTGCTCTTATACACTTACGGGCAATAAAACAGTTCCATTTACAATATTCCGTCACAAAACAGCCTCATTTTTTTAAACATTAATAGGCAATTTGAAAATGATTAGGTATACGTTTTCAATGGACAACATTTCAAAAAACTAAAGCTGCTATAAATCGAAAACCATTTCGAGATTTAGCTCTAAAGGCCACAAAAAAAATGTTTTTGTATTTTTTGTATGTATCATTTTCGAGAAAATCATAAAATAGAAAAAGGGGTTGATGACTTCATGCATCAGGTGCGATGCATTTTGATGATCAAAGCCCATAGATTTAAAAACAAAGTAACTGTCACTTTCATTTTTGATTGACGTTGACGTTTTATCGTGACGTTGTTGTTTATTTGGGTCATTTTCATTAATTCTGTTCTGACACTTTCTGACTATTTTTTTTATTTATTATTTAGAGATGACCTCTATATAATATGTCCCAGAGCATGCCACCGCCTACACAGTTGAAAAAATGCTTCTGCTTATTTTTTTACATGATAAGTACCTACTTTTCATCATCAGAAATATCAATGTCATTTGAAAATGACCCATTTGTTGATTGGCATGTAAACAAAGTTTAAATGTCACTTGTCAGTGTCATTTATGTTTTTTTTCGAGACTCAGGCAATAGACAAAAATAAAAATTTAGCCTAATATGTGACGTCACTTCCGGTTTTAAAATAATTAACTTTAAAGTTAAAAATAGCATGCAAGAATTAATGTATATACAAAATTAAAAAATACGGGTCCACTAATTTTCTATAAACTTTCCGAATAGCTAATAAAAATATAGGGTAAAGAAAATGAAATGTTGTCCATTGGCAATATTCTGGCGTGCTTTTGAATGCAATATTGCAAACGGCGTCATTAAGCTAGCTTTTTCCACCTATGAGTAATTTGATGCTTTTCTCAAGGAACTATTTCATTGCCCGTGAGTGTATGATGATTCTTATTAAATTTAACATTGTAGGTACCTACATGAGCTTAAAGAGCCAGTCCAAAGGAGAATTAGAACAACATGGTATGGTTGTATGATAGAATTCTAATTCGACAGTGAATCCAACACGCGTCTATGAAACGGTTCAAATGGCAGAGCATTCCGTGGGTAAGTTACCCGCACCGAGCCTCCGACCCATTCCAGGCTATTCCGAATGCCAATTATACCGACAGCGGTCCGATTTCAGTCGAAATGCAGCTACAAAAGAAACATTTTGTTATGAAACAACTGATTTGGCAGAAATGTGTTAGATTTTATGTGTGTAATGATTTTTGATGTTTTTTTTACGGTGCAAGAAACGTGGCTTGCTTTGCGAATTACTAATAAGTGTCTATTAAACTACCTGTCAGATAAGTTTCGAAACAGACAAGAATATCATCTAAAATAATTCTATATATTTAACTCAACAAATTTAATATTAGTATAATAATCACCCTGTTAAATTCTTATTATTTTATCTGGAAGTTTTTCAGCTTAATAGATGCCAAAATGAATTGTACAAAAATATTTCTGAAAATTTCAGAAACATCACAAACTCCCTCTCAAATTAAGTACAATTGTACCGATAACACCTCTCAAAGTATTCTTTAAGTTTCACAGAAAAGTAAGATTTATCACGTATCATTGGTATTATTTTCAGTCTAACTCGTAAAATACTCTGTCGATGTGCCTTTGAATACCTTTCAAATAAATCAAACTTGTATAAAGTTTTGGGTAAATTATTCGATACCTATTTTATTATTGTTCAAACTTTTATAAATTACATTATTATTCACAGCAGAAAATGCATAATGATGTCAAAATACAATTTTTATTGTTGTACCTATAGACTTTTTTATAATTTAAATTAGCACGTATTAACACCAGAAAATGCATTATGACCACAAAATATTTATTAAGTACTATATTATTATTATCTGTAAGGCACCTAAATCTAAATCTCACCTAAACCATCTGTAGAGAATTTGTATGAAAAAATATGCCTATAAAGTGCGGCCAGTGGAAAAGTGGAAAATTATTCCAGCCCATAGCATAACACTGCAGAGATTGTTAACACCGTAATTATGTGACCATTAGTGCTTTAAATATTTGATGTTTGCGCCATGACGACCTAAATTTTAGTATTGGGGCGGAAAATCATAACAAGCATGTCCTATTTAGCGTATTGAATATATTTATAATTTATACGTGTAAAGTACACTTTTTATAATTTACATATTTCGAGTAAAATGTGTATACATATTTGTAGTAAATGTGTATACAGCAGGGTGTTGCAATAGCCGTATACTAAGCCAAAGGTGATGACTCAGGGGCCAATCTGAACAACTTTTGTCCAACACCACCACCTTTGCTACATTCTGTATAATGAGTTTCCTATTACAATTATTAATAGGAAAAATACAACATTAATAATATTATTATGTATAAACGACCTCATTGGTGCTCAGGTGCTTCAAATCCACATACATAACAATAAATATATTTACTTAAATAACCGAGGTGTATACGCTCTTAAGGATTATGTGGACTGCGGTTAGTAATCCTTATTGAATTTATTTACATTATTAATCCCCGAAACAAAAATGGACGGTGGGTTAACATTACAATATTATATTTATTGGTTTTGGTTAAATACAATAATGGTTGTTTTATTTACCAACTGTATATGTGATGTTATACCTAAGTATACGCGCTAAATTTGGTGGAGATTAATCGATTTTGACAAATATTTATTAATAGGTAGTAGTTTTTTCTCAGATTTCCAATGGGTTTGTTTTTGAGATGATGTAAATCCAGCGAAAACTTGTTGTAACTTCCTAAAGTATTTAAAAAATACGAATAATATATAGTTTCACATTAAAATACCAGACTCATTTCCCTCTACAATCTAGAACCAAACAGACCTACCGTGAAATAAATAAAGCCTAGTTTCTAACTTTGAACTAACATTGAAATATGGAGAAATGGAAGCCATTAATCTTTGAACAATGCTGAAATTTGTCTGCAACACACCCTCCGTCGCGCGGCTCTCAACTCAACATACAATGCTTAGTTAGAGCCTACAGTAGGCTCTTAGGTATATAGCACAGTCAGTACTATAAACACGTATTCAATTCTGGGGGGTCAAGAGTATACTATCGTTCTCCATAGTAAAAAGTCACGTGACCAACATAGTTGAATGTTGAGATTTTTTTTATTTTCGTGAATTTCCAAAACTTGTAGAAGAAAAGTTGTTCAGAATAGCCCCCTGAGGGGATGACCCCTTTCGGCTTAGTATACCCTTTTTGCAACACCCTGTATATGACGAAAAACTAAGGCTCGGAGCGCTACTACGCGAGCCACGACTCTATCACGTTGTATTAAACGTGCCAATCACAGCGATGTATTTATGGCGAATCGCGATATAGTGACGTTTATCTACGTCGATAACGAACCCGTGTAGCGGCAGCTGTAGTTTGCTTAGGCAAGGACAAAATCTTTCTGTGGGTTATGACAGGTACAAAAGTGTGCACATATTTATGGACGAGTCGACTGTACACGGTTCTCGAAGGGCCCTTGAAGACACAAAAGAATGCACATGCAAATATTTGCTTTAGAAAACCCGGCGATGCTCAGAATAGTGACCCCGTTGTCGGGACATTCACCTTCCGAGGTATAATTAAGAAAATCGATTTCCTTCCCGCAGCCTCACCGCGCCGGCCACTAAACTAATAGTGAACTCTCGGCTGATACTAGGCGACACTGGTACGACAGTTGGCACCGTCACGTCATCAAACACTTTGAACTAAAGGAGATTGTACCATATTTAGCTGAATCCTAAAATAAAGTAACATGAATTAAAACCGAAATTACTGTAAATAAAGCAATATTTTTTTCAGATACGAATAGATTTTTTTTTTAGTAAAAGTACTTACTTTTAATTCCGTATCGTAGTAGGATACTACCCATTTCTTTACATTAGTACCTAATAGCTCTAGAGCCCGTTACTTTGCTCCTAGGAAATATCGTCTGGATTTTTGTTACACTGTTAAATTACTGTAACAATGATGAAAAGACATTACCAATGGACTCCCGAGTTGTACCGTCAGGTAGTTCTATCTTCACCATTACGTAGAAAAAATATGTGACAATATCTTAAAACATTTAAAGTTCAACATAAAATTCATAGTACCTCAGTGAGGACTGACAAGGACTGACAAGGAATACCACATCCTCATGAGAGGTCATGACTTGCTGTGGACGTTTCCTGGTTCAACCACTCTGAATAGAACACAATTCAACTTTTTTTACAACTAAAATTTTAAAAATGAAGCTGAGTATTACTTTGCTGAAACAGTAACAACATAATAAGCACTAACGATCTCTTAACAACTTGTTGAAAAATGTTAAAGTACGCCGGCTTCATTTTCAGACCAGCCACGTAGAGCATTTTTTTTGTTTGGAAGTTAAGTGTATAATAAAAATTGTCATTTTATATTTTAAGCATGTCAATATACCTACTTGGCATTATTTTGCCATTGCTATTTATAAAGAAGTATTATTATGTTCCTTATGTGTTCCTTGCTGCTATCTCTTTCTGAAAGATATAACGGATTTTAAGATGGATACTTACTTAAATGACGTGATGTGTAATGTTGTCTACATATAAAAAAAAGCTTAAGTTACTCATATATTTATATATTCATTCAAAAAGGGATATTTGTTTATATTGAAGCACGGGTGATATGTGAGATGGCCCCAATTTTTACTAAAGACATTCTGACCTAGTTAAGTTAGACCGGCCGGTAGTAAAATATGTATAGACGAATTAGAGAGAGCCATTGTGGTTTCCTACGGTTCGCTCGATAAAATATTAACGGAGGGATCTCTGAAGTGGAATAGTGTGTGTTGAAACATTCATGGTCTTTTTTCGCTCAATTATCAGTAGGTATACTCTGTTTATTTTAGGTATACAAATATAGATTTACAAGTTTAACCTTTGACGTTCCAAAATGTGTTTTAATGAAAACTTTATCTCATAACTGTTACCCAAAAAGCAGATTTTTCACATATTATAATTTTGTATGTACAAGTGGGGAACACCCAAATATTCCGAAAAACTTTTTTCCGAATTTGATAACCCCGAATATGTAATTTACGAAATATTGCAATACCGATTTTTTTAAATACCGAATTATAATAATCACGAAAATTATAATTTCGAATATTATAATCACGAATATTGTTATTACGATTGTTAAATATACGAATGTTAAAAAATACGAAAAATAAAATACCGATTTATTATAATCACGAAAAAGTCAAATCCCGATCGGAAATATGATAATTCGTGATTTGGAAAAAAAAACATAAACGTCTTTAAAACTTTAGAACCAAAACCAAAAAATAGGTGCGACGACGAGCAAAGCGAGGAGGAGCGTGTTAGGTGCACATAGATATTGAAAAACAAAGCGGAGCGCAGCGAAGCGGAGCGGAGCGGAGCGGAGCGTTTCAAATATAGAGCAAAACAATTGCTAGGATTTTTATGGTGTTTAAACTTAAAAACCTTAGGACCTAAACCTAAAGATAGGTGCGACGACGAGCAAAGAGAGGAGGAGCGTGTTAGGTGCACATAGATATCGAAAAACAAAGCGGAGCGCAGCGAAGCGGAGCGGAGCGTTACACATAATATAGCTTAAAAAATATTGTTTTTATACGGATTATGCTGTTAATTAACCCACTATTCATAATATATAACCATTTCTTATTAACTAAGAAACATTCGGGAATTTGTATTTTCGGAATATTAAAACTTCGGGATTCGTAATTTTAACAACTCGATATAATAAAAAATCGTACTTTTGAAACATCGAAATAATAATATTCGGAAAAATTACTTTCGTCATTTTAATAAATATGTTGTTTGAAATTTCGTTTATAAACTATTCGTGATTTTCGTTATTCGGAAACTTAAAATTCGGGATTTTGAATTATTCGGAACTATGAAATTCGAAATTTTAAAAATCGTTATTTTCATATTCGTAAAAAAGTAATTCGGAATTATGTAGTGTACCCGTACAAGTGTTGTGCATGTGATGTAAATTTAAATACTACTTAAACATCACAATCGCATTCTAAATCATTCTCTAAAAATATACTTGAATCCGTACAGAACAAGAAAATGCCGTAAGTCCTTCCATTATTTACCAGAAATCCTGCTCTATATCTTACAATAAACCGCAGGTGAGCTGCGTAGACCTATAAACAATTCGTTTTATTCTAAAGCCTGTTAATCAACTAACCTCCCAACTGTTCTCGATACGGTGGTAAAATAAATCCGCAAATGAACGAGTATTTCTCTTCGGCTATACCTCTTTGTACCCACATTCGAGTACAAAAATAAAAACTCCAAAGAATCCAGTTTGTTAGTAACTTTTTTAGTTATTTTGGTGCAAGAATATTAAATTAACTAGAAATACCACAATGCGCTCGGAATATAGGGCGGCTCTTCATACGAATGCAAAATATTTAGCTGTACAACAGTTAAAATATACGAGTACCTTCTATTTCCTATTTTAGTTTAGTTGGAATTTATTTTTGGCATTTTTATATTCATACTAACCTTCAGTCTTAGGGTCAATTCAGACGTACCACAACCACACCACAACCACACGACAACCACGCCGTGTATTTGTATATTGCCGGCGTATATTTTGTATTGACAATGAATAATCCAATTCACACGTGCCACATTTTGCCGTTGTCATCGACCACCTGTGTAATACGACCACATCGCAACCACATCGCGTCGGCAACGCTGCCACGCGGCGGCGGCACCGCGGCCACCTCCTCTCCCTATTAACTGCATACGACCACGTGGGTACCACATCGCAAAGACAGCGACAACACAACCACATCGACATTTTGTCGCTGCCACAACGCAACTGCAAAAAGCCGCTGTCACACAATTCACACGTAACCACAGCTTGACCACATTATGTCGCTGCGACGTGGTGTGGTTGTGGTACGTGTGAATTGACGCTTAGTAATTCACATTGTTTCTAATATTGAATTTCTGGCATGTACCAATTGATAATTGAGCTGTGTTCTTCAGTTTTATTTTAGATAGACATACGTAATCAATCAAACATGAGCAGCAGCAAAATTTTTACAAAAGTAAATGTTAGTATAATTTTTAAGCATCACGAAATATCGTTAGGACCTTTTCCTCTTCCACGATTCATCTTCACCTAATATTTCACTAATAAATAAACAAGTTTGAAAGATATTTATAAAAAATACATAGTAATTTTCTAAAAGTGCTTTTTGGATTTTAAATTAAATACCTACCTATTGAATAAATTAAATTTTTAGTAAAAATGAATGTCAAATTCAGAAGTAAGTGATGTAAATGTTATAAAAAAATAATAAAATAAATGGCCCCAATACCAAAATAGCCAAGTTAATTTACAAATCTTAAATCATAATGAGACAGCTATGTTAAATTACATGAAATTATCATAATTGTGTGCTTGGAAGTACAATTCTCTACATAAATTTACAAGACACACAATCAAAGTCAAAGTCAACAACTTCTGAAGTAAACAAGTTGATAGAGTGGGACTAGGGAAAGCGTGACGGACTTTTAATTTTATATCCCTACATTATTTACCTGTCATAATCATTGCAAATGACTATGTTATTTGTATCGTTGTTGGCCATTGAGTATGAATGGTCTGGAGACGAAATAGGCAGACGTTCCCCTCTGGCGGGGTGGTAGGCCAGAAAGGTCCACCGATTTATAAAAACTAGTTGCAGTCTCAATTTTCACTAGACTCAATCTAGTTGTAAGCGTTCGTTTCATAGAAAATGATTTGTTTACATACTAAAATGACAGCTTCAATTCATAGAATATCCGGATTCCGGATTTGATCACAGATTTGGTCATGGTTTATTGTTATGAGCTGTTTCCTAGCAACCAATGTCAAAAAAATGCAATAGTGATGTACCGGTATGTAGATATGTATTAATCGACAAAAAAGGTCATAGTTGGGAAGCGTCCTTAGTCGAATTGGCTTCAGTAATCGTAACTGATCACTGAGGTTAAGCAACAACTGACACGGTCAGCCATTGGTAGGTACAGCATGAGTTACCGATTTCAAATGGTTCTTTTCTGGACGCTTCCGTGCTTCGGACGGGACGTTAAGCCGTGGGTCCCGGTCGCTGCTTCGGCAGCAGTCGTTAAGCCTAGTCAGAGGCCGCCCGAAGGGGCGACTTGAAAGCATCTGACCGTCGGGTTGCCCACTTACTCGACAACTTCAGTGCATTATACTCATTCAAAAACGGCGATACGGCTCGCGACCTATCACGTGAGTATAAATGTACAGCGAAAAGCGACTTCGTTTATTAATCATTCCTAATTAAATTTAACTATACCTAATTAATTTGAAATTAGTATTTCTAACCCATGTTCTCCAATTCATCGATAACACTTATCGATAATTGTTACATCCATTGGCAAGAAAAATGAAGACACTGTGTTCATTATTAAATGTCACTTCACGTAACCCTTATTGCTGGGAATTAAAACTCATAATGATATGTCCCATGAGACATAATGATGGTAAACGGTAAAATTTCCCCCCGCAAAAATTGGCAGACTTTTTTGTATCAAGAAAGATCGCTATGACGCTTCCCGAGGGTACACCCGAGTCCGCGTTGTTCTATGTTGTTGGCTGAATATTCGATAAGTATTTGTATAATTTATTTTTCTCATGTTAATAGGATAATCTTAGGAGATCACTACACTACGATCAACACACTAAGATTGTTTAATTTTTATGCAAGTATGAAAAGAGGCAGTTTTGTTTATTTTTATTTATTGAATTATCGGTAAGAAAAGAATTTACTAGTTACGTGCACTCGCATTTGTAGACATATATTTTATTGTTTAAAATGAAATATTATCTGTTTTAATTTTATAATAGCAAGGAAACGTTTCTCGTAGCATTTCGTAGCATCTTAGCGTAGCAGGTTTATCGTACGTAGCACTCGTAGAGTTAATTTTTTTCAGTGTTCTCTGTTATAATTTTACCAGACATCTCTTGTTTGTATCAATTTCTATTCTTAATTTATTTCTTTTGTATTCACAAATATTAAATGAAACTTTTAGTTAATTCTAGTGTTAATATTAATTTATTCGCTGAATTATACCTACCTACAAAAAGCCACGCCGCAATGTTTTTTTTTAATTAAATTATTTATCTTAATATTAAGTAAAGGAGTAAACAAAGTTGTTTTAGTTATACTCTTGTGACATAGCTACTCGTATTTGCGCATGATGTCACTTCCCGTAGGTAGCAAATTGGAGTTAGCTAACTTGTTTTTGCACTTAGTCCAACAGTGTTGCGTAGCTAGGCAAGTTTTAAGTATCTGATTTAATATAATTAAAGTTTAAACTTACGTCTGTGGCCCTTTACAGTCAAGGAAATACTTATTAGGTTTGTATTGCCTCGCTTTGCTTGGCTCTCTAGGTTATACAAGATTGGTTGGTATGGCCTCGCTTCGTTCGCCTCTTTGCGGTTAAAAAAACCGGTATGGTTTGTATTGTCTCGCTTCACTCGGCTTCAGGGAAAGCATGGTTGAGATTCTGATGTATGGCCATGTTTCGCTCGGCTTTTTTACGGTCTTTTGACTCGGCTATCAACAGAGTGTTAGAAAAGTGATATAGTAAGCTGAAAGGGGGTGACCCATGGGATCATTCTGAACATGTCGTTGTTTTAAATTTTCAAGTTTTTGTTTGTTAAATTATCCCCTGGTCCTGCATTTTCGGTTTAGTAGTTCTGATACTGAAAAAGGGGTCACTGGATTTAAATGTATAGTGTTGTATAACAACATTGTCAGTCTCGCTCAAATAGTCGCCGTTGTCTAACGTCTCTTCGCGTCCTCTCGGCTATCAGTGGTTCTCAACCTTTTTTAAAAAATGTTGTGCGCGAGTTGCGATAACGAAGTGAATGATAGTGCTAAGTGTTCGCAATGTCATAAAAACCTCTGTTTTCGCTGCGCTAATGTCACCGAAGCTGGGTTTCGTAAATTAGGTGTCGATCGAAGGGCAACATGGAAATGCCCTAGCTGCCGCATCTCTTCACCTGCTGCGCCAACTAGCACCCGCCAGATCACTGGCAATATGGAGGAAGTCCTGCAGAAACTGGCCGAAGTGACAGCCAAGCTGGACGATCTTCCGAAGCTAATGCTCGAAGTGGGGGCGCTTAAGTCCAACATGGATGAAGTTAAGCAGAGCTGCAGTAAAATTGACGAGTTTGCCGCTAAGCTGGATGGTATCGACAAACGCATTATGTCTTTAGAACTCCTTAAAGATGAAGTTTCTACAATTAAGGCATCATTCGAGTCCCTTAAGGAAGATTTTGCCCAAAAGGACCAGTGGTCCCGACTTAATAATGTCGAGATAAAGGGCATACCTATTAAGAAGAATGAGAACCTTTTTACCGTGGCTAAATTGCTGAGCAACCATGTGGGTTATCCTATTGAAAATTCCCAAATCAACTATATATCCCGGATCCCGATACATAACTCCAAGTAGAAATCAATCTTGATTAGCTTCTTAAATAGATATGTGAAAGAAGAGTTTATCTCAACAGCAAGATCTAAGAAGATAACCGCTTCAGATATGGATCTGGGTCCAGCAGATCAACGTATTTACGTGAACGACCATCTGTCGCCTATGTACAAAAACCTACTTACTAGGGCTAAATCTCTGGCGAAGGAGAAGAACTATAAATACGTTTGGGTAAAGTTCGCAAAAATCCACATGCGTAAAAGCGACACGACACATGTAATTACCATAAACTCTGCTAATGATTTAAACAAAATAATTTAATCAATTTTATATGCCTAAATAGCTTAAACTTTTTTCATAAAAAAACTCACTTCATTGTCATCGTAAAATTGCCTAACTCAGATAACTTCGCTATTTACTACATGTTAACCACCCTTGCATTCATATTACTTATCGTAATAACTTGTTCTCGCCTTATTTGCTATTTGCCTATCGCTCGCTTATTTTTATTCTCAGTCCGTGTACCTGTTGTTGTTGCAAGCCGGCCGGGCCGCTTGGACGGGATCGGTATGAAACTAGCTTCTATTCATGCTGCTTATAAAGTCCGCATCTCGCTGCTGATAAGTTACCACAGTTACCTACAAACTCGCTGTCCTATGTTCTTATCTAATTTACCTATAACTATCAGCCAAGCCAATTTTAACGTTGCTGCCTATGCGTTATGGGTCCTCTGCGTTCTGATAACAGACTTTTTGAATACTTTTATGTTCCGATTACTTTATTTTTGTATAGTTAAACATTTTTAATAATGAATAGTAAAATGTTGAGTGTCTATTATCAGAACGTTAGGGGACTTAGAACTAAAACTAATCAATTTTATCGAAATATATGTTTACACTCATTTGATTTGATAGCGGTGACGGAATCATGGCTTAATGATAGCATATATGACAGTGAGCTGTTCGACGGCCGATATTGTGTTTGGAGGCGGGACCGGGACTACAACCTCACGAATCAGGAGCTGGGTGGTGGAGTACTCTTGGCCACACGTAAACATCTATCGGTAACTCCAAGACCAAATTGGAATTCCTCAGCGGAAGACCTTTGGATCTCGATTAACTTGAGTAGGAAATCTGTACTACATATAGGAATAATTTATTTATGTAAGCAAAACCAGGGCTATACCAAATCACAACAACTATCTAACTTCTTATTGAAGCTAAATAACATAATATTATCACATCCTTCCGACAAATTTCTAGTTCTAGGCGATTTTAATTTAGGTAACATTAATTGGACTAAGCATATTAAATTGTCACATTATTAAAATTACCGTCAAATTACAGTGACCATGATGAGTTAAATTTTGTTGACCATCTAGACACATTTGGTTTTAGCCAGTATAATGGTATTAGTAACCAGTACAGCCGTTTTCTGGATTTAGTAGTGTCAAACAGTGATGTTTCGGTAGAAGAGTGTCAGAGTCCCCTGGTACCATTAGATCCGCATCATAAAGCCTTATGTATTACTTATAAATGTTCTGATTTCAACCCCCTTAAATCACCTCCACGCACTGTGCACCTCTATTCTAAGTCGGACTGGGACTCTATTAACACGGGAATCCAAAATTTCGACTGGAACAAGGCATTTCACGATAAACTATTACATGAGTGTGTTGAAATTTTTTATGACAAATTGTACTCACTACGAGATCAATTTGTACCATCTAAAGTTTTAAAAAGTACATCACATCCACCATGGTATTCACCGGCACTAATAAAAATTCTTAAAGAGAAAAATAAATACTTTTTAAAATTTAAAAACTATGGTAATAAATCGGATTTTAATTCATACTGTATATTACGAAGTAGAGCTAAAATGTTGGAAACCGAATGTTACGACGCTTATATCACCCGAGTTGAGGAGTCAATCAAACTCAACCCAAAAACATTCTGGTCATTCGCAAAATCCAAAGCCAAAACGAACTCCTTGCCCAGTTGTATGACCTTTGAAGGCAACATAACTTCCTCGGGTGATGAAATTTGTAAATTATTCTCGGATTACTTTTATTCCACTTTTCTAGAGCCTGATATACTAAATCCATCTGATTCTCCTGGTGAAGTTGAGAACCTCTACCATGATTGTCATATATCCTCAATTCAACTAGATCAATCAATTATACATAACCATCTCAAAAGACTTGATACCTGTAAGTCCGCCGGTCCTGATAAAATCCCTCCTATTTACTTGGTAAAGTGTGCTGAACAACTTTCGTTTCCCATATACCTCCTCTTTGAAAAGTCACTTAAAGAGGGCAAGGTTCCAGATATTTGGAAAGCAGCTTTTGTGTCACCTATCCATAAAAAGGGGCCAAAAAATGATGTAAAAAACTATCGACCTATTTCCAAGCTTTGCATAATAGCAAAAGTTTTTGAAAAAATTGTACAACGTGACCTTAATGTGGCGCTTAAGACGGTTTTTAAATCTACTCAGCACGGGTTTCTAAGAGGTAGGTCTACGGTTACAAATCTCTTGCTGTATAATGAGTTACTTACGGAAACAATGGACCAAGGTTACCAGGCTGACGTCGTATACACAGATTATAGCAAGGCGTTTGATCGTATTGACCACTCGCTCTTGCTGATCAAGCTCTTCAAGGTGGGAATTCGTGGCAATCTCTTCAGATGGTTTTCGTCTTATGTCAGTAACCGCACCCAGGCTGTCGTGGCCAGTAACTTTCAGTCTGACTGGGTTAAAATACCAAGTGGTGTGCCACAAGGCTCTATATTAGGGCCTTTGCTATTTTTATTGTTTATTTCCGACATTGATTCGTGCTTTAGTAACTCTAGTATTTACATATTTGCAGACGATATGAAAATTGTTAAACCTATTATTAATGAAAATGATATTATATTATTACAAAATGACTTAAATAACCTAGATAAATACTGTAACGACAATAAATTAGATTTAAATCCATCAAAATGTTCTACCATCACCTTCACTAGAAAAAGACAACCTACTTTAACTACTTACTTCTTAAAAGGTCATGCCATCGGAAGAGACAGTAAAATCAAAGACCTTGGTGTAATCCATGACTCGAAGCTGTTGTTTGATGCCCACATTGATGCGATTACGGCTAAAGCAAGCAAGGCTCTTGGATTTATAATGCGGCTTTCAACTAACTTCAAACAGGCAAAAACCTTTAAAATCTTGTACTGCACCTATGTCAGAAGTAACTTAGAGTATGCATCACAGGTGTGGAACCCCAGATATACGGTATACATTGATCGCATCGAACGTATACAAAAAAGGTTCATGAGGTATTTAAGTTATCGTGTTAGGTATCCCTTACAAAACTATAAGGAAGGTTGCCGCCAGTTTCATATTCTACCATTAATAAACCGGCGTGAAATTTGTGATTTATTATTCCTCCTAAGAATTGCCACCAGCCAAATTGATTGTCCTCAATTATTGGAAAAATTAAAATTTTATGTTCCGAATCGTTCCCGTCGCCTCAATCCGACTTTCAGTAACACCACAGTGTCTACCAATTACCGACAGAATTCGTATCTATGGCGTGCTTGCAACAACTTTAACCACGTATCGAATAATTTGGACATTGATATATTTAATACAAGCATTAATAAGGCGAGAAATATTCTAAGTTGTACCTTTTTTGATGTCTAAGAGTTTAGGTATAATATAATTTCACAGTGTAATTGTTATTAAACATCTTTGTATATATACAGTTTAGTACGTTTGATTAGGCGTAGATAATATGTTAATGTACCTACTTTAGTTTGCTACTTTGTATTAGCGTAAATATTATTAAGTTATTTCTATCAGTGGAAACTTGTAAAAGGCCTTTTACTGCTCATTCTATTGTTATACCTTTAAATTGTGCTGTAAGTTTTCCTAAAATAAAATAAATAAATAAATAAATAAATAAGCCAAAGACAAATAAAACATAGGGGGGGGCAAACGAGTTATCGAGTGAAGATCACGAACAGGCAAGAGTAGCGTGGGACGCCCTCCAGCCCGCTGGAACGACGATCTTAGACAGATGACCTGCAGTTGCTGGATGAGGAAGGCCGAGGACAGAGTATTGTGGCGCTAGAGAGGCCTATTTCCAGCAGTGGTCGACTACGGGGCGACTATGATGATTGTCTGTCTATCACACGTGCCCTCGATACTGTTGGCTGAAATTAAAATTGTCATCAAACTCTAAGCATCATAAAAACTTTTTCTCGAAGTATCCTCAGTTGGTGATTGTTCACACAAAAATTAGCGACGCGAACATTACCGGCAAAAGTTAGTATAATAATGAAAAAGCTATAAATATGAAGGAAGTGGTTGATTTCATCACATCCTTTTCCAAATATACCGTAAATTTTACCTACTTTGTAATAATAACTTCCACTGCTGAGTATGAGTAATCACTTTAAAAGTTCTGCAGAAGTAAATTCGCATGAGGGATAACGTACCTAATAATAATGATATTATGTGGGATCGAATAATGTTATTACAATTTATGAAAAGTTTAAACAAAATGACCACGAGATATAATAATGTATTATGTGCCTAACTAGAGAATCCTAAGAAAGCTTTTGTTTTAAGAATAGAATTTTCCATATAAGTTGAAAAGCTTTAACCAAGTAGATTGATTTCCAGATTTAAAAAAAAGATACCAACCTATAGTACAGGATCTTAAAAAGGGGGTGACTCAGGGGTTCTTCTGTACCAAATGAAAATTCCCAAAAAGTGCTACTCTATAGTAACGTTATGCTCATGTGACTTTTTACTGGGTAGGATTTTTTCAAGAATCCATGTACCTAATCATACCCTTTTTGGCTAACGAACCCTGCAGTGATCAATTTGCTAAGTCTTCATAGTTTAACCTATTTTAACCGGGACACCCGTGGCTTTTCCATAACATGATGGAAGACTACCTTGACCATTCGCCCCATATACCCTTGATTGCTACATAAAAAACCGATCAATAAGTTATCGTTTGTACATCAAATTTGACAAACACCGCATTCGGTGAGGGATAATCCAAATGGATTGGCGTACCGGGTCGAAGGTCACTGAACTTGCATCGCGTGTTGTTCGGATATAACCCGGCAACTGCAGGTACATGCAAGTACGAAGTGCATAGATGTGGCATACTCGGTATGAAAAGGTTTACACGGTAACAGTACATTGTTACCCTAGGGATGAAACCTGCATTCTTTTGGATTTTATGAAACAGTGTTTGCAAGAAAGTATTTTTGTTTAGGGATGAAAAGATTTATTTTCATGCCTCTTTTCAGGCAATTCTGAGGTCATGAATGCCGAATGTCTTCTATGCGATAAAAATAAGAGAAGATAATCTACAAATCCATTTCCACATTCAACTGGAAGTTATAATACAAAATATTTAGCTTTCCTGAATAAATACTTGCTATTGTAAAACTAAGTAGACAGTGGGTAATATGGAACATAATTAAATATTTTTTGTTTTGGTTATTTGGTTATTCAGGTTTTACCTACATATATAGGTGTATAAGTAATTATTATATTGGGACAGAATGGTGTATAGTGGTTACTGACCCCGACTGCTGTACCGAAGGTCCCGGGATTGATTTCCGGCAAAAAAGCAGTAAGCAGCGTTAATCAGCAATTATAAAAAAAAAATATCGTATCCAGTCCTGACAGAGCACGGTAAAATTTCTTGGTTGAACCGCAGCTAATTTATAGATACCGGATATCCGGCAGATACTAGTGTCTAGACACTCGCTGGACTGACTAAATTACCGCCTTTTGAGGAATCCACCTGAAAACCTCCAGTCTTTGTTAACAGAAACAGCGTATTCACTTTGTTTTTCATCGCACCTGTATTGCACCGTGTTTATAACGCTAACTTTTGCAAAAGAATTAAAAGAAACAAGTGCCAGCATTTAAAAAAGTTTATTAACGCAAAAACTAGGGTGCTTTTCCACTAGAGATATGCAAGGCTTGTTCCTATGGATGCGTTTGGTATCGAACAATCATGATAATTGAGTCCACATAGCAGATAACTGGCCCTGTAGCATGGGGCGCTATTAAGACGTGACAAAAGTTCTCCATCGCGCTCACTCTTGAGGCTGCGTGGTGTGAGTGAGCGCGATACAAAACTTTTGTCACGTCTTAAATGCACCGCATGCTAGCCCTTCTGGTGGGAACGGGTTTCTTTCACATTATCGCAGCACAGCTTCGTACTGTCTACAGATCGTTTCACCGAATAAGACGACTGACAAAACCCTTAGGCAGCGTTCCCACTACGCCGGACCGGCAGATCTGCCGAAAACCGGACACCGGACAGAGTGTTCACATTACATCGGATCCCGGAAGAAATTCAGACAGTCCTCAGTTGAATTTGGACCTGCGCGCACAATGGACGACGAAATTGTTGTGTTGTGGTGGTATCTTAATAGAAGGCAAAATAAAAGAAAACATTGGGTACACCCTATTTTACGGGAAAGATTTTCCATTCTTTTCATTTTACATCCAGGGGCGAGGGGAGCACGAGCGGGGCGAGCGGGGGACAGATACCGGCACAAACTCGTTCACATTACTCCGGGCCCGGTCGTTCTACCGGCAATTCGTAGTGACAAAACGTTCGGTAGAAATGCCGGGCTCGGCAAAAATGCCGGACCCGGGATAATGTGAATAGCTTCATATAAATTGTACAGCCACTAGCTCTTCCGGCAGATTTACCGGCGCGGCAGATCTGCCGGTCCGGCGTAGTGGGAACGCTGCCTTACTAGGTACATTCGAATAAGGGTAGTTTTTGTTTGTGTCAGATGTCTTATTTGATGAAACGCTATCTCTAGCTCTAGGAGAGCTCTAGGCTCCTCAAAAAACATGTCGAATTCAGTTGTCAGTGTCAAAATCTTTTCAAAATATAATAGGTAATAAGAAAATTATAAGGGACGAGAGAACTTCCTTCACGGGAAGGAAAACAAAGCGAAGCTTGCGGTGGGTAAGCTACACAAAAAAAAAATATTTTTGTATAATGAGTAAGTTTCACCTGGCTTCGGCTGGAAGAGGCTCTCGGCGGCCTTGGAGGTCCAAATGCCTCCAGAAAGGACGATAGAAGAAGGTACTTCGAGAACAAACCGAGTGTGACGGCACGCTTTGAAGCAGCAGCCCTGCTAGCCGTCTAGGATACTATGGGCTAATTACCTGTATATCTGAAACTTAAAATTATTGAAACTCAAAGAAGGAATACACGGACCGATTTTCAACAAACGACTTTTGGCATGAAATTAAGGACTCTGATTGGATGTTGGAATGTTCGCACGATGCGCGAAGAAAGTAGAGGACACCAAGTTGTCAAATATATGCGGGACTACCAGTTAGAGATACTTGGCATTTCTGAAACGAGATGGAAAGACTTTGGGGAACAAAAAAATTGAAGATTATACCCTGCTATACTCGGGATAGGAAGAGAAACACGAATACGGTGTTGGTATCCTGCTGTCCAGAAATGCCCGAAACAGTCTGCTTGGCTGGGAACCGGTGTCGGACAGAATAATCACAGCACGCTTCAAGTCCAAAGTGAGAAATATCACAGTAGTACAATGTTACGCGCCTACTAACGCAGCGAAACTGGACAAGAAGGAAGCGTTCTATGATCAACTCTCGCAAGCATTGCGAACTATTCCGAAAGGCGATATTGTGATTTGCATGGGCGACTATAACGCGCAGATTGGGGACGACAATCACAACATAGAGTCGTGGGTAGGGAAGCATGCGTTAGGAACACGAACGGAAAATGGCAACATGCTCGTAGACTTCTGCTGTGAATTTGATTTGGTGATTGGAGGATCGATATTTCCACATAAAGACTGCCATAAGGTATCCTGGGTCTCTCCTGATAGACGTACTGAAAATCAAATAGATCACGTCATGATAAGTAGGAAATGGCGACACTCTTTATTAGATGTGCGCAACCGAAGAGGAGCAGACGTGAACAGTGACCACCATCTCATAGTGGCAAAAATCCGCCTGAAGATAGCAAAGGTGCAGAGTAAGACAACCACATTATCTCGGCGTTTCGATGTTTCCAAACTCCAGAATCCTGACAGGAAGCATGAATTTAGTGTGGAATTACACAACCAGTACCACACGCAGAGGGTTGAAGAAGCTTCAGTGGAGGAACAGTGGAGCGCTGTTAAAGGTGTGCTGCTCAATTGCTGCGAAATGTTCTTAGGCCACAGTAACCCGCAGAAGAAGGAATGGATATCCGCTGAAACATGGAATAAAATATTACACCGAAAATCCATCAAAGAGAAACTTAATGCGGAAAACGACCAGAACATCAAAGAGATCCTTGCCTATGAATATTTTGTATGTGAAAGCGACATAAAGCGCAGTGCTAAGAGGGACAAACGAGTGAGAGCTGCATCGATAGCCCGAAGAGCGGAACTGGCGGCGCACGCAGGACACACCAGAGAGCTGTACCGTGCCGGAAGAGAGCTTTGCAATAAATCACCGACAACGCGGCCAGTAGTAGATAAAGCAGGAAAGGTGCTCACTACGCTGGAAGAACAATTGCGCAGATGGCATGAGCACTTCAACGAGGTCTTCCACACTCTGGACAATGAAGCCGCAGCAGAGGCTGACAGCGATGTCGACCTAGAATGTAATGTTCTAGACATAAAAGTTGATCCTCCGGACAAGGCTGAAATTGCACGTGCCATCAATGGCCTAAAGTGTGGTAAAGCTCCTGGAAATGATGGCATCCCAGTGGAAGCATTAAAGGCAAACGCGGACGTAACAGCTGATATACTGTTGCCCCTGATGACAGCGGTCTGGGAAACGGGCCAAATACCTGACAGCTGGAAGGAGGGCATTATAATTAAGCTACCGAAGAAAGGTGACCTGTCCCAATGCTCCAACTGGCGAGGAATCAACCTGTTGCCGGTGTGCTCCAAGATTCTGAGCAAAGTCCTGCTAGACAGAATGAGAAGCGCAGTTGACTACACGCTGAGGGACGAACAGAGTGGATTCAGAGCGGGGCGATCTTGCACCGACCAGATCAACGTACTGCGAGTGATTCTGGAGCAGTGCAATGAAATGCGGAAAGAACTCTATACTCTGTTCGTAGACTTCGAAAAAGCTTTCGATCGGGTGAAATGGTCTAGCATTTGGCGAATCCTTAGGCGAAGAGGTATACCGGCCAAGGTTATACAAATAATCAAATGCCTTTATGAGGGTTCCTCTTGCCGAGTGATGCACAAAGGCCAACTAACAGAACCGATAACAGTCACTGCCGGAGTCAAACAGGGCTGTTTGCTGTCCCCGCTTCTCTTTCTTGTAGTCTTGGATGACGTGATGTGCAGAGTGAGTAGTAAAGAAGAGAGGGGACTACAATGGTTGCAGGATAAGACCCTCGAAGACATAGACTTCGCCGACGATCTCTGCTTACTCGCGACAGCTCGTGACGATCTTCAGTCCAAGACCGATGACCTCGCAAACGTTGCTGCTGAGGAAGGCCTGCGCATCAACTGTAGCAAGACCAAAGATATGCGCCTAAATACCTCCGATTCAGCCCCCATATATGTGAACGGCGACGTTGTCGAACAAGTGCAGCGTTTTACCTACCTGGGGAGCGTCGTGGACCCACTGGGCGGAGCGGAGGCGGATGTAGAAGCACGCATCAACAAAGCCCGAGCTGCATATGCGCAACTGAAGCCTGTTTGGACGTCTCGCATCATCACTCGGCGTACCAAGATCAGAGTTTTTAACTCCAATGTCAAGTCAGTCCTCCTGTACGGGTGCGAGACATGGCTCGTTAAGAATGAAGTAACCAGTAGACTTCAGGTGTTCGTGAACAAATGTCTGAGGCGCATACTGGGGATCTACTGGCCACGAACCATATCTAACGCAAGACTGTGGGAGATGACTGACCAGACACCCATTGACAAGGAGATCCTACTCAGGAAATGGCGCTGGATTGGGCATGTGCTGCGGAGACCAGACAATCACCTGTCCAAACAAGGGTTGAAATGGCAAGCGAAGGGGAAGAGAAGGCCGGGCCGCCCCCGTACCACCTGGAGGCGGTCAGTTGAAAAGGAGGCTGCATCAACTGGTCTCGGCTGGGACGACCTGGAAGCGGCCGCGCAGGATCGGGAGAAGTGGAAATCCTTTCTTCGAGCCCTATGTCCCTGATGAGGGATAAGAGGATTTCATCATCATCATCAATGAGTAAGTTTTACTGACCAAGACTTTCGTAATATTTAATTTTGAGAAGAAACATTTATTTTATAAGCAAAAGTGAATTATTATAAAAGCTACCTAGTGTTAATAAGAATTTCATAAATGAAATATTCCCTTTGAGGCCTTTCAAATTGTGGGCGTAATTAAAGAAATGTTTCAAAAATATACACCTACATACAGAAAGATGAGAACCAAATATCCCTCACTAATGACAAGATAATGATATCAACGTTTAAGAAAATAATGGGGGGAAATACTTGCAAATATAACCTTTGTACTGTTAATATTTACGGCGCTCTCAATATAGGATTCTGTTGCAAAGAGCTTATGGTAGAAACGAAATTACTCAATAGATACTTTGGCCATTGAGTAATAGCGATTTTTAAAGAGCTACAACATCTTATTAAAGACCTAGATTCAGTCTTGAGCACGTTTCAAGTTAGTAATTTTGCGAATGTATTGGGGAAAATTCAATTTAAGGTAGTCCTTATTATGTCAGTTTATAAGTCTGTCCACCAACCCGCACTTGGCCAGCGTGGTGGACAAGGCCTAAACCCTTCCTTCATTGGAAGGAGACCCGTGCCCCAGCAGTGGGGACGTAATGGGTCGTGATGATGAAGTCTTCGGAAAATGTACAAACAATTTCTCTACTGAAACTATCAGGGTAATGAGTCTTTAATGAGCCCATTTCGTGGTTTTCCTATTTCCAGCTGTCCATTTTAGCTAAAGCGAAATGTTTTCGGTTGAAGTATTTTTTTTGGCAGTTACATTTTAGGTAAAACATAGCATATAAATTAAAATATATCTTCTAACAGAATAGGAATTCTAATACACATCAACAAAAATGAATATTTAGTTATATTATGTTGAAATTAACCTATTGAATTTATATTCTGTAAGTCCGATTTTCGTTTAACATGCACTTGCAAGAAACACCTATCACCGATAGTTACTTTTAAGTGGTGCTCATGACATTCTAAGTACCTAAATACAATTGCCATAGGCAGGCACTTCTAATTGGCTTATCATCTTCTGAAAAGGATCAAAGGCGTGAAATCAAGCGCCTGGCTGGTTCAGTGAGAGACTCGCGTGATGAATCTTGTATTACTCACATCTCACTGCCCCGACGTACTTGATTGAGTATAAATACTTAATCCAATAAATCTGGAGTTCATTGATAGATTCAATTGAATGAAGCAGAGTAAAAAATGGTTCATTGGTTGTTACGCAGTAATAAAAATAATGGTGCATTTTGATTTTAATTGCAACTTCTTAAGGTAGTATTTTGTAAATGCAAGTTAATACTAACCTAGTTAATGATAATTTATATAATAATTAATGCTGATTTTATGCAAGTCATTAAGTGTAGCGAGGAACACCGCGCTGTAAAAGCTAAAGTATACAGAAAACAATAGAAGTCTACAAAACTTGAGTCCACGCTCAGAGGCATGTACCTACTAACCTAAATCCCAGCGTCACAGTATAAAAAAATACTTTGAATTCCGCGACACTAAGCACCAGCTAGGAAATTCAGTGTTTTGTATCAAATTCATCTGTGGTTCCTCGGATGTGATAACCTATTCTTTGAAATTTCTCCAGCTTTCAAGTGTCGTTTCGCTCGGAGGAAGTTTTTGTGACAATTTTGAACAAAGACTGTGGATTGAGATAACAGGGCCCTTGTTTTAGGAACAAGACTTTTTGAGTAAGGTCAGCGTTTATTTGACGTTACTTGAGTATGGAATTTTACCCTTTCTTTTAAGGAAAAATGCGTTTCATTTCCCTCATACAATTGATACAATTGTATGGTATTTCTCTAAATTTTATGTCATATTTTTCATATAACTTGCTGGGTTTACGTGTAAAGTATACATACATACAACCTATATTTTCTTATCTCAACCACTAGAGTATTATGGTAGTACGAATCTGTTTGTTACTTAAATATTAGTGAGCCCGATCCAAATTACCACACGAGGGCAGAGGTTGCGAGTTACGACGCAACTTAAGTGCGGTAAATAATAGATAGGACGTTACTTATAATGACAATACATATGGCAACTGGAGAGGAAATTTATTACTCAGAAACAAACGACGGTTGCGGAAAAGGAGTGTTTCAGCTCGATGTTATATGCTTGGTATTACCCAGTTAATATTAAGATACAGATAAGACCCACTCAATGCTAGTGTACGAAAAAAACTGGTTTGTTGGAAACTTTTTTTTTCGCGATTTCAGAATTGTTTATGAATTCACTCATTATTACAGGTACGTCACCTACCGTCAAAAAGGCACCCAATGTTTTTTAAAACAAATCAATAATAAAAAAACTATCATGCTTAGTGCATTCCAATAAGAGCGCTCAAATTCTAACCTAACCTAACTGAGTCTCATACTGTACTCGCACTCCAATCCGTTGAATTACTAAAACCAATTTCTATATCCAAGTTATGATCGATTTCGTAATAACACTTGAGACTTGTGCAGTAGTTGAGTCATAGTTAAACAATCCAACTTATCCGTACTTGTGAACTTACTCTAAGATTATTAGATAGAAAGGTAGAGTACTGTTCATAATTTTGGAGACAACCAATAAACTAATATATAAAGTTAACAACTTCCATTCTCTTAATGCAATCTCTACCAGACAACCTTTGTAGGGGAAAATTATTACTTAACACGTTCACGGACAATTGATTGTTGGAAAATATTTTGATATGACACCTAAAAATCCCATACATTTTATCGTTCCGCCTTGAAACGTATTGCCGTATCTCAACATATTTTATTTACGTAATGTGACAGTTACGGCCATAGACGGTATCGTCTACAAGCGGTCCGCCACATCATGCATATCCAACAATGCGTATAGTGACATCTACGGCTACAGGCGGCAGCCGCCAGTTTTTTTCAAGGACCGTTTCATTTTCAAATAGGTTTGGAAGTTTTTCAGATACAAAGTTCCACTTTTAGCATGCTATTTACAATAAATAAAGCTGATATAGTAAGATTAAACAAAGGGGTTCATCGACAAAAGCTAAAATTTTCTAGTTCCTCATTACAGTTATATCTTTGCTTTTCTTTGTTCCATTTAAGTAATTATAGTATTTGAATCGAATAGGTAGGTATCCTATATGCAAAACTTCACCTCGTAATTTGCCACAAAAATTACCAGACTACCACCCGTACTACACAACATTTCCGCGACGCGCGCGCCGTGACACTAAACTTCTGGAAGGTTATTTTTATTTGTAACGGTTACGGCGACAGGCGGTATGTCACTATAAAGTTCACTTATGTGTGTGCAAAAGAAACCCCGACAAGTTCTTTGTTATGACACCTAGAAACAAATGAATTAGCACAATACGACACTAAATCATGCATCTCCTGTTAAGAATACGGAAATGATACGGCTGTTGACGGTTCGTCCGTTTCAATCAATAGAAGTTGGACGGCCACAGGCGCGTAGTCATATTACAAGGATACTTAATTACGGCCCTCGACGGATTGTCCGTGAACGTGTTAAGATAAAATAATAAAAAAAAAACAGCACGTTTTTCAACTCTAATTCTCTATAATCTCGACCCCATTAATAAGTACCATTGTAGGTGCAATGTCTTAAAAAACTTTTAGAGATACCTACGATACTCACTACGGCGAAGTAAGGAGCATGGAGGCCATGTTTAAACTGTAACATTACTTATGCCTCATTTACATTCAGCCCCTGCCGCTGCCCCTCACGCTGCCGGCAATAATTCCCTAAATACTCCTGTGGCAGGATTGAGAGGAGTGTGTGTTTACATACTGCCCTACCACTCACTTCACTTTCAAGTGTCGGCAATGGCAGACGTCGAAATAATTACAGCGGCCGCGCTGTCTCTTTATGCAATGCATAAGTTATGTTCGATGTTTAAAAAGATATCGAATACAAAAACCAGGAATATAAAAACCCTCGCCATATTGCGGAAAAGCAATAGAACTTTTTTCTTGCACTGGTATCACAAAGTGTCATAAACTCAAAATATCATTTGTCTATTGCTGTCAAACTGTGGTGCTGTCAATGCGTAGTGTTTATTATAGCTTTTGTGAGTTTTTTGTGTTTCAAAATGCCGAAAACTATCCATAGCCGTGAAAGGAAACTAATTGACCACATCCACGAGTATTTGTCGGAGTAAAAGTCCGTGGGACTTTATTTCTCTTGATAACATAACTGATGCTATTGTCAAAATGACTTGTAGGTATATAGTATAGTATGAGCAAATGAATTGGCAATTTTTTAAGCTATTATTACTGTAGTTTTTATTAACTACATTATAATAATTGAAACAGAAATTTAAAAATTTATTATTAATCTTGGTGGCAGTAAAAGCGACTCATCAAGGGACGCTGTATGTATGCTGTTGGTGTATCTTTAATAAATAAATAAATAAATCAAGGGACGGCGAATCCGAGACATCTGAAATATATATCATATGAATACCTACATACAATCGGTTGAATATTTAGGTTCAAATTTTGACTGATTTTGCACGATGTTTTCCTTCACCGTTAGACTGTTAGTACATGTCATGTTACTTAAGTTCCAAAGAACCCATAGAATATATCTTCTCACTGAGCTACTGACACTCTTTTCAAAATAAATCATAAAAAAACTATTATAAATTTGAGCATGGCCAATTCACATTGGTATAACTATACTTAGTGTTGCAGTCCTCAACGCGAATGTGGCGCTCTTAATACAGGGTTTTTATATTCCTGGTTTGGCTATACACGAAAATAAATATGGCGTAATAAAACATTTTTGATAGACATTAACTACAGTTCGCTCTGGCATTTCCACTTAGTAGCAGAAACGTATTACTAGTTAGAAAATAATAATAAAATATAGGCAAAGGTGCCATCGCTCTTACGGTGAAGGAAAACATCGTGAGGAAACCTGCCTTAACCTGCATATCTAGATATAGCACATCTAGATATGTGAACCCACCAACCCGCAGTGGACAAGCGTGGTGGGAAATGGTACAAGCTTAGGAAGGCAGTTTAGACCTTGGGGATATGCACAGAGGTTCCACTCGAGAGAGCCAGGTGCAAATACTTACACCCCCACAGAGAGTAGAATAGAATAGAATAGGCAAAGGTGCCGCGAACTCCTTCGATACCGACCGACGACGATTTTAAATAGGCAAAATAATTGTTGCTAAATGAGAAAGGCCGAGGACAGTTGCGCCCGTTGGGTGAGGCCTATGTCCAGTAGTGAAGCATAGCGGGCTGATGATGAAGAAAACTTTAATGAGTTTTATCGTTTTCAGTTGTCGATAGGCCTCCCCACGAACTATTTCATAAAGAACATGGAAATAAAATATACGCATGTTTTATTTATAGGTATTAAAAAAAAACTTACTGAATTTGTTTTTTTTAATATCCTGCTACCAATACTAATTTTACACTATTTTTATTTTATGATAAAATTACCTCTTTCAAGATCTGATCAAAATGATCGGCTCGCGGCTTTCCTCGTCAAACCACTAACTAGTGACTGTCTTTGTCCGTAACGAACGTGAGTCAAAATCAATGTTTGCCCGTTTTCCTGTATCAAATTCCATACTGCCGCATGCATTTAACTCAAAGCCTGGCTGGTGCCTGTATTCGGACAGATATACATATCTGTTCCATGCAACATGTTCCGACGTCAGCTTGAGCTCTGGAAATAATCCCGTGGAAAGCTTTGTCAACATTCGTTTGAACCCACTGTTGTTCTGTTTGCTCTTCTACATAACGATGTTTACGTATAATACTTGAAATGCACCGATATGGCTCGGTTCTGTATAGAACTTTCATTTGGTACTAATCGTGTGTTTTTTACGGCTGAACTTAGGTGTGAAGGTAAACATAATATTAGCATGATAAAAAATAAAACTATAGTAAGAATTTAAAAGTATAAGTATATCCAACTTATTTCTGCAGATCGAAAGGAAAGCGCTTTTCTGGGGTTAAGTTTCTTCAGAGTCAACGACTGACGGTCATCTGACTTAGTAGATAATCCTTTCATCATGGTAGCAGTTTTAGTATCTACCATGTTAAAAAAAACCCAACACGTGTATAAAAAGAAGAATCAACTGAAATTCATGTTAAATTTTTGAAGCAAAAAGCTCTGCTTTTAGGCTCGCTATTTCTCTTAACTTGTCAGTTAGCACAATTGAACTGGGTCAGCCGTCGTTCGCTAGATTGACTAGCAGTAATTACTCCTTGTTATTTACAATTTAGGAATTGAAGTGCATAAAAATAACAAAAATCGGAATACTATATGAATCTTTTTAGTCAAAACTAGACATAAATCGGCGAACAACCTGACCCTCTAGTACGGGTTTTGCTATTTATATTTAAGTTTACGTTTTTTCCTTTCATCATCCTACATACATTATCTGTCGAAAGTTTCATTATATTTTCCATTAGAGGCGCCACTAAGTATGCGAGAAAATGTAAACTTTTATAGTTTTTGACAAAGTATCAAACCTATACTAGACCCTCTGAAGAGAATCGGACTAAATAATGAAACAGGGTACCGTTTTACTTAAAATAAGTTATACGATAACTGTTCATACTTTCTAAGAAAATATTATTCACGGGTACATTTATCAGTGTTCAGCTTGCAAATATCAGTCATGCTCACTAATAAAATTCTAACCTGTTGCAAGTCCCGATACCACGAGCTCTTTGCTTGGAAGCGATCGTGAGATCGATTTTATCCAACAAGCTTAGCTGAGCTTATCCTTGAATTCCTCGGTGCATCTACGATTACGGAAATGCTTTTGCATCAAAATGTTCAAACAAAATGGAATATAATGATTGCTCAACGAGGCGAACTTGCGAATTATCAACCCGCACAAACCAATGACCCCGAAACATGGACCCAATTTGACATCGATATTGGTTAATTGTCAACACGACTATCGGGCTATATATTTGATACTAGAGGTTGCGTTGTGGCGCGGGCTGCAAGCAGCCGCGCGGGGCTTTGATGCCTTTGAATTTTGGTTTCAGCAGGGTATTGACTTGAACATAGCGTAGCAAATCTATCTTGCGTTTTTATAGGCCTTAAAAACGGTTTTCACTATAAATTTCTATATTAAAGGGATACTGATTATTTTATTTCAGGTGGGATTAGTTTTCAGTATGAATTTCGGTTTCAGCAGGGTATTGACTTGAACAAACCGTAGCAAGTCTTTGTCATGTTTTGTTTTGGATTAAAAAGTGTCTTCAGTATGAATTTCGTTATAAAAGGGGTACTGATGATTTTATTTCAGGGGGTGATATAGTTTTCAATATGAATTTCGGTTTCAGCAGGTTTCAGTATTGACTTGACCATACCGTAGCAAATCTTTCTTGTATTTTGTTATGATATAAACACTGTTTCCACTATGAATTTCTTTATTAAAGGGGTACCTGATAATTTTGTTTCAGGTGGGATAAAGTTTATTAACTTTACCATAACGTATGGAACATTTCATGGGGTTTCGTTTTCCCATGAAATCAAATTTCAGTACGGCTATGGGTATAATGTAGATATGGAAGCATTTAACGTAGCTGAAAAATAATTTCAGTATTAAATATGGTAACAGATGACTTTGCCATAATACAACGGATATTTCTGGCATTTGGCTTTACATAAAAAAAAAACTTGACAGGAAATATTTGCTTTAAAACTATTTTCATTATGAATTTAGATATCACGTCGGTATTGATGCTTTTGCTTTTGTTTTCAACAAAGTTTTTTAAGTATAATAATCGGTCAGCTGGCTTTATTTTACTTATATTATAACTTCTGGCTTTGTATTCAAATTTGAGTTAAGAATACTTATGGCTTTATGCCTATGATTTTCCTATTATAATTACCTTAGTGGTATTCGTTTCGCCTTTAAAATACCAGTAGGAAAATTCAGGTAGATATACTTTACAATGACGTAACGGATCTTTCTGGTGTTCAAGTTAAAGACGGATCCAAAATTTGGACCATTTCCCAACACTCCATCCCGTACCCGTACTCAAAAAAATTGGTTCCTGTTACGGATTGTCTCACACAAATACAGTAGAGAAACTGATCTATATGAACATTTTTTGGTTTCGTAAACTTTACCTAGTATCGAGCCGACATCGTTTTGTGTACAAATATTGGGTTCTTTAACACCTCATAAATCTGAGTCACCTCCATTCGCGCGTTTTTCTAGCGTCTCGATTATTAGTTTACTCTGTCCTAAAGAAAAACTTTTTCATAGAAACGCAATGCACAGGTTTTTTTTTATTCATAAATTTCTTACTTGAGTTCGCTGTTTAAGACTATTTTTACAGAACTACGTTTTACTTCAATTTAATCCATAATTGGAACTTTATAAACGCGTTCAAACCTTTGTCTTTCTTTTTCATTAATTCAAGGTATTTCTTTGCCACAATCGGCTCTCAGGTTATATTATAGTTGTGTTGACGAGGGTTTGAGTATTGTTGTCTCGCTTCGCTCGGCGCTCCAGGGTTTGCGGTATGGTGGTTTTCATTGTGTTGCCTCGCTTCGCTCGGCTCCTCTTTTACAGTAAGGTAATACTTAAGTTGTATTGCCTCGCTGCGCTCGGCTCTTCAGTGGTTGTGGTATAATGTTTTGAAATGTTTTGCCTCGCTGCGCTCGGCTTTCCAAGGTTTGTTGTATGATGGCTTGGATTGTTTTGCCTCGCTGCGCTTGGCTCTCCAAGGTGTGTGGTATGATGGCTTGGATTGTTTTGCCTCGCTGCGCTCGGCTCTCCAGTTAAACAGGCAGTTGATGATTAAAGTAGTCTATCCTCGCTTCGCTCGGCTTCTCTCCAGGTCATGGAATTATGGTTTCGGTTGTTTTGCCTCGCTGCGCTCGGCTCCTCTCCAGGTCTCGGAATGGTAGTCTCGGTTGTTTTGCCTCGCTTCGCTCGGCTCTGCAGTTACATAGGCACTTGCTGTTTATTGTACTTTAGCCTCGCTTCGCTCGGCTCTTCGGGTTTTCGGATGTTGGTTTCAGTAGTTTTGCCTCGCTCCGCTCGGCTCTCTAGGTTTTAGATTGATGGTTTAGGTTGTTTTGCCTCGCTTCGCTCGGCTTTCCACTTCTTAAACGGGACTTTTCCCGTAGTTTTTCTTTATTGATATTGATAATTATGATACGTAATGCCTCGCTTCGCTCGGATTTCTTTCTTTTATGGGAGGGTTACTTGTCGGATGCCTCGCTGCGCTCGGCTAGTTTTATTTTGGTATAGCTTGTAGAAGGACTATGGCCTCGCTGCGCTCGGCACTTACACTGTGGTAAAGTTGATTCACATTTTGTATATTTTTAGGGAAAATATTTTTTTCTCCAAAAGTGGGGAGTTTTTATTTAAAAAATAATTCTTTGTATTTATCTACACAAATGCGCGATATACCACAAATCTGTCTGACCACTTCAAAGGGGTTAAATTGCTAATGTAGGTAATTTTTTTCAATGTTTTTAGGGAAATTTAGATTTTTTCCCTAGAAGTGGGGAGTTTTTATTTTAAAAAAGAATTCTTTGTATTTATCTACACAAATGCGCCATATACCACAAATCTGTCTGACCACTTCAAAGGGGTTAAATTGCTAATGTAAGTAACTTTTTCAACGTTTTTAGGAAAATTTTGATTTTTTTCCTACAAGTGGGGAGTTTTTATTTTAAATATTTATTGTTTGTATTTATCTACACAAATGCGCCATATACCATAAATCTGTCTGACCACTTCAACGGGGTGAAATTGCTAATGTTGGTAATTTTTTATACGATTTTAGGGAAATTATTATTTTTTTCCTAAAAGTGGAGAGTTTTTATTTTAAATTAAAATTGTGTGCATTTAACTACACAAACGCGCCATACATTCGAATCTCCTCAGACCATCACAAAACGACAAAATTGCATATTTATGTAATTTTTCCCATGTTTTTAGGGAAATTTTGTTTTTTTTTCCTATAAGGGGGGAGTTTTTATTTTTAATTAAAAATCTTTGCATTTAACTACACAAACGCGCCATACATTCGAATCCCCTCAGACCATCACAAAACGATAAAATTGGATATTTATGTAAAATTTCCCATGTTTTTAGGGAACTTTGGTTTATTTCCCTAAAAATGGGGAGTTTTTATTTCATAAGCAAACTAAATGCATCCTCCTACACAAACGCGCCATACAAGTCAAAACTGTCAGACCACTCAATACAGGTGAAATAGCCATAAAACATGTAAAATTTCTCTTTTACAAAATGGCTACCACTTCATCCGCCATTTTGATTTTTGCAGTTTTCGGAATTTTCCCATGAATTTCACCATATATCCAACCATGTACAAAGAAAAACATCACCCCACCTCCCCCCCTTCTGGGAGATCAATTCACCTCAACTTGAATCGCCGTCGAACTTTTTCAAAAATGTAATCTCCCGTATTTCTCAGGGTTGCCAGCCGAAAGTAATAAAAATAGTCAAATGTCATTAGTATGAGCCTTTCTGACTAAACTGCATCATTTTTTAAAATCCAAAACGGTTATTTCTATTTTTTATGTTTTTGGGGAAAATCTCAAAATTTTCCCTAAAAATGGGGAAATTTTATTTAGTAGGTATAGTCTACTTAACAAACTACACAAATGCGCTATACAAGACAAATCTCCCCAACCACTCTAAATAGGTCAAAAATCCAATCAAAAATCGTGAAAAAAAGTCACTTTTACAAAATGGCCGCCAAAGCAGTCCGCCATTTTGTTTTTTCAACTTTTCGGAATTTTCCCATAAACTGCACCATACATCAGACCGTGTACAAAAAAAATCATCACCCCACCTGCCTCCCTTCTGGGAGATCAATTCACCTCAAGTTGGGTCGACGTAAAAAAATGGGAAAAAATATATTCTCGCCTATCGCCCAGGGTTGCCAGTCGAAAGTAATAAAAATGGTCAAATGTCATTAGTGCGGGTCTTTCCGACAAAACTGCATCAAATTTTAAAATAAAAAGTTGTTATTTCTACTTTTCATGTTTTTGGGGAAAATCTCGAAATTTACCCTAAAAATGGGGAAAATTATTTCACATGGCAACTCTACTCGTCAAACTACACAACCGCTCCATACAAGTCAAACCTGTCAAATGCCTCGAACACAATAAAAAAATGCTTTGAAAATCCCCGAAAAAACACGTTTTTATAAAAAAATCTCCTCTCCCCCCGCAAATGAAAAAAAAACATTTTTTGGAATTTTCTCATAAATTTCATCATGTGCCCCACCGTTTACAAAAAACACCATCCCCCCACCTCCCCCCCTTCCGGGAGATCAATTCACCTCAAGTCGGGTCTGACACGCCCTAAACTTTACTTGACTGCAACTCGGCCGCCATTTTGTTTTTTTATTTTTTTATATTTTTTTTATAATCTGTCAGACATTCTAAATACACCCTCGAAATATGAAAAAATGTATGGTCACCAAAATGGAGGAACAAAAAAATTTTTTTTTTTTTACAACTTTTTTTAAAAAGTCGAGGTTTTTCTCTACTCACCCGAGCACCCTGTACATTTCCCTAAAACATTTTCATATCAAAAAATGGCTCCTTCTGGGAGAACAATCATGTCAGTCAGTGTGTCAGTGGTAATCCAGCTATATATATATTTGATTGATATTTATGTTGCAATAAATTTTACATCATAATTTAATAATGACCCTTTTATATCATAAAAATTGGCATGGGTGTCCAAAAAATATATAGCAATTTATTTATAGACACCAAATAAAATATATAAAATTATATAGGTAATATTTGCTACTCTACTACTATACATATTTATTATTATTACTTTAAGCTGTTTTTCGTAATAAATAACATGTATGTTTATAGGTACTCAAGACAAATTTTAAAACCATATTCGGTATATTTGCAGGCTGAAGATTTTCCAGGATTAATCTCGCTTGGGCACTCAACCCAATTTTGTACGGGATATAACAGATATAGCAATCTATTTTTCCTACCCTTTCACTTACATGCTTATTTGACTCTTTTGTAGAAAGGAACATACGATATTGAATCTACAAAAGGATTTAAGGTATACGGGTATATTATGTAAGTACAGCTGATTTATAATAATTTAGTTTATTTATTTCACGAATACCTACTTAACCTTTTTTAGTTTCGACGGTGTCTAAAGAGTTTGTGTTCAATTTAAAGATTGATTTCATTTATTGTCACATTACTGTCGCAGGCATCTGGTTGAATCTCCTTTTTGTTTGAATCACTATATAATTGGATGGCGCTACTCAATTGTATGACTAGGCCGAACGTTGATTGTACAAGCATCACAAAACATCCAACTAGTTAGCTGACTTAAAATGAGTCAGGTGGTGAATAAAACAATTATGGCGTCTAACAGCTGACATTTTGTGCTGCACCTATATTGTTAGTATTTTGCAAATAAATTAGCTTTAAAGTGCGTTATTTGTGTTAAAATAGTGTGACAACATGGATTTACCTTTTGTTACGCCGCGGGCGGATAGTTTCAAAAAAAAAATGGTGGCGAAACTGGATAATTATGAACATCAATATGAAGGTACACACACACACACACACACACTCACGCCTTGTACTAATGTACTCTCTTGCGGGGTAGGCAGAGGTGCATTGCTGCACCCACTTTTCGCCTGAGTGTTATGTTAGTCCCAATGTAAGTCAATATAAATAAAAGTCCCGAATCCTACATCGTTGTCGCAATTTCGCCCAATTTCTATTTTACCCTTCCTCTCAAAAGTCCTCGAACGTCTTGTCTTTGAACAGTTTTCCAGTTTCCTCTCCAACAACGATCTCCTTAATCCTCTCCAATCCGGCTTTCGTCCAGACCACAGTACTGTTACCGCTCTGATCAAAGTTACTGACGACATTCGCAGCAACATAGATAAACAACACGTTACTGTCCTGGCGTTGCTGGACTTCAGTAACGCATTCAATACAGTCGATTTTGATCTACTCCTTGGAATTTTACGCTCTCTTAATGTATCTCCGGCAGTCACCAGTTGGTTCGAGTCTTATCTCAAGGGACGCAAGCAGTGTGTACGTACCGACAGTGAGAGTTCCACTTGGTGTCCAGTACTTGCGGGCGTCCCTCAAGGTGGCGTTCTTTCTCCTCTGCTTTTCTCTTTGTTTATAAACATTTTAGCCAATAAACTGACTTCTCTCTACCACCTCTATGCGGATGACCTTCAGCTCTACACTAGTGCACTTCCCGAAAACCTCAACTCTGCTGTTAGCCTCATTAACACCAACCTGGAGATTATCTCCAAGTGGGTGAAATCTTTTGGTTTGCTGCTTAATCCCAGGAAGTCTCAAGCGATTGTTTTCGGCAGCTCCAGAATGTTAAATAAAATTAACTTTTCAGCTGTGAGGAAAGTCAGGTACGACCAATCAGACATACCATATGTAGCCTCAGTAAAAAATCTCGGCGTGGTCATGGACAGCACTCTCTCTTGGATCCCGCAAGTTGACGCTGTGAGCAGGAAGCTTTTTGCATCTTTCCACTCCCTTAAACGCTTGCAGTATTTCCTACCGTTTTCCACTAAAATTACGCTGGCACAGTCTCTACTGCTCCCAATTCTCGACTACGCTGACGTAAGCTATCTTGACCTCACTGAAGAGCTACTCAACAGACTCGAACGTCTCCAGAACTTATGTATCCGATTTATTTTTGGATTACGTAAGTATGATCACATTTCAGAGTATCGTGCTCAATTGAAGTGGCTCCCAATTCGCCTTCGCCGGAATACCCACATTCTCAACATGTTATTCAATGTTTTGAATAACCCTACTTCCCCCCAATATCTCCGATCTAAGTTTTCATTCCAATGTTCCCACGGCCGAGCGTTGAGATCTACAGAGAACAAGATGTTGAGTGTGCCTGACCGCAACGCTGCTTCTTACAGTGACTCGTTCGCTGTGAAGGCGGCGTGTTTGTGGAACACCTTGCCCGTAGACGTGCGACTTTCACCTTCACTTGCTACCTTTAAAAAGAGCGTAAAGGATCACTATTATAAAACCTTAGGTTGGTAAATAATATGTATTATATTATATAGTCATATATGTATTTATATAAATATAGCGGATATATATTAAGTCTATTTTGTCATTTAGGTATTATGTGTATTTGTATTATTATTATTTATGTAAGTTAAATAGGTAGTTAGTTTGTATTTTTCGTTTTTATCTTAGATATGTTTTAGTTTAGGTTCTTTCCACATTGTTTTTGTATAGCTTTTTATTGTATTAAAGGAGTTTAAAAACTTTAGTTTTCCACCTAACAAAGGTTGGTTGGAAGAAATTGCTTCTTGGCAATAAGCCCGCCTCTGTATATACTTACTACTTTTAAGTCCATTTTTGTAACTGTTTTTATTATTATACAATAAAGTGTTTATAAATAAATAAATAAATGTAATAGGGGGCGGGCCTATTGCCATTTTACGGGCACATCCAAGACCCGAGAACAAATATCTGTGTTTAAACAAATATCTGCCCTAGCCGGGAATCGAACCCGGGACCTTCGGCTCAGTAGTCAGGACACTAACCACTACGCCGTTCGGTCGTCTACGAATATGAAGGTATGTTTATTGCTATTGTTTCGTTAATTTGTGAGATAAGAGTTTTGTAACATAGTCTTTTGTTTACTCTTGTCTGGTCATGTTCACCCTAACCGGACATTACAAAGTTGCTATACTATATCCCATTCAACGACTTCGCTGAATGACGTTCAGTCAAGACGTCGAACGTTACAATCAACGACTTGACGAGTTGTCCTTTAGTCATACAACTAAATAGCGCCATCCAATGAACGGGCTAGTGGTTCAATCAAAAAGGAGATTAAACCAGATGCCTGCGACATTACTATCATTATGCTACCTAAACGACGGCAGTCACATTCGTTCCGGAATAATCCGGAAGTATAGAAATTTATCATATTTTTATTTTACAGAAATATGTAGACTCTTCATACTTAAATTTAGGGATGTTATTTAGATACTACATAATTATATTGTTCGATAGATTTGTTGACAAGAAAACGTTCTAAGCGTGCCCAAGTTTCAACCTATTTATTTTTGTACAATGTTTACAAAGTCAGACTTTTGTTTATTATGTCGCTATACAAAGTTACCCTTTGTATGGGATGGGACTTGGGACCCTATACCCTTTATGAACCTTTCGTTATGTCTACTTTGACCACCCAGCCGTAAACATCATTCAAGCTTCCCAATTATTCTAGGTACTTACTTATGTATACATATACAGTGTTTTGAAAGAAAAAACACGTGGACACATCAAGAAAATAAGGACGTGTCATATTATTTACTTATGTATATGTCCCATGTGCATATTTACCCGTTCACGAATTATTCTAACCAATACTCAACCAATCACTAATGGCACTTAAATAATTCCTTAAGGGATCGGTCGTTTAGTGATGAACCTGTTTGTACCTATATGATTGCGTTGTGGGTGCGTTGAGAACCACGAACGACGACTGGGAAGATTCACATTTAATTAATTATTGAATTTGAGTTTTAACTGCTTATATACAAACTATGAAAAGTTCTTTCTATAAAGACTAACACTGCTTCAAACAATCAAGATAGTCTTCAAGTTTGGAAAACTTCTTGGAAAGCTGTAACTTTTACATTACTTCGTTACCTAGCAGGGTTCTCGCGAGGGATTCATTTTTGACACTAGTTTAAAGAGGTTGTTTGACCCACTTACGACGGCGGACAAAGCCGTATCACCCAGTGCCACGACTTTAAGTGTATGTAGGTATACTTATATTATGTTTATTATAGCGCTAACAAACCGAAGTTTAAATTTTTACTAATCTATCACCTAGGTACGGTGGCCTGCGCCTAAAAGTATACAGGCGGAGTTTTTAAAATAGCGATCCCTGATGATGAAGGGGCCAGCTACATCTGTTATAAATCCGGGGACGTGTTGTGTGTGATGTGTGTAGCAGTGGTGTTTATGTGGATGTGTTTGAGCAGCATGTGAGCTTGAGATCGCTATTTTAAAAACTCCGCCTGTATACTTTTAGGCGCAGGCCACCGTACATGTATGTTTTTTTTTAAACTATAGAATAAATTGTTATTTTTGTATGTTATCAATAGAACTATTTTAATATATTTATTTTCATACAAACACAATTTGAACACCCTGTATGTTGCATAATTGTCAAAATATGACGATGGTCGTAAAAAGTGAGCTCTGCTTTTTAAATAAAGTTGGTTCAGGTCGTTTTTCCTGTACCCCGGCAGATTTTCAATAAAATATTCATTCAAATGCTTTGTGTCCGTCGCTTGTGTGTACCGTACTCGTATACCTACGGATCAATAAATATTACAACCGAATTTTACTTTAGTAAGCTAATATTGCTTTTGATTTATTTGTGTTAAATGATTTAAAAGTAAATTTAGTCAATTCGGACTTGTGAATGTTCAGAAGGTGAGTAATTTAATATAATCTTCAGAGGAGAGATAATTAAAATAGAAAGTATTACATACCTTGATGCAGTTCGAGCGGCTTAATCCCTCCGAGGGCCTGTGACCAGCGCGACGGTGATGGAGTCCTCTTCCAGGTTACGTCTGAGGGTCACTCTCTAAATCAACGAAATTACGAACAAAAATTGTCACGCAATAAAATGAGATAGGGTAATGGATAGATGCAATGGTATACTCCGAAGCTTAGGAATAACAAAACTGCTAACTACGACTCTATCTAATTACATTAATACTAACTCAAACTCCCGATATAAACAAAGGAAGCGGAACAGTAGCGATTTGTGTAAAAATTCTAGACTTTAAATTCACAAACCACACAAAATAAAAATTGAGGGTAGACAGGGACTTATTTTGTTTACATTTGATTCACTAGGTATTAACTAGCACTTTAATCGCACTTTCCGCCGTTTTTACACCGAGATAACACTCGCACAATCACATCAACACTGTAACTTAATTTTCCCGTATTAATTTAATTTTTATTAATTTTTATTTATTAATTTAATTAACTCGCAATTTTAAGTATTTTTAGCCCTTTTGCAAAATTGTCGGCGGAGCAACCGTTCGCCTGACAATCCAGCGAACGTTCACTGACAGTCATTAGAATAGGGAGCACTATAATATTTTAGTATTAAACTTATAACTACGAATGAAGAATCATAATTATAAATATGTCAAGAGCTAACTAACATAAATTATCCTAAATCCTCGATTTTTATTGCAAAGACGTGTGTAATATAATCCTACATCACAATGTATGTGTCGCAGGCAACTGGTTTAATCTCCTGTTTAATTGAACCACTAGCCCGTTCATTGGATGGCGCTGTTCAGTTGTATGACTAGGCCGAATGTTGATTGTAAAAACGTCACAAAACGTCCAACTAGTTAGCTGACTTAAAATCAGTCAGGTGGTGAATAAAACAAATATGGCGTCTAACAGCTAACAGCTGACACAAAAAGCACCTATATTGTTAGTTTTTTGCAAATAAATTAGCTTTAAAGTGCGTTATTTGTGTTAAAATAGTGTGCCAACATGGATTTATCTATTATTACGCCGCGGGCGCATAGTTTCAAAGAAAAAAAGTGGCGAAACTGGATAATTATGAACAACAATATGAAGGAACGTTCATTGTTATTGTTTAGTTAATTTGTGAGATAAGAGCTTTGTAACATAGTCTTTTTGTTGACTCTTGTCTGGTGATGTTCACCCTAACCAGACATTACAAAGTTGCTATACTATATCCCATTCAACGACTTCGCTGAATGACATCTTGACGATCAGTCAAGACGTCGAACGTTACAATCAACGACTTGACGAGTTGTCCTTTAGTCATACAACTGAATAGCGCCATCCAATGAACGGGCTAGTGGTTCAATCAAACAGGAGATTAAACCAGTTGCCTGCGACATATGTACCTCAACAATCGCGCTATAAAAAAAATCTAAGGTTCGGACTTGCCTATTGTTGGAGAGTGACATTTACAAATGGAATCGTCCTTTTTCTTTACCCTAATGCCCTTTGAAATTCAGGATCTCCTATGACTTTCAGATCTGATGAAGATAAAAAGTGTTTCAGATATATTTATCATGTTACTTTTATATATTACTTACATATATTAATTATTTATACCTATTATTTTCCATTTGAATTAAGTTGCAATATGTACGGTTTATTTTTATTAGTGGGTACTTACTTAACTAGGTGCACCGTCCTGTAATTTCTTTACTTTTGCTCTGAAAACTGAAACTGACGGTTGCCTGTAAGAGATCGTTCTTAGCGATAAGGGTAAGGGCGCCTATTGTTCATTGTGTCTAGTATATATATATATATATACTTAAGGTTTTGTTTTCAGTTTTATTGTTTTGGTGACCAATAAAGATATATTATTTATATTCTATGGCTACACGCCATCTTTTATTTGTTGTTAATAACACAGAAGGCGAGCCACGTCCAATTTGAATCTTATTTCCCAAGGATCGGTTGTTCTCCAGCCAGGCTTAGCTAATCCTTGTTTTAGTTTAAAAATATAACACAGATGTCGCTTTTTGAGACAAAGTGGTGCCATCTAGTCAAACTGAGACAAACTGTTTGCCTATAGCTCTGATCAAATATTTTTGCCAGAAATTATAAGTGGTGTCTCTTTTTCATATAATTTACTGTTAGAAAAGTTCCTTACTGTATAATTTCTGTCTAATTTATCTATTCGACTGGTTTAAGCCATAAGGCATCCATTTTAACCTCTATTACTTATACATTTTAATATGATTTCACAAAGGTTTCCATAATCAAAAAGCTGCATTCTTATTATTATCTCTCCAAGACTTACCTAGGTAAGTAAGTATCTAAAATATTATAGGGGATGTAAGATAAGAGGTTTTCACATTAGTATAAATGAAAGGTACAAGTTTTTTTTATGGAATTTATTTGTCAATTTCAAACTACACCTTGAGAATTAAACTTCATTAAAACTACGATAAGCTGTTATTTACCTATATAATTTATTTGATCCGAGCCTAAACTTTTTGAAAAACATTTTGACACATCCAATTTTTTTCATCAATCGTGGTTTTTTCACTGTTATCTACTGTCCATTATGCATCCACTATATATAAGTACTTAGTATTTAAAAAATGTTACATCTACATTAAAAATTAGTTGCATGCTTGCTCAAGCTGCGGCGCGGTGGTCTAGTCTTGCGTAGATACATAATAGTCATTATTATGTCTCGCTTACATTCAATCAATTTCACTCATCCCCATACAATTCTACATTTTAAAGTAACCTTAGCTATAATTCTGGATATGAAAACTAGGCAAGACATACTAGACTCGAAAGCCAGTAAAAAATGGCCATTGACCAAAAATCTATTTCAAATTCAGAATTGTATCTAGATTTCTACAAAAATGTAACAAAATTATAACGTAATTTAACAACAATGTTTTCAAAATCAGGTACAAATCGAAATTAAGTCTACGGTAACTGAAACAATATCCAGAGGAAGATGAGATCGTCAAGTAAATGGCATCCCACTTATAAATAAATAATAATGGCTGAATATATTGAATCAATACAATAAGCATGGTTAATATCATCACAACTTAGGTTACACACAACATATTTTGGCTCTATGTGTAATGGTATATGGGTATAAAATATAATCACAGAAATTGATAATAATTTGTAAGCATACAGAAACTGTTATGTTTATTCATCCATAATATTTAAAATAGGTTCTTATATTAAAGATTATGATTTCGATGCAGTCAGTCAACACAAATCAAAGGAATTCTGAACTCTGAATAAAAAAACAAATTAAAATAGATTCACAAAAATCTATTAGAATCGAAAGTAAAGGGCCCCTTGTTTAATTGATTATTACAATATCACCTAATTCTAATGTATTAACATAAAATATAAATAAGTTCGTGTGAACGTTTACATAACATGTGCATTTACTTCTTCTATCATTTTAAAGTACAAAATTTATGTGCCGTAAACCTAACATTGGCAACTTGTTTTAAACCGCTACGTTGTAATACTTCTTCATCGTTTTACTGTTTAACTACTAATACACCTCGCGTGTTGTACAAATCGATATTATTTTCATGACCCACATGTGGATGAGTCATGGAATCTATTTTATTTGCTCCACAATCATCCTTGTTCATCAAGACTTACGGTTTATTTTCACCCAATACCTGCACTATCTAAGTTGTTCGTGTTTACTTCATATTTGAACACCTTGCTATTTTTCGTTTCATTATTTTTAACCTTGTTCAGTGTCATTTGTTTTACACTGTGAAGAACTTTCCTTCTGAGTCATGGATTGTGTTTTAACGAGTGTTAAATATATACTGATTAGGCCATTAAATAATTTACATTATGAAGATATGTTATGAAATAATTAATGTTTTGATTACAGCGATAATATTGCGGTCAGAGGGTCATGGTACAAAACTATACATCTTTTGGTTGACGTCAATGATTTATTATCATATTTATGTCAACTCTAAGATTTGCTACTCGGTAAAAAACACACTAAAGTTAAGGCTACCTTATTCAGAGGTATCGAAATTACAGTACTCAGAAACATTATAACTAAGTTACTAAGTTGGTGTCACTGAATATTGCATTTCCATACTTTTTCTTTAATGACATGTATAATACGAACCATCATACAACGCATACCATACGTAAATATAGCAATTACAAATAATATTTATCGATTACTGTTGCATATTATGCGAATAAATAATATAGAATATTATACTTTAACATACAAACGTATTGTGGTTTGCGACTAGTTTTACTGCACTGCAGTGGATTTGGATGCTCTCCGGTCTTGGTTATATAAATTAATATACAAAAAAGCATTAAAGTGCTAAATATTGTAAGCATAATGCTAAAATTCTTTGGTATTTTTCACTGGTCTCACTAATTCTAAACAAATACAACAATAATGCGCGTATTCATTACTCTTGTGCTTCATCGGCGATCAGAACGAAACCCTACAAATAACTTAAACATTCATGTTCTAATGCCCTGTTCTGTCCTTCTATATACAAGCATCTGGACTCTAGATTCTTGGTGCTTGCTGCTTTGTGTCTCTCAAATGCACGTAATGTTCATAGCAGGACAGCTGGCAATGGCGTGGACAGGGCCATGTGTTCAGCGCCTCTGACTGGAAGTCTCTGGGCCGTGACGTAGTGTCTCATGAGAGTGGGCACGTTGGGAAAGGCGGTGGAAGCGCCTCCCAGAGTGAACCCCTCGGCACCTCGGCAGATACGCATGTGCATGAATCCTCGGGTGGATCTGGTAAAAGAAAAATCCTTGTTAATTTTTGTCTTTTTTCATCAACAGTTATAAAGGACTTGAGAGCACTAATAAAATGGGGAAACGGTTTAATTAAAAATGGAGAGGAGAACTTACTTCAAGCTCAGGGAATAGTCGTGCTTAGACTCGCTATTCCGGACCAAGAACGCCCCTTCTTCAGCTGTTTTTAGAAGATGCTCGGCTTCCACTCGCGACAGAGTACCGTGGTACCATCTGTAGACAAAACAATACATTAATTATAAACCAACCTAAATCAAAATACAAAAGTAATAAAACGACAAAAGCTCAAGTAATTAAATAACAAAAAAATCTATCTATCTTACCCTTGTCTATCAATCGGAAGTGAGGCATCGATCAAATCACGGGGAGGAGCAATGGATCGCAAATTTAATTGCAATCCCTTTGAGCTCCCCGAACCACTGCTGCTATCAAAGTCCAAAGACAGTTTTGGTCGACTTTTGGTTCCTGTGGAAAGATAAAAAACATATCCTTGGTAAGTACATACTAAATAAACAAATCAAACCTAATCTTATTGCTCTATTAGGTTCAAGATAAACTGCCAACTCAAATTAAACGTCAAAGGGCATAAGAACCCGCACACGCAACAAGAGCTAACAGATACAAATTGCCCAGAACATGTACAGGAAAACTTTCCCTGAAAAAGCACTCAAGCAAATTAAATATTGGGGGGGCGTCGGACTGAATAAAGCTTTCGCAAACCGAAGTCATATGTCTTAATCGGTATAATGTGGTGGTCGATCCGAGTTTCGCAACCCAAAGTGATAGACACGACAGACCCTCTTTTGATCGATTCTTAAGCCCTTTTTACGTAAAATATGGAAGATACTTATACATATAGGTACGTTGGGAAAGTCTTAACAAATTACTTTTAAGTGAAAAGTCCTTACTGGGGAAAATCTATGAATCATATTTCACAGAGATAAATATTCATAAATATACCAACCTTGATTGAGATCTTGAACGCTTTGACTTGAAGAAGCATTAGAGATGCCACCTCCGAAATCATTAGTCAAATTCAGTGACTGTCCCCTTAGTTTCCGTCTAAGTTTAGGCATATCAAAAGGCAATGAACGTAGGTCCGCCTCAGCTTCTGCCGCTCTTCGCCTTCTTAACTTTGGCATATCAAAAGGTAAGTCATCCAAATCTTTATCTTTATCAGTGTGGTCCTCTTCAGTGTTACTATTTTTAAAATTAATAAAAGCATTCCTGGAATCTACACCTTCTCTTGAATGTATAGAGATGCCACTATCTGAACCCTGTATTTCTGCGTCGCCTATTGTTGAATGTCTAAACGTAAGATTTAATAGATTACTATTATGTGCTCGACGTTTAGGTTTGGCTACAATTTCAACGGAAGTCTGTATTGTTTTGTTTCCAGTTTCATTGTCTTCAGGAGAAACTTTTTGTGAGTTATTATTCCTGTTATTATCTGATGTTTCCGACGCGGGTTCTTGTGACGATTTATCAGATATTGGACTTAAGATATGTAGTTTCGTTTGATGGTGACCAAATCCCGACAATTGCATATGGTGGGATTTCGGGAAATGAACATTGCCTGAATCTGAACTATGAGAACTAAGTGATGAAGAACGGCGGCTTTCCGAGCTGGTACTACTTCTGTCTCCCTCGCTCGTACTACTTCTAAGTGATTCCATACTTCCGCCGCTACTACTCGTCGCCATACTTTCTGTGCTAGAATACTTTCGACGTGGACGAGTAATTCCGGGCCTGGCCTTAAACTCCATTAGAGGACCGACCCCCTTTGGCCCTTTGTACCGATTCAATTCTGGAGTGTCAGAATCGGATGTGGGTCGGCCCTTAATCTCTAAAAAAATATTGTCTTTTGATTGTCCTCTATCGTCTTCTTCATCCCGAGACTCGCGACTTGAGTCCCTTAATCTTTGGCCGGCATCATTATCTGTGGAAGCTTTGAGATCAGCCATGCTGGCATCACTGCTTGTAGGTGTTTCACGCGCTCTTAGAGATTTCACTGGCAGTCTTAGGTCTTTCAGGCGAGGGTGAGAAGGATGCGACTGAGGAAGATTTGGAGCACTTTTTATGCTATTCATGGCGGATCCATCTTTACTGCATTGTTGAAATTTTGTTGGTAATGGAGCTGTTGATGGTGGAGATGGGGTGTAACCGCGGAGTGGTAATTGAGAAGTTGAGGCGACATGTTCGCCTTCATCAATGTGTACTTTTTCCAACTCCTCTGACAGTGCAGATGCATTGCTTTCATTCTCTCTTTTCTGGCGAATTGTAGGAATCTTAGATCGTCGAACACTATCGGTTTTCATTGTAACCTTACGGTAGCCATCACTGCCTTTTTGTTTACTGCGCTCAACAGCTTCAAATGCAGAGGACGCTGAAGAAATAACTTTTCTGTCCTCAGCTTGTAAAAGTGCCGGATGATTACTGACGCGATCGAAGTCATCCAAATCGTCGTCGGAGCGGGCGATTTTGCAATCGAATGCTGTCTCGTAAATCTGTCGGGTGGTCATTTCTTGCGGCCAGCGGGGCAGCGGCGCCGGGACGTAGAAGACGCTGCGCGACGGGTGGCGCTCCTCTACATCGTCGGGCGCGGCGCACACGCAGCCGGCCGCGTCGCGCGCGCGGCGCCTCGGCGGCATCCACGCGGACGAGCCGGACGAAGAAGACGACCGATCTAGCTCACGGAACCCATCCTCGGCGACCGAGAACCGCTTCGGCAGATTGGGGCGAGCGGCCACGTGCGGGGCGTCGAGGCTGGCGGACTTGCGGTACCGCGGCCCGCGGGCGGAGGACGTGGAGGTCGCCGTCGGGGCTGACGGAGTGGGCTGCGGCTGAGTCTTGAACAAGTCCCCGTAGTAGTAAGGACTAGGGTTCCGCCGAGGAGCGTTGGCGTATCTGGGGTCAGAGCGACCGCTGTCCGGTGAGTGGAGGGACGGAGCGGTGGCAAATGGATCAAATTCACCGAACTCGTCTTCCTCTTCTTCTGATGATGTAGTCTGATCTTCAGATGATGATTCTAAAACAAAAAAAAGTTGTGTTACAGAAATGTTTCTGCCATATAAAGCTAAGCGTTTTGCTAAGGGTCATCGACAGATAAACTAGGGGCTGGTAATGAGCGAGGTACAAAATGTACGACTGCACTTTTATGTCGCCGTCTCAAGTAGCATCGTTAAAATAGCAGCGGAAATCTTTTGTTTCTGAATGAATATCTTAAAGTTTATCATTTTTCCTAAGTAAATAGTTTAGCACTTATGTATGTTAGTATTTTTTTACTACTTAATGCGTTAAGCTTACGATTTTTAACCATATAACGTAATTGTCATTTATTTTTATAATTATTTCTTTATTTATTAATGATAATTATTAGTTACATAATATACTAGTTATCCATAAAACATATTTTTCTATTTTATACCTACCTATTTTCCATTAAAAAAATACACTCAACTCCGAAGACATAAAATGCACATACCAAAATCTACTTCAGTCGGTCTGAAGGACTATTACCACGGAGGCATAGTTAATGAATGTATTAAAGACCCCTGGGGTTGTGCACGCAAAGCTAATGTTATTTCAAAGGCACAAAAATACCCTAATGAGAGTTCCTTGCTCTAACAACAAAGAAATGCTTCTGAATGCGTACTGCACACAAAAGTCGGGCTTTCAACCATGACTTGGAATTAAAAAGTCCTTAGCCACGCGCGAACATAGCTGAACTTTGCATTTTAAAGTCTTGTTCATTATAAAAAGTACAGGAAACAATAGTTTTGCTAATGGCTTATTTTGGAATTGTTCACTGTCTTTGGTAAAAAAAATATTGCAGTGGCTTGTAGAGTTGAATCCGTATTATCCAAGTATAATCGAATCCAAATTGCTCGTGTGCCAAACTTTGCCGTTGCCGATCCCGATTCCACCCGACAAATGGCATGTCCTTTCCAAGTGTCTTTTGGTGACAAAACGGCGGGCAAAAAGTAGGTAAATTGTCTATTAGCGACATGAGGGGGTGCCAAATGACGTCATCATGGCCCGTAATTGCCTTTACGCATCAATGACCAAACTCCCCGCGATTCGAAATTCGTTAAATTGTTGCGATTAACGTGTTAAATGTCTTTGAGGGTGTTGGGACTGATTATTTTGGGACATACAATTTGGTTTCTAGTAATCTCTTTTGCATAATATGTATGTTTCTCAGTAATTTAATTTTCTTACATTATGCATCTATAATGAAAATAAACGAGTAGTATTATTGTGAATTAACAGAAAAGTTCCCATTGAAAGGATTTCATTCATTAGAGACCGAGCTAGACATTTTTGCAGCAGTCTAGACCGACGACAAACGACAAAAGGGCTGATTAAAACTTACAATTGTTACCTTCAATAGTGCACCAGCCTGTATTAATTCCGGACCGACCGCAGGATTATAGAGTTGAATACAGTCTGGATGACAGACTGCTGAAAAAATATTAATCTATCCAAACGAGGTTTCACTAGATGTTTCTTAAAACTTCAATATGTATGTACCTATTTCAAAGTTGGTGAATTACTCGTAATTTAAATAGAAACAAGGCACGCAAATCGATTGGCACACAAGAAGTTTAAATTACTTATACTTATATACTACCTAGCTCTACTGCCCCAATTTGCTGTTGTTATAGATAGGCTGTTGGATATCGACTCACCTATTCTGCTTTATAAACTAAAGGGTATGTTGAAAATAATATTAAGGTACTTACCAGATTCGTAATATGGTTGAGATCGATGGCGACTGGCCCTCTCGTGTCTCGGAGGAGCGGAGGGCGCGGGCTCCGGGGGCGATTCAACAGACGCCTCGGGGGCACTATCGGGGCTGCGTCTGGACACACTCGGGGCCGACAAGTCAAAATCAGTCCTCCTCGCAGACTCGTAGTCCGCGCGTCTTCTAGCAGACTCTGCGTCAAACTCCGCTCTTCTCCCCGAATCGCCGTCGAACTCTGACCGCTCGTAGTATTTGCGGTTGGTCTCGTAGTCGTACGGGCGTCTACGGGAGTCGTAGTCTGTTCTCCTGGTGTCGTACCGCCATCTGGCCGAGTCCGGGGAGCGCCGGGTGTCGCGGGAACGCCGGGAGCCCTGCGGTGACCGGCGCGCTGTGTCGCGTGGCGTGCAGTACGCCTCTATGAATTCAACCTGCAATTGAAAAGAAAACGCACTATTATTTATGTTTGAAATGTCAACACATAGTCATACAATCGTACAATGGATCTTGTATGGGATCTCAGATATGGAGTTACGATGGCATTCCTAGTGACTATTAGTCGAAACTGACCCCTTCCATCATGAAGGTCGATTATGTGGCAGAGTAAAGTGGTAATAAAATGCAGCGGCCACATATCCCGGGCTCGAAACGGGCGGTTAGCTGCGACATCTCCCCTCTCCGGCGTCATTACCACGACCCGCTTCTGTTTATGGGGACGGAAATAAAGAATATTATGAGATATTGTCCCGGCATCGGTGATACGATGAGGTGATAACATTTTGGAGGCGTCCGCTCTCGATGGCACACATGAAAACAAATTGTTATGGCATGACGCGTCTCTAGAAAGCGATGGTATGTTTTTGGGTCAGATACTTAGATCAGACATGAATAAAAAGTTTTGCTATAGCATATTATGCCTATATTTCAACCAGATATAAATATATCTACTATGTATCGGCCTTCAAAAGAGTGAGCGGAACAAAAAAGTTGGTCATAAAATTGAATTAGATAAACATCCGTGCAGTTGGATAAAAACAGTTCTAGCTATTTGTTTATGTTTAGGTGCGTACTACAATTTACTTTTCGGATTTGTTTAATCCAGATGATATCTTCACCGTAGGGCTTTTTCGGGTCATTAGATCCCGTGATGAGGTTCCGCTCTAGCCTGCGGACATGAGGGTTGCCGCTCGCTCTCATTAAGGGTTAAGTACTCCGACAACTCAAGATATTCGTCCTGAACAGTTGTTTACTTAAACGTATGAATTTTGTCAAGTACTGCGATAAGAGACTTCAGTTAAAGGTTTTTATTTATGAAGCGGAAGAGTTTGGAGCATTTTTATTGCTGTTCACATCCGTGTTTAAGAAATTATTCAGACGATAAAACCGGTTGTTGTAAAAAACTTGAATTGTAAAATTGTTGAATTTTTTGTACACCTGTTTTAGGTGGTTGGTGTATTAGTCATCATTATTAAATTTTTACCAGGCCGTATAATTTTCACTCCTGGAAATAAGGAGCAATACAAAACTCTGTCCTCGGCCTTCCTCGTGCATAAAATGTGCGTATTTACGATCTACACTGATATTATACAATTTTATTATAGAGGAAATAATATATTTGTACTTTTGGATTTTGAGGGATCTGATCCTTTACGGGGAATCATAAGGCGAAGCCTGCGCGCAACAGCTACTAACAAATGTATTCACAACAAAATCAAATAAAGATAAGTTGGGCCCTCGTAAAACTCTTATTGCACGAATCGTAATAAGTAGGTAGATATATAAAGAGACTTTAGCCCTGGGGGCACAACTCTTTATTCAAACTTCTCCGACAAGAAATAGAAGGGTTCGCCTCATCTGGCGCATTGTTTGGCTGCTCCTTGCTATGCATGGAAATTTATTTACATTATTAAACGAAGGCCGAGTAACCCTCGTTTTGATTTGCGACGTCAACACAGATTTTTCGTCGTTTCCATTTGCATATTATGCAAAATGCATAATTAGAGACGATTCATTTGTCAGGGCAGCAAAGACTTTTGTAGTAATATAGGTATCCAATATATTTAATTACAGCATTGATTAAGGCACATTAAATTTTAAATAAAAATCATAGCGATATCTCGTATTAATGTGAAAAGTGCCTTTAAACCTATAGAAAATAATGAAAACGAAAGCAAAGTTCTGAAGTACTTTTTATGTTCAAGACGGCTTTTCAAATGCTCTGTGCACATGTAGGTATTTACTGCACCCTTTACTCTATTTACCGATTCAAATCAATGCCGCTATTGAAACGCATGAGATTCCATGAAAGGGTTCAAATTGAATTCAGTTCAACACACATGCTCGCTCCTGTCCGATGCCCATTCATCAATTGTAACGCATTATGGGGGAATAGTAGTCAACAAGCCATTTCCTCATATAGTACTTACATAAAGAGACCCTTAGTACATGTTCTGCAATGCCATTTAAACTCTATTAATTACTAGTTCTCCGTAAACATCGAGTATAATGTATGCTTTTGTATTTCATTCAGAACACAATATTTACTTGCAATAAGCCTATTATCTATGTTGAAGGTTCTTATTTGATCAGCGGTAATTTATCGAGATTCTACTAGCAACAACATGTCATCTTAATGCATATTGCTTATCTGATTTATTTCTTACAAAACGAGAGCGCCACTGTTAGCGAGTTGAGTCACGATGTCTTTTATCAAAAGGGCAAGGTTCACCGCAACACAGATCATTAACGGAAATGAATCCATCAAAAATGGTTTGAATGTACTTATACGGGAAAAGGGAAGTAAGGTATTCACAAAGCGAGATAAAGAAAAACAATGGAGCCAAGACGACTACCTTGGGGAACACATCCTGAATCACAATACAAAAGTAACACAAGGCATTCACTTTGTGGTGTTCATTGTGGTTTGTAAGTAGACATGTAACACTAGTAGTCCATCTTAATGGGATGAATAAGCGTATTGGTATTTAAGAATCGAGGATACGTGATATGCTTAAGAATGCATAAGTTTATTGTACTTGCGTAGTCTTCCATCAGATTGTGACTCACTCCGGCCTTTTAAAGTCCTTAGCGACGGCATTATACTGTGCTTAAACGTTTAAAATTTTGGGAGATAAGCGTGCTTCTTATCAGATAACTTTAAAAGATGCCACCAAAGATGCTTGGGATTATTTTGTAAAGAATGCGTTCAGAGCAAAAACTGTATACGGAGATGCTGAGAGAAGGACGTAATATTTCCGGGGTGAATAAAACTATTTATGAGTAAGCTTGCCGGCGGCATGGAGGATATAGGACACGCAGACTGCCGGCTGGCGATGAATCACCCTGGCCAGCGTATAAATATCGGAGACACACCTCCTGGGAGCACGACCGAAATAGAATATTGCTACTGTCATGCTTGGAGTATTTGCATAAGTGTGAAAAATGCAAGAGTAAATATCACACTGAGTCAGCAGTAACGATAGCATTTTTATCAATATATTTAACTCATTAGTGATGGTACGTAATCTAAACTGAGTAATTATCTTTAGTTGATTGAGACTAGATAGATAAATGCCTATGTACCCAAAATTAATTGTTTTATTTAATTAATAAAAACTTAAATAAACGTGATATTCAAGGATATCAAGTGACTCAGAAAGCTTTGTAGCCATTATACCTACATTTAAGATCTCTTCAAATAAAAAATACAAGTGCGACGCAAGAATTTCCCACTGTAAACAAACGCCTATAAGCGTAAAAAATATTAAGAAGGAAGGCGAATAAAGTGTGATGATTTGTTGTTATGACGTTAGAGAAGCGGGGGTTCCTACGTATGAGGCATGTGTAGATTTGCGTTTGATGTTCGACGGTAGAGGCCAGCAAAAAACGAAGTAATTGGTTCCTCGAATCCAAATAGAGAAGTGCAATACAATCATACTGAGATTCGTTAGTCCCACCATAATTGGCGCGGTCATTCTGCTGCAGCCACAGCTCGACTGGTCACGTTCGACAAACCGACGGCCGCAAACAAGTTCCGAATTAAACAGATTGTCTACTTTTATTCGTTACACTTTCATAGCCGAGCAAGAACGTGCTTTTCAATTATTCTGAACTCTTTCGTTTTGAGCTCTGTCTGTGCCTTCCATATTGTTTATTGAATCCGGGGCTTCTGATTTCATTTTGCGCAAGTAATGATTGAATGTCAAATAAATCTGGGAAAGGAAATCAAAATCTTATCAGCATAGTTATAGTAGATATAGAATGAGCTATAGATTTGTGCGATTTTTTACTTGCGACAATGGACAAGAAGAGTGTGAGACTATGTAGAAGGTCGTTGCCCATTTCTGTAATAAATTACTTCCGGTGCTCTTGCTGAGACTAGAGGTTCACAAATTGTTGGAAATTACAAAACAAGTGGAAGAAATAAGCTTAATTACTATGTTGCCGGTCCCATCGCTCAGAGGGTCGAAGGGTTTCTACAAGAGACCCTCACACAGTCTCCTAAGGACGCGCAATTATGGAAGAACGTTTTCAACACTTCCTAAGATCTTTTAACGATGCAATTCAAAATTTAAATAATAATAACATCGTATTTAAATGATGCTCGCAGTCATTTGTTTACGTCCTCAGATTGGGATGCGTAATCTTGGGTAGGTCTCGTCTTTGTCCCATTGCTCTGAATGAACAATCAAAAGTTCTTTTTGCATCCCAGTGTTTAAACCAAAAGAAAATATTAGGGATCGTCAGTTTTTTGTTTGAATACTATTGGGCGCTATGGACAATGCAATACTTGAAGCAGGATGGATTCACATAGATAAAAACTTTTGTCTTACGAATCAAAACTTCGTTGAGTTGTACCTTTTTGGCTTAGTACCCAGACTCAGGTCCAATAATGATTACCGAAGCTGTCTTGTCCATATCTTTATTATCTAGGTAATCTTTTATTAGGTTGGTACCTAGGTAATTCTAAAATCGTCATTTACTATTGAGAGATACGTGGAAGGTAATGGTTAGGGCATGCCTTGCACTAAATATTTAAACAAAATTCAATCTATAGCTGTCCTGCTCCATCAGTATAGATTTGATTTCGTTTAAATTATTGGTGCAAGTCACCCTTAGTGTGATAAATTTGCATGATAGTGAAGTGATTTGGCCATTTTATAGTTTTCATTAAGTAGTAAGTTTCTAAATCATCATATTTCTAGTGATTTAAATGTTATCTGAAAGACTAGTCCAATATTTTCATCTCACCTTGAGATAAGATAAGAAATATTATGTACTGTGCAAACGTTTCTAAATATTATTCCATCTCCACATTTTATGGATTCGAATGTAATTTCACGGGGTTTTGCGTGTACCGAGGAATCGCTGTTTCCAAAGAGGGAAAAAGTACCTATTCACTCTGCAAACTTTGCTTTCTGAACTTGTAACTGAGTTAAATCAGCCCCAGGGTTGGAAAGAGATCGTTCAATATCATAGTTTAGGTACTCAATTCGATTTCAATCAGTTGGTTTTAGTTTTCTTTTAATAGGTGTCTCCATTTCATTGTTATTCTGGCTTCCATCTGGTTCAAACAGCTAATTACCTATGTTAGAATCATGGCTGGTACCAGTTCCACCATTTCATTATCAGCATAATTAATTAACTGTATTGATTTTAGGTGATAGAGACTTCGTTACTAGTCCTTGCTAGTATTTGTTATGATTGTGACATAGTACCTATACTTACCTACTCAATTGCGTTGTATGCTACTTAAGCTAATCATGAACATCATGAACTGATCAGAAACCATTGCTAAATGTAGATCTGTCACGCGTCCTCGTCCTTCCTCATCCATCTATTCAAGCTTACTACCTCAGTTTGATTGAAATTCTTTATAAACAGAATCTACCAGGTATTTTGGTCAAAAGATAGGGAACTTACCACTTGTACTACTAAAATCCACTGCGCCAGCTGTTTGATTTTCGATATGAGCTTCTTGTTCGTAGGCATGGTTGCAACAGTCCTCAAATCAACTATAAATATGTAAGGAATTCACAAATAGCACGGCACGATCACCAACTCTATCGACCGTTTCACTTGTGACACGCACACACACAAACTATAAAACTAGAATAACGCTTTCACACAAACTTGCTTGTCCAACACTAAATTGTTCTTAACTTGTAACACTACTTTTGTGTTGCCAATTGATTGTCTTTAGCTAGGCGTTATGCAGTAAAATCTGCTTTAAAACGCCTAGAATGGCTCTTTTGCTTCACGAGTCTGACTGTAGACTGACAACACAGCAACACAACTCAAACACTATACGCGAATGTGTAAAACGGTGACTCATCGCCCCGCATACTGTTTACCGAGGCTTGAGGCTGAGTCATCGCGGCCGCGCCAGCCCGCGCCAGCGCTCGAGCGCCACAAATACAGAGGCCGTCTAATAATACTAAACAGGCGCATGGAATTGTGCAGCGCTTTTGAGCTTTGTAATAGGAAACCGACTCCATTAATACCTCCTTTCCGCACGTGTTGTTGCCGCTGCCGGTTTAAACTAAGCTTTAGGTAACCGAAATAGAGTTCAATGCTGTATCGATCAAACAGGAGGTTGGTAACGAAACGTAAAGTCGACTCTATATTACGTTGTTGGTTACGTGCGGCGACTAGGTCGAACGCGGCTTAGTTGAGGTCGTTTGCATGATAGATATTTGTAGTTATATTAATGTGGGCTATATCTACACAGTAACGTAAAAATAGGCTGGAGTGACTAATACTGCGGTAAATTATTTTAGGTCTGTGAAAGTTGATTACATTTGTAAGCAGTTTAGCGTATTTTATTTTTAGACCGTTTGATGTGTGCGTTGAAAGCAACGCAACAGAGAGTTCCCCTAGCGAATCCGCGCAGCTGTCGCGTGCACGAAAATAATGCTCACACCTCTCACAAAAGTCACAAATATAAGTTTGTCCACATGTCTCTGAATCACCAGAGCTCCGGCAGACATCCTTCCGCTAATAATACCCACGCGCGCAGCCGCCGCCGGGCTGACTACGGGGAAACTATACTATTTGAGGCGCTCAAAGGAAGCTTTGATGATGAACGTATAGCTTAGAAATGCGGAAAGGTACATCCATTAAAAATATATTTAATGCTATACTCAATTACAGACAATGTAGAGCCGTGCGTCGTCATCGTCGCGTCTTTGAAACGTCTTTGATAAACCATCCTACGAGTGAGTTGCCTATACCAAAGAGGATTTGCTCGCATGTCCCTTGTGCCCTTCCACTAGCACTCGGGAATACTTACTCCAGGCCAACCAGAATGCCATTAAGTTGCTCTTTTAGTTCTGGAAAATTTTAGCCAGGTTTTATAAGAATAAAAAGGTAAACATGTTATTTAATTTACGTTTTGTTCTTCTAAGAAACACTAGAGCTTGACAAGCTTTTAACATCCCGGTGACAAACCCTAGTCTGATTTAGGTAACTATATAACTAAAATTTTATAAAAGAAATTGCAACATACTTATTTTCGTTTTAGGATTATGTAGGTACCTATATGTACGGTCAGGTGCAAAGAAACCTGACCCCCCTCTCATACTAACAATGCTTCTGAGGGGGGTCAGGTTTATCTGCACCTTGCTGTACCTAACTATGTTTATTCGGTTACACGCATATATCTAATTTTATGGTTAAATTAATGCAAACAGAGCTCAATTAAAAATCACATGTGAATATGAGTACCACATTAGTATTGTTTCACTACTTTTAAGTCCCATTTTTGTAACTGTGTTTTGTAAGTATACAATAAAGTGTTTATAAATATAAATAAATAAATGAGTGCGTCAATTAATAAAAAAAACTCATCATTTTTTACAGGGGGCTCACTAAATTTTTCTTCTACTTTCTATCGATCTTAACGCATAAACATAAGAGTTGAGTTTGCATTTTATTCATGTTAAGTTGATCCACCACAGTTGTGATTCCGATAGGATGAGAGACTTATGAGATCACTGTCTACAAATTTCCGTCACACCTTTTTCCATTCAGCGGATGCTAATTTAAACAAACCACTTGGTCATGATACACACGATGACATCAGATTAACCAGAGTTCTCCAAACACAATGGAATTCTTTGAAAGTTTAAATTGTGCGTAGAAAAGCTTTTTCTAAATCGTATCAGTTCTTATTGCCGCCATTGAGGTACTTTAGAAATAGGTAAACATAACCATAATACAATCCTTACTAATCCTTACTAATATTATAAATGCGAAAGTAACTGTGTCTGTCTGTCTGTCTGTCTGTCTGTCTGTCTGTTACTCTTTCACGCCAAAACTACTGAACGGATTTGAATGAAATTTGGTATACATACGGTTTAGACCCTGGGAAAGAACATAGGCTACTTTTTATCCCGGAATTCCCACGGGAAAACTTTTTAAGGCGAAGCGAAGCGCGCGGGAACAGCTAGTACTGAATAAAAAGGGCCATCGAACAAGCCAGTAATGCATTAATTAAAAAAGATGATCCATATTCTCTGCATTGTGTAAACAATGTGCAATGTGCAATTGTGCATAGCATGTGTGTTAGAAGCAATATAAATTAGGTACTTATTATAGTTTATGGTAGACAATCGGGAAAACATTGTATTAATGATTGACTGTTACCTATGACTGTTACGTTCGATTATGACATATTACAACTTTTTATAAGTAGGTACCTACTTATGTCAAAACAATAACAAACAAATTGCTTGTAAAGTATTGTAAGTAAGCTAGCTTACTAGTGTTATTAAAACTATCCGTTAAATTTTCTTCTGGAATTTCTATGAATGAGCATTTTGGAGTAGTCTGCTTTCTCACGGAGATACCACCTCATTATAATGTAATAAATATAAAATGATGTCAATGCTAGAGGTATGAATAAGAGGCTAACAATCAATGAACTAAGTTAGCAGAGGTGAATACACTGAGTCTTAGTCATAGGTATATGTGAGAGATTCTAACTGTAAATAGATAATACCTATAGTGTTTGCTTTCCTTACAAGTGTATAGCACTCGTACTTACAATAACGCTCTTTTAGAAATTATCTTATAGCCCTTATAAGGGTCTCATAAAAGTTAACGCAACGAAATGACAGCTGTCGTGCAATATGCACATTTTTATGCAACGATATAGACTCATGGTAAGCGCAGAAGAGCTTCGAAACTTTTCTGTAAGCTAGAGTGAACCTTCAGGGATACGAAGAATACGATATAAGAGAGCTTTAATGAAATCTGTGGGATTCGCTGCCAGTCGGTGGTCATCACAGCAGTTCTCAGAAATATAGTTTTTGCAAAGATGGGGTGACCCTTAAGTGTCTTAATATCGTCAATCTACAAAAGCATAAACTTAAGCTCATATTTCACAATAGTCGGTTAAATCTAAAAAAATTCTTGACAGATGTGTCAAAAGTCAACCATTCATACCTGGTTATGCTCTAACCGGCAATGGAGAAATTGGCACTAAGTCTACCTGTGTTTTGAAGAGAACGATTAATATTTACTATTTAAACCATTCTTATTTACACTAAGCATATGTATACATAATATTTATGTAGTAGGTAACTTAGTCACCATCATCCTGAATGCACATAAACAGTTTGTTTAAGACGACAAACAAGTGCTTAAAGAGTAATGAACTGATTCTAATTAACAACTTAAGTATAATTGCTCAGATGTTAGTAAGGCCTATGACTCATACCTATGTATGTAGGTGTAGCGAAGTTTTTTATGCAGTTTTGTAATACAATGACAATGATAACATTGTTTGAAGTCGTGCTAAGCTGGTTTTGGTAGTGTTATGTAAACAATAGTGTTTCCTTCTTAGTAAGGTACTTGTATTTTTGTTTGTATTAGTTATAATAGAAGTAGGTAGTATTTACCTTCTAGGTACTATTCATGAATAGCTCATCTTTTTCAGGTAAAAACAAACTAAACACGGTGGAAAATTATCAGTGATCAATACGGAGGTCGTACTAAATAATTACTTGCATGTGTTAATAGAACGTAATCCTTATATAAATAAAACATAAATTATTTAAAGACTTCAGTCTCAATAAGATTAAGTAGGTATATTTTATACTAACCAATTTTATTTTATTTTTACGATTCACCTACATACTGTAGTGCGTGAGTGAGTCAGCCGACCCTCTATCTTTTTGATAGTGGTACTTGCAGGTCACATGTGTCATTTCTACCTTATCAAGAGTACCCACTTGTTTTAAATGAGTCACTTTTTACACACTGCAGGTGCGTTATACAGCGTGCTTCTTTTGGTCACATAAATGCGTAAAGGGCCAATAAAATGTAAGTACGATATTATAAACATGGCAAACAACATACCTGAGGGCCTAGTGCGAGTTATTATCACCGTTCGAGCTGTGTAAAATAAACGCGATTTCGTATGATGCAGTGGCAGTACAGGCAAGGTGGCGCTGGTTACACAGCACGCGGGCCCTTTATCGACGTCGATAAATTAGTTTAATGCGCGTTCCTCCAATCACAGCACCGCATTTATGGCGAATCGCAATACAGTCACGTTTATCTACGCACTATAGAAATCCATGTTTACTTTTCACTACTTGTACGGTTTAAATGAAACTCGAAAGAAAAGTCAATGACCTGGCTAGTATAAAATGAAATCGTACTTATTGCACATGCCCATAGATTAAAATGGTGGGTGCGGTGGGCAGGATTGAGACAATTGGTAAGTAATTGGTGAAAGCGGTGATGACTAAGATTGGAGCCAAGTACAGTAGAGGATACCTCTTACGGCGCCGGATTATCGTACTTATGCATGAGTTGCAGAAAGCTCATTTAAGAACATTAAGTTAAGGTCGCCATTAAATATATGTCTGTCTCTTTCTGTCCGTATACTGTCAAATCAAGGCAGCAATAGATTTAATACGCATACTATTAGTGCCCCTAAAAGCTCACCATAGTTCAAACAAATAAATAATCTATGTTCCTGATGTAGGCTTTTAGGTAGGTATTATCTGTCCTGATGATCATAAATCATCAGACATCTTCACAAGAGTCACAATCAATCGTATATTTTTCGTATATAAATAATCATTTATTTCTGACAATACGATGGTTACCGTTGCAAAGACATATATGTTATTTATTAAACTTGTCTTGTCCGAAAGAATGTTTCTTCACGGCGATGGACGAAATCGAGAATTATAGACAAACTAGCTGTTCCCGCGCGCTTCGCTTCGCCTTAATAAGTTTTCCCGTGGGAATTCCGGGATAAAAAGTAGCCTATGTTCTTTCCCAGGGTCTAGACCATATGTATACCAAATTTCATTCAAATGAAATCATATAAATGAATAAAAAATAACAGACTTTTAGGCAGGTCAATTCCAACTCCTCATATTCCCCATGTCATGCGCATTCCAAAAATCTCTTTCTGTATTTCATTTCATTCACTTATTTATTTATTTGAGAAGAAATTATTAAGGCCTACTTAATGCATGTATTATAATGAACATTTTGTAATAATAAAATATGGTAAGTATAATATTTATTATGTCACATTAATTATAATATCATCAATACTAAAAACAGATACCCGATTAAACGGGTTACCACAATGTGGTTAACTCACACAGACGGAGTTACGTGTGATGCGAACAACGATATTTAATACGAACTAAATGGAGTGTCACTGCAAAAGAAACGTCTCGACAAAATAACACCCTTCTTCTACCACTGAGCCCTTCGTATTTCATTGGTACAATGATTGTCATTGTTTAAACTTAAAACTGTTCGGAAGCAAACCAAATGCAGAATGTTTTAAGCTTTGTGATTGTATGTGATTCACCATCTTGTGTGTATATTGTTAATCTAAGGCTGCTAACCATACTGTTGGTCATACATTATGCAAGGCGCGTCAGTATGGAAAATCTGCGATCCTGACCTTGTACCGACAGAATGTGAATCACGAGCATGCGTATGGATTCTCTCTGATGTCATGATGGCGCATAGATATTATTATTATGAAGAAAGAAAGTATGCATAAATACTTTCTTTTTGAACCGCTGACGGAAACGGGCGGTGTTATAAGTCTAATTGTTTGTGTATCTATCAGTGATAGCATAGCTCCCAAACAACTGAATCGATTTTTGTTTTATTTTGTAGCGTTATAGGGAATGTTATCCCGGATTGAGCTACATTAGGTAACAAAATTCCACTCATTACTTAATCAAAATCAGATTCACAAATTGTTATATTATTATTGCTTCCTAGCATTCCATAATTAAGATTTAATTAGCATTACGTGTCATAAAAATGGCCGTTATGAAAACACTGACTCCATTCTAGTCAGTGCTAGTCTAAACAATGTCAAGATTTCAAGAATATGACACACCTCTGGCCATAGCGGGCCTATTGTTCTTAGTAATGACGTGTCAGTTACTACTATACAGGGTGTCGGTGTCCATGTCCAGAGATTCCACATGAAGGTGAAGTACATGTGGCATTGCCGTGGACACTAGACTGTCGTACATTTTCGCATTAATTGTCCCGGGGTGATACATGTAAGTCCAAGTATAGGGATAATATAATTTATATTATACGAGTAAAGGTGACCTGAAAGATATAAGTATGATATTTGTATGAAAGATATAATTTAAACAAATCTCTGCCATAGTCAGGAATCGAATACAAGACACCGGCATCAGTCTTTGTCTAATGATGCTGTATTCTCAACTAATGTATTTAGGGTTATTATTCTTAATTCAGTGTAGGACTTAGAGGTGCCATAGGAGGCTAAAGATACCCCCATAGCGACACGGACTAGCAACAAGTTAAGTAGGTGTTTTATTGTTGGCAGTCATAGAACAACGCGGGCTCGGGTTGTATGGAGTAAACTGTGTTTATTGATTTTTATGACAGCCTACCGTACTTGACATTACTCAATTCTAATCTTATCGCTGTTTAATTTTGGATACATGAACATAATCCCTGTATCTAATCAGATTGTTTTATCTCTTAGATAATAATTTTGTGTTGGTGTGTGTATCGTATTGTTTATATGATTCAACTCAAGTACCCACGGAAGAAAAGTGAGTAGGTACTTACATACAGCATAGAGTGCCATAGAGTATAGTCAGCTTCAGGTAAATAGCTATTCACTTTCGTACCATGTGACGCTACATCTTGTTGACATGTTGTTTATCAAAGTTCGACATGGTAAAAGTATACAGCTACTTATGAAGGTAACCATACCTATTATTGGGCATAGGCTTTCTCCAACAGAATATTATTAGCTTTCCATCTGGATTTTCGATACACATATTATTATCAGATAATTTATTGCATGGAACTAAACCAAGCGTTCTTAAACAAACATGTGGAGAACCGAACCCGGACCTTTATCCAACAGTTTAACCGCTGCATGACCCGGCCGTCCAATGAACACAATGTATGTAGCATCATGAGCATGACTCATTCAGAACAACTTAAAGGCGGGTGTGTGACTGAATGACCGGAGCTTTACAATCAAGTTGATTGAACTAATTGAATGACTCATATCACCTTAAGCGAGCCCTTAGTGTCACGTGTTAGGTAGTTCATAATATGTTACTGTAAAGGAAATGTTTATGTTCGGCTGAAGATAATGTGCATGAGCTGTACCAGATAGTATGTTACTTATATTTTTTCCGAAACTGTGCAAATGAGCGCAGGAAAAAAAACCTTACCGTTTGTTAGACCAACTAGGCATATAGTTTTAACATTAGGGCTGTCAACCAGGGAGTGAACGATGCTTGTTTCTTCATAATTTTACAGCTGTCAAGATAGTAATCCCCAGGGATGACAAAACCTACTTTCATGCCTGTTTCCAGGCAATTCAAACCTATTTTCAGAGCACCAATGATGAAAATGTAATTTATCACTCACAAATCATTCTTTACCATCACTAAATCAAATTAGATAAGTAAGTACCCAGCTACTACATTACTAACCTTAGGAGCGGATATCTCATGGAAGGAGCTGGGGCGCGGCGCCGGCCCCGCCGACACGCAGTCCACCGGCACGCTGTAGTCCGCACACAGGGCAGCCTGGAACCAATATACATACATAAATACGATAAAGATAAAAAATCAATACTCTTTAAAATCAATTCTCTTCCAGACAATACATAGTTAGGATATTTTATAACATACGTGTTAATAAAAGAGAACAAATTTCAGATTTACGGTAGTCACGGTAGGTGGGTCACTGTAGGGAATCTAAATGGTTTTCTGAGCATAACTTTAAGGACAGATCTTTGAGCTCTTTCTGCGGTAATTAGGGAAGATTTTCCTGCCCCAGCCCAGACTGTGTTGCAATATGTGATTAATTGTAACACAAACTGACAGTTACACCGAAATAACCTATTTTCCTCCCTATAAACTTAACTACAAGTAGCGTCTACTGTTCGCAAATTGATATTGCAACAACACTGCTCAACCAGCCCTGTTAGGGGTGGCCAACCCTTCACCTCGGAGGGCACAGACGGGGGCGGAATGTTACTGATCAGACCAATTCATTTACAAGAACGTCCAGTTTCCAATCAAAGAAAAACAAACGATGAAATTCTAGCCAAATAGCGCCCCAAACCAATAAATGCTAACATATCGGACCCTCGCTCATTTGCAAGGAGTTTAAATTAATTGGGCGCAATTATCTTTTTGTTTTGGCCCCAAATGAAACGGTCTTGCACATTAATTATATCGCTGTAAATGGTGCCAAGTTTCGCCGTTTAAAGTATTACGATATATTTGTTCGGCTTTTGCTCGGTTTTAATATAAAACGGAGGCGATTTATCACAAAGGAAAAGTTGGTGAATAGTTGCAATGTTATAAACAAGACGATAAAACGTCGGGCGGCTGAAGTTGTGGCTCTTGTGGAAAACCTTCATCAGTGTAACAATAACAACTTGTTACAAACTTATCAAAATATCCAACAGTGGTTTTGCGAGCATTTGCCTCCTCCTTTCGCAAAAAATGGGAATGATAAAACAGAACTAACATGTAATAAGATATAAGTGATACCTACTATCTCTAGATCTTTAAATGCCTTGAATTCATGTAAATCGAGGCAGGTAAATCTATTTTTAAAATTTATTGTATAAATAGATTATACAAGGTGATTACTCTTACCAATCACTCTGTATATATGTTATACTGGGTGTGGGATGCATCCTCGGTTATTAAGTTATGCAGACAGTATGTGGTCTGATAGCGTTAAACACATTATTAAATTCCAAGCGTTTAACACGACAGACATTAAAGGGATGAACATTTCTTAAACTCGTCTAGATCCGTTACTATATTTATTATTAATTAAAGTTAATAATTTCTTAATTAAAACAAAAACTGGTGGTGTACCTACCTACCTATATCAGTATCAACCGATCAACTTTTGTAGAAAATGACAAAATATAACGAAATAGAGATAAGTTTTAATTAATTAAAGTTAGCGAATAAGTCTACATCATCGTCATTGCCGAGGCCGTTTCTCCATACATTTATGAAAATCTCTTTAGTCCGATACGTATTACGATACCGATAGGTGGACGCTTACCTTCATAGGCATGTGCAGCGATCACAGGATTCGATACTATTTTTTCGAATCAACACAAACATATGGAAAAAACAAATGTTACTTTTGGAACTGACAAATTTGCCTTACATTTTGACAGTGACAGTTGATGATACCGTTCTTTTTCCATTTGTTTGTGTAGTTCGAAAATAGTATCGAATCCTGTGATCGCGTCTATGTTATGTAGGTACTTATAACCATACCTACCTATATTATATTGATATACATAGGTATCATCGGTTGTCTGAGTATTTCATGCATGTCACTTACGCTTCTATGAATATGTAATACCTTAGCTCAATACAAGCAGATTAACACTGTCGGTGTTATTGTATAACCATTAACAAGGGTAAGTGAAATCCGTTACCTATACATAATTACATACATAGGTACTAGGTGCATATTACGTACATGGATTTGCGGCACAGATGTGGTCGAGTGATATTTATGGATTTGTACCTATAACATCTAGCCTACATAACTTACAATACAATATCGAACCTCCGACTAAATAGTGTCATAACTCAAAAAAAAAAGAAAAAACATTTATATTTTCACTATTATTTTACTGTTTTATATATTTTATAATTACAAACAAAAGCTCTGAGATAAACTTAAACAGTTATCTAATTCAATTTAACGAACCGATCCCAACCAGATACCGACCAAAGGGCGAGTCGGTAAAGTTTTAAAATAAAATTAACGATAACAAAAGCACTTGACTTCGGTGAGGCAGTAATAATTGTTTTATCTTTTTGCGCGTCCCTTCTGCAACCGTGAAGATGACAAAAGTTCCCAATTCAATCTGCCTGTGATTGTTCACGACGGTTACTCTAGCTAGACAAAAAAACGAAAGAACGAAAACTGGTATGCAATCGGTACGCACAATACAACAAGCGCACTAACTGCCAGTTAAGTAACTCTATCTACCGATGACAGGTTGTAACTTTTTCGGCTGATTTTTCAATGGCCAGATAAACGTTATCTGAGAAATAATTCTGATGCTGTCACATCTGAATATTTGTATTAGACAGTGACAGCAACAATTTTATTCCTCAGATAACGTTTATCTGACCATTGAAAAATCAGCCCTTAATGTGTCAAAATAGTATGAAAGTAACTAACCAGTCATCGTTAGATAGAGTTATTGAAACTGACAGTTAGAGTGACAATCTTGTTCGATAGAGAGTGCAGAGCACCCTAAGCGGTCTAAAACAGTTTTTCGTAAGCTAGAGTGCCCTCCCTGACTTCAAAGGTTTGTGTTAAATTAATCATATCTGCGGTCGCTTGTTAATAATTGCTTTTGTCGGACAGCAGACGAAACTAGAGCGGTAAGTTTGTATGGTGGAACTCTTTATTACTTTAAATAGTTATTGTAAAAACCATTTCAAGTCTTTTCATTAAATATACTTTTATTGCACATATTACAAAAGTAGATGTACAATCAGGTGGACTTAATGCTAAGAGCATTCTCTACCAGTCAACCTGCAGGAGGTTCAGGAGCAAAAAGTAGGGAAATGATTTGGTAAGTTTCTACTTAGCACCTTAGTAAGTATGTATACAGTAGGTATACAGCTAGTCGTATATATACCTATCAAGAGATGAAATAAAATAACTGGCTTGTGAGCGCAGCTCTAGAAGAAGATAGTGCACAACAAGGATAACTCAACGAGTAGATATACTTTTTTTTATAAACACATTAGCCAGTTGCAGCTGTATTCCAAATTCAAACTGAGACCAAAATCTGCCATAAACAACGCGTTTAGCCTTCACATGCACACTGGCCTATCCAAACAGCCTCCGCCGTTAATCCTGCCCCCTGCACTTTCGAATGTATCGATATTCATAGCGCTTGCTGGGTTTCAAATTTCAGTTACAATAGATTTTTCACTTCGTAGAAATCCGACATAGGAGGAAGGTTGAAGACGTTAGGAGACGAATCGGGAAGACTAAAGATGGATCAAGGAAGTATCGGAGTGGTGGCCAAGCGAAGGGCGGCGATCAGTCGGTAGACCACTGACCCGTTTGGTCCGATGACATAAGGAGAGACTGGACGAAACTGGGTGTAGCACAGGACCGAGGTACTTAGCGTTAGATGGAGGAGGCCTATATCCTGCAGTGGACTGATAGAGACTGAAGCTGATATTTTTATCAGCGGAATGCTATTATTTGAAGACCAGAAGCGGTAATGAACTTCATCCGATACCAAGTATCCACTGGTCGCCACAGCAGCAATAAGTCCCATAAGTCATGTTGACTCCTAGTTTGCCGTTCCGTTGCCACCAAGGAAGATTTGTTAGTGTATCTTAGGCTCAGATGCACTTAGTATGCACTAAGATTTGTTTGTCGTTAATACTGGCTGATATTATATTTCCTTCCTGATACTTAAATAGATAAGATAGTAAACAAAAAGCAGATATAGATTTTATACATATCTACAAGTAATAGTAAATATAGAAGCATCCGTTCGGAACACAATTATGTTACTTAAGTATACAGGGTGTTGCAAAAAGGGTATACTAAGCCGAAACCTTATTTGCAGCATGGTATATCTAAGCCCGAAACTGAAATCTGAATTTCAAAATTTGTGAAAAAATTACATTTTGCACAGGTACCTAGGTTTCGGCTTTTTGCAACATTCTGTAGATATTTAATAAAAAATTAAAAATTTGTTAAAGAATAGATCAGCTTTTTTTATATTCCTGTTTTCAAAATTAATGTTTCAGTGCGTTTTAAAAATTACCCTGCTCTGGATATACCTACGATGAATTCATCAGATGTATATTTTCGGCACAATGGGGTGCGTTCGGCAACGCATCAGAATCATGATTTAGTGATTGATTTAAATGGATTACACTGGTTAAGTGAGTGGATTGTTACATGCGAATTAGTGATTAAATAATGAAATTTGCCGCTTTTGATCCGGCTGCGGTTTTAATTCGTGTTGCCTAATGAACGAAGCGTGTCGAGGGTCTGTATTGGTTTTCTAAATACTGCTAATGAAGAGTGGCCCAGGAGAATTACCAAGCTAAATATTATACAAGCTCATGACATGAACACTAATATGAAACAATGAAAATTATATTATGGCCCAGAAAAAAATATTTGCGATAAAACTTAGTAGATAGTAAACTTGCGATGGTGTAGATAGCTCTGAATTGAAACTACACTTTAATTTCTAATTATTTATCGTCAAATTTGTTTTAGGTTTAGCTCTTTTTCGTTGCCCCCTATATCTTTTCGAAGACCTTTTCATGAAAACAAAAAGGCACTCACTTTTCATTCAACCAATTTTCTTCACAATGTATCTAACCATCAACCTGTGTGTTAAAGCTAAAAGGATTGATTTTCAGCGTTAACACAGTATTTGAAATCCAAATAAAGGCTCGAACAGAAAGGGTGTTGGTTGGAACAACTTTAATTTCCGTTACATTAGCATTCCGGCACAATTCTGGAACATTCCGGAAGTCGGAGCCCTTCTTATTAACATAACCTCTCACTTTGGCTCTTTCGAACTGGACTCTGTTGGAATATTGGCATTATCGGAATATAATGTAATTGCTTTTGAACTAATTGGTTAGTAAACAGGATGCATACTTACTTTCTATAGTAGTAGTAGAAGTAGGGTTTGATTGTCGATTTATAATTAAAGAGAAAAACAGAATTTATGTTATTGAAAAAATGTTTTGTATTTGCTAATATGTATACTATCTATTTATTATGATTCACAATCCATTCTCAAATTGTAGCGTATTATTCTGTAAGGAACATGGTAAAGTAAATTCAGTAAGCATTAACAATGATATCGATTCTGAAGGCAGAAATTTTAAATTTAGCGATGTCAAAACCTTAATTTCTTTGTTTAAAATTTGACTCTATGATTGTTTCCGTAAATGTCATTTTATGCTAGCAAATTTTTTAGTTTGACAGCGTTAAAATTAGAATTTCTGCCTTCAGAATCAACATCAATATCCATAGGATTGCTCCGTATCAATGATATTCAGTTTACTATACAATTCTTAACTCTTCTCGTTTGCTTTTTCAATCAACTATCGTATTCGTTCTTTAGTTGCAATCTTTAGAGCTTTTTCGAATGCATTTACTTTAGATCTCCTATCTATCTCCTGATTGTAAAATGTCTGCCTGTTGTAGAGAAGATTGTACTCGCAGTATTGTATTGTAATTGACAACTACAGAATAAATATCCGCGGTAACATTATCGTGGTTTTATATGTTATCTATTTACATGATAGGTACTCAATTTATTTAATGTAAGATACAGTACATACATATACTCGTACTAGCACACATCTTTGACAAAAAACATTGTTCAATACACATACATATTACTCCTTTTCTGTAAAAGTCTAAAAGTTTACTTGTGGGCATGATCCAAAGATTCCTACATTCATCTTATCCTTAACTTGGTTCATTTCCAACTACATATCATCCCATTCCCACTAAACACACTCACTACTACACTATAGGTAAGTAAGTACGCAGCTGGCAACTCATTTGCCTGTCCGCCACACGGGGCTGACCCTCTACAACCACATTCAATCGCAGCGCCGTAACCTCAGACATTGTCCGTCTCAGACCCTTCAGTAGATGCCGGGAATGCTTTTAATTCCAACCATCAGATGCACATTGATAAAATACACATCCTGTAGCTGTGTAGTAAGCACTGGGCAGTGGTGGAGAATATGTTGATGACAAACCACTGGTTAGAATACGGGCATGTGCTTTTGTTAGTGGCACTCTTACTACAGGCATTGGTATGAAATAAATGAAAACCGAATCCTGAATACAAAAAAAACTGAAAAATACGATAAAACCCGAGAAAAATGTTATGGTCCGTATTTTAATTGGTATTAATAGTCTCGGTAATTTTTTCGTAACATCGAATTTCTACAGAATTTACTACCACTAGCAACAACTATGGACAATATTCACGACCTCTCAATTAAATGTTTCGAGTTCCAACAGTTCCATGTTCCAAATCCACAGCTAAAGTCAAATCCAAAATCCAAAGCCATATTTCAGATTCTCCTTTAAGAATCCGATCCCGTTGTTCAGTTCGTGGAAACGAGGTTTGAATAATTTCTTTAATATTGGCCGTGATTGGCCAGAATAAAAATCATACCTTGTGTTATGCCAGTCAAATGGCAAGGCAAGGCAAATGCTTTCAAAACTATTAGATAAAATTTACTAACTAGAAAGGTAAGTGTACTTACCTAAATAGTTATTTAATGTATTGTAATGTGATTTAAGATCAAAAAAACGTAATTTTTTATGAAAACCACCACAAAAACACAGACATACAAAGAAAGAAAAAGTTGCATTGCCATGCCACTTGCAGAATTCACAGTCTACAGGGGGCTTATTCCCAGCTACACAACATTTTAAACAAACAAATGATTAGAGTCGCGAGCATAGGATTCGATACTATTTTCGAATCTACACGAAGGGTCACTTTTACCAAACGCTAAACGAATTTAAATCAAATTTTAAATACATTTAGTACTAACTGACAGACGTATGACAGGCTACTAAATACGTTTATCGTTTGGTGAAATTCCACCTAACATATGGAAAAAACAAATGTCACTTTTGGAACTAACTTTGCCTTACATTTTGACAGTGACAGTTGACGATACGCAACGTTAACGGAGGTTCGAAACTTGTGCTAGCGACTCTGAAATGATAATTTTGATAGGCGGTGAAGTGATACCTACATCATTTTTAATATTTCCATGTGTGAAAATTTGAGTGTCAGGTTTATCATTTTGAAATCGCCTCACCCCCATTGAATAAGCTCCCAGACAAGTTGCCATCCAAACGCGATTTATCAACACCACTTACCCACACTTACCCTAAGCTAAGAAAAACCTTAGATAAACTTTGATAAATTACCTCTATGATATAAGTTATAACACATCGACTTAAAAATGTTCCATGTAAGTATCGCCTGCAGTTATGGGGTTTGAAGAGATACAGTAATGCTTCTTACATTTATCACGTTGATGGGGTGTTTGATACCATAAAGTGGGAAGGTGATGATTAATAATGGCTGCGAATGATGTTCGGGCAGTTTTTAGATAGAAGTTGTTGTTTAAGCAGAAATATGAAAGAGTGTTAGTGAAGATTGAATAGGATTTAGGTGAATACTTTGGTGCAAAGTTTATAATAACTGTTATGGCATCGTCACATATTTTAGTATGAAGGTATTCTGCAAGAACAGAATAAGTGCAGTGCAGCGATCACAGGATTCGATACTATTTTCGAAACTACACAAACGTATGGAAAAAACAAATGTCACTTTTGGAACTGTCAAATTTGCATTACATTATGACTGTGACAGTTGATGATACTATTATTTTTCCATCTGTTTGTGTAGTTTCGAAAATAGTATCGAATCCTGTGATAGACGTACAGTTTTTCTTTCGACAATTTTTTTATAAGTGATATAAACAAGTTTTTATACTTCGGTTTTTCTAACTAGAGATTACGCTTTCTATGTAACCTACAATGGGGTTGGAGGCTAGAGGTGATTATGAAGCGAGTCACTCACCGAATTACCTAAGTGGACTAGGCCTAAACCCTTCCTTCATTGGAAGGAGACCCGTGCCCCAGCAGTGGGGACGTAATGGGTCGTGATGATGTATGTAATTTCAAAAAGTTGTATCCAAACAAAAACACCACTCCATTAACAAGCAAAGCTTAAGTAGACAATAGACAGTCAACGTCATTCATTCGGCGGAACATCTGTGCCAAGTCAGAAGAGCCTCAAGATTGTAAAGAGCGCCACTCGTCCTCGCGAACAAAAGGGATAGGCGTTTGAGCACGTCCGCGCCCGCTGCGCTGATGAAAACGTCACAAATGTCCCATCTGCGGTTTGTCACACTTTATTCTTTGGACGTTTTCGAGTGACGTTGACGTCAAGTGCTTTGGAGTTCGTTGGTTTTGTGAATTTCTATGCTGTTGAGTTTGATTGTTGTGACAAGTTAAAATGTTAACCCGAATTTCTATATATTATGTAAGTAAAAAAACAGTTTTTCGTATTATATTTCCCCAAAAAACAAACAATCATACATAACAGAGCCATTAAAAAATGCACGAGATGCGCCGTTAGCCCCGGCAAAAAATGGAAAACACTCAAAATCACTGAATTCTTGATAAACAGCGCCCACAATCCACGAAAAACTCGGCTTTCCAACCGCTTAGTTCACTATTAATTTTTAAATCTATTTAAATATAGTCAATGCTCTGTTACTATCAAGTTAATGTTTGCGACACCCTGTTTAATTTTAAAGGCTATTAATTCAGGTTTCGTCTAGACAGGCGAGCTAGATGCCTCCTCTCCAGTGCTAGCGACTAGCGAGCTGCGGAGAATAGCAAATGAGTCGGTTGATGCTTTATGCAATTAGATTGCATTAAACTTAAACGTGATTTGCAGAATTGGAAGATACATTCGGTTTAGAATACTTGGCTGGTACTGTAGATACGATTTGTTCCCGGATAGTCTTGAAATGTTGATTTGAGAGCTAAATAAGTGAATTTAAATTTTATTGATTGTTTTGGTTCCTTTTTTCCATCTTTTGTTATGAATCGATGAAATAGAACTTTGAAAAAAAAACACATACCACAGTAGGTACTTATCATAATTAAATATCAATTTATTTGTAAGTAGGTAATTTTTCCCGCACAAAATAAGTAACTGCATAGATTCGCTTAAAATACTCAACAAACTTTAAAACTCATTTTACGGTAAACAACACGTACCTACTAATAATTATACTAAAATTGTATCTTAATAAGACGAGATACGGTTGCATGTAGCATGCATGCAGTATTTATCCAGCAGTGGTTGTGGGATTTCATTACTTAATCCAAGCGCAGTTTTCACTCAGGGGGGTCACTTTATAATGAGCGCTGCTGCGCGAGCCACGGCTCTATCTCGATTCTCGTTGTATTGCGTACCAATGAGCCGTTTGTTAAAAAAAGTTTACCGTTCTGGAAAAAAAGATGGCGCTGTCTGAGTTGACCCAAACTGTCAAACCCTCAGAACACAGATTTTGTGTCAGCTCACATCTTATTTCAACGGACGAAATTCTATATCTGCCTTCATGCGTTCCCTAATACGATGCTTCGAAAATAAACATTCTGGACTTGTAAACTAGACTTAATATAGATAAGTACTATTAAAAGTAATGAGTTCTTATTCTGAGTTTAATACTTCAAACTCTTTGCTTGCTGTGTGCAATATTGACAGTTCTGTAAGTACACTATGTTGTCACGACATCTATGGGCTTGTACAAAAACTCAACTTACAGCTGTCAAGGAAAACCGCTCATTGCACAACCGCGCTCATCGCACGAACGTTCACGTTTGTTCGTTTTTCGTCAGTATAGAGTAACCCTCCTTGTTCCATCGTAATTAAATCTCGGGAAGCTATTAGTGGTTTCAATTCAGTTATGATTTGGCAGTTCATTATACTGTTTCCATCTTCTGCACATGTGAGTGTGGTATTTTACACGAGACGGCTTCCACAGTCTGCTATACATATATCTATCGCCTATTGTGCTTACTATTACTTTATTATTTAATTTATCTTGTGTTATTTCTATAAAGTTATATAATGTAGTCAATCCGAAAGATAAACAGTGACAAAGTATAATCTCGTATGCATGGTTGTCTATCTCTGCATTTAGGTCACTGCAGATATTTCTCATTAAGGCTGTCACTAAAGCTAGAAGAAAATCAGAATCTGTCAAATCTAGTGAGGGGGGGTTGAGGTATGCGGGACGTTCTCCGGACAATGACATGAAATTTTAACATAGTACTCGAAAACATTAAAGTGAAGACATGCCACTTTGTTAAACATATACTAAGTAAGTAATATTGTTTTGTAAGTGATACGAAAATATTTATTTTTATTTGAAAGTATTTTTAATATTTAATCATTAATTATAAAAAGTCGTGCCCGTGCCGATATTTATACAGGTTGTTGCAAAAAGGGTATACTAAACTAAGCCGAAACCTACGTGTGCAGCATGTTATTGATGTTATGTCTAAAACCCTGGAAATGAAATCAGAATGTAAAAATTCGCGTTTTTTTTTTTCGCGAATTAAGTATAGCCTCACTTGGGGGCAGATTTTAATATAAGAGGGACTACAGGGTGTTGTATTAAAAAAAGTATAGTTAGCCGAAAGGGCGTTACTCTGAATAACTTTTATCCTACGTATTTTTTTATATTCGTGAAAAAAAAAACGCTTCTCCATATATTTTTTTTTGGTCACGTGACCTTTTAGTTAGACGACCTGTTTTATTTTGGTGTTTTAAAAGCAGAACAGTAGTTTGCAGAACTCTGCATATACAGGGTGTCCCAAAAGGTTACGTAGCTGGCAAAGGTGGTGATATGGGGTGGTCTGGGTGAGCTATAATATGTACTTGAGTATGTGTATTTTGGATATGATAGAAATAATATTTTTGTTTCTTAAAACCAAAAAAAAATAAAACCTTGTTGCGCTCTTTTGCTCACTGTAAGTACCTACAAATATTGCTGTATTAAAAAAATTGCGGTTTTGTAATAACGATTATAAAAAAAGTTATTTTCAAGTCAAGGAGTCAGTACCTAATTAAAATTTCAGTCAACACCAGGTGAACTGAAAAAAATAGATAGTTCTAATTATTCTATAATCACTTTAGATCGCAAACATTGTAACTCCACTTTTCTCGGCGAAAAGTCAATTAGTGTCAGTTGGTGTCAATTAGGGCATGCAATACCGGAATAATTTTCAATACCGGTATTGAGTTTCGGTATTACTACTTCGGGATTCCGGTACTAATACCGGTATTAGACTTTCTTGTTGTTATAAATGGCAAATATTGTGTTTAGGGTGATTCTTCGGGGACCGTATTTTAGACGGCGTTGAGGATATCTTTGTAACCAATTAAGATAATGACACGTAATTTTTTTTCAATACAGTGTAGCTTTATCTCTATTTGTAACCAATCTCATTTTTTCAGTAAATGCTGTTTCAGTACTGAAAAAATATATTTGAAGTGTGTTATTCTGATTCATATAGGGCGTCCGTTTGCTAGCTTGAGTAACAAAATGTTCTGTATCACATTTCACTTTTAATTTATTACCATAAATTTAAATTTTATCAAAGGGAAATGAGATTTCCTTTGACAAAAAAAATATTTAGTACTTATAAATACGTAAGTTTTTTTATGAATCAATAATTAAGGAGTGTCCGGCATGTAGTACTGATTCATATGTCGTAACATGTTGATGACCATACTTGGTCATGTAGTGGCAATGGGAGTCTGGGTATCCGTTCGCTAGAAGCCAGCTCTCCAACGCCCCAGCCAGTAGATGGAGGTGCTCCTAGTATGCCTACATCCAGGTGAAAAGAAGGTCAATGTCTGATTCATATGGTATTGGTTCAGGTAACCTTTTGATTAATATTCCTCCTGTAAAAAATCTGTTTTCTGAGTATGATTCTTCAATGTGAGTTTCATGTAATGCTCTTGGGTTACAGGTTTATGAAAAAAATATACAACACTATAGTGTGAATGTATTATGAACTACTTAAGGTTTTATGCAAAATTCTGATTCATATGTATATGATTCATACGGTAAAAAACCTCACCCTATACAGGATGTTCAAAAAGTTCACGTCATGCCTTGGAGGGCTGATAGTACAGCTTAGGAGTGACCAGAATATCGCTATATGACCTTAGTAAAATGTCGATAGTTTTTGAGATATTGACACTTTTATAAATTTTATGAAAATTCTCTCCCCAGATCAGCTTTTTGTATGTCACTGGTACAAAATTCAATATTTTAAGTTTTAATTTTATTTTGCGTAACCTTCTATAGTATTTCTATTGATGACAGTCCAAGAAAATTACGAGCAATGCTGTATGTTTAAAACAAAGATGGTTTTCCATGGTGTTCTTTCGTCTGTTTCTGATTCATATGGCAACAAAAAATTGTAACGTCAATAACTCAAAAACTACTTGATAAAAAACGGTGCCTTTTCCAATTATATGTTATTTGCTATATCCATTTTCATATAAACATACGTTATAGAGCGAAAAATGAAATTAAAAAATGGCCATATAAATCAGACGAAGAATGGAATTTCGAAGAATCACCCTTTAAAGGACTATAGGCCAAAATTAAACAAGAAAAGGCAATCAAATTCTGTAATTATAGATATAGATTTCTACGACAACGACTTGAGTATTAGAGTTAAAATGATAGATTTGAAAAAAAAAATTTGGTGTCGGTTTACGCATGGGCAACAGTAGATTTCCAACGGCCAAAAACTACATTAAACTATTGGAAACAAGTGCGCTTTCATAGTATATAAGAACACAAGGCTAACTATACCTTAATCGCTTTATTTATAGCCTAAAAAGTCAGATTCCGGTATTACTTCAATACCGGTATTAACTTTCAATACTGGTATTGAAAAATACTTATTTTTTTTCCGGGTTCCCGGTATTGCGGTATTGTATGCCCTAGTGTCAATAGAAACGTTTTTTGAATTTACATGTTTTGTTTTACTCTTTATTCGAAAAAAAAAATTTATTCCGCATTTTACAATTTATTTATTAATTTATTTATTTATTTATTGAATACAATAGCCAACAGGCGTACACTAAACTAATAATACAAAAAACAACTTAACCAAAAATAATAGTGTAAACCCAATTACAGGCTATCACAGCATGCATTGTTATGACTTAACCTAATAACTTATTTTGTATTTAAAGTTACAAAATAAACCTACAAAAATAACCAAAAATAGCTTATAAATGATCTAAAACAAACTGTGTGAGAATTTTCTTATACTTAGCTAATGAGCTAGATAACACATCCAAAGTCTGGTCTTGGTGAAACAGTTCATTGTGGTTTCGACAAATGCGAGCTATGACATTGTTAGCGCCGGTGTTGGTTTTGTAAAAATTTACACTAAATGGGTGGAAATTCACAAAGCGGGCGTTACTTCGAGGAACTGTATAATTAAGGCGCTTTAACAATTCGGGACAGTCAATAAGGCCTCTAACAATTTTAAAAAGTAAAATTTGATCTGCAATCCAGCGACGGTTTTGGAGGGATGTTAAATTAAAATGCTTAAGGCGTTTATTGGAGGATGTTAGCAATGTTTTTTTCTTTTGGTGTACAGTCAGAAAAAATAAAAACCTCTTTTGAATATTCTCAAGCCTATCAATGTGACACTGGTAGTGCGGATTCCAGATAGGAGAGCAGTATTCAAGAATACTACGAACCAGCGCATAATAAATTAACCTTAAAGTTGTCCAATTTTTAAATGCTTTACAGTTCCTCCATATAAAACCTAACATTCTATACGACTTTTTAATTATAGAGTCGATGTGTGGAATAAATGTTAATTTGCCATCCAAAACTACACCCAAATCCCTCACTTCATGAACCTCTTTTAAAAGCATGTCATTTATGTAGTAAGACGTTGTTACTGGATTTCTCTTTTTCGTGAATTTTATGTGAACACACTTTTCAATATTAAAATCTAATCGATTTTCTTTTAACCAGTCTACTATCCTCGATAAATCTTTCTGTAGTAAAATTGCATCATCAACATTATTTATGATTTTGTATACTTTTAGATCGTCAGCGAATAAAGAAAACTGACCACTAACAATTACATTAGCGAGGTCATTTATAAAAACTAAAAAAAGTACTGGCCCCAGATGCGAGCCTTGCGGTACGCCTGAAGGGGCCAAAAACTCACTTGATTCATGACCGCTGACAGTTACTTTCTGAGACCGACCATTTAAATATGAAGATAGCCATTCCAGTAAGCTTCCATGAATTCCTAGTGTATAAAGCTTTGACAATAGAAGTTTATGATCCACTCTATCAAAAGCCTTACTAATGTCGGTATAAATAACGTCAACCTGGAGGCCCTTGTCTACAGCTTCAGTGATATCAGTCACAAAAAGTGCAAGATTTGAAAGAGTTGATTTTTGGCTGCGAAATCCGTGTTGCTGAGGCACCAATATTGACTTCAGATGTCCCGTCATGACTGGGCAAACCAATGACTCAAAAACTTTAGCAAGAATAGAGAGTAAACATATAGGTCTGTACTCCGCAACACTATTGATATTCTTACCTTTAGGAATAGGGATCACATTAGCCATCTTCCATAAAGTAGGGAAAGTACCAGTCGAGAGCGAGCGATTAAATATTAATTGTAATGGTTTAACTATTTCTTCGGCGCATTCAACAACAAATATAGCTGGTATGCCATCGGGCCCAGCTCCAAGGGTTTTATCAACATTTTTCAATGCTTTCAATATAGAATTTGAAGACAATTGCAAGCTACCGATAGAGTTATGATAGGCGTTACCTTCATTGTTTGAGGCACAAGTATGTTCATGGGAGCAGTTACAACTAGATGGCAATGAGTAAACTGAGGCGAAATGGTCAGCAAATGCGTTGCATATATCTTTAGGGGTAGAAAAGGTACTTCCATTTGAGACCATAACACTAGGAATAGACTGAGCAACATTACGTTTCGACTTTATATAAGACCAAAATTGTTTTCCTCTAAACCAGAAACCGTGATTTTTAAACAAGAAAATTTAGTAATTCCCTTTATTCTCATATACAACGTGCGATGTAGGCGAGCGTGAACGAAAACTATGCAATAAGCCTTTGTTTTTATTACTACTTTACTAAAATAAAATAACATACTCAACAATGTTAATATTTTTTTTTTGCAATATTGTAAAATTAAAATCTAATTATTAACATGATTTTCAAATTTCTTTTTTTTGCATCTATGCGTCGAATGACGGCATGACGGCTGCTGCAGCTACGTGCTGTCCAGACCTCCAACCAATCCCACCAGTACTGCAGGTTGCGTCGAATACGAGCCATTCTCTTCGACTTGACAAAACAGGTGCTCCTGGAAGGGCCATAAATCGCACGGCACCCGTACCGTATAGAGGCAACAGACTCCTTTGCAACAGCCTCCCAGATTCCTAAGTAGCCCATGCACTGCATGGCGAGCACAGCTCCAGCTTTTCGTAATGAATCCTTGGGATGTCAGCCCTCTAGGAACGCGGTTACTATTTTTAAGCTAAGAGCTAGTTCTCATCCTGCTCCGACAGTGAACGAACGATCACGCATTTCGGATGCCAAACTGACTGTCCGAAAGGTCGAGACCGTACCACCACGTACTAATAAATAATAATAATGTCCTCCTAGCCGAATTTCGACTACGGCGGCCAATCTCATTTGAGATCAGCCATCTACGCAGGAGTAGATTATAGTGCCCAAGTGTGTGCGCAGTACACAGGAGCACTCTCTGTTCCATCACTCTCATAACCCAATGGGACGGATTGACCGACACGACTGGAGAGAGCTAGGGCGCAGGACCGACTGCTTTACATGCCCATCCGACAGCATGGATCGTTTCACTGTTTCGGACATGAGGTGATCAGCCTTCTATGTCCTAACCAAACTTAGAACCACAATTTAGAAACACAAATTGATGGTCCCACCCGGGAATCGAACCCGGGACCTCTGGGCCATGAAGCGAAGCTTCTACCACTAGACCACAGAGGCAGTTACTACCACCACGTACTACAGAGGTAGTGGGTGCAGCAATGCACCTCTGCCTACCCCGCAAGGGAGTACATTAGTACAAGGCGTGAGAGTGTATGTATGTGTGTAGATATGTAGATAAAGTCGCACTTAACCGCTTTTTTTGCAAAGCTTGTTAAATACCTTCATAGATTTAAAAAAATACGTACATTTTAGTTCTTCAATTTTTAAAAGTACTTATACTTTTGAACACCCTTTAGTGTACAGACTACCACATCTTAAAATATATATTATAAAAAATTACGGTTTTTGGTTTCAAATAATACAAATTGAGAACTTAATTTTCAACACCCTGTATATTGTGTAGCTTACCTAGCATACACAACCGTTAAAATAAAATAAAGTTAAATTATTACCCCTCAGAATATAAACAGGCTCGCGCTTTGGCATACTGTATTGACCGTATAGTTCTTATTCGGAGAATCTAATAAGTGTCATTATGTGTAATGTTTACCTTTATCTATGCATCTGTAACTCTATAGTAAAAAATGTAAACAAATCGAAAAGGCGAAATGTTTTCTACGAATTTTCGGCTTTTCTCCATCTAAAATGTTTAGAAAATTAACTTTTCATAGCAAATGCATATGTATTATAATATTTGCAGTCATCATTTGTTGATTTAATCAGTTTTTGTGAAATATTTGATTAAAAATAAAATGGCGTGGGTATCGCTCCTAACAGGCCGCCACCAGGGCGACGACTGAAGAAATCTGAAATCTGTCACGGCGTCATCATTTTTAAACCGGAATTTATTAGTTTTTTGCAAAAAAAAGTTGACTTCTGGTCCATTAAATCCAACTCTTTAAGGTAACTTTGTTAAGAATTTAATTACCTACACATACATATAAGATTCCATGAAAATGGGCCCTCTGATTTCGAGGGTTTTTTCATAATAAGTCGAAAAATGGCAAAAGACATGGTCTGTTTGCAATTTTTTTTAACATACTTATTATAATCCTGCACCAATTTCTAAGCAAATATCATGTTGAGTATACCCTCTGCTACAATATATATTTTTCTCAAAGTGATAGAAGCTACCGTTTTTCCAATCCAATCAAGTATATCAAACCGACTTTAGCATTTTAGGTTTCGTAATCCCCTTAAGCAGATCTTTTAAAATTTATAGCACAGTAAAAAAATCTATGATGTCCATAAAAAGTTCGAGTAAAGTATAGACTTAATAGCTTTCAGGACATTAATAGAGGGAAATGAACTTAGTTCACTTGAGTGAATTATGAATATTTAGATAGAAATTACAGCCTGTACCAACTTCTGATACTCATGAAAACACACTTAATTGAATACACCTGGGGTATGTAGTACCTCCGGTTCAGTTTTGATATTTTTATAAGCTTTCAAATTATTGTTAAGAAATCAACTTATTAGGATGTTATGTATATTATTTATTCAGTACAGTTGTAGGTACAGTATAACTATTTTTTTTAAACTATTCAAAGATAAAATAATAAAAAAATAATGTGCTAAACATGCATATTTACATTAAAAACCTACAATATATAAAAAAATGAGATTATATATTTTCCCAAATAATCTCTTTAAACTTTATTTTACTGTTGAAAATTTCCCCTTTGCACCTTTACCTCCCCTTCCGTGTCGTCCAGTTATGTACTTGCAGTTCAAAGGTCCCAGGATCGCGGCCAAAAACCAACTTCAATTAAGGCTCGCTTGTTCCGCCCGACTAACATGGGAGGTCACTTCAGTTTACGAAAAACAAGTTTCGGACGCTGCGCTAACCACGCTTCTATGTCTCTGTTAAACGCACCAATAGCACGGAAGCTCTCGTATTTTGTCAAGCTAGAGTAACCTGAGGTCGACTGGCGACACGGTAGCGAAATTGGCCGATATTGTTTGGAGAAAATATATATTCTATTTTACCTGAACACTTTAATCCGACGGTGCTGTTAACTAGTGGTGTTGACGCAGTTTTTTTGAGCACAGCTACCTATGTACCTGTGCGAGGGGAAATTAAAGTAATTGTTTTTATTTTCGCTGCGCTGGCAGGCCGCCTCGCAATTTGTCGCAGGGGAAAAATTGGAGCTACGTGTGTCCTAAGGTAGCTTGCGTTAGTTGTTAAAAGTTTAGTTTTTTTCTTGTTTTAACAACTTGGTAACATTTTTTTTTAGTAAAGTTTTTTTTAATAAATATGTACTTTTATTATTGTCTATAGGTAATTAATGATATTTAAAAAATAACCACGTTACTAAAAGTACCTAGACCTACCTATTTGGCATCACATCATCCATGACTATGTACCGATTTTTATAACAGACTTCAAATAAGCCCACCATTTCTGCTGTCCAAAAATGAGAACTTCAAAATTCAAGCAGAAGTGAGACAAAACTTTTAAGTACAGCAAAAAGGCATTCTCTTCTCTACGGAACTAAAAACAGGAAGCTTGTCGGTTAAGGGGACGCAGACATGTGGAATTGGCTCCTTTAAGTGTATCTCCCCTATTTTAGAACATAATCGTTTTCCTGCACTTTAGTTCTACGCGAAGTCGAGGCTGCGAGAGTCGCGCTACATTCAATTGTATTGTAACTTTTTAATAGACGCATTTGGCGTGTAACATTGTCCGGGCGGAATATTACCAGTAGGTAATATTACCGTCAGAATATATTTTTTATCAACACTTAACCAACTAAAATTGAAATAAGTCGTTCCAAACTAAAGTTAAAAAATAACCAGTGAAGACAAATTTGGTAAACAGGTTGGTTTTTGTTTCGAATTTCATATAATACCTACCTATGGACGCCTACTATCAGAAATTCGGCATGTTAAATGATAAATTTCGTAATGATAAAAATCCACCTAATAAAATGATATAAGTACCTACGATTATTACGTAAAATATTTACGACATAAGTAAATATTTTACGTATTAACCATTTGAATAAAATTCCAATAAATAAATGAACAACTTTATAAGGATAATTACAAAAGAAATCCGGAATGTTAATTAGATTGTTGGCAAAAAGAATGATCGGAACGCACAAGAAATAATAAGGCCGATTATGTAAAAATCCAATTGGGAGGACGAAAAACAGCTTTAGCTTATTCTTTAGAATATTTCGAGATATCATTAATATGCGAAATCACGTCCAAAAAGACGCGGGGTCTTCAATACTCTCTACTCTATTTGCCAAGAACCGAAATTCTAGTAGAACGATACACAAAAATAGCTTTTATCCCTATTACATAAAGTTTTTCTGAAGAGAGTTTCTTTTAAGCATCTAAATCCACTAGCCTGGTTTTTTAGGGTTCCGTAGCCAAAATGGCAAAAACGGAACCCTTATAGTTTCGTCATGTCCGTCTGTCCGTCTGTCCGTCTGTCCGTCTGTCCGTCTGTCACAGCCGATTTACTCGGAAACTATAAGTACTACAGTGATGAAATTTGATGGGAATATGTGTTGTATGAACCGCTACAAAAATATGACACTAAATAGTAAAAAAAAGAATTGGGGGTGGGGCCCCCCATACATGTAACTGAGGGATGAAATTTTTTTTTTCGATGTACATACCCGTGTGGGGTATCAATGGAAAGGTCTTTTAAAATGATATAAAGTTTTCTAAAAAACATTTTTCTTAAAGTGAACGGTTTTTGAGATATCAGCTCTCAAAGTCGTAAAAAGTATGTCCCCCCCCCTCTATTTTTATAACTACGGGGTATAAAATTCTAAAAAAAATAGAGGTGATGCATGCTAATTAACTCTTTCAACGATTTTTGGTTTGATCAAAGTATCTCTTATAGTTTTTGAGATAGGTTGATTTAACTGTAATTGCTGCTACGGAACCCTTTGTGCGCGAGCCCGACTCGCACTTGGCCAGTTTTTATTGGGGATAGTTGAGGATGTAAAAGTTATGGGACATACTATTGTGAGTAAGGAGCTATAAGTTTTGAACAACACGAAAACAAGCTTAAACATTTAAAAGGACGTTAAAGTTTTGTAGAAAACATCGAACAACATGATGTATACTTCTATGTTTGTAAATAAACAAGGATTTATGATAAATTCTTTTGCATGTACGTACATTTAGTATACTTACATTATTAAGAGGTCCTCTTTTACGTATGTTTGCCGAGAAGATGAGATCATCTGTCTTGACGATATTTGCTGAGACTTTTCTTATGATTCTCTTGTTCAAACATGATTTTGTCCTAGCAAATTAAAGATATCTAGTCATGATGTATATTTACAGAAATCGATCCCAAATCAGGTCAACGTAATAGGTTATAATAATAATAACGTAATACCCGAAACTACTAAATATTAAATTTATTAACAGTAAGTGTAAGGAAATCCTTGGAATGTATCTGTTTATTACAAAACAAAGATAAGTAAACAAGTCTAAAACCTACTCTGGACCACCACCGACTCTAATCTTAGACCTGTCGCAAAGAGCAAAGAAAGCGTTCAAGAAGAACATAAACGTTCATAGTTCATACCGGCCGGCTAAGTGTTTTCAAGCGGCGACGCACTTGGCAGAAAATTGATATAAACCTCGTGTGGGGTTCACCCCGTTTGCTCAGGTGTCGACTACGCCTTATTTTCTTTACCCCTTACTCCGTTATCTACCTTAGCTGCTAACAGATAAGTCCCAGTATGCCGCAACCAAACTGGAAGCCAGAAAAATGCACCCTGCAACACGAGTCTTGAAATAATATACATACGAGTATAAGGTGTTTTGCAAAAACAGTGTGAAATAGCCTGTGTGAGGGAGTTGTTTATAACGGCGTTAATATTTAAATAACGTTGAGATGTGGAGATGTCTGATGACGTCATTGCACAGACGTTTTCTTTGTTTTTTAAAATATGTTTACAAGTTTCACATTGTGAAGCATAATTTGTTGATGCACCCTACCTTAAATTATTAATGTAGTAAGAAGGTAGCATGGACGGGGGATACAATTTCAGTAACCCTATCATAATTAACATCTGAGGTCAGATGTTACTTAGGATACCATGGTTTATAACGAAGCCGTTCCGTATTATTACTAGTATCGTTTTACAGCATTCCCCTTTAAGCCCTCACCGCGAATAAATCTCAACATCAACAAAACAATTAATCTCTGGTCAGGAAGCGAATTAAATTACTTGAAGTGGGGTGTCCAAAATTCGATACGGCCGATGGGAAGTGTCCGAGTAACGAAGACAAATCATAGCCACCGACAACACCGCCGGCACAGATGGACACTCTGTATACAGTCTAGGTGTATGGCAATATAGTGGAGACGTGTATAAGGTATATTCAATCATATGCAACTGGAGAAGAACCAGGGAAGAAGTAAATGGTTCGACTTTATAAGATGAAAGTTTACAAAACGCACAGACTTTTAGCTAACTGAAAGTCATCGCATCATTCAAAATATTACCCATATACTTACTTCATTCTAATTTTAGGATACCTATGTAGTAAGATGACCTCAATATATTATAAATAGTGACCAGTAAATTTAGTACAGTGAAAACATTGTCCCCATAATTACTCTTCCATACTTTACTCTGTGCCCCTTTAAGACACGAGACGGGAACCCATTAGGTTCAGCAGTCAGGAGAGCGGAGTATTTGTCTTGCCGTCCCCTGTGCCACCTTCGCGAGTGACGTGGACACTTCGATTACCGGCGAAGGGTGAAAATATCAGGGATTAGACAAGATTTTGTATCATCCTCGAAGAGGTAGCAAATGTTCTTTTCTTCATTGAAAGCACGCAAAGAAAACCTGTTACCTACCAAACAATCAAGAAAAAAAACACCATGTAAACATGTGGCCGTTGAACTTGCATTGCCGACGCTGACATACCTGTGTATAATTTTTATACCTCCATCCATGAACAGATAATAAAAAGAACCCGATCGGGTGGACACAACAGTCAAAATAGCTAACCGCTAAGATTCCAGTCTACTACAATCTGAGAAAGTTTAATACATTTATTTTAATAAATTTACCCTCGGAAAGTCGTCTAGATGACGGGAGTCGTGATGATTATAATAAAATGGTCACTTGTTGGAAATGGATATTCGTATAGTTATATTTCTAGAAAATCGAACCGTAATATTAGAACTATATTTTTAGACGTAAAGAACCGTTTTAGTTCGTATTTCTGACGTGCTCATGCAATAAATAGGCTTTCAGGGTAGAGGCTGGCGTTATGCAAAACGATACCATTTATATTGAGTTGGCGGCTCGTAAACATTTACATCACGCGAACGTATGGGAAACACAGCTACCAGGCTACCTCTATATTTAGAAATATTTTAGATAGTTTTTTGATGATTTAGATTTTTTCACAACGGACAAGTTAGCATTTACGTTTTAGCTCAAGCCTACTTAATATTATAAAGGCGAAAGTTTGTGAGTGTGTATTTTTGTTACTTCTTCACGTCAAAACGGCTGAACTGAACTGAACCGAGTTACCTGATACCCTGAATTAAAACATAGGCTACTTTTTTATAGCGGAATTCCCACCGGAAAACTTTATAAGACGAAGCGAAGTTCGCGGGAACAGCTATATTTATAGCTATCATTTTCTTCCGGAAAGAATGACTATCATGATCAATAATTATCGGATCCATCCTAATGCTGCAATGCACACGTGGGTTTTGTAGGTTCGAAAAACTTTAATTTCAATAAAAATACGATTATTAAGAATCTCATTGTAAGAAAGTAAAGAAAGTTTTTCTAGAAACGTCACATACCTATAGTACCTACTCAATGCCATCAAAATAGTACGTACAAACAAATTTTAGACGAACAGAAATAATTATAATTCAGGCCCAGCAAAAATAGCTACACTACGTTTCTACGAAATTATTCACTGGTCATTATACTAATTGCCTACGAACCTACCTCTTGTTGATGGTTAGATATAATCGTGAAATAGCCGGCCCAGTTTAGTGAAACTGAGTGTGACTCAGAGTTAAAGTGGACTTGAGCGACCTTGTAAGGTTAGCAGGTACAAAATTATGTTTCGGTACCTACATCAATCATTCTGGGCTAAAAAAAGTGCAAAGGCCTTGTTGATGTAAAAAGTAAGTAGAAGTATACTAAACTTGATGTATTAATAATAAAGTGATGTCAATGACCCTTTTCATTAGAGCTGATTATTACCTATATCGTAACGACCTGTATACATTATACTTACTTTATTTTTTATTTTTTTATCCTAAGCGCAATAATGGGATATCTCTATGACTTTATCTAAGTAGGTCACAAAATCCGCCACTTCCATTCAAATCTTCTATTCATTGACCACAAAACACAATAATATTCAACCGACTGCGTAAACACAGTCGTATTCTTATTATAAAGTTCAGGATGAATAAGCATGTCAGATTCTTATATGAGTCAGTAGCGACCTTCTGAAGTTATAAATGGTGGCGTTTTGCATAACATCGATCTGGGGTCCTGAGTCATTGGCATCGATCAACGACCGATAGTAGGGTTTGTTTTTAATATTTTTCATTTTTAGGTAGGTCGTTGCACTTACTTTAAAAGGGATACGTTTAACAGAATTACAAGTCAAACTTACAGTGATGATGTTGATGTATAACTTGAAAAATCATTCTTGTTCCACAGCTATGACTATATGACCTATGAACGAGTTCATTAATATCGATCGCTCGATTAATGGCCAGTTTTACAACAATATCAAGAATTCGATTTAATGATTCATAATCATAAAGTTTTGCAATAAAACATCACACAGTGGACCCTTATTGCGTCAGCTCGCTGACTAATTAGATTGACCAATGATCGCTGTGCATTGTCATCCTCACCACTCCAAAGCTATATATACCTTCTCCTTTTTACGAAGTCGGTTAAAACAAACGACGCTCGCATAAGAGAATAAAAATATGGGTACAAATTGCGTCATTGTCGCTCCCTACAAGTTCCTTTTTGGGTCGTTGATGCATCATCATGACGGATGGACTGAGATTTTTCTTACATGATTCTTGTTCTATGTAAATTATTGAATCAGACTTCAAAGCGTGAGAATTCAGCATGTCTTAGTTGGTTCAGTTCCTGTGAAGTTGCTTTCCAAGAACTGTTTCGACTATGATGGGTTGAATGGTGTTATTATGAGAAGTTATGACTAATTTTTTCGGTTACCTTTTGCGGTTTATCTCTATGAGTTAGGCAAAAGTGGGTCAATTTAATCCTTTGCAATAATAAAAGTACATAGGTTGTTATAAATATATAATTAAATCGTTAAGATGCCAATGGCATGAGTAATTTCCAGTGATCTAAGTCCACTACTAAATTATTTAATTGTTTTGATTTCTTTTATACCCCATTTACACTCTCGCCTCGGCCCTCGCCTCCTCGCTCGCCTCGTCACTCGTGCGGAGGCGCGAATGTAAACACCCACTCGTGTGTGACGCGAGTGGGTGTTTACACTCTCGTGCAGAGTTCAGTTGTCTTTGAGCTAGCAACGATGGAGGACGTCGAAGTTTTAGCCGCAACAATAAAGAATTTATGTATGATCACCGATTACTTCGCCGTTTATGGACCGATTTTGAAAATTCTTTTTTTTATGTTTGGGTTGAGATCCCATGTGGTCCCATTTTTTTCAAATTTTGATTCCTCCTCCAAGGGTGGGTAAAGCGTTAAAAACAGGCTATGAATTTCTATTTTGGGTACCTATTAACCGATTGTAGTTAATTAAATTTAGAAAGTACCTACATAGGTACTTACCTATATTTTTAACATTAAAAAAAATATGATGGTGACCTTGAGCTGATCTGATGATGGAAACGGAAGGTAGTCAAGGGAACTCCTCAACGGTAGGTATATAGCAACTACTTCGTGTTTACTACTGACTAGTAGGACTTATAGGTATCATTTGCTTCTTAATTTTGATTGTCAATTATTGCAAATAAACTAAGTATAAATAAGTAATAAAATAAAATATTGATAAAAAAAAGGACTTCAAAAAACCACTAAAACGTAAGAAATAATTTAAGGTTTAGACATGGTTTAGACCTATTCTATGTGACAGTACTAATATATCTAAGCAGGTAAGTACTGCTTTTATTTCTTACGTTTTAGTGTTTTTTTATTATTATTATTTTATTGAAATACTTACTTATATGAAATTAAATGTTTCGTCTTGCGACCAATCCATTATACAACTGAGGAAAAAACACTACGTTATAATTATACGACGACGAACACAACCTGCGCGGCACGATGTAGAAGCCAGAATGAAGCGGACGCGAGAGTGTAAACACCCGCTCGCGTGCGACGCGAGCTCGACGCGAGCTCCTTTGACTCGTGCCCCAAAAACCGCTCCGGACGCGAGCGCCGCGAGTGGCGAGGCGAGCGAGGAGGCGAGCCACGAGCGTCTGTTCACACTCGCGCCTCGCCCCTCGCCTTGTCGCTCGCCTCGCCACTCGTGCGAGAGTGTAAATGGGGTATTAGAAATGAAGCTGTTCCTAATAGTGCATTAATAGTACTCTTACTTTAAGTAGAACTTTTTGTTTTTGTGTAAGTTATAAAACTTGGTATAAGATCTTGTAAATCGGAACGAAGTACTTTATGTCAAAAAACATTGATAAAAGTCTATCTTTAGTCGAGAGTAAATATTTGTACAATAAAGAGTTAAATAAATAAATAAAGCGCATGTTCTGTTGAAACTGACCATAAGACTTATTTTACCGTAACACCTCCAATCCGCAATGATCTAATCCCTGTCGGATTGACGGCTTCCTCATAGCTATAAATTAAAACCACCCGGATATATATTATCATAACGGTTTCGGCAAAAATATGAGATTCTGCGAATCTACCAGATTTACGAGCTTCGAGGCCAGAGGAGTGAATATTGAGTGTTTGTATACGAGGTAAATCCTAGTGGAGTATTTAAGACGATGTCGGTGAAAAACAAGCGATTTATCGGTCAAATTTTTATTCGAACTCAAGTTGGTTTATTATTTACCTATCTTGACTACCTATGGGAATACCAAGTATCATACAAAAATAGCGAAGGATTGTTTATGACGTTATGAGTTATGACAAATTACCGTCATGCCGTCATCTCAATCTTGAGTCTAATTGAAAGGCGGAGCGTGCCGGCCATTGACCAATGGGTGAGCAGGTGACTGATATGTTGTTGATGCTCATTGGTTAGCTGGGTTTATGGTTTAGTTACAGTGTTACGTGAACGAATAGAAATTTGTTAAAACCAAACGTAGACAATGAACTTATAGTGCACCTTGTCTTGCGAGCGTTGCGTTGGTATGTGTGTATTATATGTATAAATGTTCAACTGTAGAATATGTCGTAGGTATATGTCGTCGGAAACTACACTTATCTTCATGCTGATGACATTTGTAACGACGATGTTACAAAGTAGTAGGTACAGCAAAATTTCGACACCAAAAATAGATTCTCACCTAAAAGGCTGTTATTGCTCTTAGGAAGATTGTAATAGGATCCGTTTTCATTTAACATTACGAGGTCCTCCTACATTGAACGGTCAAAGTAAAGACTTAATTTCTTTTTAAGCATTCCGTTATGCAAATGTTTTACATAAAATTAACTCGACTGCGAGTTCTCGGTGGAAAAGCTTAAATTATGACGGTAGGTGATTAATCTCTTGTTTTATTTTTATGCTGCAGCTACTGTTGTTTGCATACAATTTTCAAGAATTTGCCGTGTTTTAATTTTTTGTTTTAAATCCTTTCGTGGCTGCACAGCTAGGGAAAACTTGTTGTTTTTGGTAGTTGCTTTGTGGGTGCAATATCTTAGTATAACTTTAACAACTTTTGTTCATAACTTACTTACTCCATATACATCCACGAGAGTCACAAGCAATGACAAAGTTTCAACGACAGATGGAACGTCAATATCATGTGGAACTTATTCGTTGCTTGTGAGTGTAGAGCCAATAGCTAGTCCTGTTGCAATGTAATAATGTCCCCGATACGCTGGAAAAATACTTTGTAGTAACCACAGGTTTTCCTTCTCCCATGAAATTTTCCATTACATTATACCTCCTACCACGCCCGTCACGGTATATCGCGTGTCTTCAGAATAAGGCTCTACACTAAATTGAGGCTTTTCTCTGGGGTATAAATGCTTAAATTGGGTTTGAGTTTGTAATCTTACTAAGCTGTGAACCGTATCATTATGGAGTTGCACGATTAACATTCGAATATAGCAACAAGGAAGCACCCTCAATGCGTTGCAGTAACTTCACGTCATTCGCGACCAATGGCACCTTGAAGATTTATCCAGTATACAGTAAGATAAGCAGGTACTTGCTATGCCCGTTAGGTTTTTTTCATATCACATCTTTATTCCTACAGCCTTTTGCTAGTGCCGGCTAGTCTAAGCTATAAATGTTATTTTTTTTATTGTATGGAAAACTTACAGCTACTTATATATACCTACGTCCACTGGGAAGGATAGAAGGCAAAAAAAACCTATTTCTGGATTCAATTAAATTGATTAATACTTCTCGAATTGATTCAGTGAAAAAGTGTCTACTGTAGAATTGTTGTAATAGTAACAAATTATATACCTACGCACAATAGAAACGAAATTATCAAGACCAAATGAATTATTTAACAATGTTTAAATTGTCCACATGATAATGAGCTAATTCCTAATTCATTTTGTGAGTCAGAATCACCCTGTGAATCATTACCTACCTATTTAACTTTTTTTATTCGATACGTCAAATGTTTGATAATGACCTATGTACAGGACGTTTTAGTAGCAACCATATTTTTAAAGTTTCAATGCCTATAACTGCGTTGCTGACATCGATCGTTTGATTATTTATAAATGATGTCTGATTAGGTACTTAAAATGTTTTACGCCCTACTACATCTCCTCCTCGCCTCCTTATCATTTCAGAATAAAGAACTATCAACAAAACTTAATTGAATTTTGTTGAAGTTAACCCGATTACAAACAAGAATTAAAATGCAAGGACCGAGTCACAATGATTCGGGTCGTTAAGTCGAGGAAAAATTAAAACTGTAGAACTCAGTAAAAAATATTCTTTTCACTAGCTTTCCTTTAGTAATTACTGTCGCTATCTTCGTTATCTAGAAACAAATTTAATATACATTGAATTGATACCAAGAAATAACTAAAATTTACAAAAAGTGTTCGGTACCATTTATAGGTATAGTATTTATTTTATTAAATATATTTATCCAACAAAAAGAAAACTGAATTTTAGAAAATATTTATTAACGTTATTTAAAAACAGAGAAACATCCCGCATACAACGCGATACACACTCATGTTGCAGTGCAAAAGCAAAAGGTTTTTTCGCTCCATTACCGGCGGCTCTGAATTCAGATCACCGCCACCAGCCGCCTGGAAAATCTCTATATCGTTAATTAAAAATGGAGCTGCGCCGACTCGGCAAAAGAAACAGCACGAATGACCCAACAAACATGATTTGGTCCAGGGAATGCTTTAAAGAAATAATGAAATACGCAATACTTATGATGAACTATCATTATTTCATCGTTAATTTTGGAATTATGTATAAATACGTAAGTATAAATAAATACTATAAATTTAATATCTATCTTAATTTTTTTTGGCTCATGCATATCGTAAGATAGTAATTGTTTGTACATATATTATAATGTAGTACTATATAAACACACATATCTCATTATAATATGACTATAAATCAAACCAACACCCTACACCAAGAAAAAGCTCTATTAAAAATCTCATTTCAAACCATTCATCTTGAGTTAATCCTTCGTGATAAGATGAGTAAGATACGGTTGCGTGTTACCTCCCCATCAATCTTTGCAGTCATTTCCCTGCACTTTTGGAAACGACTGGGTCGTCGCCTTCGCTGCAACTTAATCGTGCGTTATTACCGAAATGTATTGTATCACGAAAGCAGTTGTAAGAGAGATAATAAATATATTTGAGTAACGATAAAATATGGTCGTTCCAAGTGTCGTCGTAATTCATTTTCAATTACTAACTCATTTCGTCTCCGGTTTCGGTTTGTGTGTACACAAACAAAAATAATAATATTAAAAGAGTGATATTCTGGGGGAACACCCAAATATTCCGAAAAACTTTTTTCCGAATTTGAAAACACCGAATATCGACGGTGGAAAGGCAGAATGTTTTATCCGCCACTTTTGGCGAATATGAGTTATATACACCGTTGGAATCGCCTGATTTTTCTCTTTCGAATGGTGCGGGTCTCGTTTCGATCTGAGCACTTTTTTGGCGCTTAAGACATCGGTGATTTAGGAAATCTTAATACTTTTTTCTTGTATTAAGAGCCACTTTTTTAGTCATTTGTATGTTCAAACATACATGATCAATAATAAAGTTTTATAAAACATTTTACCCTTACTAAAACAGTAAAACACTGTGACTTAATTCATTTTGCATGAATGTGAATTTGTATCATTAGTTACTTAAGCGACCTACCTGATTGCGAAATAAAACATAATGGATATAAAACTAAATGCCTTCTTGTCAAAAATAACATAACAGCACTTAATATATTTTACATAATTGTAATTTAAGCCTCACTGGCACTTAAACCATTTTACCGGTCAGTCTTACTCGCGGCGTTTGGCGGTTAATACAACTTTACCTAAATCTGTTTAATGGTACAATTGGCATTTAAGCGGTGTTTTGCGATTTGTAGATAATTGATATAAGTGATATAAAACAATTCAAAACAATCGCAATGAAGCGGTTTTTGGTGTTTAAGCTGTTATATTATTATTATATTCAGAAGGATATTGCGTGAAAACGCCAATATATAAATAGGCCCGGTTGGAATGGTGTCGCTTCAGTAACCCGCCGGGACGTTCATTGGGAAAGGACGTGCGTCTATGCGACTGTTAGCGCCGCGTGCGCAGCGCAATTACGTAGGTACAAACTCAGATTCGTTCGCCAGTATAAAACTTTTTTTATTATTATTATATCACCAGATAACTATATTAAATTATAATAGGTATCTAGGTATTATATTACGGTTCTAAATAAAAGTGTTGCTATATTTAATATTTATTGAGTTATTAATAAAAATATGCACTTGGATCCTTACTCCTAAATTGCTGTTTCTATGCAAGAGAGTACATTTCTCTAAAAGGATCAATCCAAATATTTATTATTTATAAAATATTTTTTCTATGACAATATGGTTCTTAATGTAAAATATTTTTAATGTATTAACATGACATTACTTTTTATACAAAATAAAAATTATATAAAAAAAAAAAACACGCACTCACGCCTTGTACTAATGTACTCCCTTGCGGGGTAGGCAGAGGTGCATTGCTGCACCCACTTTTCGCCAGAGTGTATGTTAGTCCCAATGTAATAGGGGGCGGGCCTATTGCCATTTTACGGGCACATCCAAGACCCGAGAACAAATATCTGTGTTTAAACAAATATCTGCCCCAGCCGGGAATCGAACCCGGGACCATCGGCTCAGTAGTCAGGGTCACTAACCACTACGCCATTCGGTCGTCTAAAAATTATATATCAAAAATAAACTTATTCTTAAATAATTTACTTACATCGAAATCTGGTCAGAAACAGCATTTCTTATCTATATAAAAATCTAACCGAAAATGTGTTCCCAAGCGCAAAACTCTGGATGAACTTAACCGATTTTGATAATTGTTAGGTTTGAGTGACCACGAGTACCACGACCTGTTTGTTTTCCATAATTTTCAGAATAAAGTATTTTAACGAAAAGCAAACCTTATAGGAAAAAGTTGGACATGAATTAAATTAACTTTTACTCTAACTTCACTTCATCATCCTCCATCGCTGAAGAGTGCAATATCTGGTATATTGCATCTATCCTGCTTTTTATGCCTTCGTAGGAAATGCATCGTTCCCTGGTACTTTGCCACTCTTCAGCGATCGTATGGTCCGTATCAATTCGTCTTATTTGGGGGTTGGATATTTAAGTTTCTGTCAAGATGCAGGATAGTCATCAATCTCATCATTAATCATCATCACGACCCATTACATCCCCACTGCTGGGGCACGGGTCTCCTTCCAATGAAGGAATGGTTTAGGCCTAGTCTACCACGCTGGCCTAGCGCGGGTTGGTGGGCTCGAACACAAGCAATCTTGTGCTGAGAGAGTTGTTGGGTAAGTGGGCAACCCAACTGTCAGACGTTTTCAAGCCGCCCGAAGGCCTCTGACTAGCCTTAGCGACCTGCCGATTTTATTAATCATAATGATTACGATTATGCATCAACAAACAAGATGATCCTGGTATATTTACATCTGCATCCAACTCCTCAGGTGGTGGTTAGGATCATTAAAAACTTCGGCAATGTGGCCATACCATCTTGAAACTCAATGTTCCAAAGTAACAAGGCGATATCCTGTGTTTTGTTGCAATGTTCTTCAAGATGCTTTTTATAGATCCTTCATTTTTTCTATGGCAGCCGATGGTTGTGGTCTCATTTCTGGACATAGAGTCACCCCTAGCAGCGTTTGTCTTTTTAAATTTCGTTTGATATTAAGTTCACAAAGAAAATACTCGTACGCAAGTGCTTTTTTAGAACGGTCGTCTAGTTCGACGTGAAGTCTTCCTTGATGGTTGATCATATCCCATGTTTCTTTAGACATACCATTCATTATTTAAGTGTTCCTTGTGCCTTATTATTTCTTCGCAAATTTTTAACAACACGTCTTTGATGCCAGACCTTTGATCTTTGAATGAGACCTCGTCCAGACTTAGTAGATGATATTTGTTGTAGGTCTGGATACTAAGTTATCTTCTAACTTGTGGGTCCTGCAGCTTATTTACACGACACAACACCTTTGGCAGATCTTGTGGCCTGCTCCTAAACTCCCACTATCTTCAAGCAGATTTTTCCATCGACTAAGTGGTGATCACTATTGACATCAGCAACCCTCTTATTCCTAACATCCAGAAGTGTCTCCATTTTCGACTAATCGTCGGTCGATTTGGTTCTCGGTCCGGCTGTGTGGTGAGACCTAACTCACATTGTGATAGTCCTTTGGGGTTACCACCACTAAACATTAGCCATTAACAATCCTAAATCATCGTCGCTTGCTTATCAAATCTAGCGTATCTTGTATGAATCTGACACATAGTTTAAAGCGAGCGACGCTGCTTATGAAATTGATAATTGCTAATGTGTCTTGCCTACACTAACATAGGTGCCGATACATGGACGCTGACCAAGGAAACTGTGCACCTAATCAGAGTTGCACAGAGAGCTATGGAGCGTGGTAATTCGCCAAAAGAAAAAAGTCTTCGACGTCGGTATACAGGTCACTGAACTGAAATGGGAGTCGGCAGGACACTTGGCTCGAAGGCAGGACGGAAGGTGGACAAAGGCGGTGACAGAATGGTGGCATAGAGACGGACGAAGAAATGTCGGTTGGATTATGATTATTAATTGATGAATAAGTAAACCTCATCACTTGGATCTCAATCTCAAAGTGATTTCGCGGTGAACAATATAAATATTAATAAAGTTTATAATAAAATAATGCTTCGAGAAAAGGATGGCACTGCCGTGCCCCCAGATATTATGAAATTTTTGTTTTCAATCTAGCTGACCCTTTTTACCTTTTATACCTTCCCTGGACTTCCACAAATGTTTCTAGACCAAAATCGATTCAACCGTTCTCGAGTTCTGAGGACCAATTATAAGTTAACTTATTCTTTAAGTCATTCATCTCAGATATAAATTGCCTTAGTTTGGCTGTTCATTCATTCTTATGGAATGTTTAAAGTAACATAAATTATTATAAAACATTATGCTGGTGTGATGGTTAAATTTCCTTGGTCTTTAAATTGTTTTTACTTGTATTTTATTAAAATGTTAATGTCGTTTAAGCCAATTTTACCTGACTGAGATTTCAGATGCCTATGTCTTATGTCCCTTATTACAGTAAATAGAATATGTACATTCATTTTATATACAGAATTACATAGAAAACTATTTAAATTTTAAGTATTTAAATTTTCAAAGCCATAGCTAGAATTATTACAGAGATATGATTTTTTTTCGAAAATTTCAAACTTTAAATCGCTCTGGTGAACATTTTATGTCATGGCGCTTCAAACATTCTGCCTTTCCACCGTCGATATGTAATTTACGAAATATTGCAATACCGATTTTTTAAAATGCCGAATTCTAAAAATCACTTAAATTATAATTTCGAATATTATAATCACGAAGATTTGTTATTACGATTGTCAAATACACGAACTTTAATAAATCCGATTACTTAAGCTTACGAAAAATAAAATACCGATTTATTATAATCACGAAAAATACAAATCCCGATCGAAAATGTGATAATTCGTGATTTTGACAAAAAAACCATAAACGTCTTAAAAACCTTAGACCCAAAACCTAAAGATAGGTGCGACGACGAGCAAAGCGAGGAGGAGCGTGTTAGGTGCACAAAGATATCGAAAAACAAAGCGGAGCGCAGCGAAGCGGAGCGGAGCGTTTCAAATATAGAGTTAAAATATTGTAAATAGAAAAGTGTTTGTAGTATTTGTTGTTAAGTAACACAACAAAGCAATAAAATTGCTCGGATTTTTAGGGTGTTTAACCTTAAAAACCTTAGGACCTAAATCTAAAGATAGGTGCGACGACGAGCAAAGCGAGGAGGAGCGTGTTAGGTGCACATAGATATCGAAAACAAAGCGGAGCGCAGCGAAGCGGAGCGGAGCGTCTCAAATAATATAGCTTAAAAAATATTGTTAAATTGTATACGGATTATGCTGTTAATAAATACACTATTCTTAATAACTATTTCTTGTTAACTAAGATACATTCGGGAATTTGTATTTTCGGAATATTAAAACTTCGGGATTCGTAATTTTAACAATTCGATATAATAAAAAGTCGTACTTTTAAAACATCGAAATAATAATATTCGGAAAATTGAATTTCGTCATTTTAATAAATATGTTGTTTGAATTTTCGTTTATTAACGTTATTCGGTGATTTTCGTTATTCGGAAACTTAAAATTCGGGATTGTGTATTATTCGGAATTATGAAATTCGTAATTTAAAAAATCGTTATTTTCATATTCGTAAAAAAGTAATTCGGATTTATGTAGTGTACCCATATTCTGGTACAGTAGGTACCCACAATGTTATACTTGTTAGATACATTTTTTTTAAAACATTTAACAAATTTAAAATTTCAACACAACATTTATTATGTCTGATGCGCTATTGCAGTTTTCCATTTAGGATTAATTTGGTACTATGTTGCTGGAACTTTTTCATTGATCTCGTGTGTATCTATACCTAAATCCTTTTCGCTATACAAATGAATCATAATAAAGTTTGTTCATTAAATAATATGAACAGTTATTTAATAAACTCCCTGTACTTTTAGCATAATTATGTAAGTACGTACAGCGAGCGTTATCACGAGTCCCTTGAATGGAGACTTTTCCGCGCTGGAAATGACTCATCCAAGGACTTTGTATATAGAACAGGACTGAGTACTCGCAACCCAAAAGCGAGCCGAGCAGGAGGTGTAGTAAAGAGGCCGTTTGTCCCTTTCTAATAAGGTGACCACGAAATTTGTGTTACGTGGGACTATGGGGATTTGTTGTAATAATATAATTATTACAGTAATCAAAAATTGGGACCCAAAAAAAAAATTTTTGCTTTATAGGTACCTAGACAATTTTTGGATAATTCTACTAAACAATCGCTACCGTAGGTCAACAAAATCTTAGTCACTTTTCGGAGTTGCATATATCGGAGATATACATCTTCGGGATGCTGTCTATGACAAATGACATTATTTTGTGATTATCAAGGACTGCGATAGTTTATATCCCATTCCACGGGGAAAGACATCTGACAGAACCCTTATTACATTCGAATAAGGCTAGTTTTTGTTTGTATTTATATATTGACTTTGACTTATCAAATGTCTTTCCCCGTGGAATGGGATATAGTAGATTATGACAAATTCAAATAAAAGACACTATATTTATTGAATTTTTTTTATTATTACTAAACATGGCTAAACAATATTGTTTTATACAATTCTGCCGGAGGCCAATCTTACTGCCTAAATTCTTTAAGGAATTAGATTTTCCACTATGTAATAAGTATGTTAAAATTTAAATATGAATTAGCTAATGCCTTCACAACTGGAACTCATGTGTGGTTCCTCATTACATTGAACTGAATGATGATGATCTATTGTGACACCGGAACAACATCTAGCCATATTTTTTTCTTATCTTCATTCTTGGGAAATCTGACAAAGAAATAAAATATATATTATAATTAGTCATGGCACATTGAAAGACAGACGGGCAGACAGTGGAAGCTATGTAATAGGGTTCCGTTGGCACCTTTTGGGTACGGAACCCTAATAACATGGTCGCATCCGGATCAATAGTTTCGGAGATATGCGTAAACAATCGAATAAAATTTTGTTATTTTGTGTGGTAGCTCGTAGCCCCAATAGATTGTCATACCGCATGGTTACCCTATTTGTTATAAATCTAATATTACCTTTCTCGGCTTACCTGTGAAATAATATGGCGCAACCACCTCACGATTCACTTTTACAAACTTGTACACAGCACTTTTTCTCAATTTCTTTAATGAAACTTACTAATTTGCAAAAATAACTAGGTATGACAAGACAACAACAAATAAATTCAAAACAAACCGCCATGACAGATGAAAGGGTTGGCATGAGGTACTAAAAAGAATACTGCCAAGTGTTTGAAATAATGACAGGTTTAACATAATTATTATGAGGTACGATACAAAATAATATCTGATTAAATAATAACTTTAATCTTATTAGTAAGTTTAAAGTTATTATTTAATTATAAGTTATGCTTAGAGTTCGTATGATAATTAAATCATTGTTTGAAATAAAAATCTAACATTTTCAATCCAAATCAAATCAAATATTTTCTACCAACTATCACGTTTTTTTTGGGATGGCAAGCGTTAGAAAGGGACAAACGGCCTCTAATCTAGCTATCTCGCTCGGCTCGTTTTGGCTCTTGAAAGTTGATTGCCAAATTGAATCTTATTACAACAGCTAACGAGGTGTTTTAGAAATTAAAATTTTGGCAGTACTCAGTCCTGTTATATTACAAAGTCCTTGGACTCATCATACTGTCGTATGGAACAAGTCACAAATAATTCATTTCCATTTAATAATGCATTTTCTCCCATCTACCCACAGCAAGTACAGGAGAAACGCCCGAAAACACCGTGTTACATACACGGTGATTTCGGGCGCAAAAGTTTAATTTTTCATCATCATCTCATTCGCACGCACGTTTCATCATCTCATCGAACTTTCATTAAATAAATTCGCATTGGAATCTATATCGCTACTTCCTATGCAATGAACCAAGCCCATTTTCCCTTGAACTTCATACCACTCACTGTAAAGTACTTTAATACGTTTTTATGCTTAGATATTTAAAAAAACAGTTAAGGTACCTAAATTATGTATAAAATATCAAATTGTTATTTCTCAAATAAAATACACTCACGGGCAATGAAAAAGTTCCACTCATAAAATTCCGACACCAAACGAAACCATATTTTTCAAACAGTTCATTTAAAATTCTAATAAAATGTTACTGTATTTAGTTGGTGATATCCTGATGCTCTTTTAAATGTACTTTAATGTTGCAGAATGAATCATTAAGTTTCCATTTTCCGCTTAGGAGTAATTTGGTGTTTTACTCAGTGGAACCTTTTCCTATATGTTAGTGATATAATGGATCATCTATCCAAATTAGATTATCGTAGTAACGTAAGTCTACCTCTTCTACTCACGCCAGCATAATTATAATCTCAATTGCTAATGGTACGAAGGTGACAAAACAATGACGACGGTAATTAATTACACAATTATTCACACCTCAAAAGCGACGCTAACAGTTCACATGTAATCCATCGCACCTCGTACCCACTACGCCGGAATCATAATAAATTTAATGTGCGACGTACCACAAAGGATCTCCCGGCTGAAGAACATTTTAATCTATCCACCGCCGCCGCTGAGCTCGTAATGTCTCTATATACTTAACTAATATACAAGAATGTAAATCACACACACAGCAACTTAGTAGTAAAGTTATTTATTACTTTTTTAAAGATTTAACATGAATTTAACATGTAATGGCACTCGCGACGATTTTAAATAATAAACGTTGTCTTGCGTCTTTCCCGTGTCGAACAACAAGATGGCAGCCGTGGCGTCGCGCGCGGCGGAAGCGAGCGGGTCCTTGACCTGCAGTACGCATGCGCGAACTCGCCCATTTCAGACCAGTAGCGCCACCTAGTGTCGCCCGATGCACTTCCATCAATCAAGCGCGAGATTTGCTTACAGTCGGCCATTCTGAAGTCACTGTACGCCCCGTACAGTTTCTTCATTTGGGTTCTTCATAACCTGCAAGAGTCACATGGTTGGACCGCCTCTTAAAGCCTGCAACACTATTAGTATAAATTTGGTTGGACCGCCCTCTTAAGGCCTTCAACACTAATAGTATAATTTTGGTTGGACCGCCTCTTAAGGCCTTCAACACTAATATTATAATTTTGGTTGGAACGCCTCTTAAGGCCTGCAACACTAATAGTATAAATTTGGTTGGACCGCCCTCTTAAGGCCTTCAACACTAATATTATAATTTTGGTTGGACCGCCTCTTAAGGCCTGCAACACTAATAGTATAAATTTGGTTGGACCGCCCTCTTAAGGCCTTCAACACTAATATTATAATTTTGGTTGGACCGCCTCTTAAGGCCTGCAACACTAATAGTATAAATTTGGTTGGACCGCCCTCTCAAGGCCTTCAACACTAATATTATGATTTTGGTTGGACCGCCTCTTAAGGCCTGCAACACTTTATGGGAACCAGTTAGTTTTTTTTTAAATTTATTTTGGCTTAATTAAATAGAAAAGATCGATCAAATATTAAGAAAAACATGTATTTGGAACATGGTCTTACAAATTAACATATTGGTTTACATATACCATCACAATCATAAGTCTCCGGTAAGTAATAATTATTATTTTTTACCAAATAATACATAACAAGTATTTTTTTTTTGTATTTTAACCATAGTTACAGGTTACAATTGCCTTTCAAGTCGTTATAAATCATCAAACATAGCAATTAACTCGACTGTAAAATAAGGCATCTCTTAAAAGCTTAAAACATAACGTAAATTAACATAAAATAATAAACTTAACGAAATACTTATCTTCTAAGTATACGAGTATAAGTACTCAAAATAAGGTAATCAGAATCAGTCACATTAGAGTTAGTAATATTTATAAAATTCAGTTCTTAATCCGAATCAGAATCAACAGTGTTATGAAAAAGTTTGAGTTTATCTCGGGCTAAAACATTTTCATATTTCCGACCACAATTACTTTTTCCTTTTATAACATAACGGTCATGTGGGAGAGCCTTAACTACGACATATGGTCCATCATAACGTGGCACTAACTTGCCACTTCTTAAACCTTTCTTAAAAAGTTTTCGCTGGACTAACACTAACTGTCCCACCTTAAAAGGAGCTTCGGTGCGTCTTTTTTTATCGAACATAAGTTTCGATCTCTTAGCTGCAGCTCTTGTTCTCAATGCAGCTGATTCACGCATACTGTCGAAAGTACCTGATCTCGTAGGAGCAACCAAATCGCCGGATAATCGGGGCCGGAATCCATATACTAATTCTAACGGACTGGATCCCGTGGTACTGTTAGTATTGGAGTTCAGACCTAGTTGAACCTTAGGTAAATATATTTCCCAGTTGTTTTGATCATCACCAACATAAGAGACAAGAGCATCAAGTATTGTTCGATTATACCTTTCAATCTGACCGTTTGCCCTAGGACTTGCTACGGCGTTCATTACGTGTTTAATTTGTCGGTCAGCACAGTATTTTTTAAACTCATGACAGTCAAACGCTTTGCCTCGGTCACTGATAATTCTGCTAGGTAGTCCAAAGACCTTCATGAATTGGTCCAGCGCCTTAAGCGAGTTTGCACAGCTAGTATCTCGTACAGCCTCAATCCAAATAAATTTTGTGAAGGCGTCTATGATAGCAAATATATACATTTTACCTGAAGGGCTTTTGCAGAACGGACCGAGATGGTCAATATGAACAGTGTGAAATGGTACCATTACTTTTTCTATCGGATGTAATAGCCCAACTAATCTACCTGTAGGTTTCTTAGCATACTGACATGAAATACAGGCACGAACATACTTTTGAATAAAACGCCGCATGTTTGCAAACCAGTATTTTGCTCTCACAGCCTCATATGTTTTATTGAAGTTCACATGTCCATTATTATCGTGAAAAGACTGAACTAGTGACCAACGTGATTGCTTAGTTAGGCACTACAACTTTATTGTCGCCATTAACTTTCCTGAATAGTACCGAGTTTTCAATAGTGTAATCTACGGCTAACCCTTTTAAATTTCCACTATCTATCTGGTCGTTTAACTCGTTAACAATAGAGCATATAGACTCGTCATCCTGCTGCAAACTCTCTATTAAGTCTACTTCAACACGACGCATAACTGTGCCAACAGGATTGCGACTTAATGCATCTACGTGAGCCATTGATTTTCCAGCACGATACTCTACATCAAAATCATATCCTTGTACCTCAAGCCACCAACGGGCTATACGTGGCGACAAATCTCGTTTTGTCCATGTCCAGCGCAAAGCGTTACAGTCGGTTACAATTACAAATTTCAAACCGGAAACGTAAACCTTAAATTTCAGTAGGCTCATAACGACAGCTAAGGTCTCCAGTTCATAGCTGTGGTACTTTTGTTCAGCTGGAGTAGTCTGCCTGCTGGCATAGGCAACCGGTTTCCATGTACCGTCAGGTTGCTTTTGTAGCAGTATACCAGCAAGCCCTACTTTAGAGGCATCAGTGTGAATCTGAGTTTCGTAATCACTATTGAACAATGCTAAGACAGGTCTATTGACTAGTATGGTCTTTATTTGTTCGAAAGCCTCAGTCTGCTCGGTACCCCAAACCCAAGGTTCATTTTTCTTGGTTAAGGTTGTTATAGGTCTGGCGAGCGAAGCAAAGTTAGGTACATACTTTCTGAAATAGTTCGCAAGCCCCATGAACTGTCGAACCTGATGTACAGACTCGGGAACTGGAAAATCCCGGACCGCCGACAGTTTATGTTGCGATGGCCTGACCTCACCGTTACACACTTCATGGCCTAAATAATCAATTTTTGATACTAAAAATGAACATTTATCAAGTCGTAATGTCATGTTAGCCTCCCTTATCTTACTCAAAATCGCCTTTAACCTCTCAAGCGCGTCTTCATTATTTTCAGCATAAATCAAGACATCATCCAAGTAGGCAGTAGCAAATTTAAATCGAAGTGAGCCTAAAACATCATCCATCGCCCGTTGGAACACAGAAGGCGCATTGACTAATCCCATGCTCATCCTAGTATATTGGAAGTGTCCGTCCGGCGTAATGAAAGCTGTATATTGTTTACTCTCATCATCGATCTGAATACAGTGATAGGCAGATAAAATATCTAGGCAAGTGAAGACCCGCTGCTTGCTTAACCGGTCTAACTGATCCTGAATCAATGGTAAAGGATACCTCTCTTTTTTCGTAATTTTATTCAGTGCACGATAATCAACGACAAGTCGGGTATCACCAGTTTTTTTCGGAACTAAAATCACTGGACTGGCGTAAGGAGAGTTAGATTCCTCGACTATACCCTTGTTTGATAAGTCCGTAACGATATCGCGGGTTTTTTCACGATCTTTTATTGACATCCGGTAAGGACGATAATAAATAGGTTTTTTATCTGTCAATTCAATGTGCATTTTTACTGAACATTTACCTATTTTGTTTTCGTCACCAGAGAAACAATCAGAGTAGTCGTGTAAAATTGTCTCAAGTTCACTTATGACACATGGCTCTAAATTTTCACCAATACTATACTGTTTAGCACCATCCGTAATAGTAGCTCGCGCTACGCACTGTCCTTCCGGTAAAACAACTTCACCATTACTAATATTGGTTATCGTCAAAACAGTTTTCCCGTCAATTACCTCAGCCTCACGTTGTGGAATATAACATTCAGATTTCGGAGTATTGTATTCTGTGCGATGCACTAGCATAGGACCCGATATTAATTCACTGCAAGATACAACTATTTTATTTACACCCGGCTGTAAGGTAATCCGCTCATTCGAAAAAATATTAACACGGTCAGAATCTTCGCAAACTGCGGGTAATTCGCTCAATAAATAGGCGTTATACATTTTTAAAGTTGTAGGAGTTTTTATGACATACACGTCCGGATAATCCGTAAAAGGCTGGCCTATAATAATACCTACATCTTGAACGCCGTCTGGTACAACGTACGCCTTTAGGTATTTACAAGTGGCCTCGTCAGCTGTGATGTCCACTAGCGTTTCAGCAAGGGGTGCTATCTGTGACCCTCCAAAACCCTTAATAACGCTTGTGCTAGTCATTTTATGAGTGTCCAAGTTAAGCTGTTTAGCTGCGGACTCAGTAATTGTGATACAAGAACTACCGAAATCGATAAATGCGTCCATATTACACTCATTTACCTTAACATTCATATAATATTTAGCTCCACAATCACCTGCGTTCTGAATTAATCGGACAGTTTGTGTATTCGACTGCGTACTGCTTGCATGACGACTTTTAAACTTTAGGCATGTCTCCTTCAAATGACCCGTTTTGCCACAATAGGTACATTTTCGTAATTTTAGATAACAGCTGTTTACATCATGCCCCTTTTTATTACAAAATTCACAAATCACAGGAGAATTTTCACTTTTATCACGTATTTTATACGTACAACGCCCGGCAGTATGGCCCCGTTTTTTACAAATGTGACACTTTAGTTTACTGCTATCATATTTTTTAGCAAAATTTAACCCCGTCGCCGCATCACTGCGACGATGTGGGCCCACCGTAGACGTTGAGACATTACATTGTAGCGACGATAAATAGTTTAGTAACGAATTGGGATCGCGGCAACCCGCAGATATTGCACCTATTTCGACCAGTTCACTACCGATTGTGCCTATTATAGCCTCTGTAATTAGTGACGGTGAAATACCACACGCGTTGCCTAACGCCAATTTATCATAATAAAACTGCAAATAATCAGTTTCAGGGCGCCTTATTACGTTAACCAAATCACGCAGCATGTTGAGGTTACTCTTACGGGACGGAAACCCTATAAGTAACTTGGCCTTGAACTCGGGCCATGTTAAGTCTATCTCTTGTAATTGGTCATACCAGCGTCTAGCATATCCTCGCAATTTAGATGAACAGTTATACACTAATGTCCTATCATCCCAACAATACATTTTAGCGAGACCTTCAACCTTACGTATCCACATTTCCATAGTAATTAGAGACAATTTCGGATCGTAGTCCGGTATAGGGTCACTGCGACCAACATAGCGTAAATTAGAATGTTCTACATACTTCGTAGTGCAGTCGGAGACATCAGCTGCAGCAGCCGCCGGCAACGACATACCCAAGCAGGTCACGGCGGCGCATGCGCGGGAAGTCGTTGATGATGGCGGGAGATGGGGCGCTGGCGGCGCGCCCGCGGGTCCGGGCCCGGCGCCGGCACACGCGGCGCACGAGCAGGCGCTCTGCGGTGGTGGCGCGGCCCTCAAGCCGGGCGGCGGTATCGACTGCAACGGGCCTGCGTGGCCCTGTGGTGGTGGCGCCGCCTGTGTGACCGACGACGGCGTGTGTTCGACACATGGCGAGACCGCTGCACCGGCCGCCAGTGGCAACGGCAGCGGCGGCGACTGCAGCGGCGTCGGCGGCGGGTCGTGACGCCCGAAGCTCAACGACCGCCCGCGCCCTGTGCCCAACACGCCAGTCGACTCCTCTGCAGGCGTAGTAGCGTCAGTAATTGCAACCGGTAATGGCGGCGTCATGGCGCCATCGCTATTTTCTGGATATGGGCGTACTTCCACTGGATGCACAACGTTAGCACTTGATCTTAACAAAGTTTCAAGAGAAGCGATGCGTTTTTCCAACTTCCGTGCTTCTGCATCGGCTATTAGTTTTTTACGCAACTTGCGTTCTTTTTTATCGGATCTAGATCCCATTTTTACCACGCATTCACTGATACTTTTTAACACATCACATCACATGGGTTATCCCTCTTCTGAGTTATACAAGAATGTAAATCACACACACAGCAACTTAGTAGTAAAGTTATTTATTACTTTTTTAAAGATTTAACATGAATTTAACATGTAATGGCACTCGCGACGATTTTAAATAATAAACGTTGTCTTGCGTCTTTCCCGTGTCGAACAACAAGATGGCAGCCGTGGCGTCGCGCGCGGCGGAAGCGAGCGGGTCCTTGACCTGCAGTACGCATGCGCGAACTCGCCCATTTCAGACCAGTAGCGCCACCTAGTGTCGCCCGATGCACTTCCATCAATCAAGCGCGAGATTTGCTTACACTAAATTACTTGCATAAATCATATTTAAACGTGACGATCGCTGTCGCCCACAAACCCTCCTGAGAGCTACGCAAGCGATTATCAATCCAGAAACCCACTGTATTAGGTGCAGTTTTCCTGGAAACCATCTCAATTTATCTAAAAAATACAGCGAATTGTTTACGGGGGAAAGTAGGATTTATGACCGGGTGCCAGAGTCCGATTTCCTCTCACTGTTTTAGCAAAGGATTATTTCGTGGCACTTTTACCGAAAATATTTTTGCCGCTCGACGTCGCAACGCTTGGGCCTGAGGGTGTAAAATAGTTTAAAAATGTTAAAACGAATAGATTACGGACGATGGAAGTTGCCTACTTGATTGTTTTACACCTACTTTGTGTCCGTACTGTCCGTACAAAGTAGATGTAAAACATTGCATCCCCCAAGCGTGACTGGTTATATCGTTTACATCAAAATGTACTGTTCTATTAACGGTGCTGTGGTAGCTCTGTTGGGTAAGCTCCCGCTTCTCAAGCCAGAGATGCGGGTTCGAATCACGGCGCGGACATAATACCAATGAGTTCTTTGGAATTTAAGTACAATGTATACCATCGTTCTTACGGTGAAGAAATAAATCGTGAGGAAACCTGCATATCTAGAGAGCCAGGTGCAGGTGCTTTTCAACCAGAATAGAGAATAGCTACCCATTGCACTGAATAGATGATAATATGTCAGTGGTTTTTAAGGACGTTCATTGCACCTCAAATCCAAAACTAGATCTACTGAAAAGAAGTTCCTATTAACCAAAGATTTCCAGAGCTTCGGACCACATAGCTCCAAACCATCCTAATACTCAGTCTCAATAAAATGAACTCAATTTAAAATTCACCGTTTCCATTTCCGATCTCGATTCGAATAAAATAAAAAGGAATTTAGGAATACTCAAGATGTGCCCGTTGTGAAACAATCTGCTGCTTCCCACGGGAAAGTTGCTAAAACATTCAAGTCTATGATTTATTTCTACCGTATCTTATTTAGGCTGCATGGGGCATGGTGTTTTCTTCACGGAGGTGTGGTTGATGTCCGTCCGGGTACTTTCATTTTGGAATATTTTCTATTGTTTAGATAATTAACACGTTATTGAATAATACTGTAGGTACAGTGTGTTTAAAAAAAAAATGCTATTTTGCGGTAGGTACTTTACAGTTTTTGACCATTATTAGAAAAACCTATCAAGTTTATCATTATTTTAGTCAGAGCTTTGCAGACTTTGTAGGCTAAGTTAATTGCAGTTTATTCTTCTTGGCACCGCAGTGAAAACGTACTATTTTCTATCTAGGCCAGCATGAATTATATATTTAATTTAAAAAAGGCCTTTTATAGAAAGGTACCCTTATCTCAATATTGTTCAAAGCTTTGTCAAAAGCTTTATAAAAACACACTCAGTAGGTAACTAACGCATTTATATTACCTATATTAAAAGGAAGTAGGATACAATTATCTATCATACAATAATTAAAATGTACAAATTACAGAAATCGATGTACAAAATGTAGGCAGGTACAACAAAGAATCCCAAACGGGGGTAACACGAGACGGGACGAGCCCCGCGGCGCTCTCCATTAAGATTAGGTATTCATGTATTGCCGGTACACCTGATACTGTGAGTGCGGCCCTTAACGTTTACCTCCTAACAGGGGGGTCACTTTCTAAATCGACAAACGAACGAGAGTTTATCACGCAATCGGCACGCTTAATACAACGAGATAGAGCCTTGTTTAGTGCTGTACTGTACTGTTTTGTTTTTCCGAAGCTTCGGAGCGCTGCGCGGGGTGACAGGTTCCTTATTAGGGGTGCCACTACTAGTATGTCTACCATAATTTTCTATCGCGCTATACCTATGCACAATTAATACGCCATGAGTGATTCTTGTGCGGTAAACTAGTATGTTTAAGCATCAACGCTCATCTAGGCCCCATAACCAGCCGAGCAGATATCGGCACAGTAAAACTCAAAGCCACAAAAACAGTAAAACCTACCCCAAAAACAAAAGTAACACTTTTTTCCCGCCACATGCCGCCTCAATAACTTTGACAAAGTTAGCTACCCCTAAATCAGCGTGCGTGCTTCCGACCTAGGGGGTTACTTCAGCTGGACCAAAATCGAAGCTGTCAAGCAATCACACTATTTTAACACAAGTAACGCACTTTAAAACTAATTTATTTGCAAAAAATAACAATACAGGTGTTTTTTTGTGACAGCTGTTAGCTGTTAGAGGCCTGGTAGAAATTGCTTTTAGCATTAAGTCCACCCTTTGTACACTTATTTATATATTTGTGCAATAAAGGATTAAATAAATAAATAAATATTTGATTTATTCCCCATCTGACTGATTTTAAGTCCGCTAACTAGTTGGACGTTTTGTGACGCTTGTACAATCAACATACGGCCTAGTCATACAATTGAATAGCGCCATCCAATGAACGCGCTAGTGATTTAAACAAAAAGGAGATTCAACCAGATGCCTGCGACAGATACACAACGAGATGTAGTCGTGGTTAGAGCAGCGGCTTTATAAAACTACGTTTTTCCTAAGCTAGAGTGAGCCCGCTGGCCGGACGCCTGGCACGTAGCTCTGTTTGCCAACCAGATGTAGGCACAACTACATGTAGCAGGCCCAGGGTGTCAAATCTGCTATTTCCATGACAGCGCCACGGGGTGTGCGGTTTGAATTTGAGTCCTGCTATGTAATATTAAAAAGGATTTTTCAGATTGACAAAAATGCATAAGCTTCGTCGGTTCCTAAAGGAAGTTTAATAATATAGGTAGACTTTAGGTTTTATTCCTTACACTTTTCTTAATACTATTACACTAGTAACACGCAAGCATTTCATAGAACAAACTCTGATACACATTAACTATCGCACATGTCAATCGCTACACATTGCTGTGATTTGTTTGCAATTAGCAGACTGGCGTCCCTGCCACACTGCATGCCTGCTCCTTCATTAATATGTACTCCTGGTACCAGCTTGCTTGCCAATCTGCTACGGTGTTACGTCACACTGGAAGAGAAACCTTGGAAAACAGGTTACATAGTTTTGTCTGTACGCTTGTGTATAAAAATCTTTTAAATACCTGTATCTATCATTCAGAAAAAATCGTACAAACCTTCTTCATGAAAAAATGTAGAAGACGGTTGTGCTTAACAGCCTAACTCTAATACTTAAGTACGAGAAAAAGGTCTGACACTAATTATTCAATCACTCAGTCAGAAGACGCAAGGCTTTCGTTTTTGTTTGCAACCACACAGGCTATTAGATTATATCAAGCAAAATGGCGCAAACATGGTCGGTACTATACTGGAAGGAGACTGAACGGACGGCTTCTTAATGGGAGCTCATACCCACATAACCCCGATACGGTCAGATAAACATTATGATGATTACGTTAGTTGGGAAACAGAGAATTGTTTCATATGTAAGCATCTGAAATTCAGGCCAGGCTTTACATACATAATTCAGAGTTTAGAGTGAAGTCGGTACTCTACACAAACAACGATAACAAAAGTGTAAAATATAAAGCTACTGTCATAAAATCATAACCGTAACAAACAAAATAGAGTGTCAACTGAACGTTGGACACGCATTTGTTTTGTAAAACACCGAAATAACCATTCCATGTGCACATTTTGGCAACATAATGCCACGTCCACACCCTTGGCGACCTGACGCGTGGCGCCATAAATATCTCGTTACGCCCGTTTGAACCGGCCCTTATGGCAAAAACACACACTTTTTGCCACCAGACGTGGAAAGTTTCACATTCATTGATGAAAACAAATAAAAATCTGTCACCGTAATTGCAAAAGTTGGGGCAAAACATGCGCATATTTTTGTTCCTATTTCAGATGGCAGGTAGTCATGTTATCTGGATTTCCTTTTCACAAATAAGCATATTATTAACAAGAATGGAATTTTGGGAATATTTTATCATTGATTGAAATAACATTATTATTATGCATTGCTCCACCCACACATACATACTCTACAACTATGCAACTGCAGTTATTTGGTTAATCGACTAATAAATCATATAAATATACGACTGGACATTATGTACACCACGTCAGATAAGATAAACAACCAAACATAAACACAGGTGTGCATTTCTACTGTAAACCATTCCTAGAATCCTTCCTACCTAGTATGATTTAATCACAAAATATCAATAATACCTATTAAATATATTTGTGAAAGTGCTATGAGCCCAAAAGGTCAAACATTTCTTCTTCACACACCGACAGTACCCATCTACGTCGTCTCCACGTACGTATCAGTCACGTGACAACTCAGACACGAAAAAAGCCTCCTAAAAGTAAGTGAAATCGCAGCCACAAAGATGTCCTTTTGTCTCCGTCGTTAAACAAAGAGGGAGATACGATAATGTGATTTAAGCCGGTCACATACTGGGCACGTTAATCTCTTGTTCTGGGGAGTTACTCTATATGACGAAAAACTAAATTTCTGCTGCGCGAGCCACGACTCTATCTCGTGGTGTTAAACGTGCCGATTGCACGACAGCTCTTGTTCGTTCGTTTTTCGTCAGTATAGAGTAACCCTCCTGAGCTTCCTGAGGGAGTGATTTCGTCTCGGCACGTGGTCATTGGTCAGTCGAGAGAACGTGAAATGTAAGAAATGGTATCGAGAACTTCTTCATTTGAAAGTGAGATTCGGGATTTCCCAATAAAACATTTTCTGGTCATTTACTGAACAGTACCTTACTAGAAAATGTTGTATGTAAGTATTGTAATGATACTTTGAATAATTATTACCTAGTAGTAGAACAAAAGGATTCATTTCCTAAATCTATAATTAGTACGCATGTATAATTAGGCAATAATAGCCTATGGATATACATTGGTGATCATGAGATAAAATGCAATACTTGGAAGCTACAATGACTTGAAAAATAAAAAATAAATTTTCCGATTTCTTACGCCGTAATTCCCTAAGGACATATTAAAAGAAAGGGCGTGCACACACAGGACGTATCAGTCTCCTTCCATTGCGTGTCGCTCAAAGAAAATAGATTATCAATTGTTTCCTCTGATGAAACCAGGGTCAGGGTGCAGCCTTTAATTAAAAAAGTTTAGGGACTTTGATGGCCAGCTATTTTGGTAAATGGATTAAGGAATTTGACCTTTGCTGGGTAAGGTAAGTGGTTTATAATCAAATTTCCTTTCTGTAGTGAACTGAACTAACTTACTCATAGATTTAAATCCTGTATTTTTGCAAATCGACTCCGTAAAGAAAAGTTTAAATGTGTTTGTAATTAGCATAATCAAATATTTATATTTTCCTTTTTATTTTAGTTTACTTTGTTACAGAACTTTACAGACAACAGCGACATTTAAATATTCCACGTAACAATTTAAAATAAACCTCGCAGCTAACTAAGTAACAACTGTAACTTAATAAAGTGAGAGGACTAGCTCTACACCTCGAGACATTCAATTTAACAAAGTTTTACCTTTTTTCCTGAAAAACGGCAGGAATAATTGCCCACCACGGAGTGCCAATTGAACGAAGTCTCACCTGAAAAGAACAGACAGTATCATGAATATTCAGGAATGCTTTTAGTGGGGGGTTTTATTGAAAAGTGGGCGGTCTCAGGTTGCAACATCTGAAGAGATCGGTTTCAGAGGAGGCCTTTGTGGATTGTGTTACGTTGTGATGTTGGTGATAATGATGTGACAGGAGAGGGTTGGTATTGTCATTAAATTAATTTGAATCAAATTTTCCAGAGTTGATGAGATATAAGTTTAACGTATCTATCTGTGGTAGTGTAGCTCCCAGAACGAACCGATTTTCGTTTTTAAGGGTGATTTTCAAGCCATGTTTCATGATAATTGGTTCAGCCGTTTGATGATTATCAGCTCTAGTGGTGAGGGAATGTTATAACTTCTTAAGTATATCCTATCGATTCAAAATTTTGTACCGTGTTATTTTATGTAATCACCTAACCTAACCAATACCGCCTATAACCATGACTAGAATAGGAACCCCACAATGCTAGGTACCTAACAAAACGCTTAGTCATCCAGTCCCTATCTTTCCACGTCAATAGGCGTCTGGTCCAGGGCGGGCGGGCACCCTTCGTTCACGGCGTTTAATTACGTCATCGTAATAATAAGAGCGGAAAGATTAATTATTTGTGTACGCTACGAGTCAATCTGGACTTGTTTGAAGAGGTCATATTTGCGGAGTGACCAGCAAATCTTGAAGTGGGTATAAGAGGTAATATTTGTATGCTTAAGTGGAGAATGTAAGATATACATAGTAGATAATTTAAGATGAGACGCATTTTTCATGACTTTCCGCGAAAATCCTAACTAATATTATAAATGCGAAAGTAACTGTGTCTGTCTGTCTGTCTGTTACTCTTTCACACCAAAACTACTGAACGGATTTGAATGAAATTCGGTATACATACGGTCTAGACCCTGGGAAAGAACATAGGCTACTTTTTATCCCAGAATTCCCACGGGACAACTTTTTAAGGCGAAGCGAAGCGCGCGGGAACAACTAGTAACATTATACAATTAGAACCATATTAGAAAAGAAACCACAAGCATAGCCACTGGGTACGATATTCATACAAACGACGTTTCATCATAATTAATTTCATCAATCATCACTTATTCATCAAATTCAATGTGTCACACAACACACTCATGTCCACATTACACGACCGCTGATGACTCACAGAAACACATTTAAAACAAATGACACCTACCCCAAGTGATTTCATATTACGAGCATTGAATGAGTATTTTTTTCCGCACAAACGCCTACCCTAGGGTTCCTCTAGATTGTGAAAAAGAAGCGATCGGGAGCTGTTAAGCAATCCAAACGTTTGACCCAACGAAACACAGTCGTGGTTTACGCAACAGCACTGCAAAACTTAATTTTCCGGAAGCTAGAGTGTCCACTTGCTACTAATGATCCTCGTCATCTGTCAGTAATTACGTCGTCGGCCATTTTGGAAAAAATATCACCCCAGTAATTGTTTCACCGCTGACACACCGCTCACGTAGAAGCGATAAAAGTCCTAATTTCATTTCAGTTTGGCGGTTATGAGCTTTTATATTAAAATAATTGCGCGTGACGATGAGAGGGTCAGGTGAGACATTAGGTTGATTGTTTCTTTTTGTCCTAGGTAGAATAGAATAATATTATGGGTTTATATTGGTCGCTAAAATAACATAACAGACATAAAAATTATAGGTACATTTACTAGGAAAAATAGGCGGCCTAATCACTAAGAGCGATCGCTCTAATCTATGTTCTAGATGTGTAGCTGTGTAGCCATGTAAATTTCAGTATACCTGTACTGCGAGCATTGTTTTTTAAATTCATATTACAAGTACGTTTACGTGATTTTGGTTTTCACACTTTAATTAATTAATTCTGTCAAGGGTTGAATTAAATTAGGTCAATGATATTAAACAGACCGGTACAAAATCAAATTAATTCAATGAGGTCCGTTTTATTTAATTAAAACAGTTATTATGCTGATTAGTCAATTCGATTTACCTAACTTCTTTGTTATTAAAAGTTTGCTTAGTAGTTTTTCTATCCTATATCGTGAACCAGGTACTTAAATCTATCCAATGATACAAAACGTATTCCTAAATGAATTTACTTAAGCAATCTGTCATCATGAATGAGTATAAACTGCATAGGACAAAAAAATACAAACTAGAATATACGAGTATGTTACCTCACATAATACCTACGGATAACCGTTTCATAAATCCATGGCATTGTTGTCATCAAAATATTTCGCCATGACTAGACTTATCCCTTAAACCCTACCTTTACATAAGCATAAATAGTGATATGCGCATTTTATATCACACAATATGACGTTATATTGTGGTAAAAAACGATTATTGTGAACCCAAAAAATATACTCATAAAATAGTTTAGCTTAGTCGAAGCTGCGAACAATAAATAGGGAGAAGTTTTATTTTTTACTATAGTTTTAAAATTATCATACTGTCAGGTAGGTACTAAACTGTATCATTGAAAGGTAGAGAATGTTGGTATATTCTACCAAAAAGTCTCCAATGATGTACTCAATTAATAACTTAGTAGAAATTTCGGGATTTTACGGGTTAAACGCTTTAATTTAGATTAACTCATAAACCAATAGGATATTCACTCACGAGCAATTAAAAAGTTCCAGTGACATAAGAAACCTCAATGGCAGGTGGAACCTTTTCATTGCACGTGAGTGTAATTATTTCCCATTTGATCAATTATTTTGAAATTAATCTCTATATATATTTTACTACCCTATAGTGGGTTTGAATTCATCAAATTACTTCTAATAAATCTCTATTTCATATTTTTTATTTTTCCCTGTCCTTGTGGTGGACCAGCCAGATATTTTTCAACAATGACCTCGCTTAAGCCCCCCTTGGGTCCTTGTGTTGGACCTCTGAATCCGTCCTTTTGTAATGAAGTAGCCTCCGTAATTGTGTATGAAGCTTTTTTTAAGAAAGCCACCGATTTCATTTTGAAAGAGGAAGCTTTGTTGTGAAATTCAGTGGTTTTGTGGAATTACCGCACGGCCCTTAAGTGAATTAAAGTGTAGCTTTGCTTTGTTAGGATACAAAAATAAAAAAATATATAAGTATCTTAATATTTTGGCTACTTAGTTATTTTGACCCTTGATGGAAAAAGAGGGGCGTTATAATGAATGAACTTACATAATACCTGTATGTAACGATAGTCAAAGTCAAAGTCAAAGTCAAAGTCAAAATTTTTTATTCATCGTACAAATATAAAATTTTCTGATGAACGTCAATTTTTACAAATTACTCTCCGTTCGGATAAGGGGGGGCTCTTTCTATCTAAGGAGAAGAACGGAGGCAAGAAACTCCTGAGCCATCTTTTCAAAAAAAAGACTTAAAACTAGTTGGTATACAATAGGTACTTATAAGCTTAATAATGATTATTATAATAATATGAGCAGAGCTAACTACTTATCACAGCCATGCATTAACGTCCTCTAAGTAATCATCAATTTTATAATAAGCTTTTTTACAGAGTTTCTCTTTAATGTAACACTTAAACTTATTCTCTGGCATTTGAGCAACTTCTGTTGGAAGCTTATTATAAAATCTAATACAGTACCCTAAAAACGATTTATTAACTTTCGCCAGACGCATCGCTGGAAAAGCCAGCTTATGCTTGTTCCTAGTATTAATGTCATGATTACTGCCAATTGTATCAAAAGTTGAAATATTCTTTCGTACGTACATTAAATTGGAAAAAATGAACTGACATGGAACTGTAAGGATGTTAATTTCTTTAAATAGTTCTCTCAATGAATCCCTGGAACCTAGTTTGTATATAGAGCGGATGGCTCTTTTCTGTAATACAAATATAGTTTCAATATCAGCGGCTCTACCCCAAAGCAAAATGCCATACGACAATAAGCTGTGGAAATAACTAAAGTAAACTAATCTGGCGGTTTCAACGTCGGTCAGTTGTCTAATTTTCCGTACAGCAAAAGCTGCGGAGCTCAACCTTCCAGCCAATTTTTCAATGTGAGGTCCCCACTGTAACTTTGAATCTATAGTCATCCCAAGAAAGACAGTATCATTAACTAGGTCCAATTTATTCCCATCTAGAATAATGTTAGTATCGCATTGTCTAACATTCGGCAGTGTAAATTTAATACATTTCGTTTTCTTAGAATTCAATAGAAGATTATTAACGGTAAACCAATCGTGTATGTCAGATAGAATAGAATTAATTTCATTAAAATTATTTTCACTTCTTTTAACTTTAAAAAGCAAAGAAGTATCATCAGCAAATAAAACTATATTAGTCAATTTTTCAACCATAAAAGGCAAGTCATTAATATAAATGAGGAATAAAAATGGTCCTAGAATAGATCCTTGAGGGACGCCTATCTTTACATGAGCCCCCTGTGATTTAGTATTGTTAATATCGACCCTTTGTTGCCTCTTGTCTAAATATGAAGCTATCAAATCTAAAGCCTTTCCTCCTATTCCATAGTATCTCAGTTTCGAAATTAAAGTCTGATGGTCTACACAATCAAACGCCTTCGATAGATCACAGAAGACTCCAATAGCATCGTGATGGTCTTCCCAGGCGTCAAATATGTGCTTAATTAACGCAGTACCGGCATCGGTTGTTGATTTGCCTTTTGTAAAACCATACTGTTGGCTATGAAACAATCGAGCTTCATTGAAATGCAAAAGCATCTGATTGAGTATGACCCTCTCAAATATTTTACTCAAAACTGGAAGAACCGAGACAGGCCTGAAATTTGCAGGGTCCTCCATATCCCCACTCTTGAACAGAGGTATAATTTTACTCAATTTCATAAGATCTGGGAACACACCTTCAGCGATACATTTATTAAAAATGTTAGCCAAAATTGGGGCGATTTTATTAATAATAGAAAGAACAAATTTAACTGACATTCCCCACAAGTCTTCAGTTTTCTTCATATTTAAGGACTTAAATGTTTTTATAATAGTTAATGTATTAATATATCTGAATTTAAATTCCTTATCGGTTGAAGGTGCGTTCTCCTTCGCCAGGGTTTCAGCTAATGTAGCTGAAGAATCTAGGTTGCAAGTAGTCTCTAAAGGAATGTTCGTAAAAAACTCTTCAAAGACTCTCGCCACCTCGTCATTTGATGTTATTATGTCATTGCCTACCTTTAAAGATAAATTAGTCTCGCGTGTTCGATTCTTCCCCGTTTCGTTATTAATTATATTCCAAATGGCCTTAGATTTGTTAGCCGAGTCTTTAATCTTGTTATTAATAAAAATTGAAAAATTGAAATTTTCAAAAGTCATTTAGTTAATTAGCTGTTAGCAAAGAAGAAACTCAGGGTTTTTAATATTTTTTATGACAAAACTTGTGTTAAGTACAAATATGTATAGCTAATGCTCGCAAGCTACGCTTCCTCTTAAAAGCTGTAATCTCACTTAATTTGAAACTAACATAGCTACAATAAACAATCAAAGCGGCCAAATCCAAATGGAGGGCTAAGTTGGTAATTAAACTATACAATAGTCAGTGTTTAAAGAATGGCTTAATTACGAATTAAACAAACAAAGGCATAGACAATACAAACGGGCGAGTTTCCCGCCAGCCGCACCGGAAACGGAAGTGCGCGCAAGCGGACGCGTCCACGCCGCCATATCACGTGTCGGTCACTTCCGGTCGACAAAATACTTCACTGCCATTTCGGAAACATTCGCACCTATAACATTTTATTCCCCTATTCACCATAATCTAATCTTTTAATTCACCTTCGACACAGAGTGTAGGATTTTTTTTAATAAACTTTTCACTGACAAAAAAATACAAAGTGACGGTATTCCGCCATCTAACAGCGGGACACACAATAAATAAAGTATAATAAGAAAACTTTACCCATCACATGGCGTGGAGGCTCTACTGACGGTAATTCACAAAGTTTAATATTAATAGTAGTTACCGCATCCAGTACTCAAATGAAAACTATCTCTATCATCATCAGTGTAGGGTTGAGAGTGAAGAGAGGGGCTCGCTTAGTTTTCCCGCACGTAGGTAAATCATCCATGCATCAGGTTTAACATACAATTTCAGCAGCCACAAGAGTTTAGGGCGCACAATCACTCAAGTCGTAATCTCTTAGGATTTTCTTTTAGAGAGTTTGCAAAAGCCTCGCCCTCTTAAAAATAGTGTGCACGCCGCCACCTCCCGTGCTTCAGATTTAAAAAGTCTGTGTCTTAGCGATAAGACGTTAAAGCCCCTTTTAAACGACACCACGTTAAGGGGTTGTCAATCACGTTTCAATCCATATTAAGTAGTATGATTCCGTCTTGAAAACGAGTAAAAAATGTGAAAAAACTGACTATTTTTTCGCCAAGAAGATAAAACAATAGAAAATTATGACAGTAAAGTTATAGTCACATCAAAGGCTCAATCAAGTGTCGCCATAACAGCAAAGAGCGCGGTAAACATGGCGTCACCCCGCCGCGCCATGTTACTATTTTGTTTTTGACACTTCACTTTAATCACTGCGTGAAAACATAAACACTTCGGGTTTCATTTCAAAAAGAGCAACGTTTTTGCAAAAACTGTAGGTGTGAGGCTGTGAGTGCAAGCCCTTTGTGCCGATGAAAGGAGAAAATTGTTTTCACCGAGTCCTATGATAATAGTGGTCTCGCATGAATTACAGTCGCTCATCATATTTTACCATACTGAAGCAGCACGCTCGCATTACTGAATACGTCTGTGTGTGGATCTTTCATCTGTTTGGTGTTTTAGTCGCAGAAATATAGCATAGTAGTAAGTTTTATATGTCGGTACGCGAATCGCGATACAAAAATGCAAGGAAAGTATATTAAAAGCGCGACTTAAAAATCGTGTTGCAAAAAAGTCACGCTACAAAAAATCGTCGAACAAGCAGGCTCTAAGCGTGCGAGCTAAAATAAAAAAGAATTCCACTGCAGATTTACATACTAAAACATGCATGGGTCCAAGCACCCTTTCGTGTTAAATACAATGCATAAATTAATAACACAAATTACAGCACACGTCGAGAGTGATATATGCCTGATTCCGCATGCATCGATATTAAAACTGCACTGATTCAATTCCGGAAAGCATCATGTTGCGATTGTATTATAAACGATGCGCGATATGATGTAATAACGCGAAAGGTCGGAATATTTTTCGTTTTTGTTTCATTGCGGTGGCCGTTCGATCATGTATTTTTTGGGTCGTAAATGAGATTTCATTTCAACAGGATCAGACTTTTAATGACGGTAAAAATGTCGTTTATGTGGTCATAAAAAGAGGTGTAGGATTGTATACCTACGAGTAAAATACGAGTAGGTATACAGCAAAAAATACTTTTTTTACTTAGAGGTCACGTTTTTATACAGTTTTTTAATATAATTTTTGTAATATTGAAATAAAAGCAGCCTAAAATATAGGGCTAGTAAGTAGAATGTTTTATGTGCTACGCTAGTCTGCTACGTCCATTGCTACGCGGCGTAGCGAGGAAGCTCGTAGCACAACTCTATAGGAATAGTTAACACTCAATCACGTAGGTACTTTATTTTTTGTTGTCATCCGTCGACAGATACAGTAAGAAATAAATAAATGGATGATATTAGAGTATTTTTATTAAATGTATGCCTTAATATTTCTGTTATTGGGCGTAAGTCGTAAACCATACATTAAATTCAAAATGTTATAGTTTATGCTGTATTAATATAAGTACAAAGTTTTATTATCATTTTTTCCCAGTTTTCATATATACTAAGCAAATATTAATTACCGAACCATTAAGTCGGATTTAAAACTTTTCTTAATTGCTCATTGTTTAAGGAAACTTTTAAAATTAGCCGTAAATTAATAGAAAAAGTTACCCAAGAGATATTAGCGTCTCAACTTTAACACGGCGAAACTATGCATAATTCAAAGTCCCAAAAACAAACATTGGATCGCCGTCGTTACATTTACTGAATACAAGATGCCGATGCCGCTTTCTACAGAGGGCCCTCAAGAATTTAGGGTCCTTATAAGATAAACGACCATTAGCTAATCCTTGGGCAAAGTTGCAGTAACTCAACCGAACGATATTAAGGTCGGACCGCCCTTAATGAAATAAAATTTGCATATTATAAAGATTTATGCTCGATGCGGCTTCAGGGATAGGTAAACAATGATGAGGGAGAAATTAGTTAGCTCTTGTTACGTAAGCTTCGTATAATTAGAATGATTTGTGAGTTGTGAGGTAAATATTTTAGGGTACCTAATTGTTTTTTTTTTTGTGTAAATGGAAGAATGTGGATATAAGATATACGAGGTGGATTTAAGCAGGTTTTGTTACAAAAATAATAAGATTGTTTCTTTATTGAAACGAATTTAGTCTAGGCTGAAATTAATAGTTAATAATGTAAGAAATAATATCAAAGGATCTATCAATTTCAGTGAAAGCCTCTTTTGAATCTTATATTGAACCCACCTATTCTTTATTCGATATACCTCTGAGTATTAGTGCAATAAAATTATACGGTTTGAAGGAAACCTAACGATAAATCTCCATTGTTTGGATCAGTGTTCTGATTTAAACGTCTATCCAGACTGAATTTTATGTACTTACTTTTTTTTAATGAAATAAAATATAACGTACGTAAAAAAAACATAACACTAATATTTGCGTTATCTGGTGGGTACTTTTATCTAAATTTTAGGGGAACACCCAAATATTCCGAAAAACTTTTTTCCGAATTTGATAACACCGAATATGTAATTTACGAAATATTGCAATACCGATTTTTTTAAATACCGAATTATAAAAATCACGAAAATTATAATTTCGAATATTATAATCACGAATATTTGTTATTGCGATTGTTAAATATACGAACGTTAAAAAATACGATTACTTTAATATACGAAAAATAAAATACCGATTTATTATTATCACGAAAAAGTGAAATCCCAATCGGAAATACGATAATTCGTGATTTTGACAAAAAACATAAACATCTTTAAAACTTTAGAACCAAAACCAAAAGATAGGTGCGACGACGAGCAAAGCGAGGAGGAGCGTGTTAGGTGCACATAGATATCGAAAAACAAAGCGGAGCGCAGCAAAGCGGAGCGGAGCGTTTCAAATATAGAGCAAAACAATTGCCAGGATTTTTATTGTGTTTAACCTTAAAAACCTTAGGACCTAAACCTAAAGATAGGTGCGACGACGAGCAAAGCGAGGAGGAGCGTGTTAGGTGCACATAGATATCGAAAAACAAAGCGGAGCGCAGCGAAGCGGAGCGGAGCGTTTCATAAATAATATAGCTTAAAAAATATGTTTTGTATACGGATTATGCTGTTAATAAACCTACTATTCCTAATATATTTCTATTTCTTGTTAACTAAAAACATTCGGGAATTTGTATTTTCGGAATATTTAAAATTCGGAATTCGTAATTTTAACAATTCGATATAATAAATAATCGTACTTTTGAAACATCGAAATTATAATATTCGGATAATAAACTTTCGTCATTTTAATTAATCTGTTGTTTGAAATTTCGTTTCTTATACTATTCGTGATTTTCGCTATTCGGAAACTTAAAATTCGGGATTGTGAATTATTCGGAACTATGAAATTCGTATTTATGAAAATCGTTATTTTCATATTCGTAAAAAAGTAATTCGAAATTCTGTAGTGTACCCAAATTTTAGATTTTAATAGCATTTTTTTATCTCAAACCCATTTCAAACCTCTCACAGCCCTGAAACAGGGTGTCAGGCAAAACGGTAATTTGCTCAATAATAACAATAATTGCGGGTGCACAGACAACAATGGCGCTAAAAGCTAGCACTCTGCAAGGTGTGGGACTCAATCGTTTGTGAAATCGAAAATTACGAGCGACGGTGGCGACCTCTGGCGGGCGTCCGAAACAGAGCCGATATGAAATTTACGATTAGGCTGCATCGTGGAGCGTGGCGGGGGCGCAGGATTACTCCTTTCAGCTGCTCTTAGACTGGATCTTTACAGTTATCTTGTTTGGAGTCGTGGTGGCGTAACGGATAAGTTCTCGGCTCTCATTCGTGAGGCCGTGTGTTTGAATCCTGACATGACCCATGAAATATTTAGAAATAAGGATTTTAAGTAAAATGATACCATGTACTCATACGGTGAAGGAAAACATCGTGAGGAAACCAGCCTACTAGATTCTAGATATATGTACCCTATAGTGCATTGTACTTATTCAAAAGCGGCGATACGGCTCGCAAACTATCGCGTGAGTACAAAATAAATGCAAGACATTTCGAGTCCCCTTGACTACTGCTTCGTGCATTGGAGTCGTGAGCTTATGTATGTTTGTCATCTTTTACGCACAATCACCAATTTTTTTTTGTGTTCTTATAAATAAATTGTAAAATAGAAAGGTTTGCATAAGCTGTCTTATTTTCATCAGACACAATATACATAATGAGAATGAATCTATATGGGAAGCACCCAAGTTTGTCGCCTGGATATGACTGGCCCTAAATTATGTGTCTCCAACAAGGATTTGCCTCCGACGAGAATATTAAATTGGGGTTAAACTTAATATTTCGTGTGGATATAGAATATTGATCGCTTGACCACAAGTCGAAATTGGCTTATATTAAGTAAATACATGCTGAGTTTAAACGGGAAATATATTTTATGATTAAACTAGAAACAGATATATCCATTACAGAGTTATAAAGGACACAGAAATTTAAGTGATTCGAGAATTATAGAGTTATTATTTAATTGGTTATTGAGTATGGTATTAGATTATTTGCGTAAATTCAAAACTCTTTTACAATTATATCATATATATTTTTTGTATTTGCGTTACCTCCCATCTCTTTTACAATTAAATCAAACGAAATCTCAAAGGATGAATTATATAGGTACACAATAATAGAAACAATATAATACCTGAACAACACAAAGACAAAATGTGGCAATTATGACACCCATTCCAGCGGGTGCTTAAACTAAGAATTATTTCGTATCATTTTCACTTCTCTCAAGGAAACATTAAATTAAGTAAACATCACTTTTATCATTAAGGCTCATATTCTGTTAACAAGTATGAAGGCTGCTATGCCCAACTTTTGCCAAGGTTCTACACCCTATGACACAAAGAACAGGTGATTGTTATAGAGGAGGTGAAATGTCTTAATTGGACGATTAGACTATTGTCTAGCACCCTCCAGAAATTCGGATAGGGCCGTAATTCATAAGGGATCTTTTATCTCACGGCTAGGATTCCATTCATTGCAAATTTAATTTTCACCCTCTCACAGTCTGCGAAGAAAATGCAATCTGTCAAACTTGTTTTCGAAGTTCATTCATTTTATGAATAAAATAATAGTAGAGGAGGTTTTTGAAAACGGTGTGCGAATAGTAATAAAAGCCCAATTCTATTATCGTGCTTTCGGGACGCAACGCAACTACTATTTAACAATCGTAAGTATTGCACATATACCTGCATTTATTCATAAACTCAATTCAAGATTGTAATCCCCAAAAGTTAGTCACATCTTTCACGAAATAGGTTTGAACATTTAACAGTGTCGCCTTTTTGGAGTGAGCGCAAAGCCAAATCTTGTAGCAGTATGGGATGGTTTCTTTACTATCTTTTCCTTTAATGTAAGAGCACGTTAATTTATATTATCAATCATAATTAGATACGATCAAATTAACTGAAAAGGACAAAAGTATAAGTGAAAGAAGGAAAGATATAATTAATCCGCACCCTTCTTGGCCCTTTAAGAGAAGATTTGGCCGTGAGTGAGTAAGCTAAGGGCCCAATCCGAGACTTTTAAGGGTAGGATATTGGATTTTAGGGACACAAAGAATTGGATTCAAACCGCTTGGTTATGTCAAAATATAGGGATTTTATTAACTTAGTTGTAAAGGAAACTTGTCGTGAAGTTAGAATTGTGTAGCGACATCAAAACATGGTTATGAAATCTCTAAAAGTATGATTATTGGGTTAAGTTGAAAATGAAATCACTTTCTAATGAAAATCATTTTAATAAAAGTTGTGCAGGGTTTCGTTCATAAGTGTGTTATAAATTATAATATTTCACACTATACATATAAAAGTAAAATTTATAACATAGTCTACGGGCTGAACAAACGATACAAAACAAAACAATTGAAAGTAGTGACAGTATTTTACTTTGTACAACCAAGATAAATTAAGAATCCATGAATTTCTTTCTATTAGACAAGTCAACACCACAAGACTATCTGTTTTGCAACTTTTCTAAGAACTGTAAGAAGACGTGCGGTACTTATTCAAATTTTATTATCGACTGAGAGTTTTTCTTCAACTGAGGTTGAAATAAATGAAAAAGGGAGGACATTCGTAACTCGTTTTGAATAAAGGAGCTATAAAGCACAATATTAAAACTTTAGGGCCTTATTCTTCAGATGACGAGACAATTTTAGCCTTCTGTTTTCTTCCTTCGTAAGTGTTGTATCTAAGATCCGGCTATGTTGTATAAGAGTCCTCTTTTTCCATAGCAGGTAAGCATCAAGGCTAATATTTTCATTAAACAGTAAACATTGATTTATGAAGCATTTAGGTTCTCTAAATTATCGAAGTAGCGGCTACTCATATATTAGGTATTGTATACTGACTGAAGATGAAACAGGAAAAACCGCTTATCTGCTCCACCTATCAAAGTAAATTCTTAATTTTAACCACTTATTTTGAGAATATTTATATCATCATCACGACCCATCACGTCTCCACTGCGGGGGCACTGTTCTCCCGAATTTGAACGTGGGCAACCCGACTGTCAGATATTTTCAAACTGCCCGAAGGCCTCTGACTAGGCTTAACGACTGCTGCCGAAGCAGCAATTGGGACTGGAAGCACGGAAGCGTCCAGAAAAGAGCCACTTGAAATCGGTCACCCATACAGTGGCTGACCGTGCCATGTGTTGCTTAACCTCAGTGATCACTGAAGCCAGCTCGCATACGGACGCCATTTGAAATCGGTCACCCATACAGTGGCTGACCGTGCCATGTGTTGCTTAACCTCAGTGATCACTGAAGCCAGCTCGCATACGGACGTTAAAATTTTTATATATCAGATTTTAGTACAGGTTTTACAATATAATATTTATTATATTCATAATCTCACAAAGGGATTAATCCACATCCAAACGAGCATCACTAATTTAACTCATTAACCAAAAAAACCCACACTCACGGTACTTCACAAACAAAATTTTGAGTCCACCAGAATATTCCCTGAAAAGTTTCAGGCTAAAAAGTTACTTAATTTCACACTACAACCTCTACACTCTACAACTGGTGGTAGCCGCACGCCGCAACTATAAAGTGGTTTGCTACACCAACTCGTGGTTGAACTTCTAGAACTTTCTGGAAACTTCGACGAGCCTGTTCGGTCAAATAACTGTGTACGTGGGCGCTGTTGGGCGGGCACCGTGGCGGATGCCCTCATTAGGTTGCTCTACGCTTGCTGATTCGATACAAATAGGTTTTTATAACGTATTAAATTAAATGACGCCACTAGGCAAACTAAACGTAGTGTAGGACGCCCACCAGTGGACTGGCTTATGATTTAATGATTCATTTCGTTTATATTAGTGCTCGCAAGCATTGTGACAGCGACGTTGGTACTTACATTGTGATATATAAGTATTTGATTAAAAGTATAGCCGTAGTAAGTCTAAAAGACAGCGACAGATAGATATCTCTTTCATCCTCAATATTGGGTGCGATTCTCAAAGCCGTTCATTATCATCTATCGGGTTGACAATAGCGGAGGCTGAGGCGTGCGCAATCTTCGCGGGCGTTCTAATCCGATCGCTCGAACAATACCTACTGCTGCCACTAGCGGCATCGCGCTTTATTGCCACTAAATCTTTCACTCGCAATACATCCAGAATACACCCCCGGGCTATTGCTTTAGGCTTTTGTCACTCTTAGCCGTCGTAATTCGGCTGAAGCTATTCCGATCTTCGGTTTCAGGGTGTGTTTGCAATAAATATTTGTTTTCCGAAGCGTTAGGGAACTTTCACTTTTATTAAGGTTGTTCTGTTATTTTTATTTGCTTTGCTTACCTTGTTTTCGTTCGGTTCGTAAACGAGTGGTAAATTTCTTAGCATTTGTAGCTTTTCAACACGATATAGGTACTTAGTACCTACATATATATCAACTTACATTGATCTTCGTATGAATAATTTACCATATAAAAAGTAATTACCTACAAACTCCGAGAAAAAGAATGCCCCATACGTTTGACGTCAAGGAAAGGTTTCGATCATTTACTTGCAAGAAAATCCAATAAGTACCTGTATGTAAAAAAAAAATACAGACAGTGTTTCGTATAATAAAAATCATTGAGTACAAAAACTCAGAGTAAAAAAAGGTGAAAATACTCGGAAAAACTGAGCAAAAACTCCTCCGAATGCAAAACCATTTTATACTCGTCAGGAATCGTAAAAATTCCCGCATAGGTACAGGTGGCTCCACAACCGTTCGTAAGAGTCGACGCATCGACAAAATAAATTGTCCCCACAATCATTCCAATCACGTAGTTCCGAATTTGTCATATTGGATTTTGTTCCCCGTCATACGTCCTCCCTAGCTGTCAGGACGCGAAAATGAAAACATGTATCATAGGACACCTTTTTAAGCAAAAAATACCCTAAGATGTATACGAAAGAGTCGAGATTTGGGGAGTAAAGGTGTGACCCACAGATATCGAAATGAGTCGTGTCAAAATTCTTTCGGAATTGTTGGTAATGGAATCCGCGGATTTCCAGTTGTAATTTCGTGAACGCAATGGCGCGGACTAAGCAGCTCCGAATGGAACTCGAGATGTAAATTGGTTATTAAAAGAATATGCAACTTTAATATTATTTTTTTTCAATTATTCAGAGTTTGAGTAACTTTTGTAATATGAAAATTAGCTACAGTACCTAATTCTGTTCGTAATAATTTTCGTCATCGATCGTTCGGTTACTGGTAAATGGTTGGTTATGGTAACTTGCCTCAAACATTGAAATGTAATTCAATAGATTTAATTACGTTTAAATGTTTGGTACAAGTTACCCTTAATATCATGACAAAATTTACAAAAAAAAGCGAGTGTTCATATTCTATTGGCAATACAAATAGGCTCTCCCTCCCCTGACCCGTCCAATAGAGCCATTCATTTCACAAAATCATACCGAGCGAGTCACAATCCGTATAAAACCTTCATTTGTTACGCGCTTTATCAAAACAGCAGGCGAACGCTTTAAACTCAATCAACGGGAAATCAAAATGCGGAAAAGCGAGGGAGCAGCGGAGGGTTAATCTAAACATTCATTCTATGCTATCCCAGTACTCAAACTAGACTTGGCAGTTGCATAAAATCCAATTTCCTATGAAATAGCCGAACACTTCACAGATGAAAGGTCAACTGATCTTAAATCTAGATACAATGAGAATCTACTGCAGTCATAACATGTATTGGCATTCTTCCAAGCCCAGTGTTTGGTCAGACCGAATCAAGGATTTACTGCTAACTGCGAATCCTGAGACTAGTTGAGCAACTGGTCGAGCCGTGACGTCATCACTGGGACTGCTGAAGCAAAACAACGGGTCTCAAGGGGTGATGTCCCCAGTACTCATTATTACGGTATTTTTTCGCATGCTCACCCCTGATAAATTCTTTCGCAGGGAGGGGAGATATATGGTAGATAACATAAACATTATCGAAATTCCGATGTCTTCGTATTAAAGCGGGATAACTGAGAGTTAAGTACCGATTCATCATGAGATAAAAACCATGGTTAGGAATTTGGGAGGACTTAAAAATATCTGAGGGTCCCGTTAGCTGATTTACATTTTACAAATAGTTATTCCAGTGTTTACAGTCGATTTTTTATTTCCAACGACGTTATTTATTTTTATGCAAGGGAAATAAACTCAGTAAAATCAATATCTACATTACAGGAACGTATTACGAGCCTATCAATACAATATATATCTATACAATACACATCGGAGTTCCGCAAACTAGTCATAAAAACGGCAGTATTGGTTCTTCTGCTGTAGAAAGACGGTCATTCCAAGGGTTCCCGTCCACCCTTGTGCTAATATATCTTCTACGATCTTTATTGAAATTCTGCTGAGCCACGACTAGAGGTCACTTTTGTGGGAAATAAGTAATAAATGGGAACCAAATTATGGTGTTATATCACAGCTTTCTCACATTTGTTTTACCCACCGGCAAAAAATAACAGTTTCTTAGTTTGACGTGTGACGGTTGCTTTTTACTTAGGTTAGTAGCGTATTTTTTATACTACTAATTATATCACTTCACTTGTCACTTTATCTTCCAAACTAAAACCACAATTATTTCTATTGCTCAACTTTTAGGGTCAGACTAGGAATCCCGAGGTGGACCCAGAAGTCAACTTGTCACTGAGCGGTCTACAGTTCACGATAGACCTCCTGGAATTTCAATATAGGCTCGGGTGGGCAATAAAGGGGTTATTATCGGCTAACGGGTATCCCATAAGGCCTGTATGAGCTCGCTACTTGATATATAATATATTTCCGTTAAGTTTGCGTATTTCATAGACATTTTGGGTTTACGTGGATTTTGCGATAGTCGATTTAGCTTAGTACACTTACGGTCAAAGAAATAGTTCCACTTACAAAATTCCGACTAGAAATGGCCTCGTTTTTTTAATCATTTGATAGTAAATTTAATCAAAATGTTTACGTTTTAAGTCGGTAATATTGTGGTGAGCTTTTAAATATACTTCAATATTGCAGACGGCGTCATTAAGCTAGCCTTTTCCGCTTAGGAGAAACTCGGTGATTTTCTTACTGGAACTTTTTCATTGCCCGTGAGTGTAAATGGTTTGTTGATATGCTATTGGAGTTGGTCAGAAGTATGTAACTATCTATTGTTTTAAAAACCTTTTATTACATACTTGTATGTGTTATGAAAAGCTCTACCACGTACTACCAGCTCTACAGACAGACAAAACGTAAAGAGTAACTGTTGTATATTTCTCTAATAATAATAAACAAAAAAGTTCCACTTATAAAATGCCGAGTCAAATGGCCTCCATTTTTTAAACCATTTAAGTAATATAGTGATATTAAAGTATTGAGTTACAAACCAAGTTTTCAGTTGACTAGACGTTAAATATACACCTGCTAGTAAATATGCCTGTATGTAGTATAATATTATATCTGTAACACGGAAGCTTTCATCTGTAAAATGGACAAGGAGTACGTTAAGGGTCTGCCCTTAGCCTCTCTTGAACTAGGCTGAGTCTAGGTCCTTAGTCCTAGCGAACAATGCCTAACGACAGCCAGGTACAGGTATAGCCTAGACTTTCATACCTGAGCTCTCTCGATGAGAGGTCAATGACTTGCACAATAAGTTGTGAATGAACACTATGGAATACAGAATAGATATCATATATATGTATGTAGGTGTAGGTAAATAAATGTTAAAATATAACTTTGAAGAAAGCGAATTAAATACATTAATTTTATTCATTCATAACATGAAAAGTGACCAGAAACTCAGAATTAAGAATAGGCATATACCTACAAAGAATTATAAAATTAAATGATTCCAATGAGAGTGTCTTCGTAAACTTATATTACATGTCGTCACAGAAAACTCTTCACTAGATGAAATCCAACCTACAGGCTGCTCTCAGCATCTTTGAGACGTCACAAAAGAATCTTGACAATTTCGCGTCCTCAGCAGAGATTCGAAGTAAATCCCTCTGTGCCATGAAACGTTTGGGCCATATTTGAAATCGAGGTAGAATAGAGCAAACGAATACGAAAATATACGTTTCTATGTACTATCGGGGAATCGACCTGTGGCCTATCATAAAGCTTAGAATCACTAGAAGACTGCCCGCGTTCATGCAAACACACTTATACAGGCACGAAGAGAGGCTACTACTACACGGGATAATGTTTTAAATTATGCATTAAATTAAAAAGCATGGATTTCCCATATATACTGTTTAGTCGTTTCTCGTTCACAGATTACATATTACTAACGTGTATAACTCAGGATATATATAGCAATACACATGCTTTCTGCTTCTAAATATCATCAAACTCATGACTTTGACACACACTACATAGAACAATCTACTACGTCGATAAAGTGGTTTCCCGTATATCGCTTATGAGGTAAAACTTTATGGATTTGAGTTAAGCGAAAGAGCATGTTTTATGTTTCTTTTATGGGAATTTCATATTGTTAAAGTTCAGCGATATAGTTTAGTGGTGATATAGGTAAATAAAGCTTCCCTTATAACGGCAATAACTATGATATCCCAAGTTAATGATTTGATAAAAATAAACAGGGTAGAATTCCTTTGCCTACTCCATAAGGTTGTCTTGTAGAGATTGCTATAAGCAATAAGGCCGCCTCTTTGTACTGTTTTATTTTTATGTATTGTTTTTTTTTGTATTTTTTGTTCTTGGAAATAAAGTGTATTCTATTGTATACCTAAGTTCCATACATGGACTAGCTGTAATGATAGCTTAAATAAAATCAAAGCTATAAAAATGTATTTTTTACTATTTCAGAGTTTGGTATGGTGATAGTTGCTCAATAACTAACCCAAGAGAATAATAGTGATAAAATTTACCCTGTAGTAACATTCTATCAAATCCAAATTCCCGAAACCTTCAGAAACAAGAAAACTTTGTACTAGTAGAAAATTGACACCCTATTTTTTTTAAAGTTCAAACCTTCTAATATAACTCCTCAAGCAACTTTTACATTTCTCTGCAAAAACTTTGCCAAATTCCGTCTTTAAAAAAATCTGCAAGTTATTCATTAATTAAAATAGACGGAAGGTGGTCCAATTCCCCTAATTCAGGGTGTCATTAAAAAAATCTTCAAAGAGCAATGTTACTGAAAGTTTCTGGGTTTCCTCATTTATATAGGTATATATTATAATTCGCTTTTTGCAAGTATTCTCAGGATGGGTCACTGAATTTTACAGGTCGCTAGAGATCCTCGAACAAGCTTTTAAGAATCAATAAATACACAAATAAGGCACGCTCTACTGAACGCGCGGTTTTATTTTCATAAAAAAGCTTTAAATATTATATTATGCATTGGGTAAAAAAATCAGGAGATTGTAGGTCAATTAACAGATTTTTATAACACACACTCACGCCTTGTACTAATGTACTCCCTTGCGGGGTAGGCAGAGGTGCATTGCTGCACCCACTTTTCGCCAGAGTGTTATGTTAGTCCCAATGTAATAGGGGGCGGGCCTATTGCCATTTTACGGGCACATCCAAGACCCGAGAACAAATATCTGACCCAGCCGGGAATCAAACCCGTAACCTTCGGCTCAGTAGTCAGGGTCACTAACCACTACGCCATTCGGTCGTCTAAATAATATAATATAATAATGCCATTGAATTAATGAACTCGGACTTTGCTTTTTGAACTTTGCAGTGGAGTACTTCACATGGCACAAAAATTAAGGGATTTTTTGACATATCCGACATTTCTAAATACATAATAAAATATCGTAAATGATTTTGCATTGATACATAATACTTATCACACGAGATATGCAGCTGATTGAGGTGTTGCCGAGTAAGTGAAAAGTCGCCACCCTGACAACTACCTACTACACATGGGGCAAACAACAAACATATTCCCTCGCCCAAATTTCCATACAGCTAACAAAACTTTCGTCCGCTGCGTAACGAACCGACTATTGGAGTCTCCTTGTAAACTTGTCTATTCATTAAAACTCGACCCATAATGTTCCACACGAAGGCACAATATCAGCCTTTATTGCAATGTGAGAAGAGTTACAAGCTGTTATTTGTAGCTATATCTAAAGGACTAAGGGTGGGTTGCACCATTTAACTTTAACTATTACAAACGTCAAATTCCTTGACGAGAGAGATCAATCTTCAAGAGATTTGACGTTTGTAATAGTTAAAGTTAAATGGTGCAACCCACCCTTAGTATAAGAAATAATCGGCAGTGTGACTTTGGAAGTTAACAACTTTACACACAATAAGTAAGGAATGTCCAATATAAGTCCAATGTATAGTTTGTCATTTATCACCAACGATACTATTTAGTACCATTAATGTTGAAATCATTTATTCATAGTTAGCTTACTAAAGCATAGCTACAATTATACATATTTACAGCCAGACAGTCTAAAGTCTAAGACACCTACTTTTATAAACGTCACACTGATGTTTTTACCACCAGTTATTATAGTTTGTTTACTAATAATATGTAGTATATTAGACTATTCACTATGACTGATAATTATACTAGATAAGTAGATAGATACACAAAGCCTTGAAGTAACATTATTGAAGAATGTCAGAACTATTGAACTGTTGAGCAGTAACAGGCTGAACTCATGAATAAGTTAGATCGCGAAACTGCGAAGTTCTGCTGCAGACAACTTCAAACCTTATTAGATTTCACCACAACGCCACACGTATATACAATCTTGCAGCTGAAATCTGGTTGGAAGACATAGCTTCGCTTGGAGATCAAAGAAAACAAGACAAACTTCTGCGATGAATAAGTATAGAGGTACATATAGGAACCTTGTTGAACACATGAATATCACATAATTATTTTAAAATCAGCTTCTAATCCCACAATCAAGATATGTTATTGTTAATGATAATAACTCATTATTATTTTTTTCTGTTTATGTGACTGACTGTTGCCATTATGGCTGCGAAACGGATAGACGGATTGTATCTACCTATTACAATTTTATGCAATTTTTTATTTATTTTTCTTAGTGATCTGCTGTCATGTTATTTATCGAAGCTCATGGCTCAACTCAGATTCGTTATCGACTTCTGCTAAAGTTAAGCGCGGTGTAACTTATTCGTATGAATAGCCGTCATGTGAAACGGATAGCTAACGAACCGAAACTCTGAGCACTAAACTTGGTGACTAGACTGGAGTGGAAAGTTTGCAAATTGTCACTTGCATTCAGTTGCTGCATAGATTTAAGACTTACCGCCTTCAGATAGAGTGCAGTTTGGAGCAAAACATACCTGAAACAAAAACACATTTTAAATTTTAAGGTATTGTCAGAAAATAATAATTAAACCTGTTAATGTTACAATTATTATGCATTGCGATGTGAATCAAACAAATAAACGTATTATTGGATGATTGGATTCAGTGTTTGCAAAACCAACAATTATTATTAGGTAGAAATCAATGCGTATGATTTCATATCTGACAATTCGACATATGAATTCGACTATAAATGTAGCCATCACTGAGCGAGCCATTTCTGTTTATTGGACGTGATACATTGTGTTTTAAAGTGAATATGATATTGTAGAGGTAGAAGTGATTGATTGAATAATCGGGTTACGGGTGACTATAGGTATAAGAACATTACCTTAACAAAAAAATAATATTAGGTAGTAAAACTAAAAGGCTTCATAACATACAGCGCCAAATTATCAAAACACTCACAATGTAAAAGTTCCAGTGAATAGTGGAACGTTAATGGTAGGTGGAAATTTATCATTGCTCGTGGGTGTACTACACAGAACCATGGCAGAGCCAATCCGCGCTAAGAGTAAGATGGACAAAATTACAGTTAGCATTCGAGAAAACCCTTAAAACGTGGTCTTTCACAGCTCCCGGGGGAAATTACGGACTTAGCACCTGACGAGGATCAAATTTTAATGCTTCACGCCGCCTGTTGTGGCCCCGCGAATAAATTAGCTAGCATTTAAACCTACGGCCTAAAACAGGGGGCTATGAGTTTGCCATAGTTATTTAACAGAATGTTTGCGTATGTGTGTCTATGTTCAAACGTGGATATGTGGCTTCGAAAGGGCTCCCCGATTTTTGTTGAACAAGGTTTTTAATTATCATTGTCATTTCAGTACCATCAACATTGTCCGCTGCTAGACACGAGCGTCTGCATGTTCAAATTTATTTATAAATGTTCAATAAATTATTAAATATTAATAATATTACATAAAAATGTCTTCGGTCATAATCACCTAAAAGTAATAATAATTACCTAGCTAATTTCTTACATTTGTTTTTACCCACTTAATTCAGGTTTGGTACATAGTAGGGATGGTCGTAATAGGGTTCCAAACCTACATTACATGCAACTAAAATATTTTCCCATATTAACAAATGTTTTAAATTCTAGCTTCTAAATTCTATTTTAACTCCACACAATGTGTTCTTGGGAAATGTAAGTCCAAACAGAGAAATTCTGGCATGCCTCGAAGTTTAAAGTTTGACCACAAACCACAAACTGTCTTCTCGAGACCCATACCGCGTCTGCCGTCTTAGCATTAACCCCGTAAGTAATTGGCTGAGGATGTCCTGCCAACTACCCACCCAGAGACTTCCAACTTCATACGTGGCTGTAATGAGTTTTGAATTTGCTCCTGCATATTTGCCGTTGCAGCAAGCTACAAGATTAAACCGAAACGGCTCAGGCATAATTTTGGCAACTTGTATATTAGAACTAAAGCGTACGTAAAAAAATAGGACTAATTTTATTAATTTAGCTTTCCGTCTGCGTCTTCAACATTCAAAGTGCTACCCATTTGAAACGCCTTACTAAAATTAAGAGCAAAAAAAATTCGCTTTGCAAATAATAGCTATCCGTTTTTTGCACACGCACTTTATCATTTCCATGGTTTTACATTCAGTTTTACATCAGACGTGCGCCATTTACATACCTACGCAGATTACGAATATGAACGTTTCATTATATTATGGCGGTCTGGTAAAGTGTTCCTTACCCTCTTATCTTTGCGGGCAAGAGGCAGAAGCTGCCTAACAACCTTACAAATTGCTTGGGCCTTAGGGCCGTCTCGTCACGTACTGTGGGATTCTCAAACTACCGCCTTAACATGCAAAGTATTATTGACGAGAAAGACGACCACGGCAGTCATATCATTAGACAAAATATTTTTTTACTAAAACTACCTATGTAAGCTAAGAAGACAACAAATTTTGATCTGTATGAAAAGGCAAAAAAAAGCTAAATTCACCCAAGTTCGCGTTGTTCTATGGCTAAATAAAATCTGACAATGACAAAATACACTTACGCTCACGAGCAATGAAACAGTTCAAAGAGTTACTATGGCGCCTACTAAGTTAATCTGAGCAATAATTTACTAAAATGAAATTGCGATCGAAAGTTTCCAGGCAATCAGTGATAGGTTTGACTTCCATTTGATTGGAAGCTCAACTTAGATTTTGTAGAATCCAATTTAATTAAAACTATCTGGTAAGCATCCCCTTCTTCAGGTTTCTTATTCATGATATGACAAACTACAGGGTGGAACAACTGTGTTGAAAATATTTATTACTTGCGAAGTGCGCAGCATGTGTTTGCGTTGAAATGTACATAAACGTTGAGTCAGATCACTGGCTTTTTTCCGTATTTCATTTTTCATATATGTTGCATTTCTGACAATAAATATTGAAGAACATTTTTTATTAACTTTCAATAAAAATGTGAATATAATCGATAATTTCAGAAATTGGGTTTTAAAATTAAATAGCAGTATGTTTGTACTTACGTACTAGTAGGTATGAGGCCTGTCTAGCATGATGTGAATTATTTTGTTTGCGTAAGACTACAATATTATAAGTACATTATATATATATATATATACAATAAACTTAAATAAACTTATTCATAAAATAATCAATAAAACATGTTAAAATCATACGTGTGTACACACAAATAACACACATATTATAAAGAAAGGGGTGTCTTTAAATTAGTGTCCTGTCGCCCCAAAACAAACAACAGGAATGAATCGTGAACAAAAAACCTCGCAGCCATCCCGCATTGTGTCATAGGGTCCCATGGGCTGTGGGCCCCTGCAATACTGCACATTGCTGTAAATATTTTATGAACCCAGCCACCAGCCACTGTTGCGAATACCTTTAGCGTCTGTTTTGGCTGCGGCGGACCCGTTGTGTGATTGAAAATAGAGGAGTTCCTACACAAAGTTACAGTTTATGTTGCGCTGTGTTAGAAGTGTTCTTTTGAGCTGTAGGAGCGGGGGTCACTCTGTTAATCGACGAACGAACGAACAAGAATTGTGACGCAATCTTTCATTCGTCTATGTATAGTGACCCTTCAGGAAAAAGGGCTGTTTTCATGATATTTTATAAAGCTTGTTTTCTTAAAACAGTACTGAGGCCTGAGGGTGAGGCAAAGTTGTATGCATATTTTCTTAATAATTGATAAGAATAAAAGAAAAACTGGAAATTATTTACCAATCTAAGCGATTCGTCGTTCACCATCATCAATAACCAGATTAGGGTAAATAGTATTGTAAATTGAAGACTATGTACTCTGTTTACGTACTCTCCTCCCTTGAATACTACACGCTCTAAAACAGCTCTACCCATAGGTACATTTTCAATTCCCAGCGCTCATTAGAATTTTCAAGAGCACACGCTTTAGTGGTCCAAAAGAGTGTTTCTTTGAAGTAGTCACATTTTCAGCTCGTACATAAAAAACATGAACAAACTTATACGGAAATGAGGTCTCCAAAACCCTTACCTTCTTAGTGAAAAGTCCAATACTTGGTAATTACGATTCAGACGAGTTATTATTAGCAATAAAACTAAAACCCAATATCACATGAGCTGAAACAACTTTTAAACTACTTCATTTACGAGCAGACCTCGGAATATTAGGTCCTACCGCCCTTTGACGCTGTAACAAATTGTGAATTTCCCTTCTAAATACTCTCACTCAAAGGGTGCATACGCAATTAAAACTAAACTCACTATTTATGCCGTGTCGAATATTCAACAGACTGGGCCGTAATCCGATTCTCGGCCCCTGTCGCTGGGAGCTATCGGGATATTGCACTAATATTAAGTGGAACCCGGGCCGCGATAGCCAATATGACGAAGGTTTTGCTTTTTAAAACGATTGTTTGTTATTAAACATAAGGGGGTAGGATAGTAGTAGTAGATAATTAAATTGTATTGTATACATAGACGCATATTCGTACATTATGTCAAGTGCTCCAATATGATTATGGCCACAAACTGTCATACCATTTATGATCTAACCCCCTTATTCATAGAAAAGTTACGATACGTTTTTACTAATAAACTGTTTTGTCCCTCTCTGTCAAAGAACAAATTGTTGTTTGTCGGAGAGGGACAAAACAGTTTATTAGTTAAAACGTTCTGTAACTTCTCTATGAATAAGGGGGTTAGAGTCATACTTACATACTATAATGTCCGCTTATTTCACTATGTCTACCTAGATAAAGATTTAATGAGGGATACAGGTCATCCTGGCACTTTCTTCAACTATTTTTATTCAGTAAGAACATTTATTTCATTATCACACGCATACATATCACAACAGCGTAAAATTTAAATCCCAACATCAGACAGACTCATATATTTTTTTGTATCGTTGATGAAAATTCAAGTTTTTTTATGTTATACCATCAAATTATCACCAATAAGAAATCACTGACTCACTCGCAACCGTAAAATGTAAATCAGAAATAGCATTGAAAATTGCAAATTACGAACAGCAAGTGTCGAATTTAGGGAGCGTTTAGCTCGATAGCGATCGACGTGTGGAACGAAACCCTCCCCCGGTACAGCCTCGGGCGAGGCTCGATCGCAGTCGCCTGCATGGAATCACGTAATACGCCTCCAACCAGGATGGCCATTCTAGCTTCAGCATTTCCATAGTAAAAAAAAAACATGGGACCGACAAAGTTTCCATGGAAAATCGTATTTTTTTTCAAAGTTTTTAAAAGTCGCAAAACAATAGTTCTTAACAATTACCCCTTGAGCCACGCTATTTTTACTAACACTCTGTATAGTCAGTGCCGCTACGGTAACCACGACTTAATCTCGTTGCTTAAGTGCCAATTTCTCCATAGTCGGTTATCTAACCGACCAGGGTTTGATCAATCAATTATACGTCATCTCCATATAAAATTCTTGACAGATGTGTTAAAAGTCAACCACTGATACCTGGTTATGCTCTAACCGACCATGGAGAAATTGGCACTAAACGTTTATATTGCTTGACGGCCATAGTTAGTTTTTGTGAAGCTGGAGTAATCCCCCAGTTAAAGTTGATACAATTTTTCCATCGTTTTCACTCGATGGAAACTCTGAACTCGAGTAGCGTTTACTTTTCGTTTAGAAATGATAGAATTTTGAGTAATATGGTGTATGTGATGTCGGTCAAAGTATCCCCCATATCCATAGAACTTAGAAAGTGTGAAGATGTTTGTAAGTATTGTGAATAAGGGGGTAAGAGTGTTTCAAAAATGACAAATGTTGCATGGGGTTTGTAAATAATGGTGCCATAAAATTATGTCTCAAAATGAAACGGGCAAAGTACCTACATTTTGTAAGCCAATAACAATTAAAATAATGGTGTCTTCATTTTTTAGTCTTACTACTTCCCCTTTGTAGCTTCACCCTTAAGACTAAGATTGATATGAACGTTTACTTCGCTCATTACTTTTGAAAACTTAGGCAAGTCCGACCAAAAGGTAAAAAGGTGTACTTAACAGTTTTTTTAAAAATATAAATTCTGCATTTGTAATGTTTTTTTAAAGCACGTTTCAATTTATGGGATAGCAAAACCAAATCTTCTCACCCACGCACCGTTAGACAAATCTAGGCACACATAACTCAACCAAAAAAAAAACTCTGTTAAAAATAAATCTGCCCAGACCAGGAGGCAGGCACCTTCATCGTACTTATCGCTATACATGCCATTTCATTCATACAATTAAGGTTAGCGCCTACCTATCGGTATCGTACGTATCGGACCAAACGGATTTATGTAACGATTTTATAAATGTATAGAGAAACACTTGTGTGAATTTATATGCTTACGAAGCCGAAAGGTGGACGCTTACCTTTACACAGACAATCTACAATAGCTATTTCGCTGCAGTTACAACATGAACTTGGCCATTTTCGTCGTGAAACGTAAAAAGATAAAAATGCGACATTGCATCGTCTACAAATAAGTTTAAAACGACGTTGGCACCATTGTACAGATAGCTGAAGGGTTACTCTATACTGACGAAAAGGCAGGTTAAAAGAGGTTCGCGCAGCAGCGCTTCGAAACTTCGTTTTTCGTCATATAGAGTGCCCCCCTGGCGTCTTCCAAGCTCTGGAGATGAAGGAGAGACATTTTTTAAGCATCTTGTTATTTGTAGCATATTTAGCCGGGATATTTTAGCATTTTTTTCTTTGACCAGGCAAGAGATAATAGATGTTGCTCGGTGCTGTTATGATTTTGTCTTAATTATTGGTCTATGTTGAATTGGTTGGACTACTGGAACCAAACTATTAAAATGTGTGGATTTATGTTTCATACTTTATCGCTCAATATTTTATAAATAAGAAATAAATGCATATAATTTATGTATTATTATTTTTTTACATAGGCACTCCGCTGTAATAAACAGCTTTTTAACTTATGAAGCTCATCTGACCTAATTAAGCTCGGAAATATCCTTGCTTTAATTTTAACAAATTGGTCTGCATTTCCTCTTTGATATCGTGCTGCTGCCAAAATATGGCGTACATTTATAACCACTTTGATATATTAATAACTTTAGCACAACAGCAGCATATCATTGACAGTATCAGTATAACAAAGCTCGTTGTAACTCGGATTTACCTGTTATTTAGGTCAATCGATATCGACAGGACGATTAAAATAGAGATTATTCGATATTCGGTTAAACAAACAGGGTGAAGTCTTGTCAGTATACCTCCAGTCGGTAGGTCAAAATTGCGAAAAATAAACTGATCCTTAAATTTTGCCGAATAAAGTTAGTAAATCGTTTTTCAATCCAATTATTTACAGGAACTGATGATTCCATGAAATCCTTTGAAAGATTGATGCCACTTCTCGTATTATCTAAGAGAACCCTTTTAAATCCTTTTTTATTCTCTTTACCAAAGACTTAATCGACGTTCTTTGTCAATGAGGATGAACAGGTAGGTAATAATCCTATTTAGAATTTTAAAGCTACCTGTTTTCTGAATTTATTTACCTAGCTTATTTTCCGTATCTGAAGCTGAATATAGATAATAATATAGATATATGTATAATTACTATCTTTAGTTTGTTATTGAAACAACACTATTTCAAATATACTTACATACAATATGTTGAAACAACTTCAAAACTATATATATATATATATCCTACACTACAGCAATCATAGAATAACTAAATACATCCTCTCAAAAAATTTGCACCCTTTGGTCGCAAGTGGAAAACTTGGTATCAGCATATCTAAGCCCAAAAATGAAATCAGAATGCCAAAATTCGCAAAAAAATATGATAGTATATCCTTTTTGCAATACCCTGTATAATGAGCCCCAGCTGGCGAATCAGATACGTATTTTAAAGTCAGCCAGTTCTCCCAGACCTTTGTCACGTCCTGAAAAATGTCTAATGAAAGGAGCTACATCTCCTGTAGCGTATTCCAGACACATTCAGGGCATGTGTTGAGATCTTATTTCGTTCACTTATTTATTTCTTTCATCACCTGCTTTGCTTTCAGGTGCTTTATTATTGGCTGCTTTTAGTTTTTAAACCAACTTCGAAAAAAGGAGGAGGTTCTTCATTCACAAAGATTACACTTAATTTATAAAATATTGCAAACTAAAAATAGTAAAGCCTACCTTTAAAGGAGTACTCAACTCAGGGTTTCTAACCACTACACCATTCGCACGTCAAACATGTGGATACAGTGGCTAGGCTAGTTACTTATAAACAAAGGTCATTATTCACATCCACTCTACTGAAATACGTAGTCTATTTATATCCAAATAAAACGCCAATAAAGCCTTATTCCACACACGTTGCCCGTTCAGTGCCCGGCCGGGACCATCTGCGAATTAGTTACAATTACGGCTTCCCATCGCTTGTACCGGGTTCCAATCCCGTAATTGCCTTCTTCTGTTGCAATGTGATGTATCTACTCATTGATTAGATCCGTAGTCTTTGTTTCAGAAAAGGTTTTACAGGACAATAAAGGATTAGAAATTTTGTAATGGAAATGTATGGTTGGATTGATTGTTAGTTTTGTTCCTAACATACCTACATCATATCGTTCTTTAGTACATAAATTGACATAACATAATTTCAGACTTTTATGACTTTTGACAAGTAATTGTAAAATTGTACGTCAAAAAAATAAACGATTTCATTTCATTTAGTACTTAACAAAATTAACGTAATATAACTTAACTGGTATAGAATAAGAATTAAATTCGCCTATGTACATATTTAACTGTGTGCAATAAAGAATGGAATAAAAATAACAAATAATTTACCAGAAACATAGTGTTTTTATTCAACAAAAAGGCTGTTTGTACTGAAATTTGATATTATGCGAAAAACGTGACCAAATTTGCAATATCATATGAATACAAAATGCGTTATAAATCATACACATAGCTGTTAGTTCCATTGGAATAAAACTTTAGTGTTAATTTATTAAGTAGACCGTTGTTTAGTGATTTGTCACCGCTACATAGTATTTTAAATTATTTGATATTGCTTCTTCTTCTATCGTGTAAATGCACTAAGCTAACTTCTCCAATTCCAACTCACATCTCCAATTTGATATTTCCAATAATTTAATTTAATAATGAAACGATATTGTTATGAATGAAAAAGAAACGACTTGGCTATCAAATAGAACTAGCCAATAGGGAAATCTACAGAGGAAGCAGTCTGAAAAATAAAAACAAAAGGCGATGAAACAAATGAACTTTTTGTAGCTCGAGATAAAAGACAACGTCGCAAGTTGTCGGAAAACTATTGTACGTAAAGGAAAATAGGCCGTTCTTTATACAAACTGTGAAACCACGAGGCAAATTAGAATAATTAGTTGAGCTGGTATAAGAACATATATAGACCTTTAAATAGTACTTAATAGTATTAACTACACGAGAGTCCTATAATATGCAACATTACTTAGCTGACTTGACTCCTAAGCTGAGAATGCCTTTCATCTTTACAAACAAGGTCCTATTAACTAAATGACTCCGAAACCCCTCTAATTTATATCCTCAATAGATAGATTAACTTAAGAGCAGCTTATCCTACCCACCCTTGGCATGACCATAAAGAAACCTTGATTGAAAACCCTCACAACACCTAACCATTGCTCATTTTGTTTCACCGCAAATTTAAAATGTACAAGGCGAGCCGGCAACGGTGAACGAACTAAGACAAACGTTCGAAACGATCGTCGAAATTGTATCGAGTTACAGTGTATCAGCTACTCAATAGCGGTAACGTGATCGCGCTGTTGAGTTTAATGTCTTTTGAAAGACAAGAATGTCTGCTGAATTTTATCATAATTTGTAAATGTATTTTTTCTAAATAAATTTCGCTTGTATCAATTCCGCCCACTTTGCCTTTCTTGATTCTGCGTCATCTGACCGTTGCTGAATAAAGTTTGTAACATCCTGTCTGAGATTAACGGAACTTAGACATGCCAATTCAGTGAAAAAATAATATGGGTTTATCCCTTATCCGAAGTGAATGAGTCAGGGAGACTCAGTATTTACTTAGTACCCGAATTCCAACACCCACTTTAGTTGGATTTTCATAGCGGAAATCGTTAAGAAACCACAAGAAATTCATAATATTATTAAATTTTGAACAGAGTGCCTGAACTCCGTCGCAATGTCAGGCTCAACTATACTCACTACAAAAGATAAACACATACCACAGATACTCAACGTTTACGCTCCGGCTGCAGAATTATTAATTTAAATAGCATTACGTAGCGACACACTACGTAGAGTTCCACCAACTCACAGCTCCTACTGAAGCGTGAACTTGATAACTCTGACACGGCATCTCCGTAAACATAATCAAACGTAACCTCACCTTGATACGCTGAGCAAGCACAGCCGGCTAACGAAGTAGCTTATCAATGTCCACCCATTAAAAACCACTGTTCACTGAAAAACGTGTCTTATCACCTCACTGTTTCTCAGGCAGAAGGCTGTTGTAACATTTGTTATTGTCTGTGAGCGGCGGACGCGAGACTACCCTGGGACTGCTCGGGGGTGACTGTTGGTGTCAGCGAGACCCTCGGGCTCACCCCGATGACGTCACCGGCAGCCAATAGCCGGCCAGCATCCGCGCATGCGCGCCTCGCCAGCCGCCATGGCGCCTTTTCCAACCCCCGACACGGGCACAGTAAGCTAGGGCACGCCGCATTCACTGCAGCTTTAATCCACTCCTAAAGTTTACTCTACAACTTCGGCCGTCAATGTATGCTCGTCATGCGATAGCGACGCTGTTTGTTGTTTTTGTTCGGAGCTACATCTGAGGGTGACAGCTTTGAGAGTACACGACAGGCTTTTCAAAGGGACCAGCGTGGCGCGGCGGGTTGCCTGTGACGCGAACCAACCATTTTAAATAATTGAGACTGTATATGATTTAATTTGCTCTTTGCAAATACTTTTACCCGCAAGGGGAGTATTTTTTATTTAAAAACTCTAGGCCACTAGGATTTAACCTTTATTTCCTATTCAAATAGAGGTGGTCCGCATTGAATTGAGTTCAAAGTTCCGGCAGCGCATTCATGTATGTGCTTAATTAGACCGGCTTACATCGAGCAATCAAAGGAAATGTGGGTACCTGTTTATATTTTTACCGTTCTTCTGGCAACTTCTTTAACAATTGTCGCAACAAATATAGCGTGCCTAATTGAGGGTTAACAGGGTGTCCACTTTCTGGAAAGTCAGGGATAGTCAGGGAAAAGTCAGGGAAGCTCAAGGTGGTCAGGGAAAGTCAGTGAAATTGATGGGCCACCTGGAAAGTCAGGGAAAAATTACTAAAAAAACACATTTTTTTGCAATATTGTAGTTCTTTCCTTTACTAGTAGAAGTTTAAGAAGAAGAAAAATAATAATTTTTCTTCTTAACTTTTGAAAGTAAAATACATAAGTCATAAAATAAAATCTCGTAAGCCAGATTCCAGACACAGTTTATTAAATAGTAAAAATGATGCCCCTTAATTCAATTTATTTCAAGAGAGTGTGACTCAGCTTGCCATTCTGAACAACTTTTGTTTTAAGACGAAGTTCGTGATGAAAAATGAGTCCCAATATAACGTGTTGGTAGTACAGAGGGCATCGGCACTCATTTCATTGATCAATTCTCATACTTTGCTCCAGCAGCGGGAGCGCATGCAGAAGCGTTGCCTCCACGCGGCACCTAATGAAAAATTTCAAGGCGTCGCGCCCTTACGAAAATATTTGATTTCGGTTTTGTTTTAATAAAATAAAATACGGTATTTACACAGCGAAACAGGCTTTATTCGAGTTATTTCGGTTTTAAAAGCCTATGATTACTATACCCCAGGCACTAGTTTTTATACAAAAAAAATAAAAAATGTTAATTTTATCTATCTGCTTCCAACCTCACATTTTCTGGAATAATGAGGAGGCGTACTTTCAAAGTAATCTGTACCTACTAATCCTTCCATCAATAAGTGTGCGTTAAATAGTTCTAACTAATGTCTTTTGCAATTACAACCAGTGGATTCTGCTTGGGTTTCAAAAATTTTAATGACTTTTCAAAATTAAATTTCATTTTGAAAAGTAAATAACATAATATTTAATTTCGCAAATACTAAAAAAAATACACGTAAAATGAACGTATACTTATTCTATTCTCTGAGGGGGTGTCAGTACCTGCACCTGGCTCTCTCGAATGGTTCCTTTGTGCATATCCCCAAGGTCTAAACTGACTTCCTAAGCTTGGACCATTTCCCACCACGCTCGTCCACTGGTGGGTTCACATATCTAGATGTGCTAAATCTAGATATGCAGGTTTCCTCACGATGTTTTTCCTTCACCGTAAGAGCGATGGTATACATTGTACTTAAATTCAAAGAACTCATTGGTACATGTCAGCGCCGGGATTCGAACCCGCATCTTTTGCGTGAGAAGCGGGCGCATACCCGATTGAGCTACCTCCGCTCTATTTATACTTAATTTATCATTGATTTCTATACAGATTTGCAATTGCAATAGTGGTAGGTGTACATAACCGAAATGGGGAGACTCAGGGGGTCACACGAAATAACTTCTTCTTCTTCTTCTAGTGCCTCTTCACTACTGAAGGTTAGCGGAAATAACTTCGTAACAACTTTAAAAAATTCGCGATTATTTATTTTGTTTCTCTATAGTAAAACTTCACCGGGCCAACTAAGTTTGTATGGAAAATCATATTTTTTTCGCGATATTTATGTTGTTCGAAATGATCTGCCTGAGTCACTCTCTTTCGGCTTAATATGCACTTTTTACAGCCCCCTGTATAAATATTTTACGCAGTCGAAGTTTTTTTTATAAGTGTGAAGCAAATTAACGGAAAACAAGCTTTTGCTTGTTTCGAGATCTGGTCAGGGAAAAATTCTGAAATGGTCAGGGAAAGTCAGGGAAAAGTCAGGGAATTTTTTGGAGCATTTTGAGTGGACACCCTGGTTAATTTTAAAAAGCCAGCTTTGATTAATTTATATGAGTAAATTTGTCATGTTACAAAGAACCGTTTCAGAATTCCTACATCAGCGAACAAGGTAACCTTATCGGGGGCCCGGCGACGATCATTTAAAACGTCACATTTGCACACTCAAATGAGTCTCTTAAGTAATGTGATGTCCAGTGATCGATAACGGATACTCGATTACGAGCCGAAATTATCAGACATTTCACTGAATTCAAAGGCACCATTGCAAAGGCCGCCTCAATAAAGAATAATTTAATGTACAAAAGCCGCGTAATTTATAGTCGCGACTGTATATTATTTTATTATGAGGTAACTCGGTTACTTTTATGTTTAGAAGGTACTTCACACTTCAAAGAATCCATGAAACTGTATACTATAATTAAGTAATATTTTGAGTAATATTATGAATCAAAATTTCTGGATATTCCAAATTTACTTATGTCATTTCGCATCAATAGTACAACACAAACAATATTCTGTAGTACACATATAAAATAGGTACAGCTAAGGATCTCCAAAAGGAACACCTATTCCTGATGCGTCCCAACCCAATACGATTAAATCAGTAGCCCATCAGATTGCGATTTAATCTCTTAAGGGCACTTTTTCATACTCAATCACGGACGCCTGGCGCCTCCAATTTGCTATCCATCTTGTAACAACAGATTCTTGGGGCAGCCGCCACACGTCATCATTTATCAAAAGATCCGACTCGCATTATTTATTATTGGAAAACAATTTCAGTCGCACTAGCGGCGTTCAAATTGTTTACACCAAAATAATTGGCACCATTGTCAGAATAGTTGGGCTTGTTTTGGGCTTTGTTATGGCAATAAATAATTGTTTGCGAGCATAATATTACGTATAATTCATTTTGTTTTACTTATTGGTAAAGTGTTGATTGCGGCCCGGGGCTGTTCTTACGTAATGCTCGCTGAATATTAACGTGTCGGTTTTGATTTCATGACTTGGGCACAGAATAATAACTAGTACCTGTATAGTTCTTTGTTGTTTTTATCATACTTATTCATTCTTAACGAGAATATTTTGGCATAGCAAGATAATACGATAGATGAATTATATGGTTAACTTTGTTTAACTTTTTTTCCGTAGGTATTTCTTGACTGTTTGTGTTCTCTACTAGAGATCTACTGGCCGCCGACTGCTACCTTACAGATTTCTAGAATGATTAGTGATTTGTAGAGTTTTTTCTTTACCGTCATAAAAGTCATGCGCAAGCTGATAGAAATACAAAACGTCCCTAAGTCAATTTCAGAACAATCACGTCTAATCTTCCCGATAGAGTATATAAAATATTCGTCGAGAAACTTATAAGATTTTCCCGTAAATTGCGAACGACGAGCGAGGCGGCAGTGTCGGCCCGACTTTTTGTCACCCGACAGATGAGTTATGACGTCATTGTCAGGCGATGGCTGGATGGAGCACGCCTATCATAAATTGGGAGCTGTGTTATAGTCTGGAACAGTAGGTTTTGTTACATTGAACAATGTACAACATACTAGGCAATTTGGCTTAGTTAGTATACACATGATACACATACAGGGTGACTCTGTATAGTTCTATCGATTGAGTATTTTGATATTATGTCATATCGGCCCTAGAATCGATACAGTGTTGAGATAAAGAAGTTCTTAAGGGAGTCCACGAAATACAATCTGTGTCGACATATTGTTTTATTAACGTTGACTTTAAATATTGACATACGTACAGTTCCTATAACGGTATAACGGTTCGGTTTGGTAACTTTATCCTGTTCCTGGGGCTCACTCTATATGACGAAAAACGAAGTTTCGGAGCGCTGCTGTGTGAGCCACGACTGCGACAGCTCTCGTTCGTTTGTTTCTTGTCAGTATAGAGCAACCCCCCTGTACAATATTTGCACAGAGAAGCCACCAAGATTCGTCCAGTTTACTTGACGCGCGCGAGAGATGAGCTGTGACGTCATAGTTGAGCCACGACCACACAGTCACACATAAATCACAGAGTAGGCGTGTAGATAGGTGGGATTAGGGTTATTCTTCTGAGGCTGAGACCTTGCCGCTAGTGGCACAGATTAGATGTTTATTACGGTAGCGGTATAACGTATAAAAGATAATTTTCACACAAAGACTGTGTTTAACATTAAGGAATATTAACGAAGAATAAGAGACATGATTTGCAGCCAATATGTGGGGATATCTCACACACAATCATCCAACCCCAAGCTATATAGGCAGAGCCTGTAATATGTATCGGACAGCTGCACATATGTGTACACAGATATAAATTATATGTATACATATTAAAATCCAAATCCCGAGGACAACTACCTGTCTTTAAACAAATATCTGCCCCGGCCGGGGATCGAACCTGGGACATTCGGCATAGCAGTCACTAACCACTACACCATTCGGTAGTCACGGGAAAAAACAAATTTCATTAAATAAAAAAAGCAGTATATACTTACTTACTCAGTTCTCAGTAACGATCATACACGATCCCTTGATGACTTGCCATTTACTTACCAAATACATCATTCAGATAAATATGACTCGCCAAAATACTTCAAAGATAAATAAGTTTGACACTCCATTCGTCAACATCATCACATATAATCGTCACCAAAAAAGGTAACACCCAAAACAAACCACACAACAATATAATTGCGAATATACCGTGGCAATTCATAACGCAATCATCCATTAGAATTACTTTAAAGCCTTTCCGATCCACTTCAATATCAGCGGCACAATTACCGGTATTGTTCGGACACAAAACAAATTAATCAAATGATCAAATGCAAAGGACCAAATGCAAATAAAAAGCGTACAAACGACAACAGATCGACGAGACAAAGGGAAAGGGTGTCGATGCAGCCTGTAGGGTCGTAGAGCTGGACCGGGGAACAGACAGTAAGGTAGCTTGAAACATCAGGAATAAATGTGTACCTTACTATTTTGACACATCAAAAGTTACAACCTGTCAAAATCGTATGAAAGTAACTACCATCGGTAGATAGAGTTATAAAATATGCTCCTACTTGCATTTGCGGTCTCAGTTAGTTGCAGTAAAGGGTTTCTTGTCTTCTCCTATAATTACGACATCTGGAGTGCCCCAAGGATCACATCTTGGGCCGCTATTGTTTATAATATTCATAAACGACCTAATTGACAGGCTCAATTGTCCCTGCTTACTTTACGCTGATGATTTGAAGGTTTTCACTTCTATAACAGATTTACAAGACTGCAATAACCTACAAAGAGATCTTGATACGATTTCAGAATGGTGCACCGTTAACCATATGAAACTTAATATCAGTAAGTGTTCAGTTATAACGTTCACTCGAAAAATTAACCGTATCCTATTCAACTATGAACTTAGTGCTCAATCTCTTGAACGTAAAACTTTAATTAGAGACCTCGGGGTTATGTTTGATGAACAACTGACATTTAGACATCACTATGAGTATATTGTTAACAGGGGCAATCGGCTGTTAGGGTTTATTGTAAGATCTACTCGCAATTTTAGAAATCCTCATAGTCTCCTCTATTTGTATTATAGTTTAGTAAGAAGCATATTAGAGTACGCTTCACCTATATGGTCTCCTTGCTACATGGTCCACACCACAAATATTGAAAGAGTGCAAAAAAAGTGCCTCAGAATTTTAGCCTACAAACTGCATAGCACTCGATCACTTAACAGTTATAAAGCTAGGCTGGGAAAATTTAACGTAACTTCTCTTGAAACTCGTCGAACACAATGTGACCTTATGTACTTGCACAAGATTATCCATTCACGAATAGATTCACCAGCACTTTTATCGTCAATGAAAATTAATACTCAGTTTAGAACACGTAAGCCAAATTTGTTTCCACTTGAAGTCTTCAAAAATAATACTTCTTATTATAATCCTTTAGTAAGGATGCGTCGCACGTACAACACTTTATCCAATGAACATAACATAGATATATTTGACTCTAACCCATGTCGTTATCGACGATCTATTCTAAATATCCTCAACGATCATCAATAAAAATATCTTTTTTTGTACCTAATTTAAATTTAGGTCATATAATATGTACTTTTTACCTGTATTTACTTATTTGTTAAAATGTAATATTTAAGAACATGTTTCTAGTTTTAATCATGCTGTGTACACATGTTTTGGGTTATAATCTAGAACAAAATACTTTTTATAACACTTTTATTTATAATGATTGTAACCTGTTTTGTGTGCCTTAAAATAAATAAATAAATAAAAACTGGTAGTTAGAGGTAGACAGTTATAGGTTCACTTTTTGAGTTTTATTTTAACCGTTTGTGATAGACCTCATTAGTTATAGTATAAAAAAAGCTTTTTGATATAACTACACTATATTTAGGGCTGATTTTGGAATTGTCAGATAAATGTTATCTGAGGAATAAAATTAATGCTGTCACTGTCTAATACAAAAATTCAGATGCGACAGCATCATAATTACTCCTCAGATAACTTTTATCTGACTATTGAAAAATCAGCCCTTAGTTACCCTACTGCCCGCGTTTCACCTACAACAAGCAGGCAGGCAGGTATGTATTCGGTGTTAATTTATCATCCGTGGAACAATAGGGCGCCCCCAGCACATAGGACACCGAAATGATCCCAGCACCGGCTTGATGAACCGGCGGGGTAAGCTGACGGGCTTAGGCTAGGCACCCCTTTATGCCTGTAAGCACTAGGCTAAAATATGTAATAGCATCAATGGTAGTTTTCGCGGAAAGTATTTTGTGATAGTTCTTGATAAATCTTAAAAATATACCCAAAGTGTAAAGTAAATCTCTTGGAGTAGAGGAAGACCAAGTACGTGGCTTGATTGCGTGAAAGAAAATATGAGAGAGTGTGGAGTGGATGTGGATATGACAGGAGATAAGGTAAAATGGCGTGACATGACGCACAAAGCTGACCCCAAATAAGGAAAAGGCTAGGAAGAAGAAGAAGACTGTAAATTCAATCTCTTGTGATGTGAAGTGATTTTATTTGTTTTGTTTGTTCCAGTTTGCCTCCGATATATCTAAGTAAATTAGTATTTAGTTTAATCACGTAGAAACCTATCTTTCTTCATACTAGTGCTAAAGATCGACCGGTCCAGAGTTCAGACTAATACACCACATACGTACTTCACTAGGAACTAACTACTGGTCTATTTTCTCACTGAAGTCCGCAATATTTAACCGTCACTGAAACTCATTACGGCACAAGTCAAGGCTGGTTGTATATAATATTATAGCTATTTATCCAGCGCCCAGATTGCATTACGGTCACAAAGGGCTCTGCAATCTGCAATCTTACTTTGCAGTGCCTAAATCCAGACCTGTACATTGTACAAGCCATCCTACATGCAATATCGTATTGTATAGTGCGTATACTTAGCTCTTAATAAAGGTAGGTCTATAGACTACAGGTATATGTGTAGGGTTCAGGTAGGTATTATGCACTTAGTGAAATTGAAGTGCTTTATGCTCGGCCTGAGTTAATCTACCTTAATACTGTGTCCTTTAGGGATAGCTAGTATGAGATATAGAATACATAGATGTTTTTATCTTTAACAGGTTTTTTTGTGGGCTAATGGTAGTCTTTTCAGGAGAACTGTGTACAGCATTGTACTTTTATTGACTGAATAGTCTTTTGTATTGTTATAAAAATCTACATTTATAGTTTATATGAAATTAACATGTTTGTATATGTATAAAGTGCGAATCGCAAAATCTTTCGGGCTTTTACCATTAAGAGTTGGTAAATCTTAGGTTTTACTCGTAAATCTTAGTATTTACCGTTGTTCGAGCTTTTAAAGTAACATATATACTCATACTAGTTCACCGGTATATGTATTGTATAGATACTTTATACTACAGTAAAGGAAGTAAAAAAGTACAGCACAATAATTTAATCTCTTTTTTTCAATGGTGATAGATAGAGGCATACGATTCATCTCTAACTTAACAATATTGTTGTATCTTTTACGACCATTTGTCTCTACGACAGGGTTAGAGCCAAGGCCTCTCCAGTTTCAAGAAAAATGCAATAAATTTACTTAAATACCATGTTAACAAGGTCTGTGTCTACGGAGGAAACTGATAAAATTGCACGACAATTTATTACAAGATTATACTCCGTAATAATAGGTATAAGTATATCAAAATAATATTCAAAGAGAGATGCAACGGAATACGTTACTTCGGTGCGATGTAAATCATGAGACTTAATGTTATCGCTTATCGGCTAGAAGTTAGTAAGTACTTACTTACTTAAGTACCTACTCGTACCTATCGCTTAACTTACAATAAGTGCTTCAATCAATTAAGATTAATATTCTTAGTAGTTACTTCAAGCTAAAAGTTTACTTACTAAAAGTAAGAAAAAACATCGTGTGAGTTGTTATTGTTACTGATCCTGCACATCAAACTCGGGGGAAAATAAAAATAGCAGCCATTTTATGAAATGACTAGCAATATGTCAGTGACAGAACGACGGAGAAACTCGTCTAGATGTGCACGAGTGAGTAGGAACAAGTGAAAGATAACGATCACAAATAAATCAAATCAACTCTCAACTCAAGACCGGGATCCGACATATTTTGTAAAATAAACAAATCACGATGCAAATTTTAGAAGAGCTACGAATGTTTAGAACTGAAATAAAAAAAAACCGATTGTAATTATTATTAATACCTACAAAGAATGTATAAACTAAATCTCTTTTCGCGTCTGTCTGTATCTATGTTATGTAAAAGTACGTATGCTTAGAACGGATTTTGATGCGGTTTGTAAATAGTGATTCAAGAGCAAGGTTTATGTGTACTTTTTATCTCAGAATTTCTACGCGAAAACCTTTTAAGCTGAAGAAATGATTGCGATACAGTAAACTGAAATATATTATTTGGATTGGTCCATCAAAACAGTTTAAAAAGTAATTATGTAGTTTCTATATATCTCTGCCGTCATTACTTAACCGTGAATAGCATTTCGAAATAAAATATACGACAAATCGATAACAGTGAATATTGATTTAATTTCAGGTGGCCCTACCGAAATCTGCAATAAAATAATATTTATGACTTGCTCGTAAAATTTACCAATACACGGCTTGCTACCCGAATATTCTATTTTTTCATAACATCATAGTCAAAAGTCTTTCTCTATACATTTTTTACATGATAGAGCTCGGAAAACTTCTACAATCTAAAGATTTCAACAATGTTTTTCTCAGTTTGTAAAAATTGACTTTCATCAGAAAATGTTACCTATATTTATACGATGTATAAAAATATTTGACTTTGACTTCAAAAAAAAACATTAAAACGATTTATGATTGTATGTGCGTGACTTCTTATTGATATTTAGAACAACTTCTATGTTGGCTAATCAAATTCATACGGATCTGACATACAGCTAAGTCTGCAGCTACACATTTAGTATACGTATTTTCGGCAACACATTATGTATTTTACTGAAGTTTTTAAACTGCAGTATGGCACCGCCAATTTCTAAGCTTCAGCAGACCATAAACTCTAACTTTTAAAAATATTGGTAACTCTGTAAGATTCATAACTCTGCAGAGAAACGCAAATGATGATCAAGGTATCGATACACTTGGACCAAGGTCCCGCCACAATGCAAGGGTCCAATGATTATGCCCTATTGTTAGGGCAAGGTCCCGCCCGAAGGTGGGTCTAACCGTGCAAGTTGGGGCAAACCTTGCGGTTAAATGGGAAGAGATGACGTAACCTTTATCTGACCAAGCGCGTGGGCGTTTGGTTCAAGTAATAAATATCGATTTAAAATTATCGTTATCTTTGGGTGTTTGGTTTTTGTGTGATTATAATTAAGTTTAAAAAGAATTTAGAATTTGGGTTTAGTTACCAATGAGATCAATAATACTCGTTACGTATGTCGTCAAAATTTTAAAACCAACTTCTTATTGTTTATTGTTAGATGTAAGAACCTGAATACTATGTATGGTTTGGTTAGGTAAACTTAGATGCCAAATCCAAAACCAGAAGACATATAGGTACATATCCTATTACACCCCATAAACCTTCACCTGTCCTTATAAAACACAATAAGATACAAATCTTCAAAGAGACCGCCGTCGCGGCGTCTTCGTTATTTTGTTTTTAAATGCTTAAGGCAGCGTTCCCACTACGCCGGACCGGCAGATCTGCCGCGCCGGTAAATCTGCCGGAAGAGCTAGTGGCTGTACAATTTATATGAAGCTATTCACATTATCCCGGGTCCGGCATTTTTGCCGAGCCCGGCATTTCTACCGAACGTTTTGTCACTACGAATCTCCGGTAGAACGACCGGGCCCGGAGTAATGTGAACGAGTTTGTGCCGGTATCTGTCCCCCGCTCGCCCCGCTCGTGCTCCCCTCGCCCCCGCGCGCAGGTCCAAATTCAACTGAAGACTGTCTGAATTTCTTCCGGGATCCGATGTAATGTGAACACTCTGTCCGGTGTCCGGTTTTCGGCAGATCTGCCGGTCCGGCGTAGTGGGAACGCTGCCTAATGCATTACTGACGGAGAGACATAGGCAGCGTTCCCACTACGCCGGACCGGCAGATCTGCCGAAAACCGGACACCGGACAGAGTGTTCACATTACATCGGATCCCGGAAGAAATTCAGACAGTCCTCAGTTGAATTTGGACCTGCGCGCACAATGGACGACGAAATTGTTGTGTTGTGGTGGTATCTTAATAGAAGGCAAAATAAAAGATTGGGTACACCCTATTTTACGGGAAAGATTTTCCATGCTTTTCATTTTACATCCAGGGGCGAGGGGAGCACGAGCGGGGCGAGCGGGGGACAGATACCGGCACAAACTCGTTCACATTACTCCGGGCCCGGTCGTTCTACCGGCAATTCGTAGTGACAAAACGTTCGGTAGAAATGCCGGGCTCGGCAAAAATGCCGGACCCGGGATAATGTGAATAGCTTCATATAAATTGTACAGCCACTAGCTCTTCCGGCAGATTTACCGGCGCGGCAGATCTGCCGGTCCGGCGTAGTGGGAACGCTGCCATACAGTCATACACCCGACATAGGCATAAAATAGTGATTTGAATGTCAACGCCTACACTACCGCCGTGCCGAATCTTCTTACTTACTTACCTTTTGGATTTTATTCATTAACCGGTGGTATCCCGTGAAATTAGACACAATAAAGATCTATTGATTTTCGGCCGATATTGCGAACGAAATACATATATGGAAACAGCTTTTTATAGTGACTATTCGATTTAGTACAGTACTTATACACAGATATAGATATAGATAGATAGATATTAACACCCTAGACACGATTACAAATATCTTTAAAAAATCTATCTTTAAAAAAATATCTGTCGCGCCCGGAATCGATCCCGGGGCCTTCGGTACATCAATCAGGGTCACTAAACACTACACCAGTCGGCCGTCTGTTGTATTTAGGGTTGGCTCCACTGCAACACTCTGATGATTATGATAAGGATGTCCTCTTCGTCGTATCCTACAACAGCTACTCTTGCTACACTCTGTTATGTACTCTTATGTGGCTGGCAAGTCCGAAATTCGTCTTGAACACCCTGTCACACTGAGCACAGTAGAGCTGTCCCATTCTGTTGTCTGCAACACTCTACATAGGTACTCGTACATGCAAATGTGCCACGTAAGCGGAATGCCACAGTAATCAGTATAATTTCACCGCGAGAGAGACAAGGTGAATTACTTTCCGATCGATATGCAATTCTGTACGAGTATAGTGTAGGTAAAGGATACCTAACCAACACTAAATAGAGGCCTTCACATGACCCTCTAGTACGGGTTTGCTATTTATGAAAACGAAAAAAGTTTACGTTTTCTCCTGTCATCTGCATACATTATCTGTCAAAAGCTTCATGATATTTTCCATTAGAGGCGCCACTTACTATGCGAGAAAACGTAAACTTTTATAGTTTTCGACAAACTATCAAACCTTTACTAGAGTACTTGGGCTTCACAGCAACAGTTTTGAAATGCACATGTGATGTCGATCAAACTCCGTAAGTCCGTGCCCTATACTCGAGGAACTTCCTAATTCGATGACTATATTATTTATTCATAAAAAACATACCACGATTCAAGGTAGCCGCATATGTATGTTTAACAGCACATTATGTACATAAATAAAGATATAATATATTTTTTACCCCTTATTTCTAACCCTATAACAAGGGAACATGTATAACGTACATCATGTATGCATCAGTATGTTACATGCACTTCGTTGTCTACTTCAGATAATAGTAACGTAACCGACCTGAAAACCCTTGCCGTACATACCAAACTATGTTAACGAGATAGTGAAGTGAATAACTAGGTACTGTCGCGTACACGTCAGCTAATATTACCCCATCTGGCTGTTAACTCTTGCGTCGTAAGGGCTAAGTTAGGAATGCAATTGTTAGGCTAGTAGGAGACTATGGCGTGGCCTACATATGATGGTACTACATATGCTAATGGGGGCCGGAAGCTGTCAGGGCTGAGCTATGTCCAAGCCAAGTCTTTTTATATTCCTACGCTGAACTATTTCTAGCAATATTACCTGGTTTACTTATTTATTTATATTTTTACTGCACAGTACAATCAGGTGGACTTAATGCTGAAAGCATTCTCTATCAGATAACCTGCAGAAGGTTCAGGAGCAGAAAGTAAGGAAGTTAAAGTAACTACACTTATAATAGTTATAAAGATTTTTATATCTATCTTCAAGAATACTTCAGCTTGCAAAATGAGTCCAATGACTTCAAATTGTCCAATTTTGCATCTTATAAATAATATTATCTGCTACCAAATTGTTATCAGAATTGATGAATAAATCTGTTATTATTCACGTTGCGGCCAGCTAATGACGCCGGACCGTGTCAAGCCATAAGTCAAAACGTTAATTAATTTTAATACTTTGCGTCATAAAACCTAATAAATTATCGAAAATTTTTGGAGTACATTCACCTTTCAGCCAACAGTATTTTGCGTAGATTTGTTCGATAAACTAAGACAAATATATCCATTTGAATCAATTGACCTCAGTTTAAAATACCTAAATAAGTGACTAATGGACAACATTTGCTAGTCAATGATACTCAACATCATGAGTTCATAAGTTATTAATTTATCATAGAGACCTAAAGCTGAATAAAGCTTGCACTAGCAAAAGTCAAATGTGTGCAATTAATCAAGAAAAACAACGTTAAATAGCTTTTAAAATGCTGTTGCTGTATTTATCACAACTTGGTGTAAACCCCATTAAACGCTGATTCACGCTAAGGTCAATGTCACATGGTTAATATAGAGAACCGGTTTTGAAATGTAACTGCGAATTCGGTGGATAAAAGTAGGATTTCCGTCTTTTTCCTTGGTCGTAACTTAAAACGCGTGGAGTTTATGTGGTTAAGGACTCAGACAGGTGTGGTTTTAGGAATATTTGCGTGTTACTCTCTGAGCGACGGTACACGCATCCTCATGTATTTTAACCGACTAAAAAAAGCAGAAAATTTTATATGTTTGTTACTCCTTTTGACTGGGTGATACGGCTGCTCTTTACATTTTTTGGGTTACATACGTTTAATAATAAATGCCACAAAACCAGAAAGGTTAGTCTGGACACCAATACATTTGTGGACTACTCATGCAGTTAACTACTTATCTACATAAAGTTCCATTACTATGTTTATTCTATTCTATTCTGGTAGGAGGTGAAGTTCCTGTACGTGGCTCTCTCGAGTGGAACCTTTGTACATTTATCCCCTTGATTTCATTACTATGTTTAGCCGTTTGAATATTATTTCAGTTAGTAATTTTACTAATTCGATAATGTATTAAAATATAACATTCTAATCTTACTACACCGGCCGACCCGCATTACGCGCTATCATACACTGACGAGGGATAATTACATATCGGCCTTAAAGATTTATTAATGAAATCCTTTTTGCATACAAAACAAAACGATAAAAGTAACATGAAATAATTTTATCGTCAGCAAATTGAAAAACTGTCAACGACTGCGAAAGACTCAAATTTGAATGTCAATGCGGATATCATACTTGAATGAATGAAGAGAGATAAACTGTTAGCAAGTTTTTGATAATCATCACCAACATCTCTTCTTGTTTAATCAAGTACAAATTTCTTAACTTAATGGCTTAATACTGGGTCTAACATATTGGTATTTTGTTCCACAAGAAACTATCTAAAGAAAACATTAAAAATAGGAAGCAGATTTTATGCAAAACCAAGGAATGTGGCAAGTATTTTATTAGTGTGTCGAATAAATGTTCGTTTTAGTGCCTAACACGAATGCTGATGTTGTTTTCGAGGATGCATGTTCTTATCGAGCGCAGTATATCACTGGGTTAATTTCGAATGTCCAGAATAAATCTGCTAATGAAACTTCGTGTTGTGAGTGTGTGACTCATGGCCTTAAGGAATACCTCCGAATGTTTAGGGGTGACGCCCCATTGGTGCATTGGTGTGTTGTCGCAAAGAAACGGTTATAAAAAATATAAATGGCACTGAAAACGCTGCGACGACGCAACGCATCAATGGGGCCGCACCCTAGGTAGGAATTGTATGTGGGCTATTTATAATCACTTGTTTTAAAAAATAATAGAAGAAGACTTCAAAGTCAGCCTTATTGCCAATATTACAATTTTGTGTTCGAAATATGCATGGTAATTACATTCGCGAGCGGTGGTAGCTCAGTCGGGCAAGCGACGGCTTCTCACGTAAGGCTCTCGGGTTCGAATCCCGGCGCTGACATGTACCAATGAGTTCTTTTAACTTAAGTACAATGTATACCATCGCTGAAGGAAAACATCGTGAGGAAACCTGCATATCTAGATTTAGCACATCTAGATATATGAACCCAGCAACCCGCAGTGGGCCAGTGTGGGGGGAAATGGTATAAGCTCAGGAAGGCAGTTTAGACCTTGGGGATATGCACAAAGGTTCCACTCGAGAGAGCCAGGTGCAGGTACAGAGAATAGAATAGAATAGTAATAATTACACTTGCGAGCAATGAAAATGTTTCAGTGGCATAGCAACTTACTTACTCAGGGTGGAACGTTTTCATTACTCGCGAGTGTAAATTGTTATGAAGTTTATAATGTAAAATTATTTTTTTATGCAAATAAAGTATATTTTCTTATCAATTTCAACGGTATACTTACTTAAAATGCATATAGGGTATGGCACTACACATTATGTAAATTTTACACGACATGATTATCAACTTATTTAATTTATTCGTGTTGATTTATTATTGTCATTATAATTAAAATTGAATTTATTTTAACCCTACATATTGAAACTCGTTTTATGCTATTTGTATCACTAACAATCTGAAAATAGATTTGAAAATTAGAAATTACAACAACATGTTTCGCTTATTAAAGGTTTTCGCTTATAGCAATTTGTAAATATTGATATTGTAACACATGTAAGTACAACTGGTGTCTAGTTTTGTGTTAAGAAAGTAACGCCGAAGGTTTTTTTTATCCCCGTCGTCGGAAAAGATTAACTTAACATAGGTATCTGTGTAACGGAGTATTTGTCTGTGGTAGCTTAGCTCCCGAACCGATTTTCGTTTTTATTTTGTAGGGTCATAGGTAATGGTACTCCGAGTGTTCTTAGCCATATTTTATCAAAATCGGCTTAGCGGTTCAAAAGCTAGTTTTGATGAAGAATGTCGGGTGTTTTTAACGTTGGTTAGGTTAATATAGAACTGTAAGTACTGTAAATAAGAAAATATACCTACTGACACAAGAAATAATAACCACATCACACATTTCAATCACAATTTTCATGAAAAAATACTCTCTTTGCATAAGAAGGCAGCATCTATCATCATCATCATCATCAGCCTATAGCAGTCCACTGCTGGACGTAGGCCTCTCCCATAGCACGCCACTGGATGCGATTTTTAGCTTTCCGCAGGCAGCATCTATGTACATCTACAAATCAAAACCTTTTCATCCCTAGATTGTCTAGTCTTGAACTAACTACATGAAATTCAGTTACCAAGCACCTATAAATCACACGTGTTCTTTTCGCGAAAACATTTTCCAAAACTGAAATTTATTATGTTCTTATGAAAGAAATTTGAAAAATTCTTTCCTTGAGGACATTGTGGTTTGGTTACACTCTCTAAGTTTAGTTTATAGTTTTCATATGAAATAAGTTTTTTACTGTATGTTCTTGTAAGATATTTTATTAATTACTTTCAAAGAAGCAAACGAAGAAAGGTCTATTCTATTCTATTCTATTCTCTGTGGGGGTGTAAGTACCTGCACCTGGCTCTCTCGAGTGGAACCTTTGTGCATATCCCCAAGGTCTAAACTGCCTTCCTAAGCTTGGACCATTTCCCACCACGCTGGTCCACTGCGGGTTGGTGGGTTCACATATCTAGATGTGCTAGATCTAGATATGCAGGTTTCCTCACGATGTTTTCCTTCACCGTAAGAGCGATGGTATCACGAAGAAAGGTCTCTCATATTTCTTATTTACAATGAAGAGTTCTTTCACCAACCCATTCTTTATACTTGAGACACTTAAATCTGTTGCAACATTGCTGGCAAGTTAACGCTATTTTACTGATTTTTTCAACATAGATAATTATGTATAATGAATATAATAAACGACCAAGATAGTCGAAAAGAAACGTCTCGTTAAATAACACCTCACTTTAAAAGTGAGCTTTTATTGTGAATTTATTCGGTTAGTAGATTTGTGACTTTATTCATTAGTACGGTCAGGTGCAGAGAAACATGACGCCCCTCTCATAAATATGTATGTATGTATATGTGGGGACATCTCACACACGGCCATCCGACCCCAAGCTAGGCAGAACCTGTGTTATGGGTGTCGGACAGCTGATATATCTACACAAATACATAGATAGATAGATACTAAATATAAATATCAACACCCAAGACCCGAGTACAAATATCTGTGTTTAAACAAATATCTGCCCCAGCCGGGAATCGAACCCGGGACCTTCGGCTCAGTAGTCAGGGTCACTAACCACTACGCCATTCGGTCGTCTGAGAGGTAGTATAGTAACAATGTTTCTGAGAGGGGTCAGGTCTTTCTGCCCTTTACTGTACAATGGTTGTTATTTGGATGTCGTGTGATTTTCATTTGTTTTTTTTTTATGAAAATCACCTTATTATGCGGTATTTTATAAAATATTGGAATATTTCTACACCATTTATTTAGAAAGCCAAGACCATTTGTCAAATTTTATCAATGAAAATATTGACTAACTTTACCGTTGTCTAAACCACGTCTAAACATAGTCCGGAATCGCTACAAATCACGAACTCTGACAGTTTAAGCTATTCGCTAAAAGGTTTTCTTAGTTTCTTTACTTTTCCTCACAGATTATCGTGTTCTGTCGGAGAGGTGCGAACCAACTAATTGATATTGAACACACCTATTGATTAGTTAGCCATTACGATTTTTTTAACTATAATAATATAGTTTTTGTATTGAAATCTCATTGGTTTTTATTCAATAAAAGTTACTTATTCCATATTCGCACTCCCATGTTGTGCCTACACTAACACACTTTTGTGTTTGCTTTTTTTAAACAAGGTTCTAAAAAAGGATATACCTAGTATGCTAAAAGACTTAAACAATTTCGCGAAAAAAGAAACTATGAGAAATACCCTCTTACTTACTATAGGTACTAGTTTTGCAACAATATGTAGGTACACAGCATAAGATCCTTTTGTTTGATGTTTTCTACAGTTTTCTTGTTGCTGCTTAGACCACTGCGTTACAGAACAGCTCCAGGATCATCATGTACATACGGATAAAGTTTTTCCGATATTTGCCATTCCTCAAGATCAAAACCGACTTGACATTTACCCACTTCAAATTCTATCCAAAAGTTGCGACATAAAATCATGTTATGCCACAATGATTATTTTTTCATTTAGTCCGAAATAGGTGATGTAGAGTGGTGGTACCATTTATATTTTTATTTTTACTAATTTTATATTTACTAATAGTGTAAACTGGCCATATTAAAAGCAGAAGATAGGAACTGATATTTTTTCTAATATTCGCATAGTTATGTAGATATGTCTTGTAGGTTGACATGGTTTTCATCCACACTAATAAAGAGCCACCCGGCTCCAAGTAATATTAATATCAAACAAAGCTATTTATGTTAATACCACTCTTAGGCCCGCCCGGGTCTCCTATTACGCGCCGTAGATCGCGTCCAGCGTCTCGCCGTAGGCCGCGTCACGATGCTCAATACATCTACTCGCCAAACGTCGGCGTGTGAGGGAGACCGTATCAGTACATTTGTATAGTGAGCATCGTGACGCGGCCTACGGCGTGACGCTGGACGCGATCTACGGCGTAAATAGGAGACCCAGGCCTTATTCAAACAAACATTCGAACACCCGTATCATGTCGGCATTAAATTCACAAATCACGACCAAACAAATTACAAGCCAAGAATCGAATATAGGACCTCGTTATTGACAAGTCACCTGTAGTGACTTATAAGTTTTTAGCAAACGAGTCACCGTATTAACAATATAGAATTTGCTTTGGGCGGTTCCATTATGCTAAATTATAATCACGCATACATACTTACAAATGAAGGTTTATACGTATATACTGTGAGCCAGATAAGTATTAGGAAATTATAAAAACTATATTTTTCAAAGGAAATTGCTTGTATTTACTTAGTAAGAATGTATAAGTATGTATTTAAGCTTACTTTTTTGTGTGAATAACCTTGTTTCAATCTCACAAAGTAACCAAACAGGGAATTTAAATGATATTAGGTAGGTACTTATTATTATTTCATTTCAGAAGCATTCGTTGTTTCTTTGTTAACTCCGCATTTCTTTTATTGGTAAAGTAAAAGCGGAAAGTTAAAGTGGTAAAAGTATTTTGTAAAAGAAATTTTAAGATCAAACCTTCCCTTTATGATAAGTACCCACCTAAGTAATTTGTTAAAGTATATTGTTTGTAATGAAATATTTGCTATGTGTACCTGAAATACATTTTTGCTCGAATTTTCAACAATTGTTAAGATTTACCCCCTGAGTCACCTCCTTTCGGCTTGGCGTACCACTATTGCAATACCCTGTATACATGTTCTGAAAATAATACAGTGAAAAAGACAAGTCTTTGAACTTATAAGATAACAAAATCAATACATATTGCGCCCACCCTTTTCCTTATTGAAAATACATAAATTCACTCAAGCCAGTGATACAGTGAAATCAAATTATGCGTATAAAAAAATCGATTGTCGTCGTCGTACTTCTTTCTAAATTAACGAATGATGTCGTAAATATTAGATGCTTTTGTCAATTCAGTCAAAAGAGTTAATGTAGTCAATAAAGCATGGTCTTAGTCCGAAGTCTTCTTATTCATTATAGGTACTTTTATTAATTTACCAATGAACATTATGTGTTGACCTTATTATAAAACCCGGCTTTAGACTACTGATGACTGAATGAAATGTCTGCACTGTACCCGGTCCTAAACCAGAACTATCTTTAGCCTAAGTTTTATAATAAGGGGTTTCGTTTTATCCCATCTTTATCCCGTCTTCACGTTAGTTTTGCATAGGGTTTTAAAAACCAATTTCCAAAATGAATTAAGTACTTATACAAACATAGGTAGGTATTATGCAGTAGAGTAGATGTAGGTAGATGTACCTTTTGGGAAAACCGACTAAGCGCTTGAGTGACTTTTTTTAAATCCCTTTGCTTTTTGTCGCATCATCATTTTCCACTTAGGGTGAAAAGATTTTCCGGTTTTGTGTGTTAGGTGATATCTATACCTATCTATTACAATAATGTAGGGTGCCTAAAATGAGGCTCTTCAAGCAACTTAGGTATATTGTGTACCTAACATACCTTCGCACAATGAGGGGCAATCAGAACATAATAGCAAAAAAAAATTGGGCCGCGGTTTGTGCGTTTTAAATAATAACAAAAATGCCTCATTAATACTCTTTCACCATGGTGACAAAATGTAGTGCAGCTCCTAGTGATGATCAAAAATAAATAAAGTATTAAGTACCTATAAAAGATTTATTTAACCTTCTAAGTTCTAGTCCTTACACTAGGCAAAATTATTATGTATTTATCTTTATTAACGACACGTTGATTATGATAAATGTATCAATAGAGGATCTGGATATAATTGATTAAATAGAAACGTTTAGTGAGTGGTATTTTAAACATGTGAGTTGTGTTAGAATTGGTTACGTATTTGTTTGCCGGATAAACAGCATCTATCCGGGTAATAGAGTTTATAGAATTCTGAATGCTGGCATAAAAAATATCCTTGTCGACTTAGAAGAATACTAGATTACAATTTACAAAACATACCTAATAATAAGCCAAGAAGATAACCTACCCAACGTTAGAAACCCCTAACATTCGACACTTAAAGTCGCATAACTTTTGAAGGGCTAAGCCGATTTTGATAAAATATGGCTATAAACAGACAGGGTAAAAATGCCTATCGGCATATATCTTAAAAACAAATAGAAAATCAGTGCACCCGTTTTGCAGCTACGCTACCACAGACAGACCCACACACATACAGGTACACAGACACGTTAAACTTATAACACCCCTCTTTGCCTTGCGTGCATGATTCCTACGCAACACGAGTAGCTCACCCATTAATATTCTGTCTCCGCGCGTGATGAACCATATCTCGACCATGTATTTGTATAATGCACATAATTGCAAGCAATGAGAATGCAGCGCGGACAATCTGATGAGATAAACGGAGTGAGTCAAAGGGGTGATGACCTGATGGTGATGATGATGATGAAGATGGGTTGTTTATATTTTATATACACTCACGAGCAATGAAAAAGTTACAACGAGAAAAGCACCAAATCTCTCCTAAACAGAAAATGCAAGATTACTGACGCCGAAGTACATTCATAAACGTAAATATATATTATGGTGTTCAAAAATTTAATTATTAAAATAATTAATATTTATTTATTATTTTTAATTATAATGAAATGTTTTAAAAAATTAGACCACTGGTGTCGGCATTTTGTAAGTAACTTTTTCATAGCTTGCGAGTGTAGTTATATATATAGGGCACCTTTTGGTTACATAATCACTTCGTAAGTATATCGTCGTAGTATGTCGTGTATGTATAGAATCTATGTTATGTCAAAGCTAATGCTAAACTATGCATTATTTACCTAAATCTCTATACTTATTACTTTTCCATACTTTTGAACAACCGCAAACATTTATTAGAATGACCAATTCGTTTGGTTACCCAGTAACGTTCATACAAGTTATAATTAAGAGATTTTACAATTTTTCACTTAATTTGTAAAATAACAAAATATCCGAATGACGCATATTTTTCTCCTGATGCATTCTTCACCGATATATTAGCTTTATGTACAAAATTTGGGCTAAAGAAAATTTACATGGTACCATCGGAATGCGCTGGACCTTCCACAGTGGTGTCAAAAGTTAACAACATGCTTTTAACATTAATGTTTTCTGATCCAAAATAAAATTAGTCATAAGTGCATTAAATACCATCAAGCCGTCATGTCAGTCGCCTAGGGATACATTTTTCATTTAAGTACTAATCTTAATGTTAATCTCACTTGTCATCTACAGTATTCACCTTTAAATCATAATGTTGTGTGTTCAGAGCTTAATATCCCCGCTTGTCAACACTGTTGTGTTGCCCTATATCAATGGCAATAATATTGTGGCTATACATTTAAAAATATAATACTACAAATGTCTCGTTTATAAAATGAAATGACTCAAGCATAAGACCTCTAAAAAGGCCAATTAGGCTCATTTACAGTAGCCGGTAACGATGCTAAAATGACAATACACAATTGTCTACAACGTACAAACTATGAATGGATATGTAAACACGCGTACGCGCCATTCATTGAACGATTCTAATGAAGTGATCTTGAGGTACTCTGTGCGTCCTCTGTCACTGTCTATTGGACTAATAGTTGAAGACGAACGTATGACAACTTCATTATTTTAGTTGGCTAAGGACGCGGTCGTGATTAGTATTTGTAAGCTACTTAGGCCTAGTCTGACTTTGGTGTATTAGGTGTAGATTTGAAATAGTAAACTCAAATAAGGCATTTGCAAATAACTTTTTTTTGTTCAAAAGTTCACATAATTTTATGCAAGAACTCAGTAAGAAAAATATATACAAGCTTTTCTGTGCGAGCTTCCCATAGACTTTTAAGTATATACCGTTATAATTACAGAATTAATGTAGCGTACAAGTACAAAGTCCAACGCAAAGGGATACACATTTTAACACTTTTTTAATATATATTTTTTAATTTTTGGCAATAAGCCTGTGTTGTACATTGTTATGTTACAAAGTGTTAATAAATAAATAGTTTTTTTTAATCGGTAACCAACATCTTTCTGTATACAACATTAATAGCTCATTTGTAAACATTAGTATGATCCCCTTTACAAAATCAGCTAGAGAACACAACGTCACAACCAAAACTAAAACAAACGCAACACCAAAGCTCCAACTGTCGCGAGGCCACTGTAGCGCGTCTCTCCGATCTCAAAGAAGGATGCAGGACAAGGAGGCTTCATATAAAAATGTGGCTCGACCTCCGCGGTCACAGTCCCACACGCACCGGCGCACCGGAAGGACGATATCATGAAGCTGGTAAGTCCTTGGATTTGTGCAAAAGTGTGGCTCCTTAGTGGTCGATCAACAAGTGTTTTTGAGTGTCCCAATTTTTTTGCGGAGTGACAAAGTTTTGCGGATTTTTTTTTAGTTTTATGGATTTAGGAACGGTGTCTTTGTGGTCAACTTATATCATTTTATGGGGCATTTTAATCATAATAAACTTATTAGGTACTTAGTAAAGAATAAAATTCGTTAAATGGAACAGAAACATTATAAACTTTACGAAATTATTTGACGTCGTTAAAATTCATGAAACAGAGAGTTTTCCGAAGCTTAATATTAAAGCCCTGCTCTACTTAGCAAACTTCACGCTAAACTTTAAACTTCCTATGTAACTTTTGTTTCAGCTGTGGATCTTATCAGCCGTCTTGGCAATTGCCTTAGCCGAAGACGCGGTATCAGACGAGAAGCCTATCGAAGATACGAAAGCGGAGGAATCCGAAATTGTCGAAAATGTTCTTAGAACGGGTGTCGATACTATAAACCCTTCTGCTAGTACATACCAGGCCTATGTGCCTCCGAGCCAGAGGCCACCAAGGCCGTGGAATAACTACCAGAACTATGTTCCTGCGCCACCCAATGGCAACTACGCTAGCTACTTCACAAACCCTACTCAAACTATACAGAACCCTGAATACAACATCCAAAACAACTTCCCCGCGCCCAGCTTCAACCCTCCCCAAAACAACTTCATATCTCAGCAATCTACCTTCAATCCTACTGAGAACCTCCCTTCCATTCCACAAAACATCCCTTCTATTCCACAGAACATCCCATCCGTTCCCCAGAACCTGCCTTCCATTCCTCAGAACAATTACATTCCCTCCATACCTCAGAACAACTACTTCCCCGCTCCAGCTAACAACGTGCAGGCGGTGCAAAGCGACTACGTCCCTCCTCAGAACGACTGGAACCAACAGCAGGCTCAGCAGGGCAGTTGGAATCAACAGCAGGGCAGTTGGAACCAACAGCAGGGCAGTGGGAACCAACAGCAGGGCAGTTGGAACCAACAGCAGCAAGGAGGCTGGACGCAGGCTCCCGCACCTTCCACCACTCCCGCTACCGTCATCAAGAATGAACAGAAAGTCAATGACGACGGAAGCTACAAATACGAGTAAGTACAAGCAAATTATTATCCTAATTTCAATCAAACCAAAGTAAAAAAAAACGAAATTCAAGCGAAGAACTTGAGGTAATAAATGTCAAGTAAAGTATTCCCACAATATTTTATCGCCTTCGATCCCCGAATGTAATACTTCCTAAACATTTTAGCCATTGATTTGTTACTGTAATTTATTCATCGCGTCCAAAATTGGATCGCCGATCTTCTCACGGATAAGATTTGAATTTGGTTGTAAGTTTTTTTCAACAAGATCGACGGTTTCCTTTTAAAAACGGAATGCTTAATTTGCCGAGTAGTAGCAACAGTCATTATGTAAATAAATACATGAGGACCCCGTCACAGTCGGAAGCGAGACCCTAACGGTCGACTATTGTATGTATCACAGTGACATAAAATGTAGCCGAAAACGAGTATTTTTATTGCCAATATAACAGTTAATCCGAATCGGGTCTTTGCAAAAAAGAAAACATATTTTACATAAAATTTGGATTATTCTGATAACGGTCGTGGCATCCTTTCGGGGTAACGTAGCAACGGTTTTATGTTCCCATCCCAAATAAACACACTGCCCTCAATTCGCGTCGGCTCATTGCTTTGAGGTTTAAGGTTACAACTGCATTTTTCGCATGTAGCACGTTGACCTTTATGACATTGTATTGTACCACACCCACCAGAAAGTGCTGCGTGCAATATATTGTCTTTATTTGACAGCGACAAGTGAAATAAATCATTTTTGGGCAACTTACGCAGTTCGTTTATTGGACAAGTAACAAAGGAGTAAAGGAGAAAATGTGGGCTGGGGCAGTTTTGTTTTGGGTTAAATAACTGTCTATGCAATATGTGCAACTTAATTTCTGATATAAATTACTACATGTTTACAGCAATGTTTTTATATTTAGGAATTGACCTAATTAACGTCTTACTTGATAGATTTTTCTTTCAATCAGCACCCCGTTACTCATGTAATCCTGTAGATATATCTCTCAAGAAGTGACAAAATAAAAAACGTGTTAAAAGTTGTGCTTAGTAAGCCGAAAGGTTTTGAAGCATTCTGAACAACATTTGCTCTACTGTGTTTGAAAATTCGTGTTCATGAAGAAGTAAATTTCTAAATTTTCAATAGTTGTTTTGATACTCAAAAGACCTAAGGCCAAGAATAGTAAATAGGGATAGTAAAAGTAGTAATAGGTATATATATTCTCCAGACCGTGTTCGGTCAGTGTGACTGCGAGCTTCTCTCGTGTGCTCTCTGGTGGCTGTTATAGCCTAACTTATTGACGAAAGTACGACCGCATTGACGGCAAGTCAGCACTCCTCCGACAACATTATAGCATATGGCTCTCGGTGGTTTCGCCTTGAGCTCGTCACGCTTGGCGTCGAGATCTTCTCTCCGTTTTGCCTCGAACTCAAAGACCTTCTTCTTCTCCAGGTACAAAATCTCCGACGGCCAATGGGTGAGCGAGGAGGGCTACACCAAGAACAAGGACACCGACAACGAGATCGTGGTGAAGAAGGGCTGGTATTCCTACACGGGCGCGGACGGGAAGGTCTACACGGTCACCTACTTCGCCGACGAGACCGGCTACCACGCCAGCGGCGCACACCTGCCGACGCCGCCGCCAGTGCCCGAGGCTATTCAAGCGTGAGTTTTAGAATTTGTAACTTTTGTCGTTAGGTCGCTTTGGCGTTGGTGCCCTTTCATAGGGAGAGGGGTGCAATATACCTATTTATTTTATTATTTTACACTTGTTTGTATACTTAATAGACAAATTAGACAACAGACTCGAATTATTCGCATTGATATTATGTATATTTGTCTGTAACTGACACCCTCAAAGTTACGAAACGGATACATAATATTGATTGAAAGATTCCGTAGTGTTAGATGCGTTCATCCTTTGTAAGAATTGCTAGAAAATAATACAATACATTCGGCATAACTTTCAAGTCTCTTTCATGAAAATCTAAAGTCCTGCCTAAAAGTAAGTAACTTTCATCATTGAGTTCTGAAGGTTTTAACTAAGTCCACCATAAGATAAAAAAAACTTACGCATTCGTGACGCAAACCGTTTCAAAACTTTTTCCAAATAACTACATCGTAATAGAGCTAATAATAATAACACTCAACATAACGGACATTATCGGGCAGATTACGGAAACAAATAGGCTCCCAAAGTTATTTATGCGACGATAATTTAAGCTTTCCGCAATATGTATAACTTTTCCTATATCCATTACCGTTACCTTTCTTCTAGAAACATCCTCAAGCCTTGAGGAAAACGCTGAGTAAGCGCTTGTTTTGTACCCCATTCTACAAATGGGAAGGCGTTTTAGCAAGAGAAATATTGCCTAAACTTGTACACGGGTTGTTAACATAAATGTATTGCTGTAGTTACTCATAAACTTCAGGTTTTGGGTTACAAAATCATTCGGATATCGGTGAGGTTTGGTAAAAAAGTCGTTCTTGATTATTTGTAAATACACTCATAATTCCCAAACAATAGGGCCCACCTATTCATTCCACATAAAATAATTATAAATAGGCATATCGTCACATTTCGTTTTCATAAAAATTATCTGTAAGTATTTATATAAAAGTAAGTATACCTAAGTACCTGTAACGTATACTAATTAATATAAGTAGTAGGTATACGACAGCGATTAATCTGTTGAAATATAATTGACGATCGACCAAACGGTTTTTAGTTGTACTAAAAATGTTTACAAAAACCGCTGATAGATAACTTGTAATGTAGCTAGAATCATTGGCCTCAGACAAAAACAAATTATAAGATTTTCGTAATAAAAAGGTGCCTAATAGAATCATAGTAATATAGTTGGCTCTATTTCTGTTAGCCGTTTAGTGTGAATTCTTAACATGTTAATATGGATCATGATCCACTCATATACAAACACAGTCATTTTGTAGAAAAAATAAAATTGTGCGCGAAAAAAACATCCAAGTAACGCATTGCTACCCATCCTTCATAGCCGGTGTCTTTATGACCCTATCAAGATGAATCTCTCAAGGTCTAAGACCATAAAACCATATACGGCACAGGTTTAGTAATTCACACGCACAGGTATATTTACATCATTTATAGACGACATAATGTTCAAGACGGATTTTTTACGACTGTCACCCGCTGACTCATGTCTGAAAACATTTTAGCACGTTGGGGTTTATGAACTTAGGTTCACTTAGCTTTGCGTAATATATCTTATGGTTAAAGATTCTTTAGATTTTACACATTGCCTAGAGCCTGAGCACTGAAGAAATTCGAAAAGTTTGTTACAGCCACGCATTGATTGTTATGTAAAGTAAATTAAACTAATTATGTGTGTAGAGGGTCTGACTTTTCATATAAAATTTCCTCTAAGTACTACTTTAGCTTCAACATACGCGGCTGACACTATACCTACACTAGAAGACGAATCATTTAGAACCAGTCACGATTTCCAACGTTTCATTTCTCCTTCACAGGGCCTTAGACCAAGCAGCTAAGGAAGAAGCCGAGAAGCACAAGCAGCAGCAGCAGCAGAATTACTACCCGAGCTCGACCCCAGCGCCGTACTACCCGACTACCCAAGCAGCCTACTACCCGACTACCCAAGCAGCTTACTACCCACAACAGCAACAAAACTACTACCCGCAACAGCAAACTTACTACCCGCAACAGAACCAACAAAACTACTACCAAGGGTAGAGTCTAGTCTAGATAAAACAGCGAATTTATTTTAATAGATTAAAATTAACGATAGAGATTCGAATTACCATAACTGTGTTAAAGAGGAATTAATTTAAGTCTCATAAAAAGATACTCATTTTAATTTATTTGACGAATGTCGAACAGTGTAACGGTTAGCCTATTAGTAAGTATGTTTGAGGAAACAAAATGCTTTGTAAATGTTACGCGCGTCCGTAAATATTTGCAATAGCTTTGCCAGTTATCTTTTTCACGAAGATTTGTTTGTGAAATTGATTACTGCTCATACGATATACGCTGCCAGTGATACTTGCTATTATGAAATAAACCTTTTTATAAGAAAAAGTTTTACCTTATTTGGACTTTATCTGTAGCACCGCTCGTTAACCCTTAACATACCTGTAACAAAACGAAACATCGTTAATTTGTGTTCGGTTATCTTGAATCCAATTTATTGAATGAGAGAAAGACCAAAATCAACACGCAACCGGTTTGTATTGGGGCATTGACATTGACCATTTCCCGAACTTTGCATCGCAAATCACAACACAATGCAAAAAGATCTGGGTTTGGCAGTTAATTTATTCAATTTATGTGCCCATTTATCGAACTGCTCGTTTTGCCAAAATGGACCGAGGCACCCTTCAGAGATTAATTAATAAATTCCAGGGCCTTATTAAAAAGATTGGAGATAACGTTCAATTTATTAAGTGGACTCATTAATAATAATCAAAGTTTATAAAGGTACTTTTTAAATATTATATACGCTAAGAAATGAGCATTGTTGACAAAGAAGTATCATTACCACTTTTACTTGGGCTTGAACAGCAAATATCAGATACGCATCTTAATACGAGTAAACAGAGAGGCATAATTACGTTCATTGTAGTAGAAAAACATGGTCTTGCTGTTGGAAGAAGAGAAACTATGCTCATCGAGCGATCTCTGTCACGAATGCCTGACCACAGAGACGTTGCATGCGTATAAATATATGCGGAATTCGATTTCATTATCAGTCTATTATCTGCTGGTGCAAAATTGTGACGTGTGAAAGAAACCAAGACAACCGTGCTTGGAAAACGGAAAAGTTTATTACAGCTTCAAGGAAAATGAAGCTGGTGAGTGAAGTGACAGTGTTTTAAGTTAAACCCTTGGATTTATAAATAAAAATACTCCGTAAGTAATAGTTGCTTTAATTACGAAACTTTTCATGTGTATTTTTCTATTATTTACAGATACCGATAGCTGGACTATTAACGTTTATGATAGTAAATGTAGAATCACAAAACTTGCAACATGAACCATATCCGTATCCACCGCAATTTCAAACGCCAAGCTCAGCCGTATTTACATCGGACAAATCCTTGTATTTACCTCCAGAAAATCATTCCCCTTTACCTTACTTCCCAATGAAGAATGTTAACAATCTTCCATTTCCTTATCTCCCTGTAAGCGGTACTAAAGCACCTTCAGTATATCCTACTCCTTATCCTTTGATTAATCCTTCGTCAATAGTCCCAAGCTTTGATGACGATGATGACGAGACTGAAACGGATAACGGAAGAATAAGACTATCATCTCCTCAACCACCTAAGCAATTTCAAAACCAACAGCAGCAACAACAACAACAAAACAATAACCGCACACAGAACACACATCCAAATCAACAAAATGAAAGGAAAGAGGGAAGAATGATGACAAAATCATTACCTTTACCATACCGCCAACCTATTGATAGAGCGGATGTGAAAATGCCGTTCCATTATGGTACGATGCCAACTCCAATTAACCAAACACCAGCTTCACGACGACACATGATAGTAACAGCAGAGATGTCAAAGGAACAAGCGGCTTACGATCAGTTAAAGACTGCATCACACCCGGGACTGCAGTTTGTGCATGCACCGCCTGGCTTTGTCTCTTCGACAACGGAACCGGCTATTCCGATCCTTAGATTGTCCAATGAAATGGATTTGGATGGAAGCTTTAGTTACGAGTAAGTTTTTGACAAGTAAAGTCCAGCAACTTTGTGCCTGACCTTCTTGAGGGGTAAAAGAAAGAGGGGTGGGAGGCAAGATACTGAAGATGCGTAGCGAGATGTGCTGTAAGGGCATAAGGCACATAATTGGTGGACTATAAATACATCAAATATAATATGTAAAATAAGTAAAGATAACTGATCATTGACCATTTCATCAACCCTTTTAATTTTAGAGCCCTTGGAGCAGATCAGACCCATTACGTGCAGCACAGCCGCATGGAGAATATGGGTTCTGAGAAGGAGGAGCAAGTTGTGGAAGGTTCCTACTCGTACGTTGGAGACAACGGCCAGACTTACACAGTTCACTACATCGCTGACTCAAACGGGTTCCGCGCTAGTGGTGACCATCTCCCAGTGGCGCCGCCTATTCCGGAAATCATCCAAAGGTACTTAATGCACTATTGTTTTTACATAAAAGTTCAATTTATGTCGTAACTAAATAATTTAATATTTATATTTTTTCTTCATAGGGCTGTACAATATAATCTAGCGGAAGAAGCAAAACGTCCTCCTCATTTGAAATCATCCTGGGAAGAAGACTCTAAAGAACAAAATGAGAGACCGAAAAATTACAACCAACTGTTTAACAATCCACCTCCACTGCCACCACCAAGAAACTTGTTTACAGGTAAACAACCCGAAGCGTTTTCTTATAACTATGGTTTACAAGGAACTGAGACCCATGTTAATGTGCAAAATCCTAACAATAACAATAACAATAACAATAACAATAACAATAATAACAACATGAATAACAATAACAATAATAACAACATGAACAATAACAATTTGGTCGCCGCCGCTAGTAACCAAGCACCAGTAAAAACTGTTGACTTTGTAAACGATCAAACGCAGGTTAAGCCAGTTAACAATGGTCCTATTGCTCCTCAAATTACATTTTTGGCGTCTCAAGGCGCTCATGTGCCTTCGGCTAATACAAACCAACAAACTATATCTAGAATGTTTTCCAACATAGAAAAATCGGCCATGCCTCAGTTAATGAACTACGAGTCAATCGTAAAAGATAACAATGAACAAGAAAATAATAAGGCCTTATGGAGATGGCAGTATGGAACCACTGCAAACAATGCAGGTCCGGTTAAAGAATCCATATCAAGATCATTTGCTGAAGGTGACGATATTATGATAAATTTCAATGACATGACTCAAGAAGAATATACTAATATGATTCGTTCACAATTGGAACCTAGCCAAAACATTCAAGCTACAGAAAATCAAGCTGCACCGTACGGCCTACCTGAAGAAAAGCATTTAAACATTCATAATTATGAAGCAGCTCCTCAAAATACACAAAATAACTACGTCACAGAATCCCAAACGAATATTCAAGTAGAACCAGAACAAAATACACGTGCACCATTGAGTTATCAACCACAAGAACAGAAAACGCCGGAAAATGCTTTCCCTCCTCAAAATCCTGACAAGAAATGGTATGATACAGTTCAGCAGCAACAACCACTTGAGAGTACCAAAACACATGAAAGCCGAAAATTTAATTCAGGTGATTACTCTAAGCTTATAACTCAAAAACATTTTGTACCCCAAAGTCAAACTGTGACTCAATCATACGATTATGAAGAAGGATTCTATGATGTAAGAAAAATTAAATCTTATAATCCTGAACCTACTAAAACATACCATCGAGAAGTAAAAGAAGAATCTCCGCAAACAAAACAGGAAGTTGTTAGTAGCGAACCAACTATTTCTAATATTGAGAACTATTGGTACAATCAACAACAAAGAAGTGAAAATACCCAGCCATCAACTCCACAACCTACAACCAAAAGCAGTTTTAAATTCACTGATTTTATTGTTAGCGAAACCAACGATAGTTTTAAACCTATTATAGATACAACCAAAGAACAAACCACAGAAAGACAAATAACAACAACAACAGCTATAAGTGTTGAAGACATTTTTGAAAGTAATATTTTTTTGAAAAACTTGGTTAGAAGTAACAAAAATAATACGAAACATGCTAACAAAATCACTGAAGATCCTAAGCCAAATTTCCCAGAAAAAACCACAGAGGCACAACAACTATCTTCACTTAACAAACAAGATACTCAACAATCATACAGTAATAATTATAACCAAGATAATCAATTTCAAAACCATCAATTCTACCAGAAAAATGCGCTACAGAACAATCACGTGAAAGCAAACAGTGTAGAACAACAAATGTACCAAAATCACAATACTCAAGTCAATGCTGATGCACAAAATATGTTAAACAAGTTCAATTCGGATACACAAAAGATGTACAATAATTTCAACTTAGAGACAAAAGTGCCAAATCATTTCAATGCAGAACCTAAAGCTGATAAAGTTCCCAAATTCTTACATGAAAATCCATCAAACGATCTAAAGTTTATGAAAATGAAGCCGATGGATATGTCTGAAGTTATCAACTTAGTGGCAATGAAAAACCATTTTGAGTCAAGTAAGGTACGACCAAAAAGCAAACCGTTCCCAGAATTCCATCAGCCCAAAGAAATGTATTACACCAGTCCCACAGAAAACCAGGAAGAGAAAGAAAACAACAACAAACATAAAATCACTCAAGAACATGCACTTTCGTATAACAAACCACAATTAGAGCAACCGCAAGTTTACACTCCAAAGAAATCTTTGAACCAGCAACAGCAAGATGAGTTGAGAGGTATAATAAAGAATTACAAAGTTTTGCAACGCAATAAGCAGAGATCAGAGCAAGATAACTCTATGAGGAAAGAACAAAACTCGATACCATTGAGAATGATGCAAATGCATTCACCAAGTCTACCCCCCTTGGGGAGAGCTGGGCCCACAATAAAGACATACTTACCACCCATTTATGTATAGGAACAAAACACTGTGATTAGGTTAAATTTAAATTAATATAGTTGGTAGCTTTGTAAATATTGTTTTCTGTTTGCATTTATTAGTTGTAAGAAATAAAATTATAAAAATTTACAAATTAATGTTGGTTTAAATTGTAATCCATTCCCCTTACATTTTAATTTTAAGTGATGTGTGTAAGTACCTACATACTAAATAATTATTTTAGGTAAATTATTAAATGAGATTACGATAACTAATACGATAATCAACTACGATAATAAGAGATTAAACTTAACTTTCTTAACTTTTACTTTAACATTCTTTTAATTTCAGTTTCACGAAGATGATCAGACTCAATTTAAAGCTTATTATGTATAGTATATTTTATGTATAGTATACTATACCTCTAACACATATTACTTAACTACCTTTAGATATTAGGGGCCTTACCACAAAAACATAAGACATTATTTAACAGATGTTTAGCGCTGTCAAACGCCTACAAAATATGTGAAATTTAGTTTATAACACATGCTAAACAATGTTTAAAGTTTTTTGTGGTAGTACAGTAGATCTTTTATTGATAAAAAAAACACAGTGAACTATGTGCTTAGGAACACACCCTGAATGGAACGGTATCACCTTGCAAATTTTTCATTGGCTGATTCGCTTTGCTAGTGAAAATGACGGGTGATGAAAGATCTGCGATTGGCCACCGGACAACGGATCGCGTGCGCAGATGCGATTATGCGCATTGCGATCTCCCTGTCTGAATCGAAAGCGGAACGGACAGCATTTTCTAAGAATTTTTCAAATTACTTAATTTGATTTATCTTTTATCCCGACTTCTTTAACCCCTTGTCTGGCGGAGCTATTTTTATAGATCGATTTATATTGATTTTTCCGATCATAATTTGGTTGGCGTCGCAGACTAGGAGGTTTTTTAAGAATTGATCTTTCACCAAAAATAAGTTCTTCTTGTAAGAACACAGGTACTAACTAAATTACATCATCATTTTGTTATATGTTTGTGCACTCATAAAGTGTAAAGGCTCTTTACATCTACTCTTGTCTTTCAAGTATAAAATATGAAAATTTCATCAGCAACGAAAGTAACAGTATATAAAACCGAGCTCTGAATATATTTTTCAGTACAAAAGAGCTGTGTGCTTTATTGAATTTTCATAAACGTAAATTTCCGGTAACGATCGAATGACAGTCTTAATAGCCAATACGGGTATTTACGATGTGCCCACTTGTTCGATAGCAGGCAGTGCCTACAGAGTATCTGCAGAGAATTTTAGTTTTACTGCAACATTCATCAATTAATAATGAAAGCTTTTTCTTTTTTAATCTGAAAAATATTGCAACTTTTATTAAACAGTCTTGCTAACATACGGTCATAGTTTTGTTTTCATATACATTAAGCTCTTGCTTTCCAAGAATTAGGAATTAGTTAGTATTAAGAAAACTATTTTCCGCATTTTCATGGGAATTTAAATACTTAGCATTTTTGGTGAAGCGAGGCTAATAAAAAAAATTAAAAAAAAACACAAAAAAAACACGCACTCACGCCTTGTACTAATGTACTCCCTTGCGGGGTAGGCAGACGTGCATTGCTGCACCCACTTTTCGCCAGAGTGTTATGTTAGTCCCAATGTAAATGGGGGGCGGGCCTATTGCCATTTTACGGGCACATCCAAGACCCGAGAATAAATATCTGTGTTTAAAGAAATATCTGCCCCAGCCGGGAATCGAACCCGGGACCATCGGCTCAGTAGTCAGGGTCACTAACCACTACGCCATTCGGTCGTCTAAATAACACAACTTACATAATACACACATGTAATGTTTTCAAAAATATGAGATATTTGTGTAGGCATTTTGTGGGTGGGACTCCTTCATTGCTCGCGAGTCATCATCATCATCAGCCAATAATCATCCACTGCTGGACATAGGCCTCTCACAAGGAGCGCCACAACACTCGGTCCTCGGCCTTCCTCATCCAACCACTACCCGCCACCCGCCTAAGGTCGTCAGTCCAGCGGGCAGGAGGGCGTCCCACGCTGCGTTTGCCTGTTCGTGGTCTCCACTCGAGAACTCGTCTACCCCAACGGTTATCGGTTCTTCGGCAGATATGACCAGCCCACTGCCACTTCAGCTTGCATATTTTGACAGCTATGCCGGTAACCTTAGTCCTCTGACGGATAACCTCATTTCTGATACGATCCATCACTCGCTCAGTTTTGTGAAAATTCGCTCATCGCTCGCGAGTGTATTATAATGATTATCATGAAAGTACATAAGCCGAAATAAACAGGCTGGTCTGATTAGGTACACAGTTACATACAAACGTCGTGTGCTCAGTAATTTGGCGAATAGGAGCGGCGCGACGCAATCAGACGACGATATTGTGTACTAGATACAGTCAGCAAAAGAGACAAGTGACGATGCCACCGCAAACACTTCCACGTTACGAGCTATGACGAGTGATAGAGTGCACGACAACATTATATGCTCACGGGCAAAGAAACAGTTCCACTTACAACTAGCAGATCCCAAATGGCCTGAATTTTTAAAAACATTTAATTGAAAATTTAAACAAAATATTTACGTTTCTAGTTGCTAATATTGTGATGCGCCGTTAAATGTACTTAAATGTTGCAGAAGGAGTCATTAAGTTAGTTTTTTCCGTTTACGAGTAATTTGGTAATTTTCTCAATGGAACGTTTTCATTGTCCGTGAGTGTACTTAGTAATTTAATAAAGGTATAATACTATTAAAGTCTTTCATTTGTGTCTATCAAATGTAACAAACAAACTTTTTGCACTGGATAGCTACTTATCTCTTTTGTAGGCTGTACAGGCTGTAGACTGCTAGAACAGTTTTGTGTAGACCCTCGTACATTTTAAACTTAGTTTACGTTTACTATATACCAGAGCCAATTTGCAAGCTATAGTGGCAATAGGCTGGCCTTATGAGCATCTGTTTACCCCTTGTATTCGTATACCATATTTTGTGCCTTATTGTAATAATTTTCTCTCCTTCACTCTTCGACGAAATATTTTTCCAAGCCTTTATGACCTTGTTTATCCTGAGTAAATATTATGATCTACGTATAAGTTGGTATCCATGGCTAAATAGTATATGCCTAAAAGCTAAGTGGATTAGCCAAAATAAAAATGTAAGTAGGTACAGTGGGGTCGCGCTAAACGTAACTAACACGGCTTTGACGTAGGGGATGAGGATGAAATAACTGGTCTTTTACGGGATAAAGAAACTACAGTACGGAATTGTAAAAAAAACATTCGTCTTATAACAACCACCACCATTTAGATTTACGTACTCGTATTATATTAGGCAGGAATAATGAGGGAAGTAAGGTAAATGTCCCAGTAGTTGACACAATAGTGGCAATAACAACAACGTTGTTAGGGAAAAACTTTTGTTACGAAATCAGGCGGTAACTAATTAACAAATTTTGGTAAATCAGTCTTCTATCTAAATTATTTCCTTACAATCAAGTATCTAATTAAACATTTTTTACTAATTTACGAGAAAATTTAAACAGTCTCAAAATGTACCTATAATTGATAGGAAATTTTTCACTTCGCCCAGTAATTGACAAAGTAGTTTTACATAGGGTAAATCGTGGTATAACTGGCATGTGTCAGTAACTGGCACTTTGACTATAAAACTAAATATATTAAGCTTTTGGATATAGTAAGACCATCTTTGATGTGTTTACAGCAATCTCCAATTCTTCATTGATATTATAGTTTAATTTTACGTCGCTTGGTGGGTATTTTCCGGCGCTGGAAATTATCTCAGTCAAAGCGGCGAAGATCGCCAAAAAAATGCACGTGCGTTAAGTTTTTTCTTAAGGAGACACCAAAATTTGTATGGCCTGTTTTCGCGAAAATAAATAAGTTTTTGATAGTGTGACAATAACAAGGAAGTAGGGGAAGGTCTAAACAATATCATAATAGCCCGATTCACTGTGATTTTTGTTGCTTTTGAGTTATATTTGAGGGTGCTAGTTACTGAAATGTAATTTATATCTTCACTTAGTAACTGGCACCCCCCTGCCAGTTACTAATATTTTGGGTTTTGTGATTTTGAGCTATTTTATACCTTCTATCGACAGAAAATACGATTTAAAGTGCACTGTAAAAACCCCCAGTGTCTAGGCAGCTTTGTTTCAATAACTGGCACGGGGCTGCCAGTTACTAATCTGCATACATTTTTTTTACGCACCAATAACTGGCACTTACTGGTGCGGTAAACATTTCTTTCATGTTTCTTTTCAGAAAAATGACTAAAATCAAGGCAATCTACAGTAGTCTGTAATTGTCCATTGCTGGACCTCTCACCAGCAGTCCAGCAGTGACACTGCACTCTGTTCTCGACCTTCCTCATCCAGCCACTACCGGTCAGCTTTATAAGGTCGTTGGTCTAGCTGGCCCGAAGGTATCCGCCGCTACCCTTGCCTGTTCGTGGTCTCCACTCTAGAGCGCGTTTGCCCCACTGGTCATCGGTTCTTCGGCAGCTATGGCCTGCCTAATGCCACTTGAGCATACAGAATTTAAGAGCTATATCGGTTACTCAAGTTCTCTTACGGATTACCTTATTTCTGATATGGTCCTTCATAGAACCACCAATCTTTAATGTCCACGTCTATGATCCATACGTCATCACCAGTAAGACGCATTGACTGAATACCTTTGCCTTCAGGCATTTATGTGAAAATTTATCAAATCTTCCCTTATGCAGTCCAATCCAGTAATACATATTTTGTTTTATGCACCTTACAGCTTCGTTTTCGAAGTTCCTTCTGCCTAGTCGAATAGACTGTCCAAGGTAGACATAATATACTGTTGCTGCATTAAGGCCGCTATGCATGTTACAACGAGGGAATTCCAGAACTGCCCAGGTCTAAATGGAATCAAAGGCTTTCTTATAGTCCTTGAAGAACTTGATAGAAACATGGTTCGTGATGACCTTATAAAACAGCTTGAAAACATGACTTATAAACAAAACTTTCTGCTCCTGAACCTCCTGCAGGTTGACTGGTAGAGAATGCTCTTAGCATTAAGTCCACCTCATTGTACATCTACTTTTGTAAATTGTGCAATAAAAGCATAAATAAATAAATAAAATTGGTTAAAGAGCTTCTGAAGCTGTTCGAGGATAGTAATAGCTTTCAGAAGAGCTGTACTAATTGAAGTGAAGCTGAAAGCCGTAAAAACCTTCAATTTCCGCAAGAAATTTCAGCTTAGAGGCAACTATACTACCGTCAGCAGTCTTCAACTTAGCCAGGTCACTTCTCCCAAGCTGCTGAATGAATACATCAAGGTCCACAAGCATTTGCTTTCTCCATTTCCGTTTCCAAATCCAAGGGTTTCTCGATTTGTTGCATTCATATGGACCCACGATTCGTCGCATACTTGTACTGTCATTTTGTCGTAGAAGTCGACCATTACAACGGTGATTTTGAGTCTTACCGGTACAGAACCTAGACAGGTAATTTTACATTACCTAATATCAAATATATTATTGATTTTAGAGTACTTATTGACCTAATTGCATGATTTTTTAAAAGGTGCCAGTTATTGAAACATCATGTGACAGTTACTAATTTTTACTGCCAGTTACTAGGTTTTTTGGGGGTAGTGCATATAAACTTCATTAAAATCTAATATTAATCATATATCTTTACCATTTATGCCTGTAATTGTTCGTCATCTTATTGCCAGTAATTCAAGCCTACCAGAGCTTAAATCAGGCTAATAGTTTATTTTTAATATATTTTTTTGTGTTGCTAGTCGCTTAAACTGCCAGTTACTGGTACTTTTACCCTACTGTGTTCCAGTAATTGATATGAAGTCGTCAACAATTTTTTTACAAAGTATAAAAAATCTGTCATAGCAAAAGTAAAGTAATTTTCATACATAAAACATTAAACATTTTACACGTATTCGCAACATATTTTACGCATTAACGTTACTTGATATGGGGTATCAATTACTAGGTATTTGATTTTTTCTTGTCCTAGTAGATGATACAAACAAGTAAATATAATAAAAAATGGTAAAAGAAGTATGAACCAGAGAAGTAACTCTACATTCAAAGGTAATAAAAACAATACCTACCCATAAAACGCCATAAGCCAACTGCAATATCGTACCGGCGAACACTCTGAGCTTAGTTATTCAATTTACGAAACACAAGTAAAAGCGTTGATGGAAACGGCTGCGCAAGAAAAAAATTGTAACGTCAAATTGAATCGATGCAGAATACTGACACTTTGGTTGTTAATTTGACAGACTTCAAAGTTCAAGTATTGACAGGAGTGCGTTTAAAAACTTAATTAGTTTTCTTATTGTTCAACCATAAAGTTGAAACTATCAATTACTGGGACCCTATCAACTACAGGGACATTTACCTTAGGTATGCACTTAGTATTTGTAAACATATCAGCTATGAGTAAAGTGAATATTATGTGCATTTATACAGAAATCCAAGTCATCCTCACCTGCACGTGGTGCACCCTGCTGTTCAACCGACGAGGCTCTGACGCAAACCCCGCCAACACGCACTGGACCAGCGCGGTGGGTGTAAGGTCCAAACCCCCCTTTCAAACATGCATTCACAACCTGAACCACGGCCCCTAGTGCCCGGCGGCTCCGGAGGCCCCGGCGACGACGGAAGCTGGGGCACCTCTGGAGCGGGGGGTGCTAAGAATCCCCGGGCGAATACGACCCTCCGTCAAACGACCTTGGCTCATTGCAAATCGGACACTAAGTTAAACCTTTTGACTTACAACGTTCGTACTCTTATGAAGGACGAACGACTAGCGGAACTGGATAACGCTATTAAAGATATTAACTGGGATATTATAGGACTCTCGGAAGTGAGAAGAACGGGAGAGGAAACTCTAGAACGGGATGATAGTATATTTTACCACTACGGAACCACCGCTGGGCTTTACGGTGTAGGATTTTTAGTAAAAAAGAAATGGAAGCATCATATTCTCGAATTTATAGTTCTGATAGACTTGCGGTTTTAAAATTAAAGTTTACTAATAAACAAACTCTCACCATAATCCAGGTTTATGCCCCAACATCATCACATACCGACGAAGATACCGAAGAGTTCTACGATAGCCTGAACAAAGCTTATGACGAACACAAAGGTACATGGACGTTGGTTTTAGGTGATTTCAATGCGAAAATTGGTAGCAGACAGGATACCGACAATGACCAAATACTTGGTCCCTATGGTCTAGGTAGCCGAAATGACCGCGGCACGCGTCTGTTACACTTCGCATTTGGGCAAAACCTGAATATCAGCAATAGTTTCTTTTATAAAAAACCTCAACGCCGCTGGACTTGGGTTTCACCAGACGGAAAAACCAAAAACGAAATAGATTTTGTATTATCATCGAATAAAAATATAGTGAAAGATATTAGTGTTTTAAACCGATTTAATTACAGCTCTGATCACCGACCAATTCGAGCGAAGATATCATTAAATGTTAAAGACACCCGGAAACAATTATATTCAAAAGGCAGTATAATTACCAGAGAAAACATATTAGTTCATGCAGATATTTTTAAGTTGGAATTGAGTAACAGTTTTAATGGATTAAAATCCGACACAGTTGATGCAGAGCAAGAATATGTTAACATTCAAAAAGCCATACATACCGCTAAGAAAAAGGTCAAGCAAAACTCAAGCCGTAAAAATATAAACAAATTAACACCAGCCACATTATTATTAATAAAAGAGAGAGAAACACACCCCAAATGCACTAAAGAGTACAACGTCATAGATAGACAAGTTAAACGTAGCATACGGAGAGACATAAGAGCTTTTAACACCGAAATAATAAAAGTGGCATTAGAAAGTAACAAGTCCTTAAGAACAGCCAAAAAAGGTATAAGCAAAGGAAAAACTTGGATTACAAAGCTAACAGACGAGAACGGCAATCAACAAGCAGGGAGAGATAAAATTATGGAAATTTGCACCAAATTTTATAAGAAATTATATACCGATTCAACAAAAACTAGTAATAATAATCATGATACATATTGCCGCCCAGACTCCATACCACTAATCACAGGTCTTGAGGTCCACCGCGCCATCTCGAGTTTAAAAAGTGATAAAAGTCCAGGCGATGACGGCATCACCTCAGATACATTAAAAATAGGAAAATCCGTTCTCGTCCCTCACATAACAAATCTTTGCAACACCATTCTCATTTCAGGAAAAATACCTAGCAAACTATGTCATTCTAATATTGTTTTACTCCATAAAAAAGGCGATAAATCCGATATAGGCAATTACAGACCTATTAGCTTAATTTCTCATGTGTACAAAATTTTCATTAAAGTTATAGAGAACCGGATTGCTGGCATTCTTGATTCCAACCAACCGCCCGAACAAGCAGGATTCCGCCCAGGTTTCTCCACCTCAGATCACCTCCACACCCTCAACCAGATCATCGAAAAGTCTACCGAATATAATAAGCCACTCTACTTGGCTTTTGTAGACTATGCCAAGGCATTTGACAGTCTTTCACATCCCGCAATATTTCAAGCCCTCATAGACCAAAATGTCCCGGAAACATACATAGACCTAATAAAAATAATCTACGAAAACAGTACAGCCAATATTAAATTGCAATCAGCAGGACCCTTGTTCAATATAGAGAAAGGCGTAAAACAGGGCGACCCGCTATCTCCAAAACTATTTACTTGCACTCTCGAAGAAGTTTTCAGAAAGCTTGCGGTCCCATGGGAAGACAAAGGTATTGACGTCGGCGGCAGAAGATTAACCAACCTTCGCTTCGCCGACGACATTGTACTCTTTGCCCCGTCGGCATCAACACTCGAACACATGCTGCAAGATCTCAGCACGGCAAGCCTTCAAGTCGGATTGTCGATGAACCGGTCCAAAACCAAGATCATGTCCAATAGTGCGAAACGCAGGGTCACGGTTGACGGTCAGGATATACAATATGTCAACGAGTACATTTACTTAGGCCAGCTAGTCTCATTCGAAAACAGGCAAGATAAAGAAATCGATAGACGTATCGAAAACGCCTGGAAGAGCTACTGGTCTATGAAGCAGCTGATGAAGGGCAACCTTCCACTGTCACTCAAGCGCAAACTCGTTGATATGTGTATCTTGCCCGTCCTAACCTACGGCGCACAGACATGGTCACTGACCGAACATCAAAAGGCCAGACTGAAGGTTTGCCAAAGAGCGATGGAGCGTAGTCTTCTCGGTGTAAAATTGACGGACCGTGTCAGGAACACCATACTACGCTCCCAAACTCGCATAGTCGATGTCGGTGTCGAGACCGCAAAGCTCAAGTGGAACTGGGCCGGCCACGTCTGCCGCATGCACCCGGACCGGTGGGCCAAGATAGCGACCGAGTGGGTGCCGGGCGACGGGCGCCGGCGGAGAGGCAGGCCGAGACGGAGATGGCGGGACGACCTGGACAAATTCGATAACAACTGGGCTGAGGGTGCACAGGATCGAAAGGTGTGGAAGATGAAAGGGGAGGCCTTTGCCCAGCAGTGGGAAAATAAGTAGGCTATTATTATTATATATTATATACAGAAATAACATAAGTATTCTTCATGTAGATCCTGGCCCTGGCACCTTTATAATCCGTCAAGGGTCTATTTTTTGTCTTTCAGGACTAGCGATGCCTTTTTCACAATTCCAAATTTTCACACAATTAATAAATAATAATTAAATATGTGGGGACATCTCACACACGGCCATCCGACCCCAAGCTAGGCAGAGCCTGTGTTATGGATATTGGACAGCTGATATATCTACACAAATATATAGATAGATACATATTAGATATAAATATCAACACCCAAGACCAGAGTACAAATATCTGTCTTTAAACAAATATCTGCTCCAGCCGGGAATCGAACCCGGGACCTTCGGCTTAGCAGTCAGGGTCACTAACCACTATACCAGTCGGCCGTCAATTGGTAAGTAGGTACGAGTATCCTAGTTTACAGGGCATAATCCAGATTTCTAGTTAATCCCCAATCGTCGTGTTATCCTAGTGAATTGGTTCCGATGAGTTCTTTGCCAAATAGGTCCTTAGCTGATTGGATCCACCAGAGTATGGGCGGGAATTGGAAGATAGGATTTAGGCTTATTAGCTTAAGTTTATATCATTGCATTGATTATTTCATCTGCGAGTGTTGGAGTCGTACAGTTAGTAGAATCAACAACGTAGTAACTTTTTACAGTAGAACCTCTTAATTTAAGAAAAGTGAGCTAACTAAATGTTTCGAGTTAAGAGGTGAAAAGTAGTTAAACGTAGACATTTATACAACTGCTTTATTTAAATAGGATATAATTATAGGTACTTTTTACATTGAAAAAAATAGACCAACACGGTTTTAATTATTTTTTTAGAAAATAACTTTGTTTTTATACATGTACGTAACCTTTTGGGACACCCTGTATGTGTATTCTATACTGTGTGTTTAATAAAAAATACTCAAGTATTGCAAAGGATCTAACAACCCTATAATTTTAACAGGCGAATTCCAATATTACCAAAACAGAAGGCGGTGGCCTAAAAATTTACATCCGAACCTAATTTTCTCACTGCGTACGCCGTTCACATGTAAACTATTCCTCCCCTAGACCCGTCATGTAATGTGAATGAGTCACAGGGTGGTTACTCTATACTGAAGAAAACCTACGACAGAGAACTGTCATGTAAACGGCACCTTTAATACAACGTGATAGAGTCAGTTAAGAGAGAGAAAATTAGTTTAATAAAAATAAAAGATAAAATACTCTTTATTGCACACAAACAGAAACAGTATTACATACATGAAAAGAAAATAAATAGCACAATCGGCGGCCTTATTATTAAAAGTAATCTCTTCCAGACAACCAAATTGAAAGGAAATAGAAAGAAAGAAAAAGGTCGCCGTTTAATCTCATATAGAGTGACCCCGCAGGGCCGGCCGAGGGTAGCTAAGATCTTTGAATCATAGGGTTTTACCGTCACAAGGGGTTTACTATACATGGGTAAGAAGAGCGCGATTCGGGGCAACTTGGAGTTTCTAAAGTGAAAATAAAGAGAGACGAATCGAAGATCTATGTTATTTTACACACTCACGAGCAATGAACACGTTCCATTGACAAAAGAAACAAATTACTCCTAAACGGACAAGACTAGCTTAATAATAATAATACTAGCTTTTGATTTCTTCAATGTGAAGTTATATACTATATATGTTATTGTTAAATGAAAACTGTGATAGAGTACCCTTAGAATGATAGAAAAAGTTGGTAACGAAGCTAATGAAAACTTTTAAGTATCATTCACATATTTTACATATTTATGTAAAGTACATATTATCATTTATTATCTTAACTTAATTCATTATAATAATTGTCTACAAACAATGGCTTTCCTTCGTTCAGATACTTTGGGCTCCCTGTGGCACGCATCCGTTATCGCTTTAAGATCGCTGAGTTACTGTGAATAGGGCACCTAGTGACGTGGCCTTGGTTACGCTTTAGGGGTTCATTTGGATCGGTTAATAGGGTGATACGGCATTATGGCTTCCTCTACTGTTAGCTTCAACAAGTTCTACAAAATAGGTAGAGCCAAGTACCTACTTTCGTAAACAAATTGACTGTAGGTATTTGTGGTATAGCCGCGTGCCGCGTGATATCTAAGTGTCTTATTTTATAAGTTAATTGTGCATCTTAAATAAATATGACTTTGGATTACTCTGGAGTGCGATGAAAAACAGCGACCTACCCATTCATTTCAGTTGATAGAAAATCGGGAAAATAGGGAGTTATCCCTGTACCCAAATTCACGCCATCAGACTGGCATATCCATTCATTTTATCGCCTCATCCACACTTCCCGAACTTCAACCATCACGTTTACAATAATGGGACACGTTCAGGAATTACCCTCGACCCCTGCGGCCTACTGGGGGGTCACTCTATATGAAGAAAAACTAAGTTTCGGAGCAGCAGCTACACTATCTCGTTGGATTAAATGCCGATTGCATGACAACTCTCGTTCGTTCGTTTTTCGTCAGTATAGAGTAACCCGCCTGAAACTGCACAGCTGGTGCAAGAAAAACGTGTTAAAACGCGCGCCGAATCATGATCTATTGAATTGAATTCAATGTTGGAAAGAGTAAGTATAACAATAAATTGTAATACCTATGTAAATCATTAACTCCTATAAATTATTTCAAAATTTTCTCTTCCCTCCAAAGGTGGTCTGGTAGAGATTGCTTTAATTTTCAAGCAAGTCTTTTTGTGCTGTTTTATTTGTAAATTGTTATTTTGTAATATTTCCTTTCATGGAGCAAAATATTCTATTATATTTCTAACTTACCTAGTAAGTACCTGTGACGAGACAAACCTTGGGTTGGAAATTTATTGAGAATGACGATTTGTGTAAACATAAACATATTTCACAACATACTCGTACTATTACTTTTTTCATCCACTTCGATCCTTACAGAGTACTTAATACCAGAGTATACATTTTCTATCACTAAGCGATGTACTAAGTAAGTAAGTACTTCTGTAGTTACTTCCCAAATAGTCTTCGAAACAATAAATAAAACTCCAAGTACCTAACCGGAACCCCGAAACCCCTAATGTAACCAAGACCGCAAACAAGCCCATTTTCGCATAGACAGATCGATTTTACCACAAAAAGAATTGAAAAGGACATCAAAGTGTTAGAGAAAAGGGAACTGCTAGGGAAATATGTAAATTTTAATGTAGCTAGTCGAACTCCCACATCAAAGTCTGTGCAGCGAAAACTGATTTTCACTCCACATTGTAGGTATAGTGTAGCCAGAGCTTTAGTGCGTTTTAAAACTCCCTATATAGGTACATATAAGTTTTCATGGATTAATTGAAAAGTCTACATCGTATTATAACAGCTATTGTTAGTAGCTGTTATAACTTATAAAGAACTTATACTGTAATAATTATTATTTATCTGATTATGAAGTGACTTAATGAAGAATGTTCTTCAGGGAGAGTGATGCACTTATTTATAGGAGTTTTCGGAATGTTAACTAAAGTTGTTCCTAATGAACAGTGTTGTAGTTACCATCCCATTTAGCTAACAATACTTTTTCTAGCTATATATTCTTTATCTATACCTACACTGTGTAGACGAATTTTCTTTATAAATGCACTCTGAACAGTAACTCTCTATACTCCTTCAATGCCAATAAAATTCGTTTGACATTTCCGTTTTATTTTCTCCTTTTCGTTCCGATTGTGACAATGTGGGGGCCACAGTTGTTGTTTGTTTTGCATTGCACTCTCACTCTAGCGTTTGTTTGAAAATGTCCTCTCTTTGATATTCTTCTATTGCATTATAAATATTCGCCGTCAAAGAGCCCTTCTTTGAATAAGAAACTCAATGATACGGTGGCTTAATCTATGAATGAATGTTTGCTGCTCACAAAGTAAAGCGGCGTATTGAATTCAGATGTGACAAATAAAGATCGTCATAATATAGTACAGTGCCACAAACTTATCTGTTCCGGTGACAGTTCATGTAAATGTGTAATATTTCTTCATTCTATAAGATTTTAAGTTTGCTAGTAGTGGTAATTCGCTCTTGTGGTTTCAATAAACCCATCTTATCTATATCAATATATAATTCATTAGTAAATAATGAGATATGGATCAATTTAGTTAGCTTTCACCGGAACATATAAGTTTGTCGCACTATAACGTTTATCTACATAGACTAAGATGCCGTGTCGATGTCGATGTCGTGGGGGTTGTTTTCTAATATGACAAACGTCATATTGTAGAACTTTCACTACAATAAGATTATTATGAATCAATTTATGATTTTATTACTTAGATCACTCATCATACCAGACATCGATTATATTGACATGTCGCATGCCCCTTCGATTCCACCTCACCCAATCACGGTTTTAATCCTTTTAGCTGCACCTGGCAGAGACAAGCACAATGGCGGGTGCCCGGGGAGGTATACGATGTCATCACAGCGATTAATTACTGGAAAATGAACACCGCACGCCGATTTCAATTAATGCCCATATCCGAAATTAAATCTGATTACTGTTCACCCTGGGGGGCGCGGTTTAAACATGGTTTAAACGCGAGAGATGCTAGTAAAGGATGCATGAGAGGAAATCCGTGTTTTGGAACTGTTCATTCGCTGGTTTTTGGAAGATTTTTCGAATTGGGTTTTCAGAATGTTTGTGTTCTGTCCAGGTACTAGATACAGTACAAATTTCGAACAATAAATATCAAAATACCTCATTAAATGTCCATCTAGTATGAGTGTGGGATATGTAAAGAAAGAAGCCAAGTAAGCAGTAAAATTTTAAACTTTAAACATCTTCTGCACAACTCTTCTGCCGTTCGTAATGCATACGGGCATAACGAAATCTTCCAGTTGCCTTCTATAGCTTCATAATAAAAACTTCAGTAAGAAACCCCGCATTGTCAAGACGAGACGTCCCACAGTTGCTTTAAAAATCGCCCGCCGCTTCCTATTCGGGAAATCCTTGTAAGTATGAGCTAGAAGTTTTCTCATAAACGAAAGTGGGAAGCACTTTTCTAGTCTTAGAACGGCTGCAGTTTTTGCTAACGTATGCTGTACGTAAGTATGGAGTATTTGGTAAGTTTTTACAAAGAGAACGCGACGTGACAAAAAGGTGTGTTGGAAATATGGGACATTATCATTTGGGTAAAAAGGCTACAGGGTTTAGAAAATTATACTTTGGTTATGCTGGCTTGGCTATACCTATATGATGGCGGCTGTGTTTTTGTCTTAATGTCCTATTATTTACTACACTTTGTCAAATAAATATTTAGTTTTATTGTGAGAAAATAAAGGATATTTAAGGTATTAAAGGTAAGCTAACGACTGTAATCCCCAAAATGCTTGCAAGCGAGCTATCCGATACTTTAAAGAGACTGACAAAATCTTCCTTCTACGATTCACAATCCACTTATCAGCATTCCTGCTCCTGACCGAAGCCAAAGCACGACCGAAGTCATTCAACACACGTTTCCCTCCACCACTTTTAAAAGACGCCCTAAATTTTCTCCCGAAAGCACTAGACATAAGTTATTCCGCCTGTCTTCACCTACACCCTAGCCTTGACTACAGACATTTCTGTCTGGGCCACATCTGGTGCCAATATTAGTATGTTGATGAGCAATCGTGATAGCACCCTGCAATATGATTTATGGAGCTCAGCGGCTCCAGAGAAACGGAGGGCAATTTTTGTGAGCAAAATTGGATTTTTGATAGTATTGATTTGTTGCACAAAGATTGGTTTATGATGAAGGGCAAAAGGAAGCGAGACCGAACAAGTATGTTGTTATTAGGATTAATTTTTGTAACGTAAGAGAAGTACTATGTTCCTTTGGCTATAAGCTTTCGTATCTATTATTTTTGAAATTTGTTTAATTGAATTTTTATTTATTTATTTATATACACTTTATTGTACACATACACAAGCAAACATAAAAGAGAACAGTTACAAATCAAAACACAAGACGTATACAAAGGCGGGCTTATTGCCAAAAAGCAATTTCTTCCAGCCAACCTAAGACTGGGTGAAAGATAAATGAATGAATTTGTTTTTACTTTTACTGTTTACAAGAAGCCTCGCAGAAGTTAAATTTTATGAATAAGTAGGTAAGTATATGAAGATAATTAAAGAATCATTAAATACATACTTATAAAGTTAATGCTCTGAAAAAATTTCCCTTTTTGCCTTTCTTTGATGGTGTGGTAAGTTTGTAGGTACGTAGTACACATCATTCGTATCTGGCCAAACCCACGCCTACAGTGATGTGTACATAAACATCACTGTAGGCCTATGTTTCCATCCTTACCATTTCCCATTTCTACAGATTATCGTTTTTACAGATTCCCCTTTTTACTAATTTTCACTCGTAGGACATAACCATTTCTACAGATTATTGGCAATACCTACCTACTGCCTACACGGCTAGCGGTGATGTAATTGATAGGACAGATGATATTAATGCCCACATTGCCCACCCCAGTGGGCCGCACAATTTATGTTGTAATACAACCACCGATTTGACACCCCAACGTGTTTCATGGCAGCCGACATTATTTTTCAGATTTACTGCAAGTGTCTACCTAACTAGGTATAGGGTATAGGTGATAAAGTACTTACCTAAGTACTTATTTTTTTGTCTTAGTAAGTATGTTTTTTTAATTAAGATTTACTTATCTTACGTTGGTAAGAAGTACTACACTTTATTCCTATTTTACTTTACCTCATGGTTCTTTATACTTCCCGTGGAAATAAAAACCTTCCACACCACACCACTTCATTATAACTACACAAAATAGACAAATTATACAACACAGGTTTACAAACAGACTTATACGAAGCAGATATTCTCATACAAAGGCAATTTAACAGTGATCGAATTTTTAAACCATGCTACCCGCAATCAGCTGCAACCTGCAAAACAGGGAAGGCAATGGAAGGCTTTCAAATAGAAAGTCTCTAAAGCGCGATCTCTTAGTGAAAGTCGGTACTATTTGCTACAAAAACGTAGTACCACCATAAATAAAAAGCATTGTGAGTAAATATACGTCGTGGTTTTGCAAAGTTCCACTAGATGGCGCTGTTACGGTTTTTTAGAACATAGTATTATACAACAACAACCCTTCCTTCATTGGAAGGAGACCCGTGCCCCAGCAGTGGGGACGTAATGGGTCGTGATGAAAATTGTTCTATTTTACCTGCCCTATTGTGTTAAGTAAGTCATATTTTTGGCATTCCTAGGCCAATTTAGGTTTGTTATACCTCATTCGAAAGCTAATTAAATACTGAAGTTTTAAAGATAATTTGCAACAAAAATTGTTACGTGATTTTTTATTTTAATTAGGGTTTTTTTCTGTATAGTGACTGTTTTATTTTATTTTAATTTTGATGTTTTGAAGCCTATATGGCTTAAGATAACGTTAGTTATGTAAATTTAATAGCTATTATTATTTTTTTCATTATTTAATAATGTAAAACCATTAAAAAAGTGGTTTTAAAAGGTCTACTTTTTCTTAAATTTATGTTTAAACTTTTTATGGACGATTTTTTTATAAAATTCTAAAATTATGAATATTTCAGAAATGGTTAACTTTTGGATAGTACATACCTTATTGAAATCGACTAGTATCTATCTCTTCTATCTCCCCTTAACGGATCCGCCACTAATTACCAATCACCCTGTATACTAAATATTATTAAGTATTTTATTTATCATACTTACCGTACGTAGGGTAAGTAGGTAAGTATGTAAAATTAAGCTTTTTAATAAGTAATCATTTTAATTACATAAAATAATAACTCAACATTTTAACAGGTAGGGAGATTATTCTGTAAGTACTTATTTAAAAAGCAAAGAGACAAATACCTACTTTCTAAGCCTACTTTGTATCATCGAAGTTTGAAAGCTTCATACCTACTTATCAATAAGAAAATAGTACCTAAGTACTTACTTATAGCAACGATCGATACCGATAAACGTACCTTAATCTACTTGTAAATGTTTAAGTTACGAAGGAACTTCAAATATAAATGCATTTTTTTTACGTGAGCGCGAGTTTTCATTGAAAAAGCACGGCCGGTCGAGCCGTCTGGCTGTTGAATTGAAAGTTTTACTCATAAAATAGTTTTTCAGCTGAAAAAGCATTGCAGTACTAATAGAATAGCAGGCGCCTATCGTTTGCTCAGCTACGGGGTGCGGCGGCGGTGAAGTATTGTACCAGCTACCGCTGCACGGGTTCGTTATCGACGTAGGTAAACGTCACTACTTATATCGCGATTCGCCTTAAACGATGAACGCGCATTAAATGCGGTGGCGGCTGGGATGTATAATAACTAGTACTAGGTAATCTAGGTATAGGTTTAAACTTGGCATAGGTAATAGTTCATTGTTACCCATTGTGCAATTCACCTCAGTTGAACCCCGTTAACCCCGTATTTAGTCCCTCGGTATGTTTATGTATACGTGTGTCCCCACACATATATGTATACATAAGTAATCAGTAAGTATATTTATAAAATTCATAGTGCCTAACACTCCAGAGTGGTCCAGCAGTCGTGAGTAAATTCCCAAACACATTCTAAGTGAAAAAAAACCTCGCAAGCAATGCGTTTAGATGCACGGCTCAATAGGCACTTAGGGCTTTGTGCTGGTTGAACCCCGGAATCTTCGGGCTAGACTTTTATAGAGCCGGCTCTTTGTAGCCCAGATAGCTCATCTAGATAAGTGGCGAAGGCTTTCATACCACGAGTGCCTGCGGAATGTCCTTTAGCTTCTAACAACACTTCGGGTCGCCTTCAGACGAATATTTCAGGATTGAGGCGATATAACACGGACTGCCGAGGTGTTGAAAAGATTTATAAGATCGCACAGGTTAAATTTGAATGTGAAAAGATTACGATATTCAATTTCGGCTCCGGGAAAATTTCAAGGAAGTTAGTAAAAAATTCTAAAAAAAATATTTTATATAGCTGTTCCCGCGCGCTTTGCTTCGCCTTAAAAAGTTTTCCCGTGGGAATTCCGGGATAAAAAGTAGCCTACGTTCTTTCCCAGGGTCTAAACCGTAGGTATACCAAATTTCATTCAAATCCGTTCAGTAGTTTTGGCGTGAAAGAGTAACAGACAGACAGACAGATAGACAGACAACAGTTACTTTCGCATTTATAATATTAGTTAGGATTATTTACGCTATATGCTCGTAGTATGAACTTATCATTGCTAATCATTCATATCGTTCCTTCCGGGATCACTAACTAATGTATCTTACTTATCCCCTGCCTTGTTACTACCAAGTACAGTGGCGAGACAGAATCCTCAGCCGATCCTCGGCCAATGAACCAGTGTGAAGTTGGCAGCCTAAAGTTAGCAGCCTAAGTGTAGGCGACCAAATTAAGTAGGTTACGATTTGTACCACACATATTATTCAAAATTAGGGCTAATTTCATATTACTAATAAATACAAATGTATTAAATAATGAAAATTTAAAACATCGAATGACAAAACCGCAAAATAAAAAGCAAAATAATTTTTTAAAAATCTATTCTCCTTAAGTGGATGACGTTTCAACCACGAAGGAGTCGGAAAGCCACGACCAGACCTAGTTTAAATCGAAGGCTGGTTAAGTAACACCACCTGAAAGAAGTTTCATCAACATTGAAAGAGGATTACAGGTGTCAGTAAGAAGAAGAATGCTGAAATCTGGGGAAAAAATACATATTTCACAAAGTTTTTTAAAAATTTAAGCCGAAAATGCTGATAAGACCGCAACGTCTGCTGGTTTTTATGATCTGCACTGATGATTGCTGAAATCCATTTTCAGGATTTTCAGCTCACATGAGTACCTCTCCAGTTATGGGTAAATAGGTATTTAGCGGCCTAAGTCAAAACATTACTTTTATACCCTCAGATACCATAGAAGTAGGTGGAAAGCCACGACCAGACCTAGTTTAAATCGAAGGTTGGTTATGTACAAACAGCTGAAAGAAGTTTCATCAACATTGAAAGAGGATTACAGGTGTCAGTAAGTGGAAGAATGCTGAATTCTGGGGAAAAAATACATATTTCACAAAGTTTTTTAAAATTTTCAGCTGAAAATGCAGATAAGACCAATACGTCTGCTGGTTTATATGATCGGAAATGATGATTACTGAAAACTATTTTCAGGATTTTCAGCTCACATGAGTACCTCTTCAGTTATAGCTAAATAGGTATTTAGCGGCCTAAGTCGAAATAATACACTCATACCCTCAGATACCCTAGAAGCAGATGGAAAGCCACGACCAGACCTAGTTTAAATCGAAGGTTGGTTAAGTACCAACAGCTGAAAGAAGTTTCATCCACATTGAAAGAGGATTACAGGTTCCTGTAAGAAGATGAATGCTGAATTCTGGGGAAAAAATAGACATTTCCCACAGTTTATTAAGATTTTAGATGGAAATCCTCATGAATCCCCTAGAAGCAGGTGGAAAGCCACGACTAGACCTAGTTTAAATCGAAGGTTGGTTAATAATCAACAGCTGAAAGAAGTTTCATCAACATTGAAAGAGGATTACAGGTTCCTGTAAGAAGATGAATGCTGAAATCTGGGGAAAAAATAGACATTTCCCAAAGTTTATTGAGATTTTAGGTGGAAATCCTCATGAATCCCCTAGAAGCAGGTGGAAAGACACGACTAGACCTAGTTTAAATCGAAGGTTGGTTAATAACCAACAGCTTAAAGAAGTTTCATCAACATTGAAAGGGGGTTACAGGTTCCTGTAAGATGATGAATGCTGAATTCCGGGGAAAAAAAATACACATTTAATAAAGTTTATTGACATTTTAGATGGAAACCCTCATGGATCCCCTAGAAGTAGTTAGAAAGCCACGACCAGACCTAGTTTAAATCAAAGGCTGGTTAAGTACCAATAGCTGAAAGAAGTTTCATCAACATTGAAAGAGGATTACAGGTGTCAGTAAGTGGAAGAATGCTGAATTCTGGGGAAAAAAATCATATTTCACAAAGTTTTTAAAAAATTTCAGCTGAAAACGCGGATAAAACCGCAACGTCTGCTAGTTAATATGATCGGCACTGATTATTGCTAAAAACCATTTTCAGGATTTTCAGCTCACATGAGTACCTCTCCAGTTATAGGTAAATAGGTATTTAGCGGCCTAAGTCGAAATATTGCACTTATACCCTCAGATACCCTAGAAGCAGGTGGAAAGCCACGACCAGACCTAGTTTTAATCAAAGGTTGGTTAAGTACGAACAGCTGAAAGGAGTTTCATTAACATTGAAAGAGGATTACAGGTGTCAGTAAGTGGAAGAATGCTGAATTCTGGGGAAAAAATACATATATCACAAAGTTTTTTTAAATTTTCAGCTGAAATTGCAGATAAGACCAATACGTCTGCTGGTTTATATGATCGGCAATGATGATAACTGAAATCTATTTTCAGGATTTTCAGCTCACATGAGTACCTCTTCAGTTATAGGTAAATAGGTATTTAGCGGCCTAAGTCGAAATATTACTTTTATACCCTCAGATACCCTAGAAGCAGGTGGAAAGCCACGACCAGACCTAGTCTCAATCGAAGAATGTTTATGTACAAACATCTGAAAGAAGTTTCATCAACATTGAAAGAGGATTACAGGTGTCAGTAAGTGGAAGAATGCTGAATTCTGGAGAAAAAATACATATTTCACAAAGTTTTTAAAAAAAATCAGCTGAAAACGCGGATAAAACCACAACGTCTGCAAGTTAATATGATCGGCACTGATGATTGCTAAAAACCATTTTCAGGATTTTCAGCTCACATGAGTACCTCTCCAGTTATAGGTAAATAGGTATTTAGCGGCCTAAGTCGAAATATTGCACTTATACCCTCAGATACCCTAGAAGCAGGTGGAAAGCCACGACCAGACCTAGTTTTAATCAAAGGTTGGTTAAGTACGAACAGCTGAAAGGAGTTTCATTAACATTGAAAGAGGATTACAGGTGTCAGTAAGTGGAAGAATGCTGAATTCTGGGGAAAAAATACATATATCACAAAGTTTTTTTAAATTTTCAGCTGAAATTGCAGATAAGACCAATACGTCTGCTGGTTTATATGATCGGCAATGATGATAACTGAAATCTATTTTCAGGATTTTCAGCTCACATGAGTACCTCTTCAGTTATAGGTAAATAGGTATTTAGCGGCCTAAGTCGAAATATTACTTTTATACCCTCAGATACCCTAGAAGCAGGTGGAAAGCCACGACCAGACCTAGTCTCAATCGAAGAATGTTTATGTACAAACATCTGAAAGAAGTTTCATCAACATTGAAAGAGGATTACAGGTGTCAGTAAGTGGAAGAATGCTGAATTCTGGAGAAAAAATACATATTTCACAAAGTTTTTAAAAAAAATCAGCTGAAAACGCGGATAAAACCACAACGTCTGCAAGTTAATATGATCGGCACTGATGATTGCTAAAAACCATTTTCAGGATTTTCAGCTCACATGAGTACCTCTCCAGTTATAGGTAAATAGGTATTTAGCGGCCTAAGTCGAAATATTGCACTTATACCCTCAGATACCCTAGAAGCAGGTGGAAAACCACGACCAGACCTAGTTTAAATCGAAGGTTGGTTAAGTACCAACAGCTGAAAGAAGTTTCATCCACATTGAAAGAGGATTACAGGTTCCTGTAAGAAGATGAATGCTGAATTCTGGGGAAAAAATAGACATTTCCCAAAGTTTATTGAGATTTTAGGTGGAAATCCTCATGAATCCCCTAGAAGCAGGTGGAAAGCCACGACTAGACCTAGTTAAAATCGAAGGTTGGTTAATAACCAACAGCTGAAAGAAGTTTCATCAACATTGAAAGAGGATTACAGGTTCCTGTAAGATGATGAATGCTGAATTCCAGGAAAAAAAAATACACATTTAATAAAGTTTATTGACATTTTAGATGGAAACCCTCATGGATCCCCTAGAAGTAGTTGGAAAGCCACGACCAGACCTAGTTTAAATCAAAGGCTGGTTAAGTACCAACAGCTGAAAGAAGTTTCATCAACATTGAAAGAGGATTACAGGTGTCAGTAAGAAGAAGAATGCTGAAATCTGGGGAAAAAATACATATTTCAGAAAGTTTATTAAAATTTTCAGCTGAAAATGCTGATAAAACCACAACGTCTGCTAGTTTTTATGATTGGCACTGATGATTGCTGAAAACTATTTTCAGGATTTTCAGCTCACATGAGTACCTCTTCAGTTATAGGTAAATAGGTATTTAGCGGCCTAAGTCGAAATATTACTTTTATACCCTCAGATACCCTAGAAGCAGGTGGAAAGCCACGACCAGACCTAGTCTCAATCGAAGGTTGTTTATGTACAAACATCTGAAAGAAGTTTCATCATCATTGAAAGAGGATTACAGGTGTCAGTAAGTGGAAGAATGCTAAATTCTGGGGAAAAAATTCGTGAAATATGTGTATTTTTTTTTCCCGGAATTAAGCATTCATCTTCTTAGAGGAACCTGTAATCCTCTTTCAATGTTGATGAAACTTCTTTCAGCTGTTGGTTATTAACCAACCTTCGATTTAAACTAGGTCTAGTCTTGGCTTTCCACCTGCTTCTAGGGGATTCATGAGGATTTCCACCTAAAATCTCAATAAACTTTGGGAAATGTCTATTTTTTCCCAAGAATTCAGCATTCATCTTCTTACAGGAACCTGTAATCCTCTTTCAATGTGGATGAAACTTCTTTTAGCTGTTGGTACTTAACCAACCTTCGATTTAAACTAGGTCTGGTCGTGGCTTTCCACCTACTTCTTGGGTATCTGAGGGTATGAGTGTAATATTTCGACTTAGGCCGCTAAATACCTATTTACCTATAACTGAAGAGGTACTCATGTGAGCTGAAAATCCTGAAAATGATTATCAGCAATCATCAGTGCCAATCATAAAAACTAGCAGACGTTGTGGTCTTATCAGCATTTTCAGCTGAAAATTTTAAAAAACTTTGTGAAATATGTATTTTTTCCCCAGATTTCAGCATTCTTCTTCTTACTGACACCTGTAATCCTCTTTCAATGTTGATGAAACTTCTTTCAGCTGTTGGTACTTAACCAGCCTTTGATTTAAACTAGGTCTGGTCGTGGCTTTCCAACTACTTCTAGGGGATCCATGAGGGTTTCCATCTAAAATGTCAATAAACTTTATTAAATGTGTATTTTTTTTCCCGGAATTCAGCATTCATCTTCTTACAGGAACCTGTAATCCTCTTTCAATGTTGATGAAACTTTTTTCAGCTGTTGGTTATTAACCAACCTTCGATTTAAACTAGGTCTAGTCGTGGTTTTCCACCTGCTTCTAGGGGATTCATGAGGATTTTCATCTAAAATCTTAATAAACTGTGGGAAATGTCTATTTTTTCCTCAGAATTCAGCATTCATCTTCTTACAGGCACCTGTAATCCTCTTTCAATGTTGATGAAACATCTTTCAGCTGTTGGTTATTAACCAACCTTCGATTTAAACTAGGTCTAGTCGTGGCTTTCCACCTGCTTCTAGGGGATTCATGAGGATTTCCACCTAAATTCTCAATAAACTTTGGGAAATGTCTAATTTTGCCCCAGAATTCAGCATTCTTCTTTTTACAGGAACCTGTAATCCTCTTTCAATGGTAATGAAACTTCTTTCAGCTGTTGGTCCATAACCAACCTTCGATTTAAACTAGGTCTGGTCGTGGCTTTCCACCTGCTTCTTGGGTATCTGAGAGTATGAGTGTAATATTTCGACTTAGGCCGCTAAATACCTATTTACCTATAACTGAAGAGGTACTCATGTGAGCTGAAAATCCTGAAAATGGTTATCAGTGATCATCATTGCCGATCATATAAACCAGCAGACGTATTGGTTTTATCTGCATTTTCAGCTGAAAATTTTAAAAAACTTTGTGAAATATGTATTTTTTTCCCCAGAATTCAGCATTCTTCCACTTACTGACACCTGTAATCCTCTTTCAATGTTGATGAAACTTCTTTCAGCTGTTTGTACATAACCAACCTTCGATTGAGACTAGGTCTGGTCGTGGCTTTCCACCTGCTTCTTGGGTATCTGAGGGTATAAAAGTAATATTTCGACTTAGGCCGCTAAATACCTATTTACCTATAACTGAAGAGGTACTCATGTGAGCTGAAAATCCTGAAAATGGTTTTCAGCAATCATCAGTGCCGATCATAAAAACTAGCAGACGTTGTGGTCTTATCAGCATTTTCAGCTGAAAATTTTAAAAAACTTTCTGAAATATGTATTTTTTCCCAAGATTTCAGCATTCTTCTTCTTACTGACACCTGTAATCCTCTTTCAATGTTGATGAAACTTCTTTCAGCTGTTGGTACTTAACCAGCCTTTGATTTAAACTAGGTCTGGTTGTGGCTTTCCAACTACTTCTAGGGGAGCCATGAGGGTTTCCATCTAAAATGTCAATAAACTTTATTAAATGTGTATTTTTTTTCCCGGAATTCAGCATTCATCTTCTTACAGGAACCTGTAATCCTCTTTCAATGTTGATGAAACTTCTTTCAGCTGTTGGTACTTAACCAGCCTTTGATTTAAACTAGGTCTGGTTGTGGCTTTCTAACTACTTCTAGGGGATCCACGAGGGTTTCCATCTAAAATGTCAAAAACTTTATTAAATATGTATTTTTTTTCCCGGAATTCAGCATTCATCTTCTTACAGGAACCTGTAATCCTCTTTCAATGTTGATGAAACATCTTTCAGCTGTTGGTTATTAACCAACCTTCGATTTAAACTAGGTCTAGTCGTGGCTTTCCACCTGCTTCTAGGGGATTCATGAGGATTTCCACCTAAATTCTCAATAAACTTTGGGAAATGTCTAATTTTGCCCCAGAATTCAGCATTCTTCTTTTTACAGGAACCTGTAATCCTCTTTCAATGTTAATGAAACTTCTTTCAGCTGTTGGTACATAACCAACCTTTGATTTAAACTAGGTCTGGTCGTGGCTTTCCACCTGCTTCTTGGGTATCTGAGAGTATGAGTGTAATATTTCGACTTAGGCCGCTAAATACCTATTTACCTATAACTGAAGAGGTACTCATGTGAGCTGAAAATCCTGAAAATGGTTTTCAGTGATCATCATTGCCGATCATATAAACCAGCAGACGTATTGGTTTTATCTGCATTTTCAGCTGAAAATTTTAAAAAACTTTGTGAAATATGTATTTTTTCCCCAGAATTCAGCATTCTTCCACTTACTGACACCTGTAATCCTCTTTCAATGTTGATGAAACTTCTTTCAGCTGTTTGTACATAACCAACCTTCGATCGAGACTAGGTCTGGTCGTGGCTTTCCACCTGCTTCTTGGGTATCTGAGGGTATAAAAGTAATATTTCGACTTAGGCCGCTAAATACCTATTTACCTATAACTGAAGAGGTACTCATGTGAGCTGAAAATCCTGAAAATGGTTTTCAGCAATCATCAGTGCCGATCATAAAAACTAGCAGACGATGTGGTCTTATCAGCATTTTCAGCTGAAAATTTTAAAAAACTTTCTGAAAAATGTATTTTTTCCCCAGATTTCAGCATTCTTCTTCTTACTGACACCTGTAATCCTCTTTCAATGTTGATGAAACTTCTTTCAGCTGTTGGTACTTAACCAGCCTTTGATTTAAACTAGGTCTGGTCGTGGCTTTCCAACTACTTCTAGGGGATCCATGAGGGTTTCCATCTAAAATGTCAAAAACTTTATTAAATATGTATTTTTTTTCCCGGAATTCAGCAGTCATCTTCTTACAGGAACCTGTAATCCTCTTTCAATGTTGATGAAACTTCTTTCAGCTGTTGGTTATTAACCAACCTTCGATTTAAACTAGGTCTAGTCGTGGCTTTCCACCTGCTTCTAGGGGATTCATGAGGATTTCCACCTAAATTCTCAATAAACTTTGGGAAATGTCTAATTTTGCCCCAGAATTCAGCATTCTTCTTTTTACAGGAACCTGTAATCCTCTTTCAATGTTAATGAAACTTCTTTCAGCTGTTGGTTCATAACCAACCTTCGATTTAAACTAGGTCTGGTCGTGGCTTTCCACCTGCTTCTTGGGTATCTGAGAGTATGAGTGTAATATTTCGACTTAGGCCGCTAAATACCTATTTACCTATAACTGAAGAGGTACTCATGTGAGCTGAAAATCCTGAAAATGGTTTTCAGTGATCATCATTGCTTATCATATAAACCAGCAGACGTATTGGTTTTATCTGCATTTTCAGCTGAAAATTTTAAAAAACTTTGTGAAATATGTATTTTTTACCCAGAATTTAGCATTCTTCCACTTACTGACACCTGTAATCCTCTTTCAATGTTGATGAAACTTCTTTCAGCTGTTTGTACATAACCAACCTTCGATTGAGACTAGGTCTGGTCGTGGCTTTCCACCTGCTTCTTGGGTATCTGAGGGTATAAAAGTAATATTTCGACTTAGGCCGCTAAATACCTATTTACCTATAACTGAAGAGGTACTCATGTGAGCTGAAAATCCTGAAAATGGTTTTCAGCAATCATCAGTGCCGATCATAAAAACTAGCAGACGTTGTGGTCTTATCAGCATTTTCAGCTGAAAATTTTAAAAAACTTTCTGAAATATGTATTTTTTCCCCAGATTTCAGCATTCTTCTTCTTACTGACACCTGTAATCCTCTTTCAATGTTGATGAAACTTCTTTCAGCTGTTGGTACTTAACCAGCCTTTGATTTAAACTAGGTCTGGTTGTGGCTTTCCAACTACTTCTAGGGGAGCCATGAGGGTTTCCATCTAAAATGTCAATAAACTTTATTAAATGTGTATTTTTTTTCCCGGAATTCAGCATTCATCTTCTTACAGGAACCTGTAATCCTCTTTCAATGTTGATGAAACTTCTTTCAGCTGTTGGTACTTAACCAGCCTTTGATTTAAACTAGGTCTGGTCGTGGCTTTCTAACTACTTCTAGGGGATCCATGAGGGTTTCCATCTAAAATGTCAAAAACTTTATTAAATATGTATTTTTTTTCCCGGAATTCAGCATTCATCTTCTTACAGGAACCTGTAATCCTCTTTCAATGTTTATGAAACATCTTTCAGCTGTTGGTTATTAACCAACCTTCGATTTAAACTAGGTCTAGTCGTGGCTTTCCACCTGCTTCTAGGGGATTCATGAGGATTTCCACCTAAATTCTCAATAAACTTTGGGAAATGTCTAATTTTGCCCCAGAATTCAGCATTCTTCTTTTTACAGGAACCTGTAATCCTCTTTCAATGTTAATGAAACTTCTTTCAGCTGTTGGTACATAACCAACCTTCGATTTAAACTAGGTCTGGTCGTGGCTTTCCACCTGCTTCTTGGGTATCTGAGAGTATGAGTGTAATATTTCGACTTAGGCCGCTAAATACCTATTTACCTATAACTGAAGAGGTACTCATGTGAGCTGAAAATCCTGAAAATGGTTTTCAGTGATCATCATTGCCGATCATATAAACCAGCAGACGTATTGGTTTTATCTGCATTTTCAGCTGAAAATTTTAAAAAACTTTGTGAAATATGTATTTTTTCCCCAGAATTCAGCATTCTTCCACTTACTGACAGCTGTAATCCTCTTTCAATGTTGATGAAACTTCTTTCAGCTGTTTGTACATAACCAACCTTCGATTGAGACTAGGTCTGGTCGTGGCTTTCCACCTGCTTCTTGGGTATCTGAGGGTATAAAAGTAATATTTCGACTTAGGCCGCTAAATACCTATTTACCTATAACTGAAGAGGTACTCATGTGAGCTGAAAATCCTGAAAATGGTTTTCAGCAATCATCAGTGCCGATCATAAAAACTAGCAGACGTTGTGGTCTTATCAGCATTTTCAGCTGAAAATTTTAAAAAACTTTCTGAAATATGTATTTTTTCCCCAGATTTCAGCATTCTTCTTCTTACTGACACCTGTAATCCTCTTTCAATGTTGATGAAACTTCTTTCATCTGTTGGTACTTAACCAGCCTTTGATTTAAACTAGGTCTGGTTGTGGCTTTCCAACTACTTCTAGGGGATCCATGAGGGTTTCCATCTAAAATGTCAATAAACTTTATTAAATGTGTATTTTTTTTCCCGGAATTCAGCATTCATCTTCTTACAGGAACCTGTAATCCTCTTTCAATGTTGATGAAACTTCTTTCAGCTGTTGGTTATTAACCAACCTTCGATTTAAACTAGGTCTAGTCGTGGCTTTCCACCTGCTTCTAGGGGATTCATGAGGATTTCCACCTAAATTCTCAATAAACTTTGGGAAATGTCTAATTTTGCCCCAGAATTCAGCATTCTTCTTCTTACTGACACCTGTAATCCTCTTTCAATGTTGATGAAACTTCTTTCAGCTGTTGGTACTTAACCAGCCTTTGATTTAAACTAGGTCTGGTCGTGGCTTTCCAACTACTTCTAGGGGATCCATGAGGGTTTCCATCTAAAATGTCAAAAACTTTATTAAATATGTATTTTTTTTCCCGGAATTCAGCAGTCATCTTCTTACAGGAACCTGTAATCCTCTTTCAATGTTGATGAAACTTCTTTCAGCTGTTGGTTATTAACCAACCTTCGATTTAAACTAGGTCTAGTCGTGGCTTTCCACCTGCTTCTAGGGGATTCATGAGGATTTCCACCTAAATTCTCAATAAACTTTGGGAAATGTCTAATTTTGCCCCAGAATTCAGCATTCTTCTTTTTACAGGAACCTGTAATCCTCTTTCAATGTTAATGAAACTTCTTTCAGCTGTTGGTTCATAACCAACCTTCGATTTAAACTAGGTCTGGTCGTGGCTTTCCACCTGCTTCTTGGGTATCTGAGAGTATGAGTGTAATATTTCGACTTAGGCCGCTAAATACCTATTTACCTATAACTGAAGAGGTACTCATGTGAGCTGAAAATCCTGAAAATGGTTTTCAGTGATCATCATTGCTTATCATATAAACCAGCAGACGTATTGGTTTTATCTGCATTTTCAGCTGAAAATTTTAAAAAACTTTGTGAAATATGTATTTTTTACCCAGAATTTAGCATTCTTCCACTTACTGACACCTGTAATCCTCTTTCAATGTTGATGAAACTTCTTTCAGCTGTTTGTACATAACCAACCTTCGATTGAGACTAGGTCTGGTCGTGGCTTTCCACCTGCTTCTTGGGTATCTGAGGGTATAAAAGTAATATTTCGACTTAGGCCGCTAAATACCTATTTACCTATAACTGAAGAGGTACTCATGTGAGCTGAAAATCCTGAAAATGGTTTTCAGCAATCATCAGTGCCGATCATAAAAACTAGCAGACGTTGTGGTCTTATCAGCATTTTCAGCTGAAAATTTTAAAAAACTTTCTGAAATATGTATTTTTTCCCCAGATTTCAGCATTCTTCTTCTTACTGACACCTGTAATCCTCTTTCAATGTTGATGAAACTTCTTTCAGCTGTTGGTACTTAACCAGCCTTTGATTTAAACTAGGTCTGGTTGTGGCTTTCCAACTACTTCTAGGGGAGCCATGAGGGTTTCCATCTAAAATGTCAATAAACTTTATTAAATGTGTATTTTTTTTCCCGGAATTCAGCATTCATCTTCTTACAGGAACCTGTAATCCTCTTTCAATGTTGATGAAACTTCTTTCAGCTGTTGGTACTTAACCAGCCTTTGATTTAAACTAGGTCTGGTCGTGGCTTTCTAACTACTTCTAGGGGATCCATGAGGGTTTCCATCTAAAATGTCAAAAACTTTATTAAATATGTATTTTTTTTCCCGGAATTCAGCATTCATCTTCTTACAGGAACCTGTAATCCTCTTTCAATGTTTATGAAACATCTTTCAGCTGTTGGTTATTAACCAACCTTCGATTTAAACTAGGTCTAGTCGTGGCTTTCCACCTGCTTCTAGGGGATTCATGAGGATTTCCACCTAAATTCTCAATAAACTTTGGGAAATGTCTAATTTTGCCCCAGAATTCAGCATTCTTCTTTTTACAGGAACCTGTAATCCTCTTTCAATGTTAATGAAACTTCTTTCAGCTGTTGGTACATAACCAACCTTCGATTTAAACTAGGTCTGGTCGTGGCTTTCCACCTGCTTCTTGGGTATCTGAGAGTATGAGTGTAATATTTCGACTTAGGCCGCTAAATACCTATTTACCTATAACTGAAGAGGTACTCATGTGAGCTGAAAATCCTGAAAATGGTTTTCAGTGATCATCATTGCCGATCATATAAACCAGCAGACGTATTGGTTTTATCTGCATTTTCAGCTGAAAATTTTAAAAAACTTTGTGAAATATGTATTTTTTCCCCAGAATTCAGCATTCTTCCACTTACTGACAGCTGTAATCCTCTTTCAATGTTGATGAAACTTCTTTCAGCTGTTTGTACATAACCAACCTTCGATTGAGACTAGGTCTGGTCGTGGCTTTCCACCTGCTTCTTGGGTATCTGAGGGTATAAAAGTAATATTTCGACTTAGGCCGCTAAATACCTATTTACCTATAACTGAAGAGGTACTCATGTGAGCTGAAAATCCTGAAAATGGTTTTCAGCAATCATCAGTGCCGATCATAAAAACTAGCAGACGTTGTGGTCTTATCAGCATTTTCAGCTGAAAATTTTAAAAAACTTTCTGAAATATGTATTTTTTCCCCAGATTTCAGCATTCTTCTTCTTACTGACACCTGTAATCCTCTTTCAATGTTGATGAAACTTCTTTCATCTGTTGGTACTTAACCAGCCTTTGATTTAAACTAGGTCTGGTTGTGGCTTTCCAACTACTTCTAGGGGATCCATGAGGGTTTCCATCTAAAATGTCAATAAACTTTATTAAATGTGTATTTTTTTTCCCGGAATTCAGCATTCATCTTCTTACAGGAACCTGTAATCCTCTTTCAATGTTGATGAAACTTCTTTCAGCTGTTGGTTATTAACCAACCTTCGATTTAAACTAGGTCTAGTCGTGGCTTTCCACCTGCTTCTAGGGGATTCATGAGGATTTCCACCTAAATTCTCAATAAACTTTGGGAAATGTCTAATTTTGCCCCAGAATTCAGCATTCTTCTTCTTACAGGCACCTGTAATCCTCTTTCAATGTTAATGAAACTTCTTTCAGCTGTTGGTACATAACCAACCTTCGATTTAAACTAGGTCTGGTCGTGGCTTTCCACCTGCTTCTTGGGTATCTGAGGGTATGAGTCTAATATTTCGACTTAGGCTGCTAAATACCTATTTACCTATAACTGGAAAGGTACTCATGTGAGCTGAAAATCCTGAAAATGGTTTTTAGCAATTATCAGTGCCGATCATATTAACCAGCAGACGTTGTGGTTTTGTGCGCGTTTTCAGCTGAAAATTTTAAAAAACTTTGTGAAATATGTATTTTTTCCCCAGAATTCAGCATTCTTCCTCTTACTGACACCTGTAATCCTCTTTCAATGTTGATGAAACTTCTTTCAGCTGTTGGTACTTAACCAACCTTCGATTTAAACTAGGTCTGGTCGTGGCTTTCCACCTGCTTCTAGGGTATCTGAGGGTATGAGTGTATTATTTTGACTTGGGCCGCTAAATACCTATTTACCTATAACTGAAGAGGTACTCATGTGAGCTGAAAATCCTGAAAATAGTTTTCAGTTATCATCATTGCCGATCATATTAACCAGCAGACGTATTGTTCTTATCAGCATTTTCGGCTGAAATTTTTAAAAAACTTTGTGAAATATGTATTTTTTCCCCAGATTTCAGCATTCTTCTTCTTACTGACACCTGTAATCCTCTTTCAATGTTGATGAAACTTCTTTCAGGTGGTGTTACTTAACCAGCCTTCGATTTAAACTAGGTCTGGTCGTGGCTTTCCGACTCCTTCGTGGTTGAAACGTCATCCACTTATGGAGAATAGATTTTTAAAAAAATATTTTGCTTTTTATTTTGCGGTTTTGTCATTTGATGTTTTAAATTTTAATTATTTAATACATTTGTATTTATTAGTAATATGAAATTAGCCTTAATTTTGAATAATATGTGTGGTACAAATCGTAACCTTCTTAATTTGGTCGCCTACACTTAGGCTGCTAACTTTAGGCTGCCAACTTCACACTGGTGGCCAATGAACGGCTAGCAATTGACCGACTGTTCGACCGAGGGTCTCGGCCACTCTACTCAGTAGGTGTAATCATGGTACTTATTATGACGTGATGGATCGTGATGATGATGACACTACCCACTATCCTATTCCTATAGCCACTGACCTGTGATCCAGTAGGGTCATCAGCCGGCGGCTCCCGTGCGAACCGCTCGAACTTGAAGCTGTTGGACCTGTAGAGCTCGTTGTCGTCCCTGGACCTCTTGCCACGGCAGAACCGGCGGGTGATCGACGTGTGTCTGTGGGGAAGAGGGCTTTATTTACTCAGTGGTTAAAGTGGTTGTGCCCTGGACCCCTTCCTCAGAAGCGTCGGGTGACCAAGGTTTGCTCATAGGAGAGAGGCTTAGACTGTAGACAGGTCGCAATACATAATGCAGTGGTCAAGAGTCGCCGAGTTAGGGGGACATGTCATGAAGTCAGACGAAGTTTCTGTTTGTGTTTTGTGGCTATCCGCAACTACATCTCATTATAGATCATATCACTGCTGCTGCTGATCCACTAGAAAATGGCTAATAATCTGCAAACAGCTGAACCGAGTTTCATGAAGTATTCATATACTTGGAGTAACATTACCTTCTATGTCTCTAAAAGAACTGTTGGGTTGGTACACTAGTTACAACAGACAGATACACAGACATGTTAAACTTATAGCACCCTTTTTCCATTAAAAGGGGAGATAAAAATATTATGAATGTAGTTAAAACTGGAGCAAATATAAGTCAGTCGCTATAATCACTGTATGTATGTATATTTTATTATGTACGTCTACCTCTATAGTGTAAAGGTAAGTATGTAAGTATATACCTACTGTAACTACAATTCTATCATGGAACAAGGAAGGCGCCGGGAATGCAAATGAAGAGATAAGAAATAGTGGTGACAGCTTTCGGGAAGGTAACGTTCTATAACGATTGATAGTCTTGTTGTGGAAGGAAAATAGATTGTTCCTGGGGTTGGTTTGTAATTAAGTAGGTACTTAAGTATACCTTTACCTTTATCCTGGAATAACCTATTTAATTACCATTTTGCCTTCAGTAGGTAATTCAGCCCTACAGAGGGTGAAAAATTCCTACTGATCCACATCAGTCATTCAGCTGTTTTTGTTAAGTTAACACAGACTGCAATAACATTAACTTTTCAGCTCAGCTAATGATTATTAGGTAAGCGACTCTAATAATACACTACTAATAGGTACTTACTCCAAGTGTCAATGAATTCACTTACCTCGTATCACTAGAGTGCAGGGGCCATTGAATGCCGAATATCTTAAGCCGGGCCGGCGGCCTGCGTTTCTGCTCTGTTCTGATCTCTTGCTCGACCGGTGGAGTGTGGTGGCGACTTCCTGACGAGGCCCTGGTGCCGCTCCGGCGGCGACGGCGGCGTCTCCGCTCCACCAAAATGAAGTTATCCCCGTTCCTGATGATATAAGACGAGCGCAGAGTCGACTTCTCTTCGCCTTGCTTCTGTCTTATCAGATCAGCTGTTCGCAGTGTGTGTATGTTCTGGTATTCGGCCTCGGGTGGTGGCTCGGACGCGGTCACTTCCCGGCTGGTCCCACTCCCATCCCTCTTCTTCCGGGAGGAGTGGAGTCCTACTCGCCTCCAAACCTTTTCCATGAATTTGTTTTTCCAGTCATCCCATTATTATTGTCGCGCACTCCCACTTGTCGTTGACGCGTTAGAAAATGTTCGTGCACAACATTTGTCCGTCACTCGCGTTAGGGTCAGTTCGTTCACATCACATAAAAAACGGTCAATAAACGTTTCGGAAAACTATATCAATATCACTGAATTACATACCGAGCGGTGCTATCATTGTCCCGGTGACAACGTTGTTGCTTCAGCAAAGTGTTAGTTTACCGTCCAAAGGTGCACTGTAACTGACAAGCATGGTTATTAGTTTGAAGAATAGGGTTTTATAGACGGTTAGGCGTAGTAGGTTAGTAGAATGAGGGGAGAGAATAACGTGTTTTTTGACATGTCCGTCTGTCGAGGTCCGGGCCGCCCTTCGCTCGCAGGGTGCGGGTGCATCCGACGCGCATGCGCGCTCCCCCCGTCCCAGCCCGCGAGCAAAATGGCGGAACTCCGACCCCCTTCGTTATTGAATATCTAATTTTATCCGTGCATTCATTTTAAATATCTGCTTAATGCATGCATGACCTAGATGTTGGTTTTGTTAAACAATCTAGGCAGTTAATGGTTCGGTTGTCTACCTACCCTGTAGATAATAAAGAAAGAAGAAACAAGTAGACCACCCTATGTAAAAGCTCCAGAAAGCTCTTATATTTTTACTGCTTTATTAAATCTGATTTTTTATAAATTCCTGTGAATATCGAATTTTTCATTAGGGTCTGAGTATAAAGTTTAACCAATTTAATTATTTAAAAAAACATTTAAAAGGTAAAAGGCACAATCTCATAATAAAAGGAAAGGACAAAGGAACAGGTGGGTCACTCTATATGACGAAAAACGAGGTATCGGAGCGCTCTGCTAAGCGAGCCACCTAGTGATGTAACGAATATTCGCATTCGCATTCGCGAATATTCGCACATTTTTGGATATTCGCATTCGCATTCGCATTCGCAAAATTCTGTGCGAATGTTTTGCGAATATCAGTACTTATTAGAAAAAAGTATTTTAAAATAATGGTAGGTTAACAAAATCATCCATTCGTCTATAACCTTTTATTACAAGTTACCCTCTTAATCACATTACCAGTCTTACTTTATAATTTGTTTTTTTTTTTGGACAATAAAACTTTAAAAATAGTTAATACAAGGTGGGCCAAAAGTAATCACCCTATTGGAAGTTGCTCTCATTTGTGCAAATGGCCGCCAATTTCAAATTTGTTTTGATATTGGTGGACTAGACAAAAGCAGAATATAAATTCAGAAGCCATGGAGTGATATACTCCCCAAGATCGCGGAATAATTGTGTATACTTATTCAGTTTTCGGGACACCATTTTTTCGTTTTATCTGTAATTTTTCCCTGCAAAATCGCCTGATTTTGCCGTTTGAGACGGTTTTTAAGGGGTTTTTTAAGACCCGTGTTTATGTGAATAAGCCCGTGTCTCTGGAAGCCCTTAAGGCGAGTGCGAGAATCTCTCGCCCGAAGTTCTCACTGGAGTGATGAGAAATGCCATAAAAGGAGCCCGTATGGCAATCAATTGTGACGGCGCCCATTTTTCCGATATCATCTTCTAGACTTTACCAATAAAATTGTAAAGGTTCAAATAAACATAATCAAAAAACAGAATCCAAAGTTTTCATTAAGAAAAAAAATGAGATCCAAACAACATCGGATGACTTCTATTGGTCCACTTGTAATTTCATAAGACCTAAACATACACTCACGTGCAAAGAAATAGTTCCACTTAAAAATACAGACACAATAGAAAATATTAATAAAATATTAACGTTTTTAGTTGTACACTTGGACGTAGTTACGCAGAAAGGCCTCAATCCACAACTTTGTCAAAATTGAGTTATATACTAGAACATGCTATTTAATGTAGGGTCCACCTGTCAAGAAAACAAACACAGTAAAAAACCAACTACAACATACTTTTTTGATGTGGGGGACCAACCCACATTGTATGAAACACACATTTTTTAGTTTCACATAAAGGACTCAAACTGTTTGAGTCCTTTTACAGAAACGCATTTCCTATGAAACCATGAAAAATTTAGTTTTTCATAAAAGACTCAAGCGCTCTGAGTCGTTTTAGAGAAATACTTATTCATTAAAAAATGACAATTTGTATTTAGCAGAAAGGACTCAACCCGTCTGAGTCGTTTTAGAGGAATACTTATTCATTGAAAAAAGACAATTTGTATTTAGCAGAAAGGACTCAAACCGTCTTGAGTCGTTTTAGCGAAATACTTATTGATTGAAAGAAGTCAATTTGTATTTAGCAGAAAGGACTCAAACTGTCTGAGTTGTTTCATAGAATATAAGTTTTTAATAAAACAGTTCAAATTTTATTTGGCAGAAAGGATTCAAACTGTTTTTGTTCCGTCTCTTGGCCACTATTCTGTCACCGCATTTTTCCACCTTCCGTCCCCCCACGAGCCAAGTATCCTGCCACTTCCATTTCAGTTCGGCGACCCGCATACCGACGTTGAACACTTTCCTCTTTTGACGGATCACCACGTTGGGAATATGTCTAAGCGAAATACTTAACATGGCTCGCTCTATAGCTCTTTGTGGAACTCTGATTCGGTGCACAGTTTCGTTGGTCATGGTCCATGTATCGGCACCGTGTGGGCAAGTCACATTAGCAATTAACAATCCATAAGCAGCGTCGCTCGACTCTCAAACATCTATCAGATTCATACAAGTTACGCCCGATTTGATAAGCGAGCGACGATGCCTAAGGATTGTTAATGGCTAATTTTCAGTGGTGGTAACTCCAAGGAATGTCACAAGGTGACTTGGTTCTCACACGACTGTCGGACCGGGAACCAAATCGACCACATTTTGATTATTCGAAAATGAAGACATTCACTTCTAGATGTTAGAAATACTTAAGAAGGGTTGCTAAAGCCAAGAGTGATCACCACTTAGTGATTGGAAAAATCTGCTTGACGATAGCGGGAGCTCAGAAGCAGGCCGCAAGATCTGCCAAAGATGTCGCTGTAAATAAGCTGCAGGACCCAGAAGTCAGAAGATAACTTAGTATTCAGATCCACAACAAATACCATCAACCTACTAAGTGTGGGCGACGCGCCTCAATCAAAGATAACTGCACTGGCATTAAAGACATGTTTTAAAAAAGTTGCGAAGATATAATAAGGCACAAGGAACACTTAAAGAAAGAATGGATGTCTAAAGGAACATGGCATATGATCAACTCTCCATGGAAGACTTAACATCGAACTAGACTACCATTCTAAAGAAGCACGAGTTGCGTACGAGTATTTTCTTTGTGAACAAAATATCAAACGTCATTTAAAAAAGGACCAACGCTGTTAGTCTGATTCTATATCTTGGAGAAAACAAACATCGGCTGCCATGAAGGATCTATAGAAAGAATCAAATAAACTTTGCAACAAACCCCAGGATATCTCCTTGTTACTATGGAAGACCGACTTGTAAGATGGTATGACCACATTGCCGAAGTTTTTAAAGATCTAAACCAGTCTGCATCTGAGGAGTTGGATGCAGATTCAATAAACCAGGAGCATCTTGTATATCCAGATCTTGATATATGTCAAGAAGCATAATCGTTATCATTATGATTATAATAAAATCGATAGCAATCGTTAAGCCTACTCAGAGACCTTCGGGCTGCTTGAAAACATCTGACAGTCGGGTTGCCCAATTACCCGTCAACTCTGTCAGCACAAGCTTGCTTGTGTTGGGGTCCACTAACCCACACTGGGACAGAGTAGTGGACTAGGCCTAATCCCTTCCTTCATTGGAAGGAGACCCATGCCCCGGCAGTGGAGATGTGACGGGTCGTGATGATGGTTAATGATTATGAGATTTATAACTATTCTGCATCTTGACATAAATTTTAATATCCAACCGCAAAGTAAAGTCGAAGTGATACGGACCATACGATCGCTGAAATCCCACTTTTCAGCGATCGTATGGTTCCCTGTGCTTACCATACGGGTAAGCACAGGGAACGACGGATATCCTACGGAGGCATAGAAAGGAGGATAGTTGCTATATACCGAGGATGATGAAGTGAAGTTAGAGTAAAAGAGAATTTTATTTATGTCCAACTTTATCCTTTGAGGTTTGCTTATGTTCATATTGCTTTATCCTGAAAATTATGGGATAATATGGGATGGGACACTTACTAAAAAAGTGGGCTTCTATTTCGTAAAAAATATATCAAAATCGGTTAAGTTGATCCAGAGTTTTGCTCTTGGGAACACATTTCCGGTTAGAATTTTATTCATGCCCAACTTTTTTCTATGAGGTTTGCTTTCCATCAAAATGCCTTATCCTGAAAATTATGTGATACAAACGGGTCGTAGATACTCACTAAAACGTAGGCTTCTATTTTGTAAAAAAAATATCAAAATCGGTTAAGTTGATCCAGAGTTTTGCGCTTGGGAACACATTTCCGGTTAGAATTTTATTCATGCCCAACTTTTTTCTATGAGGTTTGCTTTCCATCAAAATGCCTTATCCTGAAAATTATGTGATACAAACGGGTCGTAGATACTCACTAAAAACGTAGGCTTCTATTTTGTAAAAAAAATATCAAAATCGGTTAAGTTGATCCAGAGTTTTGCGCTTGGGAACACATTTCCGGTTAGAATTTTATTCACGCCCAACTTTTTTCTATGAGGTTTGCTTTCCATCAAAATGCCTTATCCTGAAAATTATGGGATACAAACGGGTCGTAGATACTCACGAAAAAGGTAGGCTTCTATTTTGTAAAAAAAATATCAAAATCGGTTAAGTTGATCCAGAGTTTTGCGCTTGGGAATACAGTTCCGGTTAGATTTTTATATAGATGTGAAATGTTGTTTCCGATTACATTTCAATATAAATTATTTAATAATAGGTTTAATTTTGATATATAATTTTTATTTTGTGTAAAAAAGTAATGTCTTGTGTCTACAATATAAATATTTTACTTTAAAAACCATATTGTTATTTAAAAAAAATATTTTATAAAAATAAATATTTGGTTGGATCCTTTCTGCGAAACGTTGAATTTCCCTGCTTGCATAGAAAAAGCAATTTAGGAGAAAGGATCCAAGTGCATATTTTCATTAATAACTCAATAAATATTCGTTATAGCTACACCATGATTTGCAATAGTAAAATAACAATAAATATGCATATTTTAAGATAATTTCCACATATAAGATGCTTTTCATTGCTGAAGAATACCGATTAGAACTTAAAACGTCTATATCTCAGAACTAGGTTTGTGTGGGTTGAGTCCTTTCTGCGTAACTACGTCCACTTGTCCAAAATTAATAATGCAGATCTTCACAAAAAAAAATAAGAGTTCAAAAGAAATAAGAGTCAATATCATATGTCACATAATCGAAAACAACCGATCTGTCAAAGATTTCTATGCGCATTATCAATTTTGGTGCACTGTAATATTCTGATTCGTCGTTAAATGAACTTAAAAATTGCAGAAGTCGTCATTAAGTATTTTTTTGCGCTTAGGAGTAATTTGGTGTTTTTCTTAATGGATCTTTTTCATTGACCGTGAGTCTAAATAAACAAACAAAAAGCATATTTTCACAGTATAGTGTCAGAGCAAGACAGCCATACATTTAAATGTTTCGTATAAATCGTCCTCAGAAACTGCATACAGTCGCAATGTGTCGTAACTGTTACGGAGTTAATAAAGTTTTAAAAAAAATGCGTCTAGTATTGTTAAGCCTAGAACGGAACGTATCTCCTTCAGTACGAGACTGCCACCAAACCATACAAATATCGCCAAATTTGAACACAAACTGAATATTCGCATTCGCATTCGCATTCGCGAATGTCGATTTCAAATATTCGCATTCGCATTCGCATTCGCGAATGTCTAAAAACACACATTCGTTACATCACCAGAGCCACCACTCTATCTCGTTGCAGTAAACGTGCCAATTGCGTGACAGCTCTCCATCGTTCGTTTTTCGTCAGCAGTATAGATAAACCCTCCAGGTAAGTTAGGAATCTCAGTTAGCAATATAATAACTAGGTACCTTATAGGTGCTCCTATATTATACTACGTACCTATTTACTCATAATCTCGCTAACTAAAAACTGAGGCACCATAAGAAGTCGATTTCATTGCCAGGGTTTAACGCCTGAGTGTAGCGAGAGTCTACTACTAGTCTACTTATATCTTTTCATTGCAAATAACAACTAAAATATGGAACGTTGGTACTTATTTATGGTTACCGCACATATAGTTAAGTACACAGCTGATTTAATAAACAGAAGCAAGGCGAAGAGAAATCGACTCTGCGCTCGTCTTATATCATCAGAAACGGGGATTAGCAGGCAGTCCTCGGTTCAGCAGGCTAGGTAATGGGGGTTGGGTATCTTCCTAAAATATGTAAGTAAGTACTTCCGTAGGTATTTTACAGTCCATAACTATCTCAACTATCTGTGCCCTATGGTTAAAATGAGAACAAAAAACAATTCTAACAAACAGTGCCATCTATCAGTATACCCGTGCATTTATACAAATCATGTCAAAATTTCATACATGTAGCTTGTGACTGCGTTACACAGATGGCGCTACCGGTTTTTTAGAAGCCGTTCAAATAGGATTTGTTAACAGACTTTGTGTTGGTAAAAAGGCCACCAAGTGTGATTCGAACTTGCATACCTAACCAAGTGAATATCGCATACATTATTGATGACTTAGAAAAGATCCAGGCAATATAAAATGTAATACATGGTAATACAAAACTTTACAATAATTTATAATTTACGCAACACGTTCGGTTCTTGTTTGAATCAACGAAGCCATTATTATTCTGAGCATGGCCTTAAAAAATAAAAAATATATTCTAAAATCAAACAGTAATCAATAAAGAAACGCAATGATGCTGAAATTTACAATCATTTTGTACCATTTTGTACTTATACTTACTTCCATGTACAATACTTGAGTTCATGAAGGTCTGAAGGTTGGCAATGTTGGCTTACTACTAAAGAAAAATTAAAAAGCTAGTAGGTACGTACAAAGGGTACAAAGAGTCGGCCTTATTACAAAAAGCAATAACTATCTACCAGACAACCTTATTTTTTGCTTTAATACATAACCTGTGGGTTGGCCCAGTCTCTTCAGAGAAGTACATAGCAAGGAAAACTTTCTACCGTGATGGTAGGTACAGGCACAAGTTCCTGGGCCAGTCTAGAATAGACAAGGGCAAATAAATGGGAGTCCGCGGATAGTTAGAGTTAGGGACCAGGGTCTAAATGAGAGGCTTTATAAAAATATAAACTCACGCACTGTGCGCGCGAGGCTCAAGACACTGAACACGCTCAGAATAATAACAGCCGCATTGTCCGCACTCTGGCGTTACGTTGGTTGGTGATCGCCGCCGGCCGTAATTCGTTCGTTCGATTCGATAATATGGTCTATTTTGGTAGGTACATAAAAAGGTTAACTATTTTGAAATAGTTAGACGGTTCGCGAACACAACCTGCGAACGTTAACGATTGTTCGTTGGCGATCGAAGCAAGTGTGTACCTAGCATAGAATAACGAAACTATACTCTAATTTTTAATTCCGCGGAATTCTGACATTTTATTAGTGATACCACTAAAAAAGCTCTTCAGCGAAAAAAGGTAAAATTTGGATCCATTTAAGGGCAATATTTTTTTTTATGTTTTCATAGAAAAACATAAATCTAAATATTTTAGTGGTAAAGTGAAGTAGGTAATACAAAAATATCAAATATTTCAATACTAGCTGTTACCACGAGCTTCGCTTCACCTTAATTAGTTTTCCCGTGGGAATTCCGCGATTCTATTCTATTCTATTCTCTGTGGTGGTGTAAGTACCTGCACCTGGCTCTCTCGAGTGGAACCTTTGTGCATAACCCCAAGGTCTAAACTATTCATCTTCAAGGCCTTCCTAAGCTTGGACCATTTCCCACCACGCTGGTCCACTGCGGGTTGGTGGGTTCACATATCTAGATGTACTAAATCTAGATATGCAGGTTTCCTCACGATGTTTTCATTCACCGTAAGAGCGATGGTATACATTGTACTTAAGTTAAAAGAACTCATTGGTAGATGTCAGCGCCGGGATTCGAACCCGCATCTCTTGCGTGAGAAGCGGGCGCTTACCCGACTGAGCTACCATTGCCCCCGAATTCCGCGATAAAAAAAGGCTACTTTTTATCGCGGAATTCTCTGGATTAACACATAAGCTATTATGTTGTGTTAATCCAGGGTGTCAGCCAACTCCATTCCAAATTTCATTAAAATCGGCTCAGTTGTTTTGACGTGAAGAAGTAATAAATGTACACACATACATACATACACACATACTCACAAACTTTCGCATTTATAATATTAAGTAAAATCACGACTCACGACCATTGTATCGAATTAATTTTAATTACTTTATTTTATTCTTTAGCATGGCATCACTATTGCTACTAAATTCAGGGATAACAAACCTTTTTAATCGATTTTAAATAAAAGATTCTCAATTCGGTAAGTACATAATATGTTCGGTATATAGGTACCTATGTAAGATTATTGGAACTGCACCATATTAACATATGACAATCCATTAAGCCTAATAAACAAATATGTCATTTTTTATTGTATAAGTATGTTTATATGTTTGTTGGTATGTATGTTTGTCCACGAATATCTCGGAAACGATTGATCCGATTGTTACTATTCTTTTTTAGAGTTCCGTACCTGAAAAGGAAAAAAAGAACCCTTATTGTTGTCCGTATGCCTGTCACCACCCTTTTTCTCAGAAACGGTTAAAGATAAAAAAAAAAAAAAAAAAACACGCACTCACGCCTTGTACTAATGTACTCCCTTGCGGGGTAGGCAGAGGTGCATTGCTGCACCCACTTTTCGCCAGAGTGTTATGTTAGTCCCAATGTAATAGGGGGCGGGCCTATTGCCATTTTACGGGCACATCCAAGACCCGAGAACAAATATCTGTGTTTAAACAAATATCTGCCCCAGCCGGGAATCGAACCCGGGACCATCGGCTCTGTAGTCAGGTCACTAACCACTCCGCCATTCGGTCGTCCACGGTTAAAGATATCAAGCTAATATTTCATATAGATGTACATAATGATGAAATTAAAAGGAAAAATATCTCAGGTAAGTAAACTTGTACGGAACCCTCAGTGCGCGAGTCCAACTGGCACTTGGCCGGTTTTTTTATTGTTGACCTTTAGCGTTGTGATTGTTTGTTGATTTTTATAAACGTTATGGAGCCACAACCTAGCCTTTTCCGGGAAGCAGCCTCATCTGACAAAGCTCAAGAGTCAGACTTTCTCTCTCCCAGAAAGAAGCGTCCTCGTGGTTCTTTTGCGCCTAACGTAAAGACCATCATTCTAAATATTTAAAAATATAATATAGAAAATTGTCCGGATACAACTGATGTTCAGACTCGTATTGAAAAAAGTACCCAGCCAAAAAAGGTTTGTGATCTCTGACATGTCAAAAATTGATAACTGTCAGAATTCCGTGAGATTAAAGCTTAGAGATTAGCACTTGTACTTGTTATTCTATGGTACCTAGCATTAGATGAGATGTTTAGCAACAAATACCTACCTATAATAAGTTTAAATCTTTATGTTGTATGCACAAAGGCTCTATTAAATTTGAGCCTGATAATAGGACACTCTACCCTATTTATTTATTGTGTTTTATCTCCCATAGATTGCATAGTGTGTTTAAACGTCTGACTAAAGTATGGTTTAGTAAAAAGCATAAATTGATTGGATAAAATGTTTAATATTAGTAAATAAATACACTTTATTGTTAGCTACAAACTACAAATTCATAATTTGTTTTTTGTTGATAAATGCAAGCACCTTGTATTGTTTAAATAAAAAAGAGGCTGAAAGTATTAAAAAAATATTATTTTAAAAAAGTGATCAACATTGTAACTTATTTAATAGGAGCATTTTTCATAGACTTTGTTGTAACTGAATTACCATTGACCTTGCTTATCAGTTTGTTGCCTTGCCATACAGCCAACAAGTTATCATTAGTTTTCAAGTCAACTTGTAATTTTTCCCAAACTTTTTTCTTAGGGTTCAGAACTGCATCTGGCTCTCCAGTTTCATAGCCCTCTATTACAATTCTATCACCAGCCTTGCTTCCTTCGGGAGCTAGTAATGGCTCAACTTGTTTGGGCTCATCTACTGACGCACAAAGTACCATTCCCTTGGACTCTACACCCCTCATCTTGGCAGGCTTCAAGTTACAAAGGACCACAACATCTCTATTCTGCATCTCTTCAATAGGCACAAAGTTGACTAAGCCAGAAACCACAGTTCTTGGCTCCTCCTCCCCAAGATCAATCTTCTCTACATAAAGTCCATCAGCTTCAGGATGCTTTGAGACCTCAACAATATGTCCAACCCTGATGTCCAGTTTAGATGGAGTCACTTCATCAACTGCAGGGGCAGCATTGCCCTTAACTTTAGTAGGTGGTGGGTAGGCTTTCTTAGTCAGCTCTTGCAACTTAGGGTCCTTGAATATTTCATGAATGGGAGCTAGTAGTTTGTTGATGGCAAGTTCTACAGAGGCTTTTAAGTCTCCAGGATGGATTTCTTGTTTAGCGAATGCTGCCTCCAAGTCTTCATACTTGGCATAAGTAACATCACCACCATGGTCTGGTGCTCTGACAATCTTGAAGCTGTCGCCCGGCTTGTATAGTGGGAAGATGACATGTTTGGTGAATGATAACACTCCATTATCAGTTATATTTCCAGGCTCACAGAATGCCTTCTTGAGCTTCTTCTTTACATTGGATGGGTTGTCAAGAAGGTCAATTTTACTGTCTTCTTCAGATGAAGACATTTTGGCTCCAGTCAAGCCAGGAACCATGGGGTTCATTAAATGTATCCTTTTAGCGTACCCTAATTGAGGCAAGTACTTTTCAGACATTGTGAAAATCTTCCTCTGGTCAACTCCACCGAATTGAGCATCCACTTTTAAATATTCCTCATCTAGGGCTTGCAGTCCAGGGTACAACAGACCACTAAGTAATGGATGGTCAACCTGCTTCACCACCTCAGCTCCAGCTTTCTTAGCATCATGCTCGGTGATGACCGATGACAACCTGTACACATCTAGTGTATACTCTTTTGTTAGTTGGTACTCTGTACCTCTAACAAATTTCAATTTTTCTAGAGGCACTTCAATAGAGGTGAGCATAGCTTTAATTATAGCTTCATAGTACTGGGTGCGAAGTTGCAGAAGTTCCCATGGGGCTTTCATATTGTCTAGATAGGCATGTAGATCAGCAAACAGTATTGTTACTTCACAACCAGCTTTAAGAAAGTCTGCTACCTTCGACATGGGCACAAAGTAAGCAATGTGAGGTTTCCCAGTTGTAGCAGTTCCCCAGTAGATTTTCAAATCTCTCTGTTTGAGGACTTCAACAAGTTTCTCCTCACCCAGAACTTCTTGTAAGTTCCGGGTTATGAGATGCTTTTTATCTTCCAGGCTAGCCATGGTTGGTATGGGCTGAAATTTAAGAAGAATAGGTTAAGTATGATGAAAGTTTTGTGAAATTTACCTGTACATTTGCCTCAGGTATTCATAGTAATAACTTGAAGTTAATAAAGCGGCCAATAAAAATAACGCACTTGTTCAAGTTCAGCAGTGAAAAAGGACGAAGAATTCGCTTTTAGAACCACATCAAAATAAGACACGTACACGAAAGGGTATCGAAAAGTATGTAAAAGAATAATAACTTTGTGACTAACCTCAAATAATCTCCAAAATCTGTATGAATAGTAAGTTTATAAACTTTGGGTGTGAAGATAAAACAAAATTATAATGTTAACAGTCCATTTAAGTACATTTTCCACGGTTAATTACAGAAAAAAGCGAAAAATCTGTAACTGAAATACGGCATGAAGTTAGCAACGAGAAGTAATTTCCTCATGTTGCCAACTATTATTTGGCGCTAGTGTCGCGGTGAATGCTCACGTTTCCTGTCAAATGCGCCATTGCGCATGACAGTCAGTGCGGCCTTGCGGACTGAGAGTGCTGCCAACAAAGGCCGAGTCGATGGGGTTACAAAAAGTTTGTTAATTTTGGACATCAAAAACCCTTTTGTTGTTGTAATTTTATTTTAAAATAGGTTGTGAATCTGTGATTACGGTTAAGGAAATGAGTGAATGATATGAATCGTGACGACTAGCAAAGGAGTCAGCTGGTCCAGTGCGAATAGTGAATAAGAAATGGCGGCCTTGCCAGCAGGTGTTCAGTATGGGTTATCATCGGAGCAAAGCAAAGAAAATAAGGAACTAGTGTTTGTGAAACTAACGGATTCAGCGCTAAAAGCTATAGAAGACTTTCTTAGGAATAATAGGGTAAGTGATACGCCATATTGTAAAACCAAAGATAGATCAACGTTACCGAGGCGCCATTGTATTACAGTAATCAAAATAGCAACTAAGGTGATAAAATGCAACAAGTCACTGATTATTTGGGATACTTTTTCTTGGAGACAAAGTAGCCTCGATAAAGATACGTTCTCTGTACAATGTCACGCCACGTCAACATCTAGAATATTTTGCTTTTGTGAAATCCAGATAATGCCAGCAAACATATCTCTACTTTCCAGGGGAAACAAACTCTCTAATATTTGATTTGCTAGTTTTACAGGCACATTTACTGCCAAACAGCATTATCCCAACGATATCTAAATAATTACCTAGTGTATCCAAAAATATTAGTATGTCAAGTCTTACCTAGCAACAACAAATTAGGTCTTATAAAGTTGCCAACTCTTGAAGATAATATCATTGCTGCATGTATTAGAAGCTTAGAATTGATCAATATAGTAATTTACAATAACAAATTACTCACATTCCTTTTGTTTGACCTACAGGTCTATCAATAATAACTTTAAATTATTTATCAGTATTTTAACTTCACAGCTTCACTTTTTTAACACACAGAAATATTGTGAATATTTGATTTAAAAAAAAAATCATAATATTATTTATTTAATAATATTGGACAGAAGACTCTACATTACTAAGATGATATACTTACTTACTTTATAAGAATAATTGTATATTTATTATTATTCTTTGTGTAACAAATTAACTAATTCATACATAGAGTCCATAACAACAGCCTCCTTGATTGACTTATCAACTGTTACATTATACGACCAGCGCAGCGCAGCTCTGACATTCAGCAATTACTGGAGCTAATCTGACTGGCCAATCCTTTCACAACCCTCTTTCTAAAGCTAAGTTCTAGTGTTAGTCACCGATATACTTAAAAGTAGACTACATCATAAATATTGAATTTTGCATTGAGATGGGAAAGGCGGAGGACAGAGAATAGCAATGTTTTACTGGAGCACTGGCATTTGTAATATCAGATTTGCTAGCTTATTATTATTGAAGAAGCCGCCAGAAGCAGAGAGATGCATAGATTTACCATCATTCATGATCTTGCAGTAAATGTCAAAATAACAAGGATAAAACACTGCAGTAATTCTTCATTGGTCATTTAATTTTGCTGTGAATATGATTGGTCGAGCTCACCTGTAGCTAACTTCTGAATGGCTAAGCATACTTATCAATCACTGCAAGCCTTGGCTTGCCAATTATAAAATCAATGAGTTTTTTCAATAAGGTAGGTGTCTATTTCTGTGACATTAAACTATACATATTATGTTTATGCAGTTAATACCTAATTAAATAAATAAACTTTATAGCAAGTTGGTGACAAACACCATAGTTGGTTTAGGGTTTATTACCATAGAAGAAGAATTAGCCAGTCAGATAAGGACTGCGCAGAATGCATGAGACATACTATACAGTGCACACATGAATCCAATGTATCAGAATTTAAGTCTGCTCGTTAGAAAGTTATGATTATATTTTTCAAGCAGAAATATTTTGTGGTGTTTTTATATTATGTAGAGTTTTTCTAGGTAGTGTAGTATATTGACTTACACATTTTAATAATGAGCTTATAATAATGTTGGAATACACACAAAAAGAGTTTTAGATTTTTTATTACCATTAATTTAGTAGGTACAATTTTTCCATTTGCACATAAGTAATCAGTTTACTATTACAACCAGTAGATGGCAGCACAAGTAATTAGCAATAGTAACATTAACAAATAATTGTTTGTAGAATACTTTCTGAAGCACAATTACATTATTACCAAAGTTTAATAAAATTTTAAAGTCACAATTATAAAAACACTAACCCAAAAACAACTTTCTCATAATATGCTATATCAAGTCAAATAGTACCCTACAGTATACTTACTAGCACAAACCACATTACAATGTCTTTGTTTTATTTCAAATGTTTGTAGTTACCACAGGATTAAGCTGCCCTGAATCAAATTAGTTTGATGACATTATAATATTATGTCCATTAGAATATGTTTAATGTTTGATACATGTAGACCATACTATCATAGCATCCCTGAGTTCTGTTTATGTACTCTCCTTAGTGATTTGCGAATTTTAACAAAGAGTGCTAATACCTTTGAGATGTACCATGTACTCTTGTTGAACAATAGTATAAGTATATGAGTACCTACTGTTGATATTCTGACCTTGTATTGTTACCTTTCCACATCCTATGTATACCTATACACATGTGCATTTACAAGGATTGGCATGGCATTGAATCAAATGTCATGGATTTGGAAAATGCACACAAACAATCATCAGGAATTTTGCTATTTATAATGGTACGAATATTGACCTAAATTTAATTCACTAGCCATAGGTACGGTGGCCTGCGCCGTAAAGTATACAGGCAGAGTTTTTAAAATAGCGATCCCTGATGATGAAAGGACCAGCTAAATCTGTTATAAATCCGGGGACGTGTTGTGTGTGATGTGTGTAGCAGTGGTGTTTATGTGGATGTGCTTGAGCAGCATGTGAGCTTGAGGTCGCTATTTTAAAAACTCCGCCTGTATACTTTTAGGCGCAGGCCACCGTACACCTCAAGTGACAAATCAGCACCACAGGTTTTATTTTATTAATCCTATGATAAAATAGATGATATTCGAAGCATCAGCTTTGTGTTTTATGCACAGTTAATTTAATCAAAGCGCCCTATTCCCGATCTTAGGCCATTCCGCTCGCGTCGCCGACATTATTCGGTTTCGCAAGCCCAGTAGGTACGTTAGGTAAGCGAATCGGCGCGCAAACGCAACGACAATGTTCGGGCAACGCCGCGCCGGAGTCGGTCGGTGAAAGTACTAAGTTTGACGCAAGTCATAAACTTCTGGCGAGAATTTTGGCTGTTCTTTTTTGGCTAAATAGTTTATTATGCTTTTAAAAAATGAGGACCGAAACTCAAAATGTTATGTATTTCAAATTCACTCCACTTCGTTCCTCCTTTACAGTAGATTATGTGTATGCATTTAAATTTAATATGTACAATAGTTAAATAGCCATTTGATTAATACCTACATGGAATCGAAATTTTTAAACAAAAAGTACCTAATAATTTATTATGATATGAACATGATACATAGATGCAAGACCGAATAAACCTTCTAATGTCAGGACTAAAAAAACTTAAAATATTGAACAAGCTCTATTAATTTTAAATCGTTTCGGACGAAAACCAATCTGAACTAGTTATTTGCCGTACCCTGCCGGAAGAGACGCGCCACGAAACTTCAGGATCATTTTTCAATTTAGTTACCTACAGGGACTTACACGTTACAGTTCTATAGGTAGCATAACACACCACACTATGACGCATCTATGAATCGTATAATCAAAAGCAAGCCGGCTAGGTTGGTAGCATGTCCCGTCGCCCATATTTTATTGGTATGCGACTATATCATATATACGTACGCTGACAATTGCGTTACCCACATGCAGTTACGGTGTTTAATAATGCACTACGTAGTAGATAGAGTTAAAATCGTCGCTAATCTTTGTCTACCGAATCTTTCCTTCGCTATACATATACAAGTGGAGGCTAAAATCCTGATAATCATGAACCACATTGAAAGTATCAAATAGGACTGAAGGGGTCACAGTCACATCTACCGTCTTTGACACATTGCTTTATGCAGGAAGACTAAAATACTCATAGCTTTCCTGGCTTATTAGCCGTCCCGTAGTCGTGATATTGGCTCAAAGCAATAGATAGAAGCGACACGGGATTCAACCAGATAAATGTAGCCGTGCAGAATAAGTTCTTCAGACAAACTCTAGACTGATGTTCGATGATTCCAAATCAAAATCTAAAGTTCTTGTTAGGGTGTCGGTGTTAAACTCTAGAGCTGGACTAGCGTTTATGACCGTGGCAATAGCCAGTCAGATTAATCACCATAATGTAAAATGTACAGTTAATACGTAACTCGGGGAATCTCCTTGCATGCCACCCCTTGTTTGAATTGCTGAACAACTTCTGAAATGTGCAACAAATAATAAATTGATCAAATACGATTATTTCCAGGGTAAATAAAATCCTATCTTTCAAGTAACTTCCAGACCAGAAACCAGCTGTTCAAACGGTTATTCCTTATCTTTGAACCTAGAGATTGAGTGATAAGACCAAACGAAGGGTGAACCTTATGAAATTGGGAGTGCTACCAAAGTTAAGGTTATAGTCATAATGTAATATGGCTATTCAGTTTTACCCATGAAAAGTCATTGTTGTGCAATAGTAGTAGACAGTAAAAAAATGCTCTTATGTGTTTGAGTCATCCATATGAAGCCATATCGATAAAACTTGTGTCAGTCTAATGTTTGTTGATAAACCTCTGTTTCATGAAAACGCTTAACTATTTACAAAGTTTAGATGAATGATAAGCGGTAAGCATCTGGTTAACACGTGTTTAGGAGAGTTGTGTTATTGGGAGACGTTATCGTGTTTTGACTTTTATAAACTAAATTCATTTGAAGCCGCAGCACAATACGTTAAAATTTCGGTGCTTACTAAATTAAAGTCAAATGCAAGATGGTAGAAGGTAATATCAATGTTCGTTGGTTTAAACGTGTTTTAATGTATAGTTTTTTTTTATTATAAATAACGCACATAGTATTATAATTATTACAAAAAATCATTAACTAAGTACCTCCCTACCTGTCTACTTGGCTTAGTGGCGGTGGGAGCTAACCGCCTCTAATTTCAATGAGTTGGTTTGGTACACATTTGTAGTTAGATAAATTGTAAGTAAATAACAATACAACCGGTTTATTTTTTGAGCACTTCTCGATAATTTTTTTATAAAAAAAATTGTGTGATGCATGTATAGATATTATGTATTGTACATAGAATACGATAAGATTTTAGCTTTATCATCCTCATCAGCAAATTAGACAGTCATTAATTATAAAGTACCTTAACTTAAAATAGTATAATGTATTGTGTAGGCTACTAAGTTCATTAGGTGTAAATTGATGTTGCTACTAAAACTATTCTATATCAGTAAACACTCAAGACTCGCCCTGACACAAGGGGGTTAGGTTACCTCAAGGAAAGAATATAAATTTACATTACGTGGTTATATTTCATTATACAAAACTACATAGAAGATATTTTTTTATTAAGATATGATTACTACACTAGGTAAATTACCTACACCGGTTGATAAACAACATACCTACGACTCAACTTTATTTTCTTTCACAATGTTTTATTATTCCATACCTGAGTTAAAGTTTCTACTACATTTACATAAAAAGAGCCACATAACACCACAGGTAAACAGTTATTGCAGTTTGTTTACTTAATTATTGTATCTATGTTGTTTTCATAGAACAATCCAGAAAATTTATGTATGATGCTATCAAATTGACTCAACATCTACAATTCTACATAGGTACATACTAAGCCTACATTGTTTTATAAAATAATTAGGTACACAACGGTACAATGGATTTGCGCCTATAGTAAAGACAGATTAAAAGTAAAACTTACAACCTACGAATTAAGAACCATTCAAAGACCAAAGTGTTGCGTTTAACAAGCCCCCACTGTATCATTTCAATGTATTTGCAAAATAAACATGTTTGTAGCGAAAACCTGTGGCAAAGCACTCATCTACCTGAGGCAGCAGATGGCTCATGCATTGTCGCACTCTCTGTAAGCCATTTTGTAAGTTTAAACAGCGCAGCCTGCGCCTGGACACCTGAGTTGTGATTCCGGGCTCTGTGCACGTGTTTCACGACGATCCGTATCTTTGTGGCCGCCCATACATAACAGGAGACAGGGGCAACTGTTGCGCCCGACAAACGATTATCGCTCATCCCCATTGTCCGTTAAAATCCACATTCCCTTGCTTCCCAACCGTCCTGCGACCTACGGCAATCTGACCTAACGTTTTTTGTTACGGTTGCGAGCCCGCCACCTGGCCCTTTTCCTGGCGAGGAATCTATTGAAGCCATGAATCACATTACGACTGTAGCCAATAGTAGGTTGTCCAGCGTCGGTTCACTTAAAATAAATTGTCATGCCTCATATTATGCGTCAGCGCCAACTCAAATTACTATTGTTGTGTACCAGTACATAAATTGCTGTTTAGACGATTAGCAGATTCTCAGCAGTTTCTGCGCAATACTGGGTGACAATAACGGATATCCGAACTAAACTATTGGCACTAGCGATACCAGTTTCGTGTCCACTTGGTGATGAAGACGCTATCTTAATGTAACCTAGAAACTTGACACTGTCCCACTTCTGATGTAACATGCAGTTATTATCATTTTTATAAAGTAAGTAGGTATATCACTTAAATTAGGAATCTAAGGTGTTATGTATCTTGTAATTACTAAGATAGATCACCCTCATTTCTGCATTTTGCAAGCGTTTTATTGTGGGAAGGTAGATGTTGTCCCAGTTGCTGTTCTAAGCGCTTGTGTGAATTTACATCCAACCTTTTGAGTATAATAATAAAATTAAAAAGGCTAATTTTAAAGGTATGTTAATAAGGGAGAAGGAAAGTTTCCCAAACCTCATCTTACACAGTAAACAAGCAATACTTACTAAACCTGATTAATGTACTTCGTATGGTTTGGGATCTTTGTAATGCACCTATGCATCCAGCCTCTCGTTCAAATTTCGACTTTACATCAATTGTTTCGAGGTCCATTTCGATTTTGCATCCGTATGACGCTCAGAATTCTTTCTCGAGATTAGATTGATTTGGGTCTCTCTTGCGGGTGCCGGAAAGTCGAGAATCATTTAAGTGAGATATGGATGCGTTACGATAAGCACGTGCGTTGGGGTTCGAGGTCGTCGCACCCTCCTGCCCCCCGCACCTGGCTATCCCTCGAACGACTTGCGGACAGATGTCGACTTGCGAAGAAACCCCCCTCAATTCAATTGTTTCTATATTGAGCAAGGATTTCTGTCTACAATGCTGGCGTATCGCGTCTGTACTTTCATCGGTACTTGAATGGTTCTATAACGAAAATAATCCAAAGAAAATGCAGCATTCTATAATCATCATGCTAAGTTGTTGCACCTGTGCGAAGTGTAACTTGCATAGAACCTGTTTGCAAAATGTCAGCTAATCTGCACATACTGCCGCACTATTTTACGTAACGTTGCAGGATATCACGGCTTAAAAGGGACTTGGGTAATTGTTTTTCGGCTTTCAAACGCACTGATAGTCTCGGGTCTCTCGTAAACTACATAGTAAAGTGGTAATAAAGAAGGGAAAAGGACAAGAGAGTTCATGGAGTGTTTTTATAACAGTTGTATCGCCCTCGCCGACGATAGCGAGCCTAGAAGAGCATTACGAGGGAGTCAAACAAGGGTGGCACTAAACAAAACCAGTTTCAATTTAATAAATTTACCTGAGATAATGCCGTCCATATTATATATCTTACAAGAAACAGGTATTTAATCGTTTTTTCAAGTGGCCGTTCGTTGGTACAGCAACTCAATATTTCATTAGTCTCGTTTAAATCCTTAAACTTTGTTGAATGGTTGCAAATAATTTCTTTTTATAACTTTTTTGTTTCGAGGGACCAGCTGAGTTCTAAGCACCCGCCCTTTGAATACATTTCTACCTAGTCCGCGGGGGTCCCTTTCTATTGTATCTTGTGTATTTCATTGAGAACAACAAGGTAACTACCAAAATTTGAAAAAGTACGTTTCCGTGAATTTGCAACACGGCTATTTGTTTATGAGCTAACTATTACAGAGTGCCAGACACTGCATCGGCGACCTTTGATGAATAGATATTGAAATTCAAGGCTGTATGATTTCAGTTTCAACAGTCAAATATGTATTTTATACTTTATAGCACAAATATATAATAAGAAGAAAGAAATAAATACAAACTAATAACTCAACTTAATATGAATAAGTGTGAAGTTTCATTTATGATTTCACAGCTCAAAAAGCTACACTAAACTTCATCTATTAAATTACAGAGTAAATTTTCCAAATTGTTTATCGGCTACCGCAGTTTGCTCCACACAGTGTAAATCGATTTAAGACAGTCATTTCTTGGCTCAATAAGCAGCTATCGGCCGATTTCGTTTCGAGCCGCCGAGCCGCCCACACGGTTTTTTCCTTATCATCCTAGCTAGCTATAAACACTTGTTGCCGTATGTACACGCCTGTGCGTACTGTATTCTACACCACCTTATGGAACAAAAGTCTCTGCGTCAGTCATGATCGTGATTGAAGGTTGAGAAGCCTGCAAACTCAAGCATTCGTGTAAATTTTCCCTACAATATACCTCTATTCAAAGCGACTTTGTTTGCTCACTAACTTGTTATGTTTGATTTGATAGGCGATGTATTATATACTATTCTGTGCGGGTGTATTATGTTCTCGAATGGAACCTTTGTGCAAATTCCCAAGGTATAAACTGCCTTCTTATGCTTGGACCATTTCCCACCACGCTGGTCTTCTGCGGGTTGGTGGGTTCACATAGTATCTGGATGTGCTAAATCTAGTTATATGGAGGTTTCCTCTCGATGTTTTCATTTACCGTAAGAACTTAATTCCAAAGAACAGATTGGAACATATCAGCGGCTGGATTCGAACCCGCATCTCTGACGTGAGAATCGGGCGCTTAGCCGACTGAGCTGGCACCGCTCCGTCCAATAGACGGTCATTCGTCTCGCTTTTCTCTATAATATATTGTACTGTGAACAAGAACTTGTAAAAGTTTGTTACTTCGCTAAAGGTCGCCAGCTTATTCCACTAAGGTCACTTTGTAGAGGTATTTTATTGCCTCACTATACAACTTGGCAATTCAAAACAAGGCCAAAATTACTCGGGGCTTTTTGTTCGCTTTATAAAAATAAAGATGTTGGACTGCATTGTCGCCTTGCTGCATTCGGTTTCTTGAGTTTCAAGATTGCGGTTTGAAGAAACAGTTTTTGTTATTATGGAAATATTTTTCAGTCTGTACTGAAATAACTTTTATATCTCTAAGGTACTAAATCGCTTTATCTCGATCGCCATCGACGTATTACATCATCTGCACCATTCCACTCAGTGGACGCATGTCTCCCATCGATATTTCATGCGTGTAATATAATTATACCTATTTATAATGCTGGGTATCAGTAACGTAAAATATTATAATTTTGATATAAGTCTTTTGTACGCCTGATAAGACACGTTGGCATTCTTACAAACGCTCCAAGTGTTGCAAACCTGTGATTGCTGCTAACATGCTTAGTACCTGAATATAATTTGATTGGATCCCCGTGTTTATTGGTCCTTTCTATTCTCAGTCGTACTCCACCTAGTGCATGGTTAGATTCAATTACCAAGTTGCATTGAGTTTGAGTTGCATTATTAGATGCTAAGCCTTTGTCTGCATTTAAGGCAGCAAAACGGTGTCCTATGCAATTTAAAACTACATAATTGCGAAAAATTACATGCCGATTGACGACCTTGCCCGTTCGATTGAGAACTGGTTAGAACGTTAAATAAATCGAGTCATTGAAATCTGTAAGCAAAACTTCATCTACGAAATGCACCAACATTCTGTGTTCCATGTGAAGTTATGTAACTGTCGTATGTGGTTGGATTCTTTGTGAGCACGCGTGCAAGCCCTAGGTAAAGTCACGGCCATGGATGCTATAAGTTCCGGCTCATCCCCCCTCCAGCTAAATTTTCACAGTACAGTAAGTGAGCAATTTTCTAGTTTACATCACCATTGGGCGCGCGGGTAGCCCAGTTTAATGTTTCTCGGTGTCTGCCGCGACCCGATGGTCGTTGACGGCGTTGTGCAACCAGCTTGCCGACACTTGCTCATTGTAGGCAACATTACCCAACTTGTTAGACTTCTTGTCGTCTAATTGCCGATTTTGATTGGGTTGCGTGGACTAATTAAGCGGAAATTTTTACTTACCGACTCACCCGTCAGCTTTAAATCTTCTTGTCACCAAATTTTGATTCTTTTTACACTTCTCGATAGTTATAGAGCATGACTGAAAACATAGTAATTATAATCACCATTCGTAGCCAACTTCGCAACGGTATCTAACATTCCGTGACATGTCCGTTATAGTAAGGATACATGTATCTGGTTTGATCTTGATCATTACGAAAAAATAATGATTAATCAGGAAGTGTTTTATAAGATCACGTGCTAGCTACCGACCTAGCTTTGTTCTGATCGCCTAGTGGTTGTCTATTAAACTTTTACGTAACCAAATTAAGTAATACCTAGTTGGTTGGCCGGCACAGCTATAAGTTGTTTCTTAGTTTGTTTCATGTAACAAACAGAGGAGTTCTTTTGAAATTGGTGCGTCATCGTTGTGTTTTCCACAGTCAAGGATATCGATTATCACGAGGCGCAGACTTCTTCAAACAAAATTATCTTGATATTAATGAGTACTGTTTTCTGTTTCAGGATAAATTGGCCAAACCGAAGATACAGTTCCTACCCGGAAATGAAGGGGTAAGTTCCTAATGATAACTTTACCATATAAATATAAAATAATTTTAAAGGATAATGAATTAATAGCATCTCAAAGAATTTTAAGAATCACACAGCTATGGTCATATTATTGAAGTATCGAATCGTTAGCTCATTATTACAGTAAGCGCTTAGATAATCTATAATGAAGTAATAACTACAACCATAGGTATGTTTAAGTACGATTTGCTTAACGGCACTGCACTCACTTATTTTCTTGTTACATAATCTAATGACCTTATCACTTCAGTGATCGTATGAAACTTGTATTGAGCAATGGAATTATGTATGAAATCAATTTTAGGTTTAGAATCAGCTGATGATTTCCTTAGCGATGATTTTTATGTAATCTCATGTTCATGCTGATATTTAATTCTAATCATTAACGCAATAACAATAAGGTTCATGTGCCAAAATAGAGTTTCCAAATATTACAACAGCTATTACATTCATAAAAGTTAACCTAGATTTTTTACAAAATACAGAGTACAAAATACAAAATACAAATAAAGAGTACCTAAATTCCTGAAGGATGTTATTGATGGTGAACTTCAATGTCCATATTTACAATCGTACTTTATAAAATTTGAATGTTTAATTTAAATGTCGCGTTGTTGATTACTTTTATCTTTTCACGATTACCATGATAAGTATACTTAATAATTTTCCGAATATGTTTATCGGTTTCATAATAAGATAACGTGGGATCCCAATATTTTCTATCGGCTACTTGTTTTCACAAAATGCAGCGGGGAGGTACCTATCTCGATATCCCTTATATTCCCCGTGATGAGTCATCCAAAACACAAACTTCACGCGCAAACGTTATGGCAATAAGGAAATAAATTGAATTATTATGATCTATTCTCAAGTAAGTATGTAGTAAATGAAGAAACGTCAGGAGCGGGTCTCGTCGACATTAGGGCCTTGACTTGCTTCGGGCGTACCGGCAATGCTTGCAGCACTCGATACACTTGCGAAATTGTATGATGACCCACTTAGCCGATTTCGTTTTGCCGCTTGTCGCTGCGGTTACCAGACACTAAACTCTTAGTTTTTTGTTGCTACAAATTCGTTTCGAAAAGCAGATTAATCAAGTTGTATCGTACGTACGCTCAATACGCGGTCACGCACCACGGCCTTGCCATTTCGGCGCAGAACATGTTCTGTCACTTGAAACGGCCCCAGCAGCCACTGTTTTTCAACAATATTCACTTACATTTAACATGAAACCACAACAGCCCGACATTATATGCAAAATTTATATTATTACTTCGTCTTCTTTTCTTTAAACATAATGTTTTTGTGAGATTTTATGAACAAAGGATTTGTGAATTATTAACGAGTTAGCACAGAATCGACTGTCCTTATGATCACTGCACACATAAAGCATTTTAACTAATTCCATTGGACTTCAAATGAAAGGATATGTATTTGAAGCCTTGCTACAAGAACTTAAAAGCCATGTAACATAATGAATCTGTTATACATATACAGAGCGCAGCATTCCAATAGGTCATAAAAGATTGATAGCCGTAGTATTATATTCAATTCAATGCTTCCCTCAACCGCAGCAAAGCAGCAGTAGCATATTTGTTTACTAACAAGTGTTTGGCTGTTAAAGGAATATTTCTTGTTGGTGATTTGAGTGGTGAGACAATGATAAGTAATGCGATTTTGTTTACAAGTTGATAATCCAGAGGCTATAGCGCGACTAGCGGCGCGGCGCCGCCAACCGGTTTGATCGCTGCCACTCGCTTGCCGGTTTGACGATCTCTCTCGAATGTGACGTCCTCTGGCACATAGCTACCATAATCCTACATTCATTACTATTCACTTACTTATCTACCTCACGTTTATTAACTACTTCTAAAGGAAACCCAATTGTTTTGTGCTGTGTCGCATGTTTACCAATAATCTAACGTGGAATTGTTTTTTGTTTTACGTGGCTATCGTATGATATTTTTCCTCAGTCATTCTTGATAACTCGTTATCTTTGATCCAATGTTGTACTTTTTTGTCTCTCATTGTCACACTTGTGTCTGGTGTAATTATTGCCTTTGATAATAGAATAATACTTTTATAGTCGGCCTCAACCTTGGCTCCGTCAATGTCCGCAACATTTTGGGCCAATACATCCGAGATGGTATCCAGGTATCATTCTTAGAATATCTTGTTATCGCTGTTAGGTGCGAGGCTCACTGGCACACATCCAAGGAGCGCATAATAACCACAATTCAATGAGTTGCGGACCAGAATAGTAAATAAGATAGAGTGGACGGTTTAAAAATAGCTGCCGCTCCAGTGCGGGCATGATGCGAATGCATCGCCCAGGTGCGTCGACCGTGGTCGAGTGGCTTCTGGGGCTCTACCGTGCTTACTTCTCCAACCCCTTGCTCCTATTAGTCATACAATAAGTTCTACATGTATGAATATCAAAATTTGTACTTTCTATCCATCAATCCTCTTTTGGAATTAACTTCCCAAGCTTGAGTATTTGCACATATTATACCAAGCCTATAATTATTATGTTCTCAAAGGGCTTCTTTTTTACTGTGTTATACGATTAAGCGTTTCTGTTTGCTTGTTCTGTGCCGTGAGGTTATTGTACCTGCTAATCGGTGAGCCGTATGCAATTGTAACTCATATTCAAACCACATTTTGTGAGTCATGTTAGGTGTTTATTGTTTGTTATAATTAATATGCAATTTCATTATCATTACTTCAAAGATCCAAATATTTCGTTTGATAGATACCTAATATTTATTTTGTTATCAGTTAATTTGTTACTTGATTTTATGTAAACAATAACTAATGTATAGGTAGAAAAGGGTTTATAGTTATGTAGTTAGTATGGTGATGATGAAATGAATCATACGAATTATGTACTTACATTGAACCCGATTCTCTTGTTGCTTATAAAATTGATTGTCCGTCAAAGCAACTGGTTGGATGCGATTCGACCATTCGTGTCTTGCGGGTCGATGTCCTCCCGAGACACTTTATTACCTCCACGAACGCTTGGCCAAGTGTTATTGCAATCCCTAATGACTACAGGATTTCATACTCTATCTCCACACCTTACGGTTGTATGCTTTTCTCCTTTAATTGCAACGGATTACGAATGTCTCGAAGCACTTGAAGCGTTCATTTATCTAGAAACAACAAGTGAAGTGAGCACGATCGATATTGTTGACACAGCAAAGCCTAAGTGTGCGCTGCCAAGAGCACCTTTATCACAATATGATAATGGGTGCAATTGCCATTGCCACCACGTGGTCAAACAATGGTGTTTACAGTCTTGACAAGGACGACTTACATTCAGTGGGACACATTGTGCCTGCATTTTCATGCGGAGAATTTCTGCTTCTTGGTTATTGATTGATAACTGATAACACATTTATGGCACCAATCATTACTAATGATAATTACTTAATTGGTAGTATTTATCTAAAAGCTTTGTAAGCTGCAGCACAGTAGATTCTTTCACAAACTTTTTTTCACCAAATTTTGTTTTTCTTATGTTCTTGCTCGCCTAAATGAGGTTTATCCCTTACTTTAATGGCTTTTAATGCTCTACTAATTAACTCGTGACAAAACAACATTGTATCAGCATACTCGATTCAGATCTAACCGGAACAAATATGGAAGAAAGAAGGCTAAGTTACTGTCATTACTAAGGTCACCGCTGGTTCTTGTTTGGCCATGGGGTCAATGTTGGTACCACCACTACCACCTTTCATATGATGTACCTTGAAGGTGAACGGTAATTCAACTTGTTGAAGAGTTGAGACGTTTCAAGATTGAATAATTGTACCATTAAAAGTATTATTAAAATCAGAAGTGAAGCTTTGAGTATGAGTTAAAGTTGATGAAGTACCAGGCTACCAGGATAGCATAGAGGGCACGCTATGATCGTATCCGCGGAACGGTGCCGATTTCCACGTGGTAATTGCTGAAGTATGCGGACGACGCGCGGTGTCGTCTTATTGGGGCTGCAGGCCGGTGCGTGCGCTCGCAACACTTTCACTTTGCGCACCGCGCCGGCTACTGGACACTGCCACCCGACCAGGAATCGCATAGCTGATTTCATCCACCTGACTTCATTGCAGATCATAAACAAATTCACAATCTAAATCACAAACGTGGATGTTGTGTCTCTACCATTCGAAACGAAAGCATGATTCTGTAGAGTCGGTTAGCGTGGCAGAGGTTGCAATAAGTTGTTCAACAATATCCAAAAACTATACACGGTCGATCATCATTACTACACACTAGGTTCCGTTCGCAAACTTTCACTTTCGGCCATTATCGAATTCTAGTTACTGTTTTCTCTGTATTGATCAGAAGAACTTCGATGACCCAAATAGAGTTACCTACATAAAATTAAAAGAAGTTATTCAGACATGCGACCTTTGCGCAACGACTATTCGACCATTAAGGACACAGCGCCGGAACATGAGTCTGCGGCGTGACAGGCAGCACGTAAAGCGCTAACAGAATTTGCTTCAAGATTTCGTACAGAGGCCGCAGGCGCTTGAAGCGCTGAACTACAATTATCGTTGCAAATTATGGAGACAAAGGCTTCCGGTGATTGCCGCTTACTATTGGCCCTGTCGAGGTAGAGTCAGGCGCCTGCTGTGCCAATTATGTAGTTGCATACGATTTACTCTTATATTTGGCATCTCATTTTGCTAAAGGTCCCTTATAACCCGGTACATAATAATGTCTGAATAATTCACTGGATTTATGAAGACATCCAATAAAATGTAAGATTAAATATTTTTCGGTAACTAAAACTGACTTTGGTACTAATTCTGTCAAGAAACTGTTATATCGTTTAATAGACGCACACATTGTCAACACTAGTTGCCCACGCGTGTCTATGCTGTCTCTCAACTTTTATCCGTAAGACGGTAGTTTAATGCTTATTTTCCAGTAAAGAAGGGAAAGTTGTGTGCTGGCATGTCTATCATATCGAATGCCGCTTTCGATGGCCGTCAAGGAAGTGCGGGTTTCATTGCGTTTTCATATTTTACTAACATTTATTTGTCATGTGATATTAAAGATAAAGGCCTTTTGTATGTTTTACATCTTAGTTAATATGCCTCCAATCACTGATTCAGCATGGTAGCTTGCAGGGAAACTGTTAAATGTACCTGTAAGTAGGTACATTAATAAATTTTTCAAATAAATTCTAGTAAAACATAAACAGAATGGAATTTTAGTATCTATACTTGTTATTTTACTGTTTGTCTTATTAATTAAACTTAATACTGTGCCCTTTTCCGAATATAATTTAACGATCATTATCATCATCATTAAAATTTACTAAACGTTGACGTAGAGTGCTACATTTTATTTTATTACTTTAAAGTTAATTTAAGTCTAAATTATCTATAGTAAAGAAATTCTATTCTATATTTGTTTATTTATACATCAAAATTTCCGATTCTACAGTAAAAAGGTCATAGATCAGCATATGACTTGTATAAGCCTATCGCATTCGCCGACTTTATACCACTGGCTCATTCTCTTGCATGTATCTATTAAATATGTATGAGCTAATATTTACAGACTACCGGTTACTATTAACTAACTTTGCATAGGGTTATCCCCATCTAAAATAAAATATTGATGTTTGTTAAGATTGTATTTACATGTACCTCATCAGTTAATTCCTTTCACTCCATAATTTTTCAGGTAGAAAAGAAGCAAATCCAACCATTACACAACCCTGTATTATCTGAGATGTATTCTAACGGTGTACTATTAAAAATACTGGCTAGTTGAAAAACAAACAAGAACACTCGTCCGTCACGGTACACACAGCTTTCACTTGAACAGAACTATACATATTTGAGGTGCGTCTTGAAAACTACATACAATTGCTGCTTAATTTAATTGTCAACGGCGAAATTGAATCTAACATTTCGGTAACGTTAACCCGCTCGGAATTCCATGATATTGAGATTATCAATGCAAAAACATCCGGGTGCTTTAGAAGGAGGGCATGCCGACGTAAAGTGCAGTACAACAGACACTGGCTGCATTACGAAAGCTCACAATGCAGCCAATAATAAATTGTACCTGACGGGCTTACGTAACCCAGGTAAAAGTAACCACTCGCTTACGACTCTATTCTGAACTTCAGCCGGTTGACGACCAAATTGACCAAAGTGGGTGAAGCGAAAAAACTAGTTTTTGAACGGAACTTATTGCTGGGTGACGGCGAGTGAAGGCGTCACCGGCCAGCTCTCATTCCGAGTGCTTATCGCCGGAATACGCCTTAGACAAACTGTTTAACGGCGCGAAGAAAATCACCGTTTATATATTCAACTTCGCCTATAATCACAGCTGTGTTCTGATTACAGCAGCCTTCGCCTCAAAACCTATTTAGTTAATGTGAGTCCACTTAATGTGACTAATCCAAAGTTGCGTTGCTCAAGTATTTGTAAGTAATTTGCGACTTTCAATAATGATTCCATCGCTTTTCATCAACATTTTGTGTGGGTTGATACTTTTTTTACTGTTACTTCACATTATTTTACATCGTTATTGCAGCTTCGACATTAATTTATTTTCCCTTGAATGATAATTTATGGAAATCGATCGACCCAAGGAAGTGTCGTTAAACTGTTTTAAATAACAAAACTGTTTTTTGTTCAACTCTGCCAGAACCTATCTATTTGGACAGATCTTTCCACACACTGTTTTATGAGCAAAAGTTTCTTGACATATTATTCACTAAAAAGAGAGAAAAAATATTCAAGTCTGCAACATCTTATGGTGTTGAAAATTTCTGCTAGCGAATTGTTATAGGAAACATTTAAATTTATGGCGGCTATTGAACCGTATCAGGCATTTGTAAATCAAATCTGCGCGCTTATCAATTGCAATGACGTGTCTGAGATTCTATATCATCTGGATAGTTTGTAACATTCAAGACTAATGCCCTCGATCGTTCTGAAACGGTAAGCGTGATGCAATACAATACACTTTATTTGCACCCAAACATTTTGACCCTTTGAAGAGAGCCACAGGCGGATCACCATCATCAGTCATCAGTTTATCCTGTATCGGTGGATACTTTCCGCTGACCCCATCCTTTGTGGCTGTCATGCCCGAATGTAGCGCCCACGCAGGTACACCACGGTACATAAAGTGGGGAACCGGTCTTGTTAACAATTGTTTTCGTTTAGCCGGCCGCCAGCGTTGAACTACCCGTTATACAACAAATCTTATTAGCTGACTGGACTATACATAGATTACAGTTACGTGCACCTATTTATTAGGTGCCTCTTACTTCTAGAACATAAATTATTACCTGTTTCCTCTTTTTAGGCTATTTAAAATAGGGGATAATTACATACGTGATTACCATCTAAGTTCACGATGTAACAAACAGTGATTTAACAATAAATGTAAATCACTAAACGACAATTTACTGTTTTCTGTTTATTAGCCCCTGAACAACAAATGTTTCGAACGGCATACCTACCAGCTATGACTGTTTTTGCAGTAGAGAAAAAATAAATGTGTCATAAAACTAATCGAACCTTTAGACGCCTTATTTATAGGCTCGACTTTGGTTTCCATTTCTAAGGACATTGACCACCAAACGCTTTATATTTTTGTAGAGATCGTTTTTTCATTGTAGTAATAATAGGCGAAAAAATATTGATAATAGTTTCCCAATAATTCTAAAAAGTAAGTCTTAAAAAGTCATTATCGCCAACGCTTCAAAGTGAATGGTTACACACGGTTTTAGAGAGTGAAATTTTTGCAACATGATGCAAAATGACCACATTTGGCCAAAGCAAAAGGATTTCGTACGTGTGTTTATGGCATCCGAGGTGAAACCATAGCGAATTGGCATGTTTTAGTTATCTAATTGATAACATCTTGAGATAGCCATTATTGTAACCAATAAAACATTTGTATGCTCTCATGATTTTTATAAGGATCGGTTGTATGAATAGATCGATTAATGTGTCATAAATTACGATTCAAAGCATACTCGGCTAAGCGACAACTCTTATTGCGAAATAAATCAATTGGAAGTATTTGAGCCGACAGCGGCACCGAGAAACACGGATATTTGTGGTAGCTCTTGTTGGCATGGACTATGGGACTAGAGTTGATTGAGAAACGTCATGTTGGTGTGGTTGAACCTATATATCCGGCTGGTAACAAAACGCCGCACCTACACCTAGACAATTACTCTCATATCTGTTGTGTTTCTGTGTAAACTCAGATATATAAAGTTCATCTGCATCGCCCGGCGACTGCAAAAGTTGGAGACTACTAATATTATAAATGCGAAATTTTGTGAGTATGTGTGTATGTTTGTTACTTCTTCACGTCAAAACGGCTAAACTGATTTTAACGAAATTTTGTATGGAGTTAGCTGACACCCTGCATTACCACATATGCTACTTTTTATCGCGGTATTCCCACGGGAAAACTTTTTAAGGCGAAGCAAAGCTCACGGGAACAGCTTGTAATACATATGTATAGAATTGGCCACTGGCGTTTTGCTGTCAATCTGTCCGCTCTACCGCATGCATTTCATTTCATCGGTTATTGTTAGTGGCTTCCATATATTCATGAGGTTTATATAACAAACTGACCAGTGACGTTGGTCAAGGGACGGTATTATCAGCGTGTCGCGAGGGTCATTCTCAGTGTCAATGAACGCTTTCAATGATGACACGTTTCAAGAAAGTGTGAACTAATCATAATAACTATACGCTATCATTAAAACATTTCGCAGTTTTCAGTCAATACCTATTATATCCATCTAAATATATTAGATTTTTGGAGGTTAATACATTCATGTACTTACAAAGTAACTTGAAATGGAACAGGGTTAAGTCTGTTTAATTACAACATGATTCGAATTAAAAATCAACCTAAATGTTCAATAATATTCAGTGCAGAAGACACTGCAAGACTAGGACTAAAATGATCCCTGGAGTTTCTGGCTGTAATGCAATTTAATCAAATGGAAGTTAATTGTTAAACCTTCTTGATAAACAAGCTAATCAGAGTACGTAATGAAACATTGTGCTTCTTTCCGAATTGCGTCACAATCTCTCATAAAGAACATCAAAACATGATTAATCACAGGCAGGAAGTTTGTAATCATAGTTTTTTTCAGCCAAATACTACGCCGCATCCAATATCCAGCCAAGAGTATGTTATTTACCCTCCCCTGAGGCGCACTTGTCTAACCAGGCATACTATGCGTTCACTGGAAACTGTCCCCGTTCGATGATATGGCATCAGTGGCTCTCAATGACATAGCATCCCTATTGCTGTGATTATAAGGGCCATGTCGTTCTGTCACCCCTAAAAGCAGGGGACCAGTGTAACTGAACAGTCGTAATATAAAGCCCGTCGAGACGGAGGCGTGGCCCGAGTCACGCCGCGTCGGCGCCGTCTACCAACCTAGATTATTCTGGATTCATCACAATGAAACCTATAGTTTTACCAACATCCATTTCCTCATTTCCTTAATTCGTTTTAGCTGTTGCGTCATATTTGGGATGGTTTATTAGGTGGCATTCATTCGAATATTAGCGTTACTGTAAATTTCATTTGACCTAAAGCTATGTGAAGAGTCTTTTGTACAGCTATTAGCTAAATCGAAGAAACCGTTTACTTGTTCTCTCCTGGTCTTGTAATCTTAATAGATACATTTTATGCGATACTCAATCACGATCTCGAGCGTGATCTCCGGCAAAAATTCCACGGATCCGATCTCAAGTCTGAAACGCGTGTCTCGCACCTTGATCTAAATATTTGCGACATTGTCTCTCTAGTCGCCCGACGTCATTTAGCTATACTGCATACCCGTTCTCATCTTTGAGATTAGGTCTTAGCAGAATGCACTTCACCAATCCTCTGATGTCGTATTTTAAAGGTACAAGATTTCCGTTAATGGCTGTAAGCAAGATTTTACAGTAGCTATTCTCGTATGAAATATATAAAAAAACCGTTATCACCATATTTAACCTAGCTGGATTATTAAAAAATATTTGATTTACTCAGATAAATTCATGAAAGTTTTACAACCGAAATTTTTAAAAAAAATAGTACAGTATTTTTTGTGTAATATCGAGCACTACTTCAATCCGATGCAGAATTTTAGCCGAATGTCGTCAGTATTTCAATTTATTTACTACCATTCGCAAGGTCAAAGAATTATTCTTTGGCAGACACTGTAGATTCGTGGATGTTAGTTTAATGTTACTGGCATAAAATTAGATATACCTAGTTGATAATACAAAAAATTGCATTGCGGTTTCTTATAATGTTTATAAATATTTTCTTGATTTAATAATAATGGCTTTTTGTACGAAGAAGGAGGCTCTAAAGGGTGGCTGTCGCGCCCTTTAGTCGGTCATGAACCCGTTTCAGCGAGCCCCGAGGGAAATAACCGGGAGTTCGTCCCCCTTTCGCGTCGATACGCACTGCCCCTTGATGGGATCTGAATCTCGTAATCTAAGAGGCAAGTTTTCATCTACTTTGATGACGTATTCGTTATTAGTCTTATCACGTTTTGGTTGTGTATTCGCTGTGGTAAAAATGAGAATAGTGTGAATTCGAAGTATGAAGTATACATGAACCTAATGTTACGTACGAGTGTAACAACAAACTGAGGCATTGTGTCTGGTCGGCTAGTAAAAGTAAGAATGCACAATGACTGGGTGTAGTGGGAACATTCGTGCGCCTTTTACTTACCATTGTCTCGAACAGCGTTCTGGAAAGATTTAACTAACCTTGATATTTTCAATATTCATTGCTTTTTTTATAAATTTATGTACTGTAATTCGATATTCTACGCTTACACGCTTCCAAAAGAACAAGTTTATTTGAATGAGGTCCAACTGTCGCAACGTCCAGCAATAATTTAATCATAATAGTATGTTGTTACATTACAACAATAAAGATTTCTATGTATTTCTCAGTATCAAAAGGTGCGGCTGCAATGGGCGTTGCGCAAGACAATCACGTGATCTGTCAGTGGTTCGGTTATGCCGAGGCGAGGCGAGTATGTATCGAAGGAACCCCTATCGGGCGTTGAGTAACCGTTGGAAAGAGCGACGTTACGTGCTCGGCTCGGCTCGACGCAGCCTCGCGGGTGAGGCCGTGGTTGCAGTCACGTTGCTGGTGAGAGGCGCCCCTCCTCTGCTGGAAGGTCGTCGGCTGCCGCGAAGGAGAACGGCCGCAGTGAATCCTAGCCGGAGCCCGCCCCGAACACGCCCCACTCACCGACGCCACCATTGTCTGCCGTCTGTACCAACTCGACACATTATCGAATGCTCATACCTAACTTTATTTACCTAAATCACCTAATTAATGCTAATGTCACGGCTGGCGTATCTTTATCCAACTGCTATCAGTGCGATAAAAGTTTGTCGTTTAAAGTCTCTATCAGCAAATGTCTTTACACGAATGTCGAAAATAAATAGTTCATTCACCGGCCCGGAAAATTGTTTAGAGGATACTTTTTGTCATTGCCGGTTCTGTAGGTTCATTTTCGCAAATCGCTGTTAGCTAATAAAGTACATTGCATGACTATTAATTGCTGGGTTTGCGTTGGTAGCATTAGTTGCTTTCCGCGTTTCGATCGTTTGCTAAAAAAGAAGTACGAGTCGAATAATGAAACGTTAAGTAGAGGCATTCCGGTTGGAGAGCGTCGTTTTAATAAGGCCTGCTATGGCCGAGCGGCGGGCGAGTGAAAAACCCAGCCTGAAGGTGCTCACGCGAGAGTGTTCACTCGCAACAATGCGCGAGAGTCGAATACTCTTTTTTTTCTACATATATAATTAAATGAATTGGTGTTACCTCACCGCCGCCGACGATTGCGACAAGAGTGGTCGCATCGTCCATTAGAAAGTCGGCGAATATGCAAATAGTATCGTAGAAACCTCACGATTAACTGGCCACTTCGCCTTTTAAATGTGTCCGCGATGAAAGTGACTACCGTTAGTATTTTGTGTTAGAACAAATTCTTTTGCGCACGCGTCGCCAAAATTTCGGATTCCTCTATCACATGCCACGCCCTCTCTTCCATCAGGTACTATTATGTTCTGTAACCTTTTACTAATACACATTTGCTCGTGTTGTAGCACTTAATTGGAAAACATCTTGTTTGAACAGAGTTATGTTTATCAACATGTCAGCTACTTGAACGTCTACATTCGTTTGTTTATTTATCAGTAGTACATTCTCACGATTGCTCACTTTTATTAATTCTTATATTAAAAGTCTGAGATTCGGGCCACTTTAAAAGATGATTTCTAACTTACAAAAGTCAGTTGTTAATTCAACAATCGTCTCGGTCCAGTGAAAACAAGACGTGAAATTACCGAATATTTGGGTCGTCTTGAAGATTTTAAGTGTGTCAAGTTGCAAGAGTTTTTAGAACAATCATGACAGCCGCTGTTGGCATCAGACTCATTTTAACCTCTGCTTATGTATTAAGAATGATACGTGATAAATTATCTAGACGCTCGCCTACTTGGACTTAATAAAGATTAATGGGGACCGTACGAGTCTTGTTTTACGTTCATTATCTTTTGCCGTTATTTTATAGGGCCCCGATCGCTTCAAGGTAGAAGTTATTACCGATCTGTAAACAAGTTCATTAAATTTGTATGAATCGTTAATTGTAAATGTGTTTAGCATATTGTTGTTTGCCGAGTCGGGTGATAGAGAGCACAATCCATAAGCAATTAGTGGTCGATCACAAGCCGTGCGCGTGCTGGACTTTCCCGCTACCAGTGCAATTGGACTGAACCATTTATTACCGTCGACTGCTGACGTTTACCAAGTAGGTACTCGTCTTTGTTTAGCAGTAATGAATCCACTGATGATCGCGGTTGAGTCTATTTTAGCTTGTCCGCACGTTCCACCTCCACAACTACACGTTACGTCAATATTAAAATACAACACGTTATCTTGAGGTTGGAAATTTTGCGTCCGGGTCGGCTCGACGAATCTATATTATATACCCAAGGTATTTCTCAAAACCGGAACTCGTGCAATGTACCTATGTACAAGCGACTGTGTATGTGTTATTGCCTGTTATATCTGTGATCTGAGTGAGCCCAACAGACCGGTTGTGACGGCCTCTCACTTCGCGACTCCACGTACCGCTCGCTCGCTGCTTGCTGCGAAATTAGGTAACCGACAAAAACAACAATCGCTGCACACTACAAGCTAACGATCATAAAATCCCACCCTCACAAACAAATACGATCAATTGGAAAGAATTTGTTTACACGTCTACTGACGTAACATCTACCGAATTTCATATCATACATTTCAAGTCACGTTTTGATAAAGAATACGACCCCAAAAGCATTGCCGTTGTGCGAATAATACCTTGAAAAACGGATGATGAATTTCCTCGTATTTTCCGGCCTAGCCAAGGCGCACCGCTAAACGACCTTCGCTAGAAGACAAACAAATGAAACTACCGACCTTGACATAATACCAATTGCAGATGCATTGCTCTCGTAACCTATAAATAGACATCTAATCATATGTGTTATTGTATTAGTATCAAAAATAAAACCACATGAAAAGCCAAACAATGAAATGAAAGGAGGAACCATGAGCGCAGATGATGCGGGCGAGACGGCTGTTCACCGAATGCCGAAGTATTCCATCGCACAGCGCTCTTTATATCGGGCAGGCGCGCCGCGGCCGAACAGAGAAAGCCCGCGCCGCGCCTCCCCGCGGTGCCTCTACCCACCTCGTAGCGGGTTTTTTCCTCATTAGCTTCGATGTATATGTATATCTACGTACCGTACTAATCTACACTAATAATATGACTGCTGTTTATCGTTCGCGCTCGTGTACGTCACAAGTTTTTGTTCAATCATTAGCATTTTCTGGCTGAAGATCAAATGACACGAGCTTGTGGACATTCGGATTTATGCGAAAATTACTGCGTTTGCTCGAACTCGGGTGTTGTCGGTATTATTATCGCTTTCGCGACACAACAACATATTATCGATATCCAAAGTTCTAGAAGGCGGAGCGCTATCTATCTTTCTATCATCAGGCGATGATAATGTGTCCACGTGATGAGGGTATCGGTTAACGTGTTAGCGGCGGGACTCGGCGGGTTATTGCTCTGCCGCTCTCCGCTTCGGGGCGCACTCCGCTTTAATAGGTTAATTGCCTGGCATTGTGGTGCTGGCACATATTACACCGCGACCTCACAGCGTCTCGCGGCCACGCACCTACGTACGCGCGCGTCACTCGCCGGCCTTATTCCTCGTGCAGCTCGATGCAAGGCCCACCCGATCTTTTATAGAACGCGCCAATCACTCTTATTTTCCGTGACATTGTTTGTAGGGCCACATACCGTTTTCCGCTTTCGACTTCGACCCAGACTGCCGTTGAGGCATGGGTGTCAGTGAAACGGAAAATGCGATGCCCATTCCGTTCTGTCATTGTGATTCCCCGAATTGCTGTACACGGAAACGCACACAAGAATAAGATATCACAACTAACATCCGGTGTAGCTGAGATATAGATTGATGCTCTAAAGAACTGTTAGATCCTTCCTCTCGGAGGTCTGTAACCAGGTATGTGAGGCAGTGCGTGGAGGTGAAACGGTACGACCACAGTACAGCCACTTAGAATGGGGAAACTCTACACATACAAGAGTTGGCACACACACTAGCTTGCACTTGCACAAGGCGAGCATACGTACGCGAATATTCACATAGATATCTGTGTGCGTTAAAGCATCGCTACTATTTGCCACTGAATGTTCGCCACTATGAGGCACAATATTGCAGCGTGCGACGCGCTCGGCCGGTGCGCCCGCGACGTTGCCATTCCTGGCGATGAAAGTCATTGCTCACTACATCGTCATCGCGGCTCTTGCAGCCGCATAGGGACACCCTTATTTGGAGCATAGACACGACTCGAGCGTTTCTCGTGGGACGTTTTTGTTGTGGATGCGATTACCTGGGCACCACCGGGCAGGTGTGCGCACTTACGTCTAGACACCATGCCCCATATAAACGGACGTGTTGACATGCGAAATCATAAAGATGGGATGAGATGCGCACGTTTATTCGGTATCCGTGAATCATGTGGCGTAAATGTGCGTAGCCGTGCCAGCTTGCCCACGTACCGGCTTCCTCGCTTCGCGTTAGCGACAAAGCGAATTCCTAGATATTTAATCACCGAGGTTTCGGCTAATACTTACATGCAAGCATCTGCCCTTTTGCAGTTTCACTGATAGTGCAACATGTGCAATGGTCATTACATTTTGCATTCCTTGTTAAATAACTACAATAAAACAAGTTCACATTATATTCATCTTGGCCGAAGTATCTTTGATTACAAAATAACCTTAGTTATTACTTCTTCCCATTAACCTACCACCATAGACGACCGAAAAGTGTCGTGGCTCTGAGGGGGTAGGACCTATAAGAAAAAGGGTTTTTGTAAACGGTGAAGCGATCGAGGCTGTTCTTATGTATGGCAACAGTTTCAAAATATGTCTCTCCAGCCTTAAAAAGTACCTAGTGCATCGAATCCTTCTCAAACAGAATCCTAATATGATTTTATTTGGTCATTTTCAGAAAATCTCCATTCCGGCTGGTGGCAATGGCTCAACGGGCGAGGCTACTTTCCACTTCAGCATCAACAGTAATGCTGAGATGGAGGGTCCACAGGTATGTCTTTTTATATAGCTTCAGTATTACACCATTTTATCTTAAAGTATCGAAGAACCGATAACCATTGGGGTAAACGTGTTGCCTACGACCAGCAGTGAATTGCTAAAGGCTGATGATGATGATGATCTTAGAGCTTCAATGCCACTAGAGCTATGATTTGCCACCATGGATGAAAGGATTAACCAGTAACCAGCTAGATCAGTAGTATTAATGTCGACTCTTTCTGTTCTTTAATAATAAATAAACACTTTAATAAACATTAGTCTAATCTGAAAAGACATAGAAACAAAAAAAAACTCAGATACTATTTGAATTCTCTTAACTTTAAGTGATAACAAATAAAACATGTATGGCTTCGCAAATAAATTGTAGGTCACATTGAAAACAAACACTTGGAAATTAGAGTTTTCCGGTTTAATATGACACCTAGTTCATCCATATTATGTTGTTTATCAAAGTAATGTACATTATTATGCTATTGCTATCATAAAATGGCTATAACACAAAATGTTGTAGCTAGGATATAATAGAGGTTCGTATAGTATCCAATTACGTCGAATAAAACTATGTGCAATACAATTACATATCTACATATAGGTATGCCAATAAGTTTCATAATTGATATGGATTGCAAAAGTGTTTCAAGTCACCTTGATAAAATATATTGTATACTTAAACGTGTTAATGACACTTAAATCCAGTAGGCATGTATGTATACGTTGTGAATCATGCGGGCTTTATCCATACAAATGTTAAGTAATGGGAGGTTTATCACCTATTCGCATTCGAATACTTAAGTTCACTTAAATTACTAGCACTAGAACGTTAAGTTTAATATACACAAAAAATATCAGTCGTTACACACTTGCCGTTGATAACTTTAATTATCCACATCATAAAGGCATAATGTAAACGTTCAATATACTTAGCTGTGAATATATGCATAAAGCTGCATAATTATAAGTTCACGACCTTTTATTTCATACTTTAATTTGATAACGAATATTTAACGTTATTCAGTCATTAAATAAATATAATATAAAACTAAACAACTTTAAATGTGAACATATCAAATAAAAAGTAATTAAAATGCCATATTAATGTTTTTTTTAAGAAATGCTCGACATCTATTTTGTCTAAATACATAAGTATATTTGACAATATCTAAATGAGCCTTTAATTACTAGATTTCAACTAACCAATAGCCTCTTAGCAACAATAGATCCAAAAATAATTTCGATGGACTAAAGTCCTTCAATATTATATAACACTTTGTTTATTATCATTTTTCTTCAAAATAAGTAACTACTGAATACGCGTATGGTGTCTATTTATTCAGGTGACCAAAAAGACAAAAGAATCGTTCGCGTCTTGTACGTTTTGCTGAAATCTCACGTGAAAAAGTTTGTTCAGAAAATACATACTGAGTAACAAAAAAGTATAGTCTCGTGGTAACAGGAATCATAATACAAAGAAACTGAAATGCATGGGATTACACGGTGCAGAGGCGTTGGACATTTTTGTCATTGATTCAGTTATAATGACGCAGATTCTCCTTTATTCAGAAGATTCAAGAGGATTGTGCTGCCACTTTCAGACTCGACTGAAACTCTTAAATTAAATCCTGACTGACTTTATTATGACCTTTTGTTGACTCGAGAGAAGCGGTGTGTAAACAGTCGGTACATGTATTGGTGAAAATTAACTTTTGTAACCATACTATTGTTTGATTTTTCTTCTAAAAACGCAGGTGAAAAAATTCATACCAAATCTAGTATTCGGTACTTAAATACCCGAACTAACATTGAAGACAGGGAAAATTTTATGTGATACAGTATGCAGAACGGAAATATTTTATTTGTAATATGTACCACCTTTTATCTCTTATGCGGTTATTGCTTCAAGATAAGGCAGCAAATGCAGCTATTAGGTACTTTCGAAATTAGTCATCAGTACCTAGCTAGAAAAAAGTGATCTATAGAATGTAAATAAGCAGACATCGGATTATTATAGAGATTGTGGAGTTTCTAGCTTCGATTTTTTTTTCTCCATTCTCGGTTAGAGCATAACCAGGGAGTAGTGGTTAACTTTTGACACATCTGTCATGAATTTTATATGGAGATGACGTTTAATTTATAAATCAATCCCTGTCGGTTAGATAACCAACAATGGAGAAATTGGCACTTATAAGCTAACAACAGATATGGTGCAAAAAAATATAGCTGAATATGCATTCCTGAAATAAATTATTAGTGACAATGTATGTGTTGTGTATGTAATAATTATTTATGAAGGTAGGTTTATTCTTATCTGCTAGAAATTGCGCGAAAACATAATTGTTTAACAACAATATTTCATGGAATATTAGATACTTTTTCAGTAAGTTTCCACAACACCTGGATATAGCAATGATTAGCACCTCTGTTAAAATTGTATGTACACACTTGAGGTGTAGATCTAGATTCTAGAAGCTATTATTCACGTTTCAACTGTATTATTCCTATAGTTAGTCTATAAAAGTAACAGAATGTAGTGTAAATTTGCGTCATGCGACGATAAGTTTGACGCTTTTCACTGAAACAATTACGTGGATAAATATGTGTGTGATTTAATTATAGAAATTATGAAGCGGGGTGAATCAGATTAAGAACACATATTGCAGGCAATAATAAGTTATAGTGTAGTAATGAAAATAAATATGTGTAACATTTGGCAACTCTGCATTTCATATTTCAAGTTCAAACGTTTCTCATTTCTCCCGAGTCCCCTGATCGAGTAACAGCTCCCTTCATATGACTTTCAAACTTTATACATATTATACTATAATAATAGATAAAATATTGTTATCGCTTGCGGTGAGAACGGCCTTATCAAATTATGAACGCAACCGTGTAATAAAATAATGCATAGAAGTGGCCGTTACAATGTAAAATACATGTTTACCGTTGATTAAGCGAGGTGTAGGCTAGGCGGGCTCAGCTGATCCAAGAAAGATCGTCCATTAATATTCTCTATGGCCCCCCTTGTTATATACGCGTTCCGGTAGGTTTGTGGGTCGCGAACAGTTGCCCACGCGAGCAAACCATCATAATGTGGCCCGACAACGTAGTATTTAGTCGGCAGTTATGTATTGGCCGTCTGCTACGTCCATGTCCTGAATATATGACCGCCCAATTTGGCCAGTTTTCGTGAATTAAAGATTAGGTGCAGAAATGTGTGACGGTTACCAAGTACCGTACGGTGCGCGGCACTCCAAAACTTGTGCCGTTCGACGCGTATATTAATAGTCTGTGCGAGCATTTAGATTTTCCTAATTGCAGTGGGTAAAATAAAAAACGTGGTTTTGGAATGCGGCGTTACTCAATCGACTGGCCATTAGAAAGTGCGATTTCAGGCGCACGCCGTGTTCGACAATGCATTTCAACGAGCTAGGGCATAACAGCGAAAAACGTGACCGTCTAAGAAAATGTAGCAACTGACTGGTTTTACAATATCGACTAAGCATAGCCGCTGTCGAATGTCAGACAGAAATGCTTTCAAGGCTTTAATATTTGGGTTGGTATTAGCAGTTTATGGCAGCGGTTTTATATGTTGACCATGACAAATTGCCTAGGCATAGCCTAGGTTATGAACAGCATGTATGTGACCTACTCTTCCACTTCCAAAGCTTTCCAAAAAGAGATCAAGACCAATACAAGTTTAAAAATGATATATCCCCAGTAAACCTAAATAAGTTTATAAGTAACACTTATTTATAAGTTGTAATATAACTTATAGCCGTGGTTAACATGACTGTTGTGGCTGTCAACATTTCACGGATAGATAGTATGGCTTCATCGTAAACATACAACATGTTTATTACCAATACGAAGTACGATGAAATATTATTATACTTCTGTAAATTATAGAACTTGTGTTGCTATGCTAACGTTACTGTATTTATTTGTGAGACATAAATTACTATATTCACTGGAGAATATATTTCCAATTCTGCCTGGGAGCTCCACAACTGTCTACACTAGGCCCTTCCACACCAAACCACTAACGATCTAAGATCTAGCGAAATGGACCTGCTCTTGAACATTCGTGATCTCCATTCGAGTACTCGGATCTTAACGTTATTAATTCTTCAGCACATAGCTGCATGCATCTAATTTCCTCCTTGAGGCTCCAAAAACTGCAACCGTCTATTTCCGCATCCATATACCCTTGTTACACCTACCGAGTAGAGTGACGAGACAGTCAGACAGTATCCTCGGCCGATCCTCGACCAATGAACGGCTTGCAATTGACCGAGTGCCCGGCCACTGTACTCGCTATGTATAATCAGGGTAATAGCTTGCTCCACACACTAAAACCCTTCTTCCTCCGTTGCAGGGTTCGTTCGAGTGCGTGCGCAGCGGCGGCGCGCGGCGCCTGGAGTCGTGCGGGCCGCTACCCCGGCGCATGCGCGTGCAGGCCAACGACGACTCGTACGAGGCCACCAAGGACCGCATGGCGAGGACCGTGGCCGCCGAGCAGAGCAAGTGGTCAGTATCCGTCTCTGTCTAGATAATGAGGGTTGTCGTGGGAGAGAGCGGGATAGAGAGAATCTCCTCCATGTCATCATCATCAGGCTAAAGATTGCTCGTATGAAGACTCCAAGATCCGCATGGCGAGGACCGTGACCGCCAAGCAGAGCAAGTGGTCAGTATCTCTGTCTAGATAACGAGGGTAGTCGTGGGAGAGAGTTGGATAGAGATACGTGGGTAGCTGGGTGTTGGTGTGCTATCTGCAGACTCCAAATCATGGTCTTGCTAAAGATTACCGTAAGAGGACCGTCGTCATGCGGTCCTTGCAGAGCAGAGCAAGTAGTCAGTATCTGCCGTTTATGAATAGAGAATGAGGGTAATCGTGGGAGAGAGTGGGATAAAGAGACGCGCTGTGTATAGGTATGCGATGTGTCCATACTTCATGTCATCATCATCAGACTCACGATTACTCGTACGAGGTATCCAAAGACTGTATTGGGTATAGTGTCCACACTGCATCAGAGGTGTAAGGAGTTGGTGCTAGTCTATTATAATAGAAATTAATTGACTCCAATTATTTATAGACTATACGAGCCATTACGAGCATCCCAATAATACGTTATAAACACATTCACAGTATTACATTAAAAGTTTCCTATTTGAACAATGAGTATCTGAACTGAGTTTTCAGTAATTCTGAAATATTCTATAGCTTTGTTAGTGTAAATATTCAAACACATGTTAATGTTTATAACCTTGAAAGCGATCAAACCAAAGTCGATATTTAAATGTAACCGCAGAATTTTGGATAATGTGAAATTGAATAATGGTTCATTAAGATCAGAGAGAAGGGCACTTGTAAATAACTACCTTGTTAAAGACCTCCATATAAAGCTAGTGCGGAAACTCGGCCGAGACATATGCGAGCCGGTAAAGGTTATAAGATAACATTATTCATAAAATGTACATTTTCCCAGTCCAATACAAATGACTATACACCATCCAAGTCGATGTTTTACTTATTTATGCAATATTACTACAAATTGGAGGCAATTCTGAATGCACAAATTATACTGTCAGCAATGTTCAAACTTAAATTTTGGGCAAACAATTTTACGTTTTTACAGTACTCAATTTTAAATGACCGTCTTCAAAACTGTAGCTCCATCATTTTACTCCAAAATACAAGCTGAAAAGAAGTCTAAATCATCAACCCCCTCCCCCATTCCAGCACTCGCGTGATAAAGCCGAACCAGACGGACATCGGCCGGCGCGTGAAGGTCGGCCGCCCCACTCATCCCATATACTCGGCGCCGGCGGCCGCGCCGGACCGGCCGGACCACCGTCCCGACCACCGGCCCGAGCGGCCGGAGACCCGGCCGGAGCACAGGCCGGAACATAGGCCGGAGCGGCCGGTGGTGGCGCCCCCCGCGCCGCGCCCCGCGCCCCCGCAGCCCGTGCATCCGCCCGTGCAGACTCACCAGCCGCAGAAGCCGCCCTCCAATCCGGACCTCACTAGGCGGTCCATTAAGTGAGTAGACTTGTCTTGTTTATTGTGTAGTTGAAGGGCTAGGAGGTGATGGTTAGTTGGACATTGGAATTAAAGAATGGCCATCGTTGTTTTCTCAACTGTGTATATCTCAGTTCAGAAAACAACGATGGCAAATGTTGTTCCCAAAACAATAATAAGTTTGACATAAGTTACAGTATTTTAAAGATAATTTGTTGAGGTTGGATTCAGATTTATTGCTAAAGGCAACAACAACAACAATAACATTTTATTGTTTTAAAGGTTTCCGGAGAAGGGTACGATAAAATCAGCCGTTTACAATCCAAAATAAATTAATATGTTATCTACGTTTAATTCAGTATTATCAATATCTGGAACTAATCGATCAGTAGGTATATTCTGTAATCTGAAGCTAACAGCTAACATCACGCCATGTCTTCTTTTCACAATTTCATTCCATGAATTTTATCGCCCCTTTAAACGTTCTGACGTCATAGGCTCCCTGACGTAGGCACAGGGAAAATAAAAAGAGTGGGAGGGAGGCTCATTCAATGTCGTGGGTAGAAAAAGCCTATGCCTATATCGACATGTTGTAAACATCAAACACATGACATCCGACTATCTTATCACCAACGTCAGCTATCGATGACGTAGGCCGTGGATTAAACTCACACATACAGATAATCAATTGTCTCTGAGCCAACATTGAACGTTGATTTACATAATTAAAGCAAGCTATTTTCATTGAAACTATGCAGAATAGTCATTTTGGCCGCCACTTCCCAGTTATCGTCAGAACATTAAATTTATCTGGAAACCAATTTGATAATTTGCGGTGCCGGAAGTGTGAAATTACTTAAATTTTAAATTTATTTATTTTTCACGGTTCACACAGTTTTTCTATAAATATGTACTTATTGAACATTGTTGTGTTATGTTCACAGAAATATTTAATTAGGTTTACCGAGTAGGTAGTTTTATTAGAGAGTTGTCATAGGTATAAACATGTATGTGTAGGTACTTATTGATGTTTCTTGGCTAGCAACAGAAATGTACTATAATGCTTGTAAGTTCGACTAAACCGTAAAATATTTAAGACGAATCAATTACCTATTGTAAATATGTGAAGGTAAAAGTAGCTGGATACATAAAGTGGTAAATAACATAATATGGTGTTTACTAACATACATTGCAAATGGCGCAGATTGCTTGTTTACGTTGAACGCCTGTTTTCAATGTTACGAAGGACATATCGTGGTGAATAATTATTTTCGCATTAGCTGCCTCGCCCTCTTACCTCTGTAGCTAATGACGTAAAAAGAACAAAGAATTTACGGCAAATTTGCAAGCGAACTGTACTGAATACTGAAATCATGTACGCAAGTTTACAATACTGAAGTAATGAAGCCATTGTTATCAGATATTTCGGCCAAACGGATTTCCATAACCGATTTGTAGACTACCCATGACAATTTAAGTGGAGCAATCATTTCGTTTATCCGATGATCACGTGCGAATAACAATTCTGAATGATTCTTTAGTAGAGTGCAAATTAACATGAAACAAGAGCAATGCCAAGACCATCACCCAACTGTTTCTCCGTTCACGTGACGTGATGTTAATTAACGAGTTTATTCTTCTTTGTGTTTCAGAGAAAGACTTATACAATTATTAGCATTGAAACCGTTCAAGAAACCCGAGCTATACGCTAGGCTGAATAGTGGTAAGTAAAAGTGATTCAGAACTATATTCTAGAAGTTTCTAATGTTGATTTGTTTATAGAATACACTTAATAGTTACCAAATTGCCCTTCACTTTAAGAAAGCCGTTATCAGACAAATATAGGCATTATCCTTTTATGTCCTAAGCCTATTAACAAGATGTCTATGGTAACGGCTATTTTTAGCAATCCAAAACCTTAACGATTTCTTACTCCGTTGAAATGTTTTAAAAGTGGCACAACTGTTGTTTTAGACTGTTTTCGATCTATGTGTGATGTATGATATTATTATATTACTATTAAGCAGGCATGAGTTGCAGTAATAGATCATTTTATATATATTTGGCCTAGTTTAAAAAATCTAATGATGATTGTGTTTTTCTTTCAGAGGGTATAAAAGAGAAAGAACGGGGATTAGTTAACAAGATATTGCCTCAAATAGGCTCGCTCAAGGACAACTGTTACCATTTACGTAGGCACATATGGAACGATGTTAATGAAGACTGGCCTTTTTATACCGAAGAGGAGAAACGCACGCTCAAGAGGTTAGTTGTCAATAGAAGCTGAAGATGTAGTGTTGTCTCCCTTCTTGTCATGATAATAGCATGTCAACAATGTCAATCTGCCTCTTTTCTGCAACAGTGTCTACAGGAGTATACATTTTATCGACGTTTTGATGCAACCGAGATAAAAGCAATATTAACACACGGTAATATTGAATTTCGTGCTTATCTCTAGATGAGGACACACGGCACGTTTTAAATAACATCTCGTTATCAGCGGTATTATTCAACACAAAGTCAAAAGTTTACCTTGATAATAGTCCATTGCCTCCAAATGTTTCTTTTGCTCTTATTTTGCAATGCAAATCTAGTGCACTTTCCATAGCTAAGGTTTATGAAACGTTATGCAAAAATGTGTTTTATTCTACAGGCGGAAACCTCAAAATCTAACGCCTCCGGCTAGCAGTGATTCGGCAAATTCGCTTTCGCCCCGCGCCTCGCCGTCGGCCACCAAGCGGGCGAATGGACCCACTGTTGTCGGCGAAGGTACATCTATGAATATACCTGTACAATTATATTAATAATAGGCATATACATGAGAGCTATAATTCCGCTACTTCTGTGATTGAATTATAGTTTGGTAGATGTATATGTGGTAAGGGGCATACGAATTTAAGAGGAGACTTATTTGCCTCCTAAATAATTTATGATATAAGAGGAATGTTATTACCTAACGGAGCTTCCATTCAAATGGGCTAGATGGAGGCATTTACATCTCCGCTCCCCCTAACTGGAATGGTAGACTACGACGACGGCCACTTACCGACAAGCTCTTAGACATACGTGATATATTAATATGATGTAGTCATAAACTACAGGCAGTATACCGTCAGCCAGACAAAAGTCTGACATCTGGGATCCATGGAGCAGTGGATCTAGCCGCTGAAGCTAATGCCTCACCACTCTAGGAGAGTGGCCTGTAAAGGTGCCCGTTCGATCTCAGCGTCACAGAGCGTCTATAACGAACGCACAAACTATCTGTCAACGCACAAATTGTGGCTGACGATGCACGCTAGATTTATATCAATTCCCATAGGAAATTCGTCAGACAAGAACATCATCATTAAAGGATGATTCATGCTACACCAGTGCGACCGGAGCACTTTTGTATGAAGTAATTCATGCCCACCGTGGCACTGTGCCCTTTCACACAAAAGCACCCCCGGCTGAGACACGGTGTAGCGTGAATCATCCTTTAACCGACAGTTTTCTGTTCCACAGAGTACACCAGTGCGACCGGAGCACTTTTGTATGAAGTAATTCATGTCCACCGTGGCACCGTGCCCCTTCATACCAAAGTGGCCCAGCCGGTGTAGTGTGAACCATCCCTTAACCGACAGTTTCTCAACCCACAGAGCCCCCGGCGGCGAAGAAGCAGCGCATCTCTCACTACCGGCGGCCGGACGCGCGCGCCGGCGGCTCCCCGTCGTCGGGCTACGCGACCGGCGGCTCGGGCGCCTCGTCCGGCGAGCGGCACGCGTCCGACAACGAGGACGAGCGGACCGCGGCCGGTATGTATCACCAGGAAGGCTACTCTATGCTGACGAGAAACGAACGAAAGAGAGCGACAGCGAAAGAGTAATTTTAATTTTATTGCATGTTTTTTTTTTTTGGCAAATAAATTAATTTTCTTTCTTTCTTTCTTTCTAAAATACATTCATTTTATTTGTAGTTTCTTAGTTTTATTGATTTGATTGAAAGAGACATAAGGATCTTTCAATCAAACGCCATGAGTCTTGTGCTATATTTTACATCGCTCTACACCTATATTAAATACGTCCGGCGCACCTGGGCAGTCCACAGATAGCTGACTGGTTGATCCTTTCAAAACTGTGACCGAACCTAGTGCAGATCCAGTGTTACCGATGCGGTACGATGATTATCATCAGCTACAGTCAGTGACTGAGGAGTGACGGCTAATCTGTCTAGCTAATCCTTTCAGCACAGTGACCAACCCTAGTGCAGGTCCAGTAATACCGAATCGGTAAGACGATCATCGTACACTGCTGGACATAATTATTGCCCTTACTCATCCAGCCTTTACCTACTACCTGACTAAAGTAGGCAGTCCGGAGAGCGACACTTGCCTGATCGTGGTGTCCGCAGGAGTTTAACCTGACCACTCAGTAGGTAGCACTTTAGTTTGCAGATTTTAAGATCTTTGTCGAAGTTCCTATTGTATCGAGATAATTTATCTTATTCCGTGATTGCCACGTATAAAACATTAAAGACAAAATGCAGATCGTAAAGGATTACTGAAACAAGTAACATTCGCGAAATGGCGAAAGTAGTCCAACGAAAATAATGGCAAAAGTTGTTGTCTATATGACTCATTTATTATGTAATGCCATACTCGATGCCATGCAACACAAAATATGAGTTAGCTAATTACTTACAAAGAATAATAACATAATTTTCACACAGTACTTAATTGGGATTCTTTTCAAAATTTCTACCTGGCTCAGCTATTTAGATAATAAAACGGGTCATTAGGTTATTTTATGAAACCGAAATGATTACTTTGGAAACAACATAAATACCGGCGAACAAGCAATTTATGACTCTATTGTAAATAAGTTGGCGTTGACAATAAGCTGATAATGAGTTCCGATAAGAAATTGAGGAGAAACACATCGCTTGTATTGAGAATGAACTTGCCAATCAACTAACGATAAAATAATTAAAATGTATTTAACGATGCATAATTGCTGCTTCGCCTTATAAACTAGTACATTGTATTGCCTTGTTTGTACTGACCTGTTTGTTTCTTACCCGATTGCGGCAAATCCGAGAGGGTAGTGTTATTGATGCAATATTTCTGTTTCCCGTCTAGATCTGTACCGGCCACTGGCGAAAAGCTTCTCCAGTTTACCGGAATCTGTGCCGCAAGAAAACCCATTGGTTCTTAATCTTAATCCCAAAGAAGAAAGGGCCAAACCATTAGGTATTTATGTCAGATATTTTTCGGCCCTATTTTTTTAAAAAGCTATTTTTTTTATTTTATGTTCAATGCGTTTTAGTTACGTGTTTCTATCATGGCTGTTGTAGAATAATGTTATTTTCAAAATCTTTGTTCGTAGTGCAGGTTTTTACCTCCTATGTACAAATTATGTGTAAATAAAAGCTAATATTTTTTAATTTCTCTTTTACAGCGAAAAAGGACAACGGCTACACCCTCAGTTTTAACACTATAAAGGATCTCTGCCCAAGTCCTGTGCCCAAGGCGAATGGTTTTAGAAATAGTCCCCCAGTAGAGCAAACTAGTATCACAGGTATGTTATTAATGCTATCTTACTATTATTATACCCTGTAAGTAATTTCATCGATAATTTCTCTATAAAATAATCGTTCACTATTGGACATAGGAGATCTAACAGTCGTGCGAATATAATTGGCTTCCCAAGACCTTTCACGGCAGAAACTGCATTTATAATTAGCATCGCGCCATACTGTCTTGCCAACATTATTATCTATAAAGTAAATCTTTGTCAAATAAATGTCAAGCGAACCCACGGTATGATGATTGTTGAAATACGTCATACGAAGCGGTGCAATCCGGATTCTAGTGATTGTCATACCTTTCACACATTGTTTATTGCTTGTCGGAAATTTTATGATTTATTTCTTGTATATAGGTGTGTAATTAAGTAACCTGCAATATATTCGTTTAATTAATAGTGCAGTGTGAACAGAGCCATAAAATATAATTTCCTTAGCCGACGTTATTTAGTTAAAGTTTTTTTGATCGTATAAATATAGATAAAATTCCTAATAAACTTAACCATTCAATTCTTTCCCATTTTCAGAAAAAGACATCACAAATACGGAACCTTTAGAAAATACAGAATTAACGTCGGTACCTGACGAAAATATGACTGATTTAGAAGAGCTTGCGAGGTGAGTAACTTCTTAGCTCTTATTAGTATACAAATACATGTTAATGCATGACTTCACAACATAACATACATAATATTATGCATGTAAGTATATGGAAATAGGAAAAGTCCCAATGTCTTATCGCCATATTGTTTTGAGTTAAAGATTAGTTTTGTATGCATATGCATATTCAAAGTCTAGGCTATATTAGTTACACAACGTGCCTCAATGAAGAGATATGAATTTCGTTTTAGAACTTCCTTCCTGAAACTTTCTGTTTGATTACGACATCTTCCAACTAACAGAATTGAATAATAAACATCTTATGACTGTGTACAACTTATGAAAATGCTGGCTTTGATTGAAATAGGGTGATTACTTTAGTTGTTGATGTTGTTACACAACCCCTGTCTAGTTAGTTGTCCACTGATTAACTTGAAATATTTAGGCTGCAAGAATTACAAAACAATAAAACATGTCTATATCATCCACAAATTTCGTTTTGGTTGACACTACGTTAGATAGATAAGTTATTTATTTACTTAACACAACATATACACAGCGTTAGCCAACCTTATTTAGTTTAATCTGATCCCCTTAATTTCACCCTATTCTATTCTCTATGTAGGCATAAGTACCTATACTTAATGCAAATCCTCAAGGTCTAAACTGCCTTCCTAACCTCGAACCACTTCCCACCATTACCATTCAACCCTATTTTAACCTCAACATGTCTCGCTTCCAGACAATACCCGCCAATAACGTGCGCCTCAATGCGTCGCGCCTACAAGAACGAGTTCGCGTCCCTATATACTGAATACCGCGCCCTTTACGGCAAGGTGGCCCGAGTGGCCGAGCTGTTCACCCGCCTGGAGGAGAAGCTGAGGCGGGCTCAGCCGCACTCGCCTGACCACCAGGTAACAATAGCAATGTACAGTAAGAGGCAGAGAAACCTGACCCCCCTCAGAAGCATTGTTAGTATGAGAGCGGGGTTCAGGTTTCTCTGCACCTGACCGTACCAAGGTCGCGACTAGGCAAACGTGGTGTGGCACGCCCTCCGGCTAGATGGGGTGACGACTTGCGAAAGGTGGCTGGTTATGATTGGATGCGGAAAGCTAAACATCGCATCCAGTGACGTGCTTTGGGAGAGGCCGAGTCCAACAGTGGACTGCTATAGGCTGTTCTGTTCACCCGGCTGGAGGAGTAACTGAAGTAGCCTCAGCCGCACTCGCCCGACCAACAGAAGGGCTAGTACAGGGCGCTTTTAAGACGTGACAAGAGTTTTGCATCTCGCTCACTCACATCGCGCAGCCTCAAGAGCGAGCGCGACGGAGAACTTTTGTCACGTCTTAATAGCGCCCTGTGCCACACTGGCAGGTAATAATAATGTAGCACTGTAGGAAAACGTGGTGTGGGACGCCCTCCGGCTAGATGGGGTGATGGGTGGCTGGTTATGATTGGAAGCGGAAAGCTAAAGATCGCATCCAGTGGCGTGTTTTTAGAGAGGCCTACGTCCAGCAGTGGACTACTATAGGGTGATGCTGATGACTGTAGCATCTGGCAATAGTTCTATAATATCTGACCGGAATTTGGCCAAAAGTAATCGTAAGTTATGGCTGATCCTGTTTATATTCCTCTCATATTGTATGAAGCCACTGTTGACAACACCTCCAATATACCTACCATCTAACACGTTCCCTCTCTCCCCCCACAGAGCATAGAGCAACGCATAGTGGAGGAGTACCGTCGCGTGCGCGGCGACGCCACGTACCAGCAGCAGCGGCGGCGCGTCGAGTTCCTGCACCGCAAGCTCACGCACATGAAGCAGGCCGTGCACCACTACGACCACACGGTCAGTAACATGTAGCTAGCTAGAATTACGATCATACGGTCAGTAACATGTAGCCAGATAGTACTACGATCATACGGTCAGTAACATGGAGGTAGCTAGCACTACAATCATACGGTCTGTAACATGCGGGCAGGTAGCACTACGATCACACGGTCAGTAACATGTAGCTAGCACTGCCCACAGAGCGCAGAGCAAGCATAGTGGACGAGTACCGTCGAGTTCCTGCACCGCAAGCTCACGCACATGAAGCAGGCCGTGCACCACTACGACCACACGGTCAGTAACATGGGGGTAGCTAGCGCTACGATCATACGGTCATTTACATGTGGGCGGCTAGGCTAGCACGGGAAGTTAGACGTGATAAAAGTTCTCAGAAAGAGCTCGCTCTCGAGCCCGCGTGATGTGAGTGAGTGCCGTACAAAACTTTTGTCACGTCTTCATGTGCGCCTCTTGCGCGCATAATATCTAACGATTGATCATGATTTATGTGTTTCTATTACATACTATCTGTCCTCTTAAATTAACCCATATTATTTTATATGCCTCTGCTTATATTCAAAACATAACATGAGATTGTATGAAATTTCAAGTCTGGCACTACACTAAAGGACTGTGGGAATCTACAAAGCGTAAGTATTGAATTTAGAAATAGAAAGTAATAAAGTTATGCTGTAATCAATTGACGAAACATTTCTAGCTACCAAGTTACATTCATAATACGTAACATGTAGATCAGATTTATCGACTACCCTGCCAAGTGACATTATTTGACTCATTCTACAGCGAACCGCATCGAAAATAGCCATTTACAGTCTAGAAATAAATATTGGTGTACTTTTTATATAGGCCGTGAGCTACTGAATCATTGGCCAAGTGTGCCAAGGTCCCAACACAATCGCAATGACATTAGCCGAACGCTTCAACTTTCCTTGTCGAAGTCAAACCGATTATTGTAATCCTATAATCTCATTACTATGGCCGGTCAGCCTTGGTTGCTATTGCGCAACCTAACTTGCCTCAACTCTACGCAAAACAAGTATGAAGCAATTTAACTACTTTAATTTTGTTTTGCTGGTTTAATTATAGTTTTTGCGAGGCGCTAATCCAGAGTTTGAAATTGCGAAATGCTGTAATTGTTCTCGTTATGATCGGTATATATTTTTTTCTGAAGTATCTTGAATAATCTTATTTTTTATAAACTTATTAAAATCGATAAGATAGAACTTAATAGTACCGGACTACAGGGCAATAACTGTGAACTGATTAATAAAATAGGTTTGAAATTTAATCTAATATTTGGAGTTTTCCAAAGCTTCGATGGTCATACAGATTACATATATTAATAAAATATAATGTATGTGCTGTATTAGTACATACTAATTAACTTCCTGGTATCAAATACACAGAAGCCTAGTCTATAACATGCCATTTGTAATTACAGCGTAACCTGAAGCCCGAGCGCGTGTCGAACGCGAGCACGACGCAGGCATACTGACACGCGCCCCGCCGCCCGCCGCCCGCCCGCTGCCTCTAACCACCACCGCCGCAACCGGAGTACACCCCCCGACGCTCCCGGCAACCAATCAGCAACGCCGCGCTGACTGTCTGCCAACCAATTACCGGATTTCCGAACTGATAAGTGAAACCGCGTAACGCTTTACTACAGTGCCTCGTAAACGGTTATTTTGTGTGTGTATTTATTACTACTGCAAAAGTTTATTTATTGAACGCAAACTTGAGGATCCATCTGTGTCGCCTGCCAGTTGGCAATAGTATATATTGGCACCGTTTTTTCGGATGTAACGGAGACGTTTGTAATAATTGTTATGGTTAAGGTGATTCGCGTGTAACGAACATGTTTAATGAACATATAGATTAGCGTCCAGAAATATTTTTATTATTGACGTATGTTTTTTCGAGATACAAATGATCTTCCATTAGTTTTTATTGTTCTGTGTCATCTTAACCATGAATTTGTAATAATTGTGTAAGCAAAGATTGGACTCTTTGCATCTCTGATTGGAACTCATACTGAACTAACATAGAACGGTGTATACTGTTAACTCCACATCGTATTTTATACTATATGTAACTCCATACTTACTCTTCTGATTTTATACATCTTAGATCATCTATTTATAAATTGAATAGCATGTATATATTTTAGCCATAACACCAAAACTATTTATTTCATGGACCAATATATACCAATAAGCAATAGGAAATTATAGATGCAGAATGTAGTAGTTCAATAGCCCCTATTACCCTCGCAATGTCGCATAGGAACGATGACTGCGATATGTCATTGGTGTCATTTGATTACTGTAGTATAGTGATCAACGGATTGCCGACACTAATCGATAAATATTTGCAGCCACAAAACATATTATGTTGAACGATGTATTCTGAAGCATCAAGGGCAAACCTACATACGGCAGCTAGAGTAGAATCAAAGTGGCCTATATTTTAACTGGTTGCATGCCATTTAAAAGTTTGATGTTTGCAATTTAAATCAGTATAACTAGTTAGTGCTGATACATATTTATGCAGCGGTTACGAAAAGAGCAATAAAATGTTTTTAATTACAAATATTTATCTTCAGTTCAAATGACCTCAATGTATCTGGTTGATTATTACATTGTATATAAAATTGTGTATAGTAAAAGTCGAAATGTTAGTAAATAATAGTTCAATAGTAGATATTGTTTCGTCCACGTTTAATTCCATTCGAAAGTAATTTCCGTCTAACGTTCATTGGTGTCCAGTTAAAGTTTGCTTATACTCAATTATTTTAAATATTATCCACAGTTTTTAAACTCTGAGGTGTAAACGGAAAATATACACCAAGGCCCGCGATCTCGGACGAAAATTAATGAAACTTCAACAATTCGAGAGTCAATTTTAACAGATTAATGGCCTTTTAATGTAAATTAACCCCATATATCTATACATTTTAACCCTTACGTCGTCCCTTTTAAAACTGCTTCTAAAATCCATCCATATAATATTGGAGAAGACCGAAATTTGATTTTAATTCTTCTTGCCCTGCTGTATATAGTAATTTATGAAAATATAATACATTATTGTTATGTAATGTGTAGTAATACTATAGTTCAGTCAGTATAAATTGTTACATCAAACTACAGAGGTACGTACAAGCAGGCGTGTCTTGCAACTTTTACCGGCAAGTTTGTAAATATCGGGATAGAGGCTCTAACTTTTCGTGTCACAAATATAAAACACTTTATTACGGCAATATAATCTGAAAATTAGTTAAGGAAAAAGTGCCGACGCGAAATTGCAAAACATGCCTGCCTACCAAACGTAGGAATTGCCAATTGTTTATTATTAAAAATATGATTTACTTGAATTGCCAAAAAAAAAACTTTGCGTGTCCTAAAAAATGCAACAACCGGCCAGTTTAAAACATCCACTAGGAATAAGAAATTATCTGGTCCTCTTCGGAAGAACCCTCCATTACTACCATTAAATCGTAGTAATTTTAAACTACATCCGGACCATGCGTCTGACGGAACTATAACTATGTCCAAAACAATACTTGTGACCCACGATATGGTGCCTTACTACGTTGTATTACGACTTATTGCGCTTTGTGTTGTCTTCACAGAGCCAAATTAGTATCACATGTTTACTAAACCTTCCAGTGTGTCACATGAAAGATATTACACGATTTTCCCGTCACAAATTATGCGTCTTACTAAAGAAATCCGGAATATCGAATGCAAAACATGATAGTCCGAAAGCGATGATTTTCTATCAAACATTCAGCTTCACTTTAGTGCCGTCATGAACTGGTCAGATGTAAAAAGCCGTCTTGCATATATTTGTCCTGATTGTAACGTCCATATTTGAAAATGATTTAGCGTTAAGTAATTCTGATTTTAATCGCAGTAATTGAAACAATCTCTTGCATGTCCAAGTATCCAAATGAAACTTACCATTTTCTTATTAGTGGCAAGCAAACGTGAATAGGATTATTCAAATAAATTAAACTTATTTCCGCTAATATATAAATGTACATACCTCTTTGTTATTAAATGCATATGTATAGTAGAAGACATTTGACAGGTTAACGTCAAGTTGTTGAAGATTGCGTTTTATTTAGTTCGTTTTCTGTCAATTATTATGTCAAAATGGCATTTTTTATTTCATTAAAATCGTCAATTGTTTTTTTGTATATAAAGAAAGTTTTCATCAAGTCAAGTTAGGCAGTCAATTTATATTTGGAAGTGCTGAAGTGCCCTTTTGTTGCTCATAAAAATAATAAATAATATGTATAATAAAGTAATTATGTTATGGTTAAATTGCTTATTTACTCATTAGAATGCTCAAGAACGGTCATGATATTATATCATTTGAAATTAGCCTCAAGCATTAATTTCACTTCTATCACTATTATTTTTAATCTATTACTAACTTTTATTATTTTTTCAAAGAATTGAAGTACCTATTCATATTATCATCATTATGCCACAATTACTTCTTTTAAGCTTCATAGTTAACAAAGTGCCGTAAGCAGAGACAATAATACTGTGAGAGATCTTTGTTATATAAAAATACTTATGTTTTACTTGCGACCTTATCTTTGTTAAATTCGAAGCGAAAAGAAATACATATTTCTTGCCTTACATACATCATGAATGAACTATATTGAGTATACATAATATAAACATTTACAGAGCTCGATACACCTATTAACTCGATAATTTGAACAAACCGTTGAAAATGTTATATTGTTACCACTAGTCTAAGCTCTATCAATTGTTTTTGTGAAGTAATAATTGATTATTGTAAATTTATTTGTTTTTTTCGAAAGGAGATTGTAATTTCTTACGTTATATATTATATTTTGGTGGATGTTATCTGATGACTGTTGCGTTCGTTTTGTGAATAATGCATTCCATTCAAAGATCCGTTGACTTCGCACTGTTCATGATGCACTCACTAATTGAATAGTGTAATAATAGATACATATTATATATTTTTACAGGCCTTAATATCCAGTACAGGTCGATCCAATGTGCTTCCTGTTGTCGATAAGGTTACTTGATAACCTCGACGAGGCTAACATTGGATCCACTTGCACATACCAGACCACGGTTAGAGCACTAATTTTGTAATAAATTGCAGTATCCCTTGATAGCGTAATAAATGTATTGTCACAAAGGGAGTGAATCGTCAAATATTGCTCGATTGTTACCGGATAAGTAATTAGGACGGCAAGGTTGTTGTCTGTATTTTGTCATGTTTATACAAAGGAAAAAATATCTCAATAAATATATCATAGTCCATTATAATGAGTAGGCGATATTTAGTCTGTATAATAGTGACATCATTTTTCTTAAATCAACTTTAGTAATAAACTAGGAGTACTAATTTCTGAACTTGGACCGAGACACGACGGTGGCGCCCCCAATTTTGTGGTTACCACAGAATTTTAATTATTATTAGTCAAATTATATCAACCCCATATGTTTAACGTAACAATGAATTAGGCCTATTTTGTTTGAATGTGCCCACGTTATTGTTTGATCGTTACACCGGGCGGTGCGTCGTGTCTCGTCCAATCACGCTATTATACTTAACGTAGCTGATATTAGCGTCTAAGGCGGGCGTTACGTATACAAGATCCTTACTTTACAATTACTTTAGATCATAGAACCTTTGAGTTTGTGTATTCTGATCAAATGTTATAATGTAAATGTGGTGTACAGTAATATGCGGGCGGGCGGGCGCGGCCGGGGGCTGACATCGATCAAAGACTGTCGCGGCGCCGAACAATTTTGAATACAATGTAAATAGAGTACGAATTAGGAATTAGACACGTTAAGGGATGTAATCGTAGTGTTGTATTTTTATTACTATATTACAAAATATATATATTATGGGGAATTATGAAGTTTAAAATAGTTGCGGTGCCCCCCGGCGCGCCTTGCCGCCCGCCTACCTGAGTCAAGTGTAGGACGATGCGGCAGTGTTATGTGTGTACAGAGTTATACCAGCTCGAGTCGGGCACGCGGGCCCTTGCCAGCCGGTTCGAGCGAACGACGACAAGCTATGAATACTGACATCGGCTCACGTTAATTAGCTTTTAAATAATTTCATCAAAATATAAAATACACAAAAAAAATGGATATAAATTTCTCGACCAAGTACTGGTTGTTTTTAAATTATTAAAATGTAAAAAAAAATATAGTATATAAACAAAGTATAGGTACAATTTATGAATTATACTTTTCGGCATTTCGCTGAGTGTGTGTGGGAGCGCTTCATGCACTGATATCACGAGCACTCGCGTCAGCAACCTACACAGTGTCGAATGTTTCTATTTATTTTCTCATTTCTTTTGCTCATGTCCTCTTCCATCGCTTAATTTTTATTTTTCATCTGTCTATGTGTATTATGGTTTTTGTTAAGGCAGGGTAATGCAGAAATGTGAAGAGGTACTTTTTTAATTTGAAAACGATAATTTGTTTGAATGTTAAAATTGAGTTGATTTTATCCATTCAATGGACTTTGTGTTGTTAAGAGAAGTGATCGAGTTTGTTATTTTTAATTAAGTCAATTTGAGGTTCGATGAACACTTTTGTGGCAGCATAATTAGTATATTTTAACTATCAAGTTACCACAGAATCAATAGTCAAAGTAGCTCTCTTTGGCGTTGCCTCTTAGTGATTCGAGAGAGGTGGGAGCGCGCTAGCCCCCGCCACGCATCCGAGACACATGAGCTAAAGAGACGATGAGTATCATTATAAAAGGTACCTATTCAAAGTCCGGGAACAGACTAACTTGATTGTATACAACATAAGTATAGTGTTGCTGCAATATGCATTTATGCCATCTTCATTTTAATTTGAATTGTGGGATCAGTGCCAAACTTTCTTCTTCTTGTTTAGCTCAAAACGATGCAATTGTTAGCATGCTTGGTGAAACAGCTATGTAATTGTTTAGTTAGTCTGCCATTTTGTGAATATTTTGTTTTGATAGTAATATGTAAATCTTTTATAATATATTTGTTTACAATAAATAAATGACAACATTATAAATAAATAAATTGTATTTTCCATTTAAACTGATGAAAAAAATATAAAAAGAATAATATGCAATGATATTTGTTGTTTCATTTAAGATCAAGCAACTTTTATCAAGGCTTTAAGTATTACAGGTAGGTAGTACTATTCAACTATATGCGCAAGACTCCTCTATGCGTATGACGATGAGTTCAATAGGCTTAATCCGTCTTGGGTTCGAATCCCAATCAGGAATCATATTTTATCTAGCATATTGCTACTTGCGATTTGCGATGCACGACGAGCAAGCAGAGTGCTTACAAAGCACATAACAATACTACCTAATATGTGGGGACATCTCGCACACGGCCATCCGACCCGAAACTAGACAGAGTCTGTAATATGGGTAGGTATTGGACAGCTGATATATTAACACCTGAGTAGGTACCTACAAATATCGAACCCGGGTCCTCTTTCATCATTGGGGTCCTTCGGCATAGCTGTCAGTGTCACTAACTCTAACCACTACAGTTCAGTAGTCGTCATTAGCGGCATGCCCGTCATGATCAAATTCATGAAGTACAGTAAAGGGCAGAAAGACCTGACCCCTCTCAGAAACATTGTTACTATGAGAGTGGGGTCAGGTTTCTCTGCACCTAACCGTACAGCCTTCAGGCGTTGTGAACATGGCCTTACTGTATGAAAATTATTCAGACAGTTTAAGGAAGGAAGGATACTGTAAATTACGTAGGTAGGTAGATGTTAAGTTCCTCATTGGACCACGCGGAAGACGCTCTGATGGAGTATGGGTTGGTACTTCAAAGTTAAGTACCTACATACGCTGTTTATAGTTGTGTAGAGTTTGACGGTGGGGTTTCTGGTGTTTATGTATACCTACCTACTTATCTCGGGAGTTGATCCGGATGTCTGTCTTACGAAGAAATGCAGTGCCAGCATAGGAGAGCCTTGATCTGGACTTGAGTCCACCAGGGAACCACCCACTGCCTGCCACTCATCATCATCATCAGCCAATAATCATCCACTGCTGGACATAGGCCTCTCCCAAGGAGCGCCACAACACTCGATCCTCGGCGTTCCTCATCCAACCACTACCGGCTACCCGCCTAAGGTCGTCAGTCCAGCGGGCAGGAGGGGATGATCCCACGCTGCGTCTGAAACTAATCGAATTAAAATATCAGAATACTAACTTCATCTGAATAATTGCAATACTGAATTGAATTATTTAAAATGGCAACACTCAAATGGCTGTTGTTATTTTTTTATGCTTGTGGATTTACGCATTTTCACTTACAGCCAAATCAAATCAGCTCACCAAAATACCTAGCCATTACTACTACTACTACCATTTACTAATACTACCATTTTTCTTAATTACACAGTTAAAAAACCATTTTTCTCTAGGTATTGAATCTCGAAACACAACAATCAGTTAAAGCTTGCCCCTGTTGCGTAGATTTGTCTTTTTTGATCTGTATATATGTACAGAAAAAAAATACAATGGCTGTCTGTGATTTGTTTGAAGTTGTCAAATTGTCAATGTCCGGTGTGCAGTGATTTTTATTTCACCAGTTTTTACAGTTAATTTTCCGCTTTTCCATACAATTGTGCGATAATTCTGAAAGGCTACGCTGTAGCCATGCTTCCTTTTAATAAAGATCTTAGGAACAAGTCATCACTGAGTACAAGATGGGCTCAAATGACAAAACAAGAGCAAATCATCGAGAAAAAGAAAATGGAGATTCAAGCGAAACTGGAGGCACAAAAACAGGCCGCAGCTCTTGCGGCACAAGCCAAATTAGCCCAGTAAGATATTCTCACCACATACATTACACTTTCTAAGTACAAATGAGCATTATACCGATCCCTTTGTACAGTGCACCCAATTTCTGTCCCTAAGTCCATCCATCCAAAGATGTCTGGAAAAGATTGTTACAGACTAAGACCGCCTTTTATATCCTAATTAAGTAAAGTGTTATATTAAAGGTGTTGTTTTTTGCCACGAGAGACTCCCAACATTGCAGGGAGAGTTCCCCAAATAAAGTTCACAGTAGTGTCAAGACAATACACTCCTGTTTGTTGTTTACATGTTAATTACTATATTTGCCATATAATTATTAATTTATCATCTACAGACTTGGTAAACAGGAAGACAATTCCAGCAACATTTTCTCCAACGACGGGAGTTTCATGAACCACTTCAAGACACTTCTTGAGAAGCAGAACCAGGAGAAAGAAGAAAAACAAAAGTTGGAGAGAGGGAATGAACAACCCTCTGAAGAAGAGAGTCAGTGCGACCGACAGGACACTACCCAAGAGAGGACTGAGGAGCATGTTGGCCGAGATGATGGTCATAGAGGAAGGAGCGGAAACAGAGATGGAGGACGGCACCATCATAGAGATGACAGGAGACGCTCTGATGATGGAGGCCATAGGTACAGTTGTCCATATTTTTATTATATATTCCTTTGCTCCTATTCCGTTAAAGCTTTATTAGAGTTCATTGGTGTCCTTTAATTTCAGAGACAGGCGTCGCAGGTGGAGTGACAGAGGCCACCACCGAGGACATAGCCCTGGGGCATCCAATATGGACGAGAGAATGCAACAAGAAAACAAAAATATCCCATCCCTCATGCAAATCCCTATAATGCACCCTGACAACCGCGACAATTCTAACAACGAATCAGAACAGCCCATCAATCCATGGAACATTCCACCTGGCCCTCCCGGCTACAATATGGGTGACCAAGGAAACAACCAAAATATGACATCTGCCCCTAACATGGGGCCTCCCAATATGGGGCCTGGATCTAATAACATGGGGCATAACCAAAATAATATGGGGCCTGGACCAATTAATATGTCAAGTGGCCCTAACAATATGGGTCAGAATATGGCACCTAGACCCAATATGGGTATGGGCCAAATGATGGGTCCTGGTGGCCATAACATGCCCCCTTTGCCTCCTGGCGGCCCAATGCCCCCTTTCATGGGTGGACCGCCAAACTTTGGTATGCCACCTTTTATGGGGCCAAATGGCAGACCAAATATGTGTGGGCCTAATGGTCCCAATGGTCCTATGCCCCCATACTATGGTCCTCCTTTCCCTAACGGTCCCATGATGCGTCCCGGAGCGCCCCCACCGCCACCTCCTTCTGGAATGCCCCCGCATTCAATGAGCAATAATATGCCATTCATGGGCCAAGGTCCATTTGGACCCAACAGACCAATGTTTGATGGCAGGAATGGGCCTCCACCCAACATGTCTTTTATGCCTCCAAACATGCCTCCTCCCAACTCTATGAATTCGATGTCTGACTCAAATGACTCCCAGAATCGCCAGGACAATATGAACCACCACAACATTCCCCCCCCAATGCCCCAGATGTCCATGAACCAGATTCCTCAACCAAGTGATATGGAGCCAGGAAATATTCCACTGCCACCGAGTAGCAGTCAAGGTAAATGAACCATGTTTTTGTTCCTTGTCTAGCACAAGCCCCATACTTCTTTGTATGGGATTAATTTTGTACTCTGTTCTGGTACAAAACATAAGTACAAACAAGTTGTTCTGTACCAATTTTTCAACAAGGCCTTGGTATAAGTTATTTTTCCTCTAAATTACTAGAATTTCTATTACTGCACTTACGAATTTGTGAATTGATGTTGTTTACTTTTATTATCATCTCAATCTTCATGTATACTAATAAGCCCTCATTTACTTATCTTACTCTTCATCTGTCTTCTTTACTCGAAATTAATTCATTTGCAGTAGAAATTTATCTTACTTCAATAAAACTCCAAAAACTATAATAGCTTTGTCTGCAACAGACATAGAGGCGAGTACCTAGAACATAACTACATAACTAAAAACTTTATACCAAGGCCACAGTACAGTCGACAAACAGTGGGTGCACAGGCCAATAAGCTGACTCGGTGTGTGTAGTTCTCTCGCCAGGTGTATCGCCGGCCGCCGCCCGCGCCGCCGCCGACGTCGCGCGAAACGGCGACCACTGGGAAAACGTGCTGAAAGCCACACAAGACCAAAATATGTGGTAATGCCACTACTGAGGACGTGCCGTGCTGTATTCTCTTAATTACTTTTTTATTAATACCTCTACTAAGTCCGATGGACTATTTGGAGTGCGGTGGAGTGGGAAAAATAGTAGTGTTTTTCTTGTGCACATAATATTGCGTTTGGAAATGGTTAAAATACACATTAGAATATTTCTTGATAAAATGTGAAGTAAAACCTGTACTTCATAATATGATGAGTATAGGTTTTATGCGTTTTATGGTTCAAAATACGATAATTTGCGCAGCGATAAATGAACCAGTATGCATAAAAAATAAATGGAATTTAAAATGAAGCCAACACCCCACTGCACTCCGCAAAACCTTTTCAGGCCTTGAGATACACCTTTACCTAATGCTCTCATGCTCCACAAAACTCACTTTACCAACCTTCTTTCAGGTTTCTCCACAACCAGAACTCAAGTGAGTATAAGGCGTTCCGGGACCTAGTGAATAAGTTCCGCGCTGAGGATAAAAAACCTGAAGTGAAACCGGAGGATAAATATGAGCCAGAGTTCAGCTTGGAGGATGAAGACAGTAATGATGGGGAGAAGTACAATGTGAAGGAGGAAAACTCTAGGGACAGGTGTGTTTAAATTTAAAAGTTGTCAAGTAAAAGACTAACACTGAGTTGCAGAAAAGATCTTTAAGTTAATGTCGGCATTAAATGTATTGTTGCCTTGCTTTGACAGTATACGGACAGAAAGAGACATACATAGATTTAATGTCGACATTAGCTTAAAGTCCCTTTCTGCAACTCGGCATATAACAAAGAAATGAGTAGCAAAATGAGACAAAAAATTATGTCTAAAATTCTAATATCTGAAATTTATCCCTATATTTGTTATTGGTCTACTTTTTGCCTAAAAACGCAGTCTAATATATCTTTCATTAAAATTTTATGTAGGTATTTTGTATCTTCTCGTTTTCATTAACAGAAAAATATCCAAAGATAATATTTTTAACAAGAATGCAATTTTTAAATGTTTATTTATGAACTTTTAACCATACCTCACTTCTCTTCCCAGCACCCAAGCCGCGCCGCCCCAATACCCGTGGACAGTGAAGCGCGAGAGCTCCCAGAGCGACGAGGAGCGCGAGGTGAAGCGCGAGCGCCGCAAGCGCAAGAAGTCGCGGTGGGGGGACGACCCGGCCGAGCTGCCGCTGCCGACTGTACCGGACACGCCGCCCGCGCCGCCTCTACCGGGTGTGTACAAGCTTCTGTCTATGAAGCTGCGCCCGCTACACGGGTTCCTTATCGACGTCGATAAAATTCGTTTCATGCTCGTACCACCTATTGCAGCGCCGTTATGTTGAATTGCGATATAAGGTTTATCCATGTCGATAAAGGACTCATGCAGCGGGGATTTCATGCTCGTACCACCTATTGCAGCGACGTAATGGCGAATTGTGATATAGCGTCTATCGATGTCGATAAAGCACTCGTGCAGCCGGGATTGATAGCTGTAATAACGCGTGCAGATAAAGAAACAAAATAAAGAAGGCGTTGCATACTAGTGTTAGTACAATGGTATAAAATCTTGCGGAGTGTGTGTATGTGAGTAATTGCAAGAAGCCCCAATACCCGTGGACAGTGAAGCGCGAGAGCTCCCAGAGCGACGAGGAGCGCGAGGTGAAGCGCGAGCGCCGCAAGCGCAAGAAGTCGCGGTGGGGGGACGACCCGGCCGAGCTGCCGCTGCCGACTGTACCGGACACGCCGCCCGCGCCGCCTCTACCGGGTGTGTACAAGCTTCTGTCTATGAAGCTGCGCCCGCTACACGGGTTCCTTATCGACGTCGATAAAATTCGTTTCATGCTCGTACCACCTATTGCAGCGCCGTTATGTTGAATTGCGATATAAGGTTTATCCATGTCGATAAAGGACTCATGCAGCGGGGATTTCATGCTCGTACCACCTATTGCAGCGACGTAATGGCGAATTGTGATATAGCGTCTATCGATGTCGATAAAGCACTCGTGCAGCCGGGATTGATAGCTGTAATAACGCGTGCAGATAAAGAAACAAAATAAAGAAGGCGTTGCATACTAGTGTTAGTACAATGGTATAAAATCTTGCGGAGTGTGTGTATGTGAGTAATTGCAAGAAGCCCCAATACCCGTGGACAGTGAAGCGCGAGAGCTCCCAGAGCGACGAGGAGCGCGAGGTGAAGCGCGAGCGCCGCAAGCGCAAGAAGTCGCGGTGGGGGGACGACCCGGCCGAGCTGCCGCTGCCGACTGTACCGGACACGCCGCCCGCGCCGCCTCTACCGGGTGTGTAGGCGCTTCTGTCTGTGGTAGCTGGTACTTGCTTTCATAAGCACATACATACATAAGAGCCCATGCCGCATTATCGACGTCGATAAATTCGTTTAATGCGCATTCTATCAATCGCAGCGACGTAATGGCGAATTGCGATATATGGTTTATTCACGTCGATAAAGGACTCATGCAGCGGGGATTTCATGCTCGTACCACCTATTGCAGCGCCGTTATGTCGAATTGCGATATAAGATTTATCCATGTCGATAAAGGACTCATGCAGCAGGGATTTCATGCTCGTACCACCTATTGCAGCGCCGTTATGTCGAATTGCGATATAAGCTTTATCCACGTCGATAAAGGACTCGTGCAGCGGGGATTGATAGCTGTTATAGAAATAGGGGCGTGTAGATAAAGAAACAAAATACAGCTAACAGATGTAGATACAGCCAGGCTTGTGTATTTTAGTTATTTTCATAGTGTTATGTCTTACGGAATTCTATTGTGGGGACGAGCGGCTGACATTAATCAAATCTTTGTTCTGCAAAAACGAGCAATTCGAGCCATATATGTATTAGGGTCTAGAATTTCATTAAGACATACGTTTAAGGAAATAGGTATACTAACTGTTCCATGCCAATATATCTATGAAAATATTATGTATGTTCGTAAAAACTTAAATTCATTTAGTAAAGTAGGAGCCACTCACGGTATTGAGACCAGAAACAAAAATAAGTTGCTTTTCCCCACACTCAGACTTTCGAAAACAAACACATCATTCATGGGGAACTGTATACGTTTTTATAATAAATTATCAAATGAAGCAATAAACCTTACTGAGCAAAAATTTAAGAATTATGTTAAAGCTACATTATGTAGTAAAGCTTACTATAGTATAAATGATTATTTAAACGACAAAAACGCGTGGTCTTGTCCACCTCAGCTAAGGCTATTGAAAAAATGAAATGGATATAGGTACTTAAGTAAAATTGTAGGTACTAGATATAAGTAAAAATTGTAATAGATAATAAGGAAAAAGTTGAAAAGATGCTCGAGGAGTTTCTTTCGCCATTTCTTTCCTTCTCAATGACGGGGCCTTTGTGAAATGGCGGTAGATGACTATCGACAAATAATTGTAAAATTTTACGTCGATTAAACCATTTGAATTTGAATTTGAATTTGAAATTATGATGGCGTTGCATACATAAGGTTATTAATTCCCGCGGGGTGTGTGTGCATATAAAGAAACAAAATCAAAATGGCGTTGCATATAAGTGTTAGTAAAAGAGTGTGTGTATGATAGTAAGCGCAAGAAGCCCCAACACCCGTGGACAGTGAAGCCCGAGAGCTCCCAGAGCGACGAGGAGCGCGAGGTGAAGCGCGAGCGCCGCAAGCGCAAGAAGTCGCGGTGGGGGGACGACCCGGCCGAGCTGCCGCTGCCGACTGTACCGGACACGCCGCCCGCGCCGCCTCTACCGGGTGTGTAGGCGCTTCTGTCTGTGGTAGCTAGACTTGCTTTCATAAGCACATACATACATAAGAGCCCATGCCGCCTTTAGCAGGTATCTAGGCTCTTATATGTACAAGCTTTTGACTCTACCAGGTAGGTTCTTATATATCTACAAGCGTCTGTCCCAGCGGCATGGACCAGTTATCGATGTCGATAAAATTAAATTATGCGCGTTCCATTAGTTACAGCGCCCTAATGGCGAATCGCGATATAGGGTTTATCCACGTCGATAAAGAACTCGTGCAGCGGGGATTGATAGCTTTTATAAAGCATGCAGATAAAGAAACCAAATGAAGATGGCGGGGATTAATAGCCGTCAAAACGAGTGTAGATAAAGAAACCAAATGAAGATGGCGGGGATTAATAGCCGTCAAAACGAGTGTAGATAAAAGAACCAAATGAAGATGGCGTTGCATACAAGGTTAGTAAAAGTGTGTCTATGTGAGTAAGTGCAAGAAGCCGCAATGCCCGTGGACAGTGAAGCGCGAGAGCTCCCAGAGCGACGAGGAGCGCGAGGTGAAGCGCGAGCGCCGCAAGCGCAAGAAGTCGCGGTGGGGGGACGACCCGGCCGAGCTGCCGCTGCCGACTGTACCGGACACGCCGCCCGCGCCGCCTCTACCGGGTGTGTAGGCGCTTCTGTCTATGGTAGCTGCACTTGCTACACGGGTTCTTTATTGACGTCGATAAATTTTAATAATGCGCGTTCCATCTATCAGCGTGGTTATGGCGATATAGGGTTTATCCACGTCGATAAAGAACTCGTGCAGCGGGGATTGATAGCTGTTTTAACGCGTGCAGATAAAGAAACAAAATTAACATGGCGGTCGTATCTACAAGCGTCTGTACCCGCGGCACAGACCCGTTATCGACGTCGATAAATTTGAATAATGCGCGTTCCATCTATGACAGCGCTGTGTTGGCGATATAGGGTTTATCCAAGCCGATAAAGGACTCATGCAGCGGGGCTTGATAGCTATTATAACGCGTGCCGATAAAGAAACCAATTAAAGATGGCGTTTCATGCAAGTCTTCGGAGTGTGTCTATGAGAGTAAGCGCAAGAAGCCCCAACACCCGTGGACAGTGAAGCGCGAGAGCTCCCAGAGCGACGAGGAGCGCGAGGTGAAGCGCGAGCGCCGCAAGCGCAAGAAGTCGCGGTGGGGGGACGACCCGGCCGAGCTGCCGCTGCCGACTGTACCGGACACGCCGCCCGCGCCGCCTCTACCGGGTGTGTACAAGCTTCTGTCTGTGGTAGCTAGACTTGCTTTCATAAGCACATACATACGTAAGAGCCCATGCTGCCTCTACCAGGTGTGTAGGCTCTTGTATCTACTGGCGTCTGTCTCCGCGGCACGGACCCGTTATCGACGTCGATAAATTTGAATAATGCGCGTTCACCGTATGTAATGGCGAAAGCGTCTTTTCCCGCGGCATGGCGCCGTTATCGACGTCGATAAAATCTTTTACCAGTCGCAGCGCCGTATATATGGCGAATTTCGTTTATACACGTTGATAACGAACTTGTGAAGCGACGACAGGAGCTTGTATATATAAAAAACCTAGCTAGACACCTAAGTAGCTGATATAACACGTGCAGATAAAGAACCCAAATGAAGATGGCGTTGCATACAAGTGACAGTAAAAGGGTATTAATTCTCGCGGAGTATGTAAGAGAGCAAGCGCAAGTAGTCTCGGTGGACTCATGCTATCTCGGATATTCATTATTCGCGGGTATATTTTTCTACTCCCACTTTTGTAACTTCCGCCATTTTAATATTGTTTTTTATGCTGTCGTTATATTGACTTCTCTCTCTCATATACCTGTGGCCGTCAGACTTTTATCAAATCAAATCAAATCAAACTCTTTATTCGTGTACACAGGTAAATGGAGATCTTATACAATTGGTAGTAGGTACATTCCATGTACTGCTTATTAAGCATACGAACATTTAGTGATATAGCACACTAGTTAATACACATGCAAACTAATAGTAACAGGCAAATGTACAAAAGAAGGTATCCAATTAACAATATTATCAATCAATAATTAAATTTAAATTAAATAGGTATTAAATAATAGCTAAGGTGAGTAAATAAATAGATTGTAAGTAATTAGAAAAAGTCAATGTCATAAAGTAAATAATTTGTAACCGAGTAGTCATTGTCAATCTCATTCGTTACCTATATTGTAGTATCTCCAAAAAATTCTGTTATCGTATAATAGCATTTATCAGTCAATAATTTAAATAATTTTCTTTTAAATAATTTTAGGTCTAAATCTCTAATACTGTTCGGTATTTTGTTATAGATAAGTGGTGACATGCAGAAAACACTTTTATTCATTAAAGCAGTCTTTGAGCTTTGGATACATATCCTATTCCTATGGATCGAACGGATTCTACTGGAGTGATGTACATCTGCTGCTTTGATGAAGAGATTAGGATTTGTTTTTACAAATAACGCGACTTCGTAGATATAAAGACTTGTTAGAGTTAATATTTCATTTTTTTTTAAAGTACGGCTTACAGCTGTCTGTCGTTTTAAGACCACACATTGATCTGATAATTCTTTTTTGCGCTTTAAATATTGTATCTTTTTTAGTGCAGTTGCCCCAAAAAATTATCCCATAACGAAGTGTGGATGCCACATATGCATGATAGGCTATTATAAGTGTATCCATATTAACAATACCTCTCAGTCTGAAAAGCATATATGAGTGTTTACTGAGCTTTGAACAAAGATCATTCGCATGATCGTTCCACGTTAGTTGGTTGTCTATATTAAGACCTAGAAATTTAGTTACTCGTGTTTCATTTACGGGCTGGTTGTTGTAAGTTATTGTAACATCAGGAATGGTTTTTCTCTGATGAAACATCATTAATTTAGTCTTACCGAGATTAGCTACCAAGCTATTGTCATCTAACCAGTTTATAATTTCTGACAGGTTCTTATTTATTGTCTCCTCATAGCTGAGTTTATCTGTGCATTTTATTATGACAGTGCTATCATCTGCGAAAAGGATCATGGGATTGGAAACATGTTTAGGAAGGTCATTAATATAAGTCAGGAATAACAGTGGGCCCAGTACACTGCCCTGAGGAACTCCATGTAGTATTTCTCTATTATCCGAAAGGTATTTTATTTCCATTTTAGTTTTAGGACACATTTTGGTTATTTGTGTACATTGTTTCCTATTGCTTAAGTATGACTTTATGAGTTCAATAACGTTGCCCCTGATACCGTATGATTTCAGTTTACTAATTAATATATTATGATTTACGTAGTCAAAGGCTTTAGTCAAGTCCATGTAGGTATATGGCACATACGGGAGTTTTTTCATCTATACATGTCATTACTTTACTTAAGAATTCAAAAATTGCTAAATTTATAGTCATATTTTTTCGAAACCCCTTTTGCTCGTCTATAATAATATTGTGCTTGTCAAAAAATGATGTCAAAGAATTATAAATATATTTTTCAAATACCTTGGAAATTACTGATATTAGTGCTATTATAATATATAAAGCTGGATTACCACTCACTCACTGACTGACATAGTAGTTCTCCCAGAAGGAGCCATTTTTTGATATAAAAATGTTTTAGGGAAATGTACAAGGTGCTCGGGTGAGTAGAGAAAAAATCCGACTTTTTAAAAAAAGTAGTAAAAAAAAAAAATTTTTTTTGTTCCTCCATTTTGGTGACCATACATTTTTTTATATTTCGAGGGTGTACTAAGAATGTCTGACAGATTATAAAAAAAATATAAAAAAATAAAAAAACAAAATGGCGGCCGAGTTGCAGTGAAGCAAAGTTAAGGGCGTGTCAGACCCGACTTGAGGTGAATTGATCTCCCGGAAGGGGGGGAGGTGGGGGGATGCTGTTTTTTGTAAACGATGAGGCACATGATGAAATTTAAGGGAAAATTCCAAAAAATTGTATTTTTTTTATTTCGGGGGGAGGGCAGATTTTTTTATAAAAACGTGATTTTTCGGGGATTTTCAAAGCATTTTTTTATCGTGTTGGGGGCATTTGACAGGTTTGACTTGTATGGAGCGGTTGTGTAGTTTGACGAGTAGAGTTGCCATAGGAAAGAATTTTCCCCATTTTTAGGGTAAATTTCGAGATTTTCCCCAAAAACATGAAAAGTAGAAATGGCCACTTTTGATTTTAAAATTTGATGCAGTTTTGTCGGAAAGACCCGTACTAATGACATTTGACCATTTTTATTACTTTCGACTGGCAACCCTGCGCGATAGGCGAGATTATATTTTTTCGGATTTTTTTACGTCGATCCAACTTGAGGTGAATTGATCTCCCAGAAGGGAGGCAGGTGGGGTGATGATTTTTTTTGTACACGGTCTGATGTATGGTGCAGTTTATGGGAAAATTCCGAAAAGTTGAAAAAACAAAATGGCGGACTGCTTTGGCGGCCATTTTGTAAAAGTGACTTTTTTTCACGATTTTTGATTTGATTTTTTACCTATTTAGAGTGGTTGGGGAGATTTGTCTTGTATGGCGCATTTGTGTAGTTTGTTGAGTAGACTATACCTACTAAATAAAATTTCCCCATTTTTAGGGAAAAATTTGAGATTTTCCCCAAAAACATAAAAAATAGAAATAACCGTTTTGGATTTAAAAAAATGATGCAGTTTAGTCAGAAAGGCTCATACTAATGACATTTGACTATTTTTATTACTTTCGGCTGGCAACACTGAGAAATACGGGAGATTATATTTTTGAAAAAGTTCGACGTCGATTCAAGTTGAGGTGAATTGATCTCCCAGAAGAGGAGGAGGTGGGGTGATGATTTTCTTTGTACATGGTTGGATATATGGTGAAATTCATGGGAAAATTCCGAAAACTGCAAAAATCAAAATGGCGGATGAAGTGGCAGCCATTTTGTAAAAGAGAAATTTTACATGTTTAAAGGCTATTTCACCTGTATTGAGGGGTCTGACAGTTTTGACTTGTAGAGCGCGTTTGTGTGTTTAGGTACACTTAATTTTTCTATGAAATAAAAACTCCCCATTGTTAGGGAAAAAAACAAAATTTCCCTAAAAACATGGGAAATTTTCAAAGCATTTTTTTATCGTGTTGGGGGCATTTGACAGGTTTGACTTGTATGGAGCGGTTGTGCAGTTTGACGAGTAGAGTTGCCATGTGAAAGAATTTTCCCCATTTTTAGGGTAAATTTCGAGATTTTCCCCAAAAACATGAAAAGTAGAAATGGCCACTTTTGATTTTAAAATTTGATGCAGTTTTGTCGGAAAGACCCGTACTAATGACATTTGACCATTTTTATTACTTTCGACTGGCAACCCTGCGCGATAGGCGAGGTTATATTTTTTCGGAATTTTTTACGTCGACCCAACTTGAGGTGAATTGATCTCCCAGAAGGGAGGCAGGCGGGGTGATGATTTTTTTTGGACATGGTCTGGTGTATGGTGCAGTTTATGGGAAAATTCCGAAAAGTTGAAAAAACAAAATGGCGGACTGCTTTGGCGGCCATTTTGTAAAAGTGACTTTTTTTCACGATCTTTGATTGGATTTTTTACCTGTTTAGAGTGGTTGGGGAGATTTGTCTTGTATAGCGCATTTGTGTAGTTTGTTGAGTAGATTATACCTACGAAATAAAGTTTCCCCATTTTTAGGGAAAATTTTGAGATTTTCCTCAAAAACCGAAAAAATAGAAATAACCGTTTTGGATTTTAAAAAATGATGCAGTTCAGTCAGAAAGGCTCATACTAATGACATTTGACTATTTTTATCACTTTCGGCTGGCAACCCTGAGAAATACGGGAGATTATATTTTTGAAAAAGTTCGACGTCGATTCAAGTTGAGGTGAATTGATCTCCCAGAAGGGGGGAAGGTGGGGTGATGTTTTTCTTTGTACATGGTTGGATATATGGTGAAATTCATGGGAAAATTCCGAAAACTGCAAAAATCAAAATGGCGGATGAAGTGGCAGCCATTTTGTAAAAGAGAAATTTTACATGTTTTAAGGCTATTTCACCTGTATTGAGTGGTCTGACAGTTTTGACTTGTAGAGCGCGTTTGTGTAGGTGGATGCATTTAGTTTTCTTATGAAATAAAAACTCCCCATTTTTAGGGAAAAAAACAAAATTTCCCTAAAAACATGAGAAATTATACATAAATATGCAATTTTATCGTTTTGTGATGGTCTGAGGAGATTCATGTATGGCGCTTTTGTGTAGTTAAATGCATAGATTTTTAATTAATAATAAAAAAACTCCCCACTTAAAGAAAAAAAAAACTAAATTTCCCTAAAAACGTGGAAAATTTACATAAATATGCAATTTTGTCGTTTTGTGATAGTCTGAGGAGATTCGAATGTATGACGCGTTTGTGTAGTTAAATGCATAGATTTTTAATTAATAATAAAAACTCCCCACTTATGAGGAAAAAAATCAAAATTTCCCTAAAAACGTATAAAAAATTACCAACATTAGCAATTTCACCCCGTTGAAGTGGTCAGACACATTTATGGTATATCGCGCATTTGTGTAGATAAATACAAACAATAATTATTTAAAATAAAAACCCCCCACTTTTAGGGAAAAAATCAAAATTTCCCTAAAAACGTAGAAAAAATTACCAACATTAGCATTTTCACCCCTTTGAAGTGGTCAGACAGATTTGTGGTATATGGCGCATTTGTGTAGATAAATACAAAGAATTATATTTTAAAATAAAAACTCCCCACTTTTAGAGGAGAAAATATTTTCCCTAAAAACATACAAAATGTAAATCAACTTTACCACAGTTTAAGTGCCGAGCGCAGCGAGGCCATAGTCCTTCTACAAGCTATACCAAAATAAAACAAGCCGAGCGCAGCGAGGCATCCGATCGACAAGTAACCCTGCCATAAAGAAAAGAAATCCGAGCGAAGCGAGGCATTACGTATCATAATTATTATTACCAATAAAGAAAAACTACGGGAAAAGTCCCGTTTAAGAAGTGGAAAGCCGAGCGAAGCTAAACCGTCAATTCAAAACCTAGAGTGTGGAGCGGAGCGAGGAAAAACTACTGAAATCAACATCCGGAAACCCGATGAGCCGAGCGAAGCGAGGCTAAAGCGCAATAAACAGCAAGTGCAAAGCCAAACGAAACGAGGCAAAACAACCGAAATTATCATTCCGAGACCTAGAGAAGAGCCGAGCGAAGCGAGGCTAAACTACTTTAATCACTAACTGCCTGTTTGACTGGAGAGCCGAGCGCAGCGAGGCAAAACAATCCAAACCATCATACCTCAAACCTCGGTAAGCCGAGCGCAGCGAGGCAAAACATTTCAAAACATCATACCACAACCATTGAAGAGCCGAGCGCAGCGAGGCAATACAACTTAAGTATAACCTTACCGTAAAAGAGGAGCCGAGCGAAGCGAGGCCAAACAATGCGAACCACCATACTTCAAACCCTGGAGAGCCGAGCGAAGCGAGGCAACACTACTCAAACCCTCGTCAACACAACTATATAACCTGAGAGCCGATTGTGGCTAAGAAATATCTTGAATGAATAAAAAAAGACGAAGTGTATGTTTGGGCGTTTATAGTTCCAATTATGGATTAAATTGAAGTAAAACATAGTTCTGTAAAAATAGTCTTAAACAGCAAACCCACGTAAGAAATTAATGAATAAAAAAAAGCCTGTGTATTTCTTTTCTATGAAAAAGTTTCTCTTCAGGACAGAGTAAACTAATAATCGAGACGCTAGAAAAACGCGCGAATGGGGGTGACTCAGATTTATGAGGTATTAAAAAACCCAATATTTGTACACAAAACGATGTCGGCTCGATACTAGGTAAAGTTTACGAAACCAAAATTTTTTCATATAGATTAGTTTCTCTACCGTATTTGTGTGAGACAATCCGTAACAGGAACCAATTTTTTTGAGTACGAGTACGGGATGGAGTGTTGGGATATGGTCAGAATATTTGGATGCGTCTTTAACTTGAACACCAGAAAGATCCGCTACGTGATTGTAAAGTATACCTACCTGAATTTTCCTACTGGATTTTTAAGGCGCAATGAATACCACTAAAGTAATTATAATAGCAACATTTCATAATAAGAAAATCATAAGCATAAAGCCATAAGTATTCTTCACTCAAATTTGAATACAAAGGAAAACGCCAGACATTTGGTATATTATAAGTAAAGCCAGCTGACCGATTATTATACTAAAAAAAACTGTTTTGAAAACAAAAACAAAAGCATCAATACCGACATGATATCGAAATTCATAATGAAAATAGTTTTTAAGGCCTTACAAAACGCAAGAAAGATTTGCTACAGTATGTTCAAGTCAATACCCTGCTGAAACCAATATTCATACTAAAAACGTATACCTAACTACCTAAAACAAAATCATCAGTAGGTACCCCTTTAATATAGAAATTCATAGTGAAAACAGTTTTGAAGGCATAAGAAAACGCAAGAAAGATTTGCTACGGTTTGTTCAAGTCAATACCCTGCTGAAACTGAAATTCATACTGAAAACTGTTTCCCACGTGAAACAAAATTGTTAGTACCCTTTTAATTTAAAAAAATCATAGTGAACACAGTTTTTAAGGCGTAACAAAACGCAAGAAAGATTTGCTACGGCATATTCAAGTCAATACCCTGCTGAAATGGAAATTCATACTGAAAACAGACACCCACCTAATCCGAAAGCATCAAAGGCCTTACAAAATGCAAGAAAGATTTGCTATGGTATGTTAAAGTTAATACCCTACTGAAACCGAATTTCATACTGTAAACTGTATTCCACCTAAAACAAAATCATCAGTACCCCCCTTAATAAAGAAATTCATAGTGAAAGCAGCTTTGATGGCATAACGAAATGCAAAAAGGATTTGCTACGGTATGGTCAAGTCAATACCCTGCTGAAACCGAAATTCATACTGAAAACTGTATCTCACCTGAAACAAAATCATCGTACCCCTTTAATAAAGACATTCATAGTGAAACAGTTTTTAAGGCGTAACAAAACGCAAGAAAGATTTGCTACGATATGTTGAAGTCAATACCCTGCTGAAACCGAACCAAAGGCATCAAAGCCCCGCGCGGCTGCTTGCAGCCCGCGCCACAACGCGACCTCTAGTAGGTCTATAAAACTGCATTTCTTCTCTGTTGTCTTTTTTAAATATAGGAAGTACAGTCACTGGTTTAAGTTTATCCGGATATATTCCGTAACTAACGCATACGTTAATTACGTATGCTAAGTGGGGAGCTACTGTTTCTGCTATTTATTTAACTCTTTATTGTACAAATATACTATTAGACTATCAGTTTATCACAGGTATCCATATATCCATATTTAATTCACAGGAGCAAAACTCGCCAAGATCGACGAGGAGGGTCTGAAGTTGACGACAGTGAACCGCAACAACCAAGCGCTGATGCAGTACGCTATGACCAACTACGGAACCACCAACCTCAGTGCGGAGGACTGGAAGAAGTGTGAAGATAACTTTAAATTGAACTTACTGTATCAGGTATGTTGGTTGGATGGTATAAAATGTACAGGTTATCTTAAAATATTGGATCATACAAGTGCTGAGTAGAAAAGGCTTAAGAGTTTTATTCAAAGGTAAGTATTTTGAAAACGGCCGTAATAAATTTAGCAATAACTTACCGACAATAATAAATTGCATATGTAATAAAAATCCTTCCTACTACATTGGATGGATGGGTGTTAATAAAATAAAAAAAATAAAAAAAACACGCACTCACGCCTTGTACTAATGTACTCCCTTGCGGGGTAGGCAGAGGTGCATTGCTGCGCCCACTTTTCGCCAGAGTGTTATGTTAGTCCCAATGTAATAGGGGGCTGGCCTATTGCCATTTTACGGGCACATCCAAGACCCGAGAACAAATATCTGTGTTTAAACAAATATCTGCCCCAGCCGGGAATCGAACCCGGGACCATCGGCTCAGTAGTCAGGGTCACTAACCACTACGGCATTCGGTCGGTTAATCTTTCACGGGAAAACGGCTGCATCAATGTATAAGATCTTTGTTGTTAGGTGACACCCATGATTAACACAGGCCATTTTTTATCCATGAATTCCCACGGGATAACCTTTTAAGGAGAAGCGAGCGGAAAAAACTTACCCCCTTATTCATAAAAAAGTTAGTGGACTCTTTTGCTATTGAACTATTTTGTCCCTCTCAGTCAAAGAACAAAATTGTTCTCTGTTAGAGAGTGACAAAACAGTTCAATAGCTAAAGCGTCCACTAACTTTTTTATGAATATAAGGGGGTTATTGTTTTACGATAACTATGACTATTGAACATTTATGGGAATCCTAGCAATTTACTTCTTTACCCATTCTTACACTAATGCATTGTTTCCCAGGATATGCTGAAAAAGCGTAACGAAGTGGAGCGTCTGGCGGCGGCCGGCAAGCACAAGTATGAATACGACAGCGACGAGGACACGGCTGAGGGCACCTGGGAACACAAGTAAGTCTAGATTTACTCGCCTGTCATTGCTTCTTAGCGTACTTATATAAATAAATATGCTCACAACTGTAATCGCCAAAGGAGTTATGAGGTCCAAAGGTAACTCGCAAGCGCCAGATTTCACAGTACCTACTTACATTTAAATCTCTAACTCACGTGATAGGTTGCGAGCCGTATCGCCGTTTTGGAATGATTAAAATGCACTTCTGGCGCACATCTATCATCTACCTAGCTGTGCAGGTTTTGATGTTTTATTTTCCTTCACCGTAGAGCACGTGGTATAATTTAGTTAAATTAAATTTAGCTTCAATAGACATTGGTAACCAAGCCCTATAAAATATTAAATAACTTGGCCATTTATAGACGGATTTCATAAAATCTAAAAGTAGTGTGCTCAGAATATATATAACACATGCAATGTAAAAATCAAAATTAGTTTTTTTTCCGTTATGAGCCTGATCCTCATTGGTAGACTAATACAACAGTCAGTGTCCTACAATTCAATTACATACCACAACTTGTCAACAGGCTGCGTACCCGCGAGATGAGCGCCACGGAGAAGTGGGCGGACGAGCTGACCAAGCAGGCGGCCGGCAAGCACCACATCGGGGACTTCCTGCCGCCAGAGGAACTCAAGAAGTACGTAAAACTATTTACATACTTACATATTATTTCAAGTGTACATACATATAATATTATACCCTATTTATAATATGAATTTATATTTTAAATAGCACAAATTTTATATAACACTGTAATATTTTTCATTTGTATTCGCCATAATCGCCATCAGTACAATGTAAACACAACCTTAGCAAACATTTCTTTATTACAATCTGTTTATGTATCTTATTTTAGGACTACCCTTCATTTATATTTGTACTTATCTATAATTACGCCTGCTGTTAATATAGATTGATTTAGTACTTAGAAAATATGTTGTTTCTCATGTAAGTGAATTTGTAATTCTTTTTGAGAAATAAATGTCTTAAACCGTAAGTAAACATTAGATTACACTACTTATGTGGGCATTTTATCGATTTTCGCGAGATGGACGGACGATATAGTGAAGTCCGCGAGGAAGCGCTGGATGCGGGCCGCCTCCGATCGGACAAGGTGGAAACTATTGGGGGAGGCCTATGTTCAGCAGTGGACGTCCTATGGCTGAGATGATGATGATGATTATGTGGGCATTTTACAGGAATAGGCCCAGCGGCACTGATCCGTTACCTACGTTGATATATTCGTTTAATCCGCGTTCCACCGATCACAGAGCCGTTTTTATCGTCATTCGCGTTATAGTGACGGTTATCTAAATATCTATGTCGATAACGGGCCCGTACGGCGGCGACAGGTATAGTGATACTTATATTTTAAGTATCCGCTAATCATACATAGCTAATGCTAAGTACATAATACAGGGTGGGCCAGCGAAAAGTTTAAATTTAAACTTCAATTCCCGCGCAAACCTGTGGCGCGCGGTTTGCGGGGAGGGGTCAAGCGTGTAGCTCGTTTCTCGGAAATTTAGTCGCGATGGATCGGTTCACGGGGCCGCAGCGCGCCTTTTGCGTGAAGCAATTTTATTTAAACCATTTTTCGCCCACTATTGTAAGGCGTTTGTTTCGCTCTGAGTACGACTTACACGACCTAAATCTATGTCCGAGTGTAGTTTTAATAAAGAAATGGGTTGAGAAGTTCGAAGAGACGGGATCCACACTAAATATGAAACGAGAAGGCACCACACGGACTACCAGGAGTGAAGAGAATGTTCTGCGAGTTTCGGATTCAGTTCGACAAAATCCAGATTTATCGACGCGCAAACGTTCAGCTGAATTAGGAATACCACGCACATCTGTACGCCGTATTTTGAAATTAGATCTGAAATTACATCCATATAAGATTCAGTTGGTGCAGGAATTGAAGCCTAATGATTTAAATTTACGCAAACTTTTTGCTGAAACAATGTTAGAGCGCTTCAAAAGCTTCAACAACATCTTGTTTTCTGACGAAGCCCACTTTCACTTGAACGGTCATGTTAATAAACAGAACTGCAGGTATTGGAGTACAGAAAATCCCAAAGCTAAGCATGAGAGACCTCTTCATTCGCCTAAGGTGACAGTATGGGCAGCAATTTCGTCTAAAGGAATCATTGGTCCTTATTTCTTTGAAGATTCTCGCGGCCGTACGATCACTGTCAACTCAGCTGAGTATGTGAAAATGTTACGTGAGTTTCTGTCCCCTCAGCTACAGGAATTTGATGGATACAACAGTCGAACGTGGTTCCAGCAAGACGGAGCCACTTGCCACACCTCAAACGAGTCCCTGCCGGTGGTTAAAGAGCTGTTCTCGAAAAAGCTGATTTCGCGGAGAGGTGATATCCCCTGGCCACCCAGGAGCCCTGACCTGTCACCAGCAGATTTTTTTCTATGGGGATACCTAAAACAGCGTGTGTACAACCATAAACCAAGGGCACTACGTGAATTAAAAGAAAAGATTAGGGAAGAGATGGCGGCAATACCAAAGGCTCTATGCGACAGAGTATTGACAAATTTCCATTCTCGTTTGCAAGAATGCCTAAGTCGCGACGGTGGTCATTTAAACGATATTATTTTTAAAAAATAAATTCCCATCTTTTGACTTTATAATAAAAAAAGAATTTTTAAAATATTACCTGTAGTTTTTTTTCTGTGATTTTTTTAAATTTAAACTTATCACTGGCCCACCCTGTACTATTTGCAGGTTCATGGAAAAGTATTCGGCGGCAAAAATGGGCAAAGAGCCAGACCTAAGCGATTACAAAGAGTTCAAGCTAAAAGAAGATAATCTCGGTAAGTTCTCGGAATTTTCATGTTTTTTCTAACATAATATACTATGTGGTTGATTCTATGAATTTCTATAATTGCAGTTTAAGTTTAGTTGGTTTCTATGAATCGATATTTTATTTTAAATGAGGTTAACAGGGTAGACTTGTTTGTTGTGGCGCTTAGAGTTGTTTCAGTCTACAATTTACTGTTTAACTTGCAATTATGAATACCTACACGGAAAAAATGCAAACAAAATAAATAAATATGTTAAACGTTTTACAGTGTATCAGCAATTAAAGACACGTTAGGTAAACGACAACGATATAATGCATTATAATCAATTTCGTATACACCAGATGGTATGTACTTACAAGATATAGGATGGAATTTTATCGTTGTATTTGGCCATCTGACGAATGACATGCTAATCAAATACACTGGCGAGCAATAAAAACGTTCCACTTGTCATTACCGTTCCGTATGTCAACTTTTTTATTGCTCGTGTGAGTGTAGTATAAAATAGCTTGAATCGAAGGGTACGGGGCGCATTTAAGACCTGACAAAAGTTTTCCATCGCACTCACTCACAGCGCGCAGCCTCAAGAGCGAGCGCGATGCATGGAGAAATTTTATTTCTCGGCCGTAATATCCTCTGTATTTATTTATCTTGTTTCAGGTTTCAAGATGCTGCAGAAGCTGGGCTGGAGCGAGGGGCAGGGGCTCGGCGCGGAGGGCACCGGTATCGTCGACCCCATCAACAAGTAAGATATCCCAATTGAAAACGAATTAAATATAATGGAATAACTTTGGAATAAGCTTTAAAACATCTGACAGTCGGGTTGCCCCCTTACCCGACAACTCTCTCAGAACAAGCTTGCTTGTGTTGGGGTTCACCAACCCGCAATAGGCCAGCGTGGTGGCCTAGGCCTAAAACCCTTCCTTCATTGGAAGGAGACCCGTGCCCCAGCAGTGGGGACGTGATGGGTCGTGATGAACTTTGGAATAGATATTTAATTTATTCACAGGATATTTCCGAACGTCATAATTTGATAAAACATGTAAATTATAGCTAAAGTAGCTCTCAAATGTTTTATTTGCCTCAATAAATGGTTATTATAAACAATTTCCCATATTATAACACTACCTTTTTTGCTACTACAATCTGTAAATGGGGAACGACTGATACAACCTCACTCTTATCGTACGTAACTGCCGCCATTTCCATTAACTTCTTTATCCGCGTATCTCATATCTGCACATCAATCTGTAGATCGAACCAGCCGGGTTCAAACCTGGGCCTCGGCGCGGCGACGGGCGACGCGGTGTCTCCTGATGACGATGAGTTCGACGCTTACAGGAAACGCATGATGCTGGCCTACCGCTTCCGACCTAACCCCCTGGTGAGTTGTATAATACAGGGTGTTGCAATAAGGGTATATAGTAAGACAAAAGAGTGACAGGGGGGGGGGGTCATTCTGAAAAGATTCACGAAAAAAAAAAACACTTTTCCATAGAAACTTTGTTGGTAATGTGACTTTTTACTATGGAATACTTTTTTTTTATCGCGAATATCCGTAAAGCGGAGTTTAGTATTTACGTAGCTTTTGGCAAGATTATGAAGTTTCCGACCACATTTTGGGTCTATGCCATGTTCCGTTGTCGATGTTGAGACGGGAAAACAACGAATATACCTATAGCTATGCAGTTTATGTTTTATGGATTACTTCGTTTGATTTTATGTTAGAAGCAAAATACTTTATACAATTTAATTTTAATGATTTTTTAAAGGCTCATCTATCTATATTTTTACCAATAAAACTTTAACACAATTACCGGTCTAATGTTTAATCTAATGCACGTCCTATTTTTACAGAATAACCCAAGAAGACCATACTACTAGATGAAATCATCAGAGAAAAAGTGCGATCGAGGATTGAACAAAATACTTATACCTTATTTTCCTGACAGTGAAATTAGTTTTCTAAAAGACATTTTTAAAGCGCTTCCACATTTGGCTTCTAAAAATGATAAACAATGTTTATATAATGCTGTTAGATCTATACATATAACAACACAACATGTGACAAGATCAATTAACTATGGGTTTGGGGTTTGGAAGCAAGCTTCTTTATTTTTAATTAGGTAGATATACTATAGTTTAGTATTCCAGGCCAAGTTTATCTCAACAATCTTACAGGGGCTCCGTAAAACTTAAAAAGAAGTTTTTACAAAGTATTTGGTTGATGAACTTGGATCTTAGTCTTTTGAGATTAATGTCTGTTTAAATTGGTGTGCAGAGCATTTACTGGTTCCATATTACTGCATATATGGTAAGAAATGTATCAAGAGTTCTATTTATATCTATTGCAAGTATGCACTTATAGAAAGTGATATCGATAGACAATCATCTGCATTACAAGTTACATAATAAAGTACCTACCTAAGTTTATTTTTCATTTTTAATTAAGACTTTAGTTAAGATAATTGTTGTTGTGTAAGATTTACAATATACTTGTTTCTGTGAAGCTGCTGTTTGTTTGAAATAACTTTATGTTTAATATAGGTTGGTAAAACTCCCGTGCATAAAGATTCAATTTGAAAATGAGGGATAATTAATAATACGAGGGAGTATGAAGAAGTATAGACAGACCTACAGAACGTCTTAGCATGTGTCGCCATTTTCATATTACTTCTTTACTCACGTGCATTATACATATGTAGGTAGTAGGTACTCGTCTTTGTATTAAAATATTACTTGAGTAAAATTGCATTATAGGCCCTTGTCTGCAATGTACAGATAATGTAAAATATTTCAAATACATTCGTAATAATTATGCAAATAGATCACGAAACGAAGGCCGTCGAAACTACAAGTATGGTGACCGTGAAACGACTAATTCTTATTTTCGACCATCGATTCCTCGTATGAATCACAGAATTCAATGTTATGTTGGAATAAATGCCTTCAATTTGTTGAATGGCCGTCTGTCTAAAATGACTGTGGACTTGCGTGCGCGCAATCTTCGCTTCTACAATTTAATTTTAGAATCAGTGACAAACTGTACCGAGAGCGAGCAATGTTATGCTTTCAACTATGAAGTTTGCCAAATTTTCAGTTCGGTTTTTGAAAGCGTACCTTTCGTTTTCTCTCGCTGAATTTCATTGAAAATCTTTTTTCGTAATTATTGCCATCATTAAGTGAACTCCTTTTATTATTTAGTAAACTTCTCCTTTAAAAGGGGTTATTTTTCTTATATTGAAATATGAAAAGAGCTAAAATGGCTAAACCAAGTGCGGTGTTTCAAGTTTACCCAGTGAGTTCCAGTGAAAGTTCTTCTTCATCTTCTAGCTCTGCAAGCAACTCGGATACCCGTTTGAGAAGGCAAGTAAATTGTTATATATATTTAATTATAATTATCCTGTACGCAGAGTAGTGCTGAAACTGTGTCAAGGTCCAAACAAAAGCCGTTGATGTGACCATATAGCCTGATACCTCGTGTAGAAAAAATATTTTCACATATTTTGTTTTTGGTCCATGAACTAGGTACCTACCGCTTATGAGGGTCACTCTATTATATCTGAATAATATGATATTAAACAAATATCGCTGTTTTCGGTTTAAATCTGAGATCGATGCAGCCTGTAGCTACGTCATGATTTACTTTTTTCGTGGTAAGGTAGTAAAGGACGGCGAAAATCGAGGTCAGAGTGATGTGATGCTCCTTCTAAAAAAATATAGTGGTAGACGTGTGTTGTTAGCAATGAATACTAAAGACCTGAGTCCAGCTTTGGTATAGCCATGAGTTTTGGGAAGAAATCCTTGCAAATAACATGTTATTATAACAATTGCAAAAAACTGAATTATTAACGGTTAAACGTTTGCTGGTCCGATACTTGGTATTGTTCGCATATTCACGTGTTATATCACACACGTGAGTTTAAATTGATTGACCTATCTAATATAAATTGTATAAACAAAACAATATCAATGCCATGGTACGAGACAGGCCCAATATACCTAAGTAAGAGTAATACAGAGTAGAGTCGGGTAGGGTGGAAGATATTGTCTCGGCACTGCCCGTCTTAGGTACTGAAGGGCGATCACGAAAAACAGAGCTAACGTATAGAATCGAATGCGAGTGCGACAACTGTCAATTCTATAGGTAAAAAGTGTTCGAAAGTGCTGTCAAGTTGACAATAGTCGCACTCGAATTCGATTCTATATTTTTCGTGATCGCCCTGCTGGTAGATGAGGTACCGTAGTATTCTACTCTATTCTCTGTGGGGGTGTAAGTACCTGCACCTGGCTCTCTCGAGTGGAACCTACCGTAGTACCTTATAGGAGGTAGGTAACTAGGTATTACATGTCTGTATCATCGAACTATCGAACCTTCCATTACTTAACTACTATTTTATAACTTCAGTGTCAGGGTATATAATAAATAAATCTTTTAGCGGGACGAAGATCCTTGAAATTGAACTAGACTTAGTTCAGCAGCTTTGTATTCTATTTTCCCATAATAACCGCTTCAATTAACGAATTGGGGTTAAGGTGACGCTGCTATAGAATTGGGTCAAATAAACATCGCCCTACAATGGAATAACTAGGGCTTCCTACCGGCCTTCCATTTATTTAGATTATGACTTGATAGATATAATTTTGTTGTTGTGTATCTAACAGAGTATAGTAGCCGAAACATGTATCTACCTATCTACTTAGGCGTAACTGATGAATAAGTATTTTAGTATTATACGTATTTGATGGATGATGCAGTCGACAACTCTCCATTTAACTCAGCTAGAAAGGTGGTAGGTACTTACTACTCCAGTAAATCAACGGTTTCCTTGGTAAGTATCCTCCTATAGACTACGAGTATTTATTTATTTATTTATTTATAAAATATGGAACGCCAGCAGTTTACACAACACAAAATACAAAGATAAATTAATAGGTAACAATTTCGTTGCGAAAACCATTTATAGGCGTACACATCCTTTTTAAAGAAATTATCTTAAAAACAACAGAATATTAAAGATGGATATAAACAATATAACAAACATTAAAATAATTTGTAACAAAACAAATTGAAGGAAAAAATATAACTATTATAGCAATTATTTCTGGCATATTTTTTTCTTAAAGATATTAAAGGAGTCGTGAAAGATGTCAATGTTTAATTTATTATTATACATGTTATAAAGATCACATAACCTATTGATTGGAGAGTGGGATCCAACATTCGTGCGAGCTTGGGGTCCACTGAGAAGTTTCTTTATGGGATACCTATCTGAGTAGGTAGGTATATAGCCTAGGTTTTGAATGTTTTATACTTACATAGATTCAGTCATCTCGAAACAATTTGTAGCAGAAATTAGGATCATAAAATATCTTTTTTTATATGTATAAGTAAAGTACCTACAGTATATTTATCATCGAAATTTTGATTTTGAACACAGATTCAACCGTCTCCTGCGCACCGCGGTGGCCCGCCATTGGTCGCAGTTCCGCCGCGTCCGACCAATCAAGACGCGCGGCCGCTCCATATCTGACACGGGACTCTGCTCCATCGTTGATGATGGTCAGTAACTTACAAGTCTTACAACTAGACAGCGGTAACGGCTGGTGGCTCGATGAGGAAGTCCGAGGGTATAGTTTTCTGGTCTTGAAGAAGGGTAAGCCACTCATTTCAGGCACATAAAGCTATGTAAGGCATGGACTGATGAATGATGTTGGTTGTAGTTAGTTGTATGTAAGTACCTCAACCTATCAGATATAGGTACCTATGTAAACCCTACAATATAATAAAAGTGCTTTGAATGAGAATTGACTGCAGGGTGGTATTGGTGGTGATGGTGAGCCTCCTAGGATGATATGACTGACGTATCACCTACTATACTTACTTTAAATAAGTACCTATCTATGTATCTATACTATTACCTAATAGTTACGTTTCGTCAGTAACGCGACTTTCTCTTACTAGCTAATCCTTGGCAATGACCGTTAGCTACACAGTTATGGATGTAATAATTTTCATCATATTTTTAATGTTTTGTAGATTCCATCTCCCAGTTCTGTTCGTTGGAGCCACCGCCTCGCCACGGGTCCTTCCAGGTCATCAACTTGCCAACAGAGCTCCGGATATCGCCCTCGTAAGTCAAAATAGAAGATTATGATAACTTTCACACTCACGGATAGTACTAATCACAGTAAAAAAACACTAAGGCCCTATTTCACAATGTCTTGTTCGTCATGTTAGTGGCTGCTTGTGAGATAAAATACATGCTGTCATTCTCTGATTTATTATTTTTTTGACAGTGACAGCATGTATTTTATCTCAAAAGTAGCCACTATAACCAGACATTGTGAAACAGGGCCTAGTTATGTGTGCCAATTTTGCCATAGTGGGTTAGAGCATAACCAGGGATTATTGCTTGACTTTTGACACATCTGTCAAGAATTTAATAACTATGGTGATGACGTATTGATCAACCTTTCCCTGGTTACGATCTAACCGACTATGGAGAAATTGGAGCTAAGTACAAGAAGGTAAGTATACCTAGGTTGTACTGGACAGATTTATCGCGCCATCAGTAAAAATTTATGTGACGTCCGATCCGATTGGCAAAATCTTGGAAAAACAGGGGAACGAACCTGGTACCGTCGACATAGCAGTAAGAGCAACATACATACCTACATACATAACCACTTCTAAATCCTGCCTTCCCATTAACACATTCGCAATCAATGTTTCCCCTATGGTGTACTTAGGCACGTACTATCTGTTGTGAAGATAGGTACATGTAGGTTACATAATTATTGATCCCTCAAAGACCTTGACCGCGTGATGTTATCTCATTGTCATCTCGATTGGAGCTTCCTATTTGCTCGCTTTATTGCCACTAAACCACTGTTAGTTGTTTTACTGCCTGTTTTCCGTTATTTGCCTGTCCTTTTTGTTTGACGTCAACATCTATAAAACAAGGAAATTACGAGCGTATCTACAGCCCACCCGTGGTAAGCAATTAATTGATATCATCATGATTATATCTTTGATTATTAAAATCCAATAATCGTCTACTGCTGGATAAAGGCATCTCCCCCTCTTCTTCCTCTACCAATCACTTAGACAAACCAATCACTATAAATACCAGCTATGGTGCAGTGGGCTAGATAGATACCATGAGGTACCTATCTATGATATGAACATAACATACACCTGACTATATTCCCATTATGTCACTAAACCAACTCTCAACAGTATCTTGGTCGTTATACTATACCCTTAATTTATTGACTTTTAAACTGAAACCTATACTCTAGCTAGTTTTAAACATATTAGTTATTGGTGTCAGTAAAATGCACTGTTGCTATAGCAATACCCATAAAATAAATTAGTAGAGCTCCATTTAGGACCCTTTCATTGGCTATTCATGTTTACGACTAACTAAAACGAAGGGGGAACTCTGAAGATAGCGTTTTTGTGCACGGAAACTGGAGGTTGCATTTTGTAAATTTAACAGCGCGTTAGGGTGCTACCACTCGTTGGCTTAGGATATCGGGAACCCTGGAGATACCCAAGTTCAGGAGATACCTAAGCCAGTGAATACAGCATATATTCGCTGATGCTTAGGGTGCCAGGTAATAGGTAATGTTGATACGTGACTCGGGCTCCTTTCGTGCACCCCAAATTATTTGCATAAACAAGCACTTAGGTATGTCTACGTGATAGGGACACTTTTAAGGTTTACTTATCTAGACGTGCATTGCTGCACCCATATCTCCATGGAGCGTTTCGCCATCATTAAGACATAAGTCGAAATAAATACGCGCCTTGGCCGGGAATCGAACCCGTTACCACCATTTAGCGATCACTTCATCATCCCGTCGTGTCTAATAAATAATGAATGTGGGTGGAACATCGATGGGCAGTATGCCTGGCAACTCCTAACCTTAACCTTTCCCCATATCGATCGCTCCACAAGGATGCGTTGGTCTCCAGCTAAGATAAAAGTCAAATTGCCGCCACTCTCCCGTCTCCCATATGGTAGCAATCAATATTCTGCGCAATCCACCACTGCGCATGTTTCCCTACTAAACCTCCCCTACCAATCTATTCACAACCTTAGATTTAGTGGACCAAAGGTGAAGATCGAAAACAGACAACCGCGAAGCCCAGATGACAGCTAACTGGATTGTTAGGAATAGTGTGTATGAGAATCTTACACTGAAGTGAATTTTAAATCCAGATTCTAACATAACAATCGGTGACCTAATGATCTGTCCAGTCTGATATGTAATGAAGTGTTGAGTGATCGAATCAAATACGGGTGGTGTTAAATATTGTATGTGAAATCAGATATTAAGTTTCGGTAATATTTGTGTAAACGCTAGCTTATTGTGATGTTATTTTGACCTCAAACTCGATTGATGTTTCGTTATCATCGGCTGAACTTGCGCAAATTGTGGAATTACATAAATGTGTTGAAAAATAATTGTTACAGCGTATATTTTAATATAAGTGCGTATCTTAGTGATAAGTTCTAGGAAGGATAGGGATAGCTTCCATTTAAGAATACGCTTATTCCAATAGGGATCCTACCTAAATTGTGTGAATGTCAAGTATTTGTGTACTAGGTCGGTGTACCGCTGTTACATTTCTACACTAGCTAATAGAGGGAGGCTCCTTAATTTTTGTACTTACAGTATATAAAATATGCCATCGCTAAGCCATTTAGGAGATGATCTTAATAATTTTACGTTCTACATTAATGCCCACTCAAGTACCTAAGTAATTTATTCGCATCCTTAGGTATGTTTACTCAGCGTATAAAAGGTCAAACCTTGTTATTGTAAATGGAAAAGTATTCCAATTAATTCAAGAATGTTTGAAACACACTGCTTGAAGAATTTTATTAAAATTGTTCCAATATATTTTATGTTGTCAACCTTGACGGTCTTATAAACGTTTCCTCATAGAAATACCCAAGAAAACGCAAGAATTCATACTTACATAACATACCTGCTTCGGTTATAAAATACAAAACGTCGTTATAGGCAGGTATTTCTCGTTAATTATTAGTATTTAAAGATATACTTACCTACTTGTAGGTACGTTAATGCATTTAAAAAAAAATGGCTTACCCCGCAATGGAATACGTTGTTTGCTATTTCGGCAGTATAGTCATAAAGACTAGTCAGAGGCCTACGAGTACGGTTATCATCGGGCAGCTTGAAAACATCTGACAGTCGGTTGTCCACTTACACGACAACTCTTTCAGCACCCGCTTGCTTGTGTTGGGGTCCACCAACCCGCACTAGGCCAGCGTGGTAGACTAGGCCTAAATACTCCTACATTGGAAGGATACCTAGCAGTGGGGACGTGATAGGTTTTGAGAATAATTATTTGTAAGCCATTTTCAGTGCATGAAATAAATCCTTCATGTTACGTGTAGATAATCTAATTAAACTGTATGGGCTCTGTGACTCACTGTTTAAAGTGCCCTAGATTACCCATGTTTGTGTAACATGCTGTTATTATTACAACCACAAATTACAACACTATCATTATATTTTACATACCTACTTACCTACGTAGGTATTCATCAATTAGGTAAAGCGTCCAGGCTTTCTCATTAGTAACGCGCAGCTTCAATACATATTTTTTTTCTGAATATTAATTATATTAATGCTCTACATTCTTGAAATAATCTGACTGGATAGTCCTTCTACTGTCAATACTATAATAATATTGATATTACTGGTTCTTATTCAGTACGTACTATTATAACATACATCCTGCCTAAGGGAAGTTCACTAATAAAGATAAACCAGCCTGTACTTATATAAAAAAAATGTAGAGATATTTATTTAGAGTAGATTCCTAATTTTCTACGCTTTCTTGTTTGCTATTGCTAGATATGGATATTACAGGTGCTTAGATTAAACAATCGTTTATCAAAACATCAATCGAGTTGAGCTGTCTTACAAACCACCTAGACACCGACAAAGCTAACTTTGCATAAGTGCAAGCACCAAAAATAGTTTATTAGGGCAACAAATAATTTATTCTTATAATTATTAATAAGTTATTTATTCTTTGTGTAATTCCTGGACACTAATTTGAAACGTCTTACTCTTCTTTATCAATTTAGGGCACAGTTGCAAAGTTAGCTTTTCCGGACTCTACTGACTGATTAACTTGACTTACACAGAAAATAAATATATGTACAAAGGAAGTTTTCCCTTACTCTATCTAAGGCGTTACCAAACCATCATACTAATATCGACTAACACCGCTAAAGATAAGTATAATAATGCGAAGTCCGAAAAATGTGGAAAGTTACAAAAAAGTGTGAATTGTGAATTCAAAGTGTACATCAAATATCGCGTCATTAGTCGCCTGAAGAGAATTTTCCGGTAAGTCTGCCTTCTACGTCCCGGTGACATCATAATATATACCTAGTATAAAATATGAAATTTAGTAGTAGATACCTAGTAGCTTTTTTAACAGTAAGTATTGATAATTAGAATTAGGTTTGACAGTGTTGAAAATTAAGATTATGAAACATAAAAGTAAAAAATATTATTCACGTAGGCGTATTACCTAAGGGTAAATAGAGTCAATAATGAATGTTTTCATTAAAATTCAAACATTTACCATCTTTTCTTATCAGATAAAGTGCCTAACTTTGAAGCACTTTTCATTCACAAATATCGTGCTAAATATTATTGAATGATACCTTACGATAACAGTGACTCATGGTTACATTATTGCATTACGTAGATATAACTAGGTACACGTAATAAATCGCATTTTATTTATCTACTTAATGCTTACATAATGTACACTCACGAGCAATGAAAAAATTCCAGTGACAAAAGCACCAAATTACTCCTAAATCCTAAACGGAAAAGACTAGTCGGCATTTTGTATTAGTGGAACTTTTTCATTTCTCGCGAGTATAAGGTGAATTACCTACGTGTACCTAGATTCTAGAGACCTACCTCTCTGGCGCCTTGTATACTGTGTGTCAGAGACATGCATGAGGCACGTTACAAAACGCACGAATTTAGAATAAGTACCTAGTAAATTTCCAAAGTGTGTAACGTTTAGCGAACGCCCCCTCAGTACGCTTGTTATCTTAGTACCTGCCCTTTACACTGTTTGTGTATGGTAAAATAGCAGTGGGGGCAGTGAGGCTGATTCTAAAGCAACCAAAATAAAATTTTAGGAGGTGACAAGTAACAGACGTCCATGTCGTCCATACTCCATACCCTTTGAATGTCAGAATGGCTTTTCATAAGACACCAGTTTCGACAGTTTTTATCGTAAAAGCTATCAAAGGCGTGTGGATGCAACCTTAAATAGATTGTCTCACAGGCAATTTCCTGTTAATGCCTTCATTACCTTGGTAGGTATAAAACAAAACGTCGCTTTAGAATCGGCCTCAATTTAAGACCTAATTTCAGGATAATTGTTTCTAGGTGAAGTGATGAGCATGCGGTGCTTGCCTAGACTTACTCCGCAACCCTAACCGCCTGTATCGAATGCTTAAAATGCGAAGGTATTCATTTCATGCCGGCTTTTTTACCATTTAAGTACTTACAGTCATCCTCAGAGATATCTGACCACCCCAACGTGAGATGTACTACCAGTCTAAGCTGGCAATCAGACAAACAAATATTGGTACTAACTTGTTTCTAATAACTGCCCAGAGGTAAACTTCATTCAAATACCTAATGGGGGTATTTCTCAGATATCTCGGTGGTATATTAACTTATTTCCTATATATGTTTGTTTGGGCATGTGTAATTAATTATGAATTGTTTTAATATTTATTGAGTTCACTCACATGAGCATGTGCATGGTCTGCTGGCTTTATCGAATCGGCATCTGCTTATAGCGGCAACACGCTTTCTGCCAGTTTCTCATCTGAGAATGAGAAGGCCAACTTATGTAGAATGCATGCAGCGCTAGATTAATAGAACTTATACATTTCTGGAATTTCTTATCTTGTATCACTCGATGAATTAATAGAACTTATAAATTTCTGGAATTTCTTATCTTGTATCACTCGATGGAAGCGGCTGTGCCTTATATTGACTTGACATACTGTTCTCCGCTCACCGTCATTTTGCACAAATTCGGTGCATTCACCCGAGCTGAAACACTTCTCTTTTAGTCTCCTCTTTGCACATCTCCACATAAGTGAAGTATTATGGGCTTAAACGTCCAGAAGACCTAGCACGGGGTGCGGACACAAAGACGCAACAATAGTTTTGCGTCGCGCTAACTCGCATCGCGCGGCTTCGACCGCGAGTGCGACGGAAAACTTTTCTCACATCTGTACCCGTATTACGAAAAACCGCAGCATATTCTATTCGATAGTCTATTCGAAAGTGCTGTCAACCTGTCAACAACAAAATGGCGGTGTATAGATTTGCGAAAGTTTGACAGCTATCATTCCATAGGTCATTGTCAGAATAATATTATGTACTCTGTGGTCATTCTTTTCGAAACTCATTCGAAAGGTAAAAAGTGTTCGAAAGTGCTGTCAAGTTGACAGTAGTCGCACTCGCATTCGATTCTATTCGTTAGCTCGAATTTTCATGATACGGGTACTGAACGTCTTTTGTCTTGCGCTTCGTGGTAGGCCCTGAGGTTTCCACGGTATCATGTGGTTATCTACATACCCTGCTCACCCTCAGGTCGTCAGCCGGGTCGGGCGCGGCCGAGGAGAGCGACGGCAGCGACGGCGAGCGCCCGCGCCGCGTCCACCTGCGCGCGCCCACTCCGGCTTACGGTGGACTGTGAGTTACTACCCACCTTGTTATCTTTTCCACCACAGAACGGCTAGTACGGAGCGCATTTAAGACGTGACAAGAGTTTTGCATCGCGCTCACTCACATCGCGCAGCCTCAAGAGCGAGCGCGACGGAGAACTCTTGTCACGTCTTAATAGCGCCCTGTGCTACAGGGCCAGGTTGTCAGCCGGGTCTGTTATCTACGTCAATAAACTAATGCGCGTTCCACCAATCACAGCGCCATATTTATGGCGAATCGCGAAATAGTGATAATCTACGTCACGTCGGTAACGAACCCGTGTAGCGGCCGCAGTTCGTTCTAAGGATATGTAAACTAGGTGTAGCCCGCGAGCTTCGCTTCGAATTAAAAAGTTTTCCCGTGGAAATTTCGGTATAAAAAGAAATTTCAATCAAAATCAATATTGCTCGACCCGTTTGTCTTCTATAAACAAAAACATCCATTTATTAGTCTACCGAAGCTAGTCTTACTTCCAGCATGTCACTTCAGGGAGTTCTAGATTATGTGATATTTAACACAATGCTCATACCTTTATAATATTTTTGTGGCGGCACTTGTAAATTGTTGCACAGAAGCAATGAAATGAACACATTTATTTTAAAGTCAAGTTTACTTATTTAATTCAGTACCTATTATTATAAATGCTAATTTAAATGAAGTCTAGCTTATATCCGTTCAGATATCTAGTTAGGTGTAGTTAGCTGGCCTTGGTACGTTTGTAGCAGGTCAAGAGAGCTAGAGGTTTACTCCCCGCCATTTTATAAATTACTCTTGCTAATTATCACCGTAAAGAGGTTGGTACTTAACTATTCTGGCAATCATTTAACCTTAGATAAAATTTATTTATTGTATTGACTCCATAAAGGTAGATAGATTAGCCAATAGCCACATATTGCAGTTAACTACGCATCTGTGTTAAATTTAAAATTAGGGAACGTGTGGTAAATACCTACATACGAAAGATTACCCTAGCGTAGGGTAGATAGGCTAGGTAGCGTCTAAATGAATAATTTTAAGCCTTATTGAATTTTCTAGAGTCAATCGAGTTAACTCAGCAGTCGTTTGGATCGGTGCAGCTTGTTATGTCTTCATACTCATGCGCAAAATACCCTATCTTATCAATGTAATCATGCAGTCTAGGGGTGCTAGCTATTACAAATATTGTGTACGTGCCACAGGTAACTATATCTACCTATTTTCTAGATGGAAACTAAGTTGGGTATATTTGACATTGCTGATAGTGAGAGCAAATACTTTGTGAGCCATTTCCGAGATAAGGTTCATAAAATTTAAACTGTTTCGTAATGTTAGTAACAATAGTTCCTAGTGCAGCCGCATACTGGCTGGAAAACTGGTGAGAAAACAAAAAAAAGACATTAAAAAACCATGGACTGTTTAAACAGTGCAGCCTAAGTTTTATTCTTAATTCCTAATTAAATTTTGAATTTGGAACAGTGTGGTTTTGAACAAATCACCATGACTGTTCGAACTTTAAGTGAGTCTATGGACGAAGACCAAGAAGGTCAGTCAATGGAGGACCTTATGCCCATGGAAGAGGAAAAAGGAGGTTGGGATTCTAAGTGGAAAGAGGCGAGAGTGCGATGGTCTATGCGGAGGGAGAGTCTTCCTATAGCCACCATCAGGAAAGCTTTTCTCAAGGGGAAAAAAACTGCAGCTCCACCCGAAAACCTTTTAGACAGGAGACGGTAAGCTTTTTTTATATCCTAACTAACTAGCTGATACAAAAGTACCTGTAATTTTAGGCCGCTAGAAACGAATAAGTACTGTGTGATGTGTGAATGAACCCTTAGGAGAACAGCAAATTATTTCCGACTGTTTTATATATATTAAAATATAAAATATGACCTACCTACCTATAGAATGTCTTGTAAATATTTTGGCAATGATTGTGAAGGAGTGTCTGGTGACGTTCTTTGGCATCAAAAATAAGTCTGTGACGTGGCGTCGTGTCGCGAAATTGATACAAATCATTAAACTTATAAATAAGTAAAGGCACTTATTGATAAGTCTCAAGTGTTTATAGAAGTTGTTTGAGTACTACCTACATACCGTCCTACTACTTCATCATCAGACCTTAATCGTCCATTACTGTACAATGTACATGTATAGCCTTATCCAAGGAGCTCTTCAATACACTCTGTCCCAGTGGCGGATTTACCTATAGGCCAAAAAGGCCAGTGCCTCGGGCGGCAGATTTAGAGGGGCGGCAAATTTAGCATTTTTTATTTTACAGATTTTTTAAATATAAATTTACGTGTACACAATCTACATATAAATAAACGCACTGTCATATAATCAGTATGTACCTAACTACCTATATTCTTTGAATTTAGTGGCAACTGTGGCTGCTGAATCAGGCTCGGGCTAGTACGGGGCGCATTTAAGTCGTGACAAAAGCTCTACGTCGCCGCGCTCGCTCTTGAGGCTGCGCGATGTGAGTGAGCGCGATGCATAACTTATGTCACGTCTTAAACTAGCCAAGATTTTTCATGCTGCTTCAGGATTTTTTTTTGTAAACTCGACACAACGCTGGCTTAAATAAATGAGTGAAATCGGGAAAGGCAAAACCCGGAATAGAGTGAATTTGAGACGATGGTCAGCCAGAAAAGAAACATGTAATAGTTAAAGAGATTCTTGGCATGCATATTCTTTGAAATCAATCAAATATGATATTACTAAAAAGCCTGTAACGCGACAAGAAGCGGCGGGAATACTTTCGAATTTGGAGAAACTGGAAACGGCTGTAATGGTAGTTATATGTGGATAATGTCGAATTTTGTCATATGTATTAAGTACATCAGTGATATTTTTGGACCAAACAGTCACTTGAGTCTACCAAGAATTCGCAGTTTCAAGCTTAATATTTCACAAACCAGTCACTGAATAAAAAAATGGTTTGAGAAGGCCTTTGATATTTTTGAAAGACCTGAACAATACCTTACACCAACGAAAAAAAACATCCCCATTTTACATGTATGGAAGGTAACATTTTTTTTTTCATTAATTTATTTTACCAGTTTGTCGATGCCGTACATTTGTACATGGTGGATCAAAAAAGTCATCCTATCTTGATTGGCTCTAATTTTTTTCTAAATGAAAAACTTCGATTCTGTTTTTTTATTAACTATGTTTATTTGAACATTTAAAATTTTATTAGTAAAGTCTAGAAGATGATATTGGCCAAATGGGCGCCGTCACAATTGATTGCCCTATGGGCTCCTTTTATGGCATTTCTCATCAATTCAGCGAGACCTTCGGGCGAGAGATTCTCGCACTCGTGTCGAATGTTGTCCTTAAGAGCTTCCAGAGACACGGGATTATTCACATTAACACGGGTCTTGAAAAAACACCCACAAAAACTGTCTGAAACGGTTAAATCGGGCGATATTGCGGGGAAAAATGACATATAAAACGAAAAAAAGGCGACCCGAAAACTGAATATACAAAATTATTTGCCGTTCTTGGAAAGTGTGGCTTCCATGGCTTGTCAACTTGTATTCTGCATTTGTCTAGTCCACCAATATCAAAACAAATTTGAAATTGGCGGCCATTTGTACAAATGAGAGCAATTTCCAATAGGGTGATTACTTTTGGCCCACCGTGTACAGTGCGACAAACTTATCTGTTCCGGTGAGACCAAACTAAATTGATCCATATCTCATAATTTACTAATGCATTGTATACTATAAAAGATTAGATGGGTTTATTAACACCGCAAGAGCGAATTAATAATACGAGCAAACTTAAAATCATATAGAATTAAGAAATATTAGTCATTTATGTGAGCTGTCACCGGAATAGATAAGTTTGTGGCACTGTATATCTTTGCGAAATGTCAGCTTTGATATTTTTACCCGTTTCTGAGAAAAAGACAGCCGGACAACAAAGTGATCCTATAAGGGTTCCTTTTTTCCTTTTGAGGTACGGAACCTTAAATAAGATTTGATGAAACATTTGAAGTTGGTGACAGATAGACATGGAAATTATTAACATTATTTAGTCCATGTTTCACAATGTCTGGTTAGTGGCTACCTGACAGATAAAAAACATGCTGTCACTCTCTGTCATTATTTTTTTAACAGTGACCGCATGTATTTTATCCTACAGGTAGCCACTAACCAGACATTGTGAAACAGGGCCTAAGTTCACAATCATACTAACGGGATTAAACTAATAACGGGATTAAACTAACAAATTGAATTTCAGAAGTCAGTAGGGGCGGCAAAAATTGAATGGCCTACGGGCGGCAAATTTGTAAATCCGCCACTGCTCTGTCCTCAGCCTTCCGATAAAGTCCTGACATCAAAGAGTGCAATTTTGCTAAGACTTTATGATCATCAGTTATTTACTTACTTTAACATACATTTTAAAAATAAAATATTGATTGATTATGGATTTATAACGGATTTGTCCTTTAATAAATTAACATACCGATTTAATACGATCTTAAACAATTAGTTAATTAGGATCCACTTCAGTTTTCACCACTTTATATTTTGTCAGTGGTCAGTCAAAAAGTTTAAATTCGGGTAGGTATACTTATCACATCACGTCACACTGTCGATTTGTAACTCTTACTTACAAACCGATTTTAAGTAAAGTTATGTATAAATACGGGGGTAGGTAATTTATCGAGTATGAGTTGGTTTGGTTCCCGGTAACCTTGGCGATCCCACCTTTTTGTTTTCCCTTCCTGCAGTATTGATCGTAGAGATTTATTAGGTAGAACGTAGTAGATTTATTAGGTAAAATTAACATATTAGCCCCCGATCGTCAAATGAGACAAAAGACTATTTTGCATGTACCAGTAGTTCACACAAACTACCGACAGAACTCATTTCTTTTAAGAGCCTCACGATCATTTAACTCCCTGACCAGAGAATACCCAGGTCTTGACTTATTTGTTAGTAACCCTAAAATGGCAAACTTTTGTCTGACCGACAAATTCAGCTCAAAATTTGTTAAGTAGGTAGATATTTATATAGATATTTTGTGTAATAGGCACATTCACTTCATTTATTTGTAATCTCACTTATAGTTACGTAAAGTTATTATTTAAGGCTATTTTAATGTTTTTTACTTTTATTTATTACTATTCACTGAAATAAGTAGAACTTATTAGGCATAATGGCAATATTTTGTTTCTTACATGTGGAAACTTGTAATTGGCTGTCTGTCTCATACTTTGCTATTTTTACTGATATCTCTAGCTGTAAGTTTTCCTTTAAATAAATAAATAAATAAATTTTCCTAAAGTAAAATTGTTATGTAGTAGCCGCGTGGTTTGTCGTTTGCCTTGCCGGTTTTCGACCCGCTCGGTACTAAACTAACGGCTAGTCCGCAAACAGCTGCTGCCCGTGGCGGCTGGATTTCCGAACCGAGCGTGTTGCGTTTCCGAACGTAAATAAAAACAAAAACTAAACGTCATTTTTTGTTTTTGAATTTGAAGTTTATAAACTTGAGATTGGCGCGATGAAAAAGAAATAAGAATTGATTAAGAACAATTTTGAAAAAGTTTAGTGCAAGTGTATCTCGTAAATTAAAGGGACTGAAATACCTTCCTACGTACCTGTCCGTTTAACGGTGACGTTAAATTGTTTACTGGCTATCGCCAAATTGCGTACGAAATCTGTGCCGTGTTGAACGATGTATTGGTTGTTTGATAGCAATTTTAACTTTAGTCCTTTGGAGCGATAAGGCACAGTTTGCCTAAAACCGATGTGTTTCATATTGTACAACACCGAACAGTGTCTGTGACCTTACTACAAGAGCTCTTTCGGATTAATTGATGAGTGGGCATGACCTTCTAAATGAAGGAGTCATATCCAGATGACATTATGTTGTGTTTCGTGCAAGGATTCGGGAATAATGGGGATAACCGCGGGTTCAAGACGTTAGAGTGCGCGGAGAGTGAAGTGACTGAGACAAATAACAATGTAAATGTGAAAGCTAAAAAGAAATCTCAGAATAAGAGAGTGTCCTTGGAGGTAGAAACTATCCCTGATGACGCTGAGTTGGTGGAGCTGAGACCGAGGAGGGCCACCACCGCGCTGGTCACTGGAAAGTCCTTGAGGTTATCTTCTGGTGATAAATTCTTGAAGAAGCTGCCAGAAGTGAAACGAAGCTTCAGTGATCGGTTTTCGGTTATCAATCATGAAGTCAATGGAAAAAGGCCTAAGAGTCTTTTGACCATAAGAAAAACATGGTAAGTTCTTGATTAATCATGGTTGTTTATTTTGCATTACTGTTACTGAAGCTGAACAAAACACTGAGCAATATTACACATAAGGTTGTTTTAAAATTTCATTATAAATTATGTATTGTCCAAAAAGTCCAATACCCTTTGATGATTAATTGACACTTTTAAAATAGAATATAACCTTATCATATCAATTCTTTTGAACAATACATTAATTTGATAACTAGTGTCTTGGTCCTCCTTGAAAAGATAATTAGTAAACGTAAACATTCTATGTTATTTTTATCTAACATCAGAAGGGAGCATTTATTTATTGTCTTCTTTAATGTATTGATTCCATACACATGAAAGAATTGTTCTTTCTACTTCATTTAAAACTTGACTCAAAATCATGAGATGGTGGACTGGTGTCGGGAGAAAAAGGTTTTGCGGCTGTGTAGTATTCTGTTGAAGAGGCATTATTTTCCGGAGAGAAAGATTGTTGGATGATGACTCTGATATAGATCACTCTGTAAATTGAAATAAACTGTACCAAGCAAAAATTTCACCTTCTATTTATATTAGGGTTTCGTTTTTTTCCGACCTTTTTCTGTTCCCGGGAAACGGGAAATTATTTTAAATGCTATTTTCGGGTATTAAAAGTCAATTAAAACACTTAATTAAATCATATTAATTAATCACCAAATTAAATATACTTTCATTACACCTATAGGTAGAAAAAACAACTGGCAGATATAAATAAACAAGCAAAATTATAATGTTTTTTTCTCCATGAAAAATTATTTGTTTTTCTTAATTGTAAATTGAACTATAAAAAAGTATTATAATTAAAAGTTTGAAAATAATATTATTAAATTTATATGTATTTAGAAAATAATGTATGGAATAAATAACTTAGGATCAAAATATGAATGAATGTATTATGTATGTTATTTATTACCAAAAGGCAAAAATAATTTAAGTTAAATAGCTCAAATTATTATACAATAGGAAAGCTTTTCTACAGTTTCCAATTCCATGGCATAGAGTTTGAATAAAATATATAAGTAATTCATCATTATAATGGTACATTTCTGTAGTTTTTGAGTTTAAATAAATATATATGTGGTACAAATCTTTCCTATTTTTTTAAATATTAGTGTGGATATATAAAAAAATTGTTGCATACTTTCTTCAAATAATATATTTATAGAATATCTATTTAATAGCAGAAAGAAACTGTGCCTAATGCAAACTTTATGTATCTTCTCATGTCATGGCCAGCATCTCATTATGCAATTCTATTATAGATTCATTCAAATTAAGTTGCCCTTATTCTTTATAAAAACTAGCAGAAAAGCAAGTAGCCATTTCTATCATGATGACCAAACACACTGGTAGATAACACTATCTTAAATGTTTGCTCAAAACTTGAAACAGTGCGTAAACCTTCTATTATTGCACTATCAGTTTTATCTTGTGATAAAATAAGTGCTTTGTTTACGTATTACTAAATCTACAACACAGTGTACACAGATTTTGCACAAAACAAATGTTTTTGAATTAAACTTTGCAGAGTTTGATTTCTTTTCTGATGATGCTCTCACTTCTTAGAAGATTGTAACACCTTCACTTCATTAGCAAGTACAGTCATGCAATTTGTCTTGTACAAAAAAACGCTAAGTATAATATTGCGAATCACTCTTAACTAAGTTACCCTAAAATTGCATCATGTTAATTAAATCAAATCAAATATTTTATTGCCATCAAGTGTACATTAATGATCATTTATTACAGATCCTGCATTGATTAGAGTGTTCCTCTAAACTGAAAACGAAAGTTCCCAAAAAACCTAGCAAACAGACAAAGTTCCATGTAAATATATCCTCTGAATGTTGCACCATCAACGATATTAAGCGTTAAATGTGGGGGATACTTTGATAAACAATACTAGGGGGACATTATTGTAATGAACGTGTGATCTACGCGCGAGCGTGAGGCAAGTTTCGCAAGCGCACAGCAATGACGGATCGCACCATACAGCATCGACCTACTTAACAACATAAACTGCTTCGAAAATAACCGGTCAGCTGTTAAGGCCGAAACGCCGACAGCTATTCTACAGGCCTGCGTGTTTGGATAACTGCACTGGACAGCCAATCAAACGTCGGCATTGCAGCTTAGTGGGACACTACTTGCATTTGTTTTGTTTAGGTGCAAATTTATTGATGCAAACATCTTGAAATGGACTGAACAAAAGGCCAACATTACCTGCTTTTAAGTTGGGCTAGATTTATAGTTAGTTCACTTCATAATAAAATGCATGGCACTGCCAATAAAAACATTGAAAGGCAAAGCAAAGGTTCCTATACCATGAATATGCCATATGAATACATAGAACCATGTCAGAACTTCAAACACTATGAGACTGAAGATTGGTGTGAGCATGTTTGCTGAACGTGTGGGCTGCAAAGAGACCACCAACATTGAAGTCAAGTAGACTTAACCCATAAAGCGACCTTGACTAGGCATACAAAACGACTATCTATTCACGCATAGTTGCTGAAGGCAGACACCAAGTTTATTGGTGTACCAACAAAACGTTATTTAAGCTATAATGGGTACTGTTTTATTCATAGAATAGTGATGTCATGGTCATGTTAGGTCGCCCGATTTGGGGGCTTCCTAATTTAAATGTCTAAACGCTAGTGAAACTTAGGCCATATAAAGACTGCTTAGTCATACAATGCGTCGAAAAGTCTGAACACTAAATGAATATTCCGTCCGGTATTCCTTCTGGGGAAACCGGTCATTGTTCGAAGAGACATTGAATGTATCCGATGGAAAATTGATTACCGTCTTCAGTTAGGTATTTGACATGTAGACATATACATAGTACATATTATACAAGTTGAAAGTTGACCACTATTATAATTAAGTATTACAATCTTATTACAATCTATACCTACACTTCACTCACAGTCCAGAAGAATTTCGTACCTAACATAGTTTAATCACGATTCTCATGATCATACTCATTTTATTATTTAATCGATCGCTGAGGTTGAATGCTATTGCTAACGTAAGCGCTTAATAAAATTTGGGGCGACATCAGCCGTTTTAAACTAGGAAATAGGATTACGGCGACACGTGCATTAGAGCCTTTAATCGCATATTCGCTGAAAAATTCCATTCGTGTCAATTCCGCTTCAGTTATTGCTATTTCCTCTATTTTCAATGAGCTACGTAGGGACATATCTGTGTGTGGGAGGCATCGGCATGATACAACTTTGAATGAATGTCTACATACAGAGTGGGGTGTCGGCTTAGATAGATGATACATATACATATACCTACTAACTAGCATTCACTGAGATTCACAATAAAATCTGGCTAGTCTAGTGGCTCAAATTTCGTGTCTGTCTCGCTCGGCTCAGTACACTAAACAGATCAAATTATTGGGTACTGAACCATGACATGACTGACGAGCAGAGTCAAAGATCTCGGTTCGTGTTTTTGCTCAACCGTCAACATTCAACGGATAATCACTATTAAGCCAACGTTTTTTTGGACGTGACCAGAGTCCGAGAAGATGTTACTGACTCGGTACTGACTGTGTATAGGTATCTAATACTTCACCAAGGCCATCGCTCTGCAGACTCAATTTGCCCCGCTGAATTAAACATCGTCTCGCAATACGAAGCGTTCACGGGATTGCCGTCTTCCGAAATGCTTAGTTATGTTTTTTTGTCCGTTTCTTCCCGTTATAGACTTGAACTGTATTCAAATCTTGGCATGGTTCCAGCTATAGCGCCGGTATGACCGCAGATAGTCAGCGTCGCATCTGACAAATTTTACTTCCTGTTAGAGGTATTATTTCCATGATTGCTTTTGTTCTATGATTAAACATAACTCAACGCCAATAGGTAAAAAATTATTTTCGCATTTCCAGAAAAGCAATTTGCTCTATACTATACCTATAAATTTATTACGATATCGAGTCAAAGAATACTGCATTTTACATGGCTTCGAAAATTATGTCAACAGTAAATATGCATCTAGAAGCTATATCGTTTGCCGCTAACGCTTTAACGCTAAAATATATTCTACTTAAACAGTAAATTAGTGTTTTATTAAATGTTAAATGCTATCAGCGACTATGCAAAAAATATGGTATGGCTGTTGGGAAAAATACGGATAACTTATCTCCTATCACGAATAACCGAGGCCGATACACTCGCCAGTCTCTATTTAGTTTATCGTTTACATTGTAGTTGTAGGTAAACACATCCACTGGATCAATTTGATTAACAACTGTAGTTGCTAAACGTTACTCTTCAAAGTCTTCAACCATCGGTTCGGTTAAACTGTGGTTCTCGATGGAAGAAACGAAGTTTTACGAATCATTAGCTTGTCTCTGGAAAAGTTCGCAAGGGCATTATTATAATGGTTGCCGTAGGAAACAGTCTTCGTAAATCTACTTATTACATAAGTATGTGTAGATTTTTATGCTCACATATTTTCCATATCTGTCTGTTTTAATTTTATAATACTTAATTAGTAACTATATGTAAGTACCTATATGTGTATGGGGTCTTTTTTGAGTGGTTTCTTTCAACAACAATTTGAAGCTGTGCTACATCGGCATCGGTATCACGTGTCACCGTTCCTGAAAGGGACATTGTTTTCATATTCGTCACATTTTTCGTGACTCCATAGCGTCCAGAGAACAATGGGTTGTTTGTTTCGAAAAATCCCTGCAAATATTAAACGAGAGCGCTTCTATAGTATGTCTGTTTGTATCGTGCTCCACGGATGAACCAGCGGCTTAGAAAATACAATATCCATTAGGATATTGACATCCTGCCAACTTCACAAGTTTTGTTCCGTGGACGGAAACGAATTTATTGTCGCCATCTTTTTACGATTAGGTTCAATCTCCTTTGAATGTTTTGCAATAATTGTATGGTGTCCCGGGTTATTTGCAATTAGTTATTCATGCGAAATTGGTATTAAACTCATTTATGATCGTCTACTGTTAGTTTTTTACTCTTTTTGGCTAAGGATTTGCATGAGCTTCCTTTACGGTTTTGGTATGAGAGCCATGTGTGATTGGGAACATAGTCATATTTTATTTGTTTATCTTGGTAAGTTTATTGCCAAATATGTTTTTTGTGATCCAATTGAGATGAATTGATTGATTTAGTAAAAATATCCACTGCACCGATACTGTATTAAATACAGTATCGGTGTATGATCTACGAAATACAGTGTATTTCGTAGATCATAACATTCATATATAACTAAGTACATTTAAGGTACTACACGTAGCTATTTATTATATCAGGAATCGATTTTTATGTACGTAATTTGTAATCATATTAATGTGTACTAATTTATAAATCAATAGTTATCTACTTGATTCGATGAAATTGTCAGTCGACCGCTTTATACTATTGATCGTGCATCGGCCAAATGTGCCCGTTCCCATGTCATAATGACCTATACGTCAATATCCATATCCATATGGCCTGCACTGTAATGTCCTAGGTACCTACATATACAGGGTGTTGCAAAAAGGGTATATCAAGCCGAAACCAGCATGTGCAGCATGTTATATCTAAGCCCGGGAAAGAAGTCAGAATCTCAAAATACGGTACCGTTTTTGAGTAATTAACGTCCAAAGTTTTACTCGAAAACTGGGTACCAACAACCCTATCGTGACACAGTGACCTACATATCAACGAGTGTCAACGACCTTATAAAATCACGTACCTATGGAAACCGATCCGTTCATTTTTAAATATTTTATTCTTTAAGCCCGCGCTACACTCGCGCCGCGAAAGCGTAAAATGCGAGTTCACGCCGGTATTTATTTTTACATGTCATAGACAGTGAAAAAAAAAGACTTAGTAAAACTATTTTTTCTGTTTGTTTAATTGACTTATGGCCTCCGATTTATCATATGTTTTTGAGGTTATGTTTTTGTTTACAATAAACACGTCAGCTTTTGACGTAATGATATTGGAACGTAGGGTTGCCAAAAACGATACAGACTAAAATATGGATTAAATTTTGTATGGGACGATAAAAATGTCGTGCGCCCGATTCCAACATCGAAAACGTTATCTCCGGGATAAGTTGTGTGGACCCTTTTCGGCTTAATATACCAATTTTGCAACACCCTGTATATCTGGATTTAGATCATCAGAGAGCATCCAGTTTCATACATAATCAATAAAATATAATAATGTAATGAATTCGATGCTAGAGAAGTTTTCGTTTTATCTAACCCAGAATATCTATTATTGCATGGCCGACATGGCATGGCCGTAGTTATTCAATTGTAGTTTACAAATATTGTGGAATTGGCGGTACTTCCTTGTAGTATCTGAAAAGGAAAACAGTCATGTGAACTAAAACAGTCGGTAAAATGTCGCTATCATACCAAATGATTGAGAATTTCATTGGATTGTTACCTGACATATCCACCAACTGGAGAAAAGGCTTTATCATTAAGCTGTATTACTCTGGGCTCCTCTGATCCTCGAAGCGTTTTCAGGAAATACTTGACGCTCTTGGGGATTAATACACCTGTTAAAAAAAACAACTGGATTTTAATATCAAATTGGTACCAATAACATTAGAAATTATAGTCACTGTTTCAAATGTTGGCGTTAGTGTTACTTAGAATTTGTCAGTACGGTATAAATACGGTAGTTTTGTCTTTCTTTCTTCTTTCTTCCACGCCCGTGAGTCAACTTACCATTGTGATCGTAGCGATATTTTCGCAGTAGAGACTGCATCATAGGACTCTGTCTACTGGAAAGCACCATCACAGCGCAAGGCCTCTAAAAATTTTTTTTTTCATTAGATTTCTAAATGACAGCATGGGGAGACTTTTGGTGATAGTAACTTTACCTCTTTATCATCAAAAATGTTGTTAAATCGTACTTGGTCATCTACAACTAGCGTGTCTCTACTTCCGTCTTCATCAGAACTATCTTGTTCTCTCTTTTGAGGTTTACGAAGTTTTAATATGTATTCAGGTGATTCTTCTTCTGATGATTGCTGAGAGTCCATCGTCAGTTGGTACTCCGCTAGAATCTTCTAGAACAAAGAGAAAATATCATTTCGTTTTCATCTATATATTTATGGATAGATGACCATGAGATCCTCACGTTTCCTTTTTAATATAATACAAATTTCATATGAATACTCAAACAATAATTTATATTTTGTTATCTTTACATTTTCTACAAAAAACGCATGCAGCAGAACGATTATTAATGCACTTATAAGCTTCATCCTATTGGCTACGCTTCCACTACTCAAATGGTTTTGGTCATCAAAATACACCTCTTTTAAACGTGCTTATGATTTTATGAAGTGTCAGTTACTGTTACGAACTTATATCAACAAATCACTCTTGTATGGTCGGTTGTTTGATTAATACTAGACCAAATATTATTCTATGGTCCGTGCTACAGTTTCGGGTTTCGAATAGTCCCGAGTAGTATGTAGTGCTTTATTTTTGGTAAGATGGACAAGTGAACATGTCGAAGAGAATATATCTAACTATATAGACCAGGTACACATTTAAATATATATTCATTGCATGCCTATGTCGCAGGCAACTGGTTTAATCTGCTGTTTGATTGAACCACTAGCCCGTTCATTTGATGGCGCTATTCAGTTGTATGACTAAAGGACAACTCGTCAAGTCGTTGATTGTAACGTTCGACGTCTTGACTGAACGTCATTCAGCGAAGTCGTTGAATGGGATATAGTATAGCAACTTTGTAATGTCTGGTTAGGGTGAACATCACCAGACAAGAGTCAACAAAAAGACTATGTTACAAAGCTCTTATCTCACAAATTAACTAAACAATAACAATAAACGTACCTTCATATTGTTGTTCATAATTATCTAGTTTCGCCACTTTTTTTCTTTGAAACTATCCGCCCGCGGCGTAATAATAGGTAAATCCATGTTGTCACACTATTTTAACACAAATAACGCACTTTAAAGCTATTTTATTTGCAAAAAACGAACAATATAGGTGTTTTTTTGTGTCAGCTGTTAGCTGTTAGATATTTGTTTTATTCACCACCTGACTGATTTTAAGTCAGCTAACTAGTTGGACGTTTTGTGACGCTTGTACAATCAACGTTCGGCCTAGTCATACAACTGAACAGCGCCATCCAATGAACGGGCTAGTGGTTCAATCAAACAGGAGATTAAACCAGTTGCCTGCGACACCTATACACAGTAAGTATAAGTTCCTAGTCAGTAGTTATTTCAATAGTTATTTATAGCTTTATAATATTAACAACAATAATAATAATGCCCGATACCAAACAGTTGACGATTTAACATGTTTACCAAAAGATTCTCATAAATATCACATACGTATCACAATGTTTGGAAATCCACGTGTCGTTAAATTGCGTATTCTGTAGGAAACACCAAGTGTTGTTGACAAGGTCACTGAATGAGACATTCACGTCATACTTTATTGGTACAATTGGAATTTCATCAAGGGTAGAATTTCCCACATCACAATCATGTCCCTTGAATTAAAGTAGTTGAGGTGGACGCTATGGCAGCAGTGCCTGTCCTAATGAATTGGAGTCCTTGGTTTTGTGTTTAGCTATTGAAAATAGTTACAGTTTAAATTCGTATTATTGTTGAGCATTGTCACTTTAACACAAGACTGTCTAAATCTAGACGATGAATTAAATATAAGGTAAGTGTTGAATTTGTATTAAAATAAAAATTTTAATGAAGCTGTTTCAATTTCTAAGCACGTGCAAAACAACGGATACAGTAGATTAAACTGTAACCGCTGCCAGGGTCACACCGGTGTACCATTTCAAATTGCCACTGCCAGACGTCTGTTCATAATGAAACAAAGCCTTTTAATAAGGATGTAAACATTAAACTTGTAGGAAGATAAGGGTAAAACATACAAATACAAAATAGGTAGCACCAAATTGACCTGTCACGATGGGGCAACAAATTGCTATGGTTCTGTTCAATACCTGCATGTTTTGAACCATCTGCTGTAGAATTAACCTTCAAAATACGTCAATTAATATTCCATTATTATGTTTTATTCAAACTTTGTTTTTGTCATTCCAAAAGATGTGCTTTACCTAGTCTGACGTTTTCGTGCAAAAACAATTGCTTTTAACGATTCTAAATTTAAATAGTGTATTGTTTTCTGCAGTGTGTATTTTTAGATATCGACATTATCGCGTGCTGTTTGCGACCGAAAGAAAATTGTGGAACATTTTATATTAAAAGTGATGTGGGATGTGGTTGTGATATTGATGATATCTATTTAAAATGCTATGGTCAAACAAGGCTGAGTCATTATTGTTTTTAGCAAAGCCCTACAATACAGAAGTACTGTAGCTTAGGTACGTGTAATGGAGTTTAAAGAAAAACATTTTAATAAGCACAAAAGGGACAAAAAAATACAAAGAAAAAAGTCCTTCAACAAATGGAAGATCAGTTCCCTATCACCATCATACAAAATCACCGCTCAGCCAGCGCTATTTCGCCGTAGAAGTCACAAGATTAGAAAGTAAGTTATAAGATGTCGTAAGAGTCTGTATAATTTAATCATTTTCTATCTTTGCAGTGCTCTAAGAGCTGATGAGCTAACTTTATACGTAGATTTGATTAAACAAGGTAATAACTATTTGGCATCGAGTGCTGCTGGGACTTATAAAAGAGAAAGTAAATACCTTGCCTTAGTTAGTAGGTATCTCCTTAATTTAGAGTCAAGGTCAGCTGCCTTCATCTAGGTTAGGCAGCATTTATGCCTTATGGCAACATATTAAATTGATCTCTATCATGGTATTATCACCTTATTTATCTAGAATTTATATTCGAACGTAATCAAACCATGAAAAAATCCCGAAAACCTTTGCTTATCTAAACACAAATGTAGCAAACAAAAGGGAGTTTTCGTTTTTAGAGTCGGCAACGAGTTCGTATTGAGAACTCTGACTCACAGTGGTGCAATACCCTGGCAGGCGTCCCGCAAGGTGGCGTGCTATCTCCTCTTTTATTTGCCATTTTCATAAATAGTATTTCCAATGAATTAACTTCCTCCTACCACCTTTATGCAGATGATCTTCAAATTTACACACATACTTCCCCGTCTGAACTGCATAGAGTTATTTATGATACAAATAATGATCTGGACCGAATCTCGGAATGGAGCAATAACTATGGGTTAAGGGTGAATCCATCGAAAACTCAAGTAATTATACTCGGGAGCCCCCGGCTAGTATCGAAACTTGATTTTGACAAACTTCCAGCGGTCCTATTTGATGGTGTTCGGATCCAGTTCAGTCAGAAAGTTAAAAATCTAGGCATCATCATTGATAGTTGTATGACGTGGACGGCTCAGGTTGGAGAGGTTAGTCGGAAGGTGTTTGCTTCGGCAGCGTGTCTTCGCAGACTGCGGAACTTTCTCCCAACAGCCACCAAAATTGCGCTCGCACAATCTCTCCTTCTCCCTATTCTTGATTATGCCGACAGTTGCTATATTGATTTAACCGAGGAGCAACTCAATAAACTTGAGAGACTACAAAACTTCTGCATTCGGTTCATATATGGTTTGCGCAAATATGACCATGTTTCTGAATTTCGTCGCAAACTCAAGTGGCTCCCTATTCGCCTTCGCCGGAATACCCATATTCTCTCTCTGCTTTATTCGATACTGTTTAACCCATCTTCACCTGCATATCTTAAGGAACGTTTTGAGTTTCGTTTCACGACTCACAATAGAAATCTGCGTTCCAATGAAAACCTGCGAATAAATATTCCGTCCCATACAACCAGTTTTTACTCAAACTCTTTTACTGTCCAAGCCATCCATCTTTGGAACGCTCTCCCCTTGAACATAAGGCAAGCCCCATCACCTGCATCTTTCAAACGCATGGTAAAAAACCATTATCTTCAAGAATAAATATATTATTTTATTAATCTATGTTAAATTCTATTTATCTAATGTATTTTTTGTTGTATTAAGCGTACTTTGAGCTGATATAGGTATATTGTATATTTATCCATACTATATATGTATATAATATATATATATATATATTATATATTTATTTATTTATGTATTTATATGAGTATTTAATTAATAATAGTTAGTAAGTATCAATGTCATTTGGATATGTATTTTTCTTTTTAAAATATTATTTGTAAATACACCTTGAAGACGTACTATATTAATAGCAATATTAACAAGTAGCTACCAATTCTATTATTGTAATGATTAATATTTGTTAAAATTAAGTTTTTTTTGATTGAAATTCAATTTAAGTACCTAAATAAGTTATATTCTGAAATTTGTAATTAATGTATAATTTTTTTTTTCCCAATAATGTATTTAATTTATTTTAATTAAATTAATTTTGTTTTGCATTGCATGTAAGAATTACCATTATATTTATATTGTTTTTGGAATTATGTATCGTAATTGTTAGATATTAATTAAGATTTTATTTAATGAATGATGTGGGTACCTATAATTAATATGCATGTATAGACTTAAGTATATTTGTGAATGTTAATAAGATGATTTTATGTGCATGTTGTTGGTACTCCAATGTAAATAAATAAATAAATAAATACACCTTGTAAATGCCCTTTTCTATGTTTAGTTCTTTTCTTACAACGGTTGTCTGGAAGAGATCGCTTTTAGCGATAAGACCGCCATTTGTGCATCTCTGTTATTTAAGTTAGATTTAAGTTTTTTTTATGGTGTGCAAATAAAGATTATTGTATTGTATTGTATTGTATTGTTTTCTTTTAATTTGAAGCATTTAGAGCTAGAGTACTTTAAATATTTCCTGTTTAGTATTTTTGCACTGTAACTGTAACACAATATAAGCAAAGTGAGTCAAATGTAGCGAAAGCTCGGCGAACAAACACTGGATACGTTCCGCTTTCTTTCCTAGACTAGATTTTTCCCAAGAGAACTATTGCGCAACTAACAAGTTGTGTGTTTCCTCTCATTATTTATTTATGTGTGTATTTTGTCAATAATGTATGGATTATGGATGGCGGGAAGTTTGAACATGTGTTTAAAAGGTCACCTTTTTGTTCTTTTTGACTGCTTTATTTTACGTTATCTTTGGATTTCAGAATTTTCCAATATATTCTAAATTATACTTTTCAATACTAAATTTGAATGCATTAGAATGTATTCAATCCTAAGAATTAGGTTGTCAATAAGGTTTTGTACAAAATCATCCCAGATCACAACGCTCATTGACCACTACCCGGAGTAACCCGGACCAGTGCCTACACCTTATTCTGAATCCGAAGCGTCACAACTCAATTCCCATTGAACAACACTTGAACTCGCCAAAACTTCAACGTAAACATTGTTGCAGGTCGACAGGCAATTTCGCGGCGGGCGCGGCGGGCGGCGGCTGCGGGGCTCCCCGCTCTGCCCCCGCCACGCCCCTCCAGCTGGAGCCACATCCTCGGCACATGAAGCATGACAAGTGAGTCACCTTACATCATCCTTATCTTAATGCTTATAACGGCCGTGGGCAGAATGCTGCAGCAGAAAACCTTTGAACTGGGATTAGCGAATCATATTCGCCACCGAATCCTAGTATAACTTAACCTTACATATACCTAACCAGTTTCAACTTACACTTTATCTTAATACTTGTAACCGTGGGAAGTATTCTACAATCCCTGTTATTGTACCTACAAAATGGAATTGGAGGTCCAAGTCCCGTGGTTATTGGATGGAGATGAGGAGGGCATATCATAAGTTACCAGATTTTCATGGCACAATTTCTCAGACAATATTATTGCGGTGTTTTTCAATGCGGACAAGTGGTGGTCTTTGTTTACTCAGTACGTTCTACCAATCCCGGATATCTTGTTAGTATCAGCGTTTTAGTTCTTCCTCCTTGATTTGCTATTAAAGTACTTATTAAGAACTGTCCACATAACTGTACAAAATTAACAGCGGGCATTGCCAGTAGTCCGAATTTTACCTTTATTTTGCACCTTTCTTGGTCACGGCTCGACGGTCACATGTGCTATGAGTTAATTCCGTCACAGTGACTGAATTCGGAGCACCCATTGGAACAAGGGCATCGTGGCATGTGGCTGCTTCAGTTTTTTCTACAAATCGAATGGAATGTTGTTCGCTTTATTGACCAACGGCCACTTACAACTACTTACAAATACGTTGGAACTTGGAATTTATTATTATCAAAGAATACATGCTGATAAGCCTTTCTTATACGTATCTTACTTACTTAAGTAGGTACTGCGGTATAATTTCAACGTCGTCGGTCGCATCGCAATTTGCGCATAATATACTAAACTCACAAAATTTTACCACATGAAAAAAAGTATGCCGCCTACTTTCTCAAAAATATTATGGACCCAATAAACTAACACTTAAATTTGGAATATTCTAACATTGAATTGTACCTATATGGTGGATCAGATAAGTTGGTTTCACTATTACCATGTGGAGCATCTTTGTATTGCTATACCTACCTGTACTCAAGAAAAATTCTTATTACAAGAATGCTCCTTCTCAAAATCTCAACCTCCTTTCATTTGAATGCTCTTCGATGAAACCTCTTGAGAATGGCCAGGTGAGCGTTTTCCTGTAATTGCCCTACTGTTGTGGAGTAATTTTCTGTTTGTCCGTTTACGTGCTTGCTCCTCGCTTGTAATCTCCGTTCAATGTCATTAAATGCAGCCTTGGCTCTACAATTAGATGGCGTGTAATTTATGGATGTAGGTCTTTTTGTTTCACTGGCATCCTGGCAGTGAGAAGTAGGCAGTGTAATGTAGGTGGAAGTACTTACTCTTTTAATTATTATTTACTGTACCAAATGAACTTATATACCTTGACATTATACATATGTTTTTATGCATCAAGTCATATCCAAATCAAATTACTACAATGCGTTCAGATAATATCGAACCATTTATCACAATAGAAAATAAATTTGTCCTTTCATGCGAACCACATTTCGACATGAGCTTATCCTAATCAGTAATAATTTTATCACCGTGTTAACTAGACATGCTGTCGGACTTTAATTATTTAAACAATTTATAAAATGTGACTTTGTTAGTTGATCCAAAAAGTGTTTTAAGTGTTAACTATGGAGCCTCCTGCGCTCACTATGGAAAGATCCGAAAGATCTGGATCTATCCAGAGCGTTGAAGAACAGACGTGGGCTGTCATACGTATGATGACCTACGTTTATGGCGGGCTGAGGTTAGCTTCATTTATTTAATCGAAATTTTCATTAACGGCATTAACAACTTCATATAAGCAAATGACCTTCCGATATCATATCATTATTTTTCTTATCGATATCAAAGCTTACAGCTGTGTAACATTAGAAATTACAGGGTGTATGTATATCCAAAACATCATAAGGGATTTATTTAATGAAACTGATAAATCTACACACACAAACTTACGACTGTAATCCCCCTAAATGTATGTGCGTAGAAATTTCATTAATGACGACCATGAAACATTATACATACAGTGTATTTGTACCTAATAGGCTTATATTAATTTAAGGTAATCCGGTACATGAGCAGGCTAAAGTTCGCAAACGTGATCACGTGGTGGGAAGGCAGGTTGTATTGTGTACAAACGGACGGACATACTCATATATCCAATCAACATAGATAATGTTGATGTTCCCGGTTCGCCCTCGATTCAACCAATCGAATCGGTACCGATAGCAGAAAAGAATGTACTGAAATGAGGCTCAACGTCTTTTATGATCCATATGTATACGATTTGCTACACCTTTGCATGAAATTGGGTGTTCAGTTGTATAATATTGAATCACACAATCATCTTGTTATTTTTTATTACAATTATAATTTTCAATACAATTTATGTGACGGTAAAACAAATGATTCGATCACAATGTTACTGCAGATAATTGTTATAACAACAGACATCAATGTAATGAAGCCGATAACATTACTTCATGGGTGGCATTGATGATAAAAACTGTTTCGGTTATTTTGTTACTAAGCCGTGTGTACTGTTTAAATGAATAGAGTTTGGTACTGTCTACTAGTCAAAGCAAACATATTATATTTAAATAAACCACAGTTCAACATTATCTCTACATGTGTTTGTATTTTTTCTCTATCCGTACAGTGTTTATAAACGTTCTTTACCTACTTGGTATTGAAGATGAAGTTGGACTGCATTCAGTATTTCGCGAGTCGCTTATCAGGCGGCACTGTCCCTGTTCTGTGTGTCACTAGACTCACTAGTGTGGGCAAAGACCACACCTCGTACTATGAAATTTTATATCATCTCTTTATATTCTGCTTGAGCGGGCCAGCTGTATACAGTTAGCGTAACGGCTTCTCTCTCGCTCGCCAGATCGGTTTTTGTTTTAAAACCACATAATACGAGAGGTAATTTAGTATCTTCCACGTTATGATCGCGGTCGTCGGTCGTGCGATTCTCTTTGCAATATGTGGCAGTGTTTTGATTGTGTTGTGGATTGTCTAGTCACGTGTTCATACGACAATGTGTTTTGTTATAAGCGGCTTACTGTCTGTGGCGGTCGTCAGCTCTATTAGTTGAATCTAGTGGGTTCGCTGATGTTTAAATGTACTTGTTATTATGTATTATATCTGAAATTTAAACCTCTTATTCTGTTTCAATGGTCTTTTAAACACATACGATTTTACTACTTTCACCCAGTTACGTAGGTTGGTCTGTTTGCTTCCTATTTACTTTGAACAGCGATTTTATGCGAGTTTTATCGTTCATGAATGAGTTTGAATTGTAACTTCTTAAAACACTAAACAGTGCTAGGTCTTGCGTTTCGCTGTTAACCTATTTGATTAACTGTTGTTTTATATTTCCTCTAATCTGGTAGCGAGTAATGTAGCTGGCGTAATATATTTCGTTCGGAAAGTTACAAAAGTAGCACGGTTGCTATCTTATCGAATGTCGATAAACAAGCAAGCCCCGATGAAGTATCGATATTTACACATGGTGATTTTTCATAGTTTGTATCGTAAACAGTGTTGCTTGGTAGACCGAGCGTTGCGGTTTTAAATACAGTGTCTGTGTTTGAACAGTTCTCGTCAATTTATTTACAATTATTGTGTGTGAATTAATTGCATCTTAAAGTTTTGCATCTATTGTTTGTTTTATCTATCAGTCATTGTGTTTATGGTTCTTCACAAATATTATCCTTACTTTACGTAGTCGAAATCAGATAAATTTATCCTCATATTAGATATCATATAATATATTGGAAAGAGAAAGTAGAGAAAGGATCCACCACATCAATGTCGACCCGTCATCAGATCAAAAAGATTTCACAGAAAATATCATAACTCAGACATATATGTACGGAAGAATCATTATATTTATTGCAAAGTATATTATGTAAATTTTGGTCTTAAACAATTTAGATGCACTTATAATTGGTTTGATTCTCCTCGTCTAATTCGTAATCTACAAGTTATTACTGCTAACTGATTTTTGTTTCAAAACAGCAAACATAAATTGGAATAAAAGTATCTCAATCCTGTGTTCAGTTTATCAACTCCTGTTTGGTCGGTTTTATTTAGATAAAAGCTAAATTTCTTATTTAAAAAAAAGAAAAGTTTTAAACCTAAACTGTCCATAATGCCATCTATTTTATTGTAATGTGTAATTTAGATATCCAATCCGTTTTTACGTCATAGAACAGGTTTCTTATAAATAATCATTTTGTCTCTGATGAGTTACGATTTCAAATTCTTGCGGTCTTTTGGGTTCTTGCTCATATCCAAGGTCATCAACTTACCTCTTAGTTTTGAAGTGGTCAAAACGTCATAATTCTCTGTGAGGAGATTTCTTAATCTACTATTGGCGATATTTGAAATATCACTTATCTCTGGTGATTATACGTTAGTCGTTATTATTAGGTAGGTGTATTTTAGAGAGAGTTATGTTTCTTATAATTAAAACTAATTCATAGATATACCTACATATTAATGTCTGATATTTGCTTAAGTTATGATATTATTCTTACCTTTACTTGTTATCTTTTACATTATTACTAGTAGGTAACCGTAATAATACGTTTTATCGAAATTAATCTTACACACCTGTTAATCTTTTTTGGTCTTCTATCTGTTGTAGGCATTAAAATTAACAACTAAAGTCAGTGATGTATAATGTTATAAAATTAAACAGTGCTAAATAAAAAATGACGGACAACGCTTCCTTCGATTATTCAGACGAATCGAGCGGAGAACTTACGCCAGACCTGAATAAAATCGATGATGGGTAAGGAACTTTATTTATTTCTTACTTTTCTATGACTTTTTATTATATAATTAAATATAATTTGCATTGTCTGGAAAATAGTAGCGATTTAACATAGTTTTTGTGAGGATAGATAATTTCAGCTCCAAATTGCATAAGCAATTTCGAGAGGCTACAACTGAAGCTATCCATATTATCAAAACCAACTTGCTATCTATTCATAATTATCATTATTAAATAATGTTAATAAAAACGATGAATTATCATTATCATTATCCTCATTAGAGGACTGTACAAAAGATCCCTCTGGACATGATAACGAAACTTCTGGAGCAGTATCAACCTGACGTTGACGCATGGATTCATGCTTTTAAATTCAATAGCAAGCGAATACATAATAATTTCGTTTCGCGCGTCATCGATAATGTTTTATGTATTGAGAACAACTCCCATCACCCTCTTATCCCTCAGGAAATAAGATTTATGTTTACCCGCGAATTGGTCAAGCTATGGTGCTTCTGATTTGCCATGGGTGAATAAAACCTGCGACTGGGATCGTTTTGGTGCCAGTGTTGAGTTTGAGCATAGTGTGACGGTTCATTTTCAAGGAAAAACGTTAAAAATGGGAGTGCATTGGTTGACAAAGTTAGTATGTCTGTATTTTTTGTGCCTTGTGTAGTAGTGATATTTTGCTTTCATGGAATAAGTTATTAAATATGATCAGTACTCTACTTTGATAGACAGAGGGGCAATCTTAATGTAGTCATTTTAGCAGTTTATTGGACATTATAAATTTAATGTTTTGGCTATGAATAGTTGGCCGTTAAGTTTAAAACATTTACCATCCAAAGCGAAACCTCCCAAAAAGATTACTATAAGATTTATCTTTTGTTGTGATAAGAAGTATGCGTATGATAAATGGTTTTGTAACTTCCGATCCAGTTTTCTTAGTGTTATCTACAGTATTCATTTTCCTGTAAGAACGTTCAGTCATGTCATGAAAAATGTGTTGAGAATTGCAAGGCTTCTACGGCGTCTGAGTATCAGGTAGGGTCTAAAAACTCTGGGCTAGACTCTCTGTATATTAAATATTTTTTCGTCCAATTGCTTATTTTAAAAACCTTGTTTTGTTAAACGTCGCGTCGTGAAACGTCCAAGCGTCTCCCCTCAATAGTAATGTTTTCTATTCCATGTTTAATTAAGTTAACTTTCTACCTGGATGTTTCGACATTAGGTATAATGGTTTAAAATTTTATGTTTTATACATACTTAATTTTAAATTGAAAATAATATCAATATCATTGGAAATATAAATATTAAACATGAAAAGGTCCAATAGCCTATCCCCTTTACCATAAATCTTTAGAAAATCTCTATATAAATATTATGGCTTTTATTAAAAGTACTAACAAGCTTCATAACCACATGAACTGCTTCTGCTGGCCTTCTAAAACCATGACACGAATCCAAAAGTTTCCTTTTGCGTTGAATAACGACATGAGTAACATTGTAATCAATCAATGTCCTCTGTGTAAACAGTTCATGCTTTACTGTTTTCATAATATCACCTTCTTGAACACTCATCTTTATAGTAATATTCAATTTGACGGCAATTCATGTTGACAAGGTGCTATAAACGGCCACCTTGTCAACATTAATTGCCTGGAGATTGAAAATCTGAGGTACTATTATATTACGTTTCGATTTTAAAGCATAAATCGATGGATTTATAAATGTATATTTTAAAACACATCGTTTTCATGTGGCAATTGCAGAAAATATCTGCAGTATAAAGATTATTTGGTTTGCTTTTTTATTGTGGAGCCAAATGTATACGTAATTGTGTATGTATTGTTGTATACTATGTATAGGTGAAAGGCAGGTTACATTATTTGGATTCGGGATTCCTATATTGGAAATAAAATGCATTTTTAATGCATGCTGTGTAAAATCCTTGAATAACGTTAACAATCCTTATCGGCTGTCAAGTTATCGACTAATGATAACGTATAGCTTGTTAGGTATTTGTTTATTTTATTTCCCATAAAATTTGAATCAATATTACATTTAGATTGCTTTTTTATGATTCATAATCTTTATGCCTGTTGCTGAGAATAATATTATATTAAAATTATCTCTAATTACTTTTAACATTGCCGAGGTTAATTTATAAATAGTTTTCTAACACGTGGAGGTAACTGAAGGCCCCTATACACCCTATACGGGTGTCTAATCATCCATATCCAAAGATAAAGTACACACACGTACGTTTACCAAAATAAAACTAACTGTTGTAACGTATATTGTGTTAGGTTACTTGTTGGATTTAAACTGCCTTAACTATAGAGTTGATAAAACATAATATACTTACTTCAAAGAATAAAGCAAGCTCATAATAAACTTTATTATTAGTCAAACCATATTAACATTTGGTTTTGTGGGATGTATGTAATAGCATAAGTTGTTTTCTTTGAATAAAGATTTATTCTATTCTATTCTATTCTATTATTACAAATTACTTGGAACTTAGTATTAAGCCAGCGCGACAGTATTTGACACAAAACTCTTGGCTGGGTTCCACGAGACACTTTACTCTAATCAACTGAGTCGCCAATACTATATTTCAAAGGGAGAAAGCTTGTTTATTTCACCATGCAAAGGTTGGGCTATTTCCGGCTAGCAGCTATCCTATGATATGACTGAGAGCATAGTATGATGTTTTACCTGAAAATAAAACAGTTATTATATGCCTAACCTTATTTAAGACCTATAGTAAAGTGAGACAGCACTACTTGCGTCACGTGGTACAATCCCATTCATGCCCCTCTGCGCCGCATCCGGTCGCCAGGGGGCGTGGCCTCCGACCCGAGTGGAGGGGAGTGCAGCTTGGCGCCGGCGCTTGGCGGAGCCCTCACATTGCATCTCACTGGAGGTGGCCATATTGGCCTCCAGGCAGGATTAGAACTATAGGTCTTAAATAAGGTTAGGCATATAATAACTGTTTTATTTTCAGGTAAAACATCATATTATATGCTCTGAACCGTTATTTAAGACCTATAGTAAAGTGAGATCTGTTTGTTATCGCCTGGTGGCAAGCTGTAAGTATCTCTAGGTAGATATTATGTATGCCAATGTGTGAAAAGATTTTATTCCAAGATAAGACAATGTGAATATTCTGAAATGAAACATCTGTGTTATAATCAACATAATTGTGTATTAGCAACAGTATATAGATTACACTTACACTTCATTACAATAAGTAATATAACAGATTACAACAGCATAGTAAATATAGGAGCTTAATTCTATAGTGTATTATTATAATGATGAATTATAATTTTTATCACTAAGTAACTTAACAATACAGTTTTATTGTGTACTAGGGTACTGTATACATGCACAATCAAATTAACAAAATTGTGATAGATTAAACTTGATTTAATTAAATCAATAAGTAAGTATTTAAGCTAAGTATCATAGGTACATAAAGGTCACAATCACACAGTATCGAAATTTCTTGACAAATTATTATTATTTCTAGGATCATTTCTAATTTCCGCTGAATAGAATCGAGCGAACGTATTAGGGGTTCTCCAATTACCTTTAGCCATGACAGTATCAATGTTACAATTATCGAGCCAATTGAGTGAGGCTGCGGCGCTGCGCGTGCTGCCCGCGGTGGCGTCCACGCCGGCGGCGCGCAGCAGCGAGCGCGCCCAGCCCGCCAGCACTGTGCGCGACGCGGCGCGAGCCGCCCCGCGGCACGTCACGAACAGAGCCGATAGTGGGCCCTGCTCGGTGTTACGTCTCTGCTCAGAAACCTCTATTAACTTTCTTACCCAATATACAGGACATACTACGTCCCTTGAATCCTTCATCAGTTTCCAAGATGACTGTCTGTGAATGTAACTGTCGGTCTTAGAACCATACATGGGGTGAAATATTAAATGGTCGCCTTTATCTTCAAAATGATCACCGCTTATATGCAGCAGGGTGAGGTCGTGCACTCTACGACTGGAAGCAAGAAGTAGGATCAAGGCTGTACGGCGCGATACTTCATAAAGGGTCAAATTAGAAATTGGATTTTGAATCATCCACTCTACAACTACTCTTGGGTCCCACACAGATGGGTTGGTGTGGTTTTTGTTTGCATTAGCTGTGGCAATCGATTTCAGTATCCGTTTAACAAAAACACTATCACTCAGAGATTCAGAACTTGGATTTGTCAGTGTTGCAATGGCTGATTTATAAACCAATATAGTTTTATAAGACAGTTTTTCATGTAAATGTAGATAAGCCAAATATTTTGCTAAATTCGGAGCGTTTGGCGATACATGGTTAACAGAATTATCCATACACCATTTTGCCCACTTGGACCATATACATTCATATACCTTCCTGGTCGAAGGTCTCCAACTTGAGTTTAATAAGCTCTTTTCAGCCTCGGACCAGCCAGCTAGCTGTTGTGACCACCCTTGACAAGCCAGGCCTCGAGACATATTTGATCCACTTGAGGCGGCGGCCGACATGTCCTCGTGTCCAGTAGCCGGTGGCGGAGATTCGTTATTGTAAACGGTGCACGCACGGCGCGCCTCTTGACATCTGGTCTCCAGTACACCTTGTGCCACCGGGGCACTATCAATATGTACATCCCTACCGCACTGTTGAGATGCGCCAGAACTCGAGGCACAAGATGTGGAGGTGGGAAAACCCATGCTAGCGGAAACTGCCATCTTCTGCTGAATGCGTTGTGAAATTCGGCGTTCAAGTCTCTGCAATCGCGCGATACGTACCTGGTAAGAATGTGCGCGGTTCTTGATGCGAACAAATCGATCACCGGCGTCCCGAAGCGATCGAAGATTTCGCGACACGCTCCTTCGGTCAGGTACCATTCGGTCTGAGTTTTCTGTCTGGACAATAGGTCGGCTTCGGTATTGTGTTCGTCCATTACGTGAAACAACATGTTTGTTATTTGAAATAGGGCTCTGGAGCGCAGGCCGCCCTGGTTCCTGATGTAACTCACGACGCTCTTGTTGTCGGACTGTATCAGTACAGTTGAATTGAAAAGGAGATGTTTTAGCTCCTGAATGGCCTGGATTATAGCCCACATCTCCTTGACATTGCTGTGCCAAGAAATCTGATTTTGATCCCAGATACCGCTTAGGCGAATATCGTCTAGTACCGCTCCCCACCCGGTGGCAGATGCGTCTGTCGTCAGGAAGTGTGTACATGGTAATGGGTGTATCTGTGTACTTCTGTTGGCAGAGAGTGCTTGTATCCACCATTCCAGTTCCACCAAAACTGTTTGATCGAAAGAGTGTTTTGTGAATGGCTTGTTCTTGGGAAGGTGAACGCAGGCCATTTGCAAGGGGCGGCAGTGAAGCCGCCCTCGATGGACGACAAACGATGCAAAATTCAACATGCCTAGAACGCACTGAGCATCTCTCAGACTCCAGGAGTAGGAGGCTACGATTGACTTTATCTTGGTCACTATTCTCCTCCGCTTGTCTCTGGGAAGGTACTTGGAATTCGTGGCGAGATTCCATGTTACTCCTAAGTACTCTACTATCCTGGATGGAGTGAGAGCAGACTTTTCGAAGTTTATGGTGAAACCCAGTATCGTCAATATTCGGACCGCCTCTGCGGCATGCTCGATAAGAGTTTGGCGTTCTTGATGGACTATGAGATAGTCGTCCAAGTAGACTACCACTCTGAGTCCTTGATTTCGCATTAGCTGAGCAACCCAGTTTGAAACTGTGGCGAATGCCTTGGGTGCCGATGACAGCCCGAAGGGTAGACTCGTTACTTGAAGCAGCTCTACTGTTGCGGGCGCTGACGCTACTGTCGTGGGCGCTGACGCTACTGTCGTGTCTGTCTTGTACAGGACTCTTAGAAATGGCTGGTGTGACCGAGCCACTGGTATATGGAAATAGGCCTGCTTGAGATCTATTTTTATAGCCCAATCGCCTTGTTGTAAAAAATCTGGGACGCGGTACATATTGATTAGTCTGAACTTGAACTGATGTAAATACCGATTCAGATTCCGTAAGTTGAATATCGGGCGTTTGCTGCAATCTGACTTGGCTACTAAAAACATTGGACTCACGAAGCTTGGGCTTGGTGGTGCACGAACAAGTATCTTTTGCTCTTTTAACTTTCTGATCTGCTTTGACATTTCTGTGCTGTGGGGCGTTACATATCTTAACAGCTGAGCGGGATTTATTAAGGGTGGTTTTGTTTGAAATGGGACTCGATATCCAGAAATTATTTGAATCACACAATCGGGAGCATTGAAATTTTTCCAAATATTTACATAATTTTTTAAACACCCGCCTGAGAAATGGTTTGATAAATAGTCACTTTTGAAATCTATTGTTTTTGCGATTATTGTAATCAGAAGATTTCTTGTATTCATTGCGCTTCGTACCAGATTTATTACTTTGAGGCCTTTGTGGCTTCTTACCTTGCGGCCGGGGGAAACTGAAGCTGGTGCTGGGCATAGGGTCACACTCAGGCTCCGGCCGGCTGTAGGACCTCCGCGGTCGCTTGGCACGGGAGTGATCAGGTCGATTACGCATCGACATAAGTGGCTCTTCCGCAGAGCGCTTGAGACCAGAAAATAGTTTGCTTGTTCCGCCTGCCTTCTGTAAAAAAGAGCTTAACACTTCTGCATTAAAGAGTTCAGCATTAGTTGGGGGTATTCTTCGGATGTCTTCCTTTATGTATCTATCCTTGACTCCTGACAATATACTATCCCGTCTCCTTTGAATAGTGTCTGCACGCCTACCGCAAACCATCTGGAGCAAATCTTCTGACACCTTCATGTACTCAGATTTTTCGGCAAATGAACTATTAATCTTCTCAAAGAGGGTATCAGCATTCAATACGCAACCAGGAGTAAATGACCATTGGATTAAATCCTGCAGATTATTTTTAAATAGGGTGTTCTGTTGAATGAGCGCATGCGTCATTGCTCCAAAAGATCTGTCTAAAGATTTTAGCCAAGAGGAATTTGGATCATGATGACGTAACTCAATATTCACATCTAATTCGTAAAACCCTGGTTTGGCAAGATATTTCTTTTCGGTCTCGACATATCTTACTCTCTCCCATCTGTCTGAATTAAAATGATGTAACTTTGTCAACAAGTCTAACCGAGTCTGATCGGCATTATTTACGTTGGGCTCTTTTAAATTCGTGTTAATGTTGAAGTCCAATGATCTTGCCGTTGCCGGCGGTTGAGAGAGCTGAGGTTTATTTAAAAATGGTCCATCCGATATTAATGAGCTTTGCAAAACTTCACTTGGATGTAAAGAAATATCGGAGTCACTATCAGAACTCGGGTCACCCCTACTCGAATTCTTTAAATATTGCAATATTTCACTAACCTGGTGGCTTAATGCTTCGAATTTGCCTTCGTTAATCCGCTTTTCTTCCAAAAAAGCTTTTTTCTGCGAATCATCGGAGCTTTCACTCGAACTGGAGCTTGACAATCTTCTCTTCGAATTTGACCGGTCCGGGGGCGGACGGGTCATATTTTCATCCGGAGTCTTGCTCATTTTATTATTTAGCACTTCCGCAGCACACTTTTATACAAAAGATTTTTTATCGAAATAATGAGGGTAATTTTATTTTTAAATTGAAAAAATATTTTAATTTGAAAAAATAAATCGAACAGCAACGCTGTTACTAAAGGGACTGTTCACTCGACGAAAGTCGATGCCAATGTGAGGGCTCCGCCAAGCGCCGGCGCCAAGCTGCACTCCCCTCCACTCGGGTCGGAGGCCACGCCCCCTGGCGACCGGATGCGGCGCAGAGGGGCATGAATGGGATTGTACCACGTGACGCAAGTAGTGCTGTCTCACTTTACTATAGGTCTTAAATAACGGTTCAGAGCATATAATAACGTTATTGTAAACACGAAAAGGATGCAACGATAACATATTTGAAAAGATACGCCTTTGTCTCTCTGAAAACACTATCTCAAAAGTCACATAAGCAATCCTAGATTAAAAAAAATATCCTTTTCTATTAGGTAGATTCTGATCTACCGCAATTCACTGTAGGTCATACATGCGGACTAACCAACCACCACACCATATACCATCTCTGTTCCGTCTACAAATAACCCTATCTCCCATCACCTTCCAGACAAGCGGTGAAGCCACTGTCCACATCCGTGCCGTCGGTCCGCGCCCCCGGCCAGGGCGGCGCGCTCAGCGATGCCAGCGAGGGCAAGCAGCCGAGCAAGGCGAGACAGAACAAGTTCCTCAGACACTTCCCGCAGGTCGGCCCTGATGAGAAGGTGCTTAACTGTGAGTATGGGTTTCCTGTAAACATACTTTTAGAGATAGAGGATAAAATTATGACGACTCGTATTCGTGTAGACATCAGGGCCTTGATCACGAGTGTTGTGAACTCCAGTGTGAGTCTGGGTGAGGCATATAGATAATTCGATAGCCATTTGTATGACATGATCAGTGCCCTTGTCGGTAATGTTAGAAACTAATAAACACATACAAAATCCCCAGGTGTCACATACATAGGTGACGTCACTCGGGAAAGGATCATAGACCAATACCAGTGCAGCAATTATAAGATTTTCGAACCTCCGTTTACGTTGCGTATCGTCAACTGTCACAGTCAAAATGTAAGGCATGTTAGTTCCAAAAGTGACTATATGTTGGCGCTGTTCTTTTTCCATATGTTTCTGTAGTATCGAAAATAGTATAGACTTTCCACATAAGCCCGTGATAGGCCCTCTGGATAGACGAGGATTTTAGCGTGTCGGTCATAAATACAGAGCGCGTCTAGGATTTGTCAGTGGTGAAAGGATTATCCAGTCAGAATATCGTCATTCGCTGACTGCTTAGGGTGCGTCAGACGTACATAAAATACAATTAATACGTCGCCCGGGAGGCTTCTTTCGTACACCACACGTGTGACTAGGATCATATATATATATATAGATACTCTACGTTCAACGGGCGGGCCCGGATAGAGCGTACACTTATTGTGAATACCCCGTTAAATACTGAAGGGTTTTACTTTTCAGTTCACGCTAATAATAACTTCTGTTAGGGTTAGGAAAAGTCAGAATGTCTTCGCTTTTCGCTTCAATACCAAGACAGTTCTTTTCCTCATCAGCATTCTGAAGTTTTAGACTGACGATCAGTATCTAATGACTTCACGGCAGTTAGTGGCTTTATGTAAGAAAACGTTAAATATTTTGATTAATTACAATATCAATTAATTATTTTAAAAAATATTAGTCATCACCTTATCAATTTTTGATTGCATATGTACCTATAACGTTTCATAACATAATTTATACTCTGTGAACTAAGACTTTATACAGGGTTATTGGTAAGTAGACCGGATCCTTTCAGGAGGTGATAGAGGAAGGCATTTCCAGTCGATTGAACCCAATAATGCATTATCCTAAACTTAACAATTTCTAAGATATTTAATATTTAAGGTTTTTTAATTTTTTGCCAAAATTTTATGCTTAAAACCGAAAATAAAAAAAACTAGCCACATTTCAATAATTTTTTTGGTTGTTTTGCATAAGTAACACCTTAATAAACTAATTAAAATAATCAAATGTGCATTATTCGATTTAAATTTGACATAATACCTCAAAATAGTTAAACATTTTGAAAAAATATTCAAAACGCAAAAACAAATAAATTAAATTAAAAAAGATTTTCATATGACATTTTTTGGTGCACTTCAGCTTAAAAACATGGTCAACTAATAAGCTTTCAAACAAGATGATTCAATACCAAATCGATTAAGGTATCACCAAGATATGGCCAAAACAACCAGAGAAAGCGGAGAAAACTGAGCAGGGGTTTCCATACTAAAGTTAACAGGACTGAAAACAATCACACTTTTTATCTTTAAATTGGGCTAATTTTGTTAGTTTTCCTGTTGAATTTTGTCCGTCTGTGCTGGTTGTTTTGGCCATATCTTGGTGATACCTTAATCGATTTGGTATTGAATCATCTTGTTTGAAAGCTTATTAGTTGACCATGTTTTTAAGCTGAAGTGCACAAAAAAATGTCATATGAAAATCTTTTTTAATTTAATTTATTTGTTTTTGCGTTTTGAATATTTTTTCAAAATGTTTAACAATTTTGAGGTATTATGTCTAATTTAAGTCGAATAGTGCACATTTGATTATTTTAATTAGTTTATTAAGGTGTTACTTATGCAAAACAACCAAAAAAAATATTGAAATGTGGCTAGTTTTTTTTATTTTCGGTTTTAAGCATAAAATTTTGGCAAAAAATTAAAAAAACCTTGAATATTAAATATCTCAAAAATGGTTAAGTTTAGGATAATGCATTATTGGGTTCAATCGACTGGAAATGCCTTCCTCTATCACCTCCTGAAAGGATCCGGTCTACTTACCAATAACCCTGTATATGTATATACAGTCTACAACTACTATTTTACTTTTTAGTAAAGTACCCAGTACGTACACTTCTCAGAACGTGTAATCTTGCAATCAGGAATGAGTAGTAAAGTATGATTGCACCACTCTGCAGACAGGTTTTCATGAGCTCTCTTATAATGACAAGGCCCTATTTCCTGATTGCCAGCTTAGTCTAATATCGTATAAGAAAAAACTTAATAAATCCTATAAGTAATGTAAAGAAGGTTGTTACTGTAAGGTAAAGGGGGAAATGTCCATCCCTTATTTCAAGAACATAAGGTGTTTAAAAACATTACGACCTTTTCGAATAACTATGTCTTTTTTTATATGATATGCAATTAAGCATGCACATATTTTTGCCTATTTCATTGTATTTATCTATGAATCATCGATGCGGTTAAACAATCTTGTGGTTTTACATGTGATACGTATATACGTATAATATAAACTACATTTTTCGTATTTATTTAATTGAATATCAATTACATACTATGTTACTCACTGCACCATTTCTGATAAGGGGCCGTCCATTAATCACGTGAGGTCGTTTTTCTCATTTTTTCTCCCCTGGTGATATTTGGTGAGGTTTGGGACCAACCCCCCCTCCCCTCCCTGGATCACGTGTATTTTTTTGGAAGTCTATGTAAAGGCAATTTTTGACTAGAAAAAATATAGGTCATACTACAAATCGTTAAAATTTTTGCGCCGTCCAAAATATCGGTTCAGAAATACCTAATTTTTGACAAAAAATTAATACACGTGATGTCTAACGAGAACCCCCCCTCCCCCCTCGTGATGTTTCGTGAGGTTTTCAGTACATCCTCCCCCCCACTTTGAGCCTCACGTGATTAATGGACGGCCCCTAAGGTATAATTTAATGATTAATAAACTTAAAATATGGTTAGAAAACAGTTTCTTTTCTCTTTGTCATTCCAATATGTACAGATAATATTTTTAACCGCAAACTAGGAACACATTCATTACATAAATGACTCTCGTTTGATCTAGTTGTTTGGTTAAAATCTCATTTTAGAAAACGATCAATAAAATGAATGGACCATTGTGGTACAAATAACTTTTGCGGTGGTTTCAATATCTATAATATTTTATGTGTTTACCATGGTCGCTTTGATGTGAACAGTCCTAGAAATACTCTATGGTACCTAATGGTTTATTTTATAGCGGCCCCATTGATATAAATAGCAATGGGTCAAGCAGTCCACTCATTAAACTCGTGCATACTTAGCTAAAAATATAAAATTATTTTTATATTTTTAGCCCGAAAAATTTTTTTTTTTGTTAACCGATGATAAATAATGGTAGTTATTTTTTTCACTGTTACTCTAACTAGTTACAGTAATAAATCTCCCGTATAGGTTTCAGTTAATGTTTTCGTCTGCTCTAATTACCAACCTGTAACATAAATCATAAATGTTTCAGTGGAACAGAAAATGCGTGCGTTCGATTCTCAACCTAATTTCGAATGGGAAAAGATACAAGTGTCGGTTTATTTCCGGAAAGCGTTTTTGTTCCTCAATCATAGATAATAGGGCCATTAGTAAATAAACTAGGCCGTGCTAGGGGGCCTACATTTGTGAGGTTATCTACAAGTTGATGACCTCTTTAGCCGTACCATGAATGTAGTCTTTATAACCCAGAGCTGAAAGGCTATATTAGGCCTCAGAGGATGATTTTGAATAATAAGGTTAGACGGATTTGTATGTCTAGTTTGGTAACATGAAACAGGAAGGTGAGGGTAAATATACCCTACTAGGTAAAAGACATTGGAACCGGGTAAAAACAGATATACTTAGGTATGTCGTGTTAGTTTATTGACCTATCTTCGGTCACTGATAAAAAAGTGTACTTACTGCTTTCAGTAGTATAATTTTGTGTAAGTATATGTAAAGTTAGATGGAGTGGAATGCAACCGAAATGTAATTGCATTTAAATTTATATTATATTATAAATGGCAGAAAGTCCTAAATGACACGTTTAGTGAGACTGCCGTTGTACCCATACCCATTGTGTGTATTGAGAGCTGAATAAACTTGACCCGGAGACTCAACGGACGCTGAGGTCAAATCATCTCCAAATCAAATAGAAATTAAAATGACAATAATAGCTTGACATCATTTTAGTCTAGTTAAATACGGACATCGGACATACTTTTTTAGTGAGCTCGATTGATTGGCATACCTACCAAAATTGTTTGGTACTATTTCAATCTCTATCTGAAAGTTACCTATGGGCAATATGTAGTGATCCTTTATGAAACGACTGTTGTTTGTATCCAGTATGGTACTTATTTTTTTCGTTTGTAGTGACTCCATAACGAGTATTCATTCATGTTTAACCTGTAAGCTGCCTAAGCGCGAATCCTGAAAGACACAATATACAAATTTCTCGGCTTAAAAACGGTTGATTCATAAAAAGTTCAACGTAATATTTGTAAACGAGGATTTCCAACTCAAGTTATATAATACCTATGTAGTTATCTAGTATTTCGATAGTGACGCACGTGACCCAAAGGTTGCCTCTAAGAGATCACTCTTCGCGATAAGACCAGTTGTACTTGTACTACATAATGTTTCCCTACATGTATTAGTGTAATTATCTATGTTATACATATTACATACCTATAATTATGGTTACTATAATCATTCATCTATCAGTAGTTAAGTAATGACTTTTACGGAAACATATTGTGTAGGAATAAGGTAGTCATAGATAGGCGTACTTTACTCTAATGGCCGGATTCCTATGAAGATAATGTATGCGAGTACTTATTCGATTTAACATCGCAAAAACTAGGAAAAATTACAGCATTTACTTATTGTTTTGTTGCTAAAATACTACATTTTATTCAGGCGTTTTATCTGAATAGCTTCAGTACAATTAAGTAGAACAATAGTTTCTACCACTTTCTTCCCGGTGTATTGTGAATTATTTATCTGGGTTGATGTGACAAGGTCCCACGCAGTCATAGACGGCAATAACCACATTCTCTCGCAAATTGTTAGTTAACAATTTAATAAGAGCTCTGACGTTAGACGAATTCCACTTTTTTACCATTACCCGTGTATACTTAAGTTCATTAGTCCCTGTGGGTATATTCGAGTGATTATTACTAATGACTAACATACCAATGTCTAAGTATTTTTTATTTATTATACATTCTTTTCTAATTGGAATTGTAAGAGCAATAGTTCAGATAAGAGAAACGAGACATCAAAATTACATTATAATAATAGTCTAATCAAATTTTATCAAATGTTCGAAAAAATTGGAGTCATTTAATGTCGAAATTTTTCAAATGAAACATTTTCATTGTTAGTGAGTGACGAGTGTATCGCCACCGGACCTTGAGTCTCATCGCAGACCACTTTCAGACAAACCTTAGACAAAAGTTGTTCAGAATGATCCCGTGAGTCCTCTCCTTTCGGCTTAGTATACCTTTTTGGAACACCCTGTATAAATTGTATCCTATTCCGTTATCTACAGATTACTCGTGCGCGCTGGTGGGCGACATCCTGCTGCAGGGGCACCTCTACATCACCAGGAACTACTTCGCCTTCTACTCGAACGTCTTCGGATATGTCACCAAGGTGAGTGCGGATTGTTAAAATAGATTGGAATAGGTTGGTTTACGGCATAGACCTACTACACAGCTACGGGTATTTGTGGAGAGCAGTGGCCAGACCACCTGTCAGATGGTCACAAGTAGTTGTGAAAGTTGACTGAAGGTAGTGGATTAGATAACACGGAACAGTTACCTATCACAAAAAATGCATATTCATAAGGAATAAGGATAGGCCTATATCCAAGAGTAAGAGACAGATAGCTTCATCTTCTTCAGTGTGAAACACTAGAGCTATAATAGCTTGTCAGATTAGTTGTCAGTCGCCCGAGGTGCCTAGGGTACGCCGGAAGGAATACAAAGATTAAGTTGATACCTCACTCAGGATCACGTCAGAGAAGATAGCTAGCTGATGATAATGATTTAAACTTACCTAACAAAAACCTTTCCCCCTCCACAGCTACTAATCCCCACTTCAACCGTCCTCCGGGTGACAAAGGAGAAGATGGCGCGCATAATCCCCAACGCGGTAGGCGTGTGCACGGTGGACTCGAGGCACGTGTTCGGCTCGCTGCTGTCGCGGGACTCCACGTACAAGCTCATGACCTCCGTGTGGAAGGCGGCCCGGTCCAGCCTCAGCCCGCCTGATCGCACGGTAACATATCTTACTAGCGAGCTTAGCTTCTCCCTGAAAGGTTTTACCGTGGGAATTCCGGGATAAAAATTTCACATACACGTTCCTCTTAATACACTCTTTATATTTAAAAAAACCGCAACAAAATCCGTCGGGTAGTTTAAAGAAGATCTAAGCAAACATACGTAAAGCGCGGTCGCTAAGCACAGAGAAAATCGAACGAAAAATTAAGACTTCAAGATTATACCACATACTTACATACATCTAATGCTAACAATGATTACTTTTCCAGTTCTAAAGAAAATACTAAAGCGCAAATTAAAAGACTGAAATTAAATTGTCCAAACTCTGTCTATTTCGATCTATCGTTGAAATGGTATTCGAAATATATCACATGTGCTTACGCATTAAATTTGGCACCAGTGCAGTTTTTCCAATTGTATTTAGTGTCTAATTGATTACTGATACGATAACACTATCTGATCAATACTAATAAGAAGTAATGGTTTTAAATGGTGATATTCGCTTTCGGCATAATTACAGGAAGAGACGGGTAAAATCAGATCGTTTCATTTGTCATCCACCATCCTGTACCATCCTGTATTAGCATCGTCCACATAAAAATGAACACTAATTTTAATGTTCCTATACAAAGGTTGGTTCTAGCAAACAAATAAAGCGTAGATTTAGATCACAAAGTTGAAGAAAGGAATTGTTAAGGTATTTTAAAAATATTTGATCATTTATAATGCTACATTACCCCCGACTTTTATCCCGGAATTCCCATGGGTAGCCCTTTAAAGCGATACGCACTATAAGTTTTTAGTAAAGAATCACTGTGAGTAAAAAATGCGCATATTGTAACGGGCCGCATCGCATTTTATATGACATTGCTGCCCGCTTTGTCCCGGCATAGTGCGTGATAGTCCATGTTACATATTATTACAAAATACACTGGAGCGACGTGGAATAGCGTGACCATTAGTGCCGTGCACTCCCTGAGGTATGCGCGCGGCGAGACGGAGGTGAATCGGCTACTGCGCTCTGTCATGTCTCTATCTCTGTCTCTGTCACGCTCGTGGCGGCCCCACCCCGCACGTCGCCGCGCATTCCTCAGGGAGTGCACAGCACTAATGGTCACACTATAGTCCTTAACTTTTGCTAACTTCTTAAACGTGTATTAATCTTATATTTCTATCCTTCAGCAATTACGTTGCGAGACGGAGCCGGACGCTTCAGAGCTGTCGGTAGAAGACGAGACGAGCTCGGCCGGCGGCGGCGACGTCACCGACGCGCGCCACGACCAACCACCCCCCACACGTGAGTACAGTACCTATAGTATAGCATGCTGAGGTCCCGGGTTCGATGACTATACGGGCATCGAACCCGGGACATGTGTGTCCATTAGCAGTTATATATATAAAAAAACTTGCTGAGGTCCCGGGTTAGATGTCTATACGGAGCTGTCAGTGGAAGACGAGACGAGCTCGGCCGGCGGCGGCGACCAGCCGCCCCCCACACGTGAGTACAATAATATCATCATCAGCGATTATTCTCACGATTATTCTCTCCTAGAGAATCTAAGATACTTAATTGAAAATTTCCCACCATCCTGCCGGTGGCAAGCAGCCTTGAGAGTCCACTGCTGGACATAGAAATCTCCCATGAAGAATCCACTACACTGTCCACAGCCGTGATGAATGGATGATTGTGTGGTGGACCGAACATTTTTGTAAAACTGTGATTAGCAAAAAGTGTGGTCTAGTACTTACTTTTTACAACGAACGTATTTCGTTCCTATAAATTAACCGAAATATCTAACTAACCAACCAAAACCTTTATTCCAGCTCTCAACAAGCCGCACTCATCCCACACAACCCCGGCGGCGGTCATCCAGCCAGCTCTACTCACGGGAACCCCTTCGCTAGTGCAGCCAAACAACGACGGGCTCACCAGATACCTGCTAATAGCCGTGGCGTTCTTGCTAGCGGTGTCCGCACTGTTTCTAGCGGTCAAGCTGTACTTTGGAGCGCCGAAGGATGAATTTGAGGTGGGTTTTGTTGATAAATTGTTTGCAGTGCCATCTGTGTATGTTTGTCGGAACTACTTAATTTAGTATAGTATCAGATGTGTAGTAGTGAATGTACTAAATCTAAGCCGTAATTTACCTAATTATAATACGTATTTCTATCCTTTTTGTTTATGATGTTCGTACGTTTGCACGAACGGTGGAGCTCTCTGTAGGCCTATCACAGGTTCTGTCAACGCAAGTCGCTAGCGTAATTCACACACAGCGTATGACATCTTGATCAGCGCCCCTGTCGTTAACGGTAGGAACTAATAAAACGCATACAAATTCCAGTGACTTTAGTCGACCACACTGATAGACCACCGGCTGATTCCCCGACTGAATCCCTTCACCATCCGCACATCGGATACTACACTATATCAAATAGTTCTGACAATTTTTTTATTTTTTTTTACGTTCAAGTTGGCGATCAACTCTGCATACTCCTCTCTATTCTTTGGCAAGCGCGAAAGGGCTGGCCACTACCGTCCATTCTCTTATATTGCGAAAGCACGACTTTCTCCTTCTGCCACGCGATACTCCAACCCCATATTTAACCCCAAACATTTCACATTCCAGGACCAGTTATCCAAGCTATCCGGGTCAGAACTCTACTCTTAACTTAACCCCTAATATCTCTAATTCCAGGACGAGTTATCCAAGCTGTCCGGCTCAGAGCTGTACTCGGAGCTGGTGCGGTGGCGCGCGCGACTGCACGGGCGCGCCGCCACAGAGCTGCAGGCCTTCCTCACCACCAACTTATTGCTGCTCACCAAGGTACTATTTGTGTTGTGCACTATGGAACCCCAGAGGTGCAGAGGGTCCCCACTAACATCCGCCACTTGATGATGTGGCGGATGTATGTACAGGGCGTCCACGGGAGAGCTTGCCATTTGCCCAAGCGAGTTGCAGGCCCTTATCACCAACCTGCTGCTGCTCACTAAGGTACATACTGCTTACCTACTGTATATCTAGTTCACTAGTATATAGGCCACCCTACTGTACCTAGTACACTAGTATATAGGCCACTGAAATGAACTGTTTTAATAGGTATCCCAAGTAGGTAACCGGAGCGAGTTGGAGGAGTACGCTCGAGACAGTTAAAGAGCCTTCACCTTAGGTCGCTCTGCTATTGTTGCGCAACCGCCGCAGTTAAAATATATGGCAGCGGCGAGGAAGCAAAGCACTAACACTAGCATTTCATACAAGGGCTTGTCTTGGCGGTAAATGGATTGGCTAGTTTGATTTGCGTCTACCACTGATTGCCCAGTGCCCAGGTTGTGCAAACGTACGCGTACGTAGGTATAAGGTGTTGATAATACGTCACTCGGGTTTCTTTTTTGGTACTTATAATTTTGTAAATAGGCTTATCTAACAGTGAAATATTAACTTACTTATATTTCCATTTATTTCCAGGTGCGGCAGTCCCTAGAAGCGCTCTCCGGCGTGATCCTCACAGACATGGCGCAAGGGAACAACATGAACCTAGAGATACCCCCAAACGAGACCGCGTTCAGTTAGCGAAATGTCTCCGGTGAACCGTGTGGACTATGAACCCGTGAGTTTGCTATTCGTCGGTTAAACACAGAATACAAAACCATAGAGTTTCGTTACGCTTTTAAACAATATCAATGATTGCGACAGCGACAGATCAGATAGCTTTTTGTTATAACTATTTATTTATCTGATTGGATACTGACATTATTTTGTTAGAAGTTTTGTGTTCTGGTACTAAAGATTCGGTGGTTTTGTGTTTTAAAAGCGTAGCAAAACAAGCAATGGTGTGATATAAGGTATTTATTTTCGCATTTATCTATTCGGTCTTTGGGTGTGTAATGAAATGTTTTTTCAGTAGAAGACAATACTTAATGTATACTACATTATACATTACATGTTTTGTGTGGCTGGGCAAAATGGAGTGACCAAAACCTTACTTAAAACCATTGAGATATTATTGTTTTTAATTTATTTAGTGTTAAGTTTAATGATGTTACTTTTTATTTTCAGTTATGAATTCCATGTTATTTATACATCATTGTTAAATCTGTTACGTTATAATTTGATTGAACAAATTACAGTTAAGATAAATCGAAGGCTAAATCATGAGACCACGTTTGAAGGTTGTAACTGCTATTTGTTGATTAAAACCTACATTGAAACAAATCATAGGAATGGGTAATTTATATTGTGTTAAACACAGTGCATTACAATTTTTTCAACATTTTTAGTTATTCGTGTTAACGTAAACGACATAGAATAACATGAAATAAATTGATGTATATTTCATTGACAGTCACGTCTTTATAATTTCTGGTGTGTTTATACTTCTGAAATACGGAATCTGACAATGCAACTCCTATCATGGTCAGATTTTCAAACACTACTATAGTCAGTTAAATGATTAGATATGGGTTAGTTAGGGTGGTGCTAGTAAAGTAAGCATGGTTGTACATTAAGGTACGGTCAAACTAACAACATTCCTTTTATGTAATTGAAGTTAATACCGTTTAATGTTTTGCCTAAAAAATGTGGACTCAGCTGGACAGCTAAAGAAAAAATACATCATTTATCAGTAGTATCTTCTTAGATTGTCAGTGACAAACACCAGATCCGGTAACCGTGGTAAAATGGCGTATACAGGCTGTTGCAAAAGCGGTATAGTAAGCTAAAAGGGGTGACTCTGCTCCCTTTTTAAAACATCCTGTGTAAGGTACAGTTGCTTCGTCTCTCAGGGACGCTTATAACAATAAAAAGTAGATACTGTGTTTTTAATATACCTATACTTGTTTCTTGCCATTATCTTAAACTTTTATAACGCATTTTCATAACGTACCTACCTACATTTGTATCAAATCCAATTTTTTGTAATGCATGTTTAAATATGTATTCTAATTTTCGAAAAAATACTATTAGTCATATTGAATCCGGAAAATCTTTTTTGTGCTATTTGCTTTAAGTTTTAAGCATACCTAAATGAAGTTTAGAAATTAATATTAAGGTTGGTTAATCTAGTCTAAAAGCTCAATGCGGATAAATATTTATAATGTACTTATAATGTCGTTGTAAGAAAAAAACAATCATTGTAGGTTGAAAATATTTTTTAAATTTATGAATTTGGTATGTCTATTATTTTTTTATCAAGTTGTACCTAGATGCAGGATATTTTAATTTCATGGAATTGATTCATTTCTATGCATATACGGGTTCCAATTTACGTTTACTGTTTTCTGTTTACAATTCAGATTTTATTAGTTATGCGTTTAAGCGTAAATGAAATAATTAACAATCAGCAGGCATGTGTTTAGTTTCGCTAGGTTACCACTTTGTGCCAAAGTACTACCTTGCACATATGAAATTGCAACGTTTTTATCATAAGCATTTTTACCAAATCTTTTAGTAGGTTGGTTGGTTGCTAGGTTGCAATTTGTTAATTTGATTGATGACCGCATTGTCGTTTACCTATTTCATGTGATTATGCTATGGTTATTTTGTATATCGGATATAGATTTACCTTGCGTATCATATTATATTGTTTTAGAATAAAACTTTTAAAGCATGAATTTGTATATTACAATCCTTAATTACACTATATCATTAGTGCATATTATGTAGGTAAATTTGTTATGTATAAGAAGGCTGTGTATGACACAATCATGTATTGCAATCTTTTTAAATATATGTATTCAAATTGTAAAAAAATATTGCCAAAGACAAGACTAGAGTAATATATCAAAACTTAGATAGTTAGAAATGTAGTGATGTTTGTACAGTAGTTAGCTGTAGTTAAGCTGGTGTAAATATAATTATTTAATTAAGTTAAGTGTTATACGTATCTATCTACTTAAATTGCGTGTAGCTCAGTATAAAATAATTATTTCCTTCTATTAAAAAACTATACGTAATTCTGCCTTGCCAGTGCACTACACAAAATAATGATTTGTTAAAATACCTTAGCGATACGCTTTTGTTTTATTAAACTACAGTATTGGCATCTACTGTGCTACCACAAAAAACTTTAAACACTGTTTAACAAGTGCTTAAAACGAAATTTTACAGATTTTGTAGTCGTTTGACAGCGCTAAACATCTGTTAAATACTGTCTAAGTTTTTGTGGTAAGACCCATAGAGTTTTAATTCTGAATTAAATAACAACGCCAGTTACACCTATTCCATTTCTTTTTTTACTGAAAACATGTACGTACCTAAACTATATATTTTGTAGTGGTAGCATGTTAGTTAAAATAAAAGGTATCTAGGTACATGTATTTGTTCCTTCTGACTGTAAATTTATCGATAGTTCAATGATATCCAAGTGCAATGCATATTATAATATTTTAGATTTATTTATTTCTACAACGTAGGAATTGTTAACACTATCAATGTAATCCTTGTAGGTATTATTGTGATTGATGATTATTTGAGTCATTGTTTTCGTAAGTTTGTTTTTGAGTTTGGGATTTGTTTGTTGTTTATGTAAATAAATAGATATTTATGAGTAATATAACACAAATTGTTTTCTTTAAATCATAAAGGAGAACGGCAGTCCTCGTACCGCCAATTTTTTGGAGCGTTTCAGAACCATGTTTTCACCATTTATTAATACAGTGTAGATAAGGTATTTCCAGTATTTACAATATTTTTAGAAGTCGGGGGAAAAGAGAAAAATATAAACGAATAATATTTAAATCTAAGGATAATGGAACGTAAAAACAAACATATAGAGAATGGAACGTAACAACTGTGATGCCAGCCCTCGGAATATTACCAGCAAATCCGAGCAACAAAGTAATCGAATAGAAATATCGATACAATCTTAAATACAAAAGATATTTTATTTATCAATAAATTACATGTTCTGGTACTATTTGTGCCTAAACTAGTACATTTGGTTTATAAAACATCATTATATTTAAGTCTTGAAGACTTTTATCCATAGTAAACCATTTTCTTTTTCTCTTTATTCGATTCACTATAATCGATATTTTTTGAATATTTAAATCTAATAACACTGAATCTTGCTTGTCAATCTTGTCATAGTAGTTGTTATTTCATTTTCCATTACATAACCTAATTATTTAATATTTTGAATACCGCTGAAACTGCTGAAGAAATAGAACAAATGTGACAAAGGAGAGAACCAGAGCCGGTTCCTGTTCCACCTCCCCGGCAGGCTTCCAGGCTTCCGTCCCACTTCTTCATCAGGAACCTGCAGAAGTAGCAGAACAAGAACACGCAAAATCCTGACAATATTTTCTATGAACCATAGGATGATAAATACCTAAGTCAAATATGAGAAGAGCAACTGCGTTCTGCAGTTCGAATCCCGGCGCTGACATGTACCAATGTGTTCTTTGAATTTAATTAAAATGTATACCATCACACTTACAGTGAAGGAAACCTGCATACCTATCTAGATTTAGCACATCTAGAGAGCCAGGTGCAGGTACTTACACCCCAACAGAGAATAGAATAGGGTAGGTAATAGGAACATAAAATTCCTAAAGTTGATTCCAGGCAAATTATGTTATGTAAATAAAACAATGATCTTTTAAACAGTATATTTTATTTCATTACATTACTCGCCAAATGCATACCCATATAGTAGAACCTTTACATATAGCATTTCGAAATGGCATAGCAGATCCCTGTTGCGGAATGGCAATTTAAAACTTCAGAAGTTGGATAAGTATAACATTATTCCATGATGAAAGTAGTAGCCTGATCTAGTCGATAATATTAATAAAATCATTATATTTATTATGTACGTTGCACGTCCCGTATTTATTTAAACGTAAACATATAACTTGATATACCTAACATATTATTATCAAATTATTATTCACGTTGTTCGTCTTGTGTTGTTCAAGTGTTGACATGGTGTTGACGTTTAGTTGTTGACATGACACATTTTTTTATCATTTCAATTTTTCTGCTCTGGTTTGTCAATTTTTATCATTATACTGAGATCCAACCTAGACATTTATGACGTAAATCACAGAGTACTTGGCATAAACATTACTTCACTTGACGTTCCATTCTCCCTGTATTAATGTTTACGTTCCATTACGACTACATTTAAACATTATTTTTCTTCATTTTTCTCATTTCGCCCAGCTTCTAAAAATCTAGTAATTTATTTATTTGTGTACCTATACAGTGACTCTCTAAACATGGTACTTTCATTACGGAACCCGTCATTTTCATAGGGGTACCAAACGTCCTTAGAACTCTGCCATTGTCCTTTAAAATCATTTACCTACAGGGTGGAATTTTAAAAGTGTTGTTCCCGTTGCCAGGTCAATGTTTGATCATCTCTATTATGGAACATCATGGATAAAATTATAAAATGTATATTAATTCTATGAGGGGAATAAACGGGCGGCTGTAAGAAAGCTAATGAACAAAATAAAACCCTCAATTTATGAAAATACTTAGTTAAACCATTTATTTTTAACGTCCTCAGTACCTACATAATATTAACATTAAAATATCACAAGGATACAAAATTAACGAGAACATATTTATTGCTTAAACAGGGTCATAAAATCTAAAGTTTTCACAATGATGGCCATTCTCAATCCGTATGGTAAAGCCATCTTAAAGCGGGGTTGAGAATAGTGTCATTTGCCTCTATCAGATTTCACGCGAAGCAACGCGACTAAACATACCCCTCTATTGTCTACCTTCGTATAGACCTACACCCTTATTCATAGAAAAGTTATAGGACATTTTAGCTATTGAACTATTTTGTCCCCCTCTACCTTAGAACAAATTGTTCTTTGACAGAGAGGGACAAAAGTTCAATAGCTAAAACGTCCAATAACTTTTCTATGAATAAGGGGGCTAATCACCCTACCTACTTATTCTTAGACAGCGTCCTCTGTTTCTCGGCATGCTGTACGAGATGCTTGTCGGTGGACAGTCCCTTGCGAGCCCTCACCGAGTCCATGTAGGCCTTGGCGCGGTTCACCCCGTCCCACTTCTCTCCCCAGTGCAGGTATTCCTCTTCAGTGCGTGGCCGCCAGAACGGGTCGATGTCTATCACCTGGAATGTAAGTAGTCGGCGCGTTAATTCCATGAACATATAGAAATATTTTAAAATAGGTCTTATTAAAAACTACGATTACCTACGATGGAATAACCTAAGAGCCCGAGAGTTACAGGAATGCTGTGGCGACATTATTGTTTATATTTATTTATTTAAATAAGGAACACCCGCACATATTGTGTTTGATGGGGTTTAACCAGCAAGAAACGAAGTTTGGGGGGAATGCCATTGTCATTACTTGACTGGTAGTTCCACCAATAACGGCTCCTTTACCTATTCGTAGTGGCTTCCAGTTCTTCGGTAGAAGATGACGGATCTGTCTTACTTCTTACACTTCACGCTATATACCTACTTGCGGAAAAATCTCTAGATCCAATAAAACCGACGATCTTAGTCGGGTCGCCGGTAGTGGCTGGATGAGGACGGCCGAGGACCGAGTGTTGTGGAGAGGCCTATATCCAGCAGTGGATGACTATTGGCTGCTTGATAATGATGAATAAAACCCACCTCCCAATGGCTGAACAGCAGCTGCGGCGCAGCTAACCCGGACGTGTGCGTGCGCAGCTCCAGCGCGAATTTGAAGCTCTCCGCCACCGGCATGAGGGCCCGGACGCGGAACGACGCCGAGCCGCCCTGCAGGTCGCCCGCCACCACGCGCCCGCCGCGCCGCCCCAGCGCCGCGTACAACTTGCCTGGGAGAGAAAGATTTTTATTATTAATACCATACATTCAAAAAAAAAACACGCACTCACGCCTTGTACTCCCATGTACTCCCTTGCGGGGTAGGCAGAGGTGCATTGCTGCACCCACTTTTCGCCAGAGTGTTATGTTAGTCCCAATGTAATAGGGGGCGGGCCTATTGCCATTTTACGGGCACATCCAAGACCCGAGAACAAAACAAATATCTAAATATCTGCCCCAGCCGGGAATCGAACCCGGGACCGTCGGCTCAGTAGTCAGGGTCACTAACCACTACGCCATTCGGTCGTCTACCATACATTCAATGATTTCAAAAGGATGCGCCTGTCAAAACATTTGGCCTAAAGAAAATTTTACCGGTCCGCTGGCCCTAATTCAAACAAATTATGACAGACACCTATATGAGATTTTAATACACTCGAGTCAGTCGAGTCGAGAACATCAGGTTCTATGGATCTATGGGTCAGCACGAGGGTGCCATTATCTTGAGCGGTTGGGCCTGTCCTTATGCTAGTAATATGTATAAGTCAATGCATTATTTATCCCAATTACATACACACTTAGGTAATTCTATTTAGCCACTATCGAAAACCATTTAGGATTATCTGTAGTAGCGAGTGTTACTGAGACAAAGATACTACTTAACTAATTTAACGAAACAGAGTTACGTGAGGATATGTTCAGGGTATGAAATGAGGGTTTGGAAGATGGTGAGTTTATGGCTTAGGATTCTGAGCCTAGGTAAATAGGTGGTAGAAAATTACAATATATTTTTAAAAACCTTAAAATACACCTACGAGCAATGAAAAAGTTCCATCTCCTTGTGGTGGCGTCGCCGCGAGACTCTCTGTGTGTAATCAGTTTAACCAGTCTTAATGAATAAACATCAACATGTATAACAAAACAAATTGTGGCTTTTAAGTTACACAACATAGAAATTTGAATAAATCCCTAAGATCAACACGCGACGTGCGGATATTGCTAAATGCAATTTAGATTTATAATTCGGGAAACAGGTACCTTAGCTTGATTACCTACAGTTTGCAATTGTGACTGGTCGAGTTAAGTTGCATTACGCAAGCGTTTTCCGACCCTATAACCTTATTTGCTTGGTACCAATAATGTTGCATGCTTGTTTCAGATTAAATAAAACTGCTCCGAAAGCACAACACATAGCGTAGGTATAAATTGGTATAGGTACTTATACATTTACGAAATGGTATCGTATGGAAGTCTGTGGAACTTAAAAGTTAAAGTGATTTTAGTTCGCAGGTCTGCATTATCATGTGCCATGGTAGATATTGTAGGTAATGGACATAAAATTGGAGCAAGATATTTGCGGTGTATCTACCTACGTTGGAAGCGACAAAAAGCAAGTTGGAAAAAGTTATTACACAAGTACAAGTACGCTAACTTGGCTATAATTATATAGCGTTGAGAAATTTTGATTGAAATGACCATTTCCTCTGCGTGATTCATAACCACGGGCCGGAGCGCCCGAGCCAGACGGGGATTAAAAAAAAGTAAGCGGCTTCCGTTTTGGACATGTCAAAAAAGTAGGTATGCCTCGTGATGCCTCCGCGAGTTTTTGACAAAAATGTTGTGGTTAGTCGCTTAGGAAAAAATCCTCGTTTCTTTTGTGGTTTCGTCCGGGAGATTGGTCGTGGCCATGTTGTTTGGAAAGTCGGGAGCGGTCACGAACGCACATCCGGATCATTAGGTCACGAGAATTCTGAATTCGACGCGCCTGTTTACACGATGTTTACAGAACATTGGAACCAGGGAATTCCAGTTGTATATTATTATTTTTTATTATAACAAAACTGTGTTAAGGTTTATGTCCGAAAACGATTTCTTACAGACAAATTTTATTTCACAACTTCAGAAAAAAAATTCAGAGGGGGGTGTGGATACCTAGGGGGTGGTGAAAATTTGGTTATTTTTTTGATATCTCTTACCGTTTTCGAGTTATAAGCCAATTAGTAAAATGTGCTTGAATTTTGCCATTATTATGTTAGAAAGCATCTTACCGCTTAGCAAAACTGAGAAATTGGAGGTTTATGTCCGAAAACGATTTCTTACAGACAAATTTTATATCACAACTTCGGAAAAAAAATTCAGAGGGGGGTGTAGATACCTAGGGAGGGGGTGGTGAAAATTTGATTATTTTTTGATATCTCTTACCGTTTTCGAGATAAGAGCCAATTAGTAAAATGTGCTTAAATGTCGTTTTTCATCGAGTGTTACAGGCAATCAACAAAAACGAGAAGATCATGCGTTAGCACAGGTATTCAATATACCTAAATTATATTACCATATGTCTAGTTCTGAATCATCTAGGTGCCTAGTCTACGTTAGTTACATTAAATACGATAAAACTTAAATTAGATACATTAGGTACACATAATTTTTGACTCTGTGTGTCAGTCACAAAGTCAAAATTGGTTCACATACTATCCATTTTACAAATACATGTACCCATACCTACCTGTTTATAAATGAGTATTAAAGTAATTATCTTCATAAGTATATTTAAATTAGTGAGTACATTTATAAGGGAGGAGACTAGCACACCGTATTCGTATATAATACGTTATGTAGACGCAAATAACTTTTACAAATAAACTTTGAAAGAATACCTTCCTTTAGCCACTAAAAATAAATTCTCCGTAGGAATTTAACCAAGTTTTACTTTTACGTCATCGAATTGTAAAAAAAAGTTATACAATATGCTATATTTAATCAAAACCACTGACGCAGGCAATAACGAAGGTTTGCTAATTCAAGAAATTGAAATACAGAACGCATTTCCTGCGGTAACGTTTATGAACATTCCACGGAACCACGCACAAGAAAGTATGTTGAATTGCCCAATACTTACAATAACTACTAATTTATTATTGGTTCAATAAATATTATAATTTATTGATATCTACGACATCCTACTGTAATTATGTTATGTGTTGATTTCAGACACGCCGCTATGGTCATAAATATGTTTTGATTGCTAGAAGATTGGAAGGGATGAGGGGTACTTAACATTAAGTACCTAGGTATATCTCGAAGGGAACTAAAAGTTTAGATAAAGACACACATATTTACAAAATCACAATACAGTTTACACATACACAAATTTGCACCTCGTATACTAAGGTCAGGGCCTGTTGCACAAAGTCTAGAACAAGCGCCGCGAAACTCTTGGGAAAAAGCTATCCTCTATGATAGACACATTGCTTATAGCGTGGCTATAAGTTGTCCGTGTGCGTGTAATTGCGTCTGTCTGTCCGTCGAGACCACCGTTACTCCCTCATCTGTCGTCGGACGTCCCCCGTTACTGGAGGGTTACGCCAGATTGATGAAAAACGAACGCATGAGAGATTTAATTATGTAGATAGAATCGTGGTTTGCGCAGAGCCTCTAGTACGGGTTTTGTTATTTACGCAAACGAAAAAAGTTTAGGTTTTCTTCTGCCATCTGCATACATTATCTGTCAAAAGTTTCATTATAGCCGCTAGAGGCGCCACTTTGTATGCGAGAAAACGTATTATTTTATAGTTTTCAACAAACTACAAACCTGTACTTGAAGTAATTTACGAAAAACTAAGTAAGCTGGAGTGACCTCCCTGGCGGACTCAAGTATATGGGTCACGGAAGCGACTCTCATGTCTAAGTACAGAGAAATATCTTGACTGTTTGTAAGCTTTTAAGCCATTTCTGTTGGTTAACGGAGTTGCATCAAAGGGGTAGGGACATGTTGTGTAGTACTCGTAAAATTAGCCAATCGACTCCACACGGCATGTTTCCAGTCAAGTTCTTTCGGAATACCTAAAAACATAAAAAAACCAAAGCCAGCAGCATGTCTACAAGTAATACAGTCTTGCTGTATATGCATAATTTAATTTCTTACTGTAACGGTTGCCTGGAAGACATCGCTTTTAATGAAAAAGCCGCCTATTGTGTAATTTCCACTATACACATTTTTATTTTTGTGTTTTGTTTAATCCATAAATTAGTATTCTATTCTATTCTACACTTGACGTTCCGTACGTCACTGGAACTTTTTCTGTGTTCTAAAACCGTCTAGGAAAAGCTGAGTGAACACAAGTACCATTCCACACGGTCGTGCAGATCACGCGTCCGGTTCCCCGGAACCCGTCTCGGCGCGGATCGGAAGCTCAGATCCGTTTCGGATTTAACTGAGGAAGTCTGCCGGTACCTTTAGCCGGATTGCCACACCGGCCAATTAGAACAGGAAGTATCCAAGACGTTTTATGTTTAAAGTTTATAGTTAGTTTGAGTTTAAATGACATTAAACTAATACGTAGGTAGGTGAAGGTGATAAAATGTTTAAGCAATTCTTGTATCATTCATAATTTCAGTTTCATTCAGCGGTAACAGTGCGTATTGGATTCCTATTGAGATTTGCAATGCAATGTTTTAATATTAAGTATATATCAATAACCATAATATCAATAATATTTCCCACACATTTTTTAATCAAATAAGAATCTAGTACGTGAATTTTTGCCTGATTTGGAAGGCTTGTAGTAAGAAGATATATGTTGATGAAATCACAGATTGTTATAAATTTAGTGATGTAACGAATGTGTGTTTTTGAACATTCGCGAATGCGAATGCGAATATCTGATATCGATATTCGCGAATGCGAATGCGAATGCGAATATTCAGTCTGTGTTCAAATTTGGCAACATTTGTATGGTTTGCTGTTCTAGGCGCATTTCAAATCAGACTAGCCAATACTAGACGCAGTTTTTTTATGAAGTAGTAACACTTTTCGAAGCGTCCGTGGTCGAGCTAGCTTCAGTGATCGTAACTGCTGATCACTGCGGTTAAGCAACACATGGCACGGTGATTGGATGGGTGACCGATTTTAAGTGTTGTTTTTTCTGGACGCTTCCTTGCTTCGGACGGCACGTTAAGCCGTGGGTCCCGGTGGCTGCTTCGGCAGCAGTCGTTAAGCCTTGTCAGAGGCCTTCGGGCAGCTTGAAAACATCTGACAGTCGGGTTGCCCACTTACCCGACAACTTTCTCAGCACAAGCTTGCTTGTGTTGGGGTCCACCAGCCCGCACTAGGCCAGCGTGGTGAACAAGGCCTAATTAATTCCCTTCATTAATTTGAAGGAGACTCGTGCCCCAGCAGTGGGGACGTGATGGGTCGTGATGATGATGATGATGACACTTGTTTTAGCCCCGTAACTGTTACGACACATTGCGACTGTTCTCACACAACAGTGTGTTGTTTTTCGGACCCGGCAAACTTTAAGGGTGGATTCTACGAGTAATTTAATCGAGAAAACACCCCCATATGTGCGGTCAAATCTCAATACTTATTCTAAAAATGGCGACCATTTAAAGTTTTAGATACTTAGTTTTTTCTTCTTCTTCATAAAAAAAACATATCTCGAGATTTAAAATCCTTACGGATATGAAATAAAATGACCTCAAATAGACATTTCTATCCAATATAATTAATATCCAATAAAAATAATATCCACAACTGCTAAAAAGGTACATAAAAAAGTTAAAAGTACCTAATCAATAATTTTTTTACGCAAAAAAACATAAAAAATCTACTTTTAAGTACTTGAATTACTTTGAAAATATCCCCTTTTTGATGATATTATTAAGTATTTTTTATGTATTTGAAATAAGCTAAACAATGATTTCAAAATCGTATCTCTACGTCGAGGTAGTCAAGAATTATTGCAAGTTCAAAACACACAGTATAGGAACGCAGTCTCAATTTTGTTCCGAGATTTGCCGAGCGAATATAAAAGACTGAAAATGTGAATAAGTTTCTTAAAAAGGTTATAAACGAATGGATTTTGATTTTGTTAACGTATCATTATTTTTAAATAGTTTTTTTCTAATTAATCTGACTTACTGACATTCGCAAAACATTCGCACAAATTTTTGCGAATGCGAATGCGAATATCCAAAAAAATGCGAATATTCGCGAATGCGAATGCGAATATTCGTTACATCACTATAAATTATAGAATAGAATAAAATACTACTTTTTTGACTTAACAGGACACAAATAACGATTTATAATACAGTACCTAAATACAACGCAATAGGCGGCCTTATCGCTGAAAGCGATCTCTTCCAGGCAACCTTTGGGTGGGGGAGAGACTTAAGGAATAAATGAGGAAGGTGTACAAAACGATGTAGTAAACATTATGTTAGTATCAATGATTTCAAATAGTAATATATGTATATGTATGTCAATGGTTAGTAGCTGTATTTGTTAGGAAAAAAAACTATTTAGTCAGTACAAAACGCAATTGACTTTTAATAAGTGAGGTCGGAATCTCAGTGCAAGTCAATGCAAGCGGTCATTATGTACCTACATATTTACTTCCATTACCTCACCTCCTCCTACAAACTATTTGTTTATTTACCGACACCTACAAACATATTAACATTTGTCCACTAGCATGGAAAATAAAACAAAAATATTTAGCGATATTGAACATATAGATATGTCCCTTTTTATTAACCTATGTTGTCATACATACATAACTATATTAAATAGTTTTCGCTATGGTCTAACTCGATTTTGCGTGAAATGTATTTTCATATGTAAGTTCAGCCACACGCATACATAAATATGTAGGTATATAAGGTTTTATCAGGTTATCACTTTATACGTATGAACGATTGATGCAATAGCGCATTCCACATAAAAACCTACGTACCGCATTTCTGACTACATTTTTATGCAATTTATTTTCATTGTGCAAGGTGGCCTTGCGTAATGTTGTGTTTTCTTATAATAATAATTCATTTATTTGAGGCAGTATAAAAACCCATATTTGTTAGTAACAAATTAACAATAGTCCTTCTATTATGTTAGTATCTCCTTAGTATACCTTCTATTATAGTAGTAGTTTTATCCTTGTAAGCTGTGGTTACCTATAAGGGGATGGTCATCTGACCTGAAAAATCTGTTGTTTAATTGATTAATGCCGAGTTGCAGAAAGAGACTTTACGCTAATGTCGACATTAAATCTATGTTTGTCTCTTTCTGTCCGTATACTGTCAAAGCAAGGCAATTATACATTTAATGCCGACATTAACTTAAAGATCCTTTCTGCAACTCAGTGTAAGCTGTATTTCTAATGTAATGTTGTACCATCTGTTGGTGATCCTTTAATAAATAAATAAATAGTATGAAGACAAAGTACACAACAGATTATGAAGGCTTCAGAGCTTTATGCCATTTCATTGGTAGATTTTTACCTCGCATACCGATCTGGTGGACAGGCAGCCTTAATCCAGGCTTAGCACTTGGATGGAGTCGTTAAAGGCAGCTACAGACTGCTGTAACGTAACATGCAACATAAGAATTCCAATAGTGTTGACGACAACCGTGCATGAATAGAGCATTAAAATTTGGAATTATTTTATTGCGTGTTACATTGCACGTTACGTTACAGTAGTCTGTACCCGGCTTACGACATAAGAGACGAAGGATTTACTTCTGCATAATCCAAAGCAATAATGTTTAGGTTGGGGTGGTCATGGTCATTATGCAACTAATTAATTAATTCAAGTCAAACAGGTACAAACATACGCATTACATTGACAAATTTATCACAGGATGTAGTTACTCCTACGTTGCACTTAAGTTTTATAATTATATAATCTTTCACAGAATACTGTACAATAATCAGTAGGCCAGTTCATTTATTTTGCATATTGGGAGAATTACAATAATGTGATACAAATAATATAAGGAAAAAAACCTGGATCCTGGTTACCTGTTTGGTTCAGATAGCGTAAGTATATCTATTTTCTTTTTCTTAAGGTGCTACTATCGTAGGTCATCTATCAGTATGGCCTTTTTGGTCCGAGACATGTTAATAAAAAAAAAGCTTAACGTTGAATTCTTTAAATCAATAAAGTGTACCTACATATCTGTGTTAAATTGGCAAGCGCCCATGGCCCACAGAATTGGCAGCGGCCCACGGCGGCGCCTACACTGCCTACACGGCGCTTGGCCCAGTTTTTATGCGCCTTGCCTTGCGCACAAGCAGTTATAGTATATCCTCTCATTCAAGGATGTGGCCGGAGCTATGGAACTGGTTGATAAGGCAAGGTGCTCAATGTGCGTGTGGTCTGTAAGTATGTACGTATACATACATACACGTAGAAAGCCGCCGCCGATAAGCGCGGAAATTTTAAATTATTTTAAAAGCTTTTCCCGTGAGCTTTGCTTCGCTTTAAAAAAATGGTCGTGGGAATTATGTGACGAATAGCTTATGTGCTATTCCAGGGCCAGGGTGTCAGATTTCTACGTGCTGAATTTAATAAACAAAAACCAGCCTTTTCAAGATTTTCCTGTGAAAGATTAACAAACTTTCAAGTATATAATATTAGTAGTATATAATAATTTATATGTAAAGTAACGCAGTTATTAACTATGAAATGAAATCTAGAATGCTAGCAAATATCGATTTCAATTACATAAAAAATATAAAAGAAAAGTAACAACTACCATAATTATGTCACCATAACTTCAGATTAATCCTCTGGGAAACTAACCGAAACTAACTAACCAAATCAAAATTACTTGAAGCAATAGTTGAAACTCAACGGGCGGTTTGACGTAGTTGGCATCAATTTGCAATTTTCTCATAATATAATTTCAGTTATTATCTAAGTCTGATAACTGATTCAGTGCATTGAAAAGCTATTTTGTTCAGTCGTTTACTGGAATATCCCCGGCGGGAGCGACAGGGGGCGGCAACGGGCAGCGGGGGGCGGCAAGTGGGCGCAGCCTGCACGTGTAACCTGGCTGAAGGACTACTGAATGTTTTAATTTCAGCATGAATTTTTTTTTTTTATAGATGTTGCTAGTTAATTGGTAATAAATTGTTGTTAGTACATTTTTAGAAGCCTATTTAATTGTTTTCCTAGTTGGGAAAACACCATTACCTTTTCTTAAACAAGAATAAAATACACTTAGTTCCAAAAGAATAGTGTTGTTGAATTGAAAAGTTAAACAAAGATTAGGGTGAAAGTGATAAGTTGATCAGTGATACTGGTAACAATGTATTACATAATATTATATTACAGTAAATAAATTCCAAAAGGCTGTTTTATTGATATTAGACCTGGTTTCTCATGATTCTGTTAGTTTTAGTCTCAATGCTGACGACGCGTTTAAGGATTATTACCCTTGTTAACTGGATGAGTCCCACGACGAAAATCTAACAGACCATTCATAAATCCAGCATTATGTGTATCATTCACTCATTTCCCTCACACTTCACTCAATATTCTGTCATATTCATTGAAATTTGTTGTCTATGTCTCTGTGATTTCAAACAACCTCAAACAACCAAACTTTTTGGTTTTGAGGTTGCCATGGTTACTATTTCTACCGAGGTTGTTTTTTGACATCCGTCATTGAAAATAATATTATTACGCCATGCCCTTTGAAAAACAATACAACGAACAAGATGGAGTGTCAGTGCAAAAGAAACTTCTCGGGAAATAACATATCAATTTCTAAGTAAGGTCTTATTTTAAAATATTTTGTTAGAAGATTTTTCACTTAATTCAATAGTTCTCATTAAATCATTAGGTTTAACTACTTGAATCTACTTCTGTGGTCTAGTGGTAGAAGCTCAGCTTCATCACCCAGGGATCCCGGGTTCGATTTCCAGGTAGGGCCATCAATTTGTGTTTCTATATTGCGGTTCCAAGTTAGGTTAGGACATTAAATTTAAACTTTTATCTCGGTTTGACATTATATAAAACCCAGACAGTATTTCGCTTCATTTTTTATGTCACACAACATCTAGTTCGTATATTGTTTATCAAAAGCTCTGTTCATTTTTCCATCTTGAATCTTGACAGAATGAGTGACAAGTAAACAACCCGTTGCCTGGTTACCGGTCTTAACCAAGTCTTAGCGGAACCCCATACAACCCAACATAACCGAATGGTGTGAAATTAGGCCTAAGGCCTAAGGCCTAATTTCACACCATTCGGTTATGTTAAAAATACCTCGGTTTGGTTACATGTTGGACCGTTAAGGTTAGTGAGTGTCCCACCATGCTAAATCACGGGGTTAACTCCCTTGATCGGGTGATAAACTTGATTGCTGCTGTGGGGTTCCGCTAAGACTTGGTTAAGACCGGTAACCAGGCAACGGGTTGTTGACTTTTGACACATTTGTCAAGAATTCAAGATGGAAAAATGAACCGAGCCTTTGATAAACAATATACAAACTAGATGTTGTGTGACATAAAAAATGAAGCGAAATACTGTCTGGGTTTTATATACTGTCAAACCGAGATAAAAGTTTTAATTTAATGTCCTAACCTAACTTGGAACCGCAATATAGAAACACAAATTAATGGCCCTACCTGGAAATCGAACCCGGGATCCCTGGGTTGAGCTGAAGCTGAGCTTCTACCACTAGACCACAGAGGTAGATATAAGAAGTTAAACCTAATGACTTAATGAGAATCATTGAATTAAGTGAAAAATCTTCTAACAAACTATTTTAAAATAAGACCTTACTTAGAAATTGAGGTGTTATTTGTTGAGTCCTTTCTTTTGCACTGACACTCCATCTAGTTCGTTGTATTGTTTTTCAAAGGGCATGGCGTAATTATATTATTTTCAATGACGGATGTCAAAAAAACAACCTCGATAGAAATAGTAACCATGGCAACCTCAAAACCAAAAAGTTTGGTTGTTTGAGGTTGTTTGACATTATAGAGACATAGACACCAATTTCAATGAATATGACAGAGAATATTGAATGAAGTGTGAGTGAATGATTCACATAATGCTTGATTTATGAATGGTCTATTAGATTTTCACCATGGGACTCATCCAATTAACAAGGGTAATAATCCTTAAACGCGTCGTCAGCAAATCCGTTATTGAGACTGTAACTAACAGAATCATGAGAAACCAGGTCTTAAGATGCCAAACCACAGGCAGGTAATTATTACTTACGTAGGTACTAAAAATATTTCGCGAAAATCCAGTCAGTCATAAAACATTGAGCCCTAAAGTTTTATTGGTCCCTCCATATCAACCAATACAGAGGTCATGCGTAAAAATATCTCACGCTGATATTATTCTTACACGTGGTGCCCCAGTAGGTACCTACCTACTTTCTCAGGGTAAAAATATCAAAACCAGTACTCAGTCTCAATACGAATTTGCTAGAAAGCTATTCGGTTTCTACAAAGTACTATTAACTACAAGTTTTTTTTAATGATAAAGGTGTATGATGACCGCTGATTACAAATTATATTATCACATAGCTTATCGATTACTAAGTTGATGAGTGAGATATGGTAGAGAAAAATCTTGGCCAGTCACTACTTGTTACTTCACAAACTGGGTAAGACTTTTTGGACCAACGCACAAAACACACGCCATCTTATAACACCAGCTTTTAAATCTAGCTTTACACCGTCATTTACTGTTCATGGTCTCCACTCGAGAACTCGTCTACCCCAACGGTTATCGGTTCTTCGGCAGATATGAACAGCCCACTGACAGTTCAGCTTGCATATTTTGACAGCTATGTCGGTAACCTTAGTCCTCTGACTCGACTCGACAGTAGTCGCGGTACTGTTTGCAATAACATTACATTAGTTCCACGTTCGCTATCAATAAGCAATTTGTTTTGCTTCCGGTTATATCGCCGTAATTGGTTTCTTCTACATTATAAAGCCTATATTTAGACATGAATGCCGTACATTTCTTTACGAAGCGGTACTTAGACATGATCTTATCATTACTGGGTTAAGTTAGAAACATGGGGAATTCCGGCAGGAAATTTTGTGTTAAAAGAAAGAAACAGGTTAAGAAACGTGGCTTTTTCTTACACGCTTAAATGTTTAACCAATGTATTCGATCGATTGATTGAATCTCAATAAATACTAGACGCAGAAAAGCTCGCAGATAAAAGCTACAATAGGTACTAAAATATTATTACCATTTTCAGACTTGAGTAAATCTACCTAAATGACTTTGTGTGAAACTGACAGATATCTACTATTTTTCAGTAGAAATATTGCATCAGACATAATAAACTTAGTTTTAAACAAAACTAAAGTGTTAGCGTGTTGCAAGGTTATTAATGTTCGGAGCTAAGTTCAAAATGACCTATTTTAGCATTCGAAACTTCAAGTGAAACTGTCTTTGAAACTAACAGCTAAACTTTCAAATACCTTTTATGAAAGTTTCACATAATATCGTTGATATTTCCAGTTCAAATGTATGAATACTGAATAGAATATACTCGTATGTATAATATTTTATTATTCTTATATTTAGTGTTTAAATATTGATTAAACTGTATATTCCTATTAGTAAGTAATACACTGTACCTACCCTATTTTTATCTGTTTGAGTCCATCCATTTTAGTTTCTATGGTGTTGTACATAATTAATATAGCATTTTTTAAACTAAACACGAACGTAGCCGTACGTAATGTACTACGGTTAACCCGAAAGATAAGATTTAAATATGGTAAAGACTTCAGTCAGACTAAGTTATCGCTTATGATTTGTTGGTTGCATTTGCAATAATTAATAATACGCTTTCCGCCATAATAATGTTGAAGTTGTACAACTTTTTTTTTCATCATGATAGTGTTGACAGCTTTGAATTAAGAACCCTAGTCACGTATACCAGCAAAACCTTTACAAAACCTTAGCTGTTCATCGTGTTATACCTACAACATCTTGTTACGTTGTATTAAAGGTGAAAATGGATATTAAAACTAGAAATTCGATCAGAAACATTTTCTCAAAAGCTTAATTTAGAGGAATGAAAATTTTATCCATAGGGAAAGCTGTTTTCTTTGATTCATATCTATTCGGCCAGTCAAGTTATTTTATAACAGTAACAAATATTTCTGATAATTACTGTAAATTATTGTAGTTTTTAAGAGGTATTTTCAAATTTATGTTTTACAGTCATAAAATATTTTAAATGTTATTTTTGTTTGCACTTCTTTTTTTACCACTCTCTGAACCTCCTGCAGGCCTGTTAGATAATGCTTTTAGCATTAAGTCCACCAGATTTAACATAATTACTGTTGTAAAGTGTGCAATTAAAGCAAAAATAAATAAATAATTCAGCCTCACCAAAACAATTCGTCTTAAGTTTGTTATTGTGAGTACCTGCTATTGATATTGTTATCGGTTAATAACGTCAAGTATCCGGCCGGAACCGACACTTCCACGTAAACTGTTAACTGACCAACTATTCCGGCTATGCGGAAGTGTACACAGGGTGATTTTTAAGGACAATAACCAATTTTCATATTTTTTTATAGGTCCAATTTATTTAGTTGCGTTTTGGACACTATTACAAAGTACAGCGTTGGTATCAAGTTTTTTTTAGTAATTAGTTGCGATATTAAACTACCAGAATCTTTGGATGTCAATGATTAAATTTGAAATGTGCAACGAAAATGTACCTCTGACTGAGGTAGACTTTTCTTAACCTATTATTGTGTCCTGTTAATTAATTACAACAAACTAAGTAACGTAAGTTAAAAATATGCCTTTAATTTGTATTCATAATAATAAAAGCAAATAATGGATTTTGGAATATCTTAAATTCATATCCTCACTGTACACTAGAAAAATAATCATTGACATAATTTTAGTAACACCGGAAACGCAACGCACCTTTTTCTTCTTTTTTTTTCAAAGTTCTAAGACTTAACAAAAAGTTTGGAGTGCGCGTGCCAATAATCTTATCTTCTTCTTAAAAAAAAAAACTTTGAACACTCGAGTTGTAAAGTGCGTTCGAAGGCTGCATTGTCATAGACACAAAGCGCACTCGACGCTGAGTGCACCCTTTCTTATCTCAGCTCTCAAGTACCCTTGGTTTCCGAACGTGACTTCTCGAAACTAAGAAATTCCTCATAATAAGTATTATAAAAGCATTATTATTTTACGAGTAGTTGTAAAATTTCTGTTGTAAGCACTTCAAAGAGTCTGTTTTTTTTTGTATTACATTGAAAAAAAATAATATTCACACAAAATCTATCCAACTTTTTGTATCAGATTCGGAGCTTTCTTGAAAGAAGTTCATTTTATAAATTAGTATTTATTCACAGAATTACTTTTGATCGAAAATTGATATACCAAAACAAAGAACGTATAAATCAACTAAACCTACCATATAAATGCCCATACATCAACCTTAGTGGTTTTGATAGGTATTTTGGTGAAATATCACGTTTCACTGAAGCCACCCCTCTGGTGACGTCACTGAATAACCTTGCCAGCTATTTCAGTGAGAGACCACGACACGACACCCTTTGTTCTATCATTTTATTTGCCATATTTCTGGATGAAAAATGATAGCGTGAATCAGAGTTTCTTCGTTACTAATTTATTTTGTTTTACGGCCAAGCCTTCGAAGTCACTAGAAAAGTTGGGAAAAAGGGTCCCATGATTTTAGATTTGACATTAATTATGAATTTACGAGTGCGGGACGCTTCTTGGGAGTGACATTGTGACTGTATCAGCACAATTATTATGATCGATTATTAGCGACATAAATGTGCCACTTCATTGAACTCTTTTAAAAATATTCTTCAGTAAAAACAATCAGCCGATTAGGGTTTCTTAACCAAACGGAAAAGGCTAGCTTAATGACGACGTTTTCGTAAGCGGGGTCCGACACTCTGTATACAGTCTCAATATGCTGTATGCTCCAAAACTATTCTTCAGTAAAGACAATAGTCTGATTAGGTTTCTGAGTCTGATTCCGTACCCGCGACTAAACCCCGACATTGCTTGTAGTTATTAGCGGGTCCGGCGGGCGGGGCGACACTCCGTGCAGTCTCAATAGGGCGGTATGCGCTGTTTTTGTGCGCGCGCGCATCCGCCGCGGAAGAGCCGGTCCGGTTCCAGCCACCGCCAGGCTTGTGTCGGACCAGTGGGGACGCTCGGGAGAGTAGGCTTCATCATCCGCCAATACAGGGTGTTGCAAAAAGGGTATATAAGCCAAAAGAGGGTGCCACCCACCCTTTTTGCAACATCCTGTATATAATCATCCACTGCTAGACATAGGCCCTTTCCCAAGGAGCGCCACAACGGTCCTCGGCCTTCCTCATCCAGCCCCTACCGGCAACCCGCCTAAGGTCAAGGTAAGAGAAGACTTGTACTAGGCATAATAGAAGGGCTTCAGTGGCCAAGGGTTAATATCTTTGTATGTTAGGTGGTCTGAAAAAATAAAATATGTATAAACCGAAACAAAATAGTCAGTTTAAAAGGGAAGTCGATGGTAATCGTGTTATATGGACCCTTCGCAACTACATCGCACTATAAGGACATGCTAAACCGATATGGGGCTAACTCAGTTAGAGGCTTGGTTTTACAAGGGTACAAAAGTGTATCTATGAATTCGACTATAACTTGAAACTCGAAACGCGAGTGTTCAGCTCGCTTACTGTTCGTGTTTAGCCCGAGGCTGGACGCAGGGCATTCTGACCACGCTTGCTACATTTAACGAAGACTCGCACGACACGAGCGGAAAGAAAGGGACGACCTTATACCACGTTGTCAAGAGCAAAAGTGACAAATGACACCGTGGCCGCCTGTCAACCTGGTCATTTTTAACAGTTGAGGCTGTAACCGGCTTCTTTTTATTTTAAACGGTTTTCCAGCCAGCTCGTTTTTGAATTAGCGACTTTAAAAATAAACAATGTGGGTGCTGTGCTGACCAAAGAGTCCGGTATGGAAATGCGTGCGATTTCAATTAATTTCACAATATACCTACACACTTAATAAAAGTAGTCATGGTAGGTTGACCTGAATAATCGTTCAGCTTATAAAAGCTATATATTAACAAGTTAATTAAAATAAGAACGAACGTGAAGGTACTTTATGTAGAATCATTATTAAGTATTTACTTGTATTACATACATTATAATGTACAAATATACATACCTAGATAGTTACAAAGTTTACTATGAAAAAAATTGTTTTGAGTCATCTAGGTAATTAAAATACACGACCTACCTAGAAGACAATTTATGAACCGTTCGTTGTACAGAGGTTTCATATGAGTGCTTGCTTACACAGATTTTTGCAATACCTACAGCTCAAAGAATATGTGCATTCATATATCTAGGTATATTATATTCACAATTCAGGCTCATGAGCCTGAATTGTGAATATAATTACAAGAAATACATTGTCATAAATAAATTATCAAAGTACTTATGTGAATAATGATGATATTTTATAATATTTTATAAAAATATTACTATTTTTATATTTACCTCAAATTGGATCGATCACTGATAAAGTCCACTGTAAACCTACTGTATGTAAGAATCGTAGGCAGATAAGAATATTTATGTAACTCCATATCACATCTATAGGTAAATTCACAGGCAACCTGCGAGCAGGTATGTATAGTATACTACAACGAATGGCCGTTCATTCATAAGAAGCGGTCTTACTTAGCCAACTTTACGGAACACGCATAGCCAAGCGAATATACTCTTTATTCCCAAGTAATAGAGGCTCGTCAGCTGATCAGAATAACTTGGCAAGTCCGCCATTGATGCGACGGCGAGGCCAGTGAATGGGAGCGACAGAGACACAACATTCATAAGGTCGTATTACACTGACAATGGAGCCTTTTATAATTCACATGAATGAGTAGTAAAGTTTTGTAATCCTGTTCTACGAAATTTTCAATTGACGTCCGATAGTCTGATGTTTTAAAACAATTGAAAATACGAGGTTTTGGTGCCCGGTGATAGGGGTGGCTTTTGCCTGCGTTTGGAGGTGGCTGAATGACAGTGGTTCAAACGGTAGCGCGCTCTTAAGAGCCATTGACAGGAAGAAGGCATAAAGTGTCATTGTTTTTTACAACTAGCTGTTTCAAGTGTTTCCGATGAATACCATTATGAATTCCTAAAACTTCAGATTTCCCATGGAGTTTGTTTAATGTGAGAAAATAATATTTTATAGTTTAACCGCCGCAGGATCTTATCAAACAGAGATGTACCTACTTAGAGATATGATTATTTAGAGATTAATTAGCCAATTTTTAAATAATTTAATTTAAAGACCCACTTCCTGAAAGAAAAAACTAAAAAAATAAAAGAAAATCTTTAAAATTAATGTTATAACTTAAACGTAACTTAGATAGTTACTGTGAACGCAACTTTATATCAGAGCAACAAGATTGTGTAGAAAAACATCGACGGTAGGAAGTCAACGTCACTATATCTATACAGTCTTGATACTTTAATTATAAAAATATAGTAAATATTACGGGAAAAATTATAAGTTTTAATAAAAAAAATCTACCGCAAGTTTCTAATCAAAATTGGAATTACATACCATAGTCACCCACCACCGCTACCTCTAATCAAATCAAAACTACCAAGGCATTATTCAGAATCTCATCAACATTTATACTGTCACATATAACACTATCACGATCATTACAAAGTTTCCTTACATTTTAAAAAGTTTTCTCAGAAACCTATCGGTCGACTTGCAAGTATCAAACTCGTTGGATCTCGCAAGGAGGTGCTTATACCAGCCGCGTAGGCCCGTACCTGCTTCTCGCCAGCCAGTCCGCGCCCGCCTCCCGTCACGTCACACCGCGCGCCAACACCGCTACGTTACAAATTCAAATCCTTCGCGTTCGAAAATTAAAAAATAAAGACAGATTTCTAAACTGCCAGTGACAATGCAAGTGCTCACTCCTTTCTTGTTCGCTTGGCTGCTGAGCGGAGCTAAGGCCGTGATCAGAACTCCGCTAGAAGCCTTCAGGCCTTCGGGAGAACTTCACGTGAAGAGACCAGACAAACTGCCGCTGCTGCCTCACAGGAAGACGTCGGCCCCTCCCAAAGGAGGCTTAAAAGTCCTCTATCAGACTGGGGTAAGCTTAGATTTATTTCACTAAATTTCTACCGGCGAATGTTTCACTTTGAATAATGTGAGTGTTTTAATTCGAATAGTTTTGTCACCGAGTGAGCTTTTACAAGACAAAAGTTTTCAGCATAAATTATGTCATGCCTGCCAGCAGGCAGTGACTAACAATCGTGACTAGTTTCCAAGTTACAAAGTGCCTAGCCCGGTGTTATTTGTAAATTCCGTGGACAGTTACAAGTTATAGAGCATTCGGAATTTCACTATTCTTATAGGATGGTTGTTTTAAGGTACCAATCTAGTGAACGTAGATCAATTGGATATAGTCAAACTGCTGATCATGGCATTTAGATTAGGTAGATATTGCACAAAATTAATGTATTTCATTTTATATTCTTGAATGACATTATTAGTTTTATTTGTACTGAGATGACTGTAGGTATAAAGGCAGGTATTAGATGGGTATATGAATGGAAAATCTAGATATACTATATACAGTATATCCTACACCTACAGATGTAGGAAGGTACCCGCCTATACGTTGTGAAGGAAAACCATAGATAAAATAATTGAGGCATTGACAGTCAGATATCCGGCGTAAGTATATAAATAATAACAGATAACTAGCATTAAACGACGACCGAATGGCGTAGTGGTTAGTGACCCTGACTACTGAGCCGAAGGTCCCGGGTTCGATTCCCGGCTGGGGCAGATATTTGTTTAAAAACAGATATTTGTACTCGGGTCTTGGGTGTTGATATTTATATTTAGTATCTATCTATCTAGTCCAAGACAAACGACCTAGCCACGGAAGCTGCGAAAGAGGGCCTTCGCATCAATACAGGCAAAACCAAGGAGATGCGTCTTAACTCCCTTGATAACCAGCCGCTCCAAATTAATGGCGAAGATGTCGAACGGGTTGAGAAATTCACCTATCTCGGGGGCGTAGTGAACCCAATAGGAGGAACAGAGATGGACATCGAAACCCGTCTAAACAAAGCTAGAGGTGCTTTTGCCCAGTTAAAGCCGGTGTGGAGCTCTAACGTCATGACCCGGCGTACAAAAGTGAGGATTTTCGAGTCTAACGTAAAGTCAGTCTTGCTATACGGTTGCGAAACATGGTTCGTTCGGAAAGACTTATCCAGCAAGCTACAGGTATTTATCAACAAATGCCTAAGGCGAATTTTGCGGATTTACTGGCCACGAACCATTTCGAACGCGGAACTGTGGAGGTTGACGAAGCAGAAACCCATCGAACAGGAAATCCTCACAAGAAAATGGAGGTGGCTGGGGCATACCCTCAGAAGACCCGAAGAATTCCCGTCGAAGCAAGTGCTCAGCTGGCAGCCAACCGGAAAACGTAAACGGGGCCGCCCAAAAACAACCTGGCGACGTTCTGTGGAGAATGAGGCAAAAGTTGTGGGAATGAAGTGGGAGGATCTCGCAGCCGCTGCCCAAGATCGAGCCAGATGGAGAAATCTACTCAAGGCCCTTTGTCCCTGCTGAGGGACGTCAGGATGGATGTATGTATGTATGTATCTATCTATGTATTTGTGTAGATATATCAGCTGTCCGACACCCATAACACAGGTTCTGCCTAGCTTGGGGTCGGATGGCCGTGTGTGAGATGTCCCCCACATATTTATTTATTTCATTAAAGATACATCATTTTTATTTACGGAGAAGATCTTCTCTCGGGCAGAATACAATATATTATATGCTAGGTATATATATACGCATTATGTATAACGTTTTACAATAGTTTTCATACTCTGTTAGAAATAGGTGTATCTTTGAGCTCTCTTTCGTCATATACATTTTTGTTAGTACCAATGTACGCGTAAGTTTTACAATCATCATCATCTTATCATCTACTCGTCCACAACTACAGATATGCCAGGAGACCTTAAATACTAAATTCTTGGCCTTACTAACCCAGGAACCAAATAAAGGGAAGTATTATATTTAATTGGTGACCAACGCACCTATGCAGTGCTATACCTACCATTAAGACAACTCATTAAGTTTCGTCTTAATAAAACTTGTGTGATAAAAGATGTCACTGTCAAAACATTATTGCGGAGATTCGGTATGATTTTCCTTAAACATAATCTTTATCCAGAATTGTTAAACAGAGGGTTAAAGTATATTATCGTGTCCCTTGTACCCATACCATGAGTTACGAGAGCGTGGTCAGCTGTTGATTTTAATTTATATAATACATTATATTTCTAAGAACGGGCTGAGTTCATTCACAATTACAATTAGGACAATTAATATTATCTTCAATGAAGAGTGACTACACTTCATCAATTGTTGTCACGCGATAGATTCCTATATGCACAATTATACCTAGCAGTCTGTCATAGTAATTGTACAGTCGAATCTACAGCGGCAGCGTGTCGCAAAAGTGGCATAGTTAGCCGAAAGTGGTTGACTCAGAGGGTCATCCACAACAACTTTTGGAAATTCGCGAAAATAACTTTAGTTTTAAGCAAGACTTCTGAAGTTTCTTAAAGTTAGCTTTTTATTCATATTTACATTTATGGAGTCACCTGTACTTATAGTAATGTACGGTAACATCAACATATTATGTTAACGCCTTGTAAGTTTGTACGGAACTATGAGTACGGAAAATAAATATAAAAAAATTGAATTCACTATAAAAAGTTATACCATCCAATCTTCATTACGTTTTGAATTTAATTGATCAAAAACCTTTATACACTGAATGCGATAGTAAACTAACAAAACACCAGTGAATTAAAAAAGTTGTTTACCAGATTCCAAATACGATGAATCATACAACTTAACATAGTAAAATTCATCATCATCATCACGACCCACAAACGTATTGCCTACTACAAAACGAATATTGATCAGTTACCCGTCTTAAAGTCTTTGCAGCTTCCAAATAGGTATCTACCTACATTTAAAAAAAAATTGAAAGTTGGACAAAATGTTTTTGCAGTCCTAATTGAAATTTGTTAAACATAATTACTTACATCAATTTATAAAGAATTGTCATTTTATAACTTAAAATACATACAATTTGTTATTTGACAAAAAGGGACAAAACAGTACAATAGCTAAAACGTCTTATAACTTTTCTATGAATAAGGGGGATAGTATACTAGCTAGGTTTTAAGATAATGAATAAAATAGCAATAAATTTATTTTTTCTTACGCATACATTGACTTGAAACCAGATAAAGGAATGCTATAACTCAGCAAACTTAAATATCCTGTATCCCATTATTAACTATTATGATGATCTAATCTAACACGTTAATGAAGATACGAAGATTATTGACTTCAGTTCAAACAAATATTAAAATTAATAAAATCTATACGGTGGCTTTACACGATTGCTTAACTTTTAACTTTTCTGCATGTTAAGTTCTTAAATGGAAAGCTTCCTTCTTCATATTGATTTTATAAATATGAAGTCACTTGACGTATTAATCTAACATGCGGAGAAAAAAAATCCATCTTTTAATGCCAATTCAGTGCGCTCACTCTATTTTCAAATTTCGAATTCAAATGGAATGACGAGGACAAAAATTTAAGTTCATCATTAAACCGCGGCGGGGCACCATCGGCTGCATTGTAGCAATACATTCCTTATTCCTCAGTAATAAGGTGGGATTTGAATTGGTAAGTGTGCCGCTGTGTAGGAGTCGGGCTGCGTAATTCCAGTAGTGGCAGGTGCTCATTCACTCATTTTTATCTCGACAGTTTCGATGACTTACGACGGCGACCAGTGTGTGCCGAGCTTTAGGGAAAAAAACGAAACTTTTTTATGTCACCGACTTCTTAAGCCCATTCGTAACGGTAACCGTCTTTGGATCGTTCGTCTCTTTAAGGAATGGAATTTAAGTTTTATCTCGACTTTTATTCATATTAAGAGCTTAGGTTTGGCGGATATATTTTATGTATGGACATAGGCGGTTTAATGAGTTACCTGATAAAAACGTTTTTGGAATGGTTATTTTTATGGTGTCCGGAGGTGCTGTGGCGTGGGTGATATGTCATTGGATTTAATGGATTTTTTCTTTATAAACATGATTTTAAACATTTGGAGTAAATGAAATTGGAATGTGTTGGAAATGAATGATTAGGTTGCGAATAAGTTGTTTCATCGTTATTCTTAATAGATTACCTTAATTTGGTTAAATCAACTTACAGTCATGGTCATATTATGTATGCAATATGTGTGAGTGAAATTATGTATGTTGAAAGCTTTTAAAAATACCTACAGCTTGTATTATAGAACAGACATAGACTTATTTATTTACGCAACTTCATAATTTCCTTTAAATTACCTATGTACCTACTTACATACATAATAATATGTATATGGCCCATTACCAATATAATTTTGGACCATTTTCCGTGCCAATACACACATTTTGTGCGAAAAAATTAGTTAGAAAGCTTCGTAACAAAATACCATAATGAAGATAAATGATCGTCTGGAAGGAAGGTAGGTACAATTTGTTATATAAAATAGCATCAAACCTTCACATCATCAATCACACGTCCATTACTGAAACACCCTATATATATATATATATATATACCTTCACGTTGTGTTTTTCTTGATCAAATCTGACAAATAAAACACAACGCTGGGAGTTCAAAATTTCGATCGTGTTTGAAGGCTCTGTTGCATTAATTTATTTGACTACATAATATATTTAGTAGCAGTAGTAGTATGAAATCATAACAAAAGTTCCTACAGTACACAATGATTACATAAAACCACATCAACCAATACAGAGAAAGGGACACCGGTGCCCAACCTTGGGTTATTCAGATGATAAAAAAAGAGTTGTCCATACATGCGTGATGCTGCGGTTTCGCCCGTGCCTCAGCCAGGCTCCCGTTACTCAGCCGCAAGAACAAACATCCACTGCGATTAAATTTCTTCATAAAATAACATTACCTGGCCCTGTAGCACATGGCGCTAATAAGACGTGACAAAAGTTCTCCGTCGCGCTCACGCTTGAGGCTGCGCGATGAGAGGAGATGTGAGTGAGGGCGATGCAAAACTTTTGTCATGTCTTAAATGCGCCCGTACTAGCCCTTCAGAGAGTACAGGTTAGGTATTATTCGAATTAAGGTTTAACGAAAGCTCAACTAGCGCCGCCAATTGAAAAATATAAATAACTTCCGTTTGAAAGCGTTTTTCCCAAAACTTGTTTCACGCCCTCTTCATGCGAATTCCATGTTCTAAGAACCTACTTCCCAATCGCCGTTTCTGGCATAAACGAGTTCAGCTTCCAATAGTCATGGATTTAAAACACAGAATAAAATTGTGCGGCTAAAACCTGGACTAAGGAATTATTTTTATTTTATTTATTTAATTATAGGTAATAATACATAAGAAAAAGACAAGCTTAAGGATACTACAATATAATATAATAATATACTAAAGAAAATCAGTTTTAAAAACTGAATTTAAAACAAGGAATTTTATTTTTTCACAGGGTAAAATATATAACTGGTGCTATCAGAATCGCTATCAATTTATCACTTTATGTACTATACGATTATGTACAATGGTGCGCAGTAAAATTTAAAATGGATTTCATGGCCATGTAAGGGTCGATTTAACCAATCTCCTCACACTTGAAACCAATAGCTCAAGACAAATTGTTCACAATTTTTCAATTTCTTCAAGTGCATCAGGGCACAGGATATGTCACTAACCATATGAGGGTGTTTTATTTGTTTCGTATAAACATATTTACATATACCTATATAGCAACACCGTGTATATAGGTATATGAAAATATGTTTATACGGTTGCAAAAGTGGTGGTATACTAAGCCGATACACGAACTGAGAGATTATTTTTGCGTGAATTAAAAAAGTTACGTGATCATTAAAGTTTCTATGGAGAGGTAATATTTTATCGCAGAACGAAACCTGAATGAATTGAAATATTAGGAGGGAAATTATAGTTACATTAAATAGGTGTAAGGTTTTCTATGCGTTCGAAGTTACTAAAGATAAATTCATAGTTATTGAAGTATGTAGGAAGTTGTCAACGGTTTCACTTAATCAAATGCCAATAAATAATTTAAAACCGGTACAGATAGATTTAACTTGTGATAAATACACCTACTTTATATAAATAGTTCCACATTTGTATGCAAACCACGAATAAAACAAAGTTAACTACGATCGGAGAATAATATTAGTATAATTATTTGCATTTTCACAGTAAATACTGTCTGATTATCATTTAAAGGGTTTATTAAGTGAATACTAATGTAAAAGTTATTGCTTTGTCATCCTGTTTTTCTTGATCCCATGGGAACTTGGCCAAACATTTGATGCATGGTCGTCAATTCGCATCTATGAGCAATTGAGCACGCTCAATTTATCTTGAGTCAATTAAGAAATGCAGCGCTGTGATTGGCTGAGCTTTCATTGAGCAGATCATGCTGAGGTTGACTTACACAAATTAGAAACTGGGCCTTAGGAAACCATCGTGGAATGAAAGGTTGTCCTTTGTACAACTGTACTCATCAGTGGTTTATGTAGGCCTTATACCTACTATTCCTTATTTCCAATTTTATCCTTCGGTGGATAAAAAGTACTATTAAATCCTATCCTAAACCTAAGATGAAAATCCCATAAAAATAATCGAAAATCCCTTACTCAAAGCTCAACCACAGAAAAAATAAAAAACACAACTTAAATCAGTAGCTCGAATCAAAAAAGGTAAAATGACAATATACGATCATAAAGAAGAGTTTTAGAACTTGTTCGGGCTTTAGGGACACCTGTGTTACGCTACCAAAATAAAATAAATAATGATTATGTATAAAAAACCAGATTGCTTGATGAGGGTTCCGTATAATGTATAGGTACTTGCTGTACAAGTTTGATAGGTAGGTGTTCAAGTTTCTCAGATTACTGTGGGTTAGGTGAAGGTGTAAAAAAGCATGTAAAAATATTGTACTTATTGGTTTCATCATTGAAATAAACAGCACAAAAGAGAAAATTTTGAGGTATATAAATTTGCTATACGGGTGAGTAAAATTAATATAAATTAATAAGTATTTGATTTGTACGAAGAAGTTAGGAATGTTTAAGCCATAAAATGGTTTGACGTATTTTAGACAGAACCCTGTAAAAACTAATTCGTTTAAGTACATCGGATATTATAGAAAAAAAAAGATAAGGTTTGTTTATTCGATATTCTACAGGGATCGATGATTGATGGTTTCTTTACGAGATAGATATAAAATATATTTAAAAATTGCCAATTGTTGTATAGTTATATCATAGGTATTATTTTTATTGTATACGTAATGTCTACCTAGAACAACGTTTCAGGACGACTAATGTATATTCGTAAGTAAAAAAAGTTTAAGTAGTTATTTTATTTCACACATTAAATTTAACATTTTTAAACCTTTTCAAACAGCATTTAATTATGCAACACAACAAAACGCTAACCCACCCGACAAAATTACGGCATTTATCTAAGTCACCCACTCAAAACCAGAACAGGAAACAAAACCGAAGCAGCGCTTTAAGCTCATCCCACTTGAGATACAATTTGTAGGTTAAGAAGGCGTCCCTTGTTCGTGAAGACAGGCTTTTGTGAGCTACAATGAGTGTACATCGCAGAATAGGGTTCCTCGCATCCGCTGCAATGAAAGGGTTCTGTCGGAGACACGTGTGGAGTGAATAGGGCCCTCCGGATGAGCCGACAATAGGATGGTCTGATGCTTGTGACGCAAGACTGTAGCTGTCGTGAAGGCTAAGGAAAAAAAGATTTTTTACTTTTAACTCTTCCATCATATTCACATGTAAGTAATTTTTTGTTACCTTTGTGTTTCATACGTCATAACATAAGACTTATAAGAGTAAAATTGGAGGAAAGCTGAGAACACAAGGTTTTGGCGCCCGTAATCTTATATTAAAGATGGAGACAGACAGATAATTTTTCGATTCCAATAATGGGAACTTAACTATTTGTATGTACGTACTTATGTATACACATTTTGTGCATTTCACAGCTCAGTATTCCATAGTAGTACAATATACAGGACTAGATAAGTATAGAAAACAGCCGTTTGTGGCAAGTAGACTATACCAGTTATGCTAACGCAGTGCTAAATATGTACTAGGTTATCATGCATTAATCCATTTCCATTCATGCCATTCTCATAATGTGCTACAAGTGCTTGTAGGTATATACGGGTCATGCATGAATGCGATACTTACACAGATAAACGGAGAGATAAATGCACAATTTCTCTTTTTCTTTGAGTGTCTGTGAAAAACAGGGTTTGTCACCGTGGTGACAAGACTAACCAGTCAATCATTAGCGTCTGACTGCCCCGCATGCGCCGTAAGTTTTCGTATAATATTGTATAAGGAACGTGCGTTCGAGCTTCCCAAAACACAATTGAAAATAACTTAAATAATTTAGCAATTCACCCAACTTTTCCTCACAAAACAACTAAAACTTCAAACCACTACAATGTGGTCGAGAGCGGAAGGCCATAAATACCTGACAGTACAAGTCATTCACTAAGACTCGCTAAGACAAAGCTGAGTTGGGAGTTAATTGCCTAAATTCCTGAAGCTCTTGCCTCGGGCTGAATGAATCGGCTACCGGCGAATGGGAGGCCGATGATTAACCACCGCGTAACCGGTGGCAGCTACAATTATCTGGATTAGTCATTTGTTAAACACTACCTGGGCAACAATAGTGGGGCTACAGTTTCGTTGTTGCTATTTTCCTCGATGTACTACAGATATGCTGATACAGTCGGAATAATAAACGAGTGACCGAAATGATTATATTATATCCTTGCAGGCTCTATAGGTACTAAACTAACTGTCCTTTTCACAACTGAGAAATCGCAGTCAAGCATAACTAATATGTCAAACATAATCATGTAGTATCTGACTATATTATCATTTACTCGAAAAAACAATGTAAGCATAAAATTACTAAAATTTATTTTTTAAGAAAATATATGTTGTAAAATACTGTATCTACTTTATACCACGCTACTGTCCGACTTTCAGATTATTATTACTGTATAATTTATCCGGTAGCTCATTCCTTTTTAAATTAAGATTAAAGTTTCAGCATAAAAAATGTAATGTGCTTTTTATAATAATTAATATTTCCACGATGGGTTCTGTGTGGTTAAATTTGGGTGTGCTTTAATAAATTAAATAATTTTATCAAAATAAATTGAGTGGAAAGTTGGCCATTAGTAACACTGGTACCTCTAATAGTGGCGAACACGGTACATTGAACAATTATGACTGTACCAAAAATAAATTACCAACAGTTACACGAAAGGCAAAAAATTATGAGTGAGGTTTCTGGACCAAGACTGAAATGTTTGCCATATTGCGTATTTGAATTCAAAAGCTTGGATACGACACTTTATGTAAAAAAGCCAAGTTTAAGCAGCAGTCTAGTAGAAAAGTGCCGTTCTGAAAGGAGAGACACATTTAAATATCGAACGTCGGTCGCTGGATGGTCGCCGCATCCGGCGCGCGCGCAGCCCCGATGCCTCCAGGCGTTCTACGTTTAAAAATTATCGTTATTTTTGTCAGTGCATTCCCATCACATCCTAAGGTAAAGGTTTAATATGGGAATATCCTTTTAGGTTTATGGGAATGATTAAGGCGAATGAAATGAGTCGTTATTGTTGACAGCTGCGGATCAGTTGAATTTTCCTATTCGTCAAAATATGCCAATATATATATATGTATATTTCCAGATGTCGAATATTGCGGTCAGATTAGATTATCTTCAATTTATAAATAGGGCCTATAAAGTTGAAAAAGATTCAACATTTGGTGTTCAGATAGCGAAGGATGTGATGGGCACAAACTGTGTTCCAGACCAAACTGCTGCCGCCAAAAACGAAATAGAGTAAAAAGGAGATTTAATTAAACGCTTGTTCGCAAATTGACGTTAGGTGTAGGTAGCTGATCTGTGTTTTCCTGCCATTATTATAAATACATTATTCCAAATGAATTCATTTCGGGAGAGCTTTTTATCGATATTAACGTAATTTTATACGGCAAGTTTTTGCAAAACATGATACTTGGACCATTGGGTAGTTGGGTAAGTTACTGATTTATATTGTAGAAATACGATACACAATACCGTCAATATGTTTTATAAACAAAAAAAAACCTGTAAGAGGATGTAGTCCTAATAAGACCATCACACGATCCTAAAACATAACCACTATTTACCGTGGGTCTACATAGAGAAAAGATAAATACAAATACACCTACAATTTTCACGTCCCGGCGTTAATAAAGCAAGGCAAAGGATGAAAGGGAGATGGAAGATGTGAAGCTTAAGAGAAAAAGGGACATGCACATTGAAGGCTGCTGGGAATAGAGAATAGGTGGAAGTCTAAATAGATGTTAATGATGATGAGTTGAAGTATCATGCACTCATCATAGTTTCCAGTACGCACTCATTTTATGGACCTACGTCTTATTACTTACTAGCTTTTAAAGAGCTTTTCTAAGTTTCGCTTTGTTTATAAATATGTTCCCGTGGATTCGCAGAAAAAGCACCTTATGTGTTTTTGTCGCCTTCCTAAACACCTATTGCCAGTCAAATCAATTTACTTGTAAGAGAAATAGAGTCACACACTCATGTTGATTCACTCAGACACTTCTCACGGGGTATTAGTGTGATAAAAAAATTTATTTAATCATAATAATCCTTATTTGCGCACCATAAAACATAACTTCAGTGAACAAATGGCGGTCTTATCGCTAAAACCACATTCCCTTATTTTTCCACCAATCTATAAAAACAATAACCGCTCTTCTCCCAACACCAGTGTCCGCGGGAAGGTTGTTTAAGGTCGACGTGCGCGGGCGCAGGAAACAAATTGTTTCATTAGAGTGGGCGCGGCACCACCTGTCCGCTGACCGGATGCCCCCCCCCCCCCTACCCCCCTACCCGCCCGCGCCCCTACAGCCTTCCGCGATCTGGGATTTAGCTGAAAGGGGGTGGATTAGGTTGCTCTCGGCTTGAAGTGGATAAATTTGTCTGGAACTGGAAGGATATTGTTGCGAGATCTTATTGTTTAAGATTGTGGTTTGGACATGTTAGATCTCGTAACAGTCCAGATTGGATTTTTGTCTAAGTTTTCATGCTTAGCTGGTGAATCGTATAAGTTTATAGTTATGTTATTTTGTTCATTTTTAATCACTATTTACTGACTGGCTAGAAATTCACTTCAATGAAGGTTTGGTCCCTTTAGATCGACCTAGGTACATAAATATACACTTAACGATTAGATAAAACATTAAACAGTTTAACCGAGTAATCAAATACACAGTATTAAAAAAGTCTTGAGCGCACGAAAGCTCATTTATAAATTAAAGTTAAAGAGGCTCTACTGCCGGCGAGATCTTGACATCCGGTCCACTCTTGCGTGTTAAGTCAATCTGTTATTTGGTCAATTTGTGATTATTTTTTTAGCTTATTTGTTTATTTTTCGGAACACATTTGGGGGAGCACGCGATGCTGCCATCATAGTTTTTGCTCTTTTGCGTGAGGAATCTCAGCTTTATTGAGTGGTAATCTTATTTTGAATAAATGTGGCATAAGTATATAGGAAACTGCAGTATTAAATATACCGAAGAATGCATTTTTTTTATGACGACCGATAGCGATTTACTTAGATGAATTGCAATGCATCATCTCATTATTAGGTAAATAATGCAATAATTTAGGAACACATCAAACTATAAATCATACAATTATTGTCAGTAACAGAGACAGGAACCCTTTAAAAAAACACACTTATGAAGTAAAGTCAATAGAGTTTACGCTGAGCGGAATTACTATACAATGGTGCCTTTTATTTGAGTGACAAAAGGGCCTATATCCGGTCCGAAGCGGTTTCCGCCAAATTTGTAAGAAATACACAAGAAACAGGAAGTATATCCGGAACAAGCAAGAAAAAATATACAACCATACAGGTTTTTTTGCACTCTGTTAGGGCTGCCATTAGTATATTTGGCAAAATGTTAAATGTTTGTAGTTTTGCTACCGTTATTTTTAAAAAATCGAACATTAAGGAACACAAGTAATTCTCTAACGAAAAGGTTTATATCTATTTATATATTTTATGAGTTGGTGCCATTTGTGTTAAAGGTATACATTATAAACGTGCAAACCTAAGAAAAAGGGAAATCAAGAATCCTATTAAAAGCATTCAGAAGGATATTAGTAACGGAAGTTGTAATCTATTTTTATTTAAAATGTAGAACTAATGGTGCCTTAGCGTGAGGAATTAGTATTAACATTATTTAGGATTCCAAAGCTTATAACGACCTAAAACTAAAAAACGGCAATTGTTAGCCTATTTTAACTTTTTTCTTACGTCACCAGGGTATATTTATAACGCCGACACTCTTTCGTGTGACTGAATTAAGACAAAGCTATCGTTAATTTGAAGAAATGTAAAAAATAACACTACAAAAACGCAATTTCCAAGTCATGTCAACCGTGATTGAGGATTACAGAAAAAAAAACTATTTCCAAAAGCCAGCAGGTTGCCGACCTCCTTCCGGTCGGAAGTGCGACTGAATGTCCTTTTTGGTGCAAAAAAACAAAACCCGGTGCAACGCACATGTGTCCTATACAGCCACGCAGCCAGCATTATGTTTTAACCTCCTTGGACCATGCCGTGATATTTATTGTAGTTTTTTCTGTGTCGATGGCAGGTGCGATTTAATTTGAAAATAAGGTTCCCACGCAGCGTAAACAGATGTTCGCAGTTTGAATGATATCTCATGTGGGCTACGTCGTTGTTCCGAGCTCCGGGCATGGCGAATCGCGTCACCTTGCTAGCGTTGGTTGCGGACTTTTTGCTTATTGCGACTGCCGATGACTTGATTGTGATACATTTTTTGCGACGCCATACTTTTTTGCGCTTGCCTTAAATTAGGCTGCCTACTACGGACTTTTTGTGCTGTTTAAAGTATTTTTTTCTGTATTCAGCCTACTGCTCGACACTATTTTTAACTTACTGTGTCCACCTACGCATTACCACCTAAGCTAAGACGTAAACAACCTTATTCATAATCAGTTTTGACTTCTAATTCTTACTAAACTCACGTGCAATGAAAAAGTTCCACTTACAAAATGTCGACACCAAATCACCCCAATTTTCTAAAACATTTTATTTTGAATTTGATTAAAGTATTTACGTTTTTAGTTGGTTAAATTCTGATGTGCTGTAAAATATATACTTCAATATTACAGACGGCGTCATTATGCTAGCCTTTTCCGTTTACGAGTAATTTAGTAGTTTTCTCACTGGAACTTTTCATCACTCGCTCGCATATTAAGGTCTTATTCCAATTCCATTATATCTAACAAGCATCTCTCCTCTTCACCCCAGGTATCAGAAGAGGATCTGCCGATGTGCCGCGCGCGGCAGGTGTGCAGCAAGGTGGACCTGTACGACAGCTCGCAGCCCTGGATCGAGAGGAAGTGCCGCTGCCTCGGACACCGCCCGTGTTCTAGGTGAGATTTTATATCTTGGGTGTTAATATTATGTGTCTGTCGCAGGCATTTTGTAAGATCTGGCCGTTTACATACGGCGTCGTCAGTTTACAAACGCTCGCTGTTTTGTACGCATATTACAGGCTCTGTCTAGCTTGGGGTCGGATGGCCGTGTGTGAGATGTCCTCACATATTATTATCTGTAATATTGTTTTTCTTGCTTTACCGTGTCCTATCGTAGGATCATAGGAATCATTGACCTGTCAGCTACTAAAAGTGCCATATCGCGAAAAGATCAATAGATTTTAACAACATTTAGTCATGCCACACATATTATACTTACCTACTGAAGAAAAAAAAAACTTAATTAACCCTAATATGACAGTATTTTAATTTCCATATATTGTCTCTCATTCCAGCAATCTATCGCCGGACGACAATCACACGTTAGCAGACAAAACCACTCTTTACAAGACCTGCGAGCCAGTGCGACGGCTGCCTAAATGCCGGTACTTCAAGGACGCAGCTTGGACCCTTTACTCCTTACCAGACAGTAACGCCACGCAGCAGATCGTCAACTGTCATTGCCCAAAGATGTCCGTCACGTATTTACTCAAGAAGCTCCCGTACACGACACCTAGCGGAGAACAGGGGAACCAGTACCAGTTCGCGTGCTCGCCGCTCAGTGTGAGTAGCTTTCACTTGTTTTACTGGTTAGTTCAGTTGGCAGCCGATAGATGGCGGTGCCGCAAGAAAAACGTTTTTTGTTAATAGTTTTCATTTTCTTGAAAATTATAAGTCCTAAACTTATGTTTTCTTTAGCACAGTTTCCTAGGAACAAAATGTATAATTTTTATTTCTCGTTCATTACAGAGGCTGCGGTGCTCACGAAAGGAGCCATGCAAGCTGTTCAGCGTGAGGAGACGTCACGAGCAGATCGACGAGGTGAATGCGAGTACTGTCTGCCAGTGTCCCCGCGACCACACGTGTCCCCGACACCACACGGAGCCAGGAGTGCTGGCTGGAGTCACCTACGCCGCCGAGGACATCCGCACCTACCACGGCTACTGCATGCCCGAACCGCCCCCAGACGTCTATAGGTTCGTTGGCGACAAAGACTGAATAGCTCCCGCTCCAATGAGGTTCGATATTCAAAAACGCTGGCCACTCATAAAAGTGACAGTCTTTAAAAACTTGTAGAATTTTATTTTGTAAATGGAATAGCTTTGGAATTTAAAAAACTGATTGGTGTTAAACAAATCGTATGCGTGTTGAATGTGTAAAATATTATAATTGGGATATTTAAATTAGGTTAGTAGATAATGTGTATTGATTTGTTTAACACCAGTACTTAATGAAACTAATTTTACTGACATGTACTAGTCTGTAAGATTAGTTTTGTTTTAATATTTTATTTAATATGTCTCGATTTATGTCGTATGAAGTCGTATTCAATGCAAATGTCTATAGTAACAGTAACAAATTTAGTTTTACTTTTAAGTCGATGCTAAAAATCTAGCTTTGCTTACTACCTGTTTAGTACAAAGACACGAAACAAAAATAAAACAGAACTGATACAGTGCGTTACTGTAGTGTTTTGTATTGCTTTGACTGAAAAATAATAAGGAAATTAATTTTATTCTTTTACTCGTCTTAAAATATAACGTACAACAAAAGTAGTGATATCCATGAGTGTAAATACATAATAAATATGGATTTAGATTTCGCACTGTTTCTGTTATTATGTAAATAATTAAATTAAATTAATTATTGTTAGCGTTAAGGACTCATTCCAAACGGTTTAGTTTTTTAATTATATTTTTTCATATTTTAATATTTTTACTTGCCATACTCATGTAGGTAGCGCTGTCTTCCATTGCAGTCATAGAAGGCGTTTATTATTGTTTTAAATATTGTTTAAACATTGACGAGTTACTGAACTCAACAGTATTTTTAATGGTAAAATCTCTGTAAATCATGAAAGGGAAAAGTGGAGTTATTTTGATACTTTAGCTAGTGTTTTTTTGTAGTATCATTCCTGAAATATGGTGTTTTTGATCGCTTTAAGAGAATTTATCGAACAACAATGCTAGTTTTTTTAAAACATTATAGTTAAGTTTACATTGAAATCCCTAACAGAGGAACCTGTTTTCTGTAATCTTTGTAAATATTTAAGCATGTTGATGTTTGTGAAAGCTTCGATTCGGTAAGACTTCCTTATTTGTTTTAGGTTTATAAGCTGAATATAAGTTAAATTATTGAAAATAAAATTGATAAATGTTTCGATAATACTGTGTTTCTTTTTGGCCATTTCTCTACACTTTAAATGAAAATAAGAAAATTCTAATCCCGAAAGGTAAATAAGTTATTTAAATATAAAATATAGGTATATGTAAGTGATGATGATGATGTCCTCTTCGTCGTATCCGACAACAGCGACTCTTGCTACACTCTGTTATGTGCTCTTATGTGGCTGGCAAGTCCGAACTTCGTCTTGAACACCGTGTCACACTGAGCACAGTAGAGCTGTCCCATCCTGTTGTATGTATAGTTGTAGGAGGGCTTAGGGCGTGTCTTCCGAGAGTGGCGTTTCACGTCAAGGGCTTGAAGTCGAGACTTTTCAAATGTATGTAAGTAGTCAGAGTTTTGCAAAAGTAAAGGCGTGGTGTTCAAAAATTGATCAGAATTACAACCTGGATATTTTTTTTGGTTTACAATGAAAGTACCTTGTAAGTAATGCATTTTGCATAAAAAAACAAGCATACAAAATAAACCCTAACCAAACATTAGCAATAATTTTTACTTTATGTACAAGACTAAAATCAATACTTATGGATGCAATAAAAGATTGAGTATTGAGTATCATTAAAATAACTAGTAAACTTAATAGTTTGTATTTTAGTTCTTACATACATACTTATAATTTGATACAAAATTATTGTCAGCGATACAACATGCAAGATACGTTAAACTTTATTCGGTAGATTAAAACTAAACGGCAGAACTTTCATATTTCGTTAGCCCGTTGATGTCTTTTATATGGAGCGCTTGTGGCCTACAATCCGTAGCGCACAGAGCCGCGTCTACGGTAAGTGATAAATAGAAAACCGCAACTTTATCTAGATATTATGAACAGTTAATGCTCTTAGCTGTCAATTGGGCTAATGGATCACACATATCGGCCATTACCCGCGTTTTTGCGACGACAAACACATTACAAATTGATTTCTCTGCAAGCGGAGACACCAGGAGTTATTAGGTACAATAGATAAAATCGTTTTATTTTCAGGTACATAGTTAATATTATATAACATTTTGAGATACTTAGATATTTTATTGAAACTTAATTTATATTTATTTGTGAAAATCCTCTTATCCCTAATCAAACACATGAGGCTCGCAGTAACTTCCTCCATTCGGCACGGTTTTAAAATGCAGTCATAGATCAACGATTTGAAACATAATTTGTTTTTCGTTATAATAAAATTTCTGATTTTTTTAAGAATGGAGGTGTCTATCTGAATTAAATTATTTATTTGAATGTACTTAAATAATATTATAGTTGTGTGTAAGAGCGGTGGTAGCTCAGTCGGGGAGCGGTGGTAGCTCAGTCGGGTAAACGCCCGCTTCTCAAGCCAGAGATGCGGGTTCGAATCCCGGCGCTGACATGTACCAATGAGTTCTTTGAATTTAAGTACAATTTATACCATCGCTCTTACGGTGAAGGAAAACATCGTGAGGGAACCTGCATATGTAGATTAAGCACATCTAGTGAACCCACCAGCCCGCAGTGGACCAGCGTGGTGGGAAATGGTCCAAGCATAGGAAGGCAGTTTAGACCTTGGGGATATGGACAAAGGTTCCACTCGAGAGAGCCAGGTGCAGGTACTTACACCCCCACAGAAAATAGAATAGAATATTATAGTTTGTTGATATTTTGATTATAATCGGTACTAAAACTTTTGTACATGGATTAAATCTTTCGTAATTTCGATGAAATCTAGAAAGTGTGTTTAATATCCAACCGTTCCGCCTACTTTCTTCGATCAAATTGTCAATAAATGGTCCTTACTCATTGTGTGTCCGTTTGTATTCTGTACAAAGTGTATTAATTACATTAGAAACGGCAATTAGAAAACAAAGGACTGGTTTAAATGAATCTTTTACACTAAATTCACATGTTTGAACCATGAGTGACCGCTACAATAGCTTCGAGTATCTATAGCTATAATGCTCTTTTCACGGACTTTTTAAACTTTTAATGTCCTGTATTTAATAACAGTGATTTCATAGGTGATTTTTAGGAATACGGTAGCCTCACACGATACCTTACAATTCTAATAAATACGTATTTTAAATAGGTTTTGAGTCCGTGCAAAAAAATAAAAATATACTATAAGAACATCATTTTTGATCACCGCTATCATTTAATCCGTCATACCGGTATCCTACTGTTACAAATAAACAGTTACTTATCATTACCATATTATTACAGTTCTCCGCTTTCAGACAACACACAAACCATAATCCCAAATGGAGTGAATCTCGAGTGAATCTCGAGACCTAAAACAATCACCATATCGATCACCGTATGACCACAAGCCCCAACTCCAACCCATTACGGCTATACACCACTTTATGACGTCTAAGTGGTATTGCAACCTTGTATCTAGGTCTCTGGCCATAACAATCAAAACAGTTATGGAACCACGACTTTTGTGAATTAAGCCGGCAATCTAACAGACGTCATTCCCTCACTTCGTGATCCATGGTTTACTGAGATAAAGTAGCAAGTCGGCTGGTGGGAAGATGAGTTGGGACTGTGTCGCAGTGAGCGGTCGCTATGGGTCCATGGGAATGCAATGGCGCGGTAGATGTTGTGTGCCAGCACCGATATTAAGCAGTTTAATTGCATATATTTTATTAGTTTTAAATGTTATATTTTGTGTTTTAGATTTAGATTATAACAAAATATATCTATTAATATATCCAGATAATAATATGTACAAAAATTTATCCTCACCTATGTTATTGCATACACAATTTTGATAGCCGAAACATTGTATAAATAGAAATCATTAATCAGAACATAGCAAATAAACTCAGCTTAGAAAGAAGCACATGAAAGTGTAATTATTCATTTCAAATAAATTAGTAAGTGTTGATATAAAATCGAATCATGAGAAACGATCACGACTAGTAGTTAATGTGTTATTCAAGCCATAAACTTTAATCTCTGCGCTAAATGAACTGGCAAAGAGAACATGATCCGTCTGTTTATAACTTAGCTCTAAGTTAGATTTCCTGCAGAACGTCTGGATTCCGGAAACTTACTAAAGCTCGTTTTGTGGAGCGATGCACTAGACTTCTTATGCAGCAGTTTTAAATCTAAATAGTTCGTTCACACACAATATTGTCATTTAAGTATATTGGAAGAAAGAAACATCACTACGTTTTTATATATTCAATAATCTTAAAATCAGGCCAATAACAGGTTTCTAAGAGAGATTGAAAGGAACTCATGGCTAGCTAACTATAAAGGCGATCACTGCCGATCGCTCCATACAGACATTATGCTAGTAGATTAATCACATGGATGCATCTTGCATGTTACACATGAAATGGACGGCGTTTTGAACTGGGGATTTTGGAATGTTCGCACTCCATTTGGACTGTTCAAACAGTATATGGCAGCCGCTTGTGACTGAAAACCACTCAGGCTAAACGAGAGTACATCTTACTCGCATGGAAGGTGCTGGTATTGGTTCAGAGTACGCCCTGAGTGTTGTGATAACACCATTAAAATAATTTTAACTAAGTAAAGAATCACACTCTGTGTGTATAACTAAGTAACGAGTCCCATCTGTCGTAACCAGTGTAAGTTTATTCGTCTAGCATACGATAGGCGTCCCTACGATTGTTGGCTATGGTCACCATTAAAATAACCCCTTTGGAAACATTTATTTCACCGAATAGAAAGTAGTATAACGTAAGCGAATTCACAAGCTAAATCCAGTATAATTTATATAAAGTCTAATATAAATTATTGCAGGGCGGTGACAGCGAAGTGATTAAGGGTATGGCTTTCTAACTGTGGGTCTCGGGATCAAGCTCTTACTTCATTTGTCAATTCCTTTCAGCGTAGACAAGCAATGGGATATTCGCGAGTTAATGTTACATGTAACTTTAACTAAAGCATCAGTTACGTTTAACAAATGGTCACAGCTTGAGAGATATATTCACAACGATCGATATTATCAACAATAACAAAAATAGCTGTGTGGTACTTAAAAACATATTGTTTGTTTATATATACACCGCTCGTAAAGGCTCACTGGATTTTAATCGAAAAATTATTGATAGATTCTGAAGAAAGTTTACACGTAGCTATGTCGGCTATGGTTGCTACCCCAAGTATATGTTTAACACCTTGTATATTCTGTTAGGGGTCAAATACAGCTTCAATCACGAAGAATTATGCTTTTATCACCAAGCGCATAGTTCTAATGCAACTAAGCAAAGGCAATCTACTATTAGGGTCATCTTAATTTTATTTTCTTACTGAAATAGCTCATAAAATCTATGTAAGTAACTTGTAAGGTTTTTATCAATGGCATTGCGTGCATCGCATTTTGCATGCCGGTTGCACCTATTTGTGTATCATGATGAAAATATTAAAGTGTTCCAACCAGTTCTATTACCATTATATAGATATTGCCTTTACTAGAATTACTAGTTTATCGAAACTAAAAGTAATAATTATACTAAAATATTTTTTAAACTAATTACTTATTAGTGCTGTTTAATTTATACGGTGTCGGGAATAGTCGGGATAGAGGCATTTCAGCTTTATCGCATTGCATTAGTCTTAGCTATTGCGACATAGAACTTAAGTCATAATTTTATATAAAAAAAATCTTAGCTATATTCTGTAATTTGGATTCTTCAAGTTGGAGTACTGTTTAAGTCAACTTTTCTCTACCGATACAGAACTGAATGGAACTATAAAGTAGTAAGAAACTCGGAAGAAATGCTTGCGTATCTGTTTTGTAGATAATCTTCCAGACCCTACATAATTTCACTAGGTAGATTTGATTTGAATAGCGAATTCATTCGAACGTATTCAATGACACTGTAGATATATTATATTATCTGCCTGTATATCTATTTAATACTTTGGTTTATGGCGGGTATGCAAATTTTTCAGTCCATTATTTTACTAACAACTAAACTGGGAACATACATGTAGGAATGTAACATTATCGTTTAATAATATTTGATAGTGCAGAGTGTATGATAGGAACTATTGTCTATGAAAGTGAGTATTATCTATGAAAGGAAGTATTGTCTATGAAAGGAACGAAGAATGAGTGAGTGAAAGGATTAAGAAAAGATGGAGGATTAGAAAAGGTTGTTGTGCTCGAACATAAAATTGTTTTAAAGGATGTAATACTGGAATAAACGTGATTCAGTGTTTAAATACTCTTGGTTTTCATTTCCACCGCCTGGTCCCACAATTTTGGGGGCTCGTCCGGGATCGAGCGTGGAAATGCCAAAAAACGACGCGTGATGATGATGAGCACACAGGACGACGACGGCCATTAAAGACGGAAATCAAAAACCTACGACGAAATAAAATAAAAGTTGAAAAAGGGATTGGTCACTAAATATAAGAAGAATATAAGAAGAAGAAGAAGACGGAAAATGACGACGACAACAAAAAACGACGCAAGCAGCAACGCGATGCTTGGTAGCATGGCGTCAAACGACGGATTCAGCGGAATCACCAAATTCAATGGGGAAGACAAGACGTATTCCTCGGCGAAGTGGGCCGCCGACATAGAGGATAATGCCGAGATATTCGGATGGACTGCCCAGCAGAAGCTCATTGTCGCTCGACGGTCGCTTGTTGGTACGGCTGAGTTGTGGCTGAGGACGGAGAAGACGTTTAAAACATTCGATGAACTGAGTGCTGCCTTACAAAAGGAATTTCCCGATGCATTGAACAGCAAGGAAATGCACGAGCTGATGGCTACGAGGAAGAAGAAGAAAGATGAGACGTACTACCAGTATATGCTAACTATGAAGGAGTTGGGCAAAAGAGCCAAGTTTGCCGACTACGTCGCGATTCAATATATCGTTGACGGCATTACTGACTATGAGAATAACAAGGCTATCTTATACGGTGTCACTACCTATTCTGTTCTAAAGGAGAAGTTGGCCATTTACGAGAAGATGAAATCCAAGACGGTAAAGAAGACTGAAGTCGAAAGTAAAACGCAAAATGTGTTTTCATCTACACGTGAGAAGAAAGAGACGGCGAGACCCGATGGTCGCAGTTGCTACAACTGCGGAGACAAGAATCATCTCGCAAATCGGTGTCCCAATGGCGTGAAATGTTTTCGTTGTAACAATTTCGGCCATATTGGAACGGAATGCCGATCTTCTACTACGACGAGGCATCAACAACAACAGGGCGGGAGCCGCGGAAGCGGAAACGGCGCCTCCGGTCAGCGGACGATGTGCGTATCGGTCATTCCAGAAGATGGCGCTGCCGCTGCAGTGAACGGTGAACGGGAACGACGCGGAACGAACGAAGTGAACGAAGCCGAAGGAACGGGATCGTGTAACTGTCAATGTCAAAGTCAAAGTGTCATGCGAGTAAATGTAAACACAAACAGTGCGGTCAGTGAATCTCTGTGTAATTCGAATAAATCAGTGAAATTAGTCAAAATAAGTGATGTAGACGTTGAGGCCTTGATAGACTCGGGCAGCGATGTCAACCTGATGTCGTCGGAGCTGTTGTCCCGGCTTAACAAAGCTGGACATGACGAGGACAACGAGGACAAGGTGGTGCTCACTGGACTGGGTGCATCTAGGGTATGTTCCGTGGGAAAGTTCCATACTACGATCAAAGTTGATGGTAAATATTTTGATACTGTATTCTATATTGTTCCATGCGGTGTTATGCCATACGAAGTCATATTGGGTCAACCATTTCTGTTGAATACAACTGTGTTGTTAGACAAAGGTACAGTTAAGCTCATGGCACAAACTGAAGGTGGTCAGTACATGTTGTGTTTACCTATTGAGGCTGATGAACCTTTATGTAGTAATCCAGAGGTACAGGAACTTGTTGCTAGTTACAAGCCCATGTTTACTAAAGAGGCTCCAATAAAGTTGAAGATTATTTTAAAAGATGAAGTGCCTGTAGCTCAGCGTCCACGAAGGTTAGCTATCAAAGAGGAAGAAGTTGTTAGGCGTCAGGTGGAAGAGTGGTTAGCTAAGGAGATAATAAGACCTAGTTATTCTGAGTATGCAAGTCCATTAGTATTGGTTACAAAGAAAGATGGTAGCATTAGGGTTTGCGTAGACTATAGGAAAATTAACCAAAAAATGATTAAAGATGAATACCCATTGCCGGTTATAGATGATCACATAGACAAGCTGAGTAAATCTAGGGTATTTAGTACTTTAGACTTGAAAAATGGATTTTTTCATCTGCCAGTAGAAGAAGAGTCTGTAAAATACACGGCGTTTGTGACAAGCAGCCCTGAAGGACAGTACGAGTTCCTCCGAGCTCCTTTTGGACTTTCTATATGTCCTAAATACTTCAGCCGATTTATTAACATCATTTTCAGAGAGCAGATTGCTAGTGGAATAGTGCTAATATTCATCGACGATGTTATAATTCTGGCAGAGAATGAAGAAGAAGCTATTGAAAGACTAAAGATAGTATTGAAAGTGTCGTCTGAGTACGGACTTGAAATTAATTGGAAGAAGACACAGTTATTACAAAGAAAAGTTGAATATTTGGGCCATGTCATTGAAGATGGTACAGTGAAGCCTTCACCAAGCAAAACAGAAGCAGTCAGATTTTTCCCAGAGCCAAAGACAGTAAAGCAAGTTCATAGTTTTGTGGGTCTTACCTCATACTTCAGGAAGTACATTGAGAATTATGCAGTGATAGCGAGGCCTCTCACAGACTTACTTAAGAAGGAGAAAGAATTCTACTTTGGTGAAGAGGAAAGACATGCTTTTGAAGTATTGAAGACTAAACTATGTAGTGAACCGGTACTGAAGATATATGAAGTTGGTCTTGACACGGAGATGCACACAGATGCCTCAAAATATGGATATGCAGCCATTTTGATGCAGAAGGAGAAAGATGGGAAGTTACATCCAGTACACTACATGAGTAGAAAGACTAGCGAGACGGAACAAAGAAACTATACAAGTTATGAACTCGAAGCTCTAGCAGTTGTCGAAGGAGTGAGAAAATTCAGGAAGTATTTGTTTGGAATACACTTCAAGATAGTCACTGATTGTGCAGCATTTCAGAAGACTCTTTATAAGAAAGAAGTATCAGCCAAGGTGGCAAGATGGGTTCTATTCCTACAAGATTTTGATTATGAAGTGGAACACCGAGCTGGAGCTAAGATGTCTCATGTGGATTCATTAAGCAGAAACCCTCACTGTTATCTGATACATTCAGAATTACATGCACGGATATGTAAAGCACAAAAGGAAGACAGCGACTTAAGTGTGTTAAGAGAAGTACTGAATGAGAAGACAGAATACAAGGATTTCTACATAGAAAATGACTTGATATACAAAAGTGTAGAGAAAAAGTTGGTAATACCTGACATCATGGAGACCGAAATCATAAAGAGAGCACATGAAATTGGACATTTTGGAAAAAAGAAGACCATGGACATAATAGATAAAGACTACTACATAAAAGACCTAGCCAAGAAGATAGATAGAGTGATTTTAGGATGTGTACCATGCATATTAGCAAGCAAGAAGGAAGGGAAACAAGAAGGATTTCTAAGTCCAATAGACAAAGGAGAGCTGCCACTAGAGACGTTACATATTGATCATCTTGGACCATTGGATGCAACCAAGAAAATGTACAACTATATCTTAACAATAGTAGATGCATTCACGAAGTTTGTCTGGATTTACCCTACTAAGACGTTGACTGCAAAGGAAACTGTAGAGAAGCTGAGGCTACATCAGAAGGACTATGGTAATCCAACGAGGTATATTACTGATAAGGGAGCTGCCTTTACTGGACAAGAATTTAAAGATTACTGCCTGGAAGAAGGGATTCAACATCATGCTGTAACAACTGGTATACCAAGAGGAAACGGCCAAGTAGAACGCATCCACAGGATTATCATATCCGTTTTGACCAAGATGTGCATTGAAGAACCTACTCACTGGTATAAACATGTTAGTAAGGTGCAAAGAGTGATAAATGGCACTTATCAAAGGTCGATTAACACATCACCATTTAACTTGCTTACCGGTACAAAGCTGAAGCAGAAAGAAGATATAAAGCTCATAGAATTATTAGATGAAGAATGCAGACAACATTTCATGGAAAGGAGAGACAATGTAAGACAAGCAGCTAAAGTACAGATATTGAAGGTTCAAGAAGAGAACAGAAGAACTTATAATAGGAAAAGGAAAGAAGCTCAGGACTATGTAGTTGGGGATATTGTAGCCATACAGAGAACTCAATTCGGTAATACTTTGAAGCTTAAACCAAAATTTCTCGGACCTTATCAAGTAGTAAAGAAAGTAGGTAAAGGTAGGTACCATGTAGAGAAAGTTGATCTTAATACTGAAGGACCTAGGAAAACCTCATCGGGTGTAGACTACATGAAAATGTGGCCATGATTTTAATTTCATAACAGTTTGGTTGAAAGAGGTTTACCCAATATGATTTGGTATAGGTATCAGCCGTTATTTAAATTTCTATTGTGCTTAAATTTAAAATAAGATAATAATATTAAAGTTTAACTGTATTTTTATGTGTTGAGTAAGAGTAGTTAACATCTTTAAATATGTAACATTGTTTCAATAATAATAACTTTATTTTCAGAAAAATAAAGTTACAGCTGTTATTTTGTTAGGTAGGGATATAAAATGTTTATATTGGTATTTAAATGTTGTGTTTAATATCATAATAAGCTCTTTACTGAAGTCTAATAAGGGTGTGCTATATTATGTGTAATAAGTAGCTATGTTATTTAACAAAGTACCTAAATACTATTGATTTAACTTAAAGATTTTTTAGCAGTGTTATTCTGTAACTACTTACTATCATTTTATGGTAAAGAATGTTTTTTTTTGTGTTAGATGTTAAGAAGTTCATACTTTTGTTGAAGTACTTGTTGTGTTTTGAGGGTGATGTTTATTCCCTAGCTGATGTTAACATTAACATAACTTTCTTATTTAAGAGTAAGGTAATTTGTTTATTTTAAATGTTTGTGTAATTTAGGTAGAGGTCTATTCTGAAACTGTACTTAATTTTTTTTTTTTGTGAATGATTAGAGTCACTTAAGGAAAGTTATAATATTTTTTGTTGTTGAAAAATTGTAAAGTTATTTAATTGTTGTTTGTTATTGAAGTTAAAGTTGTGTTAGATTGTTTAGAGTAGCCTGAGGTCAGACTACTATACAGGATGGCCGAGTTGTAGGAATGTAACATTATCGTTTAATAATATTTGATAGTGCAGAGTGTATGATAGGAACTATTGTCTATGAGAGTGAGTATTATCTATGAAAGGAAGTATTGTCTATGAAAGGAACGAAGAATGAGTGAGTGAAAGGATTAAGAAAAGATGGAGGATTAGAAAAGGTTGTTGTGCTCGAACATAAAATTGTTTTAAAGGATGTAATACTGGAATAAACGTGATTCAGTGTTTAAATACTCTTGGTTTTCATTTCCACCGCCTGGTCCCACATACATGGAATTTCTATCAAGTAGCACCACATGACTACATAGGGACATTATCAGTACTCGAATCTTAAGCTTTTGCTTGAGAGTACCTATCAATTGTTATTAAAACGTCAATCGATCGTTAGACGGTCGAATGGTGTAGTGGTTAGTGGCCCTGACTGCTATGCCGAAGGTCCCAAGTTTGATTCCCGGCTGGGGCAGATATTTGTTAAAAGACAGATATTTGTACTCGGGTCTTGGGTGTTGATATTTAATATGTATCTATCTATGTATTTGTGTAGATATATCAGCTGTCCGATACCCATAACACAGGCTCTGCCTAGCTTGAGGTCGGATGGCCGTGTGTGAGATGTCCCCACATATTATATATTATTATTTTATTAATTAAAGTTCCACAAAAACGGCCTCAGTTACCTCAGAACGCCATGCTTCAACAAAGTTTGAGTTCCGGAAGTATTGCAACATTCTGAGGCTGCAGTCGGCACCGCAAGTACTTAGTCAATGGGGCAAGTTGTAATAACAGGCGGAAGTCAGAGGACCGAGCCTTACAAGATATTGAGAGAACTTAGTCTTGCGCGCAAGATTGAACATCGCAGGTGGAAAATTGTAATCTGTCTTTGAACTTTGGTGCCTTATGATCTTTTGTATGTACCTATAAATATGTATGTAGATGTGTGACGACTATAATGTTGACGAGTTTTGAAATTTGTATTTTTTTTTATTTATCTTGAGCCTGCAGTGCACTGCTGGACGAAGCCCTCTCCCAAAGCACGCCATTGGATGCGATCTATAACTTTCGACATGAAATATTTACCAAAATGAAACTAAAGCCAAAAGACCGCATTTTTACCTAATGCTGGAATGTGTTCTGTAAAAAATTTAGCTTCTCCAACTTCATTGGTGACTTTTTTACCATGGGGATAGGCTATTTTTTGAAACAAACAGTAGAAATAAAAGTTTTTTGTTTAAAACGAAAAGCATACGTTAGCTAATTATGCTTTATTTTATAGAACGTGTATTATAAACAGCGCTACAAGAGACCTTTATACTTGCCAACTCATCAAAGTTTAATCGAGTGTAGCCTCGACATTGCTTTGTCAATATTCTATAATAAAGCGTGGGTAATGTCGCTTGCCATTATAATAACACACGAGTACACTGTACACACCTACTAGTTATAGTGTGGATAAATAATATTTATCTAGCTGAATCCTTAAGGTGGCGACTGATGTTGAATTTTTGGTCGTATTATCAAATACGGTCTATGTTCAACACTCGAAGTGGTAAAAAAACGCTTTCCAGAGGTTTTCAAATAACTAAGTATGTGTTATCAATATTTAAACTGGACTTATTCTCATTCATAATACGTTTATTAGTCGGTAGTAGAAAATCATAGAAGGTAGCTCTATAATGTTTTTTCTTTACCACTTTTAAAATCTAGAACGAAATCTACCTAGTAGTTTAAGTACTAGTAGAGCTGCAGTTTCGTTCGTTATCATAACAAACGACGATGCTGACATCTTCAAAGCAGAGTCCGATCATGTAAAGTCATGAATAAATCCTGTCATGAGATTGACTTGTGTATACGATGACGATGTAAGGTCGTTGTTCCATGACTCGACTATACTGCGTTATTAGTTAGGTCCAGACCACCCGAGAAGGACTCTGTGCTATAAAATACCGTCGAACATCCACCGAGCGTTATAATTTATAGTTTGGTAGTAACAGTCTTGTGCAGTGGACCCTAGGAGTGAATTTAGATCACACATTATTGGCATAATTGTTTTCATAACTTTACCAACACCATCCTAACTAATCCTAACTAATATTATAAATGCGAAAGTAACTGTGTCTGTCTGTCTGTCTGTCTGTCTGTTACTCTTTCACGCCAAAACTACTGAACGGATTTGAATGAAATTTGGTATACATACGGTCTAGACCCTGGGAAAGAACATAGGCTTTTTATCCCGGAATTCCCACGGGAAAACTTTTTAAGGCGAAGCGAAGCGCGCGGGAACAGCTAGTTATAAATAAAAGGTGCTGAAGTATAGTTGCATAAATGTGAATAATTAAATGTATAAATCATTATACGGATAGAAAGCGCTTTTAGCACCTATACACTGCTGATATTGTAAAACTGTAATCAATATATTGTAGTGGTCTAACAATAAACTTGAAAGTTACTTTAATGCGTTTCAATCGTATATTTCTGAAATATTACGGACCTTACTACATATAATTTCAAAGGAAACTACTTTAAAAGTGAACAAGCCGCACAGATCTACTTCAAAATAGTCCCCAAGAAATAAATCTTACAGCGTTACGTGAGGGGAAACTTTACTTAGCTTAACCGAGGAAGATCCTATTTTATTTCACTAAAAGCGTGGGAAAAGGTCTTATAAACGGCTCCTGTATTCAACCAGGGAATAGCTAGCGAAAGTATACTCTACTCACTATTAACAGTACTCACTAACCTGGAATGACAAACGATATGAACGTCTACGTCTTTGTTATAAGAATCATAACATTTAATAGCATGAATTTTGCATACTAAAATAAGCTCAGATCAGAGATGTCCCGAGAAATATTTTCATATCTGGAATACGCTTAGTTTTATATCATTTCTTAGATACCTTCTACGAACGTAATGCAAAACATCTATAACCAGAACTCAAACCAGAAAAGGCTATAAATGGTAATTTCAAATATTTTTGGTTTTTGATCTGAATTCCAAGTTTTATTATTTTATGCTAAATTCATCTAGCTGCCAAGGATCTTATCGCCGGTTAGGTAGAGTTCTCAATTAGCTGGGTCTTTCTTTTGCATGTTTATTTGTGTAATACATATCATCAAAGGTTTCGCCGGTAGTCTATATCCTCGGCAAAGAGGCAGTGAGCTGACTGCACGAATCTGCGCAGGATCAGCAACCCAGGAAGCGTTTGATGGCTTAAGTATTTCCTAGAATGTTACGGAGATATATTTTTAGTATGCGGAACTTGGGGGTTATAACCTTTTTCATGCAGATACTCAATGGTGGATATGCTGCTACGCTTCATTGGTGCTACGTCGATTAATATATTGAAAATTCACTATGTAGGTAAATGTATTCACTCTCATATTATTTTCGGGCGCCATTAAAAAAATGCTCAAAACTTAACATCATACGCATGAACATGCAATTTGAACATGCAATACATTTTTGAAGCTTTCATATACGTTTTTGTCTCACTTATTTTTTAACAACTATAAATAATAGTATTATGTAATATTTATAATATTTTTGATAATGGACCTACCAAAGCTCAATATACATCTCAAAACAATAGCGGCAAATAACGAACATACATAATATTATGCTCTACCACATTACTCGTATTTCTAGCAGAGGTACCTAGCCACTGCGTCTGAGCTGTCATTAAGACCAGGAGGTTTACTAGGTCATGTCACGTGAAGGGGTCACCCACCTCTGGCTCACTTGTACACAGGCCTTTCATGTATGTACGAGTACATACAAGATACACTTCATGAAAAGGCTTCATAACTTTGCAAAACCTACCTAACTGATAAAATCAAAGCTATGATGGTAAAGAATAAAGATATACTTTTGTAACACCAGGCTATAAAAAATATTGGGAAAATGAAAATAAATCGCTTGTCCCGAATCTCAATCTGTAATATTACCTAAGTATTGTTGAATTTTCAGTTAAACCAATATTTGGTTTTATTCATTAGTGCAACAACGTATACTTTTATTGGTATCATAATGTACAAACTTTAGCACAATGTTGCTGAAGGTAGTGGGTACAATTTTCTTACAAAATATTACTATCAAGGTAATGGCATGTGAAGGCAAAAACAGACAGCTAGCAATTTAGGTCCATCATTAAGAAGACCTAGGTCAAGACTAGGCCATAGAGATCCCACGGGCGCCACATCAAGATGGACTCGTACCGACAGCTATTACAATTATTATTATTATATCGACTGTTATGTTTTATCAATCGTCGCTTAGTGGTGGCTGATGCAAATGTGTGAATTAGGTTCGGGATATTGCCACAGGCGGCGCGGTTAGCGATTAGACTAGATGGAAGTTTTTTTATTCAAGAGTTATTTGCTCTTCAACCTAGAGCTAAGCTAGATTTTTTAAATAAAATAACGTACGTTTAAATTTATTTTCTATCTAAAAACCGAGTGTCGCGGTCAGGGAACCAAAAACAGGTGACTGTGTTAAAATAATTACACGAAGTATCGTTGTTTACTCAATTACGAACATCAAAGAGTTGCCATAATTGCGCCGTCCGCCATCAGAGCCAGTGTTGCCAACATTAAAATTGTCATCAACTTGTAATGACAAATAACTCTTATTTGTAATGACTGCTGGACGCGTAGAGTGGAGTGATGAAGTAAAAGTGTTGAGTTTTCAACGTGTTCACACCATTATCTGTTGGCGCTTGCATTAAGTGCTGTTACCCCTTATGAGGCTAACACAACAGTGTGTTAGCTTAGATGAGAGATGCTACATCTTGACTTTTGGGAAAAATTATGCAGTTAGTTTTGAATCTCCTGATTATCTAAAAACAAAACATTTACTATACCGTCGAATCTTTGATAAACACTTACGCAAGGCATTAGCATTGACAGATTCCCAGTAATGTATACTCATTGTTATACCAAGAGCCTTTCCCTTATTTACAATGCACTTTCATGAATTCTCGGACTCTGCTGGTCTAAAATGGATGTAGGTATTGAATTGAATAGTAAAACGGCTATATGGCGCAGTACCTATCAAAGCTTCACCATCGCATTCTAGTCGTCCACACACATATAAATTCAAATGAAACTTCGCAATTGTCAGATACCATACTGACTTCGTTTCACCCCATCGATGATGATGATAACATTGATTCTTAGGAGAATGGACGTGTGGTCGTGCCCTTATTGTTTGTCCTCAAAACAGTAGGAAAAGTTATAATAATTGCTATCGGGTCAAGCACACGCTATTAAGTTTACAGTTCTGTGCAGTTAGGTCACATACATAGGGAAAAACCGTTTATTTTTTTCAATGCGATATCTAGGGAATATTCTACATAATAAACTATGGTATGAAATAATTTACTGTTGGTAGATAATATTCTGAGTAGTGTAACGTGCATGAGCAAAAAAATACGGTCAAAATCTGTCTGAAATAATTTATCATGGATTCCGACCGGAGAATTTCGCGAATTGACAAAGCGACACACGCCTAACTGCCTAACCGCAGCTGCGCTAATTCAAATCAACCCAATTGCGCTTACAAAAGCGAGGCTGAAGAATGAGAAACGGGGAAATTATTCCGAAGTGATTTTTTTCCACCTCAGTCTGCGGTAGATGAGCACTGTCCATGTCCCTCGCCTTCGACTTTCATTTCGATCATTATAATTGCAATTTGATGGCAGAACACCGTTTTCTTTGTCAATGCTAACAAGTGCGGTAAAGAAAGTTGGGGTATTGATGTAAATAGTCCGTTTTCGCGTGGAGAGGAGCATAAATTGCGAGGCTCGGGGTTCATTAGTCAGCGGGAACGGTGGTTGACGACCAACGGCACTCGAAACGAACATCGGGGAAAGCCGAGTGCACGCTTACGTTCAGAAACTTAAGTTACTACAAGTTTTAAAACTTAAGTTCTAGCAACATTCATTACATTCATTATTTAAGAGTAATGGTTGAATATGAATACTTTATGGTAAATAATGGTGACTGGCCACATACAAATGCATGTCATCTGCTACACCGAATTCGATGAAAAATATTACTGATAAGTTAGTGTCGATCAAGGAAGACTTACACATGCGTAAAAGGTATCTAATCTTTTTCGGTCAGGATATTTTTAATGGCATAGGTAACTACTTAAGTACATCCTTTAAACATTACCTTGATGAGTTATATATATATAATCTTTTGTTTGTTAGTTTGTTGTTATATTTTTTTTAATGTTACTAACTTACACCGTCTCTACTAACACTATATGAATCTTGTTACTTGAATAAATGAAATTAGTTATTATTATTATCTACGCTCATTAAAAAAAAAACATTACATAAACAAACTCTTACCTTAAACAGTCTAACTGTAGGCCTAACTCTGTGCTGAATAAATGGACAGTAATAGGTCTCAACGGTACGGGAAAGGAACATATAGTAAGTAACTAAATAAACTATTTAATTGATTTCCAGCGAATTCTAATGAGGCAAGAAACCGTTGGCTGTAGCTTGTAGCGGCGACGGGAAACCTCCAACACTTATTTTATGTTGGAAGACCAACGGAATTTGGTATGCAAAGTAATTTTATGGTAAAAAATATCATTGGAAATTCTAGGATTATTTTTTTAAAGATTTGATTTGACATAGTTACATTTGACACGGTGGTTAATTTAATGTGTTTTCAACAAGCTGTTTGCTAATTACTTAACGATTTATTATTCCATTTTCGTTTAGCTGTGCTTATTTTTTTTAGGAAATTTAATACAGATTCGATGTGCTCCTATATTTCACAACTAATACCTTTCATTATAGTATGTACGCGAAACATGTGGAAAAACGGAAGGTACTACATATTTGTAGATCATAATGGTACGTAAGAATAAAATTCTGATTATAAAAACTATAATACTCGTATACGTACACGCTCACATGCTTACTGAAATGCTGCGTAAGTAATTGTATTTTATCACCTTTTCCCGTTATGTAACGGATACGAACAATATCACGTGTGGTGATGGGCCTTACCTGAAACAAATTAAATAGCAAATAAGTACAATTACATAAAACACTTAATTATTCTTACAAAAATGTACACGATGTCATTTCTAGGAATCTGATAAAAATAACGTAATATGGTCACTTGACTGATGCCTAGTGATTACTAGATACTAGATAGATGAGGGCTTTCATTTGACATAAACCAATTTTCTCTTTGGAGAATGCCTATGTTCAGAAGTGGGCGTAGGAAGGCACATGGTGATAGTCAGCGTTTGGAACTTTTGAACTGTATTACCCATTAAACAGATCTGAACCGAACAAACAATTCTTTGTGAAAGTCGTTCAGTTTTTGCCATCTCGGTTGAATGGATAAACATCTATAGAAATCGCTCTTCTAAATAAAAATACTTTATCGTGGTAATATGCAGTAATAAGTGTTAACTTGGAGTTATATTAGTGACATTAACTTGAAGTGATAATTATAAATAGCCTGGACCAATTAAAGTGAGTAATTTGCCCATAATTACAATCAAATTGTGACTTCAAATCACGGTTGATTCAAAAATAAATACGGGTAGCGCGGTAGATCCCAAGCTATTCTATAACTACACGCTTCGCCGTTCGGGTCATATCCGCGTGCGCCCTCGCCCGCCCGTCGGCGCGCAGTCTGACGCGACGTCACAGCGGCCGCCGTCATAGACTAACTACTCGCAGACGCGGAACGATCATCTATATCTGCAACTTGACTCTGAGAGGCAAATACACAATGTCTTTGGTTCAACGCTCTCCTGCAAAGTCCAGCCTACATTTATCTGACCCGAATCTTTCAACTAGCTCTGAGGTTGCGTCAAGGAACATGAAACGAAAACACCCAGATTGTGAATTATTTGATGCCTTCAGCTCTTTTTCTGCGGAGATTAAAAAGACATTAGGCGACTGGCGCCTAGACTTATCCACCAATATTTCACATATCAGTGAAAATATAAACAACATCAGAAGCGACTTAGATAAACTTACTGCAGCGACATCAGTAATTAAAAACGAAATGAATGAGCTTCAAACAAACCAAAAGGAGTTGGAGAAACGAGTTCTATCATTGGAGTCTAATCAATCATCTGTGAATAAAAATTTTACTGAAATACAATCATCAACACAGTTTCTTGCGAGTCAAAATGATGATTTTATTAGGAAAATTGCAATATTAGAGTCCGGAAAAAAAAATACTGATCAAACATCCGATGCTGTCTTCATCCTAGAGTCCAAAATAGACAGTCTGGAACAGCAGGCGAGACAATGTAATTTGGAGCTCAGTAACGTTCCAGAAAAAAGAGGCGAGAACCTTCTCAGCCTGATCGAGTCTCTGGGCACTCTTATAAACCTACAGATACAACAGAGGGATATCATCTCTGTGCATAGAGTGCCTCACGCACAGCCGGACAGCACCAGACCGAAGAACATAGTAGTCAAAGTCTCGTCGCGCATACTACGTGACAACATTTTGAGCGCGTTCCGGCTGAAAAAAGGAGTTATGGCTAATGAGCTTGGGCTCTCAAACAATACTAAACATAAGATATATTGCAATGAACACCTAACTCTGAGCAATAAGAAATTGTTTCGTGAATGTCGCGAAAAGGCAAAGAAATGCGAATTCAAATATGTGTGGGTCAAGCACGCCACCATACTTGCTCGAGAATCAGACCACTCGCCTGTCGTCGCCATCAGGTCTCACAAGGACCTCTCAAAGATTAAACCTCGAAATGCTGGACACTAAATTTAAGATTTTGTTATTGATCGTGTTTAATCTGTGTTTGCATGCATGTACATTTCTTGTTATTCCAAAAATATTTTTACTCGCAACTATGTATCTCACAGTATTGTATATTGCATTGTTATGTTACATTTATAAGCATAAGTATTATTGCGCAGTAGCTGGTTTTTACCTACCTGAAACACTTTTAAAATCCTTTTTCCTGTTTAAATATATTTTGAATACTATAATGTATATTTTTTTCCATACATATAATATAGACCTACAAATAGTTAAAATTAGTTATAAACATCAATTTATTCGAATTTTTTACAGTATGATAGATATTTATCACAATATTTTGCGCTGGTTATATTTTATATATTACGAATTAGTAAAAATAATATGTCTCTGTAATATTACGGCTCATATTCTAAACGGCGTACTTTACAAGTTCTTGGCTGGTAAGGGATACACAAATAACAATACTATGTATAAAAACACTACCGATATAGGTAAGTTCAGACTAAACAATGATTAATTGCAACGGTATTTTCAACCTGTCTATTTACTACCAAAATTGTAGGGGCACCAGAACAAAGTTACACACTCTTTATATGAATATTCTATCACATTCATATGACGTCATAATTTTAACAGAGACATGGCTTATTCCCGAGATCTCCAATGGCGTTTTTATTGATAACCGTTATGCAGTTTTTCGTTGCGATCGTGATCGTATAAGTTGTAAGAAGGAGGATGGTGGTGGCGTACTGATAGCGGTGGCGCGCGAGCTCGGAGCGACCCTGTCTCACCAAGACGCAGTGAGCGCGGCGTGCCCGCCCGGCGTCGATCACATTATGGTTGAAATACCTACTGCTGACCGTGCTCGACCCCGCCATCTTATCAGTGCCGCGTATATCCCACCTAAACTAAATTCTGAAGTTTATGAATCACACTTTAACTTCTTATTGCATATATTACAAGCTGAAAATATTAACAGTTATTGTATTGTCGGTGACTACAACTTACCCCTTCAGGAATGGTATGATCATGATACCCATTGTGTGCCTATTATACACGCTAGTGCACCACAATGCAACCGACATTTGATCAATTTTATATCGATCCTGGGCTGTTTTCAGATCAATAAACTTAGGAATATAAATAACAGAATTTTGGATTTGTTTCTAGTTCCGGAGGTAGAATCAACATGTTTTAGCGCACCTGTACCTCTTGTTCCACCAGATAAGTTTCATCCTCCCTTCTATTTGTTACTTAAAATTAAAAATCAAGCGTCAGTACCCCGACAACCAAGTTTTAAATACTGTTTTAATAAAGCAAATTATACTACAATTAATAATGAAATCTCTGGTATTGACTGGGCTCAACTATTTCAAGATGAACCTGCTGAGACAGCAGTATCTTTATTTTATGAAAATATTTATAAAATTATTAAAAAATATGTACCGTCCAAACCAACTAAAAGCTGTGCTTACCCTATTTGGTTTACTCGCTCCCTTATTCACATTCAAAAATGCAAAACTCGTGCTTGGATCAAATGGAAAAAATACCAAAATAAGTCTGACTATGAAATATTTTCTTTGTATAGGAAAAGATTAAAGCAAGAATCCGAGGTATGCTATAAAAAATATATGAAATGTGTTGAAGACAGCATATGCAGTAATGTGAAGTACTTTTGGACTTATATTTCTAATCTAAAAGGCAAATCAGATATTCCATGCACAGTTCAATACGGAGACATTGTTTCTAACGAGCCTGGGAAAACATGCGAGCTTTTCTCGGAGTTTTTCTTATCCGTTTTTGAACCTTCTTGCCTGTCAAACGGTTATACTATTGATAATATAATTGATATTGACAAGTTTGATGTTCAGGATACATTACATCAGATATATATTCCTTATAATGAAATATTTATTCAACTAAAGAAATTGGATCTGACGAAGGGCCCAGGGGCTGATGGAATACATCCAATATTTCTGAAACAAACTGCTGACTCTATAACTAAACCTTTACATATTTTATTTAATAAATGTCTAGTTGAAGGTGTTTTTCCTAGTATCTGGAAGATGGCAAACATCACACCAGTTCATAAAGGAGGTCCAAGAGGGCAAGTAGACAAATATAGACCTATCTCAATACTGTCTGCTCTGTCAAAGCTTTTTGAGAGGCTTGTTCACTCTATAATTTATCCTGTTTTGCATAATAACATCATGACTCAACAACATGGCTTTGTCAAAAAACGCTCTACCGTTACAAATCTTTTAGTTTACACCTCTTATTTATTTGAAAGTTTAGATAATAATAAGCAGACCGATAGCATTTATACTGATTTTAGAAAAGCCTTTGACAGAGTGGACCACAAAATTCTATTAGATAAAATCGCCTTCAATGGTATAAGAGGTAATCTTTGGAGATGGTTTAAATCATATATCACCAATCGTACTCAAAGGGTAGTCATAAATGGACATGAGTCCAAACCAGTGTCGATCAGCTCAGGTGTACCACAAGGTTCAATATTGGGACCTCTGCTGTTTATTTTATTTATAAATGATATTCACAAATGTTTTAAATTCTGTAAGTATTTACTATATGCAGATGATTTAAAAATCTACCACATAGTTGAAAATGATGTCGATCATATTGCCTTCCAACAGGATCTGGATAGGTTTTCTGAATATTGTATTGAAAATAAACTACAACTTAGCATAGATAAATGTAAGGTAATAACTTTCACAAAAAAAATCAATAAAAAAACTTATTCTTATTGCCTGGGTGACTCTGCTCTTGATAGGGTTAACTCAATTAAAGATCTAGGTGTTATACTAGATAGTAAACTACATCTTGATATTCACATAGAGTCAATAAAAAGTAAGGCGTTTAAGATGTTTGGGTTTGTCATGCGATCTAGCATACATTTTAAAAAGCCATCTACCTTTCTTCATTTGTATAAATCGCTAGTAAGATCCCAGCTTGAATACGCCATAGCAGTGTGGAACCCATTTTATAATAAATACAACACAGCCCTTGAAATGGTACAGAAGAAATTCTTGAGATCTATGCATTACAGATGTTTCCATTCACGTATGCCATATAAAACACTCCTCAGCAATTACTCTATTTTATCCCTAGAAAATCGACGCACCTTACTAGATGCTATGCTTCTATATGACCTTTGTCACTCCAAATATGACTGCATTGACCTGAACAATAAATTATGTTATCGTGTACCCAGCCGGGCGACTCCAGCGCGGGCAGCCCATCCCTATCAGCTGTTCGCTATCTCAACAGCTCGCACTAACGCCGGTAAACGTGAGCCATTTAATCGCTTAGCAAGCTCTTATAATAAATTCTTTAATAGTATTGACATCATATCAAGTAAGCCAAGTAATTATAGGAGACATATTATTGATACTCTGGAAAACCTAACGTCATCACAATAATTATATATATTTACATTTAGTATATTGTAAATATATTTATACAATGTATATGTACAAACTTACTGCCTGCTATATATATTTATTTAATATTATCCATATATTTATGTTCTTTTGTTACTGAATACTTTTCAAATTTAAAAAAGGTGTTTCTTCAGTTTCTTTCTTTAGTCACTTAAGTTAAATCTTACTCTTTTAGTTTGCATGTTTCTTTTTATAAGTTTAAATAATTACCTACTTAATTAAATTAGATAACTGTATAATTTACTCATAAAATACTTTTTTGGTAATCTGTGGTTAACTGTGTTGGTAGTACATTCGTTACTATTTAATGTGTATAATACCATTAGCTTAAATATAATGTACTATTGTTTGTTAATCTTAAAATAATAAAATAAAATAAATAAAATAGAAATTCACACAAGTGCGTCCACTTCATCGGTATTGCTGACGCCGTTTCTCCATACATTTATGACAATCCGTTTGGTGCGAAATGTACGATACCGATGGGTGGACGCTTACCTTTATGTGGATTACCATTTAGGCGTAATTTTATGTGCATTACTACGTGGGTAGGTGCACTATGACCAAAAAGGCGTGCCAACTATGGGTTTGACCATTATTGTCAATTACTGATTTGGGTTCAAGTGATTTACATCTGTTTTCTAAAAATACTGTTACAATGGATATCTATGGTAAGTTTGGTTAATTTATACTCGTAGGTGTTTTCTAGCCGAGCCGAGCTTCGGTTTATTTTGTGGGTCTAGAAGTATGTAAAAAGTTTATCTATACAGAATCAAGAATTTGGTGGAGCATGTCAAAAAGAAGCAGTGAGTAGAAAATAAGTGTAAAATTGCGAAAATAAAAACGGTAGAAGATCAAATTAATTACGGAAGCAGAGACCTCTACCTATCCTGAGATATATTACGCTATAGACACAGGATTAATTTATACGATAAACCTATAAATTAATCACACAATATTTTATGATTTTATACACTAATAAAGGTGCGTACACACGGGCGGAGAAACCTCGTGGTTCCGTTATCCGCGCGTACAAGTGGGACGCGCATAAGTCTCCGCGCTTGTCCCAACTTGAGACAATACCATTAATCCATACGGAACCAGATTACTGTGTAATGGCCTTAACTTGAGCCTATCAAGAGAGCTGAAGCTACACTTGAGTAAGATAGAGACGGACTGTTGTTTATTAGTTATTAGATACGAGGAGAGCTATTACGCTGTACTTTTAGTGCATGTTTTGTAGTTTGCGAAAACGAAACATGATTACGTTTTCATCTGTCTTTTGCCTACGTTTTCTGTAAAAAGTATGCAATCGGCACGTTTAATACAGTGAGAAAGAGTCATGGCTCACGCAGTAGCGCACCGAAATTTAGTTTTTCGTCTGAGAGGGTGACGCTCCGGGTTTCGTAGGACAGCTCTTGTTCGTTCGTTTTTCGGTGGGTAGATGTAAAGATGACGACCAACGCAACAACAATTGAAAATTCCAATTGAAAATTTGTCTGAAATGGTACTTATTAAAAGTTCTTAAGTAAATCTCATTTGCGAAATAATTATAGTCTCACGAAGTACGGAGTGAATTAAATTTAATTCTTAATTTTATAGTTGTGCTCTATGTTACGTTAATTTAAACTTACCTACAGTAGGGAAAGGGTATTAAACTTTAATAGGTGCATCTTTCAATGTTACTAATTTAATCAAGTCAATAGTCGTTTCAACTTTCATACACTATAATTAATATAGTAGAAGTATTTTAGCACTATATGTACACTTATTTACACAATAAGTGATCATGGTCGTTCGACTTGTGCGTGAACTTTTGTACATCCGTAAACTTTCTTTTGATATATTCGTCGCGGCAGCAATCTCTGTTACACATTCAAAATACTGTCATACAAAATTCTTCATAATCTTCACACACGGAACACTTTCAATGACAATAACCGATTCTTATCTGTATCTGCGTGATTGGGTACAACTGGTACAAGATATTGTTTTGTCGGCTCATCCGATCAGCTCTGCAATGATGTATGCGAACTGGGCTGCTGCTGACACCTCAATGATCTATTTAGCAGTTGTAATCTACTCTGTGTGCATTGTTCTCTGTGACGGTGCGTGCTTATCTGATCTCTCTCTATGCTTTTTGTTGGGCACTTTGTTAATATGTCTCCGTATTGTAATGACATCGTTTTTGTATCACGTGCAAAATTCAATAATTGTTTTATTATTTATTTACATAAAATTTTCTTCGCATTACAGCATACACTAGTAAGTACCTACGTTATACATTTAAACTGAATAAAATCCAACTCAAAAAAACATCTTCAAACATAGTGTTACTAACCTTACGACCTCAAAATTGAAACGCCGAACGCTAGTCAACCGATCTACTTTAGCGACCAAATAAACGCGCTTTTTTCTACCAAAGTTTATACCTTTATTTGTTATGCCTGCGTACAGCAACGTGGGGATTTGTAAATATTACCGCGGATGATAAATGGAGCGTTGTAATCGGTACAATTCCCGACCATTACACGCCTCGCGCTCTGAACTTTATGCGTCTCATTTATCCACTCCTCAATGAATCAACGGTGAAACGTGCATGAGGTAAACACGAAAACAATAAAACCAAGAATATGATTGCACAGGAAAATGCCTTGTAACTTGGTCTAAATATAGACTCTCAATTAACATTAGATTGGACTTAATTTCGAAAGTATTACAGTCAATGTTTACTAACACAAATTATATTTCACGCATGCACGCCCAAATAAGATCACCAAGACACATTATTAAAACCGATAGCCGCTTACTTACACTGGTTATCAGCGTGAAAAAATCTCGTCATATTGTTTGATGACAAACCGGCGCTTTGTCGCGTCGGCATTAGCGAGGGCCTTCCTGAAGCGCGAACGAACGAACGAACGGACGAACTGTGCCTGTAGCTGTGGGGCCGCGCCGCCAGTCCCGCTCGCCACACCGCCGCGGACGCACGCGCAGCCATGCTCGCCCGCCGCCTGCTCGCCCTCGCCGCGCTCGCCGCCGCCGCCGCCGCCGCCGCCGACCCGCCGCGCCCGCGCCTCATCGACTTCAACCCCTGGGCCTGGCTGCCCACCAGCCGCAACCGCTCGCCCTCCATCATGGACTACTTCTTCCCTCCCTCCCGCACCCCCAAGCACTCCAACCTCGACCCAGCCGCAGACCGCAACCCTCCCCTAACCACCCTGCCCCAAACTACACTCGAGGAAAAAAGCGCGACCACCATAGAGGACAGGGCGACGACGCGCAAGTCCTCCGCGACCAAAATAAAAACGACCGTACCCCCGACCACGGTCACCGTCCAGAAAAAGAAGAAGACGAGCTCGAAAACGACGACAGCCGCGCCAACTACTATCGAAACTAAAACGACCAGAGTCCCGGAGACGGTCGGGACGACCATCCGCGAGACTACGACGGCCAAGCCGACCAAGCACTACACGATCAAGCCGCTGGTCCGCACCACCACGGAGACGCTGGTGCAGGAGACCGACAGCACGTCGTCGGAGAGCGACAGCACGGAGACCGTGTCCGGGTTCGAGTCCACGCAGACCACGGCCGCGGCGGACGCAGACACGGCGGCGGCGGCGCTGGCGGACGCGCGCTCCACGGACGCCGCCACGGCCAGCACGCCCGACGCCACGGAGCCCACCACGCCGCCCGACGCGCCCGACAGCCGCGAGGGCTACCTGCCCCTCAGAGACAAGCCCCAGCAGACACACGTCAAGATCAACGAGCAAACCAACAAAGAGGTCAGTCACACCCCCTTACTCCAGTGAATAAGATTAGGATTTTCACAGGCGATTACAAGTGATCGGGCATTAATTGCAACTTGCAGGTAATAAATATTCAGCGCGTTTAAAAGCCCCGCCAATATCACCCCCAGTGTTCTCAGTGCGCAAGAATGAACTCACATAAATTTTATCTAATGAGCCCCCAGAGAAAGGTTAGGCGTGCATTCACCGTGGTACGCGCACGTTCCCACATTATTATTGCAAATTGATATGCATTATTTCGCGCTACCCGCTCGATCGACAGGTTAAAAATAGAAAAAACATAGAGAAAAACGGTTAACATGGTCGGAGTAACGCCCTTTGCGCCATGATCTATGAAATGAATTCTGCCGTGGAAGCCATCTATCTACAAGTTGTAAAAGAAAAAAAAACTGTGATTGGAATAGTTTTAATTGTTAAGCAGGTAATGGTCAATTAAACAAATTGAATATTTGAATGTTCCCATGGATTTACCTCGGAGTTGCGCGGCCGCTCGGTGGCCGAGTGAAAGCAATACTTAGCTGATGGAAATCGCGAAACGGTACCAACGTTTTTGTTGAGAAAATTTACCAGTAAAATGAATGAAGGTTGCTTACTTAGCTGTTTACGGTGCGCATTGGTTAGCACTTTTTTCATTGTTTTTTGGGATCGAATTCTAAACTATGTGGTCGATTCCAATACCAGAAAAAAACAAAGCTTGTAAAGTCTTAATCGGACATCGAAATATTTTTACGGTTGCGAATATTTTTTAGTTTTTAAGATATTTTGTTTTCATTATTATAGATCCAACTAATTGACACATACCTATTTGTAAAAGACATGTAAAGCAAACAAATGATCTCGATCGGAACACTCGCATACCTCGACAGCCGGCGCAAAAACCACGAAAGCGATGTGATATGAAATCAATTGAAGTGCGAAACAGACTAATCAAGCAAAAAGCGAACTATTATGGGTTTTATCGGGTGAAAACATCTTATTAACATGTTCTTACAGGATTACATAGTGGCAGTTGATTTGAAAGGGTAAAAAACGTCCTTAGCAAGAAGACTATTAATTTTTCTTGTGTAGATTGAGCTTGTAATGATAGATTAGGTTGACATATTAATAGGCTCTATCTTCTAGTGGGACGTGAACTCAATTGATGCAGGGGGTAATTTACTAAAAGGAGATGTGGATGCAGCCTTGTTTTTTTTGTTGAATGAAGTCGTGTGGATGGTGTTGATGTGGTCGACGTAAGATGACTGAGATATTAACGAGGTTCTCAAAGTGAAAAAATTAATATGAGTCGAATTTGGCAAGGTTGAATTTGTTTTAAATGTTAGATTGCAAGTTTTATGTACAAGAGAATGGTGATCAGCGTAAAGTTAGCTCATTCATAAGTCAAGTTAGGCATGGAGTGAAAAATATTGAGATTTATATTGTTTTACCTACATTTGGAAACTTCTAAACTTTATTGGTGCAGTAGCCAAAACATTTAATTTAAACATGTTTTCTCCTACAACCGCGTATGAGTGCGGTCACATTATGCGTCCACGATGTTCAATTGAAGAAACTCGAATGCTACATGAAAACCGTCTAGTACTTTCTATTACACAATCGAAGTTCAATCAACGGGATATCGTGATCTTGGCCCTTTTGTACTACAGTCTGTTCCCCGGCGGTGGCTTGCGGTGACAAAAGGCGCGAGCGAGCGTCGTAACCTCACGCAATTTGCAGTTACGCATAATTGTGTCATTTACCATTTTTCATTACAGGAATATTCCATTACCTTCATAAGCTTACAGTAAAGTTTCTTATGCTAAACTGTATTACCATAAACCTGAGATAGTTTAGCAAACTGATTAATACTACTGAAGCCACTAGTAATTAAATTATATAACAGTTTTATAGCATAAACCGGGAAGGAACCACGTCTATGAAAGGAGATTAACTTGAACCAGCTGGATTAACTTTACCATAATACACAAAGCTACGCCGGCACACTCCGCAGCATTTAGCATTACCTCAGTAGGTACACGACTTAATGAATATTATAGCTGAAAACTTACGCAGAGAAAACCATTAAACTTTTTCCGTAAACGGTGAATATAAAATTTTAACCGCCATCTTGGAAGATCGACTGTTTCTGGCATTTTATTAAAATGTACGGCTCTCGATAACATAAAATTTCGCTGCCGTGATGATTTAATGCCTTTTCTGGATAGCCGACCCACAGTTACATCTTTATTGATGTTTCGATTCTTAGAGTATATTGATGGTGATCTGTATCCTTATTCTGGTACGGAAGAACTACCCGTGGCGATTTTGAAGCAGCCATCGATCACTTTGCGGGATGCTGATTGGTCGAGCCCGCGCACCGGGCCTCGAGATCGCAGTCCATTAGATCGAGTGAACAGGAATAGGACGCCAGCTTTAGGCTAATCGACTTAATGATAGCCGCAGATAGCTTTGATCATACTGTGCAGGTATTTGCATTTTGGCGTCGTTTGCTACATTTACTTGGGGCTATTATGCATGAAATTGCCATTCGCTTCCAGATGTCCGGTGTGAAATACAGGATCCTGTCAGTATAGGGCTATTAGTATGGTTTATTTTTGAAGAGATATGAATTCAATTGCTGTCATAGACTATGACACTATAGTAATGATACTGATAGCAGCTGTAGTGCAGCCCAGTTCAATACAAGAATGAGACATAAAAAAATTATAACCCTGTAAAATCGTACGAAAGTAATAGATAGTTATAAGAGTTACAAAAGCTAGCACTTAGCTATTTGTAATGTTGCTTAGTTAGATTATTTCAATCCAGCCTTCATAACTTAAAATTAATATTTTCAATGCTCAAAACCTAACAACGAAATCCTTCCGCTAAAAATTACTACGACAATTCTAAGCAGACGGTTGTCAAGTAGTGTATGGGCATTTCGTATTGTCAATAAAGTGATTTCCTTTTACTGCTGAAATGGTGGAATAATTCAAGACCACTTGACTTCTCATTCAGTATGCTGAACACACTCCCCTTCAGTACTATATTTTATTTCGTTTCCTACATTGACAAAGGCAAATCCAAGAAATTGTGCAAGTAGAAATTTACTGTATAAAAATGGAAACGTAAGTACATCATTATAGATAGTTCTATACGATTAAGTTTTTAATGATAAACTCTTGTTGCTTTTATTAACTCAAAATATTTCCCTTAATAATACAATGAAATAAGCAAACTTTGCTGATAAATCATAAGGGTTATTTTTGTATTCAGAAATAGTAATCACCTTAAGTTTGTTCAGTTTATTTTTTTCCATTCAACAAAAAAAGTATTTTTTATTTTTTATAATCTTGCTACGAATTCTAAACGGGAGATAAATAAATACAAAAAGTATTATGTACATTTCATTCATATTCAGAACTCCACAAAACAGGTGATTACAGTGTGTTTATGACTAGTTTATTCCAGTATAAACTGTTGCACTTGACTATTTACATATTTGACGGAAGTGCGTTTTCCCATAAAGTAAGATTTAACTGCACTATTAAATAACAGACCGGATTCTTAATAATTATGTTCTACCTTTTAGTTAACTAGTATTATTTTTAGCCCTAAGTTTACCGGTAATCAAGGATAACTAGACTTTTATTCAACACTGAACGAAAAATTGGGGGCTTACGAGTTTGACGTGCCTTACTGCGTGTCAATATAACTAGAATTTTATCTGTGAATATACCTAAGGCCGATTCCCTTCCTACATCTATTCTCAATGGGGGAGTAATGTACCTGGCTCTCTCCTCCCTTCTACAGGGTGTTGCAAAATTGGTATACTAAGCCGAAACCTACATGTGCAGCATGATATATCCAAGCCCGAAACTGAAATCAGAATTTGGAAATTCGCGAAAAAGAAAAAACCATAGAAAAAGTCACGTGACCAACAAAGTTTCTATGGAAAATGAATTTTTTTTTTCGCGAATTTTCAAATTCTGATTTTAGTTTCGGGCTTAGATATAACATGCTGCACATGTAGGTTTCGGCTTAGTATACCCTTTTTGCAACACCCTGTATAAACAGATAATTTAAAAATAATACACTCACGGGTAAAGAAACTGTTCCACTTACAAAATTCAGACACCATCTGATGGCAGATCATGGGGCTGTTTCCCCATATTTTTCATTGTTTAATAGGAAATTTGAACGAAATATTAAGTTTTTTAGTTATTTATATTCTGGTACACCGTTAAATGTACTTAAATATTGCAGAAGGTCGGTTTAAGAATCGTCCTTAACATAGTTTTTTTCCGTTTAGGAGTAATTTGGTGAATTTCTCAATGGAACTTTTTCATTGCCCGTGAGTGTAGTTTTTTAGTATATTTGGGGTAGTTCAATGATAAAAAGCCACCCCGTACGTGGTATGTTTGTCTCATATCTGCGGCGCGGCGGCGTCACGTTACATTCGTACTACGCGGGGGAATGTGAATGTTGGGAAAGGTCGTAAAATGACTTACTTCGTGGAAAGTTCATGTACCGTCCGCAACGCCAGTTAGATCTATAATATAATTATGTATTTATTTTGTTTTTTTTTGTAAAAGTTACGCATAACAAAAATTGCAAAGACTAAAATCACGACATTTTATAAAAATCCTTTATCCAGATGTAAAACAGACTATGTAAAACTGAACTCCAAAATTACTGGGAACAGTAATAGCAAAACATAAATATAGGTAGGCACTTCAGATGGGGAACAATGATAAAGTTCCAGTGACTTAGCACCAAATTAATCCAAAAGGAAAAGGCTAGCTTTGGTGACGGCGTTGACCCCGTCTGCAATATTGAAGTAGAGGTTCATTTATCAACATCAACATATAACCAACAATTAAGTTTTTAATTTATGAAGCTATTAGATTACATTTCTCTGGAGATTAAGGTATTTTTCGGCATTTTGTGGATGCAATTTTTCCTTGCTCGCGAGTATGTAAACAGTTTAGTTTATTTCTGTTTTATTGTATGTTTGTTTGTATGCCTATGGACTTGTTTCCGGCAAATAAATGATATAAAAAGTATAATAATAATTATCCGATCCCGTTTCTGTCTGTACTAAGCAACTGTAGTGGTTAGGGGCAATCATGACGAGCATTTAAGTTGTTTAATTTTAAATGAGAAGTCTGTGGTAGTAAAAGGCATACCTTATTTTCTTTGTTTACATCATTATTTTATATTTTCAACGGGAAGTTGTAGAGATGTAAGTAAATGTTTGTGTTAAATCAAATAAACTAAAAACCTTACTACTAACTGCGTATTAAACTGGGCAATTCAAAACGCTCATTAATTACGAAAAAATATAAAACAAGTAAAAACTTCAATCAGAGGAACAGAATTTATTGGAAAGTCTAATTTCAAAATTAAAATGAAGAAGGTTAATCGATTTATTGACGACACTTGAATCGATTCACTTTCTCGTCAAGTACCACTCTAGTAAAGGTCGAATCCTCAATTAGATTTACCTAATTAATTAGCGATAGTTGAAGCGTCATTGATTCAAGAGAAATTTTATCTAATTGTAATTATTAAGTTTAAAGTCGTATCGAGGTATAGAAAACCGAATTTCAGCATAATTTGCTTTTACCATGAAACCTTGGTCTTGTAAAATGAATATTTAACTATAACTACTAAGGAAGAGAACAAATCACCTTTCAAATTGTAGGTTCACACAGTTTTCATTTTACATAAGTTGATGATAAAAAATCTTACAACTTGAAAGATACATCTTCAGATTGGTGGATATAATATCAAAAGATAGATGGGTCACGGGCACATAACTGAAGGTCTCAATAAACCTTCTCTCAAGTGAATGATAGTCACTTTCATTTTATACGTTTATTTCATATTAAATAAGATGAGTTGGTCGATGCAATATAAACCACATATAACTTTTCAGCGTTTAAATCATATGAAAGTGTAGTCATTGATAGACAGAGAACAGTTGGCAGTAAAACGTAAGTAGTCAATTCAGTGTTCGTGTTTATACCAAACATTTTAAACAGACACAACATTTAAATTATACGACCTAATTCAGCGGCTGCGGCCAATCGGAATGTTAGTGAAAGAGGCGAAAGTAAGCGTAGGCTAAGATCTAGGTTCTAGGGCTCATAAATTGCCCATTGTACAAGCACTGTTTTCTATGTAATTCTCAAGGCTGAGGCCTCACCTGTATCTAAAATGAATCGTTGAAACAACTGTTACATTATAAATAACATTCAAGCCTTTAAATTGCATAATATACCTGTGTACTATACATGTATACATCATGGTTGGTAATACTTGAATAGCAAGGGAAGCTTCAATCTTTGTTAACTCGCTGAGTATTACACTTTCATCTTTACAATTTCATGGTTGTTAATTTTAAATGGCATAAACTTTAAACAACAAAATGATGCTTAAAAGCCTCTTGCCCAGTTTAGGTCAGAATTAATCCGTGAAAGTTTTACAAGCTTCTTTACTTTTAACAAATGATATAAGGATTTCCTGCTTAAGAAAATAAATTGAAACGCTCAACGGCGAAAGTCTTCATCAGTGAACCAATTATTTTGTTAAATTACCTATCATCGCTTTTAATAGCTTCCTTGCAACAAAAAATGCCCTGATCCGTTCCTGACAGCCTTATCTGACATTCGTTTATAAGCGGAAGCGTTCTATTTAGCTTCAAAAACTCACCGAGCCATATTAGCTAAATTCCATGTTTACATAAAAAAAATCTTTCCGCGTGCGTAAATTAATGAATCAGCGGAGTGTAATGACCATTTTACATATTGTTAACGCATTTTTGAATGCGCAAACGCATGACACATGCGACGTGTTCCTACTTTCGTTCTCAAAACTGTCGGCATGTCAAGCAATTATGTGTAATGATGTTAAGTTGTCACTGCTAGTGACAACTAGAGAAAAGGTTTTGCTTCACCGATTCATTGTTCTGGACCACAATAGACGTTGACGTGCAACCGTCAAACCTTTGTAAAAATATTTTTCATTCAAAACTTGAGCAAAGCTCCGCGAAATTCGGAGAACTTGGACATAATGCCGTATGTATGTAAACTATGCATTGTGTTTTGAGTGCAACACATTTAGCTTTCTATGCAATTTTTGACATTTGCAAATTTTTTGTCAACATGTTTCCTGAAAATTCTTATTCAATTATTCGTACAGCTATTGCACTATAACGACCACAACACTAAATGACTCAATCAAGCCAATGAAGACGACGTGGTCGCAGAAGTGGCTCCACACGGGTCACACACCTGGAATTACATACACACTGACATTGATACGTGACACTGCGCGCAATGTGTGCCGAAGAAATGGGAGCGCGCGTCGCAAAACCGCCCAGTGCGGTAAGATCCCATTACAGATTATTACCCAGATTCGTAGGGTAATCGCACCTTTCATCGGCTCTTGAGCGAATTTCGTACGTGTCCGAGCTATTTCTAGAACAAGGGAGTCATAAATAAGCTATGGATGCCCTTCAGGGTGCCGAGCCGTACGAACATTCATAAACTCTTCTCCATTTCTAAACATCATTCTTTTCTAAATGCTTGTTTTGTAAACTCATCTCCGGTAATAATCTGTAAACTCGTAAAAAATAAGTGTTCAGCAGTAAGAATATTTAGTCTACACCTTAATAAAACATCAAGCAGAAACCTGAAATCTCCCGTTTCGCAAGAACAACATTATCAGTTCAGAGAGCTTAGCTAAGGTATCGCAATTTTAGTACACCCTCCATCAAGAGAACTAAAAATGGAAATAAAAACTCGGTGCTTTAATGTACTGGGTAACAACAGTACGCACCCGACTTAGAGCCAATGAAGCAAGCAATAATAGAGCCATAATATCACTCGAGCGCAGGAGATATGATTGATGTGAGAATGTGAGTGGATCGATGATCTATCGCTCGCGAAATGATTGGGAACGATTGTGAAGAACACAGTTCGCGGCAAGGAAATAATAAATATGTTTGAATAGATTTACATTGTGAGTTAGGTATGAGTGTTAATTTAACTGATTAGGTTATAAAATGAATTTTACTTAATTTTTTTTAGCTAAAACATATTAAAAAAATACATGTTGCGTAATAAACGGAACACTCTGGCCGCGCCAAGTTAGTTTATTATTAAAATACTAATATTTTTAGTACTTAAGTACTACATAAAATAACGTAATAATTAGTCCGAGTTTCTATGCTATTTGTATTTACGAAAACATCATAAACATTTGCATGGCACAGCAAAAAGAGATGGTAATTTTCGTACAGATTAAAATCTTGAGTGAGGCAGCGCCACACTAGATGGTATCAAATCTAAATTAAATGATACGATCCGTATCTTAAATGTTTATGATGATATGTTTATAACTAAGGTTAGTCATTTAAAATGAACACAAGTACAATAATTTAAGATTATTAACAAAAATATTTTTAAACACAGTGTTAATTAAATCATTTAAGTATTTCCTTTGATTAATCTTTTCGCCAGGGTTTTTCTTCTCTTTTTTTTAATTTGTTTCGATTAAGTACATCTATTCTAGATTGTCGTTATTACAACGGAGTTAAATATCCTATTACTGAATTTTAATGCCCTTCAATGGATTGAAAAATTAAGAATTTAAACTATTGCAATACAAATAAGCTGTTTTTAATTTGCACCAATACATTTGAGTAATTAAGTGGCAAATCTCATGGGCTTAAGGGCACTGCATCATAAAGTCATTATAAAATAATTTACTCAAAGTAATGGCAGAACATGCAGATTTATAACGGCAGATGTTGTTAATGAAAAACAAGTTAAGGACCAACGATTCGTGTCAGATAAGACAGATGAAGATATAGAGCCATGGAAGTAAATTAATCAGTGGCAAAAGTGTGGGTAGTGAGCACGGTAACTCGTATATAACTGAATACCTTGATGCAGACTTCAACATTTGAGAATATTATTTATATTACTAGCTGTCCCCGCGAGCTTCGCTTCCGCTAAAGTTCAGATTTACTATAAATTTTATTCTAAAAACGTTTATATAATGTATTTTATATATTATGTGTATTGTATTGTACCTATATATTTTTAGGGGCTTACCGGTAATTATTAGTTTTTCATTCTTGCCGAAAAACCATCCCTGAACATAAAAAATATGGTAAACTGTATTTAGGCGTTGTTGAGTTATACGCTTTCCAACGCATTTAGAGATTAATTTTCATATTATATGTAGGTAGATAGATTTAAATAATGAGAGCTGTCGTTGAGAGTCCCCCGCTGTGGAACCTTCAGGAAATAATTGGTACAAAATACAAAACGTACCAACCAACATACCTGCACGAGTCACAACCAATTTACAGTGCTCCAAAATTGATAATGCGCATAGAAATCTTTGACAGATCGGTTGTTTTCGATTATGTGACACATGATATTGACTCCTATTTCTTACGAACAAGGTGCAAAATGCAAGTGTTTTTTTAAGGCTCTTACGATTTAATAATTCGGGTGTCAAGATCTGCATGTGCATTATTAATTTTGGATAAGTGTACTTCCTTCCAATCAAATGTATCAGTTGGAATATCACGCAGTAATGACCCTTAAGACTTCCAATCTCGTCAAGGTAAATGTGACGGATCCTCGCATCGCACAGGGTCGACGTTCCCGCGGCCGGAATCGGAGGGTTACTCTATACTGGCAAAAACTAACGAACGAGAGTTGTCGTGCAATCGGCACGTTAAACGTGCAACGAGATAGAGTAGTCGTGGCTCGTTTTTTGTGATATAGAGTGACCCCGCCGCGCGTGTCACTTGTTACGCGCTCGTCCAATGACATAAACGATTCGTCGGACCCAATTAGGAGATCTTCGTGATGTACCGCAACGTGTGCTGTTGTTGCGGAGGTACAGTTGCGCTTCAGTAGAATTGAATACCTATATCTTTATTATAAAATACATCACATAAATTGGACTTACAAAAAATATACTTACTAACTAGAAACAATGTATAATAGGCGCCCTTAATTCAACAACCCTTGATACAGCAACTAAATTCAACTGTTTTTTCTATTTAGGTAATATTTGTATGATAAATAGAGAGTATTCATTTTCATTTGATGATAGTCGTCGTCTTTGTAAATTTCTTGTGTCATTCAACTACCAATTTCATTTTATGCATCTGTAATTAATGTTATGTGCACACGTATTGTAAGTTAAACATATCATTTTCATTTTACACAAGTCTGTGCACTGTACCTCCGCTATACGGCACACAACTGTCCTGCTCAGAGCAACGCACGCGATAGGAGGGTTACTCTATACTGATGAAAAACAAACCAACGAGATTTGTATTGCACTCGGCACGTTTAATACAACGAGATAGAGTCGTGGCTCGCGCAGCAGCGCTACCAAAGTTATTTTTTTGTCATATAGAGTGACCCCCAGAGTCCGCACGCAAAACGAAACGCCTCGAGATAAACGCAACCGTTTCGGAAAACGTTACGGTCCCAATAACGAATCTCATAACGGTGCGGCCCTACGATTAATTTATGGACCTTGAAATAAACGGTGATTACGCCAACGAGATGAAATCGGTATCTATACAGGGTGATGAAAAGTTATAGTCTACGCAGAAAGTGGATGAACCAGGTTGTCAATCTGGACAAATATTATGTTACCTTGTAAATTAGCTTTTATCAATCATATATTTATTTGAAACAGTAAAGTAAGCAAGGCGAGTATGAGACTATACTAAGATGAAGCTGCTTAAAAAAAAAGGACGACTGTTCAATTATAACGAATACGTCAAGATCTAAATCGTGTTTAAGATACGATCAGTGTTACCAAGCGTTGATAACTTATTCAGACAACGAAAATTATTTATAACTTATGTTATTTAATATCAGAACATAATAGAGTATCCTGTTTGTTTTAGAATATTTAAACAGTACAATGGTAAGTTGTAATAATAATATTATTATATGTAGATAGACAAGATGATGCAAAACTATTCTTCATAAATGGATCAGTTTGTTTTATATAATAAATAATGTTGTATCCCTGTAATTTAATAAGCAAGCAAGTTTATTTAATTACGTCTAGAAAAACTTATTAGGAATATGCTGACAGCTTCACTATTCATCATTCGACATTAATTCCAGTTAAGTAACTTGGATATAGTTTGATTAAGACCACACGTAACGATTGACCAAGAAAAATATTTAAGCAACAAAAACAACTAAATTATTTAATTTATGGACGGTGTATGGTGTATGTAAGATACCAGGGGAGCAGCTGACGGTTTAATAGATAAACTGAACATGGATATTCTTATAAACGATGTAATAAATAAATCGGGTATTTCAGAATAGGACCAGAAAAATCTGTCTCTCAAGCGCTCTAGGCAATCCCGGGTACCTACTTGAATAAGAGCTAAACAAGATTTATGTATTTATATGTTATAAGAATATTCTTATAACATAATATTAAAATGTTGGTGGCATCGCGGTCCAGTTGTCGGCGTAAGCAGCCGTATAGACGGGCAATAACGAATGATGACTGTTTCATTTCATTTAAGTTTTACAAGCGCCGACCATCGGCCATGCTGCGTCATCAAACACACAAATACTTAAATAAATAGTAGCTTGAAAGCGAAGCTAACAATGGAATAATTGTAGAAAGTGTACAAATTGATTTTTATCACGTTAACTACGTGCTGGCTGGTAGCGGTGTGGCGGCGCCTTTTCGTGCGATCGAGGGGTCACCGGTTCAAATTCAAACAACTTCCAGCAAAATATTGCTATCTTAACTTTCAACAAGATATTTCCCACTTGGCATGCGATAAAATACCGTAATATTCGATTGAAAAAATACTACACTTTATTTTTGAACTTACTGAATAATCTGAAATAGCTAAATTAATTTATACATACTTGTATGTGAATAATCAAACTAACGATTTATCTCAAAAGATCGATTGTTCAATATTTAAGCACATAAGTAGGTATAGTTATAGCAGGAACGAAAATCTTTAGATGCAAGCAATATTGGCGTAGTCTAAAAAGGCAAATTTCAATTAGGATCTCAGATAAACATTACCACGAGATAACTATACTTGGAATGTAATTAAAATGAATTAACGACTGTGGTCACTTCCTGTTCAAGAAGATCCCATCTTTATGATATTCTCTATTAACTGATGAAATGTTAAGTTCTATAAATTACTTTCTAGTTAAAGTTAGGTTCCTATCTCAAGATACCTATGAACTATTTCGGCACATTAATTCATGAAAATTCATATCGCATTTGTGTATCTTCCCTATCTGCTTGAACTTAAAGTATATTATTTTATCTTAGATACTAAATTGACAAGCACAAAAGTTAACGCCAGATTTTATTGAACTTGATATGAACACTCGTCAATTTATTGTATCTGAGTAAAAAAATAGACTTTATATACTAATAACATGCATATAAATAACAATAAAATAAGCGGTTTAGGTTGTTATCAGCTGATCAGTTATGTATTAATAACTGCGAATAGAAAATGAAAGCTCCGAACCAAAACACATTTGTTTTTCAAAAGTATAAATCAAATATCTAACCCTGGAGCTACAGAATATACGTCATACTTTCTAATTGCCAAAATTAATCGTGTCCATCTCCGAAATACCGAGTACTTACAAGTTACAAGTTGGGGGCGTGGACACTAAAAGTTTTGAACTCATAACTCATCTTATGACAGGTCATTAGGTGGAGGAATTCCATCGAAAAGGAAATTTGACCTTATTTGCATACATATATGTATGTGCGATAAAATACAAGGTCCGTAAAATGGATAAAAAGATTACTCTTTTTTTTGTACACCAAGAAATACTTAAATATTTTTACATTATAACTTAATAAGGGTAAAAGGCGGTTTTATCGCCAATTTCTGCCAGGTAACCTTTGGATGGATGGACTAAAAGAGACAAAAATAGGGTACTTATTAAAAGGAATACAGTTTAATTAATATGTACACACTAAACGCTCACATAAAAATATGTACATGTAAATACAAAGATTAAACAAGTAAGAAATATTTTGGAACTTACAAGAGAAGTTTCAAAAGGCTAGAACTCTTAAACACAAATATGCCCTCCTGCAACTCATACTGCAAGGGAAAATACAGGGCAAAAGAAGACCTGGCCGTAGAACTCATTGGCTACAGAACCTGGCTGAATGGTTTAATATGTCCACCATAGAGCTATTCCGAGCTGCGACTTCCCGGGCCCAAGTGGCCATAGTGATAGCCGACCTACGATAGATGGCGACTGAAGAAGAAGAGAAGTTTCACAAGAGAAAGACAAAAATCCACACGAGCAGACGGCGCGGACAGTAAATAAAGAATATTTTGAAGTAGGTATATCCGTTATATCAACAGTCGCACGTCTATCGGTAATGCTCCAGCTTTATCCATTTCACTGCTCATTTAAATGTGAGTAATTATGTATTCAGAGCATCTTGAGTCAACAAGTTTACAGACAAACATTCACTTTAGAGCACTGTCAGTGCGCAAACTGTGTCAAGTGACATGGAAATGTCATGACTCGTTATGTTTATTTGTTTTTCTTTTACTAAACACTTTATGAACCATTTAATGCAATTTATAGTCAAAGGTGACGGGGCCGCGAGTACTCAATCATACGAAAAAATACCTTATTTGGAAAATGGAGGAACACGCGTGTTTAATTCAATCTATTATAACTTTAAATGATTAAGAATGTAAATTAACATTTCCTATACATTTTCTGTGAACAGGTCAGCAGTTACTAATTATATGAATTAAATGTATCCCGTTATCAGTTTCATGTTTCACGACAATACGCATAACTCACGAGCCAGGAGCTTGCGTGCAAAAGCATAATCTGAGTCTCCATTGATTTTCAGTGAAAGTTTTCAATAGACCATCTACTCGTAACAGCTGCCAATTCGCTATATATCCGTTTGACCCTGCCCATCTAATTATTCTATTGTAAGACAACATTTGCCTATTGTGTAGTAGATGGCCGATACAAAGAGGCGCTTGCAGATGAAATTGAAACTAAACGAAGGCATGGCGATGACTGGCAATAATTATGACGCCTATTTATTTAAACTGTGTAATTCTAGCAAGCGAAGATTAGTGAGAGATGTAGCTATAACCATACCATATCTTGGTGCACGAAAGAAGTCTCCTTGAGTATTGTATCACACATGACATGCTAAAAAGAAGACGCAAGTATGGCTACCAAGCCGGGTGCGTTGTTTTTGATTAATAAATATACTGTATTGTACAGCGCGTCAGCAATATCGCTTACATCAGCATAAACTTTAATAAGTAAAACTGTAAAGTATATAAGTACAAAAACAGAAAAAAACATCAAATGTATCGAAAGGAATGCGTAGACTGAATCTTCAAAGTAAAATACTGGCACATCATGCTGCAAAAGAAAAAACAAAACACAATCACTGTGCTGTAATATTAGCGAATTCTAATTTGTTCGCATAACGCTTCATCTTATTATGATCGCTGAAAGCCTCTGGCGAAAGTTATTGGTACGGCTGACCTCTCCATTCATCACAAGATTACCGAAAGTGAAATGAATTTAGTTCACAGATTATTTTGACAGGTACATAACAATGCTCTTCACACGTGCTCTCTCGCGCTTTGAGACACACCGATTCTAGGCCTCTCATATTGAAATGTGATTTGTGAAACGGTTTATAGAGAAGGACTCGATTCTACATGGCGTGTTTGTAGACAAACACCAGAGCTATAAATGGATAAAATATAGTCGCTAAGTACCTAGCCCTAGGCTACAACAGAACAATAAGTTGTTTCTTGTTAGTTTAAAAAAGTTGACAATAATAAAGTTTCTGAAACTTAAATTAATTACGTGAAGGCAACGAAAGTCAAACTTAATTAAAAAGGGCAACTTTAGAAATAATTACAATTAATAACTACCGTATTGCGGTATACTCGATAGAAATCAAATTAAAATTTCTAATACATGCGACGACGCCGAGGGGAATTGCAATAAGATCACATAAATTGAGAAAAAGCTATGCGAACTTTATGCAGACAAAAAGGTCACGGAAAGTGGCCTTCATGAGACAAATTGCTAATAGAAATTTAATGGGTTCGAGGAAATCTAAATGGGTTTTAGATAAATGGACGGCCCCTTGGAGGGTCACTGGTTCAGACCGCATCGTTTTCCAATGAAACAAATTGAAAGTTACATTATGCTGTTAGCTAATGGCATCTAGATTATGATCTTTTGGACAATTTCAAACTGAAAATTGCTTTATGGTGTATATTTTCCTTTTTGTTTTGAAACTATCCGTATGATAGCCATTATGTAGCCATTATTATATTTATTTAAATACATAGTCAAAAATACCACTCAATTTAGAAGAGTCTCTCTTACCACAATTTCACCACATTTACAAAACACACAACATTTTAACCGTGAAAATGGCCAAGGATGCACCCAGACACGGTCAATGTGAAGTACATAGTAAGTCAGAGCCGGTCGAATGGGCACACTAGGAGATAACGAGTGCCCGCCATCGGCCGGCGAAATTGCTTCGGCTAATAATTTTACATTAGCTCGTTCCGTCTGCTATTTACTTGAGACTTGCACTTGGTCGCCATTTTATTTATTTACTCGTATCCTTTGCATGATGTCTATAAGTTAGATGAATCGGCATAAAAGGGAAGGATGATGTTTGCTTGATTTCGAACCAGTAAAAAGCTTGGATAAAAAAAAGTAAATACTGCAATAAAAAATAATAATAATTAAATTGGTGCTACAGAGTTACCGTCAAATTCATAGAACGTATTGTAAATTTACAACAAGGTTAAAATTGACTTTGAAACACACAAGTTTCGACTCTTTACGTCGGTGAAAAAGTTGTCGTATACCTCAACGTCAATTGTAAAGTGTCAAAAAGCTGTATGAATTTGGGGGGATAGATTGTAGATAACGATCCATGATAAAATTTGGTACTGAGTAAAAGAGTTAGTTTCGCAATAGAGTTTCCGATATACTATGATGTTAAGCATATACATTGCAGTGAAGAATGTGCCCTGTTTAAACGGAGCTGGCGGCTCCTAACACTTTCGCGTCGTGTTGAGCCGCTCACATTCTACTGAACCTAGACCTAGATTATACTTGTGCACTACGCTGAAAATACTTATTTGCTTTCCATATTCACATAAATGAAAACCCCAATAAATACTTAATTGAAATATAAAAATACATATTATATTATATTTAAACAAGACAAAACTTTTTAATTAGACCTAATATTAGAACTTAAAATATAAATTATGCAGTGAACGAGACGTAAACAGAAACAAGGTGATAGCAATTTAGAAGCTGCAAACACTCATAAAAAATAATTACAAAGCAAACTTAGACATGACAAGCTCACCACATAAATTCAAAAAGTGAAAACCTAATGACGAGAAAACATTTACTAGTTATGGTGTTTCTACTATGCCTTGAATTGGAGCGGGTGTGAGAACCAGGGTTCAAGACGTAATTGTGTTACCTATAGTAATTTTAGAAGAAGTGAAAAGCTGTATTTGTAATTTTATAGCTAGCCAAGCTGGATATGGGATGACTTTTATCATCCAATCAGAAGGGCAGCATTATTCATAGGTGCCAATTGTTATGCACCATTAGTATTAGAGTCTGTAACTCGGAGCTATCTTTTTGATCGCACCGTAACCCCGCGGCCGCACTCACAGTATGTTCGCTTCCAGTCCCGTAATAATATCCCGAGGGATCCCAGAACAGTCCCGTTAGTCCTCTCACGGAATATTTGCGAAAATTTACATGCTGCTTGTATGTTTTATCAGTGCAAGTTGACCGTTAGAGCAATTACAGTGTTCACATATATCAAGATCCGGACGCTCTAACAGTATGTTATGCATAAAAATCGCGTCGGGACGTAAACTACCATTTCCAAGTGCACTATCGCGGTGATCTGCTTTATAGACGCGGTTGCATCGGTTCTTGTAACTATGCCTTTAAATTTACTGGTATACATGATTTATTGCGCTCGAAAATTATACGTTGAGGAAACACGCGTGAAACAAGCAACAAGAAACAGATGAAGAAACATTTGCGGCGCTAAAAGTGTATCGGCTGTCCGTCACTCGTCATGTGACATTACACATTCAGCGACCAAACATGGGGCCGGTGCAATGTCGCTGGAACCAGTACCTGCACTCAGACTAATTCTTGTACTATTCATTTCTTATAAGGAGCCCCTCCGGCCACACAGCGCTGCACTTGACATCTATGGCGATGAGAATGTTATCCGTGAGAACAAGTATATCAGAGAAATTAGTAAAAGTTTAAAAACTGGATGAAAGGAAAACCAAATGATGTTTTATTAATGGCATTCTCAGATACAGCTATAATAAAAACGAAGGAAGGAATTCCTCAATACATTAAAGGCAAAACGACTGAGCGGATGAAAGTGGTAATGTTAAGGCTAAGAGCGATAAGGATCCCTGAAGGGGAAACTGTCAGTGAAAGAGATCAATGCTAATGATACGGCGCGGAATATAGATAACATCCGACGATCGCAGATGCCAGATGCCGACAAATCGGTAGGGACAAATTAACAGCTAAGCGCTACTGGTCTTACACTTTCAAACGTTAGCAAACCGTTGTAGACCAACGGAGTTGCGATCAATAAAGCACTGTGTCAGGTAGCGGTATGCAGTTTTTACTGCGTCTTCGTTTTATCCAATCCACCATGGTCCGCCGCGCGGCGATTCGACAAGCAGCAACAACCTGGCGTCTTCGCACCTCGCGATACTCGGGGATTCTGATTGAAAATTATAATCCGAGGTTTACAAGCGTGGCCGCGGCAGCGGTTTAGGTGTCATTTTATAACTTTTTAAGCTGCAACTGCATTTGTTTCGCTCTGAATTTTTTCGCGAGCTCCCATGCCTGCGGTTGTAAGTTCGGTTAGATTGAAATCGTTACGACAATGAGTTTTTTCCGGACAGAGATAGTAATTGATATCACCGGCTGCTCTCTTACAAACGTAATCTAATCTTGACTTTCACTTTCATCAAAAAACTTAAATAGACAATTATATTATTATTGCTGAGAATGACATTTGAAAACAACATAAGAGCATGGCGAGAATATGGCAAGATGTGATTGCACTGGATTTGGAATTCAGGCGTCACCCGAGCTCCGGCACACTTTCAATTCATTAATCAGAAAAGCCGGAGATTTAATATACTCGAGTGCAAACAGTCATCAAGGCGCCGTAAGAAATGTCATTAGCTGATTTGGAGCATGGGAAGGTATTAAGACGATGCTACTAATAACACTACATGTATAGGTGCGGAATCGGAATAGATGGCCAATTAACAATATTGTCGGCGACTTTCTCTTACATCTTCTTGTTACAATAACATTGGTATTTTAGTCATTCTGGTCGTGATCATGACATTATTTACATTGCGGTTGAAAACGCGGACGAAAGTTTCCGTATAAGGAAGCGTTACTGGGCGGTCAATTTCCCTCCGTCGGATTAGGTCAGGTTTATTGATGTCAGTGTGTTGGACGCAGGGCGTAATGAATGCAAACGCCGACAGTGAGCGCGGCATCAGCAGGCGGCGCACGCGCACATTTCGCGTGCCGGTGACGCGTGCTGTCAAGGCTAGATGGACTGCTAATTTCCATCTCTGCCGTATTCTTTCGAGTCGCTACGTAATTAAGCCATTCGTTCTTTCACATGATAAGTAAACAACAGAGTCTGCGCTATAATTTGTATCTAATGAAACTAAGAAATGTGGAGGCGGCAGATAAGAGATCTCGGCGGAGATGGAGCCGTGTTCACAGAACTTCCCAACTACCGAAGAAAGCCGGGCCTTATCGTGGAACTATCAGGAGGACGTGCCACACTCCAGATCTCATCTTTATTTACAATTCCACTTTTATCCTATTCGGTTACATCCTGCAGCAATATTATGATCTGTAATAACATGCTGCGCCAGACTTTGCAATTTAAACGGGCATGTAAGGAAGTGGCCGCCGCTGTAATTTGTAGCATTTTACATTCTCCGATACCGCGCTCAATTATATCGAAGATGGCCGCGGTGTTTATTGAATTTGCTCCAAATAGAAATGTCTTTTGAAGTAGCATTAGGTTTTGAAGTCAAGTGTCCGCCTTTCGTCCCGTGCCACAATGGGGCCGCGTAGACAATTATCTGTGCCTTCGCCTCCAGACCTAATGGAGCCCTTATAAGGGCCCGGTCGCTCCCTACAACGGGGTCAGCCGCCCACCGGACCAACGGTAACGATCGTGAGATTTTGAATGCATTCATGCAACTTGACATCGTATAAATATGGCACCTCATAATAGAAATAATTGAAACTTTTGTAGAGAATCTCCGCAACGTTTTGTTCACTCGAGTGTAATGAACACTTTAGTTTCATCTTGTAACAGTAATGTTGCGTTGAAAATATCCACTTGAGTAGGTAGCGCATAACACCGATCATTAGTGCAAAAGAGCGGGTAAATGACGGGATGGTTTACGTGAGCGCTCTCTTACAATGTTGACATAAACGATGATGGTCTTCAAGTATTTTGAGCAGGAATTTAACGGCACAGCATAGTCATATCATGTAACAGTTCTTCTCCGTAACGTTGTGTTTTGAAGGCCGAGCCTGATCGCGATTGTTGCGTGATGGCCGACGGTAAACTTTTATGACATGATAAAATTAAGGCGTAATTTGAGCAAACTGGACGAGTTAGGTACTAGAAAATACCGTTTCGAGATGCGAGTTTGCTGCTGATCTAGAGAATTTTAGCTAATTCTATTAATAACTAAAAGTAGCGAGCCGCAGCAGTTTGCTGCAGAAATGCATTCAAAGATAGCCTCATAGACAAAGCGAGATTAGTCGGATATACACGGCATTCCCGCAAACTTTATGGGTAGATATCGCAGATAACAGTAATAGAAGTTGCAGCATCCACGAAAACAACACGTGTGCATTTACAAGGAAACCTAATTAACCCCGGGTTCAAGCAGCGGGTCCGCGCATCCGACCAATATTATAGCCCTACAAGGGGAATAGGTCGCCCGCCGTTGACTCCCTTGTCTAAGTAAAAATTTAATAACATAACACGATTTATAAGTATCGAGCGTCTACAAAAGGTAGGGTAGGTAATAGGTGAAAGCGACAGAGTCCCAAGGCTTCATCATTCGGTCTGATAATCTCAGGTTCCATTGTGCTTGGCCACGGCGGAGCAGCAATTTGTGAAGACATCGCTTTGAAATGTCGCTTCATTTTACTAAATGAGTTGCCAGTTTAGAGGTCTCAGTTAGTGAGTAATTAGGAGTGGTTGCTTATTGTGTTCCGGCACACTCGGCCACTTTCCCGGGGGCTTTGTGAGGCCCTTTCAACTGTCAATGAAGATATGCCTACAAGCTTGTAATGATCACGCTACACTACACCTATCTCGTCTATTCATGCATCTATGCAGGTCTTACAATTTTCGGTGGCTATTTACTGGTCATTAATTACGCGTATCGACGAGAAGAAAGCATGTAAGAAGTTATGAGCTATTAAGTGTACCTAATTGATAAATGCGGCAGTAAACGTGATTAAGTTTATATCATAGCGTAATAGCATCTGACCGTAATGGGTCGTAATTAATACCTTGAGGTCAGTTCACAGTTGGTTTAATACATAATGATGTTTACTTTGGGGTGGAAACATATTATCTGAGCTTTGCTCTTCCACCTGCATGTGAGCTCGCTACCTGTTGATTTACAAGATTAATATAAACATCTCTCACGAAATAGATTCACAATTAAACTTTTTGTCGTAGATACTTCGTATCTGGTTTCTGTATAATGTAGAAAATACATAATATTTGGATTTATTTATGTACCTACATAATTATGTACGTGCTGCATGGTCGTGCTATTTTGTTTAATTTTTTTTTTTCACATTTAGGGTGCTTTTCCACCAGAGATGTGCTATGCTACGATGCTATGGATGCGTTTGATATCCACCAATCATAATTATTGGTGCACATAGCTTAGCACTGGTGGAAACGGATTCAACTAAGATATGTTTTTTGTATGGAATGATGCGTGCTATGGATGTGTGCTATGGATGTGTGCTATGGATGCGTGCTATGGATATGTGCTATGGACCATCGCGAGTGGTGTAGCTATGGCGCCGCCGCCCCCGTCGTTTCCCTACTATCGATACATAGCATAGCTCGAGATGCGCATCTTTCTCGCACAGCTACTTTGCGGCGGCGCATCTTCGTAGCGCATCTTCCTCGCACAGCTACCTAGCGTAGTATTGGTGGAAACGGTCACATATTTTCGTAGCGTAGATATCACATCTTCGCAGTATAGCTGCATAGCACATCTCTGGTGGAAAAGCACCCTTATTAGGTATTTGCTTTCTATTTCCCATTGGTTGACTAGATTGTCGTATTGTTATTCTCTATTATTGGCGTTATGTAGGGAATGCAACAACCCAGTTATCAAAATGTCAAACTACCAGGGTTGCAGTTCATGGCAGGTGGTCGCACGAGCGCTCCGTGATTGAGCTGTCCCGGGTTCAGCGTGCCGCGGGGCGCAGGCATGTTTGTGCACATCATGCTTGCCCCCGAAACCCTTCACCTCTGACGGCTTTGTTTTAGAAGCTAACAAGTTCAAGTGCACATGAAATTACGCTACAAAGCTATTATTACGAAGCCACATGCTTTATTAGAAAACTTACGAATTGCTCGCACGTAATAAAAATACTTTTAAATGGAATTCCTCTTTGCAGACTACATGTAAAAAGGCACATCATCATCATAAATCAAACATTCTACAATCCCACGGCTGTTGCAGGGGAAAAAGCAAAGCTTATTTCAGTGACAAAAAACTAAAGCATGCAGCAATATGTCCGAGAAAACGCATGGGAGGAGATGCCGCTTTAAATATTCCGTATTACAATGTGTCTCAGAAATTTAAACTAGAAACAAAGCGATCTGGATTTGTTTCTAGTTGCGAAGCCGAGTGTTGTCTCATTTTTATTGGTTCTTTGCACGACAGCGCAACAAAACGAGTTGATTTGAATCGGAAGACAAAAAGAAAATTGCGACGACAGATGTCTGTGCGAGACCAATATTTATGCGCTGTACTCCATTTCTTGTTACGTAACATAGACGGTATCTTTATGTTTATATGTTGTAGTTACTTTTTACGTTACGATTAACACTAGTTTTTTGGCAGCGGGCGCGTGGTTGCATCACTCGCACTTGACACCGTGTCAACTGCATCACGTACTTCCCGTTAGTTACAAATTCCTCCAGCACAATGGAGCCCGTTGGCCGGTGTGATGGGTAATTTGGACTCATAATGTGGCCGTAGGGCTCCAACCTCCCATGAAAGGCCACCTCGATGTGACGTGAACCCAGCCGAGCGGAAAGTCGCCTTTTAATTGAATCTCCGTGAAAAAAACCTAGAAGACTGCGAAATTCGTTTTGGTGTGTAACGGTGAAATACGGGAATGGAACTGCCAGATTTAGAAAACAAAAGGCCGGCTTTATGGGCACCGGTCGTGCGAGTAGTAAACCACAAGGTGTTAGGTGAATGGAGCTAAAAGCTGGATAGGCACACAGAAGTGTTATAGGAGGCCAGCGAATAGGGGGCATAATAAATAACGATGCTCATTATTGTGAACTTACACTATGTGGCTGCGGTGACCTTTTAGAGTCGGTGCTGAGATTGCGGAGGCTTTGTCTGGACCGCAAACAAATTCAAACTTCAATGGGCAGTGCGGATTTATGGGTGGCAGTGCTACAGCGTCGCCGCACGGTTGGAGCTATAAGTCAGGCGAGTCAAAATGGCGGAAGCAACAATGCTTGGACGATCCAGTCGTCCGCGCCCGCGACACTCGCAAACAAATCTCCCAGCAGAATCAGCTTATGCATGAATACACAGGCGGATTTCTCGGATTTGCAAACGCGATTCAAAGTGAAGAATAAAGCCGGGATTTTGCGATTTCAACTTCGAACGGTGCTCCATTTTCTAGCACATTTTATTGCGCTGCCGCCGACTAATTGACCGCACAAAACCTAACTGCATTTCAACTTCACACGATAAAAATATCCACGATTCGTGCTTCCAAATCTGTAACGTTTCTGCAAAACATTTCTTATTACATATTGTTACCGTTATTTCATTGGATCGTTACGGCATGTTATGTGTGAAGTGAGATGAAGTACAAGCGACAAGCCGGATTGGTGTACTCTCATGTAGTTCTGCGTCCTCTTGAGTTTGGTTGTTTTAAGCTCTTATGTCTGTGGTTTAGAGGTAATATTTGTGTTTGTTGGAAGTAGTCGGTAGTGCTCGACCCAGAAGGGCTACGTGAGAACGCCGGGGGCCAGACGTCTCTAATGTGGAAGTCACGATGGTATCACTTGTCGCCGCCATCTCGCCGGCATCCCGACTCTAGAGGGTTACTCTATACTGACGAGAAACGAACGACCGAGAGTTGTCGTGCAATCGACCCGTTTAATACAACGAGATAGAGTTTTGAGAGCTAGGGTCGCGCAGCACCGCTTCGAAAGTTCGTTCTTCGTCATATAAAGTGACCCCCCTGTGCTATACCGTACAGCTTTTTAGCAAAATGTAAATTGTTTTACAAAACAACTCTAGCACACGGAGCATTGAACTTGATCACGATATTCGCAGTGATTAGATTATTCGTGATAAAAAAAAGTGTTAACTCACATATTCAGATGTGTTGGGAACTGCATATAAGGAATGGACTTACCTGAAACCAAAACGAATAAAATTACACGAAGAAAGAAATAAATACAGTGAAACGCTCGGAAATAATGTTCTACCTAATGATGTCGATTCTAAAGGCATACATTCTTATGACTCTATGAGTGTTCCAAGGGCAGGGACCACATAGTAAATTGATCAGAATTTACTCATATTAATGTAACCTTACCACGGACGTGCTATCCGCTAAGCCAACGCCATCGGAACCCTCCACCGATCCGCGGACTTGTTCGAATTTACATACGTCACTTCTCTCTTCATCCATATTCTGACGATACAGCGATAGGGTGACCCCTGCAGGCCAGGGGCAGAGCGGTTACTCTAGCTTAGTAAAAAACAACGCACGAGAGGGGACATACAATCGCTTCATAAAAAGGGATAAAGTCGTAGCGTATAGGTTAAAGTTTTGCTGGAGTGACCCTTAGGGGCGGAATCAATTTCAAGAGGTATCCAGTAAGTGTGCCACGAGGTTATGGTAATTCAAGAGTCTACCGCAATCGTCGTTCCGTTAACTGCGGTGCGGGACTTGTACCAACCAATCATCGGCGGAGGCGATTTGACACCGCCTAATGGGGGTGCCCAACGATAATTATGTTTCGTTTTTTCCACCCTGTATAGATTTGGTTTGTGTCTTTAATACTATTGACCTTATTTGATCATAAATATCCTTCCTCATAAAGGTTGACTTGAAAAAATCTCTTTAAGCGATAGACCGCCATTTTTGTACTTATGTGTTAGTATCTAAGTAAAGTTATGTTCTGTTTTGTATACAAATAAAGAATATTCTATCTATCTATGTTTCGAAGTAGGTAATTGTTTTTCGACTAACAGGGTATCTAGCGTTGATTAATTTCGTATTACTTTAAATGCTTTAAAGGAAGTATATTCTGCTGACGTTCTGCGTATAATATTCAGCCACTTCAGACTCTTGGCAATTACATCATAATTATTATAAAATATACCAAAGTTAATTACCGTAGCCCTACAAACTCGACCAACCTAACCTTTCCTTTCCAACAAATCACTACAGCCCTAACTACACAGCCCGTCAATATTAATTGCATCTATTAAAGGCCCTAAGGGAATTTTCAATCAGTCATATATCAGTGTCAAACCCGGGTCTCGGGTGTACACGACAGACATCGACTAATCTGCGTGAGACCGTGTAGGTGATCGTGTGGGGGTGAATGAACAGCAAATCAAACGCTTCACCAACTACTACGCATTCTTTCTATGAGAAATGACAAGAGTAATTTTCGAGGATGCCAAAATGATATCCTGCGGTTAAAACAGTTGACAAACACAAAAATAACAACAACACAAACCCTCCTCCTTCGGCAGTCGGGTAAAAAGGACTGTGAGGAGACGCGTGTTCATTGATTACATCGGTTTTGAGTTTAGTTAAATATTATTTATTGATGCATGTACTGTCAGGCAAAGTGTAGCATAAGAAGGTGTTCAATAATATTATGCGGATTTTTTGAGTAATTCATACATGTACTTTAAAGCAAGGTAAACAGAGAGTGAACGCTACATTCTCTTAATAATCCGCACATCAAAAGGAAGCGAATCATCACGAAATAAAATTAAACATTATGTCCCGCTGCAGCTATAAACGTCGACGGCAGAACATTATGCTTATACCCTAGAGAGGGTTCAAAGAACCTGCAGTCCAAGGTGAGAGCTGCGGGGGTGGGGTACGCCCGGGAGGTATTGCCGGGGAAGATAAGCAATTCCACGATTCTGAGCTAATGACGACAAAAATAATGGCCCTCTGGCGCGCGGGTGGCTTACCGCACCGTGCCCCACTATTAGACACAACCGTTCGGAAATGCAGTCGTGTCCTTTGAAGTGGGGCGCCGCTGAAAGGTACTAGAACCTCCGGTTAAAGATATCCCTGAATTTGGCAATTGGTAAGTTAACACAAAAAAATCTTAGGACTACTGAAACTACAAAAATGTTAATCCACGTTCACATAAAGTTTAAAAAATACAACATGAAGTAAGGACTAAATGACGTGCGCTGCGTAATGAAGTCATACGATGGTAAATAAAGCCACATCAAGGATGCTATCATCACCCGTGTATATGAAGCGGAAATTCCCTCTGCCATACCAAAGTGACTATAAAGACAGCGGGCGGTATTCCATAGACTATTTGCGGTTACAACTGCGAGCGTCGTACAGATGTTAAGTGCGAGCTCATTTCCACTTCGAATTTAGTGGAAACCACAGTATCCACTTCACACCCCGAGACACCGATAGACAGCCGATACCAAAGGAGAAATGTTCGCTTGTCGCAATGTCGTCTGCCATTTCTATCGTAAACCATTAAATTTCAAACCTTTCCATCTTGTGCTTTGGAAAATAGCTACAAATTACATGCCGCAAATGTCTTCTTCTTTTATGGAAGGAAGCAGTGAAGCGCGTAAGTACGAATGTATTAATTGTATTTAATGAACGGGGCGCGTTAACAAGATAGACCGGTTTACAGTTCATTCAGCATAAATTGTAATCGGCGACTACAATGTCTGTATCAGCAGTCTATTGGATCGCAATGACGAGTTGCGCTGAACGATCTGTAGCTTGTATCGACACGACACTATAGAGCTAATCGCGGAATGAGCATACTTGCGTCAGAACTGGGGCTTTCAATCGTCAACCGGCACGGAAGGTGTGGAAAAAATAAGTTCCGAGTCTGGTATCGCACGGCACATTTGTCTCTTTAGAGTGGAGCAGTCGCTAGCAACAATACCGAGCGGTGAGACGCATGACAAAAAGGTTACAAGCACAATAGCAATAGTTCCCGACCTTGCTTTCCACCGCTGGGCTGCGGTCGTGGAGATGCCACTCGGATGCACTGTTCTATTGCATCGACCATTCATTATACCGTTCCGAGTACCGCTCAATCGGACCCATAATTATTACAGCTTTCGTCTCTTTTGATAAAATCTAGCGCCACGTCAATGCATAATTAACATTGATTTAGATTGAATAAATGAACCAGTCCAGATTGTTGGAATATAATTTGAATAATTATTGTTGGTGCTTACATGTAAGTTTCTGATGATGCGGTACTGTGTGATGTGTACAATACAGTTAAGATCATTATTTGACTATGCAAAAATAGACAACGTTATTTCAAAACAATTACGTTAATATCGAAAGTACCTAACTTACTAATTATTTTACTAATTTCTCGAGTATAAGAGAAGTTTTATTATTCCACAAAGTATTTTGTCGTCTCCAAAGTTAGTGCTCGAAACACGGAAAGTTTGTACCTTTATTAACTAAACTTTCATATACACATATTCTTGTAACATCACCAGAAGTTTTCTGTTACCTACTCAATCAAAATAATTGAATATTGGCTTTTTAAGTCACAATATCAGCTATAGAAGAACTACACATAAAAGTTTATTATATTTCACGTGACAATACCAACAAACGTAAATACACTACATACATAATTCATTCCATATCTCATAGGGGCGTGTGAGCTATTTTAAATATATCGAAAGGCAAGATGGCATCTCAGTGAATACGGCACAGCATGTAGACCGTATCGGCACTAGAAGGTTACTCTAGGTTGACAAAAACCGAACGAGCATAATTGGCATCGCAATCGGTACGTTTAATATAACGAAATAGTGTCGTCAAATATTTGCCGGATTGCGAGGTAGCCGCATTGGATCGGGATGGGTGGAAAATTTGGTAAGGGGGAGGTCTTTGTACAGCTGAGGTATAGATTTTGTAAAATAAAAGAATCGGTGACAGTCTTGGTTAGCGCAGCAACGCTCTGAAACTTCGTTTAAGCTAGAAAGACCCTCCAGTGCCGGCAAAACAGTACGCTTCATGCTCAACTTCACTATGTAAGAGTGAAAATACATATAACACTCCATACTGATGCAACAACACAACAGCAAACATCAGTTATTGTGACTTTAGGTAGCGGAATAGATAAATGAGAGATACGTAATGGGTTGGAAAGCAATTAAAAATTAAACACATTAAAGCTTAGCGACAAAGTTTAGAGAAAATAACAAATTTATAAAGAACAAATGAAAATCGATCATCTTTTTGTCTACAATGATAATTGGTTTGAACAATAACATTGCATGTTAATTACTCTTAGTATTTTGAACGCTAATGATAAGGTGAGACGATAACTTTAAAAACAATGATTCTGAGAATTAATTCAATTAACATAACTTAAAATGCTTTCTTCACAACCGCTAAATTTTAATTACCTTCCCATGTTCATTATAACAGTCTGCACCTAACAGTACAATCACACTAAAACTTAAAAGTTCAGGTGTGAATGCTAAATAACGCAGTGACACTCGAGATATGATCGTGTTCAAACTAAACCTTCTCAGGCACGCCCAATTAAATACAAAAATAGGTGTAGTTCGCTGCGTCGAAACATTCAAATTACGCAGCCGACATTTTTATCCGAACAGTGAAAACCGCGACAAAATTTGACCCAGAAGTGTTAACAGGTGTTTCCACCTTGGCCGCCCTGGTTACTGAACCGAACCGCTTTTTACCAATATTGATTTACATCTCAGTAAGCATTAAACAGGCTAGCTACTTAAAAAAAGTTTTTCCCAGAAAACGCGGAGCGATGAACGGAATTCGCTCATAGCTTTTTTGTTTCAACCTTGACTTTGTTACGAGGTTTAACTTCGGCAAATACGTCGGTTACCTAACGGTGCAATAAACGAATAGGAAGAAAGTTTAAAAGGTTTAAGCGATCGCATCATAGACAATCGAATTCCGGGCGCAATAAATCAGACATTTACAGTAAATTGTGAGAAACAATGCCCGATAGATATTATCGAAGACGTGCAAATGTACAATGAGCGGATCGTCCGTCTATCTGTATGAACTCACAAACAAAACGTAGTGTAGCGGGAAATACAGAGACAGTGGCAGAGCAACTTTAACTGCTTCTCAATTGGAAATGGAAATCAGAGAAGATTTGAAACGACAAAGGCGGCGCGTTTCCGAATACTATTGTTTACATTTCAGCTTGCAGCCGTACTGTTGAAGTAGTCACTATATTTCCAAAAGCCTAGGAGTAAACTCTATGTAGGGTAATAGACGTGGATTGCTGATACACGATCTGGGCTGATCGCCGCGATCTTTTCGGTAGATTCAGTAAACGAAAAAGAAGAATGGGCAATAAAATTGACAATTACTGCTTTTCTTTTGTTTCTCCGACTGATCTAGAAATGTCTGGGAAACGGAAACCCTAAATTGGATTTCGGTCGCAGTTGAATTTTTGGATGTTTTGAATCACAGTCCTGAATGCCATTTTGAATGAACAGATAATTTCAATCAATAATATAGACTTATGGATGCAAAATAATGACTGGAAAGCGTTTATTGAAGACATATTTTGTATAGATTGACGCTGCGAGCATATTGTAGCGGGGAAGGTATTGATTGATTTTCAATTACCACAGACGTATATTGTTATATTGTCTGATGAGGAGAAATCGTTAGTGCGAAGTTCATAGAAGTCACGTACATATAGCGATGCCTGTTCTCACAGCCGACTTACCAACGTCTCATAATTACCGTTCTGTTTAATGTAAATACTAGTTTCGAAGCTTGTGATAATGATAGAGAAAGGGATGATTGCTTCCTTACTTTATGCAAATTTTTTGAATCCATTTCCTTATGATGTTATTGTTTCTTGGAAGCTTGATAGCTTCGAGGCAGGTTTCTATCGTGGAACAAAAAGCCTTTCGATCCTTCATCTGTCATGTGTCTGTTGATGGCAGAATGTATTTCTTTTTCAATTTAATCGCATATTGTATATGTACGTATGTTTACAACAGTAGTCTGCCATGATGGCTTGTATTATTATCGGTAAAAATTGGTTCAGTACCCATTCATTGTTATATTCGCTCTCAAGAGATTTCAATTCGAATGCCTAAAAAACAATGTCGAAAATAAATAAACAGGAGTCTCGGCAAAAAGGACGGGTCCAATAAATATTCAACTATCATCTGCATAAGACAACTATAGGAAAGCTGCGCCGCGTGCGATGCAGTGTACCACTGACCTAAAATATGCTGCAACAACATTCACCAATTTGTACCAACCCCCGTCCCAGTGGAAACGTGACCTTACAGCGTGGTAATACGAGCTGTGGCTCCAAGATGCAGAGGCAGATAGATGGCGGCCGCATGATGAACCTGCAGATATCCATGTCATGGAAACTGTTATGGTAGTGATTTGTTGATGCGCGAACATGATTTGATCATTTTGTGATTGGAGCCAGATGTTACGTGATGTTCTTTAGCCGGACAGTTACTGGGTCGATATGTCAATACTTTGCCACTGTTCCTAATTTGAAGATTGTGCTGCATATGCAGCGGACAAATTGGTGCAATAAATGCGGTTGTTAAAGTTTTATGACCAAGTAGTTTAAATAGAGTAAGTAAAGTATTATGTGATCCGTGGAAATGGTAGTTAATATTGTAGGAATAAAAAGGTTTTCGAAAGTATATACTATTAAGTAAACATAAAAAGGCTTGGTGTTATAGTGTATTTGTGACCTATCATTTTGAATAATTGGTTATACGAGCTACGCAAGAAACGAATCATAATAAAACACTAACGTACTCTATAACTATGGTATTCTCTAAAGTGTTAACTTCAATATAATATTTTATATTTTATAATAACAGTATTTTTTTTATTTTTTTACAGGTAAGAATTTATCACCGCAAAAAATTGGAGTACAAATTGAATAACTTGGGTATGTATTAGTTATACTGTTAACATGCGCTCTGGTTGTCGGGCAAATCACGATTCCTAGTTCTGCTGACAACAATTGGACGAAATACAAATAGAAAGTTGACAAAAAGCGTTTACCGCAAATACAGCATTGTTTAAACTATGGCGGAAAAAGTTTTGGCAACAATAACCGACAAACTAGGGGGATAGCGACCTCTTTTATATTAGTGTCTACTCATCGCTGACTTCATTCTGAAAATGCAAGAATCGTTTTTAAACTGATGCAGCTTTTAATCCGCAGCTTTTCGTCCAGTGTACAGCTATTTCATTATACCATTTGCTACCTGAATTTTCAGTAAACTATATTACAATTTATATACCTATGGCTTTTTGGTAGGTACAATATCTCAAAACGTTATTAAATCACTAATAAATCTGCAAGTCTCTGTAATCCGATAGTGATCCTCACTTAACATGGAATTTCACAAAAATATGCTACATATTTTATTCGAATAGACTGAATGTCCGATTCAGTTACCGCAAAAGTTATCGATACGATGATCGGAATTCATCAGCTTGAAAAGCGTTCCAAATATGGCGATCCGTGAATACAAACATCTCATTGTTTGCGTCAAACGGAACATGAAAGGTTTATCCGATTAACGATTTGTGCCGGAAATTAATACCTACCCTACCTCAAACCGTTTTTGCCGATAGAATCAAGATACGAGTAAAGAAGATAGATTGTGAATTTGGATGGCCTTTGACAGTGCTCTATGGAAAAATCTCGAATTGGCTCAAATCTCATGGCTCTTCCATAAATAGAAGAAAGGACAGGAGTGACAGCTATTATTTAGTTTATTATAATACATAAAATTTGCCATACATTTCACTGAAATGCTGTGTCAAACACAGAATAGGTATTGAGCGGTTTTGTTATTTTATAGTCGCTAATATAAGAAGAAGTTGAAGACGAGTAACCAGAATTACGGGTTCAGTTTCATTAATGAGCAAGTTCACATACTTAACTATAGCATAAGCCTACTACAGGTTACCTCACAAACAAAAACAAAACTACCTCAGCTATATAATCTACACAGGAGAAGACAAATGAACTCCAGACAACCGCCGCTCTGTCTCTGCAAATAAGTGCAGTCAGCGAGGGAAACACAGTCTTTTGTAGTGAAATTAGTAAGTGAACACAAAAAGCAGTCATACGAGACTTAAGGCAAGGGAAAAACGGGTGCAAGGGTTCATACTGCCAACGATCCCAGTCTGTTCTCACTATTCAAGGAGAATAACCTTGGTAATAATTATCGCTATGATTTATCGCTCTTTTTCTCTAGGTATAGACTTTATACTATTTCGTAATCACCTGGTCATAGCCCTCTTCTCTCGTGATGTAGTTTCGTAAAGTATTTAAGTACTTCGTAAGCAAATGTGTAGGATCTTTCACCTAGATTAGATAGATGAGACAGTTTGCAGGCCCCGATTTTAACTACCGACATTCTCCGACATACGACATATCTCGTATTCTAAATCAAAATATAATACTCTACCTATGTAAATGTAACGCTCGAGATAGGTACCTGCATGTCGTTGAGATGATGCCGAGTCTCAGAACTAAGATCACAATGTATTGATATTTTTTATAGGTTTTATTCGGATTTTAATGATATAGCCACTAAATTCTGGTCTCACTGATTTAAAGCGATCTTATTCTAAGTAAATAATGGAGTTAAACAAGCTTTTAAGAAGTGTGTCAATTAAAGCCGCTGTACGGCGAGTGAATGCTCTCATTCAGTGTACCTACTCGAATTTGGTGTAGCCGGTCTACTCTGACTCTGCGATTACCAAAGTAAGCTCCCTTATTTATAGGGCGATAATAATCCTCGTCAAATATTGCAATTAATAAATTGCTACGGTACGTAATTTACTACCGTAAATTACTTATTGGTATACAAAACCTCAAATACTTATTTTATAAATTGAAATGTAATGTTTATCGTCTATTTTGTTTCACGAGTAAATCAATTTGAATAAATCACTCTTCACTTGCCTAACAAGATCATCATTACAGTTCAAGATTAGGAAAAATAATCGTCAGTCATCACGAACAGAGCAAACATCTGCTCATAGCTGCGGAAGTAGTAAAAATGGCTGTAAACACAGATTGTTATAGCTCTCTTAGACACGCAACAATGATAACTTTCTTCGTAAATGATTTATTTCATTCCATTCTGCCTCCAGGTGATTCGCTTTTACAATTCCTTTAGATATAAAAGTGTGAACTTTCAATTTGAGATTATGATTTTGATCTGGAACTAATAAATTCGCTTCTGACCTCAAAGCAATTTAGGAGGAAAAGTTTTAATTAATTTATTAGACATGATGCTGTAACAAAACTATTATGTTGTTATAAATAGGCAATACAGTGGTTCTGTTTAACTCAGCGTGGGACATCTCCCTGAAAACTTTTCTAATATCCTGACTATTCCTGACATATCTAGTACCTACCTAAGTGGAGAATGTACAATATTAGAGTAGGTAATATTTTTATTTTAGTCTATATTGCAAACCTTACTGTAACGATAATGTTTTTCTACAGCTCTTAAGAATCTACCTAATCTAGTATTTCCATTCTAAGGAGTAATAAAAATTACCCGAACATTAGTATGCTAAACATAGTGCGCCAATTGCACCCCATTAGGATAGGAAAGATAGGTATTCGAGAACAGCATTCCTTTAATTAACAAGTTAAGGCAATGGCACCCGTTAATAACTATCATTTTTCTTCTGAAATAACAAGTGAGTAACATAAAATAACAACATTCAATCAAAGAACATTTAGTAAGATAAGTTATGATAGAAACGTTTTTTTTTAGATTTTATTTAAGCGTACATCAAAATGTAGAGCTAACAAGCATATCCGCTAACACATCTATCGGAAACCAAAACAAAACTAAATGTTAAAAAAAAGCAAACTATAAACTAAATTGAATTTCGCACAGAAAACCGCTCCATTTTTGTGCTATTACGATAACTCGGCGAGCACTGTAATTTGATGAAGTGAAAATGAATGTAAAACGATCAATTAGAGATGTCATTAAAAAGCGATTTGTCAGTAGCCGGAGAGAATAAAGAAAGTTCTCAATGTTTAGAGTCGCGTGCGCAGCTCAAGGTCAAATATAAATGAGCTTACTCGGCAGTTTTGTTTCGGAGGTACAGTTGTTTAAGGTTGTGTGGCTTCATCAATGTTTCATCCACTTATTTTGGAAAGTAAAAGCGTCAAATTAAAGTAGATATTATTTATAATAGGTGGCATTGCTTTAAACAAGCAGCTATGGTCCCTACTGAAGAAGCAATGATATTGTTTTGATTGATACATAATAACTAAATTGGTTTTACATGTAAAATAAATTTTATTATTATATTGCTTTTTCATTAGAACAGACTAAAATATATTAATGCTGGTCATCAAATGGCTGTACCGCCATTGTACAAAGTTAACTGACTATAACCGTATTTGATTAATGAATAGTGTGAAAAATAACGATCGACAGTAAACCCATTCAAAAGGCAACCGATTACTATTGTAACTCTAACACGTCATTGACGTTTCTATTTTATTTTAACAGATCATTACGAGTCAAATCGTCGTTCACAAGTTAATAAGCATTGGAGCAAACGCTTTGAAAGGCGTTCGAAAGAGATAATTTAATAGTGAACATGAACAAAGAATGCACACCTAGCAAGTATACAATTTTAACTAACTACATGTTATCCATGACGTACAAAAATATCCACCCGCGTGAAATGAAAAAGTTCCAGTGATATTGCACCAAATTATTCCTGCAATATTTCAGTACATTTAACTGCTCATTAGTACACTCACGGGCAATGAAAAAGTTCCGTAGCGAAAATCACCATATTACTCCTAAACGATAAAAACTAACTTTATGACGCCTTCTGCAATATTTAACTACATTTAACGGTGCATCAGAATATTACCAACTAAAAACGTAAATATTTTGTAAAAATTGCATATTAAATAATAATAAAAAAAAATATTGTCTCAATTCTGTAAGTGGAACTTATTCTTTGCCCGTGAGGGTATATTACCAACTAAAAACGTAAACATTGTGTTCAAATTTAAAAAATTGGGGCCCTTTAATGTCGCCATTTTGTGAGTGGAACTTTTTTATCGCTCGCGGGTAAGAATATAATAAATAAAAACTGAATTATAAAAATCTGTACATTTATACATGTATTACAGCTGTTTTACAAAACTGATGGTAAATCAAGCAACAGTTTGCTATATTTGAAAGAGGTATAAATTTTAAGTGAACCTTTTCTAGACCGTCTGCAGATGGGCAGTTATAGATAATTTGCGGGCTGACTGGATTATACCAAGTGAATAGCTTCATAAAGGCACAAAGAGCTTTCAATCGCTTCGAAAACGTATTGTTACATTATAGCAGGGCCTTGTGTGTAAGATGGCGATTTATTAATATCGTTACTGATCACATTATGGATATTTAAGGCCGCCCTTTTGTTGTTGTAATTTAATATGGAAAGCTCTTACAAAAGAGAATTTGTAAGTAGGTACTTGCCCAATTTTTTACAACAATAGTTTTGAAAGCGCAACATCAAAGACATGTCCGGGGTCGTCCGTCTTGCAGTCCGGAGGGTGTCTCACGCTACTTTTCGCGGTTCACAGTCTTCAAAAATACATGTTATTTCAACCCACCTATATTTTATATATAAGAATCCTGCAACGGTAATTAGTAAACCCAATTTTGTATCACTATTTGTACATTTAAGAAGTAGAAACTTTTTTTTTAAAGCCTATTTATTTTCCCACTGCTGGGAAATATAAAATATCATAGTAAGTAAACGTAATATAGTAACTTTCTAGGGAGTACACCGTATGCCACTCGATAGAAAAGAAAGTCACGTACACAACATAGTAAGGGCTACCGTTAACAAAAGGTATAAAGAAACTGCAGCAAAATATCTTCACGCCAACCATATATGAATCTTCGGAGTCGAATGTAAAAATATAATTGAAATTCTGGTCATATACTGAGCCTACAAGTATACAAACAAAATATGCTGAATGAATCTTAGATTAATAATTTACGAAGGTATTAAGATATCGTTGGGCGCAATAAATTTTAGATTTTGTCTCTATTTCACACACATTTACATTTTTTTTTTTAATTTTTTCGCCTCATTTACAGTGAAAACTCAGGACTACTCACCATCACTTTTCCAAAAATCAAAAATAAGGGGTTTAATACTTCAGCTAAACCCAATTTAGAGTGATTACTGCAGCGAAAAGTTTTGGTCTTGTGAAAATTTATAAAAAACGGATTCATCATTCCTCATTTGGTTTTCGTCCATACCTACGTACGGTGGCTTGCACCTAAAAGTATACAGGCGGAGTTTTTAAAATAGCGATCTCAAGCTCACATGCTGCTCAAGCACATCCACATAAACACCACTGCTACACACATCACACACAACACGTCCCTGGATTTATAACAGATGTAGCCGGTCCCTTTCAGGGATCGCTATTTTAAAAACTCCGCCTGTATACTTATAGGCGCAGGCCACCGTACATAAATAAAAAAATGTGAACATAACAAGTAAATATTAAAATCTCTATGAATGAAACATAATAATATTTTAGGACAGTAATAAAATAGCTGAGATTACAACAATAACAAGAAATTGCATCCAAGTTTATGGCTTATTTTCTTATTAATCCCTTCGACCGCCACCCATAGATTTAAGTGAGGCATTTTACTTCAATACTCCTTTACTGACTCAGGTATTCTAACTTGGCACGACTAAGCCCTAGGATATTACCAAGGATGCGATGGAAGACCAATAAAGAGGCGTTTCTTAACACTAAATGGGGCATTATACTAAAGTAGCAATAAACACCAAGCCAGCCAAGCGCTGGAGTATTTTGGTTTTACTTTCTTTGATGATATTTTAAAATATTTCTTTATTTGTATCCTGAGGTTATATTAATAAAAGTATTTCTTTGGCGTAACTCATTATGTTAATCATAACATATGTTTGATTAGATTGCAAAGTTTTTTCTTTGACCCTAATTATCTTACGTGCCTCTAGAATCTTGCTCACTTTCTGCCAGTTGCAATTTAGCTTTATCTTTAGGCCGTATCATACTATTTTGACAGGTTGTAACTTTTTTGTGTCAAAATAACATGAAAGCAACTCCCAGCCAAGGGTCCCAGAGTTATTGAAACTCGAAGTTAGAAAGTTCTACAGGCACAGTAAGCAAACACTTTGCATGAACAAAACGAGTGAAAATTCATAGCATTCAACACATCAACACGTCAAAATAAAACAATAGTATTGCCAATTGTATGCTATAGTGACTAGGCCTACGCTTGAAACCTACAATTTAGAGAGAAAATTACAGATAAAGTGGGTGCTGACTTTTGTTACAAATTGGAAAATGTAATAATACAAAATCATTGGCAGAGTGACCTGAAGGATCACTCTAGCATACGAAAAGTCATCTATCTCTAGCATTAAACGTACGGAATGCATGATAGCTCTCGTTCGTTCGTTTATTGTAAAGCTAAAGTAACCCTCCTGTACTAGTGGCCGTGATATGGGCATTGGCTTTCAACCTTGTTCGTGTCTATGGCACATAGATCGTGACCACAGTGCCTTAGTTTTGTTACATTTTGAGGAAAGACAGAACGTTTTTGTTTTCAATAAAAATAAATGTAATGTTCGCTGATTGGAGCGAAATCTCGAAAGTGATTGAAACAAATGACAATACCGTTATTTGAGCGTAAGTGTGTACCTATATGACCATAGATAATACATGTTTTAATTTCATATAAGTAATTAAAATGTGCGTAAATAGTACAGACAAATAATTTAATTGTTTAAAATTAAATAAAGGAACAATTTCCTGACAAACTTACAACGTTTAAACGAATTATCCCATTTAAATAAAATTAACAACATACCATTCACGACAAACGTTTTAAAAGAAAATATCCACATCAAATTATGTATGTAAGTATTCAGAAATACGGGTGTGCGTTTGTCAAGGAGGCTAACAACATTTCTATGTTCGGAAACTACAAACCATGACTCGACTAACTCACTCCCGTATTTCACTTAAAAACAACGACAAACAAGCTAGCTATTACCAATATTTCTAGAATCTAGACAATCTAGAAGGTATCGAAGGAAATGGCTTTACCTGATTTATTTGCTGCAGGAGTAACAGTTTTCAATTTCGAAACGAAAGGAAGAGAAATACTTCGTACGCTGTGAAAAGTTACATTCGAATTTTGAAGTTGCGGACTGTCAGATTCAAATATCGAACAATGAATGGCTAGGCGCGCTTTGGTTGAAATTTACAAATGGAATTTTGCAGGTTACTTAGTTGGTGAATGTTTTATACACAAACTAAGACGACGAAATTTCAAGAAAATCTAATTAATTCAACTAAAGAAATTCAAATGAATATATGGCTTAGTAAATTAGGCATGGAAAATATACTTAAGTATGTCATAAAATAGTTTTTAATTTAATACGTAGATACATATTCTGAAAACGGTTTAAAATAAACTAAGAATGGATAATTATAAGTACATACTTATTATTTATTACCTACGAGTACCTTTAAAAATAACATTTTCTATTCAATCAAAGGGAAAGTATATTGAGTGATTACTAACTACATGTATGTAAATATGCTGACACAAACGCGTGTAAACCTACCATGTTTATGTTTGTTCAAGTCAAATTAATGTGCATGTTAACTTATTAGTATGAAAGAGTATGTTAATAGATGTAAATATTGGCCGAAACTTTAACAGTGCTTCTGTTTGATTTATTTAGTTATTCATGATTAAAAATGTATTTTACCACTTCAATATTGAACAACGCTTGGCTGTTTTGTGTTGGTAATTTTTCGAAACTTCAGCTGTGTGGTGTAGAGTTGAAGTTCAAGCAAGTATTTGTTGGAATATTCAATAATACCTACACCCACGACAATGAAAAAGTTCCTGTGACATAAATAGCAAGTGGAACTTTTTTTATGCTCGAGATTGTAAAAAAGTAGACAGCTAAAAAAAAGAATTTATAGCGTAGTAAGTATTAAAAAAAAACATACAAAAGAATTAAGCACTTATTAATCCTTCTTTTAAGTCTACAGTTGAAAATGATCCAGGCAGAGCCACATTTAATAGTGGCACACGCGTTCAAGCACCCTAACCTCTTACTTTCGGTTTCAGAGCTACACACTTCGTGTAACTGTTACTTTGTCACGAACACGACACTCATTGTCGTTTATCACTGCTGTGTGAAGCATTCTTTGGTCACGGGAACCGTTTCGGTGGAGATAAATGTAGATATCAAGGACAAACATTAGATATGATTTAAACCTAAAATTACGTAAACGGACCTTCAGTAAATACCTATTGAATTTCCTACTACAGCATACATATTATAGATGTACAAATTAGTACCATTTCAATCATTTTTATAACAATTCTATCAAATTGACTGTGACGAAATGATTTATGGAATGTATGGAATTATCATTAATAAGGTCTTATTTAGGAAGAGTTAAGAAACTGGACTTAATCGAAACAGAATTTTTATCTAAAAATAAGATATGCAAAATTTTATGTAGGACAAATACCAACACGTCGCTCTTCTCGTTAACAAGCATAAATAAGTAATAAAAACATGATTGCCATTGTGCTTCACTGGGGCCGTCAGCCGATTTACGTGCTTTATAGACGACATAGAAGATTTTCATAAGTACCTATTTTAAGAAAAGCGTTATATTGTGGATAGTTGATTACTAATCTTTTGTACAAACCATTTTGAAACTATGATAGTGATTATGGTTGTTCACTAATTAAGGCGATAAAGTGATATTCTATTCATAACAATGCCAATGATAATGAATGTAAACATGGAATTCTTATGCAGTTAATCTGGACCATTTGTACAGAGCTTTCAAATAAGAAAAAAAGTCGAAAACAATCTAGCCGACGACGCACAGTTCCCAGCCGGCCGAGTTACAATCAGCTAACATACATATCCGCAGCACGATAATTCGAAATGAACGTTCCAACAACACAGATGAAGATGCGGATAATGATTCAGACGATCGGACAATAAAGCATTGTGATTACAAGCTTAATGGCATCAAAAAGGAAGCAACAAAGAGAGGAGGGGCAGCAAGCGCAGGTTAATGAGGGCTGAGGTCTGCAGCAGAGCTATCAATTTTCTCAAAATAAATAGAATTTCGCGAAGGCGTGCGGCGCGGGCACGCGGAAGCCGCCGCACTGTTATTTCTGCAGACAGCAGCGGCATTACCCGCCGCAATCATTCCCCAAGAAAGGGTAATTTCTAAGACACTGTTAACTTTTGAGCACGAGCTGCCGGTGAAATTGTAAGGAAGGGCCCACGCAAACCCCATCGGACACCGCCGCAAAACGATGAAACAATAAATCAACGTAATGATAGTCACACCGACGGATTTATTGTGAGCTTGCCTCACGGAGAAAGAAAAATAATGCGTAAACTACCATTCGACTATGTTTATGTTTGAATAGAGTTGTTCGTTCAGAAATGACTGCAGGTAAAATAGAATAAGCACACAGCGTAAAGTCCACATAGCATATTACCACACGTCTTTCACGCAAAAACAAATTTGAACTGAACTTGAGGATGAGGTATGCTCTACTTCATACGGCGCGTTATGTAAGCAGGTAAAAACGAAGATTGATGAATCGGAAATTGTCTATTATGACGCGAGCTCATTTTTCATTGCAGCCAAGACATACCTGAATGGCGAGCCTATTGAAGTCTGTCTTTTATGATGATATATTCATGTGCTGCTATGATTTAAACGAAGGCAAGCAAATAATTTCATGTAAGTGGTAAGTTTACTGAATAAATAAAGTGTTTCAAGGTACTGCAACATGTTGGCCGTTATAAACTTTTTAAACAAGCGATTTCTGAGGGAGGCCAGGCATCTAAAACTGCAATAATAATTATAATTTTGAACATGACTTTGACGGAGTTAGTCACTATTATCATCTGTACAAAAAAATACTAACTAGGCACTATTATTATCTTAGACAATTAAGAGGGATTAAACAATAAAGACATTACTTTCTCCAAAGTATTTTACTCTTATGTGAATCTAACTGCGAAAGTCTATAAAGTGTTCATCGTAATATTCGCACATAGATAAATGCCCTTGATTACGAAACGAAACTGTGAAATCGTGACGGTGGTTATCCTTAGCCCATTAGAGAACTAAACACATGGAAGCCCCGTATTTAGCTATCGTAAAGATATGCCTAGAGAGGAGCAAAATTCATCCACTGAAAATGCAATAGAGAAATGGAAAGATTAAGCGAGATAAATCTTACGTAATACAATGTTCTACGCCATTATTCTGACAACGAAGCGAATACCGAAACATCTAAAACAATACTCGCAGGAAGTTAATTTAAATAATTCATAAAGGAGACACGAGTTCCTAAGATTGCATATTTTGCCAGAGCAAGTTGAAGATATGCACGCTCAGGTATAGTTAGTTGTTGCAATTTGAATACTTTATTCAATGAAGCCCTGAATATGAATTGCAAAAAGGATTTGACTCCGTTACAGTTCAAGTTCTTAACCGATACCTTATTTATGAGGGTAATAATATGAAATGATTTTGTAGAAACGAAAACTTACTCGTTATTTATAAACAATTCCACAACGGAGATATTATCAATTAATAACGGAGGCGCAACACTAAACGTCACGATAGAAATTAAAGTTAATTTCTTATTGGCTTCGTTGCAGGGTATAACTGAATCCGCAATCGTGATTCGCAAAGTCAATTTCTTATTACAGACCTAGCCCGGCCTCCTCTTATAATGGATCGTGTTAAGCAAATAATGTTTATACTATGATATAAAATGTGAATATAAGTAAGCTTGAAGATAAAAGTAAATTTTCGCCTCTCAATCGTTTCCAGATGAGCTACAACGATCTCGAGTCGACATTGAGCTTGGACATTTATAATGACTCCCCACTTTCTTGGAAACGTAAACTGCTGCAAACTAAATAGAACTTAATTAATCAATCATTCATCAATTCTAATTTCAACTACATATATACCTACTATTTCTACATTTCTACATTCAAATTATATTTTATGACATAATATAATATATATAGTTTCTGTCAATTATATTGTATTGGTGTTATTAATTTGTAATTAATGTTTGTATTATTTTGTAATTATTTTCTGTAATCAAATCAATATAAATTTCATTGTACAATATTATACCTAATTTAGTTTAGATGTAAGCATTGTATGCATGATTGCATGTTAGAATTTAAATTAGTTATTTATAAGATAAAATTTTTGAATGCTGTTGCACACCTATAATTGGTGCATGGATAGGATAAGCAACATATACTGTGTCTGAACAATTTTTTATCTAATGTACTGTTGGTGTGTCTATTTCTGTAAATAAATAAATAAATAAAAGTAATGGTGAAAGTGACTTTACCAGAGGTATTACGAAAGAAAAACGCAGCGATTTGCATACGGAGAAGAGGTCTTTAGTAAACCAGCGTGAAATGATGCTGCTACAATACGCTTTGTCATATATTGCAGAAAACTTCAAGCGTTATATGGGATAGTGGTTATACAGGCGGATGCTTAGGCAGATACGCGTGATTGACTATTATCGCACTAAGAACAGGTTTTGCGCATGCGTCAAAGGTGCGTGTGCACCTTCTAAAGATAGCCTTTTCCGGGCAATGCCACGGAAATTGTGCGTAACTTAGTTTTAGAAAGAGGGATTTTAAGTTAATCTAGGTAATTAATATTACGATTAAAAGTTAGATCAAAGGGTTTATTAACTATCAAAGGTCACAATGCAATTTTCTGCATAGACACATAGTATGATAAACAACATAATTCAGATTAATTTCGTATCGCCACAATCGAGCCGGCAACAGATCTGTCTCGAATTAATTAAATTCTGGCAGTATCATGTAGTGTAAACATTCCATTATGTTAGTGCGGCGATTCAGTTAAAAGCAAGGCAGCGCAAATCATGTACAATGCCATTTGCAACATTACTATAATAACAGTTGTAAGTTACACTAATATCATAGCAGCGGTGGAAGGGTTCAAGCGGGTTCTCCACATGAAGTACTGAAGACTTACCGGAAGACCAAGATAATGACTTACTAGCGATGGGAATACAGACTATAACCATCCTTATGATTGCCACAAGTTATAAAGGGAAGACTCCCACAATTCCACATTATAACCGTGACCAGAAGCAGTAAACAAAAGCAGAGTTTAAATAGAAAGAAAACATCAAAAGTGAAAATGGCGCAGAGAATAACGAAAAAATACTGCAAGCGATTGCACTTTAAATTCTCACTCCCGGCTAAGTACTGATAAAGGCGAGATTGCTTTGGAAACCATAAAATTTTAGCTCAAGTATGCGTTAAGTACCAATAAATAAGGCAATGATGTTGCGATTTTCTTTAAAAAATACTTTCTAACATTATTCGAACGAGAAGAAAATATACTACATCATCGATTTATAGACCATTTTCGGAATAAAAAGTAGCCCGGATCGGTTTTTTTTTTAAAAAATCAATTCACTACTTTTTCAGCAATGTTTTAATAGGAACTAATAATATGTTTAATATTTTGTGTTCTTTTTACAATTTAAAAAATATATTTTATGTCATTTTAGATTAACTCTAATGAATAAAGCTACTACTAAACTATTTTACCCAATACAAACGGGAATTTTTAACAACCTTTTTAGACGATGTCACAATCGATCAACAGACTGTTATGAACGCATAAATCCCATCAGAGCATGATCGATAGATGCGACTGCAAAAACTTGTTTAGACAACAATGTCACACGGTGAGTTGCATAATATGCACCGTTAGGGCGAAACCTGACGAGGCGACGAAACGGATCGACTGGGAAGACAATGGGCCGAGTGAAAAACAGACTAATTGAGTGGGGATCAAGCGGCGACTGATGTAGACGGTGATTACCGCAAGCGCCTCAGAACGGGATCGCTTTAGCAACCACTTCCCGACCGACCAAACTAGTCCCGCCGACACTGCACTGCAAAAACAAACCGCCAACGAAACATGGATTATTTGCGGATAATAGCTTTTTTAAAGAGGAACCAACTGCGCACTGCAATTTCCAATTACCTCTAAAGAAGATGAAGTACGCAAGATATCGGAGATGTTACTTTCCTACGCACAAAATGGGCCCCGCAGACAAATTTCTATCTCGATTAATGGACGGGATTAATCTAACAATATACAGGCACGATCCGGCGGAATGGTTTAAGAACAAGGCACGGAATTTATTGCGTCGGTTCCATAGGATCCACGTGAAATTATCCGCAAAGGCAAATAGGGCCGTTTACGGACAGCGTCGCGGGCCAATTACGTGTCGGCAAAGTATTCATTACACGGGATAGCTGAACGCAAGGTCTGGTTGGCGCAGCTCCCACAGGGCCGATAAGCGCAACGTACGATCGGTGACTCCTTATCGAGCTATCAGCTCCTGGTACACGGCACGTGCTTTTGCATAGATGAAGCCGTGTCGATATCGCCTAAGAATATTGCTCTGTCCCCGCAACAAGCTACCAGGAATGTCTTGTTCGCTGGAAACATTGTGCGTTTGCGATAAAGATTACCAAGTCTCTTTTGAGATGCAAATCTTGGGGCGATTTCTATAGCGTAGCATTGTTCTATTGAATAAAACGGCGGAGACATTATATATGATGTAGTATTCTCAACTAAGTCCAAAATTGGTCTGTTTGCATTAATGTATGATTGCTCAGACAGTAAGTATTGTATAGCTATAGCATTTGTTGAATGGTACCACGTCGTCTTTAATTTTATTAATATTCCAGTATTCAAAAAATAACTAAAAATAAACTTGTAAGGTTGTTGCCGTCACACGTTTAATTCTTCATGAAATTTAAAAGATATTTTTTTATGCAATCAAATAAATCAATTTGTGGTCTTTTATCAGTTGTATATTCAGAAAATCTGGAGTTTCTGTGAGCATTACAATACAGCATCGCCCGTAAGCTAAAACTGCTCGCATATTTCATAAGCCAGCCTAACCGTGTCTGAAGATCTTGGGAAAATCTACGACCAGTTTAAGCGACCGGTACATTATGAGGGGGCCACGCATCGACGGCTGTTGCGGACTAGCAGATTTAACATCCGATAAATTCAATTTATCTTATTAGAGGTCCGGTTATCTCGGCCGGTGAGGTGCGCGGGTGTCGGCGGGGCGTGGGCCGGGACACTCCGCCGGTCATCTAGTGAATAACACGGAAATTCTTTAAACCTGAAGATTTGCAACACTGTTGCAGTCACCCGCTTATCCGGAGACAGCTATTTGAAATTAAGATATACCCGCCCGCCCATCAGACAGGAAAGAACGGCAAAAGCTGTACATTTTAAAATGCATTAGGCAATAAATTTTCAATTTATACATACGATTGGCAATTTAGCAATTTGTTCAAAGTGGACTAGCAAGATAAGATATTATTTATACCTTGTTCCCAAAAAACGGACACAATTATAAAAACTCGCTTAAAACGATTTTTGCCAGACAACCTTTGAGTGGAAATATATTTCGATGTTATAGGGTTGAGTGTACCAATAATAACGATAATACCTAAATAAAGTATAACATTAATAACATAAAGATTTAATATAGCAATAACAACACTACAATATACAAGATTTAAGAATCACTGGAACCAACAGCATATATTTTCCGATAAATTGTAACAATACGACGTTGTATCGCAACAATACATTCTCATGAATCGCACATACGTGGAAATGATCTATCGCATTAAAGCAGTAGCTCCTAAGCGTACACGGTGCGAGGATTCTATTTTCAAATTCGCTACTCGATACGTGTTTCTCGCGCGTTCGGACCTTGTTAAGCCTTGCCCCTTGGTTCTTCGCAACAAATTCAATAGCCAACTCGCTAGGAAACGACAATCTGTAATCCAATACGGGATAGCTGGGTGCATCCCATCCAGGGCGCAATCTTGCGCCTTGGATGTTTGAATATGACCTTTCCGCGTATTAATGTTAGGTCCACGAGAAGAATAGGAGATAAGTTTGCGGGTCTAGAACACGAATGCTATCTAGCAGCGAGTCTACTTCGAAACAGCAATACAGCGAAAGCCGATAGCAGCATCGTGGGATTCGCGACAGATTTATTCACGACGTTGAAATACACGAACCGTTGGATCCGACGTGGCAAATAAATCAGTAATTAGTTTTTAGGATTGCCTGCGGGAAGCGAAGGGTATCGTTAGATGTTAAGCCAGTCACGTACTGAATCTATCATTCGGTAAATTAGATTAGAGGTTACTGGGGTTCACGCAGGTTTTAGACTTTGTTTAAGCAGAGTCTACAGTAATTGTAACCAATGATTTTGTCACAAAGCAGTTAGATAACACAAATGCATTAATTAATGAATATACAAATTTACTTCCTATATTTACGTTGTTATTACCATTTCCGTAATTTTCATGCACCTTACTCATTATGAGCCATCCTGTGTACCTTGAGTTAAAACTATGTTTAGAAATAACGACACTATTAGACGTGGAAGGAAGGCGAACTTTCCAGTTTATTACCTAGCCGACCGACACATTGAACCCATAAATAAGAACATAACAGAAAATGTACTGTCAGTGGTTAAAAAGGTCACTGTCAGTTCCTCGGGTGTTTCTAAGGCTATAACATTTTTTGCAGATGTTCGTAACGAAAATGTTATAGTTAATTATAATAAAAATGTATTATTTATGTTATGTATGTTATTTAAATAAAACACCTGCTTTATAAATGAAAACAGTCGTTATGCAGAGACAGTATCTTTAGAATTGGCATTTATTAAACTCCAGCTAGGCAAATCATTGATTGACTATTTATCATTTTCTGTTAATATATTATAGTCAGATATCAATTTTTTTTTCCTTTTTTTTAAGTAGCCATATTTGTGTCCCACTGCTGGGCAAAGGCCAAAGATATCAATTGACAATGGTTATTTAATATATCTTCTCCGCACATATTAGCACAATTGAACACTATTATTTGTCATATTAAATGAATTGAAGGCTCAAGTCGTAGGTCTCACTTAGTACAGCACCAGTTAGTTCGGTCGTGATTCGATAACGATCCACCTCTCGTTCACAATGCGAGGCGAAGCTTTGTCTTCTAGAACTTATACCATGTAGGTAGTGTTCGGTTCACGTAAGTTGAATTTTTTTCTGAACACATGTTTGTATTTTAACCTGTACTCGGCTTGTTTTTTTTCCAGCCAAGCACTGCTGCTATATTAACTTACTTGGGAGCAAAGGCCCGAAGCGAAGCGCCACTCTTTACAATCTTGTGCCAGCTCAGAGACATTCGCCCAAGACTTCCCCGCCTGGCCCATTTCTTTCTTTATAGAGCGCTGCCATGTCTCTTGCCGTCTGCTGAGTCCACGTTTTCGCCTTCGGGATGCCACGTCAGTGCTTCCTTAGGGACGTCTTCAGTACGACAGAGAACTTCTCGCTGCTATACGGCGACGAGAGAGACTCAATAGTTTACAGAAACATCCACTATATCTGATTCACGTGCTGCTAACTGACAATATTGTGCTCCTTTTTGGTCATGTTTCGTGAGTCGTAGTGTACACATCGCGTTACAAACGGTAGGGCTGCCTCTGTCGGCTCGGGCCAACTGTCCACTGCCTCAGATAACTTTACACGTAACTGGTTGCGAAGAACTGATTCAGTTTGTGAATTCGCAGGTGAAGTTAGGTTAGGTTAGGTTGTGTGTTTGCAAACCACGCGACCGGAGAATAAGAATACATCGAAGATAATTGAACACTGAATTTCTGAAGTTTTTTTTTGGATAATGTCTATTTAAAGCTCGGTAATATTGTCAGAAAGTAATCGTTAGAGCTTAATCTGGGTCCGGGGCTATATAATACCTATTACAATGTGTTACAAAAATATATTTACTTTATTATTAAGTAGAATTTCAGTAACTAAGGATTAAGTCCGTTGACTAATCATATTTTACATAGATAGATATAGTAGGCGGGCAGTAGTATTGCAGTCAACCCTCCTCATGTAGAAAATGTTATCATGAACATCGGTGTAAATATTGTACAACCTACTATTACTACTTTTCTCACCTAATAATTACGATTATAAAGCATTCATAATAATTAAACCTGTCATTCTCATAACTACTATGTAATAGTAATTTATTCGCTGACAGTAATTAACCGATCATTTAATCATCACATCGGAATTAAACTAGAAATGTGCTATCAATAGTTTAACTGCTCTAGCCAGTACCAGCGGGCAGACATTACAGAGCCGCTTGCACTTTTTTTTTATAAATTCTTAGAGTAAGTTTTTTGCTCTTTTATGAATTTTGCTCTTCTATCGCTACTAACTCATCGCGTCGGCTCCCATTGAAATTATTGTATCGCTAATATTTATCGCTTTAACATTCTTTCTAATAATACTGCGAGCTATCGGATATCGACTACTAGTTATACCGATATATACAGAGTGTTGCAAAAACACACCTACTAAGCTGAATGGGGGTGACTCAGGGTCAGGGAATCAAATTCTAAACAACTTTTGTTATACGAGTATTGGGAATTCGCGAAAATATTAGAATGAAATTTGCGAAACTTGGGTGCAGCAACGCTCCCCAGCCTACCCCGCAAGGCGTGAGTGTAATATTCTGGTAAAAAAATATAGGTACATAGTACATATATACGAGTACATAATTAATTATGCATTAATAATGCAGTTATGCTAATTAGCGATTTCTTGCATCATGTTTTGTACATTCTTCCGTTTTATATACGTCCTTTCATAAGTAGGCAGATAGGTACAAGTTTTATTTATGGCCCACTTCGTAATAAATAATTTTAATGGGCTTAATAAATTTGTCGAACATTGAATAAAAACCCGCGCAGTTCAAAAAATGCTCCTGCAACATTCCTCAATATCTGTTAAACGGATAAAAAAATCGTTCAACAAGAATGATGAGTATAGGTTTTAACCATGATTTAACTACAAGCACAGCTTTTAAGCTAGCAAATGCGTATAAGTCCGGAACGGTCATTCGTATTATGTTAAACTAGCTGTTCCCGCGAGCTTCGCTTCGCCTTAAAAAGTTTTCCCGTGGGAATTCCGGGATAAAAAGTATCCTATGTTCTTTCTCAGGGTCTAGAACTCTAGACCATAGTTATAGTTATAGAAAAGGGGAGGGCAACCAGTGCCCATTCGCCACTGCGACCTAAAAGATCTATTGTGACTCCCCTTGCCGAGTCAAATCTCACTCTCCAGGCCCAGGTCTTTTATAAACCTGATGATTTTACCGGGAGGGAGAGACCTGACATCTATGGGGGCTAATTTGTAGCCGCCCAAGATTCTGTTTCTCTTGTGAATGATGGCCTCACTCCCTCTCACACTCCCACTCTAGACCATACGTACTTATACCAAATTTCATTCAAATCCGTTCAGTAGTTTTGGCGTGAAAGAGTAACAGACAGACAGACAGACACAGTTACTTTCGCATTTATAATATTAGTTAGGATATCATGAAGGGAGGCATTATACGTAAAAAAAGCCTTTAGCACCTGTTATTAGAACTCAAATTGCTGTAGCAGATGTCGCAAGCTAACTGCATAAAATACAGGTGGATGTCTGGACAAAGTGATAGCTAGGAGTTTCTTTAATTAATGCTCTAGTATTTATTCTAAGGATTTTAAACCGCAAATCCGATTAATAAATTGCAAAACACAGATTCTTTGGAAATAGTTAGATAATAAATGCACTTTTCGTCTAATGGTTTTTAATGCCGCAAGCTAATTTTTGCGGCTTAACAATCTCTAAGTGTAATATTCTCTCGGTGGATAACCGAGATTACAGGTTTCATATTTTTTTTAGCTGAAATATATTTCCATTACCAAATACTGTGTGTGATGCGTATCATATTAGCACGTGATGTAATACATACCACAATACCTATAACTTACTGTAAGCTATATGTGGTTTATGTCTAATTAAATACAAAATTAGTTTCAGGTACAATGTAAGACTTGAGACTCGAAGTTGGTTCAATGATAGCTTTGGAGAACTTATAGCCGCCTTGCCTAATCGGAAAGTAATTAAATTAGAATAGAATAGAATAGAAGCGTCCGTAGTCGAGCGGGCCTCAGTGATCGTAACTGATCGCTGAGGTTAAGCAACAACTGACACGGTCAGCCATTGGATGGGTGACCAATTTCAAGTGGTGCTTTTCTGGACGCTTCCGTGCTTCGGACGGCACGTTAAGCCGTGGGTCCCGGTTGCTGCTTCGGCAGCAGTCGTTAAACCTAGTCAGAGGCCTTCGGGCGGCTTGAAAACATCTGACAGTCGGGTTGCCCACTTACCCGACAACTCTCTCAGCACAAGCTTGCTTGTGTTGGGGTCCACCAACCCGCACTTGGCCAGCGTGGTGGACTAGGCCTAAACCCTTCCTTCATTGGAAGGAGACCCGTGCCCCAGCAGTGGGGACGTAATGGGTCGTGATGAGAATAGAATACGACTTTATTGAGTTAACAGGACACAAATAACAATTTACAATACAGTGATACAACGCAATAGGCGGCTTTACCGCTAAAAACGATCTCTTCCAGGAAATTAAATCTGTATTGATCGAATTTATCAGAAAAGCTGTAACGACTCGCCCGGCTTAGCACGAGTGCAATGTTATTTATATATAAATCTAAAAAAAACACATCAAAATCCGCTTCATAGCTTTAAACGGCTGGCTTGGTCTGCTATAATACAGTAAAAAATTACTATAAAACACACCACATAATTATTTTACAGTTTAAAATTTCATATATGAAAACATATTGTTTAATGTTAAAATAGTAGGTACAATAGTAAAAATGATCTCTAAACGCTAATTTTTGAGTGCATGAATTACTTATGGAATAAACCAGAGTGCAATACACGTATGGAATTGAATGAGTATGAATAGTATTAAAAAATACTTACCATTGTATAAAACCATGGAAATAATACTTATTATTCCTATCAAACCTGTACTAGACCTACAGTACTTACTGTAGGTCTAGTTCAGGTTTGATAGATTGACGAAAACTATAAAACTTTACGTTATCTCGCATACAAAGTGGCGCCTCTAATGGACTACTTTTGACAAATAATGTATGCAGGTGACAGAAGAAAACGTAAACTTTTATAGTTTTCAAAAATTGCAAAACCTGTACTACTGACCATTGTATAATTAACACAAACACAACTGTCAAGATCGCGACGACTCACTACTTGCGCGATGTCACCAGACATGCCAAACGAACATGATATAAGTATATTTTTCCCCGACTGTACCTATCTCAAGCTTAAAGCTTTACGCTCACTTCCCACTAACGCTCAATACATGTCGCTTAATCTTTTTGCACTAAGCGTTACATTTATCAGATGGAGCGGGAAAACAGGAGCTGATAGCCTAGGGTGCCTGCTACTGGAACTATCAATATTCAACCAGAAGTTATAGATGCATTCGTCGAAGATTACAGTTTCCGTCGAAGGATAAAGAAGCGGAAAGTCAGCATGATATAGACCGGCTGTGGAGGATACATGTTGCCGCTTTTATTATTTGAAATAGGTGCTAAGTAAAAATAGGTTATAAATAATAACATTTGCCTATAAATTATACTAAAAATAGATATAAAAATAATTCCTAAGTTTAATCATTTCTTCATTGCAAATAATTAAGAAGAAAATAAATTATCAAAGTTTCAAAATAACGTCAAGATACTGGGAAGATGTTTTACTAGAAATTTATGTTAAACAATTAATCGGAACGCATTTGCGATGTCTGGAACAACCCTGTAACTAATACCCGATAGAGTTGAGGGGCGACACCGGTTCCACTGGGCGATTAAATACTATACTTGGAGTTACATAATTGCCGAGGCAGACAAGACGCCGGATAATCAAGCCACCATCGGCAGTTTAATAAACCACAGAATCTATAGCGATGAATATTAAATGGCGAAAAGCAAACACTGTGAATCGTTAATGTGTATTTTACGGTAATTACAAGCTTCGCCAAAGAATGCTTACGCCAATTTTACACGAGACTGTATAATGAGCTTTTGTAATGATAATAAGTAGTTACTTTTAATAATTACTGTACGAATTATTTCAGGTATTCAGATCAGATCCCAATGTAAACACAAACAACCGTGGATTTTAAACAGGAAAACATTTAACTTACGTACGGAAATGTAAAATACGGATCGTTAATTCTTCACACCTATCATAAAGGCATTGAAAGTCAATAAACTAATCAGTATGGGCCGACGGACGTATTAAATTACAATACGGAAGAGCCCCATCTACAAGCGGCGAGGAGTAGGACGGATAAGCTAATGCGATACGAAAGATGGGGTCACAACTATAATTTTACAAGCTTTTTCCTATGATTTTCACATTAATTTTAACAGTTTTTCCGTGGGAGTTCCGGTCTATAATGTAGACTAGTGTAGGTCTTGTACAATGCTTGCAATCCTTGCAATTGCTTGGTCTATATGTACGGTGGCCTGCGCCTAAAAGTATACAGGCGGAGTTTTTAAAATAGCGATCCCTGATGATTAAGGGACCAGCTACATCTGTTATAAATCCGGGGACGTGTTGGGTGTGATGTGTGTAGCAGTGGTGTTTATGTGGATGTGCTTGAGCAGCATGTGAGCTTGAGATCGCTGTTTTAAAAACTCCGCCTGTATACTTTAAGGCGCAGGCCACCGTACGTAGTGTAAGTACCTACTGGTAGAAGTTAAAAACATAAAAGTAATCGCGCGATGATATTAATTATTTGTAGTGTGGTATTTAACACCTTCCTCATGGTTCCATAGCGCGAAATAAAAGAAAAACTAACGAACTTAATTGATTCCCGAAGCGCTTTGCATTCAATGGCATTTTTGCCATCCTTATACGAGATTAAATTAGACCAGACAAACCTGATCCGAGGTTTGAATAAAAGTAAGAACATCAATAGACAGTTGCATGGGTGTAGCACAGACAGGTGCGGTGGCGATAGATTGATGTTTGCAGAGTACTGGCTGAGTGTTTGGTCATTATTACTCGTTACTTGCTTACACAGACAGACGGCTCGCAATAATTAAGTAATAAATATTTTCACTACATTGCCGTAACGAGCTTTGGATAATTAACCTTAAACTGATCTGATGATGAATGTGAGTAATGGGAAACAAATATCAAAATCATACTGACTTGAAATATCGTACAGGAGTGGCCATCTAGCCATCTTCAAAGTGCATAAGAATGACTTAGCCAAACAAACATAACAAAAGCGATACAAGCGTGCAAGGTTCAGGGTTGTCACTCAATATGACGAAAACCTAAGTTTCAGAGCGCTGCTGCGGGAGCCACGGCTCTATCTAGTTACTCTCGTTGTATTAAAGTTCTCTTCCGCTCTCGTCAGTTCGTATTTCGTCATTATAGAGTAACCCTCCATCAGACACGCGTGTAACTTACACTCCACGTCACGTCGGGTGGCGTGTCAGGCCGCAGCGGCCGGCTGTCGCGACCGTGCGAATGCGTCGTGATTGATTGTGAGACGGAACGACTGTCGCAGAATGTTACGGGTTAAGCATTGATTTGTAGAGCTATTCTTTTATAAGGTCTGTTTACCTTTAGTGTTTTAAAAGTTTGGACGTAAGTAAATAGATTCTGCAGTCGTAGCGTAGATAGAGCTTTATGAAGTAATCAGCTCTAAGCGCTGAGTGCCTGCTGAGGGATGTCAGAATGGATCATTGTATACATGTGTATAAGTTACCCTTGGTCACTTTCACAAGAGGATATTTCATGATGCAAGATTTTGACGGCTTTGATAACTTTTTCGAATGCAAACAATGAACCCTGGCTTATTTGGCAGTTGGTTCCTATGCATCACGAATGCTCCTAAGGAGTCGGCAGCCGTCGTATAAATTAGCAAAAAATGGCGGAAGCCGCGCCATGAGCGTGCATATGCAAATGGAATGGCACCCATCGTGCAAGAATCTCGGCTGTGCGCGGAAACAATGAGAATTCTCTCATAACAGATGACATTATGCAATTTTATTGACCTTGCACGCATTAAATACCTTTTATTACTCTTTGTTTTAAACTTCACTGGAACTGCTTAGTGCCTTCCGCGCGATATAAATTTTGAAGTCGTTAAAAGAGCGGTTCACACGGACATTATGCTTAGCTTTGGCCCCAAGTAGATAATATATAAGATAAATCTAGGGACCAGATCATTACGTTACGGCTCGCACTAAAATCTCAATCTTAAATCAAACAGTAAGTGTAAACTGGATGTACAAACCAGTGTATATTCAAGATAGAAGATATCATAAAGTCGACTGACCCTACATTTATTTCTGCATATCAGAACAATATGCAAATAACTACTTGACGCTGCGTAAGCGAGCTAATCACATTGAAGAGCGTAAAGCTCAGACGGCACTAAGTGAATCATTTATTGTGGAACATTATATAAGAGAGCGCAAACTGGATTTCTGTTGAGGTAGGGCAGGGTCATTGACCATGCGCATGTTCTACACTGATTAATATGTGGACTCGTTCACTCGGCGACATTCGATAGGTACGCAGATTACATTTCACTGTGACTGTGACCTAATGTAGGTATTTGCGGTGATGAATTCGCTGCGTGACTTTCTGTTGTTAATAAACGATCATAATACTTAATTATTGTATTACCTTCATTATAAGTAATAAGAATATTAAAATCTGTAGAAAGGTGACAAAAAAGGGTGGATAAGGAACAACTTTTGTTCAAATGACCCACGGCATTTGTCAAGGAGTTGAGAGAAGACATTGATCCTAACTGTTGTTGCCCTCATCAATAGTACTTAAGCAATAATAGAACCTTGTATTTATTTCCGCATTGAGACTAATCTAGTGCCATATTAAACAAGACCTACAATACAAGACAAGATAGCTCTTAGAACTATTAAAATACGATGTACACTTTCTTTCGATCCTTCGACAAATTAGCCAATGATAGCCATTCCCGCGTTACTGCCACTCTGTTATGTATGGAACGTTCGTTATCTCTTGTAAGTACGGTAGAATGACTGACAGTGCCTTGCAATACAATTAACTTCTTAAAACCTATTGATGGAGGGTTTAATTTAGATTGTTAAGTAGCGACAAAGGCATCTTAAGTATCCATTTAAAATGATTAACCCGTAATTCAGGAACGTAGAATAACCCTGTACATTGAAGTTGTAAATTAAAAATGTACCGTCAGTAATGAAAGCGGAGTATAATGCAATTGATAAAACTGTCTGAAAGCGCTGCATAATAGCATGATAGAGCAACGAAAAGCTTTTATCTGCGGCATTTTTCTTGGAAAAGGGAACAAAAGAAAACCGTATGTTTATTAAAATGACCTTATAAGATAAAGTTATGCACAATGAGTTTACAATATTTGCGGAATCAAGATTGAACGGTATTTAGTTTGAGAGATTCCCATGGGACCTTTTCTGGGCGTAAGTAGAATATTTGTAATCGTTAATAGCTTAGAAAATTATATACTCCGGGAGTCTATTAGATAGTACAAGCGATGAAAACGGGAGCCTGAGCGCCATAATTCAGTGTTCTATATATTTGTTGCGTTTTTTCCGCATACAAACTACAGCGCCCACTTAATAGTTGTCACCCACGAATAAAAAATTGAGCCATCAAATCTGGGCGCCAAATCGTAATACAGAGCATGCGGAACCAATCAATCGACGCGAACCATTTTTTTCTAAAAGCGATAGGTATTTTAAACGCACCAGCGAAAAACACTGCGACTATTCCCGTTATATTTTATTCTTTATAATTGGAAATCTGAACAAGATACTAAAGTAACAAAGAGAAGTTTTTTTTCTTTTCATAAAGTATAGTTAGAGGTCACACAACTAGTTTCTGATGTCTCGTCTCGTCATTGAAAATGTAACAAACTTTGTAACGAATGATGGATGTTCCTACAACTTTTGGGTTTCCTTTTTCTGAAATTGCTTCCTCCTATTTCAAACGTTGTATTTCGAGATAGGATCACGTTTTATTTCGTTTGATTCGAATTGTTATTACTGATCGTGTCTTGGGGATGACTACTGAGATTGAAACTAAAGATTTCAATAAATATAGGTATTGTTCTTATCGTTCGTAGTCAGCAACGAGTATTAGGGCCTGAGAATTCAATTAGAATGATATAAGTATCTAGTGAGTCTTATCCACAGTTCCGAAGGTACGTATACTTAAATACGTATGATATCTAATAATTAAGAAAAGTAAAGACCAATCTCATGGTAGGTAAGTATTAAAAAAAACGATTGCAAGTATTAAAGAAAGTATTACACTAACATTAGCAAAATCTACAAACAGTTCACTGACCCATAAACATTATACTGCGATGGATTCTTCAATATCACAAGCACGGATCATGTCAAGATCTCGACCTGAGATTTACATATAAGGCAAACATCGAGGAGGTATTTTATAGATTAAATTATTATAACAGTACCGACACTAGGTAAACGCTTTTCTTAGAAAACTGAACTGGAATTTCCATCGTTATATGTATCGAAACCAATAAATAAAGCGGAGGTGAAAATGTGTTGTAGTAAAACGGATTATAATGCATCACACCAACATTGATGATGGAAAAGTGACAGGTGTGAGTATCTTAATATAGGATAGGATCTCATAAATGTAAACGTTCAAAGGCTCGTTAACGATGAAACAAATCTAATAGGTTTCAAGTACTTTCAACACCAACATGTTAAGTTTTACTTGAATTGCAAAATTTATATCAACAATAGACACATCTTTCAGCTTTATGAAAGTTTAAAAATAAAACGTTTAAATTTGGTATTCCGTACATAAGTGACCGTGACTAGGGTGTTATGCTTCAGGTGGATGCTTGGTGACTTCGCGATCTTCGACTCGATCATTCAACTGCGACGTGACATCCGCTTCTCTCTTTTTGTTTATGACTGAGTGACCGAGGATCATCCCGCTATAACGACTCGGTCACACCTTATTCATCTACACAGAGCTGCACCATGAATGGTCATTTGATAATAATATTACGCTTTCGGAATGTGCCACTTTGTAAGACAGCCAATTATGACAGGAAAAAAGTAACTCCCGCACACATGAATATGGATCGCGATAGTATTGATAGAGAAAAAAAACCATCAACCATTTAACTATAAAGAGAAAGCAAATCAATGGAGCAGAAAACTTAATCTTATCAGAGCGAACGATTAATTTCTATCTGAAAACAATTGAGCTCAAAAAGCAAAAGTTAATCGGAATCGGGTTGCTTACAAATGAAATTTTAGTGAAAGTCTATACGCAACGATTATTTCATAAAAATAGACGAGATGATTAGCTTGCACTCGAAGCACAACATTCCGGATCACTTAATTGTGTTAGATTTCGTGAGGGTTACAACAGATCACGGACATGACGGATAATAGCCAAAAATTCGGACAAAATCGGACCAGATTAAGCAGAGAAAGTGTTCACGAGCCCAGTACCAACAACACATCGGTTGCCATTGTTGAAACGTAATGATAGAATTAATATAAGAATGCAGGTTGAAGTCGAATTAACATCCGAATGAAAGAAATTCACAGACAATAATACACTTGCTCATTGAAATGACGTTCAACTTTTACACGCACAGACAGTTAGTTAACTGGACTGAACACAACTGGCATTTATTGACATAAGAATTGGGAAAAGGCTATTGCAGACGGATATCAAAGTCACTAACTGCACAGAGCGCGAGTACAAAAAGCCTATTGTTAAAGACTGACATCAGAAGCGGGTCACTGGAGCAAATGGGTGAGCACCGAGCGCCGAGCACATCGCAGGATCGCATTTTATCAAAATTAAATCTCTCGGCAGGTGCTGCGTATTGTAACATTTGTTATTACAAAGCATCTTTGTAATCTGTATGGACTACTCTATAGTTGTCATATAAAACATTCCCTTATTCAAAATAAATATCCTAAGCTTAATGTGCTAGAATCACAGTGATTACAAATACTTTAGTATCACCAGTCATGGTGCGACCAAAACAGTTAATTGTCATTTAAACGGTTTATTAACCTGATCTGGCAACGTGACTGGCCGCTCTCTACAAAGTCGCCAAACGGTGGATGACTTTACTTTATTACTGAAGATCCATTGCTCTGTGCGCACGGCTGACTCTTCCAGTAACTACCTACCTGGTATCAAAGACAAAACAACGGACAGCGCAAAATTTGCAGAATTGACCAGGAAAGCTAACGAGCAAATGATCAGACAGAGCCTCAACACTATTTGTTTTTGTGCCATCTCAAAGACTATGTAAATACATCAGCAATTAGGTAAAGAAATTCTCATCGCTATGAATGAACGGTGGAGGTTGAACCATGACCGACCTCGGTGGTTTCACATCGTTAATGATAATGAGTGCATCGTCGACGCAAAGCGTAATTATTGATGCCTTATGTTCGATTGTCGGAGAGGTGACGAGGCGGGATGGGAGGTTCAATCGAATGTCACAGTTAGAGAAGCGTGGCTAAAGTGATTTGGGCTTGTTCGTACTGAAGCGTTCATTTGTTTTGTTTTTTGTTTTCAGACGGTGCCCCTGCCCGCGGGATCTACGTCCGTGCTGGCCAAGCCGACCAAGTATCACTACTATCCGCACAATCAACACATTTATCTGCTGCCGGAATGTGCCATTCAACAGGTATGTCGCAGAATTTTATTTGAAATATATGTAATAGGTAGATCTTATATATACTATATGTACTTAGATTTGCTGCTTGACGATTTACAAAGATATGAATGAAATGCAACGCACATAATATACTACTCATTTAATATAACAAAAACCAACCAATAAACATAAACCACCGTGGCGCTACACCTAACTCTAGGTACGCATTTCATATCTTTCTGAATCCGCAAATAGCTTTTACAATTTTCCATGCACATAAAGTCCTTTATAGTGTTTATATTTATAGTCATTACTTGGTCATTACTTGTGATGCGGATTTAAGCACGTTGTGTTTCTTACACTTCAGTGCAAATAAATTGTCACTTTCATCAAATGGATAAGCACTAAATTTCTCACAAATAACTACATAGTACTTACATATGAAATATGCATGTTTAACAACCGGCACTTTCATAATTAGTAGCACCTCCATGTAATTTTAGATTTGCAACATAGTTATGAGCTACTTGCTATGTGAGAAAGTTTAATGTTGCATACTTAAGTGGGAAAATTGGCCTATATTTTAAGGGATTTAATGTACACTGTACATTGAAAAGTTTGTTTCCTTGGCCGAAAGCAGTGGTGACTTCGCATGTTGTACGTGTTCTAACTAATATCATGTACAATGCAAAAATATGTTTTACTAGCTGTTCCCGCGAGCTTCGCTTCGTCTTAAAAAGTTTTCCCGTGGGAATCCCGGGATAAAAAGTAGCCTATGTTCTTTCTCAGGGTCTAGACTATCTGTATACCAAATTTCATTCAAATCCGTTCAGTAGTTTTGGCGTGAAAGAGTAACAGACAGACAGACAGACACAGTTACTTTCGCATTTATAATATTAGTTAGGAAGTTAGAATTTGTGCAGACTTATTGCTTAAAGCAATGTCCACCAGACAACCTTTACATCCTTCTCATGCCTAAAAGGGAGCAAAGCTACTATTAAAAACTTAATTAAAATCCAAAATTGTGAATAACACGGATTACCAATAAACACAAAGTTACAAGCCCAATCCTAACCTTTCCCCACCAACCCCCAGGTCTGCAACGCAGTCTACGTCCGTTTAAACTACACGCAGCCACTCTGCGCGTGCCCTGCCCGCTACCGGGACCCCTGCTCCGCCAGCCTCAACGCCGACGACCTCCATACCACGCGCCTGACGACCGATTCCAAGAAGAAGGTAACTAGAATGAACCGCCATTGTTGCCGCGGGAAAAAAACTGGCTTTCTTTTTGAAATGGATTGTGTTGGCGCGGTGGGTTGAGAGTGCTGTTTTTCGTGTGTAAGCTTTGTGTTTCCGTTTGTGTTGGATTGATCTGTTTAATCGTGTAAGGAATAAGCCAGATCCTTTCTTACTTATCTTAAGACCAATTTATTTTTCATAGTGTAGTTACTAGGTAATAATTGTATTACAATAAGCTCAAATAATAAGTACCTGCTCTCGTAAAATTTAACGATAAAGGACATTGTATTTATGTTTATCTTTTTTCACTTATATACTTACTGCTGAAATTGTTAGCGGATTGCGTTGTTTCGAAATGTATTCAAACATAAGTATTTTTGAAAACTTTACTGGTGTGTGTGTTAGATATAGATTTCTATTTGTAAGTTTAAGAATATACACTGTATGTTTTCTCTTCTAATAAAATAAAATAAAAATAAAATAAAATCCTCGTTCGTAGCATTCTAGTGTATCGTATGAATCACGATATGCTAAAACGTGGGCATTCAGGTTTCGATTCAGTCAAACTAAGCATAAATAGAATTTTTATTTTCATTGCTATTTATTATAAAAATTCAGACAAGAATACAAATAAAAGCATGCACGGATTAACAGTATGAATAACCCAGACAGTTTTTTGTTAGAAGCGTTAGAAACAAAAGCTGTTCTTTCATAGCGAACATCTGAATCCAAAACAAAGCATGCATCAGGTTCAATGTTTCAATACAAACGATTTATCCAGTTCAATGTTCACACATGTCGGCATTTACATAACTATCTAATTTACAACACAATAGGTACTGCAGCAGCACACGTACTAATGGGGAAGGCATGTGGATTGTGCATAATACCTTTAGATTTCCATAAATTTGTTGTTAACCCATTCAGAAGTTAATGGTGCAGCATTAATTGGAAAGGAAAGATAAACCCCGTAAATCAACCAAGTAAATAAAATAAAAAGGCTTGTGTCATGTTTTTCCTTATTACTTCTGGCAGAGATCTAGAAATTAACAAATGGGGATTATACATTTTTTGAAGTACACTTTGTGCTCTTTTAATTTTCGATAAAGAGTACCTAATATTAGATAATTATCTCTATTGACTGTCATCATCTTCACTTCAGAACACTACGTCTAGTAGGTACAGGTTTGATAGTTTGTCGAAAACTATGGATGTTTACATTTTCTTGCATACTAAGTGGCGCCTTTAGCGGAAACTATCACGAAACTTTTGATAGATAATGTTATAATTTAATTATAATTCTATGCAGAAGAAAACGTAAACTTTTTTCGTAAACCCAAGTCCCTCAGTCTCTTATCTTGTCCTGCAACATGCCAAACCTATCTTATATACCTCTAGTAACAACATCAATTTATCCACTTCCCAGTACGCCAAACGCGCAGTGACCCTGGTAAAGACCTGCGAGGCGGTGTCAGAGATGCGCGAGTGCCGCGCGCCCCGCGACTGGTCGCTGCTGGCGCTGCAGAACATACGCACCGGCAAGTCGCACTACCTGGTCATCTGCCGGTGTCCCGAGAACCATATCCTTGGTGAGTTGTTTTTACTTTTTTAACCTCCGAGGTTGCGGGGAATCGCGATCGTTGGACCAAACATAAGGAGTTCTTTGCCTTTTTTTTAAAATTAGGCTGTTATAAAACTAGAAGTAAAAGACGGGGTGTTATAAGTTTAAAGTGTCTGTGTATTCTGTGTGTGGTAGCGGAGATCCTAAAGGGCTGAAACGATTTTCGGAAAAAGGTTCCTCAAAATACGTTAATAAACATTAATGTCGAAGGATTTCAATTTTAAAATTAAATACATAAGTGCTCGCTTTAAATATAGCAGACAAGCGATGTTAAAACTATTTCACTCATGAAAATTCCAGCATTGGAATCTTTTAGGCACATGAAAATTCCGAAGTTGGAATTTTGTTGGAACAGTATATTTCAGACTGTAACGTAGGCATCTTAAAATAACCTAGGGTTGATTCCAAATTTAAACATTTTACCTTAGGAGAAGGTTGTCTTATCGAAGTTTTAGAGTTATTGAAAATAAGACACTACGAAGTTTAAAGCAAGTACATAGTGGGTGCAGTAGCCCAAACTATTAAATATAATGTTAAGAAAAAGAACGATTATTAGTTATAATAATAAAGTTCTTTATTTACAGGTAAGACCCATTAAAATACAAATACAATAGTAAAATTAAATTAAATTATACATAATATGTTGCCTATGATAACTAATCTATAAAGCTAAGATCAGTTAAAATTTGCCATTCTCAGCACGATGCACGTTATGCAATAATGTTTTTTATTTATCTATTTCAGAGGGTCCAATGTCGCACGACCAGCCGACCTATGCGTCCGTCCCCGGGATTCGAGTTTACGGGATGGTCTGCGTAAGACCTACTCCCATTTCAGGTAAATATAAATAAATTCTTAACACATATTTAAAAAAAAACTAAAAATGTATTGATGGTAAAAAATATCAGCCTGAAAATTTAATGTAAGAGGTTTTTTCAGTCGGAGTTCGATGTTTTATTCTAATCCTATCATCATCAACCGATATTTATCGCCTTCTAGATATAAATATATCCTACAGAACTCCACAAAACTCTTTACTCAGCCGAAAATAAAAAGCGTAGATAATAATTGCAGTTACTATTACTTTCCAGGATACAACGCGAACAGATACACATCCTCGGTCACCATCCAGAGCACAACGAACGCGTACAAAGTGGACTATTCTCAAGCTCACTCGTACACGGAGAAGCCGATTTACAACCGATACCAGAATTATCCGGGGCCCAGCTACTACAATAGGATGTCGCGTGTCTCACGAGTTCGACGAAACGCCGCGAATAACCCCCCGTTCCCATGGCATACAGTGAGAGAGCTGGCGGTATCTTTACATTGGGTGAAGTAGGTTTAGAATAAGACTTGAAATGTAGTTTAAAATGTAGCCCAGTATGTTGGCTTCAGAAAGGCCGATCGCCTCTTTGGGGTCAACGCAAACTTGGGATAAGGAGTTTGAAATTACAACTATTTAATAATTTAACAATAGGTTTTACAGAAGTTTCAGATGGGTTTTTTTATTAATATGCGCTTGGTTGATTCCGTCCAGTTGTGTGTGATTGAGTGCAATATAATATTACAATACAGTTTAATAATTATATTCCAATTCACTCACACAAAACTAACCCTGCATGATATATTTTGTATAGCTCATTACCTAATTGTCAATCCACACTTCACCCCACAATGTATGGTTTGTGGAGAATGTTTCATACTTTTCCCATTCTAAACTTATGTTTAGTTTGTAGAAAATACTATTTTAATACTCAGCTGCATTTATTAGATCTATTAACCCTGTATGAGCTGCGCTAACTCAAATTTAAAATGGCGAGGACGAGTGTGTTCTTTTACATTTTAAATTTGCGTAGTGGCGCGTTGCTGAATGATTCTTAGGAGTGTATGTTGGTGATTCTTATTTATTATCTGGTTGTCAAATATGGTACATAATTCCATTAGTTTAGTTGTAGTATTTATAGTAATACATGTAACATGAAAATGTCTATTGCCAAGTAGAGATAAACCATGACTGTAGGAGTTATTTATGAAATTGAAGTAAAACTGTATACCCACCAAGGAAGGGTGAAATTGTACACAAAAGATGTGATAATCGGTTCAGACTTATATTTTTGTGTAATTTAGGGTTCGTAGCGTTTATGCTTATGTTTATAGATTAAGATTAAAACGTATAACGTATTTATTAAGAGGAACCATATTTATCTTAGACAATTGAGGTGTAAATAGTAGTATAGTTACAATATTTGTAATTATGAAAATTAAAATTTACTGACTTATTCTATTTGGTTTCTTTCTTACGACTTTTTATATCCCAAACGCTGTCAGATTCATAGAATATCGATGCTGAAGTTAACTAGTTGAACATTCTAATGCTGCGAGCATATTTAACCACTTATACTTACCAATTTATTAACATGGATTATGAAAAAAATTGGTGCATATTTCTGTGTAACAAAATTCCCCACCATTGGCCGCAAGATGCTCAAAACAAAACTTGAATAAAGTTTTCCATCGCTCGCGCTCCCGAGGCCGCGCGCTGTGACAAAGCGCGATGCAAGATTTTTGTCACGTCTTGTTTAGCGCGACTTGCTCCCCGTGCTAAGTATGCAGATACCTATAAAGGGCAATGTTACAAGGCACTCACCTAATACTTTCTGGTCCACAATGATGTCGCAGGAGTACATGGCCGCCATCAGTCTCTGTGGCTGCACTTGGAAGGCTTTACGGCATCCGTCCTTTACCGCCGACATTATTTGACCTGCACAAAATATTGTATTTTATATGAAGTGGATCAGCAGTAGCAGCAACCGCTACACGGGTTCGTCATCGACGTCGACAAACTCGTTTTACAGCGTCGTATTTATCGGCGAATCACGATATAGAGACGTTTATTTACGTCGATAACGATCCCGTGTAGCGTCAGCAGGTAGTCAGTTGAGAAAATCAAGTGAAGGCAGAAAATCTGAACTATACTCCAGCCGTGATCGTATTTAAATGATTGTAAACATAAAAGTGACAGTTAGTCATGTGTTGACAAATGTAAAAGACGAACTTCAAATAGAACTAACTATCCTATATTTAGTGTCCTCTTTGATTTGGCGGTATTACAATGTTTGCAATTTATGACTTTGAATCTTTTAAGGTGCTCATTCTTATCAAAAGCAAAATGTAGTTAGGTACCTACTTATAATATTTTTAACAGTGCCATTTTTTTTTATTTGGTTACAATAAATAGGTACTATTTACTAATTATATCTAAGATACTAAGCAAATATATAAATAGTATTCTCTGAATAATTAAATAACTCAAATATTATAATTACAGAATAACTGCACCTTGAAAAACCTTTTTTATGTTTGTTTACAATCATTTACAGTGCTCCAAAATTGATAATGCGCATAGAAATCTTTGATATTGACATTGACTCATATTTCTTTCGAACAAGGCGCAAAGTGCAAGTGTTTTTTTAAGGCTCTTACGATTTAATGATTCGGGTGTGAAGATCTGCATGTGCATTATTAATTTTGGACAAGTGTTAATGCAATCATGACTCAAGTATAGGAGAATTTATCAGTATGAGTGTAAAATGTGTAAGAGTAAGTTTTAATAGTAAGACAAACTCACCTGACAAAGGTCCAAAAGTATAAGTTGCCTCTTCATTATCAGCCTTATTGAGGGTCCATTCTTCAACGCAAAATGCTACCCCCATCATTGGTTCTTCACAAAGCGGACCAGCCAAGGAAGCTAATTGGAACCCATTAATGAAACTACTCTCGTACTCAAATCTCGGGTCATTCTCTATCTCCTTCTCATGGTACAAGAATTTGGTAGAATAATCCGAAGTCTGGTTCAGTAGAACGTTTGGCCCACAATTCTTCGGCCCAACAGACCATATTTGCTTTACAATATCTTGCCATTCTGGCCCACACTTCGAAGCTATCTCTTGTAGCTCGGCAATGAATGCTTGTATAAGTTTCAGCATTCTATCAGAGAGCGTATGTTTAGCCCCATTAAGGTTGATCTCTTCAAGCTTTACTTCTAAACTAGGATTTTTCATTAAAGAATGCAGCATTTTTATATGTTGTGAGACAGCCTTCAATAAATCGGATGATCTATCTAGTAGTTCTGTAATTTGACTCGGCAAGGGTTTTGCTCTAATTCTGATTTGACTTTGTTTATTATTTGTATGGACGGTAATCGTCGGGTCTTCTTCTTTGTTACCCTTGTCGATGTTCTGAGAGTCTATTTCTTCATTAGCCATATCTATTTTCGGTGGTTCAACAATTGTTTCTTTGAACGGAACTATCGGCTCGGAAACAGAGATCGGAACTTTTGCATAGTTATTTCTGCGAAAGAAATAATAAAAGAAACAAATTAAATTAAAACAAAAAAAAAACATTCATATACTTACCGAAATCGAAGCCACAAATAATTAAATTTTAGTAAAATGGTGATGATCACCACGATTGTCAAAAAATGATGATTGCATTGCTCGATCGATTAAGAAAAACCTACACTTAGCCGACAGGAAGTCATATAAGTAAGGCTAATAATAAATAAATAGAAATCTGAGTACCAGTGCTGATTTGTCAATTTAATTCTTAACAACGAAGAAGCCGGCAAGGACCTAACAAAAGACTGGTTCAGCAGCTTCAAACCTGCAAGTGTTTTCTCGACGAGACTTCACGCAAGTTGAGCACACTCACTTCAAGTCCTCGAGACACCGTTCCAGATGCACCTCGCCGGCGGTGACCAGCACGTGCTCGCCCGTCTCCTGCAGCAGCACCTGCACGCACGAGTCCGACTGGTTCAGCAGCTTCAGACCTGGAAACCATCGTCATTACTAACCCATCACGTGCTTACTGCTGGGGCACGGTTCTCCTTCTAACGAAGGAAGGGTGAAACCGTCATCATTATGGACCCATTACGTCCCCACTGCTAGGGTATGGGTGGAGACCGGATGAGGAAGGGTTTTTAGGCCTAGTCCACCACGCTGGGTGGTGGATGGTGGACCTGGACATGTTCTTCGGTGATGAACTGTTAATCAAGGTATCGCAAGTTATGAAGAGTGTAAGATGTGAAGTAATGAAGTTGTGGTAAAATCATAAATTTGAAATCATTGTAAAATTTTACGGTGAATAGATTATGAATCTTGAATGTTGCGGATCACAATTTAAGTTAAGCAAGGGGTTTTGAATTTGGCAAATGCAAAAGCAAATAGTCAAAGGCGCAATGTTCGTCAAAACACATTTGTGAATTATTTATAATAAAAGTTCAGTAAAACATTAGATACATTCAATTTATATGTATAATACCTATATTGATTTATATAATATACTTTGATCGAATAATCTTGCGCACACTGGCTCACGCACTGAAGATCCCTCAAGTATAGCCATAAATTGGCAACTCCTCATTCTCCAATATTTACCCTGTATGATTCAATGAATATCTTACTGTACATACCTTTAACCAGTTGCTGTAGGTCCGTGGGGTGTGTAGGCTCAATAGCCACCCGCAGTATGGGCACGGCCGCCGACTGGAGCTCACTGAACGCTGGACAGGCGACTGTGCTGCTCAGCGTCGCCGTCTTCAACACATGCTCTTCTAGACCACCGATACCTGCGTGCGATATGTTAGACTTTAAGAGGATATTCAAAAAGGTAATTTCTAAGTGTACCAGATGCAGGCGCTATAAGAGTATGGCCGTTGAGAGAATACGTTCTTGACATTCGAAATCCCATAGATATTATGATGACTGCAAAGAAAAACCAACTTTACCAACTTTACTTACCAGAAATAAGCGAACATAAAAAAAGGGGTTCTCGTAACGGCCGAAGTATAATATGGCCCCTAAGAATAGAACAGTGATAGTGAAAATATATTAAATGTACTCACCAATTATATTGCCAGCAACTGCTTCATCTATTTCTTCTAGTTCTCTACCCATTAGAATATAAATAGACTTAATTCTGAAAATAAAATAGATATTTTAACTGTAAATATAATGATGTAACCGTATTTGATACTTACTTTTATAGAAATCAATACTTACTCTGTACATGTAATGTGTTCATGACTTTGTAAGTCTTTGAGCTTCTTATTAGAATCTACATTAAAATCTTTTACATTAAGTATCTTGGAGGGATCATGTTTAGGTCCAAGCACATAAACCTTGTCACCTTTTCTTATTTTACCACTAAATACTCTAGCGAAAGCTATAAATGCAGGTTGCGTTTTATCTTCTTCTTCCTTTTTCGTTACTTCTTCCTCACTCTTTTCTACATCTTTTGTTGCTTCTTGCATAGGAGTGGCTTCAGCATTTACCTCATTCTGTTTCATTTCTTCGCGTAGCTGTCTCGCTCTCTCACGTCTAAGCGCCATTTCTTCATAACTTAAAACTTTTGGTTTGTTTTCTGGAAGCGCACTTTTATCTACACTGAACATTTTTGATATGAAAACGATAACGGGTCTACTTTCACTACTATCACAGGATAGAAAGTCCTCTTTGAGTTTCTGTGTCTCAGGATGATAAGATTCAAAATCTCTTATCCGCGAACACATTAGTTTTTCTACCTTCTCGGGTACTATTTCTAGTGGCGAAGGCAGTTTCTTGCAAACCATATTTAATACAGTTAATGACAAAGGAAGCCATTGCATCATTAGAGATTGCAGCTGAATACGGCTGTCTGTATGCCTCAAATCTCTGGCTGTTAATTTAATGCCAAGTTTCTCACAAATGACTGGAACTTTTTCTTTGTCATTTCTTATTATGATAGTATCATAAATGTTCCATAGATTATCGAGGACCACTTGAACGAAAAGAGGTTTTTTTGCCTTTTCTTGTGCTCCTTTCATGAAGCGCTTGGTCTTGGTATTCAAATAAAAGTCTCCCCAAAGAACTTTTTGAAGCAGCTCATCTTTTACACCTAAAATTAATATTAAAATATATATGTAAAATATCACAATGTGTAAAATAACAGTATACATTAACTAATATCTGACTATAATAGTCACTAATTTAGAAGTTTCAGGACAGTGCAATAATGGTTTGATCCAAACCAACAAACAATCCTAGCAAAAAGTCTGTGCAGCAATTTTGCTCTAACTTATTTGTAAGGGGTTTGTGTAGTGAGTGCTTATGATGTATGATAGATGTTTTGTTAACAGAAGTGACCTTACCAAGTTTCTCCGAGAATAACTTAGCAAAAGTCTGCACGGTGAAGCCCCATCCGTCGATGGCACTAGCAAACACGACATTTCCTTGCTCCGGTGAGAAATACAGATTAGAGTCATCGGCATCTTCCAGAGCTGATGTCCAGTCGTAAGTGTTGCTATCCTCTTTATTTGTGTCTGTGTTTTGTTTCTGTAAATTTTAAACTGATTGTATTGTTGCAAATTAAAGCAAAATATAAAATGAAATTAATACTTTTTATGGAGACACCTGAAAAATATTGTTGAGTATAATCTTTATATGTATATAAATCGTGAACATAGCACATATTATTATGCATTTAATAAGCGTATAAAGAGTATGACATGACAAAACACAGCATTCCCATCTTCTTAAAAATTCATTTTATGTGAAACAAGTACAATACTTATTCTTCATGTTACAGTAGGTACAGAAAAAAATTGCAAAACTATAAATATTTCTAAAAATAAAAGGCACAACTTTATAATCTTACCTTTTCCTTCTCAATATGTGTCTCTTCATTCTCAAATACTTCGGTAGCAAACAGCTCACCCATAACCGCATTGACTTGCTCCAAAACTTGCGTCAAATGTATGTATGCATCCAGCGGAGTAAGTTTCATCTCTACAATGAGACGGTCAATCTTATTAAGTACAAGAACTGCTTTTATGCTCTCTGCATAAGCTTGTTTCAACGCTAGCCGGGTCTGCGGGCAAACTCCCTCCACTACATCTACCTGGGAAGAGCAATAAAAGATGAAGTAAACATATTATTGTTATTTATAGCATTGAATAGAAGGTGATGAATTTACTAGCTTTGTGACAGAATGTGGTCACTGCATTACTACACCAATGAGAGTGCAGCTATTTAAAGAAAAATAAGATAATCATGTTACTGAGTACAGATAAATAATCTTACACCACTGGTTTTTTCTATGGTGCAATGTGATCCATATATTTATGTACCACTTTCTAATTTCTATGGTGCAATGTGAATGTGACAATATAAAAGTAATAAAATTTTAAGCAAACTTATTGAGCTTTTAACATACATATAAATTATTTAAATAAGAAAGGTAAAAACTACAGCCTTTATTCTACAAATCACTCAGGAATAAGGCTGGCTGAGCAGTAAAACAGGGGATATCTACAAGGATTCCACTCAAAAGAGCCACCTACAACATCTTTACATAGAGTAGAACCTAGAATACAAAAGAAGATAAGGAATAAATAAACTTTCTATCTACTCACAACAACAATGGCACCGTCACATAATCTCACAGCCGTTGACACTTCACTTGAAAAGTCTACATGCCCCGGAGAATCTATGAGGTTTACGAGATACTCATGGCTCTCTACAGCATGATATAAAGCGATACTGCTGCTTTTCATGGTTATTCCCCTCTCCTGTTCATCTGGTCGGCTATCCATGTACCGCATCTTCCCAGACATTCTTTGAGATATAATGCCATTGCTAGATATCAAGGAGTCTGCCAATGTTGTTTTCCCATGGTCAACATGAGCTACAATGCAAATATTTCGGATATTCGATGTTTTGTTTTGAAGTTCTAAAAGTTTACTCGAATCAACCAGCCGCATTTTGAATGCTTTCAGCACAAACTTCACACACTAAATTTTATACGGAAAATTGAGTTGTCCTTTCGATTTAGAACCAGGAATATGCTTAAAAGGAGTTATAAAATTTCGAAATAAATTGCACAACAATAACCAAAACCTCGTGAAAAACACACTGTCCAATACCAGTTGACGTTGACATTAGCTTCTCAGGCTACTCTGTGTACTGACAGCTGATTTGTACGTTCGATACCACATAACTATGAAAAATTGTGAAGACATAATTTTTGGTAAATTCTACCTATTATTTTAATAAATTCTTTTACTTTTTTTACAAATTATGTAATATTGCCTTGTGTAAGGGTGGGTTGCACCATTTAACTTTAACTATAACAAACGTCAAATCTCTTGAAGATTGATCTCTCTCGTCAAGGGATTTGACGTTTGTAATAGTTAAAGTTAAATGGTGCAACCCACCCTAAGTATTTTTGTACAGCATGTCTAAATATTTCAGTTCAAGTGCAAAACATCGTTATACACAGTAATTATTCTGAGATATATAGTAATTTATGAACGTATCATCTAATGACGGACGGTTTGACATTACATGTACCATGGAGTAAATAATCATTCGCCTTGCGAAAGCACTTACGTTAAGCTCAGAATAATGACTTCTTCATGGTTGCAGGATAGAGAACTGATTACACTGCTAATGATCCTAGTTAAAGAACTTACATTACTTATCTTATTAATTCTGAGACGTGGTTTAGCGACGAAGCGATAGTAATAATATGTGAGGACATCTCACACACGGCCATGACCCTGACATGACACGACTGTAATGTGGGTATCGGACAGCTGATATATCTACATAAATACATAGATATACATATTACATTATAAATATCAACACCCAAGACCAGAGTACAAATATATATGTCTTTAAACAAATCGTCGCAGTCGTAGAACAGTGACGGATCTGATTTTTTTCGATTTTCGGATTATTGCAGATTCTTCTTTAAAATTTCATTATTTACCTATACAACAAAATTTTTTTTAAAAATCTTTTATAATTAGCGAAATACAGAGTCGAACACTGACGGTTTTGATATTTTCGCGTAGAACATGGGCGCTTGTGCCGTCCCGTCCATGTTCCGCGGTGACCCTCGCCCCCCGCGACCCGCTCCCGCGCGACGGTTTGTTTGTCCTGTCAGTGTTCTCTGTAGGAGCACATGGAACACGTAATGAGTTTTTAAAATGATCTTTTGCCATAATAATTATTTAAAAAGTTCTGTTTTCCAAGTAAATATTTTTTTAATACTTCTCCCATAGAACAAAGACGGTCTCTTAAATCCGTCGTTATTCTTGGAACTTTGTTTAAAAAAAATAAAAGCCCTAGTTTTCGCTAAAATCATTGAGAAGTTAGTTATAATTAGGTACGGTGTATTAAAAAAACAATATTGTTTGTTTGTTAAATTTAGTGACGGTATTTCAAATGCGACTATGTTCTTTGTCCTAACTATTGGTGTTTTGTATATACCGTCATTGTTCTATGGATAAGTGGTAGACGTGTGTAGATAACCGTCGTTATTCTTTGGAATTATTTTAGGGTACGTCGTTGTTCTTTCATAATATTACGTATTTTCAATGGAAAATAAATAAATTTATGATTTTTCAGTATATTTTTGCTAATTTATTATGTTTTTAAAACTATGTGCTAAAAACAATGTAAAATTATGTACTTAAGTACTTTTTTTGTTCATCAACTCTACTGCCAGAGGCAGGTGACGATTGGAGCACGGTACCATGCGGGTAGGTTTGGAATTATGTTTTTCCAGCCATTTGCATGAGTTACCAAACATACAAACCAAGTCAGCCGTAGAATCCACATCAAACATTAAATTTCTGTATTAACAGCTACCGTTACATCAACTGCAAAGAGAAACAGCTGAGCAAGCAGCTGAAGCAGTTTGAGAGGATCCTTACATGGCTACGGATAAGATGACAGCAATCTCCTTCATTGACTGACCACAATCAGTAAATTCTCTAGTTCTAGGGGTGAATGGCATCGCGGGGAGTCAACGTGAATTTACTGTTTGCGGGCAGTAAATAATTAAGGAAATTGGTATCATCTTATCCGTAGCTGTGTATGGATCATCTTGAACTGCTTGGGGATGATAATTTTCCTCAGCTGTTTCACAATCACCAGCATTCGATTGATACTGGGGCTTTTCCTCTTAAAAATAGGTGAGCCCACTTTATTCACGTATTAATTTCAGTAAAAATTCCCCGTAAATTCTGTAATTCTCACATTATACTTACTTCTCCATAAAAATGGTGAGGAATCCGACCTCGGAAACTATAGACCCGTTAGCTTGACATCACACATGTATAAATAATTCACAATCGCATCTGTTTTCTGCTGAACTAACATCAACCATCAGAACAAGCCGGTTTCCGACATAGTTATTCTACCGCGAACCCTCTATACACGCTCAATCAGATTATTGAAAAGTTCATAGAGCTTAACACACCACTTTACCATGTATTTATTGACTATACAAAAGGTTTCGACAGTATCTACCATCAAGCAATACTTTCCGCCCTTAACACCACAAACATTCATCCAACCTACATCGAACTCGTTGGTACTATCTACATAAACAGCTCAGCCAACGTGAAATTGGAAAAACCTGGTAGGTACTGGTCCAACGTTTCCGATTGAAAAGGGTGTCATACAAGGCGACCCTCGCTGTACACGCTTTACAATTTTCCTCAAAGAGGTCTTCAAGAAGTTGACACAGTCCTGGGAGGACAAGGACATCAATTTCGGAAGTAAAAAATAGTCAAACCTCGGTTTTGCGGACGATATTGCCCTATTCTCCCACTAAACGCCCGAGCTCCAACAAATGTTGCGAGAGCTATCCACGGCAAGCCTTGAAGTTGGACTAAAGGTAAACCGTTCGAAGACAACAGACATGACCAACAGCACGAAACGTAGGGTTGAGGTAGATAGGCAGGAAATACAATATGTCAATGAGTAATTTATTTGGGCGAGAGCGTCCTTCGACGTGGGTGCTAAGACCGCCAAACTGAAGTGAGACTGGGCGGCGCACGTCTGTCGTATGCAGCCGGATAGGTAGGGTAAAAATGCTACCAAATGGGTAGCCGATAACGGCCGCCGGCACAGGGGCAGACCCAGAAGAAGAAAACGGGATGTCCTAGACGTGTTTAGTAGGAACTGGAATGAGGAGGCCATGAACAGGGATAGCTGGAAGACCCAGGAAGAGACCTTTGCCCAGCAAAGGGTCACAAATGTCACAATTGAGTTGGGAAACTCGCGTCACATATTCTCCTCGGCCATCCCTGATCAGAGAAGAAGACTTTTATCATTAGAGCCTGAAGACAAAAGTCTTCTTCAACCAGTGCATCTTGCTAGTGATGACGTATGGGGCAGATAGGTGGGCACTGACGGTAGTAGTGGTCCACCGATTTAAAGTCGCTCAGCGTGCTATGCTTGGGGTTTCTCTGATGGATTGTATCAGAAATGAGGGTATCCGTCAGAGGACTAAGGTTACCGACATAGCTGTCAAAATGTGCAAGCTGAAGTGGCAGTGGGCCGGCTATATCTGCCGAGGAACCGATAACCGTTGGGGTCGACGAATTCTCGAGTCACAAATAAGGACAACCGTAGGCTGGTAGCCAGTAGTGGCTGGATGAGGAAGCCCGAGGACCGAGTGTTGTGGAGCTCCTTGGGAGAGGCCTATGTTTAGCATTGGATGATTATTGACTAATGCTTGGACACAATGGGGTCTTCAAAAAACATTTGACAAAATAATTGTATTTTGTATAAAAAAATAGGACCTAAACAAAAAATAATATAGCGCAATCAGCACCCTCCTAAATAGGTAATTTAAAGATCCGTCTTTGAATTTTTCCATATATTCCCTAAAACAACGACAAAAAGTATAATACGCCATTAGATACGCAATAAAAGTCCGTAAAAAAACGACGTTTCATATAATGCGATATAGTAGGATACACAGAACAATTACCTATCTGATTTTTCAGGAAACCTAGACTTATTACAGACTTATTATACAGGCTTTATTGCAAAAGTCCATTCGTATAATAATGTGACCAAATTTCAAATGAATTGCTTCAGCCGTTTTCATTTTATCGAACAAAACGTTGTTTAAAAACTTTAACTGGCTCTCCTGTAAAGTTGCTGTTTTGCAGATCCGTCATTGTTCTACGACTGCGACGAAATATCTGCCCCGGTCGGGAATCGAACCCGGGACCCTCGGCATAGTAGTCGGTCACTAACCACTACACCATTCGACCGTCACTACAACTAGTATACACTATAACTACAAGGTACTTAAACCTAAAACTACTAGTATACACTATAACTACAAGGTACTTAAACCTTAAACATACTTAAACCTAAAACTATATTCACAGTAACTAAAGTGTCCAGTGTTCTCATAAAAGAAGGCATTTTACTAGTACCTATACCTATTTTAGATCCTCTCAGGTGATTCAAACGCTGCCCCCCACTACGATTCAGATTAACTAGGACGATTTGAACCACTTTCTCGACATCACCAAAGGTTAACTGGTAGAGAATGCTACTAGCATTAAGTTCGCCTTTGTACAATGTTTTTTATGTGCAAAAAAGAATTTATAATAATAATTTGGTGAAAAATGACAAGAAAATTCAATACGGCGATACTTGCAAGCAACGTTCGGACGCATTCATGTAAGATGCAGCTATGTAGATGCGGGGCACTTTGAGAACCGACCTCAGATTCGGGGTGAAGGGACGAGGAAGAATGTATGAATAAAACTAAGCAACGCATTTGGCTTCTCGATTCCTAATCGTCTGTTTAGGCCCTGATTCCTCTCATTACCTAAGTACCTAGGTACTGAAGTACATACATTCTCTTATAAAAACCAATGGCTGATTAAAGTCTGTTTTTTATAGATCCGCCATCGCCAATAGAACAAGACGTCACTTAATCGCGGGACAATCGACTGTTGATGAACCGTTCAGAATCTGTCAATTTAATATCTGAGAATAAAAAACAGACTTTACGTTCATGTTCCAATGTGTAAATAAAATTGTATATAACTATTTGCCCAGCTTGTATGTATATCTACCCAAATTATATAGGCTTGCTCAATGCCCACCGCCGCGCCCCGCCGCCGCCGCCGCCGCCTCGTCTGCACCCAGTGATCCACATTATAATTAAAAACGAAGGTTAATTCCCTCTACTCCATATTAATGTCTGAATGGAGAATTCCCGAGCATCCGGATTGCTGGCTCGTTACGGATTTAAAAAGCTTTTATTTTATTTACAACAGTTAATCGTTGAAAGCAAAGTTGCTAATTTAATTACTTATGGATTTATCTACTTACCTATTTTTGTACTGGGGCCCTATCGTGAAGTCCAAACAAAGTAATATATTTTACGAAGTAGGTACCTAACTAACTAGTGTCAAATTCAATACAAGTTGAATGCGAAAACCCTTGGAAAAACAAGTTCGCGATAGGAAGCCTGATGGTTTGCTAAAGTCAAACTCGAACATTTAAATCCAGCCCCCTTTGGTTTTTGAAGCATCAGGATCGTGAATAGCTTGATCGTGACACAGAAATATATAAAAAAAGAATAAGAACATGCTCTTTATGAATAAATACTGCGTCTTCATCTTGAAGAATTTAAACTCGTCGGCAGTAAAAACTAAGATATGAAAGTTCATGGCGTAAGGTCGTAAACTAAATTATTCATGTAAAATAGTTTTCTCGTAAAACACTTTATTACTACTTATATTTTTATTCATATTATGTAGGCTATCGGTAGGTATGAGTGTTTTTAACAACTCATTTTTCTTAGGAATTGAGTACATACATACATACACGCTCACGCCCGTATCTCAGAGGGGTAGGCAGAGATTACGGATTTCCACTGGGCACGATTCTGACACACCTCTTTCGCTTCTTCCACATTCATACATCTGCGCATACATGCTCGTCGGTTACGGGTACGGGTAGGTACTCTTAAATTGGCCCTTTTTCAGTATGTCGCCAATCTGGTCGACATACTTCCGGAATTGAGTCTTTACGAAAAATACCATTGCTACAAATCTAGATACACATAGGAAAGATGATTAGTGATTAGTCAAACTAAACCTTGACCATTGTTTATTTGTTTGACAATAATTGTAATAAGTACTTTGCTTAATTAGAATAGAATAGAATAGAATAGAATAAATCTTTATTCAAAGAAAACATATTATTATTAATATGGTTTGACTGGTTCACTATTTGAAAGGAACTGGTTCCTGACACACAGGTCACCCTGGTTTAGGGACCAGGGCTAACCCAAGGTGGGTCTGTTTTTTCTTATTACAATAAATATATATGTTTATCTTCATTTTAAATCTGGTCTAGACTCTCTAGACTTAATTTTAGGGTTCCGTAGCCAAAATGGCAAAAACGGAACCCTTATAGTTTCGTCATGTCCGTCTGTCCGTCTGTCCGTCTGTCCGTCTGTCCGTCTGTCACAGCCGATTTACTCGGAAACTATAAGTACTACAGTGATGAAATTTGATGGGAATATGTGTTGTATAAACCGCTACAAAAATATGACACTAAATAGTAAAAAAAAGAATTGGGGGTGGGGCCCCCCATACATGTAACTGAGGGATGAATTTTTTTTTTTCGATGTACATACCCGTGTGGGGTATCAATGAAAAGGTCTATTAAAATGATATAAAGTTTTCTAAAAAACATTTTTCTTAAAGTGAACGGTTTTTGAGATATCAGCTCTCAAAGTCGTAAAAAGTATGTCCCCCCCCCTCTATTTTTATAACTACGGGGTATAAAATTCTAAAAAAAATAGAGGTGATGCATGCTAATTAACTCTTTCAACGATTTTTGGTTTGATCAAAGTATCTCTTATAGTTTTTGAGATAGGTTGATTTAAGCTACGGAACCCTTTGTGCGCGAGCCCGACTCGCACTTGGCCGGTTTTTAAGATTACAATTTAAGATTAATTATCTTTTGACAAACAATTAACGAACCATTTACACATTCGAAGCATCATCATTCATCACATTTAAGTAAAGTATTTCTGCAAGAACAACTAATGTTGGTAGGTATACTAGGTACTTGTATACGAAATCATTTATTTACAGTCCATTACAGCTAAAACCTCTGGTGGAGCTGGGAGGGTCACCTAAGAACTAAGTTTATGTACCTACCCAAGTGCCCAAGACTGTAACGCTAATACCTAAATATATATGAAGCTTGTGAAGAAGTTCAAAATATCGACTCTACCCACTGAATAAGTTAACAAATTTCAACTTATTGATGAATTTTGGGACTAGGTAAATATGTAAACTCACTGGCAATGAAAAAGTTCCATTGAGAAAATCACCAAATTACTTATAAACGGAAAAAACTAACTTAATGACACCTTCTACAATATTTAAGTAAAATTTATGGCGCAAAAAAACATTACCAACTAAAAACGTGAACATTTTGTACAAATTTCCTATTAGGTAACTGTTAAAAAAAATTGGGGCCATTTGGTGTCTGCATTTTGTAAAAGGAACTGTTTCTTTGCATGTGAGTGTAGTTGTGAAAACAAACATAGCATTATTTAGCCCTCAAACTGTCACGTTAGGTTACGACCGAATGGCGCATTGGTTAGTGTATCTCCTGGTCCGACGGTCCCGGGTTCGATCCCCGGCTAGCTCAGATAATTATTTAAATACAAATATTTCTTCATGGGTACCGGCTGTTAACTTGACGATGTGTTGATCCGCAAACCAAGGTTATGACAATAACCTTGCAGTCCTGAGGTAATTACGAACGTGGGCGTCGGATAGGATTTTTAAAAAACAGTTCAAATAGTTAATATAGTAATTTATTGAAATAATCGTTACAAGTTTTATCTTATCTATTAATTAATAGCTAGCGATCGCGATTGATCCAGTTGTTCGCTACCGGCGATGGAGCGCAACAAGCCACGGGCGTCGTCGGGGGTGCTTCTCCAAGAATTCTGGAATGCTGTGTCAGCTCTTGTGCAATCATTATTGATATCTGTTCGCTACAGTCTTTGTTTTAGGGATGAGTGGTGAATCAATGGTAGGTATGAGGGTTCTACACTCGTAACACCTCCCCTCCTAGTAGAGCAACTATTTTCCAATGTCTAATGAAAATGTTGCGGCTTTTCTTTCAGCCAGTGAAGATGATAAGGAGTCTTGCTTCGGCTTATTCTTGTCATCTTTATTTGAAGTTATCTTCAGGGAGTTTCGACGTCGGTAAAAATATAGTATAATGGGTACAGTTGCACTTAATATCAGGATTGCATACAGTGGAATTGTTGTATGGTATATGCTGAGAGAGTCGATTTCATTCACTTTAACTGGAACTTCCATTGTTATCTGGTGTTGAATATTATGTAGGTTTCTCAATTCAATTGAATTCAATTTATATCGATGACTCAATTTATTTGTAGGTGTTGAGAATGAGTGTGGGAATGTCATAATTTCGACGACTTTTCCGAGTACTTTGTCATCTCTGTTGACAATGGTGAATTCGGGTGTTGAAATCTTGCAGGTGTGCGGGATCATTGCGAGAAAACTTCCTTGTAGAATTTCGTAACGATCTTGATCACATGATAGAAGAACTTTAGTTGAATTAGGAAATGTAATAATATAATGCTGGTTATCTAGCTCTGTCAGAGCCTCCTTGGTCAGTGAGATAGGCGTGGGGCTGCACGATTCATCTATCTCCTGAAGATATATGAGTCTATGTATACAGTCGCGTTGATTACGGGTTCGTTGTTTAATGTCTAGCTCACATATGAAGATGGAGTCAACCTTCGGGCATTCTGCCGCAATGTACGCAAACTCCTGGGAGTTGGTCGCTAGGTAAGGTAGGAGTGGTAATATGATATAATGTCCTCATCCACTTACGATCTGTACAAACTTTGCCCAGTTCCTAATAAGGATCAACACATCGTCAAGTTAACAGCCGGTACCCATGAAGAAATATTTGTATTTAAATAATTATCTGAGCTAGCCGGGGATCGAACCCGGGACCGTCGGACCAGGAGATACACTAACCAATGCGCCATTCGGTCGTAACCTAACGTGACAGTTTGAGGGCTAAATAATGCTATGTTTGTTTTCACAACTACACTCACATGCAAAGAAACAGTTCCTTTTACAAAATGCAGACACCAAATGGCCCCAATTTTTTTTAACAGTTACCTAATAGGAAATTTGTACAAAATGTTCACGTTTTTAGTTGGTAATGTTTTTTTGCGCCATAAATTTTACTTAAATATTGTAGAAGGTGTCATTAAGTTAGTTTTTTCCGTTTATAAGTAATTTGGTGATTTTCTCAATGGAACTTTTTCATTGCCAGTGAGTTTACATATTTACCTAGTCCCAAAATTCATCAATAAGTTGAAATTTGTTAACTTATTCAGTGGGTAGAGTCGATATTTTGAACTTCTTCACAAGCTTCATATATATTTAGGTATTAGCGTTACAGTCTTGGGCACTTGGGTAGGTACATAAACTTAGTTCTTAGGTGACCCTCCCAGCTCCACCAGAGGTTTTAGCTGTAATGGACTGTAAATAAATGATTTCGTATACAAGTACCTAGTATACCTACCAACATTAGTTGTTCTTGCAGAAATACTTTACTTAAATGTGATGAATGATGATGCTTCGAATGTGTAAATGGTTCGTTAATTGTTTGTCAAAAGATAATTAATCTTAAATTGTAATCTTAAAAACCGGCCAAGTGCGAGTCGGGCTCGCGCACAAAGGGTTCCGTAGCTTAAATCAACCTATCTCAAAAACTATAAGAGATACTTTGATCAAACCAAAAATCGTTGAAAGAGTTAATTAGCATGCATCACCTCTATTTTTTTTAGAATTTTATACCCCGTAGTTATAAAAATAGAGGGGGGGGGACATACTTTTTACGACTTTGAGAGCTGATATCTCAAAAACCGTTCACTTTAAGAAAAATGTTTTTTAGAAAACTTTATATCATTTTAATAGACCTTTTCATTGATACCCCACACGGGTATGTACATCGAAAAAAAAAAATTCATCCCTCAGTTACATGTATGGGGGGCCCCACCCCCAATTCTTTTTTTTACTATTTAGTGTCATATTTTTGTAGCGGTTCATACAACACATATTCCCATCAAATTTCATCACTGTAGTACTTATAGTTTCCGAGTAAATCGGCTGTGACAGACGGACAGACGGACAGACGGACAGACGGACATGACGAAACTATAAGGGTTCCGTTTTTGCCATTTTGGCTACGGAACCCTAAAATTAAGTCTAGAGAGTCTAGACCAGATTTAAAATGAAGATAAACATATATATTTATTGTAATAAGAAAAAACAGACCCACCTTGGGTTAGCCCTGGTCCCTAAACCAGGGTGACCTGTGTGTCAGGAACCAGTTCCTTTCAAATAGTGAACCAGTCAAACCATATTAATAATAATATGTTTTCTTTGAATAAAGATTTATTCTATTCTATTCTATTCTATTCTAATTAAGCAAAGTACTTATTACAATTATTGTCAAACAAATAAACAATGGTCAAGGTTTAGTTTGACTAATCACTAATCATCTTTCCTATGTGTATCTAGATTTGTAGCAATGGTATTTTTCGTAAAGACTCAATTCCGGAAGTATGTCGACCAGATTGGCGACATACTGAAAAAGGGCCAATTTAAGAGTACCTACCCGTACCCGTAACCGACGAGCATGTATGCGCAGATGTATGAATGTGGAAGAAGCGAAAGAGGTGTGTCAGAATCGTGCCCAGTGGAAATCCGTAATCTCTGCCTACCCCTCTGAGATACGGGCGTGAGCGTGTATGTCGACTGCAGCATTTAACATTGTCGTAAGTGAAAAATCGCTACTTTTCAGTAGAGCCGTTTTAAGTTTTAAATATGACTAAAATAGTTCTAAAATTTACATTACTCTATCTATCTTAACCAAATTCGGCATGGTGACTTAGTTTTAAATGTGCCACAAGGTAGTAAGATAAAAAGTTTGTATTTTTGATAGGAAAGGTGAAAAAAGGCACATGTGACATTATTAACCGTCAAATCCCAGATTAACTTTGTCGGAAGTGTTAGATCCAACAATGTTAACTGGACTTAGTATAGTAAATTTTGTTGGTAGTGGGAGATTCAACAATGTTCACTGAACTTAGTACTCTAGATTTTGTCGGAAGTGGGAAATCCTGCTATTTTAAGTGGACTTTATATTCTTTAGGATGTCGGATTTATGCTTTCCTGAATCAATTTTTCTATGAAAATTTTAGTTTTCCATTATTTTGTTTCTATTTTCTAAGATAAATTTTAGTTATCAATTATAATAATGCAACGATAATCTCCTTATAGTTCTCGACACAAAACTGAATGTCGCAGTTTCTTAAGGCATGCTAAGAACGGGAAATTCGGGATACTTCGTCACATATTCTCCTCGGCCATTCCTCAGAGCCTGAAGACAAAAGTCTTCAGCCAGTGCGTCCTGCCAGTGAGGACGTATGGTGCAGAGACCTGGATTATGACGGTAGGACTGGTCCACCGATTTCAAGTCGCTCAGCGTGCCATGGAGAGAGCTATGCTTGGGGTTTCTTTGATAGATCGTATCAGAAATTAGGTTATCCGTCAGAGGACTACGGTTACCGACATAGCTGTCAAAATATGCAAGCGGAAGTGGCAGTGGGCTGGTCATATCTGCCGAAGAATCGATAACAGTTGGGGTAGACGAGTTCTCGAGTGGAGACCACGAACAGGCAGACGCAGGGTAGGACGCCCTCCTGCCCGCTGGACCGTAGGCAGGTAGCCGGTAGTGGTTAGAAGGAGGAAGTCCGAGGACCGAGTGTTGTGGCGCTCATTGGGAGAGGCTGCAACTGAGATTTACCAACTCCTCAATGAGTGGTAGTGTTGCGGTACAGTGCCAGGTAACTGGAGCGGAGCGGTCATAGTTTCTTTGCATAAAGACAAAGGCTCTCTCCAGGTCCGCAACATTCACCGTGGCATCAGCCTCTTAAGTATCGTTGATTTTGTATGCAAAAATATTGATTGAAAGGGTAGATAGGGAGACAGAGAATAAAAAATCTTGGATTCACTACGAAATGTCACAGAAAGGTCCTGGCTCAACAGAGTTCTGTGCCTTCGTAGATTTAGGAAAGGCTTTTATAGTAAGGAGGAATGATTTATGGGACACAATGTCCGTTTATGGAGTGGACAGCCAATTGACGCGACCACTTTGATCCCTTTAGGGACTTTGGCTTGCGTTAGGATAAATAGAGCCTACACTGACTGGTTTAGCATCCACAGGGGTGTTAAGCCCTGCTTAGTGTGTGCTTCGCCTTGAAGATGATAAAGAGGATTGCGAATCGAAAAGTTACTTTTTAAGTGCACGCTGTATGCTGACAATTTAGTCTTACTATCATCGTCGGTAGAACAGCTGCAAAAAAAGTAATTTTCCGGTATGTTGTTTAAAAATGAAGGGAATGAAAGGCGAAAGTAATGATGTTTGAAAGAGATGAAACAGTGACTGAGTGTAAGATCACGATAGAGAATTAAATAAAACAGCAAGAGAATGAGTTTGTATTGTTTGGGTAGCCTGTTAACGAGAGATGTAAGGGGGATATTGAAAGTGAAAGTGGGAAATCAGATAAATTTATTGGAGCCTGGAACTGGAGGAGTCAGAAAGTGTCTCAAAAAGCTCGTTTGGATGTTCACGCTGGTGTCATTTATTATTGTTATCACTAAAGATCTAGCATATCTTGCAGCTGTACAGTTATAGGCCGAGAAACTTGCAGCTTACAGTGCACGTGACTGCACTAGTTCATCTTCAAATCTATTAGGAATTTTATTGACGGTTGTTATCCGAAAAACAAGAAATAAATAATAAAATATCGGTACCTATAAACATACAGAATGTAAAAGCAATGCACCTGAAATCATGAACCACGTGGTCCTTCAGTCCAACTAAAAAAGTCTAAGGGACATACCTACGCAAATTATCATTTTTTTAGTTTACCATACAGAATTCCCTACTCTGGAATATTATGTATGGATTTCGAAAGATGTGAGTGTTAAATTAAAGTAAAATATTTTTGCAGATACCAGAGCTTTTAACTGTTTTTGAAAAATCTGCCCTTAATAAATAATCAATTTACAGTAACAGGCCTTCCTCACTAGGCCATGGTCACATCAGCAACTACGTATCCAAGCAGTATATGGAAATGTATGGTATTAGCGACGATGCCACACCGTCCCCAAGTTAGTTAGGTACCATACATTTCAATACTTACTACTAGCTTGGACACGTTGCTGGTAACGCGGTCAATGAGGTTCTAGTGAGGCTGGGCTCTAACTTTTATAGAGAGCCGGTCGAGATTTTACAACGTTTACAGAAAATAATGGTACATTGTACCACATCCAACTCAATAGTTTAACATTATGTACAAATAACAAGGTTGGTTCTTCCATATCCGACAATCACAAGGGAAAGAAGAACAAATAATAAAGTCGGTAATACCATATACAACAGTAGTACTTGAAACGCAAGCAAGTAACAATGTGGGATGTGGTACATCCGACTCAAAATTAAAATGATGCGCAGTTAATACTGTTGGATGTGCCGTTTGCTACAATGTTACCTGTTCAGTACTGTTTATACAACTTCCATACGAAAATTTTAATAAAATATTAATTGTTAAAAAAATACATTGTATTAAGCAAGCATGTTAATGTAAGATGCTATAAAAATATATATATTTTGTTTGATGGCTTCCGTTTAAATGGAACATGTTTGTACACAAGGCAATTTCTGTCATACATTGTCTTAAGATCTTTACCCGTTCTTTTATACACTAGCCCCCTTATTCATAGAGAAGTTACAAAACGTTTTAACTAATAAACTGTTTTGTCCCTCTCCAACAAAGAACAATTTGTTCTTTGACAGAGAGGGACAAAACAGTTTATTAGTTAAAACGTATTGTAACTTTTCTATGAATAAGGGGGTAAGTCTGCCATTATTTAGAGCAAAACATTATAGTTTCATTATTTTTATAAATTAATTGGTCTTAAAGACCACATAATAAAATTGTATCACGCAACTTGGGCTCCTCCCGCTAACATGGCGGGAAGTGGTAGATACGACCGGCCGCCCCGCTCGCCCGCCCCGGGAACAGTGTCGCAACATACTTACCGACAGTGTTAAGCGGTCGCCATGAACAGATCCGACTTTTTTCCACAAGAAAAATCGGGAAATATTCATAATTAAGAGCTGAAACTTTCCTAACACCTTCCTTATTGATATTATGACCTTCTAGTGCAATAAACTGAAAAATGGCCAAAAGTCAGTTACGACATTGTTAATTGCTACAGTCGATGTATGTATGTACTCAATTCCTAAGAAAAATGAGTTGTTAAAAACACTCATACCTACCGATAGCCTACATAATATGAATAAAAATATAAGTAGTAATAAAGTGTTTTACGAGAAAACTATTTTACATGAATAATTTAGTTTACGACCTTACGCCATGAACTTTCATATCTTAGTTTTTACTGCCGACGAGTTTAAATTCTTCAAGATGAAGACGCAGTATTTATTCATAAAGAGCATCTTCTTATTCTTTTTTATATATTTCTGTGTCACGATCAAGCTATTCACGATCCTGATGCTTCAAAAACTAAAGGGGGCTGGATTTAAATGTTCGAGTTTGACTTTAGCAAACCATCAGGCTTCCTATCGCGAACTTGTTTTTCCAAGGGTTGTCGCATTCAACTTGTATTGAATTTGACACTAGTTAGTTAGGTACCTACTTCGTAAAATATATTACTTCGTTTGGACTTCGCGATAGGGCCCCAGTACAAAAATAGGTAAGTAGATAAATCCATAAGTAATTAAATTAGCAACTTTGCTTTCAACGATTAACTGTTGTAAATAAAATAAAAGCTTTTTAAATCCGTAACGAGCCAGCAATCCGGATGCTCGGGAATTCTCCATTCAGACATTAATATGGAATAGAGGGCAACCTCCGTTTCGCTATAAAAAGTAGCCTATGTTCTTTCTCAGGGTCTAGACCATATGTATACCAAATTTCATTCAAATCCGTTCAGTAGTTTTGGCGTGAAAGAGTAACAGACAGACAGACAGACAGACAGTTCCGGATATAACCAACAGATGGCACTAAAAGCGCAATACAGAGAGCTTGTATGGAACAGAGGTCAATTAATATGAAGATCCTACATCGCGGTATTAAAGTTTTTCAGTTGTCTGAGATAAATACATAACCTAATATGTAAAATCTATTCTATAATAGGAGAGTCAGACAGTGACTTTCACAATTATAATATTAGTTAAGATTGTTCACCGTGAAATCACTTTGAGAATGAGATCCAAGTGATCAGGTTTACTTATTCATTAATTAATAATCATAATCCAACCGACATTTCTTCTTCCGTCTCTATGCCACCATTCTGTCACCGCCTTTGTCCACCTTCCATCCTACCGATGAGCCAAGTGGCCTGCCGACTCCCATTTCAGTTCAGTGACCTGCATACCGACGTCGAAGACTTTTGTCTTTTGGCGAATTACCACGCTGGGAATACGGTCTGTAAGCGAAATGATTAACATGGATCGCCCCATAGCTCTCTGTGCAACTGTGATTCGGTGTACAGTTTCCTTGGTCAGCATCCATGTATCGGCATCGTATGTTAGTGTGGGCAAGACACATTAGCAATTATCAATCCATAAGCAGCGTCGCTCGCTTTAAACTATCTGTCAGATTCATACAAGATACGCTAGATTTGATAAGCAAGCGACGATGCTTTAGGATTGTTAATGGCTAATGTTTAGTGAAAATGGAGACACTTCTGGATGTTAGGAATAAGAGGGTTACTGATGTCAATAGTGATCACCACTTAGTCGATGGAAAAATGTGCTTGAAGATAGCGGGAGTTTAGGAGCAGGCCACAAGATCTGCCAAAGGTGTTGTGTAAATAAGCTGCAGGACCCACAAGTTAGAAGATAACTTAGTATCCAGATCGACAACAAATACCATCTACTAAGTCTGGACGAGGTCTCATTCAAAGAACACAGGTCTGGCATCAAAGACGTGTTGTTAAAAATTTGCGAAGAAATAATAAGGCACAAGGAACACTTAAACAATTAATGGATGTCTAAAGAAACATGGGATATAATCAACCATCAAGGAAGACTTAACGTCGAACTAGACGACCATTCTAAAGAAGCACTTGCGTACGAGTATTTTACGAGGATATCTCCTTGTTACTATGGAAGATTGACTTTCAAGATGGTATGGCCACATTGCCGTTTTTAATTATCCTAACCACCACCTGAGGAGTTGGATGCAGATGCAAATATACCAGGAGCATCTTGTATCTTGATGCATAATCGTAATCATTATGATTACTAAAATTGGCAGGTCTCTAAGGCTAGTCAGAGGCATTCGTGTGGCTTGAAAACGTCAGACAGTTGGGTTGCCCACTTACCCGACAACTCTCTCAGCACAAGATTGCTTGTGTTGGGACCCACCAACCCGCGCTAGGCCAGCGTGGTAGACTAGTCTACCACGCAGGCCTAGGCCTAAACCATTCCTTCATTGGAAGGAGACCCGTGCCCCAGCAGTGGGGACGTAATGGGTCGTGATGATGATTAATGATGAGATTTATGACTATCCTGTATCGTGACAGAAATTTTTATATCCAACCCCCAAATAAGACGAATTGATACGGACCATACGATCGCTGAAGAGTGGCAAAGTACCAGGGAACAATGGATTTCCTACGGAGGCATAAAAAGCAGGATAGATGCAATATACCAGATATTGCACTCTTCAGCGATGGAGGATGATGAAGTGAAGTTAAAGTAAAAGTTAATTTAATTCATGTCCAACTTTTTCCTATAAGGTTTGCTTTTCGTTAAAATACTTTATTCTGAAAAGTATGGGATACAAACAGGTCGTGGTACTCGTGGTCACTCACTTAAAACGTGGTCTTCTATTTCGAATAATTACCTAACAATTAAGTTGATCAGTTGGAACACATTTTCGGTTAGATTTTATATAGATAAGAAATCCTGTTTCAGACTAGATTTCGATATAAATTATTTAAGAATAAGTTTATTTTTGATATATAATTTTTATTTTGTATAAAAAGTAATGTCATGTTAATACAATAAAAATATTTTACATTAAGAACCATATTGCCATAGAAAAAATATTTCATAAAATATAAATATTTGGTTGGATTCTTTTAGAGAAACGTTAAAATTCCCTACTTGCATAGAAACAGCAATTTAGGATAAAGGATCCAAGTGCATATTTATTATTAATAACTCAATAAATATTAATTATAGCAACACTATTATTTATGTAGAACCTTTGTAAAGAGTAATATAATAGATATAATAATTTAATGTAGTTATCTGGTGATATAATAAAAAATATTTATAGTTTTATACTGGCGAACGAATCTGAATTTGTACCTACATAATTACGCTGCGCACGCGGCGCCAACTGTCGCATAGACGCACGTCATCTCCCAATGAACGTCCTGGCGGGGTACTGAAGCGACACCTTTCCAACCGGTCCTATTTATATTATTTACGTTTTCACGCAATATCCTTCTGGATATAACATCTTAAACACCATAAACCGCTTCATTGCGATTCTTTTGAATTGTTTTTTTTTATTTTTATTTATTTTATTTATTTTTATTTTGGCTTCATACAGTCATAAGTTATGAAAATACAGGTTTAAATACTTAACATACTATTATAGACTCGGAGAGCCGACAATTTAAAATTAAGCTATATTTTAGTTTACAAATATCCAGAGAACTATCAACTAGTGGACTTATAAGAAAATTTAATTGCTAAGTGAAATAATTACAAATTTGAAATAGCGTGGTTAAGTTTGTAGGTAGGTTACTTATACAATATGATGTCTAGTAAGAATAGAATAGAATGGAATATACAAAAACAAGGAAAGTTACTAATACTTACTATAGTTATATTAGTGATTGAGGTGTTTCAAAATCTTACTTTTAAATACATCTATAGTGTCATTATATGGGTCAATGTTGGAGGCTGATAATTCAGAGTTATATAAGTGTAGTGTGCGATACATATAGCTATTACGAGTATAATTTTTATTGTAATTAGGAAGTATAAATAACTTATTTCTATTACGAAGAGGACGTAAAGAACGCAAGAAGCCATGGGATCTCACAGTAAAAGGGATTCTACATAATAAGGATGGACAAATAATTTTACCGTTTAAGATTTTATATAAGAACGTGAGGTCCATTAACTTCCGTCGCAGGCTTAGAGGGGTGAGATTAAAATGTTTTAGTCTTGAATCATAAGATGTACAGGGGTAATGAAATTTGAATGATAGGCTTTTAAGGAACTTCTCTTGAACCTGCTCTATACGTTTGATGTGTATGTGATAACAGGGGGACCATACAACTGAAGCAAATTCTAAAATAGATCTTATGAATGAGTAATATAATATTTTAATAGTATTTATACTTTGAAAAGGCTTTGAAACTCTATTTATGAAACCTAAATTTCTAAATGCTCTATTAACTATACTGTCTATATGTGAATTATATGTCAAATTGCTATCCATCAGTATCCCTAAGTCACGAATAGTATTAACTCTAGGTAGCTCGCTATAATGTAGTGTGTAAGGAAAAACTAGTGGCTTAATTTTACGAGTATAAGTTATGACGGAGCACTTGCTAGCGTTAAGAAAGAGTTGGTTCACCTTACAGTATTCAGTCAGAGCACATAAATCTTGCTGTAATAGCAAACATGCTTGCACGTCAGTGATGATCCTGAAGATCTTCGTGTCATCTGCATACAGTAAATGTTCAGCGTGCTTAAGGACTCCTCCGATGTCATTGATATAAAGTGTAAAAAGTAACGGTCCCAAGTGGGATCCCTGAGGAATTCCTGAGGAGATATCAAGAAAATTTGACTTAAAACCCTTTAGTACTACCGCCTGACTACGATTCCGAATATAAGATTCGATCCATCGCAACAGAGATCCATGTACTCCGAGCTTTAACAACTTTTGTAACAGTGTATCATGGTTGATTTTGTCAAACGCTTGGAAAAATCTGTGTAAATAACATCCACCTGTAAATTTCTGTTCATAGCATTAAGCAAGTATTCACTGAAACTAACCATATTAGTCTCAACACTACGTGATTTGATAAAGCCATGTTGTTCCTCAGCTATAATGTTTTTGACAAAGTATGCTAATTGATTGGTTACAATTTTTTCAAATATTTTTCCGAAAATACTTAACTTAGAAATGGGTCTATATTCAGTTAAGATGTCTACTTTGTTATTTTTAGGTATTGGTGTAATAATGGCCTTTTTCCAAATGGCTGGGAAGACTCCGGATGTGAGAGAAAAACGATAGATATATATTAACGGTGTAACCAATTCTTTAGCACACCTTGAGATTAAGATTGGGTGAATGCCATCTGATCCAGGTCCCTTATTAACATTTATTCGGGTGAATTCGTTAAATATGGTATTTTCGTCTATATTTATGAAACTTAAATCTATGCTGGATAAGTATTGGTTTTCTTGGCTACTATGAGTGTTGCTCGTAGAATGAGGTGTATTACTCGTATCAGATTCGAAGACGGATTGAAAGTAATTATTGAAGGCATTACATATGTCCTCGCCACCCGAAATAATACGACCTTGATAGTATAATTTATCTGGAGTTTTATTAGCACATTTTTTTGACTTTACGAATGTCCAAAAATGCTTAGGATCTTCTGTAATGTATTCCTCAGTTTTCTGCGTTGATTACGGGTTCGTTGTTTAATGTCTAGCTCACATATGAAGATGGAGTCAACCTTCGGGCATTCTGCCGCAATGTACGCAAACTCCTGGGAGTTGGTCGCTAGGTAAGGTAGGAGTGGTAATATGATATAATGTCCTCATCCACTTACGATCTGTACAAACTTTGCCCAGTTCCTAATAAGGATCAACACATCGTCAAGTTAACAGCCGGTACCCATGAAGAAATATTTGTATTTAAATAATTATCTGAGCTAGCCGGGGATCGAACCCGGGACCGTCGGACCAGGAGATACACTAACCAATGCGCCATTCGGTCGTAACCTAACGTGACAGTTTGAGGGCTAAATAATGCTATGTTTGTTTTCACAACTACACTCACATGCAAAGAAACAGTTCCTTTTACAAAATGCAGACACCAAATGGCCCCAATTTTTTTTAACAGTTACCTAATAGGAAATTTGTACAAAATGTTCACGTTTTTAGTTGGTAATGTTTTTTTGCGCCATAAATTTTACTTAAATATTGTAGAAGGTGTCATTAAGTTAGTTTTTTCCGTTTATAAGTAATTTGGTGATTTTCTCAATGGAACTTTTTCATTGCCAGTGAGTTTACATATTTACCTAGTCCCAAAATTCATCAATAAGTTGAAATTTGTTAACTTATTCAGTGGGTAGAGTCGATATTTTGAACTTCTTCACAAGCTTCATATATATTTAGGTATTAGCGTTACAGTCTTGGGCACTTGGGTAGGTACATAAACTTAGTTCTTAGGTGACCCTCCCAGCTCCACCAGAGGTTTTAGCTGTAATGGACTGTAAATAAATGATTTCGTATACAAGTACCTAGTATACCTACCAACATTAGTTGTTCTTGCAGAAATACTTTACTTAAATGTGATGAATGATGATGCTTCGAATGTGTAAATGGTTCGTTAATTGTTTGTCAAAAGATAATTAATCTTAAATTGTAATCTTAAAAACCGGCCAAGTGCGAGTCGGGCTCGCGCACAAAGGGTTCCGTAGCTTTAATCTATCTATCATCTATCTCCTGAAGATATATGAGTCTATGTATACAGTCGCGTTGATTACGGGTTCGTTGTTTAATGTCTAGCTCACATATGAAGATGGAGTCAACCTTCGGGCATTCTGCCGCAATGTACGCAAACTCCTGGGAGTTGGTCGCTAGGTAAGGTAGGAGTGGTAATATGATATAATGTCCTCATCCACTTACGATCTGTACAAACTTTGCCCAGTTCCTAATAAGGAACTGGGCAAAGTTTGTACAGATCGTAAGTGGATGAGGACATTATAGGAAATTTGAGGACAATCACGATCTTGTTATTTATATAATAGGAACCTAATTTAATTATGTTATAATAGTATCTATAATCTAAATCTAATATCTGGTTAGAGTTAGCATCATTCGATGGTGGAAAGGCAGAATGTTTTATCCGCCACTTTTGGCGAATATGAGTTATATATACCGTTGGAATTGCCTGATTTTTCTCTTTCGAATGGTGCGGGTCTCGTTTCGATCTGAGCACTTTTTTGGCGCTTAAGACATCGGTGATTTTGGAAATCGTAATACGTTTTTCTTGTATTATAAGCCACTTTTTTAGTCATTTGTATGTTCAAACATACATGATCAATAATAAAGTAATATAAAACATTTTACCCTTACTAAAACAGTAAAACACTGTGACTTAATTCATTTTGAATGAATGTGAATTTGTATCATTAGTTACTTAAGCGACCTACCTGATTGCGAAATAAAACATAATGGATATAAAACCAAATGCCTTCTTGTCAAAAATAACATAAAAGCACTTAATATATTTTACGTAATTGTAATTTAAGCCTCACTGGCACTTAAGCCATTTTACCGGTCAGCCTTACTCGCGGCGTTTGGCGGTTAATTAACGTATTAATACAACTTTACCTAAATCTGTTTAATGGTACAATTGGCACTTAAGCGGTTTTTTGCGATTTGTACATAATTGATATAAGTGATTTAAAACATCATTCGTCCGGAGACATCGATCAGTGCAGACGTGTTACTGTCCTACTATCGAGTGTTTATCGTAAAATCAATCCTATCGCGTGTGGTTATAAGGTTCAATATCATATGTGCCAACTACTGTCTTGTGCTCATTTTCTCCTGTGATACTGAGTTCGACCGTCATATCTACCCACATGAACTGAAGATGAATACCACCAACCGTGCCGCTACTAAAACATCTTCGAGTCCAGACTTATCGACGCTCACTGAACCTGCTGGAAGCACTACTGTCCGCGTCAATAAGCGAGTGCGGCTTGAGGAAAGTATGGAGCGCGAGGACCAAATGGACTTCAAATCAGAACTGAAGTCCATAACTACACTGCTACGTCAACAAAGCTCAAGATTTGATGACTTCGAAAAAATCGCCGTGGATTTTACCTCTATTAAAAGTCGCCTAGAGGATATACAGGCCACCAACAAACTGCTACTCGAGGACCATCGTAAACTCGCGGCTGAGTTGATCGACATAAAACAACGCGAAGACGTCACCAACGCCAGGGTTGATTCCATCGAAGCTAAACTGACGACCACCACCGCCACTATCACGCCGCCGCCTCGCTTTAGACCAGTTACGGACTCATTGCGATCACTACGGAATACTACAAAGCGATCATCGAAATACTCACTACTGTAAAAACCTTCATTCAAACATAATTCAGTTATGCAAATTACATCGTAAGAACAATTAGAAACGGATGAGAAAAAGTTGTGAGATTTTGTCCTAAGACCTCTTACGTTCTGATAATAAATCAATAAGTTACATTTTGTACTCAACATTAGAACAGAGATAAAAAAAGAACCTATAGTTAGTTAACACAGAGATGCACACACTAAAGTTTAAGTAAGCAAGTTTATATTTAATTAAGTACACTTGTAAATAGAAAAGTAGTTTTTGTTTTTGTATTGACCCCATTTTGTTTAAGTTATGGTGTGGTGCGCCGTGAGCTGTGCCCTGCAATCCGGCGGGATTGGTGTGCGCCAGTGCCGGCTGATGAGTTATGGGTCAGTATACCTATTGTTTCGAAGGTAAGTAACTCCAACTCACACTTACACATAGCATGTACATATATTCCTCACAATAATGAACACGAATACTTATTGTCTTCCTTTTATGATAGGGCTAGTAACCTGATAACTTCCCACACTAATGAGTTATTCTTAATTATGGGTGACTTTAATGTCACCTATGCAACTTGGGAATACGACAGTATTAGCAATAGTATGCAAATTCAACCTTCCAATGATAATTTAGCATGTTTAACAAGTAACTTTTTAAATTATAATGCACTTTCTCAGCATAACTCGCTGTTCAATATTAACAATCGCCTGTTAGATTTAGTTTTTTATAGTAGGGAATGTGATGTTAATGCCTGTGAGAGCCCACTTACCCCTAAGGATGTGCATCACAAGTCGTTAGATATTAGCCTATCAGTTAATCAAATTCCAATACTTAGCCAAAATAAAACCCCACGTAAGTTATTTTTTAAGGCGGATTTCGATTCAATACGCTCTGAATTATTGGCAGTAGATTGGAAAGTGATATTCAGTACCCTAACCGATGTCAACCAAATGACTGATTACTTTTATAATTTTATTAATAACTTAATAGATAAATTTGTTCCAACGACTTACTATCATTGTACTGATAAATCTCCACCGTGGTACACTAAGCCACTAATAAAACTCAGAAATGAAAAACGCAAATTCCATAAGAAGTGGAAGGTTTATGGCAATTTGTCAGATTATAATACTTTTTCATTGCTACGATCTAGACTACAGAAAATGGAACAAGAATGCTTTAGGTACTATATTCAGAAAACTGAGGAATACATTACAGAAGATCCTAAGCATTTTTGGACATTCGTAAAGTCAAAAAAATGTGCTAATAAAACTCCAGATAAATTATACTATCAAGGTCGTATTATTTCGGGTGGCGAGGACATATGTAATGCCTTCAATAATTACTTTCAATCCGTCTTCGAATCTGATACGAGTAATACACCTCATTCTACGAGCAACACTCATAGTAGCCAAGAAAACCAATACTTATCCAGCATAGATTTAAGTTTCATAAATATAGACGAAAATACCATATTTAACGAATTCACCCGAATAAATGTTAATAAGGGACCTGGATCAGATGGCATTCACCCAATCTTAATCTCAAGGTGTGCTAAAGAATTGGTTACACCGTTAATATATATCTATCGTTTTTCTCTCACATCCGGAGTCTTCCCAGCCATTTGGAAAAAGGCCATTATTACACCAATACCTAAAAATAACAAAGTAGACATCTTAACTGAATATAGACCCATTTCTAAGTTAAGTATTTTCGGAAAAATATTTGAAAAAATTGTAACCAATCAATTAGCATACTTTGTCAAAAACATTATAGCTGAGGAACAACATGGCTTTATCAAATCACGTAGTGTTGAGACTAATATGGTTAGTTTCAGTGAATACTTGCTTAATGCTATGAACAGAAATTTACAGGTGGATGTTATTTACACAGATTTTTCCAAAGCGTTTGACAAAATCAACCATGATACACTGTTACAAAAGTTGTTAAAGCTCGGAGTATATGGATCTCTGTTGCGATGGATCGAATCTTATATTCGGAATCGTAGTCAGGCGGTAGTACTAAAGGGTTTTAAGTCAAATTTTCTTGATATCTCCTCAGGAATTCCTCAGGGATCCCACTTGGGACCGTTACTTTTTACACTTTATATCAATGACATCGGAGGAGTCCTTAAGCACGCTGAACATTTACTGTATGCAGATGACACGAAGATCTTCAGGATCATCACTGACGTGCAAGCATGTTTGCTATTACAGCAAGATTTATGTGCTCTGACTGAATACTGTAAGGTGAACCAACTCTTTCTTAACGCTAGCAAGTGCTCCGTCATAACTTATACTCGTAAAATTAAGCCACTAGTTTTTCCTTACACACTACATTATAGCGAGCTACCTAGAGTTAATACTATTCGTGACTTAGGGATACTGATGGATAGCAATTTGACATATAATTCACATATAGACAGTATAGTTAATAGAGCATTTAGAAATTTAGGTTTCATAAATAGAGTTTCAAAGCCTTTTCAAAGTATAAATACTATTAAAATATTATATTACTCATTCATAAGATCTATTTTAGAATTTGCTTCAGTTGTATGGTCCCCCTGTTATCACATACACATCAAACGTATAGAGCAGGTTCAAGAGAAGTTCCTTAAAAGCCTATCATTCAAATTTCATTACCCCTGTACATCTTATGATTCAAGACTAAAACATTTTAATCTCACCCCTCTAAGCCTGCGACGGAAGTTAATGGACCTCACGTTCTTATATAAAATCTTAAACGGTAAAATTATTTGTCCATCCTTATTATGTAGAATCCCTTTTACTGTGAGATCCCATGGCTTCTTGCGTTCTTTACGTCCTCTTCGTAATAGAAATAAGTTATTTATACTTCCTAATTACAATAAAAATTATACTCGTAATAGCTATATGTATCGCACACTACACTTATATAACTCTGAATTATCAGCCTCCAACATTGACCCATATAATGACACTATAGATGTATTTAAAAGTAAGATTTTGAAACACCTCAATCACTAATATAACTATAGTAAGTATTAGTAACTTTCCTTGTTTTTGTATATTCCATTCTATTCTATTCTTACTAGACATCATATTGTATAAGTAACCTACCTACAAACTTAACCACGCTATTTCAAATTTGTAATTATTTCACTTAGCAATTAAATTTTCTTATAAGTCCACTAGTTGATAGTTCTCTGGATATTTGTAAACTAAAATATAGCTTAATTTTAAATTGTCGGCTCTCCGAGTCTATAATAGTATGTTAAGTATTTAAACCTGTATTTTCATAACTTATGACTGTATGAAGCCAAAATAAAAATAAATAAAATAAATAAAAATAAAAAAAAACAATTCAAAAGAATCGCAATGAAGCGGTTTATGGTGTTTAAGATGTTATATCCAGAAGGATATTGCGTGAAAACGTAAATAATATAAATAGGACCGGTTGGAAAGGTGTCGCTTCAGTACCCCGCCAGGACGTTCATTGGGAGATGACGTGCGTCTATGCGACAGTTGGCGCCGCGTGCGCAGCGTAATTATGTAGGTACAAATTCAGATTCGTTCGCCAGTATAAAACTATAAATATTTTTTATTATATCACCAGATAACTACATTAAATTATTATATCTATTATATTACTCTTTACAAAGGTTCTACATAAATAATAGTGTTGCTATAATTAATATTTATTGAGTTATTAATAATAAATATGCACTTGGATCCTTTATCCTAAATTGCTGTTTCTATGCAAGTAGGGAATTTTAACGTTTCTCTAAAAGAATCCAACCAAATATTTATATTTTATGAAATATTTTTTCTATGGCAATATGGTTCTTAATGTAAAATATTTTTATTGTATTAACATGACATTACTTTTTATACAAAATAAAAATTATATATCAAAAATAAACTTATTCTTAAATAATTTATATCGAAATCTAGTCTGAAACAGGATTTCTTATCTATATAAAATCTAACCGAAAATGTGTTCCAACTGATCAACTTAATTGTTAGGTAATTATTCGAAATAGAAGACCACGTTTTAAGTGAGTGACCACGAGTACCACGACCTGTTTGTATCCCATACTTTTCAGAATAAAGTATTTTAACGAAAAGCAAACCTTATAGGAAAAAGTTGGACATGAATTAAATTAACTTTTACTTTAACTTCACTTCATCATCCTCCATCGCTGAAGAGTGCAATATCTGGTATATTGCATCTATCCTGCTTTTTATGCCTCCGTAGGAAATCCATTGTTCCCTGGTACTTTGCCACTCTTCAGCGATCGTATGGTCCGTATCAATTCGTCTTATTTGGGGGTTGGATATAAAAATTTCTGTCACGATACAGGATAGTCATAAATCTCATCATTAATCATCATCACGACCCATTACGTCCCCACTGCTGGGGCACGGGTCTCCTTCCAATGAAGGAATGGTTTAGGCCTAGGCCTGCGTGGTAGACTAGTCTACCACGCTGGCCTAGCGCGGGTTGGTGGGTCCCAACACAAGCAATCTTGTGCTGAGAGAGTTGTCGGGTAAGTGGGCAACCCAACTGTCTGACGTTTTCAAGCCACACGAATGCCTCTGACTAGCCTTAGAGACCTGCCAATTTTAGTAATCATAATGATTACGATTATGCATCAAGATACAAGATGCTCCTGGTATATTTGCATCTGCATCCAACTCCTCAGGTGGTGGTTAGGATAATTAAAAACGGCAATGTGGCCATACCATCTTGAAAGTCAATCTTCCATAGTAACAAGGAGATATCCTCGTAAAATACTCGTACGCAAGTGCTTCTTTAGAATGGTCGTCTAGTTCGACGTTAAGTCTTCCTTGATGGTTGATTATATCCCATGTTTCTTTAGACATCCATTAATTGTTTAAGTGTTCCTTGTGCCTTATTATTTCTTCGCAAATTTTTAACAACACGTCTTTGATGCCAGACCTGTGTTCTTTGAATGAGACCTCGTCCAGACTTAGTAGATGGTATTTGTTGTCGATCTGGATACTAAGTTATCTTCTAACTTGTGGGTCCTGCAGCTTATTTACACAACACCTTTGGCAGATCTTGTGGCCTGCTCCTAAACTCCCGCTATCTTCAAGCACATTTTTCCATCGACTAAGTGGTGATCACTATTGACATCAGTAACCCTCTTATTCCTAACATCCAGAAGTGTCTCCATTTTCACTAAACATTAGCCATTAACAATCCTAAAGCATCGTCGCTTGCTTATCAAATCTAGCGTATCTTGTATGAATCTGACAGATAGTTTAAAGCGAGCGACGCTGCTTATGGATTGATAATTGCTAATGTGTCTTGCCCACACTAACATACGATGCCGATACATGGATGCTGACCAAGGAAACTGTACACCGAATCACAGTTGCACAGAGAGCTATGGGGCGATCCATGTTAATCATTTCGCTTACAGACCGTATTCCCAGCGTGGTAATTCGCCAAAAGACAAAAGTCTTCGACGTCGGTATGCAGGTCACTGAACTGAAATGGGAGTCGGCAGGCCACTTGGCTCATCGGTAGGATGGAAGGTGGACAAAGGCGGTGACAGAATGGTGGCATAGAGACGGAAGAAGAAATGTCGGTTGGATTATGATTATTAATTAATGAATAAGTAAACCTGATCACTTGGATCTCATTCTCAAAGTGATTTCACGGTGAACAATCTTAACTAATATTATAATTGTGAAAGTCACTGTCTGACTCTCCTATTATAGAATAGATTTTACATATTAGGTTATGTATTTATCTCAGACAACTGAAAAACTTTAATACCGCGATGTAGGATCTTCATATTAATTGACCTCTGTTCCATACAAGCTCTCTGTATTGCGCTTTTAGTGCCATCTGTTGGTTATATCCGGAACTGTCTGTCTGTCTGTCTGTCTGTTACTCTTTCACGCCAAAACTACTGAACGGATTTGAATGAAATTTGGTATACATATGGTCTAGACCCTGAGAAAGAACATAGGCTACTTTTTATAGCGAAACGGAGGTTGCAAGGGGTTAAAAGGGGGGGTTAAAAGTTGTATGCGAATACTTAATTTTAAAAGATAAAAATCTGGCGTAGTGGTTAGTGACCCTGACTGCTATGCCGAAGGTCCCGGGTTCGATTCCCGGCCGGGGTAGATCTTTTTTTAAATAAACTTTATATTTAAGCACTTGATGAGCAATAATTAAACATTTTGTTCTAGCGTTTTTGAAACTTGGATCTGTGAGTGAATGAAATAGCGGTTCATATTTTGTATGAAGTTCGTCATTTTTGAAGATAAAAACATTATATTTTGTATTTAGGCACTACATAATCACAAAAAAATAATAATTAGCATTTTAAAAAAAACACAGTGTGGGGGTGTAATATTGGGGTTGAAAGTTTTATGGGTGTTGAGTTTTAGAAGTTTAATTTATATAGTAGCTATGTCCGCTCCTAGATGGCGTTGTCGGATCGGATATAGATCACGGTATGGTTTGATTTTAGCTAATGTACTTATAGTTTGTATGTATGTATTAAAGGTACTCGAAAACAACCCAATAAACGATTGTACTTTTCAATACGAGGTTTCATTCGTTGTCGTTCGGTTCTTATGCGTCATTTTTGAAGCTAAAACCACGATACTTATTATTATTACCTACGTAGGTGTTATAGGAAAAATATGCAGAGATGTTCTATACGGAATTCCCATGACTGACACGCATAGGCTAAACGTAGCGTAGGCACTTGAAATTTGGAAGGGACGTAGCTTAGGTACCGTATTTTCCCACAAAAACGGAAGTTATCGGGATTTCCCCACACGCGTTCATACAAGTATTCATTGTAACGCGTGGAATATGCACACGAGATGCGGGAAAATGGCGTGCTATCCCACGTGCGTGATGAAATCTGCATGCTGTTAAAACAGCCGTAAAGCTTAGTTACAATAGGATATTGCAAGATACCTAGATGTTTTCAATCTAACATGTCTGCACACCTTAGAAAAGTTATGGTTTTGTTTTGAAAAATGGGAGTTAAAGTGAAAAAAAAATAAGTAAGTAGTATGAAAAAAACCAAAACTGCATAAGTTAGATGCTTGAAATTAAACATTTATAAATTACTATTCTGCCATTGCTATACAAGTCTTTGCTCAATGAAGTCATGAAAATCATTTTTAGTCAAGTATCTTCGTACTTATTTGTCAACTTTCATCTAATTTAATACCACCATGGCATGTTATTGGGTAGGTAGTTCGGGAGTCGTCCACGGCAAAATAATTTTAAGGCGAAGCGAAGCTCGCGGGCAACAGCTAGTATGTTAATAAAGTTTATATATAATAAAATAATGCTTCGAGAAAAGGATGGTACGGCCGTGCCGCTGCTTTGCTCGACTTGGTGGGGGCACTGCCGTGCCCACAGATATTATGATTTTTTTGTTTTTTTAATCTAGCTGGCCCGCAGGTACCACCTCTTACCCTACCCTACCCTACCCTATCCTATCCTACCCTACTATACCCTATCCTATCCTACCCTTCGCTACCCTACCCTTCTTTTATACCTTCCCTGGACTTCCACAAATGTTTCTAGACCAAAATCGGTTCAACCGTTCTCAAGTTCTGAGGTCCAATTATAAGTTCATTTATTCTTTAAGTCATTCATCTTAGATATACATTTCCTTAGTCTGGCGGTCAATTCATTCTTATGGAATGTCTAAAGTAACATAAATTATTATAAAACATTTTGCTAGTGTGATGGTTAAATCTCCTTGGTCTTTAAATTGTTTTTACTTGTATTTTATTAAAATGTTAGTGTCGTTTAAGCCAATTTTACCTGACTGAGATTTCAGATGCCTATGTCTTATGTCCCTTATTACAGTAAATAGAATATGTACATTCATTTTATATACAGAATTACAGAGAAAACTATTTCAATTTTACGTATTTTTAACCGACTTCAAAAAAAGGAGGAGGTTCTCAATTCGTCGGGATCTTTTTTTTTTTTTTTTTTTTTTTTTATATTTTTTTTATGTATGTTCACCGATTACTCCGCCGTTTATGAACCGATTTTGAAAATTCTTTTTTTGTTGTATTAGGTTGAGCTCCCAGGTGGTCCCATTTTTTTTTCAGAATTTTATCTCACCCCCAAGGGTGGGTAAAGGGGTAAAAACAGGGTATGAATTTCCATTTTGGGCACATATTAACCGATTCTAATGAAATTAAGAACGTAAATATAGTTCTTATAACAAAAAAATATGATGGTGACCTTGAGCTGATCTGATGATGGAAACGGAAGGCAGTCAGGGGAACTCCTCAACGGTATATAGCAACTACTTCGTGTTTAGGCTTGAATGATTCGTATTGATTAGCAGGACTTTTTGGTATCATTTGCACCTTACTTTTGATTGAAAATTATTACAAATAAACTAAAAACTATTAAATAAAATAATAATTAAAAAAATTAAAAAACCGACTTCAAAAAACCACTAAAATGTAAGAAATAATTTAAGGTTTACACAAATTCTACTCGTATGAGACAGTACAAATATACCTAAGCAGGAACTGTTCTTTTTTGAAGTTGGTGCCATATTTCTTCAGATTACTTTGTCACCGCACCAACATCAAAAAAGAACAGTTCCTGCTTAGGTATATTTGTACTGTCTCATACGAGTAGAATTTGTGTAAACCTTAAATTATTTCTTACATTTTAGTGGTTTTTTGAAGTCGGTTTTAATTTTCAAAGCCATAGCTAGAATAATTACAGAGATATGTTTTTTTTTGGAAAATTTCAAACTTTAAATCGCTCTGGTGAACATTTTATGTCATGGCGCTTCAAACATTCTGCCTTTCCACCATCGATGCTTTTTAATTTGCTTATCATAATCTTAATATCGTGCGTAGATAATATAGAATGGTGCATAGAACTTGAATAACTAAAAGCTATTATATTTGTAAGCCTATTGATTTCTTCATACAAATCTTGCAAATTATCACTTAAAATGATTAAAATATGCGAAATGTGAGCGTAATAAATGGATCGCTCCTTATCAGTATTGGTAGTATTAATAAGATATGAAATAGCCTTATTCAGTCGTAACTGATTAATATTAAAGTTACTCAGTACCTGTGTTTGTTGGATCGAATATTCTTGGAATAGACTTATCTGCTTATTAAAATGGTCTGATAAATTTTGGTCATTTTTTCCTAAGATTTTTAATGCATTTTCATATCTTAAGGCATCATTGTGGTCTAGATTACCAGATATACTTTTTATGAATGACCCTAACGGGTTAAATAAGCCACGCTTTGCACGTCTAGGTTCAAAGGTTTCAAGTTGCAATGCTATTTTATCTAATTTACTGGACAGGTGCTTAATGCTGTATTTATATAAGAGAATAGAGTGAGTAGGTATAGTGGTAGTTATGTCAGTAAGTTCAGACTGTAAAGAATCTATTTATCTATGAATTTGTTCCAGATCTATGTCCTGTAAAAATGTATGATAGTGGCTAATCATTCTAGTTGGGCCTAGTTTGTAAGGTAATATTCCCGGTCCATTAGATAAGCTGTCAAGTCGGATGCGCGTCCCTTGAGTGGTCGCGGCTCGTGCTGGGGCCAGCAATGTCAGCATTATTGCGAGTCTGTAACAAAGTAGATTGAATAGGTATTTTAGGGCGTTTTGCTCTAGCTTTTGCTACTTTTCCGCGTTTTTTAGATGTGTATATATGAATAGGCAAATTCGATGTGACTTTATCATGTGTATAACGAGGTGCAATTTTTTGTCTAGCTGCTGCAGGGTTACGAATGAAAATTTCTTGACCTTCTTCATACTGAATTTCAGGTTCTCTATTCTGGTTATGTCGCGTCATTATAGCTTCGCGGTCGGACAGCGATGACTCATGTACAATTTTGTACACGATTTGCATTTTAGTTTTATGATCCTGTAGGTATTGTTGGTAAAGTATTTCTGTTAAGTTAAAGTCTGTCGGGTCTCGTGGGTCAAAGTGTCCATTTATTAATTCGAACGGCCTGCACTTAGTCAAGCTGTGAGTAGAGCTATTGTATGCTATGAGGGCATAGGGGACTAGAGTTTGAGCGGCTTCATTTCTATGCTGAATCTTTAGGACTCTAAGGTGTTCCAATAGAGTACTATGAAAACGTTCAATCATACCGTTTTCATTGGGGGAATAGGCGGCTGTGGTGTGATGATGAATTTTGTGTAATTTTAAAAATTCGGCTACTACCTGATTTACAAATTCCGTACTGTTATCTGTAACCAAGGTCATTGCGAATCCATGGTGAGTACTAAAGTTCAAAAGTGATCGGACAATATTAGGGGCAGTACAGACTGGTAGTCGGTACGCCTGCGCGTATTTAGAAAATGAGTCAATTAATGTTAGGTATTTTTCGTGTTCTATTTTAAGTACATCGGCATGAATAATTTCGAATGGTTTTGTGGGTGGCGGAACGATTTGGTATTCTTGACGTATTGGATTACGGTCGTATTTCGCTCGTCCGCAAACTGCACATTCATTTATAAACTTGGTGATAGCTTCCTTAAGTTTCGGCCAGTAATACGTTTTTGATAAGGAAAGGTATGTTTCATTTATACCTCTATGATTCGTCTTGCCGTCGTGATATTTTCTTATTATGTCTTGTTGGTTTAAATAGTCAGATACGTTTTGAATTTCTCTTTTTACTAGTACGAGGTTGACTGAGGATACATTAAAGGTATTTTGTAAAATTGGTACGATGTTGTACATTTTGTCTAGGGGCTGAACTAAAATAGCGGTTTTTAATTTAGGGTCGATGTGGTTTTTTACAGTGGATATAATTTCTTCTGTAAGGTTTTCCTCGGAAATATTTATCATAATTCTCTGATAAAGATCAAACGGTTTCGTAATTTTGGGTTTTTTATTCGTGGAATTTGGAGTTAAATTGATAATTAACTGTCTACGAAATTTATTTAATGGCTCATCTGTGATGGGTATCTCTAAGATGGGGCTTTCGTGACTAGTGTGAACTGTTTCTGTAGAAGATTGGTCTATTATTGGTCTGTCATAAGGTTGTTGTAAGTCCTGGTTGTCCAAGTCACCTGCATTGCTATGTGCGGTGTCGGTGGATGAGTCACTTATTAAGGGTCTATCGTCGGGGGCAGTTATGGTTGATGACGAATGTGAATTTCGTCTTGACGTGTTGACAGCCAATGATACCATTTCATCATTATGGATTTTTATGCGGGATAAGGCATCCGCATTAGTATTACTTTTGCCTTTTTTGTATACTATTGTATAGTTATAGACAGAGAGGGCTAGTCGCCACCTTGTGAGGCGAGAACTAGGTTCCTTTAAATTCATAAGCCATTGAAGAGGCTTGTGATCGGTCACGATTTTGAATTTTTGGCCAAAAAGGTATGGTCTGAAGTACTTTGTTGCCCAAACTATGGCAAGCAGCTCTTTCTCGATGGTGGAATAATTTACTTCACTGTCATTGAGTGTCCTTGAAGCATATGCAATTGGGTGATCAGATCCTATCTGTCCTTGAGATAGAATAGCTCCTAGAGCAACGTTAGATGCGTCGCATGTTAAAATGAACTCTTGAGTGAAGTCCGGGTACTGAAGTATAGGGTCATTTGTCGAAAGGGTCTTACAATGTTCGAAACAATTCACGTATTCCGGGTTTAAGTCAATTTTAGCACCTTTTTTCAGGCATTTTGTCAGTGGTTTAGTTAAACGAGCAAAATCTGGTATGAACCGTCTATAATAGCCTAATAGTCCTAGGAAAGCTTTAATCTGTTTTGCAGTTTTCGGAATAGGGTACTTTAGTATTGCTTGAATTTTATCCGGGTTTGGTTTTACTCCGTCGAGTGTTATTATGTGACCTAAGTAAGGGGTTTCATGCTTAAGAAATTCAGACTTATCCATCTGAATTTTAAAGTTATATTCCCTTAATCTTTGAAATATTTTTCGTAGATTTACCATGTGCTCTTGTAATGACGTCGAAAAAACTAGGATGTCATCAAGATACACTACGCAAATTACATTTTGTAGGCCTCTAAGGACATTATCCATGACTCTCTGGAAGGTAGAAGGAGAGTTCTTTAATCCCATTGGCATACGTAAAAATTCAAAGTGGCCTGTACCGTCTGAAACACTAAAACCAGTCTTGTGTATATCTTGGGGGTCCATTTGAACTTGGTAAAAACCGGATGCCATATCTAGCGAGGTGAAATAGAGGCACTTCCCTAGCTTGTCTAGGATGTCTGTAATGTTAGGTATTGGATATCGATCATCTATTGTCTTTTGGTTCAGGTTACGAAAGTCTACGACTAATCTCCACTTGATTTTCCCTGAGGCGTCTGATTTTTTGGGTACAATCCAAATAGGCGCACTCCAAGCAGAGGTTGAAGGTCTAATAATACCTTGGTCAAGCATTTTTTGAATTTGGGATTGAACTTCTTCTCTATGTACGTACGGGTATCGGTACGTCTTGCTATGCACGGGAATTTCATCAGTAGTATTAATTTTATGTTTTATGTCATTAGTAAAAGTTAGGGGCTCATGATCTAGGTGAAATATGTCAGAGTATTCGGTGCAAAGTGCAATTAAATTGGCTCTTTCTTCTTCGTTTAGGTGGTTCACGCGTAAGCGCGACAGTACGTCTTGCGTTCGCTCGCTAGTCATGTTACTATCAGTCAGTAAAGGTAATGTCTGTTCGCTAAAAACATGTGCGGTAATGGGTTCTGATAGCGAAAATAATATATCATGTTGAGTGGGATTTTTCACTTCTATGAGTGCTGTACTATTTTCTGCAGTGGATAAGCAGTCAATTATGTGACATTCACAAATGGTCTGTGCGTCTATTAAAATGTCTCCATTGGAAATATTTGTCGGCACACTAATCAGTTGAGTTGACTGTGCGGGAATAATCGTTTCATGCAGATTAATGTTTCTCTGTGACTCATACATTTGAATTGGATGAGATGCGAATTGAGTGGTGAATAAACGGGACTTAAGGTCGATTTTCGAATGCCACTGTTCAATTAAATCACATCCGATTAATCCGTCAAAAAATTCGTGGAATCTATAGACGTATAATTTTATTGCAGTTTTGTCTTTGATTTCTGGAAAACAGGGTGTTGGGGCTTAGGGCTGCGTTCATAGGCTCTCCAGTTGGTGGTTGTGGAAATGATGTAGGCGACAACTTTCTTGCGTGTAGACTTTGATTTTATTAATTATTTACAATATTTTAAATATACAGTGGCAGTTAGGTGAGAGGCGAATTCGAATGTGTGAGTGTTGGTTGCGCGTGTGAGGTTCTACAGGCTTCTTCAATGACGTAGGCAGGCGGACATCGTGTTGGCGTCTTCTTATTGGTCCCCGTGAATATGTCGTGATGAAGGCTGGCTCTGATTGGCTGTTCATGACGTGATATTCCGAGAGTGGCGCCATCTAGTGCTCAGTGCGTGTATTAGCTGCTCTGCTTATCAGCTAGCGTACTAGTGTGCCGTAACATACTCCCGGCCTTGGAACCGTCAGGTTTCAACAGGAACAGTCGTCCACAGGAAGCGGGCATATTTTGGAGAATGCCCTGCGTGTAGTCCCATTGGCGGTTCTGATATCGGCCACTCTTGATATGCCATCTCTGCCCGGGTAGACTCGTGTGATGCGACCCAGGCTCCACTTCAATGGTGGTAGATTGTCATCTTTGATGAGAACCATGGTGTGCTCCTTCAAGTCCTCACTGCTCGTCCTCCACTTGATCCTCTGCTGCAGCTCCGAGACGTACTCCTTGGACCACCTGGCCCAGAAGTGCTGGCGGATCTGCTCGACTCTCTGGTAGCGTGTGAGGCGCAGCATCGGCTTGTCTCGCAGGTCGGCGGTGGCAGGTGCTGTAAGTGGACGGCCAACCAGGAAATGGGCAGGAGTTAGAGGAAGGAAGTCGTTGGGGTCAGAGGACAATGGAGTTAATGGGCGAGAGTTTAGTATGGCTTCAAATTGTGTCAAAGCTGTCGTGAATTCTTCAAAAGTTAGATGCGCGTTACCTACCACTCGTCGCAAGTGGTGCTTACAACTTTTGACTCCACGTTCCCACAAGCCCCCAAAATGACTAGCGTACGGAGGTATAGTGTGAAATTTTATACTTTGAGAAGTTGCGTAATCTTTTATTTCATCGGAACAGTTCTTAAGGAACTTAGAAAGTTCATTATTAGCGCCTACAAAGTTTTTTCCATTATCAGAAAATATTTCTGCAGGTTTATTTCTACGACTAATAAATCGCTTCAGAACTAATATGTAAGCCTCTGATGATAAGTCTGAAGCGAGCTCCAAATGCACTGCGCGTGTTACAAAGCATACAAATATGCATATGTATGCCTTTACCATGATAGCACCCCTACCTCTACGGTTCAATATGAGCACAGGACCAGCGTAGTCTACCCCACAGCGTTCGAATGGAAACCCAGGTTGTAACCTTTGCGCGGGTAAGTTACCCATGATGGGTTGTAGTGTCTGGGCGCGCAGGCGGGCGCACGTGATGCAGGCGTGCACGACGCGGCGCGCGAGCGAGCGGCCGGCGACCGGCCACCACGCCTCCCTCACGGTGTACAACAGAAGCTGCGGAGCTGCGTGCATCAGTTGTTTATGTTGATGTCTAAACAATAACAGCGTGAAATAATGTTTAGATGATAATAAGGCAGGATGCTTTTTATTAAAACTAAAATCTAAGGAGTTCTGTATGCGACCTCCCACACGAATAATTTGTTTATCATCTAAAAATAAATTCAGTTTCGATAAACTATTTGATTTAGATACTGACAGACTATTTTTATTGATTAAGTCGGAGAATGATTCCCTTTGTGCTAATTTTGTCAGTGTTGTGAGCGATTCATTAAGTTCGTCAACTGATAACGGGCCTATTCTTTTGATTTTGTTGCGCGCGTTATAAATAAACCTTAAGGCGTAGGCACCCGCTCGATGCATGCGAACAAACTGTGAAAACCTATTAAAATCAAGCCATGACTCATCATTATTTTGTTGTGTTACATGACTTTGTACGGCAGTTGGCTTTATTTCGGGTAACTCTGTGTGATTAGGTACTAACGGTGCCTTCAAGCTCGTTACGTCAAACTGAGGGTCATGTAGGTATGTAGGGCCATTCCACCAAAGACTATTTTCTTTTAACATACCTAAACTTTGTCCACGTGATACTATATCGGCTGGGTTATCTTTACCACTAACATGCCGCCATTGACATAGACTGTCTTTGGTAAGTTCATGAATCTCCGCGACCCTATTTTGAACAAACGTTTTCAGCAAGTTACATGGCATACGTAGCCATCCTAATACTATAGTTGAGTCAGTCCAAAATACGACGTTATCGAACTTCGATCTGAGCGAGTTAATTATCTTGTGATAAAGTCGTGCGCCTACTAATGCTCCCGAGAGCTCCAGCCGTGGAATGCTAACTGGTTGAAGCGACGCGACCTTGCCCTTGGAATAAAGTAACCTTACGGTAACAGCTGATCTGTTATCAATTGTGCGTATGTATGCGCACGAGCCATAAGCTACCTGAGATGCATCGGTAAATATATTTAGCTCTTTGCGTGTGTTGTTACAACCCATTACATAACGTGGTATGCGTATTTCATTGAGCGACGACAAACTATTTACAAACGATATCCATGATTGTGCGATATTTAATGGTACTATTTCATCCCAACCCAGCTTTAACAAATATAGACTTTGAAGTAAAGTTTTTGCTGTTGTGATCACCGGATTTATTAAGCCGATTGGATCAAAAATTTGAGATGCACCTGACAATATTTTACGTTTAGTTATATCCTCAGTCCCCCCTGAAAACTTTGTGTGAAAATACAACTCATCACTAAGATTGTACCAGCCTAATCCTAATGTTTTGCACTGACTATCTTCACCTAGTGATAACTCTTTGGCCATTTCGCTTCTAGATAAATCGTTGTCAAAATTAAATATCCATTTGCGCAAAGGAAAGCAGCCTGACTGTAAAACATTAGCCGTATCGTGACAGATTTTTAATAATTTTGATGCGCTGTCATCACCGGTACACATATCATCGACGTAAAAATCATTATGTATTGTTCTAGCTACGTCGGGGTCGTTGCATTCATTAGCAAGTTGTTTCAGACATCTACAGCTTAGGAAGGCGGCACTGGCTTCGCCATAAGTCACTGTGTTTAAATGATAAGTTTGTATCGGATCTGATGGATTATCGCGCCAGAGTATCATTTGTAGGTCACGCTGTTTAGGGTCGACGCTCACTTGTCGGTACATTTTTTCAATGTCGGCACATGCTACGTACCGACATTCCCTAAACCGTAGCAAAATACCTATCAAATCCCCTTGAATTGCTGGTCCTACGTACTGTAAGTCGTTTAGTGATTTACCACTAGAAGATGGTGTATTTGCTTCAAAAACAACTCTTAATCGGGATGTGGTTGCATGTTCGCGATATACCCCGTGATGAGGCATTATGTAATAGGGTGAGTTATAAGAGTCAACGCGTGTCATGTGACCTAACTTTATGTATTCATGAATAAACTCTCGGTACATAAGCTTAAGACTCTCGTTACGATTTAAACGTTTTTCTAATGCTAAGAAACGTTTTTCTGCGTGTGTGTATGAGTCACCTAAAGTGTTGGGTGAATGTTTAAAAGGTATGCGTACACTAAACCTCCCGTCAGATAACCGCGCTGTCGTCTGTACGAAGTGCTCCTCACATGCACGCTCCTCATCATTCATGTGCGTATTCCCTAACTTGCTCTCAATAGGTAACTGTTCTATTTCCCAAAACTTGCGTAATTGGGTATCTATAGCTTCCGTGCTGTCTATAGACTGCGTGAAATAACACTGAACTTGCTTGCGATAGCTTGGTTCAGAATAAATAGGGCCAGAAATAATCCACCCTAATTTAGTGTTTTGAAGGAAGGGACCGCTCGATAGCCTCATTCTTCCTTCACATAACAATTCCCAAAATATGTCCACACCTAGAAGAATGTCTATGCTTTCACATTCATAGTAGGTTGGATCCGCCAAGTGAACATGATCGGGTATATCAATGTTGCAATGATCGATAGTAACAGTCGGTACTGTTGATGTGATTCGCGGTAATACGAAACACTTTATGCGCGCAATAAAGGTGCTGATTGTAGACTTTACTTGGATGTCACACAGTTGCGTACTTTCTGTGACTAATCCTCCTACACCTTGAATTTGTTGAGTGGACTGTATTGAATTTAATTTTAGTTTGTTGCATAACGACTGCGTGATAAAACTACGTTCACTACCGTTATCTAATAACACGCGTGCTTTATGAAAACAACCTGCATTGTCGGCTATCTCAACTATTGCTGTCGATAATAAGACTTGTTGCTCCGGAATTGAGCGAGCGGAGTTTAGTTCGAGGTGTGCGTTATGAACCTGAATAGAACTATTCTTATCATTGGAGTCAGCTGAGCTCCCTTTGTCCCCCGTCGCAATCAAGGTCAACGACTGGTTGTTTACGTTTTCACTATTACATTTATAGTTGCAAATTAGTGAATTATGTTTTTTATCACATTTCCTACACGGACCGTACCTACATTCAGTGCTAGCGTGTCCTGACCGAAGGCAGTTTTCACACAACTTATTCTCCTGAATAAACTAGTCTATCCTGAATATTGCAATTCAGAAATGATATACGAAGTAACGAGTATAGTACACGAATATAACGAGTGCTTACCGTTGCACTTGGGACATGGTTTGTTGCGATTGAAACTGTTGTGATTATGCGGTGATTTATTCTTTGTTTTTCCGGTGATGACGTTGCAGTGAATTTTAGGTGAATTTTGATTATTGTTAGGTTTTTTATTATGTTCGCGTGACGTGTAGAAACTGGTTGTAGGTTTATTGTGATTTAAATTTATTGTCTCCAACATATCCGCCCTGTCCCTAAGAAAGTTAATTAAATCGGTTATCTTTATTGACGAACTGGAATCATTGCACATTGATAACAATCTACTTTTGTATTGTTCCCACTCACGTTCTGTTATTTGATCTAATTTGGACACGGCCATGTACACAATGAGTGTGTCCCAATGCTCGACGGGTTCACCGAGCATTTTCAAGGAACGTATGTTTTTTAGAACGGTATCAATGAACTTTCTAATGTGGTCAGGTGATTCTTTTGATAAAGATTGCAGGGAAAACAATGATTTTACATGTGTGTGAACTAATAACCTGCTATTGTTGTACCTATTCAATAACAACTCCCATGCGATGGAGTAGTTGGCAGATGAAATTTCGATAGAATCGATCACGGATTTTGCGTCACCTATTAATGATCTTTTCAGATAATGAAGTTTACCGAAATTATCTACTTTGCTGTTGTTATGAACTAGGGATGTAAACGTGTCACGAAACTCTAACCAGTGCTCATATGAACCATCAAAGGTAGGTAGACTTATTGTAGGCAATTGAACTGATGCGCATTCAAAATTAGATGATTTTGAGCTCCCTGTAGACCTATCATCGTTGGTCATGCATTGAGCCTTAGCAAGGACACTATAATAATCCATTTCGAAGGTTTCCCGGCTTTCAATCTGACTAGATAGTTCGCTATCAGAAATATTTTCTTCAATTTTGTTTTGAATTTCGTTAAACTCGGCATACAAATTTAATGCGCCTTGCATGCGTAACTTTAATTCTGCGCGCTGACTTTCTGATAACGTTTTATCAGCAAACTTATCTACATATTTAGAAAAGTTCGTTAATCTACCTTTAATAGATCCTCTTTTCTTGTTAAGGACTTTAATTAGCTCATCTATCTTTGGTGACGTGTCCCTAGTGCTAGTCATCATGGTGCGAGTGAAAATGTGGAGTACTTACAGCTTTTAGCAGGTCGTAGCTGATGTGTAGGTAGCACAGGCACAAGCACAAGCGACAGGTGGTAAGCAGATGATGAGGCAATTTTATGGCACTGGAATGAGATAAGCACACTTTGACACAAATTGTAAGGATGGGTGAGGGCAGGATATTGCGGTCGGCCTGTCTCACCAGATGATGCGTGATGCTGCCTGCTGCTGAGTGTTGAAGCCGATCTTCCACGAGTGCGTCTTCACCGTCCAAGGAGCTGGTTCCAGCAGGTGTTCGGCGTAGAAGGTCCAGATGTTGGGGCTTAGGGCTGCGTTCATAGGCTCTCCAGTTGGTGGTTGTGGAAATGATGTAGGCGACAACTTTCTTGCGTGTAGACTTTGATTTTATTAATTATTTACAATATTTTAAATATACAGTGGCAGTTAGGTGAGAGGCGAATTCGAATGTGTGAGTGTTGGTTGCGCGTGTGAGGTTCTACAGGCTTCTTCAATGACGTAGGCAGGCGGACATCGTGTTGGCGTCTTCTTATTGGTCCCCGTGAATATGTCGTGATGAAGGCTGGCTCTGATTGGCTGTTCATGACGTGATATTCCGAGTGGCGCCATCTAGTGCTCAGTGCGTGTATTAGCTGCTCTGCTTATCAGCTAGCGTACTAGTGTGCCGTAACACAGGGCACAGTTATGGAATAGTCATCTTGAGTAGTCGCATGTATGTTCGTCACTACAAATGGGTCATAGTCCAGGGGAACATTTGAGAAAAATGTTTCTACAGCTTCTGGGCTGATAAAAGACTGATTTGCACCAGTGTCTATTAAAAATTTTAGCGAGGGGTTGCTAAATTGGAGATAGGGTAGTTGCCTTTTATTTTGTAGATTAAGCTCTATTCTGGGGCATTTGATTTCGACACTATCTGAAAATTTGATTCATGATTTGGGTCTATGTCGCTAAAGTTGTTTCTTTCCTGATTTTCTTGAGAAAAATCGCTTAATTGGTTGTACTCGGGATTAACAGTGTAATCGTAGTCATCGTACGTCTGATATATCTGGGGGTCATGGGTCTCATTCATATGAATTTGTCGGGGGTTTGTTCTGTAGGTGGGGGGTAAAGTTCGTACAACTGGGTGACTGATGCCACTCATAGGCTGGGGTTGAATCTGGTTAGAGGGTTGATATCTAGGGGGAATTTTGAATCCTGTAGACATATTTGAACGGGGCAAGGCTCTCATGACTTGCTGAGTTCTCGAAGGTCCTTGTCCTTGGTATTGTGGGCGTTGTGTGTTCATGTATGGTGGTGGATTGGGGTGATTGAATGGTCTTTGAGTAGGTTGGTTGAACTGTGTAGATTGTGGTGTCGGTTTCCTATAAAAATAGGGTTGGTGCCTATTTTGGAGGTATAAAACATTTAACTCCTCTTGAGCAAATTCCAGCGCATGCTCTAAGGATTCAGGTTTCATGCAGCGGATTCGTGAGCCTAGTGGTTCATTTAAACCACGAGTAAAAGTTTGCAGTGCCAATTTTTTATAAAGGCTACGTTTTGCTTCAATGGTTGTGGAAATCGTTTCATAAAGTTATATGTAAGTTACTATGATACTTAATAGATTTTGGACTTTTTCATAGAATATTTGAGGTGTGTCTTGTCCTTTTTTTTTTTTTTTTTTTTGTCTTGTCTTGTCTTGTCCTTGAATGATAAGAGATAGGTCGGTGTAAAGGGCCGATTTGTCCCTGTGATCTGAAAATGTATTTACTAATGTATTTCTTATACCATCCCAGTTCCGTGGTATGCCATTAGTGAATAAAGTTCTGGCGGCTGAACCAGTAATTTTGTTGAGAATACCGTTTAATAGTGCTGAATTATTTAATTCATTACCAGGCTCTGAGTTGATATAAGTGATGACCAATTTATCACAAATATCTAAAAATCTTACTAAAACATTCGGATTTCCATCAAACTCGGGTACTACTCTCTGATTTTTAATTGGAAAGAATTCTGACATTTTATAAGTGATGCTACTAAAAAAGTTCTTTACCGAAAAAATGAAAAATTGCGATCCATTTCTGGGCAATAATTTTTTCTTAATATTTTTATACAAAAAGATAAATCTAAATATTTACTTGCTCAAGTAAACTAATACAAAAATAACAAATATTTCAATATAATAGCTGTTCCCGCGAGCTTCGCTTCGCTTTAATAAGTTTTCCCGTGGGAATTCCGCGATAAAAAGTAACATATGTGTTAATCCAGGGTGTCAGCTAACTTCATTCCAAATTTCATTAAAATCGGTTCAGCCGTTTTGACGTGAATAAATAACAAACATACACACATACATACATACATACACATATACACTTACAAACTTTCGCATTTATAATATGAAGTAGGATCACGACTCACGACCCATGTATCGAATTAATTTTAATTGCTTTATTTTATTCTTTAGCATGGCATCACTTCCTACTAAATTCAGGGATAATAAACCTTTTTAATCAATTTCAAAAATTGGTGTGGGCTCAAGTGAAGGGGCATGTCGCAAGACACAACACAACCTACAAAATGGCGGAAGTTAAAAAACTACTACTAGAAGGTATAAAAAATGTTACTCCTGAGAAATGGCAAGCATGCATCAGCCACACAATAAAAGAGGAAGATAAGATGTGCACTCTCGACGATTTTATCGACAGAGTTACAGAGTCTCTAATAATTAATGTCAGCGATGCTGATGATGAAGATACTGATGATGATGATGATAATAGTGATGATTAGGTAGAGATTTTAATAAACAAATCCATCATCATCCATCCATCGTCATACCTATAGCAGTTCACTGCTGGACGTATTCCCTTCCAAAGCACGCCACTGGATTGGACAGACTCTGCAGCTGGGTAGAAACAACTTCCAATCAGAGGTCAATAGAAGAATACAATTGGGCTGGGCAGCATTTGGCAAACTTCGTCAAGTCTTCTCGTCGCCCATACCACAAAGTCTCAAGACGAAAGTCTTTGATCAGTGTGTCCTACCGGTTATGACCTATGGGGCTAAAACGTGGACACTTACTGTGGGACTGGTTCACAAACTGAAGGTCACTCAGCGAGCTATGGAAAGAGCTATGCTTGGAGCTATGCTTGAAAGATCGCATCCGGAACGAAGTAATCTGACAGAGAACTAAAGTCACCGACATAGCTCACCGAGTTAGTAAGCTTAAGTGGCAATGGGCTGGTCACATCTGTCGAAGAACCGATGACCGATGGGGTAAACGTGTTCTGCTGTCTTACTCCCAGCGATGAGTCGCTGACACAATTTCACCTGTATCGCTGATTTGGTACCACCACCGCACATTTTAGACTCACGGTTTGCTGTGACGACACGCAAGCCAGTCAGTGCACACAATACAGTTTTATAGAGCGACATCTCTTTTTTTTACCTCTATTCAAATACGAACGCAACATCGCCCTGACATCGGCGCGGCTACCGTTTCAAAAATAATTACTAGTTGTTTTTAGATATATTTTCTACGACAGCGATAATTATATAAGATAATTGAGATTATCTTTAATTGTATTTTTCACTGTTTGTAATATATTTAGGTAGGTATGGTAATTATTTCTCACCGTAGGTAAATCGCCTTTTAATTTGGAGCGCCGCACTTAATAAAATGGATACAGGGACTAAAAAAAATATATTATAGTCTCAGATGTCCAGACTCGTATTGAAAAAGTGCCCAGCCCAAAAAGGTTTGTGATCTCTGATTTGTCTAAAATTGATAACTGTCAGAATTCCGTAAGATTACTAATAACAGTGTAGTCGCAATGCGTTAAAAATTTTATCAGTTTTATCTGCCATTTTAATATCTATTTCTTCAGTCATTAGCTCTAACAAATTTAAGTCACGGTGAGAATCAGTAAGCGCGATGCGTAATAATTCTCTTCTCGTGGGAGTCTCACCAATTTTCCTTGGGTGAAAAATCTTGAAAAACTATTTAGGTATAACTATTAAATGTAAAAATAAAATTGTATAAGTTGTATAAGACTGCAAAAAAAAATATGTAAAAATATAGATTCAACGAAAAATATCTATTAGGAATAGGTAAGGGAAAAGGACTAGCAACCAATAGGAGTGCGTAACTAAGTAACTCGAAGATACACGTCGATTCGTATAAAATCAAGACTCACATAGGCAGCATCTCTCGGTTACCGTTGATCATCGAGGTTCGGATGACGTCCTTGGATCCTTCCAACAGCCTTCGGTCTCGTAGGTTTCTGGCGAGTAGACTCGTCGTCGAAGCGACTATCGATGCGCGGGTTGAAGTGGAACTCACGCACTGACTCTACTACACCTATCGACTGCGCCAATTACGAACGTGGGCGTCGGATAGGATTTTTAAAAAACAGTTCAAATAGTTAATATAGTAATTTATTGAAATAATCGTTACAAGTTTTATCTTATCTATTAATTAATAGCTAGCGATCGCGATTGATCCAGTTGTTCGCTACCGGCGATGGAGCGCAACAAGCCACGGGCGTCGTCGGAGGTGCTTCTCCAAGAATTCTGGAATGCTGTGTCAGCTCTTGTGCAATCATTATTGATATCTGTTCGCTACAGTCTTTGTTTTAGGGATGAGTGGTGAATCAATGGTAGGTATGAGGGTTCTACACTCGTAACAAGGTGGACTACTTACGTCTGTATGTGTGTGTCAGTGTGTGTGTTTGTGTATCTGTGTGTGTGTGTGTGTGTGTGCTGTAGCTAACGTAGCAAAATTTCAATTTAAGATTACGAAGTGAGCTCCTCTACGAAGGTTCTCATGAGTGCGGGTGTAAAATTGTCTGCTAATTTCACAAAGACATCGGGCGTTCTGCCTCGAGGTGCCAAGTGAGAGATTTAGGGTAAGTTAATATATTAGTGGCCCTGTTGAAACGAAGTAACTAATGAGATATGCTAGAATTAGAACACATTGGACTAATGGCAACTGATTGCCTGTGTTCAAGCTTAGGAAATTTTTTGTTATAAGGTAAAAATACTTAAAATTTAATATGCCCAATGACAGCTGTAAAATACATACATTTTATATGCCATTTGTTCAAGGGAAGATCTGCTTTATTTACCAGGTATCTTTCAATCAAACGTCATAGGACTCATGCTATATTTCACAAAGTATACCTACTTAGTCAATTTTTAAACACCAATTTCTAACGTAATCGTTTCTATAAATCTGAGATGCTTTTGAAAATAACATTTTCAGCTCACGTCCGTACGTGGGGACGTTATATTTTAATACCGCACTTTCCCGCGGGCTCCCACTATAACTCAGTTTTTAGTTGACAATTTAAAATGTCTCCTTTTCTATTCAAATTGCGCGGAAGCTGGTTATAGTTGATATTACATTTTAAATGGCCTATTACTTATAAATAGGTTGCCGGAGTATGAGGTCATTGATGGTCTGCCATATTTTTCTGCCTCACGAACGTATAGTGATAGTGGCATATATTATATTCGACTATTAAGTAAGTAAAGTACCTGAAAGGCGAAGATAAAGTTCTACAATCAGTGCCTGTTAAGAATTTACGATTGTTGAATTTTATCGAAGATTATGGTTAAATAAGGAAGAATTTCCATTAGTCTCCAATAAAAAAGTGATAAGCACTAACAATACCTACATAGAGATTATATAAAAAAATATAAGCATATCTCTGTATGATTTATGTGTATCACATGCTATAGTTATCACACTGCAGGAATGCACATCACAAACTCATCGAATATCCACAGAGTGCCCAATGAACTGAAAACTTGATAAAACCATAAAATAGTACGCACTCAATTTGCAAGTCTGGTTATACGTTATACCAACGGTGAAACAGAATCTACATACTTACCTGCACCTATCAAATATGTACATTCGAAAGTTGGATACCTAAACATTTTTAGAACGATCGGAGCAATCCAAATAAAACAGTTTTCATTAAACATCATAGTATGAGCGTAGGTAACTGGAAATTTACTCACATAAATCCATAACTATTACGAACACTTGAAGTGAAGGCCTTGCTCTAGAAACGAGGGTACCTACATGCCGTAGATACATCAGGGGGGTCATTCTGTATGACGAAAAATTAAAATTCGGGACGCGTTCTCGTTGTATTAACCGTGCCGTTTGCACGTTCGTTTTCCGTCAGTATAGAGTTACCCTCCAGTGCCTACGCTACGTCGACAATAGGAATGTATCCCATTGACCCGGCCCAATGAAGTGAGAACAGGATAACACGAATGGGTCCCGCGACTGTCGACTGTTCTCGCACTCGGCGACATTGAGGGAGAGATCGGAGATAGGCGGTAGGTATAGTACGACAGCAGTGGAAGGAAGAACTGGATAGCTAAGGTCCTATTTCACCATTGAAGAATAAGAGCGTTTTCAGTACGCGGTTGAACTACGCGGATGTCCGGCGATGGACGCAAAACAACATGCGGACGGTCGAAACTACTAAGAATTAAGTACTACTTTTTGAATGACACAAGTGGATTTTTTATTACAATAAGGAACCTTTGCGTTGTGCCGTATTATAACTAAGTAGGTAAATGTGGGATTGAGTGATTGATATAGCATTATGACCGAGCTCGTTCAAATAATATTCATTTTATAAATACTTACATAATACCTCTAATATGTATATGTGCATTCCTCTATTACAGTAGAAACTTATATTATTATGTAGGGACAAGTCTAGACACCGAATAACTTCAAATGTTAAGTATAGCAAAACGTGGTGGGGGGATTGCAAATGGCCGCGATACAAACGATAAACAAAAATTACCGGCACAAAAGCAGGCTTCCGTTTGTATAAAATACCTACTTCCGAATTAATTTTCATAGCAGCTGGAATTCATTCAATAATACAAATTAATGTCATCATCATCATTCCTTTAATTCTTTGTTCCATTATTTTAAACTGTTTAATTACTGAAATGTTGTTTATTAAATATTTACGCAGTGAAATATATACCGATGTGTTTCAATCGGAAAGAAACATTGCAATTTTATCCAACTTATTTATGTACTTACCTTAAATATTACCAGATTTTATAAAGTGATTTGAGATGGGTTGCACGTGTACGAAATTTAGACGGGAATATTATTATGTAGGTATAGGCTCTATCATTGTTTGGCCATCAAGTATGGACGTTTGAGGAAAACCGTGGACAGAGCTTACTTAGTGGAGCTCAGATGAGGCCTAATGATGGATTGAACTTTAAGACCTTTCGTAAAAAATATTACTGAAAGTATAATTCTCATACCTAGTGCTTTCAGAAATTAATCCCGTGTCTGGATTTTATCATTTTCGCCTCCCCGTTTAATTTAAGAGATTGTTTCCGTCTAAGAAGTAAACAAGAAGACAAATAGAAATTATCTAATTTTGAACGGGTCGGCAGGGGCCGGGCGGCCAGACACTCGAAATGAAATATTTCAGTGACAAATATCGACATATATTGGACTGGGATGGCTGCGAACTGTGCGTTAGCGATTTATTTTGGGAAGAAAGGACACAATAGATTACTTTTTCATGGATGCCAATGGCCCTAAGATACTGCTCGGGTAACACTATATTGTACGATTTTATTCAGCATAAATAGGTATTATTATACTTATTGTTGAATAAGTATAATAATATGCGTGTCTCAATGTTTGACTAATCATAGTATCACTGTAGTTCACTGTACCTAATTTTGAAATTAAGATGGTACTTACATACAGGGTTATTGGTAAGTAGACCGGATCCTTTCAGGAGGTGATAGAGGAAGGCATTTCCAGACGATTGAACCCTATAATGCTTTATCCGAAACTTAACCATTTCTAAGATATTTCATATTTAAGTTTTTTTTATTTTTTGCCAAAATTTTATGTTTAAAACCGAAAATAAAAAAAAACTAGCCATATTTCAATAACTTTTTTGGTTGTTTTGCATAAGTAACACCTTAATTATTTTAATTAGTTTATTAAGGTGTTACTTATGCAAAAAAACCAAAAAAAATATTGAAATGTGGCTAGTTTTTTTTATTTTCGGTTTTAAGCATAAAATTTTGGATAAAAAATTAAAAAACCTTAAATATTAAATATCTTAGAAATGGTTAAGTTTAGGATAATGCATTATTGGGTTCAATCGACTGGAAATGCCTTCCTCTATCACCTCCTGAAAGGATCTGGTCTACTTACCAATAACCCTGTATAAGTATCTATTTTAATCATAGCATTCAAGAAAAAAACAAGCAGCATTATCTACATACTAAATTAAACAAAGCTACCTCCTAATTTCGCTGGGTGTCGTATTAAAAAAACTTACAAAGCGAGATTTTTAATTTTTCACTCAAAAGTCGGATTGCCCCGAATTCTTTTCATAGAATTTGCCGGTGCGTTGAATAAGGTAGCCGTACCTTATATTTGGTGCCAGAAAGAACTTTAGAGAGAGAAATTAAATTTTACGAATGAGTACTTTTAATGTGGCTTCCAGTTTTATTAAATCACCCCGCTTGGTACCTACCGTAAGCCGTAGAAAAAAATATTTATGAAGGAAATTTAATTTAATTTAATCTACTTACTGTATTTACAGTTTATGTAAGTATATGTTTTTACTAAATTAATAATCATGATTCTTCACATTAAATAAATTCAGATTCATTCGCAATAACAAATTACTTGTAATTAATATTTCTTTACTTCAACTTTTATAACATAATTTGGTTCAATTGTTACTTAAATTGTGAATAAATTTATTTTTACTAAAAAAAGGTGGAAGGGTGGAAGGATATTTTATGATCACTATAGCTAATATATATTAAAAAAACATACTTAATCCACACACACTTAACCCATACACATATCCCAGATTACACTAATTACCAACTTCATAAATTTTTCCGCTTTGTATCCCACAATTTTCCTGCACATTACAACACAGGCGGTTAGCGCGCGCCGCTTTACAACTCATTTAACTTCTCAGTTCAATGCAATTACGGCAAACTTCACTTCGTAACGCGGCCTAAGCTACAGGAAGCCGGCATATAAATCCATAGACGGCCCTCCTAGTTAATATTCTACAAGTTATGAATATTCACAAAATGATTATATTAAATCCGGTTGCTGTTGTGTCCTGGTAATGGCGATGAATGGAATGCGAGGGGTTAAGTGATTTGTGTAAGTAGGTACAACTTTAGAACATTTAATCTCATGTTAATTAAATAGTCAATGATCTTCTTGAAAACCAATTTCGTTTTGCTCCTTTATAATTACGATACGCATAATGCAATAACGTCCTCATTAGATTAACACTCAGCATAATATTAAAATACTTATTGTATTTTAAGGAAAAATTTACGGTTTCAGATTTTTTGTAGGTAACATAAACAAAAATCTAAACTAACAATAAGCAAAATGAGGTCTCAGTAGTGGGGCAGTGGCCCGGAGTTAGAGTCCAGATTATCAGGGTCTCAGCATGTCCAAGCCAAGACTCACTGTATTCTATCAGATTCGACAGCCAATAACAAAACTAATAGAATATATAAAGTTAATCGAACAAAATTCTTACTCATAACATAATCTAGTAGCAAACCTAATGAAAGTCTTAATAACTTATTTATTACTTACTTGCGAATGTCTAGTTTGTATTGGAAATGCTCTTGCTAATATTTTATTGCTTTGTTTGTTATGTTATTGATTTGTAATATTGTGTTCACTTTTATTGCAGGAAACAATCAACTTTCAATGTTTCCCAGGGTAAAGCTTATTCAGGCGAAAAGTGTATGAGAAAAGAGGCGCTAGTTGTCATATAAAATTATAAGCATCAGTCTACAAGTACCTATGTGGTTTGTAAATTATGGTATGTTTATTGGATACAAAACAACAAAGATTCATCTTGGTTAGTTTAGTTGGATAATTAGCCCAAATAAACAAATTATCATAATATTTATAGGAATGTTTATATACGTACTTAACTAACTCTATGAATATAACTGCATAGTTTTTATAATATATAATATACTATTAACTATATACGTAAATTATGTTTCTCTCTTACTGTATATAGGCACGGAATGGTTAGAAGTTTTTATTAAAGACCTACTCGTAATAAACAGATAATGAACAGATAATTGTTTAACAATCAATTATTCAATTTGAGTTATTATGTTATAAACAATAACAGCGACGGAACTTAATTAAATCGGTACTTAATTAAATTCAACCCAAAGTATAAACTTGTTTTTGACAAAGGAATAGTTCAGAATTCTATCACCGTGTCAATTTTTTTATCAAGAAGTTAGCAAATATTATTATTTACAAAAATATAGGTCAGTAAGGCGACGTTCGATACATATTAGTACATTGTGTGTAGGTATAGGTTTTGATGATTAGTGTAGTCATCATTTATGTGTGTATAATTATAGGTATATGTAGTTTTGTATGCTGTTGCGAACATGCACGACCGACAACTGAACAGTGCAGCTGTAACGCCTAGCTTCGATGCTTGGCCAGGGCTGATATTTGTATCTATAGATATTGATCCTCAGGTCTAGGATATTATACTCAAAATACGGTTCGGCTTGCTCAACATCAGAGGCACATTTGGACATGATAACACTGTCCAAAGATTGGTTGCAGCAATGCACCTCAGTCCATCTACCTAAGGCGTGAGTGTGAGCGTGTGTGTGTGTGTGTGTGTGTGTGTGTGTGTGTATCTGCCTGTGTGAAGTGGTATAAATTAGGTCCCAGTATTTGTGGCTGTGCCCCGAGTTCACCCATCAGCGCGAGGCGCATGACTGCTCATTATACGGACGCTGTGAGTGTGCCGGAATGTGATTATCTGTTTATTAATGCGTATAAATACGGGAACGCCAATTGTTCTCATTAAACCATTATTCAAGTGAGCGTGTTGCGCGCGAAATGCGGTGTTTAGGGTACGTTGAAATTTAAAACACTCTAAAAAGCGTACTCTTACTGTTTTTTTCATACGATCGCTGAGATGATCAATGAGTGCATTAGCACTGGTTTGGTAGAATATAAATTACATATAAAAAAATGGGGAATTATAAAACGAGCGAACAAAAAAAAACTTTGCGACTGATGATGACATCATCTGTTTTAATAACTTGAGCGGTATGAATTTGAGTAAGCGAAAAATTATCTAAACTGACGACGAATATTGATTTATAATAAAATCCAGAACGAGCTTACAGAAAGTGGACTGTGATAAATCCATTTCAGATATTAAAATTTTATCCGAGCGACTTCATTACTAAGTGAGCGACTGGAAATACAGAGAGGGCAACTTCAATATTAAGATATATTCAATTTTTCTAAGTGAGGTTATACTTAGCGAACTACTAATAAAATAAGTTAAACAGTGCCTAGTATCCACCAAAACATAAACTAGTTCAAGATATAACCTCACCTCAACAAGTTCAACAAGTGCACTTGAGATTCAATCTCGTTTTTGGACAACATCTTGAAATTAAGGTACACAAATTTGGCCCATTGTTATCGATTATGGGTGCTTTTGAATTTAAATAATGCATAAACTGCCAAAAAACGGTATTTGTATTAATTATTTGGTAAACAAGCAACAAACTAGGCCAATCAGCTGTTCATAAACTGACAGCTGTCCAGTGTTGCCAGAAATAAAATTGAAATAAAGCTCCCACTACATCGGCGAATGATAAAAACCTCAGATCAACTACAAATAGATTCGCAATCGCCGTGTGCACTATTCTCTTTCTCACTCAAACCATAGATGTTGCCGACAAAAAAATAAAACCTAAATATGGGGAAATTTAACTTATCATAATAACAAAAACAAAACTTGAGTATATCGTCGGTTGATAGGAAAAAGACACTAAAGGCTAATTTTTCAATAGCCAGACAAAAGTTTTGCTGGGAAATAATTTTGATGCTGTTGCGTCTCAATGTTTCTCAATGTTTGTATTACCCAGATAACATTTATCTGAATATTGAAAAATCAGCCTTAGTGAGTTTTTCCTGTCAACCGACGATATAAGAAAAAAAACTTTACTCATACTTATTTGATTTCAATATAATTATTTAATATACACAAACTGAGTGGATTGTATAATTCATTGTCTTCGTCCAATCGAAACAATCCTCTTCAAAATGTGCCGAACAGAATTTTTGTATGTGTCCTTGGTTCCCAATTTGTGCGACCGGTAATATCTATCCATTTTCTTGATATTTTTTTTTCTGTCGGAAACCTATGAAAGAGATAAATGGATGAGCATGAGCATTATAATCGTGGGCCAAATATGTGATGGGGTTTTTTTTAAAGGAAACACGTATTTCGTATCAATACAATAAACTTTATATTATACAGAAGAAATCACACATGGAAGAAAGAAAAGAAACGAACGTTTCCTCACAATGAGAGGCACCTCATTTGAAAGAGGAGAATGACTTCTACAAAATACAATCTTCACAAAAACCGAATTCGTGCGCCCCATTTGTAAACCCAACCCGAGTCCGTTACAATTTCTAGTATTTTCTTTGCATACTATAATATTTGTGGGTAAAATAAATTTTCAATAACTTGCAACACCATGTGATTTGTTATGATATGGTACCTCGTAATTTTTACTTAAAACTGATACTAAAAGACCTTACAGTATTAAAATTAGTATCGTTTTATATTAAAATCGAGCCAATAGATAGTACTATGATGAATGTAAGCTTGTTAAACTTGATAGTATCTACTTACATGTGAAAATATATCTCATCCATCATTCCATCGTGTTTTCGTTCAATATGCTCTATACAACCGAACAAAATCCACCCACCCATGTCACACACTCGTTAAGTGATGATAATAGTCTAATAAACTTAATAAACACCCACAAATCACTAGCAAATCAAAAATAAATAGCATTTAGAAAATTTTGTTGTAACTGTCAGCCTTTGTTTGGCACAGATTTTTCATTTGTTTCATTGTTTGGCACAGAGAACTGACGTAAACAGGCGCCACAGCAAAAAGGACAAAAAACATTTGCAGCTTAACGTTTCTTTCTTACGCTTAATGTAGCTAAGCGTCTCTTTTTCGCAATGTCAGAACTGTCACGATTATACCCCTGTGATAAAAACGCTATGTTACGTTCCAATCCACGAATACTACCTATATAATACAAAAAAATATTGAGTGTGACTTATTCTGAGATTTAAATACAATATGGATAACGTAACAATAAGAAATAAAATACAAAGGTCCAATTCTGATCCTGATATGAATTCTACTATGCACAATGACACATTATGGAACTCAACAATGTTTGACTCGAGCGCACATAGCTTGCCAACAGCCATGATGGATACATCTCAATTAAATGAGCTACAAGAGCAAATGAAAATATTAAAACATAGCCTAGATAGCGCAAATTTGGAAATAGAAAAATTGCTATTAGAAAATCATGGTATGAAAAGTCTACTTGAAGAAAAAAATAGAGAAATTGAGGTATTGAAAAAAATTGTCACGATAAATCCAGGGATACCAGCAAAGATACACACTCCAAAAAAATTATAACAAAGAAGTAAAATTGAAAACACTACCACATTCTACACCCCGGCGAAGTAGACGGCGGCGACACCTATTGGACGCCTCCAGAGACACACCGATACCTAACCAGAGTACATCAATGTCTATAAATGTACATCAAGAAGACGATATGACTACAAGCAAACCAGAACGAACTATGATACCACAGACTTCTCAAGCGATAATGGGCTGCTCGAAACCTACAAATGATAGCGAAATACATACAAAAAAATCAAGAACAGAATCGAATAGCGAACATACTACAATGAACAGTCCAGCGGAAACAAAGCCTTAACGCAAGGTCATAATCCTAGCTGACCAACAGGGTAGACACACACAAGGGATACTACAAAAGCTTCTAGGCCAAGATTTTCTTGTAACCTGCTCACTAAAGCCACTAGCAAAGATAATTGACGTTGTCAATGCTGAAATAGAAGAAATCGCGAAGCTATCTAAAAATGATTTCGTAATATTAATATGTGGGGCAAATGACAGAAACCCAAATGAATTTCTTTTTGAACTTAGGACTTGGCTAAGTAAGGTTCAGAATACTAATGTTATAATTCCGAAAGTGGCATATAGCCGACATTTAAATGAAGACAAGCTAAATTACGAAGTCAAATTTGTCTTGAATGAATTTCTTAATTCAACGTTTGTGGATGTAAAATTTAGGAACAATACTCAAAGAAGTCCTCTCTTCTTATGTCGATCGATTCTTCGTGATTTATTAAGAATTAACTATAGAATTAAATATGATGAATATGTCGGGGAAGCAAAGCAGATCCATGATTGTAGGAAGAGCGAGGACAAGTTCACTCAAACAGATTTTACTTGTAATACTGTTCAGACAGAAATGAATGACAATAATAATGTATCTAATGTTTCTCTCAATGATGTAGCAAATGAAAATTGTATTCGGAAAGACTTTTTTCGTGAATAAGCATGTAAATATCTTTCATCAAAATATTGACGGACTTATTAGTAAAGCAGACTTGTTAACTGTAAATTTAGAGAAGTTAAGTATTAAAGGAACTGTAATTGACATAATAGGAATCACGGAACATAATATGATAGAATCTGATATTTACTCTTTAAATGTAGTAAATTACGAATTGGCAACATATTCTGTTAGGAATACACGAAGTGGAGGAGCTGCTATTCTTGTCAGAAATGGACATAAGTTCAAGGTTATTGATTTAGACGAATGTAATGTTATAAATGCAATAGAATGTTGTGGCATTACCCTCCCTGAACACAACATAAATATAATTTGTGTATACAGAAAAGCAAAATATGACATTAAGACTTATGACATTTTCTTTAAAAATTTAGACAAACTACTAAGGAAACTCTGCTACGGCAAAAGGCAAACTATTATATGTGGAGATTTTAACATAGACCGACTAAAAAGTAATAGATTTTCAAATGACTTTGAAGATCTTTTAATGAGCTACAACTTAAAACTAACTTTCAATACTCCCACACGTATTAGCAGCGGTACTTGCTTGGACAACTTCGCACACAATATTAGGGGGTGCAAGAGTGAAGTTGTAGAACTGGCACTCTCGGATTATACTGGACAGATACTGAGGTGCCCTGTCAAAAACTACTCTGTCCTTGATTATTGGTATTCTCAAAAACAAGATTACAATATTGATAATCTGAATAAGTTTAAGGAACACTTATCAAGTCTAAGTTTTAGTGAGGTATACAGTAGCAATGACGTCAATGCTGCATTCAATGAGTTTTATGACTTATTTAAAATGTTGTATGATTTGTGTTTTCCGACTATAAGAGTAAAAATATCGAGCCATAGGCGACCACAATGGATCTCAAAGGGCATAAAACTATGCACTAAAAGAAAGAGACAGTTACTATGGCAATATAGACAGTCACCCAGTCAAGAAAACAAACAAATATTTAAAAACTACACTAAAAGACTTAAAAAAATTATTACTATGACTAAAAAATCACAAAATGATTACAATATAAAAACATCAAACAACAAATCTAAAGCTACATGGAAAATAATAAATGATAACACAAAAAATAATAATAACAATAACCATAAAAATTACATTGAACAAATTAAAATTGACGAACACCTTATTACTGATCCACAAGAGATTGCACAAGCCTTCAATGATTTTTACATTGATCAGGTAAATCAACAATGTACTAAGAAAACTAATCAAATTAACCCAGTAGGAATCACTTTTAATCCTAATTCTTTGTTCTTGAATCCTACCACCCCTTACGAAGTGTATTTAATAATAAAGAACTTAAAAAATACTAATAGCACTGGTCATGACAAAATTTGCACGAAGGTATTAAAATATGTAGCAGAAGTCATATCACCTGTTTTAAGCTATCTTATAAACCTTTCTATCGAGAAGGGGATATTCCCAGAAAAGCTTAAAATTTCTATTATTAAGCCAGTATTTAAGAAGAGTGATCGGAAAAACATGAATTTCTATAGACCAGTTGCGTTAATACCTATACTCTCAAAAGTTTTTGAAAAAGTAATTTATAGGAACCTAAACCAATACTTTGAGAAAAAGAATTTATTTACTGAAGAGCAGAAGGGCTTTAGACAAAATATGACAATTGACTTAGCTATATATGATTTTCTGGTAAAAGTAGTAACGAATTTAGATAAGAAAATCCCAGTGACGGCCATGTATATGGATATGACCAAAGCATTCGACTTTGTTGACCACAATATACTAATGAAAAAGCTTTATATGTATGGCATCCGAGGTAATGCACATGAACTCATTAAAAGCTATCTAAACAACAGACAACAACTAACGCAGGTCTCAAAAATATGTCATAAAACTAAAACAGAAATTCATTATTCTTCACAACCTAGAACAGTGCAATATGGTGTACCGCAAGGTAGTGTATTAGGGCCATTACTGTTCCTCATTTATATAAATGATCTGCCTAAATCAGTGTCACATCCTATGGTCCTATTTGCGGATGACAGCACCTTGATCGCTGAATGTCAAAACCCAAACAACTATGAAACAGAAATAAATAACTCTCTACGAACTATTATCGATTGGCTTGAACATAATAATCTTGTTATCAATCTTAGTAAAACACATATTATGACATTTACCAACAATTACAATAAAATAAATAAGAAACTTGACATTCAATATAATGATGAAAAAATTAACGAAGTAAATGAAACAAAATTCTTAGGACTAAACATTGACGCTCATTTAACATGGAAGCCACAGATAGAACAAATTTGTAAAAAAGTTAGTCAGTTTTCCTATGCTCTATACATGCTTGCTAAAATAGCCAGTCTATCTGCCCTATTAGCAGTATATCATGCATTTGTGGCCTCTACACTAAGATATGGCATAATATTCTGGGGAAACTCGACTCACAAAGAGATGGCATTTAAAGCGCAGAAACGTTGCATAAGGGCAATATGTAAACTGAAGCAAACAGACAGCTGTGTGCCACACTTTAAAAAATATAATGTGTTGACCCTACCATCACTGTATATCTTTGAAACTGCCGTATTCGTTAGGTCTAATTTAAACCTGTTCAATAAACTTAGAAGTAAAAGAGACACTAAATTGTGTGCTCCGGTCCGCTCAACCACCCTGTTTAGCAAGAGCATATTTGGTATGGCTCCGAAAATATATAATAAGCTACCTAAATGCATTAGAAATATAGATAATACACATTTGTACAAGCTAACATTAAGGAAATTACTAATAGGCAAATGCTACTATAGTTTGCAAGAGTTCCTAGACGACAATTTTGACTAGAAATAATATAATATATAATTAATAATATTTGATGATCTTAATTTTATACTGATAGTGACATAATTGTAATTATATAATAATATTTGCATGCCTGCATGGTAGAATATAGTGATTTTTTTTTATTTATTGACATTTTAATGTAACATCTTATGTAACACCTATATTCATGCAAATAAACAATTCTTTACTCTTTACTCTTTACTCTTTACTCTTTACTCTTTACTAAAAAGGGCTAGCAATTCGGCTCAAACTAACAACACCACCACTGGAAGCAAAAATGATACCCATTGGACAAAAAAGAAAACGAGGCCGGCCCATTAAGTCCAAGCCCGCACTTATTTACCAGTGACGATGAGTAGTAGGGCTCCTCATACCTATCAATGTTTCTTAGTATTAATAAGAAGTTTTTTTTTAGTTGACTGAAGCGTCTTATTTTAATTTTAGTTCATTTTATTGAAATAAATGCATGCATATTACTTTATTTTTATGGAGTCCATTTTTTTATTTAATTACCCTTATATTTCAATAATAAAATTTCTCAACTAATAGAATAGTGTTTCTTCAAATAGTTATTTCATATTACTTTTATTTTTTAAATGTGAGCTCAGTATACTCTGCTCATTAGTGTATTTTTCAAAGTGGTTTTTGTATTCGAAACACTTCATTTAAGATAAAATGCCGCTCAGTTTAAAAAATACATTTGCCAAATATTGAAAAAAATGGAGGACGTAACGTTGACACTCAAACAAATATTAGGTCGCTCAAATATTATGAAGCTGCTCATTTTGTATTTTAAGTAACTCAAATTAATGTTTGTAAGTTGCTGTTCTGTTGATTTCTCGTCACTCGCAGTCAGTCGCTCACTTAGTAATTCTATAACCCAAATTAATTAATTTTGACACTTTGTAACGTTATTTATTTCTTCCAAATAAATAACTTACATCATAATAATTGACTTCATAATTTATTTGTAAATTCCCTTTTAAAGTATCGACTTTATCGATAACTTAATCTTCGGCGTCGATAATTCTTCAAATTATCGACGCGTTCCCATCCCTAGCCAGCGAAGCGGTCTTTTGTTCTTGTCCCCACTATCGCGGCAGCCCCACTCGGTGACCACTGGCTCTCGATGATTCGTCCACGGGCTACGGCATCGACTGCGCGTGACCCTACCTCACGGCAGTCCTCTAGGTGCCTAGCCCGCTCTAAAGTGTCGAATGACCTAGACTTTACCAGTGGTGCCTTGTGCGTGTCTTCCCCAATATCGGGGTCCAAGGTTCACGCTTACGTCCACGGTACGGTTTACCGACTACACGGATCTACGGCTGATTCTACGGCTCGCCCCTCTACGTGCTGGTTCGGCAACCCCCTACCTCCGTGTTGCTGACCACGCCGCGCAGCCGAGCTACACGCCACGCGCACGCTACGGCCACGTGACCTGCCTGCCTACCTACCTGGCCACTGGAGAAGAGGACTTCCACGCCGGTCGCGTTATCGGGATTCCACGCCGATACTCTTCGACTCAGGGGAGTCCCTATCCGTGCCAACTGAAAACTGACTGATCGTGTAGTGTAGGCCTAACCCACACTTGACCTCTTAAATAAATTTGTGTCAAGCTAAACCCTGGCTTCTCATTTCTACTCTCCCGATAGCTAGCCATTTTTCATAAGCGCGACACTGAACTGAGAACTGTAATTTACAGTCACTCGTTTTATTGCTACCCTAAAAAAATTGAAGCAGTTCGTAGGCCTACTACGGCGTAGACCTACTACGACGTAGTCCTACTACGGCGTAGTCCGTGCTACGAAACTGGGTTGTTATTTTATATTTTGTACATTTAGGGCAGTTATACAATAAAAAGATAAGCAAGAATCAAGACTTTTTACATAAATACGATCGGCGGCCCACTAACCAACCACTGCAAGTGAAAGTTTGCTTTTAATAATAGTAATAGAATTGTGTAGCTATTACAGAGAGATAAGAGACATAATCCATTAGAGCTTAATGTAATGAGTGTTTCAGCTTTTTTATATACCACGTAGGTAATTTACTGTACACTGCAGTGGTTTCATATAAACGGTATTGCTGACAGTATTGGCTCTAATATGTTAGTTAAAAAACGTTTCATTTTATTGCATAAATTAGATGGTGCGTTTGGAATTTTCAGACTTTATGAAAGACAAAATTGGGCACTTGTTACTATTTATATGTATATTGGGAGCCTTCTTATTGTAAACACTGTGGCTCCAATATATTTAACTATACATAGACAGGACAGTACTGGTTTGATAATAACTGATGCAATTTTATCAAATTTTGTAATAACTGTGGGTTTTGCAAAATCTAAGCAGTATAAAAAAATGTTTAGTATTCTGAATGAATTACAAATAGGATATATTCAAAAGAATGATGCGTGGCTAAAATTTATAACTGCTCATGTTATTTTTTCAAGTATAGTCTGTATTGTTTATGGCTATAAGATTCTTTCCACTGCTAGTAATTTAAGGATTATGGACCTGTGCACGCAACTATTTATGTTTAGTTGTTTTTTACGAAATTATTTATCTAGTATTACTATTTTCTCGATAATAATGATGTTATCGGATCAGTTGGAGTTTTTATCGTCATCCATTGCACGTTACTCCACCCAAGTACTGAATTTAAATGATTTTATGTTTATAAAGAAAAATACTGGCAGTGGCATTGTATACTTTTCTTTACCTATATGGTACCGAAAATATGAAAACACAATTGAATGTATCGATTTATTTAATTCCATATTCTCTGACCAGGTAAAGAATAACCCTCGAATCCTTAAAACAAACTGTCACTTAGCAAGAGAATGAATCACCGTGTAATTTATTTTCAGATTTCATTTTCTATATTAGTTTCAACATTTATAAATTTAACGGCAGCTTGCAACTGTGTTTTCCTTTGTTTAAGTGAGGTAAGTCGATCGAGATTTAGGCGGTCCCTAGACGATCAATTATATTGCGCAATATTGTAAATTTTGTAATGTAATTCATCGTCTAGGGTTAATATTGAAGATTTCGCAAACGTCATTTGGATTCAAAACCTATTGCACAATAAAATATTGCACAATGTTACTGTAGGTAATGACATTATTTTAAGTGCAACCGAGAGTTTTAACATTATTTTGTTGTTATAGGGTAAGGTTTTCATGAATATATCAATTTGCATACTGGTATTATGTTTAAATAGCATGAGCATGGCAACGGTCACTATTTCAGCTCAACGAGTTAAAAATAATGCGCTAAAACTTGAAAGAACATTAACTGCAATATTGGTACGGATAAACACAGGTATGAATAGTCAGTAAAATATATCAGTAAAAGATATAAAATACGTTTGACCTCTCTCGCAAAAAGTGTAGATAGATGTATGTAATAATATATTTATCATTGATACATAAATAATATGTACCTACAAACAATCTCTATAGGTTAATAATTATTTTTGTCACTTATCAGTGATCGACCATTATCAGTGATCACCACCCTTCAGTGGATCATATTTATCATGTTTATATGTGATAAAATATGATCCATATACAATTATACATAGTACTTTGATATGTTTATTTTGCGACCAAACTTAACTTGAAAATCCTATGAATTTCAATCAAAATAGTAGTTTTTTGCAAATAAATTAGTAGATGTTTTTATATACCACTATAAAATGCATCATTATATTCCAGATACTAACCCAGAAGATTTTATAGCAATAAAGTCTATTGTGAAGGTGGTGCACTCATCGGAGAGTCAGATAAAGGGGCGTAGCTTCCCGATAGACTGTTCCTTGTTGCCGGCCTCAATGGAGTTTTTCGCTTCCTATTTCGTCATTTATTTACAGTTTCTAAATGTACACATCTCAGAACAAAAAATGGTACATATACATAATACATAAGCTCATGACTGTAATCCTAGTAGTCAGTGTCGACTCTAAAGCGAGTCACCCGCTTTTCGCTGTACATTTTGTACTCTCGTGATAGGTCACGAGCCGTGTCGTCGATGAAATTCATAATGTTTTTTTTAATAATAATAAATATGGCTTCGTTTTTTTATTTGTTACGCAATTCCCCCTGTAAATAGATTACAATATAATACATAGTTTAGCATAGCAATATCCTAGATGACCATTGAATGTTTTAATAAAATGAATTTTTTTATGCAATCTACTTATTTTTGTTTTTGGAACCTTTGTTGCTGACCGACAACATTAGTCCCATGGTACCCTAATAAACTGAACGTGTATGAAGAAGTGAATCGTTTCATCTTGCCTAAGTCTGTGGTCTGTGCCTAGTAAAGCAGGGTTTATACTGGCAATAAAAATAGCAAGTCGAATTGAGTATTGTGCAAGGGTGCAAATAGGTGTGGCGAGCATACACCAAGTATTTACATGTAATATTAACTTGCAGAAGTCAACTTCTGCAATTTTTATAGCCGATGTAATGGGTCTGCGAGACGATCAAGTTGACTTGACAAGTCTACGTGCTTGACAATTTCACTTGACGAGGGACTTGACGCGACTTTAAAAGGTGCCGTCAAGTGAAACCGTCAAGCATGTAGACTTGTCAAGTCGACTTGATCGTCTCGCGGACCCAAAAATGAACGCAAATGTATAAAACTTGTCAAGCACGCGTCGCATCAAGCGCAAGTGCCGTCAATCAAATTTTTTGTCAAGTATGGTCAAGCCCGTAGATATTGACGGGACTTGTCAAGTCAACGCTGTAAACGATCAATATTCATTTCAAGCACGTAGACTTGTCAAGTCGACTTGATCGTCTCGCGGACCCATAAAATACGCGTAAGGCACTTGCATTACCTTCATATTATTATTACTAAATGCTTTTCAAATGTATTTCATTTACTTGAAACGGTTAATTTAATAATGAAAAAAAAACTATACCTAATATACACTTGGCTACACTGTCGTAAAGATATTAAAAGTACATAATAAATAACATGTTTTCATTACTGTAAGTAGTTGGTGCTTTTATTTCAAACATTGAAAAGGTTAATAGGTAGGTAGTACTTTCCATCCATAGTGCACGATAACTTGGCCGTAGCGATATTGTTTTATAAAAATGTTATTTGAAGAACGAATGATATTAGTGCAACAACTAGAAAGTTTATTCGGGATATTTCGTCTTTATAAAAAGCCATACTCTAAACTTATTTCAGTCTATATAGGGTGTCTTCTTATTATAAACGCTATAGTTTTCATATTATATCTGTTTGTGTGTCGCGATTTTTATTTACCACTACACATAGTAAATGCTGGACTGTTATGTTTTTATTCCAATTTCATCATAACTATAGTTTTAGTCAAATCTGAGGAGTACCAAGAATTATACAGAATTATTATAAAATTTCAAAAGAACATGCCCAAAAACATGCATAAAAATAACGCATTATTAAATTTAATTAGTGTCCATATTGTCTTTACTTGTTTTGTTATTTCTGTTCTAAGCCTAAAGGTGATATTATCTAACGAGCTGAAATTCGTACAGATATTTATTAAAATCGTACTGTATACTTGTACTCTACGATTCTTTTTTAATTATATAACTCAGTTCACACTTATAATTATGATATCAAAACATTTAGATTATTTGACGGTGTCAATAAAATCTTATGCCGAAAAAGTGCTCAATTTAAACAACTTCATGTTTATTCATAATGCAAATGGATATGACAGTGCGCAATTATTGTCTTTAAACAGATGGACGAAAAAATTGGGTTATATTATTAAGTGCATATTATTATTTAATTCCGTATTCTCTGGGCAAGTAAGTACCTTTTTTATGTTCCGTACCTAAAAAGGAAAAAAAGAGCCTTATATACAGGGTGAGTTTTTATAAAGTGCCATTTTTTTCGAGAATATCCTAACTCTAAGGTCATTATAACAAAAGTTGTTCAGAATGAAAAGCTTGGTAACATACTTTTGGATGTGCACTTTATAAAGACTCACCTGTATGATAGGATCTTTAGTAAAATTTTGTAGTTCAGCACCCCTTCTCTTGAAAGGCAACTGTCTTGCGTTCCCAACATTTAAAAAATCATAACTTCCCTAAGAGGCGTTTTTCCAAAAAGTAAAACATGAGAATTTTTTGTCGTATTACCGACGTATCTACTAAAAAATCCAAAAAACTTTATTTAGGTACATAAAAAAATAAGGTGGGGTTTCCGACAGAGGGCATTAATAACATAAAATTTTATTAAAAAAGTACGGCTGTGCCATTTCAAAACACAGTAACAGACCAAGAGACAAAATTTTCAGGAGAGCCAAAAAACGTTTTTGTCCCTTCATTTCAACAATGCCCTGGTAAAACTATGATACATATCTCAACGAATGTAAGCTTAAAAGAAGCGGCAGAACCAAGGCTTTACATACAATACTATTTCATTTAAATATGACTAATATTGTTGCTGTAATGCACAAAAGAAAACACTAACTAGGTTTTAAATGGTTTTCTCAACCTAAAACCGCCCTCACTGACCATTTCATAACCAAGTAAGAGCCATTATTGTGTAATATAAGACGTAGGTAATAATTTATATGTTTTTTCATTTTTTATATGTTTGGTATCCTTCACATAATATAAATCAAATTTTGCAGCACTTTTACACGACCGCACTATATAAGTAATAGCTGAAATACTAAGAAGCATATAATGTTAAGAAGCATGTCTGACATGAACATTATTTATGGCTGCCTTAAATTAGACAGCCTTTGCTCTTGGAACCACACAAGGGCATTAACCCGGCCCCGAGGTATACAGAGCTACCTTCTCTGTCTATCATCGGGGTAATTCCAGTCCGGCGCGTCCTCGTCGCGGGGGTGGGCACTCCTCTCCCCAGTAGGCCGGGGTGAGTGAGTGGCTAAGTTCGGCAGGGACCCAGTTCCATGGGGTATAACATGGACCCCTTGCCCAGGGTCACGGGTGAAGACCTTAACGGCGACAGCAGCGGAGAAGATAGGATTCGGTACGGTGTAGGTCGGCGGATGAGGCAACGGATCTGGGGTACCGTAGGCGACAGTAAGGTCCAACCTGAACAAGTCGGCAGCTCCTGCAACCAAATTGGCTCCACACGTAGTGACTTGTCATTCCTGGGGATACAGCCAAGGAGGTCGAGAGAGGATCATGGATGGTGGGCAAGTCTGTGTTCCTTAATAATGCGTCCCAGGCATGCAGCGCCTGTGGAGAGGACACTTCACCCGTGCCTGGAAAGGTGCGGATAACAACACGGGGAGTCGCAGTCACCGGTTATAAGCTTCGCGCTAATAGGCGTACGCGCGGGCGCCAGGGGTGACTCCCGACGGTAGGATAGTCCATCGTGGCTAACTGACCAGTTACCGCCTGCCTAAGCTGGGCAGCCCCCGGCCAATAAGGTACTGGTCCGCCTCTCATCCTGCGCTTCTATAGGTGTGTGGAGCAGCAGGCATGTCACAATGTCTGAAACAGGATGGGATTTTGATGCACCTAGCAAAACATTGAATAAAAACAATTATAAAACATCAAAAGTCACCAGATTTGCATCATGGAACGTGAGAACCATGCTACTTGGAATTTCTAATTCGACGCCCTCAAGCACCGACGATATACCCGAGCTCAGGAAAACCACCATCATAGACAGAGAACTTCTCCGCCTCCGTGTCGATGTAGCCGCACTGCAGGAAACTCGTCTCTTGGACGAAGGCAGTCTTCGTGAAGACAATTACACCTTCTTCTGGAAAGGGAAGGATGACGGTGAAAGACGAGAACATGGTGTTGGGTTTGCTGTTCACAACTCCTTACTTCGTTGCACAGAAACACCTATATGTGTGTCTGAACGTATAATGGTTCTAAGATTAATGTCAGAGTCAGGCCCTATCTCTCTTGTGTCAGCTTATGCTCCAACTCTAAAAGCTTCTGATGACGTAAAAGACAAATTCTATGAAGATCTACGGGAATGTCTGGAAAAAGTTCGTGCATCTGATAAACTTTTGCTACTCGGCGACTTTAATGCAAGGGTGGGAAACAAATCTGACAACTGGCCAGAATGCATAGGACATCATGGAATTGGCAACATTAACGATAACGGTCAACGCCTTCTGGAGCTTTGTGCATCTCTCTCTCTTTGCATAACGAACACCTACTTTCAGAACAAAAGTATTCACAAAGTGTCATGGAAACACCCACGCTCAGGTCATTGGCACCAGATCGATTTTATTATAACTAAGAGGACTGACCTACGCGATATCCTAAATTCCCGTACCTATCACAGCGCAGACTGCAACACAGACCATTCCTTAATCATGGCCAAAACCCGCCTTACACCAAAGAAAATTCATTCTGCTAGAAAAGCTCCTCGAAAAGTTGCACTGAACACCGCAGCTATGCAGGATAAGGCTCTATATAAAGATCTGGAAAAGCTGATTGAGGAAAAACTTAGCAAGGAATCTTTGGAACAAACCACTAGTGCCGAAGATATGTGGCAGCTAGTGAAGAAGGAAATAACACAAACAGCTGAAAAGGTATTCGGCAAAAAAGAAAGGACTGTTCGTGACTGGTTCGCTGACTACGAACACATTCTGCTTCCTGTTATTGAGAAAAAACGAATAGCTCACACTAATCTCCTTAACAACCACAGGGATCCTGCCAAGACACATGCATACAAGGCAGCCAAAGCAGAAGTACAACGCGTCAGTCGCAGTTGCGCTAATGAATATTGGGTAAAGCTGTGCCAGTCAATACAACAGTGTAAGGATGTAGGTGACTTCAGGGGTATGTACCAGGGAATAAAGTCTGCAATCGGCCCGACTAAAAGAAAACGTGCCGCAATCAAAGATCTTGATGGAAATCCGATTGCCGACAAAAGAGAAGAGCTTTCAAGATGGGCACAGCACTACACGAACCTGTACTCTCAAGAAGTTGCTATACGCCCCGATGCACTAGCTAATCTAACTCCTCGAACCGTGGCGACGGAACTTGACGTCCCCCCTAAAGGTGATGAATTCATTAAAGCGCTCCAAAGCCTAAAACTAGGTAAAAGCACGGGTTCTGACAATTTGCCCGCTGAACTGATAAGGCTCGGCTGTGTTTCTTCGCCCCTGTATGCACTCTTACTGCGTTGTTGGGATGAAGGAACTGTGCCTCAAGAAATGAGAGACGCTGACATAGTCACCTTGTATAAAGGTAAAGGAGATAGAGGCGATTGTAACAGCTACAGAGGAATATCCCTGTTAAGTATTGTAGGAAAGGCATTTGCGAAAGTTGTTTTACGAAGGCTGGAAACTTTGGCCTCCCAGATATACCCGGAATCACAATGTGGGTTTAGGGCAGGCCGTTCGACCAATGACATGATATTTACCCTTCGGCAACTTCAAGAAAAGAGTCGCGAACATTGTCTCCCTCTTTACATGGCCTTTGTCGACCTCAACAAGGCATTTGACACTGTGAGTAGAGAGGGGCTGTACGAAGTGCTGAGTAAGATTGGATGCCCTCCAAAACTTCTATCCATCATCAGGTCCTTCCACGATACCATGAATGGGTCAGTAATATTTGATGGTGAAAAATCTGAACCTTTCGCCGTTAACCGTGGAGTCAGACAAGGCTGCGTGCTAGCACCTACCCTCTTCGGGATCTTCTTCTCTGCACTGCTTCTGACTGCTTTTGAAAACTGCGACGTCGGAGTACATCTGCATACAAGAAAGGACGGAAGGCTATTCAACATCAGTCTCCTAAAGTCAAAACGAAAGCGTCAAGATTTGATTGCTAGAGAACTCCTTTATGCAGATGATGCTGCACTAGTTGCTAACTCGGAAAGCGAACTCCAGGAATTAGTGACGAGATTCGGCAATGCATGTCATATGTTCTCTATGAGTGTCAACACCAAGAAGACTGTAATCATGGTGCAGGGCGTTGACCAGCCTCCAAAAATTTCACTCGACGGTGCTGTCCTAGAAGTTGTGGATCATTTTTGCTACCTTGGCTCAACCACCACGTCCTCGCTATCAAACGACAGAGAAATAGATACTCGGATTGGCAAAGCGTCAACTACTTTTGGAAGGCTCTTTGCACGCGTTTGGAGAAACCGAAAGCTAACTACGAACACCAAAGTCCTCGTATACCAGACCTGCGTCCTGAGTATATTGTTGTACGCTTCGGAAACGTGGACTTCATATGCGAAACAAGAACGCAAACTTAACGCCTTTCATATGCGATGCCTGAGGACTATTCTTGGAGTCACATGGAAGGACAAAATGAGCAACGAGGCAGTTCTCACAATGACACATTGCTGCAGCATAACTGCCATGCTAAAGAAGAGAAGGCTTCGTTGGCTTGGTCACGTTCATCGGATGGCCCCTGAGAGACTGCCACGCCAAGTCATGTTGAGTGAAATAGCTGATGTAAAGAGACCTGTTGGGCGCCCAATTCTCAGATTTAAGGATGCTTGCAAGCGGGACATGAACAGCTTCGGTATTCAGATAGACGGTTGGGAAGAACGCGCTGACATGAGACCTGAGTGGCGCCATGACGTTAAAGTTGGAATGTCAAAACACGACGAAGACTGGCTAGATAATCTTAAGCAGAAAAGACTTCGTCGTGATCTACCACCTCCCATACATTCATGTTTTGTTTGCGATCGATGCGGAAAGAAATGCCGTGCCGCTATAGGCTTGTACAGCCATCAACGGCGATGCGGCAACCCATAAACCTACGAGTGCTGCAACTACCATCTACAACAGATGCTGTGGCCAATGATGAAATTAGACAATATTTCCTAAATTTTGAGCTAAAATTTGTTTACTATGTTTGAGTTTTTTTTGGTTTATGCAAAATAGGGGTAGTAGAAAGGTTCTGACGAGAAAGGTCTCTATGGCTTTTATAAAGAAGACAAAATCTCCTTATGTTCTACTTTTAATCCAATTCTCTAGGTTTCATTGGTTCAAAGATACTGGTTCTGAAATATCTGATATTTTTTTCGAAAAAAGTGTTAGTAATAATGTATGCCATTTGTGACTTACTAAAATTAACGGACGAAAATTGACCTTTGCTGACCATTTCAAAACCTAGTATGAGCCATTGACCATTTTAAAACACAGTAAGTCATTTTCACTTACTATGTTTTAAAATAGTTGGTGGCTCTTACTATGTTTTAAAATGGTTTTCGTGGCATTTTTGATATCGAAGGGTGGAGTTACTAGGTTATTAGAATTTTTATTTTCGTTTCTAAGCGGTTATTTGATATTCTGACAATGCAATCGCCTAAAATAATGTATAAATCAAAGACCCGTTTTTTTAAAAGTTGGCGCGTACTAGGTTTTGAAATGGCACAGCCGAGTAGTCTCTAAGGGTAAAAACTCTTATATATTAAGTATTTTTATTTTGTGAAGTTGCTTTTGGCTCTCGAGGTCACAAATACATTTTATTCATTAGGCCACCATAAAAAAGAAGTGAAAAATACGCATGCTACTTATCATCAACATCATCATGATCGAATAAAGAAGAATGCAAATAAAAAAAAGTTTGTGATCTTCTTACAATAAAGTAATCATTATAATAGTACCTACCTTTCATTCACAGATCACATTGACGCTATCTTTTTCCATTTGGTTTAATTTAGTAACAGCGTGCAATTGCATAATGAATTGTTTAGTTAAGGTAAGAACACAATAGTAAATTAGGTATCTGTTGCTTTATTCTTTCACCTGTAATCACTATCGTACCGGCGTTTACGCCAAAATTACTTAAATCGGTTGAATGAATATTTTGCTTCATTTTATTATGAGTTACAATATTGAAATCAGTTTTTGAATATTAATAGAAACATGAACATGAATATAATTATACTACATATAGATATTTATTTGTCTTTCTGCAAGCTGCAACCTATTTTTCAATAAAGAATCATAGACACCCTGTATTTTCTGCCTGTTCCAGGGAGACATTTTGATCAATACGACAATTTGTATAATGATTATCTGCATAAACAACATGAGTATGGCAACCGTAAGCTTTTCAGCGCAACGAGTCACGAATAATATGAAGAAATTAAAAAGAACACTAGCTGGTATTCTGGTTCGAATACATCAAGGTCAGCATAATTAATAGTTGCGTTAAATGTGAAGTTTATAGTTTTTTAATTAAAATCCAACACTGGCTCAAATTAAATTGTTGTACCTCTACAACTTCGTCATTGTATAAGATTGTCTCTTCTAGAACTATTAGCGATAAGGCCGCCTATATATTATTGTATTGTGTTTAGTTGTAGGTCTGAATGTAGCCTTTAGTATTTTTATGTACAATAAAAATACTTAATAACTGTGTTTGGTTACGATTGTTGCAGATACTGATACCGAGGACTTCATAGCAATAAACGCAATCATACAGTTGCTTCGATCATCGGAGATCGATATCAAAGGGCTGGGCAGTTTCCCGATAGACTGTTCCCTTACACCAGCCTCAATGCAAATCTTTTCTTCCTATTTAGTAATTTTTCTACAATTTCAAAATATTTTCTAAGTACCTAATAAATAATGCAATAAATATATTACTATTACTATAAATATAACTAAGTATGAAAATACCTTCGGATTTTTAGATGCAGTGAATACGGATGATAAATACCAAAATAATGTTGTTACTTCTACCATTACATTCAAACCCTTTTACTGCATTACTCAGATGTGTTTTTGATTTTCTCCTACCCACCAACTAAATAAGTAGATACGTAATAGTGACTTACCTATTAATTGAAATACACAATGAACGAGCAATAGAAAAAAAAACAACTGTACATTTTCATTAAAAAGCCAACTCAAGTCATCTAAATTCCAGTCGCTTTCCCACAACGAATTAACTTCCCCGTAATTCTAGGTTTCTAAACGTCTCGCGAGTCAGAAAGGCTTCTCACACGCGCTCTTTGGCGGGAAGTGGAGAAAATTTAAAACGAAATTGCACCGGTTTCTGAGCTCCAGCTGAAAATGGCGAGTTTTCTTCTTGTGGTCAACTTTAATTCAAAACGCGACGCGGCTTTCTATGGAATTCACAGGGAATCTCAACCACTGTGGTTCATATTGCGTTGTCATAGGGTTTAAAATGAGGAGTGTCAGCTGTTTGGTCTAGATTTGCTATAGAACCTCGTCGCGTGAAAGCCAATTCATGTTATTTTAGAACATTGGCTTCATTTATTCCCAGGCACCTTCTTGTTTAAAAATTACTGGCATCATATAAATTACTGTGACCTAATTTTACAGTACAGCACAGTTGAATTTATTGTGTGCACTATATTGCTGAAAGTGTCAGGTTCCATTGTTAATTTTAAAGTTAGCTCTATTAATTATCATCTCGTTGCCTATTTAACAACCATTTCAATGTAACAGATGTAATTAGTAATGAGAGATTTAATTTAATAATTAGCAACTGACGCTATTCTGACTGGCTAAGCCCCAATTTCACCATACTCGGTTAGGTCATAACCAGGGGTTAGTGGTTGACTTTTGACACATCTATGAAGAATTTATTTATTTATTTACAAATATAACATAAGTTTACAAAAGGTGGACTTAATGCTAAAAGCATTTTCTACCAGCCAACCTACAGGAGGTATATTTAACATGGAGATGACGTATAATTGATGAACAAATGATTTAATCCCTGGTTATGTTCTAACTCAGTATGGCGAAATTCGGGCTTATACTTTCATTTGTTTAAACAAGGTTTAATCATATTTTTGATATCGAAAACCTTTTTTTATACAGTGATAGTGAATGACGACCATCTTTTGTCCCTAATCTCCGATTCGACGGCTTCATAAAAATAATATGAGCTATAAATCAGCCAGATTATTTCATAATTCATAAAGATTCGATGCGGCGAAAATTTATGATCTTGCCTCTGTCTTTCGACCTTTACATTATTTGTTGCCATTTTAAAATAATATGTCAGAAACGTTTGTTCATAATGATAAATAGTGTATGTACAGGGTGTTCGGCATATAGACAGCATTTTTTAGGTGGTAGAACATCATTATATCTACACGCTTTTTTCGTTGTTATGTTTAAAAATAATTTAAAAAGGTTGGTAGGGTAACGTAACGTAAATGGCCACACCAAAGCTCCAGCACAAATACTAGTGATAATAGATTATATATCCTACCGAATAAAGAAAATTTCACATTAATATCTTAGTTGTACGCTGCGATAGCTTCATTCAAAGTAGTAGGGGTAGTCGAAAATGTCCCTAGGTACGTTACGTTACCCTACATCTTTGTTACTCTTACTACTTACTTGTCATTTGTTACTTATTGTTAATAATTTGATCAGCCTTGAAAAGGTGATACATTTGGAATATTACAACCACTTTATAATTTTTCCTGCAAAATTCTTCTGCCTTCTTCATTATTGGTCATGTTTCGTGAACAGCACTGTACTTGAATCATTAATAAATTGTATACCTATTGATTTACGAAACTGCCCGTAATAATCATAAATCGAATGCTTTTGACAGGGTTCCGTCGTGAAAATATTAATATTGTCCATAATTAATGTCTCGACACCGTCACGCAATTAGTAATTTGTCATATTTTAGCCAACAAAATACCGCCATTAGGAAGCTAGTTTTCGTGTTTACTATCCAATCAGTAAATTGAGGTGTTATAGGTTTATGGAAGAGTATATTTCTTGACCAATGTGTATTTTATTTACTTTCAGATAGGATAATATCTACCTAATAGGTTAGGTTAGGATAAATACTAGAGTAGGACAACGGTCTGTGTTCGTAATGAAAGCAGCTAGTAAAATATGTTGTCAGTCACTGACTGGCCCAAGAGAAAGGGAAGTCGTGGCCATAGCTCAACATGCTGGCCACCGACAAAGAAGGATGAAAGCGCCCGGTGTCAGCCCCAGACACCTCGGAGGAGTAGCGGAAATAGAAGAGAAGAGAGAGACTGACTGGCTAGAGTGTGTCAGATGTATACAAGTACAATGTAGGTATAAAATTGACCACTCAACAGGCTCTTTTCGTCCACCCCTTGATGATTTAATAATGATGACAAGTAGGAAAATAGCACTTCCTTTAGAAATAAAATGCCTTTTTGCAACAATCTATTTAATAGTCCCATGTGACGGCAATATTTTAAAATCCTTAACCTTAAGCTATAGATATTCTCATGGGAAACATTAAGGTGAATTTATATTTCACGGCACATTTACTATCTTCAGCTTAAGCAAAGCGAAAGAAAGAAAACACCATTTATTCTGTTCAAGAATGCTAGTAAAGTATGCCTCCATTTCGTGTCTAAACAAAATAGGATTTCATCGTTATTTTTAATCTTCACTTTCCGTAAGATCGTTGAAATTAAATTGCTATACAGTAGTAATTTAATTCAGTTTGGTAAAATTGAGTGTTTTTATTCAATCAATCAATAGAGATGTTTGTTATTTTAGAAAGTGTCAGTAAGTACTTAAATTTTTACTTAGTAGGCAGATCTGAGTAGGTGGGCTGTATAAAAATAACGTGTTCTCATAGTGAATAGCGCAATGTTTTGTTAAGACTTGGCACATAAAATAAACGCAGGAAGGAAGTAGCAAGATCAGCAGAACAATAGTATTTTAGGATGATCCTGTGATCCGGACTGCCACAATCGTTACAGGAGGGAGCCCTTTGGCTGAACGCCAGAAGCGATCGGCTCGTGTATAGAGTAGTGAATAATCACAGAGAAAGAATACTAAGTTTGAAAATTTGTCACAAGTCACTTTAAAAGTAGAGTTATTGTTCATTTAAAGTTTTCGTTTGGCTAATAATTTTAGTTAAAACGGTTGTAATGTAATGTTCTAAATTGTGTTTAGTAATAAATAATAACAATCAGCTGGCCAATTCTATTCAATTCAAAATTGCCACCCAGCCATTTCCTAGTAACGACGCCGACGCCTTAAATAGGAAATATTTGAGGATCCGTTAATTATGTTTAAAGGTTTTGCAATGTTAATTTGAACTGAGTTTGGTTTGCCTGAACCAAACGATTATTCCATTCCATTAATTCATCATATACAATTCAGTATAGTTTTCCGCCCTAGACGAAAGTGAAAATGAAAGCCAAAGATATAGCGTCGGATACGTGCATGCCGTTTCAATTCACCGACTAGTTCCATCATCTGTTGTAGCGCTAGTGTTGCAAAAAACGTTCGGTTTTGTTTAAAGACAGATATTTGTACTCGGGCCATGGGTGTTGATATTTATATTTAATATTTATCTATCTATGTATTTGTGTAGATATAATTATCAGCTGTCTGCCTAGCTTGGGGTCGGATGGCCGTGTGTGAGATGTCCCCACATATTTATGTTTTTGTTTTCGTCTAGAGTAGAATGTATATAAGCAATTAAAGCAACCTTCAGATCTCTCTGAATATAATTTGCTCTGTGCAAGTTCCTTCTTCTCGCCATTGCTTTCCGTCGGCTCACTGCGACAGTTTCTGTTCTTCAGCAGTCAATTCAATACGTTTAGATTATCGGAATTAAATTGAAACGTCTACCATTGATTTTAATGCCGTCTTTAAATTTTCTTAGAGTTTCTTTGAGTGAGTTTTTTCTTTTTATGGTAAGCCGCCTCTTTTAACTATTTCTGATGAAGGAGTTACATGGGATGAAACGATTTAAATTTTTAAATACCTTATTTTTTATGTGTCATATGGAACGGCAGTGGCAGGTAGAACTATTTCATTGCTCGTGAGTGTACACAAGTAAAGTATGTGCTCATATGTGTAAGGCCTGAAGTCAGCTACCACGGGGGCAGATGGCACTCACATGCCGCACGCTTTTTGTAGTACATGCACATTTTTATTCAGATCACAGATATCGCCGTTTTGGAATGAGTACAATTTCTTCACGGCGTTTCCCGTTACCGTACGAACACGTTATATAATTCTAATAAAGACTTGGTACCTGCATACCAGGATTCGAACCCACGGCCTCTCGAATCGTATCCGTTACATCACTACGGCTGTAGATCTAGGTAGAGAATAGGCTAATTAACTATATTAATTATGTAAATTACTAGTGTGTTTATGCATACAAAGGAAACCCAGCGATTTAAGATAACCCTCGGTTTGTCAGAGAACCCTTCACACGCTTACCAAAATCAACACATCTAAGCGTCAACCTTCCATAAAATATTCCGATGTTATTCTCCTGTCAATACAGACATTTGAAGCTATTCGCACTCTGGCTCTGCAAACATGTAACCCTTGTCATATTCCGAACCGATAAGTAAATAAAATTGAATAATTTACGAGTAGGTTTTACCGCGGAATGTCACAGCCGCTGTGGCATAGGATATCAAATTATGAAGCCCATGACATGCGCAGTGGAGGCCCGGGGCCGCTCGCAGCCAGTCCGCGAGCCGCGCTCTGCGTTCCCGAACGGATCGCTCTCGCCATCTTGATTTCTGAACGTACGAAATAATTCGAACGCGCCAATGCTATTTGAATTCCGAACGGTCGGGATGAATTCCAAAATTAAATATTAAAAACTGTTGAAGTTTTTGTATGTGTGAAGTGTGGTTGAAAGTTTGTTGAGACTGTGTACAGGAGTTTATGGAGTGATTTAATTTAAGGTAAATATTTCACCATTGGCACCTATTTTAATAAGGTAGTTTTTAATTTTATTATTTGTTGCATTATTTTTGAAATGAATGTCACATCACATCACGTTCCATCACGTCCATACTGCTGGGGCACGGGTCTCCTTCCACTGAAGGAAGGGTTTAGACGTAGTCCAACACGCTGGCCTAGTGCGGGTTGGTGGACCCTATTGGTAAAAATCTCCATAGCCAAAGCCATTAAAAAATATAGATGGTTAAAAATTATCATTAGACGATCAGACTTTATGCCGTATTTTATAGCATAATAAAAATGCGTATTAAATTAAAAGCGCTTACTTGCGGACATCAACTACTGAACGCATTAGAAGGTACTATCGAAAATTTTATTAACCTCCCTCATCTTTGTGGTTAATGGACCATGACAGTTTGACGGTCTCTCAGTCTTTGACTGTGCTCATTCTCATCCAACCACAACCAAGCCTCTACATGGTCTCCAGTTCAGAACTTCTCCGCCACAACAATTAACGGTTACCTACATATTTGGCAGATATGGATAGAACACAATTTTTTTTTAAAAGTTGACTGGGACACTACTCTGTGTGTCCACTCGTGAGGACCACAAAGAGTGTGGAAATGCGATCACAGACGGTTGTACTTACAGATCTAAAAAAAATGTCACAGCGCAGCGAGCGATGGACCACACCTATGCTAGAGTTTTAGCTGTCCATTAAGAATCACTTCAAAAGTTTGACTATTGGTGGGTTCGATCTTTGGGTGATGCCATGTTAGGCAGTAGAGGATTTTGATGGTTGATACCTGCATGGACAAATGAAGTATTTTGTACTGATGGAGGAATGGACTGATCAAGGGATCTGAAAGACGTATTTTTACAATGGAGTGGTTTAGTTTATAGCTGCTGAATGCCCTAGGTTTGATTCCCGGCTCTTGAGTTACTTATATTTGCTTTGGGTCTTCGATGTGCCCGGAAAATGGCTAAGGTGAGAGTAAAAACCTACCAAATCAGGACATAACACAAGAAAAGGTTGTGTAATTTTTTATCATGTGCATCTTTGTTAGATCCATGCAACGAGGTCTGGAAAAACATAATTATACCGGAAAAATATGTGACAATCCATTTCTGTCTATACTACCTAAATAAGTAATGTGCAATAGCGTGAATATTATATAGTAGTCCCACTTTAGAGCGAGCGGTGGTAGCTCAGATGGGTAAGCGCCCGCTTCTCACGCCAGACCCGCGGGTTCGAATCCCGGCGCTGACATGTACCAATAAGTTCTTCGGATTTAAGTACAAATGTATACCACTCTTACGGAGAAGGAAAACACCGTGAGGAAACCTGCACATCTAGATTCTATATGTAGCCTAAGTGCATTGTACTCGTTCCAAAACGGCGATACGGCTCGCGACCTACCTATCGTACGTGAGTACTAGTAATGTATAGCGAAAAGCGGGTGACTTGCTTGCGAGTCACCTCTGACTACCCCTTCCGGGATTACAGTTCTGAGCATGTATGTACATATGTCCGACTTTGAATGATTTTCATGGTGAAGTTAAAGAAAATACATTTCACATTCTTAATTGCATATTGTGAGTATGAGTTATCTTGTAATGAGTTAAAGTAAAACCGCAAAACTTCACAAAGGAGGCTAATTTTAATAATTTATACTGGAGTAAAATTAATTTTAAAACTTATATACATGGGGTACCAAGTAATTAAACTTTACATCGGAGTTTATCAACACTTAAATGTTTGTTGTGTGTTTTTGGTTGGTTGTGGTGTAATTTTACCATTTGCAGAATTTAATAGGCTTTTAGGTAGGTAGATAGGTATTAAAGTAAAGATTACTGGTGTTACGTCATTACGATAACACTATACATATTAAAACAATCTGTCAAAATTCTAGAATGTCTCATAGTGATACTCGAAGTTTGGCTCTTTGTGGTAGATATAAAGTCAAAAATCGAGTAACACAATGTCGCTTGCAAGTCTCGTGTAAACTGACAGTTCATTCTATTATTTAGAGTGTAGGTATACGTAATAATAATATCACATAAGATTATTATGCGTTGATCTAAGTGAGAAATGCAAGTCCGTAGAGCAATCTCAAACTTTTTCCTGATTTATACAAAGTTTCCATCTTGCTCTCCAGTATTTTTTACTCAAACCTTTATATTTACACAGGAAAGTTGTCTAAGAAACTTTTTTATGTTGTTGGTTATTAATAAATAGAACTATGTTATGCTCTGGCTTGATTAGGTTCCAAGCAGCCTGCAATTTTCCCCTATTTCTATACCCTAAATCTGTGTATGGAAATGGAAATAATAAAAAAAAAACTTTGGTTTAAAGCGTTTTTCCCAAAACTGCCACGTTTCACACCTACTTCATGATTACATTATAATACACTCACGGGCAATGAAAAGGTTCCACTTAGAAAAACACGAAATTAATCCTAAATTGAAAAGGCAAGCTTAATGACGCCTTCTGCAACATTGAAGTACATTTGACAGAGCATCCGGATATTACCAACAAAACAGTAATATTTTGTTCAAATTTTAAATTAAATGTTTGAACAAATTGGGTTCGTGTGCAGTTGGCATTTTGTGAGTGGAACTTTTTCATTGCCCGTGAGTGTAATTTCACTGAGTAAATTTTAGCCTCTATATCATAACGTGTAAGTAAGCAGCTACTTATACCTCGGTTATTTTACTCGGTCTGGTTGTGCGATCGATTTACTTTCAAGACCCCTTTTTATTACAGCGCTCCCAGGAGTTGATTGGTTTGCAGATAGTTTTTAGGGATTCGTTGGGAAAGGACAGAATCTACATTGTCGATTTTTAACGAAACTTTATTGTGTAGAGAGATTCCTGGATTATTTTAGCCACATTTCTCTCTAGTCTATCAGCTGTTATGAAATTATGACTTGCAGTCAAATACTATGAATTAAAAAGTATATAATATAGTAAATGAAACACACATTCACTCCTATTATTTTCCAGTATAAACATACTCATTTATACAAAAGTGTGCAGTAGATATTCCATATATAAATTATACCGGTCTCAAGATTTTGTTGCTAACCCCGTTCAATACAAACACAAGGTTACGGTAAGTATACTTCTATTAAAATAGGTAACTATTTTATGAAGAACTGTTTAAATCTGTGTCAAAGTCTTTTTCTATCTCATCAATAGCTTTAAGGGCCCGTACAGGGTGACGTGCCGCGCCAATTTTGGGTTTTCAATGCTCTTCACACAGCACACGCAGTGACACGCACACATGTAAGTTTGCACAGTGGGTCGATAAACTTTTACTCGCCAACTTTATTGACAATTATGTTCAAGTACATTTTGGGTGATTTTAGGGTAAGTAAGTATAATTCTTACTTACACTGGTAGGCACCAGGAAAGAGTAGAAATTAATAGGGGTGCCACTTTACTCTATACTCGGAACCCGATTAGCTTTCTCAAACAAATGTGGTATTTACAAGAAAGGTAACTACAAGTATTAAAGTGTAGATAATAAGTTTCGGGCATTCTCCAGCCAACTGAACCCCGACGACAAAGCAAAGTAAATACATAGTGTCGCAAAAGGGCTATACTAAGCCAAAAGGGGATGACTCAAGGGGTCATTCTGAACAACTTTTGTTCTACGAGATTTGCAAATTCGCGAAAAAAAATATTCGTTTTCCATGGTAAAAAGTCACATGTCCAACAAAGTTAATTTCCAAAACTCGTAGAGCAAAAGTTCAGAATGACCCCCTGTCTTACTCCTTTTTACCGGACTGCCGAAAGAGGAGGGTAATGTTTTTTGATTGTATGTATGTATGTTTGTCTGTTTCTTTGTTCCCTCCTGTAGCCTAAACGGCTTGATAGATTTTGATGTATGAGGTATTGTTAGAAGCGTATTGATGGCGCAATGGTTATAGGCTATATGACGTTCCATTAAAATGAACATAGCGCCCTCTTGAGGACATAACGTGATGATCGAAAAAATAATAATTCAACTTTGCCGTGTAAGGTATCAAATGAAAGGGCTTGATTTTCACATTATAAAAATATGCATATTGAAGGTATTTAAATAACAACACCAAAACTATTGAAATAAAAAATGATCATGAACTACTGACGTAAAATTTCATAAAATAAAAACAACTAAAAAGTTACAAATAAAAAAATACAATTATAAACAAACGAAAAACCCTACTGTACGCTAAAAACATGAAAACAAGTCCCAATGTTAATGGAAAGTATCGCAGGCGGGGACCAACTTGACCGCCACTCAAGGCCGTTTTCTAAGTAACATTCAGCTAAATGGTGAACCCTCTGCTGGTCCCCGCCTACGATACTTTCCATTAACATTGGGACTTGTTTTCATATTTTTAGCGTGCAGTCGGGTTTTTTGTTTGTTTATAATTTGTTTAGTACTATATACCGCTTTTTCAATACCTGTAAGTACATTTTTTGGTAGCAGCAGCAGCATAATATTTTTACTTAATTTTAGGGTTTCGAACGTCAAAAGAAAAAAAGCAACCGTTATAGGATCTCTTTGTTGTCCGTCTGTCACCGCCCTTTTTCTCAGAAACGAGTAAAGATATCAAGCTGATATTTCGCATAGATGGGGAGTAACCCAAAAAAAATATTATGGTACTCCCTGTCCCACACAAGTAAATTGGGGCTTATATTTTTTCCAGTTATTTTGATGTGTATCCTTTTTTTTCTTTGATGTTTTGTATAAGTATGTGTTTGTTTTCTTTAAATCTGTATTTTTTTGTTGTTGCTGTCTATGTGTCGAATAAATGTATCTTTATCTTCAAATCACGCCATCTATCGTTTGTTTTTTTGTGGCTACTGTCTATAGAAGAAATTCCGTCATTGACAATTTTACGTTACGAATTTATTTTTATTTATTTTATTTTTATTTTTACATTTTCGTGGAGAACCAACAGCATTTTGTTAATAAATAATTATTACTTATGAACACATAACAACTTGATGCCATTAAAAGAATGAACTTAGTAAACCCAGTAAACCTAACACATCATCCAGACGAAAAATAAAATCTCTTTCTCTCTCTCTGAAAAACATACTTAATAGCCCAAACTCGATGCTTTTAGCTATTAACATCTTTGAAATAAAATTGAGCCACCACCGTGTTACTGCCCTCATCAGATCCTCACGAGACCATACCTCAACCAGCACCAAGAGACTGTATTTTTGATCCCTAACCTAATGTTAGTGCGTATTGTCATCACTTAGATCCATTCGCTATATTCCTGCTCCTCATCAGACCTTTACGAGACTGTAATGTCACGAGAATATTGCACACTATCTAATTTAATTTAATGTATTGAATATACTGGAAGAATTATGCTTCCTCAATTTCAAATCAAATTATGTTGGTGTCATAAAAGTTGAAAAAGTGCAATGACAACCAATGTGCAGAGATTTTGTATCTGTACACGATAAGATCGCGAGCTGTCAGTGCTGCCTAAACCGACGTGACCCTTCTTTGGAGGCCAGCGGCCAACTGAGTCAAACGTCACTTGTGTTTATGATTTTATAACACAGAAAACCGCCATAGATATTTGTATGAAGATTTGAGGGAAAAAAATTGCTCAAGTTTGGGATTAATTTACACAAAATAAGTGTGTGTTTATTAAAAAACAAGGTATTTAGCGCCTAGTCCAAGCCTTTAACTTTATAATATGATAAAAATCATATGAAAATTCTTTATGATTACGACACAGTTGTTACAATACGGGAGTGTCATTTACTGGTTTTTCGTCATATTCTGAATTTAATTTACAGTTATCCATAAGCTTTTACTTAAATTCGAATGATTCAGCACCTAGCTAGACTCTTCGACTACCGGTGTGATTTTTTTCAAGGCTGTAGAGCATCATTTACTACATAATTCTATGACAATGCCAACCCTCGATTGCCTATTGCCGACCCTTAATCATAAAATCTCAATCCATTGAGTGGAAAACCGCCACCGTTATACCTTGCAATTCCCTTCGGATGATCTTAAATAAATGGAGACTAATATTTTATAAGCCGTGACACCTGATTTTTCTATATTTTTCCACGATCTTTGTAAAAAAAGACTTAAATATTTTAGCTAAGACCTTTTACTCGTTGGCCTTCTTCCAAGGAACTGGCAGTGAGTCAGCACTTTGTGCCGTGGCGTGCATATTCTACAGTTGCTAGAGATAATTTCATCACTAAACCTAATAAGGCTTCAGACTTTGCCCAGGGCGCCGAGCTCGATCCCCGGCTGGTTTGGAGGTGCCCATATTAAATAAGTCCAAGACTATATATTAAATAATAATATTGCAATGTCATAATTTTTAGTACAGTATGTATACCATCTTAGGTTTCATTTAGCCTGAAATTTCATAACATTCATAAATAAAAACTATTATTAAAAGAGATACATTCCACACCACCAAAGGCTTAACTAGAGCGTTGATGCTTATTTAGTCCCCGCTGCACAGCACCGTTATCGACGTAGACAAAAGTCGCTATGTTTATCAAAATTCGCGATAAATATGGCGATTTGACTTGAAGAATTATAATTTTGTGCAATGAACGAGTTTATCGACGTCGATCGATAAAGATGCTGTGCAACCGGTTAGGAATCAGGTTCTCAAGATCGTTTTAGAAATGCTTATGAGTTTCCGAATCGCAGCCCGCCGTTTTGTGGATTAAGGGATCATAATTTTGTTGCCACAAAATCGCCGTCACCGCGTCCACTGTTTTTCATAGGGCCATGACCTGCCAGGGATGTCCCTTTGATGTTTTCCTGATATCTTTTTAAGGCTGGTTGAGGCCAGCACGGCTCATGTATATTGATAGTATCTGTATTCATAAATGCCTAGTAAGGGTTCTGATATTGAGTCGCTTGTCTTTTTTTCTGGACATCGGCGTATACCTATGAAGCTATAGAATTTTATTGGGTTTTGGTCGTGTAAGTGATGCCTACCTAGATGTATTTGAAAGTTCTTTCTGTTCTGAATGTTTTTTTTTACACGATTTGTAATATTGTAAAAAAACCCGTATAACTAATCAGTAAAGGAGTTGTTATTTAAACATAAGTATAGTAAGTAATATATTTTGTGATTCTTTGATGTTTTGTGTATATTTGATGGATGAACAGTTTATTGAATATACTGCAGTATTGAAATAATGATCGAGTTTCCAATCTAGGGAGAATAAAGAAAGTTCTTTTTTCTCTTTTATCTTCTTCAAAAGTTAGGTATAAACATTTTTTTTATATACTTTGGTCACAATTCTTTGCCCGCAACCGCCACGATTTCAAATCAAAATATAAGCAAGAGCATGAGCAGGTCATCAACAGCCCTCTACTCATACTACCTATGTTTAAATTAAAATCAGCGCTAAACGAAAGAAAATCAAGCTTTGCTGCTGCTTTTTCTGCTAGTTTTCCAGTGAAACGACACGGTTTTTTATTTACTCTTTGCTGCACTCCGTTTTGTAGTTTCAGACTCTTTTACGAATAATTAGGTAAAACGTTAGTATAGTTTCATTTATACAGCGCCTAAAATATCCCGAATAAAGTTTCACAAAAATATACTAAAAACTAAAATATTTAGTTCATATGTGAAAAAGAAAGGTGCAGTATACAATATGTATAATAATAATAATAATAATGTCCTCCTAGCCGAATTTCGACCACGGCGGCCAATCTCAATTGAGATCAGCCATCTACGCAGGAGTAGATTATAGTGCCCAAGTGTGTGCGCAGTACACAGGAGCACTCTCTGTTCCATCACTCTCATAGCCCAATGGGACGGATTGACCGACACGACTGGAGAGAGCTAGGCGCAGGACCGACTGCTTTACATGCCCATCCGACAGCATGGATCGTTACACTGTTTCGGACATCAGGTGATCAGCCTTCTATGTCCTAACCAAACTTAGAACCACAATTTAGAAACACAAATTGATGGTCCCACCCGGGAATCGAACCCGGGACCTCTGGGTCATGAAGCGAAGCTTCTACCACTAGACCACAGAGGCAGTTATATAGGCAATATGTATAGGACCTAAGTAATATGAAATAAATGTGTGATAAAGCTAACAGTCCACTCCACCAAGGTAGAGCCAAGATGAGCGGAGCGGAGATGTTTTGTACATAACCAATTGAATTGCCTTATTCACACACCCCGTCTTCGAAACCACAATGTGGAGATAGCTACAAATTAATAGTGATTTCACAAATGGTCTGAATCTGAATTGTTAATGAAAACAATAAACCTATAAAACCAGTAGAACTCTCGCATAGGGTAGGTAGGTAGCTATCTTAATCCTAAATCGCTTTACAAAAACCAATAATAATAGGCTTGCCAGAGCGAAATGCCGTCAATGCCGACGCAGCTTAACTAAGCTCAGCTTAGACACCGAGGCGCAATCCGGTCTGATTGCACAAACGCCTCTCGAAAGCGTAAATTTTTTATCATCGCACCGCCCCGTTTTTCACCACCACTCGTTCAGGCCTGTCCCACTGTGGCCCACTTTACCCTCCTCTCCCCCGTTTCAACAGTGCCCGATCGCGGGCGCCAGATTTGCTAGATTTCCCCCGGAAAAAACAACATACGCCTCAACTAAAAGCCGAGTATTTACACCGACACATACAGGTATTCCAACTTTGTTTCTTTTTTGCGCTCAGAGTTTTACTAACTAAATTTTGAGCTCTCTTTTAGGCGCTGGCTGGAGATGTAATGGCTGTTTAAATATTTACGGCTGTATTTTGTTGCCTTTTATGTAAGCTGGGAAAGGTTTATTTTGTGTGTTATGATAGGTTTAATATCCATTATCATTAAATATAAATTGGAAGGGATTGGTTGTGATTTATCATTGCTTCTTTATTATACCTATCTACCTAAAACATTTTGGCTATTCTTTGGTTCAGAAAATATCTACTTAACTGCTTTACCATTTGTGATTTGTTTGATAAGAGTAAAAGAGTGAGGAACAAAAGGACAAATATCTTTATTTCCTCGACAATAAAACATTCATCCCTTTGTACAATTCAAATAGAAGTAATAAAGTCTTTGTCAATTTCGATTATATATTTGGAGAGGACGGTCTGAAGTGGTAAGTTGTCGTATTTTGTCATCGTAAAAGCCCCAATTTGTCGTAGTTGGTACTTACTGATTATTCAAGTAACTTTACTAGGTAAGTAACTCATAAATATACCTATAAACGTAGATATAGGTAGTTCATAAACATACTCTATTCATCCTTGTATTATTCACTATGAGTAATATGCAATAACAGCTACTTACACATTTACTTCATGTAAGTATCTAAAACAAACTACTCAACTGCGATTGTATAACTAAACTTCATCGTTAAATTGACCTACCATAGCGGGCGGTGGCAAATCGTTGTGTACCTATACAATGATTGGTTGCAGAAAGGAACATTAAGTTAATGTCGGAATCACTTTTCTGTATCTGTGTGGAGAAGTCTTAGCCACTATGATGTATAACTTACTCTGAGTTGCAGAAAGGAACTTTACGCTAATAAGAGACAAACATAAATTTATGTGTGCCAAATCGAATACAATCCTCTGTAACAAACAAAATCCTATCTTTATTTATGCTAAGAGCAGAGTCTTGTCAAAAGTAACGTTACCACTAATACGGAATTCAGCAGTAGGTATGTGGTAGGTATTCAAAAAGGCACCTTTGCGGACCCCACGTGTGACACATAACTCTGGGAATATTTTAGCTCGTTACAATTTTATTGTGCGAACACCTTCGGAAGAGAGGGCCGGCTTTGGCAGCAGTATCCGTCCCTGGGTTAGGCTTAGTGTGTACTAAAACCCGAGATGTTTTATTTCGACATGCCTCGTGTTCCGCGTTTCCGACGCTTTTATTTAAAAGCCGACCAGTGGGATAAGCTTATACTTAAATGTCACGGCATTGATTTTGCAAATAGGGCTGCGTTTCAACAGTTAGGATTTGGATGCAGTTTAATATTTTTTCCTTATGTTCACATTTAACATTAGCTGTAAGTGACGTAACATAAGAACATTGCATCAAACCCACCTTTTGCCCACATATTTAATACATTTATGCAATCAAGTATTAAATAAACACGTATAGGATCCTAACTGTTTAGGTAGTTTATTACTTTTCGAATTTGATAAAAAAGCAAATCTTATGACAAATATAAAACTGAACCAGTATCATACCTAACTGTATGGGTAACCAGAAAATTGTAAACTTGTGCTCCCCTTTTTCCAATATCCCTTAGTCATGGTTCTATTGGTACTCTTTAATTCCCAAGTATCGACTTGAATGTATGTCCCTTTGTCGCGGTCGGACCAGCAGCTGCCGATAGCAACCTGACAATTAAAAATTCATTGGATTTTCGCACGGGGCTTATCCTCAGTATTTACTCCAGAAATAGATTGATTGTTACATATTTTAGTATAGTGTCGTGTGTCGTTACATAACTCTATTTTATGTTATAAAAACAAACACTCACACCTTGTACTAATGTACTCCCTTACGGGGTAGGCAGAGGTGCATTGCTGCACCCACTTTTCGCCAGTGTTATGATAGTCCCAACCCAATGTTATAGGGGGCGGGCCTATTGCCATCTTACGAGCACATCCATGACCCGAGAACAAATATCTGTGTTTAATCAAATATCTGCCCCAGCCGGGAATCGAACCCGGGACCTTCGGCTCAGTAGTCAGGGTCACTAACCACTACGCCATTCGGTCGTGTTATACATATACTATGCATTATGATATTTAAAAAAATAAAAAACCGACTTCAAAAAACCTCTAAAATCTAAGACATAATTTAAGATTTACACCAATTCTATGTGACAGTACAAATAAACATAAGCAGGAACTGTTCTTTTTTAATGTTGGTGCGGTGACAAACTAAGCTGAAGAAATATGGCACCAACTTCAAAAAAGAACAGTTCCTGCTTAGGTATATTTGTACTGTCACATAGAATTGGTGTAAACCTTAAATTATTTTCTTACATTTTAGTTGTTTTTTTGAAGTCAGTTTTTTATTTTTTTTTATTATTTTTTTATTTTATTGTTTTTAGTTTATTTGCAATAATTTTCTATCAAAAGTAAGATACAAATGATTCAAATAAGTCCAACTAGTCAATACGAATCATTGAAGCCTAAACACGAGGTAGTGGCTATATACCGTTGAGGAGTTCCCTTGACTGCCTTCCGTTTCCATCATCAGATCAGCTCAAGGTCACTAACATATTTTTTTGTTATAAGAACTATATTAACGTTCTAAATTTCATTAGAATCGGTTAATAGGTGCCCAAAATGGAAAATCATACCCTGTTTTTACCCCTTTACCCACCCTTGGGGGTGAGATAAAATTCTGAAAAAAATTGCGACCACCTGGGAGCTCAACCAAATACCACAAAAAAAGAATTTTCAAAATCGGTCCATAAACGGCGGAGTAATCGATGAACATACATAAAAATATAAAAAAAGATCCCGACGAATTGAGAACCTCCTCCTTTTTTTTGAAGTCAGTTAAAAAGCATTAACATTTTAACGTAGTATTAACGAAACTGTTTGGTTTGTCTACTGTTTTAGGTGATGAAGATCAAAATGGATAAATAATATAATTTGTGTTTCGCCAACTATTCTGTGGTTTCGCTTATAAATCGTATAATTCTACGAAAAGTGAAATTGAGTAATTAATATCTGTAGGTATCATTAAATTTCATATCTGTGGCCAGTTGAGCCAGTGTATCTAAATCCGCTATTAGTTCAAAATCAAGTTTGTATTTCTCTGCAATTGGCTGTGAATTCCGAGAACATTACATTACTATCTGACAAGAGCAGCCTCTGAGCTTACATCTTAAACTAATAACTGTTGCTATTATATGTACATAATATTTCAACACAGCATTCATCAATATTATAAGGACGGCTTTCATTTATAATTTTTTATTTAATTTGTACTGAAAACATGAAATACCAAAAGATGTAGAACAGGTGGTTCAGAATGTCCCCCTTTGTCACCCCCTTACACCTTACTCAACAAACTATAATTATAGTTCATTTTGCTTACTATACCACTTTTAACACCCTGTATTTTTTTCCCTTTCCCGCCATCAGCCGTCACCCCAATGCTAAGCTATTTCACACTTTCCACCCTCCGCGGTGCGAAAATCACTTTCCCAAGGGAGTATTGCAATATACGTACGTCTTTATAGTGGCGGTGGCGAATGCCTATTCGACGAAGTTAAAAAGACGCCGTCACACCCGCTGATCAAAAGAAATCGATCCCCTAAAGACTTATACAGAATCTCGTTAAAGTCACGCGTCACTTTTTTCCACACTTTTTTCCTAATTAAGCAAACTGTGTAACGTTATATTCAAAAGAGATTTTAATTATAATAGCTGAGTTTACATGTATTTTTAATACTTTTTATCAAACACTTTATGGGGTAAAAGAAATTGAAGGGAGAATGAATCAAGTTCATATATTAAGTACTTATGAGAAATAAAATCTGAAATTCGAATTTAGATCCTCTTAGCGCGAAAGGCCAATATTTACTTAGGCTGTGTGAGACCTTCTTTTGTAGAAGACCTATCTCAACAGAATTAATTAACCTGCACTGGTTCAGTTTACGTTTGGACCTTTAACTTTATTATGTGTGACCTGTTTTTTCTGTATTAAAAATCGTGTCTATGGGGTAAAATAACTACGAAGGTCTGTTCAGAAAACCAGAGTTTTACTTGGTGCGTATTTGAATGTGGGTCAATCTATTTGGTTACAGAATAGTATATAAGTACTTATACAAAGTAGTAAGTAGTAAACCCAACCTTTTGTTAGCCCTATGTCGAGCTAATCGCATGGGCATCCTAGCCTCATCAATTAGAAAATCGAAAGTCATGGTCGAAGAATGATGACTCAACTTGTTTTAGCGCTTGATTGCGTCACAGAGTCAGCCAATCAAATAACACATAAAGGACCAGAAGCCACAAAAAAGCCTGGAGCCAATAAATCGTTTGTAGCAAACATAAAAGACTTTCACGCACATACATTATTCCAACTTCATAAATTGTTGTTACCTCGGCAATAACAGTACACAATAGACCTGCCACTGAAAGCTCAGATGTATTGCGTTGACTCTTAACGCACACATAATACGTGTGGTTTTTGGTGAACAGGATATTTCTGAAGCTTTACAAACGTTGAGGGTTGATTACTCTAACAACCTAGAACATTCAAACAGCGATTTGCCATATATATGTATACTGTCTATATACACCTACATGGATATGAATTGAATGTTTTGTATTCTTAAGGCTAAACTGTCGGAAAATATAATAATAGTAACATAAATTAGTAACCGATTAGCTCTTACTTGGTGAAAACTGTCTCCTATATTTGAATGATAATCTAAATAAATATATAGATAGAGAAATGGCTATGTAAGTATATTCTTTACATAACTCTACAAAAAAATAATATATTCTGCTTCCCAATTAATTAATGATTAAGTTAAGATATAAATTAATTGAAACGTAGCCTGAATTAATTGAAGTGTTGATCGTTTTCCATTATCGTTATCGTTAGTCAACAAATAAGCCGTGTAATCTCATAGCAACTGCCAATGTCACGCCTTGGATCTATAGAAGTCAAGTGAGTCTGTTAACCCATGTATAGGGGGTGTTCTGTTGACTGATAATAATTACGTTAAGTATTACAAACATTACAAAACTGGTGATTGGCCTTTGGCCTGGTAAATAATAAAGAAGAATATGTTGCCAAAGTGATTTAAAGCATATGGGCGTGACTCCGCGGGCATCCTTTCCTAGTTTGTACGCTTTCCAGGGTTTAAGGGGCCGTCCATTAATCACGTGAGGCTCAAAGGGGAGGGGGTACTGAAAACCTCACGAAACATCACGAGGGGGGAGGGGGGGTTCTCGTTAGACATCACGGGTATTAATTTTTTATCAAAAATTAGGTATTTCTGAACCGATATTTTGGACGGCGCAAAAATTTTAACGATTTGTAGTATGACCTATATTTTTTCCCATCGAAAATTGCCTTTACATAGACTTCCAAAAAAATACACGTGATCCAGGGGGGGAGGGGGGGTTGGTCCCAAACCTCACCAAATATCACCAGGGGGGAGGGGGGGATCAAAAAATGAGAAAAACTACCTCACGTGATTAATGGACGGCCCCTAAGACATGGGGTGACACTTTAAAAAATTCCGTTTTACGCATGAATAATATTGTTAAATCTGTAATTTTATTGATAACGACCACAGATAATATATATTTCTTGAGTACACACTTTGGTAAAATGGAACGTACTAGAGATGGGGCACAACAAAGTCGACGTTCTGAAATCGATAAAATATTAGAATTTTTTACATTGTATTATAGTAAGTAGGAATATAGTATTTCTTGCTTACTTTGTCATCAACAGCTTTAAAACAAACTATATGATTATGATGTTTTTAATCAGAGTGCATATCTATCTCATGCTGCCTCTCAGAATAATAAAAAATTTAATATATTTTATTAATAATCTACCTTCATGTAGTTCATCGATATCCTTCGTATAAGTACTTTTGAGTAAAGTTTAATTTATGGCTTTATTATCTTATTGTTGTTGGAAAATTTCGGTCTGTTTTTTGTCATTTTGTTTGTTATTTTTGTCAAAATGCCGAGAAAGGCTGTTTTAAATTCGAAATGTCGTGAGTTTGTAATTCATTTGAGTTTGGTTGATAGAACAAAAAGAATTATATTACAGGACTGTGACTATTTGGCTCGGATAGATTGTTTGCAAGATGAACTGATCATCAATGTCGGTGTTGAATCTGTCACATACAAATTGATCCGTACAAATATCGATAGGTACCTACAAGTCGATAGGATTTTACTCTCGGACATCTCTAATACTGCCAAACTCAAAACGTCATGAAAACGTCCCCCATATCATTGGTTCTGAAAAATGGGGGTAAGTAATACGAGGTATAAAAACGAATGGTATAACATTCACAAGGTATACGCCCATATTATATAAATTTATTAAGTATAACGATCACTCTGCATAACAAACGAAAGACATAATTACTAAATACATAATTTCGTAAAGAATAACGTTCAAAAAGTATAATTTCAATTGATATAACGATTAAAATGCATAACGTTCATAATATATAACGTTTATAACATATAATCTACAAAGGATATAATTATCATAATGTATATGCACAAAAAGTTGTTTTTTTTATTCCCCATTCTATACTAGATTAATTAGATTGTCGTATCGTATTTTCATTATTATTGAGGTTATGTGGGAGAACGCTCCGCTCCGCTTCGCTGCGCTTCGCTTTGGTTTCGACGAACATGTGCACCTAACACGCTCCTCCTCGCTTTGCTCGTCGTCGCACCTATCTTTAGGTTTTGGTACTAGGGGTTTTGACATTATTATTATTATTGCCGCTATGTGGGGAGACGCTCCGCTCCGCTTCGCTGCGCTCCGCTTTGGTTTCGACGAACATGTGCACCTAACACGCTCCTCCTCGCTTTGCTCGTCGTCGCACCTATCTTTAGGTTTTGGTACTAGGGGTTTTGACATTATTATTATTATTGCCGCTATGTGGGGAGACGCTCCGCTCCGCTTCGCTGCGCTCCGCTTTGGTTTCGACGAACATGTGCACCTAACACGCTCCTCCTCGCTTTGCTCGTCGTCGCACCTATGTTTAGGTTTTGGTAGTAAGGGTTTTGACATTATTATTATTATTGCCGCTATGTGGGGAGACGCTCCGCTCCGCTTCGCTGCGCTCCGCTTTGGTTTCGACGAACATGTGCACCTAACACGCTCCTCCTCGCTTTGCTCGTCGTCGTACCTATCTTTAGGTTTTGGTGCTAGGGGGTTTGACGGTGTTGGATAATTTAACACAGATTATATTATATGTTAGTTTTTTTTATGAACTTTATACTAAATGATAGTATATATTTTAAACGATATACGTAATGTATGTTATACGAATTGATATTAGTCCTCGTGAGTGTTAGTTATTTTGTTATTATATGAAATGTACGTTATACCAATTGAATCTTATACCTTATGAAAATATAGATTTTGTTGTTATACGTAACGTTCATTATATGTTGTGAACGTTATTAATGTGAAATTATACATTTCGTTTTTATACGTCGCAATACGCACCCGAAAAATGGTGTAGGGCCTTATATATATTATAATAACAAAATCATTATTTTAATTATTCCTTTAGAATTCTTTTGTACACTTGACCCCTCTTTGATCAAAATATCCTTCCACCCTAAGATTGTCTTGAAAAAAATCGCTTTAAGCGATAAGACCGCCATTTTTGTACATATATGTGCTAGTATTTAAGTTATGTAAGGTTATTTTAGTTATGTGTGTGTACTAATAAAGAATATTCTATCTATCTATCTTTCTTATACAACTTTTGGAAATTATCTTTTTGCAAACAACGTATGAATGATTTATACGAGGGAGAACTCCTAAATAAATATAGCTCTCTCTTTGAACTAATCTAGGTATATTTATGACAAATTTACAAAATGTACCCAACTTCGTTTGTCACACTAGGTGTGAGAGAAGGGTAAATAAACATTAACTTTCTGCAAAGTATATTTTATGGGTTCGTGTTAGAAGGACAGGTTTTCTGGAACATAAAATATATTTGTAAAATACCTACCTCAATAAATAATAATGTAGGCAATTTCCAACCTTCATACTATACGGCTTCTTTTGTATTTACATTATATACCTACTTATTTTTACATTATATACCTACCTACTTATTACTTATCTGAAAACACACACAAATAAATGTTTGACGTAATTCGAATAGGTCCCGGAGAGTTTCTGTGTTCACCGCTAATTACTAATATGATTTATTGATTGCTGATTGCGTAAGCTGACGAATGTGGTCCCTCTTGTAGTGGTGTGGATATGTTTTCCACGATTTTCTATCGATAGAGTTGCATATCATCACCATCAGCCAATAATTATCCACTGCTGGACATAGGCCTCTCCCAAGGAGCGCCACAACACTCTGTCCTCGGCCTTCGTCATCCAACCACTACCCGCCACCCGTCTAAGGTCGTCAGTCCAGCGGCCGGAGGGTCCCACGCTGCGTTTGCCTGTTCGTGGTCTCCACTCGAGAACTCGTCTACCCCAACGGTTATCGGTTTTCGGCAGATATGACCAGCCCACTGCCACTTCAGCTTACATATTTTGACAGCTGTGTCGGTAATCTTAGTCCTCTGACGGATAACCTCATTTCTGATACGATCCATCAGAGAAACCCCAAGCGTAACTGTCTCCATAGCACGCTGAGCGACTTTAAATCGGTGGACCAGTCCTACCGTCAGTGTCCACGTCTCTGCACCATACATCATCACTGGCACGAATAGTACCTCCTGTTCAGAGGTCCTGTTTGGAGCGGTGGTAGCTCAGTCGGAGGAGCGGTGGTAGCTCAGTCGGGTGAGCGCCCGCTTCTCAATCAAGAGATGCGGGTTCGAATCTCGGCGCTGTCATGTACCAATGAGTTCTTTGAATTTATGAACAATGTATACCATCGCTCTTACGGTGAAGGAAAAACATCGTAAGGAAACCTGCATACCTAGATTTAGCACATCAATCTAGATATGTGAACCCACCAACCCGCATTGGACCAGCGTGGTGGGAAATGGTCCAAACTTAGGAAGGCAGTTTAGACCTTGGGGATATGCACAAAGGTTCCACTCGAGAGAGCCAGGTGCAGGTACTTACACCCCACAAAGACTAGAATAGAATAGAATACCTCCAGAATAGTACCTCCTGTTCAAGCAAAGACACACGACCCAGTATTGGGAAAAGTTAAATTAAATTAAGATGACAAATTATTATTTTGGTGAAAGATCAGTATCTTTCACCAAAACACACCACAACCACAGTTGGTTGTCCATTGATGAAAGTCAATCTATACTACAGCAGCGTTTATCTATCGATATTTACTATCCATTGGTACAACACTACTGCGTAATAGGATTTAGTAAGTCATACGGGAGATATCGTGATTCGTGTCAATTGATCTCGATAACGAGAGCCGGAGGGTTACTCTAGCTTGTCAAAAAACGGCCATACCAGGGTCTACAGGGTGTTGCAAAAAGGGTATACTAAGCCGAAAGCTACATGTGCAGCATGGTATATCTAAGCCCGAAACTGAAATCAGCATTGCAAAATTTGCGGTTTCGGCTTAGTATACTCTTTTTGCAACACCCTGTATATGACCGAGAAAGAAGTTTCAAAGCGTTGCTGCGGGAACCACGATTCTATCTCGTGGTATAAGTTTAGCCAGTCAAATTAGAATCACCAGAAATATACACTCACGGGCAATGAAAAAGTTCCACTCACAAAATGCTGGCACCAAACGACCCCAATTTTTTCAAATCTTTAATTTAGTTTTTATTGTCTATTTAGTTTAGTTGCTAATATCCTGATTCTCTGTTAAATGTACTTCAATGTTGCAGAAGGCGTCATTAAGCTAGCCTTTTCAGTTTATGAGTAATTTGGAGCTTTTCTCAGTGGAACCTTTTCATTGCCCGTGACTGTAACTTATGTGCGTAATATCAAAGAAAGGGATAAACACATTATAGTATAAGAATAAGTAGTACTACAAAATTGAGGAAGCGTTTCTATCGTTTCACTCAAGTGGTATGTGTATCCATGTTTATTGTTAAACGTGTTGGAGAAAGGAGTGGCTTTCCCCGTTATCGAATCATTGTGTATAAGACTCTTTATTTTATAGTTTCGCTCTGTATTTCTGTTTCGTTTTAAAATAATATTATTTGCACTTACTCTTTTCCAAAAGTTGTTTTTTAAATCTAATTCATGAACGTATAATAGAAAAAAAACATCATTCAATCAATAAAAACAATCTTTTAGTAATACTTTTCAAACTATCATTTCCGAAAGAAAATATCTCAATCACTTTCCACTGCTTATCCGATATCTTTCCATAAAAGATTTCCATTTACATAACTGTAATAGATGGGGACTTATCTCTTTCGACTCGGTTTAGCATTCGTCTCGATATCCACTAATCTTTCATATGAGATGAGGTATTACGTACAACATCCACGTGCGAGGATATTTTGTGAAAAGTATTAGATTTATTATGTGTATTATAAGCCTTACTAATATTATAAATGTGAAAGTAACTGTGTCTGTCTGTCTGTCTGTTACTCTTTCACGCCAAATCTACTGAACGGATTTGAATGAAATTTGGTATATTATATGGTCTAGCTAGACCCTGAGAAAGAACATAGGCTACTTTTTATTGCGAAATTCCCACAGGATTTTTTTAAGGCTAAGCGAAGCTCGCGGGAACTGCTAGTATAATTATAATATATTATGATGTGGAACTTTCTACTCGTAGGCGCGGGTATTAAGGATTACAATACAATCCAACTTTTTAATCTCTTTTAGGTACTTTTATCGTATACGGAGTGTTATATACCTAATAAATATTGCCTTCTTTAGTAGGTATATTTTTACTGATTTTTGGTTTTTCTATTTTGGAAAATGTTTAGTAGTAGTAGTTAACTTCTTTAATAACGCGAAATTCGTTCATTGACCAACAGACAATGAAGTTGCACATTGTATAAGTAGAGAATAGTTTGTTAACGTATTGATACGTTAACGTTCTAGATGAACCTAATGAAATTAAAAGGAGCTACTATTTCAAGATTAGACAGATAGATATTTATATCTATACATTATAAACAGTGTGTTAACACAAAACAGGTACCTATAAAATTCTCCAAAAAAGTTGACTCAGGGTTCATTCTGAAAAAAATATATTTAATTCTAATTTTTTTTAGCTTCTCCATAAGTATAAACTTTGTTTGATATGTACGTGACTTTTTACTATGTTGTACAACAAAGGCGCTTCCCCCTTTCGGCAAAATATACCTGTTCTGCAACATCCTGTATATAGCGTTGTATAAATACAAATAGCTGGCGGCATCATTTACAAGTGGAAACCGATTCCAATTAATTAATTAAATTACTACAGATTCTCTAATAAATTAATGACTTCCAGTATCGAATTTAATCGAATTGAGCTCGCCGAATTACTAATCGAATATAAAAGGTTTCAATTGGAACTTTGGAGTTTGACACTAATAACCATTTTGTATATTAATGTAGTAGGTACATTTGTTATTGAGTATGAATGGTCACCCGAGCCTGCGTTGTTCTATGACATTAGTTATGAAATGGCAGTGTGGAAATACAATTTTAAATATACGATTTTAAATTAATAATTAGGGTTTATTCAGATTTTAAATGTAAGTACTATTTTAATATTATAATAATAATAAATAATGTGGGGACATCTCACACAGGGCCATCCGACCCCAAGCTAGGCAGAGCCTGTGATATTCGTATCGGACAGCTGATATATCTACAAAGACACATAAATATAGATAGATACATATTAAATATAAATATCACTTAAATGTTATACAACACCAAGGTCTGAGTAGTGAAATTGAAGATATATGGATAACTATCCTCCCTAACTCTCCAACTATCAAAAAAATTAACTTATGTGTTTGTTACCTACCCCCTGATCTTTCTTATGATAAATCACTGTCGTTCTATAATAAATTACAGAATAATTTACTTGATCGGTGCGCCTCGGATATCAACTTAATAATAGGAGACTTCAACATACCAACTCTATCTTGGCATAAAGAGTCAAATTCTTCAAATATATTAAACCCCTCAAGTCCTTCTGATTTTAGATCTAATCTTCTACTTAGTACTTTATCTCTTTGTTATTTGTTCCAATTCAATAACATATCCAACAAAAATGGCCGATGGCTTGATCTGGTTCTGTCTAATGAAGAGTCTGTTACAGTCACTGAAACGGATCCAATCTCCAAAGTAGATAGACACCACCCCCCTCTTTTAATCGAATTAAATCATATCTCATTACCCCCTAAAAGCATTAAACCTAAAAAACGATTTTGCTTAAATTTTGAAAAAGCAGACTATAATAAAATACGTTCTGAACTAGCAACGATTGACTGGAATGACGTACTGTCTGATGATGACATTGATTCAGCCGTAGAATCTTTTTACGAAGTAATACATAACACCATTATCAAATATACGCCCCTTAGCAAAGATGACTCTCACATATATCCAGTCTGGTTTAGTCCTTCTCTGAAACACTGCTTGAATGAAAAACTTAAATACCACAGGCTGTATAAAAAGTACGGCAATCCAAGGGACTATGATACGTATTCTTTGCTCCGTACCAGGGCTAAAACATTAATTAAATCATGTTACAAACAATTTATTGATTCTACAGAAGCTTCCTTAGAAAACAACATTAAGTCTTTTTGGAGGTTCATTAACAATAGAAAAGGTAAAAAGACTTTACCTCCTAGTATGCATCTTGGTGATAAAACTGCGTCAGATAGCCAGGGTATTACTGAACTCTTATCCGAATACTTTACATCTGTCTTTGAAAAAACAGACTTACCTATTCCGGAATTTCAGCTGAAAACAATTATAAACGACACTTTATCTACAATTAAATTATGTGAATTTGAAGTCATTAATAAAATCAAAACTCTAGATCCTAATAAAGGCGCAGGGCCCGACGGCATTCCTTCTAAATTCATTGTAAATTGCTGTGATCAGTTGTCTTATCCCCTTACCTTACTATTTAACCGCTCGCTTAAAATTGGAGTTTTTCCATCATGCTGGAAGTTGGCTCATGTTGTGCCTATACACAAGGCTGGCGATAGCACCAATTGTGAAAACTACAGACCAATTAGTATTTTATCCTGCATCGCCAAGTTATTTGAATCGCTCGTATATGATATATTCTTTAGTCACGTTAAGCCTTACTTGCATGAACAGCAGCATGGTTTTGTTAAAGGTAAATCCATTTTGAGTAATCTCCTGGAGTATAGAGACTACCTGTCTTCAGCGTTTAATGAAAGAGGACAAGTGGACTCCATATACACCGAGTTTAAAAAAGCATTTGATAAAGTTAATCATTCTTTGCTCTGTGTCAAATTGTCGTGTTATGGAGTCCATGGTAGCCTTCTCCGTTGGGTGAAATCATATCTACACAAAAGAAGCCAGTTGGTTGCTCTGGGGGGTTACAAATCCTCACCCGTTTTAATAGATTCCGGGGTTCCACAAGGATCTCATTTAGGCCCCTTATTTTTCGTAATTTTTATTAACGACCTCATAGATAGGTTATCGTGTAGGTGTCTCTTGTATGCAGATGACCTAAAAGTATTTCATAGCATCAAAACAGACTTTGACTGTACCCTGCTACAAAATGACGCTGATACGATATCAGAATGGTGTAATGCAAACTTTATGCACCTCAATGTGCGTAAATGTTGCATTATAACATTTACTAATAAAAAAAGTCACATCAAATATGATTACGCGATAGAGGGCCAGACTTTGGAACGTAAAACTGTCGTGAAGGATCTTGGAATCCTTTTTGACAATAAACTTACATTTAGAGATCACTATGACTATATAATTAACAAAGCGTATAGTATGCTGGGGTTCATAGTTAGGTCGTCAAAAGGCTTTAAAAATCCTCACAGCTTCATCTATCTCTATAATGCCATTGTCCGCAGCACGCTTGAGTATGGCTCTACTATATGGTCACCAAATTACGAGATACACTCCAAAAGGATTGAAGGTGTGCAAAGAAAAATGCTAAGGATTGTAAGTCACAAATCGGGCTATGGCCGTAGCTTGTCATCCTATAATGAAAGAATGACAACATTTAATGTAACGCCCCTTTATATTCGTCGGAAACAGCATGATATAATAAACCTTCACAAAATTATACATTCCTTTATAAACTCTCCCAACTTGATCTCCTTAATAAGATTTAACGCAAAACCCAACCTCCGTCATCCTAAACCATTCCATATCCAAAGTTGTAACAATAATATATCTTTTTTCAATCCAATTGTAAGAATGTGCCGTCTGTATAATGACTTTGCCTGCTCTAAAGATTGTGATGTTGATGTCTTCGATCCAAGAGTACTTATATAAATTTAAAACGCTAGTTCGAAGCTTAAAACTTGAATAATTACTTGTATAATATAGATTTACTATTATTTAATTTTGTATAAGCATTGCTGCTGTATACTTATAAACTTGTGTTAGCTTAAGATTTTCATGATGTGTATACATACCTAGGTAGTTAATCTAGTTCTTAATTTTATATATGAATACCTCTTCTCATGTTACGATTAATTGCTGTTTTGTGTACCATATTGTTCAATAAAATAAAATAAAAATAAAAAATAAATATCAACACCCAAGACCCGAGTACTAATATCTGTCATTAAACAAATATCTGCCCCGGCCGGGAATCGAACTCGGGACCTTCGGCTCAGCAGTCACTAGTCACTAACCACTACAAGAGTCAGCCGTTTTATAAAAAATATGCAAAATGTTAGTTAAGGCGTGGTTTCAGCCAAAGCCAGAGTTTAAGGGAATATGATGCATTTGATTCAAATAAAGGTCAAATATTATTTTTAATAAACTTTGTTAATTCAAAATTAAGACTCCATCACTATTTTTGATTATTATTATTTTTGAGCAAGTAATTAATTGTTGAAAAGTAGAAAAAAACTGCGGTAAGTTCCAACATTAGAAACGTCACGAATTTTCTTAGGGCGGAAGTGGCGTAAAACGGTAGTATAATATGTCAATCTCAGAATAATCTATGCCCATAGAACTGAGGGTAGGCGCGACTGGCGGGAGTCATCATTCTAAGCCGTGAAACAAGAGTGTGACGTCACACTTAGCGCGCCATCATGACGGGTTTTTACAGTGGTCGTGTCGGTTGCAAATTTTTAACTTTATTTAAAATACCTTAAATAACTTCTTTTGGTTTTTTTACTATAACAAAGCGATGTAAAACTATTGAATAAGAATATAAAAAAAATACAAGCATATTCCCTATTGACGATGTTGTTTCATCCTATCTAGACCTAGTAGGTTAATCTCATAAAATGTTTGACCAACACAAGATAAGCCCAAAGACGGTACAATATGAACACAGCACACGCACTGAGAGATTAGCCCATATATTAATTAATTTCATTACACAACAGAGTTTAGCGCAATTAGCACGTCTCACCCTGGAACTAACTTCCTCCGCCAAGAGTTGGAAACTACGATTAGTAATTAGATTTATCTAACCCTTATTTTAAGGGTCACTGTTGCGTGTGTTGTTTATAAAGGTAGGTACTAGACTACGCTCAAATGGTCGCAGTAACATGTACCTAACGTGACCCAAAGTTGGAGAATAAGGGGGTTTCGTCTGGAATTGAATTAAAATTATCATAAACTCTTTAATTTCCAAAATCTCTCAAGTCTAGCAAAGTATATATGAATATAAGTTTATGAACTATTTATATGCAGATATTTAATATGAAATTACTTATTATCCTCATCAAAAAACACGATTAAATTTCTTGCGTATTAACTTACTTACTTCCCTCGAATATCTGTAGCATCAAAAACATTTAAAAAGCGCCGAAGAATCTCACGATATCATGTTTTTCTTTCACGACACCGCCGTTGACATAAACTTGAGTTACGGCATATTTTTTTGTTTCATTGTTTCTGCCACCAACGAAAGTGAATAAAAAAAAGTAAGAATTATTGGATGAAAATAATTGGCGCCGCCGTAACTTTTTCCCGTCTTTCTTCGAAGCAAATGGAAACAAGTTAGCAGAAGTTTTCTTTAACGATGAATAAAGAGCTGGCAGAACTTGTTGGCCACTGGATTTCCTTATTTTTCCTCTCATAAACTGTATTATTACATATTTTGTTTGCGCTGCCATTACAAATCCAATATGTCGGTATAGTCCAATAAACCTCCCTTTCATAGTTGCGTTTCTTATTTGTTTGATAAACATTTTTCTTGTTAATGTTATTGCTATAATTTGTCGTATTTGTCGGCAGGTCGATGAACCGAGGGATGGAGTGACGTCACGTCCGGCGTACGTGTGGTTTGACCGGCAGTGTTTCAAAGGAATGCCTTAGAAACCGTGATGTGAAAAACTGACCAACATGTGGTTCCCGCTTTTAGTGTGGTTATTTACATATTTAGGTAAGTTTCTTCGTAATTTTCGTGAAGTAGTATAAGTAGTGAAAAGAACAATTCATATTTTTTTAATTAAATTAGTATTTTGTTGTTTAGTCTAGCACATCTTACAACACGTAACATAGCCCACAGCATTTTTCAGTTAGTAGAAAGTACAGAGCTGGGATGAAATACACTAATTCAACGTTTAGAACTTCGTTATGACAATTTAGTTTCCTATAGTTGTCGATTACAAAAGTAAAATTGGAGTAAGGTTTGTCACCATGATGAAAGTTTTAACTTTTGTTACCAAACAAATAAATAAACTATCAATTTTTACTCAAAACTATCTCACTGCCGAACAAACGAATAATAAACGAACGTTGTAAAGTGCATAAAGCTTACTTAACAAAACATACTTCCAAAATAACAAAATGATTATCGTAGCCTTTTAATAATAGCTAAGGCTCTTTAAATATTTTATAAAATCTGACTCTCTTCCTTTACATTTCAAGCTTACACAAATTTATTAGATTTGTCTAAAATACCAAAGAGAATACATATTTTACAGAATATTTATAACCTGAGATAGAAAGGAGTCGGCGAACTTTCGTGCATAAATCCATTTGTTACAAAAACATAAGGTAGAGTAGAGAATTCTATCTCGGAACAAACTTACAACTAGTAACTTTACCTAATTTACCCTGTCTGAACTTCTACCTAGGTTGGTTATGTAAATGGTACCAATTTGTAGATTATACCTATTCTAGGTAGAACTAGATTTTGACCTCAACCTAAAAAAAAAACTGCTAACACCCGCAACTGATATTTTATCATTGAAGAAGGTGACGTATGACGTTGTCGTCTCTTGAGTAAATAGATGAGATATTCTTGGAAATATACCTAAGTAATATTACTATAGTATATTGATTTTTGCAAACGGGCGCAATGGGGTGACGTCAGTTCGGACTAACTTTGGTCTATGTATACTTCGACCGATGAGAGAATGCCTTTTTGAAGTATGCCTATGTCAGCTACGTACAGTTGGTTTTCCTTTGCAGCACTTTGCAGTCATCAAATATTTACCTATGGGATTTCAAATGTCAAAACCACATTATCTCATCGGCCATACTACATGGAAATCCTATAAACAACCTGCAGAACAGAACGGGATAAATTAGTTCATTAAGATTTAAATTATAAACAACGGATGATCATTTTCACTGTTACAAGTTGAGAAACTCTTATTCATCAAGAACATATTGTAGTAATTAAACCATTCTCTGATAATTATGGTTGCACCACTCACACGGTGTTATACTCATATTCAAAGTGTGCCAGACAAAGACATAAGAAACCCCGGGTACACTGGATTTTGTCTCTTATTACCAAATATACTTATAAGCGTTTCAGTAATTTGGGTGGTCCGCAAACAAGTGCGGTTTCTGTTTGAGTCGCCGGCCATTTAGCATAGCTGTGTTGCTCTTTTTCCGTATTTTCTAACGTTATTTAAGTTAGTGTGTAGGTGAAACACTGTTTTATTATTCTTTGTCACGCTCTGCGGTTAGCGAATGTGCGAGATAAAAGGATTCATGTGACAGTTAAATTTACTATGCAAGTGTTTTAGTTAAAATCTGTTGTAGAGAAAATCTTAATGCAAATTGACGTTATTAAAAGATAGGCCTTAAAGTTTGTTAAGGGTTTAAGCTTGCCGTTCACAATTACAGTTAATATTAGAGTTAACTAGTTCCAGCCTACTCTATGCACTTACTTATTTTGGTAGAGTAAATTACAAGTAAAGTAACAATTAAAGTAACATTGTGCCATAATTATGAAAAATAAGTTTGTATATAAAGTTTAGGATCCCACCGGCAATGAGAGGGTTTCAGCTGTCCAATTTAAATTGAGTTAATTTTATGCTTTTGCAAAAACATATTTAAAGTTATTTTTCAAACTTTGTAACGTTCACCGTATAAATGATGCTAAATCGCTCCCAAAAGAGACATTTGAGGTCATATATTTTTTGTTTCCATCCTGATAACAGGCCTCAGGGCTCAAAACTTTGCAAGCTTGTCACAACATTTTGTTGGTGTTTAACATTATTATGTATAATAAAAATGGTAATATACTTAGTCAAACATGTATAATTTGCTACGTGGAAATAAATTATGAAATTAAAGTTTCGGTTTACATAATTATAAACATTTCAGTTGGGCGACTGCATCTCGGGACTGCAAAGGGTTTGATCGTGCATTTGTAGAAGATACTTATAAAGCTGACTTCAATACTAAAGATATATCTATAAATGACTATAGATTAGGGATCCGTTATATGGGTATAATTAATTATACCTTAGGATATCGGACGTTTTTGCCCCGCTTTTTTTAAAAGTCGCGAACATAAAATATCATGTAAATTTTCCCATACTTTTGAATTAAAATAACTACAGAATATTAAATCTGGTTAGAAACGCTATGATTCAAAAGTATTTTGATTTATGTTCACGACTTTTCAAAAAGCAGGGCAAATTGTCCTACAAAATACCAAATTATGTGAAATTTAAACCCGTCTCTTAGGAAGAATGTATGAAACAAAAAAGAGACGTGTTCATGCGGAATTCAGTAACGTTTGTAGGAATATACACCGTTCTTATCTAAAACAGATGAAGGAGATCTGCTCTGCTCACTATACAGGTTGTTCCAGAAGTGGTATAATACCCCGAAAAGGGCTTCATTCTGAACAACTTATCTTACGAATTAAATTTTTACTACGCCTTGTATAATTTGTAAACATCGTAACACGATATTATAAGTAACTTCCGTTGTCACAGTACAGAAATTTTGATTACTGTCACAAGACAATGTCATTCAGCCGTAGAAGCCTAGATTGTAAATTAACTTGGTTAATCTTTGTTGAAAGTTCAGCAGTTCGGGGGTGCCTTTGTAACGCAGATTTCCTGACTTTGTTACGTACTTTATACAGCAAACAACACGATGTAAATTGTCAAAGTCAATAAAGAACTTGATAAATTAGGCGACAGGCTAACCACTAAATTAAACGTGTTTACAACTCGTATTATTTATTTTGAGAGCTACCGTTGTAGAAGCGCTACTTATTCCACAATCAAACATAGTACCTCAATTCTACCCGAATACGTCACTCGAAAGAATTTATTGACGAATTCTTAGACCGTGAAAACATATTCAGGATAGCGATAAAGTCGTGAATTTATATGAATATTTCGGCTGAGCGTTTGTGAGAACGCTCTCATTACTTTTCCATTGAAACGTCTCAGCGTTTTCTTTATCAAACGCCTGAAAGGACTGACGTGACTGTGCGAATTGTGGAATGCTTTTTGATAGCCTTGGCATTTTGGCCTGACAAATTGACTTGCCACAAGTGCTATCGACGCGGGGTCACGCGTCACTCACTATCGAAAGATACGATATATGGGAGTGGGAGATAAAAAGCGTATAAATATGGCCCCACGACACCCGCCGCAGTAATCACATTTGTCAGCTACAAAACCGTATGATGCGTGCAATGAACTACGTTGATTTTGCTACTGCGATAGCCACAAAATCGACGTGACTCCACATATCCATTTCCACCTTTTAGGTTACCCCAAAAAGTCAGCAAGCGTAGCGAAAGCTGAACAGAGTGTTTATTCACTTGGAGGGTTTCCACTAACGTCTGAAGTCGTATCATTCAGGAAACGGCGGCGGTCAATTTCCGCGTATGAAGTGATAGATGTAAGTGCGGTGCGTGCCAACCCTGCCTACCCACATCCAACGCCCACTGCTGTTCTACGTACGCCTATAAACGATTTGAAGCCCCCATGGTTCGTAATCGATAAATGTACTCGACGGATAGTGATCCCCGGCTACGAATTTTCGGAAACATTTTATTTTCAGAAGGAAATGAGGAGAGAGATAAACGTAACACGTTTTTGGTTTCAGTAAAAGAAAAACAGGCCGGCCGTGCGGCTTGCATACTTGTATTAAATGTTTTATTTGTTGAATAAATAAGGTTTTGTGTGTGTACGGGCTTGGAGTAAATCTTTTTCGGATATGTTTTACATTTTGATTTTCGCGGAAATATGCAAACTGTTTTTCAATTATTTATGTTGCTTTATTGATCGATGGCGGGGGAATTGATTGAGAAATAAAATTGGGTCGAAAAAGGAAAGCGTGGTGTAGAGGCAGGGGAAGAATGAGATAGCGCGCAATCACGATTGGTAACCGATGAAATGGGACTCTTTATTATTTCCCGAGCGTCGGCGGGCGGTGGCGGGACGGTAGACGTGATTTACGAGAATCGGAGAAAAAGTTTGCAAAATTGGTATAAGTTTCACATATATCTTAATCTGAGACTTTTTAAGACTTTAAATAATGTAACTAAGTATAAATTAACTTACGAATATTGTGCTACGTATATTCTAAGTACGCCCATGAACTTACGTCCTGATCAAGGACAATTCAGCCAAAAGCAGCGCTTGTTGTAAAATCTTCAGTTTGTGTATTTATTGAATAAATGGTTACATCTAATAAATCAGTAAGTGCAATCTAATATTCCCGTTAGTATACCGTTTTTAAGTGAAGCTGTTATCCCAATCTACATTATGTGTATACGCATCTGAAGCAAACGAAGCACGTTTGTCATAACCATTGTACACGAATGTACAACCGACCTTTGCAGAGAGGCACTAATAACGGAGTCATTTGTTCAACGGTCACAGTTATTGAATATAATTATTGTCTCTCTCTACATTTACATAATTATCATCACGACTGTGATATCCGAAGGGGTTGTCAGAGGAGACTCGCATTGGTTTTTGCTGTAGGTACATTTGTACCCACGTGGTAGATAGGGTTTTGAATGAGCACAATTCACTGTAAAAACTTTTGGCGTCCGGGCCCCCATGACTACATTTTAATTAACATAATAATATATAGGTAACTTAAATATATTATGTTGTTGTGAAAATTGTTGCTCTTCTACCGTTTTAAAAAACTGACGATTAACGTCAAAGGTACATTACTATAACATACTTCTACATTAGTAATTTCCTCTAGAGAATCCCGCCTCCACTCGTTGCAATCTTTCATAGCTCTGCCTTTTTATACTGCAATTCCTTTTTTATTTTCAGAGAAAATACGATTCATTATAATAAAGTTATTACACACACAGGCATGCATCCCTCCATTCCTGACCTAATGAATTTAGAACACTCATTTCTTTTACAGACCCTGGCAGAGTGAGTGTATACATTAACCTATTTTTCTAAAGCACAGCATTTGGCTTTTCCGTCGGTTAAACGTATGTACTGTTTTAACGTGAACACTCAGCCAGCCTATGTGGCTATGTAAGGTAGAGAGTCCATATTTCGCGGTATTCAAAATGGCGTCCTTATTTCGAGTTATATTTATTTTCATGATTATTACTCATTTTAATAGGTTTGGATACTCTAAAATTACATTTAATCTTTCATTATCTTTAACTGAAACTACTTGATGTAGTAAATATGTTTAAAATTGCCTAAAATTACTAAAAACTCATGTAATGTGCCGTGAGGGCGACGCCGCCATGTTTTTCATACAAACGCGACCCGGCTTACGTAAGGCCAGCCATATTTAATAATTGTGTTTTTTAATATTTATACAACGTTCAACTTTGTAAATAGTTTATATTTAGTTTATTATATTCTTATACTTACATAAAATTTAAATTTTAACTCTTTTTAAACTAATCTAACCCCTTTAAACTCAAAAACAAAATACCTCGGTATAATGGCCTGATTTTTATACGTTGTTCCTAACTCCGAGGTATCCTCGGTATAAGGAAAAATATTATGTCATGATTTTTAGCTTATAACTTTACAAATAATAACATTTGAAGTATATGCTTGATTACATAATAATAATGATAAACGTGACAAGCTTATAACCTAATTCGGCGGTACAAAATATCCTCTAGGAATCTTAATATGACACGATAATTGTTGACGCAAAAATCATGGTTACTTAGAAAACCTTAACTTAGTATGTATATTTGAAATGATAAAAAACAGTGTTATTTTATCGCTATTTACGTAAGTGATACATATTTTTACCAATATTTTATGTAAGTATGATTTGAGTAACATATCTATGTTGTTTCTAAATCGATAATTTGATAACTCGAAATATGGATTATTAAAATACTTGCTGAACCCTTAATATGGAGTATGACATTTTACATAGGTAGGTACCTCGGAAATCGGAATATGACTGTACATCACACGTTCGCAGTGTCATCCGATGCCGTCATCAAACCATAAAATCAAGATAAATTAGCGACTTTCTTCCTAAATTTAAAAGGGGTCTGGATAGATATGCCTGACTTTACAAAACTACTACTAGGGCGCCTTCAAATTAGTCGCTAATTGTCGCGCGGAAGCAGCGCGGCTGCAGCGCTGCAGCGGCGCTGCTGTCTAAATTCCATATAAATTATTGACGCGCGACTGCAGCGCTGCTGCGGCGTTGCAGTCGCGCATCCTTTAAATTACAAAATTTATATGGATTTTGACAGCAGCGCGGCTGCAGCGCTGCAGCCGCGCTGCTTCCGCGCGACAATTAGCGACTAATTTGAAGGCGCCCCTAGATACTACTTATTATACTCTTTATAAAAGAAGAAAGAAAGAAATTTGTAGACGTAAAACTTTATTTGGGTGAATAAAATAAAACACACGACGGTTGAGTTTTTATAACACTTATATACACAATTGCCTAATTTCCTTTCTGTATTTTATTTATTTCCATTATCCTTCTACTTCGTGGTCTGATGGCCGTTGTAATATTGTTATCCCAGAATTCCCAGATTAAATGAATGTCCTGTATACTGCATTTTCATGTTTGGTTTAGGGGTCTGGTTGATCTTTTCATTTTCTTGTTGTTGTCACTGAAAAATAAAGTAAGTTGGTAAATTGTATGGATAGTTGACAGAATTAAGCTTATCCTTATAAGTAGGTACCCATTTTCACAAAACTTAGTGAGTTTAGAAACGAAAACGCTAGAACAAAAACCTAGGTTAGTAACTAAACTGATGCCAAATTACTGATAAAAACATAAAAATATTTCCATTTTACGTAATTTCCTAAAATAATTCGCACACAAGCTTACCTTATCGATTTTCCAATTGCATATTGCAAATACAAACATAATAATTTAATAAAAGATGTTTGTTTTCTAATGTAAAGACTTAACAAAAATACTTTCAAAGAATAGCGGCAAACTTTTCGGCGGAAAATTGAACATGGCGCCGGCGCGCCTCCAGTCCAGCGCGCATGCGCCATAGAGATGTACCTAGTGCAATGTTCCTTGCTTCCGACCTATGCTTGAATGAAAAAATAATCGATGCTGGATCGATTCCTGGGTAGATACCTACTTTTATTATAATCATATTCGTTTATGGTAAATACATTAGGTACTCATCGGAAATTAGTACTGATAAGGTATTTGTGCTTTTCCTCATCCCGTACACATCTACTTTTATTACGTATCATCAACTATTAAACATTTAAGTAAGAACATAAAATATCGTGGAAAAAATTTAGACCTTACTTAGATAAAAACTATAGTAAAAAATGTTTAAATCATTCGAGTTCAATAATCGATTATATTCGATTACTGTCACTATTTCATCAATTTACCCCATCTCTACTCTATTATTATTTTTTTAATCGCTCGGAAAAGTCCATAGATCATCATAGAAGCATTATGAATATTTTTTCTAGCCAATGTTACCAGTTGCAATAGTGAATTATGAAAATGTTACATAAATAATATAAATTATCACGAAAACCATTATAAATGGAGAGTATTTAATTCTTTTCATTATTTTCAACTACTATTTAGAATAATTAAATTTATTTGGAGTACTTTAAGGTTAAAAAAGTATATCGATATTTTCGATTGTAGTTTCCTTACGTTCATGGCCACACTCATGGAGCCACTGACAGGACTAACTCGGAATATGGAACAGGCTACCTCGGTATATGGAAGAAACCATAATCCTACCTCGGTATTAGGGTAAATCGACATGTGTAATAAATTATATTTTTTTAAGTATAATAAATGTGTTATCAATGAATCTGTGTTAAGAAATATAAAATTTAACGTATATTCTTACAGAAGACAATATTTCACATCAATATTGATGGTTACAAATGCTTATTTTTCTTACTTACTTTCAAATGTTGTGATTTACCTCGGAATATGGACGCGTTACCTTATGTAGATACTTGTACATAGAACGAAATGGTACCTAAATGCGAATAGTAAAAGAAAATGTTAAATCACCTAAATCAATACTTATAACGTATATAAATTTCTCCTTCGTATAATGATAATTATTACAGGTAATTATAATCACGTTAACGAAATGTAAAGCAAATCGTGTTTCAAGTTAAGCATTTAATAGACTTTTAAACGAGGCAGCCGTTTAATGAGCACGGCACAGGTACAGGGTGTTTGTTTATTTTATAACTCATAAAATGTAGCTTATCTCCGTCACGCCTTCGCTATAAAACTCACAATCTTACATGGAAAGACAACGAAAACACCGAAAGCAATACACGTACTGCTTATATTTTTTGCATAAACCTTTTTTAGTGTAAAATAATGCTGTTACGTTCTGTTCATGTCTAACTTTCTTGCCAAAAACACCAAGATGTGTACAAATACGTACATCGTGATGTCCTCTTCTACAGCCCATCTATTAAGTCATGGAAATTAACAGTGCGAATTTTCTCAGACTTTTTGAAGAAAATATTAGTTTTTTACTTCAACTTACATACCTACATGTAAAAAATAAAATACCGATTGATAATCTTCAGATTTGTGCTTAAATAAAGGTCGGCTAAACAATTACTTAGGATCCATTTTGTTTTTCATTTAGGTATAGATGGACTGTATTTCTTTTTTTAAACAACTTACACAAATAATCGTAACGACGACGACGTCAATCTTCATCTGTTGACAGTGAGACATTTTTACAATGTAATTAATTTTAAATGTGACGAAGAGAGGAGTTGGCAAATATCATTCCGCGTAAGCACCGTATCGTCCCTTATTGTGAGGGGGGGGGGGAGGGGGGGAAACTCATAATGAAATTCAGAGTGACAGCAATATGGATGGGAGTACTTCAACGTTGGCCAAGGGTTGGGCCAGGGTTGGCCCAAATCTTTGTGGAACTTCGTTGTTTTCATCCGAATACGGTGTTTCAGTATAAAGGTAATACAAATTAAACTTTTTTAAATAGTATTATAATATGATGTGCTAATGTTTCACCCGAGAAAGACTCTCAGAACCTTTATAAGTACATTACCAACCGTGTTATTATTATTATAAATTATTGACTGCTCATTAAAACATAGTACAAAGGCGAACTTAAAGCTACTGTCATTCTCTACCAGTTAACCTTTGGTGATATCAAGATGTTTGTTTAATCACATTATAAACGGGTAAACTTTTTGACGGAAACAACGTATAATATGCAATTTTATGCATAGCGGATCTTCGAGACATGAGGAATTTGTCAAAGAATGCCTTTTTTGTTTATTTACATCTACCTATGTACAATGTGAAATTTTTGATATGAAAAAGTTCATAAATTTACCAACCTATTTTTAGCATGTGCGGTGAATTATATAAAGTAACTAAATACACTCATACTAAACCATTTTAAGGCTAATGTTAAGCCATTGTAGCGCAAAAAATTAAAATCACTTTAGCCATTCTAAAATAATTAACCTGGGTATTTTAGCTTTTTTTAACTAGGTTATGTTATTGCAAACAAATTTCACAAACTTGAAATCGGTTTCCTAAATAATAAAAAAATGATTGTTGTGTTATGAATGTGAATAATTCACATCATTCTAAGAAACGGAAGTAATTTAAAATGACTTCCGTTTATACGAAATTACGTTACGTCCAGAACTAGGTTAATAGTTATATTAATAATTAGTTTCGAAGACGGGACTTTTAAAAGTAAATCTTTTTAAGAATTGTAAGTAAGTAGTATTTTCTTTTAATTACAAAAGTGCGCTCAAGGGAATGGAGGTTGAAAGAGAACGGATTTCTTAGTCCCGTGGCGAAAGAAATGGGAGTTAAAATGGCGGGGAGAAGCAGTTTAGAGTTCATTATCTTTATTGTATACCATTAGTTTAGTGCTCAGAAGCTGTTTGTTGTTTTATTTCTTGCACTACCATCAACACCAAGACTTGTTTAGAGGGTTGATTTATTTTTTGATTAATTTGTTTAGTAATAATATCGTGATGGAATATATGAATTGAACAAAAATCCAAGGATAGTGGCACGATGAGGAAAGGTATGGACAGGATGTTGTGACGCTTTTTGTTAGATGACGAATACATCATGAGCATGTGATAGGTCACTCAATGAGGCTAAATTCCTGCACCTCAATGTAAAAACTTCTTTTTTTTTTCAATTCAGGATCCTGAGTAAGTACATACTTACATTTAAACCACGTATTGCCTTGGAAAATATCACAAGGAAACCTGCACATCTAAATTCTCGATGTCTACCTTGATTGCGTGGTACCTACGTACCTGCTCATTCAGAAACAGGCTTGAGTGCAATGTATAGTAAAAGGCGGGTAGCTCTTTGCGAGTCACCTCAGACTCAGATATCATTAATATGCATAATAGTCTTGTTGTATGTAACTGTTGATTAAGTTACATCAATTATTATAATTAATTACATCATAACAAAAAATAACAAAAACGAAATGCATAGATAGAGCTATTCTAATTGCTTCCCGTACCTTGTAGACGTGATTATGTGAACACAAATAGGATTTGCATAACAATCTCTTCGCTTCGCTATCGCTCTATGGCGTCCGAGATAAGCAACTACAATAAGCTCTGTGTATCTTGGTGACGACGACCAGAGAGTCCAGCCGAGAGACAATTCTCAGTTACCCTTCAAATCCCCGGCAATTGGCATGTTGTAAAACTCATAAAACATAATCAAAAATCAAAATTAGTGACTATTTTGTAATGGATTTTGTCTAAGACGCCTCGAATACTCAATTTCAATTGGGGCCAATTATGTTCGACCACTTATGAATATCTACACTGTGTGCGTATCAAAAGTATTGTTGACATTAGTTCATAGTAATGCGATAAGCAGATCACTGGAATTCGTATGCATTTTAGTTCTAACGTTACCGACAGGGGCGCTTGATCAAGATTTCATACAAATTGCTATCGACTTGAGTCGACAGTATTCGTGATTTGCACACTGTACTCGTATAGCAGAAACTATAATCTGCGTGCCCACAATTTCTCACTTCGATTAGTGCCGAGACGGAATATGTGTTCGCTTACCGTGTAGTTGCATGCATAAGTGAACTTGCTTACGATTATAGGTAGGCACATACATAATCTATAGCGAAGCTAAAATTGTGCCTTGAGGAAAGGGCTACCCAGGAAGCCTATTTAAAAGTCATTGTATTTAAAAGACTAGTTTTCTTATTTAAAAATATATTTTAGATACGATTATGGTTGTCAAAATGGGTTCACGAACATGACCATTGGCTGCACCACTGCACCAGAAAATAAATATTGCTAAAATTATTGTTATTTACTAGAACACAGGTGTGGCATTTAACTAGCTAAGTTTCTGAGTTAGCGAATCGTTGGCACGAACGGAGAGCAAGCTGACTGCGAGCCAAGTAATTAACTTCGTCTTTATTTACTAATACACTAAAGCAAAAGTATCGTATAAGTAAATGCAACTAGGTTAACCTATTTTTGGCTAACCACTTATTTATATAAATCATAAAGCTTTATGGTCACAGCACATATGTAAGCGTAACGTAAACGGATCGCCTCTCTTTTCGTGTGTCGCGAGCTCGCAAACGCCTGCCCCGTTGACAGAAGAAGGTTGATTCGTTTACGTTACGCTTATGTGTGCTGTGACCATTATTCGAGACACCCAGAAATACTGACACGGATAGAAGCGGACAAATTAAATAGTATTTATTTTTTCTGGTAAGTTAGCCAGTCTGCCATTCTGGTACTCTAAGCATTAAACGTAGGTACCGCTACCGATTCTATAGTAGATCTCTGAAACCTCATTTTGTTAAAGCTAGACTCTAGAGTGTCCCTCCTTCCATTCAGCATGTGTAGTCCGTGCCGCTTGCCACTGTGGTCTCACCTTTATATTAAGAGCGTCTACAAGGGGTTCGGAACCAGGACGTGGATTCGATTTCCGTTCCCATGAGTGATCGGCACACGTGTAGATATAACCAAGAGTGTATCAGCTTTGTAGGTAGGCGCATATACAACAACTCAAAGCTCATCCGTTAACGTGGTATTTGGAATTCTGCCGTAGATTTTAAGACAGCTATTTCATAGTAATGTTAAAGACTTTGAGTATAAGTACTCGTCGTTTCAGAGGTAAATCCAAGGATAATAAAAAACATGGTAGTCGCATAGCTGAATGTGCTGAACGATTTTATTTGATTGAATGTCATAAACATACATCATAAATTAATATACTTAAGTGTTTAAGGGTCTGCAATAGGGAATCGAGGGTTGGCATTGTCATAGAATTATGTAGTAAATGATGCTCTACAGCCTTGAAAAAAATCACACAGGTAGTTGAAGAGTCTAGCTAGGTGCTGAATCATTCGAATTTAAGTAAATGATTATGGATAACTGTAAATTAATTTCAGAATATCAAGAAAAACCAGTCAATCACACTCCCGTATTGTAACAACTGTGTCGTAATTATAAAGAATTTTCATATGATTTTTATCATATTATAAAGTTAAAGGCTTGGACTAGGCGCTAAATACCTTGTTTTTTAATAAACACACACTTATTTTGTGTAAATTAATCCCAAACTTGAGCAATTTTTTTCCCTCAAATCTTCATACAAATATCTATGGCGGCTTTCTGTGTTATAAAATCATAAACACAAGTGACGCTTGACTCAGTTGGCCGCTGGCCTCCAAAGAAGGGTCACGTCGGTTTAGGCAGCACTGACAGCTCGCGATCTTATCGTGTACAGATACAAAATCACTGCACATTGGTTGTCATTGCACTTTTTCAACTTTTATGACACCAACATAATTTGATTTGAAATTGAGGAAGCATAATTCTTCCAGTATATTCAATACATTAAATTAAATTAGATAGTGTGCAATATTCTCGTGATATTACAGTCTCGTAAAGGTCTGATGAGGAGCAGGAATATAGCGAATGGATCTAAGTGATGACAATACGCACGAACATTAGGTTAGGTATCAAAAATACAGTCTCTTGGTGCTGGTTGAGGTATGGTCTCGTGAGGATCTGATGAGGGCAGTAACACGGTGGTGGCTCAATTTTATTTCAAAGATGTTAATAGCTAAAAGCATCGAGTTTGGGCTATTAAGTATGTTTTTCAGAGAGAGAGAAAGAAAGAAAGAAGAAAGAAAGAAAATACATTTATTTCACACACACACGGAAACAACACAAAAAATAAATAATAAAACAAATAATAAAAAGAGATTTTGTTTTTCCTCTGGATGTGTTAGGTTTACTGGGTTTACTAAGTTCATTCTGTTAATGGCATCAAGTTGTTATGTGTTCATAAGTAATAATTATTTATTAACAAAATGCTGTTGATTCTCCACGAAAATGTAAAAATAAAAATAAAATAAATAAAAATAAATTCGTAACGTAAAATTGTCAATGACGGAATTTCTTCTATAGACAGTAGCCACAAAAAAAACAAACGATAGATGGCGTGATTTGAAGATAAAGATACATTTTTTCGACACATAGACAGCAACAACAAAAAAAATACAGATTTAAAGAAAAGAAACACATACTTATACAAAACAACAAAGAAAAAAAAAGGATACACATCAAAATAACTGGAAAAAATATAAGCCCCAATTTACTTGTGTGGGACAGGGAGTACCATAATATTTTTTTTGGGGTACTCCCCATCTATGCGAAATATAAGCTTGATATCTTTACCCGTTTCTGAGAAAAAGGGCGGTGACAGACAGTCAGTCAGACAGACGGACAACAAAGAGATCCTATAACGGTTGCTTTTTTTCTTTTGACGTTCGAAACCCTAAAATTAAGTAAAAATATTATGCTGCCAAAAAATGTACTTACAGGTATTGAAAAAGCGGTATATAAACAAATTATACCAGCAGAGGGTTCACCATTTAGCTGAATGTTACTTAGAAAACGGCCTTGAGTGGCGGTCAAGTTGGTCCCCGCCTGCAATACTTTCCATTAACATTGGGACTCGTTTTCATGTTTTTAGCGTACAGTCAGGTTTTTAGTTTTTTATAATTGTATTTTTTTATTTGTAACTTTTTAGTTGTTTTTATTTTATGAAATTTTACGTCGGTAGGTAGTTCATGATCATTTTTTATTTCAATAATTTTGGTGTTGTTATTTAAATACCTTCAATATGCATATTTTTGTAATGTGAAAATCAAGTCCTTTCATTTGATACCTTACACGGCAAAGTTCAATTATTATTTTTTCGATCATCACGTTATGTCCTCAAGAGGGCGCTATGTACATTTTAATGGAACGTCACATAGCCTATAGCCATCGCGCCATCAATACGCTTCTAACAATATCTCATACATCAAAATCTATCAAGCCGTTTAGGCTACAGGAGGGAACAAAGAAACAGACAAACATACATATATACATACATACAATCAAAAAACATTACCCTCCTCCTTCGGCAGTCGGGTAAAAAGGAGTAAGACAGGGGGTCATTCTGAACTTTTGCTCTACGAGTTTTGGAAATTAACAAAAAAAAACCTTTTTCATAGAAACTTTGTTGGACATGTGACTTTTTACCATGGAAAACGAATATTTTTTTTCGCGAATTTGCAAATCTCGTAGAAGAAAAGTTGTTCAGAATGACCCCTTGAGTCATCCCCTTTTGGCTTAGTATAGCCCTTTTGCGACACTATGTATTTACTTTGCTTTGTCGTCGGGGTTCAGTTGGCTGGAGGATGCCCGAAACTTATTATCTACACTTTAATACTTTTAGTTACCTTTCTACAAGTAAATACCACATTTGTTGGAGAAAGCTAATCGGGTTCCGAGTATAGAGTAAAGTGGCACCCCTATTAATTTCTACTCTTTCCTGGTGCCTACCAGTGTAAGTAAGAATTATACTTACTTACCCTAAAATCACCCAAAATGTACTTGAACATAATTGTCAATAAAGTTGGCGAGTAAAAGTTTATCGACCCACTGTGCAAACTTATATGTGTGCGTGTCACTGCGTGTGCTGTGTGAAGAGCATTGAAAACCCAAAATTGGCGCGGCACGTCACCCTGTACGGGCCCTTAATAATAATAACTATGAAAAAGTCATGTATTGACCCTGTTAACGATATGTTTATTACAGCACTTACCTACCTAGTTGTCATGCAATCTGTACATTTAATGCATAGGTCTTGTTAAGAGCAGCCGGGCTATGGGGGGTCACTTTCTGAATCAACGAACGAACATTTCAGGTAATTGGCAAGCTTAATACTACAAGATAGAGCCATGGCACGCACAGCGAATCTACAGAAAAACAAATTGCGGCGCTAACCACGACTCAACCTAGTTGTATTAAGCTACGCAATTGCGTGACAGGTCACATTCGTTCGTTTGTCGATTTAAAAAGTAACCCCCCTGAAACTTTGTTTTTCGTAATCTAGAGTGACCTTTCAGGTACTTACACATGACGCAGAGACTTGGTCTAATATCGCCGGAGATACTCGTATGGATGTCGTCCCAACTTGTCTGCTAAGTCTGTTATTAATAGTTATGTGATATGAACAACTTTGTTGATACCAGACAGGAGCCAAGATGTACGATATTAATTATTATGAGTAAGAAGTTTCACTAGAATAAATAAGAAGGGCCGATCAATGTACGGTCAGCTGCATAAGTAGCTATACACTTCTGTACCTTGTCAAAATGACGAACCGTCAAAATGTTTCAATGCATTGATAGGCGGTTTCAGATTGACAAGGTACAAAAGTGTATAGCTACTTATGCAGCTGACTGTACCTACAGTCACGAACAATGAAAAAGTTCAACTTCAACTTTATTGTGAATGAAAAAGTTCCAGTCACATTATGAAATGTCAATGGCAAGTGGAACTTTTTCAATGCCCGTTAGTGTATAATCCAACGTATAAGTCCAGTCATTTTTTTTTAAATAATTTAATTAATATTATAATTATATCATTATGATCAATAACAAAAAAAAAAAAAAAAAAACACGCACTCACGCCTTGTACTAATGTACTCCCTTGCGGGGTAGGCAGAGGTGCATTGCTGCACCCACTTTTCGCCAGAGTGTTATGTTAGTCCCAATGTAATAGGGGGCGGGCCTATTGCCATTTTACGGGCACATCCAAGACCCGAGAACAAATATCTGTGTTTAAACAAATATCTGCCCAAGCCGGGAATCGAACCCGGGACCATCGGCTCAGTAGTCAGGGTCACAAACCACTACGCCATTCGGTCGTCAATAACAAATGAGGCAAATATAAACACAAAAATATCCACAGTAAATCAATAGGTACAAAATTATAGCTAGTAACTTTTTTTTCACGAATTAAAAAAAATGGTTATGCATTTTTGTGGGATGTATGTAATAGCATAAGTTGTTTTCTTTGAATAAAGATTTATTCTATTCTATTCTATTCTATAGGTTGTTCAGAATGACCCCTACGGCAGCGGCAGTATCACTCTGCCTAGCAACACTCACCCTTTTGCAAAAATCGTATCTATGAACGCACGGAGATATGCATTTTCAGTGTGTTGACTGAGCGTGTTTTTTATACAACCGGATATACTTATGGCAACGTTTAGACCCGCGTTCACGCAACACGGAGCAAGATGAGGGGCAGTGTGATAATCACCTAAATTCATCTCATTCCAGTCTATTATAATAAGGTTCCTCAAAAAATCTATTGTAATAATATAATATTGTCCAAAAAAACAAATTTACTGCGGACGCAATTCGGTTTCGGTTCACGCGTGGCGTAGATAAACAAATGTATACATACGTAAGTGGTTCTATAATGTTTACAAATTAAAGCTAAGAAACCCTTTACACGGCGGTAAGCCGACGTCTCCCTTGCTAATCAAAACGCAGATATTCCGCCTCGCCTCCCACGAATCAGGAATGTTACTTATAAGGAAACAGTACAAGATTCCTCCTTTAGCATTATGAATTATACATCAGCACGATTTACATGTACGAATTTACCCACCTTCCCCGAAATTCCCCTGATATTGTTTGTCAAAGTATAATTAGGAGAAGCTGGGTAATTTAAGAAAAACGAATTTGCTTGCGTACGACGAGTGTTTACTGAGAACACAAATCATTCAGTGTGGTTTTGTTTAGCTAATTGCCTAATTAATTGCTATGGAATTGGATTTTTTTTGGGAATTCCGGGTATTTAACCAATACAATGATAGTTAATAGCTGTAGTAGGAATTTCGCAAATCATATTACCTGAATTATGTATCAAATAGGTTATAAAATGTGGTTATACGGCATGCATCAGTTTATTTAACAATAAACGTGCACAGAAATAAAATCCTCTTTCATTAATTGCCAAAATTCTCCCCTATTTAATAAAATGACATCATACCCAAATATACTACTTATACACAATAAATATATTTGGCATTCATTTGCACGTCCTTGCATTTCGATCTCACCCTAATATCGCCCCTCTATTAATAGCAAACTCCATTAGAAGACAGAAATAAAGGAAACTAATCGTAATTTATTTACCCCAACTGGTAAATCAAAATACACCCTACGAAAATATACATTGTGGACTTATATCAGTGACTTACCCGTTGCCAGGGAATGCCAAGTAGCCACGGCTCTAATCAGTAGGTCTAGTATAGGTTTGTTAGATTGTCGGAAACTATAAAAGTTTACGTTTTATCGCATACAAAGTGGCGCCTCTAGCGGGAACTATCATGCGACTTTTGACTGATAATGTATGCAGATGACAGAAGAAAACCAAAACATTTTTCGTTTACGTAATTTGCAAAACCCGTACTAGAGGCCCTGTCTGTTTCAGAAACAGTCAACGCATTACTTTGTAAACTACTTCATAGAAAGTGTCAAAATTTAAGATTACGGAAAGCTTTCGAAAGACAGCATCTACAGGGTGTTGCAAAATTGTTTTACTAAGCCGAAACCTACATGTGCAGCATGTTATATAGCTAAGCCCGAAACTGAAATCAGAATTTGTAAATTCGCGATTTTTTTTTCCATAGTAAAAGTCACGTGACCCACAAAGTTTCTATGGAAAATGAAAATTTTTTTTCGCGAATTTTCAAATTCTGATTTCAGTTTCGGGCTTAGATATAACATGCTGCACATGTAGATTTCGGCTTAGTATACCCTTTTTGCCAAACCCTGTATGTGTATACTTAGTCCAACTTATTCATGGTTTTTTAGAAGAGCTGCTGATCCCAAAGCAATTGTGGCAACTTTCATCAAACCCGGAACCTCTCAGTATGTTTAACCACTAAACTGTTAGCGCTGTAGTATGGTGCGGGTGATACCTATCAGAGTCGCGAGCACAAGCTTCGAACCTCCGTTAACGTTGCGTATCGTCAACTGTCACTGTCAAAATGTAAGGCAAAGTTAGTTCCAAAAGTGACATTTGTTTTTTTCATATGTTAGGTGGAATTTCACCAAACGCTAAACGTATTTAGTAGCCTGTCATACGTCTGTCAGTTAGTACAAAATGTATTTAAAATTTGATTTAAATACGTTTAGCGTTTGGTAAAAGTGACCCTTCGTGTAGATTCGAAAATAGTATCGAATCCGGTGCACGCTGCACAGTTAGGAACATTTAGCTCGATCGAATTATGTTCCTACGCACATCTACAAAACAATAGATAAATCTACAAATCAAATAAAACTTGAGAAAGTCTATTCTGAGGATGTTTGGTAAAAAATAACAATATTTACGCAATTCCCTTATTCGCGACTACTTTACTTTGTCCGATAAGGACTTTCCGAGGTCTCCTGGCATTATTAACTTTGCGGCTCTCAAAAAGTATTACACAAACTTTAGGGAGCGGAATAACTTATGGAAACGGTTCAAGTATCCATATAATTTGGGAGCCAATGTCGTGATACCTATTTTACCAAATTAGGTTTCGTGCTTCTACATAATTACTGTAGTTATTAAATTGATTTAATGCGAGTCGAGCAAAAACCAGTTTTTCTTCAACATTAATAATGTGTGACACCAAGCAAATATTACTCTGTCGAGTCTTAGAAGTGCGATTTACCGTCATTTGGGAATTCCTCTCTGCCTGGTGACAGTCAGAGACTTAGTTCGTAAGTCATCAATCTCGTTTGTCATAGACTAATGTTCCACCTTGGAGCATCGTCGCACAGTTGGATACCCTAAAGTTTTTCTTCACGAATTGTATCATCTGTCAAAACGAGAGGAAACATAAATTTCCACACGTCTTGCTTGACCGTACTTTGGACTTGTCACGAAGTTCAAATAGAAAAATACATTTCATAATCGAAATTATGAAATGTATTTTTCTATTTGAACTTCGTCGATGGAAATAAAGATATGTCTCGGGTAGGTGTAGTTATACTTGCATTACACATCGTTATTAAGATTTATTTAACCAACTATAATGCAACTAGGTAAGTATCCTAGGGCCACTTACAGAAACATATTAAATCTAGATTTATTTATTTATTTATTTATTTATTTATTTATTTATTTATTTATTTATTTATTTATTTATTTATTTATTTAATACTTTATTGCACAAATATGAGATATAAGTGTACAAAAGGTGGACTTAATGCCAATTTAGTGTCAAATCTCGATTTAAGAAACGTCAGTCCATATAAAATTAGACACTAAATCGAGATTCAACACTAAATCTAGATTTAATATGTTGGTGCAAGTGGCCCTTAGAGTGAAAGGGCTGCTCCATTTGTGTACAAAGTCAACTTATATTAGAAAATAATTATTAAAAAAAAAAACTTTTGCGTTACAATGCGTGACATTTATTAACATGAACTCAGGCCCAGTAACGCCATTATTACAGTCCCATCCGTCAGTAAAATGCCAGTGGACATAAATTGCTGTTGACCCCGCCACGAATTTTGCTTGTTGTCTGTTATAAGTAACTCTTATTTTCCCCTTGGATGTACCTATAACTTGTATACTTTGTTGACCTATTTAAGAAACGTGAAATTTGTTTCCTTCTCTGAATCATTAGGGTAATAATGGAATTGATGATTCGGACCTATTCGGCCAGTGCCTCGATTCACGGTCTACCTTGAGTTACTTTTTATGCCTTATTGTTTCTAAATATATGACTAAAACTTAACAAGAACGCAGACTGTCCTTGTTTGTGCAGAAAACATAATTAGATTAGGTAGGTTCCAGTCTAATTGTTTAATAGTCTGCGTCCAAATCACCTTACAATTTTTATTACTGGTCCACTTTAGTGACACAGACGATTTTACAAAATTTTATACAGCAAATTTTAAGCCTGTTTTACTTTTTTATTCTAGATATAAAATGTTCATGGTTCATTTTTTTTTGTGAATTTACTTTAATTACTTATCGATTTCAGAGTCCTAATGGAAATGTATATTGTATGGATACATTAATTTCCGACTTCTTGACATACAAAAATCTGAGATAAAATGTACCCATCAGCAATGCGAGATGATATTTGCCCATAAGCCACAAGGTTATATCACGAACTAAATATTCGGCTGTCATATTTCAGTTTCATGAAAATCTAATATCCGTCTGTGGCAGTTCAGCAATTACTCCTTAACGCTTTACCCAAGAGCCCGGGTCAAATTCCAGCCATATGTAAATTGACTTTGTATACTTAGGTATGTAGCATTTAAAGGGTTAATGTGCATATTAATCTAAGCGTCCCTTGACACTTTTAGCCCCTGTTCCACAATGTCTGGTTAGTCGCTACCTGTCGGATAAAATACATGCTGTCACTGTCTAAAAAATAATAACAGAAAGTGACAGCATGTATTTTATCCGTCAGGTAGCCACTAACCAGACATTGTGGAACAGACCCTTAGTGACATGAAAATGAAAACAATTGAAATGATATGGCTATCACGTATGCATTACGCATTCCCATTCCCCACCCCATCTCATGTGTGAGGTATAATCATTTTGTAGCAGTAAAAATAAACGGTGCGCGTAATATCTGGGAGACCTTTTGCCCGTACTTAATATTTTAACTCTTATAATATTGTTCCTTTATGCTTCATGTAGTCAGATTTAAATTTATAACTAATATATTACTATTACTATAATTTAGGTAGGCATTTGTTTAAAGCTTTTTCGTATACCTAGCCTTCTATCCATTAGCCAAACTCACGTCAAAAATTCTCACTCAATTAACTTAACCCCACTTTCCTCTTTATAAGTACTGATTTAGAAACTTAATCCGTATTTGAGGGGTACTGTATTTGACAAGGCCTATTTACAAAGTCACGGCTTACACAAGAAATAACTTCCATAATCTCATTTTATCTGTATTGAAACCCTCTCTGGGGTACAACCTCTGTGTACTGTACATACCTACATACATATATGTGGGATGAAAATAAAAGCCGCCGATGCACTTAAACAATCTTTATTTTATTTATTAAAACCCATGAAATGAAAAATAATCTTTCATCCTAAGCGCCATATTTGCAAGAGCCCCTCATAAAAAGTTAACATCATAGACAAGTAATAATTCTATGATTCGTTCTGAAATATCATTGAAATATTATAAATCCTACAGCTCGGCCATCCTGCAGATAGTCTGCCCTCAGACTATGAAAAATCAAATAACCTATATCTTTACTGACTCTACATGGAAACATCATTATGAAAAGAAAAGTAAAAATCCTAAACCCGAAACTTTCAGTAACTTCATAACACAATAAAACTATAATCAGAACTTCATATACCTAAGTATAACAAACAAATATACATAACCAACTTAACTTCTTTTAAAATAAAAATATGCCTCACACTAAAATACAACTTCAATGAAAAAATACGTACTCATTCTTCGTCACTCATTCATCATCATTATCATCACACAAATAAAACTTATAAAAATCTAGACCTTCTTCAGTGTTCTTTAAATCTAGGCAATGGCTTCATGTACTCAGCGTAGTACATGGTAATCTTTAGTCATTGCATCTTTCATAATTCTTTCAGCGAAATTACAACTTTCGTTTACTCTTTTCGCAATTGGTTTGTCCTTAGCTCTCAGCACTATAATTTTCTTCTCGATTCCTTCGTAAGGTATTTCACTCTCCATCAAAACATGTTGATACTGTGTATCTTTTTCTGCACATCTTCCTTTGAACACCTTCTTATTATCGATATATCTCCTTCTTGGGCCATCTTCCTTCTTATCAAATTCACCTGGACAACTCTCTTTTCCAACCATATTTTCAACTTCTTCTTCAACAATCTTTTTCTCACACACCTCTTCAACTTTTTGTATATCAATATTTTCCTCCTTAATACTCTTTACCTTGATTGGTGCCTCTTTCACCTTTGTATTTTCCATGACCTGTTTATTTACAACATTTACAACTTCCGGTTTACGTTGACGTTTCATGGATGTCACTTCGTTTTTCTTGGAATAATGATCACTCCGATAGGTCGCATCGTCCATCCTGACTCCGATCATGACCGCGTGCTGCTTTACCGACACCACCGACTTGTATCTGCATCCGCTGCTCTGTGGCTGCTCAGGTTCCTGCATTACCGACACATCCATCGGCAGTTCACCTCTTGTGCCGCTTGGAGTCGCCACAGTGCTTTCATACTTGATAGTCTGGCCATTGGGACACTCTGATGCTACATGATTTTTTTCTCTACAGCTGTAATACCATCTATCCCGGTTTTGTCTTCTCATTTTCTCACTCGTCTCCATCTTTCTTTTAATATATTCGTAGATCTTTAGTTTCTCCTTCAGATCTGGATAGGTCGTGACACCGTACAGCATGATCTTGTGAATCTCATAATCGACGATGCCATCGACTATGTATTGGATGGCCACATAGTCGGGGTCACCTCGCTTCCCTAGCTCCTTCATCACCAACATGTATTCGTAACAACTTTCTGTGCTCTTCTTCTTGCGGTTTGACATCATCTCGTGTATCTCCTTCGGGTTGACTTCGTCAGGGAACTCCTTCAGCAGAGCCTGCTGCAGCTCATCAAAGCTCTTAAATATATTTTCACTGCGGAGCCACAGACCTGCCACCCCAGTCAGTGCCCTTCGCGCCATCAGCAGCTTCTGTGAAGGTGACCAGCCGAACACCTCTGCATTGTCACTGATCTCCTCCACCCACCTTGCCGCCGGGTACGTCGGGTCCGCTCCCGAGAACCTTGGGATTGTCACCTCAATGTTGTGTAACGAGGGTTGCGCAACGTTCATCGTCATGTCGTCTTTATTTTAAAATAAAAATCACCTTATAATGTATCACCTTCACATTCTTCACCTTTAGTTTATTTCACCTTAATAATTTAGAATTTGCACCATTAGTACGCCGCCATCTTTGTCGTGTGTGAACTTCTTCACCAACACGGACCCCATATTTACAACTATTTACACCTTTATATACATCTTCAGCACCTTTGGCCTATTTCCATCCCGGACGAGCCCCCAAAAGTTGTGGGATGAAAATAAAAGCCGCCGATGCACTTAAACAATCTTTATTTTATTTATTAAAACCCATGAAATGAAAAACAATCTTTCATCCTAAGCGCCATATTTGCAAGAGCCCCTCATAAAAAGTTAACATCATAGACAAGTAATAATTCTATGATTCGTTCTGAAATATCATTGAAATATTATAAATCCTACATATATGTATATACTCAGTCACAGCCTAATCAAGGTCCAATCCATACCACTTCATGAAACAAGCTAAAGTTTGAAGTGATAATTAGAAGGTCCTCATAGTTTGTGTGCAGAAAAACGTATGTAGAGTTGATGCACCCGCTTTTCTTTGTCTTTTTATGGCAACCATAATTTGATTCGATTTCAGAATTATTCATTTTCAATCTTTAAAAGCTACGGTATAAAAGAAAACTATCATGCATAGATGTAATATGTTTTGATAATAATCAAATGCCCATTCAAACCTTAATAGGTTTAAGAGCACTGTATATATTATTAAGAATTATTATAAATAAATGAACAATAAACAATAAACAATAAACAATTAACTTTATAGCTAGACAATAAAACAAGTGGTATTTACTAAATGAATGCAGACAGAACAGATAAAATGAAGTTACCAAGCAAAGACTCTTTTGCTTAAAATGGAATGTACTCAGAATTTTTATTGCCAAGGAGAGAGCGGTTATCAAGAGATTTGTAATGTTGTCGTTCCAGTAATAGAATTTCTTGCTCAAATCTGAACGTGCCTCGGAGTGGAATATAAAATTGTGTGGCCGGCATATTTTATTACTATTACACAATCTTTACATCAATCCCTTGCAGACGTTGAATTTTATGGTTATATCTTACAAGTGCTACTTCTGAAATGATTGGTCATTGAAAATTGTCTGGACTAGATTGGTAAGAAAGAAAATTAAGTATTCGTATTATCTTCGTCTCAAATTGTAAAATAATAAAAAAATAGTAAAAAATGCACCTACATTAACCACATTACCCTTTTTCCGGTTAATTTAACGTAACTCTTAACTTAAACAATACATAATCAATAAATAACATTCTAAAGAGGAAATATAATTATTAAAAAATATAATGCTATAATTACAAGATGAAATTCGAGTCTACATAGTTTCATAACAAATCCTAAATCTACTTTTTCATCCGACGCGTCAGCCAGCCTAAAGAAAAAAACTTATATATTTTATTTTATTAGATGCGAAGTAGGTACTCAGTTTGATGTAAACTTTTTGGGTTCAATTTGTTGTAAAGCGCAAAAACTCGTAGAGTTTCAAATTGTTACGTTTTGTGTTATTTTCAGCATGAAAGAACCCTGTCAAATAAAGAAACTTTGGTTTTTTGCGTCTGAAGGAGGCAAAGAGTTGTTTTTATTGTATTTTCATGGAGCTCGGGATAACTTTATAAGAAGCTTGTAATAACCCTTCGGCTGTCCCTCGGGGCACACAAACGGATTCGTCCGGTATGTGAACTACACTAAATTCGTTATTTGCGGGTTAATAGTTTTATTAGAATCGTATTTTAGGAGGAAAAAAACAGATAATAATGGACGACATGTACATTTAAAAAGCTTTTAAGAAGAATAATCATAAACTTGGAATCTGGAAAATGTGGTTGTCAATTATTTTAACAATGCGCTTCGTGTTTAGTGTTCAATGTGAAAAACTTATATTGAATTTAATAAAGATATCACATACTACATTGTTGTTCGATAAATACTACTGCCATAAGTCCATTTTTAGTAGCCCACCTAATTAATTATAACCATACATAATTATCATGAGAAGTGAACTCAAACACAGAAGTTATGAATTAATTACGGGCCAATGCAGAGTGGGCGGCCATTGCAACAGAAATAACAATATTGTATTTGTTTAACACAATCTAAAACATCATGTATATAGATACATATGTTATTATTACCTATCATCAAATTACATATGTTGGTATTCACAAAATGACAAATATTGGGCCAGGATAGTGGTGAAATTGTTTGACTACATTAGACTGAAACTAAATTTTACGTATTTAATTTAGCTTAATTAATTAGATTTATCCGCAACGCTGCGCCGGTTGCTCATATAGGAAACACTTCGTATGGTTCTTAATTATTCAATGGCACTGCATTTAATTCTTTACAAGTTACCTACCAACTTCCGTTCAGATTTAAAAAATCCGAATTTAAAATCAGTATTTGTACCTATTTTTACTTATTCTGCCGAAAAGCCTCCTTTTAAAAATCTAGTCTGTTAATTACGAAAATATTATGTAAAATCATATAGACTCACACAAAAATAAGTACTTATCCTGTTGGTTTTCCTTCATCACCTAGCTGAATTTTCTTTGTACGGACAGATTAATTTTTGCCCCATCCGTAATAATATACGAGTCTGTTCTGTGGTTACCACTGACCACAACCACTGACTATCCTTTCGGGGATAACAGTCTTGAGTTATGCTATGACTCAACTACATAAATTTACACGTACATAGTCGTCGTTGTAGCTACAATGATGACGTTGAATCCGCCAGACGTTGCCGTGCTCGGCTATCAATTTGGCTTTCTTCCAGGGAGCACAAACTCTACGTCTGTCAGAATGGATCTCTGTGTTATTGCCTTTTAGCATTAAAGGTGGAAACAAACTTCCCGTGAAGAAAGCACCAAATTACCTACTCATACATGGAAAAGACTAGCTCAATGAAGCCGTCTTTTAGTCAAAGCTTGTAGATAAAAGCTAGTTTCTTAATAAAGCAATAAATTCAGTGATATTTACTTATTCTTGTGGCTGCTCTATTCTTTATTGGCAAGAATTCATGCCAAACTCTCCTTAGTTTAAATTGAAAATTTGTCGCGCTGGATTTTGTTATATTCGGTAGAGTGGAAATAATCTTTCATGCCAGGGTTCACTCGAGAAGTCTAAATTGATGATTACTGATTAAGTATTTGTGTAGGTAGGTATATAATTTTGACTGTAGTATTTACTTATTATGATAAATTATCATTAGCTCGGTTAACGAAAAAACTTTTGAATGTATGAATGTCACAGTGCTGAATTTAGACATTATTGCCTCAGTCTAGCCTACTACTAACTACATGTCGTCGTCAGCCTATTGGCACCTTTAAGAGATCAGAGTGAACAAGCAGGTGGCCTACTTGACCCCCTCGCCATCTGACCTCGCCGCGAAGCGCTCACGATACACATCGTGTCATACTCGTATATTAATTATCTCGAACATGGCATATTATGATTACTCTTAGTGCTACTAGGACTAGTTTAGGCTACATAATCACTTAGTTACTAGGTAATTATGTAGCCTAAACAGGAATTTTATCGTTTAAATGTACTAGACGTTTGAAACTGTGAAACAATACTGATTGGGCCCAAGGGTGAACGTTACATGTGCAAGGATCGCATAATAAAGATACTTACAAATAGGAAAAAACGTACGTTTTTCACGTTTACCTCATGTCTTATATTTGAACGATGAAGTTCCTTGTTATTTGTCCTTGGGACAAATTCTGAGAAAAGTATGGGTGCTCGCAAACCTACAAATACCATTGATATAAATAGACTGTAATATCAGTGGTGTTGGCGCTACACATTTTTTTGCGTCACTAAGGAATCTTTAAGAACTTATGTGTAGAGCTGCACATAAGATCGTACGTGGTATGTGGCTATGAAATACCGACCTAAAGTCGACCGTGTTAGATTCATAAAATATCTCGGGTACGATGTGAAAATTCCTGCTGTGTAAATACGATATAAATTGCTTTTTTCCGCGAAAATTTGGTGCGATGTTCTTCGTATATGGTAAGGTTTTAGCTAAAGACTGAAAAGATTATTAACCTGCCTACATTTAATAATAGGCGTTTGTGTTTATTTCTAATTAAGCATACATTAAAATGCTTCCCCATGGGTCAGCCTTTGTAATTCACCACTCAAACTTTATTATACCTAAATTTAATTAAACCGGTCCACTACGTCAAGAGATTAGCCCATGCCACCTCATAAACTTCCTACACTACCTCTTTATAATAAATATCTACCTGCCGATGAATTTGACAATAAGATAGAATAAAAACGAGGTTTTGTCACTTTTGGCATTTTGCAGAAGTGACACCTACAGTAAGGCGAATTCTAAAAGTCGTAGAACAAAAGTTTTTCAGAATGACCTGGATTTTAAAAGTATTGTTAATTTGTGTCAAATATATATAAATACATAGGCAGTATAGGCACACTATATCAGTTTTGCAACACCCTGTGTCTATATACATCTGAAACAAATTAACAATACTTTCAAAATCAAGAAAACTATATCTTAAAGATGATTGAATCAACCAGACATAATTACCTACCTAAAGATTAAATTGAGTTGCGTTGCTGTCTATGCTTTTGACCACTACCTACACACACAGCAAAAAAAAAACTAAACTTAGTGACAAAACTTTTTTAACACTTCTATTCCAACAGTAACAGTCCAAAAATGCTCTAAAAGTCTACACCTAACTGTTCTTGCAAGTTCACAAAAACTTATCTACAGAATGTGTTTAGGTACGTAGTACGTAGGCTTCCCTTCTTAATATGAGGGCCACGTCCGGATCCTAAATGTTTTGTCTGCTTCTTAACCTTTCGTTCCACCAACTTGGGATTTTTATTTAGAAATAGATCCACGCAATAAAATGGTCTTTGAAAACGGATAGCTTTTAACCTTGAACCAAATAACTTGAAGACCTTAGAAATAGATTAAAGAACCTCCGTGGATATTATGTTTATTATGTAGAGAAAAAATTAATAAAAGTTTCAGTGAGCAGGTTCAACTGTGACTTATTTATATTAATACTTGGTAATATTACTAAGTAGCGTTCATAGTTTAGATTCTTATAATGACGTTTTCATTAATTCATTTTAAATGGATTTAAAGAATATAACCAAAGAAAAGAATGATGTAGCTATATAATGCATGAATGAACATAAAAACAGTAAAAGTAAAATGTGATTTATTTTTATAATTACAAACAAATGATTTTAAATTCCGTTCCCATATCACTGATTTTTATTTATTTTTGAGATGCTGATCCTTATTTTTCTCTGAAGGGAAGTCGATTATGAGATTATCCCAACCTAAGTGTATACTTAACTTGAATAATTTGTAAGTACAAAAATAGCACTTAGCGTGGAATCTTTTAGGGCTACACTGCGTTGTGTTTCGCACAATAGAGGTAGATTTAAAAGCAGCTCAGTTGGTTACATCACTGATGGCTCTGAATAGTGAAAAGATTTGCATAGACGGCACGAACAAAGCCTTTACCGAGGGTTTAGAAAATGCAAAAAACAAAATGGCGACCGACGCCATCTTTTATATCCGCAAGGGTACTGATGGTTTGCAGCAATATAGTCAATAAATAAGGTCATGAGCCACATTTGACAGATGTCAAATATAAACATTATTTTTTCGGGGCGTATTTGTTTTTTTACTCTAAATTTAACTGTATGTTTTGGTTCCACTGACATAAAAATATTAATATACTTATATGCAATCAAGTATGCACTTATGAGTTATAAATTGGTTTTGAAATTGAAATGAAATAAATGACCTTAATAAGGCCGTAAACTTAAAGTTTGGACTAGCTTACAACCTGTCGTTTTCGGCGTCATTTCACTCTGTTGATTGTTATATCTTATACTTATTGTGATTTAAACTATTTACCTACTCATCTATTTGTGCCTAGCTTTCTTGTATAAATTTGAAAACGCCCCGTGCGGCTATATTACTCATCTACTTATTTTGTATCATCAAATTCAGTGTGTATGAAGTTGGTCAGTTAGTTGCAAATAAATCATCGTTGCTTAGAGACGTCTTTTCCTCAAAACCTGTACCTATACAAGCAAAACTCAACCTTATTTACGTAACAAATTGGTCCATAATCGAGCCTGATACAAAGTTGTTTACGCGCAATCGAAGAAATAGATAACGCCCGAGAACAAAAGAACCTCCGGCCGGCTACATTTTTTGTGCTATAAATAGACTAATAAAAGTGAACATTTTGTGACAAAGTTATTAAAAGTGTTAATTTAATACGGACAATATTAAATTGTGAACATTTAACAATTTGTGTACGTGAGTCCAGACGGACCTACTTTGAAAACTTTGAACATTTGTGTTATTTCTACAAATCGGCTGTGTAATTTTCGTGATTTATCATGACATCAATGGAGGAACTCATTGATCAACAAGAGGACACTGCGATTTTAATTCAGAAGGCACAAACAAACTTCAAGAAAGCACCTAAGGCCAGATTAACACTTGGTTATTTAAAAGTACGAATACAATGTATAGACGAGTACTGGGACACATTTAAAAACACGCACACATCATTGTTAAAAGCTACTAAAAGGGAAGAACGGGCTTGTTTACCGTATTTTACGAATGAAAGCTACAGCGAGTGTGAAGATATTTACCTATCACTAAAATCGGACATGCAAGACTTGGTTAACATATTGACAAGCACGGAAACACCGAACATTTCAATGACAAGCGAACATTCTAGAATTCAAGGAGCAGGAGTATCAGTGGATGTGAGGCTACCGAGGATTGATTTACCTAAGTTCTCCGGTAATTACGAAGACTGGCAATCGTTCGAGGACACATTCAATTCGCTCATACATAACAATGCGGCGTTAAGTAGTGTTCAAAAGTTACATTATTTAAAGGCATGCCTGACTGGTGAAGCCAGTGCTACATTGAAGTACTACCAAGTCACAGAGAGTAACTACGCACCTGCTTTGGAAACATTAAAAAAGCGCTACAGTCACAAGCGACTTATAGTCAACACAATCTTAAAACGTTTATTTATGCAGAGGAAAGTACAAGCACAGTCCCCAACTCAACTGAAGGTCTTCTTAGATATAACAAGAGAATGTTTGAGCGGGTTGAAGAATTTGAACATAACAACAAGCACATGGGATCCAGTGTTGTTATTCATATGTACACAGAAGCTGGATACTGAAACTCATAAGGAGTGGGAAGAGCATGTCAGCTCATCATCATCATCAGCAAGCTTAGATGAACTACCAACATTCAAGGAGTTCTTGACGTTTCTCGAAGGCAGAATTCACACTTTAGAGCTCACCGTGGCAATTCCAAAGCCGATTAAAGAACGCACATTCCACGTGGCAAGCACAGAAGATAAAACATGCGTATTCTGTAATAAAGAGAATCACACGCTTTCACACTGCAGAGAGTTTGCTAAGCTGACACCCACGAACAGAAGTGAATTTGTTAGAGACAAAGGATTGTGCTACAACTGTCTGCTACCGGGACACCCTATATTCTACTGCAAGCTGCAAACCTCATGTCAAATATGCCGGAAAAACCATCATTCACTTCTACACGAACGAGTTAAACAAGATGTCACTGGTAATAAGGAACAAATAAATGCAACAGAGGCAGCCTTGTACACTGATGTGGAGGATGAAGATAACATTTTAGAAGACAAAGAGCATGAAGTCGCAATATCTTCTCATTTCGTGAGCAAAAAATCTACAGCACTACTGGCAACAGCACTTGTGCCAGTGAGAAATGAGGCAGGCCAGACTACTGTACTACGAGCACTGATAGACCAAGGGTCTCAAGCAACGCTAATAAGTGAAAGAGCAACTCAACTACTCAAACTAAAAAGAACACAAGTTCAAGGAACTGTAAAGGGTGTTGGTTCAACTACTACGCAAATCAACCATGCCGTACAAATAGAGCTACGATCAAGAACTGAAAATAATTTCAACATCAACGTGAGAGCATACGTCATGGCTACAAGTGTAACGTCGCAACTACCAAACAAACCAATACCATGTGAAACGTGGAAACACTTAGAAGGTATAACACTGGCTGACCCCAGCTTCAATAAACCAGGAAGAATCGACATGTTGCTGGGAGTCGAAGTCTATGCCAAGATATTAAAGAATGATGTAATCAAAGGCCCACCAGGCTCCCCAATTGCACAAAACACAAGCCTGGGATGGATCTTGTTTGGAAATGTAGATACACAGAAAGAAAATGAACAACTAATTTCACTACATTGCCTTGATGTGGATATGGACGACATGCTCAAATCTATGTGGGAATTAGATGAAAATAAACAGCGCACACTCACAGCAGACGAGAGATTATGTGAAGAGATATATAGAACAACCCACTCAAGAGACAAAGAAGGAAGATACATAGTGAAATTACCCATGAAGTACAACGAGCCAAGAGCTACACAAGGTGAAACAAGAAACATAGCTCTCAAAAGACTACAACAGATGGAAAGAAGGTTCGAGAGAAATTCAGAGCTACACCAAGAATACAGAAAAGTTATGGAAGAATACATAGAACTGAACCATATGGAAGAAGTACCACAAAGGGATATGGATAAACCTGCTGTATATTTGCCACATCACGCCGTGGTAAAGGCAGAAAAAGACACCTCAAAGACGAGAATTGTGTTTGATGCAAGTTGCAAGGGCACGAACAATGTGTCACTCAATGATGATTTACTCGTAGGACCACCTTTACAAGAAGATCTGAGAAACCTCATCATAAGATGGAGAATGAAACCCATATGTCTGGTTGCCGATGTACAAAAAATGTACCGAGAAGTTATGGTAACTGAAGAAGACGCTGATTACCAAAGGATACTGTGGAGATCAAACTCATCAGATGAGGCAAAGGACTACAGGTTGTTACGAGTGACATTCGGAACATCATCAGCACCGTTCCTTGCTGTCAGAACCTTAATGCAAATAGCTGAAGATGAAGGTAAAGATTTTCCTGCGGAAGCTAAAACAATAAAGGAAGACTTCTTTGTTGACGATCTTATATCTGGGAGAGACAATGTAGAAGAAGCTCTTCACGCAGCAATCACTATAACAGAAATATTACAAAGAGCAGGTTTCATTCTTAAGAAATGGTCGTCAAATAGTGAAGAATTACTAAATCAACTGAGACCACAACAAATAAATTCTGAAACAAATATAGATATCAAGACAGAAGGAACAATAAAGGCGCTCGGGTTGACCTGGAATCGAATCAAAGATGTACTTACCTATCAGCTGCATCTGCTTCCTCCTCCTGAAACAATAACAAAAAGAAAAATCCTTGCTGAAGCTCAAAGACTATTCGATCCGTTGGGTTTTCTTGCACCTGCTATCATACCTGTAAAAATAGTCATGCAGAAACTGTGGCGCGATGGAGTCTCCTGGGACGAAGAAGTGGAACCTGAAAGAAAAAGAGAATGGTTAATGATTAGAGAAAGTTTAGAGTATGTCAAGGAAGTTGAAATTGAGAGATGGCAACATACCTGTGAAGCCGTAGCAGAAAACACAACAGTTCACGGCTTCTGTGATGCGTCCAATAAGGCGTATGCCGCTGTAGCGTACATGAGAGTCGAAACCGCTGAAGGCAACTATGAGACCAGTATCATAGCAGCAAAGAGTCGAGTGGCACCAGTCAAACCAGTGTCACTTCCAAGATTGGAACTGTGTGGTGCCGTGCTGCTGTCTAGATTGTTAAAGCAAGTTCAAGAGGCCACCAGAATACCCAGTAGCCGTATATTTGCCTGGACTGATTCTGAAATTGTATTATCATGGCTATTTGGTGATCCTGCGCGTTGGAATGTCTTTGTGAGTAATCGCGTTGTTGAGATCCTAGACAACACTGGTAACCAGAGATGGCATCACGTTACATCAGAAAACAATCCAGCTGATGTAGCTAGTAGAGGATTAATGCTAACAGAACTAGTGTCCAACACACTATGGTGGAAGGGTCCAGCGTGGCTACAGAAGAAAGAAATACAATTCACTAGACCGAAAACTCAAACAGAAGAAGAACAGAGAAAGATACATGCAACACAAGAAATGGACGTTATACCAAACTTTGAAGAATATGACACTCTGCAAGAACTGATAAGAGTCGTGACATATGCCAGAAGATTTCTAAATTTCAAAAGACACAACGATACAGAAAAATCTTTTACCACTGAAGAGTTGGAAGAAACATTACGAAAGATAATAAGTACAGTACAGAAAATAGAGTTTACAAGGGAAATAGATGCATTGAAGGAGAATAAACCAGTGCACACCACGAGCGCATTACGACCACTCACTCCATACTTGGATACTGAAAATCTCCTCAGGGTGGGCGGTAGACTCAGGAATGCAGATATACCAGAGAACACAAAACACCCGATTATCTTGGGACACAAGAACACACTGGTTCCTTTACTCGTGGCCGATGCTCATATTAAGACCATGCATGGAGGCATTCAACTGATGATGGCTTATCTGAGAGCCCGTTATTGGATCATAAGAGTGAAGAGCATAGTAAGGTTACATATTCACAAATGCCTAGCGTGCGCCAAGGAAAGAGCTGCTCAAAGAACGCAAATAATGGGCGATCTGCCAAGGGCCAGAGTGACCCCAACGAGACCGTTTTTGCACGCTGGCGTAGACTTTGCTGGACCGCTCAATGTATCGATGGCGAAAGGAAGAGGCACGAAATGTTTCAAGGCATATATTTGCATATTTATTTGTATGAGCACAAAGGCGATCCACTTGGAACTCGTGGGAGACCTAACTGCAGACGCATTCCTCGGTGCATACAGAAGATACGTGGCAAGAAGAGGAAAATGCAGTCATTTGTGGAGCGACCATGGCACGAATTTTGTGGCAGCCAACAAGGAATTGACAAAACTATGGAAGGAAGCCAATTTAGAAATGCCAGATCATGTGAAAGATATGCTCATTGAAGAAGGTACCCAGTGGCATTTTATACCACCCTATAGCCCTAATTTCGGTGGTTTGTGGGAAGCAGGGGTGAAGTCTGTCAAATACCACCTGAAAAGAACCTTAAATCACAATCTTACCTTCGAAGAGATGTCGACAACACTATGTCAAATTGAAGCTTGTCTGAACTCCCGGCCCCTGTGTCCCATTGATACCGTGGATGTAGACAACATTGAAGTGTTAACGCCTGGCCACTTCTTGATCGGCGAAGCTCCCATAAACGTACCAGAACCTGATTTATGTGATACCAACTTGAACCGATTAACAAGATGGCAATTGACACAAAGATTAGTGCAACATTTCTGGCATCGATGGCAAGCAGAATACTTGACCCGTCTCCAAAATCGTCCGAAATGGCAAAGACGCAGCACAGAATACGAAGTCGGTGACATCGTGCTCCTGAAGGAGGAGAGCTTGCCCCCGGCCAAGTGGGCCCTGGCCCGCGTCGTGCAGAAGCATCCCGGCCAGGACGGCGCGTGCCGAGTCTATAGTGTCAAGTGTCGTGGAAAGGTGATAGTGCGATCTGTTACAAAATTGTGCGAACTGCCAGTGAACTGTGAGTGAGATTAAGTGGACTGTTAATTTGATGAACTTTTAAATGATTAGTGGTATGCATGATAGTTTTAAGTAATTTTACATAAAAGCATGGTCAATCGATATTTAGTTTTATCACCAGTTAAATTTATTGTGTGCTTACTTTGCAGAAATTTTAATTAATTGCTTCCAAAGTAAATAGGATTAAGAGAGATTTTGTAAAACCTTTATGTAAGGTTTTGGTGGGCGGCATGTTGATTGTTATATCTTATACTTATTGTGATTTAAACTATTTACCTACTCATCTATTTGTGCCTAGCTTTCTTGTATAAATTTGAAAACGCCCCGTGCGGCTATATTACTCATCTACTTATTTTGTATCATCAAATTCAGTGTGTATGAAGTTGGTCAGTTAGTTGCAAATAAATCATCGTTGCTTAGAGACGTCTTTTCCTCAAAACCTGTACCTATACAAGCAAAACTCAACCTTATTTACGTAACACACTCTGATACCCTATTATCGAATATGATTATAGGCGGATTTTGTTACATATTTTTGGTGGTAAAGTATACTAACAGGGTCGTTAGGTCTAGCTGTAAAAAGTTATGGTCAATTTTTTTAGATAAGTAGTCATTCTCTAAGACGTGTTTGTTGCTATTGTAGGTCAATGATAGAATAAGTTACTTTATACCGTAAAGTTAAAGCCTACTGAAATTCGGCGGGTCCATAAGTACTTATTAATACTATTAACATTACTGTTGCTACAGTCGGTTTTAACGTTTCTCATATTTTTCATTCTAATAATTATAGACTAAGGCCTAATTTCACACCATTCGGTTAGGTTAAAAATACCTCGGTTTGGTTACATGTTGGACCGTTAAGGTTAGTGAGTGTCCCACCATGCTAAATCACGGGGTTAACTCCCTTGATCGGGTGATAAACTTGATTGCTGCTGTGGGGTTCCGCTCAGACTTGGTTAAGACCGGTAACCAGGCAACGGGTTGTTTACTTGTCACTCATTCTGTCAAGATTCAAGATGGAAAAATGAACAGAGCCTTTGATAAACAATATACGAACTAGATGTTGTGTGACATAAAAAATGAAGCGAAATACTGTCTGGGTTTTATATAATGCCAAACCGAGATAAAAGTTTAAATTTAATGTCCTAACCTAACTTGGAACCGCAATATAGAAACACAAATTGATGGCCCTACCTGGAAATCGAACCCGGGATCCCTGGCTGATGAAGCTGAGCTTCTACCACTAGACCACAGAGGTAGATTCAAGAAGTTAAACCTAATGACTTAATGAGAACTATTGAATTAAGTGAAAAATCTTCTAACAAAATATTTTAAAATAAGACCTTACTTAGAAATTGATATGATATTTCCCGAGAAGTTTCTTTTGCACTGACACTCCATCTTGTTCGTTGTATTGTTTTTCAAAGGGCATGGCGTAATAATATTATTTTCAATGACGGATGTCAAAAAACAACCTCGGTAGAAATAGTAACCATGGCAACCTCAAAACCAAAAAGTTTGGTTGTTTGAGGTTGTTTGAAATCACAGAGACATAGACAACAAATTTCAATGAATATGACAGAATATTGAGTGAAGTGTGAGGGAAATGAGTGAATGATACACATAATGCTGGATTTATGAATGGTCTGTTAGATTTTCGTCGTGGGACTCATCCAGTTAACAAGGGTAATAATCCTTAAACGCGTCGTCAGCAAATCCGTTATTGAGACTGTAACTAACAGAATCATGAGAAACCAGGTCTAAGGCCTAATTTCACACCATTCGGTTAGGTTAAAAATACCTCGGTTTGGATAAATATTGGACCGTTAAGGTTAGTGAGTGTCCCACCATGCTAGATCAAGGGGTTAACTCCCTTGATCGGGTGATAAACTTAATTGCTGCTGTGGGGTTCCGCTAAGACTTGGTTAAGACCGGTAACCAGGCAACGGGTTGTTGACTTTTGACACATCTGTCAAGAATTCAAGATGGAAAAATGAACAGAGCCTTTGATAAACAATATACGGGTTTTATATACTGTCAAACCGAGATAAAAGTTTTAATTTAATGTCCTAACCTAACTTGGAACCGCAATATAGAAACACAAATTGATGGCCCTACCTGGAAATCGAACCCGGGATCCATGGGTGATGAAGCTGAGCTTCTACCACTAGACCACAGAGGTAGATTCAAGAAGTTTAACCTAATGACGTAATGACAATTATTGAATTAAGTCAAAAACCTTCTAACAAAATAATTTAAAATAAGACCTTACTTGGAAATTGATATGTTATTTCCCGCGAAGTTTCTTTTGCACTGACACTCCATCTTGTTCGTTGTATTGTTTTTCAAAGGGCATGGCGTAATAATATTATTTTCAATGACGGATGTCAAAAAACAACCTCGATAGAAATAGTAACCATGGCAACCTCAAAACCAAAAAGTTTGGTTGTTTGAGTTGTTTGACATTATAGAGACATAGACACCAATTTCAATGAATATGACAGAATATTGAATGAAGTGTGAGTGAATGATTCACATAATGCTTGATTTATGAATGGTCTATTAGATTTTCGTCATGGGACTCATCCAATTAACAAGGGTAATAATCCTTAAACGCGTCGTCAGCAAATCCGTTATTGAGACTGTAACTAACAGAATCATGAGAAACCAGGTCTAAATAGAATTTTGATAGCCATACATAAGCTATATAATAGAAAGCATCCTATTATATAGCCTAATTATTTAGTTAAATTATCTGAGTCATTATATTTTTCAGATTATCACGCATAACCTTTGCAAGGAAAAGATAAGCTAAAACTAAAAAAATAGGCCATGGACCATTGAAACCAAAAGCAACTTTGAAAATCATGGCCACATTTCATCTTCACTGCCTATTTGATAAAGCTTTTGGTTGCCTAGTTCCTTTCCCGTTCTATAGAAAAATATGAAAATTGTCGTCAGAGAATTGGGTCACACTAGGAAAATATCCGATAAAACGTTATAGCCATATAAATAATTTTGAAGGATTTCCAAGAGATGGAAAGTATGTTTTCATAATAATATGTACACGACACTTACCATAACATAAATAGATTTGGTTTACATGTATGGTAACATACTTTATTCTAGCAAATACGATTTATTATAGGCACAAATATATATAAATGTCATTTAAATATGTAAATGTTATCATAAATCCTCATAACAGAGTAAAAAGCCTAAATGAGTCATACGAGCCTTTTGGCTGAACATTTAATTTAATAAGTTGGGTATAATGTAGGTACTATACGTCTTTCACACAACTCGTTCCATCCCAGCGCGTCAACCATTTTCATTGTTTGAAAGTTACCAAATAGAAGACACATTTGAATCATGTCAGATAATAGTGTTGAAGATCCATTGGGGTTTGAATTATCTTCCAGGGTGATCAACACCAAAGCCGACATGAATACGGTTATTTGTATTCCGCATCCCAAATATTTGGCATTTATGTAAACATCCTAACTAATATTATAAATGCGAAAGTAACTGTGTCTGTCTGTCTGTCTGTCTGTTACTCTTTCACGCCAAAACTACTGAACGGATTCGAATGAAATTTGGTATACATACGGTCTAGACCCTGAGAAAGAACATAAGCTACTTTTTATCCCGGAATTCCCACGGAAAAACTTTTGAACAGCTAGTATTATATAAAATCATAAGAACTCTGCAAAAACTTAACGAACTTCTTATTATTGTAAAAATTATGTTAGTATTGAGATGCTAGGGAAGTATATATTATTATTATATTATATAAGGGAAGTGTAGAACTTATTCTACACTAAATGCACACACACATTCTTGTTAAAAGCATAACAACCAAGAAAGACACTTCCCTTCTGTGCCCTTACAGAAACAACATAACATATCAACAACAACGTAACAGCCGTCAGAACTATTCAACACCCATCCAAGATACTATCGAATAGCACAAAAGCGTCCTTGAGAGTCGGTTCTCAGCACAAAGTAGGTCTGTCGGGGTAATGCCTCCTATCTTTCTTTTTCACGCGCCCCTACTAAGCAAATAGGTCAGGCTTTTTGTGCTTCGAATTACCGTCACCTCTTTGAGTGGATCGCGCGAGGTGCATGCGCTTTTGAACTGCTTTAATTATAATGCGGATTGTGTTTCAAGCTGCGACTTGAATGTTTGTTGAAGTGTCTGTTTTATATTTTCTGTATTTATGGGGTTGTGCATGTATAGGTGAACCCTATATGTATCATACTAAGTGTGAAGGCGAAAATATTATCTCTAAAGCTCAGTTACCGTACACTACGTTATATTTACTAGCAAACAATAGATAAGACTGGTCCAGATCCTTCCAAAACATCAGATTGAAGAGGCAAATAATTATAATAATTATTGCGTCGTAGAAATTAAAGGAGTTATAAGATGTAAAGGGTTTCATGACGAAATTTTCGTCGCCATATTTTCATTGAGCAGCTTCCACGCAATTTACAAAGACTTCAGGCAAACCAATTTATACAAGTCTGTACTTAACAATAAATCATTTTAGTATTTCGCTTTGTAATCTGTTCCGTTCATTAATCCTTTTGACTTTAGAAGTACATTGAAGATAACAATGGACCCTCAATTGTCTCTAGAATCTTCTAATATTTTAAATGAGCTTAACGAATATTAACTAATTACTTTTTAGTAGGTATAAAGACTGTTTGATAGAAATAATTTCAACACTACTGAAAAGATGCACCTTATATTGATGATCTACCAGACAGACTAAACATATTTTTACTAGAAACATACCGTAAGCAAATAACTTATTGGATCTACCATACAATTTTACCTCCTACTTTAGAAATTTTGTATGAGACGTCGCAAAAAACCATTAGCGAGAGCATGTTTGCGAAAGTTAAATTTGAACAGTGCATCAACATCAACATATCTAAGCAACAACAATAGTGTGGATGAAAACATTCACTATTTTCACCCCACGAGCTGCTGTTAAAAAAATTACATATCAATTTTTGACCAACATAATATAGCTTATCGCTTCACACACATACAATCCTCGCTCATGCCATCCTTCTCCCGCAGGGATGTCAGTGGGCGGCGACGGCAACGTGTCCTCCACTACAGAGACTACCCCGGCGCTGGAGGAGCCCGAGCCGTCGTCGCAGCCCTACTTCGACAACGCGACCAAGCGGGAGTACACCGCCGCGGTCGGACAGCCGGCGTACCTGCACTGCAGGGTGAAGAATCTTGGCGATCGCGCTGTGAGTTTTGTTATGTTATCATAATTGACTATGTTTTTGGTGTAGTTCTGTGGGCTTAATCGTGGCTTCACTGTTGATAATATTATGAATGACTTTGGTTTTGTATAGTTCAGTGGGTATGGTGGCTTCACTGTAGCCTGAACATAGTTTATTTTGCAGCGATGATTATAAAAACAACATTAAAAGCTAAAAAAAATTCTAAAGTCTGTTTTTAAATCTCAGATACTAAATTGGTAGATTCTTAACTGTTCATCAACAGTCGATTGTTCCGCCAATAGAACGATACGACTTAAGTTTTTAACACGAAAGCAAAATATTTTTTATTACGCGCTAATATCAATGCTGTAGTATTGCTACGCCGTGCTACGCCGTAAGTATGCTACGCCGTAGTATAGCTACACCGTGCTACGACGTACTACGTAGTGTGCTAGTTTTTGTAAAACTGATTTTTTTGTTTTTCAGATACTAGATGCATAAAACAAAAAAACTCTCTATATGTACCTATTTGAATTTATTTGACAAAATTTTATACAGTCTACGAGTATACTTAGTAAGTTAGTGTTAGTCTGTACATGTTGGATTGATTTAAAATATATAATTATCTTATTTTAATAAATTAGGTAGGTATAATTTAAATACAAAAATATATGTAAATTTAAACGTCATCTCCATATAAAATTCATGACAGATGTGTCAAAAGTAAACCACTACTCCCTGGTTATGCTCTAACAGAGAATGGAGAAATTGGCACTAAACCTATTTTTTAAAATGTACAATCATTTTAAGTGTCCAAACTGAAAGTAGTGACATTCCTTTAAACGCGGTCTCTGCCGAGGCGAGTTATACAGTTGTGGTTTTGATATTACAGTGTTAGTTAGAGCGGTGGAGATAGAACGTAAATGGTCATTTGTGGCGAGTCCGCTAGTCTCTTTGTGTCAAAGAGTTTTGAACTCGGCAGTACACGCCGTATGCATTTCGCCTCGTGAGTCGTGACCTTTTACGCTTTTATGTTTAAGTATATAAATAGTAATTTTCCTTTGCGCTTGGCTCTTTTATAGTATGAGATTATTTTATGTTATTTCTAGATGCAGAAACCGTGCTCCAGAGGAATGAAGTGCTCAATAAGAGCATATTATTAACAACCTGCATTATTGAGGGCCTTTTTTCTCAGATAATTCTCTACTAATCATGCTCTATTTGTATGGATAATGATGTCGATTCTGAAGGTGGAAATTCTAATTTTAATGCTGTCATAACCTTAAATTCTTTGTTTAAAATTCGACTCCATGACTGTTTTCTGAAATCTCATTTTATACTAGCTTTTTTTTTTGTTTGACAGTGATAAAATTAGAATTTCTGCCTTCAGAATCGAGATAAATATAGTTTTAAAATAGGTTCTTTAGTATCTGTGACGCAAACATATATATTTTTAATTCCGACCGCTGTGGTGATATGAATGAGATCTAAACACAACACCAGCAAGGAACGTTTGCAGTATTTGTAAACTGTTTTTATTCAAAGTTAGTACCAAGTTAGGGCTGCTTTTTCAATGGTCAGATAAGTGTTATCTGAAGAATAAAATTGTTGCTGTCATTGTCTAATACAAACATTCAGATGTATAACAGCAACAATTTTATTCCTCAGATAACGTCAGTACGTGATTATTTTTAAAAGTAGCATTAAAGCCGCTTAGTTTGTGAAATAATAATGTAATATTCTAATTTTTTCAACAACAAAGTTAAACTTATTGTTAATAATTTGGTCCGGAAAGTTACAGTAAACGGTCCAATATCAAAACAAAGTTTACGAATAAAATTAATGTTTCTATGAATTCCAGGGTATTTTTGGACGAAGCGTATTTTCGATGTAGGTAAAACGGATATTACTCGAAATAGATTTTGATTTAATTTATCTACACTATCATAACAAACATTAACACAAGCGAAATATTTTTTTGGAAACCATTCACACAAAACTAAAACGACGTTTATTTCAAAACATTACTAGATCGATTTAAATGATATCTCAGTGAGATCTAAAGTACACATCGTCAACATCATTTGAACAATACATAGCCAGAAATAACTAAAATTGTCGGCAATTCTTTGTTTTATAGCTGCGTACCTTAGCACATAATAGATCTCAAAATAAAACCCAGTAAATAGTAATGAGAGTGGAACGAGAAAAATACAATGCAACCAGCGGTCCATTACTGCAGCTATAAAATCTGATATTGAAAATGAAAACGCTTATTACGCCGCTCAGTCCTGAGAACAATTCGTTTTCTTCTGCATAAAAAGCTCTAAGTTTACTCAGAACAATAGCTCAAGTTACTTTCGCCACCTGCAGGCTGCAATCCCGTCTTCGAACTCAATGTATAATTCATGAGAATAGGGGATATTGCCAGAGGGACTCCCGGCAGGCTTTAGAACACATCTTTGAAATAGTCAACTGAGGGAAAATACACACCCTTTACATACACGCATGGGGAGGGATGAAGCCGTGATAGTCATTTGTTTTGCCGTCGACAAAATCCCGGAAATAAACGTAGATTTAAGTCAGCAGTGTGTCAAGTCTCCTGTGTTCATGTCATGACACATAAAAAAAACACTTGAAAACTCTGTGGAATGGGGGTTTGTTTATTAAGATTATGTTAACTGTAATCTTAAGCCCCAGTTTCTCCAAAGTCAGTTATCTAATCGACCAGGGATTGGTTACTCAATTATTCGTCATCTCCATATAAAATTCTTGGCAGATGTGTCAAAAGTCAACCACTAATACCTGGTTATTCTCTAACCGACTATGGAAAAATTGGCACATAAAATGTCAAAAATGTTTCGACTGTATTGTATACCGCTTAGGTACATCTCCTAGACAAAAATGAGAATTCTCCTTTAAAATAATCATTATAATAATGTTGGTAACAATTGACGCAGCCATACTAATTAATTGCTTCATTACTACGTGCCTACCTTGTAATTAGCTCGTGTGTAATTATTACAGTATAAGGTTTCCAAAAGTAAGGCAGTCATTGCGCACTGAAATTCGTAACCTATTTAATTTAGCAGCATAATAATTAATATTTAATACCTCAATTCTACTTAGTACAGTGCCATTCTCCTTCGTAAGGCTAGACTCTTCCGTCGCTTTCTTGTACAAAACAGTTTAGCGCAGAACAAACGAAGTAATTTTTATTTACTGCATGGGAGGCCGTGGGTTAGAACTTCATGTCGGTTAAATCAGTTTTTTTTTCTCTTTTATATGGGTACATCTGCACGTACTAGATAAATAAAAAATCATTAAATTTGGCCTCTCCTAAACAAAGTTATCCTATATCTACCTTGAACTCAGTTGAGCCTAACAAAGATACCTTTTTGATAGGAAATTCAATTAAAAATTCCGTTAATAATTTTCTATTCAGAAGTAGTTTGATATCTACACACTATTTAAACTTTCACTGTTAAGTTATCTGGGGAGTGATTTTCAAAACTAGTTTTCGTCAAGGATATACAAATACATTCACAAGAAAATAGAAGAGTTAACGTCTCCCAAAGGGAAATCTAAGGAATGGAAAAGCCCTCTTTCATGCTCCGTATCAGAGAGAACAGAGCGCCTCTGGGATGCTTACAACTTAAACTGAATGCCATTAAAATAAATAGTAGCTTTCGACCCATATCCTGTTTTTTTTAAACTTCTCTAGGTATGTTGTTGTTGTTGTTCAGAATTGAAATCGAAGAAAGAATCTCCGTCTACTAACAACTTAAAATTAATGGTTACAAACCTCACCTGCACTGCATGTAGTATTTCTTCTAATGACCAAAAAAAACTGTCAGTTTCACAAAACTTTAGTATGGAATGCAATGCTGTTATTGGCTGTAGGTTATGACTATGACCTAAGTTCCTGACTAAGCAGATTTACGGAAGTGAGGAACTGAGTCTTAAATCCAGTAGTACACAGTAATAATATTACGCTTTAGACTTACAGAGTTAGCAAATGCTTATCTTAAATTATACTAAAACCGCGACACTAGATTCACGCTATAATTTCTGCTGCAAATCTGGATTTAAATCTACATAATATTATAAATGTAAATTGTAAATAGTTAAGTTATCTTTAGGTGTCCAAGGCACTATTAGCACAGAGTAAAGTTTAAAAACCTTGCTTTGTGGGTAAAGTAGCGTATGCAAAGGAATATGAATGATAGAGTAACTTTTCCTCAATTTCCGTCTTCGGTTCCACATTTCATTACTTTTTGAAATAATTTACTACTTTCTTTCATCATTTTCATCATCATCAGTCTGTAATCATCCACTGGTGGATATGGATAAGGACATAGTCTTCTCCGTGGGAGGACAACACTCGTTGTAGGCATTATAGTGAGTTTTGACTTTCCTATTTAACCCTAAATTAGAAGTTAAATTTAAAAGACGACCGCGATTTTCTTTAGTACACAATAAATCAGATATTTTAAACCAAATATTTTCCCTATTATTTTGAATAATGCATATGCCATATTCCTCTGCCTATGTTATTATTACCCCCAGCTAATTTGAACTTTAACGATTCCTTTTATGTGGGAAACGATTTCAATAAAATTTCAATGGATTTATTTTACCACCGCGTTGAACGGAACGGAAAAGAATAATTTCATGAACATATGTTCCAGTTCTGAAATCGAATAAAAATATTCCATAACAATTTTATGTAAGGCTCTTTATTAACTATCACAATGATACACTGTTTTTAGTAACATTCTAGAAATTATTTTTTGCCACTTAGGTACTCGTACGATGTTTTTAAAAAGTGTTTTATATTTCGGATGTATCAGATAGATATATACTACATAGATAGAATACGCTTTATTTGCACACCAACAAAGAATCATAGGTATAACAAATTGCAACTTAATTAGGGTACAAAAGGCAGTCTTATCACTAAAAGTGATCTCTGCCAGACAACCTTTGGATGGAGGGAATAGGAGATAAGATTGTATTTTATGAATCCAACGTCATATTATCCATTTGTATCAATTTTGTTTTTCAAAAGCATGTATATCGTGGGGGCACTGAGCTTCCCGCATTCCTGGCCTCATCGCATGGGGCATTGGAACTCGTCACTAATATTCTTAACATTGATGGTGATGGGTTTCGTATCCCTTTCGTTGATAAGAGGACGATGTGGCATCTAGAGCAAGTCTGGACGAAAGCAAAGGCGTAGAGCTGGCACGTTTGCGGGCGGTCTCCAAGCCTGAGGCGGGTATTTGGCTACATGCTTTGCCTTCTCCACAGCTGGGAACCCTCTTGGACAACGATTCGTTGCGTGTGGCTGTCGGACTGAGGCTAGGCTGCAAAATCTACTACCACCACTACCATATATGTCGGTGTGGTGCACAGGTCGATGCACAAGGACGGCATGGTCTCCATTGCGTCCGGAGTGGGGGAAGGCTGTCGCGGCATCACGCCATCAACGACATCATCCGAAGAGCTTAGTTTCGCCAATATCCCGTCTATATGTATTAGAGCCCCCGGGGCTTAGCAGAAACGACGGGAAAAGGCCAGATGGCCTCACATTGATCCCCTGGGAGAAGGGGCGCTGCTTGCTGTGGGATGCTACATGTGTTTGCACTTTTGCACCTTCACATGTAGCATCCACCATTGCAACTCCCGAGGCCGCAGCAGAACTAGCAGCAAAACAGAAAATAGCCAAATATAGCGGCCTCATGGACAACTACATCTTTGTGCCCGTGGCTACGGGAATCTGGGGTCATGACGGCAAAACATTCATCAAAAGCATAGGCCGTCGCATGAGGCACTGCGGGCTAGACATCCGCTCTGTAACGTTTCTGATGCAGAGGATCTCTCTGGCTGTACAGCGAGGCAACGCTGCCAGCGCCTTCCTGCTGCGTTCCGGAGCAAAAAACATAGTTTTTTTTTGTTTATAGTTAGGCTATAGGTACCTATAGTCATAAGTTTTTCTAAAGTTTAGAATAAGTTATTTAGATTGTATTGTGAACATAGATATTTACAGTTTGATTAAATGATTTACGCAATTATGAACAACATTATGACAAATCTCATAAAATATGAAAAATAAATAACTGTATACAAACAAATGAAATTGATTGTCAGAGAAAATGTAATTTACACCGTGATCTGTTTAAACCCGTTTACTTTATACGTAGTGTTACTTACATGAATATTACCTACCAACACATTGCTGAAATAAAGCCTTTAGCAATCCTCAACTCGCCACAACACTCTGTACTAGGCCTATCACACTTAGACCTATAATACCTATAAGACAGCCCCAAGAGCTCTGCCAACCACCTGTCTGGGGCAGTCGGTCTACTAAACCTCTTAAATCCCATGATTCTACTTAAGACGTATTTGGGGTCAATTTGTAGCCAGCGGCAAATCGCCTCTATTCTACCCTTCCATCGAAAAATAATAGATTATTATTATTATTATTTGGTGGTTAATCTGTTAGCTGCCTAAGCTGGTGTGATCCCGGCTACGAAGCGGATTATGTATAAAACAGATACTCGTACCTATCTACTTAAATGAAGTTACAGTTCTGCTCACTAATTCAGGGCTGATTCAGCTCGTCATTTTGAATGCTATTCCAAAGATTAAGAATTCCTAGATAATTATATATGATGATGATGAAGATGAAGATAATTATAAAGAGTTTTCTTTATTAATTTGCACACCATTGCATTGTTAAAATGGTGCAACTGGGCCTTAAAGCCAGATAAAGAGTTCCTTTTAGTTTTTAAGTTTCTGAATCTAATATATGTTAATTTTACAGAAGTTGTAACCTAGAGTTAAGTAAAATAGTTTCTTATTATCGTTATATGTGTTATGTTCCGATGAAGGCGACATGGTCTTTCTTTGTTAGTACCAAGCTTTCTATAAAAATAAAGGATTAAAAAAAAAAATTGCACACCAAAAAGAAAATTAACAAGTTGTAACTTAATTAGGGTACGAGACGGTTCGAGACGGCTTCCAGACAACCTTTGGATGTATTTATGCCATAGACAACGCGGACTCGGGTGATGTACGCAGTTCACTGTGAAAACATCGCGTTCCTCAGAATACGGAGCTGCACCTTTCTACATGGCGTAAATTGACCTATTTCGCGAACTGGCCACTAACAGCCCGTTGGCAAGTAACACGGGCGGGTGTGCTGTAAACGAAAATAAATTGTCCACTTGGATGTGCCAGCGCATAGTCCACCCTCCAGCCAGAGTTATGGCGGGAATCGCAGTTATGTGTAATATTGTAAAGAGTTTCATAATGTTTATTTGTGGAAAACTGTGGTTTTTGACCCGTGAGCGACGAATAGAGACTTGTGTTTGTTTGCGAAAGTGTTCATTAGACACAAGAGTTATTTTAATATATTTCATTGATAACACATCGTCAGTTAATAGTATGTAAACATAAACGGTTACGGTTATACGCTTTGTATCTATAGATATCATGAGTGTAACAACCTCGAACGCATTTTATGAAATAAACTCCTTTAGTACCTACTTCACCTATCTCGTTATCACAATCATACGTATAACAAACAAGCAAACTTACATTATTTTTAATGAAACCATTCCCGTGCAAAGAAATAGTAAAACCACTTAGTAAGCAGTGGAATTGGCGCCAAAGCGAATTCGCCACAACCGTTTCCTCGCTTCTTATTGGTTAATGGAGCTGAGCGGGGCACATAATACTGGTATACTTCTGTATCTAGTAAAGTAGGTATGTATGTAGAAGCTGTGTGTATGTACATGTGCGTGTGTGTAAGACTTGATTTTATTTCAGCCTCGGAATAATTTTCGTCGAGCTCACTTTCAAGGAATACTAAATGCTTAAAAAAGTTTTTTTTATCGAACCGCAATGAAAACATTTTGTGATTTCAGGCTACAAAGGCCCGACATAAGGTTCACTGATGAAATTCATGATTTATTTTTTGTTTATTAAAACTTTTCCAGGTACAACCTATGTCTATATCAATACGTATATAAACGTATGTAGTGGTACGTCTGTACCACTGGGGTACCTTAGGACAGCAACAACAATAGGTACAACGTATTATGTATACCTCTATAACATCTTCCCCGTTATTTATTATAAAAAAAACTACCGAAACCTTTATTTGAATTAGGAATAATTTAACAAGCGTAGTGCAGAGGTCCTTCTGGTCACTCCGAAATAAAACAACGTAGGAAGAGGTCGAGGGCGCAAATCTGTACGTTTTGGAAGTGAGCCAGCGGTAGAGCCGCCATGACATTACTGGCTGTTTCGCGGTTAATAACGGCTTTATTCCATTTTTAAATTTAAAAACCGCGCGAATTTTACTCGCTTGGCTCGCCCTATTGGGTGTTTATTACACAGGTGTTCGTTTTTTGGGTCCCGTAAGCCAGCTAATAAGGCCCTTTTTGAAGGTTCTCTCAGTCTGTTCGTAAGTCAGCATACTATATCCTACAAGTATCTTGTATATATGTATCATATTTTTTTACAAAGTTTACAATGTCCCCATCTGTAGTGTAACAAATTAAGTAAGAACAAACTGTAAACTATTTCAAAGTTATGCGTATAAGTAATTTTAGTCGTTTGTCCCCTTACCCAGTACCTACATTATGGTATTTTTTGTATTATGATTATGATACAGAACCCTCCAAATGAAAAATAAACACGTGGGTTAAAAACTCTGGCAGGTATACACACAAACAATTTTATGAGGGCTGCTTATTTAATGGAGCTGTTTACCACAGGTGAGGTACAGGTTTTTTTGTAACACACACGTAGACCAGCTCATAGACAGGTCTCTGAGCTGGCCCAAGATCGTAAACAATGGCGGCGCTTTACTTCGGCCCTGTGCTCCCCAGCGGAGATTGGGAATAAGTAAGTAAGTAAGTACACGTAGACACAAGCTGCATAAAAATGAATGTGTAATTAATTAATTACACTTTATCACTGTTTTATCAATCCACTAAACTTTGCAAACAAACCAATAAAGTATTTGACGTATTTTTCATGAAATTTTACCTCATACTAAAATGTATAATGTACAACTACATAATACATCTGTAATGTAGCAGTTCAGCTGGAGCGGGTCTGGACCACCGGGGAGCGACCCCTGGGTGAATCGACCACTCTGGCCTCCCCCGAGAGTAGGGGTTGGATGCTATATTAAATATGTACTTACCCTAATGACTACTGGTTTCCTAGTGCTTAGGGCTGGTACTGAATGTCTCTCGAATGGTGTATACCGGGAAGCGGTCCTAGGCTAGCTCAAGTCGGTGCCGGGCCTCTGAAGGAGTCTCCGGTCACCCTGGGGGATTATAATATGACCGTGAAGCGGTCCTAGCTATTCTATCCTTATTCCTGAGGCCCCTGGAGGGAAATAACCTCGGTAGGTGTACGGGATGGAAATGAATAACACGGATTACAATATACAACAATTAGGCGGGACTGGCTCCGCTTTATTTACAATAATAACTTATATGTCTAGTACTTACAGCTTGTAACTATATATTCACCACACAAATGCACAAATAAGGATAATTATCTATTAAGTATCTAACTATTTAAACAGGGCCCTGAAGGGGCAAACGCGGATTTATAGCAAATAGTAGGAAAGGACAAAGGGTACAGGATCTTGGGCTAATAATTGCAGCCGCGCCGCGCTCGAAGCCTCAGTCACAACGAGGGGGTAACCAAGCTGCGCCTATCGAGACCAGATCGTCGCGACGCAGGCTATACAATAAGGGTGAGTGGGAAGGAAGCACGGGATGGGAGCTGATCAGACGCCGGAGCTGGAGTTGACGAATGGTGCCGGAGCGGCGGTCTTGCGGTGCTTTATAGGTGCGGCGGCCGTGCCGTCCCGCTTCCCCTCTGGTCACCCGGAGTGGTCTGTGCGGTGCCCCACCCCGCGGCGTTCTTGTTGTTGGCTCGGAGATGCGGGTAGGTGTGTGGCCGTTGTTGTAACGACTTCGTTACATTCTCCCCCCTCAACAGTAGAATTTTTACCTGATAAAAATTCACAAGATCTGTATACATATTGTCAAAGGGGATTATGCGGTTAAACGGTTATTTTTACGGGATTATTTGTGCATTCGGTATTATATCTTTATGCTATTATTACAAGTTATATTATTTCGGTATGCAGTATGCATTATTATTTACTTTAGCAAAAAAAACAAGATTATAAGGTAAATAGTACATGAGCATTTCATCTTTGCTTAGTGCAGGTAAATTCGGACGGAAACGGTGTATTCGGTATTCTTTTCTATACAAAAGATTGTGAATATTTTGTTTTTATGAGCATGAGCAAGGATAAAATGCGCGGTTGGTTTTACTTACATTGTAGGCTATGTACAACTTATTGTGTACTCGGTATACATTTTCCTTCTTATATAATATAGTTTCGGTTATTTACTGATGCAATTTACTAAGTTCTTTACATTGCAAATCAATTAAAAGTTAAAATTTATACGGCGCATGTGCCCTTGCGCTGCTGAAATTTACTCGGTTTGACACTTGACAATGAATGAGCCGTTTTCCTTGACAGCTGTCAGTTGAGCTTTTGGGTAAGCCGATAGATGGCGTGAAAACGCAGTGTACCAACTGTCAAAAATTACATAGAGAGCAAAGAGTACTAAACTCAGAATAAGAACTCACTAGTTGTGATTAAATGTCGGGTGGTAGCGCGAGCCATCCTTCCGAGGCTCAGACTGCATGTGGCTTGGGATAGTGCTAAGTATTCTGTGAATACGGCTTTCCGTCCAGTTAGTTTGGCATTCCGTTTTCGTAACTCTATCTTCAGATTGGCAAGGGACCATGATCCATAGTCCTTAGGCATTATTACAGTATAGCAGTCACTATCACAAGAGTCACTATCTCAAAAGAGTCACTATCTCAAGTGCACTAACTCTACAGTATCAAGGGAGGAGGAGCAGATAGCTCAACTACAACTCAATTAATACAGGAGAAACACAAGGAAACTGAGAAAACTTGAAAAGAACGGCTGTACGCACAATCGCACTGAACGCTGAAGCAACAGTGACATCGACATCATAGAGAAAATAATACTACAATTCTACCTACCTACGTCACTTTCACATTTCGTTAGCCTCACAGAATAACATATTGTGATCTGAGTGTGTTCTGAGGGTTTGAAAGTTGGTCACAACCCCAGACAACGCCATCTATTTATCCAAAAAGGAACTTTTTTTTTTTTTAACAAACGCCTCATTAACAACCAAAATTCTAACCTATGTACAGTCAGGTGCAGAAAAACCTGACCCCCTGCATTTCAAATAGAAATTCAAACTACGCAAAGCCAATTTGTCGGTGTGACGTATGTTGCGGTAGTGCTCGTGTCTATAGACAGACACAGAACTATTTTACTATTCTCCTATTTATATCCATCATTTAGATTTTAGATAATATCCATCATTTACACAAACTAACGAATTCATAGAACAATAATATTATGAAATACAAAATTTAAATTATTTTTGTTTTTCATCTGGGCTCGAACCCGCGGCCCAATTATTCGCAAACCAACCATTTGCCCGCTACGCCACGAAGCTTATTGAACTCGTTTGCAAAATAGTGAATATGTTGCGGTTCATTAGCAAAAGTATAGTCTATGTAGTGAATAGTGATAATTGTTTACAATATGAAATATTATAAGCGCAGAGGGTATTTTGAATTTATTTCTCATTTGAAATTGTAGACTTGAAGAGAATGTTTTGTTGCATTGAGATGTGTTTTGTTAATTCCATCTGATTGATCTGATTTATATTTATACCTATAATATAATCAAAATTATTGATTTGTAACGATGACAAACGAATTTATTAACAAGGTCATCATTATTAATTGAGTTAAGTGCCAGGACAACATTGGGTTCGTATTTTCTCTTTATAATTTTATTGGTTACTTTATATATTATTGGCTTTCATTTATTTTACTTATAGATTATCATAATATACTTTTTACGCTATAGTAATAATGTCACAATTATTATATTCATTAAGGCATGATCAAATTATTGTTTTTAAAGGTTACCGAAGATGGATGTCCTATAATGGGCCCTGAAGAACTGTTATAAAATAACTAACGCATGACAAGATTTAATTTGAGAATTTTAAGGATGATATTATGGTTGCTGTTTGCATTGCGTGAGAAATATCTTCTACACGATAACAGCACAACTCGCAATGAAGAAATGGAACATTATAACTATGTTATTATACGTTTAGTAGGTATTTAACGGGTCCCCAGTTTAAAAATGAGTAAAATTTATTTAGTAGTAAGATAATTATTTGTTCATACTGTTAAGATAATTGATTACATATTTATAAGTAACTACTTAGTAATAAAATTGTTGCTTATTTATAATTTAATTGTAGAAAACAACAAGAGATGTAAATTGTGAAATTTAGTAACATGTTGGTTCTCATTGTTGTAATTCTACAATTTTTGAATTTGTTTACTTTTGGTCATAATTATTCTGCATACAGACTAATAATATTTACTTGTTTAGTGAAATAAAGTTCTTTTTCTTATAAATTATGTTTTTATTTTATTTCCTGTTCATATTGATAAAGATAGTCTAAAATAACCTATCTATAATGATTAACAAAGTAAAACATAAAAATAAATTTTAAAAGTCACACCTCCCAGAGATTTGAACTCTGAACCTCCATATTGAAAGCCGAATACCTTAACGATTACACCACACCGTCAAGTAGTTAAACTGGTGAAAAATGCAATCACTTCGTATCACACTGAGCTGGCTTGCAATAGTTAAAAGTGAACAACACAGGTTTTAACATTCTGGCATGAACTTTATGAAGCTAGTTCCAATATTTGATTTAAGATGGCGCTTAAATTAATAAAAGTCGATATTTAGCGCCATATTTTAACACACATACAGAAGTCTTAGTAACGAAACAAGGTGTATGTAGTTCAAGGTTATTTTACATAGGTGGCGCCTATGTGGGAGGGTTGTAGTTATAGCTATATAGGGGATCAGGATTAATTGCACTTGACTGTACGTTCACAGAGTAACGTATTGGGCTGCGTTCAAAAATGTTACAATCCTTATTCTAAGTCTGAGCAAAATTTTTTACCTGTGACTTGGATGTAAAAAGGTGGTTGTTATACGTTTAACATATCTGTGTGTCTATTATTTACTTATATTATATTATACTACGGACGGACGGTATTAAATGTGTGCATTTGCGTTTACATTTTTACCTATTTCTATATTTTTGATACAGATTGTGGTTTTTCGGTTGTACATCTATAATTAATTAAATTACTAATTATACACAGTTAATAAGATTTATACGGTACGGTACGGAATGACTAGGTCATAAATATATAAATGTTTTAACTTTTTACGGCTATTTATCTTCGATCTTCATTATTGATGACTGAGGGTAGGTTTGGAATAATCGGTTCGTTCGGCATCGCATGAGTACCGCGGCTAGGCACATCTGGCGATGGGTGATGACGTCGTCGGTAGGTAACTTATTGCTTCGATTCGGTGGAATTTGGTTGCGGCGAGTTTGATGACGATGATTTTAGTCGTTCTTTGTACTTTTTCATATGATGAAGAACATCTTTGTACATCCCTGGCCAGTAGTATGTTTCGGCAATACTTTTTAATAATTTTGTGGTGCTTAGGTATCTTGTTTTTGCTTGTCCATTATGGTGTTGTTCGATAATCGACTTTCTTTTCACTGACGGAACGCATATTTTCCATTGGGATTGTGCGTCTATCTTGACCCCGTACCTTGGAATTACAATTCGTTTTTGGAGTGAGCCGTTTTTAATCGTAAATGTTGGGTCATTTTCAGGTGAATTTTGGGTTTCGAACATTTTCCTCTCGAACCATCCTTTTCGTTCCTGGATTGAAGCTGTGTCGGGATACCTCGGTGGATGTTGTTGACTAGGTATTTTCTTGTGCTTGCGGGATTTCGACTTACTTGGGCCGTTGATTTTATTATTTTTCGGTGCTGTTGATTCTTGTGCGACGACTAGCGGTTTCTGTTGGTTATTTTCCTGGATTTCTTTCGGTGTATTTTCGGTGTTGTTTTCCCATACTATTGTGGCTCCAGCTTTTCTAAGGAGATCTATACCTATGATGATTAGGTTTGACGGTGAGTAAGGTGGTAGCGCGAAGAGTTCGTGTGTTATTTTTCTCTGCCGGATCTCAATCTCTGGTTCTATTCTGAGTTTCACGTCCATGACTCTGCCGTCTGCGAGGGTTACTCGCATCCCTGTGGCTTCTTCTTTATCAGCGTTTCTCGAGTTATCTTCATAGATGTTTCTACTGATGTATGATCTGGTGGAGCCTGTATCAACTAGTGCTTGGTATGTGATTCCCCCTATTTTCACGTCTTCGAATATTCGGTATTCTGGTCGGTTTTCTTCGGCGGTTATGTTCGTGTCTCCGAACTTGGTTTCTCTTCTGCAGCAGTTGCGCGTTAGTCTCCCGAGGACTCCGCATTGGCTACAGAACAGTACTTGCCTGCCCCGGCATTCCTTGTGTGAGTGGCCTGCTTTGCCGCAGTTCCAACAGCACGTGGTTTTGTCGTATTTTTCGTGTATTTTACGCGGTTCTGGTGATCTTTCTGGATAGGTTTTCGGTGTCTGGCGGTGTCGGTCTGGTCGGTCGTTCCACTGTTGAGATGAGGATTCTTCTGTGATCTGCTCGTACTCGGCTGCCTGTCTTATTAGTTCCCCGAGGCTGGTGAAGTCTTGCTTCTTGATGTAGTACTTGTAACTCGCGTTCATGTTCTCGTATATTCTTTCTTCTTTTTCTGTTTTGGTCATTTTCCCATATCTTCTCATCAGGGTTTGTATGTCGGTCAGGTAATCGACGAAAGATTCACGGTGGTGTTGTTTGCGTGCGATGATCATCTCGAGCAGGTTCTTCTCGTATCCCGCCGGGTAGTAGAATAGTTTGAAGTCTTTTAGGAAGTCTTCCCACTTGTCCCAGGTGTCGGAATTGTTTCTATACCATAATAACGGTTTTCCTCTCAGCACTTTCGGTAGTACCTGGAGTAATCGGTCCTGCGGAACGTCACCTGATGACGTCAGTTCATCCAAACGCTCGATGAACTCAACCGGGTCGCATGCGGTGTCGAACGATATATTCCATTCCCTCACGATGGACGACAGGTTCAGCTGGCTCGTGGTTTTGGTCTGGTCTTCGGATGTCATCTCGAAGGTCTCCTCCTCTTCTTCTCTGGTGTGGTCGGCTAGCTGTTTTCTTAGTTTGTCTACGGTTAAATTTACGGTCGGTAGCTTCCTTTCCTTGCTCTCCCTTATTAATTCCTCTTTACTAAGGTTATAAATCCAAGAAGTTGGCATTTGATTTTATACAAGTATATTTCTCTATTATAAAACGGGGCCAGTTTACGATCGGTTAATATTCTTTTTATAAAAATGACCAACAAAAATTTATTTGCTCTTTACTTTGGAATTGTAATTTTTGTTAAACGGGGTCGGTCGGTCGGTCGGTTGCCGGTCTATTTTTAGAATGATTGCGGGTAGGTAGTTAAATTGAACGGTAAGTCGGTCGGTTGGTTATTTCTATTGGTAATTACGTGTTATTACGGGGGGCTAAATAATATTAAATAGTGATGAAAGTAAGTGGATTTTAAGTTGGGCGCCAATGTAATGTAGCAGTTCAGCTGGAGCGGGTCTGGACCACCGGGGAGCGACCCCTGGGTGAATCGACCTCTCTGGCCTCCCCCGAGAGTAGGGGTTGGATGCTATATTAAATATGTACTTACCCTAATGACTACTGGTTTCCTAGTGCTTAGGGCTGGTACTGAATGTCTCTCGAATGGTGTATACCGGGAAGCGGTCCTAGGCTAGCTCAAGTCGGTGCCGGGCCTCTGAAGGAGTCTCCGGTCACCCTGGGGGATTATAATATGACCGTGAAGCGGTCCTAGCTATTCTATCCTTATTCCTGAGGCCCCTGGAGAGAAATAACCTCGGTAGGTGTACGGGATGGAAATGAATAACACGGATTACAATATACAACAATTAGGCGGGACTGGCTCCGCTTTATTTACAATAATAACTTATATGTCTAGTACTTACAGCTTGTAACTATATATCCACCACACAAATGCACAAATAAGGATATCTATTAAGTATCTAAGTATTTAAACAGGGCCCTGAAGGGGCAAACGCGGATTTATAGCAAATAGTAGGAAAGGATAAAGGGTACAGGATCTTGGGCTAATAATTGCAGCCGCGCCGCGCTCGAAGCCTCAGTCACAACGAGGGGGTAACCAAGCTGCGCCTATCGAGACCAGATCGTCGCGACGCAGGCTATAGATACATAAATACAATAAGGGTGAGTGGGAAGGAAGCACGGGATGGGAGCTGATCAGACGCCGGAGCTGGAGTTGACGAATGGTGCCGGAGCGGCGGTCTTGCGGTGCTTTATAGGTGCGGCGGCCGTGCCGTCCCGCTTCCCCTCTGGTCACCCGGAGTGGTCTGTGCGGTGCCCCACCCCGCGGCGTTCTTGTTGTTGGCTCGGAGATGCGGGTAGGTGTGTGGCCGTTGTTGTAACGACTTCGTTACACATCTATATATTTTAGTATGTTGTAAGTTTACATTATGTTTATAGTGATACCGGTACAACAAGACCTAAACCTCGTAAGTACTAAATCCCCCGTAACAAGTAACTATCACAGTGTAGTGCAACTTTTATAGTTCGGTTAACTAAAACTTTATGACTTTAGCGTATTCACCAAGTTTGGACGGTGGTTGAATTTACGATCGTCGGGTAAGCGGTAAGGGCCTCTTTATCTATAGTGAAGACGGGTACATAACGGCCCCGTTTATTTGACATGGCTATGAAATCGATAGTGTTGTGGCTCGATTTAGGTGAATCCTGGGGATTTTGTGATTATGGTTGTTATGCATGGATAGATAAGTTAGAATCACTTTGCCCGCTGTGAGTTAACAAAGAATCTGTACTGTGTCAACGTCGAAAACGTTTCGGAATAACAAAGTCATACTTATCATAATTCAAATCTAATCCTAAATGAGCAGCGAGTATTTCCCCGGAGCTTAGCTCCCTACGTGAGTACTTTCAGAAGTAAATCTTGTGCTGAAATATAAACTTGCGTGACCTCAGACGCCAGGGAAATCTCAATTATAAATGAAAAGCAAACTTTGAATACAGTTTTGCTGTAACTCTGTCGTAAATTGCTATTTATTAATAAGTGGGCAAGAATATTATATCAACGAGTTGTGAAGTAAAGTTGAGTCTAGCGGTGACGCTATAAATAACCTATTTTTTGTGAACCAAGGTACAATTCTATTATGTTTTATTTTTTAAACCACCAAAAACCAATAAGTTAACAACGTTTAGCTCTGTCAAATACTCTATGTATAGTATACATCTACTGAATACGTAGGTATTTACCCTTTTTTACTGTTTTTATAATATTGGTAGTAATCCTAAAAACCCAAAAGATTGTAAGTAGGGATATATTGATGTTACATTGATGCACTAATTTTTATCTAATTTTGTACATAGGGAGGCTGATACTCTATATTGACACAGTGAAGTGCTAGTACAGAATAAACTGTTTTCATATTGTCCAATGCCAAGTATTTCATATTCAATTTTGAAAGTCATTTAGAGCGAGCGCCCATTACTTTTGGGTCAGTCGATTTTTCAAAGCAATATCAAATATTTATAGCTTTTATTTCAACGTCAATAATGGAATTGTAAAAAAGGCTATAACTTTCATGTGTATGGGAGAAGTAAGTAATAACAGTCAGCATTAGAATTATTAGAAGCTATTATAAAGGCTGACTTCGGCAGTTTATTGCATCACCAATATTTTCAATCCGTGCTGAAAACCAATGAAAATGTTGTCATAAGGAGGTACCTACCTACTTGTTATTGTGTTGGTAAATGGTTTTGTAGCTATTCGTTTCATTGAAATCAATATTTTTAGTGTGTGCTATATTTTATATTTTATCCCACAGGTGTCCATTATTCAGGCATAGTGAAATAGCTACCGCAACCACCACCGACACATTAGCAATTATTTTAACAATCCTTAAGCCATTGACATATATATTACTAGCGTAAGGACAGGGCCTCCCACTCAAAAAAATGGCACCCGCGCGTTGGCCCTAAAATCGTAATTTTAGGGCCAACGCTCCTCAGTCGACAATTGTCTGTGGCCGAGAGATGGTCTTGTGAATCTTGTGATAAATATGTAGTTGTGTTGTGAAAGGCTGCAAAAACAATTATACGAAGGTCAAAAAGAAACATCGAATATCGTATCATCGGTAATTACCATTAAATTAAGTAATAAACACATTATAAAGTGATAATTATTTTACTACCAAAGTCTACAGTGGCCGCGTGCTGTAACCTTGTGCGGACGTCATTTTTTGTTGACTATCCTCCGAGAACATTTTCTTGTTGCACACACTTACGTTTTGGAGCGTGATTTTTAGTCCATTTGTACGGGACGCTCTAATACAGGTCTACAGCCCAAAACAGTTTTAATTTTAGTAGTTGGATTTGTCTTAAATTATTGATATGGCGCCTGCAAATAATAAAACAATGTCCGGGATAGTAAATTATTAACGCACGTAAGTACAAGGTTACGTCGTCAAGATAGTTGCTAGGCACTGACATAGTTCAAACAAATTATGACAGATAACAGTTATTTTGCTTGTATGAAGAAGGTTTGAGTAAAATGTTCTGAAGGGCCTATCCTTCCTTTTGAAATCATTGCCTTAAGCAGTGTCGCTCGGCTGTCAAACATCTGTCAGATCCAAGTTACCTCAGAATTGACAGGTAAGCGACGCTGCTTATGGATTGTCAACTATTAATTACTAATGCTCGGTGGTAGTAACCCCACTGGCCTTTATAAACCCTTCTTCTCGAGTCCCTTTTTCGAAGGAAAGGACTCGTAGCATTTAAAAAATAACGTTCTTTAAAAATTTCATATTTATACTATAAATATGAAATTTTATACGATGTATAAAAGCTGATTTGACTTTCTCCCCCAGGTATCCTGGATCCGCAAGCGTGACCTGCACATCCTCACAGTCGGGGTGCACACGTACAGCAGCGACGCGCGGTTCGCGGCGCTCCACACGGACGGCTCCGACGTGTGGACCATGCGCGTTGCTCCGGCGCAGCCGAGGGACTCTGGTGCTTACGAGTGCCAGGTGTCGACTGAGCCGAAGATCAGCCTGTCGTTCCGGCTCACTGTTGTTGGTAAGTGATTGGCCGCTATAGTTTCTATGTAAATTCATATGATTGTGCCGGTGCCCGTTGTGTTTAGGACTGAAATAAAGAGCTGTTTGAATCTGTCTAGCACGGGTTTGTTTCAGAAGGCACAAAAAACTCAGATTCTAGTATCTACCCCACAATAGTATTTAAAAAAACTTATTGATGTTCTACGCACACTTAGCTATCTTAATTGCCAAAGCCGGAAATGCTACCAGCGATTACTGCAATATTCATTTTACCTCTATTAAATAGTATTTAATATTCCCATTAATAAACAACCTATGTATCATATTTACTCGTGTGTAGTCAGCACTTCACAGAAGCGGAGATACACTGGTGCCCAGCTTTGTACATATTAAATGGCAATAAATGCAGTGTAACATAGATGTTCTGCAATATTAAGTTATGTGCCGACGAATGCATGTATTCTCGAGTGTGGTGCTTCTGCAATTTATAGCTGTTTAAATATTTACGAGCCAATAAAACCAACTGTTCGCATCCACTTTGTTACAATTCATTGCGATATTGTACATTCTCTGGATTGAAAGTGATAGTTTTAACTTTTGAAAAATTATTACACAGATACTTTTATTTTGTTAAAATAGAAAATTTTATTCTAGTTTTTCTGCAGATCTATACATGGCAACTGTTGTGTTAGTTTCCACTTGAAAAATAAACTCACGTATGTGGATGAAAAAAGGGATTTCCCAAAACAGGGACAATGTCCAGAGCTCGTTTGCAAACTTGTCGATTGTCGCATCGCTCAAATGTTCGAATTGTAACATTTGCAACTAGGAATGCTTTTGTCAGCGCTAGTTACGTTAATTATTGTAAAATTGTAAGGGACAGCTAAACCTGAAGGCTTAGTGGAAGTTTCACTCTACGAATGCAGTAGAATCGTGCATAGCGAGTATGAATGATTGACACTTTGTCTATAAAGATTTTCAAATGCTAGCTGATAAGATACATGTATACAGACAAATTAAGAACCTCCTTTTTTCGAATTATAGTAGTGCAATTTCTGTCTCATACTTAGACATAAATTTTATTGGGACGTCAATAAAACTGATTAATATCAGCCAGCATCTTTGTTTTCGGGGACTCTCGTAAAATATTCTCGATTTGCTGTTCTCGCGAATATGAAAGCAAAAGCATAAATTATCCAATTATTTTTATTGTGCACAGTCGCGGTGTCAGTGCTCACGTAAATCCTAGTGCTTTTGCTAGGGATGTGCTTAGTTTGAACGCATTCGCATGAGAAATACAAGCGACTGCCTCAAGGAAATTGTATGAACAAGTACTTATGTGGGATGAAAATTAAAGCCGCCGATGCACTTAAACAATCTTTATTTAATTTATTTACACCCAAGAAACAGAGAACAATCTTTCGTGCTAGACGCCATATTTACCAGAGACAGTTTATAAAGGGAACACCATAACCAATAATAATTCTATAATCTATTACTCTATGTTCCTACTCCTACAACCCGGCCATCCTGCAGATAGTCTGCCCTCAGACTATTACAAAGATCGAAAATTTAACAACATAAAAATCTTTACTAACTACATTCTTAAGACAATATAACAACTCTATAATGTAAACTTCAGAACAAACAAATATACATAACATTACAACACCGAAACTAACGCAAACAACAACTTACATAACTTCTTTGAAAATAAAAATGTGCCCCAGACTAAAATACAACTTCAATAAAAATATACTCATTCCTCGTCATTCATTCATCGTCATCATCATCACACAAATAAAAACTTATAAAAATCACCTAGACCTTCCTCAGTGTCATATCTAGGCAATGGCTTCATGTACTCAGCGTAGTACATGGTAATCTTTTTCCATTGCGTCTTTCATAATCCTATCAGAGAAATTACAATTCTCGCCCACTCTCCTTGCTCTTTCTATCTCCATAGCTCTTGCCACCATGACTTCCTTCTCGATTGGCTGTCTTATACCGTTTATTTCAGTATACACCTTCGTATTCATTATCCTATTATCGATATATCTCCTTGTCGAGCCATCTTTCTCCTTCACCAAACTAGGAAACTCGCCTGAAAAATGCTCCTTTTTAACTACCTTTTCAACTTTTTCTTCCACCTTTTCAACTTGTTCTTCCACAATCTTTGTCTCACATACCTCTTCAACTTTATGTTCAACAATCTTTTCCTCCTTAATACTCTCCAGCTCTATTGGTACTTCTTTGCTACTTTTCTCCTTTTTATTCTGTAAAACTTGCTTATTATTTACATTATTTACAACTTCCGTCTGACGTTGACATTTCTCGTATTCGTTCTTTATCGCTGTCACTTCTGTTTCCTTCGAATAATCATTATTCCATTTGTTGGCCTCGTCCATCCTGACTTCGAACATACTCGAGTGCTGTTTTACCGACACCACCGACTTGTCTCCGCATCCGCTGCTCTGTTGCTGTTCGGGGTCCTGCTTTACCGACACGTCGTCTATCGGTCGTTCGCCTCCTGTGCAGCTGTAACACCATCTAGCTGGGCTTTCTCTTCTCGTTCGTGCACTCATCTCCATCTTTCTTTTCATATATTCGTAAATTTTCAGCTTTTCCTTCAGGTCCGGATATGTGGTGACACCATACAGCATGGCTTTGTGTAACACACAGTCTTCGATACCATCGACTATATATTGTATGGCCACGTAGTCTTCAAATCCACCGCGCTTCCCCAGCTCCTTCATCACCAGCATGTACTCATAACAGCTCTCCTCGCGCTTCTTCTTGCGGTTAGTCATGAGCTCGTGGATCACCTTCGGGTTGACATCGTAGGGAAACTCCTCCAGCAGAGCCCGCTGCAGTTCTTCAAAGGTCTTGAATGTATTCTCCGTACGGAGCCACAGACCTGCCACACCAGTCAGTGCCCGTCGCGCCATCAGCAGCTTTTGTGAAGGTGACCAGCCGAACACCTCCGCATTGTCGGTGATCTCCTCCACCCACCTTGCCGCCGGGTATGTCGGGTCTGCTCCCGAGAACCGTGGGATTGTCGCTGCCGCCATCATCATGTCGTCTTAGTAATAAATTTTTCACCTTTTTCTTTTCACCTTCACCGTATTTACATTATTATCACCTTCTATGTTTTCACCTTAATTTAATTCACCATTATTAATTTTTAATTTTCACCATAATTTCGCTTTAGTGCGCGCCGCCATCTTTTCCGTGTGTGAAATCCCTCACCAACATGAACCCGTATTTACAACGTTATTTACACCTTTATGTACATCTTCAGCACCTTTGGCTTATTTCCATCCCGGACGAGCCCCCAAAAGTTGTGGGATGAAAATTAAAGCCGCCGATGCACTTAAACAATCTTTATTTAATTTATTTACACCCAAGAAACAGAGAACAATCTTTCGTGCTAGACGCCATATTTACCAGAGACAGTTTATAAAGGGAACACCATAACCAATAATAATTCTATAATCTATTACTCTATGTTCCTACTCCTACACTTATACATGTTTTTTTTCATACTGTACTCTACTTTAATAACACTTTTGTATTATCCGTCTCCCAATATTTGATATCACTTTCGATGGAGTTAAGTATTGTTTATCAGCCATTGACATGGCCCAAGTTGAAGCTATTAAACTAGCCTGCAGGCGAACGCTTCTATTCGTTTAATACAAATAGGCTCATGCTGCATAATATTAAATAGACGGCATTTTCTGCACTGATAGGTGGCTTTTGGACTCAATCCACGGATTACGCCCCTTAGTCCTGCTAGCATGTAGGTACCTACTATAAAGCCAAGGACCTATGTATGTATCTTGTTTTCAACAGTAAGGATAGCATACAATACGAGTAGTTACAGTTAAACGCTGGTGGAAACACCTCTCCCCATCTCTACAACCACTATTCAAACTCCAGACTGTTGTTTTTGGATGTTCTTTTCGCTGACTATTGTAACTGTGAAACTCCGTATTTTTCACCAACCGATTGTTAACTGTGATATTTCAACAGCTTAGTAATTGCATGTCAGTTTTATGACTACCATTTTTGTTGCTTTGAACGATGAGCTTGGATTTCATATTTCTTTGCGTATGGTTGTGTGATTTTATTAACTCTTTGGCTAAACCAATAATGTCACGACTCCCAATGCCAATTGGCTGTCTTAGAAGATTTAGCCCCTGTTCCACAATGTCTGGTTAGTCGCTACCTGTCGGATAAAATACATGCTGTCACTGTCTAAAAAATAATAACAGAAAGTGACAGCATGTATTTTATCCGTCAGGTAGCCACTAACCAGACATTGTGGAACAGACCCTTAATAACGATAATTCGTGCGTTTTATTTAAGTATATTTTCTATGTATCTATCTATATTTAATAATATGTATAAAATAATTTCCAAAGCCAGTAATTTTACTGTATTGTTTATAACCAAAAATACTTAACTATGCTCAAGTATTTATAGCACAGATTTGAAAAAGGCACACTCTGAAAGCTTTTACATAAAAGAGATAACAATAACAACATCATTTAATTTTTAAAGTCCCATTTGTAGCTCTCTGCAACCGTGCAATATCTGCTAACAAGAGATTCAAAACATTGCTAAAGTTAATGAAATTCTACCCAGTCCCTCTCATTACATAGCGTAGTCTAAAGATAGTTCTGGGTTTAGTACTGGGATGGACAGATTAATATGAAGTCTGTGGTTTAAAACAGGTAGATATTAAACCTAGAGTCTGTTAGGGTGCTTTTCCACCAGAGAAGTGCTATGCTAAGTTTCTGTTGATGCGTTTGATATTCACCAATCATTTTCATTGATACACATAGCTAGCAACATACATAGAAGGATGTTTTCTATGTGTGATTTAGGTCGTCGCGAGTATTGTAGCGCCGTTTTTAACTACTTTTCGGCAGCGCAAAGTCGCATGATCTTTCTAGTACTACAACAAAGCTTAGTATTACAGACATTCGCAGCATACCTACCTGCATAGCTCATCTCTAGTGGAAACGCACCTTTATCCTGTAGCCCGAGTTTTGAGTGCACAATAAACTATTTCATTCTATTCTCAACAGTCCAAACAACAGTAATAAATAACGTCACTAACCGTTTCTATTTGTTACAGTATCGAAGGCGGAGATTCTCTCGGGCCCCGAGCTGTTCGTACGCGCCGGATCCGACATAAACCTGACGTGCATCGCGCGGCACGCCCCGGACCCGCCTAGGTACGTCTGTTTATCTAGATTAATAGTCTTTGAGACAACGCCTGCAGTGACGACGTGAATGCACTTTGAACGGTGAAGCTTATCTGTCTAAATGAATGTGGATGCTGTCTAAGGTATGTGCCGTTCTTCCGTCCGGCAACTAGTATGTAGTCTGTCGGGACCTTTGACCGTAAAGGTTCATTCGTATCGGTGAGGATAGTTAGAAAAATAATAATTAATTAGGATATGCGCTTCTACAGCTCACTATTGTATAAAACCGTACTCATCATGAAATAATCAGAGAAAATAGTCTGAAATTAACTGCATTTCATTTGTAGATTTTCGATGTGTGTAATTCTTAAGAATGAATGTGTTCGAATCGATCGTTTTCTCTGGGGAGCAATAACATTACCTACCGTATACTTACAATAGATCCTGGCACAAACTAATTAAGTAAGTACTTACATTATGAATTATTGTACTGAATAATATAGAAATTCAACTGTAAAGGATACGCAGTTTATATGAAGTAAACATTACATTTATCTTTATGCAGTAGTTAGTACTCGTGATACTTAGGTATATTATTTCAATATATTACGATTCTTGGAAAAAGAAATAGCTTTAAAAGGTACAAATCTTGTTTCTTTAATATGTCCAAGTGCTTCATATTGCGAGAAGTTTGCAGTTTTCTGTACTGGTAGTTCTATTTTCGTTAGCCTTCATGACGTTGCCGTCAGCTTTTCTTGAATTCTTGAAATGTAAATTATAACTTCATTATATTATTTATTATCAATATTTTGTTACGAAAAAAACAAGGTATGTCTGAATAAATACTGCACATACTACAATTATTTAGTGTGCGCCTGTACTCGGTGTATTGTTTCTCGGAAACAGTAGCGAATGCTCGGTTCGTCCATAGCCTTTCATGATAGAAACATTGCATACCTACATAAATTATAGCGATTTTCCTAAGGGTTAGATGAAAATAAATAAGCTTCATACCAAGTCCATATGTTTTTACCATTTTTCTACAACTACACTAAATTAACGATCCAATAATGAAATAGCTTGCTGATTAGGTCGCTATTTGCTCACATTCTGTATTGGTGATGCTGCTTACTTCATTTAGCAACTGAATTATTTGTCAACGAGGTGGCCGCCATATTGTTTGCTACAAGACTCGTTTAATAAGAATAATTCAGAATACTAGACTAAGATGATACCAAATATGTATATTAAAAATTATAAGTAAATACCTACATCTTTACTCATATTTTGTTAATTTAATAATTAATCACAAATATCATTTATCGACACTGTATGTTTTTGACATTTAAGTTCTGATAAAAATATTTACGATGAAGATAAAAATCTAGTGAATGGATGACTAACATAAAAGTTTTCACTAGAGATTAATTGAGGCTGACAACTTCTCATAACCTGCGTCAGCTTCTCTTAGGAAAAATATGCTAAATCATTGATATTTGATACCCAACTAAAAATAGCGATAACCTCCCACCCCCAGCTTAAACATAAATTCCTTCGTTCAACCTTTTATAAAATTTTCAAATCAAAATTACCTTACTTGATAAATTTAAAATGCCTACACTTAAATCTAGGCGGATACTTCTCGGAGCCATGATGCTATATAATCTTTGTAGACATCGGTTCGATTCCATGGAACTAATTAACTCCATTAGTTATCGCGTGCCGCGGCGAGGCGGCCGGCAGCGAGCTGCGAACCCGCACCAGCTGTTCGCGTCCTCCAGCTGCCGCACCAACGCCGGCAAGCGCGCGCCACTGCATCGCCTTGTAGCAACTTATAATCAACTCTTTAATGACGCGGACGTGTTCACTCTTACTCCCTATTGTTATAAGAAACATATAAGTTAAACATCACTATTTTGAATCATTAGGTTGGCAGGTAAAATAGATATATAGGTATATATATTTATATTTATGTAGTATTATTTATATAAGTATGATGTAATTTTTATAAGTTATATATTTTTATATAAGTTATATGTTATAATATTATGTTTATTTTATGTTGTAATCATGCACTGTTAATTTAAGGTTAGATTTAAACCATAGGCTAATTTCTGTTTGATAATTATTAATTGTACCTACTCAAATTAGTTAAAGGATCTAATGTCATTTATCTTTCACCCAGTCGTAGGTTGGCTGGAAGAAATTGCTTTTTGGCAATAAGCCCGCCTTTGTATACGTCTTGTGTTTTGATTTGTAACTGTTCTCTTTTATGTTTGCTTGTGTATGTGTACAATAAAGTGTATATAAATAAATAGTGTATATAAATAACTGAAACACTCAATAACTTACACATGTAGTAACTCATACACACACACATACTACTTAAATGTCACTTCAATCCTCTTTCCTCTCCCCCTCCCCGTCCCTTCCCTTGGGTTGTTTAGTGTTTAGTCTTTGTGTTTAATTTAGTCACTCTTTGTAAGTACTTGCAATTGTATTTAAAAACTTAATCTGTGGATAACGGTGTGGATTGTACACCTAATTACTCTTCTTATATATACGTGTTACATAATGTATGTGTACAATTGTTTGTTGTCCCTAATAAATAAAATAAAATAAAAAAATAAATAAACAGTTTGATCCTGAGAATCTTAGGTGGAAGGTATGAATGAATCAAATAATATATTAGTAATACGATATATGCTATTAGTTGTAGATACTATTGATTAAGAGTTTTGCATGTGTGTGCGTGCTCGGTGACAACCCTGTGAGTATTAGTTAGGTTATTAAGAGTATTCATCACCGACCCATATTCGCCCACTGCTAGACATAAACCACGGCCGAGGCGTGTTGTCCCACTTACCAGTATCATAAAATTAAAGAGTTTGCTTGAGGGCTAAACATAAACATGTATAATATTTTACTTTTGGCTGACTGCAGCTAGAGTAATGTAGGTATTTGGAACCTCAACTAGGTCAAGTCCCAACTTTAAGATTAAATTTTGAGTCCAACACTTTGTTTTAATTGTTTTTTTCGCGTGTTAACTTCTACTTTGCTTAGGCTTAATGTTTACAAGGCAAAAACACGAAGAGAAATTTAGTAGTTGCGTTGAGTGCCACCATTAATCAGCTTTGATTGGTGCTTGGTTTTCAAGGAGCAGTCACACAATAGGAACGCGTTACGATGTTGGTAACGAGCAAAAAATACACTTTCGTTTCTCTGTTCCTATTAGAATAAAGATAAAAGTATTATTTTTATTTACAAGTAGGTATACGAGTATAATGCTCGCAAGGCCTTAAGTACGACACCACCGAGATTATTATTTAATATTATGTGTAGGTATACCTAGCAATATTGTATTATTTCATCATGACGCTGTTGAATTCTTAAATAAACAAATAATTGCAAAGTAAAGTAATCGTAGCCAACAAGCGAAGAAATTGTCAGTGAGATATCAGATTCAACTGCACCGGCATCTGCCGCTGTTGACTTTGGGAAATATCTTCGCAGCCAATTAGGGATGCAAATACTGTTCAAAGTGAATGGGCATTATTTCCGTGGAATCTTCGAGAAGTAGTCTCCTTCAGAAACTCCGGTAAAATTCAATAAGCTGTTGAAAACGTTTGCACCTTCGTAAATGGGAATGTTCTCGAGTTGATTTATTCGCGGAAGTCAGTGTTGCATTTGTTACTTGTTTTAGTATTTTTTTCGTAAATAATTGCTTTTTCACATTTAACTTTGTAGGCACATAAAGTGGAATATCTCCCACTCACCGGCTTACAAGGTGGTGTCCATAACTGTAGGCAATGGATTATCCTTATTAGGTACTAAATAATTCATCTGTACAGGTCAGGATTTGAACCCGCTGTGCTTTTTTTTACACTAACTTGACAGCTTGAGAGTCTACTAACCAAAATTGAAAGGTCAAAATGGTCAAACCTTTTTTTAAACTACTTGATAACTCGACAATTGGTTACTAAGTAGTACAGTACAGGCTTATGTTTTCCCTTATAAACAAGCTGTATAAGAGCATTTCATAGCTGTATAAGCGAGTACCCTGTCCCTGGGCACATATGGCCGAAGGACTGTCCAATCACCTAAGTCAACAGTCTAACCGAGTTTGCTCAGTGCCTCTATGCTTCTGTAAACTTACCTGGCCAATGCTCTAGATTGTTATAAGATTTTCTTGTATTTACTTTGACGTAATTTGTTAGATCTTAAAGGTCTATACGTAATGATTTTTCAGATTATATTATGAATTATCATGTAAGACTACTCTACAGTCTATTTATATTAAGGATGTATTAACTAATTAGGTATAATGTAATGTAATGGTCGAGCGAGCGGTGGTAGCTCAGTCGGGTAAGCGCTCGCTTCTCACGCCAGAGATGCGGGTTTGATCCCGGCGCTGACATGTACCAATGAGTTCTTTTAACTTAAGTACAATGTATACCATCGCTCTTACGGTGAAGGAAAACATCGTGAGGAAACCTGCATATCTAGATCTAGCACATCTAGATATGTGAACCCACTAACTCGCAGTGGACCAGCGTGGTGGGAAATGGTCCAAGCTTAGGAAGGCAGTTTAGACCTTGGGGATATGCACAAAGGTTCCACTCGAGAGAGCCAGGTGCAGGTACTTACTCCCCCACAGAGAATAGAATAGAATAGGTATAATGTACACATTTGTGCTCATGATACCCTTACAAGTTCGGTTATGTTTCATGAAAATTAGTTTTCCGTTTTATACGTGTAATTTTGCACGAGACTAAATGTTGCACCTAAACACAGTATTATTTAAAATCATGTCCCTTTTTCATCGAAAGAACCAGTACCTAACTTTGGGAGTATATATGAAGACCTAAAAGTAACACACTCACAGGGTGCCAGTAAATTTGGAAAGTAATAATATTACAACCGTCGCCGCCGTTCAATAAAGCTAAAAAGTTATTGAGTAGGTATTGGGTCCGTGTCTGTTATATAACTGGTCAATTTGACCTTTGGGTATTACGGATAGTTGCGTAATCCTATATTACTTTCTTACGTGTCCAGTAAATCTGAGTAGATATTGCCTTTTTGTGCCAGTCGTGTCAATCTTATGTCTGACTTAAAAAAAAGTTTCAGGCTCGTGTCGCCCGCCCAATACCTAGAAGCATTACTTTCGAGAGACTTTTAGTGTCGCGATTTCTTGCGACTCAATAATTTTACTGGGGTTTCTAATAATAATACAATAGTAATGTATTTTTATAATACTTCTAATTTCTGCTAAGGTATTACATTTTGATTCAGTTTTAACTTGATAGGGTGTTACATATAATGAGTTATATACAGAAGTTACATAGGTACTAACAATAATATAACTTCTTGAGACACACAATGCACACAACAAATATTTAACATACCCACATACAATACAATAACATCGACAATCTGTAACTAGCACTTAGCGGTCAGATAATCCAATCAGGAAAGTCAACATGGCACAGAATTATAAATTAATGGTTTTAGGTACAAGGCTTGCTCTGGTAATTAGCATAGCATCGTTGCTTTGAACATTAACCATGCTGGCGGTTATTAAGTTAACGAGATAAGTAATGGCTAAATGAATACCACTATTGCATTGCCTAGGGCTTAATTATTATGTGTGTATGATTTGTCTTTTCAATCTACTACCGTTTTGTATCTACGAGTATGTATCAGTCAAACTATCGCGTAGTATAGATATTACTAAAATCACCACGGTGACTACTGACCAAACCTATATCAGCTCAAAATTCGTGTGTTTCAAGCCGGCTTACGTACCTTTTACAAATCCTTTTATATGTATGTAAGTAGGTATACAAATGTAAACACCCAGTACAGGCCTATGAGAATATAAATTTCACCACACATTTAAAACGAACACAACAATACGAGGTAAATCGGTCGTTAAGATTTACACCTATTGCCATTTTGGATGTACAAAATCAGGCCTTACCCGTTCCGCCTTACCGCGAACCCTTATATCCTCGAGCCTTTTCAACCGCATGAGACCCTTGGGCAGCATGATCAATCGATGAAGGGGTACTAAAGCCTACTCAACTATATAAAGAGGGATTCAGATTGGCGAAACCCAAGCGGAAGTAAGAAATCAAGTGTCGCCCTTACCTGTGGAGTGTGGACCTTTTTAATGGAATACGGCGGTGTAATGAAGACATTTAACGAGGATAATGGTGTTCATAATTATTGAGGATTAAATATGTATTTTGAAATAAACCACTATTTCTATATAAGTATTTTTTATGTAGCCTGGATAGTGACCCACTGCTAACATTATAAATAAAATCCCACTAAATTAAAAACATTAAATAAAATGAATTATAATAAAAATACACACGCGAGAAATGACAATGTTCCACCTGCCATTGACATGGTGTTATAACACTGGTACTTTTTCATTGCTCGCGGGTAGGTATATTTGCAGGAAATTATTAAACTTAATCAACTTTTGGCTGTAACACCACACTCTGTCCTCGGTCTTCCTCAACCACAACCAGCGACTAGTCTACAATACCCCTAGCAATAACTGAACCTTACCTCTCTATCTTCAACAGCTTCATCTACTGGTACCGAGGCACCAACGTGGTGAATTACGCGCAGCGCGGCGGCATCAGCGTGGAGACGGAGCAGCGGACCCGCACCAGCCGGCTGTTGATAGCACGCGCTTCGCCGCGGGACTCGGGCAACTACACCTGCGCGCCTAGTAGCTCAGGTATATTGAACACTCTTTTTTAGTTATGAGCTCCTGGTAAGTGTGGTCCACTGCAGCTCGGGCAACTACACCTGCGCCCCTAGTAGCTCAGGTAGCTTCTGCTAAGTTTGGCCCACTGCAGCTCGGGCAACTACACCTGCGCGCCGAGTATAGCTCAAGGTATATTGAACAGTTGAACACTCTTGCGTAGTCATAAGCTCCTGGTCGCATCAGTTTAGAGGCTGAGCAGAGAACTCAGACCAGCCGGCTGCTCATAGCACGGGCGTCACCGCGGGACTCGGGCAACTACACCTGCGCGCCTAGTAGCTCAGGTATATTGAACAGTTGGACACTCTCTATTGTTCTCATGAGCTGCTGGTCACATCAGTGTGGAGACCGAGCAGCGGACCCACACCAGCCGGCTGCTCATAGCCAGGGAGTTGCCGCGGGACTCGGGCAACTACACCTGTGCGCCTAGTAGCTCAGGTATATTGAACAGTTGTACACACTCTTTCGTAGTCATGAGCTCCTGGTAAGTTAGGCCCACTGCAGCTCGGCCAACTAAACCTGCGCGCCCAGTAGCTCAGGCATATTGAACAGTTGGACACTCTCTTTTGTTGTCATAAGCTCCTGGTAAGTTTGGCCCACTGCAGCTCGATTTCAGTGGTACACTTTTGCACCTTGACAAACTAACAAACCACTACATTGTTTCAAAGATTGGTTGGTTGGTCAGTTTGTCAAAGCACAAAAGAGTAATCGCAGCTAAGTTCAGTACTATCAAGTTGTTTGGACCGAAGGTGTACGGAGACAATCTCCAGTGTCGCGGTATCGCTGCGATTACACTTAACTCGGGTAAAACTTGAAAAATTATAATCAAGCAATCTTGTGTGAAGATGAAAGAATGAAGTGAGAAACTGTTTTTGAATATCTCTTCTCTTAGTTTGGTATACCTCATCGTCGTGGCTTGAATAACTTTACACAATATTATGTTTAAAAGTACGTTTACACCAAACACCCAATTCCTATTAAGTCTCTAAAAGAGAACCTTTTTAAGCTATGCATACCAAATGCTCTCATTTCTGTATGCATGAAGGGCCAGGACTCAGGGAAAGTTACAAAAATAAAATTTCATGCTAAAGCAATGGCTCAACTATTCATGTATGTACATACATAGTGAGTACATAGGTATAACTTGTACATAAAGTTTGTTTACATACACGGTTGCATTAATTATTTATGTATTAACTATTATTCCAGTTATAATTCTAGAGTATTTTTGAATTATAATTTCGACTTTTGAAACAGCATAAAATTTGCACAGAAAACCTAGAAATTAATGTTCTAATTTCAGAAAATAATGTTATTATACAATTGTAACAATTAAGCCAATATCGATTTGAGTCTTAGTCTAAAGTACCTAATAGGATATACAAAGTTTACTCATGGAATTAAAGGTTAATTTTAATTTATGAACATGGACTTTCAGATATCTCAAGTTACAGACTGTTACAATGTTTGTGATCCTTTTTACATCCGTGGCTTTAAAAAAATTGATAGCTGAAATGATAACTGCATGTATGACTGTATGTACACACAGCATATACACAGCAAAATGATGACTATTTCAAATGGTATTCGCTTAGCATTTGCTCAAATATTGATATTTCATATAAAATATGTATTCGAGAATTTTAAACCATTAATTTTTCAATGATTTTCATTGAAATTCTATAAATAAATTAGCGGACTATCTAAGTACTTGCATTATGGTATACAGTGTGAGTCTTCATAAAGTGCACATATGAATTGACGTGATATTAAAACTCATTTTATCGATAAAAAAAATATTTTAAAAAATCCTAGATTTTTAGTTTTTTTTATATTCATTGTTAAACTTTTTTTTCAGGCACTTTGACCTTTGGTTAAAAATACTTAATAACTTTTAAACCAACGACCCTATTTTAACAAAAAAATCACTAAAACAATCTCAAATTATTGGCAATACTGATAAGTGTCAAAAATACGCAATAATATACAGAAAAACTGGAATAATAAAATAAAGAAATAAATAAATTCATATTTTATTGTGATTTTTTCCATTGATTGCCTATTATTTACAGAATATCATAGATATTTTATCTTATTTTATATTTATTTATTAATTTACAGTTAATTACGTTTCAAAAACAAAAAATTCTACGTTTCTAACTCTAATACAACGTTTGCTATGAGCGGTTAAAGAATGTGGGCGCACGTGCTACGCTGGTCCCAGGTAGAGTCAGTTCTTGTTCCAGGTAAAGACCTTTGTTCAATGGTTCAGACTAGTTCAGAGTACTTACCTATATCGTTTTTTTGCTATTGTTAAGATGGTCATTGCTATTGTTAAGACCAAATTGCGGCTCCGAAAAGAGATGGATGTGTCACTAAATAAAGGGGTGAGAGTGGGATTATAATAAATTTAACGTCTGTTAAAAAAACAAGGCAGCATTAGAGTTAGTGACTACTACCTACAAAATACCAACAATATTTTATCTTATTTTATATTTATTTATTTATCTACATTTAATTACCTTTCAAAAACAAAAATACTACTATTTCTATTCCATAATATTAATATTTCTACGTTTCTAACTCTTAAACGTTATGCGTATGGTATAAAGTTTTGTAAATGGAAACTAACAGCACGTTATGATGGGCCATTATTTAACAATGGGTATCTTTTCAGAAGTACATAAAAATACAGAAATGTATTATTAAAAATTTATTATCTTACAAAAACTCTCACCTCTTTATTTAGTGACACATCCATCTCTTTTCGGAGCCGCAATTTGGTCTTAACAATAGCAATGACCATCTTAACAATAGCAAAAAAACGATATAGGTAAGTACTCTGAACTAGTCTGAACCATTGAACAAAGGTCTTTACCTGGAACAAGAACTGACTCTACCTGGGACCAGCGTAGCACGTGCGCCCACATTCTTTAACCGCTCATAGCAAACGTTGTATCAGAGTTAGAAACGTAGAATTTTTTGTTTTTGAATCGTAATTAACTGTAAATTAATAAATAAATATAAAATAAGATAAAATATCTATGATATTTTGTAAATAATAGGCAATCAATGGAAAAAATCACAATAAAATATGAATTTATTTATTTCTTTCTTTTATTATTCCAGTTTTTCTGTATATTATTGCGTATTTTTGACACTTATCAGTATTGCCAATAATTTGAGATTGTTTAAGTGTTTTTTTTTGTTAAAATAGGGTCGTTGGTTTAAAAGTTATTAAGTATTTTTAACCAAAGGTCAAAGTGCCTGAAAAAAAAGGTTTAACAATGAATATAAAAAAAACTAAAAATCTAGGATTTTTTTAAATATTTTTTTTATCGATAAAATGAGTTTTAATATCACGTCAATTCATATGTGCACTTTATGAAGACTCACACTGTAGTTAGCGCACTTATCTTACAGATAGCATCCCTGACACTTACCATGACTTTCGGAAACAGCGCCTAACATTCCAGCAAACATAATATAGATCATCCTGTAGCAGCAAAGGTCGGAAGTCACTTTGCTAGATTGGCTAAATATAAGGAAAGATGATACACCTATATTGTTGCGAAATGACCAACATTAAACACAAGAAAAGAAACATTGTGCAGAAGAAAAACTATCGGCATATCAATTACTTTTGTCCCTAAACTTGTATGAAATTGCTTAGCATTTTATCAAAGAATACGAAAGTGGAAGAAGATACATCAATCACTTGCCAAGTCTAGTGAGATATTCGTTATATGAGTCAAATCGAAACTTAGGTAAAGCGCAAAAACTTCGGCGTAACTCCTATAGCCAGCACACCTTGGCTCGAGCCTCGTTAGGGTCTATTCAAATGTGAAATTGAATTTCGAAAATCCATTACTTTACCTGCTAGAGTTGAAATAAACATTTTTCTGCCAAAAAGCGAACTGTCTATGAGCGATCAAGAGCTTTTATAGAGGGTTCGTATGATCGTATCGGCGCGTGCAAGTAAGGAACTGCCGAGCTGAATAATAAACATGTCAAACTTCATCATTTATGTATCATAATCGTAACTTCCAGACCTGGGTCCTATGTACATTCAATAAAATACAGCAAAATACGACGAACCTGTACGTTATATTAATAACCGCGCAATATAAGCAATGCCAAGGACCTCAAACAAACATCTCCAGCCATATTTGTAAAGGCTTATTCGAGCAAACAAGAATCTCTCGATACGGCATGTTCGTCCTAACCTAGAAATTGGTAAATAATACCCGATACCGCGAGCGTCTGCTCGTTAATTGGGCATGTTATGTTTGATTTCTGCCACGCTCGGAGGCAAGTCTACTAAATAAGCCACACAATGGCATATGGATGTACCTTTTGAGTTGTAGGTGTCATAAACTATTGAGACTATTTTTTAATTCAAAATCCAAAATGATACCATATGTATTTTTTTGTATCATGCTAGATAATTAGTGTGGCGCTGTTATTATAACCTAACTGATTGAAAGCTATTAATTCCTGATCAAACAAGTCATTTCTAAAAAATGCATTGCATGAATGGTTTAGATTAGAGTGTTTAAACATAGATACACTCATCAAACCTATAACACGCCTACCTTATTCAGCGATAAAAATAGAAGACCACCGAAAGAGTAGAATTGCCACCATCTTTTACTGTTCAGCTCAAGCACGGTCCTTGGAGAATCGATACATCGGCTGGTGGGAGCAGTGGAGCGGAAAGTTTGATTATTTGTGTGTGTGACGAGGAACCTGTGCCAATATACCAGAGCAATCCTAACGTAATTAATGCCGTCTAAAGAAAACATCTAAGGCCTCGAGTCAGATGAAGCGTACTAATAATGTCGTGTACTCATGAAATGTCCCTCGAGTCTGCTTCACGTTTCTAACTTGTCTCAAGCAAAAAATAATTATATTGCAGCGCTTAATCGAGTTTTGAAATCCTGGTTTAAAACAACTTCATAAAGTCACGCCGCCCGTCCCCTTTTTTATGCTAATCCAGTTATTAGTAGTGCTAGCGCTGCAGGAAATAAATGAAATAAAGAAAAGGAAAATAAAGTTAAGCCATCTGCAGCCCGGCTAACTTTGCAGCGATTCGCGCTCGTTTGATAACGTTGTTTACCTTAAAAGGTACATTCATTCAATCTGGAATTCTGTCTGCTCCTATTGTATGTTTTCAGGTACTTTACATAACTGTGTTAAATAAAACACTACGTTATTTTTGAAATAGCCAGGGATACTTAAGTTATAGGCAATTGAACGTCAGTATGTTTTTCTAACAACTTTACAGCGCATCAAATGTAAACTTTGACAACTTTTATGAGAAATCAGCCATATTATCTTGGAACCTCCCCAAACGTACAACATAATATTAGCTGTAATTCCAGTGTCTGTCTTTCAGATACAGGCAGCACTAACCTTGCCATTTTCTTTGCAAGCAGATTCAGCATCGGTGGTGGTACACGTAGTCAGCGGCGAGAGACCGGCTGCAATGCAGAGCGACACAACGAAACTAGCGCCATCCCTCTCACTCATCCTACTTCTCAGCACCACCAGTCAATCTTCTATCACTCTCCCTCTCAACACGTTCCTATGGTACTTACTCGTGCCATTCTTCGAACTCATCAGTAATTTTAATTTGAATGCTCTCAAGAAATCCTTGTGCCAAAATAGATGACCAGAAAATTAAGTCTTTTATGTATTTGTAAAGAGGCATTAAATGCTAATACGTAATTGATGTTATGTGTGTAAGATATCATTGTGTTTACATTTTAAAACGAATTAATAGTTTAAGGGTCTAGGAGATTTTCTTCGTGAATGTAAATAGTACCTACTTACCTACATATATGTACATACTTATTTAATATATGTGTCGATAAAAACAATGAGTATGATTACAATTTGGTGGCTTAAAAAGAAATGGGCTATGATACGTTAGCCATGAAAAAAATCCTGTGACATAGCAACTTGACTTTTTCATTGCTTTACATTTCTTGCTCGCAAATGTAATTCAGTATTAATGGAAATATCGTAACAGCATGAATTAAATTCAGTTCGTGTTTATAGAACCTACTTACAAAAAACATTTAAAAATAGAGAACGAGCCTGATTTATTGTATTCAAAAGGAGATTACTAGTAAAGGAATTGTGTTCTAGACGAAGCATTATGTAAGTACTTATACATACTTTGTCTAAAAAAAATAAGAGGGGTTGCTAATAAAAACTTGTATTTATTCATCTAGTCTGAAGACCTGAGTCGCGAGCACAAGTTTCGAACCTCCGTTAACGTTGCGTATCGTCAACTGTCACTGTCAAAATGTAAGGCAAAGTTTGTTCCAAAAGTGACATTTGCTTTTTCCATATGTTAGGTGGAATTTCACCAATCGCTAAACGTATTTAGTAGCCTGTCATACGTCTGTCAGTTAGTACAAAATGTATTTGAAATTTGATTTAAATACGTTTAGCGTTTGGTAAAAGTGACCCTTCGTGTAGATTCGAAAATAGTATCGAATCATGTGCTCGCTGCACTGTACTTTTCAAATAAATTGTGTGTGACTTACTTCAAAGAGAGGTAATCAAAATTTAATTGCTTCGAAAAGATTGCTCTGCCAATATTGATTATTTACTTTGACGGCAGCAGCTAGTGTCAGATAAAATTAGATTCAATTTTTCAACGTTAAATTGAACCTATCGACCTCTACATTCTTCAGTTTGTCTTTATCATATCTATATGTATTATGATACTTATTTTACGTAGATTAATATCAGTCTGTTTTCATTACATATAATTGTACAAAAGCTCATATTATTATAACAATTATAAACGAGGCCGAATCAGAATCTCAATTAAGTAAAGGTGGTCTGGCAGAGATCACTTTTAGTGATAAGACCGCCTTTTGTACCCTAATTAAGTTGTAATTTGTTATTAATATGATTCTTTGTTGGTGTGCAAATAAAGCGTATTCTATTCTACCTATCTATCTATCTAAGTATAAAGTAAAAAATGAACACCGGTATTTAAAGAACATAATAATATATGCATTATGTATATTTTGTGCTCAGGTTTTGGGTGTAATATGTATCAATGTATCTATTCTGTGTAGATATTATCAGCTGTCCGATACCTTGTGTGACTTATACATATAATTTGAACACATTTAGCAGTTAATAAAGTTTTTAAGAAGAAAAAATAAGTCTTCTTTTTGTTTTCAATTCTATTCGGAATTCTATATCGGAATATATTTGGATTTAAAAACATCAGTCGAGTGTAAATGTTTCTTACGCACATAAGTACCTAACATCACAAATATATTTTGAACGTGATACTTACATAAACGTGCTTATAAAAGGAAAACGACTTTCATTACATATTGAAATGAATAAATTCCTTTACTACCGTTTCCATGACGCCGGCTTCTTCAGATGACTTATAAATGTCGGTCAATTCTATGTACAAACATGTTTTTTCAATGGAATTTTCCAATGTGTCTCTTCAATATATTATGATCTTGATGTAGGTACTAAAGTACTGAACCAGTTTAATTTATAAGTGAGACATTACTCTGATAAAAACCATTAGCTTATTCAAATACTTATATGTTTTCTCGATCAATGTTTCATATATTTTACATGATACATTTGCTTTACTTGTCTTCCATTGACTACACATAAAATTACCTTATGTAAATATTTGACAACTAGTCTGCAGTTTGCATTTGGCCTACAGATATAATTAACCGACTTCAAATAAAGGAGGAGGTTCATACCTGTATGTATGTTTTTTATGTATGTATCGTCGATAAATTAGGTACCTAACTATCATTCATTTTGATTGCATGTATAAAATGGCATTAGAAGATTAGGCCAGGCTATTTGTACATAATTATATTTAAACTAGAGCAACTATAAGGTATAATAATAATTTACGTATTATCCCGTAACTTTACTATCATTAAACATCAAAGTATTGTGAATAGGGTGTACCATTATCATTCCATTTGTAAATATGGTTATTTTGATAATAAAATGTTATAAAGATAATTTGGATTTTTAATTTCAGAATGCACAGAGAGAGCCATATATTTATTCTCAGTCATTTTAATAGCTAAGTATTTTTTGGTAGTTTAACAAATAAAATCTCATATTTATGTTATCATAAAAAGATTCATATAACACAGAAGTTCGAAAATTTCTTAGTGGATTAGGAAATTTGAGACGAATGGGGTAAAATGGGTTAATGTAGACACCCTGAGAGCCGCTCGTTCCAAGGGATAATAGTCACCATCAATATGGACCACTTTTGTTCAGGAATCATCCAGACCATCCTACATCTTCTTTGGTTTTTATCTACGACGCATAAATTCAAGGTTGACCCGAGTTTAGGCCATATTGTGAGTTTCGACTATTTACTCAGACATTCCAAAACAATTCTTTTCAACATTTTGAAAAAATACTATGGAATAGGGGTAGTCAGAGGTGGCTCACAAAGCGAGCCACTCGCTTTTCGCAGCACATTTGTACTCACGTGATAGGTTGCGAACCATATCGCCGTTTTTGGAATAAGTACAATGCACTTATGACTGTGACTCTGAATACCCCTTCGGGGATTACTCGTACAGTCGTGAGTGCATATGTATACTATGTATGTATGTACTATGGAATAGCTGGGTTTTTTCGCCATAAGTTGGTGCTAAATTGAAATCATTGGTAACGTCAGTTAGGAACTTCCACCCTGAATGGTGAACACCTGTTTTCACCTACAAACAGCGTAACACAACTACTAATGATACCTACAAATCGGATTAAATGAAAATATAATTATGTATGTATTTATTATTACAGTAACAGTTTCCAACCTTACCTTACCATCTTAACAACAAAACTTGAAAGATTAATAGCAAATATCAATAATAAACTTTAGTTGAGAATATGCTGTTATAACTTTAAAACAATATCCATTATTTAGGATCCGATCTGAACTTTAGTACTTCGCTACTCTGTGTTTATGGACTTGAAAGTTGAAAACTTCGTTTTGTTTAAAATTACGGATTCTGACAGAGAGGAATCGGATGTTACCATCTATCTACTGTAGCTGATCCCGAAAACAAATTATACCTACTAGCATTTACCAAACTTAAATTTATGGTAAATGGGGCCTTGCACTCTTTCATGAGGAGTCAAAACGTGTCTCAAAAGGCTCGTTTGGCTGTTCATGGGGGAGTGTTGGTCCCTACACTAATGTATGGAAGTGAAAGCTGGGTCTGGCAGAAGAAGAATGAAAGTAGGGTAAATGCTGTTGAGATGCGCTCTCTAAGAAGTATGTGTGGACTGAAACTGAATGATAGGATAAGGAATAGTGTTATAAGAGATCGAGTTGGAGTAAAAGAAGACGTAGTGACCAAAATTGAAAAGGGAATGTTGAGATGGTTTGGTCACATTGAAAGGATGGATGAAAGAAGATTGACGAAAGAAATTTATTGTGCGGAGATGTATGGTTGTGTCGGTAGAGGACGTCCTAGGCGAAAGTATGTCGACCAGATAGGCGACATACTCAAGAAGAGCCAAATTAGGAGTTTCCGAAACCGACGTGCGTGTATGAAGAGACTTATGAATGTGGAGGAAGCGAAAGAAGTATGTCAGGATCGTGGCACGTGGAGATCCATAGTCTCTGCCTACCCCTCTGGGAGACAGGCGTGAGCATATGTATGTATGTATGTACGTAAATTTATGGTGTGGAAAAATTAGATAAACCCACAGACCTGTATTTGAGTAGACAACGCAAGTGCATGTACTTCGCGTGTAAAAAGGGAGTGAAATTATCTTCCTTTAGCGCAGTGTCATTAGGGACGTTCCTAAACTAAATCGTTCAAGTGACGTGACTGACGTGACAGTAGGTATAAAAATAATGGCACGCTTGGTTTCTATACAAGGAATGAGACAAGCGTTGTCTATTCAAACACAGGTCTGTGGATAAACCTGACTGATTCATGATCACTCCGTAATTGTCACACAGTATACCCCTTCCCTATGTTATTCGCAAAAAGGAAAGAAAATTTTTTTTCGTCATTGGTTATTCGGCATATAATTATGACAGAGGACAGGCCCACTGACGTTTCAGCTTTCAGACTTACCGAGCTACTCGCACGCGTATACGTCAGTACTCTTACGAATTACCCCATAGTTTTTTCCAATTAATGACTTGAAACACATTTCCTAGCCATAAGTCATTCCACCGCCAGCATGACACAATCACCTTTATATTCATTAAGGCCGGGGTCTCCTATTTACTCCGTAGGTCGCGTCAAGTGTCACCGCCGTAGGCCGCGTCACAATGCTCATTATGTCTACGCGCCAACGTCGGCGTGTGAGGGAGACCGCATCAGTACATTTCTATAGTGAGCATCGTGACGCGGCCTACGGCGTGACGCTAGACGCGACCTACGGCGTAAATAGGAGACCAAGGCCTAAATACCTACGACGCTTCACAAGACGAATGTCACAAATCTATAAAACTTTTTTATCATTTATAAATAAATAATTATGCACATCAAAGCAGCAAATGTTACAGGTTTTTGTGGTAGGAATAAATCAAAGTAGGTAAGTAATTGATAGATGAAAAAAACATATTTTTTACGTACGAAGGCATGGTCTGTCTCTGACATGTTTCCAACTTTGATAAGATATTTTCCGTTGAAATATTGCTATTTTCGATACGCTACTTACATTTATGTAATATATTTTCTTTACAATCAGACCGGTTGAATACATTTCCAGGTATTCTTAATAACTGCAGTGTTCAGTGTTGTACATTCACATTAAATGCAGGGCGGTAGAGCGGTTCGCTTGACAAAGAAATGAAACAGATATTTAAGTTGAAATACATTGAAATTCTGTTAAAAAACATTATCTGTCTCAATAGTTACTTACCTACTTTCGAGATGTTGTATGAATATAGGTATTTATTGTATATATATAGGATGTATGTATGTTTGTATGTATGTAAATAATGGTATGTAGGTATATTAGTTAGAATATGTAACTTATGTTAGTATTTATGTAGCTATAGTATGTATGGTTTATTTAGCTATATTATAAGTAGTTAGGTAGTAGGTACACCGCCCTCAAATTTTCTTTAGTTTTATTTCTTTATGTTTAAGGTTACCTGTAAGAGATCGCTCTAAGCGATAAGGTCGCCTATTGTTCATTGTTCCTAGTTTATAAGTTCTCTTTTTTTATATTTTAATTTGTGGTGTTCAATAAAGATATATTCTATTCTATTCTATTCTATTCTACATTGAATCCGTCCGTCAGTAAAGTGTAATTCAGTAACGAATTTTATCCATAAACTACTTTATGGAAGGTTGATGTGCCCGACATACAAAACTAATCTCTAAATTTTAAGACCAACATTAAAATCGCAAAAAACCGGCCAAGTGCGAGTCGGGCTCGCGCACAAAGGGTTCCGTAGCAGCAAATATAATTTACGGTTAAATCAACCTATCTCAAAAACTATAAGAGATACTTTGATCAAACCAAAAATCGTTGAAAGAGTTAATTAGCATGCATCACCTCTATTTTTTTTAGAATTTTATACCCCGTAGTTATAAAAATAGAGGGGGGGGGACATACTTTTTACGACTTTGAGAGCTGATATCTCAAAAACCGTTCACTTTAAGAAAAATGTTTTTTAGAAAACTTTATATCATTTTAAAAGACCTTTCCATTGATACCTCACACGGGTATGTACATCGAAAAAAAAAATTTCATCCCTCAGTTACATGTATGGGGGGCCCCACCCCCAATTCTTTTTTTTACTATTTAGTGTCATATTTTTGTAGCGGTTCATACAACACATATTCCCATCAAATTTCATCACTGTAGTACTTATAGTTTCCGAGTAAATCGGCTGTGACAGACGGACAGACGGACAGACGGACAGACGGACAGACGGACATGACGAAACTATAAGGGTTCCGTTTTTGCCATTTTGGCTACGGAACCCTAAAAAATACTGATTATGTATCAAACGACGACAGTTATAAATATTAAAAATAATACAGTGGCAATAAGAATAGAAATCAATTCTTAATACATAGAAATAAACTCCCAAAGTTAATATCTTCGAGAGTTTAGATTACGAATGATAGAATATTATTTTTTCGGTCGAAACTATCCATCAAGATACTATAGGTACATCAAATATTAACAAAAGCAAAATTTTATATTATCAGGAGATTATTGTTAAGAGCAAATTTCCCGCTAAAAGTCAACATCTAATCTTAAATGTTTACCCAATTAGTATTTTAAGAAGTTTAAGTGGAGTTTAAAAACTTTAAGATCTTTGCTTGTGTTCAATTTTGCCAGAGCAATACTCCGGAGATAATTTAAAACATCAAATATGAACATTTTGTTTCCATTTCGCAAAGTTTCCATCATGCTAAATTTGAGATGGTAATCAAAATTTGGCGAGTGCAAATTATATTATTATTAGGTACTTTAATTACATTAATGTGTGGTGGTAAGTATAGCAGCGTTTCACATTGAAAGATAACAGTAAGGAAAGGATATCCTTACCGAGTGACCTATCAACCTGAGCTTAGATTCTCATGTCGCAAACACTAACTACTGAATGGCATAATAGTATAATAAACATTTTTTACGGTCCCTAGAAAACGTCGCGTATATTTGAGGTCTACATGGTTCAAACTGTCATTTTCACTTTGAGGGAGAACGAGATTTGTTTGCGACTGTCTTTTAAAGAGGAGAATAGACTCTCGAGAACAAATATTTGTGTTTAAACAAATATCTGCCCCAGCCGGGAATCGAACCCGGGACCATCGGCTCAGTAGTCAGGGTCACTAACCACTACGTCGTTCGGGGTCTTGGATGTGCCCGTAAAATGGCAATAGGCCCGCCCCCTATTACATTGGGACTAACATAACACTCTGGCGAAAAGTGGGTGCAGCAATGCACCTCTGCCTACCCCGCAAGGGAGTACATTAGTACAAGGCGTGAGTACGTGTGTGTGTGTGTAATAGAACACACAGTCTCGCATAGGCTACTAGCATAGACTATGCTGTTTTTAACAGAACCATCTACATAGCTGCACACAGTGTCACCTGGTGTGTGCTCCAGTATGTGGTATTACATTAGTGTCCCCGCATCGCGATCCGACTCAATATGTTACAAGTTAGCTCCAGCACGTCTCGTATGCGAAGTGTATGCAAATCATGTGAATTGCAGATTTGCTATGCAATGCCATCGCTCAAGATGGTATTTCCCTAGGGCTTGTATTGATGCGGAGAAGACAGTTTGTTGGAATTGGTGACGTTATTGATGGACACAGGGGGGCCACTCTCTCAATTGACGAACGAACTAACAGGTACACTCACGGGCAATGAAAAGGTTCTACTCAGGAACTCACTAAATTACTCCTAAACGGGAAAGGCTAGATTAACGACGCTTTCTGCAACATTGTAGTATATTTTACCGAGCATCAGGATATTGCCAACTAAAAACGGTAATGTTTTGTTCAAATTTAAAATTAAATGTTTTGAAAAAAATGGGTTGTTTGGTGTCGTCATTTTGTGAGTGGAACTTTCTCATAGCCCGTGAGTGTATTAAACAGCGAGATAGAGTCATGGTTCGCGCTCCATTTTTTTTTTCGAAGGTTCGGAGCGCTGCGTGTGATGATGACCTTCCGACCGATTTCGGCCATGGCGACTGCCATCGACTCCTAACTTACTGTGACGCCTGAGGCGCACCAGCGCCAAGACCTAATTCTGGCGCTGGTGCACCTTAAGATGGCTAATATAGCCAATTTTGGCGGTGAACTTCCTCGCACAGTGTGGACAAGTAAGAACACCGCGTTCATAATTGTAGATGATGGCCGCAGGTGGCCGGTCTCGCAGTGCATCACGCTTTGCATTTAATTCTTTTTTGCGGCGCTCCTCGTAACCAGCCACCCTAGCCTTCACCAATCGTCTCCACTCGGGACGTCGTGCTGCCAAACTCTCCCAATGTGCGGGTTCGATATCGCATCTTTTGAGGTGCCTTTTCAGGACATCCTTGTACCTCAAGAGCTGACCACCGACCTTACGTTTGCCCTCTTTCAGCTCCGAGTACAAGATGCGTTTCGCGACCCGCTCCTCCGCCATACGTGCCACGTGGCCACACCACCGAAGTTGTCGCCGCATTAGGTACGACTCCAAGCCACCAACATTAGCTCGGCGCAGTACTTCGGTGTTTCGCACGCGATCAGACCATTGGATGTTCATAATACTTCTTAGACATTTAAGGTGGAATCGATCTAGCGTGCGAATGTGGTGACGATACACGCACCACGTCTCGGAGGAGTACAGCAGATTCGGCAGCACGATAGCCATGTACACCGAAATTTTTGTGGCCAGTCTCAAGTCATGTGAGCAGAAGACCCTGGAACTCAGCTTGCCGAATGCTGCGGCAGCAGCCCCGATCCTACTGTTAATTTCAGCGTCAAGGTCGCACTTGGATGAAATAGTGCTCCCCAGATAACGAAATTTATCGACCTGCTTCAACAAATCTTCGCCGATATGTATTGCCAGTGTTTCGTGACCGTGCATGTCCAAGGACATCACTTCTGTCTTTTTAACACTGACTTTCAGGCCGAATTTACTGCACGAAGAGTGGAAAGCAGTCATTAGTTGTTGCAGGCCATCTGGGGAATCTGCTGCAAAGCTAAGATCGTCTGCATACATGACCTCAGTAACCATAGCGTACGACACTTTCGTAGATGCCTTGAGTCTAGCCAGGTTGAACAATTTCCCGTCTGTGCGGAACCTTATATGGACACCTTGGGAACAACTCCGCAGAACCTCCTGGACAACTACGGCAAAGTATATGGCGAACAGTGTGGGTGCAATAACACAACCTTGTTTCACCCCACAGGTGACGGGAAAGAAATTTGACTGCTCGCCATCCACTGTGACACAGCATTGCATGTTGTCATGTAGTAGTCTGAGAAGCTCTACGAAATCCTCCGTGCATCCCACCTTCTGCAACACCAGCCAGAGGGCTTCACGAGGGACACTGTCAAAGGCCTTCTCCAGGTCTACGAAGCAAAGGTATAGGTTTTGACCCTGTTCCCTGCTCTTCTCCTGTAGTTGGCGGATTGCAAAAATTGCCTCGCACGTCCCTCGGTCTGGTCGGAAGCCGAACTGGGTTTCTGGCAGGAATTGTTCGGATAATGTCATAAGGCGGTTTAAAAGTATTCGGGCAAAGACTTTTCCACAGACTGAGAGAAGAGAGATACCGCGATAAGAGTCACAGTCAGAGCGATCGCCCTTGCTCTTGTAGAGAGTGCTGATGCGTGACACTAGAAAGTCATTTGGGACTCGCCTCAGCTCCCACATACGAACAAAGAGCTCCCATACCTGCGTGTGTAACTCCTCACCGCCGTACCTCAACAACTCCGCTGGTATGCAGTCGATGCCCACCGCGCGCTTGTTGTGGAGCTGTTTAATAGCAAGGACAACTTCCTCGCGTGCCAGTGGCCTATTCAGCTTCTCACAGACTGGAAGTTGCGGCAGTAAGCTAATATGTCGTAGATCGGCTGTTCGATCTACATTCAACAGTGTTTCAAAATGTTGTGCCCATCTGTTTAACACATCATCTCTACTTGTAAGAAGGTGTTGCCCATCTAAGGATCGCAAAGGTAGGGTAACGTAACGTACCTAGGGACATTTTCGACTACCCCAACTTTGAATGAAGCTATCGCAGCGTACAACTAAGATATTAATGCGAAATTTTCTTTATTCGGTAGGATATATAATCTATTATCACTAGTATTTGTGCTAAAGCTTTAGTGTGGCCAGATTTTATTCAATTAAGATAAAAGTAAAAATGCTTGTTTTGACCCAAGGTACGTTACACGTTTGTACCTTGGGACACTGTTTCCTACAGCTTTGTACTATGGAAAATGCAAACTTCTAAATAACGCCTTATATCTCTGTTCTTATTGATTTACTGCATCTTTCTTCTGTCTAGTTTCACTCTGGCACTAATAAGAACAGAGATATAAGGCGTTATTTAGATGTTTGCATTTTCCATAGTACAAAGCCATAGGAAACAGTGTCCCAAGGTACAAATTTAATCGTGTCCTAAGGTACAAAAAAGCAATATTTAACCAAAATTTAAATATCTTTATTTTTAATTAATAGGAATCTTTGAGATAATTGCCATGTCATAAAATTAAATAACTGAAAAGTTATACGTGACATCCATGTCTTTATTTTGAGCATGCCTCAATGAGATAAAGCAACACAAAAAACTATACAAAAGCTACTTTTGACTCCAAAAAACTTCAAATTGTCTTCACCACACACTCGATCCTGATATGATCACGAGACTCACTAGTTTTGCCAAGCGAGTAAAATACTATGCCTAGGGTAGAATTTTAATGTGTTTATTTAGCCGGTTTTTAAAATACAATCAATGTCCCGAGGTACAAGCGTCCCAAGGTACGTTACGTTACCCTACCTTTATGTGAGACGATGTGCCGACCAGCTTACGTACCTCGGCGTGGAACTCCCCGAGCTGTTTTGTTTCAGAAAGCCACTGGATATAGTTGGCTTTTTTGAGCCACCACCTATCTTTAGTTTCCCGAGATATTCTTCTGAGTGCCTGGCTACTCTCTTTTATTTCCGCCGAATTTCGATCCTTTTGGTTCCGCAACAGGTGTCGGTGTTTATCGATCGCTTCTGTGAGCATTCCGTCGTTCTCGTCATACCAATCCTCGTTCTTTCGAACCTTTAGACCCAAGACGGTAGTAGCTGAATCCAGGATACGAGATGTCAAAACACTCCAGTCAGCATCAATGTCACCTGTCTGTTCACGCGGTGACGGTAGTTTCTTAGCTAAGGCTTCGCTGTAACTCTTTCTCACTTGAAGACTGGTCAGTTTGTCTACGTTAAGACGTGAGCATTTCGCTTTCTGAGACCTTCGTGGAGGAGAGAGACGGATATGCATCTTGGTGACAACCAGGCGGTGGTCGGTCCAACAGTGTGCACTGCGCATGACGCGAGTTATGTGGACACAGGAAACGTCGCTTCGTCTAACGATAGCGTAGTCAATCAGGTGCCAGTGCTTGGATCTTGGGTGCATCCACGTAGTCTTGTGCTTAGCGGGAAGTCTGAACATGGTGTTCGTTATCGCAAGGTCAAACTGGGCACAAAGACTCAGCAGCAACTGTCCATTGTTGTTCATGTTACCGACTCCGTGTCTACCCAAGACCCCAGGCCATGCCTCGTAGTCCTGTCCTACTCTGGCATTGAAATCGCCCATGAGAAGGACTTGGTCTCTAGGGCGCACGCCATTGAGACACTGTGTCAATTCCTCGTAGAATTGGTCCTTAATATCATCAGCTTTATCCAGCGTAGGTGCATAGACACTGATGATATTAAGGAAGTTGTTGTTTAATAGGTGCAAGCGTAATGTGGTGATGCGGTCAGAGATATGGACTGGGAACTGCCCCAGTTTCCTGACAAGATGATTTTTGATCGCAAATCCAACGCCTGACCGTCTAGGTTCAGCGGCTGTGGTACCTTTCCAAAAGAATGTGTAACCCCCGCCGTGTTCCGTAAGCTCCCCCTCATCAGCAAGATGTGTTTCACTGAGGGCCGCTACATCGATGTTGAAGCGCCGGAGTTCTCTTGCTACAATAGCGGTCTTACGCTCTGGACAGGCGTTGTCATTGCGATCAAGAAGCGTCCTCACATTTCACGCCCCAAAAGTCATAACCGGTGTTTTTTTTTGGTACAGTTTATTTTTGTTACTTCGACCGCGATTTTTGTTGATGCGGAGGCAGCCGCGGTTGCTACCATCCTGAATTTAGGGCTAAGCCTTTTTTAGGGCACCTTTTCTAGCCCCTTCCCCATGTGGAGAGAGCAGGGCCTCCCTGAATAGGGCTGCTCTGTCACTCTGGGTGCTGCCGAATTCGCACTGTCACCCCAATGCAGTGCAAAAGCGACCACGGCGTTATAGACACCCCCAGAGCCGCCTGTGTGCAGACTTCAGACAAAGCCCGATTTGCATCAATCCGGACCTCTCTACCTCGGTCCATCGCCACAGGACTTTCAGACGTAAACGGAGTCCTTTTATATGGAAGCAGTCAGGTACGCAGGATATATTAAGGTGCACAGATGTACGCGCAAACACAAGTGCACACACTCGTCCCCCCCTCTCTGTATCCGATGGAACGGAGAACCGCTACGACCGGGGAGAGGTTTGGATGATGTGTCTGGCCGACGATTGCTAATGCCCTCTACCGTCGCCCTAGGCCATCCACCTTGCCTTGCTACCTCGCCGAGACAGCCATGCCCTCTTGCATATCTGCGGTGGGTTGCCTTTCTCGCCGAAGCAGACTTAGTGCATAGCGCGGGAGGTGTCCGCGGATTAACCCATCTGCTAAAGCATCAGGTCCCCTCAACCAGGTTTAGCCCGCGAGTCGACGCGGTTTGCCGGAGTGTGGCCGCTGTATGCACTACAGCTACTTGGAGCCACTGGTGAGAGATTGTGGGCCGCATGCAGCTGATAGTGACTACCACCCTTAAGCCTTAAAGAGTCGACTGGCAGAAACATAGAGACGTAGCTGCAAGACGCCCCACTACACACCTGCGCGTACTATGGCTCTATCTCATGGTGTTAAATTGTGCCGATTGCGAGAATTTTTTGGTTGGTTCGTTCATCGATTTATAGAGTGACCCCCTAGCTACAACACCCTTTGTGCCGATCCCGCGTGTCTGGGACACAAAGCATTCTATGTAACAATTCCGGTTATTTCCGATGAAAGCTTTTATCCTTTTCCACGTTTCGGCATACCATTATTTTATACTAAATTGTAATTAGGTTTTAAGTAAGTACATCATAATAGGAGCCGAAGTGAATGAGAACTATTGTCTGAAGTGCTGGTGAAATATTATGTAAAATGGTAGTACCTATGTACTCGTATATATGCAAATGCCGTGGGGCCTCAAGGGGTTTAAGTCACACAATGTAACTGTGACGCTCTGGGCAAGAGATCCTCAGAATAGAGTTATTGTTTTATCTCACTTCTTCATTGCGTAAATTGTCTAGCTGCTACTCACCACCTTGTTCAAGTAAGCTACTTCTTCATTTAGAAAATAAATTTATATTCTGTGCATGGGCTTTGGCTGGTACAGTCGGCTCCATAAATATCTTCTTTTGTACCTTGTCAAAATATAAAAAGAACCCGTTTTAGTTGTTTTTTTATATAGCCTGTATCGTGTCCGACTGCTGGGCAAAGGCCTTCTTATAAAATGACCACCGTTCCCGATCCTGTGCTTCTTTCGGCCATTGAGGCGAAAACCTGTCGAGGTCGTCCCGCCATCTCCGTCTGGGTCTTCCGCGACGCCGACGTCCATCACCCGTTTTAGTATACCTATAATGTAAAAAATGTATTAAGTCATATACATATTTATTAAGTCAACTTTACTTTGTTTGGTTATTGAATTGCAAAATAAAACATGGTCGCTGGGCAGGGCCATTCAAGACTAATATTTACGTATATATTTATCATCATTTTATTATTTTACACAAACATTTCACAGATTGACGAAACATACAATGTTTTGTTACTGAAACGAAATCTGAATACAAAATATCATTGATTGAGTTTGTCTGTTTCATTTTAGCGTACCGCTGAAAATATGAGTTTTATTTTTAGTTTCAGTGGTGTAACCACGTTTTGCTAGTGTTACACACGGATGGCATTTAATACCGGTACTTTTTTCATTGATCTAGCCGTACGTTGTTCGTTTAATCGAATATATTTTTCAAAAAATATGTAATTTTTCTTTTTTCGGGTAATGTGCATATAAATAAAATTATTGATCGATTCTCTGCTTCGGCAGCAGTCGTTAAGCCTAGTTAGAGGCCTTCGGGCGGCTTGAAAACATCTGCCAGTCTTGCCCACTTACCCGACAACTCTCTCAGCACAAGCTTGCTTGTGTTGGGGTCCACCAACCCGCACTTGGCCAGCGTGGTGGACTAGGCCTAAACCCTTCCTTCATTGGAAGGAGACCCGTGCCCCAGCAGTGGGGACGTAATGGGCCGTGATGATTGATCGATTGATACGGAGTGTTTGGCACATGGAACGACAAATTTTTTTTGGATGAATCTTAATGTATCCAAATTTATTAAAACGAGTAATAATCACGAAAATAAGTATGGTATGGACGCTATTAAATTTTGAATACCGCAGTGTATGGATTCATTACCTTACCTATTTGTTTACTTTAACTATTAAGTAATGCACAATTGGGAGGGTTTCGTGCGTGACTGGGGTACCCACGTGTTCCTAACAATCATCGCGATTTCGGACCTTTTTCTGTGCCAATTTACATAGTTAATACCTGTTTTTTGTTGTTATTGTGGTGGTGGTAACTGGTGAGTGTTGTGATTGTCATTAAACCCTTTTTCCCTTTCCGAAATGGAGTTCCACTCAGATCTTTCGCCGGATATAATGCTGACGGATACTCCCCAGGAGACGCGAAAGCGCCCTAGGGATGATATACAAACCTTCTCAACAAGGTAAGAGAATTATCGTAAACCCGGACCTCGCGTCTGCAAGCATTCAAACCATTTATACGCACCCGAGTCTCGACGCCACTAAGGTGTACGATGACAGCGACCCTGGACCATTTATCGTCCACGTTTCTCAGGATAGCTCTTCAGGAAGTCCAACTTCTGGGACCCCGCTTAGGGCTATTAAGTTTGGTCAATTCTTGTACAATCACAAAGTGAATGACATCACCAGAGATGGTGTAAAAATGACAGGTCGTAACCGTGTTACTGTGGAATTTAAGTCTGCAGGAGCGGCCAACGACTTTATCAACCACCCAGCTCTGCCCCCAAACAAGTTTAAGGCAGTTATCCCAACTTACCACATCACTCGTATGGGTGTTGCGAGGAGAGTCCCAGTGGATCTCTCCATGGATGAGTTTGTCGGTTCTTTGGACCTCCCACATGGATGCGGTATTGTTTTGAAAGCTCGCAGATTTAGTCGCAAAGTGATCAGCAATGGAAACGTTTCATATGTCCCTACTCCAAGCGTAGTAATCACTTTCAGGGGACAATTCCTCCCAGAAAAAATTTATTCTTTCCGTGCTGCTGTTGAAGTCGACAGATACACCTACCCAACCATCCAGTGCCATGCTTGCTGCAGGTTTGGCCATGTGAAGGCTAATTGCCGATCAAAGCCTTGCTGCTTCAAGTGTGCCCAACCACACTTGGGTGAGACTTGCGATGCAGACCCTCCCACTTGCATTTACTGCTCAGGAAGCCATGCTTCCACAGATAAGAACTGTCCAGAACAAGCTAGACAAAAATCCATAAAAGTCATTATGTCTCAGGACAGTATTTCGTTTGCTGAAGCCGATGCTCGACTTCCTAAAAGCAAAAAATCATTTGCTGAAGTAGCATCTTCACAACCTAATGGCCCATCTCCTAAAAAATCCTACAAAAAGACTGTGACCACTCAACGCAGGCCTAGGTCTCCTCTTTCTCCTGGCTATGACAGACTTGCCCATCAGGCCATTATCTCATCACCATCTTCCTCACTTCCTAATGGAAGTGCTCTGAATGTGATTACTCCCAATGACAACTTATTGGATAACTTACTTTCATTAGTTGTCAGTCTGCTGTCTAAATTCAGCGACACAATACCGCCCCACGTTGCACTTAAGATTAGAGAACTTTCATCCTTCAGCCAGAATGGCTCTGAACCCGACCCGGGTCCTTCAGTGGAATGCTCAGAGCCTTAAAAGTAAAAAACATGAAGTACTCAACTTAATAGATGACATCAAGCCCGTCATCGTTGCCATCTCTGAGTCATGGCTAGCGCCGGGTACTCGTTTCCGAGTTCCGGGCTACTCGTGTCTGCGGGATGACAGGGATGACGGGTTTGCTGGGTGCGCTTTACTTGTGAAGCGTTCCCTTACCTTCTCCTCTATCCCTACCCCTCCCCACGGGCAGGAATTTAATGTTGTGGCCCTTAGGGCTTTAGACATTACTTTCGTGTCCGTGTATTTCCCTGATCCCCACCCTTCTCACCTCCCATCTTTTTATAATATAATTTCTTCTCTCCCGCAACCTCTCCTGATCATGGGGGACTTTAATGCCCACCATACCTCATGGGGTTCATACCACACTGACGCTTTTGCAATCGCCCTCTTAGACATGCTTGATACCTTAGATGTTTGTATTTTAAATGACGGGTCTCCTACCCGTCGAGTCCTCCCTCGTCAGAACCCGAAAAGTGCTGTTGATCTCACTTTCTCTTCTCCTCTTCTTTCAACATCAATATTCTGGAGGGTCCTCCCAAATACTTTTGGAAGTGATCATTTTCCCATCTCTATTACTCTTCCTACCAGAACCAGCATTCTTGCTGATACATGTGCCTTCCCAAGGTACATGATAGGCAGGAATGAGTGGTCCAACTTTATCACCTCTGTGGAAGATAAACTCAGTCTGATCCAACCCTGTACTAGTGACAACTTTCTTTGCATCTATGACCAGTTTGAAAAAGCTCTAACATCCTCTGCCAAAAATAGAAAATCGCGTAAAGGCCAAAGAGTCTCGCCTCCTTGGTGGGACTCCGACTGCTCCGTGGCTATCGTCGAACGCAAAAATGCAGAGGATGTTTACATTGCTAATATGAGCATGGACAACTTCATCAACTACAAAAGGATAGCGGCTCGTACCAAACGGCTCCTTAAGAAAAAAAAGAAACAGGGCTGGATCAGATTTTGTGAAAACCTTTCACCTAGGTCTCCCCCTTCTCTGGTGTGGAGATACATTCGCCGATATCGCGGTTCCCTTAACGCCGAAGATATCTTGAGCAATGATCCCTCTCTATGGCTAGAAGGGTTCAGCGATAAACTGGCTCCACCTTATGTCCCACACTCCAGTGCTCTCCGTCCCCCACCAGCTCTCCTACCATCTTCAGATAGATTGGATTCTCCATTTTCTATGGATGAACTCCAATCTGCTTTATCCGGTTTAACTGATTCATCTCCAGGTATTGATGGCATCCCATACTCTTTCCTTTCAAAATCAAGCCTCAAGGTCAAGCAGGCCTACTTGGAGCTGATAAACTACTTCCTTGAGTACGGAGTTACTCCATGCTCTTGGAGTAAGCAAATAGTTGTTCCCATATTGAAGGCCGGAAAAGACCCCCGTGATCCTAACTCCCGACGTCCTATCGCCCTCTCCTCTGCTTTGGCGAAAATCTTAGAGCACTTAATTAAATGCAGGCTCGAATGGCTAATTGAGAATAGAGGAATCCTAGCCAAAACCCAGTTTGGGTTTAGGAAAGGGATGAGTACTCTAGACAGCCTTGCAATACTTACAACAGATATTCACATCGCATTCAAGAGGAAAGAATACCTTGTGGGTGTCTTCCTTGACATAGCGTCTGCCTATGATAATGTACTTCTTCCTGTGCTCAGGCAGAAAATGCGCCAGCTGAGCATTCCAGTGAAGCTTACCCGTCTGGTTTGCAGCCTATTCATGGAGAGATCCATCTACATAAAATCCCCTACCACTTCCCTTGATTCCCCAAAATTTGTTTGGAAAGGCCTCCCCCAGGGATCGGTCTTAAGTCCCCTCCTTTACAGTCTGTATACTTACGACCTAGATAAATCCGTTGACTGCTTCTGCGACATTCTACAGTACGCTGACGACTTGGCCCTCTATTATGCTTCTCCCTCGTTAGCGGAGACAAATGTCCAGCTGAACCTGGCTCTTAGGTACCTCACGGATTGGCTGGATAGACATGGGTTATCTCTTTCTCCCACTAAATGCACAGCAGTGATTTTCACTAGAAAAAGAAACATCCCAGATCTGGATGTTGTTATCGGAGAGCATTCAATCACTGTGTCAAACAAAGTTAAATTTTTGGGTGTGATTCTGGATTCCAGGTTGTCGGGTAGCCATCACATGAACTACGTGGCTCAGAAGTGCGAGAGGGGTGTCAACGTCCTCAGGTCACTGTCAGGTGTCTGGTGGGGCGCACATCCATACTCCCAGAAGCTACTGTACAATGCCATTGTTCGAAGCCACTTTGACTATGCCTCATTTATCCTGGACCCCTGTAACAAGGCTGCATTAGAAAAAATTGATAAGGTTCAGTACAAGTGTCTTCGAATAGTGTCTGGTGCAATGAAATCTACCCCCACCAATGCCCTTCAGGTTGAGTGTGTCGACCCCCCTCTCTCGCTGCGGAGACAGTACTTGTGTGACCGGTTTTTCCTCGGGATCTGGCAATCAGAGTCTCACCCTCTATTGTCCAAGCTCGATACCCTTAAGCGGTTATGTCATGCTCAAGAAACCCATGGCCTTTCCTTCCTTCTCAAATCATTCATTTTTGCTTCCAACCTTCCTCATCCTTCAATTAAATTTAAAATGAACCCTCTGTTTAGTGTCCCTTATGATGCCCTGGTTTTTCAGCCCAATGTTGTTATGGACATGGGCATTGCGAAAAACGCTCCAGGGGCCGAGAAAACATTGACTCATAAACTCCAGTCAGAGTGGTCTGGTTGGCTCCCAGTCTTCACAGATGCCTCCAAATTTTCAGATAAGAGCAATGTTGGTCTAGCTGTCTGGCTTCCTAAGTATAAAATTACCCTTAATTTCAAACTCCCCCCTGAATCCTCGGTCTTCACGGGCGAGGCTACCGCTATTCTGGAGGCACTTCTGTACACTGAGTCTCACAAACTCAACAAAACTATTATTCTATCAGACTCTTCTAGCTGCTTACATTCAATTATTTCATTTCCTTTTAAATCAAAATCTAAATTTCCTATCATTCTTCAAATTAGACAAACTCTCTTCCGTTGCAAGACTCAGGGTATAGAGGTGGCTATTGCCTGGATACCTGGCCACAGTGGCATCATTGGTAATGAGTGTGCAGATTCCTTCGCTAAGGATGCCGTTAGCTTGGGCCTGGATACACATTACCATAATTTTGCTCACGACCTTGCCTCGCTCGCAGGACCGAGGCTTGATAATTCCTGGAAGGAGTACTGGGAAGCTTCCAGGAATATTAAAGGTAAGTATTACTCCTTAATCCAACCTCATATTCCCAAAAGGCCATGGTTTTTTAGAGCAAGACTCCTAGATAAAACCTCCACCTCGACAATCTGCAGACTCCGTCTTGGTCATGCGTGCACGCCTGTGCACCTGGCTAGGATTCGGGTGCGTGATAGTTCGGTTTGTGACTGCGGCACCAGCGAAGGATCTGTCGACCACCTTTTCTTTGAGTGTCCTAACCTTCAAACCTCCCTCTATGATTTCCTCCCTCCCTCTATCCCAAGACCTGTAAATATCAATTACCTACTAACACTTGTACATACCCCAATCGCTAACATCCTGTATAAATTCTTCAAAACTAACAATATTAAACTATAAATTTGTTTGTGTTCATTATAATATACTAACCCTCTGTTTGTGATGTCCCTGTATAAATTGTGTCCGTCTGTTTGTTTCAGGTATTAACCTTGTAAATATCTTTAAATCTCCACCGTAAAGACAGCAATTTACATAGTGTGTACCTTAACACAATCGTTTTTTGGCCGAATTTGCTGTGTTAGTCACACACGGCATACAGCCACAAACAAAGATTGATTGAATGCACAATTGCACAGCATCGCTGTGTATAAGTCGTAAAAACACAATTACACGAGACAACTGTGGGATGCTCCAGTCACATTTACATTTCTGATCCCGGGGTGTTTGCTAGTCGTTTTTGAAACAAACTCACAAGCGCTCCCATTGGTACTGTTCGCATGTTTGTTTGAACCTTATTCCGCTTATCAAAATGGAAGTTCAGTGGTGAATGACTTGAGGTTACTGAAATTGAAACTCCTTTTAAAGGAGAAGAACTGTAAAGGAGAGTTTTTTTTATAGTGAGCTAATCGGCCGAGCGTCATCCGTAACTCGGTCAACTAATACTGTATAATAATTTACCTAGGTCACAAGGTCACCTAGGTAAATTATATTATTTTATTTTATATGCAGTCAATTATTGTGACATATTTTGTAAGGAGCCAATCATGCTATACCGAGCGACAACCGAGTGATGGCCGAGCCCCGGCCGACTCTCTCGGACCAGGCATGGTGTAGCGTGAGTAGTCCATTATTTGATATAATTTGCTTTATTATTTATTTATTTGAACACTTTATTGCATACACATAGAAACATACAAAATCATACAGATCATTACAGTTGACAGACTACACAAAGGCGGACTTATCGCCTTAACGCGATTTCTTCCAGTCAACCTTTAGTAGAACAAAACCAACAGCATCACTAGAAATGGTATTCCGGTTATTGCAAGTATAGGTATCCTCTTAGGGCATTTAGGGCGAAGCATTGCAATGCATTGCATTGCACGTAACCACAGAGTACTTTGTCATGTAACTCTACTAGTATTATTTACTTTATGATGGAGAATTATGTAAAATTCACGGTGGTGGACGCGGCCTTAGTCGTTTTGTAAAGGCGGTAGGGGCGGTGCCGCTGCCTTAAACGTTTAGTACTGAATAAGTGAGTGAAGTAGTTTTAGCTGTTTCAGATAAGCACACAGTCAACGAGGCACAACTTGTTCCCGATCCGATATCCACGACGCGATGCGAATGTAATGCTAACCTCAACTTGGTACGACGCTTAGGTATAGGTTAATTTTATTACTTTCAATATACAAAGACAGATACCTACATATATATTGTATATTTGCACAAAAACAGGACACAATTATAGATCTTATTCTAACATAACGGTATATACAAAAAGAGATCTTATCACTAATAGCTATTTCTATACAGGTAGGTACTTACTATGATTATTTTATTTCTTACATTCTCGTTGGCAGGTATTTGACCCTGTCATTCTGAACGACTTTCACTATGGGGCAATCTGAAACCTGCTACTTCATAGTAAAGTTAAATACGCACTCACTAAATATACACTGCCGGGCAATGAAAAAGTTCCACTCACAAAATTCCAACAACAAACGACCCCAAATTTTTCAAAAATTAAATTTAAAATTGAAACTAAATATTACCGATTTTAGTTGGTAATATCCTGATGCTCTGTTAAATGTACTTCAATGTTGCAGAAGACGGGATTGAGCTTGCCTTTTCCGTTTAGAAGTAATTTGGTGCTTTTCTCAGTGGAAGCTTTTCATTGCCCGTGAGTGTATTTTATTATGTACATATTGAACAGTTTTTTATACACAATATCGGTATATAAACCTATTATATATCTACTTATATGTGTATTGTTTAATAATATGCGGTTTCAGATCTGTATTCTACTATAAGCTCCGCAAATTGAAAATAAGGCTGGCTCCCATCGACTAACCGCAAGCAATAATAACAATATAATTATCAATTTATATCGTTGGAATATTGATAACGTGCATTTTGACAAATTGATAATCATGATCCACGTGGTCCACCTACCGTCCTCGCGTGGATCCTATGACGCTACAAAGTCGATATATTATAGTGTTAAAAACAAATAACATAAGAGTCGTAATAGATAAACGTCACAAAAAAAATCATTCCCTATTAAACCACCCCCACTATGAATCAATGATCACCCTTTAAGGACGCAAGATGAATATCCAATTCATCTAGAATCTAATAACATTCTAAAATGGTTGTTTTATTATCAGATTCTGTAATCCAAGTCTCGGCAATTAGATTCTAAAGAGAAATGGCGCTATAAAAACTGTGATAGGTATCAAGTTTAATTAAATGTGTAATTTTATATTCCGATTAGTTTTCTTTGTATTACTAAGAGTAACTTAATGCCTATTGTAGAATCTTTAGTCTTTAATGATTCAGTTAAAAACACTTCATCCCCTTGTAAGTAGTTTTCCCGTAAGAAAAGTCTTGGGCATATTTTATGAAAATACATATCCACACTCACCATTAATAATGCATCGCAAGTTATTGTCAAGTCATGTTTTGTTTTTTAAATTATTCTGTTTCTTTTTTGTTATATCTATTTGGCACCTGTGCGCGTGCGACGAGCGCAGCTGGGCGGGCCTCTCTGCCCTGGCGGTGCGAAATCCCGTTTTCAGGAGTACACGTGATCTCGCTGCGGCGTCGCTCGCGCTATAACTGTTTTTTTTTTTGTTAATATTATTTGTAGGTATTTGTTTCGTGCGTCACGCTGGGCATCCACTGAAACACCAGTGCTGTGTCCTTCGAGTCCCTCTAAGGCGCAGCAATAGCTGAGTGGATGTGCCTTTTTGACACGCAGCATATTGTGCATTGTTTTGTACTGGTACATTCTATTTTTACAATATATATATATATATAATTTTTTTTTTGTTTAATTTAATTATTACTTAAGTTCTTACTTACTTAGCTGTTTTTGAAAGTAACAGTATTTTTGTTTTTTCTTTTTTTTGCTGTGTGTCAAATAAATGATTTCTTCTATTCTATTCTATTCTAAAATCTATTCAGTCTTCTAAAACCCACGTGTTCTTTAATCTTCACTGTCGGTAGTTTCAAACACTTTGGTAAGGTTCGATTATTTTCAATAGCGATTGCCAAACATAATCATAATTTGCCATACAGGGTGTTAAAAAGCCTCCAGAGGCTGAATGAGGACTTGAGGAGAAGTTTATTCCGTATTTACAGAAGTAGCTAAAGGATGCATCTGCTGTTTACATCTCACGTGTGTGTGTGTATGTGTGTGTGTGCATATGTGTATATCTTGAATCGTATCCATCTCCTATTGACTCACATAACAAAGCACGATTGTTGTCGTCGATCATCAATTCTAAGACCTATTCGCTAATTACGTTTCCTATTTACATACCTAGGCTAGAGGTTAATAACCGAAGCTATAATTGACAATTATTTGGCTATCATCTTTCCTGCTATTGTGCAAGGTTTTTGTCCGGCCATTGCCCATTAACTCCGCATTGTATTTTGGGTTGGTAATATGAATGAAAGGTTCGGAAAGATCAATATTTTGTGTGAAAACAGTTGCTAATGACCAGAGTTCGTCATAATAGTTTCATTTCAGCAGCGTTCAGTCACATAAAGGAATTTTGGGTATGGAGTGACACATCTGAAAACTTCAAATACCTACCGGTAAAGTTATACCACAACATATAATGTAATTTTAACATACGTGGCTGTTTTAACCAAACTGATTTTTTTTTCTTATTTCAGTTACTTTTTTACATAATTTGACACATTTTCATGAAATAATTTTCATTTGAGGGATTTGTATGAAATAATTTTTATTTGACACGTTATTTCTACGAAATTTAATTCATTGGTTTCGAAATACGAAACTGTAGGAAAGTAATAACGATAATTTCTGGTCTGGTCCAGAAACCATTCGTATTGTTATCAAAGTATTAATTTAAGTGGTTATAAATACCTACACTTGCAAACAATTAAAAAGTTCCAGTGAGAAAATAATCTAATTACTACTAAACGGAAAGCCGTCTGCAATATTGAAGTACATTTTTACAGCGTATCAGAATATTATTCAAAAACACAAATTTTGGAGTCGGCATTTTATAAGTGGAACTTCTTCATTGCTCGCGAATATAAGACAAAATAGAATGAAATCTAATGTAATCTACACTCACGGGCAATGAAAACGTTCCACTGAGAAAAGCACAAAATTTCTTCTAAACCGAAAAAGCTAACGTCCAATTTTAAATTTAATCTTTGAAAAAATTGGGGTTATTTGGAGTCTAAATTTTGTGAGTGCAACTTTTTCATTGCCCGGGAGTGTATTTAGAAATGGTCAGTAACTATCATGTACCTATATAACATTTATTCGCAACGATTACGTGGTACATTGTGAGGAGTTAAAGCATTCATAGTTCTATACGAGTTCCGAACTCAATAACAAGTTCTTGAAGCATTATAACTGTTTTGTGCATGTTAAATTAAACTATTAATATGTCCAGGTATCTAGCTGCTGGGGCCGTAATCTAGGGCTCATCTTCTTATTCTTTCGTGTCAGTGAACATGTGAATTTTTATATTTGTCCTGACCAATAAGAAGCAACTTTGCTAGCATTCCGGTTGGCCTGGAGTAAGTCTTCCCGTGTAGGGCTCATTGGAACGAGGCAATGACATGATAGGAATATGTGCTTAGTCAGCGTGTATATGTCGCAGGCAACTGGTTTAATCTCCTGTTTGATTGAACCACTAGCCCGTTCATTGGATGGCGCTGTTCAGTTGTATGACTAGGCCGAACGTTGATTTTACAAGCGTCACAAAACGTCCAACTAGTTAGCTGACTTAAAATCAGTCAGGTGGTGAATAAAACAAATATGGCGTCTAACAGCTAACAGCTGACTCAAAAAGCACCTATATTGTTAGTTTTTTGCAAATAAATTAGCTTTAAAGTGCGTTATTTGTGTTAAAATAGTGTGCCAACATGGATTTACCTATTATTACGCCGCGGGCGGATAGTTTCAAAGGAAAAAAGTGGCGAAACTGGATAATTATGAACAACAATATGAAGGAACGTTTATTGTTATTGTTTAGTTAATTTGTGAGATAAGAGCTTTGTAACATAGTCTTTTTGTTGACTCTTGTCTGGTGATGTTCACCCTAACCAGACATTACAAAGTTGCTATACTATATCCCATTCAACGACTTCGCTGAATGACGTTCAGTCAAGACGTCGAACGTTACAATCAACGACTTGACGAGTTGTCCTTTAGTCATACAACTGAATAGTGCCATCCAATGAACGGGCTAGTGGTTCAATCAAACAGGAGATTAAACCAGTTGCCTGCGACATATACAGTAGGTATACAGGATGTTAAAAAAGCGGTATTGAAAGCCAAAAGTTTTTTACTCGGGGGATTGCTCTGGACCACTTTTGTTTTACTACTTTTGGTAATTTGAATGAAGTACCTATCTGTTTATTCAAAGGTTGGATAAAATAAGTAAATTCAAATGTTGGCCGTCTCTTTTTAAAGTAATCATAAAGCGTAATCGACAAAATGCATTCAAATAAAATGCGTCAGCAAAAACAAGAAGAACATCACGATATAAATATCAGTTCGTATCAGATCTTATATAACAAATAAGAAAAATATGTAGATATTATTTTGGTTATCTAAGAATAATAAAGATCGTATTGGTTGATTAATAAAATAGTTATAAATTGACAAAAAAATTCCGACGGACTAAGTAAAGTAACTAACAATTTCATATCATTTTTGAGGCAGCGTAAGACCTACCGTAAGTTAATTTTGATATGGCAACACACATATTTTATTACGGTGTGCGTTTGTGGTTTTTGATGTTGTGGTTTTCGTGAATGCGTGTGGAGCTCCGAATTACTTGAGGTATTTCCTCGAACAAACCCCCGTTTTCCTGATACACAAATTGACAGTAACGTAATTGGATGAAGACTTTGATTCTGTTTGACGCGTTTCCTCTTTATAGGATTAAATTGCTATTTTCGGGAGATTTTTATCTCATTTATTAATATATATTTTTTAATTTTAATATAGACTTAAATCGTTAACATGACCAAGTCAAAGATGAGTACCTATAGTCATACAGAGAAGGTACCTAGCATTTATGTTAATGTAGTCATATTATTATTAGATTTTCGACCTAATCCCATAGTGAAAGATGTTCAGTTTGACTGTACATCAAGAGCTGCTTTTGAGAATTTCACACATAAAAATGACCTACTTTTTTAGAAAACCTTATTGCAGTGAGTTTGCAAATGAAAAGTCTTCACTAAACAAACTATTTCTAAAAAAAAACAACGTCCCTACATTCAGGTGCAGAACATTTTATTCCTCTCTCCACGTCAACCGAGCGGGAAACTAGAAACACAATATCTCGACAAAGAACGAAAATTTCATTGTGCCATCTTTTCCAGCACATTGGCTGTTTCCTTTTAATATAACAAGGCATGAAAAATGAAAGCGCTCACATAAATAACGAATCATTTTCTTTTCATTTTTAACCGACCGACGCAAGTAACGGCCTACTTTGATTGCTTGTTGTAATCATCATGTTTGTTGTTTGTTTTCATACTATTTGTACATTTCATACATTTTACCTAGTTAGGTATTCGGTTTTAGTGACTATTTATGATATTACCATTTACCAGTCATGGTAGTCCAAAAAGTTGTCTGTATGAGATTTTTCGGGCTTTAGGGCTTTTTCGGAATTTAAGTTGCCATCCGTCTGTACAAATATTAAGTTTTAATAATTTAATTACTGAATGAAAAAATAAAAAAATGTTGTTGCAAAAAGGGCACGTCGATTCAGTAATTAATGAACCGATTAGGTAACAACAACTAATTCACACATAAAGTAAAATCGCGCTGCCTAATACACTCCAGCTCACAGCTTCAAACCGTCTTCAAACACACTTTTTGTCGTATTACAACTAAATACTGTTAAATTATTAGAAGAAAATTAATTTAAAAACGCCAAACGACACTGAGAAATGACAATGAACGTCGAACAATGCCGGGCCACGGCCGATGGAATGCCGAATGCTCACAGAATATCCGCGACAAGCCTGGGACTACCTACTTTGGTTTACTGAAAATATAATATCTATGTTTAAGTATACAATACGGTCATAAATCTACAGCAGTAAGCTTCATTATTTATTTATTTACCTATTTGAAACACACACACACACACACTCACGCCTTGTACTAATGTACTCCCTTGCGGGGTAGGCAGAGGTGCATTGCTGCACCCACTTTTCGCCAGAGTGTTATGTTAGTCCCAATGTAATAGGGGGCGGGCCTATTGCCATTTTACGGGCACATCCAAGACCCGAGAACAAATATCTGTGTTTAAACAAATATCTGCCCCAGCCGGGAATCGAACCCGGGACCTTCGGCTCAGTCAGTCAGGGTCACTAACCACTACGCCATTCGTCGTTTATTGCTTTAGTAACGTAGTCGAGCTGGCTCAGCCAGTGATCGCAACTGATCATTTCCCAATTCACGACACACAATGTGTTTTTTTTAAATAATATTTTTACTGTGTAATTGAAAAACCGGAGTACTCACCCTGAAGCGAGAGATTTGCGGAAGCACGTCTTCACCTACATAGCTATAAAAAGCTAAGTATTCTTAATGCCTGTAAAAATTCTCATCATGCAACGCACCGTTATAACTGTAAAATTTTTGTACATTCGCGTAATTTTGCTACAGCTGCAATGTGAGGGAGAACAAATTAAAAAATATTTTGCAATGTTTCTTTATTTTTGTAGTTTGTCCTACCTATCTTGTGTGGGTACTTAGATAAGAAGATATTTCCTAACCTCGACCAAAAGTAATATATTTATTAATAAAGTCGCTTAACTAGTCTTTGTTAACTACGTTTGTTCGAAAGGTACTTGGTAGAATATATTTTGTTAATAATTTTTTAACTCGATAAGAGTTATCATATACAGGGTTATTGGTAAGTAGACCTACTTACTTACTATCAGAAAGAGCCACACATCCTCATAAGGACATCCTGTATAAGATATAGTTCATATATCGATCGGGAAGGTTTTTTTCGTGCTTATTTCATTTTAGCCCATTATCGTAGTAAATAATATTTCAATACAAAATAATTAATTTCGTAATTTACCCAATAACATGCATTCCCATTCTGTGTAATTATAGTTTGTTCTGAAAATGCTTATTAATTACAGGGGATCAGCGAATTCAATCAGCAAATAGTGGAAATTATTTATCAACGAAAATGAGCAGAATAATTTAAACCCCCGTATTCTCGAGTTTCGTATAGTGTAGGTACTCTCTTTGCATATAGGTAATTAAATCCAAATTTAACTTTTATCACGAGTATAGATATTATAGTGTCACCATTGTATCTACCAATTAAGCTTTTACCTAGAGCTCCAATTATAAAGAGATATTGAAATGAAATCCCAGTGAGTACATGGGAGTATAATATATTTTAAGCACTCTTATTGATTGCACTGTCTGTCGCTTTCTTCACAATGTGTGTAACAATAATTACAAAATAATAATAATTAAAGAAATATATTGTATAGTCGTGTGTACTGTTTTTTTGTAGCTTCAACGCCACGATACCTTTTTGCAGCAACTAGGTATCTTTTCTATCCTGAGTACTAAGTACCTAATATATACCTAAGAATATTTTATCTATCTAATATCTATGGAAGTAATATCGTGATTGTTATTATTATTACTTAGAAACATAGTTCGCTATGAGCCGGAGAAGAAGCTATGTACAACTACGAAGTTAATTAGTTACAATACCTAATATCGAAGTTGTAGCGACGACTAAGATGTTCGTTCATTCAATGTAGGTAGCTCGGGCATAAGTTGTTGGTTCTCAACTTCTCATAGCGGTTTTGTTTCACTATTTGTTTGCAAAATTTTTAACCTATGACCAAGACCATTAGGAATATTATAAGTTTGTTTTGTGTGTGTATGGTACTAAAAGTAGTGTACTGTTGGTAAAAAAGAACCTCACAATCTTGGCAATTAAATTAATTCAAAGCGCTGTTTAGACACGGAATCGATGCCATTATGAAACACCCCGAGTCCGCGTAGTTCTATGGCATTATGAAAGTTTCCAATGGTAGTCGACATGACATGCTACAAGCTTATGGAAAGACGGGAGACTATAAGTACAATAGATTGTATTTCGCTTTTTGTCTTTCTGAGTATTTTTTATACTTTCACATATTTTCAGTAAGTTATAATCGGCTTTGACAAATAAAATACAAAAAAATATTCATCAGAATATAGTTATGGTTTGTTATAAAAAGTTATCCAAACAAAACTCATTTTGATTCGCTGAATAGGTTATGTCATATAGAATTATGTTACATTGTGATTAAATCAGCTTTGGTACACAAATATAACGCAACATTTAATTATAATTAAATATACTTTTGTATTTTCGCAATTCTTGTAACTCTTCAAAGCAATATATCAAGTAGGTATTGTTAATAAATTGCTTCTAAAGTAACGTTTCGCCGTGAAGCTTACGCATTACTTATTCCTCACACAACCCGCGTCTTCCAAAAACATAATTAATTGCTTCCTCTGAAGCAGATTTCATCAAAACCTCATCATAGAGTCATGATTTAATTTATTCAGAACACAAACACTTTTGTAACGATATTATATATTTTAATAAATGGCTGTTACCTCTTTTTAACGAATTTTGTTCGCGAGTCAAGTCAATTTATGTCGTTTGTTTGTAATTTCGGCGTGAAGGATGAATGCCGAATTATTTAATGTAAGTACATAACTCTGGTACCTACATAAATAATGCCAGTAGATGGAATTACAGTTAGCGCTAAATAACATGATTACCTATGTAGGATATACGCTAAGATGTCAATTAGTTAGATCTTAAAATAGATAAATTGTAATTGTGTTAATCCTCTTATCTCCCGGTGAGACATTCGTAATCCATAATTGTTTCTGATTTCACGGGCAAAAATATCTTATACGTCAGGCACGCCGACAGCGACTGACTAGCCAATCCTGTCACCACGGTGACAAACCCTAGTTTTCTCCAGTGTTTGTCTCTCGACTTCGTAACACTTGCTATTATCGACACTACGAATAAGTAAGTATCACGCTGTTGTGTAAGAGAGCTTATAATCCTGAAATATGAGTGAATTTCCAAATAGAATTTCCAGAATCGTGTTATTTATATTTTTGACCCGCAGTCTAAATAAAGTGGCAATCACTTTTCGTCATAAATTTGTAAACTTTTTAACAACTCGTATTTCAGTTTATCGTTGTTGCGAACAACAATAACCGTATTGTTCTGTAAAGTTCAGTGCGGACGATTTCGTTACAATTAAAAATCACTTTTCGAAAATACTCTTAGTTAATTTAAAAATATTATTTTTCATGTAATCACTGGCCCTCTGAATCTACAACATAAGAAATGTAGTGGATGAATGAGAAAGGCAGTATTGTGGTAGTGGTGACCCTTTGGAGAGATCTTTATAAATTAAAAGATCTTATAATTTAGATACATACGGTTCCAAATAATTAAAAAAAGATTCTGGGATAAAATAAATTCAAACAGCACGAAACAAAATTTAAAAAAATATCATACGTCAGAACTAGTCACAGGAAGAAAGCTGGCTGTCAGAATTTCGCCACATCCGACGTACAACGGAAGCCTTCACTGTGTTCACCGTCACTTGTGTCGGACTGTACGTCGGAACGGCCAAGATGGCGACAGAAACCTTTATTTCTGCTCAAAATTGTACCTTTCCTTTGCTACTTTGTTTTGTACATTGGACCTGTATGTGCATTTTATAAAAGGAGAATGGTCTGTATGGTGATATGGCCCAGAGCGGCAATTCATGAAACATAATACTTCCACAGATTAATTTTTTTTTTAAATTGGTCATATAGTATCTGAGTGTGAAATGTTACTATCCCCATGTAAAACTGCCTTTACACCTATCTATTATGTAGCTTTGGGTGCCAAAATTATCCTCAAGAAACACGTAGAAACCTTGTCACGTATGCATTAAAAATAATGAATAGGTAATCCCGAATATCTGAACTGTGTGTATCTACTAATCACGGCAAGGCAGTTAACTGAATATGGAATGTATGACAAAAAAAAATATTCAATACAATGTGAGTTCCAATCACTCTCAAGGACGGACTGATGTTCTTGGAGGTCCCCAGTGGCCCCAAGCTCATTTTTTTCGCTAGTACGAATGTTGCCTGGCACTGAATGTTCGACTTTTCCTTATAGCTTTACAATTGAATGTCTGCGGACAGATGGTCGCAACGGGTAAATGTAAGCATAACTTCAAATCAATCATAAAATACAGAGAACAGTAAATATAAATGCTCTCAACAAAGCGTACAAATAAATGTTTCTTTCTTTCTTTCTTTCTCTTACCTTCACACTCAGAGTTACAGCCACCCGAGCCGGGCCATGTCCCCACGCGCCAGCTCGCCTCGGCCCCACACCAAAACTCTCTTGCACACACGATCCAGAAGGCGCTCACTCCATAGAACAACGCGGACTCGGGTGTCGCTCACTCTAATCACGCAGCTTCGAGAGCGAGTGCAACGGAAAACTTTTGTCACGTCTTTGGCGCGTCATGCAACCCGTTATGCTAGGCCAGATATTCACTAGAATTCACTTGTTCAATCGCCTGCCTGCCCGGCTGCGCACACAAAAAGTGACTTGCGCTCACGCGGTGCTTGCTTACGTGGATATTTCGTTTTACCCACAACTCGCTGATATTGATATATATATTTGATACACTCACGATATACTTAGAAATTTGATCCAAATATTTAAGTTTTTAGTCGGTAATATTTTGTTGCACAGTTAAATTAAATGTACTTTAATATTGCAGATGGCTCATTAAGCTCGTTTTTTGGTTATAGGAGTAATTTGTTGCTATTGTAACTGGAACTTATTCGTTGCTCGTGAGTGTATAATGATCGCAGTAGGAAAGACTGAGATACAAATTGAGTTACTTTATCTACTTACTTTTGGTAGTGGAAGTTTTCCGCCGACAAACTTCACTTTTAAACTATGTCTTGGTTCAAGAAACTTGTGAAACTTACTTGATTGTCATTGCGGGTGACAAAATTGCATTTCAATCTTTGTAGAGCTTATTTGGAAGTTCAGGTACTTTGAGCAACCTACAAAACCACTTTCTTTATGACTTCAACAAATGAATCTCAACGGTACAATCAGCCTTAAGGCTGATTCACATTTCTGTTTAGTGCGAGTGTAAAGTAGACGTAGCTGAGTATGTAAAGCCGATTCAAAAGTTTTGCAAATACCATACAACAAGCCCAGCAATGTACGTCTACTTAACACTGGTACTACACAGTGTGTAAATCGGTCTGTAGATACAAATGACTCTAAATACGTATTAAATAATTGATTGATTGGAATTAAGCCTTTCTACTACATATAAGTACAGGCTATACAATACTCTGTCCTCATTCAGCCACTCCTGGCTACAGGTGCAATATCGTCAGCCCAAAATGCCAAACAGCTGCCCTTGCGAAAATTGACTATCCGTGATCTCGACTTGAGAACTATCGAGTATATTGTAAGAACCATGGTAGATAGTATATACTATGTATTGTAGATATACATGTCGCAGTAAGATAGTTATAGCCGTAATATAGTTATATCCCTAGGGATATGATTATATACCGGAACATAGTTATACGAAAGCGATTCATTACTATCTCACTAGGAATATAGCTATAAAACGGACCAAGTTTAGTGATATATTTATATTACTAGATTAAGTTTAGTGAAATAGCTATTTGAGTGAAACCAAGATCTTACCTTACTTGATAAGAAATAAAGATATCTCAAAACTGTTGATTATTTTATTTATTTAAGATAGATTTTATATGTATATTAATTGTGTATATACATAGTGCCTACTTATGTTTATTCATCGTATAAATATATTTGAAAGTTTAAAAAGATTTGTTTAATTAGTTTTAATTGTACTTATTGTTAATGCCTTAAATTACAAAAAATATGATCGTTTTAATTATAATTTCAATTACTTTAAAACTTGTTCATGCCACAAAGTATTGTAACTGTAAGATACCTACATAAATAATGTAGATTTTTTTATGAATAAAGATAAAACATTTTGGCTTTGATGCAAGGTTATTGAAAATGTTCCTGTAATAAAACGAATAGGTGTTCTACTAAAAGATGTGCCTGTAAGAATCATCCAGTGCTATGTTATTCTAGATGTCACTATTCCTCTACTTGTCCGAAAAAAAACTTTAAAATATTTTTAATGAAACCATGATCTCGCCTTAGTTGATAATTAATAAGAGATAAAGATATCTCAAAACTGTAGATTAACTTTAAAAGACTTTTAAAATTATTTTAGTTTTGATTTTATTGTTAATGCTTAAATTCCAAAAAATATGATTGTTTTAATTACAATTAAAATTAGTTTAATACGTGTTAATGACACAAAGTAACTAACTGCAGAAACACAAAGTAGATTTTTTAACCGACTTCAAAAAAAGGAGGGGGTTCTCAATTCGTCGGGATCTTTTTTTTTTTTTTGAAAAATCTTTTTTTGTTATATTGGGTTGAGCTCCCAGGTGGTCCCATTTGTTTTTTTTCAGAATTTTATCTCTCCCCCAAGGGTGGGTAAAGGGGTAAAAACAGGGTATGAATTTCCTATCATATCCCTAGGGATATAACTATATTACGGCTATAACTATCTTACTGCGACATACATATACTATAGGAGATAGCAGATACGATGGTAGATTGTAGATATAAATATTATGGTACATTATTGACACTATAATATATAGTCCAGCGTCATCGACAGTTACTATCACAGCCAAATAAAACTCGCATGCAATCATTAGACATTCAATGATAAACGCAAAGTAATTAATGGATATATCTATTCGGTGGCGCGATTACGTAACGTGATTTCCAGGTCAGTTCCCAGAGGTAATTATTTGAGCCGAAGCGGCCCAGCGGTGGCGGCGGAGGTGACGCCAAAGTTTAGAATTAGGGGACTAGTGGCTGCCAAATTCGTGTAACTTATCACCAAATTGCTTCAAGTACTTTACCTATAGCCGGAATTGCTTGCTTAGCGGTGGCTCGTGGAGGTATTTCTGTGTTAAAACACTTTCGGAATAGCACTGGTTTCGGTTCCACATTTTCAGTTCTTATCGCTTTTAAACATAGTTTCGGTGAAGATAATAAGCATCGATATTAAATGCTCGTACTTAAAATATGCAATGACTTATTGATTCAATCATTTATAAATCTGATTTTAATGATTACTAGTAACGAGAAAGCTCGTCACCGTTCGTTGTATTAATAATATTCCTTTTTAATCCTATTGAAGCAATTCACTGGCTTTTCCGTGAAAGCATTTGAGTAGTTTTCGATTGCATTTGTTACAAAAATAATAATTACATACTTATTAGCTGATGTACGATTTAAATCATAATTGTTGATAATTTAATAATTAATTCAAATTATAAAATACACTCACGGGCAATGAAAAGGTTCCACTGAGAAAAGCACCAAATTACTTCTAAACGGAAAAGGATAGCTTAACGCCGTCTTCTGCAACATTGAAGTACATTTAACAGAGCATCAGGATAATACGAACTGCAATCGTGAATATTATGATGCAATTTTAAATTAAATCTTTGAAAAAACTGGGCTCGTTTGTTGTCGGCATTTTGTGAGTGGAACTTTTTCATTGCCCGGCAGTGTAAAATCAGCACAGGCTCGCTTATGTTGGGGTACACCAACCCGCACTAGCCCAGCGTGGTGGACTAGGCCTAAACCCCTTCCTTCATGGGAAGGAGACCCGTGCCCCAGCAGTGGGGACGTGATGGGTCGTGATGATGATAAAATACTAATTTATAGGAACATAGACATTTCTAGTCTTTGTGAAATAATGAATTAAATAATAATAATAATATTTTCAAACAAAACTCGATTCTCTGAAAGGGCAATGTGAATAAAACTACGCTTTTTCCTTTTAATGGCCATTATTGCATGATTTTGCGCCAGAATGAGTACATGAAGTGTGTCTTTGAACGTTGCCTCTGACAAAGTTTCAAAAGGAAATTAGGTGATAACTTTTTTGAAAGGGAAAAGAAGCGAGTAACTTGACACAAAGAGAGTCAACGATATCTCATAAGTTACATGCTTCAGGCCACCGGGTCAGTTTAACAGAGAATTCGGTTCCCGCCCACACATTAAAGAAAATTCGCAGGAGTTGTCTGTAGGCGAGTGTAGAATTAAATGAGTGGAAGCGTTTTCAGCAAGGAATATAATACTTCTCGTTTTGAGCTAAGTAATACTTAGGTACTTACCTACTTTTTTTGCTCGTATAAAGTTCATAATAAGTAGATAAACTTCTCTCCTCTCAGCCTATCACTACCAACCACTTTAAAGGTTAACTGGTAGAGAATGCTACTATAATTTTTTTTTATAGTAGCTTTCTCTACCATTCTGTTTTTTTTTATAGCATTTTTTTTTATAGCATTAAGTTCGCCTTTGTACAATGTTTTTATGTGCAATAAAGAATTTATAATAATATTAATACAATTAATACATTTCAATACATTTACATCCTCTGACCATAGACTTAGTATTAAGTCTATGCCTCTGACTGACATGTCTGTTTTTTGTTGCCAAAGCATAAAAAAGCAAAGAATTTCATTTACCAGAAAATAAACTTAAAATACAATACAATATAACTTTATTGAAAAACACACAACATACATTACATAACAAAGAAAGAGTAAGCACAATGGCACACGGCCTTATCGCTAAAAGCAACCTCTTCCAGGCAACCTTTGGATTTAAGGACTTATGGATTAATAGAGGAACACATATTGCATTTAAATAAAAGTACTAGCGATATTGAGCTTATTTGTTCTTTTTAGATAAAGATTAATTCACAGAAAGTAGATCATGTACTTCTTTAGTTTTTCAGAACCATGTTAAGTATTTACAATAGATTTTCTCAAAAATTACTATCAATAATTATATGTTTTCCTGTTAGCTCGCAAAATGACCAGTTTTCCACCTTATAATTTCGCCATCTCCCTGTGTATCCAATTATGTTATAATTAAGTTTATTACCATTAGAGCTGATTGGCGGCGTGCGGGTTAATTAATTAATACAGGACACCGCTGATCACTGCTTTCCTGGTAGCATTACCTACAGTAATTGCAAATGGCTACTCTACAGGGTGTTGCAATAGTGGTTTTCAGCCGAAAAGGGGTGGAACATAGCTCCTTCTGAACAAATTTAGTTCTAGACGTTTGTATATCGGTAATCTAAGATTCTACGACTACGACCCCTTCGGTTTTTAAACCAGTTTTATAACATCCTACCAGCGTAGCACGGGGTGCAAGACACGCTCATCAAGACGTAACAAAAGTTATCCTTTGCGCTCGCAACCGAGGCCGGGCGATGTCACCACGCAAAACTTTTGTCACGTCTTGACGTTCACGTCTTGCTACCCGTTCTAGGCCTTCTGTATATACCTACTTAAGTCTAAAGGCTCCCATTCACGGCCGTACCAATCCGCGGGATTTGTCGCTGGCGACAAGTGCGCGGAGAAATCAGCGTGTGAATGGGTAGGTGGGTGCGGCTCGCGGTACGGCGCGGCGCTCGCCGACCGGGCGCCACGTGTCAAATAGGTTAAGTGCCTTGTGCAAGGCTCAATAAAGTTGACAATCGACTAGAGTGCAACTCGGGGCTTGTGTAGTGTGTGGGCGATGACGGATTTGTCCACGGAATAGTACGGCTCGGGGCTCGAGTGCGGTGTGTGAAGTGAATGGGCTGCTTAATACTCCTCCATGTATATACTGTTGTGTGCCGATCAATATTTATTGCAGTACCAAATAAATGTATTTTCTTGTTTCATTCTTTCTTTGAACACTATAAGATGCAACTAAGATCACTAATAGGTATATATTTTTTGAAAAGGATGGCTGCGGACTATTTTTTAAAATCTGTGGAAGTTATTGGCTGTTATTTAAAAGTATTTATTATATCCTAAACATTTTCATCTGAAAGAACTCATTTCCTCTTGGCTAATTGGTTTTTTATTGGACCTTTAAAAGGTACTGTAAGTCCAACTTTATCAAAGTAGGAGGTGGTTCAAAACTTCGACGCAGATGGTCGAATTGATCTAAAATTTGTCAATTTAGCCAGTTCATAATGGTGGCGCAAGTATGAAAATTAAATGGAAAAGTCCTCTTAACTTAGAAGTTGTGAATGAAAATTTGCTTATTACAAAGTTTATATGCCCCCGATAGATTAGATTTACAATTCCACAACAAAAGAAATAAGTACTAGGTACTGCTAGAAATAAGTACCAAAATTAATTCAGTTGGAGTATTCAAAAAAAAAAGTTATGTAAGTTAAGTAATAAGTATATCCTATTTTATTGCTAAAGGAATTAATTTCAGGTCAAACTACTCAATATAATATATACTAGTAATAATAGTATAATCAAAATCTATCATCGAATCAAAGTTTAATTATGAGAAAAAGAACCTACCGTGTACTTCCTACCACGTGCCTACCACTGCCACAGAGGGTAAAAAACGAGGTAAAATACGACCATTACTTCCCGTGACCACATAAATACTCGTACACATTACTCCGAACAGCGCACAACACCATAAAAGCAAACGAACAGAACAGAAAAAACCACGCAGCCATAAATCTGTTTCTCTTCACAGAATTTGCCCCGCATTTAATATACCTGTAAGTTAGGACGCACAATGTAAGGACGAATAAAATAAAAGATCTCGACGCGAGAGATAAAGATTATGTCCTCTAAACCAGCACTTGAACAGGTGAAATGGCGGTAGTACTCTGTAGCTTACCGTCACATCAAATATCAAGCAACCTAACCAACCATCTACTTCTACAGATATACCTACGCATAAGATAAGTAATCATTTATGTAGATTTCACATACTTCATCAAGTTAATCATCAGATTTGACCGAGTTACAACCAGAGCATAGTTAGACAGCGATATTATTAGTATTACACACTCACAATGAGTTTGAAATTGGCACGAAATTTTACACAGTTGGCCCGTGCGGGAATATTACATGTCATAAATTAGAGGGAGACGCGTCTAGAATGCTCAGAGTCGTTCTGCTCTACGGCAATTGTCCCGAAATTACACGAATATAAATCGGAGTCGTATTACACTCTGCAGCCCTGTGTGACGCTATGTGCGAATTGTCCCATGAAATATTTCACCGTGGGAACAGAAATGCATGTCTCCATTTCAGCGCGAAAGAATAAAGATATGTTAAACGTGTTTGAAGTTACATAGCGAGTAAGTAAACTTCAAGGTTTTCGGAGAAAAGCGGTGCCAAGTTAATAATTTTCTTAAGACAGTACATGAAAGGAGAGAGCTTTTGTCGAAGGAAAGTAGCGCAAAGAAAATATTGTTCCTCGATATGTGAAATGACTGGAAAACGATTGCTTCTGGAGCAAAGTGAGCTGATCAAGCACCGCCTCCATAAATATTCAAGTTTGTATTTTCCGATGTTTTACAAATAATAAGTTGATTCTGTCTGCGACTGCTACTGTTGGCATTTGTTATCGGAAATTGACAATTATTGGACTGGTGCTATTGGTGCTGGTGGTATTTCAGTAACACAGTTTGACTTTGTCTGAAAACACATCTGAACAAAAAATATACCTACCTACTTGTTGATTTTATTTTCAAAAGCAGTATCGGATACAAGAAATGTGCCTGCATTATAAATATGTATGCATAATATGTAAGGCCGATATGACTTTTGAATCTCTTTCGTAAGAGATCATGATCACTCATCCCTTAATGACGATAAGGTACCAGCACCCTATTTATCACGAAAATGTATTGAAAATGGCACGGTTGCCCCTTCAGGGATTACAGCCTCGAAAATATTATAATTATCTAAAAACTTACTCTACCAATTTCAATTCAGTTTAAAATACAAATTAAACTAAATTAAATCCATACGATGTTCACCTCTCCTGAAATCCCCCACATCTGTTCAAGTTACTGCTGTAACTCCCTCAATATTGGAGCTTGTAAAATTGGAGAGCCGATAACAAGCTCGTAACGAGGTGATGAGTCTTTGGTTCCGGGTATGGTTATGATCCCGACACCCATTATTCGCGATTACAATCGTAATACCTTTCACTAGAGTCGGGTTTTCAATGAAGGTTCAATCTGGATGTGCTCACTATTCACGTCTCACGGGTGACTAAATGCAGCGCTATTTCCGATTATTGGGAGCGCTGTACGATTGATTGTGTTTGGTGTGATATGCTCTTAATTTGGTACTTAAATAGTTCTAAATGATAATCTCGGACGGAAAATAGAGATAGATAGATAATTCTTTATTGCACACAAACACAGAAATTACACGAGGAAATACAAAACATAGATGATACAATTGGCGTGTTTAGGATAGGTTAGGAGGCAATAGAGGTGTTTTAAGATGTGGGTGTACCTATGTGTCTCTGTTGTTTCACTCATTACTTATATGCTACATAAATATCTACTGTCTTTTCAAACGACCTTAGGCGGGTAGCCGGTAGTGGTTGGATGAGGAAGGCCGAGAATCGAGTGTTGTGGCGCTCCTTGGGAGAGGCCTATGTCCAGCAGTGGATACTTATTGGCTGATGATGTCTTTTGAGATAGCTCAATCCAAAAACGTTACATTAAAAATAATAATAATAGTTTATTTATTATCAGACAAGAAGTCCATAGTAGTTGGTCTTCTTCTATCGTGTAAATGCATTAAGCTAACTTCCTCCAGTTTATGCTTAGTACTTAGTAGTTAGTAATACAATGTTCTTACAACTAGTGCCAGTAGGCATATACAAGAATGTTTTAAGTGAAATGAGTGGACACCTTTTTGAAGATCGATGGCAGCAAATTATTATAAGATTATTTTTATATTTCTTTAGTTTTTTATGTATAAATCTTTGATCATAGTATCAATATGACAAATAAACTTTTTGTTCTCTATCTATGATTTGGACTTTGAAAAGTATTTCAGTCTTACTACGTCCGCATTGCCAGGGGATTGTATAACCTACTGGTTGCTAGACGAGATGCCGTGGTTTCAAATCCTGGCATGCACTAACGAATTGTGAAAGAAATATCGTGAGGAAACCTGTAGGTACATCGAAATCTAGATATGTACTTGTACCCTAAGTGCATTGTGCTCATTCCAAAACGGCGATATTGCTTGCAACCTATCACGTGTGAGTGCCTACAATTCTACTGCAAAAGCCTCTGACTAGCCCTTTGAGGATTACAGTCGTGAGATAATATTATGTATTTAAGTATGTACATCTTATAGAATAGAGTAGAATACTTACCATTTGTAGTAAATTATTTCTTATACATCATTAAATTTTGCAAAGTAAGGTCGAGTTTTATTTAAAGCAGTCATAAATGTTGTAGCAGGTGTAAGTAAAGGGTATTTTCACTCCCCCAAGGTCAATGGCGACCTCCGGTAAATCGCTGGAGTAGGGTGGCCATATGTTTCAATTAATGTGGAACTAATAATGTTTTACACTCATTTTTACTTATACAATGAAAAATGTTCAGAAAATAATGTTTTTTTATTAAATGCCTACTTTATTGTACACAAAAACTCAATTTTTTCACTGAAGTTTTGCGCTCAAACGCGGATTTATTGAAAAAAGCAATTTTTTCCAGCCAAATTTTGATTGGTACAGATTGGTTGTATAAAAGTAATCACACCATACTTAAGAAAAAAATAGACTTTGGGTGATATAACTGTTTAAGCCCTCTAATCAAGCAAGAAGCTACTACTTACAACAATACTAACACTGTTGATAAAGACACACTAACACTAAATTGTTATCTATTGTGCGAACTTTCTACAGTGCCTCGTTATTAAATATTTTCTACTTATGTTATACATCTGCTCCCATTGTGTTTTTGTTGTTACTAAAATATTAAAGTTCTCTTAGAATTGTATTGCTATCCCTACTAGTACACTGGGATTCGGTCATTTAGCTGCAACAATACAGTACAAAGCTAAAATTCCAGGTACGAATTATTGAAAAATAATAAAGTCAGACGGATCGAATTTTTATCCCCGGTATTCTACGTTCGTTATGTGAAACCTATTGTGGACCTAGATGCGTGAAAGTTTATTTTTAAGAAGAAAGGTATTTGCTAGCGAATTCGACATTTTATAGTATAGTATAGATAGTAAGAAAGTTTATTACTTAATTAAATAGTAATAAAAAAGACTGATAAAAAATAACGTTATTTCTATAGAGGTACATAATGTAGGTTCCCGGGCAATAGATATACAATTAAAAAGAGCAAATAAGCCAAATAACAAATGTCTGCCGTTTTCAATTAGTATTAATGATTCTACGAGTACCTACAATGTCCAAATTCACTCAGCAGAAGTATCCGAGGTTGTTGCCCTCACGATGCTTTTTACAAGGTATCATTTTATAGGCAATAAAAAACCTTTCCATGAAACAGCTTTTGTTTGAACTTGGAAGAAGTATGGACACCTGCTTTATTAAAAAAAGGTAAGACTGATATTTAATAATAAATAGTGTTTTAAAAAAAATATATACTTAAAATAATAATGAATATCCCCTTTCGGGAGTAAGAACACCTCGGAGGGAATAGCGCCCATAACGACTGAACCCATTTTGATGCAGGTCTCAATAATTTAACTATAATACACGAATTAAAATTCAAATAAATTCATCAATTCCGGATTAACAATATCCCACAGACAAACACACACACGCACACATTCAGATACAGACTCCATTGTTCATAATAAACAAAACACATTTTCCGTTTTAAAAACGCAATCAAATAACTATGAAAACTTCTGTATGAATCCTGTTCCTTTTACAAGCGCAGCAAATTGGTTATTTGTGGAGCCAAAGAGAGGTTGATTGCAAACTGGATCAATCGGATAGCTTGATCTCGGGCGGGGTCCTCGCCAGTATATATCGTGGTCGATCAATTCAGTTCTTATCTGATTCCACTGTGGAGTAGCTGGATTGGAAGGAATCTAAACTTATTGTTCGATGTATTTGTACTTATGGGAAGGGCGTTCTCAGCGGGTATTGGCTACAACTAATTAATCTATACGTTTTGTATTAATTTGGTAGGTATTTTGTGTCTTTTTCGTATTGTAAGTATCAAGTTTAGGTGAACTAACCTTAAAATTATACATCACTCTTTTTACATATTTTGCTCATGTAATATTAAGTGATAAATAATGGGTTCAAATCATCAGGTACCTACATATACATTTATGTGGATGTACACACTGTTGTTGAACGCTACAATTTGATATCAACGGGATATTTGGTATACGCACAATAGCTTGAAAACTGTGACATCATGTCTATTGATTAGAAATACATAGAGCCGTGAATATAGCTCCATGAAAGTTCTTTGCCTTTTTCAGGGCTCAGTAATTGAACATAAACCCTGATAGAGTTTCACTGCATCTTACGTAACACGATCCCAATTTATCTACTTTTATTATTGAATTACTTAGTTTCCACCCATAAAGTGCCGACATGAAATGGCCCCAATTTTTTAAACATTTCATGAAAAAAATTAACGTGATATTTACGTTTTAAGTTAATAATATTGAGCGCTGTTAAATTTACTTCAATTTTCAGATTCCGTTGATAAATAATTTGGTGCTATCTCACTGGATTTTCTTCTTTGCTCACGATTTAACTTATAGTTTGTACAAAACGTTATACAATCATAAATTCCTGATTAAAGTAAGCAAATAAGTACAAACCTACATAGAGAGCAAACACAAAAATACTCGTTTATACAGTTTCAAAATGTCTGAAAGCAAACACATCATGTAAAATGCAGCTCCGGCCGTTTGAAAATTCATAGCATATTTGAATTCGAGTCATATTTCATAGTGTTAGCTTTTGTTCCTGTACTTTTTGGTTCTAGCGACAGAGGCGAACAAAACTAAACTCTATTAAAGAAACAAACAACAAAATATGAGTTCATTCTTTTTTAGAACTGCACGTGTTCTCGAGTGGAGACCTCGAACAGGCAAGCGGGTGGCGTAATTACCACGGCTTTAATTATTTATTGTAATAAGGCCGCCATTTGTACCGTCTATGTTGTGCGTATTCTATTGTAATTTCTATGTTTGTGTGCAATAAAGAATTATCTATCTATTTATATCAAAACCAGCAATAAATAAGCTCCAGCTCCCTCGCAGCAAATATGGAACGGCAATGGTGGTTACTTGAAATAAATAAATTATTATAATAATGGCAGGTGGAACTTTCTCATTGCTCGACACACCCGTCCGTGTTGTTATAATATGCCCGTGAGTTTATGAAGGGTGATCACTCGTACAGATCTATTAGAAAATGCACTACAGCTATAACTCATATTCTGAAATATACCTATTATAATTTTATAAACAAAATATATAAGTAGTAGATTATGGATGTAGGTATCGCTCGACTCAGTATTGACATTGTTTTAGGCCCTGTTTCACAATGTCTGGTTAGTGGCTATCTGTGAGATAAAATACATGCTATCACTGTCAAAAAAATAATAACAGAGAGTGACAGCATTTATTTTATCTTACAGGTAGCCACTATCCAGACATTGTGAAACAGGGCCTAGAGTAGATAAGTAGATACCCACGAGCTACGAGCCATGAAGTCGAATTAGGTGAATAAGAAATATCGTCGTTTAAAAAGTCAAAGGCAGTTTCAAGGAAAGAGACAAAAAAAATAACAAGGAACACTTAAAGAAAGTTTGCTTTCTTATATTTAAAAGTATAACGACTTAAGGTAGTTAATTTTTTATTGCCATTCTATAATAAATGCAACAGCGCGCAGTGTCCCTATAACTGGTTATAAATGAAATAGTATTTTACAGATTCTATATTTTAGTTCGCTCGAACGATTCATTCGAGTGAGCTTCGTTTCAGTAGCTCGCGATGTGAACCTAAGTAGTCAGTGTGTAAAGCTCTCGATACGATGTTCGCCCGCCTACCTCTCTTGCTCACTTGCAGACAGTCTGGCCTGCGCTTTATAATTTCCTCCCTCACCCTAATCTTGTGATACCTAGCTCGCTTGCATCACCGCAACCGTGGCGTAGCGTGATCACAACGGGACGGCGACGGGACGTAAGCGTGACGCCAGCGTGCCGCTTGCAGTTTTAATACCAACATCGAAATCTACACTGAAACCATAAATGGGCCATTATTTTATTTTGGGTACCATTATCGGTCCCTTACAAAGAAAGATTTTTTAAAAATTAAATAATGAAGTTCGGTAATAAAGCTACCGTCTGTAGCAATCAATTAAGACACCGGTCACAGAAAATATTATAAATTTAAGTAAAATACTTTATTTATTTACAAATTACGGTAACTCTGTTGTTGTTTTTGGTAACGCAATTGTTTTTCATATAAAAATTGTCTGTCCCTCGAAGCGAGTCATTTGAAACAAGCACAACGAGTGTAAAAAATTATAATGAAAACAATGGGCCTTACCACAAAAACTTAGACAGTATTTAACAGGTGTTTACCGCTGTCGAACGCCTACAAAATCTGTCAAATTTGTTTTAAACACTTGTTAAACAGTGTTTAAAGTTTTTTGTGGTAGCACAGAATGTGTTTGAATATTATAACGAATATGTCATTAGTTAAACTTCACTTCACGATAATAAGAATGATTTTACAACAACATATTATGGGTCAATTAGTATTCTTGGCCGAGTCCCCAAGCCTAAGCAAAAATACACCTACACTAGGTTACCATAGGAAATTCAATCATAAATAAACTTTTTTTCACTTTCTTACACCCAAGATCGTTTGAATGGCTGTGTATATGTATCGGAGTGTAGCAAGGAGAGCGGGACGGATAAAATGACCAAGTCTTTCGGATGAGAGTCCTGGAGAGAAGCGCGTGTATTTATTGTGACGCCACTGAGTTACCAGCGACATACGGTGAGTTTTCTAAATATTTATTATTTTGTTTCATGCAATATATGTAATAATTAGTAACAATTATGAGGGCATTTTGATATCCTATGTATGTGTATTCATTTAAGTACTAACTTCAAATAAGTTATTGTTTTACAACTGCGTTACCGCTACACTTCGTTACTTTTATAGTAACGCAGTTGTAGCTATAGTAACTCAGGGGTTTTTCTAATAGTTTTCAGATATCTGTTACTCAATGTATGGTATAAATATAACATTATTTTGAGCACACTATATTGTGACAGTATAACATTTCGGACTCAATGGCGTTAACAGCGGCTGAAAAACAACGGTTTTATACGCAAAAAAGAGAAATATTTATAAGTATTAAATAGTTAAATAATAAATAAATAATAAATAAATATGTGGGGACAGTTATATTTTCAGCGATTTTAATATTTGTTATTTAACTAAGAGTTCTGTTTATTTTTGTTTCATTGTTTTTTACATGTGTACACATGTTCCTAACAATAAAAAAAATATTTTGTATGAAAGTAACGCAGTAGAATTTTTTTCACCTGGTTCCTCGATTAAACGCCAATATCTTTAAGAAACAGCAAGAAAACATCGCTGCAAATATATGTAATGAAAAATATAAATATTAATTAACATAAATAAAACTTTACGGTTAATATATAATAAGTTTATTTTTGAAAAAAATATCTGTAAACGTATGCCAAATTGTACCCAAAATAAAATAATGGCCCAATTAATATATTAGAGCTGATCCTGTTACTGTAACAAAACATAATTAAATCGTGAACCTCTCATCAACACAGCGGTCTCCCATACACATACAAATACAGAACTAGGTACATATCTGTATTTCCTCCATTGTTTGGGACCACTATTGAAACCAGATTCGATTCCAATCAATGCTTAGGCTACATCAGACGTGTACGACTGACAAATTCATGATTTAGACAAACATATTGGCACAACACTAATCCAATTATATATTCTATTCTGCAACACCCTGTATTGTGCTGTGTCATTATTACTAACTCGCTCGGTGATGTTTGGAGTGCTCTCCCAATTATAACTATTTGCCGTGTCAACATTATTGGTGATTTTACATAATTATAATATAGCAGTAAATACCAACAGTTACTTAATTAATATAATCCATGCAAAACTCACACATATAATGTGATTTCAATCAACGTTTGATGTCGGAATTATTAATTTGAATATGTATTTGCTGGTGCCACAGCTTCTATAATTATGTATTTATACGACTCTCCATAGAAACCATATCCATTTTTTATTCGTTTTTTACAGCCTGTAATAGGTTGGGTTGGTATCATGTACAGACAAAATACTAAGTAAGTAAATAATGGTACTAGGACTTCTAGGTACCTACTTTATCACTGTAGGAATCGCTACCCACCAGCGCAGCATAAGCATAGCATCTCTTTACAACACAACATTTCGCATTGAAATTCAAATTCTATACAAATTATGCGGGAAAATTCGGGCAGGACCTAGGTCTGGATGTACCAGCTCCCCGCGTCATGTTCGCTGTCAGTGCTATGAAAAATACGACAAAATAAGAAAAATATATACTGAAATTTCTACACAGTACTCAGCTCGTACGCCCACTAAATCCCCTATAAAATACGGTTACGCAATAAAAATTGTCGTAAAAACGTCTGAAAAATAAATTGACACGGCTGAATCACAATGTGGGCCCTGTTTATCATGGTTAATTTTAGCATTTTTATTTAACAGAATAAGACATAATATTATGTTTGCAAATAAATATATATGAATATAAGTTTTAACTATAATTATCGTAATCTATCCCTTATTGAGGCTATACCTAGCTAATGTTTCTAGATGATCTTTCTTTATTTTTCTTGACCATCACCATCTTCCCGTAATCACCTACTGCTGGACCTTCGGGACAGGCCTGTGGAATGTCACAACGGTCTCACCTCGCCTCGGCCTTCCGTGCAGCCACTTCCGGATACCTGTTTAAGATCATCCAGCAGCAGTGGGCTGGAAGGAGTCCCACGCTCCACGTTAACTCCTGTGCGGCTTTAAATTATGTATAAGTACATAGATAGGTAAAAAATATCGTGCATCAGGATTAACGAAAAATGACATAATGTGCTTGTTTAACAAGCACTGTGTGAATAGACCTATAGTATTTACGCTAGCTATAAAAATATAGGAGTCGTTAAAAAAATCTAAGCTTCACAAAGTACGTTGCATTGGCGATGACCTACTAGCCTTTTTCAGATAGTTCTCAACTTGGCACAGAGAAAAACTTTCAGGCCACAACAGCTGATGGCTTCACCAGCTTACCAACTTCAGATAGTATAATACATTTTCCACCTTATGTACTGTGCATTTGGGTGAAAGTTACAAAATAACTGCCTTCTGCTTACATAACGTTAATCCGAATTGACGCGTGTATATTTTTACATGGTAGGCGTATTATGAGCTAATGACATGTAAAAGTTTTGCACAAATTGCATAATATACCTACACGAAAAACGTATCATATGATTTACTAGTTAAGGTTATTCAAAATGACTGGATCCCCTTTTAGCTTGCAATACAATCCACTTTTGCAATATCCAGCTTAATAATCGGTTTTGGTATCGATATTGGCTTTGCACATAATCTTAATTTAGCACATGATATTCTCTATAAGTACTTACTGTAATACAATTTTCAAATTAACACTCTGTTGTAATATTTGAGTTTTAGTTGGCTTTGCCGATAAAATATGAATTAAGACCTAATCAGACTTACAAGGTATCTCTGTCCTGCCCATGCGATGCCAACTCGCTATCGCTATAACACTCGACAGACTTATATAATGTCTAAATAGGGAATAAACAAATGTGTGATACAGACTCCTTTATTGCATTAATTCAACAGCAATATCGCTTAGGTCTAAATAGAGCTATAAAGGAATACACTAGTCACCTGCAATACCTAACAAAGCGAATTCTAACAAAGCTTTTATCCGCATTGTTACTCTGCGAAAATTAATTAAACTGAAACAAAATGGGCGACAGTTACACAAATAAGATTGCACCACGCTAACCTTGCAACACAACTATTTGCCTGGCGGAATCATACTATTTTACCCTCCCACCGTGGTCGTACCGAGAGAAACCGCTCAGCATTTCACGGCGATGTTTGAAAATAAAACGACATGGCTGTGTTACGGTTCTGTTTTATTTCCGGAGGCAAATTGAAAGTCTTTCTTCAAAAGATGAAGCTTAAGGAAAACCTCGGAAAATTAAAGAAATTATTATACAAGTGGCAGCGGCGGCGGCGGCGGCGGCGCGTCGAGATTATTGAATTACACGCTCGCCCTGGGCGCTTTGTCATGTCATATTATTTTTTTCTTGCTACTTTACTGCAACTTCATAGTTCATCGGGGAAGTTTGCTCCGATGAATAATGTAGTGGGTGAGGACCAAATGCTATTCGCGCTTAGCTCTCCCGAACTAGTTTAAAGTCGGGCGGTATAAGCCTTCTTACCATCCGATGCATTCCCGATATGCCACGCAGAAAAGTTTAAGTTCGAAGCGCATAGAAATTCTGTGCCGCATTGGAAAGTGTAAAGAACTTATCTAAGTTTTGATATGTGGTCGCGAGTGATCCTGCATCTAGCGAGCGAGGGGCAACTGATACACGTAGGTTGATGTTGGTACATAAAATATAAAGCTTGAATTTACACTTAAAATTTGAAATATTATACAGGGTGTCCCAAAAGTCAACGATATGCCTTGGAGGGCTGATAGTCCAGCTCATGAGTGGCCAGAATATCGTAATATGACCTTAGTAAAAACTCGATAATTTTCGAGATATTTACACTTTTATAAATTTGCTGATAATGGCCACCTTGGATGAGTTTTTTGCGTGCCGCCGGTACAAAAATCCATATTGTTAGAATTTGTTTGGTGTTGCATCACCCTGTATAGCCCTGCTATTGATCGCAGGCAAAAAAAATATCGAGTAATGCTGTATGTTTAAACAAAACACGGTTTTCAAAGTCATAAAAGGTAATCGTATTTTTTTATAAACAACTTTGACTCTACATACTGTAAAAAAAATATACCACGCAAACCTGGCACCTTATTTAAAAAAATTGCTCCTTTAATGCAGTTTCCAAAATGGTATGAACCGTTGCTATTGTTTTTATTAACAAAAAAGTTATTGCTATTTTAGTACAAAACGACCTCGATGTAAAATTGTTTGAAGGAAAGGACAAAGGCAGGGTTCTAAGGACGTTTTGTACCACTATGGAAATGACGGGTTCCGTAATGAAAGTACCATGATTTGAGAGACACTGTACAGGTACACAAGTCAATTAATTACTAGATTTTTAGAAGCTGGGAGAAAAGAGAAAAACGGAAAAAAATAATCTTTAAAATGTAGTCGCAATGGAACGTAAACATTCATACAGGAAGAATGGAACGTCAAGTGAAGTAATGTTTATGCCAAGTACTCTGTGATTTACGTCATAAATGTCTAGGTTGGATCTCAGTATAATGATAAAAATTGACAAACCAGAGCAGAAAAATAGAAATGATAAAAAAAGTGTCATGTCAACAACTAAACGTCAACACCATGTCAACACTTGAACAACACAAGACGAACAACGTGAATAATAATTTGATAATAATATGTTAGGTACGGGGTTTAAATAAATACGGGACGTGCAACGTACATAATAAATATAATGATTTTATTAATATTATCGACTAGATCAGGCTACTACTTTCATCATGGAATAATGTTATACTTATCCAAATATCCAACTTCTGAAGTTTTAAATTGCCATTCCGCAACAGGGATCGGCTATGCCATTTCGAAATGCTATATGTAAAGGTTCTACTATATGGGTATGCATTTGGCGAGTAATGTAATGAAATAAAATATACTGTTTAAAAGATCATTGTTTTATTTACATAACATTATTTGCCTGGAATCAACTTTAGGAATTTTATGTTCCTATTACCTACTCTATTCTATTCTCTGTTGGGGTGTAAGTACCTGCACCTGGCTCTCTAGATGTGCTAAATCTAGATAGGTATGCAGGTTTCCTTCACTGTAAGTGTGATGGTATACATTTTAATTAAATTCAAAGAACACATTGGTACATGTCAGCGTCGGGATTCGAACTGCAGAACGCAGTTGCTCTTCTCATATTTGACTTAGGTATTTATCATCCTATGGTTCATAGAAAATATTGTCAGGATTTTGCGTGTTCTTGTTCTGCTGCTTCTGCAGGTTCCTGATGAAGAAGTGGGACGGGAGCCTGCCGGGGAGGTGGAACAGGAACCGGGTCTGGTTCTCCCCTTTGTCACATTTGTTCTATATCTTCAGCAGTTTCAGCGGTATTCAAAATATTAAATAATTAGGTTAGGTAATGGAAAATGAAATAACAACTACTATGACAAGATTGACAAGCAAGATTCAGTGTTATTAGATTTAAATATTCAAAAAATATCGATTATAGTGAATCAAATAAAGAGAAAAAGAAAATGGTTTACTATGGATAAAAGTCTTCAAGACTTAAATATAATGATATTTTATAAACCAAATGTACTAGTTGTGGCACAAATAGTACCAGAACATGTAATTTATTGATAAATAAAATATCTTTTGTATTTAAGAATGTATCGATATTTCTATTCGATTACTTTTTTGCTCGGATTTGCTGGTAATATTCCGAGGTCTGGCACCACTGTTGTTACGTTCCGTTCTCTATATGTTTGTTTTTACGTTCCATTATCCTTAGATTTAAATATTCTTCATTTATCATTTTTTCTTTTCCCCCGACTTCTAAAAATATTGTAATTACTGAAAATACCTTATCTACACTGTATTAATATATGGTGAAAACATGATTCTGAAACGCTCCAAAAAAAAGGCGGTACGCCCACTGCCGTTCTCCTTTATCTGACTGAACTTATTAAGGCTAGGTCATGTTGGAATGAGTTAAAGTAAAATGGGTGGTATGGCCGGGTGTGGGAAAACAGACAACGTTGTCAAAGTTACAAAAAAAATGCATTTTGAGTATCTTTCTCAAAATTATAACAGCATATTATTATATTTAGTACATAATCAGCAAAAAATTATAACTTTTAAATAAATAACAAGTAAAGTAAAGTAAAGTAAAGTAAAAATCATTTATTTGCGTAAAAGTGGTAATAATACAATAAGATCTTAAGTTTCATAATTCGTCCAGCACTTCCTGTCAAGTTTTTGACATGCAAACATACAAAGAATAATAATACAAAAGGCCTACAATATTTAAAAAAGATATATATATCTGTACAATACATATTTATCAGTGCACAGAATAAAATAACAATCTAAAAACTCCTTTCGTTTAAGTATTCATTTATTGAGTAATAGTTTTTTTCTAATAGCCATTTTGTTATTCTCCTTTTGAAGGTATAATCTGTCATTGTATCATTCCTGAGATCATTTGGTAATTTATTATAAATACTAAATGCCATGCAAAAGCAATTATTTTTGTAAAGTAATTAGAGGTAATGTTAATGACAAACTGATCTGACCCTTTTTGGGCTACTGTGGGTGTACACTGTACATATGTAAGCGTTTTACTTGAACAATATCACATATTTGCACTACTCTGGAATATACGTTACCAGGCACTACATTTATGGGGAATGCGGAGCTGCTACAGTCCACTTTTTTCGAGAAAGATACTCAAAATGCGTTTTTTTTGTAACTTTGACAACGTTGTCTGTTTTCCCACTCCCGGCCATACCACCTATTTTACTTTAACTCATTCCAACATGACCTACCCTTTATAAATTCAGTCAGATAAATTTCCTTCAAACAATTTTACATCGAAGTCGTTTTGTACTAAAATAGCAATAACTTTTTTGTTAATTACAACAACAGCAACGTGTCATACCATTTTGGAAACTGCATTAAATGAGCAATCTTTTTAAATAAGGTGCCAGGTTTGCGTGGTATATATATTTTTTTTTAAACCGTGTTTTTTTAAAACATACAGCATTACTCGATATTTTTTTTATTGCGATCAATAGCAGGGCTATACAGGGAGATGTAACACCAAACAAATTCTAACAATATGGATTTTTGTACCGGCGGCACGCAAAAAAATGATCCAAAGTGTCGATTTTCAGCAAATTATAAAAGAGCAAATATCTCGAAAACTATCGAGTTTTTACTAGGGTCATATTATGATATTCTGGCCACTCATGAGCTGGTTTATCAGCTCTCCAAGGCATATTGTTGACTTTTGGGACACCCTGTATATTAATATTGGTTTATGTTTTCTTCTAGTAGTTAAGTATTAGGTAGTGATTCTTAAGGCACCAACCTTAACTTACCAATTTAATTATTCTTATACTTTTTTATTTCAAAACTTAATTCTCATTTTCTATATTTCTAAGTTTACAAATGACTGCAATTTAATTTATGTATTTCATTTACATTAACTTTCAGACCGAATAAATTACAGGTATTAAATGACATGCTGTCGAAAAAATTAAACGTAGGAACTTAATGAAAAAAAAAAAATTGAGATTGAGAATTTTTTTATGAACATGCAATGAAACAAAAATATTATACAATCACTGCCTTATTAGATTATCAATCCACGTTCGCAGAATTATGTACATCCGAGATATCTTTTAATACAAATGCAAAGACAACAACGGAAAATCTTGTTGAGAAAAATCTCTGAATAACAAGAGATCGTAATTGAATGAAATCACTAGGAAATCATTCAATTGACTTGTCAAAATGGCTCAACCTTATTTTTTAAAGGCGTTTCGGGAGTCTCCAGACACGATTCATTTTTTTATGTGTCTTATTCTAAAGTTTAAGCATTATTTATATTAATTTTAATTTATATTAATAAATAAGTTGAATCAAAAATGTTTGCACTTAATAACGACTGGTAAAGACAGCAGGAAAAGGGAAAAAGGACAAGACAAGAACATTTAATATTTTTTAGTCTTCTCGCGTCTCCACTTACCTGTTTTAATTCATCACGAATCCAAAAGGAAATTAGATGTTATAGACCGAAATGAGATTTTTTTATTTTCCTTTTTCTGAGTAGGTAATCATACCGAATAAGGGCTCAGTTCTTTTACTGATGAAATGATGGAGATAAAGTGTTAAGGAAATTACAAAAATCAGCACGATAAAGTTAAGGATGGAATTCTGTCAGAGGAATGATAGGCTCCTGAATGTCAAAGATTTTTATATCCTACTAAAGTTATAAAGGCGAATGTTTGTGAGTATGTGTGTGTGTATGTTTGTTATTTCTTCCGTCAAAACGGCTGAACCGACTTTATTGAAAGTTATGGAGTTAGCTGACACCTTGGATTGACACATAGGCTTTTTATCGCGGAATTCTCACGGGAAAACTTTTTAAAGCTTAGCAAAGATCGCGAGTACAGCTAGTAGTATTCATAATTCAGCGATGAGGCTCGTGTTTTTCTACAGAAACATAGATTTAGTGCATTTATTATGTGTTTGTGCAATAAAGAATTAAATATTTATTATAAATTATTATTGACGACCGAATGGCGCAGTGGTTAGTGACCCTGACTACTGAGCCGATGGTCCCGGGTTCGATTCCCGGCTGGGGCAGATATTTGTTCTCGGGTCTTGGATGTGCCCGTAAAATGGCAATAGGCCCGCCCCCTATTACATTGGGACTAACATACACTCTCGCGAAAAGTGGGTGCAGCAATGCACCTCTGCCTACCCCGCAAGGGAGTACATTAGTACAAGGCGTGAGTGCGTGTTGTTTTTTTTTTTTAATTATAAATTTTTATTATTATTTTTTATATAAATAAATCAGTAAAAGCTGCGCGTACTATTCTCCGACTATGTTGTACTCTCTTTGCAACGAAGTTTACGCAAAGGTACATATTTAAACAAGAAACAAACGTATCTTCACATTGTCCTCATGAATCAGTTTGATCTTTTGAAATAAATATTCCGTTTCTGTTTATTTGTTCTTTATCGGCCATTGGATCTCGAGAGTGTGTTTAAAGGTTCATTATTTTCCTGCTATGAAATATTTTTGTTTTTGTTTTTTCTACGACGTAGAATCTAAGTATGCATGTAACGAAAATCCGCATGGAATAAAATAATATATAACTATGAGATATATTGTCAAATGTCATGGTGACCTCAGGTTCCACATTCTAGGCACTGGGAGGTATTAGCTTAAAGAGGGCATGAAAAGTAGCAGTTTTGGGGAACTCGCTATCTAACTGAAGTTATGTTTTTTTTTTCTATTGACGCTGTTTAGCCATTTTATTGTGCTAGTTTAGCCATTTCACCTTAAATGCAAACAATGCACCTAGCTACATTTAAATCTTCAAAAACAGTATTCAGCGGCCGCACATGCTGTCCGTGTACGGTTTTGAAAAGCATTAGGTGAATGAATGAAGTGTCAGAATGGAAACAAAACTCGTCTCTCTGGGCACGGATCCGTGTTTCGTATCCTTTTACCCCCACAGATGCGAGATACAGAATATGAGATGCGTGTTTTACGAGCTTTTATTTTCTATAATACTCGCGAAAACCTTACCTGTGTATTCTCTATACACGGTGAGTATATTAAAATAGAGGCGAGGCGGCGACTTGCAAAAGGTGGCAAGAGTGCGGATAGCTTAGGGCCATGACTTGGGATAGGTAGGTCTATTTATGAATACAAAATGCCGGCTTTGAAAGTGAAATAAACTAGAAAAATTATGGTTTTTTAAATGCGGTTTCCATTTTCTTTGATCAAATTGACAATGTGTAGGTTCTAACTTCTAACACATGTAGCTACTACGGGTATATCTACACAGGTCATATATTGATGAATATATGTGCAATTCAGCATCTACCGCATTGGAACTAAGTAAATCATCGCGCAGGGCCATTCCCATAACAGTAACATACAGTGCCGCGGTAGATTTATTCCCACCGTTCTGCCAGTTGGCACGAAAACCCCTGAAAATCTGTGTAACACACATACTCTGTCTTTCGCTCAACTGAAAAATGAATCATAACTTTTCGTTTTCAGTACGCTACTTACTTATTGATTATGTAAGGTAAGGTTATATCTTGTTTGTTAAGCATAGATGACCCATCCAAATAATAATAATCCGATAGATTCATATCGGATTTTTACTGTGATGTATAAGCTACTTACGTATAATGATGCTATGGACTGCTGATATTGAAGATTACATAATTAATATTCACGCATATAACACGCGTACATAAATAAATTCTCATTTTCTTTCCCACACAAACTATTAAGACAAGACAGATTACTTTTCGGACCAAACTTCAATATCACCCATCAAGCTCAGTCCACCTGTCCTCAAGAATGATAATTTTACGAAAACGAATAGCCTCCCATTTTCCTAACCCGATTTGAAGATCGTATGAAAATAGCGTGGCCATGACGTAGGTATAGTTTCCATGAATGATGACCGCGGGGCAGAATTGTGAAGGTTGTAATTTATTTTTGTGCTGAACTGGTTTTTGTTCGCATATGCGTCCGAACTCCAGATGTAGTGTAGGAGAAAACAGTAAAACTAGGATCTGGGGGGTTACTCTCTAAGAATAAGTCTCAGAGCGCTGCTGCGAGCCACGACTCTATCTTGTTGCTTTAAACGTTCCGATTGCACATCAGCTCTCATTCGTTTGTTTTTCGTCAGTATAGAGTAACCCTACTGTATGGATTTCGAAGCAGCGGTGCGTCGTAATCCATACAGATAAAAAACGCGCGACATTCCCGATGAAGCAACGCCTAAAAAGATAAAAAAAAATCTATAAATATGTTCTCATACGTAGCCGCCCATCAGATCCACGCTTCCTTACATTATATTATGTAGGACAGAGAAACCTGACTTTTTCCCAGACTGGACCATTGCCTAATTGTATGCCGACTCTACTAGGTATCTACTTGGGAGAATTTGGCCGAGAAAAGCCCTTTATTTTCTTAGTACTTACCTATCCCACTATATTTTAACGTCCGGATGTTTGAAGCGAGACGTTCAATCCAGAGGCTTTAGTATTTTTCGGCAACAAAAACAGCCGTGCAGACCTATTGTTGGGAGTTTCGAAATAAAATTGATGTAGTTAACTGAATTTTTCGGTCTACACCTTTTTGGATGTTTGTGCGGGTAGATTTTACTTTAAATCGTATAGGTATTTTATTTAATATTTCAGCTAGAAATAAATAGCCAACATATATAGGAAAATACATAATAAGTTATATATTATGTATTTTCCTATAGCTGAACATTTGACATTGTCCAAAAGTTTTTTTTTTCGTTTTGCTTTTAATGAAATTTTCAGGTGGAATTAAATCGATAGCTGACAGTTAGTTTCATACGATTTTGACAGAATGCAACTTTTTATTTGTCAAAGTCTATCGATAGATATAGTATTGAAGAGCTACTGGTCTATGAAGCAGCTGATGAAGGGTAACCTTGCACTGTCACTCAAGCGCAAACTCGTTGACATGTGTATCTTGCCCGTCCTAACCTATGGCGCACAGACATGGTCACTGACCGAACATCAAAAGACCAGACTGAAGGTTTGCCAAAGAGCGATGGAGCGTAGTCTTCTAGGTGTCAGAAGACTACGCTCGACAGAGGCAGGCCGAGACGGAGATGGCGGGATGACCTGAATAAGTTTGATAATAACTGGGCTGAGAGTGCACAGAATCGAAGGGTGTGGAAGGAAAAAGGGGAGGCCTTTGCTCAGCAGTGGGAAACTAAATAGGCTAATTAAAAAAAAAGAACAACCGATATAAAAATGTTTCCTTAGAAGCCTCTCTATGATGTATCTGTACCTAAGTCAAAATATATCACATTGAGTCCAGCCAGCGTGACCTTTAACTCATATTAGGATAAACAAACTTTCGAAATGAAGATAATTAACTTCCAGTTTCATTTCGAAAGTTTGTTTATCCTAATATGAGTTAAAGGTCACGCTGGCTGGACTCAATGTGATATATTTTGACTTAGGTACAGATACATCATAGAGAGGCTTCTAAGGAAACATTTTTATATCGGTTGTTCTTTTTTTTTAATTAGCCTATTTAGTTTCCCACTGCTGAGCAAAGGCCTCCCCTTTTTCCTTCCACACCCTTCGATTCTGTGCACTCTCAGCCCAGTTATTATCAAACTTATTCAGGTCATCCCGCCATCTCCGTCTCGGCCTGCCTCTGTCGAGCGTAGTCTTCTGACACCTAGAAGACTACGCTCCATCGCTCTTTGGCAAACCTTCAGTCTGGTCTTTTGATGTTCGGTCAGTGACCATGTCTGTGCGCCATAGGTTAGGACGGGCAAGATACACATGTCAACGAGTTTGCGCTTGAGTGACAGTGCAAGGTTACCCTTCATCAGCTGCTTCATAGACCAGTAGCTCTTCCAGGCGTTTTCGATACGCGGTATTCGTTCGGTTGTTCTACAGGTCACATTTTAAGGGTAAAACGAAATATTTTATATGGTATGCAGGTAAGGATAAGGATAGAATTAAGACGTAGTTGTGGTTTTGAGGTGTCGTGTGTAATATAATAATAACATAGCCTTTATTTTCCCTACAGGTTCACATAATTTACAATACTTAGTTCTGTTGCATGCATTAACATAATCCTCTGTGTTGAATTCATCTTGGTTATGGTAATCTTTAGGTATTTCAGAAGATATTTTTTCCCAGCCTGCCACTTCCACTGTGCACACAGCTACGTCGGTACTTCAATGATTTTCCTCTCCAGCCTAAATGTATCAAATTCAAAAGCATTTAATTCGGTTTTCATTAAACGGATAAATTAATTTAACGGCTTTCTATGCCTACGCTTTGACAGCTGAAACAAAATGGTGGAAAATGCACTTCTGTTCGGGCTGATGTGATGCGTTGAACACGTGGCACGCAAGAGTGCTTCAGTTATTTGCTCTTTTGCACCAATTAAATGCAAAATGCAGTCAGTACTGGTGACTGATTAAAATTATAAATAGGATTTTATTGCGGGTTTTACTGCGATGTTTTTAAACATGAACGAATTACGGTCAATATCCAAATATAAGTATTTCCTCAGAAGTTTTACAAAATTAAACGTCTTGACTTAGTTTTGGGTGACTGTTCCACTTAATTTATTTCAAGTTTTCAAGATTCAAGTAGGTACATACAGTCATGTATTTTCGTTTTGCTATTGTGACCTTTACGTAAATAATGTTCTGACTGTGAATTATTATTATTTTATTTTTTTTAAACAGAATGAATCACGTTTCTAATGTGTTTACTCTTGGCATTGAGTCATATAGTTACATTCAGTCATTTTCTTCGTATTTTCCTTCTCATCGCCAGCCAAACAACCAAAATACAAATCTGCATTGTCAACAAAACGAAATAGTGAAGAGATTGCCGGACTCGAAACGAGGGCTGCAAGAATAATTATACACAGTTGTAGAAATGGAAAATGTTTGAGGGAAATTTCGCGCTGACCTGCGCTGGCATTTTTTAAATCCACATCATAGCGTGAGGCGTTTTATTTTTGCATTATTTCTTCCGCTTTTACAACGTCTGTTAGTATTTGTTTTCCGCGGCGGGCTGGGCCGTGTTATACAAATTCGAGCATTTATTCATACGAGCCGCAAGCCGACTTATTGTTCTGCTCGGAGTGCGGAGCGAAATAAAAGTGCGCAGCGTCATAAAATTGTACGGCAGTGTCTTCGCGGACTAATTTGCTACATACAGTCATACACGGGCCTAGTGCAGAGATTTTAGTTTTTGTTTTCACTCCTATGGGTGTTCTTGATATTAATATTAAGGTGGTTGCACGAAATCAGGTATAACTTCGGGCCGCATTGTAATCGGGTCATTTTTTATGTTTTATAACTCACATATTCATATTTGCTAGGTGAAAAACTAAACAGCATACTGACTCACTGGAATATAAACTTGGAAATCTTGGACAATTCTGGGCCACTGTGGGATCACATACCTAGCTTCTCAAAGCTTTCTTAAACTTTCTATTATTACGCAGTCGCAGATGTCGTTTATGTTTGCGAAGTTTATTTTTAATAATATTAAATGTCTGTCAAAAGGCACATAATAAAATACGATTGTAATCAAATTAGACCCTTGAGCAAGCGATTTATTTTCCGTATTGAATTTGTCCAGCCCCCCTCCCCCCTCTGTTCCCGGCATCTTGACTTCGTCCCCTTTTTCCTCATTCTCAATACGGCCACTTTTAACAGTGAGAATTACCTTATCTGGTTATTTCGATTGATATGAGTATACTTACGTATAATCAAAATCAGGAGATGTAGCCGAATGCAAGTATTTATTCGTTAGTTTCTAACGTTTTTTTATTCACAAAATACCTACTTATGCAACGAAAGTAATGATAAAAGTGCATTTTAAAATTATTACTTTAAACTTACTACTTACAGCTTTACCAATGAAAAAATCTGCTTTATTTATTAATCTATACACGTAAATATACTTCTTACCTACGGGAAAAAAGGTCACCTATTGGTACTCAGCCAGTTTAAAACTTCACAGCTGCACAAAGTCAAACCTGAAAGCAATTTAACCGTAGTTAACGTACTTGTGAGTTGGTAGATTGGAACCGTAACGATTCAAAACGAGAAAAACAATTGAAATGCGTTAGTAAAATCCCATTCGTTTCTTTACTTTTAGGGTAATCACCGTCAAACATATAAACTCTGCGAGTTTTCGTGAATAGCTAAAGTATAAATGATATCTAGTATTTAAATTATATTATAAATATTATATATTATTTGTATAAATATTGGTGTTTTTTTAAAATACTTTTTTGTATTTATAAAAAACGTAATCATTCTGCCATTTGTATATTTTATTGTTATAACTTGGGTTTTTTTTATTCTGAACTGCTTTTTTTTGAACTGCGAAGGTTTGTGGTTATGTATTGTACGACTGTACGTGTGGTACCTTTTGACGTAAAATGAAAAAAACAACTTTGCAATACAGCATAAATATCCTCACAACAACACACATGTAGGTAAACCCCTTTCTATCCCGGAAACAAAGCTGACGGAGACCTACCTATTTCCATTTACGTTTCTGAATGGTTGCAGTGGTCAGAATAGGGCGCTGGCACGAGCAAGTATTTCTATTGTCACAGGAACTGGGGTCACTACACTGCGTGCACCTTTGGGACTGCGATTCAATGCACAAGTATGTATGTATTATGTAGACGTACGTAGTACGTACAGACGTACACAATTGACGACGTAAACTGTTTTAACCTAATAGTACTCAGGTAGCATTGTCACTCTGAAAGGAGTAAGGTTTCTTTGTCCCAGATTGTACTATCATGGATTAAACTATATAATTATTTGTATTTGTATAAGAGTCGTGGTGGTGTAACGGATAAGGTCTCGGCTCTGATTCGTAAGGTTGTGGGTTCGAATACTGCCATGTACTCAATACTCATTATATTTTTTTTAGATTTCAGTACAATGAAATTATGAACCACGTACTCTTACGGTCGAGGTAAACGTCTTCGTGAGGAATCCTGCGGCTGAAAGCTAATCTGGCTGGCTATTCCTTTCACCGCGGTGAAAAACCCTAGTCCAGAGCGTTAAGAAGAAAAAAAAGCATGTTATCCTACTAAATTGGTCGAATGTATAAGTGAAAATGGTCCTAAAGTAAATAATTTTAAGGCATTCTCCATCCATCCGGCCGTCACGCTGCCCTCAAATTACGCGCGCGATGACAGCAAGAAACGTTGCCCCTTTTACCCGACGGTTTCAAACCACTTTGACTCAAAAAGGTATACACTACAGGGTAGCATTAATCATCCAAAATTATTCCGAGGTCATTAAAATTGACCCTCACGAGAACTTTCTTTAATAGAACACCCTTGTTACCACGCATTAGGGATTAAGTTACCTCATTTCTCCAGAATGTAAATTAAACACATTATCCAGGAAAATGCAAAGATTTATTTACGTTTCCGAGCACCTGTGCTTGTTTTATAATTTAGAGGCTTCAATTAACTTTTAACATGGTTTCGCTATTCCGGGGGAGGCTAATCTATACGCCTTAATATAAGGGTATAAGTATTATAGTGTGGTGTGCGAGTTTTCATAAAGTGTTTTAAAGAGTTTATTACACTTTTACCGTGGAAATGCCATGGAATTTACGTACGTTTTATGCTAATATTGCTCTCTCAAGGTGTAATTAGTGGTGAATTATTGGCGGTGCCTCATCTTGTGTCTTTGTGAGTAAACGTATAAGGGTGAAATCGCCAAAATTTGTACGTAACAAAAACGTAACAAAAGGGAAACGTTACAAAAATGTTACAAAAAGGAACTATACGGACTCGATCACACTACTATGAATAAATAAAACAATTTTTATTTAATCAGCACTACGGTGAAGCGAAAAGGATGGTTATGATTTTGACCGGTACCTCAATTTTCAACATTCAACAATTAAAACACGAACTACTTTCGTAATTTTTGAACAAAAATATTTAAAAAATATATATATCTATGAGGTTTTTTTTTATTAATTGAATTATTAATTATTTTGGTATTAGGTATCACTAGTTAGGATAATTGAAATTAAACTTCAGTACAACTAATATGTTTTTGTAATTTATAAATTTAAAAAATGTCATCACATTCTTGTCAGTCTGAATGTGCCCTTAGCTTTCCTTTTTGTAACGTTACAAAGAAAATCGTAACAAAATGGAACAAAAATTCTTACGTGCATAAGCTAAAAATATTTTAACACACGTGGATTTAGTTTTCCGAAAATTTGACTAACTGCATAGTAAACAGACTGAAATTATGATTTTACGTGCAGGAATTACTTTGTAAATACTTTCCTTTAACTTAATTTGTCGGTTGTTACAAAGGGGAACACCGAAAAGTCTTTTTTCTTCCGAGTTCACTTTAACTTCGATAACGACTACAAACAAAATGGCGGAGACGCGACACTAACGCCACTTCTATGAAAACGTTTGCTTGTGGTGATGCCAGTAAAATAATTTAGATTTAATACTATTTTATACAAAAAAACACTGTTACAAAGAGCATAACAAAGAAATATGATATTTTTATTAAGATTTAAATTTATGTAAATTTCAATAACCACTGTACAAAATATGATGAAATACAAATAATTTAATACGTTACTTATTCTACTAATATGATTTACCAAAATTTTCTATGTGAAGTTGTTATATTTTTCTCATTTAGTAGGTTTTAGTGCAACCAAGAGAAATGGACAAAAAATGTACAAATTTTGGCGATTTCACCCATAAATGCCTCCAGGGTGTAAAGGACAAGCGCTCGACGAATGAAACCACGCTATCAACGAGTCAAACCGAACATCTCCTCAAGAATAATACCCTCGGTACCTAATGCACTTTTTTGTCTGTGATCCATTTAAAAACTCTGGAATTTATTGATAAAATAATTCTGTGCATATAGTTTTTACCCCCGACGGAAAAGAGTCATAAGTTTAACGTGCCTTTGCGTCTGTATCTGTCTGTGTTAGCGTACTTCCAAAACGGCTAAACCGATTTTCGTCTCGTGATTATCTGCATGATCGCTGATCGTAAGAAAACCTTGCACACGGCCAAAAAGCCCTTTTTAGATGAGAACGGTATCTCAGTCGATACGCAATAACGGCGTTGACACCCGATATCGCTGTCCTGGGTACGCGTAATGGTCGGGACGGATCGACGGGCGGACCCGCAGAGTCGAGTGTGGCGCAAACAAAACACAACGTGAATGAATTTGATACGTCATGTAGCGAGCACGTTGGGGGGAGGACTACTAGAGAGATGTTTAGCGTATCACAAAAAGAGCATGATAAATCTTATAAATTGTATTGCCAGCCTGACTTACGTGGTGAAGATTATAATATATTTTACACACTATACGGCTACTTATTAAGAAAGGCTTTCACAGACACAGTGCTTCATTTAGCCACAAACCTGCCAAATTGAAAATATTTTTGGGAAAGAGTTATTACATTTTATTTTTCATGTGCTCGTGTTTTTTAAAATACGCATAATGTATATAAACCCCAAATTTATACATGTGTAAAACCAGCCATCCTTACTCTATAATACAACTACTCGTACTACGCTTATCTCTAAATTTTGTCCTATTATCCTGGCAAAGTGGCTGGGTAAATAATAGACATTAATTGGGTATTCAAAACGTGTTTATTCATGTAGATAATGTATTCTAGCGAGGGTCAGTCAAGTGGTCTAAAATCCGTCCCTTTCGAGATCTCAAGGCTGTCGGTAGTTAGAGAAATGGCTCGATAGCTGGCGGTTCCTGAACTGAGAATATTATTATTATTATTATAAATACTTTATTGCACAATAATAAATATGTACATAGGCGAACTTAATGCTAACAGCATTTTCTTCCAGCTAACCTTGAATGCCCAGTTAAACAGAACTTAGTTAAGTTTTATACAACATGCAATGCTTTGAATGGTCATTGAGGAAGGCTTAAATTTATTGATAGGCTACATTTATTCAAATCCAAAACATAATTTAGTCCTGACTCGTCGCAATACCTATATCTACTATGGATTTAGTATGTGGAAATAAATGTGTGTAAGAGCTATCCTTCAAAGAAAAGTAACTTGAATAGTTACAAAATAACCATGAGGATTTCTCTATGAGATGAAACTAACCGCCGCTTATAGGGATTTTGTCACGGTCATGCTCATTGGTCGTATATTATCGAGTCAGGAACATAGCCATTTAATCATAACAAATAAATTATTCATAAAATAAACATAATCTTACCGAATTCGAAGAAAAACTGCAATTAAAATAATACGCGCATTGTAAATTTGGTAATTTTATTCGTTCATTAATTTTAATACCCAAAATGAAGAGTTAAATCATGAAAGTCAGTATTATAGGTGCCTACTTTTTATATGTACATTCATAATTACAAAATATGCACATAATGACACAATATGTACAAATATGATGGTCCTACATTGTAATAAATACCACTGGTAGGACATCTGTAATCTTCCAGACAGGCTTGCGGTACAGGCTATGTGCTGTGCCAAAATGCATAATATATTACCAACATTTATATTATTATTATACTAGCTGATCTCACTAGTTAGTTCTTTCAAGTTGTTATAGTTAAAATATCCCTTAAATTCATAGAACGTATTGCAAATTTTCAACAAGGTTAAAATTCACTTATTGACAGTTTCGACTCTTTTAATTACGTCAGTGAAAAGGTTGAAATTCGTATATTGCAACGTCAATTTTAAGCCTAACGTGTAACGTGTCAAAAAAAAATATCCCGACGAATTGAGAACCTCCTCCTTTTTTTGAAGTCGGTTAAAAAGCTCTATGAATTTGGGGGTATTTTTATATACCAAAGCATTACTTATTAGGATATTTAAAGGGCTTGATATACTGGGGCCTCTCCGGAAAGCCAATAAAATAAAAACACACAGGGAATTTTTTTGTACTGTATAAAAGTATTACCTATATAATATTATAATATAATGACATTCACAAAACATTCTGAAACTTAAAATGTTAATCCAACCAAAATTCGGCATCAAATATTAAAATACGGAAGGAAAATAAATATGAAAATAGGGGAGGAAAAGATTGATTTATATTTTATTTGAAGCAGGTAAAGTTTGAAGTGGCTTTTATTGAGAGCCTCTCCGAAATATTATAATAACTTGGAGATTGGCTGTAAATTTACTAAAATTCGGCTTTACAGCTGGATAATTCCGGGTTAACGAACGATTATTAGTCTGCTTATTTTTAAGATTACTCCTGTCGTTTATTAAATAATAATCCGCAATTTATCAATTAATAATCCGTTTCCATTTAGGTAAACTCAAGATAAGACAAAAAAAAAGTTTATTATTTATCAGTGAAACTTTTAAAAGGCCTATTACAGTTCATTTCATTCTATTGTCCTGTTATAGAATTGTGGTATAAGTTTTCCTAAAATAAATAAAAGGGTCTTTAACTATTACTACTAAAAATGTCTTACGCTTATAGAAAGAAAGAAAGAAAGAAAAACTTTATTTCACACTGACAGCAATCATACTTAATTTTAAATTATATATACCTAGAGGTTATAGTTAGGTGTAAATTTGCTGTCCGCCAAAAAGGTGTCCACTCAGCTATTGCAGCGCCCTTGGCTATAGCTAAGGACATCGCTGGTGTTTCAGTGGAGGCATCTTTAGTAGTGTCGCACTAAGTGTACTTACAAAAAATACCTATAGCATCAGAATTATGTATTTGTGAAAATGATTTTTTGTATGGAAGATGTCAAGAAATATATCGTTACAGTATTACAATATATTATTATGAAATAGTAACTTAAGCCTAATAATAAAGAATGTTACAAACTAAACTACCTATATATTATACAAACTAAACCTATGTACATATAACTAAAACTATATGTAGAGCAGGCCTTCTAAGCCTGGTCCCTGTGGGAGGGTTCCCAACACGCTGGCGACATTGCCCCGCTGGATCGCCAGACTCAGGCGCTGGCGGAGGTACGCCCCGGCTCGTTTGTCCCCTGAGACGTCTGCGAGCCGAGAAGTGATCTCTTTGACCAAACTTTTGGCATCCGGACCCCATGGCCCCATCGTTTCAACGCCAAACGGGAGAAATAAGTACGTGCTGTCGAGCGACCTGTATTTCTCCCGTTTCAGGTTTTCAGCAGTACCAGCCGCCGCTCCCGCGGCCCTGAATGTGTGTGGGACGTGTGACGCCGCCAGGGTGTCGACGCACGTGGCATCCCACACTAGCGACCTCACCGATATAGCATTAAAAAAACAAAAACCTTTACAGTAATGAATGCGGCCTCATTGCTTAAAACCATCTCCACCGAATTAGCTGTAATATAGTAGATACTTTATTATATTATTAACTCCAACCAAAATATCACTTTTAGGTACTGTACAAATTCTACCACCAACACTAAATTTGTTGGTTGACCCTAAAATTTCAGATTAATTGCGTAAACAATGGTCTAGACTTTCAAATTGTTTGGCTCCAAAATTAATAGTAACACTTTGAGTTGACAACTAATAATTTGTTTGGGAAATCAGAAATTATTAAATTAATACTACTTAATAGAATTTGGAAAGCTATTAAGAATTTATATAGATAGTTTAGCCAAGGCACACATGGTACAGGATCAGAATTGGAACATCAAAACCATCACACATTGCTTCTCTATTAAATCTGACCTAAATTGTATGGATGTGACTGTTAAGCAACACTGCTGAAGGATTTTGGATTGCTAATGTGTGGTGGTATGGTAGTGGTTCTCTCTGCCTATCGACCTGTGATATAATTGGACTGGTTTAACTTATATATCTTTCATAACTTTTATATTTTTAACAACAAAAGGTACTAACTACTATAAGTACGTTATATAAGTTATAAGTATATAAGTACACAATAAACGCAAACAAACAAAAAACTAATCGTTCTAATTTTATAATAAACTCCTCATCCACCGGCAAAGATGGAAAATCGCCGTTATTCCCACCAAGGATAGGATTTAAAACCTAATCTGCAAAGCGAGATCATCCGAAGCGAGCTCTATAATGATCCCGCATTATTGAGGATCCGTGAAGACGACGGCGGGGTGTGAGTTGAGGTGGGGGGGCGATGGAGGCCCATTTAACATGTCGCCTCCCAAGGACCAGATAATTGGATTCATTACCGAAGACGAGAAATATGGCCTCAATTTATTGTTCCACGGACGCATTGACGAGGACCGCTGGGGTAAAACAAAAGAAATGTGATATTAATTTTGCTCAAATATTCCCGCTATGGCGAAACGGGTGAGACCAAAAAGTTTGGAGTAGTTTGTTCAACACGATAAATCGTCGGGATGGATTTGTTTGCGAGGAGGCATTGATTCCATTTCCATAATTAATATTTGCTTTGTCACTTGTTCGTGATTGTTTTGATTTAAATAAGCGTAGTATGACAACGCATTATTAACTGTAAATTACTTTCTGAACTCTTCCTGAAATTTTAAATAACAATGAATACCTACAGCTATCTTAACTTACTCAAAGAAATAGGTTAAGAAGATAGGTACTTGAATTTGCTCAAAGTTTCTGATAACGTGATTTACAATAACATGACGGGATCTCAATAATTTATTTAGGGTTTATTTTTAAAAAATCTATGAAATTCACATATGGCAGAGTATTGTAAATCTCCATGGGAGAACTGTTGCAATTAGCGATTGCTGATGATTGTTTCAGAGCTTCAGAATATCATGCCTTACGCTGAATTTTCACATTCAAACACATAAAACACCAATAATTTTCGTCGAGAGGTTATTTTTATTTTATATAGTTTTTACTTAGCTGGCAATGGTAACTTTACAGCAACGGCCAAAAACACGTCCGTTCTGGCAACACAAAAGGAAAATTCTTGTCGTGAAAACTTTGTATAATCCCAGCGGCCCGCGTACACGTATTTTGCTCCAAGTCTTTTTTGTTCTTTTCACGGCAGCTGAGTTCGTAATTAATTATGTCCAGAGTGCTGTTATTTTTAATAGGTATGAAACTAGCTACCTAGATACCTAGGTTTGAAATTTATGACTCAAGTAATTATGTTAATGAAGTAAGTTGCTGAAATATAGCCGACGAACTCAACCTACCCGTAAGTATATCCTTATAACATAAAAACTACAATCGCTTCTGACTCCCACTACACCGGTCTTTGATGTCAAATGTTTGTGTGATATCTCCAATGTTTGTATTTTATTTTAATAACCATCCCAACAAACATTTTACCCTCAGTTACAGCTATTTTTATAACTTTAACCTGTATAACTGTGTTATAATTATCTCAGTTCTAACATAAAGCGATAAAGATGAGTTAAAAAATGAAATTAGTGTTAACAGCAGGCTTAAGTGTTAAAATGGTATTAGTCAAAGCAATTATAATTAAGATGTTATAGGTTTAAACTGTTTCTAGAACCTAAAGCTATACAAGAGTGCTCACTGACACTTGTTAACACTTATGGTTGTTAAGTGGTTTCCTTTAATACTCATATAAATCTTTAGGTGTCATATTGACTTTAGGCTGCAGGAAATGGTTATAAAAGAGATTTTGTCAAGAGTGCAGTAAGACAAGATTCTTACAGTGCTGGAAAACTCAACAATGCAGTTTCAATCTTTAAGGTTAACTTAACTTACGCTTATTGCGTTTGGCAAGTAGACTGTAAAAGTAACGGTGTTAAGCAAGACTGTGCGGATCGACTAAGACTGCATAATACCCTTGGCTAAGGGTGTTCTATTTCAAAAAGTGTAATAGATGACTTAGGTCAGTCTATATGTCTTAAATGTAAGTTCGCCATTTGCATTGGCGACCTAACCTATAAATTGCTGGGATAAACAATATTTTGCTCTAAAATACTTACTTATTTATGTGAATTTTATAATTCCAGTCATGCCAATCGATTTATGAAACTAATGGACATACAGTAAGGATACAAAAAAATACAAAATTGAGTTGTCTATTTTATATTTACTTATGTTTAATTTGAAATCCTTAATAAATTCGGAGCGCATTAAAATTGAGGTGGAAAATATGGTATACATTACAGTAAAATTACAATGGCATATTATTTTCAATTCACAAAACATGTTAAGTCAAGTTAATATATTATATTTACTGTTATTTATTATTAATCAATACTGTCACTCTAATACTGTCGCGTATGATTGCTGTTGACACTATTATTTTCAAAGACATACATCTTGTATGGTAAAAGTGTATTCGAAAAACGGTAACATACTCACTTAACCCTTTTTTAACTAACAAATAAGAGTCAGGGAGTCAAATAACCATTCTACAACCACAACTATACCGGTAAAAGTTCTAGCTGAGAGTGATTAAACGCTCTTCAATGGTAACTTTAGCACTTCAATGACACCGTACTATAGGCTTTCTATAACCTAAACACTTCAATGACACCGTTTTACAGACTTTCTAAAGGGTACAATTTAAATCATCACCAAAAAAAATAATTGTACGCTAATACATTGCACCAAAAAAAATAATTAAAACCAAATTAATTAAATCAACTCCAAAATCGAAACCCCAAAAAAAACGTTTACGTTCCGAAATAAATAAACACGCCTCCAAATAATTGCAAGTTTACAATAGAAAATCTTTTTCGTCGCCAAAACGGATAAATCATCACCAAATTATGCTATACTAAAATATAAACATTGACACCAAAACTAAGTGTTCAATTTTTTTTTTATATCACCAAATTATCCTACCCAAAAACAATATAAAATATAGTATAAAGGTAATCGATTTACCTGTTAATTTTAATATGTAGGCATTTACGGCTTTAAGAGTGGTGCGGCATGAATTTTGAATTTGCGCGATGCGATTTGTGGACGCAATGTATTAATGTCTAGTACATCGACCTCAATACATCGCGGCAAATTCACCCCTTCTGGACAAGGTCAAATTTGAGCGGCTTGCATATTTTGACAGCTATGTCAATAACCTTAGTCCTCTGACAGATAACCTCATTTCTGATACGATCCATCAGAGAAACCCCAAGCACCAAGCACTTAACTATAATAAATTGTATTTCAATTCCTTATTTCTACAGAATTTATTGGTACATGGCAAAATTCAAACACTCGGCCACACGAATGGGAGTCGAGATGGCGTAACGGATAGATTTTACTAGGCACATACTAATGATTTATTAATTCATAAAGCAATTTAAAAAGTGACTTTGTTTTGGGATAAGCTTTTTATTATTTGGTATAAACTTAATTTTTAATATTTACTTTTACTTTTTTTGGTTAGAAAGGATTATTAAAATGATACTAATAAAAGAATATATTGGTTACATCTATATAGCGATGATATACTTTATTTGGTTTGAAATAAATTTTAATGGTGTCAATATAGTTTTACAGTATGCAGTAAAAAATAATTTGGTTAATTTCAAAAATATTTTGGGAAGCATGATTTGGTGATGATTTATCCGTTTTGGCGGAGATTTTGAATTTATTGGCGGCAGTATCATATAATTTCTGGTGGAGGTTTAAATACAAGCCCTTTCTAAAGCCTTTACTCTCAAAATCGTGGGCCTCTTTCGTGGTTATAAGTGAGTTAGAGCACTCTCCTACACTCTTATGCAGCTATGTCTTAACACTTTAATTTTCGAATGGAACCATTATACAAGTTATATGAGAGTTTTTTTAACGCTACGATGTTAGTTGGGATGTGTACCTATTTATCAAATCTGATTGGCTGCTTATTGAGATGACAAGCGGTTGTGGTTATAAAATTACGCCTTTGGGAGGCTCTATTCTGAACCATGGTTCACTCTGATTGATCTGTACCCTGACCAGAAATCACATCGTTAAAATTTACTACACTCGAGTAACGTAGGTTTGAGATATTCGCTTTGCGAACCATCTTACTATTAATTATTTACCTTTGATAAACAATATACGAATAAGATGGAGTGCCTGATCTAAAAAAAAACGCCTCGATCTATAGAGATACGAGCTTCCAAGCGAGTTCTTATTTTGAAAAATATAACACACTCATAGTAAATTATACTATTCAACCAAGTTACCTATTCAATAAAGAAATCATCATCATCATCACGACCCATTACGTCCCCACTGCTGGGGCACGGGTCTCCTTCCAATGAAGGAAGGGTTTAGGCCTAGTCCACCACGCTGGCCAAGTGCGGGTTGGTGGACCCCAACACAAGCAAGCTTGTGCTGAGAGAGTTGTCGGGTAAGTGGGCAACCCGACTGTCAGATGTTTTCAAGCCGCCCGAAGGCCTCTGACTAGGCTTAACGACTGCTGCCGAAGCAGCAACCGGGACCCACGGCTTAACGTGCCGTCCGAAGCACGGAAGCGTCCAGAAAAGCACCACTTGAAATTGGTCACCCATCCAATGGCTGACCGTGTCAGTTGTTGCTTAACCTCAGCGATCAGTTACGATCACTGAGGCCCTCTCGACTACGGACGCTTCAATAAAGAAATACAAGTTGGAAATTGTGGAAGGACTTACATATTACTTACACTTCCATTTATAAATTAAATGGGTTTCCGTATTCGGCAAGACATGGTAGCTTTAACTTGTCGTAAAGACCGACACGAAATCTTAAACGTCTTAAAATGTTTAAGTGCGAAGCGTATGGCAGGAAGTTGAATTCAGACTTTGTTAACTTGAATAGTCTTCTTACTTGCATACTAGAACTAGCAAATTGTAACGAAGAATTATTTTGTATGGATTTATTTATAACGTAATACCTATCACAAAAAAGAAAACGTTTAAACAACGTTTAACGGGTGTTTAGAATGATATTTAGCAGATTTATAAGGAAGTATACTCAGTTGTTCCCGAAGTTGTGGGAATTCTGGGATAAAAATATCCTTTCCTGGTTAGCTAGCTTAGCTACCACCCTACCATTTTTTTGCCAATTTTTTTGAACAAATACTCTCTTAGTTTTTTGAAAATAATTTAACGTAAAGGGATTGTTCCAAAAACAGGGTTTCCATATTTGATAAAACCCCAAGCTCATGAGAAATGGTTCCTAAGCTAATATTTTTAGAGTACTGTTTTGACTGCATCGAGACATATTTGATGTTGCCAGTCTAAACGGATGCGATTACTCATGGTTCAGTGAGGCAAACATTTTGTATAGGGGCCTGAAGCGCGGCAAACTCAATGATACCGATCGAGTTACGATGCACCCTCAATGGAACTGGTGAACTGAGCCTACAGTGAAAGACGAGAGGAAGAAACGTTTATTTGCTGAATATGAGATTCTAATAAGAGTTTTTGAAATCGTGAGCTTGCAAAATGTTATAACTATGTCTAAACTCTATGTACATTATACGAACCACAGAAATGATTTATTTTTCTGAAATGAGAATACAGGGTGTTAGCATACCCTAGCAGGTTTAGTAAACCCTTTTTACAACACCCTGTATAATTTGTTGAAGTCAGCCATATGGGACTCATTCAACTTTACCCGAACTGTGGGGGAGGCGCCGATATATAGGTGATCTTTTTTAGTATTGATATTTTAGGAAACTATAAAAGAGTTAGAAATATCCCGAGAAATGTCACATTTAGTTAGTATAGGTTTTGAAGTACTGTAACACCAATGGTGACATGACAAAAGAAGCCGTTTTTCAGCCACACACACACCACATACACACATGAATAAACTTCAATATACCCATAAACCGATACAAACGTCGGGTTACAACCCTAAACCCTTACTTTCTAGTCAGTGCCGGTGCTTAAACAATTTAACATTATAATAAACTTATTTTATAAGATATAATTTCCGCTTATTTCTCTTCAAATAATAGGGTCTTGTCACCTCTGAGCATGGGCGACGTAGGTATATACCTACAAAGTAAAATTATAATTAAAGGTGTCTAATGACAAGTATTTTACACACAAATTGGCGAATATATTACAAAAGATTTCCTTCAACTTTTCCGTATTGTTCCGTTGTGTTCTGATTAAATTTCTTCAGAAATATGAGTGTAAATTACACAGGAAGGTTTAATATTATAAATGAATTTTAGACGAGCGAATGGTGTAGTGGTTAATGATCCTGACTGCTATGCCGAACGTTCCAGGTTCAATCCCCGGGTGGGGCAGATATTTGTTTAAAGATAAATAATTTGTACTTGGGCCTTGGTTGCTAAAATGTATGTAATATGTATTATAATCTATGTAACTGTGTAGATATTATCATCTGCCCGATACCCATATTACAGATTCTATACCTAGCTTGGAGTTGGATAGCCGTGTGTGAGACGTCTCCACATTTTTTTAATAAGTTTACACAGTATGAATATGTCACCTGTAGTATAATGCCGCAGCATAAATAAATAAACAAAGATATTGCATCGATGACGCAACGATATCGCATCGCTGAGCGCGCTTCGAGAATAACACCCCATTTTATCACAAATACCTTTGTATCAACTAAACAATTCTCAACTATCTGTCAACGTAACTTGAAGGATTACCGTGGGTCAAGCCCGGCCATTATTCAGCTAGTAATCTAGCGAGCTATCCGCATAATTCTGGTACCCTCGTATTTTAACAACATTGAAAATTATAATTAATCTTACCTTAGGTTACGCTGCAAAAATTTGAGTTGATAAATTGTTGGTGGCCTGCCTGGTATTTATTTGCTGTGTTAGTTGTCTCCATGGAAGTAATAAGTACTTACGTACGGTCGGCTGCATAAGTAGCTATACACTTTTGTACCTTGTCAAATTGACTACATAACAGACCGTCAATGTTTGAATAGGCAGTTAGTGAGTTTGACAAGGTACAAAAGTGTACAGCTACTTATGCAGCTGACTGGACAAAAAGTACTTATTTCTCCCATGGTTGTCTCCTAGTGTTTGATTGTTCGTTCATTCGAGCCTTTTATCTCGTTGTATTAAACGTACCTACCGATGATATGACAAATCTCATTTATTTTATTTTTCCAAGATAGAGTAACCCTCAGACCACATAGTGACAGCAGTGGCACGAGGATGTCGGCACCGGCATTTGTCATTAATGAATGAATCGTTTATATCCATCAGCAGCTGAATCGATTCTGAATCGAATCATTTAATCATCATCACGGCTTGTGCTTAGCAACGTTTATTATAGGTAGCATAGGTACCATTTACTATAAGTAAGTAGGTACTACCTACTTACTTACTGTGAAGTGCAATTATTTTGAGGCGTGTATATTGGTTTTTGTTTGAGTAGGTATCGCGGTTTTGGAATGGGTTTAATTAATTTAATATAGACTTAATAAATTTTATTGGTGTTTGATCTTAGGCTAAATTTATATATTTTGGTGACGGTTCAAATACGAGTAGTACCCTTTGCTCAGTTTGTTTACATGACCGCGAAAACTGTAATACCAATACCTATTCGGAAAAAGCAAAATATTTCATTTGTATGAGCATTCGATTCGAACCCGCGACTATTTTGTGAGAAGGGGACGCGCTAGCCATAATAATACATACATCCTATGAGGCATAAATTACCACTCTAACCAACCTAGTAGGTATTCGTCACAACAATTTTTCAAAACATAAAATATATTTCTTAAATTTCACTTGTAATTACACTAGCAATTCTCGTGTAAAAGTTCTGTGCTCACTCGAACTCATTAGAAGAGCGCAACAGAGCATGTCTCATCTTAAATTTAGTAAAAAGCTACTTTGTACGGTTACGGAGCGAAATTACTTTGATAATATTTGTCCCACAAAATATGATAATTTTCGCGAGTGTCGCCGAGTAAAGGAAAATTAACAAATTTAAGCAAAATCTATATATTATTTACATTTACTATTATGTACATCATAACTTGAATTTTGGGTGAATTCGACTGCCAAGGGTCCGATGGACGTAGGTATATAAGGAACTGGTAATAAGTCACTCAAGGAAGCTTTTTGCGCACCACCTACATAACATTAAAACACAGGAATACTTGCCCTAGTGTTGCATACAGTCGCTAATCCTCCTTATGTGTGCTTGTATTCTATCCTTGAGTGAAATGAGACACCGTATAACTTTCGACCATTCGCTTATATTCGTACTTTTCGCACTTTTACAATTTTTAACATCAATCGCAAAATCCAAGAATCAATCCATCTCGAGTCCATAGACCAATCTTCCAAACGTCACTTGTTTTTTTTTTTTAAAACCTCCGTTACATTATGGTGTTAAAAATCAATTCTTATTCCAACAATGTTAATGAACCTAACAATCGTCCATCCTGACAACGTGTGCGACCCCGCGCACGACGCCGGTGCGTAACCTAACAATCGGCTGGGAACATTGGTCCATGGCACAGAGCTTACAATCATCAAACCAGAAATAAACTATGTTTTATAAACTACAATTTAGAAACAGTTAACATCAGCAACATGTTTTATAATCATTAAGTTTAACAATAATATAGCTAAGTTTACTAATATTAAATTTAAACAAAATGTAATCACAATGCTTTTTTAAAGTAAATTTAAACATAATTAAATGAATTAAAGTTTATAAAAAATGAACGTTCAAGAGTAACCCAACTTGGAAGAAACAATAAATGCATTTAACAATAACAAATGAATGGGAATGTTCTTCGGTTAACACTAATTATACAAAACAATCCAACTTAATAATATATACCCAACATTTATCATTAACTAAGGAGTATAGGAAACGAACTTTCTCAGTAACCTAACTTACAACCATATTCATAATTTACCGAAACCTTATCAGTAATATAGAGTATAGGAATCTAACTTTATCAGTAACCTATATTACAAACATTTTCATAATGTATTAAACTTTATCACTAATATAAATAGTATATGAATCTAATTTTATCAGTAATCTAACTTACATATTCATAATGTACCGAACTTTATCAGTAATATATAAAGTATAGGAACCGAACTTTATCAGTAACCTTACTTACAAACATATTCATAATGTATTGAACTTTGTCACTAATATATAGTATGTAAATCTTACCTTATCAGTAACCAACTTACAAACATATTCATCATGTACCAAACATAATCAGTAACATAGATTTTAGGAACCGAACTTTATCAGTAACCTAACTAACAAACATATACATAATGTACCGAACTTTATCAGTAGCCTAACTCACAAACATATTCCTTATGTATCGAACTTTAACAGTACTATAAAGTATAGGAACCGAACTTTATCAGTAACCCAACTCACAATCATCTTCCTAATATACCGAACTTTATCAGTACTGAGTATAGGAACCGAACTTTATCAGTAACCCAACTCACAATCATCTTCCTAACGTACCGAACTTTATCAGTACTGAGTATAGGAACCGAACTTTATCAGTAACCCAACTCACAATCATCTGCCTAATGTACCGAACTTTATCAGTACTGAGTATAGGAACCGAACTTTATCAGTAACCCAACTCACAATCATCTTCCTAATGTACCGAACTTTATCAGTACTGAGTATAGGAACCGAACTTTATCAGTAACCCAACTCACAATCATCTGCCTAATGTACCGAACTTTATCAGTACTGAGTATAGGAACCGAACTTTATCAGTAACCCAACTCACAATCATCTTCCTAATGTACCGAACTTTATCAGTACTGAGTATAGGAACCGAACTTTATCAGTAACCCAACTCACAATCATCTGCCTAATGTACCGAACTTTATCAGTACTGAGTATAGGAACCGAACTTTATCAGTAACCCAACTCACAATCATCTTCCTAATGTACCGAACTTTATCAGTACTGAGTATAGGAACCGAACTTTATCAGTAACCCAACTCACAATCATCTGCCTAATGTACCGAACTTTATCAGTACTGAGTATAGGAACCGAACTTTATCAGTAACCCAACTCACAATCATCTTACTAATGTACCGAACTTTATCAGTACTGAGTATAGGTACCGAACTTTATCAGTAACCCAACTCACAAACATATAATCTGAAATAAATGGATTATTATCATTATTATCATAAACAATGTACTGAACTTTATCAGTAACCAATCTGAAATAAATGGATTATTATTATTATCATCATAAACAATGTACTGAACTTTATCAGTAACCAAACTCATAAACATATTATACAATCTTTAGCAAGCAGTCTTTCAATAATAATGCCAAAATTGTTTTTACAAAATTACAATGTTTTGGGTGCTGAAAATGCCAGGCAAAGGAGCTACTTCTCTTCCTAAGACTCTTGCAACCCTAAATAGATCTATGTACGGCGATAAGAGCTTCTAGTTCTGTCCCTCATCGTCAGAACAAGTCCTTGTGCATAAGTTATTATTGTTACCTTCCATTTATTTCTGAAACTGAATAATTTAAATGATAATTTGATATGGAGAGCGAGATCTCCTGGCACAGGTATTTTTATGCTTAATAGGAGGTATTTACCTTGTATTAGTTATAAGTGAAAAGTTTTTGAAATAAACAATTTTTAATTTTTTTTAATTAAAATTTTCTTTTACAAGTTCTGCTCATACGTTCGAAGCATACTCGACTACGCCTCACAAGTGTGGAATCCTAGGTACCATGAATGTATAAACTGGGTTAACAAATACAAAAGATTTTTAGAATACCTGCCCTCCAGGACCGGTATAGCTGTTCCCAGCTAATGATGACAGCTGCAAGCGTCATCACCTCCTCCATTATCCAACCGTAAAATAGCTGACATCATATTTTTCATTATTATTATTCACGGCTTAGTAGACAGCCCTACGTGGCCCCTTTTTTTAAATTAACTTTGTCATTCCGATCACACATATTTTTATTTTATTTTTAATAATACTTATTTTACGTGACTCTGACTATAAAGCCATGGTCATTTCTATGACTAGCACTAGCTGTTGCCTATGATCATCGCTTCGCCTTAAAATGTTTTCCCGTGGACGACTCCCGAACTACCCACCCAACAACTTGCCATGGTGGTATTAAACTACTTACATGAGAATTGACAAATACTTCACTAAAAATGATTTACCAGACTTCATACGGCAAAGACTTGTATGGCAAATGGCAATGGCAAAATACTCATTTCAATTAATAATATATGTGTTTCGCATGTAGCCAACTAACGCAATACCAAATAACTTTGCATTCACTAAAGTTGGCATGTGAATTTTCAAGCGTCTAACTTAAACGGTGCTATGCGATATCCCATAATATGACCGGTACAATTCTGATCAATAACTTTGCTCTAAATCGCGTCACGCGGAAATTTTATATTTATGCATTGAATAAAACAATTGACTCTGACCTTGACACCCCCTATTCCCCCTTAGGGGTTGAATATCCCAAAAACCCGTCTTAGTGAGCACCTAAGTTACAAAATGGACCCCATGCAGCACCAGACTCCCAGCACTTGTAGCTTCTAAGTTTTCGTAAAGACTCAGTGTGCACGTCACATTATAGATTATCATTTATTTCCAATAGGCTGATTAGTGATCATTTTGCTTCTCATAAAACTGGTTACTTTAGTTCGTTTTCTTTTTAAGTTTTTATTTTATAATGTCGTTCTCTCCTTTTGTATGTAGGTATTGTTCATAAATAGCGGTTGTTCATAACTCTTACGATTAGATTTAGTTTATTATAGGTATAGTTAAACCTCCCTGTACCATTTAACTAGTCTACCTAGAGTAACAGTAGAGTGGAAACTTGAGTAGCATAATTTACTTTTGCATCGTTACCTATATTAAAATTTAGTTAAGTTTTCTCAGTATTATAAAATAAAATATTAGATATAGATTTGGTATATAACTCTGTAATGTAGAAAATATGTAACTTTTTATGTTATTATTTGTTTATAATTATAATTAAAAAAGTCTAATTCGGAATTTGTTAATTAAATTTACTGGTTTTGAGTGAACTATGCACCATGTATTTATTAAGTTATAAGTTAAGTTGCAATTGTTTCAGAATGTACATTTACCTACCTATGGTAAAAATATTACATACATAATGTAACTATTATCATATGTTTAAAACAATTGTATTTTTATTTTTATTTTCTTCAAGAATTTGCACATTTATTGTTTTAAACTAATTTAATGTTTTATTTGGTTACTAGAGTACCTAACTGTTTAAGTTTAGCTAATTTCATTCCATTTTACAATATTTGGAGAAGTTACTGCTATGTATATTATAGCACAATATGAATATCTTAGGTAAATAGCTACTAGCTAGCTAATTACACTTTTCCACATGTGGTTGTAAGTGTAAGGGTCGCATTCTAGAACCCATATAAAAGATGTGTAGACTCTCAAGGGTAAATGTAGCATCAGAAATTCGCTAATGCTGAGACTGGTTCTAGAATTCGATTCTTAGTTATTATTCATAAGCGTTTCATGACCCCAGATGTGACACACACTAACACTATACACTATTAGCTGTACTTTAATAAATTCAATCAGATAATAAAACTAGTTGAAAAAATATACTGATTTAAGTTAAATTGTTCACCAAAGCAACTGTAAGGTATCTATTTGCATCACAATATTTTCCCTACTAAATGTAACAAACTTTGAATAGTTTTTTTTTTTTTGTTGTGTTTGAAATGTGATTAGATAAGGTCAAGGTCAGGGAAAACTATAGATCTCATCCAGTGTTATGCTTTGGGAGAAAAGCCTACGTCCAGCAGTAAAGAGCTATGCTGATGATGAGATTCAACATTAGTATTTTGTAAGCATTTGAGTTTCATCAATATCTAATAATAGAGGTAGGATAAGGGAATACTAAACATCTAATTAATTGTAACTTCATTCACAATTTGACCTATCTAGTAGTTTACATTTACCCCATTACCCTTTAATTTTTAATTTCATCTGTAACTGTAGTTTTACTATTATTGGCTTTACTAAGTCAATCATCAGTTGTGAACCCAACCCTGTTGCATTAAGTGCACTCATAACTGGCTTAGGATACGGTGAAGAAAAAACGGTGCCCCCTTACTTTACAGTCATAACAAGTCTCTAAAAGATAAGTTAAAACAGATCCAAAGTTGAGCTTTGAATAACATCACAATAGTTTTGATTGTTGTTAACATGTCCATCTTGTAACATATAAAAATATAAAGTATGTCATAATTATAAAAGAGCAGGGCCGCCTGTCCTGTAGGGCTGGAATCCCCACTGCTCATCAAGAATTGCAACAACAGATCTAGATGAAAACAGCGCAAAACCAAATCATCCAATCTAAGTGCCTGTTTACCAAGTCAGTGTATGATATAGTTAGCAGCACACTCTCTCTCTGAACACCACATTGATTGAGGAGAGACAACCTCTCACAAAAACAAACCTCAATTGACCAATCAAGTCTTCTTTTCTGCCAAGCACCTCTTCCAAGATCTGGCCGTAATTTGTTCATACGGAACACACTTAAAAGTTTTCCTTGCCACTCTGGTCTAGTCAAGAGAATAGAGTTAAGACCTTCATACCAAATCTTAGCCAGACCTTGAAGCTTTTGCAGTGCAAAGTGAATGGTAGTGTTGTAAAGCTATCCCTTAAACATTCAAAAATATCTCTTTATCGAGACAAGACCAACCTCTTTACCTCAAACCAGTCCTTTGCTATCTCCAGCTTTCCTCTGCTCCAGCTGTCCTCTGCTACGGCTGTCCTCTCTCCGCTCCGGCTGTCCTCTCTCTGCTCTGGCTGTCCTCTCTCCGCTCCGGCTGTCCTCTCTCCGCTCCAGCTGTCCTCTCTCCGCTCCGGCTGTCCTCTCTCCGCTCCGGCTGTCCTCTCTCCGCTCCGGCTGTCCTCTCTCCGCTCTGGCTGTCCTCTCTTCGCTCCGGCTGTCCTCTCTCCGCTCCGGCTGTCCTCCTTCCGCTCTGGCTGTCCTCTCTCCGCTCCGGCTGTCCTCTCTCCGCTCCGGCTGTCCTCTTTCCGCTCTGGCCGTCCTCTCTCCGCTCCGGCTGTCCTCTCTTCGCTCCGGCTGTCCTCTCTCCGCTCCAGCCTCCAGCTGCCTTCTGCTCCTCTGCAGCCTCCGTCTGCTCCGCTCCAGCCTCCTGCTGCTTTCTGCTCCTCTGCAGCCTCCGTCTGCTCCGCTCCAGCCTCCAGCTGCCTTCTGCAGCCACCGTCTGCTCCGTTCCAGCCTCCAGCTGCCTTCTGCTCCGCAGCAGCCACCGTCTGCTCTGCTCCAGCCTCCAGCTGCCTTCTGCTCCTCTGCAGCCTCCGTTTGCTCCGCTCCAGCCTCCAGCTGCCTTCTGCTCCTCTGCAGCCTCCGTCTGCTCCGCTCCAGCCTCCAGCTGCCTTCTGCTCCTCTGCAGCCTCCGTCTGCTCCGCTCCGGCTGCCTTCTGTTCAAGCACAGACCCTGGCCCGGGCCTCATCCTCCATGGCACCCTGGACTCGGTGATCTCGGCCTTGGGCACCTTGGGCCCTTCTTCTTCTTTTCAAACCATGGTCCTGGGACCATCTTGGTCCCCAATGTGGTGTCTCTGAAACTCGCACACAAAAAAAACATGGTTTGAATCGGCACCAGACATGTACCACCTCTTAGGCAGTATTAACTACTCTGTGTATAAGTTTTGGGACCAAATATCAATATGTCACTTGTTTCCAAAGGGATGCTTTATGGGTCGCGTAACTAACTATATTGATATAGACTAACAGTAATGTCTAGAAAACTGATTGTACTTGCATTCATAATTAAACACAATTTTTCCTGATTTTCTAGCTATTTGAGGTTATGAAAACTTTGGCATTTAAGTTTAACTTCACTCGTGGGTAAAATATCCATTGTTAATTGAAGCTATTAAGTATACTATTGTATTCCACATAAAATCGTAGTATTCACAAGATTAATAAAGTCATTATTAAGATTCATACAACAAAAATGCACGCGGAAACTTACCACTCCTGAAATGTTGCATACAGTCGCTAATCCTTCTTATGTGTGCTTGTATTCTATCCTTGAGTGAAATGAGACACCGTATAACTTTCGACCATTCGCTTATATTCGTACTTTTCGCACTTTTACAATTTTTAACATCAATCGCAAAATCCAAGAATCAATCCATCTCGAGTCCATAGACCAATCTTCCAAACGTCACTTGTTTTTTTTTTTAAAACCTCCGTTACATTATGGTGTTAAAAATCAATTCTTATTCCAACAATGTTAATGAACCTAACACTAGGTACATATTGCTCAGTCGACACTGAAATGCACACTTACCGATAGTAACATTCATGCATACAAACTAACTCAGGGTTCCACGATAAGATCGTCACTTTAAGGCAAATTGCAAAGTTACTTTGACTTGATGCATAACCTCGTTACAGGTTTTCGAGCGAAAACTATGTTTGCAACTTTCCCCTTATAAAGATGGTGCGACGAATATCAAAGACTCGTTTGCTGGAAGAGATGATATGTGTGTTTAAACTTGAGGTGGAGACGAATTTTGTGACTTGTTTATTAGTTGTTAAACCGAGAAGTACGAAAAGATAGTATTTTATCGATACATACAAAACTTAATCTTCTTTGAAATCTATGTTTTAAAGGGTAACTACACTCACGAGCAACCAAAAAGTTCCAGTGACAAAAGCACCAGATTAATATAAAATAAATAAATTAATTAATTAATATAAAACAGAAAATACTACATTTATGACGCTGTCTATAATATTCAATTACATTTAGCAGCGCTTCAGAATGTTATAACCATCGAAATAAATGTTTTGTTAAGGTTCCACTCGAGAGAGCCACGTACAGGAACTTCACCCCCTACCAGAATAGAATAAAAAAAAGAATAATGTTTTGTTAAAACAATGGGGTCAACGGGTGTCGACATTTTGTAAGTGGAACCTTTTCATTGCCGGTCAGTTTAACTCTCATCTCGTCTACATCAATCAGTATCACATATAGCTATGCATGTATTCGCTAAAAGCATTTCGCTGTAGTGTTGTCACGTTATAAGTCACACACCGTATCGCCTTTTTAGACAAGTATATCACATCGACTAAATGTGAAGGTAGAAGATGTTTCTTCATCAAACTTGTGAGCAACAAATCAGTATTACTGTGAATAACCTAACTGTCGGCCTTTAAGCGGTATATAACCTACCTTGTATTGTCAGAGACGAAGTAAATTATAGTGCAGAAAGATAGAGGTAAATTATTACGAGTATTTAATCTGAGAAATTATTGACGATTTTGAAGTATTTTTGTGTGTACCCTACATACCTACGTAATTTGGTTGACTCAACTAGTCCCTCTACTACAATACATACAAGATTACTCTCAAATGAGAGCACAAATATCAAATTCTATCAAATATCAAAATCCATTCAGCTACATTACAAAACATCCAGCTAAGCGCAAACACTCCTTTGAAAAAGGACAGCAAATGAAGTGTCAACCAAAAGAATATTTCACACTATCACGCACACTTGAGCAAACACTCTCTAACACTGACACAATAATGGACTGTCGGGGAATCCGTAGGTAGAGGTTGAGGTAGGTGACGACGTCACTACTGGATTCGTTATAAGTATTTGTATGGAATTCATTTGGCGGCTAGCGACATGACGCTCGACGACACGTCCATAAAAATACATAATACATAACTAACAGACAGACAGGAGGCCTAACACAGGACGTAAGACGAGCACGTCAAGACGTTTCACAACTTTTGCGTCGCACCCGTTCAGGAAGCCGCGCCATGTGAGTAAGCGCGATGCATAACATTTCTCACGTCCTGCGTCCCGTACTAGTCCTTCAGTCCGCCCGTGTATTAACTTCAAACACTCACGCACGCACAACGAGGATATTACTGTGAAATCTGGCCAGGGGGTCACTTCAGCTTACGAAAGAAGATGTTTCGTAGCGCTGCTGATCTGACTACGACTATATCCCGTATAGCGTATAAATATATTTTATTATAATAAATGTGCCAATACAACACTCGATCGATCGTTTTTTGTAAAGCTAAACTAAACTAAACTGTAGTAACCCTCACACATTGAGTTCCCTGATGGTACACTCACAAACCAATTCAATTTGTGGCGTTGTGCGGCGTCACAGTCGCGTGTCTCTCGCGTTCAGAAACTACGTGTCGACGAGAACAGAACAGAACAGAACAAAAAACCTTTAATTAAAATCACGGAGGATGTTAAATGAATGAAGACACACTCACGAGCAATGAAAAAGTTACACTTACAAAATGTCAAATGGCTGCAAATTTCAAAACATTTAATTTTGAATTTGATCAAAATATGTATTTAGTTGGTGATATTATTCTGTTGCGCTGATAAATGCACTTTAACGTTGCAGACGGCGTCATTAAGCTTGTATTCTCCGTTTAGGAGTATTTGGTGCTACTCGTATTGACACTGGAACCGTACGGTAAGCTATGAAAGTATAATAAATTAAAATGGATACTTACTGTGTCCTAAGTCCTAAAACTAAAACTTGCCTAAAGTCTGAGCAAAAAAATACTCTCGTGATTATTGTGTTTGTAGTACTCGCAGATCCGAAAAGTTTGTAAACAGACGTAGGTAGGTACTTTTACAAAGACAATTCCTTAACAAAGTATTTAACCTAAGTTATATACGTTATTCATCGCTGTGAATTATATCGATGGCTTATTGGACCAGCTCCAAGTTTCTGTGGACGAATTTGGCTAGACTTTTTATGTCGCTTTTTATCTTTGCGAAGAAAGATTCCACAGTCCTATAAAATACCATCATATTATTCTACCATGGGAACTTCTTTTTAGTTCTTACTTCTTTCCAAGTCAAATGGAAAAAGATAACTACTAAATGTCCGCTCCAAGCACCAACCAAACAGCGAGGGCTGATTCCGCTTAAGTTTCTGATTGCAATCAATAGTTTTTATTAAAGTCTGGAGAAAAATCTTTTATTCATCCCCAGATTCCCCAGGTTCATATTTTATTAACTTTTTCAATATGCCACAGATTTTTACTTGCTCATTCATTATCTTGGTCAATTATGTTTATTGAAAGTAAATTCAGACTATGTACAAAAGTAGGTAGTATATTGTACATAATAATATACAGGTTATTGCAAAGGTGGTAGGTTAGTAAGTAGTAAGCTGAAAGGAGGTGGCTCGGGGGTCATATTAGAAAACTTTTGTTCTACGACATTTCTAAATTCGGCAAATTAGTTGGTAATGTCTAGTAGTCTAGTTACTAACCCTGAAAGCTAGGTAATCCTCCTCAATAACGGTATATTACATTCAATTTCTTCGTCTATTCTATATTTGGCGGCACCCTCAAAGTAATCAGACTAAAACACGCGGAATAGCCTCGCGGGAGCTAACTCTGCATCAAACAAGACCGAGGATGTGTCAGAACGTCGGAGCTAAACGTGAATCTATTGAAAGTTTTCGGTTGCAGAATAACCTTTCAGTTTTACTTTACATGGATCGATTACCTGATATTAATACATAATATATAGATGAATTGAGTACTCCATATACTTAGATTTTTAAGCAATCATGTGTTGTTGTGAGGTAAGTATATAAGTTACTGAATTAGTTTTGTCAGTTGGTAACATCTTGTGTATTGCGTTGAAATCGCGTTGAAACACAGTATTAGGGTAACGTAAGGCTTCTCATCTTGTTCGATGTGACCTCATATCCATTTCACGCATATAAAATAATGATGACATCCACGTGCAAATGCATCCAATTTGCAGTAAAAAATAATCTGTTTTGTGTAACGACGATGTTCTTTATAAAATCACCTTTATGTCTAACAAAATGCATACGTAAGTGTACCAAACTATCATAATCTGTATGATATGAAATATATCTGGGAATATTTAGAAGGGAACCGTTGGAATAGATGAGTTTTCAAATGAAGATCTGAGGGCCTAGTGCGAGTTTTTTTTAGCCTATGAGCAGGGAAAGTACCCTGGGTACCGACTCTACCGTGCCGTACAAATTCGCGTTTACTCGCCACTACTGAAGCTATGTAAAAATTCGCACTTCGCAAGCATGCGGCTGTAAATTCCTCGTCAATCAGAGACCATCGCAGAGGTAAACTATTGACTGACTAAGTGCCAATTTCTCCATTCTCGGTTAGAGCATAACCAGGGAGTAGTGGTTAACTTTTGACACATCTGTTATGAATTTTATATAGGAGAGGAGGAGATGACGTTTAATTTATTAATCAATCCCTGTCGGTTAGACAACCGACAATGGAGAAATGAGCACTAAATGTACCTATACTCATTCCGTAAAGCTAGAGTAATAATAATAATAATATGTGGGGACATCTCACACACGGCCATCCGACCCCAAGCTAGGCAGAACCTGTGTTTTGGGTATCGGACAGCTGATATATCTACACAAATACATAGATAGATAAATATTAAATATAAATATCAACATCCCAGACCCGAGTACAAATATCTGTCATTAAACAAATATCTGCCCCAGCCGGGAATCGAACCCGGGGCCTTCGGCATAGCAGTCAGGGTCACTAACCACTACGCCAACCGACCGTCCCTGTAGGTAGAGTGACCCTGTAGGTACTGTGGTTTTTCTTTGTAATACCTATCTATATTTTTTTATTAACAGAACCTGAGTTAAATGTGTATAAAACATTACATTAGCAAAATTTTACAAACTTTAGCGCAGTTTAGCAAAAAGACACAGCTTACTGTGCACTTTCAAAGTCATTAGCAGCGAAAATCTGAGTCAAATAAAACATGCCCATTCCGTTTCCTCAGTGAAAATTCTGTAAAGCGCACAGCTAAATATTTGCTCAGCTAAATCAACTTAGTCCGGGACATCAACAACTTTTATGGCTCATTACAGTCACCTGCGTTGAACGTAATATCCGCTCCGTTCCTATGATTGCTTAAACATATTACACACCTCATATAAATGGTTAAGTGCCTAGTTTTATACCTAGCCTCGTGAGGCTAGATACTCTACTAAATTAATGTGTCAATAAAAATAAATAGAGAAATATTTTGTTGTGCTGGGCGATTCGGTAGTGGGTGATTCTTCGAAATTCCATTCTTCGTCTGATTTACATAGCCATTTATTATTAAATTTTTAGCTCTATAACATATGTTTATATATGAAAATACATACAGCAAATAACATATAATTGGAAAAGGCACTCTTTTTATCAAGTAGTTTCTGAGTCATTGTCATTACAATGTTTTGTGGCCATATGAATCAGAACCAGAAGAAAAAACACCATGGAAAACCATCTTTGTTTTAAACATGCAGCATTGCTCGTAATTTTCTTGTACTGTCATCGATAAAAGAACTACAGAAGGTTACGCAAAATAAAATTAAAACTTAAAATATTTAATTTTGTACCAGTGGCATGGAAAAAACTGTTCTAGGGTGACTATTTTCAGAAAATTTATAAAAGTGTCAATATCTCAAAAACTATCAACATTTTACTAAGGTCATATGGTGATATTCTGGTAACTCCTAAGCTGTACTATCAGCCCTTCAAGGCATGACGTAAACTTTTGAAACATTCTGTATAGGATGAGGTTTTTTACCGTATGAATCATATACATATAAATCAGGATTTTGCATAAAACCTTAAGTAGTTCATAATACATTCACACTACTATAGTGTTTTTTTTTATTTTTTTACATAAATCTATAACCCAAGAGCATTACATGAAACACATATTGAAGAATCATACTCAGAAAATAGATTTTTTACAGGAGGAATATTAAACAGAAGGGTGCCTGAACCAAGACCAGATATTGACCTTCTTTTCACCTGGATGTAGGCACACTAGGAGCATTAGGCATCTACTGGCTGGTGCGTTGGAGAGCTGGCTTCTAGCGAACGGATAGCCAGACTCCCATTGCCACTACATGACCTAGTACAGTAATACATGCCGGACACTCCTTAATTATTTATTTATAAAAAAACTTACGTATTTATAAGTCATCATCATCATCAGCCTTCTATCGCCCACTGTTGGGTATAGGCCTCCTTATTTGTGCGCCAATTCTTTCGTCTAGTCTATTTATAAGTACTAAATATATTTTTTTGTGAAAGGAAAACTCATTGCCCTTTGATAAAAATTTAATTTATGTTAATAAATTAAAAGGGAAATGTGATACTGAATATTTTGTTCCTCAAGCTGGCAAACGGACGCTCTATATGAATCAGAATAACACACTTCAAATATATTATTTCAGTACCGAAACAGCATTTACAAAAAAAATGAGATTGGTTACAAATAGAGATAGAGCTAAAGTGTATTGAAAAAAATTTACGTGTCATTATCTTAATTGGTTACAGAGATATCCTCAACGCCGTCGAAAATACGGTCTCTGAAGAATCAAGTATCGAACGTGGAAAGCGAAGATGTAGTACCTTCTTCCTGTTCACACATAATATCTGTAGTTGTATTGTTGTACAGACTACTAAATACTTACTGTACCTATAGGTGCCTATGGCTTTTGAGTGATTCTTCTGAACTACTGAACTATCTGCGATTGTTAACGTCGTTGTTAACTAACTAAGAAAAAAAATTCAAACGTTTCAAATTCAAAAATTCAAAACAGCAAAACAATGTCGTAATGATATGCATATGTGTGCGATCATGCACAGACCACAGAACAAGATCAGACGATCAAACAGAACACTGGGCTGGCGGAGTAATTTTATTATTTAGTTGAAAAAGAGGCAATTTGTTAATTGCCTAATCAAATTACTAAAAAAGAAAGTTTCCTTTTAAAATTACTTTGTACGAATTTACCATTAATTTCAGTAATAATAAGGAACTTTCCGAAGAATTTGGCATTAATTGATGATGAAAGATACATTTTATTCTCTAAAGGAAAATTTAAGTTAAGTACTTTGTTTTTTTTTTCTAAATCTGTTGTCCGCTACTTTGTGCTATCTTAGAAAGTGATCCGCAGTAAAAAAAAACTGATAGATATTGATGGAATGGAAGTAGATTTTCTACTTCCATGGATATCGTATTTTTTCGATCAGGTCATCAAATAATTTGATCCTAAAACATAATCAAATATGCCCAGCACAGTAATTGCGCTAAAAAAAAAAAAAAAAAAAACACGCACTCACGCCTTGTACTAATGTACTCCCTTGCGGGGTAGGCAGAGGTGCATTGCTGCACCCACTTTTCGCCAGAGTGTTATGTCAGTCCCAATGTAATAGGGGGCGGGCCTATTGCCATTTTACGGGCACATCCAAGACCCGAGAACAAATATCTGTGTTTAAACAAATATCTGCCCCAGCCGGGAATCGAACCCGGGACCATCGGCTCAGTAGTCAGGTCACTAACCACTACGCCATTCGACCATCGAGCATAGACATAGAGTAAAAAAGTGGCATAGTTGGCAAAAGTGGCAGCCGTCGCGTTTCACTTCGGTTCATTGCTCCGTACATCCGAGTCCGCGTTGTTCTATGATTGCTCCCGAGCGGAGATTGGGAATAACGGAATAAGTAACACGGGAGTAGCTGTCATGGCATATGGATAGGGCCGTGGTTAGTAGGTACCTAGTGGTAACGCAGTATTGTGTTTGAAATCTATATCCTTGTAATTTGTATGTACTATGTACGTAAAAATAACTTCATTAGTACTTTATAATCGCTATTCTATCTTTCAGACTAATTAGTTACTTAAGTATATCGATTAGGGGATATTATATTAACTTTCATGGGTACCTCGTCTACTTTCCTATAAAATATATTATACAAAATTAAGATGACAAATCCAACAGTTATGATTATATTTCTTCGCTTCATTCTTCAGATATGATTTAATTACCAGGTAGTCCCTCTTATTTTACTGGCAACTTCGCACATTTTTAAAGTTTAAAAGTATTAACTTTGACTTAAAACTAGTTAAAACGGATTTCCGCCCTACCTAGGCCTCACCCGCCATCTTTCCATTTACTCATTCCTCTTTTGTGCGCGGCGACTATCGCACGCTACACGATCATCATGCCGAAACGAAGTGCAGAAGCGCAAATAGAACGTTACGCCAAGAAAATTAGAAAGATTGAAGAAAAACAAAGACGACGCAGAATTGTAACTCCATTTGATTCGTCTTCAGATTCAGATGAAGGTAAGCTAAGATTCATATTATTTTAAGTGTGTAAAAGTGAAAAAAATTAAAGACGAAACAGTGACATTGTCATTTTTCAAAACCAAGTGTTTTTTTTCTAAAAACATTCTGCATCGGGGTGGACTGCGAGTCCTCAACGATGACAAAAGCAGAAAATACGTACAACCTGATAACAGGTGTATCGTTCCTCTGCGAAATTACAATGGAAAATAAAATTTTCGAAAAATAAAATAAATATTTTATTTCTTTTCTCGTCTACCCACATATTTTTTATATTCACAACCTAAATTACTAATTGTAATTTCAGGTAACGAAGATACGGGCCAAGCCGTAGAAAATGATGGCAACGACTTCCTGGAAGCCGCACCAGTTGTGCCGGACACTATAGCGGTGTGCAGCGACACCCCTGACCAAAATATGGACAAAAATATGGACCAGCCGGTAATGCAAGATGTCTCCCTGGCTAACGAGGATCCAGAAGTGGACCCCGATTTACTGTCGGCGCTTGGTGAGTCCGTGTCAGATACCCCTGACTATGGCGATAATATTCATGAAAATTTATCGAAACTGTGGCTTCCTTTATTAAAAAAAGGAATGCCCAAGGATAGCAAGGAGAAAACACTAAAAGACTATTTAGTACCGGATAATTGTAGACTTTTACAAGCCCCAAAACTAAACGCAGAAATCTCAGCTTGGGCACCGGCCATGGTACGTAATCGGGACAAAACTCTCGCGGCCTCTCAACAACAACTTGGCTTAGGTATCACCGCCATCAATAGAGGCATTGACATTCTTCTGAAGAGCGAGGACAAGGTGCAGGCTATGAAACATCTTAGCAACGGTTGCCGATTACTGTGTGACTCTCACTACTTAGCTACACAAAGTCGAATAAAACTGATCACGCCAAGCTTAGACATAACCTTTTTAAACGTGGTAAATGAGTCAGAAAGAGACGAAACCTTGTTCGGGTCCTCGCTATCAGAAAAAATAAAGGCCGCCAAGGCAATTGAAAAACAGGGGTTGCAGATAAAGAAGCCGGCGAAACCTCAAAAACCCGCGACTCCTCAGCCCGGCGCTCGGTCCGCGTCGTTTCAGGGAAACTGGACTGCGCCTCCTCCTCGGTACCCGACGAACAGGGGGGGGAGAGGAGGCTACAGGAGGCCGCCACCGCCGCCAGCAGCAGGGCGCCGCTCCTACGCGCCGCCAGCGCACCACCCGGTGCGACCCGCTGCCCAGGACAAGACACGTGCCTCGGGGCACGCTCAACACTAGCTCAGGTACATTCGGGTAGACTCACACACTTTTACAATTGTTGGTTACAAATAACAAACAATAAAGTTGTACTAGACTGGATTAGGAATGGCCTTAAAATACCTTTTAAGACAAGTGTCTGCCAATCTATTGTGCCTAAAGTTGTTTTATCTCATACTGATAAATTAGATATGTTGGAGGCTATTAATACATTGAAACATATAGGTGCTATTACGAAATGCAAATTGACCGAGAATCAATTTATATCTAAAACATTCCTTACTCCTAAACCTAACGGAGGCAAACGTTTCATTCTAAACTTAAAATCTTTAAATAAGTTTATAACTACCGAACATTTTAAAATGGAAGATCACCGAACAGCATGCAAATTGATACCGTACGGTGGATACCTAGCTACTATCGACATAAAGGATGCTTATTTCCTTTTGTCAGTACGGCAATCCGACCGTAGGTACTTGAGATTTCAGTTTCAGCCCAGTGACTCGAACGAAACAATAACGTACGAGTTCAATTGCATGCCGTTCGGTTTATCAGTTGCCCCACGTGTTTTCACAAAAATTATGAGGGAAGTTATGACTTATTTGAGGTACCACGGCTACAAATCTGTATATTTTTTGGACGACATCCTCTGCATAGCCGATTCTTACGAGCAGTGTACTGCCAACGTTAACGAGACGTTGAAACTTTTACAATGCCTTGGATTTGTTGTAAATTACGATAAAAGTAATTTAACTCCGCAAACCACTTGCAAATACTTAGGATTCATTTTCGATACAGAGAATTTAAGTATTTCCCTACCCTCGGATAAGCGAAGTAAGATAGCTCAGTTGGTAACCAAGTTTAGTAAAATACAATCTTGTACTATTCGTGAACTCGCTCAACTAATTGGAGTACTGGTCGCCGCCTGCCCTGCGGCCAAGTACGGCTGGTTGTATACCAAAATTTTGGAACGTGAAAAGTATCTTGCATTACTTACAACCGATAATTATGAAGCGAAAATTAATTTGCCTAGGACCATGTTAACAGATCTAGACTGGTGGTTAGCAAATATTAATACAACGTCCAATTTTATGAGACAGCCAAACTATGACTTAGTAATTTATACCGATGCGTCAAGTAGTGGCTGGGGCGCCGTGTGTAAGAATAAACAAGTAAGTGGTAGGTGGAAGGACACAGAACAAACTGAACACATCAACTTTTTAGAATTGATGGCTGTTTCATTAGGACTGAAGTCATTCGCTAATGAGTTAACCAACTGCGCCATCCTGCTTCGCGTTGACAACACGACTGCAATAAGCTACGTGAATCGTATGGGGGGTATTCAATACCCCCACCTTAACGATCTAGCTAGGACCATTTGGCAATGGTGTGAGCAGCGCGGCCTCTGGATATTTGCATCATATGTGAACACGAAAGAAAATCGCGCTGACGCTGCATCCAGAATAGTCAATCCAGATACCGAATGGACAATTTCTGATTCAGCTTTCCAAGATATTGAGCGACATTTTGGTAAACCAAAAATCGATTTATTTGCTTCTCGAGATAACGCTAAATGTCCGAATTTCGTTTCATGGAAACCAGATCCTGATGCGGTAGCCGTAGACGCTTTTACATTAAACTGGAGCTCAAATTTTTTCTATGCTTTTCCGCCATTTTCCCTTGTGTTAAAATGTCTTAGAAAAATTATGGACGATAAAGCAAGCGGTATCTTAGTATATCCCTATTGGCCGTCGCAGCCATGGTTCCCATTGTTAAATGATTTAATAATTTCAGACGTACTATATTTAAATCCTGATAAGTACCTTCTGCATTCTCGTTTCAGGGATCATCATCCCCTACACCACAACCTTACCCTGGGTGTCGCGAAGCTCTGCGGCACTCCTTCATCCGACGGGGCGCCTGTGCAGACTCGTCAACGTTGATGTTAGCTTCGCTTTCCAACAGTACTATAAAACAGTACAACACCTCGCTCAAGCTTTGGTGGCAGTTTTGTATTGTTCACAATATAGACGTATACAAGCCATCGTTATCTGCTGTATTAAAATTTCTATCTGCACAGTTTAATAACGGTTGTGCGTATGGCAGTCTCAATTCCCACCGTTCGGCTTTATCCGCTCTCATAGGAAATAATTTAGGTTCAAACGATTGCGTCAAACGTCTTCTTAAGGGCGCCTATAAGTTAAAACCTACTAGACCCAAATACTCTAACACCTGGGATCCCCAGTTGGTATTAAACCACATCTCAACGTGGATTCCTAATAGTGACCTCAGTCTCGAGAAAATTACTAAAAAACTAGTAACCTTACTAGCTATTTGCACCGCCCATAGAGTACAAACGTTTTCCCTCATCAAACTTGAAAACATATTATTGTCGGATAGCGGCATAAAAATTAACATCTCAGATATTATAAAAACATCTGGTCCCGGCAGAGACCAACCAGTTTTGTTCCTGCCATACTTTAGGGAAAATATAAGTATTTGCCCAGCTACAGTCCTCTCAGACTATATTTCTAGAACTAAAAATATTAGACCTGAGGGCACAAATATACTTATACTAACATATAAACGGCCCCATAAGCCGGCTACAACGCAATCCATCAGTAGATGGTTGAAGCAAGTGTTGTCGGAGAGCGGAGTGGACACCAGCGTGTACGGAGCTCACAGCACGAGGCACGCTTCCTCCTCCGCCGCGAGCTCCGCCGGGGTCAGTATCGAAACTATTCGAAAGACTGCAGGCTGGACAGCCTCATCCAATTCTTTCGCCCGTTTCTATCATAGGCCTGTAATTAATGAGGGCGAATTTGCGCAATCAGTTTGCTTGTCAGGGTAATAACTTATCAATGTATTATCAATAATTGTTACCTATTACTTAATTAGATTATAAGAAAAGTTAGGCTTTTTTTGTTGTTGTTGTAGGGTGTATAGAATTAGTATACCTACAAATTTAGTTCATTCAATTAATGATTAAGATGATCGTAGAAGTTAACTTGTAAAAGGTAAAATAAAACATTATATAACATATTTACTTAATTTTATTTCCAAAACTTCCTGCTCTTAACATCTACCTGGTAATTAAATCATATCTGAAGGATGAAGCGAAGAAATATAATATATGATCAAACGAACTTCCAAGTGAAGTTCGATCATTATTATATGAGTCGCTTCATTCGAAGATATGATCACCCTCCCACCCGGAGGACTCCCTATAAAAAGAAAGTTTTGAGTTAATCTCTAAAAAGAATGAGTAAATGGAAAGATGGCGGGTGAGGCCTAGGTAGGGCGGAAATCCGTTTTAACTAGTTTTAAGTCAAAGTTAATACTTTTAAACTTTAAAAATGTGCGAAGTTGCCAGTAAAATAAGAGGGACTACCTGGTAATTAAATCATATCTTCGAATGAAGCGACTCATATAATAATGATCGAACTTCACTTGGAAGTTCGTTTGATCATATATAACATTGATATCGAACAAGGGTTGTTCTACCTTTTTTGGCATAAGATTTATTTGCCTAATATCGTATTGCATAGTAACGTTTGGTCAAAGTCTCGTTACGCCGAAAATCGTATGGCATAAATCTCGTTTAGTAAAAAGTTATTTCGCATAACATTGTTTAGCCTAATAATGGTATGGCCAAATCTTGAATAGCCTAATAATGCTATGGCATAGGTTCATACAAAGTAATAATATTCGTTTGGCTTTAACTTTGACGGAGCGTCTCCCTACATAGCCCAAACTGGTGCCTTGTATTGTTTCCGCTGTTTGAAAAACGCTCCGCTCCGCTTCGCTGCGCTCCGCTTTGGTTTTGATGAACATGTGCACCTAACACGCTCCTCCTCGCTTTGCTCGTCGTCGCACCTATTTTTAGGTTTCGATCTCATGGGGTTTGTAATAATTATATTGGTCGTTAACTTTCGATTTTTTTATCATACAATATCGTGATTTTCGGGATGTAGGAGAAAAATACCACAATTTGTACATTTACTACATACTTAATATATTATTTATTAAGATAACATTAGGAGAAACAAGATTATACATAGGTATATACCAACATAAATTTGAGCAAACGAAACTTAGGTGTTTAAAGATTGTGCCTAAAGAGTTTTAGACGAAACGAGCCTTATGCCACATAAGTCTAGGCAAAGTGATGGTTCGGCCAAAAAAGTTTAGACCATACGAGTTATGCGAAATGAGTTTTGGTCAATAAAGATTATGCGAGATGAGCGGAACCCATCGAACAAGTCAAATTTCAGAGGCAAAACAACTCTGAACGCACTGCAGGAAATTCGTAAACCGCAGAATGATCAAACGTCAACAAATCTTAGTTAGGTACTCATTGTTCGCGATATAGCAGTAATGAGGCAGCCATTTCGACGAGTAAATGTTACGGTAACTAGATAGGCGTTGTGTGTTTGCTGTTTCGTACTGCACGCCTATTGTGGCTCCGGAACTACGGACCCATTCTGGTTATCCTACTGCGGGTTTCACTATTGAGAACGAGAAAACGTAAGTATGAGATGCTGTGATTGGCTGAACTGTCATGGAGCTGGCAGACCTAATTTTAATACTTTTGATAGGTGATTTTTCATTCATATCTTTACGTCTCGTACGCTCTCTTTGAGTACGTCAAAAAGCAAACGGAACTAATATAGAATCACTTTGTGGAGCCTGAGGTGGATGCGAGCCGCGATGTATATTCGTTTATAAACAAGAAAACTAGCTTTATAATTCTGTTTTTAATGCATGTTGTGTAACCTGAAAAATCTGCATTACATTACGTACCTTGTATAGTATCATAGGTATTGACTAACGGTGTCTAGAAATAGCAGAATAGTTCCTCAGTAACGGTATTGTTGGTAAACAGCAACGTTGTTTGTAGTCAGTGCTCGAAACGTACGGAAAATTTCCGTACTCATCAGTTAGATAGTTGTTAGTTTCCCGTGATTATAACGTTCAGTTCAATATTTAACGTACTTATTGGGTATGCGAGAAAACTTTCGAGGTATCAATGAACATCATCCATCTATGAAGGATTCCAGTATACATGTAAGGGTTTCAAAGTAAGGCAAATAATTATATTAATAATTAATTTCATATTAATTTTTTACACATACCTATGAAAGTATGAAAAAATGTGAAAAGATAACTTATTACCCGACCTAAATTCTGTTGCAGCTGACATCATCACAACCCATCACGTCCCCACTGCTGGGGCACGGGTCTCCTTCCATTAAAGAAAGGGTTTAGGCCCATTCCACCACGCTGGCCCAGTGCGGATTGGCGGACCCCAACACAAGCAAGCAACCACTTTTATTTATTCGGTTCCAATCGATACAAGTCAAATAATGATCAGGTGCTCCGCAAAGCTACACAATAGTATCTTGTAGTCCCTTACAGTCAAAGGGTGATTCCACATAAGCCACATCGTACACAGATTAGAATTTATCAGTGAAAGAGCCAATAAAATGTCGATGAACCGGACATCCAAAACAGAAGAGTCTGACAACGGTTAAAAGATGGTACTTACTTATTTTTTCTTTAACTGGTAGCCGTAACTGATTGAAGAAGAGTAAGACGCACCACGTTATTTTCCGATATTACAAATAAAAATAATTGTTCAATGGACAACTTTCAACAACGATAAAAAATTTAAGCCGAATAAGTTAAGTTCGCGTAAAGCCTAGTTCATTCACTAACAAAATGCTACCCAGTATTTGTTTGCTACAACAAAGTAAGCAAACCCTCTCCAAATGGCATACGTAATGTTGAGCCTTGTTACACTCGCCGATAGGTACCTAGTGAAATATAAAGCAACTAGTAAGTAAAAGGGTTTAATAAAACCTGGTAAGTTTCTCTGTCACTGGAACTTTTTCATTGCTCACAAAATAAAAATAACTACCTATATTGAACAATAATGCCTGACTGGTTAAAATGATATCACCAACACTTGCAAAGTACCTAATCATGTTAAGGATATAATTTAAAAAAATATATTTTCTCAGCTACTATAGAAATTCAAGTTCAGAGAACTCTATTTAATCAAAAAACTAACTTTCAGACATTCGAACTAGTGCAGCTATGTGCTTGCCTGAACTTACAGCAAACTTGACTACTTAAACTAGTAGTGGCAAGTTATCCTAGAAAAGCCTAGCCTTTGCCTAAGTGCTGTCACACAGAATAACACACTTAAGCTAGGTTTAAGTGACAGATTGTGAACTCGAGCGAGGTTGATGGCGTGCAAGTTATTGACCCTGGCCCAATTCTGGTATTTTTAGGGTTCCGTACATCAAAAGGAAAAATGGAACAATAAATTTGTCTTTTTCATGTAGCTATTTTTGTGTCCATCTACTGGGAAAAAAGCTTTTTCGAGCTTACTCACTACTTTCTTAAGGATATATATGACAAAATGGTAATCGAACACGGGGCCGCAGGAACAATAGTTAGGGTTACTGACCGCTGTACCATCCTTTTGTCTGCGTCAGTTAGTAGAATGGCCCTCACTGCTTTCACAAGGCTTATGGTTTATTTACTTTAGACATATAAAGCTGCTTAGCTTTAAATTGAATTTGCTTATCAAAGCAAGAAGTCTACACATTTTTTATACTTCCAAGTAAGTATATAAATAAAAAATATGATTAAAAAATACCTTTAGCAAACTACATTGCTTTATATACTTGTTGGTTGTATATACTTTATATACGTCTTGGGACTTGTCATCGTTTGTGTTTGAAATCTAGGTATTACTGATATCTTAAATCAGAAATATAAACATTTACCTCTACTGTTAATGTAAATTATATTATAATCTCAATTTGATTTACAATTGCAACGGATTTACCCAGCACAATATATTTAGGTACAATCAGTTAATGGTTTACGAGCCCGACAATTATTTATCACAACAAGATTTAAATTCCCATTTCAAAGCGGCCAGAATGTAATTTGGCTTCCAATTGATGACAGCTAAAAAATAAACCTTTTAGGACTTGTAAAAACCGATATATACTAATAAAAGTAGTAACTTAAGTATAATAAAAATCACATACTTCAATCCGTCAGCGGATTTACGATTTCATAAAAGAAAGGAGAATGGCCATTTCTCTATGGCGCCATGACCCAGAGCGGCCATTGATGAAACATACACTGATGTGTAGTCCGTGACTACAGCATATACTGGTATTAATTTTATTATTATGAGGCATGGGAGAACGAAGATATAAGTGCTGAAACATCAAGTCTTTCTACTGTAATAGATGTTACCCTCGAGCTAAAAATTGTTTTTAAAAGTGTTCCCGTGGGGATTCCTGGATAAAAAGTATTCTATTTTACTCCGGGATAACGGGAACTTGAATAGAATAAAATAATTTTTGAAATTCGTCTCTTTATAAACATAGGTTTTTGAGTGTGAAATGTGCAAAAATAATTATAATATTATTTACATAAATAAAATCATGTAATACATTTTGCGATGCACTATGTATTGGGAATCCCATGATTTACATTATAAAACTTATTTTGCGTGTAATATTCATCAAAATCATATATAACGAAAAAATAAAAATTAATTAATTAACTTTTGAACCCTAATATCTCAAGAACCCCATGGTTTAGATTTTTTTAAATATTTTTCCCTGGTAGTAGACATTTTTATCAATAACTTAAAATAGGTTTGGTTAGTGGCTGCTAACTTACGCAAAGCGGGTCAGATTTCGCCATTCTTCTTTACGAACTTGCACTAGAAAAAAAATGTATTGTTTTAGCTGCGGGATACCTGACAGTAATAAAGCACCCTCACATGGTAGATAGATGGTTTACGCACAACTGACCATGTTCTGCTAATTTGTTGCCAGTTCAGTCAAGCGCCGTGACTTTTACCCGTGGTTAGGTGAAGAAGGCCGTGGAAGGTGTTGGCACCCTTAGGGATAAATAAACATGTGTTAAAACCAGAAGGAAAAGGTGGCACAAAAAGTAAACTCATTTGTGAAATAGGTTCGTTTTACGATAAATCATTAATACAACTTGAAAACATGAGGATTTATATCAATAACAAACAAATTAAATCAGAAAGTACAAGAACACGACTCCATATTCAAATCAACTCCCCCCTTCCTTGACAATGACATTGACATCTCCTTTTTGACGTTTCCCGCCATGGCTTATCTGCCGACCACAGAGTACGTAGTCGCGGTGTAAATACGATTGCTTCCTGTTATTATTCTGAGGTTCGGAGTTATATTTGTAACACGGCCTTTCCTGATGGCGTGACGTCCTCGACCGCAACGTCTTCTCAAAGTCTTCAACACCACGCTCTAGGCAATCCAAAACTCAGCACTTCAAAATCTGTAAACAATTGATGTGATTAGAAGGCTATTTTTGCATTTTGTTCTAATTGGGCAGAGGCACACGTGTCGGCTTGCCACCCTAACCACTGGCAGAGGCACACGAGTCGGCTTGCCAACATCACCACTAGCAGAGGCACACGAGTCGGCTTGCTAACCTAACCACTGGCAGAGGCACACGAGTCGGCTTGCCACCCTAACCACTGGCAGAGGCACACGAGTCGGCTTGCCAACATCACCACTAGCAGAGGCACACGAGTCGGCTTGCTAACCTAACCACTGGCAGAGGCACACGAGTCGGCTTGCCACCCTAACCACTGGCAGAGGCACACGAGTCGGCTTGCCAACCTCACCACTGGCAGAGGCACACGAGTCGGCTTGCCAGCAACTTGGGCAGAGGCACACGAGTCGGCATAACCCTGAACAAGAGATAAATCGGCACACAAATAAATAGTAAAAATTCAGCACTGGCAGAGGCTCACGAGTCGGCTTGCCAACATCACCACTAGCAGAGGCACACGAGTCGGCTTGCTAACCTAACCACTGGCAGAGGCACACGAGTCGGCTTGCCACCCTAACCACTGGCAGAGGCACACGAGTCGGCTTGCCAACCTCACCACTGGCAGAGGCACACGAGTCGGCTTGCCAGCAACTTGGGCAGAGGCACACGAGTCGGCATAACCCTGAACGAGAGATAAATCGGCACACAAATAAATAGTAAAAATTCAGCACTGGCAGAGGCACACGAGTCGGCTTGCCAACAACTTGGGCAGAGGCACACGAGTCGGCATAACCCGAACAGAGAGATAAATTGGCACACAAACTAACAACAAAAAAATAATTGTTAATACCTTTGTTAGCATTCAAACAAATAAATAATTTAAAAAAAAGTTATGAATGAAAGTCAAAGCCACTCATCGCATTTCTGCGTGAGGTCCCGTCGAGAGCGGTTTGAAGTACTTGTGAATGCCCCTCGATGCATATTCCACGTCAGCCGTCTATGGCCAACGGTAGCGCGCATCATGCGCACACAGCATGCGTACTGTGCACCCGCGTCAGGCGGTTGCCTGCGCGACCACCAAACCGCAGCGCGCATACAGCGCAGACAGCAGCGCGCATACAGCGCACACAGCAGCGCGCAGATAGCGCACACAGCAGCAAACACAGCAGTGCAGGCCGCAGACAGCAGCGCGCATTCAGCGCAGACAGCAGCGCGCATTCAGCGCAGACAGCAGCGCGCATACAGCGCAGACAGCAGCGCGCATACAGCGCACAGAGCAGCGCGCAGACAGCGCAGACAGCAGCGCGCAGACAGCAGCGCGCATTCAGCGCAGACAGCAGCGCGCATACAGCGCACACAGCAGCGCGCAGACAGCGCAGACAGCAGCGCGCATACAGCGCACACAGCAGCGCGCAGACAGCGCACACAGCAGCAAACACAGCAGTGCAGGCCGCAGACAGCAGCGCGCATTCAGCGCAGACAGCAGCGCGCATACAGCGCACACAGCAGCGCGCAGACAGCGCACACAGCAGCAAACACAGCAGTGCAGGCCGCAGACAGCAGCGCGCATTCAGCGCAGACAGCAGCGCGCATTCAGCGCAGACAGCAGCGCGCATACAGCGCACACAGCAGCGCGCAGACAGCGCACACAGCAGCAAACACAGCAGTGCAGGCCGCAGACAGCAGCGCGCATTCAGCGCAGACAGCAGCGCGCATTCAGCGCAGACAGCAGCGCGCATTCAGCGCAGACAGCAGCGCGCATACAGCGCACACAGCAGCGCGCAGACAGCGCACACAGCAGCGCAGGCCGCAGACCGCAGGGCGCAGACAGCAGCGCGCAGACAGCAGCGCGCATTCAGCGCAGACAGCAGCGCGCATACAGCGCACACAGCAGCGCGCAGACAGCGCACACAGCAGCGCGCAGACAGCGCACACAGCAGTGCGCAGAGCGCACTGCAGGTACTGCATCGGCACCATCTGGTTGCAATCCAGCTCGGCCAGTCTGACCGGTGTAGAAGCTGGCTTCATTGAGATTCTCATTCTAAAGCTGCACTCATCCAGTCAAGTCTGCTTAACAAAAAAAAACATCAAATATGAGTCAAAATTCATATCCTGCATTAGCTTTTATCTCAAGTGGTACCAATTGAAGGTAGACTTTTTTTTTTTTGACCTCATTTACATTCAGTTTGGCCACTCCTGTAATAAAATTAAACCATTCCTATCATACCATTCGGCCACTCCTTTAATAGGGTCTCACACACCTACGTATGGGGATCAGAACCAATCTTAACTGCTTTCATAGGTTAGGTTATGAAACATAAGAAGCAATAAGTACTTGCTGAGTACTGAGTACTGAGTAACTGTACCACATTATTTCAGGTTTACCTATCTCAATACATCTATATACAATGACATGGAGTGATGGTTGGTGCTACATGTAAGAAGCTACTCAAGCTGATGGCATAATTATTATCCTTTCACACCGTCACTTACCATCTCAACCTTAGATTAACAATATACAGATGGTGTGCCACATACATACAAAAGCAAAGCAGTTTTCTGCATTTTGTTTACTGTCAAACCGTTTTAATTTCAACCTACTACACCTCTGAGCCAACAAAGTCACAAACTAAACTTATTCAAAATAAGAGCTCAGCGGTAGAAGTGGGGTGTTATTTTTATTGACATTTCTTTTGCACTGACACTCGATCTAGCTTGTGTATTCAACTGTTGAATTCATCTTTGCTTTCATATAAAATGATTTCAAAACAAATGTTAATTGATATCTGAACTATTGAAATAACTTAAACTGGTAGCAACATAATGCATATTCCCTGTGAGCACGGGCAACAGTGGCGTGATGCAATCACTTCCTAATTCAAATCTTACCACGATAAATAGTGCCAAGAACATACTTACAGGCATTACAGGAATAATACCAAACTACCTGTTACTTCTTTTCACAACACCAATGTACTTACGTACCGGCTTTATACAACAAGAACTCATAAACTCACCGCCTAGGGGACAGAAAATTTATAAAATAAAGTGTGCAGAATACCAATATTTCTGTATTTTTCTGATTTAACTTGTATTGTATGAAAAACATAGGCAGAAGCGGAAAATAGCGCGTGGAAAGAATCCCACTTCTGATGTTAAAACCAGAAGGAAAAGGTGGCACAAAAAGTAAACTCATTTGTGAAATAGGTTCGTTTTACGATAAATCATTAATACAACTTGAAAACATGAGGATTTATATCAATAACAAACAAATTAAATCAGAAAGTACAAGAACACGACTCCATATTCAAATCAACTCCCCCCTTCCTTGACAATGACATTGACATCTCCTTTTTGACGTTTCCCGCCATGGCTTATCTGCCGACCACAGAGTACGTAGTCGCGGTGTAAATACGATTACTTCCTGTTATTATTCTGAGGTTCGGAGTTATATTTGTAACACATGAGTATGTCAGCGGGCAACAACATTATGATGATGATTTTGTGGAAATTATTGATTTTGTAAAATAGTAACCTATAAATCTGTAAGAACAATCGGTTAAAAAATTTGAGAGTCAAAAATGCTACCTTTGCTTATGAGGCGTTTGTTAAAAAAAAAAAAAGTTCCTTTTTGGAGAAATAGATGGCGTTGTCTGGGGTTGTACCAACTTTCAAACCCTCAGAACACACTCAGATCACAATATGTTATTCTGTGAGGCTAACGAAATGTGAAAGTGACGTAGGTAGGTAGAATTGTAGTATTATTTTCTCTATGATGTCGATGTCACTGTTGCTTCAGCGTTCAGTGCGATTGAGCGTACAGCCGTTCTTTTCAAGTTTTCTCAGTTTCCTTGTGTTTCTCCTGTATTAATTGAGTTGTAGTTGAGGTATCTGCTCCTCCTCCCTTGATACTGTAGATTTAGTGCCCTTGAGATAGTGACTCTTTTGAGATAGTGACTCTTGTGAGATAGTGACTCTTGTGATAGTGACTGCTATACTGTAATAATGCCTAAGGACTATGGATCATGGTCCCTTGCCAATCTGAAGATAGAGTTACGAAAACGGAATTCTCATCTTGTCTTGTAAGTATTTCTTTGGGATCTTATTTAGGATCATACAATAAATAAAAATAGAAAATCAGTTCTCGCACGCAGCACCCGTTCAAACGGCGCGCATAGAGAAAAGAACACTACGTGACGGCGCGGGTAGAACTATTAATACTTAGCACTATCCCAAGCCACATGCAGTCTGAGCCTCGGAAGGATGGCTCGCGCTACCACCCGACATTTAATCACAACTAGTGAGTTCTTATTCTGAGTTTAGTACTCTTTGCTCTCTATGTAATTTTTGACAGTTGGTACACTGCGTTTTCACGCCATCTATCGGCTTACCCAAAAGCTCAACTGACAGCTGTCAAGGAAAACGGCTCATTGGAGATGCAAAGGAAATGGTATCAGTAAATCAATGAAACAGAAATGTCATGCCTAATCACTATCAAAAATTACAAAGAATAATTATGTATGTCGTCCTAATAAAACATTTTGGCACTCATGTCAGACGAACTTGTAGTTTTCAGATTTTATTAGTAAAACTAAATCGAAGTAAAATTTTAAAACAAAAAATGTAGCAGAAAGGGGCACTGTTCATATTTATTTTGGGGCACGCTGTGAACATAAGTAAAACATTAGGTGAGAGGAGATCGCCCAATCCGGCGCCTTTACCTGTTCTGAGGCAGAAGTCAACCATGACCCGAGATGGCTCGTAATAGGGTTGGTTTTTGAAAGTTAGCTTCATAGTGAGATTACTCTTAAGAGTGATAATACTCGTACTGTAGGTTTTGTCTCCAGGGATTGAGCACTCTCCAGCACGTGTTTGCACTGGAGAGTTATTAGAGAAACCGAAATACAATATATATGAGATCTTGGCTGAATGAATTTTGTTATAGCAACTTAACTGTGGCCAAACTAGCCATGGCTAGTTTAATATTTTAGCACCCGGAAATTAAGTATCTCGTATGTAGAAAGGAAACAAATTTAAAACTGATTGTCTTTTATCGTTTCGGGTAAGTATAGATTTGAGGGATTTTAACTTTGCTTGCAAAATTAGCTTAATATTAAGCATAATAATACAATATTGAAAGTAAATATGTGAAGATGGTTACATTACAAATGCTTATTTAGCTAACATACTTTCAGTTGTGATTTACCTCGGAATAAGGACACTTTACCTTATATTAGGTATAGCTGAACACAAAAGAGTAGAGATTAATGTTTTTGGAACTAAACAGATTTAAACCTGGCAATAAAAAAAACTTGTGATTTGTGGTCTGTTTCTATGGTTTGAATGTCAAACTCGCCCTGTTCCTGTATAAACAAATCGAATTTTGCTTAATTTTGGAGTTTTGTGGATTGTTGAGTTTGTTCACGAAGTGAAAATTAATGAAACCATTTGCAGCGAAGCTAGACAGATGATTTACAGCGTTTACCTACGATGTTTGGCGGAGAATGAGGCTGGAGAAGTATTAGTCAATATATACGAGTGGATGAATATCAAACTGCCATATGTCACGTCCACGCAAAATTTGGGAAATGGAGGTTTTTGTTTTCTCTATTATTTAATGGTCATAGAACTTGCCCCGTGATTTAATCAGTTGACTTGTGACCTTAAGAATGTATTTTAATAAACAAATCCATTATAACACTCATAGAAAGGCGTAAAAGTTAATAAACAGTTTGGACTTAATGCAGTTAGATATGCCCATACAAGACTTATGCTGTTTTGATATGAGTCATAAGGACTTATAGTTATTTGAGAAATACTAATATCATTATGGGCCGGACTCAGTAAGACTAATATAGTCTATATTCTATTAAATACAATGAAGTTAATCAACCAAAATTTATCGGTAGAAAAGTACCTACCTACCGTATTGTATTCCCGATACGGCCCTGTGTTTACTACGAAAATGCTTTGTGATTGACACGTGGGTTGGAAAATAAGGGGTTTTAAACTTACTTCGCCATAGTTTTCTGTCGTTTTATGCTACACTTTTCAATCTGTTCCTTTTCCGAGCTTTATCAGGGTCCACAATCACAATTTCCTCAACATTTTCATTCATATTCGTTATAAAACACTGGGACCACACACCACAGCCTCGAAAATCTCACCAAGACTGACGCCATGTTGAAAAAATTACGCTCTGTGATTGGCCGGTATGGACTTGTGAAAATTTGTAATGCGAAACGGTTAGACTTAAAAGGATTTGAAAAAACTTACTTTTTTAACGGCTTTTTTCTCATGGATGCCTTGCACTTATTGGTACTTGAAAGGCATAGGCAAACTGCCTTTTTAACGGAGAACACGACCAAATCAAAAAGTCAATTTTTCGGGTAGGTGGACATATGGCAATTTGATATTCATCCACTCATACGATGTTTATGAAAGAGCAGCGTTTTATACTGGTGAGTAGGTACTTAATTTCTAACCATTAACATACATTGCTTATATTTCTTGTAAAAAAGTACTATTTTGATGTAATATAATGCCTTTCAATGTGTATTTGTTATTCTTATAGAGGTTAGAAAATACTAGTGTAAAACGTTACATGACATCAGGGTCTGGATGCTAATGTTGTTAAAACATCAGGTCTAGATACTTTTTTACTAACCCCCGACTCAAAAAGGGTATCGATAAGTTTTACAGCTGTAGGTGTCTCTGTGTGTTGGTCTCTCCGTGTTAGAGTACCTATTGTAAAAATACATGTAAGAATATGTAATGCCGAGTTGCAGAAAGGGACTTTAAGCTAATGTGGACATTAAATCTATGTCTGTCTCTTTCTGTCCGTATACTGTCAAAGCAAGGCAACAATACATTTAATGCCGACATTTAAAGATCCTTTCTGCAACTCAGTGTAAGTATAAATTCCCCAGACATAATAATTTGCAAGTCACTGCTTTTCTGACCAATTAAATAATTTGTTGCAGGAAAATCTGTAAACACAGTTGTAGAAGAATTGCCGGGGCACATTTGAACTTTTTCCTGATCAAGAAAAAACTGTAATAAAATATCGATGTGTGATACTATCACTTTTCTCCTATAGTAATTACATAATGGGATAACCAACACGTGTTTCAGTGCAAAAAAACATTATGAAATACACAATGAAATAAAAGTTACAGTTGATTTGATTTAATGAAATTCATTCAAGACTGCCCCCCTCTCCCCTACTAATTTCTTCTCTTAACATAAACCTCCCCAAAAAATAAGTAAATATTTGAAACATTTCTCGTTTTGATTTTTTCTGCTAAAGTATCGTTATACTTTTGTCCGTTTTCTATACTATAATAGTGTGGCCACTTTCTTAGATTGCCACGCCCTCAATTATTCTCTACTCTTTTATGTTCAGCTATATTTAAATTCATTACCATCAATGCTTTTGATTCAATAATTTTATCATTTATCATTAATGAATGGCACAATGCTACTAATAATCAAACACAGCTACATTGACACTATATCTATCATACAAATTTTAATGTACATTATAGTGAACAAAATATTGCTCGTATTTCAATACCGATCCCTTGTCAAGAGATTAAATTAGCTGTACAACTTTCACAATGTATCACTCAATCATTTATAACTGGCACCGGGAATTTAGGGCAACAGTTTGTCCTTTCACCCTACTGTATCACTTTAGATTTCGGCTGTCCCATTTCAAAACACAGTAACCGCCAACTTAAAAAAAAACGGGTCTTTGATTTATACATTATTTTAGGCGATTCCGCACAAAACTGCATTGTCAGAATATCAAAAAACCGCTTAGAAACGAAAATAAAATTTCTAAAAACCTAGTAACTCCACCCTGCGAAATCAAAAATGCCACGAAAACCATTTCAAAACATAGTAAGAGCCACCAACCATTTTAAAACACAGTAAGTGAAAATGACTTACTAGGTTTTAAAATGGTCAATGGCGCTTACTAGGTTTTGAAATGGTCAGCAAAGGACAATTTTCGTCCGTTAATTTTAGTAAGTCACAAATGGCATACATTATTACTAACACTTTTTTCGAACAAAATATCAGACATTTCAGAACCTGTATCTTTGCACCAATGAAACCTAGAGAGTTGAATTAAAAGTAGAACATAAGTAAATTTTGTCTTCTTTATAAAAGCTATAGAGACCTTTCTCGTTAGAACCTTTCTACTAGCCCTATTTTGCATAAACAAAAAAAAAACAAGTTATAAAACTGATTTTTAGATAGAAATTTAGGAAATATTGTCTAATTGAAGGCAGCTATAAATAATTTTCATGTTAGAGCCTTCTGAATATGGCTATTTAATTCATTTACATAAAACAAAAAAACAAACATAAAAATATGCCCGTATTTCAGCTATTACTTATAGTGCCGTCGTGTAAAAGTGCTGCAAAATTGGATTTATAATATGTGAAGGATCCCAAACATATAAAAAATGAAATTATTACGCAATTATTGCAATTTCAATATACTTAACTTGTCTTAAATGACACAATAATGGCCCTTACTAGGTTATGAAATGGTCAGTGAGGGCGGTTTTAGGGTGAGAAAACCATATAAAACCTAGTAAGTGTTTTCTTTTGTGCATTACAGCAACAATTTTAGTCATATTTAAATGAAATAGTATTGTATATAAAGCCTAGGTTCTGCCGCTTCTTTTAAGCTTACATTTGTTCAGATATCTATCATAGTTTTACCAGGGCATTGAAATGAAGGTACAAAAACGTTTTTTGGCTCTCCTGAACATTTTGTCTCATGGCTGTTACTGTGTTTTAAAATGGGACAGCCGATTTGTATCAAACATTTTGACTAAGTGGCAGATAAATGTTGGAAAAAAACTTTTCCGCCATTTTGAATTGCTCACTTTTGATTGCGAGCTTGACTTAGTCGGAAAAATGGTTCTTCATTTCACAGGGATCCAATATTTTGAAGAGTTTTCCGTTATATTTTTCTCTACTCATTTCAAAGCTTGATGCAGAGAAAATTTTCGTTTTTACCTACGTATACTACGACACTGTTGCATTAGCTGAAATATGAAACCATACATTTTTAAGTTTTCTTTTTGAGTATTCAAGGTTCAAGGAAAAAGTTCCACTTCCAAAATTTTGATATTAAATTACCCAAATTTTTTTAAACATAAAATTTACAATTTCATCAAAATATTTACGTTTTTCGTTCATAATATTCTGATGCGCTGTTAAATGTATTTTAATATTGCAGACGACGTCATAAAGTTAGTTTTTTTCCGTTTCGGAGTAATTTAATGGTATTATCACTGGAACTTATTCATTGCTCGTGAGTGTATTTGCTAAAAACAAAACATTAAGTTCATCTGAATATAAATGAAGTCTGTTTATGAAGTCGTCGGTCCAGCTGGCTGAAGGACTACCCACGCTACGAGTCTCTGATCGATCAAACATAGTCTTAGTTATATCAGGCTAGACCACTTAGCATACCTAGACATATTTTTTTTTTTTTTTTTTTTTTTTAAGATTTTATTATCACTCCACAGACTTTATGTCCGTGCCTTTTTGAGAGATCAATATATTGTGAGAGTTTGGTTGTTTTTTGTCTTCATCTTTTAACTACTCACTACTCAATGTGGAAGCTTATAATATATATATTTTATCTTTTATATATATATATACCTATATATTATTAATAATTTTTTTTTTTTTGCACTCCTGGAGGAAAATCTACACAGACACCTGGGAAGGGGACCCAGGTAGTGTCGGCCTTTAACCGACTAAAAACCCCCAGTTGTGCATTTCTTGTTTTTTTTTTTTTTTTCTTTTTTTTTTTTTTTTTTCTTTGTTTCACACAGTCACACTTACAATTATAATGGCAACAAACATTTGAAGGGTAGGGCCAGTGTCAGCTGTCTTCAGAGAACTTAACAGACGCCTGTCAGTGGCCACACACTCCTTTTGTCATCGCTGTTGTTTTGCCTGGTGTTAATGTGTGACAGTGTTCTTAAAACTATCTTAATTTTATTGGTTAGTTCTTATACAGATAATATTAATTCATGATATACTATACAATACCTACATATCAAAACTATACAATACATGCTATATACTATACATAACAAAACTATAAAATACATGCAATACGGTTTGGCCGTCAATATAAAATTAAAATCAAAATTCTCCTATTCCGCTCCACTTTGCGTTGCCAAAAGCCTTGATTGCTGGGCAACGACCTCTTTGTCCCGATTTTTTATTGCCATCTTTAGGTTGTACTCGAGGATCCGTTTCTTCGGTGCTGTTATTGCCGTTTTAGCGAGGTTGCCGATAGCGTCCTCGGTGTCATCCGCATAGTAGGTGCAGGCGGAGGTGTGCCTCGACAGCGCCACTACTGCGTGAGGTATGCTATCGTGCAACTTTATTTTATCTTTTGTTTTTATGATGATGACGGATTCGTACGTCAATCCCTGTGCTTCGTGTATGGTTAAGACGCGTGATCCCGTTCCTTCTCCAAACCCTTGGCTGGTCAGGGTCTCTTTTTCTTCCTGTGTATGCGTCAGGAATAGAGTGTTGGTTTGGGATTTTGGAATTGCTGCGTCTGTAAACCTTTTCAGCTGCAGGGATTGGATACGCGTTGTGGCTGCGTATATGCCTGAGTATACTTCTCTTAGGGCGTATGCAACATCCATGGGGTTTCTGTATGAGCACAACAGCTCCTGGGTGATGTTTGCTACCAGTGTTGGGCGACTGTACCTTAGTTCGAATAGGTTCTCTCTGTCTATGTACGGTAGCTGGTTGATGTCTCCGATTAGAGCAATATCACTGGCACGGGACAGGCGGGCGGCAATTACGATTGCCCCGAAATGGTTCATCAGGGCCTCGTCAATTATCAGGCGTTGGCATCCGACATGTTCTCTAAAGCCGTTTACTAGGACTGATGCCATCGTACGTACCCTAGTTCTAACCATGTCCCCGATCCTATGCGCTAGCCTGTTTCGTATATCGACGGCCGCCTCAGTTGTCGTGGTGATAATGGTGTCTTTGCTCACATCGAAGTTATTTACCACCCAGGTTGTCTTCCCACATCCAGGTACCCCGTTCACCCAAGCGATGGTGGGCATCGTCCAGCTATTCCAGGTAGCGTTAATGGTTTCCGCTTTTGCTAGGATTTTGTCCTCTAGCATAATCCTGGTACACTGAGCTACGACCACCATTTGGTTGTTGTGTGGGAGAGTGAGTTTCGGGATGTTGCGTTCCCAGGGCACGAATCCGCATTCCTCGCTATAAGCCGCCATATACGCTCCAGTCATTTTGCCTCTGAGGACTTGGCAACTACTGTTATCGTATATGCAGGCTTCGGCCTCCTCGAGTAAAACTTTTAGCCGGCTTTCGTTCTCTTGCCTGTAGGTCTGCATGATCGTTTTGCAGGACAAGAGATTTACCTGCTTTGTGGCGGTTGTAATTGCCATAAATTCGATGGCGGCATAGACATATTAAGGTTGGAGTGTTCTATACCAATCTAATGAACATCGATTGCTATAGTATCTTCTTGCATTGCCTTGGATGGTGAGAAAATAATTAGATAGGTACACATACACACTAGGTGTATAATCATAGGTTATTTTAAGATTTAGTCCTCCTTTGCGCTGGTTGGTACACTGACTATGTCACCAGCCAAGCCAAAATACGTTTCCGAAACAATTTTTTTCTAAGTTTATACTCTTTTATTTGTTTTTAGGTCTACTAAAAATCTAAAAGGCAAACATGGACAGGAAGTTAGAAAACGAACATAGCTAACCGAAAATATTAATGATTAGATATACTGAAAGCTTATGCTAAAGAATGACTGAGATTTGACTATACTACAATGGTCCTACCCATGCCTAGATAGATTGACAGACAACAATATACTGACCTATAGAGTATTATGGCGTTAAGGTATATATGTACTAAAAAACGTAAGTAGTAACTAAATGACTTTATTACTTATAATCAAACTCGAAATTTTCCTACCAAGATAGCATTTTTGCAAGATACTTCTAGAAAATTCTCGGAAAGACCTTTAGAAATAGGCCATGAGACGCTCAGAAAGTCAAAAGTCGTTCTCTGGTAGAGGATCCTCGAACTCAAGAGCTAGTCGTCGGCAGTTGGGAATATTTACGTAGTGATAGAGTTGAGAGTTGCGAGTTGCGACACAAACGTCTGGTAACCTATCCTCAATATCTTTGCATTTTACCACAACATATTGTTGTCCAGTATAACTCAGATACACCTGACCCCTATCAGAAGCATAGTTTTTTACTATGAGAGGGGGGTCAGGTTTCTCTGCACATGACCGTCCTAACCCATACACAATATACACATACAGGCTGTAGCAAAAGTGGAATACTAAGCCGTAAGGGGGTGACTCAACGGGTCGGAATTTAGCTTTTCCGTAGATACCTACTTTCGTGGTCATCACTTTTAATTATGGAAAAACAAAAAATGATTTTTGGAAATTTCCTAAACTTGTTGAACAAAAGTTGTTCAGAACAATCCCCCCTCCACTCTGAGTCACCCCCTATCGGCCACTTTTGAAACAACCTGTAGGTATAATGTAGAACCAAATTATAACACCTATGTTTCTCGGTCAAGGTTAAAAAATGAGCGTTTACTGCAGCACAGCTTGCTCTGATGGCCGTCAAGCAAGCATTCATAACCCTTTAAATAACAAATGCAGCGAGGCCCGAAATGAAACAGGTTGCAAAACTTAGTTGTTAATCGCCTGGACACTTGCCAGGCGTGTGGGCCGGTTCCGCTACTTCCGATTCGTACGTCACGAGAAACCACGTTCACCATTTTGATAAATACATTTTGTACTCACTATTTGACGCTAAAAACTCTAAAATGTTCAAATTGTTCTTTATCGACTAGGTTTTACAAACATTGTAAACAAGACGGATATCATATTCTGCTATGTCTATGAGGTTGAATTTTATCAGTAGGTATCTACTAACATAGCTTTCCTTCGGAAAAGTTTACTGTTAAAATTGCAGCCTTTATAATAAATTTAAAGGTGATACTTTAAAGATATCAAAAAATACTATATGGCAACGTTATAGGTGATATACATTATTAGTAGAATCAAGTTCCATCTCGATGGAAACACTAAAGACTGTGCTCAGTTCGGCTGAGACTAATTGAAAATGTCCCAAGTATTAGGCCACGCTTTTTGAACCTTTATGAACATGACTTTAAAGACGTGCAAAGTATTCAAGGAGCGGACTTGGCAGCATCCAGCCTGTTTGCTACTTCTGACGGTGTAAAAGCTTTCGTTTGATAGACAATATTCAAAAGACGCACACGAGGAGTTACAGACTAGCGAATTTTTTTAGCGGAAAGCTAAAGATTGCATCCAGTGGCGTGCTTTTGGAGAGGCCTACGTCCAGCAGTGGACTGCTATAGGCTGATGATGATGATGATGATGTATTTTTTGGCATAAGTATAGATAGATAGATAGATAGAGTACTCTTTATTTGTACACCAAGAAATGATTAACAATTTTACATAGACACTTAACTAGGGTACAAAAGGCGGTCTTATCGCTTATAGCGATCTCTTCCAGACAACCTATACAGGCGTTTTATCATACTATCTTACAGGTGCACAGCATTGAGCGCTTAAACATACCGGACTCACGTAAACGCCTAAATACGCTTCCAAAAACGAGCTTATAGGCACCAAAAAATATTCAGGGAGGTAACTCTAAGGCCACCCGCACCGCGAATGTTTCGCCGCGCGAATATTTTTTCGCAATTCTGTAACACATTGAATACTATTGGAGGCGCAATATAATTCGCGCGAATTAATTTCGGCGAAATATTCGCTGTGCGGATACGGCCTATATGACAAAAAACTAAATTTCCGAGCGCTGCTGCGCGAGCCACGACTCTATCTCGTGGTATTAAACGTGCCGATTGCACGACAGCTTGTTAGTTAGTTTTTCGTCAACATAAAGCAACCCTCGAGACCACTCTTAATGTGCGCTGTTTAATTTCTACTTTAGACTCGCCGTGGCTGGATGAGATAGCGGATAGCTGTGTCCACCAGTTGACAATGACGCTGGTGATGATAACGAACAGCTTTTGTCTTAGTTCGTGTTGTTATCATAACTATATCCTAATCCTAACTAATATTATAAATGCGAAAGTAACTGTGTATGTCTGTCTGTCTGTCTGTTACTCTTTCACGCCAAAACTACTCAACGTATTGGAATGAAATTTGGTATACTTATGGTGTAGACCCTGAGAAAGAACATAGGCTACTTTTTATCCTGGAATTCCCAAAGGGAAAACTTTTTAAGGCGAAGCGAAGCTCGCGGGAACAGCTAGAAGTTAATATTTTTTTATATATTTGTCATTTTTACTTTTAATATTGTAATTAGGATAAGTTAAGGGCTTTTTACATCTGTAATTAAAAATATTTTATTATTATATCATTAAACAACAAAATATCATTAAATTACTAGTACCTACATTTTCATCGTAATTTTTGTTGCTCTGCTAATTTATTATCCCATCCCATTAAAATTAGCTACTGATAATAATCAATACAAAACACTTTCGATGGAGTTCTCCTATCTTAGACCCTATCTGCGTATGTCACTTGATAAGAACCTCGTCACATCCCAGCCTCACCTAGCGCCTTAATTGGCCGATCTCCAAGGTGTGATTGCGTCCTGCGACAAGGTTCCTTAATTGATTGAGTCGACTTGTTTATTCCATCTCAGTTGGCTGTTGATTCTAAACAAATATCGATTGCTTGATAACTCAATTAACCTCTCACTTCCGGTTCCGGTTTGGTACTGTTGTTTCAAAGGTGTTTTTTTTGTTAAGAATATATTTAATACACTTGCGAATGAACGCAATATATGCATAAAAAGTTTCAGAGACTTATAGCACCAAATTAGTCCTAAACGAAAAAGGCTAGCTTAACACGTTCACGGACAATTGATGGTTGGAAAATATTTTGATATGACACCTAAAAATCCCATACATTTTATCGTTCCGCCTTGAAACGTATTGCCGTATCTCAACATATTTTATTTACGTAATGTGACAGTTACGGCCATAGACGGTATCGTCTACAAGCGGTCCGCCACATCATGCATATCCAACAATGCGTATAGTGACATCTACGGCTACAGGCGGCAGCCGCCAGTTTTTTTCAAGGACCGAATCATTTTCAAATAGGTTTAAACGTTTTTCAGGTACAAAGTTCCACTTTTAGCATGCTATTTACAATAAATAAAGCTGATATAGTAAGATTAAACAAAGGGGTTCATCGACAAAACCTAAAATTTTCTAGTTCCTCATTACAGTTATATCTTCGCTTTTCTATGTTCCATTTAAGTAATTATAGTATTTGAATCGAATAGGTAGGTATCCTATATGCAAAACAGTATAATATTTATCGATTTATTATTAATTTACCTCGTAATTTGCCACAAAAATTATCAGACTACCACCCGTTCTGCACAACATATCAGTGAAGCGCGCGCCGTGACACTATAACTTCTGGAAGGTTATTTTTATTTGTAACGGTTACGGCGACAGGCGGTATGTCACTATAAAGTTCACTTATGTGTGTGCAAAAGAAACCCCGACAAGTTCTTTGTTATGACACCTAGAAACAAATGAATTAGCACAATACGACACTAAATCATGCATCTCCTGTTAAGAATACGGAAATGATACGGCTGTTGACGGTTCGTCCGTTTCAATCAATAGAAGTTGGACGGCCACAGGCGCGTAGTCATATTACAAGGATACTTAATTACGGCCCTCGACGGATTGTCCGTGAACGTGTTAATGACGCCATCTGCAATATTTAAGTGTAGTGGACCACTGTGTTGGAAAGAATGGAGTGAGCTAAAGAAGGGAGTTTAGAAATTAAAGGCATATTCAAAAACGTTCTATTAGACTTGCAGAAACTAACACCTCTACAGAAAATAGAATACTCTCGCCACCGCAGCCGTATATCGAATAAAAAACGCGATTTAAACTTCACCATCCCCGCACGTTTCCTTCGAATTTAACATTTGCATTTAATCAAACTTTCTTAAGGATTTTACGCATCCACATGTCATGAATAGAACCTCCTGATACCTTCGTACCGCCGAATCTTCCCTTAAGTTGAATAAGAAGGCTGAAATTTTCATAAACCCCGAGCTATGGATTAGGCTCAGCAGCACAGAAGAGCCGCTTGGTGAAATGAGGCTAGCGAAACTGCGGATAATAAACTGCTAGTACCTACTCATCGTACCATATTATTATTTATTTTTATTATTATACGTATTATTATAAAGCATGCATCAAACGAACGTTTGATGACTCAGGTGCTTTTATTAAGCTTTTATAAGTTACAACTTTTGTAAAAAAAGTATTTTTAAAACAAAAAGTATAAGAAAAAGATTATAAAATGCTTTTTGTTGCTGCAAAACATCTGAAAAATACCATCCACTCTTATTTCAGAATGGTAAATAAACTACTCCAGCGGAGTAGCATTCGTTGTTTATTTTATTCTGAAATGGTCTTTCTGGAGTACTTACACTTCATTCTAAGGTTACCCAAGTTATTGGGGTTTACAGTGTAATTTATTTTCAAAACACGTGGGAAACCGCGCATCATCGCAGTAAATTCAATTTCTTACCCTCCCATGTTATAACTTAGTTGGTACTTATGTTTGGGTGTAAGGTATATATGTTAATAACATTATTTTGGTACACCCTGATCAGCTCTCCGCAATTGTGGTGGGGGGAAGATAATAAGCTATACATATACTTTTAAGGTGGAAAATATACTATGCGCCTTCTTATCGACGGTGCTATGTGTTAGTAACACACTCACGAGTACTGAAAAAGTTCCACTTACAATATGTCTGCACTGAAAATACTTACCCCATTTTTTTATACATTTGAATTATACATTTTAGTTGGTTATATTCTTATACGCTGTTAAATGTACTTACTTCAATATTGTAGACGGTGTCATTAAGCTAGTCGTTTCCGTTTAGGACTAATTCGGTGATATTTATGACCACTGGAACTTTTTCATTGGTCGTGATACTCATTCTCATATCGAGCTACCACCCTCAATCTATTTGTGACTCCATGACTATCCGATGACTCGACTATCTGATGAGAGAGAGAGTGGGTATTCAAACATGACAGAGGTATGGAGGATACCTCTTCTACATGTCAAACACAAAAACAAGGGCGCTTATTGTGGATCAAAAGTTATCTATATGTAGGTACATTCGGTGTGTATCGATAAAACCACCAGCTACCGTACTTACCGACATATTAGAAATTAACAATCCTTAAGCAGCATTGCTTATCTGTCAAACATCTGTCAGATCCAGACAATAGTTACATCAGATTTGAGAATTAAGCGATAAATATTGCCTACGAGTAAATATTGTCGATTTTCGATTGCTTAATGTTCGGTGATGGTTACCCCGCTGATCTTTTATATTATTATTTTATACTGTATGTTTAGAACACACATCTTCATAATTACTGAATGGTTTTGTCTCTCACGATACATAAATATCACCAGTTCATGACGAAGATTAGCCAGTTTTTTTATTTAATTCCAAGCCTTTGCAGGTCTAGGCTTTCACGGCTACACTTCATGTTGAATCTAACACGCCTTCTACATTAGCAGGGATGTGGTGAGCAAAGCCACGGATCTAGACTAATTAGTACTCAAACTTACGACCTGAGCCTAGGAAATGGCTTAATCTTATTATCAATATGCGAATTCATGTTCCTATTTACTGTTAAATTAAAAAGCATACTCAATTTCAGCGAATCATGAATGGCTACATCATCATATATTTTACACACGCTGGCAATGTCATACTTACTTACTTAGGTCCACTTACAAAATGCCGAGTCTCACTTTTTATACAATTTAATATAAAAAATTACTACAATATTTTCCTTTTTAGTTGGGAATATTTGATGCACTTCAATATTTCAGACAGCAATTATTAAGGGGTACAATTTAAATCATCACCAAAAAAAATATTTATACACTAATACATTGCACCAAAAAAAAAGAATTAAAACCAAATTAATTAAACCAACTCCATAATCGAAATCCCAAAAAAAAACATTTACGTTCCAAAATAAATAAACACGCCTCCAAATAATTGCAAGTTTACAATAAATGATCTTTTTAGTCACCAAAACGGATAAATCATCACCAAATCATGTTTCCTATAATATTGTAGAAATGTTGGCACTATTTCCGACCATAAAAATTATATGAACATCATTAAAATTTATTTCAAACCAAATAAGGTATGTTGCCGTCCCCGTCCCCAAGGTGTCCAAGGTGTCCAAGGTGCCCAAGTTCCCCAAGGTGCCCTAGGTGCCCAAAGTGCCCAAGGTACCCTAGGTGCCCTAAGTGCCCAAGGTGCCCTAGGTGCCCGAAATGCCCAAGGTGCCCCAGGTGTCCAAAGTGCCCAAAGTTCCCTAGGTGCCCTATGTGCCCAAGGTCCCCTAGGTGCCCAATTTGCCTTAGGTGCCAGAGGTGCCCCAGGGTGCCCGAGGTGCCCGAGGTGCGCGAGATGGCCAAGGTGCCTTAGGTGCCCAAGGTCACCGTCCCCGTCCCCGTCCTTATCTAAATTCGCATCCCTATCCCCACCCTCATTTGAAGATATAAAGATATATTATAGTAGGTACCTACTACCTACTAATTATTTAATTCTAAAAGAATTTTAACAAGTAACTTATAGGTTTAGGGTACAATGTTTTTTTTTGGCTTTGGTTAATAAAATGATACTCATAAAATAAAATATTGGTTACATTTACTTAGCGACACTATAACTTATCTGGTTTGAAATAAATTTAAATGGTGTTGATATAGTTTTATGGTATACAGTAAAACAATAATTGGTTCATTTCTGCAATATTATAGCACACATGATTTGGTGACGATTTATCCGTTTTGGCGGAGATTTCGAATTTATTGGAGGCAGAATTGAATATTTTTTGGTGGAGGTTTAAATACAAGCCATTATTAGGCCTTCTCCGTTTAGGAGTAATTAGTTGCTAATGTCACTGAAACTTCTTCATTGCTAGCGAGTGGTCCCTGCAATATAAAAATTACACATAAATTTTACACTTTCAAGGATATACATTTTTACCTAATTTAGTACAGTACAGTAAAATAAACCAAACTTTTTCTACGAATACAGTATAGTGGAAAATCCAAATGTAGAGTCGTAAACTCATAACACTATAATAGGCGTAGGCTGTTTACAAACCTGTGCTCACTTCACACCCTTCTACCGCTAAATAGGTACCTAATAACCCGTGTAAGGGCTCACCTTAAGATCCCAGATCGTCCAGCGCCAACCGCCCTATTGTGGCAAAATAAAACGAACTTGCCTCTTCAGCTAATTGCGATCCAGACGTGGCAAGAATAATGTATTTTCCCGCTACAAATACTAGCGTTGTTTTTACCTCGTTTATTTGTTCGTACGTAAAAATAGTAAGATCGTGACGTTTAGCGGTACACCCTGAAAGTAATGTAACGCTCGTTTGTTACGCCCCTTTGAGTTAACTTCGGCGCATTCGCTTGAAAGGGCCTTTAGTACACGCAAACACTGGTTTATACTCTATATTCTGTTGTATTGTATATTTTGTAGAGGGATTTGTCATTATGTATTTTTATATAGGGTGTTGTTACCTAAATCCATTTGTGCATTGGGATAGTTCTATTAAAGCATGTAGGTCTGTATGCCCGTAGGTCTTAAGTTTGATTCCACATCGGACAGATAATAAAATAAGTTCTCGGGTCTCTAGTTTCATTCGAACCAGTTAATAAATAACTCACCTTCTTAAATTAGGCTCGGCTTCTGTAGGTACACAATTACATACATTTTTGAAGCTTAGTTCTAACATGTAACTTAAGTATTTTATTTTTTTATTAAGTTTTTCGGATACCGCAGACCAATTCTGTTTCCTGTAAACCTACAAACTGGCCGTCAGTCGTCGGAATTGTTAATTTGAACCGAGTGCACAACAGAAATAACTGTAAAATGCCTACATACGTAAGTATTAATTATTTTGCATTTGGTTTTGCGCTTCAGTAATTGAATCTGGTTTCAGCCTCGCATACAGTGATACTCATTGAAAAGTTCGTGGAACTAACAATTAATCCCCTGAAATTAATTTACTTTTCTACGAATACCTAACTGTGGAACTCCGACAAAAAGTGGTGGCTAGAGCCATTAATGTTCTATATTATGCCTGGGAAATACTTTTTAACCGACTTCAAAAAAAGAAGGAGGTTCTCAATTCGTCGGGATCTTTTTTTTTATGTATGTTCACCGATTACTCCGCCGTTTATGAATTTTTGAATTTTTTTTTTTGTTGTATTGGGTTGAGCTCCCAGGTGGTCCCATTTTTTTTCAGAATTTTATCTCACCCCCAAGGGTGGTTAAAGGGGTAAATACAGGGTATGAATTTCCATTTTGGGCACATATAAACCGATTGTAATGAAATTAAGAACGTAATAAATATAGTTCTTATAACAAAAAAATATGATGGTGACCTTGAGCTGATCTGATGATGGAAACGGAAGGCAGTCAGGGGAACTCCTCAACGGTATATAGCAACTACTTCGTGTTTAGGCTTGAATGATTCGTATTGATTAGTAGGACTTTTTGGTATCATTTGCACCTTACTTTTGATTGAAAATTATTGAAAATAAACTAAAAACTATAAAATAAAATAATAATAAAAAAAAATAAAAAACCGACTTCAAAAAACCACTAAAATGTAAATATACCTAAGCAGGAACTGTTCTTTTTTGATGTTGGTGCGGTGACAAAGTAGGTAATCTGAAGAAATATGGCACCAACTTCAAAAAAGAACAGTTCCTGCTTAGGTATATTTGTACTGTCACATACGAGTAGAATTTGTGTAAACCTTAAATTATTTCTTACATTTTAGTGGTTTTTTGAAGTCGGTTTTTTAATTTTTTTAATTATTATTTTTTGTAGTTAATTATGTAGTGTAGAATGTGCTTTTGATGGATGGATTTGAAGGTTATGGTGCTGAAAAAGAAAGCACTTACCCATATTTACATAAACACAAAATCTAAATTAAACATTTCTTAAGTATTCTTTAAAAAACTCTAGAAATAAATGTTCTGTCTCATTAAATACCAAAGTAATGTAAGTACTAGGCGACCAAGCTCTGCGACCTAACAGTGAGGTCGCTCCACTGGGTCCGACATAATTTAATCACTGACAAACTAGGTTTTTAAAACGAGTACCTAAATTAGCGAAGAGACAAAGTTTAGAGAAGTCAGATTAAAGGTAGAAGTAGGTAACTATGCTATCTTATTATCTACTTAAATATGAAATTAAATATTTTGGAGGACGCATTTTATTATGTCATCATTATAATTATGCTTCTGTATATTTTTATTCTCTCAACTTGGGCAAGCAAGGCGTTTTCTCAGTAGTGGGAAACAATTACACAACGGATGAGCTGTAAAAGGCACACGTGCTATATGGACATGTCACTATTAATCAGCTGTATTTTTTTTTAAAGATTTCAGAGGTTGATGGTTTCATTAAAATTCTTCAGTACATTCGGGTACATATTGACTTGCCATCAGGAAGTGAATTTATTTCACTCACATTAAAAAAGACATTTGCATAAAATTTTAAGCCGCTCCTTATTCTACCGTGTTTAGGTGAGGCGCATCGCGGCTACGTAAGCTTTCTTAACTTTAAACTATATTTGTTCCCAACTACGATTCTGTGGCCGCAAGTTTTAAGCGACTACATTAATGATGTCTCTATGAATATTCATGTTACCAAGAAAATACTTTTAAAAGAATCTTAGTAAGGACTTGTGTAATACCGCGCCCTTACTTCTTTAGCCCGCTAGTTAATTAACATTCTTCAGAATACCAACAATTTCTCCGTTAGCTATTTTCTTATATAAGATTTCTGTCGTGTAAACTTTATTTTTTAATTAATAGTTGTTGATTTTGTTTCCAACGGCGACATTTTCACTTGCACTGTTCCAGTGTCAGTTTTAATAGGTTAATTAATTAAAACAAAAAGTTCTCACTTTAACGAAGAAAAATCACCCTGTAGTAAGGGATTATACACTTTGATTAACCAATTAACAGGATCCACATTAATTGGAATTAATTTTTGATACATCATGCATGTTACATGAGGAATTATAAAAAAACTGATTTTGCGTAGCCATACTGGAAAAAAATTATCCATAGAGGTATAGTATAATATAGGTATGAAACATACCTACTCATGCAAGCGCATATTATCCGTGGTCATTAGCGACCAATCAGCATTTCTAAAACTTTGATCAAATTGTTTATAAATACTACGTGGTGATACATTTATAGACATACAGATAAATACTTATACAAAACTGGACCACATAATATGTGGTGTATGATATATTGTATCATAGCCCTGCCCTTTTCTTAGCCGTAAATCGCGTAGTAAAAAGTAAACTACAATGCTCTATGAAACTATTCTGAAATTTTGCATTGCTGTAAAGTCATATAAATAATTTTAAACGGCAATTTAGGTACTGCGAGATAAGAAAGTTGAAATGAACGCTGCAGCCCCAAGTTCACAAAATGGCCGATGGCTTAGCATCTGTCTCTTTTAACGGCAGTTTCAAGCCTTTTTCAGACAGTCCCACTTATTTCTGTACTTTGTTACGTTTTAAGCTAAGTCTTTCTTTGTCTGCTTGTGCTTTAATCGCAATCCTCTCGGTTTGTGTTCCCGATATAATGCTTTATTCTCTTTGGTTGTAGTCGTCGGATTTAAGATGTTTTTTTTTTTCAGCTGTAGTTTTAAATTTATAAACTTTAAACATATTTCAAGGTGCTAAACGAATTGCAAGGGGCTTGACATATGGCAAGGGCGGCGCTTCATTAAAAAAATCGACACAAATGTTTGAAACATAATATACTCGTAATATGAATAGGATACGAAGAACCGGCATTAAAATTACGGATAGATTTACTTTTTGAAAATCAGCAACACTCCCACTTGAGAGGAAACATTTGTAAGAAAATGTATGTATTTCGAAATTTTAGGTGCTGACAAATAGTTTTGCTGGAGATATCCGGTGTACACACTACACATACGTTGCTGTTACCACCTAAATTGACTTGGAAATTCAGAATATCCCCTCCACTAAACTACCTTTGTATTCTGGCACAGCCAACGACTCCCAGGGTGGCGCAAACATGTACATAGATTGTTGGACTAACGCCATCTCCTATTTTACAGTCACACTATCCAAGACTTTCGTCGTAATTCAGTGACGGAACCCTAAAAACAAACCGCGGAACTGAGGAGGTATAAAACGTGAAAATTCCGTTTGCTTTCAACGATTTATAAAAGTTTCCCATCGGAAGTGGGACGAGTGTTCGGCAAACCACTCCGCGCCGCTCAGCGACGGTCGTCTCCTGTGGTAATCCCAACCAGAAATAGCTTCTACGGTAATGCGATTAGAACTTTTTTAGCTTGAAGGAGCAAATTTGAGGGTTTAGATAGAGCGGTACTTATGTTTTGCAACGTAGTATGTTGGTATTTTAGTGTGGAGTATTTGTTGGTACACTTAGCTCGGCCACAGTTCGCGGCGTGTGGCTCACAAACATCGCTCGTTTATCTACGGATATTTGATACCGCACTGGACCTACCCAGAACAACATTTTGCGTTTCTTTCTCTAGACCTTTTTACATCGTTTAAACTAAGTTTTCGTCGTAATTGTTTGTTTATTATCACTTCAGAAGAATGGCTTACCGCTACTACAGAGCTGTGTTTACATCGTAATAAATAATTGTTCACGCTCACTTAATAACCAATTAAAGCCGCTGAATAATGACATTCGTAATTGCTCTTACGGACAAAAAGATCGAGATTTTATCTCGGAAATTAGGTACAGTCGGAGAATAAATGCCTGCGATAAATGAACAGCACTGAGGCGGTAAATAAAATTAATAGGCCTTCCTGCATCAGATTAAACTTGATCACGTAAACCTTATACGTAAGAGCACATGTTACGCGATGTAATGTTGTTAATTAATTTACAGAAATATATTTTACTGGAGAATTCCAAATAAATACTTACTTACCGATTTTTATACCATAAAAATAAGAAACAAGATATCTTAAAATATGACTTTTAACTTTGCTTACAGTTTTAGACATAAAAAATTGCAGTGAATCCTATAAAAATAATGAATACTTTATAATACCTATGTAAATAATATGTTATAACTAATTGTGCTAGGGTGCACGAAATAAGCCTCCCCGAGTGACGCGTCAACTGTTACCTAACTATCCTAACTATATTGTGTATAACTATCCTAACTAATATTATAAATGCGAAAGTAACTGTGTCTGTCTGTCTGTCTGTTACTCTTTCACGCCAAAACTACTGAACGGATTTGAATAAAATTTGGTATACATACGGTCTAGACCCTGGGAAAGAACATAGGCTAATTTTTATCTCGGAATTCCCACGGGAAAACTTTTTAAGGCGAAGCAAAGCGCGCGGGACCAGCTATTTACATATTATACTTCCGGCGCACTCTGGGCAATCTAGGCACTCCGGGCACTCTGGGTACTCTGGCCAATCTGTGACGCTATTCTGATTGGCTAATCCATTTTCCACGGTGACAAACCCTAGATCCGATCTAGTGTATCTAGTTATTTAGCGTCAACCACGATACTTGTATTATGAATTCGTGACGGGTCTCAACTCAACCAGGCCTGTGTCACTCCGCGCATGGGCGGCGCAGGCGCCAGCCTGGCGCCTGCCCCATCGAGGGGGCGAATCTAGTCGGCTGCCGCAAGCGGAAGACGATACACGCGCGCGCTATTTGTTCCTATTTCGTACTACTTTATAAATGTCGTATTTAGGTATTTATTAAAATTTATGAAGAGAAAAATGGACAAAAAAATACTGTGCCGTATTTAATTGCTTAAATACGGATCGTGATCCAAATTTTTTTTTTTAGATTACCAAAACATGCTGACAGGTAAAACTAATCTAAGTATTTTATTGATTTCTTCTACGTTCCTTATTTGAAATGAAATTAATCCGAACTACAAACCCTTTTTTTCTCCATGTTGAACAAAGTGAATTCCAATTTTGTTTTCGTTAAAGTATTAAATTTACAGACACAACTACCTTCAAAATGTATTAATGAATCGATTATAAAATGTGCGCTGAGTGGGATTAGTGCTTAACGAAACTAACACGTTCTGTATCATAATATAAATTATATCCATAATATAAATTATAACGAAAAAAAAACATGTTTTCACAAAATTAAATGTTTTAGGTACTTAGATTCATACATATTTTATGTACTTCAAAATATCTTAACTATGAAATTGTTATTGTTTTTACTGGTTATTTCCAATAGAAAAAAAGTTTGGAATAGCTTTGTTTTCTAAATTCAAATTAATTTTGTTTTAAAACATGACATTCTTTTTACAAAGTCAGTCCGTTGCTTAGTAAACGTTGTAGTCTGTGGTGCTGAGGCAACCCTAAGGTGGCTTCTTTTTCAATGCGTATAACCACGTATAACTTATTATGCACCGTAGTCCAGTGAAATAAGGCGCATATTCCTTCAAAAATAAATTGGTAGGTAAGTAAATAAAAACGTGTGCGGCTGGAACGCGATCTAAATTAGATCTTATTGCTTATGGAATGGAGTCATATTTCTTTGCAAGCCATTGCGAAGATGGACTTCTGTACCTGGTACTAGTTATTATTCTGTGACTCAACGCAATACACTCACGGGCAATGAAAAGGTTCCACTGAAGAAAACACCAAATTACTCCAACGGAAAAGGCTAGCTTGCTTAATAAGTTAATAACGCCTTCTGCAACATTGAAGTACATTTAATGGAGCATCAGGATATTACCAACTAAAACGATGATGTTTTGTTAAAATTTTTAATTAAAAATTTGGGGTATTTGGTGTTGGCATTTTGTGAGTGGAACTTTTTCATTGCCCGTGAGTGTATTATGATGAAGATCCTACCTAATTTATCAAATCATTGCAAGCTCTATGAATACGGGGGGTATAATTTGAAATCGTTTGGGATATTAAAAAGCGCAGCATTTAATATTTTCACAACCTTTCAGAACTAACTGCACTGCACTTCATCAGAACACAGATTTGCATTGCTTCGCTCCGCAATAATGGAGTAGGTAATCGCTATAGATACTCTTGCACACTTATTTTTTTTTACGTTTCTTTAAAGCAAACTCCACATTTTCATTAAAATACGTTTCTTACACAGCTGGATGCAGTTGAAAGACAAAGTAATTCGAGAAGCTAAAGTGCCTTTATTTTGTCGCATAAGTTAGTCCAATAAGGGCTGATTTTTCAATAGTCAGATAAGTGTTATCTGAAGAATATAATTGTTGCTGTCATTGTCTACATACAAACATTGCTATGTGACAGAAACAATTTTATTCTTCAGATAACACTTATCTGACCATTGAAAAATCAGCCCTAAGTAACAAGTAATAATACTTACCAAGTCAGTAATTATACGTTAAGCCTCCAATAAATAGCTTCCGTTGGAAAAAAAACGCGGAATCTCTTGAATATTCAGGGAGTCGCAGCTCTTATACAAAGCTTTCAGGCCATTTGCATAAAACCAAGTAACTGGATCGTCCTTTCGGGTCAACTTTTACAGTTTTTATTTCAGCCACATTTAATTTAGACGGCTACTGACGGGCGTTATTGCTACCTACATTGTTTTCAAGTTGTTACGGCTCCTTTTGTTTTTTATTGTTATTTCCAATGGTATTCTAATATAAAAAGATGAAGATACGGCCAAGCTGGAGCTGTAAGACCATATACAAATAGAGCCAGGGCACTCAAGTAATAAACGGGCTGGGATGTTTCTGGCCCAAGATCCAAACGTAGGATGTATGTAGTAGGGATGATAACTTTTCACTTTTGTGCTATGCTCCACAGAGGAGTATGAAACTCAACCTGGTCCACAAACCAAAGTAATTCACTTCTATCCTGCTTTTCAAAGGACCTTCTATCACTTCGGGAATAGACATAAATAATAACATTTTTTGGGCGTGAATATTAGAGAGTTTGTTAAGAACTTCGTCTTCAATTTATTAAGATGTAGGTGTAACTGGCTGGAGTGCAATTTTTGTCAATTTACAGACTAACGAAAGTGTACATTGTGCTTTCATTCTGTCACCTGCAAATATCTCCTGTAATTTTTTTTCAACATAAGTATTTACACCGCCAGAGGCGCTGTAAGTAAAATTACGCCAACTTTTCCAGACGTTCCGATCCAGCATGAACGTACAAAGTGTTGTGAACAGAAAAGAATGGTTCCGAAACAGTCTGCTCAACATATTTTGCAAATTGAAGTGGTTGAAACCAGTTTGAGCCGGTCGAGGCCGGCGTAGCCGCTTGGTGGCTTGCCAATATGAGTGCCAGTCTGCCGTATAAGCTGATTAAATTTTGTGCAAAATGTTACGTTCGATGTTTGGTTTTGATTGGTTCCCGCAATAATATTGCCTGTTTGATTCATTTGGATTTAATATTGTAAGCACAATCCACACAAAATCCAATCTGTCCATGTGAGAAAGTAAAAGACACACAGCAAATCATGTTCAGCTATAAGTACGTAAAATATTGTGTATTTCGTCATATTTAATATTTCAGAAACTGCATACAGAGCAACCTATGTACGACAAGAAGCTTGTTATTCTCGGAATTATGTTATACTGAGAGCAGATAACAGAATAGTAGGATCATGTCGAGCTTTATGAAACTTTCGATGTATGACACACAACTCCATAACGTTTTATCACAAACAAGGAACACACTACCTATCACAAAGCGCCACTTCTAGGTAACTCAAAATTAAACCAAATTCAACTCTGGAAGCCCTATACGAAATTTGAATTTAATTTAAAATTTTCCGTCGTCTCACCTCTAGGAACTTCGTTTTTGTTTTTTATTGCATTTCTGCCAGCCAGACCAGTTATTGAATTGATCCGGGTGTCCAGTCCAATAAAAAATAACGGTGCAATGAGATGATGTCCTCATGGTTAATACTTATTTTTTGTAAGGTGGAGTTCATTGTGGTAATCAATTGTACCCATTTCATTTAGCCTAGCGAATAGTTAACCAAAAAATGTGTACAGAGCGGTATGCAATGTCACACTCTGTATAAGATTATTGTCAATTAGAGATGTCAGGGTGTCAGAATGAATACATAACCGATACGTATAAAGGTCTATAATGTACTAAAGCTTAAACTTATAATAGTCGTAAATGTAATAATCGTGTATTTACAAAGATGTCACGACTTCCTTAATTGAGGGCGCGCATGTACGCGCTGTCATCAAATAGTCTCATGTATGAGTGGCTCATACAAAATGTGTGTTTCTTTTTTGTCATTAACTTAGGATATAATATTTTTTTGCAACTTATTTGGTGTGTACTTAAGTAATTTAATGAATTTTCATGACAAATTGCTACTAATATTATTAAATTACTACTTATATGATTTGTTTAGCAGAATCCCTGGGTAACTCAGCTGAGTTTGTTTTCGCACACTTTCCTCTCGGTTTGGCATAAATTATCTACTCGCCGGGATGAAATTGGGATTGAAGATCTGGTCTGATCGAAGTGTAAAGATGCGGCGCCTTCATTTTGGAAACACTAAGGATAAAGGCTTTATGTATTTGAATAATATAGGGTAGAAAAATAAGTCAGGAACTAGAGGGAAACTATTTTAAATGTTCAAGTCGTTGTGTCAAAACTAGTAGAGGGGTTAAAGTTTAAGGTGTGGCACCAATAAAATTAGGAACTACAACAAATTAGGAACAACATAAGCAATTACCCAGCAACAATTCATTTTGCATCAACACAAAAAATACATGCATTTTCATTCGAATATTAAACTTAAAGTAAAAGGAATAGAAATCACATTTGCAGTCACACGTTTTCTCTATCGCAGAAAGCATTAGGCTGGCGACTACCATTACTACAACTACTACATTTCACAATAACTACGCCTTTGTACAAACAGCAGTGCACTCATCTCACGTGGTAGCTTTTGTAATATAATTTTAATTGGTCTGTGGTTGCGCTTGGACGCTGGACCACTGTCGTTCCTGAACTCGATCTGAAATCTAAGAGTTGTCTTTAGAGTAGTTCCACCTTTTAGGGCTAAATTCACGGGTTACATAGAAATCTAAGTTTCATTAAACTATGATTTCATCACGATTACCGATTTCGTCTAAATGCGTTTAGAGTAAGTCCACCAACCCGCACTTGGCCAGCGTGGTGGACTAGGCCTAAAACCCTTCCTTCATTGGAAGGAGACCCGTGCCCCAGCAGTGGGGACGTAATGGGTCGTGATGACTTAACCGGTGTTTCAGCCACAGACGAGCCGGCAACACTGAAATGCGTTTAGTTATTGCGTCGCGCCATACATACTTTTTACGTATTTTGATCTCGAGCAATGGAATAACAAAACGTTTTGACACATTATAAAATAAAAAAATAATATATGTCGTTGTCAGTTAGTTTTTATTTGCTCAGTGGTTTGTTTATGACGTTTGACAATGACAGCTTCTATAACTGCGTTTAGGAACGCTAACTAGCCAATTTATAGCAGTTAGAGCTGTAAGTAACTGCGTTTTGCTCTAATCTAGTTTAATATTGGTCGATGAAAATCAAAATGAGCGTATAATTTCGTTTAGAGCATTAACTGCGTTTTCGATCCTTCTAACCACGTTTAATTGCTTCGGTGAATTTGGCCCTTAGCATCGTACGCAACGGATGTATTACATTATTTTTAGAAATGTACACAAGTGCGTCCACTTCATCGGTATCGCCGTAGCCGTTCCGCCGTTTGGTACGTACGATAACGATAGGTGGAAGCTAACCTTAGTGTATCGGTGAAAAACTCTAAAGCTGAAGCAGCATTTGTCATCATGGTGAGAGAATTCGCCGGTCAGAGCAGTAGTCAGTGGCTGACTGCCCAGAATGCACCTGAGGAGCTCCTTTTATACACGTTCTGAATGATTTCAATAATAATAAGTTTCGTTCCTTAATCTCGAATTTGAGACCTTGGGGATATGAGCAAAGGTTCCATTCCAGAGAGCAAGGTGCAAGTACTTACACCCCCAAAGATAATAGAATAAGTTTTTTATATGTACCTACACTCGCAAGCAAAAAAAAGTTACACCTTTTTCCCTGATCGACTACGCGCATTAGCACTAAACAGTGTGTGAGGCAGCCTTAAAATAAAGTTATTTTCGAGGAACGGGAGTGCCGCTCCGTGCCGGTGCCATTTGCCGCGAGTCCGCCGCCCATTTGTTCGCAATGCTATTAGCAAGCTCGTAATGTCGCTATATTAGTTTAATATTACCTAAACGTATGTATAGCAAACTTTTGTCTCCAAATGTGAACGCGGATGCGCTGAATTTCAGTTAAAGTTATGAAGGTTTCAAAGAAGCACTCTGAAAACCCGTGTAGGTTTTCATTTAAATAATTCAGTGGTATATAGAGATTCTGAATTAAGGCACTTATTTTAAATTTATAGTTCTCTCAAACAAATATATAAGTACTTACCTACCAATTGAACATAATTCTACACTGATGAAATCAGTCAAAAGTATGTGAAAAGTGCTTACTACTGGAATAAGAATAAGTATAAAGTTGCGGTAAGCGAAGGGGCTTGCGGCATCAGCATTTTATGGCAGTATTATGAACCTTGGCTTCGAACTTTCCCGATTTGGTATACGACCAACGATTATCTATCGTGATTCGTGCCAAAAGTGCAAGAGCGATTATGTGAAAATTGCGGCAGATCATAGCCCAAGATCCCGTTATGGCCAAACAATACTGTTCTGAAATAACTGCGGTATAAAGTTGCCATAAAAAGTTTTATTACTGTTTTTAATCGGGCCTGTAATTTATTGTAGGAAAATATGAGGCAGTACTGTTGTGCTGATTAGTCTCGGTTTTTGGCCAGGGAATTTATTTTGATTATTAAATATAAGTAGTTTTGGGGTTTATATTTTTATATTAGGTTGGGAGTAGTTGGAACTGTTATAGTGGAGAATTTACTGTGGATGTCAAGTACAATTAACAAAATATCTTACCAAAATGATAACCATATCGTTTGTACCCTATGTATCACGCAGTAAGCTCATAAAATGGTCGATAGCCGGGGCTCGCCCAATAGTTGCACCAGCGATAATGTGATGACAACTCATCAAGTACGCTATTCTGCATACAATTATAATTATAAATATTGTAAAAATAACACGGAGCCTCTTCGGGTCGTCCCGCCGACAGCTAAATCTTATATTCGACTATAGTGAGTATAAACCGCATGAGTTAATACAGGGTGTTGCAAAAAGGGTATACTAAGCCGAAACCTACATGTGCAGCATGGTATATCTAAGCCTGAAACTGAAATCAAAATTTGAAAATTCGCGAAAAAAAAATTATTTTCTATAGAAACTTTGTTGGTCACTTGACTTTTTACTATGGAAAATTAATTTTTTTTTTAGCGAATTTCCATATTCTGATTTCAGTTTTGGGCTTAGATATACCATGCTGCACATGTAAGTTTCGGCTAAGTATACCAATTTTGCAACATCCTGTATATTTTTTTTAGATACATAATTTCCTGTGATATAGAGGTACATAAAGTACCTAATCCATAGTAAGGGACTAAAGTTGGTTTCCAATGGTATCATCGCCAAAAAATATAGTAGATATATTATGTCACCGAGTGGATAGAAGGGAGCACGAGAACCATGGTGGGACACAATAGTTTCATAAAAAAGAGCCAATGTTTCAGTGTTGGACTTTTAAAGTGATAGGCTTATAATCGTTACTTGTGTTTAGTTTACGTAACCTCTTCATTATCCATGTTATTTGTTGCATGAATTATTAATAAACAAATAAGAGATTTTCTTCAGCAACTAAAGGTTTCGATATTATTATTTTCTCGATAAATGTAATGTTGTCTAGAATAGCGAATATCCCAGGCACCGGTGCGGTGGGCACTGATGAGTGTGCAGTGGATTTGCGAATTAGTGACGCGCGGGAATCTGATCATTACGGACTTTCACATACAGCCACAAAAATCACACAATTTTACAGCTGTGCTAAATTACTTTATAATACGAAAACTGTGTAAAATTCTTAAGAGCGGGGTAAGCGCCCGCTTCTCACGCCAGAGATACGGATTCGAATCCTGGCACTGACATATAAGTACCAATGAGTTCTTTGGAATTTAAGTACTTTGTATACCATTTCTTACGGTGAAGTAAAACATTGTAAGGAAACCTGCATATCTAGATTTAGCACGTGTAGATTCACATATATCTACATGTCATTTGTGCTAAATCTATTAAATCTAATATTTTACCCATACTACGAAGCAAAATTGATACAATTATTTCCTTCTTAGCCTTGCAAATGACAAAAACTACGCTTACCATGCATATTTCACAAGACAGTATAAGCCGGTCTTATCTCAAGATCATGTAATGTGTCATATTACTGTGACATAGGTCGCGAGAGTACCAGGTCTTCTGACCCAAGGGTCATATGCCTTGACCGGTGGGTCACGGATTTAATGCCTGATCACGAACTCAATAAATGTGATCCATATTATTTTACGACACTCATTCTTGCCATTTACCTCAGAATACTCTTTTAGGTTTTACTTTTATGTGAGACGTGTTAGATACATGTATATGATATGAAAACTATAACTCGAATTTTAAAGTAGATAAAAGGAAAAAAAAATATATACTTCAAGCTTGGCTCAAAAATATTTTTTAACAGTTTTTTATCTTCTACGTAAAACAGCAAAGCATCGCTATCAGCTATAATGCATAAATGGGCTGATAGCCTATTGTTAAAAGAACATTCATTAGACATGTAATAAAATATTCTCTTTGTTTTAATAAAACAAGAACCTAAGTTTTAACATAAAATACGGTACACTAGATTCCACGTTGTAGGTACTATGTATTTGTATAAGAAGTCCTAAAACGGATCGTATTTTTATTTCCATACAGAGTGTAATTTAATGGTATCGATTAAAATAAGTATCAGCATTTCATAATAGGTAGTAAGGACTCAAAATACAATTGTAGGCTTACTACGAAACTCAGTTTGCTACGATCCGTAGCAGGCTACGCCGTAGCGTCGTAGCGGCGGAAACCGTTGCGCGTTCTCAAAATTAATAAACCTGCTATAAAGTGGTTTTACATTTTAAAATACAAATAAAATATGCTTGCATGTTATACATACATTCTTCAGTAATTTTTAATATTTTCATAACTTAAAGAGATAATACATTTTGGCGAATAATGCACTTAAATGAGGGTATGGAACTCGAGTAGACACTAGACAGCGCATCTCAAACAAGTTTACTTGTAAGTGTAAGTATCTGTTCTGAAACACTGGCATGTTTGGGGGAGTCTAAAAGTCAGTCATAAGCTTATGTATGGAAACTTGAAGGCATCGGGTACTTACTAAAATGTAGGTAGTGTGGGACGCAACTGACACTCTGTTGGTCTAGTACAGGTTTGATAGTTTGTCGAAAACTATAAAAGTTTACGTTTTCTCTCATGCTAAGTGGCGCCTCTAATGGTAACTATCATGAAACTTTTGACAGATAATGTATGCAGATGACAGGAGAAAACGTAAACTTGTTTCGTTTTCATAAATAGCAAAACCCGTACTAGAGGGTCTGGACTCGTAATGTTGCTAGTTGTAAGAACATGTGACACTTATTTTCTACCTATACCCATTGTAAGAAGTAATCGAGAGGTTTGTTGTACGAGAGACCTATGTCCAGCAGTAGACGAATTTTAGCTCAAGATAATTATAACCCAATAGGTCTCAAAAATATGACACAGTTATTATGCCTAATGAATACACTTGGTCTTGGTTTGGTGAGAAATCAAAATTAATAAAATTATAATTATTATAAAATTCTTGCTGAAACATAAAATATCAGACATATCCATTATTAAACACCCAGATGAACCTCCATTCAAATGAAGTTTAATTTGTTTTTCAATTTTACATCTCCTCTGTTTTTTTCTGCTTTTTATTTTAAAATATCGTTTTGGCAGCATCCTGTACACACACGTGTCAAACGTCAGCGTTTTTCGAGACACTTCGTTTGACATCACACGTCCTTAGCAAAGTGCCGGCCATAATTAGTGGAACGCGATTGACAAGATTGCTATCTCAGGGTCTTGAGGGTGCACTCTGACCTCACGACATACTGATATGGTGCCACGCCCACATAACCTCTGAAGCAAACGGTTAAAGTTGGGTTTTGACCACAACCGCTGCGGTCCGAAAGTATGTTTTTGTAAAACCGAAGTAGACGGGGATACTGGGGATGTCTTCCTTTAGGTATTAGTACATGACCATAAACAGTTGACTACAACAACGATCGGTGTTATTACTTAACAAAAAAAAATTGAGAAATATATGATGTTTTTTGTGTGAAAACATAAAAGCCCTCATTAAAAAAAAAAATTACATATAAAATTACTTTTTTCAAGATTTTGTTCAATTAGTCCTTTGTACTTAGTCTTTGGCTTGTTCTTGGAATGTCTCTGTATACAAAATCTTCAATATATATGAAAAGTCCCCTAAATCAATATGTCTTAATAAAATAAATACGACCCACGCGTAAAATAAACTCAAACAAAACAATTAATGACCGAATACACTGAAAGTTACAAGGTTAAACGTAATTAAAACAACGTAACCTAATATTGCCGCCGCACTACGCGACCGAATTTGGTTTCGTATGTAAACAAACCGTGTGTATAGTCGCGAATATCATCCAGATTTGGCAGTGTCATATTGAATTAGAGCGCGTCTGGGTACGAAACGAAATTTCGCACATTGAAACTAGTGGCTATTTCGTATATTGCGTCAATTCGTCTCCGTTTAACTTTGTGTTTGACCCTATTTTATGTTAATATAATTATTTAATAATTCATTTCAGAAAATATATAAAGTTATAAGCGGTTAACAGGTGGACTTAATGCTAAAAGTATTTTCTACCAGCTAACCTACAACAGGTTCGACCTACAGAAGGCAGGAATTTTGTCAAAATGTATAATTCTTTAAAAAAAAATTGGGAAAGTTGAGTGACTCCCATTCATAAATTATAGTTTTTAAAGTGCCAAAATTAGTGCCTTCTGAATATCTACCAGTATATTATCATCGACTGGACTGAATTATCTCTGACTTCTCAGTCAAGTGTACAAGCAGCATGCCCAGTAATGCCCGGTTGGCAGACATGGGACATTGGACATGCGAGATTGCCATTGACAGTTCGACATGAGCTGTGTGCTGTACAAGTACTAGCTTAAGACTAGCTTACATGCTTTTCGTAGCAAACAGTAACCATCAAAATTTATATTGAGAAGCAAATATTGTTTTCGCGATTTTTCAAAAGTCATACAACAACTGTGGTAAAAAAGAATAGCCCACGAGTGGAGTACCTTATACACTTTAGATTCGCTTCAAGAAAACTAAAAAAAAACAGACCAATGTTATTCCACAAAAAAAAACATGGATAAAGCTAGTTTCACACAAGGTGACGACCGGGACGGGCCGCGCGGCCGGCCGCTACGATATTTATCGGATCTGCCTTTGTGACCGCACCTTGTCTCTATTTGAGGGACAAAGTGAAATTTCCACCGAACAATTCGGAACAAAAGTTGATTGTGTGACATTCGCGTTTTTCTTTCGGTGCGAGCGTGTGTTTCGTTCCGTTCCACCCAAATCGATTTTCCGTCAAAAGTTTTTTTGTCTTCATTGTGTGCGCTGCCACTGTTTTGTACAGTACAGCAACGAACTCTTGTACAGAGATGGATGGCTGTCTTTGTACTGCATTTCCTGTAGTTACTTTTTACAAGTGGTTAACGGAATTATGTGGGTTGAGAATAGATCAATTTCTCACAGTCTCAAAATAATTTATATTCAGTATTTGAATGTGATCTAATTGAGCAAATTTTATCAACAAGACATTTAAATACCTCGTAGCGTCGGTGAAATTTATAATTGTAGTAGAGGTAAATAATTACTTACACATCCTATAATAGTCTACTGATGGATATTACCCTTCTTACAGGTTTTAACCACAATCTCCACACCACATTTATCAGAAGGGTTGTTCATATCACATAGCACAACATTCATTCACATTCGCATTCATTACCTGAGAACAAAATATGTATACAAAATGTACCTCTAATATGTAAGTCTTTAAAAAACTTACGTGCTCAGATTTAAGCCGAAAAACTCACTCCTCAGGCAGAAAATAACCGTCGCAATATAACCTCTGCTCATAAATCTGAGTAATCGTTATTAATAGTCTATAATAAGTCATGAATATGTCCACTCAGTCCCTCCAAATCAACGTTGTTATCAACCACATGCAAAAGCATGTACCAAACCTATAAAGCATTCCGTATAAACTATACATAACTACGGTCGGGAAACTTTTTTGACGTATGAATTCATTCTTTGTAACAGTACGTCAAACAGTGAAACGGAACTTGGTATGTTGCCAGCATAATGCCGGTTCTATACAAAAACTGTTGTTTGTTGTTCTGCTCCCCACACAATACGTCACTTTTAGGATATCTAGAAAATAAATTAAATAAAGTCAAGCAAATTCGAGCCAACATTCAGCAAATTCTCATTTTAAAACTTTGAATTTGCAATTACTTAAGTACATGAATTTTGTTCGTATTCTAAACACTCAAATTAAGTACGTTACCGTAACATTTAAAAATGAACATAAAAACCAACAACCCAACAACCTATGCTATTATAACAAAGAATAATGATTCGTGGAATACTTCACTCCAAAAGTAACAGTACAGAAAAAGTTACTATACGTAGAATTAATATCGAATGTTGAAATTGCTCATATATTATTAACGCATATCGCATTGGACTTATTTACTTTAGACCTGTTATTTTAATAACGGTCACTGTACACTGTTTGCAGATTTCATAAGCTTAACAAATATTTGCGTAGATCAATAAATTACAGCTAAAGGAAGCTTGCAACCGTTGACATGAATAACAATTTATAGCCCACCATATTGCGGCGGCTAGATAGTCCGCACGTCTTAAGCTTAGAAGCACATATTCTAATAAGTAGGGGAATAATATGCATAGTTGCATCCTGTTATAATATATTAGAGCAAAAAGTGAAGTTAATATTGTATAAGGAACCGTCATAGGTACAATAGTTTGTTATAATTATTTATAGCTAACAATTCATGAAATCTAATCAATGTTCTAATTTTATTTAACGGTTCCGCTGCTTAATTTTCTCTTGATATTAGCATTTTAGCTGCTATCACACCAAACCAAAAACTCAGTAGGAAACTAAAGGAATCCATTTACGTATACTAAAGTATGCAAAATGTATACACACTTCGTTTAATTACACCCCAATATTCCATACCATATTGTATTTAACGAGTACCTACCTAATAAAAAGTACTTAAGTACATTATAAATAAAGCGAGCGAAATTACACAGTTAAACAAACCAATTAATATCAGCGAGAATAAAGTAGACTGAAGGAGAGTTTACGAAGACATAACGATCTTCCAGTAAGTGGCTAATAAGTCATTTTGCTAACAGAGAGCGCAGACAAAAACTGAAACTTGGGTGCTTAGCGCGGCAAATTGGCAATCGATCGAGCTCGCAGCTCGTTCGTCGCAAGTTTGAATTAACACATTACTTGCCCCCGTACGGCGTACTTCAAACGGATATTATTGAAATTTTCCGCTCATAAAGGTATAAACACAAATTTCCGCTTGCAATTTGTTAGAACTACTTATAAGTAACAGGTACTTAATAGTGAGGTAACAGTATTATCTGTCTAAGCTTGCAGATTTTGTAAGCTTTGTCGATAACCGTAGCTACCAGCTACATATAACTATCTAACGAAATATATTATTTCTAATGAGTTCCGTCAGATAATTAGTTTTTAGAGGCGAAATAGGGATCGCCGAGGAAGGTTGTAGCAATCCTTGGGAAAAGCCAATGGCCAGCAGTAAACAATGGTTGGCTGATGATGATCATAGATACTTAGTTCATATTATTATTATGTTCAGACATAGAACCTCTGCTTTAAGCTTTCGTAAAGCTCTTCACGAACACAAAATAAAGAATATGAAACATCTATATAATAATATGACCTACGTAACATGCTTTGTAGTTCATGCAGAATATATACTAAAGGATGTTTACGGAAAGAATATGCGGCATAAAATCCACAGGTTACCGGAGTTTTCCGTAACTGAAATACAAAGAAAAATAATAACCTTCATAGATTATTATCCGACGACGTAAAAACTGTTGTAGTCGGGGTTCAATGTTTTTATAATGCGACCAGCTTTTCCTTCCCGGTCGCTATTTACCGTACACTTGCGTGGAAACATTTTCTATTTTTCTCCTTACTTCTTGTTATAAATGTTTACACGCGCTAGATTTATACGGCGTCATACTTTATATTTAAAATCCGCAGCAATGCAATTTATATTTATGGGCCACAATTGCGGCCGGCATTTTTCTTAGCTGGAAAATGGTTTAATAATACGCCTTTAGATTAATACTGGGTTTTCGCACTACATAAAATATGCTATAATTGTCTTGTTTGAAAGAGATAAGTTGGTACATAAAATAACCTCAAGAACCGCGAAGTACCATCATAATTAGAAGATTTTAACACCATTTAGGCTGTACCATGTTGGTCACAATTACCTAAGCTCCCAGTTAGTCCTAAAAATCATACAAATGGACATGTAGACAGTTTCTATTCACCATACTCAGCAACATTTTCCCTTTCTAGAAACAAAGAGTACAAACAGTAACACAAAATTACAGTCAAATCGTTTCTCCGAAACTTGTTTTGAGGCTTTCTAGTAGAAGCGAGCCTACCCAAATGATGTATCAACTGTACATCATTTGGGTATCTAGTGCATCCTGGCAGATCCTAAGGAGACCGCTATTGCCGCTATTCTGACTATGGTTAATTCTTTCAGTACTACTGTGGTGACAAACCCTAGACCAGCTCAAGTTTTTGTTATACAAGGTGTTGCAAAAAGGGTATACTATAATTGAAATTTAAAAATTCATAAAAAAAATATTTCATGTTCCATAGAAACTTAGTTGGTCACGTGACTTTTTTACTATGGAGAATGTTTTTTTTCGCGAATTTTGAAATTCAGATTTCAGATTCAGGCTCAGATATAACATGCTGCACATGCTGATTTCGGCTTAGTATATTTTTGCAACACCCTGTATATACGCTAAGAAGACCGTGCGAAGACCGTTACGTGTTTTATGACTAATTACGAGTAGATTCTCGATGCGCTTGTCAACATATTATTCTTACTTATTATAGTTAATTACGGCTAGAGATGGTCACTATCTGTATTTAAGTATCGTTGCTTTTAGTAAAATAGGTACACGCATAGCACTTAAGTGTGTATACCGGCATAAAATACTGATAACTTTGTTATGACTATGAATCTATGATAGATAGCTAAAAGCTATTGGTAACTGTCAACGATGAAATCACCATCAATGATAAATGTACATCCAGATTTGTGATAAAAATATATTCAAATCAAATATTCCGTACCTACATATAAAACTGATGCTGATGCTATAGATTTAGGTGCTGTGAAACATAAACAATATACACATACAATCTCTGTTAAATTTTAATAACCTATCTTATATACTTAATTATTACCTCTAGTTTTATTAGATGTTTGACTTTAACGAATGAAAAGGCTTTCTTTCTCGGTCTCAATCACAGACAAATGAATAACGTCTGGAAATTATCGAAGAAGCTTTTACCAAAGCTAAGACGCTATCACAGGATTCGATTCTATTTTTGAAACTACACAAACTGAACTTGAACTAACAAATTTGCCTTTTTTCCATATGTTTGTATATTTGGCCCTCTGGCAACAACTCCAAGATAAAAGAAGATCTTCGGCCGACCACCTGCGATTTCAGACCCTTTAAATGTTGTTTATAAATGTATATGAGCTCACTCACGTATTAGATTGAGGTCAACCGAGTGAATGGGTTGGTTCACAGGACGATTCACCGCTCAATTATCTTAATCATAGACAATCACAGACCACAACGGCAGAACTAACCGCTGGAGCTGTGCGATTGTGGAGCCACAGTACACCTGCTTCGATGCCTAGTGTGACCACTAGGGCATGCAATACCCGAATCATTTTCAATACCGGTATTGAGATCCGGTTTTACAACTCAATACCGGGATCCCGGTATTAATACCGGTATTAGATTTTCCTGTAATAAATGGCATATATTGGGATTAAATTCGTAAATTTATGTCAAAATAGAACAAGAAAAAGCAATCAAGTTCTGTATTTTGTGAAAGATTCGACGATAATTACGTATATTCGACTTAAAATTTTATATTTTTTTTTACATCCGGTGTCCGTTAAGTCCGTTTACACATGGACAACAGTGGATATCCAATGGCTGAAAACTGCATTTAACGTTGGGAACAAGTGTGCTTTCATAGTATAGGTACAGGAACACAAGGCTAGCTATATCTTCATAGCCTAAAAAAGTCCGATTTCGGTATTACTTCAATACCGGTATTAACTTTCAAAACCGGTATTGAAGACCCCCTATGAGGCTAATCTTGCTGTCGAATCTTCTATGTATTTCACCCAGCAGGAACCCACTGCACCTTGGAGGACTGTATAGCAGAGGCTGACGCGGCTCTGGCAGTCGCCATAATAAATGTATGTTGTTCATTTCTATAAAGGATACGTGTTTAGTCATTACATGAACAGAAAAGTTTAACAAAGAGTAAAAAAATAATAGTTTAATGTGAATATTGCACTGCCATGTTAAAAGCACAAAAATTACTACATTTTTTAAAACAATTTTCGCAGGCAGCCGACCGTGAGTGAATGAATAAGTAATAAGATTATTTTCATACCTTTAGCAAAAATGTTACTTAAATGTTAAAATTTAATGATGCTGCAAGTAATTATTTCAGATTTTGAAAGTGATGGTGCCGCCGGCTTCGGAGTATCTAATCCATAAAATATTTTACTTCTAATTCATACTTAACTTTAATAGAATCATACAGTTTTACTGAGTATTATAACCTGATAACCGGTATGATTGAATTCGTTGTTTGCACCGACCTACATAAATACGATTTTTTCCCTCCTGCCAAAACACAGTGAGGATGCACTATGGCGCTGGTGGTGGATTCTAATAGATTCAATTGTTCAGCATTTTGAACTACAATTCGTTTATTGGACTATTGTTTCCAATATTAACCTAGTTCAGATAAAATATTTCGTATTCACGCGGCACAGTAGCACACTTATCATTCAACTGATTCCCACTACCCTAAAGCGCCGCTCATCAGGCGTATACAGTATTCATAGAAGCACCTAGAACTTACCGCGTTTGCTTTAAATTCATGTATGTGATCCGCCGAGCTAGCATTCGATCTCCTTGGAGCGTTTCGGATGCTAATACACCTCTTTTATTACCCTCTCATTAGAATATTGAGTGAGTGCTCAGCCTTATATCGGCACAATACGTTTATGATTACCGCCGACGGAATAACAATTGGATTGCTTCGGTTTCGTTTAGATTATTTGTTTGTGGTAGCAAAGGAGTGGGTTTTTTTGTGTTGATAAATTTTTATTTGACATTCCCAAGTGAAAGTTAAGTATTCTTAGTCAAAAGATACCTAGTTGTTTTAAGTAGGTACCTACACTACATATTTACTTTAAGTTATAAGCAGTCATAAATAAATTATCATAAAGCTCTTTACATCATATTTACAATTATGTAGTTACCCACCTACTCATAATTAAAATCTGACTTTTCAATTAAATTTGCACACCGATTAAATCTAAACTTCATCTTACGTGCAAACTTTATGGACCTACCCCGGCAGGTCAGGTCTATTCATAAGATGTTAACTGATACTTTAACTACAAACTACTCTATTCGTTATCTATAATCGTATCTTGAGAAGCTTACGGCCGTGATTCATTTTAGTGGATCCCCACCCTTAATTACACTTTATGGATTCTATGTGCCATGTTTTATGATGAAATATTACGATCGGTACACTTTATTGCTCAAGAAATGTTAGACTGAGTTGGCGATAATGGCTACCATGGATTTCATGTTTGTTTCATACCTACCACGTTTCATAAAACACATGATAACTAAAAGACTCGGGCGACGGCAGCGAACTAAAAGAAATATTCTACCTTTGATAAACTCCTGTTTATTAAGGGTAGAATATTTCCAGGCCAGTTATAAGTACTTTATATTGTTATCATTTTTATTTGTAAAATACATAGATAGTTTAGTTAAATAATAAGTACTTAATATTTTATTTTAATAATAACTTCATAATGTTTAATATATATAAGGGGTATACTAATAAAAAAAATAAAAAAAAACTAAAAGACTTAAGTACATATTATAATGTGTATGTGTAATTATAAATAAGCGGTTGTCCGGCTTCGATTCGCCTTAAAAGGTTTTCCCGTTAATTTTCAGGAGCCATATTTATGATATAACTTTCCTGTTTACACTTTTACGTTTGTATGAAATAAACTCTATATGTTCTGTTTCTGCCTAAGAACAATTGTATTGTTACAATAGATATAATAAATATGATAGGCTCACTTGGGAACATCGAAGGTCCACCAGGGCTAGGCATGAGAGACTCTTTGAAGAAGATATTCGAAGAAATCTTGATATTCACACATAAAATTCACTTTTAATATAGTGACCAAGTATAATGCCTAATGGAAGCTGGTGATATTTAACCGATATTTCCCAAATTTGCAATTATTGTGATAATCGCGACCGCGCCCAATTACAAAAGCTTTACAACCAGGCGAAGGCTGACAACGACTGACTTCTTGTCAAAGTAAAATTTACCTACCGTACAAAAGGTAAACATTTATTTCAATCTACCCACATACCACAAATATTAAAATTTTTCGACCCACGTTCAACCGGTATCGAACAGGTATACCTACATATAACTGAAAAGCGCAAAAAAAGCTATGAGCGAAAAATGAATATGATCATACATGTGCTCACGTTCCACCACCACGACTCCTTGTACTTATATGATATGATCTGATTTTAGCTTCCACTTTTAAATACACAGTTTACATGCTGTAACGTAGATAATCCTATCCATCACTCTATTGGCAGCAAATTAAAGGTCAAAGTAACCTATATTCCGCGTACCAGTAGTGGCTACCTCTAACTATAATAGCCTTACCGTGGACATCGCATCGTCGCCTCGGCACGGGGCACATCAAAGGGAATGTACCGTGCATTATTTAGTACCTAGAGGACGCTAGAACAACATGCCCTTCGGACGAGAGTGATCAAATATTGGATCAGTCAGGAGAGTGCATTTAGAGGAAGTTTAGTTGGCAACGTCTTGTGTGTAAAGTGCTATAGTACATTAGCGACAGTGGAAATTAATATCTTGACCAAACTGGAAATGTTTTTTTTTATGTTAGCTCTAATAATGTAGTTATCACCATTTTAGAATTGGTAGATCTTTTGAACAAAAAGAAACACAATCTAATCAGTCAACCTGTTTCACAAACACTCGTTAAACTTACGACACGTAAACTTTGTTCGCGGTGGTAAAAACAGTAAGCGAAAATAATGACGAGTTTTACAATATCCCTACGACATAGCCATAATGTAAACGTCGAGCTAGAATTAAATTTAGTGATTTACTGCTGCGTTTGAAACCGTACAGACCTACTGTTTGGAATTTGGACAACCAATGAAGGAGCAATAGAGCCTAGTTTTTTTATTGTATGTAAATAATTAATTATTTCTTAACTTTCTTCAAAGTTTAATTTTTGCGATACTTCTCAGGAAAGATATACGTCCAGCAGTAGAAGATTACATCTTAAGTACATTTTTGATAAATATTAAGTACATTTCACGTATATATATATATATATACGTAAAGAACTTACAGGTGCACTGACTATAATATTCAATAAAAGTCTAACAGCTGGGGTATTCCCTTCCCGTTGGAAAATTGCTCATATAGTCCCAATTCATAAGTCAGGTGATAAGTCAATGTGTGATAAATATAGACCAATCAGTATTCTCTCTTGCATGGCGAAAATATTCGAATCTTTAGTTTATGACCGTATCTATCATCACGTCTCACCTTTCTTGTCACAAAAGCAGCATGGGTTTATGAAAAATAAATCTACAGTAAGTAATCTTTTAGAGTATAAAAACTACCTATGCAGTGCTTTTGCAAAAAACGGACAAGTCGACTCCATTTATACAGATTTTTCTAAGGCGTTCGATAAGGTGAACCATGAAATTCTATGCTTCAAGGTCTCCTGTTATGGTGTGCATGGTAGCTTGCTCAGGTGGATATGCTCCTACTTGCATTTGCGGTCTCAGTTAGTTGCAGTAAAGGGTTTCTTGTCTTCTCCTATAATTACGACATCTGGAGTGCCCCAAGGATCACATCTTGGGCCGCTCTTGTTTATAATATTCATAAACGACCTAATTGACAGGCTCAATAGTCCCTGCTTACTTTACGCTGATGATTTGAAGGTTTTCACTTCTATAACAGATTTACAAGACTGCAATAACCTGCAAAGAGATCTTGATACGATTTCAGAATGGTGCACCGTTAACCATATGAAACTTAATATCAGTAAGTGCTCAGTTATAACGTTCACTCGAAAAATTAACCGTATATTATTCAACTATGAACTTAGTGCTCAATCTCTTGAACGTAAAACTGTAATTAGAGACCTCGGGGTTATGTTTGATGAACAACTGACATTTAGACATCACTATGAGTATATTGTTAACAGGGGCAATCGACTCCTAGGGTTTATTGTAAGATCTACTCGCAATTTTAGAAATCCTCATAGTCTCCTCTATTTGTATTATAGTTTAGTAAGAAGCATATTAGAGTACGCTTCACCTATATGGTCTCCTTGCTACATGGTCCACACCACAAATATTGAAAGAGTGCAAAAAAAGTGCCTCAGAATTTTAGCCTACAAACTGCATAGCACTCGATCACTTAACAGTTATAAAGCTAGGCTGGGAAAATTTAACGTAACTTCTCTTGAAACTCGTCGAACACAATGCGACCTTATGTACTTGCACAAGATTATCCATTCACGAATAGATTCACCAGCACTTTTATCGTCAATGAAAATTAATACTCAGTTTAGAACACGTAAGCCAAATTTGTTTCCACTTGAAGTCTTCAAAAATAATACTTCTTATTATAATCCTTTAGTAAGGATGCGTCGCACTTACAACACTTTATCCAATGAACATAACATAGATATATTTGACTCTAACCCATGTCGTTATCGACGATCTATTCTAAATATCCTCAACGATCATCAATAAAAATATCTTTTTTTGTAATTTAAATTTAGGTCATATATGTACTTATTAATTGTATTAACTTATTTGTTAAAATTTAATAATTAAGAACATGTTTCTAGTTTTAATCATGCTGTGTACACATTGTTTGGGTTATAATCTAGAACAAAATACTTTTTATAACACTTTTATTTATAATGATTGTAACCTGTTTTGTGTGCCTTACAATAAATAAATAAATAAATAAATATTCCATGTGTCGTTATGTGAGAATGAATCTGAAATATAGGCATCTGTATAGATAAATTGATCGCAACACTTCTCCCTTCAGTGCTCACAGCGCGCGCTCAACTCGATTACATGGGACGTCAATGCAAACAAAGATGGCGGCCGCCGAGACCTCCTAAATTAATCGAACGAACTAAATTGACTTTGGCTGATGTTAAAAAAAACCTGTCATGATGGAAAGCTACCCGGGCGACCTTGACTCTTTGACGCTATTATTTGACGATTTTCACACACAAAAAATAAACTTACCTTATAATAGATATGGATTAGGTTGTAAGATTATCAATGCTTACATCGTCTAATTAGAAATTATTCCATAAATTAATTTGAAAAATTAATTGGAATCATAAACCAATTTCCTATTTAGGGAAATTTTCTTTGTATTGTACAAAGGTAATCATAAGTTTAGGAATCGTACATAAAATTGTATATACTCATTAATCTTTTTAAATCTCACAGCTTTTTCTTCCTAATTTACTGATTATGAATTGGTTTTATTGAAGAAACTTTAATTGTAAAGTATTTTTTTTTGATGAACCATCCTAATCGTTTTAGCAGTTATTGAGATATGAAACTTTTAAACTAACAGTACGTACGATACGAGTACTTTGATAAGAAATATAATCAAATGTTATATCCTTTGTTGCATGGTAAATAACTCGGTTATATGTATGTAAACCAATTGTATTATACCTTGTTTTCTGGGCAAAGTCATCTGATACAAACAAAAACTACCCTTATTCGAATGTAATAAGGGTCTTGTCAGATGTCTTTCCCCGCTAAACAAGGTATTTGAGAAAACAAAATATTTTGATGCAACAAAGAATACATCTTCAACTCAAATTTACACCATTGTTATCACAAGCTAACAGGTACTCTCGTACATTATAGGACAAAAGCCTGAGGAAGAATCCTAATTAATATTATAAATGCGAAAGTAACTGTGTCTGTCTATCTGTCTGTCTGTCTGTTACTCTTTCACGCCAAAACTACCGAACGGATTTGAATGAAATTTGGTATACAGATAGTCTAGACTCTGGGAAAGAACATAGGCTACTTTTTATCCCGGAATTCCCACGGGAAAACTTTTTAAGGAGAAGCGAAGCGCGCGGGAACAGCTAGTAATAAATAATTGTGCCTGCTACGGTAAGCCTACGAAGTCGCTACGGCATCGCTACGAGAAATCGTAGCGGCTACGAAAAGGCGTAGTAGGTAGAGTGCGACAAACTTATCTGTTCCGGTGAGAGCTCACGTAAATGTCTAATATTTCTTAATTCTATCTATATTCTATTCTTAATTATGATATAGACCACCTGTGGTTCACCTTCGGGTTGGTGGGTTCACATATCTAGATGTGCTTAATCTAGATATGCAGGTTTCCTCACGATGTTTTCCTTCACCGTAAGAGCGATGATATACATTGTACGTAAATTCAAACCTGCATCTCTGGCGTGAGAAGCGGGCGCTTACCCAACTGAGCTACCACCGGTCCCGTATGCCTACCTGGCTGTGTTCAGATCGTTCACTCTAGCGCCGAGTTTCCAGGGTTCGCCACGGTTGAGGCAAATATTCGTTTACTTACTAAAACTAATTTTTTTCTCAGGTCTCAGATATCTAACGTTTGTGTCTTGTGTTTAACCTTCATAAAACCATTTCTTTTCTATATTGTCTAGCCTATACACGTTGACGACCGAATGGCGTAGTGGTTAGTGACCCTGACTACTGAGCCGAAGGTCCCGGGTTCGATTCCCGGCTGGGGCAGATATTTGTTTAAAGACAGATATTTGTACTCGGGTCTTGGGTGTTGATATTTATATTTAGTATCTATCTATCTATGTATTTCTGTAGATATATCAGCTGTCCGACACCCATAACACAGGTTCTGCCTAGCTTGGGGTCGGATGGCCGTGTGTCAGATGTCCCCACATATTTATTTATTTATTTATTTAATCGTTGGTCCCCCATGAAAAGCTTCTCACTCTACGCTCACCTGTTTGCAGACTGCACTTGGTTAAGTGTATGCCTAACGTGACCATACGTCCCGCTTTGGGCGGGACAGTCCCGCTTTCAAGCTGTCCGTCCCGCTGTCCCCCGCGAGGGCAAAAATGTCCCGCTTTCAGATTCACAGACCAAGCGATAATTTAAATTACCTACATTTTGTAACTTCATCCCATATTTCCTTTCTTTCTTTTAATCACTTGAGACAACTATTTATCACTTACTCACATAGACTATAGGGAGTAATATGAGTCCGAGTTCCACCGAGACTCCGCGAGTAACTTCGTTCAGTGACGATCATTCACTCCCTCTTGCTCTATCGTCTATATTATAAATTTATCTCGCTCACCTACCGATTCCTAACAAAGAAGAAATTCGTAGGAGTACATGTTTTTCAAAAAAGTAATCTGTATTAACTTTTATGAATGTGAAAATAAGATAAGATGCACTATTGATAAGAACTTTAAATTAAACTACTCAAATTATTTAAAAATCAAAGTATGATGTTTAAGAATTTTGTAGCGTCTGGTATGAGAACACCCAAAAAATCCGAAAAAAAAATCCGAATTTGAAACACCGAATATACTGAATGTACCTGATTTACAAAATATTGTAATAACGATTTTTTTAATATCGATTTATAAAAATCGAATACGTATAATAATCACGAATGTTTGTTATTACGATTGTTAAATACTGATTAAATACACGAAGGTAAAAAAATACGATTACTTTAGTATACGAAAAATAAAATATACAGATTTATTATAATCACGAAAATATCAATTCCGGACCGAAATTATGATAATTCGTGATTTTGACAAAAATAAAATGAACGTTTCAAAACTTTAGTACCAAAACCTACAGATAGGTGCGACGACGATCAAAGCGAGGAGGAGCGTGTTAGGTGCACATAGATATAAAAAACAAAGCGGAGCGTTTCAAATATAGAGTAAAAATATTGTTAAATAGAATACTATTTGTTGTTAAGTTACACAACAAAGCAAAACAATTGCACGTTAAAAACCTTAGGACCTAAACCTAAAGAAAGGTGCGACGACGAGCAAAGCGAGGAGGAGCGTTTAGGTGCACATAGATGTCGAAAAACCAAGCGGAGCACAGCGAAGCAAAAAAAAGTTAAATTGTTAACTAAGTTACATTCGGGGACCTGTGTTTTCGGAATATTAAACTTCGTAATTCGTTAATAATTTGAAATATTTAAAAAAATCGTACATTTAAAACATCGAAATTATAACATTCCAAAGATTTACTTTGGTCATTTTTATAAATCTGTTGTTTGAAATTTCGTTTATCAACTTCTCGTTATTCGGAAACTTAAAATTTACTAGAACTATGAAATTCATAATTTAAAAAAATCGTTATTTTCATATTCGTAAAAAAGTTATTCGGATTTATGTAGGGTATATTTATAATAACATAGTAAGTACTTAGGTATCCTAAATATACCACTTTACAAGATTATTAGATTAATAAAGAAATAAAATGGTCGTTCACCATTCATGCATCTCTTTCACATTTCACTCTTTCATCGTAGGGATTGAACTTTCAATTGATGCACTGAGAAAACTGAGCGAAAGGATAAGAAGATAAGAAAGAAAAATAATATGTATCTTTGAGGGATATGAAATTCGGCACGGTGGTGTCCCGCTTTGACAAAAAAAATAAATGGTCACGTTATGTATGCCCTATGTTTAATTGCAACTCCTGTAGTTTCATCACACAATAGGTATTTCGTCCACTACCCGGCTGTAGCCCGTTATATGAGCGTGAATGTAATTCAGGGGCTGCGACTGACGCGCCACTAAACTGTGTTCTGTCACGATTTCATATATCAAAGGCTAGTTCGGTTGTTCACTAGCGTTTCGGGCTACTCCTAACAATTTACGACTATTTAAATGCAAAGGAAGTTTGCATGTTTGTTGTTGAAAATTTAATTAAACGTTTGATATTTGTTTTCTAGGTTTATTTTGTTTGAGTTTAGATTCGCAATTTCACGGTAAAAGTTAATAGTTACCTTGCATTTGTAATGTTAGAATATTACTTTATGAATGTAGTAATAGCTATTATTGTTAATTTGCTGACGGCTAGACATATTATGTAGATGTAGAAGCAAAATGGATGTAAACAATAGTAATGTTAGTAATTCCATACCCATTTACTTATATTAAGTATAATATTCAATATCCATGTGCATACATTATAAGTAATGAATAAGGACAATGTTACTGTTCGTAAACAAAGGATATACGGCTTATTTAAATACAGTGTAGATATACATATACATTGTTATAAAATAAAACTCAATTTTGAAGCCGGTGCCGAAAAATATAGCGGCTTATGAAAACAAAAGGCATTATAGAATCACACAAAAATAAACCATGCATGCATATTGCCTCTGCATATGTATGGAATATTTCGTTGTTTGAAGTAAAAATGCGTTATAGGCCGGGAATGGGATCAGTAAGTAGCCTACCTATACCGGCAGCACGGCACTGTTATCGGCGTAGATATAAGTTACTATATCGCGAATCGAGATAAACGACAAGGCGGAACGTTCATTAAACGAGTTTATCTACTTCGATGAAACCGTGGTAGCCATTTCTCAATCACACGTCTTAAAGTCTCCTTTTGAACTTCGATACACGCCTTGAAAGTCGTCCGGTAGAGAATTGGGGCTCTGGTCAATATTTGCACTCCCATCCTTTGAACTCTCATCCTTTGCGCTGTACATACTGGTATAGGCACGGCAGCCTTTGAGAGACAAGCACAGTATTATGTCCTACTTAAATCTACATCAATGAAATACAGACTACAATGGGCTGAGCTTTGACTTATACCGTTAACGGCTACAATGTATTGTCAGCTACGTTTGAGGTAGGTCAGCGCTGATGGTTCACTAGGTAACAATCCTTTCACGAAAGAAACTAAGTTTCGAAAATCTAAGGTACCTTAATCGGATATACATGCATGGGCCTCTGCCAAATACAGAGTGCAATTTGCTTCTCAATGGAAATATTGTTGGTTACGCTGAGTTACGCACGTAATGACGTCACTACTTTTTGTTAAAGTATTTTTTTCTATGGCTCGCAAAAAAAAACGTAGTAACTAAAGTCGTCGAATAAAAGGTTACTCCTTTTCGGCTTACTATACCACTTTTGCAACATTTTGAATTAACGTGGTAACGGGAATGTCACTGATGAAATTGCACCCTGATATGTGTAGCACCAGCACCGATAAATTGGAGTTAACTCCCGGCCTATTCTGGCTGGACCGTCCATTGGTGCGTAGAGAATTTATTTTATCATCCGCGGATGGAGTTGTCACATCATACGTCAAGGCTACGGTCGGTCCACCAATCGGCTATCGGTTCACTTGACATTTCATTGGCGTAATGAGTACCTAACAAATAAATGTTTTTGTTATTGTTTACCTAATTAGTAATTATTAGAGTCCTTGATTGTAATTAGGTATCTAACTACCTATAACCAATGATATTTTTAATAAATGGATAGGCGGCTTGTTATTGTTAGATTGACAAGGTACAAAAGTGTATAGCTACAGTGAAACTATAAAGTCCTGAAATTAATGTTTGAGGAACTAAAATTTTCAGGAGCCTGGCACCATTAGAAAAGAAACATAAAAGTCATAACAATTGTTTATGTCAATAGGCGGTTGGCTGTTTTTTTGAATTTTCTTATTAATTATAAGGATAATCTAGATAAAAGCAACTATTTACGCTTGGTTGCAATTAGGAAGATGAAGAAAAATATTCGTTGTCAAGCTAGTGAAGTTATTTATCGAGTTTTTATACAATGTTTAGCGGAACATCAAGCTGGACACATTTTGTCGAATTTGGAGGATGTTTACGCTTGTACAGCGTGTATGACGGGTATGTAGCATTGTACAAATTGTAATAACTAATTTTTTATTAGTACCAACGCTTCATTTATCGATAAACCTAGGTTTAGAGCCCAAGTCGAACATTGTTTACATACTACTGATTGTAGTTTTCATCTGGTTTCAGTTGAGTCAAACCTTAACATTTTGATACTTGAAGATATATTTTTTGTTTACTTACTAAATTCACATTGTGTGAATTTGGGGGGCATTGTGTACCTCAAAACGATTTTTTTATTTTATTTTATAGTTTATATCGGACCAGCGTGCCAAAGAGGGCAAAATATGGAATATTTCTAACTCCTGGAAGAAACAGAACTGGCCGTCCAAAAAGAGAAATTGATGTCTTTACTATGTGTGCCCTTCGTCAACAGATCCAGTTTTTTTATACAGTTGTAATAACGTTATCTAAATAAATATTTATTGGTTTCACTATTAAAGCCTTCATATTAACACCTTCTAGCTTGAATAAGAGCTATTTTTGTGGATGGTAAGTTGTTTTTAAAATACATAAATAGGTAGGAAATTAACAGGCAAAATTTCAAGTATCAAAGTCAGTTATGTTTCGCTATATAGGGTTGCTACATGAAAGATAGCAGTGCCCTCATTTAATTTCAGGACTTTATAGTTTCACTGTACTTATGAAGCTTACCCATTGAGGTATAGGTGTAAAATGGCATGCGCTCGAATAAAATCGTACTTCATGGTGTACTGGCGAAATATTCATAAGTAGGTACCTAATTCCTATAATATGGCAATCCAAGTACAAACACCTTCTATGGAAATACAAGTCCTTGGAAAATACTCAGGAAAGGTAGGATCTATGGTTCTCAGAGGAAAATGCGGCACGGCACTCCTTCAAACCTTCAAAGATGCCTCATCCATAGAGTAATAAATAATGTTATTATACAACGCAATCTTAATATTTACCTACCTATCACTTTTAGGTATTTGTTACTGTTATTATTGTATGAGTATGACCATAAAAAGATTTTTCGCAGGAGATAGGGTGGTTCAACAATAACTTACTCCTAAGGTTAGAGACAGAGGCTACTCTAAGCAAGGAACATAACTAGGTACGTCTCTAACGACAAGTCAGAGATTTTTCAACCAAATGAGGGTCACTGAAATCCTTTTTGTGAAGTTTAAAGAAGTTATTATTTTGAGAATTATAAAATACACACTCTATGGTTGATTTTATTACTCTGTGTAATTTTGACAGAAACATTGACATTTGTGACAATTTGTGTGACTTGACGTTTAGCTTGACGTATTGAATTTGAGGTTATCGTTCGATCGCTTCGCTTCCTTTTTTACGATTTTAAAATTTATTTATTTTACTTACTTTTTGCGATAGAAAATAATATCCATTCCTTAAAAATAGTTAAAGTTCATGTTTGTTCACCTGAAAATGTGAATCTGGATACTGATTTAGGTCTTGGCTAATATTCGTAAATATACAAAGTAAATAAACAATAACGTTTACAATGGAGGGCAAAAAGATCAGCTTCGGCTTTAAGATGACAAAGAAGGCTGTGAAACCCGTTATTGAGGAGAAGAAAGAGTTCATAGAATGCTTAGAAGAACAAGCTATCAAAATAATAGGGTAAGTTTTATTCATTAACTTCGTTACGTCGTAGCACACAACGGGAAAATAAATCGTCACCTCATAGCCTTTCCCATGCTGGTGCCGATTTGTTTTTCAAAAAGTATACATGTATAATGGTAAAATTAGAAATATTGCCTCACCCACATTGTACAACTCAAAGTTCACAATTAACTGCAGTAAGTATTGATATTCCTATTACAGTGGAGAAGTGATAGAAGAAAAAGCACCTCTGATAATTCCAATGAAGCCAAACACCCTCATAACTGCTGAAAGACTGAAGCAAATTGCGGAAGAAGTGGAGAGTGCGGTACAGGAACCACTGACAGCTGATGTAAAGTCTGAAGTGACCGTCAAAGAAGAGCCGATGGATGAAGCAGAAACACTAGACCAGATGGCTGTTCGGGAACTTCTTCAGGAGGCAAAAAAGACTGTCAAGGTTGAAAAAACAGAGTTAACTGTCCCCATACCGGCTTTGCCAAAGTTAGACGGTCAGAAAGAGGTATGTGTTATTCTTTCCATTCCAGATGTCTTTATTATTATTATTATTAAATTCTTTATTGCACTAAGCAAATTAGTACAAAGGCGAACTTAATGCTAGCAGCATTTTCTACCAGTTAACCTTTGGTGATGTTGAAAAAGTGATTGGTAGTGCTTAAGGCTTTAACGAAAGAAGATGGTCTATATTGAGTACTTAACGGAAATAATAATATATACCTACCTATACAATATAAATACACACATGATACCTAAATAAATGTCTGTCTTCTTCCTTAGCTCCATATACCTATTTGATAAAACATTACTATGATTATTGTTTTCCTATAACAGACTCAAATATTTATGGTTGACATGCATTTTCTAACTTAACCAACCATTTAGGGTTTCTCAGTTAAAACAGTCACAGCAAATCTATTTGAGAATAACTGTTGTAACATTAATTATGGCTTTGTCTTACATAAACAGACTATCTTGTTTAGGAACCAGGGCTACCCCACCTTGTATGTTTTTTTCTTATTACAATAAAGATATATTTTTATGTTATCTAGAAATTAATGTTATCATTGATCACCTCATCCACTTATAATTTTGTTTGTATGATTTCAGTCCACCCTGGATGACTATGAATCAGTACCAATTCAAGATTTTGGATTGGCAATGCTGAGAGGTATGGGCTGGGCACCTGGCAAAGAACAGTTAAGTAACGTTATGTTTCATAATTTCATATATTTTTTTTTTGCCTGTTTATAACTAAAATTATTACCTACAGGATGTTTCACAACCATATTTGTAACCATAATTGATGTCAAATAGCCAGCAGCCACACTACATTTCAACTGTAAATTGGAGTTCAGTTACTATAACATAGTTTTTTTTTTATCTGTGGCAGTTACTACACAACAAGCTCAAATAACAATATGAAGGTACCTCAAAAAATACTAAAAGTGTGCTAATACTTGTTTCAATAAAAATTTCAGGGCCAAATTCAAGGAGCCTCAACTACGTCCCAAAGGCTTGGGTCTGGGCGCGGACAAAATGGTGAAGCAGAATCAGAAGAAAGCGGCCGGCAAAGGAGAGGAGGAACTCACTATTGTTAAAAATGCCTTTGTCAAGATCACATCGGGCAAATACAGTGGATTTTATGGAAAGGTTACTGTTTTTATTTTTTATTTTTAATAGATATTAGTTTTTTAATAGTGTTTAAGGCTTAATTAATCACTATCATCATCAGTTACATTACAAATGAGAAAATGGTATGGCTTGTTCCCTGATTAAAGTGAAGAGTAGAGTTTGTGAGTACAAACGCACAAGCACCATGGACTTATTGATTTACTGTTCATCACACTATGGTTTTATGTCATCTGCACACAGAGGCCTCATATTGTATTTCAGTCATTGTATCTATGTATAAATACTCATTTTACCATCCCATAGTCTCCACTTGTGCTGTGTAGAGATTTTAGAGTAGGGAGCTTGTATTTGTCGCCCATTATTATAAATTACTAGCTGTTCCCGCGAGCTTCGCTTCGCCTTAAAAGATTTTCCCGTGGGAATACCGCGATAAAAAGTAGCCTATGTTCTTTCTCAGGGTCTCAGGGATCAGCATTGACTATCTTTATACCAAATTCCGTTCAGTAGTTTTGGCGTGAAAGAGTAACAGACAGACACAGTTACTTTCGCATTTATAATATTAGTTAGGATTTATTAGACTTTCAATGCCTTTTTATATTCAATTAAAGCGATGCAAGCAAAGTGTAAGTATAAACCTTTGTACGTCTGGCCACCTTAATCTGTGAGGATAATCCATTTACCCACCAGACATAACCTTTGTCCGGCTATAGTGTTTTCCACCAACTTCCTTAGAATACCATAGAGTACAAATATTTATTACGCGCAGCTTATCAACCCTTTCTCTAACTATACTTATAAACGAAACATGTTGCTTGTTGGGCTTGCTGAAAACCGTTGTGGCCTTATTGTCTACAGCACATGCTGAGCTGGTGTCTTTTTGTACGCTCTGGACAGCAACTTATTTTTTGTTTTGATTTGTATTATTGTCTGTGTTTTGTTCTTGTTTTGTACTTTTAAATTTTCTGTATTTTTTGTTGGTGCTGTCTGTATGTCAAATAAATGTTTCGTTATCTTGCCACCTCTCTTAGAAGAACCATATAAATATTTCTAACTATTATTATTTATTAGCTTGTCAATCCCTATGGCTAACTATACTAAGAAACCAAACATGGTATTCCAGGTGGTGAGTCTGGATGAAGACAACGGGCGGGTGATGGTGGACATCTCGGTGAAGAAGGAGACGGTGAGCCTCAGCGAGTTCATGATGCAGCCCGTCTCCAAGTTAGAGTTTGACAAGTCCTCCAGGGTTATCAGTAAGTGCACATTTTGTTGCTATTCTGAAGGCAGAAATACTAATATTAAAGCTGTCAAACTATAAATTTTGCTAGCAAAAAATTACACTTACGTGAACAATCATAGAGTCGAATTTTAATTGAAGAAATGAAGGCTTTGACAGCTCTAATATAAGAATTTGTGCCTTTAGAATCGCCATCATTTTACAAGTACAATTAGAAAATGAGATAAATACAGAGTGGAAAGATTAAATCTGGCCCTGAATGGAAACTACTTCAAACTACTTTAAATCTTCATGTTTCCTTCCAATGCCCTTTCAATCTATCCATCCTGTATATTATTATTATGGATGTACCCACTCTAGCGCAAATGACATGTTAGATCAATAGAGCTTATGTATGAGTATGTAATAATAAACTATTTATCGATTTTCCACCTATGTGTCTGACGCTGAGTTGCAGAAGGGGACTTTATGCTAATGTCGACCTGTTAATGTCTACGATAAATGTATAGCTGCCTTCATCATCATCATCATCATCTCAGCCATAGGACGTCCACTGCTGAACATAGGCCTCCCCCAATGATTTCCACCTTGTCCGATCGGAGGCGGCCCGCATCCAGTGCTTCCCCGCGGACTTGACTATATCGTCCGTCCATCTCGCGGGGGGCCGCCCAACGCTGCGCTTGCCGGTACGTGGTCTCCACTCGAGGACTCTTCTGCTCCATCGACCATCAGACCTTCGAGCAATGTGTCCCGCCCACTGCCATTTCAGCTTACTGACTCGATAGGCCATGTCGGTTACTTTGGTTCTTCTACGGATCTCTTCATTTCTGTTTCGATCACGTAGAGATACGCCGAGCATAGCCTTTTCCATAGCTCGCTGGGTGACTCTGAGCCTATTCAAGAGGCCTAAAGTTAGAGACCACGTCTCGGCATCGTAGGTCATCACTGGCCTACTGTTATATGGTCTTCGCACATTATAACAACTCACCGGCGTCTCGACTCTATGCTAGACATTGATATTAAGCCCTGTGTCATATGTTCAAGGTTTAATTTAAAAAATGATTATAAAGTAGTGTACAACGAGTGGCCTACGCATCGTACACTAAATGTCTAGAAAAACTAAAGGAGTGTGAGTATAGTTGCTGCCGCATTGGCGTGGAGTTGTTATAATGTGCGAAGACCTATATGCTGCTATAGCTGCCTTGCGTTGACATTATGGACAGAAAGAGCCTGACATAGATTAAATGCCGACATTAGCTTAACGTTCCTTTCTGCAACTCAGAATATAGATCTAAATGTTTGTGCTGAAGGTACTTAAGGATAGAAATGGTTCACGGTACATACAATAGAAATTATGTATCTTGACTAATGCGCAAAATACTATGTAGGTAAGGGCCTCGCGCGGATTTAGCAAAACCATGAGAGGCTATTATATCCCATTCCACGGGGAAAGACATCTGAAAGGACCCTTATTAATTTCATTCAAATAAGGGTAGTTTTTGTTTGTATGATGTCTTTCCCCGTGGAATGGGATATAGTGCGCGCTATGTATGACACTCGGCCGCTATTGGCCTATTGCTATAAATCCATTCTTACTATTTTGGTCAAGGTACATGATTTCTTGGAGACCGCGAAAAACACGACGACTTACGAAAGGTAGCTGGTAATGATTGGATGCGGAAAGCTATAGATCGCATCCAGTGGCGTGCTTTGGGAGAGGCCGACGTCCGGTAGTGGACTGCTACAGGCTGATGATGACATCATTTCCCGTGATTTAATCATTATTAGCCATGGGTCCTTGCAGGACACAAGTATATCCCTAAAAGCACTCCTCGTCCAACCAATATCGACATTATCGACATTTCTCCTGTGCAACTGAAGTATTTGCGGATTTGCTAAGATAATAATAAATAATAGAAATATGTGTTTACTTGTTAGCCGCCGTTTTATTGGTGAAAAACCCAAACCATAGAGTTGACCAAAGAGTACAGAGGGCACGATGCAACGTGCCAGTTCTGTCTACTCAGAATACACAACAGCAACACCGCACGCTTTTCATCAACTAACAGGTCAAGTCAATCCTAAAAAGAACTTTGAAGCACATACTGGTGTTGCGATTTGAAACGTTTATTATAAAACAGTATTATGTTGTAAAGCCAAACCAGGAATATAAAAACCCTCGCCATATTGCGGAAAAGCAATAGAACTTTTTTCTTGCAGTGGTATCATTAACTCAAAATGTCATTTGTCTATTGCTGTCAAACTGTGGTGCTGTCAATGCGTAGGGTTTATTATAGCTTTTGTGAGTTTTTTTGTGTTTCTAAATGCCGAAAACTATCCATAGCCGTGAAAGGAAACTAATTTACCACATACACAAGTATTTGTTGGAGTAAAAATCTGCGGGATTGGACTTTATTTCACTTGATAACATAACTGATGCTATTGTCAAAATGGCTGGTAGGTACATAGTATAGTAAGAGCAAATGAATTTGGCAAATTTGTAAGCTATTACTGTAATTTTTATTGACTACTGTTTTTTAAGGTATACTTATAGAAAGACAAAGCAGAAGAAATTTACAGAAACAGAGGAACAATAATTGAAACAGAAATTTAAAAATTGATTATTAATGTTGATGGCAGGAAGCGACTCATTAAGCGACAGCGAATCCAAGACATCTGAAATTCAAGCATTGGCGCAATCTGACCATAACATCTAGCCCCAAGCGACTTCTTTCTGTTCAGTCAACTAAAAACTGCGCTCGGAGGACAAAGATTTTCGACTTCAAGATCGACTCACTCAAGCGACTGTCAAATAAAAACCGCGCGTCAAAAATCGCTAAAAACTTTGAAGTGTTGCTGTCAAAAGATGCACCATTACATTCCCTGACTTTAATTGATGTGTGCTGCCATCTTCACGTTGAGGTCGGAAACTTTTCAGACCACCTACGTATTACATCAATAGAGCTTATGAGTATGTAATAATAAATTATTTATCGATTTTCCACCTTTGTGTCTGACGCTGAGTTGCAGAAAGGGACTTTATGCTAATGTCGACCTGTTAATGTCTACGATAAATGTATAGCTGCCTTGCGTTGACATTATAAGGACAGAAAGAGACTGACATTAATTCAATGCCGACATTAGCTTAACGTTCCTTTCTGCAACTCAGAGTATAGATCTAAATGTTTGTGCTGAAGGTAAGGATAGAAATGGTTCACGGTACCTACAATAGAAATTATGTATCTTGATTAATGCGCAAAATACTATGTAGGTAAGGGCCTCGCGCGGATTTAGCAAAACCATGAGAGGCTATTATATCCCATTCCACGGGGAAAGACATCTGAAAGGACCCTTATTAATTTCATTCAAATAAGGGTAGTTTTTGTTTGTATGATGTCTTTCCCCGTGGAATGGGATATAGTGCGCGCTATGTATGACACTCGGCCGCTATTGGCCTATTGCTATAAATCCATTCTTACTATTTTGGTCAAGGTACATGATTTCTTGGAGACCGCGAAAAACACGACGACTTACGAAAGGTAGCTGGTAATGATTGGATGCGGAAAGCTATAGATCGCATCCAGTGGCGTGCTTTGGGAGAGGCCGACGTCCGGTAGTGGACTGCTACAGGCTGATGATGACATCATTTCCCGTGATTTAATCATAATTAGTCATGGGTCCTTGCTGGACACAAGTCTATCCCTATAAAAGCACTCCTCGTCCAACCAATATCGACATTATCGACATTTCTCCTGTGTAACTGAAGTATTTGCGGGTTAGCTAAGATAATAATAAATAATAGAAATATGTGTTTACTTGTTAGCCGCCATTTTATTGGTGAAAAACCCAAACCATAGAGTACAGAGGGCGCGATGCAACATGCCAGTGCTGTCTACTCAGAATACACATCAGCAACACCGCACGTTTTTCATCAACTAACAGGTCAAGTCAATCCCAAAAAGAACTTTGAACCACACACTGGTGTTGCGATTTGAAACGTTTATTATAAAACAGTATTATGTTGTAGATATAAGTACTGTCCAAGCGTTTCGGTAAAGGTCTAGGCAGACAGCCGAAGCGTGACCTTTTCTCGAAGCAGTTGAGGCCATTTTCGACCCCCTATAATTTTGTTTTGAAAAGAACTAGATGTCTGGTTTTTAAGTTTACCATTAGGCATTGTATAAACCCGGTACATTTAAAATATATATCGCACCGCAGCAATAGCGCCTCGTCAATCCGATAATCCGCCAATGATTTGTTTATTGGCTGTCCAGATGAACAATACCATATTGAACGTCCTTTTCCACGTCTGTCCCTGTATGTAATGTGACGTATTAGAACATTGGGCGCCACGCTAACGCCGGCTGTCTGTCTAGACTTAAACACAAACCTACAAGTGCTCTTTTCTCCTACAGATTACCAAGAGATTGGTGGATCTTCGGAAGATATAGAGTTTTGCTTGCGCGAGCTTAGCGTCTCCCGAAGGGGCTTATAACTGCACACTTGGACAGGTGCTTGTATAACTTCAATAGTAGATTGTTTAAAAAAGTGTAAATTGCGAATTCAAATTTACTATTTTAGGGTTTTACTAACATGTTTTATATCAGCGATTTTCACCTACTGTGACCTTTTATTAAGTCTTATAACAATAAAGATGTTATTTATTTAAAAGTTTCCATTTCTTTATCAACAGATGCAGACAAATACGAAGAGTACAAGAACAACGAGCCACAGAGAAGCACATCCCGACGGGAGTCACCTCGGCCAGACAGAGACAGCGCTTCCAAGTCGAATGTAGCGAGGAAAGAGGACAGGAGACATGATGACATAGACAAAGAAAGTAGGAGGAAAAGAGACAGCCCAAACGGCAGAGGAAGGGAAGAGAGAAGAAGACGGGACTCTTCTAGCAGCGAAGATAGGTCTCGACAAAGGAAACAGGAAAAGAAGAAATACAGTAGTAATGATTCCCTAAGCTCAATATCGGATTCCGAAAAAAAGCGCCGACATTATAAAGAAAAAAAACGCCACAGCTCAGAGTCGGATAGCTCAGATTCATACAAAAAAGTGAAGAGCAAAAAGCATAGGAATAAGTCCCCAGATGGAAAGAGAGATATAGATAAAAAGAGAAAAGGGAAGAAGAAGAAGCGGGATCGTGACCGGTCACCTAACTATAAGAAGCATAGAAAGTAAGTTTACTTTTTAATAAAATCATTCGTTTGATACAATCAAATTAGGTTTTTTACTAGAACGCGACACCTAAGTACATGTCTCGAGTCTCGAGACACCTTCCAGATATAAAAGGACTCAGAAAGACACTCGGACACGCGGTCCATAATACGGTATTTCAAAACTGGCGGCCAAAGGAAATATACTGTTAATACTTACTTGCCTTATCAATGAAATATTATAGGTAGTTCTATTTTAACTTTTAACTTTATTCACATAAATTAACACATTAAAAATACATATTTCGTTCATTTAAATTCTACTAATCAAAATCAATTCAAAATCTACGATCCACAAATAGCTTCGTCATTAACCTATATAACAAATGTTATCAGCAATATGCCTCGTCAAAAATCACTCAAAAAGGCCACCCCGAATCGTACACACGGCAACGTCAAGTGGTTGGCAGGGCACACTAACGTAGTGTATGTGTGCACACTAACGTTGTCTATGTGTGCATAAACGCAGAAATCGGTTTACACACCAGTAACAAACCACACACACACACAACAGCACAAACGAGTTTGCGCGTAGGCAAACGCCCGCATACCAGCTGTGACATAAAAATATCAACCGGTAGTGTTAGTGAAATAGTTATAAAATTGATGTGAAGCAAAATTTCACTACCTGTGTCTATACACTTCGTAGCTCATTGGTAGAATGTTAGACTAATGAAACATAGGTCGTGAGTTCGAGTCCACGGATGGTTATTTTTATTTAACTTAATTTAAATTTTGCGTTCATTTAAACGCTGTTGAGTATAAAATTAATATATTTGAAACTGACAAATGACTACAAGCTGCATAGCTGTCGACTATTTCTCTTCGCCAAAAATATATGATTCGTTCTTCATTTGAGAATTAAAACCATTCTACCCTCATACAATATGAATAAACGAAATTTGTTTTTAGTTTTAGTGACAATTCACCTCTGCGTCTGCAAAGTGATTCACTTTGTGATTTGTCAATTTAATTAATTACTCTTCGCAGTCACTATGGAAAGTCACTTAACCATGTTCAAAAAGGCGGAGATACTTAATCGTATTTATATGAACAAAACATTACAATTAGTGAAATCGCAAGACGTTTAACGGTAAGTAACATAGAATTGCAAATATTTTATTTGACTGTTAGAATATTTGTATTTGTATAAGCTAAGTATTTGTTTTTTTTGTTTGCAGAGGAGAACTGTTCAATTATGGGTTCACCGATACGCAGATTCGGGACATGTAGACAGTAGTCGTCTATACGGATGCATCACCACGCCATCGAGAAATCGTAGCTGCACATAGCGCTGATCCGTTCTGCAGCACCCGTTCTACGGCCACAACACATAATCTATCCCTACAAACCGTACGGGTTCACTTGCGTGCTGCTGGGTTGCGGTGTCGGAGGCCGACGAAGAAAACTGCTCTAACCGATCAGCATCGTCGAAACAGAGTGCGTTTTGCGACTGACTATTTTAAACTTTGATTGGTGCAACAATGTGGTGATATTTAGTGATGAAAAGTCCTTTAAATCAGACAAGGATGGACGTAAGATATTATGGCGAAAAAGTGGTGAAAATTATAGTTAGTGGGGTTAGCTCAGTAATTTTTATTTTTTCCATTTGTATAAGATTTTAGTTATTTTGTTAAATACTTATTATTATTTACAATTATGGGTAAGCCAATGTGTTAATGATGTTATTGTTACTGAGGTTGGAATAAGTTATCTTATTTCTAGCTAATTAACATGTTGATTCATATAACTAATGACTTGCCTATTTACTATAGTAAAACAGCCAGTCCATCTTTTTCTGATGTTTATTATGATTTAAAACTGCTAATTGAAAATTTTCTTTATTAATATAAACTAAAACTATGTTTTAAAACGGAAAACAACAAAAACGTAACATCCTTAATGTTTATGTTACGGCAAGAATAAATTTGGTAATTTTAACACTTAATAACTTGTTTCATTTACTTTCTGTGTTGCTTTTATTCGTATATACTACAATAATATTATTAACCATATTAAAAATAAATTAAATCTATAAAAAAAAAACAAAAAAGGAATATTGTAAGTTCAGTGGGATTTGAACCACCATACCGATTATTGTAAGTCTTGTATCATACCAACTGAGCCATTCAATCTATTACAATCCCTCGCAAAATTTTGCTTCATATCATAAAAACAATGAATCATTGTCACTGGCACAACTACATGCTTACAATATCCGTGTGTGGGTTGCCCAGAACTAAATAATTACGTCGACGTCGCCGACACACATATACACTACCTACGTTAGTGTGCCCTGCCAACCATTTAACGTTGCCGTGTGTACCTGGCCCAAAGGTACCCATTAGGTACTTTTAACTTAGAGCGTGTTTCATAAAATAGAATATGGCGCTATGTTGGCCACCCTGTCTGACAAGCCTGTAATGTTCGCAACTTAGCTATTTTATAGCAAAATCTAGATACATTTTAATTAATGTCAGCCAGCTACTGTTTTTAAATTTAAAGGAATGCATCAAATATCAAATTACCCTGTACATAATATTTCGGCAGTCGGCAAAAAAGTCTGACTAAAGTTTTTTTTTATCTTTACATACATAAACATAAAATCACCGATTTTAGGGTAGTTTATCTTTTATAAAAGACACAAAAATTTGCAAGATATGCTTCTACACAGACAGCATGGCTATTCTATGTGCCTAAGAACTGCGACAAAATCTAAATTAATTTTAGAATGTCACAGAACACTGAAAACATTGAGCATTTTGAATGATGTAACAATACAATGGACGAAAGGTCATAACGATATAATTGGAAATTGCGAGACTGACCGATTAACGAGAATGGGGTCGAATATCCTACCTATAGGACCACAACCATTTATTACTCTGTCACCAAAGGCAATAAGGCAATGTCTTACAGACAAAACACTATCCGAACACAATCAGGAGTGGCAAAACCGGGTAGACTGTAGACAAACTAAAGCGTTCATTCCATCACACAACTATAAATTTACACGCTACTTACTCAACCTGTCCCGTAGTAATATATCATTAATGGTAGGATTAATAACAGGACACTGTTGCGTGAATAAACACTTATATACCATAGGTAACTCAACTAGTCCCTTATGACATGACAGACATAACATAACTAGACATGTAAGGAAGTAGATGAGACGGTTGAACACATTCTTTTAGCTTGTCCACCTACTACAGAAACAAGATTATCTATTCTTGGACCAACAGAGCGCCTATCTCAGCTATTGGAACACCCAGGCTTGCTACTCCAGTTTACTCGGGAGCTAGGCTGGCTGAGCATCATCATCATCAATCATTTATTCAATTCACAATAATAAATTGTATCTGAATGTCACTTAAAAATACTTACAACTAAAAACTAAATCAAGAAAAATTAAAATATAAATTGTTGCATGCAGTACATATTTACACTTAATAGTATTGAATAAATAAATTGTAGTTATAAATTAGAGTAAATTAATAATAAATAAAAAAATAGTAATAATAATTATGAAGTTAATACAATTAAAATGTCAAAATCAATCATGCATATTGATATATTCATCTAATGTGTAGAAGCACTTTTCCAACAAGAAGGCACGCAAACCTTTTTCAAACCTTGTGACATTGTCAATTTGTTTTAAGTCGATTGGAAGCTTGTTATATAGGAAAACTGCCTGGTATCGCGCACAGTGTTTCGCAATTTTCAGTCTAGCCGTCAACATTTCAATACGAATTTCTTTCCGTCTCGACTTGTTTCTTGTCGTTCTCTCGTCAGCTGACTCATACCTAGGCAAGTTTTTAGCGAGGTAAGTTAAAAGTACTAAAATGTATAAGGAAGGGACGGTTAAGATGCCCAACCTAACAAAAAATTCTCTACAGGAGACCCAGGGTGCAATTCGTACCATTGTTCGTATGGCCCGTTTTTGACTTACGAACGCTTTCCTCATATTGTAGTAATGACTTTGACCCCAGAACATTATGCTGTATCTTAACCTCGACTCCACTAATGCAAAGTATACCATTTTGAGACGTTCGAGGCTAAGCTCATCTCTTAAGCTTCTGATAGCAAAGCATGCTGAACTAATTGAACCCTCTATTGATATAAGCTCCTGCTTCCAGTTCAGGAATGTGTCAATGGTAACACCTAAGAACTTGACTTCTTCAACCAAACCGATCTTATCTCCATTGAACTCAATATCCAGCGTATCATGATTTCTGGCTGTGTTTCTGAAGATAATAGCACTAGTTTTATTTGGGTTCAAGTGGAGATTGTTGCTACTGAACCATGTATCGAAAGCTGTGAGAGCGGCTGTAACGTTTTGATTCAGTGTGTTAAGGTCGTCAGCATACAGTACCGCGTTTGTATCATCTGCGTATAAAACTAATTCAATATTTGGGATATTTCGGTACATATAGCTGATGAGATCATTTGTGAAGGTGATGAAGAAGATTGGGCCCAGAATTGATCCCTGAGGAACACCTCTCGTCACCTTAACCATTTTAGACTTAACAACCCTTTCTGTGCCGTTGTCGTCACATTTTAATTCAACAAATTGATGTCTATTTTGTAAATAATTTTTAAATATGTCAAACGCTTGTCCTCTTACTCCGTAGTGTTCTAATTTAGTTAGTAATATTGAGTGGTCGACTGTGTCAAAAGCTGCACTTAAATCTAGAAATAAACCAAGCACCTTCTTACGATCGTTCAGCTTTTTTATAGTGTCGTCGACAAGAGACTCAATGGCATCTATTGTACCAACTCCCTTCTGATAGCCAAACTGTCTATGGTTTAATACCTTGTTGGTATTTAAGAGCTGAAATCAAGGGGATATGTACAAAGGTTCCACTCGAGAGAGCCACGTACAGGAACTTCACCCCCTACCAGAATAGAATAGGGATAGGGGAATACCTAGTTTATTAGAGATATTGTGGCAACACTGAAAGCTATTGCTGCCAACATAACACCATAAATGTCAAATGCTTTTCATGTTTCAATCTTCAATCAAATCGCGCTGCAGCGCTGCAAGCGCTCGTCAAAACGTCAAAAGCCGCAAACACTTTGTCACACAGACAAGTTCGTATTCACAGACTAACAGTAGGTAAGGTTCAGATCTCAGAATATGGATTAAACAAAAACATAGCATACACTTTGATAAACAATACGAAACATTGTTAAGTAATTCAAAAATTTATGTACAGCGAAAAGAGTAAAAAGGCCTGTCAAATATTCCTTCCTACTCTCACGTATGTAACGGCCGCCATTTTTATATTGTTTCTTTATATGACCGTGTTATTAAAAAAAAATTGCGTTTACTATAAAATTTACACTCGGCTCACTGTACTACGAATCTACTATTGTTGCGTGACGAATCGGCCGTGCGTGTGCCATTGATAATGTGCAGAATCACGCACCTTGGCAAGGAAATTGATTACGGATCGAAATTCAAACCCATGCCTTATATTATGAAGGAGTGTCTTTTTATGCCAACCACAGTTGATTTCAGCAATACTACTAACGTCCTACATACATATACAATACATACTTACCTCTGCTAGAATCAGATCATTTATCACATCAAAATTCCTTTGCCACAGACTTTTGCCTATGTTGGCATCCAACCTACCTGAATGGTGGATGGTATTCCATAATCAGGGTGTCCACTTTCTGGAAAGTCAGGGATAGTCAGGGAAAAGTCAGGGAAGCTCAAGGTGGTCATGGAAAGTCAGTGAAATTGATGGGCCACCTGGAAAGTCAGGGAAAAATTACTAGTTTAGCATATTTTTTTGCAAAATTGTACTTCAGAAAAATAATAACCAGTATAGGAATATACTGGTTATTATTTTTCTTCTATTTTAAACGTAAAATACATAATTCATAAAATAAAATCTCGTAACCCAGATTCCAGACTCAGTTCATAGTTTGTTTAATAGTAAAATGATGTCTCCTTAATTAAATTTCTTTCAAAAGAGTGTGACTCAGCTTGCCATTCTGAACAACTTTTGTTTTAAGAGTTCGTGATGACAAATAAGTCCCCAAATAACGTGTTGGTGTTGGTGCAGACGCGCTGTTTTCACTCATCAATTCTCATAATTTGCTACGGCAGCGGGAGCGCAGAGATGCAGAAGCGTTGCCTCCACACGGCACCTAATGATTTTTTTTTAAAGCGTCGTGCCCATACGAAAATATTAGATTTTGGTTTTCTTTTAAATTAATTACGGTATTTATAAACCTAAACACGCTTTACTCGAGTTATTTCGGGGTTGAAGGCTCTAAGATTACTATATCCCTGGTGCTAGCACAAGTTATATCATTAAGTACACAAACTAAAAAGTTTATTTTATCTACCTGCTTCCAACCGCTGTACTACCATCAATAAGTGTGCTTAAATAAAATTAAATAGGTCTTACTAACGACATTTGCAATAATAACCAGTGGATCCCGCTTGGGCTTCCAAACTTTTAATGACTTTTTATAAAGTAATAAGTAAAAAAATATATATTTCTCAATTTCGCAAGTACAAAAAAGAATTACACGTTATGGCAAAATAAAAGTATTTAAACTTTGTTGTACAAAAAAAATTGTAGGTTCTTATTTATAATTTATCATTGCTTTCTATACATAATGTTACAATAGTGGTAGGTAGCGTAGCCGAAATAGGGTGACTCAGGGGATCACTCGAAACAACTTTTGTTCTACGTGTTTTTGAAATTCGCGTTTTTTTTCTCATATAACTTCACCTGTCTAGCAAAGTTGTGTGGAAAATCTTTTTTTTTCGAATTTCATGTTGTTCAAAATGATCTGTCTGAGTCACTCTCGTCTCTTTCGGCTTATACTATACACTTTTTACAGCCACCTGTATAAATATTTTACGCAAGTTTTTTTTAATAAGTGTCGCAAATTAACGGAAAACTTTCAAATCAAGCTTTTGTTTATTTTGATCTCTGGTCAGGGAACATATCTGAAATGGCCAGGGAAAGTCAGGGAATTTTTTGGAGCATTCTGAGTGGACACCCTGATAATCAGTACTTACATTATCTGAACTTTGCCTCAAATAAACGTAGATATTTGCCTAGTTGTAGTATCGGCTGTCGATAAACGGTACACAAGGGTATTCAATTAAATAAAACAATCGACTTTATTTACAAAATCTTATTTTCATGTAGAAGACAGTGGGTTAGATCACACTAGGAGAAGGTATAGGCAGGATATCACAAACATTTAGTTTTACATGTTTCTTTTACATTTAGACTGACGAACGCTTACATTCTAGGTACATTCATAATATTTAAATATTACTTATACATACATTATATGCCATCTAAAACGTTTTGTTAACAAGTGCAACGTAGATTTATACTCGTTTCACAATTTTTAAGCTCTACAGTTTATTAATATTTTTTTTCACAGTAAGTACCTACTTAGAAAGCTTATAAACGAAACAGGAAAATCAGGAAATTATAAGAGTGGAAACAGTTCCGTATTCTTATCATCTTTAAGACGGAAAACGTAACGACAAAGAAACTGTCCATTGATACGGAAATAACTCAAGGAAAGGTTTTTCTTCACTGTCTTTTCCAACAACATGATATTATGAGCAGTTTTCATTGTTAGAAATTTCATCATAACTTACTTATCGTTTTCTCTGTCTTCCAATATTATAATCTTCTCGATAAAATTATAATGTGCATTATAATATTTAATATAATATGTTATAAATATTAAAAATATTGTGAGATATCAGTATGAATCCGGTCACAATATGTCTAATTTGTAACTTATCTTGTGGACAAGAACCACACATAATAATACAACAAAAATAGGAGATATGTATTCAGTATATCAATGTTATAGTCAGTTATGTTAGTTATGTATAAACATAAAAGGAGCCGCCGTTACTAAATAGGTAAGTACATATACAGGGTGATTGGTAATTAGTGGCGGACCCGTTAAGGGAAGATAGAAGAGGTCGATTCTAGTCGATTTTCTCTGCAGATTTCACACACAAGTTAAGCAGAACTTAAACAGCATTTTGTAACAGCGCTGTGATTGGCTCAATGGCTGGACTGTCATTGAACGGACACCAAATACTCAACTCAGAAATAAGTGTTAAAAAAAATCTAGAGAGAGTCTTGGTAGTCTTGGTACGTAGGTACCGTCACTCATCCTCATCCCACCACTTCGTAAAATCGAGAAAGTTCCTTTAACTACCGCCATTGGAGCTAAGTCGGGAGCTTTCACGGACCTTTGATTCTATTATTCGAATCTTTTATCTCGTATTTTCTGTCCACTACAGGAAATAATCTGATTTGGTTGGGGAAAATAAAATATGGAAGGAGGTGATTTTATCCAGTCTCCGATACACTGTACAGCGGTTTAATACTTGCTATTTAGATTGTGCTGTGTGGATTGGTACTTCGCTGCTTATCCTATAAATAGGTATTCAAAATCTCTTTAGGATAATAGAAATATTGTTGGTAGTGTTCCCTACCGCTTGAGTCGCGAGTTCACTACAACACACGATCGATCGCACGACGAGTTGACCAAGTTGCGCATGGGATATTATTGTTAAATAGAGCCAGCAATGGATTTACCCTGTGTTTGTTTACCTATCAGGCATAGGGCACATGCTGGCCCGTATTCAAAACAATGCGGTAGACATTGTTTGTCATGACTCGCATCTCATACGTCTGAATAGACCTTAATTAAATTACTTTTTTGTGCATTATTGTTGCTATGCAACTATTTTTAAGCGGCGGCCAACATTAGTAAATTAAACGTGGGCAATTCCGATTAAAATATTGTTACATATGGATATCTACGATATGTGATCCCGAGTGGGGAATAAGATGAGACAAACGTACAGCCGCCCACACTAGCCAATAGCTTTAGTGTATTGGTCTATGGCTATGGAAAATAGTTTTGTGGTGGTCATTGGTCCAGCAGTGAGTGTGACTGTTGTGAGCGATTACTGGCTGATATACTTAGATGATGCAGAATATTAATCTACAGATAAGTATCATAGACGTATTTGTAGGAGATACAAACATTTAAAAAAGGATTGTAGATATTATAGCAAATGTACAAGACTTTTTATCATCCTGTATTAAGTATTTTTATTAAATGGTAAAAATGCTTTGTGGAGGTAAATTATTAAGTACAAAAATCTTGCTACAAAGATATTGCCAAGGTGTCTACTAAATATATATTTGTCGCTAAGGTACAATATAATTATTATTTTAAACATTTAATATAAAATATTAACATTCTTTCATTTTATCATGTAGAATGTAGGTAAGCACAAGATGTAAATAACTTCCAGGGTTCATAATTTCATAAAGTGAGCCACAAAATTACTCAATGTTGACCGAAAAAAAGACTCCCGATATTAAAAATAGTTGTGACCTCATAGCCGTTACTTTGATATTTTTATTTAATATAAATATTTAGCTTCCATGTGATAGTATGAAAGCCAATATTTCTCCCTTAAGTACTATTAAGCGTCATTACACCAGCCACATTAACATTACCTACATAGTTTGAAGAGGTCAAGGGCTTTATTAGATTATCTACAAATACATTATAAGTAACATTAATTTCTTACATCATTTACTTAATCAATGAAGAATCATTGCTGAACATTATTGAAGAAAAGATTATTATGTAGGTACTTAAACAAAATATCTGGTTCAGACGGTTAATGTATTAAAAAAATACTTTAGGGAGTAGATTTTTTTTCACGAGTTTGCAGAAGTCGTTAAGTTTCAGTCAGGCATGTTGTATCAAAATTAACAGGTGTAATACTAAGAATATGTATTTATTCTTTTTATTTTCTTTTCAATTTAAGTAGGTATTAGGTGAATGAATTTTACCACATGTAAGTAGATAGGTATTGTTGACGTACATTAGCTAGATAGACTAGTTAGTAAATATACCTACCTAGATAAATTTATCACAAAACACATACATCATAGCAATATTCGTTATATTCTCTTTTCTACAATATCTATCCTTTAGAAATGATGATACCACTTATTTACATGCATTGACGTTTCTTCTATTCCTTGGCATAGATAGGTAGACTATAGTACCTACCTAAGTACCTACTTCAAAATATTTAAACCCTCAAATCGCCAACATCATGAAAAAGCGATCCGCGTTGTCAATAACATATCGCATACCACGTAAGTACATAGGTACCTAACAACACTTTACACTGTGCGGTATTGATCAGCATGATGTTGTTGTAACCTATTTTTGTATAAATAGATTCTGTAAATATAAATTGAAACCTGACATACATATAATATATGTAGGTTCTTTATTAAATTATCTTCCAAACGTAGACCCAGAATATATAAAATTTACCTATTAGGCGATTCTCACACTGCCCCGCATGATGCAGCGTAGCGCGTGGATGCGTGTTCTACCGTTGCTTGTAAGTATCTCCGTTTGTATGGAAAACACGCACAGTCTAACACACAGAAAATGCATCCACGCGCGTTCATGCGGATCACGCGCATACACGCGGAGAAACATGCACCCCCGCGCGTAGGTGCGGGGCTAGACGCAAGGTATGGCACACCGAATCCCGCAGTGCCGCGCGTGATTTTGAATGGGCGTGACGTGTGTGTTTGAAAATGGATCTCGATATCGATCGATTTATTATTTAGGTCCCAATAATTTTGAACAAATTACCCATTTAAAGATCTTGTTTGTAAATAAGGTTGTACCCAGTATCTTCTATAGGCACGATTTCTTTTAATTCGACCGTACAAAAACCAAACAGTTAGTATAATGGCAGCGTCCTGAATGAGTTCCACACTATTAACCATTTTTATCAAAACTATCGTGATGCTCAGTACTGCACGACCACCACAGAGAACGGCGAATAAATGAGAGCCGCCGTGCGTAAATCTACAAAACGCACCTATGCGCGTGAGTGCGCAAAAAACCCGCACGATGATGCAGATCTGCACTCCCGCAGGAACGCGCGCAGGTGCGTCGACACGCAATATGCAGCATGATGCGGGGCAGTGTGAAGATCGCCTTAGGGTATCCGATAACCACCCTCAAAGCAAACTCGATTAACTGAACGTCTCAATCAAAACCATCTCAAGGAAAATGAAGAAAATCCAATCTGACGAAACTCCTTGCTCTTAGCCCTCAGAATAATGATAAAGTTAGCGCGACGACGGTGATCCTCAGAATAATGATGCGCGACGGTGATTTAGCGTTTAGTGAAGGGATTATTGCGAGCGGTGGTGCGGGCTGCGGCGGCCGCGGTCTGGGTGCAGTTGCAGAGAGCGTCGAACATGCGAAGCACGAAGCCCCTAGCTCGGCCTAGGCGGCGCTTCAGATTACCTGGAACAATGCACAGAGGAGGTTACGTTAGTTATACTATACAGCTGTTCACATGACATCAGCTAGATTGCAAAGTGTGGACAGGAGCAGCACAGGACCGAAATAATTGGCGTACACAAAAGGAGGCCTATACCCAACAGTGGGCGATAGAGGGCTGATGATGATGATGAAGACACATGTTCCAAAGTGGTATAGTAAGCCGAAAGAGGGTTGCGTTATTGTAGTGAAGTACTGATCCAGTAAATTTTGTTTCACGGGTATGTACTACACTGCCGGGCAATGAAATAGTTCCACCCGCAAAATGCCGACAAACACCTTAATATCTCCTAAGATATAGAACCTATGTAGCTTCATGAATTAAAAAGTTTAATGAAATATAGTTTATTATGCAAACATTTTTAAATGGAAACTCTTTTTAATAGTGTTATTTTCGAAGCCATGGACAAAAAAACATAAGAAGCAAAATTTTCGGGTTTTAAAGTTTAGGAAAACATTTGCTTCGTTTTTAGTTTTGCTTTTTATTTCATTCTTTTTTTTGTCGTTGTGAAATAATTATGAAATTGTAAAGTCTTGCGGCTCTCGTACCCATAAATCATGCCAGTATCACGCGAGGATTGTGCGAGAATCATCACCATGGTGGACATGGGAACCAGCCAAAGAAATGCGGCCAGAATAATGGGCGTGACTCATACTACTGTACGACGAGTGATCTAAAGGTATAGGGAGACTGGATTAAACCTGAGAAGACCAGGTACTGGCAAGCCAAGGTGCACAACAGTCCGAAAAGATCGATTCATTGCGGAAATCATGTTAAGAAATCGACATCAGACGGGAGTAGCCGTTCAACAACAACTTCTACAAGCTCGAAGGGAGCCAATAAGCGAGTGGACAGTCAGGAGACGTCTTGCCAAAAGAAGATTTAAGCATTATAAGCCAGCAATTGGCCCAAAACTGGAACGGCATCATAAAGTTTCCCGATTGCGATACGCCCGTGATCATACAGAATGGGGTGAGGACGAATGGGGCAGAGTGATGTTCTCAGATGAGTCATAATTCATGCTGTACCATCGTGATGGGAGGAAAAGAGTCTACCGACAACCAGGAGAACATTTCTCACAAGTATGTTTTGAAGAAAAAGTGGCACACGTCGGAGCCAGCTTTCGCGTGCGGGCGGGTAACTCTGCAGAGGGTCGAACAGCGTTAGTTCCGATCGAGAACGGGAACCTAACTGCTGTGAGATACATCAATGAGGTCCTCAATGAACATGCTGGTCCGTTTTTGGCCAATATGGGCGAGAATGCAATGTTCATGCACGATAATACACGGGCGCATACTGCTCAAGTTGTAAATGAGTATCTTCATGACGTAGGAATCCACAAAATGGAGTGGCCTGCAAGGAGCCCCGGTTTGAATCCCATTGAGCATGCCTGGGACGAGCTCGACATACCTGTGAGAGACCGAGTTCCACCTCCGATTACACTTCGTGGCTTGAAAGACGCGCTCATCAAAGAATGGGAGAACATTCCTCAGCATATGCTGAGGAATCTGGTATTCAGCATGCCCAATCGCGTAGAAGCTGTATTGAGAGCACGTGGAGGAAACACCAAGTACTGAGTTATCAAAATACCACGTTTACACCTAATAAACGCATAGTTAGAGATTTTGTTTTATTTGCCAAATGCCCCATTTTTTGAAAAACATATAATTTAAAATTTTATTACAATATTTAAGTTTTTACATGGGAATATTCTGATGCGCAATTAAATATTCTTCAATATTGCAGAAGGCGTCATTAAGCTAGCATTTTCCGTTTAGGAGTAATTTGATGTTATATCAGTGGAACTATTTCATTGCCCGGCAGTGTATAATGTAGTGTAGAGCTATAGCTAAAGTCCGGTTCAGTAGTCACACTACCTAAATTATTTCATATTTTGTGGTTCAGCTCTACCTACTGATATTGGGTACATCTATAGCTACCTTCACTGAAAACTAAATAAACGGAAGATTTTCACTGAACGCTGGCATGCCTTTGTTGTCGACTGCAGTGTAGTGTTGTTGTCGAACCTGCATAACTGTGGCCGACATTGTCATCGGCAAACAATGCCGCGCTAATTGCAAACAATCAGTCATTAGCCAGACTAATTGCCGCGACTCATTACATCACAATTTGTGTTTTTCAAAGAAATACCAGAGGATAAGAGTCATGAAATTAAAAACGTTAACGATATTGCCGAAATACTGATTTTGAAGCAACTTTTCTATTACCTTTATATCTAAGTACCTACTTACTTTCTTTTATTGATTTGATCGCGCAAAATTTCAAATATTATTCGAATGTATCATGGAACTTTATTATACAGACACTTGTTAAATCTACTTAATACCTAATACGGATGCATGGATTTAGGAGCTAGGTGGAACCTAAGATTTTCAGCAAAACCGCAAACTTCATAAAATGCTTATCCATTCTCAGCAAAGAAACATGTCGTGAATAAAATTGTTTCCAGGTGTGTACGCCCAACCACTTATTATGGTTCAGGTGACCTAGAAAAGGGGTCACGGGGTTCGATGGAGCTCGACTCTGTCTTACCCAACTTAAGCTATAAAATAAGCGAGTAATGATTGACTCTATAAAAGTTCGCTAAAGTTGCCCGTCTAACGTGTACCAAGGATCGTATTATTTTGAACTTCACTACATTGAATGACGAGAAAACCAGTGAAAATTACAAGTTAGAAATTGTAAGGCGGTTTGTAGAAACACTGTTTTATGGGTCGACTGGGAGTAATTAAACGAACGAACTGTAATCATGACAAGGTAGCTACCCTCGTTACGAGGTAGTCTGTAGTTTCAGGGCAATTCGTCTGCTGAAACAACTGCACAAAGTAGTGCTATTATCCTCAACATAAAGTAAGTATATAAGTACCTATCTAGTACATAAATATCGTCTTAAAGATAAGTTTTCACTGAGTGATAGGTTTAAGAAATGTATAGGTATAGAAATTACTATATTCCGCAAAGTCTTGATATTGAAAAAAATTACTTCTCGCATTTAAAATATTAATATCAAACGAAGGTGATCCGTTTAATAAAACTTTAAAAAGCGTACCCATTCAAAACTCAAAGCCGATTCTACGTCTAATCTTGTAAGATTACCTACAACCCCCTTTTCATCACAGAGAATATTTTATATAGACTGCCGCCTAATCCTCCCTTAACAATCTGGTCACTAAGCCTTATTGATCGCGGAGGGTCCTCGGCCGGCGACTCACTGCGGGACCCTAATTGGACCCAGTCGGGGTCTACTTATCGCACCGCCCGGGAACTACTAATTGATTGTAGCTGGGGGGTCACTCTTTATGACGAAAAAAGAAGATTCAGAGCGCTGCTGCGCAACCCGACTCTATCTCGTTTCATGTAACGTGACGATTGCACGACAGGCCTCGGTTGTTAGTTATTCGTCAGTGTAGAGTAGCCTCCCGTACCCACTGGGGTACACGCTTGTGGAGTCAACTGCAGGAGCTTTCAATGTTGTAGTGAAATGTTATAATGTTGATAAACTCCTTGTTACAGTTCGGTAGTTCTCAAATTGGCTTTTGCACTTTTGTACCTTATCAAACTAACAAACAAACTACTTATTCATTCTTTCAAAGATTGACAGTTGGTTAGTGTGATGAAGCACAAAAGTATAATCGCACCCAACTTCAGGAACTGTCAAGTTGTTTGGACCGAACTGTACAGTATAAGGCAGATAAATCTGACCCCTCTCAAAAGCATTCTTATTATCAGTGCAAATGACCGTAGTAGCTGTAACCGGAGTGCTTTTCAGTTTCAAGGTTGCAACTACTTACTTAGTATTGTTCGGCAAGGTTTTCTTGTATAAGCCTTAAAAGATTTACGTATCGAATACACCTAACTATGCACCTAAGCAGCATGGTTCAAATGCTTGCATGCCATAATGTAATCAATTAAAAATAAAGGTAAGTAGTTAAGTTAATGGCAAATTTCGCTTTGTGCCAAATTCCAAACACAGTTGGCTGTTATGTACCTACCTACCTATCATAGTACAAATATTTACCCACTCCGAGTTTGATTGTGGCTTACAGTCAAACAATATACCTACCTACTTTCTTACGAGTAGCTATATCAGCCAAAAAATATTCTAGCAAAGGTCTATTGAAAAATATTGATATTGAAAACACGAAGTGTTTGACGGCTAAAAAGTTTTCATTTTCCATAGGTATTGTTTCTTTATCCACGGACTTTATTTATACTAGAGAATAGGTACTTACATATTTAAGTTTAAGAAACACAATGACGAGTCCATTTTTGCACGAAGAAACTAGGTATAACCCTGTGGTATAACCTAAAGAGTTCATAAAAATAAACTTCCATAGAAACTGGATTTTTATTCCATCCATTATAAGCGTCATCGTGACAACATTCGAATTTAGACTTTCTGTTCAGCACGAATTAAGAGTCTAACTTCGATTACCACAATGATGATAGGTACAAGCCGGGTTCCGCTCATCTCGCATAATCTTTAGTGACCAAAACTCATTTCGCATAACTCGTATGGTCTAAACTTTTTTGGCCGAACCATCACTTTGCCAAGACTTATGTGGCATAAGGCTCGTTTCGTCTAAAACTCTTTAGGGACAATCTTTAAACACCTAAGTTTCGTTTGCTCAAATTTATGTTCGTCTATACCTATGTATAATCTTGTTTCTCCTAATGTTATCTTAATAAATAATATATTAAGTATGTAGTAAATGTACAAATTGTGGTATTTTTCTCCTACATCCCGAAAACCACGATATTGTATGATCAAAAAATCGAAAGTTAACGATCAATATAATTATTACGAACCCCATGAGATCGAAACCTAAAAATAGGTGCGACGACGAGCAAAGCGAGGAGGAGCGTGTTAGGTGCACATGTTCATCAAAACCAAAGCGGAGCGCAGCGAAGCGGAGCGGAGCGGAGCGGAGCGTTTTCCAAACAGCGGAAACAATACAAGGCACCAGTTTGCGCTATGTAGGGAGACGCTCCGTCAAAGTTAAAGCCAAACGAATATTATTACTTTGTATAAACCTAATAACCTCTGCCATAGCATTATTAGGCTATTCAAGATTTGGCCATACCATTATTAGGCTAAACAATGTTATGCGAAATAACTTTTTACTAAACGAGATTTATGCCATACGATTTTCGGCGTAACGAGACTTTGACCAAACGTTACTATGCAATACGAGATTAGGCAAATAAATCTTATGCCGAAAAAGGTAGAACCGTACAAGCCTCTTTTAATGTAAACTGACAGTGGGGGTTAAGGTTAGTTTATTAGAGTATTGTTACCAAAGGGGTTAAGGGGCAAAAGCCGCGACCGTGAGCGTAGCGAGGTCGCTAATAACCCGAGGGACTAACAAAGGGGTTCCCCTGATTTAAACACTTTCATGATTTTCATTACAAATGTGAAGATATTAAAAATAAAAACATGAATGATAGTGCTTTGTTTAAGAAGGCTTTTACTTGAAATGTATCATAGTTAATCGCATTTTAGATGCAAGATAGCAAATTTTCCCCGGGCATGAAAAGAGCAATTTTCACTCCTCTTTTCAGGCAAAATACAACTACTTTCAGAGCATGAGTAATGAAAACTCCTTTGTGCATCCGAGCGACAGTGAAGTGTACGTGTCACATCACATGTTGTGAATCGTATCATTATGATAGACAGTCAAGACCACAAAATCCCAGTATACCTATAGGTACCTTGATAGTTATATATGAACCTGAATAATAATAAGGCCTAAGGCTGTTGGAAAAATGAAATAGATATACCTACTTAAGTAAAATTGTACTAGAAATAAGTAAAAAATTGTATTAGATATTAGGGAAAAGTTGAAAAGATGCTCGAGGAGTTTCTTTCGCCATTTCTTTCCTCCTTACTGACGGGGCCTTTGTGAAATGGTGGTAGATTAGGACTTGTAGGTACAAGGACAAACCTAAATAGAGATAAATCCTCCAGTAAAGAAAAAAATCGCTTTAAGCGATAAGACCAGCATTTTTGTACATAATATGTGTTAGTATTTTAGTTGAAAAAGTAAGTTTATTTTATGTGTGTGTACACACGGCAACATCAAATGGTCGGCAGGGCACACTAACGTAGTGGCGTGTTTTGAAACTATACAAGGCCAGAACGCACCCATAGTGTACTAGCACTGTATAGTTTCAAGTGAAAAAAAATATTATTTAACTTGAAAATATACACGATTTGTGCGTACTAATCGCGTATACTTTCAAGTTGGGAATTACTGAATCGTTCTTGAAAATATACATTGCTATTACGCACATTGCTTGATTCGCGTACTTGTCGCATATAATTTGTACCTACATGCTGATTCTGATTTACTTAACTATTTCGGTAAATGTACATGACTATAATTTACTTGTTCTGCCTGTCATACTTATAGAATGTTAATAAATAAAGATGAACAAGCTCTAATTTGATTGATAAATTGATATTTATAGCAATCATACTTGCAAGTAAGAATACTTATATCTTATTATTTATATGAATTAATAGTAATACCTACTATACTCACGAGCAATGAAAAAGTTCCAGTGACGATAGCTCCTGAACGGAAAAGACTAGCTTAATGAAGCCGTCGGCAATATTAAAGTACATTTAAGAGCGCATCAAAATATTATTAAAACCAACTAAAAACGTTCATTTTGATCAAATTCTAAATTAAATGTTTTAAAAAATTGGGGTGATTTGGTGTTGACTTTTTGCTACTTGGACTTATTTATTGCTCGTGATTGTAGTAGGTATTACAGACCTATAATTATCAAGTTTTGAATTCACCGTAATTGTATTTTATGAATTGTTCTACACCCTCTTCTCTTTTAGTATTTACAACAGTTCTACAGTTTAATTTAAATCAATTTACTTTTTAACTGTACGATGTAAACAAAAAACACGTTACGAAAACAATGCCAAGTGCGGAATGATGATGCAATGTTTAGAAAGCAATAGACTTATTACTATTTCACATGAAAGAAAGAGAGAGCAACAATTCAAAAGGGCTACCTGGTAACTAATCATGTATAGTTTCAAGTGCTCGCATTGCCGCTTGGCACTTGAAAATATACACGATTAGTACGCAGTGGTAACTGCTACAGTATATTTTCAAGCCATAATTTTGGCCCAACTTACTTGAAAATATACGCGATTAGTGCGTAATGGCCTTGTATACTTTCAAGTAAATCATGGCACCATTTTAATTTGAAAATATACGCGAGCAGTCCCAGCCTCTGCGTTCTGGCCTTGTATAGTTTCAAAACACGCAACGTAGTGTATGTGTGCACACTAACGTTGTCTATGTGTGCATAAACGCAGAAATCGGTTTACACACCAGTAACAAACCACACACACACACACACACACACAACAGCACAAACGAGTTTGCGCGTAGGCAAACGCCCGCATACCAGCTGTGACATAAAAATATCAACCGGTAGTGTTAGTGAAATAGTTATAAAATTGATGTGAAGCAAAATTTCACTACCTGTGTCTATACACTTCGTAGCTCATTGGTAGAATGTTAGACTAATGAAACATAGGTCGTGAGTTCGAGTCCACGGATGGTTATTTTTATTTAACTTAATTCAAATTTTGCGTTCATTTAAACGCTGTTGAGTATAAAATTAATATATTTGAAACTGACAAATGACTACAAGCTGCATAGCTGTCGACTATTTCTCTTCGCCAAAAATATATGATTCGTTCTTCATTTGAGAATTAAAACCATTCTACCCTCATACAATATGAATAAACGAAATTTGTTTTTAGTTTTAGTGACAATTCACCTCTGCGTCTGCAAAGTGATTCACTTTGTGATTTGTCAATTTAATTAATTACTCTTCGCAGTCAGTATGGAAAGTCACTTAACCATGTTCAAAAAGGCGGAGATAATCGTATTTATATGAACAAAACATTACAATTAGTGAAATCGCAAGACGTTTAACGGTAAGTAACATAGAATTGTAAATATTTTATTTGACTGTTAGAATATTTGTATTTGTATAAGCTAAGTATTTGTTTTTTTTTGTTTGCAGAGGAGAACTGTTCAATTATGGGTTCACCGATACGCAGATTCGGGACATGTAGACAGTAGTCGTCTATACGGATGCATCACCACGCCATCGAGATATCGTAGCTGCACATAGCGCTGATCCGTTCTGCAGCACCCGTTCTACGGCCACAACACATAATCTATCCCTACAAACCGTACGGGTTCACTTGCGTGCTGCTGGGTTGCGGTGTCGGAAGCCGACGAAGAAAATTGCTCTAACCGATCAGATCCGACGATGTCGAAACAGAGTGCGTTTTGCGACTGACTATTTTAAACTTTGATTGGTGCAACAATGTGGTGATATTTAGTGATGAAAAGTCCTTTAAGTCAGACAAGGATGGACGTAAGACATTATGGCGAAAAAGTGGTGAAAATTATAATTATTGGGGTTAGCTCAGTAATTTTTATTTTTCCATTTGTATAAGATTTTAGTTATTTTGTTAAAGACTTATTATTATTTACAATTATGGGTAAGCCAATGTGTTAATGATGTTATTGTTACTGAGGTTGGAATAAGTTATCTTATTTCTAGCTAATTAACATGTTGATTCATATAACTAATGACTTGCCTATTTACTTTAGTAAAACAGCCAGTCCATCCTTTTCTGATGTTTATTATGATTTAAAACTGCTAATTGAAAATGTTCCTTATTAATATAAACTACAACTATGTTTTAAAACGAAAAACAACTAAAACGTAACATCCTTAATGTTTATGTTACGGCAAGAATAAATTTGGAGGTGTGTGAAGTTAGCAGCCTAAAGTAAGCAGCCTTTGAATACCCGACCAAATTAAGATGGTCACTTCAGTCATTGCATACTTTATCAATTAAATCACGTAAAAAGCCCCAAAAACATTGGAATAATAATGCTAAGTACTTATATAAACACTAAAATATGTTCTAAAATAAATAAATTCTAAAAAATACGACGTTTCCTTACTGACGCTCTTGTTGGTTAATGGATATTTTGTATGGGGGCACCAAGATGCTATAGACCTGCCCGCATCTCACCTGGTTTATTATGTGTGTTGTGTCATTAGAAAACACTGACAGAAGTTTCATCAACATTGAAACGGTACAGCAGGTGTCCAGGAGCCACTTTCTGACAGATTTTGGGTGAAAAATTGACAATATTTCACGAATATTCCAGTTTGCAGGTGGAGCCTGAACAGGTACAGCTGCAAATGATAGTTAATATGAAAGGTATTATTAATACCTAGAAACGGTTTTCAGCAATTTCAGATTAAATGACTTTTGGTGAATATTCAAGGTGAAAACCAAAAAATAAAACTTAGCAGCCCAAGATTAACATTTTGTATGGGGGCACCAAGATGCTATAGACCTGCCCGCATCTCACCTGGTTTATTATGTGTGTTGTGTCATAAGAAAACACTGACAGAAGTTTCATCAACATTGAAACGGTATAGAAGGTGTCCAGGAGCCACTTTCTGACGGATTTTGGGTGAAAAATTTACAATATTTCACGAATATTCAAGTTTGCAGATGGAACCTGAAGAGATTCAGCTGCAAATGATAGTTCATATGAAAGGTATGACTAATACCTAGAAACGGTTTTCAGCAATTTCAGATTAAATGACTTTTGGTGACTCTTCAAGGTGAAAATCAAAAAATAAAACTTAGCAGCCCAAGATTAACATTTTGTATGGGGGCACCAAGATGCTATAGACCTGCCCGCATTTCACCTGGTTTATTATGTGTGTTGTGTCATTAGAAAACACTGACAGAAGTTTCATCAACATTGAAACGGTATAGCAGGTGTCCAGGAGCCACTTTCTGACAGATTTTGGGTGAAAAATTGACAATATTTCACGAATATTCAAGTTTGCAGGTGGAATCTGAAGAGATTCAGCTGCAAATGATAGTTCATATGAAATGTATTATTAATACATAGAAACAGTTTTCAGCAATTTCAGATTAAATGACTTTTGGTGTCTCTTCAAGGTGAAAATCAAAAAATAAAACTTAGCAGCCCAAGATTAACATTTTGTATGGGGGCACCAAGATGCTATAGACCTGCCCGCATCTCACCTGGTTTATTATGTGTGTGTCATTAGAAAACACTGACAGAAGTTTCATCAACATTGAAACGGGATAGCAGGTGTCCAGGAGCCACTTTCGGACGGATTTTGGGTGAAAAATTTACAATATTTCACGAATATTCCAGTTTGCAGGTGGAGCCTGAACAGGTACAGCTGCAAATGATAGTTCATATGAAAGGTATTACTAATACCTAGAAACGGTTTTCAGCAATTTCAGATTAAATGACTTTTGGTGACTCTTCAAGGTGAAAATCAAAAAATAAAACTTAGCAGCCCAAGATTAACATTTTGTATGGGGGCACCAAGATGCTATAGACCTGCCCGCATCTCACCTGGTTTATTATGTGTGTTGTGTCATTAGAAAACACTGACAGAAGTTTCATCAACATTGAAACGGGATAGCAGGTGTCCAGGAGCCACTTTCTGACGGATTTTGGGTGAAAAATTTACAATATTTCACGAATATTCCAGTTTGCAGGTGGAGCCTGAACAGGTACAGCTGCAAATGATAGTTCATATGAAAGGTATTATTAATACCTAGAAACAGATTTCAGCAATTTCAGATTAAATGACTTTTGGTGACTCTTCAAGGTGAAAATCAAAAAATAAAACTTAGCAGCCCAAGATTAACATTTTGTATGGGGGCACCAAGATGCTATAGACCTGCCCGCATCTCACCTGGTTTATTATGTGTGTTGTGTCATTAGAAAACACTGACAGAAGTTTCATCAACATTGAAACGGTATAGCAGGTGTCCAGGAGCCACTTTCTGACAGATTTTGGGTGAAAAATTGACAATATTTCACGAATATTCAAGTTTGCAGGTGGAACCTGAAAAGATTCAGCTGGAAATGATAGTTCACATGAAAGGTATTATTAATACCTAGAAACGGTTTTCAGCAATTTCAGATTAAATGACTTTTGGTGTCTCTTCAAGGTGAAAATCAAAAAATAAAACTTAGCAGCCCAAGATTAACATTTTGTATGGGGGCACCAAGATGCTATAGACCTGCCCGCATCTCACCTGGTTTATTATGTGTGTTGTGTCATAAGAAAACACTGACAGAAGTTTCATCAACATTGAAACGGGATAGCAGGTGTCCAGGAGCCACTTTCTGACAGATTTTGGGTGAAAAATTTACAATATTTCACGAATATTCCAGTTTGCAGGTGGAGCCTGAACAGGTACAGCTGCAAATGATAGTTCATATGAAAGGTATTACTAATACCTAGAAACGGTTTTCAGCAATTTCAGATTAAATGACTTTTGGTGTCTCTTCAAGGTGAAAATCAAAAAATAAAACTTAGCAGCCCAAGATTAACATTTTGTATGGGGGCACCAAGATGCTATAGACCTGCCCGCATCTCACCTGGTTTATTATGTGTGTTGTGTCATTAGAAAACACTGACAGAAGTTTCATCAACATTGAAACGGGATAGCAGGTGTCCAGGAGCCACTTTCTGACAGATTTTGGGTGAAAAATTTACAATATTTCACGAATATTCCAGTTTGCAGGTGGAGCCTGAACAGGTACAGCTGCAAATGATAGTTCATATGAAAGGTATTACTAATACCTAGAAACGGTTTTCAGCAATTTCAGATTAAATGACTTTTTGTGACTCTTCAAGGTGAAAATCAAAAAATAAAACTTAGCAGCCCAAGATTAACATTTTGTATGGGGGCACCAAGATGCTATAGACCTGCCCGCATCTCACCTGGTTTATTATGTGTGTTGTGTCATAAGAAAACTTTGACAGAAGTTTCATCAACATTGAAACGGGATAGCAGGTGTCCAGGAGCCACTTTCTGACGGATTTTGGGTGAAAAATTTACAATATTTCACGAATATTCAAGTTTGCAGATGGAACCTGAAGAGATTCAGCTGCAAATGATTCATATGAACTATCATTTGCAGCTGAATCTCTTCAGCAAGACACCTGCTGTACCGTTTCAATGTTGATGAAACTTCTGTCAGTGTTTTCTGATGACACACCACACATTATAAACCAGGTAAGATGCGGGCAGGTCTATAGCATCTTGGTGCCCCCATACAAAATGTTAATCTTGGGCTGCTAAGTTTTATTTTTTGATTTTCACCTTGAAGAGACACCAAAAGTCATTTAATCTGAAATTGCTGAAAACCGTTTCTAGGTATTAATAATACCTTTCATGTGAACTATCATTTCCAGCTGAATCTTTTCAGGTTCCACCTGCAAACTTGAATATTCGTGAAATATTGTCAATTTTTCACCCAAAATCTGTCAGAAAGTGGCTCCTGGACACCTGCTATACCGTTTCAATGTTAATGAAACTTCTGTCAGTGTTTTCTTATGACACAACACACATAATAAACCAGGTGAGATGCGGGCAGGTCTATAGCATCTTGGTGCCCCCATACAAAATGTTAATCTTGGGCTGATAAGTTTTATTTTATAGTTTCTACCCTAAATATTCACCAAAAGTCATTTAATCTGAAATTGCTGCAAATCCTTTTTAGGTATTAATAATACCTTTCATATGAACTATCATTTGCAGCTGAATCTCTTCAGGTTCCACCTGCAAACTTGAATATTCATGAATTATTGTCAATTTTTCACCCAAAATCTGTCAGAAAGTGGCTCCTGGACACCTTCTATACCGTTTCAATGTTGATGAAACTTCTGTCAGTGTTTTCTAATGACACAACACACATAATAAACCAGGTGAGATGCGGGCAGGTCTATAGCATCTTGGTGCCCCCATACAAAATGTTAATCTTGGGCTGCTAAGTTTTATTTTTTGGTTTTCACCTTGAATATTCACCAAAAGTCATTTAATCTGAAATTGCTGAAAACCGTTTCTAGGTATTAATAATACCTTTCATATGAACTATCAATTGCAGCTGAATCTCTTCAGGTTCCACCTGCAAACTTGAATATTCGTGAAATATTGTAAATTTTTCACCCAAAATCTGTCAGAAAGTGGCTCCTGGACACCTGCTATACCGTTTCAATGTTGATGAAACTTATGTCAGTGTTTTCTAATGACACACCACATACAATAAACCAGGTGAGATGCGGGCAGGTCTATAGCATCTTGGTGCCCCCATACAAAATGTTAATCTTGGGCTGCTAAGTTTTATTTTTTGATTTTCACCTTGAAGAGTCACCAAAAGTCATTTAATCTGAAATTGCTGAAAACCATTTCTAGGTATTAGTCATACCTTTCATATGAACTATCATTTGCAGCTGAATCTCTTCAGGTTCCACCTGCAAACTTGAATATTCGTGAAATATTGTAAATTTTTCACCCAAAATCCGTCAGAAAGTGGCTCCTGGACACCTTCTATACCGTTTCAATGTTGATGAAACTTCTGTCAGTGTTTTCTAATGACACAACACACATAATAAACTAGATGAGATGCGGGCAGGTCTATAGCATCTTGGTGCCCCCATACAAAATGTTAATCTTGGGCTGCTAAGTTTTATTTTTTGGTTTTCACCTTGAATATTCACCAAAAGTCATTTAATCTGAAATTGCTGAAAAGCATTTCTAGGTATTAAAAATATCTTTCATATGAACTATCATTTGCAGCTGAATCTCTTCAGGTTCCACCTGCAAACTTGAATACTCGTGAAATATTGTCAATTTTTCACCCAAAATCTGTCAGAAAGTGGCTCCTGGACACCTGCTATACCGTTTCAATGTTGATGAAACTTCTGTCAGTGTTTTCTTATGACACAACACACATAATAAACCAGGTGAGATGCGGGCAGGTCTATAGCATCTTGGTGCCCCCATACAAAATGTTAATCTTGGGCTGCTAAGTTTTATTTTTTGGTTTTCACCTTGAATATTCACCAAAAGTCATTTAATCTGAAATTGCTGAAAACCATTTCTAGGTATTAAAAATATCTTTCATATGAACTATCATTTGCAGCTGAATCTCTTCAGGTTCCACCTGCAAACTTGAATATTCGTGAAATATTGTCAATTTTTCACCCAAAATCTGTCAGAAAGTGGCTACTGGACACCTGCTATACCGTTTCAATGTTGATGAAACTTCTGTCAGTGTTTTCTAATGACACACCACATACAATAAACCAGGTGAGATGCGGGCAGGTCTATAGCATCTTGGTGCCCCCATACAAAATGTTAATCTTGGGCTGCTAAGTTTTATTTTTTGATTTTCACCTTGAAGAGTCACCAAAAGTCATTTAATCTGAAATTGCTGAAAACCGTTTCTAGGTATTAGTCATACCTTTCATATGAACTATCATTTGCAGCTGAATCTCTTCAGGTTCCATCTGCAAACTTGAATATTCGTGAAATATTGTAAATTTTTCACCCAAAATCCGTCAGAAAGTGGCTCCTGGACACCTTCTATACCGTTTCAATGTTGATGAAACTTCTGTCAGTGTTTTCTAATGACACAACACACATAATAAACCAGGTGAGATGCGGGCAGGTCTATAGCATCTTGGTGCCCCCATACAAAATGTTAATCTTGGGCTGCTAAGTTTTATTTTTTGGTTTTCACCTTGAATATTCACCAAAAGTCATTTAATCTGAAATTGCTGAAAACCATTTCTAGGTATTAAAAATATCTTTCATATGAACTATCATTTGCAGCTGAATCTCTTCAGGTTCCACCTGCAAACTTGAATATTCGTGAAATATTGACAATTTTTCACCCAAAATCTGTCAGAAAGTGGCTCCTGGACACCTGCTATACCGTTTCAATGTTGATGAAACTTCTGTCATTGTTTTCTAATGACACACCACATACAATAAACCAGGTGAGATGCGGGCAGGTCTATAGCATCTCGGTGCCCCCATACAAAATGTTAATCTTGGGCTGCTAAGTTTTATTTTTTGATTTTCACCTTGAAGAGTCACCAAAAGTCATTTAATCTGAAATTGCTGAAAACCGTTTCTAGGTATTAGTCATACCTTTCATATGAACTATCATTTGCAGCTGAATCTCTTCAGGTTCCATCTGCAAACTTGAATATTCGTGAAATATTGTAAATTTTTCACCCAAAATCCGTCAGAAAGTGGCTCCTGGACACCTTCTATACCGTTTCAATGTTGATGAAACTTCTGTCAGTGTTTTCTAATGACACAACACACATAATAAACCAGGTGAGATGCGGGCAGGTCTATAGCATCTTGGTGCCCCCATACAAAATGTTAATCTTGGGCTGCTAAGTTTTATTTTTTGGTTTTCACCTTGAATATTCACCAAAAGTCATTTCATCTGAAATTGCTGAAAACCATTTCTAGGTATTAATAATACTTTTCATATGAACTATCATTTGCAGCTGAATCTCTTCAGGCTCCACCTGCAAACTGGAATATTCGTGAAATATTGTAAATTTTTCACCCAAAATCCGTCAGAAAGTGGCTCCTGGACACCTGCTATCCCGTTTCAATGTTAATGAAACTTCTGTCAGTGTTTTCTAATGACCCAACACACATAATAAACCAGGTGAGATGCGGGCAGGTCTATAGCATCTTGGTGCCCCCATACAAAATGTTAATCTTGGGCTGCTAAGTTTTATTTTTTGGTTTTCACCTTGAATATTCATCAAAAGTCATTTAATCTGAAATTGCTGAAAACTTTTTGTAGGTATTAATAATACCTTTCATATGAATTATCATTTGCAGCTGTATCTCTTCAGGTTCCACCTGCAAACTTGAATATTCGTGAAATATTGTAAATTTTTCACCCAAAATCCGTCAGAAAGTGGCTCCTGGACACCTTCTATACCGTTTCAATGTTGATGAAACTTCTGTCAGTGTTTTCTAATGACACAACACACATAATAAACCAGGTGAGATGCGGGCAGGTCTATAGCATCTTGGTGCCCCCATACAAAATGTTAATCTTGGGCTGCTAAGTTTTATTTTTTGATTTTCACCTTGAAGAGTCACCAAAAGTCATTTAATCTGAAATTGCTGAAAATGGTTTCTATGTATTAATAATACCTTTCATATGAACTATCATTTGCAGCTGTACCTGTTCAGGCTCCACCTGCAAACTGGAATATTCGTGAAATATTGTAAATTTTTCACCCAAAATCCGTCAGAAAGTGGCTCCTGGACACCTGCTATCCCGTTTCAATGTTAATGAAACTTCTGTCAGTGTTTTCTAATGACACAACACACATAATAAACCAGGTGAGATGCGGGCAGGTCTATAGCATCTTGGTGCCCCCATACAAAATGTTAATCTTGGGCTGCTATGTTTTATTTTTTGGTTTTCACCTTGAATATTCACCAAAAGTCATTTAATCTGAAATTGCTGAAAACCATTTCTAGGTATTAGTCATACCTTTCATATGAACTATCATTTGCAGCTGAATCTCTTCAGGTTCCACCTGCAAACTTGAATACTCGTGAAATATTGTCAATTTTTCACCCAAAATCTGTCAGAAAGTGGCTCCTGGACACCTGCTATACCGTTTCAATGTTGATGAAACTTCTGTCAGTGTTTTCTTATGACACAACACACATAATAAACCAGGTGAGATGCGGGCAGGTCTATAGCATCTTGGTGCCCCCATACAAAATGTTAATCTTGGGCTGCTAAGTTTTATTTTTTGATTTTCACCTTGAAGAGTCACCAAAAGTCATTTAATCTGAAATTGCTGAAAACCGTTTCTAGGTATTATTAATACCTTTCATATGAACTATCATTTGCAGCTGTACCTGTTTAGGCTCCACCTGCAAACTTGAATATTCGTGAAATATTGTAAATTTTTCACCCAAAATCAGCCAGAAAGTGGCTCCTGGACACCTGCTATCCCGTTTTAATGTTGATGAAACTTCTGTCAGTGTTTTCTAATGACACAACACACATAATAAACCAGGTGAGATGCGGGCAGGTCTATAGCATCTTGGTGCCCCCATACAAAATATCCATTAACCAACAAGAGCGTCGGTAAGTTAACGTCGTATTTTTTAGAATTTATTTATTTTAGAACATATTTTAGTGTTTATATAAATACCTAGCATTATTATTCCAATGTTTTTTGTGGCTTTTTACGTGTTTTAATTGATAAAGTATGCAATGACTGAAGTGACCATCTTAATTTGGTCGGGTATTCAAAGGCTGCTAACTTTAGGCTGCTAACTTCACGCAGGTTAAATTTGGTAATTTTAACACTTAATAACTTGTTTCATTTACTTTCTGTGTTGCTTTTATTCGTATATACTACAATACTATTATTAACCATCTTAAAAATAAATTAAATCTATAAAAAAAAAACAAAAAAGGAATATTGTTAAGTTCAGTGGGATTTGAACCACCATATCGATTATTGTAAGTCTTGTATCATACCAACTGAGCCATTCAATCTATTACAATGCCTTGCAAAATTTTGCTTCATATCATAAAAACAATGAATCATTGTCACTGGCACAACTACATGCTTACAATATCCGTGTGTGGGTTGCCCAGAACTAAATAATTACGTCGACGTCGCTGACACACACATACACTACCTACGTTAGTGTGCCCTGCCAACCATTTAACGTTGCCGTGTGTACAAATAAATAATATTCTATCTATCTATCTAAAGACAGGTGGATGGTCTATATCTATCTAAACATAGGACCCTAATATTAGCCCGATTATTAATTGATGAACCGTAATGTGATTAAATTCATACTTATCTGATATGAGCCGATACATGTACCTATAAGTACACAAAAGAACGCAAAAACACCCCTTTCACGGTCGGAGGATAAAAATTGTCTATGAAATGAATAATGTCTGGCGGTCGCACGCCATACAGCCATCAAACTGAGTTTTGCATTCAAAAATAGACTCGGCTCTGTAAAATGGCATTGGATCAGGTATTGTTGATACAAGTTGGTAATGTTCTGGAAACAATGAAATTTTACGATTTTCCTGATATGAAACAAACGTTACCAGTAGGTGGGTAGCTGGGTACTACTTATGCGAAAAGTATAGGTAAGTAAGTACTTATTTGTGCGATAATAATTTCTGAATTCACTTTAAGTAGTTATCTGATTAATAATTATGGATTTGTCTTTAAGACGTTGGACTGGAAAGGACATGGCATATGTCTAAATGGCGAGTACATGTCACACCTCCGCTTCGCGGACGACATCGTTATTATGGCAGAATCTCTGCAGGAACTCAGCTGGATGCTAAGTGGCCTAAATGCTGCTTCCCGACGTGTTGGCCTCGGTATGAACTTGGACAAGACGAAAGTCATGTACAATGCTCACATCAAACCGGAGCCGGTCGCCGTTGGTGAGGCAACAATCGAAGTTGTGCAAGAATATGTCTACCTTGGGCAGACTATTCGGCTAGGCAGAAGCAACTTCGACAAGGAGGCCGCAAGGCGCATCCAACTGGGTTGGGCTGCATTCGGGAAACTTCGTCACATATATTCTCCTCGGCCATTCCTCAGAGCCTGAAGACAAAAGTCTTCAACCAGTGCGTCCTGCCAGTGATGACGTATGGTGCAGAGACGTGGACACTGACGGTAGGACTGGTCCACCGATTTAACGTCGCTCAGCGTGCTATGGAGAGAGCTATGCTTGGGGTTTCTCTGATGGATCGTATCAGAAATGAGGTTATCCGTCAGAGGACTAAGGTTACCGACATAGCTGTCAAAATATGCAAGCTGAAGTGGCAGTGGGCTGGTCATATCTGCCGAAGAACCGATAACCGTTGGGGTAGACGAGTTCTCGAGTGGAGACCACGAACAGGCAAACGCAGCGTGGGACGCCCTCCTGCCCGCTGGACAGACGACCTTAGGCGGGTGGCGGGTAGTGGTTGGATGAGGAAGGCCGAGGACCGAGTGTTGTGGCGCTCCTTGGGAGAGGCCTATGTCCAGCAGTGGATGATTATTGGCTGATGATGAATTATGGATAAGTATCATCGCTCCTAAACTTTTTTACCTTGTAAAAGTATAAATTCAGACACTGTTATTAATATGAAAAGTTATCTATTTATACCTTGTTTCACGGGGAAAGACATCTGACAGGACCCTTATTACATTCGAATAAGGGAAGTTTTTGTTTGTATCAGCTGTCTTTCCTCGTGAACAAAGGTATAGTAAATAAATAGTTGCTATTGAAGTTTGAGTTAAGGCCTAGCAAAAACAATTGAAATTCTCTGAAGAATACCCGTACCTAGCATAAACATGTCAGTATTAGGTAATTATTTGCCAAGTTTTGTACTTACATAAAATAATAATTATGTAAGTAACCTAATAAAATAAGTGGAACAAATTCTCTCTTAACATGGAACGCTATAACAATGTGATGTTTTCATCGCGTAATGACTACTTTGTGGTTGCCGTGCCAAATGGATGTTTTATAGGCTTTATACCGCTAATAATAGGTTGTGCACAGTCAATGAAATGGATACAAATATATATGAACTTTATCAGACCCATAAAAAGTAATAATCTCATACATTGTTCCCGTTGCAAAGTGAGCGTAGTCCAACTATACCTATCACTCTATTCAGTCACTCATAGCCGTCTGTGAGTCGTGCTACTCGCGCTAGTCTTTTGTTATTAGGACTAGAGTCGAGACTGGTCGAGACAGAGCTCTTAAACAGTGCCAGGGGGGTAACTCTATGTGACGATAAACTGAGTTTTAGAGCATGCCAATGCCATGCCGCCGCTGTTGCGTGAGCCAAGACTCTATCTCGCTGTACAGCTATAGAGTAACCCTCGACGTTTTACTTACTTAGACTTGTATTCTATGACGCTTTTAGCAGACTAAAACAACCTTTCTACACGTTTCCACCTGTGAAAGTTTTGAAACATTTGCTAGAGTCAATGTTTCCTTTTTAGCCATCGTTAATGTACTCAAAGATTCACATAAATTTAATATGAGCCACACCTTTCTTTTCTTTGTCAGTTATTATTAAAATCAAATTATCTAAGTGTGCAATAAAACACATATATTTCCCTTACGTCTGTAATATAAAAAGTAAGGGCCGGCCCTTGTGTCGATCTGTTCATAATATAAAAGGATCACTAATAAATAAACTCTAGTAAAACTCCCTGTAGAACAGTAAGCGACGGTTGCCTACTATAAACTTAACTCACTGATGTTTATTGCGGTGAATAATATTTTTATTCGATAGGTACTTAAACTTAAGTAAACGTTATAATTTACTGCTGTGTTGAGTTAAGCTAATCTAACAGTCTATATTTCCCTCATTTTCTACTGTATTGGAAAATCTAAAAGCGCTTTACTTTTGTAACGCACCGCTGTGATTGGCTGAACTGTTATTTAGCAGGACTTAAGTTCATGCTTAGATAAATTTAACTACCTACTCAAATTTGACATTTAACTGGGCCTAATTAACTTATATTCAATTACATTAGTTAGCTAACTTCAAAGGAACGATATTCTACGCAACGCAAGTTAATATGTTGGTTTGCTCTGCGCTAATTAATTTGTTCAGACAGAACTAACATTGCAGCTGGATTCCAGGTTTCCATTAGTATTCAGTGTGTGAGTGCGTTATTCTGTGATGTCAGTCACATTCACACAGCTATTGCTGCTATAGATATGTTTGTACGACATTGAAAAGCCTCTCTGTAGCGATTTTCACGAGGGACATAGCGTTTGAAAACGCCCGAAGTTCAGAATTTCATAGAAATTGCGCTAGCTTTGTCAGGAGTTTGCGTTTCCTCGTAGCTATTCCTACCCATGTTCACAATATGTGTATTTCGTACATTGAAATCTAGAAACCCCACATATTCAGATATGACTAAAAGCTTGAAAGTACCTACTTAGATACTATAGTGGACATCGTAGCGCAGCTCAAATACAGATAGATAGCTTTTCCGCTTGAGCTTTGAATTTAAACATAACATTTTCGGAATTCCCACGTAAAAACTGTTTACTAGTTTTAGATTGTAAGTAAGTATTTAATTGTTATAAAAAGACCTACTTAATGAGAGCTTTCACATGGTTCATCACATGTATAAAAAGCTTCGACAGGATTCATTATTTAGGTACAATTTAATATTACACTCGTCGTGTTTACTTACCTGAGTATATTTATTCAACATCATGTCATAATTAAGGTAGGTAAGGAATTGAGTTACAAGAGCAAAATTAAATTGCACGTGTATTTCACCGACGAAAAATAATAATTGCTTTTTACATTTAAATATGTTTTTAAAGTGAGACCGCGAATTGTGATATTCTGTATTGATTTTCGGGCTTAGATATAACATGCTGCACACGTAGGTTTCTCTTAAACAAGTAAACCACAGGTTTCTGCATAGTATACCCTTTTTGCAACACCCTGTATAATTCAATAGGTTAGGCCCTCATTTACGCGTAGGTTGTGTAGGTGTAGGAAATAATAAAAGGACTGATTCTTTGGCCGGAGATGAGATGTTTCCGCTACCAGCGACCTGGCACAGGTCGAGGCACGGCCAGTCAATATGACACAGAGTAGAATATTCTTCAGTGCACTAGCATGGTTATGTATCTTAGGTACTTATACGAGAATATTCTACTTAAGTACATAAAACTATATCTTATAAGTACTTACATATTTAAAACACAGGATGGGTGGTTAGCAACCTAGCAACTATAATGACTTTCTTAGTCAGTCAGAGATGTCGAACATACTTCCTACACCCGAGACAACGTTTGCATTAGCGGACTATATGTACTTACTGCTGTTTTGCAAAGTCTGGATTTTGAATCCGTAGGATAGTTATCTTTAAGATAAAAATCATGCTGTCGCTGTTATTATGTAAATTTTGAAAAAAAAAACACACACTCACGCCTTGTACTAATGTACCTACTCCCTTGCGGGGTAGGCACAGGTAAATTTGGAGGTATATATTATTAAACAGTGACACCATGATTTTTATCGTAGACACATTCATTACCACTCTCACTGTTAGTTAAATACACTGTGCTGTCGTGTTCATGTTCTATTATCATTTGTATTGTTTAAGAAAATGAGGACATCTTCTGCTTTTACAAAAGAGCCTTTGCCTCGACTTATTGATTATTCAATATTTTTGTTCCACATTCTGGAGAGCTGCTATCTGTCTGTAAAATGATTCGAAATCTGTGTTCGAATGATTCTCATCATCTACCTTATTATGCCTTATTGCCTGATCCTGATAGATATATTTTGCTATGAATGGTTGCTAATGTAGTTTTGTAGTAGTTATGTCAAAGTACCTCATAATCATAAAATGGCCTGCATAAAAAGACATAACGAAGTAGGTATATTATGTACAAAAGGCAAATATATTTAATTGATGATCTGGAAAGTTAATACTGACCTCATGCCATTTACTTTAAAGTAGAAACACATATTCATAACTACATTAGTTTTGAATAAATCGATCGAATAATCGAAAATAATCGAATCTATCGAGTAATTCGCCACAACGAGGCGCGAGCATAGGATTCGATACTATTTTCGAATCTACACGAAGGGTCGCTTTTACCAAACGCTAAACGTATTTAAATCAAATTTTAAATACATTTTGTACTAACTGACAGACGTATGACAGGCTACTAAATACGTTTAGAGTTTGGTGAAATTCCACCTAACATGGAAAAAACAAATGCCACTTTTGGAACTAACAAATTTGCCTTACATTTTGACAGTGACATTTGACGATACGCAACGTAAACGGAGGTTTCGAATCCAGAGTCGTGAGCACAAGTTTCGATCCTCCGTTAACGTTGCGTATCGTCAACTGTCACTGTCAAAATGTAAGGCAAAGTTAGTTCCAAAAGTGACATTTGTTTTTTCCATATGTTAGGTGGAATTTCACTAAACGCTAAACGTATTTAGTAGCCTGTCATACGTCTGACAGTTAGTACAAAATGTATTTAAAATTTGATTTAAAGACGTTTAGCGTTTGGTAAAAGTGACCCTTCGTGTAGATTCGAAAATAGTATCGAATCCGGTGCACGCTGCACTCATGTCAATTAGCCGTAAGTAGGTATAACACGGGGCATATTAAAATTCACAAAGGATGAGATATTAATAGAACCTACCGCTCGCTCTATACGCTGTATACCTACTGTGTACCTATGTTTACTGTGTTTACATTACAACTTATACAGCTAAGCATACTCAAGAACAAGTGAAGTTTCAATAACAAATTGCTTTTAAATAGCTATACTTAAGACAAGAAATATTATACAAGTTTCAAGAAAGTATGAAGGAAGGTCTCTCTTGAAAAACCGTTTGAGCATTAGGTACTAAGCTGAACGGAAGTTGGGATCAAATTTAAAAAGTTATGATTGCTATATCTTAACTCATATAACATTATACAGGCAGTACCTACCTGTCTGCATTATTTGCTTTCAAAACTCACATCGTTTAACTTGTAAGTACCGTCGAAGTTGTACTCACATAATCCCTCTTTAACCATACACTTACCCCATGTATTTTGTACTAGATTAGACTAAGTACTAGGGCAAGATAAAACGGTAAGAGTAACTTGAAAAGCTGCGGAGGTGATATCTAAATGAGGTCGTTACTCGTCTTGTCCCCTTTTGGGGTGGCTTCGTGTCGTGACTGACGAGGGTAGCGGGGTGCGGCACAGGACAGCCCGACGAATGATAACCTGACATTTATACGGTGCAGGGAATCGTTTGAATAAGTTAACATATCCTACGCGTATTTCAAAATCATGGACACGTCCAAGTAATATTGTTCTCAGCTTCTACTATAGAAAATATGTTTTTTACAGCGTAATTTCAGTTTTTCTGTCATCCAACAATTATCTGTAAGTACCTACACATGTATTTAGGTACTTACTATCTGTGTATTATTACAGATATATAATATGAATTTTACTATAACACATTCGCATTTTTGTACTTATTTGTAACATTTATACCTACTTGTTGTGTGTACGCAAAGCTTTTTAATAAAAGTTTCAGTTACAAAAGCAAAGTCATAACAAAGTTAACAAAATTTTAGTAAAAATGGATATTTGTTTACTGCTTGAATGGCTCTGCCCGAAGTTTGCTTATAGCAATTTCAGTAAAAGCTTTCTGCCTGCTGTGTGCTCAGATGTGGTTGGTATTTAAAATTGACACTTAACATAGGTACTGTACAGTAAATATCTATAATAATATTAACTATATTGCCTATCTCATCGCGGAAGAATATAAAAATTATACCTACATCATAATTATCATGACTTGAATCGTAATGTCAAAACTGCTAAACGGGCACTTACTGAAAGGTTTAGATGGATTTCCTCAAGCACTCACCTTTGTTCACCTATACGTTAACATAAAAGTCTAGATGACTGTCAGCTATTACAGTTTTATGTTAATGTTAGATATTAGATAAAAATCGCTTTTCAGTACAAAATTCTGACCGATTTTGAAGGTAAACGCTATCAATGGATGGAGGGAGCCCATCTATTGATAGCTGGCAATTATAGCGCAATCAATATTAATTTTATTATGCTTTGGATCTTTCTACTTAACCTACTAGGCACTACTAGCTATTATATCAAATAAATATTTGAACTAAATATTCAATTCTACTTTTTATACAAATTCAAAGGCTTGTAAAAATACGGTCCCTACTTTGGCTATATAGCGAGACGGAACGGCGAAGCAACTCTCAGATGAAGTCTTCATCTGCCTAATTACCTAATTACACTTCGGTCGATTCCCAGCCAGCTCTGAATCTGAAGTACCGGAGGGCAGTAGCTCGAGAAAACTCAGTTTCGCTGCTGCGTCAGCCGCGACTCTATCAAGTATTTACTTAACAGTCGCGAGCAATGAAAAAGTTCCACCTGCCATTATAGGTATGTATGTCAGTGAAACTTTTTCATTGTTCGCGAGTGTATAAACCGTGGCAGGGCAGCTTTCGTTCTTTCAGTTCTTGTCAAGCTAGAGGCTTTTTGTGCTTTTTGTTATTGATCAGTGCAAGAGTGTGCTATACTATCAAACGGAAAAACAATTTTAGGTTAAATTAGATTAAAAAAATGTTAAGAACGTTATAAGTTCTTAGGCATATTTGAAAACTTACCAGCGTCCCCGTCGTCGTCATCCTGAAATAAAGAAAAAAATACGTTTATGAAGCAGTTTTTAAATTAAAAAAACAATACTCTAACTATGTAACTTCAGAAGGCTGAAAGCTGCAATTTATATAAAATTCTAAACTCCATCAATTAAATTTATATAAAAAACCTGGCTTTCTTCTTAGGCATAAATACCTACTATCTAGTGCAGGTAATGCGTGCGTAGTTAGCTAAAAAGTCTAGAGAATGTTTCAAGAATATGTCTAAATGCGTAAACTAATTTATAGTTAGTATTACCTATAATTATTTAGTTTGTCTAGGTATCAAACAATTTAGGGAATATTATTATTTGCATGTATTATTAGTAATATAATCCTCGTAGTACGCCCCGGGCGCAGCCATAATTACCATTTTCGTTGCATAGTTAAGTGCTTATAGGTCGCTTCAATCAAAAACTCGTTTACATGGAGACCCTTCCGATAAATGGATCTAATTCAGTTGACGATCATAATCTCCAGCGAAGCAATATTGTTCCCTTACCTTATCTCCTATTTCAGTGATAAAACTACGCGATAAGCAGCAAAGCTCATCTATAGGCAGACCACGGCGTGAATATGCATGAGCTTCAGTTTCAGAAAGTGAAAAATGTGCATCGTCATTGTGTACAAAATTGTGCAAAGATTAACTTTATCTCATTCTAATTTCAAATGAAGGTCGAACAAGGTAATGTGATGAAACCATGCAAAGAATAATTCACGGTGTGATAGCGGATAAAACTGCTACTTGGAAAAAGCCGATATTTGCATTCTCTAGCTGCCACTACGCCGCTGTAAACACTTACCGCCCTGGCATTCCATTCTTTTCTTTACCGGGATAAATATACATTGATACTTACGATATTACTTCTGTCTTTCTCTTTTTGTTTAAGCTCTGCCTCTCTCTTAGCTTGTTGAATGAGCTCGTCAACAAATTCTGAGGCTTGTCGCAGTTTCTCCGGATCGCTCTTGAACTCCGCTACTCTACTGGCCAACAACGAGGCATCACTGTTTTGGCGCATTTTGAAAAATCACACACTGTTTTCCCACCGAAAATAAACTTTCAGTTCGATACACAGTACACCACCACTGTAAGTAGGTATCTATAGATTGAGATTCGCGAGATCACTCTGTGTCATCGTATGTTATCAGTGCGCGAATGTTATGTTTATTCCCGAGTCATGGTTTAGTCATTATCAGGGTGAGGTGATGCTGTGGCGGCGGCGTGCGTCGGCCGGGCGCGCGGCTAGCGGACTGCCTTCTGCCTGTCTCAGCCCCGGCTCCACCGCTCATGCGCGTCACACCGCTACCAACCTCCTCCACCAAATTACCCGTGCACCCAGCTTACTCTTATCTCTCCAACTTTCAGCGTGTTTTCGTCTGGCAGCAGCCAAAGATTACGATTGTACAGGTTCAGGATTAACGGAGCTGTAATGATTGACAGAAGGTAAACGGTTTCAAGCAAGTAATTATGGGATTTAATCGGTACTTTGATGTTAATGATAGTAAAGAGCAGATACGAGATTTCTTAAGGACTCATTTAATAAGCAACGTTTTACTAACTCCATTCTTTATTTTTTCTTAGGAACGGTAACTTTGTCACAGCAACAGGTTTGGATATAAGAACGTTACAAAAAGCACTTGCGTAGAGAGCAGTCTTGTTGACTTTCATCTCGTTTTAAGTAGGGAAAACTCGCTTTTTCCCGCTTTGTTATCTTGTAAAGTAGCCATGACATCATCTTATAAATAGAAAGATAATTTTCCTCATATACTTATAAGGTAAAATATACATGCGTAAGTAAGTTTCAGTAGGGTGTTTTATTTTGCCAAAGTTTGACTTTCATTTAATTTCCCCCCGAATATTGAACGTAGCACAAAATAAAAATATATTTTCATGAGGAAAAATTCATTGAGATGTTCTTTATACTACATACTTATATTATATGTATTGTATATACGCCAATTTTTAGACTATGTATCGTAATCTTAGGCCGAGGATCGAGTGTTGTGGCACTCCTCGGGAGAGGCCTATGTCCAGCAGTGGATGATTATTGGCTGATGATGATGATGATCGTAATCATTTACATCTAATAAATAAATATACGACGTGATTACAGATTATAGTGCCACAAACTTATCTGTTCCGGTGACAGCGAACTTAATTGATCCATATCTCATTACTTACTAATGAATTGTATATTTTAAAACATTAGATGGGTTTATTAACACCGCAAGAGCGAAATAACAATACGAGCAAACTTATAGAATCAAGAAATATTAGAGATTTATTTGAGCTGTCACCGGAACAGATAAGTTTGTGGCACTATAGGTACAGCTACAGCCAAGAAACTGTACTAAACCTATGACCTGCCTGACCGCGCTATCTGACCCGCCCTGCTTACTATGTTAATGCAATCTTTCATAGTCGGAATAACACGCTCAATACATAAGATTAATCTTAGTAAGTGGTGAGCCTGAAATATGGTTTCAACTGAAATGAAGGAAAGAAAAATTGTGTAGCCGAAGTTTTGGCTTATTAAGCTACCTTTCATTTTGGGGAATAGAACCAGCGGCACCTGGTTGTTAAAGCAGCTAGAGCTTTTATGGGTCGATTACACCTAACGAGTACAGTGGCGAGTCAGGGTCCTCAGCCGCGCACTCGGTTACTTGCTAGCCGTTCATTGGTCGAAGATCGGCCCAGGACACTGAGTCGCCACTGTACTCGTTAGGTGTAATCGACCCATTACCACTAACTACTAACTACAAGCGTGATCCATGTCTACATGCAGTGATCCAAGCTGTGGGATGGGCATATCAAACAGTAGGTTCTCAATTGACAAAATACGAACAAGGTTCAAACTCACCCAAAAACCTTTGTTCCCAGCCAGTCACACCTCAACCAGTCACACTGTTACTCGTTGGGAATTTTATGTTCAAAATTCCCATCAGTCCACACTCTGTTACTCGTTGAAACACCCTTTTCCTTAATTCCCAACGTGTCACATACAACTGTAACACTGTAACTAGTTGCTTATTACTTCCATGGTTTTGGCAGATAAGCAATGCTGCTTTTTTATTGCTAATTCTTATTACCTAATTTATTTAAAGAAATCAAGGCCCACACTAATGTAAAAATTATGTTACAGTTGTATGTGACACGTTGGGAATTAAGGAAAAGGGTGTTTCAACGAGTAACAGAGTGTGGACTGATGGGAATTTTGAACATAAAATTCCCAACGAGTAACAGTGTGACTGGCTGGGAACAAAGGCCCAAAAACGTTGCGGAATAACCCACCTGCAACTTACTCCCATATAAGGGCGCCCAAAAAATTTTTTAAACGGGGCCTCGCCGATGCACTCTACGCCACTGGAATTTAGGTTCAATTTTGATTGATAACTTAAGTATACTTACCTATATATTTTTCCCTATTATAAGTTGTTAGAAGGTAAACAAACACGTGACACGATTTAAATTCTGGCGCGAGGCTAAGGTCAGTTTCTGTTTCTGATTGAAATTCTGAACATAGCTTATTTGGTGAGCTGAGCTTCTGTTTGGATTACAAATTAACATGCGGATTGATTGCCAATTTATACTGGTTACCGTAGCAATTAGGATGAATTAAATCCATATTACGTAGATACATACAGAGTCGTGAGCACAAGTTTCGATCCTCCGTTAACGTTGCGTATCGTCAACTGTCACTGTCAAAATTTAAGGCAAAGTTAGTTCCAAAAGTGACATTTGTTTTTTCCATATGTTAGGTGGAATTTCACCAAACGCTAAACGTATTTAGTAGCCTGTCATACGTCTGTCAGTTGGTACAAAATTTATTTAAAATTTGATTTAAATACGTTTAGCGTTTGGTAAAAGTGACCCTTCTCGTAGATTCGAAAATAGTATCGAATCCTATGCTCGCGACACTGGACATTCCTAGATTACTGTAAGTATAATAATATGTAGGTACTTAATGTCACGAGTCGATACACAATCAAAATGATTCTTGCACATAGCTCCTAAATAATAGTGGCTACCTAGTAACTAGTAATAAAAACTTGTTAGTGACTCACAGACACGTTAAACTTATATATAAGACCCTCTTTTTTCCGTCGAGGGTTAAAATAAAATAAATCTGTTCATTTAATTTCTGTACACTCGCTTTTTCGTAATGCTGTAGAACCGATGACCGTTGGGGTAGGTAGATGACTTCTTGAGTGGGGCCGTTTCTGTTTCCGATCGGCTGTACCGAGATTATATACCTACCTACGGACGGTGACGATGTCAGTTGTCAGCAGACATCGGTATACTTAGAGTGGAATTCCATCAGTAGGTATGTGATTCCCGTTGGCTGGCAGGTCAGAGTACCCAGCAGCAAACGCCAGAAGACTATAAAACTACGACATAGGTACCTAATATAGGGGATACACGGGGCACATTAAAATTCTAACAACACACTTTCAACTCAAAAAATATTTAATTTCGAAATTTAATTTAAAGTACCTAACACATAAGCAAGCTTATGAGATAAGATAAGATTCGATAAAAGCAACAAATACATAGTTAACGTATTTATATGTAGATGACAATCTTCATCTCATTTTATTTCGGCTTCTTCACATAATCACTCCTGCGAAGGCAGGGCGAGATGGGAGCAGGCGGGCAAGGGGGCGCGGGCGGGCGCGGGGGGCAGGGACTCGGCGGCGAAGTATCAGGGACACTGATGAAGTAATTGTGCCCGTCCCATTGCCAGGGCGGGCCCGGGGTCGGTGGAGACGAGAAGCGAATCTGAAATAATGGCTTATATGGAAGACCCAATGGTGTAGTGGTCATATAGTGACCTAGTCAGCGTCCACGACGCCAGAGACTAGATAGAGACCATGAACCGGCAAACGTAGATAGATGGTGTGGAAGACCGAGGACATAGTTTTGGGTGATCCTTGAAAGAGTCCTATGACCAGCACTGGACCATTACGCTAATATTAGTACTTACATGAGCAGGATCAATATGCTTGGACCCGGGCTTGCTACCTTCACCTACAGGCGCTATCACCGGAGGCTTCACAGAGCGTTGGGCACTCCGGGTGCAATATTGAAACTGTGAGTACTTCGGGTCGGGCCCTCGAGGGATATCGGGCCGTGGTATGGTCCGAGGTGCCAACATTGGCGGAAATCGGACATGCAATGATTTTAACTCATGAGGGCGCCCCAACAAAAACTCACGTAATATCCGCAAGCCTAAAGAAATGTCTTTAAAATCTAATTTCGGCTTTGGTTTTTTCGTCATTATTGAAAATGAGAGATAGATTCATACACAGGATCATAATATCATAGAGAAAAGAACACTACGTTTTAAGAGACGGGAGTACAAGGGAAAAAAAGAAAAAATACTTGTATTTTTTTTTATACACGCGTACTAACACAGGGTACCAACAAAACAAAAATTATGACGTACAAAACTGCCAACATAGCCCCGCTGAAATAGTGATGTGCTTCTTATGGATATTTTTTATCGATACCTAGTAAAAAAAAAAGTGCGAGTGTATGTATTACTTTAATTTCAGATTTACACAATAAGATTTCAGTGTTACACATTGACACCAACGTTAAGTCTCGGTTCAACGTTATGGTATGTTCCCATTTGAACACAAAAATATAATCCATAAAATAAACTCGAGACTTTCCGTTGACGTAAGTGCTATGATATAATGTTGAAATAAAATAAAAGTGGAAAAATATAATTATATTTATTTATTATAAAATAAAGTGTCTGCAACTCTGCAGTAAGTCCCACACATGGAATGGTTTTTTTTTCAATTGTGTTCTTAAAACGTTGTGGTAGAAAATGATTGCCACAAATTCGTTAAAGTTGATGTAGCTTTTCAATATACACATAAACAACGAGATCCTTCTTACCGGTCATCTTAACCCACTGTTTACATCTGCAAACAACATTTTTATCATTATTATTAAACAATTAAATATTATTTAAGTAGGTATAATAAAAGTCACTGGTAATTTTTGTATGGAGATCCGAATTTGTTTTTCGCTAATTTCCAAAACTAGTAGACAAAAGTTGTTCTGATTGATGCTGTGCGAAATAATAAATAAAAATATCGATATCGATAAAAAAACTTTCATGCACTATTGTTGGTTGAGCTGACTCTCCAGTTATTTTATTAGACTTTAACTTTTTTATACATATAAATAATCTAAATCCTATAGCTTACCTTTCCTCATCCAGTGAAAATTTGGCCATAAAATTCTCTTTTGGCCATCTATACGACCGGCTAGCGGCTCTTAAACCACAATTTTACAAGTTTTATAAAACATAATTATTTTCAATAATATCAAGCAACACTAATAGTTAGGTACCTCCACACAAACACTGCACTTATCCACAGTAATAATAATATATACATAACTGTTAAATCTTAATTTATTCATGATTTAAAATTATTTTTTAAACTAAACGATTGACTGACTGACAATGACAGATGACAAAAGCCAAAGATGTCTATGATAGCGTACAAAGTACTCTGTGAGCTTTGCTCGCCATTATTTTTCGTACGCGTTCCATACTTCATTTTTTCCAGACTGTCTTTCGCCAGACCGCACTGGATCACCGCCACAGAATTCATAGAATAATATTGTATACATTTACCTACTCTATGAATATTGTTTGTACGATAAATTATCAAAAAATTAGGATATTTATGAGTCAATGTCAATGAAAGTCTGTTATTATTATGGGCAAAATAAGGTGTTATAATTTTGTTGTGTATTTGTGTATAGATTGGGCAAAATAGAAATATTTGTGGCCCTCAGAATAATAAAGGCCCACGCACTCTCTTCTAAGTAATCTGTGGCACTTTAGTTTATTTACTCTATTGGTTATACGTTTAGAAATTTATATGTGTTTTTCAGTTTCCTTTGTGAAAATATTTTTATTCATTACAACGCACCTACCTATTATTATTAAAAAGTTATAGAATATATTTAGTTATAAGTACAAGGTGCTCTTTTGCATAATATAAGCACAACAAACCCCACGATAGTAAACAGTGAAGGCAGGACCACTGACCTAAAAACCTGACTTTTTGAACGCATCTAAATCTAATCTCCCGCGGTTTCTCGCGAGCTGTCAAAAGTCTAAATAAATTTGAGTGCAGGTGCACACTTTGTTTTGTGATTTTACTGTAGGAATTGTATTTTAATAGATAAAGTGCGTACGAAGGCGAATATACATGCCAACTATGAAGGCAACAAAAACACCCGATGCTGCCATTGTGGTGAGTCCTTCACAGAAAAAGTTGAAACAAGCTCGTCTTCCATTCAAGATTCTTGGTGATGTTTCTCCCGCTCCTGAGTCGCCGTTGACCAGAAAGAGGAAGTTATCAGCTCAAGACAATGGTGTCGCCTCTAAAATTGGCAAAATATCCAAAGAAAACGAAGATAAAGAAGATTGTGTTCTCATTAGTGATGAAGACAGCAAGGATGCCATAAAAACGGACAAGGAAGTCAGTATTTCTAATCCCTACGTCAAACTGGTGTCCAAAGCAATCAAAAAGAAACAGCAGAAGTCAAAAGTAGCCAAAAAGAAGAAGAATACCAAAAATGTTAGTGAGACCATCACAACAAACAATGATGTTGAAGAAAAAGAGGCAAAGGACTGTGATAAGAGTGAAGTTAGTGATGTAGAACCGATGGAAGTAGATGATAAAACGGATATCTCAACACAGGAGGTTCAAGAGCCAGATAATGATCAGAACAAAACAAACAACACTTTAATAGAATTAGAAGACTCTAATGATGAATCTGATGCTAACCTTCCCATTCCGGAGCCTGAACAGTGGAAGTCTTTGGCTGCCATCACTGGTAAAAACAATGAAACAGCTGATGAAAATGAAACTAAAACAAAATCATACAATCCCCCCTCCAAGACTGTTAGTACTCCTAAAAGAAGCCCTAGGATTAAGAAGTCACAATCAGAAGAGAATAAAACTACTTTAAATACATCAGTATCAGGTTCTAAGTCCAGTGAAGCTAAATCCGCTCCAACCACTCCTAAAACACCGAAGAACACCAGAAGTTCCATCAGTAATGGACAAGTAGATGACTCGCTGAATGCTTCTAACACTTCTTTGACACCTAAACAGGTATGTTAAGTTTTAGTAACTTTTAATAGTAATAAGTATAAAACCATACATAAATTTAATAAAGCTTATAAAGTCAAATTGATTACCAGTGTGCACCTATAAATCATCTATGACAAACACTAGAGCAGGACTAGTAATTGCCTCCATGGGGGAAGGATTATCCAGTGAGATTAGGTGTTGTTGGTTGTAAAGAATCATTAAATATAACAAACTGTTACTAAATAAGAGCAGATTGAAGGAAAGATTCTCTACATCAGTTGTTGAATGACCAGCTGAAATAGCACAAATTACAGTTTTATTCTTGATTTATATCTATGAAATCAAATTATTACTTACACACATTACACTTTACAAAATATTAAGAAAACTACAGTCAAATTCAATTTAAATATCTTTATTCAACATCAAATGATTCTTGTTATTAGTAATTCCTGTATGTACATCAGAGTCCCCGTCCCTTTCTTCCATGCATAATAAATTTAATTAAATGACAATAATTGCAGTTATTGTTAAACCAACCGAGATCAAACTCCCATCACACCTCTATCCCATTTACTGGTACACCACTAGACATTTAAACAATGACTTATTTATTCCCAAAACTAAACAATACCTCAAATAACTTTCAGTTACAAAGAAAGTTGGAGTCTGCAAAAAAGAAAGAGGAAAGGGAAAAAGAGAAACAAGACCGTGAAAAGAAGAGGCTCCAAGAAAAAGAAGAAAGAGACAAGATTAAGAAGGAAAAGGAAGATCTAAAGAAGAAAGAAAGAGAGGAGAAAGAAGAGGCAAGAAAGAAAGAGAGAGAAGAAAAGGAAGAACAGAAGAAAAAAGAAAAAGAAGAGAAAGAGAAACAAAAAGAACTGGAGAAAAGTAAGTATAATTTGTGTTATTTCAGGAAACCCACTTGGGTACTGAAAAAAACTATTATTTTTTATGCAATACAAAAATGTACTTTTTCTTGGACCATGTAGATAGATAGATAGATAGATAAGTTATTTATTTACTTAACACAACACATACACAGGTTATACAGCATGATTTTTAACATAATTTTTTTAGATTACATAAACACGAAACATTATTATAAGACATGCAGATAGAAAAGCAACATGTGTATTTATCATGTTAGCAAAAGGGGACCATGTCATATAATATATACGATATTATCTTATGTTACCACCTTTTTTTTCAATGAATTTATTTATAACTTTACAGAGCTTCGAGAAGAGAAAGAAGAATTAAAACGCAAAGAGAAAGAGGCGAAAGAAGAAGAGAGACGGAAAGAGAAAGAGGCCAGAGAAGAAGAGAGACGCAAGAGACAAGAAGCTTTAGACCAGGAGAAACAGGAACAAGAACTAAAAAAAAAGAAAGCTGCTGAAGCCTTTGCCAATTTCTTTGTCCCAAAACAGAAGATGGAGAAAGACCAGTCGGTTATTGGACCTGTCATACAAAACAATATGCTATCAAGCTTCACACTCAAATCTGATATGAGATTAGCCCCAACAGTAAGACTAGAATTGTCTGTAGAACGGAAGAAAACTCTTGAAGAGTTTTTGAAGAAACAGGATGTGGCAGAAAAGAAGTTGTATGTAAAAAGTCTGAAAACCCCTGATGTGAAACCAGGGTCTTGTGGTAAAACTTGGCCCTTGGATGATAAAGATGACGTTGTCATTGTGGGTAAGCAAAAGTATTCTTTATTTATTAGCACTTTGAAATTAATATCAAAACTACCTACACTCTCTAATAATGGCATTGCTGTCACAAATACCTAAGTATTCATTATCGATTAAATTTTAATTCTTCTCATAGTTTTCATCAGTATGCTCTTTAAAAGATATGAACACCATACATGGTCATAAACAGACACTGACCCAACTTACAACACTCCTCTATTCCACCAACGATAAAATACAAGTCCTCAATTTACTTCCATCACATCAATACATATAGTGTATCCTCATACAACCATTCCATCAACCTACTTAGCTTTATAATTTACACATAAAACACTATTTTGGTAATCTGTGGTTTACAGTGATGGTAGTACCTTCATCACGACCCATTACGTCCCCACTGCTGGGGCACAGGTCTCCTTCCAATGAAGGAAGGGTTTAGGCCTAGATGGATGGTAGTACATTCGTTACTAATTATTGTGTATAATAATACCGTTAGCTAAAATGTAGCTGTAATGTTTGTTAATCTTAAAATAATAAAAATTAATGAATCTCCAGAAGACGAGCTCCAGCCGCCAGACGGTCTCGGTGAGGTGATCTGCGAGTCCTCAGTGCGAGAGAAGCTGAGGCCCAAGTTACTAAGTTTCCATGAGAACCGCCGTCCACCGTACTGGGGCACTTGGCGCAAGCGCAGCGGCGCCGTCGGCCCGAGGACGCCGTTTGCGCAGGACCAGGTTAGTCAAATTTTTTCTGCTAATTTTTTTTATTTTATTACTAAAGCTAACAGCATGTTACACAAATAATTTATACATGAAAACAGGTATCTTAAAGCTAATGACAAGCTTTCACAGATAAATGTTCAGATGTACCTACTTAGTTACATATTAAAAAAGAGCGCTTAAGTTATCAAATAGGTATTTTAGTCTTAATAAAGTTTGCTTCATAAAGACGTGGGCACACAGAAGCCTGGGCGGGACGGCATGTGACGTTATCCTCACGACTTCTGTATCGACATCATTGTCGTCATCCAAGATAATATATAGATTGCATCCAGTGGCGTGCTTGAGGAGACGCCTACATACAGCAGTAGACTGCTTTAGGCTAGTGATGATGATGATGATACCTATTTATGTATATATTTTTACCATAGCTACTCTACGATACAAGTCAGGAGGAGGCCTGGGCGGCCAATGACATCATGGCTGCAAAATCTACGCCAGTTGAGCACTGGAGAATTGTTCCGTGCGGCGGCCTCCAAGACGGAAATAAGCAGGATGATTGCCAACCTTCGGTAGGAGACGGCACCAGAAGAAGAAGAAGATAGCTACTCTATCATCTAATACTCGTAACTCTTAATCCGCAGAAGCTTCTAGACTACTCAGTGGACAGTGCAGACGAGTGGGAAGAGGAGGCGGAGGGCGAGAGCATCGACGGCAGCGCGGCCGGCAGCGACCTCGACGACAACGACGACTACGAGGTGGACCACGAGCTGTTCGTGCCGCACGGGTACCTTAGCGACGAGGTATAGCACGTTATTAACAACTAGGGGCCACTTGCACCAACATATTAAATCTAGATTTAGTGTTAAATCTCGATTTAGTGTCAAGTTTTATATGGACTGACTTTTCTTAAAACGACATTTGACACTAAATCTAGATTTAATTTGTTGGTGCAAGGGGCCCTAGCTGTCTTGTTCTAAAACTGCGTACAGACCGACCCAACGAACGCCCAACGAACGCCACACGATGGATATTTATCATACATAATACAGGGTAGATTGCAGCAACGAGTCAACGAAACCCGTTCGATTGCGTTCTTTTGGCCAGTCTGTACGCAGCTTAACAAAAAGAGTCACCGCATTTCAGCTTGTTATACCACTTTTGCAACAGCCTGTACACGTAGAACTTAATTATAACACCTACTAGATGTTCCCGCGAGCTTCGCTTCGCCTTAAAAAGTTTTCCCGTGGGAATTCTGCGATAAAAAGTTGCCTATGTGTTAATACAGTGTGTCAGCAATTACATACCTTTCGTTAAAATCGGTTAAGCCGTTTTGACGTGAAGAAGTAACAAACATAGACACTCACATACTCAGAAACTTTCGACTTTATAATATTAGTAGGGTATAGATAGCTAGATTGGGCACACTGTGGAACTATGAATGCCGCAAATATTACATTTGATTGGCGACCACTAAATTGCAAGTGCTCCCTTGGACGCCCTGTCCAAACATGGCGCTGAAGCGTCGAGAGCGAGCTACGAGCCTCTGGACTTAGCTGGAGCGAGGCTAAAAGTACAGCCGAAGGTAGGCGGAAGTGGCGAACGTTAGTGGAGACCCTTTGCACCTTAGGGCTGCAACAACAATAACAATATACATTGATAGACACACACTCTCACCTTGTACTAATTTACTTACTTGCAGGATTGCAATCACAATAAGTCTATACTACAAACATTATTTTCTTCCACAGGAAGCTACAATGGATGAGGACGACGTCCTGGCTCTGTCTCCAGAAGCGCAGCAAGCGAGACTCAAACACTTAGAAGACGAATTCGCTTCAGAAATGAGGAAGCCAACAGAAAAACTCAAGCCGCGACTTTACGGACCGATCTGGGAGACGAAGGACGGCGGCCGCCCTGAAAAGTGTGTGGATGCTCTCTGGAACTACTTCCAGAAACTAGCAATGATCGTGGATGACGTAACTCCTTTGTTGCAACCTGCTCCGGTAGCCGAGGAAACAGAAAAGAAAAAGAACAAAAAGAAAAAACCGGAAAAGAAAGCCCCAGAGGGGGAAGAAAAGAGTCCCAAAAACGAGAAAAAGAGGAAAGCTAAACCTGAGAAGAAAGAGACTAAACAAGCGAAAGTTGTTGAAGCCAAAACGCCAGAGGCCAAGAAGAATCAGCGAGGCATCAACTCTTTCTTAACTAAGTTAAATCTGGATGATCATTAATTATTAATTACAGTGTAATTTAAGGATCAGTTTGGTCACAGACATTAATATCTTTCCCAAGTAGTTATTTATGTAAATAATACTGATACCTTCTGAAAAACACCATCAACTATCAGACTGTAAACTACAGTGCCTTATTCCTGGTGATATAGGGTTCATTTTATATGTAAGAAATATGCGATATGTGTAGCTTGGAGCAATTAGATGATGATGATCCTATGTATATTGAGTATTATTAAATTAACATAAGATGAAAGAGTCAAAATGTTGCTTATTCAGTGAAACATTTTATTTCGTTTGCAGTACAACCTGACCAGCCTGAAACATTTGCCTTTTGTGTATGTTCATTAATTTCATTATTCAAATGTTATTTTAGTATATTTTTGAAATCTCTGTAAATATTTATAATTTATAGCTTTGTAAGTGTAAGTTAATAAAACTTGTTTTAGGGTAACATTGTGATTTGTTTTGTCACCCACCCTCGTCCTCGAATCATGTGAAAATCCTGTATTTTTTTCTGTCTACAGCTGGAATGCACCAGCTTGTCCTGAAAGAAAGAAAATATTGTTATTTGTCTCCATAACACATATTAAAATGAAAATAAACTAAAAGTAATAATAAATTAGAGACAAAAAGGGGCAGACTCAGCATCTGCTGCGAGCTGCAGGGCAGCAACGCAACGCTGTTTTTCAGCCTGTCCCTGTGCATGCACTTACGTTAAACATAATTATGCAAACAAACAACGGAACTTGTATTAAACACACGATATATAATTTCGGTTATTATTTTCGGTAATTTAGGTATTTCGGTCTCCTACTTTGTACAACTCGTTGAAGCAAACATGCGAGGTGCAATTTCCTGCGTGCTGACATCTTTAAAATACCTTTTTGGTTCAAAAATGGTGACACATGAGATCGCCTTGGAATATCAAAGCAAAAGCGCGCACATGCGTTTTGTACACGTTTAAACTTATTATTATATACTTGTTACATCAATTTAAAACAGCCTTTTATGTTTTTCTTTCTGTGATGTATAAAATCGTAAATAGTGGTGATGAAAAAGCACTTAATCAACGAACTCTGCACACGCTCTCTAGAAATGTAGACAAAGCAAAATTGGCGGGAAAGGGAAATTGGAAGTGGAAGGAAAGGAAGGAGAAGAAAAGCTAGGGAGCTATGCTAAATTAGTACCAAATACCTACTAAGTATCGCTACCCTGTAAAAAATAAATTAATTGATATGGCCAATTCGTGTAAAGGTAGGTTGTAAGGCATAATGTTATTATTGTTTTTAAGGATATTTAGATAACTTTCATAGAAATATGTAACATTTTTACATAAGTGTTAAGTATTATTTATGTTTAATTTCCAGATTTTCTATCGATACCAATTGATAAACTAATGCAATGGAGAGGAGGAAGCTGGGTAAAATACAGTGGCAATGGCAATGAAATACATGTGACGGTACATTTTGATCAATTACTAATAAGAAGCAATGATAAAGTATTAGAATCCATTAATTTGACGGAAAAAGCTAAAGGTTTTTTTAAAAGAGGTGTTTTAATACTTGTTGTTAACAGTCCGTCCCAAGGGGTAAGCAAGCATGACCTTAACTATCATAATTAAAAGTCTTATTACCTACTTAAGTATACATCTTCCTACGACGCATATTTCTACTCTTACTCTAAATTATTATAAGTACATAATATAACTAGTTACTTAAATATAAAATACGAAAGCGTTAGTAACAAGGTATATCTACCTATATGTTTATATTAACTAGCTCATTTAACTACTGTTTATATTCAAATATTAACCAACGTTTCAGATACGGAAAATAAAATTTAATATAAAGAATAATGCAAAAATGTATCTGGATAAACTGGGTAAATATTTACCTGTTCGGAGTCACAATCTAAATGATCCAAGTACTTTACGGTTTGTTAAGATTGAAGAAGTCATGAAGCGAGCGAGAAGTCATGAAGAAGTCATGAACAAGGCAGGTAATTACAACATACTCTAAGGTCTAGAGCTTAGTTCGGCTCAATATAAGTAATGTCCTAAAATAGGGACAAAAGTGGTAAGTAGTTAGAATATAGAAAGGCGAAAGAGACCCCCTCGTCAGCTCTATAAAGTCACGTCATCAACTGAATAGGTACTTTATAGCCCTATATTAACTATAAGTATACTACAGGGTTATTGGTAAGTTAACCGGATCCTTTCAAGGGGTGATAGAGGAAGGCATTTCCAGTCGATTGAACCCTATAATGCATTATCCGAAACCTAACCATTTCTAAGATATTTAAGTTTTTTCAAATTTTATGCTTAAGAGGAGAGTATACCTTCGCGATTCTAGCGAAATAGGTATTTAGGAAAAGATTTGTTATCACTTGCGCTCTCATGCCCCGGGAACGGGTGCGATAGAGATGCACTGAAGCACGCGACTGACAATGGGTACTTTTCATAATGAAATTCTAGTTTCGGGAGAAAACGTTTTACACTAACTAAATATCAACTAATCTTTTAGATTTTGGTGTCAATCGCTTCAGCATAATATATTCTAGGTTTATAGGTTTGGCTTTTTAAAAAAAAATACATGGTTATTGTTCATCCAACGGCTTGATTCAACACACAAAAATTACGTTATTTGAGGTGCCTATAACTTTAAACCTATAAAAAATTTCGAAAAAAGAAAAAGCTATAAGTAAACCTTGTTATTCTTTGTGTCAATAACATACAAAAAAATCATGGAAATTGGATAATATTTAGAGGTAGTAAAACGTTTTCTCTTTTTGTACGAGGGCTACACCGAAAAGATCGGGAATAGAATACTTAGGAATAAATTAGAGTGAAACCTTTTTGGTGTATCAAATGTAGTGTTTTTTCAAACATAATTCCATTTTCGAATTTTAAAAAAAGTAAAAAATAAAAGAGTATTGACCATTTGAATTTGACAAGTCGGTGTAAAAAATGGAGCTTACGCGGGAACATTTCCGTGCAATAATTTTTCACAACTTTCGTCGAGGTTTATCTCAAGAACAATGTCTCGCCGAGCTTGTTTCTATTTATAAACTTGAAGCACCAAGTAAAACGACTATATATCGTTGGTATTCTGAGTTTCGCCGTGGACGTTCCTCTCTTACCACAGTCCCTTCTACTGGTCGGCCAAAAACAGCGGTAACACAAGATAACATCGATGCTGTACGCCAGTTAATAAAAGAAGATAGACATGTGACATACGAGCAGATTCGGGCTTCTCTCAGCATTGGTATGACAGCCATTCAAACCATTTTACATGAAGAACTGGGTGTCAAGAAGTTAGTTTCGCGCTGGGTGCCCCACCGTTTGACCGAGGAACAAAAGTCGGCTCGTGTTAATTGGTGTCGATCTTCTCTGCAACGGTTCAATGGAGGCAGTTCAAATGCTGTCTACAATATCGTCTCTGGTGATGAATCGTGGATTTATTCATATGAGCCCGAAAGAAAACATCAATCGGCAGTTTGGGTCTTCGAAGGTGAGGTCAAGCCAACAAAAGTTATTCGCTCACGCAGCGTGTCGAAAAAAATGGTCGCTTCGTTTGTATCGAAAACTGGCCATGTGGCTACGATTCCATTACAAGAACAAAGGACGGTTACTGCTGATTGGTACACAACAGTTTGTTTGCCGGAAGTCGTAAGAGAACTTCGTAAAACCAGGCCTGTGTCACTCCGCGCGTGGGCGGCGCAGGCGCCACCCTGGCGCCTGCCGCTTCGAGTGGGCAAATCTAGTCGGCTGCCGCAAGCGGAAGACGATACACGCGCGCGTGAATTATGAATAGAAAAATGGACATAAAAAGAAAAAAAGCAGCAAAAAGATACTGTGCCGTATTTAATTGCTTAAATACGGATCGTGATCCAAATTTAAATTTTTTTACATTACCAAAAGATGCTGACAGGTAAAACTAATCTAAGTATTTTATTGATTTCTTCTACGTTCCTTATTTGAAATGAAATTAATCCGAACTACAAACCCTTTTTTTCTCCATGTTGAACAAAGTCTATTCCAATATTTTTTTCGTTAAATTATTAAATTTACAGACACAACTACCTTCAAAATGTATTAATGAATCGATTATAAAATGTGCGCTGAGTGGGATTAGTGCTTAACGAAACTAACACGTTCTGTATCATAATATAAATTATATCCATAATATAAATTATAACGAAAAAAAACATGTTTTCACAAAATTAAATGTTTTAGGTACTTAGATTCATACATATTTTATGTACTTCAAAATATCTTAACTATGAAATTGTCATTGTTTTTACTGGTTATTTCCAATAGAAAATAAGTTTGGAATAGCTTTGTATTCTAAATTCAAATTATTTTGTTTTAATATCATGACATTCTTTTTACAAACTCAGTCCGTTGCTTAGTAAACGTTGTAGTCTGTGGTGCTGAGGCAACCCTAAGGTGGCTTCTTTTTCAATGCGTATAACCACGTATAACTTATTATGCACCGTAGTCCAGTGAAATAAGGCGCATATTCCCTCAAAAATAAATTGGTAGGTAAGTAAATAAAAACGTGTGCGGCTGGAGCGCGATCTAAATTAGATCTTATTGCTTATGGGATGGAGTCATATTTCTTTGATAGCCATTGCGAAGATGGACTTCTGTACCTGGTACTAGTTATTATTCTGTGGTAAAACTAACCCGAATCGTCGTATAATCCTTCACCACGATAATGCAAGCTCTCATACCGCTCGCAAAACAAGAACGTTTTTAAATATGGAAAACGTGGAGTTGATGGACCATCCTCCGTATAGCCCTGATCTGAGCCCCAATGATTATTTTACATTCCCAAGAATTAAAGATATGCTACGTGGTCAACGGTTTAGCGGCCCAGAAGAGGCGGTCGAAGCTTACAAATCAGCTGTTTTGACAGTATCCACTTCAGACTAGAATTACTGTTTCAATGATTGGTTTAATCGAATGAAAAAGTTCATTGAATGTCACGGAGACTACTTTGAAAAACAATAAAAGTAAATAATAGGGAACACCCAAATATTCCGAAAAACTTTTTTCCGAATTTGAAAACACCGAATATGTAATTTACGAAATATTTCAATACCGATTTTTTAAAATGCCGAATTCTAAAAATCACGTAAATTATAATTTCGAATATTATAATCACGAAAATTTGTTATTACGATTGTCAAATACACGAACGTTAAAAAATACGATTACTTAAGCATACTAAAAATAAAATACCGATTTATTATAATCACGACAAATTCAAATCCCGATCGAAAATGTGATAATTCGTGATTTTGACAAAAAAACCATAAACGTCTTAAAAACCTTAGACCCAAAACCTAAAGATAGGTGCGACGACGAGCAAAGCGAGGAGGAGCGTGTTAGGTGCACATAGATATCGAAAAACAAAGCGGAGCGCAGCGAAGCGGAGCGGAGCGTTTCAAATATAGAGCAAAACAATTGCTCGGAATTTTATGGTGTTAATACTTAAAAACCTAAAGATAGGTGCGACGACGAGCAAAGCGAGGAGGAGCGTGTTAGGTGCACATAGATATTGAAAAACAAAGCGGAGCGCAGCGAAGCGGAGCGGAGCGTTTCACATAATATAGCTTTAAAGTATTGTTAAATTGTATACGGATTATGCTGTTAATAAACACACTATTCTTAATAACTATTTCTTGTTAACTAAGATACATTCGGGAATTAGTATTTTCAGAATATTAAAACTTCGGGATTCGTAATTTTAACAATTCGATATAATAAAAAGTCGTACTTTTAAAACATCGAAATAATAATATTCGGAAAATTGAATTTCGTTATTTTAATAAATATGTTGTTTGAAATTTCGTTTATTAACTATACGTGATTTTCGTTATTCGGAAACTTAAAATTCGGGATTGTGAATTATTTGGAATTATGAAATTCGTAATTTTAAAAATCGTTAATTTCATATCCGTAAAAAAGTAATTCGGATTTATGTAGTGTACCCTAAATAATATTATGATATCTTTGTACTTTTTTCTATTCCCGATCATTTCGGTATCGCCCTCGTATGGACGAGCAAGTGCTATACTCTCCTCTTAAAGGCGAAAAAAAATATGACATATTTCAATAACTTTTTTTGGTTGTTTTGCATAAAGTAACACGTAACACCTTAATAAACTAATTAAAATAATCAAATGTGCATTATTCGACTTAAATTAGACATATTACCTCAAAACAGTTAAACATTTAAAAAAAATCAATTGAAATCAAATGAGCCGTTATGCATTATATTATAGGGTTCAATCGACTGGAAATGCCTTCTTCTATCACCCCTGAAAGGATCCGGTCCGGTCTACTTACCAATATGGCCCTGTATTTTATTTGTTGCAGATCATAAAAACACGTCTACGATGCCAACAGATTTTACCAACTTTATGAAATTGTGTCTTTTGGATCCCAAATTTCATCAAATAGTAATGGACACTGAAAAAGTTCTCGATTCTCTGAAATAGTTTGAATAGCTCAATACCAAGCTCAATACATTTACACATTTACTAAATTGACGTACTTCGCAAATGCTCCAACAAAAAAAACAGAGTACAAAAGTGACAGTTGACTCTGTTGAGATGACAGTTTGACAGAATCACAGATTAACTAACAAAGAAATCTGTTTATTTTTTAAAATTCAAACATCAACAGACGTTAGACGTTGACCAATTTTTGAGAAAATAAAATTGTTCCTCATCTTATTTGTTTAGTTTTATTAGAGTGTTTATTTATTTTGTTCTTCAAAATGTTGCCCAGCCGCTTTGCGCCGCCGGGACAGTCGTCCGCCATGAGAAAATCCAGGTTTGTTCGACTGAAACTATTACAGCAGCTTAGTTTCTATCTTTCACTGAATTTTATACCTAAGATGCGACACCTTGCTGATGAATGATGATAGTCACTAAACTCGTCTGTCTAATTCCCACAACAGTCCACTGCTTGTCATCCGCTTCTGTCCCACAAGCCCCAGCACATCACTCATCCATCACAAAGGAACCTAATCAAAGACTAACCATAAAAAAAGACCTAAGAAACCAAACAATACATCCACAAAAAAATACTTATCTATTTTTTTCCTCATTCATAACAATCAGGCTGGAAGGCAAGCAGTCGTTCCTGCCGAAGCCCCGGCACGCGGGCTCCATCGACCGGCTCTCCGCGGAGATGCGGCGGCCGAGCGGCGTGCGCTCCAGCAGCGCCGAGCCCCCGCGCGCCACCATCGGGGGCCGGCTGAGTCGAGAGGCGTCTGCTACCAAGATTCCATTGAATAGAGTGAGTTGACATGCTGAAGATATTGCAAATCTATGTAAACTGTTAATCAGGCTATGGGATGATTATGGATGGACATGGCTTTTAGCCTTATCTGAGTTAACTCTGATATCTCACCCTTACGCAGACACATCTAAGACTAATGCAGTTGACAGGGAAAAAAACTATTTTGAACTATGTGGGCTTAACTTACTTTTAGTAATTTGTGTATATCATTACATGATATTTTAAATGCAATTTTTATTACCCAGTATAATCATACTTCAAAAATAGAATACATCTAAGCCAGCTGTTTGTTACACTTATTAAATCTAGTTGCCTTTAAAGCAGGGTACTCAATAGGACACAGTATCAAATCTACTAATCATATTGTAAATATCATTACTTCCAGAGGTCCCGTTCGCAACAAGGGGAACAGTCAAGGTACGGCCCTGGAGGCCCCATCACTCCCCTCAGGACCAACAAGTACTCGCGAGCCACCACCACACCAACGGTACTGTTTACTTAACAACACTACCCAATATAATTTAAATGACGTCCATACCGTTTAAACAGCAAAATAATGGTCATGGTTATGATTATGAATAGAGTAAAAGAAGTTATAATAATATGCTTTTGTCTTTATGAACATAATTTCTCTGCTTAGTTTTTACAAAACAATGCTAGGTTCTATTTGAGGCTGAGGTTGTAGGGTTACATTTAAACTAATACAGTACTGGCATAAAGTGGGTGCAAAATTGCATGACTATCTAAACCACAAAAAAGTACACAGTATGAGTTTTTTTCTGCATGTCACATACTAAATATTTTGTTATTACAGAGGACTCCATCTGAAGACCGCTCCAACCGCAACTGGCAGACGTCGCTGGACCGCGCGCTCGCCTTCGTCACCATCAAGGATCAGAGGTACTTGTCTACATCACTCATGCCAATTACACATTAGTGGCAAGTCCCAAGTACAAATAGATTGCTGAGTACGTAATGTTTCTAAGCTGCAAAAATGGCTCTCCCATCATTATACATATTATTAGGTAAGCCTTCCCCCAGGCCAAAATTCAAGGCATCAACTGTACCTCTTATAAGTCTTTCATACTCTGCGTTATCCTCTCACCAATTGCACAGCTTTTTAGTTTCTCACGGTTAGAACTAACATTACTGCTCACAAACTATACCCTCTCCAGCTAAACTCCCCTTACAACCCTCAGGCCTATCTCCAACCCGGCCTGGCAGCGCTCAGAGTGCTCGCGCGTGGGCGGCGCCCTGGCGGAGCGCGGGGCGGGCGGCGCCCTAGTCCGCCCACTCACCATTGCGCGCTTCGTGCAGCTGTCACAAAGTCTGCTCGCCGTGTTGATCAGGGATGCGAAGTTGAATAACGATAACTATGTTACAAAGGTGAGAGTTTGTCATTTGACCTGTCATGTTACCAAGGCTAAGAAGAAGCGGGTGTTCAGACGGGCATGACATATTTATTAGGCGTTTGACAGCATTTTGTCTGCGTTAAGCATGTGTACAGTGCCACAAACTTATCTGTTCCGGTGAGAGCTCACGAAAATGTCTAATATTTCTTCATTCTATAAGATTATAAATTTGTACGTAGTGGTAATTTGCCCTTTTCATTTTAATAAACCCATCTAATATATCAATATACATATAATTCATTAGTAAGTAATGAGATATGGATCAATTAAGTTCAGTCTCACCAGAACAGATAAGTTTGTCGCACTGTATGTTTGATGGTAAGGCGCCTATTGTATCTGCTGTCGGGGATGAATCCGCTGTGGTGAAACACATATTTAACATATTATAATGGACAACATTTCAAAAAACTTAAGCTGCTATAAATCGAAAACCATTTCAAGATTTAGCTCTAAAGGCCACAAAAAATATATTTTTGAATTTTTTGGATGTATCATTTTCGAGAAATTCATAAATGATGACGTCACTTCCAATAACATGGTGGTAAAAATGTATATAAAAAATACGAGTCCTCTAATTTTTTATAAACTTCGAATCTATATAATAAAAATGAATTGCTGTTCGTTAGTCTCGCTAAAACTCGAGAACGGCTGGACCGATTTGGAAATATTCGTGGAAGTACAGGGAAGGTTTTAAAGGTATGAAAGTTAGGGTAGGGTAGGGTTGGGTAGGGTAGGTAGGTTAGGGTTGGGTAGGGTGGGTAGGGTAGGGTAGAGTAGGGTAGTGTAGAGTAGTATAGGGTAGTGTAGTGTAGGGTAGGATAGGGTAAGAGGCGGTATGAAGTTCGCCGGGTCAGCTAGTAGCTAATAAAAATATAGGGTTAAAAAAATGAAATGTTGTCCATTGCATTAGTCTATTACACAGCATGAAATACGATCCAGCAACTACACCTACTAAAGGACCATAATTATGAGGGTGTGATAAACTTTTTACCTGCTAAGGTTTATTTTGCGATTATTTGTACAAAAAAATACGTGTCGATACTTACTTACTTACTTACTTATTCCCAATCTCCGCTGGGGAGCAAAGGGCCGAAGTGAAGCGCCGCCATTCTTTACGATCTTGGGCCAGCTCAGAGACATCCGCCCAAGACATCCCCGCCTGGCCCATTTCCTTTTTCACAGAGCGCTGCCATGTCTCTCGCGGTCTGCCGAGTCTTCGTTTACCGCCCTCGGGGTGCCATGTCAGCGCTTCCTTTGGGACGTCTTCAGTACGCCTTAGAACGTGTCCTATCCATCTCCATTTGCGTTCTTTTACGGTTTCTGCTACAGATTTTTGATGTCGATGAAATTAGATTATATTTGCTACTAAATTATCTAAACAATGGTTCACTTTATCCCGCCAGGTGCCTCACATAGCGAAGCTGGTCCTCTACCCCGGAGTAGTGTCCAAGTCGTGGCTGAAGACGGTGAACACGCTGCACGCCTTCCCGCACGCGCTCGCCTTCCTCGCCTACCTGCTGGACCTGGTGCAGCGCGTCGTGAGTACCGCCTACCTGCCTACAGCCTGTATTTATAGCTGACTAGCTGTGCCCGCGAGCCTCGCTTCGCCTTTAAAAGTTTTCCCGTGGGAATTCCGGGACAAAAAGTAGCCTATGTTCTTTCCCAGGGTCTAGACCGTATGTATACCAAATTTCATTCAAATCCGTTCAGTAGTTTTGGCGTGAAAGAGTAACAGACAGACACAGTTACTTTCGCATTTATAATAATATATAAGTTAGGATGATAATATAATGCGCGTACCACAAATCACAGCGCTGGATTTATGGTGGATCGCGATGTAGTGACGTTTATGTACGTCGATAACGAACCCGTGTAGCGGCAGTAGATTGTGATGAGTGATAACAGTGATCGGAAGCAAATTAAGTTGAAGTTCAGGTGTTAGCTATTATGGAATGCATTTTTAGAAATCTACTGGAAACACTACTGCTTGCTTCGTATTGAAGCTATCCAATCATAACCAGCCACCTTTCGCAAGTCGTCACCCCATCTAGCCGGAGGGCGTCCCACACTACGTTTGCCTAGTCGCTGGCCTTTGGCGTAGATGTAGGTTGTTTATTGCTGTGGGAGGTACTGTCGAAGAACCGATGACCGATGGGGTAAACGTGTTCTGGAGTGGAGGCCGCGACTAGGCAAACGTAGTGTGGGACGCCCTCCGGCTAGATGGGGTGACGACTTGCGAAAGGTGGCTGGTTAATGGTTATGATTGGATATGGAAAGCTAAAGATCGCATCCAGTGGCGTGCTTTGGGAGAGGCCTACGTCCAGCAGTGGACTACTATAGGCTGATGATGATGATGATTTAATTTGATACATTTTCTAATTTAATAAGTTCTTAGTAATGACATAACAGGAATCTTTCAACTTTGTGAAACAATTTACTAATTAGGTAATTTCCACCCAAGTACCTTTGAAGGCTGTTTTCTGCAAATAATTTATTGCCAATTAAGCAATAGTTTATTTTTATTTTTATGTAATTCTAGACCCTTGCGGAGTTTTTAAAATTAATAAGGGACCATGAGATTATCTTTTTCAATTTTTTATTTCAAGTTGAAAATTCAGAGCAGTCTAGCTCGATCGTAAAATTCGAACTTTCGATACAAACATAACTAACTTACATTACAGCTAGGAAGCTTAAACTTTTATGGTTAAAAGAACAATTTAAGAGGATGACACTAAAATAAAAAAAAAAACTAAAAAAGTTGTCTAAAAAAATAATTAATCCACACTGAGGTATGGGATGTACACTCCAAAATGTATGGGATGACAACTGGTGTCAAACCTAAATCATAGAAAATCTAAACAATAAATAACTTTTGGTGCTTTAAAAGTTCTTTTTTCTTTCAGCCGTTAAATAATAAGCCAGATTACAGTGCCACAAACTTATCTGTTCCGGTGAGAACGAATTAAATGGGTCCATATCTCGTTACTCATGTGTCTTTTTATGTATTTCATCAAGTAAATCAAGAGTAAATAGCAAATTTGCGTAGCTGTCATATAGCTGGCATAAAGTTCGTAAAAGGAACATATCAGATAGCGGCTCGTTGATCTGTTACAAGTAAATGTTGTAGTCTATACTCACCTTAATAAGTACATATTTTTTATCCATGGTCTGCTAGTCCTCCAAGGTATTGTGTCGTTCTCAGGAGGCGCCGGTGGTGGACGAGTGGCTGTACGTGGACAAGGACGAGCTCGCCGTCCTGCGCAGGGATTACCTCTACAAGTCCTGGATCAGGTAAACTTATAGTTTACTAGCTGTTCCCGCGAGCTTCGCTTCGCATTAAAAAGTTTTTCCCGTGGGAATTCCGGGATAAAAAGTAGCCTATGTTCTTTCCCAGGGTCTAGACCATATGCATACCAAATTTCATTCAAATCCGTTCAGTAGTTTTGGCGTGAAAGAGTAACAGACAGACAGACAGACACAGTTACTTTCGCATTTATAATATTAGTTAGGATGGCAAACTTTCCTTACTATGTTTTCCCACACCAAAATAACTTAATGGTACATGTGAGGGGCGGGATGTCGAGAAGCAGGCTCTTACCCGACAGCGGGTGTACTAATATTAATGTACGTTTCAATCTCCTCAGGTTCCAGGACCCCGAGCACGAGTTCAGTGACCTGGACGAGGAGTACCTGCGGCGGCTGCGCGCGCTGCTCGGGGATGATGAAGACAGGATCCGGGAGCTGGAGGAAGTTATTAAAAGTGAGTAGGTAACTAGGTACCTGCGGCAATCCCGGAACAACCGATGTCTTAAATCACCTTTATTTATTCAAATAAAATAGCCACAAAATCCATTGTGTATTTTAAAGATCTAAGCATACATAAATAGATACAGAAAGACGACTGAGTGGAGCGGGCTAGCGGGGTGGTGTGCGAGTTAAAAATAGTCCAATGAAATTGCATAAAAACCCCGCTCATGGAATTTCATCACGCGATTTTTACCTCGCACACCGCAACGCTAGACTTCTATTAAATTTCATAAGTGATATCTGTATTTTATTTTAAGGTTTACACAACAGGTTAACATTAATTTTAAAAATGTAATTTAATTCTAAATACTTTTCTAGATATTAACCCAAAAAGCGTGTAGACACAAAGATATTACGAAATAAATAGAAGCAGAGCTTTATGCTATGTTGATATAAACTAAAAATTGATATGAACTAAAAATTATGAACTAAAAGTTATAAATTAGACACAAAAAAAATATACAATATTATAGGACTTTCTTAAGGAATGTTTTAATTTTACCAGTGCTTTTATCAAGGATGTCAAATTCATTATATTTTTTACTTAGTTGATTGGCAAGGCGACACATCTTCTTGAGTGGATCATTATAATCCGTGTTTGTTTTGGCCGCTGGAATAACGAAGATGTTCTGTTCGGTGCGTTTTGGATGGCGAATATTCATATTTATAGAAGTTAGAAGTGTCGTGTAGGGAAGTGTAGTGATGATTATAATTGAAAGAGAGAGAGAAAAAAAATTTATTTATTTCTCACACACACAGAAACAACACATACATTTACAAGAAAAAGGTTATAAAGTATATTTAAAAAAAAGTAATAAAAAGCATGAATGTTGCTTCTCGGTGCTGAAATTTGTTCTAGTTCAGCTTGATGCTATGGCAGGTATACTAAACCGCACCATAGCGCTGGTTTTCAACTAGAACCCTTGGGTGAAGTCACGGACTGACTTGACACAAATGTTCACATATCCTCATCCCCCCAGAATACACGCTCTGCCTCGAGGACGAGGCCGAGGCAGCGGCGCGGGCAGCAGAGGCGTCCCGCGTCGACCGCCGCGCCGCATTACTGGCGTCTCTGCGGGCGGAGCGGGGGGCGCGGGCGGGGGCGCGGGCGCGGGCGGACGCGGCGGCGGCGGCGGCGAGCGACAAGGCGGGCGTGCTGGCGGAGCTGGAGGCCGAGATTGAACGAGCCAAGTGAGTGTCTTATATAATTTGTAGTGTCTGAATGTGACAAAACTACACACACACACACACACATACACACACACACACACACACACACACACACACACACACACACACACACACACACACACACACACACACACACACATACTTCCAGGGTTTTCTAAGATAGCGCTACCGTCATATAGCGAACGTGACAAAAATTACAGACAAAGCCGGCGAATTTATAACCGCCACGAAGCTAAATCGCCGCATTTTAGCATTTAGATAGTTTTTGACAGGTAAAAAGCGTAAAAACAGGCGTAGAGGCTACATTACACAATGGTGTAATAGGCAAAAGATAGTTTACTTTATCTCGTATACTTAGTAATAAATGAGTAAAAAGCGCGCTGCTGGCGTCTCTGCGGGACAAGGCGGGCGAGGTGGCGGAGCTAGAGGCCGAGATTGAACGAGCGAAGTCAGTATATAACAAGGGTTTCCTAACATAGCACTGCAGTCTTAAAGCGAACGTGAAAAAAGGACAGCGGCGGATTTCTATACACACACACTTCCAGGGTTTCCTATCCGCTGCCGTCTTGACAAAACAACAGATTTTTGGGTTTACATAGATCGTAGGTATTTTACTTAAAAACAGTCTAATAATAGGCTCGATCTGCTTTAATAGGTAGAAGATAAGTTACTTTATCTAGTATGGTAATGAAGCCGCGCTGCTGGCGTCTCTGCGGGGGGGGACGCGGCGGCGGCGAGGGACAAGGGGGGGTGGTGGCGGAGCTGGAGGCCGAGATTGAACGGGCCAAGTGAGTACATAACTATATTACTTTCACAGGGTTTCCCTAAGGAAGGCTATCTAAATAGCGCTACCGTCATATTATTATAGCGAACGTGACAAAACGGCGGTTTTTTTTTGTGTTTACGTAGTTAAATCGCTAATGTGAAACGTGATAGGTGCCATAGATCGTATTTTACTTGAAGATAGACTGTCTGTGGGTCTATGAGGCCGAGATGTGGCCGAGAGTGGTCTTGTCCACCTCAGCTAAGGCTATTGAAAAAATGAAATGGATATAGGTACTTAAGTAAAAATGTAGGTACTAGATATAAGTAAAAATTGTAATAGATATATAAGGAAAAAGTTGAAAAGATGCTCGAGGAGTTTCTTTCGCCATTTCTTTCCTTCTCAATGACGGGGCCTTTGTGAAATGGTGGTAGATGACTATCAACAAATAATTGTAAAATTTTACGTCGATTAAACCATTTGAATTTGAATTTTAGATTGAACGAGCCAAGTGAGTATGACAAAACGATAGGTACAGTGAAACTATAAAGTCCTGAAATTAAATGAGGGCGCAGCTATCTTTCATGTAGCAACCCTATATAGCGAAACAAAACTGACTTTGATACTTGAATTTTGCCTGTGACTACCTACCTTATTTCTGTATTTAAAAACAACTTACCATCCACAAAAAAGCTCATTATTCAAGCTAGAAGGTATTAATATGAAGGCTAATAGTGAAACCAATAAATATTTATTAAGATAACGTTATTACAACTGTATAAAATATACGGATTTGTTGACAAAGGGCACACATAGTAAAAACATCAATTTCTCTTTTTAGACGGCCTGTTCTGTTTCTTCCAGGAGTTAGAAATTTATAGAGCCCTCTTTTGCAATATGCCAGACGGTACTGTCCGATACTCCTATAAAATAATATAAAAAATGCTTATTTGAAACTACCCTTAAGTTAAGAAAAACAGAGTTACAGAATGAGAATTTAGTAAGTAAACAACAAATATAACTTCAAGTATCAAAATGTTATGGTTTGACTCAACTTAAACCAGCTCAAACCTACAACCAGCGCTATGTAAACAATGTTCGACTTGGGCTCTAAACCTAGATTTATTGATAAATGAAGCGTTGATACTAATAAAATATGAATTATTACAATTAAAACAATGTTACATACCCGTCATAGACGCTGTACGAGCGTAAACATTCTCCGAATTCGACAAAATGTGTCCAGCTTCATGTTCCGCTAAACATTGTATATAAACTCGATGAATAACTTCCCTAGCTTGACTACGAATATTTTTCTTCTTCTTTCTAATTGCAAACAAGCGTAAATAGTTGTTTTTATCTAGATTATGCTAATAATTAATAAGAAAATTGAAAAAACAGCCAACCGCCAACTGCCATAAACAATTGTTATCAGTTCAGTTCAGTTCAGTTCTTTATTCAGTAAACAATTAACTTATTGTATTTGAATTTAACAATAAAAATAACATAAACATCTATGATTAACATAAAAATAACATGCACAACAATATTATTATATACTTACAAGCAAAAATATTCATTATAGGAAAACAAATTTTATAAGATAAAAAAAAAATACTGCTAAATTAATTATCAATTTTGTCGTTTATAAATTCCTCAACTGAGTAGTAACATTTCTTCAACAGGTACAATTTTAGTTTTTTACTGAATAGTTTATGAGCAGTCAACTCTTTATATTCTATAGGCAGGTGATTGTACAAATGGAGAGCTTGATACTTTGGTGAATGCTTCGCTATGTCAAGATTTGGGCAGAAATCAGATTTGAGATCCTTTCTTCTTGTCTGTAATCGAGTTTGTCTCTCTGATTCAGATTCTAATCGTCGTAGATATTTTACTAGATGGGAAGTGACCACCAGAATATATAAGCATGGCACTGTTAGAATGCTCAGTTTAATAAATACTTCCTTACAAGATTGACGCTGGGACATTCGCATCATGGTCCTTATTGCTCTTTTTTGAAGAACAAATGCCCTATTTATATTACATTGATAACTATTTCCCCAAAAACGTACGCTGTACCGTAGCTTAGACTCAACCAAGGCGTAGTACACCTGCTTAAGGTGGTTAATTCCTAGCTCATCTCTCAGGCTACGAAGGGCATAACAGGCTGAACTTATAGCACTGGAGACATATTTTAACTCTTCGTTCCAGTTAAGTTTGGAGTCAATATGAATACCTAGGAATTTCACGGAATTTACTAGTTCTATTTTATTATTATTTATATGAATGTCGAGTGTATCATTATTCCTACTTGTCGTTTTAAAAAGCATCGCGTTTGTCTTGTCAGTATTTAATTTCAAGTTATTAATCCTAAACCAATTATCCAATGTCATTAATATAGCATTAGTCTTATTACTAAGTGATTTTATGTCATTTGAATTAACTATAGCGTTAGTGTCATCGGCAAATACTACAATGCTTATGTCTGGGAAAGACTGTCCTATGTAACCAATTAAATCATTTGTGAATAAAATAAATAAAATAGGTCCCAAAATTGATCCCTGTGGAACACCTCTTTCTAATTTCACCAACTTTGATCTATGAGTATTTTCACAATCCCTCTCCCTGCTAATAATTTCAACGAATTGTTTTCTATTTTTAAGATAAGATGTCAAAAGTTCTAGAATGTCTCCCCTCACTCCATAATAGTCAAGTTTTTTAAGCAATAAAGCGTGATCCACCATGTCAAAAGCAGCGCTAAGGTCAAGAAATATACCAGCAACTTTTAATTTGTTATTTAACTTTGTGATTGCGTCATCAACTAACAAATCAACTGCGTCAATTGTACCAATATTTTTTTGATAACCGAATTGTCTATCATGGATTACATTATTACAGGCAAGGTGGACACCAAGCTGTCTTTTAATAATTTTTTCAAATATTTTTGACAGTATAGGTAACATGGAAATCGGTCTGTATTTTTTTGGGTCGGTATGAGACCCTGATTTGTGAATAGGCACAATTCTGGCAATCTTTAGTTGTTCAGGGAAAATTTTGTCATGAAGACAGTTATTGTAGAAACAACTAAGAGGTTCAGCAAGAATATCAATGTGATCCTTAATAATGGTGATAGGAATTTCATCGTGACCATAGGAATTTTTAGCTTCAAAATCTTGTACTATTTATGACTTTTATGTTTCTTTTCTAATGGTGCCAGGCTCCTGAAAATCTTAGTTCCTCAAACATTAATTTCATGAATTAATAGTTTCACTGTAGTCGCTTTCAAAAGCTAGGGTTTCCTAGGATAGAGCTGCCGTAATATAGCGATGCTGCGAGTTCGAGACGCGAAGATTGAGGGAAAAGTGAATGCGTAACTCAGGATATATCAATCAGCGACAACCGATAGCATTTAAATCCATAACATTATGCCTGGAGTCTGTAGTACTGTGATATTTTAGGAAATAATACACAAGTTAGCTGCGCCTTCATTTATATTCGGTAAAAGACAAACTAGAAGTATAAACAAACTTTATCAAAAAGGCCAAACACCACAAGCACAAGTCCCGAATATTTACGCAACGGATATTATCTTTCATGTAGTAATCTTGTAATTTTTTGCTAAAATAGCCATACTTTTTAGTGGCACTAAAGTAGGTATGCTTGCTATCATCATCATCATCATTATCAGCCCGTATCTGCCCACTGCTGGGTATAAGCCTCTTCCCTATCACGCCACCTCTTCCGGTCCTGTGCGAGTCTAGTCCAGTGTCTACCGGCCACCTTAACAATGTCATCAGACCATCGGGCCGGCGGTCTGCCTATTCCTCGTTTGCCAGTTCTTGGCCACCACTCTGTGACTGCCCCAGTCCACCTGCCGTCGTCCCTCCTAACCAAGTGTCCTGCCCATCTCCACTTTAATCTTGTGATTCGGCTACCCACGTCATCCACACGAGTTTTACGTCGAATTTCGACATTGGGCACACGATCCACAAGAGAGATGCCGAGCATGGCGCGCTCCAACTAAAGCCAACATGCTTGCTATGTTATATATTAATCTTAACCCACTTTCTTCTCTTCCTCGCAGCGCGGAAAGCCAGCAGCTCCGTCGCGACGTGGAGTCCCAGCCCATGTCCGTGGCGGAGCGCGCCCGGCTACTGGACGACATCGACTACGCGACCCGCGTGCAGGCCTCCAAGCGAGCCCTGGCCGAGCAGATCACCAAGGTAGGGCTGTGTCTGTCGAGCGACCGACATGCGGCGAGGTGCACTTTGTTGGCTAATGATGGAAAGCAGATGCATCCAGTGGCGTGCTTTGGGAGAGGCCTACGTCCAGCAGTGGACTCTTATAGGCTGATGATGATTATGATGGTGATGAACCTATGATGATGACATTCCTTCGAAATACTAATGGTTACTGCGGTATTTAGGTTATTGATAATTGTAATTTAAGGGTATTCATAACAGTAGTCTCGATTCGAAAAGAAAAGATATCGAAGCCTTCCATGCGTCTTCTATACTTGCTATCAAAACTTCCTCCTTATAATATTAATTTTCCATTTACACAGATAAAACAGTTTGTTCTGAATTCATTTTAGTGCCCTCTGGTATGTAGCTCATGTCTCAATCAATAATGACATTACCATTCTCCCCGCCAGATGCTGTACACCAAAGAGTCTGAGCTGGCGCTCTGGCAGAAGAAGTCGCTGGACAGTTGCATGCAGTACAACGAGGCGCTCATCCAGCTGTCGGCGCAGTTCCCGCACCTGGCCGCCAGGGCTGTGGACGAGAAGTGAGTGAACGAACCAACTAATTAATGAATGAATGAAACTGGGGACATCACAAATACGGCCATACGACCCCGAGCTAGGGAGAGCCTGTGATATGGGTATCGGACAGCTGATATATCTATTCAGATGGATACATATTAACACCTAAGACCCGAGTAAATACAAATATCTTTCTTTAAACAAATATGTGCCCCGGCCGTGAATCAAACACGGATCCTTCAGCACAGTAGTCAAGGTCACTAACCAACACACCATTCGGTCGTCCATGAATGAATTAACGATTTGGGAGACGAAGATCTAGGGACGGATCTTTAACCAGCAGTGGGAATAAAATAAATCTTTGAAATTATTAACATATGACGACCGAATGGCGTAGTGGTTAGTGACCCTGACTACTGAGCCGAAGGTCCCGGGTTCGATTCCCGGCTGGGGCAGATATTTGTTTAAACACACATATTTGTTCTCGGGTCTTGGATGTGCCCGTAAAATGGCAATAGGCCCGCCCCCTATTACATTGGGACTAACATAACACTCTGGCGAAAAGTGGGTGCAGCAATGCATCTCTGCCTACCCCGCTAGGGAGTACATTAGTACAAGGCGTGAGTGTGTGTGTGTGTGTGTATTAACATTTGGTGTTTATTGCAGAGAGCTGATGGGCACGGACTGTGCGGAGGCGGTCGGTGGCGCCGTCGACGTTCTGCGAACCCAGGCACTTTACCATTATTATTATTTACTGTGAAACTAGCTAATAAATTACGATACGGCTCACGACCTATCACACGGGTTGCACGAAAACTCTCTCTGTAACGTGACGTATATGTATACAGTCAGCAACTTACGCATCTTACGAACTATGTCAATAATGTTATGTACCTAACATTATTTTTATAAGTAACTGAAAGAAGTGAAATCTTAGAAGATTGCTAATAAATGTTCGTGTATTCCCCCACAGGTGCAGTCTCTGAGCGAGCAGCTGACGGCCGCGGAGCGCAAGCGGAGCGCGACCACGAGGCACCGCAAGCAACTGCTTGTATGTATATAAAGGCAGAGAAATCTGACCCTTCTCAGAAGCATTGTTACTATGAGAGGGGGGTCAGGTTTCTCTGCACTTGACCGTACATCGTTTTATTTACTTAAATAGCTGCTTGTGTAAATTGTAGATACATCATTATTTTCGTCATGCATTCAGTTGCCATATTTTTCAATTATATGTTCATAGCCAGCCCCCGAGGCACAGCAAACATCGTAGATAAGCTGTTATGTGTTGTGTGTACGCAGGTGAACAGGACGTGCATTACAGGGTTTATCTACGCTCAGCATAATATCTACTCACAAAAGCATCAAACATCTTTACATGTCAATGAAACATCAGTTAAACGTTGACTGGACCTACCCCACTTGGCCGTTAGTCAAGGACCTTATTATCATACACAACACTAAAACCCCTTCTTCCCACCCTCCAGAAGGACACTCGCGCCCAACTGACCGAGCTGACCAGCGAGCTGTCCCAGCAGCGCGACTGCCTGTCCCGCGAGGAGGCGGCGTTCAGCAGCGCGGCGGCGGCTCACAGCGCGCTGCTGACGCGCTGCGGGGCGCGGCTGGACGCGCTGGCGGCGGCGGCGGGCGCGGGCGGCGTGGAGGCCGAGCTGCAGGCGTGGCGGCACCAGGAGGAACTGTGAGTGGGAAATGTGTCAATATAAATGTACATGGAATGCGGCAATATAGGTAAAATGCGGGTTTAGCGAAACGCCGCGAAAATACAGAAATAAGCCTTCTTTAGTATGGATATTTATCAGCGCTGTGCGGGAACGCATGAAAAAGTAAGCGGTGATAAGATTCCAGCATTGTTTCTGTATACGGCTTAGTTATATTGAGCGCTGCAGAGGCTCACAGTTAGCGTGAAATGGATGGCCGCAGTCCACTATACAATACGGGTTTGTGAAATATCGTATACAGTAAGAAATGTGTCTACTTGTAAGCGCCTTCTTTAATATGGATATTTATCAGCGCTGTGCGGCAAAGGCTGCGGCTGGAATGTAAACTAGCGTTCTATGTTTACATGTTCTCAAATCAAAAACATGTGTGACCAAATCGTAATCGTTAACTGAGGGACTTACCTTACATAATAAATACAATATTCATATATTAACCCTCCTCTTTCTCAACCCCCAAGATGGACCACAAAGCTGTCCTCCCTCCGTGACTACATAAAGGAGACCCGAGCCGAGGCCGCCCGCGCGCTCGAGGCCGCCAAGCAGAAGCGAGCCAAGCTGGTCTGTGACTCCATCACGAGGATCAACAACGCACTGGACCAAGCCACTAAGAAGGCCTCTGACCAGTGAAGATTTGGGGGGTTTGGAGCTTTTGTACCTTGGAAAACTAAAGCCGAAAGTCCACAGTCGGCTAAACTAAGTTAGTTTAGCTCGCATAGTTGAGCCAGTTTTTCCTACATAGTGCATAGTTTGCGGTGGACGTTCGGCTTAAGCTGCGTACAGACCGGCCCAACGAAGGCCAACGAACGGGTTTCGTTGGCCTTCGTTGCTACAATCTGCCCTGTATTATGAATGATAAATATCCATTGTTGGGATAACCGTTAGCGTTCGTTGGCCCGCCCGGTGTGTACGCAGCTTTAATGATCACAACCCAATACGTCGCGTCTGCTGGGGCATTTTAGGCCTGGTCCGCAATGCGGGCCCAGTGCGGATTGGATGAAAAACTAATACAGACAGACAGACATTGTTTTAATGAATAAAAGGTTTGTGAGTTTGATAAGGTACAAAAGTGCACAGCTTTGATAGCTGTACTAGTAATTTTAGCTACCTATATAATAAACCTAATAATGAATTACTGAAGGGGCCATTCAGAGTGATGTGATGGCTAACAATTTAAGTTTAGATTTGTGCCAGTAATTTTACCTAAAATTTTCATACGTAACGTTCGATTTTTATTTATTATCTATATCTTTAAGCATGTCTAGGTTTGTCTATGTACGTTCGATATTGTAATGCACGGTTTTAAAAGATGCAAGTCTAATACTGATTTCAATATTTATAGGCTAAGTTAATTATAATGAATTCCATGATAGGTACATCATTTAAACTACAAATAGTTATAATCTAAAATTAACCATGAAAAGAGTACAAAATAAAATCCACTCAAATAACTTGTCAACGTTTTATTCTTATCCAAAACCTAACTACACCCAACATCACCGCATCTTTCTCTTCTTAGCCGGCGCTTCTTTGAACTCAATTGTATTCGGGACAGCTTCTTCAACGGCTAGACAATGTTCCTTGAAGGCGGGCTGCGTCCAGGTGTGGGTGTAGGCGAGTCTCTTCGGAGCGACCTTCTTGGGAGGTGGAACGGCTGGTTTGAACGTCATTTGGGAACCGTCGTACTGGTTGTACGACGATTGGAGTTCTGGAATGGAGGAATAGAGCTGTTTAGTGATATGTAGGTAATGACTAAAATAGCTGGTCGGCAAGGAATTGGACAAAAATCTGTACAACATCAAGATCGCCATTTACACATTTATATTTATCCGGGTCGGGTTCCCCTCATCTCGCCTAATCTTAATTACCCTAAACTCGTTTCGCATAACTCGTAAGGTCTAAACTTTTTTGGTAGAATCATCACTTCGTCAAGACTTATGTGGCATAAGACTCGTTTTGTCTAAAACTCTTTTGGCACAAACTTGAAACACCTAAGTCTCGTTTGCTCAAATTGTTCGTATTGGTATAATCTTGTTTCTAAATACTGTATTAAGTATGTTTTAAATGTACAAATTGTGGTATTTTTCTCCTACATCCCGAAAATAACGATATCGAAAGTGAATGACCATTACTTATAATGATTACAAACGCTATTAAACCCCATGGGATCGAAACCAAAAGATAGGTGCGACGACGAACAAAGCGAGGACGAGCATGTTAGGTGCACATGTTCGCCGAAAGCAAAGCGGAGCGCAGCGAAGCGGAGCGGAGCGTTACCCACATAGCGGAAAATTAAATAATGCAAGGCACCAGGGTTTGCGCTATGTAGAGAGACGCAAGAATGAATATCAGTACACTGCCGGGCAATGAAAAAGTTCCACTCACAAAATTCCGACAGCAAACGACCCAAATTTTTTCAAAGATTCAATTTTAAATTGGAACAAAATATTACCGATTTTAGTTGATAATATTAATATCCTAATGCTCTGATAAATGTACTTCAATGTTGCAGAAGACGGCATTTAGCTAACCTTTTCCGTTTAGAAGTAATTTAGTGCTTTTCTGAGTGGAACCTTTTCATTGCCCGGCAGTGTAGTTTGTATAAGCTATGCCATAGTATTGTTAGGCTATTTGAGATTTGGCCATACCATTATTAAGCTAAACAAGATTATGCGAAATAACTTTTTACTAAACGAGATTTATGCCATACGATTTTCGGCGAAACGAGACTTTGACCAAACGTTACTATGCAATACGAGATTAGGCAAATAAAAATTAGGCCAAAAAAGGTAGAACCGTGGCGGGTTCCGCTCATCTGGCATAATCTTTATTGACCAAAACTCATTTCGCATAACTCGTATGGTCTAAACTTTTTTGGCCGAACCATCACTTTGCCAAGACTTATGTGGCATAAGGCTCGTTTCGTCTAAAACTCTTTAGGCACAATCTTTAAACACCTAAGTTTCTTTTGCTCAAATTTATGTTCGTCTATACCTATGTATAATCTTGTTTCTCGTAATGTTATCTTAATAAATAATATATTAAGTATGTAGTAAATGTACTCATAGTATTATATTTTTTTCCTACATCCCGAAAATCACGATATTGTATGATCAAAAAATCGAAAGTTAACGACCAATATAATTATTATTACAAACCCCATGAGATCGAAACCTAAAAATAGGTGCGACGACGAGCAAAGCGAGGATGAGCGTGTTAGGTGCACATGTTCATCAAAACCAAAGCGGAGCGCAGCGAAGCGGAGCGGAGCGTTTTCCAAACAGCGGAAACAATACAAGGCACCAGTTTGCGCTATGTAGGGAGACGCTCCATCAAAGTTAAAGCCAAACGAATATTATTAGGTACTTTGTATAAACCTATGCCATAGCATTATTAGGCTATTCAAGATTTGGCCATACCATTATTAGGCTAAACAATGTTATGCGAAATAATTAAATTTGAGCAAACGAAACTTAGGTGTTTAAAGATTGTGCCTAAAGAGTTTTAGACGAAACGAGCCTTATGCCACATAAGTCTTGGCAAAGTGATAGTTCGGCCAAAAAAGTTTAGACCATACGAGTTATGCGAAATGAGTTTTGGTCAATAAAGATTATGCGAGATGAGCGGAACCCAATAACTGTATTCATTCTTATTTGGCACAAAATGTTAACAATCTTTGTGCGTCTTTTTAATCAAAATACTATTACTTTTTTTTGGCGGGAACGAAAACGTGTCGGACGTATTTAATTTTTCAAAAGTTTAAAATTAAATAATTAGCTCAGGAAACAGTATTTGCATACCTAATTTTGTTATCGTGGTTACTATTGACGATTGTAACATTTATTTGTTATAGTTTTCGATCTTAAGATGAAATATAAGAAAAATGGATAACACTAAACTTCCTTCAAGTTGTAGCGAGAGCGAAGAGATTCAATCGTTGTTTAATGATTGTGAAGGCGATAAAGTTTGTACTTATGAAGATTCTGTGCAAATGGAGTGTCAGATGAACATCGAGCGCTCAACGGGGAAGCGCCCGAGACCGCCGAGCAACGAAACAGATGGAGATGACAATGATGGCTTCATTACTGTACAAAGGAAACCAAAACGAATATTTCGTACAGCTTCTAAAGGCAGTATCGAGGAGAAGATTTATGAGGTATGTTTGTCATCTAAAAGTTGTTTACCTAAACAAGTAGGGTTGGCCAAATGGTTGAAATCTTTGGGTATACAAAATATTATGAAGATTAACTCCAAAGGTCCGTACAGAGCATTTATAACTTTTGGAAGCAAAGAAGACGCAGAGAAGTTAATAAAGTGTGAAAAACTTATTGAGATGGGCTATAAATGCCAATTTACGAGTGAAGTAAGTTTGGTTTTTGGTGTTATAAGGGAAGTTGACTTAGACATTGATGAAAAAGAGTTATTAAATGAAATATCGTGTGAACAAGAGATTGTATCAGTGCGTAGGCTCATGAGACTGAATGAGTTACGTGAATGGATTGACAGTGAAACTGTTAGAATTGGTTTTAAGAGTCCAATCGTACCTACGTATGTTTCTGTTTTCGGCGCTTCATTCAAAGTTGATTCATATACTTTTCTAGTAAGTCAATGCTCTGGATGCTGGAAATATGGTCACTCCATAAAGTTTTGCCCTACAAAAAAAATTAAATGTCCAAAGTGCGGCAAAGATCATGTAAACTGTGAAACCACTGACTTTTTCTGCATAAATTGTAAGGGCGCCCATATGGCGCTTGATAAGTGTTGTCCGATGTTTATTAAGGAAAAGAAAATTCGAGACATCATGTGCCATGACAATGTGACTTATAAGAAAGCAGTGGAAATATACCTGTGTACAATGAAGACGTCTAAGGAGTCTGATGTGGTGCAGAACATTGTGGAGAAAGAACTACGTCATAGTAATATCCCACCAAACATTGGTGTCGTAGGTAAGAATGAAGGTCAGAATATCACTTTGAATAAGTCATACAGGGATGTACTCGTGTCCAAAGCATACGTCATACATGATAATAATAAAGTAACCGATAGTTGTTCTGATAGTGAGATAGAGATAAATGGTGCAAAAACATGTAAAAAGCCTAATACCAACAAAAATAAGAAGAAACAAAGACAAGGCATAGATGAACTCGCTAACATTATGCAAGAGCACTCTTATGCTGGTAATAGTGGTAATACGGTGCAGGTTGAAGAAAATGAGTATAAAAAGGATCAAAGGCAAAACAAAACAAAGGAAAAACAGTTATGGTTTAGAGAGCTGTTTCAAAGATTGAAGGAAATAATCTTTTCAAAATCCTCAATAGAAGAAAAAATCTTTAGTATGTTAAAAGTAGTAGTTGAAAAAATTAGTAATTTTGTTATGAATATGTTTACTGAGGGTGATTTAATACAACGTATGTTCTCTGGTTTATATAATGGATAAGTCATTAAAAAGTCATGTTATTAATATATTTCAGTGGAATGCACAAAGCCTTAGACCTAAAATTACAGAATTTGAAGCGTTAGTAAATAGAGAAAATATTCATATATGTATTTTAAGTGAAACGTGGTTAGAGCCAGAAAGTAGATTGAATATCAATGGTTATAATGTATATAGGCACGATAGGTTTGATTCATATGGCGGCGTTGCAATTTTAACTCATAAATCCATTAATACTGTATTCAAACGTGTTAGCATTAGAAATTCAGGTATTGAAATTATTCAAGTACAAATTCTTAATTGTAAGCTGTTAAAAAGTATTTACTCCATCTATTGCCCCTCAAGTGTAACTGTGTCATCAGCTGACTGGGATGAATTATTTTCTCTTTCATCTAGTAATTCCATAATTGCTGGTGACTTTAATGGCCACCATGTATGTTGGTCGAATAAATCTGATACCCGAGGGGAGCAGATATTTGATAGTTCTCTGGAGTTCGGCTATGTTTCATTGAATGATGGACGGCCAACTAGGGTCAAGATGGTTAACGGAGTATTACAACAGTCTAGTCCTGATATAACGTTTTGCTCTTCTGACATTGCTATTAATGTGACTTGGAATGTTACTTGTGAGAACTTGGGTAGTGATCATTTGGTTCTTAAATATTCTTTAGGGTATCAAGATAGATTAAATTTTATAGAAAAAAGAAACTTTGCTAAAGCTAATTGGAATGAATATACGGAGTTTCTAAATATAATATTTTCTGAATCTGTATCATTCGAATGTGTACAGGTCATGTATGATTGGTTTTTAGAGAAGATTAATAGTGCAGCAAACAAATCGATCCCTTTAATTAAAATTTGTACAAATCCTATTCGAAATTTTACCCCTAAGCAATATTGGAATCAAACATTGTCTAAAGCAGTAGCAGAACGTCGATTAGCTCTAAAAACCCTGAGACGTAACCCAACACCAGATAATCTATGTGTATTACAAAGAAAAACTGCGGAAGCTCAGCGTTTGATTAGAAGAGCAAAATCAGATAGTTGGCATACCTTTTGTGATAATATTTGTGAAACTACTAATGTATCTGATATGTGGCGGAAAATGAGATGGATGAAAGGTTATCAGCACGTTAGAAGATGCGTGACTGAGGAAAAAAAAGAGGAATTGTTACAATCCCTTACGCCTGATTTTGTTATAAATAATACCCCCTGTTTTATCTCTTCAAATGAATTGTTAGAAAGTGAATTCACTATTGTTGAATTGGAGAATAGTCTTAAGCTAAAGTATTCTGCCCCTGGCAATGATAATATTTCCTATTCGATGTTGTCTCATCTTCCATTGAATGCGAAAATATTTCTTTTGAATATATTTAACCGTGTTTTAGTCTCAGGGTATATACCAATTCAGTGGAGAGATATTGTAATAGTTCCCATACCAAAAAATAATGATAATGACCCTAAACTCAGACCTATTTCACTTATATCATGTATTTGTAAGCTATTTCACTCTATGTTAAACAAACGACTGGAATGGTACTTAGAAAGCAATAAATTATTATCTCCTAATACGACGGGATTTAGGAAAGGGCAGTCGTGTTTGGACAATTTAGCTCGGTTAGTCACGAACATTCAGGTAGGATTTTCTAAGAATAATGCTACTATAGCTTGCTTTGTAGATATAGATGGAGCTTATAATAATGTGATAATAGAATGCCTTGTAAATATTTTAGACCGGTTAAAAGTTGGAGCCACTATATGTCAATAACTATGTATGGGAGTTTTCTAAAAAAAGATTTTTAAAAATTAAAGTTGATGATGCTAATGCTAATGGATGTACAAGATGGGCAAGCAAAGGCATTGCCCAAGGTGATCCCTTGTCTCCGTTGCTTTTTAATGTTGCTACTATAGACATATGTAGAAATATTCAGAATGTATTTATAAGTCAGTACGCTGATGATTTTGTTTTGTACAGTAATCACAACAAATTAAGCGACAGCATCATTCAGATGCAGTTATCAGTAAACACTTTAATACATTTGCTAAGTCAATTAGGATTGGAGTTAGCAGCCGAGAAATCGAAACTGTGTGTTTTCAGTAGAGGAAGAATTCGTCAAAATGTTAGTATTTTTGTAAATAACATTGCATTGGAATCGGTTGATTGTATAAAACACTTAGGAGTTTGGTTGGATAGTTCTCTTCGATGGACAAAACATATTAAAGAAACTTATGAAAAGTCCTGTAAGTTTTTGCAGATATTTAAAGTCTTATCTGGGTCGGGTTGGGGCGTTCATCCCCAACATTTACGTAGATTATATTTATCACTAATTCGGAGTAGGATTGATTACGGAAGTTTTTTATATGATAATAGCGCCAAAACAAATGTGAAGAAATTGGATTTATTACAAAATAGAGCAATGAGAATCGTGGGTGGTTACGTCAGATCTACTCCTGTATATGCCATGGAAAGTGACCTATGCATTCCTCCACTTGTTTTAAGACGGAAATACTTAGCGTTTAAATATATTTTAAAGTCTCGTTCGTTTGAAGGAAATCTTACTGTTAAGAATCTTTCCGAATTGGCTCTGCATTTGCATAATAACTTTTGGTCTAGGAAAAAAAAACCTTTGCTAGCAGATACTTTCATAGAGACTGGTTCAGAAAATATTGCTTCGGCTGTTCCCTTAGAAAATTTCAGCTTAGATACATGGATGTCATCTATACAGGGTGTTGCAAAATTGGTATACTAAGCCGAAACCTACATGTGCAGCATGGTATATCTAAGCCCGAAACTGAAATCAGAATTTGGAAATTCGCGAAAAAAAAAAAAAAAAATCCATAGTAAAATGTCACGTGACCAACAAAGTTTCTATGGAAAATGAAATTTTTTTTTCGCGAATTTTCATATTCTGATTTCTGTTTCAGGCTTAGATATACCATGCTGCACATGTAGGTTTCGGATTAGTATACCCTTTTTGCAACACCCTGTAGATATCAAAAAGTTTATTAAACCAAATATACAACTTTTTGATATCTACAGGGTGTTGCAAAAAGGGTATACTAATCCGAAACCTACATGTGCAGCATGGTATATCTAAGCCTGAAACAGAAATCAGAATATGAAAATTCGCGAAAAAAAAATTTCATTTTCCATAGAAACTTTGTTGGTCACGTGACATTTTACTATGGATTTTTTTTTTTTTTTTTCGCGAATTTCCAAATTCTGATTTCAGTTTCGGGCTTAGATATACCATGCTGCACATGTAGGTTTCGGCTTAGTATACCAATTTTGCAACACCCTGTATAGATGACATCCATGTATCTAAGGCAATTTGGCTGCTTCTGACCATGGCTCAGCCAATATACTTTGGAAAACTCCAACATCGATTCTATTAATATTAAACTTATCAACTAACTGTTGCCGCCGACTTGCATTCCGGACACATTCCATTAGGAAATGGTATACGTCATCTTCTACTCCACATTCATCACATTTGGGTGAAGTAACTTTTCCCATCAAGAATCCGAATTTATTTAATGGAATATGACCAGAACGAAGTCGGAGAGCCATCACAATTTGTTGTCTGTTTAATCGACTTGAACTAAACCAAGGTATTCGAGGGGGCTCACACACTATACTTCGGTACCAAATTCCCTTTTCTTTGGATATCTTGTTTATTGTTTTGTGTATGTTAATTAGAGGGTACGATGGGACTGTCATCGTCACCTAGTGACAAAAGTTCCTTAAATAAAATAGATTGAAAAAAAAAAAAATACTATTAAACAAATAAACTGCAGCCAAAATAAATGGTTTAATTATGAAATTAATTATTTTTGCTTAGTAAGAATTTCAATTCTCATTATGTTTTATTTTATAACTTAGTTTTTAAATAAATTCAAATAAAAAGACACTCCAAGACTGCTCAAAATCGGTGACAAGTAAGAAAAAATGCATGAATTATTTACTCAGATTATTTATGTACCTGAAAAAATGCCGGACCGTGAAACATACAAACCTACTCTGAATCATTATTCTAAGGCCCTGTTCTTAGAGCCATAGACAATCATGTCACATTGTTTTAATCTGTGTTTAACAGCAATAGATCAACGTTGTATTTAGGTGTTTATTTTTCATGTTCAGATAGAAGAGCTATATAAAACGTTGAACTTTTGTTAATGACTAAACTAATCGACCACAGACAAAATATAATTTGACAAATGGTGAAACAAGGGAGGTGGTGACGAATTTATCGAATTTTTATTTATTGTGCGGTGTTTCTAATCTAAATAACAGGTGTTTTGGGAAAATACCACCATTCTACGTATCTTAAAAGTGTAAACCTATAGAAAAAACAATATTCCTCTAAATGCCGTGACGAAAACGATCCCAAGATGAGTAAGATGTCGAAAAATAAGTTAAATTTGACCCTACCACCAGGGTCAATAGACACAGCCCCGGCTGTAACACCTTCAAATATGACTCCCCAATTAAAATCTGCAACCGCTGTCGAGTAAGTATTGTAGCCCTACAAGTAAGCTCTTCCGAATCAATTTGTATAGAGATGTAACAGGTGCTTTGATTGACTCCTTCATTTTGTAGGAGGCAGGGTCTTGCTGGGAAGTCTAAGACCAGTATCGAAGCTCTCACTGAGCGGCTGGAGCAGATAGAGATGGATGACACCCAGCGGAGGAGGATAGAAGTGTTTCTCTGTCAGAAAGAGAAGATAGGAGAGCTCAGTGATGATGACTTTGAGAAACTGGGAGAATTAGGTGAGTTTTGTATACAAACTATAGATTAAAAGCTTATGTTAATAATCTTAGATAAGGATCGACATATATACATTCCCTGTTAAATAGGTAGGTATCTGTGGTTTGTTTCACTATCACTTTGTTAATCCTAGCTCTAATCTAATGCTTGATATTTTTCCCTATGCCTGTATGTGCACCTCAAGCTGAGTTTTAGGTGTTCAACACCACTGACCTCAGCCTTGCCACAATCATTACTTACTTATACCCTATCTCTGCTGGGGAGCATAGGACCAAAGTGAAGTACCACACTTTACAGTCTCAAGCCAGCTCAGAGACATCTATGGTCTTGAGTGATCATAAGCAATAGTTAGGTGTGTTGTGTGACCTACTAATATGAATACTGACAGGTCAAGGTAACGGCGGCGTGGTGATGAAGGTGCGGCACAAGTCCACAAGCCTCATCATGGCACGCAAGCTCATCCATCTGGAGGTCAAGCCCGCCATCAAGAAACAGATCATTAGGGAGCTGAAGGTTTGATACATTTTCATTTATTTATTCACAGAATTGATAACTATCAAGATCATTAGGGAACTTGATTTATTTATTTATTTGCAAACTATGACTTGTAACTAATGTATGTATGCTGACCTGATAGATTTCTTTATTTTATACCTTTACTGTATTGCAAATTGGTTTATACTAGCAATTCAAAGCTGAAACATAATCAATTATGTTTTGTACAACGATTTCACAATCACATTGAACATGCATATCATATAGGCCTACAGCGGTGGTAGCTCAGTCGGGTAAGCGCCCGCTTCTCAAGCAAGAGATGCGGGTTCGAATCCCGGCGCTGACATGTACCAATGAGTTCTTTTAACTTAAGTACAATGTATACCATCGCTCTTACGGTGAAGGAAAACATCATGAGGAAACCTGCATATCTAGATTTAGCACATCTAGATATGTGAACCCACCAACCCGCAGTGGACTAGCGTGGTGGGAAATGGTCCAAGCTTAGGAAGGCAGCTTAGACCTTGGGGATATGCACAAAGGTTCCACTCGAGAGAGCCAGGTGCAGGTACTTACACCCCCACAGAGAATAGAATAGAATAGAATAGAACATATAGGCCTACAATTTTATTTACTTTTCTTGCAGGTACTGCATGAATGCAACTTCGCGCACATAGTGGGCTTCTACGGAGCCTTCTATAGTGACGGAGAGATTTCCATCTGCATGGAGTACATGGACGGAGGCTCGCTGGATCTCATCCTGAAGAAAGCGGGAAGGATTCCTGAAAATATCTTAGGTAAACTTTATTAGGGTTTGCAAAATATGGCTGTGTTAACTTTGTCAAGTTAGTACACAATATACAGAGTGTAACGAATTTTTTAAAGTCATAGAACATAAGCTATTCAGGATGACCCCCTGAATCACCTACTTTCTGTTCACTGTACCACTATTGGGTGATGGGTCTTATCTTTTTATGTTATTTGCTTATTATAATAGTCAGAGCATGTTAAATATTTCAATGTTTATAATTTACACTCATTATATTAAGATAAACTCCATCCATGCATCTTGTAAAGGAATTAAAGCCACTGATAAGGATAACTGATTTAAGATAAAAATAATGACTAAGCACTAGATATTGCTTTGCAGTGACTATAAGTAGAAGTAGATTATATTATCTCAGCAAAAAATGTGTAACATGAGCAGAGAAAGAAATGGAATGGTATCAGTAATTTATCCTTTGTTAGAATCAAAAGATAGCAGAATTAACTATTTGAATTTTTACCTGACCATCTATCTACATTATGCACTAAAGTATACTTACTACTTTAATATCTTTGTTGATTACTAGGTATGGATGAAGCGATAATTGAAGATTTATTTGGCTAATAGCCAGTAGTTTAATCATCTAATGTTGACATAACATTCATTGGATGATTTTATTCCCAATAGTTGGCTCATTGAGGTAGTGCTTAGTAGGCAAAGAAGAGGTGTTTTCTCGCAATTTTATTTTGCGAAATATTTGAGATCGCAAAACGTAGATACGACGCACAGAAACTCATATCACAGAACCAAATCGAATTCTACCACAACTTTTTCGTTTACATAAACTGTGTCCATTCACTCTCCAGGCACTATAACATCGGCGGTGCTGAAAGGCCTGAGCTACCTGCGGGACAAGCACGCCATCATGCACCGCGACGTGAAGCCGAGCAATATCCTCGTGAACAGCAACGGGGAGATCAAGATCTGCGACTTCGGCGTCTCCGGACAGCTGATCGACTCTATGGCCAACTCGTTTGTGGGCACCAGGAGTTATATGTCTGTATGTATTTTGATTAGCTAATGATGGTCCACCACTGCACGTCGTAGCTCCACATGACGCACTCATAACTCGGGCAATTATCCAACTACTTTAACTAACACTGTTATTTAAAACTAGTATCGGGAACTAAGTTGGACAATTCAAAACAACTTGAAGACATCCATAAGAACCGCCAAAGCTACAAATGCGAATTCCACTCGCTCCGATTGAAATGGAGCCGTTACATATACATCTTGCTTATACTCATAGTTATCTCTGACGTTTCTTTGGCTTGCTAACGCACATTAAAATAAACTAAATCTACTTTATTGATCACTTGACTGTTTAATATGAAGAGCAGATATTTTTGTGAGGACAACAGTTACTTTAAAATCCCTCTATCACCCTAAAAAGTTGTGGGCACATTCCGAATACTCTGTATACCCTTTTTCTCTCCCGTCTCCAGCCGGAGCGGCTCCAAGGCACGCACTACTCGGTGCAGTCGGACATCTGGTCGCTGGGGCTGTCGCTGGTGGAGATGGCGGTCGGCATGTACCCCATCCCGCCGCCCGACGCCGCCATGCTCGCCGCCATCTTCGGCGAGCGCCGCGACCACCGCGAGCCCGCGCAGGTACGCACGGGGTCTGTCTGACCTCGGGCCCCGCTGCACGGGGTCTTTATCTACTTAGTTAGATAAATGTCAAATGTGATTGGTATAAAACGCATTAAACAATTTTATCGACGTCGATAACGAACCCGTGTAGCGGCCGCTATTCCATCAAAATTACATCAATGCCCGCTGAAGGGGTCTGTTATCGACTTAGTGTAACTATATCGCGAGTCGCGATAAATACGGCGCTGTGATTTGTGGAACGAGCATTAAACGATGTCGTCGTTAAAGGACCCATGCCGCGGGGCTCTGCCTCGGTAGCGAAGACGCGATTACTCGGTGCAGTCGGACATCTGGTCGCAGGGGCTCTTGCTGGTTAAAAACCGTCAACAAAATAAGCTGTTGCAACCTCCAAAAGCGTATTCTTTACTTTATTTCTCAAAAACGATCATCTCTTCAATTCCAGGCGCCCAACTCCCCGCGTCCGATGGCGATATTCGAGCTGCTGGACTACATCGTGAACGAGCCGCCGCCGCGCCTGCCCGCGGGCCTGTTCTCCGACCAGTTCAAGGACTTCGTGGACCGCTGCCTCAAGAAGAACCCCGACGAGCGCGCCGACCTCAAGACCCTGATGGTGAGTGCGGCTTTTGTAGGGATATGGACCTGTTCCATCAAGTTGACTCAGTAACCGCTGCACGGGTCCTTTATCGCGTTTCTAAATATAACGTCATTATATCGTGATTCGCGATAAATATGGCGCTGTGATTGGTGGAACGCGCGCATTTCTCTGCTGCACCGGTCATTTATCGAGTTAGAAACGTCAATATATCGCGATTCGCGATAAATATGGCGCTGTAATTGGTAAAACTTGCTACACGGGTCTGGCATCAAGTTAGATACGCCACTATATCGCGATTCGCGATAAATACGGCGCTGTTATTCGTGGAAGTTAGAAACGTCATAATTTCACTATCGCGATAAATACGGCGTTGTATGAGTCTATCGACGTCGGTAACAGTGGCGGCTGGTGCCTCAGATACCCGGTGGTGCACTTTATGGGTTTAGTAAATTTTGGAAGAAAAATAGATTATTACAATTAGAAGTAACAAAAACAATATAAGTATATTTTACCTTATTTATATTTTAATACAATTCTGCGTTCCTTTTTTGACGCGAAATTGCTTCTCCGCCGACAACACACGGAAAGCAAAATAAAGTCTCTCACATTCACATAACCATTTCTTATTATTGTACATTTCACTTTTGAAAAGTCTGGTATATACCTAAGTTTTATTTTTTGCACTCCTGTTTTAAGATGAGAAAAGGCCGAGGCGGCCCAGCAGATTTAATGTCCAGTCTATTTTGAAATATCCTAATATTGCTTTTTATGAAGTCAATATTGTATTTTACACTGATTTTCACTGACACACACATACACACTCACGAAATCTTTACTACTTTCTTAGTTAATAAGTAATTAAACAAATTAATTACGTATTCGCGCGCGAAAGGTGAAACTGTGACAATGAGATGACAAATGACAAGTGCATCGTTCGTAGGTCACGCCACCGGTCAAGGCCACCGCCCGCGCCTCCCGAGTCCCGTGGCGTCATTCGTATTATTTCGGAAATTTCGCGTGCGGCGCACGAATTTATCCTAGAACTGCATACAGTTTGTACTGAGCATCTTCCGTCTCACGCGCCAGGCGATTTCCATCCTGTTTCATACTATGTGTAGAAGCTCGCTCCGTGCGACAATCCGAGCGCACGAGGCCGTTTTTGTTCAAGCAAAAATAAGATCTAATTCTTTCGCAGTAGAAATCAAAATAGGCCAGCTCGATTTAATTTAAGTCGTAACGATAATCAGATTGATGTAATTTCTGTTTAGGGTAGGTATTATGGTTGTTATATTGGTATTATGTGTTCCGTAGCGACATCTGAAATCCATGTTATGAGATAGCATCTCCCTTATCATCGTAGCAGCTTGCAGTTTTCAAATTTTCGCGCCAAAATCCCACGCTTTCTACGATTGGTCAAGCCTCGGGCGCGGGCGGCGTCGCTTTCTAGCTGTCAGATTAGTGACTTTTCCACCATTATTGCGTCAAACTTAAAGTCGTACGCATTGCAGTTTTTTCGAAATCTTGTTTTATCTGAAATATTAGCAAATTTCCAACAAGATTTTGTTCGCGTCTCGCGTGTTGTGTGAAAATACCAATATTAAGATGGATGCAGGGTCAGATGGGTGCAATTCGGAAAGTGTTTTTCCGCATGTCAAAATGGCGGGCCCGACGCGTGCCTTTCCGAAGAAAATGAGTGTTTGGTGTACATGCTGCGGTCCCCCGTAGCAGGCGCGCCGGAGGAACACAACACGCAAGTGCAGGAGGCGGGCGGCCCGGCGCCGCGCCCGGCCGGCGCGGCCGCCGCCCCCGCCACGCCCACGCCGCTACTGCCGCCGCCCTCCCGCTCTCGTAAGAGACGTCGGGAGACGTCGAGTTTGGCTCTCGGAGTAGCATTAGCAGGGCCAGCTGCTCATTAGAGTGCGCGCGCCGCAGCCCCAAGGATCGCCGCGGCACGCGCCGCGCGTCCCTCCGCCGTCACGCGCGCTCGCGCCCGCGCCACCGCCGCCGCCGCCGCCCGGGTCCGCTCATCGAGTTTTTCGGAGCTTGATACACAAGGTTTGAAGTTCTGTCGCAGCAGCCGGTAAGTCAATTACCTATCTGACTTAGTGAGTGCTAATAAGGAAAACCAACTAAGGCCACAAGACTTTTTACTTACACCACAATCAAATGACGAGGTGTGTAATTTATCAATTTCCATAAAAGAACCGTTAGTTCCGGCGGCACCATCTTTAAGAGTGGCTAAAATTGAGGAACACCAACACTTTAACAAAAGTGTCTGGAAGTCTTAGGGATATGCGGACACCCATAAGAAATACTTAGCATTTGACATGTCCCACGTTCGTAGACTTTAAAGTTAACGAAGAGTTGGCCAACGAGTCGAATTCCTTTATTAACTGGCCTCGTATGCAGCGTAGTGTTGCAGAATTATCTAATGCATTTTTAACTCAAAATAAAATAGTTAATTCTTCACTGCAAAATGTTATTGACTGGGGGTCAAAGGTCAATGAACCGATAACAGCTACTACCTTGTATTCGAAAATAAAAGAAATTTTTTATAAGGATTCTAAGCATGAACTAGTCTCAGGATATATTACAGATTATTTGCAGAAAGCGAAAATACGGAACGAATGTATTGCAGCACGTAGGGGGGCACTTTTGAAACTTCTTGGCGATAAATATATCAGACAGGGCGTAGGCAATATTCCTCTGTCATCTGAATATTTATTTAATCCACTAATGCTGGCAGAGTACATCAAAAAGATACAAATATGTTTATTATAGAAAGTAAATTACAAGTGACACAAAATAATTACTTAGCATGTACAAAATGGTTACTTAAACAAACTAACAATAACATTGGTTTTTGATGGTACTTTTGTAAATTTATCGTCACTCCCATGTTGCCGTTAACTCTGCACTAGGCGGTATTGACAAGTTATAACGTGCTACCGTAATATATAACACTGAACCACAACCTTCGACGTCTAGGTCAAGGTCAAGGTTATCGGTCTTTACACAGCCGACAAGACAACCCGCGCGCAGTGCTATGCCGTTACAGTCGGTAGGTAGGTACAGTTGCCCCCGCATACCTACTCTGCTCAACTGTCTAATAAGCCAATGTCCTTTCCTGGTTTTCAAGCAGGGGGAGGAGACAAAAAGATCAATAACAAATACAAGCCCCTTACAATAAATTCAAAGAATCTTATAAAAAATTACTAATTGCCATTTGTAGGCTGCCTTCAATACTACCTTTACTACGTTTGGGAACCACTCATAGCACCACCTGTAGTACCTACCTACTTAAAAGTAATAAAATCAGCTTCCCATTTTACAAAACCACCACTGATTTTACCTTCAGCAGAAAACATAATAAGATTCCATACTGGTGTCGCAAAGAATGCTCGCTCAGATAAACCAAATGTTCACAACAATCACCAATTGGATAGCGGAAACCCTCAGGACTCGAGGAATTCGCATGATTGAGTATCTCAACGATTATTGCCTTGTCAGTCAGTCCAAAGAGAACCTCTTAAACACACAAGAGCAACAATAGACCATTGATCTTCTACAAAGCTTATGATGGATCATCAAAAGTCCATAACGACTCCATCAAAAAGAGCCTGGAATTCTTGGGTGTGGGTTGGGACACACATGCAAACCGCAAGTTCCTCCCACCGTCAAAGACAGACAGTATTCAACAGTCAATTATTGGTATGCTGACATGTGGCAGTTGGAACCTAAAGCAGGCACAACGCCTCTTAGGGAAATTCAACTTTGTAGCCTTCATCACCCACCGGGGAAGGCTACATTGCCGTTTTATGCAAAGACACTGTCAAAAAATCCACTATGCCCCCAGACAGAGTTATTGATTCCAGAAGAGATTACATCAGAGCTAAAGTGGTGGTATTCAACAGTCAATTACTGGTATGCTGGCATGTGGCAGTTGGAACCTGAAGCAGGCACAACGCCTCTTAGGGAAATTCAACTTTGTAGCCTTCATCACCCATCGGGGAAGGCTGCATTACCGTTTTATGCAAAGACACTGTCAAAAATCTTGTCTATGCCGCCAGACAGAGTTATTGATTCCAGAAGAGGTTTCAACAGAGCTAAAGTGGTGGCTACAGAATCTGCACATCCCGTACTTGATCCACGAACCACAACGAGTGATGAATTACCTGACCACAGATGCCTCAGACCAGGCATGGGTTGCCCAAATAAACGATTCAAAGGTTTCGGCCAGTGGGAGAGTTTACAGATGTCATGACATTGTAATTTGAAGGAAATGTTCACTGTTATAGGTGCCATAAGCATGAAATACAAGACACTCAGACAGACAACAGTATTACTACTACAGAGGGACAACAGGACAGTTATGGCCTACATCAAACAAGAAGGAGGGACCAGGTCGTTGACCCTACATTGCCTAGCCAAGACACTACTGGACCTCATCGACGAGCTCGACAGTATGCTGACACCATAGTATGCTGACACCACAGTACCTTCCAGGCGTTACAATGCAAACTGCTTGTCACGCGGACCAACTCCAGAGTGACACTTACTCAGCCCAGCAGTAGAACGGATCGTCAGCTTTTGGGGCATACATACCTCAAATGTCAACAAGGAAATACCTACACACCTATTTGGAATAAATGGTCGGTTTGGTGCTCTAAGCTCATTGACATATATATTACTGCGTAAGGACAGGCCCAACCACTCAAGAAAATGGCACCCGCACGTTGGCCCTAAAATAGACATTTTAGGGCCAACGGTCCTCAGTCGACAGTTGTCTGTGACGGAGAGATGAGTCTTTGTTTCTTGTGATAAATATGCCTATTTTTGTTGTGAAAGGCTAAAAAACTATGATACGAAGGTCAAAAAGGAATATGGAATATCGTATCATCCTTAATTAATAAATAAACACATTTTAAAGCGATAATTATTTTACTACTAAAGTCTACAATGGCCGCACGATGTAACCTTGTACGGACGTCCGCATGCAACTCACTCATATTATTATGTACCTACTGTCCGGTGACGGTAAAATATGAACGCACGTACAAGGTTGCGTCGTCAGGATAAGTAGCTCGGCTCTGACATAGTTCCAACAAATTATGACAGATGGCAGTTATTTTGCTTGTATGAAGAAGGTTTGAGTAATATGACTGGGGATAGGGTAAAGTGGCGTGACATGACCAACAAAGCCGACCCTAAATAAGGATAAGGCAAGGAAGAAGAAGAAGAAGAAGAAGAAGGTTTGAGTAAAATGTTCTGAAGGGCGTATCCTTCCTTTTGAAATCATTGTCTAAGCTACATATAAACAAGTTTATTCCTTCGTCAGTAATGGTCGCAAAATATTTAGCTTCTATATTTCTTAATGATGGTGTAGCGAGTCCGCGTTGTTCTATGGTGTAGCTTATCGATCTGTTCTTGTTCATAAATCTGTAATTTCTATAAAAATATCACAGAATCTGGTCGTAAAACACGTTTTAAAGGCTATTTCAGTAGCAAAACCTGTGCCCATGAAGCCACCCATGTGGAATGCACGTGTGCTCATAGAATATCTACAGCATTCATCTCCGCTGGTAGATAAATTTTTTGGAGTAACTAAGAGAACAGCTACTTTACTCCTATTATACTCGGGGCGCAGGGTACATGATTTAACTTTGCTGCATTGTAACAATGATCATTTAATTGACGATGGTAAGAGTATAGTCATAGTTCCTGTGTTTGGTTCAAAACCAGATACAAACTCATATCCACAGTCAGGTTAGAAGCTGCTATCGGGGGCAGATCATAATATAGATGTAAATAAAAAAATAAAAATAAAAAAAAAAAATAAAAAAAATATGCTAAATGAATTATTGTGTGATATACATGCCTAAATAGGTATATAATTATTCTAAGTTTGTTGTGATTAGGTCTATTAGGTTCATGGCCAATTTATTTTTTAATAAATTAGTATAAGGTATTTTAATATGGTCACCTCCATTTCATTGGTATTTCCATAGTTAGTACCTATATTTCTCATCACGGATTTATATCTGATGATCAAAGTAAGTTACCTACTTCACATTATTGCGTCATCTCTAGCTGCCAGGTGATAACAGACATTTCTCATAACATGGATTTCAGATGTCGCTACGGAACACATAATATTGGAGTTTTACCTACCATTAAAACTCTTATTATGTTTCCAGCGACATCTGAAATCCAGCAAGCGCTACCTGGCGCTGCTATTATTATTCGGGAATATAATGGTGGAAAAGTCACTAATCTGACAGCTAGAAAGCGACGCCGCCCGCGCCCGAGGCTTGACCAATCGTAGAAAGCGTGGGATTTTGGCGCGAAAATTTGAAAACTGCAAGCTGCTACGATGATAAGGGAGATGCTATCTCATAACATGGATTTCAGATGTCGCTGGAAACATAATAAGAGTTTTAATGGTAGGTAAAACTCCAATATTTTTTGTGAAGTTTTTTTTTAGATGTAGGTACCTAGTATGGTATAGGAAGAAGGAAGGTACATATTTAGAAGGTTTTTAAATGGTAGTGCGTTGCACGGGCGCACTTTAGGTACAGCCGCCACTGGTCGGTAACAATCCCGTGCAACAGAGCCATGGTTCCTTAAAACACCAGATGTAGCTACTGAAGCGCCTCGCCTCGTCCGATGGCGATATTCGGGCTGCTGGACTACATCGTGAACGAGCCGCCGCCGCGCCTGCCCGCGGGCCTGTTCTCCGACCAGTTCAAGGACTTCGTGGACCGCTGCCTCAAGAAGAACCCCGACGAGCGCGCCGACCTCAAGACCCTGATGGTGAGCGCGGCTTTTGTAGGGATATGGACCTGTTCCGTCAATTTGATACGGTCCCCGCTGCACGGGACAGTTATCGAGTTAGAAATAGAGCGCTGTGATTGGTGGAACCCGCTGCACGGTTCTGTAATCGAGTTAAACGTCAATATATCGCTATTTACGATAAATACGGTAGTATTTAATCGATGTCGGTAAGACATCACATGAAGGGTTATTGTTATAGCGAGTTGGTGATACCACATAACACAAAAAAATTACACCCAAGACCCAAAAACAAATATCAGCCCTGGCCGGGGTACGAACTTGGGACCTTCGGCATAGTATTCAGCGTTACAAACCACTGCAACATCCGGTCGTCACATTAGTATGCAGGCCAGCAAAAGTGGCGACACCATATTGTCAGTAGCAGCTCGTGAGACGAATACAGTAGGTGTGTCCGCTTCCACGTCACTTTGTGTTATTCATTCTGTATAATAATATCTGAAGTCTGTTTTTTAATCTCAGATACTAAATTGATATATTTTAAACGGATGATCATCAGTGGATTGTCCCGCGACTAAGTGACATATTGTTCTATTGGCGGGACAATCGACTATTGATGAACCGTTCAGAATCTCATCAAAAGACAGGTACTTTATTAATCATCATCAATGAATCAGAATATAAAAGCCCTTTTTATTTCCGAATGGGCGGTTGTTTTTAGTTGACTTTCGTCAAGAACGTATTTATTTTACGATGAATCTTTTCCCCCCCTTCCAGAACCACGAGTGGATCCACCAAGCGGACGCGGCGCGCGCCGACATCGCGGGCTGGGTGTGCAAGACCATGGACCTGATGCCCTCCACGCCCAACTCCAATGTGTCTCCTTTTTCTTCATAAGCTGCAAGAAGTGCATACTTTCAACAGCGAAAAAGGGTGAGTGCGTTTTTAGGGTTCCGTAGCCAAAATGGCAAAAACGGAACCCTTATAGTTTCGTCATGTCCGTCTGTCCGTCTGTCACAGCCGATTTACTCGGAAACTATAAGTACTACAGTGATGAAATTTGATGGGAATATGTGTTGTATGAACCGCTACAAAAATATGACACTAAATAGTAAAAAAAAGAATTGGGGGTGGGGCCCCCCATACATGTAACTGAGGGATGAAATTTTTTTTTTCGATGTACATACCCGTGTGGGGTATCAATGGAAAGGTCTTTTAAAATGATATAAAGTTTTCTAAAAAACATTTTTCTTAAAGTGAACGGTTTTTGAGATATCAGCTCTCAAAGTCGTAAAAAGTATGTCCCCCCCCCTCTATTTTTATAACTACGGGGTATAAAATTCTAAAAAAAATAGAGGTGATGCATGCTAATTAACTCTTTCAACGATTTTTGGTTTGATCAAAGTATCTCTTATAGTTTTTGAGATAGGTTGATTTAAGCTACGGAACCCTTTGTGCGCGAGCCCGACTCGCACTTGGCCGGTTTTTTTACAATAACATGATCGCCAAAGTCACAGATATATCTTCATAGCTACCCATCACGTCCCCACTGCTGACGCACGGGTCTCCTTCCAGGGAACAAGGCTAGTTTATCAAGCTAGAAAAGCTAGTGTTAGGAAGCCACTTCTTCTGACTTCTACAAATTAAAATAGTTATGTCCACACAAAGCCAGAAGTCCTAGGTTATTAGCCCCGTGTAGACCGGGCATGTGTTGTGTCTTAACGAAAGTGGCTTAGGTTGATTCACCAGTAGACTAGGTTTCACATTCGGGATCATGTCATTAACACACTGAAAGTATGTAAAACATCTAACTTATCAATTTCAGGTCAAAACATTTCCCAAGAAAAAGCGGGTGAAACGATCAGTGAGGACGCGGCCGAAGAGTAGCGGCTCGTCCCCAGCAGTATGTCAACTCTAGATACCATTGTCCATCACACACACACATACACCATCCAGCCACACGGATATGCAACCTCATTGCCTGGTAACGCGCGGGAAAAAAGTTACGCTTCTGACACTGACAGCTGTGATTGTCTATGGTTGTGTTTTGTCTTTGGTCGGCCCAAATTCAAAACATGATAGTGACATTGCACTGATTGTGACTGTAACTTTTATCCTGTGCTATTCTTTGAAATTCGAAAGATCAACATTGGTAGTGGATCTTTCCATAAATTAAATGACACTGCACGACACACGTGATACGTCTTCGACGATTTATAAAAGAACACGTCGCAGTACGATAATGTCAAAAACAACACTCAATCATTTAATTAAAAAATCGTAAAACATATCACGACATCGATCGCAGCAACCATTTGGAAACACCCGGCATCGTACACATTCAATTTGAAAATTAATTACTAGAATTGGCTAAATTTAAGATGTAGGGGTAAAGAGACCGCGTTACATTCCACTTTGAAATACAGATGTTCTTAAAACGAAATTTAACGATATAATAATATGTAAAGAAAGTTTTCAAAGTCGTATACTAGATATACAACCGTGAGAAAATTATCTATCTGTGTTAAAAAAGTGAACTGTAACCGTTTAACAAGGTGTCTGAGTATAGATAGGGGTTAATACTAAAACATAGTGCATTCGTGGACAAACTAATCAAGGTTAAAAATTGTAAAAAAAACAAAATAACGATAAATGGTCACGTAGAGTTGATTTCACTAGTCGCAAGTCGATAACGTTTGTAGTGTTTTGACATATTTTTCTTTGCTGAAAGTGCGTAATTCATGTCAGCTGATATTTGTGATTCCAATAGTGTAAGCGCGCTCGATAGTGTATCGGCGTCTGAGCACTGGCATACTCACGCGGCCCTGTACTTGCGAGGGGCGTAGGAGCATACCAGAACTCGAAAATGTTTAAAGTCTGTAAAATACAACTCATTTTAGGAAGAAAAAATACAAAAGAATAAAAAAAATATTATCGTAGACATGTTTTCTGTATGACGTGATGCACTTTCCCCGTTATGTTTGTCGGCTTTGTTTTAGTTAGTCCGCCTTTGAGTTTGTTTGTCCCCTGTCCTAGCACCTTAGATTAGCTTCCTGTGTGTATGTTTCGTATGACCTCGTGTCGTGTTTACATTGAGAATGTGTTTTGTTTTTTTATTCAATGCTTTGTATGTCGGATTATTTCATGAATTTAATATTATTAACCTTTGTATACCTAAGGAACCAACCAGGTAGTCGTTTTATAGCTTATTTTTGTGTGGTGTTGAATATATTTTTATTCATATTACTTACAATGAATATAGGTAACTGTACCATTGATATCTGTATATAGGTAAGGATAAAATACTACGCGTACTGTGGTTCTGTGTAGATGTTAAGACATCCGCATTTAATAGTCGGTATTCTATGTAAACCTTGTATTTTATCCTGCTTTATTCATGTTAGTCTATGAATAATTCTATTTTAAACAAAACTGCGTTAGTAATTATGTTATAAATATTATTTTTACTGCATGCAATGCAAATATAAGAGATCACGCTTTTTATGCAATATAATTTTGTTATAAAGACAAGGAATAGCTTGTAATATGTTGAGTTAAGATTGTAAATTAGAATTTAGTTAATTTTAATGAATTTTTAATTACTAAGAATACAGTGTACTTGTAAATTTTTATGGATGAATCCTAAATAGAAATGGCAAACAATGAGTTTTGTTCAAATAAACAATAGCGTAATTAAACTTATGAAATGAACACCAAAGGCCGGTACCATGTAGTATATCAATTGTCATTCATATAATTATTAGGCGAACTACGTAGGTATAAGTGTATACTTATATCTTACTTATGAACACTGCAGGAAATAGTATCATATAATTTATTTTTGCTATAACTTGCGTACAATTTAAAAATAACTTAATTTGTCAAAACAAACGAATGTGTTAAAATAACAATTATTATGAACACTCTTACCTTATACTTACGTACTTACTCCCTTTCAGGGGTAGCCATTCAATTGTTCGCTCATTTCAAAACTTCTATACTACAACGTACCTGCCTACAATAGATCAATATAACATTATATTTCTTGAAGGCATTAATGTACAGACACAGTTTACTGATCATGTTTATGTACGTACGTAGATGTGATTTTAGTTAAGGTTAGGAAGAAATTGTTTAAGGCTCGACTATACCGACCGGTGTATCTAGAAGACACTATATCTTTACAATTTTATGATAATCCAAATCCTACGTTAAATATACTTACATGATGTGGTAAAGGTTGTTTACCTGACTATTGTGGTATTCTACGAGCATTTTTTATGCTATGCTAGAGTAGTAATTGTCGTATAATAAAGATTGGTCAGATGCAAATGAAAAATATATACGGAATAATTTGTATGCTAGTCTAAGAACCTGTTTCACGGTGTCTTAATGCATCTTATAGTATACATGTGTGTTAAAATGATACTGTAACTCTGCAAAAGAACTTTTAAAAGTATCAGCATCACTTTTATCCCACTGATAAATTTTATCCCGACATTGTTAAACAGGCAACAGCTTGGTTTAGTCGAGTCGTAACACTGTTATAATGTTGGTTTAATGCTGTTAGTTCAATTACCGTGTGAAGTCATAGAACTACCTAAGCTTAGGTACTAAGCAACCCGTATAATTACATTATGTTAGCTGTTGTATAAGTAAAATGTAATTTTACGTTGCGACATTTTATTTTCTTATATTACTTTGCGTATAAGAACTGATCCAGCTCTAAATAAGAAGTAATTAATTGATCAACTCTAAATCTCAAAGCTTTATTAATGAATATGGTTATTTCCTTGAATTCAGTCAGATATTTTTGTAGTTGAATTTAATCCTGCATATAATAAGCTAGCTTCGTCAGATTGATTTCAACATTTACATCTATTTCCTATACACGACCCGTGTACCGGTATATAACACTACATAATGAAGGTTTACCGGAAAATAGAGCTAATGCATAAGGAAATAAACTGCGGATATAGAATTGTTTAAAGGATTCCAGTAAAACAGCTACTTAATTGTTAAGTACCTACACGGGTCCATTACTTAAAATCTGCAAAAAAATATATCTAATAATATTTAATTTACTGCTGTTGGGTTGGAGATAGTTCCTAGCACACAGGGTGGAAAATATGGGAAATGCAAGGAGAAAACCCTGTATTGTAATAGACAAAAAATGTCTGACTCAAACAATGTGCAATGACACCTAGCTCATACGATACGTTCCCAGGTACACTGGATTATATCTAGAACAATGTCTGACTGTTTAGAAAATTATAGGATTTTCCAATCGCGATAAAGATATAAATAAATAGTAAGTACGTAGATAGGCGTTTATCATTAAAATATCAACAAACCTGATGTTTTTCTTCATTTATTAATGTCTCATGTAGAATGATAAATCAGAGAAAGATTAGTTACAAGGGTTTCTAAGTGCTTAAGAGCGATCACAAAAATATAAATAATTTTGGTTACTCCAGATATCTTTTGTTCAATGTTCTTACCATAATATCAGTTGTTTATATTTCTATTAAACTTTTAGACGTGTAAAATTCAAATTTGTATAAAAAGGTTTATTATTTTATATTTATCAAAATCAACTCTTAACTTACATTTATTATCTATGTATAATTATAATCAATGACTATGAATGAAAGGCTCCTATACAGTTTGACAGATACCTACCTAATGTATGTCATTCTCAAATGAACTGACTATAGTGCCACAAACTTATCTGTTCCGGTGACAGCGAACTAAATTGATCCATATCTCATTACTTACTAATGAATTGTATATTTTAAAACATTAGATGGGTTTATTAACACCGCAAGAGCGAAATAATGATACGAGCAAACTTAAAATCTTATAGAATTAAGAAATATTAGAGATTTATTTGAGCTGTCACCGGAACAGATAAGTTTGTGGCACTATACTGTACTGTGTGACATACGCTTGGTACCTAATTGGTATAGGTTTAAGGATGTCCAATTGTCCAGTACATGATAACGGTATGATGATGAGTTGATGACAAAATACATACGATTACAAGTTACATGCATAAAACAAAAATCATGATGCAACCAACAATGTAGGTACTTAGGTAAGTATATGACGAAAGCATCAATCATTGTTGAATCATCTTTGTAATAGGTATTTTACGTCCGATCTCTATGTAAGATTATAATTTCTTATTGTAATAACTAAGTACATACGTACAGATACATTTTTATCATTGTAACTATGTATTACTTACTTAAATCATTGTTTTGTAACTTTCATCTTTATTAATGTACAAAAATAAATGTTAATGGTAAAGCCAAAACATATTTGTTTTCATTCTAAATAGTTAAAGCTCTTAATCCCACTAGGCAAACATTTTAACAGATCTAATGTTACTTTATTTGAAATACCTACACTTGATTGCATTAAATATTTTGATTTAATTGGGCACTATTTATTGATATTTAAACGTACGCGAGATTCCACATGTAGGTACAATAACGTATACGATAACATTGTGGACATCACAGGATACTTCTCTGGCTAAAAGGGTAGGTTCTTGCTTTTTTAACAAGTGGGTAGGTATAGTTAAAATGTTAGTTCATCAGACTATTAACTTGTCTGGCTGGACTATCATGAACAGATTTTATGTGGCTCTCTACTCTTCGTCTAGCAAATAGCAACGTACCTATTTATACTTATGTTCCTTGCATGATACCTAGGACTAGGACACAAGACCTAACTTACCTATCGACCTGAGTATTCTCAACAAAGGGTCATGTTTATTACCTACTCTTATCATACGTAATGAGGAAGCGGAAGTAGGGAGTGCCGAGACGGTTTTCCACGCCTAGACACTAGGCAGCCATCTTCCGCGTACCGTACTAACTACTATCATAGTTAGGTATCCTACCTGATAAAATGATTTCTAGGACTTTCGACAGTAATAATTAAAAAGGGGTTTAAAAAAAATAAAAGAATTTAATAAGCTCAGTTGTTTTTATTTTCCACTAATTACTCATTTTGCATGGAATGACAAGAGAAGAAAAAGGCAGTAATTAATTTCCACCTCTCAGACGCAATACAAGATGAAGAGTTGATTCCTTCTGGATGTTGTAATCAGAAAGTGTGCGTCCATCTTCTAATTGTTTGCCGGCGAAGATCAACCTTTGCTGGTCAGGAGGGATTCCCTCCTTGTCCTGGATTTTAGCCTTAACATTTTCGATAGTATCAGAGGCTTCTACTTCTAGAGTAATAGTTTTGCCAGTCAAGGTCTTCACAAAAATTTGCATACCGCCTCTCAGACGCAACACCAAGTGAAGAGTAGATTCCTTCTGAATGTTGTAGTCTGATAGTGTACGGCCATCTTCCAACTGCTTTCCAGCAAAGATCAACCTCTGTTGGTCCGGGGGAATACCCTCCTTGTCCTGAATTTTCGCCTTCACATTCTCAATTGTATCAGCCGGCTCTACCTCAAGGGTGATGGTCTTGCCAGTCAGAGTTTTAACGAAGATTTGCATACCACCTCTCAATCGCAGGACCAAGTGAAGTGTTGATTCCTTCTGAATATTATAGTCCGAGAGTGTGCGGCCATCTTCTAACTGTTTACCAGCAAAAATTAAACGCTGCTGGTCTGGGGGAATACCCTCCTTGTCCTGAATTTTAGCTTTTACATTTTCAATAGTGTCAGAGGCCTCTACTTCTAGAGTGATGGTCTTCCCAGTCAAGGTTTTAACAAAGATTTGCATACCTCCTCTCAGACGAAGGACTAAATGTAGAGTTGATTCTTTTTGGATGTTGTAGTCTGAGAGAGTGCGGCCATCCTCCAACTGTTTGCCGGCGAAAATCAAACGCTGCTGGTCTGGTGGGATTCCCTCCTTATCCTGGATTTTGGCTTTTACATTCTCAATAGTGTCAGAGGCTTCCACTTCAAGAGTGATTGTTTTACCAGTCAAAGTTTTGACAAAGATCTGCATGCCTCCTCTCAGACGCAAAACAAGGTGGAGAGTGGATTCCTTCTGGATGTTGTAATCAGAGAGGGTCCTGCCATCCTCCAACTGTTTCCCGGCGAAGATCAAACGCTGCTGGTCTGGGGGAATACCCTCCTTGTCTTGGATTTTTGCCTTTACATTCTCAATAGTATCGGAGGCTTCAACTTCAAGAGTAATAGTTTTGCCGGTCAAAGTTTTGACGAAAATTTGCATACCACCTCTCAAACGGAGGACCAAATGAAGGGTAGATTCCTTCTGAATATTGTAGTCCGAAAGAGTGCGACCATCTTCCAGTTGCTTGCCAGCGAAGATTAAACGCTGTTGGTCTGGGGGAATACCCTCTTTGTCCTGAATTTTTGCTTTTACATTTTCAATGGTGTCCGATGCTTCCACTTCTAGCGTAATTGTTTTACCGGTCAAAGTCTTCACAAAAATTTGCATACCTCCTCTCAGACGAAGTACTAAATGAAGAGTGGATTCTTTTTGAATGTTGTAATCGGAGAGGGTTCTGCCATCCTCCAACTGTTTGCCGGCGAAGATTAAACGCTGCTGGTCTGGAGGAATTCCTTCCTTGTCTTGGATTTTAGCCTTTACATTTTCAATAGTATCCGAAGCCTCAACTTCGAGAGTGATCGTTTTACCAGTCAAGGTCTTCACAAAGATTTGCATACCTCCTCTCAAACGCAACACTAAGTGAAGAGTTGATTCTTTTTGGATGTTGTAGTCTGAGAGAGTGCGTCCATCCTCCAACTGTTTGCCCGCAAAGATCAAACGCTGCTGGTCTGGTGGTATTCCCTCCTTGTCTTGGATTTTTGCCTTAACATTTTCAATTGTGTCAGAGGCCTCAACTTCAAGTGTGATGGTTTTTCCAGTCAGGGTTTTAACAAAGATTTGCATACCACCTCTCAAACGCAGGACTAAGTGCAGAGTGGATTCCTTTTGGATGTTGTAGTCTGACAGAGTGCGGCCATCCTCCAACTGTTTGCCGGCAAAGATCAGCCTTTGCTGGTCTGGCGGAATACCCTCTTTGTCCTGAATTTTAGCCTTGACATTCTCAATAGTGTCAGCAGGCTCAACCTCTAGGGTGATGGTCTTACCAGTCAAGGTCTTCACAAAAATCTGCATTCCACCTCTCAGACGAAGCACCAAGTGAAGAGTAGATTCCTTCTGAATGTTGTAGTCAGAAAGAGTGCGGCCGTCTTCCAACTGTTTGCCAGCGAAGATCAAACGCTGCTGGTCTGGGGGAATCCCTTCCTTGTCCTGAATCTTAGCCTTCACATTCTCGATGGTGTCAGCAGGCTCCACCTCTAGAGTGATGGTCTTGCCAGTCAATGTCTTGACAAAGATCTGCATCTTGATCTGTAACAATGTAATAAAAATGTTAATATCCCTTTATCAACAAAGTGATGATAACACTTTTCGTAAACATACCTACTTCTACTTATATTCAATAGGTGTTAAAGATAAAGATTTCACAATATTATTGAATTGTGCTATCATAACAAGTCTGCGTCATAATAATGGCGCTGAGCCAAAACGGAAGTTTTGCACAGGTCAAGGAACTATTCAAATCAATGACCTAAAAACCTACTTTTAGAATATCTAAGAACGTACACTGAACATAATATTGTTATAGGTACCTATTTATACCTATATTTCTTCTGGGTTACTTGATAGGTAGGTACTGCTGTAACTATGTAGGTAGTAAGTAGGTACCAAATATATGAATAAACCCAAGATGATCCACAAACCAAAACGACTTTAGGCAAGCTACAATATTTTAGAAAATTATGCAGTAAATTGCTGTTATATTAACCTTGCCACACCTATTGTAGAGTTTTGCAATTTATATAAAATCCGAGAATCTAAGTTGGTTTATCATCAATAACATTTCCACAATAAATTGTGTTTATTCAATCCTTGATGAGGGCATAAACGATGGTGTGATTCAATTTATTTTCCAGTAAGATGATTAAGATGGCGGACAAAGGAAAAGAAAATCAATGAAATGCGCTGCACTGCGCAGTTCTCAGCCAGCGAAAGAAATTTAGTTTGGTTTGAGATTCAGCCTAATTTTAAGTATGGTGTATTATGAGCAGTTAGAATGGAAAAGAAACTTACCAATATTCACTATAATTTATCAAGGAAATGTCTGTTCTTGTACAAATAAAAATCTTCAACACAACAGTGAGTTTACTATGCGATGCGTTTAATTTTTCACTTTGAAATGCGTCAAGAAAATAGTTGCCTCGCCTTTATATAGACTTGCAACTTAATCAATACTGTGTTTTGATTGGTGCCGTTGTTTATCCGTCTCCCTTTTACACTTAGCGCAAATGAAAGAGACAGCAGATTATTTTGATTTTTCTAGAAACGCATGCGTCATGTCTTGAGAGCAAAGAGTGCAAACTCATGATCACAGAGTACATAGTACAGCCAGTGAATGTTGGTAATTCGTGATCTCAGAATAATAACATCGCTGTTCGCACGAACCAACGAACATTGTACATTTTCTTAATTTATATCTTCCTTCCTAAATAAAAATGGCTTATACAAATGGGGCGAAGATCTATCTGTCGTGTCTAGCTGATTATTTAAACTAGACTGTGCCTTGAGAGATAGGTACCGACCTCAGAATAATAACGGTCCTTTGCTGTGCTGCAACTTCTGCCTCCTATTATAAATAATCAAAGACTTCTACCAACTTCTCCTCTAACAAACGAGAAGCTGTGCTCTCTGAGGCTGTTACTCTAGCTCATGTCTTTTTCGACATACGAGTACATCGAATATGGAAAGATCTCACTCAGAGTAGGTATTTACCAATATTTATTCTTATGAATGTTACAATAAATAACTCAAAAGCTATTGCAGATTTGTTATTTGGTTTCATATATCAGGTTTAATTACCTGCAACTCTGCAAGATAATTTTATTTGTATATTAAATGAAATTACCAAGTTTGTATTATACATGTTAATGTTATACATGACTGTAATGCACCTACTTTACATAAATAGCAAGTAGATGTTCAGGAATAAAAACTAATTAATTATCCTAGTTAAAAAACAAATAACAATATATTTTTACATCTTCTACCATACTACTAATAAAACAAAATATGAAACAAGCTATGACTTTTGCTGTAAATTATCTTCCCAAGGCCGCGGACCTCTCTTGTTCTCCCAGTTATCAATATCAAGCTTTTGTATTTCTTCATAGGCATCTTCAAGTGTAACTTTTTTAGTTCTGTTTAGTCCCATTTTTTCTGCTTCTTCTTTACTGACTCCTTTAACTTTTGAAAATTGGTATCTGAAATGGGTGAAATATGTTAGACAATGAATGCTAAGCTACATATTGAAACTATGTACACTTATGTATTGCAACTGAGGTAGAACAGTATGGCAATGACTGCAGTCCTGATAAGGGTTTAAAGTGATTGGCTAAACAAACAAAGCACAGTAGGTCTGTAGGATGACAAAAATGTCTGCGTCTATTACACTAGTAAAGCAGTACCCCACAAGGTGCTACTATTTTTATTCTCTGTAGATGTGCAAGTGTCTGTAGCTGGCACACTCGAAATGGTTAGATAAATCTTATATTGTATTTATTTTATTACCTGATTTGAGTCCATTCTTTTAGTCCAAAAGAGCCTCCGACAACGAATAAAAGAAAAGGGACACCATATCGTACCGATTTACGTTTGCCAAAACTTTGAATTGAATCTCTAAGAGACTGCATTTGCTTGATAATCCCTTCCTTTGTAGACATTTTACAGGTCTTTATTATAACTGTATTGCACTTGTTTTTCCTCTGCTATTTATTTTATAATATATGAAAATAAATCATAACATAACCTCAATTTTGTTTTGGCTTAAAATGTCAAATATGACAAATATCAAGACTTCAAATCAATCAAAGTCATTCCTGGCATCTGTCACACACGACACAGAGTTGTATGGCTGCATTCATCAAGTGTGGTGGCGCAGCCACAGCGTCTCCGAAAGAACCATTAGTTTATTTAATTACGGAAAGAAGTGAGTTTTGGCCATTATGTACTGGCGCACTATGTTTGGTTTTATGAAAGGTCATGATTATTCTGAGCTTTTTATACAGTAAGCCATAGACCAAAACTTCAAAATTTTTCATAGACAAGACGATGCGATGAAAAAGTCGGTTCTCCTCTCTGGAATTTATAAAATGGCTGACTTTTCTGAGTGACGTATGTGTTGTGTGTTTACGAATTATCAAATTCTAAAACTATTAAATAAAACTTGTAGATAATGAAGTGAGGAGTACCTGTATGACAATTTTGTTATCTTATCTTCGCGTTCGTAAGGTTAGTAAATGTTTTTTTTTATTATGTAGACAGTATTGATGTCTTTGAAAGTTCGATTCGAATCGTTGGTGCTCCCTTGAAGCAATGTAGGCGGAATGTGTGCCAGATTATTCTAATTTCCTTCTACAAATCTCTACATAACTCGACAAATGTATTGGACTACGTACCTAAATGTAATTTATCAAAAATAAACTCCGAATTCCTTGGTTCACTGTTATACTCCTATAAATTATCCTGAGCAGCAATAACTGCCGAAGGTTGTTGGTATTGTAGGCTATGTCATGGTACATACAGAGTAGACGCAGAAACCACTTTATTTAAATTCGTGTAGGGTACATGAGCATCAGGTAATTTGTAATATATTTTCACATTATTAAAAACATTTTTATTCATCTTCAAGTAGGTATCAACTTATCATGTAGATCTTGATGATGTATAACCCTGACTGTTTTATTTAATTTTAAAATGAGATAATTTTACTTTAATTTCAATAAAGTAATACATACATATAAACCAATTTTCCTGCGATTCTGGTGTGTCACCATTCATGCTTTGATAATAAAAAACAACATTTAGGTTTGAAAAATAAAAAAGAATATTCTTGTGTATAGTCAAAATGTATGCTAGTTAACAAAATATCTATATATGTGATAATTAACTAGCTACCCTGCAAATTATGGGATATTTATGGCTGTATTGCTCTGACATTATGCCGGCCACACCAGTATACTCAACGGAAGACTTGTGCAAGTATAACAGAGCGAGTGAGTGATTTAAATCGTGAAACTTGTGCATTTTTTGTCACACATACACTCCTGTATATTTGCAGAAGTCTTCAGTTGCAGTATACCAGTGTGGCTGGCATTATACTGTCAAAGCCAGACAGCAAGAGATTTAATTTTGATTAACTTTATCAACTTACAAGCCACTATTTTTTTTATTAATAATATGTAATATGTCAGATTTTTATCTTTATTGTTGAACTACTAGACCCAGGTTATTTGGCATACATACATGTCTATCTCACACATTTAAATGCAAGTCGTTTCTATGTTAAAAATGTGCATAGTCAGAGTCAGTGACTAAATTTACTAAATTCTAATCTATCATAACCATTTTATTCTGGGAGGTGTGATCTGATCAGAAAAAAATAATTACTTATGCCTACAATTTCACATTATACATTTCATCCATTGTATCACAAGGTTTTCACATGGAGCAATATGTATGGGCAATTTTCTAGCAAGCAACCTGGGAATGGAAATTACTTTTTGTCCTCAGTTTTTTGCCGCAACATTATTGCAATGGAAAACTGCTATTGTTTGCTCAGCCTCGCTGAACTTGTAAATAGTTTTCCCTTGAATTTCCCACTGAGCTTATTTATGACTGACATGGATATTTTTTCATGCAATCTCGTAACTTTCCTTCAATGATCGATGCGTTGTGGTGCACTGGTGTACTAATTACCTAAGTGCTTAAACTAATAAATAATAATAATCAAGATCAGCAGTGGGGACGTAATGGGTCGTGATGATGATGATGAATCAAGATCAAGAGCCCGATTTTCGCTGACTGACGTTATATTATATATTTACATGACTGAAGTTGCTTTGTATGTATTAAACGTACATACAAATCGGTATGTGCGGATTATTTTAGGACAGTCTGTGTTTAAAATTAGAGCTAGTGCAGCCAACCTCACGCGTCATCCTGCTATTTGTATTACTACTTATGAGTATGTATGACTCATGTATGGTGGATTGAGCTGGTATTAAGCACAAATTCACTTAAGATTCTGCCAAAAAACTACCAGTGTACTACTACTTACCATATTATATTTTGCGAAAATCTCCCCCAGCAAATTGACTCGCAAGATAAACATCGCAAAAGATCCAGCGTTAATTTCGATCGTCGACAATCAGAAGTCATCGACATCTGGATGCCTCGTTAGGTGCTCCTTTAAATTAAGTCGTCCTGTTTAATATTCAACATCAGACGTATTTTGATGTGTCCCCAGTACAACATTCGTACGGAGCACGCATCCATTATGTCGTATCTTCGATCGCCGCTCACGATCAAGCTACTGGTTTTGATAAAGCCATTGTCTTCGCATTTGGATTTACTGCGCATGAACGTGTCTCCGTTTCGGACAATATTTAAAGCATTATTCTTAGCAAGAGAAAGACAAAATGGGAGACACTTGTTTGCCAAAATAATTTGAGACGTATGTATTATCCAGACATGAGGAAACAAAGAAATGTAAACTACAAAGAGAATATCTAACAAAAATAAACGTCGGAGTCAACAACATCAACAAAGACAAAAGGATCCAATTTTACCGATCCACAAAGGGTTTTATTTGGCAAATAATTATTTTCAGACACATGCGATTATAAAGAGCATTAACTGTGTATGAGTCATACGTCGCGAGGACATATCCTTGCGTGTCCTCAAAGTCAAGACTCCAAACGGGGAGTGGCGCTTGTGACCCTCGAGATACTATAAGGAATTATAAATATAACGTCTTCATCAAATTGACGCAGTTATGATGCGACCGGTGCATCGAAAAGGGTTCATAGCACTTTTAAGCTCTTTATATACTCATTAAACAAATGAGTTTGGGAAAAAATATGTGATTCTTAATAAAGCTGTTTAATCGTAAATGCATGATTAAATTAAACTCGAAGCCCCTTGATCAGGATGAAGTCATGGAGTGTAGGTACTACACGTTTGATTGACGATGAGCGTCGCTGGTGACATCACCCACAGTCGGGCCGCCACGGCTACTGTTTGTGCTCCTAATTCAACAAAGACTCGTCCCCATGCGGTAATTGGCTAACCACATGCCAAGACTATCCAACTATATGTGATTCTTTTTGTGTTTTAACAAAGAACTTGCTAATAAATGTAGAAATATTTATATTTAGGTTTTGTGTTTTGATAAGATACACTTGCTTGGTTGCGTCTGTTGATTTCGCCACAAAGAATATATTTTTATTTACTGAGGAAACGTAAACAACATATCAAGTTAAATGAAGTTGTTTACTTGAATTTATCTTACAGACAAAACAAAGTAAACAATCGTTGTTGTGACAAGTTCAATTTGGCTATATCACGCCGTATTCTAGATTTCTTATGTGAATACAATAATACTGAAAATATAAATGGCGACGACCGAATGGCGTAGTGGTTAGTGACCTGACTACTGAGCCGATGGTCCCGGGTTCGATTCCCGGCTGGGGCAGATATTTGTTTAAACACAGATATTTGTTCTCGGGTCTTGGATGTGCCCGAAAAATGGCAATAGGCCCGCCCCCTATTACATTGGGACTAACATAACACTCTGGCGAAAAGTGGGTGCAGCAATGCACCTCTGCCTACCCCGCAAGGGAGTACATTAGTACAAGGCGTGAGTGCGTGTGTGTGTGTGTGTGAAAATATAAATACGTGATTGTAGAGCTCCATCCGAATCATTTCGTTGAATTTGAAAGCTGATGTATCTTTCTGACCTTATCTCTATTATCGATTTCTAAAACGTCTAAAAGCATCGATTATTTTATTTTACCTGAAGACCCCTTTACTACGTTTTTCATTTTCGTATGAACGGTTGCCGCGTCAGTAAATTTTCTTTGAAGTACTGAGATTAATTCTGTTGCTTTTCGCGGCTCGACATTCATTTCCTCACATCGTCCAAACGAGTCACTCCCAGTTCTCTGGGGTAGCCGATAAGGGCTACTGCAGACGGTATCTAAGCGGGTCAGGGGCTGACACTTTGTGCGTCTCTGTTAATATGTCATGTTTCCACTCCAGACCTTTGTTCTGGGTCATGTTGGCACCGCTTAGGAAACTGTTTATATATACAGGCGTCCCGCTACGAGAGTTGAACATATCTCTTTCTGTATACTACTATATAAGTGCTTCTCTTGTTGACTTCATCTGCATAGATTTATGTAAATAAAAGTTTACTTTGATGTATATAGGTGCTTCGCTCTTACACAAATGAATCCTATAATGTATAGTCTCCGGCATATTAAACGACTCATTTTACAGCCTTGCCTAGCGACAGCTATACAATTCTACCATTGATCCGATTTAATATCTAATCTAGTAATCAAATTGGAAACACATTAACGCGGTCGACCTCAAATAGCAAACCTCATTTGCAGCGGTACAAAGAGATTCTTAGTACATACATCTAATGCGGTGCTACATTAGTACTATCAGCTCCAGTATAAACATGCCAGTTTATTCGCCGGCACTGCACCGGCATCGGCACGTTCTATGGGAGTTATACGACGACGTCTAAAGCCGTATCGATTTACTTGTGACTGATTGTACCCGACGAGCTTTTACGCCAACGCACCATTATTCGCTCGGTCTACTCACCTGAATACATGCCAGTCTGGCGACAATGGATGTTATATTCCCACATAATGGTTTCCTCCGCTAATGGAACGATAACACTCGATACACTTCCGAGTTGGAGGGTTTCCAGGCGACTCGGAGATATTGGCGAATGCATCAAATCTGCAGACACTTTGGATTCGATTTTGTGCTGTCGAATCGGTTTTGCGATGCAAGTGTCTTCAGGCTGTGTGGTTCGGTTGGCAGCCCTGTGACTAAGCATCACTGCAAGTACAGTCGGTCGGCACGCAGTCAGAAACTCACGCTCCAGTTACCACAAATAACATTAATTGTTTTGCATTCTACTCCGCGGATGTACTGTGTTACTTATGGTTGTGGCATGCCCGTTATTGCCAACAAGTCACTCATGGCTGGTCTGGTGCTTTGTTGAGAACAGTTGCCCCCATGTCAATAGTGAACCCATCGTACTTAATTACTTATTTCACTTGCCCTTTGTATGTTTGTAAAAAGAGAGAACAATAAGTTAACAAATAATTAATTGAAATTGGCTAAGCATTTAACATGTCTAAGAATTCTAAACAATTCATAAGATTTTCTGTCTTTATCAAATGATGGTCACGTCAGTTAGCAAGGATTGTTGATCTTTTAGTGTTGTGTTGCACACACGAATTGCCCAATTCCTTGCAGTGAGTGGCCGCGAACGTTGCGTAATAAACACTGCAATTAGATAATTAGCTTCGGAAATTTTCTCTTCGCGTTTTCATGGTCTTTAAGGACGATACAGCACGGAGTGTAGATTTGTTAATCATGATTCTGCATTTTAAGATCATAATGTTGCTGTTCGCGTAGATCATGGATTACTTTTGTTTGATATCATCAACAAACAACAGCTGTCTGGATTCAATTTTTAGCTTTAAAGGACGCCTACGATGCGTATTGCCAATAATAAGAAAATATCGCTTTTATTGATAAGGCCGTCTGTTGAGTAATATGCACAGTATTAAATGTTATTTTGTGTTCTGTTAAATCAATAAAGTAGTAGGTATTATATTCTTTAGATCGTACATGCATGTTAGTCACGCTGCCACTTGACATTGTGCTCTATGAAACACTATCCATCCACGGAACTCCCGCTAACTTTAATGCCCGTCTCGTAATTGGCTGAATCGCAGTTGGCTGCACTTGTCACGGGATTAGCCGCATCTCTTTGGACTCAAAGGTATCCTCTGCGTCTGATTAAACCACTTTAACTAGCCAGTAACTTGATATCAACTTATCCGTTATACGAGAGGAATAAAACTTTCAAAGAGAAATAAAACTTGAATCTTGAGTAACTCTGATTAGTTCCGAAGGCCTTTCGATTATTATATCTGATCGCTTTTACCAATAAGTGCTGGTATTAATCAAGATATAGGTTTCCCCATAGATTTATTATTGTTTGGTGACGTAAATCAATGTGTGCAACAGTTGTTATTGTATTGGCTAACTAATGCACGTGTCGTGTAGTTGGCCGTCAGTCACAATCGCATCAGTATCAGACACCACGGCGAGGCTCGTTTCCTGTGACTGCTCAGCATCAGCTTTCAGTAATATGAGTCGACTCTTCGCCAGGAAATATGAATCGTTAACGTATAAAGGCATCGACTGTGGTACAACTCAAAAACCTACTTGTATTACTGCACTTATAGCAGGGGAGCGGGCGTCTTGTATCGGGAGCTATTTCTGCTGGTAATTTTAATAAGAATCGCATGCTTATTTAAATTATGTTTTATCTTTGAAATACTGCGGTTTAGGCAGTCCCACGACCCCGATGTTCTCTCAAAATAAATAAAAGCCACAAGTCATTTGAATTCTCTTCATCATAAATATTCGCTGTCGCAATTTCCATTCCGTGTTGCAGTTAAGCATCGCATCCAATCTGCACATCTGCACAGATGATGACACCCGCATTAGTCATTACCACTCGGCGATAGCGTTCACGGTCGCGAGGTTTCGATTACGATAAAGACAAGTAGCTTACAGTATGGTCGTTTGTGTAACATCTTCACTAATAGGGAAATTGGTTGTAGGCGGCGGATCGCACGCAATGCCGCGGTGGCGTGCGGCGCTGAGACAGTCATTGAGCCGCGTGCGCGAAGCCTGCACGCCTTCGCGGAAACCTAGCACTCGCGTCCCCAATGTGAGGATTAATCACCGCCACCCGCCGGCCGCGTCTCCGACATATGTAAACAAACAAAGAGTCCTCCTTGCTCGACTTGTACTAATAGTTATGGTGAAAACTTGACGTGAAATCCATGCAAAAGAACAATTATTTCATAGTAGCTAATCCTTCTTAATTTAATCTCAGTACAGTGGATTTTGACATATTGGTGTCATGTTTCTGTGATTGTAAAAGGAATTTCGCTACACCCATAATGGTAAGTGTAATTTTCAACATCGTTACCTTCAATTATGGGCTCGTGTTCATAGTACCGAATAGGCGCAGTTGAAGTTTACCAATTTGGAGCTGTTAGGCTTTATTTATCTATAGCACGCATAGTCACTGCAAGCAGTAAATAACTTAAATCTGGCGCTATAACAGCTTTAAATAAACATGAGTGATGTCTGGTCTGTATTATCTGGACAAACATTTTAAGTGCATTAATGCTATCTTGTCGTCTTAAGCGGTCTGAAGTAATTAAATACCGAGCTAAATGGTAATATTCCTGCTTATGGTCATCGATAACGCAGTAATTATACGTTTGCGAGTTCTATGTCTCTGTACAACCGGAGCACAGATACGAGAGACATGTTTTGTAAACATTTTGCAACTTATGCTAATGAGTCATCTGAATCAATTAATTGATGAATTCGATTGGTCGATTTCGTAACTTTACCATCTCTAGCCGGAGGCTTGTATTTGTATACTTTTATTTATGCAGACAGACGGGCCCACTCAAGAGATACGTAGCCGTGATTTGGTGCGAATAGCTATTTCTGTCACGGCGGCGATTGTCAATTGACCCCGCTTCAATCAGTCAGTCGGTCCGAGTCGGAGGATTCATCGGAAATGACTGGGCGACACAACCTTTACTGCGGATCGTCGCGACATGGCGGCGCAAGGCTGCTGCCCGTCTGCCTTGACTAGCCACTCATGCCTACTGCTTGGCTGATATATTTTATTCTGTTCACTAGGCATTTCCTTCATGAGAACATTAAGTGAAAATGGCCGGTTAATGCTTCGGTTCGTAATTGACTGATTGTCGATTTAAAAAGTGTTTTTACTTATAATATGCCGGATTAAATTGTGATAGTGTGAAACAGTGGATTTAGTTAACACAATAACCGATAAGTTATTCTTGTAAACAATACCAAAATTATACTTTGCATATCGTTGAGTCACACACCACATTTGGTGCACAAATAGGCGAGAATGGGGCCTGTCTCGATGATTAATCGCCGAAAATGTAATCGCCATTGGGGCATTGGTAAACCTATATTAATGCTTCCATGTCACGGTACACCCTCGCCCTATACACGATTTTATTATCATAACGCCTTATTTCTGATTTATATCTCTCTTGTTTATATCTATATCTGCACTGCTTCTAAGGAGAATATGGATCCAGGTAGACATGATTAAAAATCCGTTTTATTCTTTGAAAGGCTTCTGTTTAATTTATTCTGAGTAAATTAAATTTTGATGAGAAACAAGGGTGAAGATCTCCTGTTAGCGCCTATCGTTTTGCCTCATTTAGGCTTCTTAAATTCATCTTCACTTTTGTCATGCATTCGGTAGATTCTTACATTAATTACAGAATTAAATTAGTGTCTTCGCTGTTTCGTTAAAATATGTTCAGCAGTTATAAAAAATAACGGAAAGCATATCCTTTTACGAGATGTCTACAACACGACAGAAATAAAATAGGATGTAAACATATTGTAGCTAACATAAACACAGAATGCCAGACATAAATGTATTTGTATACAGCTGATGGCTCTAGCCACTGATTACTTCCCATATAACCTATTTATATGGCTTCCATTTTACCTGTTTAAAGGTTCAAAGTCAATGAACTACATAACATTTCAATCATTACGGTACAACTTGCTTTAGCTTCAAGGCACTAAAGGCAATGATATTTTCAGGATTTTTACGCAGATCTAGTAGCGTTTTTAATCACCATCATGATAAGTAATTAAAGTACTCAATGTTTTAGTAACAAATTTACCGAAATTCATCTGTTAAGTACGCTTATTTAATTACGTATTGTATGAATATTTTTTTATTCGTCTAAATAATTTAAAACACGTAATTTAATTTTCAAAATATGCATGATTCATTTAAAATAATGTAATTTTTACATGAAATATTATGATTCCGCAAGCGATTCGGTCACCTTTTATGGAATCCAGGATGTGCTGTTTCCGCACATTTCATTGCCTTCAACGAAACTTTAATAAGGCTGTCTTGATGACTCGCTTCAGTTTGCTCTGCAGGCTTCCTTAAAACTTTAAACACAGTTGTACCAACATTTGCATGCGGAGTAACACATATTATTTCCATGTTTGCCAGCACAATCTGCGTATGAATCATTTGCACCTGTGGAATGAAGTTATACATGTTTTGATAAATAGCGATACGGCCGTCACCGCGGGTCTAAATGGCAATGATTATTGTGTCATCTACGGTTTACGCTCCGAGACCGGTTCCGCGAGAGTGGCCACTACGCCGCCGCCGCCGCCGCCGCATGCCGATACTTGGTTAGGCTCAATGAATTCTGTTTATGGGTTTGCTTCGTGGAAGAGATCCGGCGAAAGTGGATCCACGTGTATGTCTGTTTTGGCGCCAAACGTGAAAACTGTCTGGGATTAGATAATTTGTCAAACTGGTTATTGATGCATTGCTCTACCGCGCGTCGTGCTCTCGCTTGTAACACCTTAAAGTGATCAATATCACCGAGGTGCAGTCAGCAAAAGCATCAATTGACTGCCATGAAAGTGTCTATCCAAACAACAGCAAACCACCCATTACAGTGGCACCGAATTAGCATTAAGCGGCGGGTGTCGGTTTCTCGTGCGATTGCGGCTGCGCCGGCGCGGGATGCTATGAAAGTGAAATGAAACCTCGTTGGTCGTTCAACTCGGCACACGCCCTCGACTCGACGCATCTCAGCAAAGCAGTGGGGTCACTCTATATGACGAAAACATAAGTTTCAAAGCGCTGCTGCACGAGCCACGACTCTACATCGTTGTATTAAACGTGCCGCTTGGCTCTCGTTTGTTAGGTTTTCGTCAGTATAGAGTAACCCCCTTGAGCCTCGGCCAGGGAACGCCCGCTTTTAGCAAGTGCCGTCGGTGCAAAGTGCTAGTGACAGCGAGCGGTGGTCAAGGACGCTAAATTTTATACGTGAAAACAAGAAACACCAGAATATATGGAGTCTGTTAGCATTACTCCCTTGTTCTTGAGCGTTCTTGTTATTTACATTGCATATCTGCCTTTCCAATTTCTTCTAGTATAACTTCCTTCAATTTAACGATCGCCTTTAATTTTGAGTTATTTCCTTTTTTTTTCACTTTTACTTCATACGTTTACGGTTCCCGAAGCTTACAGTGGTCAGTTGGTAACTTGTACGGATGTTGTTTTGATATCGGCGCGTGCCCATCTCGCCGGCCCTCGCCTGTCTATGACGGTGCACATTTCTACGCAAATTCCTTCTCAATCGTATCCCAAAGAGATGATGCAAACTTGAAACATGACTCGTTTGTTTGGTCTCCATATTGGACCGAGAAGAACAAACATGTCTCTAAATATGCTTGAAAGTAGGTATGTGACCAGTACAAACAGCGAATCTCCTAGTAAACCATTCTTCATTTTAGAATAGGCCAGTCACAACAGTGGTGAGTTAATTCGGTGCTCAAAGGCGTCTGTTACGTCGCCAGCAATAAATCAGATTTAGGCGAGCGTGTTTGTTCCCTCACGGAAGTAGCTAAGGAGATCATCGCAGATACACTCTATCTTTGTCCTCATGCAAAGTTAGCTACTTCACGTTAACAAATTATGCGTTTCCTGCTTCAGGATCGTTATCATGTTTATTTCAATAACAAAAACCTATTGAAATTTTCAGTAGGTTTCCGTTTGCTTCTTTATTATGCTTATTGGTATTTAATATTTATGTTTTTTTATATAACTGGCATTGCGAATTGTATACCTACTTGCTCTGTTACAACAAAAGTAGCTTAGACGAGTTGTTTAGTTATCAAGTAGCAGTAGTCAATGTAAGTCAACGATAGTGTTATTTCTTACATCTCAAAGAGTGACGTATACAATAACAGAGTCAAACTCGGTAGCGGCGGCGCGTGCGGCTAATGCTCTGTTAGTCTGATGAAAATAATATCTTGCATTGTAGAAAACATTGCACGCGAATGCAACGTTGCACCCAGTCAGGCGTACCTATGCGAGGTGCAATTAAAGTTACGTTAGTTACGCAACACCACGGTATCGGTAGGTGCATTCGCGCTAGGTCAAGTGAAAAGTCGGCGACGCATTACCATATCAATCTGGTTGCAACAGCGGTGTCGCTTTCACAACTACGCATAAATATCTCATCCGGTATGGTATTCGTTTTTAGCGAATCTGAAGTGTTCCATACTTTCATGAGTACTGACTGATATTCAATAAGCAGAATGTTACAGTGCAAGTCTGTTCTGTAATCCGATATGAAGTCAGTTAAAGGGCATCCAACAACCCTCTTTCAGGTAACATCGGAAATGTTCCATGAAAAGCGTTCTTCGCAGATATTTATGTTCTGCCATTTCACACCCACGCCTTTTATAAAGTTGGAAAATCTTCCACTAATGAACTGAATCACCTCACCCTTTTAATTTCTATTTCCAGAACGGAAAATGTTTTCCAGTTTTTATAACGTTGCTAATTGATGGAATATCGATTTTTTTGTTTGCTATAAAGGGGAGGATATTAATAACCTTGTAACAGACAGGCACGTGGCAGTGTTGGAGGGGGGCGGGGGGCGGAGGCGCAGCGTATAGTCCGCCAGCTCGGCCGCTGCACTAGATTGCTCTCAGCTACGTGGCTAATTCTGGACTCAATTAGTGCGGCTGGCCGAAGTACAGCCTGCTAAAAGCTCACAACACGCAACATTATAACCCGTATTGCCTGCACCATTAAGTAGATCTCATACAGTACCCGCCGTGTGGCTCACGTTACCGCACACTCCGCATGTAAAATAACTGCCACGAAAATATCTCAACACAAAAGCCGTTTCGTATTTTCTATTTTCTGCGAGATCAAAGCGAATATTCACAAGTGAAGATTACCTCAACATGATCCCTTTGAAAACATGCTATCGAAATATCCATTTCGGCTGTACGTAAATGCGAAATGAAAACAGTCTATCAACGAAATAGTTAAACTGTTAAATAGTGTGCGCATTCCAAGACAACAAAGATTGTTGAATGGCATAGCGATTGGGCGATAGCAGCGTGGCCTTGCTTGCAGCATTTTTCCATTGGCTTGTAAACAATTGCATAACGCATACAACACATACGCGCAACCATCCGGAAGAATCGTTGTCGTCACGCTCTGCTGGGAGCACTAGTTTACTACTACGCCGTCGGTTTGAGGACGAGAGTGACTCAACATTTCGCTATATACGAGTACTCTACAGAAGCCATCGGTTTAAACTCCACCGTAAACGTAAATAACAGTTAATGAAGATAATAAGTAATGAAATTAAGTGATGATCATGAATTCTTGTTTAGAACGGGATAGCCAGTAACGACTAACGACCAATAGTGAGCGAACTTAAAATGTAAAATCAGAGGATTCAGAAATATAATCATGCTAATCTGTGTTTATAGAGCCTCTTTTTTGTCCGTATGGAACCGCATTGATATACATAGTTATACATAAGTACTTAATTATTTAAAAGTTTTTTTATACTATTGTTTAGTTTCGATGGGGTACGATTCGTGGCCAGAGATATTAGTTGTTTGTGCAAAAAGCCCGCATCCTACATATTGGGTGAAAAGTGGATGCAGAAATGCACCTTTACAATGCTATTACGTTGTGATTGTATCCTGAAATGATAAAGACGACCTTCCAATCGCCTCCCAAAACGCTACCTAGGCTTCCTTGCTTAAATATTCCAAATTTATTAAGATATACAGGCAGCAGATTATTTATATACATATGCATATGAATATACCCAGCGCTGCTCAGTGAAACTGATCTCAATTAAGAGACTTGAAATAATCTCTTCGAAATCGCTTTATAACATGATTTTACACTTTGTTCGTGATAGATATAATTGAAACAATAGCAGATTACAAAAAGCAAAATCTTTGCGATTAATATACAGCCTTGAGAGCATTACACAGTACGCTTTGGAGTTATGAGTGTGACCAACTGAACCGTGGCCGTTTTTACTACAACCCTCTGTTTCATTGTTGTTTCTCGTTTTGTTTTATAACAGCTTTGTGTTTACTTTGAAAAATATATCTTTGAAAATTGCCATCATTGTGCAAAAGTCAGGTGTATAAATACGAGACACAAACATGGAATACACAATGCCGTATGGCCCGTATGAGTTTGGGATTGAACGTTACATTAATATTTATTGAGTATATTATGTTGTGTTGTTAGAGTTGATTTCATTGTGGTTGACTTTAGAACGTAAGTCGCATGTGAGTTGAAAAATAAAACGCCAGAGCACTGAAATACTCGTGTGTGTCGCAGTAGACGGTACTGTAGAGTTACTCTATACTGACGAAAAACGAACAAACCAGAGATGTCGTGCAATCGGCACGTTTAATATAACGGAATAGAATCGTGGCTCGCATAGCAGCGCTCCGAAATTAAGTTTTTCATCATATAGAGTGACCCCCCTGGACAGGGGCGTGCTGCGTCCACTTTAGGCTATAATCGTCGCGGTTTATGTCTTTCGCCACAACTTGTGCGCAATTAGACACACACTCTAAATGCACATAGTTAATACGGCCCAATCTAATTGGAGCTTGACTTATATGGCGATTGTGTTGGCCCTGGCCGGAGATTTATGTAAAACAACGCGAAATGGCACTTACTGACCTGGATCCAGCGGTGCGGTAGCATCTCTGAGCAATTTTCAAATGAATTACATTTAATTATAGTGGGTTTCTGTGTTCAAAGAGAGTTTGCCGAGAATGTTAACGGTTTCCCTTCGTAGAGTTTTTATCTGGTACGCGGTGCGACTGTGCCGAGTTTTATATATTTCATGCACTCCAATATTTATTTCCATACCTCTTCTAGTAATTAGGCAAAACAATACAGTTATCTAATATTTTATTGTATTTGTCGACAGATAATGAAGACTAAAACATCGTCGTTTTAGAAGAAGCTCCGAATATGAATTCGGACGTGCACCGCCATCAAGCGCACCCACCGCTCGCGCAGGTAATTTATTATATATTTTAATTTATTTACACACTTTTTAAACGATGTCGATGTGATGGTAGTTTACCTTCGAAAGGAATCGTCAGTAGCTCATGTCAATCCACTGATGTTCGTGATAGCCAAGTTAGCAATCACTATTAGGTTCACCTTGTACAGACGTTATCGAAATTATACACATAAAAGCTAAACATCACGGCACTTACCACAAATCCGCATTACATTATTTCTTACCTCTATGAATTATTGATCAGCGAGAAAAGGATAGCAAGAATATGCTAATGCACCTCCTTACCGCACCTCGGAACTTAAAATCAGCGCAGGAATAAACTTTACTTGAAATAATTCAGTCGCAGTTGATTAACGACTCGAGCCGGCGCGAGGGTGCAACACCGGAAATGGAGCAATTATTCCTTTCCAAAGAGAGAAAAATAAGAATTTACGTATAAGGAAAATATTCTATAAGGATCTACATCTACACGTGTTTTCGTTGCATATGGACATTACGAGACAAACGGCTGTGTCGCCTTTGGCAAGGTCTGCCATCGTGTGTTGTTGTTCTTGTAAACACCATAAATGGCGTCATACTTAATTTTCTAGGATCCTGCGGAACTATTCTTGCTCGTTGAAAGACGAAGTATAGGAGAGCTTTAATGAAATGAGTACTTGTAATGCGTTTTTTATGTTATGTAAGTCAACGCTTCAATACTGCACATTTAGTCCAGCACGAGTAACCTTCTGGTTCAGAAGCCAGAACTTGTACTGTACAATTGTTCATACTTTCTTTCATTGATTTGCTTCTCAGCTTTTAATTATACGGATCACTGAGGCTAATCCTATCGCGTCGAGACTTTAGTTAAAGCAAGTTCTTAGTCAATTATCTAGTAAATTCTGTTTGGAAAATAGGATCACGAGTATGACCCTTATAAGATTGTTAGTCGATGTATCATTGTATGGAAGTGTGGGCGCGCCCACCACTATCAATTTGTTCTTGGTTTACTACCAAGCCCACATCGACATACCGATTCGCTCAAAACCTGATGCACTAGCTAGGCCCTAAATTTTCTTGACTATTAATTTTAATAACCCTTATCTGTTTCATCCCTAAGACCTCAGATACATGACTTTTTGTTACTCAATAAGGAAAATAAACAGAAAGATCCTTGATTTTGTCTGTTTCCTTGATTCTAGTAGTTACAATATAAAACAGAACAATACCCCTAAAAAGAAGCGTATGTGTGAAAAGTTTAGTATTTGCGTTCAAGATTCAAGATTCAAGATATATTTATTTGCATAAACACAGGTTAGTTACATTCATCTTATGTATAGGTTAGGACATGCCATGCTTTGCCATGAGGCGTACAAATAGAGAGGAGGCGTCATAGTCATAATTTTATAAATTTTACACAAATCAATTATAAATTAAGAATTAATATTTTAATTACAGTTTTATATTTTTAATTAAGTTAGGTTTCAATAGTTTCAATTATGCCAAAAAATTATATAAAACACCAATTATCAAAAACAATTAAATTAATTAAAAAATAATAATAATAGTAAAAGTACCTAATTATCAGACCTGCCAGCATACATAAATTTATCATTAGATATTGTCTGTGAAAAACTCGTTTAGATTATAATAGTTCCTTTCAAGTAAAAATTTATTTAGTTCTCTTTTGAAATGAAATAGGTTTTCAATGTCACGTAGAGCCTTTGGTAATTTATTGAAGATCTTTGGTCCCATACCAAGTATACTCTTGCTAAACAGGGCTGTTTTACGAGGCATAGCTTTTAATAGGTTATTGTGACGCCTGTTATTGATTTTGTCAAAGTCCTTATAATTGTTTCTTATAAAAACCGATACTTCGTATATATAAAGGCAAGGAAATGTCAAAATTTTTAATTTTTTGTAATACTCCTTGCAACTGTCCGTTTTGCGCAATTTACAAATGGAGCGTAGGCATCTTTTTTGAGCTTTAAAAACGTTTTCTCTGTCTGTAGAGTTTCCCCAGAATATGATCCCATACCTTAATGTTGAGGTCACATAACCATGGTAAGAGATGAGAGCTGTGGATTGGCTTACAGTTTTTGATAATTGATAGAGAGCATAAGAGTACTGACTCAGCTTTTTGCATACAGTATCTACGTGGCTCTTCCATGTAAGTTTTTTGTCAATAATTAAGCCTAAAAATTTTGTTTCGTCTGTTTCATTAATTGTATGTCCTAAAATATTTATGTTCAAATTAGTTATGTCATTATTATAAAAGTCCATTAATTTAGTTTTACTAACATTTAATTTAAGATTATTAGCGGTCAACCAGCCAACAACGTTGTCAAGAGTATTATTAATGTCAAGGTTATAATCATTCTCATTAATTTTAGTAAAAACAATCGTACTGTCATCGGCAAATAGTATCATTGAATGTTTTGTTATATTAGGAAGATCATTAATATAAATAAGAAAAAGCAGAGGACCTAACACGCTTCCCTGTGGAACACCATTTTTAACTGCCTTTTCGCTAGATAAAAAAACTTTTTCTGTTTTTGTTTTACTACATATTTTTTTGATCTGGGTTAGTTGAGCTCTATCAGTAAGGTAGGAATTGATGAGTGACAAAATCTTACCTCTAATGCCATATTTTTCCAATTTATTCAGAAGTACCTTATGATTCACAAAGTCAAATGCTTTTGATAGATCCATATATAGTGCTGATACACATTGTTTTGTGTCAATGTTTGTTATTATTTTTTTTATAAAATTATATATAGCAACATTAATCGTGGATTTTTTTCTGAATCCATGTTGTTCTTTCGCCAAGATATCGAAATTTTCTAAGAATGAATAAAGATTATCATAGATGCATTTTTCATATATCTTTGAGTAAATTGGAATCAGTGCTATAGGACGATAGAAATCCATGATTTCTCTATCATCTTTCTTAAAAATTGGTGTTACGATAGTCTTTTTAAGTTTCTTGGGGTAGACTCCCGTTTCTATACTAAGATTGACCAGATAACTCAGCACCGGGGCAGTTGTTGCTGCAACATATTTGACAACTTTGGTTGATATATCATCGTACCCAGTGCTGTTTGTGTTTTTCAATGATTTTATTATTAGATATATGTCATGTGCGGTAGTCGGTTTCATGAACAGCGAATTATAGCTTTTAGTTGTCAATAAATTATTAAATTCATATTGTCGGTCACTATTAAAATTATTATCTTCATCTTTTTCCGGATTCGAATGAGATGTAACTACATTAACAAAATAATTATTAAAATTTTCAGCGATGTCAGATGGTTTTTTAATTATTTTGCCGTTGACTTTTAATTGGTATATTGGTTCCGGAGGAAAATTTTCTTTCGACTTATTTATAATTTTCCATGTGGTTTTTGATTTATTGGTAGAGTTTTTGATTTTATGATCGTTCTGGTGTTTCTGAGTGAGTGCAATTATTAATTTGAGTCTTTTTGAATACAGTTTAAGCTTTTTTTTGTTATTAGAGTTGGGAGCACGTCTATACGCCCACAAAAGTTCTCGCTTCCGCTTACTACAAGCTCTAATACCTTTCGAAACCCATTTAATTTTTTTTGAAGTGTACATTTTTATTCTTCTAAGTGGGAAACACAAGTCATAAAAGAGTTTAAAAGTATTAAAATAAATGTCAAATGCTTTATCAGCATCTTTTTCTTCATATACATCATTAAAACTAAGATTGTCTAAACATTCCTTGAATTTCTGTAGATTTTCAAGAGAGTAGTCTCGCCTATATGTATACCAGAATGGTAGACTGCAACTTTTTTTAACTGGGCATGTACTTAACTGTGCAGTATGATCAGACAGCGCGAAATCTATGACTTCAGCTGTGCCACCCTTTATATTATATGTAATATTGTCAATGCAGGTACCACTACTAAGTCGTGTGGGTTGACGAATTTTAAGTTTGAAGTTATAGCTTAGGAGTAAATTTTCAAATGTCTTTGTTTGTTCATTATTTTTTAGGATGTCAATGTTGAAGTCTCCACAGATTATACATTTTTTTCCTAAACAGTATTTAGATAGGATTACCTCCAGTTTTTCAAAGAATAGATTGAAGGCCTCCTTAGTGTATTTTGGTATTCTGTAAATGCAAATTATAATAATTTTATGATCAATTAGCTCCAAAGCACAACACTCAAAACGATTTGGGCTGTTAAGTTTCAAAATTTCCAAGATAGGTTTAGACTTTAAGCTGTTTTTTACCAAGATGCAGGATCCCCCGTTTCGATCATCTCTACAGAAATGTGTAGCCAGTCTATAGTTTGGTATGGACAATTGACTGACATCAGAGGCCATCATATTATGTTCCGTAATACACAAGACGTCTACATTTGTATTATTAATAGATAGTTCTTCCAAATTCACAACTAGCAAGTCTGATTTAGTTATAAGTCCATTAATATTTTGATGCATAACACATATTGATTTATACACGAAAAAAGTCAGATGAATTATTAGTATTACATGAATTTGTGACACTTTGTTTGTTAGTAATATGATTACATGGGCATTCTCTGTATTTTTTAATAACAAAATTGATTGATTTATATATGTCATAAAATACGGTTTGCATTCCTTTGTCATTTAATTGACCTTGACCCCTTGAAAACATGTTATAGTCATAAGTTAAGTTAGCATTTGAGTCAAGTACAAATATGTGCTCATGTGTCAGAGCATCCAGATAAATTAGGTTATTAAACGTTTCTACTCGCCAGTTGAACATTGAGGTGTGGTCATGGCATTTAAATGTAGGAAGGCATATTAAAATGTTTGTGTGATGTAATGGCTGCAGAATTTCTCGTATGTACACAACTAAATCGAAGTAGTTATTCGTCGTTTTAAAGTCACTCTCTCCGATTAAAATCACACAGAAATCATCTTTCGTGAAGTTCTTCAGTTTTGCTTCAATTCCCCAAAGAAGTTGCTTTATTCCAACATTTGGTGTCAAATCATGACATGAGTTGTAGTCGCTATGAAATGTAGTTCTAGTTATCTCTAAAATGTTATTGGTTTTATTGCTACTGACAATGAGTAACTTGTTTTGTGTCCTAGGTTGGTTTGTCATCGTGGAAGAGTTTCTGTTACTATCTCTTGCCTTTGGTGTCGTAAGTCTGTGTAGCTTGCTTGTGTCATTATTATGATTTGGTTTTACTTGTGTTTTTTGTTTTGTAGATTCTTTAGTCGTATCAATTTTATTGTCTACGTATTTTTCAGTTATAATTCTAGGAGTCTTTGTCAACATAGCCGAAATGTTTTCTTTCTTTTTTTTAGGAGTGGCTAAGTCATTTTTCAAACTATTTGTGACTTTTTTGTACATATCGTTTTCTTTTTGTATTACCTTGATGCTATTTTTAAGTTCCGCATTTTCTAGACTAAGATTACCGATTTCGTCGTGTGCGGCTTTTAATTCAATATGAAGATGTTCGATCTGAGACTTAAGATCTTTAACCACCTCGTCTTCGTCCTCAGAGAAGGATGGCATACTGTTTGAAGTGCCATCTAGTGCGTTTTTTGTGCTATTAGCTTCATCTTCCGTCATTTGTGTTTCTGATTGTGTTCGCGGCCGTCTACGAAACGTGATGGTATCTAAGAAACTCATGTTTTATATTTTATCTTTAGTATCTTTTTACCATAAATCACAGTATGAGGAAATAAATTACAAAAGATTATATGCACTGCGGTGGAATCGAACCCGCTCTCGGCGAGATAGTGCTACAGAGTCCAGAGTCTTATCCGACTAGACTACAGTTGCTTAAGATTTGTTGTTGAAATAATTGATCTTATTCTAGTTTTGCATGTATTTGGTGCAAATTAGCCGTTGGTGAACTTTGGACAGGTGATATTACACAAGTAAATAGATTGTTAGTAAATAACAATTATTTCACTAAAATCACTTAATATCACTGACACAGACACTTAGTTATGAGCCTGTTTGCCCTGATAACTTTATTAAGCACTATTTTTCTTCATTGTAAACAGTTTGCTTTGAATTGTTGTGATCTTTTGTTTTTTATTAGTAGTAGTTAAATCACTTTGATAACACTTTGGTCGATGTATTATGACTACATGAAAATGTTGGTGACCTTTTTAATCACAATTTTTTTGTATTTCTATTTTTAATTAAGTTTTAAAAATTCAATCTCTGTAACTGGTCTGTATTGAGCGACGGTGGCGCCCTCTGTGCTGCGTGGAGCAGCACTGTTTACATAAAGCATAATACCTGGTGCAGCTTCGGTTTTGGCCGGGAGCCAAGGTCGTGCGTTTCATTGCCGTGGTAAAATGCAGACGGGAATTCTCGCCGATTTTGTATTTCGCCTGAATTAAATATCACTTTATACGTCGTTCCAGGGACTTTGAATTGAGGGAGCATTTTTATTTTGCGACATTCCGGTCCCATTTCCAAATGGAAGTTTATAGCTTTTATCTTTTATGGTTCTGTCTGCCCTTCTTTCTTTTTAATGCGTCAATTCTGTTTATACGATGTCTTTACTAGATCTCTAGATATAGCATGATATATTCAGATAGGTTTATTGGATCTAAAGATCCTTTTAATTTTTGAAGAGAAACCTAAAACCTCGGCATCAACAGATACAAAGTACCTAAACGATAGCAATGAAGTGTCACAAACCACTGACCCCGTTATGGCTTTAACTACGGTTCACTTTTCCTTGCGCTTTGCATGCGCGGTGCGTCTTCACGAAACGCTTTTAGCACAGTACAGTGGAATATAATGCAGTAGAGATCATCGAGGGACATATCAACGTTATAAAAGCCATGTTAAGTCCTGAAAACGGACTCTATACCCCCTTAAGGAAAACCTTTACTTTGGATATATTATTGTCTTGTGTAGTTGTACATAATATATTTTTCATTTAGCAGTAGGACGCCCTTACTTTACACTATACATAATCATAATCATGTTAAAGTGTCACATTACATCCACTTGGTAGGTAGGTAATGCATATTACGATGCCAGTATTGGAATAACCGCAGTCCGCCACCGCCGCTATCTCGCAGTAAAGTTCATCAGTCGTCGGCACTGTACAGTTCAGCTCCTGTATCCCCATCATTCTCATGGCGGTCAGTTTCGTCACGATCGCGATCTAGATTCGAGACTGTCGATTGTGATTTACGGTAGCGTAGCTAAGTTGTCTACTAAAGCGTTTCGTTTAATAGTGTAGAAATCCAAATACTTACATTTCGATATCGTCTATAGTAACACGGGCTAAATAAGTTAACGTAAATACCTCCCATTGCCTTCCATGCATATGGGACTCCACAACAGAAGCCTTGTTTGACAACGTTTTGTAAGTTCTAATTATGATATAATCAATATTATGTAGTTAGTTTCCTCAAACTCATTTGTAGCACTCGTTAATTTTTTGCAGTTCACAAGAATGTAGGATATGTAACAACTGCGTGTATTATGTGTAATAGTTTGCGAAATATTTCTCTTCATCTTATAGCATAAACGCGATAGGTTACATCTAACCTATTTCCAGCTCATATCACGGCTTACACGACCCTCCAAGTTATGCCAAGATTGCCAAGGTCTAGGGTTGTGTGGAGCGCTGTGGAGCAACCGACCTCCGACCTCATTTCTAGAGCACTTCTGCCTTATTAGGTCAACCTTATTAAACTACAACGGCGATGCTCTGTTTATTAGTTAAGCCTTATGGAGCCCTTCTTTGCAGTTTGCAAATGATCTCAATTACAATTACTGTAGTCTACAGATTGTGTTAATATTTGAAATGTTATGGTATGCTATACGTACCTAAAGTGCTTTAAGTATTATATTCAAGTACACAGATGATACTTATACATATAAACATAAGACTTATCTAGGTTTTCATGACTACAGTATACTGGTGATGTAATTTGTGATAAGTGAAGCTTCTCCCTCAACAATTTCACTAAAAGCATACCACGAAAATATGCCATATTTACAAGCCTATTACTCGTAGAGAGCTGAGGCATCTTGCTTCTCCATTACATAGCTCGTTAGTCGTCAGCAACTAACTAATAGGTATACGGTATACGCATGTCACTATTTATAAAGATGTGACATGTTTGGCCGTTGCCATAACGTTTTATATGAACCTTACAACTATCTCTTTTCCGTCGCTATTGAGCTGTATATCATAATGCAGCCTATGTATGCAGTGTATGCTGCATTTATGACCGAATTATAAGAGAGGATTCGAAGCGCAATAGACCTACAGCGACCGAGCGGCATAGCGCGCACCAATAGAGTCGCTTCGACACATTTCACACCGCACGTCCAAAAAGCGTCTCCTGATTGGTCAAGATGATTTACCGTCTTTTGTTTTCCAGCACGGCGTGCACGGTGCGCAGGCGCTGGGCCCGTGCGGCTGGTACTCCGCCGCGCCCACCGCGCCCGCGCGGCTCAAGCGCGTGCCGCCGCACCACCTGCCGGTATGTATCACTGACACTACATAGTACACTCACGAGCAACGAAAAAGTTCCACCTGCCATTGACGTTCCATATATTATGACGGTGGGATATTTCAATTGCTCGTGAGTGTACCTCTATGAAGCAAAGTTGTTTTATGCGTCTGTCTGTATCTATGTAGGTATGTATTCTTAGATCATAAACGTACACGACGATTTTAATGCGGTTACTTTAATAGATCAAATATATTGCTTTAAGAAGGTTTTTACAATATGTATCTTTTTATCCTTGAATTCTTGGAGTCCGTGTACCATTTTCATATTGTTTTTTATGTGCGTTGGTAATATACAGTGTTTTATTAAAAGCTTGCTATTTTATCATTTTAAATGGGACAGACATTGGGTATTTAACGAAGGCAAGGCACTAAAGGAAATCATTATAGTTTATAGGTTATTGTTATGATTATAGCCATGTGGGTATTAAGTAAACTGAAAAATAAAATACTAAAATGTATGATTTTATACGAGCAATGGCGGACACGAGTGTCGTGTAAATTGTGAATCCATTGTCTGGTGCTCAAATTAATTGCTCAATATTAAACAGCTGAATTTATAATAACAAGTCCTTGTAGTGAAACAAAGACAAAGGGGAAATCGTTTTCCTCATTGCTACTCTTCATTTAAATTTATTGCATTTTACAATATGAATAAAATTACTTGTAGTGAAGATAATTACAAATGACCGCTCAGTATGTACGGTAGGTACCTACCAAGTTTTCCAAAGTAGAGAAACTGCGTGTGTGCCCTAGCTAACTAATAGTCATTAGTTTCCAAGAAAAGGCAAGTTGCATTCTACATACTGAAGTGCGTAGACTTAAGACGTAGAAAGTCGCAGACAGCGCAACTACGCATGTGAGAGCCACGAATTAGTGTCAGCGATGTAACCTTGATTAATACAAGTGAGAACCGTACTACATTTTCACATTGTTCTTATGGAAAATAACACGCTCTACACAAACACTGCATATGTATCGAAGCCCCTATGACTAATACAATTCAAGGCGTCCTTTAAACGAAACCTTCAAAAGAATAACTAATTAAGCATATGAATTAAATCAAGTTATGTTTTTCTCATGTACATTTTGAAACAATGCGGTATTATCATTTGGGACGTCAGAATCCGAATTGTATATGTACAGAAGAGAAATAATTTAAATTCTGTTATTATTCAAGTTACGGCTTATTGTTCTAAACGGTAACTATGTAAATATGTTATTATTTAGAACAGTGCATGGTCACGGTTTTCAACAAAGGCTGGCCTGACAAATCTATGTCTGCAGTAATTGCATTCATGATTCGCGTTGCAGAAAAATTGCGCTGCATTCATAGTTAGGGTTCCGTGGTGAATAGATTGGTGACGTGGTGTTAATATAGTGTTTTTTTTTGCAGAGTGGCGGCGGAGTGAGTGGCAGTAATGGGCCGCATGCCCCGCTCTCACCCACCGCATTACAGCCCTCCGTACCGCAAAATGTAAGTGGAAATACAGTTTAATCGCTATCTAAAAATTATGCGCTTTGTACTAACTTTCTTTTTTGTCGGACTGTTAGTTTTTATCAACTCATGTTCACGCATAAATTATGCAAACTTGTAGACCAAGTCGAAGAGGATAAGAAGACAAATACGACTTTTGAATTCATGTAATGTTTGTAATTGTTAAATACATGGAAGCATTCGATATGTTTGCACTATTAGTAGCAACAAATACTGTTAGTAAATCAAACATTACATTAGTTACATAACACAATTACTTGGCAGTTACATAGCCAATGCACTATCAATATATAATCATAACGAAGCATGCTGCACGCTACTTTTAATTATGAGATAATAATAAGCAGGTTCATTTTGTTACTGTACTATTATTTTGCTTAGTTCAATATCATTACACTGAACATGCAGTTATTTAATTGGATTGGCATGAGTCCTTGTTACATGAAGTATAAGTGGCGAATTAGCCAAATGATTAATGTACACATCATTATTCATTAGCACCTATGCAAATATGCTTCTATGAGGATTTAATGAAATTCAGAATATTATAAGCACATCTGAATATCCAATAGGCTATTGGGTATTTATAACAGAACTCCCACGGGAAAACAAGTGGCAAATGCGGCAAAAACCTAGTAAAGTAATAATTACCTATTTAAATTACAAACAGTTTACAGAGTTTCTTCATTAATTTAACTTGCAAGCGTTACACGAGTCTAAATAAACTTTTCCCATCAGCCTCCACCAATACCTAACTATAACCTAGTGCGAACACGTGGAGACTAACAACAACAAGCACTAATATCGAATGTTGTTGACAGCCCGTGATGACGTCATCGGCCCGCGCGCCGCCGCCCGCCGGCCCCGCGCCCACGCCTATGCACACCTCGCAGACTGCCCCTCCAGGTAACTAGCTGTGCAAACTCTTTAGTCCTTACAAACTTTTTAAATGTAGCTGGAGGAATGATACTGGCCAGTTGACGCTTGGATGTTTACTTTTTTACGCTGGACCTGGATGGGCCCTATACTATACAATACATATGAATGATACTGGCCAGTTGAGGCTTATTTATAAACTTTTTGGATGTTTACTTTTTGCGCTCCTTGTAGATACTGGTCATATAGATATTTTTTTGAGTTGTATTGAGGATTCAAATAAATAACCAATGCTTTCTTGGTTTGGTTATGAATAGGAATTATGTAAAGGCTGAATAAAAGTTTCAAACCAATGATGAAGATAACGTAGTTATTACATATTCAAGCGACCTTGGCGTGTGTCACATGTGACGAATGTCTACTACGCAGCAGTTGGGCATGAATGGGCGCCGGCTTGCCGTCTTTGGATGTAGATCCTTAGTTATTTCCTCAATTACATTGTCAAGAATGGTATGACTTTTTATGTTCAGCGTACTCCATTCTTGTCCAACCCACACTTATTAAACCTACGTTTAGGTGCGTCAATTGTGTATTGTATATTGTAAACAGAAATAAACACTAAAGCTTGTAACGCCAGAACTGTACAAAAACTTGTCAGCAGTATTTTGTTTAGTTGAAGTTAGAATCTATGTTCCCAAAAGCCTTATTTTGTCATCTTTGTTTATCATAAAATACCCATTCATCCTTCATATTTGCCCATTAGCAATCCTTCTACAGATGCAATAATCAATACTTTCCTTACACCGGAAGCCTTACGCAACGCATTCAAATCACACAACCAACCAACTTGGCACTTTCTTCCGTTATTTAATATGAGTGTTGTGATTACAGCGGCGCCTCCCAAGGGTGCCAGCGACGTGCTGGTGACCGCCTCGGGGCAGCCCGCGCCGCCGCCCGTCACCCGACTCACAACTATGACGCACATGCCGTGAGTAGAATGCAGTGTTACACTTTTTACACTCGTCGTCGTGGGTGGTGTATTGGAGAAGATAGGGGGATGGGATTGAGTGTGATATTCGTGATTGTGGTTCTGCAAATGGAATATAAATTGGGTTATGTTTCGCCTGAGCTAAGAGTGATTCTCATAAAATCAGAGAGATAAATGTCTAGAAATATGAGCGGAACTGAATTAATTTCTACATTTTCTACTTATAATTATTTTAAAAAGAAGAACATATTACATATAACGATTATAATTATAAGCAGCATATATATAAGTACAATACATATTTTAAAAAGAAGAACATATTACATATAACGATTATAATTATAAGCAGCATATACAATACATTTGCATGTAAAAACTAAGCACACGACGATGACAAAATGTTTGACTTTGATCAAGTATAACAAATGTTTGCATACAATGCATAAATACATGAGCTTCGCAGCCATTTACAATTCATGCGCTATAAATATAATATCTTTCTAGCATGTCCAAGGCGACGATAAATTTACTTGAGAACATTGATACTTGCCTTGTAAATAATGCTGTGGAATCTTAAGGAAGTAAAATGTTATCTTTTCAAATCTTAACGGTCAAGCTTCTCTAATAAACAACTCACAGGCCTAAACATAATTCATGTAAGCTGACTCTGAATAACGCTACATAGATTAATAACACACATGCAATTGTACAAACCAGATGTTTGTGTACAATCAGTGATTGTTAGAACGTAGGTACCTACTTGATAAGGTTAATCAACCCGATGCGTATATCTTATCTCTCATTCGACTAAAGTGGTTTGTTCTAAACGCGTGTGTATAGAACATGGAGTTTGATATTACTCAGTGTTTTTACAAACCGACGAGAGTGAAGCTTTTCATACCGCCGGCCGCTTTCGAACCTGAGTACTTACTAAATATGCTTTTATTATACTTAATATGCGCCTGGGTTCTTACAGTAGGGGCTAATCTATCCTTTATTTCTTTACCATTCTTGAATTTCTGAAGATTGCTGCTGAAAAGACTCTTCAGTTAGACACAAAAGTGTAATCAAGCAAAAAAAAGATGCTGTAAAATATACACTTATATTTATAATACCACTAATGAATTGGTGACAAAAGATACTGTGAAATATCACATAAAATAGCCTTTTTCATCGGTGTCGTACATTTGTGACTATCGAAATGATGCCAAAATGTGGGATAATCAATAGCCTATAAAGATAACGATATAACAAGTTTCACATTACGCCGATTACACGGATGATATAATAATCTATGTATACCTTATGCCTAAGCTTCATTTCTTTTTCAATTTTAGATTTTACTTAAAGAAATCTTCGTCAACATGTTTGCTGAGTCATTTATCACCTTTATCTCAACAATATGTGCAAAAAAACTTAATCGTTATGTTCTGGCGGTTTTATTAGTTTCGCGGTTGCGTGTTTGATTTGATTGGCAGAATTGTGTTAAAATGCCATTTATCATTCGCGCTAACTGCAAACAACGGCTATTTGTTAATCCCACGACATTGCAAGAACGTCTTGTTTAACAAATCAAATGGCGAAGCTGTAAAGGATTTGTCATTGAGAATTAAATGCTGGTTTCGGAATAGTTTAGTATAGTAATGTTGCTTCATTGGTCACGTTTAGTTCAATGTTTATCATTCATATAATAGAGTGTAGGTTGGCTTTTAAAAATATTATTAAAATTGGTTTTATTCAAAACGCTTAAACTTTTCCTTCCTTGAATGTTTTGGCTATACTAGGCTTGTATGAGCGAAAATTGTGCTTGGTCATAAATGTTATGATTTAAATACCGCACAAAGTTTATCAATTTATAAAATGCAAAAGAATAACACTTGAAAGCGTGCAGCACTTAACACAGCATGTTATTCCATAAAAGGACTTGGTTTTGTCATTCCGTCTAATTTATTGCATTCACTTGAGCATAAAATGTGAATGCACATTTGCAACATACATACGTAAAGAATTCATAACTGCTTCGTTTAATTGCCTTTGTAACTTAAGGTTTGTCGTTTATAAGATTTTATGTAGTACTTAGTTACTGTTGTTCTTTTGTATCATGAGGTTTGTTTTTGATGTGGATAGTGGAAAGGAATACAGTGATAGTGTCCATTTTCACATATCAAAAAGTCCATGAAGGAACTCATTTACGACCTACTTTTGATCCGTTTACTGATTCATAGATTATAGTGAACTTAGTTTAGATTTTACAGCTATATAATATTTCTGATTTAATTATTATTTCTGGTATGAAACAATATACCCCTATATATATAGGGTTATAGTTTGCATGTGAACATCTTTCTTCTGCATTAGAATTCATCCTACATTTGTTTCATACCAGAAATAATAATTAATAAAAACAAATAATAATCAACTCACCAAAACCTCTCGATTCCCCCGCTAGATGGCACCACGGCGCGATATCCCGCGAGCGCGCGGAGGCGCTGCTGTCGGGCTCGTCGGACGGCGTGTTCCTCGTGCGAGAGAGCACCAACTTCCCCGGAGACCACACGCTGTGCGTGCGCTACCGCGGTCGCGTCGAGCACTACCGGTGAGTTAATAGTTCCCGTTTGTGTCGCTAGATGGCGCCACATTGTGACCTACTTAAACTAGATGGCGCCACACTGTTAGCTATTTCAAAATATGCTGTTAAGCTTGGTGGACTGTGTGATCACTTTGTATGTAGGAGAACATAAACTCCCCTACGAGCACAAACAATGTGTCTCTACGTGTTGACAGGATTAATTTTTATAACCTATTAAAGGCGCTGATTCAGAGGATAGTAGCTTTCGCTGGTCGATCTATGCTCGTGACCAAGCTAGCGTCTACGTGTGTCGATGGAGTATTACGCTCTGCTACAGTTTTGTTCGACAAATAAAGTAATTGTATGTTTATTTGGTATATTTCAGAGTGAAATGGGCGTCGGCGCCGGGCAGCCAGACGCAGCGGCTCACCATCGACGACGAGGAGTTCTTCGACAACATGACCGAACTAATACATGTAAGATATTTATTATTGTCTGTGTTATTTTTATTATTTACGAATTTCTAAACATCGGTAGGACAAAAAATATAGTTACGATCTAAGTCACCCGTTTTAATATAGGTACCATAATTATTTCGATACGCGAATACACATACATTTCACCCTATTAGATTTATACTACTAGCTTTATTCCGTTCAAGAAAGACATCTGACAGAACCCTTATTATATTCGAATAAGGGTATAGTTTTTGTTTGTATCAGATGTCTTTCCCCGTGGAATGCGATATAGGTAAAGTCGTTTGCAATAGAATCCAACAATCATGTAAACAAACCAAATTGTCACGATTAGTCCGTAATCACATACATTTGACGATCAATTATGAACATAGTCTGATTTCAACGAACGCACCATTGTTTTCACATTATCTTCAACACGATTTAACTTGTATTTATAAGTTAAATTTGTTAAAACATTTGCAACGTAAAAATTTCGAAGTATTTGACAAGCTGTCATCTTAGTTTTTTACTCATCGAACTCTATAAGTCATTGAAAAGTTAGTGTTGTTCGTAATCTGAAGTTATCTTTTATTTTTAATTTAATAAATTATTTTAATTTAATATTTTTATATTTTATTTTTTTCAAGAGCTTATTATAATTAACCAAAACGATAAAAGGAAGAGGAAGAAATGAAAAAGCTCGACGGCATTTTAGACACGGCAAGCGATGACACAGTGGTTCCATTTATAATTACGGTCACCGGCGACACTTCTGATAGTGATGATGACGAAGACGAAGATTTAAATTTGTTTTAATAAACACTTTTTTATATATATAATCAGTTTTATTTTATAGTCTATGGCTTATATATTTAATCTAATTAGAACACTATGACATCACTATGTGCATAAACAATACGCTGTCAATGTCAGTCCGCCATATTTGTTTACATGATTGTTGGATTCTATTGCAAACGACTTTACTAGGACCTAGGATCTCAAAACGAATGACAAACAGAATTTCCGATCAGTATGGAAAAATACGTATTTAGACAGAATTTTGTTAATTATCTTACGTTTTTTTATCGCCTGTTAACCATACCTCCCATGTCGTCCTCAGCACTACCTACAAGACGCGGACGGGCTATGCACGCAGCTAGTCCGCTGCCTGCCGAAGGCGGCGCCCAACGGGGCCAACAACAACGGCGCCCTGCAGCCGCCCTACCCGCCGCACCCGCAGGTTTGTGAAAAGTCCTATGACAACTGTGAAATAAATATATGTATTGTCATTGGTTAGTTGCCAAGGGAGTATGGACTTTATTTACCAGGCATATAAGCATCTGTCAATCAAATTTTAATGTAATAGGATTCATGCTATATTTTACAAAGTATGATTGTCTGGATCGCCTTATTTTTAGATTGAAGTGTTTGATAAATTTGTAATGGTAGATGAGTTTGATAAGGGGGTTGAAAGAAAATTAACCATTCACATCCCGGCAACCCATTTATTTGCACCAGACACAATACGTTTTTATATTGTGCGGGATTCAGATTACTCCTAGAGATATGTATAATTATAGTTAATGTGCCTTCTAATAACCGTACACCACCTCTAGTCTCCCCTTACTGAACACCTTTACTTACGGTACAGCAGCCGCCCCCGTACCCGCCGACGCCGAGTGTGACGTCATCGACGCCGGGCAGCTACCAGCCGCCGCCGCCCGTGACGTCATCGGCTGGTAGCTACCAGCCGCCGCAGTTCCCTCAGCAACCCTTCGGCACGGATCAGAGGGACGGAGCGGATCATAACTTTGTTGATGCGCGTGAGTTTAAGTAATGTTTATGCATGGGTTAAAGAGTCAGAGTTTGTGTTGCATCGAAGCTCCGTGGCAATGCTTGTAAAGCGTGCGTTTTTTACTAAAGTTGGCATGATAATATTACCGTGTTTTCAATATCTCTTAGAGCTTCGTAAATTGAGCTACTACTACTGAGCACTCGAAATATGCAATTGCACCCTAGTTCGACAACGACCTTACGAATCCTTGTATGGTATAAAATGCGAATCAAACTAACCAGAATATCCCCAATGTGAGCAAATTCCATTTAGTTGCCATCGACAAAGAACATCACGGTAGTGTACATAAAAATATCAATAATTACCTTTTTTTACTTTTACATTAAGTAACATGTTTTATACTTTTTACATTGATCAAAATGTGTTGTCCAAACTCCAGGCTGGATAATCGCCGAACGAGACCTCGAGATCCGCGAGAACATCGGCAAGGGCGAGTTCGGGGACGTGATGCTCGGCATCCTCAACGGCTCGCAGAAGGTGGCCGTCAAGATACTGAAGGACCGCGAGGCCGCCAGCAAGTTCCGCCAGGAGGCCAGCGTTATGGCGTAAGTGGTATTTATTACTAGGTGTCACGCGAGCTTCGCTTCGCCTTGAACAGTTTTCCCGTGGGAATTCCGGTATAAAAAGTAGCCTATGTTCTTTCCCAGGGTCTAGACCGTATGTATACCAAATTTTATTTAAATCCGTTCAGTAGTTTTGGCGTGAAAGAGTAACAGACAGACACAGTTACTTTCGCATTTATATTAGGACTAGATGTTCCCGCGAGCTTCGCGTCGCCTTAAAAAGTTTTCTCGTGGGAATTCCGGGATAAAAAGTAGCCTATGTTCTTTCCCAGGGTCTAGACCGTATGTATACCAAATTCTATTTAAATCCGTTCAGTAGTTTTGGCGTGAAAGAGTAACAGACAGACAGATTAGTTAGGACTAGCGGTTCCCGAGAACTTCGCTTCCCTTAAAAAGTTTTCCCGTGGGAATACTGGGATAAAAACTAGGCTATGTGCGAGAACATCGGCAAGGGCGAGTTCGGGGACGTGATGCTCGGCATCCTCAACGGCTCGCAGAAGGTGGCCGTCAAGATACTGAAGGACCGCGAGGCCGCCAGCAAGTTCCGCCAGGAGGCCAGCGTTATGGCGTAAGTTGATGCAGAATATTTTTGGATTATATTTTTATAGTGTTTGGGAGTTTATAAATGATAACTCAATCGCGTTAGCTGTTACAGTCTTTTAATTAGCAATCAACTAACATAGCGCTTATGGATATTCATGTACCCTCTATATACAATACACTACAATTTTATACGCGATTTGTGTAACGCCCCGTATAAAAACTAATGATTTTTAGCTCTAATGACAGATCCAACAATAACACACAAGTATATCTTCATTGTCCTCCTATGGTTGTGTATCGTCGGGTGAGCGTATGATTATACCGACCATGACGTAAGTGGTAGATTTGTACGTCAATAACGACAACAACGTTAGCGTAGAAAGGGATGCAGCCCTTAGCTATATATGTTTGCCTCTATCTGACAGTGTATTCACAGTATTTTCTCCCCATTCCAGTTCGCTAAAGCACGAGAACCTGGTCCGGCTGCTGGGGCTGGCGGTGAGCGGCGGCGCCACGTGCCTGGTGACGGAGCACTGCGCGCAGGGCTCGCTGCTGGACTACCTGCGCTCCCGCGGCCGCCACTACGTCACCGCGCGCGACCAGATCAACTTCGCCTAGTACGTATACCCACAGAGGTCTAGTTTCTTCTTTAAACCTAGCCTGTGTGTCGATTTACTGCGAATATAATGCCTATCGCTTCAAAAACTCTGAGAGGCACTAAGACACTCAGCTGCCGCAACACGGGTTCGTTATCGACGTTGATAAACGTCGCTATATCGCGATTCGCCATAAATACGGCGCTGAGATTGGTGAAACACGTTTTAAACGAGTTTATCGACGCTGATAACGATCTCGTGTAATGGTTGATATGTTACAGAAAGTGTGCACGGCTAGCGATAGCGGTCCCTTACAACATTTACATCCTATCGCCCAACTTTGTGTTTTAGCTTCCTTTATATGCCAACTTTTCTCACCACCATGTATCACTCATAGCCACCCATATGCTAACAACCACATCCACCCCCCAGCGACACATGCTGCGGCATGGAGTACCTGGAACGGCAACGCGTCATCCACCGCGACCTCGCCGCTCGCAACGTGCTGATCTCCGCCGAGGGCACGGCCAAGGTCGCGGACTTCGGCCTGGCCAAGTGTTCCACGACCGAGGACGATCCGGCGGACGCGTTGCGGGTGCAGGCGAAGCTGCCGATTAAATGGACGGCGCCTGAAGCGTTGAAGTACAATGTGAGTTTGTTTTGTAGTGTTATTCGGTACCTGGTTTGGACAGAGCCTGCTATTTTTAAGCCGCCAGTCGAAGGCAATATTTGTGGCATTCGTAGCTCCTGTTTGGATAGTGTACCCAATCTATTTCCGCTTCCTCAATGTGAGTATATAAGACAAAATAAAGAAGGAACTAGGAAGAAGGCTGTGTCGGAAGGCAATTTCGTCCTATTTCAACGTGCTGATCTCGGCCGAGGGCTCGGCCAAGGTCGCGGACTTCGGCCTGGCCAAGTGTTCCACGGCTGAAGATGACCCGGCAGACGCGTTGCGGGTGCAGGCGAAGCTGCCGATTAAATGGACGGCGCCTGAAGCGTTGAAGTACAATGTGAGTTTGTTTTGTAGTCTTGTGGGTTTGGACAGGGCGTCTACGGTAGCGCCTTCTATTTGGAAGCCGCCAGACGAAGGCAATATTTGTGGCATTCGGCCTAATCCATTTCCACTTGCTCAATGTGAGTATACAAGTCAAAATAAAGAAGCAATTAGGAAGAAGGCGGTGTCGAAAGGCTATTTCGCATGTATGTAAACACTACTGCGACCTCGCCGCTCGCAACGTGCTGATCTCCGCCGAGGGCACGGCCAAGGTCGCGGACTTCGGCCTGGCCAAGTGTTCCACGACTGAGGATGATCCGGCAGATAGCGTTGAGGGTGCAGGCGAAGCTGCCGATTAAATGGACGGCACCTGAAGCGCTAAAGTACAATGTGAGTTTGTATTGTAGTCTTATTCGGGCGTCCACGGGATCGCCATCTATTTTGAAGTCGCCAGTCGAAGGCAATTTTTGTGGCATTCGTAGCCCCTCCTCGGATTGTGTGCCCAATCCATTTCCGCTTCCTCAATGTGAGTATATAAGGCAAAATTAAGTAGCAATTAGGAGGAAGGCGGTGTCGGAATGCTATTTCGCCCTTTTATGTATGCAACGTTGCCGCTCGCAACGTGCTCATCTCGGCCGAGGGCACGGCCAAGGTCGCGCACTTCGGCCTGGCCAAGTGTTCCACGACTGAGGATGACCCGGCAGATGCGTTGAGGGTGCAGGCGAAGCTGCTGATTAAATGGACGGCGCCTGAAGCGTTGAAGTACAATGTGAGTTTGTATTGTAGTCTTATTCGGCACCAGGTTTGGACAGGGCGTCCACGGGACGGGCGTCGAGGGCAATATTTGTTTGCCCAATCCATTTCCACTTCCTCAATGTGAGCAACTTATATTCTAAATAAAGAAGCCATTAGAAAGCATTGCTATCATTTCTATGACCATACATCAGGCAATGGCTTCTTCTGAGGCGTATGGCGCCCAGAGATATTTCAGCCCTATGATTGGTAAAATTTACTTTGAATTAAATTAAAATAAATTATTCTCGTTTCAGAAATTTTCAAATAAGTCCGACATGTGGAGCTTCGGTATTCTTCTGTGGGAGATCTATTCATTTGGAAGAGTGCCATATCCCCGAATCGTAAGTATTTTATTTACTTTCTTACTGTAAAAGTAGATGTTTGATTTATATTTGAAGTCCTATTCTTTTCGTCGCTGAGTGCCTAAAACCCAATTTCATGTTATGCCTGCATGTTATTTAACGTACTAACTAGATAAAAAAAAATTCTAATCCTCGTATTTCCTATATCGCAATAAGTCTATTTCGCAATAGATCTAAACTCAAATTCCCGATTTATTCGAATACCCATAATAATGTTTAATTTGTAATTCAGCTAGTATGTACCCTAAATAAACCGTCAACCTCCCGTCACCCTGCAGCCGCTAGCCGAGGTCGTCCGGCACGTAGAACGCGGCTACCGGATGGAGGCGCCGGACGGCTGCCCGCCGTCCATGTACGAGCTGATGCGCGCCGCGTGGCAGCCCGCGCCCGCCGCGCGCCCCGCCTTCCGCGACGCCCGCCCGCGCCTCGCCGCCTGCCGCGACGCCACGCCCAGTAGACTACCGTGAGTGTGCTAACTGCTGCTTCCCTAACCACCTCAGCGTGACAAACGCTAAAACTCCAATTATCGAACTGGTGGTGGAACGCTCTTCTTAACCTATTCCGTCCTATATTATATCGATATTGCGCAAGACACAAACGTTTTTACCGTGTCTAGGATTCAACCGGTAAAGTCTGAAGGTCCTTTTCTCCGTGATGAAAGGGTTTGTAAGTATCTATCGGTGACAAGTGTAAGGTAAGTAAGGCGCCCATGTACGAGCTGATGCGCGCCCCGCCTTCCGCGACGCCCGCCCGCGCCTCGCCGCCTGCCGCGACGCCACGCCCAGTAGACTACCGTGAGTTGATGCTTCTATTGAATCTAAGCGTGACTCATATATGGTACAGTCAGCAAAAGGTATGCCACCTCAGTGCAAACACTTTAATTTTACGATCCACTGCCGTGTGATACGTGATATGAAAAATTGATAAAAATAGAGCAAATATCAATTAAATATTATTTGATTCGAGAGAGCTAACTATTTGGTAATCTATTGGATCTTGAGTCGAATGCCATCTGAATTAATTAATTATTTCGAATAAATATTTGTAGCTACAATATAATTTGTCTTGTTGCAGTGAAAGTCAACCGGAAGGATGAACTCATAAAGTGAATGGACACTAATATAGTTAATGTGCTGTGAAGGTTGCAAACTGTATTTTATATATTAATATATGGTGTAAGTATAACTAAATTATTTTGATATGTTTAAAGACACTTCCTCACTTAAGAATTATCTCTATTGTAGATTAGACGTGTGTGTACAACCGGTGTTAGAGTGACATTCTATCTGATATTATGAGTGTAAAACTTGATAGAGTAAAATATTTTTGAGGGCCTAAGTATAACGAATTATTGATGCATATTTTCTCGTAAATATTCCACCCACAGCGGTCGTCGGTACTGCGGTACTGTCTAGTCAAAGTAAAATTGTAATAGTATTTTGTATATTAATTTCACGTTTCAATAAAGTATTTTAATTAAATGCTAAGGCTGCTAAATGTGAAACAATGAAATGAAACTGTTATACACTCCATGTAGAGTAAAGCTATTGTGTTAAAAAATTAAATGCAATTTTATTGTGGAATTTTATCTTTGAAATGTAAATGTGCTTATGAGAGTTATTAGCAAATGATAATCCCAGTGGTTATAAAAGTCTATTCAGAATTACAAAATTTGTATACCTTAGCGTTATTTCATGGGATACTTGACATGATATAAATTCAAAATCATGATATTTGAGAGCAAATTGCTGTATCTTCAATGTTCCAGATACTTTAAAAACACAATGCATTTCTAGCTAATGTATGTTTAAAACTTTTATGATACTTTTGCTATATTCTATATTTTTTGGAAATAAATTATAAATGTACTTAGTAATAATACATGAAAGAGAGGCATAGGCCCATTTGTGGTTGTGCTAACTTAAAGTAAGTAGATCTAATCAGAGACATTGGTGGATTTGCATAAGAGAGTATTATAAAGAGTTCGTTTTTAAAATATGTTGAAAAACTACTGTGAGACTTTATTACTATGAATCTCAATCGTTGACAAGCTAAATTAATTATTGCATTAAATTTGGTTTCCAAATCGCCATGAAGCTTATTTTATTAAAATCATGCACACCAATTTGTAATGAAATAATGTACCAACCAACTATAATGTATTAAATGTGTAAACAACTAACTTGAAATGACAATGCAATGTAAAAAGCACAAAATTTTGGCAATAAGAAAGATACATGCTTCATTAGACATTAGGTGACGCAAATGCAAACCACAATTTATGATGAAAATTATCCGTTCATTTGAACTATTCTTATGCAATACTAGGTTTAAGTGTTACATTGTTTTATACGATTTTTTATTTATAAAATTCAAAAAATAGGTAAACAATTACTTATGTGGACAGATTTTTTGTTAGATTTGCTATGACTATAATCTACCAAAGCAACTTCGAAAGTATGAACTGTGTGTGTCGTTTCACAATTTACAGTATGGTCTTCCTTTATTTTTTGGGTATTTTTTGAATCATGTATTGTGAATGTGTCCCACAACTTGACTAGTCGAAGGTTCGTGCCCGAAGACGCAAGTTGTGCAGTGTGAATTATGTTTAAAATGAGAAATCTCAAGTTGTTTTTGTTTATAACTGTACTATTATTTTAGACTTTCATTGTAAATAAAGTAATTTTAAGGTATAAAATGTATAATAACAAGAATATAAATTCACTCAATAACTTATTTCTTTAATTTTTGTTAAAATATTCCATTAGTAGGTAGGGGATGGCCGTCATTTTGTTTATCGCATGCACACTGCATCATGTCTAGGAACTTATCTACAGACGATGTGACCGATTCTAGCTTTTCAAGCAGGACCCAGGGCAAGGCCCCACACAAACCACCACTCGAAGCATCTTTACCTGGCTTTTTTACATCATCACGTAATGCTTCTGTGTCTTGGTAATGTTGGAAGCATGGCTTTTGCACGTTGCTAGGTCCCGGTTGGTCCATGGATGGTTTCGAGAGGCATGATGGCACCGGCAAGTCTACGCCCTGCATGGAATGCGAATATAAAGCATCGGTTTGTTGAACTGACTGTGTGGCAATTTTAGTGCCACTCCCGTTTGCAATTTCAATGTTTATCTTCCCAATACCTAATGGTAATTTTTTACTGTTAGAAACTGCAGTTACTTGGTGACTGTTTTTACTTTTGCTGTCTTTGTTTTGATCCAGACACCTTTGGTTCGATGGACATTTATTTTCTTCGTTATTCTGACCTTTTACACTGTCATTCTTCGGTTTTAAATTCGTTTCTACATCTATCGTGATTGTAGCATTGTTTAATTTTCTTGGCCGAAAACTTAACATTTTACTTTTAGCTCCTGGGCATGTGCATATTTTTCTACTTTCAGAGTCTGTTTTATTTTCAATTGTTTCCTTTGCCTTCTGTTCAATTATTGGGGTTGTTTCACTATCAACCATCACAGCTTTGGGGTTTAGTTCTTGGATTTCAGCCATTTCTTTACCATCAATTGCCATAGCATTATGTTCTTTTACCTTTTCTTCACCATCTAATATCTTCAAAGAATTTTGTTCGGGAACGCCGCGTCTTAAATCGTGCCACGTCCATTTTTGGCCTTGTTCGTAGCAAGAATTAGGGTCTAGTTTGCAGCTTGTGTCCGTCTGTGGAACTTCTGGTTTCTTAGTGCTTTTACTGTCTTGTTTGCGTTTCTTAGGTACCCCTTGACATTCGGGGTCGCACTCGCTGCCAGATGAACACGGACATTCGTAGCTTTCTGAGTCGCTGCTGTTACCACTCCTCAAGTACTTGCGAGATCGACGTTTACGTTTTCTAGTGTCTTTTGATGGCCGTCTGGTCGGGCTTCGGTATATTATCTTTCTCCTTCTATTGTTTTTACGTTTCTTGTCTGGTTCGCTACTCGTCTGCCCATCTTCACTCATAGGTTCTGGTGCGGTTATGTTCACTGACTTAGATTTGCTTCTAGTTTTTATGCCATCTACTGAAGCATCTCTTAAGTGAAGTTTAGTTTGGATCGCTTCGCTTCTTCTTTTCTTAGGTCTGCACAAGCACGGTGGTCTATTATGTTCTGGAACTTTTGGTGTATCGTTTTGTTCCCTGGGGGTTTCAACTTGAGCGTCTACTTTAGGAATCCACGGCTTTCCTCGCAGGTTTGGGTAAAAGTAATGCAGATCTGTAGTGGACGTCCACGCATCGTTATGAAACTGCAGAAAAAGAATTCGGTCCACAAATGCGTCGTGGCATACATAAGTAGCTGTTAAGGCCTCCTAAAGACCACTGGACCCAAGTGGATCTGCAAATAAGGATATCGGAGGTCCAGTATTCTTTAAAGGAACCTAGACTCACATGCATATTTTTGAGAATGTAGGTAAATAGTACGAATGAAAAGAATCTATTGTTGGACAAAGTAACTTTTATTAATAATTTTCAAAAGGACTGTAAGTACAAACCTGGACCTTATGTGGTGGTGCAGGCGGCTGGATAGTAAACTCCGGAATACTATTTCCTCTTTCAAAAAAAGGCACAGGGAAAGGGTAATGTTGATGAAACAAAGTGGCTGGTATACTGAAACAAAAAAAAAACATAATGCAGACGTACGATGGTTCTTTCATCTGCTGGTAGGTATATATCTAACGTGTATGAGAACTGTGAGGTGTGAGCGGGTCCTATGGTGGAGTGGTAGGTATAAAATACACAAACTCAGGGAATACACAACGTCATGTTACACGTGTCATTTGGGTATATGGTACATGGAGTAGAGAAGTATTTCTTTCTTAGATGTCATAACTATCTGATTCAAAATCTTCACATTTATGTTCCCATTTATTAACTACTTACTTATAATTATTATACTCACGGTGTAGAGACTCTGTCGACACGGTACGCGGCGGGCGGTCGCCACGGGCCGCAGCTAGCGCACCCGCTCTGCGCCCGCGCAGGCACGAAGTAGAACTGAGTGCTGCCGTCAGGGTACTGCACTGATAGCACCTCGCCGCGCCCTGGTACGTCTTGGGGGGGAATTGTGTATGCTGGAATTGACAATTATAGATGACTAGCTGTCCCTACGAGCTTCGCTTCGCCTTAAAAAGTTTTCCCGTGGGAATTCCGGGATAAAAAGTAGCCTATGTTCTTTCCCAGAGTCTAGACCATCTGTATACCAAATTTCATTCTAATCCGTTCAGTAGTTTTGTCGTGAAAGCGTAACAGACAGACAGACACAGTTACTTTCGCATTTATAATATTAGTTAGGATTAGGATGGTGGCTGGTGGAATTTCCGGGATGATAAACTGCTTATTTAGTTACTGTTGATGAGTTCTGACCAGTGATGTGAAAACTAAGTCTAAGATCCGGGTTAAGAAGGGCCGTTAATATACCATGAGCATTATACCTACTCAGGCAAGCTAAAAGACATAGTAGGTATGTAATAATTACTTACACGGAATACATGGTTGTATGTATTGCTGCCCAAACTGCTGTGGAGCTACATTCAGATAGGGGTTGGGTATGAATGGACAGTTGTACTGCATATTGGCTACTGAGGAATCCTTAGGTAAGAAAGAAATTTACTGCAAATGCATCAGGGCTATTGATTCAGGGTAAGATAGACTGATATTGGGGTCATTTTATTAGTGAAAATATTTATTTTATTTTGCCCATACTAATAGCCGGTGAAGGTTATTTTTGATTGACAAGAAATGGACAAGAAGCTGAACGGCATATTGGTACAGACAAAAATAAGGAGAGGGACAGAGGGACCCAAAAAGAGGAACTAGGTACTTATTCTAAGATCTATTCACTATGAAAAACTGTATTTTTGCATTTGCATGTTTGTGCATACAAAAATATTAGAGGCAGTAAACTGCTAAATGAAACTATTGTATAAATACAAAAATAACTGCGGTTTTATTCTTAAGCTTAACTAATAAAATATGTACTTAGACACATGTTAATAATACAAAACTATGAAATACTACACAGTAGTACTTGCAACAGCATCTATACAAAACGGCTTTATATACAATGAAATATTATAAATATATGAGTTACTCAACAAAGTAGTACAATACAAGCAGCAGACTATAGTAGTGCGACATTTTATACGTTTGCAGGCAATAATTTTGCAGGATTGTTATGTTCGCTTTTCCTGTAGTGAGATAGTATTGTAATTCCCATATCGCCACCTTAGTGTCTACATAAATAACATATTTTTATAGAGGGCGCCACTGATATCCCACGAAAATCACATTGTAACTATCCACACTGTATAAAACCTCACAGCGGCGACGTATAAACCGTGTTGCGTATGTGAAAGTTCACTATATACTCGGCGTTGGTCCTCTGCACGCTGATGGCGAAGGGGTCGGTGGGGTGGAAGGTGAAGGCCACGAGGCGGCGCGCGCTCGCCGGCGCGGCCTGCCCGAGGAGCCCCGCGTAGATACGGAACTTGAGCAGCCCTGAGTCTCGCGCGTAGAATCTGGTGGAAGTTTGTGCTTATTAGCAAACGTGTTTAGGGTTATCGACAGTTATATTTTGAACTGGCAGGGTTCAGTAATTTGGATGAAATTTACATGATGTGTTTAAAGGAGGCAGGGTTGTCATGTAGGTAGATGTTAATTAGAATTTTGAATATTTAGAGATACGAATATTGCACAAAGGCTCCATCGAGTAACTAAGCTAGGTGTAGTTACCTACTATTATAAGCATACTTAAAACATTATAGAATATAGTCATAAGTACAAATTACGCACCTTATAGGATACTCTCCATACGCCTTCGGCCTCTCCATCACAGACACCCACTTGTCATCGTAGCTGAACAACCCTAAATCCAAATATGGCGATCCGCTGTAGGACTGTGCACTAATAGGCAACTGGGCCAGAATCCTCTTAGTAGCTTCTGTGCGGCCGCCGTATATCGCTCTCACTATAGTCTGCTTAAACCTCTGCTGCGCCAGTCTAGCATAAAGATTATTGGACGGTGAACACGTGAATTGCGAATCTGAACACAGTCTTGCATTTCTGAACCAGTCACAATAATTCTCAAACAACTGCAGTAAACCCTCGGAAGTGTTCTCATAGACCTCCAGTATTTTACTGTCACTGATGTTGTAGATCACAAAGAAGGATGACTGGCTGTTGGGCTCAGCCACTCTCAGAGTCACCACCTCTTCACTTGCATACTTGATGAGCAAGTGATCTTCATCCAACAGCTGCATCTTCCACATGCGTAAACTTTTGAACATGTCAAAGTACTTGTAAAACTTTCTCAGCTCCAACGGGTCTTTTGTCTCATCACTTATTGACTTGGCTCTGTTGAACAGGAACACCAGTAGTCTATGCTTCAAGCTATTTATTGTCTCCTCATGGAATGGCCTTTCATTGACAGGTGGAGCAAATACTGTGCTCACAATAAAAGGGTCATCATCGTAACAAAACCTGCCTATTTTCCTTATATCTATTAGCATTCCATCTACAATTTGGAACAGGTGTATAGTTTGGTGCTGCACAGAGAGAACAGCTAAGACATCTTTGTATAAGTAGATGCCTTGATTGTGCGAGAGGTAAATCTTGTCTATTCTGAAGTTCTTTGTGTCACACAACTTGCCGTGGTGCAAGTCTACCAAGTGCAGGGAGTAGTCTTCTAGTGCAGACCTGGAAACCAAACACAAATAGTAGTTTTCCTAGTTTTTACATTGATGAAATAGCTCTAGAATGGATTCTGGGGCACATACACAAATTTTGAATGAAATTATTTCAGAGCTATGGGGTCAGTAAACATTGTTAACTTTACAGAAAGTCATGACATACCTTATAGTAGGAGTGACAGCCTCATTATTGCTGTGAATGTGATAGAAGTGCGGCCTCATGTCATCGGGTATGTGTGCCGCGGAGCCCACAATCACATATCGGCCATCCTCAGTGAACAGACTGCACTCACGGTTCAACTGTTGCTCCATGGCTGGAATCTGCCCACGTCTCTCTGGCCTTTGCACTTGTTGGCATACATTTACTGTGAATTTAGGCTAGAAAGAGAAAAATACTGATTAAAATTGAGGTATTCCACTTTTTTGGTGTTATTCAGAGCAATTTGGTTACTAAATATTGAGATCTTGCATATATTTTTTCAATATTGTTTGAAATATTGTATGAAACCAGAATACTTTTTATTAAAGAGTCAAAAAAAGTATGTGCATGAATACAAGAATAGTTTTTTTATAACATTTAAATCACAATGTTTGATAAAACTACCTTAAAGAATCTATAGAACAAATGAGTCCGTATTCTGTGGTGGGCCTCATCAGCATCAGCATTGAGCAAGTCTGAGGGGTAGCCGGCCACCAGGTCCCCGGCAGCCGATGCCCCACGATACTCATACACCTGAAAGACAATATAAGGTACTTTACTGTTGGCTTCTTGATGGTCTTTAATTAAACTTTAATATTTTTTGTTATGTTGTGCTGACCTGCTATGTAGGTTTAAGATATTATTGAAGCCTCAGTCTTCATTCAATCATTTCAGAATGCTGCTATAGTAATTCTAATCAAACAGCACTCTGAAGTAATGTTTACTTACAAAATGCTATATATTTGTTTACAAATGAAGACTCATTACTAAGATGTATAAGTACTCAATAAATCATATGTATAGTACTCACTTCCAAAGAAGTCTGATCAGCCGAAAACGCGATAAAATGTTTACCATCAGGGCTAAACTTTCTCAAAAAGCAGGGAGGTTTCTCCACATTGACAATAGTCAAGTTTGGGAACACATTCTGGTAGAACTCCCTCACTACATGGAAGTGGGACCCCGGTTTCCTGGAGCCGTATATCTCTCGGTCCATCAGGCGTACGACCAAATTTTGTGGTTTGATTTTTCTTGGTATAATTCTTTCAGTACAAATGAACTCCTCATCGTTGAGTGTCCCTGGGGGTATGTCCTCGTAATACACATTACTGCTGCCACTTGTAGAAGCCATGTTCTAATTGATAGTTCAGATAATCTCTTGGAATTATTTGTACATGCTAAATGGGTTTCAGTAACTAAAAGAAAATAAATTAAAAATTGTTTACTCGACACTCGATAGATGCACAAACTTTGGCTTTTGACTTTGAGAAACTCCAAAAATGTCAATGTCAAATGATCGATATTTTGATGCTCTGTGGAGCTACGTAAGACCTTAGAATAAGCGTTTTCCTTAGGTTTACTTCTATAGTGTTTTTTTTCCTCAGAGCTTCTATAGTTTACACAGGAAAGTCATTGGTTGGTGTCACATAACGGGCCTCTACATGTTGTTTTCGGCCCCATTCACGCTTTTAAAATGGCCGGGACCCCATGGTCCCGAGATGGTAAAGACACAACATAATAATATGTAGGTATAATAGATAAAGTACCTATTTCATATTTGTCAATCAATCATGTTTGCTTTGAACAGAAAAGCAACTATTTCGATTCTAACGGCAACTACCTAACTGAAGATGGCGGCGGCGTACAAATGTAAATTTAATTTTCACCCTAATCATATCGTTTATGAGTTAGTAATAGCCATAAGTACTTATTACTTCCATGGTAATAGCATAGACTAATACACTATAGTGTATATCCTAACTAATATTATAAATGCGAAAGTAACTGTGTCTGTCTGTCTGTCTGTCTGTTACTCTTTCACGCCAAAACTACTGAACGGATTTGAATGAAATTTGGTATGCATACGGTCTAGACCCTGGGAAAGAACATAGGCTACTTTTTATCCCGGAATTCCCACGGGAAAACTTTTTAAGGCGAAGCGAAGCGCGCGGGAACAGCTAGTAGTGTATAAATCTATGGTTATAGTGAGGTACTTAACTACTTATAGCAAAATTATCGGGATCTTAGTTACAAAAAAGAAAAGAAAAGTCTGGCATGATGATCCAATACAGGTAACGTACAGTAAAAAGATAAAAGAAAATTGTAAGAATTTTATTTTAGATTTAACTTACATGATTTATAAGTACGAAAATTTACAAACGTGAAAATAACAATAAAAAGACAGGCCAAGAAGTAAGTATAAAGTGAGTCTCAGAGCAAAAAGTAAAGAAATTTAAATAGGCATTGAGAATAAAGCTAGTGATATGTCCCTGATTGCAATGGAATCAATAATTACACAGGAGTAACTAGTTATTGCTAAGTTATCCCAATTGCAGAATGGATATCGTCGTCACTTGAGTTTTATTTCTGGTAGGAATCTGAAAAATAAAAAGTTAAATTAGTCCAATGGCAATAATTCGAATATTTCCAAGTATAAAAACATGAATACTATTAGCATTGCTAAATATGTAGGTTCAGTAGCATCACCACCGTATATAGCGCCATCTAGGCACCGCTGAAGCAGTCTTCTTTACATCTTTCATTCCGCTAGTTACAGCAAACACTAGCGCCATCTAGTACACATACACTACACTGTCACCCGTCCCATTACTGAGAGCGATTGGAACAAAAGTGCTCATGCTACATTACGCCTAAGCAGATGGATGATCTCAATGAAGGGCATTCTATTCTATTATAATTACAATGCACTTACGTATGCATCTTCCAGTTGGTGTATGCTCGACGCACGACCTGGGCGCGCGTGGAGCGCGGGGGGGCGGCGGCGGGGGCGGGGGGCAGCGGCAGGAGATCACTGCTTAGCACGCGGAGACCTGGATCATAGAGTAAGTAAATATACTTATATTATAAACTGGATCATTTAAGTAGGTGCATAAGGGCGTATCGAGTCTACTAATAATTATTGGGGTAGATGACTTTTTGGTAACTCTACAAATATGCAAACTCAGAGTGGGAAGTTTCCAGCCAGCTGAACCTCAGCTAGTAGTTGGTCGAGGAAAACCAAGAACAAAGAGTGTGTCGCTCTTTCAGTGAGCCATACGATAATCGGTGGATGTTGTTGGCTGATTAAAGTTTGATAATAAATAATGATGATGAAGTTGATGATACAGATCTCATAATAGCCGACTATAGGATCATAAATATATATAATTAATCTCTCACCATACTCCTCCGGAACGCCTCGACAGGCGGGGCGGCCCCGCACCGGGTGAATCTTCGCGTCGGACCGCACATTAAATTTTATCTGTTTCTTCTGCAATTATATTTTTGTCGCTTTTTATACAAACACATTTTCCGCAGCTTACACTCTCTGCTGGCAAACACAACATGTCTTGTAAGTTGCGGTGTCAATGAAAAAAAGTTAATAACAACAAAACTGAAATAGTGAATAAGTAGTTTGATAAATCACTGCTGGCCTATGTCCCATTCTACGGGGAAAGACATCTGATACAAACGAAAATTACTTACCTTTATTCGAATGTAATAAGGGTTCTGTCAGATGTTTTTCCCCGTGGAATGGGATATATAGTAAGCCCACTATAGGACATGGTCTTCAAGAGTAGAGCGTTCAAACTCCCAAGATCAAAAGGCTACTTTAACAAAAGCCAAATAAAATAAATAAAAAATCTGCTCCGGCCGGGTATCGAACACGGGACGCAGCAGTGAGTTACTAAATAGCCATTAACTTTTTTATGAATATTGGGGCATTATTGGGGTAGTAATAATATTTACTGGTCTTGGCTCGGCGGCGGAGAGGCGTCCGTACACGCCGTACTTGCGCTCGTCCTCGGGCCGCAGCGTGCCCGTCTTCTTCATCACCAGGTAGATCTGGAACACATTAGGGTGTTTTAGTATCGTACGGATGTGTACCTACCTATTCTCCGCAGCATTTAATTCCTGGGAAATTCACGAAAAACATATTTAAAAAATATTTAAACAGTTTCCTACCGGCATGAGATTGACTAACGGAACACAGCCTGATTACACTCGCGAGCATTGAAAAAGTTCCAGTGACAAAAGCACCAAATTATTCCCAAATTGAAGTACCTACATTAACGCACCAGAATACGAGTACTACCAAGTAAAAACATTTTGGCGGTGGAGTGTATTAGAAAGTCTCCTTCAGGTTTTCCAGTTGTTCAGATGTTTAAAAATAATGTCATTTTGTTACGTAACAGTGTTTTCATTGCTCATGAGTGTATCATGCCTGTACCTGTTCCAGTACGCCGTAGCTGCGTATTAGGAAGTCCCTCTGCGCGAGCTGGTTGCGGCGCTCCGACTCCTCGACGCGCAGGATCGGGTCCGGCTCGAAGGACCGGAACACGGGGGCGGGCTTGCGGGCCGTGGCGGGTTCCGGCTGAAAGTAGGTAGAGAATTTGAAATAAACATTCATTAAGTTGTTTACCACACATACTTTAGTTGTATATATGTGTGTGAATAAATCTGTTTTAAATAAATATAATATGGGTACCCTCGCGAGCAATGAAAAATTAACTGTTGACTTTTTTAATCTACCGTAACGGTGTAAGTGATTATTGTACATATAGCGTCCGCGAATAAAGGAAAATGCATGGCGGACGGTCTCAAGCTGTCTTGCTATAATTTCCAACTTTTCTTTTTTTACGAAAATTATTCTAGGCACCATCGTCAGTGTTTGCATAATAACATAAATAAATAACTCACAGGAGTGACAGTGATCTTGGAGGGTATTTCAGCCAGTCGCTTCTCTCTCTCTTCCCTCTCCCTCCGTCTCTCTCTCGCCTTGGACCGGCAACTCTTCTCCGTCACACTCGTTACACCAGTGACAGAGGTCACGGTGGTATTTGCCACACTCTCTTCTACTGATAGCTTTTTGCGTTCCACTTTAGGTTGTGGCTGTGACGGCTTTTTCAAAGCTTCCGCTTTTTCTTTTGTTTGCTGTGAAAATAAAACTACTTATTCACAAGGGAGATCTTAGTAGCAGAATAAACTCTTTATTTTAACAGGGTGTAAAACTGCATTAAGCACACTTCTCTCCTCTTGTTTCTACAAAATTCCACATGTTTAGTACTGGCATTATTAATGCAACATACCAGAAACTCTTCCTTCTGTATTCTAGTGCAGTCGCCTCTAGCCCTAGAAGACGCGGTGGCAGTGTACAATGAACCGGCAGGCTGTTGGAATAGAGCTGCATATTGATCGCCGGCCGGGTACACACGCCTGTAAGATATGGTACATAGTAATTTATTTCCTAAAAGTAGCCTGAGTATCATGAAAGTAAAAAAAAAGAAGGATAGAATCTAGCTAACTAAAAAATGAGGCACAGCAATGGCGGCGACATGAGAGTGTGTGGGTGCGTAGGTGCGACGTGATTGGCGCGCGGCGGCGGACTGACTTAGAGTGTGAATTTGTGTGTGAAACTGATTTACTTTGGGTGCCTCACTTTTTAGTTATCGAAATTCCTTCCGTAATTTTTTTCTACTTCCATTCTGAGTATGTGTTAATCCCAGATGGTCCCAAATTTCCAGAAAATCCGATCAGTAGTTTTTGTACGCGAAAGAGTATAACAAAAATATGTCCAAACAAACTTTTACGTTTTTAATGGTAGGAACCAGGATGAACTTCACTAGTTAATATGTTGTTTTTTCAAAAAATCATACCCATTTCAGTCAATGTAGTTAAAAACTTCGTTTCATTTGCCAATAACTATTTGTTGTGTACAGAACTATGAGCCTGTCTGTACACAAAACTATGCTGCGTTGCGCGACGTCGCATCGCAAAAATCTGCGACTGCTAATTTGACAGTTATGATTAAATTTATTTCTGTCGCAGATTTTTGCGACGCGACGTCACAATGAAGTTTTGTGTACAAGCCCTATTAATAACCCCTTAAAGGGAAAGATGTCAGCACCCACGTACCGGTAGTTCCCGAGATGCGTCTCCTCCCACGTGATCTGTGTCTGCCACGGGCTCGTCTCCACCTCCCTGTCTTCAGCCGCCTCCGAGTGCCTGGCGAGAGGAACACATTATTAAGTACATGTAAATGTATAATATAATAATAATAATAATATAATATGTGGGGACATCTCACACACGGCCATTTGACCCCAAGCTAGGCAGAGCCTGTGTTATGGGTATCGGACAGCTGATATATCTACACAAATACATAGATATATACATATTAAATATAAATATCAACACCCAAGACCCGAGAACAAATATCTGTCTTTAAACAAATATCTGCCCCAGCCGGGAATCGAACCCGGGACCTTCGGCATAGCAGTCAGGGCCACTAACCACTACGCAATTCGACCGTCATATACCTACTGATGGTTATTGTATTTGGTATAAAGTGCGTTTAAGACACGAGCAAGTAAATAGCTACATTATAAATAGTTACGTACATATTTTGCTCACCACGACTGTAATCCCCGAAGGGCTAGTCAGCCGAGTCACCCGCTTTTCGCTGTACATTTGTACCTACTCACGTGACAGTAGGTCGCGAGCGGTATCGTCGTTTTTGAATGAGTACAATGCACTTAGGGTACATATCTAGAATCTAGACATGCAGGTTTCCTCGCGATGTTTTCTTCACCGTCAGAGCATTTGTAACTGTCAGTGCCGGGATTCGAACTCGCATCTCCGGCGTGAGAAGCGGGATCTCGGGTCTCGGGACTCACCCGGTGGGTCGGTCACGGTGGTGGGTAGTCTCAGGCTTTTCCGCTGTACCTACATTTGTACTGACTTGGTTGGTCGCTAGAAGTTTTTGAATGTTTTGTTGAAAGTACATTTAGAACCTAGATATTATGGTTTGCTCACGATGTTTTCTCTGTGTGACTCACCCGGTGAGTCGGTCGCGGATGCGGCGCCGGTCCTCGAGCAGCGCGCGGCGTCGGTCGCACTGCCAGATGTTGAGCATGGACAGCGTGTCCGACAGCAGCGCCTCCTTCACCTCGCGGTCTAGCTGCGTGTCCGTGTGGAAACTGGGCGAGTGGTTCACCTGATGGGGCAATGGAAGTTTAGAGCGGGTGTACATTAGGCGTTTTGAAGCGCGGAATTTGGAGTAAAGAGAGTTTATCGAAGGCGTAGGTACACATACAAGCGAACGCTTTTGAACAACGACGATGTACAATTGTACATGGTACTACGGACGTTGAACGTAACGCTAAGCGCCTAATGTCTACTCGCCCATTAGTGTTGCTTCGTCTTCTAGGGCGATTTGAGTATTGTATCTTTCCAAAAATCATACAATGCGTCATGTAGTGGAGTGCGTAACAAACGAGTTTATTGTAGCTGTAGCGACATCTATTGGTAGCTTCTAGGAGCTATCCTAAGGTCACAGCAAATATAAAAGTAACGTAAACGGATCGCGTTTCCTTCTTCTGTCAACCAGGCTCGCTAAACTTAAATGAAAGGAAAAAATATAATTTATGTAAAATTATTAAGTACAGCCAACTCACCTCCAAGATAAAAGGATGTAACTTATGATCCAGCAGAATGTCGAATCCAAGTATTTCAAAGCACGCATGGACCTGAAAATATACATTCCATATCCACCATTAGACAATAAGTTCGTTGCATAGTTTCAGACACTGAAACACAATGCAGTAGTCGTATTCATTTGCATAAGAATAAAGCTAGACAATTAAAAAGGCAAATTTATGTACACGTGGGACGGCCTGTAACTTTCAGATTAAATATTATAAGTACCTACACTCCTTTTACGCATTGAAAACTTTATGTTGCGGTCTTGAATATTTAGCAATGTAACAAATATTTATACTTTTACATACAAGTATGAACAAACGAATATACTTACGGCATTAAAAATGTAGTTATACCGACTAAGTACTTATTTCCCTACTTCTTACCAGCATTAGATGGCCTAGCATGGCACAACACAAGATTTTATACTTACAGTTAAGTAGGTACTTACCAACGGTAAACCAAACATAGCTGAAGGCAGTATAACAGCCTACTCTACCTATTCTGATACGCGATCTACTTATTAATTACGAGTAATAACATTATCCTTTTATTGCACTGATTTAAAATAACAAACGAATACATAATATGTATACGACTGAATAACAACTTCCAACCAACGCTTATTTACAAGCCCAACTAAAACTACAACAAGACAAGACAAGACAACAACCATATCATGCGTGGGGAAACACGCATGGTAGCTGTGCTTCAGTATGGGCCAGGCCGATATGATCGTCTTCACGATCACTTGGTCCACGGACTGCCAGAGAGCCTCCACGTTGACGCCTTGAGACTGCAGTATCTTGTTCAGTGTAGATATCTTGCTGGCGCCCACCAAATGTTATACGGTACAATGAGGTAATTTTTTGGAAAGTTAGTTCAAGTTGGTAGTTACCAGCCCGCTTCGTATGATAGATGAACGGAAATAATCGCGTCTAGTCCAATGACAGTGCCATGATTCATGCTAAAGTAATAGGTTGAGTGGTTTATGTATGAAGTGCGGGCTGAAAACTAAGTTATAGCTACTGTAGGGTTAGGCATATTCTAGCTTGACAAAAAACGGTCATATGCAACCGGCACGTTTATTGTAACGAGACAGAGTTGCGGTTTAAAAGGCCCAAAACGTAGTTTTTCGTTAACCAGAGTGACTCCCCAGATCATGGCAAAGAGTGTCAATATATTATTTTAGTTCATCTTCCAGAGTGTTTTATGACCAACTGTTAACTAAAAAATGTGATGAACATATTGAACATGCAGCTTATTTCTACCTCATTTATGATGTAAGTAAGTAAGGTGAGGTACCTACGACGACGTAAATTGATACACATAAATAATCTAAACATTAACATGCCTTGTTTTACACTACAGGATCTCGTAGGTACATTATAAGGGGCCGCAGCACAAAACTGGTCCGTATGCTCTATTATATTATGATACGGATTTTATATCGCACTCATATTATACCTAACGGCCCGCCAGCATAGTGTGCGAGATCTAGCCCTTAAAGGTACGGGATGAGCAGTAAACCATAACAACGACAATAACATAACCTACGTAATAAAGCCTATATTACCGTTTGCTGCCGGCCTCGGAGTCGTGCACGTAGGTGCGACTGTGCTTGTTCACTGCGTAGTTGGTGAGGTGCATGAACACATTCGTCGTATTGTTCGCGCTGGGGTCGGCGTAGCGGCTCGTTGCGAATCTAAAATTGTAGTAAGTATAGTAATAGTAATATGTTCGCGACTGCAGCGCCGCCTGGTGGCGATCAGCGGAAACTATGGAAATAATATTGTGGAAGAAGCCTGTAGAATTTTCGCATTCTTGATCTGAACTCGTCACGATACGCATTTGTGTAATTTGTATTATATTAAATTTTCTTTGTAAATAAACGTAATATCAGCATAAACCTATGGATTATCATTCGCTTCAACATAAATTGGTCCTTCGAGCCGGATAAGGTTCACTAAACATAAGTAGTGCAGGTGTAAGTGTTCCTGAATAAAAACGGCATGTCAAGACGTATCCAACGGACTGCGCCAAATTTGATATGATACAGGCTATGGTATATTGGGTAATTTACATAAATTAGATAGGTACCTTACTAAGCCTTCATTGTAGACAAATATCCGGAGTGGGTCGCAGGACGTAATAAGCGTGTACACTCGCATATCGAATTTATAGCCATCCACTAAGTACGGCTTCGCGACATAAACCTGAAATAAAAAAAATATATTTTACTTACATAAGCATTCAAAATTTATTCAAAGTACAATGAAAAAAGGAAATGTTATTACCGTCATGGGGATAATTACAAATACTTAGTAAATTACCTGGCATATTAATTTCTCAGTAGGCTTGACGTCTTTCAGAGATTTCGTCAAGTAAATGCCTCGACCCTGACTCCCACATTCAGGTTTAATTATGAAAGTCTTGTTCTTACGTATCTTGCTGTAGTTTAGAGCCTCGCCAAAACTGAAAAATATGTTATAGGTATCTTACAGAATTCAATATCATCAGCCAGCTCACCTACTGCTGGATAATAGCTTATTTATGTTTTACTCTTATGTATTATTAACTAATTACATTTCTAAAGGGTACTTTACTTACTCAGCCGGCAAACACCAGGTCTTGGGAAAGAAGTTGTACTCTTTGGGATAAATTTTCTGCATTCTGTTCAAGTTACGCGCTAACAGGTCTTTCCTGAAAGACAAAAATACAATAATTATTGTAACTAGGTACTTATCTGAAACTGTACAGCGTTTCATTTAAATGACTACCTACCTATTCTTCGCATGTTGACTGATGATGGTAATCTAAACGCTTTGACGCCGAATTTATCTCGTATTACGAAACGAATAGCTAGTGGCGCCATCTAGTGACCACAACAAACATCACAACAACCTCACCTACAGATCTCGAGCATGCCGGGAAAGTGGTTGATCCTCTGGAAGCGCTTCATCTCTTTCGCTCGCTCCACCGACACGCTCATGTCGGTCCAGTAGAAGTTCCACGCCTCATCCTCGGGTACCTCTCGCATGCCGAACGCGCCCGCCACCTTCCGGATGGACTCGTAGCGACAGTTCACGAGGCAGATTGTTATCTGTGAGCTGAGATGTATGCAGGTTATGGTGTGATGAATAAATGATGCGGTAGAGGGAGGAGAGAGGGTGGGTTGTCCTTTTCGTGCAGCAGTTACAATTCTATGTATTAGAGAAGTTAATAGAGAGATATTTTATAAATCACAATCTTATTTTATATTATTTTTAACCATAGATAAATATTGGCACAAGACCAGTCAGAGTGGAAATCTACACTTGGAGCCCTATGTCCCTCATTAGGGATCCCAGGACCTGATGATGATGATAGATAAATATAGAACAACAATATGCTTTGCAATATTGCCACATGGTTATACAGTCTCGAATCAGCAATCTGATGTGAATGAAGCACCTACCGTCTTTTCTTCTTCTTCTTCCGAACAGGTTCAACGGGCATGGCGGGCCCCACTCGTGAGTTTGGCTGGGACGTGTCATCCTCTCCGTACAATTTGTTCTCATATTGGCGCATTATCTGAGCTATATTCTCTGCTGCCGTGCGCTCGTCTCGGGCTTGCTGTTCTACTTTAACAGATAAAACAAAATTAAATAGTTAAATATAAAAAACCACTGTAAAGCAGGAAAAAATAATTCGAACATTTAAGGTGAATTAAGATTCTGGGCTGGTGTTATTGTAAATGGTAGAAAATGCAATTGTAAGTATCTCTTTCCATGTTGAATTGGAGTACAGGTATAGTTGGAACTTGTCTCCAAGGCTGACATCATCATCATCACAACCCATCATGTCACCCAATGAAAGATGGGTTTTAAGCCTAGTCCACCACGCTTGTTGCTCGCTGACTAGGTTTAATAACTGCTGCCAAACAACAACAACCTGATTATAGTTACAGATATGTGAAATTACCTTCCAATGCCTTTTCAATTTTCTTTTTAGTCGCAGCATTCTTCATGAGTGTTTTTGCAACATAGGTAATTGATACATCATCATCTTCGCCTAGACATGCGCTGCTTGTATCCATTTCCAATCAAAAGGTTCGGTAGTCTATAACTACTCTAACATGACTGGAAGAAATGTAAGAATAACATTGCTTAGAAATAACATAGGATCTTTGACAGATGTAGGAGAGATTTTAAGCAAAAGGAATCCAAACACCGAGCTATTGTTGTATCGGTTACATTTTACATTATATCCAATGTGATATGATGTGATAGAAGACTTACCTCCATGTAAAACTCGGTAAAACAATACTTGACTTTGAATAATGTAAAAAACATATCAAAACTGCGGCATTGAGTAACATCAAAATAATGTCTTCTCTACATAATTACAAGTTTGAATTTAAACACGAAAGTACAGTAGAAACTCTAAATTATAATTTCCTAATTTTTTTCACTATTTAATCAATATTGCAAACACTTTTATTTTTTTATAATTTGTATGAAAATGAAAAAACGATTATCACGCAAACGCAAATGAGGTTGTGTTGTGTTTGTGTTGTTTTTGTTGACTTCTTCCCATCTTCTTCCACTTCCGCTTCCGGAAAATTTGGGAAACGGAAACGGAACTGAATGTAACCTTCACAGAAAAAGCAGCTTCCTCATCGCTATTTTACACTACCTTATCCTGATGCACCAACACTCCAGCATCTCCAAAAACTCTTCATTTTGTCATTTTAACTAGGAGCTGGTGCTGCTGGTGCAATGATCGTAAAAAAATATACTGCAATGACTTTCGTAGCTCAGAATAATAAATTATTCGCATATCTATGTTTCATTCACTCATTAACAACTAAGTCGATCGATTAAGTTAGCATTGAGAATAGAACAACACTGTGTAGAAATACCATAGACAATTATAAAAAACTTCACTTCAGCCGTCAAATCAAGTCAAGTCAAGCGAAATCGCGACGAATCGTCAAAAAATTTCAATAGTGCTTGTAAATTTGCTTTTCCGCCAAAGTACAGAGTCATCTAGATTTGCCAAAATGGCAGAAGGACAAGAAGACCCCAAAAAGATCACCATTACAGTTAAAACACCCAAAGAAAAACAACAAATTGAAATAGAGGAAGATGCAGATATCAAAAAAGTAAGTACTGTGACCAGCCAAATTTTTACTCATGGCGTAATAATACATAAATGCATACGCAATCAGTGATGACACTTGTTTAATTATTCGGCAATAGCATCTATTTACATTGAACACTATATTATTGCAGTTGAAACAAACTCTGGGCCCTAAATTCAATTCGGAGCCGGAACAACTATGTCTAATCTTCGCCGGAAAGATCATGAACGATGGCGACACTTTGAAGCAGCACAACATCAAGGATGGGCTGACGGTGCACCTCGTGATCAAGACGCCGCCGCGGCCGGAGCCGGAGGGCGGCCCGCGGCGCCCGCCCGGTCAGTAACTACCTGTCATACGCCTACAGGGTTAGGCTTCGTGTTTACTTCTTCCAGATATATTGGAATCACTCCAAAGTGCTTTTATATTCAGTTGTGTACAGTATGCAATGTGCATTATGTGCTGTTTACTTATCTCTCCAAATGGGAGTTGTATACAAGCATTACTCATCATATTTATCTATCTGCCCTCTATTAGTTGAAGACTAGATTGTAAGAAATATCTATAAAATTAGACCTTGCCCATTTATAACTTTTCACATGATACACATTGTTTTTGCCATGGGCAGATACCTTCTTGGGTTTAAGATTCCTAGAAATGAATAGCATCTGGTTCGCTAAAGGCACCTTCCTAACATGTTATCCAATGTCTAACCCACCCTGGGAGATCAGTGCTTTTAATTTCATATGTCTTTACTACTTTTCGTCGCATTGATTTGGTCCATACTGGTCTGATAGTAGGTAGGTAGGGAAAATAAGTACCAGAAACAAAAATATACAAAATTAATATGATAAGGAACAGCTTAGTTATTGTAACCAACACTGATTTTTGTTCTACATCTTGTGTTTGGGCTTCATCTTAAAAATGCAAAAAAATAACTCAGTCCATTAGTGTCTCCCATTGTACATTTGTTTATTGTGTCCTCAGTATTCATATGCCTATTTATTGGGTTCCGCTCATCTGGCATAATCTTTATTGACCAAAACTCATTTCGCATAACTCGTATGGTCTAAACTTTTTTGGCCGAACCATCACTTTGCCAAGACTTATGTGGCATAAGGCTCGTTTCGTCTAAAACTCTTTAGGCACAATCTTTAAACACCTAAGTTTCGTTTGTTCAAATTTATGTTCGTCTATACCTATGTATAATCTTGTTTATCTTAATGTTATCTTAATAAATAATATATTAAGTATGTAGTAAATGTACAAATTGTGGTATTTTTCTCCTACATCCCGAAAATCACGATATTGTATGATCAAAAAATCTAAAGTTAACGACCAATATAATTATTACAAACGCCATGAGATCGAAACCTAAAAATAGGTGCGACGACGAGCAAAGCGAGGAGGAGCGTGTTAGGTGCACATGTTCATCAAAACCAAAGCTGTTTTCCAAACAGCGGAAACAATACAAGGCACCAGTTTGCGCTATGTAGGGAGACGCTTCGTCAAAGTTAAAGCCAGACGAATATTATTACTTTGTATAAACCTATGCCATAGCATTATTAGGCTATTCAAGATTTGGCCATACCATTATTAGGCTAAACAATGTAATGCGAAATAACTTTTTACTAAACGATATTTATGCCATACGATTTTCGGCGTAACGAGACTTTGACCAAACGTTACTATGCAATACGAGATTAGGCAAAAAAATCTTATGCCAAAAAAGGTAGAACCCTATTTATTTTCTGGTTTGTTACTTAAATTTTGTCTTGTTACATACAATTTAAATATTTAATTAAATTGGTCTACTTACACTTTATACTGATGGCATAGTTTAAATGTTTCATCATTAGAATGAATCATAACATCCACACTCATTCTAAATCATGGTGTCATCTAGTCAACAACTATAGAAAAGCTAAAATGAATATATTTTTATCTAGCTAGCTTTGGTGTTCTGATAGCTTATCACCTCATCATTTACATATTAGTTCTTTGACATTGGTTGTTGAATCACACTTAAGCAAAGGAAAACATTGACCTGTGCATTATGTTTGAGTCCACCAAGCAAACCCCTTGCTTTTATAGAGCAGATTAAAATGATCTAGAATCTAGATGTACAATATAATTAACTGATAGTAGATAGACAAAAATATTGTGTTCTGAATACATCAATCAATACACCACCTACTGTTATAAGGTGAAAATCCTATGACGTCTCTGGAAATAGAATGATAAATAATTAATGATTGTTTTTGTTACAGCTGACATAGGTGCCACACCTTTTGGTCTGAACTCCCTGGGCGGTCTGGCTGGGTTGGAAAGCCTTGGACTAGGACAAAGCACTTTTATGGATCTTCAGGTGATTTTATTTATTCATTTATTTGCGCAATCAACTAGCATTGCAGAATTTCACTTGCTCACATGCATTCCATAAATTTTTGGTCTCATTAGCTGTCTCTCCACAACCTAACCTAATCATCTCCATAACTGAAGGATATTCCTGAATAGGTATTCTGATTTGCAAGTAACACACTTTTTACTGTATAAATGGTGTCACTTATAGACCCTAGATGAGTTTTAGTCCACCATACCATTCACTATTTTTAGCCATAAATTAACTTTGAATACCCTCTCACTTAACCCTATAACATTCACTTTCCAGGCCCGCATGCAACAAGAGCTGCTGTCGAACCCGGACATGTTGCGACAGGTGTTGGACAACCCGCTGGTGCAGCAGATGATGAACGACCCGGAGAACATGCGCTCGCTCATCACCTCCAACCCGCAGATGCAGGATCTTATGGCTGTGAGTATGCATACTATTGCGTACATAGTTTATGTTTCATCTATGTAGGTACACTTTTTTATTGCACATTTCACATAAACCACTATATGGTCACACTTAATGCTGAAATCTGAAGCTGAAGTAATTCAACAGGATTCCTCCTGTTCCGGAACACACAATCTTTTTATTGTGTTGGTGACAAACACAAGAGCTAGACTAGGGTTTGTCACGTGGTAAAAGAATAGGTTGCTGACTGCCCAGGGTTCACCAGACATATCTATGAGATAGGTGTTCACTAGAGGACACACTTTTCGTGCATCTTACTGCCACTTCAGAAGAGGTTTTCTGATTTCCGACTACTTCATCAGCTATGACAACTGTGCATAACCAACTCCTCTATTCACCTCCCCAGCGCAACCCGGAGATCAGCCACATGCTCAACAACCCGGAGCTGCTGCGGCAGACCATGGAGCTGGCGCGCAACCCCGCCATGCTGCAGGAGCTCATGCGCTCGCACGACCGCGCGCTCTCCAACCTCGAGAGCATCCCGGGTGAGTCACGAGCGAGTGGGTGAGTGAGTGACAATGGAGATGGTGGCAAGCTTACTATGGCGACCAAACTAATGGATTGCTGGAAGCCTACTATTGTATTGTTGAAAGTCTACAGCTGCAGCAGCATTACTTGATTTGATCCTTGTAAGGCCTACTTCCTACATTAATGTACTTAGACCACAGCTTATCCTATAAATTCAACTGAATCTCTAGATTCGTTATGCTGCTCATTTAGAATGAATGAACGTGTACACTAGATTCAACCACCATGTATCATTTAAAACATGTATTTCATTTAATCCCCATATCTCATAGACTATAACTTGTCTCTTCCAGGTGGTTACAACGCGCTGCAGCGCATGTACCGCGACATCCAGGAGCCGATGCTGAACGCGGCCAGCAGCATGGCCGGCAACCCCTTCTCCGGACTCGTCGACAACTCCGGTGAGGATGTGTTACTGCAGAATATAGTATAAATGGGTATATTAAGCCGAAAAGGGGGTCCTTATGGATAACTTTTGTTCTATGACTTTGGAAAATTTGTCCGTAGCCGTAAATTTAGCCGTGAATTTAGAGCTATGTGTATAAATACAAGGTACAAGGGATAAAATACTTGTTCAGTTGGTCACGTGACTTTTTACTATATGAGAGGTCTACTTCCTATAGTAAAACTCTTATTTATCGCAGTATAAAAGTGGAATGACCACTGAAATGTCATCCCCTTTTGCAGATTTACATAATTTTGTTTAAGCTTCAGAAAATTCATCATCATCAGCCACTCGATTCTGTATGAGGTATTTTTGCTTCAACTTATTAAGTCTCTTAATTTAATCATCAAAATTTTCCCCACCCCCCAGACGGCACCAACCCGCAAATCGGGGCCGAGAATCGCCAGCCGCTCCCCAACCCGTGGAGCCGTGGGGGGCCCAACCCGCCGGCCTCGGGGCCCGGCCTCATCAACACGCCCGGCATGCAGTCGCTCCTGCAGCAGATGTCTGAGAACCCGCGTCTGATACAGTCGATGCTGTCGGCCCCGTACACGAGTAATATGCTGCAGGCTCTCGAGGCCGACCCGGAGATGGCCAGCCAGCTTATTAATCAGGTGTGTTACTGTACCTAATTATGTAGATTCACCCTGGGCATTCAGCGACAAGGATACTGTAAGCCAATGGCGTTAGCAAGCGATCATTATAGCGCGCACGAATCGCGTCGCGAGCTCTAGTCCGAGATACACGCGCGGACCAATAGCGAGCGAGCATCATAGCGCGCACCAATCGCGTCGCTCGATCCAGTCTATAGGGCGTCGCTAGCTCTAGTCCGAGCGCGACCAACCCGAGGTTAGAGATAGACACGTGGACCAATAGCGAGCGAGCATCATAGCGCGCGCCAATCGCGTCGCAGTCTACAGAGCGCGCATGCAGTCCCTTCTGCAGCAGATGTCTGAGAACCCGCGTCTGATACAGTCGATGCTGTCGGCCCCGTACACCAGTAATATGCTGCAAGCTCTCGAGGCTGACCCGGAGATGGCCAGCCAGCTTATTAACCAGGTGAGTTGGGATTGCTTTTAGTGTCTCATAACAGGGGTCTCCTCGAGTTATAATCTACTGCATAAGTAATCTCACTGGGTAATCTTGTCACCGCAGTGGCAAAACTTAGGCAAAAAGGCCTAAACCTAAGGCAGTTTTCACGAAAAGGTAACAAACTACAGATGACAGCGAACGTTGTTAAGGATACTTGCACTTCTAGCATCTCACGTTCTCCTGGGTGTCTTTCTAGACACCTCAAATAAGACTGCACTGCTGCGTTTGACAGTCGCTTTATGTTAGAAAACGGTTTGGCTTCCTTCTTTACTGTAAAATTACACATCCCATAAATTCAATGATCTTTTAACTATATCTATAATTATCTTTTCCAGAACCCGATGTTCGCGAACAACCCTCAGCTGCAGGAGCAGATCCGCACCATGATGCCGCAGATGTTGGCGCAGCTGCAGAACCCCGACATGCAGCAGATGATGACCAACCCGCAGGTGAGAGAGAGGTGGATGGACCAATAGCGAGCGAGTGGCATGGCGCAAGCCAATGACGAGCGAGTGGCATAGCGCGCACCAATGGTATCGCGATTCGCGATCGTGAGCTCTTGTTTCCAACTCAATGACTAGATGGGGCAGATGCCTGACACGACTGGGGAGAGCTAGGCGCAGAACAGACTATTTTACATGTGCATCTAACAGTATAATAAGTAATTTCTAAGCTTCAACGATTTCATGGGATTGCCAAATTGAAATAAAACATTTGAAAAGTTCGATTAAATTAATCTGTTAAATCATTATCTATTTCATTCCGCAGGCCTTGAACGCGCTCCTGCAAATTCAGCAAGGCATGGAGCAACTCCGCTCTGCCGCGCCATCTCTCGTCACAAACCTGGGACTAGGCGCCGCGGCCGCCGGGGCCACGCCCCCCGCCGCGCCCGCACCTGCCCCAGCCAATCCCAGCGCGGCGCGGCAACAGAACAACACTGAGCTCTTCACGCAGGTTGGTTGATGTTAGCCACGCCCAATAGATGCGTGAAAGGTGTTGTGTGATTGGGTCTTTTCATTGTGTACTTAGTTGCGATTGGTTGCTTTGTTTTTAGATTATGTTTGAATGGTGGAATTTGGTGACGATAGTTCTATGTTAGACTGTTCTAAGAATGGAAGTTTTATCGTATTATCTTTTTCGAACTAAGGTTAATAAACCATTAAAGTAGCTGGCCCAATATAAGCGTGGTTTCACTCATGGTTCCGCCCCTAAAATGGCGGCAATCACTCGTGCAACCACTGACATGTAGATAGATATGACACCGTTTCTCTTTCCACACGGGGGAACGACGCAGACGCCGCCGGCTGTTAGTTAATGAAGGAAATTAAAGATAATGCTTCATGTGAGTCTGAAAAGTGTAATGAAAACAGTAGTGTTGAATAAATATTAAATTAGGTAGCTTAGATGTAGGTAATGTTGGAAATTCATGTGGGTTGGTATTTTCTTTAGGAATCTACAGAGATTTGTGTGTATTTTTCCGGTCGGACTTTATGCAGATGATTCATTTTAATTCGATGATATTGTTTGTAAATTATGTGAGTTGTTTGCTGGTTGACGTATTTTTACCGCTACTTATTTGGTATAGATTCGATGTAGATAATTCTTCAACGTAGAAACAGGGCAAAGTTCATATATTTTTTAAGCGTAGTTTTTAAACGTACCTATATGGTCCGAGCACATTATGTCGGGGTGCAGCGCATATTAAACGTATGACAATGCGTCCCGGCATAGTTCATATAAAATGTAATATTATTATTAGTGTGTACCAATTATTATGACCTCATTGATGACAATTTCCGTAATTTAAATTAATTTATTCTCATTGACATTGTAAATAATTTAATATATTTATAGAATGTAAGCTGAAAGTGTATAATAAATTGTTTTAACGTAATGCATGCATGCTACCACCAACATAAAATTTTGTACGCCAATTAGGCATAACATAGAGGACTTAAACATAAACACCCAACAGCATTTTAATTGTACCTATGTTAACAAATAAATGGATTTGATTTGATTTGTATTGCAGCGATTTTTACGAGGCGAATCGGACAGCATAGATATCCCAAATCGACCAAACAATCTAACACACGCCCTTAAACTTCCCAGTTCATGCAACGGATGGTGGCGGCGATGGGCTCGAGCGCGGCGGGCCCCATGCAGCCGCCCGAGCAGCGCTACTCGCAGCAGCTCGACCAGCTCACCGCCATGGGCTTCCTCAACCGGGAGGCCAATCTGCAAGGTTGGTACCGCTTTTGACAGCCTACAGGTCTTTTTAACGTAAGTGAGAATCAACGCAAATTCATGCAGCGCCCGAGCTGCTAGCGCATGACTCTCCCGCTACTACTTGTAAAAATGGCGTGTTTGCAAACTGTAACCCACAGAATATAAATAATCGAGTCAATGTATGGGAATGCGCTGACTCGATTGTTTATGGCCTGTGGGGAAAATCGAATGCAAAAGCGTTTTTGCAACACTATCGCTACGACAGACGATGGCATTACTAACCTATAATCTTCACCTTTGTTACTCATCCGACCCCAACTTTTTCTCTCATCCTCTCTTTCTTCTGAAAAATTTAACTGAATTGCATAGCTGTTACAAAATTATGTATACTTACGTACTTCCTAGTATATTATTATGATTCGCGATGAGTTACCTCTGTATTTCTGTTGTCACAAGCAGTAGCGACGAGTTATCTCTATTCAGTTTCCTCAGGCAGATTACATTCTCTTATTAACATTATATCTTATATCTTTCCACAGCTCTGATCGCGACATTCGGCGACGTGAACGCAGCAGTGGAGAGGCTACTCGCCCTCGGGCAGCTGTCCATGAGCTAACACTGAGGCCCCCGCCCCCCGCGCCCCGACCTCCCCTCCCTCCGCTTACTTACCTCCTGTAGGGGCAACCACAGGCGTGAAGTTTGGGTAATGTGCACGTGAGTTGGTGTGAAAGACGGTCCTTAGGTAAGCTGAAGCTTTAGGACTTTTTTTGGTCGCATAAATATTACTGTTGGGGCAGTATAGAATACAACTGCCGTGAATGAAGAAACAATATTAAATTGACATGAGTACTGACAGACCTAAGGTTAGAGCGAGATAGCATGAGTCCGTCCGCCATATTTATATTGTTTCTTTATTTCTCGGCGTTATACTTCTGTACCTTTAACATACGTAGCTAATTGTTTCGCCCACTCACATCACGAGCGCGAGATAAACTTATTACAGGTTCTCGTGAGACCCATGCTACAGCCCCAGATGACAAAACTCCAGTCTCAGTTGATGCTGTACAGTATACAGAATATTTACTATTGCTTCAGTTTACGGGAGGCCGCCCTTTACGCCTAATATACGGGATATTTTGACATCAAATATTGCACAAACGCCTACGCCTGTGGTTGGTCTTTGGCAAGATTTTGTAACCCCAGCCGGTTTCTAGAATGACAATCAATGCGACGCGGTGTAAGATATGTTGAAGAACAAAGTTCTCCCTTAGCGAATGGTTTAATTGCAGATTTTATTTGATGGACTTTACCAAAACCAGAAGGAAGTTAAGTATTTCTTGTTCATATTGATTATATACACTTCTAGAAACCGGCCCCCTGAACTAACTCACTGTGTGCCAATCGGATATAATTAGTAGTTTTAGTTTGATGTTGGATTTAGATGATTGGTTCGTTCAAATTGATTTTAAATCTGTTTTAACGCTAAATATCTACTAACTTACTACATACATACCTACCTAGATAGTTCTATTAGATTTCAAACACAAACTTGCTCATAAGGTAAGAGCCATTGTGGGATTCGAATGTTTTGACAAGAAAAATGCTTGTCGTACGTGTAAAAGTAGGTTCCCATATTTATTTCAGTAGCTAGTCGTTAGGATAAACTATATTTTCTGTATGAATACTGATAACCGAGTTAATACTAGATTGGCGCACAGGTGATGTTTTCATTTCAAAGATAATTGTGACCCTATAAATATCTATAACTAATTATTCCGTTCATGTGTAATTAAATAACGGATTTAATTTAATCAAGTGGTGATTGTAATTTAGTCACATTTTAATAATTTACATGCACAGATTTGCTCATTCATGATAGCAGTAGATATGCATTCTATTTAGGTGTACTAGATATCCCTGCTATTAAATAAATGTGTGACTATTTTTGTTTTGTAAACTAAACTACTAAACTAACGTTGTCCAAAAATATATTGGAATTTACCCAAAAGCTATAATGATAATAATACCTATGTAGTTCGTTTTCAAATACATATTTACTTTTTATATCATCGATCGGGTTTTGAACATTTATTTTGAACTGAATACCTACTGGTAATGTATTGCTGTTACAGCGAGGTACAAGTAAGTGAATGGGAGATAGGCTTCATCCTATAGAATTGAAACATTTTACATCCTTAAATTTTTCTAAGAAATAATCGACATAACTTTCATCTAAAAGTGTCATTTTTATAATTATTAGTTGTTTCATCCATTCCTCCTTGTTTTAGGTTTAATACGAAATTGTTGTTCATTTTCATAAAAAAAGCATTTGTAATTTAAGAAAAGGGTATAGTAAAAATTTTGTTAATTTTACTATAACACTATTTTGTATAGAAATATATATTTCTATAGGTTACTTTTAAATTAATAAAAGCACTTGTCTGCATATTTGCAAAATCTTGCGTAATTATTACGTTAAATACTGTAATTTGTGTAAATATTTTTTCTTACAATTTAAATATTTTGTCACTTTTAATACACTTGATTTTGTAATAGTTTCTTAAATAGTACATGTTATTCGTCACATGAACTCATAAACGATTTGTTATGCCATAGGGAAGTTGTAGGAAAATAACAGACTAATTTAAACCATCATCGATTTTTCTAACATATATTTTAGTCAAGTGCTATCCTATTCAGAGTTGTGTGACCTGGAAAATAAATTATTACTTACTCATAGTCAACAGGTGAAACAAATCGGGGCGACCACAAGTCCGCACTCGCCAAAATATATACTATGTAAAAGAAAACAGGTGACAGTAGATCGGGAACTTGACTGAATTTCTTTTAGCATTAGACAGAAGGTCAAATAGAGACATGATAACATCGTACGGTAAAAATTCTAGTATGTAAAGAAACTATATGAAAATAGCAAATGGACTAATGCTGTCTCGTCTGTCAATACAACTTCAGGCCATTTTTATTCCTATGTTACCTGATCAACATCTGCATCTATGACTTGGTATAATGCTAGAAATGGTATAGTTACAAACACAATATTTAACAGATAACTGTTGGTTGACCTTATTTTATTTACGAGTTTTTTTGTGGTGGTTATAAAACAAGATTTTAGCTTTTTTGTAGCTTTATAATATTATTGTAGTGGTTTATAGTTAATTAAATTTAAGTTGTATAAAGTATGAAAGGATTACAGCTTGGTTTATTAAACGGATGTGACGTTTTGAGTAGGATGGAAAGTTTCCTTGATTATGATATGAAATGAATGACATTGTAAACACAGTTTTTTGTTACATCCTCAAATAATTTTATGTATTGGGCAGTATATTACATACAACAATCACATATAACACAAGTCACATCTTAATCAGAGATAAAAACACCTTCATTATAAGACAGTAATCAATGTCCTGTCCTCTTCTTTAACCAAAAAGTTTTCAGATATGATAATTATAATGTACTTGGTAGATGTACAACTTGAATATTTATTAAATTCACAGGCCAAATTAAAATAGAACATGGTTTAATTTTTGTTTGGTGCAAATTTCAATACAAGTATTTTTGAAAACTAGTATGCACACTTACTATATTTTAATATAAAATGTGTGTACTCCTGTGATGTATTTTAGACTGCTAGGATTGTCTAAAATTTAAAGAATCTGGGTGTAACAATATTATTATGTGACAGAATGCAATGAATAAAAATATAAAAGAGATTATTGTTTTATTCATAATAACATCTCTAAATAGCTAGTATAAAATATACATATAAGAATATTTATCATAGTATAAAATATACATGTAAGAATATTTATCATTTGTGTAACTTTTTAAGTGCATATAAAAATATTTTAATACATATAACCTGATTATCGTGGGCACATGGCATGTCTGCCACCATCCACTGGTAGAGTAGCTCCCGTGATGTTGCTGGCGGATCGGCTGGCCAGGAACACAATGACAGCGGCCACCTCCCTGCAGTCCCCAGGGCGTTGGAGGGCATGAGTGTCTCGACAATTAGCCAAGAAGTTTGCATACTCTTCATCCTGCATGCCAGTCTCTCCTTTCTTATGAATGCCAGTGTCAATGACACCTGGGTTCACTGAGTTCACCCTCACTCCCTTTGCCCCAAGCTCCAAGGCAACACATCTAGTGAACTGGTCCATAGCTGACTTTGATATACAGTATGCCAGCACATTAGGAAAGGACCTCAGACCAGTGACACTGGACACATTTACTATGCAGCCTTGAGATGACACCAAGTGTGGTGTTGCCAGCATGGTGAGGTAGTACGGTGCCCGCACGTTGGTGCTCATCACCCGGTCGTACTGCGCCAGCGATGTGTTCTCTATGCCACCCGACTCCAACACACCAGCATTGTTGACAAGGACATCAAGTCTCTTGAAGTGCTGTATGGTAACTTGCATTATATTTTCCACATCGGACTCTACATTCATGTCCGCAACAACTATTATAGGGTGTAGTTTATTCGGCGAGTTCTGCTCACACTGTTTGGCCACATTGATGAGGTTTTCTTCATTTCTGCCGGTGATTACTAGCGAAGCTTGTAGCTTGGCGAACTCCACGGCGGTGACGGCACCAATTCCGGAACTAGCTCCAGTAACAAGGACAACTTTGTCGATGAACTCGGCTTCCGTAAGCATCGTGATTATAAGAAATAAAAGCAAAAGATTTGAAAATATTTCTGGTAAAAACTATTGAAAACAAGAAGTTTTCAAGTTATTTATTGACAGTTCGGTTCGTAGTACCTACACACTTCGCAGTTCGTAGAGAAGAGTTTAGGATGGGACAGTTTTTGTAGCAAATCACCTAAAATTAAACACCGCATGTGCCCCCTAATCCCCAATCCAAACCGGTTCATGCTGCCTTGTGTTTTTACCTGATTGCCATTAGAAGGTCACTGAGATTTTGACTTCTATTTATATTTTATTCCATTCGCTACCGAAATATTTGGTGACACCACAAGTTTGTCTCGAACGCATCTTCTACGGGAATTTGACATCTGACAATTATGTCTGATGTTTTTTGACAGTTCAAGTCAATTTTGACAGCATAGCACACGGAAAAGTTGTGATTTTTATGGTTTTCGGATTTTTATGTAAATTCTATTATTTTGTAAAAGAAGGATGAAAGCATGGAATTTTAAGAATATCGAGAGTTAACGGTAGTTTACCTATGTCATAAAATACTACAACTTTTATTGTATTACTGGTTGCCAAGCGCGTACTACGCGTTTTACGGAACACCTCCTAATAAATTATATTTTTCAGATAAGAAACAACAATGTACTCCCCAAGGCAGAAGATACTGTGGTTCGCATTTAGCACGCGAGTGTTTGTGATCGTGCTACAAGCAATATCCAACTTTATCATCCCAGACCACGACGCGAATGTGTTCACGAGCCCCCGGGACCCGTCACTGCGCGCGGGCTACGCAGACCTCGTCGTGGACAAGCTGCTCGCCGGCCTCAAGCGCTGGGACGCGCAGTACTTCATACACATCGCACAGTTCGGCTACACATATGAGAACTGCCTGGCATTTTTCCCATTCTTCCCCTTAGTGGTTAGATATGTTGCCTATGTACTGAACAGCATCCTGGGCTCAGTACTGAACTTTCATAGTGTTCTTCTCATATCAGCTGTGTTTGTAAATATGGTAATGTTTGTGAAATCAGCAGATATTCTGCACAGACTCAGCTTGAGGATCCTCAGAAGTGAGAGCAAGGCATACAAGGCTACCATACTGTACTGTGTCAATCCAGCCAGCATATTCTTCTCTGCTCCTTATTCAGAGACATTGATGGCATGGATGTCCTTCTATACTATGCTTAAGTGTACTGAAAATGAAACATTAAGATTTGCTAATATTGACATTATGAGTGGGTTTCCTGCTGGATTCTCAATGATAACCAGGTCCAATGGTTCTGTGAATCTTGGATTTATATTATATGCAAGTTTTAAAAATATTATTGAGAAAACTATTCCTGAAATAGTTTACAAATATAAGACGGTGAGACGTAAGATTATTCTTCCATTGCTGGTACTGCCACTTGTGACTTCCTTTATTGCATTGGTGCTGACTGTGATAATTGCTCTCATTCCATTCCTACTTGTGCAAACATATAATTATTTTAAGTACTGTGTGCCTAATGACCATAATTTACCAGATTTTTTGAGCAGCTATGAGTATGTTCTACCTGGCAGTGCTAGCAGCCCCTGGTGCAACAGTACTGTGCCTCTGTCATATTCTTATATTCAGACACACTACTGGGAAGTAGGATTATTTAAATATTACAAATTAAAACAGATTCCTAACTTTGCATTAGCAATGCCAATATTATGTGTCATAGGTTACCATTGTATTACTTACATACTAAACAATCTAAGATTGTGTTTTAGGCTTGGCATAAGAAGCAATATATTTGATAGTAGATATATAAATAAGATGCCTTATCGACCAAGGCAATATTCTAAATCATTTGGGGCCAATGATCCAACAATGTTTGTATATGTAGTACATGTATTGTTTTTAACTGTATTCTGTATAGTGTTTGTCCACATCCAAGTTTCGACCAGATTACTAGCATCAGCTAGTCCCGTGTTGTACTGGATATGCTCCAGCCGTATGAATGTGGGCCCGACACCCACAGCCGACCAGAACACTATAAATGAGCATTTCAGACGCATTGGCATAGGGAAGAGAATCCCTTCTCACCATCTCTCTATTGCTAATCTTGAAGGAGTTGACAATATGTACAGCAAATGGAGAACTTTTATTATATCAAGAAGAATGCCCGACTTACATTCAAGACTTATCCAGTATTACTTTCTGGGGTATCTAGTGATTGGTACTATTTGCTTTTCAAACTTTTTACCATGGACATAGTTATTTCTAGAATATCATATCACTAATCTACAATTTCACATATCATTGTGTCATATCCAAGAGAGTGTAGGAACAATCTAAATTCACTCTATCGCACAAAACATTTAAATGTATTTATTATAAAATTTTAATGCTTGGAATTTAATAATTATGGGGCCTTAGAGCTTTTAAGAATGCTGTTGGCAATGTGCCTCTAATTTTATCTTAGTTAATTAGGACTTAACTTAAATATTGATCTCTATTAGATGTTTAATGTTTCAATTAGTCAATCATACTTGTGTTCATTTAAATTTAAGCTAAATTAATTGTGTAAGTAATTAAGTATCTGATGTACCATTTGTACCTGTTCACATTGTTTGCTATTATACTGCTATGCTAGTCCAATGAAATGCATTATTTATAGTTTATAGTGAGTAAGAATTTAGGATACAAGACAATATAGTACGAGCATCTGCAAGCTAATTCTAAATATTGCAACTGTAATGTTTGTATTATGGGAAAATAATTTATAATTACATATATTACACCCAACTTCTGATGCGATGTTTGCATGTGCTTTACAAAATCCAGGTTGTCATTTTTCACTCTCACCAATAACTCATGATTTGAGTCAACTTATATTGACTATGACCCATAGAATATAAATAATAGTACGAGATAGGTAGTTAAATAGCCATTTCACTATTTACATGTGCTGTTGTATAAAGTTCATAATTTATATTACAGAATATAGTAATGTTACAATTCTACAATAATTACCATAAATCTAGCTTCAATTAATATATTTTAAGATCTGCACCGTCCAAAGCTTTGCATTTATTTGAATAGCCTATTCCATTTAAATTATAATTATCATAATCATCAAAATAAGCTTTTGCATTATCAAAGCTTTTTGCAATACATTTTATAAATATGAATTTAATAAATCTTGTTACCTGATTGAATTTTTTAGTCTAAGCCAAACTTTTTGACGGTTGTGAAACTGCATTTTAAATAAAATAGTAATTTAAAAGGTGTGTTTAATTTAAAAGAAAACCAGAAGTATAGTAAGTAAAAGTTTTATTTTAATCCACATACACACACTATATTTAGAAATGTGCTAAGAATTCTGCACTTACATTTCAGAACCTTATTACATTTTGAAATTATCAAGAACTTACAGCTAGGTACTTTATAAAAATCACCAAAAATCTACATTTTATTTATCCAATACTCCACGCAAATTACGAACATATTTTAGCCGGATCCACCACAGCAGACGAAAGTGTGTTATCATCTCATTCATTTGACCGTCATTTGTAAATGCTCCATGCCGCGAGCTTTGCATCGTTCGGTGTGAATTCGGCTGAACACGATAAAAAATGCAATTTTAAATCTTAATAAACTTGTCATTCAATCATAGACGAAACTATTTCCTCATCCCTAGCTTCACTAGTGCTCGGCACTTCGTCCTCCAAGTTAGGTTCGGTGGATGTGACCATAGAGTCCGCATCCGCATCGTCTGGTTCTGGCTGGGGCGGCGGCGGCGCGGCGGGCGGGGAGTGGGGCAGCAGGTCGTCGGTGGTGGTGGAGGTGGGCTCGGGGGGCGGCGCGGGGGCGGCCCCGGCGTGCCCCTAGGCGGCCGCCAGCGCGTCCTGCAGGCGCGCGCGCGCTCGCTTCACTCGCTCCTCCTGGCGCCGCACGTCCTCCTTGCTGATGGACACCGACGCGATCAGCGGCTGCTCAGGGTTCAGGAAGACGCCCGGGTTCTCGAGGATGGACGTCTTGGAGCCGGTTTGACCTGAAATTGAGTGTAGTGAGTCGATTGTGTGATGCTTCTGTTGATATTAGACAATTGATGTAGGTGTTCCATAGTTAGTTGATGGATGTCTTTTTTCTAAATAGAGGTATGTGAGAGGAGGTGAGTTTAAGCTATTCACATCAGAATTAACATTATTTGAATAATTTAATTGGGAACTACTATAACATTATGCAAAACAAAGAAACCTCCACTTGTGTCTATGCTGCAGGGCGTATGTTCTCAGTATGATAGACTGAGAGTGTTTATGTATATGTGTGGATGGAGACTGACCTGTGATTGGTTGCTGTGAGACATGCAAAGCCGTGGCCAGTGACTGGATTGTGGTGGAGTCGGAGATGTAGGGGCCGAGGGGCTTCACGTACTTCGGCAGAGTGGTCGTGCCGATCACGCCGTACGCGTCGCATGCTGTCAGGCCCTGGAATATTTTTTTTGGTAATTTGGGATATTGGTTTGGCCATGGGTAAATTCAAAGTTCCTGGTTTATCAATATGAATGCTTAAAGGAAGAGTGGTATTATTATTCATTTAAATTTCTATTATAATATAAATCTTTCATGAATAAGCAGCTTTCAGCTTACCTCAAGCCTCTTCTCCCAAAACAGTTGTTTTGGTTTCTCCTGAGTCCCATGTTTGAGGTCGGTCTTCACTTTGCTTTCCTGTGTCTTGTACACAGTGACTGGCTGCTTAAATATGGAAGCCGTTTGACGAATGGGCGGCACCAGTGAGGCATCCGAACGTACACCCCTGAGGTTGAAATAGATGTTGAATAACTGTATGGACACAGCGTAATATAGTAGTACCAAAATTTACTCTTATTTATAAAAATAAACTAAGTGATTTAACACTTTAACTGGTATAAAAAATATAATATTTCATTGGAGACCTTAAGAACAGTTTAAAGTTCAAAAATGGTGGAAATATTTCGACCAATATTGGTACCAAGGGTTAAGTAGATGATACTAAAGGATAAAAAGGTCTACATTTTGGTACTACTATATTATCTGCATAATGGACTTTAAATTTAAAAGTGCTGTTAATTACAAAGAACAATTACACAAAAAACTAAACAAAAAGGCTTATAAGTACCACAGAACAGTTAATACAAAATGTGCTACATTTGCATGCTCTGTTACTAAGGTACAAGAAGAAATGAGGTGAAAACTATAAGTTTATAAAACTATTCATGTAGGCTGGGAATAGTAAATTCTAAAGAAATGGCAAGAATGTTAACATAATTATGTAAAGCAGGAAATGAAGAGGATGCCTAACCAATAACCACTGCTTGTAGGTGTAAGAAAAGAAATAAGCATTGTGCACAGTAAGGTTGTGTAAGCTGTGCTTGTATTATGTACAACATAATAAATAAGAGTTTCTTACTAATATTACTGTTTAACATAAAATAAATGAATCAAGCTCAATCATAGAAAACAATCTCTACAATACCACCAAAAACCTTTCAAATTAAAACATAAATTATATTAGGTACCTATAAAAACTGTAAAGCGTCTACTCGGTGAACAGCGCAGTAAACAATGTATAAAACAAGAAGCTGAGGCTGCACTAATGATCACAAAACAAGTGAAGAAAGACATTGATTTTTAGGAACCTGTAGTCAAATTGAGCTCGAGCTTTCTTGGCTTTGCACAGGAGCATAGTGTTAACTTGCCCCTGCTGAAAGTCGAAACATGACAGATCCGTGCTATCACCGAGATAACGCACTAGCTCCGGTTTACTGCGAAACTTTTTACCTGTGGGACTATAGAAAATTCATGGTCACCAGTGTTTAGACTAATCAAGTAAGTACAATGTTTAATGGCCAAGTGTTGATGTCCCTGAAGAAATTAGGAGGTGTGGTTGTTATTCAAGCTGATTGCTTAAATTCATAATATTAAATGGGTTCAGTAAATAAATGCAGGCCGCGGTGCAGTGTGATTCAATCACCATCACTTAGAAAATATTGAGTTTATGAAGATCCATCACTCTGTTTACCTAGTAAATTACATTACATTAAATAATAATAATAATTAATGTTTACATACCTATAATAATAAACATCGACTTTTCCAGCAGAAAGACCTGATTTTCTTAAAACTTCTTCTCTTTGCCAACCCTTTGGTAGAGCTGGACATTCGGATCTCTTCTTTTCAATCGAGATATTCATATTAAAAGTTGATGAAACCTTTTGAATCTGCAATAAATACTTGCGTTTTTGAGTTTAATGCAGCCTTTGAAATAATGCTACACCAAAATGCAAACAAGAAAGGAAGCCATCGAATCGAAATGAAATGAAATCGTGCAACTGTGCAAGAGAAGTCTCTGTGGAGAAGTCATACGTCAAGTCAAATTACAGAATAACTGAATACTAAAGACGCCGACACAATAGCGGACGCGTCTATGGGTCCGCGAGACGATCAAGTCGACTTGACAAGTCTACGTGCTTGAAATGAATATTGATCGTTTAAAGCGTTGACTTGACAAGTCCCGTCAATATCTACGGGCTTGACCATACTTGATAAAAAATTTGATTGACGGCACTTGCGCTTGATGCGACTTGACGCGACTTGACAAGTTTTATTCATTTACGGCCATTTTATACCATTCGTTCACGTAGACTTGTCAAGTCGACTTGATCGTCTTGCGGACCCATTACGGAAGCGACGCGGCTGTGAGCCGTGATTGATAAGTGTGCACGCGCACGGTCTTTTGGTACAGACCCCTTAACATGAATTTTCATCGTGAACGTGAAGTAGAATTCATCGAGTAATTTTTTATGAAAATATGAACAGCTCCCCTGGCGGTCGGTAGCAGATCTAAAATTTCGCTACAATTTCACGTCATGCCGCGTCCGTAAGCCGCGTCCGCTAATGTGTCGGCGCCTTAACGTGATAATGAAACGTTGCAGTTCTGTGGTATTTTCTGTGTTTTGATTTTGACAGTTGGTTGACAAGTGGCGAATGGCGAACGACTGTTATGTTGTGTAAAATTCTCAATTTAGCTTAATTCGAATAATTCATAAAATACTGTGTAATTTTACTTTTAAAGTGGTCCTGTAGGCTTGTGCTGTGTAATAAATAAGTTTCTTTTAATAAAGATTTAACGGGTAAGTGTACTTAAGTTTTAAATTATCGTTAAATTTTGGACAGCACTTTCACTTCTCTGAAAAATGAACCTGTTTCTCATTTTTGTATTTAAATGCTTACAGAGCTATTTACCAAATATCGTAAAGCTTCATTTCAATCCCTTCCTATGTAGCAATTGGTTATTCCTCTTTCCTAGCAACCACTGCACAGCATTTTAATTAATCAATCTAACATCCAACTGGTTGTAGTGTAGAGTATGTATAGTTGGATTTTACTTTATAAAAATATATAAGAACTTGTTTTATTGAGGAGGAGACTCACTTAACCCTGTAACATTATGATTATCTGAGGCAAATTTATTAATGGTAACATAATTATTAAATAACCCCTATTCTGCTGCCATGGATACATTCCATTTAGGAATACTCAATCATATTATGTACAGGAAAATCATTAATCCAGTGTCCAGAGTCACCACTCTCAGGGGAACTCCCCTTCTTTTGAAGAAATCAGTGTTGTATGTACATACTGAATTTCATATTTATAAATGTTTTCAGAAAAAGTGTTTTGTTCTTGGATTTTGGGTCTATGATGGTATGAATTCATGTGTAGGCACAGACTTTGTTTTAGTAGATATGATCAATAATACTATTTATTTACATGCATAAAAAGGCAATGACAATGCAATAATTAACATTCTACAAGTCAAATTTTAATTGAATGATTTTGGCTATACACAGTGGACAGGTTTTCTAAAAGTTTTTTGTTAATTTAGTTACATTTAACTGAACTGGGACAACAAATAAAGGTTTTGCCATATTTTATCTTATCTAAATTTGTCATATGCAAAAGTTCTATTTAAACATGACATGAGATAAAGGACATAAGTACACCAATATTTATATGGTGTTAGCTCATGTGACCCAGAGTGGCCATTGATGACACAAAACATGGATAGGCTGTCCATGACTACACATGACTAGAGTCTTTCCTGTATTAAACTACACTACAGTATACTTTGTATTATTATTGTCAGGCATGGGAGAATGAAAAAAATAAAAAAAAACATACTGTAGGTTCTATTTTTTTGTCTCAATCTCAGTTGGTGCAATAGATCATTTTAATGTGAGAGTGAGAGTGTGGACTGGTATAAAAAAAATTAAACCATTGCTATAGAATGAGAAGGGTTGCTTTTATGCTCATGGTACTTTTGTTTTTAATATGTAGTTCAGATCTAATTATTTAATTGTAACAACTTTGTGGTACAATACAAAAAAGGCCTTGCTGCCACAGGGCATTTATTTTCAAAACATGAAATGAAAACACTAAGAAATAAATGCAAGCATTGGTTGGATTTTACCGAACACAATCATATTCACTTGTCCTTCCTCTTCAATTTATCTTCATTGTCATAAAAGTGATGCTCTGCCAGTAGCTGATTGAAAAATCTATTCCTATATCCTCTTTGCTATTATTTATTACTACTGCACCTATATGGCTGTATACCTTAGATGGAGTATATTGTGTGTCTTGCCTGAAATAAATGACTATTTATTATTTATTTATTTTATTTATTGTGAAACTTTTTCCACTCATGTTGCATGTTTATGAAGTTCTGAACCCCCCGGGTGTATGGACCTATTACATTTTATAATATGTATTCATGTAATTATTAGAATGTGTAAAATAAATTGATAGGAACAATTAAGGTATCATAATTATATTTATCTCTTCCTATCTTGATAAAACATAGTTGTAGAAAAAAAAGTACATGCTATAAAGAAATTAAGAAGCTTTTGTTGTTTACGTAAATGGCAAACCCAGAAACCCAGACTTGACATACTAAACAATCTGGACATACTTATCTAATTAAAGGTCGATCGTTATTAACCAGGTGCTGAAAGAGTGGGCCAAACTTTGCCAATCTATCTCTCTCTTTTATAATGCACTAAGTCTCATAGCGGCGCTTAAATAATTTCAATTTATGGGAAGGTGTGTTGCGAATGCCATGAATCATTGTCGGGGGAATAGGCAGGCCTAGAATGACTTTAAATATGATTTGTTTACATTTCCGTGATTTTTCTTTGACCAATTTGGATAATGGATTTTGAATAGAGCCTATGACCCAGGAGTCAGAGAAGTACTTTCTGTTTGATTGTCAGTCCTAGAAGTCGGGATTTTGTCTGTCTGTCTCAATTAAGAGATATAGTATTACCGCCTGAAAGGAGCTCTTGATGCCAGCCGCAGCCCAGAGCACCGGTAGATTGGTACCATCTAATAAAATACGAATTGAGAATCGTTTAAAAATAATGATTAAGTACTACAAACGGCTGGATCGATCGCGACAGACTGGCCGTCCACCCTGACACATGTGGGCTGGTGGTGCGGTGCAGGTCTCCGCGGCGGCTGGCGGCTCTCACGGGCCGATCAATTAGACGGCTGAATTATTCACGCTCCGACAACTACGCCTTGAACTTTCTTTTCGCGAATACTGCGGAAACTTCAGTACGGACTAGCTGGAGTGGAAACGTGAACCCAGCCGGCTTCGCTCCGTTTCGGAGGTGTTTGTTTGCGATGCTAGTTTTATTTCGCGGCTCCGCTTCCTCATTCTCCTCCTCTCCTCTTTCTTGTTTTCAAAACTTTCAAGGGGTAGGTTTTATTATTTTGAGTCTTTGAAATGATAAAAATCAACCAACCAATCACATCTCATCTCACGATAATTAATCTCGCTTATTATCATTTATTTCAAGTGATTCGCACCAGAACAGTCACAAATGAAATGGTGAATTCGAAAATTACAGGGAATGTATATTTATATAATGCCTACATTAAAGTATCACTAAGTAATATTAACATAGTTAGACTAAGTAATAGTCTAGTCGCTGAGGAAACGCCGTATACAATGTAGGCCTCTGGTTTATTGACCCAAATTAAGTAAAACGGAATTAAAGCTTCGCACGCGACCTATATTTTCACTTTTACATTGAACATGTCAACAAAGAGGACAGGTGGAAAACGACAAAATTGTTGATAGCATATCGTAGATAACTTTTAAAATACAAGTATGCAAAAAGCATGTTATACTTATTCATGTTAACAAACAAGCATCTGTTATTGGTAAATGATAAAAGCCTTGACATAGCACCGCTAACTTTACGAATTGATTTAAATATTATCCTTGACTCGCATACCGTGCCTCTTAATTGCTTTTATTGGGCATGATGTTATACATAGAGTACACGGACACACACATTCAAGAGGCAATTGGAGTTTAGTGTCTTACAACCGGCAATCCTTGGCAGTAGGTAGGTAATACAAGTTTCATTGGGGCACGCCTACTGCGTTGACCCATAATGCGTATTTAGAATATCATACCTGGCAGTGACCTAATAATATTGAATTACTGAGAATCAAGAAATTGGTTTATCGATTTAGTTCATTATATCAACCAGGGATTGAAGGTTTAGTCAGGCGGTGAACCAACTCGACCCATTTGTGGCGGAGATAAACATCTTACACACGTGTCGAATAAACCATTTTCTGTTTCAGTCCCCGCGCCGCTATCGTATTCCCTAGGGCCTTGTGAAAGTGGATGCTCTAATTGGACTATGTACTACAATCTAGCTAGCCATAAGTATCGGCCCAGCTAACTATAGCGCCGAAATTAGACCAATAAACGTCGCCGAAGCCCAAATTGCGTTAGGCTCGGTTTGACCCATTTCCGGGCTGCCCATTAGGGGTTTAGATAAATGCTACAGACCGACTCCAATATCGCAAGTTCCTAAATGCCAAGGCAGAGACTGAAGCGAGGAGGCTAACCCGAAAAAGCACTGAAAGATATTAAGTCAGTTATCAGCAGGTAGGTGGGGCTGACTGACAAAATGTCAGGCGCGGCCGTGACGTCATGGGCTGCGAAATGGCGCGACATTTCGAGGCTCGCTCGCCACACCCGCGTCCGGTAGGGTTGAACTAGTACTCGCTGACTCAGGGGGAAATCTGAAGATCATGCATTTCGTAAAACTTAGCCATTCACTGTACTGAATCCACTCACGATGTCGAAGCAGACCATGGTACTTTGGACGTGGAGACATTCCAAGAAAGTCCCAAGGATCACATCTGCCTATTAAGTGCTTATAGGAGCATTTCATTCAAAATGCAAATACGGCAGAATATACTCCAATTCGAGCCAAACACTACCATTCTTCCCGTAACGTTACCAAATTATGCATGCGCTGTGATCATGTGATGACCCTAGTTATTAGGTGTAAGGAAAGTGATGCGGAAGTCGGGTGTCCATAAACAAATTGCATGCGTGCGTGGGCTTATTGGTCGCGGGCTCTGCCAGCCAGCGGCTAATGTAACTTCCTTCCTGACCTATATTTTTAACCTACTTGGTTACAAAGAAAAAGGGCTATTTAGTTCTATTGTCCAAAGTAAAGAGTTTCCGAGTCGCGTTGTTGCATATTGCAACGTAAAGAAGTGATCAACATCATCATCATAGTACGCTTCTGTGCTGCATCTTGGTATCTTACGTGCCTGATGATTTTCAAATATTCATCCTGTACAGTTTTGCCACAAAATTCCTAAGACATAAGATACGATATTACTATAGGTATCATGGATAAACCGTACTAACTACTGAAGTTTATAAGTATAAAAGAGCGAATAAAGTATATTTCATTATAAATAAGTACTTAGATACATGTCATTAAAATAACATTGTGTTTCCTAATACATCAGCAGTTAGCAGGCAAATGTAAATGATTATTAAATTTATTCATTATTAATGGAATACCGTATTGATTGTACTAGCATCATCTAGTTTACTAGTACTAGTCTAGATTTAATTGCGTTTTATTTTTAATGTATGTTCACCTTCCTTGTATAATATGTATCAGAGTTAGCTCATAAAATATAATATTTTAATTGTCTTGTCTATAGGTATACTATTCATTAGCATTTGAAGGGCAACCAAAGGCTATCCATTGTGGAACTACATAATCATATTTTGTTCCTATTCCTTTGGGATTTGCTGTTTGTTTTTCATGGCTGTCAGAAAATTTGTTAATAATTTCGCATATTACTACAAATGTTATCTGTTTGAAATAATCTAAGTGCCTACTAATTAACTATCATATTATGTATTTTATTTATAAAAAGCCTGAAATATTAGACCGTTATTTTTAAAGCATGCTGATTTGTTGTATGGTATGTGAAATATGTCTTTGTGTTTAATACAACTTTAATTTTATACATAATTAATAATCCAGCCATCCATAAAATACTCATATTTTCATTTGATTTTGCTCATTCCGATTAAGATAAGTTATGTTTATAGTTTCAAAGGGATTTGTAATATCGCGTGCCGGGTACTCCCACGTACTACCTACTTAGTGTAGAACAAGGCTGCTATGATTGACCTAACAGTATAATTTGTGTTTATTTCAGGTAGCAATAATGGCATCAATGAACTCTAGCATGGTGCCTGACCAGTTACTCTGCGCTTAGCTTTCCGTAAGTACCCAGTAGTTCTAAATATACAAATTTTTTTGAAAAGTAAAAACATATTGCAATATCCATAATCATAATCGTTTTCGTAAGGTTCCTAGATTAACATGATTTCTTTTCGCCTCAGAGAAAAAGATAGAAGTTAAAGCAGTAGTTCTCGCCAATGTCATATGAATACACAATATATGATGTTCGATGTTCGCTATCTGAAACTTTAGGTAGCGAACATCATACGTTGCGTGCATAAGCCATAATTTTATGTGGTAGTATCTGAATCCCGAACTAAATGAATCATTCATGCACAGACTACCTACACCGTTCACTAACAATAAAGGCGTGAATTTATGTTTGCATGTAAACAAAGAAAGGTTAATGCTTTCAGATTTCAGTTTCTATACCATGGACGAGTTTATTGTTCACCCGTCAGCTTTGAGGGATGAAGTGACTAAAGTTGACACGAAATAAATATTACGGCGTTGATTGTCTTTGTTAGAAGCTTTGGTTGGAGTTGGGCCATGGGTGCGGCTGCCCTACCCTTTGCCTCTACAGCCTTTGAATAAACCATATCTGCACGATTCCACACCGCTATCTTGGAAGTCTAAATGCAACCTTAATGTTGTGTTTGTGCATAAATAATGATTGCAATGCTTTCGTAAAGTGTCTAAGGATAGGATAGGTCAGATGGTACCCAGATTTTTAAAGTATGTAGTAGTTGAATCTGTCGTGTTTTGAAATTTTAACTAAAGCGGCTGCCATATGCGTGTATTATCTATAGGTAGTTTCTATAAAGTTAACCATAACGCGTGCTGCAGTAGGCTGGCCTGAGTAGAGCATGTCCTATAATAAGACCACAAAAGAACAGAGAAGTGATACAAGGGTTTGCATGAATCACATTTTTATGTCCACGATTAGTAGTTTTGAGGCGAGACGCCTGTGGCTTTGCTTTGAATTATTGGTAATATAAGGGCTGGCACTGCTGCAGTGCTATTTCTTATATGCCTCCCTTTGCTAAAATTGTCTACTGATTAAGTATATTTATCATTGGCCTTATTCGTTATTATACTGTTGTTATAACGAACCATTTAGCATCAAGAAAACATTTCAATCGAGAAGGCACACTTCAATTACCCATCTAGTCATTTTCGACTACAAAATGGAATTCTTATGAGTTTATTAAACATTTTGATAATGTTAGATTGAATTTTAACCTCAGGCGTCATTAATGTTTAATGATTAGCCTAGCTAGTATATTCTAGGAACTGGTTCAATTATGCTATACTCCGTAGTGGCCACGTAATAACAGTGTCGCCCATATTGTATGAAAATTAAGCCTGGCCTATTCGGGATTAAGAGTATAGCCTCATGGCTTATGGAAGTGACACGTTACATAATTTTGCTTGAAGGACAGTAGTGCTCCAAAGGATTGCATTAGCCGTTATATTTATGTAGATATAGTACTCGTATGGATACCTACCTATTTTTTCAATAATGAAACAATAATATCAATAAAAGATGGAAGTCCAAGTTTTTAAATGTTAGTACGATGGTATTAGAATGCCGGTAGGTCACAGAATACGTGGAGACGGCGTGTGTCGCTCAGCTGTCGGCTGCCGTGGGAACCGCCGCAGGCTCCGAGTGAACTTGAACCACTGGCCGCCGCCGCCGCCGCCGCCGCCGCCGCCGCCACCGCCACCTCAAATTCAACTTTATTCAATGTTGAAAATTCGACAACCTAGAAACTTCCAGCTGCCTCGTGGCCCTGTGTTGACATTGATATGATAATCCTATTACGACGTTTTTTGATCAAATTACAGAGTAAACACAGAAGGGCTTCTGGCGAAGTTAATTCGCGGTGATGATCAATGCTCAGATTTTGGAATGCACGTTGAGAACGTGGTGATAAGGATTGATTATGTTTTTTAGGTACCTACAGTCACATTATAATTTATAGGTACACGTGCATTATAATGACGTAGCATAAATGTTGCATATTATGATGACGTATTAAAGAGTGAATGACGTATTTAAAAAAAAAACGTGTGAACCAACGGCCTATATAACCTACGTAAGCCACGATACCTTTGGGAGGTTTCAGCCTCAAGTTACTTACAATATATTGTAGTTACGAGTTAGTGTAACCGACGATGCGAAGGCGCCGCGCCTAAGTCAATAACGAATCAGGCACTAGGTTTTAATGTGGCTCAAAGTAGAACATGACTCTATACCAGCTCTTAACAAAAATCAACTCTTCAGCTCACGTATTAGGAGTGATTCCCAAGTCTGTTGTCATATGGGGTTCTTTGCCGTAGACATAAAGGGTGGGGCCATCTTTGCTCGTAAATTTGACGGCTTGGACATCGTTAACTGCGGATATAATAATATGGGCCAGGGCTAGGCTGGGCCTTAGATCCCCTTTGCCGCCTAAAACCAGGTATAACGAATTATATATTTTTCATATCTAGGTTGTCGGTTATCATTAGTATCGATGTTATCGTTATCGTAATGGCCAGATAAGCAGCAGAACACATTATTTTCTTACAAATCACGTCTGCACATGAAACAATCACAATCTCTGTTCTTGCTATTGAACAATTAACATCTTTCATAGCCATCAATTATTTGATGAATGAACCTTTTGACACGGTGTCCTTAGAGCCGCGGTATAAGTGTGTCAATTGTACTATGGCCTGATTCGACCGACCCGTAACAATAATAGCTGGTTTATGGTATTATAATGTAAGTGAAGTCGGTCACTAAATATTGTCGGATTTGTAAAACGTGCCAGCTTTTAAAACAATTTCGTGGGACTCCAGTTTATTTAAATTTTATAAAAAAAAGCCTCGCAATGTTGTTCTCATCAAATTTCAATACAAATGTTTGCGTCTATCGGCTGTCGGGCATCTTGGATTCTTGCCATTGAATAGTCTCATATTTACGCGACTTTATATTTATACTTTCTTCCCTCCATAGTATCCGTATTAAATGGGATTGCACCGAAGATACCTTGAACTTAATTGGTTTCCTCTTACTTTATACGCCCACTGATTTCGTCTTATCAAAGTCCTTGTCTAGAATTGGGTTTATGAGCATTGCATTAGTAAACATGGTTATGGCTTTATCATCATGATGTGTGTAATTCCTTTTATTTCATCTATGTACACTTCTTAAAAAAGTATTAAGTAAGTTTCTAGAGCAATATTTAGGAAGTGGAACTCCCCTGTCCAAGTATACTGAAGTGTGCGTGGCGATACCCCAGATATTTGAGCTCATGACGTGTTTACGTTCCGTTTGGCTTTATATTGTTTCTATTAGCGCTGGCTGGCCGGCTCGCTGCTTCATTGTTGACTGTCCCGATAGCATCTGGCATATCGCTCCATTGATGTCGTCCAAATTACGAAAATTGTCGTATTTAAAATCGCACTATCAATAAACATCCCAATGTTTACGTTTGCATTCGTCAAGAGTTCAAAGACACAATGATTCACACGCGAGTTCCGTAACGTTCGGTTTGTCCAATATTTGACATGTGGAATGCGCGGTGACACATCGCTTATCGTATTGCATTGATACTGTCAATGAAAGTCGTTCCTGTTTTTGGGACAGCTCTTATGTCTGGTGTGGAGAGGCTGTAGTTGTTTGTCAGTCATATAGCACGGCAGTTAAACGGCAGTGCGTGAGTGCGCAAGAGTGGCGGCTCAGTGCGGCCGGTGCGCGCGCACTGAGCCCGCACCGGAGCGCCGCCGCGGCCTCACTATGTCATCATCAACTTATAAATATTTTAACTCTCGGTTATAGTACTGCCTTTGCATAAACGATTAAGTATTAATTTTCCTACTGTGAGTCAGTAACATATGCTACAATGGTAACCATTCATTATTTACGGCCATAGTTTTATAGCGAAAGGTTAATATCTACAAATAAAACAGAGGCGTGTTATACTTAAGGTGACCATACGTCCCGCTTTCGGCGGGACAGTCCCGCTTTCAAGCTATCCGTCCCGCTGTCCCCGGCGAGGGCAAAAATGTCCCGCTTTCATAAACAAGCCAAACGATAATTTAAATTACCTACATTTTGCATTAATCACTTGAGACAGTTATATATCTTCTTACCTCTCACATAGACTTAAAAGAATGCAATCTCGTCCCGCCGAGATCCCGAACTCGCGAGATCCCGGCCATATTTAACGAGATTGAAACTCGTTACATTTCGTACGAGATCTAGCGAGATAACAGGATCGATAAATGCAGCGTGACAACGTGTATTTCATCCTAAAAAAGCAGAAAAAAATGACAATTACGAAAACACACATAGAGTCGAATTTTAAACAGATACAATAAGGTTTTGACAGCTCTAAAATTAGAATTAAGTTATGTCTTCAGAATCGAAATAATTTTCACAAAAAATAACTTGCCTTTCCGTACCTTGATAACTTGATCTGACTTCTCTTTTGAACTTCTTTTATTTGATTAATACGATCTCACAACATATATTTAAGAACTTGTGAAGTTAAGTCTTTGTTTTTATTTACAATAACTAATGTTCCTATTACCTACTCCTAATTGTTGAAAGTAAAGTAACTAATAAATTTACAAAATACTAAATGTAGATAATGTTTTATTTTTACCAATATTGCATAAATTTTAACTAATTAGCCGCAATAGGTGTATTAATTATAAACATAAACATTTTATTTATTGGAAAATAATATTTTCATTTTTTTTTAAATAAATGTCACTTTATTTTTATAACTAAACAACATTGTGTCAGTTATTAACAAAAAATAAGCATTTGCATTTATGTTTTAATAGCGATTCTTCCAATCTCGCGAGATCCCGTAATTTGCCGTCTCGCGAGATCTCGCTAGGTGGAAATCTCGTACGAGATTTCATTCCCTACATAGACTACACAAAAATTGTAATGAATACCAATAAGGTTTTTTTGCAACATAAATCCGCAGGTGTCCCGCTCTGACAAAAAAAATAAATGGTCACGTTAGTTATACTGAATAATGATTATCAAGGTTTGCAAAATAACCTTGATGAGCGCATTGTTTAGCGCCTTCGATGATTCTAGCATGAATTAGTTCATGTAGTGGAAGAGGGTCATCTGGTACCGTCGACAACAACAATGATGTGTCAGTCCGGCGGGCCCACCTCATTACCGCGCCACACTGCCCCGTTTGAAACACTTAGATTACGTGATAAGCTGCAGCTATCCACACGGTTTAGTCCACGCTCTTCGATTAGAGGTCAGACTATTATCCGAGTAATTAAAGAAAACTTTTTGTCATAATTGGACAGAAGTTTAAAAGTAAGCTAAGGATATCAACTTCAGCGTACGTCGAAAAAGCCGTCGTTGCAAAAGGAAAAAAAATGGTCTCATATTGAATTTTTGGATTGCGTTTTCCATGGATGGTTTTGATACCTCCTCGATTGGAGTAGATGGTTCGTAGCGAGCGATGGACGCGGCTGCTGGCGAGGTTCCCGCGCGACAGTCGGCACGCCAGCCCACTGCGGTGACGCGGTACACAGGTGGAGAACGATATCAAAACAGTGTGTTTCGTATATCGGCAGGTGGAGCACGCCGCGCGGACCGCACGCGAATATTCACATTTCACAATACGTGTTTATAACATAACATATTTAAATAGTGCCTTGGATGTGCTAGTGAGTTGGTTCAGTGTTCTCGAATAATTTTGGTAGCATTTTATTTAATTGTGCTAATGTGAAGTTTGCACGGCATTTTTTAAACGTTTACTACCGGATTGACCAAACTGTACCGGCTGCCTAAAATAATAATGTGAGTACATTAGACAATTATTTTACAGTTAGTTCTCTCTCAGTTACAGCTGACTATGTTACTATGAGATTGCTTAAGTTTACTTTCAATCACTAAGTATAAATATTTATAAAAATGAGTGGTATAGGTTATAGGTGTATAATAGCAAAAACAGGAAATTACGACAATACGACGTTTTTATATCAATCATAACAAGAATAACAATCCGATGCCAATATTTTTCCACCTACATACTTCTTGAAAACATTCAAGTCTGTTGGTTTGATGAAATCATTGGGTTGAACTTGCTACTATACAATTCGTTAACCTAAATTGCCGATTGCCCTTTCCAAGGCCTGATAAAGAATGAACGAAGGGTTCAGCAATATTGGTAAGTACTCCTATATTATTATCATACCTTAACATTTTTAAAAGTAATAATTCAATCATTTGCAATTTTACTAACTAACGTAACGTAAAGTTAAAGTAATTTACAGTAGTAATAGTATGGCACCGTGTCGCTTTTCTTTTAATACTACATATGCAAATACTCAGACATTGAATAGAATAAAAAGATCGCGTAATGAAAGCTGTCTGTTCCACTTCGATGAGCACTAATTTTAATAAATTACGTTGTTGGAAATCACTTTAACAATACGACTTGTAAACCTACTTGTTTTATTATTTATGATATCGTTGCGAATTTCACTACTGTTATTATAATGATAAATAAAGTATAATAATATTAATTTAGTGACCGTAATGTTTCAGAATAATTTGTAGGTTTTCTATTAATTACAAAAAATTTATAAGTTATTAGTTACGCTCTTATAGCGAGCAATAAATTATTTCGGACAAATACTCGCTGATGATGATAAATTGTAAGTACATTTAATGTTATGCTTAAAATAAGTATTGTTAATCAAACAAGGTAAATTTAGTGCCAATTTTGCTCATATTGGCTTAGAGCATAACCAGGGATTATTGCTTGACTTTTGAAACATCTGTCTAAAATTTAATACTTATGGATATGATGTATAATTGATCAACCTTTCCCTGGTTACGATCTAACCGACTATGGAGAAATTGAAGCTTAATCTATTATAATTATTTCCGCCAATTTTATTATTTTTCCTCTTAGAATCTATAAAAAAATTAGCGGGTTAACAATTGGATACCACAACTTAAGCTTTTGGTATACCTTATTAAATTTCAATATAATTTCTCATGCCTTTACCATCACCACATCCAAGCATCTAAATAAATCCTGCACCGATCGTCCTTGTCCAACATAGGTACTAACTAACGCTATTTGCTGCACAAAATATAACCTCCTATTTATAATAAAACTGACAAAGGACTTGTAGGACTTAAAAATAACATTGCAAGATGAGTCGAAAATGGAAAAAGTTAAAACTCGTGCACCGTTTTACACACCGTTTATAAACCCTTAAGTTTGAATACCTACGGGGTTTATTTTATTACTTAATATTATTATTATGCAACGGAACAAAACAGGTTTACAGCCTATTTGTATACAAGTTCCACAGCCAGATAATTTTTTTAACTCCGCGAAGGTTAACATAGTAACTTATGTTTTTAATAAGGCAATGTTCTTGATGGTTTAGTTCGCTTCGCTATTTTAACCTTTAAAGGTGAAGAGTTCAGAATTGGCATCAGTAGGTTGGTTGTAACGGAGTTGTTGAGATTCGTAAATGCAGAACGTACGAAGCGAAACTTTTGCAAGTTCCGCGGGCGCGGGCGATTATAACTAAACTAAAAGTACAAGGTGTTTACTATGAGTGTTTATATTTTTTAGTACTTTGCCCTTTTCTTATGTATAATTTCTCCTCCGAGGTAGTCTGGAAGAAATTACTCATAGTAATAAGGCCGCCAACTATGTGTTAGACCCATCTCACCTAAATTAATAACTTAGGTCCTACGCAACAATAACGCCCAATCACAGCGCTGCATTTTACACTCAAGTTCTTAATAACTTGGCTTTGTCAGGTGTGAAAATGATAACTTTACATTCGGAGTCTTTTAATATTCGGATTTAGTAGTCGTATCAAGTCACTATATCTATTACGCTATGAGGTAGTGGTACAATGTTTTTATTTAAAATATTCCGACTTTAATAACATATATTTTTTAAAATCGTTAAATGTAGTTTTGTTTGTTTTAAAGGATAATTTTTTGTTACATTGAATGGATTTAAAGTATTTCTCCTCCATGGCACATTGGTTTTTACCACAGTACCCTGTAATGGCTGTAATACACATGCATACTTACACAATATTATCGTAGCCCCGAAAAAAGTATAACATTAATAATAAACGTTGAAGTGAAGTGGGCATTAGTATTGACTTCGTAATACAAGTGGTTTAAAACAGCTCGCGTTTTAAGTGAAGTTTTTATACCCCTTCACAAATATAACCCTTTATCTTGTATGGTGCGTGTTTTCGACTGGAACTTGATTTGTTGTGGTATAAAACGAATGTCGGTCGTATCAGAATGTTTTGAGGCCTGTCAACTCTGGTGGAAATTTATAAGTGTTATAAGTAGACCTCAAGCAGGTGGCTTTTTGGCTTCAAGAAGAAAATCGTCGTCGCTCCGTTGTCATCTTAAAAGCTATCTATTAATGTTACTATCTATTAAATGTTAAGGAAAGTAAATGGAAGTTGTTAGTATCTTTCTAACTAATAAACGCTATGAATGACCGATTAAATTTATTTTGACGGGCCAATGGTCTATACCGATACCGATTGGTCTTTGAAGATAGAAAAGTAATTGAAAAGGCTGCTTTTTACCCCGACATTTCCCACAGTGAATTATTTTCAAAAGGCTAGTAGTAATACGACTTTTTAACTTCTTTTAAGCTTACCGAAGCGAAAGCTTTTAACCTTTCGAAGCTATGTTTAAAATCTGGTAACCAGCCCACGGTGTATGTCTATGTAAACTTGTAAACCTACAGTATTTTACATGTAACTTCCAACGATAGCTGTCATCACAGTTCAATTTGCACCAATATTATCACGAAGCTTCGTATAGATAGTGCGAGCAGTGGGGCACTCACCGCGTGCAGTGATGTGGCCGTGAGGTGAAGATCCATTTGTGATTTGTGACTGGCACGTGTCGGTGCTATGGCGATATGTTTCATATATTGTTATGTAGGTACTTAAATTTTATAATATGCACTTCTATATTTGCTAGTAATAAGAATCATTCAAATGAGTTTATTTAAGGTAATCGATACCGTACTTACTAAGTTACTTTTTATCCTACTTGAAAAATTATGTAAGTACATAGGCACAATTAGAATCAGGAGTCCTCCGTTTTTTTCCAATACCGACTGCAACTTTTACCTATGATAGATCCCGATCCCTTATGGAATTTAAATTGGGACAACATGTTGCAATGCTCTCGTACAATGAAAATCTCGTAAAACTAATTACATATAGATGTTCTGCGAATCAAATTATACGTAATATATATTTAATACATTTGTACACAATAGCAACTTCATACTTTTATATAGGTACATGGTAGGTAAAGTTTAAAATATCCTAGCCCGACAATTTGTCATTATCGTGTCGCGATATTGCATTTCCCCGCCGCCGCTCGGGTTGTGTAAACATTTTAAATTACTGTAATGAATGCTCTAATTGTAATGCAGTGAAAAAACAATTTTTTGACCCGCAGACGTAATAATAAAATAAGATAATGTAGTAGTAGTATGCATAAGTACTAAAGTTATGGGCTCATTGGATTTAGCTGTTTAAATTGTTATCCGATTCAAATGTTAAACATTAGTAGACATTGTATGTAGGGTTCGTTTTGTGGAGTTAGTAATTAAACCAAACTGATAGCGGAATTCATACCTCATAGCTATGTAACAACACGTGTAAGACATTCACGCACTTTTTGTGGACTTCACGAAGGCATACGACAGTGTAGACAGGGAAATACTGTTCAAAATACTGCTAGTATTTAAAATGCCGAGAAAACTAGTGTCCATGATAAAAGTGGCTACGGGCATAAGTAGGATGCGCGTAAAGGTGGACGGTGACCTGACTGACGCCTTTTCCGTGGTAACCGGGCTCAAGCAAGGAGACGCCTTGTCACCCGCGCTGTTCAATCTGGTGTTGGAGTATGTCATCCAAAAAGTGTTGACACATGATGGCGGAGTACAACTGAATGGACAGCACAAGGTGATCGGGTACGCCGACGACTTAGCTCTGTTGGGGGAGAGTGAACGCGAGGTCCAAGAAGCTGCCAAGATACTGGAAGAGGAAGCTCACAGGGTCGGGCTCAGAATCAGCACGGAAAAGACCGAATACCTCCACATGACACGACACCGAGGCAACCATGAGGTACGAAAAAACCTGCAAGTGGGAGAGACAGCCTATAAGGGAGTGGCCAAATTCAAATACTTAGGTTGTACGATCACTGACACAAACACAAGGGAGCAGGAGATCGACATCCGAGTACAAAACGCCCTCCGATGCAGCGCTGCTCTTCATAAAGTGCTAGTGTCAAAGCTGCTCAGCAGGAAAACCAAGATCCGAATTTATAAAACCGTAATCCGGCCGATCTTGATGTATGGCTCTGAGGCTTGGACACTCACTCTCAAGGAAGAGAATAAACTTCTGGTTGCGGAAAGAAAGGTGATGAGGAAAATGCTCGGACCAACTAGGAGGGAAGATGGTAGCTGGAGAGTACGGAAGAACCAGGAAATCGAAGACCTGATTTCCGAGCCAAACATCATTGGTCAAATTAAATCCCAGCGACTCCGTTGGCTTGGTCATCTGCAAAGGATGGGGGAGGATCGCGCTGCCAAGAGGGCCTACCTTGGAGTACCAAGCGGTCGTAGACCAGTTGGCCGTCCCAAATATCGCTGGAGCGATGAAGTCGGCAAGGACCTGCGCCAACTACAGGCAGGCGACTGGAGAGCGACTGCGCAGGATAGAGACCAGTGGCGACTTCTTGTGTCTGAGGCCAAGATCCACTTCGGGTCGCTGAGCCAGCGGAGTAAGTAAGTAAGTAAGCTATGTAATATTCTTATTTACGTCAATCGGTAAATCGATTATCTAGAGGTAGATAACATTGATATCAAGTATTATACTTATAATTTAATCATCATTGCTGTTGATAAATGCAATTACACACTACTTTTATGTTGGTGGTGTAGGTACCTATAGGTAGTTGTATTTGGAAACAAATAATTATTGAATGATTGAGTTAAGTGGTAAAAAGTTAATGTTACGTGGCTTATTGATCTCATAATTATCAATAAGTAAATTTTACTATTGTAAAATTCCAGGATATTTTCGTGCAAGATAATATTCCTGGCCGTATTATAATGCTTCACTAGTATTTTTGTAAAGCATATAGGTACCTAATATTCATTTTTAGAGTTATCATAAGTTCATAAGTATGACAAAGTTATTTGGATGTTAAAAAACTACCTGAAAAATAAAACTCAATGATGGCGGTTTGTATATGAAACTGCCTTAGCATTCGCTTCGTACATGTTCAGAGTTTAGACCAATTATGCGCACATTTTACATTTGTCATATGATTATTTTCAATTTGCTACATTTATCGCATTGGCAACGCGTTCTGCAGAATGTAACACCTTCGCACTACCTCTAATGACCTCTATATATATAAATAGTGCAGTGCCTCTATTTCTACATACAGGAGTATTCACTTGTGTTTTGTGGTAAAGTGCTTTTGTACCGTACGAGCAGTGAAAAGTTCACGCGAATATTTAATTTGTAGGTCATTTCTTACATACAATTGCAAGTTTTGTACAGTAACGTATTCTGTTACTATCTTGTGCTTCGTTAGAGATTCAAAAAAGTAGTCACATTTCCGTAAATTGCTTAGCGAACTTTAATTAAAACCATGATACGACGCTGACCACAGCTAGGCTTGAAATGACGTCACACGATTACAAGTGTTATAGCGCCAGTCATCTTCATTACATTCAGGGAACTAATGTTACGCTAATTAAATATTGCACGAAAGGCCACAAACCATCAGCCAAATATAGCCAGATTTGATTTTGTTGCTATCTGACGGAGGTCGCTGTTTCAGCGGAATGGCCCGCCAGGTGTTAACTGAAGCGCCGATTTCAATTATATTTCTGCGAATCTGTGTGTGAAATTCCTGCGGATATTATTGACTTTATTGGAGTGATGATAGGTTTATATTTAAGTCTGCTAGAGACACTATTCACGTATAATATATTTTTTGTGGTTTTCATTACGCTTACTTTCTGCTTGACTTTTTATTTTATTTATTTATTTAATTCTTTATTGCACAAATATATAATAAATGCACAAAAGGTGGGCTTAATGCGCAAGGCCGACTACTCAATTACTCCACTAGCTACTGACAAAAACATGTAACGAGTGGAGACAACTCACAGTCAAACGTAGGTACCTCTAGTGCTGAACGCCCTCCAGCCCTATGTACGGTGGCCTGCGCCTAAAAGTATACAGGCGGAGATTTTAAAATAGCGATCTCAAGCTCACATGCTGCTCAAGCACATCCACATAAACACCACTGCTACACACATCACACACAACACGTCCCCGGATTTATAACAGATGTAGCTGGTCCCTTCATCGTCAGGGATCGCTATTTTAAAAACTCCGCCTGTATACTTTTAGGCGTAGGCCACCGTACCTTATATAGATACATTGTCTGTAGTCTCTGGCTGAGGAAGGTTGAAGACAGAGTGCTGTGGCGCCCCTATGTTGAATAGTAGAAGACTGCGGGCTGATAATGATGATGATGATTGTGTTCAACAACAAATTTATTTTGATATCTACACATATTTTCTACTTTCCACTTCACAATCTTTTCAATTGGTTTGACATTGCCAATGAACGTCTATGATTAATTCTGATTGTGGTCACTTGAAACGATTTATTTCTTGTGTAGGGTATACCTACAAGTTGATAATTACGAGTATGTTATCGATAATTAGTTAACAAGTGTTTGTAGTTATAACTGTTATAAGTTATAATAAGTGTACAAACACTTGTAAACTAATTATCGATTCAAGAATTACTACATTACTTATTGATGAAGAATTTTAGGTTCTAATACGTTTTTATAGACTAATTGTACCTACTATGTGTACCTAACTATAATGTCAGTATATTGATGTTCTTATCTATGGTCTCTTAGTTACAGTTTATTGTGTATGCTTATTATTTTAACCCATCTTCACTGCTACGGAACCGCTAAATCAAGTGTTACAACATCTAAATCAAGTAGTTTTCTGTCCGACTATGAATGATGTCACTATCTGTATTTAAAACTCGATTCGGCAATGTATTTGTCATGGTGGAAACTCGCATCATTGTTCTATAATTGAACTTCCTATAATGAGTATATTTCTTCTTATCGTGTTGAGTCTACGATTAATAAACTTCATGTTAGAGAGCTACCGTGTGCCTATCCGAAATTATTTAGAGACTACCTACCTCATACATTCAGTGATGGTAATTAAAAATTATACCATCTCAGTTACTAATGTGTCATCCTACTTACGTAATATGTATATCTAATATCAATAGTACTCTAACATCAGTCGTTTTAATTACAAAGATTAAGTAAATCCGTGTTTGCTATTATAATAATCATATCTGATCCAGGATATTGCATATTATCTTGTATAATCACGTCACATACTAAGGCCACGTCACGTTACTATACTCTACTCATACGTGTATCTTTTGTTTTGCGCAACGTCCCAAAAGATACACGGCTTTGGCATAGAAATAAATCTAAAGGTCCATGAACCAACAGATGTCCAATTCTCGATCACTCGACATAATCTCTGCACACGACATTTATCGTGAGTTACATACGATACTTAACTTCAAATACGAGATATTCCGACTGCTAGCAAATGTCGTGGGAGCAAAACTTCATAGCCACGACACCAGAAGTAAGGAGAACTTGTGACTCATAAGGATCGCACCGTATTCGAGTAGCTAAACGAATATATATCGAATAGATCCACGAATAGATCTGACTGAATTGAAGCAGCGGCTATGAAAATGTTTATGGTCAAATATCACACAAAGTCTAACTTTAAACAAAAACTAATATATGATGGATCGGGATGGTTTCAAAACTGAAATGTAATGATGATGCCTGATATAATATAGGTTTTATTTTATAAGTGTGCACTGTGCAATATTCTGTCGCTATCTAGCCTATAAATTAATCTCGATGGCACTCAGAGATAAAAAGTTAAGATTTTGTGTCAACTGAAAATTATTTCGCAATGATATGTGGTATTTAATATTTTAGTGTGTACTTTTGTATTTGACCACATTTTTTTAAAAGTAACAAAATATCTTTAAATTCTTGCATAAAATTAATATGCTTACGATCTCAGTGTACCTACAATACGATGATTATTTTCCAATTTATCGTAAAAAATTGATTCCCGATGCTGGTACTTACAATAAGGCATATATTTAACGCGGCGCCTGAGAAATCTGATACAGGGCTTATATTATAATGAAAAATATATAACAATAATATGCCTCACAATAAGGGTCCCAGTTGATTGTTGTTGATGCAGTTACTTGGTCAGTAAAGTCCAAGTAACTGAATCAACGCCCACCACGTGTATCCAGCAGCGCATCTCAATTCAACACAATCCAGTCTACTCTGTCTACTTGACTGCAGTCTGCAGCCCTATTACTAGCTCATCTATTGAATGCCTTAAAATTTTGCAGTTTACTTTCTCAGATAGTCTTTGCGCCATGATTGGCTGAATTGTCGTTGTGCTGCACTTAAGTCCTATGGGGTGTATCGGGGTCCCATATACCATCTTGGGGACCCAAGTCAACCTAATATGCACGTGGTGCACCCAGCCGACCAACAAAAGAGGCAATGACGACTTACCAACCCGCACTAGACCAGCGTGATGAGATTATGGTCCATCCCCTTATGAATGCACTACAGAAGTCCTATCTCATGTAAATAAATTTTAGGTAAATAATATTGATGATTTCTACATGTCCTATCTCCATTGTTGCAGGTGGTGGTGCGGAGAGAGCGCGCAGGATGCGGACCGCGCCGCGGCCCCCGCCCCGCCCCGCTCACCCGCCCCGTAGGAGACCCTGCCGAGTCCACAAGTGCCCTTCTATAGCATAACATTTTCTACACCACTTTTACACCGACCCCATAGCATAAGCAGTTTTAGTTTAACGCGAGTGAGTGCCCAAGTGTCCATGGTGCGGCGACATGGGAAAGTCCTCCACGAGAACACATGGCCAAGGTAAGACACACATGTACCGGCAAGGTCGCTTGTATGACATAGACACGACAATGACAAGTTTGGACGGCCTCTATTACCCTGCATGAGTCGACAACGACCAACTTCAGATTTACTTTAATCGGAGTTTTGGAAACTATTTAAACTGGAGTGATTCAGCGGTATTGATCAGTGGTGATATTATGTTTGAAATAAATCAATCGGTAGTTTATACTGTTGGTTGCACAGTTAATCTGGTGCACACTGATTATTGCGGCAACATTGAAACATCAAAGCGAAGGGAATATATCAACCTCCGTTATGTGACGCGGCTATTTTCAGACCTCGTAACGTAATATTGTTTTGTTTAGATCCCACCTGATTCCTGAAACATACATAATTAAATCCCGTGCCGGTGAACTTAACATTTGCTGCTATACTGAACTGACAGCTGTTATGAACATAACATGCAATTTTGTACTTTTCCGAGAGTTTGCAATCGTGTAGAATGTAGAATAAAGTACATAGCATTCGTAATTACAGCTTTTGTTTTTAATATTTTTTTTCGGTCTCAGGATTCCGATGTGAAATTTCCTCAGATCACACTATTTTTCCCGAAAATTATACCCACATTTTTTTACCTTTTCCTCAAAATATCCCACACTACGACAAACGGTGGCATATCTGCACAGGTAGACCTCTCCGGTAAACCGTAACGTATGGCCTTATGGTATGCCTACTTAAGGAAATCAAAGAAAAATCATATTTAATTATTCAAAATTAATTTGTGCTTGATATTCAATAATGTCAAGCAATGAATTTTTATTCTTTATTTGTATACTGTACATTATTATACAGATAGGTAACCTTTGATGTGCTGCAGGCTATATTCAACTGCATTTTTTCCACGATTCTCAATAATTTCCACATTTCCACGCCCACCATGTATTTTCCTTCGATGAGAAGGTCTATTCTGTCATAATATCAGAATAATACTACCATACCTTCTATGTCGTGGTTATCTATCTAGCGTACTTCTATAATCATAATTGTATTTTTGCTTAATTCATGTTTTTAAAAGTTTTAATCAAACGCGGTCCATTTTACTCCAAAAATGCACCTTTTTACTACTTGAGGTAAGATTTGTAATGATACAATCAGATTTTTTCATTTAGGTTACATTTTCTTACCAGTTATCATCCACATTACTATTCTTAACTGGGTATTTTAATATTAAACGATCAGTACACAAGTGAGATGCAGTAGAAAGGAGTGTGACGCAATTTTTACATGCTGTAGAAAATAAACCTATCTGGCTTTTTATCATAATGTTCACTAAGTAAAAAACTGTACATAATATTATCATTATCAATGACGAATGCAATAATGAATATAATCATAATGATAAGCGTGTTATTCCTATTCCCAATAGGACAGTTATTAATCGATCGGTAGATATTTATAAATTATACCGCAGTGAAATACATGCAGCTTTTCAATTTTTCCGTACACGTGTATACCCTGCTGTGATAACTTGTTAAATATGATTGCTATCCTTCGGAGTAATACCTATGATAAATAAGAACTGCATTAGATGCTCACGTCTGTAGTAAACAAGTACTAATTTGCTGTTGTCAATTCAGAACTTGACACGAGTACAAATCTACAATCCAGAGGTTGATTTTTTTCATGTATTTCACGTGTCATGGCAGAAATGAATACTGATGTTTGAACTGCTCCGCCGATTTGAATTTGTTGAGCTTGTCTGGGGTGTCGCCAGATTACTGGCGTGTTATTGGTGCTCTGGAGTCGGTGTGCTCAAGCTGATCTGCCTGTAAAACTTTTGATTGCGGCAAGAACTTCTCCCCTAAGGTAAGCGTCCACCTATCGGTATCGTTCACATCCAATTCATTTTTCTTTGTACATAACTTCACACAAGTGCGTTCACTTCATCGGTATTGCTGATGCTGTTTCTCCATACATTTATGAAAAACCGTTTGGTCCGATACTTACTTACGATACTTAGGTGGAAGCTTACCTTTAGAGGCAACGGTTTTACCACTAGCAGTCTTCAGCTTTGTCGGTGGGTTCTCCTTTTTTTTTCATATAGTTGCTTCTGCATTGGAGCAACGGCGGACGGAGGTCTCTTTGTGTCTTCTTTTCTTAGGTTCTATTATTTTGTGGACTGTAAAAAATAGAAGCTGCTAATTACGGTATTCAACTTAGGAACAGGATAATTTATAGATCTGTTTAATGTTCTAATGTTAAACAAAGTGGAAGAAACTAAGTTAACATCAATTATTGAAAGCACCGATTATTGCTTCTCATTAGTTTCAAACAAGGTTTTGTGGTTGAAATGTGTAAACTAAGATGAGTCTTATGGATGAAGATGTATCTGTTGAAAACGCGAGCAATAACTATAAATCACGAAGAAGGTTAAACAAACTTACATTTATGGATATATGTAGTTCATACGATAAGTTTTTTTTTTAACAAAATCTCTTTGAGCTAAATACACCGAAATCTTAAATTGTAAGTGAAACTTTTTTAAAGTTTGTTCGATAGCCAATCCATTCAAGGTCCACTTTTTGATAGTATCTGGAACCAGTTTCTCCTTTTTAGGGCTATACGCAGGCTGAGTACGAAATACGCTATCAAAAGTGAAAGACTTTTGCATTAATGAAATGTAATTTTTGGAATATTTCGCTTAATTTTCGCATCTTGTTATTTGATATGGTTGTTATGTCGTCGGATGCTCCACCTGTCATATGTTGTTTATGATGTAGTGTCCCGGATTTGCGAGCAACGGCAAACATCATTAGGCGAACTGTTTGTAATCCACCATTACCGCTTATGTTGCTGGTGTTTACATTCTGATACAGAAAGGTTTTTGCTATTGACTTGACTACTCTATCATTTGTGTCGTCATTGTATATCAAACAAAAGTGGTATTTAAGAACAATAGCCGTGGTCAATTTAGGTAGTACACGATGTATGAAACTATGTATGTCTGTACGTAGAAGGACATAGTTGCAATATTCGTACAGGTATCCTTCATGTTCATTATATACTTGGCGTCTATTTTATTGTCATCCGCTATTGTTACATCTGACCGTAAACCTTGCGAAAATCCATCAGTCGGTTTTCCACGGTTCACAACTACTCTGTTTGTTGTCGCTGAAGTTAGCTTAACTTGGTTTTGTACGACTTCCGCTAAATGAGTGGTTGTGGAGATGCGCGCGCCGCGTCTCCGGCCGGCGACGGCGGCGGCGGCGGCAGTGTCGGGCGGCCCGTGGTCGCGGGCGGAGTGTCGCGCGGAGCAGTGTCGCGCAGGCGCAGTGGCGTGCGCGGCGCGGTATGGAGGGGGGGCGGCGGCCGTAGCGCGGATGTGCGCGCGCTCGGAGGCCGTGGAGCTGGAGGTGCTGGGCGCGGAGGGCGGCGGCGCGCGCCCGCTGCGGCGCTCGCTGCTCGGCCTGCTGGGCAAGCTGGTGCGCCGCGACCCGCCGCCGCCGCCGCCGCCCGCCCGCCGCCCCACGCACAACCACCGCTTCCGCACCTTCGTCGCCTGCGGTCAGTGTCACCCTGTCTGCATGCTACACTCTGTGATGATGATGCTCGAGCTTAGAGTCGGTGCAGGTGGTACCGCGGTGCGCTATATGCGCGTGGGGCTAGTTATTGTTTTGCATCACAAACTGAGTGACCCGTAAAGTGGAAGGTCGCGCGCGGCGCGCCCCGCGGTCATCGCTCCGCTGTGAGCCGAGCGCCTATCCCACACCGTATTGATTGATCTCTAAACACTCGCGCTAATAAGCTCTAAATCATCCAGAATGCGCTTAGACACGCACGTTTCCCGTTTTACAGGCTTCTGTATGATTACTTCCCTCCAATTTTCCTTTGAAAAATCCTAACCTGTAGACGTTGATTTGATTTATAAACCGCATAAAATTATACATTTTCATAACATATCCACTGATTTATGGTTACAGTGAAAAGTATACAGGCGCATACTAAATCCGTAAATAGCTATATAAAGCTTATTGTAGCTTCTTACATAACACTGCGTACTTAAACGTACGTTTATACGTACTTGTATATGTCTGTATAATCACCTGCTGAGTATACGTTTCTTGTAAGTTTTCCGCAACCAGCGCGAACGTTCGAGTGCAGCCATTTACATACGACGACGTCGAGCGAGCGATGACTATATTTTACTAAGTTTAACCATTGTTTGTAATCTGTAGTAATCTTGCCCACGTTCGTCTCAAGTTCAAATGCACAGTGTGTTCAATGTCACAGTTTATTGGTGAAGCTTGTCACCTCGAGTCACATGGTTGTTTTCTAGGCTGCGCCACTATTAGCGTAATGATGTTCTCGAGTGGTCTGCTTCAAAGAAGACACGTGGAGTGTGGTCCGTGGTCAGAGAGAATGTTCGCCGGAGATCCGCCGTCAGTCTCCGCTAGCCGTTGTTATTAATTTACATTTGCTTTGACAAGCGCTTATTTTGTAGCAGTGCAACATGTGTTTTTGGCTCAGAATGTTTTTCCGGTCTAGTTGTGGTCACAAGCGGTCATTTGACGGGAAAACTAAAATGTACGCTGGATAGCCTGTTATTATTTATGTATAGTTTTTTTGGATCAGTATGCATTTTTATGGTTTAAATCACAACACAACTAATGCATTGAAATTTCAGTGCACTTATCAGAGGCTACGGAATTTCGTATTAGAGACACTTTAAAGGGCTATTATTTAACCATAATAATGAAGGCAAACTTACCATTTGGATCATTACTTTCCGTCATTTATCATTCAGCTGAAGGTTTATACGAGTGCTATGTAAATATTCGCCATTCGCGTTTGGTGTCAGGCTGAATATCATTACAGTAAAATTGGGTTAAGTTCGGCGTTTGAGGCGCAAAGGGCTCTTTATGTAGGTATTTTAAAGATGAGGATATAATTGGATGGAAGGAATTGGATCAAATTCCTCATTGATATCGTGGAAAATCGCCGTAAAGAGAATTTTATGCGCGAAACTGATTTCAAAGTTTCATGAACCGTTTTGATTTAATCTTCCACATGTTTACTATTAATTCGAAGTCGATCTGATATGTTTTGACAAATGAGCAATGTGCAAGCCGTTTCTTTCCCTGGCATTAATCCAATTAAACTCCATAATACATTGGTAAGATAGATGTAATAATAACATTTCAATCCATTCTATAAACATTAAACTTCACTTTAAGTATTTATATAAATAAATTTACGCCATCACTCGTTCGAAACATGGGAACTATTCAAAACGGTGAATCCTCTTTCGAATTGGCCCTTTGAGCTATGTAGCCATATAAAAATACACAAACTTATGATATCCCTCTCTCCTTCCTGGGTAAATCTCAATAATGATGTCGATTCTGAAGGCAGAAATTCTAAACTAAACTCTATGATTGTTTCCGTAAATGTCATTTAAAAATTAGAAAAGTTAGTTAACTTAGTTAAAATTAGAAAGAAAGAAAGAAAGAATTCTTTCTTTCTTTCTTTCTTTCTTTCTTAAAATTAGAATTTCTTCCTTCAGAATCGACATCAATGCACAGCCAAAACTAAAATGCAAAGACAAATAACGAGAGTGGAGTCGGATCCTAAAGCCCCGAGACAAGTAGTGTAGAGGTAGCGTAGTGTTGGCCACACTCTGCACTATACGGATCGATGCCGGCTTTCCTTTTCAAGTTCACGGGAGTGGTATATTTGGTATGTTTATCTGTGCAGCCGCGCAGCCAGTGGGGTTGCCTTGGCCGTAGGGCTACTAGGCGACAACGTTTTACAATATTTTAAAGTGTACCTACTCTAGCATAATTATCTTCGACAGATCTTTCCTTTCTTTGAAAATATTGAAGGTTTGCTGCAAATTTCCGTTGTAATATGTACAGATATGCTCCGGATTCGCCATTTGTAAAATTCACGTCTTTTACACTTTCTTTTGCGAGTAAGTGCAGTCGACTAGACGACAGTCATATTCATGAAATCCAAAGTGCCAACTCTCATAATGCAACAAAACAGGGTTAATAACCCTACCAAAAATTATCGACACTACTTCAGAATACTTGTAACCCATAACAGATGGTAACCCTGGCGAGGTCGTGGCGAGAGGAGATCGATGGCGCCCCCGGGGCGGCGAGACGGCGCCCGTGCACTCGCCGCCCTGCCGGAAAAAAACCGCCCATCACGTAGTAGGATGTAGTCGTGTAGCGCCCTTAATCTAATAAAGTTTGCCGCCGAGCGGAATTAGACTAGACTGGTTGTGTTGCTAAATTGAAGGATGAGGGCGGGCACCATTTTTGTATGAGTGTTGATGGTGTTTTTATTATTTTTAATAAACCACCTACTGAAAAGATAGCTGTTCTAGGTTTTTATAAGATTTGTCAGTAGAACTCTGCTAGCGTCTCTCTGAAAGAGTTGGTTCGATTTGAATGCAATTTTTTTGTCAGTGACGTTATAAATCGTTCGTAGCAATGAATCCACAAAATTGGTTCAGTTATTTAAATGGTATAATCGTGTACTAACCGCTGCATCTGCACCGTTGTTGGGTCGTCTAGGTTTTTTTCCTTGTTAGTATTAGTTCCTTGCGCGTATTAGAATAAAATAGAACCGAGAGCAATAAAGAAGTTTTCAATGTTCATTCTACTCATTCGTTAGGATTTCGTCGTTTCAAGGTTCCACGTTTTACGATGATGTCATGATGTATAATAAAATATGGTTTAATCTTTCTCGAGATGAAGATGTCTTCCTTATCTAGTCATCTCCTAAAGAAATCAATTAAAATCACTACAAACGAGATCTCTACTACTTCACAAAACAAAACTGATACGTTAACAATTTCCATTATTTGACTATTTTTGGCTCATCTTTAGTTTTACACCTAGTTAAGATTATTGCGTATTTATCCCATAAATTACACCGTTTGTATATTATCATCAAATACTTACTAATACTTGTGTAGACAAGAAACGATTAACGTAAGTGCCTGTGTTTTCCTTATTGAAATAACTTTCTTACATGCTACACCGCATCGTTCTATATTGTTGTATCACATGAAATAACCTACATATTTGTTTAGATCAGTTCCTTTACATAACGAAACATATTCTGTTGTCTGCCCGTGACAGAAAAATGCCGTATGAAATCGTTTCCAATTTCGGATACAAAAAATAAGAGGTACATCCTCAGATAGAAGGAGTCGGATGATTCGATCACAGCTCTGAATGAATCTAATTATCCGCGCTGTCATTGGCAGCGCACGGTTGCCTATTTCTTTATTTCTCTTTCTATTATCGGCTAGAATTACTTCCTGACCTCCACCCATCCGATGTTGTTTACTTTCGGATTTAATAGTAAACATAGCTAAAACTAAGTATATAGTTGAGATATCTCGATAAGTAAATTTATACTGTCTTTCAACGTTATTACTGGATATTCATCGTTTATCGTTGAGTGCTCATTTTGATTTGATGGATTTTCATTGTCTTGGTCACTTATAAGGCTTTCTCTGCAGAGTATTTACAGAATATCAAGTTTCAATTTATAAGTGCTACATTTTCGTCAAGCTTTGCGATATTATTATTTGAAAAATTAATCAAAGTTGCTAATTAGTGTCTTCCATCCACCAGCTATTTGTTTGCTAAAAGCATCGTATTGCCCATAATTTTTGTAGTCGACTGGGAAACATCCCTCGCATAAAAGATTGTCTTTATTATCTTCGTAACCTCCTTGATAAGTTGGAGCATAAAATTTTCGTTTATGGCTTGACCTGTATTGTACATCTCATGGTCACCCTATCTAGACATAATATTCTATGATTTTGGAACAACATTTGTGTACATATCAGTGATATAATGTCTAGTTAGTAAATAGTATACCTAGTGATATTAATGGTAGGATGACATAAGCTCCTTTGCCATGTCCGATAGCGAAGCACTTCTTCTTCTTATCGTGTCGACGACAAACCAACAAAGTCGCTAAATAATACATGCCCAGCACTGGGCCACTGATACTGCACCGCTGGTAGCGGTCATGAGCTCTTCCCGCGTACAGGTGTAGGGACACGCGGGGCATGAAGTAAGGTGCACCATAGTTTGTGGCGCTTCACACAAGCAGCGAAGCACTGTACATTAATAATCTGCGAATGTACCTCGAATAAAACATTCATAATAAAGCATTAAATACAAATAAAAGTGTAGAACGGAACATAATATCGCTCGTATCCATGAACTAACATTCAACGGTTCAACCAATGCATAGTGCACGTGAGGTCAGGAAGCCAAATAACTGCAGTGTCGTATCCACAGCCAACGGTACACAGCTCAACCGAATAAAACAATCGTTAACTGACTTCACACTTTAGATCTCACCGCAAGTGTTTTGGCCTCTCTGTATTTGGTGGCTGAAAATGTGAGATTAGTCACGAACCCTTGTCACCTCGGGGTGGAAGTTGAAAGCTTATGTATGTATTCTTCGACGGGTCAAGTAATCGTGTTAGGCATTATAAAAGTCTACATGTATATGGAAGTTTATATACTTTACATAAAACTGATATGCGTTACCTACATGTTGGAGTAGCGATGAATTCGCTTTCGGTTTGAGTATAACTACAATAAAAAGATTTAAGTAGTACGAGTAGTTATCCTCCAGTAATAATGAAGAATCTACAATATCACGTTTGTGAAATGATAATATGATTATGATGCTTTAAAAAGAAAAAAAAAGTAGTTGTAGCTGTTGCTAAAATAATTTGGTAAGGGCAAATTTAAATTCAGAAAACATAATATGAGTATACGTTTATCATATCCGTGTACAGTACTATGAACAATTACTTTCAGTTTACAGCCAATCATTAGTCAATTATTCCTAGTGGATAACAGTCGATAACGTACATAAGTGAGGCATATTATTATTTTCACTATGTTTCACACATGAGTCAGAACTTGTCTTATCGTTTCTTTTGCAACTGTACAATGTACCTACTTCTCTTATGTAGATAGGAGGTACGTTTCAGTAGTTACGGTAGTAAATGGTATTTAAATGAAAACTTTCCCAGTGGGCTCAGAAACCTAGTATGAATAATTCAGCATCTAAATTAGTTTCCGAAGTATTCTAAAGCCGGCACCGACGCAAATTGCAAGGACATCTTGTCGCCAATATTGCTTCGACAGAGAGTCCTGCGGGTCACTATATACTCTATACTGACGAAAAACGAACGAACAAGAGCTGACGTGCTAATGAAATACAGATGTAGCTCGCGCAGCGGCGCTCATAAACTTCGTTTTTCGTCATGTAAAGAGACCCCCCTGAGCCCGCAATAATGGTTACTAATTTAACTTTCAGTGGCCAAGCCCCACTCGGTTTAAAACACTTTTCGATTTCGTATTATTTAGTATATCACCATTTTCACGTGTTTTCTTATGTTCACCCCAACTAACCAACATCGATACCGCTGAATCAGCTATCCCTTTGAGTATATACTACATACTCGTACATATGCCAGTAACACATGACTACATAGTTACTTGTAACCATGTAGCTTTGATCAGCCTCTCCTAAATTCGCTTGAAGTAGAAATGGTACGTGATCGCCCGCCAAAGTGTCCAACACTTGTAACCACAATGACTTTGTGTTGGTTTCAGAGAATGAACGGCGAATCAAAGCGAACAACCGCGAGTATAACGCCCAGTTCCGATATGCAGTAAGTTACTTTTTCTGTATTTTATTATTTTTAGATTTAAGAAGTAAGGCTTTGGTGAGTTTGGGTTGGAGGGGGCGAATCCAGAAGCCTCCTTCGAGATTTTTTTGTCCTGTATCCTTGTATGTATGTTACGTCATCTGTTCATTTCTATTCGCTCATATTGTCGAAAATAATTATCAAGATGAGAACTTCTAATCCAAAAACGCTTGCCAGTCAGTGACGAAAAAAAATGTATTCAGACTTGAAAAACCAACTAGGTAGGTATTTATCTCTCTCGTATCAATGGAGTATGTTTCCATTCCGTCGTCTGTACCTACTTTCGAGATCACAGAATGACACATTCATTATAAATAGTCGCGGTTAAGTAATTGCAATATTTTCCAACCAATTATAATGTAAGTAGTTGTGCAAGAGGAAACGCAGATGATATGCAATTACATCATGACGTTCTTATATACTTACATGCTTGCAACTCAAACAGTAATTGTACGAGTAAGGCATAGTTTTTTTAAGTTAATTCGACTCGTACAGCATATTCATAGTAATCTAGAAATGGATATTTATATAAATCCATAAAGCTACTTCAAAGGAAAAGTGCCATTTGTTATTTCCCAAGTCGATTCCGATGAAAAAGGTACGAGTAGGAGCCGCGAAGTTTTGACACCGCTAGATAGATGGGCATCCGTCGACGACGACGCATCAGGAGGGCTACTCTATACTGAAGAAAAACGAACGAACGAGAACTGTCGTGCAATCGGCACGTTTAATACAACGAGATAGAGTCATGGCTTGAGCAGCAACGCTCCGAAATTTAGTTTTTCTTCATATAAAGTGACCCCCCCAAGCTTTCTCTGATCGATCTCGCGGCTCGCGCGTAACCTATAAACGCGGTATATCCAGTGTCTACAGAAATAGATGTTACTACGAGAACCGGCGAATATACACGCTTGGTGGTCGCGATGTCTTCATATTTACCGTCATCATCATCATCATCATCAGCCTATAGCAGTCCACTGCTGGACGTAGGCCTCTCCCAAAGCACGCCACTGGATGCGATCTTTAGCTTTCTGCATCCAATCATAACCAGCCACCTTTCGCAAGTCGTCATCTCATCTAGCCGGAGGTCCCGTCCCACACTACGTTTGCCGTACTATACGCTAATGTACATGTTAAATATAAAATTACTCAAGCTGAAAGCGTAGTATTTTAAAATAGGTGTGTCGTAATGACGAGAGAAAGCTGTTGACCGCCTATAACGATTTAATGAAACACCTGTATTTTTGGCTTATTATTCTTGTTGTGGGTATAATTAATCCTCGATACGACTAGCATTTACAGTGTAATTTTATATTCTTTATGTATACTATACTCGTATATCTTACCGAGATTTCTATAATAATTGGTAGATTTGTGTAACCCAACTCACCATTGTCGACATTTTTCGCTCCGGTGAAGTTTTACAGACGGCAATAGGGACCCTCATACATAGTAATTCGATATTCAAACGAGAGTCCACCGCGTTTTATGACCATTCGCTCTCAAATTCAATAGAATCTCCGAATCAACTATTTTTAGGACGAATAAAGCTGAAGATTCTATGCAATCAGGTATTCAGTTCTGAGTTTCTTATTCGTTCAAATTTTCAGGCATAATATATGAGAGTCTTGAAAATCTAATCTCTGAAAACCGATTAGAGCTTCTCATGTATTTTTAGACAAAAAGGCATTAGCTGGTTTTAAAAGAATTAATACACAATAGCTAAGTCTGTGCATAGGTAACGATAGTGGCAGTAGACTCCTATCTGATATACCTATTAGTAGGGGTTTACGAATGGAGCCTCCTCTCTGTATCGCGTTTCACCTGTTCTATGTTAACGTCCCTCGACGTACCCTGGGCAGTCAGCGACTGCCTTTAAAACTATGGCAAACCAAGTCCAGCTCTAGTTTTGTCACCGTCACTCAAGAAGAAGCACGCTTCCATATAACATCCACCCAAAGGGTTGTCTTGAATAAAAATCTCTTTTAGCTATAAGACCACCATTTTTGTATGAATAATAAGTTTTATAATTTCTATTCTTGTGTGTGTACAAATAATGAATATGCTATCTGTCTATCTAAATATGTCACACTATGCAAACTCTAACCGTTCCCCCCATTCCAGAACAACTACATCAAGACGTCCAAGTACAGCGTGGTGACGTTCCTGCCGCTGAACCTGCTCGAGCAGTTCCAGCGGCTCGCCAACTTCTACTTCCTGTGCCTGCTGGTGCTGCAGCTCATCCCGGCCATCTCCTCGCTGACGCCGATCACCACCGCCATCCCGCTGATTGGAGTGCTCGCCTTGACGGCTGTGAAGGACGCGTACGACGATTTCGTAAGTTTACCACCCTGTATTGTAGTTTTTTTTGGTTTTCAAGTGTTTTTTTCTTGATAGGGTTGCTCGGGTTGATGGCTGTCAAAGACACTTATGACGATTTCGTAAGTTTCAACCCTTGATCGGTAGTTATTTGATAGGGTTGCTCGCGTTGTCTGTCAACATAGAACATCGCGGAGTCGGATGTATCAAGGTTATAATACGACGGTTTTGTAAATGTTTGTGTGTTGCGGTTTTCAATCCTTGGTCCGTGACCTGCTCGAGCAGTTCCAGCGGCTCGCCAACTTCTACTTCCTGTGCCTGCTGGTGCTGCAGCTCATCCCGGCCATCTCCTCGCTGACGCCGATCACCACCGCCATCCCGCTCATTGGAGTGCTCGCCTTGACCGCTGTGAAGGACGTGTACGACGATTTCGTAAGTTTACAAAACAAAATTTCACCCTGTATATTATAGTTAGAGTTTTAACCCTTGATCGATAGTTTTTTTTTATTTGTGAAGTGTTTTTCTGATAGGATTGCTCGTGTTGACGGATAGCAGCCAAAAACGCGTACGACGATTTCGTAAATTTCAACCCTTGATCGGTAGTTATTTGATTGGGTTGCTCGCGTAAGATTCGACGATTTCGTAAGTGTTTGTGTTTTTCGGTTTTGCGAGCCTTGGTCGGTAGTTATTTGGTATGGATGGATGAAAGTTTTGTTTGGTTTTTAAAGTGTTGTTTTATAAAAGGTAGATTTAATATAGTACATACCGTTCATGCGTACCGAGTGCCGAGGCCTGATTCATTTATATTTGACCAAAAATTTTATAAAAAAACCTCATTACCGTCTATCCCCTACTACCTACTTACACTAACTAATGCGTGGTGAATTGACGAAACCCCTATAAAGATTAGGTTCCCGACAATCCGCTAATCCCGACGTCGTAAAGTCTTTATAGCTTCAAAGTCTTAATGGATTAATAGAAGAGGTACCTACGGTCGTAAGTGATTTTATTGTTTATGTCTGTCGCACAATACTTGGAAGCAAATGGTGAGAAATTGTCTGAATCACTAGGTACATACCGAGAAAGAGGAACTCACACGATGAAAAAATATGAAAATGATTTTTATTCTTGCTTTTTCATACAGTTTAAATTATACCTACGTAGCTTAGTGGGACACCGGCTGACTGACCGATGACCGGTGTAGTTGTATGAGGAAGGTCGAGGACAGAATGTGGCGCTACTTAGGATATGCCTATGTCCAGCAGTGGATCATTGCTTATTGTTGGCTGTTGATGATGATAATAATTATTATGCTACCTCAAGATTTCCCTGTGAAATTTGCCACGCACATCAGCTGAAATCGACGGATTACCATTAAAACAGTCATCTCATAAACAGTGAAACGACCCTATCATTTTAAATGCCTCATAAAACAACAATCAGTGAAATTTTCCATTGAAAATATAAACCTACCATCGATTGTGCTAAAACAATGCATTACTAAGACATCGCATTTATCTTTATTAGTATAAAATCACCGCATAGAACTTGATTTGTCATTCATTATAGTAATTTTAGATTGATTTCGCATGGCTAATTGGCTACCTAGTTAAGTACGGTGCTGCATTTCAGGTTAGCTAGCATATCACTGGCAGGGTAATACGAGCTCATAATGGCTACAACCCACAACTCATTCATGGACTATTTTCCCATACAACGTACACTTCCATTGTACGGACAAGGACGTGGAAATAATTAATGGTCTACAACAAAAGTGCATGGCATTTTGTTCTCTATCCTTCCAGTGAGCTAGTGTGGCCTTGGGTCACTAATCCATTCACTTGGATACAAGAAAAAATGTGGTAGCAGTGACTTGCATTTTCATCATTGATTGTTATCTTAATAGGTTCAACTTGAATAAATATTAAAATGATACAAACACATCCGCAAGCAAACACAAATAAAATACTTCTTTGAATAGGTATGTGTAGAGCTAAAGATTACATTTTCTCTAATCAAATACTCGAAGATAATGTAATATGAATCACGTAAAGTCGATCGCAGCTAATGTAAACAGGATGTAATCAAGACATAGCAATAGACACAAACGAAGCACATAGGTTTGTATATAAATGTTCGTTCATTCACCGAGGCACATTATTGATTTTTGCTGTAATGTAATTCGCTGATTCTATTGCTCATTATACGTCACGAACACGTAAGCATTACTGTGGTTCTTTCAACTTTCTTCAGTGAAATGAATTGATAATACTGATGTTATTTAATTTTTCAATCCATTTTTTTTATTATCTGTACAGCTTCTAAAATAAACGGGCAGTATTTTAGCACCTTTAGACCACGTGGCCCTACTGTTAGCTATATTACCGCCAAATCACGCCACGCGGTTAACTATTTTTACTAAAACATATTTAACAGAAAACAATACGTAAAAGGGAACGGATGAAAATCTATCAATGGAATAGATTCTGAAATAGTAATCTGAGTCAATATTCGAGCAGTTTGCTGTCGCAGCCAGGAAGCAATGAGTTTGACAGTTTCCGGTTGAAGATAACGTTTGTGTTGAGATTGCAACCGGATCTGTCTTTGTTCACCGGATTTAGCTCTCGGAAAAGTATAATTCCTATTATTTTCTTAGTATTCATATACTAAGAAAATAATAGGAATTATACTTGTTGGTAAATGAATTTCAAACCAACAATAGTTTATTGATATAAATCGGGAAGATAATCATATAAAGGCAGAATAAAGTATTATAAAGTGAGATTGAATGCAGTAGATTAGTGTAAGCACAGATCTAAGTATACAGTCAGTCACACATTTATAATAGTAACCTACCTCTATTACACATTTAGTATTTATGTATCACTGGCGCATAATTAGGTATACAATGCGGTGCGCCATTGCGCTATAAAATAAGGATTCGATTCGTTAATCGAAGATTCGATCAACTCTTGGTTTATTTATATCGTAAAATGGTGTTAATCGTAAAGATTCGTGTCAAGTCGGCAAAAATAACTTTTACTCCGGAGTTTTATAGATATTGCAATTTTCGTAATGAAAATTTGCATTCATCGTATCGAACTTGTCTGCTTATTTTTTCATGAGTGAAAAGCTATTTTCAGCTGTAAATACATGAAGTAAATGTCATTGGTCTCTTGCCGTAGCTACTGGGTTTCCCACCAAGCTAAATAAATATAATTCTACGGAACACGTCAACAAAATGCATATTTTTTTAATAAAACCTTTTTCTATGCTCTCTGACCGGACTCTTGGATTTCGTTCTAAAGAGATATGCTCATTTGAGAGATGCTCAAATTGGAGTCATCAGTGTGTCTGAAGTATCCGGTTTTTTCTGCTTCAGAACAAACACCTTATTCAAACACAGTCGAGTCAGTGTCCTGTGCGAAAAAAAGGCTAATAAATATCAATATGATCATCACCAGTAAGAGTACGCAGTATACGCACCCACCTACTCAAGTGATGTAATAAATAAGAAAAGTAAACAGTGATGTCATGTTTCTAGTGATAGTTAAGTACCTAGGCAGTTCGGGTTATTCATGTTCATTCGGGTGTTATTTATGAGCAAAAATACTCAATCAGATTTCAGCATCGCACTCTGCATTTTTTTTTCTATTATTGAATTTATCCGAAACAATTCTGCAATTAATAAATATGGGACATGTTTTGAAATAAAAAGTTTTTCGCTCGATGTAAAATTTTACAATTATTTGTCGATTGTTAAAAATCTATCTGCCTCACACGCACACACTGCTTTACTTTACTTTACTTTACCTAGGTATAAACAATAAGGCAAACTCATGAAGTACTTATTCCTTAGAGAACTTCATTGTTACAGTCATGTCTCATCGTAATGATTGGCTTGGGAGTTGTAATGACTGCTGCTTCCATCCACCAGCCATTGTTATTAATACTTTACGCACACCATAGTTATTATTAATAGTTATGATTATGACACATAATTAGCCCAAGGATAACGTTGAATCGGATTCTTTTGATGTTTGTTGTAGTTCCCAAAATCATCATAAACACACAGTTAATTTGACCATATCGTAATAAAACTGATATTTCTCATGTTTATTTGGGAGCTATTAAGTAAACAAAATTATGCTTGATGGAAAGTGGCAATTTACTAACGAAGAGCTGTTATGTTTAGTGCTATAATTTTGGTATATCGTTGTTATAATGTGATAAAGTGTGAGTCAAACATGTATTATATTAATTTAAAATAATCGAGTAGGTATGGACTATACTATAAACATATACAATTATACATATAAAATGTTGCAAAATTAGTATTATAAGTCGAAAGGCGGTGACTCAGAGGCTCTTTCTGAATAACTTTTGTTCTAAAACGTTTGACAAATTCGCGTCAATAAAATGTAGGTACTTCTCCTTAGAAACTTTGTTAGTCACGTGACTTTTTGCTATAAGAACTTTTTTTCACTGCTTTCCAAAACTCGTAGAACAAAATGTTGTTCATAATGACCCCTGAGTCCCTTTTCAGGTGACTATACTTTTGCAAAGAAAAGTGGATCCAACGTCCATACCATGCAATGCAAGAGGCGATAGGTCCTTGATTAGCGCCTATAAATATTTAATTAGTCACATGTGTAATCCACTGCTTGAGAACCTTGACTTAAATATTGTAGTCCGGTTACCTTTCTAAATACATATTTTATTGATATAGATTTTTTGATATTACAATTCAATCAATATCTTACACCTGTATTGAGGACGTTTTTCTCAGCCACTGCAGACATAACTATCGAACTGTATTTTTTATATTTTATGGTTTGTCATATTTTGTGAACTATCATAAAACTCCCCCCTGTGTGACGTGTAGGGAAAACCACAAAGTGATAAACAGTGCATGGCTTGGCGAAAGGATTGTTAATTGTTTTTACTATGTCCAAACTCCAAAGTTATTGAGTTATAAATGTAACCAAAGTGATTAAGTCACGCTGCTGATTCATAAAAATACTTTCAGAGGGTAACTATACCTTACTAGAGTTTTCACGCACGTTAAATGCGATGACATAGATTTGGGGTTAACGCAGAAGCGCCCTAAACTTCGTTTTTTCCTAAGTATCTTTAACTCGTCGTATCAAGAAAACAGATTGAATGCCAATTCTCTTACATCAATTTTCCGTAAGCTACAGTAACACCCCCAGCGCCGAATACCCTTGACAGTAAGGGCTCCCAAAACGGCATCGCAAAAACGTCTCCCTCCAACTTGCAGGTGCTCCATAGGAGCGAGTGAGACATCTTTCGATGCGATACAAATTCAAAGTTATATGCGGAAGCCCTAAACCCCTCCCTTATTCCACAGCAACGGCACCAGAACGACTCGCAAGTGAACCACCGGCGCGCCAAGACCCTCCGCAACGGAAAGCTGGTGGAAGAGAAGTGGGCGTCCGTGCAGGTCGGTGACGTCATCCGCCTCGAGAACGACCAGTTCGTGGCCGCGGACATACTGCTGCTGAGCACGTCGGAGCCGAATGGACTGTGCTATATTGAGACCGCTGAGCTGGACGGGTAAGTGTCATTTTTTTCTACTTCTGATTATTTAAAAGGGTATGTTGGTTACATTGATCTGCTTTCGGCGAGAGCCTTGTGCCTTACCATCTATTACAGAGCTCAATTTTGCACACTTCAATAGATTTCAAAGAGTTTATTTAGTATTTTTAGTTTCATTAAAACGTACTGCAATTGATGAAACTACTAAAACTTTTTAAAACCACTGAAATGAATAAGAGGTTTTATGAAGAGAATTCTAGCTTATCCCGTGACTAAAAATCTTGTCGCAGCACCCTGTCTTTTCTTCTGTGACATTTTATGCTCTTCGCCATACCTTTTTGACATGAATTTGTCATGCGCCTATAAAATTACCGCTTGCAGAGAGACGATACAAAAAATGGCGACTATGCTAAACCTTCCCGCTTTAACAGCAAAAAAATTAAAGTACCTACCTAACTCTTCTAACCTCTTTCAGAGAGACGAACCTGAAATGCCGGCAATGTCTGGTGGAGACGGCGCTGATGGGGCAGGACGACGCGCAGCTCGGCGCCTTCGACGGGGAGATCGTGTGCGAGACGCCCAACAACCTGCTCAACAAGTTCGATGGTGAGGCCCATGTTTCTGTAAAGATGCAGTATAAATTCTGCTCTAGCCCTAGCTGCTTCACGAAAGCAGAAGTGAAGGTTTTTTTCAACGCTATAGCACTACTTACTAAATGTAAGCAACACAAGCACACATCTGACGTTTCATCTGTGTATAGCATACAGTTTAACGTTAGTTTTATTACTTCTATGGTATATAGAGATCTCTATGAGATGAAGAGATGATGTCAAGACTAACCTACAAGCAGGTAGTTAACAACCTTTAGACATAAAATGAGCATAACATCGATTCCTACGTGACGAACTGTTATGCGGGTATTTCACATTAGTACCGAGACATTTAAAACAAATCGAGTATTCTCGTGCCATAGGGGTTCGTCCCACATCATGTGCAATACTCGTCGATACATCTTTAATGCATCAGATAATATTGGAACAGTATGAAAGCTTCTTGCTGACGTGTCTCCGAGCGACCTAGATGGCATTAAGGTCAATCCTTAGACCGTTTACTTTGCAGTTCAGCTTCTTTGTAATCCAGCGGAGTACCTAAGTAGGTTCATTCTTAATGGATGGTAAGCCATCATTGTTCTGTTTATAAAGTCCAACATAAAGGAGTAATTTGAAAAAGAGATCAAGTTCGAGATAGCCCAGAGCGCAACATTCCTATACCTCGTTCTCAGAAACCTAAATCAAATTATTGCACGAAATATGCACCACGACTAAAAGACCGACTAGGTATACCTATAGGTATATAAGCAGCTATAGAATAAGTAGACATGTACAGTTTTAGTTGTAAAGTTAAATAATGCCTAATACAGTATGAATAGCTAACGCCAAGGGTTACAAAGTTTACCACTTTAAAGTTGTTCTCGTGACTGAATCGCTTCAACATAAACTACAATGATGGTTCACGGCTCACGTAACTCTCGCTACCCAGTTTTATTCAGAAAGCAAATCATAGACAAGATACATTGCAACTTGCAACACAGTTGGTGCATTACAGCGCTTTGTGGGACGATTTCGTGACACCATTTGGATCTTTTATTTTAGTTTTACGATCCTAACTATGTTATTGACTTGAAGCCTGAAGACTTTCCTGTGATTTTGTACACTCCATAGGTATCGCTAGGTTTCAGTGTCATAACTCTTAATAGCAACTCGTAACTGAAAACTTGTGATATTAGAAGACTACTAAACAACATTAGAAGATTACTATGGGTATTATCTCGCTGACAGATACGTTAGTAGGATAGATAATGTAGCTTATTAGACATGTACTACAGTAGGCTATCTCTTTGAAAGTGCTCCGCCTGAATAGGGGCAATAGGTATGAAAATCAATGGGTTACGTTAACTGGCGTCAATTAGCCGCTCAATTACATTCACCGACGAGGTGTTTCAGCGGTGAAACTCGCGACGAGCGTTGTCGCACTGGTGTTGTAACTTGTATAGCTGTAATCACGGTTCTGTAACTGTTGACCACTTACGATAGTGTGTGCTTAAATTGAGTAACATCGAAAAGTTATGTATTGTATCTGTGCATTTTGAAAAACATTATACTCTGTTATGATATGAAAGTGAAAATTTATCCTAATTTAATGTGATCAAATCTCAATCTTCTCCGGACCGAGGATGACCTTAGCCAGGTAGCGGCTAGTGCCTATTATGAGGAAGGATGAAGACACAGTGTTGTCCTTGGCAGAGGCTTATGTCTAGCAGTGGACGATTACGAGCTCAACGTTTTTTATTCAGATAGGTATATGGCGATAAACGATGGATAGCGCTATTTATCCCTGAGCTGTCAGTGCGTGCACAGTACATGCGTATACACCGCACCGCTATTGCCTGTCATCGATAAACCCGTGAAGGCAATCATGCTACTTCCATTTGACCTATAATTTCCCCATCTGTCAAACCATCCCAAGTAAAAACTAACCCCTCCCTCCTCCCCCCTCCCCGCAGGCACCCTCAGCTGGCGCGAGCAGCACTACTCCCTGGACAACGACAAGGTCCTTCTCCGCGGCTGCGTCCTGCGCAACACGGCGTGGTGCTACGGCGTCGTGGTGTTCGCCGGCAAGGACACCAAGCTCATGCAGAACAGCGGCAAGACCAAGTTCAAGCGGACCAGCATCGACCGCCTCCTCAACTTCCTCATTATCGGGGTCAGTAACAGGTTTACAGCGCTTTAGAATTACACATGGCGTTCAAAAGACGCTCAGTTATAGCACTACGTTATTTTACACGTACGGTCAGGTGCAGAGAGACCTGACCCCCCTCTCATAGTAACAATGTTTCTGAGAGGGGTCAGGTCTTTCTGCCCTTTACTGTACATGGTGTTTAAAAGAAGGTATAGAGTGACGCACTGTATACCACTTTTGCAACACAGTATATCAAGATAGATACATGGTGTCTAAAAGAGGATACAAATGATAGATACATGGTGTCCAAAAGAGGCTATAGTAATCGGCACACGGCTGGTGCTACGGCGTCGTGGTGTTCGCCGGCAAGGACACCAAGCTCATGCAGAACAGCGGCAAGACCAAGTTCAAGCGGACCAGCATCGACCGCCTGCTCAACTTCCTCATCATCGGGGTCAGTAATAGGTTTAAAGCGATAACTAAGGCACATGGTGTTCAAAAGATGGTATAGAGTGACACACTGTATACGACTTTTGCAACACAGAATATCAAGATACAAATGATAGATACATGGTGTCCAAAAGAGGCTATAGTAAGCGGCACACGGCTGGTGCTACGGCGTGGTGGTGTTCGCCGGCAAGGACACCAAGCTCATGCAGAACAGCGGCAAGACCAAGTTCAAGCGGACCAGCATCGACCGCCTGCTCAACTTCTTGATTATCGGGGTCAGTAACAGGTTTAAAGCGATAACTAAAGTACATGGTGTTAAATAGACGGTCAGAACGAGATTTATAGCACTACGTTCATTTATACATGGTGTTCAAATTAAGGTATAAAGTGATACAGGTGGTTCATTGCTTGCTTTATTCGACACCTGTATTCAACTTTTGCAACACAGGTTATCTGGATACAAATGATAGATACATCTAGATACAAATGATAGATACATGGTGTCCAAAAGAGGCTATAGTAATCGGCACACGGCTGGTGCTACGGAGTCGTGGTGTTCGCCGGCAAGGACACCAAGCTCATGCAGAACAGCGGCAAGACCAAGTTCAAGCGGACCAGCATCGACCGCCTGCTCAACTTCCTCATTATCGGGGTCAGTAACAGGTTTAATAAAGCGCTTTGGTTATACATGGCGTTCAAAAGAAGATATAGAGTGAAACTCTGTATACAACCTTTTGCAAAACAGTATATCCAGATACAAATGATAGATACATGGTGTCCAAAAGAGGATAATAAAGTAAGCCAAAAGTGCAAAGACCAAGTTCAAGAGAACCAGCATCGACCGCCTGCTCAACTTCCTCACTATCGGGGTTAGTTTTTCTATATAGGCAGTACTCTTTTGCTTCTAGGTACAAGGCGGTAGATTAATATTTGTCTGTAATTCTATAGACAGTTACAGATTAGCGTTTCAGGTGATGAACATAAACAACATCAACAGTAACATTGCGGTAAATGTTTAAAATGGTTTTCAGATTACAATGCATCTTTTAGTGAGGTGACACTAATCGAATTTTATTGATCCTCTTCAATACCGCAAGATCGTATTTCTGATCACGTTCAAGTGCCAATGGTGACGATCATAACATAACCTATTATGTTTTTGGTTTTATGACCAATAATGAGTCATAAATTATCATGGATATAATTTATTGCGTTGCTACACTGATTATACCTACCAATACCAACCTTGGGATGTTTATATTCATCTTCTTGTTTCATGATAATTATCATCTATTCTAAGTCATAATCATAGTCATAGCCATAGCCGACCAACTGTTGGACACAGGCATCAAGCGGTCATAGGCGTCGGCGGTTTTGATACATTCCGCCGCACCTACATAAAATAAGTCATCATCATCACGATCCATCACGTCCCCACTGCTGGGGCACAGGTCTCCTTCCAATGAATGAAGGAAGGGTGATTTAGGCCTAGTCCACCACGCTGGCCTAGTGCGAGTTGGTGGATTGGTTTACCTATAATATGTCTTCTTCGCATAAGTCAAGGTTTCCTATGTAATAAATATATGTAAAGTAATGTTGTTATTTGTGTGTCGTCCACAGATCGTGTTCTTCTTGCTGTCGATGTGTGTGTTCTGTACGGTGGCGTGCGGCGTGTGGGAGTGGCTCGTCGGGAGGTACTTTCAGGTACATTGTTTTTTTATACATTTTCTTTGTCAAGTATGATATAAGAACAAGAATATGGATTTCTGTAAGTATGCCCTTTGGTCACTAAAGAATTTCAGTCAAAAAATATCAGCGTGGCGAATGTGCTATGGCTGCCCTAAACTTTCAAATCAAAATCGGTTTAATAAAAAAATACACACTATCGTACAGAATAAATTTGTAGTTGCCAAAATTATATTTTTCCTGCTTAGGTACTTTCATTTTCAATACACTAAAATTGTGATATGCTTACTTATTATTATTTTCTTTTTTCTTATCTCGCAGGTGTACCTCCCGTGGGACACCCTCGTGCCCGCGGAGCCGGCGTCGGGCGCCGTCGTCATCGCCTTTCTCGTGTTCTTCTCGTACGCCATCGTCATGAACACCGTCGTGCCCATCTCGCTATATGTCTCTGTCGAGGTGAGCGTTAAAAGAAAGTGAGAATTTTGAAAGTGAAAATTTAGTTTAGCAAACATCACACGAAAATTTGAGCCGTTTTCATTTGCCTAAATAGCTCTGTTATGCCATGCTATGTGTATATTAAAACTTTATTGTGTTCGTCTAATTATGTGTCTGTCCAGGTGAGAGTTCAAAGAAGGAAAACTTAGTTTAGCAAACAGCACACTCGACTAAAAATTTTGATGTTTCCTAATGCCAAAATAGATTTCAATCTGCGCTCTTCTATGCCATACCATTTAGCGGTGCCAAAATAGGGTGTAAGTTCTGATCTGCTAAGTTAGTTTGCTATGCAAAAAAGTAAGCGCTGGTTTTCAGTTGAAATTCTTGTTAGAGGTATTTTTTTAACTTTACTGGCTGCCTGAACCTTCTAGTAACCAACTCTTGTAATCCAATTTTATGCCACACATCGTAACGATGCAATATGCCCCAACCCTCGTAAACATTACTTTGCTCACAGAAACGTAAAAAATACAGTTTGAGTAGATTAAAGTAGCCGTGCAGTCACGTAAGCCGGCAATATTTGCGTGCAAACTTTGATATGTGCGGAGGTCATTGCAGAACTACCATCATTATATTATAGATGTATCTTTGTATTCTTATCTGCAAAATTCCCACTGAATCATGACCGTTCCATCGCACGTTGCCATCTGCGTAAACATATTTATTAATTGTGTACACTACACCGATACATAACATAAACAAAATATCATGTTTGCGTACCTACTCGCGTGGCCATTACGTGATTATTTACGCGGTGTGTTGTTTGTTTACAGGTTATAAGATTCGCGCAGAGTTTCCTCATAAACTGGGATGAGAAGATGTACTATGAGAAGACGGGGACCGCCGCTAAAGCGAGGACCACCACGCTCAATGAGGAGCTCGGTGAGTGTAATGAGACATCAATATTGTCATAGGTCTTGTATTAAGAAGCATGATATAAAAAGCGATGGTAAAAGGGGTCCATAACATTGCCTGATTACTGCGAATGAGACACATCAATAGGCAGCCCAAAAATACATGATCAAAAGCCTTATGCAATATGCATCTGTCAAATACTATATCAAACTCCTCTTAACCGCTTACGTCCCGCTGACCCATTGGCAAACCAGACAAAATATATTTTTAACTGTCTCTGTGTTCTCGAGATGTGAGAGGTTAAACATACTTTTGTGCTAATACAGATAATTTCCCATCTCTCCCCAGGCCAAATCCAGTACATATTCTCGGACAAAACGGGCACACTGACACAGAACATAATGACGTTCAACAAGTGTTCGATCGCCGGCATCTGCTACGGGGACGTGGTAGATGAGAGCACGGGCGAAGCGCTTGACCTCAACGAGGTATGCAACCTCCTTGCTATCCCACCAAAGAGTTTTGAATCCTTATTCTTAGACTACAAAGTATGCAACCTTTTTTACTTTTTCACCAAAAAGTTTGTTTGATTCTTTAGACTATTTACACAGTTTTATGAGTAACGTTTTTGCGTGTGGTTTTTAATAGTGTGCTGCTGAGTATTTTGAACTGAGGCACGCTTTAACAGTTATTTAGAGTTTTTGGTAATACGTAAACTGTAGTTGGCAGATGTTTTGTAATTTACACAAAGTCTTAATTAGTAACAGATTAGATTTCTTTATTAGTACATTATCTACAGCTCAATATAAAAAGTAGATAGTCAAATATGTATTACGAAATACAGAATGCATGTAGATTGAATCGATACAAAAACTTTACCCTCAATACCCTCATGCATAGTTTCGTGAAACGTCAGATACTCTTACCTGCATGATGTTTGAAAATCATCAATCTACACAAAACCTACTGAGTGTCATGTCCATACAGAATCTCATTATATCCATTATTCCATGTGTTGTCTCTTGTCCATGTGTGACATTGTGAAGTTGTGCTATGTGTCGAAAACTGGTGCATGGTTTCAAGTAATCCTGATAAATCTAAGAATGACATTTTAAATTGGTTAGTTGTGCACCCTTTTGTTTTTTACAAGATGTTTGAACACTCATACGCTGCAGGCACAGTGAATAGCGATTGTAGTGTTGATGCATGTCAGTCCACGTCCACTATAGTACAATATTAGAGCATACACAAGCCACCACTATGCTTTTTTATCACATCTGACACAATTTTTTGTATGCTCTTAGCGACTGACACGAAAATAGGATTCTATGTTTCTTTATGATTAATATTTTGTACTTACTGAAAGTTTATTAATGTTAGGTAGAATACATTACCTATATTTTGAGTTTTATTTATCAGATATAACCTTATAATAACATAACAAATATTTCAGTTTGAAAGGTTTAAGCATTATCCAAATAATACATTGTTGTATCTTATGATTTTATGGAGAAATATTTAATAATTTTGACAAAGCAAATTATAATGAAACCAACTTATCTGAACCGGTGAGAGCATACGAACCTTACTTTTTTAATTAAAGTCTTGACCACCCTTTGTGGAGAAAGAGATAAGCAATGCGATAAACTGAGAAGAAAGCCAACAACTCAGATAATAAGTTTTCACTGTAATTTCGCTACGACAAAATATAGGCACTGAAGGTAGGCATATGTGTTAAAACGCGAATGACGGTAAAGGAGTCTCACTGAGTGATGTATCAACTGTAAATTATACAGCCTGTTAAAAAAGGGTTATCGAAGTAAGCCGAAAGGGGGTGCCAATCCAAACAACTTAAGTTTTCAACAACTTTTGAAAACCCTGCGCAGTCAGCGACTGGCTACTCCTTTCACCAACGCTAGATCGGCCATTATCACCGAGACGGTAAAGCCTGCAACACACGTTGGCCGAGCGTTGCCGAGTGAAGGTCATGCAAACATGTAGCCGGTATATTTGGCTTGTCTTTCCATCGCTCGGTGTCACTTAGTTGAGTATGACAAGCGTCAACGTGTATAGACCTCGTAAGAAGGAGAAGCAGTGCGTGACGTGTGTGTGTGTTGTGCAGCGGTGTTCGACCCGCGCCGAGCGGCTGGGCCAGTCGCGGGCGCGCCTACTGGATGCCGAGGCCGACGCCGGGCGCAGCACCCCCGGCCCGAGGGCCGCCAACCCCAACGTACGATGTGTTGTTGTTACTACTGCTGGGTTGGCCGGAGGTTTAGTTCACGGTGGCAGCGGTACGGCTTTGTTATGACCTTTTGAATTGGTTAAATTATTTGTGTAGTTAAAGTTTGAAGATGTTATTAAGAGTGCCAGATTGGCTTATTTGTGGTAAAATATTGGGAAATTATATCAGTGCAACCGTGTGCGCTAAAGAGACAAAATAACATATTTTTCTTGTGGCCAAAACACAGTAACGTGATGTAAACAACGTTACAATTTCTTGATGGTTTTCAATAGAGTTTTACGTATAAAAAGAATTCGTCACTGCCGGCCGCTGCCATGTCTGTCTGAATTGAGCCTAAACATAGGAGTCACGTAAGGATTCGCCCCATTTTTACGACATTTCAGTACTTACAAAATATGTGAAGTTTAGTGTCAAATTAGGCGATGCTCATGTAATTCCTGTGTTCAGTACAACCGGCCAACTCTCTCTCTGCTGGATTCACGGGAGGGTGCGTTCCGTAATGGTAGCACAATAAGGACTATATTTGGACTAATCTCTCGCACTAACTAATCTGGGTTACTCTGTTGGTTTATGGTAGCACAACCATGGCGCTGAAGATTTTAATTTTCTTAGACTTTGATGGTCGGTATTTAATAAATCAAATGCACTTTTTAGTGTAGATAATTGCCGGTTGAAGTTTCTGTACTTGTAATGAAACACTGGATCTAGATATAAACATTAGGGAACGCACCCTGTTACAATTAATAATATATTTTAACTTGAGTCAATGGTATTTTCATATAAGTAGTTTATAGTATGTTTTTTTTACTATGCATCGATTCTTTTATAACTTTTAAAGATGTGTATAGAGTCCACTTTATGTTTAGTTGTTTACAAATTTCACACAGAATATGATTTTGTCTTTACATAAGTCTCATCTTATGTAGTACCATTAATTATTGTGTGTAATGATATATTATTTTCTACTCTGTCTATCCATAGATACATTATTTATGTTTATAGAATTGTTGTTCTATTAGTTTTAATATCAGATCCTCGATGACTACTAACCAATTTTAACTTATCAATCGTATCATCTAAGAAGTTAACTACTAATGAATGTTTTTTGTATGTAATGTACTGCATGCGCTTAGCATCTTGATTCTTGTATATTTGCAATGCATTAACATAATCACTACCATTATTTTATGTGCTTCAACTGGGAAAATACTATACTTTTATCCTCGCTTATTGACTCATAACATTTGACTTTTTTTGCAAAAGCTTCGATGGTATCTGCTTGTAAATATGTGTTAGGTGTTTCAGTAAGTAATTTTACTATAATATGTAATAAGTGAAGTTATGAATTTAAATTTTTAACTATAACATGAGCTGTTATCCTGTGGATAAATATTTTTCTTTTCTCAAAAATAACACTTTTATCCCAAGTAGATAGATATCTTTCTTGCAATGAATTGTCCCCACATATTATTATTAATATTATATTTGTCATTTCACTCCAATTTTTAAATCTTGATATGGATCTTTATCTATAGATCTCTCTCTCCTCTCTTTAACCACGTAAGCGCTGGTTCACTCGTACACTGTTAAATATGTTTGTAACGTATCAACATTATTTATTATATCTATGGACGTTTAATACGTCCTCAACAGTGTATGTTTGCAGCAGCCCTTATTCTAACCGACTTTCTAAAATCCATAATATCTGTACAACAAAAACACTAGAGAAAGCATCTTATCTGACCAAAATTTTTCTATTCCTTCTTCTGAGAATCACCATTTCTTCTATACTTGGCAGACCAGGGGGGTCACTCTAGTTATATGACGTAAAACTAAGTTTTTAAGCGCTACTACGCGAGCCACGTTGCATTAAACGTGCCGATTGCACGACTGCTCTTATACGTTCGTTCGTCGTCACTTAAGAGTAATCCTCCTGATGTGCTGCTTTCACAGATCCCTCTCACTCTGAGGGTCTCGGCATATATACCTAACCGTAACATAAAGCGATCGCCTTTTTTTCCTCTGTCGCGAGCTCGCGTTCTCCTAGTAGACAGAAGAAAAAGAGCCGATCCCTTTACGTTACGCTTAAATCTGCGGTGACCTTAACCCCCTTTTACCCGCCCCCACAGAGCACAGAGCCTTTGGACTTCTCGTTCAACCCGGAGTTCGAGGCCGAGTTCAAGTGGTACGACGGCGCGCTGCTGGCCGCGGTGAGGAGGGGCGAGCGCGCGCCGCACGAGTTCTTCAGACTGTTGGCGCTGTGTCATACTGTGATGCCGGAGCAGAAGAACGGGAGGTTGGAGTATCAGGTAAATACACGGAAAATTACTAGAAGTTTGTAAAGCTAAGCACAGCGAAAAACACGCATTGCCATTTCTATGTTTTTCTCTGTCGCACGCGCACAGTAGGTAATTGTGCCCTAACGCTCGCTCAGTAACTTTGATGGCTGGCGGCAGAGATAAATAAATAAATAATAAATGTATGCAAACATACCTAAAAGCTACATTTGTGATAGAATAAATTGGATAAAGAGAATTTGGAGCGCATCGGTGCATCACTAGACGATTTGCGATCGAGCAATATGGCGCGCCCCATTGGCGTCGCGTAGTTTCTTCCGTTCTGCGCACCGCATCGATTACATGATTTACCCGCAACGGTATCGAAATGTTTGTAATTTTATATTAATTTTGTGTGTAGGCTCAGTCCCCGGACGAGTCAGCGCTGGTGTCGGCGGCGCGCAACTTCGGCTTCGTGTTCCGCGAGCGCTCGCCCTCCACCATCACCATCACAGTTATGGATAATAAAGAGGTCAGTCGATGACTCCAGTAACTCTCACTCGCGAGCAATTAAAAGTTTCACTTACTAAAGGTCTTCGCACATTACCGGCGACTCGCGGTTTCGAGTCGCCGGTGAGTTGTTATAATGTGCGAAGACCTTATATGCAACAACCCAATTTTTTTTAAACATTAAATTTTAAATTCGGAGAAAATATTTACATTTCTAGTTGGTTGAATTCTGATGCGGTGACATATGTACTTCAATATTGCAGACATGCTAGCTAGCAAGGTAGACATGTAGCTGGTATTGGCTGGATGAGGATGGCCGAGGACAGAGTGTTGGCGCTCCTTGGGAGAGGCTTGTCCACCAGTGGAAAGAAAGAAAGAAAAGGATTTTATTTAAAAACGAACGTGGACGAACATGGGCGGATGATTGAACTAACAGAGCTTACGATGCTCTTTATAGGACCCTGTTTACTAAAATCCATCGTCTAAAATAATGTATTTTGTCTTTGTTGCAGGTGTATGATTTGTTGTGTATATTAGATTTTAATAATGTTAGGAAAAGAATGTCCGTGATATTAAGAAAGAAGGATGATGGTGAAATTAGGTTATATACAAAAGGTGCTGATAATGTAATATACGACAGATTAAAAGCAAGCGAAACAGAAGTGAAGGCGAAAACCCAGGAGCATTTAAATGTAAGTTGACTTAACTTTGTTTATAATATTTAAATATTAATATATGCTTTTGCCAAGGGTGAATAAATTAATTGTTATCGCTTTATAACGCAATATGCGTGAGTTTCAATTCTCACGTTAAATTAAGAATTCAGATAGTACACAGAATACCTTTTTAAAAGCAAACGCAAAGCTTATGGCAGTCTTTCACACAACACTTTTGAACACTTCCTAACATACACATTTCACACTCAAAAAACCAACAAACTCTTTTTACATTATTTATTTCTTTATGCCTGCCTGTAGTAACTTATAAAACAATATTAGTATGTGCAGTTACTAACATGCAAATTACAATAGTAAAATAATAATATTACTTTTCCATTGCCACCAGAAATTCGCGGGCGAAGGTCTCCGCACGCTGGCGCTGGCGTGGCGGCCGCTGGACGAGCGATACTTCAACGAGTGGAAGCGGCGGCACCAGGCGGCGGCGCTGGCTATACACGACCGCGATGAGCAACTAGACGCTATCTATGAGGAAATAGAGACGGATTTGCAACTCGTCGGTACGTGTGTGAAATTTGTCAGACTGTACTTGTTCTTTGTAAAATATAGCATGATCCCTGTGATTGACATATCCTTAGAAAACCGGCCAAGTGCGAGTCGGGCTCGCGCACAAAGGGTTCCGTAGCAGCAAAATTACAGTTAAATCAACCTATCTCAAAAACTATAAGAGATACTTTGATCAAACCAAAAATCGTTGAAAGAGTTAATTAGCATGCATCACCTCTATTTCTTTTAGAATTTTATACCCCGTAGTTATAAAAATAGAGGGGGGGGGACATACTTTTTACGACTTTGAGAGCTGATATCTCAAAAACCGTTCACTTTAAGAAAAATGTTTTTTAGAAAACTTTATATCATTTTAAAAGACCTTTCCATTGATACCCCACACGGGTATGTACATCGAAAAAAAAAATTTCATCCCTCAGTTACATGTATGGGGGGCCCCACCCCCAATTCTTTTTTTTACTATTTAGTGTCATATTTTTGTAGCGGTTCATACAACACATATTCCCATCAAATTTCATCACTGTAGTACTTATAGTTTCCGAGTAAATCGGCTGTGACAGACGGACAGACGGACATGACGAAACTATAAGGGTTCCGTTTTTGCCATTTTGGCTACGGAACCCTAAAAAGTAAATAAAGTTGTATTTTCCTTGAAAACGAACAAATGACAAAAAAATATGGATTTGACAGCTGTGACAGGGTTCATGCTATATTTTACATAGTATAGTTAGACAACGAGTGGAAGCGGCGGCACCAGGCGGCGGCGCTGGCTATACACGACCGCGATGAACAGTTGGACGCTATCTACGAGGAGATAGAGACGGATTTGCAACTCGTCGGTACGTGTGTGAAATGTGTCAGACATACATTTTATTCGGCATTTGTTAGTTTTCAAAGGAAAGCTTTATTTACCTGGTATAAGGATCTGTCAATCACATTGCTCATGCCATATTTTACAAAGCATAGTGACGAGCAGCTAGACGCTATCTACGAGGAGATAGAGACAGATTTGCAACTCGTCGGTAAGTGTGTGAAATGTGTCAGAGTGTATTTGTAGTGGTTTGTACTTATACTTGTAAAGTAAACGATGAGCCCTGTCACTCACAGTGTTGAATGCTTAGCTATACCTATTTTACAATACTAGATTGTAACTTTAACGTTTTCTTTTTTGACAGGCGTAACAGCAATAGAAGACAAATTACAAGATGGTGTGCCAGAGACAATAGCGAACCTTAGTATGGCCGGCATCAAGATATGGGTCTTAACTGGAGATAAACAAGGTAACTATTTGTCTAAGTTCATAACCTACGTACACTTTTGTATGAAATACACAGCGAACACGCTTGCGCTTGTTTTGGTAATTATAATTATGTACCACACACCACAGATACCATGTTATTATTTGATACCAAGTTTGGTTTACTACTACTAATTTATTAACTGTAGTTACTAAAACTCATTATTAGGTACACTTTACGCAGGCCAAAAATGAGCGAAAGTTACTCCGTCATGCCAAAAATTTACCAACACATTTGGCGATGCATATTATTTCAATAAGTGAGGCCCCATTCCTGCGTTGTATTTTTATAATCCGTTGAGACGACGCGACGCAGTGCACAAATGAGGCCTTACGGTGAAGTCAAACGAGCGTAATTTTGTGAGTGTGAGCCGCGTATTTTCGGTCGTTTGTCTTAGGTATTGTCCTCACTACTCTCGTCCCCCCGCGCACATTTTTCTGTCGGAATACGCGACTGACAACTCACGAAATTACGCTCGTTTGGTCGCCTCACTCTTAACTGCTTGGCGATCATAAACTCAACCACCAAAACACTAACAAATTTCCTCCCCTCCCCGACAGAGACGGCGATAAACATCGGCTACTCGTGCCAGCTGCTGACGGACGAGCTGGCGGAGGTGCTGGTGCTGGACGCGGCGGCGCACGACGACGTCGAGCGACAGCTGGACAAGTGCCGCGAGTCGCTGCGTGTCGCGCACACGTTTCTGCCGCACGGTGGGTTGAATGAGAGAAAGAAACAGTAATTTTACACTGACAGTCGGGTTGCCCACTTACCCGACTCTCTCAGCACAAGCTCGCTTGTGTTGCGATCCACCAAATGCGCGTTTTATCAATTGCAACGCCGTATTTATTGCAAATCGCGATATGGTGACGTGTAGCGGCAGCTGAAATAGATACAATGTGTATGTTTGTAAGGTCTGCTTTTTAAACGCAGATACTAAATTGACAGATTCTGAACGGTTCATCAACAGTCGATTGCCTGTCAATTTAGTATCTGAGATTTTAGGTATTTATATTTTTTTTCCAACTTTCAACAGCTACATAAAGTTGTTATGTTACAATGTGTGTAAATAAATAAAATAAATAAATAAAGTCTGGTTTCCGCAGGCAAACCGGACACGAAGCCCGACGGCGACACGGCCAACGGCGGCGGCGGCATCGGCAAGTCGCCCGGCCGCGCCAACGTCAAGCTCAACGCGCCCGCCGTCTCCGTCGTCACATTTAGGTGGGAACTAAACACACACGCACACAGGTAGAGAGGCAAAGAGCGAGTCACATATACGCCTTTTTTTGTTTTTTTTGTTTGATCTGTCTTCCTTTGCTTCTTTTGAACGTCTGTCGTTTCTTCCCTAATGACTTGGTGCGGTTGAGTGTAATTTTGTAAAGATGTGCAAATTTTAATATAATGATTAAAGGGGCCGTCCATTAATCACGTGAGGACGTTTTTACCATTTTTTGACCCCCCCCTCCCCCTTGGTGATATTTGGTGAGGTTTGGGAACACCCCCCTCCCCCCCTTGGATCACGTGTATTTTTTTGGAAGTATAATGTAAAGGCTATTTTTGACTGGAAAAAATATAACGAAAATTGCGGCGGGCGAGTCAATCAAGGTCATACTACAAATCGTTCAAAATTTTGGGTCAGAAATACCTAGCGCTTTTTGTCAAAAATTAATACATGTGATGTCTAACCAGACCCCCCCTCCCCCCTCGTGATGTTTCGTGAGGTTTTCCGTACGACCTCCGCCCCCCTTTGAGCCTCACGTGATTAATGGACGGCCCCAAAGAAGGATATCTAAAAATGTGCAGTATCTACCTACCTAGTATAAAATTATGCTCAAGTGCCGTTTAACATTTTTGATATTCAGTATATTGTGTAACCTTTAATTTTCAAAATTTTATATGTACTTACTTAGGCACTAAGTTTTGGCAAAATTTAAGCTCTAACTGTGTTCTATCGACTAACCGTCTTCATATTCAAAATTTTATAATGATTTAATAATGCATTTCTATTTGAACTAAACGCATTAATATTCACATTTTCTTTCTGTATTACTAATCCAATCCTCTTTTTCACTCAACTGTTTTCGTTTTTTTCCTTTTCAATAACCAAACCTCCTTATCGCACACAACTACCATGTCATATCACACGAGTGCTCTTTCTCTCTCTTACCTATAGCGCCATCACTGTCATCATTGTATGAACACCTCTAGTTATTAACAAACCACTTAGGGCGACTTGCACCAACAATATTTACCTCGGTATTAATTTGTATCTATATGTATAATGTTAGCTTGGTATCTTTGGTCTACTGTTTAAAATTATTACTAGGTGCAGTCGCCCTATGTTGTCATAAATCGTATCTTAGCTGAGCAGATAGTCATGTTAAGCTAGACTAGTTATTTTTTTTGTTATTATGTTGTAACGTCGTGTTCGCGATCAAACTGTGACAAATTTTCAAATTTTTTAAAGTGGTTTAAAATATGCTTACCTTGACACTCAGCTCAAGGTACGTTTTGAAACAATTTAGTTTTACTTTAGTACGTGTATGTCTTCATTCTGCCAGAAATATTTGCTTCAAATAGTTTACCACAGAAAGCAGTATAAGTCCTAAACAGTTTGCGTAGAGTTCAATACGGGTAGTGCGATCTTTATAGATCTCACGAAAGGGGTCTCTCAACTGTACCTTTTATAGGACTGGCGCGCACTGGCCAGTCAGCGACTGACAACTTATCTGAGGCTAATCCTTTCACTACAACAACATACCCTTGACCATCTCTAGAGTATGTCACCGACATGCTATGTAGATCGTTTGACCGTTCACATAGAGAGCAATATCCCAGCTGCCCACAACAACCCTTCAACAGTCGAGTTTGTTCTGTCAAAAATAACCCCTAACCCGTCGCATAGTGTTGACCCCCCTAGCTGTTTACAGTAACTAGACAAGCAATGCCTTCAACAACTGGCAGAAGTAACCCCTAACCCGTCGGCATAGTGTTAACCCCCCAGCTGTCCGCAGTAACGAGTACAACAGCGGCCCTCACTCGGCCGAGGCGGCGGACGCGGCGGACGACGCCAACGGGTTCGCCATCGTCGTCAATGGACACTCGCTTGTACACTGCCTGCATCCTAAGTTGGAGGAGAAGTGAGTATTGCTAACTATAAAGTCCTGAAAAAGTTATCCTAACTAGTAATTGTTCAAGACCGTATTTAATCGATCTATTATATTGATTTTTGCACAAATCCTGTTTTTTTTAATTTATCTAAATGCAAGTAAATACCTAGGTAACTAACAATGATAAAAAGTCAGTTGCAAAATTGCACTCTTCATTTTAGAGCGATAGGGTTTGTTACAGTGAGTGTCAGTAGAGCTCTAAGGAAAACTGCAAAAAATGACATCATCTAACGATCGTCCACTACTGAACATAAGCCTCAATCGATGAGCCTGCAAATCAATAGTTTGCGAAACAAAGACAAGATCATTCACTGCTGTTAAAAATATGCAGACATGCAGTCCAAGTATGAAGTCATGAAAATATAATATATTATGTAGAGTGCGATTTTGCACTAAAATTCAAAGAAGTCATTAGTACATGGCGTGAGAAGCGGGACCTTACCCGACTGAACACCGCTCTACCATTTATACATCATGTTTGTTTCTCTGCTCAGGTTCCTGGACGTAGTTCTTCAGTGCCGCTCGGTGATCTGCTGCCGCGTCACGCCGCTGCAGAAGGCCATGGTGGTGGAGCTCATCAAGAAGGCGCGCAAGGCCGTCACGCTAGCTATAGGGGACGGCGCCAACGACGTGTCTATGATTAAAGGTTGGTTTTTAGGGATATAAGGATAGTAGGAGTAGAGTAGGAGGAGGTTAATAGATCTGAATCTCGGATGGACCGGATGTCACATGATTGTGTGATGTCAACGATGGACAGATATGGAACAGGTAGTCTCAGGGAAAATGGTTTATCCACCAGAGGTGTTACCGACAGATGTGATCCATAGAGACAGCTTGGTTCAAAAGGCGATGGTGTTGGAACTCATCAAGAAGGCGCGCAAGGCCGTCACGCTAGCTATAGGGGACGGCGCCAACGACGTGTCTATGATTAAAGGTTAGCTTTGTGGACGGTTTTGTGACTTGATATGAATACGCAATCACATCTAGCGGCTTCGAAAGCGAGTGCGACGGAAATCTTTAGTTACGTCTTGACGTGCGCGTCCCATGCTAGGCCTTCGACGTCCTTCAAGACTGGAGAGTTATTTGCATACTCTCCACACTTGGCTCATCATCATCAGCCTATAGCAGTCCACAGCTGGACGTAGGCCTCTCCCATAGCACATCACTGGATATGATCTATAGCTTTTCGCTATAGCTTACTACATCCTAAATAGTTACAACTCACCTAACCTCTATCCATTCTACTCCCTAAATTTTCTGTATTCTTTTGGAATTTTTAACTTACATTATGTGCTCTTTAAGCATACCTGAAATACAAAGTACGTAGCGTACCTTAGTTCAGGTTATTACATAGAATAGTTATACCTTACAGTGAAACTATAAAGTCCTGAAATTAATGTTTGAGGAACTAAAATTTTCAGGAGCCTGGCACCATTAGAAAAGAAACATAAAAGTCATAACAACTGTTTATGTCAATAGGCGGTTGGCTGTTTTTTTGAATTTTCTTATTAATTATAAGGATAATCTAGATAAAAGCAACAATTTACGCTTGGTTGCAATTAGGAAGATGAAGAAAAATATTCGTAGTCAAGCTAGTGAAGTTATTTATCGACTTTTAATACAATGTTTAGCGGAACATCAAGCTGGACACATTTTGTCGAATTTGGAGGATGTTTACGCTCGTACAGCGTCTATGACGGGTATGTAGCATTGTACAAATGGTAATAACTCATTTTTTCTTAGTACCAACGCTTCATTTATCGATAAACCTAGGTTTAGAGCCCAAGTCGAACATTGTTTACATACCACTGATTGTAGGTTTCATCTGATTTCAGTTGAGTTAAACCATAACATTTTGATACTTGAACATATATGTTTATTTAGGTACTTACTAAATTCACATTGTGTGAATTTGGTGGGCATTGTGTAACTCAAAAAGATTTTTTTATTTTATTTTATAGTTATATCGGACCAGCGTGCCAAAGAGGGCAAAATATGGAATATTTCTAACTCCTGGAAGAAACAGAACTGGCCGTCCGAAAAGAGAAATTGATGTCTTTACTATGTGTGCCCTTCGTCAACAGATCCAGTTTTTTTATACAGTTGTAATAACGTTATCTAAATAAATATTTATTGGTTTCACTATTAGCATTCATATTAACACCTTCTAGCTTGTATAAGAGCTTTTTTTGTGGATAGTAAGTTGTTTTTAAATACATAAATAGGTAGGAAGTTAACAGGCAAAATTTCAAGTATCAAAGTCAGTTATGTTTCGCTATATAGGGTTGCTACATGAAAGATAGCAGTGCCCTCATTTAATTTCAGGACTTTATAGTTTCACTGTATATGATTTTTGTGGAATTTTAATAAATTTATCTTATCTTATTTTATTCCAGCGGCGCACATCGGCGTGGGCATCTCCGGCCAAGAGGGCATGCAGGCGGTCCTGGCCTCGGACTACTCCATAGCTCAGTTCCGCTTCCTGCAGCGCCTGTTGCTGGTGCACGGCCGCTGGTCCTACTTCCGCATGTGCAAGTTCCTCAGATACTTCTTCTACAAGAACTTTGCGTTTACCGTGTGCCACTTTTGGTTCGCGTTCTTTTGCGGGTTCAGTGCGCAGGTGAGTTGGTTGTTAATTTTAGCTGCAACAGTTAACTACGAAACTAATTTAAAACGGTGGCACTAAAGCCTACCTCCCAGCCCACATATTATGCGTTTGAATTCCCTAGCATAGTCAATGGTATTGGTATCATCTAATAATATAAATGCGACAATGGTAGCTATTCGGATGGCAGAAATTCTATCGCTATCAAACTATAAATTTTGCTAGCAAAAAACGTACGGGAACAATCGTAGAGTTTTAATTAAAGAAATAGTGATTTTGACAGCTCGAACATTAGATTTTGTGCCTTCAGAATCGACCTCAGTGTTGTGTTTACTTTTTGCACTAGGAAACATTTCCCACTAATCGCAATCTCCGCCCCAACAGACGGTATTCGACGAGATGTTCATCTCAGTCTACAACTTGTTCTACACGTCACTTCCCGTCCTGGCGCTGGGCGTGTTCGAACAGGACGTGTCGGACGTGACGTCACTGCAGTTCCCCAAGCTGTACGCGCCCGGACACACCAGCCAGCTGTTTAATAAAACTGAGTTTATTAAGTCCACGCTGCACGGGTGCTTCACGTCGCTCGTGCTGTTTCTTATACCTTATGGTGAGTTGTAGGTTTAAAATCTTTTGATTATATCGGAGCCTCATGTAAGGGTTTTGCAATTTATGAAAACGAAAAAGTTTACGTTTTTTTCTGTAATTCATTATATGGCAAAAATTTTATGATAGTTTCCGCTAGAGGCACTTCTTTAGGATTGATAGTTTTTCAAAAACTATCAATCCTGTACTAGAGGTACTACGGACTTTAAAAAAGTCCATCATCATGTTCTCAAATGTTCAATAATCATGCTGTACTTAAGTGTAATCTAAAAGGACCTTGTCTTGGGAAGAAAAACGGAAGAAAGAAACTCCTGAGCCGTATCTATCAAAACTTCTGATACTCACTCTCTTAATTTTTTGTCAATACTCGTCGTATCAACTCATATTTTTGTATTACAAATGTTTACATTGTCATTATGACTTTATGTAAAATAAGTAATTAATTGTAACTATTGTTTATTCGCAGGTACTTACAAGGACGGGCTGGCGGCGGACGGCAAGGTGCTCTCCGACCACATGCTGCTCGGCAGCGTCGTCGCCACTATTCTAATTATAGATAATACTACACAAGTAAGTCATATTTTAAACATGTATTTATTTGTAAGTACTACGTAAGTAGAGATGTTATATACGAGTTACGATCCGCATTCTGAATCACTTTTGTCTAAATCTTATGTTTGCTTCCCCAATACATAGTTTGTTCGCTTCGTGCTTTTATTGTATAGGTAGATACATATTTTTTTTACGAATATACCTACCGTAATGTTATCCTAACTAATATTATAAATGCGAAAGTAACTGTGTCTGTCTGTCTGTTACGCTTTCACGCCAAAACTACTGAACGGATTTGAATGAAATTTGGTATACATATGGTCTAGACCCTGGGAAAGAACATAGGCTACTTTTTATCCCGGAATTCCCACGGGAAAACTTTTTAAGGCGAAGCGAAGCGCGCAGGAACAGCTAGTTCAAAATAATGTTCATCAAAGTTCAGCGACTGCCTTTCAAATGCCGTTTTTGGACATATTTCGTGTTTCTGCTGTATTATTTTTAACTTTGTATCTATGCCGTGGTTATTTTTAAGTTATTTCCCCCTCTCTCTCCCCCCAGATAGCGTTAGACACAACCTACTGGACGGTGTTCAACCACGTGACGATCTGGGGCTCGCTGGTGTCGTACTTCGTGCTGGACTACTTCTACAACTACGTGATCGGTGGCCCGTACGTGGGCTCTCTGTCTGTGGCGCTGACACAACCCACCTTCTGGTTCACCGCTATACTTACTGTGAGTTTTGTTGGGTTTTAATAGTGAAACCAGTAGATTATAAAGGACTAACGAAGATTTATCGAGATTAGTTTTCACACGACACAGCATACATGAAGTATTATATTACATCTCTACAATAGACAATAAGTACCTACATAGAAAACTAAACCATTGGCTGTGTTTACAAACTCCTCCAACAAGTTTTTGCGGTGGCTATTTCAGACAAAAGTATTGCCAGGGCAACTTGTGTCATTTCGTAACATCGTGCGGTATTTTGAGTGAATGTGATGGTAACTTTTATGATAACGTGTCATCGAATAGGATACAAAGATTGTAATAATCGCGATCGACTGAATCCATATTTCGAAACTATTTTGAGGTTGTTGGTATTTGTTCTGATTCAAGATTAAAATGTCTATGTAATTTCATCTTCAGCATCAGACATACCAGTGCGCTTTTAGTGCAGCATAAAGTGTAGTAGCGTGGACGCATATACATTTTGTTTTATCATGGAAATCGTTGTCCATATTAGGAACAATAATACCTAATAGTTATAGTATGCTGTATGACACGACTTTTTATCGACCAAGTACCTAATCTACATTCCCTCCCCCCAGATGATAATCCTCATGGTGCCGGTCGTGTCCTGGCGACTGGCCTGCTCGCAGTCGCGGCCCACACTGGCGGAGCGGCTGCGGGCGCGGCAGCGGTGGCGCGCGGGCCGCGGCGGCGCCCCCGCCCCCCGCACCCCCTCCGCCCGCCGGGCTAGAAGGAGTGTTAGAAGTGGATACGCGTTTGCTCACCAGGTAATGTAGTTGTGTTGTGGCCACGGGTGTTACTCTGTATGACTTAAAACGAAGATTCGCTGCCGCGTGAGCCACAACTCTATCTGGTTCGTTCCTTTTTACGTCAGTCCCAGGAGCGGATGGATGAGGGCGGCTGACGACAAACAGATATAGGCCTATATGTATAACGTAATTTATAATGTCACTATGTTTACGAAGAAGTTGTGGAATGAGTATGTGCAAGAATGTAATAAAATATCCATGTTGAAGAGCTGCCAATCGGTGAACAGTGGGACTAGACTGACTATCTAAGTGCAGTTGAACATCTGTTACTTGAACCTCGAACTACAACTTTAACAAACATTTCCTTATCGCATTCCAGGAGGGCTTCGGCCGGCTGATCACGTCGGGCAAGATCATGAAGCGCATCCCTCACGCAGACGCCGCCCTGTCCGCCCTAGCGGGCAAGTTCCAGCCGCGCCCGCCCTCGCCCGCCCCCGGCACGCCGCCCTCCCCGCCCTCCCCGCCCTCGCCGCGCGCCCCCCGCCAGGACCTCGACTCCGTCGACTTATGAGGGGACTCAGGAGACAAGTGACGCTTGCAGCTTGGTGCAAGCGCTACGGACTGTGAGCGTGCTTATTGGCTAATGTTCCTCTTCTGACAGCTGTTGATTGGCCAATCAGAGGTGGTTCAAAGCGATAGCGGGACATTGAGGCTAGTGGGCGTCTCGTGAGAGTGATAGTGTGGGAGCTCCTCGCCTAGTATTTAGTTCGATCTCAGCGGCGCGGCCGTTAGCAACACGTAGTTAAACTTCATCTCCACTATCATTAGGTATTCTTTTCTAAGGAAAAAAAGACGAATGTACAATATAAGATCGAGGTAAAAAGTTTGTAAATACTTAAAGAACTTACAAACGAACCATAATTTTTTAAATAGACGGCATAATGTCGTCGAAACTCATATTGTGATAATGTTAATAGATTTTAAATTCGTATTATATTACCTATATTAAATTATATTTGTTGATCGAGAGTATATATTGATAGATATTTATTATGGGTACATACTAAGATTACTCTTTTATATCGGAAAAGTGTGGTTGTATCGTAATGTTCGTTTATTTGTGTAGACGAATTAGTTCCCCTCTCCCCTCTGTAGACAATTCCATTCCTCCTTCAGTTAACATTTCCAGTCTCATGTAAAACCGGCGTTGTGGTGATACCACTGGGTCGGTCGTCCCCATTCTAATAGTTTTTATTAAAAACATTGTAATGTTTTGTGTTTTTTTTACTTTTTCAAAGAACCCAATTATATGGGGATAAACCACTGTGCCACGCCAACATTCGTCAACATTCGTGCTAGGGCACGTTTCATTCCATGGTAAAGTTTTAGTCCTATTCCACCACGCTGGCCCAGTGTTGGTTGGTGGACCTCAACATAAGCTAGCTTGTGCTAAGAGCATTGTCGGGTAAGTGCAAACCGACTGTCAGATGTTTTCAAGCTGCCCGAAGACTATGCCTAGGCTTCACGACTGCTGGCGAAACAGCAACTGGGACCCACGGCTTAACGTGCCGTCCGTAGCGCCCAAAAAACAATCACTTGAAATCGGTCACTCATCCTATTTTTGACCGTGCCATGTGTTGCTTAACTTCATGCCCACATTGCCGAGCGATAATATAACAAGGCTCCTAGCTGTGACAGTACGATTATGTGCTTCACATTCATTTTGTATGCCATGCGTCTTGCACATTATGTAGCAACATAACACGCAGGTGTACGGTTACTGAGACTGTTCCCAATATTTTGTTAATTGTTGAACCTGTATTGTTTGTTCCCACACCAACTTGCCTAAATGATTAGCGCTTTTCCTATTGTCTACGTGTCCGACCCTACTCGTAGTTAACGTGCATTTAAAACTATTCTGTGAATTTTCGCAAGCAGTAAAAATGTTGCATATTAATATTGAATGCAATATTGTTGTTCTTGTCTTACAAACAGTGCGTTCACAAGTTAATTACGCCTTAATGAGATTGCCTTGTCCCAAAAATATCTAATATACATAAAAGTATAGTAAATTATCTGTGGTCATTTGGTGGCAGCAGCAGTATTAAAGGGACTGACGATATCATGTCACATTTATTATGAACGCACTGTGCCTTAGGTCACAATACGGTTATCTGTTTCATTCTTTTTAACTTAGGAAGGAATGACAAACTATTATTTAATTTGTAAGTATTTCACTCATGCGGCCTTATTTATTGTTTATTTATTTCAAATGTTAAAGAATGTATTAGTGCCAAAATCAACTAATGCTAAATCCTTGCAATGCATTCTGTGTGTATTTTTATTAGTTGTTTAAAATGTTGTTTTCTGTTGAGTACTTACCGGTCGCCGCCGCCAATATGAGGGTTTCCTTTCCGTCGCAGTCAAATTTAATCTATTTTTTTATTTAAATCAATGGAAGATTACCGTAATCTATTCTTTTATACTTATTATATCTTAAGTTTATTTACTTATATAAAAAAAAGTGTTTCACTATCAAGATCAAAACTATGTCTGCTTTAAAATGTACAATCTACCTATAGCTATGTAAATAAGTATACAAATAATAGCGCTGTCCTATGGAATCATCATTTACAGCAGAGGCTAGCTAAATTAATAATTAGATCATTCAATATTTCAACATTGCGATTTAAATATGGTTAAAATCCTTGCTAAAACGTAAATAATAATTTAATAGCTTTTAGGCACTATCTATTTATATCGCAATGTTCTGGAATTCAAATGAAAATATCTCTGCTTGTAAGTAATTGATCAGATATGTAAATAAATAAGCGAGTCGTGATCGCGGAGACGACTGTAGCATTTCCACTGCGTGCGAGAGTGAACAACAGTTTGCTTTCAAAAACATTTTTTTAAATAAATAATGTACTTCATGAATTCTTTATTTTTAATTTATTTATTTAACCCTTCCCTTACTAATATTATTTGAAAATAGCTATTGGTTACGCCGGTCTTCCGCATAAATTTTCTGTTTTCTGGACAATATTGGACATCAATAAAATACAATAAAATTGTGAATCTCGCGACGAATACCTACCTACCCTGGATGCATTGTGTTCTTTGGAGAGCGTAGTTTGGTGACAGGAGCATACTTCTTTGAGATTTGCAGGTATGTTCAAGCCTTCTACTTGTTGATCAGCGACGAGAAAGTCATTTGGTTAAAAATAACATAATACATATACAGTCCACTTGCTTTTGTCTTTCGATACCCCTTGAGGGATTTACGCACCAGCAATCACTTTTATAATTAACCTTGACAATTTAAACACAATCTATCCTACCTCCACTATCCACATTCTCTCAATTCATGGTAGGTATTTTTGAGCTTTGCATACCTACAGAACATGGTATTCCCTACTACGTGGATACACCTCCGCAACAAGGTATTCTAAACACGTTTGTCATACAACCTACGTAAAACGTAAAAACGGTCCAGTCCGAATCTGCCAAATATTGTTCATAATTTTTATAGAAGACTACGGCACAGTATGAAACTTTTTGAAGCACTCATTGAGGCAAAGCGGCACTTGGCACTGCTCACAAACGTAGACAGTCTTGCGCGAGCGTCCCTCCCGCCCCGCGCACCACACACACGCCCGCCGGCCCCGCGACGACCCGTCCGCCCCCGTGAGTCGCCCCCCGCCCCCGCCCCCGCACGGCGCGCGGGCGATGAAGTGCCTCTCCACTAGACGCGCCTCCGATGACTCAAAACCTGTCTGCACCGCCCGCCGCCTGCCCCGTGCTGACCCCAAATGCCTCTTCATAATCTCTTCTACGAGACCCAAACTAAACGCAGTCTGTTTCTTGCAGCCTGTACTACCAATCAAAATAGAACTGTTCAACACGGTCGCATTGAGTAGTCTTTTAAACATTCTTTTCTGCCAGGTTTGTGTTCTATCCACGCACGGGTCTACAGAGTTATGTTCAGTCGGTGATAAGAAGGTGTGGAGGTCTTTGACGACTGACGGCAGGAGTCGGGGGGCTGTGGCGGCCCCATGATGCGTGGACACTGCGTAGAGCGTGTGTTGTCGGTCGCGGTACGCCCACACCGCCACGTCGCCGGCGTGGCGCGCCGAGCAGTCGCCAGGAACTAAGCAAGAAGAATGAAGATCAGAAGGAAGATCTCTTGAACTAGATAAAACCCCGACACAGTCAGTGTTGTTGCGTTTGAGCAGACGCGCCAGTGGGGGCGAAGAGAACCGCTCGTCGAGGAACAGTCGGTGGCCGCGATGGAGCAGCGGCCGCGTCAGCTGTACCACGGCGCTCGCGTGACGGGACAGCCACACGGGCTCTATTATAGAGTCATCGCTCAGGACAGACAAAAGGTAGCCCGTCCCACACTCTACCAGCTCGTAGTATTTTATACTATTGGATGTTTTTGACTGTAAGTTGCGACATATCGAGGTCTCGTTGACGGTTAGGTCGGGGCCCGGCGAATAAGCTTCTTTAAACTTTTTGTTGAGGTGGTCTATAACTGGTTTCAGGTATAAAGTGGGTGGATTGATCGGACGCGTCGGATTATCTCCAACCTCAGTGACGAAATAAAGGGCTTTGTTCAATAGCCAATATCTGTTTTCAGTCATGAGTGTGCTGAAAATGTTTGTTTTTAGTAGTGCACTGTTTGAAAAACAAGATTTTATTGAGGGCATTCTTATAATGCCGAGCATGATCCAAAATGCGAATAAAATCATTATTTCATCAGCGTTAGTATCACGCCAGTCTGTTTTAAACTTTTCTGATGCGGAAGCTATAGCGAGTGCGTGCGTGTTTGTGGCTGTTGCAATGTGCTGTAGAATGTCGTCACTCCAGTAGTGTCTGAATGCTTCATAGGGCGTGGACAACTTCAGCTGCACACCTGCTGTGGCCAGGAAGGGCTCTCTGATTTGGTTGAACGTGGATATGTCTGACCACTCGAAGTTGAAGGCAGATTTATCGCTATTCATAAAATGGTACTCTGCCCTATCGCTGTCATAAAATTCATTGTTACATTCATTACATTCAGAGGTTGTGTTGCTTGTTTGTGATGTTATTTCTTGCTCGTTACTTGGTTGTGGTACTTGGTCACTGGTTTGTCTTGTCATGGCGATGTTCTGGACCATTTGTGTGAGTGTTTCTGGGATATCCTCATCTTTAAGACAGATGTCGCGCGCGCCGCCCGACGCTCGCACCGCGCCACCCGATGACTCGCGGCTAAATACTACCCAACTGTAATTGTATTTAAATAAGTTGCTTTCAGCAAGAATAGTTTAAAATTGCACTATTATATTTATTTCTAACATTTGCATAATCTTATTTCTTGGACAGCAAAGGGCCTCTTGTCACTTTCTTAAAGGTTAAATGATTTCAATCATTCAATTTAAAGATAACAGTTGTAACTAACGGGAGTGTGGTGTAGGAAGTAAAAAGGCCGGAAAAACACTTTACGGGTTTATATTGAAAACAGGCACACGAAAATACAAATTTTACCGGTCAATTAAAGCGCTCGTGATAACGGCTAGACAAAGACTTAAAAAGACTGAAGGTGGCCGCGCTTGCGCCGCCGATGCGGTGGTAGTGACGTCACATACGCAACTACATTCACATGCAAAACATTTTTGAAGATCGTTTACTAATATTTAATACAAGTTATGGATACATATCGCAATAGTGGTTACAATCATAAATAAAACAATTAAATACCTAACTATGGAACGCGTCGTCAACATTCCCCCCCCTAGTGCTGACTCAGCACTCTTTACCAATAGGTATTCTAGCGACGCGCGTGACTGGTCGCTTCCAGCGACCGGACTGAGTCCTGACCTCGACGAGCCGGACCCTGCCATCATTACCTGGCAGGACTGTCTCCACTAAGCCTTTCCGCCAAACGTTCCGCGGGGCATCAGGCTCAATAAGATATACTAAGTCACCTACCTGTAGTTGACGCGCCTGCTCCTCATTCCATTTCCTCCTCGGAATGAGCTCCGGCAGCACCTCTCTCACCCAGCGCCGCCAGTACATGTCAGCAAGAAGCTGCGCCTTCCTCCACTGTTTTCTCAAATTGAGGTCAAATTCCTCGAACGCTCCGATTACCGGGAGGTTTGATGAACTTCCGAGAAGAAAATGGTTAGGAGTAAGGCCCTCCGTGCTCCCCGGTTCCACTGAAACGTGCGTCAATGGGCGGCCATTCACCATGTTTTCGACTTCAGCCATCAACGTGCCTAAAGTTTCCTCTTTAGGGGCACGTTCTTTTAAAATAACTTTTAATGAGGTTTTGACACTCCTCACCAATCGTTCCCACGCCCCACCCCAATGGGGACTTACTGGGGGAATAAATTTCCACTCCATCTCGTTGTTTACCCCATCAAGTTTCAGGCTCTCCTGATCTATATCCCTTATGGATTTTTTAGCTCATTATCGGCACCTCGTAGGTTAGTACCATTGTCTGAGTAAATGAAACGGGGCCAGCCTCGCCTCCAGCAGCGCGGCCTGCAGCTCCAGGCGCGGCACGGTGGCCGGCTTCACCGGCGCCACTCGGCATCTACTACTTACAAATGCAACACTAACATTCCCGTGACAATCTATCCAACGAAAATAGGCCACAGCACACATCGCCTGCGTGGAAGCGTCGCAAAAAACGTGTAACTGTAGTTCATTAAAGTTATTATAATTACCTACACTCGGGGTAGCGGCATCGCTCGCTGACCTTGGGCGCGTCAGCTGTGGTGACGTCATCGCCGCCGACGTCACGGAACCCGTATCAGTCAACACGGGGAAAATAGATGAATAACATCTAGGTATTCTCACCTTTTCGATAGTTTTCAGCAACTCGACCCATTGAACCCATTTTTCAAATGTATTATCCGTAATTGCGTCATCCCATCCGATGTTAGACCTCCAAGTATCCTGTAGCATAATTTTACCTTGAATTGTAAAAGGAGCCAGGATTCCAAATACGTCGAAGATGGACATTACTACTCGTAGTAATATTCTCTTCGTCGGCCGTTGTTTCCCTGTGAGTATATCGTCGGGGATGCGTTTCAGCGACACGTCGAAACCCAGCAAATCTTCAGAAGGATACCATATTAACCCTAGCGTGCGCTCACCAAGACTCTGCTTATCAATTTTGAACCTTATAGCAGCAGTACTCAAGGTGGCCGGCGGTAAACTATCTAAGACGGCCGAACTATTACTTGCCCAATTGCGAATCTCAAAGCCGCCGGATTTATGTATGTAAGATACATTATTTACCATCTCGGTCGCGGTGGCTTCGTCGCTAAAACTATCAATATAATCATCCATGTAATGTTGTTTTTTAATCGCATGCACTGCGGCCGGCTTAGATAATTCAAACCGGTCCGCATTCTTATTTTTAATAAACTGTGCTATAAATGGGGAACAGCTGGCACCAAAGATAAGAGATTCCATTGTGTATGTCTTTACTGGGGTATTTAAACTTTGACTCGGACGCCATAAAAACCTCAGGGCGTCTTGATCTTCCTTATGAATTTTGACCCTTAAAAACATATCTTTGATGTCACCAATTACAGCTATTTTATTTTCTCTAAAACGTAACATAATACCGAATAAAGATTCCAATAGGTCCGGTCCTGTTAGTAGGTAATCATTTAATGATAAGCCTTTTGTTTTCGCGGCGGCGTCGAAGACCAGCCGGAGCTTGTTTTTGTTTGGGTTATCAACTCCAAAATGAGGTAAGTACCAAGTACGTTCAGTAGGGTGACCATCAGCTGTTAGTTGTGATGCAAAACTGTTATCTAACAAATGTTGTATGCGTTCAGTATACCTTGTTGCGAAGTCCTTATTGGCTGCCATCTTCTTCTCTACACTCTTCAACCTGTTTAAGGCTGTGGCGTAGCTTTCAGTCGGCATTTTGCAACTCTTGTCCTTCCATGGAAGACTGACAAACCACCTACCGTCCTTTAAAGTGGCCGACTCCTCAAGTTGCCGACGAGCGCTTTCGTCGTCAGAATTCGGCCTAGGTTTTGTTGACACACCTAGTGCATCAATAGAAAATCCACGTCTTACCTCGTCGTGGATGTCCCGCAGTTCACGCGCGACGTCGTGGTCACCCGAGTCGGTCAGGAAGTTGACCAGCCCCGCGCTCGCGGCCGCGCGCTGCTGCTGCACCGGCACCACACCATGGACACACCAACCTAGAGGGGTTAAAGTTGCCGACGGTTCCATATTTTTACCTATTCGACTTTCAATACTTTGCAACAGGTGACAATTATCTTGACCAATAAGTAATTCAGGTTTGCAATCAGTATAATAACATAATAAAGACTCATTTTTAAGGAATTTCAGATTATCATATTTTTCAAATTCAACAATAGACAGTGTTTGTAACGGTAAATTGAGTTGTTTACAAGTACGGGCAGTTATAGAATGCATTACATTGTTCACACCAGATAAGCTTACTTGAACTATATTGCTTTTGAATACCATCTCGTTATGAGTCCAGGCCCCGCGCACATGCACGGTGTCGGGGCGGCCGCGCAGCCCCGCGCGCGCCGCCAGCTCCTCGCTGACCAGCGATATGGTCGACCCGTCGTCCAGCAGGGCGCTGGTGTCGTAGGCCCCATTGGGCCCGTGGATCCGCACGGGTACTACCTTCAGTAGGACCTTACAGCTGCGTGTGCCGACGTGCGCTACCGTCTGCGCCGCAGGGGGGTCCTCGAGGTCAGCCTCACTCGAGGCGGGTGTCCGCGACGTGGTGGCCGCGGTGTCCCTGCGTGGCTCGCTGCTGCCGGCGGCGTCGTAGTGCAGTAGGCGGTGGTGGGCGCCGCCGCAGCCCTCCTTGTCGCAGGCGGGCGCGGGACACTGCTCGCGATCGTGACGTGAGATGAGGCACTTGAAGCATATGCCGAAACGTTTTACGTGCTGCCATCTGTCCTTACGTAAAGCTCGTTTGAACTTTCTACAGTTTGTGAGCTCGTGTTTAATCGCGCGACAGAACGAACACTTGTTATTATTGCTATTCACTGCGCCCGTTTGATTCGAATTGACTAACACTGTATATGGGCGTGTCGCACTATGATCGGTATTTTTATATTTATCACTTCGCGGGCACAATACACTTAGGTTTGCCGTGGACGTTATCTTCACAGCCTCGTCGCGCAGGAACTCGGCGAGAATCTCCAGGCGGGTCCGCCCAGGAGCTGCATCCTTGATGAGCGGGAAACTGTAATCAGACCATCTCGGTATGAGCACTGCTGGGAACTTCGATAAAATTATGTTCGTTATGTTCATGCCTTGTAGATAGTCCTCTCTCCCAACAGCACGTACAGCTGCTACAAAGTTTTGTACTTTCACCGAGAACGTCACAATGTCCCTGTGATACTCGGTCGACATGGGGGGCAATTTACGTATGTCGTTTATTATCTTAGATATTATAATCTCCGGGTTTCCAAATCGTAGCTCCAGTGTCGACATTACCTCTCGTGTCGACGTAGCCGTTATTAATAGTGCAGCAACGGCTTCTCTGGCTGCTCCATGTAGGCACTTACGTAACCTCCAAAGGTTTTCCTTCTCGCTGAAGCTGCAGAGCGACGTGGACTCCTCCAACGCTTGTTTGAAATGGAGCCACTCCATGGGGTCGCCCGAGAAGCTTGGGAGGTCTCGGGGCGTGCTCATGCGACTAAGTAAGTTGGAGTTACCTGCATTAGAAGCCACAGCAGTAGCTATTTTCTGTAGTGCACTGGCCAACATTTGCACTGTCCCTTCGCTGCCGGCGGCGTCGGCGTGAGCTGCCGCGGGTGCCGGCGGTGGGCGCGGCCCGCCCGAGTACAAGCCATCATCGTGGGCAGGCTGTGCTGTTAGTGCTGTCTGTGCTTGCTGCTGGTGACTGCGGTCCAACCACTTCTCGATTTCTTCATTGGATTTGCCTTCTGACGGCTGTGGACTGTAATTTTCTTCATCTTCCAAATCGGCAATATCTGCCTGTAGCCGTTTGTCAATCAGTTCCATTTGTATCTTCGCTTTTTCCTCAGCTGCCTGCAACTCTAACCTTTTTCTGCGAGCTATTGAAGATGATGACGTCGACTTAGCAACAGTTTTTGAACCGGCGGCGGCGGCCGTTACTCGACCGTTCGGTGCCGACCTCGTGCTACCCTCAACTGCGAATGTTCGGCTAAGCATCATCTTCTGTTCCATTTGCGGCTCAATTTCTTCAATTTTAGGCGGTTCGCTTTCAGCATGCCTCCTCAGCGACTGACTTCCCGTAGGTTCACACCCTTTCTTCACTAATTCGCGTTTCACAGCACTCCGTGTGTTCACCATTTTACCGTCCGTTTTTGGCGTGTGAAACATTTAGAATCCGGCTCGAAGGACCACTTTGTAACTAACGGGAGTGTGGTGTAGGAAGTAAAAAGGCCGGAAAAACACTTTACGGGTTTATATTGAAAACAGGCACACGAAAATACAAATTTTACCGGTCAATTAAAGCGCTCGTGATAACGGCTAGACAAAGACTTAAAAAGACTGAAGGTGGCCGCGCTTGCGCCGCCGATGCGGTGGTAGTGACGTCACATACGCAACTACATTCACATGCAAAACATTTTTGAAGATCGTTTACTAATATTTAATACAAGTTATGGATACATATCGCAATAGTGGTTACAATCATAAATAAAACAATTAAATACCTAACTATGGAACGCGTCGTCAACAACAGTCTAATCTATCATTTAATTTCTAAATAAATAATTAAAATATTTACCTTTCTTCATTCTGTTTACAGCTGTACTCTGTCTGAGAGAATAGTTGGTTATAGTCGATGCGAGGCAACCATGGTGGAGATCTAAACAAATTCATATGCTTATTATAATTGATCTTGTTTGAGCACATTAATTTGTATTAGTTTGTGGCTGTATCTTTTCAATGATAACCATTTTTTTATACATTTCACCTCTGAAGGGAGATTGGATTTGTTATTGTATTTGATTTCAAAGTTTGGTGCTGATTTCATAGGATATTTACCTTGAACTTTCACTGCAAGGAGAGGACTCAGCTTGAAAGTTCCTATTGAAATTTTCATTAGATGGGCAGACCCTAAGAAAAAAAATTGCTGGTTAGGCTGGTGAAAACATGGATATTTAACCGACGTATATGGCATCCTTTTAAATATGTACCTATATATTGATTGAAAATTAGATTTAGATTTTAGTTTTTCCACTCACCATCTTTCTTCAATATCTTCAACTTTCACATCAACTAAAAATGTCGGTAGATCTTCATCTTTTAACTGAAAGATAAATATATTTTATATCTACATTATGTTAATACCTAATGAGTATTATGTTAATACCCAATGAGTTGTTACTACAGTTTGTAGAGCACTTAAGGCACTTACCTAGAGGATTACCTCTATTAATAAATGAAATGATTTATTTTATATTTTACCTGAGAATTATAATCCTGAGCTTCGTCTTCGGACAATCCTTGATCACTATCCTGATCATCTAGAAGAAGATCATAGTAGTCTTCCCCTTGGTATGGATCACGGTAATGATCCATCATCAAAAGCTATTATTTCAGATTGTGATGGCGATCCTGGAAACTGGAACGTTCCGTTTGATGGTGGAAGATACCGTCTTTATTTAACTGTAACTTTTCTACTCCATGAAAAAGTTTTTAAACTTTCACAAAGAAAAGTAAACTTTTCAAATTTTAGTAGTTCAAAAAAAGTCGTAAAAGTTGAAGAGATTTTTTTACACACATGACCACAGAACCACAGTACACTGTGTCATATTTGACATTTGACAGATGACAGCTCCGAATATTAACTTTCCTCCGTCTTCTCGTCGATCGAAGCACGGCATTTTTTTTAGGTAGGTTACACTATTTAAAAATAGATTTTACACATTCTATTTTATTTTAATGAGATGAAATGCGAAAAAATTTGGAAAAATTATATTGAGTTCCTCACACACATCTAAGGTCGTTATTATTCTGAGATGGAAACGTCATAACGTCATATTGACATGTTTTGTTTTCGTTTGTATTCGTATGATGAAGACCCGCCTGTACTTAAATTTTGAGGTTATTTATCACAAATATATTGTATTGTAGAAAAATATTGAAAAATGAGTCAATATTATAATGTGGTGCCGTGGTTTAATAGTGAAGAGTGGTGTGCTGTTTATGAGAAATTGTATTCCCAGCCGCAATCCGTTACCAACAAAGAGTTCGCCTTAAATGTGTTACTTATTTGGAAAGCGAGATGCCCGTCTTTACCTTCGGGTATAGAGTCTACTTTAAGTTTACTGGAAGTGCACGTTGAAGATTTGAAGGCCGACAATGGTCCGCGCAATCATCAAGTGCTGCGGTTGGCCTATTCCTCCGCCATCATGAGATTTGTAAACCACATGCTGGACAAGGAGACTGCAAAAGGATCTAGCCTGTATCAGGCTGCAAAAAATCTGGACATCCCAGAATGGATAATAGATCTTCGACACGATACCGCTCACAACAACAGCCTCCCTTCAATAGAGTTACTGAGAGAAGCTACAGATATAAGTTTGGATTGGCTATTGAAGAATTACTGGCATAAACATAAACAACACATTAAAGATTATTTAGCCAATAAAGAGGATATTATTATTGAAGATTCTAAAATAACGACGTTAATGAACTTCTGTTTATCACTCAGCATCTGTGCTCATTCACAGTGTGACATTAAAAGTTTAGCCCAAATTAAAGACAAAGACATGAGGGAGTCCATCATCAGCGACGTGCGGGAGGTTTTTGGAGAGGGAGTGGACACTTCCAATGTTAGTGCATTATCAGTAACAGCTCTTATCAATATGTTGAATGTGAATGCAAGGCGTCTGTTGAAGGGGAAGAATACAAGAGTTCACATGAACCAGGCACTGCTGGGGGAAGACTCCCTGTTTCTGTCCTTACCCTTTGTAGAACTGATGGGAGAGAAGAATGCCTTCAAAAAGAACTATTTGAGCAAACATTTTGTGCAATGTTTTGAAGTGCTACTAACTTTCCTACATACAAATGATTTAATATTAGACTTTATTTTGGAACTCGTTTCCAAAACAAAAGAAGATATAGAGTTTGAAAAGAAGAAACTTGCTGCTATTTGGATTTCAGAAATATTAAAAGCATTAAAAAGATCTCAAGAGTTCTTGCTTAAAGCACAAAGGTACCTATAATTAATTTCATTTAATTTGCAGGAGATTTTTTCAGGTTTCCTATATTGTTTTGAATTAGTCATTATTACTCATTATATATATTTTCTATCTTAATCTTTACATTGTTTTAATTTCAGCAATAGAAATGACTTAACCCATGAAAAGAAGAAAGAGCTAGCATCAAAGTATCACCACTGGTTCCCCAATGAGAAGAGCTGCTTGCTTCTCAACCTACAGAAGGGGCCTCCCGTTGAACTGACTGACATCAACTTCATCCAACCAATCATAACTTCATATAACCCATACTTGACATACTTCATAAAGGATCTTTTAAATCTACTGCAGAAACTGCTTCCAAGACCAACAGTCAATAAGATATGTTCTCTAGCAGATATGATATCAAATCCTGACAAATTCTCAACATCACTCAGTAAAGTTTATACGGTGGACGACTTGCAGAGTGCCATAGAGAACCATCCTGTGGCGGTGGAGGAGAGTGACTCCGATTGTGTAGAGATACATGAAGAAGTTGAAGAAAATACTGAGGAGCCACAGCTAGTGCCAGGTGGTATATGGAGGCTGGCTCCCCGCGCCCACAGCTGGTTCACGACGCCGATAGGTCTGCTGCCGTGGCAAGTCAATACTCCTATTGAAAGTATGGATATTGATTAATTGCACTGTTAGTTTATGACTTAATATTCCAAGTGATGACAAGTGATGATCATTTTATAAATGTTTATAATCAAAGTTGTGTATGTGCAACTGTACACTAGTATGATATATGAAAATAACTTGACTAAATAAAACAATTACATTTTCTCCACAGCAATTGTTTATTATCTTTATAGTTGTATACGGTATAACATTTTGGTTACATATATCGACACATTTTATAGGAGGCCTATTTAATAAGTTGAACAATATACATGTTTTAGTATATTACAAGGTATTAATGATTAACATGTAGGACAAAGGTCACAGTCAAGTAACATAATAATAGGAATATAAAATGACAATATGTAAAATGGCATAGTATTGGTCCTTAATATGCTCAAGTAAACTTAAAAAATATACTAAGCATTATTCATTATTAACATTTTCAATGCTATCATAGTATTGCTTAGAAATAATTATAATCCAATATGCAATAGTAAAAAGCGGCAAATAAGAAAAGATTTAAAAAACATGTAAATTTTAAACAAGAGACGATAGGTAGTTTTTTTTCCGTCATGTAACAACAGATCTTAAAGAGTCATGGACCACAACTCATTTATAGTACATTAAACTTTGGAACAAATCAATTCAATTAATAGTGAACAATAATAGTTTCAACAATTTAGAAGTATCAATTATATTATATTTCATAGGCACCACTACATTTTAAAAAGGATTCCTAGAATGAATCAATAACTCAACAACAGACAGGCACTTACCTAAAATTATTCATGTGATACAGGATGACATAGCTATTATATAATAGTACCAGGCTAAGGGTAAACATATTAAATTAAACTATATACATATTTCTCCCAGCACCCCCAATTTATATACATACACTTCTAAAGTGTACTTGTGTAGCCACATTGCACAATTATGTCTTTACAATACAGAGTAGCCTATAGAAAATTAAAATTATGAGTATGTTTTCCTACAAAGAGCGCTCTGGCTATCATTAGTGTCTAATAAAATGTTTAGTAAAATATAGTTGTTAGTTTTTTATAATCATAAGATTAAGCAATGTAAATTAATGGCTCGACCGAAATAATGAATAACTTAAAAATAATGGGTGCCCCAGACCCCAGCCAGTGATATACATAGATTGTGTGTTGAGTTTACAGTTAACTAGTGCTTTAAAATTCTTATTTTTAATCTAGACGGCCATACCTCATTAATTGTAATCATCAGACAGTGATAGTAATCTCCTGTAAAATTATAGTGTAGTTTCCGACATAGTGATAAATAATTCTCAATTAAAGGCACGGACAGACTCAGCTGTGGCACAACCATATAAAAAATAACAGTAAATTCTCCGCAACTTGGAAAGATGAGATTCTTTTACAAATCGAACCTATAAAAATTACTGGGGCAATCCTTACATTAAAATAATAAAATTCTAGTTGAGCTATAGTTCGTTTAAAAATTGATTCCACAAAATTATAAAACAGATTTCACAGCGACATTCGTTGTTAGAGACAGTAAATAGTTACTAAATACAATAAAAGCTATACGGGATTAATATATTATGTAGGCAGAAAGCGAAACGAATCATTATTTTGTGACTTAACATATACAATAGCTTATGAAATAGACAGTCTTTTAGATAAATGTAAGCAAATAAAAAAGTATAAAGCAAGGTACATAGTAAGCGGTTTAAAAATATATGTATATTTTTGGTGTATTGTTTATATACTTTATTGCCGCCTTTATTTGGAGCTGGAGTCAATGTCATGGAGTATAAATTCAGATATTTTATATAATTTTTCATAAAATATATGTTAAGTACTTCTTTCTATAAAAAAAATATTCGTATAACACGGTAAATAACGTATTTATGAAAATTTGATTTAATATTAATAGAGTTAATGTTCAGTTCAGTTCTAAAATGCCTTTGGAATGATAATTGAAAAACAGTCTGATATCGAAGAAGAAAATATTGGCATCATATACAAATAAATTTACTTCAAAAATGTTCTAACCAACAAAGTAACAGTAGCGGCAAGTATCGCTTTTAATCACAACAATGAAAATATGAAAGGGATCGTTACAACATAATAATTATATTAGTTGCGCTAATAGAAGAAAAATAAATGTTAAGTAGAAAAAATACGACTATTCAAAATAGTTTGTAGAAATAGACTATTAGGATGCGGGGTTACGTGGACCGGTTTATACATTACTCTACGACAAGTGGATAAGCTCTTTACTAGTAACAGTAACATTTACAACAAATATAATGTTCTTAATATTCTTCATACACACGGTCACATATGATTACCCTCTAATAACACGTTAGAATCTATTAGCGTTCTCGCATTACGTATTCAGTTTACGTACATGCCAGTCAGAGTTGATGTCCCTATCATTTTGCTACAACTACCGTAGGTACAGTAACTGGCAAGATAATATACAGGAGGTTGCAAAACTGCACGGTAAGCAGGAAAGCTCTCACATCTCCGTTTTGTGAAGTTATATTAGACCTCATCTATTTCTGCAACCCCTGTATCATTTTAAATTTTAAAACAAAATACCTATATGAGTACTATGAACACCGACTCAAACTACATCGACATAATATTTTTCAATTTAGTGTATTTTTATCTTTTTGGAATGATTTCATATCAGTCACTACTAGCCGCTGTGTGCTGAACATGTATTCAAAGAAATTAGATAGTTTAGTCGTGGAAGAAAAATATACCTACAATAGTTTGTACAAACCACTGACAACATAGTATAATTTTAACTTCATTATTTTATAATCATAATATAATCATCAAGAAGCAATATAATATTTGGACGTTGTATTTATATAGTTGGCGTATGCACCTTGCACACATTATCCTAAACACATTAATTACCCTATTCAATTGGGGCATAGTGCATATTTATAGTCATTGAATTAAACGACTCATCGGACATTCATACTCTCTTCTTCACCAACACACTAGTTCTGAAACCACATAGATCTGGTGGAGTGAAATTAATCAATCAGAGTTGGGCCATTGTTCTTAATATAAACATTTAGAATTTCCCAGCGACATTATAATGCAAATACGACATCAAGTTCGAACTGGACAACTACGGTCAGGCGTATGATTGAAGATTTAAATCTATCGCACCTCAGCGCTACGTCATCATCATAGCCGATCAACCAATCACAGCACTGTCTTATCAGTAGCGCTGGTTCTTCTTACCCCAATATCTTCATTAACCCCGGATTTTGCTTGCCAACTCATTCGTTAACAGGGTATGGCATATTTTGTGCGGTATTTTTCACCTGTCCGTGGTATTCTCTCAATCAAATCAGCATTAATGTTCACCATTGACATAAGCCGCAACTAGCACGTGGTTACCTGTGCTTGTATACAGGGTGTTTAATTACACCATGATGGGGTCGTCTGACGACAGTTGCCGGTGCAGCAGCCGCTGGGAGCGCAGCGAGGCGGCTCCGCTCAGGTCGTCGGTGCTGCCGAACTCGCCGTCGTGGTCCGTCGTCGACAGCATGTCGTCGTCCGATGTCGTCCTGGTGGGAGTAAACATTGGGTTTAGATTGTGCTAAGAAACTCAAGAAAGGAAGAAAAAAATTATTTTATTTGTGTGCGACAACAATAAATACAGAAAATCATACAAAACAACAAAATAATATAATACAATAACAAACAAAGATTGCAGTCTATAGGGTCAAAAAAGGCACTTAATAATAGTAACAGCAGGAAATCTGTTGTTTACACAGAACAAAGCATGTTACAAGGGCGGGGTCTCATTGATGCGTTGCGTCGTCGCAGTGTCTTCGCTGCGTAGGTTTCCATTATTTTTTTAGGACATGCCGCTTTAACTAGGTATTAATGTTGGTAGGTTTTTTTAACTCACATCGCTGCTAGATAACTTAATAAAATTAGCGATGTCTATTTGGTTTTAGAAATCACGTCCCATAGCTCAACAGCCTATGCCTGATTTCACCTACCGAGTACAGTGGCCGAGACAGTATCCTCGGCTGAGCACTCGGTCACTTGATAGCCGTTCATTGGTCCAGGATACTGTCTCGCCACTCTACTCCGTAGGTGTAACCAGAGTTTATCAGATACAACGTTACACTACCTGACGAGAGTGGGCAGCTTGCTGGTGAGGATCGCCTTCACCTTCTGTATCTTGTGTATGTTCCTATGTCTCTATGTATTGAGCCGTTTGGGCTGTGCGTGTATAAATAGATAGATGGATTACCTGACGAGAGTGGGCAGCTTGCTGGTGATGATCGCCTTCTCCTTCTGTATCTCGTGTATGTTCCTATGTCTCTATGTATTGAGCCGTTTGGGCTGTGCGTGTATAAATAGATAGATGGATTACCTGACGAGAGTGGGCAGCTTGCTGGTGATGATCGCCTTCTCCTTCTGTATCTCGTGTATGTTCCTATGTCTCTATGTATTGAGCCGTTTGGGCTGTGCGTGTATAAATAGATAGATGGATTACCTGACGAGAGTGGGCAGCTTGCTGGTGATGATCGCCTTCTCCTTCTGTATCTCGTGTATGTTCCTATGTCTCTATGTATTGAGCCGTTTGGGCTGTGCGTGTATAAATAGATAGATGGATTACCTGACGAGAGTGGGCAGCTTGCTGGTGATGATCGCCTTCTCCTTCTGTATCTCGTGTATGTTCCTATGTCTCTATGTATTGAGCCGTTTGGGCTGTGCGTGTATAAATAGATAGATGGATTACCTGACGAGAGTGGGCAGCTTGCTGGTGATGATCGCCTTCTCCTTCTGTATCTCGTGTATGTTCCTATGTCTCTATGTATTGAGCCGTTTGGGCTGTGCGTGTATAAATAGATAGATGGATTACCTGACGAGAGTGGGCAGCTTGCTGGTGAGGATCTCCTTCTGTATCTCGTGTATGTTCCTATGTCTCTATGTATTGAGCCGTTTGGGCTGTGCGTGTATAAATAGATAGATGGATTACCTGACGAGAGTGGGCAGCTTGCTGGTGATGATCGCCTTCTCCTTCTGTATCTCGTGTATGTTCCTATGTCTCTATATCTTGAGCTGTTAGGGCTGTACGTTGATGCAGAATGAGTCACTTTCTTCTTCTATTATGTATGTAGATAGATGGATTACCTGACGAGAGTGGGCAGCTTGCTGGTGAGGATCGCCTTCTCCTTCTATATCTCGTGTATGTTCCTATCTCTCTATGTCTTGAGCCGTTTGGACTGTGCATTGATGCCCAATGAGTCACTTTCTTCTCTTATATAGACAGATGGATTACCTGACGAGAGTGGGCAGCTTGCTGGTGAGGATCTCCTTCTGTATCTCGTGTATGTTCTTATGTCTCTATGTATTGAGCCGTTTGGGCTGTGCGTGTATATATAGATAGATGGATTACCTGACGAGAGTGGGCAGCTTGCTGGTGAGGATGGCCTTCTCCTTCTGTATCTCGTGTATGTTCCGCTCGAGCAGCTCGCGGCCGGCCTCCAGCTCGCACGCCGGCATGGACGAGAGCCGCGCGTTGGCCGCGTGCGACGCCGTGTCCAGCGTCTCGATGTCTTGCAGCATGCCGCGCACCTGGGGGGTAGGGATGGTAATGTTATTGTTGTAATCGTGATACTGCTGATGGAATGCATTTCATGGAGCTATTAGTATTCAATGAACAGCAGTTGTGAAGACTGTGAAGAGTCAATTTCTTTGCAAGGGATGCCGGTGTGAAGAAGTTATTTAAGTACCTGCAGTCAATGCAAAAGGGAAACCGATGGGAATCGTGTTGTATGGAGCCTTCGCCACAGCTGAATATTTAATTGAAATAATTTCAAATTTATCCGTTTCTGGCCCTGTAGCAGGGAACACCCAAATATTCCGAAAAACTTTTTTCCGAATTTGATAATTCCGAATATGTAATTTACGAAATATTGCAATACCGATTTTTTAAAATATCGAATTATAAAAATTACGATAATTATAATTTCGAATATTATAATCACGAATATTGTTATTACGATTATTAAATATACGAACGTGAAAAAATACGAATACTTTAATATACGAAAAATAAAATACCGATTTATTAAAATCACGAAAAATTAAAATCCCGATCGGAAATATGATAATTCGTGATTTTGACAAAAATTAATCATATAATATGCCATTTATTTCCAAACTAAAGTGACTTAAGTATTAATTTTATATAGTTTTACATTTTACAATTTAACATTCTATATAAAATTTTTATCAATTAGCTTAAATTCATTATGATGCATTATTAATTATTAACTTTACTAAATTGATTACATTTCTAAAACTAAATATACATTATTTATTAATTTAACCAATTAATATCAGTACTTACTCTATTTTTATTACATTATTAATTTAAATTAAGATAATTTCATTATTAATTTTACTAAATTGATTACATTTGACAAAAATACATAAACGTATTTAAAACTTCAGAACCAAAACCAAAAGATAGGTGCGACGACGAGCAAAGCGAGGAGGAGCGTGTTAGGTGCACATAGATATCGAAAAACAAAGCGGAGCGCAGCGAAGCGGAGCGGAGCGTTTCACATAATATAGCTTAAAAATATATTGTGTAAAAGATTTAGTTTCCCATGGATTTTGCTACATGGCGCTGTCGTCACCATTCTACATCGCGGTATGGTTTGGTTTATGCTTTGATTTGGGAAAAAGTAAATAAGATTGTACCATTTTAAATAATTGTAATACAATTGCTCGGATTTTTACGGTGGTTAATCTTAAAAAGCTTAGGACCCAAACCTAAACATAGGTGCGACGACGAGCAAAGCGAGGAGGAGCGTGTTAGGTGCACATAGATATCGAAAAACAAAGCGGAGCGCAGCGAAGCGGAGCGGAGAGTTTCATATAATACAGCTTAAAAAATATTGTTTGTATACGGATTATGCTGTTAATAAACATACTCGTACTATTCCTAATATATGACTATTTCTTGTTCACTAAAAACATTCGGGAATTTGTATTTTCGGAATATTAAAAATTCGGAATTCGTAATTTTAACAATTCGATATAATAAATAATCGTACTTTTGAAACATCGAAATTATAATATTCGGAAATATGACTTTCGTCATTTTAATTAATCTGTGGTTTAAAATTTCGTTTATTATACTATTCGTGATTTTCGCTATTCGGAAACTTAAAATTCGGGATTGTGAATTATTCGGAACTACGAAATTCGTAATTATGAAAATCGTTATTTTCATATTCGTAAAAAAGTAATTCGAAATTCTGTAGTGTACCCCCTGTAGCACGCGGCGCTATTAAGACGTGACAAGAGTTCGTCGCGCTCGCTCTTGAGGCTGCACGATGAGTGAGCGTGATGCACAACTCTTGTCACGTCTTAAATGCGCCCCGTACTAGCCCTTCTGATGTCGTGCAGCGAGTCCTGCGCCACCTGGATCTTGTACTCACTAGCCGCGAGTGTACTCATCATGGGGGCGTGTACTCACGGTGCTCATGCGCTCGTGCAGGATGGCCTCCACGCAGGTGGTCTGGCGCGCGATGTCGTGCAGCGAGTCCTGCGCCACCTGGATCTTGCTGGTGCGCAGGATGCACGGCGCGAACACGATCGCGAGCGCGTTCGGGCCCATCCTGGAGTGCAACACGAGTGTGAATTAAGGTAAAATGGAAATGCGTATGTGACGTGCTAAGTTTTCACGACTTTGTAGTTGGACTGTAAGTAATAATAAGTATTTAGAATTTTAAGTTCTCATTTTGAGTGAATGTTTTTTATAATGTTCTTATGAGAAATAAAGTACCTTAAACCTTAAGTTGATACATGTATCCGGAGATAAATAAATTAAAATAGATTATAAAAATACTTTATGAACTTAGACCGGCTGAATGAATACTGAAAAAATGTCTAAGAACATTCTTGAATAAGTCATGGCTTAACCGAATCGCTTTCGCTAGAAGTTAAAACAGACGGCTTTATCCAGAGAAAATCGAACGTTGACCTTTGCATCTACAACCAATTAAAATCTCTGCCGCCGACCGTCAAGCATACTGTGCGAGCGTGAGGGCACTATTACTGTGCGCAAGCGACACGACAGAGCCAAAATATAAAAAGGGAAATGCCCGATTTTCGCTGTGCTTAGCGACCGTGCTTTACTTTAAACCCCGTTTTATAATTTCCAAGTACTAAAAGCACAAGTTACCTGTTATGCTGTTCACCGAGTGCGACCCTCGCCAGGTGGAACATGAGCCGCTCCACCAGGTCGTAGTTGTGCTTCGGCAGCTTCTTCAGGATCGTGAACAGGCACGACACTCGCTCCTGTGTGAGTTAAATAATACATGTTAATAATAAATGTGGTACGTGTGGAGGACGATCGACTACTAAAAGCCGTCTTCTACTCTTCAAAAGTGTTGGCGGACACCACAAAGATGTCCTGAAAAGGCATATAACTGCTTCTGGCATTATTCCACAGCAACCTTTATGTTATTCTGTGTTATTATTGTATTGTTTTCTATTTTTTTTTGTTGTCGTTTGTGTGTCTAACACATTATTTCTTTTAATTTATCTTAAATATTTATGTTAATTATTTCGTATTTTATTGCGTGAACGGAAACATTCACTTGTCATTCATATTTGTCAATATTTTAACACCATTTGTGGCCATCTTTCTAGAAACAAACTTCACAAGTCTACTATTAGGGTACCTGTTTATCCGTGATCTACAACGCTCTACCCAACTCTCCTCCTACTAGGGTACCTGTTTATCCGTGATCTACAACGCTCTACCCAACTCTCCTCCTACTAGGGTACCTGTTTATCCGTGATCTACAACGCTCTACCCTACTCTCCTCCTACTAGGGTACCTGTTTATCCGTGATCTACAACGCTCTACCCAACTCTCTTCCTATAGGGTACCTGTTTATCCGTGATCTACAACGCTCTACCCAACTCTCCTCCTACTAGGGTACCTGTTTATCCGTGATCTACAACGCTGCGTGTTTTGAAACTATACAAGGCCAGAACGCACCCATAGTGTACTAGCACTGTATAGTTTCAAGTGAAAAAAAAAACATTTTACTTGAAAATATACACGATTTGTGCGTACTAATCGCGTATACTTTCAAGTTGGGATTTACTGAATCGTTCTTGAAAATATACATTGCTATTACGCACATTGCTTGAATGGCGTACTTGTCGCATATAATTTATACCTACATGCTGATTCTGATTTACTTAACTATTTCGGTAAATGTAGGTAGGTCTATGTAGCGCTAAGGTTTTTCTTTATAACTGTAATGCTATGTAGTGTGATGATGAATAAATAAATAAATAAATAAATAAAATAAATGACTACAATTTACTTATTTTGCCTGTCATACCGATGGAATGTTAATAAATAAAAATGAACAAGCTCTAATTTGATTGATAAATTGATATTTATAGCAATAATACTTGCAAGTAAGAATACTAATATCTTATTATTTATATGAATTAAGAGTAATACCTACTACACTCACGAGCAATGAAAAAGTTCCAGTGACGATAGCTCCTGAACGGAAAAGACTAGCTTAATGACGCCGTCAAAATATTATTATAACCAACTAAAAACGTAAATTTTGATAAAATTCTAAATTAAATGTTTTAAAAAATTGGGGTCATTTGGTGTTGACTTTTTGCTACTTGGACTTATTAATTGCTCGTGAGTGTAGTAGGTATTACCCTATAGACCTATTACAGACATATTTTTCATCAAGTTTTGAATTAACCAACAAACCTAAATAACATACCTACTTGCCACGTAATATAAGAACATATACATTTAATAACTCATTACTTATACATATTTATATTGTTTATATTATCACTGCTCATATCATACTACTGATCCTAGAACACCATGTACACCGGTAATTATCTGAGCGAGACGGAAGATCGCATCTGGTCACTGCTGATAACGAAACTGGTTCGTCGCTTCTGCATGCGAGTCGTGAGAGCGACCGAATACCTGAGCCGTGGATTGTAATTGTAGGTAATATGTGTGTTGGGTGGTTAGGCGAATTACCGTATAAGTAATAATATAGGATACAATAATCTACCTAACTGTACTTGTACTACGTAAATTAATGTATAAACTTAAGATATACTTAAATTAATTTCAATTACAGATTCAAGTGTCAAGACAAACCTATCTGGTTTAATGGCACTTTTATATAGCTAATCAATAAATGTATTTTATTATAAATAAATAAATAAAAAAAAAAAAAAAAAAAAAAACCGTAATTGTTTTTTATGAATTGTTCTACACCCTCTTCTGAGATCATTTTTACTATTAACAACAGTTCTACAGTTTAATTTAAATCAATTTACTTTTTAACTGTACGATGTAAACAAAAAACATGTTACGAAAACAATGCCAAGTGCAGAATGATGATGCAATGTTTAGAAAGCAATAGACTTATTTCTATTTCGCATGAAAGAAAGAGAGAGCAACAATTCAAAAGGGCTACCTGGTAACTAATCACGTATAGTTTCAAGTGCTCGCATTGCTGCTTGGCACTTGAAAATATACACGATTAGTACGCAGTGGTAACTGCTGCAGTATATTTTCAAGCCACAATTTTGGCCCAACTTACTTGAAAATATACGCGATTAGTGCGTAATGGCCTTGTATACTTTCAAGTAAATCATGGCACAATTTTAATTTGAAAATATACGCGAGCAGTCCCAACCTCTGCGTTCTGGCCTTGTATAGTTTCAAAACACGCTACAACGCTCTACCCTACTCTCCTCCTACTAGGGTACCTGTTTATCCGTGATCTACAACGCTCTACCCAACTCTCCTCCTATAGGGTACCTGTTTATCCGTGATCTACAACGCTCTACCCAACTCTCCTCCTACTAGGGTACCTGTTTATCCGTGATCTACAACGCTCTACCCTACTCTCCTCCTACTAGGGTACCTGTTTATCCGTGATCTACAACGCTCTACCCAACTCTCCTCCTATAGGGTACCTGTTTATCCGTGATCTACAACGCTCTACCCAACTCTCCTCCTACTAGGGTACCTGTTTATCCGTGATCTACAACACTCTACCCAACTCTCCTCCTACAGGGTACCTGTTTATCCGTGATCTCGGCGGCCAGTATGAAGTCGTCGTACAGGTCGAAGGTGAGCAGCGGCTCGGGCAGCTCGCGGAAGAAGCTCTTGAGCACCGACGCTCGCACGTGCACCGCGTACGAGTCTAGTTTGTCTATGCCCTCACCTTCAACATATTGTCTATAGCACATGCTGAGCTGGTGCCTTTTGGCGCTCTGGAAATCATCTAATCGCCATTTGTGGCCATCTTTCTAGAAATAAATTTGACAACGCTCTAACCTAGTCTCCTCCTATTAGGGTACCTGTTTATCCGTGATCTACAGCGCTCTAGCCTAGTCTATTTCTATTAAAGTACCTGTTTATCCGTGATCTACAACGCTCTACCCAACTCTCCTCCTATCAGGGTACCTGTTTATCCGTGATCCACAACGCTCTAGCCTAGTCTATTTCTATTAAGGTACCTGTTTATCCGTGATCTACAACGCTCTACCCAACTCTCCTCCTATCAGGGTACCTGTTTATCCGTGATCCACAACGCTCTAGCCTAGTCTATTTCTATTAAGGTACCTGTTTATCCGTGATCTACAACGCTCTACCCAACTCTCCTCCTACAGGGTACCTGTTTATCCGTGATCTCGGCGGCCAGTATGAAGTCGTCGTACAGGTCGAAGGTGAGCAGCGGCTCGGGCAGCTCGCGGAAGAAGCTCTTGAGCACGGACGCTCGCACGTGCACCGCGTACGAGTCCAGCTTGTCTATGCCCTCACCTTTAACTTATTGTCTATAGCACATGCTGAGCTGGTGCCTTTTGACGCTCTGGACCGCCACCTTTGTGTTTTATGCGTTGACCTGGCGAGCGAACGTAGCAAGAGCGGAAACATTCACTTTGTTTGTCAACATTATGCCGCCATCTTTATAGAAACTAACTTCACAAGTCTACTACCCTAGTCTACTCGTCTTACTGCTAGTTTCAATACTTTATCTACATATAGATAGCTGACAGCCCCTTCGATAAAAATTTGCATTCTGTCCTAATCGTATGAAAGTAACTGTCAGCTATCGATAGATAGAGTTATAGAAACTGGCAGTTAGTTAGGGTACCTGTTTATCCGTGATCTACAACGCTCTAACCTAGTCTCCTCCTATTAAGGTACCTGTTTATCCGTGATCTACAACGCTCTACCCACCTCTCCACCTATCAGGGTACCTGTTTATCCGTGATCTACAACGCTCTAGCGTAGTCTATTTCTATCAGGGTACCTGTTTATCCGTGATCTACAAGGCTCTACCCTAGTCTCCTCCTATAGGGTACCTGTTTATCCGTGATCTACATCACTCTACCCAACTCTCCTCCTACAGGGTACCTGTTTATCCGTGATCTACAACGCTCTAGCCTAGTCTATTTCTATTAGGGTACCTGTTTATCCGTGATCTACAACGCTCTACCCAACTCTCCTCCTACAGGGTACCTGTTTATCCGTGATCTCGGCGGCCAGTATGAAGTCGTCGTACAGGTCGAAGGTGAGCAGCGGCTCGGGCAGCTCGCGGAAGAAGCTCTTGAGCACCGACGCTCGCACGTGCACCGCGTACGAGTCTAGTTTGTCTATGCCCTCTTCGGGAGCCTCGTCGAGACGGTGCCGTAGTTCGCGCACCTGGAAGGTAATACATAAATAAATAATACATACGTAATAATGTGGGGACATTTCACACACGGCCATCCGACCTTAACCTAGGCAGAGCCATTTATATTAGTATCGGACAACTGTTATATCTACGCAAACACATACATAGATAAATATTACATATAAATATCAACACCCAAGACCCGAGTACAAATATCTGTCTTTAAATAAATATCTACCTCAGCCGGTAATCGAACCCGGGACCGTCAGGGCCACTTTCCGGAAAGAATTCAGAGTGCACAACACCACGATAGTCAAAGAAAACAGTTAACATAACTTTGACTAAAAATCAATAGACAAAAAGCAGCATTCAACCCCAGAAACATCGTTTAAAAAATGATTAAATTAATCGTTGGCGTATGTATCGTTTCTGAAGGAGCATACTTTGAAGGTGATAAAATATATTTAGAAGAATAAAAAAGATTTTGTGTTTTATTGATCTTTTCCCGGTACTTTTTACACAGAGTATAGATAGGTAGGTACATACCTTAGAGCTGAGTCCACTCTTCCTATACAATCCCTCGGTGTACAACCCGGTCATCTCGATGGTGGTGATGAGGCGGTCCACCACCAGAGGGATGTTGCTCTCGCCCGTCGGCAGCTCGCTCAGCGGCACGCCGAATATCTGACGAGTGTAATGGGTGATGATATGGATTTCGAGACACAATTGAAAAGATATGACCGCTGTGTTGCAGAAATGAATATTAAGCTGATGTCATTGACATAGATTGGCATTAAATGTATGTCTGTGCCAATCTATCTCTGTCTCTTTCTGTGTGTATACTGACAAATAAAGGCAGCAATAATTTTAAGGTCGAAATTTGTTTAAAGTTTCTTTCTGCACCTCATCGAAAGACGTAACAAATGATGTATGTGTCGACATCGAATAAATGAATTATCTGTTGAATGGGCGATGTGCCGGTGAAAGTTTTGGGTCTCATTTAGTGAGGCTTATGAGTATGAGTAATCAAAAACACTTAGTGCAATATTTCATTAATAATAATTTTAAGGCGGAGTGGAATAAATAGCGTTTAGAGTGTTTAGACGATTACTACACAAGTCTTTGTGTCTTTACTGTACTATTATGTTGTTTAACATGTTTAAATAAATAATAACAATAATGTTACCTTGCCCCGCTTGAGCACGCCGAACTGCTGGCGGCCGCCGGCGTCCAGCGCGCCCACGATGGACGCGGACGGCGTCGCCGCGAACTTGCGGCAGTGCGTCGTCACCTGCGGAGCGTGTTACAGTGAATACAAGTGTGGATGGGAATGATGTTGGGAGGGGCTAGAGGCCTAGCATGAAGACTCATAGTCAAATGCTTTTATTCATGGTATAATTATAACATTGTCTGAACGTCATTTTTTTACAAAAAAAGTAAAAGTGTCCCGAGTGAACGCGAACGTGCAGCGCGTGTCAAAAGCTTGGACAAATGCTAAACTTTTGACTGGTAATTTTAGTTCCGTCCCAGCCGTCTACCAGAGCCAATAATAATAATTCCTATACTTTCCACACGGTTTTATAGAAAAGAGTGCATTTGTGGCATCTAGTGTCATTTATGTCTGTTCTATAGATACACACATATTACATATTACAATATATGGTAACAAACATTACCTTCGTATAGCACTTCTTGTGCGACGCGAGCTTGCAGCTCTGGCAGATGAGCGACTTCTCTATGGGCCACATGAAGAACGTCTTGCAGATCTCGCACTCTGTCGGGATGTTGATCATGGACAGGATGAAGTTGTGCCCCTTGTACTGGATCGGGTCGTCCACCTGAGGACACGGGATTTATTACATTTACGTAGAATAGAATTTATATGGTTTACAAAATATGTATTATTTTGGTATACAAAACGATTCGTAGCTATGTGGAGAGGCAAAGTACACATGCATATACTGCGGGGTGAACTAATTTTGTCAAACGATAAACAACGTACCTGGGGCCAGCAGAAAACCAGCGCTGTGGCTTTATTGCAAAGCGGCTTTATTGGACAGCAACCTTTGTTTGTTTCGCTTTACTTTGTTTTGTATCGTATTATTTATTGTTTTTATTGTTGTCAGTGTGTCAAATAAATTCCTCCTTTCTTACCTTTCTCTTCTTATCCTTTTTCCGCTTGGTCCGTGCCTTGTCCGTATCATGCTGGCTCATGAACTCGTCCATGAAGCCGCGGAACGCATTGACTCCCATCGTGATGGACAGCGTGGAGCCCTCGCGCGCGCACACCGTCTCCATCACGTGAAGGAAGTTGCCGATCAGGTCCTGAGGGGAAATGTGGGGTTATATGCTGTTTATCTTTGCAATAGGATTGGGGATCTATCACATAACTGTGAATTTGCATAGCATTGCAAAAACGTCTTCTTAAAACTCGCAGGGTGTTTCATATGAGAGAGCGTGACTGTGTTGCGAGCTTGCATAGCGCCAATTCGCAGTCTTGTGTATGGGCCCTTATGTTGAGATTTCAGATACACAGTATGAAAATGGTGTAGTTAAATGAGTAGGGGTATTAACGAACCTAGGATTATAGCATAAAACCATCCGCCATGTTTATATTCTTTCCTTATTTACTGACTTTGACGTCTACAAAGTAAACCATGTTATGCTAAAAAAAGTATTTGAAGAGTAAGAATATATAGTTACGTTCCCCATACAAAATTTGTAGGTCATATCAAGTTAAATAACAATATAACTTTAGAAACAACTGCACACTCTGTATAGACATAACAGTGGGATTACCACCACCAAACATTAGAAATTAAGCAGCATTGCTCGCTTGTTTAATCTGACGTAACTTATTATAACGTATGGATCCGACAGATATTTGGCAGGTGAGCGACGCTGCTTATGGATTGTTAATTGCTTATGTGTCGGTAATGGTACCGTAGCAGTACCTTATACTTGAGCGCGGAGCCGCGGTTCTCGACGACGCAGTACGTCGCCACCAGGTTGTCCTTGAACTCGCGCAGCGCGTGCTTGAATACCCTGTCCACCTGGCGGGGAGAAAAGTTGTTGTTTGTATAGTAAGAAAAAGTTATCTTGTTGGTTAGTTAGGGAGAATAGTTGCCGTGTTTTATAGACAGAAAGTTGTGTGGTTTGTAATAATAACCTCAGAGCACTGTGAAAGAAGATATCAAGAGGAAAACTATAGCTGCCGTACTCAAACTTAATGGTTAAAACTCATTTAATTGAAAATTAAGACGGTCAGTTACATTGTTTATGAATATTACGTTAAATAACGTCTCTGAGTACGGCAATCAGTGATGTCGATCCTGAAGGCAGAAATTCTAATTTTAGAGCTGTCAACCTTAAATTCTTTGTTTAAAATTAGACTCTATGAGTGATTTTGTAAATCTCATTTTGCGCTGCCAAATTTTAAGTTTGACAGCGTTAAAATTAGAATTTCTGGCTTCAGAATAGCTACCAGTGTCTCGATTACCCTAGTTCCGTGCACTTTTTTAGAGCACTGTCATACAGGTAATCAGTAATAAAGTCAAGAGTAAACTCACCTCAGACTGCTTCTCATTCCCTTTCGACTCCATCTGATAGATCTTCTTCATGATGAATTTCTGCATCTCTTCCAACTCAGTGGAGTCCGATATTATTTTATCCGTGCGGTCCATAAACTCTGACGTTCCCGTGAGATTGAAGTTGGACTGCGCGACGGCTTTCGCTTGATCATTGACTGGCTTGCGTTGCTTGTGGCGCCCTCTTGTGACCGTCACGGGGCTGGTGCATGGCATAGTTATGACGCCCTTATTCTGTATGCACTTGGTGTGGTATAACTGTTTGCAGTCGATGCAGCGTTGGCCGTGAGTGACGAAGGCGTCGACAGCTTGATGGCAGAAAGCGCAGTTGTCGCCTTTTGCGAACCGCGTGCCTTTGCGAAACCTGGTGACAGAAAGTAACATATCATTTTAAAGTTTCATCGTGTTTTTATTATAACTTGTTTATTGGCATATTTTTAGAGTAGGTACTTATAATAAAATTTGTTTGTTATATTTTATAAAATAAAAGAACTACATCATAAATTAGCATACGTTACCCGTAAAATTAAGTTGCGCGCAGCGCTCCTAATGTCGTTTGGGAGCGACATTTGGCGTGTTTTCGCATGGCACGTAGTCATGAAGTCACATACCTGTGTCCGGCGATGCGGAACAGGCCGTTGCGCGTGTGTCCGATGTAGTCGGGGCCGAGCGGGTCGGGCGGGGGGTCGGGCGCGGGCGCGGGGTCCGAGTTGCGCCGGCGCAGCGCCGCGTCCGACGCGCCGGGCGTGCGCAGAGATACAAGTAGGGGCGTCATCAGGTCGGAGGTCGCACTGTGGAGAGGATTATTATATTAGTTATGTGTATGTTATTTGACCATAATTAAAAATGTATGCAGCAGAAAAATCCTGTGACTTTTCAGCATCTTCACAAATACTATGATTGTTTATTTGTAGTTTTTCTTTCATGTCACAACTACCTAAACTTTTGTATAGAGGTCCTAGAAAAGTTGTTAGGTAATCACATCTAAGCACTTTTTAAAATTAAATTTACCAACCAAAATGTACCTGTTACATATGAAGGAGAAATCAAAACGAGAATCGATTCAGCCATTTGGAAATTACACTTCCACAGACAGATACACGTCCCCACGTTAAACTTACAACGCCCCTCTTTTTTCATCGGGGACAGAAAAAATTTGCTCATAACTACAAATATCATGAATCATTTCATATTGGGTCTACGTTGCATATAATACGGGTTGTACAGTTACCGTTTCATGTCAGGCGGCGTGGCGCGGTCGGGCGGGCGGCGCGGCGAGCGGCGCGCGTGGCGGGCGGGCGGCGCGGGCCCGCACGTCAGCCGAGATGACGTGTCCACGCCTGTGGCCGTCGCTGTAAGGGGCAGAGGGGGTGGGGTTAGAGGTGAAGTGCGGTATAGTATAGTCGGCATTTCATGGTTTTCAGGTGAGATAAGAATGTTATCGGAACTTAGATTTCTTAAGATGGTAGTGAAACATTTATTGAATATTAAATTCTCACTGTAACTCTCTTTTTCTGCAAAAGAACAAATCGTTCTCTGTCAGAGAGTGACAAAACAGTTCAAAAACTTTTTTTATGAATACGGGGGTAAGTTTAAATGATCTATCAATAAAACCTCTCATCAGAATCTAAAGGCAAGGCTAGGTATAAGTAGACCAGTAACAAGATCATATAGAAAAAATAGTGGTTAACATACCTAAGTAATAAAACACTATCTTGAGAAACAGTCCAAAATAACCCATCAGTAGCACATAAAGATACAGAGACACAAATAAGCACCAGCCAACACACACACTTAAGTTTTTGTACATTTGCAATGCCACAGTCGAATGCTTTCTGCAACGATATTCTATCAACATTTCTGCTACATTTATATCCAAAATATGATTCAGATGAAACATTTTCGGCTTCTCTTAGCTACGGATACAATATAACTGAATGAACCACACTTCAACTCATAGAATGTTTACTTGCATTTAGTAAACATCGTTAACAAATTATAAGGGTGTTTGTTGAGGAAGAATCTGAGGTGATTAGACATTATATTAATGTCTTTCATAAATAATATATTCAACTGCAATATGATTTGGTTTTTTATTCTTTATAATGATCCACTAAACTTTTTCTACCGCGAGTAATTAATTAGCTAATGACTTCTTCTAGTTCTCCTACAATCCTTTTCACGTGCACGTTACATGACCTTCACATGTTCAAAATTGAAAGAGTGATTATACATATAGCATCATTCGACATCATGATCTAAATCATCTGTAAACACACGTTAACTGTTGGACTCTGTATTGTTGGCTCTAATCTCGGCTCGGTTCTGCTAGATTGAATAGAACTAAGTGGACTTTGATATAAATCATTACCGCATTTCGGATATTGGCAGCATTTTCCAGCAGCAAAAAAAGGAGCGACGACTCACAGGTTTCTGTAGGCTCTGGCCGCGGGTCGCTCTAACAGGCTTTAGCAACTGCGACAGTATGTAGCTAGTATATAACACATGTAGCAATGACTCACAGGGGGCGGCAGGCTGACCAGCGAGCGCGCCACCGCCGGCTCCAGCGACTGCGACAATATGTAGCTAGTATATAACACATAAATAAATAAATATGTGGGGACATCTCACACACGGCCATCCGACCCCAAGCTAGACAGAACCTGTGTTATGGGTGTCGGACAGCTGATATATCTACACAAATACATAGATAGATAGATACTAAATATAAATATCAACACCAAAGACCCGAGTACAAATATCTGTCTTTAAACAAATATCTTCCCCAGCCGGGAATCGAACCCGGGACCTTCGGCATCGCAGTCAGGGCCACTAACCACTACGCCATTCGACCGTCAATATGTAGCTAGTATATGTATAACACATGTAGCAATGACTCACGGGGGTCGTGGCGGGGGGCGCGGCGCACGGGCGGCAGGCTGACCAGCGAGCGAGCTGCTGAAGGCTCCAGAGACTGCGACAGGCTGCGCTGGTAGACGGGAGGCGAGGACTTCCACGAGTAGGTTGACTCGTTCTGCGTGCTGCTGGAATATGGGATAAAATGGTGATGGTCAAACAGTCGCACTTAAAAGGACGAAAGTATGCAATTGAAAAAGGAACAAACGGCAACTGCTAGCCTTCTGCCAGTAGTTCCCGTTTGTTGTTTTTGTAAGTAAAGGCCTATTTAAATAATGATTGACTTCTCCTTGATATGATACTTGCATCCTATCCTATCTTGCATCATAGTGGACATCCAGAAGTATACATAATTATATGTACCTGGTGTGTGTGTGTGTGTGTGTGTGAGTATACCTGGTGTCGGTGTGCGTGTTGTTCCGCTCGCAGTGGCTCCAGGCGGAGTTGACGCGCAGGTACTGCTCGCTGCTGCTGGCTAAGGACTCCGCTAGCTCGCGCTCTCGCACCTACAGACAATGGAATGATACTTAGTTATGACTGATATACATAGTGATAATGTGTCTGATGCAAAAAAACTTGAGCAATATTCTTTTTGTAAACTGAAAAGATAGGTATGTACTATTTTTTTTAAACTGATGTAACAGCACGATGACTTACGACTACGATTAGTTGTTCATTACGCGGCCGCGAGAGCGATCTAATCGGCAGTTTTATACTAATCCTCAAATCTGGACTGTATCCTAATTAGACTGTGAGCTAAACGACTGAAAGAGGGTCCCATGTCTATGCCATGTAATATAGGATCATATAGATAATGACGTAGACGTGTTACGAAGTAAATACATACGTTTTCCTCAGGTTCTGAATCCGGCTGCATGCAACGGAATATATTGATGAATAAGCGGTATAGCAGGGTATTAAGGAGCTTGCTGTTTTTACCTTATACAAATGCTATCTAGACTAGGATAAAACTACTTTATTGTCTAATGAATTTTACTGAAGCTATAGCTATAAATTCGATTGTAAAATACATTCGGACCAAAATAGCAAGAACGACCGGCCGTGAGTGTTACGAGCTTGAGGTCACAGCCCAGCTGTGCTTCTTTTCTTCTGTCAACCAGGCGTTCGCCAGCAGGTTGACAGAAGAAAGAAAGGCGATCCGTTTATGTTACGCTCATATGTGCAGCGACCTTTACTAACATCTCATCAGAGTAAGCAAAATACCCCTCATCTCACCTTGTTCTGCTCAGCAAGTAGATAGTTATGATCGAGCCGCAGCCACAACAGTTCATTCGCCAGGTCTTCAGGCGTGATCTTGTTGGGCAGCGGCCCCGCCGACTGGCACTTGGGGAAGTTAACGCTAACGCCGAGCTCGTCCGACGACTCACTCGCTTCTTCTTGGTGGATTAAGCTGTTGGTGGGGAAGGTTATGTTGAGAAAAGATTCCAGTGACGTAGAAGTGACTGCAACAATTTTACTAAAACAGGGCACATCTTTGGAACTGTAAACGATCCTGTCATACGTCAAATCCGTAATATTTCATTACCGCGAAAGTGTATGCACATAAAGTCTGTTTTTTAATCTCAGATACTAAATTGACAGATTATGAACGGTTCATCAACAGTCGATTGTTCTGCGATTACGTGACGTATCGTTCTATTGGCGGGACAATGGACTGTTGAACCGTTCAGAATCTGTCAATTTAGTATCTGGGATTAAATTACAAACTTTAGAAAGTTATGATGGCAATAAAATTGTTGAAATTGGAATTGGCGAATAAATTAATAAATAAAGGGATATTTACCTGGAACTACTTTGCCTAAGCGGTAGCTCAGAAATGTTTTGCGTTTTCGTGACTCGCTTCTTGCCGTAAGTCTGCGCCGCTGAACTTTCTAGCACTAGGTTTTTCTTATAGCTGAAATTAAAAACATAACATAAAATAAATTGTAATTACAATTGTAACTTTGATTAAGTTTATGCTGCCGCTTCACGGGTTCGTTATCGACGTCACTATATCGCTATTCGCCATTAATACGGCTGTGTTATTGGTGGAGCCCGTGTAGCGACCGCTGTAGTACTATGTAATTAAATTATAAATCATATTGAAAAGGTAATACTCACTTTGCTATGGGTAATGATTGCGTTGCTCGGAGATGTCTCGACTTTTCTGCTTCTTCTTGTATCAAGATGTTTCTGAAAGAACACAAACATTTATCAGTAAAGTATTGCGTACGAACTCGGTAGGTATTGAAATTAAGATCGCGATAGGTATCTCTTTAGGTCTCCCGATAGGTGACAATATAGGTGATATCATAGGTACTTACAGTTGTATATCGATGATGTTCCTCAGTTGTTCGATGCTCGGCTCCCGTTGGTGCTTTACTTCCTCTATCGCCCGTAGCGCCTTGCTGTCATGCTGGAAACATACATTTTATAAAAGTTAGAAACTTGAAATAATGGTATTGTAATGACGTATAAATTTGGGATGGAAACTGGAATTGTTGCATTCAGAGCTACGTAGACACAAACACACTGGGCGAGGATTTATTGTCAATCCCTTTGCGATACGCCTCATTTACCGAAAATCCATTTCATCAAACATTACACCCAGCAACCATCTCCTACGCAGGTTTCCCGGGAAGTGGCCTTTATCTGATTCACGGTGTGCCATAGCCAGCACGCACGAATTTCAAAGTACTATAAACCTACTAGACTTCACTTTTCGGTCCATTACAAGCCGCCTTCTCCCAAAATCCATTTCATCAAACATTACACCAACACCCACCTCATCACTACAGACGCTCCGCGGCGCCGGCAACTGGGGCAGTCTCCTGCGCAACAGGTAGCCCCGAGACGCGGCCTGGATAGCCACCACGGTGTGCCATAGCCAGCAGCTACTTACGTACGAGTATCATACTCAGGGTGTCCACTCAGAATGCTCCAAAAAATTCCCTGACTTTTCCCTGACTTTCCCTGACCGTTTCAGAAAATTTCCCTGACCAAAGATCAAAATATAAACCTAATTTAAGTAATTTGAAGACGAAATCTTGATTTCAAAGTTTTGCCTTCTTTTGTTTGACACTTATTAAAACTTGACTGCGCAAAATATGTATGTCGCAGGCATCTGGTTGAATCACTAGCCCGTTCATTGGATGGCGCTACTCAATTGTATGACTAGGCCGAACGTTGATTTTACAAGCGTCACAAAACGTCCCACTAGTTAGCTGACTTAAAATCAGTCAGGTGGTGAATAATCAGGGTGTCCACTATCTGGAAAGTCATGGAAAGTCAGGGAAAAGTCAGGGAAGCTCTAGGTGGTCAGGGAAAGTCAGTGAAATTGATGGGCCACCTGGAAAGTCAGGGAAAAATGACCTTTTTCTATAATAATTTTGAGTACTTTCCTTTACTAGTAATACTTCTTTTTAACGTGAAATATATAAGTGATAAAATAAAATCTCGTTTAGTTTTGGAATATTTTTGACTGATCCTTACTATTATTTATCAACAATATTTTTTTTTACTAATTTAGCAGATCAAAACAAACTTTATTCTATTTTGTACTGCATGTTTAATCAAATTTTATAAAACACAACTAACAAATTTATCAGGCAGGAGAGAGCCATACAAAAAAATGGTTCTGTTTCAATTTCTATTTCGGTTTCAATTTCTACTTTGATGGTAATCAGTCTAATTTTGGTCAGACTATTAAACTAGGCAGTATAACAACTTGGACTCAGGAAGCTGTAAGGCGGATGCGGTTTTTTTCGGAAATTTTCAATACTCACACAACAAAACTTGTTAAGAATGACCTCCTGAGGCTTAAGAGGGAACCTCGAGAAATAGGTATTTAGGAAAACATTTGCTAACATTTGTGCACTCATGCCCCAGGGATTGGGTATAGAGATAGAGATAAATGCAGCTCGTGACTGTGGCGTGGCGGAAATCGTTATTCACCAAGTAAATATCCACAATTATTTTTGATTTTGTTGTCAAGCGTAATATTCATTGAAACATACAAAAAAAAAAGAAACACGCACTCACGCCTTGTAATGTTCTCCCTTGCGGGGTAGGCAGAGGTGCATTGCTGCACCCACTTTTCGCCTATATTCATTGAATAAAAACAAAATACCTACATTATTTTTGTTTAACAACGGCGTAATTCGGCGCAGTTTTGATCACATATACTATAACTTGAACTTGCAAATTTAGAGAAAAGAAAAAAACTATAAACTTATAATTTATTGTGTCGTTAATATGCTAAAAATTCATGGGGATTGGATAATATTTAGAAGTAGAACAACGTTAGTGTATAATGTTTAATGTCTCTTAATATATAATGTTTGCCGACTCTGTATACACGTCGCAGGCATGTAGTTTAATCTCCTTTTTGACTGAACCACTAGCCCGTTCATTGGATGGCGCTATTCAGTTGTATGACTAAAGGACAACTCGTCACGTTGATTGTAACGTTCGACGTCTTGACTTAACGTCATTCAGCGAAGTCGTTGAATGGGATATAGTATAGCAACTTTGTAATGTCTGGTTAGGGGGAACATGACCAGACAAGAGTCAACAAAAAGACTATGTTACAAAGCTCTTAACTCACAAATTAACTAAACAATAACAATAAACGTACCTTCATATTGTTGTTCATAATCATCCAGTTTCGCCACAATTTTTTTTAAACTATCCGCCCGCGGCGTTGTAAAAGGTAAATCCATGTTGTCACATAATTTTAATTCAAATAACGCAATTTAAAGCTAATTTATTTGCAAAAAAACTAACAATATAGGTGCTTTTTGTGTTAGCTGTTAGACGCCATATTTGTTTTATCAGGGTGTCCACTCAGAATGCTCCAAAAAATTCCCTGACTTTTCCCTGACTTTCCCTGACCGTTTCAGAAAATTTCCCTGACCAAAGATCAAAATATAAACCTAATTTAAGTAATTTGAAGACGAAATCTTGATTTCAAAGTTTTGCCTTCTTTTGTTTGACACTTATTAAAACTTGACTGCGCAAAATATGTATGTCGCAGGCATCTGGTTGAATCACTAGCCCGTTCATTGGATGGCGCTACTCAATTGTATGACTAGGCCGAACGTTGATTTTACAAGCGTCACAAAACGTCCCACTAGTTAGCTGACTTAAAATCAGTCAGGTGGTGAATAAAACAAATATGGCGTCTAACAGCTAACACAAAAAGCACCTATATTGTTAGTTTTTTTGCAAATAAATTAGCTTTAAATTGCGTTATTTGAATTAAAATTATGTGACAACATGGATTTACCTTTTACAACGCCGCGGGCGGATAGTTTAAAAAAAATTGTGGCGAAACTGGATGATTATGAACAACAATATGAAGGTACGTTTATTGTTATTGTTTAGTTAATTTGTGAGTTAAGAGCTTTGTAACATAGTCTTTTTGTTGACTCTTGTCTGGTCATGTTCCCCCTAACCAGACATTACAAAGTTGCTATACTATATCCCATTCAACGACTTCGCTGAATGACGTTAAGTCAAGACGTCGAACGTTACAATCAACGTGACGAGTTGTCCTTTAGTCATACAACTGAATAGCGCCATCCAATGAACGGGCTAGTGGTTCAGTCAAAAAGGAGATTAAACTACATGCCTGCGACGTGTATACAGAGTCGGCAAACATTATATATTAAGAGACATTAAACATTATACACTAACGTTGTTCTACTTCTAAATATTATCCAATCCCCATGAATTTTTAGCATATTAACGACACAATAAATTATAAGTTTATAGTTTTTTTCTTTTCTCTAAATTTGCAAGTTCAAGTTATAGTATATGTGATCAAAACTGCGCCGAATTACGCCGTTGTTAAACAAAAATAATGTAGGTATTTTGTTTTTATTCAATGAATATAGGCGAAAAGTGGGTGCAGCAATGCACCTCTGCCTACCCCGCAAGGGAGAACATTACAAGGCGTGAGTGCGTGTTTCTTTTTTTTTTGTATGTTTCAATGAATATTACGCTTGACAACAAAATCAAAAATAATTGTGGATATTTACTTGGTGAATAACGATTTCCGCCACGCCACAGTCACGAGCTGCATTTATCTCTATCTCTATACCCAATCCCTGGGGCATGAGTGCACAAATGTTAGCAAATGTTTTCCTAAATACCTATTTCTCGAGGTTCCCTCTTAAGCCTCAGGAGGTCATTCTTAACAAGTTTTGTTGTGTGAGTATTGAAAATTTCCGAAAAAAACCGCATCCGCCTTACAGCTTCCTGAGTCCAAGTTGTTATACTGCCTAGTTTAATAGTCTGACCAAAATTAGACTGATTACCATCAAAGTAGAAATTGAAACCGAAATAGAAATTGAAACAGAACCATTTTTTTGTATGGCTCTCTCCTGCCTGATAAATTTGTTAGTTGTGTTTTATAAAATTTGATTAAACATGCAGTACAAAATAGAATAAAGTTTGTTTTGATCTGCTAAATTAGTAAAAAAAAATATTGTTGATAAATAATAGTAAGGATCAGTCAAAAATATTCCAAAACTAAACGAGATTTTATTTTATCACTTATATATTTCACGTTAAAAAGAAGTATTACTAGTAAAGGAAAGTACTCAAAATTATTATAGAAAAAGGTCATTTTTCCCTGACTTTCCAGGTGGCCCATCAATTTCACTGACTTTCCCTGACCACCTAGAGCTTCCCTGACTTTTCCCTGACTTTCCATGACTTTCCAGATAGTGGACACCCTGAATACTACTATAGACCCACTAGACTTCACTTTTCGCTCCTTAGCAAGCCGCCTTCACCGAAAATCCATTTCATCACACATTACACCAGCACCCACCTCATCGCTACAAACGCTCCGCGGCGCAGGCAACTGAGGCAGTCTCCTGCGCAACAGGTAGCCCCGGGACGCGGCCTGGATGGCCACCACGGTGTGCCGCAGCCGCAGCCACCAGCGACGGACTAGGGAGCCTCGGTACCAGGATTGCAGTTTGGTTGCCGCTTCGTTGCGGACGCGTAGCCATTGTCTGTTGGGTGAACGGGGTGTTTTAAAGGCTGAAATAGGCTAGAATAAGAAATAGAAGATATTCCTAAGAAATATTTTTATGTCACAATTCGTAATTATTTTAACAAAAAAATACCAAAATACCTATAAATAGATGAAAATTTATCGAACGAATGATAGACAATTAACTGAAAGAAGGAACATCGTGCGGAAACCTGTATAAGCAGCATAGCGTACCTCTGTCTTCATGCATTCCACACGCGCTGCCAACCTCACACCTTCGACATACAAGATGACCTACAATGCTTTCTGATAATGGCTACAGTATGCTTGTAGAAACGTGTAAAACGTTTTTCGCTATTTGCGTAACCGAAAAAAATTATGTTAGTTTCCGCTAGAGGCGCCACTTTGTATGCGGGGTGAACCTTTGAAAACTGGTACTAAGCCTTCTCATTGGCTACCATACCTGCAGTGAGCCTGCAACAACTGCGAAGCTCTCCGCAGAGCCAGGAAGCGGCGTCGCTCGAGCGCGGCTCGGAACCAGCGTTGAATCGTGATGATGGACGCCATGATCTGCTGGTGCAGCCGGTAGTCCAGCTTCGTCTGCTCGGACTCGCGCATGAAGATCTTCGTTGCGCCTGCGAATTGTTGGGGTTGTTTAGAGAAGGGTAATACACTCACGAACAATTCAAAAGTTCCATATGGACAGTATCATATGGCGGCAGGTGGAACTTTTCCATTGCTCCTTAGTGTATTAGAATAGGTGTTATAAAGGTGGCCTTTAGGTTCTACCAGCCAACCTTCAGGGGGGTGAAGAGATGTACTGGGTATTGGAGGGAAGGACTTAACATGACGTTATTAAATTTATCAGGCACATTCATTTGTTTTTTAAGTTTACACTTAGGTAGACAGAAGCGTAGAGTGAATTTAACCGTACCTAAAGTACAAATTATTTTGTTGGTTGATTACATAATTCCAATCAATCCAACTTACCGATTTGATAATTATCCCTGTCCAAGTTGAGCGTAGCCAGGAAATGCCTGACGTCCTGTTGCGAGCTCAACAGTCCTTTAGGCAGCAGTATCCTGTAGTGCTGTATGAACTCTTCATACGTCAACCGGACGTTGTATCCGGCTTGCCGGATCCGGACCGTCTCCAACATGCCCGTGTATCGCAGTTGCCGCTGGACTATCTCTTCGTCGAAAACGTTTGGCACCTTTTCGCTGTTTGACTTTATGCATCTGTGAGAGAGTGTTTGAAATATTAGATGCACGGCAAATTTTGCGAGGTTCATATGGTGGGTTACAGGTTTTTTGGATAGTTAGAAGGACAATCGTGGAATTTGGTGGTATTCGGCTCACAGTTTTAGTATTTGAAGCCAAAGATGTCACCAAAGTGATCCACTTTTCTGTATACGAAATATGTCGCTATCGCAATCGCATGCCGATTTTTACCGCCTTAGCTACACGCAATGGCTTAGAATCAAACCACCTCAAACCACGTCGCGTCAACCTATTTCTAACACTTACCTAATAAAGAACGGGTTAGCCTGATTGAGCGTATCCATCAACAGTGCCAGCGAGTGTTGGAACTGCGCCGCGACAGTCAGCGGCTGTTTCCTCTTCCCCGCCGGCGCCGCTGTCCTAACTGCTAATGTCTTCACACTCTCTAGGTTTTTGAGCCCCTTCTTCGCCCGTTCGCGAGGCCTGAATGATTTGTTCTTCCTGCAATGTGGTGGGAGATTAGTGCCGTGTAGGTGGAGGGTTTGGTGCTTATTGTCAAGGCACTAATGTTCAGGAAATCTTTTGCTATGTCAAACTCAGAAACTAGTGCAAGGTTCTTTTTCCGAAAAAATAACAGTTACCTGAGACAGATTTTAATGTGTAGTTAAAAAATAGTTTAGTTTAGTGCCTTGAGAATAAAACAAATAACGTGAAGAAATTTTCAAATTCTAATCAAGTATTGTGCAAGAACCGACCACCGAAGAGATAACGGATACAACTACAACTGATATATCTTTTTTATATACAGATGTATCGGTAACACTGAAAGAAACCAGCCGTAAATAATATAATAACAATATTCAGCGACAAAAAATAAACGAAATAAAAGTATAGGAGAAACATGCTTATCTTCATTATTTACAAAAAATAAGCTTATGTAATTCTAAAGCTTTGCAATAATGCAATAGTAGTCTACACCTTTCATTACTTCTGCTGCCATTTTTTCCATATAAAAGAGTTCTCATAAATGCTACAAACCATTTGTGACTTCAGATAGTATGTGTAAAATATAAAATATATAGAATAATTACATACGTATATATTCAAAATGGATTTTATATCTACAGTGCATTTATGCTACATATAATAAAAATACATAAGAACATGCTAACCGTCCAGACGAACATAAAACTGTGATATAGTATGAAACCATACCTAAAGATCACTTTAGAATGTGACAGGTTAAAAAATCAGGAACACACAATAAAACAAAAAAATGTGTTTTAAACAGAAAACGCAAAGAAAATTAACACCAATATAGCCGTCACCAGTAGATAATATCCCCAACCAAAGAATTCACATTCATAAAACAACCCATGTAAATGAAAAGGAATGAGTAAATGACTTCTAAACGAACAGACCTATGGCCATTCAAAATACGCCAAAGGGAATAATTTTAAACAAATTAAATTAAAAATATATACGTTATGTGAGTGGAGTCTGCCGTAGTATCTTTAATAGGCCAAACGAGAACTTTCATGTTGAAATTGTAGTGTATCTTATTTTCAAAATACTAAAAAAAAAAAACTTATACTATCGTAATCGATGTATGGCTTCACAAGAGGGAAATTGTGTATAATTAAATGAGGCTAGAAAACTCATTCCAAACGAGTATAGGTTTGTTTCATGAATACGAATGCGAGCGCAAGACAGTGTTGAAGTTAGGGGTGGCACAAGGCACGTACATCACGATTTGACTCGCACGCTGCATCACATCGGAGTCGTCGATTCTCTCCACTCTTCGCACGCGAGTCTCGGCAACCCTATAGTTCTTTGTCCCTTTCAGCGGCGCACGCGCAGAGTTCACCGTCTCGCTCGCACGCTTCGTCGTTTCGCGCGTTTTACACGGCGTTCGATTTGGCGTTCTTAATTTGAACGGCGGGAAGAGAAATAAATCAATAAAAGAAATAAAAAAGTTCAGCATGCAAAATAAGGTTAAGGTTGTACTGCTAAGTGTACAGTTGAACACATCGATAAAAAAAGTTGGAAACGAAATCATTTGTTCTAGTGTGTACAGTGTCAATAGGAAAGTGTTGGTGAATAATGTTGTGTTGATCAACTAGTTTCTAGTTTTTATTACAAAACCTAGATATAAAATAACTAACGTAACTAATACTCTAGTTGAACAACAAATAACAGAGAAAAGCCCAAAATGTGAAAGATAAAATTTACTTTGACTACTGTTAAATCGACTGTGTTTATTTAAAATCATTTTACATAAATTATATACACACATATTCATAATTAACCCAACTAAGGATTTCAAGTACCCACAGTCTTTAAAAAAAGATCAGTGACCATAAATTACAGAGTTCGAAAAAAAACTCGCATGCTCCGTACGACAAAGTGCACACAGAATGAAGGTTGTATTAAAAAGTATGAATACCAAAAGTAAGCATGCCAATAATGCCATACGGTCGGCGACTTACGCAATGCGGTTGATTGCTAGATTGATTGTCGAGACCGTCACCAGTTGGCTGAGCAAGAACACATTTCATTACGTCACAACACGTCCATACCACAGATGCGGGGGTTTCAGTAATTTTAAATTTAGAAGAATTGTTTTGGGGGCCTTGTTTATACTTGTATACTTTTATGCGTTGGTCATCATTAGCCTCTAGTTGACCTTAAAAAGCACTGGTGGATTTTATCCCATGCTTTGATTTCTAAGTTTTTGGACACTTTATATACAACAATAATGTAGGTAAAACAACACTTTTAGCACGTAAGTTAAATTTTAGTTTGGCTTAACTTTAAATGAACATAATTCTTCGAACAATAACATACAATGTTAGCAAATTCACACTTCAATAGTTTAGTTATTCTCTTTGGCAAATAGCAATAACATGTCATGTTACCGGAATCGTAACGCTACAACTCGCACATCCCTTGCAATACAAACACAATGCCATAGGCTGTTTTTAACAGCATGCTGATTTCATCACGCACGCGGGATTGCAAGCCGTTTTCCCGCATTCCACGGGTCACAATGAATATAATACTTGTTGTATAGCGGGCGGGGCAATCCCGCGTGATCAAAACCGCATGCTGTTAAAAACAGCCATGGAGCGAGGTCACAACACTGCGATGCGACGTCGCATTGTGGCACTCTCTCGCTCTCTTCTCTTGAATACTTAAGAGTGGGAAGGAGACATTTCCGCGACGCGACGTCGCAACGTAGTGTTGTGTCTTGGCCCATAGTGGTTAGAGCTCAATAGAGCATGTTCTCACCTGATGATGGAGTCGTTGGGCGCGTGCAGCGAGGCGCGCGACAGGCGCGCGGCGCCGTCCACGCGGTGCAGCCGGTGCTTGCGGCCCGCCTCCATGAAGGCGAAGTAGCCTCTGCGGATCACGGGTTACACGTCATATTTGAATTTGGAACGAGTGACGACCTCCTTGGAATCGCAGTTCTGAAGCTTTTGTTTGAATTTATAAGAACTATGAGTCGAGTGACGACCTCCTTGGAATCGTGAATTCTAAACTTTTTGTGTTTGAATTTACAACTTTTTATTCTTATTTATGTGGTGGACGAGATGGAATGGACCAACACGTTACTAACAAACTAGACGACAACACAAACAAACTACAAATATCAATAAAACGAAATCAGATACACCACACAATATCACATCACATCTGTATTCCACATACATAAATAGTATAAATACCTATTTTCACCTATATTTCAAATACATTTTACATAATTCAAGTAAACTTCCACTAACCTGAAGAAAGCCCGGACGATGGCCCAGCGGAACACGGCCACCGGGTCCACTCCAACCAACTCTCTCACGAATGCCAGTGACGAGTTCTTCAAAACGCTCACTATGTCCTGCCGCATAAGGTCCAAATTCTTCTCGCGCATATTCGTCACCTGATAGGAAAAGGTAATAGCTGATGAAAAAAGGGTTGATAAAAGGATTTATTTCTTTCGGAATATAATGAATAGATATCTTAACACAAGCCGATCATCGGATCACTATCTGTTATGTATGTATACCTAGTATCTATATACGTATGTGGCTACGCCCGTTATATTACCCGCTACTCGACAAATAAATCTCAGTGTGCTATTACTCGTTGTTTCACTTACACCTCGCGCTCCGATATAACAGTGGCGACGAACTACCCGCGTTATTAAATAAATATGTCTCAATTCGGAATTTTGTCGACTTTTGACCATAATTCGCAAAACTGGTCAACCTTTAAGGGTCGAATAAACCAATGGTTTATCGCGAACGATGTGAGCACCGACGTAAAGAAAAGAGCTATTCTTCTAAGCACACTCCACGACGGTACCTACAAATTGGCATCGGACCTAGCTTTGCCAAAGGATTTGCAAAGTGTACCGTACGAAGATATAGTCAAGCTTTTGGATGACCACTTCACTCCAAAGGTAACGGGTTTCGGCGAGAGATATAATTTCTACGTCGCGACACAAGGCTTGGGTGAAACGTATACACAATGGGCAGCGAGGCTGCGCGGACTCACAGCGAATTGCCACTTTCTTACGAGGGCTACACCGAAAAGATCGGGAATAGAATACTTAGGAATAAATTAGAGTGAAACCTTTTTGGTGTATCAAATGTAGTGTTTTTTCAAACATAATTCCATTTTTGAATTTTAAAAAAAGTAAAAAATAAAAGAGTATTGACCATTTGAATTTGACAAGTCGGTGGAAAAAATGGAGCTTACGCGGGAACATTTCCGTGCAATAATTTTTCACAACTTTCGTCGAGGTTTATCTCAAGAACAATGTCTCGCCGAGCTTGTTTCTATTTATAAACTTGAAGCACCAAGTAAAACGACTATATATCGTTGGTATTCTGAGTTTCGCCGTGGACGTTCCTCTCTTACTACTGGTCGGCCAAAAACAGCGGTAACACAAGATAACATCGATGCTGTACGCCAGTTAATAAAAGAAGATAGACATGTGACATACGAGCAGATTCGGGCTTCTCTCAGCATTGGTATGACAGCCATTCAAACCATTTTACATGAAGAACTGGGTGTCAAGAAGTTAGTTTCGCGCTGGGTGCCCCACCGTTTGACCGAGGAACAAAAGTCGGCTCGTGTTAATTGGTGTCGATCTGCTCTGCAACGGTTCAATGGAGGCAGTTCAAATGCTGTCTACAATATCGTCTCTGGTGATGAATCGTGGATTTATTCATATGAGCCCGAAAGAAAACATCAATCGGCAGTTTGGGTCTTCGAAGGTGAGGTCAAGCCAACAAAAGTTATTCGCTCACGCAGCGTGTCGAAAAAAATGGTCGCTTCGTTTGTATCGAAAACTGGCCATGTGGCTACGATTCCATTACAAGAACAAAGGACGGTTACTGCTGATTGGTACACAACAGTTTGTTTGCCGGAAGTCGTAAGAGAACTTCGTAAAACTAACCCGAATCGTCGTATAATCCTTCACCACGATAATGCAAGCTCTCATACCGCTCGCAAAACAAGAACGTTTTTAAATATGGAAAACGTGGAGTTGATGGACCATCCTCCGTATAGCCCTGATCTGAGCCCCAATGATTATTTTACATTCCCAAGAATTAAAGATATGCTACGTGGTCAACGGTTTAGCGGCCCAGAAGAGGCGGTCGAAGCTTACAAATCAGCTGTTTTGACAGTATCCACTTCAGACTGGAATTACTGTTTCAATGATTGGTTTAATCGAATGAAAAAGTGCATTGAATGTCACGGAGACTACTTTGAAAAACAATAAAAGTAAATAATATTATGATATCTTTGTACTTTTTTCTATTCCCGATCATTTCGGTATCGCCCTCGTAATATAGAAGAGGCGCTTCGTGATCGGTTCCTGATGGGCATGGCACCGGGCCCAGAGCGGGAGAAACTGTTCGCGCAGGACTTCAACGGGTTGACACTAACAAAGGCGGCGGAACTGGCGGACAGCATGAGGAGCGCGCGCGCGGTGAAATGTTTTTTATATAAATCTTCAGAAATAACTGTCACCGCGGATCCACTATCAATTTGGAACTTGATATATAATATCCACGCCTTGAACCAATACTTGTTCTAACATGGGTTCTCCGTGTATTGAGCGAATATTAAATAACTCACCGTCGTCTCCGTTGTCCTCATAAGCCTCACTTTCAATGAAATTTATCTTAGTGCACATCCTACGTAAGTGACCCTTTTCATGACACTTTTTGCACTTTAACTTTGAATAGCGGCATTGTGCCGTTTCATGATTTCTTAGACCACACACTTTGCACTGCTCGTTAGCACTAACACTTTTAGAACTTTTCGCGATCTTGTACAGCTGGTGGTCCGCGCCGGCGCTCAGCTGCGCGGCTGGCGCCGACGCGGCTGCTGCTTTCACCGGCGCGCGCGCCACTCGCAGTATGGCCCTACCCCCCGCATCCGTTCTACAGGGTTCATATTGATTTTTTGGGACCAATAAATAACAACACGTATTTGGTAGTGGTGGATGCATTTTCAAAATGGGTTGAAGTGTACAATATGAGCTGTGTATCAACTGCGGCGGTGATATTGCGATTACAAGACTTCGTGTCACGGTTCGGAGTAATGCATACACTAGTAAGTGATAATGGCACAGCCTTCTGTTCAAAAGAATTCAAATCGTTTTGTTTGGTAAATGGCATAGATCATGTAACTTCACCCACCTACCATCCAGCAAGCAACGGCCAGGCGGAGAGCTTTGTAAAGATTATAAAAAAAGGCATAAAGTCTAGTATTTTGAGTAACAAAAATTCTAATCAAACGAACACTAGTTTAATGAAATATTTGTTCGACTATAGGAATTCTGTTAATTCTACAACTGGCTCTTCTCCTGCTGAATTGGTTTATGGTCGCAAACTTCGATCACGCCTTGACCTACTGTCTAACACCACACCTCAACCGTCGTCGTCCGATGCCCTCAATGACCATGTTCGGGAAAAATAGTTTTTACAGTGTAAAGCGTACGACGGTAACAATAACAATGAGTTTGTGGCGGGAGATTTGATTTTGTATAAACAATATGTAGGTAATAAGCAAAGTACGTGGCGTAAAGGAACTGTAATTAAGAAGCTCGGCAATGTATTGTACGAAATTAAAGATAATGTAACTCTGACTAGTTATAAGAAACACAAGAACCAATTGTTACCCTACAAAGGGACACATGATTTCACCAACGTCAGCTATGACCTTGAAGATATTCTACCACATGTTGGTAATCCAACCACAAGCCAGGCTCCGACTCTTTGTGAACCTCCTAGTGAATCTCAGTCAGCTGATAGTGTCACAACCAACTTGGCACCGCCTAGTAGTCCTGGCGTTGATAACGAGAGTGCTAACAACAATAATGATGAGTTTCACGAAGCGGTGGACACTGAACCTCCGGGGGGCGAGGACGAGGGTTCTAGACGTGCTGGTGAAAAGTTACGTTACGTCCTTTGACGAAAGTTGATTATAAAAGATTTTTCTAATACTTACCCATTTGTTATAGGTATTAAGTGATGTTCGATTTATTGTCAAAATAGGGGAGGAAATGTTATGTATGTATACCTAGTATCTATATACGTATGTGGCTACGCCCGTTATATTACCCGCTACTCGACAAATAAATCTCAGTGTGCTATTACTCGTTGTTTCACTTACACCTCGCGCTCCGATATAACACTATCACAATACACTCTTCAATACGGGGTATGAACATGTAATCCTATTGAACCAAAGACCACCAAAGGTGAAAAAAGCCTGAAAAAATTAAATTATGAAGGCCAACTAGAAAGAGTTGTACAGCACTACTTATGCGAAGCTTAAAAGTGCCGAATGCGTTATGATTGGGCGTTTTGAATGCATGCCGAACCAATCACAACGCATTAAATAAGTTATGTGATTGTACGTACCTGATACTTGACTCGTCCTGCGTAGTGTTTGACGATGAAAGCGGGCTCCCGTCGTTGCGGCTTCTCGTAGAAAGGATTGTCTTCATGCACCGAGTTGAACTTCTGCAGTAACGTCTCATTCGTTGCCCACGGGAAACTGGGAATAACATAAATAATTAATAAGTTTGTGAAATCTTGTTTATGTACTTTGAAGATTGCTTGGTTATTTATTGTAGGTGTTTACTAAAATTCTTCTGGCTCAAAAATTGTAGGCACTTATTACTTTTTACCTCTGAGGTACGAACATGTACAATCCTCTGAGGTGCATAAATAATTATCTAATCCGGTTATACTATGAGTACTCCTGAAGGGCTAGCACGGGGCGTTAGTGTTGTATATGTCTACTCCCACTTACGTATGTATGAGTAAGGTCAACGATACCTCAGTAATAAACCAGCTGTTTAACCGATAACTAGTTTCATTGCGCACATACATCTCACTGGCGACGAACTTTCAAAGTACCCACATAATTGTGATATTTTAAAAATGGCTAATTTTCTAGGAAATATCAGTGTTTTTGACCATAATTCACAAGACTGGCCTATATTTTATGGACGTTTAAACCAGTTTTTAAAGTTAAATAACATTAAAGATGAAAACAAGTGCGCAGTGTTGCTAACCCACCTATCGGATGGTTCGTACCGACTCGCGAAGAATCTAGTGTTTCCAGCGGAGCTTGAGTCGGTAACGTACGATGACCTGGTTAAGAAGTTGAACGAACACTTCACACCGAAGCGGTGTACTTTTGCTGATAGAACGAAGTTCTATGACGCAAAGCGAGCTAGTGGGGAAAGCGTCGAGGAATGGGCAGCGCGTCTCCGGGGCTTGGCAGTCTACTGTGACTTCGGGAGCTCGTTGGATATGCTGCTGGTAGACCGGTTTGTGCTCGGCCTGAGTGCAGGGCCAGAGCGCGACCGGCTGTTCGAGCATGACGCCACCACGCTCACGTTTGCGAAGGCAGTAGAAGTGGCGCAGCAGGCGGCGTGCGCGCGCCAGGCCAGGGCCGAGGCGAGCGGCGCGGCGGGAGCAGCGGCGCTGGCGGCTGCGGGTTTGCAGGCCTTGCAGCTGAAGCAGGAACCGCTACACTTCGCGAGGGCGGGTGCGCGTTTCAAAGGCGCCTCCGCAAAGCCTCAAGAGGAAGCTGATGTGCGTTGCTTAATCTGTGGTCTAAAAAGTCACGGTGAAAACAAGTGCCGGTATCGAAATTACCGTTGCCAAGTGTGTGGTGTGAAAGGCCACTTAAAAAAAGTATGTGGAAATAAAAGTGTGCGTTCAAAATTACATAATCTGGAAGTCGATGAGCCAGAGGTTTCCGATGGAAACGAGTGCAAGGAATGCGAGGTGTTTAATCTAAGGTACGTGCATTATGCCCCGATTATATTAAAGTTGACTTTAAATAATGTTAATTTGTCAATGGAGTTAGATTCGGGCTCGGGTACAACTATTGTTTCTGACAAACTATATAACAAGTATTTTTCTGATCTACAACTAAACGATTGTAATTTAAAAATGTGTTTATATAATGGACACAAAATCACGCCGCTAGGATATTTCATATGTAATGTAACATATCTGGGATTAACGGAACCGTTAAGAATTTATGTGGTTCAAAATGGCGGCCCACCGTTATTAGGGCGTGATTTTATGGCAAAATTTAAAGTTAACTTGTGTGTTGGAAATAATAGTGTAACAATCGATAATCAGTGCTTAAGTGAAGTATCTAATTTATTGAACGAATTTCCCGGGCTATGGTCGGACGAACTCGGGCGATATAATAAATTAAAAATCGATTTAAAAATGAAAGTAGGGGCTGAGCCTAAATTTTATAAACCGCGATCCGTACCTTTTGCTTTAAAAGAAAAAGTGGAGGAGGAAATAAACCGTTTGGTTGGTTTAGGTATATTGGTGCCCGTTAATTATTCGAGGTACGCTACGCCGATAGTACCAGTCTTAAAAGAAGACGGAAAGGTAAAAATTGCTGGGGATTTTTCAGTAACTTTAAATAAAGATCTGAATATAGAAAAATATCCCATGCCGCGTATAGAAGAAATATTTTCTACCTTGAGGGGAGGGGAGCATTATACTAAGATTGACCTTAGTAACGCCTACAACCAATTTGAGCTGTCAGAGGCGTCCCAGGAACTAACAACCATAAGTACATCGAAGGGTTTATTTAAATATACTAGGCTGGTATACGGGTTGGCAAACGCACCCGCTATTTTCCAGCGAACGATGGAATCGCTCTTGATAGGAATAGAAGGCGTAACATGTTGGTTAGACGATATCGCGGTGACGGGCCCTAATAAGGAGACACATTTAAATAGACTGCGTGAGGTTTTAAATAGGTTGCATGATGCGGGTCTTAAATTGCAAAAAAACAAATGTGCCTTTTTCCAGGAGAGCGTAACTTATCTTGGTTACGTAATAGACAAAAACGGCTTAAGAACGTGTCCTAAGAAAACTGAAGCTATTGTTAAAGCACCTTGTCCCACAAATGTGACAGAAGTAAAACGATTCTTAGGTGTTGTCAATTACTATCGTAGTTTTATACCGCGTGCTTCATCTTTACTAAGTCCGCTTCATGAGTTATTGCGCGACGGTGCAACATGGCAGTGGACGGAGCGGCAACAGAGTGCCTTCGACAAAGTAAAGAGTGAATTGGCGTCGGAGCGCGTACTGGCGCACTGGGAGCCGTCAGCGCAGCTGGTGCTGGCGGTAGACGCGAGCCCCACGGGGCTAGGTGCGGTGTTGTCACAACGCTATGGAGACGGGACGGAGCGACCGCTCGCTTTCGCTTCACGGTCACTCACGGCTAGTGAAAAGAATTATAGTCAGATTCAGAAGGAAGCCACAGCTATTATTTTTGGAATCAAACGGTTTCACCAATATTTATACGGGCGCACGGAGCCTTTTATTTTGAAAACTGATCACCGTCCTCTACTATCAATATTTGGCAAGAAAACGGGTGTTTCTGTGATGGCGGCTTCTCGTTTACAGAGGTACGCGATTATATTATCTGCCTACAATTATAATATCCAATATATAAATAGCACAAATAACTTAGTAGCGGATTTTTTTTCACGGGCATCTCTAGTACAAACTAGCCTTCCAGAAGAAAGTTTAGAGGAGGATGACAAGTCATATCTAAAGTTTTTAAATGCAAATGTGGCACCCGTTACATTTAAAGACATACAAGTAGCTACAAAAAATGATCAGGTGCTGCAAACGGTAATCAAATATATGTTACACGGTTGGCCCAGAAAAATAGTATGTTCACAAATAAAGCCTTATTTTAATTGTAAAACGGACTTAGAAGTCGAAGATGGCTGTTTATTCCGTGGCCACAGAGTAGTTATACCATCCTCGTTCCGTCATAAAATGCTAGAGGAATTACATTCAGGGCATTTCGGTATAGTAAAAACTAAGAGTTTATGTCGCAGTAGGCTATGGTGGCCGGGGGTCGATTCTGATGTAGAAAAGTGGGTAGGTTCATGCGACTCTTGCGCAGCCGTGCGCAGTGCCCCACCGCGCGCGCCACCCGCGCCCTGGCCGCGCCCACCCGCGCCCTGGCATCGCTTGCATATAGATTATATGTCTATCGGAGCAAGGACCTACCTTGTCGTTATAGATGCATACAGTAAGTGGCTTGAGTGTATACTGATGAATAATGGAACTTCAACTGAAGCACTGATATCAAAGTTAAAATTATTATTTTCAATATTTGGTGTGCCTCTAGTAATCGTATCGGATAATGATGTAAAAATTAACTCTGTACAATTCAATGAATTTTGTTTACTGAACGGGATGAGGCATGTGACCTCGCCAATCTATCATCCCTGTAGCAATGGGCAGGCCGAAAATTCGGTAAAAACTTGTAAAAAGATGCTCAAATGTATATTGAATGAGAATTTGTCAAGTAGAATGATAGAAGACAAGCTGTTAGGATTTCTTTTCGATTATAGAAACACAGTTCATTGTGTAACAGGGAAAACTCCCGCTAAATTATTGTTAGGGCGCGAATTGAGGTCAAGGTTAGACCTAGTATTACCACAAAAGAGTAATGATAAAAGGTTTAACGAAGAAGATCCTAGAAAACATAGGCAATTTAATCCTGGGGACCTGGTCTGGGTACGTTGGTACGTGTCCCGGAAGGAGTTATGGACAATGGGTACGATCTTGAATAAAATAGGATCAAGAATGTTTGAAATATTTGTTAAAGCGTACAATGTAAATTGTGTTCGTCATCTGGATCAGCTTATAAAATATACGGGTAGTGTATTACCGGAGGATTGTGTAAGCCGTAGTCGGGATGTAAATGAGAGTAGCGACTACGAGGTTCCGCCTGCTCCACCCGCACCAGCCCCAGCAGGGTCCAGCACAGACGCTCCCCGAGAGCCGGGGCCCGAGCCCCTCGACACCGCTGTGATCGGCTGCGAGCCTGCCGCTCCGGTACCGGTGGAGGAGGATGACCAGTGGTCGGAGGCCATAGATAATGACCCCCCTAATTTGTTACAAGATTGTCAAAGAGAGGTAAATGACCAAGTGACTGAAGTCGGACGGGAACCGGTACAAGGAAGTTCAGAGATTCAAACCGAAGAAGTTCACGTGGAGCCCTCAGTCGCTCGATCACTAAGACCTCGAAAGATAATTGATTATAAGAAGTATTTTTAAGGTAACTGTTTATTAATCTGTATTTTCTATTGTTTTAGGTTTAAAAAATAATGTGTGAGGAGTGTTGTATATGTCTACTCCCACTTACGTATGTATGAGTAAGGTCAACGATACCTCAGTAATAAACCAGCTGTTTAACCGATAACTAGTTTCATTGCGCACATACATCTCAGTTAGCCTATCATTTTGCATCGCACTCACTCACATCGCGCAGCCTCAAGAGCGAGCGCGACGGAGAACTTTTGTCAAGTCTTAATTGCGCTCTGTGCTAGCTCTTCAGTGCATACTTAAACATACACGCACCATATACCCAAACCCACAAACCACTTACTTGCACTGATCATCCAACACCGCCAACAGCCCGGCCGGCTTCCCCTCCACGGGCTGCAGACAGCCCGTGTTGTCCGAGAACCCGATGTCCGTCCAGCGGATGCCCTCGCGTCGGTACTCCTCTTGCTCGTACTTGAACACGTGCTGGTTGAAGTAGTACTGCAACTTCTTCACAAATGCACGAACCACTTACTTACACACACGGCCAGCGGCTTCGAATCCCGCCCAGGGCAAACATTCGTGTGATGAGCACTTGCAATGAAGGCAAACGCCTTGTGTCTGCTCGTCGTTTATTTATTTAATATGTATCTATCTATGTATCTGTGTAGATTGTATATCAGCTGTCCGACACCCATATCACAGGCTCTGCCTAGTTTGCAATAGGATGACCGTGTGTGATAATATTCATTTTAAAACACTCACTTGCACTGATCATCCAGCACGGCCAACAGGCCGGCCGGCTTCCCCTCCACGAGCTGCAGACAGCCCGTGTTGTCCGAGAACCCGATGTCCGTCTAGCGGATGCCCTCGCGCCGGTACTCCTCTTGCTCGTACTTGAACACGTGTTGGTTGAAGTAGTACTGCAGCTTCTTCACAAATCCATGAACCACTTACTTGCACTGATCATCCAACACGGCCAGCGGGTTCGAAACCGGCCCAGGGCAATCATTTGTGTGATGAGCACTTGTTTTTGCCTTGTGTCTGCTTTATCTAATATACATATCTATGTATTTAAGTAGATTACCTACATCAGCTGTCCGACACTCGTATCGCAAGCTTGGCACGCAGTTTGGGATCGGATGGCCGTGTGTGAGATGTCCTCAAATATAATATAGGTATTTAAACCACTCACTTGCACTGATCGTCCCACACAGCCAGCGGGTTCGAATCCGGCCAAGGGCAATCATTCGTGTGATGAGCACTTATGTTTGCCTTGTGTCTGCTTGTCGTTTATTTAATATGTAGATATCTATCTATGTACTTATTTGTGTAGTTATATCAGCTGTCCAGCACCCATACCATTAATTGCACCATCCGGTTATACTATAAGTACTCCTGAAGGGCTAGCACGGGGCGCAAATACCACGTGACAAAAGTTTGCATCGCGCTCACTCACGTCGCGCAGCCTCAAGAACGAGCGCGACGGAGAACTTTTGTCACGTCTTAATTGCGCCCCGTGCTAGCCGTTCTGTTCATACTTAAACAAACACGCACCACATTTCCAAATCCATTAACCACTTACTTGCACTGATCATCCAACACCGCCAACAGGCCGGCCGGCTTCCCCTCCACGAGCTGCAGACAGCCCGTGTTGTCCGAGAACCCGATGTCCGTCCAGCGGATGCCCTCGCGCCGGTACTTCTCTTGCTCGCACTTGAACACGTGCTGGTTGAAGTAGTACAGATTGCGCAATTTTTGAAAGATATAAAAGTTTACGTTTTTTTCTGTCATCAGCATACATTATTGGTCAAAAGTTGCATGATAGTTTCCGCTTGAGGCGCCACTTTGTATGCGAGAAAACGTAAACCTTTATAGTTTCCGACAATCTAACAAACCTGTACTAGACCTTCTTGTTGAAGTAGTACTACACCTTCTTCACAAATCCATAAAACACTTGCACTGATTGTCCAACACGGCCAGCAGGTTCGAATCCCGCCCAGGCAAACATTCGTGTGATGAGCACTTGTGTTTGCTTTGTGTCTGCTTGTCGTTTATTTATTTAATACATATGTATCTATGTATCTGTGTAGATTGTATATCAGCTGTCCGATACCCACATTACAGGCTCTGCCTAACTTGGGGTCTTACTTAGGTACTTACTTAATATATATATTTAGACCACTGACCACAGGGTCTAGTACAGATTTGTTAGATTGTCGGAATCTTTAAAAGTTTACGTTTTCTCGCATACAAAGTGGCGCCTCTAGCGGAAACTATCATGCAACTTTTGACAGATAATGGATACAGATGACAGAAGAAAACGTAAACTTTTAGAGTTTTCAAAAATTGCAAAACCTGCACTAGACGTACAGCAGTGGGGACGTCGGTCGCGATGTGATGAATGATGATAAACCACTCACTTGCACTGATCATCCAATACAGCCAGCAGCCCGGCCGGCTTCCCCTCCACGAGCTGCAGACAGCCCGTGTTGTCCGAGAACCCGATGTCCGTCCAGCGGATGCCCTCGCGCCGGTACTCCTCTTGCTCGTACTTGAACACATGCTGGTTGAAGTAGTACTGCAGGTGTTCGTTGGCGTAGTTGATGCACAGCTGCTCGAAGCTGTTCGACGGACCGAAGTCCTCGAAGCCGAATATGTCAAGGACGCCTGCGGAATGAAGGGTTTAGTTAATGATAATAGTTTATTCAGGTTTGGAAGATTCTCAAGTTGGTTGCCGCACATCATTGGACTGTATCTGCTATGAACACGCATTGTGCTATCGGCGTAAAGACTAATGAAAGTCATCATGTTTAAATTAAGCCTTCAAGTGACCAATGTATTTTGAATTTTTAGGTGTTTATCGTGTTTATATTTTCATTATTAACGTCAACCGACTCATTTCTAAATGTACATCCTCATCCTCACCAATGCTGTGCCCCTGGTGGTCCTTGGAGGTGTCCTCTTGGCGAGCAGCGCATAGATAATCGCGATATAGTGACGTTTATATATCGATAACAGACCCGTGAAGCGGGTACAGTTCGTAACTGTATTTAAGGCCACACAAAGACCAAACTTTGGACGTCATTCGATACATCCATACTTCTTTGTTGTCATCAGCCCGTAATCCGAATAAGAACTAGTCATTTCTAAAGCTACATCCTCACCGATGCTGTGTCCCTGGTGGTCTCTCGTGGTGTCCTTCTTGGCGAGCAGCGCGTGGTTCACCTGCATCACGATCCAGTCGAACAGAGCGCCGTAGAGGCACTTGGCCATCGCGTCGCGCGTCGCTATCGCTTCGGGTAACCTGTGGGTGGGGTGAAAGGGTTAGTAGGGGTTTTAAGTTTTGATTTATTCTTTTGGTTTACCATCATCGTCATACACTGTTAGACAAAGCCTTCATAAAGGTTATTTTACTTTAAAAAGGATGCTTTCGTTTTTTCAGCAATCGTAAAAGCATCATCGACCATCATCATCAGCTATAAATTGACCATTGCTGGACGTAGGCCTCTCCCAATAAGCACTGCAAAATCTGTCTTCGGCCTATCTCACCACTACCGAGGGGCTATAGGGCATGCTATGCTACATATCCACAAACTCATCTAACCCTGCGAATATCGGTTCTTCGACAGACATACCTGTAGTTGATGACGAGGGTCTCTCCGGACGCGCGCGCCCGCTTGCTCGTGAGCGCGGCCAGTAGCGTCTCCTGCGTGACTCGCAGTAGCGACGAGATGAGCGACACCACTTCTGGATTCCTTACGCCGACGGCTTCGTCGTGGTGGTACGAGCGTTGCGGTTGGAACTCTACGTTGCCTGCAATTGAAGATTTTGCGTACAAATTAGTATATGTGATTGTATATTGGGATAAGTTATGGTAGGTAGGTACAGCTCTACTACAGAATTATAACATTTATTCGTACTGGGGTGTTAATTAGTTTTGTAGTAATTATCAACATCTGGGTGTGTGTTAGTGTAGGTTTTTCACTACCGATCGAGTGGTGAAATCCTACGTAGGTGTGGCGCGAAACTATAGAAAATATAATATAATAAGGGTTGTCTATCAACACCAAATGTATGATCGCTGGCTACCAATAACCTAAGAGCCTCGTTATTAAATTATGTCTATACATTTTAATCTATTCATGCATTCACTTCATGCATTGACAATGATGTTTATATTTTTGTAACCAACATTCAAATTAAAGAACAACACACCAACAAACACAACAATATTGATAAACAAACTATACTCAACAAGTGCTGAGCTGATAACAGTTTGATAACACTTAATAGTGGCACTTCAATTAATGCTGAATTGTTAGTTGATGGACTTTATTCATTACTTTCAAGGGTTATAAAAAAACGTTTAAGCTGTTGCGGTTCAATGAAACATTCAAGATAATCTCCTAAATATGTATTACGTAAACTAGATTAGGTAGGGCAATGTATCATGACAAATTTTCATGGCTATATTTGGCTGACAATATCTAGATTAACACAGCAAAGGAATTCCCAAACAATCATATCAATAAACACAATCAACCGACAGATAACGCTAATATATAATACAAGATAATAAAAAAACACTCACCCAAAAGCAAAACCGCTGACAGCACAGCGAACAGTCTCCGCTGCTTGTCCAGCGTGAAGCCCACCATCTCCATGCTCTGCTTGAGTCTGGAGAACTCGTACTGTTCGTCCACTCCCGGCACTACACTGCAGCCTGTCCGGGACAGGTAGTTGTACTTGTCCACACTCAACAGATGCAACTGCTCCTTCTCTTGTTCACTCGCGCCGGCCAGTAGATAGTAGAACACGTGGTAGTTGCGCTCGTTGCGGCCTTGGCTGCATATCCGAGACTTTTCCAGAAGATACTTCTGAACAACGGCTCCGTGCACCATGCCGTTCTCCTTGTAGTTCACTTGTATGAACTTGCCGAAGCGACTCGAGTTGTTATTGTGAGCGGTTTTAGCGTTGCCGAAGGCCTCGAGTACCGGTCCCGCGCTCAGGATGGTCTGCTCGACGCCACTGCCGTGTGAACCCTTCTGGCTCAGCGCTGTGAGGTGGTGGAGTAGAAAGTTGGTACTTTCAGTCTTCCCCGAGCCGCTTTCCCCGCTGATCACAATACACTGGTTGGTTCTCTCGCGCAGCATACAATGATACGCGGCGTCGGCCACGGCGAAGATATGCGGGGGCAGGCTCGAGCCTATCCGCTTGTTCTGGTACAACTTCACATATTTCGGGTTGTAGATGGGGTAGAACTTGAAGGGGTTGAGCGCGATGAGTATGGAGCCGACGTATGTGTAGATGTAGCCGGCGGCGAAGCGCGCGCGCAGGTTGTCCAATAGCGTCTGCTCGTTGAGCTCCGGCAGCTGGCACAGGTCCGGGTACTCGCGGTCCTTGGGCTGGTACAGGAACCGCTGGAAGTAGTCCTTGATGAGCTGCGGGTCCACGCTGAAGTTCTCCATCCATGGCTCCTCGGGGATCTTCTCGCGTAGGTAGAACCTGGAACGACACAAACATCCGAACAATCGTTAGAAACTAAAAATAGAATCTATATTTTGTTTAAATACACCACGTCATAACGAAAGTGAATAATAAAACTAACAAACGGCACGAGCTTACGTTTGCGTCATGTTGTGTGAATGTTACGATTTGTGGGGGACAATTTGGCGGTGTGAGAGTGGGGCAGGAAGACGCATGGTTATCACCACACTTGCAGGATGGCTGAGTCACTCCACGCGGGGACGTTATCCCCAATCACTGCGGTAAATGCAAGCGCTGCAACATTATAGCAACTATTCAACATAGCATCCCAGGGCATCGTTATTTAGACCAAGAATAAACACGCATAAAAGTGTGAGAATTTTTAAGGAATGACACTTTATATTCTAAGAAACGATCCGCAGATGCACATCTTAATCAAAGTGCCTCGCCGGGTTCCGCTCATCTGGCATAATCTTTATTGACCAAAACTCATTTCGCATAACTCGTATCGTCTAAACTTTTTTGGCCGAACCATCACTTTGCCAAGACTTATGTGGCCTAAGGCTCGTTTCGTCTAAAACTCTTTAGGCACAATCTTTAAACACCTAAGTTTCGTTTGCTCAAATTTATGTTCGTCTATACCTATGTATAATCTTGTTTCTCCTAATGTTATCTTAATAAATAATATATTAAGTATGTAATAAATGTACAAATTGTGGTATTTTTCTCCTACATCCCGAAAATCACGATATTGTATGATCAAAAAATCGAAAGTTAACGACCAATATAATTATTACAAACCCCATGAGATCGAAACCTAAAAATAGGTGCGACGACGAGCAAAGCGAGGAGGAGCGTGTTAGGTGCACATTTTCATCAAAACCAAAGCGGAGCGCAGCGAAGCGGAGCGGAGCGTTTTCCAAACAGCGGAAACAATACAAGGCACCAGTTTGCGCTATGTAGGGAGACGCTCCGTCAAAGTTAAAGCCAAACGAATATTATTACTTTGTATAAACCTATGCCATAGCATTATTAGGCTATTCAAGATTTGGCCATACCATTATTAGGCTAAACAATGTTATGCGAAATAACTTTTTACTAAACGAGATTTATGCCATACGATTTTCGGCGTAACGAGACTTTGACCAAACGTTACTATGCAATACGAGATTAGGCAAAAAAATCTTATGCCAAAAAAGGTAGAACCTGCCTCGCCACATTAATTAGGCAAAAACCCTGCCTCTTGTTTACACTAAGTAATGCACATAAAACGGTCAACTAGCATTAATTAATTGCGGCAAGAAGTGAATGAATCATCGCGTGTCACCGTAAGATTACTGCGAGATATAAATACTATTGGAGTGACAGATCAACAGAGATTGTTCTTATGTATATTTTGTATATGTAAAGTGTAATAAGTAGGTGTCCGGACAAGGCCGGCGCGATTGATTATACCTATCTGTCAACTAATTGAGGAACTATGATAGTTATGTAGCACGCATAGCGTTGCAGGTGCTACAATAAAGTATTTGTTGATATAGTATGATACTTGACATTAATTATGTTACAGTTATTTATAAAAGCTATTTTAATCTACAGCATTTTCTATCGCATCCTGTAAAGCAGTCTCAAGTGCAATTATTGAAATAATTCCTTGTTATTAAATAAAAGATTTTGCAGTCATTACTCTTTCTACAAAGAGAATAAGAGATTTATGTCCTACTATAACTCACCTAGTCGACAAACTATAAATGAATGTATATAATTTTTAAGTGTGTTATTGTTTGGTGTTTGTTATTTACAATGTCTGGTATTGTTTCAAAACAGAATTAATAATGAGAAATGTTAACTAAATAAATACTAAACTATGTATGTTTAGTAAAATTATCCACAGCTGCTAGATATCTATCACACATGATAATGCACTTCCGACCAAAGTTTTTGTTTCACTTTTTATGATTTGCTGGTGGCCAGCTGACTGTTTTAATTCATAATTAATGCTATCAATATCTGGATTTATCACTCTCTACATAGAACTACGTATGGGCGCGACGCGAGTTCGCTACACGCATCATGTCTTCATACACTCTCTGGAGCATTACACAAGGAAAGGCGAGGACAGCCTATTCTAGCGCTTCTGCAGCGATACCTTTATCCAGCAGTAAATGATTGTAGATTGAAGTACATAGGTAAACCACACTCTATTAACTTTACTTCTTTTTTTTTTTTTTTTTTGTAGTCATTGTAACATGCAATCGGTCTTGAGTGACCATAAGCAGTTGTTGGGAGTGTTTTTATGGCGTTTTAGGCACTCCCTCCCATCGTTGGGTTGCCTTCTTATTCAATTGGTCCTAGACCGTCCCAAATGTGCTTTCTTTTCAACCTTCTTATTGGAATACAACTGGTGAGGTCAGTAGCCAGCTTGTTGGGGTGATCAGCAATCCTATCTCTGTAGGCTCTGGACAGGTTTTCCACTTCCGCTTTAACCGTGGGCATTTGTAAGTACTCGTGGACCTCATCAATTTTGGTGAACCATGGTGCGTGGGCTATGGTTTTTAGAACGCTGTTTTGGAACCGCTGCATTATTGCGATGTTGGAGGTTTTTGCTGATCCTCACAGTTGTATTCCATAGGTCCAGACAGGTTTTAATACAGCCTTGTAGATCAGCAGTTTATTGTTTACGGATAGTTTTGACTGTCTCCCAAGTAACCATGACAGTGACCGATACTTCTGGTTCAGCTTGTCTCTCTTCTTCTGAATGTGAGTTTTCCAGATCTGCTTCCTGTCCAAATGGAATCCTAGGTATTTCACGACCGTCTGATGAGGCAAAACTTCACCACCGAGTTTTACAGGAGGACAGTTGTCACGTCTAAGAGTGAAGGTGATGTGGTTGGATTTGGCTTCACTTGCCTTGATCTTCCATCTTTTCATCCAGTTATGGACCTGGTCAAGATGACTTTGAACAGTTTTTGAGGCTGATACAGGGTCTTTGTCCGATGCCAGGATGGCAGTATCATCTGCAAATGTGGCTGTTAGAATATTTACTGATTCTGGGACGTCAGAAGTATAAATTAGGTACAGTGATGGACCCAGTACTGACCCTTGTGGTACTCCAGCCTTTACCTCATGAAAAGATGAGGTCCCCTCATTTATCATCACATAAAAAATGCGATCTTCTATGTAAGATTTCAGCAGTTGATACAAATTGTGAGGAAGCCATAATTTTAATTTGTATAGGAGTCCAGCATGCCAGACCTTATCGAACGCTTGTTGCACGTCAAGGAATACTCCTGAACTTTACTTCTTTTAATAACATGAAGGTTGCCTGTAGGAGATTGCTCTTAGCCGTAAGACCATCTATTGTCCATTGTTCCTAGTCTGTTATATTATTATGGTGACCATCATCACGACCCATCACATCCCCACTGCTGGGGCACGGGTCTCCTTCCTTTGAAGGAAGGGTTTAAGGCCTAGTCCACCACGCTAGCCTAGTGCGGGTTGGCGGACCCCAACACAAGCAAGCTTGTGCTGAGAGAGTTATTTTGTAAGTGAGCAACCGGACTGCCCAATATGGTGACCCATAGACATAAGTATCACTATTTCTTATGATATTGTAAGAGTTACCTGTAGAACTGGCCGGCGGTGTTGCTGGGCCACAGCAGCATGACCCCAACAGGGGACTCGCCGGGCCCGAGCCGCCGCTCCTTGCACTCGCCGCCCACCTTGTCCTCCACCACCTGGTGAACAAGTACTGGTCAGATACACTCACGAGCAATGAAAAAGTTTAAAGAACTTGACAACATCAAATGAATAAAAAAATTTCAAACATTTAATTTGGAATTTTTCAAACGTTTTTTTATAGTTGGTAATATTCTGATTCATCGAGCTAGTCTTTTCCATTTAGGAGTAATTTGGTGCTATTGTAACTGGAACTTCTTGCTATTTTGCCTATAGTGAATGGGATAATAATAGTGTCAGTTTTGCAACGTTTTTTTTTAAATGATTTTGCAGACTTAGACATAGACACATCGTTTATTTACTAAAAGAATACACATCACAAATACAAAACAACATCAATAGGAAACAGTGACATGAAGAAGAATCACAATAATTGTGGTGTGACTTATCAGTACTCATACTATGAGTAGTTCTGTTGAAAGAATTATAACACAAGACTTCCTGGTAGATGACCAGACAGTCCCTGTCAGCTGGTAGAGGCTAGGCTATGGCCAGCAGTGGACAATTATGGGCTTGTAATGATGATTGCAAAGAAATAGATACTTATGTGAAATATTCCGATTTTGTATGTGATTTAGTTACACTTAGGGTTGAAGCAAAAAATATTTCAAGGTGAGACAATTTTAATGGTAAAGGTATGCAAGGTTAACATATATTATACTCTACTCATGTTTATGTACAAAAGTGTCTGTGATTAATTTCAGCCTTCACAGTATTTCAAATATGTGTAATTGTATTGTTACATTGCAAATTCTGAAAAATACAATGCTTACACTATAAACAAAACAACTGTGTGGTTTGGACAAAAGAATAAAATGTGTGAAAGTTTTTTAAATTACTTCAAGAAAAAGTAGGTAGGTTTAGTATTTACTCAATAACACATTGTGTTTTTTTAGTTTAATCAAATAATTAAACTGTAAACTTTGTGATTCGAGTATAAACTATATGGGCTTCTGATCTTAGCAAGATTACCTTAGATTGGTTCATAGTTACCACAACCATGGCGCATTGGTGAGTCACATTATCATGGTCAATAATTGAACTAGACAACAATAGCAAAAGGCAATTTTAGATGACTAATGAAAAGTTCTTAGTATAAGATGGGTCAAGCTTCTTAATCTTAAGTGTACACAGATCGTTTTGATATTGAATTTTAATTTTTGATACAAAAAAGCTTGTATGAATTCTTTTTATACATTTCCAACATGGTTTACAAGTTTCCACTTTTAACTGTACATTTGGAACTCATGATTGTTGGCTAGCCAATTTACCCATTTGGAATTAATATAACCTACCTCTGCCAACTCATAGGGTCCCCCGGAGCGGTCATTGAGGTTGAGTTTGTCGGCAATGCAGGATAGGATCTCCTCCGAGCTGGTTTGTTTGGACGCCTCCACCGAGAGTGCCTCATAGTGGGCCGAGAGAGCACCCACAAACACCTATTGATAAATATTTTAAAGTTTACTATATAATCTGGATGTGTCTCTAACAGTTTACAAAACATAGAAAGATGTAGTTGTTTAGTTTGACTATTAGTATCAAAATACAATTTCACACATTATTTGCTTACGTATTTACAAGAGTTTATTTGGCTATTAATCCACTTTTGATATGTACTATATGTTGATATCTCTATACAATCTGGATACTAACCTGTACAATATATCTGTGATTTTCAGTATTAGCCATCTTGTGGCATGATCCTCCTCCTAGTTACATAAACCAACATAGTCTCTCATCTTCATCTTGCTACCATCTGCTCCAGCCAATCTTTATCACAGAATGTTGAATTTGTTTGCAAAGCATCTCTATCAATATGGACAACAATACTTTCAAACCTGTTTGGAATGTGCTAGCATAACATCGACTTTTATGACTTGTTTAGATCAGTGCTCAGGATGCCCCATGCCTTGGCTACAAGTAAGCATCTCTGTTCTCATGCAAATGTGATGCACCTGACACCCCAGGGTTGCTCAACCGTGACAGGTGGCCTAAGTCCAGAATCTCGTTGTTTATCTTCTGAGGATCGCTGGTGGTGTAGAGCAGTGCGTTATATTGTTGTTTATAAGATTCGTATCGCAACACAAAGAGGAGAAATCTCTTATTTGGGTCACATGCAGATAGAGAAGAATAAAGACTTCACGGTTTCCTCCCAATTTCGCAGCCGTCTCACTCAGTATCGAGGAGTGTAGCCGATGTTTTTAGTCAATCACTAGGTGAAGTTGTCTTTAAGTAGTTGACTGACTCAAATCAACAATGCAGCACAACAAAATCAACACATTACAAGTACAAAAATGCAGCGAAATCGGTGTCTTCAACAACCTGTTATTTGTCAAACACAACACTTTTCACAAATGGAAGTTAATGCTGTAGCTGTTATTTACAAACATGAAATTAATGAGTATAATACATTTTTCAAGTAATTCTGGAAACTCTGGTGCTGTAATATTTTGGAAAGAAATAAACCGATTTATTTTATGTACCGAACCACCATTTTTATTTTGTGGCGAGAGTTGACATGCAATGTTACCAATATAGAAAATATAAATTGAATCAAGCACCAAGAAAATATTTTTTATATGGCAACATTTTATCCTTATAATCATTATTATGAGATTCATACCATAGACAATGATGACAGATTGTTATTATTCTGAGCTTTACAAAGTGCCATGCTTATTTTGAGCTTTATAAAGGACCAAAAGTTCATTATGGTGTATTCTCAACCCAGCTCTACACTATGATTGGTGGGTATTCAACGTATTCAAGTGGGTATTTAAAGTTTATGCTGAATTTACGCGGCCGGCCGTCTCATTAGAGAAGTTCTTACGCTCTACGACCATTTATCATTGTTGTGAACTAAAACCCACTGTTTCTGATGATGAGCTTATTACATCGTTCGTTAGACTGAATTCTTTCAAGTGCCATTACTTATATGATTTTATCACGATTTTATAGATTTTCAAGAGATTTTCTCACTCTCAAAAACGACAAACGGGACATTAACGTTACAACCTGTCAAAATCCTATAAAAGTTAAGGCCCATTCACGGTTCAAATCAGCGTGTGAATGGTGCGGCTCGCGAGCGCAGTAAGAAAAGTACGAATATGATCCATGTGAAAGGCTCAAAAAAGTTCACAATCGACTGGACTGCAACTCGGGGCTCGCGTAATGTGTGGGCGATGACGGATTTGACCACGGAATGGTACGGCTCGGGGCTCGGCTCGCGGTGCCGGTGCGTGAAGTGAATGGGGTGCTTAACTACCAGTCATGCTACCAGTAAGCTAATAGTCATCCCAGTCATCGGTAGATAGAAACTGGCAGTAAGGAGCAAGTATTTTTCTCTATGGATCAATGGTAGACGAAAACTAAAGTCTTCAAAATTAAACTGCAAATTACGACAGCAAAAATATCAACAATATGCATTATTCACTAACATTTATTATTTTTACATGGATCTGCAGCTATAACTATTACAAACCAGTATTTGGATTACCCATTGATGATGGTAGGTGTAACTTTTACTTATCCACGTTTTAGGCGTTCCATAGGTTCATAATTTTCAGAAGATCCTCGATTGAACAAGTCATATTTATGACAAGACTAGTTTTAATAAGGGGAGGACCGAGTGTGACTTACCTTCTTCCTTCACATGAGTACATTCAATGCAGCGAACTTGGCCTCCACACTGCAAACGTTAGGTACCTACTTACCTACATTTGAAAACGACTAACATTTTACCCCCTAACCCGCAGTGGAACAGGCTGGTGGGAAATGGTCCAATAAGGCTAGGAAGGCAGTTTAGAGTCTGTAGACCATAAGGGATTATTCACACGTATCTCAACCACACCTCTCACGTATTAAGTATGGTGAAGGGCATATACGCATAGGTTTATTTATTTATTTATTTTACTATATTAGGAAAACTTAACGTTCAGTCAGAATGAGTGAGGTGCAGGCGACTGTAACACCCTCAGGTGGTCAAATGGTAGAAATAATACCGTCACGTCGCTCTACTTATTTACTATTTCTAGTCATTTACATTTTGGGGACATAAGATATTTTGAAAGAAAGAAAGAAAAATATTTTTATTTGTCTCAATAAACACATATTAAAATAAAAATAAACTAAAACTAATAATAAATTGGAGACAAAAAGGGGCAGACTCAGCATCTGCTGCGAGCTGCAGGGCAGCAACGCAACGCTGATTTTCAGCCTATCCCTGTGCATGCACTTACGTTAAACATTAATTATACAAACAAACAACGGAACTTGTATTAAACACACTATAAATAAAAAATAGTAAGTATATTGCATCAATTAATAATAATAGCATCAGGTGTCCATAAAAGTTTTCTCAACAATACGGCTTTTAACAGTTATTTTGGAGATTGAAATAAATTCTTCTCAAATGTCTTTTAAAAGTCATATTTGTCATCTGTTCATGCAATGGTGGGGGCAAATCGTTCCAAATTTTGGAAGCCGCATATTTAAAACAAATAGCCCTCAGTGTTGTGCCTAGTCATGGTAATTTTATGGCTCTCTCTTTACTTCTGGTGTGATGATGTATACAGGGTTATTGGTAAGTAGACCGGATCCTTTCAGGAGGTGATAGAGAAAGGCATTTCCAGTAGATTGAACCCAATAATGCATTATCCTAAACTTAACCATTTCTAAGATATTTAATATTTTGCCAAAATTAATGCTTAAAACCGAAAATAAAAAAAACTAGCCACATTTCAATATTTTTTTTGGTTGTTTTGCATAAGTAACACCTTAATAAACTAATTAAAATAATCAAATGTGCATTGTTCGACTTAAATTAGAAATAATACCTCAAAATTGTTAAACATTTTGAAAAAAATATTCAAAAAGCAAAAACAAATAAATTAAATTAAAAAAGATTTTCATATGACATTTTTTTGTGCACTTCAGCTTAAAAACATGGTCAACTAATAAGCTTTTAAACAAGATAATTCAATACCAAATCGATTGAGGTATCACCAAGATATGGCCAAAACAACCAGAGAAAGCGGAGAAAACTCAGCAGGGGTTTCCATACTAAAGTCAACAGGACTGAAAACAATCACTCTTTTTACCTATAAATTGGGCTAATTTTGTTCGTTTTCCTGTTGAATTTTGTCCGTCTGTGCTGGACCTTGATCGATTTGGTATTGAATTAGATAATTCAATACCAAATCTTGTTTGAAAGCTTATTAGTTGACCATGTTTTTAAGCTGAAGTGCACAAAAAAATGTCATATTAAAATCTTTTTTAATTTAATTTATTTGTTTTTGCGTTTTGAATATTTTTTCAAAATGTTTAACTATTTTGAGGTATTATGTCTAATTTAAGTCGAATAATGCACATTTGATTATTTTAATTAGTTTATTAAGGTGTTACTTATGCAAAACAACCAAAAAAAATATTGAAATGTGGCTAGTTTATTTTATTTTTGGTTATAAGCATAAAATTTTGGCAAAAAATTAAAAAACCTGAACTATTAAATATCTTAAAAATGGTTAAGTTTAGGATAATGTATTATTGGGTTCAATCGACTGGAAATGCCTTCCTCTATCACCTCCTGAAAGGATCCGGTCTACTTACCAATAACCCTGTATATAGGTATTTCGGTCTCCTACTTTGTACAACTCGTTGAAGCAAACATCCGAGGTGCAATTTCCTGCGTGCTGACATCTTTAAAATACCTTTTTGGTTCAAAAATGGTGACACATGAGATCGCCTTGGAATATCAAAGCAAAAGCGCGCACATGCGTTTTGTACTCGCGCTTTTGTGACTCTTTCTATGCTTTGTTGGTTTATTTCAATACAAGGGTTGTGTTGTGGGCGTCTATCGCTATTTTAACTTTGGTGATACTTATTTGTTTCAGGAACATCTTCTGGCCAGGCTAACTTGCTCCCTAGTAGTGAGACTGATTCCACCGACGATATCAAACCCGAAAGACGTGTAGACAAAATTGTAAGTAACCCACCTACCTAACCTACTTGATGAAATTTCCTACCAAAATCGAAAATAATTGAAATATTTTTTGACGTGAATACGATGGACGTCTATGGTTTTGGCATAGACTAATACACTGTTTTGGTAAGGCCGTGTCAGGACCGCGAATATTTTTCCGCGCGGAATTAATTCGCAATTCAAAAAGCGCGGGAAACGTCGAATTGAGCGGGTGTCTTTTTTTCTAACAATTTTTGTAAACTAATTATAAACAGGATCAGGCTTGTTTTAACTTGTAAATATCGTTACATTTGTGTGTATATATTTTAATTTGTAAATATATATAGTTTGCTGTCACATAGGTAAGTCAAAAAGTTATTTATAGTTTGGCCCGTTATGGAGCCCCCTGACCCGGGGGGCACGGCCTCTCCAGAGGTCGGGCAATACGTAACGATAGAGAGCAGTATGGATACTGATGCCTCAGTATCCTCTATCAAAACCAGTAGGAAAAGAATTAGGCCATCTCGCATGTGCAAACATTGCAATAAAAAAAGGAGAAAACACGGAAGGATCAACAAGGAACATGATTGTGCCTGCTCTCAAGCAGATGCAATTGTGGAACCCTCAACTCAATCTGCACCACAAATTGTCCCTACAACACCACAGCAAACTGATACTTCAAAAACACCCTACACCTACAACCCAGTTGGAAGGTCCACTTATAATAAAACAGATGCTGCACCTTTTATTGTGCATATTCAGAAAATCACAGAATCTGATTCATCCAATTCGATACTACACCCCGTGTCATTTGGACGCGTGTTAAAGCAAAATAACGTTAAAAATATTATAAATGGAAGTCTTAAGAAAATTGGCCGGAACAAAGTTTCAGTGAGTTTTTCTGAATTTGAAGACGCAAATTTATTTATGGAGAACTTGGCTTTAAAAGAAAAATATAAAGTTTTTATCCCCACTTTTAATGTCACCCGCATGGGTGTCATTAAAGGAGTCCCACTTGATTGGACAGAGGAGGACATAATTAAAGATATGTCCACTCCAATAGGCTGTGGAAAAATAATAAAAGTAAGAAGAATGAAACGTAAAGTTTTTAATGATGGAAAGGCATCCCATATTAACACAGGTACAGTCGTAGCAACATTTGATGGCCAAGTTCTTCCTAAAAGAATCTTCATGTGTTACTCTTCCCTCTCCGTAGAACTTTATATCTTCCCCACTGTTCAGTGCTTCAACTGTTGTCGGTTTGGGCATGTTAAGGATCAGTGCAGATCTTTACCTCGGTGCTTCAAGTGTGGCGGCAAACACTCGGGATCTACATGTTCAGCAGAGGAGGGCGACTTCCAATGCTGCTCATGTGGTGGCTCGCACTTTGCAACCAACAAGAAGTGTCCAGAATTTGAAAGACAAAGAGCGATTAAATTGTCCATGGCGCAGAGCTGCATCTCTTATGCTGAGGCCAGCAAAATTCATCCTCAAGTCACCCGATTGTTTTCTGAAGTGGTTTCATCTAAACCGATCTCCACTCCATTCATGGATACTAATAATGATTTATCATTTGTAAATAATCCTTCATCTTCAACTTCATATAAAAAAACTGTTTATCTGAAACCGAAATCGCCTCCTACCATAGCCAAGGGTTATGATAGAAAGGCTCATAATGAAATAATTCAGGAACATGTCGAATCATCTCCGAATGGGGGTGTTATTAAACATCGTGAAAATATAACTATTTCAGAACAATCAACAGCCTCTACGATTGAGGAGTTAATTAAAATGTTAACTACATATTTAACTCAATGTAAATATAAAAACACACCGTCCAACGATGACCATACTAACATGCATAAAGCTTCTACTAACAATGGCTCACCACAATCAGCAACAAGTGATTCAGTGGAATTGCCAAAGTATAAGAAATAAAAAATCTGATTTAATTCATTCATTTAATTAATAAGTACCAACCATTTATATTATCATTTCAAGAGACCTGGCTTAAGCCAGGCTCTATCTTTAAAATCCCAGGCTACTCTAGTCTGAGAGAGGACAGATCTGATGGATATGGTGGTACAGCCTTATTCATCAGGCGTCCGTGTAATTATGTACATATTCCCATTCCATCCCATAGTAGTAATTTCTCCATTATTGCCGTAAAGGTTAATAACATTACCTTTGTTTCTTTGTATATACCCCTTGCTTCTGCTGATATCATCAATGAGATTGATGGTATCCTATCTTCTATTCCTAAACCTCTTTTAATTTTAGGTGATCTTAACTGCCAACACTCCTCTTGGGGTAGCACTATTGCTTCTACTCCAACTCCCTGTTCTGTAAATATTTTAGAATTAGTTGATAAGTATAACCTAGTTATATTAAATAATGGCTCAGCTACTCGTAGGACTGCTCCTGGCCAAGGCATAAGTGCCCCCGACCTATCTATCTGTTCACCCAAATTAGCAGCTGAACTACTCTGGACACCCCTTCCCTCCACTTTTGGCAGTGACCACTTTCCTATTTTAATAAAATTCCCTTCAAAATTTTCATCCACACCACCCTGTAAAATCAACCCTCGTTTTAAATTTAATCTGGAAAAGGCTAATTGGAGTAATTTTCAACAGAAAGTTGACAATAAAATAAGCGCTTTACCTAGTGTTTCATGTGGTAATGAAAACTTATGCGCTGAAGCCTTAACAAAAATCATCATAGAATCTGCTGAAGAAGTTTTCCCTCTTAAAAAATCTAAAAAGGTACAGTGTCCTTCTCCACCCTGGTGGGATAGTGACTGCACTTTAGCAATAAAAGATAGGAAATTGGCTGAACTAAATTACACTAACTGTACTACTGATGAAAATTTTAGTATACTCACAGAAACTATCACTAAAACTAAACAGTTATTTAAACAGAAAAAGTTTGCTAGTTGGCGATCTTTTTGTCTTTCCATATCCCCCCAAGTAAATCCTTCCGAAGTGTGGGCAAATATAAGAAGATTTAAATCTGCTTTCAAGGAATCCACAATTAATGCTTTTCCCCCTTCTCTGACTGAACAGTTTCTTGACAGGTTAGCTCCTCCTTCAGTTCCCCCAGAATCTTTATGTTGTAAATATTCCATTCCCCCTTCAATAGTTGACAACCAAGTAGGATTAAACTCTCCTTTTAACTTAAATGAATTGAAAGGTATTATTAAATATTGTAAAGATTCCGCACCAGGGTGTGATGGTATTCCTTATTCTTTCTTTGCTCATTTGTCTGATAATACACTATTATACTACTTGGAGATTATCAACCATGTTTTGATTTCTGGTAATGTACCTCATTTATGGAAAGTACAGACTATTATTCCTCTGCTTAAACCTCTCAAAAATCCCTCAGATCCTTCAGGCTTCAGACCAATAGCTCTTTCGTTAGTAATACTTAAGATTGCAGAGCACTTAATTAAAAATAGGCTTGAATGGTTTATTGAAAGTAATAGTTTATTGCCTCAAAGTCAATATGGTTTCAGGAAAGGCAAGAGCACCATGGACTGTATCTCCCTATTAGTGACAGATATTCGTCTGTCATTTTCTGCCAATGCATCCGTTTTGGCTGCGTTCTTGGATATTACTTCCGCCTATGATAATGTTAACTTGAATATACTACGTCGTAAACTTTTAGCTTTGAATGTACCGTTTTTATTATCCAACTTTATTTTGAATATATTAACCAATAGAACTATTTTACTCGAAAATGGTCAATCTACAAGCAGTAGAATTATATGTAAAGGTCTCCCTCAGGGATCTGTGCTTAGTCCATTGTTATTTAATATCTACTCGTATGATTTAGAATCATCAATTAGTAATGTAAATATTATTCAATATGCTGATGATTTAGTTTTTTATTGCAGTAATAGGTCAATAGATGAGACGGTGACCATTTTATCGGGTGACTTGGGGAAGTTACAGATATGGTTGGATGCCAATCATTTACAGCTTTCACCTTATAAAAGCGAAATAGTATTATTTACAAGAAAGAGAATGCCTCCTCCCATAACAGTTTCATATGATAATGTCATAATTCCTGTTAAGAGTCACACTAAGTTTCTTGGGGTGATTCTTGACCGTAAATTGTCGGGTTTACCTCACATTGATTACATAGTAATGAAATGTGAGAAAGTGTTAAATATGTTGCGATGTCTTTCTGGTGTATGGTGGGGTGCCCACCCCTTTTCAATGAAATTAATTTATAATGCTATGATAAGGAGTGTTATCGATTATGGGTCTATAGTATTTGACCTTAGTAATGTCACTGGACTTAAACGTATAGATGTCATACAATCTAAGGCCCTAAGATTGGTAACGGGTGCTATGCGCTCTTCCCCTATCAGCGCCTTGCAAGTGGAGTGTGCCGAACCTCCCTTTGCCCTACGTCGGCAATACCTCTCTGATAAATTCTTATTTAGAATCCTACAATTTTCTCATCATCCCCTTATTTCCAAACTTCAATATCTTAATGAACATGTTCAGTCCTCTTCTTACTGGAGATATAAACCTATCCCATGTTTAGTAAATAGTTTCCGAAAATATAAATCTTTGTGTGCGCCCATCAATCGGTCAACTCATCTTCCAATTTTCGAATGTGATTATGAGGCCTTAGTTTCAAACTTAAATGTTATTTTAAACACTGGAGTGGGAAGTGGTGATTTTACTAACAATCATTTCTTACAAGTTCTTGAGAATGAATGGCAGGGTTATCATTATATCTACACAGATGCTTCGAAACATTCCTCCTCAGGAATAGTAGGTGTAGGAGTTTACCACTCCCAATATAACATAGTACAGAAAATCAAACTTCCTCCAGAGACATCTGTCTTTACAGGTGAATTATTTGGTATTTCGAAAGCTTTAGAGTATATTCTTATATGTAAACTTCATAAGACAGTCATATTTACGGATTCATTAAGCTCTCTTCAGACATTAGACAGATTTCCATTTAAACTTAAATATAACTTTCCTTTAATTTTTAATATTAGAGCAGACATTCAAAAATGTTATAATCTAGGTATCTCGGTTTCATTTGCTTGGGTACCTAGTCATTGTGGCATTAGAGGGAATGAAATGGCTGATAGGTTGGCCAATGAGGCGGTTTCTTGTGGTGACACATTTCCTTATAAAATATTCTCTCATGACTTAGATTCTTTACCAAAAACTTTTTTACAGTCTACATGGAAGGAAAAGTGGAATGCTTACACGAAAGGAGCTCACTATAAAACAATTCAAGTAGATATTCCAAATAAACCTTGGTTTCATAAGATATGTTATTCTAAAAACAAAACCTCTTCTCTTGTACGAATGAGACTGGGGCACGTTTGTACTCCAGCTCATTTATACAAGATGAATATTGTGACAACTCCTGAGTGTGAATGTGGTGCAGATTGGGCAGATTTGAACCATTTGTTCTTTTCATGTCCTCTTTTTGATCATTCTGATTTTTATAATTCTTTGATTGCCTTAAAAATTCCTCTCCCATCTTCCATTCATAGTTTATTACATATATGTAAAGTAAAGGTTTATAATATTTTAGTTGATTTTCTCAGTCAAAATAATATTGAGTTGTAAATATGTACTTATTTTTTTGCCTTTTTTAATGTTTTATATTAAGTGTATTTCTTTATACCTGAACTTTCCTGATCCTATGTCCTTTCCTTTTTCCCTAACATTTCCGTGTTTCGTTTCCTTACCTTTTATTTTGTAAAAAAAAACATATAGCTGTTAGTGGCAAATGCGCTAGTCGCGCGAGTCCAAAAGAAAAAAAAAAAAAAAAAAAAATTCGCAATTCTGTAACACATCGAGTATTATAGGAGTATCAGTATCCGCACTTGCGAAAAAAAATCGCAATAAAATCAACAGGCGAACTTTGATCGCCGAATATATATACATATTAGTTAATTCCGCGCGGAAAAATATTGTATAAATATGTATGACATTGTGGGTAAGGGGGAGCTTCCCGCCATTTTGAGGTCATTTTGCTAAAAATCCAGATTTTTTAAATGTGTAACTTTTGACTCAGATATGCTACAGTATTGATATTGGTTTTAATCGTGAGCTGTAGTCAAAATCTATATATTACAAAAAAAATACTTACTAAAAAATATTGAAAAACAAGTGCGTTTTTTTTTAATCTCCGCCTATTACGCATTCAAAGCTCAAGTAGAAATTTAAAATTTATAGATTATTGGAAAGCCTATTTCAATGAGAATCTAATGGTACCTACCTATATACCTAACAAAAGGCCATACGATTAAGTCCCATACCGGTAAGGTAAAATTATGAATGCGGCCGAGCGGAAAAACGACGTTGCCAGTACATCTGGGATACAGTTTAGTGTTGTAGATTCTAAATCATCATCTTCATATAAAATTTATTAAAACCAAACCAGCTAAAGGATCATAATAATGTAAGTATTACCTACAATAAACAAGAATACTTATACATAAGGTATAAAAGCATCGCACGTAGTAAATGTGTAAAGACATTGTGATATATTGAAGTAATCAATAAGTAGAAAGTTGACTCCCGAGTCATAAAAAATATGTATTTGTAATTTTACATCCACAATAGGTCTGGAAGATACATTTACAACTATAATTTACTTAACACATACCCCCTTATTAGAAAACAAAGACTAAATATAGTTCTGTGTTAAACCCGGCTATAAGCTAGGGGAACCCGGGGTAAGACGGGGTCGCTAAGGGAAAATAGAAAAATCAACAGGTATTTATAACCACAATGTTATCAATTATTTATGGCTCATTAGGAACTTAATGACGAACACTTTGGCACAGCTCTTTTTACAAAAAAAGTAATAATTACAATTGACTTATTTTAACCAATGTTAAAAATGGGAAATAAACCATCTTGCCCCATGTACCCGTACATGGCGTAAGTAATAGTAAGTATACTATGTGAGGCACAAAACAAACAAACAACACTTCTTCTGTGTTTTTATCGTCAACACCAGCACCTGCAGTGTGAGCCCAAGGCCTGCACTTTTGACATCCGACCCAGTTTTAGTTAGATTTAAAGTAGGACTGTTGATATCCTCACAGTAGAGGTAGACACAGTCATCTTTGTTGTTATTCTTCTTCGTGGGCAGTATCTGCTTTGTCTTTTTAGCCAACGTCCCTGTAGGCCTTTTAGAGCCCTTCTACAATGTCAAATATCGGGTTGGAGAAAAAAAAACTTAACCAAGCTAGATCCGTACCCTATCTTGCCCCTCCAAAAATACCCCGTCTTGCCCCACGTTATATTTTTTATAAAAATAATTCATAAAAAAATACTTTCAATGTTAAACTGATTTTGCACATATACAAAGCGTACCAAAAACTTATATAAAACCTTAAATAAAAACACACAATTACCAAAAATACTACTGATTTACTTACTGTGTTGTGACGTTGTTTCTACCGGTCAAAAATAACATGGACACTACGCAAAAATAAACAATTGAGCTTACATAAAAAGCGCGTGCGCTCACACCTGCTGTCATTGGCGCACTAAAGGTCAATAATTTAATTAAGCCTTTCTATTGGCTCATTACTCAGATTCATTCATTCATTAAGATGTATGGTTTTGCATATAAGCGGGGGGCCCCGTCTTACCTCACGACCCCATCTTACCCCGGGTTCCCCTACATATCTTGAGTCTACCTTTTATAATAAATACAAATTTAATGATCTTTACAAATAATTATAGGTACGGGAAGCCGAAAAAGCGGTAAGTACCTATCGTAAGTCAAAAATGGGTGACCGTTGTTATACGTTCATAATGAACTCCTGGGTCACCTCCTTGCGGCGTAGGTACTACTTTGCAACAACCTGTAGATAGCCGAGTGAAACGAGGCAATACAAACCTAACCGGTATTTCCCTAACCGTAAAGAGCGTAAAAGCCATACATCTCAAGTCTCAACCCTGCATTTAGGGATAAAACTTAGAGAGCCGAGCGTAGCGAGGCAATCGTAACCTTACCGGCATTTTCTAAACCCTAAATAGCCGAGCGAAACGAGGCCACATAAACCAACACCGCATTTCCTTAACCCTTGAGAGCCGAGCGAAGCGAGGCAATACAAAGTTAACACGTTCACGGACAATTGATGGTTGGAAAATATTTTGATATGACACCTAAAAATCCCATACATTTTATCGTTCCGCCTTGAAACGTATTGCCGTATCTCAACATATTTTATTTACGTAATGTGACAGTTACGGCCATAGACGGTATCGTCTACAAGCGGTCCGCCACATCATGCATATCCAACAATGCGTATAGTGACATCTACGGCTACAGGCGGCAACCGCCAGTTTTTTTCAAGGACCGAATCATTTTAAAATAGGTTTGGACGTTTTTCAGATACAAAGTTCCACTTTTAGCATGCTATTTACAATAAATAAAGCTGATATAGTAAGATTAAACAAAGGGGTTCATCGACAAAACCTAAAATTTTCTAGTTCCTCATTACAGTTATATCTTCGCTTTTCTATGTTCCATTTAAGTAATTATAGTATTTGAATCGAATAGGTAGGTATCCTATATGCAAAACAGTATAATATTTATCGATTTATTATTAATTTACCTCGTAATTTACCACAAAAATTATCAGACTACCACCCGTTCTACACAACATATCCGTGACGCGCGCGCCGTGACACTAACTTCTGGAAGGTTATTTTTATTTGTAACGGTTACGGCGACAGGCGGTATGTCACTATAAAGTTCACTTATGTGTGTGCAAAAGAAACCCCGACAAGTTCTTTGTTATGACACCTAGAAACAAATGAATTAGCACAATACGACACTAAATCATGCATCTCCTGTTAAGAATACGGAAATGATACGGCTGTTGACGGTTCATCCGTTTCAATCAATAGAAGTTGGACGGCCACAGGCGCGTAGTCATATTACAAGGATACTTAATTACGGCCCTCGACGGATTGTCCGTGAACGTGTTAAGGTCCCGGTCTAGCAAACCGCAGAATTTACAGAACATAAATATATTTTATAGGTGTTTAAAGGGCATTTCTGAGATACAATGTACATTAATTTTAAAGCAGAGGATTTCAGCTTCCCGATAAATATATATTATTTTCATTTTGGTGTTCAATTTGATACTTTTATTAGGTGTTAAACATGCCTCTGTTATGGTAACACGCGCGTTAGTCCAGTCAAGGAATGAGGTGTAGAGTGCGTGAGCAGGTAACTCAGCGATTCCTTCAGAAACTTGTTCAGGGGGCTTAGGTTGTTAACATACCAAAAGTCCTGACTCCTAGGTGATGAGCGGGGGGGAGGAGGGGGGGATAAAGATACGAATTTTTGGTTTTTTGCTTATATCTCAAAAACGGTGCATCGGAGACAAATATTATAAACTACTAAAATGGAGGTCTTAAAATTATCTAAAACTTTTATATCATATGTTTTTTTCTAATTACCAATCGTTTTCGAGCTATTACCCTCGAAAAAAATTGAAATTTACAAGAAAAAGTATTCATGTCAAAAAATTCATAAACATTGCATCATATTGTCTTAACCAATTCATAAACGAAAAAAATGAAGAGGAAAGAAGTTGTAGATTTTTTTATTCCCTTTTAGAATATATTACATATGCTGGTCAATGTCCAACCCGCCTAAAGTTAGAGCCATTTTAAACTTGCATTTTGGTAAAGTCACTGACATAGCTCACCGAATTAGTAAGGTTAAGTGTGAGTAAAATAGCTGTACCTTTAGGTGGGTTGGACATTAACCAGCATATGTATATATATTCTAAAAGGGAATTTAAAAATCTACAACTTCTTTTCTATTCATTTTTTTCATTTATCAATAGGTTTAGACAATATGATGCTATGTTTATGAATGTTTTGACATGAATACATTTTTGTTGTAAATTTCAACTTTTTCCGAGGGTAATAGCTCGAAAACAGTTAGGAATTAGAAAAAAACATATGATTTAAAAGTCTTTATTTCATTAGTTGAAAATATTTCTCTCCGATGCACCGTTTTCGAGATATAAGCTAAAAACCAAAAATTCGTACCTTTATCCCCCCCTCCTCCCCCCCGCTCATCACCTAGGAGTCAGGACTTTTGGTATGTTAACAACCTAAGCCCCCTGAACAAGTTTCTGAAGGAATCGCTTAGTTACCTGCTCCCGCACTCTACACCTAATTTTGAGTCATTTATTGACTGGACTACGAGCTACGTAGAGTCATATTGAAGCGAATTGTTACGAGAAACTATAACTAAATCAAGAAAAGTATAAATAAAAAGTATTAATAAGAATTCAAATATACTCTACATTTATCTTATTTCGGCATTTTTTTAAGAAAAGCTTATTTTACGAGCTTATAAAGTTGAAATCGCGTCCATAAAAATACTATGAAAGCCATTTTGAAAACGGCAGACTTTTGACTTTGTTCAGTCGTCGCCCGGGCGACGACCACGTCAGACGCAAAATCCACGCCAAATTAGTTTTTCAAATTATTTCACAAAAAACTCATTAAATAAACAAATTATGAGAAGAGATATTTTTATACTTGCAATGAAAACTTTATTTACTGGTCATTTTTTATGAATAAAGCTTAGAAATGTTACATACAATTTGGTTTGTTAAACAAACCAAATTGTATGTAAGATTTTAAGTCCGCTAACTAGTTGGACATTTTGTGACGCTTGTAAAATCAAAGTTCGGCCTAGTCATACAATGGGGACTACCGTTTTTTTGCTCACCAGTTGGCGCCACTGTTGACTGAGGTCAAGAGGTACCATAGCTGTCAAACTTATCAAAGGCGACTTTATCAAATTGGCGCGAAATAAAGTTTTAAAATCTTGAATCTCATAAGCTTATTAATTACAAAATTACTATCATCATAACGAGTTACTATGCCGTAATGTTGTGCAGATCCGTTATGTTCGGAAAGAAAGGGAGGACATATGTTACCAAGTGATAAAACTCTTCTAAAACAGTGGCTTGTGAAATAATTATTATCCGACAATCTCGTGTTTGTGAAAATCATTATAACCAATTTCAGAAAGAACATAATGTAAATAAGGATTAGGCATTTAATAAATACAATAAAAATAAAAGAATTACACACTTATTTAACTTTTATTTATCACTGCTATACAAAAAAATAACACATTGGTAATCCACACAATGAATGCTGGTTGAGTGGTTAGTTGAGTCTAAATAATGGTAGTATAGTATACTATTCTATTATTTGTGGGGGTGTCAGTACCTGCACCTGGCTCACTCGAATGGAGCCTTTGTGCATATCGCCTTAAGGTCTAAACTCAACTCCTAAGCTTGGACCATTTCCTACCACGCTGGTCCACTGCAGGTTGGTGGGTTCGAAAATCTAGATGTGCAGGTTTTATCACAATGTTTTCATTCACCGTAAGAGCGATGGTATACACTGTACATAAATTCCAAAGTACTCATTGGTGACAATATCTAGATCGAGTTTCATTTTTAGTGTTCACACTGCTATAAAAAGTTTCTGAAGGCCACTCAACAGTATACACGAATCATTTTGTTGTATGATGCTGTCCTCTACGTTTCCAACCAAGTTACTGTTATGGTCATAGTCTTGGTGTCTGTAAAAAGAAAAAACATAGCTGTTACCTAAGCAAACAAGCATACACTTCGTAAAAAATAAGTTTGTAAACAAACTAACCTCTGCATTAGCTGCTCTTTAAGACCGCTTATTTTTGCTATAATAATTCAGCTTTCAAAGCGTGCACATTCATCGACAAATAATCCATATTTCGCAAAAAGAGATTACTTTTCAACAGGGAAATGAACGAAAATATAATTTATCACGAAGCCCGCCAAACAAATTATATGAAAAGTAAAAATGTCACTTGACCTCAGTCAACACCAGCGCCCCTAGCGGCAAATTCACACGCGTTAGCTCCCATTGAGTAGCGCCATCCAATGAACGCGCTAGTGATTCAACCAAAAAGGAGATCCAACCAGATGCCTGCGACATACAGGGTTTTTGGTAAGTAGACCGGATCCTTTCAGGAGGTGATAGAGGAAGGCATTTAGTTCCAGTTGATTGAACCCTATAATGCATTATCCGAAACTTAACCATTTCTTAGATATATAGGTATTTAAGTTTTTTTTTTAATTTTTGCCAAAATTATATGTTTAAAACCGAAAATTAATATGGTTCAATCAACTGGAACTAAATGCCTTCCTCTATCACCTCCTGAAAGGATCCGGTCTACTTACCAATAACCCTGTATACAGGGTGATTGGAAAGTCGATGTATTCCTTTAAATGGGTTGTAGACGAAGGCATTTCGAGACGATTGAACTCCATAATGCATTATCAGAAAGTCAACCATTTCTGGGTTATTTAAGTTTTAAGTTTTTTTTTTATTTTTGCCAATATTTATGTGTAGGTAAAAGCTCAATATTAAAAAATCGAACCATTTTTTATATACTTTTTTGATTGTTTTGCTTTTGTGACACCTTAGCCAACTAATTTTAATTATTAAATGCGCAATATTTAACTTAATTTAGACACAGTGCTTCAAAATAGTTGTAACATTAAGAAAATGTTACGAAAGTTCAAAACAAAAATGGTAAATCAAAAAAATATATTATCTGACAATTTTTCAGGCACTAAACTTAGAAACATTGTCAACTTATACTGTACTACTACAAAAAACTTTAGACACTGTTTGACAAGTGTTTAAAATGAAATTTGATAGAATTTGTAGGCGTTTGACAGCGCTAAACAACTGTTATATACTGTCTAAGTTTTTGTGGTAAGGCCCATAAGCTTTAAAATGACATATTTCAATCTAAAATCGATTAAGGTATGACCAAGATATAGCCAAAACAACCGCATAGGCGGACAATTCTCAGTAAGGAAACGAATAAGATAAGTTCCAATTTTAAGGTAAATTTGTTATAACTGGACTTCTAGAGCCCCGAACCGTTTACTAATTATTCTTCTCGGATAGCGCGGTACCTCAAAAGCACAGATCGATGACAAGGTTGCTTCGGATGTGTAGGTACTTTAACTTAGGACACCTGTATTTTGTCATTCGGTGGCCTCTTTTGATATTTTGTTAAAATGGCCACCGACTGACGCACCAAATACGCATTAATAAAATTCACATATGTCATACATCTTTTTTACAAAAATGCAGTGTCTGTAAATTTGCTTATACATAGGTACAATCTCATGTCATTGTCCCTGGAGCGCCCCTCGCCCCTCAAGTTCACCTCGCTACTTTTGACAGATTTTCATTTTCATTCGAGGAAGACATGACTCTTAAGAAAAACTTAACGCACGTGCATTTTTTTGGCGATCTTCGCCGCTTTGACTGAGATAATTTCCAGCGCCGGAAAATACCCAGCTAGCGGCGTAAAATTAAACTATAATATCAATGAATAATTGGAGATTGCTGTAAACACATCAAATATGGTCTTACTATATCCAAAAGCTTAATATATTTAGCCCCTGTTTCACAATGTCTGGTTAGTCGCTACCTGTCGGATAAAATACATGCTGTCACTGTCTAAAAAATAATAACAGAGAGTGACAGCATGTATTTTATCCGTCAGGTAGCCACTAACCAGACATTGTGAAACAGACCCTTAGTTTTATAGTCAAAGTGCCAGTTACTGACACATGCCAGTTATACCACGATTTACCCAACTACCTTATTTATTTTAGGTTGATGATTACCTGTATAAAAAGAACTTCAGATGGTATAACCCTGGCACATGGAGATTTTTAGATTGGGTGTGGTGTATTTTGATAATTCTTTTGATTGTTGGTGTAATAGTTGGATCTGTAATATTGTATCGTAAATTTAGTGAGTGAAATTTAATAAAATTATTGATTATCTTTTTAACAGATATTTATTTTAATTCTGTCTGCGACGAACTAGCCATTTCCGTCATATGGTCCTGTCGAGGGTTTGCCGAAAATCCTATTTCGTTTATTGGAATTATTTCCAAGACAGTAAGTATAATCAACTATAGCCATTTAAAGGCAGGAAGTGAGCCTCCTCCAAGTCCAGAGTTATTGACAAAATCTTCACGCTTGGTAGAACGTGTCAACGTCAGTCAGCGTACATGGAATTTGTGATCCAGGCATGGAAGTAATAAGTACTTACGAAAGTTCTTATTACTTTCATGGAGCCAGGGTGAATAGGTACCACTGTCACCCTCCGGCCGACAATGTCTTCGTGCTATAATTTCCTCAAGACCTCAACTGACCTATAGTAGGTACCTACAAACTTAGTTGCTTAGGATTTCTTGTTTTTTTCTCAGTTTAACTTAATTAACCAGCAAAGAGTGACTTCATATTATTAATTACTTATACCTATATAAATTTTAAAATGTGTTTATTTCAACGGATTTGTATTCTATCATTCATTTCTAACTTAAAAATAAAGACAAAACTCGGAAAATATTTTCTTTTACACTTAAAATTACTTAGCTTAGGGTCTGTTCCACAATGTCTGGTTAGTGGCTACCTGACGGATAAAATACATGCTGTCACTTTCTGTTATTATTTTTTAGACAGTGACAGCATGTATTTTATCCGACAAGTAGCGACTAACCAGACATTGTGGAACAGGGGCTTAATCTACTATCGGTAACTATCGTATACTGCTTAAAACTAGTCAGTTCAAAGTCAGGTCATATCTGATCGATCAGATATTGTGGCAAAAACTTTTCTATAACAGATGTCGCCGTGACCGCGGCAGGCTGGGCGCCCTGGCGGCGGCGGCGGCGGCGGCGGCGGCGGCGGCGGCGCGGCGCGCGTGCACGCGGCCGTGCTTGGCGAGGTGGTCGGAGCGCGCGAACCGCTTGCTGCACTCGGCGCAGCGGTAGGGCTTGTCCCCCGAATGGCTGCGGCGGTGGCGCGCCAGCTCGTCGGAGCGCGCGAACCGCCACGCGCACGCGCCCCACGTGCAGCGGTACGGCTTCTCCCCCGAGTGCCGGCGCAGGTGCGCGCGCACGTGCGACGCCTTCGCGTACAGCTTGCCGCACGCCGCCGCCGGGCAGCGGAACACGCCCAGCTCCGCGCAGTACACGGGCTCGCCCCACGCCGCCGCCGCCGCGCGGGGAGCCGCCGCGCCGCCGCCGTCCCGCGTCGACTCCAGGTCTATGCCCAACACTGATAGCGTCCCGAGCGCATCGTCACTCTCCGCGTCCGTGCCCGAGTGGGGATTGTCCGCGGACTGATCACTGTTCACCGCTTCCGAGAGGTACTCGTCGAAGTCGACACTTTTATCGAAGTCCGCGAAGTCGAAGAGCACCGGGGAGGTGGCGGAGAAGTAGAAGTCGTCCTTCCTGTCGGCGGCGTCGGCGCCGAGCGCGTCGCTGGCGCGCGCCAGGTGGTCGGCGGGCCAGTGCGGCGCGCGCGCGGGATCGCCGGGCCAGCCCTCCGCCGCGCCCGGCAGCTCGAAGTTCACGAGGCTCTCCGCCGGGGAGAAGTCGAACAGCAGCTCGTCGCCCAGCAGCGCCTCCTCCAGCCGCGCGCCGCCCAGCATCACGCCTGCTCCTGCACAACACACCACATCAAACTTTATATTAACTCCGCCTAGACGATAACTAAAACTGTCACTAAGCGAACGATAAAATGAACCGAACAATAGGAAGAAAGCCGCCAGTTCAAGTGCAAGTAGAAGACCAATAAGTAAATAAACTTACCAATTGAGTGTTTCCGATTGTTTACAATGAGAGTAGTCGTGGCGAGTGAACGCGAGGCGGGCGCGCCGCGGGCCCGGCGGGATGCAATGAGCGGCGGACGCGATAGCCGCGATCATCCGCGCACACGCCGCACTCGTCACCTCTTATCAGGGATGACAGTGCTCATCTGGACTCGTGGAACTTCACCAGTGCCCCACATGCGTCCACTTCCACAAAAAACGCGAACCAACGCTCAGTCGGAGCCAAACAAAAACATGTTTGCTCGTTGACCGGATCAAGTAACAGACTGATACAAAATTAAAAACACCGAGATTAAATCATGGCAATATCAATAACGCTATTCATTATAATGTTACTTGGTAATTTATTTTTCTCATGTTATCGCTGAATAATGTAGCTGGTGACCTGTCCGAGCACTAGTTCTTTCACCTAGCAGCCGCAGCGGTCGTGGGAATCAATGACATTTTACTTTGATTTTTATTAACAATCAACTAGTGTTTGTTAACTTTAACAACAAACTGAGTAGGTACTCTTTGTGACTTTATTAGATATCATTCTTTGTTAAGTAGTACTTTGTATGCAGTTGTTTTATACAAAGTATTTAGTTGGGTACTTACCTACTTATGGGAATCTCCGGATTATACCCAAAATAGGTATATAGTGATTAATTACGTATACCTATGATAATATTGTTAGTTCCATCCAAGTACCTAGATTGTCTTTTTTCAAACTAATTTAAGTAATTGATAAATCAAATCATACAATGGATATGCTTTAAAGTTTGATGCCTAATAATTACTTTTAAAATACTACAAATCCATGGGAGAGATTTCACATCCATTGTCAAGTAAAAATAATTGCAAATATACATCCCCTGATAAGTGGAGACAACAAAGTCGGAAGTAGAGTGATAAACAACACAACATGAGTGGAGCCGAGGACATGGGCACGTTCGCTGCGCCGGAGTTCCGTACATGTTTAAGATAAAATTATATACTTAAGTACTTACATTATTGTGTTAAATAAACACCAAGAGAAATAAAGTTGCAATTACTTATACTTATTTATTAGTAATACCGATTTTAAAAAGGAAGACAGAGGCTTATAAACGTAGTTATAGATTTAGACCAAGCCTAAATTATATGGTGTCGCTGTTGTTTTCTCGTCGTTATGAAGGTAATTAGGTATTGGTATAAAGTCTAAAGGCTTAAAAATGCTTTTCAGATGGGGACAGAGCTCCCAGGTAGCACAAAATTGCTGCTTAAGCGCTGAACAACAAAAGTTCCTTGCTTGTTGCGTACCTAGGAAATATTGCTATGCATGGTTGTTACCATAGAATAACAAGTACAGTACTCGTTATTCTATGTTGGTACGAGTACTAACTTAATTACCTACTACCTAAACATAAACTATGACGAACCTTGTATTTTTCTGATGAAAAAATGTATTTAAAAGTTCCATGTTAACGTTAGCTGGAAATCTCCAACACCTATACCTAGGGTCTTATCTACATGTTATGAAATTTTCCAACCTTGTTAAGTAGGCATTCGTACGTATGTTTATGTACTGACCTATAGGTATGTTTATAAACTTGGTGTATGGTTTAACTATGTTTGTTTGTCTGGTGGCGGGCGCCGCCGGTGGCTGGCACCACCACCATCTGGTCACAGGCTCCGATTACCGGTCTCGATTGACTAATCGATCCGTGATAACTATGACGATGTACTCGCTGGACTGATTTGTAAGTTTGGTTTTTTGGGTGCCGACTCTAAAATACATTCAACATTTTCGGGGCTCGATAAGTTGATGGGCAAAACCGAACTAACTACTGCTGTAAGTATTTACTTATCCATGAAGGTACTTTACCATTTTAACCACTGTTTTTCTCAGACGTTGGTATGAACTCGTTTGATATCCAACATCACATTACTGGCCGGAACGGATTTCTTTCATATCATCACACGCTCGTATCATAGCATCTCTGGCGGAAAGGCACCTTTAGGCTTTAAATTTCCATGTTCTTTCTCTTGAAAATTTTACCTTGAAAGATACTAAAGGTCAAATCTATAATATCAAACAACCCTCAACTTCAGTCAGTCATGGGTTATCAAGCCCTTTTACTAGCACCTATAATTCCAAGTTATATCCTCCCTTCCTCCTTGTGGAGTTTCGACCACAGCGACCACCATCCTCATTATATCAGCTATAGTATAGAGTACTATAGAGCAAACGTAGCAAATCAAATCGAAAATCTTTAATTGTGAGATCACGAGTATTACCTCTACCATGAGACAGATAGATGCGACTGCGACTGCGTGCAGTTGCTATATTCAACTACAGCAGTTATATTACGTTCGACTTCATGCAGTCTTGTCGTGATGATCTGAACAACTTTAGGATTTTTTTGAACTTTGCAACAACCTGTATATTTATTATATTTAATAATATCTACACACACATGTAGACGACAGCGTGGTCTATCTAACACATGCTAGTCTGGAGCCGGTGATAGCGCCCGGTGGCTGGCACCGCCGGCGATCTGTTCTGCCGTCTTTATCAATAATACACACTAGAGTACATGATAGTGTATTCTATGTATTCTATCAGGTCTATGTATTCGACATGCTGAATCATTAATCCCATGGAATTAGCCAATTATTTTTTCAGTATTGACTGGCACTTGACTCGATCACTGATATTTTTGTATCCTAAATTACGTAGGTATCAAATGCTTTGGACTCTGTATGATTGCGAGCCCGTGCGTAATGATTACGTACGTCCGGTTTCTGAATCAAAATGCTATTTATAATTCATAGTTATGTGTAATTACGAGTATAATACTTTTAATACTTGGTGTTAAGATTACGTTTCGTTTCTTTTCTTCTGTATATAATTTCAATTTTATCCCACAGGTGATAGTATCGATAGATTTATAGAAATCGGCATTTATTCTATAAATTATGGACATGTACCTATAATGAATACTTACTTATAGCTATTTCTGTTGAGATTACGGCCGTTTAGGATGACGGTATACCTTAGTCCATGTACTTGTATGTTAAAGGTAAAAAATAAAAGAAATTGGTTAAATTTGCGCATATCTTTTTTCTTTAATACGAGCATTTTACAACAATATTGAACGAAATCATCATTTTGAGATCTGCTGCCAACATACACTAAGGCGCTCAACAAATTATAACGTAACATACATCGCGCACACTAAACTATATAAACACGTCGCATAAGTACATACAGGCTTCCCAATATACTCTATAAATACACTAAGTGGGAATGCTGACGGGCGATTTTAGAGAAGGCAACCTTAAATCGCAGCTGTTTAGGTTGTGAGTAAAATCGGCCGGTCGCGTTCGTTCTAAAGCTATATCACCTCGCGCGTTCACTGAACGTTCGTCACTTGTTCATAGTTAGTTCATAGTCTGTGTGCACTAGTATATGACCTCGTAGACTGTGGCCTTCTTGTCTCCGGAGCCGGTCACTATGTACTTGTCGTCCGATGATATGTCGCAGCTCAGCACTGAAGACGACTCCTTTGACTGTGGACAAGAAGCGGGAATGTATTCATCCATACGATAATTTGTTGCTCCATGGTGATGGAAAATTCTGGAGTAATGGTATCTTAGGATACGGGGTTAAAATTTTGGTAATTAATTATAACGTAGAAAGTTGGACATAAATACAGAGTTTTCAAGAGACATAATCGAGTGCAACCGAAAGATTACGAGACTGACTATCATCGGTGATCAATAAAACATGTCATGGTAGTCATGAACATCGTTCGACTTTAAAATTCACTAAGTGCAGGAAAATAAGACTCTAATAACTACACAACACTCACGAGCAATGAAAAAGTTCCAGTGACAATAGCACCAAATTATTCCTAAACGGGAAATACCAGTTTAGATAGAATAGAGTGACTCGTGAGTGTATGTCTAATAACATAACGTAACAAAACATACCTGGAATATGCTAGCGCCGTAGGGGGTCCGCCACGCGTTGAGCAGGTTGTCCTTGCCGGTGGACACGAACCACTTGCCGCAGGACGCGAACCGCAGCGACAGCACGCACGACTCGTGCAGGTGCAGCTGGTACTTGTCCGGCTTCACCGCGTGCAGCACTTCCACGTTGCTGTTCTCCATGCCTACGGCTAGCCATTCGCCTGGGGGAGGAATGGTTGTTTAGACACGCCGAGACAACAAAAAACTACGTTCGAATTCAAGTTCATGATTCTGAAGGAACTTGGGATATATATTTTAGGAGACCGGCCTGAGTATAAGTAACAGAATTTTATCTCAATGCCGAAATAAGTTATATTTTAGTTAATGTTCAGCATAGTGTATGTATGTTACTAGCTAGGCCAAAGCGATGGTATTCGTTTAAAAGCACGTTAGAGTTCGAGGTATCGTCAACGGACAGAGGTAAGGTAACCGACGCCGACGGAAAAAGGTTCCATATTGTTCTTCTTGTGTCACAATATTGTGGATTGTATATTGTTTTAATTAAATAAATGTAACATAAAATAAAGTATTTCAAATTACCTGTTGGACAATATCCGAGGGAGAAGATCTGTGAGCTGAAGTCGTGTTGTTGTAGTTGTCTACCCTCTCTTAGGTCCCATGATCTGAAATAAGACAAGAAGTTTATATAAATAAATTGAATCTATTATTCATAACCAAATAAAGGTTTGTATAAATAACTGCTTAAAGTTTTTACCGATCGGAAAAAATACGGTTTTAACTTCGTTTACATTAAGTTCCTGACCAATTGCCAGCAACCTTCAACATTGAAAACAACCAACGCGCTCGAAAAGTTTACCACTACATTTTTCTAAGGTCGTCGACCACGAGGTCATCCTACTGTCACTATTCATTATACCCTTGTTACACCCACCGAGAGGAGTGCTGATGGCGAGACAGTATCCTCGGCCGATCCTCGACCAATGAACAGCCAGCTATTGACCGAATGCTCGGTCGAGAATACTGTCTGAACTGTCTCGGCCAGTCTACTCGGTAGGTATAATCAGGGTTCCCTAAACACCCACCTGACAGTATTGTCCAGGCCCCCGGTCCACAGCTTGGTGCCGTCGGCCGAGATGTCGATGCAGGAGGCGCCGTCCGTGTGTCCCTGGAACTGCCGCACCAGCGTCTGGTTGTGCAGGTCCCACACCGCGATGTTGCCGTCCGAGCAACAGCTGAAGCACACCTGGAACGGGGGAAAAGGGGGTTAGTTTGAAGCATATATTCAAGTGCTCCTATAATGCATGCAGTTTTCGTTTCATTATGTTGGGCCATAGACTGAAGCAGACAAATATTTTCAGGCTAGTTTTAATATTGCTGCATCTGGTCTTCGATCAGTCGAGTTACTTCGATTTTCAGTGCCATATTTCTACGACTAGCAATTAATTGGCTGATTGATTGCTAGTCGTAGAATGAATTGTATCTTATTCCTGCTATTGTAGTTATAAACAGAACAAGTGATCTAATTGCTTAAAGCTCTACTTCATCTATGTGAATAGTATGCAAGCTTATCCACTCCCTACCTCTCATATATTTTTTAAATAACGTCCTTTTCAAGTTACCTTAGAGTCAGGGCTGATGGCTAGCGCGTAACACGCGGGCGCGGACGACGTGAGCTCGGCCTTGATCCGGGGCGTCGGCGACGCGAGGTCCCAGATGGACAGGTTGGACGCCTCGCCGCCCACGATCAGCGTGCGCCCGTCGGGAAGCAGCTTCACTGAGCGAATGTAGTTGTCCCGTTGCTGGAATTAAACGTGGTTACGGGTTTAGATACATGGAAGTTTAATTGTTAGGGTTCTATGTATATTGTTGTCTTGTCGATTTGTTTACGATAATTTAATTACGTTTTCACTAGCTTAAGGAATTGGTGTCAGAATAGAAGACTCGTGGTGGTGGTAGTGGTGGTCGCGTATGTATAGTCCTGTGGACTAAATGACAAACATACGCATCCATCTAACTCCCTCAAAGCCAGAATGTATGTAATCGAAACTGGGGAGCTTATTATTTATGCAAATGCAACAGAAGGCGCCAACTAACGAACTAGTTTACAAAAGTAGGTAATAATAATAAAAAGGGCTCGGTCGCGACAGTTACCCACTCACCAAGCAATCCAGCTGGCTGACGGGCGCCTTGCTCGGCTGGCTGATGTCCCACACCTTGACGCAGCCCTTGCCGCCCGTGTACACGTACTTAGTCGGACTGGAGACTGTTACTGCGCACACCACCTGCGAATTGGAGGTAAACATGTTAGGAGAGTGTGGGTGCATATTTGTACAGGAATATATGGGGTACCTGATAGGTATGTATGTTATAGGAGTCCTCCAAACGGAATAATCACAAGATAATTCGAAGGTAACTTGGTGAGACCAGGATATAGTGCTGCGTCAAGCATCATAGATACATGAATAATTATCCTCATCGCTGGAATTGGCATTAATAATTTATCCACCGCACAATCGGTGTATTGGCCGATGATGATGCTTCAATATCAGCTTCTAAATCTTTCAATATTTTTTTTCAAACACAACTCTCAGCAAAGGCTTTCCTGTGTTGGGGTCCACTAACCCGCACTAGGCCAGCGTGGTGGACTAGGCCTAAAACCCTTCCTACATTGGAACCGTGCCCCAGCGGTGGGGACGTGATGGGGCGTGACCATGATGATGACAAAATTAGTCCTACAAATCTTTTGAGCTTTTTTATTCTGTGTTAATAATAATCATTGAGTATGAATGGTCTGGAGACGAAATAGGCAGACGTTCCCCTCTGGCGGGGTGGTAGGCCAGAATGGCCCACCGATTTATAAAAACTAGTTGCAGTCTCAATTTCCACTAGACTCAATCTAGTTGGCAAAGCGTTCGTTTCATAGAAAATGATTTGTTTACATACTAATATGACAGCTTCAATTCATAGAATATCCGGATTCCGGATTTTTTCACAGATTTGGTCATGGTTTATTGTTATTAGCTGTTTCCTAGCAACCAATGTCAAAAAAATTCAATAGTGATGTACCGGTATGTAGATTATGATTGTATTAATCGACAAAAAGGTCATAGTTGGGAAGCGTCCGTAGTCGAATTGGCTTCAGTAATCGTAACTGATCGCTGAGGTTAAGCAACAACTGACACGGTCAGCCATTGGTAGGTACAGCATGAGTTACCGATTTCAAATGGTTCTTTTCTGGACGCTTCCGTGCTTCGGACGGGACGTTAAGCCGTGGGTCCCGGTAGCTGCTTCGGCAGCAGTCGTTAAGCCTAGTTAGAGGCCGCCCGAAGGGGCGGCTTGAAAGCATCTGACCGTCGGGTTGCCACTTACTTGACAACTTCAGTGCATTGTACTCATTCAAAAACGGCGATACGGCTCGCGACCTATCACGTGAGTATAAATGTACAGCGAAAAGCGGGTGACTTCGTTTATTAATCATTCCTAATTAAATTTAACTATACCTAATTAATTTGAAATTAGTATTTCTAACCCATGTTCTTGAATTCATCGATAACACTTATCGATAATTGTTACATCCATTGGCAAGAAAAATGAAGACACTGTGTTCATTATTAAATGTCACTTCACGTAACCCTTATTGCTGGGAATTAAAACTCATAATGATATGTCCCATGAGACATAATCATGGTAAACGGTAAAATTTCCCCCCGCAAAAATTGGCAGACTTTTTTGTATCAAGAAAGATCGCTATGACGCTTCCCGAGGGTACACCCGAGTCCGCGTTGTTCTATGATAATAATAGTGCTTATTCTCACCTCGCCATGGGCTAGGGCGGAGACCTGCCGCGCGTGCCGGGGGATGCCCGGGCCCATGAGCGCGTCAGGGGGAAAGGGGACCGGCTGCATCTGCCCCTCCGCCGACACGTGGAAGGAGTACGCCCTAGAGGGGGGGGATGGACTGTTTTAATTATAAAATCTGGTACTTGGCCCGCTACGGCCGATTGCCAAAGGTGGGAAGGAAGTGTGGCAAAAAAGGTTAGGTACTTAGTAAGAGTTATTGACGACTTCATAATTATTTAGATTTTGTCTAGATATAAGATTGAATTACCAAAAGTTGAACATAGAAAATGGTAAAGGAGATAAGATTACCTGTACCTGTTACATACGGCTGAATGCAAGTAAAGGGGCAATTAAACTTTATGGTACAAATTGAGTTTCTGTTGAGAGCTATAAACATGCTCCTCTGCAGCAACAAGTTACAATAAACAGGACAGAATAGAAAGTAACCAAGAAGTCCAAGAAACATAGATACTTACGGCTTGCCTCCAGGAATTGGTGCTAGGGCCGCCGGGCCAATCGGGGGCCGCAGGGGTTCATAGGCCAGCGCGGCGCGGGCGGAATACCCCGCCAGGCCATAGGCATCATGGGCTCCGTTGCCTAAGTAAGGGTACTGTAGTGCTGGGGGCTTCACGGCTGCCTTCAGAGGTGCGCCGGCGGGCCCCGCCGAGCCCCCGCCCCCTGACGTGGGGGTCACTGGCTTGGAGATCGGCGTGCTTGGTTTCTCGTCCAGTTTTTTGGCTGATGGCGTTGATGCGTTACTTGATGTGCCTGATCTGAAAGTTGAGGTAAAAAAGCTTTTATTAGCAATTTGTATACCGGATACGTATGGGAATGATGTATGTAACTAAACATTCTACACCAGTGGAACTCCACAATGTACCTAGCAGTACCTATACGTGTGACAGTTATTATATGAGGTGGAATCGCCTGAAGCCAGCTCGCTGTTAGCGTCGTAGAAAAGTCTCAATTTCAGTAGAATGAACACGGACAATGATAAATCGTGTACAGATTACGTGTCGGCACTAATTGATTGGATTAACTTCTATGTCCGTACTAATAAGAGTCAAACAGTGACCTTATTCGTACAATTTGTACTGCTCGCGTAGTATGGCTTCTTTTAAAGGGATGGAAGGTGATTATCACGGCTTTCGTTAACACTGGTATTACTGGAAATTGGATATGCGTGTTGGATAGGCACGGTCTAGTTCTTTCTATAAAATTATACACGCATGCGTTTCAAATAAATTCACGTAAAATATATAAATCAATTCAATTCGACTTGAATGGTCTGGGCCTACACCTTTTGTATGCTTCAGACAGTCCAAATAAAAGACTTCAAGAAAAACAAGATAAAACCACGCAAAAAGACATAAAAGACTCATTACGTTCGCAAGCAAAAAAGAAAACAAAATTTTATTAACCCGCTCAATGTAAGTAAGGTAGCCATCGTACGGCAGAACTTAAATAACATAAAAAGTTCTTGCTCTTTCAGATCTCATTCCTTTAGTGTCGGTCGAATGATTTCGCTTTTTTCTGCGAGATAAGTTATTGAAGTTTTTTATGGATCCGAAAACTTAGTGAGTTACTGGATACTGGAGAGTATTATGGCGCTTATCAAGTGTAGACGGATCGAGATTGAAACATGACAACTTTTAGAAGACTTCTTCTAAACCTAGGTAGTATTTATTTATCTACCTTCTCAAGCACCTCCGCAAAATTATTTATTTATATTTTATTTAAGTATACAGAAAAAAATACACAGATGGATTTCAAAATATAGGTACATAACATGCTCACATAGGCGGATTTATTGCTAGAAAGCAATTTCTACCAGCCAACCTTTGATTGGTGGTAATCGACTGTACGTAAGTAATCTCTTAAAATGTCATTATGTACCTGGCGCTGTTGTCTGACTGAAGGTATAGTGCCTGTAGTTTATGACCGAGTTGTCGAGAGCTATCATGTCGTTTAGAAAACGTTTTGCTTGTATGCTGTGTAAGTACCTGGGGCTGTGCGGCGGGTGCTCCTTCTTGGGCTGCAGCTTGTCCAGCCCGTTCTCCCGCGGCGACGGCGCGCCGTTGTGCGGCGACGTGGGCTCCTCGCTCGCGTCGTCCACCACCAGGTCCTGGAACCAGGGATGATCAGATGAGAACGTGAGATGAGACCATTGTGTAAATTTATAGGAAAGACTAGTCGGTTTTCAAGAGCTTCGCTTCGCCTTAAAAAGTTTTCCCGTAGGAATAGGTACCGCAATAAACTGCATTGCTATGATAGCAAAGTTCGATCATATCGCAATTAAACAAAGAATATCGATATTAAATATGTGCTTACTTACATGACTCATGTCTTTTTCCTCTTTCTTTAATTTCTTGTGGTCTGGCTCAGCTGGACTCCGCGTTCTGTACTTCTCTCTCTCACCCGGTGATATCGAATTTCTCTGTAACAATACACACATACAAAGTTTAATAAGCGTTATATGCCTAAACAAATGAGAACGCCCATAAGCCGGGCTTTACGCATAACAATCAATCGATCATTGTTTGCAAATAAATCGGTGCGCAGCGGAGCGGCCCCGTAGTCAATATCAATATCAAAACACGCTGAGGCAGAACAAACTGACCGCGTGATTAGGTTCGGGAGTGGGGCGCCCTCCCACAGGCCGGGGGGAGACCGCAACATTTGGATGAGCGCGCAAATACGGACTAATGAAATAATCATATACGTGCGCTCGCTCGCCACGCTCACTGATTCCGCACGATGTTGACACAACAATACACACTACACGCCGCCGCCTAGATATATTCGCAGTATCGAATACGGGATTATCAATATTCGGTCGAGTGGCCGCGGGCTCGTTGTGTGTTAGACAGATGCTATTTCAAGTGTACTCCCGCCGTCAGAACGGCCATTCGAGCGAAAAGGCTTACGATCTCGGCAACGGATTCAATAAGCGATAGCCTGAGGTTTTTGCGAGTTATTCGGTTTTGAAGTGGCTCTAATTTCAAAAGATTTATTCGGAATCGGTTATTGAAAGAGCTGAGAGAGGGTACTATAGAGTAGAGATCGAGGGTGTAGTGTGACCGGAGGGGATATAACGGGGCCTAATTTTACGAGGCAGTAAGTTAGTGTCGAGAGCCTAGCGCGTGTTAATTTGCTCTGCAGCGCCGGCCCTGTCGCCGCCCGCTGTGACATATGCTCTCGCAATTATACCACTATACTGTGTCGGGAACTTGCAGATATACGTCGTCGTTAGGGCCACGCTCCGCTGAATAGCACAAATAAGTGTTATTGTCTGAATCTCTTTCCATTCTGCGATCGGAGCGATGGAATCGGAGTTTTTACGAGGGAGAAATTAGATAATAAAATCGGGTCGCAAGAAGGTACACAGTCGGTGGAATAAAACGAACGACGTGGGTTATGGCGGTGGTCTGGCTTATTGGATATTTTTGATAGGCGATATGTTGCCAATAAAGTTTTATTAGAGACACAAGTCGTGTGCAGGCCGAGAGCGCGGACGTGCACGCTCGGGTCAATGTGTTTCAACCCTAATTTTACGAGCGCTCGAATCTCCTCGACTGCGAGCTCCGTATCGAGTTTCAAGTCACGCCATCTGAAGGGGGCTTGCGTTAGCTGAAAGGTGAGATGTTCGATTCGATGGGATTTGTTTCCCGCTTCCCACCTCCCGATTGATTGAGTGGGGTCCAATGGTTTCCGGCCCTCGTGTCTGACGATTTGCAATCCAAGCACGTCATACCATATTAATCATAAATATCGTAAAAACGCGTTTATCGTTTTATAATCATGATAAATAATGTTACTTCTATTATGTTACGATTAGTAAAGACTTTCTACGATTATGTAAGAAAATGAACGTCCTAAACTCCTAATCCGTTCCTTCTCAGTTGTTATTTACGCAACCTTTTCCATTTTCAACACAAAAGCGAAGAGGGCTAATCTTTACTTTATCCGATTACGCGGGTCAGCCTCAAGAAAAAGGCAATTGAGTGCGGCCTGAGGAGGGCTCAGGGGGGTGCCCACATGGGGAGGGGGGGGGGGAGGTCGCGCCGAACTCGTAACAAGTACGAAGCGCTACAAGCAACAACAACACGACTTATCAGCTACCGCTCGCGTCGCATGTCACCGACTCCGAGGAGGTCGCCCACATGTGCGCGGGGGGCGGCGGGGGGCGCGGGGAGCGGGGCGGGGGCGGGGGCGAGACGCGAGTGTGACGTAACATATAAAGTGGCAACACACAGGCGCGCTGTTAACGCCGCCCGGGCTTATTGTCTGCGGTCACGCGACGAGCCGTTTAGCCGCGCCGAGCCGCCACCGCCGCCGCCGCCCGGTTAACCGGAAGGGGGGCGGTTAACCGGACGCCGGGGGGCGGAAGCGGGGGAAATAGATAAATAGACCGCCCGTCGCTCGGAAATGTACGGATTGAGTTCGGACTATATTTCAGGCATAATAGTTTTGAAAAGTTACGTGATTTACACGCGACATTTTCAGCTTTTATCGAAGCCCTATTCGAGGTTTATACGACTTTGTTTTATTATACTGTCATCGAAAAGTTTTATTGCGCACCATTTACGTTTAAGTTTCATTACGTAGACCAGTGTTTTTCAACCTGTGGGTCGCGACCCCCCGGGGGGTCGCGATGCTACTGTAGGGGGGTCGCCAAAAGGTGAAAAAACTTTGTACTTTAGTAAAAAAAACAGTCAGATTATACAGAAGACCGAAGATTATAATCAGCCTCTGTATCTAGCCTTGTGGACTATGAAAACTCCTTCAACTCCATCGAGACATTGGCAATTTTGGAAGCGTTGCAGATTTCAAATCGACTGGCGCAATATCGAGGTGTTGAGTCTGTACAATGCCGCTACTATGACTGTCCAAGTACAGGGCCACAAGACAAGACCTAACCAACTGCAAAGAGGAGTGCGACAGGGGGATGTGATATCTCCGAAACTGCTCACCAATGCATTGGAAAATGTCTTTAAGACGTTGAACTGGAAAGGACATGGCATGTGTGTAAATGGCGAGTACATGTGACACCTCCGCTTCATGTACAATGCTCACATCAAACCGGAGTCGGTCATCGTTGGTGAGGCAACAATCGAAGTTGTGCAAGAATATGTCTACCTCGGCCAGAGTATTCGGCTAGGCAGAAGCAACTTCGACATCGACAAGCATGGGTCGCGTCCAACTGGGTTGGGCTGCATTCGGGAAACTTCGTCACATATTCTCCTTGGCCATTATGGCCATCCCTCAGAGCCTGAAGACAAAAGATTTCAACCAGTGCGTCCTGCCAGTGATGACGTATGGTGCAGGACAGTAGGACTAGTCCACCGATTTAGAGTCGCTCAGCGTGCTATGGAGAGAGCTATGCTTGGTTTTTCTCGTATCAGAAATGAGGTTTTCCGTCAGTCAGAGGATTAAGATTACCGACATAGCTGTCAAAATATATGCAAGCTGAAGTGGTAGTGTGCTTGTCATATCTACCAAAGAACCGATAACCGTTGGGGTAAACGAGTTCTCGAGTAGAGACCACGAATAGGCAAACATAGCGTGGAAGGCGACGACCACAAGTAGGTACCTATTATAATTTTTTTGTAAAGCCAGGTAGGTATTTTGTCTTTGCATTTTAATTTCACCCTTAAAAAAATATTCAAGATATTTAAATACTCATAAAAGTCAGAAAGAAAAAGCTTTTTCAATATAAATTCTTGGTCGCAATGGCATTAGTCGTACGAATGTACCATATGGCCACACGTATCCGACGTATGTGTATGTAAAATAAATAAAATAATATGTTTTTAAATCCGATAAGTATGTACTTCGAGTCCTAATCATGGAGACCATAAATACGTCGTGAGGAATAAATACTGTAACATACACATACATACATGATAAAAAACCGAAAGGGTCAAGGGGGTCGCGAAATATTTTTTTATACCAGGGGGGTCGCATCATGAAAAAGGTTGAAAAACACTGACGTAGACGATTTATAAGTTTGAGATAGCCGGATCCTGTGCCACATCTCACGGTAAGTGGTATCTGGGTGCGACAGGGCGTCGTTCGCGCGAGTGCAAGTACACCGAACGTCATTAAACTGCGCTACCTGAACATCCGCGTGCTCGTAAAAACTAAACGATAATAACTCGGAAACGAGAACCAGTCTTCGTCGGAAACGTGCCTTACAAAAACGCAACAAAAAATTAATCGTCCGCGAACGCGTAAACCGCGGGGCGCTGCGCGACTTTAAAATTAACTTTACCGGTTCATTCGTATACATAAATAATGGAGGGAATTTCTGAATGCACATTAAACTCCTATAAAGAATACATTAGCATAAATTTATGGTAGTGAGTCGGCGTTTCGAGCGCGTTTTTACGTGGCTCGTAAAGTTTATAGTCGCGAGTGGAGGATTGCGTTTACTGCGCGCGCTATCGGTTTATTGTCGACCCCAAATAACCAAATTGGCCGGGGCTGGTTGTGGATGGGGCCCGCCCGCCGCCGCCTGTGCCCCCGCTCCCGCTCCCGCTGCCGCCTGCGCCGCGCGCCGCCTGCAATCTGCTCTCAAGTGGCGCGGCCATTACGCCGCCACTCCGCGTTATGAGCGCACTCTTCGCGGGAACGCCAGCCGCACTCACAAATGCACTGCTTGGAAACTTGCCCAATAGATGTTCATTACTGCACTTTGTTTTGTACCTGCAGTGAGTCGGCGAGCGCTCAAGCTTTAACCGCAGATGTATTAACTGTTTAACTATAATGAATTGTAAAAATCGTTTTATATCCTGCGTGCACGAAGAGAGTAATAAAAACGATGCACATTAAACTGTTACTCAATAATAATGTGTACCTATACTACCTATATTGTATTGTACATACATACCTACTTTTATTACTTTTATTCTACCATATTCAACCCCACAACACACCATGACATTATTATACAGAGGTTCATTAAAAAAAAAATTTGTGTGATATAAAAAAAACAACAGCTGAACTACTATAAGTGAAAATTTTAAACGGCTTCATCAAAGTGGCGTGCCCTATCAGGGCCTACAAATGTATCACATAAAGTAAATTCTAGGGAAGCCGTCGATAAGCAATCTCACCGCCCCTTGCTCCATTACAGGAGTAATTAGCACAATTAACAAGTGAGGGGGCGCGGGGGGCGCGTTCACGTACGCAAACAAATGTCACGTGGCGCGGCGCCTTAATTAAAACGATAATTGAGTTGACTTGCGAAATTTCGTCCGCCATTTCGACATTCCGAGCGAAATTTCACGGAAACTCCCCCTTCAAACTACGAAGCCCTTAAGTGTCGACGACTTTAATTTTGTGTTAGCGTCTACTTTGTGGTCCCGGAGCAAATTTTAATACGGAATACGCGGGCTCAGTTCGCAAATTACTTTGATAAATTACCTCGAATCGAATTTGGTTTTCGTCACAAAGGTAAGTCCTTTGGAAAATTGGTGTGACAGAAATAGATATACCGTCCCGAGTGGCCACCGGCAAATTGTTACATTCGTAAGCTAGCGCCTTGTGCCTACTTTACAAGCTTTCGTGGACGGGGTGGCTGAAGCAATAAAGCGACAAATGGGTAGGGCATTATGATGGTAATAGTATGTGGCACATGACGCACAGCGGCTCGTGTTGACAAACGCCGGCTCCTTTAATTGCGATCCCGAGTCTAAATCACGACGACCCTCGAGGCCCTCAGGACCCGCAATATGCAGCGACACCCCTCGCCCGACCCAAGCGTAAACGATTTGTTCCACGCAAACCATAATCAACCGACACCGATGTGCTTTCGAAATTAATTTATATTCTGCACCTGACCTTTGAGTCTCTTAATAAAATAAATTGAGAACCGAAACTACTGAGTTAAAATTGTTAAAAAATTCAAATATTCACCACACAAGAATTGCTGAAATTAAAAGCTTTGAATACATTTGGATTTCATTTATTGCCTGCGTGGGAGGCGACATTGATAGTGAAACCAAATAAAAGTCGACCAATTTGTGTTAGAAAGCGTAAGTATATAACCTATAGACAGCGTGGTGGTGTGATTGTTAAAGTTGAGGCGGAAGTATGCGCGGGTCGCGCTGCGGTCAAACGTCAGGAATGTCGGAATGTCTCATGAGCGCCCCCGCCTCGCGCTCGAGGGGTGCACGGTTATTTAAATGAGAGTTCCTCACCACCCGTCAATAAAACATTAAACACGTAACAAGTTTATGCGTAGCGACAACCCTAGCGGATTCCGCCACTTCGTTAATCCGGGGCGGGGGCAGCCCTAAATTAGGGTCGAGACAAGCCGTAATCCCCCGCTCGACGCGACGGGGGATTTATATTGTTATTGCTCCGCGTCCGGAATTATACGAGGGTTGAGGGACTAATGAAAGGGGAAATTTAATTCCTAATGATTCTCGTCTTAGCCCGTAACGAGGAACTCGAAAAAGGGCTGCGACCCGCGCTTTTTTTGATTAATCGCTTCGGGCGAACTCCAGATTATCCGATATGATTCTTTCCACTTTTCTCCCTTTGTTTGTTTTTAATGTCTCGAGTGCTTAATGTATTTATTTGTGGAACAAAATGTCAGCGCAGTGTTTCGAGAAGCAAGTTAACCGTAAAATTGGATGATAAATTTATTCATGAATCATTTTAGATGCTCGTACACGACAGTGAGCAGGGAAACATATGTAAATGTGTGACAGTAGGAGCGCTATAACGAACGTGCGGTGCATGGCGGAGACGCTACGTGGCGAGGTGCGGGGGCGAGCAGGGGGCGCGGGAGGGGGGGTGTAGCGAGCCTCGCCGCGCCGACTAAACGATACATTCCCTACACGCTCGGCGAATAAGCGCGGACATTCGGACGACGTAATTACTGATGATTAACACGGCGGTAATGTGACAGACAACAGTGGGAAAGTTCAGCGGAGCGCGCTGCAGCGGCCGCCTTCCGCTCATTACGCGCAGACTAATTGAGATAAATTATGAAGACGTGCGGCGAGCCCGCAGCGCCACCTACCTGCTAATTACACGCTGCCATTTCTATTAACATTAACCGAGCGCCCGCCTCTTTGTATAACCGGTTAAGGCAATATCGAGATTAGTGCGAAATGTTTAACTGCGTTGTTAAAAGCGAATGAAGCTGGTGCCATAAACAGAATGAGGGACATTATCTGTGCGGTAATTACGTATGGCGGCCACACACGTCGCAGTGCAAGCGGACAGGGTGTGGGCAGTGGACAGTACAGTGGACAGTGGACAGCGCCGGCACGTCCGTGCGACCACTACACAGAGCTTGTGCGACCGCAGAGGTGCCGTGTCGATGGCGGCCGCCCGACAAGCCGCCGCCCGCCCCGACCGCATCACATTGTCTAACTACGTCACCTATGTACATGTACAGACCTTCTTTTTGCTCGTGTCTGCGGTTTCCTTTGTTCCTCTCGCATACAAACCGAACTTTCGAGGGTATGGTCTCTCACCGAAAACACGACATTTCGGCTAGATAAATTACGTCAGTATAAACGTATTAAAGATACGTAAGTATTTAAACAGTAACACCCTTCCAATTGGAGGAGTGAAGTGGGTAAAGTATCTGTTGAGTAATAGTAATCACAATCACCCGTTGGCAACTTGGCATGCTCTTTGAAGGACTGTTTGCACTTGAGCGTAATGGAAACGCGCTGTAGTGCAATATAAAATGCATTAGCGGAAAGATCTGCGAGAATGTTGGCATTGTTTACGAGCACGGCACCTACAAAATATTGCAGTTCCGATATGAATCGACGCTCGCAACGTATTGAATATTTCATTTGGAATATTGAATCGGCACCGAGTTGGGGCGCGTTACGACACGGTTCGATGCATCGATGCTATCGAACTCGCAAATGCGAACAATGAATCGATGCGACACGATTGAGGCCGCAAATAATGTCGAACAAAACAGGGAAATATTTAGAGTCGCTAAATCCTATCCCTATAACATTCGAAACGATCGGAAAAAAACCCCGATCATTTTATTTTATTTTTAACGGACTAACGTGTAATACACGCCGTTTATAGCATACGACTATAGAGGTATTTTTCATCAGGGATAAATAATTCCCACGGTTATCCGAATGCTTTTTGGAATTCCATTCCCGAAGTTGGAGTTTTTTTCGTGAAAACATTGGCAATAAGCTGGCATATTTCATTCCATCCGCATGCTCTACCGGCGCGCCGCGCGGGGGCTGCGATTCGATCATACTTGCATAAATCGATACGATACGGGAATCGAGAACAAAGCACGACCTACCGGCAACGGCAATAGCTTACACAAACGTAACTGCAGGCATCTATAGCGAATGTGAAGAGGAAGTTTGTTTGTTTGTGGCGGCTTCTCTCCAGAACGACTCTACTAAATCCACGAATTATTTAACAGCTGCGGGAATTTAGTAGGCACGTATTAATTGGACTAGAACGCTAATAGATTCTGATAGAAATAAACATGTGCAGGCGGAACTGACCAAAATTACTTGCTACGTGGTCTTAAATAATAAATGAGAATATTTTCATCGTTTTTTTTTTTGTCAAATGTCACTTAAAGTACTCCATAACAAACAAACTGCTGAACTAACAAAGCTTACATTATGCGAAACAGATTCACTCAACATGCGATAAGACCGGATATAAAGTCAAGGGATTTACCAAGTAACGAGTACGAGAAACAGGTAAGACGGGAATAAATAATAGTAAGACCCTCGCTAGATAAATTCCCTGTCAGATAATACCCTCCTCGCGAACATATCGTCTGCATTCGGTCTACCCTCGACTGCTTCCAGTCGACTGAACATTTGCAACTTAAGGCCCAGGCACACTGTGACGCGGCAACGCGTTAACATTTTAACAGCGTATAATTTTACACGCATGAGGCGCGCGTAAAACTTACTCCGTGTCACGCCTTCCTTGAACTACAGTGCAACATCGAACATGACTGCTCGGTGGGCGTCATGTGTAACCATTGTGACGGGAATGTGTGGCTATGCCTTAACAGGGGATTTAATAGTGAACACACGGTACAAGGGCCGGATTAGCAGTTTGATCAATCTTCAGTATCTCAAACAATCTCAGCTACAGATTTAGTTCAACGATGCAATATGAATATCGTATTACGAACGTGTCAGATTTGAACAATGGGTTCGGGACAAGATTGGATTGGAATAGATTAAGCTGGCTGAAGATGTTCTGATTATTTTAATGACTTGGTATACATCACTATCATTGCTGAGGTGCTACTTGTTTAATCGTTTATTTCTTTATGATTAACTTTCTTTTGAAATGATGAGCTTAATGTAATAAAAATATCCTATCTTCTAACACATTCAATAGGATATCAGCATGGCAACAGTCACACACAACACAACAGACCCCCTCAGGTGTGTTCTCAGTTCGTGAAGACTGTAAGTAATTGGCTGCCGTAGTGCACGTCTGCGCCTGTACCTGGCTTTATCAATTCAATCTCGGCTCCGATTCGACAAAGTTAAATTCAAAGCTGGAAACTATTGAAATGCACGTGATTGCTAAACTGCTGTGCAGCGAAATAAGCGATGTCACATCACGACACAAGCTTATGTTTATTACTATTTAAGCTAATGGTGTTCCACTTTAAATACATAAATATTAAAATAAGAGTTCGGCCACCCACAGACTCCGACGAAGAATGTAAATGCGTGAAATTGATCAGCATTCGCTTGGGTATTATGCAGATTCAACATAGAACAAGACCTCCCCTAATAGCATACCGTTGCGATAAAAGCATCTTATAATGACTGGGCTGTCGACATTCTTAGTGCAAAACAGCACTCGTGCATATCTCTCGGCTTCCACAACTGCAGTCACAAGAGGTCGTGTGCACTCTCAGACTGAGCAACTTGCAACCAAACTGCAACAAAGTTCAGCGGAAAACGTACGAGGCAACTTCTACAAGACATTTTACTTACAACAGGCGAGGGGAGAATAAAAAGAGAGTAGCTCGCAATCTGTTACACTTTAGGGCGTCTTAATAATTACAAGTGGCCATTCATTCCAATTAAGAAAAGTCTCGGGCGATAAATTGTCGCTGCTGTCGCGGACCGCGCCGGAGGTTTGTTGTGCTCCGAGCAAACAACACCTGCTAGGGCTGCCACTCACAGTTCTAACATTTATAAATTAAACTTCACTTTTCTTTTGTTCATTCCAATAACATTTTTCTACTTAATTTATAAAACGCCAGTACTGAAAAGCTAGGAAACTCGCGGTGAAATACGCACCAAAGGCCTAATTGAATCAATTACGGGGATCCTAATTGAATACGCGTTGATGAAGAAAAGGAGAGGCGTATCGACGGAAGAATAAAGGCAAATTTATTCTGACCAGGATTTTTTTTCAGCATCTATTAAATAAAGAAGTCGTGGAGAATGCTAAGCAAGGTTGAGCGTCCCTCGCCCTGAGTTTTCCACTTGAAGTGGTTCGCGAGGGTGGGAGGGCGTCGGGCGCCGGGGGGTATTCAGAGTGGCTTAGATAAGGTAAGGAGGATGAAGAGGCGAGAACCGGCTCGAGTAATGAACCGGCTCGGAGCAGTTTTTGTGTGATTCGGGCGCCCAAATTGAATATTAGGCGCGATTTGAGTTCCAACGACCGGGCGGCTGTAATAAATCCGCGGTTATTATGTTACCCAAATGAGATTGTGGCAGGGCGCGCTCTGTTACTACAACGCGCTCAATTCCGTGCTCTATTGTGAATTGCCTACCGTTAGGCTATTTTGAAGGGTTATTCTTAGCCGTCTGTGTAAATTAAACATTGATAGTCACTTAGCCAAAGAAGTGAAAATTAGAAATGTTTAACTTCAACAGTGTTTTTACCAAACGATTTGTTTTGCTATTTATTTAAGAAGCGAGGCGAGGTCCGTTTGTTTGTACAGCGCTGAGCTAATAAAGCAAAGCCTTGTATCAACACGAGTAAATGCGGTAGCAAGCAAGTAGGTAATGTTTGGAAACAAATAGTGTGCAGCTGCAACAGTGTGGTCGCTCCGTGATTCTCAATAAAAACAGTCGGCAGCGGCGGCGGCGGGCGAGCCGAGGAGTGTAACTTGACGCCGCGTCTCGCCGCACTCGGTTTATGCAAACTTTATTACGTGCAGTGCCCTTGCCCCCGCCGCCGCACCCCCCGCCTCTCCTGAAGGCTCTTTCAGCTTTCGCTTCAAATTGGCGGCGCGTCCGAGGCGCGTGTTTGCACAGATGGACCACTCCGTGAGCGGCCTCGCAAGGCGCAGCTCGATGCGGTGTGGCTGCCAGTCTCCATACTCCATAAACTCGCCTCCGCCTCGGCCGTCGCTGCTAACTTATAAACTGCTTACCTCATAAAACTTTTAAACTACAGCTGCTAGATGTTTAATACTCGGGTATCTTTATTGTCGTTGGAAAGAGCCGTTTCGAGTAAGCATGAGACGTTCGAGTTTTAATTTATTATCCCCGGTGGTTTTATGGCTCCAGTTGGATCGTTTACCAGCAAGTAATACCCTGAGAGGCGAGTTTAATTTATCTTGTTTATCGAAACGATTTGTTTTACAATAACGAAGACTAAACCGGGCAGTGTAAGCAAAACACATTGTAAAAGATGTGTTGTGTGTTATCCAACATTTTATCGTCGCCCCCAACGATCGCGCGCTCCGTCGAAATTGAAATAAATTGAGCTGTCGAAAGAAGTATCCGGAGAGAAGTGGGTTAGTGCAGCACAAAGACAATGTAACAGAACGGAGGGGGAGTATCGATTCGCATGCATTTCACTGGAGTGTGCCGTTTCAGATCTAGCAGCGCTTGACGACAAGCGTCTCGGAATGCGGTGGCGAGCAAGGAACGTGGCACCCTCCTACTATGTAGCATTTAACACTTAATTGTTACTGACAGATTAAAGGCTTGGAACACCATTAGCACTCTATAGGATTTGTTAGCAATTAGCATCTTAGTTCGATCCAAAGATAAAATAATGCAAGCCATGACCATGATTATGAAGAAGGTATCAAAACAATTGAAGTGGAGCAGCGTGTCACCAACAGACAGTAGAATGCATCGAGCGCTGAGCGAGCGCGGTTGAGAGGCGACGGCGACGGCACATCTGTGCGGTGGCGCTCACCGGAGCGCAGCCGGGGTGGCCCCCCGCCACCCACCCCCCGTAACACGATAGCCGACATTCGCAACACCTCGCGAACAACACCACCTAGTGCTTCTGTGCCCCTGGTACTCCCGTGCAGACTGAGCGGTTTGATCCCGGCTTTTAGTTTGTTTTTTAATTCAATTTGCGGGTTCTCTTCTCCCTCGTCGAACAGTTAAGTTTTATTTCGGAATTTATATTATGGACTGGTAAGTATTATATTTCAATCTTGATAAAAGAAGATAGGTTTCTATAACAATAAACGCTGCAGCTGCTAAAATTATAATAGAGAGCTATTATAATTATCGCCTACGTCATACATACGTGGTATTGGCGAAATCCTAGGTGATACTTGGTAAAGTAGACCGTATCTTTGACATCTCAATCTCATTCCATTATGATCGCATAGAATTAGGCGAAATTTCGGCTCAGGCCCAAGTGGAAAGCCAAGTGGGTAGCGCTCGGGGGGTGGCTTTCAACCATTTGCACCACCCACTTGTTTCAGTCAGCAGCGTGTTATGAAATCAACGTGTTCCCTGTTCCCTACCCTCGCAACACCAAATGGAAAAGGAATTCCACTGAGCCCGGGCTTTACGCGAATATGTTGCAGTTCGCCGCTTTCAGAGGGGGGGATAACTTTTCGTTACACTTTTTTAAGGTTTAACTGAAGTATAGTTTTATTGGATTCTGTGAATGTACTTACATGTCTTTCTTCCGCTGAGCTGATACCTGAAACGGAAAAGGCCATTGATTAGAGTTTTTTTTGCATAATAAATATTTATAAGTATGATGATACAAGGCAACATAAAGGTCCTTCATAAATAAGCTGAGTAATAAAATAACCACCTCCATGCGACAGCTCTTGTCCTGACTCCTGAACATAATTACACCTTATATTTCGTGCCATAAAGGATTAAATAATAATAAAAGAGGCACATTAGTAGGGAACAACGTGGCTGTTATATGGCAGTTGTTTTTATGACCGCAGCGACGCGGGAGAGGTTTAGACGATGAAAATATACGAGCACCGAGTGTTTTATAGATCGACACGACACTTGATACCTACTTGGTATTACCCCAGTGCTAAGAATATGAGTGTTATATTATTATGTTTTGCGTAATGTGTCTTTTTGTGGAAACGTAACTCCAAAATCGACTAATCGCTTCCAATGAGACTTTTTTAATTACGTAGGGTGTTCTAAAGTTACGCGCGCTTTTTAAACTTTTTAAAAACTTTATTAACTTATTAGTTAATTGTAAATAAATAAGGTTCACAGTTTTCAGTAATTTAGATACACATTATCTGTGACTGTCCACGGCAGATATCATCAAAGTTAGCTTCCAGCCGCCCAGTCCTCCCGACGCCCGACGTATCGCGTGGCATCCGCAATAATTCAGCGAGGGTTCGACGTGGCGTAAAGTGGCCAATGAATATTGCACGAGACGGCGTGACGTCACGACCCCTGATCCTGCGGGAGCCCTCACTCCGCTACCCAAACCGGAGCACTTACGTTTCTGCATCGGACTTGTCAAATTAGCTCTATTAGAAGCATCAATCTTCGTTACGTTGTTCGCTTGGGGTCTTACCGAACGACAGGTAGCTATACTATAGATAGTGCTTCGCAAATACTTTTATTTGAGTTTGTTTTCGCTTTCATTTATCAATCAAAACCGGGGTATTGGAGAGTCAACTCAAATTAATTACCGATACGGGCAAAATCAATTCTGTGCTAGATAATTGGCTAATAGGCTCCTGCGGAACAAAGGCCTATGTGATCACGGCGAGCTATCGGCCAGGCGGGCCCGCCAGACTGCTATTATTAGGTAAATCCTCCATCAACGCTATAGACAGATTGTCCAAGGAAATTAATGCAAATGCAAACAGCTCTGCTCGGATCAATATTAATCTTGCCGAGGCTCATGATCAATTTGTGCAATCCTATTACCGCAGACACATATGTACTCCGCCTGTCACTACATATGTACTGGCGGACAGTATTAGTCCAGTATGCATTGGCACAATTAATTTAAATGCAATAGCCTCAATTATTGGCCGTAGTTAGCATTGCTATCGGTTGTGTGCGTAGCTGTAAATGCGCACTCGACTGTAACAATTAATGCTGCCGATAATTTGTTCGGAGGATTCCTATTTGTTATTCCACGCAATAATTGATTCATTATAATTATCGTAGTACACGCAACAATACGAATGTTATTTATTTTAAGCTGTGTTTAATTAAGAGAGCATTAAAGCGTAGTGGCGGGCGTACGCCGCAGTCCACGGCCGCGGCTCAAAGCCACCGCACACACTCAAGTCACCCGCAAAATTACGTTACTAATTGACTAAAACACGCGACGCTCACACCGGCAACGAATAATTAATTGAGCGGGGAGGGTACCTGCGCGGTAACTCTTACATCAGTACACCGATAATGGCACAAATTAGCCGGGGAAGTGCCGGGGCAGGGGGCGGGCGCGGGGGGGCGCTAAGCCGGAACATCCCGGAGCGCAGATTACCGCTTGCTTTTGTAATTAACCGGAGCGACGGGCGGCTTCCAAATCCATTTCTGTGTTACATCTTCATTTGCGGCACGCTCTCGCTCTCGCCGGATTACTTGCACACCCACACCGCACCCCGCGCCCCGCACCCCGAGCCCCTAATAAAGGGTACACCGTCCTACATAAATTTACAACACGTAAAGGTGAAACGACGATAAACATTTATGATTCCGACTGGAATGTTTGCATAGTCAAACATTTTCGGTTCCGAAGAATTATTTTTACTCTGTTTGCTCGCATGTCAAGCGAGATACATGACATGTAGTATGTGTAATCTCATCTAGATGTAGACATTTCGAGGAAGTGAGCTCGCTCATTCTTCCAAAGCAATATCGGGTTCGGCGGCGGCGGTGGGGTAGCCGTCAGCGATTCGTAAACACGCAAACAGTGAGTTCAAAAAGCCTCTCGAGCTGGTAAATATTGAATCAGAAGTGGGATCGCTCGGCGGCGTCTGAGAGCCGGGGGCGGGGGGGAGCCACTAATAGTCTCGAAAGGTTATAAAGCAAACAAGAACCCTACGACGACAAACACACGGCGCACTTATAAAATATTCAGACCTGTGTACCTTTCGTCTCTTATTTAATCGTTGGCCTGCCAATATTGCGATTCGCCGAATGTTTGCTTTATCGACGAAGTTTTCCTACAATTTCCTTTGAAGTAGGTATGCTTAACTGAACATTTGTGTCGTTGTTTAGGTGTAATGGTGTATGTATGTGACTTATAGCAATACAATATTTTTAAGTTTATTTCTCTCATGTGACCTAATTCCATAGTTTAGTTATATTTAGAGTGAAAACGGAAATAGCCTAACCTAGGTACTTTGTTATCCTCCCTATATTGTATGTATTTGGGCAAAGGTCTAATCTCCTTCTATCTTCTTTATTTAAAAACATGAAAGGAAACCTCGCCAAGTGACGAATCAACTGTACTCCGGCGCATCGCACCCTGGGCAGTCAGTGACTGACGACTGATCGGACTGGCCAATCCTTCCATCGCGGTTCTACACCCTAGTTCAGATCTAGCATTGCCACAGACGCGCTAAGAAGACCATATCAAACAGTTCCACATACCGTTTCCCTTATCATCGGGCCGGTGTAGATCCGGCGGCTTGGCCAGCACGGACAGCGGGTGGTGCGGCACGCCCAGCCCCAGCAGGCCGGCGGGCGGCAGCGAGCCCTGCGTGAGCAGCGGCAGCGGCGGCGCGCCGGCGAGTGAGTCACTCGGGGAGGTTCCTTTCATGTTTTGAAATAAGGAAGATAGCAGTGACGTATCTACGGCAGTCATCGACTGACAACTAGCTAACTGGCTAATCCTTTCATCACGGTGCAACACCCTAGTTCAGCTCTAGTATCTTTTCGTCCCCTTATCATCGGGCTCTAGTATCTATTTGTCACCGCTAATAACATCCTATCAAACAGTTCCACATACCGTTTCCCTTATCATCCGGCCGGTGTAGATCCGGCGGCTTGGCCAGCACGGACAGCGGGTGGTGCGGCACGCCCAGCCCCAGCAGGCCGGCGGGCGGCAGCGAGCCCTGCGTGAGCAGCGGCAGCGGCGGCGCGCCGTGCGCGGGCAGGTGCGCCGCGTGCATCTGTTGTAACAGCCGCGGTAGGTCTGGACGTTGTTGCTGGAAAGAGGAGTAGGGTTAGAGAGTGCTGGTTGGTATACAAGTGTATTGTTGGTATACAGGGTGTTGCAAAAAGGGTATACTAAGCCGAAAACTATGTGTGCAGGTGCAGCATGTTATATCTAATACCGAAAATGAAAACAGAATGTCAAAATTCTCGAAAAAAACATTCTGTATAACATTATGTGTATATGAGTGCTTCTGCTGCAGCAACCGGGGCAGGTCAGGCCGTTGTTGCTGGAAGGAGAGAATTTGATGCAGATGCCGAGCGGGCTACGTTATTGAAAGGAGAAGAAGGAACAGTGTCAGGTGCTGAACATAAACATTATTGGAGAGACTGCAACTTATGCTATGCTACTGCTTCCAAAGGTTTTCTCGACAGGTACAGGTTTCAAAGGTCGTCTCCATTCTCGACCAGTATGGCCACGGTATAGGATAATTATGGAAATCACGGCACAGCCTCTCTCACAAAGGACTAGACATAGACAGAGATATTCCGCATCAAATGCTTTGTAAGCAGGAATGAATAGGAGAGCCGGATAAATGACGCCGACGACGTATGGGCATGCGCCGGTGATATTATTATAATCCTTCCGACTCTAATGATATTAAAGTGGGTGTTTCAACTGATCGATTAATAACTTCTTTAAATAATTAATAAGACAGCTAATCGATATTTGCTGACTGGAGGTACCTAAGTATGTATTCTACGTGTATAAATTGGCTATTTGACTGTACTTGCTGACTTGAATCGGTACCTTGCAGTAAGATGCTAAGTAAGTTACACGTTATGGAAATGAGGCGTCGGATCCATTGAATGTGCACGTGAAGTATGCCCATAGAAGCACTTTGAAAGCGAAGCACCTACAGAATAATCAAGTTGGATATGTTGAAAGCACAAAAGAAGGCGGCAGGAGTGCTCGGAGTGACGACAGTCAAAGTGAATTGATGTGTCGCCGCAGAGCGGCCTGCATTTTTAAAACCGAGTCGAGCCAAATTAAAAAGTCCTCCACGGTCCCCCTTCGCACCGCTATATTTTAAATTTTAAATGAGAGTTTCGCCGACGGCGGCGACTGAGCGAAATTGATTACTCCTTCTCCATTATTCCCCTTTTTCCAGTTTTCCCGCGCTTGCCGCTATCTCGTCTCGTTTAACGTTATTATTATTCGTAGCCCCTTGCCCTGCTGCCGTCTGCTGCGCGAGGGCTCGGGCGTCGGCCGCTGCCGGGAATACTAATGTGTCGCCGGCAACTTGTCGTAATGGCAATATCATCATATTATGTATCGATGTGATCACGATCGTGTACGCGGTGGCGGTGGCCGCTATCGGGCGCCATACATCACGCGGCGCGCCCCCTCCAATCTCTCGCCCGAGCTTTTTCCGCCCGGACAGCCACGTTTTTTGAACAGTCGAAAATTAATTGGATTTTCGCAGAGGGTGGAACATATTTTTTATTGGCCGCTCACAGCTGTGATTTATTGTGTGTCAAAAGGTGGCGAGCGCCACTTAGCTGGAGTGCTTTTTTCCTAAAGGGGATATTTTTTAATTCGAATTAGTTCCGTTAAAGCGCCTACGCTCCGCTCGTTCATACGACTGAGTGTTTATTTATAAAAAGAGATGCCGGTGCACGTGGAATACCGAACAGCATTTAAGTTTTTTTGTAAGTGAATTTGGTGCAGTGTTTGCCGGAGTAGTTAGTTGCAGGCGCTGTGTAAAGTAGCGCAATAAAACAAAGTCCCGAGCGGCGCCGGGGGGGCGCAGGCATTAGCCGAGACATCCGGCTAATATACCGGATGATCCCCGAGCACGGCGACCGGCGACCGACCGCTCCGGCTAATTGCCGCTCGCGAACAATTAATAATGCGGAGACGACTATTTGTTTACATTTTACGGTGAGAGCTAATTAGACAGGGTCGTAGTGAGGGAGAATCTAAATTATACAAACAAAGCCGCCGGTATAATTACTGCTCTTCGGCGAGGCGTCGACCGTGATGCGATCCCGTCTCATCGGCCTCTCCCCGCGCCCCCGACCCCACCCCCCCGCGCCTCATTGTTATGAATGACAATAACGTGGCGTTGATACCTCTCGCCGCGATATTTTTTCCGGCGCGCATAATTTGGACGTGATTAAATAGCGAGGATAGACCGTCTCCGGGGATTAAAACTCAGCTTCCCCTAACGACATTTCCATCCGCGCGCTTATCTCCCTCCCACGGGTCTGTTGACTTCTACGTTATTATTACTTAGACACCTACCTATATTTCTTGTAATATAGTAACGATTGTGTAATGCTATGTGACAAGTCATTCATAATTTATGTACATCTAGCTGTAGCACATTAATAGAGCTCTGTAAGAAATGCAAAGAATACTTGCTAAAATGCAAGTAGCATTGGAAGAAATAACAAAATAAAGTATTTTTTCTCTAGCTTCTAAGATTGCAAGCACTTGTCGCGGCATCCCACGCTTCTACTTCAATATCAAGAATGATTCTCTTTTACCGTCGACAACAGAATTAAAAAAAACAAGTACTTAAGTACAAAAAAAATAGTTCAACATAGAGATCAACATCATTATTTTAAGAGTGAAGAGACACTACTCGGCAAGAGTACAGACGGCGATAAAAGTGGTATAACACTTTCGTGTTTTATGTCCTTAAAATTTCGTAGCGTCGGAGAAGAGCGAGGAAAATACAGAGAATAGTCGGTGTAATGCCGGCAGTGCCTCGCCCGCGCACAAGATGGCAGCACTTCGGCACCGCACGAAAGGCTTTTGTGCGAGAAAAATGCGCCACCACGCTCAGGTTTTCACGCCACATTTCCCGACGTATATTCCACGCTGAGATTATTCGTCGCGCCATTTTTATAAGTGGATACGGCTGCGGCACAGATAACCGGCGTGCGGGGTATTTCGCGAAAAATATTATCTCCGTGTTTTTGTGAACGAAATTTATGTAGAGATCAGACTGTTTTTCGGATCGTACTGCGCAGATATTCATGAAGGACTTTGAAGATCAGAACGTTAGAATAATGTCACATCACATTACCAATCGATTTGGATAGATGTTACTCATCATGTCGAGGTCCGTTTCCATAATGTATAGACAGACATAAATTACCAATCGATAAACTCATAATAACATTTTAATAGGTCCTACAATATGTTTAAGTAGACCAACCTATTAGTGGTTGTGCTATTAGTGTATGTTTAATACGTTTTTACTGCCTGGGCAATTACATGGGCCTTAATGACAAGTAAGTGGGCTCGGTAATTTAAAACATTAACCCACAATTAGGCACGTTTAATAGAGGAGGTCGTTTAGGCATAAAGAGGAAAGTTTCCACTCAACTTTGTTACAGCGGAAATGTGAAAACACTGGGGGAGAGTTATGCTAGAGATAACTAATGTTAGTATCATGTCGTGTCTTGCGGAGAATCTAGAAAGCAAATGGTATTATTCCGTGAGATGTATTGTTCGTTCCTAATCCAGTATAAATGACGACCCCATTGTCTAAATTCTTTACGAGCAATAAAACTAATGTCAATTCATAGCTGACGACATAACAAGAGAAAAAGTAATGAAAAGGTCACGTCACGATTTGGGGTGATGTCGCCGATATGATATTCGCATAAGCGGGCCCGCTCGGCCGTGAACACAGGATATAAAACGACGACGTCAGCCGCGGGGGGGTGAGGCGGGGGGTGGGGGGAGCGGGGGCTCACGCACCATTAGACAGCGAGCCCCGGGCGACACGCGACGACAAACACATGTGCTATGTACACTTTCAACATAATTGCTTCTAATCACATGCAAACACACCGAATAATAAACAAGCTAAACAACGCCGCCGCGTAATTGCTGAAAGTGGTAATGTTAGTTATTTGTGGCTCTATTCTGCACCGTTATTAAGACTCGAGCCAAGTCAAATATTTACCAGTGTTTTTGCGTGTGTTTAATGTAAGCCCATTTATTTTGATTTTAAATAATGGCATGGTACAGTTATTGGGTCACTCGCATGTTGTAAAACTTCAGCAACTGTATCTTCAGTAGAATAAAACATCTACCGTCGCAGATAAAACTGGCGAATAAAAACAACATCCCTCTCTTGGCAAATAAGAGAGGAAAACTTCAAAGGCAACATAAATAATAAAAACCCGCAGGCCGGATAACTCGTAAAACTGATTACATAATTTCATTGGAAGCGACGACAGAACGGGCCCTACTCTCTTCCTCTGGAGAAAAACAAGTAGGGCTGGCTAAGCGGCAGGGGAGAAGTTAATGCGGGCCCGCGGGCCGCACACGAGAGCCGCGAGGGCCAACAGATCCCATGCAATATTTATCACTTGCCCGCGAACGTGCTCGGGAAAAAATGACAAATTCATGCTTCCCACCCGAGACGTGCTCGCGCCAGGCAGCTGCTTCACAACCACCTATTCACTATATAATAGGTACTGTTATATAAAAACTTAACTACTCACATATGAAAGAGATGGCTATCCTCTGATTGACACACACTCTTTAATTTAAAAATAATTGCTGTACAACATCCGAATGCCACGTGATTCACGTCCTGACTTTACTTGGTCGTAATTTGTATTATGAGAAAGGGCACGAGACACTACAACTACACCCAACTAGATAGAAATGTTTTCACGATCCGGTTGTTTATAGAGCCATCGACAGGGGAACAAGATACGGTTTGTTTACACGCGCGGGTCGGGTTCGCATGCTATCTAGTGATAGCGTTGCATAATGTCTACATGCATAAAACACTCGTTCGCGCCGTCCAGCCAGACACGAGTGTCCACGATAGCGCTTATCAAGGAGCTCTCGCATTATAATACAGTCGCAATACTCGAAATATTGCAGATTGTATCTGAAAGTTGCTTGTGTTATTTTTGAAGGAGCATTGTTTCGGTGTTCGCCTCGGAGCGCATGTAAAGAGCTTCTATCTGGAAACTATTAGGTGGAAGAAGGGGAGGGGGGCCGGCTCGGTGGCGCGGAATAAAATCAGAACGAGAAATGATGTCCCGATAACATCGAGGCGGCTCCTCTCCCCCCATAACTCGGTTATTGTTGGGAAATTCACGCACATTGCTTGCACACAATGGCTCCCACTTTTACTGAGGCTCCAGATACAATGCCACTCCAGGCGCTAACTTAACTTGGTTATTTACCGAAGTGAGAGTTGTACTGTTAAAATATTCAGTCGTAAGATACCGGGCTACTTCAGCAGTTACGTTGTTGAGAAGCTGTATCATAGCACTCGAGCCGATTCAATTAAACAAAAGTGATACAAAACAAATATAACAGCATCTCCAATAAAACAAAACGCTGTTGAAAGAGAAACACTCAGACGTTAAGTGATTTTAATAGGCAGGCAAACAGGAGTCCCCAATTTGAAGAGTGTTTCCTCTTCACAAATCGGCGAGCGGGAATCGGTGCAAATCAGCCCCGACTTCCCCCTCGGCCCCCGGGACGTGCCCCTTTGATCCCGAGCTGACCCCAAAATAAAAAAGGTTCGTAATAAAAAAGGACCGACATACGGAAGGTGGCGGCGCTTTTTTATTTAAATTAGAGCATTTTATAGGGAGAGCGATATTGCGTTTCGGTACCTCCAAAGCTCTTCGGTTACCTATACAAATACATGTAAATCCCCCGCTCTTGGGGGCCGATGAACTCTCCAAAGCTCGGCAAATGATTTAGGGGTATCGTTCTTTTATCCCCCTGAATACGTTTAGAGTGGCTTAATAAAGTAAATATGTCTGTGTACGATAGATAGGTAACATCATAAATATCGATTTGCATAGTCGTAAATTTGAATGTCATACGCTACAGCGACGTACAGATTTGTGAACACCTATTAACAAGAGCGAAACTCGCTGAACGCATGTAAATATTCCATGAAAATTGTTGACTCGGAGCCAAACGTTGCAGCATTATACTGTGATTTCAACGCGTTAATTTTCTAAATTAAAGGACGTCGACGCTTGCCAACAATTTCGCAAGATAAAAGAAGGCAGGTAAACTAATACGTTTTATCTATAGCGTAAGTGGCATAGGAATAGATGAGTGGGCGGAGGTGTGCCATGGTCTCGCACTAGGCTGGCGCGGCGCCAGCGCACAGCAACGCCGCGACACAATGTGTAATGGCCGATGAACAAGCGACAAACTCACTTCCAACACTTATTTTCGATCTCATTATCTTTAAAGTGATTTATTTTCGCCTCAATATGAACGCGCCAAACATTGACACATCGCAGTGCAACATAGCCACTTGGCAGTCGCCCGACAACTGCTATGGCCCACTGAAATACGAGGCGACAATTAATTCGGCACGAAGTACTGTGAAAAACTCAATTAGACCATTCCAAAATTAGTTAGAACCTCAATATTGAGGCCTAATTCGCTGACCGTAAAGTGAGGTTATTAGCCGTATGCAAATTAATGTAAAATATTAACAACAGCATTTCGATAGAGATATTTAATGACTCGCCTACGCACGGTAAACGGATGGTCCACGAAGTGTAAAAAACATGCTAATTCGCGGTGAAGCCGTCGAGATTAATAAAGGTTTGGGTTTAATAAAAATAATATTTGAGTTGTAGTTTGTAGCAATTTTATCAATTCCGCCAAGTTGGCGGAGGGCCAAGTCGTTTCGCCGGCTTTAGATCGTTTAATTAACGATCGTCGAACTCGGGACCTGTTGAAGTCCTCTTTCAAGAGCACCCCAAGTGTACACGGTGAGCCTATTGTGAATTTAACTGTATTTATGTACACTTTACATTAATCTACAGACATTGTTTCCGCGTCGGCGTTGCGATGTTTGGCAATCATTCGGTGACGATATACCTACATCTAAATGAACATATCAATCTCAATAAAGACACTTGACCTAATGGCAATCTCAATAATATAAATAACAGCTGAAGCGTAACGAATGGTCGACCGAGATAGAATGGCCGCTGTTTGGACAGATGCCATGCGGGCGCTATTAGAAAGAATGCCTACTCTATTATTATGTTGTGAATGGCGTATAATAAACTTAACATTTTAAAATTCAGGATGACAATGTTCAAGCCAATTAAATGTTTTATTTCATTTTCATTTCCGTCGGAGAGTCCAAGTTAATGTCGCAGCTGCCATATTACATTACATCAGAAGAATGTAACGGTAAGCGGCGATGCGGTAATGCATACTGTAAACTGAGTGGTCATTCATTATCATTTACTGTGCATGATATGTATATTGTGGCAATCATGTAGTTATTGACATATTAACAAGAATATTAATCGAATCTCGGACAATGTCTGAAGATGGCAAGTACTTAATATACAGCGGAGACAATGTGACACACAGTTTATCATTAGTATTTCTTGGAACAGTATTACTGCGTCTGAACAAGGCAGAGCGTTGAGGGTTATTTCCGCACAGTGCAGTCATTCGGTTGGCGATTGGCGAATCCAGACTAAAGCTGTAAACTGTTTTATTTCTTCTTGAAAATGACAGATCAGAGATCGTTAAAATTTTACACTTCTCCATTATATCTATATGATAGATACATATTCTTATTTTAGTATATTATGCATGCATTTATGGTTCAAAGACGAAGCCAGGAATACAGAATACATTATGATTGGTCTAGCCACGGATTGTCAAAATTAGTAATAGTGGGCAGTTGTTTTACGTATTGCAGTTACGTTTTGATGTATATTGTAAGCGCGTTGATAAATTTTACGACTCAACTTGTCTGAGGCTCAGACTGTTTGACACGATAATTAATTCAATGAATGAAGAATTACTCAACAACAACGGTACTAAATGAATTTAAATGTTATGACTATTTGCCAATGTCACTGTAATAGCTTTTAACATTATTCAAATTAATCCGTTATCAGATTAAGGCTTTGTATAAAAATACCGATTGAGTAATTTATTTAATCATCATGGAAATATAAACTAAAGTTTCTATTTGTTGATTTTATTGTTTTTATTTTTTACGAGTAGTCATAAGAATGATGGATACTGAAACGACGACGCAACAAACGGCTACAGTTAAAAATAATGGAGCTTTATTTTCTCAAGTTTGTTCAGCGAACTATGTACCTACATACTATCAACAGGAACAATTTCCCACCTGCAGTCAATAAATATATTTAAAAAAAAAATCTTATGCGCTTGTAGTCTAGTCGAAATGACGTGAACTTTGTTAAATAATATGCAAATTTTTCATGGATACAGGCCAATGACCATTGTGGGCATAGATATCATTAATTGCGGTAAACAATGGCAGCCAGGAGTACACTTTTGACGGCACCGTAGCTTAGGCGTTGTGTTTGCCTTGTGTCTGGCTGTCGTTTATCTATTTAATATGTATCTATATAATATTTGTGTAGATGTATCAGCTGTCTCTATGTATTTGTGTAGATAATTACATATAATCAGCTGTCCAACACCCATATCACATTCTCTGCCTAGTTTCAGTTCGGATGGCCGTGTATGAGATGTCCCCACTCCCCACACATTGACTCACCCCGATGATGGCGTTGAGCTCGGTCATGGTGACCTGCTTGGCGCGCTCCACGGCCGACGCCACCTGCTGCTGGTGCTCCTGCGACAGGAACGGCAGGATCTGCGCAATGATCGCGTTCAGACGCTTCGCGATCTCAGTCTGGGGGTGAAAAAATTAACATTAACCATTTGTTTGTTGGAAAATCAGAATTTTATTGTGTCTTGGATGGATCCGCACTTCGTCATTCCATAAATGTTACACGATGAAAGGTTAATTAATGGACTGAAGATGAAACGAGATTATTAACTAATTTAAATGCTCCTCTTCTCGTCCGTAAATCAAGACCATAAAAATCTCCACACAAATTAAAGATGTCGGCTGAGGCGACAATTTAAATTCATCGATCTACTTCTCTGAATAATATTCACATTAACATTCAATTAAACGCTTGTAGAAATCTGTGAAACGATACCGGCTCTAAAGGATGTTAAATACGAGGTTGTTTTCATTGAAAACTGTTTAAAAGCACACAAATGTTCCCACATTCCGGGGCCGGCCTGTGAATATAATAATAATGTCGTTTATTCCGTCGGTCTATAAGCTCATTGAATTACATCAAATAAAATTAACACGATAAACAATATTCGTGGAGTCGAGCGAAATGATAAATGTGTGTCGGCCGCGCCGGTGAATATTGGCTTTGTTCGTATTTTCCATTTAAATGCACATTAATACGCTGATCGGCCGGAATCGAGGACAAATTAACATAACGAAAGCTTTTATAATATATATCGAATTATTAATTTATCGACGAAGAATATCAATTTAAATATTAATGTTTAATTACGCCGTGGTTCGTATTTGCGTTTTGCGTTTGTGATATTTATTGGTGTGAAACGAGTGTCAGTATTTGGTCGGTTAAATTAAATAAATCGCGGTTACCAATTGCAATAATTATCTCGTGATGTCGGCGGAGTGCGGAATGAAGTTGTAAAATGGATGTTGCCAACTCGCAGCCGACTCCGAAGCCGCGATTGTTCTAATTTCTAATTTACCATTACCATTTTGTTCCAGCTCTGAAATTGCACAGTGAATTTGCACGTGTGGACGCGGCGGGTTCCTAACTGGTACGCGCAAACGAATACCAGAACATTAACTAACTTGTTATAGTTAGTTAGTTTATGTGGACTTTGTCAGTTAATTGTTGTATAGATTAGACAGTTTTTTTTAAGTTTCTTAAACCCGACTTAAACATGTGGTTTGCAAGTAGACGTTGATAAAGCTGTGGTAGGTAGCAAGGTGTCGTACTATGACGGCATATCTAGGGAGGGTACAAGAATGTTGTATATTGTGTATTCAGTGTAGCCGGCAGACCGCAAGCCACAAATTGCACTTTCATTTGGCACCGCTACGCAGCCGCTGTCTGTCCCGACTGTCCTATGGGAGTCAAAGAAAAGAGCCAGCTAATTTCGTTATTTAACTGCAAACTGTGGTTCGCATAGCTCAAACGTAATCAACACTGGTAATTATTACTGTACTTCTGCTGATAAATGCACTACATGTAACTTAAAAGTGAACACTTGCAAATAATATTTAGTTAAAACTGGAAAATATACCTTGTAGAATAAATAAGAACCGAAGTTGTAAACTTAAGCAATTAAGTCTCGAAAGAAATTTTATTTCGCCAAGACCGATTACAGTTTTACAACTGTATAAAACAACTTAATTGGTCAATATAACCTTTTATTTTCACAAATAAAAAATAACATGTAGGTCGTGTGGGGACAAGCCCGCGGTAACATTTAAGTGCCGGCCTCGTATGCATTATATGCAACCGGTCGGACCGCGCTGGTTGGCCGCAGCCCGCAAATTGCACTTTCATTCCGCACTGCTAAATACTGCCACTGTTTGTCGCATCACGGCTTTTCTCTTCCAAATTCAAATGCGCCGAGTGCCGTTGCGAAGTTTTGTTTTGTGGCTGTGACGTGTGTGGTGTGAGTGTGACCCAACCTAGTGCCTCCACTAGACTGCGTATGCTTCTACAATTAAGTACCTATAAGAGTATAAGAGCATACTACATCTACTGAGTATACCTAATTATGTTTTACAACACAAAAAAATAGTAAAAAAAAAAATAGTTTTTTTATACCAACCTATTTTTTTATCGGTTCATCTAATATTCACTTATTTCGCAAAGTTATCCATAAAAACTAACTATACGCTGCTATAGGTATAAGATTGATGTCACGTTTCAGATAACCTGTGACCGCCAATAAAATTTCGATCACGTTTTTTAACATCAAACATTTTGTTTAACAAAGTTTGAAAACTTTATTGGAAGAATTTCAGAAAGTTGCTTAATTAGGGCGTATAAATCGGGTTCTATTTCGAAACCATTAGTCATAATTTTCCTGGGGGCCACTGTTAGTTGTTGTGCTTATGTATGATTGTATGGCATGAATTGCATCCAGAATATTATTTATGAATATATTCGTAGAAACGTGGCATTAGATTACAAAGGGCAAAGTGACAAAGCGTGGCTCGGAATAACAAGCTACAACCTCCATTGTGAGCGTCGTATTAATTATAAAATATACAATAATTTATCCCACTCCGTGCCCAATGACGCGAACAAACCGCAAGGGCGGTTCCCCTCTGATGCAGCTCGCCGTTTATTTATATTTTTGTGCTATATTTTATAATATAAATATAATAACAAAATAATGTATTTTAATGATAAAACGCTCGACTCATTTTTGTTTTTGCTTCTAATATGGCATAGTTGGCCACTTTTAGTGGCATAAATACATTAGCATCATGATAACGCCAAATTTCAACTAAAACTAAAAACGTGTGCTTGATCAGTCTTATATTAATATGATATTCGTACATGTAGGTACAGCATTTAATGTAAATAAATAGAAATGTGTTGGTGTAATAAACAATAGCAGGTCGGGAGTGTCCCCGGCCGCAAAGCCCGGCCGCGGTCGCGCTACGCGCTCGAATCACCACAAATTACATTTTCATTTTGCCGCCTTGCTCCCGCACTCGTTCCGTATTTATGTGGGCTCACTGCCGCGCGCCGAGCGTGGAACACACCGGGTACTTGTTCCCTCAAGTCTGTTTCGTTTGGAAGCCTTATTAATTGTTGTTTAGGGTCTGTTTACACTGTGAGTGACTAACGCTGGTGAAGGGTTTTTTTTACTTGAAACAAGACTTAGTCAAGTACCTAGTTCAAGCTACGCGTGGTATCTATGTAGGTAATGCCATACATAAGTACTTAGGATATAAGAACACTCGAAAACATGTGCATTTATAAGTGGTATAAGCGTATATTACAATAAAGAAAGAGGTGAAGTTATTATGATAATGGAGTACGGCCATAATGTCAGAATTGCATTTTAATTGTCATTAATTTACACGGCAATATTCTTATTACTTGGAGTATCATTAACACAAAACCAATTTGCATGAGCTATTAATATACGTTGTTCATGGAACCATTATGTTATATTATGAATGTTATGATTATGAAACAAGTTCACCGAGGATCTTTTAATAAAAAGTTGGGGTGCAGAGAAACATCTGTTCTATATCAACCACTGTATAGGTACAAACGTACGGATAAAAAGAGGGCGAACAAAAGAGCCGCAAAAATACGTACTTTTGCGAGCTTCTCCACAAAAGATATAGTAGGGTTTGTCATTAAGGAGTTCATCCCCGCGCGGGAAATAAAAGAGGATCGTTGAGGTGGCGAGGGGGTGGCGGGGGCCGGGGCGGGGGCGCGGGGGGCACTAATGGTGCCGACACTCATCCGCTAATGCCGCGGGTTACTCCTACTCTTTTTGCCCGATTTTCACGTGGTTTAGTCGCGCGAGCTTTTAATCTGACTGTATCTTCCCCGAGTGACGCTCCATTTACTCCGGCATCTCTACAGATGACGTAACTAAGCGCCTCGATGTGTATTTAATTTAATGCCTCCATTGAGCAGTCGATTTTCGATGCACTGTCCGTAAAAGGAGGAATGTGAATCAGTTAGCGAGGAGAGTTTCGTGCCGGTGAAACTCGAGTTGTATTTAAAGACGTGAGCAAAATTCTCAATCAATTACTGGGTCGTCCGTTATGGAAGATCACGCCTGGTCGTGCTGTGCGGCGGCCCACATCGCGCGGCGTGGCGCAGCGGCGGCGCGGCGGTGGCGTGGCGCCGCGCTCGCTCGCAGCAGACACTAGCTCACGGAGCGTGAACACCGCAGCCGGAGCACTCCGCCCGATGAACTTTTACCGCGATTGTGTTTCACTAAATTAAACGGAACGGACGAACGCCACAGTTGCAAACTGCTGCGGTTTCGGCCTTCATTAGCGACTCGAGCTCTTTTATGAATTATTTATGCCCGCCGCGAGCTGCAATCGCAAAGTTTTACATTTACAAAGCAACATAAAGGCTAGTATCGAACGTGGCGTTCTTGTGATGATAAATTATTTCTCCGGCCGGTCGTTCTATAAATGGGCTATTATTTGAGGGCGGCCGCTGACATTATCGACTGATAGAGCATTCGAACAGCAGTAATTGTTTAAATATAGGCTGGCGGCGGTGGCGCGGTGTTGCAGAGATCCATAGATAATGCAGCATGTCGACACGAGGCGACCGCCGCGAATGTTTCCTTTATTAGATCGTGCGGTCGATCGCTATCTTCCAGCCTTTGTTATTAACAGGTGTCGAGTGGTTATTAAATTCCTCCTTAAACAGCTACCTCGAATGCCATGCCTTTAACAAGCTTATAGAGGTGGTTAGTGAATATGTAAATAAAAAATAGATAAGAGTAAACTAGTGTCCATTCCAAACAGCCGTCACGACGAGTGCACACTACAAGCTCTCACGACTACACGGTGTAATGTAGAACACGTACAAATAAATATTTAAACATACGGCTCCACTTACGTTACCACTCTGTAATCCGAAGTGCTACCGTGGAATGACAAAATAATTGCCTTTACTTAAAATAATTACTGGCCGACCGGCGATACTTACGATAAATTAAGAGTGGATACGTATTCAGGTATCGGGGAAGGCGTGCAATCAATATTCATTATAAACAAATGGAATATAATGAGTTGGCAAGAAGGAGTCTCCCGGAGGATCGAGTGGGCGTCGGGGGTCGTTATCGCGGCGGCGGCGGCGGTGTCGCGGCGCGCTCCGCTCCGGTGCGCCTCGCTCGCTCCCGCCCGCCGCCTGCGAGTAATCACGCCGTAATTACAACGCCCGCCACTAACTATGTGGGAACAAGCCGCGGCCCGCTGCCTCTCAATCTTGTATCTACGCCTGGAGCACACTTATTAATTTTAACGATTGACACGACAACTGACTGGACCAGTCGAACAGCAATTTGCTTAGTAAGAGATTAATGATAGCATTAAATTTACATTAAATTAAAAAGCGGTTCAATAACGCTTAAATAAACTGGCAGCCGGATGGTCGTTAACAAGACACTTGATCAGACGTTTCATATTTAATCAGTTGAAGCGGTTCAAGAAATAGTTGTAGCGCAACATCATATCGAGTGTAAACACTATCTGAAGTGGAGGAATACTTGAGATTGTAGAAACGATGTGCTCGACCGGGCATTCATCGCGACTGAAATATTCAATATCACAATGTGGTGCCTAATAAACTGAGTGGCATCGGATTATTGGTGTTCGGCAATAGAATAGAAAGCCGATGACAAAGGGTCGCGTTTCACTGCTCGCAGTGCGGAGACGGCGTGTTTGTCGACTGTTTCTGTACAAACACACGCAGCTTCCTCGCTACCCCCGTGTTTGTTTAGGTCCAGGCGACGGTTATTGCCGGCTGTGTACGTTCCCATTCCTAAACGCGTCAACGCTTTTTGACTCGACAATTTTTCAAGGGCGCTTATAAGCCGAGTGTCGATTGCCGCCATTCAAGTGCGCAGCTGAGCAGGTTTTTCAAACACAAGAGCGCAGGTGATACCGCTATAATATTTTAATAGATTGCGTGCTTCACAAACAAATTAGCTTACTCGTATAGCATATTCTGGAAACGTCATTCCGGCTTGATAGGCCATTGTACTGTAAACGTAACCGCATACATTTTAGAAAAAGCCCGTAACTGAAATTGAACATTACAACATATTTCTAGCATCGTATAAGCTACAAACAAACATGTGAATAGGTGCTTTGTCATAGTTTATTTTGCAGCAGTCAGTGCGGAGAAACCGCACGTCGGAGTTGTGTAAACGACCACAAAGAACACAAACAAGTTTCTCGGCGCATATGAATTGGTCAATTTGTAGACACTAGAATGTTTCGCAGACGGTTTCTGTTCAGCGGACGAATCAATCAAGTGCGGACGAGGCGTTTTTGTCCGTCGGGGGATCGGCCGCGGCTCGTAATGAGAGGGCACCGTCGTCCTGCAGACACGTGTGCCGACACTACATGAGCAATAACCATACCAACATCTGCACGCGACTACTATAAGCACTTAAATATGAGAATAACAATCAGCGTCAGTTACAATCGCTCTCTGCCTAAATATGAACGGTAATGAATATTCAAGCTTGAACACGTTATTGAGTGTGTCTGTGTGTGTGATTGTATCACTGACGTGTAGTTCGCGTCAAATTATTCACGGGTTGATGGGCGACGCCGCTTATTTTTAGTTTCGCAACGCTGCGTCGATCCGACATGCCATCGCGGCCGATTATACCACGCTCCGTGTCAATTTGTTGTGAGATATAATAAAACTGCGATGCCGATAAACTAATCCGAAAAATGTGATTGTTATTCGTTACATCGAATAATAAATGCCGTGTATCGGCTGATGCATCCGTCTCGGTGCCGAGAGCAGATTAGTGTGAGTGTGATAAACTCGGGTTTTTACAAGATAAGCGTCTTATCACTGGCAGATGTATTATTTTCTAAATCCTGTGATTATGTTTATTGACTTAAATGCTTAACAGAATGGGTAAAGATTACAGATACAAGGTAAGTAAATGCCAACCATATCTAATAAATACGTACCTAAGGCGTTTTAATTACAAAGCAATAAAGTCATCAATTTAAATAAAAAGAATACGGAAAACCCCTGCTGAACTCTTTATGCAGGATTATCCAAAGGCAAGAAAATTATTATAGTATAATAATAATCTTTATGGTTCATAATTCATAATCATCATAATATGGATGAATACAATGTTTAGTAACACGTATGGAGGAGGCGATCAAATCACGAGCAAACTTCTAATTAATAATGTATGCACTTCACTTGAAATATAAGATAAAATGTTAGTTTTATCTTATCAATATCGAGAGTGTTCCACTAAAATTACTAACCGTTAACTCTTTAGATGATCATTTGAAAATTTCTGGTTACGTCAAATTAATAAGAATCGTATCTGCAGGAAAACTTCAAATAAATGATATAGGTAAGTAGTAATAAGAATGCATGAACGAAAACATTTTCAGCTTGGGAACACATCGGTAGTTTGTTCAGCAGTGCACATGCACAATGTACATATTGTAAGTACATAGGTACAACACATACGTACACAATCATACACATGTGTTGTGTATGCAGTCTACATGAGTTCTGAAAGTTCGATTCGTACAGATATTTACATTGCGCTCGTGTACAAATGCATGGCCTAACATTTCAACACAAAGGCTCACGATCCATACGTTGCATACAAACGCGGCATCGGGATTTCAGTGGATACGCCACGGGCCAAAAATAAAGGAGTTGCTTCTTTATACAACATCCAATTTTTCTAAACAAAAATAAATTCTTTATTTATTATTTATAAATTTTAATACGCGGTGTATTTACTTACAGGACGGATAATAATAATAGCTTTTGGAATACCATCACAGCAAAGACCACGTGGCACAATTACTGTATTAGGAACGATAGCGACAGAGTAATGTATAAGGGTGTGTGTATACTTGTATAGATGCGACGGAACGACGAGGCAAGAGGGTCGAGTTTGCACGTTTACACAGCACTGTTTGCGCTCACTGTTTGTTCTTACGATGCTTATTGTGCACGCTGCCCGGTGGCAGGCACGCGGATGTCGCTCCTAAAATAACTGTCACAGGGGCCAAAGTTTAATGCTCACGTTTCTCTGAGTGGAGTAGTGTCTGCTGCACAGTAGCCACCACATGAACTCATGTGAGTTTAAGAAATAGGAACAATAGTAGATATTTATTATTCATCGTGTTCATAATGTCTAGCACTTAATTTTCATGAAACTTTTACCGAGAATATAATCTAATAGTTAAATGGCTAATTAACGTATTCACGTATCGGTTACACATAAAATACCTCTGCTTAAATAGATCCAAAACTTTTTGTAAACTCATTAGCATCGCAGCGTACCTACAGATAGGTAAGTAAATGTATAAAACGTTAACTTTCGGTATCGGTTAGTGGATGGAGGTTGCGGCGGCGGCGGCGGCGGGCGACCGCAGCGCTGCGGCGCGCCGCCGACCCGTCCGACTTCGCAACTCGCCCCCCCCCACCAACCCGGGACTATACATTATACAACTTATTTATAACCTAGTAGGTACACAGAAACAAATCCCGGCAAAATTTGTCGCTTTCAGATAACGCTTCTGAAGCCCTCAAGACAACGTCGCCGCCGATATTCAAATTAGCAAGTTAAAAGTAATGGGGTACCGACCGAGCCTCGCCCGCGGTCGCCCCCCGATGCGGATAGTGATAACCCCGTCTATCCTCCACGGAGGATTTATCTCGATAATGCTCCTACCTGCCAAGTTCGCCTCCAGCCCGCCTGTTTCCGCTATTGAATTTGTTTTGAAATATCTGTGAGCGGCCAACTTTTAGCATTGTTCTGGATACATTGTGTGTTTTGTTAAGAGAAAGTACAGCGTTAGAGGTCTTTTATTATCCTTTGTGCTTGTTATTACGTTTTGGATAATTCGTTTTGAGAGTCCGTGTTTACCTGTCCGTTAGTGCTACAAAAATCTTGGTAACAAATAAATTACCCAATGACGAGGGATCTTTTTTTGCTACGTCAGTGAAGCTTGTAAACTTCGAAACTGGTAGTTCTAGGGTTGTTCCATAAACATCGTCATAACATAATCATAAAGTGACCCTAGTTTATGGTAAAAATAGAGTTTGACATTCCATTCGGTGGGTAGTGGTTGGGGGGCTCACATCTCCCGGCACACAACACCCGTCACTTGCAATAACTTGAGACCGGGAGCGGGGGCCGGGCGGAGGCGGGGGCGTCGCTCCATGCCTAGTGCCGTGCTACGTGCGACCGAAGTGTTGCAACATGCTTGTTTGCAAAGAAATAACACACTTTTTTGAAAGAACTACTTACTGTTTATGCTGAATCGAATAAAACATTGTAGGCTGCTGTCTCTTCAAATTCACGTTTAAAATGCTACGTGTTTGACAATTTAAAACAGTGGAGCTGGTTTTGTTATTTACTCAGTCCACCTCTATTACATTACCCTTACCAACCCTTACACCCCTTCGTTATTTATTTTATACTGTACCCTCATCACACTATGAAACTCACTAAAACACTTGAATTAACAGACCCAAGTAAAGGAAACTGAGCGTAAAAAATCAATTACAATGCTCAAAGCAAGCGAGGAGCCTTAATATTCCTAAGACACACTCGGTGCAGTTTTACGAGGTGTTTACACTGAATAACGAATGAGCGTGACTCATGCGCTGATAAGTAGTTAAACATTCTAATAGGGTACTTTCAAACGCAGAGCGCCTTGTTCACTAATGCATGAGTAGCGCGGACAGCCACGGCCCACTGCGCACATAACCTCATCTACTTGTGGAACATTCCAATTTACAATTTCGAAATCAATATCCGTGTCTCAATCAGTGCAATTACAAGGCGAGGGTCACGTTTTCGGCTTGTTATTAGTTTCGCACCGTCTCCGCCGCCGGCAGCGAGGGTGATAAATAAACGGGAGAATGACATTAAATGTAGCGGCCCACCCCTCACTTTAATATACAGCCTGATAAAATAATTGCAACCGTTATACTACGCAGTTGTAAACAGATCATAGATAAACTGAAAAAACGTGGCAGTTAAGTAACATCAAAATAATTTGAACTCCAACAAAGCCATTTAATATAGATGGACGTATCTATTAAATTAATACCTGTGATGTATCGCAGGAACGTGAGTAGGTGCTAGATGTGTGTGATAGCGAGTTTAACGTGTTAGTGAGATAGCAATGCGGAGTGTTATTCAGACATAACATATCCATAACACAGGCATTATAGCGCTGTATGATAGCGTGATTGAGTCCGGCTGTATAAAAGTGTGTTTATTAGTCACGAGCGGCCGCGGGAAACTCGACACGAGTTTACACGGATCACTAATTACTTTTCATCGCAAACAAACACGTTCGCCGAAAACGTTACACGCTGTATGAGCCAATTTAATAAAGCCGCGAACGGTGCGAACGCCCTATTTTTTCGCGTTGCACACATCACGTCCCCCGACATTGTAGGGGCAGAATTTGAAAACACAATTAGACTTAATACAGAGGTGATTGTTACTGGCGAGGGTCGGAGCGAGGGGTTACGGCAAATCCTTTAATTTGGCTCCCCGATCAAATAATAAAGCGGAGGGCAGGCGAGCGATATCGCGTTTAGTGGTTTTATTCCGAGCGCCATCTGCCGGGGAGAGGGAGCTGTAGATGGAAAGATAATTTCGCTTTTAAAGTCGAGGGGCGACGAAGCGTGCATTTGAGTTGTTGCGTTCGTTTAGACAATTGACGAGACTGTATCCGCGATAGGCCGCCCCTAACTACCGGGTGCAAGTTTAAACGACACTCAACAGTTATAATTCGATAAGGCACGTCGCCGTCGCGCTACGCAGATTCACTTCCCGTTCACCCGAGCGGGGAGGGCTGTTGTTTGTCTCCGTATTTTAATGACATTCAGGATTTGAGATAGAATATCTTTATCGGCATTTTGAACATCGTATCGAGAATTAAATATTACGTCTTTGACGTATTTTCGAGCTATCTTTATCGCGGATCAATTCACAAATCGCGACGGGTAATCTTCAATAAAGCTTGTCGTTCGTTATCTAAATTATTAGTAAAACGATTCAGGCCGATCGAGATGTTATCATATCGGACCTGTTTTTTTACTTAACTTTATAACTTATCTTTGATGTTGGCTATTTTAATGGGTCTTACACAATGATGATTTGATTATTTATATTTATTTATGTCAATTTTATCATTTACTTGCGAACCGGATTTCGTAGGGGTTTTAAATCCAAAATAATACATAAGTACTATATAACATACACACAAGCTGAAACAGTAGGTAAAGGACAAATAGAGGATTAACGAAGGCACAAATCAGGCCGAGGTTTGTCATACATTCATTATACAGCTGGTAAGCGGATTGGGCACGTGCAGTGTTTTGACTGTTTGCGCCGACGGGTGTGCACTCACCCTAGCTACCACGGAATAATTAAATAAACATCTTCAATCGTAACACGAAAGTAATAGAGCCTATTTTTTACTGTTCAATACCAGCTCTTACCAAGGCAAACATGCCCTCCGCTCCTCAAACGAATGAATAATAAAATTCAACTGACGAAGGGTAAATGGATAGTGGGGTCGGAGCAGAAATAATATCGAAGTAAATTATTAGATTAAATTACACACATGTCAAGAATATTGCGCGAGGGTGTGGACTGAATCTGGCCTTTATGTTTTGTTTTAATGATGTTTGTTTAGTTTATTTATACAACATGCCTCACGCTTAGGGCGTGCAAAACCGGAAGGTTTTCAAAACCGGTTTTGAATTTTCGGTTTTCAGCCTCAAAACCGGTTAACCGGTTTTTCACCGGTTTTGATATTACTTATATATTTTTTGTCATACAGTACTAATTAAACAAGAAACCCATATTCTTAGATAGAGATATCCACAAAACATACGAATAACACATTTATTATGATACACTTACCTGTTTTTAATCAACCATATGACAAATTAATAATTTAGTGAACAGGAAAAAAAGTTAAATAAGAATTATCATAGTACTTACTGTTATCACATCTACAAAAAGTGTGTGGCACCTTAATGGTGTTTTTATATCGTTCTGTTATCATCAATAATTGTATATTTTAAACATACAGGCAGATTTTGAAAAAAAAAACATTTATCGTCTGATTCTTACGACCACTCTATAGTAGCAGTAAGATGATGAATGTTTTTTTGATGTATTACAGATTTATTCATATCAACGCAACGAAAGAAAGACTAACTCATTGATGGACACGACTGCATTTGATTTGACGTCCTCAACACTTCATGAAAAAAAGTTCATAACGTCGAATGCAGTCCCCGCACTTGGCCTAATTATATTTTCAATAACGGTCAATGCAGTCCTGTTTTACCTAGAGTTTGTATGAAGACCACCTTGTTGTGCTTTATTGGGCAAGATTTCAACGTTATAATTATGTGCACCCAGAGTACCTTTTTTTCACACAGCAATAAGTTTTCATACAGCAAAAAGTGTGAACTCACACGCACACATCGGTCACTAACGTCGTGTTTGCTTTACTGCGCCTAGGCAGAGTGCCGGCATGTGCACCAGAAAATCGTCACTCAATTTCCATACAATATTTTAGTGCTTTTTTATGAGTTTCACTATTAATCTAGTGTCCATCAGTGTGCCAACCGATATACAAATTCTTTTATTTTTAGAGTATATGGGTTTAACTTCTAATATATGTAAAAAAGTATATAAAAATACGATCAAAACCGGTGAAAACCCGGTTTTCGGTTTCCGGTTTTGAACTCTCAAAACCGGTTATGAAAAACCGTGAAATATTGTCCGGTTAACCGGTTTTCGGAAAAACCGGTTAACCGGTTTTGCACGCCCTACTCACGCTAGCATAGCATGGTACCAGAAATTTAGGGAAAAAACAACTAATGAAGCAGCTTTCTAAAGAGAATGCTAAAACACCACACAATTACAACTTAATTTCAATAAACACATATCATATCACGTCATGTTGATACCATTTTTGCACCGTAATGAATATTGAAATTGGAATTGGAAAGGTGCTAAAAGTAAACAAGCGTTTTCATCGGCACCATGTTAATAATAGTTAAGTGCGTGTCATCGATATTTGATAACAAGTTGGAGTGTCGGCGGCGCGGGCGGGGGGCGCGGGGGGCGCCGGGAGGGCGAGGGTGCCACTCGTAAACCTCTACAAAGTATTGAAGCCCCTGCGCCCTGCCGCGCGCCGCCATTGTCTGCCACTCTCACGTTTGACACATCATGAAATCACTCCACCGTTATGAATTCACCGCGCTCCAACAATTTACACACGCGGATTTCAGCGTCATATTAAAGTTTGTACATTGCAAACGGCGACGAAGATTTGCGTAGTCAACGGCCGGCACTAATGCGCGTACCGTTTCAATAATAGACGCCGTGAAGTCAGCTCGGCCGAGGAGAATCGACGAGCACAGAACAATGAGCCTCCGTGTCGATACAGCCACAAAGACGTAACGATCAATTCGCGGCGTAAGTACGTGGGATTCGCCACGGCCCGGCTGGAGCTGCAGCGAACCCACTAACAAAGAAAATCTAAGCAATTAGCTGCACACTCGTAGCAAGAAACAGCGGAAAACGCGCGTTAGACGCGGTCACGATGTCACGCCGGACTCGACAGAAAAATAAACCGCTCTGTCACGCCGAAACTGTTTTAGAAACGCTACGTCAACTTAATACTACGCTGCTCCATAATAATTTAATTCTTTTCGACCTCGGCAAATAAAAGTCCGCTGGCTTATAATGACGAAACAAAAAAAAACAAGCTAAATGCTTTCATCTTTTTTGGATGAAATTACCTGTTACAACGTTTATTGAGTGTTTAACCCGAGGCAGATCATGCAACAACTGTCAGTGCAAATCGCGGTAAAAAAAAGTTAAACCTATGTTATTGTAACGCGAATGAATGCCTTTGTTCGCCGGATGGCAAATAAAACGACCCTCATTCATAAAGCAGTAAGGGCTCGTTGTAGGTTGCCGCTCGGCCGAGCGCGGCAAGTGCTAATGTAATAATCCATTACAAAGAAGCGTTCGCTAAATAGCGCATTGAAGCGTGGAGCGAGGAGCGAGGCTACCAGCCATCTGTCCGCGCCGGGCGCAAACAAAGCACCCCACTGCCGGCCCACCCCTGTCCGGGAACACATACCAATTGTATGCATTGCTCGCTTATGGAATAAATACAAATACACCTTGATTTAGATTTATGCCCGGCACAAGAAAATGTTATGAGGCAGAATATTCGATTATTTGACCCGGAAAAGGAAGAACGAACACATGTCTCATTTATTATTGAGACAGTCGAGTGTACCGAACAGACAAACAACAAAAACACAGTAATTAGAACGGATATAATAAACGCTTGTTCTGTTCACACATCTGTTTTTTATCAGGAGCAATACGAGGGAAAGTCGCGGCTGTTGCGAGCTGTAGTGAGTAATTACATTAACCGACTTGACGGCGCGGCGCTAGTGGAGTAGCGGGGCGACAGAGAACGTGTTTCCACGCTCATATTATTAAAAAGTGTAGAAATAGCTCGGTCGGGCGTAAAATCAACAGATTATAGAACCCGGCCGGATGGTCACCCCTCAGCGAGACCCTTGCGACGGTAGGGCTGCCTTTGTTGCACGATGTTTACTTCACTAAATTATAAATTCGCATCAGACACACAGGCAAAAGCACTGTGACGTACTGGTTAGGGTTGTTTTTTTTTTTCAGGGATTTATTTTATTATTCTATAACTAGCTGACCTCCTATACCACATGTACATTAAAAGTTATTTTTCATATTGATTTAGGCACAAGTGACAACCCTATACGAATATTATCCCCTTCTGTATTCACTAAGCGTCTCTAACTCATAGAGATATTGTCTCCAAGCACGCTGATGTAGGGGAGAACCCCTGTGACACTCCACTAATAATGTATTGAAATAAACGCAGCCATAATAATAATCCCGAAGCCACCGGGCTCGCTGTGATTGCTCGGCAAATGAATTTAAACTTTTCATATTAATATGAATACGACCTTCTGGAATTTTAGACATTTATTTCACGAGCGAAAATACTGTAGGAAACTCCGTGAAAATTAAAAAACCGAAATGTCAACAAAGTGGTTTGACCATGCTGTGTCGGTGTAGCCTCCCCACGCCCCCTCCCGCTGTCAAACAACATTTATCCAACAAACCCTCTGGCACAGCGCAATAACACGTTGTTATTTTTTGTACTTTTTAGAACTTTTGCCCAGCCCGCCACTTTGCTACGTTAATAAAATATCTTCGAAATACAATTTTGCCTTGCTTTATCGTTCCAATATTTTAGCATTGCGTTCGAAATCGAAATGTGGAGTTATTCGCAGTAGAAGTAGAATAAACAAAGAGAAACGTACCTGTTTGTGCATTTCCACGTTGAGGCCGTAAGACATTTCATAGTACTGAAACATAAATAAAACGGATTAGCGGAGTGATAAAATTAAACAAGTTAAGCGTCCAAACTGTGGCAGATTAAACGTTTGGCACAGATTAGCTTTCTCAAATTGTTGGGGGCGAGTGACTAAACATCCGCAGTGCCACTATTTGGACAAGGGCCAAAACTGTTTCCGACACATAAAAATGCTCGCGAAAATTTCCTCTAGAGCGAATTAAAATAAATTGCTAGCGATTTGGCAACACTTAATCGTGATTCATATTCGAATGGCACAAACACGCGGGGATTAATGATATTCGAAATAAAAAATACTCGGATTCAGTTCTGGCAAGAATGTGTGTAGTCAACATGAAATATGGATTTGTACGTTATCCGACAACCATTTGTACAAACGATATAACAAATATTTGTGGAGGGAGCTATAGTGGATAATTGCCCCCTTGATGTGAGGGTATCAGTCATAGAACGTATGGGGTAATACGTCCCCATTTAACTATTAATGTAACATTGATTTCATACGTAGCTGATAGTATATTTTTGATAACATGTTCATTTTATCATAAAGCATAGTTGAATAAAAGTATATTAAAAGGGTTACTCACCATCACATAATGCCTTTGTATTTCAATTTTTTCACTAGCCAGCTTTTCGCATTCTAATTTTAAACTGGAAACAAATAAAAGAGGTTTTAATCACAAAACTCATTAGCGATAATTGCGGACTTTAGACTCAATGATTTTTTTAAATACTAGTGAGTAATTGAGTGTGCTTTTAATCAATATTTTTTAAACGTTTTAAGAGACTCTCTATAATTGACTTGATAACATGTTTATTTATATTCATAAGGACTGATATAACATTTATTAAGAAGATATAAGAGCTAACCTAGAGAGATTATGTATACTTAGAAATTTTATGTTTGATAAATGATAACCAATAACCTCAAAATATGTGTTTTATTTTCCTTATATTTTTTAGGTATCGACAACAAAAAACTATCCAGTAATCTTCATCAGATTGATATAAAAACAATATAATTATATATTTTTACAAAGGAAGTAGTGAAACATGTAAAGACGTTTTGAGTAGTAGTTTACTGTGGGGGCAAACTAGTAAACCTTTATTGCTATGCTTGTTGTTAGATTATTATCGCCTTTTGCCGACGGTTTTACATTATCGTTTTAAGTTTTACTATAGCCGGTCACTATAAAACTTAATGGATAGTGGTCTGGCCTACTCCGCAACTGCGATAAGCTACTCGGAACTAAATACTCAAACTATAATAGTAGGGTTTTTTGTGTAACAAAAACTTCTCACAAGAATGTCGATAGGGGTTGAAATGTTTGGAGTTTCTCAGTACGGCCATTGAATGGAGGCCGGATGATCTCGCATTAGATTAGGTGCATTATTCTTGAAATTTATCGAGTATGAGGAAAAAACCTTTTGAATGAGAGACCCCTACTTTGTCGAGTCTTTTGTCAGGTATATCTATGTTTTTTTTTTGTTAAATTGCGAATAAACTGACTTGTGGTATTGCGCTTGTAGGAAATTGAATTCTTCTTTGATCCGGTCGCAGGACTCGCCCACTGTGAACTTGATCTGCTGCCCCGGCTGCGGCGGACCCTGCAACAACACACACTACTGTTAGCAACGTAATACAGTATAGTATCTACTTACATATACTGGCAAAAAATAATAACTAGATTAAAAATAAGTCTACCAAAGCAAATAGGTGTTTACGGTCATCATCACGCGACGATCGGAACGTAATTTACTTAAACGATTGAGTGTAATATAACGTATAACTCATCAATCTCAGGCCCTACAAGAACATTCCTATCACGGAACAAAAATTACACGCATCCCATATTACCATAATACAAATTATCCTTTAATGACCATAATTCGGTGCGACCCTACAAAAAAAACCGAGCCGACCGCGCAGCACAAATAAAATAACGCGAACACGCGAGCACGTTACAATAAAAGTAAAACAAAATCATAAAAAAAACTAACTTCATAATAAGAAGCATAAAAATAAAATAAAAGTTGGGACACAACAACACACGGTCGCCGGGAGGCCGACGACGGCAAAAAATAAATAACCGTCGGTCGGAGCCGCGCGAGGAACAATCCGACTTTAAAAATAATAAAAGGAACGTAAATAAAAGCGTAAAAGGAACTCGCTCCGCGTGTAGACGTTGTAAATGGAGCCGCGGACAATCGGCCCCACGGAAATATGTGCCCGGAATGCAGTGAATGTTGCCACCGGATTGGACGACGCCGTGCCGTGCTGCGGCGCGGCATCGCCACCCATACAACATTATCTCATATGGCTCATCATCATCTCCTATTATTTCCTATGGCTCACTAGACCAAATTCAAACTATGCCATAACCTAGTTTTGAATACAGAGTATCTATACATCACAAGTGGCGAGCAGATACTATTCATAAACTAATCTACATACAAGACTTCCAGAGCAAAAGCAAAAAACACCGTATAATTAATAAGTTAATAACAGATATATGGAACAGCATTTAATTGCATCGCATTGCAAGTGAGCGCTATTAAAACATGTTTCACAGAACAAAACGATACTCGGTAGCGGGCGCGCGGAGGCGTGTGGTTGCGTGTGGGCCGGCTACATGTGCCGCACGGCGCGGTCTGCACGCACCTTTACATGTCCAACCTTTTTATCTCCACTCAATAAGTTACGGTGGCGTCGTCGTTATATTTGTTTTATTCGTCGCCGGACTCTTATCGCGGTTTATCTCCCGGCCACTAATGCGACCTCTTTGCGGTGTTATTTTCGATTTCAACTGACACGTTGTATCGAGTTTTATGGTCGCGCGATTAAATAACTGAAATGGATCATGTTTTGCATTTTAAATAACCGGTACTTTTGAGTCATTTTGTACATAAATTTAGTCATACAGATTAAATCATAAATTATTATTATACAGTATATATTGCAGGCGACTTTCCCACGAGTGGCAATTGCAATATTGTAGTCACTAATACCGGGCTATTGATCAATGTGAAACTTCAAATCGATAACAAAGGGAATAAAAATAATCCGCACTGCTTTGCCATAATGGGCTGAATAAACGATCCCCTCGGCTTAAGAAAAATAATATCCCCATAAATTATCACCGAAAAGGTCAAATTAAAATACAATGAAGAGTTTTTGAGTGGCACTATTGTGAGCCGGAGATGAAAGACCCGCATCCAGCGGCGACCACTCACAAAAACAAAACTAAACAGAACGCGTTTAAACGGATAATAAAAGAAAAACGTGTTCTTATTTCAAATTATTGAATACGTCTGTCTGGCCGGTGGTGCCCGCGTCTACCTGTGCAAGAGTCGCGTACCACTTCACCAGAAAACTTTTATACCTTTTTTGCTGGCGTTCGGATTTCGAGACGGCTGAATGGATACGAATTTTAAATTCGTTAAGGTTTTTTCCTCTTCAGACCCTAGTGGGTTTTTTTAATGTTAATGATAGAGCTGTCAATTGTTTCGACAAATATGACAAATAAGACGCCTATCGTAGTTTCACCACTTCTTGGCTCGCAAAGTTCAGCGACTTGGTAAACATGTAAGCACCATTCCCACTTACAAACTAAACAAGATACTCAAATATTTAAACAAATCTGATGTACACATACGAATTGAAACTTACCTAACGTTTAACGTTCCATTCGCAAACATTTTTTACCGTTTATAAAATATACTCAATCTAATCGGTGACAATAATCCAGCTCAAACTATAGGTAATTCTCTCTCCCTTTTGAAATAAAATATAAATTCATCAACAAAAAGAGAAAGAAATATTTAACTCACTAATACGAGTAAGGTAGCAAAGTGCAAATAGAAAGTGGATCTTGTTTATTAGGAAACACAACACTCGGTGACTCGATAGTATGTTTGTTTTTATACGTTGAGTGGTAGAAAGTGTTGAGAGCATTCAGAGATTCAGACCAAACAAATTTACATGATAAAACAATGTGGTGGAAACAGTATGGGTAAGTGAGGAAGTAAGAGTATAGCGTTGTAAACTAGATTACGTGGATGGGGTAGGAGATAACCACTATTAATTAAATAAAAGAAAAAAAATACAGAAAAATCTGCTCTAACATTCGGTTGAACAAGGCGAACTATGAAGTACTATCTTGTAAAATTTTATAAATAATGTGTTAATGACCGATATTTCTATAAATTTATGTTTTTACTATAGGTACTTCTTACTACGATAGCTTTCTTGGCAGATCCTTCATACACATACATAATTATGACCTGGTAAGCGTAAGGATATCAAAAGACAGATAGTATAGAAACCTGTCGTAAAGAGAGACCCATTTTCGTAAGCTAATCTCAAATAGGTTGGGAGCAAACATTTCTTTCTGCAGCCTCTTGTTTAGTTTGGGCAAATTAAATATTTTTTGATAAGACAACAAGCTGATGGTACCATGATAGTGGCGGAGTGTTTGCCTACTCCAAATGCTCTGTTTGCTCGCTCCGATAGCCGTTATCTGATATACGAATGTCTGGGATCATTTTCATGAGTAAACTAACATTCGCTCACTCAAGGCACTTGAGTTTATCCTACCTCGTGATAACCCGCTTTCGGAGTGGAATTATCAAGACCATTTCTAACTTCGTAACATCTCTGTAATGGAAATGTAAACAATAGTTTATCGTTTCTCTTGCTTGATGCTGAATTTATAGAAAAGTATATTATTATCACGTTGTCAGTTATCAAAGGAAGTATAAATTATTTTGTATTAATTTAGATCTAGTGTAGTATCCAGTATTATATTTAAATATAAAAAATGCATTACATTTATTATTATAGTCCTGTAAGCTGGTAACTGTACTACGTAAAATGTAGCTCTGTAATTCCGGCAATCAAATATTGGCTGAGTGGGTTAGCGCGACACTGATTTTGAGCAAACAGTTAAATAAGCACTTACACATTTACACCCCTCTTACCACTCCCCTCCATCGTCTGATTATACTCAAGTCATTTCTTGTGAACAAACTATTCATCATAAAAAGTATGTCACGAACTGTTAACGTTTTTACTGTTCAATTCGTATGGTAGGGTACGATTGCTTATAGGAGGGGTTTTCTATCGAACGATGTCGTCGGGCAGGAGAGGGGTGTTTTTATGTAGGTACCTAATTTGAATCGGTAGAGTTGCAACATAGGATTTTAACTATTTTTATAAAAGTTAAATGAGGTATCATACGTACTTATCATTCTCGGGGTGAATTATGATGTACATAGAAATGACTCTGCTATGTAATGAATAATATCGATCATGCAATGTAAGTAGGCTGTAAATAAATCAATGAACCAATAGGTACTTACATATTTAGTACTTGACAAAAATGACAATTAAAACCATCTCCATTTTATCGCTAACAGCTGTTCGAAAACCGCTTGGAAACTCGACAATTGCTCGTTTAAACTTATAAAGCGAAGAAGCGCTCTCGGCTCATCAAAAATAGTTTTAATATAATGACGGATGACGAACACAATGGAGGCGTTATAAAGAATAGTTCACACTGTGGGAATGTAGCACGATAATTGTAGCGCTATTGTGCACACTCCTCATTATCTCAATATTATAATGTATCATGATTATCATAGATATGGTTAAATTGCTTTAATAACACATTAAGAGAGCACAAAACGCCACTGGTTTGTTAGCTTTTCTTTCTCTATTTTTTACGTGTTTTACAAGTTTGAAAATGGTGAAATTATATCATTTATAATTACCTACGAAGTTATTCGCGATACAGTTATTAGGTTAACGCCTTCATTTGTGTAAACATGTATAAATCATGCTTGGAGATTTATTAGATAGGAATTATTGGCTAGCTGGTACTGGTTAGGTTTCAATGCTACTTTATGGTGCGCACCAAAATTATGTTAAATTTAAATAGATAAAAAATCTAACACTAAGTTCGGTTTTCAAATTGCGGTTTGCAACTAGCCGGCCGTTTTCAGCGAATCAACCGCAGCGGCGGCAACATATGCGATGTGGCTTGCGGCTTCCAGCGAGCCAGACTGCCAGTATCCAGTTATGACATAGAAACTTCTAAATTCAAATTAGGTAGGGGAGGTAGGACCTATCTGATTATTTACATTTTATAAATAAATTTGGGGGACCGAAGAGCCCCCGCTAAGACAAGGCATGCAGCGAAAGGGGACACAGACTAGGTAGGTAGGTTTTCTCGAAGCACTTCAAAAAGACTTCAACCTTCCTACATTATAAATTAAAAATATACCTACGTAATTTTTTTAAGTCTCTGACCAATAGATGACCTATGGTCTGTCCAACCTAATTTTCATAATTTTTTAATATAACTTATTTCATTGTATTTTTTAATTAATCTTGTAAATAAAACGTAAACTATTTTACTCCTAACGCCATTAAACGTCGGTTTTATTATTATTTCCTGACTTCTTACTTCAATGGCCTTGGGTTGGTTGGTACGTATGACATCCGTTGCTTTTGCAATTTCACGGGTAATTGGTTATATTGACAGTGTTCGGGATCGGATGCCCTGCTGGGCCGTGGGTTGTTGTCCCCACTATGAACCCGTATTGTCTGACTTGCCACCATTGTTGTTACATCATGATAAAAACTCAATGAGGAAAAAAAGGTTTTATGATCCTCGGATTCATTGTCAATCGTTTAGGGTTCAGGTAGGTACCTAGTACCTACCTACCTACCTACATTCATTTTTCATAGATAGTGCTAGTGTGGTGAGAGTGGAGAATACTGAGCTCTCACACAATAAGCTAAAGCTGGTTGTCGGCTATTATGTAGGTAGGTAAGTATTTCTAGACAACCACTGAACTCTCTGCTTCCTCTGAAGACCCATAAGATAAGGTGTGACTATAAACTAAGCGGCGACATGGCGCCGACACACGAAATAAACAGAGATAGGTATAGGTAACTAGATACAACCAAAATTAAAAGTTTTGTGTGACTTTACCGAGTATCGTATCGTCACACTGAACCCTAACTAATTTAATAGTAGATCAGTAACACTGATCTATCATCAGTTGGTTAGTTTTTGCTTATAACAGTTATGACCTACCTCCCAGGATGAGGAGTAAAAGCCACCAGTAGTTGCAAAAGGGACATTCGTATCTCAGCATGTGGCCGGAACTGTAGAACGAACTGACACGACTCTTCACTATTATCGTCAAGTAATCACAATCGGAGGCAGAAAATAAAGATTATGATGTCCCTTTTGCACCTGCAGACGGTTACTAGATGAAGAATTTGTAGTAAGTACCATATTGTGATTGCTTCTTACCGGATGCCTCGCGGCCGCCACGGCTGCGGCAGCGGCGGCGGCGTTCATAGCGCCGGCACTCGGATACATCCTAACAAACACTAACTTGCATGGTCTCCAGCACAAAAAGAAAACACTGATCACAAAAATAAAATTCAATTAAAATATATTATATTTATGTGTCTGTATACATAAATAAATGAATATCAATAGGTCAAATCATGTCAACGTAAACGGATATTAATTAACAACACTTTCACCAACACTAAATACACTGCACTATACTCAAATCCTATGTCCGCAATCCACGTTACAAATGGTTCACGGAAACAACGGTCACAGGTCCGACCTCCACTGCTGTTGTGAACGAACTGAGCGAGCGGGGGGAAGGACCGCCCCTCCCCGCGCGTCTCCTCCGCGCCCCTCGCCCTCGCCCGACATCAACGAAACGAAGCGAAGACAACAAACGAACCCCCTGAACCCAGCCTTGTTGTAGATTGTACAGAGCTTCCTCACTTTTTGATCCGAATCATAGATTTATAAACATAAATCGATTTTACACCACTTGAGGTTTTTACTGTTTAGTTTTGTATGTTTTCTAGGTAGTACCTACTTAACTACATAATGGTACTTATCAAATAAGCCTAACAATAATAATCATACTTACATAACATAACGTAAAGGGTCCACAAGTTTCGCTTGGTTTTATGTTGCTACTTGTAGGTATTGTAAATATTGTAATTGATATGTCTATGTCACGTGGTAGTTAAACGCAGTTTTCCATCTCCCTCCAACTTCAGAGTTCAATTTTGTTAAACGAGTCTAAACGGCTATCGTTCGTGTCGCGATTGACAGCTAATTGCCTTTAATTGAACTTTATGGACTAGGTGGGTAATGTATGGTAAGTACAACTATCATGTCTAATAAATTTAATAATCTAACTAGCAAAAGTATACTCGGTTACTACTACTTATTTATTGCACCTAACTAGTTACTTTATAGTACTGTGTTGCATTGTACCTAGGTAAGAAGTAAGACCTCTACTCTACCGAGTCTACGGACCTACCTTCTGGATATAATCAATGAAAAAGGTAAGTACCTACTTACCGAACTCATAATAATATGACACACGCAAGCTTAACTCAATCTTGGCTTTGACAAGCAAGTTGTTATCTGAAAGTCAACATCCTGCGTGCCTACTGGCGCCCGCCCTAGATCATCAACTTTAACTGCTTGCTTAACTGATTATTACACGAAACGTCGCCCAGTTGCACAAAAGAACTTAAAACTATAGAATATACTGTGGCTATCGCGTCTTGAGAAAGTGTCAGAAATAGATAAGTTATTTATTTAATATTAGTTCTTTTGTGCATACGTGGCATACGTAGGCATATACATATTAGGCATGTCATGGCATATGTTTTTTCCACAAAGACTAATCTCCTTTCCTTGGGATGTATGTACATAAATTGATAACCGATAAATATGTAAGCAACTAAAATAAAGTTAGCACTACTGGCAAAAATGTATTCTGAAAGTTCTAAATCTTCTGATAATCCTGCTGATTGCTCGTCCTGAATATACATGACACTTACGCTAGAAAAAATAAATAAATATTACTTATTCAAATATTTTTGTCCATCCACAGTTTTCGTCGTAATTTTATTTAACCTACATACGTTATAGTTAAAGCTGATGATGAATCAGCACTAAACGCGTTATTGTGTGTGCTTGTTATAGTTATATCTACGAAGTTACAGACGCTATTGTGAAGAGTAGAAGTGATAAGAGTCATGTTTCTGTTTCATAATGCGTGTTCCTTCCTATAGGTACCTCTACCTACTATGTATTTAGCGAGCACAATGATGTGTCAATCATCGCAATAGAATCGTAAGTGCAGTATTTACGACCATTGTTGGCAGTGACGACATGGTAATAGCACTCATACATTTCATAATAAACGGTACGTATTGCTTGTCTAATAACTATGACCACTCAATCACTGGAGTCTTCGAGCATCTTAATATTCAATAACCTATCTGCGCGACGTTGATAGGTGGGTTAATCTACTAATACTGAAGTGTTCCTGGCTCAAATTCACTACCGTGTTGTGATGGAAAACTGAATAATTTCATCCAAATTACATCCACCTATACCTAGTCTTCCTACTTCATCTAGATTTGTTATTTTGCTTCTTCTATCATCACAACCACAACCCATTACGTCCCCACGCCACTGCTGGGGCACATGTCTTCTTTTAATGATGGAAGTTTTTTTAAGCCTTATTACGCCACCACGCTGGTCTAGTGCGGATTGGTGGCCCCCCAATAAAAGTAAGCTTGTGCTGAGGGGTTTGTCGGGTCAAGCCATACACCCGAGTCTGCGTTGTTCTATGGGTCAAGCCGACTGTCAAATTTTAATGTCAAAGACGGCGTCTGACTAGGTTTTACGACTGCTGACGACACAGCAACCGATATCGCAATCGGGGTCCAATGCACGGAAGCGCCCAGAAAACAACCACTTGAAAAAGGTCTCCTATCCAATAGGCGATCGAGCCATGTGTTGCTTAACTTCAATTATCAATTAGGTAGATAGAACTGAAACTATATAGCTCGACTAAAGACGCATCATTGGGTTAATATTACCAAGATTCTTTGAACAAAATAACATGAAAGTAGTCAAAGGGTAGAGTCCCTATCCACTAAAACGCAAGTTCATTTTAAATAGTTGTAGGCACAGCGCAGTGACATAATAGCCGCTTTACAACTAATTGTTCGCGCCGGCTAATTATGCACGTTGTTTTGTTCGCGTTTTGTTTGCCCACTCGAGTGGCGGCCCTCCTCGCTGCCGAGATAACGCCCGGTCACTGTTATTTGTTTTATAGACCACCGACCGAGAATAGCCGCCCGATTACAATTTATTGCCACTCGTTTCCTCGTCTTTAATCATTTACTTTATGGTTACCTACTTATTTAGTTACGTAATTATTAAAGTTAACAGTCGGTTTATTTTATACTTCATTAATTAACACCTTTTGATCATACTCTGCAGTGTTGTATGGTTTACCAAGGTAAGTATCGGGATGTTATTTATTCCGGACCGGTTTGCAGGATATAAAGTAACAGGGTGCGATAAAAGGTGATAGGGTGTAATACCAAATTCCAAGCAATGCCAAGACAGATAGAGTTGGGTTGGGGCGCTGTCTAGTTAAGACGGTATCTTTTGATTGTTATTTATTCGTTATCGCCTATCTGATCGAAAGCGCTGGCCGAACATGTTGTTCATTCAGGTAATGGTAACTGTGACCTGCGTTTCAAGAAAATAACACTAACAAACGAAGTTGCCTCTCTAACGAAACCTTTAAATTTATATATTTATGTAGTATAGACCATTTTGTTAACCCATATTCAAATTTATTTTATTGTATGAAAAAGCACCCCTATCTTGTTTACGAACGAATAATTATGCACCCATCTATCTGATACATAAAATTTTGCGATATCATAATCATAACATTCACAGCATAAGTGAGTCTGACAGTATTCACTGAGTATCTTCAAAATATATATTTTTTAGTGAGTCAATTTGTAGGGTTCGGAACGGAATCCTACCTCATGGCGTCGATGCGACATGTGGGCATTCATCGGAGCGAGCAAAACGGCTGCGCGATTCAAATAAAATAAGCATCGAAACGACGACGTCGGCCGATGGAAAAAAAACTCAAACAAAACAAAATGGATCGAGTCAGAACGTGGAGTTTTTGTCGCGCCTCGTTACTTCCCTCGCTCGTGTAAATGCCACGTAAATTACCGGCAGGCTGCCACAATACTGGCAAGAAACGCACTTTTGATCATGCTGCTGATTTCCCCTCCTAAATCAACATTAAATAAAATCACTAAAAACTGTTTACGATTACCTACAGCGAATGCATCGTAAAAATAGATCTAATCGGAGCCAGATGATCACACACAGCTAACACTGAGAAACCAGTAGGCACATACCTACTATACCCCCTTTATGTAGATCCATATAGTGTAAACATCAGTAAAAAGCTGATTGAAAACGTGAGATTACAACGAAGTATTAAAGGCTGCAGTTAAAAAAGCAAGTAGCAGGTATTATGGGAGTTGATCATGCATGCACAGAGCGCAGGCCCGGCATGCGTGCCGGCTGCTCGCGCCTGATCGAGTTCCTTAATCGGTCAGCAAAAAATGCGTCGCGATACCAGTACTCTTGCAAGGCAATGCATTGCGATTTGCGTCTGTCTTGCGTTCTCAACATTAAAACAATCATAACTTCTCTTCAAATAAAGGAAAGTAGGAGCGTGATATGCGAATAGATACTTCTAGACTAGACGAATGTGTTTGTACCATTATTCATTGAGTTAAGCTTTAGGTAAGTCGTACCTACTCACTACTATAAGCGGAACACTAACATATTAATTTCTTCTAACTACCTTTAGAAGTACTTACAGCTTACAGGTTACCTTTCGATAGGCGCTATTATAGATATTCGATAGGACCTTCCTCTAGAAATATAATAGAAACTTGTCGAGTAAGTAGTACCTATACCTATGTAGGCAGGCAATAAACAATTTGTTCGTGTAGGAATGTCAGCCATACCTACTCGTACCTACCTAGCTTAATGAGTGAGGGATAATGTTTTGTAAGCACGCTTTGTTCGTATAGTGTACTAAATCCACTAATAGGATATTTTAACAAGTCGATTGTAAATTTATTAATGCCTCTTTATTCTCTATCAATTTGAACAATGGCGATTATTTTTTGTCGTCAAAGACTAATGAGTCACTGACGTTAACTAATATGTTGTAGACATTGTAAGGATTTTATTATTATTAAGCATGCATACTTTTACTTACCTTTACTTACTTAGTTTAGTGTACTTTAACTAGCCATAGCCGTACATAACTAGATTATTCCTCTACCCCTGCCACTGGCAATAAATAACATAAGTACTTACTTAACGAAAAAATTACAATCTTAAAATAATGTCGTCGACGTCATTATTTCATTTTCCCAAGTAAAAGCAACCGCATCAAGCGTATTTTTTGCAGACATGGAAATGAGAAACAAAATTGAATGTAGAACAGTGACGGATTTGGGATGTAGACCAAAGTGCAGTAAACTGCAGTCTAGAAATGTTATGCTACGACTACGAACCATTTAGCGCAGAGCCGCCTTCAATAATAAATAATGAACGAGCCGCACCAAAATATCCCCTGTTTACACCCACTCGCTCGCCCGCTCCGCTCCGCCGCCGCCGTCGCCGCCGCCGCCGCACCAACCGACCGCATTTTATTTTTTCGCTGTCGCACATTTCGCCGTCATAGCTATTTCCACTCGCGGCATTATACGCGTACCCATGTGTGCGTGAGTCCGCGTGGACCGCTTCGTCGACGACGAGCAACCTTCACCGATTCTCTCACTTGATTGGCGTACACGCCGAGATCGCTTATTAAAGGCGGAGTTACACGCGTTACTGTCCCCTGATAGGCCACGGAGACGCTTCGGAGCTCTACGATTGGAGGAACACATTTTTATAAGCGCGGCGGTCCACGTGGACTCGTTTATCTATTCAGACGCCGGCAGCGCGGTCGCGGGGGGAAGAAGGGGGGTATACGGGCAATCAGTAAAGGCGGGAGGAATACGGCCATATTTATAAGAGCTGCGGGGATGCAATCACGAATGCGGCGCGGGGGGAGTCGGCGGGCGGCAGGCGGCAGGAGGGAGGCGGCGGCCATTTTGAGGGCAGCTCTTTTTATTCGTTTTTCGCGCGGGGTGCGTTCGTTCCTCGCTCAGCGCGGCGTGGCGGCGGCGGCGGCGGCAACAGCGCGCTAATTGCAGGGGTAATGAGGGCGCGCTCGTTCACTCTATTAAACTTGCTGCTCTATCGACTCATTGATTTCTTCTAATCATGTAAATAGGTTTAATAAACTGTCTTCACCACTGAAAATCAGAACTAAAAGAAACTGCGTAGGCATGAGTCAGCGTCACAAACAAAATCCTGCAGTTTAAAAAAAGTTGGTAGGCTAGAAGGCAGAGGCAGGTAGTCGCACCATGTTGCGAGTTGCGACCGCTGTGCAGCAGCTAAACACAAATCTCCTGAGTCATCAACATCATCATCATGAATCATTCTACTTTCTTCTATGATATTTACCTATCTATCTATCAATTAATGTAGTAAGTAATAGTAATGTAAACGTAACTCACTCAAGAAGTAGTAGGTTAGGTAGGTAGGTACTCGTACCTCGTACTCTAGTACCGTACTCACTCCTACTCTACTGCTCCTACCTTATTGATAAGTTGAGCGATTCGGTGTTAGGTTAGCCCGTTAGCCCATTGAAGAGGACATTTTTAAGTTTACTACTTTTATGAATAAAAACTAGATTATTACGTGATCTTTATCTACGGTACTTACGTTACTATTTGAATAATCTTAATTTACAGCGTGTTTAAGAAAAGGGATTTTTGGTAACCGAAAATGACTCACAGGGTCATTTATAGTAATTGTGAAAAGTGCGATAAGTATACATCTAAGTACCTTTTGTAGTTGGGATATTTCATATTTAAAATAACATCTATCATCAAATAAAAACCTTTGAGAAACAAAACTTAACATCTAATACGGTCAGGAATACGGTGATATTCACATCTTCAGAAGTTATCGTTAAATTTATAAAATAACTTACTTAATTTCACTTGTATAATGTAGATAATATTATTATCTCATGCATATTTAACACACTTATTTATTTTCCATATTAAGTAAGTACTTATACCTAATTAATGAAATAATATAAATTAAACTGTCTATTAAAAGTAAAAAGTCTCAGTAAAAAGTTATTTTTTGTTTCACGAGCGAGCGGCAGTCGATTCGATTAAATTCGATATCGAATTTCTCTCACATTAGTGGAGTAATTGCGGGTACTTTACCCACTTTACAACACACATTATCTCCTTGCTATGTTCACTTGTTCAACTTATACTTAGGTGAGGTAGGTACTTGGTTAGCTGTTTTGAGCGTTAATGTTACAATCATGTTTTTTAGGTCCAATATTTAAAACTTAGTTTTTTTTGTATGTATAAGTAATAGATGAACGAACGCCGATCTTACCTAATATACCTATACCTAACAGAATGATTTTTGTTGTAAGTACTTACTTATACCTAAATGTATATGGGAAGTACCTATAAAATTAAATACTCTCAACTTTTAGTTTTAAGGGTCGGCAATAGGCAATCGAGGGTTGGCATTGTCATAGAATTATGTAGTAAATGATGCTCTACAGCCTTGAAAAAAATCACACCGGTAGTCGAAGAGTCTAGCTAGGTGCTGAATCATTCGAATTTAAGTAAAAGCTTATGGATAACTGTAAATTAAATTCAGAATATGACGAAAAACCAGTATATGACACTCCCGTATTGTAACAACTGTGTCGTAATCATCAAGAATTTTCATATGATTTTTATCATATTATAAAGTTAAAGGCTTGGACTAGGCGCTAAATACCTTGTTTTTTAATAAACACACACTTATTTTGTGTAAATTAATCCCAAACTTGAGCAATTTTTTCCCTCAAATCTTCATACAAATATCTATGGTGGTTTTCTGTGTTATAAAATCATAAACACAAGTGACGTTTGCCTCAGTTGGCCGCTGGCCTCCAAAGAAGGGTCACGTCGGTTTAGGCAGCACTGACAGCTCGCGATCTTATCGTGTACAGATACAAAATCACTGCACATTGGTTGTCATTGCACTTTTTCAACTTTTATGACACCAACATAATTTGATTTGAAATTGAGGAAGCATAATTCTTCCAGTATATTCAATACATTAAATTAAATTAGATAGTGTGCAATATTCTCGTGACATTACAGTCTCGTAAAGGTCTGATGAGGAGCAGGAATATAGCGAATGGATCTAAGTGATGACAATACGCACGAACATTAGGTTAGGGATCAAAAATACAGTCTCTTGGTGCTGGTTGAGGTATGGTCTCGTGAGGATCTGATGAGGGCAGTAACACGGTGGTGGCTCAATTTTATTTCAAAGATGTTAATAGCTAAAAGCATCGAGTTTGGGCTATTAAGTATGTTTTTCAGAGAGAGAGAAAGAGATTTTATTTTTCCTCTGGATGTGTTAGGTTTACTGGGTTTACTAAGTTCATTCTGTTAATGGCATCAAGTTGTTATGTGTTCATAAGTAATAATTATTTATTAACAAAATGCTGTTGGTTCTCCACGAAAATGTAAAAATAAAAATAAAATAAATAAAAATAAATTCGTAACGTAAAATTGTCAAAGACGGAATTTCTTCTATAGACAGTAGCCACAAAAAAAACAAACGATAGATGGCGTGATTTGAAGATAAAGATACATTTATTCGACACATAGACAGCAACAACAAAAAAAATACAGATTTAAAGAAAACAAACACATACTTATACAAAACATCAAAGAAAAAAAGGATACAGCAGAGGGTTCACCATTTAGCTGAATGTTTTACTTGTTTGTTACTTAGAAAACGGCCTTGAGTGGCGGTCAAGTTGGTCCCCGCCTGCGATACTTTCCATTAACATTGGGACTATTCTATTCTATTCTATTCTCTGTGGGGGTGTAAGTACCTGCACCTGGCTCTCTCGAGTGGAACCTTTGTGCATATCCCCAAGGTCTAAACTGCCTTCCTAAGCTTGGACCATTTCCCACCACGCTGGTCCACTGCGGGTTGGTGGGTTCACATATCTAGACGTGCTAAATCTAGATATGCATGTTTCCTCACGATGTTTTCCTTCACCGTAAGAGCGATGGTATACATTGTACCTAACTCATTGGTACATGTCAGCGCCGGGATACGAACCCGCATCTCTTGATTGAGAAGCGGGCGCTTACCCGACTGAGCTACCACCGCTCTATTAACATTGGGACTTGTTTTCATGTTTTTAGCGTACAGTCGGGTTTTTCGTTTGTTTATAATTGTATTTTTTTATTTGTAACTTTTTAGTTGTTTTTATTTTATGAAATTTTACGTCAGTAGTTCATGATAATTTTTTATTTCAATAATTTTGGTGTAGTTATTTAAATACCTTCAATATGCATATTTTTATAACGTGAAAATCAAGCCCTTTCATTTGATACCTTACACGGCAAAGTTGAATTATTATTTTTTCGATCATCACGTTATGTCCTCTAGAGGGCGCTATGTTCATTTTAATGGAACGTCACATAGCCTATAACCATCGCGCCATCAATACGCTTCTAACAATACCTCATACATCAAAATCTATCAAGCCGTTTAGGCTACAGGAGGGAACAAAGAAACAGACAAACATACATACATACAATCAAAAAACATTACCCTCCTCTTTCGGCAGTCCGGTAAAAAGGAGTAAGACAGGGGGTCATTCTGAACTTTTGCTCTACGAGTTTTGGAAATTAACTTTGTTGGACATGTGACTTTTTACCATGGAAAACGAATATTTTTTTTCGCGAATTTGCAAATCTCGTAGAACAAAAGTTGTTCAGAATGACCCCTTGAGTCATCCCCTTTTGGCTTAGTATAGCCCTTTTGCGACACTATGTATTTACTTTGCTTTGTCGTCGGGGTTCAGTTGGCTGGAGAATGCCCGAAACTTATTATCTACACTTTAATACTTGTAGTTACCTTTCTACAAGTAAATACCACATTTGTTTGAGAAAGCTAATCGGGTTCCGAGTATAGAGTAAAGTGGCACCCCTATTAATTTCTACTCTTTCCTGGTGCCTACCAGTGTAAGTAAGAATTATACTTACTTACCCTAAAATCACCCAAAATGTACTTGAACATAATTGTCAATAAAGTTGGCGAGTAAAAGTTTATCGGACCCACTGTGCAAACTTACATGTGTGCGTGTCACTGCGTGTGCTGTGTGAAGAGCATTGAAAACCCAAAATTGGCGCGGCACGTCACCCTGTACGGGCCCTTAAATAATCATGCAATTTGGGTGGGTAAAATTAAAGACAACTTTAGTCATTATTACAAAAGCAAGTTTAATGCGTGGCGGTGGAATATTAAACAAACGTCTGGTGGGCGGGTGCAACTGTGTCAATTCTACACCCTTTTGTTCCGCTCGGCTCTTCATTGTTCCCAACATCCATTTGTCCAGCACTGACGTTAGCCTCGATGCTTCCAATCTGAACAAATATTTAGATAACCATATTTAGTTAGTAAGTATAAATACTTCCATGGTATTGACTATTCAATAGTAGTAGACAACTAGACAGAGACATACGCATCTGGTTATTTTGTAACAACCGATCAACCTACCTTACCTACCACCATCTCTATCAAATTAAAAAGATGTTTACTTGCTTTCCAATGCGGCCATGTCCAAATTAGGCTCAATTCAATCCACCTGTAGCTAAGTACCTCCTTAAGTCTTTACCTTATAAACAGTAATTCTTAGATACTTACCACCGACTAGCCTACCTTCTTACACTGACATTACTTACCTCCAATAACAATAGATTCAGTAGACAATAGCTTTCAGAACAGTCGAGTGAAACAATTTAGTCAATGCGAACGTGGCGGGTGGAGGAGGCAGCGAGCGATATGAAATTTCATTAACAAGGGTCGCGTGGGGCCACAAGACACGGACACGGAGGCAAAGAGCGCGCGTGAACCCACGAATAATTCACACGCGAGCCCTACAAATAACGCGCCTGCCCCGCACCCCCCGCTCGCCGCAAACTGAGTTATTTATCGCCCCCGCCCCCCGCAACCTGCCGCCACCCCCCGGAAATACCCGCACGTATTTTTACTGCTCGAAGACCTAACCGCTGACGGTCAGACTACTAGCGACATCTCTGGGTGATAACGGCGTTGACAGAATGCGATTCGAAATTGTAAAGGTCGGATTCGACTGCTCTCTCTACAGGATATTGTAAAAGCGGGAAACTATCGAAACGGGGTGACTGTGAGGGTTATTTAAAAAAACTATTGTTCTACAAATTTTAAAATTCGTGAAAAAAAAAGTTCCTATACTTAGTAAAAATACACGTGACCAACAAAGTTTATAAGTAAGTACTTAATAATATGGAGAAGTCACCCCCTTCAATGTATTTGTGCCAATTATTTCAGTTATTTTTAAATTTAAACAGTTAATCAAAAGTGTCCCACGGCGATGCTAAAGGAAAATAGGAATGAAAGCAGTTGGTTTGCAGAATGCAGGAATCGATCCCGATTCCCGCCATATAAAAATTAAACGAGTCTGACTAAATGGCCATAATTTTCCTAGACAACATAGCAATACCATGCATGATTTATCAGTTTATCACCTGTGCAGTTTTGTTAATTTAAGAGGTACTTAACCTACCTAACGTTACAATAATTATTACCTATGCAATGTAGAGTAAGTACCTACATAATAATGTACTTATTACCTATACCTACTATATTTTTCGTGACATACCTAAAGGATCTAAACTTTGGTGACAAAAATACTGTAAAGACAAGAAAATTTACACAAACACTCAGAATACCCGTAGTACTTTCAAAAAATCTAAGCAAATGAAATAAAAATAATGTAACAATTTCCCCGTGCGGTCCAGGGAGGCTGCTTTAGCTTGCTGCTTGAGTCAAAACGAACGAACGCGGGCTTTCATGCAATTAATCGGTATTATGGTTAATAAAAATACATAGAGTGGTGGTTAGCACAGCAGCTCTCTGAAACTCAGTTTTCGGATGCTAGACTGACCCCGACCCACCAGTCCAGCCCCTATTCTGTATTTTTTGCGGTACAGCGGCGCGATGTCACAATGTGCTCGCAGAGTCACCTCACGGGTCAAGTCGAGTGCGGGCGGGGGGGGGGGGGGGGGGGACCCTCCCCCTCTACCCCCGGGTATTTTCCCTCCGGATTTGCGTTCATACGTAAAATAAAAAGGGCGATTTGGCGCTGGCGCCCACCCATCGCCGTCGCTCGATTAGCGGCGCCGAGGGAAATTAAAAGTATTTTATTCTAGCATTAATTCCCTCTTTCTGTTTGCGGCGAATTATTGAAGCGGAGCCTGTAATGTCGGTGCAGAGTACGTGTGTCCAACACGCTTTATTATGGAAACGCGACTACAGTTTGTTTACCTACAATTTAACATACAATAGGCTATTTAGTTTTGTAAGTAGGTGGCTGGGCTGGCTAGTTAGGTATATAGAGGTTGGTTACCTACTTAGTGGTTCGACCAAGGTACCTACACTACCGGTATAGGTAATATAGGTATTATGTGTGTTTAAATACTGCTTTAAATACCTATACTTAAATCAGTCCGTGACTTCCCTCAGGATTCTAGCTCTACCTGAAAAACCAACTCTATGGCCAACCATAGCATCAAGCTGAGCTAGAATCCGATTCATCGCACATCACAATCATGCTAATTTATTATAAGTAACTTTTCAACCTATTTTGAATTTTAATTGTTTTTATTATTATTATTTTGATCTTATTTTTGTTTGTTGCTTATGTGTATGAAATAAATAAATAAGTATGGGTAGAGGTAGAGATGTAACTAAAACAAGAGGAAATAAAACAATTTAGAAACATGTTACAACAATTAAAATGTATTTGCCGTGCTTCGGACGGCACGTCAAAGCCGAGGGTCCCTCCCTGGCAGTATCTGGTCCCTGTTGCTGTGTCGGCAGACTTGGCAGTAGTCGTGTAAGTTCGTGAAGCTAGTCAGAGGCGTACGGGCTGCTTGAAAACATCTTACAGTCGGGTTGTACTTGCCCATCAACTCTCTCACTCAGCACAAGCTAGCTTGTGTTATGGTATGGTGAATTGGTGACCATAGTATGGTCCACCAACCCGCCCTAGGCCAGCTTGGTAGACTAGACCTAAAACCCTTCCTTCATTGGAAGGAGACCCGTGCCCCAGCAGTGGGGGCGTGATGGGTAGAGAATTTGCAGTTTCGCAACTGCCAAATATCAGTACTGAAATGAACATAGCTGTGCAGTCTTCTATGCTGTGCCTGTGTTCTTGAGAATAATTTAAAATTCTTAAAGTAGTATATTTGCTCATGCAAGAGTTTACCTTCGTACCTAGATTATAAATACTAAATTCACACAACACCTATTTGCATAAGTCATTTCGAAAATCGAATACATCAGCAGCTCAAAACACCTAAACATCAGAAATATAACCTTATGTCTTAGTATTAAAGTTGAGACTCGAATCAATAATGCAAAAGTGGTATAGGATGTTGGAATGAGTGCGAAGGTGAGAAATACATTAGCGGTACCGTTTTCTATTGGTCGTTGCTCCTGTGTTGATACTAAGCAGTCCACGTGGACCGCCACGTAGGTTCCTTGTCTCGTTTTTTTCAGCGGGTGGTTCTCTATCCATCTCACTCTAATCTGCAACGAAACGTGGAATGCCGTGTTTCGGAGTTGTTCAGAAAGTCGTGAGCGTGCATCGTGATTTAAAAAGAACTAGCGCTTATAAAAGGCTTATGTACGACCGTCGAAGCGTTCTAAAATAAATTCTATTCCATTACAATAAGTTCTAAGCTTTTATGTAACTGTATCTCATTATGATGTTTATGATTGCAAGGAATATTGATAAGCATTTTTAAGTCAATTAAGGTTGTAAGCTAAAAGCGGTTGTTGCTACATTTAAATTATCGGCCAGGGCATTCAAATAACGCCACTTTTTTCGTGTCGGCACGATCTTATTTTATACTTACAGAAAGTGATAGTGAGTTAGTGAGTAGATAGAGTAGGTACTAGGTAGACAGTAGACACTGACTAGGTACCTACTCTGACCATGTCAAAGTGCTACAAATATTAGTGTACACAGCATACCGGTATGGTACCTACCAGTGAACTGAATGTACCAAACCGACTACAATGATACATACACGTACCTACAACAGTATCAAGGGTAGGTAGAGTAGTTATAAGTAAGTAGGGACTCTAGGGACAATACATCACACTGATGTTGCAGACAGAAAACAGGATATATTGCAAATTGTACAACACAACACAAGTCGTCAATCTGAAGAACTTTTGTTTTATGTTTTTATGCTTATAAAATTAATATGATTCAATATTTGTATGGCGGTCTATGTTCTTTGGTTATAAAAAAAAACCGTTTGTTGGCCCGGTCTGTACCCAGCTTAATAGGTATGACAGTCTACCTACCCACCCAGCCATAGAACAACGCGGACTCGGGTGCACCCAGCAATGCAGCAATCCAAACTATGATCTCTATTATGTAAGTAGCGCCATCTAGCTGATTAGTTGCTTACTAATATACTTGGTCAAGTGCTCATTCGTAGACTTAATTTTGTTAAGAAACAAAATAGATGGCGTTGTAAATTAAGATTAATTTTTCTGATCTGTGAAACCTTTTTTATGGTGGCAACATTTTTGCATTCACTGGTTCAGTGAAAAAAGACTATTGTGTGCATTTCCTCTCACTCTTTTTCTCTTTTTAGCTAGCGGTGTTAGAGTGAGACACACAAAAAATTTCGACATGGATTTGATTTCCTTTATTGTTTTAGTCACTGTGGTATGAAGTTGCTATACAAAAAAAAATTACAATAATTTTCATAGTCTGTGGCTTGGTAGGATGAGGAAATCGGGGTTTTTGACAAATATTGTAATGGTGTGTCATCTGGTTAAATTTCGTAAATATGGTGTCAAGGAAATGATTTCACCTCGTTTTAATTTGTTTACGGTTAGGAAGACTGAATTGTTTCAGAGATCAACGTCTTGACAAGTTCGTAAAATGACTTGAAGATGAACGGATTTAGTGAAAATACAGAGGCCGAAATAGCTGAACGTAATGAAAGAGCCAAAAAGTTATACAGGTAAAGCGATTATGTATCTATAAAAAATATATGATATAGGTAACCACTTTATCACAATAGTCAAGTACCGTCCTGAAAATCTCAACTAAACATAAATAACCGAGGATGACTGAAGAATTACAATCACACTTACAAAATAGGGGTCATACGGTCGCTAAGAATAGAGCACGTTTATGTATTGTTTACTTCTCTGATCTAAACTGATTATATTTTCTAGATACATTACCGATGTTGCGAGGCGTATCGACGAAGCCACTGCGGCCTGTCACTCCGTGGCAGATCTGTTCACCACCTACATTGAAGTACAGCGACAGAAGCTTCGTGACAACTGTGAAAAACTTATGTTTCTGGATCCCTTGAACTATGGCAAGAAGTCCCTGGAATTGTTATGGAGAAAAGTCTACTATGACACTGTTTCTGCTGCAAAAAAGTTTGGTGAGGCAGAAAATGAATATGACAACTATCTATTTACCCACATAGTTTGTGGGATTGGACATTTCCATCACTGCATATCTCGAATCCAGTCAGAGATGAAAGTGGAGTGCTGTGAGCTGGACTACACGCCGCAGCACATTGATGAGGAGAAGGAGGATGCGGAGAAACCCTCACATGATGAGGAGTTGCAGTTGTTTGGTCGTGGTCTCCTCCACTCCTGTCTCCTTTATCTTGGAGACTTGAGCCGCTATCAAGCAGAAATATTCCATGCATTTGACTCCTCCATTGCTGCGCGTTACTATCTTCAGTCAGCACTTGTAGATATGTCTTCTGGTATGCCCTATAACCAACTCGGTAATTTATATCTGGATAAAAATCATAATTTAGATTCAGTCTGTTACTACATTCAATGCCTGAGCTGCACGGTACCCTTTGAAGGAGCTTTGGGTAACCTCACAAAATTGTTTGAAAAGAACACTCAATTTGTTGAAACAATAACCAGCACAGAGTCTCTGAGTCAAGTGGAGCACATTCAGACAACTATATCTAATTTCTTGTCTCTAATTGAAGTGTGGTATCTTGCTAAAGATGAGTCAGATATTCCGCAAAAATGCAGCTCAATAGCTCAGCTACTCAAAATAAGCATGGATTTCAACCAGATCCCATTGCCAGATATAAATAAACAGTACACTGAGTATCAACAGGCTGTTGAGGATGAAACTTTAAATCCATCCTATTTAAATTCAAATCTTATTCACAAAATAGTGCAAGTGTGCTTGTTCACCGCTGCTAAAATGAATGATGCTGATGAGAAAAAGGCCTTTGCAGCTAAAGCTTTTACATTAGCACTTCTATCACAACTTCTGCAAAAACTCTTACAGCAGCTTGAAGCTCTGGGCTTTCAGAATCCAGCAGATAAATATAATAAAAGATCAGCAAGAATGATTGAATCACTATCTAATAAGGTGGAGAAACAAGAAAAATCAACAACTGATGATGAATCCAATGAGGTAGGTCCGATTGAAAATAACATAAAAGTTATTGTAAGTGAACCAAATGAAACCGAAGAAACATCCATAGTAACACAGCCTGACATTGATGCTACTAAAGATGGTCAGAATGGTGACGCAAAAACAAATAAAAAGACTTTAGCAAAACGTCGCCGTCGGCGCCGACTGGCTTCTTCTGATAGCTCAGATATGACTGAATCTGAGGCAAGTGAGGCCGAGAGTGATGCCTCCTGTTCTGATGAAGCTCTGTCAGGTTCATCATTTGACTCTGATGATGATATGAAGAGTGATAACTCTGACGATATAACTGACACAGAAACTGCTGTACCTTCTGAAAAACAAAATGGAAATACTACTAACATACATGAGAAACATGTTAACGGTGATGTCAAGGAAAATGGGAAAATTAAAAAAGATGACATGAGCTGTGACTCTGATACTAAACCACAACTGAAAGCTAAAGGAATACAAGATTTTCTAAGAGGTGATAATTTTCTGCCAAGCATTAAACTGCTTCAAGATTGGATTCTGAATGAGAAAGATCTGCTCTTGTCCTGCGGAGACAGTGGAGAGTCATTGTTTCAATGTGTTGTGGACTTGCTCAATATATTTACGCACTACTTCAAACCAAAAGCTGGTTCAAAACCAGTGGAGTCTTGTGAAATATTGGACTATGCTAGAAGCATTGCAAAAAAATTAAAGCTTGACTACAGAACTATTCCGCTCCCAGAAGATGTGAGCTTGCGAGGATCCAACATATGCAAGTATGACAAGGATGCAGCAGAATGGCAGCTGTTGAACATGTACCAGCCATCTGTTTACGAAGAAAACATCATAAGAATTCTCAAGTTTATTGATTTTGGAGACCAAATAGCAAAGATTGTGCCAAGAATCAGGTACAACCGATCTATGCAGATACTCTATTTGAAGAAAACACCTACAGCTAAAGTAAACACTAAAAACAATGTCAAGAAGGGCAGAGAGTGGCACAATTCTAAAAAACAAGTGAGTATTGCTTTTATTTATTTAGTAAATAGATTCAAGTCAATTTTCACTCACTCTGGTTATTCATACTCCATTGTATTACATAATATGTATAGGTATTATTTTATACCCTTTTTACCAATTACACTTTAGCTTCAATAGCTCACCTATTTTTATGGGTTCTAAACATTATATCATTATATGTTTGTTCATATTATTTTATTATATGCGGGGACCTATTAATGGCATAAAGTTATTATTAAGTTATTCTGCAAAGTGTTTAGAAAATGCTGTTGGTTCTCCAAGAAAATGTTAAAATAAAATAAATCAATATATTATGTATTTTTCGACAAATCCCCATGATACATTTAAACTACCATACATACCCTAACAAAGTTGACTATTTAAAAAAGAAACGAACTTGAAACTCAACTGTCAACTAGACTTACCAACCACAACTACCCCTATAACCCTAACTCGTATTCCCCAGCAGTCATCCGAGTCCGAGTCAGGCCTGCTGCGCCGTCTGGGCCGGCTGTGGCTGACGTCACAGGTGCGCGAGCTGGAGCGCTCGGGCCGCGCGGCGCCGCCCACCATGCTGGTGCCCACGGCCGAGGCGTTGCACACCAGACTCAAACAGGTCAAGCTGCTGCTGAGGGCTAGAGCGTTTATATTGCTGGTGCCGTCTGTTGGTGAGTGCGGTTTTGTAGAATTAATGTTGGATTATTGAGGGGAAAATGTAGTGAGGGATAGTGGTAGAACAATCAGCTGAGCTTAGGTAGTGTATCGTTTTTACCGCTAGGTGGCGACTCTCCCGCGTCTCTCTGAATATGTATGGACCGCATGTTGTCCTTATTATATTTGAAAGTGAACAGCGGTGGGCGAAGGCACCCAGATAGACTAAGATAGAGAAGGCTGGATGACTAGGACATATTTTCTAAAATGTGGACGCCTTTGCCTAGTAGTGGACGAAAAAGGAACTACATAGGTTTCGACTTTTGAAATTACCTTCCCAAGCACTTCCCAAGTTATTTGTGACTTCTTCTCAATTTACTTTTGTTTCAGTGCTGCAAGAGTTGGACGAACTAAAGCGCGATCAGAGCTCGGCGCGGGACGCCATCCGCTGGCTGGAGGGCGCTCTGGCGGGCGGCGCGCGCGGCGTGCGGGCGCAGCGGCCAGGCCAGGCGCGCGCGCTGCCGCTGCTCAAGTACCCGCGCAAGGCACCCCCGCACATACACAACTACATACAGATCCTCGAGTTCTGCCACCACTTCGTCGCCGACGACCGCGGCGCCGGCGACCCCAAGACATCCTCCCTACTAGTGCTCCTAACAGCTGATCCACCCGATGACTCCTACAAGGAGTTCAGCATCACCGGCGCGGCGCAGTCCGCCGGCGTCACTCTCGACACCATAGACAACTTCTACGCCAAGTGGCGGCAGACGGTCCACAAGAGCGGCAAGAAGAGGTGAGCGCTGACTGAACTGAACTTGGCTACAGAACGGACCGGCCGACTCGGCAATAGAACGCAGATTAAAACTCCAGGAAGGAGAAATAAAAAGTTGGGGGCGCTTATCGAAGCGCTGCTGTTAGGGTGGAGTGTGATGCTGTCGACGGTGGAAATTGGACGCATCGTATCTTCGAATATTTTTTGTCATGTCGATCCGACTGGCAAATAAAAAAAAATCGGGACATCTTATATTTTCGTTTAGTACCTACTATATTTTAATGTCATGGGGTGTCTATCAATAGTTATTCTGAAACATTTTAATATAATTAGATTAATGTGCATTTCAATGTCATTTAAAAATACCTATCATCCATTTCATGTATTCTCCCATAATAGTTGAGGCATATTCATACTTTTGGAATAGTAATCGATTGTTAATTTATTATTTAAGCTCAATGTTTTCGTTTTCAAAATACTATATTCATGTCTTTACAATAAATACATTTGTCATTAATCTATTTCTTATTTGTTATGCCTTGGTTTGGTAGCTATACGGCAAAGAATTTGAAGGGATTCGTTTCAGCTTCGTCATGGGACGGATGACATTCTAGAACTACAACATACATTCTCGAACTCCATGAATCCATGTTTTATTTACCTTTCTGATTATAAGAATTTATTATGGCTATTTTTACTTATTTGGAGCCAAAATAAAAGGCAGGTAGCTATATACGCACTTGGCTATATTTTAGAATGTAGTAAGTATGCGACCGATCAATTACGATTGTGTATCAAACCCGGGACACATCCGGCCCTTTCCTCTAGTATTACATTAATATAATGATGGTAGGCACATACTGACCTATACAAATGCGTTTGACCTCTTAGATTTTTTTCACTCGTTCTTCACCAGGTTGATGTGCTGATTCTCTTTGGACGCGGGGTTGCGCTATAGGATTTGGTAGTACGCGGCGGATAGTGTGTGCTTCTATGGCGGTTTGAGTAACGGGACTGTACTGGAGGGTCACTTTATACTGCCGAAATGGAACGAACGAGAGTGTCGTGGCTCGCGCAGCAGCTCTCCCAAACATTGTTTTTCGTCTTGGAGAGTGGGCCTCGTCGACCGACTCGAATCGTGGCGGTGGTAGAAGTGGACGAGGATCGGCCGTTGAGTTTTGTTTGTTTCAGTTTCCATTACGATAAGGTAGATGGGAGGGAGCTACAAACATGTGTTTACTTGTCAGTCAGGTGTTTGTGTGTGTACCCACGAGGTCCCTTGATATCCTATGCCTGCGGCTCCATATATACAACATGGCATGTAAATAAGGAAACATCCAGTAAAATAAAACATTTAGATAAATACACTCGCTATATTTTATTCATGATAGCCTAAAATATGAGATACTTTTAAAATAAGTTATGTAACAAGTACTATCTAAAAAGAGCACGCAAAAAGTGTCTGAAACAATCTTACCATTTAGAAAAATAATTACTTTAACTACTTTCTTTAATTTAATTTAGAATTAATTTTACAAACACTTAACCAAAAAAAAACTTTTTATGTTACTGGTGATGTTACGAATAGCATCAGAGATCTTAAAATTACTTATTGTATAATGCAATGCAATAAAGTGCAGTACACATTAATAAATAAAATAAAACATAAGTACTATAATTTATGCGTACGATTACGATGAGTTCAACTAACATTTTAAGTTTTAAAAACAATCACAAAATGCTTCGATTTCATTAGGTTGTAATAAGTTATTCTACATTACATTACTTACATCAAAACTGGTGCCAAAAACGATCTGTGCTACGTTATTAAATTATTTACACATACAACCAACGTAAAAATAATATAAAAGCTCTGAGATAAACATACAATAACGTACAAAAGGTACATTATTATCAACAATATTTTTCAACAGTCTTATAAACTTATTTCTGTCCCTATACATAGAGTATTGCACTTAAACTCATGCGGTCGAGTGGTGTTCATTAATATTATGAGGTTACGTTTAACACTAGTATATCTATACTGACATAATTTCATAATAAAATATGCAAAACGGTATGCGGCCCCCATACATAGTAAAAACTCTCTGTACATTTAGTAGGTAGTGTGTTGTTATTTACATTTGGTTTGCCGGGCCGCGGCGGGCGCTAGCAGCCCACGAGCAGGATGAGCTGCTGCACGGTGGAGCGGTCCAGCAGGCACAGGTCGAAGTCGAAGGTCTGGGTAGTGACCTCGTAGCGGCCGGTCTCGGCGATGAGGTTGACGACTCGCTCCAGCTCCTCGTTGCTCTTGATGGTCATGATGCGCTGCTGCAGCGCGCGAAGTTGCACCATGTAGTCGGGCGACAGCTCGCCCGGCTCCGCGTCCTCGCCGAGGCTGCTCGACACGCCGTTGTCCTGCACCTTGGTCTCCGACGTCGACGCGCTGCTCTCGCCCAACTCCGGATCTCCTTTCACGCTCTCCAGTTTGGCCACTTTCCTGTTTTCCGCCTCCTCCTCTTCGGCCGCTTTTCTTTTGCGCTTCTTCTCTTCTCGCTTTGATGATTTGTCTTTGTGTTTCTTAGACTTTTCTTTTTGCGGCGGCGGCGGCTCTACGACGGGCTCAGGCTCCGGCTCTGGTTCCGGCTCGGGCTCTGGAGAGATTTCTCTCTCTTTTACTGGTTCAGGAGACGAAACTTCTATTTTTACCTTTGACTCCTCCTCCTCAGCTACTATCGAGTCTTCCGAATCGGAATGACTACTGTTAATATCTTCAGCACCAGTTCTTGATGTTTTAGCAACACCACTTTTAGAGCTACATTGAGAGGCCGTGTCCACCGAGATAGGGGACGCAGGCTCAGGCACAGTTGGTCTTTCTTTAGGGACAGGAGTTTCACGACGCTCAACAATTTCAGGTTTTTCAGGCGGTATTTCTCTTACCTTTTCATGCTTATGTTTTTTATCTTTACTACTATCCTTATGTTTTTCTCTAGATTCATCTCGTTTCTTATCCTTTTTCTTGTGTTTATGTTTTCTCTCTGCATCTTTTTCTTTAGGCTTATTTTCTGTTAGTCGTTCTTGTGTACTATCTTGTGGTGTCTTCTTTAGATTTTCAATAGAAAATTTATTGGCTGGTCGATCTGGTTTAGGCACTTTTTCCTTCTCTTTAGACACTGGTGGTTCTGCAACTTTTTCCTTAACTACTTCTTTCTCCTTTTCCTTTGGAACCTCTTTAACTTTAGGAATCTCTTTTGGGACTTCCTTGGGTGGATCTTTGGATTTATGACTTTCCTTTTTATGTTCTTTCTTTTCCTTTCTCTCTTTTTCTCTATCATGGCTTTTCTTTTCTTTCTTCTTTTTCTCTTTGACTTCTTTGTCGGGCTTGGATTCTGGCTCGACTTTAATGGGTTTTTTCTGTTCTACAGTTTCATTGTTGAGTTTAGTAGGCTTATAGTCATCTTTGGAGCTGGCGGCGCTGTTGGAGCGCGGCGGCGGGCTGGGCGGGCGGCGCGGGCTGGGCGGGCGGCGCGCGGGGCTCACACACTTCTTCTTGGCGGGCTCCGGCGACGGCGGCCGCTCGCTCGGCCTCTTGCTCGACTTCTCCTTCGATCTCTCCTCCTTGTGACTCTTCACCTTCTCAGTTTTTATCTTTTCCTTTTCTTCCTTCACTTTAACTTTCTCGGGTTTTGCCTCCTTGTGCTCATGCTTAGATTTCACCTTATCGGAACTGGTCCTTTCTTTATCTTTTTTCTCAGACTTCACTGTTACTGCACCAGTTTTGTCCATTTTCTTAGGATCAGGAGATATTTTAGGGGGCTTATGAATTGGTGGTCCAAATAAGTTTTCAAAGCTGCTTGTAGTTCTTGAAGGCACATCTTCTTTGTGTTCCTTGGACTTATGTTTCTTTGGGGCATCAGAAGATAACTTTGGTTTACTTACAAGCTGTGGTTTCTCTTCTGTGAAGGAATCCCTGCTCCTATTTTCTTGATCAGGATTTGTATAATATGCATTATTGTTTACAACAATTCCACCACCTTTAAGCAATTTCTTTTTAAAATCATCAGTAGGATTTTGGAAAATATATCGATCTTTTAAAGAACCACTTTGCTGCAGAGTCAAGTCATAGCTGAACTTAATTTTTTTAGGTTCTTCCTTATTTTTCAGATATATTTCAATAGGAAAAAAGAAACCAGCATATCCTGATTCTTTAATGGAAAATGGTGGCTCCTTTACAACTGAAACAGATAAAACAATATTAATTAGTCACTAGATAATATACAGTTACAGTTATTTATTTCTATTCAACTTAGGATTAGGATAAAGATTATCCGTGGATATAGAACACCTTGACAATGCTACTCTTTCAAATTAGGTTTCTAGACTTTTATTACCATTGTGAAACATGCACTGAAACCTACTACCTACTAGTTACAGAAAACAGCTTTTGCATAAAATGGAGGACAATGCCATAAAATAGAAAATAATATCTAACAGTCAAGCATATTATACTAGACCATCCCAAAGCAATAAGGAGAGTCAACCAAGCATGGATAACTTCAAAATGGGACTTCATAAATACTAATAAAATTTGACAGAGACAAATTAATTTTATTCAATTCATGTGATAAACAGTATGAAACAAGAAAATATGCTTGTGATTATAACTTTTAGGGGATAGCCTGGTGGTCACCAGATACATGGCCTATGACCACAGCCTCTGTGTCAGTTAATATTCAGTTTTGAGTGTTATTTAGCAGTAGTAAGGTAGTAGTACTATATACTACTATACTATATGTTGGTTTGGTAAGCTGTAGTTGGCTTGTTTCATTTAGAAAAAAACAGTAACATAATATTATTTGTAATGTTAAGGGAATGGGAACAACCACTTTGATCACACGGGATGATTTTGACAATACATTATGATATGGCTACTTTTGGTATTTTTATGAACCAATGTATACCTAATGAGTAGTACTTTTTGGAGGGTTAACTGGACCACTAATGTAGAGGGTTAACAGGAACATTAAGGTGATAGAGCCACTTACCTCTTTTTGGTTTAGGGAAGGTTTCATGCAAGTGGAAAACCACTTTTTCTACGAAGTGGCTGATGTCAGCTCCTTCTTGTCCCCGGACGAACACCTCCCAATCATGAGTGAAACCCTCAGGGGTCTTCTTAGTACGCAGCGAAGCTTCGTGACCAATTTCGAAATTTACTTTTATTGACGTCATTCTTATCCTAGATCTAAAACATAACAAACATTGAACAATTTAGAAGCACATACTTTCAAAAGAAACAGTACAGTGCTTAATAACATAAGAAAAAAACAATTCGTAATGATAAGCAAAGCTACGAAATGGAGATGTTTACAACTAACTTTTACTGGCAATAATATTCACCTGTTTCTCTATCTAATCGATATCAGCGTAAAACAATGTTGATCGTATAAAAACGAATCAAATTAGTTTTAAAACAATCATGTGATAATCGGTCCTATAAAAAAACTCTCACAAAAACTGAAAATAATCTTTTAGCGCCCTTGTTATTTTGATCCGCCATATTAGATTTTTGGTTGGTTTTACTTTTTTAAATAAATATAATCTGTGTCTACAAAACAGTACAGTGAAACATTCAGTAGAATAAATAGTATTTTAGACAGTCTCTCTAAATCGCAATCGCACAAGTATAAATAAAAAGTTAGGAAGCTTGATTTTATGCTTGATAAAAACAAGCGTTCTAACTTTTTATTTCAAGTATCAATAGCTAAGCATAATATGGCTATAAATAGGGCAGGGCAAGTCTTTATTCTGAGTAGGATATAACAAAAAAAATAAGAGATAGTTATTATTCTGAGACATAAATCTGTGACTTATCGACACAGACTACCAATCACCAACATAGACCATTCCATCACCTGTCAAACTTAATCGATCTGTCACTGTCATTTATGTACTCAACTCGCGTCAAAGTCGTGATTGTTTCGATTTCGATTCGATAATTCACTTTATAATATTTTTCCACACTTTATTGTTTGTTAACTCGTTCTGCTGCTACCTTCAAAATGTCTTTACTATTTAGAGTTGCATTAAAACCCCTAAAGTAAGTACCTATAAAGACCAACTTAAAGTTCATAACCTATATGTGTGATTATTTAAAGATCTATCTGTGATTTACTTATAAATTTTTTAAACATATTTTTCAGTGTTATTACGCGATCCCTGCAGACTATAACATCAGGTACCTCTAGTACATCTCTAGTGAAGACGGAGTTACCACTCTTTACCTCCATAAGAAATAAAGTTCGTTGTTACTTTCCTCGTCCAAATGAAGTGAGAAGAGTTCGCAGACATGGATGGCAAACTAAGATTTCTACTCCCAATGGCCGTAGACAAATCATGAGAAGAATACTGAAAGGAAAATTTGTGTTAACTCATTAAATAATTAATCCATAGTAAAAATTTAGTTTAGGGCTGTTATTGTATTATTGTTTTGCCATTGTCAATATATTCATTGTGTAAATAAATAAGACTTTGGTCACAAATACATAAGTTTCATTCTTCATCTCACCCTGGCTATTCACAGTCATGGAATTTCTATATGCAGCCACATATTCATATAACCCCCTCTGCATAGTATTCAGTTCATGTTAACTATTAGCATATTAGTCTATGACTATACTGAGAAGGTCTACTTGTGATTTTAGCATGATTCTAGGCGAGCAGACAAATATGTAGGTTATTTCTGATAACTGCTGAACTGTAAATTTCTGTACTCATTCAAATAGTAGGCATTACAGGCAGACTTAGCACCCAACTGTTTTTGTTATTCTTATGCATACAACAATACTTACTTACTCAATGTTCTTACACACATACTTGTGATTCTTGTGAATTTATATATTTAATATTGTTCGTACATTAAAATACAGTTCAAATTTAAATTAGCCTTAGATCTTAGTATAGGGTCTAAGTAGGTATAATAATGAATTATATTGTGTTATTCAATTTATTGCTGATTTGTTTCTGACCTTCTGAAATTCAGTCGAAAAATGGCTGCTTGGGTACTGGTAAAAATACCTCAATATTATTCAAATGCAATCGATTTTATTAAACACTAGTTAAACTTACAAAATCATCATCACTTTTGGTAACATACGAGTACATTTTATTAATAACAGATATTGCAATATGTGAGTGCCAACTAAATGATTGTGACTACTTGAGTTTCCCAATCAATTTACTCTTATATATAAATAAAAATACTACCTAGCCATAGGATTTAATTGAACAGGTACTTCTGTTGCAGCTGCCCAGAGTCATCTGAGCCAGTTGGTGATTTGGCTGGTTTCAGTAAATTCGATACTTCGCAAACCACCCAAGTAGTCAGTTTGATAATTGCTATGTGAGCAGCGAGCTGTAGCACTAGGGCACCAAAACCTTTGTACAGGCCGGCGGTGCCTTCCTTGGCTACTATTGTGGTGTAGCAGTCCACAAAACCTTCGTAGCCGGAGAGGATAGGGATCACTGATGCACCTGTGTCTAGGTTGTCAATGATTGTTCTTGTGCCCTGTAATGAATGTGAAAAGATATTATTGGTAACATGGATTGCATATTTACATAGATACAATTTCGAAAATGTGAAAGTTATTATCATATAAAAAACTTATGATTTGCATTGACATTTAGCGTAATTCGAAGATTTGTACAATGTGATCTGCATAAAAGTTACACACTTATCTTACAATAGTAAAAAACATTAAAGAACAAACTTAATTTAAATTGCTCGTTTGGGCGCCATTAGAACAAACTCAAAACCTGACTCAAAATATTATTATCATACCTGAATATGCAGCCTATGTATGATAGTCTCGACAGGGTAGAACATGACTTCCATGGCTACAAAGGCGAAGATGTTGGCCTTGAGCTGGATGTCCTCGAGCAGCGGGTTGGCCTGCTTGGGGTAGTGCAGGTACGGGTCGCTGAGCTCGTGCCGGTGCCGCTGCTTGAAGCGCAGGCACTTCACTGTTATGCAGCGAAGGGTTATGCTGGAAGGGAAGTGATACATTAGGGTTAATAAAATTATGAAATGATAAGAAGGATATATATAATATTATTATTGTTAGTTGGGTCAATGAGAAGGGACCTGCTACAATGTATATCATGGCTTAGCTGAAGTCGCATATAACAAAAAAGAAAAGCTGTCACCTGAAGCATATTTTTGTTAATTTGTGAATGCACATTATACACTTTATCTCTTTGGTGAACCTTTGACCCATTATTTCATTTAATTTATTGGTGATTTATTTATAAATGACTACTCAGCCATTCTTTAATAAAAGGTTAAAAATAGGCAATTAATAAAAAAAAGTAATTAAACCCTAGACAAGTAGGGAACAAACTTGAAACAACTTACTGTAAAATATACTTAGAGATGCTGAGGGCAACTGTGGGCATGACGATGGCCCATATGGGCAGCATGCGGCCGCGGCTGGGCTTGCCCCACTCCAGCAGCCGAACCATGCCATCTCGGAACACGTCGAACAGCGCTGGCTTGTCACTCGCTATGTCACTCTGCACCGTTTCCACTAAACTGGCTGAGTAGAATGGCGTTATTAATGCCACACTTATACTGGAAATATGATTGTTTGTGTTAGTAAAATGTTAATAGTAAATGGAAAATAAATTATAAATTATGGTGAAGTGAAATCTTACCATTTAAGTGAAATGTGCTGGAAGAATTGCAAAACCGATTCGCACTTCCCAATCTCCCTGAAAAAATTACAAAGGGTATTGTTATAATATCATGATTATTCAAATCCATTTCAATTTATATTGCGCTTTAAGATATAACATATAATATAACATACTCCTACAACTTTTACCAACATGCAACAGCTAACAACTATTTTTGATGATTGGGTTGCTATAAAAGAACTTTTATAAATAATAATTTACATTAGCCACTTACTTAGGCCAACCAGTGCCCTTGGACACAGCATCTTCAACAGCCAAGTTGAGTCCCTTCACAATGCAGGTGGAGCCGATGCCCTTCCACAGTGTGGTGAGGTCCTGCCGCCGGTGCAGCCGTGCCACCACCGGCAGCAGCGTGTACGGCACTATGTGGTAGTTCTTCAGACCATTGTGCACCTGAAACAGATACATTGGTTAACAGTTAGATAAAAATATTTGCTACAGTGTTCTCTTATGACAAGAAACACTCTTATTTTCAATTCCTTCACACATTCTACATAACTTACAATACAACACAGTATTATCAGGAAAGAGACAGAAAATACAGTTTCAGTTCTGTTCAGAAGACAATAGACACCGTTAATCACTGTTATATTCACTATTATCCATAAGTTAACATTGGGATAACAAACCTGACACTGTCTTCGAAGCACAATAAATGGATGACTCAGTAAGTTTTCAGTTATAAGACTTGCAACACTAATTGCTGTCGTGACATAAGCACTGTTGTCTGAAACAGAATGATACACAATTTTATAATTACTGTTTTTTTGGGTAAATACAGTAAAACTGATGTTCACATATTTATATTGATTAGTAATAATTTCAGTACAATTTTAATTTTAAGACTAACCATCTTCCACCAAATCATCCATTACCAACGGCGGACCCTGGTACTCCTCAGTAACAGGCGTGTGGTATCCATATATTTGCTGATAGCGACTATCGTACAAATCATTGGTTTCCCTGTTTGGGTCCAGACCGTATGGCCGGTTATAACCCGATATATCTCCAAAACCAGCCATTGTAGGATAACTAGCACATCATTTGGAACACTATGAAAAACTGCTAAGCACTTAGGTTGTTTAAATTAAGACTTTCAAATGAAAATTATGAAAAATCTTTGGAAAATTATACAAAAAATCTCGCACAATATTTTACAAGAGTTTGACAATTGGCAGATTGACTGACATTCATCCAACATCAAATTAGTCTATGAACGTCAAAATGACAGTTAACAGAGTAGCGTTCACCTTTCAATGAAAGAGAGGGGCGGCGCGCAATGCAAGGCAAAAGCAACCTTCTAGCAGTTGCGCTAGATTCCTTTCACGCATGATCAGTTTTATCCCTGTTCTTTGTGAAACTGTGTAATATTTCTAGGGAATATCGATTATAAATAATAGAGAGGGATTCTCTTAAATTATGTTGCCCTTTAAACTTTGACGAGCCCGCTAAAGAGATGTTGGGGAAGATAGTGTTTCTGTTTTCGACCTCCTTTATTTGTAGTAAGTATAGCTTTTGTGGACTAGTTTGTGTTTGGTGGGAATGTTTCTATTAAAAGGTGGCCTTTCACAGGAGTAGTAGGTCAGGGTGAGTGCACGGACGTCCGCGGCCGGCTGATCTCCCACGGCCACCACTACGTGCCGGGGCCTGACACCTGCACCCTCTGCATCTGTGACAATGGACAGGCAAAAGTGTGTAAAGCAGTCCTGTGCTCACCACCACAGGTCAGTCCATTCTTTCATTTATTTTACTTTAGAATCCATATAATGCTTCAGTTATTCAAGATATACTATAATTTCCTGTCTGACCTTGATTCATAAACAGTTTTCCATTTTACATGTTTGTTATAAAGTTCTGCTTTATTTGGCAAAAATATGATATAAAATATTTATTTTAACATTTTCTGAACATATTACACTTATAAAACTATTACCTATTGTATTTTACAGGATTGCCGCTCATTTCGAGTGGGAAACACCTGCTGTGAGTTCATCTGTCTGGATGATGTGGTGAAGCCGGCTGATGGAGCTGAAGCCAACATGCGACTGGCTGCGGGGGGAGCAGCAGCCGTGGTCCTCGCCACCGTCGCCCTGGTGGTCTACCGAGTGCGGAGACAGAAGAGGAGGAGACCCAACCACTCCGATGAACGCAGTTTGACCAGTATTGGGTAAGTTGCATTCTATTAGAAAAATATTTGAAATGTTGTACAAGTGCATAAGTTAGATTGTCAGTTCTTTTAAACAAGTGCAATGTTTGCTTCAACAATTTTTTACCTATATGATGCTGTCTTCATTTATTTAGGTTTGTTTTGTTGACTTATGTTTCTGTTGTGTATTTTATAATTTTTTTATATTTTCTATGTTTGTACATGATTGTTCGCCTATGCCATGACTAAAATAAAATGCTAAAATTAATAAAGCAGCAATAGTCATAAAGCAACATTTGCAACTATGAATGTTTTTGATATTGTAATATTTTAATCAGAAAGTGGTTCATGATTTTGAAGTCATATTTATATCCATCAAAGCTTTATCAATAAGCTACATAAGAAGCATAACTAAGCAAATATTTCCTGGCATAATCACATACTTATATGCTATCTCTCTCCCCCAGCTACATAAGCGGCAGTATGGCGTACGTGGGCGGCTCGTGCGAGACAGGGATGGCGGGATGGAAGCCCTCCAACTACATGCCGCGCGGCGAGGCCCCGCCCCCCTACGACGAGGCTGTCGCACAGTCGCGCGCAGAAACCATGAGGTACCATCTTATGCAAGTACCCAAATTTATATTTACACTTGTTGCGTTTGTGTGAAAGTAGTTTTTGTAGATTTTATGTGATTGATCGAGTGAAAATTTATCCACGTAAATCATTTGCATCCTAATGCTTCACGTAGCCAGCTATAATATGTTTTACTAACACAGATAATTAAATAATAAGAAAATGGCAACCATTACATAAGTAGGGTTGGAAGGAGTATTCATAAGGGCAAGATAGCAAGAGTCCGACTTGTTTTTCTTTTCTTTATCTGCCTATATAAAGGCTTATCGTACTCTTTAAATTATAGATCGTATGAAAACTTTGTATCGTTTGCTAGTCTTAGCAGGTGCACATAGACATGTATGAATTCGTCTAAACTAAAACAAGTTCCTAAATCTCATGCAACTACAAGTGTAATAAGTGTAACAATGTATTTGGTCAGGATGGGCGAGGCGCAGTTCCACCGCTCGTACCCCGCCACGGTGGACACGATGGTGCGCGCCGACGACTCCCTGCAGTGCCCCGGACACGGGTACGCGAACATCGCACGCCCTCCCACTCAGGTGAGCGAACTAAAACAACATATTTCTATGTGTAGCCACAGAATAATAACTAGAAACTAAGTATAGCTTTAGGGGTTTTCACCGTTGTAGAAGGATTGGAGACAGCTTGTCGTCATTCACATACTAAGGTACAGTTGATACGTCACATGTATCCTATTTTTGGTGTAGAGACTTTTAATGTTACCTTGCTGGAAAAAGGCCTTCAAAAGAATTGATAGTCCTCAAGTATTTATTACAGAATCATTTTTTACCCTTTGGATTTGAATTTACTATTTGTGCATGATACCTATTAACTTTTTATACATGTAGTTAATACACCAGTATGTTTTGTTCGCAGATGGCGAACCCCCAGAACTGCTACAACGCGCCGCTACTGCAGACCGTTCACCAGCCCGAGTCCCGCGAGCCCATGGTCTACCACCACATCCCGCCGCCCAACGGTATGCTAGCAGAATGGTGTAAAAATGACTTGAATTTCTGCTACTGCAGATTTTTCACTCAAAAGAGTATTTAAAATTTAAACATATCCTCGATAACGCTACATAAAGGTGAATTTCCGCAGTAATTTCATGCTCAACAGTCGCTTTTTAAACTATAATTAGTAAAACATGAGCCCTATGACATTTGATTGTCAGAACCATTATGCCAGGTAAATATAAAGTTAGGTTTTCCCTTGAAAACGAACAAATGTAAAATAAAAACAAATGACAATCCATACAGGATTTGACAGCTGTCAAAGGACTCGTACTGTAATTTACAAAGTATAAGTGAATTAACACCCTTCTTCCTATACTTGCAGACGCGAGCTACGGCGGGCTCCGGCTGGCGGGGTCGCTGGGCGCCATCAGCGGCCGCGGGCTGAGCCTGCTGCCGCGCGCCGGGCCCGAGCGCCGCGCGCCGCCCGCCTACACGCACCACCACGACATGTAGGTTACATTGACTTATACAGCAGGGTGTTGCAAAAAGAGTATACTTAGCTAATTTTGAAATTCTGATTGCATTTTTGGACTTAGATATACCATGCTGCATATGTAGGTTTCGGCTTAGTATACCCTTACACACAGAGGACCGTCTTCATGGCTTTCAAAGAAATATGACTCCATCTGATAAATAATAAGATTCGCGTTCCAGCCGCACACGTTTTTATTTACTTTCCTAAAAAAATATTTTTGTGGAATTTTAATTCACTGTACTACGGTTCATAATAAGTTATACGTGGTTATAAACATTGAAAGAGAAGCCAACTTAGGGTTGCCTTGGTTGGCAGTACCTAACTACTTCTTACGCCATCTAGCATACAGCACCCCAACATAATAACTAGTAACTAGACGCAGAGTGGCACAGTCAAGTCGTTAATACTTATACTGTCGGCTTGTGAGTGACGTCCCTTGCGGCTACACGCACTTACCTGCCTACCGGCTATAGCTATACATCATTGTACAGTACAATACAGTTTAGATAACTTATTAGATTATCTTGTCTTTGATCATTGTTTGTGTATCCGATCACATTGGTGGAGACAAATATCATATCCATCATATCATGGTGTCGATCATATCATACATCTGGTGTCTTACAATGTGTTGTGGTAATTCCAGGCACCGCACGATCCCGCGCATCGCCACCGACTCTACTCTCGACGCGGGTCCGTTCCACCGCGCCGAGCGCTCGCTGCACAACGAGGTGCGCCGCTCCTTCCACAAGCCCAGCGACACCAGGTCAGTACACAGGAGAAGTAGAGAAGTAGCTTGTCCATGGTAGCTATTCTCATCATCATCAGGTCCTGGGGTTCTAATCAGGGACATAGGGTTCGAAGTGTAGATTTCCACTCTGATCGGTCCTGTGCCACGCCTTCGACTTCGTCCCAGCCATAGCTATTCTAAAGGCAGAAATTCAAATTTTAACGCTGTCAAACTATAGATTTTGCTAGCAAAAAATTACATTTACGGGAACGCTCGGGTCGAATTTTAATTAAAGAAATTAAGGTTTTGACAGCTGTAATATTTGAGTTACTGCCTTCAGAATCGACATAAATGATTAATTACCTGCTGGCAAGCGTGGTGGACTAGGCCTAAAACCCTTCCTTCATTGGTAGTAGAAGTGAGGACGTGATGGGTTGTGATGGTGTGATGGCTATAAAAAGCTTAAGAAATAAATATAATTAAAAATACACTTACGAGCTTTAAAAAAGTCTTACAAAATGACGACACATAATAACGCAATTTTTTTAAAACATTGCATTTAGAATGTTTTTAAAATGTGGTCAAAATATTTACGTTTTTATTTGGTATTCAGAAGCGCTGTTAAATGTACTTCAATTACTTTTGCAGTTTTTAGGGTTCCGTAGCCAAAATGGCAAAAACGGAACCCTTATAGTTTCGTCATGTCCGTCTGTCCGTCTGTCCGTCTGTCACAGCCGATTTGCTCGGAAACTATAAGTACTACAGTGATGAAATTTGATGGGAATATGTGTTGTATGAACCGCTACAAAAATATGACACTAAATAGTAAAAAAAAGAATTGGGGGTGGGGCCCCCCATACATGTAACTGAGGGATGAAATTTTTTTTTTCGATGTACATACCCGTGTGGGGTATCAATGGAAAGATCTTTTAAAATGATATAAAGTTTTCTAAAAAACATTTTTCTTAAAGTGAACGGTTTTTGAGATATCAGCTCTCAAAGTCGTAAAAAGTATGTCCCCCCCCCTCTATTTTTATAACTACGGGGTATAAAATTCTAAAAAAAATAGAGGTGATGCATGCTAATTAACTCTTTCAACGATTTTTGGTTTGATCAAAGTATCTCTTATAGTTTTTGAGATAGGTTGATTTAACTGTAATTTTGCTGCTACGGAACCCTTTGTGCGCGAGCCCGACTCGCACTTGGCCGGTTTTTTTTCCTTTAGTGTTCCGTCTTAATTTGGTGCTATTGTCAATGAAACGTTTTCTCTGCCCATGAGAGTATTATTATATGTCGAATGTTTACAGGACGGGTCTGGCGGGCGCGGGGCGCAGCGTGCCGCGCGGGCTCAACCTCACCGAGGTCGTCAGGGTCGAGCCCAGCACTTCGGAGCTGCATAATTCTAATGCGCGTTTGCAGGTTTGTGTTTTTTATTTGTGGATATCTGTCGCTGGCTTTATTTTATAAATAAGAACAATAAGATAAGCCTCAAAATCATCTATCACTCATTCGATAGACGAGTCTAACAGACATAGTCTACGTTTGTGCAGCATCATTATATGAGTTCATCAACACTGACAGATCGTCCAGCATATCAAAAGTATCTAAATGTAAAAACCTGTAAACCTAAATTTTAATATACAAAATGTTGTTTCCAAACAGAACATAAGCCGGTCGCGCATCCACAGCGAAGAGCACACGGTCAGCACGGAAGCGCGCCCGCTGGCCCGGTCCGGGAACATTTCCGGGAACGCCCTCGGGAACGCTCTAGGGAACGCTCCCGGGAACGTTCCCAAGATGAACACGCCGCTCATGGAGCGCTGCAAGAGCGACAAGCGGCTGAGCGTCGCGCCCGAGCCGCCGCAGAATACGCTGCCGCTCACTGTTGATAAGGTAATTTTGTTTATATATTTAAGATTGTCATCTTAATTCGCTTTCATTTTTTTTCATAATAATCGTCGGTTATTATGTGTCGGATTTGCCAACAAATTTCACCATTATTATCCCAATAAAATATAATGTTAGCTTATTCAATCTGTGCAAATAGTGCTTGAAATGATAGTAGGATCTATATTTATCTGGTTATATGATATGATGCGCCCTAAAGTCCCTATGCCGTATGTAGGTAGGTATATGATGTAATGCAACATCTGTACCGCCAGGTGTCACGATCATTATTATCAGCCCGTAATTGTCTACTGTTCCCCACATGCCTCACCCAAGGAGCGCCACAACACTCTGTCTTCATCATTCAGAGAGCTATATTTGTTCGAAATCTTGTGGCTCAAATCTGTAGCTAGAGCCAGTCTTGTGTTATTCCCAAATATTACATCCTAACTAATATTATAAATGCGAAAGTAACTGTGTCTGTCTGTCTGTCTGTCTGTCTGTTACTCTTTCACGCCAAAACTACTGAACGGATTTGAATGAAATTTGGTATGCATATGGTATAGACCCTGGGAAAGAACATAGGCTACTTTTTATCCCGGAATTCCCACGGGAAAACTTTTTAAGGCGAAGCGAAGCTCGCGGGAACAGCTAGTGTTAAATAAATCTGTAACATAACAACCCCTTCCGTTTCAGCCGTCGTGCGAGTGCAGCTACTCGGAGGCGGCGGGCGGCGCGGGGGAGGCGGAGGGGGAAGGGGAGGGGGAGGACGACTACCGCGCCGAGTGCCAGAACTGCAAGTCCGCCAGCAGCTCCAGGTAACTACCTACCAGTGCCAGTCCGAGGATAATATTAAATCCGCTTTCCCATATAGGTATCTTCTACTGATAAACAACCTACGGGTGGTGCTCTCTGCAATGAGTTGACTGGCGGTTGTATGAAGCGCTCGGAAAATATTGCATTTGCTATAGTGTTCTACGATCAAATGTTCCAATGTAGCGCAGCTTAGGAGCGCTCAAAAGAATTTAATTAAGTTTAACGGTGATCGAGCGCTCGACATATTAAAAAGGCAGCTGTTGTATTGACATCGAGCGCTCGAGCGAGAAGGGAGCGGGTGAGTGCAGCTACTCGGAGGCGGCGGGCGGCGCGGGGGAGGCGTAGGGGGAGGACGACTACCGCGCCGAGTGCCAGAACTGCAAGTCTGCTAGCAGCTCCAGGTGATTACCAACTAATAACTGTGGCTTAAAGATGGTGTCCATGTTTATACATTCGTAGTTCGAATGGCCATAGGGTGTGATTGTGTCTCATACATGGTGTCCATGTTTATATATTCGTCTTGGGATGGTCATAGGGCCTAAGATCCTTACTTTTGCGGCGTTAGTATACAGTTACTACCACGAATTAACACTCTAAAAGTGGCGCCTTCTGTAAATAGCTTTGATAGAACTAGGTTTTTTATTGTAAGGTACGTACGTACATAGGAAAATTCTTCCCAAACTGAAATTTATTTCATCCCACAAATTTCAGCTATATAGACCAAAACCCAGCAGCCGACCGACGCTAATCTGACTGGCAAATCCAATCACCACGGCGTGTGTGTTATTCGACAACAACATAAGAATATGATTTTAACAAATGTTTGTACCACCAGATGGGTCCTAGAAGAAGGTTGGACGGAGGAGGCGGAAGAGGAAGGCACTCAGACGCTGCAGCGCCGCGCGCCGCCGCCCGCGCCGCCGCCCGTCGCCGCCGCCACGCTGCCGCAGCCCGCTACACGACCCAGGTACTTATACCATACATACATACAGCTGCATAAGTAGTTATAAATACACTTTGTACCTGGTCAATCTGAAACTGCCTCCTATCAATTCATTGAAACATTGACGGTTCGTCAGTTTGACAAGGCACAGAAGTGTATAGCTACTTATGCAGCTAACTGTAGGTACATAATACATATTAATTAGAAAAAAAAATAGCACCCCGTATATGTCGTCAATGTGATAAATGTTACAATGTAGGTAGTTTCTTTGGTGTGATCACCCGTCCAGCCCCCGTATTATGTAACTCCGAGTGGGGTTGTTTGGTATAAAATGGCTGACAACTTAGAGCATTATTAATTAATAACTTTTTACTGACTTATCTGATTTCACAAACGTTTATGTTTAATGTAACGATATATTGGTAGGCTTCTTGCATATTTCTTTCACTAAGGTGTTTTCGGTTAATAAGTCTCTAAGTTGATACCAATTATCACCGGTTGCTAACTCTCAAAAAGTTACAAAATACGGGGGCTGTAATTAAAAACCACTCTTACTACTATTCTATCAAGACCTATGAAGAAATGCCGGCCGGTCTCGCTCGCTGTATTTTTTGTGATCGTATGTAAGTAGGTAGAATACTTTTGCTTATATGGCTTATATCTAATTATATTGTATGACTACGTTAATTATTACCTAAAAATAACTTGTATGGTACATTAAAATCGCTTCACACACAAACTTTTGAAGGCTTATGTGGTGTTGTATATTGTTAAATATGTACCTAAATGTGTTTGTTAATAAATAAATAAATATGGTCACGTCTGTCTCCCAGAAGTGTAGGCAGAGACTATGGACCTCCACGTGCCTGGCATACTTCTTTCGCTTCCTCTACATTCATAAGTCTCCTCATAATAATGTGGCTTTTCTTGAGTATGTCGCCTACCAGTGGGAACAAGGATGATTTTATACTGTGGGTTAAGTTCCGCCACTTTTGTGTAAAAGATGAGTGAATGGATTTTGAAACTATTGTCGAGTTTTTGGCTCGCTTTTCTCTCTTCTTACCTGAAGGGGATTAGTTTGTAAAGTATCGTGTGTGCTTGTGACATGGTAGCTACAAAAATGATAGTGTCATTTGTTTTTATTTCTTTATTATTTGTGGATTCAATATGACACATTTTACAGAGATGAATTTAATTCCAAATTTGTGCGACTGCGAGCCACTATTGTAATTTTTCTCCAAACGAAAAATCCGATTTTAATGGTGTTTTTGGTTACAGTCGTAACGCCATGGGCCCACCATCCAACTGGGAGAACTGGTTCAACACTATCCCCGACTCCGACTCCGAATCAGAAGAAGAATAGACAAATGCAACACACAACCCACCGTGTGCAAGCCAAGTGATATCTTTCTCTATTATCATTCCTAATTTATTGTTTTTGATTAATTTTATTCAAGTTTAAGTGCACAAAGTAATGTTACAAAAAATGCATTGATATAAAAGTTGTAAGCCTCTTGTAGATATTGTAATAATAAATAGGAATTTTGGTCAGAGATTTTAGATGACCATACTGCCGAATAAGGAGACTTCTAAATACCCCTATACTCGACTAATCAGAGTAGTTTCATCAACAATTTATATTTAACTTTCGTCGGGAATGGGGGACATTTCAGCTCAATTCTACTTATATAGAGTATTCTATTTTCTTGGTAAATTGTTAGAAATATGAGGCTTACAACTATTAATAAGTGCGGGATGGTTATATTTTTATATGTTTTATTTTTTATATTATTTTACACATATAATGTGTCGGTGTTATAGACCAGAGTGTGGGAAAAAGGTAGTATCATAATATTACGTCATGTTGATAATTTTATTTAGTGAACTGAAGATTCAGCTCTCTTTTTTAGCGTAAGGTGAAATTAGCAAAAAAAGTTATTTTAAATATCTACTTCTCAATTATAAATCTATATTTATGGCAGAATGTTTATGTAGCTGTATAATATGCTATATGTAAATTTGTGTAAAAATGAGGCTGACGCTGTAGAAACTAAACTTATTTTCCGCCTAAAAATATAGCATGTTCGCTCCAATTTTACCTACCCATCATTTTAACGCAACGTTTTCTGAAAGTTGAAGTTAAGGTCTCGTTCCACTGCTTTAAATAATGAAATTGCTGTAAGTGTTGCTTCAAAATCAGTTACAATATTTTATACACTAAGGGTGGGTTGCACCATTTAACTTTAACTATTACAAACGTCAAATCCCTTGACGAGAGAGATCAATCTTCAAGAGATTTGACGTTTGTAATAGTTAAAGTTAAATGGTGCAACCCACCCTTACATCATATACTTGCATATTTTGTTTAAATTAGGGAAAACATTTATTTACACTTTACTAATGAACTACCTTTTTCATCTCTGCTTTAATTTTAATTGTGTTTGTGGTTACTTTAAGTATCTACTACTAACTGAAGTATTATTATAAATATTAGTGTAAAATACGTGTAAGACCAAAGAATCTGTAATTATTTCCTGTTGAGCGTTAGCCGTGGTTTCTCTGTAATTCTGTACCTGTACCTATGTAGAGATATTATGCTACAGTTTAAATAAACAAATATGGACGGCAACCATTATTTTAATTAATTCCTAAATATTTTTCCGTTTTTAGCAGGCGTATTGATTGACACGCAATATTGAGATTCAATTGTTTTTAAATATATTTTTTATTGTAACATTACCTACATATTGTGGCAGATCATCTTAGATTACGGGAAATCTCGTAGGCATAAAATTATCGTAAATTCATTTGATATTATATCTTATTCATTAAATAGTAGGTATATTTTCTAAAAAAAATCAACAGATTTATCTTTTTTTCAAACAAGATTTCATCAATTAAGGTACACTTGCACGGGCAGCATAAAGCTTTAAAGCCTATGTAATAGCTCTTAGAAACATAACAACATTATTGATATAAAGACAACATAAAACATAGGAATGCTATGTCTGTGCGCATTTTTTTTCGGTTTATCTGGAACCCAAGGTCCGCACTGTCTGTACCCCTTTTCCTGAAACAAAAATGCATGTTTTTATACTGGATTCCCAACGTCGGGTGACATCGTCACACATTTCTATATTTATTAGGTATGTATGTACACTGTTATCTCACTGTTATACATAAAGCTTGTCTCCACTCCCATTTATCTCTAACGCGGAGCTTGTCAAGACGTTGGAAGTTGGGCTTTGTTCTGCAATCGATGATGAAGGTCACAACATAATAACATACCTACACATAATAATATGATGAATCCCGCGGAAAAACTCTTACAGGCGAAGCGCAACTTGCGCTAATCTAGTAGACTAATTACCTACATAGGTAGGTATTGCTCAGTATCACCTGTTGGTAATCATGCGGGAAGCACTTGACGGAGGGCGGGCGGCCCAGCAGCGGCGTGCGGTCCCGCCAGCACGCCAGCCGGCTCGCCGAGTGGTTGAGGGCGCGGATCTCGTCGGGCATCTTCACCTGGAATGAACGGATGGACTAGTGTGTAAAGCTATCGTAACTCTGTGGCACACAAAACTCTAGTTTGACCAATGTTTTAAGTAAGGAAGTTGGTAACTTAAAATTAATAAGATATGACGCGGAGTACCTACGCTGAGCTGTAGGTACCATGGCTGCACCCACTTTTATGTGGTGTCCAATGTCCAATGAATATGCGTTTAAACATCCTTCAGCCACATTCAAACCCAGTAACAAGGTAATGTCCGAGTATAGACAAGTAGTCATATTCCTTGTGTCCGTTTAAGCTGGCTTCCCACGCCCTGATTTCTCACTGGTCAGACCGCGCCACCATAGACAAAATATGTAACCTACAGTAGCCTGATGTCCCAGATTATCCTTCAAATAGAGTGCTCACCAGTCCATTAACGAGCGGGTCCGGAACCGGTCGTCCCTTGTACGGGCAGGGCAGGTAGACGGCCAACAGCAGCAGGTTGGTGCCGGGCACCGCCGCGCCCGCCAGCGGCCAGTCGCAGATGTGTACTAGACGCAACATCCTGTATATGTACCTATAGATACCTCATCATCATCAGCCAATGATTATCCACTGCTGGACGTAGGCCTCTCCCAAGGAGCGCCACAACATTCGGTCCTCGGCCTTCCTCATTCAGCCACTACCGGCTACCCGCCTAAGGTCGTCGGTCCAGCAGGCAGGAGGGCGTCCCACGCTGGGTTTGCCTGTTCGTGGTTTCCACTCGAGAACTCGTCTACCCCAACGGTAATCGGTTCGGTTAGATACCTCAATTACCCACATAACCCTCCACATAGCTCACCAGTCCATTAACGAGCGGGTCCGGAACGGGTCTTCCCTTGTACGGGCAGGGCAGGTAGACGGCCAGCAGCAGCAGGTTGGTGCCGGGCACCGCCGCGCCCGCCAGCGGCCAGTCGCAGATGTGGACCGGACGCTTGAGGGCGGCCAGGGATTGCGGCGTGTTCTGGGGATTTGGAGAATAGGCTGGTAAGAATATCGGTTAGAGATATATGTAAGTATATAATTATAAGTACTTAGAATATCAAAAATCCTGGCAGTTATACCTAGATATAAAGCCGGCTCATACTAATACTAACTAAGCATAACTCATACTGACTTTAAATTACTGTAATTCTTTTATGGTGCAGACACTTACAGCCTACAAAAGTGAATTTTTGGATGGATGTGTCTTACTCTTTCAGGGGATAACGGCTGAAACTCTGGGAATCCAGAGTTTCAGCGTTCAGATGAAGACCCTTTAAGACGAAGCTAAGGTTGTGCAAAAAGCTTATTTTAGGATTAAAATCAGGTTCACACCAACCTGAAACTCGTACAATGGCCGGGACCTGTCGCATGCCTGAAACCTGCTTCGGTTCACGATCACTCTTTCGTCGAAAAGTCGCTCAAACTTCTCTCGCTCGTAGTCTTTCTTTAGCTTGTCTCTCCGCTTCTTCTTTTCTTTTTCCGTGTCTGCTTTCGCTTCATTTACTGAAAAAAGCAATAAAGTTTATATCTGTATATAGGTATATTTATATGAAGGTACTTATGTATTACATGTTTAAAAAACTGGAACTTACCAAGTCCAACAAACGCAAAGGCCGTCACTAATACACTCGTGAAGCTCGTAAGAAGCTTGGCTGTTCTCCATACGGCATGTATCATGGATGGGATTATCTGTAATAATAGTAATAATAGTACATGAGATAATTATAATTCATACAATAAAATACAATATAACTTTATTGAAAAAAACACAAAATAAATTACCTACGTTACAAGTAAGTTTAAGCACAATGGGCGGCCTTATACTTAAAAGCGATCTCTTCCAGGCAACCTTTGGGTGAATGAAAGAAATAACTCATTCATATTCATAACTAACCTTACTACTACTAACTATAAGTACTTACAGGAAGATATACCCATCCCCACCGATATTTATATCCTCCTTAGAAACTTACAGCCGAACCAGAGACAACAATGCTCTCATCTTCCGGCGGGAAGCAGACCGCCTGGTAGTCATGCAGCCAGTCGAGCTTGAACACGGAGGCGTTGAGCAGAGCCGCCATGGCCATGGGGTACAACGTGGCGAGGTGCTCCCGCGTCTCCGCGGAGTGCGCGGGGTCGCCGCCCGCCAGCACCCAGCCGCCCTCGTCCACCACCACGCACGCCCAGTCCTCGCCGTCGCACGTCGGCTCGCATTTGTCTTCGTCTTCTTCGTTGCACTGCGGATGGATTTGAATTTCATCGTCATTAATAGCCAACAACCTTCTGCTGCTCGACATGATCCTCCCAAGCTCACCATTCTCTGACTTATTTTAATCGTATCGGTGACAAACTCAACAAGAGCTAGATTTGATGACCCTTTTTATGTAAAATATGTTTAGAATTAAAAAGCAAATACCTATTACAGAGGATGTATGACCAAATCCACCAGTTATACAAATATGTTCCCCTACGTGTTACATATTTGTATAACTAGAACTTACCAAGTCCAACGAACGCAAAGGCCGTCACTAATACACTAGTGAAGCTCGTTATAAGCTTGGCTGTTCTCCATACGGCATGTATCAAGGATGGGAGTATGACCCTTAGACTTACGGGGAAGTCAGTAGTAGTGGAGACGAAGTCCTCGAAGTGTTCGGGGTAGAAGTGGTAGCCGGCCACGCCGATGATGCCGCCGCCCTGCGAGTGCGCCAGCGTGCGCGCCGCCGTCAGCCACTCGTAGCGGATACCCAACTATTAATGGAAAATAAATTAAGGTTGGTTGAAGAGTTACATAACGAAATATAAGAAGATACAATACCAAAAAAATAGTACTTACTTTATTTGAACGTAAACATATTATTATTATAGCATAATTATTACTTCCTCTCACTAACTAAAAAAAAAATTAACAGAATAGAATACGAGTCTTTTTTCCAGGTTTTGTAAATGATACGACTAAGTATAGGTATTTCATGTGAACAAACTCGATATGGTACTGTTCACTGATGTAGAGACCACAATCGTTTTATGCTTGCTGTAGGTAGAGAGCTGCTCTCGAAAGTGGCTTCTTGACCATGCTAACTCGCTCGCCAAGACCGTTCATGGCTATTACTGTCTTTAGACACGGAAGAGTGTCTCATATTTACTGCTTCAAGCTACAGATCTACTCACAGGCGTCGGCTTCTCATAAATAAGCATTGTGTATGTTGCGGATAGATGCGACGTTCAGAGGGTCCGTTCACGTCTGTTACTGTCTATAGTTATAGTCATGGAAGAGTGTCTCGTATTCTACTCACAGGAGGCGGTTTCTCATAAGCGTTGTGCATGTGTCGCACGGGAGTGACGGGAGCATGGATCACGAGCGTGTCGGGGCTGTGCGCGGCGCGGCGGTACCACGGCTCGGAGGGCCCGCGCGGCCATGCTGACCCGTCTGGCGGGTCCGGGTGCCCGATCGTCGCGTGGTAGAGCTGCCAGCGGGTTAGACCGCTCTCTGTTGGGGAAAGGTGAAGGAAAAAAAACATGTCAATCATAGCATTAGCTCTTTGAATGACCAATAGGTACCAATTATCATTGCACCTTTAATTTTTCTAATGTACCTAATGGTCGATTTTATATAGGTAGTCTAAGCTGGTTATTATTTGAGCGAGCGATATTTATAAATCTACGATAAGTATATTCTTGTTAATTTATATAAGGATAAAGAGATAAAAATATAAATACTTTTAACTCAACTTGCTACGAAAATCTCGTAGCAGTTTGTGCTACGAATTCGGAGCCCTAGTGTTAGCGCGTTGAACTCTTTTGTATGTAAAAATTATCGGTACCGGATGCGACTTCTTCAGGTGAAAAATAAGATAGATACTCACATAATTTACTGCTGCAAAAAGGGTATACTAAGCCGAAACCGACATATGCAGCATGGTATATCTAAGCCGGAAAATTAAATCAAAACTAAATATACCAGAAGGCTTATACTTATACTCAAGTTTTTTTGACATTTGCTTATAGCAGGCCTATAGGTCTCCCGTAACTTTTTATGAATAAGGGTGGATTCGACCAACGTCGAGTAACTTTTTACTCACGAGTAAACTAGCAGTTACTCGCGAGTAAGCCGATTTTGCATTCTACCAAACCCGAAACCAAGATAAGCTTATCCCAAGAATAAAATGTTATACCGCCAAAATTGACCGTGTAACGAGCTTATCCGAGAGTAATTTTGTAATGGCGGCGGCACATCAGCTGATTAGAAAACCGTCATAATGACATATAAGCACATCTGTCAAAACATAAACAAAAGTAAGTTAATAGGCAAATTCTCAAAATAACAACAGCGAATAAAATATTAAAACATAAACAATTTCATACTATTATAATCCATTCAAACTAAGTTGGCATGTCATTTCTATTGCATGCTTTGAAACGCAACTATTTTTATTTTAGTTGCATTACAGTTTCGTTCCTCGTTCATTCAATTAATCATGGTATAACTTGGTAGAATGCAAATGTACTTATCCTAGATATTTACTCGCGTATAAATTTTATTCCGGTATAGTTATTCTCGTGTAAGATGAATGATGTTTGGACGAATTCGCCCTAAGACCGTTAGTATATACATTTGTAATTTTCTCCTTGTTATATGTTCTGTTTGTAATTTTTTGCACTTTCCCCTTTTCTTGTATAGTTTCTCTCCTCCGAGGTAGTCTGGAAGAAATTACTCTTAGTAATAAGGCCGCCATTTGTACCGTCTATATTGTACATTTCCTTGTGTAATTTATGTTTGTGTGTGCAATAAAGAATTATCTATCTATCTATCTATCTCACCGCTAGCGAAGAAGGCCGTGGTGGCGCCCAGCTCGCAGGCGCCGCAGTTCTCGCTCATCATCTCGTCCTCGTGCTCGCGCGCCCACGGCTCCGTCCGCACCGCTTCCGCGCTGAGACGCGCCATCAGCTGTTCATCACCTGGACATGTGGGGTGGTATGAAGGTCACAATACACATAAACATAACGTAGGTACAGTGCCACAAACTTATCTGTTCCGGTGACAGCTCACATAAAATGTCTATTAATATTTTTTATTTCTATAAGATAAGTTTGCACGTATTGTTAATTCGCTCTTGCGGTTGTAATAAACCCACCTAATCTTTTACAATATACAATTCATTTAGTAATGAGATATGGGTCAATTTAGTTCGCTCTTACCGGAACAGATAAGATTTGTCGCACTGTAAACGGATCGCCTTTCTTTCTTCTGTCAACAGGCGTTCGCGAACTGGAACGGTGCTTGTTTGTTAGCAAAAAAACAAGACGTGAGATGATATTCTTCAATGATGATGTTTTGCTCATCATCATCGCATGGATTTTTTCAATTCCTCTTTTTAACTACTTAACTTATTCAGTTTATAACCAATGCTTGGACTTAATGGGTGTTGTCGATGTACAAAAGCAAAAATTTGAAGACGCTAAAATTGGATTTTCTGTACATAAAAGTAGAGTTAAAATCAAAATTAGTAGAGTATTCAAAAAACTGGGGCCGGTTTTTTTTGCTAAATTTGCTGAAACCTTCATCATCACACAGCATAGCTCACATTGATACGTCTTCTCGAGCAGCGAGGGCGGTATGGGCGAGAAGGCGTGCTTGACATTCCGCATGGGCAGGCGCGCGTAGTCGCGGCGCCGGCGCAGGAAGTGTAGCACCTCGTCCTCGCGCGTCGTGAAGGACGGGTCCACGTGGCGGCAGTACAACCTGCAGGGGAATTTGAGTGTGGGAGATTATGTCACGGCGGTCTAGATGGTCGCACTTATCCTGAGTTCGAATCCGGACTGATATTTGTTGATAGACAGACGTGTGTGAAGTGCGATAAGTAATATTTTCATAAAAACACTTTATCTTTATAATTATTCAATCGCTGTTCAAATTAATTGATCTTAGACAACTTGCAACGTATAACTACGTAGAATGAGAAGCACAACACCATAAAATACCACATAACTTTCCTCAAGCGGAAATACTTTAGCGCTCAAATTCATTAATCTCACATTATAAGAGTATATTTTATATAGATAAAGCTAGGTAAGTTTGTACACCAGATCCAAAAACCCAGTCCACTCACCAATCAGGATGTACGGTAAACTCCGTCCCGTGTAGCGCCTTGTACGCGTCCTCAGCGAGCTTCTGAGAGAACTCCGCGTCGTGCACCAGGTGGTAGCGGTTGTACTTGGGAAGCACCACCACCACCTATAATATGTCTGTATTTATGGCGATTCTGAAGGCACAAATTCAAATTTTAAACGTGTAGAAAACCTGTAGTAAATGATTTTTCGAGTCGAATCTATGAGAGTTTCCGTAAATCTCACTTTCCACTGGCACTTTTTTAGTTTGATAGCTTCAAAATTAGAATTTGTGTATACAGAATCGATATTATTATCAATTTATCACTATACAGCAAAAAGGGTAAAAACGGATTGAACAAAAGTTGTTTAGAATGACGCCGCGCCGTACGTCATCCGGCGTAGTATACATAGGTATAAACCCTTTTTGCAACACCGTGTATAACATGTATGATGTAGAGATTCACTGTATAATGGTCGAGCACGCGCCGCCAGTGGTAGTCGCGATGCTCGAGTAATGCCCGCATGGCGCCCTCGAAGATGTTCTTGCTGTACATAGTCTTGTTGCCTCTGGATGTTTCGATTATCAGCTTCTTGCGAAACTGTGAAATATAAGGGACTGTTTTAGGGAGCGTTTGTACCAGAGATGACGTGACAGGAATCCGATCCCACCAGTGCTATGTTTTGTGGACCAATGAACATGATTGGTGGATGTCAAAGGCATCCCCCAACAAACATTTTACCCTCAGTTACAGCTATTTTTATAACTTTAACCTGTATAACTGTGTTATAATTATCTCAGTTCTAACATAAAGCGATAAAGATGAGTTAAAAAATGAAATTAGTGTTAACAGCAGGTTTAAGTGTTAAAATGGTATTAGTCAAAGCAATTATAATTAAGATGTTATAGGTTTAAACTGTTTCTAGAACCTAAAGCTATACAAGAGTGCTCACTGACACTTGTTAACACTTATGGTTGTTAAGTGGTTTCCTTTAATACTCATATAAATCTTTAGGTGTCATATTGACTTTAGGCTGCAGGAATTGGTTATAAAAGAGATTTTGTCAAGAGTGCAGTAAGACAAGATTCTTACAGTGTTGGAAAACTCAACAATGCAGTTTTAATCTTTAAGGTTAACTTAACTTACGCTTATTGCGTTTGGCAAGTAGACTGTAAAAGTAACGGTGTTAGGCAAGACTGTGCGGATCGACTAAGACTGCATAATACCCTTGGCTAAGGGTCTTCTATTTCAAAAAGTGTAATAGATGACTTAGGTCCAGGTCGCCATTTGCATTGGCGACCTAACCTATAAATTGCTGGGATAAATAATATTTTGCTTTAAAATACTTACTTATTTATGTGAATTTTGTCATTCCAGTCATGCCAATCGATTTATGAAACTAATGGACATACAGTAAGGATACAAAAAAATACAAAATGGAGTCGTCCAATTTATATTTACTTATGTTTCATTTGAAATCCTTAATAAATTCGGAGCGCATTAAAATTGAGGTGGAAAATATGGTATACATTACAGTAAAATTACAATGGCATATTATTTTCAATTCACAAAACATGTTAAGTCAAGTTAATATATTATATTTACTGTTATTTAGTATTAATCAATACTGTCACTCTAATACTGTCGCGTATGATTGCTGTTGACACTATTATTTTCAAAGACATACATCTTGTATGGTAAAAGTGTATTCGAAAAACGGTAACATACTCACTTAACCCTTTTTTAACTAACAAATAAGAGTCAGGGAGTCAAATAACCACTCTACAACCACAACTATACCGGTAAAAGTTCTAGCTGAGAGTGATTAAACGCTCTTCAATAGTAACTTTAGCACTTCAATGACACCGTACTACAGGCTTTCTATAACTTAAACACTTCAATGACACCGTTTTACAGACTTTCTAAAGCCTTTACTCTCAAAATCGTGGGCCTCTTTCGTGGTTATAAGTGAGTTAGAGCACTCTCCTACACTCTTATACAGCTATGTCTTAACACTTTAATTTTCGAATGGAACCATTATACAAGTTATATGAGAGTTTTTTTAACGCTACGATGTTAGTTGGGCCATACTTAGCATCCATAACAATGATATCACTGGTGAAAAAATCTGCGATTCCAAAGCGATGGTGGATGGAGCAAGCAGCCAACTTCGTCTGAACTGGTGAAAGCATCACAAGAAATGTAAATTTAGTCCTTGTCACATGAAGGCTTCATTTGTATAAGCAAAGTGCATGGACTGGTGGATCACTCTTAAAAATGACGAAAAACAAAGTTTCTGGAAAATGGAGCGCTGCTGCGCAAGCCATGACTGTATCTCGCTGTATTAAACGTGCCCATTGCACGACAGCTCTCGTTAGTTCGTTTTTCGTCAGCAAAGAGCGATCCCCCTGGTCCCCATATAAAGAACATCAATACAATAGAATACACTTACAGCGAGCCACTCGGCGGAGAACTGTCGGGGCGCGTGCGGCGCGGCCGGCTGCTCCAGCTCCAGGAAGTCAACCGTGCGGTACCCGGGCTTCAGGATGTTGCTGTCGAACTGAAAAACATATTTTTTTAATTTATCATAATAAATCTTAGTTTTCTAATACATTTTACTAGCATATTTTAACCACTAAGGTTAGTATTAATGCTACACAGTCGTTATCAATTAAGAAAAATACACTAAGAGGTTAATGCGTTATAGGTATTACTACATATAGGTACAAACGTAATAAGAATATTTTTAGGTCTATGACTTTTGGTAAATATCGTTTTAATCTTGATTACAATTTTTTATTAACAACATACACGGTTTACTTGTAACTGCAGCCTTGCTTTGACAGTATACGGAATTACGGACAGAAAGAATCAGGAATAGATTTAATGCCGACATTAGCTTCTTTCTTAATTCGACGACTCCTCGTTTGCTAAATGTTGCAGCGTCATCATTGCTATGAACGGGCTGCTGCAGCAGCCATATGTCACTGTTCCTAGTTGGTACTCCTGTAGCGGCTGGTTAGGTGAATCTCGCCAGATGATCATTTGATACTGTTGATCATCAGGATGAACTAATATCTGCCTGTACATCTTCTCGATGTCTAAATGTCTCCAGTTTAAGTTCCTTTCTGAAATTTGGTAAATGCTGAGTCGGCGGTGTGGCGTTGAATTAAATTTTGTAATCGCTGACCGTTGAGTGTAGATCCAAGAAGCGCAAGAACGCTTACATTAATGCTGTAGGGGGTCTCACCAATGTGAAACTAGACTAGTTCTTAACGTTCTTAGAAGGACTACTTAGTTAAATGAACACAAGGAATCCTAAGTAACTGTAACTAACAGAACCTATTGTATCAAAATAACATAATGTATGCAAACTTACTAAGGGCTTCAGGTTGTCGTGAGTAACAGTGTTTCCGCGGTGATCCACTATGAACAGGGACCCGCCAGCTCCTAGCTGAAAACAAACAAGTAACTGTAAGGTCCTACCTAACACAATAAATAGAAAATTTTGCTCTCGGTACATAAATATATAGATTTTCCTACCTAGCGGAAGATACCTATATTATTTTTTCATTGTTACCTCTGAGTATGGAAGAATCAGCTTCAGATCATCAATGGGGATATCAACGCCGGCTACTCCCAATAATCTGTTTACAGGATACTGAAAAGGTGAATTATTTAGTAAACTACATATTATTTTATACAAAATGGGTTTTATAAAAGGTAAGTAAGCAATACATGTTCCAGCAAAAATACATATTTATATACGTAAGTATATTTCATTATTGTAATACCCAAGTGTATGTAAGTTTTAAGGTTTATTAAATGAAATCGTTTACCGTCCTTGTAGAGTTTTGATTTTTTTGCTGAAAGGAATGAAAATTTGTTAGTCAATATAATTATCATGGTTTAGATAGTATATAACTAGCATAGTGTGATACTTGACGGTAGGTACTCACATCTGGCAGCGTAATCGTAATATTCTGAAACAAATATACACATTCATTTTAACTGCTATTCAAAGATACTTTTAAACAACATTTATATGTGCTCGTAATATCCACATATAATTTTCTCAATAATGTATTCTAAACCATTATACACTCACGACTCGAGCAATGACAAAGTTCCATTTCCATATGGAACGTCACTAGCAGGTGGAACTTTGTCACTGCTCGCTAGTGTACCTCGACGGTGGTGGACTCGAACACGGGCACGGCGACGCTGATCTGCAGGCGGTAGTTCACGTCCTCACCCTCATAGTAGTGGCCCAGGTCCTCCTGTAGCATGGAATAAATCAATACTTAAACACATATTTTATTTATGCCCCTCCGGCCCGCTGGATCGACGACCTCAGACGAGAGTGGTTGGATGAGGAAGGCCTAGGACAGAGTGTTGTGGACTTAATTTGTGGCGCTACTTGAGAGGCTTATGCGCTGTGTCCAAAGACGATTACGGCTGATAATTATGTAATTTTTAAAAACTCTCTCTTCCATTCAAATGTTGTCTGGTAGACATTGCTATAACCAATAAGGCCGATTGTTGTTTTTCTTCTTACTTAAGTATGTTTTATGTATTTTATATTACCTATTACTATGTATAGATTAGGTGTTATAATATTATTTTCCTGTAAGTATAAGTTATGTTTGTAATTTTTTTGCACTCTCCCCTTTTCTTATGTATAATTTCTCTCCTCCGAGGTAGTCTGGAAGAAATTACTCTTCGTAATAAGGCCGCCAATTGTACCATCTATGTTGTGTATTTCCTCGTGTAATTTCTATGTTTGTGTGCAATAAAGAATTATCTATCTATCTATCTATCTACATATATTTCTTAGTATTGTAATTATACATTCAGCATGTATGATCAGCTGCATAAGTAGCCCTACACTTCATCACCTTGTCAGACAATGTTTAAATAGACAGTAAGTTTGACAAGGTACTAAAGTATACTTGTGCAGGCGACCGTAAATACCATATGCTTATGATACATGTAGTCCGCCTTCCGCTGCCACGTCACCGAGCCGCGCCGGGGGTCCTGCAGGGCTAGCACGGGACGCTATTAAGACGTGACAAAAGTTTGAAGCGACATATGTTTTAGTCACGTTTTGTAATGTAAGCTTTTTGGCAAATTCCAGTAGCGAACAATGCGCGGACGCTAGTCGTCTCGCGCCCGCCATGTAACTATATCTTGTATAATGTAATTTGGATATTCAGTAAATAGTTTGGCCTCAAGAAGCATTCATATTTTATCATCGATCCCATGGTCAACTCACATTTTACCGCTCTCGCTCTTGAGCGCATTGCAAAACTTATGTCACGTCTTAAATGCGCCCCGGTCTAGCCCTTTACTCACTAACCAAGAGAAAACGGATCCTACGGACCTAAAGTCGGAAAACCATTCAGACGACACAGCATTGGGCCGACATTCCTTAGCAGTCTTGAGGTCCTGGTAAGTGTATATGCGTCAATCTGTACCCACCATGTCCTTATGGTACATGTAGTCGCTCATCAGTCTCGCGGGGCCGAGCAGCGCGTCCTTGTTCCGCCGCAGCTCGTCGTATCGCGCGCGCTGCTCCGCGTCCGCCTTCAGCTTCCACGCTACTTCGCCACGCCGCGGGTCCTGGGGAGGTGGATTAGTCAATTATCTATCATTGCAGCCTTTGAGTGGAATGGATCCTATAAATTTGTCACAGAAGTGGACCACTTCAAGTGGTAGAAGAGAAGCTCACTCACATCGCGCGATATCGTGAGCGAGCGCTACGGAGAATTTTTTTCGCGTCAACACGCTTTTTTTTACTCCTATCCCGCATAATATAGTTATTACCCTTTTCGATGTATTTTGATTTTTTGAGTCATCATGATTGATCTCGTAAACTATGACTTCGTTGTCTTATGTAATACTTTCGATTGTCCTGATGGAGCGAAAAAGTTAATTCACGAAGAAGCTTTGTGGTACGTAGTTAATAACGCTACTGAGCTTTAAATAAAATTGACGGCTCACCTCCACATGCGCGTAGACGTCGCTGAAGATGCGCAGGCGCTCGCGGCGCTGCTGCACCAGCGGCCGCTGCAGGTTCTGCAGGATCTTCTGTACCTGATCATCAAATAAATACATTAGGCCCCTGTTTCACCATACTCTGTTAGATCAGAACAAGGGATTAATTGTTGACTTATGACACATCTGTCAAGAACTTAATATAGAGATGACTTTTAATTGATGACATAACATCAAATAAAACAGGGGTGTTAATGATCTAACATACTATGGTAAAACTAGCCATAAGTACATTACTTTTTTGACAATTTGCAAAGGCCCTTGTTCTTTGTAATCTAGAGGCATTGATTATGCCTAAATTGAATTCATTATAACGAGTTTTTACAAGTAGCGATCATGAGAACAATCTAATGCATCATTGGTAAGCAGCTGGATTAGCTGAATAATCATTCCAATGTATGAGGCACTGAAAGTAATAACGGCCTTGAGGTCACTTGAGGTCTGGGACATCCTTTCTTGCTTGATTACCGGCCTCGCGCTTAAACCCTTCCGTGTAGCTTCGAACAATGAACGGCTATCAATTTACCGAGTGCTCGACCGAGGATACTGTCTCACCGGTTCTACCTTTTTTGGCATAAGATTTATTTGCCTAATCTCGTATTGCATAGTAACGTTTGGTCAAAGTCTCGTTACGCCGAAAATCGTATGGCATAAATCTCGTTTAGTAAAAAGTTATTTCGCATAACATTGTTTAGCCTAATAATGGTATGGCCAAATCTTGAATAGCCTAATAGTTCTATGGCATAGGTTTATACAAAGTAATAATATTCGTTTGGCTTTAACTTTGACGGAGCGTCTCCCTACATAGCGCAAACTGGTGCCTTGTATTGTTTCCGCTGTTTGGAAAACGCTCCGCTCCGCTTCGCTGCGCTCCGCTTTGGTTTTGATGAGCATGTGCACCTAACACGCTCCTCCTCGCTTTGCTCTTCGTCGCATCTATTTTTAGGTTTCGATCTCATGGGGTTTGTAATAATTATATTGGTCGTTAACTTTCGATTTTTTGATCATACAATATCGTGATTTTCGGGATGTAGGAGAAAAATACCACAATTTGTACATTTACTACATACTTAATATATTATTTATTAAGATAACATTAGGAGAAACAAGATTATACATAGGTATAGACGAACATAAATTTGAGCAAACGAAACTTAGGTGTTTAAAGATTGTGCCTAAAGAGTTTTAGACGAAACGAGCCTTATGCCACATAAGTCTTGGCAAAGTGATGGTTCGGCCAAAAAAGTTTAGACCATACGAGTTATGCGAAATGAGTATTGGTCAATAAAGATTATGCGAGATGAGCGGAACCCTGTCTCGGTTCTCACCACTCTACTCGGTAGGTGTATCAACTAACAAGGGCATTTACATCTGGGAAATCTCTCTTGCTATTATAGTCACCTGCTGCGTGACGTCAGCGTGCGACGGGTCGTTGTCCGAGGTGGCCAGCTCGGCGTAGTGTCCGTCGCGCAGGCAGCTCGCCCACTCGCCGTACAGGTCCGTGTCGCCGCGCAGCCCGTTGATGTCGTGCAGCCAGAGCGTGAACAGTCTGAGGGAAAAGGCAATGCTGATTGTTAGTTTGTCGATGATACTCGAGCTAGACTAGGGTCTGGTGACATGATGAAAGGACTGGAGGAAATAACGTCAGTAACGCTGAGTTGCAGAAAGGAACTTTACGCTAATATCGGCATTAAATCTATTTCGGTCTCTTTCTGTTTCTATACTGCCAAAGCAAGGCTGGAATATATTAAAGAACGACATAAGCTTAAAGTTCCTAGGTGCAACCCAGAGAAAATCGGTTTACCTATTAAAGTTAGGAAATCAAGCAGTATTGAAGACCTAGAAGAGATAATAAACCGTAGAAAGACACACGGCTGCCACCTCCTTTTACATTTAATGTTATAAATGATCATTCACCTGATCCGTCCATCAGGGTCCAAGCTCTGCAGCAGGTCCGAGTAATTCGCATACATCTCATCAGTGAGCAACACGATGGCCTGCTGGCAGGACTCCGGCCGGCCGGGGATGTCCTTCTGAGCCTGGAGCATCCGCACCGAGGCGCGGAAAACGAGGTTCATGTCGGTGAGGTTCTTCATCTTGTAGCCCTTCATGGCCGCCATCATGGCGTCCGAGTTTATGTGGTTGGCCTGTGTATTTTAAAGTCTGTTTATTAAATGTCTGTCTATTACCCCCTACTTATAATATAACTGACAAAGGGATTGTAGGGCTAAAAATGATATTGCAAGTAGAGTCGAAATTGGAAAAGTCTGGTTTTTAATCTCATATACTAAATAACAATTGTCAGAGTCTGAACGGTTCATCGACAGTCAATTGTCGCGCGATTAAGGGTCAGCAAGGGGCAATCGAGGGTTGGCATTGTCATAGAATTATGTAGTAAACGATGCTCTACAACCTTGAAAAAAATCACACAGGTAGTCGAAGAGTCTAGCTAGGTGCTGAATGATTCGAATTTAAGTAAATGATTATGGATAACTGTAAATAAAATTCAGAATATCACGAAAAACCAGAAAATCACACTCCCGTATTGTAACAACTGTTTCGTAATTATTAAGAATTTTCATATGATTTTTATCATATTATAAAGTTAAAGGCTTGGACTAGGCGCTAAATACCTTGTTTTTTAATAAACACACACTTATTTTGTGTAAATTAATCCCAATCTTGAGCAATTTTTTTCCCTCAAATCTTCATACAAATATCTATGGCGGCTTTCTGTGTTATAAAATCATAAACACAAGTGACGTTTGACTCAGTTGGCCGCTGGCCTCCAAAGAAGGGTCACGTCGGTTTAGGCAGCACTGACAGCTCGCGATCTTATCGTGTACAGATACAAAATCACTGCACATTGGTTGTCATTTCACTTTTTCAACTTTTATGACACCAACATAATTTGATTTGAAATTGAGGAAGCATAATTCTTCCAGTATATTCAATACATTAAATTAAATTAGATAGTGTGCAATATTCTCGTGACATTACAGTCTTTAAAGGTCTGATGAGGAGCAGGAATATAGCGAATGGATCTAAGTGATGACAATACGCACGAACATTAGGTTAGGGATCAAAAATACAGTCTCTTGGTGCTGGTTGAGGTATGGTCTCGTGAGGATCTGATGAGGGCAGTAACACGGTGGTGGCTCAATTTTATTTCAAAGATGTTAATAGCTAAAAGCATTGAGTTTGGGCTATTAAGTATGTTTTTCAGAGAGAGAGAAAGAGATTTAATTTTTCCTCTGGATGTGTTAGGTTTACTGGGTTTATTAAGTTCATTCTGTTAATGGCATCAAGTTGTTATGTGTTCATAAGTAATAATTATTTATTAACAAAATGCTGTTGGTTCTCCACGAAAATGTAAAAATAAAAATAAAATAAATTCGTAACGTAAAATTGTCAGTGACGGAATTTCTTCTATAGACAGTAGCCACAAAAAAACAAACGATAGATGGCGTGATTTGAAGATAAAGATACATTTATTCGACACATAGACAGCAACAACAAAAAAAAGACAGATTTAAAGAAAAGAAACACATACTTATACAAAACAACAAAGAAAAAAAAGGATAGGTACACATCAAAATAACTGGAAAAATATAAGCCCCAATTTACTTGTGTGGGACAGGGAGTACCATAATATTTTTTTTGGGGTACTCCCCATCTATGCGAAATATCAGCTTGATATCTTTACCCGTTTCTGAGAAAAAGGGCGGTGACAGACAGTCAGTCAGACAGACGGACAACAAAGAGATCCTATAACGGTTGCTTTTTTTCTTTTGACGTTCGAAACCCTAAAATTAAGTAAAAATATTATGCTGCTACCAAAAAATGTACTTACAGGTATTGAAAAAGCGGTATATAGTACTAAACAAACAAAAAACCCGACTGCACGCTAAAAAGATGAAAACAAGTCCCAATGTTAATGGAAAGTATCGTAGGCGGGGACCAGCAGAGGGTTCACCATTTAGCTGAATGTTACTTAGAAAACGGCCTTGAGTGGCGGTCAAGTTTTTTTATTTTATGAAATTTTACGTCAGTAGTTCATGATCATTTTTTATTTCAATAATTTTGGTGTTGTTATTTAAATATCTTCAATATGCATATTTTTGTAATGTGAAAATCAAGCCTTTTCATTTGATACCTTACACGGCAAAGTTGAATTATTATTTTTTCGATCATCACGTTATGTCCTCTAGAGGGTGCTATGTACATTTTAATGGAACGTCACATAGTCTATAACCATCGCGCCATCAATACGCTTCTAACAATACCTCATACATCAAAATCTATCAAGCTGTTTAGGCTACAGGAGGGAACAAAGAAACAGACAAACATACATACATACAATCAAAAAACATTACCCTCCTCCTTCGGCAGTCGGGTAAAAAGGAGTAAGACAGGGGGTCATTCTGAACTTTTGCTCTACGAGTTTTGGAAATTAACAAAAAAAAACCTTTTTCATAGAAACTTTGTTGGACATGTGACTTTTTACCATGGAAAACGAAATTTTTTTTTCGCGAATTTGCAAATCTCGTAGAACAAAAGTTGTTCAGAATGAGCCCTTGAGTCATCCCCTTTTGGCTTAGTATAGCCCTTTTGTGACACTATGTATTTACTTTGCTTTGTCGTCGGGGTTCAGTTGGCTGGAGGATGCCCGAAACTTATTATCTACACTTAATACTTGTAGTTACCTTTCTACAAGTAAATACCACATTTGTTTGAGAAAGCTAATCGGGTGCCGAGTATAGAGTAAAGTGGAACCCCTATTCATTTCTACTCTTTCCTGGTGCCTACCAGTGTAAGTAAGAATTATACTTACTTACCCTAAAATCACCCAAAATGTACTTGAACATAATTGTCAATAAAGTTGGCGAGTAAAAGTTTTTCGACCCACTGTGCAAACTTACATGTGTGCGTGTCACTGCGTGTGCTGTGTGAAGAGCATTGAAAACCCAAAATTGGCGCGGCACGTCACCCTGTGCGGGCCCTTAAGTGACGTATCGTTCTATTGACTTTGGTTTAGGTTTGGGGGGTTAGGGTCGAGTCGCTGGATGCTACTCTTAATGTGTAAACGTTGGTGATTTGAATGGACATGGATATGAATTATATTAATTTCATAGCTAATCATGGACAATTTGATCATGGATCTATTTTTATGCGCCATAATATTTCATCATTCAATTTTACAATAAATGCAGATACATAATAATACTTAGGTATTGAAGAACTTGATTCTTATCAATCTAATTAGCCTCCGAGGGGCTATCAGCAATTACAAAGCTATAAAAAATACATTGATAAGTTGAGTTGAATGCAGTTTTTGAAGTTGTTAATCAATGATCTTTACATGTAGATATCGCTATCCAACGGAAGTGATTCAAAATATCTTTCCTGAAAAAGCCCCTAATCTGTAAGATCTATGTTTTTATAAAACAACTGCATTAGGTACTTAGATATCGATTACTTATGTTTTCATATCTTGGTGTGCAGTCATTCAATATCTGCATCTGTAGGTAGGTTACCTAATAACCAAGCCAATGAAAAAGTTCCACTTGCCAGTGACGTTCCATATTACCTGCTTATATCGCTGGGAATTTTCATTGCTCGTGAGTGTAAAAGTCCCCTGGCAGGACCACAATGCACAAAACATATCTTACGGCTGTTTCTAACAGCATGCGGGTTTGATCACGCACACGGGTTTTCCCCGCACTCTTTCATACGATAGTATTCAGAAAATGGCATGCCATCCCGCATGCGTGATCAAATCCGCATACTGTTAAAAACAGCCTACCTCTGCAAAATACTTTAACCTAACAGCACCAAGCAGCCCTAGTCCAGCTCTTACCGGCACCAGCTTGTCGTTGAAGCAGTCGATGGGCGACTCCACCTCCACGTTGAAGCGCAGGATGTTGACCTGGTCGTCGTCCGTCAGCGCGCTCAGCAGGGCCATGATGAACTTCTCCGCGGAGACCTGGAGACAAATTGCTTAGGTAACTGACACATCTGAATCTTGGGTTGCAAAATAAAAAGGTAGGGATAAGGGGGTGACTCAGGGAGTCATTCAGAACAACTTTCGTACTACTTATGAAAAACTGACGCTGACGCCCTGAGTCACCTGATTTCGGGACACTGTTGCAACACCATGTATACAGGTGGAATTATTGGTGTCTCTAACACTTGCTCATCATCACCATCGGCAAGCCAAGTATCCTACAAACTGAGCAATTTTCAGCTGTGCTCAGATTTGAAATTCAGACGAAAGTGCGGTTGGATGAAGTTAATTGAGTTCCAAAGATGAATGTTATTGGTATTCCGTCGTCGTAGCGCTGTTAGGGCGGAATTTGTATACTGAATTGAACTGTATCTTACAATAAATCCTCCATCCATAGGTATCACACAGATGAAATTCCACCCTGTAGCTACCAGGAACAAAGGAAACAAAAGATGCGCCTTTGGAACAACGAGCCTTTCAAAGGAAGCACCTTATTAGAAGAGTCGTGCATGGAGCCGGACGCGTCGAGCAGTATGAGCACGTCGCGCGGCGCGCCGCTGGCGCTCACGTACCAGGGCCGCAGCCGGCAGTCGAACACGTCCGCCAGATCTTCTGGCATCGACAGCGCGTGCATGCTCTCCCAGACTGCCGCTGGGGGGGAATTTGAGGGTTAGATTGTTGCTGGAAGGAATAAAGGCACTCTGTGTACGGTGTCTTACTACAGACCTGTATGCGACCGATGACTGACCCTCTGTTTAACTGTTCGGTTCTATTATTACTAATATGTAGAGTGGTCACCATGTGTATGTATGTATACAATATTAACAGGCTACGATACGGCTCTCCAATATTATGAAGGGGGTAAAAAAGTTTACGACTGTAATCCCCGAGAAAATGGTGGTACTTACTGCAAACAAAGAATACCATGAAAATTAAGTCAGGCTTACCAGGGTAATGTCGCAGGAAGCCGGTCTGGCTGCAGAAGTACTGGTGAGAGATGGTCGAGTCTTCAGCGTGATTCTCCCGGAACGTGGACAGAAGTTTTTCTGACCAATATATGGAAGGGAGAACTCTTTCATCTGTGAACATAAAGACTGCATAGTAAACATGGTGCAACGACGGCAATGCAACATGAAGCTATTGAAGATACTGAAAGTTGATCACGGTATTTCGCACGTAAATTAATTTGAGAGCACGGTACTCTATCTTATTGAAGTAGGTAAATTTGAATCACGATAAACACGGCGATATGTTTGGTGGAACGTACAGCCAGCTGTCTAAGTAGCTGTCGAACACCTTTTTTTACTGTACCAAGTTATAAGCAAATTCAGTAGCAAATAAAGAGTGACACCTATAAGACGTATTTCTATTTCATCAATCCTCGTTAAACAAAACTGAACCTTACGTGCCTAAACATATGGTCCTTCGAACCGGATTAATATTTTGTTTACGACGAATTGAATAGACGGCCGGCGAGCGAAAACAAAAGGACCGCATTCCAATGCGATAAGAGACTTTGCAAGTGAATAAAACTGTGCTATTTTAATCAAAACAATTTACATTACGTGTTTATAACGTGTTGAATATTATTCTAAAAGTGTTGTGTTTGCATTAAATAAATAAAAATGCCTCCGACTCCGGAACAAGCGAGTTATTTAACTACATTGGAGGATGTTGCGGCTATGTTAACTAAAACTCAGACTAACCTTAAAAAATGTCCTAAGGCGAGACTTACTCAGGGATACATTAAGGCGCGCTTACAATGTATTGAAGATTATTGGAAGACATTCAATGAGGCTAATCAAAGTCTAACGAAGATCACACCACGGGAACAACGCGGCATATTACCGTACTTCCTTAATGAAGAATATTTCACATATGAAGATCTTTACCTGTGCATCAAGGCGGACCTGTTAGACTTGTTGAACAAATTAGAACAGGCGAAGAAACAACCTGAGCAGCCCTCCATGGATACTTCAGCCTTAGCATTATCCTGTGTGAAGTTACCTAGAATACAAATACCGTGTTTCTCGGGCAAATATGATGAATTTCCGACTTTTGAAGATTTGTTTACATCTCTCGTACACAACAGCACTTCTTTATCTAACGTACAGAAGTTGCATTATTTGAAGACTAGTGTATCGGGGGAAGCGGAAGCATTGTTACGTCACATTAACATAACCGAGAGTAACTATCAACAAGCGTGGGATATGCTGAAGGGTCGTTACGGAAACAAAAGATTAGTAACAACATCACTTCTTAAACGATTATTTAATCAAAAGAAGATCGTTAATCAGTCTGCGCCCCATATCAAATCACTGATGGATACGACCACTGAGTGTTTAAATAGCCTTGAGAACCTTAGTGTAAAAACAGACTCCTGGGACCCGATGATAGTGTTTCTAGTGGTTCAGAAGTTAGACATGCAAACACACAAAGAGTGGGAGGAGCATGCTTATAGCGAAAACACTGATGAGCTCCCCAAATGGAATCAATTACAAAAGTTTCTTCAATCAAAATTCCGAACATTGGAAATGATCGCTCCTACGTCACAAACAACAACAAAAGATAGAGTGACCCCACACAAATCATTCCACGTTATGACAAATCACAAAGAAGAGAGTAACGCTCGCTGCGACAATATAAAACCAAACACGCAAGTTTCATGTACATTCTGCAACGGAACCCACTACCTGTACAATTGTAAAGAGTTCTCTAAACTGACAGTTGAAGATAGACATCAATTCGTACAGAAAAGTAACTTGTGCTTCAACTGCCTCATTCCAAACCACACTGTGTTCCGGTGCAAACAAAGAACGTCTTGTAGAATTTGTAAAAGAAAACATCACTCACTGCTACATAAAGAAAATAAAACAAATATAGAAAACAACAACACACCAAGCAGAACAGAGATAACTGAAAGTCAAGAAGATACAAATAACAACATTACGTCACACTACTCAAGAGAAGAAACAACTAACAGAACAGTTTTGTTAGCTACAGCACTGATAGACGTGGTATCAAGTTCTGGAGAGTCACACGTCTTCCGTGCGCTCATCGATCAAGGTTCAGAGGCTTCCTTTGTGACAGCACGAGCCTCAGAGTTGTTGGGACTTAAGAAAACAAAAATCAATGGCACAGTATCTGGTGTGGGAGAAAGAAAACATGAACTCAAGCACAAGGTTAGTCTGTCAGTGTTATCTGAATCCAAAATGCCCATTCCTGTCGATGCCTACGTTCTGAAAACTATATCATCTACGCTCCCAGCAAAGAAAGTTGACATAAACTGGCCTGAACTAAAATCACTGAAGTTGGCTGATCCTACATGCCACGTACCGGGTAAAATTGACATACTACTCGGTGCTGACATATTTTCAAGCATCATAGAAGAAGGATTAGTCAGATTACAAGATGGACTTATAGCACAAAAGACGTGTCTTGGGTGGATATTGTCAGGAAGAATAAACAATACACAAGGAACACATCCCAAAATAACAAGTTTATTAGTAAGACTGAAGAGCTACTCAACAAACTCGAACGTCTCCAGAACTTATGTATCCGATTCATTTTTGGATTACGTAAGTACGATCACATTTCTGAGTATCGTGCTCAATTGAAGTGGCTCCCAATTCGCCTTCGCCGGAATACTCACATTCTCAACATGTTATTTAATGTTTTGAATAACCCTTCTTCCCCCCAATATCTCAAATCTAAGTTTTCATTACTATGTTCCCACGGCCGAGCGTTGAGATCTACAGAGAACAAGATGTTGAGTGTGCCTGATCGTAACGCTGCTTCTTATAGTGACTCGTTTGCTGTGAAGGCGGCGTGTCTGTGGAACACCTTGCCCGTGAACGTACGACTATCACCTTCGCTTGCTACCTTTAAAAAGAGCGTAAAGGATCACTATTATCAGACCTTAGGTTGGAAATTATAATTATGTAAGTAAGTATATGTATGTATTAATATAGCCAGTATATATTAAGTGTATTTTGTCTCTTAGGTATATGTGTATTTATATTATTATTTAAGTAGGTTGAATAGGTAGTATAATTCTAGTTTATAAGTTTATTTTGGACATGCTTAATGTAGTCTCAGTTACTTATATGTCTGCATTTACTGTTTTTCTTTTTATTATTGTATAAAAGAGTTTTGTTAAATTTACCTGAGTTTTCCACCAACCAAGGGTTGGCTGGAAGAAATTGCTTTTTGGCAATAAGCCCGCCTTTGTGTACTAACTTCTTCTTCATTTGTATTTTGTCTGTGTATGTTATTTTTTTAAGTATGCAATAAAGTGTCTATAAATAAATAAATAAATAAATAAGAGAAAACAATGATTTATTGAGACAGTTTTGGGAAATAGAAACAGACTTATACAACAAAAAGAAGATCCTGACAAAAGAAGAAGAAGAGTGTGAAACAATATACAAAAATACAACAAGGAGAGATGAAGACGGTAGATATATTGTGCACCTACCATTAAAACAAACAATAGAAGAAACGATACAAACGGTAGGAGACACAAAACAACAAGCAATCAAAAGATTTATACAATTAGAAGGAAAACTTGAGAGAAACAAGAACCTGAAAGACCAATACAAGAAAGTGATAGATGAGTATATTGACATGAATCATATGAAAAAGATTGAAATTGAAGAAGACATCAAACTAATATACTTACCACACCACGCAGTAATCCGAGATGATAAAGATACAACCAAGGTCCGAGTGGTATTTGATGCCTCGGCTAAGGGATCCAATGGACAATCGTTGAATGAAACCATGATGGTTGGACCAGTATTACAACCTGACCTGCGCAGCCTCATTATAAGTTGGAGAAAACACAAGGTTTGCGTAGTGGGTGATATAGTGAAAATGTACAGAATGGTGAAGACTGCAGATGATTTCACAAATTTACAATGCATTGTGTGGAGAGACAACCCAAATGAAGACATAGAAAGCTACAAACTCACGAGAGTCACATTTGGTACGGCTGCAGCCCCATACCTTGCAGTACGTACATTGAACCAACTAGCTGATGATGAAGGTCACGAACATCCAAAATACACAGCTGCGACGAATGCTGTAAAGAATTGCTTCTACATGGATGATCTAATGACAGGACATGACGATGTCGAAGAAGCAAAACAGTTATGCCAAAATATTAAGGAGATATTGAGAAAGGGAGGATTCATAATGCAGAAGTGGTCAAGTAATGAAGAAGAATTACTCAAATTTCTAAAAGAAGGAGATGATACGAAAGACACAATAGAAATAAAGCTTGATAAAGTTATAAGAATTCTTGGTCTGACATGGGATAGAAAGAATGACAACTTCAATGTCACAGTCAACTTACCTGATGCACCCCATCCAATAACGAAGAGATCCATTCTCTCAGATGTTGCTCGTCTATTTGATCCATTCGGTTGGGTTTCACCAGTCGTCATCACATCCAAGATAATGATACAAAGATTGTGGCTTAGCAATCTCAGTTGGGATGATGAACTGCCCGTTGAATTGTGTGAAGAATGGCTAAAATACAGAGAAGATCTTACTGACCTGCGAATGATCGAAATCCCACGTTGGCTGCAAACAACTCCTCGCTGTAAAGAAGTCCAGATCCACGGGTTCGCTGATGCATCCAGCTCAGCATATGCTGCAGTAACTTACCTCAGAGTGGTTGATGAACATGACGTCGTACATGTCACGATGATAGCATCCCGAACGAAGGTGGCTCCTATAAAACAACTGTCAATTCCAAGATTGGAACTATGTGCTGCTGTGATGTTGTCTGAACAGATAGCTGATGTATCACAATTATTAGAAGTGTCACATGGCAACATATTTGCATACACCGATTCCATGGTTGTACTAGCATGGCTCCAAGCTCATCCGAGTCGCTGGAAAACATTTGTCGCGAATAGAGTCGCAGAGATTCTAAGAATTATAGACAATGAAAGATGGAGACATATTACAACAAATGAAAATCCAGCAGACATCGCTAGTCGTGGTATCAGAGCAGCTGACTTACCTGATTACAAAATTTGGTGGAACGGGCCTGAATGGCTAAAGTCAAACGACATAGAATATGTTACAAATACAGTACCTGCTACAGATTTAGAAGAAAAGAGTTCATTTTATACAAGAAAAGACAAGACACACGAAGAAGAAAGTCCAATTTGGGAAAGATTTTCCAATATAACTAGAATGAAGAGAGTGCTCGCTTTATGTAAGAGATTTGCGAAGCCAAAGGGAAAGGAAAACAAAGATGTAAACATAACAGCAGATGAAATGGAAGATATATTGCAAGCATGTATAAGATATTATCAGAATGAAGTATATGGAAAAGACATAGAAGACCTAAAGAAGATGGGAAAGGTTAGAAACAAGAGCTCGTTGATCACACTTTCACCGTTCTTAGATAAGAATGGCATAATGAAAGTTGGAGGACGTTTACAAAACGCTGAGATAGCAGAAACGGCTAAACACCCAATAATCATCCCCAAAGGTGTACACATTACAAATCTGATAATGAGAGAAGCACACATTAAGACACTCCATGGTGGCAACCTATTGATGATGACATACATCCGCAGTAGATACTGGATTATTGGCTTGAAAGCAGCAGTGAGAAACCACGTACGTAGCTGCAAAACCTGCATAATTGACAAGGCTAAAGTAAGAAAACAGCTTATGGGACAGCTGCCTGCAGTAAGAGTACGCCCCCACAGAGCATTTTTGAACAGTGGCGTAGATTATGCTGGTCCGGTACATATAAGAATGTCAAAGGGTCGTGGTCAGAAAACCATGAAGGCATACATATGCTTGTTTGTATGCATGGCAACACGAGCCATACATCTAGAAGCTGTTACGGACTTAACAGCCCAAGGATTCATGAGTGCATACCGTCGTTTCGTGGCGAGGCGAGGACACTGCGCTCATCTATGGAGCGACAACGGGACCAATTTTGTCGGCAGTGCTAAAGAGTTGAAGGTCCTGTTCGAAGAGGGCAAGGCTAACATGAGTACTCAAGTCGCTGAACTACTGGCTAATGATGGCACAACTTGGTATTTCATACCACCGAGAATGCCAAACTACGGAGGACTGTGGGAGGCCGGAGTCCAGTCAGCGAAAAGACATCTTAGTAGAGTGAATGGTGATACAAAGTTGACCTATGAAGAGATGGCAACTTTACTGGCCCAGATTGAGGCATGTCTGAATTCGCGTCCTCTGTGTCAGCTGGACAATACACTAGATACCCTGACACCCCTCACACCTGGACATTTTCTTATTGGAGAGCCCCTGATCACTGTCCCAGATATGAACTATGAAGACAAGAATGTCAACCTATTGACCAGATGGCAATTAATTCAAAGAATGACTCAAGATTTCTGGCGTCGATGGCAAAATGAATATTTAAACACATTGCAGCAAAGATACAAATGGCAAGAGAGAGTACCGGCGCCTAAAATCGCAGATATTGTTGTCATAAAACAAGATGATTTACCACCTACAAAATGGCTTCTAGGTATCATAAAAAATGTCCACCCCGGAGCAGACAATCTAGTTCGAGTTGTAACTGTACAATGCAAGGGACAAACAGAAGTGAAGAGGCCCTTATCTAAATTAATATTGTTACCTAATTCAGAAAACTGTTAGATCATGGTGGGCGGTGGACTATGTAGTTTTTCAATGCTTTCTAATGTAAAGTATTTGTTTTGTAATTTGCATGTATTAAATTTGGTTTAGTTGAGAGTGATTGAGTATGTTAGATTCAAATAATGTTACAGTCCATTAATATCGTAGGAATTTTGTTGAAAACATTTCGTTTTGGTGGGCGGAATGTCGAACACCTTTTTTTACTGTACCAAGTTATAAGCAAATTCAGTAGCAAATAAAGAGTGACACCTATAAGACGTATTTCTATTTCATCAATCCTCGTTAAACAAAACTGAACCTTACGTGCCTAAACAGTAGCTACACACTTTTGTACCTTGTAAAACTACCAACTAAACAAAACGTCATTTTTTAATGAAGCCTTTTCAAGGCAGTTAATGAGTTTGAGTTACTTTTGCAGCTAACTGTACATTATACGAGTTTATACTTAGTCGATAAAGATGAGTGCCGTGCAACCCGGTCTGGAAAAGTTTTTTTCGTTATGGCCTAATCTTTCTTTCTCCTCTTTCTTATTGTCTCTCTTTCTAAGTCCTCACCGCAAGGGTAGACCTCCTGCGTGACGTAGACGCTGGACTCGTCCATGGAGACGCTGGCGGCGTAGTGCTGGCTGCGGCGCGTGCGCAGGCGCTCCATGCGGCTGCAGTTCAGCGGCAGGCTGTAGCGGGATTCTGGCTCTTCGGGCGCCGGCTTTAGTTGGTCTAGTTGCTGTAGGATTGGGGAAAAAGCAAAGTGTATTTGTTGTTACTTGTTAACCACTTATATGTTGTTTTGGCTGCTCTGCACCGTATCGATGCGACGTAGATAAACGCCTTTATATTGCTATTCATGATGATGTGATTGCTGGGAAATGTATTGGACGAGTTTATTAATGTCGATAAAGATGCCATGCCAACCGGTCTAAAGAAATCCGTAGCTAATAACTACTGAGGCATATTTTTAGATTAGTACTTAAAATAGTCAAGACTTTACTGTAAGATAAATCTATTTTTCCAAATGGTCAAGTAATATTTTAACATTACGTACTAATGTAACATTGCCTACTAACCACACTTTGAAGGTAAGTATAGTCCGGAGGGAGCTCCCGGAAGCCATCAGCCAACTCTTCTGTCTTCCTCATGATCCGCTCAGCAGCTTCGGTCCTCTTCAACAAAAGCTCTTCGAGAGCTTTCGCAGCTTTCGTGACGATGGCGGTGCCGTCGCGGACGCCAACTTTCACGTCGGAAAAGCTCTTCAGGATGGCCTCCCGCCGCACTACGAGCTTCTCGATCTTGTACAGCTTTTCTGATATCTCGTTCGCCCATGTTTGTATGCTGGAAAATTTACCGATTTATGACCCACTCGTATATATGTCGCTATGTAAGGAATTAAAATATTGTCTATTACTTATGTGGTTTATAAATTTCTCCTATATTTCACACTATCCTACCCTATTTAATAATATAATATCTTACTTTTTAACTATGTTGCCTGGAAGAAATTACTGTTTGTTATAAGACTGTACCATTTCAGTACTGCATGGAAGAAAAAATATGTACTTTTATTATAAAATTTTAAAATTCCGTTATTTTATGGTTTACACGATGCAAAGACATAAAGCTGTAGTTTCAGAAACTTCTCGTTAGAGAAGTACTTATGTTCCTTGGTACAGCCCATGTTGCTACTCTGTATACGGTACGTATTTATACGCGAGTACGCGATTATATGAATTCGTATCATGTCAAACAGCGGTTAACGAAGCTGCACAAATGTAGTATGCACAAAAAATCCTTACAGCTCAGGTGTGATGATCTTGGGTCCAGTTTTCTTCTTGACGGTGGGCGGGCCAGGACTAGCCGCCTTCAGTTTATTTTTAAAGTTTTTCCCGAACCTCGGCTTAGTCCTATTTCGTGTAGGTGCAGTGGGGGTAGTCGTCTCGTGAAACACTTCCACTTTCTTCGTAGGTTTTAAAATTTTATTTATCGTCGCATTCAACTTGAGGAGTTCCAAGTTTTTGTCAGTAGTTAGGTTTTTAGATTTTAAGCTTAGAGTGTAGGTAGCTTTTATCACAACTATAATAAGCACAGAGTATTTTAAATAGTTTCTAATGTACATGTTAACTCGTCACTATTAGGCAAAGATCACTAAGAAACAGTTATATTCGGCTACTATAAAGACAGACACAAGTTTTCTGATTATTTTATCGTGAGTATGGGGGCTGGCGCGGAGGCTGCGCACTGGCCCGCAGACGGCGCCAGCCCGGCGCCAGCCGTCTCGCCCTACAGACACAGCCTGCCCTGGAGACACACTGAACTCTATGCGTTGGTTTGTTTATGCGTCGGAGACAGATGACTCATGTTTTTAGTAAAAAGACTAATATATAGGTAGGATGATGAGGGTTAAATAAATAGAATATATTTTTAAATAATATAAGTATTTTATTTAATGTGTTAGGAAAAAATATATACAATTTGAAATTATACAGATTTTTAAGGGAAGTTGTGGAATAAGGCCGACTGTGGTGTTTCTTGTAAGAGGCCATAAAGGCCAACGTCCAGCAGTGGGCGTCGACGGACGATGGCGATAGTAGTAGGAAGTTAAGCACAACCAGCATTCTCAGGGTAGTCGCACACCTGAAATAAACAGAGATATAAATTAATTAACAATAAATCATATTTTTTTAACAAGAATGAAGAAAGATTATGATTAGCATGAAAGTATGATTCTGAAAGATTGGGATTTTTGTTTATTCTGTAAAATATACGTGCATTTTATGAAAAAACCTAAATTCAATAACAAGGATGCAATTATTACCTGAAGAACCTTGTTGTAGTGCAGTCCCGCCATACACTGCAGCAGCACCTTATCTCCCCTCACACACTGGTAGTACTGGCTGCAGTTCTCAGCCGGGAGCAGCCAGTGGACAGTGGGGCTAGAAGGGCAGCCATTGGGCAGCCACTCGCCGCTACGACGGGCAGCCTGCCCGCAGCTGACATTCTCGGGGTAGTCGCAGTACTGCTGCTTCTCGTTGTAGAGCAGGCCGGCGGGGCAGTCCTGCTCGACGGGCTCGCCGTAGGAGCACTTGTAGAACTTGCTGCAGTCCGGGTGGGGGAGCAGCAGGTCCTCGGTCCAGGGGTCGCTCTCCGCCGGGCGCACGCTGGCTGATGCCGCCGCCGCCAGGAGTACGAGTCCAATGAATGCTGGTGGAAATATTATCATTAGGTTTTAGGAGGGTCACAATAGAAATCAATACGAATATTGACTTTGATAGTTTAATTGACTTTGGTAGTGTACTTAAATAGTTTATATAACTAAACTCAATATACCATTGAGTTTTTATTTTACTTTAAAATGTAATAATTTTTATGAAAACCACTTACCCTTCATGTCGGTAAAGCTGCTGTGTTCTGTGCAGTGTTTTGGTTGTGCTCTTATTTATATTATGTATTTTAATCAAATCATCAATATGTATTTATACTGTAATCATTGATGATCTTTTGATTAAAAACTGACAAAGATTGCGGCATCCGTATCACACCATATCATAGATCTTAATTAATTTATCAAAACAAAGCATTACAGTAATATTCCTGTGCAGGTGCTAGTTTAATACGAAAGATTTTCTTCCTATAAACTTCAGTTTATCAACTTCTATGGGTGCATGCACAATGCTCATGCTCGCAATTTATAAATAAAGTACCTAAATAATCTAAATTTAATTAAGAGAGATTCATAACAATATTCGAATGTAAATTTTTAACCCACATAGTTTCCGATAGCAGATAATCTTATCATCCATATATATTGTTATTTTCATACTTACCACTAAGGACGGTATGTAGGTAGGTAGTTATGTAGGTAGTTGCTATGTGTAAATAACAATCAGTAGGATCAGATACTTACTTAAACTACTTAAAAAAAATAATCTCATTAAGTGTATTCAAATAATTTTAATCAAGATAGTACGTAATAATAAAAATGACAAATGCATAGTGGCAATTAGTGTCTCTAATTATACTTTTGTCGCCTCGTGGATCTATCCAATATACTTATAACCAATGTAATTATCTGTTTTATGCTGTAGTGTATAGTATTACTTATAGATTTCGTATCTTTGTTGCTTTGCCACTAAGAACCTATGTATAGGCATTTTCCTGGTGCCGTGTCGGTGGCGATCCCGGCAGTCCACATCACTGGCCCACTCACACTGCTGCGCCTCCGTGTCATACAGCAGACCATCAGGGCACTCGAGAATCGCAGGCATGCCCTGAGCACACTCGTAGAATCTATTGCAACTTTCGTGGGGCAAAAGCAGACCTTCAGAGTTCGATGCCGCACAAGCCACCACTGCATCGGAATGCAGGCTTTTCCTCTTAACAATAGGGGTCATCGCTGTGAAGGGAGATTTCCGATTCCCACATTCCACTTCCCGAGCTGTACTGCACAGCTTCTTCTCTGCATTGTACAGGAGATCGTCCGGGCACGTCAGGGAAACTAGGCTCCTTCGAATACACATGTAGTATTTTTTACAGTTTTCATGAGCCATATAAAGGTCGGCCGAACCATCGCAACAAGATTTTTGGGCTGCTGAGTGGATATCGAGAGGGTACGACTTCACTATTGGTTTAACTACTGGCCTTTGAGTTCTCGATGGAGAATTCCTGTCATCACAATTAACTTTGTCTGCCCAATCACATTCTCCCTTATCTTCGTTGAAAAGTAAATCGTCTGGGCAATCGAATGAAATAGCTTTACCTTGAGAACATTCATAAAATTGATTACAATTCTCATGAGGTAAAAGCAAACTGTCGGATTCATCTTTACTACAAACCTCTGCGGCACTAGCGTTAAAGTTATTTTTCTTTGCTCTAAAAGTGCTTGATGGTGGGGGTATTTTTCGAGTTCCACAATCTACTGAGTCCGCCCAATCACACACTTTCCTCTCAGGGCTGTACATGAGTCCGGGGAAACAATCGAACTCCACGGGAACTCCGCTAGCGCACTCATAAAACTGATTACAATTTTCATGTGGCAAAAGTACACTATCAGAATTATCTTGAGAGCAAGCTTCAACTGCTTCCGAATTTAGATCTACTTGTCTATCCTTAGAATTAACTATAACTGGTATTACATTCAATGATGATGGTGAAAGGGCCACCTTCGATGATCCATTCCTATCGCCGCAGTCGACATCTTCCACCCAATCACATTGTTCTTTTTTGGTATTGAAAAGAAGGCTAGTATAACAGTCGAATGCATACGGTAATCCGTGGGCACATTCATAAAATTTACTGCAATTCGCATGTGGAAGGAGTTTACCGTCTGAACCCTCGGTGGCACAGGCTTCGACAGCACTCGAGTTGTACTTCCTGTGGATTTCATCATTTACAGGTTCGTCGTGCAATGATGATGTCCTGTAATCACAGTTAACATTTTCAGGCCAATCACATTGTTTTGTTTCAGCATTGTACAACAAGTTCACTGGGCACTCCAGAGCGACTGCTTTGCCGCCGGCGCATTTGTAAAAATTGCTGCAGTTTTCATGCGGTAACAGTAGTCCTTCAGATCCTTTCGAGGCGCAAAGTTCAGTGGCATTTATATTTTGTAAACCCTGTGTGTCTGGTTTGCTGTCTTGTGTGCTATTGTTGGTAGGTGATACCCCCTGTATTCTACCATCACAGCTTACAAGTTCAGGCCAGTCGCATGTCTGAGTGGTAGCGTTGTAGAGGAGATCAGCGGGGCAGTCTAGAATGTAAGGTTTACTATGCGAGCACTTGTAGAATTGGCTACAGTTGCGGTGAGCGAGCTGGAGCCCCTCGGTCGCTGCGCCCGCGCAGGTCGCTTGAGCGATCTGCTCATAGTTTATTTCTTCATCTTGGACTGTTTTACTGCAGTTGACATGCGCGGGGAAGTCACAAACTTGTATTTTCTGGTTGAAGTGCGTCCCCGGCGCGCAGCTGTGCTCGACGGGGGCTCCGTTGCTGCACTGGTAGAACTGGCCGCAGTCTCTGTCGTGAGGCCACAGCTGGTTCGAGGTCTGATCTGCACAAATTGATTTGATGTCCCTGGCGGCTGCAACAGCCAGACATGCCAACAAGGTGATCACTTTTTCTGAAACAATACAGATTTTATATTATTACTTTTTTACATCACAATTAACGTATTTTCTTACTTTATAGTAGCAGCTAGTAGTTATAATTAAATTGAATGCCTACCGATCATAGTGCTACTATTGCAGACGTTCGTTGATCCACTAAAATGTCTGGCCACACTTTAAAATTGATATACACTATGGAACTTTTATAGAAAGTACTTATTACAATGTGTACTTCACTTGTTTTTCACTTCTTGAAATCTTTTATCTATGAAATGAGTAATTGAGAGCACTTCATTAAAACATGGTGGGTAATCATTTTCCTGTAGCACTTCAAATACGGTATGCTGAAAGTTGGACTGACACACCACTGTATATCAGACGAGCTATGTATAATATATGAGAATAGACGTTTTGGCTCCAAGACAAACGCATCTGTGCTAACATATTTAATGATGATTGAACAAACATTACTTATAAATGTTATTGTTGGGCTGAATAATATATTTTGTAGTTAGTAATAATTTACATGGAATTTTTAGGGGGGAAATGCTATGACTAAGTATTTCATGGGTTTTTTTAATTTTCACTAAGGGAAAGTCCATATTTGGCCCTTGAACATATGTACATATACATGCACTCACGACTGTAATCCCCGAAGGGGTAGTCAGAGGTGGCTCATAAGCGAGCCACCCACTTTTCGCAGCACATTTGTAATCACGTGATAGGTTGCCAACCATATCGCCGTTTTGGAATAAGTACAATGCACTTAGGATACACATCTAGAATCTAGATGTGCAGGTTTCCTCACGATGTTTTCCATCACCGTACGAGCACGTGGTAATATTGTACTTAAACTCCTTAATTGAAAACACAATTGAAAGAATTCATTGGTACAGGCCAGGATTGGAACCCACGGCCTCTCGATTGAGAGGACGAGGCCTTATCCACTACCCCACCACTGCTCCTTGTCCCTTAAATCATTAAGTATATAATTTAAATATTAACCTTTTTTGTTGACTGATATAAATATTCCATAATTTTTCTCACTGATTATTCTAATTAATTACTTAAAAACTTATACATATACTTAGCCGATGGAAGTCATGCTCAACCACATCCTGTATATGAGGGAACGCCAACGCAAAATGGTCAAGAGCATTTTGCAGAACATTCTTAGTACTTAATATGGTATGTAAGTACTAGGTAGTTTTCCAACGTTTATTTCTAGTACCTTTACTTTAGTATAGAATATTCTTTATTTGTACACATAAAATAAACTTATATAACTTAAATACTAACACATATGTACAAAAATGGCGGTCTTATCGCTTAAAGCGATTTTTTTCAAGACAACCCTAAGGTTAATTATTAATATAACCCTAAGGTGGAAGGATATTTATGATCAAAGAGGGGTCAAAGTGTACTAAAGAATATAATTATAGTTTTGTGTTCAGCAGCTAGCAGGTCTGGGGATGCTGAAGAAAATATATCACATGTGTCTGAAAAAGCAAGCTGATTATCACAGTTTATGTAAAAATAAAACAAAATTGTGTTCAGAAAAACATCCAACTTATAATAAAGGCAGAATGCCTACGCCGCCGTAGCAACAGGGACATATGCTACGAGGTACTACGCTGTAGCCCCAAGGATAACTGCACCTGCTACAACTGCTACACCACGGCCGTAGCAAGGATACTCGATACTGCTACGACGTAAAAATAAATAAAATTCTATCAGTAATGTACTCAGATTTTACTTAATACATTTAATGTGTATTAAAATGACCGATTATCTTTTGTTTAGTATGCTTCAGTATTAAATTTTTGCTGTAAAACTTTACTGTACGAGTAAAGTAGTCTTATGAAGTATCGACTTCAAAAAAAGGAGGAGGTTCTCAATTCGTCGGGATCTTTTTTTTGTACACTTGAAAGAACGCATAAATTTACTGTAACACGACTATAATTCGAAATATTATTTTTTAGAATAACTTAAATATAGACTTCAGTCTGGAAACTTGTTGCTATCGCAAAGTTTTAAGGCATGTGTTTTTCAAATATTTAAGTATTTATAAGTTAGTAAGTATAAGTACCTATATTAGCTGAGAGAAAAATTATTAATCACCTTAAGTTTAAGAATGTTTAATATACTCAGCAATGAAATAGTTTCAGTGAGTTGGTGGTATTGCACCAAATTACTCCTACCTAAATGGACAAGGCTACCTTAATGATACCATTTGTATATTGAAGTACATTTAACAGTGCATCAGAATATTACCAAGTAAAAAGAATCAGACAGTCGGGTTGCCCACTTACCCGACAACTCTCTCAGGACAAACGTGCTTGTGTTGGGGTCCACCAACCCGCACTAGGCCAGCCTAACCCCTTCTTTCATTGGAAGGAGACCCGTGCCCCAGCAGTGGGGACGTGATGGGTCGTGATTATGAAAAAGCGTCAATATTCTGTTCATATTTTAAATTAAATGTTTTCAACAAAATAATTATACTTACGTAGTTCTTACTTACTCTAAGTCATCTATAATGCTAAACTTTATCTAGAAAACATAAATATTACTAACAAAAACAAAAGTGTATCCTATCCCTATTGATAGCAACATTCAAGGTAAGGTCAACCGTCGTCTCCGAGCAGTAGTAAAGTTAATGAACTGAGATCTGTACAAGTGTCATCGGTGGACCAGCGTGGAACGGAACGCGAGCCACACGTCACGCGCAAACATGTACAGATCGACCAATAAATAATAAAGCTGTACACTTATAATAAAGTGCACTATTTATAGAGATAAAAGAGTACCTACGTTAAACACAATACAATAGCCAAACAGTCATACATAAGTTTGTGGGGTGTAAAAAGCTAGGGGAAAATCAATACGCGTAGACAATCAAATAGATAATGTGTCTATTTAATATACCCAATACTTTTACCATCAATAAATTATTTTTACTTTAGGATTCAAGATTATAATTTAAATCTTACCATAGTCATAGAATAATAAGGTATATTCAATAGAAATAATCGAAGCGTTAAGTAGGGTAAATCGTGGTATAACTGGCATGTGTCAGTAACTGGCACTTTGACTATAAAACTAAATATATTAAGCTTTTGGATATAGTATGACCATCTTTGATGTGTTTACAGAAATCTCCAATTATTCATTGATATTATAGTTTAATTTTACGCCGCTAGGTGGGTATTTTCCGGCGCTGGAAATTATGTCAGTCAAAGCGGCGAAGATCGCCAAAAAAATGCACGTGCGTTAAGTTTTTCTTAAGGAGACAGCAAAAATTGTATAGCCTGTTTTCGCGAAAATAAATAAGTTTTTGATAGTGTGACAATAACAAGAAAGTAGGGGAAGGTCTAAACAATATCATAATAGCCCGATTCACTGTTATTTTAGTTGCTTTTGAGTTATATTTGAGGGTGCTAGTTACTGAAATGTAATTTATATCTTCACTTAGTAACTGGCACCCCCCTGCCAGTTACTGATATTTTGGGTTTTGTGATTTTAAGCTATTTTATACCTTCTATCGACAGAAAATACGATTTAAAGTGCACTGTAAAAACCCCCAGTGTCTAGGCAGCTTTGTTTCAATAACTGGCACGGGGCTGCCAGTTACTAATCTGCATACATTTTTTCACGCACCAATAACTGGCACTTACTGGTGCGGTAAACATTTCTTTCATGTTTCTTTTCAGAAAAATGACTAAAATCAAGGCAATCTACAGTAGTCTGTAATTTTCCACTGCTGGACCTCTCACCAGCAGTGACACTGCACTCTGTTCTCGACGTTCCTCATCCAACCACTACCGGTCAGCTTTATAAGGTCGTTGGTCCAGCTGGCCCGAAGGTATCTGCCGCTACCCTTGCCTATTCGTGGTCTCCACTCTAGAGCGCGTTTGCCCCACTGGTCATCGGTTCTTCGGCAGCTATGGCCGGCCTAATGCCACTTGAGCATACAGAATTTAAGAGCTATATCGGTTACTCAAGTTCTCTTACGGATTACCTTATTTCTGATAACCACCAATCTTTCCAATGCCCGTTGATCGATTTTGAATCGGTGGACCAGTCCAACCGTCAGTGTCCACGTCTATGATCCATACGTCATCACCAGTAAGACGCATTGACTGAAGACCTTTGCCTTCAGGAATTTATGTGAAAATTTGTCAAATCTTCCCCTATGCAGTCCAATCCAGTAATATTTTGTTTTATGCACCTTACAGCTTCGTTTTCGAAGTTCCTTCTGCCTAGTCGAATAGACTGTCCAAATTAGACATAATATACTGTTGCTGTATTAAGGCCGCTATGCATGTTACAACGAGGGAATTCCAGAACTGCCCAGGTCTAAATGGAATCAAAGGCTTTCTTATAGTCCTTGAAGAACTTGATAGAAACACGGTTCGTGATGACTTTATAAAACAGCTTGAAAACATGACTTATAAACAAAATTGGTTAAAGATCTTCTGACGCTGTTCGAGGATAGTAATAGCTTTCAGAAGAGCTGTACTAATTCTGTCTTTACCCAGAGCATGTGAAGCTGAAAGCCGTAGAAACCTTCAATTTCCGCAAGAAATTTCAGCTTATATAGTCTTCAACTTAGCCAGGTCACTTCTCTCAAGCTGCTGAATGAATACATCAAGGTCCACAAGCATTTGCTTTCTCCATTTCCGTTTCCAAATCCAAGGGTTTCTCGATTTGTTGCATTCATATGGACCCACGATTCGTCGCATACTTGTACTGTCATTTTGTCGTAGAAGTCGACCATTACAACGGTGATTTTGAGTCTTACCGGTACAGAACCTAAACAGGTAATTGTACATTACCTAATATCAAATATATTATTGATTTTAGAGTACTTATTGACCTAATTGCATGATTTTTTAAAATGTGCCAGTTACTGAAACATCATGTGACAGTTACTAATTTTTACTGCCAGTTACTAGGTTTTTTGGGGGTAGTGGATATAAACTTCATTAAAATCTAAAATTAATCATATATCTTAACCATTTATGCCTATAATTGTTCGTCATCTTATTGCCAGTAATTCAAGCCTACCAGTGCTTAAATCAGGCCAATACTTTATTTTTAATATATTTTTTTGTGTTGCTAGTCGCTTAAACTGCCAGTTACTAGTACTTTTACCCTACTATCGGTTTTTTTTTTTTTTTTTTTTTTTTTTAAGATTTTATTATCACTCCACAGACTTTATGTCCGTGCCTTTTTGAGAGATCAATATATTGTGAGAGTTTGGTTGTTTTTTATCTTCATCTTTTAACTACTCACTACTCAATGTGGAAGCTTATAATATATATATTTTATCTTTTATATATATATATACCTATATATTATTAATAATAATTTTTTTTTGCACTCCTGGAGGAAAATCTACACAGACACCTGGGAAGGGGACCCAGGTAGTGTCGGCCTTTAACCGACTAAAAACCCCCAGTTGTGCATTTCTTGTTTTTTTTTTTTTTTTTTTTTCTTTTTTTTTTTCTTTGTTCTATCTATTCTAAGTACTATCGGTTAGAAAATGTAGAGTTCTAAATTATCATCTATGCTACGATATCTGTTCATAGTCTCCACTCTGTAGGTATATCCGAGATGTACTGGTTGCGGAAATCCTCGAGGCCAGAGTGCAGTTTCCTTATGGGAGACATAAAGTTTTAAGATTTATATTTAGATACATATTATTGTAATGAAATGCCGGTCAACCTGTACCCAAGACATCAATGAAGACAGCGGCGCCACCGTCGCCTTCATTTATCTCTGCGCTGAGAGCTGCGCGTGCGTCACTGCACACTCCACGGCTCGGCCAATCAGTGACGCGGCCGCGCGCCAACTAACATGTTGTGTGTCTGACCTCCAACGCTATTCGCTGCGTACATACATACATACCCTCGGGGCTAACCCGCGACAGTGATCTTCCAGAAACAAAAGAATGCCAGCAAAACGGAATGTCGTTCCCTCGCCACCTGTTAAAGTCAAAGGTCGCGCCAGGGGCCGCCCGGCCTCATCCTAGAAGATGACCGAGGGTTCCCGCCTTCATCATGATAAGCCTGTAAGTCCATCTCATCAGCTGCACCACGCTCTGTGGTCCATGGTTCATGGTCCATCGACCATGACTGGAAAGTGTACCATCGTTTCCGCGCATCACTTACCTCAGTTTCAATATAATATGAATGTTGTGTTGTTTGTTTCGATGTGTGTGAATTTACGTATTTTTCACGTGTCTCCTTAGTCACTGGCATGTGAGTAATGAATTGGCCGCATATTCATATACAAATTATCATTTCAATTAGAGGTAGTGCTTGTTACGTTAGGAATAAAGCCGATTATCTCACCACTTGTATTCATTATGTTTGTGGGTTACTGTACATTTACGTTATCAGACGCGATTACGTTATCAGTCAAAGGTAAAGTACATAATATATAAATTGTATGCTTGTGATTTACAGCAAATATTTACGTAAGAATCTTTAACTAAGCTAATTATCTCTAATAATAATAGGTACTTTCCTACAAATAATATGATAAAGTAAGTACCTAAGTACTTACTTTACATAAGAAACAGATTGTGTATCTTTAGAATATTTATATGTAGGTTTACCGGTAATACCGGTGTAGCTAAACGTACGGCCACAGTTCACAACAGATTAGCCCTTGCATTAAGTTGTTTATTTATTTATTATTAAAGATACACCAACAGCATACATATTATTACAGTTTTTAAAATATATGTTGTAAGGTCTTACATCTAATACGATATGCCAGTTACACATTATTAAAATATGTATGTATACAACATTATTAAAATCAACAAACCTTAAAAGTAATAAAATTAAAAGTTGTGATTTGATTATGAAATTCCTGTGAATGTATGAATGAATGTGGCACAACTATTTCCCGGGGGGGGAAATAAAACATCTGTAAGTACGTCTGTTAAGACGAGATCGGGTTCATTCATAAGTTTTTTTTTTATAACTGATAAAACACAAAACGTAAATACTTAAGTATATCACAAATAGGACAATAGACGGCCTTATCGCTCAAAGCGATGTCTTATTTTGGGAAGATGAATGACATGGAGGATGGTGACTGGTGGTGGTGGGAACCCTCTGCACAATTCATTTGTCTAACTAGAAAAGAAAGGTAAGAAACTTACTAAGATAGAAATACGAAATTAGCATTATTTATTATTTTATGTATTTTCTTCTCATTACTCTGAGAAAGGTGAGAGGATGAGAGGATGTTACACAATTACTACATAGGCTTATGTTTTTGTTTGTATTCGACAAATGACATTGAATTATATTAATTGCTACGTAATTATACTTAAATGAGATTAGCAGACACAGTAAAAGAATAAGTAAACTTTTATTGTATTCTTTCTGCTAAACCCTATTCAAACAGCTCGTTACAGGTTCTTAGTAAAGTAATGTTTTTAGCAGTCTCTGACTTATCTGACTGGCTAATCGTTTAACCACGGACCTAGGTAAGTAAAAGATCTATTAACGTCAACGCAGCTGTGTGAAGAAGATAAAAATATGGTCACACCTTCTATCAGAATGTATGAACAGTAATAGAAGGTAAACGCAGCGTGGGACGCCCTCCTGCCCGCTGGACTGATGACCTTAGGCGGGTGGCGGGTAGTGGTTGGATGAGGAAGGCCGAGGACCGAGTGTTGTGGCGCTCCTTGGGAGAGGCCTATATCCAGCAGAGGATGATTATTGGCTGATGATGATGAATAGAAGGTGTGATGTCATTGGGCCCACCACTTACCATTATTTGGTATTTATTTTACATTTATCCTAAGTGTAGAGTGGTTTATTTAACAGAGGAAAAAATACACGTCTGATATTTTTTCATTCTCTACCCGATTAACGATAAAAAGAGAGGGATAACTATACCTCCTATAGCCTACCAACGAGACCATACGACTCTAGAAACCTTGTTGTCCGACGAGAAACTTCCGCACTTTTGGTTCTAAAAATCGCTTCGCCTCTTTATAAAAACATATCTCTACAACAACAAAAGAATAATAAGAGAATCGTTTGATATTAAAATTTGTATGCATTAATATTTCATGCTGACTAACTGTGAGTATTATTCTGCGATACGAGATAATTTTAGGTATTTTCCTGATTTCCATTTAACATTGCATTATTCATCACATGGCATCTTCGATGCGCTTCAATAATGTAAATAAATTGTCAAGAGCCGGTTTTGGTTGGCTAGAGGAATGAGGAATGAGTGGGTACCTACTTGCCCACCTGATTGAAAATTCGGTCATGGGGCCAACAAACCCGATGTCTTATTTATTTATGGTTTAATTCAACGCACATGTTTGTAGTTAAATAAACAACGGTTGCTAAAAAAAGTATTTGAAACCAATAATACTCACTCTACTCACGGCTTGTAGTACAAGCAAGTGGCGAACCCTATTCATAGAACAATGCGGTCTCAGGACCAAGTCCGGTCCAAACAAATTGATAGTTCTGAAGTTTGCAGCGATTACACTTTTGTACCTTGTCAAACTAGCAAACCACACATTTATTATTTCAAGGATTGACAGTTTGTTTGTTTGACAAAGTACAAAACTGTAATCGCTGCCAACTTCAAACTATCAAGTTGTGTGTGGTGTGTGGACAGTTTTGTACATAATATGTAATACATCAATACGTTGTAATCAAGTACAGTTAAGTTCCTTTTTCAAAATGTTATTGTCATAAACTACATTTTATACGTTCTTATAAACTTACATAAAGCGATATGGGGCCGTCCATTAATCACGTGAGGTCGTTTTTCTCATTTTTTGACCCCCCCTCCCCCCTGGTGATATTTGGTGAGGTTTGGGACCAACCCCCCCTCCCCCCACTGGATCACGTGTATTTTTTTGAAAGTCTATGTAAAGGCAATTTTTGACTAGAAAAAATATAAGTCATACTACAAATCGTTAAAATTTTTGCGCCGTCCAAAATATCGGTTCAGAAATACCAAATTTTTGACAAAAAATTAATACACGTGATGTCTAACAAGAACCCCCCCTCCCCCCTCGTGATGTTTCGTGAGGTTTTCAGTACCCCCTCCCCCCCCCCCTTTGAGCCTCACGTGATTAATGGACGGCCCCATATTATACCTACATCATGATGACGTCTTTATCAGCCGACTCAGCCTTTGTTGCTTGCACGTGGAGAATGGGGGCTACTTAGTAAATTGAATTAAAACACAGAATTCAAGATTGCTTATTTATCACAATTGTTTAGGTTAACATAATTTTCTCTACAGTATGTTGTATTGTTATTTTAAAATGAGTTAAAAAGACAATCGCACAACACAAAAGTTAGTGCAAAAAAATGTGCTATAATGTCAAGAGGATTTGGGATTCGCGACCAAAACCAACGTTATTTATATGGTAGAGCTGGACTATAGATATCATATCAGTCATAGACATAGACACATCGTTTATTTTATATTAGTCCCTGAAAGTCCATGGTGCACGAAGCGTTTGAAGGGTTTATTTAAGCTAAATATACAGTTGATACATCAATATGGGAATAAATCTAGAGGTGATCACAAATCTCGTCATTCTGAACAAGCTGAACAATTATTGCACTGCCACCACCACTACCACCACCACCACCTCTAGCACCTACTCTACACTTTTTAGTTGGACCTGTAGAAAATGACGAGTTGTGTGACCTACTCGTACTTCCGGTTTCTAGTAAGCACCTAGATAATAAATATTTTGAAGCATCCTGTACATACTTATATGAGTTATATGCCATATAGGTAGGCTTCGTAAGTAGTCAAAACATTAGTGTGAAAAACATCGCTGAGATCGGCAGCTTTTCAAATGACCATTAAGCACCTTAATAAATTGAAAGTAAGCAACTCAGCAGCATTTAGGAGATTTCTTCATAATCATAAGGGTAAGTCCATGGGTATAATTTTATTCAATATGCACCATAGAATTTTCAATTTCAATTCAAAAATATTTTATTCATGTGAAGCTTACGACTAAGGTACATGCTTATGAGCCCCAAGCTAGAATGTAGCTTATGTGGGCAAACGCTCATATCAAGTTTCAATGTTATAAGTAATTTTAACAGTTAAATTATGTTATGTAGGTTTTAACTAAGATAGTTTAACACAGGTAAGTATGCATATGCCATGATATACAATCACATAGGTACTCTAAAAATAACACGGTATTCAGAAAAGTAATAAATTATAACGACTGAACAAAAAAATGTTTAAGTACTTTTTTTTTCTTATGAAAGAAGCGACTGTCGCTATTCTGGCTGGCTAAATGGGCCTTTACGGCCGCTATTATATGACAGCACCGCAATTTCATTGTGTTAAATGTACCTACAAAATACCGTACAGTATTGGACTGGAGGAAGACAATGTTGCATCCACTCACCTAATGAAAAATACTTAAATCGATAACTACTTACAACTTGTTACATATTTGGTAGGTACGTATAGAAACATAGGAGTAAGCAGGTAGCCTACTCGGTACTAAGTAAGTAATTATGTTATTACTTATTTATTCTTGGAAATGACGACGTGTACTCAATTCGTGGACACACGTGTTTTTCGATAATTTGACCGTATTCAGTAGATATCTGATATTGCCGCCACATCATATTTATCCATATTTATTACAATGAGGTACTTAAGGGAAATTTGATTCATTTATAAAGCTGCTATTTTTAAAAGCTCTGCAAAAAAAATATATGAATGTAGCGAAAGAATCGTTGATTAAATAACTGGCTGTTTTTTTTTTCGTATTTTATTTTCAGTGAAGAAACTGGCTGGCGTTAGATGTCAGTCGGCAAAAGTCATTCCCACCGTCCCTCCTAGGCACTCCTAGGCAACATAGTGTTTTTTCAGCAGCCACCAGCATAGTTACCTACAATTTCAATAAAATATAAAATAGAAGGTGCATGTCTAATTGATGATAATGAGTGAAAAATTTAAAATCAACATTATTAAGTGACCACAATGTACGCAAAGCCAGATAAGAAAAATCAATCAAACAAATTTTCCGCCTCAACGCAACGGTCATTCAAAATGGCGCCGAAAACCTATAAAATTGTCAATTTTTCACAGATGTGCGTGCATATTAAGTGACCATAATGTACGCATTACTTGCTTACAACAAAATAAACAATCAATCAAATTTTCCGCCTCAACGCAACGGTCATTCAAAATGGCGGCGTAACCTAACCTCAAAATTTTCTATTTTCCACAGATGTGCGTCCGCATCTGGCTGGAGGTGGGCCACAGCTGCAGCCCGCGGCCGCGCAGCCCGCAGGCGCGCCCGCTGTCGCTGGACTGGCGAGTGTGGGTGCGTGGAGTCGGCGGACACGACATCAGCGCCTTTGTACACAAGGTCGTCTTCCATCTGCACCCGTCCACTGCGTTCGTTTATCCGAAGCGAGGTGAGAATACGGGTTTTAGACTGAAATTCTGTGTTATGGGAAAATTATTGGCTGAGGTTTTGGCTGGCTTGTTTGATTGGCCGAGTGATACGAGTTCTGGGGTGGAGACCACGGACAGGCAAACATCGAGTCCACCACGGTAACCGCAACGGTAGATGAATGAGGAAGACCGTTAATGCTGCTGTATTGAGCTATTCTTTAGGAGAGGCCTATGTCCAGCATTGATTGCTGTGTTCATTTGTTGTTAAAATATTAATTTTCCTCTGTCTTGAATTCTGATAAGGTAGGTTACTTAACTAGTTCATTGTTGACAATCGGCCCGGCGGGAGTGATGGCTACTTTAAAGATGCGTTCTCCAACCTAAAAAAAATTATATTGCGGTCTACGGCGGTTAAATACAACGACGAAGCTTATTGTAAATCGTTTTATTATCTTATAATATGCCCTATAACCGGTAATTTATTGCTTCTCGTCCATTAATTATGCATTCTAGATAACTATATTCGGAGTCAAAAATTAAGAATGCTGCCAAACCAGTTTAGACCTTCCGGGTCAATTTACAAATGAATGTTTCCATTTACAAGCGTGTTTAATTACTTCCAGTGATCCAAGAGCCGCCGTACGAGATCCAGGAGTCGGGCTGCGCGTCCATCGACATCCCCATCCACGTGTACCTGAAGCACAGCAGCAAGCCAAAGAAGATCAAGCTCAGATACAGTCTGCACATAGAGGATATTAGTGCGAGCAGCTCCGAGGTGAGCTGCGTGTTCTACGACGTGGAGCGTCCGTCGGAGGCGCTGCGGCGCGCGCTGCTGGCGGGCGGCGGCGAGGCGGCGCCCGGGCCCCGCGCGCTCGTCGTCATCACCAACGAGGCCAAGCCGCACCGGCACCACTCCAAAGTCAAAAAATACAAATTCATCGATTCTAAGAAGCCGTCGAAAAAGCCGCAAGACTGCCCGAAGTGCGGCGACACAAACGTGGACTTTCGCAAGCTACTGCGGAAGGTTTCCATGACGGAGTCCGAGGTGGATCTGGTGTCGCAGCTGTACGCGGCTTGCAGCGGCTACGAGCAGTCGGCCGGCGCGCTGGTGCTGCCGCCCTGGTCCGACCCCATCTACCGCATGCCCGAGCTGCCCCCCTCCCTCCGCCCCGCCGCGAGTGAGAACAACGACTATACTGTGCAATGAGACGAACGTTTATTGTTTTTCATTTTAAGAGACTTAAAAAAAGAAGGTTTTATGTGTTCGACTGCAATATTTTCAGTTTGCTGATCTGAAGTTAGTGAAAGTGCCATTGGTTAAGTCATCTTAACTATGTAGTCTATTGATGCTCATTTTATACAGTTTGTAAGGAGACAGATTTACTTATTGTAACCGAAATGCAGATATTTATTAGATTTTATTATTATAGACAGTTAATTACCTAGATATTTGTTGATGTTTTGTTGTAAGTACCTATATATTATGTCCAAAAGGTATATTCATGTTACATAATGTGCTGTGAAATTTGAGATCTCATTCTAGGAAAATTTGTAGTAGGTATCTACCTAATTACAATTACGTACCTACCTGTTCTTTGCGTTAGGTAACTACCTATCCTTATCATCTTTATCTATCATAGATTTTATCATCATACCTACATGTAGTGTTTAGTGTAAGTTCTAAATATGTACCTATATAGTAAGAAGTGGGTATAATCATTGTAGTACCTATATAGGAACATAGTTTTAAACCTTTATTATTATACTTTTGCAGTTTAAAGGCTATAATAGGGCTATCAAGGAACATTAGAAGATACTTACTTATTTAAGGAGAAGTTTACTGTTATTTATAACCTATCGTATCCAGGTAGAGTCAATTTTTAGAACGCTAAAAACTAATCCTTTCTACAGTTTTTAGATGTACCTAAACCTATCAGTGCAGCTAACTTATGGAGTTAATAAGTTTGTATATTTTTGTATGGTTCAGGCTGCCTCATAAGTACCGATATGTACCTACTACCTACCCATATTTACCTTGTCAAATTCGGTTCATTGATTTTGTTAGTATAACAAGGTACGAAAGTGTATACTTAGCTAGTACCTACTTATGGAGCAGACTGACCTATGCTATGTAGTTAGCTAGTCGGATAGGATGTATGTATAGTAAACTGATACTATGGTATAAGTACTATAATAATACATATTTATCATAATTTATGAAATTAGTCAATTACGATAACAGGGTTTTTAAAATAAAATAGAAGAGATTTAATTTAAGTTAGTAATTGTTGATTGTTATTTTTTTAAATATATCTACATTTTCATGAATATCTACTAAGTATTAATTTAATTTATTCTACTTTTGTAGCTTAGGGGGTGGAGGAGTCTGGGGTTTTGGCCTGTCCACCGGCGAAGTTTTTACTATTCAATATACATCGGGAGTACATCGGTATCTATCTACTAAATACCTACTTAATTTGTTAAGGCAGTGCCGACCCTAGGCTCCCGCGGACTAGGCCGCCTGACTGAGCCAGGCTGATGCTTGCCAGACTACCAGTATAATTAAGTAAAACAGAGCGTGGACCAGACTCCAGACTAGACGTGACTTAAGAATACTATACCTATTTAATACCGATAAGGTAACGAATAGAAAAAAATAGCGGCTTCGGCGAGTAGATAGATGCTAACATTTTTCAATAAGTATTGCAAAAAAACTTGGGTAAGTACTTATACTATGTCCATTATATTATTGGTTTTTTGACATTTGGAATCCCATATATTTGATGACTGCAAAGGAAAACCAACTAGGTATATGTACAGTGCGACAAACTTATCTGTTCCGGTGAGAGCGAAATAAATTGATCCATATCTCATTACTTACTAATGAATTGTATATTGTTAAAATGATGATGATGATTAGATGGGTTTATTAACACCGCAAGAACGAATTAACAATACGGGTAAACTTAAAATCTTATAGAATTAAGAAATATTAGACATTTATGTGAGCTGTCACCGGAACAGATAAGTTAGTGGCACTGTACTTAGTTCTATACCTACTTGTACGTGTTAAGTACTTACAGTCCAACTACAAGTATAAAGTCATATTTTGCAAAGACTTTTTATAATTAACAGTTATTTAACTTAACTACACACACTCACACACCTTGTACTAATGTACTCCCTTGCGGGGTAGGCAGAGGTGCATTGCTGCACCCACTTTTCGCCAGAGTGTTATGTTAGTCCCTTAACTACATTTTTTAAAATAAAATAAGTACCTTTTGTATTGGTTATAGCTTATTAACGGATATGTCCTTAAATAAATATAATAGGTACATATCCATTAAATACGGTTTTTAACAATTATTTAGGATCCACTTCCGTTTTCACGACTTTATAGTTGGACTGTACGTACAGTAAAACTATAAAGTCCTGATCGTATTTAATACATTGAATGCCGACTACGCAATATTGCGTAGGTACGTACATATTACCGTCAATCAGTATTTTATTTTTAAAATGTAGGTATGTAAAAGTAAGTAAATAACTGATCATCATTCATAAAAAGTCTTAGCAAAATCGCACTCTTTGATATCAGGACTTTATAGTTTGACTGTATTTGCTTTTTGCAAAATTTACAAATTCATACATTTTATTTGAAACTCTTATTTAAAAAATCTTTATTCCGAGGATATTTAAAATGACCACAGTTCAATAGACTACGTATTCTGTGGTCACATAAGCTGACACCTGTCAGTGTCAGCTGTGGTATGTGACTGTCAGATTGTGTTTCGAAATTTATGCAAGTTTGGCTTATTTTTGTTCGTCATTGATGTTATTTTACGTTAGATCTCGAATGCATTTATAAATTACTACATTAGCTACAGTTTTCCTTTAATCTTACATTCCGTCAAGACTTCTCAAGCTTTGAATATTTGAAAAATGGTGTGTGTACCGTGCTTCATTGTTCCTGTCCTATTATTCTTGTGGCACAAATTTATTCAGCCCTACGTGCTACGATACTGGAACCCGTGGGCTGTGAAAGATGCTGACGGTAACGTGGTGCCGACGGAATTCCCCTTGAAATGCGAGGGAGGAGTGTGCGCGTTTAGCAGAAAACCCGTCGAGAACAAAGAATCACTTTCCGAGCCTAAGGAGGAAGCCAAAGATACTAACACGTGTCCGAAGGATAGGATAAAAGCAGAGTGAATTGGCGCAATGGCGTTATAAAACCTCAACCAAATAAACAACTACAATGTCATTATTTATTATGAAATGAATTTAGTTTTATGTGCATAGTTTGTCAATCTGTATTAAATTAAAAAGTATTTTTTAAATGTTTGGCCTTGTATTTTTTCATGGAAACATCCTTCTGTGCGAGCAAACACTATGGCTCGCTCATGTCTGTGCCTACCATCCAGTCGCGAGTGTCACACGACCAACACAACCAACAACTACATACTTACAAATTTATAGAGGCTTAATGATTCCTACATAAAGTGGTAGATTAAGAAAAAACATTCTATAAACTTTAATTGAACATTTTATTTGTTACTATTGTAGTATAGTCAGGTTAAAAATACTTTTATGTTGAGGCTAGACAATACTAACATACAGCAAAACTTTTATAAATCATGAATGTCAACTTAATTTTTGCAATTCACAAAATCCTGCTATAACTTTCCTTATTTCACATTGGTAATCAAACATTTAATATGACACTGGGTTGATGGCAGCCTGAGGGTGGAATTCTGAACTTTTCTAACATAAGTATAAACTTAGTATCCATAATACATCAACTTTAAGATTATTTTTACTGTCTAGAGATAATTTAACATGCCTGCTATGATAAAGCTCTTCATTTAACATCCATAAAATAATGAAAAATATTGATAATTAGGTACATGATGCTGAAAAGTTACTTGGGAATAGTTGGGATGGTAGATTTAGAAAGATTCACACAATAGGCTGCCTGAATAAAGAAGTCTTTGTAATTAAAACTTACAATCTATATGCTTTGCACTTCAAGCTATTTCAATTTCTTGAACAGCCTAACATTAATTAAAATTAATACTTAAGAGGAGAGTATAGCTTCGCGATTCTAGCGAAATAGGTATTTAGGAAAAGTATTGCTGTCGCTCGTGCACTCGCCCGCGCCGGGCACCGCACACACACATGCAAGTAGCGTCACGCACACATCGATGCACGCTGCCGCGCCGCCACCGCCGCCACCGCGCCGCCGCGCCGGTTGGCGAGAAATTGCGACCAAACACGGAGTGTCTTCGTCTTACCTTCATATTATTATTTCTGTGTTGTGATTGTTAGTTGTGACTTGTGAGCGAAACTTGAAATTATTGAAGATAAATAGAAAGAAGTATAAGTAATTAGTGATAATTTCATGTGATGTGACTGTGAGTAAGTATTTTATTATGTAGGTAATTACCTACCTAGTAACGAGTTAGTAGGTAAGTACATAAAATGGATTTTTTAACCGACTTCAAAAAAAGGAGGAGGTTCTCAATTCGTCGGGATCTTTTTTTTTTATGTATGTTCACCGATTACTCCGCCGTTTATGGACCGATTTTGAAAATTCTTTTTTTGTTGTATTGGGTTGAGCTCCCAGGTGGTCCCATTTTTTTTTCAGAATTTTATCTCACCCCCAAGGGTGGGTAAAGGGGTAAAAACAGGGTATGAATTTCCATTTTGGGCACATATTAACCGATTCTAATGAAATTAAGAATGTAAATATAGTTCTTATAACAAAAAAATATGATGGTGACCTTGAGCTGATCTGATGATGGAAACGGAAGGCAGTCAGGGGAACTCCTTCTATAGCAACTACTTCGTGTTTAGGCTTGAATGATTCGTATTGATTAGTAGGACTTTTTGGTATCATTTGCACCTTACTTTTGATTGAAAAATATTGCAAATAAACTAAAAACTATAAAATAAAATAATAATTAAAAAAATTAAAAAACCGACTTCAAAAAACCACTAAAATGTAAGAAATAATTTAAGGTTTACACAAATTCTACTCGTATGTGACAGTACAAATATACCTAAGCAGGAACTGTTCTTTTTTGAAGTTGGTGCCATATTTCTTCAGATTACTTTGTCACCGCACCAACATCAAAAGAGAACAGTTCCTGCTTAGGTATATTTGTACTGTCACATACGAGTACAATTTGTGTAAACCTTAAATTATTTCTTACATTTTAGTGGTTTTTTGAAGTCGGTTTTTTAATTTTTTTAATTATGATGATTGGAAAATAGACCTTTTGCCGGTACTTGGACTATCATTTTGTATGTAAGGTTATTTAGATCTATATATGCAGTGAATCTAAAAAACATTATGATAGTTTTGTAAAAATTTAAGTTTATAAGTACCTACTAACAAAGTTTCGGGGCTGTTTATAAATGTTGAGTTGTCTTAGTATTTATTTCTTTTAGCATGAGAAGCAAAAGCAAGGAGTCTAAACTTTCAAGCGAGACACTCGAGCTTATGAGGCAGAGACGCGAATTTCCGTCGGCAGGTGACACTTCGTCAGAACTACGGGTACTCAACAAGCGTATAAAGAAGCTGATACGAAGAGATCTCCGTCGCTCCAACACACGCGCCATAGAAGCAGAAATTGAGCAAAATCGGGGGTCAAAAGTCTTCGTTCAGCAACTTGGGAGAGGCCACTTGACGAAATTGAGGTCTGCAGATGGTAATATCGTTGCCTCTAAGCCGGAGGTTCTTGCAGAAATCGAAAGTTTTTACGGACAACTTTATGCTTTACACGCGCAGAAGTCTGTGGCTCAGCTCACCGATTCCAGAGCGCCACTAATACGCCACTACACTGACGACATCCCTGACGTTGACATAGGCGAGATTAGGATAGCCCTTGAGCAGCTTAAAAACAACAAGGCTCCGGGTGAAGACAGAATTACTACAGAGCTTCTGAAAGCTGGAGGTATTGCAATCCTCGAACAGCTCCAGAGGCTCCTCAATTCGGTTCTTCACAATGGCATTACACCGGAGGCATGGTCTGAGAGCGTCGTGGTATTGTTCTTTAAGAAGGGTGACAAAACCCTTCTGAAGAACTATAGACCGATCTCGCTTTTAAGCCATGTATACAAGCTGTTCTCAAGGGTTATCACGAACCGTCTTGCCCAAAAGTTATCCGAGTTTCAGCCCCCAGAGCAGGCCGGGTTTCGAAAAGGCTTTAGTACAATGTGGTCTATTGTACTACACAGTAAGGCAGATTATACAGAAGACCGAAGAGTATAATCAGCCTCTGAGTCTAGCCTTTGTGGACTATGAAAAAGCCTTCAACTCCATCGAGACCTGGGCAGTTTTGGAATCCTTGCAGAGATGCCAAATCGATTGGCGCTATATCGAGGTGTTGAGATGTCTGTACAATGCCGCTACTATGACTGTCCAAGTACAGGACCACAAGACAAGACCTATCCAACTGCAACGTGGAGTGAGACAGGGGGATGTGATATCTCCGAAACTGTTCACCAATGCATTGGAAGATGTCTTTAAGACGTTGGACTGGAAAGGACATGGCATATGTATAAATGGCGAGTACATGTCACACCTCCGCTTCGCGGACGACATCGTTATTATGGCAGAATCTCTGCAGGAACTCAGCTGGATGCTAAGTGGCCTAAATGCTGCTTCCCGACGTGTAGGCCTCGGTATGAACTTGGACAAGACGAAAGTCATGTACAATGCTCGCATCAAACCGGAGCCGGTCGCCGTTGGTGAGGCAACAATCGAAGTTGTGTAAGAATATGTCTACCTCGGGCAGACTATTCGACTAGGCAGAAGCAACTTCAACAAGGAGGCTGCAAGGCGCATCCAACTGGGTTGGGCTGCATTCGGGAAACTTCGTCACATATTCTCCTCGGCCATTCCTCAGAGACTGAAGACAAAAGTCTTCAACCAGTGCGTCCTGCCAGTGATGACGTATGGTGCAGAGACGTGGACACTGACGGTAGGACTGGTCCACCGATTTAAAGTCGCTCAGCGAGCTATGGAGAGAGCTATGCTTGGGGTTTCTCTGATGGATCGTATCAGAAATGAGGTTATCCGTCAGAGGACTAAGGTTACCGACATAGCTGTCAAAATATGCAAGCTGAAGTGGCAGTGGGCTGGTCATATCTGCCGAAGAACCGATAACCGTTGGGGTAGACGAGTTCTCGAGTGGAGACCACGATCAGGCAAACGCAGCGTGGGACGCCCTCCTGCCCACTGGACTGACGACCTTAGGCGGGTGGCGGGTAGTGGTTGGATGAAGAAGGCCGAGGACCGAGTGTTGTGGCGCTCCTTGGGAGAGGCCTATGTCCAGCAGTGGATGATTATTGGCTGATGATATATATATACTTACCTAAGTAATTATATCATAGAATACATTTTATTATTCGCTTTTGTGGCCTCAAGTCAATTATAGTAAGTATTATATTTTTATCAGTAACTATGTTAGTTTAGATGTAAGTAAATAAAATTTCCTAAGTAACCTAATCCATGTTGAGTGAGGATTAAATATAATATAGTCACTAGTAATTTTTTTGCTTGAAAACCTACCTACTAGTACTTTAAACTTTTCCTATTCACATCTTTTTATATACAGGGTGTCCCAAATTAAAGTGCACATCCAAATTATAGTGACTTAATTTTAAAAACAACTTTTATTTTTCGACTTTTGTAAATTCGTGAAAAAGAATCTACTGTCTATATAGTAAAAAATCTCATAGCCAACAAAGTTTCTATGAATTAGCAAAAATAAAATTCGCAAACAATCAAAAGTCTTAAAACAAAAGATGTTTAGAATGACGAGTTGTGTCACTATGATTCGGATGTGCAATTTAACATGGGACATCCTGTATATATCTATAGATATCGATAACGCAGGCGGGATCCCATCTCTACTATCGACTTCACTATGGACATCCCTATCGTACGTGTGCTTTGCTTCCCCCCCCCGACCCTCAATCGTGCGATAGAGAGCACTGCAGCTCGGGACTGACAATAGGTACTTTTCTTGATGAAATTCTGGTTTTGGGAGAAAACGTTTTACACTAACTAAATATCAACCAATCTCTTTGATTTTAGTGTCAATCGATTCAGCTTAATATATTCTAGGTTTATAGGTTTCGCTTTTTTAAAAAAAATACGTTGTTATTGATCCACAAACGGCTTAATTCAACAATGTCGCAATCACAAAAAAAACACTATTTGAGGTGCCTATAAGTTTGAATCTATAGAAAATTTTGAAAAAAGGAAAACCTATAAACCTAGTTATTCCTTGTGTCAATAACATATTAAAAAATCATGGAGATTGGATAATATTTAGGGGTAGTAAAACGTTTTCTCTTTTTGTATGGACGAGCAAGTGCTATACTCTACTCTTAATATCTGTATGAAACAATGAAGGAATCTAGAATTGAAAAAAACTAGTGTCATTTATTTAAAGTAAAATTCGGAAATGTGATCAATTATACCCAGTATCTTTTCTTAAATTCTAGTATTCTTAACAAATACAACTGAAAATATGATGCAATTGCATAATAAGAATCAAAAATAAAATTAAACAGCTTAGCACTTATTGGAACTTCTATTCTAAAAGGCGGTTTCAGACACATCTATCAGTAAGTACCAGCTTTTTAAATGCTTTGTTAGTAACATGGAAATGGTATACATACAATCAAATAGGTATAAAAAAATACACATACAGTTCTCCTAGAACCTGATTAAAACCTAGTAAAAAAATAGAATCCTTGTTGTTTCATTTCACATGCTGCTGCATCATATTTCCCGCTTACGAATTAAGAAATTAATCCATACAAAACTTTCAACAACACATCATTCCAATAATGCATACTCAACAATGGCTATCAGCTTCTTACTTCACGTTCTTCAGTTCCACTTCGAAGACTAGCGTCGAGTTGGGGGGGATCACTGGTGGGGAGCCTTTAGCACCATATCTGTAAGTTTATGACAATTTAGTAAAGGAGGTAAGGTACTAAAACATACATTTTCTTAGGAATATCAAGATCAAGTGGGGTTATAGTGGTGGTATCTCAGTTGGGTAAAACACCTGAATCACATGATTATGGCAGAGATGCGGACTAGAATCCTGGGTCAATTTGTATCAAAATAAGCTTTTCAGCATTGTCTATTTGGCTGAGGCTCCACTTTTCTCACCACTTCAATGGTTCATAGCTCATACTTTAATAAACATTATAATATCTGCCAATAAACTTACGCCATGGCGGGTGGGCACACGATTTTCCTCTTGCCTCCCACTTTCATGCCAGCGACGCCGATGTCCCACCCAGAGATCACCTCCTTGGACCCCAGCCGGAACTTGAACCCGGGCCCCTTCAGGCAGTTGTCGAACATCTTGTTATTCGACTTTAGGCGACCCTCGTAGTATACCTGTACATGGAACAAGAGTATAATTAATTTGTGAATTGTGAGGTCATTGTAATAAACAAGTCATGGTTGCTAGTGCAGACCATACTTAAGAGTGACTTGTAATAGTGGTTCATATTTAAGACTACTTATTCTTGTCATTGCAAAATATGATTACGTACCTGTACAACTTTGCCGGGCTTTGCTACTGGACCGTTTCCAACTTTCAAGTCTTCAATGGCGACGCCGCCGCTGAGTGCTTTCTTCTCCTTCTTCTCCGCGGGTTCTATTTCCTTTTTGGCTTTCTGTTGCTGTTCCTTCTTCTCTGCCTTTTGCTGAGGTGGCTTTTCATCGGCCTTCTAGTGACAACACAGGGAAATAAGAATAAAATACTAAAATCATCATCAATTTAAATATGAGGAAGAAGAGTCTGAGTAACGGATTGAATTATTGACACCATTGCATGACTGAAAAGGTACTTCCATTGGGCTGAACTTTGGAGGAATACCCAGATGGACCATTTAAGCAGGCTCTATTACTGCTGGTTGGATTGATGTGAAACATAAAAAGATTTCTTCTTACCTTAGCTTTGCCATTGACTTGGGCTCCCGCCGCCTTCTCTTGTGCGAGCTTCTTCTTCAGTCGTCGTTTTGCGCTCTTACTGAGCTTGGATGTGTCAATGTCTGTCTCCAGCGTGCTGTCCACTGTAGTCTCAGCCTCGGCCTCGTCTGATGACTCGGCATCACCATTCTGCTGTGGAGCCTCCTCATCAGAGTCATCATCGTCTTCCTCTTCTTCATCAGAATCTTCCTCATCACTGGGGAATTAGCAGGTTGATTACATGACATGTATAATATTTGTAATTCAAAGCAAATTTACCAATTTATTGTTTATGAGATCAAACCTCTAGATTAAATAATAGTATATTCACACTCAGATCCACCATCCAACACAGCACGACCCATCACGTCCGCACAGCTGGGGTTCCAATGAAGGAAGGGTTTAGGCCTAGTCCAGCATCCCCCACAACATCAAGGACTAAAGATTTACAATCATGTACACACCTGTCATCGGCTGAGGTGTTCACTTTGAAAGACTCATCATTCTCGTCAGTGTCCACATCCTCTCCGTCCAGGAACTTGGCCAGCTGGTCATCATCATCATCGTCGGAGGCGTCGCTGTCATCAGCCGCTGGTGCCTTCTTAGCTGCCTTTTTGTCTTGCTGTAAAGGAACATAATGTGATTGTGAATATCATTTAGAAGAATATTCTCTGTTATGATTTATTAAAGATTTTGTTGTTGCAGTATTGGTAATGCTGGCAAGATCAATGGTATTAAAATTAAAACAGCCAGATCTGTAACAGTGCCTTTCTACCTCTACAGTAAAGGGTTACTACAGGGGTATGTTTATGTTATCATCATCATGAGTAACATGTCCAAATCATCTGCCATCCTAAAATATTGCTTTAATTAAATCATAAAGCCACCAACTGTAGTATACTTTGTCACAACTCTAAAGAATCTAGATGCATGAAATAATCTAGACTATACTAAAGTTTCACTAGCCTTGGGCTTCTTAGCCGCAGCATCATTGCTGGTCTCCAGTTTCCTCTTGTTCTTGGTGTTGACGGGGACCAGCTCCGGGGCCTCCTCCTCATCTTCTTCCTCCTCCTCCTCGTCACCAGACATGTCCTCAAACTCAGGGTCCAAGTATCCCGTTAAGTGGACATTGCTCTTACCTGGAACATTGTATAAGTACAATTAAGTAATTTTTAAAGTACATAATTTTGATTTAGTAATCTAAAGCACAGTATGGTTCATCTCAATCATCTCATTTCCTATATCTTGATAAATGTCCACAAGACTATGTCAGAGAGTACTGCCCTTACTTACACCATAAATGCTATTCTAGTCAAATATCCATAAACAAACTAACCAAGCAACAATAACTTCAAGTAATGCCTATACAACCAGCATGAATCATACCATTACCATTTGTCAAGAATGAAATAGCGTCTCCTGCCTTGAAGTACAGGTCGAGGGGAACCTGGATCTGCTTGGTCTTCTGCAGAGTGGCCACGAGGAAGTTCTTGGACTCCACAACCACCATGACCTGGCAGGCCTCATTGTCTCCGGTGGAGATGTCCAGCGCAGCCTGGGAGATGTGGAACGGCTTCTCCACCACTTGGGTGTACCGCTTGTTAGGTTCCATTATTAGTCCTGAAATGTGAGTATTACATTATAAGTTTGGTGGAGTCCTGTTTGATACTTGCTTTGGTTACATGAAGAAGTAACTATATTGATTCTTTTATTACAATATAGAGGTAGTTTAAATAAAAATCAGGGTAGGTGGGTCATTCACAGTGTAGATTCTATGTACAGTCATGTTGGCGGTTTATGGCAAAAAATATAGAAGTAAATCATGGATTTCCATAATATATGATAAGGATTACAGACCTTTTAACACAGTTTGATTAGGTTAAAACATTTAGATAAAGGCTGTTGGCTCTAAAGCTGGTAGTAATGCAAAATGCACAGCATGACCAGTTTACGCCACACTGTAACATTTTTGTCAACTTAACAAAACGGGAGTTATTCAATTATTACATCAACAGAACTTGCTTTGAAGAAGTTCATAGTAATAAACAAAGGTTCCGAGTACTTCATCTACAGCATTTAGCCATTATCTTCTGAGAAAAGGGGAAAATAACGGCTACACCAACACGTGGTGAACAAACGAAGCCGGCAATATTTCACTTACCCCAAAACATTTTGTCGGTATTTATTTAGCACTGATTAATAATAATGACTAGTTATAATAACTCCAGGAACTGTGGGCGTCAGTTAATTTAACAAATATTACGCCAATTTTCAACGGTAGACCACAAGGAATCTAAAATGAAGAACAAGAAAAAGGGCAACCGCGGAACCGCGCGGTAATAATTAACTGACAGTGACAGATGTCACCGGCGACGGTCGCACAGACTACTATGTCCGGTGACAGTGTTGCCATTTGCGAAAAAGAAAGGTATTTCGCACGCAAAGAAGACCCAGTCAGGCTTTGAGGAGTCTTTTCAAGTATGCATCACTCACTCACTACCAAAAGCTCACTACTATAGTACATTTTATTTTGTTAGAAAGGAAATTCTCCATAATAAGTACATACCAAAAATTCTCCATAAGAATACATAAATATTATACACAGCTCGCACATTCTTTTCTTATGCTTTTTTAAATGGTAAACCTTTACAAGTTCTAACCCAAAGCGCATGTGCATAACATTAACAATAAAAATGTAGGGAAATACAAAAGAAAATGTTTTATAGTTAGTCAGCCAAGAGAAGTAATTATTCTAAGAAGCTGCTATACGGATTAAAGAAATTTTTACCTGGCAACTAAACACAGAGCAATAGATTGGTGTGTCGAAATAAGTTTTCTCCGCCTAGTCTGTGATTCTTTTTTGTTAACTGTCAAAGACGGATACAATAATTCGCAGCCATGGTAATTTATTTTATTAAAAATCCATGTAAATCGTCGAAATCCCCAGTTATTATAGTGCCCAAGTTATTGTGAAACCTTTTAAGTTTATTTTAAGATGTTTTCTGTAAGTATATTTTCAAGAAAATGTTGTGATTTTAGGGTCGTGTCAGGACCAAGACCGTCAAGAAAGCGGCGAAAATTATCATTGAGAAGTACTACACAAGGTTGACTTTGGATTTTGATACCAACAAGAGGATATGTGAGGAAATCGCTATCATTCCCACCAAGCCTCTTCGTAACAAGATCGCTGGGTAAGTTGTATTTTCAATTTATTTACTTGTGTTATTTTAGGTTATATTATGTTTTTCGATTAATGTATCTGATATTGAGTGATTGTTGGTTAAGGCCTGAAATTTTTAATTCTACCTACACGGGATATACGTTTCTATTCATAATTTTATATTTATAGCCTTACAAGGACTTCATAAACTTGAACCCATCACTATAACTCAACATTTCTGTGCTATGTATGAGTACAACAACTGACTGAATTATCATGTTACTTAACAAACCTACAAATTGGGTGCACTAAATATTATAGTCAGTGAAATAAAAGTTAATCAGTGAAATTTCAATTATAATTTAATTAACGGTCAATAAAATTCATTACAGGTTTGCCACCCACTTGATGAGGCGTCTCCGACACTCCCAGGTGCGTGGTATCTCCATCAAGCTTCAAGAGGAGGAGCGTGAGAGACGTGACAACTACGTCCCAGAGGTTTCTGCCCTGGAACATGACATCATTGAGGTTGACCCTGACACCAAGGACATGTTGAAGATGCTCGACTTCAACAACATCAACGGTCTTCAGCTAACTCAGCCTGCCACCTCAAACTACGCTGGCAGACGTTAATTTAAGCTAATAAATACTTTAAAATGTATGTACTGTGTTTAATTTATATTATACCAATTAGGTAGTTCCTAAAAAAATATGATCAATCATGTTCAGTTGAATGAACTGTGGGAAACCTGGACTCATTAGCGTATAATATACTTCCTACCATCGTCCTTGTAAAAGTTCTTTGAGAAGAAAGTTCTTGTCACATTTCACACTGCTCAAAACCCCTGAACCCTGAAGAAGCTCTGGCTGAAACCATAGACAATGAATAACCTAAGGAGAGGACGCTAACGCTAAATTTTATTTACTCATGGCAACACTGATAAAAAAAACTCAAAATAATTGTTTTGCTTTTTCGCTGCTCTTTCGATTTTGTATCGTACTGTAAATTATTTTTGAACTTCCTATTCTATTTTATGAGATAGTAATCTAAGCTACATTTCGTATCTGTAAATCATTTGATTCGTAGTATGAAAAATGGATTGTGTACATGTAGTTGACCACGTAAAGGTTGTTACCGACCACATCGTTCAAGACGACAGGATCACAAAGAGCTTCGACTGTTCAGGTAGTAAATCTATCACTTTTACTGCTTCATCAATTTGCCCGGGATGTCCGTAAGGGTGGGACCACGTCGTGGTCGAATATTAAGGTTATATTTAAAAAATCAATACAGGGAAAGGGAAGTTAATAATCAGCTGTTGTAAAGGGAGGGGAGGGGGGAGAGCGGCACGGGTGACCGTGACTGTTATGACGGAGTTTATTGTCTAAACGTAAAATTTTAATTAAGTCTTGGCTGTATTAGTATTGGTCCTGTTTACCTTCTAACAGTAGGTAGGAAATCATGATTCATAAGATTTATAACCCAATATTTGGGCTTACCTGAAACACTACAATATCATACCAACAGATAAAGGCAGCAATATTTAGCATTTTAAATTTTGAAGTCAGTATTTTGAACTATTTAGCCAGCATAAACAAACATTCTCAGCCATACAATTTTGTAACCTTTCAAAGCTTAAACCTTTCTTAATTAACACCTATGATAATTAAATCATACTTTTACATAAGTAATACAATCTATTGCCAACAGAATGTTCCGTGAAGGACCAGATATGGCTGTGTCTGCATTGCGGGGCGGTGCACTGTGGGCGGTATGTCAATGGCCATGCGGAGAAACATGCACAGGCCACGGACCATCAGCTGTGTATCAGCTGCGACAACTTCTCTGTTTACTGGTAAATTGTGATACCGTGAATGCTTTAATACATCCATTGTTGAAGATTTTATGTCTGTTCGACTTCTTTTCTCTGCAACATCTGAATATTTATAATTTTATGCAGCTGATGGGTATCAGGGTGATTTAAGCATATTATGGTATTAGATGATATGAACTTTGACTATTCATTCTCTGAATAATTATTACAACAGCTAAAAGCTAATTGTTCTAAATTTTCTTACACTTACATATTTTTTAAATATTACAGTTACAAGTGCGATGACTATGTATCAAGTGACACTGATGATCAGATAATAGGCAAACTACGGAAAGTTTTACAACAGAACAGTAGAGTAAATGACAAGGATGGTCTTTTGGAGCAAAGTGAAGAGAACAGTAAAGATGGCAGCCTAGTGTCCAATAACTCGTCAGTACAGAACACGGAACAACCTAGTTCTCCTTTAGGGGCTGAAGAGAGAAATGCATCCTCTGGTGAAACACCTGATGGAAATGATATGAAGGTGCCTACAACTTCTAAGGTGAAGAATTTACAGTAGCTTTTCTGTCAACATACAAATAATCAAAATGAGACATGTTATTGAGTAGTCTTTACAATATGTATAAGGATTAAATTGTCTCTGGCTTTACCTTAATGATATATGTTGTAAATAAAAGGTGAAATTTTTCCCTTATATCTGCTTCTGTGCAGTCACTCGATTCATATCAAGAACCTGTTAGCCTAATTTAAATATTATGTGTGTATTATTAATATCTTTAATGTAATTTCCAGATTGATGAGCCTGTGCGAAACCTGCGACCGCGCTCGCGGAAACGCTCTCACTCTGAAGACAGCAGTTCAGCAGAAAACTCATCTAAAAAAGTCGAAAAAAAGTTATCTTCTATCAATGGAAAGAGTCCAAAAGACAGAAAAGTTGTAGGTCTGAAGAATTTAGGCAACACCTGTTTCATGAACGCGGTGCTGCAGAGTCTTAGCAATATTCAGGAGTTCAGCTGCTATTTCAGCAGTCTACCTTCTTTGGAGATGAAAACTAATGGAAGGAAGGTGTATCATTCAAGGAGTTATACGAGACAGGAGATGACTGATTTAGTAATGGCTGAAGAGCTTAGAAAGGTACTAGTTCATAAAATTATTTATGTTAAGTATTCTTTCTGAAATATTATGATAGTGAGTTATGGCAAAGAAGACAGTGTTATCTCTCAGTGATTTTACAAATCTTTATTCAGTCGCCAAAATAATTTTGCTTCAATTTGAAATGCTATGCCCTTCTGCTGCCCAGGGTGCGCCGAACATTATAAGGAACAGATGATACGTCACTCGATCAGGCTAATTTTGTGTGAAGACCCTTACCGTTACCTATGCCTACTTGTTATTCCTTATTCTGTGTTGTCTAGAGTGGAGACCGCGACTAGGCAAACATACATAGTGTAGGATGCCCTCTGGCTGGATGGGGTGACGACATGCGAAAAGTGGCTGCTCATGCTTGGAGATGGAAAGCTATGGGCCGCAAGCCGATTATGATGATGATTCCTAATTCTTTCTTGTTGCGCTATATCTAATCTCCCCTACGCCTGCAGGTGCTAATAAACCTGTCGACGGGCGGGTGCGGGTCGAAGGGCGCCATCTCGCCGGAGTGCCTGTTCCTGGTGATCTGGAAGGTGGTGCCGAGGTTCCGCGGCTACCAGCAGCAGGACGCGCACGAGTTCCTGCGGTACATGCTCGACAGGTCCGTGTCATATACCTACTAACCTGAAGAGCTAGTACGAGACGCATTTAAGATGTGACAAAAGTTTTGCATCGCCGTCACTCACATCGCGCAGCCTCAAGAGTGAGTGTGACGGAGAACTTTTGTCAGGTCTTATTAGCGCCCTGTGCTATAGGGCCTGGTGGTTGTTTGTTAATATTCGTAATTCTAGCTTTTTTCAGCGAAAAGTTTTCCCATGGAGAATCCAGTATAATAAGTAGCCTATAGCTCTGCCTTCGCCACACCTTTTGATAAAAGTTATAATTCGTGACAATCTAATTTAATAATTATAATCTCATTATAAAATAACCCCCAAAGTGGTGACCCCGACGTGATGTTTGCTATATCTCCTTGCAGATTGCACACGGAGCTGCAGCAGCTACTGCCGGCGGAGGGCAAGGACGCGGCGCGCTCCGCCTCCATCGTCACCGCCGTGTTCGGGGGCACGCTGCAGAGCGAGGTACCACATTTATATATACCACAATAAAAACAAACCTCGTGTCAATAGAACACGCATACCCCAACCCAGCACAGTACTAGCTTGCTATGCTCGCTTGAAAAAGCAGCCTTTCCGAACATAAATTTAAAACCCCTTGATAAGTATCTTCCTGTGTCGGCGAAAAACACTAATGCAGGCCAGGACTATGGCTTGTCGTCGTGGTGATTAGCTTCATTCGCAGATTGCGCAGGGTGCGCCAGACTTATACATATAAGCAACAGTTGATAGTGTGAATTATGCACCTCTTCCATGCCAGCTGTCTCAAATCGCTCATTTTGTGAAACCGTGTAACATGTTTACCTGTCTCATCCAGGTGCGATGCCTCGCCTGCGGTGCCGTCAGCAAGAAGCTGGACCCCTTCCTGGACCTCTCCTTAGAGCTGCCGGACCTGCCCGCGTCCCGCGAGCCCGCCGCGCTGCCCGCCTGCCTCGCCAGCTTCCTGCAGGTGAGTGGTGAAGTAGTAAGTGCGCCGCCCGCTAGATGTCGCTGGAACTAGTGGTTGGTGCACCGCCCGCTAGATGTCGCTGATTCAGGTGATGGTTGAAGTAGTTAGTGCGCCGCCCGCTAGATGTCGCTGGAGCTTGTAGTTAGTTCACCGCCCGCTAGATGTCGCTGACTCAGGTGATTGTTGAAGTAGTTAGTTCGCAGCCCGCTAGATGTCGCTCCTTCAAGTGAGTGTTGTAGCAGTTAGTGCGCCGCCCGCTAGATGTCGCTCCTGGATTGTCGCTGGAGCTTTCCAGTTAGTGCGACGCCTATGTCCGTAATGTCACGTCATGTACAGTTCTCCCATATTAATAATGCGCATGCAAATCTTCGCAAACTGTCGTATTCCCGGAAACACCCGAATCATTGAATCGTAAGAGCACTTGCATTTTGATCCTTGTTCGAAAGAAATAGTAGTCAATATCATGTAACACATAATCGAAAACAATTTGGATCAATCAGTCAAGGGTCTCAAGGTCAAGATCAATATTACTTTTGTGGAATTATAAAGAGCTGCAATTACACATCGTTCTTGTTATTTTTTTCAAATGTGAATTTAATTTCAACTTTAATTATTTTTGACGATGCCATATTATAAGGCACATTTAAGAATAAAATATACTTCACATTGATAGACTTCACTTTGCCAATAAAGCCACACCCAAAAGACCAAGTTTGTAATTGTAATATTATTGTGAATGATCAGCGCTGTAAATAATGTAAAAAAAATTCTTAATGTGAAATGATCAGTGCTGTAAATACTTTTGAACTAAGATTTAATTTTTTTATTATATCAACAACGTTTTTTGACGGTTGACAGCACAACAATAACAACTCAAAATATGATTTTATAAATATTTATAATAATGTGGGATAGTAACACAAAAGAATTGATAAATATAGAGCTAGTGAAAATCTTAAAGCTACCAAAAACATTTATAACGCCGCGCAGTGAGTTATTTTAATGAACATTTCAAGAGCCGTGTGTCCTCACTGCCCTGGCTCGGTTAAACAATACACAATACCAAGAGGGCTAAATATCCACATTGGTAGAATCCACCGAGTACCACAATCGGGTACCTCACAGCCAGATCGGCCTGATGGCTCACCGTCGCCCCGGCCACCGCCACCATGTATCTTGGAGCAGCTAGCACAGTTGAAGAAGAAAGTTCGCGTTTTAAAACATGTGCCCAAAGGTGCAAGACATATGGCAGCAGGAAAACTCGCGGAAGTTATCCAAAGGTGCATGCGGCTGAATGGAGTTGAGGATTGGTTTGAGTTACTTTCTTTCTCATACTCCTGCCTAAAGGTTCCCTCACGTGATAAACAAGACCGTTCGCTTACATCCAAAGTTAAAGCTAATATAATTAGCAGCAGTTTGGAAGAAGATCCTGAAGCTTTTTCAGATAATTTAAATTTTAAACAGAGGTCTCTCTACAAAATCGTAGAAAATAAAGTTTACGACGGAGATCTGGCGGGTGCGGTTCGGATACTTCTGTCTGATTGTTCCATAGCCAACAATAACACTGAAACCCTTAATGCCCTGCAGTCAAAACATCCCCCGCCCTCTCGCGATCTGGTCTACCCGCCCGAACCAAACCTCACTAGCGATCATCTGGTGGTGAAGGGTTCAGATGTTCTGGAAGCGATTAGTTCCTTCAAAAACGGTTCTGCTGGTGGGTTAGATGGCCTTCGCCCAGAACATCTGAAAGAACTTACATCAGCTAGCGCTGGAGACAACGGTGCCACCTTGGTTCGCGCTCTCGTCGACCTATCAAATTTTCTATTAAAGGGTTTGGTTAACCGGGAGGTATGCCCTTTCCTATATGGGGCATCTCTTTGCGCCCTGGGGAAGAGGGATGGCGGCATCCGTCCCGTAGCAGTGGGAAGCGTCATCCGCCGTCTGGTATCAAAATTAGGATGCAGAGCTGCCAGAGAAGCCGCGGTCAAAGTTCTGGAACCGCTGCAGTTGGGCTTTGGCATACCTTTAGGCTGCGAAGCGGCGATCCACGCTACCCGTGCTTTTGCCCTTTCAGCAACTGCAGATAAAGTTATTTTTAAAGTCGACGTCAAAAACGCATTTAACTGCATAGAGCGTGACATCATACTGGATAAGACAAGAGAACACGTCCCTTCATTATACCCATACCTACACCAATGTTACGCATACCCTAGCAACCTCTTTTTTGGCGAACACAAAATCAAATCCCAGGTAGGAGTACAGCAAGGAGATCCGTTGGGCCCATTATTATTTAGCCTGGCTATCCAGGATGTAGTGAAATCCCTACGTTCACCCCTAAACGTCTGGTACTTGGATGACGGCTGCATTGGCGGTAGCCCCGACGAAGTTTTAAATGACATTGAGACTTTAAAAACACAATTCAAAAGAATAGGACTGGAATCAAACCCCGAAAAATGTGAGCTGTTTTCACCAGACAACACGAGCGACAATGCCACACAATTTGGCCTTAAGCTGCCAGGTATAAAGTTGCTGGTGAAGACAAATTTTTCTCTATTAGGCTCTCCAATATTTCCCGAGGGGATACCAAACATATTAAATTCAAAAATTTCAACTTTGAAAGGCACTATGCCCCATTTGAAACACCTACCTGCCCATGTAGCCTTCACCATTCTGCGTAGCTGTCTTTCCATCCCAAAATTAACTTACTTCGCAAGAACAGCCCCCGTCTGGTCCCACAGGACACTGGCAGATACATACGACGCTGTTTTAAAAGAGTTGTCAGAGGTCATCCTTAACATAGAAATGTCTCCATCCCAGTGGGACCAGGCGGCGCTCCCCGTGCGTCACGGCGGCCTCGGCATCCGCCGCCTGCAGGACACCGAGCTCCCGGCTTTTTTGGCTTCCTCACACGGAGTGTTGAATCTAGTCACTCGCATTTTAAAAATTAATGGTGACGGATTCAGCATTCCTTTTGTGGGGGAGGCTGAAAGGTTATGGAGATCTCGGTGTCCTGGAAGCGACGTGCCCGAGCAGCCAGGGGCACAACGGATGTGGGACGATGAGCTGTGTAAGTTGGCCCTGGAACAACTCATGGCACAGAGCACAGGGGAGGAACTCGCCCGTCTACGCTCAGCCTCCTGCCCGGAGTCAGGTGCGTGGCTCCACGCGGTGCCTTCGCCCCACTTGGGGACGTTGTTGGATGGCGACACGCTACGAGTAGCCATAGCGCTCCGCTTAGGATGCAACGTCTGCCACCCACATCGTTGCATTTGCGGGGCGGAGGTCAACGGGCAGGGTCGCCACGGGCTACACTGTGTCCGGAGCGCGGGTAGATTTTCCCGGCACCAAGCGCTAAATGACGTAGTAAAAAGAGGCCTAACATCAGCAGGCATCCCCTGTGCTCTCGAACCAAGGGGGTTGTCTCGTACGGACGGGAAGAGACCAGACGGGTTAACGCTGATTCCGTGGGAGAAAGGCCGCTGTCTACTGTGGGACGCTACTTGCGTGTGCACATTTGCACAATCACACTTAGCGGCCACCACAGTGACAGCGGGCGCTGCCGCGGAGTCAGCGGCGAGGGCAAAAACTTTGAAGTACTCAAATCTTTTGCCTTCATTCATCTTTGTCCCTCTGGCCATAGAGACCACCGGCGCATGGGGAAGGCAGGGGAAAGCCTTTGTGAAAGAAATAGGAAAAAGAATGAGGGACAAGGGGCTCGACCCCCGGTCCGGAGCATTCCTCCTACAAAGGCTCTCCCTTGCCGTCCAGAGGGGCAATGCGGCGTGTATTTTAGGCACATGCACCAGTCATACACCGGACCGCCCCCAATAGGTCAGTTTTAGGTTTCAGTTTCATACATAAAAATATTATTCTAATTCTTAGCGTTTTTTTGTTTATATTTACATACTTAGTTTAATAATTTAGTTAGTTATTAGTGCTTATTTAATTTTATCTAGTTATAAGTTTTGTGTTTAATTGTATTAGTTATATATTCATAATCTTATTAAATAAACTTACGTATTTTTTTAATATAAACCTGTGTTTGAAATCCATTTCTCCTTATAATATAAACCTTGTGTTATTCAAACCTTTTTTCATCCATCTTTACATCAGCTTCAGTAAGACACTTGAAAAGTACCTACTGTAACATTTTCGAAGTAAATTTTAATATTATGGAATATTATGAATTATTGAATCAAATTTCGTTACTGATAAATCAATTATCTCTTTTAGCACCAATTACATAATTCTACTAAAATTTCATTAAGGAAATGCACTTAACCACTCTAAATACATAATAGTTTTCTAACTCTCGGGAATACGACCGTTGCCGAACAATGGCGAAGATTTCTATGTGCATTATCAATTTTGGGGAACTGTATGTAATTTTGTACTATCTTCCATGTGATAACTTAATTAAACCCCTGATTCCCGCCAGGTGGAAGAGCTAGCGGACACGGAGCGCTACCACTGCGCGTCGTGCAAGTGCAAGCAGAAGTCCACCAAGCAGTTCTGGCTGCGGCGGCTGCCCAACGTGCTCTGTCTGCATCTCAAGCGGTTCCGCTGGCATAATTACTTCAGGTATACTTCGTGATGTTCGCCTGATGTGTGCTTTCTTTTTCTATGTAGATTACTGGTTGTGGTCGCGCCAATCTAACCGTGATAGATAAAGATGCTGGTATTTGACTTAGTTACATAGCATCTCTATCGACATTTATAAATTGGTCTAGTGCTAGTTAAACGGTCGTATTTTACGCAAATGAAGGTATAAAGATTAGTGACGTTTGTCTGCTCAGATAAAATGCTGTGCTGCGGGATCAGACCAGCTTGCTTAGCATCTTAATCTACGTAGATAATTGTGATTAATGCATATCCAAAAATCAAGTCGCCGTGTTTAATTACTGCTGGCCTACTTTTGTATTTGAACGCACCTATTTTATTTAACATTTTTCATCACGTTACAGAACCAAAGTGGACACGTCGATATCGTTCCCGCTGTCGGCGCTGGACATGTCCCAGTTCGTGCCGGCGAGCGGGCGCGGCGAGCGCGCGCTGTACGACCTGGCCGCCGTCATCGTGCACCACGGCTCCGGGTCAGTCACACTGTATACGTCATGTAGACGCAGATTGTATATAGTTACAGCATACAAAATGGCGGCGTCTGCTCATAAACGTTGAGAAACTTACTCAATGGCGGAGAATTACTAGTATTCAGTCTGTAGCCAGAAACAGAACCAGTGGACACGTCGATATCGTTCCCGCTGTCGGCGCTGGACATGTCCCAGTTCGTGCCGGCGAGCGGGCGCGGCGAGCGCGCGCTGTACGACCTGGCCGCCGTCATCGTGCACCACGGCTCCGGGTCAGTCACACTCTATACCTACATTATGTAGACCAGGCGGATTACAGAATACAAAATGGCGGCCGTCTACTCATGAACGGGAAGTTGAGAAATTTACTCAATGGCGGAGAATCAATAGGTCCTTACCACAAAAAAAAAAATACAGTATTTAACAGGTGTTTAGAAAGAAAGAAAAAGAAAGAAAGAAGATTTAGCGCTGTCAAACGCCAACAAAATGTGTCAAAATTCTTTTAAACACTTGTTAAACAGTGTTTAAAGTTTATTGTGGTAGTACAGCTTTTATTAAGTCTGTAGCCAGCAACAGAACCAGTGGACACGTCGATATCGTTCCCGCTGTCGGCGCTGGACATGTCCCAGTTCGTGCCGGCGAGCGGGCGCGGCGAGCGCGCGCTGTACGACCTGGCCGCCGTCATCGTGCACCACGGCTCCGGGTCAGTCACACTCTATACCTACATTATGTAGACCAGGCGGATTACAGAATACAAAATGGCGGCCGTCTACTCATGAACGGGAAGTTGAGAAATTTACTCAATGGCGGAGAATCAATAGGTCCTTACCACAAAAAAAAATACAGTATTTAACAGGTGTTTAGAAAGAAAGAAAGAAAGAAAAAGAAAGAAAGAAGATTTAGCGCTGTCAAACGCCAACAAAATGTGTCAAAATTCTTTTAAACACTTGTTAAACAGTGTTTAAAGTTTATTGTGGTAGTACAGCTAGTATTAAGTCTGTAGCCAGCAACAGAACCAGTGGACACGTCGATATCGTTCGTGCCGGCGAGCGGGCGCGGCGAGCGCGCGCTGTACGACCTGGCCGCCGTCATCGTGCACCACGGCTCCGGGTCAGTCACACTGTATACGTCATGTAGACGCAGATTGTATATAGTTACAGCATACAAAATGGCGGCCGTCTACTCATGAACGGGAAGTTGAGAAATTTACGCTATGGCGGAGAATCAATAAGGCCTTACCACAAAAACTTAGACACTATTTAACAGGTGTTTAGCGCTGTCAAACGTCCACAAAATGTTTCAAAATTCTATTTAAACACTTGTTAAACAGTGTTTAAAGTTTATTGTGGTAGTACAGATCGCGCGCTGTACGACCTGGCCGCCGTCATCGTGCACCACGGCTCCGGGTCAGTCACACTGTATACGTCATGTAGACGCAGATTGTATATAGTTACAGCATACAAAATGGCGGCGTCTGCTCATAAACGTTGAGAAACTTACTCAATGGCGGAGAATTACTAGTATTCAGTCTGTAGCCAGCAACAGAACCAGTGGACACGTCGATATCGTTCCCGCTGTCGGCGCTGGACATGTCCCAGTTCGTGCCGGCGAGCGGGCGCGGCGAGCGCGCGCTGTACGACCTGGCCGCCGTCATCGTGCACCACGGCTCCGGGTCAGTCACACTCTCCCCTCTAGCTCTCTCGTGTCGTGGCGGTCAATATATCCCATTGGGTTGTGAGAGAAATGGAACCGATAGCACGCGCACACACTTTGGGCACTATAATCAGTCCCGCGCCGATGGCTGATTTCAAATGAGATTGGCCGCCGTGGTCGAAATTCGACTAGGAGGACATTACATTTATACAAGGTGATTGAAAACCCTCAGAATGCGACTGATAACGCACTAATGCGTTGTAACTCATGCCGCCCGCCTTCCAAATCCTAGGGCGTTTCGTTAAATGTAATTTATGTAATTACTAATTTGTCATTTCTATTTCAGTGCGGGGTCAGGCCACTACACAGCGTTTGCGATAAACGAAGACCAGTGGTTCCACTTCAACGACCAGACGGTGCGGGCGACGGACGCGGAGACGGTGGCTTCGTGCAAGCCCTACATATTGTTCTACATCCGGAGGGAAATATCCCTCCCCCCGCTAGCCACCGCCTTGTGACCGCGGCGCACCAGATAGTTCCCCACGCCACCAACAGATGGCGGTAATCAGGTATTACTCGCACTTTCCACACGGAAATGCAGTGATGTGTCGAATTCGATACGAGTTCGGATATTTTAGCTTGTCAGTGATCTCGTAACGTTCCATATTCAGAGCCAGTATCAAATTTTAAATTAGTTTCGGTGTAATGCGAGTCTCGGCGACTTGCGGCTGCTTGAGGAAGCAGTGGTTAGGAGTATTCGCAACAATCAGTTTTGATTACAAAAGCTTCTTCGCTAGATCTGTAAGGAATACAGGACTTGGTGCCGCCTTTATACGACGGTTGTTGCGGATGGTATTGAAATACATTAATAATCTGTTTTAGATTAACGCAAAATTTGTTTTATGGTACAAATAAATCAAGATACAGGTTTTAAATTGTCGTATTTTTATGTATTCTGCTGACTTTAATATGTCCTCAATAGTTTACACATAGAACCGAAGGAAATATTTTCCAGTACTTTTTTAATGTCTTCTAACATTCAATAGGTAAACATCTTTTAGTGTAAATGAGTTTGAAATCATAAGTTATTTTAATAGCATTCCTAAAAGTGAGCCGGTCTCACTAATTTGTCTTTTCTTTTTACAGGAAATATTTTGTAATACAGGTGTCGTGAGTGGTGTCACCTTGCTAGTTCAAATATGATTGTGTTTCAAAGTGTAACATTAAAACCTGCGTAATGCCTTTTAAGTATATGAAATCAATCTGTAAGTAAAATAGCGTGTATACCTAATCCTACATTGGATAATAATATTTAATAAGTCTATCAAATGCATCATGTTGGTTTTGAAGTAAATTCTTCGTACAATGTAGTAAGTATATTATTATTATTTAATCTAGTATGCATCTTGATTTTGTAAACTCTTAAACATATTTCCCAATTTATCATTACCTGTTTTAGTAATATTCCAAATAACATGACGCATTTGAAAGTACAAAGTTAAATGTATATGTAGCAATAATGAAATATAGCAATGTCTGATCTATGCAGTTGTTAATTAACTCATATAGGAGAGCTTCAAAGTTTATTCAAACATTGCCAGTTATTTACATATACATGAATGTATTATGAATTTTTAAAAATAAACACGAAATAAGACAATGTATTATCGCCATAACCATTTTTTTAGGTTTGCATAAATACTGTGTCTGTTTCATGTATGTACTAGACAAATGCCTTCTCAAATGAAATTCATTTATTACCTAAATACTCAATTCTTAAAGCAGATTAAATGCTTATTATGATGTTTCTGAATCTTTTAATATCTGAATGGCTGATATATTTTACGTCAGGATGCCATATTACCTACTATTTTACAAATAGCTTATTTTACCTTACCTCATTTTGTTAACTTGGGCACAGTTAAGAATAAATACCTGCTAGTGAGACAAGGCTTTTGAAGTAACACTTACTATATCATAATATACAGCATGTTGCAAAAAGGGTATACTAAGCCGAAACCAACGTGTGATAATACATGTGTTAGATATAACATGCTGCACACCTAGGCTTCGGTTTAGTATACCCTTTTTGTAACACCCTGTAGAGTGTGGTAGATTTAGATTGATGTAAACTAAAATTTCCGTTTCGGCAGACAAGTGACCCTAGCAGATATTGTGTATTATGAAACTTATGGAGTTGATAAATATACAGACAGAATGTTAAAACCTGTACCAGGTTGGTAGTACATAGATCTGAGGGTATTGTAGGCACGTCATTCTATCCACACATTGAATAACTTTCATTGGTCCGCTGGTAGTTTTTTTTATTGCACTGTGGTTTTGGGCTCAATCTCAGTAAGTTTTTTTATCATACCTTATTGGTATGGCTCGGATAAATATATCTTTATCGGAATATAAGTTATTCTATAAAACCGTTTCAGCTTTAGCGCAGTTTTTTAAATATTATGATTTCACATATGTTTAGTATTTTATGAGATTATCGACGTTTCGCGCTCGTCCGATAATAATACCTACATCTACAGGTTTTAATAAAGTATGGTGATTATCGTAGGTACAGTCGACTCTATAAACAGGTATAAACTTTTGACCTGTAGTTACTCCATTCCGGTTTGTGAAGTTTGCTTTTGAAATAAGTGTAATACCTAAATAAAATATTATGTGTTATGACTGTGGTTTGCTTTCAATAAAATAGCATTGTTTTCTTAGAACAATTTATAAGTTGAGATTCAACCGAATGCTATGAAATAATAACTACATCGGCTTTTATCACCCTCGTCATAGAAGATATAATGTGATAGTCTTTTAAAATAATACTGTGTACATATTTCTGTTTTTACTCATGTCTTATGTCGTGTAAAGTTGACCACATGTAAATGAATTGATGAAATTATGTGTGGCTAGCTGATCCTTTCACAAGGTATTATGAATGGAGCGAACAAATTATGATTGCAAGTTTTGTGTACTTCATTTACTCGAAGTTGATAGTGATTGAATTTAATAAATTCGCCAATTTAAATACCAAAGCAGTAGTTTTATTTAAACTTCTTACTTATGCAACAGGTGCGAGATCGAAAGAGATAAATAATGTATAGGTAATGGCCAGTTCACAATAAGTACACGATAAGTAACATATACCAGACGTCGCTTGAAGCCTGCGTGGATATCTGAGTTTGCATGGAATACCACCTACATACCTTCATTAATTATGGCAGTCTGTGACTGCGTGCTAGCGGCCAAGTTTATTTACACAGGAAACAATTAAACATTCTTCGCCACCAAGTTAAGTTACCTTCAAAGGATGTGATCTCACTCAATGATATGTGAAGAGAGTGCGGGCTGTCCACGATAGATGAGAAATCTCCCCACGGCCCAGCTCGAATGAATACTCTGCGTTTTTTATTATTATCCACACCGGTGGACCTAAATGTTGCCTGAAAATCTACAGGTCCACTGTCATCCGAGTCATTGTCAATTTTATCTCTTGGCCATGAAACACATTTCGCAACTTTATTTGTTTCATTGATACGGTCTGCATCATTTTTGGCCTCAGCTAAATCTTTTTCATTTGCTGCAGTATTGTTATCAGTTTTACTTTCGTCATTCCAGTTTATAATTTCTATAGCATCTGTTGCAGTTTCTTGTTGAGATGGACAGAAACTATTTGCATTTAAATTATTTTCAGACTTCGTTTTTATAAATTTGAACTCAGCAGGAGTAGCAGTTAAATCTGCGTTTGCAACAGCGATCACATACGTATCGTTTGTCTCTTTATTGACTGTCTTATTATCAATAACTGGTGTTGTTTGTTTTAGATCTATAAATAAATCCATTTTAATATCAGTTTGTGTCGAAGTACTTTGTTTCGAAACATTTTCTTTCACCGTTGCTAACATAAAGTTAGCTTGAGATGCTTGGGTCTTCTTGGATCTTAGTTTTAGCTGCTGTCGCGTTTCTTTGGCTGTCAATGGCACAGAGAAGCAAGTCTTGCAGTCAATGCTTTCCCGTTCTCCTGTGGCGAACCAGCTATTTATTGCTTTTCTCTGCAGACTTGGTGAACGATTGTTCGGTGTCTTAATTTCTGCAACAGTCGGAAGAGTCGCCATTAACGGCAAACTGTATTTTGAAATGAAGTTGGGAGGTGTAGGTGTCGGGACTCTCGCCTCCATGTTTTTTATCGAACCATCTTTGCTATCCGAGGAGCTGCTGTTAGGTATTTGTAAATCTAGATTGCAATCCTTGTCTGCTCGGGTTTTACATTGGCTGGAACTACTGGTAGTGTACATCCAGAAAGTATTATGATCTGGACCAGAGTGCTGATTAAATATTAATATGTTTTCATCGCGACTTTCTTTTTCTAAGTCAATGATTTCCGGTGACCTGACGCCAGATTTAAACCAGCTATAGTTTTCTGGTGTATCTTTACGCTCAGGTACAGCTGGCTCAGATAAATCGCTTTCAGGGTACGAGTCAGAGCTGAGTTGGTAATGTCTGTTGAGCATTGATACGAACTCCCTTCTAATGTCTTCTTCACTGGGTTTATTGCTCCTGTCCCCAAAGAGTTCGTTGTAAACGTAATCTTTAATGCAGTCGCCTCGGTCTTGGCCATGTGTGGAGCTGCAGTGGCCGATGTTCGTTTGTTCCTGTGGCTTCGTGGAGTGGTCCCCACTAGCTGGAGGGAACAATGAGGCGTGGGTGTAGTTCCAGGAATGCTGACAGCGGGGAGAGTCGGGCGATGTGGATTTGTTTCCTGACGACGAGTCTTCGATCGGGTCGCCGTCGCTGTTCAACCAAACAGCGCCAAATGTTGGAACATCTGCAAAATGTGTCGTAAATATCAATGAGTAGGTACCAAATAGGTAAGTATATTCTGTTGGTGCTTATTAATAAATCAAGTTGTTAACAACTAGGTAGGTACCTAAGTACTTAGGCAGTTTTAACCAGAAGTTTAGACAACCGCCTAAAGGCAAGGCTTTCAAATGTAGATATTAACGAACCATCGGCATCGCACACTTTGCCGGGAGCAGCAGGGCGCATTACGTATCATAAGTATACAAATTACAATAAACAGGTGCTAGCTGTTTCTATTACCTAAGGTTTGATAACATACTTTTATAATCATATTTTTAAATCAACTTACGATTTTGTATTTTATTGTTATTACGGTTGATCGGTTTATGTGGTCTCGTCCGACCCATTATTTTGCAATCTTATCTTTAACGATATTAGGTATTATTTAGTTATTTAACAATATTTTATTAACGTTAATAACATAAGTTTTTATTTTTCAAAAGTCAAAAGCAAATTTGAAACTGAAAAACCCTTCAATGTCAATATGACTTGTGCCAAAGACCAAAGACCACATAATGCATAGACCTACTACGAGCCTACTACACAAAAAAAATGCGATCAAAGTAATATACAGGGTGATCAAAGTAATATAGGTACTTACAGTAAAAAAAACCTACGATTCGTCTTAGTATACGTTAATAACTCCTCTACAACTACCATTATACTTACAACTAACTTAATATGGGTTTCCTTAACAATAATAAAAGGGTAAGATGTAAAAAGTAAGACGATGTTCATGTAAAAACATTCGCTATCAGTTAACTTTGGGTGACCATTGACCTACCTTCGGGTGGTTGAACGAAAAAGCTCCCCGCATTACCGATTTACATAAATAAGTAGGAAGATGATTTGGAACTCCCAAAACGAATAAGTAACATTAGCTTGAAATAATGGTATTTGCTAATGCTATCTTTCTAATTTTTTAAACCTATCTTTCAATCTCAATTAATTAACATCTACTTTGAATATTAACAACATCATAAATACATTAATACGTAGGCATGCCTACCTACCTACATCTTTAACAGCACCCTGTCTCCGTGTATATTTCTAAGCGACACTAGGTAACGTTATTTGGACGCCTCTAATGGACTAAGTGCTTGTAAAATGGCCTGCGCCACGGAGCTTTTAATGCAATTTCACCTCCCTTTGTGACAGAGAATTGGCGCAATCAATCCATTTGCACTTTGTTTCGCTACACGGCCAAGTCGGGCCGGCGTCGACCGCCATACAGGGTGCTTTTAGCGATCTAAATGGATACAGTTTTTTGCACTCCACTAGGCAGGGTGGGGGTGGTGTTTTAAACTTTGCCAGCTATTTGCTGGGTCGGCGCTTGGGCACTTATAGTACCTGTGTTGGTAATGTGGCTAGGTGGCTAATGTGGTAGGTAGGCATCATGCCTATGATAACACTGGATAGGGAAATGTCGTTTTTGGTGCACAAGGTCTCTAAATTTTAGGTCAAGTATTTTTAAGTCCAACTTGTTTTTTGTGGGTAAGTAGGTATAAAAAATTTATTTAAAATGACGACCGAATGGCGTAGTGGTTAGTGACCCTGACTACTAAGCCGATGGTCCCGGGTTCGATTCCCGGCTGGGGCAGATATTTGATTAAACACAGATATATGTTCTCGGGTCTTGGATGTGCCCGTAAAATGGCAATAGGCGTGCAATAGGCCCGCCCTCTATTACATTGGGACTAACATAACACTCTGGCGAAAAGTGGGTGCAGCAATGCACCTCTGCCTACCCCGCAAGGGAGTACATTAGTACAAGGCGTGGGTGCGTGTTTTTTTTTTTATTTAAAATTATGACTATGTAAAATGTAACAGGTGCTAGAAAAACTTATAACTAGATAAAATTAAATATTAACTAACTAAATTATTAAACTAAGTAGGTATAAATATAAACGCTATACTAATATATTTTTAGAGAGATAATAATTTAATAGTGCAAATTTTATAAAGATGTACCTATCTCACTAATGCTGGCACACAACACAACTGCACAATGCACAACTGCATACGTGTTATTCTAGGTTACTAGCATTAAGTTCGCCATTGTACAATGTTTTTATGTGCAATAAAGAATTTATAATACTAATAATAAGTATGTGAAAAATATGATTTCTACATTCCTATCCTAGCTATATCGTATAAGCTTTTGTATTTTAAAGTTTAACAGTTACTTAATTTACCTACAAACCTAAGTGAATCATTATTTGTTTTAAGTATCTACTTACTTAGACAAAAAACAGCATGTTGTTTCCGCATGCGTCATAATAACAATAGAAATAGCTCTAATTCGCATAAATTACGGAACTTAAAATCAAGATCTTAAAGTTTTTATCATTAATATTTACCTCACTCCCAAACTGGCCATTAGCAGAGCGAGAATCAAAACAAGATGGCGGCGTTCGAAGTTTGTAATTAGTTATTTTTGTCTATAAAAATGTTTTAATTGGTTTTCGGCTGTGTAACATGTGATTAGCGGGCTACAAAGATGTATATTTGCTTAATGGAAGAGTGTCTGAGATAAAAGCTAGTGATATCGGTGGCGCGATCGCGTTATAATTACAGGGCAGCGGGCGCGGCCGCCGCCCGCCTCTTCCCTTACATGCCACTTAAAACTACACTACACAACACATGCAGCATTATCTCAGATCTTCTGTACAGTATTCAATATGGATATGTAATCTTACTAGGTACTTTCTGAGACTAATTACCTGTCTCACAAAGATGAGTAGAAGAAAATCTCGGACTCTCGGACGGTCGATCGGTAGGTTGGGTATTGGGTAGGTAACTAACCTGGGTTCCCTACGAGTCTTCGAAACTCATTTTTTCGAATATGTATACATCGACAACCTTAAACCGAAGCTTTCACAGTGCGATGGCTTGTTGCTTCGAAGGATTTTTTGTTCGACGTATCTTAACACCGAACATCTTACTACGGCATATTGTTTCTCCAACGTTTATTTGTCCGATGTAACGATACTTCGAAAATATTTGTACAACCGTCTAACAGTTACAATTTCTTGTAGGAACAACATATATACAATGAAATTCATGTAAGTACAATAACAAAATCTCAAAGAATCAAATATAAAAAATTTAAGTCACATTTAAAATTTATAAAAAATTATGTAAGTAGGTAGGTATAATACATGTATGAATACATTTTTTTAAATTTATTTTATTTTATTTTATTAGGAAAGCTAACAGCATGTTTCACACATAATTAATACAATTAAAACATGTATCTTAAAGCTAATTACAAGCTTTCACAGATAAATGTACAGAAGTACCTACTTAGTAACATTAAAAAGTTGTCTCTAGATGTGTTAGACTAAAATATTTGATATAAGCTATATACATAATTTTGTATCAATTTTAAATGTGACTTTTAGATTTTTTATATTTGATTCTTTGAGATTTTGTTATTGTACTTACATGAATTTCATTGTAGTTAGACCATTTATTAAATAAAATACAAAATTTATCAAAAATTAAACATAAAATCCACCCTAGCTTCGTCAAAAATAAAATACAAAAAAAATTAAATAAAACAAACAAACAAACAAAACACAACTTACTTAGCTAAATAAACCACCCCAGGACGCACCCGACCCAAAAGTCCCCATAACGCTAGCATATATAGCTAGTATATATATTTCATTGTATATATGTTGTACCTACAAGAAATTGTAACTGTTAGACGGTTGTACAAATATTTTCGAAGTATCGTTACATCGGACAAATAAACGTTGGAGAAACAATATGCCGTAGTAAGATGTTCGGTGTTAAGATACGTCGAACAAAAAATCCTTCGAAGCAACAAGCCATCGCACTATGAAAGCTTCGGTTTAAGGTTGTCGATGTCTAAATTTATATGCTTCCATAAAACTGCAGCGTCCAAACCAAGCACACCCAACTTCCTTAAAATACATACCTGCAAAACCGTCACCGCCAATAAAGACTGTGATTGTAATTCTATCCTAAGTGCAGGCTCAATAAGGTATCTTGGAGTAATTATAGACCAAAACTTAAACTTCAAAGATCACATTCTCAGCTTATCTAAACGAATCAGAAAAACTGCAAGTATCCTTAAAAAACTGCGCAATTCTGCAGAAACTTCGCTTCTTATTAAAGTATATACTGCTATTACACAATCAATCATCTCATACTGCATCCCAGTTTGGGGAAGTGCAGCTAAAACAACTCTTCTTCACGCCGAAAGAGCACAAAGATGTGTTATAAAAGTTATGTTAAGAAAACCTTTTCGATACCCTACTCAAACTCTTTATAACGATGCTAAATTACTTAATGTTCGTCAACTGTTTATCCTTCGGTTATGCCTCTCTACTCATAAAAAACTAATAAACTCCGATTTATATGACCTCTTACTTAAAAAACGTGTCTTTAAAATTCCTACTACTTACATTAATACTTCTTTCGGTCAACGTTTCGGACAATATATAAGAGCACACGTTTATAACAATATTCTTCAATACTCTAATCTAATACACCTTTCTGTTTCTGAAGCTAAAATTAAGTTAAAAGAGTCTTTACTTAAATTAGATTATGCCTCTACTGAGGTTATTATAGAATAAGATGTGCAATTTGCAGTTAGTCCATTACAATAATTTATTATTTTCTGTTCTGTTCTATTTTTATAATGTGTTACAGTTAAAAGACTGATTAAATATATATATTTTTTTAGAATAATTACATTTTATGTTATATTACTGATGTTACTTTCAATAAGATTTTGATTTTAATGGTACCCCGAGATACGGGCAAAGCCTAGTTCGGGGGCCCCTGTTCATTTTGTGATTTTAAATGTAAGATGTGCGCAAGAATACTTTTTGTTTTGTAAAATAAGATTTAAATTTTACTTAGGTATTATGTGTTTTATGTGCAAATAAACAATTTTTACTTTTTTTTACTTTGATGTATGCATATTCGAAAAAATTAGTTTCGAAGACTCGTAGGGAACCAACTAACCTAGGTATTTGGTAGGAAAATAGGAAAAGGTAAATAATCTCATTTTTCAAGGTGCTTTATGTAAATTATGTATATGTATGTTTATAATTAAGTACTTATGATAAATGAAAAAGTTTAAGCTGTGTGTTAGATAAAACAAACAATGTAGTTACGGCGATCTCGATCTCTTTGTAAGGATATACATATACCTATACCTACCTACCATAGAATGTAAGAACATAAGTATTAAACTCTGCTACCCTATAATAAACGAGTAGCCACTTACTTACATCAAAATATTCATAATACTTCCGACACCATGACAGATGGCTATAGAAATGTGCTAAAACACGCTTGGAAATTGTAAAAAATAAAACGAAACATACGTGTGAAGGAAAGCACTCAGGTCAGGTCGCGTAACTTGTAATCATATCGCTTTTAGTTAAATTGCCTTATAAATATTCACAAGGAATGGTTAGACGGAGGCAGTTGAACTTGTGGTCCCGGGATTATGAAAATACCTATTTACTTATTAATATATGTAATTATACATAGGTAGTGCAATAGTAAGAATTATTGAGACTTTGCGCCATCTAAAACTCGTTCAATGCAGCGCCGTATTTATGGCGAATCGCGACTGTATCGCGAATCGCGATCTACATCGATAACAAACCCGTGCTGCGGCAGCAGATAGAAAAAGCTGGCTATCAGCGCCGGTCTGCCAATAACATGCTATAACCAAACCTGCAGATAATATGTTTAATACAAAAAGCAATCGGCGCTGGCAACAAGCTTTTTTTCTGTACGGCCTTAGAACAGTAAAAAGTAACGCAGTAGAAAGCCTACAAGCCCATAATAAGTTAGATAAGCAAGGTGTTTATTCGTGTGACGCCGGTAGATCAGTATCGCGGTGCGCGCACCACGCTCGCTCCTGTAAACAGTCAAACACTCACAGTTGTAGCCATTACCTACATTTGTAGCAGGGGTTCGTAACATTTATTCTCAGACTAGCGTTTTCCAACGGGCTTGGTTTCGCGTTTATTTAAACCTTGAGCTATGGAAATATACAAGTCCTTGACGGGCTCTAATGTTTGTCAACAATAAGCAGAAAAATTAATATAATTACAGCATAGCCTAGAAATCACACCTTTATTTTTTTGCGGTTCTTAACGTACATATATACGTATGTTTTAGTTCGCAGCCGTAACTGAACGGATCTTCATAATCCTGGTAAGTATTCTGAAAGGAGCATGGCTTTAATCGCATCTTTTGGGTACATGATTATGTTTCCTTAGATACTACAAAGGAACCAGATGTAAACTTGTATGAATAAACTCCATCAAAAACCAAATGTTGTTAAACTCTGTAGCAAAGGCGTAAATGGAAGCAATGATTTGACACTTTTGCCGACCAAATGTTTTTAAGAAACATCGGCTTCTGTTACCCGCCTGGCTAATATAGCCGGCTGTTGTTTTATCAACGCCTCGCTTGCGGATAAAAATGAAACTTTTTGACCAAGTAAGCTTCTAAAAAAACGCGTAATACGTTTTCCAATAATTTATACGGATAACAGTCACAAAAATACGAATAGATTCGATTGGAAAGAATTTGTAGTTTAATTTTATAGTCGTATTATTTTATCTGTCGATTAGGCGTTGCATTCAGACATTCTGACTTTGACTGCCTTTGATGCTAATACCTTAATTGAACAACAACCAATTGCAAGCACCAAACATTAAAAGTTATAGCACGTTTTAGCTATGGATCTGATTTGTCTCTTTACAGACAATAATCTAACGCATAAGTTAGAAATACGAATGTGGCGCCCCCCTCTTACGCTTGAGGTAGTTAACCTGTAACCAGCGGAGTGCTTCTAATTGACACGTTTTGACACAAAATTACGAGTTAATTTCACACTTTTCGTAACAACTTACGTGGCGGTATCATTATTGTTTTAAGTGTTTTTTTTTGTTGTTGAACCGACTTGTGAAAGGAGCTTTGTGTTATTTTATGTGTTTTAATGTTAAAGTTTGTTTTATTATAACTTTTTGGTTTTGAAAGAATTGGTTTAGCTGTAAGAGTAGCGTAGTTATGGTTTAAATAAATAAATAAATAAATAAATAAAGTGGTAAGTATTAAATTCGAACGTTAAACCTCACTGGGTGAAATTTTATCAATAATCGGGACCATTGCATAATGACGTTATGTATACGTTGGTATTTTATTTTTTAATTAATTATATATACACAACATTTATCCCTCATAAAAATAACCTAAAACACTGTCATAATCTATTTTCAACAACTTTCAGATCTTTGGGATGAGTATGTAGATGGTACGTATACTTACTATTATCATTTTCTTTACACAAAACTTATCCATAAATAAACAAAATGATACTCCCATAATAGTTGTAAGTTATAAGTCCATTACTTAACACCACTCAATAAAAATTACTGCCAATTTCTGACTCATCTTTTGTTCCGAAACCGTGAGAAAGGTTTTTTTTTCTAAAGAAGCAAATCAGCCAGTGTTAGCAAACAGATATGATGTTCTATTTTCAAATGTTTTTTTTTTCTTTGTCGGCTGAGTGTCAATTATTATTGGATGAGGTCTGAGAGGCCGGGATGTGAGATCTTATCGTCATGTGTTTACACATTAGAATCAAAGAATAGCGCCATTGCTTTTAATCATGATTGACTTTTTGTTATTGTTGGTTTGCTACTCATAAATAATATTATTTGCGCTTTTAACTTAAATAGAAAACATGTATTCTATGATAGGTACTTTAAAAATATGATTGTGTATGTTGTGTCGTCAATATGCTTAATGACATGGGAAAATATTATTCTAATTCCGAGGGGCACCCAATTGAAAATTTACCCGAAAGTAAATATTTACGAAACTATTTTGTTTTATAAAAAAAAATCTAACTCAACATTTATACATATGTGGCGTACTCACCACACATAAATATATTTATCATTATATTTAATTATTTAGCTATTAAAAATATTTACACTTACACTATACAAAATAAGAAATAAAATTATAATCTAAAAATATCTATTTATATACCTACACCTATATTATTATATGATACAAAACATTATCTATTTATATCATAATTACCTACACACAAATACACGACAAAATTATAACACCTTATTTTTGTTGTCAGTGGTTAAAAATGTGATACACACTTTGCCGTTTTTATTATGCGCTTACCCGCGAATTCTGTGCGCGCGAGCAAGCGCGCATCAGTCGCCAGTCGTGAACTACAACTCCGCGGCCATAACATTATTTGTTTGCGCTCTCCGCTGTTACGCGATTATCGACCATACGCCTTTGTGATAAAGACTATTGACTGTTTGTGTTTCGTGTAACTTATGTAAAAACTGTTCGTGTGATTTCTTCTTTCACTCCTTCTATTCTATATTTCTATATTTCCTGTGTGTGTTAGTGTGACGTTAATAAACTGTACATATTTTTGGAGTTCGGACTTTTAATTTATATCGTCGCACCTCAACATACCTAAATTGGTGACCCCTTTGTTGGACCGTGAAATATAAAGAAGATGACGGACAGTGAAGCAGATACTGCAGAGTCGCAGCCACCTACGCCGCGCGCGAGGAAGCGCGTCCCGGTGACCGCGGTAGACCAGCCCGACGTGTGCCGAGTGGGCGTAAAGGTACCCCCGTTTTGGCCCGAGAAACCGGCGATTTGGTTCGCGCAACTCGAGGGCCAATTCGTTATTTCACGCATAACGGATGACACCACCAAGTTCTACCACGTCATCGGGCAGCTCGAGCACCAGTATGCGGCAGAGGTCGAAGATATAATTACTTCGCCTCCCGATGCCGACAAGTATGAGAAGCTGAAGTCGGAGCTCATCAAGCGGCTGTGCGTCTCCAGGGAGAACAAGGTGAAGCAGCTGTTGATGCACGAGGAGCTGGGCGACCGCAAGCCCACACAGTTCCTGCGTCACCTGCGTCACCTCGGTGGTCCTGACGTCCCAGAGGACTTCCTCAAGACCATCTGGACCAGCCGACTGCCCAGCAGCATGCAGACCATCGTGGCATCCCAGGCGACCTCCAGCCTCGATGCGCTGGCTGAGCTAGCGGATAGAATCCACGACATCGTGCCAGGACACCACGTCTCAGCCGTGGCCAGCTCAAGGCCAACGTCGACAATGGAGGAGATGGCGAAGCAGATAGCAGCGTTGACGAAGCAGGTCAGCGCACTCACAGCCCACGTCCACGGCGACCGATCCCGATCCCGCGACCGACGACCACCACAGCGACGTGACCGCCGATCACCTTCGACCCGTTCCCAGTCCAGCTACAGGAGGCATCCGATCTGCTGGCACCACTGGAGGTTCAGGGACCAGGCGAAGCGATGCATCCAGCCCTGCGACTTCACGGCGGGAAACGGCCAAGAGGGCCGGAAGTAGCGACGACCGTACCCTCCAACGCCACCGCCACAAGTCGCCTCTTCGTGACAGACCGTCGATCTGGACTGCAATATCTGGTCGATACCGGAAGTGACTTGTGCGTCTTCCCCAGATCGGCACTTCGTGAGCGACGTACAAAGACTGATTATGAACTGTGTGCCGCCAATGGTTCGACCATATATACCTACGGCTCAGTGCACCTTACTCTAAATTTAGGTTTACGCCGAGATTTCAATTGGACATTTACTGTAGCTGATGTTACTAAACCCATCATAGGTGTTGATTTCTTATCATTCTACAACCTTGTGGTAGACATAAGAAATCAATGCCTATGTGACAACACTACTAGCCTTTCTAGTATAGCTGTACCTGCTGATGATGATGAATTTTCTTGTGTTTACAGTGTGAAGGTCTCGACTGGCGACTCCAGGTATCATAAAATCCTTTCAGAGTTCCCTGACATTACACGGCCAGCCGGCTCACCACGTACACCTAAACACAACACACAACACCACATCCGCACCACCCCAGGTCCTCCAGTGTCGTGTTCCCCGCGCCGACTCGCCCCGGACAAACTCAAAATTGCGAAGTCGGAGTTCGAGGCAATGTTGGCGAATGGCACGGCTCGTCCCTCCGAGAGTCCTTGGGCGTCTCCTCTTCACCTGGCGCCGAAGAAGGACAACGGATGGCGTCCTTGCGGTGATTATCGGGCGTTGAACGCCAGAACGGTACCGGACAAATACCCAATCAGGCACATCCATGACTTTTCTCACAGTCTGTCGGGGTGTACGATCTTCTCCACGCTGGATTTGGTTAAGGCATATAATCAGATCCCAGTTTTCCCAGGGGATATCGCGAAAACCGCGATCACTACACCCTTCGGACTCTTCGAGTTTCCGTTCATGACGTTCGGCTTACGGAATGCAGGTCAAACTTTCCAGAGATTTGTTGACGAACTGACTCGTGGCCTAGATTTTTGTTACCCATTCCTGGACGATTTTTTGATCTTTTCCAGGACCCAGGAAGAGCACGAGAACCACTTACGCCAAATATTTTCCAGGCTGCAGGAATACGGCATGCTCCTGAATACAGCGAAGTGTGTTTTCGGCGCACCTGAGGTAACATTTCTAGGCTACACGATCAACAAAGACGGCACCAAACCTCTGGAAAGCAAAGTGCAGGCAATAAGGGAGTTTCCTGTACCAACCACGGCAAGGCAGCTCAGGCGTTTCCTCGGCATGGTCAATTTCTACCGCCGATTTTTGCCCAATGCTGCCCTAACTCAGGCTCCCCTTAACGCTTTGCTGACCGGTTCCATAAAGGCATCACAGCCCGTCGACGTGAGCGGAAACTCGCTGAAGGCCTTTAGCGACATCAAGGACAGCCTCTGTAGCGCAGCGCTACTGGCTCATCCGGATACGCAGGCCAAACTGAGTCTAGTCACGGATGCGTCTGATTCGGCGATGGGCGGTGTTTTGCAGCAGTACAAGGATGGGATTTGGCAGCCTCTAGCATTTTTCTCCCGCAAATTGAGCCCTACGCAGGTGAAATACTCACCCTACGACCGGGAGCTCCTTGCGATTTACGAGAGCATCAGATACTTTCGGCACATGCTAGAGGCCAGGCACTTCACCATCTATACTGACCACAAGCCGCTGTGTTTCGCTTTCCACGAACGGAAGCGTAACTGTTCGCCACGTCAGTATAGACACCTGGACTTTATATCTCAGTTCACCACCGATATCCAGCACATTGCTGGCAAGGATAACGTGGTGGCTGACACGCTCTCTCGTGTTGAGGAGCTACACAGTCCAGTCAACGGTGAAGTATTAGCCGAATCCCAAGCTTCAGACATGGAGCTTATCCAGTTGCTGCAGGGTGAATCATCACTTCGGCTAGCAAAGGTACCAATTCCTGGGTGTCGTACTGAATTGTACTGTGATATCAGCACACCGACCCCCAGGCCATTCGTACCTAAGCCTTTGCGCAGGGCCATTTTCGACTGCCTACACTCGATGAGTCACCCTGGAGCCAATGCTAGTGCCAAACTTGTAGCACAGCGCTACGTTTGGCCACTGATGAGGAAAGACTGCCGCGAATGGGCTAAGGCATGTCTAGACTGTCAGCGTTGCAAGGTTACCCGACATGTGTCCGCGCCTTTGGGCACACTTGACGTACCTGCAACGCGATTTAGACATGTCCATATAGACCTCATCGGCCCTCTTCCTCCTTCCAATGGATTCCGGTACTGCTTGACAGCCGTCGATCGCTTCACGCGATGGCCGGAAGCTGTCCCAATTACCGATATCACAGCGGAATCAGTGGCTAAAGCGCTTCTAGCTTGCTGGATGTCCAGGTACGGCTGCCCAACCTCCATCGTTACCGATAGGGGCCGGCAGTTTGAGTCTGCCCTCTTCCAGCACCTGTCCAAGTTTGTCGGATTCCAGCACCGAAGGACCACCGCTTATCATCCGCAGTGCAACGGGTTGGTGGAGCGTTTTCACCGGCAGCTCAAGGCTGCAATCATGTGCCACGCTGACACCACCTGGACCGAGTCGCTCCCGCTCGTTTTACTCGGCATCAGGAGTGCCTTCAAGGAAGACCTCCAGAGTTCCTCTGCCGAGCTGCTGTATGGCGAACCATTACGCCTGCCGGGTGAGTTTTTCAACTCCACAGCCATCGGTCATACGACCGACGTGACTGAGTTTTCCACCCGTCTCAAGTCATTCGCCAACAAATTGCGACCAACTCCAACTTCGCACCACGTCAATCACAAGACCTTCGTTTTTAAGGATCTCGCCACTTGCAGCCACGTATTCCTTCGAGAAGACGCGCTGCGAGGCTCACTCCAACCCGCATACACGGGCCCGCACAAAGTCTTGGAGCGCATCAGTGCCAAGGTTTTTAAGTTAGATGTCAAGGGCAAAGCCGTAACAGTATCTGTGGACCGCATAAAACCAGCCTACATACTGACGGACTCAGACACCCTTGACCAGCAACCTGACGTCACGCCTGCACCTGCACCTGACGTCACGCCTGCACCTGACGTCACACCTGCACCGGTACCTGACGTCACTCGTGCATCTCCACCTCAACCTCCCATTAAAACGACTCGTTCTGGGCGGAGAGTTCGGTTTCCCGATTTTTATCGCCCGTAACCCGGTCTCTGGAGGGGGGTGATGTGGCGTACTCACCACACATAAATATATTTATCATTATATTTAATTATTTAGCTATTAAAAATATTTACACTTACACTATACAAAATAAGAAATAAAATTATAATCTAAAAATATCTATTTATATACCTACACCTATATTATTATATGATACAAAACATTATCTATTTATATCATAATTACTTACACACAAATACACGACAAAATTATAACACCTTATTTTTGTTGTCAGTGGTTAAAAATGTGATACACACTTTGCCGTTTTTATTATGCGCTTACCCGCGAATTCTGTGCGCGCGAGCAAGCGCGCATCAGTCGCCAGTCGTGAACTACAACTCCGCGGCCATAACATTATTTGTTTGCGCTCTCCGCTGTTACGCGATTATCGACCATACGCCTTTGTGATAAAGACTATTGACTGTTTGTGTTTCGTGTAACTTATGTAATACTGTTCGTGTGATTTCTTCTTTCACTCCTTCTATTCTATATTTCTATATTTCCTGTGTGTGTTAGTGTGACGTTAATAAACTGTACATATTTTTGGAGTTCGGACTTTTAATTTATATCGTCGCACCTCAACATACCTAAACATAAATCCCTGCAAACCTACTATCAAACAGCCATAGTTTCACCCAAAAGTCTAATCAGACGTTTAGGCGGCGCTCACACGGCGTCCAAAAGGCAGCGGTGCATTAGTGCGCCCTGTAATCACGCCCTAATGCCGGCTAATCACACGAGCCGACTACCACTCACTTCACTAGACACACACACACACACAAACACACACACAGTGTAGCACTGGACAAATGGAGTTGAGTAATTAGACCAATATCAGGTAATCGGAATAGCTAATTTACCTAAAGCTGACCTGAACGGAATTAACTAGGTGTTAAATTAACCACGCAAGTGTGGCCTGAATCCATATACCTACTCCGATTCCGCAGTCAGTTTTGATGACGAATACATGAAAGGAGGTCCGCAACAACTAATAATGCATACAACTAATTATGTGACTGTAGTGCAGTTCTAATGCTTCTCACTTACACAGTTACCCCATAATAAACTCTTTATTAGTATTTCAGTACAGATGTTAATAAAATAGTTATATTGTTATTTTTAAACAGCATAGTCACAGGCTGCAAGTACAATTACTACGCAAGTCGTAGCACGGGAGTTGGCTACGGCGCGGCGTAGCGCTGGTTGCTACGGCACGGCGTAGCGAGTAGTTTCTTACAGAAAATAATTCAACGCGAGATAAACCTTTCATTGTTATTTATGTATTATTAATTAGTTATACAAAAAAAACTATCTGATATTAAAATGAAAAGATACGTAATTTATCAAAAATACAGCAATAATCTCAGAATTCTGGGTTTAAAATAGTACAATAACAGATGAATAACAGTAATTATACCTATCATCCCATTAAAATTCGTATTCAATAACAATGCATATCCAAAATATGTTACTAAACTGTTTCTATTGACGGCGCGGCGTCCTTGTTACACCGAGACCTCAATCTCAACAAAGCTAAGGATCATAATTATTACACAAACAATAACCCATTGTGGCCTTATAATAGGACAGGCGAAAAACATTCAATCGCCGCTGATTGAAAAGCAATTCAGAAATCAACGTTTGAAAAGGCGATCGTAGAACAAGCTTTGTTGTACAATAAAACGCTAGTCAAACTAATAATAATTGAAATGCAACGTTGCGTCAGCGGTGTCTCATTGAGAATAGGGGTACTATTCATCGCTTCATGAGTATAAAACAATCATTTGGACAGTTCAAAGCGCCGCGGCTTCGCAACGCAATGTTGACGCGGGGTCCAAGTTATACGCTAAATAAATAACACCACTCTGGCACCACATTGACTGTACATCTTATTATTATTCTTTGAAACAAATTCTGATAGCCACGGCCATGACGTATTCTTATGCGATAGCGAAAGGTTACCTTACATAGTACCAATGAACAAACCGAAGGCCCGATCCAGGTAAAGTATAAAATCCGCAAGTTTCTATTCATTTGAAGAACTTATCTCTACTTATTGCAGTTTTACACAAATATTATATCTGTACGCATTTACTTAATTCATAAAACAAAAGACGCTGACTTTTGTGTGTTGCCCATAGACTTAGTATATACTAGCGTGTTGCCGGACGCTTTCTTTCAACTATTACAATAGTATGCGAGAGACACCGAAAACGTTCGTAAATTCTTCTAATATTCGACCATCCAATCGCTGTAAGCTTGTTATTTGCACCACCCCGGCGCGGGTGCTGAGTCACTGCGCGGCTCCTTCTATCCACGTCTCACCACACCCCCGCGGCACCACGCGCCTCTTTGTAACACGCTTACAAGTTACAACACATTGTGTTGTGTACCTACGCAACAAGCCTCTTGTTCCTGAACACATACACTGCTGCATCAGCCTGTAACCGTCGTTGCTGGACATATGTCTCTCTCAAGAACCACAATACTCTGTCCTCGGTTTTTTTCATCCAGCCACTACAGGCCACCGTAAGGTCTTCAGCAGGGAGTACGGTGGCCCACGCTACGTTTGCCTGTTCGTGGTCTTCACTCGAGAACTCTTTTACCCCGCCGGTGAAATTGATTTTCCACATGCATTAGTGAAATTGATTCTTTTTCTCCTTTGTAGATACTTATTTATATGTCCACTTACTATTTTATGAACACCGAATAATAAAACCATTAGGTATGTAAGTAAACGTTATCAAAGCAACAAATTCAAAACACTACATTTCGGCATGAAGGAAAGACGTGCAATAATTGACGTAAATGTATGCCTTTGTTCGCACTGGCGAGGCGGGTTGCGGGAACGTATGTCTGTCAGGCTGCTGCTGCTATATGCTAGCTTCAACTAGTTTCATGCGAAATGCACAAAGCACTCGAACAACAAGAGCTGGCAAAGGCGAATGATACAAAGGAAGATTAAACTCTATTTACACACATATACTGGCTATTTGGCTTCATATATACAGGTATATAAGTACAAATGCAATATATGCTATACATACGGATTCGGCCAAAGGCTTGTTCTTCGCTTTCGTATTATCAGATATTTTATTTTGCTACCTCGGATATTCGTGAACCGTAAATTGGGATGTTGCTTGCGTATTCAAATACAGAGTGGAGCGAAGAGTAATATAATAGTTAATATTTTAATTAAAAGAAAGAATGTCGTGATTTGCCGTCGTTGGTGGGACGAGTCATAATCAGGAAATTAAAATATCTTAGGTAACTAGGTAGGAGGCACGAAAAAATCACAATTCACTCCTTTGTTTATGGACGCACCAGCATCATCCCAATTTGCAAGAATGGGAGAGCTTTCTCCCTCCTCCCGCGCCCCCTTAAGAAGGGCGTCGCTGTGTTTATGTAAAGTAGCCACATAGGAGCAAGTATGTGAAAACATTTCCACCCGCGGCCGCGCAAACAGTGACGTTGTTCCAATATTCACATTGCGTGGTGTTGTGTTACAATGTAGGTACAATAGAGGGAGAATAAATACTTAATACGTAGAATGTACTTAGAAATTGTACACGGGCCAGTACAGTTTTCACAAATAGTAATTTGGTACTTTCCCTGTTAAAAAGAATAGCAAGGCTTTTTACAATTAAAGGTATTATAATGTACTCACTTAACATTTTTATTGAGCTTTCCTGAAAACTTTAATATTTGCCAAATAACAAAGTAATTTCCGTCTTTCGCAACTAGTTCCCAGTTTCTGCCCTCGCACTTTCTTGGGGAGGCCTCGAGTGAGAATATTAGCATAGCGCTTGCCGGCGGCGGCTGCGTAACCTAATATACGTTTGTCACCCCCTACTACTCATACGTGCCTGGTACCAAGTTGGCACACTATTTTTTTTAACCGATGGCAAATCTGATATAAATAGGATGTATGTAGGTGTATGTATTATATGTAGGTGTATCTACAACTAAATCTAAAACTGAACACCTACATAGCATATAAGTTTCCAGTTTTTCTTATGATTGTTTGCATACAGTCACATCATTTTCTAAACATAAATGTACTCGTACGAGTAGAAAATATTCATTTTTGTGCTCCTTTACAGTGTCACACATAATACTTAGAAAAACTGCCACCGTTTCGTCTTTTGTTTTAACGGGACAACGATAAATAATTTTGGAGTGGCACCAACTATTTTCAAATCTCTTCAACTGAGCCAGCGCGGGTCAGGTCACCTCTTCAACTAAAAGAATGTGAAAGCAAACAGCGTATGTCAAGAGGAGATAAACATACACACAGAAAGAGCGATGATTGCTCGAGACCAGTAGAAATGAACCTGGTACTTGTGTGTAGTGGCTACTCGACTGGGCTATCGACTCTTCGAAGTAGTTCTACGTTGTATTGCAAACTCAAATGCGCGTGTAAATGATTTTAAATGAGTTTTGCCGTGTTTTCAACCATTCGGATTGACATGCGATTTTAAAATTATTAAGTACATATTGAAACGTGGAGAAGGGAAAGACTTCGCATAAAACATTACAAAAATCTATGTAATATCTTTAGGCTAGGAATTGTTCTTGGTTCGGTTGTGGGTTCTTTAGGACAGCCGAGCCGTATGAATAACAAAATCTAATGATTTGCTTAACTTATTTGTAAAACATTGTAGATTTGCTATCTAGCCCACCTTATAAAATACAGCTTCTAATATGTTAAGGTAGATAGCTACATAGATAGACCCACTCAGCACTTACCTACGTGGAGAACAGTGCGGGTCGCTGTTGACTCGACGTGAAACCGAACACCACGCTCTTCGTCTACTCACTAGGTATATTGTCACTGCTCTTTTGTTTTGGGCAACTTCAGTTGTGCTTACGAGCAAATGGGTCATAAAAAGTGGTTGGAACTTGTATGAAATATCATAATTTTATGCAATTGAAGATCTATTATATTAAGATATTCAGTAAAAATTCTCGGCATTGCCGGCATTTTGTACAAGGATTATAATTAACATTTATGGCATAAGGCTGTGTTACCAGTAGGTAAATTGTGAGTCACCGACTGAGTGGGCGGCGAGGCGTATTGGTTTAGTATGCCGAGTGATCACAGTTTGCTAGTTTTGCGCTCTCTCAACGAAATTTTCAGTAACACTGATGCGCGCCTATAGTGTGTAAACTACACTTACTAGGCCTAAAAGTGAAGGAGGTAAATTTCGTTACGGTATACAATAAGTTATTAAATGAGTAAAAAGGTTACCTTAAAATTATGGAAAATCAAACGTACGCAATACGTCCGGTCAACTCGTAAGCAAGTGGTCCAATCAGCGGCCGCTCAAGTGTGCGCGGGAGTCACTCAATAAACGTATTTATTTACATGTGTTTACCCGATGTGTTTCTAATGAGCCCTCTGTTTCACCGAGAATTAATACCCACTACCAGTCTTTTATATTCAAAACAAATAAATCTTCGACGAATAAATAAATAAAGTAGGTATTTTTCTACGGCTAGCGTTCGGATGGAATTTCCAAATATTTGTGGTAAAACTTTCCGACGTTAATGAGCTACCGTTATTGAGTAAGTTCAGTGCTTATGCCTTGCATCATATCGTAGAATAGGCTAAGTAGCTGGCTGTATGTAAGTTCATCTCTACGGCGACAAGAAGGGAAGAAGGGTAGGACATTTTACTGAAAGGTGAACTTATGTCATTTTTGAAATAAATACATCATTCATAGAATTTTACAAGGAATCTACGTTACAACCAATCCTTAATTTATTCTCATTCAACCTACCGACCCTAAAATAGCGGTGTCATAAGTTTGTCGTGTATACAGTCTATTCGATCGATCGAGAGATGTTTAAACGCTAATCCTTTAAAATGCGTATTGCGCCCATTTCTCTAAATTTACTATAAGCATCTACATATTTTGATAAATACCTTCATCAGAATTCGCCTAGAATAACAAAACATATTTGGTAACGCAAACATCACCCGTTCAATCAAAGCGATTTTGCTTCAACCAGAGTCAATATTTGCTCCAAATAAGTAAGAAAATAAAATTCATCTACACAATTGATAACAAAACATATTTGTAGGTAAATTACTTAGGTGAATTAAAAAAAAAAACTTAATTTATTGTTTCCCCCACTTAGATAGCTTGTTGCTAAAAGTAAAAATCTTGATCAAATAATTTCCATAATATAATAGATACTTACGGTACTTAGGTCATGTACTTTTACATCTTACAAAAACAAATGCGCAATGGTTTTTCATTAAATCATTATTTTATTAAGTAGCCATTTGTTCATTTCAATTGGACCCTCAATTATTATTCAAAAGTGACTAAGTACTAACACACATACGCAGTAACAAAATACTTTTATTCTTCTATGATAGTTTCCCCTCTATCCTATAACGTGCCTATAACAAATCAAACAAATCAAAATTCGTAAATAAAATCGAAACCCGCCGCGTCATCTAAACCAACTTCGATTTTCAAAATGATCTGCCGTGGACATTCCGACCAGAGTTTGCCTCCATTGTGCCTCCTCTAATGCAAACACTTGGACCAAATCATTCCGAGAAGTGTATTGTACCCTCTAGATTTCAATACCTCTCGCCGTAGGTGACGGTTGAAACGCATCCAGTTATATTATAATGTATTTATACTAACACGTGTGGGACGCTGTTGACATTTTCCTGTGAAGACAAATATTGCTCGGGTGATGGCGGAATGAGGATGCGCTTGGGTTGCGCGGCCTATTGCACGCTGTTGTTATTACGGCGGGCTTGTTTATTGTTGCCAATCAAATCTTATGAAATATTAAAGATATGGCTGCAAATTTGAGTTCTTAGGTTTAGGTAGGATGTTTATTTACTTACATTTTAATTTTGGATTATGAATTCGCAATATTGAGTCACTGAATATCACTACCCACGTAAGTAGTAGAATATTGTTGAAGAAACGACTAACTAAATACATACTAAATTGGCCTTAAAAACTGCTACGTTTCAGCGTACTAAACGTAACCATTTAGATTTCGTATTCTTAACCCGTTCGTTGTACGAGTATTTAAGGTGTATTCCACTGTATACCTACTGTCTGATATAAACGCCCATACTGGCACGACTCATGCCCACTTGTGGGTTCAAGAGGATTATAGCTCACAGCAATATCGAATAAAAAGTGATTGTATTTATATAAATAACAGCCGAAGCGCTATTCACAGCAGCGAAGCGATAGTAAAGCGTTACTCAGCTCCCATAGTCAAACAAATTTGGACTATTGTTGATAGACCATCAGCAGATCTTTCACCCGAGTGATCAATAATGATAAATTAATTGTTGAATGAACTAATTATTAGATTCGTAATGGCGCTATCATTATATTAGGACGTCTGGAATTATATTAGTATTTTAAGGTGCATTTAGAAATAATGGCGTTATGGAACTGCATTTGCTTTTAGATATTTATTTGGTACTTTAATTAACAAAGTAGATTGCGTCATTAAATACCTACGTACGTTATTTCTCAAACTATCTCCTGCTGCTCGGTGTAAAACCACTTCGTCGCCCTGAATAGTCGTCCATGTCTGTTGTCATAGAGGCTGTGTGGATATTTTACTATTTTTACTGATGATTTCGTTTTCAGGGTATTGTGCGCTGGTGGTCCCCTGTTGTTGGACAACACTCCACACTCTTCTGATATGGGTCCACGTAGTTAAGCATGTTTGGATTGTCTCCCTCAAGTGGTAAGAGGAATCAAGGTGTGAATGTAAACACGATGTTGCAAAAGAGTAACAAAAGTAAAATGAAATATGAGCAGACAGCTATGGTAAGTTTCATAGGATAGCGTTACATTCTTGGAAATTGAAAGGGTGTTAAACCTTACTTTTCACTTACTTAATAAATACATATTGTACTTTTTTTCTTAAACTTTTATTAGTACCTACCTTGGTTAACTACATGATTCATAATCGTATGTAACTGTAAACTATTAACATAATGACACCCCCTGGGCCAAGTCTCAGCACCTTTGGAAGAACACCCTTATAAAGAGCTCGAAATAAATAACAAAATAGGAATCTTGTCAAAAATCTAAACGTAACATTCCAGTTTTAGCCAGCTTTAGTGCTAATTTCTCCATTGTCGGTTATCTAACCGACACCGACAGGGATTGATTTATAAATTAAACGTTATCTCCATATAAAATTCATGACAGATGTGTCAAAAGTTAACCACTACTCCCTGGTTATGCTCTAACCGAGAATGGAGAAATTGGCACTTACCCCTAAAACCCTTTCGGTTGAAGTTCTTCAGGCAGCCGTCAGCGCTGTCAAGTCGTTGTCGGTCGTCCTGTCGGTCGTATTGTCGGTCGTTCTGTCGGCCGCTCAGTATGCGCGGCGGTGATCAATTTGCGAGGGCCGGCGGCATCTGTTGCAGACTTCCTCGACATCCGGGGGCTGCGCCCGATTGGACCACGGGGTTGGTCCTGCTTGAAAATGAATATCAGCATGAAACCAGTAAAGACCTATAATCCTCAACCTCAATCCTCTGCCTCAACTCCATAACCTTCGGTCTATGGAGTTGAGGCACCTTCGCACGTTATTTTCAGTCACAGGAAGCAAGACTGTTAGCAGCTTATTGTAATTAGTGCAAATTAGACAAGCCTTATAATAGAAAAAATTACATTTGCTGCGGACTAAATTCGTCAATCATACTGTATGCTTAGGTATTTAGAGTTACTTACATGGATACATTCTTCATTTAAGGTAAGTATTCCTATAAAGATCACGAAGAAAGTAAGTAAATATTGTAACAAGCAAGGGGTGAGTCTTTTAAACAAACGAGACCTTGGCGGGACCCGAGAGCGTGCCCCAAGCTACCCGCCACAATTAAATGTGTCCAATCCACCGACTTTCAATGCACCACGCATCAATGCACCGCGCGGTAATGTAGCGACGTTCTGTACTTTGTAGCGTAACAATTTGCTATTCTATCAGAGTAAATACTTACTTACGATTCTGTTATTAATTGGGAGTGTTTTGTTTGAGTCGCTGAGTTGTGAACGACTCGGAATAATGCGACATTTTGTTTTATTTTTGTGCTTTGGTATCTAAATAATTTGGGAATGATTGGTTTTTGTTATTTATTGAGTTGTATTAAAGTATCAGATTGTGTTATAATAACTTTATTTTCAGAAGAAGAAATCATGTAAAACCACTTTACTGTTACAAGTGTAAGCTTAGATCATGTATTCTGTACATTGTTTTTCTCAACTGTTAAGGGTCTGCAATAGGGAATCGAGGGTTGGCATTGTCATAGAATTATGTAGTAAATGATGCTCTACAGCCTTGAAAAAAATCACACAGGTAGTTGAAGAGTCTAGCTAGGTGCTGAATCATTCGAATTTAAGTAAATGATTATGGATAACTGTAAATTAATTTCAGAATATCAAGAAAAACCAGTCAATCACACTCCCGTATTGTAACAACTGTGTCGTAATTATTAAGAATTTTCATATGATTTTTATCATATTATAAAGTTAAAGGCTTCTACTAGGCGCTAAATACCTTGTTTTTTAATAAACACACACTTATTTTGTGTAAATTAATCCCAAACTTGAGCAATTTTTTTCTCTCAAATCTTCATACAAATATCTATGGCGGCTTTCTGTGTTATAAAATCATAAACACAAGTGACGTTTGACTCAGTTGGCCGCTGGCCTCCAAAGAAGGGTCACGTCGGTTTAGGCAGCACTGACAGCTCGCGATCTTATCGTGTACAGATACAAAATCACTGCACATTGGTTGTCATTGCACTTTTTCAACTTTTATGACACCAACATAATTTGATTTGAAATTGAGGAAGCATAATTCTTCCAGTATATTCAATACATTAAATTAAATTAGATAGTGTGCAATATTCTCGTGATATTACAGTCTCGTAAAGGTCTGATGAGGAGCAGGAATATAGCGAATGGATCTAAGTGATGACAATACGCACGAACATTAGGTTAGGGACCAAAAATACAGTCTCTTGGTGCTGGTTGAGGTATGGTCTCGTGAGGATCTGATGAGGGCAGTAACACGGTGGTGGCTCAATTTTATTTCAAAGATGTTAATAGCTAAAAGCATCGAGTTTGGGCTATTAAGTATGTTTTTCAGAGAGAGAGAAAGAGATTTTGTTTTTCCTCTGGATGTGTTAGGTTTACTGGGTTTACTAAGTTCATTCTGTTAATGGCATCAAGTTGTTATGTGTTCATAAGTAATAATTATTTATTAACAAAATGCTGTTGATTCTCCACGAAAATGTAAAAATAAAAATAAAATAAATAAAAATAAATTCGTAACGTAAAATTGTCAATGACGGAATTTCTTCTATAGACAGTAGCCACAAAAAAAAACAAACGATAGATGGCGTGATTTGAAGATAAAGATACATTTTTTCGACACATGGACAGCAACAACAAAAAAATACAGATTTAAAGAAAAGAAACACATACTTATACAAAACAACAAAGAAAAAAAAAGGATACACATCAAAATAACTGGAAAAAATATAAGCCCCAATTTACTTGTGTGGGACAGGGAGTACCATAATATTTTTTTTGGGGTACTCCCCATCTATGCGAAATATAAGCTTGATATCTTTACCCGTTTCTGAGAAAAAGGGCGGTGACAGACAGTCAGTCAGACAGACGGACAACAAAGAGATCCTATAACGGTTGCTTTTTTTCTTTTGACGTTCGAAACCCTAAAATTAAGTAAAAATATTATGCTGCCAAAAATGTACTTACAGGTATTGAAAAAGCGGTATATAAACAAATTATACCAGCAGAGGGTTCACCATTTAGCTGAATGTTACTTAGAAAACGGCCTTGAGTGGCGGTCAAGTTGGTCCCCGCCTGCGATACTTTCCATTAACATTGGGACTCGTTTTCATGTTTTTAGCGTACAGTCAGGTTTTTAGTTTTTTATAATTGTATTTTTTTATTTGTAACTTTTTAGTTGTTTTTATTTTATGAAATTTTACGTCGGTAGGTAGTTCATGATCATTTTTTATTTCAATAATTTTGGTGTTGTTATTTAAATACCTTCAATATGCATATTTTTGTAATGTGAAAATCAAGTCCTTTCATTTGATACCTTACACGGCAAAGTTGAATTATTATTTTTTCGATCATCACGTTATGTCCTCAAGAGGGTGCTATGGAACGTCACATAGCCTATAGCCATCGCGCCATCAATACGCTTCTAACAATACCTCATACATCAAAATCTATCAAGCCGTTTAGGCTACAGGAGGGAACAAAGAAACAGACAGACATACATATATACATACATACAATCAAAAAACATTACCCTCCTCCTTCGGCAGTCGGGTAAAAAAGAGTAAGACAGGGGGTCATTCTGAACTTTTGCTCTACGAGTTTTGGAAATTAACAAAAAAAAACCTTTTTCATAGAAACTTTGTTGGACATGTGACTTTTTACCATGGAAAACGAATATTTTTTTTCGCGAATTTGCAAATCTCGTAGAACAAAAGTTGTTCAGAATGACCCCTTGAGTCATCCCCTTTTGGCTTAGTATAGCCCTTTTGCGACACTATGTATTTACTTTGCTTTGTCGTCGGGGTTCAGTTGGCTGGAGGATGCCCGAAACTTATTATCTACACTTCAATACTTTTAGTTACCTTTCTACAAGTAAATACCACATTTGTTTGAGAAAGCTAATCGGGTTCCGAGTATAGAGTAAAGTGGCACCCCTATTAATTTCTACTCTTTCCTGGTGCCTACCAGTGTAAGTAAGAATTATACTTACTTACCCTAAAATCACCCAAAATGTACTTGAACATAATTGTCAATAAAGTTGGCGAGTAAAAGTTTATCGACCCACTGTGCAAACTTACATGTGTGCGTGTCACTGCGTGTGCTGTGTGAAGAGCATTGAAAACCCAAAATTTGCGCGGCACGTCACCCTGTACGGGCCCTTAAACAGTAAGTACTTACATAATATAATATACCTTACCTATGTACACACGGCAACGTTAAATGGTTGGCAGGGCACACTAACGCAGGTAGTGTATGTGTATGTCGGCGACGTCGACGTAATTATTTAGTTCTGGGCAAGCCACACACGGATATTGTAAGCATGTAGTTGTGCCAGTGACAATGATTCATTGTTTTTATGATATGAAGCAAAATTTTGCAAGGCATTGTAATAGATTGAATGGCTCAGTTGGTATGATACAAGACTTACATGAATCGGTATGGTGGTTCAAATCTCACTGAACTTACAATATTCCTTTTTTGTTTTTTTAATAAATTTAATTTATTTTTTAAGATGGTTAATAATAGTATTGTAGTATATACGAATAAAAGCAACACAGAAAGTAAATGAAACAAGTTATTAAGTGTTAAAATTACCAAATTTATTCTTGCCGTAACATAAACATTAAGAATGTTACGTTTTTGTTGTTTTTCGTTTTAAAACATAGTTGTAGTTTATATTAATAAGGAAAATTTCAGACAAGGATGGAGTGGCTGTTTTACTAAAGTAAATAGGCAAGTCATTAGTTATATGAATCAACATGTTAATTAGCTAGAAATAAGATAACTTATTCTCACCTCAGTAACAATAACATCATTAACACATTGGCTTACCCATAATTGTAAATAATGATAAGTATTTAACAAAATAACAAAAATTACTGAGCTAACCCCAATAACTATAATTTTCACCACTTTTTCGCCATAATATCTTACGTCCATCCTTGTCTGACTTTTCATCACTAAATATCACAACATTGTTGCACCAATCAAAGTTTAAAATAGTCAGTCGCAAAACGCACTCTGTTTCGACGATGCTGATCGGTTAGAGCAATTTTCTTCGCCGGCCTCCGACACCGCAACCCAGCAGCACGCAAGTGAACCCGTACGGATTGTAGGGATAGAGGATAGATTATGTGTTGTGGCCGTAGAACGGGTGCTGCAGAACGGATCAGCGCTATGTGCAGCTACGATTTCTCGATGGCGTGGTGATGCATCCGTATAGACGACTACTGTCTACATGTCCCGAATCTGCGTATCGGTGAACCCATATAAAATTGAACAGTTCTCCTCTGCAAACAAAAAAAAAACAAATACTTAGCATATACAAATACAAATATTCTAACAGTCAATTAAAATATTTGCAATTCTATGTTACTTACCGTTAAACGTCTTGCGATTTTTTAGGTTAGGCAGGCAACGAAAATATTTTTATCCCAAGCCTCGGCGTGACGTCACTCATATTATAAATATTTTGAACTTTGAAATTCAAAAAATATATTAAAACATAGAAATATTAAGAAATAAAAAAATACGGGTCATCTAAATTTGTGATATCTCGTCGAAAATAAAATAAAATCGGTGAGCATTTTATTTGAAATGTTGTCAATTGTAATATTTTGTTCATATAAATACAATTATCTCCGCCTTTTTGAACATGGTTAAGTTTAAGTTAAGACTTTCCATAGTGACTGCGAAGAGTAATTAATTAAATTGACAAATCACAAAGTGAATCACTATGCAGACGCAGAGGTGAATTGTCACTAAAACTAAAAACAAATTTCGTTTATTCATATTGTATGAGGGTAGAATGGTTTTAATTCTCAAATGAAGAACGAATCATATATTTTTGCCGAAGAGAAATAGTTGACAGCTATGCAGCTTGTAGTCATTTGTCAGTTTCAAATAAATTAATTTTACGTGACGTTCGGACCCGTTTAAATAACTCATAATTTGAATTAAGTAAAATAAAAATAAAAATAACCATCAGTGGACTCGAACTCACGACCTATGTTTCGTGAGTCTAACATTCTACCATTGAGCTACGAAGTATATAGGCACAAGCAGTGAAATTTTGCTACAGTTCAATTTTATAACTATTTAACTAACACTACCGGTTGATATTTTTATGTCACAGCTGGTATACGGGCGTTTGCCTACGCGCAAACTCGTTTGTGCTGTTGTGTGTGTGTGTGTGTGGTTTGTTACTGGTGTGTAAACCGATTTCTGCGTTTATGCACACATAGACAACGTTAGTGTGCACACATACACTACGTTAGTGTGCCCTGCCAACCATTTGACGTTGCCGTGTGTACCATCGAGTTAGCGAACTGCGGGCGACTGCTACTCTTCAGATTAAATCAATGATGATACGGAGTTTATTAGGTACCTAGTAGGCGGATAGCTTTTATTTAAATTTATGATTTAGAATAGTTTTTCTTTCAATTGCCCGAACTCATAATGGTACCTACATTGTTACCCAAGGGTTTCCCCGAGGTAAACACTGTGATTTTCTTTAAAATTGGCAATAAAAATTAAAAATATTTCTAATTTACCTTTTAATATTCTTAACTCCACCCTGTATGTGTATATCTGCCTCAAGAATTTTCAATGTACCTACAACACAGCTGTAGCTGTGAACAAGGTGTGATACCCATCGTATTCCTGGCGTGAAGACCAGCGGGGGGTCTCACCTCGTCCACTCACACTCTCCAGTGTTTGTTTTGATGATATTTGAAACTTTGAAACGGTTTTCAAGTGTGCAATTTTCTCTCTGTTTGTATACGGGCCGAGATAAGTGTTGTTGTGGGCATTAGTAAGAACGAAAGTAACATTTGGTTCTCAACTTGTAATGTTTCAGCTGTGAGTAATGGACTCTAATGGATGGAAAAAATATTTGCCAACCAAATTGTTGTATTATGTATTTAGTTTCTGACCAGATAAGCTTGCTACTGAAAATGATATAAGTAGGTAGGTATTTTAAGTTATTACACAAATCTACTGAAGTCTCAGTGGTCAGTTTAAGAGCGTGTTTATTCAGTAGGCCTGTGTTTGTTCAGTACAATAATGATGATGTAGCAATGTGATGCAATATTTTGTGATCTTAAGCAAATATTACTTGATATTTGTGAAATATGATCATGTTCAATAATATCATAGGATGTAGAAGTACCTACTTAGAAGATACGATAACCCATACGTTCATGAAATATACATATTCTATTGTTAATATAACTGATGCCCGCGAGCTTCTATCTCTAACGGCATCATAGAAATGTATCTATTCGGCTTTGTTATGTACCCAATGTGAACACATCTCTTTAGTAAAATATAAAAGGTAGATAAATACACGAACCAAAAGATAGTTCCTCGGAGGATTCTCCACTAAAAGAGTCCATTAGCCGCGCCTGAAAGTGATTCAGGAACAAAACCGTGCACTCCCGTGAATTGCCCACTTCCAAACCTAAACGCTCCCAATTCCGTCAAGTGCCGACTGACTTTTACCCCCACAATGAGTGAATGGCGCAAATTACCGACATCACTTGAAAGCGCCAGGCGAAGCGCGGCGGCTTTGTCCCGGTTTGCGCCCCAAAACAAACGACAACAATAAACATTAGAAGAAAATAACGTGGCCTGGTGTGAACAGAACGTGGAGTGACGGCGCCTCTCGCTGGGCACGCTGAATGCGCCACCCGCGGCCGTGTGTTGCAAATCAAAGATGACGATAATCATTTGCACATTTTATTCGTTTGACGTGATGCGATGCTTATAAATAAAATAAAAAATAAATTTAAATAAAATAATGATGAATATAGGTAATGAATTAATTAATATGATATTAAGCGTAGACAATTTTAATATAACAAATGAAAACCAAAATTACCTGTTCAACACCAATACCAACCTAAGCCAATAAAATACCAACATAGAAATAAAGACAAGAAACCGAAAGTAACCTAACGCTTACAACTATCGACTAGCAACCAATTTGGCGGTAACACTGGAATCACAAGTCGCCTTCGTATTTGGCCCACGTTCGTTAGCCCCCTCCCCCCGTCCCGCCCCGGGCGAGGGGCTATTAAGGTACATTTACATGCGTTTACCAGCGCAACTTGCCAAAGGCACACACTCATTCGATTACAGAACGACGCCGACCGGCGAATAGCCCCCCGAATGTAGTCGGCTTGATTAGTGCCGCGCCGGGGGCGGGGGTGGAGTGTTGTGTTTAATTGTTGGCGACGACGATTTTGTTGCTCAATGGTTCAGTCATTTGCATCGTAAGTTGCGTGTTGACGTGAGAATGAGATCGGATTCTTTGGACTACGAGGTAGATACGGCGTAGCTAGATGGTATGAATGGGCTAGGTCTGAAAAAATAGATGATAATTATATACTTAGTTTTAATTTAGCCAAAAGGTTTTTAAAGTTCAAAAGTATTACATATATTGTATGCTGCGTTCATTAGCAGGATCCTATATCATCACTGCGTTCACATAATTAGTAGTGATAGTGAGCCATTATACTATACACTTAATACTTAACACGTTTGAGTCCGTGTGCGTATATCTAAGAATGCCTAAGCCAATTATAATATACTAGGGAACTTGATCTATTAATTATCTGATTGTTAAGGCATAACAAATATGATAATATATTCACGTTTGAAAAAACGAACGAATGTATCATCACTATACCTAATCCAAAATATTCTACATTTCCTATCAGCAATCATGTTATCCTTCAACATGTGGGCAAATTTGTGGGTAAACTCTGAATAATAGACGAAGATAGGATTTAAAAATTACAAGGAAAATAAAAACATTTTAAATCCTTTCCAAATGTAAGTCGAGTCAGCTTCCGTTTAACGCCATCATTGTATAAGATCCCAATGGTTTCCAAATATTATTTATTAGGTAATGATTTTAACAGCTTACATAAATAGTACTAAACAAACAGATAGGTGTCGTAATATTGTTCTAAAGAATCTAACATAATAAAGCATCCTCGTGTATTCATGTATTGAGTATTGGAAACATCTACTTTATTAGTTAGATAAGTTTTCAATCCACTATTTTCAATGCCTATTTTTGGAGTTAATAAATGAATCATTTCCAAATGTGGAACTCTTCCTATTTCCCTCCTATCTTCTTCCCACACATCATTCACATCATAGCACATTTTACACGGAACAAGCAACAAAGATTGAGAACCTCTGCACCACTCGTGTTACGCCACAATTCCTTTGTCTCGTTCCACTAATCCTGGCTTATGCCCAATAACACTTTCTTACGAAACCCAGTGTGCCCAGGAAGTTGACGCATAGAGCCATCCCTTCACCCTTCGATCGATAAGTCCATGTTTGTAGTTCTTGTTCCCCGGATAATGCCTTTATGAAGGTGGTAAAGCGATAAGCAATTGTTAATGGGTTGTAGTGGAAATAAGAAATATTTGTACGCATTGTTTGTTTTATGAGTTTCCTTTCTTGGTTATGCAATAGTTAGAAATGTATTTGCTGTGGTAGTTTAGATTTGGTAGGCGTACTTTCCCAGTAATGAATACCAATAGGTACCACAATGTTGGCAAGATTAAAGCATAAAACACCAAGCATTTTTTTCTATTATCATTGTGTACTTATTGTTATATTAGGTACTCATAGTTTCTATAACAAATAAGTACCTAAAGTGGAATATGCTAAATTGTATATTGTACGCTACTATGCTAACTACCTGGTCTACATAATTATACCTATCTAATGTCAAATTGTATGCTATTCTCACGAATATTTCAAAATGCAATATCGATAGATACATCGTGAGAGTCCGCAATAATGCAAATATCCTTAAACCTGCTATTGTGGAAATCTAGATCAGATAGATATAAGTAGATATCGATCGTAATCCGTCACAAGAAAAATAATAAGTGCCCTTCCTCACCTACGTCAAATTGAGTTAATCCTTTCACATACAGAGATATATTAATGTAAAAAAATATTAATATCTCGATGATCTTGATCGTTTATTTAGGATCGCTACTTGTGTTACGTAAAAGTGGGAATAGATAGGTACACATCTAAGTAAGTGAATGAAATATTAAGTAGTATTTAGGTATTAAAGAAGTTTTTCTAAACGGTAAAGATGCCTTCTGCAACATCGAGGTACCTACATTTAACAGCGCATCAGGATATTACGAAGTAAAAATAAAAGTTTGCTGAAATTTTAAATTTAATGTTTAAAAAAATGAGGCAATTTGGTGTTGGTAAGTAGGTACTAAGGTATCTTGAAAGTATTAACCTACTTAACTGTAAACCTAGATATTTTTTATTTCGCCAATGTATTTTATTATGTGCTTTACACACACTTATTTTCATAAAAGATTTACCTACTTAAGATCAGTAGTTGTTCATAGGTATACTTAATACGGTAATACTACTGGAATAACATACAAACTTACAGGATGGCTCATCCGTAAAAGATAACGATAAAATGCATTCATTTTGGTATATCTGAATACATGGGTTCACACGAGAAACTTCCACTAATGCCACTTCCGAGTATTGCACCGTCAATAGCAGCTCACGATACCGATTTAATGAAATCCAGGTACACTTACTTAAAAGCTCATTAACGAAAAATATGTGTTTCTTAGTCACGGGACCGTGGGAAAAGAATAAGTACAGTACTTACTAATGCAGAAACTTGTTTTTTAAATCAAGATGACTTACTTATCACTTCTTTCAATATATGTTACTTTATTTTATCTTCTGGAATCTTGGTGTAGGTATAAATGTATTTTTAATTCTTATTGACCCTGTATGGGTGATTTTATGTACACCTAGGAATAGTTAGTTTATTAGGGTATTTGTTTTCTAAACACCAACAAATACTTAATACTAGACTACCAGTCAGATACACCTCATAAGGTATCAATCACAACACATTATCTCCAGTATGCGATTGATAAACGTGCGGCGGGATGAACATATATTTTAAAGAATATAATTTACTGGGCCTCAGACTGTATAATAGACGTCTGTGTTCTGGACCTATTTCTGTGTTAGGTACCTACTGATGTTATGATTTAAACCAAGCAATTATTAACTTTTAGAGCCTTTTTTTCTTTTGGAACTAAATCGTTGTTCTTATCTTATCTTAAATCATGGATGGTAAGATGAAAAATAAAATACAATTGGGTTTATATTTTAACTTCTATTTATTTATCGACTTTATAGACGTGTCTTTTGATATTGAATCATACTTAAGTAAATAGACAAACGTTAACATGTCACCGATAACAACATGGCATAGACACAAAATTATCACGAATATTATTTACAGATGCATAATAATTTACATTTTCTACACTCTTGGTCGCGTTCAGACTTTAATATTAATCGTCTATGTGTCACGTTTTCTACATAGTTACACAATAAAATTGAGTAGATAATTATATTAATATTTACAATAATTTACATCAAGTACTTTCACTTATTAAATCCTACTTGAGACATAACAGGGAAGAACACAAGAACTATCACAGCGCGCCTAACGAAGAGTTCAACGCGCGTGCACAGAAAGAAGCGCAGCTTTTAAAACATAGTTTGTGACGAGAACTGAAATATAGAACGAAACAGAAAATATGTACAGTATACTTATAGGAGTTCTAAGAAGGATTTACGCACAACTAACACTGGTGATGGGTGGTGTGCCTAGGTGTTGGGCGGGCTGTGCTGGTCGCGCGGCGGCGGCGGCGAGGCGGCGCGGCGGCGCAGCTGCTGCAGCAGCGCGGGCTCCAGCGGCCACCAGCCGCCCAGCAGCGGGTACGTGGCGGCCGGCGCCAGCACGCGGGCCCCCTCCCCCGCGCCCGCCCCGCGCTCCTCCGCGTCGCTCGCCACCACGTCGATGTCCTCCTCGGCCTCCTCCTCGCCGCTGCTGTCGCGCCGCAGCCGCTTGTCCGGCACGTCGTCCGGCGCCAGCAGCGACGCCACGTCGAACTGCCGCTTCCTGGCGACGCCGCCCGCCAGCCGCCCGCCGCCCCAGAACGGCAGCGGCGGCAGCGCCGTCGGCGGCGGCGACTGCGGCGGCGGCGACGGGGAGTCCTCGCCGTCGTCGTCCACCGCCAGGCCCATGTGCTTCCTCACTTTGCGTTGTGCTTTGCGTCTTCTGAAGTCACCCTTGCGAAAGTCCTCCACGTTGGCCGGGTGGATGGCCCAGTAGTGTCCCTTGCCGTTGGCCGAGCGGCCCGCCTTCACGAAGCAGTCGTTGAGGGACAGGTTGTGACGGATGGAGTTGCGCCAGCCGGGCCCGCGCGAGCGGAAGTACGGGTAGTTGTCGAGGATGTGCTGGTAGATGTCGGACAGCACGAGCTTGCGGTCGGGCGAGCTGAGGATGGCCATGGCGATGAGGCCGATGTAGCTGTGCTGCGGCTTAGGCTCCTCGGGCTGCAGCGCGCGCTGCTGCAGCAGCTGCATGGACAGCGCGAGGCGCGGGCCGTAGGGGCCGGGGTAGCACGGCGGCACGGTCGGCTGGTAGAAGCGCAGGCGCTCCACCACGGCGTAGTTGTAGAGCTGCAGGCGGTAGTGGTCGAGCGCGGACACGGGGCTGGGCGCGTCCTTGCCGAGCGGCCAGGCGGCGCCGTCGGCTCCGCTGCACATGGTGGCTGCGAGTGACTGCTCGCGGCGCGGGTCGGGGCGCGAGTGCGGGCGGGCCGGGCGAGCCGGCTCCGGCCAATCGCGGCGCTCCCGCACTCTTGTTGGTATACGTGTTTTTGTTTAGCGCAGCCCCACTCCGGCCTGCTCGCGACTCGCGCCCTGCCTTGAGGCTGTCAGGTACGGATAACAAATAATATTTTTTGTGGGGCTTTTTTTGTACTCCTGTTTTTTATTGCAATATTAGTAATATATTCATCTAGGCTGAACGTGTACGTATGTTTAAGTTTTTAATTTTATTCTGAATTAATTTTTAAACAAATACATTTTCAGCAGGATATTTTAAGATTCATTAGGGCAAGATTCAAGATTGCTTGCAATAGACGGTTTTTTCACTGATTCCATACTGTTACTAATTTAATTATGGCCTGCGTTATTAGTTAATTTCGACATTAAATCTATCTAGTCTCTTTCTGTCCGTATACTGTCAAAGCATGGCAGGAATAGGTACATTTAATGCCGACGTTAGCTTAAAGTTCCTTTGTGCAACTTAGTGTTAAGTCTAGAAAGGACATAAATAATTAAGTAGGTACATAATGAAGTGCCTCTAGCTTCACCTCATTAAGTATAAAGTAAGCATATAATTAAAAAATACTGAATTTCAGTTTACTTCATTAAAAGATACCTACCTCTTCACATATAATTAATGCATTTCCAGCGGTTACTACTTTACCTTTACTTATAATCCCTCACCAATAAGCCTACTAACAAGGTACATAGGTACTATCTTGGGTACTGTACAGTAATTAATGATCTGAAAATTAATAATAATTAAGAACTTATCCTTATTTTGCTGACTGTACCGGGTAAAACCGTTACAAATGACAACTTGGTTGCGAGTGCTTCCCTGTTATTTTAGAGATATCACAACACACAATAACACATTACTTCTCAGCTCTGAGTTAGACAGAGATGTAAGCATAAAAATACCCCAATCTTGTACTAGAAAGAGGGAGACCGCATAACGTGAAACAGTTTCACATATCAGCATCGAACTCAAACACCCTCACTCGGATACAGGCAATACTGTTCTCTATACCTGTCGTATTATGACTCTTCATCTACTGATAATCGCACAATGTTACAACGTTTTTGAATTGAGTTCCAAGCGCAGTTCGCTGGCTGAATTGCTGCGATAGAGATAGCCGATTACTGCAGAGGGAAGGAGAACGGTGTATCGCCGAGGTGAAATGAGACTTTTGCGTCGCCGCCCATTTAAATACGCCATCTTGTTTACGGGTATACGTAGAAAGCAGTGTTTCTGGGAGCAACAAAATTACAGGAAATATTTACGAGTCTGTAGACTCGTAGACAATGGGCTACGAGAAATCGTAGCGTTTTCGTAGCGAGTGTGTTTGCTACAAATTACTTATTTCGTTTTTGTTTTTTTGTCGTCTCTAATTTTCTTTTTGTAGTTAGTTTTCCTTAGACCGTTAAAAATGTAACCGCTTCAGGTACTTGAATTTTGATTTTTTTTTGCTTCATTTCCCGCTAACCATATTTTTCTGATGGGCACAAATGGGCATTTATTTATTTTTCTATGGTTTAGGTAAAGTATCTTTGTTTTAAATTACCATTTAAATACTTAGAGAATGTTTCTTTTGCTCAGTACTTATAGTGAGAGTTACAACGAATGTGATGATAAGTGGCATCAAACGTATGCAGATGATAATTTAATCTGTTTTGATAGGTAGGAATAAATCATATTGTTAAGTACTTATACCTGTCTCATCCTATAGAACAAGATAATTTATACTTTTATCATAACTTGACTTCACTTTCATAGGTAGGTACATTCTTTATCTCATATGTTAATGACTAATGACTCTTCATCTGCGGATTAACTACGAGGATAACCATTTTATAGCAATGTCATTTATTGTATTATTCTTATTATTAGCGTGTCGTCGACAAGTACAAATGCTAGACTAGGATTTAACATTTATGAAGGTAATTTTATACTACACATACACAAATAATCGACAATGTAAAGTACAAACAAATGAAACAGTGAAAAAGCTGTGTTTTTCATGCGGCGGCCGATGTCCGCACAAATTGTTTTCGATTCGGCGGACTGTATTTAATTGTTTAAAACTTTCCGGACGTGCGTGTGTGGCCAGAATTTAAATAAACCGACTGGTTTGTTCGCGTTTCCGAACGAATGCGGTGTCTATGGTGCGTTGGAAATGGTGACTTGAACGGAAAATTATTGCCGTCTGTTCTTTAGAATTTATTAATTTATAATACAATACATTAGATACATACAAAGAATAGGTACCTACACTTTATTTGTACACCAAAAAATACATATAAATTTCACGTTAACACTTAATTACGGTAGGCACTTACAAAAGGTGGTCTTATGGCTAAAAGAGTAAGGAATATGGTACAGTGTGCTTACTAAAAGGAATACACAGTTCAATTAATATTTACACACTTAAATAATTATAAGCATAAAAATCATGTAAGTACCTATGTTTGTCAATCGTTTCTTATCAACGGATTTAGAAAATTAATTACAATACCGGTGCTCCAATTTCAACCAAGTCTAGATCTGGAAATGGTTATGGGAACTTAGTAATAACACTAACAATACAAAATATCCAACCTATATTGTACTACTACTTTTTTATCTCTGAATTATTTTATAAGGCTATACAAATCGTCATTCTAAGCAACTGTCGAACTTGGGAAATTTGTGAAATTCGCGAAATACAACAAAACGAATATTTCAGCGAATTTTATAATTTATACAAGAACAAAATCTATTTAAAATGAGGATTTGTGTCGGCTTGACGGCAATTAACGGGACACCCTGTATATACTTTATACTTATACCTATGTAAGTACTTACCTATTAATAACCGTTATTATTTCGGAGCCTAAATGGTCCTTGCTCGTGGGTGGGTAGATTATTCCTAATGAATTCTCTCAACAATAATCCTGTCTCCCGTGGCTTGCCTTAAACTTCAAAATGGCACTTTCCTCAATTATGTAGATTGAGTTTTTTATAATATTCGTTCATTGTTGGTTTAATTGCGGAGGGCAACGGGACTTAGAGCCTACAATGGGAGGCGGGCCGCCACGCCTCCCGTTCAAACCTCTTTTGTCCGCGGGTGTACCTAGTTTGCTTGTAACTTATTTATATTTTTGACGATGATTGTTACAGGCCGTTATTTATTGCATGTTTGCTTTGTTTGCGTCGATTTACTGATTAAAGGGTTACTCAAATATTATGTTTGACGATGGAGTGGAGTTCAATTAGGTAGGTACTACATACACAAAGCAGTCAGCTTTGTGGGTACATACTAATAAAGACTTTAGGTGAAAGGTCTGTACCAAAACACCCGAGTCCGCGTTGTTCTATGGTACCTAACAAATAGACAAAAAACTTTCGGAGTCACTATCATTATTTATTACTTTTTATCATGTGGGATCCCCATGGGGAACCCTAAAAAAGCAAATCAAAGTTCGTAGGGAAAAGCTAGTTGGTCTCCTGTGTCTCTGTGGAAAATACACATCTAGCTAACAAGTTATGTTGTAGGAATGTAAAAAATCACGCGTAACCAGGTATTTAAAATAATCCATAATTTATTGCAAACGTGGAGTGTAAGCTCAGCATTCCCCAATGATGAGCAGATAATCTTCAAATAAGCGTATTGCGGTCCCGTGGGAGCGGGAACTCTGGTGAGTGAGCGAGCGTGTGCCCCGACAGTAATGTTATGGAAAACTAGGTTTTCTAGCTTTATAGTTGGTAAAAATTAACTTGCATAGAAAATTAAAACATATTTATTGTTGCTTTTTGATATGAATCATACTAAAGTACACATAAATATTTGTGAAAACAACCAAATCTTAGCTGAGACTTTGTTTAATTTTGCAGTAAGGTAAGCGTCCAACTATCTATATTATATCTATGTTTTATATTTGACCAAATTGTTAAAAACCTGTTTACTGACTGTCAACGACACAGGCCTAGCTATATCACCACCTTTAAATTGTTACCAAACACTGCAACCTATATATTTTTGTAGGTATCTTCATAATCTTCAATTTAAATAAATATTTTTTCATCGGTATCGTACGTATCGAACCAAACGGATTTTCATTAATGTAGGTATGGAGAAACGGTGTCGGCAATGCCGATGTAGTTGACGCACTGGTAATAATTATTATTATCTTTTAAGTGCTTTTTAGTAATTAATATGCTGCTTATTTTGCTTTAGTTTCTACAAAAAATTAACTCAGTATCTACCTTTTTCGAACATCAGGTACAGAGACAATACTGCATTACAATACTGCATGGTAAACGCGTTTTATTGATTACATAATAAAATCTACCGAGCTCAATATTCCTTCTAATACATACCTACCTTTTCGAATTAGTTTTATTCACTTGTAACATGGCTGATACTACCACGAAACCATATTTACTGTTGCTGCATATTATCTAACATCAAAAACCATACCTAACATGTACTAAATACGGTTTAAATTTCTTCGAATAGTACGGCAGCGGATTATCTTCAAATAAGAGTATTACAGACTCCGTGCTTTGTAAGCCAAATAACTATGGCTTCAACTATTTTCCTAGTTTCGTTCGAGATGGGAAATCCCTGGGAGCCAAGTCTGCTAAAATATGTTAGCACTACGACACACCGTCGACGTAGTCTTCGTTTTTCCAAAAACGCAGACGATGTAAATTACTTAAAAATAGTTTGACGCTTTACAGTGGGTGATCAAATTATTATGATCACTTGATTTTTTATGAAGAAAACGACTATGACTACGATCTAATATTTCAGACATAAACCACCAGCAAACTTTTGAGTATTGTACATATATATAGAAAATGCTCTTAGCATTAAGCCCACCTTTTGTATACATTTATTTTATATTTGTGCAATAAAGAATTAAATAAATAAATAAATATATCATTTTGTTCACAAAGCGTTTATGCGTATGGAAACATTGGATTTAATACATGGCAATAATATTATGACTAGACTCATAAAAAAAACTTCCCTAACTTTGGTAAAATTTGCTTTTGGATATAAGTTGTGTAGTGCAATTTATTTGATTTTTACCCTTTATATTGTTGTTTTTTGAATATAAATTGTTTAGTTAATGGAATAACAAACATTTACCTTTAGATCTCACCATTAAAAGTGGTTTTTTATTTCGGTTTTTGTTAATATATATATAAAATTTATATAATGGGTAAGGGTACAGACATTCCTGAGGTAAAAATAGCTGAAATCAAAACATTACTACTCAACAAAAGTCTCTCACAACGTCAGATAGCTGTAAAGTGCAGTGTTGCTCAGTCAAAAGTCAATAACATAAAGAAAAAAATTGAAAAGAACAAGCCCTTTTGAAACGTAAAAATGATTTTTCTGCAAGTGATCATAATAATTTGATCAACCACTGTACTTTACTTGACATATGTAACTAGGGTATTTGGCAACGATTAATATCCTGAGTCGTGAGCACAAGTTTCGATCCTCCGTTAACGTTGCGTATCGTCAACTGTCACTGTCAAAATGTAAGGCAAAGTTAGTTCCAAAAGTGACATTTGTTTTTTCAATATGTTAGGTGGAATTTCACCAAACGCTAAACGTATTTAGTAGCCTGTCATACGTCTGTCAGTTAATACAAAATGTATGCTCGCGCCTCTGTGCAGCGAGCACTGGATTCGATACTATTTTCGAATCTACACGAAGGGTCACTTTTAGCAAACGCTAAACGTATTTAAATCAAATTTTAAATAGGTACATTTTGTACTAACTGACAGACGTATGACAGGCTACTAGGTAAATACGTTTAGCGTTTGGTGAAATTCCACCTAACATGGAAAAAACAAATGCCACTTTTGGAACTAACAAATTTGCTTTACATTTTGACAGTGACATTTGACGATACGCGACGTAAACGGAGGTTTCGACAATGATTTCAAAAGGAAGGATACGCCCTTCAGAACATTTTACTCAAACCTTCTTCATACAAGCAAAATAACTGCCATCTGTCATAATTTGTTGGAACTATGTCAGAGCCGAGCTACTTATCCTGACGACGCAACCTTGTACGTGCGTTCATATTTTACCGTCACCGGACAGTAGGTACATAATAATATGAGTGAGTTGCATGCGGACGTCCGTACAAGGTTACATCGTGCGGCCATTGTAGACTTTGGTAGTAAAATAAATTATCGCTTTAAAATGTGTTTATTTATTAATTAAGGATGATACGATATTCCATATTCCTTTTTGACCTTCGTATCATAGTTTTTTAGCCTTTCACAACAAAAATAGGCATATTTATCACAAGAAACAAAGACTCATCTCTCCGTCACAGACAACTGTCGACTGAGGACCGTTGGCCCTAAAATGTCTATTTTAGGGCCAACGCGCGGGTGCCATTTTCTTGAGTGGTTTGGCCTGTCCTTACGCAGTAATATATATGTCAATGGGTTTCGAATCCTGTGTTTGCGCCTCTGGTGTGTTGAGTTATTGTGGCCATACCCGAGTCCGCGTTTTTCTATGATTCAAGACGTAAGACTGTTTTAAATGATATTCTAAAAGCTGGTGCCATTTAACTGTAATTTTTTTAATATTTTACTGTACATTAGGTAGCATTAGTTACTTTTTTCAAAATATTGATTGTTTGTATCGTTTTTGTATAAGTAGATAAGATTTAGTTGTATTAACTAATTTACATTTATCGAAATCAACCTAAATCTCACTAGTTACATGTAAGTAATCAATAAATTTTCATGTTACTGTGGGTACTAAACTTGGAACCAAATGCAAATCCATCACCAGAGCTATTCGTTCGTACCATCCTCGTAAAATGCAGGAATCAATACAAAATACGAATTTATTTGAATACCAAAACAGGCACATTTACGTTGTTTCCTCCCTGTAGCATAAACAAATTTCTAACCGTTCTGAAATTCAGCCGCCGCCGGCGCTGGAGGCTGATTTACATAAAATTATCGCGAGCCGCCCCCTCCCAGCCCCCAGTAATACCTTCTTTGTGAAGGGAAAATATTTTGCGCACAGTTTTCTACACAAACTCTCTTTTCGTCTAATTGAATATTCCGAGGAAGCGTCGGTGGAATTAACTTTTGAGTAAAAGTTATTTTAGCGTCGCGCCGCCGCTGCCGCCGCCGCCGCCGCCGCCGCGCCTGTGAAAATGGATTCACGGTTGTAACGATTTTTTTTTATGTCGCAATATTATTTTCGGTTGATTTATAATAATAATAATAACATATGCGATTGAAAAAATGTGAATGTTTATCATGATTTCATAGTTATGGGTAAGATAAAGGCATAAATAGTAAAGACTACATGGTGTTGATGAACAAACGGGTCTGAAAGTAGGTATGGCACGATAATCCTACACGTAACTTATAGAATCACAGTAGGTCTTTACCAAAAGCTGCGAAAGAATGACATGAAAGAGAGAAACTGGTCTAAGTAGTAGGTATGTATACATACTACATACTCTTATTATGTCTGTTTTTCTCTGTCTATGAGAACGTTTTGAATTAACATTAAGGGTGAATTCGTCCAAACATCACGTTACACGAGAATAACTATACCGGAATTAAAATTATACGCGAGTAAATATCTAGGATAAGTACCTACATTTGCATTCTACCAAGTTATACCATGATTAAATTGAATGAACGAGGAACGAAACTGTAATGCAACTAAAATAAAAATAGCTGCGTTTCAAAGCATGCAATAGAAATGACATGCCAACTTAGTTTGAATGGATTATAAAAGTATGAAATTGTTTATGTTTTAATATTTTATTCGCTGTTGTTATTCTGAGACTTTGCCTTTTAACGTACTTTTGTTTATGTTTTGACAGATGTGTTTATATGTCATTATGACGGTTTTCTAATCAGCTGATGTGCTGCCGCCATTACAAAATTACTCTCGGATAAGCTCGTTACACGGTCAATTTTGGCGGTATAACATTTTATTCTTGGGATAAGCTAGTTATCTTGGTTTCAGGTTTGGTAGAATGCAAAATCTGCTTACTCGCGAGTAACTGGTACTTTACTCGTGAGTAAAAAGTTACTCGACGTTGGTCGAATCCGCCCTAAGTTGGACAAAATGTTACGCATGTATTTTAAAAGGCAATACATAATGATAATAAGATCGAGTCCTAATATTTACAAAAACCAATCCTTATTTAAAATTACTAACTAACTAAAGAACTGACGAAACGAAAACAAAAGCGCACAAAACAGAAGATCAAAGCTTTTGCAGAAGCTCCACACAAATAGCTTGTTGTTTCCGCAAAGCTCTTGTTCCAAAGAGAGGCGGAGTAGAGCTGAAGGGGGCTAATTAGTGCAGTGGGGGGACGGGGGCCGTCTGGGGGAAAGGGGGGGGGGGGGTTTAGGTACCGAGCGTCCTGATTTCAGACTAGGTTTTACGATTTGCTGTGTAGGTGTGGATTGTATTGTATGGTATATTGTCGTGAAGCAAGAGGTTTATGTACCTGCATATAGCTCTTGTAGTTTAGACTTGTAGATGTAGATACTATAGCTAGTTAGCTAGCTAGCTAGCTAGTTAGGTAGCTATAGTTAGTTGTGTTTTTAATCTATAGGTTAGCTTTAGATTTTCACATGGGTCATATAAAAAGTACCTATGCAAAATGCCTGCCACGCACCGCTCCGTTTCAAGTATAGTGATATTTTTTGAATAAGTTATCTTGTATAGGTACTCAAATAAATATTTCATTTCATATATCTACCTAGTTGCAATTTGAAAGAAGCGCAAACTTAAAATCTTTTTTTTATATAAACGTACCTATCCAAATATAATAAATAACCTAGTTCAATAGATACCCAACTTTTAAGTAGGTATCTCATGATCTAGCTAAGTTCCTGTCAGCAACTGTGCGTCTTTTCTCTTCTTAGTTGCAAGCTGCAGTTGCTATCTGTACTTATGTGCAACTTGGGCTTGTTAAAAGTTTACCTAACTTTAGTTGTCTTTTGTAAAGTTTTACAGATTCAATGCAAGATCTTATAAAAGGGATTGCAAAATGGTAGTATTTTTAGAAGCTCGCGGGAACAGCTAGTGTGTTATAAATTATAATGTTAAGTAATAAATAAGAATTTCACTAACGTTAAATTTTTTATAAGGTATCGCGTCCCTATTCCGAGGTATCTAAGACCCATTTTCATTTTTGTAGTTTTGGCCTAAAATTAAGATGTTTTTTAGCTCCTCACACTTGAATAAATAATATAATCCAATACAGTGAACTAAGTAAATTGTTGTCACACAAAGCGCCATCCATAACCACATCTCTGATAAATATTCCAGTTAGGTAGGTATTTTTTGCGCAACCCAAGGGCAATTGTGTAAGCGTACACCTCAAGTGCTAGCTCTCATTCAAGTAGGGTAATTCTATACAAATTGGCACCCCCATTCAACACGTTGACACTTTAATATAACCACGATTAAAGGCAACAATCGAAATTAGAGCCCAATAATATTATTAAAGAGTTTTTTTCCCGTTCGCCACAATACCAGCGTCCCTTTGCATTTCTTTGGATTACCACCTACGTATTTGTGTAAACACAATAAATATTTTTCGGGAGTTGCGTTGTCTAGCTGCGACTTGAGATGTAGTCTTGGCTTTAAGATAAAATGTTGAGATAAGGATCTTGTCATAATTTTGAATTTTGTCTACCGGTTGTAATTGTTGGCAATGCCTCATCATATTTCCTTTCTTTATTTGAGGCTTGTGAACAGGATAAGCAAAATATTTACGGAGATTAATATTATTGATTATGAGACTTAGGTATAATTACAAGAACATTGTATAATGTATATACTTAGTTGATGTTTTGTTGTTTGTTGTATCCTCTCATGCATGTTATGGGAAGTGACTCGAAAAACACAAGATGACAAAAGTTCTAAATTTAGACAAGATTTCTACATTTAAAACAGGAAACCTCGTTGCATTACCAACTACATAACATTCAGGGTCCAATCGCGTCCGAAAAAAAACGCTACACTTATTCACAACGAAACGTAATTGAATAAATAACGCTCCGTTTCACCGACGCTCGAGTGGCGCACAATAGGTGCTTGTGTTAACTAAACTTGGATTAGCGGTAGTTGAGTGGATTAGGCCGCATGTGGTGACGGCGGCCCTTCCGCCCGCTGTTGTGGCGACTGAAGATTACACATGGTCGATGGGCCTATTCAATATTGTGTGCTGGCTGTGGAAATTGAACAGCTTATCATTTTAATCAGATTGAGAATTTTTTGTGAGTGATAAAGTCACGGCGAGACCTACTTGGATAGACAGGTTAGATTGGTTATGTAAGTACAGTGTTTTATTCTAAGTAGTGTTTAGTTTATTAAATATGTATAATCTCGCATTTTAATACACTGAATATACCTAAGTAGCTGTATCTTTATTTAAAATCTAATGCATAATACGAGCAAAATTTAACTTTGCTTATTACTGATTATGTGAAATTGTGAATTACTGTGTAAGAGTACCAAGTATAAAACTTCGTAATTTTACAATAAGGAAAAATAAAAGCGAATCCAATTCAAGAGCCAAATTGATAAAATAGAAACCAACAAAATTTCTATCCCAAATTCATGCACATGAATTGAACGAACCCTCGAAATAAGGAAGCACTCGAGTGGTCAATGCTGAGTGCTGCCGAACCGAAAACATCACGCTTTACATTACATTCATCCCGCGGCAACAATGCCACCATTGTTGCAGATTTTATTTTGTCAATACGTAAATAGAGCATAAATATTTAAACAGCTTAACCCTTGGGAATGATTCTGACTGAGATGAATATAACAATGGGAGAATTTAGTTTGCCGGATGTCCGGCGATGTAAGATTAGGTATGCTACTGTTTTCAGTCATAAGTAAGTAGGTAAGTGGGTAATTTATAAATTGAAAATATTGGCAGTCAATTATTTTCTTCTTTTCATTACTAAATGCATGCCTAAATCTGTGTTAAAATAACAGAATTTAAATTAGTCTTCTGGTGTAAATGGTCAGTTCAGGTCTGTTTAGTATTTATGAGTATATTAGTATACACTGGTGTGTAAACCATTATATTTTAAGGTTGTATATTGTAACGTTTGACATAAGATTAATAATAGAGGTATAGGTATCAGATGAAGGCTCAGCCAGCTGCAATCGAATTATAGTCCGAACAGCGTCCATTCCAAGAACGACAACTCAAACCAACCACTCCCAACTAATTCAATTACAATATAATTGACCAATTTTTTTGCGACATCTTACACCTCAGCAGAGCACTTATTTTGCCAACAATAACTGTATTCCTGTCGAACACAATGGCGCCATGTTGGCCAGTCATCACATCACTCGCTGTCAATCTTCGGACTGTATTTTTTCAACAGTTCAAAAATAACTGTTCTTAAATGTTGAATAAGTATTTGTATGTGAAGTGTTTATAAAGCCCTGGACCAGATACGATCTTAATCTGGGATTAAAAGAGTGTTAAAACTATTGTTGAGGAAAAGCTTAGACGCTTCTGTATGGACAGGTTTGACGGGCGAGCCACCTAAGGGGCACAATAGGGTCAGTTGAATGGTCAAGCGATTAGTTTAACTCCCACGCCGATTCTTTATTCCAAAATCTTTATGTTTTAAGTACCTACTTACATATATTTCAAACATTATCATCATTGGAATAAAAAATAAAATTGACAAAAATTGTTACCGGGCGCTCGGGTTAAGGGGTGTGAACATATTATTATTTTAACACATTTACATTTATGTATGCACCCTGTAGGTAGTGTTATGATGATGAGAACGAATGCCCTGAGACATTGTAGTTGTTACGAGTATATACGAGAACAACTCAGTATAATAAAATGTTTGGATATTGGTTTACAATACAGAGTGTTACCAAACTTATAAGTAGGTGTATAGTAAGCCGAAATGGGGTAACTCAAAATTGTCAATCTGAACACAAACACTTGGAAAACACACAAAATCAACATAGTTATACTTAATTCAAATGATATCATAACAGAAACTAGCCAAATTAAACTCCCATGAGTTAATTAATCCGGAAGACCAAGCCAAACAAAAACATAATCACCCCAAACTGAACCCCATATCATAATCTCGACTGAAAAGAACTCATCAAATCCAAACTATTACTGTATAGGTCTTCACAGTTTCTAATCCTCTCTCAATATCGTTATTAATTTCATATCGCGCACAAAAGAGCATGTTGGTACAAATAGCGTGCACAAAGACGGTTCATAATTAGAGTGCGGACCTCCCCTCTGAATCTCCTCGTTAGGTCGCTAGGGACATGTAATCGCTGGCTGGTACAATACGGTAGTTAGGGCGAGGATCGGCCGACGTTTAACGACAACATTATTTGGTAAATGTTGCTAAATAATAACATTAATGCGGGGAGCTGAGTCGTGCAGTCACACTGTCGCGGTCGTGGTTCCGCAGTGGCACGCTGCAGCCGCTTCGTGTGGATGAGGGTTTAAACAGTTTTACCTATGTTCTGTTAACTGAACGCTAGCCGTAAAAGTGTAGTTAAGTACCTAAGAGAGTATTTTTGCTATTGAATTTATTTAGCATTTGTTTTATTTATCCTAACTCGTGCACAAGTAGAGTTGTATCTTGAAACATATTTTTTAATGTCGTAAGCTATTGTTTTAACATGGCCAAAGTGTTATGAGATGTGAGGCGTGTTACATATCACCTCACAATAGTACCTACCTATACACGAACCAAGTCCACTCGAGTCGCATCCACACTAAAACAAATGAACATCTGTGGGGGGCGCCCCCTCTCGCTGGCTGGCCAATGAGAGCCCTCGTCGAGTGAACGCGGAAGCTATAGGACATGGAGTACGGTAGGCAAGCGCTGTGTGTGTGTAAGTGTGGAGGTTTTGCGTTTCAAGTGGTTTCAGGCGGTTTGTGTGACTAGATATTTGTGCCTCGGTGGGGAGGCGGGTGGTGGGTAGCGAAACGTATCCTTTATTTGCGGAGATTTTGGCTAGTTTTGAAGTAAGATAGAAATATCGCCTACATTTTTCCATTGCACATTTGAGTTTTGTTGTTTATTGTAATGTTATTATGGGGCTTAAATCAGAGATAAGTACTTCTAGTTCCAGTTTTACCTCTAGAGTTATCAACAACATATTGGTGTAGCTTTTGTGAAAGCACACGCAAGACTTAAAGATTATTCTATTCCAATATCTCAAACTCTACACGCCATACCCTACAAGTCTAAGTAACTTCGCAAAAAATATCATAAGGTAGGTAGGTAAAAACTATGTAACCTATGTTTTTATGTTGTTTAAAGCCGTCTATTGATTAATTAAAACCCTAATTAATAAACCAGCACGCAGCGCTAAACAGGGTCTGTCATACAACAACATTACGTATTCACAGAGCTATTAGCAAACTGTTGTCACTGCTGATGAATACACCCCTTTGTTATCATGGCGTCTCCCTTTGAATTAATTATTACTAGGAACACTAGGAAGCTTTACCTAGGTACTTAGTCCATTTTATATTCAGCCCGAACCAAGCATTTATACCAAAATGTTTGGTGTGCCTAGATTCTTCATCGATGGACAATATCGTTATATATAAGTATGCAAATATTAATTCTACAGTAAAATCATCTCAAATCAAAATCTTTAGGTACCTACAGTTCGTTCTAAAGAACTTATGATATAGTTCTGAAGTTGGTAGCGTTTAGTAATGGCCGAATTACATTTTTGTGCTTTGTGAAACTAACCAACTATCAATCTTTCAAATAAGAATAGTTGCCTTGTTAGTTTGACAAGGTACAAAAGTTTATTAGCTCCCAACTTCAGAACTATCAAGTTTTTTGAACCGAAATGTACTCGAGCAAACCTTTAATGCTTGTGTAAAACGAGAAAGGGACTAACAGTACCGCAGCGAAGCCCCCGAGAGACGCTACAGCTCCCGCAAACGGAATGGATAATTCAATAAAACCATCCTAATCTGTAAATTAGCAATACGATATGAATAAATAGATTTCGGTCGCCGCCACCAGATGTCGGGGGAGTAGTTTTCGCGGCTCATTACTTGCATAATAAAGGGTTCCGTTTATATTTTAAATTGTATGTTTGTTGCATTCTGTAGTCTGTGCATTATTTCATAAATGCAGATATTTACATCGCAATACAATATACCAGGCATTTATACGAAGTAAGCTTTTGTAAAGTTTCACTTTGCTTTAAATGTAAGGAAAAGTGAAACTTTCAAGCGCCTTTTAAAAGCATATAGCCATTTCACGTAACATTAAATTATTTCTATTCCACAAGCTATAAATAGTTATGATATGATTTTGTACCCAATTTGCTCAAACGACCGACATATTTATTTATGTCTGAGTGACCAATCATATCAAGATGCGTATCTGCGAACAATGCTGTCAATTATATCGCAATACATCGCCGCACGGATACGGCAATTAGAAGCAGCGATGGAGGAAGCGCGCGCGTGCTCCCGACTCCCAGTGGCTAATTGTTTCCGGACCCCACCCCGCCTCACCCCACCCCGCCTGACCCATGAGTGGGTGACAGTACCCAGTGTTACACTTTGGATTTAGATTTAGCAATAACTCAGTTTATTACCAGGTTGCATGGAAGAAGCCTGTGCGAATGACGTATGTACAATATACTTACTCACCGCCCTATGGGCAGTCAGCTACTGATAACTGCCTGGCTAACCTTTCTCCATAACTCGTGTTTGTCACCGATATGCTAAGGAGTTCATTAATTAAAGTACTTATATATAAAGGTGTATAGTTAGTAGGTAATGGCACACTTTTAAAAAAAGTTCGCCTAAAGTCCGCCCCACATTCGCACCCACGCATTAAGTTCCGTTTAAGTAACTTGTTGAATAGCAGTAATTCGACGCCGAAGGTCCTGAGACGGGGGAGGGTCATCATCATCATCCGGCTGGCTCGCCCTCAATGCCCACAATGGTGGAATCGGTCGCGATTGTTCCACGCACGTGCCGCGGCGATACGGCAGCCGTCATTGAATAGCGATCGAGATTAATAAAATGGGCTCAGTGAATCTTAAATACAGGGTGCTGTTAAAATGATAATTGTACTAATGAAGTCCCAGTAGGTACTCAACTCATATTGTAATGTAGAAAATATTCAACTTAACATAAAAACAAATGAAAATCAAAGTTAGATACAGAAAAGAAACCACTAATCATAAACACAATAATTAGGTCGATAACACGCTGTAAATATGCCGTAAGAGTCTGGGGCTGGATATAAACTGAGAAATCTCTAAGGAATACTAACAAAAACAACATGACATGTGGTGTAATATATATGTCGCCGACATTACCTACAGATACCGCCAAAGGGTTATCGCCTTCATCCGATAATAGCCGGATTAACGAAATAACCCTCGCTAAATATTACTTACGCGTATGCGGTAACCCTACTAAATTACGTAAGTTTTTATAAAACCACAGAGATACTTATTTAAAAAACTTGAACTTACAGCTCAGAACATCGCGGATTTCGTGTGTGACTTTTTTATAAATTGTATCTCTATCTTACTTATGGATCCATCAAAACCTATATTTTGACTACTAAATTTATAAATACATGCAACCATATACTTACTACATAGTCAGAGCCACCACACGCTATGTGTGGTGTGTGTGTATTATGATATTAATCAACACAGTAGCGAGAGACGATACCTAAAGCTAAAGGTAAATTTCCGAAATATTGTAGCTTGGTGTAGATTATTTATTCCCTGTTAACACACAATATTCGCTCAGTGAATGCTTTATTACGTTTTATCGGAAAACCGCGGCTGGATTTTCGATCAACCGAAATGATATTACGCGAGCACAAATAACAAATATTGTTAAATATATCCACGAGTCACGTTTGCTTTACTCGCAAAATTCACGCATCGATTTCCACACGATTGCATCGAGTTTTTAATTCTGCGCGGTTTTATCAGAGTTATTTAGTACAAGTATTTTGATTTCGGGACATACAAACTACAAGATCGACTTTACTGTCTTAACTAAGTATAAAAGCTCATAAATAAGGTGAGGTACTTATTTTACAACAACAAGGCACCTCTGAATAAAATTCTCCTCGAGATTTGCGACACAAACTTGACTAAATATTCACGTCACATACTATGAGCCCCGCTTTATTGTAACAACCACTTTCACAATCATCGGCCCTGTCAGTTTATATTTGCGTGCAATCAAATGTAGGCGTTCACGTTCCGCTGTTTTGGCAATAAAGCACCAGCTTAGCAGGAGCCCCACACCCTTCGGGCCTCAAGAGGGTGCGGGAGCTATTGTAAAGATCAGCCAGGAGTGGCCGCCGGTTTGCACAAAGTAAACTAGCCAAATGAATAGGTGTCAAGAGCGATGCGTCAGATGGTCCGTGGGGGGCCGACGTGATGCGTAACTCGAGAGCTTCTCGCCTCATAATGCTAAACTAATTCAATTGATTCCCCAACACTACCCGCGCGCTACCAACTAACTTCGTTTGGAGCGTTTTGATATCGGATACAGCCGTTTTGACGCCTCCTTCCTTACTCGATTCTTTTCTCTAATACTTATTTTTATACTGAGGGGAAAAGTAAAGGCAGTAATATTTATAATTCAAATGACTGTATGTTTTTATTTAACATAATAAATAGGTATTAAATATTAACAACATGGCATCTAGTGGTGGTAGGAGACGGACGGGGAGGAGTAGGAGACGTGTCCGAGGTTCTGGGTGTAGACCTGGGCCGGGGCGGCGGCGTAGGCGAGCTTGGCGACGGGCGCGGCGTGGTACTGCACTTGGGCGGGCGCGTAGGCGACCTTAGCGACCGGGGCAGCGTGGTACTGGACCTGGGCGGGCGCGTAGGCGACCTTGGCGACGGGAGCGGCGTGGTACTGGACCTGAGCGGGCGCGTAAGCGACCTTAGCGACGGGGGCAGCGGCGTAGTGGACGGGAGCAGCGGCGTACTGGACCTGGGCGGGCGCGTAGGCGACCTTAGCGACCTGAGCGGGGGCGACGTAGGCCTTGGGCTGGCCCTCGTAGCGGACGATGGCGTTGAAGCCGTGCTCCTTGTCGGAGGTGTACTCCACGATGCGCTGGACACCGTCGGGCTGCACCAGCGAGTATGAGCCGTGGACGGCGTCTCCCTGGCGGCTCTCCTTCTGCTGCTTCACGTCGCCGGTGTGCGAGTCCTGGACGGAGTACTCGTAGTCGTAGTGAGCGGGGGCCTCGGGCTCGGCGTACGCTAGCTTAGCGACGGGAGCGTGCGAGTAGGCGACGGGGGCGGCGTAGTGGACGGGGGCGGACGCGTACTGGACGGGGGCGGCGGAGTAGTGCACGGGGGCGGCGGCGTACTGGACCTGGGCGGGCGCGTAGGCCACCTTGGTCACGGGCACGTGGACGGCCGCGGCCGCTGCCACCAAGCAAGCGAAGGTCATGAACTGTGGAGGAAATGAACTTATTAGTTTCTGGAAGTGGAGTACGAGAACGGATATCACTCGACAATATCTAGCAGATAACTAGCTGCAGAATCAAGCTGATTTAATTTGAATGAATTATGATTAATCACAAGTAGAGACCACTGCTGCATCCACAGTAATTATGAAATGCACTTGACTGCAATAAGATTGCAATAGTTAAAATATTGATTCACTTTTTTCGGCTACTCACTTTAGCTGCCATGTTGGTTTTTTTGAGATTGTTACTGTTTGTAACTTGGTAGTGTTGTGTGCTGATACCGAGTTCCAAAAAGCTTTTATACTCAAACAGTGGACGAGGCGAGCCGCCGCCGGCGCTGTAGCCCAAAACTGGACCAGTATTATGCAAGACCACGGCCATGGCACCTCGGATATAGCGGATATACGCGTGAGACTCGATCTACTTGCTAATTATTCATTTAATTGCTAAAATTAAGAATTATGTCTCAAAACATTATTTACGACAGCACTAATTTGTGTTCTTATATCTTAAAGATTAGTACTTTGTAAAAATTACATCGGTAAGTATTAATATTATAACTTTTTATTATTATTAGAATTCCGTAGTGGAAGCTTTATAATTAAGTGTAAGTAATCTTCACATGAAACGAATGCAAACCTTTCATAAATTTAGATCGTGGTTAAAAAAGCTTCCATGTCCGCTGGTGAAAGTTCTGCGTGGCCTCCCAATATGTCGGGCGTTGAAGTCGTCTCGTACGCAAGTTCTGATCAAAACGATCTTGTTGTAGCCTCATTATCACCTGCATTATGTGATAAAGCTTCATTCTTACACTTTGTTCTTTCTTTTGCATACTTTTGATCTGCAAGTGTTTAGTAACATGAGATTAGCTTCTGTTGGCTAATGACTGCTAATGAAATTGTTACGGAAATTGCAACATGCATTGTGATTATTATTGAATCATAATTTATGACCTCATAGCTGAGCTGTAGGTATATAAATGTAAGTTCAGAATATAGTGTTCTTTGGTTTCATACATAAGTACATACCTAGGTACTAGGTAGCTTACACGACAAAAGTACCCATGCTGCTGCTGGTAGTTCTGAGACGAATTTTATGATGAGTGTTTCTGGGAAAACACTTATTTTTTTGCCTACGTAGGTATAATAAGGTAGCATATTTTCTTCAAAAAGTGGCTCAAGGTATTCTTCATTCATTATAAAATGGTTCAAGTGCCTACATAATAAATAATATGTGTAGGTACTTAATATTTTTTTCTTTAATTAACTTGTTTAGGTGGACACGGAACTAAAGCTAAGAGCTAAGCTTTCTTTGTTATCATAAGTAATATTGTAATTTTTCTTACTTATGTACGTAATTATCTTATCAAGTACAACAATGTACTTTAAGGTAATCAGACCTTGAAAAATTGTTACACATAAGAATGATTAACTTTATTGAACTGGTTTCCACTTCAAAGAAGTAAAATAACCTTTGATTTGTCCAAAAATATCAGTAGGTCACATACGTACAGTAACTTTAATTCTTACGGAAGGCGTAAGAAATACAATTATGGAGACCCGAAAAGCAGTCTAGTCAAGGGTCAATTTTTCGGACTTTACACCGAGCTCAAACCAACCTACATAAGAGTCAAATTTTAACGACATTTCGAGGTGTTTATGGGCATTAGTTACCAATTAATCTCAATTAAAGATAAGAAATGATATTGAATTAAACTAATGTTTACATGTCCGCTTTTAAAGGATGTTTTAATTCATTCATACGTACTAAGTATAGATGCATAGATAAGTACTATTGGGTTCTTGACATAAAATAAGACTACTACTATGTTGTGTACCTACTATGTTATATATTTTTTGCTACATACATAGCTACGATCAGATATTTCATCAATAGGTACTTACTTAAAATATATCGTCTATTTGTCCCTGGACAAAGTTTTGACTGCTTAGTGTAAATCGATTTGTTTAGAACAGGTTATGTGGCAGTTGTACATTACAGTATTACTTGTGTATTGATTGGTGTCCTAGTTTTTAATTTAATTGCTCAAGTTTGATACTGATTTGCTTAATTCCTACAAGGCCTCCTTAGCTGTACATTTTTCTATTAGTTTTTTGGGTATTTTCAAATTAGGTTTAAATTTTTAGTTCCTTTACCCATAGGTACAGTTAGTGCTGTATAAGTTAAACAGATATGGGTATGACGCAGTGTGAAGTTCTAACTTCACACCTTGCTATATATAGGCAAGTAATCGTTCTTTATTACGAGACCTATAGGGCTAAAGTTAGATGAATTTAGGTTTATAATCAACCACATTCCGACAGCTTAAAACTCTACTGGTATATTTTTAGATAAACAATTACCTAAAATTATCTTTAAAATATTATTGAATAAATAATGAAGTAACTACACTTATACAGGGGCTTACAAAAGCCCGTAAGGGTGTGATTCCACAGGGGGTCATTTTGAACAACTTTTGCTCAACAGTATTTCAAATTCATAAAAAGTTACGTATAAGTATAACCAATGTTTTTTTTTCTCGAATTTACAAAAGTGATTCAGAATGACCCCTATTCTTTATTTAAAACCCTTCAGAGGAGATATTCCAGATTCAATCCTCGCCAATTGCATTCTGCTTTCCCTTCGGCCTTGCATCACTTCGACTGTCTCTTAAAATTCCAACGTCTGGTGGTCTGGCATGCGTGTTACACATACGAGTATAATTATTTATAATAATACAACCTGTTTGTCGCTACATACCCGGTCAAGGCCGCGGTCAATAATGATCGCGACCAAACTACTTTTAATCTATATTTGACAACGACATCGCTGATTTATCTTGGCCTGACTTTCACTTATTGGTGCAATGGTGTAGGGATCTATGTATAATGGTAACATGTGTAAGTACCTAAGTAGTGTATGAATAAAGAAATTAGCTAAGTACAATGAAATAGTTAAGTTAATTTCGTAAGATTATGCTTTTCACAGCCTTCCCGAGAGAGGTATCGGTATCGCTAATCTGACTAATCCTTTCGCTGCAGTGTCAAACTCTACTTTAATCCAGATCTACCTAGTGTTTGTTTGACACTCAAAGGGATAGAGAAGAAGATAATTAAGTATGTATGTAGGTATAAAATTATTAATTAAGTTAAATTAGTCCCCGAGTACTCAAACGCATCATATTTACCTATTAGGTACAGCCCTTTAGTTTTAATTTTAGAAAGTAAAAAAACTGCCATTGCCTATCTCCTGATCCTGAGAAATTGTACAAATTGAATTTCGATATCAATCTCCATCATTAACCATTGTTGACCTTCAGATCTATAGCATTGTCATGCAGCTTTACATTATGACACGTGGGGTCAATCGTGAGGTGCTAATCTTCAACATATAAATCAATTCATAATATTGATATCATAGGTACAATACGACATTATTAAGCTCTTATTTCAAAGCTATAAGGATTGTGTGCGTTGCAGTTTAGCCTTTTAGGCAGGTAGCACGCGCCAACTGAAGGTCTCTTTCATTCATTCATTCAGTTGAATAATTAGCCGACTGTACCGGTCAGGTTGCGATCTGTCACCGCGGTAAACTCAGCTGCAGGCGATTGAGTTACTATAAAAACGGCTGCGGGTCACCAAGTGTCACAGTCCAATTAAGATACTCAACAATGGCAGCTAAGGTAAGCTTGGGCAGGACAAAAGCACGAATATTAAATATGACTGATAAATCCAGAAATAGCATCTTACAGCACTTTACAGAACAACCTCCTTCAATTCTTAATTTTTATTCATAGGTTTTTTGCTCACCGGTGCTTGTCTTCATTTACAGTTGATGATCGTATTCGGTTTGGTGGCGGCGGCGGCGGCCGTGCCGCTGGTGCCGGTGGAGCCCGAGGCGCCGGCGCACTACGAGTACTCCTACTCCGTGCAGGACTCGCACTCCGGCGACGTGAAGCAGCAGCAGGAGAGCCGCCAGGGCGACGCCGTGCACGGCTCCTACTCGCTGCTGCAGCCCGACGGCGTGCAGCGCATCGTGGAGTACAGCGCCGACGAGCACAGCGGCTTCGTCGCCAACGTGCGCTACGAGGGACACCCGCAGCAGCCCGCCAAGATCGCCCTCGCCCCCGTCGCCAAGGTCGCCTACGCCGCCCCTGTCGCTAAGATCGCCTACGCCGCTCCCGTCGCCAAGATCGCCTACGCCGCTCCCGTCGCCAAGGTGGCGTACTCCGCCCCCGTGCACTACGCGCCCGCCCCGCAGTACTACGCCGCCCCCGCCCCGCAGTACTACGCCGCCCCCGCCAAGCTGGTGGCGCCCGTCGCCAAGCTGGCGTACGCTCAGCCCGCCGCCGCCCACTTCACCTTCTCCTCGCCCGCCGTCTCCTACCACCACTGAGTCCGGACTGCGCCGTCTGGATCCCGATGACACACCAATACCAATGTTGATATTTATTTAAATGTTAGTAGGATAATAAATTATTTTACAATTTAAAATATATTTCCTAGTTTTTATTATATACCTAATACCTATATGTTTATCGTTTAGTCATCTCTCAAAGACTATCAATATAGAGAGTGGAAATGACGAATGGGCCAAAAAACAAATACGCCTAAATAAAGGAATGTTTCCTGTCAGCAAAATTAGCGATATAAGCATTTAATGAACTTCCCCTTCAGGGTACATTAATTTTTTCCATCCTGTACAAAAATAGAAATAATAAGAATGTAAAATGGATGGACCTGGATAAACTAACTCAAAAATTGGGATGCACGTAAACAAAGTTTCGAGTGACGTACGTACCTATCACCTCTTCTGCCCGGTTCAGTGCGACGCGGATGTCTACGATGGAAAATGTATCAATCATCATCATCATCACGACCCATCACGCCCCCACTGCTGGGGCACGGGTCTCCTTCCAATGAAGCTTGCTTGTGTTGGGGTCCACCAAATGTATCAAATGCATGGAAAATGAAAAATGAGTGAAACCTTACATCACGTTCAGAGCGACGCGAAGCATCGCGGAGAGCGACGAATCAATCCGCGACGGACGCAATATCTCATCCGTCCGCGTCCTCTTTCGTCCGGTACACCACTGACTGGACAACTCCTAAACTATATCAAAAAATTGTGTTTATTTTTACCGAGACACGATAAGAATAATATCGATAGACAAAATAACTAAGCATTTATTTTGTTTCAGGAAATCAATTTTATAACATAACAATGAACTGTAAAAGGCTTTTTACAAGATTCCACTGATAGAATCCAATCATAAATAATAGTTACGCTGATAAATAATGGTAGCGAAGTAATGTTAAGTAGGTTAGAATTAGGTACATTAATTTATAAGGGCTGGTTTTCAATGGCCCGATAAGGGTTATCTGAGCAATAATTCTGACGCTGTCGCGAATGAATGTTTGTAAGACAGTGACAGCAACCATTTTATTCCTCAGATAACGTTTATCTGACCATTGAAAAATCAGACATAAGTAAAATATCTACTACTACTAAATGTCTAATCAAAACTACTTACTTAAATGGTATTGGTAAAGACACGTTTACATTTGTTTTTACTGTAAGTGCTACCTACCTTCTTTGTTAATATTATACCTTTTATAACCGGTACACCGGCATCCACGACACAGGCCGAGCCTAGTGTGGAAGCCACCAAAACTCGTAAATTTACTAACTCACACACTTCCAATTTAATTTCATAATATTGTACTTACTCATTTAAATTCATAGGTGTTTAAATATTTTTGATTTTGATTTTTTTGATTTTGACATATTGAAATCGACAGCTAATCTACTCGAGCAGAGTGAAAAAAAAGCAAAAATCTCTGTGCAATACCAACTTAATAAAGTTTTATAAGAGCAAGATATTCTCAATGATTCTCTGGAACTAATCGTCTTTAGCTTAATAAGTGCACCTTTATACATGGTAAAAAAGGAAAGATTGGGCCACTTATAATACCTTATTACGGGTACTCACAGATAAACGGTTAAGCGGAGCGGTGCCAGTCGGGTAAGCGCCTGCTTCTCACACAAGAGATGCGGGTTCGAATCCCGGCGCTGACATGTACCAATGAGTTTTTAACTTAAGTATAATGTATTCCATCGCTCTTACGGTGAAGGAAAACATCGTGAGGAAACCTGCATATCTAGATTTTGCACATCTAGATATGTGAACCCACCAACCCGCAGTGGACCAGCGTGGTGGGAAATGGTCCAAGCTTAGGAAGGCAGTTTAGACCTTGGGGATATGCACAAAGGTTCCATTCGAGAGAGCCAGGTGCAGGTACTTACACCCCCACAGAGAATAGAATAGATCCGGTTAATTTCTTTTCATATTATTATGTAGGCACTAACATACTCACGGGTAACTAAAAAGTTCCACTCACAAAATACTGATACCAAACAACCCCATTATTTAAAAACATTGAATAAAATAAATAACAAAATACTTATTATCGATTTCAGTTAGTAATATTCTGATGCTCTGTAAAATGTACTCTTCAAAATTTCGAAGGCGACATTAAGCTAGCCATTTCCTTTTTAAGAATTTTTTGGTGCTTCTCTCACTGGAACTTTTTCACTGAGTGTATTATGCCAAAGTAACTATCTATCTAATAAGATATTTAAACCACTTAACTGATTTTGATAAAACTTGCTAAGTATATTACAAACTTGCTATGTATAATACAAGAGCTTTTAATGGTCAATGCTCCTATTTAGGGTTTGGTACATCAGAGGTGCTCTGTAGGTACTAAATTTCTAATCGATAGGTCATAGGTACCTAAGGATGTTAATAAACATAACAGAAAACCGAAAAGCGCTGACTCAGGGTGTAATACTAAATAACTTTTGTACTACTACGTTTGAAAATAGAAACTGTAGCGATTCTACTTTTCCATAGATACTTTTTTGGTCATTTGACTTGAAAGTTTGTATTTTGGGAGTTCAACGTTTTTCACGAAATCTCAAAAGTACTTAGAAGATTTTATGAAAAAATTACTAGCCATTTATCCCTTAACTAACGTAAAACTTAAAAACGTAACTGAAAGACAGATGTTTAACAGGCAACTAAAATACGTTCGCGTTTGGTGAAATTCGGTGGGCTAGATAAAAGTACCTACAAGCATGTCACACATGTAATTTATGCGCTAATTTAATAAGTGCTGAACAATTTACCCTCTGGCCAAAATGATTCAGATCAAAAACCTGTAAGCGATCGACACGGACTTGTACCTATAAATACAGGCTGTTGTCACTGAATTGTTACAGTCATATCTCGACACATTGTAGCAATGGCAGCTAAGGTAAGCCAGTGCATTAAAAATTGCAATGTACTATAGTTACTTAATTTTCATCGATAAGTACCTAATACTCATAAAAAACTTCGCACCTAAGTAGTTAAGTATTTTGTATTTTCAATACTAAATTAACACTTTGCACTATCGCAATTCGTCTGCAAACCGTACCCAATTTTTCTAGGAAAGTGTTAATTTTAGACATAGGAATTTCTAATATAAATTGGAAATTCCTATGTCTATTCCAATGTCATTTTAAAACCCTCCATAGATCCACCAATTCCTAATAAGACAACCTCTTCCAGTTGATGATCGTATTCGGTTTGGTGGCGGCGGCGGCGGCCGTGCCGCTGGTGCCGGTGGAGCCCGAGGCGCCGGCGCACTACGAGTACTCCTACTCCGTGCAGGACTCGCACTCCGGCGACGTGAAGCAGCAGCAGGAGAGCCGCCAGGGCGACGCCGTGCACGGCTCCTACTCGCTGCTGCAGCCCGACGGCGTGCAGCGCATCGTGGAATACAGCGCCGACGAGCACAGCGGCTTCGTCGCCAACGTGCGCTACGAGGGACACCCGCAGCAGCCCGCCAAGATCGCCCTCGCCCCCGTCGCCAAGGTCGCCTACGCCGCCCCTGTCGCTAAGATCGCCTACGCCGCTCCCGTCGCAAAGATCGCCTACGCTGCTCCCGTCGCCAAGGTGGCGTACTCCGCCCCCGTGCACTACGCGCCCGCCCCGCAGTACTACGCCGCCCCCGCCCCGCAGTACTACGCCGCCCCCGCCAAGCTGGTGGCGCCCGTCGCCAAGCTGGCGTACGCTCAGCCCGCCGCCGCCCACTTCACCTTCTCCTCTCCCGCCGTCTCCTACCACCACTGAGTCCGGACTGCTCCGTCTGGATCCCGATGACATACCAATGTTGATATTTATTTAAATGTTAGTAGGATAAATAATAAATTATTTTACAATTTAAAATATATTTGCAAGTTTATATTATATACCTGAGTACCTATATAGGATTATTCTTTTCACCAGAGATGAGGAATAAATCTATCCCAAAGACTCAATATACAGAATGCATATTAGAAAGAAAGAAAGAAAGAAAGAAAATAATATTTATTGCCGAAACATTTGCAAACATGCGGAAAGAAACACTAAGTACTAATCCTATTTCAAAACATAATTATTCCTATATGTAAATACAGACTTTCGGCAAAAGGTGCCATGCTCAGCATTTGCTGCCGTAAACAGATGTTTTGTGACAGCGCTGTTTTTCAGCACGTCCCTGGGTGTTGTGTTAACTAAATAAATATAACATTATATGTGAGTGGTGTGTGTCAGTGTGAATGTATGTATGTATGCGTGTGTGTTGTGAGAATGTGTGCTTTGGTATGATTATATGTAATAATATATTATATTATGCAGACTTATTTTTATGTTTATGCTTGTAAATTTCCTTAGACGCAGATAATTGTTTTTCTAATAATATTTTTTTCAATTTTATTTTAAAAGATAGATAGGACATAAATTCATGCAATGGTGGTGGTAAATCATTCCATATTTTTGACGCTGCATATTTGAAACTTCCTTTAAAGTTAGCTGTTTTATGTTTAGGAATCTCCATTCTACGTGATAGTTTGCTTCTGGTGAAGATATTATGTGCATTTCCCAGCCATTTTATCTTGTCATGCAGATATCGGGGTCTCCCTGTGTGAACTACCTTATAGATAAGCCCAGCGAGGTGTAACAATCTCCGTCCTTCCATTTTCAGTATTTGGTTCTCGTTTAAGTATGGAGTTATGTGAGAGCGTTTAGGTATTCCGAAGCAAAAACGAGTGCAAGCATTCTGTACCCGCTGAATAGCGCGACTAGTTTTATCGAATAGTCTCGGACCATAGACAGTATCACAGTAATTAAAAATAGATAAAACCAGGGACTCTGTAAGTATAACTCTTATGTCCTCCTTTAAAAACTTTCTGATGCCGTACAAAATCTTCAGACGAAAAAATGCAGTTCTAATTTTTGAATTTATATGCTCTTCAAAACGCATTTCCTCATCAATCAATAAGCCAAGATTTCTAGCTGTCTTGACTCTTTCGACCATTTCTTTGTTGATTTTGATACAAGGTGAATGCTCTGATATCTGTTCGCATTGTCTCTTTGTTCCTAGAATCATATATTTGGATTTTGTTGGATTGAGTACCAGAGCATTTCTTTTAGCCCATGCGTATATCTTATCCAGGTCTTCGTTTATATGTTGCACTGCAGTGTCTGTCAAATTGTGCTTAAATGAGTGGTATAGCTGCGTGTCATCTGCATATAGATGTATTTTACAGTTTGACAGGTTTGTTGGAAGATCGGCTGTGTAAAGGATAAACATAAGAGGGCTGAGGATTGAACCTTGTGGGCAGCCTCGCGTGATGGATTTTAACTGCGATTCCTTGTGATTACCTTGATCATCCTCTATATCAACATATTGGCATCTTTCTGTTAGAAAAGAGTGAAACCATTCGCACGCGCTCTCAGAAATTCCGTAGTATGACATTTTGGCCAGAAGCAGTCGGGTACTGATGCAGTCGAAAGCACGAGAGAAGTCTAGAAGTACCAGAACAGCACCCTCACCCGCGTCTGATGCGGCCAAAATGTCGTCCGTTACATGAGCCAAAGATGTAGCAGTTCCGTGTTGGCTACGGAAGCCAGATTGGATATCCGGGAGAATTGATTCTCTTTCTACATATTTAGTTAGTTGAGAACAGACAACTCTCTCTATGACTTTCGATAAAACTGGTAGAATACTTATGGCGCGAAGGTCTTTATATTCTTCAACAGTCGTACACTTCGGTAGCGGTTTCACCTTTGCTTGTTTCCAGGGGGATGGGAAAATACTTTGCGTTAATGAGCTATTAATGATAAAAGTAATTATTGGAAGGGTCACGTCTAGGGTCATCCTAATCATCTTTACTGTTATGGTATCGTAACCAGCTGCATTTGTTCCTATTGAGTTAAGAATTTTTTGAATTTGAGCTTGACTGAGAGTTTCCATACAGAATACTCCCGAACTATGTTTATTTTTTTTATAGAAGTTAATTAATTCAGGATTAATGTTATCGTCCCCAGGAACATCAAGAAAGAAGTTATTAATTTTATCAGGATCATTTAAGTGCTGTGGGAGACTATCTGTATTTTTATTTCCTAAAACAGATGTTTTTTTCAGGTACTTCCACATCTCTGTTGGCTTGTTTTTATTATTATTTACGTAGTGTGTGAAGAATGCTTCTTTTTCCCTTTTAATAGCATTAGTTGCAAAATTTTTGAGGTCTTTATAGTACCTATAGTGGACATCTAGCTTTGTTGTATGTGCTCGATGTAGTGCCTTATCCCGTAGCGACATCATTGTCCTTACTGTGTCTGTCAGCCAAGGAGACGGGTTCTCTCTCAGTTTAATTTTACACAGTGGTGCATGCACGTCAAATAGTGAGATAAGGAGATCATTAAACCGGACAACCATTTGGTTTACATCTGATATACTGTACACATCAGCCCAGGGCAGTACTTTTAAGTCATGTTTAAATGAATCTTCATCTATATTGTGAAGGCTGCGAGTCCAGGTAAAACGTGGCAAAACGGGTGGTTTTTTTATAAAGAAATCTCCTAGAACAAGACCATGGTCGCTCAGAATTGGATTGTGAAAGACATTAATCGACTTACATACATCTGGGGTGTCAGTGATTAGTAGATCCAATAATGTAGCTGTGCCATTTTTTATTCTTGTTGGTTCTCGAACTAACTGATGGAGGCCTTGTTGGCTGAGAAAAGACAATAATTCTGGGGCGGAGCCTACATTAGTTTTGAGTAGGTCTACATTAAAGTCTGTCAGAACAAAAATTACGCTACTATAGGCAAATATACTAATTGATTCGCTTAAGGCGTCGATTGCGTAACCGGGCGATAGACCGGAGTCCGGTCGGTACGCGGTTCCAACTACTACCTTCCCTACGCCGGGTACAGTCAGCTCCAGCCACATCTGCTCGAGTTCAGAGGGTGGGTGCGGCTTGATTCTAACTCGTAGTCCTCTACGAATTAAAAAGCCCACACCCCCACCGGTTCTGTCGTGTGGACGAGGAGTGTTCTTTAGAGAGTACCCCGGTACCTTGGGAGCATACCTTTCTTGTCCTTGCTTTGTCCAGGTCTCATTCAAGGCCAATATGTCAGGTTTTAGCTTTATAACAGTAGCAATTAGTTCGTCTCGTCCTGTATTTAGAGATCTTATATTCAGTAAACCCAGCTTTAGATATAAATCTTTTTTTTTATTACCCATTAATTACATTTGGTTATAAGTATTTAAATGATTAATAAGCAAATAAAATATGTAACTTGGTACAGCAATCAGCAATAATATAAGCGTATATTTATGTATAGGTGCGGTATGAATTTTATATAACTAGCATGTATGTGTAAAGTGTATAGGTGTGACCGTGTAGATGTGATGTAGATAACTTATTTATTATTACATGTTTAAATATGTATGATACTTGTAAACCTCAGAAACAGTGTAGTACAGATAGTATTTCAGGCTGTTCAAGTGACACAGTATATTTCTCAGGATAAAGCTTACTAGGTATTTAATGTTTTGCAAGCATGACAAACATTGTTTAAACGAGAGCGTATATTCTACCACTAAATATTTAATGACGTCAGGCACTACACATCTATAAAAATACAGAAAACATTCAGCAGGATATGTTATACAATGGTAAGATAAAAAGTACATAATAGGCACTATATTATTATGAAGAATAGTGTCCAATAAAATAAACAGGTCAGTCAGCACACTCAGACGAATGATTGACTCATACTCATAATAAACATAATAATCATTAAATGTTACACTATAATTATCGAACATGAATAGTGATGTTAATAATATACTCATATGAAAAGAAGTGAATTTGGTTTTCTTGTACAAGCCTATTTATCTACTTTAAAGTTTGTTCGTAGTTACATTTAGTTAGTTACCAAGTGTTTTTAAAACATCCGCATCACGAACGTAGATATATTCTGAGGATTCATTCTTTCTTATAAACACTCGTCCATTTCGTACCCAACTAAATTTATATCCGATTTCTCTTGCCTTTTGCCGGGTAGCAGCGTGTAGGGACTTAATTTCGGGAGTTAGGTGCTCCACCACGTAGACAGCTGTATTCTTTTCGTTCGCGATGCCTAGATGGCTAGTATTCAACTTATCTGTGGGATGTTCTTTGTTAAACTTGGTGGCAGCCGTAAGATAGGCATCTCTTTGCCGTTGGTTCTGGAACTTTACTAGAAGGGAGCGGGGGCGGGAGCTCTGGGGGTTAGCTTTTGCAATTCGAGAACAGAAAACTAAATCTTTGTCCTGGACCTCACAGTCGATGACTTTACTCAGTTGTTGGACTATGTTTGAAGGATTCTCCGCTTTGAACTCGGGAACGCACTGAATTTCTAGGTTAGACGCACGGGAAAGTTGTTCCAGCTGGTTTACGCGCTGCTGGAGGGAAGATACCGTACAACGAAGGTTCTCGTTCTCTTTCTGAATGATTTGCACGTTTTTTTTGAACGATATTACCTCCGACTTGAACTCCTCAAACTTGTCGGACGAGAACTTAATAGACTCCTTAATGTCGTTCATTTCTGATGTAATTTCACGAAGTTGGGTCGCTATGCAGTCCTTTATTGAAGTTTTAATTTGTACGCACAGCGAGTCTTGCAGCTCTTTTCTGATAATAGCTGTTAGCTCCTCCTTTGTCATACATAGGTTGCAAGTAGGCCCAGCAACGGCGGAGACAGCGCAGTTGGGGGCGGCAGAGGCGGCCGCGGTGGGAGCGATGTTATTACCCCTCTGTTTGCGAACTGTAACCTTTTCATTGGTAGCGGTGCGGACTGGAGTATTTGAGTTATCTCCTTTTGGACGTTTACTAGCACATGACGGGCACTGCCAGGATTTTATTTGGTCCTTATTTAAGCTCGCAATTTCACTACCAACGCATAAGCTATGGTATTTTTCTTTGCAAAGCATGCGAATATTACGAATGGGTCATGGTGGGGAAGTACCAATCCTTCACATATATCGCTTATGTTGATAGAAGGAAACATTCCTTTATTTTTTAAAGTAACAAAGTTACTCAAACTGGTCTCGAACTTACAATACATAAATAAAATAACTAAATAAGTTATGATCATTATTATTCAGAAAGAAAATTCTCCTAAAATATATACTTTTAAACGATTAATATCAAAGCGGTGGTAGCTAAGTTAAGTTAAGCTAAGATCATATGACAAGTGCTACTGAGTTCTTTGAATTAAAGTACATTGTATAGGTACCATCTCTCTTACGGTGAAAGAAAACATCGTAAGGAATTCTGCATATTTAGAGTTAGCACATCTAGATAATAATATGAGAACCCACCAAGCCGCAGTGGGCCAGAGTGGTGGGAAATGGTCCTAGCTTAGGAAAGCAGTTTAGACCTAGGATATATGCACAAAGGTTCCATTCGAGAGAGCCAGGTGCAGGTACTTACACCCCAACAGAGAATAGAAAAGAATAGAAACAATCAAAATGTTTATTTTTCTGGTTTATACTTATATAAGTTTGATACTTACCATAAAAACATGTTTAAAGGCTTGGATGCAGTTTTTTTCCTTTCACAGATAAAATACCTAAGGGAATGTTTCCTTTCAGCAAAAATGTTTCCTTTCCCCTCCAGGGTACATTCGTTTTTCCACCCTGTATTATATCCACAAACAAAAATAGTAGACGTAATAGAAATATGAAAATTTATTTATTTATTATATTTCATTTCCTCATTCGTCCGGCATTACGGTGACAAACCCTAGACTATAATTTTACAATTTTGTGTTTATTGACACTATAAGAAGAAAATCGATAGACAAGACATTTACTGAAATTTATTTAGTTATGACAGCGACAGCTAATCTACTCATGCAGAGCGTTAATGGGTAATGTCCGAAAAAAATCGACAACGCTCATAATTTTTCTGATGATAGGAATAACCCTCCGTATTTTCCTAAAAAAATCTCAGATTTTTTCTATGCGTTAGTAATTTTATAAAAATAAAAACATTTCAAGTAAGGTCAACCGGGGCCATTGCGCCACAATACTTTGACTTTCATATTCATTTGATCATAACAAACAGACTATACGCCCTATTAAGCTATAACTTGTGATACATATTAGGAAATTTTATCTAATTTCATATTTTGATGCAATTTTGTAGAATTTTAAATATCTTCTACGTGTAAACGACGTTTCTACAAAAAATGGGATTTTTAGGCGCAATAACCCCTAGTGGGGCTAATGCCTCTTTCACTAGTTTTGTGTGCTTGGAAGAGCTTTTTACAAGTTTAAGTGGATATCATTTATAGAATTACTATTCTTCTTTCTGTTCTGGAACTAATTGCACAAAGTGCATCTTTGTGCAGCGTAAAACAGAAGATTGGGCAATATGGATGCCTAACCCTTGTATCTTAAGAATAAGGGATAAAGGATCTTAGTACGTAGTTCAATATTAAATCCTATCAGCTCTACAAATATTATGCAAAAGCCTATATCTAATAAGCAACTGAAACCACAAATAACAGATTTTGATAACATTAAATATATAGATAGAGTAGTTCTTTTAAAAAGACAATTCTCCTTTTTAGGGCTACGTAGGTACATGAAAGGTGTCCTATACGTAGTAAATTCAGAATCCATATGGAATCTCTATGGAACATCCTTCGATAACTATAATCAATGGATAAAAAAACGTAAAAGTAAACCGAAAAGGGTTGACTGACTGAGGGATATATTGATAAGTAGTCATTGGTATTGGTAGATGACTGATTATGTGTACTTCTCTGGAGAAAATAATTAACCTAATTATAGGTACTTATGTATATCATAAAAACTAGGAAATTGTAAAATAATTTATTTATCCTACTAACATTTGGCGACGGGGGCGAGGGCGATCTTGGCGGGCTGCTGCGGTTGTCCCTCGTAGCGCACGTTGGCGACGAAGCCGCTGTGCTCGTCGGCGCTGTACTCCACGATGCGCTGCACGCCGTCGGGCTGCAGCAGCGAGTAGGAGCCGTGCACGGCGTCGCCCTGGCGGCTCTCCTGCTGCTGCTTCACGTCGCCGGAGTGCGAGTCCTGCACGGAGTAGGAGTACTCGTAGTGCGCCGGCGCCTCGGGCTCCACCGGCACCAGCGGCACGGCCGCCGCCGCCGCCACCAAACCGAACACAATCATCAACTGGAAGAAGTTGTCTTATTAGGAATTTGGTGTATCTATGGAGGGTCTTAAAAGAACATTGGAATAGACATAGGAATTCTAATATAAATTTGTTCTAAAATTAACACTTTGCTATAAAAATTGGTTAGGGTTTGCAGACAAATTGCGATATTTAGTATTGAAAATAAGTAAATACTTAGGTGCGAAGTTTTTGTATAAAGTCATAAGTTGAGTGTCTTTGTCTATCGCCTATTAGGTACATTGCAATTTTTATTGCACTGGCTTACCTTAGCTGCCATTGCTACAATGTGTCGAGATATGACTGTAACAATTCAGTAACAACGGCCTGTATTTATACAAGTCCGTGCCGATCGCCTACAGGTTTTTGATCTGAATAATTTTGGCCAGAGGGTAAATTGTTCAGCACTTATTAAATTAGCGCATTTAAATTACATATTATGTGACACGCTTGTAGGTACTTTTATCCAGCATAGCGAATTTCACCAAACGCTAACGTATTTTAGTTGCCTGTTAGTTCGTAGAACGTTCAGTTTTACGTTTCATAAGTTTTACGTTAGTTAACGGATAAATGGATAGTAATCTACGACTTTTGGGATCTTGTAAAAAACGATGAACTCGCAAAATACAAACTTTCAAATCACGTGACCAAAAACGTTTCTATGGAAAAGTAGAATTTCTAGAGTTTTGAAAATATTCAAACGTAGTAGTACTACAGTTATTCAGAATTAGACCCTGAATAAAGGTGCATTTATTAAGCTAAAGACGATTAGGTAGTTCCTTCATTAAGTAGGTACTGCACAGAGATTTTTCACTGTTTTTTTTTTGGGAATCTTGCAAAAAGCAAACAAATGATTTGTTGTTTTGTTTATCGATATTCTTCTTATCGTGTCGGTGACAAGAAACACATGATATAGCCTAGGGTTTGTCCAGTCAGTGGTGTAGCGGACGAAAGAGGACGTCGCACTGAACCGGGCCTGGTTCAGTGCGACGCGGACGGATGAGGTATTGCGTCCGTCGCGGATTGATTCGTCGCTCTCCGCGATGCGCACAGCTTCGCGTCGCTCTGAACGTGCTGTAAGGTTTCACTCATTTTTAATTTTCCATACATTTCCTACTTTTTCCATCGTGGACATCCGCGTCGCCAGAACCGGGACGAAGAGGTGATAGATACGTCACTCGAAACTCGGCTTACGTGCACCCCAATTTTGAGTTAGATTATCCAGGTCCATTTTCCATCCTTATTATTTCTATTTTTGTACAGGGTGGGAAAAACTAATGTACCCTTAAGGGGAAGTTCATTAAATGCTTACATCGCCGTAATGACGAATGCGTACATTTCGCTGAAAGGAAAAAATCCTTTATTTAGGCGCATTGGTTTTTTGGCGCACTCGTCATTCCCTCTCTATATTGATAAAAATAAATAAAAATAAAAATAGTTTTATTGTTCAAGTAAAGGTACATATTGATTCAACATTATAGAAGTTACAGTATTACTATTACCCTTATGTACTAAGATATGGAAAACTTCCAATACCTGTACTAGATATAATCTGTATTACAGGTATCAGTGCCCTCCTTGGAATTGTTCTAATATAGGTAGGATTTAGTCGTTTTTTACATGTTTATGTACTTAATTTGTTTTTAAAGTTAGGTTATATTTAAGGTAGGTACCTTTAATAAAATTACATAAAAATGAAAAGAAAATAAAAAATTTATAATAATTTAGCATGCTTTGTTGTGTATATGTGTAAATGACTGTGTACCTATGTGTGTTAATGTATGTGTGTAAGTGTATATGTGTGAATGTGTAAATGGGTTTTGTTAGTATGAATGATTGTGTAAATTTCTATGTCAAAGTGGTCGACTGTCTTTCATCAAATTTACAGTGTTTGTGCTATCTAAGTAGTAATGGTAAGCAACTCCTCTGTTTCGACATATGACAGCTTCAACAAGTAGTTCCTGATGCTTCTACTACATTCTTGATACGGTGTGTCAAATATATCAAGAACTCCATTTAATCTGTTATACAGCAATTTACACAAAAAGTACTGAAAACGTTGTGCAAAAGTCGTTCTACATCTTTCAGTTATTGACACAATATCTTTACGACGTCTGTCTCTATTTGTGTTGGATGTATTGACACGCCTGTGTTGTAGAAGTACCGAGTGCTGTATGAACAACTGTCTAACTGTCAAAACTTCGGACTTCTGGTAAACCACCAGAGTAGGTGTTAAGCGAGGCAAGAAGTGTATAACCTTAAGGACTGCCCTCTGTGCTCGCTCAATTTTGATAAGGTGTGTCTTCGCTGCACCACCCCACACACCAATACAATATAGTAGTAGTGATTGGCATAGTGCAAAGTATATAGTTTTCATAACTTTAGGGGTGGCTGCAAATCTGATGTTTTTGAATATGCCAATTAACTTCCGAATGCGCGAGGACAAGACGTTTATATGTTCTCTAAAAGTGAGACCTTCATCCAATATTACACCGAGATATTTAATTTTAATAACTTTTTCTAATTTCTGAGAGTTACAGTTACACAAAGATGGAATTACAGCATTAGTTGAACATAAAAGAGAGTGTGCAGTTAGAGAAAATATTGAGTTTTTAGGTTGTGTTGTCGATACCATGGAAAAAGTCATGTATTTAGTTTTTTCTATATTAAGACTAAGGCGATTTAGACCAAGCCACTTCGTTATTACATTTAATCCATCTTGGGCATCGTTAAAAACCAAGTCCCATGTGCTTCCTCTAAACAGTACTGCTGTGTCGTCAGCAAACGAGGAAATGTAGCTATTTTTGATGTTGAGATTACAGAGACCGTTTATGTAGATCAAGAATAAGGTTGGGCCAAGGATACTTCCCTGTGGGACACCATATTTGACTGGGAGAGGTTCACTGATCTTATCGCTAACTTTAACCGTTTGAGTTCTGTCACTAAGGTAGCTTTTAAATAATTGTAGCTGGAGTGATCGAACACCAATGTTTTCAAGCTTCTCTATAAGAATTGGTATTGAGATGGTGTCGAACGCCTTGCGAAGATCTAGGAATACTGCGAGACATCTATCTTTTTCGTCCAATCCCCTGGCTATTTTCTCTGTTAGCTGTGATACGGCATCGGCAGTCGATTTACCTCGCCGAAATCCAAATTGATTTGGTGAAAGTAGGTTGTTTTTTTCTAAGTATTGAATGAGTTGGTTGTTAAGGATTTTCTCAAGAATTTTTGATATTGTAGGTAAAATAGAGATGGGTCGATAATTGCTCAAGGTTGCCTTATCGCCATCTTTGTGAATAGGAGTGATTACAGATTGTTTCAAAACTTGTGGGAAAATGCCTGTTGATATTGCAAGATTACATATGTGAGTTAAAGGGGCAGCCAAACTGGGTATGTTTTGTTTTAAGATTTTTGATGAAATATTGTCATTTCCTGATGATGCCGTATTCTTGAGAGAGTTTATCAAGGTGATTACTTCCGATAAGTCAGTTTCCAACAAGACAAATGAATTAGGACTGTGGTCTTCAGTAAATTTAGCATTATTGAATGGTGGAAGATCTTTTGCGAGATTTTCACCTACGTGCGCAAAGTAGTCATTTGCGGCATTAACAGCCTCGATTGGATCTTTAGTTATCAAAAGTAAGTCCTTGGGAGCAGATTTATTCGGCTTGAAACGAGTAATTTCATTAATAACTTGCCAGGTCTTTTTTACGTTAGTATTGCTTGCCATTTCTAGTATTGATTTTTCGTGTTGAAGCTTTAGTTTTTTAAGTAATGCATTACAGAAATTTCTGTATCTACGGTAAGAAATACTTAAATTTATATTATCTGAATTTAACCTAAGTTTTTTATGCATTCTGTCTCTTGTTCTTATGCATCTCAATAAACCTTCAGTGATCCATGGTTTCAAAGGAGTTTTCCTCCTAGTTAAGTTTATTACAGTTGTATTATTATTAATTATGGTTGAAATTGAATTTATGAGTATATTAGTAGCTTCTTCACAATCTGTACACTTCATTACATGTCCTAGGTCTGTTTTTAATATATCGTTTGAGATGCCTTGATAGTCTACTTTTGAGACCATAGTTTTAGATAATGGATTGTAGTGCGTTAGATCTATCGAAATGAATACCGTCCCATTGTGGTCTGTAAGACTATTGTCTATAATTAGTGTTTTTGAATTTAGGCGGGATTTTATCATGGCATGATCAAGACAGGTTTTATCTCTGGTGGGTATTACGTGTGCAGGGAGTAAACCATGACATGCCAGAAGTTCTAGGTATGTTGAGGCACGATCGTCAATATTATTGGGTATGATATCCAAATTAATATCCCCTGTGACCAATATTGTTTTATAATTTTGTAAGGAGCTTAATACATTATCTAAGGATTGAATAAATTTTTCTATTGATTTATATGATGGTGATCTGTATATGGAAATAAGGGCAACATTATTATTCAGTATAGTAACTAGACAGTTCGCGTCGCTGAAAATTGGTTCATAAGATTGTGACGTAATGTCACTTTTTACGTAGACAACTACACCATCATTTTGTATGAGATTATTTTTTGATGAGATGCAAGTGTAGTAATCCATGTGTGGTAAAATTGAATTTGTAGGAGAGTTTAGCCAGCATTCTGTGAGAACAAGTACGTCAGGGTCAAGCTGCGTTCTATGTAACAATGTTCTAAAACCTGAAAAGTTACAACAGATGCTCCTTATATTTTGTGTCATAATTTTAAATTGTTTTTTACTATTAGTTATGTGTTTCAAACAGTCTTCAGGGTTGCATGTAATTGATTCAGATAATAGGTAATTATCGATGCCATCAATGGTTTGAATTATATCATTATCCATTAATAAAACAAGTATGAGTAAAAGTTCTTGAGGTGTAGTCTCTGTAGGTCATCAATGTATTTATGTAAGGCACCCAGCTTGATCAACCGTCTTATAGGTATCCTTAAGTGGTAGTGAGTATGTTTATTGAAATATAATTTGACAGCAGTTATGTGTCGATAAAGTGAGTAAGTTGAAGTTGGCAAGTAGGTAGGTATCTGGTGAATTAAATAGCTAATATGTTTATTTATGATGATATAATTTATTTCTGTTAACTGTATGTGTAGTACGTTGTATGTGTAAGGGTGTTCTGTGTTATTTGGTGTGCTGTTATAGTTGTGTATGTGTGGGATGTGTAGGAGATATACATGCCTTAGTGTTTTTTTATGAATTTGACATATTATAATTATACATGCAGCGTAACATATCTTAGTATTACAAACAAACAATCTTAGAAGGAACAATACAAATACAGTACAAAGTAGTCACTTAGATATAGGAATTTCTACAGTTTTCTTTAATTCGGTAAGATGGGCCTCGTTTCTCAACATAATATAAGGTTTTCCTTCTTCTTTCCGTATGTATATTCGTCCATTCGATGGCCATACAAAGGTGTAGTTATAAGTCTTAGAGAAATCACGTGCCAGGAATAACAATCGCTTCATTTTAGGTGTGAGTAATTCCGATATAAAGATTTGTTGCTTCGGGGCAGACAATCCTAGGTGAGCTGTGTTTATGTTATCAGTAGGATGGTTTTTGTTGTACTTTTTTACTGCTTCGAGAAAAAGAGACTTCGTAAGTGTACTCATCAGTTCAACAGAGATGGACGAGTGAGCCTGTTCTTTTTTTGACGGTAGCCTCTGCACATCCCTTATGTCCGATTTTTGAATAGGTAACTGTATAGTATCACATAGTGTATGGATGTAGTCGTATAGGTCAGCCTTTTTTTCTTTGGGAATTTTTGGTACATTTCGCAGTTCAATGCAAGTTTTTATTGACGCGATCTCAAGGTTCTCCAGCTTATTTTCCATGGATAATATCTGCTGATCGAGAACGTGGCGTTCCTCTTCGAGGCTCGTAAGTTTACACTCCATGTTTCTAATATCTTCCGATAAATGATTCATAGCTTTCTCTATGTCTTTGTTCGTAGACTGAATGTTTGTGTTTTGATTTTGAATAGCTTTCATTCGATTCTCAAGTTGATCCAGTCTAGTCGATTGGCTAGCCATCATTGATTTTATAGAGGATAGGAGGTCCTCTTTAAAGGTACTCAGGTCACTGCATGAGTCATCGTCGCTGAAACATTTTGATCTTGGTCTTTTTGTTCTTTGAGTTGTTTGGCGTATGAAATTATTTGTTTCCAGGTTATCTTTCGTAATATCAGAGCTTGAAGCCGATAAAGTATTCCGATTTACCTTTGACTGCAGTAATTCTGATGGTGGTGGTGATCTCTGAGTCATTTTTAGCTTATTATATGGTATGCTTTAACTTTAATGGTAGAAGATAACCACAAACCAGCAGTGTTTATCCCTTTTCTTAAATGAATGGTAATGTTGACGTGTTGAGTTCTGCTAAATTGACAGTTCAGGCGCTTTGCAGGCACGCTCGTAACAATTTTTGGAGGGTAGTGCGCGTCGCTAGATTACGTATCTTGCTGGAATCTAGATCGCTAACAACACCATATTGACTATCACAATCACTTTGTTTCGTAAGCACTGACTTTAGGAGGTTTGATAACGAACTGTATGCACAATAACACTGGGGATAAGTATTTTTAATTATTATTTTTGTAGGAGCGAAACGTAAACACGTCTGGTCCGATCGGGGTGCGCGGGCGGGGGGGAGAGATGACTTAGTCGTAGTTGAAAGGATAAACATATAGGTACTTAGGTATATAATAAAACCTTGTAAATATATTTTAAATTGTAAAATAATTTATTTATCCTACTAACATTTAAATAAATATCAACATTGGTATTGGTGTCTCATCGGGATCCAGACGGTGCAGTCCGGACTCAGTGGTGGTAGGAGACGGCGGGCGAGGAGAAGGTGAAGTGGGCGGCGGCGGGCTGAGCGTACGCCAGCTTGGCGACGGGCGCCACCAGCTTGGCGGGGGCGGCGTAGTACTGCGGGGCGGGGGCGGCGTAGTACTGCGGGGCGGGCGCGTAGTGCACGGGGGCGGAGTAGGCCACCTTGGCGACGGGAGCGGCGTAGGCGATCTTGGCGACGGGAGCGGCGTAGGCGATCTTAGCGACAGGGGCGGCGTAGGCGATCTTGGCGGGCTGCTGCGGGTGTCCCTCGTAGCGCACGTTGGCGACGAAGCCGCTGTGCTCGTCGGCGCTGTACTCCACGATGCGCTGCACGCCGTCGGGCTGCAGCAGCGAGTAGGAGCCGTGCACGGCGTCGCCCTGGCGGCTCTCCTGCTGCTGCTTCACGTCGCCGGAGTGCGAGTCCTGCACGGAGTAGGAGTACTCGTAGTGCGCCGGCGCCTCGGGCTCCACCGGCACCAGCGGCACGGCCGCCGCCGCCGCCACCAAACCGAATACGATCATCAACTGGAAGAGGTTGTCTTATTAGGAATTTGATGGATCTATATATGTAGGTATAAAAGGTGCTAAGAGATAGGAACACTAAAATAAATTTGTTCTAACTAAAATTTAAACTTTGCCAGAAAAAATAGGGTAGGGTTTTCTGGCAAATTGCATTAGATATTTAGTATTGAAAATATTGTCTATCACCTACTGCTGAACGTAGGGTAGTTTAGATAGTTTACTATGAGTAATACTTTTTATTGAAACAATATTTGATTTGATTTTGGTCGTGTAATTACCAGATGAAAATTATATTGCATTGCAATTTTTAATGCACAGGCTTACCTTAGCTGCCATTGCTACAATGCGTCGAGATATGACTGTAATAATTCAGTGACAACAGCCTGTTTTTATACAAGTCCGTATCGATCGCCTACAGGTTCTAGATCGGAACCAATTTGGCCAGAGGGTAAACTGTTTTGCACTTGTTTAATAATTAGTGAGTAAATTATTATGTTATGTGACACTTGGTATGAGGTAAATAGGTAGGTACTTTCAGCTAGCTTTCGACCTCAAGGTGAACTAAGGGTGCTTACATAGAGAACCGGGTTCCCTATATCTACCTGCATCTGCTGGTATCTGCTGTAAAGCGCTCAACGGAGCATTTCCTGGATTTTTTAATCTCTCAGTGAGCGCTTTCGCATAATCAGGTTGCCGGTACAATTAGATACAGGGAACCGGATTTTCTATGTAAGCACCCTAACTTAAGGTAGGTTGTTCTGTAAATAAATATTTATTATAAGTACTTCAAAACTGTTCTAAATTCTACCCCAAAGAGGTGTATTTTAATAAAAATTACTAATAAAATAGCTTTAAGTAAAATAATTTTCGATGTATGTAGGTCCTACTAGACTACCTAGGTACTTATGGCACACTTTAGGTTAGGTCGGTCCTAACTTTTTTTATTAATGAAAACTACCCTCGCCTTCAGAAGAGAATCTCATGTCTAAAAATTTTAGTCCTGCGACAGAATAATAACGAGTTCTGCTAACCTATTGTGTTATTTTGTATTATTTGTTAGTGATCGAATACTATTTATTCCACGTAAAGGAAGTTTTTAAATAGGTATATAGGTACCTAGATACTTGTAATTAATTATACCTCGGTTGGTTTAAATATCGGTATTGCGAATTTGAACTCTTGTCTGCCTAGGCAAGAGGGAAATCAAGAAGATTCAACTTATACTTAGATGTACCTATGTCACAATTTGCTTGGGGGCGGGACTTTTGGGTTTCTTTCTGGCTCATATCCAAACTCCGAATAATACTCGTATACATATTTACTTACTGAAAAAAGGTCATATAAGGTTGAATTCAATACAACATACTTAAGTAGGTACTTATCTTAATTTTTTGATATGACCACAACCTAAATACATTACAATTTTAGTGTTTGAATAAGTGAAGCAGGCGGCCTTATCGCTAAGAGCAATCTCTTCCTGTTCCAGGAAATGTTTTGGTAAGTAATGCTTATTAATTCGTATCAATAAGTGATTCCAAACGATAATCTACCTTGCATACCAATCCCTTGATACATTTCATATTCTTTCACTCAATGTCAAGTCAAAAGTCGCCGACCTTCACCCGCTATGGCTGATTTATTTCGACGTGACCGAAACAACAGCCTGCGGCAGTAATAGCAGACACAATCCAGTTAGTGACCACATACTCACGTCGACACCTATGCAATTAGGTACGTACTTTATATCGCACTTGGACTATCAATCTACCTAGAGAAAGAAGAGAGGCTGAAATTCTCTCTTCTTTTAGTTAAAATGTTCAGAATTTTCAGCAAAAGCTTCCGCACAATTATTGCAAAATACTTACTCGTATTTAAAACAATACAATATAGCTGAAGATAATGGCTAATTTAGGTGTAGGTAAGTTAATAAGCTTTGTTCACTTAGGAATACTCAGGATCCATAACATATAACTCACATAGTCTAACCTCCTGAAAACTGCAAACCTGAGATACCTATTCCAAAACTAGCCACAAGCCATCGCCGAAATATCGAAGCTGGCATATTTCACCGCCCACCCTACAGGGGGTTCCAGGGGGGGCAACCGCAGCTGAATAATTCATACAAGCGCATAGTGATTTCATCACATTGGCCGTCGCCGGGAGCCGCCGTGATTACGACAGCGATACGTCCGCCCGTGTGTCCACCGGTTTATGTGCTCAGCAATATTATATTGCCGCTATCGGACATGGACATTTAGGCTGCGTGTGATATGCCTCACATGCACAGCTGGTAAGTATCGACCGGTGTGGTTGTCTGGTGGTAGATTGTCAGCGTCTTCCGTTCCACCAGAGATGCTGGAAAGATACCTACCTAAGCAGGTACCGTATGTAGATTCCAAAAATACTACCTAACTAAGTGTTTCTTTGTTTTCTGTTTGTGAACATAGGTCTTGACAAGATACAAAATATAAGTAAACATTTATGGAGTATACAACCGCTAGCGTTCAGTTTTTTCCCAGGCAACCTTCGGGTAAAGTTAGATTACCTACTTACATCTATGTAGTTATCTATAGGCAGGTAATTCATTTAAGTTTAAAAATCCATCTTTGCAAAGGTTTAGAGCGGAGTGCCCAGGAAAAAAATGGAAAGATAAGATTGGTTTCCATCGCCACAAATTGATTGTAAAGTTGATTTCCCGGCGGGCCGCCGCCGCCGCCGCGCCGCGCTGAAAATGCCTCTTTCTTCACAAATTACTTAAGCCGATCGCGATTGGTTTGCGTCTTTGGCAAATATTAAATATAACATTGCAATTTGTATCATTTATAATTCTTAGGTAAGTAGGTAAAATATGTAAGTAGGTACTTACTTAATCGACTCATCTAAGCATGTAGTTAGGTACCTAACTAAATGCAAATAACTACTACTTACCTCTAATCTAGTTAATTAAAATTCTTCTAAATACCTTCCAAACTTAGTGATAATTAATATTTTTTATTATAATTTTTTATCTGATAATTTACCACGATAATTTACCAAGTTTGTTTAAATATGTTTTGTATTTGTATTCATATATAAGGTACCTTACTATGTGGTTATTTAATTTTGGTTCATTCAGTACTGTACAGTATGGTGGGTAGGCACTTAGATACGACGGTAAGATAAGATAAAATACTGTTTATTGCACACTAACAGGAACCTACTTCATAAAACATGAAAAACTATTTATCTCTACAAAGGATTCAAATAATTTCAAATTCACATACCAACTCTACGCTATCTAAGCTACTACTATCTCTTTCCCTTACCTATCTATTTAGTAACTCACCAACTGTAACTATGAAACGATGGTTAGTGAAACCCGCCTCAGCATGATCTTGTTGGTAGGTGATCCCCCTCAAGCCAGAACGTATCGTGTCTTGAATGGCGCCCGCAATCCGCTTATAGAAATTAATCAAGTTTGGCCGGCCGCAGCCAGTTCAACTAACATCTTTTGTAAGGGTTCTTTCTACAAGCAAAAAGGTAATGTTATGTTATGAAAAAGGTTAGGTAACCGTGATTTTCGACCTTTTTGCTAGGTGCCTGTATGGTTAAATTTAAATTATCATCTGCAATTTTAACACTGTCGAGACCAGTCGAGACACTATTTGCTGTTGTATTTGTATGAAGGTTCACAATTTAAAATAATCTACTTGGTAGGTAACTGAAGAAGTCTCGTGTGCAATTTTGGGACAAACACATTATTATGGCGGTGCCTACCTACTTAACTATTATGTATTTAATCGATTTATGTTAAGCTTACGGAGGAAAACACCCGTATGTTATAAGCAAATACTATAAAACTATAAACGGCTGTATACCAAAATTTTTAAACATGCTGTGCCATCTAGTGGTTACATAGTGTACTTACTTTAGTTCTTACAATTTCCGCTAGGTCGCTACATAGAATAGAATTCATTTATTCACCAGAAACAATGTAATACATGAGTTATGAGTACCGAGTACATGTTATATTAAATTTATTACAATACGTTAGTATTGTAGGTATAGATACAAAATAAGGTTCCATACGATATTTTGGCAATATAAAATTAAAAAGAAGATTTAGATAACAAAAATACATTTATTTAAAAAACTTACATTTACTTATGTGCACTGATAAATATTGATACTTCTGTCTTTGGAAACTGAAACTAGTTTACTTCCCTCCTTATTGAAGCTAACTCCCGTTGCCTGCAACAAATAACACGGCTTTATCAGTTAAAGGAAAAAATCTATCATACACACATAAGAATAACATAATAATCTAGTAAGAATAGATGTAATTCAGATTTATAGCAATGTAGGAATCTAACTCACTACGTACTGTAGTAAGTACTTAAATGATTACAATAACAGTATCAATCAGGTAACCTAACTTGATTGACCTATTTGACTTATAAACATTGTAACTCAAAAAGTTTACTATTTATTGAGTTCTTTTTCTCAGTTCTACAAATGGCTACATTTCTCCAACTCACCGCTTCACTGAGGTTGTGTTGACAGAAGTTGTAGAAGCTCTGTCCGTCGTAGGTGACTACTCTGACGGACCCGTCAGCGCCGGCCGACGCTATTAGCTTGCCGTCGCGGGAGTACACCCCCTGCATTACCCAGCTCGCGTGCCCTGTCAGGGTGGTCTGCAGGCTTCCGCTTGCTCTGTTAGGGAAATGTGGGTACTTAGCAAGTGGTGATAAGGTTCTATCTTTTCTGTGCACCCCATCTAAAAGTGGAGTGAACCTTTACAGCGAGCCATTTTTGTGTTTGCAGCAGTTTTAGTTTTCGGGCAGTAAAATTGAACGACAATGTTTCATATTCATTGCAGTTTATTGCAACTTTGGTTTTGAACACTGGTAAAAAATTATAGGTAAGTTTGTCTTACTTTCAACATAATAAAAAAAATAAAAAAATTTCAACATACTATGAATGTTATATACAAAGCCCTCTAGATTAAAACTATTAAACACTTACACACTATAAACTTTCAGAGTCCCGTCATTGCCAGCAGTCAGCAGCATCTTACAGCTGGGCGAGAAGCACACGCTCCTCACACTGGACTTGTGCGCCTCCACCGAGTGGACGACCTTGCCCTGCGCCACATCCAGGATGCACACCACGCCGTCCACTGAGCCGCTCGCCATGTACTCACCGTCTGCACTCTGTAAGGATTTATTTATGTAGCACTCAAACACCACCCTTAGTAATATAGGGGCACAATTCGAAAAACACAATATGACATAAATAATGCCTTATATTTTTATGACAGGAAAATAATATGAATGGGTGGATGGTCTCATGCTATGCATATACCTCACCTTCCTGAGAATACAAAAAATGAATTGATGTATTTTTAGACACACACACACACACACGCACTCACGCCTTGTACTAATGTACTCCCTTGCGGGGTAGGCAGAGGTGCATTGCTGCACCCACTTTCCGCCAGAGTGTTATGTTAGTCCCAATGTAATAGGGGGCGGGCCTATTGCCATTTTACAGGCACATCCAAGACTCGAGAACAAATACTGTGTTTAAACAATTGTATGTATTTTTAGAATGCTTAATTTATGTTACTTACCCAATCCACACAGCAAGTAAACTTTCCCCTAGTATCAAGCACACATTCTTTCTTGCCCTTCTCAATTCCATAAATGACAATGTTGCCAGTATGGCTCCCCGTGGCCACATACTTGCCGTCAGGTGAGAATGTGACATTCCACACATCTACAGCGTCAGTCTGCATTGTGTGCACCAGCATGCCCGACTCCAGCTCCCAGATCATCATGGTGGCATCCAGGGATGTGCTGGCTAATGCTGAAATGATTTATGGGACTGAAAATACAAATAGTATAGCCCTGACGTTTGATAATTTATACATTGGCAGCTTTATTATAACAACAAAATGTAATTGGAAGCAAAGCAACATTAACAAATATCTTTTAGGACTCACTATTATTTCCACCTTTCTCTAATCTGTCTCTTAAGTATATAAACAACCTTTAGACAGGCATCTAATAGTGGTTGAATGAGTGACGAAAAGGACAGAATGTTGCGGCACCTCTTAGAAGAGGCCTACCTATGTCCAGAGCAGATGACATAGTCTCAAGTAATACTTACTGTGTCCATCTGGGCTGACTGCAACAGACACTATGCTCATGGTGTGTCCTTCTAGAACATGCAGCAACTCCAGCTTGTCGCTCAGTATCCGCCATACTTTGACAAGGCAGTCCAAGCCTCCAGTTACTATGAACTCTTTTGATGCTTCACTGGAATTTAAAGATACTTTAAAACATTTTTTTAAGAAAATTGTGATTGTTATGTTTGAGCTGTTATAAATAATATTACTGACCTCTCAGTTGCTGCTGTTTTAGCCCAGGCGCAACAATAAATAGGATCTTCATGAGCATTTTCTTTTCTATGAATGATAGAGAACTAAAAAAGAAGTTATTATAATTAGGTTAGGAATCTCAACAATTATTTCATAGCAAGAAAGAGGCTTACCACTGATGGTGGACCTGGTGGAGGCATTATCTAAATTATTCGTAATACTATTTTTATTATCTTCCTTCAACTTTAGTAAAAAGTTGCTAAAATAAATAAAACACAAAGATATTGTAAACAAAACAAACATACTGTCAAACTATTTTTGACGTTAAGGTACACAGAGCAGAGATTTGAAGTTCAATTCTGCTAATGTACGATTCTTCAGTACAGTGACGGCCTAGGGATCCTAGGGTACATCAATGTTATTATGGTTATAGTTATTAATTATTCGAGGAGGAAAAAAAAAGATTTGCGGGAGAATACGGTAGATATGATTTGTTTTTTTTCGGAGGCTTCGGGAAAACGCACCGGACTGGAGCGATGTGCACTATGCAGTCAGCTGCTGCTGCAGCCTTTTGGACTCACATGAAAGCTGAGCTTGATTTTTATTTTTTGATTTTTATCTACCTCTTTGCTATCTTCACTGTGGTGACATGGGTCGGTACGTAGAAGGGAAAAAAGGCTATCTAAAGAGCAGCACAAATTTGGCTTCGTTGTCGTTTATCAGTGGAGAATTCTTGGCACTTGCGGTTCAACAATCAACATACAGTATGACTATACGGGTATATAAATTGTCTGAACAAAACAGACCCTGAGCCCCAGTAAATACCTACACTCACACCACACAGTATCATACTGTCAGTATGTCATCAGGGCCAAGAGCAGTATTCAATTACTCCAAGATGCCTGACGCCTCAATCCCGTTCTCGCTGAATGCGTCCTTCCTACCTATTTCGTAGCTCGTTAGACCAAGTGGTTAGCCCCTGGAACGGCCTTACCTGTAACGAGCGTTATCCAGCGTAGCACAGCGCGTTTTGGAAATCATGGAGGTTTGATGCAGCATACCTACGTTTATTAGGTCAGCCCCATGGGTGCCTGATTATACAGTCAAATAGCTCATTTCAGTTTTCAAAATTTAGGAGCGGATGTTAGTCTAAAGCCGGAGTAAAGAAATGATGACTTAGTTTTAAAATAACATGTTTACTCATCTAACGAGGACTGAGCCCAGTTGTCGAACCTCTGTACTCTAACTGCCAGTTTCAATAACTCTATCTACCGATGACTGCGTGTATGTACCGGTGACTTTCATACTATTTTGACACATAAAAAGTTACAACCTGTCAAAATCATATGAAAGTAACTACCAGCCATCGGTAGATAGTTATAGAAACTGGCAAAGTGAAATCAAATACGGTAAATGGCCAAATAATAAGGCCCGTATCCATAAGCAATACCTGGCAGAATTAGTTGATACAGAGTAAATGACCTTGACATTGTCGAAGTACCTGTCATCTGTCATATACTTTTCAACTTTTGATTTGAGTGATTTGAGGTTATTTTTCACAGAGTAGGTACTCAACTCAGTACATTATTTATACTGAGAAAGTAAGAAATATTTTTACGTTACTTATGTTTTGATATGCTGTTTTATTTTTTGTTTATTCCAGCACAAGTTGTAGAAAAACAAGAAGAAAGCTCACTATCTATAGATACTAGAATACCTACGTACATAAAAGTAAAGGATATCTATTTACTGAGGACCGTTTAAAAATTTGAGGAAGTTTTTTTTTGCATATAATAAATGAACCCATGGAATTGAGAGATGCATTATTCGGATAGTTGGTTCTAGTGGCCATTCTCATTTTATTCTTAGTGTGTTTTGTGTAAACACACTCTTTCTTTGATAAAGACAGATTTAGTTACAAGTGCAAACCATAACCAAAGTGGTTACTCAAATTTTGTGCCACTTGAGGATTTTTGTTTATCGGGGGATTAATGTCATTCACCTTCTACCACATCCAGCCTCACTTACAAACTACAAGGGTCACTACACCATGGCGCCTAGTTACAAAGATAAATGGTTTGTCATAGGAATATCAGGAGTAACCTGCGGAGGAAAAACCACCTTAGCCTCAAAGTTGACAAATATTTTATGCCCAGTTTATGTGTTTAACCAGGATAAGTATTTCTATCCTGATGATAGTCCCAAGCATGTGAAATGTAAGGGTTTAAAAGAACCTCATAATAACTATGAAATTCTGTCTTCTATGGATATGGGCAGTATGTATAGTGATATTCTAGATACAATGGAGGGGTTTTCGGATAAGTCTGTGGATAGAAATATTTGTGATAAGAGTGGGCAGTTGAAGCTTGGAAGTAAGAAAATACTTATAGTTGAAGGTTTCACAGTGTTGAACTATAAGCCTATACTGGATCTTTGTGATGTGAGGTACTACCTAGTACTGGAGTACTCAATATGCATGTTACGTCGCATTCTGAGGCTCTACTCACCACCCGATGTGGCCTGCTACTTTGAGCTGTATGTGTGGCCAGAACACATGAGGTATCGGGCAGAGATTGAGAAAGATGTATCGATTGAAATCCTAGATGGATCAATGCCAGACATCTTTGACAGTGTAGTAAAACAACTGAAGAATTTAGGTTTCAAACCTAGCTAGTGCTAGGATCTGAGGCATCACTGCCATAGTACAAAATATACACATATCAGTAGATATGATTAGCAAAAAATTACTAAATTACTTTGTTACTTGTTTGTATTTTAGATACACAAGTTATTGGACTGAAAAAAAGCTTTTCTTTAAATATAAAATGAAAGTACATAAAATAATCTATTTTTTATTAGCTTTTCCATAGATTTGGTTTAATGGTTACTGTTATCCACATAACATTAGAGGTCTAAATCATGCACTGACATAATATTACTACACATGTATAATTCATAACTTTACTGATATGATGAGACTTTTAGTTTTTACTCTGAATAAAATATATCAATGCTGCTAAACAATACATGTTCACATGAAACTATTATGTTATGATGTGGGTGTCATGGCAAAAAAAAACGCTTTACCAGTGTAATCTTACTATAATGGACAATCATAAATATTTATACTTTTATCTTCTGATACTGAGATTATTTTATTATTATCTGCGTTGAACTTAACTCCCCACACCTGCAAAGGAGAAAATAAATGTTAAATACTACCCTTATGTATTCAAGATTAGGAGGGAAAATAGTATAATATATTCTTTTGGTCTAGCATGGCGCGCGACACATGCCATGACGGCTCTCTATCTAGAACACGGTAAAATAATGGTTTAAGTTGTGTAAGTATTTAATGTTGTAGCGCCGCCGCCGCCGCCGTGCGATGTGAGCGAACGAGATGCGGAGGTGCACACCCGTATTAGCTTTTTCTGTATTACCACAAAAGTAAAACCATGTTCGACACAGTATTTAACATTTCACGTCAGCCTAGTTTTTGTTGGAAGACAACTTTATGGCTATTTTAAGACCGATTCACACAATTTTTAGTGCCAGTGTTTAGTAGAAGTACATTGCTGGGCTTATTGTATAGTACCTATTTGCAAAAAAATTGAATCTGCCATAGGTACATACTCAGCAATGTATGTCTACTCGCACTAAACAGTGTGTGATGTGAATCAGCCTTTAGAGTTCATCTTCAACCTTTACCCACCTGATCAGTATGTTCTTTAAAGACATTCTGGCACTGCATGCTGTCCAGGTCCCAGACGCGCACGGTGCGGTCTGCGCTGCCGGACACGAAGCGCTTCCCGTCCGGAGAGAACGCCACAGAGAGTACCCACGACGCGTGACCCGACAGGGTGCCGGCTAAGTTTGCGTGTGCCCTGGAAAAAGTAAAGTCGGAATGTTAGTCGAGATGAAACAGAAGATGCGGCAAATGTTTTTTTACGAAATGTCAACATGAAACAAAGTTCATGAAACAGGAGACCATAAAGAAAAGACTTTCTCATTCATAGGTTGATGTTTCCTCTTAATTTATCAAAACATTCATTGCACCTATTAGTTACCTACTCTGTACTCCCTGATGGTGATGCTAGAACAGTTAAGTACTAACTAGGCATTCATATTAATCATTTATTCATTGTAAAAATGTCTTGTCAAGAGAACACAGTAAGCGTGTGGTTCAATGTTATAAAAGGTGTGAGAATTTCATAATAAAAGTAGCCTACAGATTTTTAATTCCTCACTTATGTATGTACTATGTATCTTACAGCTACTTAGGTATGAATACTTACACATCATACAGCTTCATATGCCCATCGTCAGAGGCAGTGAGCAGTAGCTGTGAGTCGGGGGAGAAGCAGAGACTCCTGATGGGCATGGCATGGCCCTCCAGAGTATGAACCAGCTTGCCTTGAGCCACGTCGAAGATGTTGATTATGCCGTCGAGAGCCCCGCTTGCTATGTATTTGCCGTCTGGGCTCTGAAAGTTATAAATTAGAATTTAGAATAATGATTATGAATGATTCATGAATTCAAAAGATAAATTGAATGATTGTTGTTGTTTAAAATATAAATAGGTATAGTAAGAAATATTAAATAGAAGGCAGCACACAGAGGTAGCATCTATGCAAGCTGTGATAGATAGGTGTTTTGAAACACTTTTAACATTCAGCAACCCAGTAGCAGAGCAGCTCACTACAATGGCATTGTTAACAAAATTTAAACTTACATAAGCAACACTCAATGTGAATTTTCCCCTTGTATCTAAGGTTTGTTCTTGTTTGCCATCAATGCCGAACATCAGAATCTTCCCAGCATTGCTTCCTGAGATCACATGCTTGCCGTCCGGAGAGAAGTCTAGCGTCCACACATCTGTAGGACCCGTCTCCATAGTTTGCAATTTCTCACCAGAGGCCAGGTCCCATAGGATCAGAGAGGAATCTTGGGAGCTGCTGGCTAGAGCTGGAAAGATTTTACAAATAGCAGCATTATTACATCACATAACAGAATAACTACCTATCATCATCTCTATTATAATTTCTATTAATATTACAATTTCTATTTCAGGAGTATTATTTAGGATTTACGTTATCAATGAGTCTATTGTGCTCCATAATCACAAATTTATACTTTGAGCATTTAAGATTAAGAGGACACATAAATTCATCTTTTTGTGAATTCATTTGTACATACTTTTCCCATCGGGACTGACAGCGACGGACACAACCCCGAGCGAGTGCCCCTCAAGCTGGTGCTTCACATCCAGCTTGCCGTTGTTGAGCTGCCACACTTTGATGACGTCGTCGAGACCGCCAGTTATGATGTAGTCTTCATGCTCTTCCTCTTGAGGTGTCGGGGAGTCTCTGAAATGTTACATTTGGAAACTTAACTTTTGGTAATTCAAACATGGAGTTATTTCTGTCAATAAATAATGCCACTGAATGCAAGAATACGTATTTATGTGATAATAATAGCAGTAAATATGTTCAGCACAGTCGTTTACGTTGAAGCAGGTAGAGAAATGGCTTAGAGGTTATAATGGAGCTTACTGTGGGTTTTCATTATTTTCATCGTTCTCGGTATTTTTTGCCTTCTCATGCTTTATCCGGCTCCAGCCACAGCACCAAATAGAGTCTTCGTGGGCATTTTCTTTCTTCAAATTCAAGTAATACTGAAAACAAGCGAATATTTGGCGTAGGTTTAGTTATACATAAATAAAAAAGTACTGCAATAGTAGAAGGCAAGGAAGAAATTGTACGTACCAATGTTGTGATTGACATGCTAAATCAAATTCAATTATATTATTTACAGGAATTAAAATGTAAGTAAAGCGGCAAACTGAAACAGCTGATAGTAAACAAAATCCACCCATAGACAATAAAATTTTATAGATTAGAGTAATAGACAAAGTATCAGCATTAATCTGTTTTAACATTACCTATGGTCATTGGGTCAAAATACCAAAAACCGGTACCGTGTACCGTTACTGTAACATCCCTAGCAAAAAACAAAATTATTGTCATTCATTCATTTCATTTCGTTTTCATTCATTCACTCACTCTCAAAATGGCGTCTTTGCTGTGTTGACTGTTGCTGTGTTTTTTGGTTAGGTTATCCTAATTTTGCGTAGAAAAAGGACAAATCTGCTTAAATTGTAGTAATGTAACAATCTCTAGATATTATTATTAATTTTATCTACTGAAAACTACGATGGCTGTGTCGAAATCAACTAATACCTACAATCGTCAAAATTGGGAAGATTCCGTAAGCATTTTTGGATACAATTTTATCAATAGTTTGTAACTGCATATTTAATATTTTCTGAATAATAAAACAACATTTTGTTTCAGGATTTCCCAATTCTTTGCCAAACATGTCTTGGAGATAATCCTTATATCCGTATGGTAAGTAAACCCATCATTTTGATTTACCTTCACGGTTTTCCTTGCTCTCTGCCACCTCAATAATGTAACTCAAATTTATTTCAGACAAAAGAAAAGTATGGCAAAGAATGTAAAATTTGTGCTCGTCCCTTCACCGTTTTCCGCTGGTGCCCTGGCGCTCGGATGCGCTTCAAGAAAACAGAAGTGTGCCAAACCTGCTCCAAGCTCAAAAATGTTTGCCAAACGTGCTTGTTGGACCTTGAGTATGGACTACCGATCCAAGTGCGAGATGCGGCACTGAAAATACAAGATGACCTACCTCGTAATGAAGTCAATAAAGAGTATTACATCCAGAATTTAGACAGTCAGATGTCTAAGTTTGATTCCACTCAACCCAGCAATTCTGCTTTGAAATCCAAGGGTGCCAATGACTTGCTGCTACGTCTTGCCCGTACAGCACCTTATTACAAGCGGAATAGACCCCATGTTTGTTCATTCTGGGTGAAAGGAGAGTGTAGAAGAGGAGAGGAATGTCCGTATCGTCATGAGAAACCAACTGACCCAGATGATCCATTAGCTGATCAAAATATCAAGGACAGGTATGTTATTGAAGATTATTGTATGACTCAACAGGCCTTATTATTTACTGTATGTTCATTATACTATACCCTAGACAGCATCTTATACAGTTGTTGCACCATATACCTGTATGGCTTTTATCTTGTAAAGTGCATCAGATTCTCACATATATTTTTCAACAGATACTATGGTGTGAATGATCCCGTAGCTGAGAAGTTGATGCGGCGCGCTGCTGCCATGCCAGCTCTGCCTCCTCCGGAAGACAAGACTGTCACTACATTGTATGTCGGCAACTTGCCTGATAACATCACAGAGGATGAACTGAGAGGAAACTTCTATCAGTATGGAGAGATTAGGTTTGTATTTGGTTTTCATGATTCATTAAAATCTTTTGTATTTCTTTTCCTGCCTTCTGAGGATATTAAAAAATTACCTGTACACTTAATTTTATTTAAATTATTTATTTTGATTGGTTATAGCCTACTCAAGATGAGTAGGCTATAAATAATGTCTTCTATGTATTTCCAACCAAGTACTTAATTTTCCAGGTCTCTGACTCTAGTGCCCAGAGCTCAATGTGCCTTTGTCCAGTACACCACCAGGTCAGCAGCGGAGCATGCTGCTGAGAAAACTTTCAACCGGCTGGTGTTGTCTGGGAAGAGACTCACTATCAAGTGGGGCAAGTCACAAGGTAAGATGATTGTTTCTAAATACTGGAGAGATATTTGTAACAACTCGATTTTTATGTAGTTCCCTATAGTTTTTGAATTAGTCATTCAAGATGCTTTCCATTTGCATAAATCATTATACATATGCCCACAGTTATGTTATCTAGTTATTCCATCTAGATTATTGAGCTCAGGATAACATTGAATATCTGCCATTTGTGCATCTCTGTTATTTAAGTTTTTTATGGTGTGCAAATAAAGAATATTGTATTGTATTGTAATATCATAGTGTCAAATATCATAAAAAAGGCCATACCATTATTATGAAAGGTAGAGTAAATCATATTACAAATATATGCTAAACTTATAAAATACACTCAAAGGTATAAATAATGCACAGTAACCCAATTCCTATTTGTTTTCCAGGCCGTCAAGGTGCTATGGAGAAGAACGAGGCGATGCCGGACCTGCCTCCGGTGCCGGGGCTGCCGGGCACGCTGCCGCCGCCGCCCGCCTTCCTGCATCCATTCCCGCCACAGGTAATATACAAATACCTAGTTTAAAGCTGCCTCCAAGGCAATGGCTATACATTTGGCTGGCATTTTTAAAATCCATCAATGCCTTTTTCTAATCTACTCCCTCGTGGGATACCTAGGTGTGATTTTCTCCAGGTTAAAATGGTCTCAATACCAAAAGGGCTAGTTTTTGTCATAAATCCAAATAGTTTACTTTCACTTTCCCTCAATTATTCATTAATTACACCTCCTCCAGATGGCGCCACCACCAAACCGGCCGAACGACTTCTTCAACCTGCACCACTACCCACCGGGGCCGAGCTGGGGCTGGCCCGCGCCGCCGCTGCCGCCGCCGGCCGCGCCCGCCGCGCTGCACTACCCCAGCCAGGACCCCAGCCGCCTCGGCGCGCACGCACACGTCAACACGCCGCAGACATGATGCGCGACCACAGACACGGCAGAGTAGGCGCCACAGAGTAGTGGGACTAACGCCAGAATGCCTATGAGGAAATGTCAGAATAATTATGAAAATGATTATATTGTACATCAGTTATTTTGAGTTTTCCTGTAGTCTGTCGATGGTGGATAGAAGTAAGATACGTTAGTTTCACTATAAATGGAGCCTTCCCTTATCCTTTGCCTTTGAGAGTACCAATTTGTGTGTATGTTAACAGTTGTCTGCAATGACTGGCACTCTTATCAAAAGCATGTGGTACTGTTGTGGTGTTGGAAGTAGTTGGAACTGCTGATGAAGAGGTGAATGTTATAAATTAATCAGGATACCTATAGGATAGGTTACCTAACTATCCTTTGCTATAATTTTAAGGGCAAGCGCTCAGGTAATATTTTAATTAAGTTTTGCATTGTGTTCTCGTCTTATATCTCTTTGTCCTTTTCTATTGGACGAATAAATATGTCTGTTGTTTTATGAAACCAAAATATAATAAAAAAACAGTAATTTTAATTATTTTAGGACCAGTATATGCGTTTTTATGCAAATAAGCATGAATCAATATTTAAGTTCTATCCTCTACCAACTCTCTGTATAGAATTGAACGCGTTATTACTGTAAATATACCTAGGTAAGGAAGATCTGTTTTTAATTTCTAACCTTATTTCATTTAGTTCAGCTATGGACTAAGAAAAACAACAATATTGCATCAGAAACTATATTTAATCATTAATAAGTTTAACATGACTTAATTGTTACAAAACATTTTAAACATACATAAATAGATAAAACTACATGCCTCTTACCATTATCTGGGTAAGGACGGTATGTCAATAATTTACACTAGAAACTAGGCCCAGATACAATATTAATGAACAATGCGTGTTAAAATACGATACATCAATGTTAAAGATTTAATTAAATATATCAGTTCAAGATGCGGTTACTTTTTGTATGTTAAAGCACAAGTGTATACGTGGCCTTATACTTATTATTCTGGTTTGTTACGATTGTTAAGTTATATTGTTTAAGTTCCGGAGTTCGTTAGTCCAATGACTAGTTTAATTGTTGCTTAAACCTTTACCTCTCTTACACTATATTTTATACAATATACTAGGATGTCTTGTGCATATGTTAAGGACAAACTACAGGGGCAAGACAGGTCCCACACATACAATAACCAGAATGAAAGTTCTAATAATACATAGAGGAATATTTTTTTAACGTAACTATGAACTAACAACTAGCAAATGCAATAATGTAATCTAATTTTCATGGATTTTAATAATATAATAAGCGACTGTCTTTCAGTCTAATCTCTTATTTTTTGGAATGTCACATCAGTGCGAGTCCAATAAAGTAGCTTTTTGTTTCAACGTTAGTTGCGCTTGTCATGATGAATAGAAATGTAGAGATATATTTTTTAACAGCTGTAAGCTAATTTTGTAATATTTTCAAACAAAACTAATATAATATTTAAAGAGATGATTTATGTGCAACACTAACTTAATAAAACACACATTAAATATTAATTCTATAATGATGGAGATACGTAAAAAAGATGATATAAAAATAATTTAATGAATATAAGTTATTTGTATGCCACACAGCCTTAAGTAATTTTGGCATACAAATATAGCTATCGTTTTAATATTATAATACAATGTTAATAATATCGATCTTTCAAATCAACTGTGAATAACGACGTAATCTTTTAGAAAAAAATACTATTAATAACAATACTTTAGCAGAGCGGACCAAAACTAAAATAGTCTATCTTTACCAACAATAAACAAACGATACGCGAGTTTAATTCGCTTAAATTATGTATTTAGTTACATGAAATAATTTGAACAGTTATACGATATAAACACGAGAAAAAGCTCTTAGGTATTATGTTAATTGATGAATTTCATAATGTACTTTTTCGAAGTCATAACTATGTTAGATATAATATTTTCCTCCGTTACTGAAACCTGAAACAATTAAATCACTTAGTAATGATGGTCATCCCAACCTGATAGAGTTTATTAAATTTTATTCAATTACGAATCTATTCAAGTAGTGCGAAAAGAAATTGCGTGATTTCAAAGTATGAAGTAGAAACATTTTGTCTTGTAATATAATTAATGAATTTTGTGATTATCTACAACATAGTAATAAAATCCATTTCACTAACACAAAGCCGAGACGAAAAGAGAAGCTACGGCAACCAACGCAAACAATAACCGTTTTTTTATATAAGTTCTCGTTTCTTACATTCACGATTTAGCGCCTCTAGTGGTCACAATCATGAAACAAATTACAAATGTGTAAAAACTAAATCCGCTTGAGTAATAAAGTAAGAAAACCAATAACGAAAACTCCCTTTACATAATTTATTTTAGGGCTGATTTTTCAATTGTCAGATAAATGTTATCTGAGGAATAAAATTGTTGCTGTCAGATTTATTCCTCAAATAACTTTAATCTGACTATTGAAAAATCTGCCCTAAATCATCTATAAATTCCCGCAATCTATCCGTAGCTTCTCTTTCCGTTCCCAAATAGGAGAAGAACAGCAATTTACCGCTCGGCCGCGTCTAGTACCGGTTGTTGGCCACTTGCGCGTTGAAGGCGGCGGCCGCGGCGTTGGAGGCGGCCGTCTGCACGTGCTGGTTGCGCAGGAACTCCGTCGTGAACTCGGCCTGGGCCTTGGCTATGGACGCGCCGGTTGAGCGGTAGATGCGGTGCACCTGGGGACAGTGGGAAATGTAGTTATTTGAATGATGCCATAACATAGTTTGCTTGTTGCACAGGGTATTTAGGGTTTTAAGGTTTCACGTGGGCGTATATACCTAATGAATGGAGGTTGCCGCTCTATTTTTTTTCGCCCACTGTAAGATATAGGCCTCCTCCATAACCTATCATTACGTCTACTTAATATTTTAAACAAATTAATTTATATTCATTAACCATTGAGCAAGTTACGCCTGTACCGCAAATTGTTGGAAAGGGTGAAGCCCTATAGCAGGGCTATACGGGATCGATCGTTATCCTTGTATCGTTGTTCGTTGCGTCGATAAACTCGTTTAATGTGCGTTGGAGAGCCGTATTTATGGCGAATCGCAATAGTGAATAGTGACGCTAATCTACGTCGATAACGAACCCGTGTAGCGGCAGCAGCACTTACCTTGGCCATGAGCAGTACGTCGGCGACGGCGGCGGTGATGAAGCCGACGGTGGCGAGCATGGCGATGATGCCGGCCGCCACGCTCGTCGAGAACGCGTTGATGCTCGTGATCAAGCCGCTGGAAGAGTATGGGGTGAGGTTTTTATTTATGTTTCTAAGTGAGTAGCTAGCTTTGAAGATAACGGAGCCCTGAGATATAAAAATAATGGATGTGCCCAAAGAAAAAATACATAATTATCATCATCAAGTCCACATACTAGTCTTATTCCTTTTCAGATCCCTCAACTAATAATATTTAGATTTCTAAGCATTACCAGGGTTAATCTCATGGAATTTACTGAATATTTAAGTTCTAAAATAAACAATAAAATACAGGTTGACTCTATATACACAGATTTTAAAAAGGCATTCGACAAGGTAAATCATAAGTTGCTTATCCTGAAAACTTTTAAAATGGGAGTACGAGGCACATTGCTGCGCTGGCTAATTTCATATCTCTCGAAAAGATCTCAACTTGTCGCTTTGAAGGGTTTCACATCTAACCCAATTTCTGTTACGTCTGGGGTACCTCAAGGTTCTAATTTGGGTCCACTACTGTTCATAATTTTTATTAACGACCTTACAGCCGATCTAAAAAGTAATTTCTTGCTATACGCTGATGACCTCAAATTGTATAAGGATGTAACCTGTGAGCAAGATTGTCATGAATTACAAGCTGACTTAGTTACTATAGAAGATTGGTGCCATGCCAACAGCATGAGCTTAAATGCAAAAAAGTGCTTTGTGATATCCTTTACTAACAAGCGCAATAAGGTAACATATCAATATACAGTAAATAATCACATGCTGGAAAGGGTATCCCGGATTCGCGATCTTGGTGTTGTATTGGATGACAAACTGACATTTACTGAGCATGTAGATGGTACGGTTAAAAGAGCATATCGTATGCTAGGTTTTGTGCTTAGGATTACCAAAAAATTTAAAAAACCACACAGTGTTATCGCTTTGTATAATAGCTTGGTACGAAGTATACTGGAATATGCATCAGTGATTTGGTCTCCATTCTATGATACACATATTCAAACCTTAGAGTCAGTGCAGCGACGATTCCTACGAATACTTAGTTTTAGATTTGGTTATAAGTATAAACTAAACAACTATGAGTCAAGATTGGCATTCTTTAAAGTTGATAGTCTTGAGAATCGTAGAAGATTATTAGATATGTTTTGTCTTTACAAGATTGTAAATAATAAAATTGATACGGTTGTGCTGTCGCAGATTGCTTTAGACTGTAGAACTAGGTCTGGTCGTCGATTTAAACTGTTTTACGTATCAACTTGTCGCATCAATGTTAGTTATAACTCCCCTGTGCATCGATTGTGTCGCCTTTACAATCAAATCCACACAACTGACTGTGATATTGACATATTTTGGAACTCTTATCCCACCTACCGTCGTCTCGTCTATACCGCCATAAAAGAACTCAAATAAATAATCAGTATTAATAAGAATTTCAAATTTTCTGGCAAATTTTAATTTTAATAATAATCTGAATCAAATTATATTACTTACTTATATATTATTATCTTTACTTTTTAAATATTTAAAAATGTAATCTGATGTTAAATTAATTAATATAATTAATATGTTAAATATAATAATTAAATGTACCTAATTAACTACTACTTGCATGCTGTGGACACATATTTTTTGGAGTGTTAACTGTTTTCTGTGTTTGTGTTATATGTAATATTGTTCATGTATTGTTAACTCTCTGTATTGTGTTCCAATAAATAAATAAATAAATAAATAATCCCACAATTTGTTACATACAATTCTAACATAAAATAACAAATTCTATAAAATATATAGATAGGTACTAACCAGGAGCCTCCACCACTGAACCCAATAGACTGCACCACAGTGATCAGTATTTGGAACAGGAATATGAAGAAGAACACCATGAAGTTGAAGGACGAATCGCTTCTAAACGCCTTGTAGATCGGCCGGTACCAGCACAGGAAGCTGAAGGGAGTCAGCAGTATGAAGTACAGGATGGCCAGGCCGAATGTCTCCACTCCAAGCCCGGAGAACATGAGGGACATTGCCGCTATGATGTTCACTGACAGGACTAACGCGTGGACTGGAAGAGAAGAAAGTTTTGTTTAAAAGAGTTGAACAGGTTTGATTGAAGAAAATAGCGTGTAAGTCGTGGGTTTCTATCTATCTATCTATCATTGCGAGCTGATTTTCCGCATTTAGCCTCCAAGGTGGGCCATTATGCGTGAAATACCTATGGGGTGACTAGCTATTAAGCCACCCAAGCTCACGCCAGAAAGCCAGTAGACGACCTAGGTTGCTCATGACTTCCCGGAGGGACCCCGGAGATCCGAGGATTTTTGATCGTATTGTCTCCACGCCTTTGCAATGTAACAAGACATGGGAAGCTGTTTCATCTTCCTCCATGCAACTTCTGCAAAGAGGAGTGGTGGAGATTTTCATGCGATATAGGTGTTTATTTAACCGGCAGTGGCCTGTTATGGTACTTATCACGACACGTAAGTTTGCTCTGTCCAAGCATAATAATTTGCGTGTTAGTTTAGTATTAATTAGTGGTACAAAAGCTTTTGTTTGTTTGCACTCGGCACTGTTACTCCAGAGATTGGTGTGGCATTCTGTCGTTCGGGAACGCAACCAAGAGCGAATTTGGTTGAAAGGGATCGGTACTATCGGCTCTGGGCCTATTGGTGCAGTGTCAGATCCCTTTCGTGCAAGTTCATCAGCAGCGTCGTTCCCCAGCGACCCGCTGTGCCCTTTTATCCACTGGAGGGTTATGGTATTGTTTTGTGAGGCAAGCGATTCTAGAGCTGAGTGACACTCTAGTACTAGCCCCGAAGTTATAGTTTTGCTAGACAAAGCTAGCAGAACTGCAGCACTATCAGATAGGATACGAATACGTTGATTCGTAACCTTTCTAGATTTGACTGCGTTAGCGGCCCGTGTAATAGCAACACATTCAGCCTGAAAGATTGTGTTGTATTTGCTTAGTGCCAGTGAAAAATGAATGTTTAGGTCATCGGAGTGGACACCAGCACCCGTACCTGACGTTTTTTTGGATCCATCAGTGTAAATTCTCAGTTCATATATACTGGACTGATCTCTTGGTTCTTCATGCAATTGAATGTTATAGTGCCTTTTAAATATATGGATAAGCGGTATTCGATCACCAATGGCTGCCATCATTGGTTGATGTTTTATGGCTTCCAACATAATGGATGTGTGTGACGCTGTTGAGTTATTTGCCCAGAGGCCAGCTGCTCTTAGTCTAAAAGCGGCGGCAGCTGCTTCCTGTTTCACCACGAGATGTAATGGTGGAAGGTCGAGAAGTACCTCAAGTGCGGCCGTGGGTGTTGATTTCATGCATCCTGTGATGGCTACACATGCAAGCCTTTGTAGCTTTTGCAGCTTGTTTTTTACTGAGCTAAGTTCTGTTCTGGGCCACCAGACTACAGAACCGTAAGTTATGGTAGGTCGTATGACAGCTTTGTACAGCCATAATGTTAATTTTGGTTTAAGGCCCCAGGTTTTTCCTAACATTCGCTTACACTGCCAGAAAGCGATCGTAGCCTGTTTTATTTTGTTATCGAGATGTTTATTCCAGTTCAACTTGTTATCTAGCGTTATGCCAAGATATTTCACTTCGGTTGAAAGTGTTAGTTGAGTGCCAAATAATGTAGGCAAGCTCATGTTATTGAGTTTTCTCTTGTTAGTAAATAGGACTAATTCTGTTTTACTGGGATTGACTTTTAGTCGATACTCCCTGCACCATTGCTCGACAATCTTCATTGCGGCCTGCATAACGCTACAATGGAGGTTCTCGAATTTCCCACTAATGAGGATGGTGAGGTCATCTGCATAGCCGACTGTATAGAAGCCGCTGCTGTTGAGTTGTCTAAGCAGGTCGTCAACTACCAGATTCCACAGTAGAGGTGAAAGGACCCCGCCTTGAGGGCAGCCTTTAGCTACAATGCATCTGGTTGTCCCATTTAGGTTGAGTTGTACTGCTCTTAACTTTAACATATTATTTATCCAACCCCGTAGAGTTGGATTAACATTATATTTGGTTAAGGCAATGTTGATACTATCGAAGTTTGTTTTATCAAAGGCCCCTTCTATGTCTATAAAGGCACCTAGTGTTGATTCTTTGTTTGTTAGCGCACACTCAATTTTGTTCACTACGCTATGGAGTGCTGTTTCGGTCGATTTGCCAGCGGTATAGGCATGTTGGCTGTTATGTAATGGTTTTCGTTTGAGATTATTATCTCGTATGTGTCTGTCACAAAGTCTTTCTAGGGTCTTTAGTAGAAACGACGTTAAACTAATAATTAATTCGTAAAAGATAAAAAGTCGTGGGTTTGTTCCCGGTTGGGACAGAAAATTGTCTAGTTTGGCTTGTAAAATAATATGCTGACACTAAAATGGGTTAAGTCATTCAGTGTTATGGCACACCTTTACATACATTAATGGCAGTTGTAGTTAATATAGAAAGATGAGCCGGTTTTTTATAAATATGTAATAGTGTAGATAATGTAGTCTTTATTTGTACACAAAGTAATAATAACAAAAGATTTACTATGTCATACAATCTTATCAAGGCTAGCATGATTCACACTCATAAAGTCTCTAGCTAATGTATTTAGCATCCAGTACAGTAACAGCCGTATCTAACGTGACATTATTTCTATGTACAGTGTAGTAAGTATGTAATGAGTTATTCAGTTATCTGATAATAGATCCGAAATTGCGAGGCTACTCCTATCACAGAGGCGCCCGTCACTCAAGCTTAACACATCCATCAAACGACCAATAACAACGCTTGCCTCTAACACCCTCTTCTAACTTCAATAAAAAAAAACAAAACAGCAACATACACATCCAAAGATAGTACAAATGCCGCACGACCCTCTGGAACTCGAGCGGAATGTCCACATTGATGTCCTGGTAGAAACAGGGCTGCACGGGGCACATGGCCGGCAGCGGGGGCCAGTTATTCCGGCGCCCCGCCGACCCCGCTCGGAGCTCCGCCTCGCGTCGGGCTAGCTCTTCCGCTTTGCGTTCCAACTCTTCTTGCCGCCTCTGGAATGGTGGGTTGGAGGTTAGTATTATGTGAGCATAGTTATAGAACCCCTAAATACATAAGCAGAGTTTCTTTTGTGGTAAATTTTAATTAAGTATATATTAATGATTATATCACATATTCATCATTCAAGAGCCTAGCTCATATCTGGTGGATATTTCACTGCAAGGTCTAAAATTAATTTGATTGACATTCAAAGCTCGTCTTGAGTGGCTTATTTTTATACCGATCTCTGATATTGAAGTACATATTCGAAAGCTGTAATTAGAATAATAGTGTTGGCGTGAGATTGAAAATGAGGTCCCTGGTTAGAAGATAATTTAAAAGGTAAACTGGTTTTGTCGTCTAACTGGTTATTGAGTTATACAATACATAGACTGGCCCTATTTTATAATACTGAGGTAGATTTTAATATACCTAAGACTACATACATAGACTGGCTCTATTTTATAATACTGAGTTAATTTTCGTAATCGTTAGGAGAGGCCTATGTCCAACAGTGGACTACAGAAGGCTGAGAGAGAGAGTTAATTTTAATATACCTAACACTACATACATATTATTGCCAATGATATCATAATATATCGAAAGACATATTTTCTAGAAAACCTCATGGCTACTTTCATACTTTATCATTGACAAAGTTATAAACACTACATTATCTCAAATATTCTTCATTACCTCTACTAATCTAATTTATATCATAGTGTAAACAGAAGACAATACAACATGACTATAATCTCTTCCATTAGTGTAAAATGGGGATTTTTAAAACTGTAACCCTTTACAACATCTATTCTTAATCTAAGGGCTGTATGTATTCATGAATGAAATTAGGGGCAAGTGCTACATTGATACTTATTCTGACTGTACACAAATGAGTGCTTATCGACGGTGGAAAGGCAAAATGGTTTAAGCGCCATAACATAAAATGTTCACCAGAGCGATTTAAAGTTTGAAATTTTCGAAAAAAAATCGTATCTCTGTAATTATTCTAGCTATGGCTTTGAAAATTAAAATACGTTAAATTGAAATAGTTTTCTATGTTATTCTGTATATAAAATGAATGTACATATTCTATTTACTGAAATAAGGGACATAAGACATAGGCATCTGAAATCTCAGTCAGGTAAAATTGGCTTAAACGACATTAACATTTTAATTAAAAACAAGTAAAAACAATTTAAACACCAAGGAGATTTAACCATCACACCAGGATAATGTTTTATAATAATTTATGTTACTTTAAACATTCCATAAGAATGAATTAACCGCCAGACTAAGGCAATTTATATCTAAGATGAATGACTTAAAGAATAAATGAACTTATAATTGGACCTCAGAACTCGAGAACGGTTGAACCGATTTTGGTCTAGAAACATTTGTGGAAGTCCAGGGAAGGTATAAAAGGTAAGAAGGGTAGGATAGGGTAGGGTAGGGTAAGAAGCGGTACCTGCGGGCCAGCTAGATTGAAAACAAAAAATTCATAATATCTCACCAAGTCGAGCAAAGAAGCGGCATGGCCGTACCTTTTCTCGAAGCATTATTTTATTATAAACTTTAGTAACATATTGTTCACCGCGAAATCACTTTGAGATTGAGATCCAAGTGATCAGCAGGTTTACTTATTCATTAATTAATAATCATAATCCAACCGACATTTCTTCGACCGTCTCTATGCCACCATTCTGTCACCGCCTTTGTCCACCTTCCGTCCTGCCTTCGAGCCAAGTTTCCTGCCGACTCCCAATTCAGTTCCGTGACCTGCATACCGACGTCGAAGACTTTTGTCTTTTGGTGATTTACCACGCTGGGAATACGGTCTGTAAGCGAAATTCTTAACATGGATCGCTCCATAGCTCTCTGTGCAACTCTGATTCGGTGCACAGTTTCCTTGGTCAGCGTCCATGTATCGGCACCGTATGTTAGTGTGGGCAAGACACATAAGCAATTATCAATCCATAAGCAGCGTCGCTCGCTTTAAACTATCTGTCAGATTCATACAAGATACGCTAGATTTGATAAGCAAGCGCCGATGCTTTAGGATTGTTAATGGCTAAGTTTTAGTGGTGGTAACCCGAAAAGACTATCACAATGTGAGTTGGGTCTCACCCGACAGCCGGACCGAGAACCAAATCGACCGACGATTAGTCGAAAATGGAGACACTTCTGGATGTTAGGAATAAGAGGGTTGCTGATGTCAATAGTGATCACCACTTAGTCGATGGAAAAATGTGCTTGAAGATAGCGGGAGTTTAGGAGCAGGCCACAAGATCTGCCAAAGGTGTCGTGAAAATAAGCTGCAGGACCCACAAGTTAGAAGAAAACTTAGTATCCAGATCGGCAACAACTGGCATCAAAGACGTGTTGTTAAAAATTTGCGAAGAAATAATAAGGCACAAGGAACACTTAAAGAATGAATGGATGTCTAAAGAAACATGGGATATGATCAACCATCAAGGAAGACTTAACGTCGAACTAGACGACCATTCTAAAGAAGCACTTGCGTACGAGTATTTTCTTTGTGAACTTAATATCAAACGAAATTTATAAAAGGACAAACGCTGCTAGGGGTAACCCTATATCCAGCGATGGTCTCATCGGCTGCCATAGGAAACATGAAGGATCTATACAAAGCATCTTGAAGAACATTGCAACAAAACCCAGGATATCTCCTTGTTACTATGAAAGATTGACTTTCAAGATGGTATGGCCACATTGCCGAAGTTTTTAATGATCCTAACCACCACCTGGGGAGTTGGATGCAGATGCAAATATACCAGGAGCATCTTGTATCTTGATGCATAATCGTAATCATTATGATTAATAAAATCGGCAGGTCTTACAGGCTAGTCAGAGGCCTTCGGGTGGCTTGAAAACGTCTGACAGTTGGGTAGCCCACTTACCCGAAAACTCTCTCAGCACAAGATTGCTTGTGTTGGGGCCCAATAACCCGCGCTAGGCCAACGTGGTAGACTAGGCCTAAACCCTTCCTTCATTGGAAGGAGACCCGTGCCCCAGGAGTGGGGACGTAATGGTTCGTGATGAGATTTATGATTAAATATCCAACCCCCGAATAAGACGAATTGATACGGACCATACGATCGCTGAAGAGTGGCAAAGTACCAGGGAACGATGGATTTCCTACGGTGGCATAAAAAGCAGGATAGATGGAATATACCAGATATTGCACTCTTCAGCGATGGAGGATGATGAAGTGAAGTTAGAGAAAAGTTAATTTAATTCATGTCCAACTTTTTCCTATAAGGTTTGCTTTTCGTTGAAATACTTTATTCTGAAAATTATGGGATACAAACAGGTCGTGGTACTCGTGGTCACTGGTCTTCTATTTCGTATAATTACCTAACAATTATCAAAATCGGTTAAGTTGATCCAGAGATTTGCGCTTGGGAACACATTTTCGGTTAGATTTTTATATAGATAAGAAATCCTGTTTCTGACTAGATTTCGATATAAATTATTTATGAATAAGTTTATTTATGATATATAATTATTATTTTGTATAAAAAGTAATGTCATGTTAATACAATACAAATATTTTACATTAAGAACCATATTGTCATAGAAAAAATATTTTATAAAAAATAAATATTTGGTTGGATCCTTTTAGAGAAACGTTAAAATTCCCTACTTGCATAGAAACAGCAATTTAGGCGAAAGGATCCAAGTGCATATTTATAACTCAATAAATATTAATTATAGCAACACTATTATTTAGAACCTGTGTAAAGAGTAATATAATAGATATCATAATTTAATGTAGTTATCGGTGATATAATCAAAAAATATTTACAGTTTTATACTGGCGAACGAATCTGAGTTTGTACCTACGTAATTACGCTGCGCACGCGGCGCCAACTGTCGCATAGACGCACGTCCTCTCCCAATGAACGTCCCGGTGGGGTGCTGAAGCGACACCTTTCCAACCGGTCCTATTTATATTATTGGCGTTTTCACACAATATCCTTCTGGATATAACAGCTTAAACACCATAGACCGCTTCATTGCGATTCTTTTGAATTGTTTTATATCACTTATATCAATTATCTACAAATCGCAAAAAGCTGCTTAAGTGCCAATTGTACCACTAAACAGATTTAGGTAAAGTTGTATTAACCGCCAAACGCCGCGAGTAAGGCTGACTGGTAAAATGGTTTAAGTGCCAGTATGGCTTCAAATTACAAAATTGTAAAATGTATTAAGTGATTTTATGTTATTTTTGACCAGAAGGCATTTTGTTTTATATCAATTACGCAATCAGGTAGGTCGCTTAAGTAACTAATGATACAAATTCACATTAGTTCAAAATGAATTAAGTCACAATGTTTTACTGTTTTAGTGAGGGTACAATGTTTTATATAACTTTAGTTTTGATCAAGTATGTTTGAACATACAAATGACTAAAAAAGTGGCCCTTAATACAAGAAAAAAGTATTAAGATTTCCAAAATCACCGTTGTCTTAAGCGCCAAAAAGTGCTCATATCGAAACGAGACCCGCACCATTCGAAAGAGAAAAATCAGGCGATTCCAACGGTATATATAACTCATATTCGCCAAAAGTGGCGGATAATACATTTTGCCTTTCCACCGTCGTTATGTAGTGGCATTTTTTAGGCATAAGTACTAATTATTCAATTAAATGTTAAATAACAATATGTTTATACAGGTTGTTACCTTGAGCTCCTTGGGTGCAGAATGATAAAAATGAGTGTATTAATATTACTTGTGAAATAAGCATGTGAAGAGGTGTATCAATTTCAATATGGTCTTATGAAGTTATAATACAATAAGAATAGGATGAAGGTTTTAATCAAAAGTTATGGTCTAAAAAACAAATAATTATAATTAATATATGTATACAAGAAATTTTGGGTGCAGAACATGGGAACTTGGAAGTAAATAATGATGTGGTTTGATAGAAATCATTTAGTAAAAATCATACCTAAATTTTTAGTTCATTTCAAATGTATTTACAATATCCTCTATCAAGTAAATTTACTTTCAATTGAAACTGACCAAAATCCTTCTCAATGGGTACATGTTGTACACAAGTCTCACCTGAAAGTCAGCAGTAGTGAAGTTGTTGGGTGGTCCGGCTGACTGTTGTGGCTGGGACGGCCGTGTGTACTGGCCGCTGGAGGGAGGGGACACCGCCTGCATGATGGCCGGGTGTGTCGGCTGCTGTGCGGGCTGACAAACACAGAATTACACTAATTGAAACCTAGAATAGAGCTAATATATTTGCTTTATTTAAAAATAGTTTATTAAAATATGATCTTTGTTTCAGGCAGCAACTAAGTCACAACACTTTTTTTTATTTTTATTTCACTGTTAATTAGCCATACATTATTTATGTAACAGCATCTACATATTTACTGGTCAACATAATCAAAAATTAAAACATTATCTTACTCACTATGTAAACTTGTTTAACAAAATGTTTTAAGATTTGATAAGATCATACAAAACTTTGTTTGAATAAGTCCATGAAGTATGTGTTTGTATGATCTCAGACGGAGTTGTAAACGGCAGGTAAGATAGTAAAACATAAAACAACCTAAGGGATCTTTCGGATGATGGGTCATCTTGGATGCAAGTCAGCAATCCTCAATACCTTAACATTTTAGTAACTAAGCCTCTTTGCACAACAGAATCAGAATGGATTCCTAAGACATTGATAGGTGATTACTATAAAGTATAACACTGTAATTATATGCACTATAGACGATATATTATCAGATATTTAGTTCAACGACTGAACATAACTGTTAATGACTAATTTATAAACAATTTACCGTCTGATTCGTGTTAGGTTGTCCATCAAAGGGATTGTAGTCATCCAAGCCCTGTGTGGCATTGTTTGTGTTCCTCGCAACCTGCTGCACAGCAGGGTCCTGAAATTACATTTACCAATGCTAGAAACATCCCAACAAAAGCAAGAAAACGAATTATAATATTTTGGAAGAGGCTACTTACTGCAAATGGGTTGTCTATGGTTGGATCACTAAACGGATTATCCTCAAATTTCGACATGATTCCCTAGGTTAAATCACCACCTTATCAATTAAAAGTAACTCTCTAGCACAAAAAAAGGGTTTCATGCATTTAAAACGTATATTTTTAGAATTAAAAGGGATTAACAAAACCGATAACACAAAATTGACAGATTGCGATGATGATGACGAAATGACATTTAAAAAAATGTTACCAGTGGAGAAATAAAATATTACATTATTATCACAGACCAACTTCAGCACTATTTAACCGACTTCGAAAAAATACTAGAATGTCATGAAAATCATCATCATGAATCATTATCACCCTGAATCACCCTGAATACAAATTTTACCCTGAATTTGACAAAATATGACTTTTACGCACACTGTATAATATATTGAAAAAAGTCATTATAGGAAACTTACACTTACAGACTTTCTACATCTACAAAGTTATAAAAACGGAGTGTTTGACCGACCATTATTAAAATACAAGTCATGTCAAGTACCCAAATCATGTACATTTGTATATGGATCACACATTAGGATCTTGAAGTTATTATTCTGGGGCCACAATATTGAAGGCGAAAGTCGTTTTGGTTTTGTTTTGGTTATGTTGGTAACAGCTTGAAGTGTCAGTTTATGAATGGTTTCTGTCAAAGCAGCTGGTCCATTTTCTATCTCGGGTGTCATGGATTCGCGATTTCCAACCGTCTAAATCTATGATGGGTTTCTGACCATCTTTTGGCATCGGCTATCTCGGTCATGATCACTAAACGAATAGTGGGTATGAGATTTATCGATACACTAGAGGTTGCAAAATTTTTGTGAAAATATTCTGTGATTTGGTTAGCCGACTAAATGAAAACTTCATTTCACTTCAAACTACGACTACTGTATTTATCAAATCTTTAATTTGCCGCATTATTTAGAAAAATGGCGATACTGGAAGCTATTGTCAAATGATTGTCAAAACAAACTGCAAGGAACCATCCAAAACAGAGATTGATTTTGGTGTGTGTTTTTTTATAATTAACTACCTGAATCCTGTGTTTTAATTGTTCATTATATCTAAGGTAAGTACATAATTAACGTATTACTATTAAAATTTTAAACTTAGTCATACACAGAACGAAATATGGGAAATTCTTACAAAGTCGTGAAAAATTAACATTTATTGTTCTTAATAAAAGCATTGAGATCAATGATTTCTAGTACGATTCGCTAGTAATATTAGTCGATGATTGAGATCTAACACTTGGTACTGGGAACTCAGTTATTAAAAGTAGATTGATCACTGAGCCATTAAATAATCTTCACATTTGTGCAGGTTGTGCTTGTTAGTAATATTTTTGTGAGGCATAACTATCATGTGCCAAGAAAAAAGATTGAATAGGACATTAATATTGTATTTTATTTCCAGGATGGCGCCTTTAAGAAAAGTCTCAGATCGACAAATGGACATTTTGTTGGAGTTCGTTGAAAGACATAAAGAGCTTGCTGTTGGCCGGTACCCTCCCGGCCCACTAGGCATACAATCAGCACGTTGGCTATGGGACAGTGCAGCATTACAAATACCTATATGAATTATATTCAATTGGGTCTGGAGTTACAAAAACTGGTAAAAAATTCTGACGGGCATTCACATGTAAAGTGACAATGTGCAATTTAACTTAAAGGTTAAAGTAGAAAAATTATTTTAATAATGATTATAGTAAGACTGGTAGAAGAAAAATGTGATAGGAAGTTATGTGATTTAAAATCAAAAATAAAAGCCATTAATATAAATTGTGTTTTTTATTACTAAATTATACATATACAGCAAAAATCAGCCTATCAGTCATGTTATTTTAGTTCCTTAAAATTCACAGCCTCTGGACAAGGTTGGCCCTCATGCGCCCTGCATCTGCATCAGCAGCACCATAAGCCACGTTACCAATATCATCATCATCATCATCAGCCTATGTCAACCCACTGCAGGGTATAGGCCTCCTCCATGTTATGCCAAGTCCCACGGTCCTGTGCTACACTCATCCAGTTTGGTCCAGTCACTCTCCTAATGTAATGTCAAACGTTACCAATATGCTGCACCCGAATGTTACCAGCAGCAGGCAAGTTGTCGTCACTGGTATATTGTGTGCATTTGCTATATTGTGTAGTATACAGCAGTCATTTACTATTTTCGCAGCTTTGGTGGGCTCATAGTGAAGCACACGGTGTGCCAGCAAACATCTCCAGCGTGTTTTAAGGGCCCCTATGCACCGCTCCACAGTATTACTGACACGGCAATGTAGATCAGTGTAGTGTTCTTCTGGGGATCCTTCAGCTGCATAGAGGATAGGTGTTAACATCCATGGCCGTAGAGCATAACCAGAGTCCCCTGAAACCAATTTTAAAAAAACAGTTAGGTACCTATACTTACTGAAAAAAAACAAATACCTACTGAAATAATTTCCTCCTAACTAATTAGGTACTTACTATTTACTAATTATAGAAGACCAAAAATTTGCAAGATTCACAAAACAAACATCAAAGAAATATTATTTTGTTCAAGATCATAAGAACAAGAAGACAATTAAAAAAAAATGTTATTTTCTACATTCTATGGTGACTCTATGGTTTAAAAGCTACTATTTACTAGTTGCCCAAGACAAGACGGTTGGCCAACCCAAATTAGTACTTATGATTCCAACTATCCGATACAAAATACCAATCTCGGGTTTCGATAAAATATTCGCATACAAAATTTTAACAAGATGGCGGCCGGTGGGTATTGAAGCCCATACCAACTATGACGTCATTATTCGACCCCAACCGAACATACACAATACGAATAGTGTCAAAATTTGCTTTTTGACAGTAAGATCACGGTGAAGAGAGTTATCAACGAGATAGAAAATAACCCCGCAGGCAGCTGTTTACGTTTTGTATCGTTATTTTGTGCGATCACATCGCAAACTTTTGTTATATCTTATTGTTTATATGCTTAATAAGACGTCTCCAATAAAGTAAAATTATATCGTGCTTTCGCGTTAAATTCCCGTATACTATGTTAAATGCCAGGAGGTGAATTTCCCTGTGTTTTGTGCCTAACTTTGTGAGTGTCAGTTTTTGATATTGTTTGGGATTTGCAGCTTCCTATTAGCAAATTGGTAAGTACCTCCTATTTCCAATTACACTCTAATCTAAGCTACCACGTATACGAATTGTTATATTTTAATTGTAGCCTCATAAAAGTGACGGGTTCGGTAATCAGCGTCACTTACTTAAAATTCGCGTTTCTAAGCTTGCGTAATTTTAAAGTAGTGTGCAAAGTTGTGTAGACATGGTCAGTGTGTGAAGTTGGGTATTTGGAGGACGTGGTTTGGCCGTGCGCGTGCGCTGCATACAGCGGCGGCGGCGGTGGCGGCGGGGCAGCGCGCTGCGATCAGCGAAAGTTGTCTGCTCTTGATATCGAGGAAGTAATGCCAGACATCGGACACTCCGCGCAAGCGGCCAGACCAGTTTACAACACTTGATGTAACCAAATATCTTTAGTGTACTTTTACTTTCCTTATCAGCTGTGCTTGGGACTATCTCATTGCCAGATGACCCTTACATACCTTACTGTGTGTGCTGTTATTGTTCTACTCAACAGTTACTTTTATTATTCAATTATGTATATGAACTAAAATATAGGTGCACATGCATATACTTGAATGCTATAATACTGCAGATATATGCTATAAAATTATTGATCAAATTGCTATAAGAATCTTATAAGCATTGAATAACTTCAGCTACAAACATATCAACACAACATCACAATAAATTTGTGATCAATTTCAAGACAATAACAGCATTGTTTGTCAACAAAATTAAACCAAATAAACAATGTCCATCATATTTTTTATTTAATAAATAAACAGTTGCCATTTTTCGACCACTCAAGATGATACCTTGTTATTTATACTATGGTTCATTTCAATTCATATTTTATACATTACATGTAATAATAATAGTAAAATTCAATTATTATTACAACAGATCCACACTGGTATCATATGTTCCATATACTTACATTTGGTGGACATTGAGCATGCTGCGACTGACACTAATCTGACCAGCCCAAATCACAGCGACAAACCCTAGTGTAGGTCTTGTGTTTGTGGTGTAATGTTTGCATATTTTACAAAATAATACCAATAATCACTAACAATGAATAAATGAATCAGGTACAGGAATATTTGTTTGAAAATTTTAGTAAATCTATAACGAAAAAACAATTAACATGTATAAGGTTGTCTGGCAGAGATCGCTTTTAGTGATAAGACCACCTTTTGTACCCTTATTAAGTTACATTTTGTTAATTTTATTATTCTGTTTTGGTGTATAAATAAAGTGTATTCTATCTATCTATCTATCTATAAGATAAAATTATTTGGGAACTTAAATCCTCAATATCCTATCCTGCATAAAGTGTTTGTTTTTAAATAGCCTATTTGGTTGGTAAAGTGGTTTACACTTGCTAAAATTTTGAGAGTTTGTCTTATTCTCTGTCCATATTTTGCCAGAAATGGTTTTTAAAAATATTTGTTTTGTGATAGGGTACATAGATATGCCTTTGACGCGATGTGTTAAGTGGGTCGCAATCGCATCACGTCACGTCAAACAGCCTATAGTCCAGTCAAGAAATGAGGTGTAGAGTGCGTGAGCAGGTAACTAAGCGATTCCTTCAGAATCTTGTTCAGGGGGCTTAGGTTGTTAACATACCAAAAGTCCTGACTCCTAGGTGATGAGCGGGGGGGAGGAGGGGGGGATAAAGGTACGAATTTTTGGTTTTTTGCTTATATCTCAGAAACGGTGCATCGGAGACAAATATTATTAACTAATAAAATGGAGCTCTTAAAATTATCTAAAACTTTTATTGTATATGTTTTTTTCTAATTCCTAACCGTTTTCGAGCTATTACCCTCGGAAAAAGTTGAAATTTACAAGAAAAATGTATTCATGTCAAAAATATTATAAACATTTCATCATATTGTCTTAACCTATTCATAAACGAAAAAAATGAAGAGGAAAGAAGTTGTAGATTTTTTTAATCCCTTTTAGAATATATTACATATGCTGGTCAATGTCCAACCCGCCTAAAGTTAGAGCTATTTTAAACTTGCATTTTGGTAAAGTCACTGACATAACTCACCGAATTAGTAAGCTTAAGTGTGAGTAAAATAGCTGTAACTTTAGGTGGGTTGAACGTTAGCCAGCATATATATATTCTAAAAGGGAATTTAAAAATCTACAACTTCTTTCCTCTTCATTTTTTTCGTTTATGAATAGGTTTAGACAATATGATGCAATGTTTATGAATGTTTTGACATGAATACATTTCTCTTGTAAATTTCAACTTTTTCCGAGGGTAATAGCTCGAAAACGGTTAGGAATCAGAAAAAAACATATACTATAAAAGTTTTAGATAATTTTAAGAACTTAATTTCATTAGTTGAAAATATTTCTCTCCGATGCACCGTTTTCTAGATATAAGCTAAAAACCAGAAATTCGTACCTTTGTCCCCCCCTCCTCCCCCCCGCTCATCACCTAGGAGTCAGGACTTTTGGTATGTTAACAACCTAAGCCCCCTGAACAAGTTTCTGAAGGAATCGCTTAGTTACCTGCTCACGCACTCTACACCTCACTTTGACTCATTTATTGACTGGACTACTACAACTTTTCAGGCCACTGCACTTATATTACAGTCAGGATTTATCGTGATTTCATGTAATGATTCATCATATACATTGTCTTGCTTCTAAGGTATTAAATCTAGCTTTGCCACAAGCCGACAAAAAGGTTTTTCCCTGTTTGACTATATTACATACATTGAATTGATATGAAGTAGGTAAACATAGACACTATATTTCTGTGCCTACAATAGTCGGACGTGACTTGGTCATGGTTATGTTTTATGTTATCATAAACTCGCCGCACCTTATGTAGTTATACATGACTATAACGCGCCCTATTTCCGGTGCAAAATCAAATTCGAACAGTAGAGTACAAAGTTAATTTAGTGACAACACTGTAACTATGAAGAGATTTATTTATGAAAGAAAGGTAAGTATGAGCAAAGTTCAGAAGCGATATTGTTGGGCCATATTAGGTTAGGACAGTGTCCAAATGATCATCCATAAACTATTTCGTAAATGTACATAATCTACTTATGTAGATGGCTCTTGAAGATGGCTTTATCGCAATTTATGTATTGTTTCACAAAATTGTGATTTAAGTGAAAAAAATAACTCTTGTTATCCCTTATTAACAGACACCACTTCACTTACTATCATACTGACTGGCTGACTGCGGACTTTGCTGTAATAGTTTGAAATAGTCATAAACGGTATTTTTCTGTGACTGGACTTTCTGAAAAGTTTGCCTATCAGTCTCAAGTTGGGTGATAAAATAGATTTATTGGCGACATGGTGTCGATGTGTGATGTGGGGGTCGCATAACTCGTGCCAAATGAACTAAAACGAGTTATCTAGGAGTCTTTTTTTTTGTTGTTAGAATCATGATGTCCAACTTTTTCGCTTAGCAAAAATAAGAGGAAAAGTTTGAAAGGCATTTATTGTGTGGTTTAATAATAACAATAAAAAGATTGTTTCTTCCTTGTTCGTTTCATCAGGACCTTTTCATTTCCCGCAACAGTGTGGAATTTCCGTTAAATTTTCCTCAATTGAATTCTAATCACTTACGATAACATTATTAGAAATTATATCTCTATTGGGAACCACACACAGCCCAGTCGGCCTGTTTCCCTGTGGCTATAGATGTAATAGATCTGGTCTATTACCAGAATAGATAACATAAAATACATTCAAATGTACTCATTCCAGTACACGTGTTGCAATATTATCTTTACTTGGAGTAAATAAAGCTAGGTACTGCTCGCTAAGCATAAGTTACAGTGACCTACTGGCTTGCCAACTCAGGTTATTAGCAATCATATTATTATGATAAAATACTTAAAAGCATAATATTAAACGGGAGCTCATACCTATTATTATTTATTTGCGATAGAAGTGTGCCGAGGGCATTGCCTATAATGTTCAGAGTCGTTGCGTGTGCCACTGTGGATGATGCTTTCAAATACTATCATGGAAATTATTTTCCCATCCCGTCCCGTCAGTCCAGTCAATAATATTGTCTATTACCCGTAATTGGTAAAGTTTTATATACTTACCTAATTACAAAGCCGAGGTATAATTGCCGCGAATGAAACAGGTTTATTCGTGAAGGACATGAACTGTATAATTTACAGAAAGAGCCGCGCTCGGCCCAAGACTGATGTGATAAGATTTAAAAGGCGGATATGAAATTATGCCTAATTCGAAGTTGCTGAGTGAACGGCTGGCCTTGCCTCCACGTCACACGGCTAGCCGTATTTGCAACTGCAAGGGATAAGCCACTTTATTGCGATATGTTTACGGTCGGATATCCCTGTTGTTCGTCTGCAACACGTTTGCCATAATTGGCCAGGGCATAGTTAGTTGGCTTAAATATTTCTTCACGATTCTACATACATAAATATAGGAGTATATAATACACCTGTGCAGTACACATCCTCGAGTTACATTATACATGTGACCTCGTTTGTGTAAATTATTTCCTTTTGTTTTTATTAACTAAGAGGGAATAAAATTTAATTACTGTACATAAACTGACGGACCTATTAAGCATTTGATGGAATATATAATTTAGCGTTGGTATATTAAATAAATAAATTGAAATTATCTAATAAATGTATTTGATTATTCAATCTACATAATCATATAAATCTGGCACCATGAAACTTAATTATACCCAGATATGCATACCTCTGTAGGTACATATTATTATTACGTAGCTGCCGTAACGTATTCATTACGTTGGAACCAAGTTTCGTTGCACGCAATTAAAGAATTAATTAACTGAGTTAGCTGCAAACTTGTTGGCACACTAAACTGCCTGTAATTGTTTCCTAAAAGAACTTTAAAGTCCCTACTTACTGCACTTTATGATAATAAATTATAGTTGTTAGTACAGACCTTTCTTGAATGTTAGCTAGTAAAAGTTGGTATGTACCTACAGAGTTGTTAATGTTAGAGACCTTTAGTTTGAGTAATTACAGCACCAGCAGCTAGCTGCTCTTCTATTTTGTATTACATTTATAATATAGTTAGGCACAACAAGTGTATACATCTACATAATAATTATAGATGTCATCATCATCATCAGGTCCTGGGATCCCTAATCAGGGACATAGGGCTCAAAGTGTAGATTTCCACTCTGACCGGTCCTGTGCCACGCCTTCGACTTCGGGCCAGCTCATGCCGAGGGCGGCTGCCTCCTGCACGACAGTGGGACGCCACGTGGTTTTTGGCCGTCCCCTCTTTCGCTTGCCAGATGCAGCCCACTTTGTCAGGGCGATTTTGGGTGGATGGTCTTCGGATCTCCGCAGCGTATGACCAATCCAGCTAAACTTCTTAAAGCCGGATTTCCGAGTCAATTCTCCTCTGGTTGGTCAGTCTCCATAACTCCGTATTCGAGATAGTTCGCGGCCAGAATACCTTTAGTATCTGTCTAAGGCATTTGTTGACAAACAATTACAGATGTATTTAATATTATTAATAACGCTTTTATTATGATGTAACTTTGTAATGTAGAGTTAGGAGTTTATGAAAGCCAAGGCTATATGGTAGATTGACCTAGACCTTGGAAGTGTCGAACTGGGGCATAGATGACTAAATCCAGAAGAATTGTTGATTGTTGACTAGCTACCTAGTAGATATCCTTCACTTGTAAAAACCTAACTTTGAAATAAAAACTGTTGTCGGACATCGAACTTTTACACTTTGTGTAGAGTGGACAGAGCTATACGAAAAAACTAATAAAATATTAAGAAAGTACTCATTTCATTTGCAATGTGAACAGTTGACGCGACTCATCTGCTTCCATTCGTATTTGTCTCTGTAGTACTTTTCTCTAAGTAAGTTTCATCTGGATTATACCCCGGCGAAGGAGCTCGCAGTAGTCTAATCGAGTTAACGCGGTGCTAGCACGGTGCCCAGACTTCTGGAAGGTTTGTTAGCACAATTATAATTTGCAGAACTACTTAAGGGGATCCCTAAAGCTAAAATGCTAAAGTCGGCTTGATATACTTGATTAGATTGGAAAAACGGTGGCTTCTATCACATTGATAAAAATATATTTTGTAGCAGAGGGTATACTGAACATGTTAGTTGCTTATAAATTGGTGCAGGATTATAATAAGTATGTTAAAAAAAATTGCAAACACACCATGTCTTTTGCCATTTTTTGACTTATTATGAAAAAACCCTCGAAATCAGAGGGCCCATTTTCATGGAATCTTATATGTATGTGTAGGTAATTAAATTCTTAACAAAGTTACCTTAAAGAGTTGGATTTAATGGACCAGAAGTCAACTTTTTTTGCAAAAAACTAATAAATTCCGGTTTAAAAATGATGACACCGTGACAGATTTCAGATTTCTTCAGTCGTCGCCCTGGTGGCGGCCTGTTAGGAGCGATACCCACGCCATTTTATTTTTTATCAAATATTTCACAAAAACTGATTAAATCAACAAATTATGACTACAAGTATTATAATACATATGCATTTGCTATGGAAAGTTAATTTTCTAATCATTTTAGATGCAGAAAAGCCGAAAATTCTTAGAAAACATTTCGCCTTTTCGATTTGTTTACATTTTTTACTATAGAGTTACAGATGCATAGATAAAGGTAAACATTGCACATAATGACACTTATTAGATTCTCCGAATAAGAACTATACGGTCAATGCAGTATGCCAAAGCGCGAGCCTGTTTATATTCTGAGGGGTAATTTATTTTATTTTAACGGTTGTGTATGGTAGGTAAGCTACACAATATACAGGGTGTTGAAAAGTAAGTTCATAATTTGTTTTATTTGAAACCAAAAACCGTAGTTAATTAAAAATATATATATTTTAAGATGTGGTAGTCTGTACACTACAGGTTGTTAAAAATAAGTAAGTATTTTTAAAAATTGAAGATCTAAAATTTACATAATTTTTTAAATCTATTTAGCAAGCTTTGCAAAAAAGCGGTTAAGTGCGACTGTATCTCGCCATGAAAAAAATGAAATGTTTACTGTAGCTATGAATTTTATGCGTTACAAGTGGAATAAAATACCGCATAATATTATGTACAACTATGTAAGAGCCTAGTTTTTAAAAAAAAACTCATAAGAAAATATTAAATACACAGTTTTTTTAACCCCTGAAGGAAATAGAGGGGTGTTATAAGTTTAAAGTAAGAGCTGAATTTTTTTTTTAAATTAGGGTGATAGGTAATGTATATTTTTAATGATTTTTTCAAATAGATAAATGTTATACCATTTTTAAATTGCCATAAAATTACCTATAGTTATAGTTATAGAAAAGGGCAGGGCTACCAGTGCCCATTCGCCACTGCAACCTAAAAGATCTATAAATTATGACTCCCCATGCCGAGTCTCACTCTACAGACCCAGGTCTTTTATAAACCTGATATTACTTATACAGGATGTTGCAAAAAGGGTATACTGTGCCGAAAGGGTTTGACTCAGGGGTTATTCTGAACAACTTTTGTTCTCCAAGTTTTGGAAATTCTCGAAAAATAAATTCGGTCTCTATAGTAAAAAGTCACGTGATCGAATAAGTTTCTATGTAAATGGTTTTGTTACGTGAATTTTCAAAATTGTAGAAGAAAAGTGGATCAGAATGGCACCTAAATCCACTTTTGGCTAAGCTTTATACCCTTTTTTCAATACCTTGTATAAAATATCGTCAGCGTCACCTTAGATCGTAATCATCGTAACTCCTCGTGACCAAATTTTAGAGGAGACAAAAATACTGTTTTATTTGTAGTTCTAGTTGGCATACTACCCACCTAAAGTTTTTTTTAACTAGCCTAAAAATGATTTGTTTAGACAGTCTATCTTCCTGTTCAACCGCAGCCTGAGTGCCAGTGACTCAATGACTGAAAGGAGGCCATTAGTGCTCCTAAATAAATAAAGCAGGCCTGTAGATTATCTTTCAGTGTACCGACACATCTGATTGCTGTAAGAGCCTGATAAGCTCTTCGAACGAGTCATACCTCTGTGGTGGTACGGTTTCGACCTTTCGGACAGTCAGTTTGGCATCCGAAATGCGGATTCGAATAGTGGGTACAATACTTTGCGTTCGTTCACTGTCGGAGCAGGATAAGAACCACGGGCGAGTTGTTGCGCTGGCTGTTTGCTTAAAAATAGTAACCGCGTTCAACTCTATCCCCTAGAGGGCGAACCTTTAGGGCGGCTCCTGTATACCATCACTTGTCTTCTTATCTGCAGAAAATTGACAGAGGTCATACGTGTCTAACAAGTACATTAAGGATGCGAAAAGAGAGGGTTTGTTTTCACTGAAGAAGTTCAGTTGCGGAGTTCCACAGCGGTAGGTCTTGGACCCCTCTGCTGTGGAACTTGGCATACAACGCGGTCCTGCAAATCAAGCTCGCAAACGGCGTTAGCACAGTGCATTTTTCTAATGTCACACAGGTCGTGAGGTAGGCTGAGAGCCTCCTTCGGGGATGACATCCCAATGATTCAGTACGAAAAAATTGCTGCAGCTGTGCTCGCCATGCAGTGCATGGGCTACTTCCGAATCTGGGGGGCTGTTGCAAAGGAGTCCGTTGCCTCTATACGGTACGGGTTCCGTGCGATCTATGATCCTTCCGGGAGCACCTGTCTTGTCAAGTCGAAGAAGATTGGTTGGAGGACAGGACAGCAGGAAGCTGCAGCAGCCGTCATGCTGTGATTCGACGCATAGATGCAAAAAAAAGTTGAAAGTAACTTCATGTTAATAAAATATTAGATCTTAATTTAACAACATAACATTGCAAAAAAAAATTAACATTGTTGAGTATGTTACACACTCTCGCCTTGTACTAATGTACTCCCTTGCGGGGGTACTTACATGTTATTATTTTTCTGGTGACCTCCCCATATCCCTTTGCCAGCTACGTAACCTTTTGTGACACCCTGTATATGCAGAGTTCTGCAAACTACTGTTCTGCTTTTGAAACACCAAAAAAAAACAGGTCGTCTAACTAAAAGGTCACGTGACCAAAAAAAAATTATATGAAGAAGCGTTTTTTTCATGAATATAAAAAATTACGTAGGATAAAAGTTTTTCAGAGTGACGCCTGAGTAACGCCCTTTCGGCTAACTATACTTTTTTTATTACACGGGGGCAGAGTTTAATACAACACCCTGAACTATTAAACTCTGATAATATTTTCGCGATTTTTTTACATTCTGATTTCATTTCCTGGCTTAGAAATAACATCAATAACATGCTGCACACGTAGGTTTCGGCATAGTATTAAACCCTTTTTGCAACAACCTGTATATAAATATCGGCACGGGTACGACTTTATATATAATTAATTATTAAATATTAAAAATACTTTCAAATAAAAATAAATATTTTCGTATCACAAAACAATATTACTTACTTAGTATATTTTGAACAAAGTGGCATGTCTTCACTTTTATGTTTTCGAGTACTATGTTAAAATTTCATGTCATTGTCCGTAGAACGCCCCGCATACCTCAACCCCCCCTCACTAGATTTGACAGATTCTGATTTTCTTCCAGCTTTAGTGACAGCCTTAACTCCCCACTGCAAGATGTTGCACGAAAATCTTCAGCTGGGAATTTCCACGCTTAGCTCCCTGCTTCTTTGTATGGTCTTACTCGTAGTATGTTTTTATGGAACGTACGGACGAATACTAGGACTCGTTTTGGGGCAATAAACGCAGATAGTTTATTTATACGTTTCCAAAGTCTAAGAATTCTAAGATACACATCTGCGGAATAGAAATTGTTTATACAGGATTGGACCTCATATTTTTTGTTTAGTTTGACTGTTACTCAGTAGTAACCCTGGCAAATGTTATTATATTTCATTAGTTGTAATTACTATGCCACTCTTCTATGGAGGAAAATTTATATCAGTACACATAATTGTAATAAATCATTTTTATATTACGTTGCATTTTGATTATGTTAGCATTTCTGAAATTTGGAACAATTTGTCCTGCATTGAAGTCCCAGTCAAAGCAGTTGTTATAGCGAGGAACTTCTTTCTTTAATTCAAATTTTAGGTAATTTGGTGTTTTTTAAAAATAATAGTAGTCTCATAACATACATAATTACTAGAACAAGTTTGATAGTCGGTCGACTGAGTAGTCGACCAACACTGCGCCAGGCACCTTCGATTTGGGTTAGAATACCTGCAGAATCGCGCGCTCCAAACATTACATATTACAAATGCATTAACGGAACTACTTAGCATGACAAACAGTGATTAAGTCCTGGGTTTCGACTTCACAATACTGAGCCGAATAATTTTTCCATTACAGCGATTTATTCAGCGCCCTCTTGAATCCTAATTTGTGTCCGGCGATACGAGTATTTTTTTAAATATTTTTGGTGGGAAATACTTTTAATTTTTCTTACTATTTTTCTTTTGCTGTGAGTTATTTATAGTATTTGTGTTAATATTATAAATACATCAATATACTACTTTGGTTGATGACAGTAAAGGCCGATGTATCAATTCGTAACACGAATTGATGAATTTAGTATGGAGTTACTTAATTGAAAGGTGAGTTATTAGACATTATTACAGTTGGTGGACCTTTGTGGTGGACCAAAAGGTTTAATTTTAAATTGTGTTCGTAACACCATTGGCCTTGGCTTATGACAACATACATACTTAAGTATATATTTTTAACTTAAACGTTACCATTGTTATTATAAGACTTCTTTTGTCTTGACATTGCAAATAGTATCCGGTTCCTGCTTTACTTTCAGGGGCTTGTGAATGTGGATATGGCTGACATTTGGTCTCGAAACGCCCCAAGTGTCGTTCATTGTCTTTTCAAGATATTCTGCGATTTTTCGTCTGTGACCTTTGTTTTTGACAGCGCCGGGTGGTTTAATGACTTCAGTCTAATGGTTCTAGCTTCAGGGTGCATGTGGCATTTCCTACTTTGTTACTATGAAAATAAAGGTAGTTTTTATATGAATGATTGACTACTTGAGCCATTCTTGATATCACTTACGGCGATGAACTTAATGTCTGATTTTGACTATGACCTACGAGGAACATATTATATTTTTATTTTGCGTTGAGTAATTACCTACAACATAACAAGTTTTAATTGTGTTTTCCTGCTTCTATCCAGTTTGTGTTGGTACTTAGCAAACGCGAACGTAATGCAATTATTTATAAATTTACAACGAACAGGAAAATCTGAACTATACTGAAGCTATGCTTACAACTAAATATGTAAGTTAATCATTCATGAGTCTTTCAGTCCATGGTATCATGGAGTGGCAACATTACATATACTGTTCTGAGCTTGAAAATACAGTAAACTGTAATCACGTGTATGTACAGTCAGCTGCATAAGTAGCTATACACACACTTATGTACCTTGTCAAACTGAAACCGCCTATCAATTCATTGAAACATTGATGGTTCGTCAGTTTGACAAAGTACAGAAGTGTATGGATAGCAGAAACCGTCAAAAACTAAATCGAATAATTGAATACGAAAATACTTACAAGAAGATTTGCCTCCTTATGAAATAAATTTAAATTCTAGACAAGGATTTAGCAACAAATCTTCATGTCCAAGACGTGCCGAAACTGTCAAGCGGAGAGCGAGCGCGGGCGGTGGCACGAATTGTTTCCACTTCCACTCACTCGCGATACTTTTGAGATGACGGATAGACAGACGGATCTTGTCCTTATGTATGTGAAAGATCAAAAAGACTGCAAATCATGCGATTCCTTAACTTGGTATTTTGTTATAGTCTTAATAGGTACTGTACTTTAAATAGTTTTGAAGGGATACACATGAAACTTCACAATAATAGAGGTTTAGATCAAAATATCAGAGGCTACTTTTTTCCCCGGAAATGTTTATTATACTAAGGGAGCGAATCTCACAGGGTCTTTTTTTTCATTAGAGGTCTAATTTAGACACACACGTATATACATTCAAAATGAATCAAATCACCTTATAGTCTCTTCATTGATAGGAGAAAATAAGCTAACGCCTATTCCATTTCACTTGATACTTTCGCTGCTGCAGTCATCCATCAACTAATTATGTAGTCGCATCACTATTTTATTTACATTCTTTGTATGTACTAGGCATGTATACCTCTACAGTCATCATCGGTGAAATGTATTGCTTGTAGTAATAAGTAGTATGTTGGTTGAGGGTACACTACAGAATTCCGAATTACTTTTTTACGAATATGAAAATAACGATTTTCGTAATTACGAATTTCATAGTTCCGAATAATTCACAATCCCGAATTTTAAGTTTCCGAATAGCGAAAATCACGAATAGTATAATAAACGAAATTTCAAACAACAGATTTATTAAAATGACGAAAGTCAATTTTCCGAATATTATTATTTTGATGTTTCAAAAGTACGATTATTTATTATATCGAATTGTTAAAATTACGAATTCCGAAGTTTTAGTATTCCGAAAATACAAATTCCGCAATGTTTCTTAGTGAATAGTCAGTGTTTATTAACATCATAATCTGTATACAAACAAAAATAAATAAGCTATATTATATGAAACGCTCCGCTCCGCTTCGCTGCGCTCCGCTTTGTTTTTCGATATCTATGTGCACCTAACACGCTCCTCCTCGCTTTGCTCGTCGTCGCACCTATCTTTAGGTTTAGGTCCTAAGCTTTTTAAGATTAAACACCGTAAAAATCCGAGCAATTGTATTGCTTTTTTCTGTAACTTAACAACAAGTACTACAAATAGTTTACTATTTAACAAAACTTGACAAACTTTGTTTACTCTATATTTGAAACGCTCCGCTCCGCTTCGCTGCGCTCCGCTTTGTTTTTCGATATCTATGTGCACCTAACACGCTCCTCCTCGCTTTGCTCGTCGTCGCACCTATCTTTAGGTTTAGGTTCCAGGGTTTTTAAAGTGCGTATGCTTTGATTTGTTGTGAAACTTAACAACAAATAGTTTTCTATTTAACAATATGTCTTTTAAGCCGTATGTTAAACGTTCCGCTGCGTTCCGCTTTGTTTTTAGACATCTTTGTGCACCTAACACGCTCCTCCTCGCTTTGCTCGTCGTCGCACCAATTTTTTGGTTTAGGTTCTAAAGTTTTAAAGACGTTTATGATTTTTTATCAAAATCACGAATTATCATATTTCCGATCGGGATTTGAATTTTTCGTGATTATAATTAATCGGTATTTTATTTTTCGTATATTAAAGTAATCGTATTTTTTAACGCTCGTATATTTAACAATCGTAATAATAAATATTCGTAATTATAATATTCGAAATTATAATTTTCGTGATTTTTATAATTCGGTATTTTAAAAAATCGGTATTGCAATATTTCGTAAATTACATATTCGGTGTTATCAAATTCGGAAAAATGTTTTTCGGAATATTTGGGTGTTCCCGTTGGTTGATGACTGATGTTAACGAAAAAACACAAACTTTAAGTTTAATTTCATGGATTGTTTCTATTTTATTTAAATTTAATATTAAAAGATTCGCCAATTTCATTTACAATTCATTTCGATTGCAAGTTTCTCGAAGATTCGATACCAAGCAACTCGCTGGCCCCGAGGGCTCGCTTGCCACAATCCCGCCATTCGTCGAATCCGATATTCTCTTAGACCCAGCGACACTATCGCATCCTTCGCCTTAGGAATAATGCTATAAGGGCGATAATCGTTCTGTATTATTGCTTCAGTTCTAAACTCGAATGTAATTGGCTACTGCAGTCGGTTTACCGAGAACATTGTAGATTCGTGCGGCCTGCTTCGATGGGATTGGGTCACCGAATCGATTTAATGAGTCGAAACTGCCGCCTTACAGAATATTACAGAGTGGCAGTTTTGTGAAATGAGCTGTTTAACTTTACTGATGTAAATTAAAGATCGAAAATATGGTAAGCTTAACTCTTACTGTGGTATATATTATAGGTAATTTGGTGTCCAATTCACTGCAATCAATTGATTTATTCTACACGTTACAGGTAATTGTATTTTTATACGAGCCATGTGTTTTTTCATGGTATTATTGCACTTAATTGCATAGTTACTGCATTGCTACAGTGACAAGAAAGTACAAACTTACATGTACCGGAAATTTCAAATATACAAAAAATGTATTAAAATCGGCATAACAACTGCTGGTTACATAAACATTTATATTACTCTCAGCTCCATGTAAAACACATTTAAGTATCGACTTACTGTTTCTTATTTGTTTTATTTTCATAATAAGTGAATTATGAAGTGCCTATTGACATTGACCTACAAACACAAAATGAACGATATTTAATATCACTTGTGTAAATATATTTTTTACCAATTGTTTAAAATTCACGGCCACTTGTTTAAATTTACATAAGTAATTTATTTATTTTGTAGTTTGGCTAGGAAAACAAATGCACGATAATTTCCATAGAAATAACTATGGTTATTTATGTTTATATTTTAAATTTCTTTAATTATATTTTTCCTTGTTTTCACGGGATAATTATAATATACAATAGTATACAATACTTAATTAAGTTTTAAGATTATAGGTAGGTACATAAGTAACTTAGTGATGTAATTAGTGTGTAAGCGCCATTATCATTATTATGTTATAGCTCATATAGTGAAGTGGGTACTCTTACAAGGGAAGGTTGTATCAGAGAGAATTCGCCAAGCTAAAACACATAACGTTAGGTATATGATTCTTATTTCCTGTGCGGTTAGAACCTGTGAACGTCAGTCTATTATTTCAGAAGCCTTATGTTTTATTTACGGTTATCACGTTCATTTCTACCAATAGAAAATTTTGCATGACAAGAAATGATAGCTACTATCAGTTTGAAAGAGATCGCGATGGGTGTGAAGCTGAAACAATGAGGTGCCGGGTCACTGGGTCACGGTTTAATTACGACAGTAACTCGGACAGGGCAACTGTGTATATTTTTTGCTAGTCACGTGGGTGAGTTTTTGTCGTAAGGTCGCCAGTTTCTCCCACTCGGAGAAACAATGATATTGTACAGTCTCACTATAGAGCTTCCACTATGTTATTGTATGTTAGACGTTTCCTTATGTCTGGTAAGTAGGTAAAGTTGGTTTTCCTTTGCAGTCGTCAAATATGTATGGGATTTCGAATTTAAAAAAACCAATAATATAATGGAATAAGTACCTATAAGTATTTATTTCTCCATGTTTGTACCACTACATGAGTTTATTACTCAGAATCACATCGACCATTCCAACTCCAGCTGTCCCGATTAAGCCTTGCGCGTAACTAGTAAGTATGTTGATGGATGATATAATTCGCTGCGCTAATAACTCGGCGCGGCGAGTGGACCGGTATGCGCGCCGCTACCGTTATCAGTTTCAATAACGAGATAGTGCCGCCGCTAATTGCTCTATAAACACACTTATCTAGGACATTTGTCCCGCATCCATTGCGCCAGCCAAATTGCAGTAGCGCCACCGGTTTTAAATAACATTCCTATAGCTGCACTGTCATTAGTTACGACGAAATATCGCGAAGATAGAAGCGAAAATGACCTCGAGTAACTGGAACGCAGCGGTGGAACGTATCATAAATTCAACAATATAAGGTTTCTCGCGGCTTCGAGTTTGCGCCATAAGAGATACTCCGGCGGCGGCGCTGTCGTCGTTTGTAGAATAGATCCCCGCTAATCCTGACTTATATTGTGCGCTAGTCTACTGCTTTGTAACGAGCCGTTACAAACCAACCGTCCAACACACCTACCCTCACACCGCAGCCACAAGAGCGCCCGGCGTGTGCGAGACGAGGCGGGGCACCACACAGACGACTCCGGAGAATACAAGGGGCGCGGGGCGACCCGCCTATAAATAGCCGCCGGACCGCCGCTAGAGCACCATTCGCCACCTCCTATTCCGACGAGTGATCATTCCGTTCCCGAGATCCCTCCCCGCACCCATATCTATTCAAGTAATCTATTCACGCACACTAATCTCACATCACCGGTCTCCCCGCGAGGTAGGTTGCTCAACGGACCGAGGCCTCTCGGTTATACGGATGCCTGGGGTGCCTAGTTTAAAGCATCCGTATACCCGACTAGACCCGACACAGTGGGCTGCCTAATTAGCGGAGCGAGGTCCCCCGGAAACGTACATGGATGCCTGGGTTGCCTAGTTGAAAGCATCTGTGTAAGTACCGAACTATACAATCACCGGACACACACCGGCCTTCAGCCACATTCTTGTCGACACAAATACACCCCACAAACCCTGGAACAAGTCCACACGCATCACCGGTATTCGCCCGACCTCCTGTACCTTATATCCTTCCCCTTATTAAGATAGTAACATCCGCGTAGGCCCCTTCAGGGCCCGACCAATATAAATATCAGTAATCGCGATAAGTATTTGTGCATTTATGTAGTGTGTTAATATTAAGTACGTAAGCTGTAAGTACCTTAGATATATAAGTTAACTTGATTGTAAATAAAGCGGGTCCAGTGCCGCCTCAATTGTGTTACACTAATTAATCGGCATTATTAATTCTCACCCCGTACACCTACCGAGGTCATTTCCCTCCAGGGGCCTCAGGATCAAGATCAGGATAGTTAGGACCGCTTCACGGTCATTGTAGATCCCCCCAGGCGACCAGGCACTCCTTCAGAGGCCGGCGTCAAGCTGAGCTAGTCTAAGACCGCTTCCCGGTACATATTAATTGAGAGTTATTAGGTAGGTACCAGCCCTAAGCACTAGGGACGTTAGTCATAAGGGTAAGTATCACATTACAATATAGCACCCAACCCCTACTCTCGGGGAAGGCCAGGCAGGTCGATTCGCCCAGGGGTCGCTCCCCGGTGATCCAAACCAGCTCCTGCCGAGCTGCTACATTACATTTGGCGCCCAACGAAAAATCCACATATTCTCATTAATATCTAATACTATTTAGCCCCCCGTAATAACACGTAATTCACTAGAAATAACCGACCGACCGACTAAACGTTCAAGTTAACTATCTACCCGTAATTGTTCTAAAAATAGACCGACAACCGACCGACCGACCCCGTTTAACAAAAATTACAATTCAAAAGTAAAGAGCACGTAAATTTTTGTTGGTCATTTTATTTAAGTTGTAGTAACCGATTGCAAACTGGCCCCGTTTTATAATAGGTAAATATACAGCATCAAATGCCAACTTCTTGGATTTATAACCTTAGTAAAGAGGAATTAATAAGGGAAAGTAGGGAAAGGAAGCTACCGACCGTAAATTTAACCGTTGACAAGCTGAGGAAGCAGCTGTCCGACCACATCAGAGAAGAAGAGGAGGAGACCTTCGAGATGACATCCGAAGACCAGACCAGAACCGCGAACCAGCTGAACCTGTCATCCATCGTGAGGGAATGGAATATATCGTTCGACACCGCATGCGACCCGGTTGAGTTCATCGAGCGTTTGGATGAACTAACGTCATCAGGTGACGTCCCGCAGGACCGATTACTCCAGGTACTACCTAAGGTACTAAGAGGTAAACCGCTGTTATGGTACAGGAACAACTCCGACAACTGGAAAAAGTGGGAGGACTTCCTAGAAGAATTCAAACTCTTCTTCTACCCGGCGGGATACGAGAAAAACCTGCTTGAGATGATCATCGCACGAAAACAACACCACCGTGAATCTTTCGTCAACTACCTGACCGACATACAAACCCTGATGAGAAGGTACGGAAAAATGACCAAAACCGAAAAAGAAGAAAGAGTCTACGAAAACATGAACGCGAGCTACAAGTACTACATCAAGAAGCAAGACTTCACCAGCCTCGGGGAATTAATAAGACAAGCAGCCGAGTACGAGCAGATCACAGAAGAATCCTCATCTCAACAGTGGAACCACCGACCAGACCGACACCGCCAGACACCGAAAAGTCATCCAGAAACGTCACCAGAACCTCGTAAAATACACGAAAAATACGACAAGACCACATGCTGTTGGAACTGCGGCAAAGCAGGCCACTCACACAAGGAATGCCGGGGCAGGCAAGTACTGTTCTGTAGCCAATGCGGAGTCCTCGGGAGACTTACGCGCAACTGCTGCAGAAGAGAAACCAAGTTCGGAGACACGAACACAACCGCCGAAGAAAACCGACCGGAACACCGAATGTTTGAAGATGTAAAAATAGGTAAAATCACATACCGAGCGTTAGTTGATACAGGCTCCACCAGATCATACATCAGTAGAAACATTTATGAAGAGAACTCGACAAACGCCGACACAGAAAAAGTCACAGGGATGCGAGTAACCGTCGCAGATGGCAGAGTCATGGACGTGAAACTCAAAATAGACCCAGAAATTGAGATACGGCAGAGAAAATTAACACACGAACTCTTCGTACTACCAGCTTATTCACCGCCAAACCTAGTTATTATAGGGATAGACCTCCTAAGAAAGGCAGGAGCCACAATAGTCTGGAACAATAATACCGAAAACACGCCAGAAGAAATCCATGAAACTAAACAACAGGAACCGCTAGTCACACAAGAAACAACACCACCGAACAATAATAAAATTACCGGCCCTAGAAAATCAAAATCCCGCAAGCAAAAGAAAAAACCTAAACAACAACATCCACCAAGGTATCCCGACACAGCGTCTATACAGGAACGAAAAGAATGGTTCGACCGAAAAATGACTGAAACTCGAAATTCGCCTCAAAACGACCCAACATTTATGATTAAAAACAGCTCACTCCATAAACGAATTGTAAATCCGAGATACGGGGTCAAGATCAATGCACAATCGCAGTGGAAATTATGCGTTCCGACATTGAAGAGAAGGTCGATTATCGAACAACACCTTAATGAACCGACAACAACAGGCCACCGAAGCACGGGAAAAATCCTAAAAAGCATTGCCGAAACATATTACTGGCCCGGGATGTACAAAGATGTTCTTCATCATATGAAAAAGTATAAAGAACGACTAAAATCATCGTTATCAAACTCGCTGCAACCAGATTCCACCGAACCGAAGCAGTAATAACCTACCGACTACGTCATCACCCATCGCCAGATGTGCCTAGCCGCGGTACTCATGCGATGCCGAACGAACCGATTATTCCAAACCTACCCTCAATCATCAACATAATGAAGATTGAAGACAAATAGCCATAAAAAGTTAAAACATTTGTATATTTATGACCTAGTCATTCCGTACCGTACCGTAAAAATTTTATTATGATTTAATTATAAATATACAACTGAAAAACCGCAATCTATATTAAAAATATAGAAATAGGTAAAAATGTAAACGCAAATGCACACATTTTACACCGTCCGTCCGTAGTATAATATAATATAAGTAAATAATAGACACACAGACATGTTAAACTTATAACATCCACCTTTTTACATCCAAGTCACAAGTAAAAATTTTGCTCAGACTTAGAATAAAGATTGTTATATTCTTGAACGCAGCCCAATACGTTACTCTGTGAACGTACACAGGTTAGAATTTTAAATGTCAAGTGTCAAACCGAGTAAAATTTCAGCGCAAGGGCACATGCCGTAGGATAAATTTTAAATTATTTGCAATATAAATAATGTAAAAATAAAAAGCTGAAACCGTATACCTAATATAAGTACCAGGAAAATGTATACCAGTACAAAATAAGTTGTACATAGCCTACAATGTAAGTAAAACCAACCATGTATTTTATCCTTGCTCATGTCGTGTAAAAGAAAAATATTCACATCTTTTACGCAGAAAAGAACCCCGAATATACCTGAAACCGAATGTCCTGTTTTACCTGCACCAAGCAAGGATGAAATGCTCATGGACAATACCGTGTAACATTTTTTACCAAAGCTAATAATATTATACTGTGTAAAATTAACCTGATATAAATATCTAAGTAAATAAAATATATCCTGAATCCAGATGATAAAGTAGGAACCCGTTTGTAAACAAATGCACCAGTACATGCACCATTCTCTTAATTTTTCCTTGTATGTATCTACATGACCTGTGAATTTTTACCAGGTAAAAATTCTTCTGCTGAGGGGGGAGAATGTAACGAGCCGTTACAAACCAACCGTCCAACACACCTACCCTCACACCGCAGCCACAAGAGCGCCCGGCGTGTGCGAGACGAGGCGGGGCACCACACAGACGACTCCGGAGAATACAAGGGGCGCGGGGCGACCCGCCTATAAATAGCCGCCGGACCGCCGCTAGAGCACCATTCGCCACCTCCTATTCCGACGAGTGATCATTCCGTTCCCGAGATCCCTCCCCGCACCCATATCTATTCAAGTAATCTATTCACGCACACTAATCTCACATCACCGGTCTCCCCGCGAGGTAGGTTGCTCAACGGACCGAGGCCTCTCGGTTATACGGATGCCTGGGGTGCCTAGTTTAAAGCATCCGTATACCCGACTAGACCCGACACAGTGGGCTGCCTAATTAGCGGAGCGAGGTCCCCCGGAAACGTACATGGATGCATGGGTTGCCTAGTTGAAAGCATCTGTGTAAGTACCGAACTATACAATCACCGGACACACACCGGCCTTCAGCCACATTCTTGTCGACACAAATACACCCCACAAACCCTGGAACAAGTCCACACGCATCACCGGTATTCGCCCGACCTCCTGTACCTTATATCCTTCCCCTTATTAAGATAGTAACATCCGCGTAGGCCCCTTCAGGGCCCGACCAATATAAATATCAGTAATCGCGATAAGTATTTGTGCATTTATGTAGTGTGTTAATATTAAGTACGTAAGCTGTAAGTACCTTAGATATATAAGTTAACTTGATTGTAAATAAAGCGGGTCCAGTGCCGCCTCAATTGTGTTACACTAATTAATCGGCATTATTAATTCTCACCCCGTACACCTACCGAGGTCATTTCCCTCCAGGGGCCTCAGGATCAAGATCAGGATAGTTAGGACCGCTTCACGGTCATTGTAGATCCCCCCAGGCGACCAGGCACTCCTTCAGAGGCCGGCGTCAAGCTGAGCTAGTCTAAGACCGCTTCCCGGTACATATTAATTGAGAGTTATTAGGTAGGTACCAGCCCTAAGCACTAGGGACGTTAGTCATAAGGGTGTAATGTAGCAGCTCAGCAGGAGCTGGTCTGGATCACCGGGGAGCGACCCCTGGGCGAATCGACCTGCCTGGCCTCCCCCGAGAGTAGGGGTTGTGTGCTATATTGTTATGTGATACTTACCCTTATGACTCACGTCCCTGGTGCTTAGGGCTGGTACCTACCTAATAATTCTCAATTAATATGTACCGGGAAGCGGTTTTAGCCTAGCTCAGCTTGGCGCCGGCCTCTGAAGGAGTGCCTGGTCACCTGGGGGGTCTACAATGACCGTGAAGCGGTCCTAGCTGTCCTGATTTTGATCCTGAGGCCCCTGGAGGGAAATAACCTCGGTAGGTGTACGGGGTGAGAACTAATAATGCCGATTAATTAGTGTAACACAATTGAGGCGGCACTGGACCCGCTTTATTTACAACCACTTACTTATATATCTAGGGTACTTACAGCTTATGTACTTAATATTAAACACACTACACAAATGCACAAATACTTGTCACAGTTATCGAAATTTAAATTGATCGGGCCCTGAAGGGGCCTACGCGGACGTTTCTATATATCCTAATAAGGGGAAGGAATATAGGGTACAGGAGGTCGGGCGAATACTGGTGGTGCGTGTCGGTTTGTTCCAGGATTTGTGGAGTGTATTTGTGTTGATAAGAAAGTGCGGCTGAGGGCCGGTGTGTGTTCAGCGATTGTATAGTTCGGTACACGGCCGCTTAACCTAGGCGACCCAGGCGTCCGTGTATTCCGGGGAACCTCGATCCGCTAGTAGGCGACCCACAGCGTAGGGAGGACGGTGTTGTGAGCTTAGTATGCGTGAATAGATACTTAAGATAGATATAGGTGCGGGGAAGGATCTCGGGAGCGGACTGGTCACTCGTCGGAGCAGGAGGTGACGAATGGTGGCCGGGCGGCGGTCCGGCGGCTATTTATAGGCGGGTCGCCCCGCGCCCCTTGTATTCTCCGGAGTCGTCTGTGTGGTGCCCCACCTCGTCTTGCGGGCGCTCTTGCGGCTTCGGAATGTGGGTAGGTGCGGTGGATGGTTTGGTAACGGCTCGTTACATTCTCCCCCCTCAGCAGGAGAATTTTTACCTGGTAAAAATTCACAGGTCATGTAGACAAAGTTAAAGAGAAATGTGCATGTTATTTGTGCATTTGTTACAACAGGTTCCTACTTTATTGTCTTCCTTCATTATCTATACATTATATTTACTTAGACATTCATTTGGGGTTAATCTATCCGAGTTATAATAAGAATTATTAACTTTAGTATGCTACTGTTTGTTCTCTTTACGGTAATAACATTATAAGTGATACATATGTCTAATTTTATTATTTCGGCAGGTTTTCTTATGTGTTCCTGGTTACTTACATATACTTTGTGATCTTATTTTATCGGTCGGATGAACATTGTTCTTTATGTTTCAACTGTGTCTCTCTTATTATGTGTTCTTTGACATTTTAATTTCATTGTACTGGTTATGTTTGTTAGATTTATTAACAAATTTAACAATAAACTTGATAAATGAATACTATGTGTTTTATTTTACAACAACATTGTGACTGTACATGAAAAATTATAACCTCTAATTCTCCTGTACACAGATTACGTTTCGTATGATTTGACAGGTGTGTTTTTCTTTTTATGATTATTCTACGCTTCATGATGACGTTTTATGGACAATATGAGACATCGTGCTGGTGTTGGGATAAAATAACCTATAACCATCCTATAACCTATAAATCTATATAATGGATGAACTAACTTATTGGCCCTAAATAGGTGTTGTTATAGTTTTCCTATTTAGGTGTATTTGTGCATCCGTGTTAGTGGTCGGGTGTACGGTTATGTTATTAACAATATCAACGGGTTAAATTTGAATCTAGGTTATTATTTTGCCTACTTTGCGAATAAACTTAAATTTGTTATTTTACTTACAGGACATTTACAGGACTTGTTTATTATGATTTAATGCTTCACCCATCGTGGCAGACGCGCTAGGCCCCTGGTAGGACCCCTGATTTTCTTCTTCCCCCCTCGCTTTTTCTTTCTCTTTCCCCGTCGTTCTACTTCGTTGTTCACGGTGGATTCCAATGAGTATGACGTCGTTGGAGGTGGCGGTGTCGTCTGCGGGGGTGGTGGCGTCGGTCGGATGTATATGGTCCCGTCTGCCATTATTTCTATCCCTGCTGCTACGGTGTCCTCAGTTTCCGGGATGTGTATTGTCGGCGGAGATGGCGGTGGTGTAGGTGGCTCGGTGATGATTGCTAGCGCCCCGTCCGCCCGGATCACGATCTCCGACGGCTTCCCGGTCACTATGAGGTTGCCTTCGCTTGTTGCTGTGGACATGTTGTGTCTTCAACTGGCCGATTTCTTCTTCGTCTTGCGTATTTACCGGTTGATAATTGTATTTGAGGGTAGTTGTGGTTGTTATTCATGGGCCTGTTTCATACGAGTTGCGGTCGAGTTTTAATTAAGTATTTTATTAGTTGTTATATGTTTTGAGGTCCTTTATGTGGGCTATGTATTTTCTATGATTATGCATGTGTTTTAATTCGAATATTACAGGTGACTTTTTGTCCGTTATTATATACGGTCCGGAGTATTTCGGTGCTAGTTTAGCGCAGAAGTTTTTATCTGCGCATGATAATGGGAATTCTCTTTTTAATACGGTTTCGTTTATTCTTGGGTACCATGTTCTTTTGTTACTGTCGTAGTGTCGCTTTTGTTGTAGCGATGCCTTATTTTGGTTGATTTTCGCGATTTCGTAGATCTCTTCCATGTTTGATTTGTCTTTGATAGTTGCCACGGGGAACTGGTTTTTATCTCTTGGCATTCTCAGTTCTCTTCCGAACATTAGGAATGCTGGTGTGTACTGTGTCGATTCTTGTATCGATGTATTAAGTGCGAAGTTGAATTCTGGTAGGAATTGGTCCCATTTCTTATGATTTTCGTTTATGAATGTTGCGATCATGGTGCCGAGTGTTTTGTTGACTCGTTCCGTGGGATTTGATTGCGGCGAGTATGGTGCGGTTAGTTCGTGTTTTATGTCGTATTTCTTTAGTTCGTCTGTGAACTGTTTGCTCACAAATTGTCTTCCGTTATCGCTTACGACGGTCGTGGTGCACCCGTACTTCATGATCACGCATTCTTTCAGTGCCTTGGTTATTGTCGGCGCTGTCGCGGTCCTTAGCGGTCTTATCTCGCTCCATTTGGTAAATTTGTCGTGGAATACTATGATCCATATGTGTCCGTTTGAGGAGCGCGGCAGTGGTCCGATCAGGTCGGTAGTGATGGTTTGCCATGGTCCTTCGGGGTTGTTAATGTGCATTTGGCCGGGTCTCTTTTCTTGTGACGTCTTGTGTGTTTGGCAGTTCATGCATTTCTTTACGTATCTGAGTACGTCTCGGTACATCCCCGGCCAGTAGTACCTCTGGGCTATTCTTTTCATGGTTTTCCCGGCTCCTAGGTGGCCTGCGGTTGGTTCGTCGTGGTTTTCTTTAATGGTTTGTGTTCGGTCGGATGCTGGTATGCATAGTTTCCACTCGGATTCGGTGTTTATTTTGAGTCCGTAGGAGGGATTTGATATCTTTTTATATAATTTGTCGTTTTTAATGCAGAATGATGGGTCGGCATCCGGTGATTTCAGTGTTTCGGAATGTTTTCTTTCATACCAATCTTTTTTGTCTTCGATTGTGGCCAGTGCTGGGTTTCTTGATAGTTGGTCTGCTATTTGGTTATTTTTTCCGGGCCTGTACTCGATGTTGAAGTCGTATTGTTGGAGTTCTAGTGCCCATCGTGCCAGCCTTCCTGATGGGTTTTTCAGTGTGTTGAGCCACTTCAATGCTTGATGGTCTGTTATGACTGTGAACTGGTATCCTTCCAGGAATGCTTTCATTTTCTTCACTCCCCATACCACTGCTAGGCATTCTTTCTCTGCGGTTGTGTATCTTGTTTCAGGGGCGCTTAGTGATCTGCTTGCGTACATGATTACTTTCTTTTCTCCTTCTTGTTCCTGCATTAGGACGGCTCCGATTCCTACGTCGCTTGCGTCTGTTTCGAGGATGAATGGTCTGGTGAAGTCCGCTCTTGTGAGGATTGGACTCTGTGTTATTATCTTCTTGATTTCTCTGAATGCGTTTTCTTGTGGTTCGCCCCATTCGAACTTCCTATTCTTTTTCAATAGGGTAATTAGTGGGGCCATGACGTTGGCGTAATTCGGTATGAATTTTCTGTACCATGACGTCATGCCTATGAATCTTCTTGTTTCTTTTATTGTGGTCGGCGGTTTCATCTCGTTGATTGCTTGTATTTTGCTTGCGTCCATTTTAATTCCTTCTCTTGTTACTATATGTCCCAAGTACTCTAGTTCCGGTTTGCAGAATTCGCATTTATCTATGTTGATTTGGAGTCTTGCTTCTCTTATCCTCTTGAATATTTCTTTCAGGTGGGTTATGTGTTCGGTAAAGGTTTCACTGCACACAATAATATCGTCGCAGTAAACATATGCGTTCGGTTCTAACTCTGGTCCGATTACTCTGTCGAGTAGCCGCTGGAATGTAGATCCGCTGGAGTGCAATCCGAATGGCATGACTCGGAATTGGAAGAGTCCTCTGCCTGGGACGGTGAAGGCGGTCACCCGTTTGCTTTCGTCTGCGAGTTTCACGTTCCAGTATCCGTTTTTCAGGTCAATCTTTGAGAACCAGTTCGCTCTGATCAGCTTCTCTAGTGTGTGGTCAATTTGTGGCAACGGGTACGCGTCCTTCTCTGATGCTTCGTTTACTTTCCTGAAGTCTATGCAGAATCTGTACTTCCCGTTTTCTTTCTTTGCCAGTACTACCGGTGAGCTGTATGGGCTGTCTGATTTTTCTATTATACCGTTTTGTAGCATTTCTTGTACGTGTTCGTCGATTATTTGTTGAAGCTTCGGGTTTCTTGGATAATATTTTTGTTTTATTGGTTCGTTGTGCTTCATTTTGATTCTATGTTCTACCCATGTGTTTCCTTTTGGGCTTTTCTCGCAGCGTTCGAATTCGGTTCTTATTGTTTCTTCTAGGATTTTCTGTTGGTGTTCTGTTAGTTCGGTAGACTTCTGTATCCTGAACGGTGGTTTTGTTTGTTTTTCGGTTCGGGTTTCATGTGGTGTTTCTTTTACGTCGTTGTTCCAATTTATCGTGGCTCCTGTTCTTTTCAGAATGTCCATTCCTATAATTACTAGGTTTGATGGTTTTTCTGTTGGAAGTACGAATAGTTCGTGGGTTATTTTTCTTTGTTGAATTTCTATTTCTGGGTAAATTCTGTGTTCTATGTCTACTGTTCTGCCGTCTGCGACTGTTATTTTCATCCTCGAAATTTTTTCCTTGTCGGGGTTCTTTGAATTCTCTTCGTATATTTCTTTGCTGATGTATGATCTTGTTGATCCGGTGTCGACTAATGCTTTGTAGGTTCTATCTCCTATTTTTATTGTTTCAAATATGCGGTTTTCTGGGCGGTGTTCTTCTACGGTTAAATAAGTGTCTCCGACTCTCGCTGGTCTTTTGCAACAGTTGCGTGTCAGCCTTCCGAGTAACCCACACTGGCTGCAGAAGATGACTTGTCGTCCACGGCACTCCTTATGTGAATGTCCTGGTTTTCCACAGTTCCAGCAGCATGTGTTCTTGTCGTATTTCGGATGTATTGTGCGGTTTTCTGCGTTCCTCGACTGTATGTTTTTCGGTGGGTGGCTTTGTTGGTCTGGCCGGTGGTTCCATTGTTGTGACGTTGACGCTCCCTCTGTAGTCGGTGTGAATCTTGTGTTGGTTCTGTATCTTTCTTCACAAATTTGTTCGTAGTCGGCCGCTTGTTTTATGAGTTCCCCGAGGCTGCTGAAGTCTTGTCTTTTTATATAGTATTTATAATTCGCGTTCATGTTTTCGTATATTCGGTCTTCCTTGTCCTTTTTTGTCATTTTTCCGTATCTGCGCATTAGCGTTTGGATGTCGGTTAGGTAGTCGACGAAAGATTCGCGGTATTTTTGTTTTCTCGCTATTATTTTTTCTTGTAAGTTTTTCTCATATCCCGCTGGGTAGTAAAATAGTTTAAAATCTTCCAAAAATTCTTCCCATTTTTCCCAGTTATCGCAATTATTCCTGTGCCACAATAAAGGTTTGCCTCTTAATATTTTCGGTAGGATTTGAAGTAGGCGTTCCTGTGGGATATCGCCCGTTGCTGTTAGCTCTTCTAGCCGTTCGATGAACTCGACCGGGTCGCATGTGGCGTCGAAATAAATGTTCCACTCCTTCACGATGGCTGACAGACTTGGTTGGTTCGCGGTTCTTCCCTGGTCTTCGGACGTCATTTCGAATGGCTCCTCCTCTTCCTCTCTAACGTAGTCGGACAGCTGTTTTCTCAATTTGTCTACGGTTAAATCTATGGTTGGTAGTTTCCTTTCCTTGCTTTCCCTTATTAATTCCTCCTTACTAAGGTTATAAATCCAAGAAGTTGGCATTTGATGCTGTATGTTTGTATATGTTTACCTACTATAAAACGGGGCCAGTTCGCAGTAATTGGTTACGGAAATTTGAAAAAAAAAACTTTAACAAGAAATTGTTTACAACTGTATATAATTTTTGCTCTTTATTTCTGAGTTGTAATTTTTGTTAAACGGGGTCGGTCGGTCGGTCGTAGATCTATTTTTAGAATAACTACGGGTCGCTAGTTAAGTTGCGCGGTTAGTCGGTCGGTCGGTTATTTCTAATGATTTACAAGTTATTACGGGGGGCTAAATAATATTAAATATTGATGAGAATTGGTGGATTTTACGTTGGGCGCCAAATGTAATGTAGCAGCTCAGCAGGAGCTGGTCTGGATCACCGGGGAGCGACCCCTGGGCGAATCGACCTGCCTGGCCTCCCCCGAGAGTAGGGGTTGTGTGCTATATTGTTATGTGATACTTACCCTTATGACTCACGTCCCTGGTGCTTAGGGCTGGTACCTACCTAATAATTCTCAATTAATATGTACCGGGAAGCGGTTTTAGCCTAGCTCAGCTTGGCGCCGGCCTCTGAAGGAGTGCCTGGTCACCTGGGGGGTCTACAATGACCGTGAAGCGGTCCTAGCTGTCCTGATTTTGATCCTGAGGCCCCTGGAGGGAAATAACCTCGGTAGGTGTACGGGGTGAGAACTAATAATGCCGATTAATTAGTGTAACACAATTGAGGCGGCACTGGACCCGCTTTATTTACAACCACTTACTTATATATCTAGGGTACTTACAGCTTATGTACTTAATATTAAACACACTACACAAATGCACAAATACTTGTCACAGTTATCGAAATTTAAATTGATCGGGCCCTGAAGGGGCCTACGCGGACGTTTCTATATATCCTAATAAGGGGAAGGAATATAGGGTACAGGAGGTCGGGCGAATACTGGTGGTGCGTGTCGGTTTGTTCCAGGATTTGTGGAGTGTATTTGTGTTGATAAGAAAGTGCGGCTGAGGGCCGGTGTGTGTTCAGCGATTGTATAGTTCGGTACACGGCCGCTTAACCTAGGCGACCCAGGCGTCCGTGTATTCCGGGGAACCTCGATCCGCTAGTAGGCGACCCACAGCGTAGGGAGGACGGTGTTGTGAGCTTAGTATGCGTGAATAGATACTTAAGATAGATATAGGTGCGGGGAAGGATCTCGGGAGCGGACTGGTCACTCGTCGGAGCAGGAGGTGACGAATGGTGGCCGGGCGGCGGTCCGGCGGCTATTTATAGGCGGGTCGCCCCGCGCCCCTTGTATTCTCCGGAGTCGTCTGTGTGGTGCCCCACCTCGTCTTGCGGGCGCTCTTGCGGCTTCGGAATGTGGGTAGGTGCGGTGGATGGTTTGGTAACGGCTCGTTACAAGGGTAAGTATCACATTACAATATAGCACCCAACCCCTACTCTCGGGGAAGGCCAGGCAGGTCGATTCGCCCAGGGGTCGCTCCCCGGTGATCCAAACCAGCTCCTGCCGAGCTGCTACATTACAGCTTTAAAAACTTAATGAAATATTGCGCCAGTTTTATTACTAAGGATTTGTTCGTGTACAGTACGCGGTGTTTGTATGTGACGCGTTATGCTGATAGCATTAGCGTTGCATGTAAGCAAGCGTGAATGCGTTGTTGCAGCCCAGTGACCCAGACTGTCATAAGACTGTACTCGGAACTCCTTAGCAATTAGTTCCATGCCTTTTCTCCGGTTGTCTTCAGTGGAGCAGACTATAATAGCGCACTCTAAACTTCTGCTTAGGCAAGGGGAAGCAGGGGTGGGTAGGTAAATATTTTCCCTTTGTTTTGTTATGCTTGTGAGTTAGCGACGCGGAATTGTCGGATTACAGAACTCGTGAGTTGTTAGGTCAACACAACTGTGTCCCACAATAAGCATTCTAATTATTATCGACAGTAAAGTAAGAGGCATCTTATTCGCGTTTATACAGCTGTGTGTGTTATAAAATAGCTAGTACAGATGTGAAAAAACATCTGTACCGGGGCGATAGATACAGACTAAGCATTCCTCAAGTAGTAAACTAATAACAAACAGTATCCAAACTGCTTACGCAGCTGAGTCTATTTTTCTGCTCAGCCGAGTGGCCAGCACGCGCGGCGCCGTGCCGCGTCATCAAGGAGGACGCACGCAAATGTGTTTCAAAAAAGAACATAATACAAATTTCGGGCGTTTGTCGTAAATTCGGTGATTTACGTCTGTCCCCCCTTTACAACGGCCATCCGTTCGCTCGGACTTCCTTTCGTGGCGCCGTGTAAATAAACCTCGGTGTGTTTTGTTTGCCAGTTTAACGGTTGTAAATTGTATGAGAAAAACAGGAGTTACTGGGACCGAATGCTCCGGGCGCGCGGCTACTCACTTACATATTTATAAGCGGCCATTATAAAAAGCGCTACAGTTCTTCGGCTGAAGATTTACATGGCGAGTCTTTTGTTTTTCATTCAGGTAATAGGTTTTTTAATGTTTGATATCCTTGCAAGAGTTGCAAGGTAGTTTTATCATTTTATCTAGTGCTGGAAACTTTCACCCATTATCCGTGTAGCTTGTGACGCCGCGGGTGCAGCCATTATTGTGATAAAATTTCAGAGGCGGATGTTTTCATATTTGCGATATGACAAGTGGACGATATGGAGCTCCAATTTATCGCGAGTGTGATACGCATTTGAATGCCTCGCTTTGAACCTGACTGAACTGTCAACTTGTGAATAAAAGAGGCATTGCCTCGCCTTATTTACCAACGTATAGCATAAGTAGAGCTGCATTATGAATGGGTGTTTAATGGAACAATGATGAATTTAGCGCACGGCCCAACAAATCTTTATCTGTTCTTACATAAGTATGTTTATTCTCGGCGCAGAGAACACCGCGATGGCAGCGGATGCCGGGTAGTTGATCATCTCTTCCACTACACAAGTCATGTTTTATTGCCCCTGCGGCGGAGCGGGATCGGAAGTCCAATTCAGCAGATACTCACCTGCGAAATTCCATCCTGTTGCCGGCTTCCTCGTGCAAATAAACCTCGTCGCTTTGTTTGTCGGCTTAGTGGTTGTAAATTGTGGGGTAATAACGGAGTGAGCGCGGCTTACCCGCACGCTCGGCTGCGTCGCGCGGATCCACGTCCAATGGCTTAACTCTGTGATTATTTTATTCGATATCCCGACGCTCCCACCTTCTGAGAAGGCATTTCTCTTTCGCCCAAAATAAAATAGGTACACGTATTGGCGTTAAAAATGTATCTTTGGCCCATCCATCAATTTCGCTATCGATCAAGTATCCTTTCTAACGCCGCAAAAAAATGTGATTGACAACATAAGGCCTATTTTTTGGGTTGATAGATAACTTAGTTACTTAAACAACGAACTTTTGCCGAACCTCCCTTTGTTTTTTGTTTATAGGAAAGTATGGATTGGGTAATTTTAACGTGTTTTGATCGGTGGATGGTGTGGAAGTGTTTTGCGTTCACGTTCTCACAAACTGGTTGGATGCTCAGCTAGTGATGTCGGTTGCGGTGGCTATGGCCGTGTCCCGGAAGCAATACAGCTCTTAACCCTCTGCATATTCATAGAGCCAGCACACGAGTGTTTCCTGCATATCGTACATCTCACGCCCACCTAACTTCATATTTTAAAAATATCATTTTTAATTCAGAATTCTTTCCCGCAATGCGCTCTGCGTTTGGAAGTTAATTTGCCAGAATGCTACGAAAATAGTTAATGCCCCTTTTTTCGCTCAAGTAACGTTGGTGCCGTTTTAATTTACGCTTGTTCGCTGTGTTTGCACAACGAGAGGTTATTTTATTATGCTACCTCCCACTCGTGCTTTGTTATTGAGTTTAAATGTAACAATGGTTTTTCAAGATAATGTTTATTATACAAACTTTTATACTGTAGGAGCCGATTCGAAGAATAGCAGGCTTCGACCTTTTCTTATTAAATCAATTCGAAGAAACTACGGGCTATATATTCGAAATGTCAGAGGTAACCCACCTGCTTTTTTGCTATTCGTATCGCTTTTTAGAGCTGCGGTACTCAGTATTCTCGCTCGCAAACTTACATGTCAAGTGAATTCCGCATCGCTTGGCAAGTCGGAATAGCCGGTGCTGGCGCGGGTGGCGCGACTTGCCTACACGGGTCACGTCGGGCATTGTCGCTCGCTCGCTGACTCTTGTTTTTCTTCGGTCAAAATAAATTCCCACGGTTCATACGAGGTTGTTCTGCCGCCCCCGTAAATGTGCTGTGATGTGACTGACTTACTGACATTTTAGTGGGTGGCGACTGGCGCTCGACGTTTTTAAAGTTTAGGGGTGCTTTTCCACCAGATATGTGCTATGCTAAATGCTACGTTGCTATAGATGCGTTTGATATCCACCAATCGTATTCATTGGGGCACATAGGTACAACGGCACTGATAAGAACGGAATGATTTCGATCAGGTCTTCGCAGCACAACTCCATATCACATCTTTGGTGGAAAGACAGCCTAAGAGTTCGTGTTGAACTTCATGCTACGGTTAGAAGTGCTAGTGCCTTTATATAAATATGTTGTAGATTTATTTATATTTATCACTTCTTATTGATACAGAATTAGATATTAACAAAAATAATATAAAAAAGCATAGTAAATATTAAACTAAGACTGAAAAGAAAAATTGTTTATGTGTACTTAGCTTTAACTAGCGAGAAAACGTACTCGTAGGCAATGTGTGTGTAACATTTTACGCAAACATAAAATGTAATTGTCTGGAATTGAATGGCAGGTGGGATGTTAGCGAAATTAAAAGGTTAAAGATAGGTTGTTTCTACAGGCTCTACATGTATAGGTTACTGTTTTAACAAATTCAATTGCGTTTATTACCACTGTAAAGAAGCAAAGTATGTACCAACTTCCCGTCTTTTTATTTCAGTGTGTATCTATCTGTATATCTGTAGATGTGTTAGTGCGTGGAAGGATGTTGTCACCAGGGCCCGGCCCGGTAACCCCTTAGAGGGTTTTTGATAGGGTTTTTTGATAGGGTTTAATTAATCAAACCATTTTCACTAAAACCCGAACCAATTTGGTTACCAAACCCTTTCAAGACTTTGGTTACCCCAAGAAAGTGTTTTTGTAAATGACATATAGAGGGTTTACTTAAGTCGTTCATTTGGGTTCAAATAAACCCTATCGGTTCGAACTCTCGGTTCGAACTCTCAGCTCGAGCTCTCGGCTCGGGTCTGTCTTCGCGGGGCACTCGGGTAGACTCGGATATTATACTGTGACGTGCCATCGTATATTTTTGTTTTGATTTGACAATTGAGTATTCAGAGTTTACATTATTTGTGTTTTTGCATGTTGAGCAGGGTGGAACTTTATTAGTGGTCAATCCAGTAGCCCGTAGACCGATACATGATTTAGGTAACTGCCTATTTTTTTCAGTTGTGGTTCAGTCCTAGTGTTGCGTAGACCAAATTTGGAGTTTATATTTTTTATTTCAATAAAATAATAATATGGGTGATCGTATTGAGTGCTGCTGTTTCTTACATTGCTTACTAATTAATTTACAAATGCGGAGTTTCTGATTTTCCTCTTCATGTGTAGTATTAGGCTGCAGTTATACTCGGCGAGGTTTATAGTTATAGGTTAATGGGAAATACCTTCTCTAATATTTTTAGTAAATTATATTTGAGTCCTTTAAAATAACTTTATTTTAATGTATCCGTTCTTTGTGTAAACATAAAGCTTGAGATAGAATGTAGGTACCAAGTTATATAATTGACATTATTTACTGATAAAATTCACTCTGGATCTGCATACCGAGGTAACGTCAATGTATCCAACATAGCCCACAGTATAAAAGGGTGTAACTCAAAATTTAACAAAAAATGTTACGTCATTATTTTCAGAATATTGGAGAATTGGCAGATCACTGCTCTTACGGTGACGGAAATCATCGTCTAATTGTATTGTAATGCGGTGGATCAACGTTTAGCCGGATTGTCATTTCTTTACGTTCTTCAATACGGCGGCCCACGTTTAGCCGCATCGTACTACAACTGGAATTGTATGTTTACCATGTCCATAATAAGAATTACATTACAGCTGAAGGAATTTTGTGGTATCGGTAGTTTAAAAACCATTTTGTAACAGTAATAGAGTAAGCCCCTGTTTCACAATGTCTGGTTAGTCGCTACCTGTCGGATAAAATACATGCTGTCACTGTCTAAAAAATAATAATAGAGAGTGACAGCATGTATTTTATCCGTCAGGTAGCTACTAACCAGACATTGTGAAACAGACCCTAAATCTATCTTACGTACTTCCATTAAAGTATGAAAATACTGTTCCATAGGTACTACTCGGATTCCAGGATCTTCGGAATTATTGTTCTTCATCTTCATCATCATTATTTATTTTGTTTATTTTGAAAATTGTTCTTGAAGTCACCGTTCCCATCAGCTTGATGACATTGAATAACACAACTTAACCAATAAAGATACACTTAAATACCAGTTTTATACTTAGGTAAAAGTTTATTTTGGCTCTACTGAAAAGTTTAAAAAATGGATATTGCCCCTCATGGTTCTGATGTCGACATTTGTAGAATGACAACTCATTTGATGACAAGTTTTGCAAAAAAGTACTTGTATTCTTAGAAGGAAGGACTATTTTGCAATAGCAAACAATAGCGGTTGAAAACCCTTTGTGATAGGGTTTTAAAAACACTTCGTGATAGGGTTTTAAAAACACTTCGTAAAGGGTTTTAAAACCTCTTTGTAAAGGGTTACCAAATGAACAGGGTTACCAAATTAACTGGGTTATGCAATGAACGAATTAACCTGATCATAGGGTTTGAAGTGGTAACCATTTGGTTTGGGTAAGTGGTTTTACGATAAAGCCAATTGAATGAATAACCCATTGAAAGGGTTTTTCACGGGAAAGGGTTGTCCGGGCCCTGGTTGTCACATAAATTTTAGGTTAGAATTATCACAGAATATGAACATGTAGTATTAAAAAAAAATCATGCATAATATAAAAAAAATGCTGGTCTGGCCTGGTAAAAACAGCCGTTTTCTTTTCTATCCGTTTTTTGGTCTACCAAATAAACAAACGTTTTATAGGTCTTCATGAATGGTCTTTTTACTGCTATCTCGATAGTTATTTCGGTGAAAGCAGTTACGAAAACTGCTTTAATAATTGCATTTGGCATACTGGCATTTTTGTCACGACACGTGGGGGTGCTAGTTTCCCTCTCAAACCCGACAAATCAGGCGACCAGTCCTTGTGTTGATGGTCCACTAGTCTAATCTTCACCTTCTACGCTTTTCATAGCATGTTGTTGTACACACGAGGTGAAAATCTTAAACAAAGGGAATGAATTTAATAAAATTATAAATAACACAGGTAGTCCTATTAAAGATTGCTTCAATATAATTTAATTTATACTTAATGTACCTATTCGTTTATATTATTATTACATGTACTTAAGATAGTTCTCATCATAAATTTCTTACCTTGTATGCTTTGATTATAAGCTTCTATGTTACTTTATTTAATTTTTCTTCTCATAGTCCGCCATTAGAAAATGCTTCTTATGTAGTGTGCATTGTGTCCGTTTTTCACTCACAGTTGTGTATTATATTATTATGAAACTGTCTTACAGTTGTGTTCAGCCGGACGGCACGGGCTGGTCTGAGCGCTGAAGCAAGTCAGCGATGGCGATCGGTCTCGCTCGCGCGCTGAAACCCCGAAGGCTCTTCGTTCTTTTCCAGTCATACCCACTATTTGTCTCTAATTTTATTTATAAAAAATTTGTACTACCTATATCCAATATTATTACATTATCTATACATGTGTATATACTTATGATATGTATTTACTATTGGTATTTAAGTATTATATCTATTTATTTATAATATTACCGTATTATTATTATATTGTACACTTAGGTATCAGATGTCTCAATAGATGGGAGATAGTCACGGAAGGACGCGACTGAAAATCAGTGCCGCGTCAGGTGGGTGGATGCCACCTCACTTGAAGCGGTGTAAGCTGAGGCGCGGGCCTTTTCGGTGCTGGACAACACACACCGCTATTACCTACTTATAAGTCTATATTATATAAGGTTTTTTATTTGTTATTTTCTTTTTTTTGTTTTTGTGTTTTTTCTTGTGGATTTTTGGTGTGTGCTGTGTGGTGTACCGAATAAAGAATTTTTATCTTTATCTTATCTTTATCATTTTATTCACCACCACATAAATATCTGCGCTCATAGTTGCCGAACGGTGAAATGCACCGGAAAATCATTTTCATCACAAGTTACTGTTTAAAGCGGCGTAAAATTAAATAACTATGGCGGTTTACTGCCAAAATAACATGACGAATATTTCACTAATGAACCGCTTTCACGCTCACCTCACTGATTGGTAAATACGGGGTTTTTTCATTTAATTATGATCGTGCCATGGTTTCGTGCCTTATTAATTCGAATACATATTTGCCTATAGGTACACCGAAATGAAACCAATCGAATGCGAAATATACTGGGGTGATAACATTTTTAAATGAATTTAAAACGTAAATTTATAATATTATATATATACTCGTAGGTTTCTAATAGGTGTAAAACACTTATTGTTATTACGGTGACTAATAAAATTAGATAGAATAGAAAAGTAATATCTGATTCAGTAGGTAGGTAAAGCATTGGCCACAGATGGACACATATACCTATCTACACTAAAAATAAAAAGTCAAACTATTCACACCCCTATTTTTTATTTCGGGCAACGATGTAGTTGCGAGCGATCATTATAGATGAATTTGCAACCTGTTATGTTTGTGCGACTGTACTTTCATTCGTTAAATTGAAAAGAATCGTAACATTGTTCTGAGGATATTAGGCTTATTTGGGTAACGCAGTCGACCGTAAGAAAGATCCCCCGAATGAAATAAGTGAGTGAATGGAATAAATGAAACGCTCAGTAAAATGAGTACAGAGCGTTCATCGTAACAATTCCGCTGAGCCAAGCAATTATAGTCTTACGAGTGGAAGTTATAAGACCCCGGGGAATTCTCAAGATAAATGCTCGAAAGGCTGCGGCACTTTAAACATTTCTTAGTAATTTACTTACAGCAGAAACCCCAGTTTCGGCCTCGAGTGTTTGCTGGATCACCTTCCCGGGGTTGCTTCGTTGTTTGACACTCGGGTTTTTGCACTGAAATTGTCTAAATACTCTGTGGCTATTACTTCATCGTCATTTGTACGGTCGCTGAATTGATTGAAATAAATAGTATGATATAATTATTCAGCTTGATAATGAAAACTGTACAATATTAGCTAGTGTTACTTGACTTATGAAAATTCTTTAGTATGCATGTATATAATGTGTCTGTCTACAAATATCTTCGTAATTATTATGTGTATTTTTGCAAGTAGCAATGTAAATATACGAGCCGCCGCGCCGGTACGTCCGCAAAATAACGACTCCCGCATCCGGGCCGTTAAACCCCCGAGCGGAATGTGACGACTATCGATAAAGCACCGAATGAATATTAAATTAATTCACGTATTTAGTCGGAAAATACGGCAATTAACGGCGACGCTGTTGTGTGCGTTTATGAGGTGATAAAGTGGTGTACGATATGCCTCGAGCAGATTGGCGCCCAACGTGGGCCGGCCAGTGGTAGGTTTGCTCCGGGCGATAGCATTTGTTCTATATAATTATGTGGCTTTTACGATAAGTTTCAAAATGATAGTGCTTTTAAAAGCATATTGCAAATGACTATCACAAAAATCATTCTTCTAATACTCAGATATTGTATTGCGGAATTTTGAATAAAATGACCAATCAAAACATTTCTTTTTGTATGAATAATAACTTTGAATCATATTATGATTCTGTTATCGCTAAACGTTTATTAATATGAGCATGACCTGACCATTGGGTTTTATCTTTATGATTGACTTAGCCAGCGCGGGTTAACCCCCGGGCGAGGCGTCATTATAAATGACGTTACGGCAGTTATTTATCAACACACACACACAAACACACACACACACGCACACACACACATTAAATAAAATGCTTAATAACCTCATGCGCAGTGAAAGGTTTAAAATGTTTTTTTTTTGTTTCAGGTGAGTGCCTTCGTCGTCCGTGGTTGGGGATTTAGATTTGTAATAGTGAGTGTTGTCTTTGTCGGTTTTGATTACGAAAATGGTATTCACGTGTCTGCACAAGTAAAAGGCACGTGAGAGGTTAAATAATTTACAAGCAAGTAGTGTATACTTACGAGTACGGAGTATAAATAATAATAATATGGAATGTAATTCTACGTAAACAATTGAAGTAAATACCAAAATAATACGCAGAATGCTTGTTTCGAACTTCCTCAGACCATTTGGTACGCGCAATAAAATACCACATGAGATGTACTTAGTACTTAGTGATCTAGCGAGAGAGACAATAGAGGGTTGTTATTGGTTACTCTTGTTACAAGCTACTTTAACCTTTATTCCGTAACCCTAAGAAGCATTCATGTTCGATAGTGTTCCCTGGCGTGTATACGACAATACGACACAAAATATGACAAGAGCAGCATGCCTGACTATCGTAGTATGTAATTGACACAAGCTTAGACAGTGTCTTGTAGAGGTATAAAAGCGGGTCATTCTTATACAGTCCCCTGTAATTTTTTATTGTAACACCTGAATTAATAAATTAAAAAGAGTGTTATTTATGATTTTCAAAGAAAAGTTGTTTTCAGCGTCTGTTTCAATCTATGTATGTACCTATGTATGTATGATCAAAACTACAAAACGGACTTAAGGATGCGTTTTTTAAATAGAATGAAGAGGGTTGTTGCTGTCCTATGGCTGTTTACTGTACCCCGGTGGTACAGAGGGCCTTTACAAGCGTGCGCCACGCCGTTCTGTCCTCAGCAACCGCTCTGGCTTCCGTCCAGCTCAGGCCTTGCGCTCGCAGCTCGCCGTCCACTGTGCGCCGCCATGTGTGCACGGGGCGACCGCGTCTGCGGTGTCCGCCAGTTTCCATGAAGAATGAAGAGGGTAGTTTATATTTTTGTACTAGATATTTATCCCGGAATTCACGTATTTTACCTTTTACCTTTTAGGCCGAAGCTGGAATAATATTAACAAAGTACCAGGGCAAGATAGGTTGAAAGAGAATGTTCCGTCGCGTAGCTTGACGCGTCCGATGCACGCTGCGCTCAGTGACAACAAAAGAAACATTATTATACTATTGCAATATTATTCAATGTATTGAAATGTCGTCTGCTTATTGTGGCCCGGAACTTGAATGCATTTATTTTGCTTGACATGTCAAAAAGCGAAGTGGAGAGGTAGATGAAAGTATCTTTACAATGCTTCTGTGCTGGTAAAAGTCAAAGTTAGCTTTAGATATCAACTGTTCCGGGATTACTCTATCATCATCACCAGCCTGTTATCGTCCACTCCTGCACAAACGTCTCTCCCGATTAACGATGCATAGATCCAGTCAATTTGTCTTTACATTTACAGGAGGTTGGAAAAGTGGTAAAGTGACCAAAAATTTCTAACGATGGGGTTGTTTACAATGATGGCCTTTCGGCTTTTGCAACATCCCGTATTAATTTCATTTGTACGCGATTCGATCATGCCACCGCAGTGTTTCATGGCATTACGTTACGGCCGTAACTGAAATGAGGCGGCCTATCAGCTGAGGGTAAAGTTTCCGCGCGACTGGACTTGTTTCGCGAAACTTTGCGCATTAAAAATTTGACGACGGACGTCGCGCAACGCGCCGCGCGTCTCCGCCGTAACGGGGGTCACTCTACACTACTTTGCTCTACTTTGTTGGTCACGTAACTTTTTACAATGGAGAACGAATTTCCAATAATCGTAGAACAAAAGATGTTCAGAATAACCCCCTGAGTCACTCCCTTCCGGTTTTGTATACCCTTTTTGCAACACCCTATATATGACGAAAAACAAAGTTTCGGAGCGCTGCTGCGTGAGCCGCGACTCTATCTCGACGTATTAAACGCGCCGATTGCAAGTTACAGCTCTCGTTCGTTCGTTTTTCGCCAGTGCAGAGTAGTGATGTAACGAATGTGTGTTTTTCGGACATTCGCGAATGCGAATGCGAATATCTGATATCGACATTCGCGAATGCGAATGCGCATGCGAATATTCAGTTTGTGTTCAAATTTGACATAGGCGCAGTTTTTTCTAAAAGTAGTTACACTTTAGTTAGCTCCGTTATTGTTACGTCACATTGCGACTGTGTGCGGTTTCTGAGGACGACTTACACGAAACATTTAAAAGTATTTAAATCTATGGCTGTCTTGCTACGACACTACAGGGTTATTGGTAAGTAGACCTGATCCTTTCAAGAGGTTATAGAGGAAGACATTTCCAGTCGATTGAACCCTATAATGCATTATTATCCGAAACTTTCTAAGATATTTAGGGCCTTACCACAAAAACTTAGGCAGTATTTGACTCCTGAAAGAATCAAGACTACTTGCAAATAACCCTGTATACTGTCAAAATACGTTTAAGTCTTATGAAACTGTTAACTATAATATCTGAAGTTTCATTTCCCAAAGTAAATAAATAATACCAAATGATAAAGTAAGACTGGAAATGTGATTAAGAGGGTGACTTGTAATAAAAAGGTTACAGACGAATGGATTTAGATTTTGTTAACCTATCATTATTTTCAAATAGTTTTTTTTAATAAGTACTGATATTCGCAAAACATTCGCACAAAAATTTGCGAATGCGAATGCGAATATCCAAAAAAATGCGAATATTCGCGAATGCGAATGCGAATGCGAATGCGAATATTCGTTACATCACTAGTGCAGAGTAACCCTCCGGTTACTCGTGAGTTTTCTTTAAAGTTTCCCTGACCGTCCCGGGTTGTTGTTGCAGGTGTTAGATTCTAGTTATTGTAGAGTTGAACGGGATATGAATGGCACGATAGGTGTACAGGGTGGACAGTTAAGAGAGACTCTACGAAAATCTCGTTTTACATAGGGTGGTCATCCAAAACACCAAAAAAAAAAACCTAAACTCCCAAGTCCTAAGGCTTAGAATTACACTGCGACCTGCATAACTAGGACCTGGATAAGTGAGAAATGGAGATGTAGATATGGAGGATCTGAAATTCAAGCTGATAGCTGACGTCCCAGCACTTTATCTATCTATGGGTATTTATTTATTTATTTATTTAATACTTTATTGCACAAATATAACATAAGTGTACGGTATTCTATGTAGGGAAAGCTATCAGATGCATTTTCCGAACGAAATGCACTATATTTCTTAATTATCCAGAAAACACATGAAATTAACGTTTCTATCACATGTTGTGAGCTCCTTGACCCTGCAGTTATCGAAAATCTTGCACAACCAGTTTCCTTTGGAAATTTTATAAGGGACACCCGGTATATGGAGCAAGTAGTAGTAGGATATAGAATAATAAATATATCTAGAACTCGTGGCTCACAAAGGATTCCTGGCCGCTCGCACTCAGGTTTTAAAATAATACCGAGTTACTTAAAAGGTACTTACAGCTCAGTGAAGACCTACTTTAATACTTCACGTTCAATGTTCTACTTCACAAAATCTTATCTGCTGGAAATATTTTCTTCCAATACCAACAATAATTTTATTATAAAGAAGGAAGAAGGTTCCCTAGATTATGAGTATCGTTAGAAATGTTATGTAAAATTGAATATGTCGTATGTTAGCATAAGCTTACTAATATCCAGGAAATTATAAGTAGTCTAGCAAAAGATTTATAAATATATGTAATGTACCTATTTACAGGGCTCATCTATATAAATCTAGTTACTACAAAGTTTACAAAATAATTATTTGTAGTTATATAGCATTCATAATTCATAATGTAGTTAGCTTATTCGATTACACGTGTGCACGTCGGCACGTGTAGATATTAATCAAAATTCATTCATATAAATATAGTTATTGTTGATTTATTGCATTCATCAGTAACACCAACATTAACACAAACAAAACATAAAAAGCAATCGCAAGTTATTTACACCTCGATAGCCAATCACAATCAATTTTAAATAACTATTGAAGTAAATGGATACTTAAAATGAACATTTAATTTACTATTAATAAAAATAGTTAAGTATGAGTATCTTTCCGATCCACCCAATAACGGCGGTGGCCATTATTACTTGACGTGGCTTTATACCTTTGTATTTCATTTCAATGTTTTAACTTGTGTGTGACAAAAATATCAATAGAGTCTGGAAGAAACAAAGAATAGTCGTTTCGAAACAATAAGGCTTTGTGCCCTCACCTCCTGTGCGATCATTCGTTAATAGTTCGTATAACTGTATGTACAGATTGCAAAAGAGATAAGTATACCTCAATCCGCCAATATCTGATGAGTCGAAGAATTATTGTATCCATTAAATATTCGTAAACTCGTCTAAGTGTTATAACCATACCGTACCGTGCCTACTTGGAGCAAAGTTTTTGTGCTGTAAGGTATATTTATCTCTTTTTTGACTATACTTATCACGAAAAATTGCCTTATTAGCACATAACCCGTAAAATAAATAAGCGAAATAAATTGAGTAATGGTATGTTGAAGGTGAATTTGTGATAGAAGTGTCAAAATATTTCGTCGATTATGTACATTGTACACCCAATCAATTCTTCATGTTAAGTAAATAACTACAAAATTCCCATCATGTTTATAAAATTACTTCATTACCTACCTTTTCATGAAACATAATAGCTTTTAAACCTTATCATACCGGCGATATACTCAATACTAGAGCTAGTCATCGTGCTAAGAGGATTGGCCAACTACACTAGCATCAGTCGCTGAATGCCCGGGTTACTTATTCTGCTTAAATATGACGACTATTTATCAAGATTTTAGTTAAAAAAACAACAAAAGCGCATTTCTATTAGTTTTTGACAGTAATACATAAAATGCGCAAGTACTCAAAACACCACCCTTCTAGGGTTCGAAATAGCTAAAACTTGTAAGGTTTTGTAAAAAGATTATCAAATAATTCAAAGTGTTAGTAAGTTGGTAGATTTGTGATCGCGTGACGTCACTCGCGTGTCCGCCGCGTCGGCTCGGAAGCAATTTTCTTCTAACACCATTATAATGGGTAGGCTCACTACACTGCCCATTCTCTGTTCATTATAACCTGTCCCCCGAAACCGGTGCCTGCGTACTGAACTCGGCTCTGACGTTTTGATATAAGAGCGACCAAATCGACGATATATCAAGTCCTGGGTGCCAGTAGTAGATTGAACGGATTGCTGAAGCTAATGGACCACTGTGTACTGCTAGAATTAAACGCCATGTTGCACCCTCTGGAATTACAGATGAATATAGCCTACGGTTACAGTTCACTTTGTAGGTAAATGTACTGGGACGACCTTCGTAGTGCTAATGCGCTATTGATAGTATGGTGACGTTTTTACTGGCTATTGTTTGTATCTGCAGTTGAAGTGATTGCGAAGCATAATGGCTGGTGTTGCCGAAGCACGTTTTCTTGGCTGATTGATTCTATTTATCCTCCTTCGCTCGAGTTGTATAGGCTTAGGCTAATTACTTTTAATTTTGAATTAAAATTTGTGATGAATATTATGCCTACTACAAGTATGCAGCTACAGATAGACCTAGAACGTTCCTTTGAAATTTGGTTTGAATTGACAACATTTCAAAATTTTATACAGTTGAAATTCGAAAACCATTTAGAGATATGGCTCTAATATTCACAAAAAAAAATGTTTCCGATTTTTCTTTTGATTTATTTCAGAGAAAAACATAAAAATCTAAATTATCATTCGTGACACCACGATGTGGCATAATAATTAAACGGGCTTTTACTTCTAAAACATAAACAACAAAAAAACATGTTATGTCACTTTGACAATGACAATGACAAACATCACTCAAATGTCTGTCACTTTTATGTGTCCTTGTCAATGACGGAAGTACGTGATTGGTCCTTGCCACAAAATAAAGTTGAAGTTGAAGCTGATTGGTCCTTGTTCATGTCAAGTTAATGTCATCCAACTTTTTTTTTTTAGGTTAGGCAGGCAACGAAAATATTTTTATCCCAAGCCTCGACGTGACGTCACTCATACTAAAAATATTTTGAACTTTGAAATCAAAAAAATATATTAAAACATAGAAATATTAAGAAATAAAAAAATACGGGTCATCTAAATTTGTGATATCTCGTCGAAAATAAAATAAAATCGGTGAGCATTTTATTTGAAATGTTGTCAATTCTCAGTAAAGTAAATAAGTACTAAGAAATACAAGCCAAATCCTATCTACCGTTGTCCACAAGTTACAACAAATACGGTATACATTTCAAAGTTGTTCCTCTATTGTAACCGAATGGAGCAGCAATCTTGCGTTATCCGCCAGATTTCTCGTAATAACTAGGAAGTCTGGTCGGTAAATATTAGATGGTGCAAACGCAAGGTTGTTCCTGAGGCTTCCACGCTCGTGACTTGGCGGTGGAGCGCCTTGGCGCCGCGCCAGCCTCCTCCGGTGACGTCACCGCGAGCTAGCACGCTAAATTGATATCGCCACTCACAATTAGCGCAGACCCTGCCACTCACATTAATCCCAACATTCGACAGCTTCAAAAATATTACTCCCCAAAGCTTGACCATTGCGATTATGCCAGCGGAATCGTCCATTTCATCCCAGGTATACGCCCGGATTGATCGATCGCCACGTCCCGTGCAGCGCCCGCGGCGTCGACGTCGAGAGTGACAGTTACATAAGCGAGGTAAAGAGTGTAATGGTGATGCTGAGCGCGTTGCATTCACCGACAAAGGTCACGGCTCTCTCGCTGACGCAACGCTCGCGCCGCCGTCGCCGTGTTAGTTGGTCGCGGTCGCGTGCAAAGAGCCGTCGGGAGATTCGCGCGATTTTTATTAAATTTTCGACGCTTACTTATCAACTGTCGGATATTTCCCGCTGGAATTTTCTCCGGAACCGATGACCGCTGGCGAGCTGCCAGGCGCCCGGTGCATTGTTGGCCCGCCATGTTTAGTAAATTAATATCGGTATAGTGCAGCCAGCGTACTGCAAGTTTTAACTCCCCCGACTTGGTGATTGGTAACATACTACGGGTTCATATTTTATAGCGTCCGCTGTGTCCGGTGTCGGATACTTTGCAAAGTTATTCTATTTGTCTGTAGTGTGAACTTTTGCTTAGTGTTTAAAGTTTGAACCGAAACCAGTGTTCACATCACGTAGGATATTGTATACGTGATGTATTAAGTACGTATTTGTAGATAAGTGCGCGTGCAAAAGTACAGAGTCAGTGTTTTTGCAGTGTAGCGGTCACGTGTGAGTGTTGGAGGTTGCAGTGTCGGCGGCGAAGTGACGGGCGAGTTGTTGAGCGAACGCGACGAGTGCCGAGTGTAAACACGCGGAGTTGATGAAATCTCCGGCCGTCAAGGTTTATTCATGCTCTTGGATTGACACGTTTAGCGTTGTCGGCATTTAACTGAACGGTAATTTTAATGTTTATTTATTTTACTTGTGAATCTTATACAGGTGTAGTTACCTATTATTTTAAAATTGCCTAATTTTGTTTTTTATATTTCTACAATCTTAACCGCCTTAATGAACGTATTTAATATTATTTCTTATTTTTATATCGTGGAACTTATGATAAAAAAGCATGTGTATCAATAAAATTACCTATGAACAAAGAGCATTCAGTAAAACTGCTTGTCTGTCGGTAGAAACTTGGCCAGCGTGGGGTCGAGGTAGCCATGGAGAGCAATTAGTATTTTCTGTGTGCAATCAGCGATTCCCGATTTCGGTCTATTAAGGCTGAAACTTGGGCTCGTCCGCAACCAGTTTTACCAATATTTGCTTGACTTCCCGCGTTATATGTGGAACTTTATCAATTATCGCGTAATGTGCCAAACTTTGCCAACCACCGAATACTTTGCTTGTACTTAGAATTACTTAGAGTTGGGATCCTACGGCACCGACGTGTAAGGTTTAATTGTTGGAGAACACTTTCCGTACTCGTGCTAACATGGGATGATTAATATTTCAGCACCTAATGTTACATTTACGATGTTCACACACCGCGACGCGAGGTAGCTAAAACAATAGCCATATCAATTACTGGCTGTTTGCACGAATCATAAAGTTTGAAAAAGGAACGAATAAAAAAGTAAGTTGCCGCTTGTTAAAGCGGTCACGTGTCGAAGAAAACTTACTATTCAGCCGATGGTACAGTATTTATGATAACTTTCGCTCTCGCTCTTACGTAAGTGGACAGGCTCGCGAGAATCTGCCCGAGATTCGCAAATTTTGTAATTCCAGTTGGTATTTTTTATGAAACCCGTTTTCAAATGCCAAACTGATGCTAATTGATTAGAACGTGAATGCCTGTTTTTGCTCGTCTGCTGTCTGGTGATTGTATTGTGTGTGATGTTTAAAATTAGCCCATTATTAGTATTCTGTCTCCAAACGTTGTATTATTATGTGAAATTAGGTTTATTTGTACCGGTTTACGTTCTGATACACATTTTGATGTTTAGATCATTATCGAATACATACTAATTAAAGCCATATGACTCGTATAATATGGATTGTATTTATTAAATAGTAATATTTTGATTTTTTTAATGACTTGTAAACTTTGTATGTTACTTAGCCAAACAATTCAACGTATGTTTAACTATATGCAGGGTAGTTCTAGGAAGTAAGCAAAGTATAAAAAACATAAATATCTATTTACTTCCTTCGTTACCATGTAATATTCTGAATTTATGTACATCCTGTCTAGTTACAATTTATAACTAGTTTTGTTGAACTATAAACATGTTTTGTTGCATCAATAACATCTTATGTTATTAATAGACTTTATTTTAATCTCTCTCTGGCAATCCGGCTCTACATAGGTAACTCGTTTAAAAGAGCACAGATTAATAAACATACCAAAATTAACAGTATGCACGCTCCTGAAACGTATTTTAAAACCAATTCAATTTCCCAGCATCACCTTTCTCGCTAACCTCAAGTGGTCTCGAACTATTCACAATAGGTACCTGCAGCAGTCACCACCTGTCTTGTGGCGAGCTCAGGAAGTAATCTGTCACTGTCCCATTAGTAAACAGGAACTCAAGACTCTGTGTGATGCAGCCACAGTCTTAGCACCTTGGGAACGCGCTATTATTTACTTTGGTGTGACCGGTAACGATAAACCGGTGTCGCTATAATTTAGTTTGGGTCACGTGATTATGTATAGTAATATGACATAAGTAGCGTCATGGTACTCAGGGAAGTGTATGTATGCTTGTTCTTCTTGTGTGGGTACTTGAAGTGAGAAAAAGTAGTCACGTCAGCTATGGGGCCACGGGGCCAGGCATAAATAGCGAGCGGGAGGAAGCTGTGAACATTGACGCTCGACATGATATGCCTATTGTACTAGTCTATGGTTTTTGATAGGTACCCGATAACATTATTATGAAAATAAAATGTTTAAAATCTAATCTACCGAAATGAGTCCAAAAATTTAATTGAATTATTTAACATTTAAGGGTTATTTAAGGAGTGTGAGAGAGTACATTGTTTCAGTTTGTATATCTCTCTATATCATTATTCATTATATAAGTAGTAAGATGTATTATAATAATTAATTGAATGTCTCACCTCAACCCTTCTGCGTGTCTCCTTTATGTTAATGACGTATTGTTGTGCAGATAAGTGGCGAGATGACAAATTATACGGTGGCTCAGGTAATGGAGTGGCGGTGATCAAGTTGCAGGTATTATTTGCAAATCTATTTGCGCTATTTATTCACTGGCACGGTTATGAAAGCCTGGTACAAGAATTACTAACCTTCGCGTAACTTGAGAACCGGAAGATAAGTTGCAGCCTTTAGATATGCGTTTCATTGAAAAGGAGCGGTGAAAGGAATCAAGTATTATTGCCAAGTACTTAGTGCTTTATTGCTGAATAATCAGTGACTTAAAATTTATTTCGATTAAACCAATAAAGCTCAAACCATTCTACCAGGGGCACAGGAATAGTGCATAGGTATTCGGATTGTAAAGCCGTTTGGTGACGTCACACTCTAATCCCGAATCCCGGACCATCGAATCTTTAAGCTTACTATAGCGCGGGGATTACGGCTCAGTCATAAAGTCGAGAGGAGCGACAAAGGTTGTACTGTTTTTAGTGTTTCCCATTCTGCGTATCATGGAATCAAATCCCCTGGATATCAAGTCCAATCCATTGATTCGTTACCGGCTACCTTTGAAAAAGGCATAGGAGAAACTAGGAGGTGTTATGATATGCTCTTGTGTACTGTCTGTGGTGATATTGTATGTGGCAACGGAAGAAAAGTGTCCCAATAGTATCGCGACGCGAGTGTGTTTATGGTAAACAGAAAACTTTTATGCCGCGCCTTGTATATGCAGATAAAGGTGTTATCCCGCCTCCAGAACATATCCGACAGCTTCGAGTTCGAGTGTTCTGTGTTCGGCGCGAGTGTGTCCCGAACTTTACAATTAATGGCCAGTCCACACCTGCGACTCATTTCTGCTAATGTTTGTGAACATACGTTTGTGCATACTACGTGCATTATAGGTATTATGTGCTGGAGTGTTAATTACTGCATCTGGCTGGCTTACTCTAATGGAACCGTTGTGTATAAGGACTTTATTCGACCGAGTTTGGATTAGGTATATTTAGCCAACTGTATCGTGTAAAAGGAAGCCGGAAATCATGATGTAGACCTATGAACATTTTTTTACTTGTTGCTTTGCAGAGTATAGAGATGTAATCATTTAATTAGTCCCAGATTTTATGCAGGGTTATGGAGAATTCTGTATAGGTTTACTTATTTAATATTCGGCGAAGTATGCCATGTTTGTGACTTTTGTACGAATTTGCAATTTAATTAATATAATTAAGTTAAAAAAAGTAGGTACGGTCAGGTGCAGAGAAACCTGACCCCCCTCTCCTACTAACAATGCTTCTGAGGGGGGTCAGGTCTATCTGCCCCTTACTGTACTATAAAGTATTACGTTACTAAATGTGATCACTGTGTAGATGTAATGTAACGTCTACGAAAACACTTGAAGATTGACTGTGGCTCAGGTAATCAGGCGTCACGTTAACTAGCAAGTTAACTTTCCACTTTTTGCGGCAAAAGAAAAGAAATTAGCAGAAACTGAACCCACTCTAGTCGTTTGTCACTCCGTACCGGTTCTTTCTTACACAACTGTAGCACCTGATCATTGTAAATGTGTTAAACTGCGACTAATTACTGGCGAGTTTTTGGGGAAAAATCATAAATGTGAATTTGATTGTTTAAAATTCTGCGTCTATTTTACAGTAAAGCTTCCATCAAGGGGTGCAAATTGGGCACAGATGCTACCAAGTGTTAGGTTAAATTTTTAAGACTAAATTCGTCTCGTATTGCCTCGTGTATGGAATATTAATGTCTATAGATGTATAAATCCTTATATTAATACTATTTTATGTAACCAGTGAAGCCATACGATAAATAAATAATGATGTTGATTCTGAAGGCAGAAATTCTAATTTTAACGCTGTCAAACTAAAAAAATTGCTAGCATAAAATGACATTTACGGAAACAATCATAGAGTCGAATTTTAAACAAAGAAATTAAGGTTTTGACGTCTCTAAATTTAAAATTTCCGCCTTCAGAATCGATATCAATGTCTATGTTATTTTAATAGCCACTCTAAAACCTTATCAAATTTATTAATCATTTTCGTAATGCACCATAAACTGAAACAAATACTATGTTAGTAATATTAATCATATTTAAAATTATACAGGTTGTTGCAAAAAGGGTATCCGAAGCCGAAACCTACATGTGCAGCATGTTATATCTAAGCCTGAAAATGTAATCAGTATTTCAAAATTCGCGAAAAAAATATATAATTTTCCATAGAAACTTTGTTGGTCACGTGACTTTTTTACTATGGAGAATGAATATTTTAGAATGATATAACATGCTGTAGATGTAGGTTTCGGCTTGGGCAGTGCACCTACGAAAGACTCACCCTGTATAGCAATACAGCGCTCGCGTCTAGCTAGAGAATAATGCGCCACATTTGTAACTCCGACCAATCAAGCGAAATTCGTTAGCGAACCTGCTCTTCGGAAATAACTTCTTAGCTGCAGACGAGGAGCAATTCAGTACAACTTTACACTAAGACGGCAATCATTTTCATTTGTGTACTGCGAGGCAATATATGTAGCTCTAAATGGAGGTTGGGAATGTGAACCTTAACATACACCTACTTACTGAAATGTTAGAAAATCTTTTCAATAACTTTAATAATAATAATATGTATCTACAAATATTGATATATTGATATAAATAATATGTACTACCTACACCAAGTGCGAGAATGATAATATCCAACAATGCTTTTATAAAATCCCAAACTCGCGATTCCTATCCCCAGAGTTCAATAAAAACTAGCCAACAAAGTGTCGATCACATTAACAAGACATGGCAAGGCCTGTTGCGATGTGGCACAAAGTCCTGCGGTCAGGCCGAAGCTAGTCGTTATTGTCAAAAGCATTTATTCGAGTTGCTACAGAGGAGCCAGCGGTATTCGGTAACCGAATTGTAACTCCGTCCCATGTCAATGGCGTACAACTTATGATACTGAATATTATTGACTCGGGGGGTTTGGACAATGGGGGAGAAGTGCCTTTATTTCATTCTATTGTATACGCTGACTGTACCCACCGGCAATGGGAATATCATTGATAAAAATTCACTAGGTAAGTAACTCGCAACCTCGCAAGTGAGACGCCGTCTTTTCGCTGTAGACACATAAAAAAAGACTAGTATAGAGTATATACGGCATAGCAAGGCGTTTATATTTAAGAAGAAGAGACGGCATAGACTTCTTTTAAATCGAGAAGCCTATTTTGTATCTTTTCACATTTCTCTGTCAAAGTTGTTCCAACATGAGCTCTAACTTGGCACTGAAGTTCAGCATAAGTACCTGTTTCATTCATACTGAATGCATTTGAGTCTGTGGCGGCGGCGGCGTTGGCGTGTATTGTAAATGTGACTCCTATAGTTCTAGTCGCATATCGGATGCCGCTTCGTCTTGCCCTTCTTCTTCTTCTTCTTTATAGTCCTGTTACTCCCCTGTGGAGCTTAGGGCTACAGACATTCTTCGCCACGCTTGCCTATCTTGAGCCGCCTCCTTCACTTGGGCCCACGATAGACATGCCCTCTTCATTTCCGCCTCCTTCGTCTTGCCCACCGCATCAAAAACCATAAACTTTACTCTGTCGTAGAAGTGTATGTGACCAACTTTACAAAATTGTGTGCATGCATTGCATGTCCACTGTGTTTTTTATTTATTTAGTTATTTTATCATTGTTGGCTCACTAATAACTGTTTTTTTTTTTTTTTAATAAATGATTATCACTCCAGAGACTTTATGTCCGTGCCTTTTGAAGAGTGGTCATTTTTATGAGATAAGTTTTAAATTATTTTGTCTTTTTTGTTTATAATATTATCTTTTATATATATTTATTTAGTCACTATATATATATTTTAATTACTATACACTAATAACTGTTTATATTGTTTTTGAAAAGAATTTGTTTAATTCTTTGGAACTGTGGCTAATTCATTATATTATTAGTTTGCAAACATGCGTCGGAATTCGATGGGTATTCGTATTTCGTTTATTTTAATACACTTACCTGCTAATGCTGTGTTTTGAGTATTGAGACATTAACGTATCATTTCATTACCTGTGAATTGAATAATTTAGATGATATAGTTTTGGCTTTATTGGAAAATCTTAAATCTCATTATGAACAAAACAGTACTAACAATTGTATTAATATAATACAATTTCATCATTTGTTTGATAGACATTTGATTTGTGGTTAAATTTAAATGATAACGAACATTATAAAGATTTCCGTAAGTGTATAGGATATTATAATGCGACAAAAACAGGCTTGACAGATGCATAAGGTGATTGACAGCTTGACAGCACTAAAGTCTAGTTTTTTGGCAACCTGTAAATTTTAATCGACAGGAGGTTCTCGATTCGCCTGTATGTACTTTTTTATTACTTTTATGCCTATAATATTATAATGGTGACCTGTACACACTTCAAGGAGGACAGTAGCTCCATTAAGATGCTTCTAGTTTTATGCAATGCAATGCATTGTGATATTCTCCCACCGTATAGAGACAATTCCTATGGAGACAATGCCGCGCAAAAACTATTTATTATTATCACTTTTGTCTGCTCTTCCCACGAGAAAATCAAGTTCAGCTGTCAGACGAATTACCTTCCCGTTATGATAAAGTAAAGTTCAAAAAGTGTTTTGTATTATGGAATCGAAAAATCATAAAATAAAGTCATTTTTAGTTTTTGTTACCTTTATAATCATATTACCATAATTATGTCTCCTCACAATCGATAAGGCAAGTTGTATCGCTGTTAAAAACTAATGCAGATTTTTTATATCTAGTACAGCATTAATAATACCAAGTATGGCTGCTAAATGAACATCACAAATCTGAAACCATGTGCTCTCATTGCGAGTTCCGAATGTCCATTCATTACAGAAATGGCGGGCCACGGCATCAGCACTCCGCTTCATTAGGCGTCTCATAAAGCTGCAGCCATAGTTTCCATCGAAATGGAATAGACTTGAGCACTCAGACACAATTGATCGTAAAAGGCTCACTGTGCCAACTCCCAATTACAGTCCATTCATTGAGCCCTCGGCTGCTGCCGTTTCACTGGTTAGTTCCCGGTTACGCGGACAGATGGCGCTAGGTGGATGAAAATGGGGGTTTTCAGGTGTTCGGATTTCGTTGTTCTAAAATGATATTACTTTATATAGGATGGTAACCAAAGTATTATGTCTTAGCTATTCATGGCACTTATAATATGTAATTGTATAATCAGTAATGTCCATCATTAATACATTATAGGCTAACATTTTTAATCATAAAAGGAACTAATACGTGCTTCCACCCCGTGAAAAGTATTATTAAGTTATTCCAAACAAAAGTATGTATACAGCTTTTATTCCTAAGAATCCTTGCAGCTTAGTTTTCTCCACCGCATAAAATGCGAAGCGACTACGCGCGGGACGATAAAAAAAGGCCAATAATTTATTCCCCTTTCCCAATAAAACTAAACAACCGTGAGGACACAAATAGGAGCTATTACTTACTCCCATTCTCGTTTAACAGGCCGTCCTCTGTTATACAATGTTTAATCGATGAGAAAATCACTTAACGTGATTTGATTTGCCTTGTTTCAGGCGCGGATCCACCTATATGGACAAGGTGGGCATGCCCATCACCTAAATGTCTCGCACACCATGGGAGATTAATATTATAAATTAGTTATTTTATCACTTTGGAGGTATGGATGTTTTTTTATAAGTTGGTGGTGATGATTTCGGGTTACGCTTCATTATTATTTTTTTCCATGTGGAAAAATGCATTTAGCATAACCATAATATCATCACTACCAACCTACAAAAAAATCTGATATCAATAAGTACCTCAAGGCAAGGAAAAACAACTTTTTTGTAGGTACTTGCCCATCACCTATTTTGAGGTCTGGATCCGCGCCTGCCTTGTTTATGCTGATTAGGTGTATTTACGTATTGTTATAGGTCATACTTTTGGGATAAAACTTCGTCATAGATATTTTTTATATCTTTGTTTAGGTTTAATACACTAAACACATACAATTGAGTGCATCAATCTATTAAATAATAAAGTAATCATCTGGCTATTAGGATTTATAAAGAAATCAATGCAATGCCATACGACTACCTACTTCCCTATTGTTCAACAAACCCTTCAATTGTTTGTCGTCAAGATGACACTTTAGTATTCGGGGAACACGTCAGCTTCGGTTGCCCTTGTAGTCTAACAGGTTTGCATGGCGTGTGTTTACCGTGTTGAATCGGCAAGTCCCTTTCGAATGGTAAACTAAAGTAAACTTTCCCTCAATCTGTTGATACAAAATTGGATAAAGCTTGGGATTGCGTGAGCTCTCTACTTAGTACTTAAGTGGGATCGTTAAATAGACGCGAGTGCTGCCTTGTTGCTGTCGGCAAGCACGGGAAATCCTTGTTTGTTAGTCCGATTTAAAATTACATAATTGTTACCTATCACTTTATCCACAACCCTCAATGTTAACTAGTTAATAATGGTAAATAACCAAGTTCACCAAGGTTACAACTTACCTACTTTATGTCCCTTTCTTTAAAAATGTGGAAAATTGACGGTGGGATAGACCTGTAAATCGTCTTACTTTGCTATTGTTTGTAAAAGTCCAAAGTTTCGTAAGGCCTATGCTTGATTTCTTTATCATTTACGCAATCTTATGCAGTGGTATCGATTAGGTCTGAAATACTCGGTAGTTAAATTGTAATAGTATTATTCCCATCAATAATTCCTCAGACTGGCACAAAGCTATGACCCCTGGCGTCCATATTTCGGGGTCAACCCGCAAATCTAACTTCCGAGCACGATTCAGGTTTCCATCCTCGTTGTAGGTTGTAGGGTTGCAGTTTGACCCAAATTATTTGCAAATTACTATTGATTTTATTTTCTTGTACAGAGCCCTTAGCTGTTACAATTGGATGTAATCTAATCGTTACGAATATAGATATTAATTCTTCAAGGTATTGCAAAAAGGGTATACTTAGCTGATAATGGGTGACTGAGAGAATCATTCTGAACAACTTTTATTTTATGACTTATGAAAAATTCGCGTTTTTTTAATCATAATTATGTTACTGCGTGGTTCTTTACTATTGAGAAGCAAAAATTTTATGCAAGAAATTTAAAAACTTTGTTCTAAGGTTGTTCAGAATGACCCTCTGAGCTGCGCTTTCGGCTTAGTAGGTATACCACTTTTGCAACATTCTGTATAATAAAATTTGCGCGCATCAATTCTTGTTTCTGAACATGTCATACGTTTGACGTTCGTACACGTAAAGTACACGTTCACGGTGGGATCCCGTGATCGCGGCGAACATGTCGCTCTATTCCTCTGTAAAGTTACTCAAGCAATCCATTCAATAGACGGGCTGTATTATCTTTGAAGCTGATCAACGCTCGGAAGTACGCTACGCTTTTCTAAATATATAAAAAATCTTTTCTGTAAAAGAAAGAATAGTTCGTAAGTTTGCGATTATAACATTTCTAACAGTTTAAGTAGCCAATTAAAAGTAGTAACAAACAGTCGATTGCGAAACAAGAGCTTAATTAATCGGTTTACTTACAACTGAGAGTCGAGAAGCAAATTAGCATCTTCTTAGCTTTTAAATCCGATCTCTCGGTAAACAGGTTTATTGAGTTTCTTATTATGTTCTGTTCCTTATTGCACTCTGTGCATCTCTAATTGATTGTGTTCAGAATTAAATTCCCAATTTCCTATTTTAACATTTATGAATGCGTATGTATGACGTATCATCTTAAAATTGTCCAAATATTCCCATACATGTGGGTCGTAGGTAAATGAGGGTGCAAGGTCCTCGAGGGTAGACACAGGGCCCTGTCCAGAACGGTTATTGCGCCGCTTAACAGCGCCCGATGCCGTCACGTAGCTGCCGATAGTCCCGATTGGCACGATACACTCCGATATCTGGACACGCGCCCAGATATTGTATCGCGGCTTTGTCCAGATAGTGTCCGGGGCATTGTCCGCGCGACATCCCAAATTGATGTCCGCTGTACGTGCGTGACACTCGTATCAGATACTGTCGCTGCCGGTGAAGGAAATATTGCTGGCTGGTTGGAAATATAAAAAAGTCAGCGCTCGAAATATGTTCGAAATTTGAAACGAAAAGTTGATATGCGAACTGATGACATGTCAAATGTAGTGTCGCGCCGCGTAACGTATTCCTGCGCCGGTTTTCACAAGAGAATTGCGATTTATTAGGTGCAGATAGTTTTGGAATTACCGGCAAGAGTCGTTCACATATCATTGACGCTGCTATTACATAGAAAAGTTGTGCTTTCCTATCCTCGCTCCATAAAACTTGTGAAGACTCAAACTGGCTCAATAAATGTCTTCATATATCTTGGCGTGCTTCATTTTGTTTGCTCAATTTCTTACCGCTACGTATTTGTGGTCACGCTTCTTATTTCTGTGGTATTGCTTTTTATCAAGAAGTAATATCTATGTTCTTGTGAACATTGTTATGTAACAATAAAAATTGACATTGTTGTCGGCAGTTTTGCGTTTGGTATTTTAATTACACATACATTGACGGTAGTCTTAATATTACGTATCCGCATATTATATTTCTTAAACTGCTATATACTCGTATAATTAATGTGGTAAGTATGGTCGTGCTATTTGAGTGCTAAAATATTCCAGAATATTTCATCTGGATCATCGAAATTACCTCTGTTATTTTTATTACTTACCTACAGCTAAAAATACCCTACCTATACCTACCCCCAAATAAAGTTGCGTAAAAGGTTTCTACGCGAAAGTTAATTTTGTGAAACTCTTTGAACGGCATCAATAAAATTGAATACGAACCTTTTTAACCTTTTACAATTAAGCGTAATACTCTTTACGTTATCCGTGATCCAATCCGCCCGCGTCCCTTTCAGCGCATACAGCGGCAGGTAATACAATTGAGCATTTAAATGAATGCCTATTACTTATATATTTTTTAAAATATTACTTGAATGCGTTTATGTTGTATAGTTAATCTAATTATAGATATACAAGATAGTTACGAACACTTCAAGGCTCGTGGTCACCGTTTTCAAAATAACCTACCTATAACTAACCATGTACACTTGTCCAAAATTAATAATGCACATGTAGATCTTCACACCCGAATCATTAAATCGTAAGAGCCTTAAAAAAACACTTGCAGTTTGCACCTTGTTGGAAAGAAATAGGAGTCAATATCATGTGTCACATAATCGAAAACAACCGATCTGTCAAAGATTTCTATGCGCATTATCAATTTTGGAGCACTGTACTAGTATTTTGCACCCTGTCAGTAAATGAACTCTATCTCTTACTGTATCCTTCATTTTAACTAACCGTACCCCATGTGACCATGTGAATACTAATTGTGTTTACATGTGAAACTAAACCTTATGTTATTCTTAAAATATGCAAAGTGTACCTGTACTGAATTTTAACATAAACTTTTAATCTAATTTCTACCAACAAAATAATATGTGGACTTCACTGGAATTTCGTGTGCTCTACCTAATATCATCAGTTAGTATAGTCAGACGAAATGGATTCTAACTTGAACAATTACTCACACTTATATTTGTCACTGTCCATTGGCTATACTTGGTGTGTAAATAAACCATTTTTGATTTGATTTTGTACAATATCCTGTAGGTAGGCTGGGAGAAAATGCTTTTAGCATTAAGTCCACCTTTTGTACACTTATATCTCATCTTTGAGCAATAAAGTATTAAATAAATAGATAAATAATATAGTATAATTTAATCGTTCCAATCTCAAAATGTCTAAATTAGATTCAATCGATGTTTTTGAACAAAGTTAATTCGGAAAGCTCAATAAAAAGCCTATTATAACGTACACGGGGTTGTGTTATTGGTTGTTTGTTTTTCGATTAAACTTGTCAACGTTGTTTGGGTATTATGTTCCATCATCTGCTCGGGCGGATTTGCCCATGTATTTTATAGCTGTTGTTTAAACGAGAGTAATTGCCGATTTTTTCCACTCTCTCTATCTGTGTGTTCATATTTGTTGTTTAAATGTTTTCCACACCAATTGGTTTTTAATCAGAATTTACTAAAAGTCATATCTGTAATTATTTGCATTATATGTACGTTTTTGTAACGGTTTAACCCGCCTGGCCATTTTGACCAAATCGCTTCCTATATATAGGTAGGTACTTAGACGACCGAATGGCGTAGTGGTTAGTGACCCTGACTACTGAGCCGATGGTCCCGGGTTCGCTTGCCGGCTGGGGCAGATATTTGTTTAAACACAGATATTTGTTCTCGGGTCTTGGATGTGCCCGTAAAATGGCAAAAGGCCCGCCCCCTATTACATTGGGACTAACATAACACTCTGGCGAAAAGTGGGTGCAGCAATGCACCTCTGCCTACCCCGCAAGGGAGCACATAAGTACAAGGCGTGAGTGCGTGTTTATATATACTTAAACAATAGCTTTTATATAAGCTGTATGTCAGCAAACAAACAACATAGAATACAAGTTGGTATCTATTGTTTAAATACGGATTCATACCATGGAAACCAATCAAGACTAATAACATAAATTTAATTTAATTTAACCTCTACCATATTATAATATAATATAATAATATATCTTGATCAACTTTATGACGTTATTCTAATAAAATCTTCATGCATTGTTTCAGGTAAGAGCTGGCCCTGCGTCATTTATTAAACATTACACAGTTGCAGTTTCGACGGCGAGGTAAATTTAGCAGAATTCTACGTACCTACGGCTGCAATATCTACAGCGCTGCAGTTCCGATATAGATATTTCGGTTCAAATGGGCAATTCCGCGCGCCGTGCCCGAGTAAAAAGCCCCTCGGTGTGCAATAAGTGCCGCCATCAATGTCGCGTTAGCAACACAATAAAATAGAAAGTCGATAGCAACGGTCGCGCCGCCGCCGTTCCTTTTCGGATTCCTTCGCAATTGTCCGTCGGACAATCAGTCGGAGGCCGAATTGTTTCTTTATGTCGCGCCGGAAGACTCAAAGAAAGCCGAGGCGATGTCGGAGCCGGAATGTGGATCTGAATTGGTCTTTTACAGTGATGTGACGATGTGAGCCCACACTTGCAGGAAAACTAAATGTAATTTGGTAATGCCTTCGACGGTTGGTGGTTCGTTTGATTGTAAACTGTAAAGATAATTCGTGCATGCCACATTAACAAGGCGTGAGCTAGACATTGAAAGCATAACGCCTATAGCGGCTACTATGTCCTAATAGAAATAATAAACCTAATAGATTCATCATATTATAGCATATCCTTAAGAAACAACGGTTTGTGAAACTCTTTGTAATAATTTGGTATATTTGAAAAACACTCGCAAACTCTTCAATACATCGATAACTCCACAATTTGAAACTAAAAGACTTGTAAAGCTTTACAGTGCTTTCAGTTTTATTTACATTATAACCTCCCTTTAATATTTGAATTTTATAGTCTCGTGACTGCGCAAATTAAAAGTCATTCAACAGATTAATTGAAAGATAGGGCGGAGTCAATCTAGTGGGTTATCTAGATCATCTGGGCTTGAATAGGCTTTAATTTGTTATTCACTTTGTATATAAACTAGAGTAATAATGTCGCGTTAATAATAGTGTTCTTCTGTGCTATTAATTACGATACAGTTATTAATTACTAACACTATTGATATCGTTGGTTTTCATCTCTTTGTAGTGTGTATGGTATTTCATTTTGTGTTTTAGAACTACCACATCGTATTCGTATAGATGGATCATGTTAGTTTTCCCAAAAAATTGAGCTTATTACTTTTATATCTATAACATTTACATAAGTACTTTTACTAACCTTTATCAGTTACTTGGTTTCAGTGAAACTTGAAGTTATAGTCTGAAATAGTCTGAATGTAATATCAGTTACCTTGCGCGGATGCACTTTGACACTACAGGTATACATTAGTACCTCAGTCACGAGTTTCTGTATTGTTCGAGATATCATTCACCATTCAAACCAGCTTCAAACTTCAAATAAGTATTTTTACATACATAGGTAGGATATGAAGTCAAAGTAAGTTAATAGTCCGGTTATAGTAAGTATCATTAATTAACACTGGTCTTTGAAAGGGGGGATTTGTTTTAGTGTAATACTAAGTCATTTCTTATTATTTCTTATTATTCTTATCATTCGTATTATTTTTATATTTGAGTCTTTAAAATCGAGAGCGTCTTTCTGAATGTCTAACTTTCACTTTGTCTTAAGAGAATGCCATTTTGTTTATTTTTGTTCATTATAATTGTGTTTATTTTAGTTGTGCAATTTGGCTAATGTCTTTCACTGAGCGTTCATTGTCACTGTCGTGAGACTCGGATGATCTGGTTTAAATGTTTACAAGTCATCTTGAATGCCTTGTACTTTTTATTGTGCTATCAAGTTTTTATTAATAACTATGTCTGATTGAACTTTCCCATGAAGTCACTGATGCGTTCAGAATATAACATATATTTATGTTACAATATTTTCGTTATATTTTATAGTTGGTACCTATTATTATAAATTAAGTAAATATAAAAGTAACGAAGAAAATTTTGCTCCGAAATAATTAATATTTTGGGAAAAAAACCTGTATATGTAGATATAGCCAAAACCATAAAATAAGAACACACCTTCGTACCTAATGAACATAGAAGTTCAAAACCGTCTTCTCTGCTACTCAAAGTGGACATTTCCCGCCCTATATTTATTATCTCTATACATCAGTTTCACGCAAATTGCGTGGAGCCCATTTCGCAACGATACTTCATCCCATATAAAATATTATAAAAGGGATAACTATGCCAGTGTCTAAGATGAGATCTAATAAAAAGATAAGGAAACACTCGTGCGTGCTTGAGTAATATAAACGCTTGTACAAATTGTGTCTTTGTTTCTTGTACCCTTTGTAAGGTACCTAGATTTGTCCAGTCCTTTCAAATTGGTATTACAGCACTTTCATAATCTTGTAGGCCAATCTTCGCTTTAGTAAGCCGCGACCACGTTGGCTTGCGACAGCTGGTCGTGTCCTACAGTCGCCTAGTTTTAAGTGTTATAGGCCGCCTTTATGTAGGCTGAAGATTGTAGAACAATACCTTAGGCCGTATTAACTATCTTAACTTGTACTCGTATCTTACTTGCTCAACTCAGGATAGTATGATCATGAATAACGTCCGTCAATTTTAATGCGTTTTGAAAAGTCTGAATCATAGCTTATTTTTTTTAAACCTATACTTATTTAAAAATTTGGAAGCCCTAATGATTAACGTAATTTCAGTATTTGTTTTTTATGAGTCGAGCGCATTTTGGCTATTACCGATCCATTTCACGTTTTGTTTTTCGAAACAACACCGACAGTTTGTTGTTTGTTTGCTGTTTGAAGTTCGATGTAAAATTTAACTTCATAGTGTTATTGCCAATTGTACTAGCAATATTTTTTCGAGTAACAAAAATAAAATGATATGGTTTTGTATTTCTGTTGTTTTTCTGTCGAATGGTGGAGGCTAAAGCCAACTGCGGTTGCTCAATAAAAATTTTATGATAATTGCTCGTGATTAATTGCTTTATAGGTTTGTTAGCAATTTCTTGTATTGCTTAATTTTCATGTTCATGCATAACTTAAACTACGTATACGTAATGTCTACATAGGATTTAATATTTGTTTATACTGAAATTGCTTAAATTGCAGTTTTTATACGTAGGTATTATGAAACCCAAAGAAAAATATAAGTATGTACTTTTTCATAAAATGCAACGTACATAAATAACCTCGACATAAATAATCAATTCAGCAATCCTTATTAGACCTACTTGATTATTCCATTTCCTCTGAATAACAGTACCAAGAATACAAATAACACACCCAACAAAAGGTTTCCTACGTCTGACCGGCGGGCGAGGCAAGTTTCCCAGCAATGTAAAACTTTGGTACCCTACATCGCAGCGGCTGCCAACATTTAGGTCTGTTTTCGCACTAATCTTAAACTAGGTCCCAGTCGTTGAGTGACTAAAGCCAAGAGCAAGAATGCTATTACCGAGGCAATAGTTCCCGTTTGGGTTTAATACAGTTTAGTGTTTACACTTAATAGATCTAGGAATTGTAGCGCCAGTCTTACATTAAGATCCGGTGTGGGGCGGTTTAATCTTATTGGGCGTTGTTTGAATTAAGTACTAAATTAAATAAATTGTATGAGAAGAACAGTAATGTAAAACGTAATCCCAACCTTCTAATGGTGAGAAAAACTAAGAAACATTCAGCTGCTAGCTTACCTATATTTTTATTAATAGCTTTAATATTATGATTATATATCAACATGAATGTGAAAACTCATAGACATGTTAAAACTTAAGCTTTTTATATAAATACTTTTTTTACTGTGAAATTGATCAGATTCAGCGATTAGCCAACGAAGAATAACATTCAGAGCCTTCTTACAATCTAAAGGTATTCAATTTAATTTGATTGACATTGCATGTACTATGGATCTTGTTATCTGAAAATAAATGTATTATTATTATTATTTAAAGAAACTAGAAAATATAAATATCTGAAAAAATTCGGGTCGCTTGATGTTAGCATTTTTTTCATTGCTCGTGAGTATATAAGTATTGTAGAGGCCGGTCCGCACATGGTCCGGAGCTCCCGGCGGCAGTGCATCACTCACGACGCGGGCCCGCGCGGCCGTCCGCCCGCATCGCTCAACGTCACGCGCCGCGTCCACACGCGCGTTCGGAGAAGTGTGTAGTAGTCTTTATCCTAACTAATATTATAAATGCGAAAGTAACTGTGTCTGTCTGTCTGTCTGTCTGTCTGTTACTCATTCACGCCAAAACTACTGAACGGATTTGAATAAAATTTGGTATACATACGGTGTAGACCCTGGGAAAAAACATAGGCTACTTTTTATCCCGGAAATCCCACGGGAAAACTTTTTTAAGGCGAAGCGAAGGGCGCGGGAACAGCTAGTATTTTATAAGCTTTGCTTTGCTAGCGAGCTATGCTTCGCCTTAAAAGGATTTTTCGTGAAAATTCCTGGATAAAGTAAAAATTGGCCCAGCCGTTTTCCCGTGAATGACTGACAAACATGCATCCATCCATATTTAAAAACTTTCACGTCTTTTGCTATGTTTGTAAGAAGCTGTTGACGGGAGTCCCGTATTTTTTCATATTTACACAAATTATTCCCTCTTATCCCTCCTCTCACGTCCGCACATCGCCCCTGGCCCCTACCCATCTTTCTCTTCCATTGTGATGTGTAGGCTCCTTATTTAATTTAATTGTTTCATACCTATGTTTTTCTTGTAGGCATTCCCTTTTTACGCTTCTCCTTTGACTAACTATTCTGACAGGCCAACCACTCAAGCTCTCTCAATTCAAGCCGCGCAAAGATATCAACACCATTTGTCTCTGAGAAATGTAATTAAATACTCCTCCTAGGAAATGTGCCGCCACTAACCTTTCATTACGAAGATGGAATGGTGGAGAAAATAGAAAGAAATTCCCAGCCGTTAAATGGACATTTGAATCCGTATGAGGGTAATAATTCTGCGTATCCACGAAGTATGAAAATATTATCACTTTCGTTCGGTTAGAAGTTTATTTAGGTAGAAGTAACACCCTGGGTAGTCATCGTTACCATGAAATGTGTATTCCAAAGCTTGGCTTGTGTTGGTTACTGACTGGCTAAGGAGAATAAGGCAGATGAAGTTCTTACTAAGATTTCGCTTAGAACGTGAGGACGTATTCATAACAATTTAGGTGATTTAGTAACATTGCTGATTTATTTTACTTATACGTTAGTATACTTACTTACCATGAGTCCATAAAGAGTGACGTTGTAGAGTGGGTATTATGACGAATGCAATATTTGCAGTCGTTTTATCCACGGCGGGCGGTCACGTGACCGATCCAATTTGCTCGCTGCATGCGAATTAATATTTATCCGCCATATTGTACTCCGCCAGGCCCGTTTTGTTTATCCACAAATTAAATAATGAATTCATTTTTTGCTGATGGATATATCGCAGATGAAATTAAAAATATGCCCGGCGTATTCAATTATGCAAAAGCTGACATAGGCGGTGCAATATGATATTCTATGTTGATTTTTGCAACTGATATCACATGATACGTCTTTTTAGCTGTGTGTAAATTAGTAATCAATGATAATAAATCGTTTCTGTGCCGGGGAAGGGGAAGTGAGCCAGGTTTTTACAGTCCATTTATCAATTGCCGAGCCATTTAATCTTACCGCCATGAATAAGTGAAATATTTCGGTTGTTAGATTTTTGCAATGTTTTGTAGCAGGATTATCACAGCAGGAGGAATTACAAATATAAAAATATTACGAAATATTGATATACACATTATTCTCAGAAGATTATGTGAAGTATATTATTACCTGATACATAGGACATTGGGTTAGTTAGTTTGCAAGGTTAGTGCTTGTAAGTTCATTGTAAAATGCACATCAATTTGGTACCGGCTTTTAAGAGGTAAAGTAAATGTTCAATCTCTAATTAGTCTGTCATAACTATGTAATTTATGGTGTACCTACTAAAAATATATATGCTTATGTGAGATCTAATGCTCACTCACGTTTCAATTTCATAACATGACATGAAGCGCTGTGATTTTTCACGAAGATTTGTTCAAGAAGCTAACATAGTTTTTCAACGCCTATAGAAGTGACCTTTGTTCCTCGTTGGGCTCAGTTTGTACGTAGCGTGCGATAGTTCGTTGCACTCGACGGTATAAATCGTCCCGAATTATCGTGACGACAAAGCCACGTCGTTTAGTCGTGCAACAGCTCGACTGGGACACAAGTCCACTAAATAAAAGTAACCAAACACCAAGGCAAGCACTCTTCGCACTTATAGGTAAAGTAAGGTGCTGTGTGTTTTATGTATGTGTACAAATAAAGAATATATCTATCTATCTAAAGTTTAAAGTTGCGTAGTTAGCGCAGCGCTCCGAAACTTCGGAATACCAAAATCTGCAGCGCCAACCACAACTCTATCTCGTTGTATTAAGCTTGCCGTTTGGGTGTCGATTCTCGTTCGTCGATTCCCCCCATCAGGTTCATGTGGTAGTATCGTCGCAGTGGCGTGGCGCTCCCAGTGAGAGAGCAGACACGAGACACTGTCTAATCTCCTTCACTGTACGATGAACTCTGTGAACCATGCTATAGCATGCTACAACTTAGTTCACAGGAGGTCTTCACGTATTTAATGTGGTTGTAGAAACATAGACGGTATCGTGTAGGGTACCATTGTGATGTGTAATATACCTACGTCGTGGCGGAAATTATAAGGCAATATCAGTAATATCAGTATACAGTCCACCATTTACCTAAATGAAAAAAAAACTTCTTATATGGTTTTATGAAATGCAACTATCTACACTAACGTAACCTCTTAATGTGCAGGATTTTGGTTGGTAAATACACTCACGGGCAATGAAAAGGTTCCACTGATATAAGCACCAAATTACTTCTAAACGGAAAAGACTAGCCTAATGCTGTCTTCTGTAACATTGAAGTACATTTTACAGAGCATCAGGGTATTATCAACCAAAATCGGTAATATTTTGTTCCAAATTTAAATTAAATCTCTGATAAATTTGGAATCGTTTGTTGTCGCCATTTTTTGAGTGGAACTTTATCATTGCCCGGCAGTGTAGTAGGATCCGTTAAAAAAATATAGCTTTCTTCCAATAATCTTTTAATTGGCTATAACATAATTATAACACGTCACACGGCACGTGTTCGGCTGTAGGCTAAATTATGTAATGAGTTACCGTAATAGTCGTCGAGTCATCAAAAACTCGTTCATGAATGTTATTTATTATCCGGTATTCTTGAATTTCACCGCAGTTGGTGGAAAACAGGTTGCATTTGTTGATTCTGTTGGACTTGCTAGAGTGTGAATTTTGATCCACTTTGAAATGTTATCCTGTGGGAGTTCCAGGTTGATAGCAATTACAAAGGATCATTTAAAAAAAAACTTAGGTGGAAATTCTACTTTTAAATTTTAAAATGTATATTTGTGTCTTTGGAATAGGCACCACTATGCAGTTAAATAGGTGTTATGTATGTCCTAAATCATTTCGTATAAAACGTATATAAGAAGTCATTACGGAAGAAACACTAGACTTTTGTTGGAAACCCAGGACATGAAGACAGTTTGTTAAATATCATCTCGGCTACCTCGATATTTCCGACATTGAAGTACGCAGTGCCCTAGAGCGTCCGTTATCCGGAACTGTTTTTCAGTTGTGTCAATTTAGACAGCCACAACAGTTTTTAAACGCATCTTTACTTTTAAAAAATATTCCACATTTATGCCGGATTTCCGAATGCACGACCGAACCCGGCCAAACGTGTAAAACAAAATTCCCCAATATGGCAGTATAATTTTGATTTACCGCTCAATATTGGTATTAATGTGGTTAAATACGAACTATTTGGGTGGCTAATCCTTTATTGATAGTTTAATATATTACGACCGCAACGTATTTGTTTATTAGTGCGTGACTCGTGTGTTGGCTGTGCGTACTGCTCCTGCTATGTTATTGTCAATTTGAAATATCTATCACAATAACTTTGAATTTGACGAGAGATTTAAAATTACGGAATGAAACAAAAGTCAAAATAATGTCTAGAAGGATTAAACGGCTGGAGCATTTTTTATGCTATTTGTACATAGATTTTTTTATCCTGGAATGGGAACGGTATGGGTAAACCTTTTAAATAAGCTCGTGGCAAAATCTAGTGTAATAGAATATAGGTACAATGCAGCTCCTGCAGTGCGAGTGTGACCATCATGATACAAATTACAGAAGATGTATCAGCTGATGTGTGTCAAGATATTTACGTTATCAAATAAACCACTGATGAAGACAATTTTAAATTTTCAATAGTTTTTAATTTAGTTTTCAAAATGCTAAATTCAAAGGAAGGTAGTACGCCTCTTTTTATAATCGTCATGTTTGTTTTGGTGCTAATATTTGAGGTAATTAAATGATTAGTGTCGCTAGTGCTATCACGATTGTATGCATATTGTATGTTCATCGTATGTAACTCTGAATCTGTAATTTTTTGCCATTATACATTTTTTATGAGATAATATTGGATTGTGTATGATAATATTGTATGTACCATAATTTTAACAAATCCGAATGTCAAGCACGGCTATAGATGGATTCTAATGTACCTAATGAGGCATTGTAATGTTATAAAAAGGCACAATTCATTTCTTAAAAATGCTTTGGCCGGACTATCATACGTCGATTTACCATAGGTGTTTTGTTTCTTAGGGTAACGCATTAATCTAATCTTGTCAAAGTAAATGACCTATCTAATTTAGCTCTGTATATTTCCTCGCATCGAATCGATTTTCTCAGCATGAGATTAATAGAGACAAACTGAAACAAATTGATATTGCCACGTTCCACGTAATGGCTTATATGTGTTTAATCATCATTCAAGATACTTATCCAATTGATTAGACAATAGAAAAGTGGCATTTAGGTATTATTATTTATTAAGAATATTAAAAGATTCATATCTTTCTATCGAATGAACATAAAAATAATAATTTGGCAAGTAAAGACGAATTATACAATCAATTTTGATTGTATACAATTAACCTTTGGTGATGTTGAAAAAGTGATTGTGCCAGTGAGATAGGCATGAAATATGAAAACAATGTTTTTAATGTAACATGGACTAACAGCAGACGAATATTGTTGAGCTTCTCTTCAAACAATGTCGTTGGTAAATAAATAGCAGTCATCTAACAAATGGCCCCGCAGGAATGATTGTTTTCGATTCCGGGCGCTACTTCACAAAGATTGATAACCGTGTCAACAGAAACATTGTTAGTTTTTTTTTGAAAAAGGAATAAGTGGAGCTGCGACGGTTATCCTTCATAGATTTCCATCAGTGCGGAAACTTTGTACCGTGTACCAAATTGCCTCTGGGAAGCGTCGGGAAAAAAAAAGAAAATAAGGCGACATCCGGCCGGGACGACGGTCATTACGTTAATGCGAGACTAAACTTGATTGATGATCTCAGGCGTTGCGAAATTCGTTTGGAGCTTCCCCATTGGCCCTCTGTCTCTATAGGTTTCCATTTTATGAGACTCCTGCTGCGTTCTTTGCGCCTAGTACTTTGTTATGAGTTTTATAAATTTTATGAAAAAACAAAACAATATAATAACGGCAGGTGTAATTGATGTTGGCAAATCTAGAACAAGGTTGTATCCATTCGTCGTAGCCTAAGGAATTTAATCGATAGTTCTGTCAATGCTGGTATGTCAGACATGGTCAGACTAAACAAACATTTAGATCCTGCATTGTCGTGTCTTGCGCGTTTGTTGAAATAAGTAAATGATCCAGACGAGCGCTTCCGATTTGATATATGCAATGTGATGTGCATATAGAGATGTGTCAACATTATTATGGAATCATCGGACGTTAGGTATTAGTTAAGACCACATGTCTATCTATCTATATGACACGATTTTGATCACACAGATGTTTCATCCACCCAGGGTGAAACAGGCACTTCTTTTTTGGCAAATCTACGCGTTTTAAGGCGTTTTTCATTCACTGCAATCTAACATTCGATTACATTCTAGATGCTTCTGTAGCCAGAATACGGAGGCTGTACGCAAAAGCCACAGCAGGCACGGTGCCGCTGCCTGTAGCTGCAGATAAAGCCAATTAACCAATAGCCGTCTGCATTCTGTGTCCGGTTGCCTGTCATCCACTTACCACTGTGACGTGCGTTGTTAGCCGACCAATCAGAAGCGATTTGGAACTGCCTTTGGACATGGAATTTCAACAATGAACGTTTCCCGTAGACCGTAGCTCCAGTTGTGAAGTATGGAATTTGCGATATGTAACCTATTTTTTTGCTTCTGACTAAAACAATGTTGATACTAGCTCGACTTATGGTTGTGTGTATCGGTTCGTGGCAACGTAGCATAAATGGTATATCAGTGGTTTAAAAAAAACCAAACTTATAAACAGAGATAATAATATGTAACATCTTAGAGCATTCCATTGTCATTAGACAAGTGCAAAAACTATTATACCCAGTTTACAAAGAATATGTATTTAGGATACTTACCCTTACCTACTATTTAAAAGAATAAAAATTATAACACAGTTTGTTCCGGCATATGCCTAAATATTTTTTATTCAAGACACAAGTTTATTACGAATTTTATATCGATTACGTATGTTGAAGCCGAGACGTACACAATCCGGTTTCTGAACGGCCGTACTCAAGACACGATTCTTCGACGAAAGTGAAAGGATGTGCCAAAAACGTTACTTTCGATGTCGTTTCATACGTTTTTGCAAATTGTACAATTTACATTCTTATCGCGCGGTAGCCATCGGACGAAAGTGGCGTGCGTTCTCACTATCCGATTATTTTTGGGTCTTGTAACACCTGGGACTGTGGCTGTAGTGGCTTTTGCTGTCGGTAATGAAAATAAATGTTTCTTGCTTATCTTGAACTTGGAAAAAAACAATCTTGAACTTACGTACTCGTATTTTATTATGTTAACATTTAATTAATTATATCTGTTTGTATTTTAGTTTTTACACACTGAGCGTAACTGAATTAACACTAACACATAATTTGACATACACAAAGCGGCTTTCTTTCATCGTTTTCTGAAAACTAAATCAGCTAATGTATTTGGACATCGGCCAAGCTCCTGAAAGCTCCACTTTCATGATAAATCTGTCAAATTGGAACTAAGGATCCGAGCCTATCCTAGCTAGACGCCGGTAGTCCGGCGCACCAGGGCCTGTCAGCGATAGACTGGCACTTCATGTCAGTACCGTGACAAACCCTAGCCACCTCAAGTATTGTCACGTCTTCCTAGTCTAGTACTATTAAGTTAAAGTTGCTACATAATACATTCCCTGAATTAGGCAACCATACTAATTGTCATTAACGCTGAGTTGCAGAAAGGGACTTTAAGCTAATGTAGGCCTTAAATGTATAGCTGCCTTGCTTTGACAGTATATGGAAAGAAAGAGGCATGCATAGATTTAATGCCGACATTAGCTTAAGTTCCTATCTGCAACTCAGCGTAAGAAGGAGAAAGACATTTTCCGCATGCTTTAAATTTTGGATTTGACCACGAAATAAGCGGTGCACAGCTAATGATGGTTCAGCCGGCGCTACAGTCGTTACAATAATGCGAGACTAAACTTGATGGATCCCCGACTGTTTCACGTAAAACGTTGCCCAAATTACTTTTGTTTCCACCTAAAAATTTCCGTTCCGTTAATGCCTTTAAAAGGAAATGGTGGCCAGGGTGAGCGCAAACTTTTATTATGCAGGGTTTCGGTTATGCGTAAAAATCATTTCCGGGTAAAGAGAAAAAAAAATAGGTAAGTGTATAAATTATGTTTAGTTAAGTATTCCATAATATTATATATTTTATTACGAAAGCTAATTTATGATAGACAATTCAAAACAAAATATTCTTTAGGTACTCGGCTCGGCACTATGGAATGTAATGAGGAGCAACTCCTCGTTATCATACCTATACGTATCTAGTATGTAACATTCACTATGCACATGGGGAAAATTATTTCGTTGAATTATTACTAACTATGAGGCCGTATCTATCTGCTAATGGATTTTTCCTTCGTTTCGTCGGTGCTCACTGCCTCTTCCGCGGAACCCTAAAATAATAAATTCGGCGCTATTACCCGTTATTGCGTCTAAATGTTCGTCTAGGCAGGCATACACAATTATTCTCGCAAATTTACGCAATACCGGCTGTATATTTTTAGATAAAAGCACTAAAGTGGGCCGTTTCATGAAACTAACCACATGGCCTGTAATTAACAGAATAGTATATACAAATACATATATCTACCTGCTGCGTACTGTTGTACTTCGCCGCACCTGGTTTTAATCCTCGCCGGCACAATTATAATGGAGAGTGTTTCGGAATTATACAGATATAGGCAAGGCAGCTTCATGGTTCAGCTATTATTAATATGAGATACATTCCCTGTAGCCATAAGTTTGGTTACATCATAGTTATACCTAGTTGCATAAGAAGTGTTCATTATCCCTGTGCAATATGTATTGTACCTATATTTATATGCAGGCATATAGTATACCTTTCTAAATATCCGTAGATACAATAATAGGTTTGCAAGTTAGAATAACGGCTAACCGTAAGATTTGCATTTGAAACAGGCACGTTTGGCCGTGTCCGCATTGGGCTGGATAGACCGGTGCCGCGGTGGATTATAGCTGTTATGGCCTATTCATGTTTTAGTCATCTATAGAGCGGGCTCGCCGGAGTTGCGGCCCGCGACTTGACAAGCCACGCCGCTGCTCTAACTATATCATTCATTACAATTTCGTCGAGTTTCACAACTTCTTGTACCAACTTCGCCGTCCCATATCCTTCTGTTGCAGTTAATTTAAAGTTTGCCATAATGGGACACAAATCCAATTTGTCCCGTCACAATGGAAAGTCAAACTTTAGGGTAAGAATACATATTTCATATGACAAAACACAACCGCAGATATGTATGTATACGATACACGTAGGCGCTCGGACTTTCTTTTAGTCAAATGAGCCGGAATAAAATAATGACAAAAAAGGTTTCCCCAAAAAGTTATGAAAGGATCCGCGTGAAACTTTCCCGCCAGAAAGCCCTTTTTTCGTTCTGTACATATTTTTATTTTGCCCGAGGCTTTCGGCCGCAGCGGTTTTCCTGTCCGGCTTTGTCGATTTCTCCCTCATATTTATAGTATTTTAATTTTCATCCTTTACATCGCCGTTTAATCTGATCAATTTAAAAGTATCTACAGTATATCTCTGCATACAATTCATTTGTCACAAATTAATGTAAAAGTTAAAATTATGTTGTTTAGCAATATGATACATACAACAATAACAATACAATATCCAACGAGGTCAGGCAAGGTCTCAGAAGGTTCTATTGGGGCACTTCAATCATATGAGGGTCGAAAATTGGGGATATATGAAGGGTCCATGCAATACTTCTGATAACATTTAAGGCTTCGCAACACGCACGGCACGCAACTAGATTGGAGATTGAAAACAATGCTTATATTTAGAACATGCGAAGTTTAGCTGCGCAAACTAAAACATATTTAAATTATGCCAAAAAAGGATTATGTATTATAGGCTTGTAAGTATTTTAACACAACTACTCTAATCCAATTTTTTAAATTTATGTAACTCTGTTTCATCCAAAGGTTGTCTGGTAGAGATTGCATTAAGCAATAAGGCCGCCTTTTTGTACTGTTCTTATTTTAAGTTTGATTTTGTATTGTTTCTGTTTTTTTTGGTGCAAATAAAGAGGATTGTATTGTATTACAGTGAAACCTAGTTAAGTGGGACCTGGATAAGTGAGAAACCTCCATAGTGAGTTACCTCTATAACTGAGACAGCGAGTAAATTTTATATGCATAAACCTCTGTAACTGAGATAACATTGTTTGTTTTACTCATTCTTATTCTACCCACAAATTCCACACGTAATTCCAAGTTCGTAAGTACAAATTTTTAGCTTCAGTTCAGTTCAATGTATTTATTAATCAATTACCTTCAGTTTTCGTTTCGCTTTACTCTCATACAGATGTTTAAATTTGAAAAATGCCAAAACGTTAGCTACAATCGTTATCATTACGTGAAAAACTGAATTTAATATCCTTTTATGGAAGTAGAAAGACATGCGAAGAAGTTTGTGCTGAATTTAAATTAATGAAAAAAAAATATATATTTAATTAATTTTATTTAATGATCGCACCTGTATTACTGAAATAACCTGTATTCTCACCTCTATTAATGGAACCCTCGGTAAATGAGACAGATAATTATTTATACCTACCTGTATATCTGAGACACTGGGTAAGTGGAATACCTCTATAAGTGAAACGATATTGCAGGACCCTTGAAGTCTCACTTAACCAGGTTTCACTGTATTTAGTATTGTTTGAAAATGTATACATGTGTGTATTTTATAAAATGGGCTATTGATGCCCAAAATAAATTAATTAAGTATTGTATAGCCTTCAAACTTAGACTCATAAGGCTGTCCTTATAAATATGTCAAATTCTAGTATATATATCCGTGATCAGATTGGCTACAAAGCATTCCATCAACAAACACTAACACATCTATATCTAAGGTCATCAGCTAGCTGAGTACGGTGTGCCTGTACATAGGTACATACATACAGGATGTTCCATTATTATTATTCGAAGGAACTCACAAAACTTAGTAAGTTATTATGAAGGACTTTTTACTCTACAACTTTTCAACGTAGCTTTTAGTAAGTAAGTAGGTATAAGAAGTTTATTTTTGTCTTAATTTTTGCAACACCCTGTATATTATAATGGGGTTAATTTGATATGTATGAGGTTGAGGTAGCAATTAAACACAGTGTACTCTTAACGAAGGCTGGTTTATTACTGCGGCGCGCAGCTCGCACGACCACATACATCCCAATTCTTCCCTCTTAATTTTTACATCTGCAATTAAATCGAAATATACTTAATAGAATAATAGATAACAACCAAGTACTTATAACTAAACAATTAGGTTAGGTACCTATAATAGGTAAGTACATTTACTTAAAAATACTTTTTATATACAATTTTCTTAGGCCTAGGCCTTAATCTATCATTATAATGATCAGTTTGAGCAACAGGCTCGGGCTGAAGGTCAGGTGACTGCTCTGACCGCGGATCTGTGGCACTATCCTCAGACTGCGGCGCTAACACTAAGTCAGCTGATGCCTCTTGCCATTCATCACTATTATCGTTATCGGCCGTGTTGACATCGGTTAGTAAGGCAGGGTCAGAAACACTCATACCATGCTTATCAGTTTGTGCAATTGTCGGTTCAAACACCTGAGAACTTGGTCCCGGACCCGCTTCCTCGGCCTGAGATGTTTCGGACACTACTTCACATCCGGTATTGTTGCCTAACTCAATGTTAGCAGTACTAGGACTAACGATAGTTTCAGAGCCTGTATATTTCATCACTTGGTCTACATGTCGTTTGCATGAAATATTATAATCGTAACAAAAAATTTCAAACATTCTGTTCCCTAAAATTTTTACAATCTTCCCCAATGACCAAAAGGGTTTTCTACCTACGAACCATTTAAACCATACAGTATCACCAACTGTAAATTGCCTACTTTTATTTAAAGAGCACGGCTTGTTTGGTACATCACTAACATCATTATCTACCTTATGCCTAGGCAATATAGCGTCTAATCTCGACCGTAAGTCTCGGCCCAACATAAGCTTCGCAGGCGACACGCCGGTAGAACAATGGCTCGTATTGCGATACTCGAATAAAAACCCTAATAGCTTATCATTTAGAGCTCCTGAATTATCGTTTTCCTTCAGTATACATTTTATCATTTTTTTACAAGTTTTAACAGAATTCTCTGCTTGGCCGTTACTACACGGATGGTATATGGGAGAATTAATATATTTAATGCTGTTATACCTACAAAAGTCAATGAACTCAGTAGAATTTATTTTTACATCATTATCGGAAACGATTGTTTCCGCAATTCCAAATATACTGAAGAGATATTTTAACTTTTTAATCAGTGCCGTGGTGGAACAACTGTTCATTTCTATGCACTCCAACCACTTGCTGTAGGCATCTATCACTATTAAATAGGTTTTCTGTCCTATCGACATGTAATCTATGTGTATGCGTTGCCACGGGCCGGCGGGGCGCGGCCAGGGCGCGGGGGGCGCGCGCGGCGGCGCACTGCGAGTGGAAGCACACACATAACAGGACCCGATCAGCTGATCGATGTCACGATCGATTCCTGGCCACCACATCTTACTACGTGCTGCTGTCTTTGTCTTAACAATACCGAAATGAGCTGAATGTAATTCTTTCAACATGCGTTCCCTATACCTCGATGGTATAACAATTCGATGGCCGCGTAACAAACAACCGTCTTGCACTTCTAATTCCGTTTTACAGTTAAAAAACGGCATAATGTTTTTACATTTGATTTTCCTCGGCCAACCTACAGTCATGTACTTAATGACTATTTGTAATATTTCGTCTTCGTTTGTAGCTTTTTGAATATCTGCAAACGAGACCGGAGCAACGCTGTTATCTAAGAAATTAACAAAAGATACAGTTTCTTCTATTTGTTCGTCTTGCCTTATCGGTAATGGCGCGCGAGAAAAATAATCGGCCACTAGATTGTTATGACTAGTTATATATTGGACTTTATAGTTGTATGCCGACAAAATTATCGCGTACCTTTGCAGCCGTGATGCGGCCATAATCGAGACACCATTTTTAGTACCAAATATTGATAGCAGAGGTCTATGGTCCGTTTTAAGTATAAATGGTACCTGCCGGCCGTACAGATACTGGTGGAACTTTTTTACACCAAATATAATAGCCGTCGCTTCTTTTTGTATCTGGCTATAATGTTTCTCACTATGTGCCAGTGACCTAGAAGCGAAGGCGAGCGGGCGCTCGACCCCGTCGGCGTCCCTCTGCGCCAGCACGGCGCCGAGCCCGCCCGGGCCCGCGTCCACGGACAGCACGAGCTGCGCCTCCGGGTCGAAGTGCGCCAGCACGCGCTCGTCCGCCAGCGCCCGCTTCACGCTGTCGAAGGCGCGCTGCTGCGGCGCGCCCCACTCCCACCGTGCTTCATTGCACAATAGCTCGTGGAGAGGTTTCATTAGCGAAGATGCATTAGGGATGAAACTCCGATAGTAGTTTACTACCCCTAAAAATCGTTTCAGCTCTAATACATTGGACGGTGTAGGGGCCTTGATTATCGCCTCCACCTTCTTAGCACAAGTACGCAACCCGTTTTTATCAATAACGTACCCTAAGTAAGTCACACTGTCTTGAAAAAATTCACATTTATCTTTTTGTAAGCGAAGGCCCGCGTCATTTAGTCTTCGAAGTACTTCTTCTAATCGCTGCAGGTGCGTCTCCTCATCGCGCCCCGTGATGCACACGTCGTCCAGCCAGACGCTGACCCCCTCTATACCCATAAGTAATGTCTCCATTGACCTTTGAAAAATTGCCGGTGCGTTGGCTAAGCCGTAGACTAATCGCGTATATTTATACAACCCCGTCTGCGTAGTAATAGTGGTTAGTTCCTGGGACTGCTCAGAAAGTTCAAATTGATTATAGGCATTTTTTAAATCAATCCTAGAATAATGCTCACCCCCTCCTAATTTAGCAAACACTTCCTCAATACGTGGTAGAGGGTACTTATCTACATTGAGTACTTTATTGAGTGTTATAGAATAATCACCGGCTATTTTAACCTTGCCATCTTCCTTTAACACCGGTACTATTGGAGTAGCAAATTTTGAAAATTTTATAGGCACTAAGACCCCTATGTCTACTAATCGATTGAGTTCCTCATCAACTTTGGCTTTCAAGGCAAACGGTACCGACCGTGGTTTAAAAAACTTTGGCTCAGTATTTTCTTTAAGATTCAATTCAACCTTAAATTTATTAAATCGTCCCAAACCATCTTTCCACAGATCCGGATATTTGGCCATTAACGGTTTTACCTTATCATTATTGTTCTGACCGGTGCGCAAGTTGTTCAGTGAAGATTTAAAATAAATTTCAAACATTGACATAAAGTCACGCCCAAGTAACGGTGGTCCGCCATTTTGCACAACAATAATTTGAATTTCTTTTGTAACCGTTAAATATTGTATACTGGTATTGAAATAACCTATGGGCGTGATTTTATGACCCGTGTAAAAGCATAATTTAAGCTCACACTTCCTTAATGCAATATTTTTGAAATACTGATTGTACATTTTCTCTGAGATTACACTTTTACCTGAACCTGTGTCAAGTTCCATTTTTAAATCTACACCATTCAATTGAACGTCTAACATAATCGGATCATTTTGAACATACCTTAAATTAAACAGGGCACATTCCTTGCAATCGTCCCCCTGAGGAACCTTTGCGTCTCTTTCTGCATCGGAATCGGAACACTCACACATTTTATAAAATGCACTTTTATTGGCCCCGCACACCTTTTTTAAATGACCTTTTAAACCGCACTTTTGGCACGTATAATTTTTATACCGGCACCTTCCAGCTTCGTGGTTTTTTAGTCCACATATCGTGCAGCGCGGCTCGCCATCGCCCTTCGCGACGGCGGCAGCCGCGCCACCAGCTCGCGCCGCGCCGCCCGCTCGCGCCGCGCCGCCTCGCTGCCCGCTGCTGCCCGCTGCCGTGCTGCTGCTGCTGCGGAACACCGGCTCCTCCTTCACCATCGCGGCGCGCGCCTGTCGCGCGCTGGCCGCCTGCTGAGCCACCTCCAACGCTTTCGAGAGCGTCAGCGTTTTCGCGTCCATCTCGAACAAGCGATCTCGCTCAGCTCCCACGTTCATGCCCAGCACGAACTTGTCTCGCAACAGAGTGTCGAGCTCGGTGCCGAACTCACAGTTGATCGCGAGGCCCCTCAGCCGCGCCGCCCATGATTCAGCCGCCTCGTACTCTCCCCTCGTTGCGTCATAAAACTTCGCCCGGTCGGCGAAGGTAGACCTACTCGGCGTGAAGTGGTCGCTGAGCGTCTTCACCAGCTCGTCGTATGTGACCGCCTCCAGGTCGCGCGGGTACACCAGGTTCCGCGCCAGACGGTACGACTCATCATTAAGATGAGTTAGCAACACTGCACATTTACTGTCCTCCTTCACATCATTTAATTTAATAAACTGTTGCAATCTGCTTGAAAAAGTCTTCCAATCTTGCACTTTGTAGTCAAAATTGCCGATATTTCCAATAAAATTTGACATTTTATTTACGCGGGTAGATACGATTCGTCGCCAGATGATATGTATGAGGTTGAGGTAGCAATTAAACACAGTGTACTCTTAACGAAGGCTGGTTTATTACTGCGGCGCGCAGCTCGCACGACCACATACATCCCATAATTACCCAGAGACGAAGCCGCGAGGTGAGCCGCCGCAGCCTCCGTGCCCTCTTTAATTAATGCCACACATTTCTACTAGCGTTTTGTTGCCGCAACAAAACATCCTGTATGTGCCGCACGCATTAACATCTCGGTTGTACGTATTATTATACAACATGTTTGTTTGTTAATACGTACAGTCAGCACAAGATATATGTATAAGTAGGCATCTAGCATAGGTATTTGGTACTATAGTACGACCTAAAACCTTCATGGGGAATCTCAAGCTCAAACACTGAACTGAAGAGGGGTAGCTGTCACCAACAAATAAGAAGAGTTAGTGTGTATTATTTAAAATTATTATTTAATTCACTTATGAATCTTAGGAACAAACTGCTCCTTACTGGATTCTTATCTCTTTTGTTGACGGTACATTCTATATTATATGTGTGTATTATGTGGCCAGAAGTCCCGTCTCCATGTCAATCAGTCAAAAAAAAGTATGAACAAGTCTTTGTACATTATTCCAACCTCGCGTCTATCCAGCCACTTAATGCAAGACTGAAGACAGCCTGCATAAAGGCAGCCGAGGATCTTTATGCTTCAATAATCCGTTACCTTCACAAAGTGCAGTTACTTGAGCTGGTAATAAATATATTTTTACAAGAAATGTGCGTCCGCTAGCTGCTAGAGTAACTGGAATTCATTTCTCACTTTTCCAACTGAATTCTTATCTTGAAGTTACCACTCAGTGGATTGCAGTTACTTTTGCCAGAAGGAAAACAAAACTTTAAACTTTACTCGCTATTGAAGTGTCCTTAAAGAGTCCTGGTTTCATTCTAGAGGTGTGGCCAACTAAGTTTGAGAACTTCTGACTAACGTCTAAGCGAACAGATAAACCGCTTTGAGAATTTAAAGCTTTGTTCGCCTTTGTAGTTTTCGAAATACTTAAAAGCAAGCTATTATCAGTGAATTTAATTCTTTACTGCATGCCGTTGATGGCTTGAACAGCTAACGCTTAAATTTATAAACCTCATTCCAGTTCCAGAAGTGAACTGTAGAAAGCGTGTTCCAGAACATACAAACCCCTCACAAAATGCTGCAATTTGAGGTGACTTCACAGAACCAATATCTAGAGTCATTTATAGGCTAGTATCAAAATTTATCATCACCCCAAGCGCAAATTAAATATTCCTAACTTATTTGCGACCATAATTAACTTAGACTTCGCTTTTCACTACTACTAATATTTTATATAAGTACGTACCTAATAAAATAATAAAACCAACGTTTGTTTGAGCGGTGAAGTCAAACACAAACTCTGAAAAAGGAAATCAAGAAGTTGGTAGCGCTATTCGCTTCCGACTTTTGTTAAAGAGTTCTTGTTTGAATCGGGCGTTTAAAGGGAACTTATTTCGACTGAGTTAATAGACATCTTACTGAATTACCGTTTGAAGGCTGCGAAGTGGCGGCCATTGTTGATGGGCTGGAAGTACCCAAACTTTGTTTTGTGTTGCAAATTCTTGTTGTTATTATACTATATTAGCAGCCGCAACGGCCGCCCGTTCTTTTGACTCAACTTGGATTCCATTTAGAAAGTAAAAAGCAAATCTATTTATTACTGCTCAAATACACCACATACACTACAATACAATTGTAAGATTTAATAAACAAAAATTGAACTATAAAATCCTTAAATCTTAAAAATCTCAGAAACGTTTTATGTTTCGGATTAGGGCATTATAGGGTTCAATCGACTACAAATGCCTTCCTCTATCACCCATTTAATGAAGTCATCGACCTAGTAATCATCCTGTATACAAAATTACATAACACTTAATAAATAAATCAACAGACTAATATTTTCTCGAAGTAGCCCAAGATGTCACGAAGTCGCAAAGGCCAAGTTTAATTCGTTGGTGCGTCATGAAAAATCGTGTATAATAGACGTTTAGCCAGTATTTCGGTTGTGGCCGTTTATCATTTTTAATCGTCCCCGCGCTGGCCGCTGCTGTTTCATTGGTGGCGTCGGTATCAGCGCTTCAGGAGCGCTACTCTATATTGACGAAAAACGTTAAAGGAGAGAGCTGTGCAATAGGCACGTTCAATACAACGAGAAAGAGTCGTGGCTCGCGCTTTTACGCTCTGAAACCTAGTTTTTCGTCGTATAGAGTGACCCCCAGGCTACTCCCGTCGCACCTATCATTTCAATCGAAAATCACTCCAACTTTGTGGAGCTTACTGAAAATGTAGCTACTAAGCACCACTTTGGTTAAATAAGATTATATTCCAACATAGAATATAGTATACTTAATATGTTTCAGCATAAGTAAATAAATTATGCCCCTAATGTAAATTAATATTCTATACATAGGATATCCGTGGTAATATGCCCTACATACTAACAGAGATGCGTCCTCAATAGCCGAAGAGTAAAGTGGCCTATGAGTCGTATGACCATGCATACGACTGTGGCTCTCAGTTCCAATCCGAGTTGATCCCTCGGGAACGCACCAGCACATCGGCTGATAGCAGACAGGTGTCATTTGTTCCTCGCATACCGTGATGGATGTGCAGATCAGATGCGATTGCGTCGCGTCAGCCGAGAGTTCGGCCGATATTGCGTTCCTGAAAATGTTTGATCCGAGAATGCGTTTTGGGCGTTTGGCACTTTTAGATGGGTATTGCTATTTCAAATGTCAGTGATAGAAAATATCTAATGATTGACGAGTCCTCAAACATCGCATCTGGATACATATAATCCCAAAATAATAGTATTATTTTCCGTTAAATAGTAGTATTCATACAAGAACTAAGTTTTGATGAGTTCTTCCTCAAACTATCAATGAGGACACATTATGCTTCACATCAATTTCCATCAATCTATCTATCAGCGATTAGCCAATTAGGGTAACAATCTGATAGGCGGGAGCGACCGAACGTTACCAATTATAATATAAAACGTAGTGGCAATACGGAGCAGTGACAAAGTAGATTAGGCTAATGCAAATCAAATAGCTTATATCTATGTAATCTGGCGAGATTCGGCGTATTTGTTTCATCCATTATGTATTAATCATTCGCGTTGTGTGTTCAGCTAGATTCATAGCTACTGACAACAATTGTTTGTCGATTGTCGCGATGCGCCCATTAATATTTTAACACATAGGTATTTGTTTTTGCGTTTGAATATAAATTCCAGATTTATAACGATGTTCTACAGCATATATCTTCTATAAATAAATATTTAATCAGAGCGTATCTAAAAATAACACCACATCATTCCTTTTAAAATAATGCTTAGACTTCCCATCTTAAAATCAAATAATGTCGATTAGCATCCATTAGGAATGACTCCTTCCGTAATTTTCCGTCAAGTGTCAAAAGTTGACCTTCTTCAATTCGGTCGCTTATCCCTAACTCCGCGCGACACTATCTGGGCTCGTACTATTCCAATACTCGGTCCGAGTGGGAAGCTATTTATGCTCCACTCAGGTAACCCTAAGGCGGCCACAGACTATTATTTTCTCATGCCGCGTCACGTGACCGCCGTGTCACGCCGGGAAGAGGTGCTATTCTGGATGCTCCCAGAATATCACCTAACAGAAGTTTAAAACGATCATTGTGAGAGATGTGCTCCTAAACTTTAATAGGACATAGCTATAAACGTTTTCAATCAAGTAAACTTTAAAACCATTTGAAAACACGTTTAGAAGTACATAGTTTAATTTTTATGCTTTTTTTTTTTCTGTAGCTCGCTACTCGACGACCACTAACATCTAGCATACATATTTATAAGCTTATTACTGATAAAATTTTCATCATTCAAATTACCAGAATCATAGGATATCTTATCAGTGTCTCCGTTCGTAAATTCTAAATTCATCTCGGTATTGCTTCAGCTTCGTTCCTTGGGCCGGTATACGCTCCCCTCGGCCCGTCCGACCCGGCTCAAACGACCCCCGATACTTCACTTGACACTTCCAAAAATAGGGTCACAGAATAATTACCACTAAATGAATAATTTAGCGAGGGTTACGGCGAAACTGATTGCTGATTGCGCAGGTGACAGGGTGACAGTTGATTTAATTTTCTAATAATTTTGGTGTAAAGGAGTAAGCTCACTGTTCGCTCCCATTCATCAGGAGACTACCTCGCGGTGACAGGCAGCAGGCACCCCGATGTCAATGTCGCGTCCCTTGAATTTTGTATCTTAAGCCTGTGATATTTAAGTTCAATTAAAAATAGACTCTTGCTCTTAGAACTTGGACCCATATATACGCACAGTGCGTAAGCGAGAATTAGGCGACTATAGCAAGCATCTTTAAAGTTTTGTTTACAATATAAATGCCAAAAATGCAAATTATTGCTAAGCTAAACTTGCGGGAACGAGCTAGTTTTCCATGCATAATTTGTACATTCTGATACTGAGTATACACCCACGACTTTCCTTCAACATTTCATGCGCAAATTGTATAATGAAGTAACATGGCGTATTCGGGGAATCCAAATTGAAACGTAACGTATTATGTTGAATCTTTGAAAGAAAATAAAGAGGCTGAAAAGTTTTCCCCTGCTCCCGACCCAATTCCAACAAAAAGCGTGGAGCACAATAGTATGATTGGCTCGTTATCTCCATACATAGCAACTGGGTACATTATGTACAATTGTAGATACGATCGCAGTACATCTCACATCCTGATTCGCAGGCTCCCTATCAATTCGAAGATAGAGGTTCTACGCTAGCTAACAGCTATTTCCGATCGATTAGACCCATTGAATCTGTGAGAATAGGGCCCTAATCAGTGCTGGACCGAATTAGCTCGAGATTTTTATTTAATGAATTGCGTTTTAATGATATAAGGATCTTGCTTAATTAGGTATGTCGCGTACCCATATTTTTGCCATGAGATTTGAAAAAATACATCAATAATATAATATATTCTGAAAAATTCTCGTGTGAAACAATGTAAAGCCGATGTGCGTTAAAGTAACAATGCATGATCAAATATCAAAGCCGTAAAATATGCGGCCCTCACATTATTTTATATATCGCTGTGTCCCCTTTCAAAATAAGGGGCGCAACTTGATAGTCTTACGGGGACGTGGCGTCTTGTAGGCGCCGATAGACATATCAATGGGTTTAAATAGTAGCCGGTTCACTAACATTTAATTAGACGTGGAAATGTAATGGAATGTTGAGTAGCAGGCATTAGGCTGCGGAGAGATAGTAATTTCGTACCACTAATAGTGACGGGAGGCTTAGGGTGCGAACATGCCAGCTGTTTGTTAGTCAATATAAGGAATGCGTTTGATCCCGGTATAGTTTACCCCAGTAAGGTCTATATCTATCGCGTTGGGAAATTATGTAAAGTCAAGTCACGGTCGCTCGCTGTATTTTTTTTGTGATCGTATGTTAAGGTGCTAGAATACTTTTGCTTATATGGCTTATACCTACTTATATTGTATGACTACGGTAATCATTACCTAAAAATAACTTGTATGGTAGATTAAAATCGCATCACACACAAACCTTTGAAGGTTTATGTGGTGTTGTATACTGTTAATTATATGTACCAATATGTGTTTGTTAATAAATAAATAAATAAATAAAAAAAAAAAAATGTCTGATTTGATTACAGGCTCGAGCATATACCTTGTTGGTGTTTATCATGTTGGTCTATTGTATAACTAGTTTTTTTTGTTAGTTTTTAGTCTTTCTGACTGTATAAAGTTGGCTAAGTATTTAGCCTGCTAAAGTTGATATTGCCTGCGTGGGAGTTACTATTGGACTTAGGAACTTGTACCTACATTGTACAATAAGCCTATGCTTATTTTATTATTTTCTTACCTTCAAAAGTAAATACAAAATCTGTTTTCTTTTTTCAGGTAAGAGAACGGAAAGTTTGTTGTTGAATCGTCGGTCGCTATTCAAAGTAAGTTTCCTACAACAAAAGAGTAATCAGTTCTCTTTTACATTTCAGTTTCCTTTGTAATGTAACGTGAAGTATTCTTTGATATTTATACAACGTACAATTGTAAATAGTGTTACTGAAGTAAACAATCGTTTGTTGAGCAACATAAGAAATATTGTTCATAAAGGCTGCACGCCGATGACGTCATTGTAATTTTGCAGTAGGGATACTGGTGTTCCTCTTAAGATTAGCCTGCTTCTGTCGGCATAGTACGCAGCGGACGCATCGCATTCAGTATTCTTGGTATAGAAAATAACAAAATGCGTCCACTTCATCGGCATTGCGGACGCCCTTTCTCCATATATTGATGAAAATTCATTTGTTCCGATACCGACAGCTGCACGGTTGATGGTGACTGGACTAGTGCTTGTCACCGTAAAGGATCACTGATTAGTGATTACTCTCATCAAATCATCGATATCTCTATCACTCGCCGGCGCTAGTTTGAGACCTGTGAAACACATCCGCATGATATATAGAGCGAATTATCTGATAGCAAAAAGCGTGGATGCTCGGGCATTAAAGAGGATGTACAAGTTGCCAACTTGTGATGCCGCCGCCACACTCTTATCCCGTAACAATAAGGCGGCTTATCCCTTATCCGGGATGCAAAGTAAAGGTGGTGCAGCATTACGTGGACTGTTGACAAAGGGGGCGTTAGCGTCGCGCTCTCCCATTTCTGTAATGTGAAGCTAAACTTGACTGATTACTGGGTGTTGAAGAAAATTTTTCCCCGTCACTCCAACTCGCGACTTGGAGGGGATTTGCTTGAGTTTTTTGAATAGGAATGGCTCCGGCTTATCTGTTAGTCAAATTAAAACTTTTTGGTGTATGTACCTTCGTTCCCTACTTTGTAGAGACATATTTTCAGTTTCAACGGAACTAGTGAGATTGTGACCACAGTCAGACTTTATTTTCAAACTTCAAACACTTTATTTGTATAACACATGGTATTAAGGATGTTAAAGGTAATACCTAATTACAATCAATTTTGATATGTTATCAAATATAATAGATAAAAAAAACACGCACTCACGCCTTGTACTAATGTACTCCCTTGCGGGGTAGGCAGAGGTGCATTGCTGCACCCACTTTTCGCCAGAGTGTTATGCTAGTCCCAATGTAATAGGGGGCGGGCCTATTGCCATTTTACGGGCACATCCAAGACCCGAGAACAAATATCTGTGTTTAAACAAATATCTGCCCCAGCCGGGAATCGAACCCGGGACCATCGGCTCAGTAGTCAGGGTCACTAACCACTACGCCATTCGGTCGTCAATATAAATATAATAGATCCATGCTTAATATACGTATCTACTACTGTTTCTTAGTTCTATGTTTTTGCCATGAAATTTACTATTATAGAGGTAAGTATGTCTTGACATCTCTTGCTCAGAAAATGCCTAAAGGGACACCGGTTAATGATGGGACACTATACCGATCCAACAGGCGAGGCGACTAATGCCAGTCCATTCCATCGGTTTCTTTCAGTACCAGTTGTTCATTGATGTCACGTATCGCCTTCTTTATGCAAAATCACCCCCATTCCTTAACCTTACCTCGGAACCTTTAAACAAAATGTCCAATCCATAAAACACATCAGCTTCATCAAAAAACTAAAGACAATCAAGCGAAATTTTGCTTTAAAATTAAAAAATAAAGACAACTTGTGCTAAATGAATTTGCTACACCTGACTGAAAGTCAAAATTATAGCCCATTTCAAAACAGTTGACGACTACTGTAATATTCGTCGATTATTCGTCGTGAACAATCAACACACATATTAAGCCAGGCTTTGGTATAATTCACATAGTAGACAATAAGCGATAAATATAGTTACTCCCCGTGGCACGTTAGTGATTGAGTGTGGAATATTAATTTCCTATTCTCGGATGACTCGTTCGTGTCACGGCAAACGGTAATTATAAAGTTGGTTGTAGTTTATGTGCTCGTTGTTTATTAATTCGGATAGTACTTTACGGATTTTTCGGATATACTCTGAGATAGTACAAAATAAGAATTCAAAAAGATCAGATGATTGGATCCATTGATCTGCTAAGCTGATTTTTAGTAATATAAAATCAGTAATAACTTACAATAGTATTCAATAAAATTTAATCCTTTATGTATGCATCAATCTCTAGTTATTTAAAAGTAATCAAATAGTTTATATAAACTATAACATTGTTATAACAATTCTAGAATCTCGACGCCAATTTAACCTCTAAAAGTATATAACATTATGTATATGTAAGCAAATGAAGTGCTGTCTGGAACGGATATCGATTACCGGATAGTGGCACTCATTAGATCTGCGTTGCAACCATGTGCATATTACCCGCGGCACACATAGAACCGAGGTCATCGCTGATTGGCTGTTGTAACTCGGTGTGGTTCTATGTCACTGTGCCATCACTCGCAATTAGGTACGTACATTGTTCCCATTGCGATGCTATGGTGTTTTTTAGCAGCTTAATTGATGAGTTTATCCTTCTTTTTGCTTCGAAAATCATCATAATCATCAGTCTGTGTCCACCCAGAGCTGGGCCTCTTCTCAGTCTTCGAAAATAAAGGAGAGAAATCATTTTATGCATGGATCTGTTTATTGTTCACAATGTGTATATTATGGTATATAATTGTATATGTATTGTACATGTATTGTACAGGTATCACTAATAATAAATAATAAATAAATAAATTCATTTATTTCAGGTAATTTTTCATAATTACAAAAATAACCCATAGTTGTTGTTAGTAACAATAGCCCTTATTTCTATGTTAGTAGACAGAATACACAACAACATAAATTAATAATTTATAAAAACTAGTCCTATGCGGGTGGCCTCTGCCAGGTGGGGACGCTAGCATGCAGCAGGGAACAGCGACCCACATAGGGACAGTCGAGCCTGGCCGCAATGGTGGTCAGGAGGGTGTTGGGGCTGGCCCGCACGCGTCGCACCAGCGAGGCGGCTCGCTTTCGCATAGTTGCATAGAAGCAATCTGTTCGCGCCTCCACAAACATGCCTGACGCACTGCAGCGTCGGGACAGCCCCAGCAGACTCCGGAACGCATTGTTAAACTGCACCCGGAGGGCACTGTACGATTTTTGCGTGTAGAAGGCCCACAAGCTGCAGGTGTAGAATGTGGTGCAGTACGATTTAAAAAGCGTTATTTTGACTTGCCTGGAGCATCGAAAAAATCTGCGAGCAATCATATTTGCTCTAATCGACAATGCCCTCCGTTCCCTCTCCATGTCGTCATCGTCCTTGAGGCTGGATGTCAGTAGGTGGCCTAAATACTTAAATTCATCTACCTTTTCCAAGGTAGATTCATTTAGCCGAATTGGTGGAATGTTGACCCTACGTAATTTCGATCCAGCCTCAAATACCATGACTTGACTCTTTTTGGCGTTGTATATGAGTCCGTGAGAGCGGGCGTGAGATCCCGCAGGCCGATGCACTCAGCAGCACCATATCGTCCGCGTAGCGTGGCAATCCGTCAATGTGGCATCCGATATGTTGGCTGCTGAGCGCTCTGACCAGAGAGTCCATGTAGAGGTTAAACAGTGCGGGTGAGGTTAACCCCCCTTGCCTCACACCACACTCCAATCTATACGGATCTGACACTGCATCTGCCCACTTAACGCAATTGATCTGGTTCCCATACCAGTACCTGAAGATACTAATGAACTCACTGGGCAAGCCAATATCCTTGAGTTTTCTCCATAGTATATCGTAGGAAACCAGATCAAAAGCTTTCGACAAATCTAAAAAGCAAGCGTATACAGGCGTATTTCTTCGCACATAGTAGTTGACGGTGTGCTTGACGCACAGAATAGCACTCTCTGTCGATAATCCCTGCCGAAAGCCAAACTGATTATCGTGCAGATTTAAATACTTATTTAATTGTACCTCAAGCAAACCGTCAAACAACTTAGCAACTATTGTAGCAAGAGAAATAGGCCTGTAGTTCGCCTTATCTGCCTTGTCTCCCGTCTTGTTTTTAACAATGGGTACTACGAGAGTCCGCATCATATGGGATGGCAGATACGAGTGCAACACACAGCAGTTGAACAGTAGCGCTAAGACGCGGCATATGTGTGGTCCAGCGTGCTGTATGTGCTCTATGCTAAGACCATCGTGTCCTGGTGATTTGCCACGGGTCATTGATTTAATGACTTTTCCGACATCCTTAGCGGTGAAAAGTGTCGTGCACTTAAGAGGGTGGGACTCAGTATCAACACTATCTGATTGATCCAATGATGAATGCACAAGAAAGTGATTTTTAAATAGGTTCGCAATATCTTTGGCGTCACTGACGCCCTCGACACTCACGGGGAGACCCGGCCGTCCACTAATCTTGTTGGTGTGTTTCCAAAAGTTACGGAAATCATTCCTTGAGTGGTGTGAAGCTAGGATATCCATTTTGATTTGTTCCTCATGCTTTTGACACCATTTTAATCTCGATTTAAAAATGCGTTTACTTTCACTCATTTGCTCGTATAATTTACCCGAGTTTGGCTTTCCACACAAACACCACATTTGAAATTTGAGTCGTGCCTCCTCGTGAGCGCCCCGGACATACTTGTTCCATCCAGTGACCTGCCTACGCTTCCTACCACTGTCACGCGGCGCACGATTCAAAGCTGCTGACTCACTCAGAGCAGACACAATGTCAGAGTACAGTTTATCAATAACGTCCCTATGGCCTAACGTCCTATCGGCAAACATACAAATCGCTGGGAAATAATAAACATGTCATCGATATTTTGAACAAAGTGGTGTTGCTGAGTACTTAGTTTAGATAAATAGAGTTTCTAGCCAATTTAAAGTACAATATAATTTTGCTTTATTAATTTAGATGAGTTTAGTTTAATTGAGAGTAAAGCAATATGTCGATAGCAGTGTTCGCTAGCGAAGTTCGATCAAACCGCCATCTCGACGATTAAATCAAAATCACAAATATCATACGAAAATACACAATAATAATTTATCCTAAACGATTTTGTAAATCCGCCGAATATCAAAAACGGATTTTGATAAAACTTAACATAAACACTCTCAAATTTGTTGAAAATCATTTAGTATTAGTAACTGTAACACAAACATTACATTGAATTATTTTCTAACATCGCTCTGTTTCATTTTTGTCGATTAGCTTGTATCTTTTATTGTCCTTGTTTAATGGAGGTAACAGCATAATAACGTATGTTTAACATTGCAAAATACGCATACGATACATAGGTGACATAGTTTCATAAACCGTGTAGTTAAATATTTATAACATTAATTATAGATATATTATTTAGTGCTTCTAAGTTACGATTTTTAGTAATGTTTGACCTTTATTGTTATGTCCAGTGATGTCATGATGACATCAAGCTACAGATTAAACTTTGTTAAGGGCATATTATTGCTTCAATTGTGTTATAACATATGCACTGCAACGAGAAAGCGCGAAAGTACTACCGTACTACAGACAGATCAACTGATTATGGCTTACATAAAAGCCAGCACTAGAGGTCTTGTACCGCTTCGCCCAGAGCCTCTCGCCTTTGTAGTGGCTCTAACAATCACTACATCTCGTCGGCCGTCGCACAAGACGCACGTATTCATGTAATCTACACATGCATATTCAAGGGTCAGATCTCGACCAGGCTCGGATTGATCGTCCAACAGAAATTATTCCTACCCCGTATATGCGGGGCTTGAGGATTGTGCCGGCACAATAGCCCCCGACCGGTATCCGATTGGACGACAAAACGGAACATCGCTCTTTTGATATGATTTAACAAGATGCTGCTGCGCTCCTCCTAGCTTTTGTGGGAGGAAATGTGTAGAGCCAGCATCGTTATTATGTGCCATGTGTTTCTACGCTGCTAGTCTTATGGCAAGAGAAATACATATGTATTTATTATGTATATTAAAATCTACGAGAAGAAATAAAACACAACTACAATGAGTAGATGGTGTTGAAGCAGTTCAGTCGTAGAAAAGTCTCGCTTATCGACATTTTCTTGGAGCTTCGCGGAACATTGAGTGAGAACTGTATCTCAGGCTTCAGGCCGCGGAGAGCCGGCGCTTGTTGGGAACTGTAAGTGGACAATGCGACATGTTTATCCCGCGGTGAAGTCGCGCGGCCCCTGGCGGGAGTTTGCTCAGATTTATCGGATCAGCGGCCGTCGCGCGGGACGTGCCCCCAGACCGCAACTGTTGTTGCGTGCAGTTCAACTGGATTTAAAGGATCCTTTGTGTCGTTCAAAAATGTTGCACTTTTGTTTTTTGAGCGTTCCGAATTCAAAATGTGTTTGGACAGCGCGCTTCTGACGATCTGTGCGACTGTGCGTGATGGACGCGTGGGGGTCAGTGCGGGAGGGGTTTCAAAATTTATCATCAGGAATGACAGCGTTGACATGTTACCTTTGTCGCCGATTTTTGCTTGATAATAAAAGTAGTTTAGACGATCCTATCCGATTGCGATTGGTTGTGGTTTAGAATTAAATATAATAATGTTAAAATGTGGATGTCCGATTAGTCTAGCGTGTTCCTTCTTGGCAACAGTCTAGATGGAATTCAGATACCACTTCAATGGAAACTTTATAATGTCTTCAATTATAATTAATTACAGTGAAACACCACGTAGCAACCTTCAGATAACAAGATTTGATCTCGCACATGACACATGATGCCATCTTTACGCTAGCTGCGTACATCGCAACCAATTACACGACACTTGTTATGTTAATTACAAACATCTCTATATTGATGCGGTAAAGCTGTTAAATTAATATAGATTCAGTTAGGTCGGAGCCAGGGCTACCAAACTATGTACACAAAAATTAACGGATAACAATGTAGAATGTAAAAGTTCAGATACTCACTCACACATACAGTAAAAACACAATCCTACATTACTTATTGATCAACTGCCAGACAAAGCCTCAACGTAGAGACTTGGAGAGTTTCGACCTGTACCTAGAAATACGAAGATAAAACCTATCCTTCGCAAAGCCTAATCAAGTACGCTATATACTCAGCATTACATTAGATGACAATTAATTTACAAAGCAGTCGCGAGCGACCGGATGTCGTGCCAGCCCTAGCCCGGTAACCGAGGCAATCAGGAGAGAAGTAATTACATGTTCATTAGTGTGACTGTGGAAGGGGACACGCCATATCGCGTGATAATTCTCCGCACAAGATTGAGCTGCATTCACACTGGCTCTGTTTGCCAGCTTTATTAGCGGAATCGGGCTGGACGTTGAAATTGGCTGGGTCAGTTTTGTGTATTGCTCGCCATCGGTGTTGAAGTTAGCTTTGGTAAGCGGAACCGGAGGAAATTCGCCAGGATCCCGAGGTGGCTTTGAGCTCTGAAATGTACTATCTCTTGTGGTATTTGGCTTAGTTTTTAGTACAGTATTATCATGATAGAGATGGATAGATAGGGTACTCTTTATTTGTAACTTAATGAGGAAGAAAGGCGGTCTTATCACTCAAAACTATCTCCGCCAGACAACCTTTGGATAGAATAATTGTGAAATTGTAAATATGTAGGTAATGTTCCAGCTTTATGTTGATAAGTGTTATACACCGACACGTGAGTGCTTATGCGCTTTCTTACGGTGAAGTCAGCTATTCGTTTTCCCATCACGAAGTTCACCTCAAGTTAAAATGTGCATATCAGCAACAACAACAATTTATCACGTGTAGAACCTGCGACCGCGTGCTCATCGCATCTGAGCAACCCCCGCACAGCCAGTGCCAATTTCTCCATAAACGGTTAGAGCATAACCAGGGAGTAGTGGTTGAATTTTGACACATCTGTCATGAATTTTATATGGAGATGACTTTTTATTTATAAATCAATCCTTGTCGGTTAGTTAACCGACTATGGATAAATTGGGCCTTAACAAATCACTGAATCAACACGTTTCAACGCGCCTTCCTCTGTCATCTCAGTATAATTTGTACCGTCTTACGAATACTTGCGATCGCTGTACAGATATGTAATTATTTCTGAGCCAGTTGCTTTGTGGGTGGCGTCGGCGCCGTCTATCGTCAAAGAGGAGGTAGGTAGTATAGGACCGTTACCGTTTGAACCTTAGTGACATTATCGATAGCAAAATTAGTAGCATAGCTCCAATCAATGACTATTTAAAATTTAGATTATTGGTTACTAAAATAACAGAACAGACAAAAATACATTGTCTACTACTGAAAATATGTAATATGTAATAATATGTGGGGACATCTCACACACGGCCATCCGACTCCAAGCTAGGCAGAGCCTGTGTTATGGGTATCGGACAGCTGATATATCTACACAAATACATAGATAGATACATATTAAATATAAATATCAACACCCAAGACCCGAGTACAAATATCTGTCTTTAAACAAATATTTGTCCCAGCCGGGAATCGAACCCGGGACCTTCGGCATAGCAGTCAGGGCCACTCGACCATCAAGAAAGAAGGAACAATAGGTGAATACAGAAAAAAGAAAAGAAATTAGAGGGCAAACAACTAATAAAAATAAACCACACATACTATTGCTACATACATAAATAACAATATTAACATATTTTAACCAATAATATACATTACATACCTAGAAAATATATTAAAAAATATACTTATTTACTACAATTTCTATTTTTTTTTACTTTTGCTAATAATTTGCTACAATGCTACAAATTCGTGTCACTAACATTCCACACAAATTCTTCTGCTTGCGTGTCAGTCACATTCTTTTTTTTTGTCGACAATCCTCAGTTACAGCTGGAACATTTCGCGTGCGAGGCGTGGGAAGTGTGGGAACTTGCTAATTCGCCAACTAATTGTTTTGTCAGAACGCGTGAGCTATGAGAGATGGGGAGACGAATATTCATTGAGATTCTACTGTGACGTTCAAGTAAGCTGTGCGTGGCGGGGCGACGTATTTGTACACAATTAAGCCGGCTTTTTGAACGCTACTTGTGACGTAAATACGTAGGTGGGCAGATTGATGTACGAAAAATCAATAGTTAATTAAACCAAATGACGTAGGTAGTCAACTGATAATGCAATGTTTCATTTACAAACTAAGACGTTCATGTTTAAAACTTTCGTGTATAACAAAACTCTCCTTAAGGGGATACCTAAAGCTAAAATGCTAAAGTCGGCTTGATATACTTGATTAGATTGGAAAAACGGTGGCTTCTATCACATTGATAAAAATATATTTTGTAGCAGAGGGTATACTGAACATGTTAGTTGCTTATAAATTGGTGCAGGATTATAATAAGTATGTTAAAAAAAATTGCAAACACACCATGTCTTTTGCCATTTTTTGACTTATTATGAAAAAACCCTCGAAATCAGAGGGCCCATTTTCATGGAATCTTATATGTATGTGTAGGTAATTAAATTCTTAACAAAGTTACCTTAAAGAGTTGGATTTAATGGACCAGAAGTCAACTTTTTTTGCAAAAAACTAATAAATTCCGGTTTAAAAATGATGACACCGTGACAGATTTCAGATTTCTTCAGTCGTCGCCCTGGTGGCGGCCTGTTAGGAGCGATACCCACGCCATTTTATTTTTTATCAAATATTTCACAAAAACTGATTAAATCAACAAATTATGACTACAAGTATTATAATACATATGCATTTGCTATGGAAAGTTAATTTTCTAATCATTTTAGATGCAGAAAAGCCGAAAATTCTTAGAAAACATTTCGCCTTTTCGATTTGTTTACATTTTTTACTATAGAGTTACAGATGCATAGATAAAGGTAAACATTGCACATAATGACACTGTTAGATTCTCCGAATAAGAACTATACGGTCAATGCAGTATGCCAAAGCGCGAGCCAGTTTATATTCTGAGGGGTAATTTATTTTATTTTAACGGTTGTGTATGGTAGGTAAGCTACACAATATACAGGGTGTTGAAAAGTAAGTTCATAATTTGTTTTATTTGAAACCAAAAACCGTAGTTAATTAAAAATATATATATTTTAAGATGTGGTAGTCTGTACACTACAGGTTGTTAAAAATAAGTAAGTATTTTTAAAAATTGAAGATCTAAAATTTACATAATTTTTTAAATCTATTTAACAAGCTTTGCAAAAAAGCGGTTAAGTGCGACTGTATCTCGCCATGAAAAAAATGAAATGTTTACTGTAGCTATGAATTTTATGCGTTACAAGTGGAATAAAATACCACATATTATTATGTACAACTATGTAAGAAAAACTCATAAGAAAATATTAAATACACAGGTTTTTTAACCCCTGAAGGAAATAGAGGGGTGTTATAAGTTTAAAGTAAGGGCTGAATTTTTTTTTTAAATTAGGGTGATAGGTGATGTATATTTTTAATGATTTTTTCAAATAGATAAATATTATACCATTTTTAAATTGCCATAAAATTACCTATAGTTATAGTTATAGAAAAGGGCAGGGCTACCAGTGCCCATTCGCCACTGCAACCTAAAAGATCTATAAATTATGACTCCCCATGCCGAGTCTCACTCTACAGGCCCAGGTCTTTTATAAACCTGATATTACCTATACAGGATGTTGCAAAAAGGGTATACTGTGCCGAAAGGGTTTGACTCAGGGGTTATTCTGAACAACTTTTATTCTCCAAGTTTTGGAAATTCTCGAAAAATAAATTCGGTCTCTATAGTAAAAAGTCACGTGATCGAATAAGTTTCTATGTAAAAGGTTTTGTTACGTGAATTTTCAAAATTGTAGAAGAAAAGTGGATCAGAATGGCACCTAAATCCACTTTTGGCTAAGCTTTATACCCTTTTTTCAATACCTTGTATAAAATATCGTCAGCGTCACCTTAGATCGTAATCATCGTAACTCCTCGTGACCAAATTTTAGAGGAGACAAAAATACTGTTTTATTTGTAGTTCTAGTTGGCATACTACCCACCTAAAGTTTTTTTTAACTAGCCTAAAAATGATTTGTTTAGACAGTCTATCTTCCTGTTCAACCGCAGCCTGAGTGCCAGTGACTCAATGACTGAAAGGAGGCCATTAGTGCTCCTAAATAAATAAAGCAGGCCTGTAGATTATCTTTCAGTGTACCGACACATCTGATTGCTGTAAGAGCCTGATAAGCTCTTCGAACGAGTCATACCTCTGTGGTGGTACGGTTTCGACCTTTCGGACAGTCAGTTTGGCATCCGAAATGCGAATTCGAATAGTGGGTAGTACAATACTTTGCGTTCGTTCACTGTCGGAGCAGGATAAGAACCACGGGCGAGTTGTTGCGCTGGCTGTTTGCTTAAAAATAGTAACCGCGTTCAACTCTATCCCCTAGAGGGCGAACCTTTAGGGCGGCTCTTGTATACCATCACTTGTCTTCTTATCTGCAGAAAATTGACAGAGGTCATACGTGTCTAACAAGTACATTAAGGATGCGAAAAGAGAGGGTTTGTTTTCACTGAAGAAGTTCAGTTGCGGAGTTCCACAGCGGTAGGTCTTGGACCCCTCTGCTGTGGAACTTGGCATACAACGCGGTCCTGCAAATCAAGCATCCTGCATTTTTCTAATGTCACACAGGTCGTGAGGTAGGCTGAGAGCCTCCTTCGGGGATGACATCCCAATGATTCATTACGAAAAAATTGCTGCAGCTGTGCTCGCCATGCAGTGCATGGGCTACTTCCGAATCTGGGGGGCTGTTGCAAAGGAGTCCGTTGCCTCTATACGGTACGGGTTCCGTGCGATCTATGATCCTTCCGGGAGCACCTGTCTTGTCAAGTCGAAGAGAATGGCTCGTATTCGACGCAACCTGCAGTACTGGTGGGATTGGTTGGAGGACAGGACAGCAGGAAGCTGCAGCAGCCGTCATGCTGTGATTCGACGCATAGATGCAAAAAAAAGTTGAAAGTAACTTCATGTTAATAAAATATTAGATCTTAATTTAACAACATAACATTGCAAAAAAAAATTAACATTGTTGAGTATGTTATTGTAATTTACTAAAGTAGTAATAAAAACAAAGGCTTATTGCATAGTTTTCGTTCACGTTCGCCTACATCGCACGTTGTATATGAGAATAAAGGGTATAATTACTAAGTTTTCTTGTTTAAAAATCACGGTTTGGGGTTTAGAGGAAAACAAATGGTAAAATGCGGAATACAGTTTTTTTTTTTCGAATAAAGAGGAAAACATGTGAATTCAAAAAACGTTTCTATTGACACCAAAGAGTACTTTTCGCCGAGAAAAGTGGAGTTACAATGTTTGCGATCTAAAGTGATGATAGAACTAGAACTTATTTTTTCAGTTCACCTGCTGTTGAGTGAAATCGTAATTAGGTAAATGACTCCTTGACATGAAAATAACTTTTTTTTTATAATCGTTATAACAAAACCGTTTTTTTTAATACAGCAATATTTGTAGGTGTACTTACAGTGAGCAAAAGAGCGCAGCAAGGTGTAAATTTTTTGGTTTTTAAGAAACAAAAATATTATTTCTATCATATCCCAAATACACATAAGTACTTAAAAAAAAATACACACTCTCGCCTTGTACTAATGTACTCCCTTGCGGGGGTACTTACATGTTATTATTTTTCTGGTGACCTCCCCATATCCCTTTGCCAGCTACGTAACCTTTTGTGACACCCTGTATATGCAGAGTTCTGCAAACTACTGTTCTGCTTTTGAAACACCAAAAAAAAACAGGTCGTCTAACTAAAAGGTCACGTGACCAAAAAAAAATTATATGAAGAAGCGTTTTTTTCATGAATATAAAAAATTACGTAGGATAAAAGTTTTTCAGAGTGACGCCTGAGTAACGCCCTTTCGGCTAACTATACTTTTTTTATTACACGGGGGCAGAGTTTAATACAACACCCTGAACTATTAAACTCTGATAATATTTTCGCGATTTTTTTACATTCTGATTTCATTTCCTGGCTTAGAAATAACATCAATAACATGCTGCACACGTAGGTTTCGGCATAGTATTAAACCCTTTTTGCAACAACCTGTATAAATATCGGCACGGGTACGACTTTATATATAATTAATTATTAAATATTAAAAATACTTTCAAATAAAAATAAATATTTTCGTATCACAAAACAATATTACCTACTTAGTATATTTTTAACAAAGTGGCATGTCTTCACTTTTATGTTTTCGAGTACTATGTTAAAATTTCATGTCATTGTCCGTAGAACGCCCCGCATACCTCAACCCCCCCTCACTAGATTTGACAGATTCTGATTTTCTTCCAGCTTTAGTGACAGCCTTAACAAGCAAAAAGGCTGAACTTTGATTAACTAATTCCGTTTTTGTTGGCAGCAGCTCGATGCGCGATAGTTAGCAACTCAACTCAGGACTCCTTATGTAACTTTGTCACTGAACTTCACAACTATCCGGGCTTTGTTACCTAAAACTGGGCTTCGCTTTATGTCTCCTACGTGCATTGCCGCCTCAACGTCTCTGCTGCCTCTTAGGGGTTATATCGAGAGAGTTGCTCTAGTGCTTTCAAGTCGAACATTCTCTTAACTTCATATGTATGTTTATAATTTCATAGTCATCATTTTATGGATTTAAACTATAGGATAGGTATTTCCCACATTGAATGGTGTTCCAGGAATCAGATATACATGAAACACGAACAAAACACGAAAATGTATTCCGAAACCCAAAGCCGGATGAAGATTACGGGCGTGCGAGAATACCAAGTTGCAAACAAAAGTATTCGGTGCAGCGATACATCATACAATTTGCTCGGAAAAGCACTATTTCCCGAAATCGAATATCTAGGAGGTGGCTTGTTTGTCGCAAACACATTCCGGCCCGCAGTGCGACGGGATGCGAGTACTCGGGTGTATGCGAGCCGCGGACAAGTAGCATCGATCAAAAACACCAAGTCTCACATTTCCGAGTGCTCAGGCATCCATTGCTCCTTGCTTCATATCCGGCTCGGAGGACCATTTGTAAGGAGCGCTGCTGGTCTTGAGTCTCGGCCCGTTTGACGTTTCCGCCGGATTTTCCGAGTTGACTGATTTTGAGATATTCAAGTGCAGTTATTCGGATTACTGGGAATTAATCTTTTACAGATTTCTATGGAGTTTACTATCAATACTATTTACTAGAGGGGGTCAGGAAGTTATGGTGACGAAAATATTTCTGTTAACCAATCGTATTTCGATGCAAGACATAAGTCACAGAAACTGGGAGTCGAAAGATTCCTTGCATTTTTGTTGTATGTAGGTAGTGCAACAAAGCCGCGAATGACCATTCCTAGTAAAAAAAAACATCTTGTGGGTGCTAATACCGCGGTTCTCGTAATTATTAACCATGCACTACGGAGGAACTTTTAAATTTCCTGGAAGTTATTCTTTCATCAGGCGTTCCTCACATCATCATTATCCGGAAAAGTTTCCCTAATAGCCTTTCCTTAGCGGAGTTTAGCCTCTATAATTAAAAGTTGCGGGTTAGTTTTACGTTTTACCTTCCCTCATTAAAAGTGCGCAGGAGAAATTAAATATTTATCCAAGATTAAACTAAATATTGTGGGCCTGGGGATCAATACTCACTCACCCAGGGTGAGCAGGGGCTACCATGTATATTTCACACTTAGTAAAAATATCTTACCATTACTACGAAAATCGGATTAGATAAGTAATATGCCGATCAAAAAAAAGAAGCCGATAATATAAATAATAAATAATAATAAACACTCACACCTTGTCCATACTAAGCCGATAATAATCGTGTTGTATGGACCTTTCGCCAGCCACAATAAAAAATCTATTATGTTTCGCCCACAGAGTTGACTCTCAGTCCTTAAAGTTAAGTTAAGTATAGTTAAAGTTAAGCATAATACTATCTAGCACAACAATAGTATCCTTCTGTATACGTATAGGTATCTATTACCAGAACCAGCCACCTGTATAAGTTTATGCAAACTAACTTTTGTTACTGTTGCATTTTGTTTACTCGCGCGCACAGAATTACTCCCTCGGGTGTAATAACTTTTGATTGCAAATAGTTTAATTACATTTGTTTAATTGTAACGCTATTACAACGCGTTTTGAGTTATAAATCGGATCGTTTACATCGATAATAATTCAAATGATGGCGGTTCCAATGTTATTAATATGTTATCGTTTAATAACGGTTTTTGCTCACCGCTCAATTGGCCATGAAATAGTTTTGAGTTTGCCCGGGTTGGTTGAATATTGGAAGTAAATTTTCCACAATTTCTCTGGATACAAGGTTTTTGGGTGTTAAAGAGTTACTAAAAGAGTTACTAGTATTTATTATAATTAAAACTAGATCTAACGAATACAACATAAATGAGGCTGGGGAACTTGATCTATTTTTATGCCGGTCTTTGGCTTTGGTTGAGGAAAGCACAAGCACACTGTCCACCGTCTTATTATTCTTCAAATTCCGTCTCCTAGCGGAAGTTGTCAATCATTGCTTTCTTCCACTTTTAATCACTGTAAGTATAGTAGATATATACCTACTATCTCATATGTAACTTACATAATTTAAGGCACTAACACAAAAAAAATACTGACAAAAAACAGTGCCGGCAAGAAAATTCTGCTGAATATAACTCTGCATTTTTGTCTCGTACCAAAATTCATCAGGAATTTCAGAATCGCTATGTATGTCTCTAAGAGGACAGGTTTTTTTTGCGTGTGCCTTCGGTCCTGCAGCTCGTTCTACTAATTGTTTTTTCGTTTGTTGGTACTGGAATAGGTATCGAAAAACACAAAAAGTATGTTTGAAATACTTTTTTGGTCTCTACTCTTTCTTCTACTACACCTTGTACCATATAGGTGTATTTATTCCTGGTTTTAAAGTTTGGCATCCTAAATTCCGGCTGCCGCGGTTCCAACCGAATATGTTTTGCTTCTGTAATCCTAATCCTAATTCGGAACAACATAAGCGGGCGGTGAATTATGTTGCCGTGACATGATGTTGTGTACAATCTGAAACATATCCAGCGCAGGTTGGCATCGACAGGGCGATTCCGTTTTATGCTTTTATGCTCATGATTTTAGATGTCATATTCCGTGACTTAAACTTTAGTATCGTGAATCATTGTTTGCAATAATTATCTATCCTGGTTTTGACTTCAAGAATTAGTTCTTAGTTCTAAGTATTATCGACAACCGAAAAGGTATGGTAGAGCACCTTTAAACTTTTTTTACTTAGCACTGACAATTAAAACTGAGAGAAGTTTCTTCGCTAGCCTACAATCTTGTAAGTCGACTCATAGGAACACTTTTTCCGTACAGGTATATCATTATGTACGCTGGATTATGAATCGTTTCGGTTGCCGGAATACTCGACCCGTTACTGGTATGAATGGAGGAGTTATTCGGGTGGTGTTGTTTTGGCACGATTCGGCTTAGATTTATGCCCCCACATCAAATGCACTCATAAACAGAGTGCCGTCGTCCAGGCGGATCATGGCGATTGTTTTAGATGGCATTTCCTTACGGATCATTGCTGTTGTATAGGGTCATATAATATGTTTACTGTATATGTTACATACACACACTAAATGTTGACATGTTAGAAGAAAGCTGTTGCTATATGTCACTTAACATTCGTAAAGTACCGTCATTAGCATCCTTAAAAATATATTTTTTTCTTAACATAAACTAAAGAAAATACCTATTTATTGTCTGATGACTGTAACAAATGTCAACGGGTTATGTACTTATTTATTATAAAAACAATAGTTATTAGTTAATTAATTTAGGCTGAGACTAAATGTGTAAAGCGGAGGGCAGGAGTTTCAAGCGCTTCTTGACAAGAGGCAAGCGGCTGATCACTTATGATCAGAAAAGATCATAGCCATTATCAGTTCGCACTCGGCGGGCACATCGCGTTCAAGCTATGATGCATGGCTCTTCTCGCTGTTTTGTAGACACGGTTTATTGTTTAAAGTCCGCGACAGTGTTGTGTGGCTGATGGCCGCAGAACGAGGCTAAATCTAGATAGGAACGACAGCGGCACGCCCACACGAATCGACAATGTGTGAGTGTGTGTGGTCGATGTATTTCAGTTGGTCTGTCTGTTTTATCTAATCTCCATTTTTTTTGTTCCCAGGTAAGGGTTGCTCTGGCATGCTGTAGGAACCAGGTCACGTGTGCACGTGATGAGGTATTAAAATTATAGTTTGAATTTTACATAATGTCGAGGTATGAGTGTATTGTTGCAATGCAATGATATCTCTGTGTCATGTGAATGGAAATCTGATAGCCATGTGTTTTCTGTTCTGTGCATATTGATAATCATGTTTCAACGTTTAACAATTAATATAAAGTTACAGTTTTCGATAATTGGCATTATATAAATATAAGTGAATGGCTTTATATAATATTTTTGTGATAAATAGTACGATGGTTGTAAAATGTATCACCTGATTATTTGCTTTCTGGAAACTGAATAACAAATTATTTATAAATCTGATATGTAGAGAAATGTGGTATGGACCTAACCATGGAGGACTTACATTATTCATAAACTCTGCTTTAAAACTGAAAATGGCAATTCGTGCTAGGATATATTTTTATTAATGTATAAATATATAATCGTCTCCTAATCTAGCAGTCTCCACAAATTCGCATGTCTCGGTGTCAACATGTTTTCCACCAACCACCGACGACGTATCTATTTAAAGTTTCACATGCCACCTGAAATCCGTTCATATAGAGTGTTTCAAAAGTGTGAGGCGACTCAGCACTTTTTGTCTAGTATTTGAAAGAAAGAAAGAAATAAAGAAACATTTATTTGACACACTGAACAATAAAAAACAGAAAACAAAAATGAAAAGAATACTACAAAAAATATATATGAAAAAAAACAGAAAATAATACAATACAAACAAACAAGGTTGATGATGAAACAAGGTTGCTGTCCAGAGTGTCAAAAAGGCACCAGCTCAGCGTGTGCGAGCAATGAAGTGGGATGATTGCAGCTTCAGTGAGATAGAAACTTTTACCTAGTGGGTGGAACTTTTTCTTTGCCTGCGAGTGTAGTAAAGACACGTGATCAAATACATTTTAATTTTGCCAATTTTCGACTGTCGTAGAACAAAAGTTTTTCAGAATGACACTTTGAGTCATCCCCTATCTAACCTTACACCCTTTATTGTACTTATACAAACGAACCTAGGCAGGCGCTGCCTATAGAGTAAACACGAGTCTAGTATCCAGATGGCGTCTAGGTATTTGTGCTCAAACGGTTGGCACTGAGAGGCACTTACATCGAGCCATGTTTGCCGACACCTGCCGTCGAGACGGCTGCTACACGACATTTTTAGACTAAGCAATATTTAGATTGTACGATCCTTGCGCATCGCTTATGTTAGAACTTCCTTCCATGTGTAAGAACATCACTTATATTTACAGAGGTTAAGCATTGCGTATTGATGGCATTGCATTGGTGGGATATTTTTATTTGAGAACTGCAAAAGTCGCACCGTCAGCAGTGTGTCCTGGCTTTGGCCACATGCCAAACTTACGCCAGTCAGTAACCCAACCTCTAGACCCTGTTGACTGTTGATCTTACCTATCTATACACATATATTTGCCAAAACTTAACGTAATTTATGTCGGTAACAAACAGCGTTGGATTGGAAAACAACATTTGCCATGTAACAATATCAAACAACATAGCAAGTTGCAGTCTATCGCTATATGCAGTGTGTATTCGGTATTAGCATAAATCTTCGTTGCGAACATACGGCGCGCTGTATCAAGTTGAAACTTATTTACCGACAGTATATGTACGTACTTTGCGAGTTACAAGTTCGCCTGTCGATTATCGTTCGGTTTCATATCAAAGGACTGAGAGTTTGCTGCAGAGTTAGCTGATATTGACTGCTTGACTTAGTTTAATTGCTTTTTGTGTTCAGCGTTTAGTTTGCGTCTCCGTGGGTGGTTCAGATGTGTTCGTGTATTAAGCCGGCTTTTTCCCGGCGGGATTCGCATGTATTTAGATTTATTAATTGGGATTCCGCGATTAAAAGCAGTCTATATTATAATGGGGAAATACATTTTAAAATCGGTTTATTGGATTTTGAGTTCCATTCGAGTTAAACCATTACAAGTAAACCATGCGAATTTAATATAATATTTAATGCAAACACTAATAAATAAATACTACTACTAAATAACTAAATAAATACTATACAGTATTAGATTAAAATATGATAACTTACGTGCATTAAGCCGAGACCCCGAGACACCCCCGACTCTGCTGTATAGTGTCAACTGCACTCGGCCGCCGACTGCCAACGCGTCGAAAATTCTTTAAAAGCTCTCGTCTTTACGACTTGGCGTGTGAAAACGAAAAAAATCGCTGTTAAACTGTTTACGAACGACGTGATCGAACGTAATCCCGCCCGCGCCCGTTCCATTTCCGGCCAATTACGTGACTTACTGGCCGAATGTGGCCCAGTGGTCAGGGCGGACAGGCTTCTATACAAAAGTTCGTAATAACAATTGTATTTTGATGGATACGTAATCAGGATTTCTTAAGTAAATAGGTACGTCCCGGATAGGTAGTATGTGTTATGAATCTGGTATTTGTAAAATAAAAAAACATTTTATAATAGAAATTTAATTCATGCATTTTTCTGAATCCATATGTTGGTACACTGTTAATAATTTATTTACGGATCACCTCGTTGAGAGAGTCCTACTTATTTATTTATTGATAAAAAGGACGTTTGAGACCTTAAAACATTATTAAGAAAGCCTCTTTTTATGACACAAAAGATGACTTTATTTTTATGGGGCGTAAAGTGCCCCGTTTATGGCTGTGGGTCGGTAAAATTTTTCCCTCGAGTTTCACCACTCTGTTAATGACATTACGAGCCCACTTAAATTGAGTAGTGAGAGATAACCTTTAAGAAAGGCTCTGCTATACGATACTAGCCTTTCCCACTGGCTGATGTGATTTTATCCTAGAAATTTACAAAACTAAATTAAAAATATACCTAAGGGTTCAGCAGATTATAGCGATTACCACCCCGAGTAAAAAAAAACAACAAGATTTAAAGTTGAAAGATACTTGAGAATTTAAAATCAATAGAGTTTCCATATACATTTTCTTACGATTAATTAAATATTATTCAACTCTTACTGCGTACTCTCATATCCGTTATCATTTGTGGAGTGTACACGGGACAAGCATATCGCCATGATTAGACAGACGACACTGTAAGCTACAATCACGCTAATGACGTAAACTATCTCATCTCCACTTCCTTAACATACACATGTGATATCTGATTGTGAGGCCGAGATCCACAGAACTACTAACGGACCGTATTCGATAGACACAAGAGTGATTAATTCAATTCTCCCCGCAATCCGGCGCCGCTAATAAATTAATCTACTCGACGGATGACTGTCACTGTCACATTACGGCCATTGCTGCCCATCTGATGGCAATAGCCTCACTCAGATAATATGTATATTAATTTACTAACCGTAGTCAACCAATGCGTACTAAACCTTTTGTTGGACCAAATTCGGCGGTCTTTACAAACTTACTTTTCTGAACGTCAAGTAAGGGCATAAACATAACCATGATAGCTACTCAACGATTACTGCAAGTGGTGCCTAGCAGTGAAGTATTAGTCAAAGTCACAGGGAAAAATTAATTAATGGAGTTTCCAAGAAATTATCAATTTTATTGTTCCAGCTCGATGGCGAAAGAAATTAACATGACTGTCTAACGAAAGATAATTAAAACTTTTCTCGAACGACGCGAACGTTTTATTTTTATTTTAATCAAGTTGAAAATAAAACTTCCGTTAATTGTTACAAAGTTAAAATTTAAAACTATAATGGAAACACGTCGAGTGTCGCCTGAATAATTTTGCGCTGAATAAAATTGATGTAGGGTTCTCTGAGTACCGGGCCGGTGTCGGCAGCACTGACTGTGAGCGCTATTAATTAAAAGCTGATATTCGGCGTCATTCCTCGCGATAACCCCCCCGAGCCCCGTGAGCCATAGACAGAGGACGAGATGCTATCGCTCTGTCCAACTGTTTGACGTCCAACTTCACAAAATTGTGACAACCCTAGTCTGCCTCCGCCTATCTTGTTAATGAAAATTGTTATCAGTAAAAAAAAACCCTGGCAGAATTTCTAGTTCTTTTCACGATCCTTTGGGCGACCGATGGCGATGTTTGTAATTTCAGTAATTAAAACTTTTTGACATTCCTTAAATGCGAGTGACATTGCTTTGTTGTGCTTTGTTATTACGGTAAAACGAACAGTAAGTTTTACGTGCATTTGAATATAAGTTTGTCCGTACTAGTTTGTTATTTAAACAAAAGCGGAGTTGGTTCAGAATATAGTTGCTACTCAGAGCTGTATGCTGTTAAATAAGTAATGCGGACGCTTTGTGAAACTGAATCGTAAAAACAATTAAACTAGCAGCGTTTTGACGAGTTTTATTTGCAAGATACAACTTGCTACTTCGCTAAATAAATTGAGCTATTAAATAGCCGCCTTCGAAGTCGCAACGAATGAGAATAGAATCACTATCCGTTCTCGGAAAAGAAAACTTTGAAGGCTCTGTACATTCTGGCACTTCAGCTATGTGGGATGGCTCGTCAGCGGATAAATACCTGTACCGAGAAATTGTTAAGTTGCTTCCCGAAAATGTAGACAGAGAGGATTTTTTCCGTTTATCTAGACATAGAAATTCTATCTATCCAGTCTGTATGGCCACAGCGATGGGACCTAAGTATTTAGTACAGCAACTTCGGTTTTAATTAAATATATAGCACAGAGATCTTACAACATAAATTCATAACTTGACATTCAATTGATTCATAGTTGCGATATTAATCTCCTCTCTATCGTATGTCCCAGTGCATAATTTACTGTTATTGTTACATTACTACCTTCCTCCCTGCTAATGGTTGAACATTTATAATCCCCATAAGTAGCTCTGTCAACTATGTACCTTAATAGAGGAATAACTAGGGTTTATGTTCCTGTCGACAGGTTCACGGTTTTCAACGCTAATGTAATATACACAAATTAAGTTAACAAATGAACAATGAAATGTTGATGTCTCGTTTGATTGTGTTTTTAGTCTCGTTTCAACAACTTGAATAATAAATAGATAACCATACTAAACGTACTTACTGACAATTAAATTATAATTTCTGTCTAATACCTAATACTTTATAAGAACCTAATTATATTTTACATCGTAAACGTTCAGGTTCATGTTAAAAATATATTTTACTAGCTGTTTCCGCGCGCTTCGCTTCGCCTTAAAAAGTTTTCCCGTGGGAATTCCGGGATAAAAAGTAGCCTATGTTCTTTCCCAGGGTCTAGACCGTATGTATACAAAATTTCATTCAAATCCGTTCAGTAGTTTTGGCGTGAAAGAGTAACAGACAGACAGACAGACAGACAGACACAGTTACTTTCGCATTTATAATATTAGTTAGGAAGTTAGGATTAGGATTAGTAAAAACTTTTGAAATATTATTTTTTAACATTAGTGTCAGCCGGATGTCTAGAATAGTGTCGACATCCTTACAGTAGACCTGCGGAGCGCGTGCACAGAACTCGCCGTGCACTCCCGCGCCTGAAGTTGTTCTTTGAGAAACTCTGTACTTTCCCGCTTTTGTGCGCCGCCCAGTAATTAATGTTGGACGACTGAGCGAAATATTTCACCACTCTTCCGAATATTTCTCCACTTTTCTTGTCTCGTTTTCTGTTACGGAACTGCAGGTGGCGGGGATTTCATTTGTTCTGTATAAAATCTTGCCATAAGTTATCTTTTCACTGTGTTGTATTGTAAAAATTGTGTTTGACCCATCACGGTTATAATCCCGATTACAATTGGTCAACACACATACCTAACTGTTGGTAAGCTAAAACACACCGTAGAACAGAACGGGCGGGGGTCTAAAATAACGTGAACTTGTTCAAAAGTGTTGGAAAAAAATTACTTCTGATTCACAAGCTAAGCCCTATATTCTTAGAACACCTAAACCTTATTATCTTCTCATACGGTTTTTTTACATTATAATAATGTCCTCCTAGCCGAATTTCGACCACGGCGGCCAATCTCAATTGAGATCAGCCATCTACGCAGGAGTAGATTATAGTGCCCAAGTGTGTGCGCAGTACACAGGAGCACTCTCTGTTCCATCACTCTCATAACCCAATGGGACGGATTGACCGACACGACTGGAGAGAGCTAGGCGCAGGACCGACTGCTTTACATGCCCATCCGACAGCATGGATCGTTACACTGTTTCGGACATCAGGTGATCAGCCTTCTATGTCCTAACCAAACTTAGAACCACAATTTAGAAACACAAATTGATGGTCCCACCCGGGAATCGAACCCGGGACCTCTGGGTCATGAAGCGAAGCTTCTACCACTAGACCACAGAGGCAGACATTATACACAAAATACAAACTCCACGAACGCGACGATGCAACGTCCATTTTATGTTCCACTATACTCTATGCGTCACCATTCAAACCCTATAAATTCTAAATCTCAACCGTAGACTTGCAAGGTTATATGCATATTATTAAGAATTTTGCAGGTTTACTTTATGAAAGCTGAAGGGAAAGACATGGTGTACATAAGCTATTTCATTGCCTGCGACATTCTCTATTCAGAAGACATAACTTAAACCTGAGTATAGAGAGCAGGGTTTCCGCTCTATATTACGTATTAGACTTTACTAAGTTCGCTCTTGACACCCTGTTTAATCCGAAACGTAGCCTATGGCGAATACTCATATAGCGACGGTGACCATACGACACAGTTTTACAGGACAAATTGCAAGTGTAACAGAACATATTGAAGGCTGGTAAAAAAGGTTCTTAGTTTTTAGGGTTCCGTAGCCAAAATGGCAAAAACGGAACCCTTATAGTTTCGTCATGTCCGTCTGTCCGTCTGTCCGTCTGTCACAGCCGATTTACTCGGAAACTATAAGTACTACAGTGATGAAATTTGATGGGAATATGTGTTGTATGAACCGCTACAAAAATATGACACTAAATAGTAAAAAAAAGAATTGGGGGTGGGGCCCCCCCCATACATGTAACTGAGGGATGAATTTTTTTTTTTCGATGTACATACCCGTGTGGGGTATCAATGGAAAGGTCTTTTAAAATGATATAAAGTTTTCTAAAAAACATTTTTCTTAAAGTGAACGGTTTTTGAGATATCAGCTCTCAAAGTCGTAAAAAGTATGTCCCCCCCCCTCTATTTTTATAACTACGGGGTATAAAATTCTAAAAAAAAATAGAGGTGATGCATGCTAATTAACTCTTTCAACGATTTTTGGTTTGATCAAAGTATCTCTTATAGTTTTTGAGATAGGTTGATTTAACTGTAAATTATATTTGCTGCTACGGAACCCTTTGTGCGCGAGCCCGACTCGCACTTGGCCGGTTTTATTAGATAATTTTTATTCGTGTCGGCGTTGGTTTCGGTCTGTGAAATTCACAGATAAATATGTAATGGTTATTTAGGTTAGTTAGTACAATTCTTCATGAATAAGTATCATAGATACTTATATATGTATATTGAATCATCATTTAATCAGTCAAATGCCCGTCACCTGTACCTACCTGTGTTTTTTAAAGTGTAGTAAAAACAACATTCCCTACAAAGCCTTGAAAACTAAGAAATACAAAAAAAAATCCCTATTAAAACCGTATTTTGCAGACACCCTACACGAACTCTGATTAAGAGAAGTTGGTGCATTCCGTGACTCGTGCAATATTGCGAGTGTTCAACGCTAGTTATACGCTTTTACAAGTAATGAAGTGAACCTACATATTTCAGGGAGCCCTACGTCGTGGGTGCCTAGACGTGATGAGTTTCAAACTCATGGGCCAACTTACAAATTATCTCGTGGTGAATGCTCTTTAAGTTGGAGTTTTAAGAACTATTAACCTGTGGAATCCCGTGCAATCAGACACAATTAAAAATCTGTTTCACAAATAGAGTTAGAGATGCCATTGCGCTTAATTTTTAAAAATATACCAGTATTTTATAGACGAATTTTACCAACATAACGTATAAATACTACTAGAATTTGTAGTTTGTGTAGTGAATTTTCTTTTATTCGTATGTAGGTATGTACGTACTTATCATAATTTAAATTTTAGTCCTAGTTATTTAGTGACATAGCAATATATATTTTTATTTTTTGTACACCTCATATCAGTTTTTGCTTTACAACCTGTGGGTTTACTGAAAGAAAAGGCTTTTACCATTAAGATTTGTACACGTTTTTATATATTTGTGTAATAAATAATATCGCCCCTTTAAATTCGTTCAATGAAATAAAAGGTGCACTCAGTATTGCTCAAGTGTCGCACAGCGCGAGGTTTATACTTTTCACCAACAATTTATACGACGACAAGTAACTCTGGCCACATGGGCTGGAATTTATCTTATTGTGCAATACCAGAGGAAAACAAAGCGAAAATGTGGTTCAAAGTTTTTAACCAATGATTCTTACAGTTTCATCAGTGCATTATACCTACGTTTATGTTTATTCGCGGCCGTCGCAGAATATAATTATGTAGTTGTGTATTCTAAAGTAATATTATATTGACGGCGTTAAATATTATATATAATATATATATTTACTAAATAAATAAATAATATGAGTTATAAATATTATTTTATATACTCTTGAGGATGGATGGACAAGGCCGAGGACGTAGTGGTTGATCACATCGTCATATGGTACTAACGATTGTTTGTATACCACTTGTGAAGTTTATTCAGTTCTATACCAAACCCGTTTTACTATAAAACTTATCTTATTACGCAATGGCAATAGGCCCACCCCCTATTACATTGATTGGGACTAACATAACACTTTGGCGAAAAGTGCGTGCAGCAATGCACCTCTGCCTACCCCGCAAGGGAGTACATTAGTACAAGGTGTGTGTGTTTTTTTTGTTTTTTTATCTTATTACGCGTAATTATAGCAATGAACGAATGAGGCTTGGTAATTACTCAAATGAACACCTGCAGCTTGAAGCCTCGCAGTTCACAAACACCGATACCATTTTCAGAAAACCGCGTCCGCAGACGTAATTAATTAAACAAACATTTAGTGTTTAAAATAAACTCGGGGATACTGATTTATTGTTGCAGCTTTTTGTTAATTAATTGCACTGTATTATTTTGGGAAGACTACATTTTGTATTACGTGCGAAACATTTAAATTAACATCCATCATACCTGCCTTTACAAAATACTGTGTATTTTTATTACTACTGTATAATCACATGATTTGAAAGAATCTTATATTGTTATAATTCTGCTTATCACATTCTCATTCGTAATAATATAATGAATTGCACGAGCAAACACTAACTTTGCTAAAACAACTAAATCCGTAGACGACTAATTAATTGTTGGTAAATAAACCACTCCACGTCTCTTGCAGATCAGATACGTCTACTGTACGAGTACTGTATCTAAGTACAAGTCGCTTAATAGCGGAAATTAATAACTTCTAAGTTTGAATACCGGCAATAGGTTAGTGCGTACCATAAGTTTCAAAATTCAAATTCGGATTGCAGATTGTGGATTAGGATTGCTTATTAATTTGCGTTGATTGTCTCCGCCTGGAGGTCCCGCCAGCTCCCGTCCCGCGTACATTTGACAATGAAATTGAGATTTTAGCAAAGCGCAAAACTCGACGAATGCGGGCATGCCCAACCGCAAACTTTAAATCAAAACGTTGGCGTATATTCTCGTAGCTAACTTTTAATTGCGGTTCCTTCCAGTTATACAGTTAATGTCTGTACGAAAATTCATGTTAGAGTTTAATGAATTTCATACTACAAATTTGGGGCGAGTTTCCCAAATACGTTATGATGATATTTCTCGGCCGAGCCAGTGCCTGCACGCCGGCGTTCGGTTGTTTATTCTCAGCCGGTGGTAAATCTGCTTAATGTGTATTAAACTTGTTAATTTACAAATGTATACTCCATGGGCAAAGATAAAATTACACGGATTCCCCCGCTGTTTGTCTAATGAGATGTACACGCTGTAAACATTATCAGATTTCAACGTATTGTTCTCTTCTCATTAAAGTTATGAACTATTATTTTCCAATTTTAATTGACGTAAGCTGTGTAGCTTAACAAAGTTCATGTGTTAATAATTGTAGAGATCAAATAATATCTGCACGTCTCGAACTAGATTATCTTAATTTGTGCTGTCACATCAAATATACAAATTGATAACGGAGATATGTCGGGAGATGGCAATATATGCGGGCGTTCAGGCCCCCGGGAGCTTACGTCACACACATTATGTCGTAACTCATAACATAATAGAAGATGAAGCGACTAAGCTATTTATAAACTTGGGAATGCGTGTGATGTGATAAAAGAAGTCTGTTATGTGATGTGTCTTAATAATGTTAGAGAATTTTCCTTTTTTCTATTGCTACTTGCAAGAAGGTATACTTACGTTGATTATTTATCTATCTACATGGGCATTGATGGTGAAGATCAGTTTCAGGAGTCATATTATATTTATATTAGCATTAATTATAGTAGCATTTTTCGTTAAAATGCATATTCGTATGGAAATAAGATAGGCTCAAATAAATAGCAATGCATAGCAGCATGTACCAGTAGGTATAAGCAGCAGCTTTATCCTTTCAGTTCCAATGCAATTGCGAAACCATAGGCCACGTACAATTTAACGGACGAGTGATTTAACGCGTGTCGCTGTCACCGCTCCGTGCATGAGCTACATTTGACACTCGCAAGCTTCTCCATGTCGATGCAGGACAGTCACCGAGATAATTGTCACTTGAACACGCTGTAGCAAAGTTAACACGATTAACTACTGCCGGAGCGACGGCCCGTGCGCGACTGTACTTCGCCCGAACGTCACTCAATCTGGAGTTACTCCGCACGCGATACGGCGACGTGTATCTGCTGATAATGTGCTGTCAGACCTTTGTTCTAAAGCCCCGATGAGGCTCTTTGAACTGACAGGTAACGGGTGGGCTTAGGTATATTATATATGTGTAGTGATCTTTATCTTGTGTACACACTAGGGTCGGTCGATGACGAAGACGTAAAATTTACCTACATGTGCAATGATGCCGGAATTCGCCGCATTGTGTGTACGCAGAAATATTAGTGGGCTTCTACTCGTATGTAGTACAAGTGAAACGTGTGACATTTACTGACACCAAGTCTATGATATAGATTCTATGAGATATTGGAATAGGCGCCAAAGCTCACCAAAATTGACACAATGTGAAACGAATTGAACCGGAGGACGAAATTGACGCTTTCGTATCGACAACAAGTTACTATCGAAATATTAAACGGCCAGCCTACTCGACGGTTTGACGTACCGTTCGTTTCCAGGGCGAATTGTAGCAAACGTCCAATCAGAAGTGGCCTCGGGGGTAGAGTTTTAACAGGCTCGAATCAAAGGTGGTGGCGCGCGGTGAGGGGTCGGGCGTAGCTGGTGAGCGAATGCATTCCGCGCCAATACGAGCGCTTTGCAACCTCGCTGTGACACATGAGTATTGCAATTTCCGATCGCGAGATCGTTTAAGTTGGCACGGGATCGGCGATGTATTAGATATGAGCGTTGAACTACGAAGGAAATTATTTACGCTCTATTGATAAGAGCGATGTGGGACTCGACCGTCGCCCGCCGGAGCTGAAGAGCTACTTCAAAGGAATACCGTCCATATATTAAACTCATTTTTTATGATTTTTAATCTTTGCTCATCTCTCAACGAGTGAGGGTTCTGTACATCTTTTTAATCATATGTAGAAAGAAAAAATATTTCTTACATAAAATCCAAAAAGTGCAGTCTAAAAAAAGATCTCTTTATTGTTGCACCTAGCTAGCATTTTCCCGTCAAGATTATGTAGTGTAGGTGGCGACGACTCGACGTGGCAGCTCACTGGAGTAGCTCTCGAGGGCGCGTGAGAGACAAGAGCCGTGTTGTACCTCCGCACTACTGCCGCCAGTACATGAGGGGACGGGAAACTTACAACATCTCCACTTTACTCTAGGAGACCTTAAATAAAGAAAATAGCTTACTAGACACTTTGGGAGGGCGGGATGTAAGAGTATGGAAAAAGGCCAATTTATTTTAAATTGTAAAATTTAATTCAAAAAAATAAAATAGTAGAATAAAAATACCATTTAGCTAATGAAAAATCATTGGTTCTAATTGGCAATACATCACAGCATCAAGCCGCCGCGCCGGCACTCGTGCTGTAAATAAATCGGCGAAGCAGCGATATACGTGACACTGGACAATTGTCAGGGGGCATCAATTAGAGGGACTGACAGGTTAATTAGGTATTGCTATCAATTCGTTTGTATTAATGGAACTGACTGTACCTATTGGATTTTAAGTGGTCAGTGTGATTGTATTTTAGGTCTTTGGATGTAGAGAACAAATATCTGTGTTTAAACAAATATCTGCCCCAGCCGGGAATCGAACCCGGGACCATCGGCTCAGTAGTCAGGGTCACTAACCACTACGCCCCATTCGGTCGTCTTGGATGTGCCCGTAAAATGGCAATAGGCCCGCCCCCTATTACATTGGGACTAACATAACACTCTGGCGAAAAGTGGGTGCAGCAATGCACCTCTGCCTACCCCGCAAGGGTGTACATTAGTACAAGGCGTGAGTGCGTGTGTGTTGGATATAATATGGTTAAATGCTATCGTCATTGGTATGAGTAACAATTGTATTAATCTTTATAGTGCTACTTGCGCATTTGTAATATAATTAATAGGAATCAGGTAACCAAATGCATTAATAAAATAACAGTGTAACATGAATAAAAAAATATTAACTTTATTTATCGAGTAAAATATTTAACACAAATCACTATTTTACAGATTTCCAGTTATTAAAGCTTTTTAGTACAATACGTACACGTCAATTTAATATGATGTTTAAAATACATACAACCATTATAATGCGTTAAAATAGGATCGGAAACGATTTTTAAAAGTTTCTAGGAATAAGTGCTATAATATAATATGTTACAGACAGTTATTGATATTTCTAGTTATGTCTACAGTTATCACGATGTGTTCCGAGTATTGATAACCAAACCGGAAAACGTCGCCATTAAACCAATGGGTCTAACAAATAAAATGTGGTTTAAGTAAAGGGTGAAATTAGTCAATGATGTCAATCGAAAACAGGTCAATATACCTAATAGGTATAATCGCACACACCTTCAGATAACTAAAGCTGTCGGTTACACTGACCTCTGCCCTTAATCATAATTATTGATAAAATTCGCCACATTTACCTGATATTTACCACAGAAATTCCATTTACAAGCGAATATGTACTTTTGACAGTTTGAACAATAAAAGCAGTTACGATACAAAAGAGAACAGAATAATATAAAATAAATGTGAATTTTTCGCCAACTACTTACTAGCGAATATGTGAGAACAAAAGATATGAAAAGTTAGGAGGTGTCAAAGTTTGTTCTGACAATTGTCTGGAGAGTCCGAGAGGCCCTGAGTGGAAAGTGGGAAGTAACAGTTTCATATAAGTTTGTAGTATTAGGTTAGCGTCACGGTGGCTGAACAAGAATAGAAGGCATTCTTATGGTTGTATATGGCGGTCCCAAAGGATAATTTCCTAGTAGTCAAGTCACTCACATGTTGAAAACATCCCGGTTCATAGTGTTCATACAGCTCGTCAGATTTAGGTAAAATTAATTTGTTTCCTGGTATAAATAAATACTGGGAACTTTTATGATTTACTTAATAGTTCCTAGTATCATAAGACCTAAATATTGTAGCGTACTTAATTCTAGGAAATCCTAAATCGCTAATTAGTCTGACATCTCTATCTTATAATAAATCAATTTATTTTCAGATTATCAAATCTTTACAATGTGTCCTTAGCCTATGTTAGTAAACAATATAGTCACCATTTTTTTAAGTAAAATAATAACCAAAATATTATAGAATTATAACTTTAAGGTATACAGACAGTAGAATTATAATAAATGCTTCCTTCCTGACTTCAGCACATAAAAAAATACTGAGCTTTGTAGTTTATGATTGAACTTTTCGTCATGTTCATAAAATAATGGTCACTTGATTTAGGTTTCTTCTCAAGAACGCCTTAATCTTAAACTAATACAACAATACAATAAAAATATCATGAGAAGGTCTAATAGTGACTTATTTCCACGTTATAATTAAGTATCTTCATAAAGTACAGTCACATATATGATATGACTAACTCTTTAGTTATGCAAGACAATGCCCCATCCCCTTAGTTTGGGGCAGTCGAGAAGTAATACATTAAGGGGAGCATTGAATGTGGGACATTTGTTGAGTGGCTGCGACACACTCATATTCACATTTCAGAGCTGTGTTCCGTGCTGGATGTGGCATTACATTTAAGCAAGAATATTCACAAGACCGACGACCTTAGACAGGTGTTGTACACACTTGTGGCGCTCCTTGGGAGAGGCCTATGTCCAGCATTGAACGATTACAGGCTGATGATGATCAAGGTGATTATGAAGAGTATTTAGTATAGTGTGTCTTGGAGACCAACTAAATAGTTTCACGAGTTATGCTCCGTGCGTAGGTTTGTCTAAAGTTTTTCAAAGTTTGCAAAGTGTGTTTCGTTGTGAGACCGACGCCGTTATTATTGTTAAGTATAGGTATTTTTTATCCAAAAGTGCGCCGGACTTTTTTTAGTAATAATTAATTCCTACATCACTCGGAGAAAACGATATATTCATATGTATAACAAAAATATTTAAATAAAATTTGAATATTCAGAAAATTCTAAACATAAGTTACTGCATCTTAACCGTAACACCCGTGGCACTTCCTAGCTCGAGGTTGATTAAATTGTCACCTCTTCTGGAGCATTCCTTAATGGGGTATTTTAGTTTCCGAGTGCATTTGTAATAGTCATATGTAGGAGCTAGCGAGTGCCGGTGACGTTGCAATATTCCATTTTGAAATCTAACAGCGTTAAATGGAGTACCGGGGCGATGCTGTGCTAAGTGAAGGAGGTATTATAGCAGACCACTGTTATATTTCAACTGAATGTAAATAAGTACCTATGTGTGAAAATGATTTTTGATACGTAGGTACATTATTCTTAATTAAATGTAAGCATTGATTCGGGATGATTTTTTTTAACAAAAATAAATACAATTTTATCATTAGCTAAAATAACTTCCATAAACTGTTTACGGTATTTCATATAAAACCCTAAAAAGTTCACAAAGTGCCGCTGTGATGTATTCGCAAAGGACAACACATACCATAAACAAATTCTAAACGGGAATTTCCCAAAAACAAGAAAGAATGTTTAGGCATTCTTCACTGGACGCTCCTAAATATCCGCTAACATATTTTGTATTGTAAAAACAACATCGAAATTACCAATAAAATTGCTTACTCAGTAGGTCGAAATGGCACGCGGACGAAAAATGTCGTACATTGTGACAGATGCCTGATTGAAATAATATTCCTTTGTCCAGAGGAGATCAAGGGGCACACGGCTTTTTTCTGTTGTTTTTTGATCAGCCGGCGAAATGAGAAATACTTGCCTTTTTGTGACATGTTACACCCACTGGACGGAATACGTGCACCGAAATATAAATTGGATTACGAGTGGGCATCGTCCAGTTATTTCTTACTTCAGTTCAATTATTACTAGATATGCAATTAAATTGATAACAATGTTGTATTAATGATGATTGATAATTGAAATTTCGGTAAAAGATACACTAAAAGAAACGGCAAAAATAAAAAGTCATCAGAGTTTATTTTTCTACCACAATTTTACATAACAAAGACAATATTCCGCACATACATTCTCGTAGCCTGAAATGTTTTGCTAAGTAGAAGATTCGACCACACACATCGACTCAGCCTGCATGCAGTCAGCTTGTTTCCTTCCCGTAAACCAAACAGAGCCACTCACGTCACAACTTTCAACCTTGTTTCTTGGCTCTAGGGTTCATTGGTTGCTGGCAGATAGTTTATCAAGTTGGAGGAATAGTGCAACCGCGAGACGCCGCCGCTCTTGTTGCCAACTTCGCAGCGTGATACTGACGAGAATTGGGTAGCTACGTGTTTTATGATACATGTCCTTGCGTGGTTTTGTGGAAAAGATAAAGCTGTGTCCTGGCTTGTCACGTATTTTTGCAAGTTTGAGCATATATTAGGTAGCTGGTTTTTGTTAGCTAACTATCTCTAAGTAGGTATGTGTATAGTTCAATTTGCGTCGCAAATAATTTACCCTGCGAGTAATTGCATGTTTCTGGATAGCAAAGCAAAACGAAAATGTTGTAGTCCGCAGAGGTTCTCATTACTATCAACCGCAAATTTGATGAAATGATCAATCCTACCGACTGCGCTATTTGATTTGGCTGTGTATTATCGACGGCCATTGCTGTTGCTGAAATTTGCCATATCAATTATTTGCGATTGCAAACGCGGAAGGATGCCTCTGAATATGTGATAATTGAAATGTCATTGACCACAAACGCGTAGTTCAAAACCAAAGTCACACAGTCGCTTTTTATCATTTAATCGATAAAACAAATCTTCGTTGAGAAAAGAGAAAACAGTTGTTAAAACTCTCATATATAGAACATAACAAAACTGTTACAGTAAATATGTACAAAACATTAGGCCGCAATTATTTATCTGCAAACAGACAACGGACATTCCCAACCGAGTCTTCCTCCCGGGCCACAATTCTGTCGGCGGCGGCGGCGGCGGGGCGGCCGGTCACCACCGCAACTCTGTGACATGGCAGCGACATCGTACCTCCCTGATGAGACGGTACCCTCACATAAATCCTCAGCCCATTCCCAAATTGAATTATACGAAGAGGATTTTATATCTATTAGGGGCTGAGCGGTCCCGTGTGACCAGGATTTAGACGCCGATAACTTTCTTATTTCCTTTCGCACGTTACGTTACTGGAACGCATATAAAACTGAATCCACGTGACAAAAAGGGGAGGGTTGCGGGGCAACCATCAATCTTATACACCTGACGGTCTGGAAAATCTTGTAAATTTACATTGACGCTGCCTCTTCGAGTCTACAGACTTGTAGTGCTTTAATATTTTTCGTATATAAAACAGATGTAGTTTACTGCAAAATACATATCTAAAGAAAAAGTTATACCGACTTAAATTATATATACGAGACTATTTTCATAATTTGATGAATGCATTTTGTTAATATGTACATATTATAAACCGTATACGACGACGCTGTCATGTCTGTAGCAAATTATAATGCAATGCCACGGAAGATGATCACAAGGGACCCAATTTTCTGAGCGTCTGCGTGGAACGAGACATCTAATATTGATATTAGAGTATTCCACCGCACAACTCTAGCACTGCAAACGAATATACTTCTTATCCCCTTCAATTAAGACATAAGAATGTCTCATTAATAGATATCTTGTTTGATCTCCCCGCTAGAAGAGCGAGTAATCCGTTGAGCGCGAGTGTAGCGTTGATTAGTGAACCGTGCTTGAGAAATTACTGTTTATTCACGCCTGCCATGAACAGATAGCAACCGTGAATCGCTAATACACAGCTGAGCCAAGATGAAGAGCGCTCATTAAATAGTTGCATGAATTCTTAACTAACACGCTTGTACAGGTAAACATGATTAAGGCGGAAGTAAATATTTTTAGTTGCAGTTTGCGAATTGTGAATTTTAATTAGAGCTTGCGCCGGCCCGGGCCAGCGCGGGGGGGGGGGGGGGGCGCCAAATCCACGGAGCGTCGCGAGCTACGTGTTTGTGTAAAGTTTTCCATTACATTAGCGATGGCACAGCGCTCGCCGAGCGGCGCGCAGCGACTCCGGACTGGAACAAATGGGCGAGCGTCTAGCGCGCGGATATCGTTACACTGACTGTTATTGTAACGGATGTAACTTTGGATAAATGTCAACTGTTCTCGAATTTACGACGGTAGCAACGAGTCGGTTTTATTAGCTCGTTTTGCATACATTACACAGCAGCCGATTCGAGCGCGAACGTGAATCGCTTTCGGAAAATTTAGTTCGTATACGCTTTTATTGTTGTAGGCCTGAAAGCGCTCGCTGAGTGAGCGGTTTTTGTTAGTGCGAGTAAATAAAATGTTTGTTAGGTATGTATACCCAAATTTTATATTTAGCCGGGTGCTAAAGAGAAAATTGCCTTAAGAATAGGTTCGAAAGTAAGTTAGGTAACAAGGTTCCTAGTGTCCAATTTGCAGTGAATTCCTGCCGGCTTCCTGTTAGCAAGGTAAACCGATAGGATTTGCCATTATCCCTTCCTCATTTCTTCGACATTACTCTGGACTTTTACTAACAATATTTTCGATAATGCCAAACTGAATGATATTGGATTTGCCGTCTTTTTATCCAAAGACGGCAAATCCAATAGGCTGGATTTATCTGCTTTTAAAATTATATTGGTAATCTCAGCCTGACGTTTATATTATCATTGCTTTGCTTCAAGCATGAAGTATGTTCCAATGTTCATATATCTCCTAATGTCAGTTCAATGCGGGCAATTTATTTTTAACTTTTCTCTTCAATGCATCATCATACATTAATAATACATACCTATATAGAGGCAAAACACATACATCAGGTGTTGTAAATAGCTGCAGTTCATTCCGTTTTACAGTAGAATAGTTAATTATATTGACAGAGCATTCTGTCGCCACGTAGGTAGATGCAGGTGCGGGCGGCTCCGATCTAATTTCACACACTAATGATCCGGCATCGCTCGTGTGCGCTACTAGTGATGACAAACTAGCACGCAACTCGATGAGAGAAATGAACGAATTGACGAGATTGTATTTATTGATTAGTAACACATAATATGTGGCTAGTCTCGGTGTTATGTTAGTTAGGTATATTATGGCATTATTTTTCATTGGTCACAAATACATATTTGATAAAAATTACTAAAATGTAATTCGTGGAAATGCGCTGACTATAGGCTTAATATTTTTTGGATATACTTTATTTATCATACATAACATACTACAAAAACGCAATTTAAAATTTAATCGAATACCTATATCAATTTAGGTACCTATATGTAAATAAATAAATTGTTAGGTAGAATTGAAAAGCCATAAACACGCTACCACGCGATCGCTGTAAGCTAATTCAATCTTTATTGAGTGAGCAATAAACATTGTTTCTGTATAACCGCACTGCTCCTGTCGGTAAATATGCAGCAGTTTAAATGGTATACTTTGTTGTTTGATCCAATTGATAATTTAACGTATATTTTCATGTCCTTTTATTTTGTAAGTGTGGAATTTACTTTAAATACTAGATGCTATCCGATCATAACTATTTTCTAAATATATTTTTTCAATCAAGTACTTAATAAGTAAATCTGATCTGTTTGAACATTTAAATTTAGTTATTGCTACTCAAGGAAATTGCAAAAGAATGTAAAATTACGTAACTTTTTCTATAAGTTAATGTTACTGTTATGAACATTTTGTAAGTATTCAGCTTAAATGTAATCAATCATACTTTTTACCTTTTATGACGAATTCAAAGAGAAGATAAGTTGATCGCACCACACAGTGCTTAGGATTCAAAAATAACTTACATGCTATTTAGCAAATATCATTAGAATCCGTATCATGTGCATATATGCAACGAGACCCAGTAACAGCCCCTACAAAGCTTGCATGGCTCGCGTTCACAGTAATTACACCTTCAAACTTGTAATGACTTTTCCATCGTATGCATGCATGCATATTCCATACGCTTTTTTAATCTGAAATGTGTGTTCGTGTTGTTTGCTGTTAGTAATGCCAGCTATTTGGCAGTTTGATTTACTTCCCTCGGATATTGGTTAATCGTACGTTTCGTGTTTTAAACTTGTAGCTTGGATTTATTGTTGATAAATTAATATTGCACAACATGTAGGTACATATATCTAAACCACTCTAGATTCACCCCGCCAACAAACAATGAAAAGCAATACCCGTCTGTTCATTTCACAGCTTCACTTCTAAAGATAATTCCCAAGTGAAACCTATAAACGAGCCGTTTTCTTCCCATACTTGCCGCCCGTTTAAATACGTTTGTGAGTAATAAGAAGTAAGGTCCCTCTTATCCCCTGTAACACAAATATAAACATATACATAGTTGCCCACATGAATTCAAGTTCCAAAAGCTTGAAAGTCTTGAAACCAATAAACATTGCCGCATTCTTCCCATACTTGTCACGCGACGTTTGAAATAAGTTTGTAGGTAATAAGTTGCCCTCTTGTCTTGTCCCCTCCGTACATTGTCCGCGCGAGCAGCACTCGGCCCGCGGATCAAGGGCCCTCGTCGTCTCGAGGGCGCGTTGTTGGCGAAAAATTGCTTTTTATAAATTAGCTTGGCTTTTATAGCTATTCGTAGCTATTTAAAAATGTTGCTCAAGTGTTTTTCATACTGGATATGTTTAGTTTTCATTTAGATGATGCCTTAGATTGTAATGCTTTTCTATGTAAATTTTCGCTACAAGATCCCGTAGTAATTGCTACGAACCTCGTAGCGCTACGACGTAGCATTTTGCTACGCCTATGCCGTGTTAGAGAATAATAAAAAACTACAATTAGGAAATACTTTTAATGGAATTAAAAATACTTTCACAGTCTTAAAACTATTTTAATCTACAATATTTCAACTGCCACAGTTTTTTTATTCCGTTTATATGACATTTAAAGTAGAACTCTTTTTACGACTTCCATTCGAACTTAGTTTTTCGCTGTAGTTATGAGCCGTAAATTTTTCTATGGCTTTTACTTGCTAATGCAAAAACACCTGAATAATAAATAATAATAAAAGTGTTTCGTTAGTGAACTAAAGGCTACTCAACAAATAGAGAACCTAAATACGATGCGCTACTTACCTTAAAGTAAACTATGAGAACTCAAGCTACTTCTACACAATCTGTATTTTTTTTAAATAAAATTCCCGAAATCTTCATAACCTCTTACCTTTTGTCGCGTTTTATTCGCGGCGACGTCTGCGACGTATTCTCGTTTACCTCAAATCATAATCTTCCTAAAACAATAGATATAAAACCGGAGCGCAAAGATCGTATTCGAGAAATCCTTTTATAACGATGTGAAATAAAATCTGTAAAGATGTTTACCTTTCCCCGCTTCTAAAACTGGGAACACTGGTAAAATGGTAAGAGGATGGATGAGTTTTTTTTAATCATGGCTAAAAAAATTCCATTTCTTTAAAGTGGAAATAAATCCATATGATGACTTCTTTAAATTTGAGCCACGGTTTAAGTGTTTCTTTTTTAAATATTATTTTTTATTTTTATGATTTCATAGTAATTGGCACCTCACAATCATATTCATACTAAAATAATCAACTCATATAGGTTCTTTTTATTTCTTACTTGATGTTTACCGGTCAAACCAATGACCCCGGCACATAGTTGTTAGATAATCGCTACAACAAAGAAAGAAGCATCAATGAGCACTTCATCTCTTTCCAGTGTTCCCAAGAATCGTCGCTTCAAGTGCTTATAGCTTTGTATTCTTTTTATTATTATTTGCTTAGGAATGAGGGTGAAATATCATTTCGTTGTTTCAATGCTGGGAATAAAGTTTCAGTATTGATGTTGAAGAATTGGCGGCGGCGTGTGGCAAAGCTGAATCATAAATTAAAAGGATAAGAGCAAGATTTGTAGCGATTTATTTTTAACCGACTTCGAAAAAAGGAGGAGGTTCTCAATTTGTCTGTATGTTTTTTTTAATGTATGTTCACCCTTTACTCCGCCATTTATGGACCGATTTTCAAAATTATTTTTTGATGTATTGGGTTGAGCTCAGGGGTGGTCCCATTTTTTTTCAGAATTTTATTCCATCCCCAAGGGGGGTAAAGGGGTAAAAACAGGGTATGAATTTCCATTTTGGGCACCTATTAACCGATTCTAATGAAATTAAAACGTTATAGTTCTCATAACAAAAAAAAATATGATGGTGACCTTGAGCTGACCTGATGATGGAAACGGAAGTCAGTCAAGGGAAATATAGTTCTCATAACAAAAAAAAATATGATGGTGACCTTGAGCTGACCTGATGATGGAAACGGAAGTCAGTCAAGGGAACTCCTCAACGGTATATAGCAACTACCTCGTGTTTAGGCTTGAATGATTCGTATTGACTAGTAGGACTTGTTGGTATCATTTGCATCTTACTTTTGATTGACAATTATCGCAAATGAACTAAAAACAATAAAATAAAATAATAATTTAAAAAAAATAAAAAACCTACCTCTCTGAATGTCAAAGTTTATTACATGTCAGTTCAAAAGATTAACAACGAGAAATTAATTTTATTTTTAATATTTTAAAACAAAAACCGACTTCAAAAAACACTAAAAAGTAAGAAATAATTTAAGGTTTACATACACCAATTATATATGACAGTACAAATATACCTAAGCAGGAACTGTTCTTTTTTGAAGTTGGTGCCATATTTCCTCAGATTACTTTGTCATCGCACCAACATAAAAAAGAACAGTTCCTGCTTAGGTAGGTATATTTGTACTGTCATACAAAATTGGTGTAAACCTTTAATTATTTCTTACTTTTTAGTGTTTTTTGAAGTCGGTTTTTGTTTTAAAATATTAAAAATAAAATTAATTTCTCGTTGTTAATCTTTTGAACTGACATGTAATAAACTTTGACATTCAGAGAGACAGTGGCAGGTTTATGTATTCGCAGTAAAATTGTAATAAAAACTTTACTTAACTATTTTTCTAAAAAAAACTCTTTTGAAAGTTACTGTCGAAAGATAGAAGAATGTCGTAAAAAGACAGTTTCGAGACGTAAAATAAAGCTAGGTTATAAAGTGATGCTAAATAAAAACACTTAAAACTTTATTCAAACCAAATTCCTGTGCACCCGCATATTTTGGTCATTAAACTGTTAAAAATACGAGTACAAGATCAGTTATATTGGAATATCTGGATGCACTGCGCGTCTCAAAAATAAATGTCGATTTCCTAGCAAACGTTAGTTGCAATATAATTAATCCAATTTATAGGAGCTTTTGTTTGTTCACGTAGCCGCCTGCTTTGCCCCGGGCATGTTTGTCTTCCCGGATTTACTGTACACAAGCCCTATGCAGTGCCACCAGTGTCCTTGGCCCCCGCGCCACCCAACAAAGGCACGTTGAAGTATGACGGGGGACAGACGCGGCGGGTCGCAGCGCGCTGGTTGTGCAAGTGTACTTGTGATTCGTAAATGATGTTTTATTCATGGCGCGGTGCTTCGCTCCAGGAATAAGCGGCTAATTGTAGGTATTCGGCTGTGAGGTCGCGGTGCGGGAAGTCAGTATGCAACAGGAATTTCGGTCACACTTCTGTATTTAAACGGCTTGTCGTCGACTTACAGATTAGTGTATTTTTGAATGGCAATCGTCTTTTTGTTATTCTCTCTTGTTCTTTTTGTCTGAATATTCTTTTCCAAGGTGGTACTCCCTCCTTAAACGAGAGACATATCCCACATATCACGCGGATCCACTGTGGTTTGGTGATATCATACATTCATTTTACACATATTGTGCCGCCATTTTAAATTTGGAGTGAACTCACAGTTAATTGTAACTATTAAGAAATTGAGTTGCAAGATTGCACTCAAACACATAATTATATTTAAAAATATTTTTAAATGCTTTATCTACTTACCAAGGGTAGAAGATAGATGCTAACTGAAAGTAACCATAGAAATGTACCCAGCAAGTATTTCATTTCATTACCCACCAGGGTCGAGCCGGTCAAATGTATATAAAGCGCTTTAAATAAACATCTCACTTTGTTATTACGTCGTAAATATTAGGATCCCCCGGTGGACACAGTTACGATCCTGGGGATAATTAAATTATTCGCCTAATATAGGTTTAAATTAATTCGTTGGCTCTGGAGGGTTACTCTATCTCTGTACTGATGAAAATCTAAGTAACGAGAGCTGTCGTGCAATCGGCACGGCTCGAGGTGAGAGGACTGGCCAGTCAGGTTAGCGTCAGTCGTTGAGTGGCCAGGGTGCGCCGGACATAATATCGTCCTGTTGCCTGGATGAAAATGCTTTTAGCAAGAAGACCACTTTTTGTACACTTATGTTATATTTGTGCTGTAAAGTATTAAATACTTAAATAAATATAAGAGACAGGTGACGTTACTTGAGGAGGCTCCATTCGTGCATCATGAGCAGGATGAGGGTGCAATAAAATTGGTTAAAGATACATTATTTGTTATTATGTAGCCTGTATTGTGTCCCACTGCTGGGCAGAGGCCTCCTTATAATGATACATATCCAGGTAAATATAAACATAAATAAAGTTAAATATGAAATATACGTTCTCTAAAAAGAAATCATTGAAATGGAAGCGCTGATTCATTAATGGCGTTACAATAACGCTATTCCACAAAATAAAGGAGTGTTTTTAATCACCTGGATACGTGATTAAACCAACATATTTTTAATATAGATAATACACTTAAATGGAATTAATTTATAGAATAAGTTAAAATTTCATTTCCATAAAATAGATTTCCACTTTTCACTACGAGTTACATGGTCGTGATTGCAATTAATGCAATTAAACGATTCCCAGAACTGAATAGTATTTATTTTCACATTTATCAGACCATGAACATGTTTTAATTTTCAAATTCAACTGTATTTATCCTTCATTAATTGATGTAATTTTACCGCGTCAATTTTATTGTTTCATTTGAGCGAAAGTAATAAGGTTATAAATTAACAAGAATATCTGGGAAACGTGATATTACAATCATAACGTATATCATATATTTATTACACGTTGGCTTTTAAACGTAGATGTTTCTATGTATGTTTCCATATTTAATACTACTACCTACCTACCAACTAGTTACAGTTAAGATGAATAGGTAGCAAACCACATTACCTTGCTTCATAAGTAGCCTATACTTAACTTTAACATTTTATAGTACGTATACAATGAAATTGGTTTTTCTTCGTATTTGATAAATTTATCCATGGTACTCACACTTGTATCAATTCTTACAAAATGTGAATCGAAAAAATCTAAATAAACAACTTGTGACAGGCGAAACGAAAAACATAAAACATTTTATAGGTTCCGTATCCATAAAAGAAATAAAAAATACTTATTCCGCGAACACGACGTATGTCCGCTCCTCTATAGGTTGTAGTTTCCATTCCGTTTAAAACGTTAACTTTTTATTGGATAGTTATATATACTTTTATCTGGGAATGGTCTCTCTGTTGCCTTTTCCCGAATATAGCTTTCAGATTGTGTTTGATGAATTGAATTCGGCATATTGTTTACTTCGATCATATGCATTTTAACTACGAGTACTTCGACGTATTTAGTCAAAGACGTTATTTGCTGCCAACGCAGCGTTTCGCAGAATTTAAACGATTCAAAAGGCAGGAAAGGTTTCTCGGAAACGGTATTTATAAATAGTATTATTCCGTGTAGTAGAATAAATTAGAGGCACTGCAATAATCATAAATCCACAAAGAGGAAGATAAAACTGGGTCTGATTACGTTGAAACTGAAAATATGATGCGAGTTTCTGCTTTTGAGATGAGTTCTCTTCTAGTGCGTTTATTGGAGGTGTGTTTTTCTATGAAAATGATTTAACTATTATTTATTGTAAGCTTCAAATAGACTACCGTGAATATAGAATATGATCTAAAAAACGTATTTCTAAAATATGATGTCTTGTTTTAGCTATAAATTGTATAATAATATATATGGCTAGTATTATTTACATAATGTCTGAGATTCGTAACCATCAGTTAATATTTAAGACACACAAAAACTCTCTAAGGGGTACGCAAACAAGCATTGAATTATGGATTGACCGCAGTGTCATAATGTGTTTTGAAGGTTTTCACAAAATTTATCCTATAGTACATATATTCATACTAGAAAAGTAATTTTAACCATTTCAATGTACCTTTAAAACTTTTCTGTCGCGAAAGGAAAAATGCATCATATTTTCATTGCAGTCTCGTCTCTCGATCATAGTTTTTCCGATCCTGAAATAACACGTCAAACGTCGAGCACACACGCCTGTCGATTCCCGGGCGATTCTACAACTCCGTACATATTTAAAGAGCGCACTATTTCTATTCAACTCCGACTGTTAAGTTCCGCAGTGCCGTCTTTATGGAGGCAGATAAGCGCCGCTACGTGAGTAGCGCTCGGGGAGAGTTAAACCGACATTCAACTTAAACAGGATATTAATATTCAGAGAAATAATATCTTTTTAAAGCGAAGACATTGTGGGTCCCCGACTAAAGCTATCAGGATGCGCTGGGTGACCCGGCTGGTGATATTTTGCTATATTTTATTGCCAGCGGTGTAACCCACTTTGTTCGGCGGTGCTGTCCGAGCGGCAAACTCGATTTCAGAAAGCTGCGTACTCTACGTCTTGGAATACGTCCTTTAGACATTTCCTTTGAACGAAAATTTATGGCGTGCAGTGCATGCTAAACGAACACATGGGCGGTATACTTATCCCTTTAAGCATAGGTATAATCAGCTTAACCCCGAGTGTGGTCCTAAACATTCGAGGAAATTCCAAATAAAATATCAAAAGAAAAACACAAGACAAAAATTCTGAAAGGATTTCCTTTCCGGACGATGGCTAAATTTCCAAATAAAATTCCATAAATATTTTTGATATATTCACGGTCAGGCTGTTCATACTTCGCCCCGTGGCTTATCTGGATAATCTGTGGATTTGGCCGGATTCTTTTAACTTGTTCGCGTTTGTGCGTCCGCTTATTGCGTTTCATCTTGCGTGCTATTGCCTCGCGCGGCCCCGGCCTCCGCAAACATGTTTACCTACCCCTAAATTTCAACTTTATTTATTTAAAGCCTCAAAAACAACGCCTCGTCCTCGCGGCGGGATTTCCACTTTATTAAATTTCAATACCTAGCGAGCCTTTTGTATTCGAGAGCGGCAGACGTTACAATTAAGAGGGATTTTAATTAAGGCATCTTACCCGTTAATCCTTTGTCGTCGGAGTTGTAATTAACCTTGATTTTTGTTCGCAGGTGCCTGTGATGTGAGTGGTGCTGTCGGGCAGCGGTCCTGTGTCTGTGTGCGTGCGATGTGGGTGTCGCTGCTGGTGTGCGTGTGGGGCGTGGCGGGGGGCGCGCGGGGCGAGGGCGGGGCGGCGGGGCGGCGCGCGGGGGCCACCTACCACAACCAGTTCGCGGTGCACGTGCCTGCGGGCGCGCACCACGCGGACGACATCGCCGCGCGCCTCGGCTACGTCAACCATGGACAGGTACGTGTCTTCAGCTCAGTAACTGTGTATGAGAAGGCCACATTGGTAATTAATTTGCAGTATATGCAGGAGCATTCAGGTAGCAGACGTAGGTTGGGCGCAGTAATGGTTGAATAATGACGTAACATTACTGAGTTCTTGTAAAATATAATATATTTCGTGTTAAAACACAAATGAAGATATGTATAGTAAAAACTCGCTTTTAAACTAGCCCCACTAAATATTCCATATTGTCCGCGTCTCTGACGCAAACTGCTACGCCGCTGCAAGCTACGCAGCTACGACGCTACGAACTACGCAGACACGAGCTACAGCAATGAGAGTTCTATGTAACCAGTAATTTTTCAATAACCTCTGTGTGAGTGCGACCACGATATCTCTAAGATCTGAATAGAGCTTTACTCCGCGGTCCCAACTACTTTCCTCCATTAAGATATTAATTCAAACGGTGTCCACTTAGTTATTCTGTTGGCTCAATTTAAAACGTGTTATCGTTTTAACTTGAAAGACGTAACCACTCGGCCGCTCACCTTTTTAATTATTACTTGGCACCTTCAATTTTAAAAGCTCTATAAAAGAGCTTTTCTCGCCAATAAAGAGACTGAACTTATCTTTTAAGTGCTCGGTATCTTGGTTTTAGGACGTTGACTCTACACCATATTATAAAAATAACTAATAAGTAAAAGTGTAAAGGTTTAAAGAGCATGTTAATAAAAATGAAAAAATTCCCATGAATGCCTTATTATATTCCTATGACTTGCATCATTTTCCTTCTTAGTATGTCGCTGACAAATGCAATACACTAGAGCGTGTCTTGGGATTCTCGGACCTCGGACCGTTGTGAGAGGATTCGGATTAGAAAGTCAGAACGGAGTCAGTCCCTGACTGCCCAGGGTGCGCCAGTTTAAGCAATGAAAATGCTCCACCTGCCATTGACGTTCCATATGTCCCTGGAACTTTTTCATTGCTCGTGAGTACATAAAGTACAGTTTATACGTCACTCGGGGAGGCTCTCATGCACTTGAATTTTCGCCTTACATGATATGCCCCCACTATGCTCTTAATATGTCGATCGTTTCACCCCCATTCCATTCCCTGCAGCGTGCAAAATGTAATGTCAGAAGTCATGACACGTTTAAATGGAGTCGTGTTAAATATATCTCTGGGGTTTTAACACTCGTTACGTTCTCTGAGGATGTCTTCTGCATCATAGAAGCGTCAGCATGAGATTAAATATGAGCAGTTTAATAGACGACCAATAATTAAAGTAGTCCTTACGCTATAAAGCTAATATATGTATATGTAATAGCTACTTTAAAATCGATGTATATGTAGTTATGGAAGTACGGGTGTATTGGAATCAAAACTAAAAAGTGTTATTTATTATATTCATTTTTTGTGTTTTGTATGTATCAGTAAGATGCAACAGTCAGCAAAATCTGTTTCATAAACACCTGAAATTATTGTTGCATCGATGGCGACGTTTTACTGTTAATTATGGAGTCATTCCCAAAAATAAAAGACTCAAGTAATATATCGATGATAATGAAATTGATAAAAACATTTCACTATGCCAGGATAAAGTGCCAAACGAGATTACAAATATTAACTTAAATCTCCTTCAACTTATTCGATAGTGGTTTTTTAAATTGTTATATGACAGACAGTCTGTTTGAAACATGCCAGCAGTGCTTAGTTTTAATAATATTATAAATAATATAACTATTTATGTATAGAAAACAAGATCTTTGGAAGTAAACATACCTAACTATCCGAAAATATACCAACTACACTTGAATCGCTACGAACATGTGCACACTTCCTCAGGACAAACCTTGTGGGAAGACACTTATATGTAAGAACCAGCACGTGAAAATGTTTACTCGAGACTTCAGATAACCTTGAGTATTACCTTAAGGTGTAACAGAAGGTTTGCGGTAACAATGTGAGTGCTATTTTTAGCCATCTACGGAGTAAGGGAGGGTATTTGAATTTGAAGTGTGAGTTCTCTGGCTTGACTTGTGTGAAATGGTTGGTAATTGTTAAAATATGTGTGTGTAAGTAATTAAGTCGTACAAATATTACGATATCTTCAGATTAGTCCGGCATTCGTTACGATAATAAACGGTTTTCATCGCTCATTGTACTACCTTGCTTGTCACTACGTGATGGCACGTAAGCTGCCGGCCACTAATTACTACAGTACTTATGTTTGTTCGACAAAATATTCACTAAAGAAGTACTAAATACATCAGTCCTAATATGTTTTGTTCTTAACAAACATCGCACAACGCAAGCTCGCTCCGTTCCCACGCCACAAAAACACGAAAGAGACGGCCAAATGAGACGTAGAGCACACCACACGTAGACTGGAGAAACCTCTTAACTTAAACTAACAAAAGAAACGTAACTTGCGACTAAACGGCTCCGTTTCAAACGGCTCAAGTTTCGGCTCACGTGCCTCAGTCGATGTCGATGGAACCCCAGGGGTCCGACCCATACGGCCGCTTGTAAGTATTCAATACTATTCATACCTTTACCGCCCCCGGTCCCGTAACTTTGCAAAGAATTCATAAGGAAGATTGTAGGATTTTCCGGTTACGTTGTCTTGTTAAGTTTTATTTCTGCTTTCGATTTATATGTAGGTTGTTATAGTTTTTCAGTAGCGTATTTGGCGTTGTTGCTCCATTTTAAGCATAGTTAATAAGTTACTACGTATCGGTATAGTCAAATATTTATACACTGATCAAATGTATCTTTCCAAACCACATAACCACCACTATATTTGCTCTTTTTATCGTTTTTTTTTTCATACCATTTAACCAATTAGTGGAATTACAGCACTGCTTTCCCGAAATAGAAAGTTTGATAGAATCTCTTCATATTTCATTGTTTTTCAGGACGTATTCTTTTGGTCGTAAGTAACTGAAAGAGTAGAGTCATATTATGTTGATTCGATTGTTTTATACTCCATAAGCACATTACCAAATAAAAAAAATTAAAAAAAAAACACGCACTTACGCCCTGTACTAATGTACTCCCTTGCGGGGTAGGCAGAGGTGCATTGCTGCACCCACTTTTCGCCAGAGTGTTATGTTAGTCCCAATGTAAAAGGGGGCGGGCCTATTGCCGTTTTACGGGCACATCCAAGACCCGAGAACAAATATCTGTGTTTAAACAAATATCTGCCCCAGCCGGGAATCGGGAATTACCAAATATTTTGGTCATAAAATAACATTTAATTTGTATTAATCGGCAAATAGTCATTTGAATTAGCTTTTCATCGCAGTGATTTATTGTAGAATGCGAGCTTTCGTCACTGTAATAAAATAGGCGTTAACGGTCGCCATGAAAAACGCCGTGTGTGTTTTAGTACTTGACACTTTACAGCCTTTTGTTGTGAGGCTCAGCCACCTCGCCTCATTTAACAAAACTTGATTCAGCTCGCTCAGTTCTGCTGACTTTGCAAATTAGAACAAACAACGGGAAAGAAGTTGTCTAACTACGTTACTTACATCTTACACCATTTCACTTTCTCACACAAAGGGTGTTTTTAATTAGAGAGAATGGGAAGATATTTGATTTTGCCAATATGTGAATTTATACTTACGGATTTAAATATTACCTACTTTATAACTATTATTTAAAAACTAACCTTCGCAAAACAAAATTGCGTATTTACAGTTCCAATGCGACTCCAAAATCACTTGTTCCCATTTCGCCGTAATGAATTGTGCTCTATAAGCTGCGTGTAATGTAGGTACATAATTGTCGGTGTCGGAGGCATGTGTCGGAGTCGTTTGCACGTGCTTACGGGCCCATTATAGGCGCTCCGGTGGAGAGGTGTTGTCTCGGTACACAGACTATCGACGACGGGACGGCGTTTGCCTTTTGCAACATTTTCGATATTCCCGTAAGGGCTTTGCTTTAGGCTTAGATAGTGTGCACAGGGCTTAACTGCTGCGGGCTGCAAAGGAGTTCCATGGTCAATGTTGGTGTTGGATGATGATAGGTATAATAACGGTTCTGCATTTATGAAATTCATTATAGCAGCAAGTCTTCCCTTCTCATTAGGTAGTTCTCAGAAAATGTACAAGTGGTACTTTAACTCTTCAGTAGGTTCAAGCTTACGCTGAATATTAAATCCAACAACATACATACTATGTATTATGACAGTAAGTATTATTGTTTGTTCATTAGTGCCTCATTAAAGAAAACCGCTTGTTATAATGGCAGAAGACATACTAAGAACTTTACTCACCGCCCCAGCAGTAAAAACTAAACGTGGATTTGTACAGTGCTTTGGATCTTAAAATTGAACGAAAGAAATGAACAATATATGTGTGTCAAAAGTATCTCATATCTGGATAGAAGCATAACAGTGACTGGTTTTCAATAGACACAAACAACGTAACACTTATCACCGTCGATGGTGTCGCCTCGAAGTGATGTTTGAAGAATAGTGCGGCGCAGCGGCGTCCCACCGGCGTCCCACCGGCGACCCGCCGCCTTTGACTGACGTAATGTAATATTCCCCGAGTACGACGCTGACAGGTGCCTCCTTGCTCCGCTATGAAAAATGCGCCGCACTCACTGCCATTGCATAATGCACGAATACTCGCGAGTATAAGGCGCCAACACATTCGAACGCTGCGTGTTTCCAAACGAGCAATGTTCTAGGAATCTTTGAGGTTTGCGTGGTTCGTTTTAACTGTCAATTGCTATCTAAATAGGCAAACTATTTAACAATGCCCTTAAATACTCATAATAATAAACCAAATTAACATAATAATGAGAGAAGTGTTTAAATTGAATTCGAATCCTTTTTCCTGTTAAATGTAGGTGGATGATCGCCGGAGCACGCCCACATTGCTCTAGTTGAGACTGGCGTCTCCAGACATTTACTGACATTAACGTCGTCAATATTACAAAAAGAGACATAAAAGGGTAGTTACGTCCTATTTGAATGGAGTGGCAGACTGTCGCCTGGAGGGGCGCGCTTCGAATAGCGGCGGCATTCTTTGTGCTCGTAATAAGCAGCGAATACGCCAGCTGCGCGCGACTGAGGTGTATCCAAATGAAATTTCATATAAAAGACACTCGGGCCGCGCATTTCTTTATTATTATGCCTTTATCTATCACAGAAAATATGATTTTCATAACAATGGCGCCGCCGGAAGGAACCGTAGGCCTTTCCGCCGCCGCGGATACGGAACGCTTTTGGAAAATAATGCGCTAAATAAGAGGGATAACAAGATCGTAAAATGTCGAAATAAACATTTTTTATTTAGACAGGAGAGCGCTGATAAAGCTTTTAGGACACAGTAAAACGAACAACGCTGAGTCAACTTGCATTAGCGAATATCGTCACGGCTGGCTTCCCCGTCCATACTAATTAACTGAAATAATATTGTAAATTGGGAATGGTGTGTGTTTGTCATTCTCTTTCTTCACGTTTTGTTTGTAGAGTACAAAGTAGGCAACCTTTATACTAGCATCCCGTACACAAAAAATAGTTTACCATATACCTAAGTACCTAAATGATCCGATTTCGTTTGTAATGCATGTAGCCAGAATTTTGATATTTACTCGAATCCATGACTTAACCGCGGCTGCTGCTCGCCCTGTATTCCATCGAACATCGCCTATTTCGGATTATTAGATAGAGAGAGAGCATTTCATTTTGAGCTTCAACCGTCAAAACAGCGATATTGGCTTTGAATGCGATCGACAAGTGGAAATCAATCTGTTGTTAGGTAAACTTATGCCTGCCTAATAGAATTGGATGTACAGTATTGCACAGAGTTTGGTGCGTTCACAGCCGCCTTTACCGGTTTGTTTTAGGGATGATTTCGGCTTGTGATTTCTGGCGGGCTATGTTTGGTTGGACCTTTCCAGCCTGCGGGGCGGATGGCTATGGCGGTATCCTCAATATCTTTTGGCGCAAGTACACCATTTATTTTATCATGCTCGACGCTTCATTGATCGTTTTACTTACGTGGAGCGCGATTGGCTAAATTTTATTTTATTATTTTTCAACAGGCTTATTCTGGTAACTTTATTCGTGCACTTTCTTTTTTTCTTTTATATGTATTTATAATATGTACTCATATTTGTTTAACCAATGAGCAACTTTCATAAAAGGTAAATAAAAAGGACAGGTCAGGTGAGTATGAAATATGTACATTAAAACCATCCATAAGAAATTATTTTTGTATTAAAAAATTACTCCGTTCTTGCCTTTTCATTCACCAGCATTACCGCAGTAGGTAGATTAATAATGTGACTAATGAACAGATTCAATATTGCAATGAAAATAGAGCTCGAGCATAAAATGCCGTACTCATGTCAATAATTATTTATTCACTACACGATTCCGTACTATCGCTGTCAAAAGTTGATTGGATTACTATCTGTACAGTCACGGACACATAATTGATGTGACACAACATACGTCCAATATTATTTAAAGCCTCAACAGTTTTATTGTTTGATGTTCATTTCGGTGTCGTTGTGTAATTTCTGATGTTAATACGTTCGTTTGTCACCAGTAAATATTTCATTCATGTTATGGAACTTCAATTATATGAATCGTTCAGTAGAAGTTCATTGACTTTAGGCGACGATAGGAAGTTTACCTACCTTGTTGTGTACATAATTATCAAAAACTATAAATCTTCCATTGATTTTTATCTAGTGTATAAAAAGTTAGCATCTAAAATTCGCTAGTTACTTTGCAAAAATCACATTATCGTAATAAACAGGACCTATTTCTATCTTTCCATCATATTTTCATAAATTTTCGACTATTCATTATATTTCTATGCACTGTATGAGTGACGATAATTCATTGCTGATCAATAAATAGTGACCGGCTGGCGAACGTAATCGAAGTAAAATTATTGTAAGTTTTCCACTTCATTTTTTTTGTGTATTTTTTATGTTAAACAAATACCTGATATGTCCCCGGGAAATAGCAGGTGCGTATTACGAATAGCTGTTGTTAAAACCAAAACACGTCGACGCCACTCACAAATACCCATGTATAATAAGCCCCACGTTCATTCACTTACTTACATTACCAGAACAGTGCTTCCAGGAGGTCAACTTAAACAGGTCGCGGTGTTTGATATCGGGAAATAAAATGATCGACAGCGCAGTAAGCTTTGAGCGGTTTTTGTTTTTTGTATGTTGGTAATATAAATTATGAGGTGCTTGATTGAACGTTGTTTTGCTCTTTTATAAAGCATTGCTGGTAACGACTTTTTAAACTTTTGAATTTGACGATCAGTGGAGTTGGCTGGCAAATCAGTAAAATATACCTTTATTTAGGAATTATGAAAATTAGTACGGTCAAAGTTGTTCAGAATTACGAGTGGTGTGACAGATCCAAACTATATTTTAACACAGGGACAGCACGTTATATGCCAGTCCTGGCTAAAACCGGAATAATTAAATAAAACCTATTAACGCAGCCTAAATTAAGGTAATGAATAAATGAACAAGTCAAGTTTCCTCCTAACTTTCCGTAGTCCTTTGTCCCCTAAATGAAATTTAAACGTTCATAATTAGTAAGTCGGCGTGTATCAGGACTATAACTTGTGATCGTCTTCAGTTTTTAGGTCACGGGACCCGCGGGGCCGTGTATCGATTTCAAATAAATGTCAAGCTCGATGTGCCATTTACATATAAATACTTGTTACCGCTCGCCCCCAGATTATCAATACTTCAATGGAACAATAAAGATGAACGATCTTTTCAAAATTAAACGAGAGATTTCCCCGTACCGATAACTCTGCATATTTGAACTAGTGTTAGAGTGCATTGCCAATCACGTTTCATACATCTAACCCACTACAATCGATCAATCTGTGTAATTAAAACGGAAAAACCACTGCCATAACGCAAATATCAATCATCGTTTCCATTGCATGTGTTGCAGCGCGAGTCGTATTTTTTGCCGACACCGAGTAAACAGTGTACGCAAAACACGTTGAGTCGTGATATTTCAGCAGTTTCGGCGCAAATGTTGGCAGCTCAGAACAACGAGCAGTATTCCGGTCCGGTAATCAACGTTTTTATTAGCCGGGCGATACGCATTCGTTGCCGCACGGCCGCGCCGCTCCGCTCCGCTCCGGTGTTAGGCCGACGCGCTACATCGACAGCGGATAATGGACTGAGATCGGATGTAGCTGAAGCTGGAGAGTTTCCTCTGATTGAATATTTGGGCTAAGAGCAGAATGCTTTTGGGTTGGTTTCTTTATCGTTCAATTGTAAGAATGAATGAGTAGTTGATCAGATAGATATGCGTGAGTTTCTGTCGTAGCGCACTTGTGCGTTTGGAATCATCCGACGACGGCTCGCAAATATGGAGAGTGATTTTTTGTGTGTATTTACAGTACGAGCGCACAGCACACACTCACTCCCTCAGACGTGATCGCGATACGCGATGCATATTCATCGACGAAATGTTTGCTGAAGAAATAATTAACACGCCAGTGTGAGGAAGCGCTCGCGCGTATTTTTTTTTATATTCATCTACATCCACCGGGACGACTGTAAAGCAAAAGCTATCCCAATGGATTTTTCGCGTAATGCAAATTTAAAACGGAGATGATTATTTTGCCGCTGCTTTCGCTTGGTAAAACAGTTTTTTTATATATGATAGGATTTCTAGGGAATGTTTTTGTTGGCAGCTGAATAAGATTACTTTACAATTTTGGACCCATTTATGGTAGCCTGGTACTAAATAAATACTGCCGACGTGAAACAAATACACTTAAAAAAGGTTCAAATGAAATTGTAAAATGCGACCTTTTTTCTGCTTTATACCTTCATAAACGAGCAAGGAAACTCAATAAAAACCATCTCTACATCAATTTCTTTTAAAATATAATTTCTTTTACGTTCACTCAGCTAAGAGTAAATGCTGAACGTCGCCCAAGTGGGTCGCAGTACTAACAAAGACCCTTTACACTTTACAGAAGCTGCAAAACTCCTTTAAGGGTATTAAACGAAAGCCGTTAGAGGACACCATCTTTCAAACTCAATTTATTTATGAAAAACATAATCTGTTAATTATGAATACCTCCCTATAGGCAGTAGCGTTCAATTTGTATCTATACATAAACTAATAGTAATGTTGTACCTTGTAGAAATGATTATGTTAGCTTGTAACCAGAAGTCGTATCCTTAATTTTATTATTTTCTTCCACACCTACTAAGACTAGGTAAGTTTTAGACTGTTAGAGTCTAAAACTTAAATAGATTTACCTAATGAAAACATTAAAAAATAATTTTATAATTCAAACACATTCTTAATTCTTACCATACACCAAAATAGTGCGCGAAAGCAAGAAGCTTATTTGTCACCAAAAATATAACATTTCGCGCGCTTGACCGCTCGCGACGTTAGCTCGCGGTAATGTGATGTGATATTCATTTATTTTATTTCCCGTAGGAGGGCCCGCGTCTGTAGCCGGAGGAAACAAAGCCATTTCCGAGCAAAAGACGATCCGGCCTTGACCCGCCAGAGTGACGGGCCGGACGCTTTTGTTAAACTATTAAAAACATGCGTTTCCAGAAAATAAAGGTTTTTTATTTTATTTATTGTGTGTGACGATTTCTTATCGTGTGCAAAATATCTCAAGAGATTATTTACGTAGATTGTATTACTGTCCGTCGTAGTTATTTAAAACTAGCAGTAGCAGCCCTGTCGTTGGAAATGCCTCGCTATAAATCAATATGCTCTTTTCAATGAAGTGCAAAATAGAACGTCAAAATAAATAAAACTCTACACGGTTCAGGAAAAACCTCCCGTTGAACCGAGCGTATGATTTTGACGCGCAAACAAGCAAAAGCGCGCAGTGTCGGGCAATGAATCACCAATTTTGACACTGCGCCGCCGACGCTCATTTACAAATCAAAGTGGATTCAGACGCGCGAAGTGCAAGCAGCAAAGCGGCGCTATGAATCAACGTTTTTCTAACAGCGAGTCTGTGGAGCCGGACGTTTATTCCGCCGCCCCCGTCTCTTAGCGACTCGTCGATTTGCCATTCAGAGTGAATTTGACGGGCGCTATGTTTATTGCTCCCCATTCTTCTTTCCTTTGTTGGAATCTTTGTGTGCGGATAATTTATTTAATTTGGAACAAAGCGAATCATTCGAAAGCGTATCACACGAATTCCCCCCGAAAATGTTGTCGGTCGTTTCGGAATTACTTACGTTTCTTTTTTCGTGGCTTTATAAGTGAGCTAAGATAAATGAATGCGTCCTTTTTCCGTCCGGCTTTTTTAAAACAACGTGTTTTATCTTGTTTTGAGGATGCCGTGGTCTTTTGTACGGACTTTCTTTATAATGTGCCGTTTCTCTTTTTGACACAGCTTCGTAGTCATGTAAAAATATGTTTTTCTTGTGATATAAGTAGGTTAAAATGGCGCATATCGTATCATGTGCTATTCTATTCTCTGAAGGGGTAAGTATTAGTTCTTACCCATAGTATTATATTATTTGTGCTCTCTTAAATGAAAGAATATGCTGTAATCTAACCATATCATATATAACTATCAACATTTAAAAAATCTGATAATTATGTGTCATATTGGTTGCAAGGTTAAATTAAATACTCTACTTCAATGGACTAAACTACAAAAAAACTTAATCCGACGAGGATGGGATTCGAACCCACGCGTGCAGAGCACATTGGATTAGCAGTCCAACGCCTTAACCTCTCGGCCACCTCGTCACGCTTCACCAACCTGAATTAACTCACCATGTAATATGTTACTTAAATTGTTGACTCGCGATTGCTTAATCGAGTATTTATACAGGCTGCATTGTGAAGAGAAATGTTAATTACGTATTTGTCAACTCTTTCACAAATTGAACTCGCGTACAAGCTTATCGCGGGCAAATATTATATTAAATTGAATTTCGTTCTTAATTTCACGTGTCTGAATATGAAACGGAATAATAATTACAAAAATATATTATGTAGGTAAAAAGAGCTTTTTTAGCTGCTAAATTATGTTACGATAACTAAGTGAATAAGCCATCATTCATGATTAAAATTACGTTTTTAATTTTATCTATGTCCTAAGTTTTTTACCTCTTGCATAAAATGAGCATACATACGACTGGAGCATCTTGGCCAGTTCGCGACTGAGAACTAATCTGACTAACTCTTTCAGCATGGTGACAAACCCTATTCTAGAACCTCTCGGAAACTTGTAGTAGCTGAATATACATATGCCTAGAAACTAATATAAATACCTAGTTACCTACCAACATGATACATAAGACACCTTATGTTCGAGTGCGTGTATTAATGCAATGCAGATACACTGTAGCAAGGCCCGGGCCTTGTTACACGCACGCCGTGTCGATGATTTATTGTTAATTAATGGGAGACTGACACCAGTTTATGTACCTTCGTGTATTTACATATGTATGGTAACTGCTGTGCTATATAGGTACATAATTTGTGCATAGGTCGGACACAGAGTGACGTCACACTAGTGGTAGGGTCAGGTGAAGGGCACTCGGGTCACATACAGAAGAAGTTTAACTCAACATTTCGAACAGTGAATAAATTGGGTCTTAATTTCGAGTCAAAGCCACCCATTTATGACAAAAACCTTTACGTAGGTACCTATGTTACCTACATTGTTTTAGTACATACATATTTGATTGAACGATGTCTTTGGAGCCGTGATTAAAACGTTGCCACAGAATAATAACTATGACGTTGCTTTCCAAACAGGGAGTAGTTTGTTAAAACATATCAAGACGTCCGCACAGTAAAATAGCTTTCTTTATTAGAAAAATAATAATCAAATTCTTACCCGTAATTTTTTACTTCATAAAATTAGTTCCGACGAGGATGGGATTCGAACCCACGCGTGCAGAGCACATTGGATTAGCAGTCCAACGCCTTAACCTCTCGGCCACCTCGTCATGTCTTTTCTCGCCAAATCGCAGATACCTAACAAAAAAATAGGTATGTGTGTGAAGCCTTTCACTTTTGTTGGTCACGATGTTACCGCAGTTGGCTCTATCTCGTTCTGTTGCGCAAAACATGTTTTTGGCGCAGAAATAATTACTAATAACTTTAGTATTATTAAAAAGTATATTAAGCGGACATCGATTCCGACCCTTTCAAATATTCTCCCGTATGTTTGCTCAGGATGTGAACCGCCCCGCCCGGCGACGGCTGTTCCTTTGTTCCTTCATATGTATTTTGTCCGACATCCTCTTTAAAGTCTAAAGTAATTAAACTATCCTGACACAGTAAATAAGGTTGGAATAGTTAAACCACTACACTTGATGGTACACAGTAAAATGCTTAATTGAAAGCTGTAAAAACCCTTAACATTCGCCGTAATGGCAAGCACGATACCACTATTTTATAATAGCACCAGGTATTGTATCAAACGGGGTAAGTACCCATTAAATTAATTCTGCCAACGTCGAAGTCGTAACAATAAAGGATATAATCATCATTTTCGTTGCTAGGCTACGAATATTTTGCTCTTGGTTGCTCGCGGTGCGTACTTTCTTTCATTAAAACTGACATAAGGTGCTTTTCATGGAAGGATAATTACTTCTCGGCATTGGAATGAGAACGAGGCAAATGGGACGTACGTAATGCAAATGCTCTTATAATGCGGACTCCCAAGGTGCTGTAATGTAGAGTTTTGCATTTGCCACCAGCTATAGATGGTGTATACCTAGTTATAATGTGGTCACTGGAAAAGGAAATTAAAATGAAGCTAAAACTACTACATAATGAATACCTACACACCATATTTAATTAGTAATCATTATGAGCTTGTCTTCCGTTGATAGGTCCCTAGGACATCGCTTGCGCAGTGCAATAACCCGTCACGCGCCCCCGAGGCAGTTAGCGCCGCTATAACAGTCCATATATCCCATCAAATTCCTCAGATCGCAGATAGGTTAGACACACATAATGTGTGTTGTGTAATCTATGACGGGTAAATACATGGGATCCGTGTGTACTCCGCGGCGGTAAATGGGAATAGAATGCATTATCGACATTGTTTGCGGCGCTAACACGTGCCGCGCGCTACTGCAAACATCAATTAGTTGAAGTAACAATCCGTCTTGATGACTGTCTGTTTGTTTGTGTGTATGTACATTTGTGTGTACCTGTGTGTGATCGGGATTCAGATGTGTTTGGTTTAATTTAAATATTATAGTTACGTACTGCATTGCTATTGGTTGTCTCGGTTTGGATAAGTTTTACAGTTCAATGCTCATACAGGGGTTGAATGGTAGCTGATGACATAAAGGTTGCAGTAGGCGACGACGTGCCTATTACTATACCTTGCGTGGTGCACGTGTCAAAATCTTGCCTCGCGCTCGCTTACATCGTTAGTGCTGGCAGCTAGGTATGCTGAATTATCTATTTGTATTTCTATGGGATGCATCTGGCGACTAGCTTGCGGCATGACGCTATGACGCTCGCAGGCGTAGTGACAGTTCGTCGTCTGCTGCAACCCTATGTAGCTGGCCTGCGACACGAGTCCGTTATCGACGTCGATAAACGTCATTCGTATAGCGATAATAATGTTGATTCCCACCTTATGCTAACTATAGACCATGTTCATTATTAATTCGCCTTAAAGCCATAATCGAAATTGGAGGGCCAAGTGTAGCAAATTTAGTTACTAGTGTCGGGTTCTCGGCCGCCACACGACAAACCGCTTCGGAAATGTAACTTGAGACTGCTAATTCCTACTGGCTTAGTTGGATTAGAGGACGCGGCATGTCCTGCTTGCCCCTCGGGTTTGTTACTGTGGGGAGTGTGGGGCTGATACAATTTATAAAGAAATTATGAATTTGAATTACCTACATATTTATTTTGTAGACACATAATAAGACTAGTGGTCCTTGCTAGGTACACTTGGTGCCCGCAAAGAGCCTCCCCTACTGACGTATCAACTGTACTTTATATACGTCCGACGCACCCTGGATAGTCAGCGATAGACGCTATTCCTGATGACTAATTCTTTCACCACGTTGACAAACCGGAGACCAGCTCTAGTGGTTGTCACGGACACGCTAAGAAGAACGTATCACACTTTTGATTGAGGTAATATTTCGGCAGTAACAATGAATACTTTACGCTGATTTACTTGTAAAATAAGAGCTCATACAAGAATGGGAGACATAAGACTATCGTTACTGTCACGACCGCGGTGTAACTTCCTCAGAGAGCGTCTCGACACAGCAGACAAACAGCAGTAGATGCAGTTGTGGCGCTGACTGTACTGTTGGAGAATATACACTCTCCAGGAATTAAGGGCAAAATAAGATTGTAATTATAAGTTATACGTTTGAATTGAACTCAACTGGCGCCGCTTATCATAAAATATATTCTATACCTGTCGAAATTTAATCGACAAGTTAACCCTTGATAAAACAAAAGGAAATAGCCTTATTTTCAACGGTAGTAGCTTGAGTTACGGGCGAAAACCAATGAAAAAAGTGTTGTATGCTTTATTACGGCTCAGATTTTGCAACACGAAATAAATAAAAATAAACGGTTGGTTTCGGGTTGGTGTGAAGATGGACTATACTGATAGCGGCCGCACTGTGCCGCGGCTGGCGATCACGCATGTATCGCACGTAGCAATCGGTTGGGAATTTGCGGGGATTGGATAAACGCTCCCTGTTACTCCAACTTGGCACAAGTTACATCGGGAACTGTTTCAGAAATCATTTACGCCTGCAAACTTACCTGACAAGGTAGCGTTGTTTTTATTTTACTAGAAAAATATTGAAAGGTGACAACGCTGCACGTCTTGTGTTGTCGATTTTCAGTCTACATAATGTATCATACGGGCCTATGGATGAAATATGTAGCAGGCTAAACCGGCAAGCGCGAGCGGCCGCGCCACGGGGAGGAATAAATATTCACTTGGCACATACGTGAAATTTGAAAATTCTGTTACAAACTTTTTTCATATTGCCGGTCGCGTAATAAAATGCGCGTCCCTTCGCATAATTTATTTTCCGCCGACACTATTACTCGCTTTTACGCGGCTAGTAATTTTAGACCGGACCATTAGTCGTTATTATCTCGGCCGCCTCTGTTCCATCTGGGGGTCGGGAACTTTTTTCTGTAAAACAATGAATAAAGCCGTGGCATCGCCTGCTATGCTAAAACTTTCTCTTAGAATTTGCGGTCCGACTCTGTGTTAGAACATTGTGGCGGAAAAAAAAACACTTTGATAACTTCTGCCTCTGCTTTGTCAGTATTCTCTACTGCGTTTTCATATTATACGTAAGATTTTAAATATATACCTATATTTTTTTGTAGATTTGTAAGTCTATAAGCGAATACATTTGATAGCGCATCAATACCACTAGGCCGTTTAGACTCCGCTACTGAATTTCGAAGTACGAAATCCCGCTGATTGTTATTTCTAAAGTTCATGTTTCCGATGTACGTTAGTTCGAAACTACGAAATTTCGATGTTTGTTATTTATAAAGTTTATGATTCCGATGTACGTTAGTTCGAAAGTATGGAATTCCTATGTTTGTAAGGCATAATGTATATGATTGCGATGTACGTAAGTTCATTGAGCAATTTTTTAATGAGTACAGGACCTTCTGTGTGAAAAGGTTTTTATTAAAGGACCGACACTGAAATCGCAATAAAAGGTGATCTGTACATTTTACTTGAGTAGGTATTGAATTTAAGTAAGAAACAGCGTAGGGTATATAGGGCAGTGTTGTTGACAATATACTTTCGAACTGGCCTACATCGCAATCATATACATTATACCTCACAAACAGAGGAATTACATACTTTCGAACTAACGTACATCGGAATCATAAACTTTATAAATAACAAACATCGAAATTTTGTAGTTTCGAACTAACATACGGTGGCCTGCGCCTAAAAGTATACAGGCGGAGTTTTTAAAATAGCGATCCCTGATTATGAAGGGACCAGCTACATCTGTTATAAATCCGGGGACGTGTTGTGTGTGATGTGTGTAGCAGTGGTGTTTATGTGGATGTGCTTGAGCAGTTTCATACTTCGAAATTTAGTAGCGGAGTCGGCCGTTTAGGCTATGCTTCCTATATCTCCTAGTGCTGTATTACTATTACAACAGACGGTTGAACATCGATTTAATACGTGACATGTGTCATCGCGCATTAAGCGCGCGCACGACCGCCTGATTGGGCCCTCATTTGCTCGATTGTGTACTGCGAATACATAATTATTACTAACAATGACGATTTATTCAAGATGCGTTACAAACACTCACTTGAAGGTCACCTTCATAGCTCCAGAACCATAACCTATTAGGCCATCTTAGGTGTAGCTTTTCATAAATAAGCGATTGTCCACTAAATTATACACACGTATCGTTTACTTTCTATTCTATTATGTATAATGGTGTATACCTGTTACTTAATCGGTTAGCATAAACGACAATCAAAACCTCATTTAAAAGTCGAGTTAAATCGTGAGTAACATTCTGTACCGTGGTGAAAGTCTACGTCACTGCGTCTATGAAGCCGCCAGCGCCGGCCAGCTTGCGCCGTCATTAAGATAATCTGCCGCCGAATGTGGCGGCCATTCACTCCGCCCTCATTATAACATGCGTCGCCGGAATTATTTCACCGGTTTTATACTGTGTCAGTTGTGTACTGAGCCATTTGAAAACGTTGACGGTTATTCGTGCAAGTAGCCTTTGTACAAGTTACCTACATCAGCTCTGATGTAAAAGATAAAATGAAAATTTTATGTTATCCGATTGAAAACGATATTTTATTTACTTACAACCCTCTTTGTAAAATAAAAGCTTTTCCAGGAAATGTAAATGGCGTATACGAGCTGCTCGTATTATCGCCGCCATGTAAACAACACGATTCTAAATTCCTAGACAACAAAATGCGTTTTAAAGTTAGAGATTTTGTCGCGTTGTTTACGGTTTGAACAATAAAACTGGAGGGTCAACCCGTGTCGCGGCGTGGCCCGCATGCTCTACTTTAAACCCTAACTTTGCGGGTGTAAGTGTCGACCACCATTAAAACTTGTTTAGTCGTCTCTCTAGTCTCGCTGCCCGCACCGCACACGCAAACCAAAGCGCCAAATACTTACAAAAGAACTGAAATTCAACGGCTTTCTACATTCCTAAATAATTACGAGACGGCGTAATAAAACTCGAAATACAGCTATTACGGTATCTTCGTCTGAATACACAATACCCAAGCCGGCTATTTCGGGCGGCCAATTAATGCATATTGCGTTCTGAAGGCCATATATAAATCACGGTAAGGAACGTAACGCCAGCACTTTATCATAACTCAGCACCTGGCTACCCCCAAACGGTCGTGAATTATATTCGGTTCTCCCTTTCGTTGTTTACGAATGAGTTTTTCACGTTTTCGTCAGCGACGGCTGCGGCCCGTCAGTTCAGAACACCTGCTGCCTCCTCCGATGTATAGCTAGATAGAACATAATATAATATATTATGTATATGTGTACAGAATAGTCAGTTGGGAAGTTATCGCGCCTAATGTAGCGTTATTTTTCTTTCGCTACCTCCCGTCGGGGATGATGTTTTTATTATAAAGACGTGTCAGGAATGGCGAAATATTTGCGGATGTTAGAGCGAATGTGTGTCTGAGAGATATTCCGTCGTTTTCTCGTGAATGGTAGTGTTATGTGCTGAGTAAACTGTGAATACATTTGGATCGTTTGCTTTCTTTGTGGACACTAATGCCTCTGAGATCTGCGCAATCTCGCGAGTTCTTGCCGCTCCGAGGGCGGCTGTACTTAGCGAGGAATGGCGAATGATATCGTCGGAAGATTATAAATGTTTAGTTCTAGTAGCCCTAAATTTATGATGAATGCCTTACTCGGCGAACCTTGTGAGTGTCGATGTCAGAAATTTAAAAGATTAATTGTTGCCCTGCTAAGATTGATTATTTTTGTCGGCACCTGTTTTTGTTGCAAATCTAGCGTTGTTGGACTTCTGTATCTTTACATTAAAAAAAACGTAATTAATCCGAATGCAAAAACCTAAACCACAGCTAAAACTTGAGCTATAACCCTGAAACGCTTGTTAAAAATCCCATCAAGGCTCGCCATGCTGAAACAACTCGATGGGTACGAGTTTATTCTCGATTCGATAAATCACACGCGTTCCTATTCAGGGCTGAGGGAGGAATTACAAAAAATATCGCGGATTTCGATGTTTTATTTTTTATTGACATTTTTTGGGATGTAAATATTTGTGCCTGAACATAAAATGCCTTTTACTATTTACAAAGAACTGTGTTCAATTTAGTTATTTTGACTAATATAGTTTTCTTTTAGATTATAGCTTTATATTTTTTTGTTAATCTTTTATCCTTAGATAAATGTTTCGTATTTAGGTTTGTGTAGTCACTAGTCAGGCATAAAGTTATATTTAGGTTTCTGATCATATATGTACAACTATACCTCGGTATATAATAAACACCTAATTAGTCACGCCAATTTATCAGATACTTGGTATTAATTTGATTAGCGGTGGCTTTATAATTTCACGTTATCTAGTATCCGTGCCTTTTCATTACGAAAATTTGTTTGATTGCGTCAGTGATTTAGTTTGATTAGCGTGTTTATTTATAAATTTAGTTCGGGTGCCCCTGAAAGAGTGGATTAAACAAAACAAAGATAGCATCTCCAGCAATTAATTATTGGCTTAGTATCGCCAGCAGAAAGTAATTACTTTTTAGCAGCTTTGTAGCCAGGTGTAGTTAGTTTTTAATACCCTTCCACCCTTTTTGGTTTTTCGTAGTGACAGATTAGCACACAGATACACTCATTTGTGTAACAGCCCTCTAGTACAGTTCCCGCGCGCTCCGCTTCGCCTTAAAAAGTTTTCCCGTGGGAATTCCGGGATAAAAAGTAGCCTATGTTCTTTCCCAGGGTCTAGACCGTATGTATACCAAATTTCATTCAAATCCGTTTAGTAGTTTTGACGTGAAAGAGTAACAGACAGACAGACAGACACAGTTACTTTCGCATTTATAATATTAGTTAGGATAACTGCACTTCAAAAAGACCGAAGGCCTGCACGCCTAAATTGCGGCGGAGGGATAAATTATAAAGTTACTTGCAATTTTTTGCTTACACAACTTTGTGCAAAGGTAAAAGTTATTGCTCATAAAGTCTTCACAAAGGAGCCGTATGAGAAGTTGGTCCCTAATGTAAATATAAATAAATAATAAAGTTGGCTCTCCTAATAATGGTTGGTAGTTTGCGGCTGAAAAAGAACCGCGAAAGTTGTGGGCAAATAGGAATATAGAAAATATAAACATAGTTAATATACACAAGTAGTTATATCTTTAGGTAGATAAGTTAGGACATTGTTGGGGTAGATACATAATATATATCTCTCATCAATAAGAATGGCATTAAATGCTGCGTGTTTTGGCTATTAAAATACCAAATGCGGTCTAAATGAACATACCAAATTGACACAAAACCACACGTATGAAATGAAATAAAAGTAAATGTATGCATATAACTACCACGAAACGCATTAATCAACTCAATTCCATGCATTCATACCGCGTTTCATTTAGATATTTTTATCATGTAAAGAGTTGTGTGTTCTAACAAGCCGACTGCAGTTTAATTTCGCTTTGCCAAAAAATATTTTGTTGCTTCTCTGCAATCGCGGTGCTGACGCGGCCGTGTTATAGTCTCGGTAACCGTTTTAAGTTTTTTTTAAAGCCTGTTAGCTTTAACACGGGACATCATGTTTGTGCAGTTGGAAAAACATTCGTTGCATAATTTTTGTTCCGTGTTTTCTTTTGGATACACACTTGTTATTTTGATAAGGCTAGTTGTGTATTGTGTGTGCTGGCGTTTGTTTCGCTGTGTATTTTTTTCGAATTTGGAACCGTTGTTCTGATCGAATAGTATTCGATAAATAATATTCGTCGAATAGATCAAACTTATTGGTCTAATTTAAACAGTTTACAACAACTACAAATTGTAGAGTTAAATGTGTTAAACTAAAATGAAAACTACGTATTACTAAGTTATACCTACATATAAGTGACCAATAAAATATATGAGCACCAGACCTGTCAATAGCCAGCCTGAATTAAAACCACCTGCTTGAAAAGCAGACGTCACGTTACCAGACAGACGAAAGGTCATCGTATTCCGTCCAATGAATGTACTGTTGGGCGCAACTCGATTAGTGCCACGTCGCGACTGGAGCGTCTTCGTCAGGAGTAGTCAGGCGATTACCCGGTAATCCTTACCTGGGTCACCGGGTGTGATGTGGAGACAGGAGGTGCAATAGCTCGCGTGCCTATATTCTCACTCGTTATAAGTTAACATCCTCCGAAGACTGCAGGTAACTGAGTTTACTGACAGACTGATGATTGATTCACTGGAGTTTTCCTTTTTTTTTACTAAAGCTATAACACCGCTTACTATTATTGTTACACTTTCAATTACAATTTTCGTTATTTTGTGTGAGAAAAACTTCTTAGTCCCTCACGTCACCAGCCTAACTTTGACTACTATGGAATATAATTATGTAGGTTGTATATGACTACTATGTACATATATGTCTATTATTAGAAAATATAATGATGTATAGTTGTATACCTAAAATAAAATAAAATTGGGGAATAATTTAATAATAATATTATTATTCTTTGTCCACAGGTAATCAACTGCACCTTCTGTATACAGCGCCGTGAGTAGCGAACAGTCGGACTTTTAGACTTTCTCCGCTACAGCCAGATAATCTCCCGAGCTTAATGTTAGGCAGCATTAGGGGAGCAATGGAACGGCAAACCGAGAGAAAAATCTACAAATGTAACCACATACGTAGTGTTTTGTGATGTTGTTGATATTGGGTATCTGCCATCAGCTTTTGGATAAATATCAGGTTACTGCGAAAAAGAGTTCGTAATTTATAATAGAAAACCTATTTTAAAAAGTAGGCCTTTAGTTAGCGCTGTGCGTAGTTGCGTACTCCGCAAGGGCTTTAAGATAACGGGAAAGTGATTCGAAAATTAAAAAGAAGATTGCATCGGCCGGGAATCGAACCCGGGCCGCCCGCGTGGCAGGCGAGCATTCTACCACTGAACCACCGATGCTCATGATAGTAATGACGAAATACTCAATCGAATTACTATTGAATAACAGTGATAGTGATACATCACCCGTGATCTCATGACTAATCTAAGTAGGTAGGTGCAGTTGACTCCATAAATATGTTGGTACTTATAAATACTAACGAAAAGTTACAATGTCAAAAATTAACTTCACTAACCGCCCCGCAGCCAGAGCGCCAATAAATTACCATTTCTGTATGTATTGCATTTTTACAAGGTGATGGGAGTCGAATTTACTAGATTGAATCAATAACTTTTCATTCGAAAAGTTAATTCAATTCAGAGCTAGATTTATACATTGAAGGTAGATTGCACAGTTAAAAGAGTTTGCATCGGCCGGGAATCGAACCCGGGCCGCCCGCGTGGCAGGCGAGCATTCTACCACTGAACCACCGATGCTGATGAACGCGTTACTGAAATTAGAATTCCACCACCTCTGATTACTGTACAATGAAAAATAATCAATGGACCGTATATTCTTAAAAACGAATAACTCATAGCATTTCAATAGAAAAAGGTGAGTTCATTCGTTTTATCCTATCACTAAGCCGGTCACCGGCTATGTTCTACCGTCCGCCTATAAAAAAGATATTGGTAAAGGTAAAAAGTAACACTTTTTTTTATTCGTGACGTCACAGAGTACGAGCGATCGGATTTCGCCGCGCCACTCGGCACAGCTTTAGAATTTCTAGTTGCACCTGGGCTCGAGTGGAAAGTGCCACTTTTTAGGGTTCCCACCGCAAACACGCCGGCGACTCTAGCTCGAATGTGTTTAGTTTACACCGAGCTTGCGTATTTTCACCGCAAACTCACTTAGTTATAAATACTCGTTACAGTTTTAAAGTTAGTCATTGGGTTCAGCTGCATGTATTCGTATATAGAAATGAACTGCTTTACTGCTGAATACAAATTCTATTGGATATTTGACGTATATAAGATGGATAAGGACAACTAAACATCTGTCTACCTAAAAAACGTGTATTTACTGTATTTTTTATGGCATCTAGTACCATATTAGTTTAGAAGTATTATGCTTATCATCAAATCTCATATTATAAAAAAAGCATGCATAAGAAAATGCAGAAACTATAATATGAAATTCATACTGAACCATGTTGCTGCTCAATAATTGTTAACCGTTCATCTGGCGGCTTCAGTTATTTATCCGCCGCTGCGCGTAATGCCAAGTGTTCTCCAGCCGAGGACTGCCTTTGAGACGTCTTGCCAGCCCTTGACGTTAAAAAGTAAATGACGTTTCTGCTGCAACGTCATTCGACGTCATTTCGACGTTGTGGCTGGAGGTTCACAGCGATGGGAGACGGCCTCTTTCTGCCTGACCGCTTTGGAGAGTGCTAACTTGTTTTTTTGTTGTAGTGGATTTTATATGCTCCCTTTTAACTGCTGCAAAAATTACGGTGGATATTTCCTTTGCTACTTTGTACTCACAGTTTAAGCGTTAATTGCAAATTGATTTGAGTAAAAAATCATAATTTAATTTGAATATCCAGTTAGCAGTTTACGTAAACATACATAGATACATATGCTCACGACTCCCTGTAAACATTTATCCTGTAATATTTGTGCTTAATTTACGCAAACGTAAAATTGTGTTTTTCTATTGATTATATTTTGTAATAGCTAAAAGTATATTGTAATCTGTAAGGGGATCATAATATTTGTTTGTGGAACGAGCGCTCAATACCTGTCGGTATGTCCACACAAGCCCGTGGCGTTTCGCTCCATGTCGGTGCGGCCACAAATCTAGCAATCTAGGGCTAAGCCCCATCGGCTTTGAGCCCAGCGGAACATGCTAACAACTGAACAACCGCTGCCGTTGTCACCCATTATGTCCGTGTGAATTCAGTACTGAACCGCAAGACCCTATACTGGTGGATAAACGTGATAAATAAGGATAGGTGTTTTATAGAAACTGTGATCTGCCTGTCTTACTGTATGTTATAATTAGCGGAGCAAGGAACTAATATGAATGAATGAAATGAATCAGTCAGTACATTATTATACTAGTTACTTTGAAGGTAATCAAATGGAATCACTTTGTCCGCTGTTTGGTTAATATCTCGTACGTCGCGTCGTAAGAGTTATACTTGAATGAGTTGTATTTACTGTATACGGTGTATGTAGGTATATTTACAAAGGTGTTTCTTTAAAGATGACAAAAGCTTGTAGGTACAGATGCTTAGAAACAAATGCCTGGTTGTTTAAGTGTATGAAGTTGTAATCGTGAATAATAACATAATTATAGCTTTTCAGGTAAGTAAACGATATTATTATTCAAAACATAACCTCATATACCGACAAAAGGTCGTATTCCAACAACGAGATGCTAGCATAAAAACCTCGGCGTACGAAGAACTAAATTCTGACAATATGTTTTTATCGTTTAGTCGCCCCTTCGGTCTTACGAGGCAGTCTGCCGTAAAATCTGTATTATGTACGCCAAACACCACACTCGCCCTATTTCGCAAGGTTTCATTCATGGAGTGTGGCTATCGTTTGTACATTGGCGTAACTTGTTATAGAAATGGAGGTATACTTTTGTGTAAATAGAGTATATTATCTTAAACTGTCCGATTTGCCATTCCTATTTCATAAATTCTCACTGCAAGTGCATAAGGCAAACCCTAGTTTAAATCTGCTCTACTTTTTCGAAGACAGCTGAGTTAATATTTTATGAGTATTATTGCGGTGAGAAGTCCTTGGTTCACCTTCGATCATAAGTTGTGGAATACTTAGCTGATCATAGGTTGTGGAATACTATGATCAGCTAAGTACGTGATTATGTATTTCATCTTCGAATCATCGATGAATGCCCCGCTGCTGTCTTTATGAACCATCTGAATTCACCGTACAGATGGTTGATAAAGATGGCAGCGAGGTGATTTTTAGGATATTCAGATGGCGGAGATAACCATTGTGAACTCAAAAATCATTGAGTATTCCCAATGGGCGCTACCAGTCGCGGTGGCACCGTCGCCGCCACCATTTCATTTCCAGCTACCTCAATAGTTTCCGTGCAAACATTTGTAATATTTTCCCGGAGCCAACAGTAGCTAGTTGGTATTCCCGCGACCCCGCGCCGGGTTAGAGAGCGAAAATAAAATTTCATTCGAATACCGAACACTCGTACGGACGCACAAGTAATGCAACTATGCAAACGTGTGCTGCCGTCAAACCGCTGTGCAGCGCCTTTTGTGAAACGACCGGTGGGTGTGGTGGCGGATGCGCCGCATAATCTCGGCATTCGGTAAACGGTTATTAGGTTATTGGTTTTGATAAAGCGCAGAAGATTCGGTCGTAATAGTAATGAGGATTCTTAGTACAGATTAAGTTGGCCAAGCTACGTTTTGGCTTAAATTTATACATACATCCTGTTTTAAGGCGTATGCCTTACTTAATCTCGAGCCAAGTGACTTCTAGAATACATTAAAATTTATTGTGAATACAAAAAGCAGATTGCATCGGCCGGGAATCGAACCCGGGCCGCCCGCGTGGCAGGCGAGCATTCTACCACTGAACCACCGATGCTGTTAACGTCATTGCAGATTCACGATAGTAGTTCCGGTTATCACTACCTAACTATCTAAAGTTCACGTCCCATGTTGTAATAATAGTACATTTTAATATCGCTGACCCACTTGACCTTGTGTGCAAAATAACTTTGCAAATTAATTTATTCAATTAAGTGCCCTCGCTACTGAATTTTAATTAATGGAGACGGTTTACAAACATCGTTTAAATTAAAATGTGTACTAAAATTATGTTACAAAATTTTCGGCGAATAATTTAAGTAATTAAACAATATTCAAAAGTGAAAGGTGGTTTAATGAAATAAACGAGTCTAAAATGGTGTGTGTGATTAAGATATCCAAAATACATATTTTATAACGTCTAAAGTTTTCATAAATTTTGTCGTGGTAATCGGTTTCCTGACAATCCAGCCCATATAATAATAATAAAGCAGCTTATGGTTGTTTTTTAACGACAACGGAAAACGACCATGTATCCGTTGCATCAAAACTCCCGTTGTGTTACCAGAAAGACACCCATACAAACCTATTGATGACTACGCGGTGGCCGCCGCCCGTCTTAAAATCGAACCTTACCCGTAGTCGTTATACAAGAGGCCCAAGAGCCTGTACCGACAGCCACCCGACACATTACAGCAAAGGTGAAGCGTCCGGCCGTAAATCCACGCGAATTGATCCGGCGTCGCGCGGGCCACCTCGCAGATTGCTGGACCAATAACTCAGGGTCGCTTCCGCAGATTTGTCCCGGTCCACAGATTTGTCCCGGTCCACAGAAACTTCCCCGGGAGATTAATGCGTCGGCACCGGCTCACGCTCAAAATTTGTGACGCGGCGTGAGCGTGTGGGGTGAAGCAGGGGCGGCGGCGGGCGCTAGCGACGGTTTGAAAAAGATCAGACGGGTGCAATTCTAGGGACCTTACAGATAATCTTCATGGTCGAGATTTTTGAAGATTGAAAGTCACCAGAATCTAATAATCCAGGGTCTAATTGTGATATTTTCAGCTATTGGTATCGCGTTAAATATGAAAAAAGCTGTAATTTCTCAAAATATTCATTGCTTAGTTTCTTTCGGACAGACCTACTGCGTCCGATCGCCTTTCCTTACTCGGTATTCACATGGGCAAGCCATTGGGGGGCAAATATTGTGGCGACCCCAACAAACTGGGTGGCAAATTGTCGGTCACAAAGCACAGGTAGTAGTTATAGGCTATTACTGTCGCCGCCTCCACCTGTAATAAGCTGTTCCTGTTACTGAATAAATATTATGGTGCACGATGGAAAATGTCACAAGTCGGCTGTTTCATTTTTAGGTTGAAGTAGGTAGTTGTCAGTTTTGTAATTTTGTTACACGTTTCTTTAGGTAGGTAGCTGAAATATTTATTTGTTCAGCAAAATTTATTTTTTACCTAATGAAGTATGAAAGTATGGCAGAACTTAAATGATTCTACTGCCTTTTATATTTAAAATAGCGAATAAAGAAAATATAGGTAAAATTTAATTCGTCAAACAACTTTTTCGCGCGGCAATACTAAATTATGGCACCTGTATTATACCGATTCATTACTTACATAATAACCGGGTATATATACCTACATAGGTACATAACATTGTAGGTATACCTGAGCGCACGGTACTAAACCCCAACTCTTAAGGCACGCGGCGGGCAAAGGTTGCGTTCGTCTGCCGCGCTGAAAAGGGTCCAAATCAGAGATATTAATTTGTAGGGTGCGTCGTAAATTAACTGTCCGAGTTCATGTAACATAGTTACCCCGGGTTACCCCGGTTACCCCGCGCACAGGGTGGGGTAATTTGTAAGACATGCGGGCAATAAGTCCCGCTGACTAGTTCCTACTGGGAATGTCCCGACGTTCCTTATATGGCTGCGTACAGGGTGTTAACCTGCAGGCGTGACTGTTAAATATAAGGTGTACGTGTAGGTTCACACTCAAACTGATCTTTTTAAATGCTATACTAGAACAAGGTAACATACTAGGGCACTGGGAATGAATTAAAGCGAGCAGCGACTACCTTTTCTTGCCAGATTGCAATTTAAAAAACAGTCCCTTTGTTTTACTAAAGTTTTGCTTAAATTCAGAATTGTCTTAGAACTGTCGCAGGCCTTGTAACGTGAGTGGCCCCTCCTTTGTTGCGGCGTAGTCGGAACTTCGCCAATTAATTAAAAGTTGCAAGAAACTCATCCGAGTTGTCTCCGAGCGGTTTGTGACCAACAGCACCGGCGGCCCGCCAGACCCGACCCATTCTAATTATTGCTAATACACGTTACTCCGACTCCCAAGTTTAGGGACCAACCGCCCCGGACAGACGGGGATATAATAAATCTTAATTGGCTGATGGTAATATAAAGTTTGGATCTGGCTAGCACTTGGGGGTCATCAATAAAATTAGCTTTCGGATTCGATTGGCTCTTCGATGTATCTGGTGTCTTGCTCGGTTGGTATAGAAGTTGCTTTCTTGTACACATCAATGCAAGATCTTTAGAATAAGTTCTTTCGAACGTTCTTTCAGAAGCATTACTTTTAATCATACCATTACCTAAAAAACACTAGGTATGTAACACACAAAAATACAAAATTTGGAAGTACTTATACCTAATATTGAATAAATAGACTTAAAACTGTGACGAAACTCTATTACTTATATCTAATTATGTTGGTATATATACAATCTAACTATAAAACAAAAGCTTGATATAATTCTTGAGTCAATAATCCAGTTACTGCCCGAGGCACATAGCCAGTGGGTATGAAATTAAAACCAGTGATCGACAAATGACCGCTAGCTCAGTTCATTGCGACGACACAATGCAATTATATCGGAAACAACTATTGACTGACGACAAACATTGATGCAGATATTATTTCTGCTTTTGAGTTATAGATACAGCTGATAGTGATACTGCCATTATTGTTCAGTTTAATGTTTTAGCTAGGGACTAGACGGGTACATGGTATGGTTGAGAGCTGAGCTCATTAGAGGTAAATATTTGAAGCTCATAATATAAGCTCTAACACCTTACGTACGGCATACGCATTGCCTTCTACCGATCCATCCGTTTATACATTACCCAATACTCAATCATTTATTGCATCCATTTACTTAGTTAGCAGCAACATGTATACACACACATCCACGTGGTATATTCAAAGATCGCTCGAGGCCGGTGGAAACTGCATAAAGCGAATCGGGAACTCCATTTTTCACATCTAGCCACAATTTATGGGTCTTTCTGAAACAGTTGCCATAGATATATGACGCCGGATTAAGTTATTATCTACTTTAAACCCCGGTTATATTATGGCGATATGTGAGCCAGTTTAACAGATGATCTGATGTATGATTTCAATTTCATGTATCATAGAGTGGATGTTGTTACTGGCGCGTGTTTGATGCGGTTTACATAATAATAAGAAACTTGCATCACTGATAAACGCTTCAGTTGGTCTAGGATTTGCTACCGTGGAGAAAGCTTTATTCAGTAAGTTGTCTGTAGCTGCCTGCGCTGGGCGCACAGTTGATACGACGCTCGAGGAGGCTCCTTTAATGCACCCCCCACGATGCATATTTTTTTAATATTATGAAGTTTAATTGTAGAATTTATATAGAAGTAGCACTAACGACTAAAGAATGGTAGAAATAATAAAAAATCCCAAAGACAAGGCGAAAGATGATCTTCTTATGATGTTTGCTACAAAAGTCGAGGTCTAGCTAAATCTGAAAAGCAGTATCATCGAGTCTACCGAAAACCTAAGGAGGCATGAAATGCTCTTTGAGATTTAATATACCTGAGTTATCTGAGGATTTTTCCACTTTAATTGGAAAGATAACTCCGTCGGCAAAGAAACCGCCGCTTATTTATTGCTCGGCGTTTGCACACAAAAAATGTAAGCCAGTGGTAGCGTCTGCAGCTTCCAACCTTCACCGTAGTTAATAATATTAACACTATCTCCTTTTTATATTCTGCAACACTTAATTCTCTAGCTGCGGAGCAGTTTAACGAGTAATCTTAGAGCCCGTGTCTTTTTTCCTTTATTAAAAAAACGAATATTACGTCGGTTTTGAAGAAAATTGCCAGTGAAAATGTACTCTGTAAACATGGGTTTACCGGTGTCGGTGTCTTAGACGAGTTTATTAAAATGCTAATTCCTAGGTTGGATGTTAAGGAGATTCATTTTAATGTTATGTAAACCCACTGCGTCGTAAAATTAGTTTAATGGATCACGAGTAACCGTGGCGAAGAACTGATTTCACATTTAATATGCACCTAACCACTCAACATATTTCATGATAGTTATGTAAGTATTTATTTTTCACATGGCAATCCCTACAAAAAAAAATACCCTTCGCCATTGATGATGAGTACAGTAAGAAAATAATAGATCTGAAGTAAATATTATTCGAACTCTGCTTGCATCGAAAACTTTTCAGTATCCATAAGACAAATTTCTAACAAGAATACATTCTTCATGACTTGGTAGAGATCTAAACACTGAGCTGCTACGGCTCAGTAAACAATCTATAAAATATATCTCGAGATTGTATCTCAATTCTTTTGAGATATATTCGTTTTGTTTGCCCCTCCCCCGGCGCACACCTAAGTTTAGAACTCAGTTTGCACCTACGATCATAAATTTTATCTTTAAAATACTTTCATTATTACCTATATATGTTATTACGTTACAGGTTTTACATTTACGAGTAGAAAATTAAATAATAGCTACTTATTAGGAGTAATGACGTATTTTTTATTCTTACTTAACATATTTAAATAAATAAATGTTTATTTGCACGAAAATAACGTAGGTACGTAAAATATATGCATTTTAGGAATTTTGGTACAACTTTCACTCACAGGTGTGATAAGAAATGACAGTTTTTTTTTAATAAGCACATTCATATTTTTGTGTCCAGGATCTAAATAGACGATATTGTCTGTTTCCCAAATAAAACAAGGCTCTGTCATACTCGTATTTGCTTCGGTCGGCGGCGGCATCGATTTGTTGCCGGCTCGCTGCAGGCGATATTTCTCTCTTTTCTTCCGATTTATAGTCTCATATTCGGATCATCAATAACTGGCCCCTTTTCAGTGGAACCGCCTTTAGTTCAATCACTTGGTAAAACGAGATTGAGCAACAAAACGAACCAGCCGATTTTGTCATGTATTAATATGTTACTATTTCTGCTCTGCTTCAAAGTTCTATTTGAAATCTTCAGCTTTTGGTTTGTTTTCAGCCTTGCTTGTTAAACAACTTTTATACATTTTCTCTCTCATCCCGTGTTTCATAATAATGTAACCTGAATTCCTCAGTAAAACAGGACCGTATCTGCCTACATCACTGTCACTAGAATTTCATAATTCATTTTAAGAAGCTGTAACTTTATATGGCGGCGTAATGAAGGTCATAATTGAGGCGTTACCTTCTCGCACGTAGGAAATCCCAGCGCAAAAGTAACCGAGCAAGGTTTAATGCTATTCACCGCCCCCGGGGTCAGGGGGGTTAATAGCGCGCACTACGCCCCCTCCCATAAAGCAACAACGCATGAACACCCGAATAATTTAATCCAACCTCTATATTTCTGGATGTCTACTCCGACTCGTGATAAATTAGTTTCAATGTGAAAAATATAGTGTGAGTTGGCTTATCGGGCCAGTGCTGCGTGAGCCGCTCCCCCGACACATGAATACAGATTAACTGGGAAATTTCTGACCGCAGCTTCAGATGCGAGTTCATGATACGCTGGTTGAAATGGGTCCGCTGCCCTCATCTCAAACACTGATTGCTCTATTTATTTACGAAACTGAAATTATAGTTCAAAAGCGTTACTATTATATTTTCTTAAAAAAACAACTATTTCTGATCTTTTAATACGTACGGACAAGTCCTTGAAAGTTTCTAATACTAGCATAAAAATATAATATGATGTAATTAGTATGTAAAACTGCTAAATTATAAATGGCGCAATGTGATAATGATGATAACCACATTGCGTGTGGTGTACAATTTTTGAAACACCATTTCGAGTGTTTTTTAAACGTCAGACGAAACTATAATTATGTTTTGAGCACAAAATATTGTAAGAAAGTCGTTATCATGACGATAAAAGACATAATTGGTTTCGTAAAGCAATTTATGGAAGTTATAAAGAAATTTTGCTACATTTATTTTTTCCCTAATATTCCAAACCGTCATGATTCATTAACCTCAGGATATAAAGAACTTAAATTTGTGACGGCCTCTGAATCTAGAGCACTTAAAAGAAAATTTACGTCTAAGTAATGTGTTTTATTCAGTAGACCAAAGAATTTATACAGCGATCACGAATTCATATTATTATATATTCGTCTGTCGTAACAAAATCAGAGCTGTTTCAAACCAACTATATACAAAAACAAACAGAATCTAGTTCGTAACTCCACAACGCCTAGAATACTCCACCTGTCTCTTCTATTTCTTGATAACGTAAACTTCTTTGACGCCAAGTCTGAACAATGCCAGAGTGAACCAGTTCTATACAAACTAACAACTTTTAAGTGTTGGAAAAATCTAAAGTATGTTTTTTATTGTTTCAGATTGGATCCCTGAAGGGATACTATTTGTTGGAACATCACACAATAAGCAAGAGGTCTGCAGAGCCGAGCCACGAGCACCATCGACTATTGAATGAGGAGCCGCAGGTAACTCTATAGCTTCACTTCAACAGTTTATTGATGGTAAATTAAATGCCATTAGTATTTATGCGTTAAAATTAAGTGCAATGTGACTACCTACTTATTATAGTACGGTTCCCAATCAATCCCAGTTCTTATACATAGTTTGTTAAACGCCAATAAACATTTCACGCCGATCATGATGATCTTGTCTAAATATCCACAAAACTTTATTTTGTCTTCTTACACAAAAAACACATTCATTCACTAGAACCAAAATAAACCAATCTGAACTAATACACTGCTGATATTATTTTAATAACTGTACCAGCTCCAGTATACTTACTGAAAGCTACATACAAATATATTAAGTTTTCCAGCACAAAATTTGTACAACACAATATAAAGCCGCCGCGCCGTACCTCCGTATACGGCTTAATACCCTAATTTGGTAGCTACATTGCGCCCTACAAATTTAAACAAAGGTATTTTTTAAGCATGATACAGTACGTACAACAAAAAGATTAAGGTCTTGGATTAGGGAAGGGTACTCGTGTTAACTCTGGGCATGACCCGGCATGTATTATGGGACACAAAATTGGATAGCCGCGCCCTGTATTTTTTTTGCCATTGTAACGTATTTATCTTTGACATTTCGTTTATGTGTCCCAATTTGTTCTACTGAAACATCCTGCTTTACCATGCATGAGTTTCTCTCATTTCCACTGCAGCAACTATCAGTCTAACCTTTTTACGAAAACAGACGAGGCTTAGTTTATCATTCCATTCTTCATTAAATCACTCAAAGCATCAGTGATATTGTTATTGATATATAATATCAGGGTGCTGAGTATCACAAAGGATGTTCAGTAATCATTAATCCCGCTCCTTCTGTGTTCATTATCCCGTCATATTCCGCCATAACCAATAAACTCTCCTCCAATTATCCTTTATCGGTGAAGATTATGTATCCCCATTTTCTTCCAGCCATATCATGATTTTGCGCCATAGGCGAGTTGTTAGTGGCATTTATTAGTATGCGAAAAATGGAAGTTTTTCCTCATTGAGATAATAGTCTCCTTTCTTGAATGTAATCCTGTAGTGCGTGAGTCAGCAGGGAGTTATTCCGGGAGGCTCGCGGGGTACGCTCGGGCTACTGCTCGTTTTGTCGTTGTGCCACCGACTGTGCGACCCAGTTGCTCCCTACAAGTGCTGGCAAAATGCTCAACGTAATCTTTTCATCTTCAGTATTCCTTAGCGAAAGAGAGCGGAGATAATGAGGATATCGATCGTGCTAATGTTGAAATTGCTTTCGGCTGTTTTTTCCCACACTAATTTCTGAGATTCAATCTGGGGGTTCCCTGTGAATTATTTATGGAAAGAGGTCTACAGGCCCCAGGGCTGGAGCAAAAGTCACAATATTTTTCACGCAGTTTTTCCCCAATAAAGAATCACGGGTGGCCTTTCGCCGAGCAAATTAAAACAGTTTATCGTAGACCCCCCATTGATATTGGCAAACGCCCCAGCATAAATCGCGAGGTCCTTGCAAATTGTGACTTGCAAAGGTGGATCTGCGAACAGTGTTGTGTTGTTAAACGGCCCGAGACAGTTTCTGTGTTGGCCGGAGTTGGAGCGTTGCGCGGTGACTTGTGGCCATCGGAAGCCTAATAAAATTGTGGGGCGGAGCGGCCCGGCCCGGCCTTTCTCATGTTGATGAGCACACGATAGCCACCTTCATGCCATCGTTCGTCGTATTTTTCTAAGAAACTGCCTTTATCTAAGCGATAAAGTACCATTTTGTAGGGGGCTCAGGAAATTTCAAATGTTAATTACGTGAGCAAATTGGGCCCCACAGTGTGACGGTAACATTTTTGCGAAAGTCGTTCTAGACACAAGATCAACATGAATATGAGAGTTTTTCACACAAATCTGGTTTAGCCCTGCCTCACAAAGTTGCGGGTGAACCACCCCTAGCTTTATTAGTTTAGGACTCTATTACTCCACACTATATGAGCGCTCGGGGAAGAAAGACTTTTACACAGTATTATACATTTCCCTCTTACATTTTCTCCTCTTTTTTATTTTGCAGTGTGAAGTGAAAATATTGAACATGTCATTGAGGGCATTCACTTTTCCGTGGATTTCGTGAAGAATTTAATATACGGCGAGCCAGTCGCCGTGCAGTGACGTTGATTGAAACTGCGGCGCCGTTTGCTGCTCGGCAGACAAACTTGGGGCCACCACTTTGCTTGTTCCTAGATGCTCGAGAACTAGCAGACAAATATAATTAACGAGACCAAGATCCTTTATCTCCTAGTTGAGACAGTTGAGCATTTAAGTTGCACATCGCAAAAAAGGTTGGGCTGAAAGAAATTTATACGAGGCGGTGTTCTCGAAATGAAATCATAAATTGTGTCGGAAACAAGGGAATGGTTAAATTTAATTTCGTACGTTCCGGACTTTGTACGTCTCGTAGTGGCCCTAGCCGGGCCCCGGGCGCATCCGGCCGCCGCCGCCGCCGCATATGTAATGATGGCCGTGCATTATGTGAATAGTACCATATTTGTCCGTCTAAATTGTTCATTATTATTATGTACTTACATATAAATAGATCATTTTAAGTTTTCTGACTGAAGAAGTTATATGAGTTTAATTCTGTACTGGACTAAATAAATCACTGATTTAATCCATACGACATATTAAAATCAATGAAATAATAAGGAAACCGTGGTCCCTGTGCGTCCCAGCCACTTCATACAGTCCGGTCCCGCGGGAGTGAGTTCCTCGAGCATGCGACCAAGTCGGCCGCCTCGGGGGAAGGTTACACTGTACGATTTTTTTATTAAATTAAGCCACGACTGAGACAAACAGTGGCCGCCCCCGCCTCGTTCATATGCTTCGCGGGGAGCGCTCGTAATAAATTATATGCCGCGGGGGACAACACTTTTTCTCTTGTTAGTAACTGTCCCACTTTTGGTCCACGTTGTTTTTCGCTCCGGCTAATTGCGTTAGATAAACTAACTTTTGTTTTGGCCGTGCGTGAGGATTTTTCAGTCCACTTTTTGAGACGCGTGATCTAGTTTTAGCGCGGCTCGCCTTTGTTTTTCACAGAGGACAAATTGAATTGTAATTGTTATGTCAGTGTTGCCCCGCCAGACTTTATTATTAGTTTTTTTTTTCAAAATATAATATTATTCTCAAAAAGCAGATTCGTTTTCTCGACGGCCATTAGCTAAACTTGGTATTTTCCCGCAAAAACGGGTGAAATGGCTCAGACGCGTCGTTTAACCCACTAACCCATTTGGCAAGATCGTCTAACCCCGGGGTCATAACTTCCTTTTGTAATCAACGTTGTTTTACCATTGAAAAAAGCGGACAAAAAGCCGTCCCGGTCTCCCTTGCCGACCTTTTCTCATGCTAATGTCCCCGGCCAGCGCTGTTCCGAGGCACGCCTGTCTGTTTAGTTCCAGCGACTGTGAAATTGCACCTTCAAACCAGCCCGACCGTCTGTTTGGAAAATAGACCATTCTTTTCACTGCAGATAAATACTGGCCATTGTGTGTATCGAGTTACAAAAGTCGACTAATCGGCCTCTCAAACGGCTGCGCTTTTGTCAGTTTGTGTTTGGGGTTTTCGGGGTTGTCAGGCTTTTGGGGGACAACAATCCGGGTGTTCTAGGGTAGGCTTTTTAAGGAAACTCGACATATATATACTTACTCAAAAATGATTTTACTTGAAATGATCTTTATGACTTCGTGCATGCTTTATAAAACCTGGAATAACACAGTACATAAAAGAATTATTTATAAGAACGCTACTGATGTAGATACAGGAAACAAATACCGTCAACAACTACACAACATTAGTGCTCAGTATTGGAGGGCACGAACATGAGCGGCCGTCGGCCACAAGCACTCGCATGCCCATGCAAGTGCCTTGTAGATGACACTACATTAATATACACGACGTCGTCTGTAGCTCGCGAGATGTGCTCGAGTAGCCGTCTTAATATGCGAGAGCTACGTGCGCCGTAGCAAGGGTTGTGTATGAGGAAAAATTGCACTTATATTGCAAATTTTATTGTACAGCGCAGGAATTTGTGGATGAGGTTGTACTTTGTTGTTGTTAACTTTTAGATGAGTTCACCCGTATATAACATCGCCTAATTACATAGCATTTGCTACATAAATAATAAATAGTTATACAGTGTTGCAAATGTGACGTTTTTGATATTGGATATATATATATTTTTTTTTATAATGATGCTAATAGTCTGAAGTCTTAGTCTAATTTAATCGCGGGACAATCGACTGTTTATAATCCGTTCAGAATCTGTGAATTTAGTACCTGAGATAAAAAACAGACTTTGAGCAACGTCCAGAAGCGGCATCCTTTTTAGCCGCATATGCCCAGCATTTGACGTTTGTTGCGTGAAATAACGACAGTCGTCTTGATTTATTAATTATGCCCTATCCGTTATGCACCCTTAATGTGTATTACTGTTTTCACAATTCTATATATCCAAATCCTCCTCATCACCAGGTCCGATGGGTGCAACAGCAGCGCGAGCGGCGGCGCGTGAAGCGCGACTACTCGTACGACGGCGCGCTGTGGTCGCAGCTGTCGCGGCGGCTGCCTGCGCACCGCACGCACCATCGCGCGCTCGCCTCCTCGCCCTTCTTCCCCGACCCGCTGTTCAAGGAGCAGTGGTACTTGGTACGTGGGGATTGTGGTGCGCTGGTGGTGAAGGTTAAGCGGTATTGAATGCGGCTGTGGAAATTAGCATGGGATACTATTATATCGTCACGAGATTTACGCACCAAAATTTGGTTCTTAAAAAAGTCATGATGCATACTAACTCTACCTAATAGTCATGAAATAATGGTATGTTTTGCTCATTTTAAACAAAACATGTTGCACATTAGATTTTTAGTTTAAAACATTACCTAAAATCTACAGTTTTTTGCTGTCTTGGTCTCCTATAGTATATTCTACCTCATATAAATTACACTAGTCTGATGAAGTTTATATTTTATAGAATGGAGGTGCCAAAGACGGGCTAGATATGAACGTAGCGCCTGCGTGGCAGAAAGGATACACTGGGAAAGGAGTAGTGGTTTCCATACTCGACGATGGAATCCAAACCAACCACCCAGATCTTGCACAGAATTATGTAAGTGATAGATTGATTTTCTTATATCTAAATTATTGTCATGTTGATTTTAAAAGAAAGCCAAATGGTTCAAATGAACCAAACGGAATTTATGTTACATACAAAAACCTATTTGCAGGATCCCAATGCATCCACTGATATAAACGGAAACGATGAAGATCCAATGCCCCAAGACAATGGTGACAATAAACACGGTACAAGATGCGCGGGTGAAGTGGCTGGTGTGGCCTTCAACCAGTACTGCGGCGTCGGTATAGCGTACAACGCCAGTATAGGCGGAGTCAGGATGCTGGACGGAGTAGTCAATGACGCAGTGGAAGCTAGAGCCCTGGGGCTTAATCCCGATCACATTGATATTTACAGTGCATCGTGGGGCCCTGAAGATGACGGGAAAACTGTAGATGGTCCTGGGCCTTTAGCTAGGAGGTTGGTTTCTTGTTTTGACTATATACTGTTGAATGTCATAATATACTAATATGATTTTATTTAAATAATATTGACTTTGTTTTACCTTATTTCAGAGCATTTATTTATGGAGTAACAAGCGGTCGAAGAGGCAAAGGATCTATATTTGTGTGGGCCTCAGGAAACGGTGGGAGGCATACTGATTCGTGTAACTGTGATGGTTACACAAATAGTATATTTACTCTTTCAATATCGAGTGCCACTCAGGGCGGGTACAAGCCGTGGTACTTAGAAGAATGCTCCTCGACTTTAGCTACAACTTACAGCTCCGGAACGCCTGGACATGATAAGAGTGTAGCAACTGTCGATATGGACGGAAGGTTGCGACCTGATCACATATGTACTGTAGAACACACGGGAACCTCGGCCTCCGCCCCGCTGGCTGCCGGGATCTGTGCTTTAGCTTTAGAAGCCAATCCTGAATTAACCTGGAGAGATTTGCAGTACCTCGTTGTAATGACATCTAGATCAGAACCATTAGAGAAAGAAAGCGGATGGGTTGTAAATGGCGTAAAGAGGAAAGTTAGTCACAAATTTGGTTACGGATTAATGGACGCTTCACAAATGGTCTCACTAGCGGAACAGTGGGTGAATGTTCCATCACAACACATTTGTAAATCACAAGAAATAAACGAAGATAAACAGATTGATCCTTCTTTCGGTTATACGTTAAATGCTCACATGGATGTAAATGGCTGCAGTGGAACAGTTAATGAAGTACGTTTCCTTGAACATGTTCAATGTAAAATCTCATTGAGATTCTTCCCTAGAGGAAATTTAAAGATATTACTGACATCTCCGATGGGAACCACGTCCACTTTACTTTTTGAACGACCACGAGATGTTGTTAGTGCAAACTTCGATGATTGGCCCTTCTTGAGTGTTCATTACTGGGGTGAGCGAGCAGAAGGTAGATGGAATTTGCAAGTCATCAATGGTGGTAACAGACACGTGAACCAACCTGGTATACTGAAGAAATGGCAGTTAATCTTCTATGGTACGGCAATCGATCCGGTTAGATCACGAACAAAGAAACCGGTGCAGCCTACATTTGCCTTTCCCACCACAGCAGATGGTTACGTAGGCATCGGAGACTCTTACTACAATACTGACCAATTTTCAAGTTACCAAAACTTCCCGTCTCTATTCGCTGCCGGATCAGACCCAGAGAAATCTGTTGCTGCTCTAGACGGACAAAACATCCCTCTTCCTCAAGGGCACAGCGTCCTCGCTGATTCCAACGATAGAAAAGTCCAACACGACTGCGATCCAGAATGTGATGGCCAAGGATGCTACGGGAAGGGGCCAAATCAGTGCATAGCGTGTAAGCACTACCGACTAGACGATGCCTGCGTATCTCGCTGTCCCCCTAGAAGTTTCGCAAACCAAGGAGGAGTATGCTGGCCTTGCCATGAATCTTGTGAAACTTGTGTCGGTGCAGGCCAGGACTCGTGTTTAACTTGTGCTCCGGCGCACATGCTAGTGGCTGACTTGGCAGTGTGTCTACAGCAGTGTCCAGACGGCTATTGGGAAGATACGGAAGCGTCGACTTGCAGGCCTTGCGCAGCTCACTGCGCCACCTGTTCGGAAAGTGCCGATATGTGCACATCATGCGAGCATCATTTGGTCCTCCACGGGGGTACCTGCCTCGCTTCCTGTCCTCCCTCGTACTACGAGACAGATGACTACTCCTGCGCTAAGTGTCACGTGACATGCGACACGTGTGAAGGATCCGGGGAAGCCCAGTGTGTGACTTGCCATCCGGCCACGTACTCACTTGAAGGCAGATGTGTCCCGACCTGCCCGAGCGGTTACTACGCTGATAAGAAGAGGAAGGAGTGCATGAAGTGAGTAACTTTATCACAGGTTTGATCATTTTATTTCATGCTGAATATTGTTACCAATTTATGTTTTTGTAGGTGCGGAAACGGCTGCGCCACCTGCACAAGTGCCTTCTGTTTGACTTGCGAGCCTTCGTATGAGTTGAACAAGAAGGGTAAATGTGTTCTGATTGGCTCCGAGCATTGCGCCGCCAACGAGTTTAGCGATACCGGCCGCTGCAGGAAATGTCACTCGAACTGCGAAACTTGCTTCGGCGAAACTGACAAACAGTGTCTGACGTGCCCCTCGCCGATGCTACTTGAGGATAATGAGTAAGTTTTAAGTTTCAGTTTACATATTTCATAGTAACACAAACTCATTCTAAATCAATCAATTTTGAATAGGTATGTAAAAAACCACCTTGATTGGCATCGTATAAACGTCACTTTCCGTAACGGAATTTTTGGTTCTGACAGCCCCAAATTTAATTTTAGTTGCTTCAAAAACGCTCCCAATATTTCTACTAAAATGTCACGACTCATGACCTTTTATTATTTGCTCTGAAGTTTTTAGGCGGACCAATCTATTTTTGAACCTAAACAAATTGATCCATGAATAAAAGGCCAATAAAATACATAAAACATTACTTCCACTAAGGGCTGATTTTTCAATGGTCTAATAAAAGTTATCTGAGGAATAAAATTGTTGCTGTCACTGTCTAACACAACCATTCAGACGCGACAGCATCATAATTATTCCCCAGATAACTTTTATCTCACAATTGAAAAATCTGTTATAAATATACAGTGTGTTGTATTTCGGACCCGACAAACTTTAAGGATGAATTCTACGAGTAATTTCATCGAGAAAAGACCCCTATATGTCATATCTCGAGATTTAAACGCCTTACGGACATGAAATAAAATGCTTTTATCCGCAAAAAGTCATTACTATCCAATAAAAATATCCACAACTGCTTAAAAGTTACATAAAAATGTTCAAAACAACTTTAAAATTGCCGCCATATCTAGAATATTGACATTTGACCCCACATATGGGGGATTTTCTCGATGAAATTACTCGTAGAATCCACCCTTAAAGTTTGTCGGGTCCGAAAAACCACACATTGTATATTTATACCTTTAAAAGTAATTATATCATAGGTATAATCAAACCCTTCCTCCCACAGATGTCTGTCAGAATGCAAGCGCGGCTTCTACGCCGAAGCGGGCCGCTGCGCGCGCTGCGTGCACGGCTGTTCAACCTGCGCATCCCGTCTAAACTGCACCGCCTGTGCCGGCTCCCTACGCCTGCAGTCCGGCGCCTGTCGCACTTCCTGTGCTGATGGATACTACGCGGACCGAGGGACCTGTGCCAAGTGCTACCTGTCGTGCAGGACCTGCAGCGGGCCGAGAAGGGACCAGTGCGCGTCGTGCCCGTCAGGGTGGAGACTGGCGGCTGGAGAGTGCCATCCGGAGTGTCCGCAGGGTGAGTTGCGGGGTTTTAAGTGTGAGGGATGGAGAGGGGTTTTTTTGGGGCGGCGAAGTGGATGGGTGCATTTTGAGCTGATTAATTTTGGGGTTCGAAAATGTACAAAATAAGAGCATAATACAAATTTAATTATAAATGTTTATAAAGAAGGCTCTACACTATAGCTTTTAAATAAAAATCTCCATAGAAAAATGCATAGAGCTTTATTTGCGTAAGTTAATTAAATGCTCACCTATTTTCCGCTACCTTGACTAATAGCCGTGATCTCGTTAGCATAATGCTACAATGAGTCTATACATACAATGTGTGTGCTCCCAATGAGTCTATTTGTATGCATTGATAATGTTAATTTATGTCGTTGAACCAGTCACGCTTGAGATCTACTAACCTCTGGCTTTGATCTCTTTATCGCACTCGGCTAATTGCTAATTCTATTTGCGGCTCCATAGAGCTAGCTACTGATTAAAAGGATGATTAAACATTTATAGCTTTTTAAACAGCCACCGGTTTTATTCAGGGAGAATGGTTTTAAATCAAATAGTTTATTCATTTAATTGGTGGTATACGAAATGTATATATTGTATATGTATTTGTATATGAAAACAGTATTTACCTATTTATATTCAGAGTGTTGTATATTTTATCAGAGCACTTCACCAGACATTTTGTTACTTTTCTATCAGCGAAGTAGATCTTTTTGGAATCTATGGAACTTGATGTTTAGGTTTAGTCTAAAATTACACTCACGAGCAATGGAAAAGTTCCACTTACAAAATGGCGACACCAAATGACCCCAATTTTTTACAACATTTAGATAGATAGATAGATAGAATATTCTTTATTTGTACACACACACATAAAAGAAACTTACATAACTTAAATACTATAAACTATGTACAAAAATGGCGGTCTTATCGCTTAAAGCGAATTTTTCAAGACAACCTTAGGGTGGAAGGATATTTAATTTAGAATTTGATCAAAATATTAATAAAATTATTCTGATGCTCTGTTAAATGTACTTCAATATTGCAGACGGCGTCATTAAGCTAGTCTTTTCCGTTTAGGAGTAATTTGGTGCTATTGTCACTGGAACTTTGTCATGAGTCTATTTCTGTATTACAATTCGCGCCTAACAATACCGCTCTCTCCAGGCTTCTACCCGACTCTCGACGGATGCCGGCACTGCCACCACTACTGCCGCGAGTGCTCGGACTCGGGCCCGCTCAAGTGCACCTCCTGCCCGCCGCGCTTCATGCTGGACGGGGGCCTCTGCATGGAGTGTCTCGGCTCGCAGTACTACGATGCCGCCAGCGAGACCTGCAAGGCTTGTGACGCGACTTGCAGGACTTGTCTGGGGCCCGGACAGTTCAGTTGCACGGGATGCTCGATGCCGAATAAGCTGGATCGGTAAGTATTTTTGAGGCTGTTTTAACAGCATGCTGATTTCATGACGCACGCGGGATGGCACGCCATTTTCCGCGTTTTCCCGCGCGCGTGATCAAATCCGCATGCTGTTAAAAACAGCCTAAAAGAGTAAAAAGACAAACGTGTTTGACCAATTTGTTAGACAAATTTGAAAACGATTTAAGGGGGGACTTATTTGAGAGTGTTATAAGCTAGCTTTGTTTTAGTAATGTCGTTTAACCCGTGCTAAAGTTATAAGGTTATTTGTTAACGCCATTCAGTTTGGTTATTTATATTCTTGGGTATAGTACTTGTATAGCTGTTGAAATTTACCGTGAGCAGTAAAAAATACAGTTGGCATATTAAAAGTAAAATAGTCTGCATCGCCTCCTATAAAGATACGCCGGCATGCACGTAAATTGAGCTCATGTAGAGCCCGTAATTCATTGTGTCCGAAATTTTTCATTTATAAAAAACTTTTTTTATTTATTTGTTTCATAAAGTGGTAGGTATAAAATGCGATATTTCTTGTGCAGATTGAACAATCAGTGCGTGCCGTGCTGCAGTAACTCCACGGCCGGGCGCGATTGCTGTCATTGTAATGTGGAAACAGGTAACTCCCCTTTATAACAACATTTATTTGTTTATTCATTTTATTTATTGCACTCAACGTCATTGTTGTCCAAGGCTTTGTGATTAATTTGTCGCTGCGGAATAAATTTTACGCTGTCTAGAAATTATTGTTTGAGGTCTGCAATTTATGTGCCTACCAAAAATACTGACGCCGTGCTTTTATTGCTACGAAAAAAGTTAAATAGCAAAATGAATGACATGAATAATGAAAAGCTCATACAATGCAGAGCAGTGTTCAGAACCACAAAGCACAGCCCACTTTGCAAAGGCATTCGCGGCGCAGCATTTCTTGAAAACGGCACACTTTTGTGTTCGGCTTAAATGTATTCAGAAACTAGCAAAAGATAGTGAGTATATCTTTTAAAATATGAACCCGGCGTGAAGAGGCTGTGTAGGTACAGTCGAGCACAAAGTAGGTCGTCGCCTAGTTAACGTAAGTGCTGTTTCTGTTATGACTGAGTGTTTTTGTCTCCGGCGATTAATGTTACAAGCTCTTGTAGAATTTACAAGCGTCTAATGATACCCGACGGTAATGCTTATGCACAACGCAGCATGTCTTACACGACTGCACACATTTGCGTATTGTGTCCAGCTTAATGTGTCTGATACTGGTGTTGAAGTGAATTGATTATGAAATTGAGAAGATGTACTTAGCAAAAGACACAGACATATACATAATCCTCTCTACCCTATCTACATATTTATGTGGTATATTCAGCTGTCAGTTCAGAGTGATGAAACAAATATTGCTCTTGTATTTATTGGGCAGTCCTTGTTAGTTGTCCGTTCGTAATCACAACCAAGACTATCACTTTAAACATAAGGATAACGATCTAAACTAGTCATCTCACACTTGCTATTGTTTAATTGGTCCTCGTTAGTTGTCCACTTCATACCAAACCACGATTATCGCTTTAAAAATAAGCATCTAAACTAGATTCCTCTTACCAGGTGACTGCATAAACTCGTCGCCGGCGGGCAAGCGGCGCATCGCGGAGCCGAGCGCGCTCCGCGCCGCGACCGCGCAGCAGCCGGCCGCGGCCAGCGCAGGCGCCGCCGTCGTGGCCGTCGCAGCCGTCGCCGCCACGCTCTTCCTATTAGTGCTGCTGGCTTTACAGGTAATTATATGCCTAAATTGTCGATGAAAATGACAAATAGGAGTGGTCTAAGGATTGCTCCTTGTGGGACACCAGTTGTTTTCACTTTAATGCAGGGATGTAATCGGACAACAAGAGTGGGTCAAGGGGACACCAGTAAGACTATAATATAAGAACTTAAATATAAGTGAAACTGCGATTAGCAACGGGATATGATTCCTGAATTTTTCGTCACCGTTACTCGCATCATAGTAATGCATCGACAGCCAGCATGAGAATTATAGGATAAAACGATTATGTCCTTTATTAATTAATAATAAAGCAGGAGCATAAGAAAGCTAGAGCCACTTTTCTTATTTTCCTATTATAATATGATATAATAAAGATGAAATGTAAATCCCCAAGAGAACATTGTTAAATTCACGTTATATTCGCAAACATAGTCTTCTCAAATAAGTTAAATTCCTCGAATTCATTTTATGTAATAAAATATTTAGAGGATAAAAAAATCTCAACAAAACACGTTTTGACATCGCCAAATTGTGTTTTATTTTCGTCTCGAGTCGCACCGAATATTACGAACTTTATCCGTTACGGGCCACTGGAAACTTACTGTCCAATAGTAAGCTTTATTTTATGTGACGTAAGATTCAATTTGTGGTTTTATGAGCGTCTCTTGAGCGGCGTTCGCTTTACTCTGTTATTTTCGCCAGTCTGTAAATTAAAGGGAGTTGGAAAATTCTTTGTGGTTGTTTTACGGCGAAACTTGGGTTAGAAAAATAGTGATATGTGTTACTTGATTATTTTCAGCGCTAACTTTAATAATTTAAGGTTAACTTTATCCGTATTTTCCTAGCTGATTGTGTAAATTTTGGTTACTCAACGTAAAGTTATTGCTTTCATTATGTGTGCAACTTCTCACGGGGTTAAATAAAGTTATAAGTATAGTAAAATAAGTATTATTTCTAAACACTTGTGATTTATTTTATAAAAATATATCACATTACTCGCTTCAATAGTCCAAAGCCCTGGTTTATCTTACATTCCTCCGGGCTCGGTTTGCGCACGCGAGACAAAGCTCGTATGAATATTGAAACGGCTATTTCAAACCCTTTGGTCAGTGAGTCGATTCGCCTGAATCAATAGAGTTCACGTACGTAGGTATAGGTACATATGTAAATTAGTGAGCTCACTCCAGTGTTACCGATAAGTCACTACTCAGGCTTCTAAGCCGGCGACGCTGGGGACAGGGCTGTCGATACTGTAAGGCCATTTATTATGTGCAGTAAATTACTGCCCTGGACTGTAATTACTACATTATCACAATTTCTAGTACATGGACATGGATGACTTGTGTTTTCATCTGTTATTTTGTAGAGCCCTCTGGCTAAATAAGGTGTAGGAATGGAAGATGATAGAATATAGTTTTTTTGAATAATTATATATTTATAGGTGAGTAGGTTAACCTAGTTGTAATTTCTATTGTACCTCCTCAATTATCCTTAACGGAAACTTTATCGTCGCATTTTCCCCCATTTCGTTAAGTCTGCAGATTTATAGTTTTAAGCTGCTGGCATCCCTAATAGAAAGCCATTGGTGTGAATATTGGAACGATTAGTTTGTCAGGAGGATCCACCTCCGGTCCGGTAAAATGTACCGTTCGGCGGTCCCTCTCCAATATTGTTGCTCAATGGAATTACCAACTGCGGAACTAACTTCTTTGAGGGATAACTTGTTAGCCAACTGTGATAGTTCCGCATTCTGCTCTTGATGTTTGTTGTTACTTGCCTAATTAGTTCATTTAACAGTTTATAATCGGCGCGAGTTGACGGATTTCCTCTAAATTTGTTGTGTATTTTTTGGATCAACAGGCTCGCAGCGGCCGGCGGGATCCGCAGAGCGAGAGAGCCAAAGGGGTAGTGTACAGCCCTCTCGCTTGCGCCGATGACGCTGACGTAGCAGTGCTGACGTCACGTAACGCGTTCCCGACTCGTGACGGGGAAGAAGAATCACTGTTAGAACACTGCACATAGCAAAGCGAGCGAGCGGCGTGACGCACGGGAAACGCACATGATTAATGGTATAGTTGCTCCTTAAAAAGGAACTTATTCGTGTGAAGCAGTGATTCCCGTCGATCACTCACGGCATTTCACAGTTTGTTGAAATTACGATGTTAATATACGCTGTGAAAGGTTTTTAAACGTCGCTAGAGTAATACGGCCTCTTCACATAGGACAACGCGCTCGCCAAACCACTGGCCCAATGTGTAGAACAGGCTTTGGCGCATTTGCGGTAGGTATTTGAACGTTGGCCGGCGCGTTTGCGAGCTTGCGTGGTGTCGGCAACATCAAAGGACACTTGTCGCAAGCTTGGTTCAGGCCAAGGGCCACACATAGGCCGAATAAATATACAACTGCAGCTGTTAGCGACTCAATCAATTTTGAATCTATCCGCACTTGGCCCAAAGCAAACCATACTGAACGACTTTCCTATGTGTGTGTATCAGAAACGCACAGGCAGCTAAAGCGTTGGTGAATGCGTAGGCCTATGTGTACTTGTGAAGAGGCGGCATAAAAGTGATACGGTTCGTTCACAACGTTCCTGTTATTATTGAGATGGTAATAGTTGATGTTGTTGTTGAAATGGACCATACATGTTCGAATAATATTGCTAGATATTTTCTTAGATAAAACATAATAATGTGTAAGATAGCCGAATACAAAGAGAAACAACCCCCAAACAAGGCTCCCCTATATTTTTGCTTTGTGACGCATTGTGATTATTTACATAATAGGTACTTTTGATTTCTTAAAATATAAAATCTCAAAGTATAAGTATTATGTTTATGGAATTTGCATATGCATTTGAATCTACATAATATCTTATACGATTTTAAATGTTGAAAGGTTTTAATTGTACAGATAATTAGTTAGGTGTATTATAAAATTATTAACGGTATTCAGTAAACTAGATTTATGTAGGTATACATTTTTAGTTTAGATGAACAAAAACATCTGCTATCGACGAAGTCGTTTTCGACGCATACTATTGTGATATGAATGGAAAATGCTATCATTATAATGAATTATTTTATTGCTCTGACCGAGATTGAATTACGATGACTAAATCTATGACATTTCTTTTCTAAATATTTTAAAATAGGTATCTATCTAATTTTGAGGATTAAATCGATTAAAGTTTTTGTGCATCATTGTAATAGATTTTATTGATTAACTAGTTTGCCATAGATTTTGCCACAAATTATTTTTATTTTAAACTTTATACTCAAAACTAATTACTCGTTTGGCTCTCTTCATAAATTGTCTCAAATTTTGTTCCAGTATATTTTTTTAGTTAGTTTTATATTAGTTTGTAGGCCCAAATAAAAGTTACCATAGTGAATAATAGGTTAGAAACGTACAATATTTAGATATTTTCAAGAAACTATACGGATATATAACTCAAAATGCTGTCAATTTCTTTTCGCACTGGTTGGTTTATATTTCTTTGAAAGACGTACTACTACTAAATCTTTTAAAAAATCAATGCTACACGTACAGTGCGCTAAATGTAAAACCATGTTGAATTAACTATTCCTATACATTAATAAAGATGAAATTCTAAATTACTAACCTATAATTATTGTTATAATACATATTAGTCACAATTTTTAATCGACCTTAATCTTTCAACTCAACCTATCTTTATTAGGAAAATTTTGGATTTATTGTTGAATACCTAATTTTAAGTAGATTTTATATAAAAATATCTCACAATTTCAATATGTGCTCAAAGCTCTAATTTTTCATAATATTAGAATATATTTTATAAAACAATACTATAAATGTTATTAAGTTTTCTGTTTACATTAAAAAATTACACTTAAATTAGTTTGAAATTTTGATGTATTTTTTCTTTTAACAAGTCATAAATAAGCATGTTACCATCACAAAGTTGAATTAAAACAATAATGTAGGTAGATTAATAAATTCAGAAATATAATATGTATAGGTATAATATGTTTTGTACAGTTTGAAACCGTGTAACTTGTGTCATTCATTAGTTATATTTCAAATGGTGCAACCTTCTCAAAAAAACCTTAAATTTATTTCATCACTTCTGACTTTATAATTGCATTTATTTTAAGTGTTTTCTTATGTCATTTTAAATGCCTACCAATTATTTTATAAAATCTCTACCCTAAATATTTATGGAAATCTACTATGTTTCTACAGCAGTTTTATTTATAGTTTGTTTTAGTGAAAATCTTTTTAATTTAAGAATATATTTTTGTATGAAACGTTCTTATGTGCAATTAATCTTTGTAATAAAAAATGAAAGTCTGTGTCATCTTTGACGTTTAATTTATCATCCCAGATGAAACACGTATTACAAAACGATGTAAACAGCAACAACAATAGTCTTTGTTTTGTGGGCTTTAACCAAGATTACATCGAAATGCGAAAACTTACATCAAACATAATTATAACACCTACTTATGTTGTCATGGGTTAAAGATAGATTTAGTTAGGTTAGGTACCAATCATCGAAGTAGAAAAAAATCCGGAAGGAAGCTCGCTAACTAAAAACTGAGGCACCCAAAGTAAGTCGATTTAATTGTTACATCGAGCACACACATACTCACACTCAAAGTAAGTCACGCACCCACACACTCTCATGTCGCCGCCATTGTGGTGCCTCAGTGTTTAGTAAGCGAGATTCCTTCCGCCATTCTTTCTACTTCGATGGTACCAATATTCCATAAAAGCTGCACCTAGGTACACACAGGTAACCCAGAATAAACTTCGTTAGAAAAAAATATAATTTCACACTTTGACATTAACTTAAGTAACTAATTATAGCAAGGGATTGAAATCCATATACGCAAGACTATAAGGTAACTCCGAATAAGTTTTTGCACACAGCCTGATCAGTAGAATATGGCTGAATGAATATACATAGTGAATACACATGATTTTTGATTTGATTTGACAGACTGGCTAAATATCTCCTGAAAAATACGTAAATAGTAGAGTGATACATAATATTGAGATTTGTAAGACAGTTTTCCAGCTACAACTGTTATGGCCGTGCTGCTTCATCTATCTTTTCCACCTGTTAGCTCATGCCTGTCACATATTTACGTGAAGCGTGTGGATATGCGAAATGTTTTTATTTAATACTATAGCTGTTCCCGCGTGCTTCACTTCGCCTTAAGAAGTTTTCCCGTGGGAATTCCGGGATAAAAAGTAGCCTTTGTTCTTTCCCAGGGTCTAGACAGTATGTACTTATACCAAATTTCATTCAAATCCGTTCAGTAGTTTTGGTGTGAAAGAGTAACAGACAGACAGACAGACGAACACAGTTACTTTCGCATTTATAATCTTATATATAAAAATGAATTGCTGTTCGTTAGTCTCGCTAGAACTCGAGAACGGCTGAACCGATTTGGCTAATTTTGGTCTTGAAATATTCGTGGAAGTCCAGGGAAGGTTCAAAAGGTAAGAAAGGTAGAGTAGGGTAGGGTAGGGTAGTGCAGGGTGGTGTTGGGTAGTGTAGGGTAGTGTAGGGTAGTGTAGGGTGGTGTAGGGTAGTGTAGGGTAGTGTAGGGTAGAGTAGGGTAGTGTAGGGTAGGATAGGGTAAGAGGCGGTATGAAGTTCGCCGGGACAGCTAGTATTTAATATAACTTCAGTTTACCTACCAAGATCGATAGAGCAGCGAAAATTGATCTGCCTAGACACGATTCCGATCCATCTGTAAATCTATAGGGTTCTTACTGAAATAAGGGTGTTAAGCCGTTACATAAAGTGCCCAAAACTTAATTAACTACTTACATTTTACCAAATCCCTCGCATCTTGGAGTAGCTCGTCCAACCACAGAGTAAAGGATACTCTCCCTTTCTTACTCCAGAACTCCAGATCTTTTTGTAGTAAGTACCTAAGAACAACGGGAGTCCTTTACTCTGAGTGCAGTGGACGTTTCGAAACTAATTGTGTTTGTTTCCCCTGTCCACCATCAGAGCTACTTTCTCATCTCGTAAGATGGATAGCTAATTATCTACACCCTGTATACCTACGGGAAATGGTCGGAAGCGCAAGTTATTCCACAAGCAGACTCCAGTTTTAATTTTACAATGAAATTCCTTTGATAAGTTTCAACAAAAGATAGAACTATCCGACGGGCTGTCCCTAGCTGGCATAACTTCGAGCTTATTAAACGTCATTTTATACTCGTAACCTTTTAAAAAAAGCCGCACTGTAGAGAAGGTTTTCTTTTATAATATGATTTACCTATACCTAAGTATTATAAAAAAAAAAAAAAAAAAAAACACGCACTCACGCCTTGTACTACTGTACTCCCTTGCGGGGTAGGCAGAGGTGCATTGCTGCACCCACTTTTCGCCAGAGTGTTATGTTAGTCCCAATGTAATAGGGGGCGGGCCTATTGCCATTTTACGGGCACATCCCAGACCCGAGAACAAATATCTGTGTTTAAACAAATATCTGCCCCAGCCGGGAATCGAACCCGGGACCATCGGCTCAGTAGTCAGGGTCACTAACCACTACGCCTAAGTATTATAATTGGAAAATATTACGATAATGTAATGTATGTACTTGCATCATTGTGTCTTGATAGAAAAGCTTGTAGGTACCTAGATTGATTGCCTTCAACAAAAAATTCTTACCGATAAACACTGGAGAACTAGGATGTGTCATCGTGGTAATAGATAGATAGATAGATAGAATACACTTTATTTGTACACCAAAATAGAATAATAAAATTAACAAAATGTAACTTAATTAGGGTACAAAAGGCGGTCTTATCACTGGTAATGTTTTGGAAACCAGATGTGCATATGAAAGTATTGCTTCACTGTACAATAGGTATACAGGAAAACAGACGTGCATATGAAACACATGACTGTGTACAATAGTAGTAGAAGATAGTTTATTGGTACATTAATTTACATACGTCTTACACTAATGGTTCCATCGCAACGGCTACAAGTACGCAGGTACAGTCTGGTCTGGCGGAGATTACCTCAACTGGCGGAATTTCACCTCTCTGTTTTTGCCTCGGCAGTAGATGACTCAAGATATTGGATGCGGTAAGTGTTTAAATAAATGCATACTTAATATTATTAGCATTGCTTTAAGTATGTTACTAATCTTCTTATTTCGTGTCAGTGAACATGCGAATGTTACTAATGATAACTAGAAAAGGAAATACCTACAAACTGTTAATCTGATAAGAAAAAAAAGTATTTTATTTAGTAGCTTTATTAAGCGTTACAAAGGTTTTTCAGAATGACTCCCAGTTTGGCAACAACCTGTATACATCGGCTTTACCACTATACCGATACCATACCTAATATATTAAAATACCTGAAAGAAACCTTTTCAGCCTATAACAACAGCAGTCAGTCTTCTGTCCTCCATTATTATTATATTCTGTATTGCAAAACAAATGAAAGTGTAAGTATATAGGCAAACTTAATGCTAATAGCATTTTCTTCAGTTAACCTTGTTTTCGTAGCTCTGTGTTATTGGGTAGACAGGCATACATTATGGGACCAATATCGGCCTCGCGTCCCTTCCTGTATTTGCATAGTATTGTAGGCCCGGACCACGGCATTAACATTTAGATACATTCTATACAACAATAACTTGATGTTTTAATGGAATCCCACCGAAATCACCTGTGTACGGATCTAAAAGCAGTTCGGTATCGGCTATCTTGTTCAGTGAAATCGCTGGAAAGATGATATTAAATTTTATCTGCATGTTGGGGATAAATTGGGGCATCCGACAAAAGATATCTAAAGAAGACTAATAAAGGCTTTTTAATAGTTAACAATAAATACATGAAGAAGGGTATATCATAAGTATATAGAGATTACATTTATAAAAGGAATGTCCAGATAAAAAAATATCAATCAAGCAATTTTCTTGTTTAGACCTTTTCTAAACAATCAAAGTAAACTATTTTAAAACGAGATAAGGTATTTGTAACAATCCTTTGGTTTTCACAAAGCGCCGCTAGCAGTCTGCAACAAAGCTGCACAACACTAGGTTATCTCTTAGCCAATACAGTTTTCTAATCAAAGCCGAAACTTTTGCCAATCAGTGCCGTGCTATGTGGGGCCCGTAACTCGCTTCAAAGGGAAAGTTTCGACGTAGAATATCATCTCGCTACATCTATGGACTTCGTTGCACATAACAGACTGCGCTGATGACTCCTGGGCTCAGCTCGGGGAGGACGCGACTGTATCAAAGAGATATAATCACTTTCGATATATCGTGCTTTCTACTCTCTTTAACTCCTGCAGGTCGACTGGCAGAAAATGCTTTTACATAGATAGATAGATAGATAGAATACGCTTTATTGGACACTAACAAAGAATTATAGGAATAACAAATTGCAACTTAATTATAGGGTACAAAAGGCGGTCTTATCACTAAAAGTAATCTCTTTTAGCAAATGAATGTTCAAATGATTGTACATTATAACTAGTGTAAATTATGCAATAAAAGAATACAATATTATTTTTTTATAAATTAAGACAGTCAATTTATGGTCAAGGAGTAAAATGTTTAGTTTTATTTGTTCATGTTTAGAAGTTTCAGAAGAGGTGATAATAAGGTAGTATGTAATTGTAACCTGTAGTTAAGTCAAGATAAAGAAGTGTCTAGACTACCACCAAATTATATTTATATTTTATATATCGCGAAAACCACACACACATGAATGTTATAGATGCAAGTTTCTTGTCTGCATAAATAGGGAGTCGGTTATACTTGTTTATTGCTCTTATGAGCCACAGGTTATCAATAGCATCTAATGTAACATATTCCTAACATTATGAATTCAATCTGAAAACTGAAGAACCTTTTGATTCGCCGCTTTACTTAAAGCAGAACTAACTCTAGTGAACTAGCTCACCGCTAACTCTGGCAGAGAACTCACAGCTATCTGTGACTAGCTACTTGTTGAAGCTTTCTGTGAATTCTAATCACAAAATTATCTGTGCTCAATTTCTGAGACACGAAGTTTAGGCACGATCGGAGGAGTTTTTCTTCTTGAAATGTTGTATTTTACATTGAATAATATTATAATATATTATTTTATGTTAGGTAATCATTTCTTCTATGGAAAAGCGGTAGTTACTTAGAAGCAATTAACTCAATTTTGGCTACCGCTTTAAGGTATGTACATTGACATAAAGATTATCTAATTACAGTCCGTTTTGGAATGAGTTCAATCCGTGGAGATGATAGCATAAATTTAATTTTCGTCTACTTATAGGATTCTTACTTTTGCATAGCCTGTACCTATATACATATATTTATGTTTAGCTTCAGAGTCGCTGCCGATGGCTCCTGTTTCGTCTGCGGACGACACGGCGCGGCACAAATGTTGCACAGTCGCACCACTCCGAGCTTAAACAATGCGATGTTCACTGAAGTTACTGCAACAAATAAGATGAAATTATAGCTTGAATACCGAAATTCAGGCTTCTGGTTTTATCCACAACTAAGTTACGCCAACAATGCAAATAATGGACCAAGAGTAATTAAATACTTATATCAGTTAAGAAAAGTTATTTATTTGGTACACAATTTTTGATGTCAGAGAAAAGATAAGACGTTTGCCACCAAAATTGGAATATCTTAAATTTCAGTGCCATCAACAAGATTAACGAAACCGCGGCACACACGCACACACACAAGCGCACACAAACATTAACAAACAAACACACACACACACAGCGGTCACTCGAAATCGAAATGCAATATCGGGCCGCGATCTCCCCATTTCCATAGTATTGTGACCACATTATCATATAGACAGGAGACCCGAAAAAATTTGCCTTTCCAAATTATACGATCTCTTTGCTATCCCTTCGACCTCTTTTTACTTGTGTCTCGGTGATAAATTAAAACTTTTTGCGGTAAACCCGACCGCGGCCTGTGATGTTAATTTGGGCTGGAGCGCTCTGTGTAAATAACTGAATGGGTACGAATTAACAGATGAGAGCAAAAATGTTTTTGTACCTTGGAGGAATGTGGTGTGTGTACGTTTCATTAAAAAACCGTTTAAGTTCAGTAGTATTTAACAGGCTACTTAGTAGTGTCTTTTTATATAGTCTGGAAATTGGGCCGTTTCATATTCAAATTAGTTTGTCCATCATAAAGTTCTTGATCATTCACTCATTGATATCATTTATTTACCAGTAGGTATTTAAATTATCACTAGGTATACTTAAAAAAACGAACCTGATTTTAGTTAAAATAAAATACAACATACCTATAAGTATTCATTGACGGTTTGTATGTATGCGCTTCTTGTTTAAATAAAGTTTTACGACTTGAACTATAATGAGGTAAATTTTTCAGTAACAAACTTTAATTACAAAGCACGAAATAAGTTTCATTTGTGCTGTAGCCTCGACAAGGTGGTCGGTTCCTGTTTCATGAAAAACCAATAGAAAGTTTTTAATTTGTTTCGCAACTAATTATATCAGACACGAAATTTATCTTAAAAAGGGAATTTCGGTGAACTACGGCCGCCAGATAATTAATGAACAGCAATGTCGATTTAGCGAAAGTATACAACAACCCATTTTCATTTATTACTTTCAATACCGTAACAGGTAGCCATTACATTATTATTTTGCTTATGACGACTAAAGAACCGAAAACTGTAGCGGTAGAGGTAGGATAGTTTTTTGATCACTGTTGGTGATCAAAAAACGGTTAACGTAAATTAGCTATATGTTATGGGTCGTCCTCAGCCCTCTGGACCTCAACCCACCTCGACCCAATAACCTCAGCTAAGTGACAAAAACTCACAAATAGATCAGAAACAGTGATCACTTTCCCATAATCTAAGAAGAAAATCATTAAAATAAATGTTAACCTGAGCCGGACAAAACTTTACTAGAAGAATAAAAAGTGACATTTGACATCAGATATCGCTACATTTACGGTTGTCGCCTGTAAGTTATGCACCCAAAAACACTACCTGTAAGTGGCTACCAAACCATATCTAGTGTCCAAGCCACGCTCCGGGGGCACATAAGTAAAACGACAACATAAATTCGTAGATAACAACATACACACCCGTGTCGTCAAATTGAATTATCGAGAAGCGAGCCGCTGGCGTTTGACAGGTCCTCTGTCCGAGCCAATGTACAAAGTTATTGAATTTATCTACATATCCACATGACACGCTATACGATACGCGGAGTAGCTCCTAGCCGGCGTCGACGTGTGAAGGCCTTAACTCGATATTACCACTTTATTGACATAGATGGTACAGAAAATATAGGTAGAGTTACGCTTTGGTCGTCTTTTGTTTTCCTTTGGATGGAAGTACTCGTATTCTGTCGTTTACATAAAATACGATTTCAAATGAGTTTGTTGCTAAGCTTTTATTAAAAAATATAATATCTATCTCTTTCGTTCAGAACACACAGGGTGTTTCAGAATAAAAGTTTGACAGCTTTATTTTGTGATGAAATGTCCAAAACTCCAGTCCCAGCCTTAGAGTGACGAGGGTGAACACGGTGTGTGAGGGCACCCACACGGTTATTGGAATCATACCAGAAGGGTTAAAATATAATATAGATGGCGTTGCAAAAGTGGTAAAGTAAGCTAAGAGAGTTCAGAATGACCCCCTCACACGAGACTATACCCTTTTTGCGCCTTTTATATTTAAATTATAATTGTAAAGGCCTAAATAAATAACACACATAACCACTCCCTAATACTTTGATTACGTATAAATAAAGTGTGTATTTGAATAAATAGAGATGAACACTGTCTCACTCAAAGCTGTCATGAAGTCATGACAAAGCACCATTCAACCATACCCCTCCCCACCCCTCACACCCTCTTCAAGATACTACACAGATAAGGTAGTAGTACGGAAACGGAAAATTACTAAAAAGTACAATAATTCAAGAATCTACTAGATGTCTACAATAGACGATAACAGCTATCTATAACAGCTTCTTCCAGACTTTAATACCTATCCGATTTATTTTTAAGCGTTATAACTGTCCACCAACCCGCACTACGCCAGCATGGTGGACTAGGCTAAAACCCTTCCTTCATTGGAAGGAGACCCGTGCCCCAGCAGTGGGGACGTGATGGGTCGTGATGATGATGGTGATGTTATAACTACGTGTAGTAAAAAACAAGTCCGTGGAACATTCATTCATGTAGACATGCGAGTTCCGATTACCGCCGAGATAGCATCGCTATTGACGTGTAGCCAGTAATTAAAATGTACCCACAGTTCGGATTTTACACGAACTGTTGGAAACACGAGCCAAACATTCATTATTTATTATACGAATAATTTACTAGCTAGAGTCTAATGAATACTTTAATACTAAACCGAATACGTAGATAATTGCTGGAATTTGCAGTTGAAGGTATTAAATTTATGTTGATAATAATGTTTGCTAACAGTTTTTGTAAAACTATAATGGTGTTTTTGTCGCGTTTTTTAACTATACTTACTGTAACTTTTCGTCGTCACTACGAATTAAGATGTTTGCAAAGTAACAACGAATAGTACTTAATAGTAACTGGGTTTCTCCACGAAATCGTTAATAAAAGGCAACTTTGTCTCGTTTTGAGTGTCGAGGTTGACTCCAGATGTTTTTAATTGCTTTTAAACACAATTAGGTAGTAAGCCTTGAGTTATGCCAGGCATTATACTACTAAATTATTTCATTTCTTCTAAAAAACACATTAGTTAAGGCGTTAGCGGCATAAATATACCGAGTGTGAATATTAAAGAAAAAATGTACAATAAGTAAACTATTGTAACCTACTTAAGAACAGTTCGATGAATCTTTCTATGTTAATGTATTGTTATGTTTAAAACATTCGTTTTCATTGAGTTTTTACCTCCACGGAGGGAAAATATACTTTATTTATGGAGGATATTATTTTATTTAAATATATCATTTAATATGGATGAACGTTTTTTTATTGAGAGTAAGATTTTTTTTAACATTACAAAAAAATATACCGCTGTTCTTATGAGAAATAAACACTATATATTGCTTTGTTTTACGTCTAGTGTACATACGTAATTATTAATGGTGTAAATCTATACTTTCGTGCTAATCGTGTAACCTCTATTAACTGTTTCTTAAATATAAAATATCTCCGGGGCAGCCAGCGACTGACGCTATTGTGTCTGGTTATTCCTTTCACCACGTTGTCAAAACCTTGGCAATGCCCCTTCTTTCGTCCTTGAAATCGTGATATTGTCACTGTCACCCCAAAAAGATTTACTTTTATGTGAATCTGAAACTTTGTTCACACAGCCAACGATACAGTACGGGACTTGTACTTATCATTATCACACCATTACGCACCTAAACGCTTAGAACCGTGAGCCATACATCACAGGACCTTACCGGCCCAGTTTACATCAAACAATAGGACCCAAACAACGTAATTTATATGAGGATCTGCCCCGAACAAAGCTACTCCGTTTTCGGTTCCTCAGATAATAGAGGAACACTTCATTATTAACATATGTACTCGTAGTTGTATAGGCTGTTGGCACAAAGAACGGGATTCGGTTAGTGATATGTTATTAGGTACAGGCACAAAACCTCACAAATAAAAAGTTCAATTTTTGTAACTGAAATGGTGGAGCTATACAATAACATTCATGGTAGTCATCAGACATTTATTGCACTCTTTAACTTTGGGAGAGCTATGGATAAATCTTCCTCTTTTTATATAAGAATATGATTAGCTTCCGCTGGAAGTTACGTTAAGCCTAAGTTTTTGTGGTTAATGCGTTAATATTTCTTTTATTTACTTACCTATCGGGTGATGATGATCATGATGATTATTTAAAGATTTTATTTTGGTGCCGATCTATAAAATGTTGATTTCACGATGTGTGCTAACCGAATCCTATTCTAAGAGCTTATACACTGTACACTGTCGTAGTGTTAATACGGAGGTGTTATACATAGACATGACGATGCCTAAGGGTGTACATAAAAGGGTGTATTATTGTGTAAAATGTTGAAGGACGATGTATTTGTAAACTTTGGGTGTGTCTGAGTTTGAAGGTTATATTATTATTATTATTAGGATAGTTGTATTTAATTTCATCAACTTAATATAATATGAGTAGTATATAATGGCCAATAATGGTACTTACACCAAATGATGGGAGGCAGCTAGTTAATTCTTTTAATAATTTAATTTTGGCAAATAATGGGAGACTTGGAAAAAGTCTTCACGAATGACGAATAACATGTTAACGATAATATCATGTTTTTTATACAGCAGTAAGCAGTACTGTCAGATCACGCCACGATCCAATAGTTAGAATTTGTGACCTTCTTAATAATGTGTACAATAATTTTAATATTGATATATTTGTAAGTCTCGGCGTTTTCAGATCGCAATTAATAAAATGCCACATCCTGGATATTACTTAGATTAGATGTTAGGTATTTGATTTTGCCAATTTCGATCAGTGTTTTAACCATAGCATGTATTCTTTTATGTGTTTAATTTGTAATTTGTTGTGTCATTCGTTCACTTTTTTAAAGAAACTTAGCATGCTGTCAACACACCATTAGGGTGCATTACTAGTTTTAAGCTTGGATTTATATATTTTTATTGCATGATGTGTAATGTACGGTGGCCTGCGCCTAAAAGTATACAGGCGGAGTTTTTAAAATAGCAATAACAAGCTCACATGCTGCTCAAGCACATCCACATAAACACCACTGCTACACACATCACACACAACACGTCCCCGGATTTATAACAGATGTAGCTGGTCCCTTCATCATCAGGGATCGCTATTTTAAAAACTCCGCCTGTATACTTTTAGGCGCAGGCCAACGTACCTGGTGTGTGATGCCAATAAATAAATAAATAAATATACTTGGTACCTTACTGTACTACCACGAAAAACTTCAAACACTGTTTAAGAAGTGTTTAAAACGAAATTTGACAAATTTTGTAGGCGTTTGACAGCGCTAAACACCTGTTAAATACCGTCTTAAGTTTTTGTGGTAAGGCCCTTAGTATCCCCGTCACCCTGGAAATCATCACATATTCTCAAGTACTTATCAAAAATATGATAAAAAAGTGCGCGTAGACTTGTGCGAAGCAAAACTGGTCAATTCAGGGAACACATGTGCTTGTCGCGCGGAGTATGATGGACGATGGATCACCCCCCTCCCCCCACTTTGAGGCTTGTTGGAGCCGCTCGAAGCGTTCATGAGATAAAAGAAAGAAAGTTTTTTTATAGGTACGTTGTACTAAATTGTTAATGAAAGTCTATCTAGAGTATTTAAATACAGGTTGTTGCAAATTTCTATTGAGAAGCATTTTTTCCCGAATTTCTAAATGTCGTAGGACAAAAGTTGCTCAGAATCATCCCCTTCTTAGCAACAAAATTTTGATAACTTAATCCAGGAGTAGTACTCCTTATAATATCAGGATTGTGTAATCACATACCTTTATTTTATTGCACAATAGCTTTCTCACCATCACCAACAATATACAATGAAAAATTGCTTTTTATAAGTCCCTAAATGTATGCATAAAAGTGCGCATTGTTATTAATTTTTCATGTATAAAAATTTCGTAGTAGGTACGGTCAGCTGCACAAGTCGTTATACACTTCTGTACCTTGTCAAACTGACGAACCGTCAATATTTCTGTGAATGGAGAGGCGGTTTCAGATTGACAAGGTACAAAAGTGTATAGCTACTTATGAAGCTGACTGTACTTACTTATAATTTTTTGTAAGTATACCTCACAAGTAATAACTGCAGTAATTTAAGTAATACGAACATTTAATATGATTTAAGGGAAATATTTTCCACCAATACGCACACATAAATAAATAATCTAAGTAAATAAATATTTGATTTTCCTAATCCAATTAGAGATTAACAACTTGTCAGTGGAATAACACAGATATCCATTTCCCAATTATCTTTACGGACTACTAAATTATTTTTCCTGCCGTAAAGAGGAATGGCGGAATCTTTATTCAATTTGTAACGTGATTCTCATTACTATGACGGTATATTAAATAAATATGACATAATTATGGATCGAACTTCACTTACAGTTAAGTTCGTGAGATTATAACGCTACGATTCCAATTTCATAGGTAAATTTGATCAAATCCACTATTTTATTGTAAGACCCATGTTTTGATAATATCGATGTTTAAAAATGGTCCGAGGGCGTTAGTGTAAATGGCTTTTAATCTTAATCACTATAACTACCTGACCTACTTCGTAGAACGGGACAGTGTGCCTGAAAAATGTACCAAAATTGCTTTCCGAAGATTGAAGAAATGCAATCTCAAAAACAAAACACGATCTCCCCTTAAATCCAATCTCAGAAGCCGTCACAGTTGAAATCCAATTCCAGATAGTTTAAATCCAATTCTGGACACCTTAAACCCAATTTTCCCGCTCAAATGTGCAGCTTCTAGGTGTTCCCGTAAGTGGTCTGTTCGCGCGCTGTGCGGCGGCTAGCGTTTCGGAATTCCACACGCTCATTTAAAGAGTTACCCTCAATTGTACTCCCCTGCTGTAAAGTCCGGAAACTGATTGGCTGCGTGTCCTGCACTGTAAGTCCTGTGCCGGTCCATGCAAGATATTATGCACTCGCGAGCAATGAAGAAGCTCCACTGACAAAGCCACAAATTACTCCTAAACAGTCCTAAACGGAAAAGGCTAACTTTATGACGCCATTAGTAATATAGAAGAACATTTAACAGAGCATCAGACAGATTCAGTGATCGTAACTGATCGCTGAGGTTAAGCAACAACTGACAATGTCAGCCATTGGATGGGTGACCAATTTCAAGTGGTGCTTTTCTGGACGCTTCCGTGCTTCGGACGGCACGTTAAGCCGTGGGTCCCGGTTGCTGCTTCGGCAGCAGTCGTTAAGCCTAGTCAGAGGCCTTCGGGTGGCTTGAAAACATCTGACAGTCGGGTTGCCCACTTACCCGACAACTCTCTCAGCACAAGCTTGCTTGTGTTGGGGTCCACCAACCCGCACTTGGCCAGCGTGGTGGACTAGGCCTAAACCCTTCCTTCATTGGAAGGAGACCCGTGCCCCAGCAGTGGGGACGTAATGGGTCGTGATGATTATGAACCTCGGATCTTATTCTATTTGTATGTAACTGTGCTCAGTGAGTAAAACCTTCTAACATGTAACATGTATATTATATACCTACTACAAGTTGTCTTGTAAAAGTAAGTGTGAACTCAGAGTTTAGTTACAGCCTTCACAGTCTGTCTTCAACCTGAAAAGTAGCCAGACGAAACCCTTAAACCCTCCATAGGTACATACATAGTGAATGAAATTTACTTATCAGTGTTTGACCCAAAACAGCTAACATGCTCCCTTTTTTTCGTTTTTCCCCCATAAATTTGTGCGGTATGGACAATATACCGCTCAGAACTGTTTTAAACATGAAGCCAAACGGTTAGGTTCAATGCAGTAGATCTGTTCTTTCGTTAGGATTCATCGCCATATTTTGAATTTTGAATTTTGTTTTTTTTTAATAAGCCATTGAAGTATGGTAACGATGTACCTACCTATTATTATAATAAATAATGGATACAATTAATAAGTTTCCAAGCACTAATGGTTGAACTAAGTCGGATGGTCGGATCAGCGTAATTTCTTTGCTCGCTAGCGAATAGAGTCGGTCCAAATACGTAGAAATAAACTCTAGTTCTAATGTAATTGCTGGAAAAGTGGTCGGGGCGTCTAGTGTGCAGGTGCACAGTACGTTTAATTTTACTAATCAGGCTGCTCTGTATTCTAGCAACGTATTACACAAAACGTTTAATCTCGATATAGAGTATCGTATTGTAAGCAGAAAGTATGAAGATTAACCCTCGTTCCTGGATATTCGTTAAACAAAACACTGTTTTCAAAGAAGAATATCGAATCGAACTTTTGAATTAATTGCGATTGGAAACAACACAGACTTACATTTGGCTAGATAGTCTTGATACTGCACGAAAAAATGAGTCGATATGTTTAAGACACAGTTTATATAACAAAATGTCTTACCAATGAAAGGAAACCTTACCATTGTAACACTTTTTGTGTGTAAAAAGACTTTATAAGACTCAGGAAAGATTTTTAAGATTTCGTCTTTTAGAACATTCGACTGCAGACTGAATTTCGTTCTTTTTTATCTCACTTTTTACACGCGCACTAAATGCAGTTGCGGTGTCTAAACAAATCTAAGTCTGTGGGAAACAAATAATTCAATTAAATGTTTGTTGTGAGTTTCTGTTGATAATTGGTCTGGTCCGTCCGTGGATCTTGGAGCGGCGGGTTCATTCAATTTGCTGACATTTATTAGTGTTGGGTATCGCCTGCACGCTGCGGTCACCGCGCCTACTCGCCTCGCTCAATATGTCTAGGCGTGGAACAGAAAAATAGGCCTTAAGCCACTAGGAGAATCATCGTGGGACACACCTTGCCAAATAGCAACTTACTTACGAAGTGAAGTGCCGCCATTCTTTACGATCTTGGGCTAGCTCAGAGACATTATAGACAGCCATATAAGCACATTATAGTGACTAAACGTTTGTATGGATATGGATGGGACATAAATAGAACATACTGTGACTATATTTTACATAAGTACATAAGTATGTTTATGAATAATATTTATATGTTAAATATTAAACCCCACCGCAGAGATAGGTACTTACTAAGTAGCATTTGTCTAGTACAAGCACAGGTCATCAAAAATAATTGACTATTTATTTTATTTTCCAAGAACCATTTGAACAAAACTACTCTGCAACTAGCAAATTAGTTTCATACAAAAATCTAAAATTCCAATGTTGCAAAAACATTCCTGGAAGTGGGCAACTAAACTATAGGTACCGATTCATATGTTTTTTGATAGGTATCTTATATATCAATAATAAACAAAGATAGTGATAACATATTTAAAAAAATACTTCTATCACATTTCCAAACGGTTCCTATTGGTCAAAGAATATCTTTAATGAAGTATAGGTAGGTACATAGTATTGTAACGTGATGAGGTATTATTCAGGTTTCGACTAATAATCACTACCAATTACTTTCTCGAAATCACCAAAGGTTACCTGGTAGATAATGCTACTAGCATTAAGTTCGCCTTTGTACTTATGTTTTTATGTGCAATAAAGAATTACTTAATAATACTAAATATTGATCTCATCAAACATCACACCCCATCGTATTTTGAATATGTCGTTCTCGTGATAAGCTCAGTCGCTCAACTCGCTCAGCTATACCCTGTAGTGAAGTAAACAGGCACGCAGCATTCAATTACAGAGTCGGTTGAAACCGCCCCGACCGCGGTGACCGACTGTCTAACCCGGTTACAGTTTCAGTAAGACTGGCCAGTCTTAGGTACACTGGACGCTCTAGCACCTAGATTCTAGACAGTCTATGTTTAAACAATTTACAGTTATAGAAGCTTTTACATTTACCTACAGCGAATAGCTGAGTTATTCGTTTGGATTTTGTTCTTCTCCTTCTTCAGCCTATAGCAGTCCACTGCTGGACGTAGGCCTCTCCGAACTCCCAAAGCACGCAACTTGATGTGATATATAGCTTTGGTTAATGTTAATTAGAATCGACTACGGTAAATAGTATTGTCTGCGTTACAAAAGGATAGTTTTAATTATTCTTTGTACCGATAACTGGTAGTTATTTTCATGAGATTTTGAAAGGTTATAAATTTTGACCATGTACGAGTATTAAAATTATATGAAAGAATGAAAGTAACCTCCTACGAGTTACGGTTGCAGGTTTGTTTATGAACTAAAAATACGATAGTTGTACTTAACTATACTTGTGAAATTAAATTCTCACTTTATCAGCGAATTAAGTTGAAAAACAATTAGCTCGAAGTAGCATCTTTCAACGCGATTCTTAGTAAATTCTCTCGCGAAATAAACTTGAAGGGAAATGGCAAAGTAAATTCCTTTGTTATACGGATTAATAGTCCAAGTTGGGAGGTATCGCATACAATCTTTCCCAGAAGTTCTTCTGGAACTTTCCGCGAGTTCTCGAAGTGATTACGCACATCTCACCGCGCCATTTCGATTCATATGCGAATTGAATATTGACGGATGGTTGTTATTGAGCTTTGATTGTTGTTGTTGCTGTCACGACCACCTGGCGTGGAAAGTGTTTTGTGTTTGACTTTGTCAGCGTCAGCTCTTCTCGGTTGGTTTACGTCACGACTTAGGCCCAGTTTTTTGATCCCTAGTTAACTCAACCATTGGTCAAAAATGGCAACCATTAGTTAAAAACCAACAAAATTCGTATGCAACTGTCATGCTTGACAAGTGACTTGACCAATGGTTAAAGTTGACTACGGATCAAAAAACTGGCCCTTAGAGAAGTACGTACTTATTTTCCTTACGCTACAGTGAAAGTACAGACATAATTATATGACTAGTTGCCACAGATGCACTTATCTCTATGAGAACCTGGCGTGCCGGAATTTGTATAGGAATTATTATTTTGACACATATAATGGCAGCTGGACGGAACTAAATGAACCAAAAGTTGACCATATGATCAACCTTTTGACACGTACGCAGCCATACAGTACGTACACTTGTCTTTGTATGTATTTGTTCAAGTAAATCAAGAGTAGACCAATTTCATTTTTATGTAACATGAGCCATGTCAAAATGAGCCTATTATTTATTGCATGTGGTCTCTATATAAATTTAAACTCATAAAAGCCACATATTACCTATGATCTGATAAATTCTAATTTAATAAGCAGGTACATCAGATCTACCGTAAGCAAGTATAAGGCCTTTTGTTAATGCAGGAGTAAAATTCTAATTAACTTGTTGTTCACTTACTTCAAAGATCTTTAACTCCCTTTAATTTCTTGTTAATTATTCCTCGACTCAAAAAGAGGTGTAATGAGACTCGCTGTCTGGTTTGTAGGCACATGTTGCTCTAAAAGGGTTGATTGAATGTTTTATAAGTTTGTGTTATTTAGAATATTAGAATTATTTATTTAATACTTTATTGCACAAATATGAGATATAAGTGTACAAAAGGTGGAATTATCGCGTTCATTATAATTTTTCAACAATTTTTATCGAGTCGTTTCAAATCATCACTATTGTTTATTTTTCCTTAGTAACTAAATTATATTTTTAGGGTCAATCAAATACCTCGAGAGGAATAAACGGAAACCGTGTACGATCACTTAGCTGTCCATCTGGCTGTCGGTCAAGACCCTTTATCTCAGGAAATAAATAAATTTCAATTGAAATCAACGGTTTCAATTTATCGGTGAAATGTTTAAACAAAATCAATGCTATTGAATATTTAATCGCGGCAATTGGAAACGGCGTACGATATAAACAAATGGCACTAATTCATTAACAACATGCATGGAATGCTTTTCGCTCGGTCCGGTTTTGATTTTAAATAGGTATTGGCAGATTCAACGTTGAATGAGTAGTAGTAACTTGCCTAATGGTGATCATTTGGTACCTAACATAAACGTATTTAAAAATATTTTCATATATATTTATTCTAATGATCTATTATAAAAATAGCTAATCAATAATGGGTTGGAGATTTTAGCTTTATACGTAGTTTATTATAATACTTAATTAGTGAAGTCACTGAGTTAGCTATAGGTGTAATGGAACAAAGTGGACTTGTTTTTATAATATATCCATAAAACATGTAACGTGAGCATTTGTACTGTCTCTATAATTGCAAATTGTACCTACAAAACATATGGGCAGGCATAGTAACACTATAACTGCATCAATTCAAATTAAATCCGGACTGGTCGTCGTTAAAATCGGATGGTTCCACTGAAATGCTTTCAGCCAGTGCGAATTAAAAAAGCACTGGCAACATGTAAAGACATTAAACATTCAAAAGATCGCTGAATAATTCTAAAATTTGAAAAAAGAATTTGTGAGCGGCCAGGAGCGAGTTCTATAATTGATTTTCGTTCGGGAACGGCGCGTGTGGTTCCACGCTTCAAATATTTATTATGCAATCCTGACGCCTGCTCATCTATGCTTCTATTTACTTTTTTATTCGGTTCCGAGGTTTATACCACCCGCCTGTGATCCCTGTTGGTACTGTGAGTGCACTAAACGAACAGTCGATTACTTGCTGGTGATGAACTTGGTATAAACCTTTATACACGTTTCATTATATTGTATGTAGCGTATGTAGGCACTTATGATCATATTTAAATTCTATTTTAGTTATACTTTTTGTGAGCACACTTAGATTTTAACTGTGCTACCACAAAAAAATTTAAACACTGTTTAACAAGTGTTTAAAACGAAATTTGACAGATTTTTTAGGGGTTTGACAGCGGTAAACATCTGTTAGATACTGTCTAAGTTTTTGTGGTAAGGCCGTAAATATTCTATTGAATAAGTGATGGTAATACATTGGCAGACTGATACTAATATAAATATTTTCACATAGATTTTATCTGCTATTCTCATTGATATCATCATATAACAATAATATTGCCTAGCGTGTAAATTTACTGTTCATACATTTTAAAATGCTTTTAGGCTGTACCGACACCGACACCACTCAGAGACTAATCTCAGATTTATAACGCGCTTAAATATTATTAAACCAACAGTTTTAACCCATTACGTTACGCATCCGAAACAACATCAGATATTTATAATCATTTCATAATTTTACTCCTTTAACCCATTATGGAGAAGTTCAAAATAATTTTAGATCCAAATTTTCTCTTGCTAACATACCTTGCCCACCTTTATGTGCTTGTATGATAATATAGGCTTTTCCCGCCTACTACTTACATACGTAGAATAGTATAGTAATATACTTTATATTATTATAAGCAGCGTAGGCAACAAGTCATATCGAAATATTAAGTCAGGAAGTTTTAAAATAAGCATTGAGATAAATCTGGCGGTTCGTTGTGCAAAGGACGGGTATCAGCATAATCTAGAAGAGAAGAAGAGATCTCTCGTAATCCACCCAAATTTATTTCAAATTAGCGAGGCGCCGCAGCTTTGTCCTATATTTTTCGTCGTATCTGATTATCCTTTTCTTTTGTTCCAACTGGTACAGGCACGTAAATTTATTTATGACGAAATCTCAAAACTGTATAGGTATAATTCATTTACAAAAAGTCATTAACTTTTTTTTTTTTTTTTTATTATTGTAAGTTCACTTTATATTTCTATGTACACAATACCATCTAAATAACTAATATAAAATTAAACTAAAAAGAAAATGCTGGCCAGATCGCTGCCACTGTCGGGTAGGGTACCCAAGACGCTGGCCGCGTTACCCCGCTGTATAGCGATGCTTAGCCTTTGTGCGAGGTAAGAGCCAGCCCTAGGGTCCCTTGAGACTTCTATTAGTCTGGTGCTGATGTCTTTAAAAAGCTGACGTGCCTCCGGTCCCCACGGCCCTAGGGTTTCGACTCCGAAAGGCACAAACATGTACCCCTCTCCTAGGGATGCATATTTGCGGCCTTTCATCATCTCCGCCCGCCCGGCCGCAGCGCCAGCCTCTCTGGAGGTAGATGGAAGATGGGACGGTGCTAGTGTGTCCACGCATGTTGCGTCCCACACCAGCAGCCGGCCCCTCTTCCATGGCACCAGACTCATGCCGTCGGGTCTCTTGTCGTCGTCCCGCATGATCCCGCTTGGCTCTAAGGTAGCGGGAACGTTTGCACTGGCAAGGGCCCGGCGGATGGTGTCGTTGAGTGCGGCATGGCGCGCTATACGCCCGGCACTGCGGCCGCACGATAAGCCGTGGTGACCGCGGCGGTCAGCATGTTCCCCACAGCGGCAGCGATGTGGCTCATTGGTTTGAAGCCCTAGTCTCAGGCTGATGGCCACTGTCAAAGTAGTTCTGTCCAGCAACGTGCCTAGATTTGCCGAAGGGTAGGCATTCAGCCAATATCCCGACTGTGGAGTGCTGGAGGCCAGGAGACGGGCTTGGTCTGCTGCATCGGTTGCGGTTTCCAATAGTTGGTTTTCTTTTTTTGCGCAAAGTGGCGCGTCCCATAGCCTCTGTGACGTCGTGTCTGTCGGGATATCTTGCCCGGGACCAGCAGCATTCAGCCATGCATTCTTGGCCTCCGTCAGACACGGCACCTCTAAATCACCAAGTGATGGAGTTATAATTCTTCCAAAGAGGTCCCGTGTACTGTATACGGAGGACAAAAATGCGGGCAGTGCTACGTCAGAGGCTTTGCGTATCCCAATGCCACCGTAGCGTACAGGTAGGGTGGCTTGGGTCCAGCCTCGGTTATCCATGCGGCAGTTCAGAATTTCGGTTATGGAACACTTAATGACTTCATCTATATGTGATAGGTAAAGTGGAAACTTCCATAAATTGGAGCATCTTAACACGTACGTTAATTTTGGCACGAACAAACAATACTTCATAATGTGCATCGCCATGTGTGGGTTGATGTCACACATGCGGGTGTATGATTCCTCGAATTTATTAATTTGGTCCTGAACGTAGCCAGGGATGGATTCGTCCAAGATGGGGGCACCTAGGAGGCGCAGACCGTCTCTTTTGACAATTTTGATGTTAGGGGCCAGGACGTTGAATTTGTCATTAACTTATATTTTTTACAAACTTGTTGATATTAAAGTAGTGCATAATAGTCTTTATCTAAATTAAGTAGATAAAATGATTATATATAGTAGTACCGTTAAGACCAACTATGTATATAAAATTAAACAAATCCATTAATACATAAAAAATATTGCCAAGATATATGTATAATAATAATAATGTCCTCCTAGCCGAATTTCGACTACGGCGGCCAATCTCAATTGAGATCAGCCATGTACGCAGGAGAAGATTATAGTGCCCAAGTGTGTGCGCAGTACACAGGAGCACTCTCTGTTCCATCACTCTCATAGCCCAATGGGACGGATTGACCGACACGACTGGAGAGAGCTAGGCGCAGGACCGACTGCTTTACATGCCCATTCGACAGCATGGATCGTTTCACTGTTTCGGACATCAGGTGATCAGCCTTCTATGTCCTAACCAAACTTAGAACCACAATTTAGAAACACAAATTGATGGTCCCACCCGGGAATCGAACCCGGGACCTCTGGGTCAAGAAGCGAAGCTTCTACCACTAGACCACAGAGGCAGTTATGTATAAGATAGGTATATCTCGATAGCCTAGCTATGTAGGCAGTAAGTAGTACTCCTGTGAATATACTTTATCTGCTCATTGCACGACAGTAACAGTGATATTCCAACGGATTATAATTTACGGTTATTTCCGAGTGATCAGTTCGGACAAGCTCACCACTTGAGAGAGCTCTCTTATCTGACATTACTTTTAAGACATCCTTTACAAAAAGTTCATTTGCACAAAAGGGGCTCGGTTTAACGAGCAATCTTTTGTTGTGGCAATATTTGATCTGACATCATGATTTATTTTTCGTTTACCGCTTCGATTAAGACTTTTGAGGGTTTTATAAGGAAATGAATAAGGGTGTTTATTGATCTTTTCGCAATCAACTACTTTGATATTGGCGAGACAAATATCTATAAGAAAAATATTAGGAACTCATAATATTAAGATGGAATTGTACAAAAAATACTTTCATAATCACAAAACCTACCTAGTAAGCTTAATTCCTTAATATAATAAAATGCCCGCTTTACATGCTGGGTATCCTAAAATAAAAGATCACTATTCTGGCGTTGATATGGGATATCTTCAAAAATCGCTCTGTCGGACGCAATCGATCGTTAAATTATTTTTCCTTAGCGGCTTTCCTAACATATGTGCCTGTCAAACTGAAGATGATTGATATTCAAGCGGCTTTAGGTGAGGGCTGCTCCGAACAAGCGATGGGCTTTTGTTTTTCCTTGTTTTCTTGAACTACTATGGACTATGGCACGTGTAAAAGTTGAGCCTACTCTAAAGGATTTTGTGGGTTTAAATAATGAAAAATTTGCCTAATAGGTACATTTAATTCTTAAGCTTTTCAGTTTTCAACTAAACCATTAGAAAAAGAGTTTTCTTCATAACTAGAAATAACAGTTACTATATTTGTCAGGCTACAAAATACATTATCAGGCATTTCAAAAATTCACTGCGGCACGCGTAAGTAACATTGTAAAATGAATAGCCTTTTAACGAATATTCAGCCTACGTAATTTAATTACCGAGTTTTTCAGACACAAAGCTTTGTGTTCGCTAACCGGCGGAGTAGAATTATCAAGTGTTAATTGTTAGGTGACATGTTGACAAGGCGTTCCCGCCTAAAATGTAACGTGTAAAATTTAATCATTACAATTAATTTCGCCGTACGACGACATTGCTTTTCGACGCCAATAATAAATTTTATCATGATTATAATTAATGTCAAAGGGTTGTGATAATTTTAACGCTTATTTTTAGCGTAACAGCACAGTTATAGTTAAAAATTGAAAATTTTCTGTGTGTGCGTGGTTTGAACCTTGTACCTGACGTGACCAAAGAAATGCCAATTGCAGTGTTTATGAAAACAATTGATCGCATCCTGTATAGACAGAACTTACCAACAAGACACACACTAACATTCTAAAATTGAGCCCTATATTTTCCGAAGTCCAGCCTCCTTGCAGACAACTGCACAGTTTATCAGCCACCCCCAGTGGTCAGTAGCGGGCCGTGTCGCCGTGGTGGCTATAAATCTACCCGCTATTTGTAAAGCCGTCTCACAGTTGACAGAATCGCCGCCGCCCAGCCGGGGCGCTGTCGTCGCCGCTAGATCCAATTTTCGTAATTCGAACGCCGAAATTCTGACCACACTGAGATGGCTATAGGCTGGCCATCTAAGGGTCTCAGCACATATACGAGTAAGCGTAACGTAAAGGGATCGCCTTTTATTCTTCTGTCAACCGGGCGTTCGCGAGCTCGGGTTCTACTGTTTACAGAAGAAAAAGAGGCTTTTATGTTACGCTTATATGTGCGGTGACCCTTATGCTACCAGCAAATGAGATATGGGCTAATATATGGGCGTACTAAGTTGTTGAATTACGTTGCAACGACGTTAAAGATGCATAGCAGAATAACTGTTATCTGATAGGATCCAGCTAAATATACCTACTTGCAGATTTTTACGAAAGTAGAAATATGTAAAAACTTTTGTACGTAATATAAGCTAGAACTGAAATTTTAAGCTTATATTTATTGAATAAAAATTGTAAGGCTCTTAGCAACACCTTACCTCTTAGCAATACCTTTTATTTAAATGGACAACATTTCAAAAAACTAAAGCTGCTATAAATCGAAAACCATTTCGAGATTTAGCTCTAAAGGCCCCAAAAGAAAATATTTTGTATTTTTTGGATGTATCATTTTCGAGAAAATCATAAAATAGTAAAAAAGTGCTGATGACGTCATGCATCAGGTGCGAAGCATTTTGATGATCATAGCCTATAGATTTAAAAACAAAGTAACTGTCACTTTCATTTTTGATTGACGTTGACGTTTTATCGTGACGTTGTTGTTTATTTGGGTCATTTTCATTAATTCTGTTCTGACACTTTCTTACTATTTTTTTATTTATTATTAAGAGCTGATGACCTCTATATAATATGTCCCAGAGCATGCCACCGCCTACACAGCTGAAAAAATGCTTCTGCTTATTTTTTTACATGATAAGTACCTACTTTCCATCATCAGAAATATCAAGGTCATTTGAAAATGACCCATTTGTTGATTGGCATGTAAACAAAATTTAAATGTCACTTGTCAGTGTCATTTATGTTTTTTTTCGAGACTCAGGCAATAGACAAAAATAAAAATTGAGCCCAATTTGTGACGTCACTTCCCGTTTTAAAATAATTAACTTTAAAGTTAAAAATAACATGCAAAAATTTATGTATATACAAAATAAAAAAATACGGGTCCACTAATTTTGTATAAACTTTCCGAATAACTAATAAAAATATAGGGTAAAGAAAATGAAATGTTGCCCATTACCAACACGACACGACAAAGGCCGACACGTGTTTGCTATTGTCAGATGAAGATAATTCCAAGTGTTTGTGTTTTGTTTAATGGTACTTAGGGTGTGTTTGTGTCTACATTAGCGTGTGATATTTGATTCGCAACCGACGTGGTTATATTATGTATTTATTATGTAGTACTTATGAAGAAAATAAAACCTAACAAAAAGATATTGTATAAGTATAGGTAACAAAGATATTTACATAATTCAACATTATAGTAAAAGCTATGACAAAGAAAATATTTTATGTATGTCATCAGGTTACAGAAAAATAATGTACCTACCTAATTACCTAATCATTATGATTTTGGTAAATTATTGGAATTATCCGTATTCTTTGAACGGGTATTCAATATCCATGTGCTACGAGGGTGCTACGCGGGTGCTACGCAGGTGCTACGTGAGCGCTACGCAGATGCTACGAGGATGCTACATACACGTAGCATCCTCGTAGCGATGTAATAGCCTCGCTTGTAATATTAATTTTACAAGCGTTCGTCTCTTTATCATTGAATATTTTCATTTCATTTCCACCAGCGAAGTGGGAATAATTAGTAATATTCCACCCTTTACATTGACTGTTGATATATTTGCTTTTAAGTTCACACATTTTAGTTCAATGATCATTTTGTTAAACCTATTCAATTATACCTTTTCGGTGGACTTACGTACACACCTACATAAAGGCTACCGAGCACAATACAAACTAGTGAAGTGTGTACACATACAAAATAGTTGATGATGTTGGGTCGGGTGTTGTATGGACTCCATTATGCCATGGAAATGTTTCGGAAGCTCGGAAAGCGTGCCGGGCTAATTTAGTTACTAGTAAATATGGTGATGGCTTGAGTTCAGATTTAAGAATGCATATTTACTTTTTTTCTGTTATTTAACGAAATATTATCGCAACAGATTTTTGAGCCAGTAAAGCATCTCATCATTATTTTGTGGTCATAACAACAAAAGAAAGAGACACAAATAAATTAATACATTCAGTTTTCAACCACTTATCATTGTTAATATGTATACTATATCAGTATTTTTTATCATATTTATTCAGATCATAGGTAGGTATTCATAACCTCAAAACGCCGCATTCCAATAGAGCCGTTGTTACCTAGTACCCTGCAAGTGTGCAACATTGTTGACTTCCCCGTGATTGGCTAATGCCGCGGCGCGTCAATGCCTCTGACGTCACGCGTCCGGGCCGAGCAGTTAATATAAACTGCTAACAGTGTGTGCGCCGCGGCGGACAGCCTGCCCCGGACAGACCTGGACAAAGAAACGGTGAAGCCTGCCAGTGCTGTAGCTTCAGACACGATGCACATCAGTGTGCGAATCACGAATATTGTCGTCTCAAGTAAATAGATCATCTTGACAAGCGCCACTGTCGGTAGCGTTAGAAACTAATAAAATGCATACAAAATCCATTGAACCGAATCGAATTACTATTGACTAAAGTCGACAATATTCGAGGCACGCACACTCTTCGGTTGTAAGGCGCATATCGTATATACTCGAAGAAGCGTCTTGTCTACGTTCCGTTCACACCTCATACTTTTCGCTTGCATTGAATGATGACACTCGACGTTTCTATACGTTTCGAATAAAAATGCGCAAGGGACAGCGCTACAAGAACAGTGTTTGTTTTAGAGTTTATTATATTATGAGATAGCCGGTAGTGGTTGGATGAGGAAGGCCGAGGACCGAGTGTGTGGTGCTCCTTGGGAGAGGCATATGTCCAGCAGTGGATGATTATTGGCTGATGATGATGATGATATTATGATGTGTTATGTAGTTGCCGCACTGCCGCTGTACACTCACTGTAACAAAAGCGCGTTGATTGTAATTTTGACGATAATTTCAAGCGGCAGAGTACGGAAATGTGATTGAGAAATTCTCTTCACATTCTGAACTTAGCTATTTTGTTGAATCAAAGGTTCAAATTTCAATGTACGAGTAGGTAGAGTCTTATTGTACATACCTACACATCAGAAAACAATTTGTTCACCTATTAAAGAAATTATTTTATAAATTGTTGGGTGTAATTTTATTAATTGATATAGTTATAATAAAATTAAATAAGTGGAGAGCGTAAAAACGTAAGTATAAGTTAGTATTATTTGCATCGTTTGTGGCGAATTAAGTAAATATAAAAAAACACATAATAATATATGTTAACATGCAAGAAGCTCTACCACCAAAACTTGAATATACAGAACCATAACAATATTTCCTCGTTAAAAAACTTTTCTTGAAGTTGTCGCTAAAGTTTTTGTAACGTAATTGCCAACGAGTTGCCGCTTACGCAAGTTGCGGCGTGTGGCGCGTACAGCCCAGTTAACTAAAGCTGGCACGTTCAATAGGTACATTGACACGTATGTATTAGCGCGTAGCGTGATGACATACTTTTCCTGTTGTTTGATCCACGCACCGCGTATATTAAACATACTGCAGGGAAATTTCACATGTGTGAGCACTGTGAAAGAGCCAGCTTTAGTTAACTGGCCTATACCACGGCGCGTATCACGCCGCCTAAAACATTATTTATCGTGTCAAACTGTATATTCGAGTTCTATCTGTCCAAAAACTTTACCGACTTAATAAAAGGTGGCGCGTTTTCTGTAATTTGTCATAAAGATAAAGCGGGACGTGCGACGAATTATCTTAAACAGCATTCATCTTGGAGAATAATTACTGACACTCCTTTTGTGGAGTAAATCTGCTTTTGCGTATGGGATGAGGTGTCGTAGGCCAACTTAGAGAATGATTTAAAAAGAATAAAAAAAAATGGTAGTGATAATATGTGGGACATCTCAAACAGTACCGGTAAACTTTTCAAAGAAAACCATCAATAATAATGGTTCATAATTAAAAACATATTATATTCAATTGAAATTGTAGTTATTTAAAAATTTACATTTTCATAATTTTCACCAGCCTACAATCGTACTGACGTACGTTACGTTCTATCGATAAATACTTTGACACGCCTGTCAAGAATTTAATATGGAGATGACGTATAATTGATAAACCAATTCCTGGTTACGATCTAACCGACTATGACGAAATTGGAGCTAAACTAGGTAAAATATAACTTCTTAAGCTACCTAACCCACTAAAAGAGCTGCGATTATTATAAAAAATGAATTCATAACATAAATATTTAATGCAATTTGCCAGCCCTTTACAGAATTATTCATGAATGGCTAAAAGTAATGTATGACGTACCTACACGATGAAAATTATGTCGAATAATGCATCTTTATATTTCTTATACTTCAGCCTTTACTTTTTATTTTTACTTAATTACTATATTCATAAAATATACAAAATATTTTACATATAAACGTATTATACCTTTCAAAGCAACTACAGGTCTAGTGCAGGTTTGTTAGATTGTCGGAAACTATAAAAGTTTACGTTTTCTCAAAGTGGCGCCTCTAACGGAAACTATCATGCAACTTTTGACAGATAATGTATGCAGATGACAGAAGAAAACGTATACATTTATAGTTTAAAAAAAATGCAAAACCTGTACTAGACGGGCTGTAAACTGACATATCTACCTACGCCAGCATAGTTATTAGGTAGTAGGTAAAGAAAGTACTTAAATATACTTGTATTACAACATAAATTTACACATGACATTCAGTGCTTATCCGACGCTAGACCAATATTAATTTTCCAAACAATTATCATTCGTTTCCATCCGAGATAAGTTTTAAATCACAACAAAATTCCGATTCCTCGGCAAGGCGCATGAGGCTATGAATAAATTTCTCTAGTTCGTTACTAGATGGGGATTGCCTAGTGACTTGCCTGGAATGAGGGCGTGGTCTAAGCGAAACGGTACCTTTCTCACAAATTACAAAATAATTGTGGACTTTACCTCACCTTGATCGGTTTCGGGAATTTATGATTTTCTCAGAAGTCGCTGGAGGCTTAGGCCACATAAATTCAAATTACACACTACACTTTACCTTTTACGTAGCTACTTACCTAGTTAATTAAGTTAAATTATTGGTAGCGACGAAAGTAATTAAGTACGTATATAATATTTTAAAGTATTTTTAATTCATGGGTTTTTGTGTTTCCTTTGAGACGACGCGATGCAACGCAACCCACCAATGGGCCCTCACCCCTAGGTGTGCTATGGAATAGAATTTCATCAGAATTAAGTTATTCTTCGTTGTGGCGCCCATTGTGAGTGGTGTAATGTAGAGTAGTGGATGAACTACGGGAACATGACTATAGCATGTTACAAAAAGTAAGTAACCTTCCATATAAACATTATATATTTTTTTCACGAATTTCAGAAGAAGTAGAACAAAAGTTTCTCACGTCACCCATTTTCTAACCATACAACTTAACTGCAACATCCTGTATAGCCCCAATCACCTGTTTTCTGTGACTTGGGTCGCATAGAGCACCAGCTCCCGCGGGAGCCGACGAATGCAAATTATTTTATGAAGTCGAACGCCTTCCCCCGCGCTGTGTAGTGTCACCCTTTGTCATTCCACTAGGTACATCGATTTAGCGACGCTAATGTGATTCTATAAAAGTGTTAAACAAGAACTGTGAGCCGGTAAACAAGGGCCGTTTAGTAAAAATTCATTCCCAATGTTTTGCTTGTAAAATATAAACGAGTCTATTGATGCCTAGTTTTGACTGTCTATGTAATTGATAGTTAAATTTTAAAATAGTTAAATTCCTCGAAATAATGCAAGAGAAAATGTTTAAACACACGCAGATAAAAATGCAAGCCCGTCACTTAGAAACAAACAAAACCACAGAAAAGTGGCAACGGCGAAATTGTAACTTATAGAAATGACTTTTTAATTTATTTCGTGTTTGTGACTGAATTTTTTGTAAACTTAATATATATTTTTTGCAAATTCAGATTAAGGTTTTAATTCATTTAGTTACTTAGGATTAGACTGATGATTTAGTGTTTATTACCAGGTAAGCAGAGGGTTGGCCAGATGTGTAGCAAAAATTATAGAGCTAAGTGTTGGCACAATAATACACGTAAGCTTTCTCTATCACATCAGAGGCAGAATATTTTGTTTCAGATATTACAAATAAACTACTATCTTGTATGACTTCGTAGTTTACGGAAAATGTTACACGATATTTAATACTCGTATTCTATCTAGAAATATGACTCTGGCCACAGCCAAAGCCATAAAAATACCGGACCACTTGAAACCTTTACGTGGAATATTCTAGTTTAATCCTTTTAGAACAAGATCTTCCTTGGATTCCTTTTAGTTGCGCTGGGGATACGCAAAATAAACATGGTTTTACCTGGGGCCAAATTTAAAACGAAGTAAACTTATTTTTACAAAGTTCATTTACTGCCAGTTTCAATACTCTATCTATCGATAGCTGACAGTTACTATCATACGATTTTGACACAAAAAAGTTGCATTCTGTCAAAATCATATGAAAGTAACTGTCAGTAGCTATCGATAGATAGAGTTATTGAAACTGGCAATTAGTGTCAAATCCAATACAAGTAGAATCCAAAAACCGAGGTCAAAACCATTTCGCGATAGGGAACCACGATGATCCGGTTCCAACAATCATTAATATAGCGATAGGATTATACAATAAAATGATTAAGAATAGAATAGAATAGAATAATATATTTCAGACATATAAGTCCATAGTTGTGTTAGTAACAATTTGGCTTATTATCTAGGTTAGTTACATTATATTAAAATTAAAAACAATAATATTATTAAAAACATATTCATATTAAATATCGAAATCAAAAGTGTAATTTTAGTTACAATAGCACAAACGGCCTTTTTTCAGCTTATACGGAAGCAAATAATGATTGTATTGGTCGAGCCGTCCCAAGTCGGCCCGAGCCGCCCCGCTTATTCCTAGCTAAATAAAAGTTTCCCTCATTCACTTGCCCCAAGTTTAGTCACGGTTTAGAGAAGTTACAGCAATAATACTTAGTACATACTTACAAAATAGTTTTTCTACACTTTTGTCTTACGGAACGGAAGAAACACAAGAACAAAGAGAATGGTACACCTTAAGTGTAAAAATAATAATACTTCTATAGTTCTTATTGTACACTCACGGGCAATGAAAAGGTTCCACTGAGAAAACACCAAATTACTTCTAAACGGAAAAAGCTAGCTTTATGACGCCTTCTGTAACATTAAAGTACATTTAACGAAGAATCAGTATATTACTAACTAAAAACAATAATATTTTGTTCAAATTTTTTATTATGTAGTCTGAGCCTATCTGAAACCTAGTTAAACATTGTGAGATATGGCGTTTCGACTTTCTCCGTGTTCGGCATCATAAGGGTCACAGTGACAGTTAAATAAAGTCCATTTTTCTCTCCACCTTTAATTTGCAAGGTGCGGGTGCCTATATAAATAGAGTGAGTCGCCCGCGCGCCTCAGTTGGTTTTTGATTTTTGAAGTGAACACTTCGGCAAAATGGCTCAATGTAGCCACGGTTCTCGTCGGCTTCGCTCCGACGGGGAAAAATATAATATTGAATTTGCGGAGTCCTCGCTGCCGGGAGCTGTAGCGTGATGCGGACCAGGCGGCGCGGGGCCTGCCGGCTGCTGCGCACGCAGCCATTGCTGAGGATTTCGCAACGAAGGTTTGAGTTGATAAGCCGTGAGTAAAATGCTATTATTTACTGCTTTTAAAAGCTCGCTCAGCCACTGGTCATAATGCTCCGGCGCTTGGGGTTTTTATCCCACGCAGTAGGGTCCGATTCAATAGTCGTGGTGATGATTGATCACATATTCCGGTCCTACTAGTGGCGCTTGAGCTAGATACTTACATTAATGACCGCTTTAAGTAAAGCATATGTTAATTTTATACAGGAAAAAATAATAAAAATATATTTTTCTACCCTCAATTTCTAATATTTTTAGAAAACAGTTGATAAAAACTTTGCTATTACAATAATGCACTTGATTATAGCTTATGTAAGGCTTTACAAACAGGAGCTTTCCAGGACCGTCATAGGATTTTTTACAGGAAGCACGTGGCTCCGAGTTTCAGTATGTTGGGACATTGTGGCATGTGCGGCGAGTAATGTGATCCGCCGCCGGTACCTACCCGCTGAGGGTAGGCAGGCCGATTCGGTGAAATTGAAGTTTCGTGTAACCTGCACCCGGCCCCGTGCTCCTGCGCTGGCCGCCGTCTCGTGGCACCTGCATCGCAGTGTACACCCGGCCCTGCGCTCCTGCCCTGGCCACCGGTTCGTGCCACCTGCATCGCAGCATACACCCGGCCCTGTGCTCCTGCGCTGGCCGCCGTCTCGTGCCACCTACATCACAGCTACAGCCCTGGCCACCGGTTTGTGGTAAGTCTGCCCTGGCGGCTGTACACCCGGTCCTGGCCCTGGCCACCGTTTTGTGCCACCTGCATCGCAGCGTACACCCGGTCCTGGCCCTGGCCACCGGTTTGTGCTACCTGCATCGCTGCATAGACCCAGCCATGTACTCCTGCCCTGGCGGCTGTGTTGTCCCACCTGCATCGCTGCGCGCACCTGGCACTCCTGTTCTGGTTGCCAGATCCAAACGCCCCCTGTCTGGGAAGAGATTTTATGCTCAGCGGAACCGCCTGCACTATTGCTAGCACGGTCATCATCATCATCAGCCATCATTATGAGTGACTTATTTAGAAGGTATCGAGTAACGTGCGCTATTCATCAGTGATTTTGGCATATGCAGACGAACGTATACTGCCAAGGTTGGTCATGTTAGCCATACAAGGGCACACCAACGAAGCCTGAGTAACCACCTGCAGTCGCCGTAGCCGCATCGGCATGGATGACGACAAATCGGGTAACGTGCACCGCTTCTAAAAGTGTTATAGCACTTCAATTTGATGCCTCCGCAGAGGTAGGGTATTTTGTTAAAGCAGCTTTCTTCTGAACTGCCCAAAGTGACCTGTAGACTGCTCCTGGGGATAGTTGTGCAATCAATTTTTTATTTCGATGTCTCTGCTGAAGAAACTGTCTAATGCAGCTTTTGTTCTAAACTGCCTAAAGATCATTGGACTGCTCATGGGAATGGTGACGCACGGTAAGTACAGGAGCGTTACTCTATACTGATGAGAAACGAACGAACGAGAGCTGTCGTGCAATCGGCACGTTTAATACATACAAACAGTTAGAGCGGCTCGCGCCGCAGTGCACTGAAAGTTTGTTTTTCGTCATATAAAGTGACACCCCAGACACTATCTGAAGTGTCATGACACATCGGCAGATTCCAGCTTTGAGTCTTTTCTTTTCTCGGCTGTGAGCAAAGTGAATCCCACCGGCGAGTGTTCAACCTGAAAGCACTGAGCTAATTCCTGATTTCGTGAAAGTCGCTGTTGCTATACCATACCGCTTCACAAGTTACCGAATTTATTATGATCCTACTGTCGGGTGATCATGATCAGAGTGTCATCGCGGTTTCTGAGTGACACCATATAAGCTGTCTTCCTTATGTCCCAGTGGATTGTGAGTGTGTATCCGAGCTCTTTTTTGAAAAATGCGTGAACCTCCTACGCAGCAGCTGTCTACTAGTTGTGTATCGATTAAATCGAGTAACGGTGCTCTTGCACGAGACGACTACATTTTGGTAAAATTATAACTTACACTATTCTGGGAACATGCATATACCTACTGTGTACTGTGTATCACATCACGTGTAGCCGTAGCCCAACTCAATTTACTGGGCTAGATAATAAACAATGGCAGTCGTCATTAAATTTCTATGAATTTCGAAGGTCATCATTTGGAGCACAATTCAAAGGGTGAAAGTACCTATTCATGCCTAAACGGCTTCTCTAATGAAAATGTATTTTTAATACGATTCTGGCGCAAACGATTCATAACTATTTTTCAACACTGTATCTGCTGAAACTACTTAGACTGACTGGTTAAGATGCAGACGTGCCGTTTTCACAATTCCATTTTGAGTAATCTGTTTTATGGATCTTTCTGTTAGTTACGTAACTAGTTACTTACCAAGTAAAAAATTACTTGTGTCATGCTCGTACTCGCATCTCATTTAGGAGCTCTCTGGCCTCTAGCTGAAGGCTAGAACTGGTATATATATCTACTAAGCTAGTACAGAGTTATAACCGGGCAGCGGTGACGTGGTAGCTGCTTGTTTTATTAGAGTTTGCGGAAAACTTTCTAAATAAGTAATAATTATTAGTCATAATTAACTCTTCGCAGTTCTTTCAGAATGCAATACCAGGTCGCTGAAGTAGGTAACCTTCCTTAGCTGGACAACAACAACAAGCCTTTTTGTTTTAAAGAGTGTCACAGTTATTCGCCGTTCCACTGTCATATCGATGTCCAAGGACTTTTTCTTGGGTATAGCTAACTACCTAAGTTTACCTATAGATAGCCGCAAGCTATCTGCTGTTGGCGAACTGTCAGTTCTGATTGATAAGTCAGGCTCGAGGTGGCTCGTCCAACTGTCCATGTTCCCGCCACCATGATTGTTGCTTCCACAGATTAGAGAGTCTATGTTGGCTGTCATTGCATCAGGTTTGATCAGGTACAACTAACATCTTTACGTACCATCTTTATTTAATCGAGCTATTTTATTTTGTTTTATCTAGGTTGACTTAATGGTTTCAAAATCGAACCTACAACAATGTAAGTAGGTACCTACCTACGTACCTTTGAGGTTGCAACAAGGCGAAGCCTTAAGGTTTTGGCCGAGACCTGCCCTTAGTGTTGACGAACATACCTAAAGGTGACCTTGTTAATGTTTTTCATATGAAGTACTGAACATTTTACTTATCCTGGTGGCATGACTGATCATTTACTTACCCAGTTAAGACATGTTAGCCGGGTTTCATTTATCAACTATTATAATTGTTATTGTTGTGTTAATCAATCTTTATTAATTGATGTCATCTACCAAGGAATGCTGCCAGAGCTCATAATATTCACACATGATGATACAGAATGATAGTAGCCCACAAAATCGGTGCAAGGGCTTATAAAATAACTTTCCTTCCTAGTAGGACTGCACAGGAACTCGTTAACCGCCGAGTTAGTTAGAATACAAAATTAGACTGTGTGTTACTTGTCAATCTAGAATATGAATATGGTGACCTGCATCATGTTTTGAAAAACTGCATACTTAGTTATCCGCCAGTGTCACAGCCTTCATCTAATCTTTTCCAGTAGCTGATGAGTCTGAGATATTTAGTAAAGTTATCTTCCCTTCAAGCACCACTCCTCGCTCCAAGGACTAGATGCCACGCCAGGTGTTGCAGGCCGTGTCGTCGTACGGGGCTGACTGAGCAGGACCTCGAGGCTCCAGGGTCGGCTGCTGCATTTCTGAGGTCAGTCCAGAATTACATACCCTTGTCAGCATGTGCTGACCTGAGCCCCAGCGGCCTGGATCGATATTCTACACTTTACAGCTTTTAAATATTGTTGCAAAGTATTTCACTGGTTCCATCCATTCGGCTAGTGTATGTTAAAAAATTGCCTTGACAATAACAAGATTTTGATCAATAATTACTTATAAGTATTGCTTTCGAAGAGGCACTGTGTGTATCCATATGTATAAATACCTACCTATATGTATAGGTACATACCTTCCATAACTTTCTGACAAATCAGGAATAATAAGGAAGTACTTAAGTCTTATGTATACTTATACCTTTCTTTTTAGTATATCTATTACCTAGAAATCTATGCATTATAAATTTATAGATTCAAATATTTCTCTACTGATATACTCATCAGTAGCTTATGGGTCACAGTTGGTTTTCTCTCCACCATGCGATAATAAACACATCTCACAATGTTTAACTAGGTTTCAGATAGGCTCAGACTACATAATAGACGCATTTTTCCTGAAATAAAAATGACATATTATGTATCTAGCCTATCTGAAACCTAGTCATTTCTGCATGGTGATATTACAACTGAGGCGCGCGGGCGACTCACTCTATTTATATAGGCACCCGCACCTTGCAAATTAAAGGTGGAGAGAAAAATGGACTTTATTTAACTGTCACTGTGACCCTTATGATGCCGAACACGGAGAAAGTCGAAACGCCATATCTCACAATGTTTAACTAGGTTTCAGATAGGCTAGATACATAATATGTCATTTTTATTTCAGGAAAAATGCGTCTATTAAATGTTGGAAAAAAGTTTGGGTCGTTTGGTGTCGGCTTTTTGTGAGTGGAACTATTTCATTGCCCGTGAGTGTATATTACATTATCTACTGGATTGCAAAATTGTTTTCTATGTTATACATTTTCAGGCAAAAATATTGGTTTTCTAATTAATTTTTTTAAAAAATACACATCTTAATGCAAATGAAGCATGCTAGATTTATCTCTTAAATAGTTTGCTTGAAGCAAGTTAAATACTTAGCCATGCTTTAAAATAGGTTCAGCCATGTATTCTAAGTAGGCAGTCGTGAGGCGCTCTTTTTTTAAAGTCATTATTTATAGTAGCGTTATACTGTACCTGAAATCTTTCTATTTTGGTTGGGTAGTAGCCAATACAATCTCATTGAAAGTTGCTCTACTTGAGAAATCCTAGTCGGCCGGAAGTGCCAGACATTCATGATTGATTTTCATAAAAGTTTACAAATGGTTTATTATTGTTTCTTTGATGAATGCTGATCTTGAAATAAAGTTAAGAGAAAATTGAATTTTTATGATCTACTTAAGATTCTTAAATAATACGATGATTCGATAAAGTAACTACTGCATGTTTTTTTTTTTTTTTTTTTTTTTTAAGATTTTATTATCACTCCACAGACTTTATGTCCGTGCCTTTTTGAGAGATCAATATATTGTGAGAGTTTGGTTGTTTTTTGTCTTCATCTTTTAACTACTCACTACTCAATGTGGAAGCTTATAATATATATATTTTATCTTTTATATATATATACCTCTATATTATTAATAATTTATTTATTTTTTGCACTCCTGGAGGAAAATCTACACAGACACCTGGGAAGGGGACCCAGGTAGTGTCGGCCTTTAACCGACTAAAAACCCCCAGTTGTGCATTTCTTGATTTTTTTTTTTTTTTTTTTCTTTGTTTCACACAGTCACACTTACAATTATAATGGCAACAAACATTTGAAGGGTAGGGCCAGTGTCAGCTGTCTTCAGAGAACTTAACAGACGCCTGTCAGTGGCCACACACTCCTTTTGTCATCGCTGTTGTTTTGCCTGGTGTTAATGTGTGACAGTGTTCTTAAAACTATCTTAATTTTATTGGTTTGTTCTTATACAGATAATATTAATTCATGATATACTATACAATACCTACATATCAAAACTATACAATACATGCTATATACTATACATAACAAAACTATAAAATACATGCAATACGGTTAGGCCGTCAATATAAAATTAAAATCAAAATTCTCCTATTCCGCTCCATTTTGCGTTGCCAAAAGCCTTGATTGCTGCATGTTTTGGATCATTGTCTTCATAATATTTTAGCTTGCATATGTAACTTTCGAGTATGTTTTACTTGTACGTGTACAAATATGGAGAAACCATATACAAGTCATAAAAGCTATTGAAACTAAATTAGGCACAATTACTCGTTAACTAACTTTAACCCGAAACTTTGTGTGGAACGGTGCTTATAGCAGTAAATGTTAATTTGATGGCCAAATAAATTTTAAGGTTTCCAGCGTAGAGTTAGTTCGTCGGCGGCAAAAATTGTGCCAAATTACAGAAGTTGAGAGACAGCTTGCATTCATCGCCCATTTTAAGTTGAACTCATTTTCATTTTCATTAACGGTTATGTCCAGATAACAATATTTACAGGGAAGTGATGGTATGACGTTGTGTGTGATAAATGAAGTTGTCTCTCTCTCTCTCTCTCTCAGCCTTCTGTAGTCCACTGTTGGACATAGGCCTCTCCTAACGATCGCCACCCCAAACGGTCACCCGCCATCTGCATCCAGCGGCGTCCCGCTACCTTCCGCAGATCATCAGACCAACGGGTTGGGGGGCGACCGACACGCCGTTTGCCGACACGGGGTCTCCACTCCAGAACCTTTGTACTCCAGCGGTCGTCGGCTCTGCGGGCTACGTGGCCAGCCCATTGCCACTTCAGCGTGCTAATCCTTTTGGCTATGTCGGTAACTTTAGTTCTCCTGCGGATTTCTTCATTACGAATCCTATCTCGCAGGGACACGCCTAACATAGCCCTTTCCATAGCACATAAATGAAGTTGGTACTTATGTAATACATATTAAAGTTTATATTATTATAAGCAACTTACTCTTGAAATTCGTTACATTACTTTGTACATCTTTACGTATTATGCATGTGTACTTGCTAGATGATTCTGTAAGAAATTCATCGTAGGATCATCGTTACGTGTTAAGTGTTTTTTTTTTCAATTCTTTATTTGTTGTCACCATGGTCAAGAATTGACCAGTCAGATAAGCAAAAATTGCTGACTGTCTCACATTGATAAGTTAAAAACATATTGACAAAGCGGTGTAATATATTTAAAAGTGAAGTGAGTGAGGGGGTAATCGTGAAACAAAAATTGTTCACACAATTACAACCTGAATCAACCCCTTTCGGCTTGGTATACCACTTTTGCAACATCCTGTATAGTTTATACATAGGTTTTGTTACATTGATTAGGCCCGGGTCTCCTATTACGCGCCGTAGATCGCGTCCAGCGTCTCGCCGTAGGCCGCGTCACGATGCTCACTACATCTACGCGAAAACGTCGGCGTGTGAGGGAGACCGCATCAGTACATTTCTATAGTGAGCATCGTGACGCGGCCTACGGCGTGACGCTGGACGCGAAATACGGCGTAAATAGGAGACCCGGGCCTTACGTCACTCGTAGTCACGTGAACGACAGGAGCACATCTCTCTCTATAACTGTTCCAGTGTTATACCTCAGTTTAACTGTAGTAATTATGCACGCAATTTGGCTTTGGATTTAAAGCTCGATTTGTTCGCTCGTGCGCTCAGTACGGCCGGCCGTAGCCTGTAGTTGTTATGAAATGTTGATTGGTTTTATTTTCTTCCAATGGCGGGCAATGGACAGGAGTTTTTTAATCATTTATTTTACACACGGGGAGTTCATTACATGTATTTAAAAGTCATCATTTTCTATAGGCATAGAACCGTTACAATATCTATATATCTAGACTATATTCAAAACAGGACCATGTCTATAATTGTAGACATACAAAACAACGCAAATTTAAACGAGAAAACTACAGCGCTATTATCACCGAAGCACAATGATCTCTCATTTGAAAACAGAACCAATTTTCTCCCTACAAATGTGAGAAACGAGCTGGAAATACTGAAATAAATCGCTATCGTCGAGGGGTCAAACCGCCACCGCACATGTATCAGGAAAGACGTTGTAATTATTCTTCTTAGGGATTGAAATAGTGGCCAGTGCCGGCGCGATGATTTGTGGCTGCGAACAGTTAGCGGAAAAATGGACGAGGAATAGAGGCAAGTCTATTATGAGCCGGGTGGCGCAAATAAGCTTTAATCTCAGAATAATAACGGCGTCGTGCTAACGCCTTTCGTTATGTTATAAATTAGAATACACGGGTACCTACTTAGCTTAGCACCACGCTTATAAAAGCTTTCGCATATTTCCAAAAGTCTTCGAACGAAAAGAACAAAATGTGTTCAAAATGACCTCTCAGTCAATTCCTTTCGGCTTAGCATACCACTTTTGCTACACCCTGAAAGTATATTTAGAGTTAGTTTACTAAAATTTCATAAAGTTGTTAAAAAGAACGGTACTAAGATGAACAAGTTTTTTTGCAATTTAGATTTTTATTGAATTTGATTCGATCTATGTTTTTTTATGTCAGAGTTGCCGCTCTGATATTCTATCAAACTTTTAACTTTTACGTACGCTGCTTGAATATTAATCGCAACACAACGAACTCTTAATACTCCTGCCATTATCGTAAAGGAAATAAAAAAATGAAGTAATATTTCTATATAATATCGTAGGCACTTGGAAGCATTCCTAGCCGTCCTGGGAGTACATTAAGCAGCGGGTGACCATGCCGAGTTCCTTTAAGGATTTTTCTCCGCTACATTTCCTACGAACATTACTCATTTCACGCTGCGCCGTGGACACCCTACTGGGGTCTACTTAAGTGGCGTTCAGTTGTTTCTTCTAAATGATAGGGAGTATGTAGGTATTAATATCGAAATAAAGTATTATAAATACATTTCTTAGTACGGCAGATATTAAGAACGGATTGTATTTATAATCTTAGTTTGATAATGTTGTAAAGGTTGGCCCAGCAAGAGACACAGGGTCGTACTCAGTGGATGAAAGAGTACCCACCATAGTATTAATATTGCATGAATATATTTATTGTTAGACGATCTGCTATTCTCATCATATAGTTTACCACCCCCAGTTGTATCCTAAGATAAGCTAAATAATATTTTATTTATTTCTTAGGTACGGAGATATTCTTTCTTAAGTATTTATAAACTTATAAAACGCTATTACAATTTGTCAGCATTTTGAACATAAAATTTACGTGTCGCTTAATACATATAGGTACAAATACAAACATAAAATTTTATAGCTGATCGAAGGCGGGAAACGTAGTCATAAACATAAAAATGGATCAGATTTCGTATCAATAAATATTAATCATTAACGATGCCTCAATTATTACTATATCGAAGGCAAGCGAAAATGATACCTCACCTAATAAAATACGCACATTAATTTCTATCACCGATAATTTATTTTATGGCTATCCGAAATCGAATATTCTGAGCGCCGAACTTAGTTACTTTACCTATATAAATTAGTAGTATGTATGTACATAATTATGTATATCATAGGCGAAACAGGAGACAATAAGATGTGAGTTTTTATGGAGTTAAGTACATATTATAATAGGGTGTTACAAAAAGGGTAACTTAGTTTGTCACGTGACTTTTTACTATGGAAAAAGAATATTTTTTTTCGCGAATTTCAAAATTCTGATTTCAGATTCGGGTTTAGATATAACATGCTGCACATGCTGATTTGCAACACCCTGTATACAGTAGTTTAAAAACGAGATTTTGCCAAGAATTAGGGTAAGTGGGTCAATAGCGGGCACCGCAGAGTCCATTAGCGTTACAAGTGCAGCAAAAACGTGTGCATGTAATGGATTTCCCGTGTCGGGACCGGCAGCGGGCACGTCACCCCATGCTCTCTGTCTGTCCGACAACATCTCTAGATTTGCCATCTTCAGACAAAAAATGGGCATAACTACTTTATATCTTACTACATGGTACATGGACGACCAGAAGGGCTAGTACGGGGCGCTATTAAGACGTGACAAAAGTTCTCCGTCGCGCTCGCTCTTGAGGCTGCGCGATGTGAGTGCGCGCGATGCAAAACTCTTGTCACGTCTTAAATACGCCCCGTACTAGCCCTTCTGATGGCGCAGTGGTTAGTGACTTATATCTATGCCGACGGTAACGGCTTCGGTCAGAGAAAATAGTTGCTTGAAGACAGCTGATGTTAGCTCTCGTATGTTGGGTGTTATTTGTATTTTCTTCATGTCGGTCGGTGACAAACACAAGTGTAACATGGTTTACTACCGTAGTGAAAGGATTGGCGAGTCAGATTAACACAAGTGGCTGGCTGCCTGGGGTTTTCGTTTTCTCTCATACAAAGTGGCGCCTCTAGCGGAAACTATCGTTAAACTTTTGACAGATGCAGATGACAGAAGAAAACCTAAAGTTTTTTTGTTTTCGTAAATTGCAAGATCCGTACTAGAGGCTCAGGAATATGTGCTACCTCACTCGAAGAGGCTTTCATGCACCCCATAGAGTATGTTCATGACTAAATAAGTATTCGAGCAGCCCGTGTATGGCTAAAGTCGTTATTACATCGTTTGCTTGCAACAACTGTTCATGATTTCTGCACTCGAGGTTTACAAAGGGTGTGGAAAAAAGAGTAAAGCAAGCCGAAAAAGGAATTCTAAGGAGTTCATTATCGGCAACTTTTGTAATTGTACTTGGGTAGATTTGCTAAAAGTATAGTTATCTCTCTTATCTCTGTACATAGTGCCTTTATTATTCACGTGACTTTTTATTAGGTATGGGAAATAGATGTATTTGTGGAAAAAATATAATAGTCGTAAAAAAGTTTGTCAGATTGACCCCCTGAGACCCCCTTTTCGACTTAATACCAGATTTGTAACACCCTGTACAGCAGAAGGATATCTCACAAACTCGGTCGAAGTGTGTGTTCCAATATTAAAGCACTCTGATCGTGATTTCCGACAAATACGGGGATGTACCGTAGTCACTGAAGTAACACGTGGCTTACTACGTGCCGCTTTGTAGTATTGGCTGTGGATTTGTTATTGTTAAAGATAACCTAAGTTTAAAAATTGTACTTAAATAAAAAAATAAAAAAGGTATCTTAACAGAGGTTTTGTAGCGTGTTGGTGACAATCCCTTGTTTTGGCCTAAAGTTTGTCACCGTTTGTTGTGAAAGGATTAACCAACGCTGACTGCTCAGCTTGAGCCGGACCTATATAAGAGTGAGCTGAATGACTTATGTCATTCGGTTACGTTACTGCACCCTAAAATAGGAAAAACTATTAAAAGTTGCTAGAATGTATATAGACCTGCAGGCCCACTTACTGTTCTATTCGATTATAAATCGTAAAGCCTAACATAATAATATTTACTTTATTGACGGTAGAAAAACACGATTTTTACCTAATGGAAGACAACGAAATGGCTCCTTTACCTTTATACTTACGAGACGACTAACAGCCCCAATATCCGCCATATTACGGCGACATCGCGCTTTTATTGTAGAATACGAGTACACATTACACAATGTTTTAGTGGCACAAATAAAACATTTTACGGAGTCGAGAAAATGACAAATTTTACTCATCACATCGTACCTACCTACTTTGAGGAGGCCAACCTTCCCAAGTCCCCACCACTTGTAATAAAAAATTTGATGGATATACATAAAAGTATTCTCCACTGACAGCTCTCTTCGCTCGTCAAAAAGATAATTTTCAAGAATAAAAGCCTTTCAAAGACGAATCGTAAAGAAGCTGTTAAGTAAAAATAATATTTACTATCAAAATTTAAGTACTTAGAGATGAGCTGAATTCAGCTCGACACAAAAGATGGTTTCAGGTAAGCCGATTACGACTTTAAGTAACGGTAGGAAAGGTCGGTATTGCATTGTCTGAACTGGTTTAAATTTGAAACATAATCATAAAATATCAGAGTTTCAACTGTGCTATTTGGTGAGATATGTAATGTCTGTTAGTAATTTTCAATATATACAGAAAAATCAATGCTTAAAATTCGTTTATACCTATAAATCATCAAAAAATTACAAACTAATACATTCAAAATTAAGAATAACATACAATGATAATTATCAGCCTATATCATTGTCTTAATATAGAAAGATGGCCATACAATACAAAACGTAGAACGAATTTACACTCACTGAACGTAACCTACCAACTAAAAATTGCGTTGCATTAAGGCAAGATATTTAAAAAAAAATGATTGACATCCCTACCTTCAGACAATGCCGTTATTGCGACACCCTGTAAAGTTGAGCTACATTTTTGCGGCTTGATGCATTAACCTGGCGCCTGGCAGATTCACATAGGTATAATACACAAGGTATACTCAGTATATACAGGGTGTATCGCAGGGAACAAACAGTGGAGCGCTCGTGAAGCGTTGTGGATAAAAATAAGCACTCCAAAATGCGGTTTTGTGGGAAAATCTCGTCAGGTGGATCCTGCTCCTGAGCTGCTGCCTCGCGGGCGGGGCTCGTTGAGGCAACGACTGCATTTGGGATTGTATGTAAGCTGATTATATTTATTATTTACAAATTTTGTTAAGTTTGTCGAAAACACAGTCTCTGTAGATACCTAGATAGAATATTATTTATTTGTACACACACACATGAACAAAATTTTGATAATTTATATACTAACTCATATACGATATAGTGTGTCACATATGTTATAGTGTATGTATGGTCAATACTAATAGAGTAAAGACTTTAAATAATAAATAATTAGGTACATGTCGATTCTGAAGGCATAAATTCTAACTTTGGTGATGTCAAAACCTGAATTCTTTGTTTAAAATTCATCTGTATTTTTTTTGGAAATCTGATTTTGTATTGGCAAAATTTATAGTTTTAAATCGCTAAAATTAAATTTTGATACCAAAATGATTTAATGCCGGAGCCATACTAGTCCGGATTCAGTAACACCAGTGGCAGTTGATACCTGTGTTCTAGCATATGAGACCTAAATCCAGACAGGTCTGTAGGAATCGTCGTGAAACCTGAAGCAATATTCCAAATCCTTTCTATTTTTAACTAGTCTATTCTCCCCGTGAGTGCCACCATCCATAGACAGCAGGCATAAGTTGTCTATGTATAAGTATAATATTCATTTAATAAATCTAAGTAGGTACTTAATAGTACCTAGGTAATTGGTGCTACTTAAAAAAAGGCATCAACTTGAATTACACTCGTGAACAATGAAACAGTTCCACTCACAAAATGCCGACACCAAATATTAAATTACTTAAGTAGGTACTTAAACAAAATCCTAACTAATATTATAAATGCGAAAGTAACTGTGTCTGTCTGTCTGTCTGTCTGTCTGTTACTCTTTCACGACAAAACTACTGAACGGATTTGAATGAAATTTTCTATACATACGGTCTAGACCCTGGGAAAGAACATAGGCTACTTCTTATCCCGGAATTCCCACGGGAAAACTTTTTAAGGCGAAGCGAAGCGCGCGGGGACAGCTAGTGTTTTTATAAAAAGTCGCTAACGAACCACTTTTTTATACCTATTTGCACTAGAATTTTGAAATCCCGACATACTTATCCCAAAATAAAACATAATAGGTATACCTATTGATGATAAAACTAATTCAGAACATAATTATAATATTATCATGGATTATAATTAAATTTGGAACGTAAGTACAATCCGAGCATTGTTCTATAGGGGCCTAGTATGAGGTACAGTCGGGTGCAAGAGCTCGATCGTAGGTCATCCCCGACTGCGCCAAAGTTGTACAGTTACGCGCAAAAGTTGCTCCATTTTCAACGGCATCATTTTATCTACAGGACGTATGCGAAATAGTTTCGCAGTTTCAGTAACATTTTAGCGAATTAAATTCAGTTACAGAGCGGTTCGGTATTGAAATATTTGCATTGCATTGTGAATAAATGAAGTGCATTGGAAATGCAAAACCTGCTTTGTGTCTGTGGTTTGGCTTGTTTATTTATCTGCCGGTTGTTTTTAGATGAATCGGATTTGCTCAGGTGGGAACTGGCATCGGATTATTGTAAGGATTGGGTTTGATGGTGATGTAGGGTCGTGTGACGAATAATATTGGAGTAGAAGGAGTAGTTTGTAATTAAAGGATATTTTTAAAACATAGCTGTACGTTCAGGTTTTGAAATTTTTGAAAACTATAAAAGTTTCCGTTTTCTTCTGTCATCTGTATAGATTATCTGTCAAAAGTTGAATGATAGTTTTCGCTAGAGGCACTGCTTTGTATGCGAGAAAACGTAAACGTTTATAGTTTCCGACAATCTAACAAAGCTGTACTAGACCCTCTGAATGTCAATTTTGACATTGATATTGACGTGACTATAAATCACCGACGAGCCGTACTTTAATCAAAATATCGTTCGTTAAGTTTGATACAGTTGCAGCGAAACTATTGATTAACTCGGATTAGTTGAACTTAGTTTAACAAGTTAGGGAACAAATTGGTCTCTCATTGAAATTTCTGCACGGCTATTTTCGTCTTATCTGGTACTCAATCCTAATCCTAACTATTATTATAATATTATAAATGCGAAAGTAACTGTGTCTGTCTGTCTGTTACTCTTTCACGCCAAAACTACTGAACGGATTTGAATGAAATTTGGTATAAATATGGTCTAGACCCAGAGAAAGAACATAGGCTACTTTTTATTCCGGAATTCCCACGGGAAAACTTTTTAAGGCGAACTTTTCACGGGAACAGCTAGTAGAGGTTAAATAGATTCAGAGTATGCTAAGTGGTGGCACACAAAAGTAGCTACATTACAAAATCCTCATGCATACCTTGGTTTTCTAATCCGATTCAAAATAAAACAATCTACCTCCATGAATCAGCAAACACCACTGGACTTACCTACAACATTTCATTTTATTTAACGTCAGTTACAATAAAAAATCATTCGCAGATCCAATGCCGATATACACACGTACCTTGTAAAAGCATGAATAATCGAAATACCGATAGCTGGCTGTCATAAACAAGAGTTTGAACGAAACACACATTCCAAGTTTATCGAGATCGAGACTGAACACTTTGCTGGCTCCGACTCGTAAAGCTCAAAACTTAATAACACATTTCCGGACGTAAACCAGTCTGTCGCCGAACAATATGTGTGATATAAATCAGCCAATGCAACGTCCAGTGTGGAGCCGAATAAAAACAGATGAAAAGACGTGGAAGTGAAGAAACTACGTAGCTATTCAGCCGTCGCTACACCGGTTCGTTATCGACTAACATATATTATACTTACATCACTATATCGCGATTCGCCATCAATACGGCGCTATGATCGGTACAACGCGCATTAAACGAGTTTACCGACGATGACAACATACCTCATACATTTATGACGATGCCCAATGCAGCAGCGTCTTAATCACTTGAAGTTAGAAGATACCACTCCAGATCATTCATGAGCAATTTGTCTTGCACCATCGTTAGCCTTCGTCAATTCTTCACGGAAGGAGACTTTCCGAGTGACTTAGGTATAAACTATGAATATTCTGAGAATTCAATGTAACGTAGGAATCTGAAGGCTTTTGCAACTAAAAAGAATTCCGACATTACCTTATTGAAGATCCAGATTGTCCTAGTCAAGGCTAAGGCGGTAAAGATGAGTCAGAGTCAGAGTGGTCTGCCTCAAACAGAACTGCCCAGGGTACGCCAGAAGACACAGTTGATACATCACAAATGCGGCATTTTTCGGGCACATTAGAAAAATCGATTATGGCTAACGATGACGCAATCAAGGTTGCAAAACTAGTCCGAAAAGGTTCTTCTCTCTTAGTTTTCTACTCGACACTAGAAGCCCACTTCGCTGACACTGGCCGCGATTCTGCATTTTATCACCGATCCCGCATAGCGGATAGCCGTCGCGTCTTGGAAAAATATATTAAGTACTTGGCTATTTTATACTAACCACAGTAAAATTTCCGTGTAATTATGTATGTACCTACTTACCTATATTTTGGCATAGGTACGAGTAGGTTTACCATACCTGCCTACGTGTTAGAAGGGCATAAACGGAGGCAGGCAAAAGTGCATTGCTGTCACCCCTTTTCTGTAGTCATGTTAACCCCTGTATCTGTTGAAATTTCAAGGAATTCAAGGTCCGAGAGAATATACCTCCTTAGCTACCTCCGTCTTGTTCTTGAATCGAACACAATATCCCTTGGTCAACCTCGGTTATTAAGTATTGGGCTAAATAATAAAAAAAAAAAAATTTTTTATGCTAACTAAAACTTTTACTGGCTACCTACTGGTATAGGCGAAATATGCTATATCGGAATATATAGGTGCTTATAATGGTTGCGTATTCTATATTGGTCTGTATTCCTACTGAGGTTTGAAAGCTTAACCTAAATCCTAGGTACAGGTGTAGAGTACCTACAGTTAACCCTACATAAACCTAACTACATCATGCAAATCAATACAACACCTATATAGGTATCCTATCCGTAGCAACGATTCCATTAACCGAAGTTCATTGACTTACTATTGTTAATACATGTATTTTCACTTGCAGCTCTTATTACCAGGGCCTTAGGGGTGAGTATTTGACGCAGTGGGTGGTCTGTTCAAGCGAGGGGCAAACATACCTTACCCCCTTTATACAGTACACAAGTGTCCAGTTCAGTTTCCATTATTGTTATGAGGTTGCGTTATGCCGTACCTTATGTCTGTGTTGGAACTACCAAACGAGTTATAGCTAGTTGTGCCCAAGTGGATTGGACTACGAAATCTTCAGGACAGGGAGGTAATAGCTACATTTTCAACATCATACCCTGCAGGGACAGTTGAGAATCTAAAGTTAGTTATTTTGACTCGGTTTTGAATTCTCACCTTCGGCAAAAAAATCCACAGCTAACCGCTACACCATACACGCATACAGTCGTCGTAACACAAGACACTCGGGTACAATTATTCCCATCTCAATTTCATTACATCCCTCATAATTAGTTCACGAAAGGGCCCAGTAATGAGTTCCCCGATGTCCAGGGCTTGCCCGGATAAAATGTAATTACGTTACACACAGCAAACGTAATTATCTACTACCTATGGCTACGTACTACCCACTCCTTCTCTATGCCGGTCCGGTATCCTTCGGACGTTAATCCGACTTGACATAAAGGCACCAGGTAAATCGTTCGGTTTATACGATCTCCTTTCGAGCGTAAAATATTTACGATTTGGTACGGCTGCGATTTTTAAAGGAGGAACGATTGCGGGCGGGAATTAGATAGGGGTAAAAAATAAATAAAAAAGGTATACACACACAGAAAAAAATATTAAGGCGCAAGGCCTAGGGGGTCACTCATCGAAAGAACACGCACGTCGCACTTATAACGGAATCGGCACGCTTGATATATAACAAGATAGAGTCGTGGTTTTTAGCGCTGCAGTTTTGTTTTTCCTAAGCTTCGGAGCGCTGCGCTAACGGATCTATCTCGTATTAAGCTTGCCGATTTACTTTGCGTGACTGTTTATTCGGTCGTTCGTTGATTTATATAGACGTAGCAAAAGGGACATAGATATAGCTAAATGAAATTTGTTGTAAAGGTGGTTGAAAATAATAGAATAAGTAAGAGTAAAGATACATTTATTCAAGAAATCCTAACCTAAATTCACTGATTAAACAATAACAATATAAAATGTTCTAATGTCTTTTTTAATATTATAAGTTATAAGTTTACACAAAACGATTAATTAGGATATATTATCCGAAATAGATACTATTCGTAATATCTACTTATCTATCTTATTAATGCTTTAGCACTTAAAGTACTTACTTATAATTAATAGGTTTATAGATGATAGTAGACTGCATTAACTTATTGAGGTCAAGTATTATATCAAAGTCAAGTGATGTGGCCTTGTTATAGACCAATAAATATAAATATGTTGATTTCTGATAAAAGGATATTAATTAAAGGTTGGTTCTTGTAAAGAATGTTAAAATATAGTGGACACCGGCTAGGTATATTCAATATACACTCACGAGCATTGAAAAAGTTCAACTTACAGAATACACACATCAAATAGCCGCTATTTTTAAAACATTGTATATTTAAAAAATAAACAATATTTACTTTTATAGTTGCTAATATTCTGAAGCGCTGTTAAATGTAGATACTTCAAAATTTCAGATGGCGTAATTAAGCTAGCCTCTTCCGTTTAGGAGTAATTTCGTGCTATTGTCACTGGAACTGTCACTCTGGCGAAAAGTGGGTGCAGCAATGCACCTCTGCCTACCCCGCAAGGGAGTACTGTAGTACAAGGCGTGAGTGCGTGTTCGTTGTCACTGGAACTATTTCATTGCTCGCGAGTGTATTTAGTGACTTAGTTTGTCATCGACACGATAAGAAGGAGTTACATGAAGGTAATAATAATAGTACTAATGACACAATACAGAGTATTATTGACGCATATTGCGTGTTCACATCTTATCAACTGAGCTCAATGTGACGTTAGTTTATGAATTGAATACTGATATCCGATTGTGACGAAATTGAACTGTTCAATTGCAGTGTACATGAAAATATTATTCAATATCGCAAATACCAAACATAACAACTCTTGGCGTCAGCAAATATTTGTCATTTCAGATAAATATTGGCACGAAATGGAGCTATTGAACATAACATACCATACAAATGTCCATAACACATAATAAACCTATATGTCTGCCGTAGTGGGTAAAAAGATACATACATAAACGATTTACGTAGGTACTTATACACATTTTAATCACAGTTACGCTCAACTCAACTGAAAGTTACATTAATAGAGAAGAATGGATATTATTGTTTATCGCAATCCTTATTTTGTTATACAGAATGCAAAGTTGCAAAAGTGGGATGATAAGCCGAAACGGAGTGACTCAAGAGTTCTATTTGAACAAAAAACAAAAAAAACAAGCACTCACGCCTTGTACTAATGTACTCCCTTGCGGGGTAGGCAGAGGTGCATTGCTGCACCCACTTTTCGCCAGAGTGTTATGTTAGTCCCAATGTAATAGGGGGCGGGCCTATTGCCATTTTTCGGGCACATCCAAGACCCGAGAACAAATATCTGTGTTTAAACAAATATCTGCCCCAGCCGGGAATCGAACCCGGGACCATCGGCTCAGTAGTCAGGGTCACTAACCACTACGTCATTCGGTCGTCTATTTGAACAACTTTTGTTCTAAAACTTTGTTGTTCTATTGTTCGTTGTTCTATTTGAACAACTTTTGTTCTAAAACTTTTGAAAATTCGCGACAAAAATAACGGATTACTACACTTACCACTTTTGCAACACCATGTATAAAGAACTAACTAGTGGATAAAATTAAATAAATCTATACCTACATAATACTTTTCATAAAAATATATCTTACGCTAATAAAGTAAGGCACTTTGTGAACATCAAGTCATTTTCGCAGAGTTACATTAAAGAACTTTAAACTAAGTTTGACCTTACATCTATTGCAGCCTTGCTTCACCTTTATAAAGTAGAGTAATTTCAGATATTACCTACATTGGTTTTCGATATCATAAAGTTCAAAATATGATGGTCATAATACTGCCCAGAGCGGGTTAAAAGTACACTCCCGGGCAATGAAAAAGTTCCACTCTCAAAATTCCGACACCAAACAACCCCAATTTTTTCAAAGTTTTAATTTAAAATTAGAACAAAATATTACCGTTATTAGTTGTTAATATCCTGATGCTCTGTTAAATGTACTTCAATGTTGCAGAAGTAGCCATTAAGCTAGCCTTTTCCTTTTAGAAGCAATTTGGTGCTTTTCTCAGTGGAACCTTTTCATTGCCCGTGAGTGTATATTTTTTCGACATTTTATATTTTGTTGTTTTTTTCACTAAGAGATGACATGCCTACACCTCTTGAGTAGTTTTAACAGTAAACGGACAGAAAGTTTTAGTATAGACAAATCGATTAAATTGAATTGATTTAAGGTCGATCTAAGTTTAAAGTTCCTTCGTACCACTCAGCGTTTATTAATTTTCAGATTGGTCCCATTAAAAATAATTAATGTTAAATTATAATTTGGAGATTCTAACGAATGCGAAATATTCACTGGAATACAAACTGTTTACGAATAAATCATAAATTATCAAAACTATTACTTTTTAACTAAACGCCTTTGAGGTAAGTTTGTACAACAAACTATTCGAAAATAGATTAACAAATAAATAAAACGGAAATTAATAACACAAACATGAAAATGCGCGTTACGTACCTCTTTCCTTTAACTGTCGTCATAGATTAACAACTTCGGTAGAGGCACGTAGGCAGAGATGCTCACTGCATCTGAGAGTCAATGTCGCGAAGCTTCTGGGCAGCTTGGAATGTGTTTTGCATCAGCATGGCAACTGTCATCGGGCCAACGCCACCGGGAACCGGGGTGATCGCACCGGCGATCTTGCTTACTTCTGTTAGAGCATAAACGTAAAATATGTGAAAATGAATTTACTAACAAAAGTTTTTTTTAAATAAATAATTAAAATGGTTTAGGTTTACTTGCTATATAAGTACGTAAGAATAAATATTTCATGTAAAAAATATCAAAAATAAACATTACATGTACTGTTTAGTCGGATTTTAATTTGAAAAATTAAATGATGGGTATGTGACATATAAAAATATTGTATTAACTTACCATCATAATCAACATCTCCAACCAACTTGGTTTTTCCGTTATCGTCAGTGATCCTCGTGATGCCGACATCAATGACCGTCGCGCCTGGCTTCACCATGTCCGCTTTGATGAGTTTTGCTACTCCTGTAAACGACAGACACGTTAGGATTCCACTTTTTAATAAGTACTTATAATTATACAATTTATTTAATACTTGAGAGAGATCAACTTTGAGGTTCCCCTTTTCAATTCAATATCACTTCTGATTTGCCGCATAATAATTAATCTATGTCAGTTTTAATAGGTTATTTTTAAATAGTAGAGCAATTGAACCCGAATTTAATATTTTTACGATATTTTTTTTATAAGTACTTTAAGGTTTGAATTGAAGTATGTGGAAGCTTTAAATATCTTAAAATGAGCTTTTAATGAATGAATAATAAATTGCATACCAGTAGCACTGATGATTATATCTGCGTTCCTGCAGAAGTATTCCAGCTTCTCTTTCGGGGTGTACCGATGGCAGATGGTGACTGTGGCATCCATGCCGAGGCCACTGTCATGCTTCATGTCACTGTGCAGCATCATAGCAATCGGCATACCAACATTCTTGGAACGACCCACTACCACTGCATTGCGACCGAACGTTGGAACTTTAAATCTGAAAGAATAGGACTATTGAAACAAATGAAGACATGCGGAAATGAAATACAATGCTTTTCATCAATAGTGCGCCCATATTTTGCTGTTTTTATTATATGGCTAATTTAATACAAAAAATGTATTACCTCTTCAACATTTCTATAACGGCTAATGCAGTAGCTGGCACTATTGTTGGCATATCCAAGCTCAGCTGACCAACATTTATGATGTGGAAACCATCAACATCCTTCTCCGGAGCCACTGCATTGCACACATTTCTCTCACTGATACTCTCTGGTAATGGAAGCTGTATTAAGATGCCATCAATGTCAGCATCATCATTTAACGCCTTAATTTTCTCAATAAGTTCGACTTCAGAAAGTGTTTCTTCATACAGTAGGGTTTTGGCATCAATACCAACATCCTTAGCTGCTTGTATCTTGTTTCTAACATATGTGTGGCTTGCGGGATCATCCCCTACAATGATGCAGGAGAGAGATGGTGCTCGGTGACCATGCTTAGTCCAATTTTCAATTTGAATCTTCAGCTCATCCTTAATCTCCTTAGCTAGGGCCTTGCCATCAAGGATTTTGGCCATAATGCTGTGGACAAAATACAATGTTAAAGATAATGTGACACAGGTGTACAAATATGTGGTTAGGTAATATATAGATAATTCTTCAAAGTTACTGCAAAAAAACATAAGAGAAAGATCAAGAGAATCTTAAAATAATATATGTGCATATATGTTTTATCACTCATTAGATTGGTTTATGCTAAGCATGGAAAATATAAAAAAACTATCTAAATAGAAGCTACACAGAAGCACACACATCACTCCTAGACAAGTTTTCTACCAGGCAATAAGATTAACTCAGATTCAACATGTTATTTAGAATTACCTGGCCGTGCCCAGAGAATCAATAAACGTGTGACTTCTCATCTTGGTAGTCAGATATGTACTGACAAGGCGTAAGCATTTAGTCTGCCTCATCACTTACTGTTGACGTACACGGGTCATTAGGTCAGAATTGCCGAACAACACATTTTATAAACAACTTACAAAATAATATGGGAATTATAAAAACTAAACACAGTTCTAACAGAAAATAACTAGTTAAGTCTTAATTAACATAGTTAATATTGGTAAATGGGGGCAATTGCTTTCATAGGGTGAACAGTTCAAAATTTATCACAAATAACCTGTTTATACTACACACAAACTGCTTTAAATCTGAATTTTTATCTAAAATGCATAGCATTATACCAGATATTTCCAGTTAATATTCAACCAAGATAGTCTTTGTCCACCAAGGTAAAAACACTTATTGAATCAATCGAACAAGCTATTTTAATAACATAAATGTTACTGTTAATTGTTAGGTATGTATAAGCAAAATAGTGGCTACATAGCAATGTTATTTAAACACCATGGCTATGTTTAAAGTAACCAGTAAGTACCGACCTAACCTAACAGTAAGTTAAATTTATTAGTGATAACATAGTATGATAAAACCTAGTCTTCAAGCAATTCTTTTGGTAGCTACTTATCTCAGAAATAAGGGCCTCTTTAGTTTTAGTAGGATGGATCGTGGTGAAGCTAAGAATTTAATTATTTATGCTAGGTTATTAAGAATGACTTAGGTTATCTACTTACTCACAAGTTTAATTGAGTCGAAATCTATGAAAATCACTCTCGTTGGTGGTTGGTAACTTCGTCTGCAATACTCAGAATTTTCTTGTAAATGATATCAATGCGGTAAAAACGCAATAAACACGTGAAAAGTGTACTTTTCGAGGTTGTGTTTTTTTTACTAAGAAATTTTGACAGCCTACTGCCTGATTAGTGAGCACTGACACTGACATTGACAGCTCGGGAAATGTAGTGCGCATACTTTGCGTTTTGATTTTCCAACCAAAATAAATAATCAAAAATAATGATTTTCTAAAAGTCACATCATAAAAATTGCCTGTTGCCTTTGAAATGATGAAATTTATTAGAAACATGACAAAATGTGGAATATTTTTAACATAGGACGTAGTATTGACCCCTTTGCTCCCTCTTTGATAAGATATCTCGGAGGTGTGGTCACCGGTCAATCGTCAAGTCGCCGCAGGGGGGTCTGATAAACTTGTTTTTCTCTGATAATTACTGATAAGTAATAATATGTCTGGGTTACCTACGCTACCTATACTTATACTTAAAACCAAGGAACATAAGTAAGTAATAACACGTAGGGTGCTTGGTGATTGCTTATGCTTAGTGCTTACATAGAGAAACTGGGTTCCCTATAATATAGGGAAATAAATAAGGTACGGGTAGATATTATCTACCCGTTGAAACAGATTAACGTTAAACCTTAATATAATTATTATGCTGGGGACTTATCTGTCAGTTCATTAAAAAAAATGGATTTTAATAAATTGTTAAGATTGTTATGGTAGCCATCATAGAATCTATTAAATTAACGTTAGTAGGTATCTATGAACGTTGTATGTAGGTAAGGTATATAAGTTACAAAAGAGGCAAGTTACTGATGAGAGAAGTAGGTACCTCGAGGCTGCTCAGCTGCCTAATATTCAATTAAAACTTTTTAATTTTGCTCGAACCTTCTGTAATATTCGCAGTTTATCCACTTCTGACACAAAGTGAGAAAACAAAAAGGAAAGATTGATAATAATTGCGAGAATAATTGAAAATTATATATTGAAAATAATTGAGAAAAAATAACGTAACAACTTGATCTAACCTTGATCTGTTTGATTGTGGTTTTACATTAGGAACCTGGGACAGTCACAGCGGTCATCTGGATTTTCAGTAGGTACCTAAGTATAAGTAGTGTATGTATAATTAGGCATTTTATAAACCCGCTACATTTCAAATTGCATTAAATTTGACCCAGTAGAATTATTATAGGTAAGTACATAGACAAAAATGTCTATTAACGAAGAATGAGACCATCATTGTGTGATATTTATTGTTTAGATCATCATTATCGTGAATAAATCAGTTGCAAACATGGCTCATTAGCTCTTCCGAGAAACACTGTGGATCTCAACCATATAATGGCCAGCCTAGCCCTTTATTCAACGGCAGTGCTACCGACGTACCCTGATGCGATCTGAATCAGGTATTAATAACTACAGGGTACCATAGGGGTTCAAAAAGTGGCATAGTAAGCCAAATAAGACGTGCGTGCGTGACTCAGGGGGTCATCCTGAACAATTAATTTTCTTGTTTCTTAATTTTTCTTATTTTTATTTTCACCTATGTAATCACGAGGTAAATTTATGGTACCTAAGCCTAGATTTTTAAAAAAAATTATTTGGACCTTTTTGTATACTTACGAACTTATAATGTAATTGGGCAGTTCTTCTTTTTAACCTACATAAAGGTGTCTCCATCAGTTGTGAAGAAAAAATCATGAGTTTTACAAATATTTATTTACTCATTTATATTTCAACGTGCATTGTACTAAAAACACAACGGCTGTGCACGTTTACAAAAATATAAATTTATATTTTTGTATTTAAAATTACGTTACAGAGTGGTAATTCCGCGTGACAGAGGTGTATTTCATACAAATCTTGGCTGTCTCCCGTCACTTCATCCTGCGTATATTCCATAATGTTACAAAAAATATATATGACGACATAAAATATAAAAAAATATTTAAACTCCAGAAGATATTAGCTATTTAGTAAAACAAAATATATATTTTTAAATTATTTCTGAAATATTTAAAAAAATGTTGAAAATTTGTCTCTTACTACCTAATGTTTTAGTAGTTACATTCTGTCACATAGGTTGCCATTTAAAATATTTGTTTGAGCCACTCGTCCTTATTGCCATCGATCAGAGTTTAAGGTCTACTTTTCCCCTTGGTAAGATTTCCCCTTTGAGATCCAGACGCCGCGTATCGGCCACCCGCAAAGTGTGACAGGAGGTGCGTGGGTTTATTCGGCGACAGCTTCGTCACGTAGGTAAATATTAAAATAAAATACAATTAAATTATTATTTTGTTATTTACTCATTGGTAATAACAATTACTTTGCAATCAACATGTGAATATTACACTTTATGTTACTGTTTCAATGCTAATCGACTTTGCAACACATTTTACTCCTCTGTCACACGACAAATCTGTCACATTCTTACCAAACACTCCAACCTGAGGATATTCATCAAAGAAAAATTAAAGAGAAACTACACGTTTTGGTTAAAGTACGAAGCGAAAGGAACGTCCAATACACTTGCGCTGCAGTAATAAAAAGTTTCGATAGTGAAAAGGGTAATTTCGTGCTATTGTTCTCAAGAACAGGCGATGAATGTGGTAGACTGTTTTTTTTTTTTTTTTTTTTTTTTTTTTTTTTTAAGATTTTATTATCACTCCACAGACTTTATGTCCGTGCCTTGGTAGACTGTTTAATATGGTGGAGAATGATTTATCGGATGTTTGATGATAACATTAAAGTCCTTTCAGCTTCTAAGGTAATTAAAAAAGGAAAAAGTATTTTTTTTCAAGTTCTAAGGGCCACTGTTGTATTTTCAAAATATGGCTGATTAAAACTTTAACAAATTACGTAATTTTTCATAATTGAGTGGATGAATATCAAACTGCCATATGTCACGTCCACGCAAAATTTGGGAAATGGAGGTTTTTGTTTTCTCTATTATTTAATGGTCATAGAACTTGCCCCGTGATTTAATCAGTTGACTTGTGACCTTAAGAATGTATTTTAATAAACAAATCCATTATAACACTCATAGAAAGGCGTAAAAGTTAATAAACAGTTTGGACTTATAGCAGTTTGATGTGCCCATACAAGACTTATGCTGTTTTGATATGAGTCATAAGGACTTATAGTTGTTTGAAAAATACTAATATCATGGGCGGGACTCAGTAAGACTAATATAGTCTATATTCTATTAAATACAATGAAGTTAATCAGCCAAAATTTATCGGTAGAAAAGTACCTACCTACCGTATTATATTCTACCCGATACGGCCCTGTGTTTACTACGAAAATGATTTGTGATTGACACGTGGGTTGGAAAAAAGGGGTTATAAACTTACTTCGCCATAGTTTTCCGTCGTTTTTTGCTACACTCTTCAATCTCTTCCTTTTCCGAGCTTTATCAGGGTCCACAATCACAATTTCCTCAACATTTTCATTCATATTCGTTATAAAACACTGGTAGCACACACCACAGCCTCGAAATTCTCACCAAGACTGACGCCATGTTGAAAAAATTACGCTCTGTGATTGGCCGGAATGGACTTGTGAAAATTTGTAATGCGAAACGGTTAGACTTAAAAGGATTTGAAAAAAACTTACTTTTTTAACGGCTTTTTTCTCATGGATGCCTTGCACTTAATGGAACTTGAAGGGCATAGGCAAACTGACATTTTAACGGAGAACACGACCAAATCAAAAAGTCAATTTTTCGGGTAGGTGGACATATGGCAGTTTGATATTCATCCACTCAATTTTACTTAAATTTTATGTTATCGAAAATATTATTTGTGCAGATAAACATTATTTTATGTACTTGGAACAAATTTGTCCTTTAAGTTCCTGAAATACGGATATTTCACTCTCCAGAGGTTCTCAAGTGTGATTTCATTAGTTATACTAATAATAAAGATATCTCCAGGTAATTTTTTGACTTACTTGAAACCATAATGATTTATATGTAAGTTACTAAATTATTATTTTTAAATAAAACTGTTTTATTCCAAAACGCTGCTGCATATTTAATAGAATAACAACTCTGTCACATCGTTTACCACTCTGTAACGATGGGTGTCTCCTGGTAGTCAACTTATTTTTGGTCGTTTACATGTTATGTTATAAATAGTGCAACTTTGGAAAAATCATATTAAATTTAGTCATTGATGTTAATGTCTATGCTGTAAATTTTTGACTGTAATTAGTAGCGGAAAAATATTTATAGCAAAAACAAGCTTGAGCTTCATTTTAGCTGAAATTGTGACAGAGTGGTAATAACTACTTAATAAATATTTTGTTATTACTAAAAATCCATTCCTTCATATGTTTTCTAAAATGGTATTTTGTTTATTAACGTATCAAAAAAGTTTCATTTTCATCGACGAAGACTATTTCGTTAAAATAAAATAAAAGATTCTGTGACGAAGGTGTAATTTTCTTTGCCTTATCCACATGTTATGTTCTGAAAATCTTGAAAATATACTTAAACTTCGCGGCCAACCACCTTTTTCGATAGAATAGAAATGTAGCTATCATAAAAATTATAAGAGTTCACCAAAAAGCTAAAGTTATTTTTTTCAAATTCGGGATAATTTTTTATCCATTATGTAGGTTAAAAAGAAGAACTGCCCAATTATCGAGTCCGCAGGTTTAACTATAAATAAAATTAAAATGTTGTAAGTTTTGCGTTACAAGTGACACCTAGCTAGTTTTGAAACCGCACAAGATAAAAAAAAATACCGGGTAGGTATAGCAACAAAATTACTTATCATTATAGGAATAATTTCGCGACTGACCGTGACATTGTTATCTGGGTTCAGGAATATGTATACTGTATAGTGGGAGTGTTACTGATACCAGAGTACGTCATAATAATATCTACCGTCTTTTATCAGAGCATTGAACTACGCCGGATTTCAGAATGGGTTGTGCCGAAATCATTAACCCTTCTTTTCTTGAACGATTTTGTACAAATGATAGGCGGTAATCGAACCCGGAATTGTTTGTAATTCGAAATTACATAATGTAGAAGTTATCAGCAAAAGCTTCGCTTCTCTTATTATTATTTAATACTTTATGACACAAAATGACATATAAGTGTACAAAAGGTGGACTTGATGCTAAAAGCATTTTGTAACCAGTCAACCTACAGGACAACCTCTTATCCGGCGAGCTTCACTTCCCTTTTTTTTAATGAAATAAGCACTTAACTTTTACCAGATTAGCAACTTTGAATTGAGTATTTTACGGAGCCAGCTGACCATTAATCCATACCTACTTGCCTAGTCGCCTGCAGCTATGAATCGCAGACGGCAGTGCCAGTAGCACCTGAGCCTCCATTTCTAAAGCCGCTTCGGTAACAATCGACTTTCATACAATAATAACGATAAATCGATACTTTCTTTGTGACGGTTTCAAAGGCTTTTGTGATCCATAGATGGGTCTTCACCAGACATGTCGACTTGGAAAATGAGTTTATTAAGATGAATAATAATAAAGCATGCGTAATCATAATGATCTAATAAAAAACTGTACCAGTAAATAAAAAAACCTATTTTATTTTTTTCAGGCATCGTGTTTATATGTCGCCTTACCGCTAGTCGAGAACTATCCTATTTTAGTATGTATAACATAACCCTTACTTCCTTACTAATATTATAAATGTGAAAGTAACTGTGTCTGTCTGTCTGTCTGTTACTCTTTCACCCCAATACTACTGAACGGATTTGAATGAAATTTGGTATACAGACGGTCTAGACCCTGAGAAAGAACATAGGCTACTTTTTATCCCGGAATTCCTAATAATATACTAGCTGTTCCCGCGCGCTTCGCTTCGCCTTAAAAAGTTTTTCCGTGGGAATTCCGGGATAAAAAGTAGCCTATGTTCTTTCCCAGGGTCTAGACCGTATGTTTACCAAATATCATTCAAATCCGTTTAGTAGTTTTGGCGTGAAAGAGTAACAGACAGACAGACAGACAGACACAGTTACTTTCGCATTTATAATATTAGTTAAGATGTTGTCCGGCTCCCCGCGAGATGGACTTACGATCTAGTCAAGTCCGCGAAGCACTGGGTGCGAGCCGCTTACGATCGGACAAGGTAGAAAACATTCTGGGAGGCTGTTCAGCAGTCGACGTCCTATGAAGGTGATGTATGTAGTTGGTAATTCATCCTCATTATCATCAGCTCATAATTGTACACCACCCCATTTGATAATTTCACTGTGATGATTATATTCCAAGTACCTACATATTATCATAATTTATATTCATCATATGGTTACTTTTCCAATTAGTCTACCTCTGTACCTTGATTTAGAAGCTTCAATTCGTTTTTATCAGTTCTTAATTAATCTCCGAATACTTTAAAGGTCATGCCTACTAACCATTTACAGCCAATAAAATACATAAGTATACCCCTTAGCAAAAAGGTATGTCTTATGTTGATACTGTACCAAAATTGAAACGCTTCGCAATGTCGGTGCCGAATAATCGATAAGCCATATTAAATTTTCTATTCACTAGTAACGGCACTGCGGCCGCCCACTCCAAATCCCCAGCTTAGTTTTTCATTAGGAGAGAGCGAAAATACCTGCAAAAACACCGGCATTTAGTAAACATTTCGGACCACGAATTAAGGAAGATAAAATTTGTTCTTTCATAAAATTCCAAATAAAAAATGTATTCATGGCATTTTTTACTAAATTTACACATTGTTTATACGTATTTTATAATTATATAAGGTAGAGAGTCCATATTTCGCGGTATTCAAAATGGCGTCCTTATTTCGAGTTATATTTATTTTCATGATTATTACTCATTTTAATAGGTTTGGATACTCTAAAATTACATTTAATCGTTCATTATCTTTAACTGAAACTACTTGATGTAGTAAATATGTTTAAAATTGCCTAAAATTACTAAAAACTCATGTAATGTGCCGTGAGGGCGACGCCGCCATGTTTTTCATACAAACGCGACCCGGCTTACGTAAGGCCAGCCATATTTAATAATTGTGTTTTTTAATATTTATACGACGTTCAACTTTGTAAATAGTTTATATTTAGTTTATTATATTCTTATACTTACATTAAATTTAAATTTTAACTCTGTTTAAACTAATTTAACCCCTTTAAACTCAAAAACAAAATACCTCGGTATAAGGGCCTGATTTTTATACGTTGTTCCTAACTCCGAGGTACCCTCGGTATAAGGAAAAATACTATGTCATGATTTTTAGCTTATAAGTTTACAAATAATAACATTTGAAGTATATGCTTGATTACATAATAATAATGATGAACGTGACAAACTTATAACCTAATTCGGCGGTACAAAATATCCTCTAGGAATCTTAATATGACACGATAATTGTTGACGCAAAAATCATGGTTACCTAGAAAACCTTAACTTAGTATGTAGGTATATTTGAAATGATAAAACAGTGTTATTTTATCGGTATTAACGTAAGTGATACATATTTTTACCAATATTTTATGTATGATTTGAGTAACATATCTATGTTGTTTCTAAATCGATAATTTGATAACTCGAAATATGGATTATTAAAATACTTGCTGAACCCCTAATATGGAGTATGACATTTTACATAGGTAGGTACCTCGGAAATCGGAATATGACTCTACATCACACCTTCGCAGTGTCATCCGATGCCGTCATCAAACCATAAAATCAGATGAATCAGCGACTTTCTTCCTAAATTTAAAAGGGGTCTGGATAGATATGCCTGACTTTACGAAACTACTACTAGGTACTACTTATTACTCTTTATAAAAGAAGAAAGAAAGAAATTTGTAGACGTAAAACTTTATTTGGGTGAATAAAATAACACACACGACGGTTGAGTTTTTATAACACTTAGGTATATACACAATTGCCTAATTTCATTTCTGTATTTTATTTCCATTATCCTTCTACTTCGTGTGGTCTGATGGCCTGTTGTAATATTGATATTCCAGAATTCCCAGATAAATGAATGTCCTGGTATACTGCATTTCATGTTTGGTTTATGGGTCTGGTTGATTTATTTCATTTTCTTGTTGTTGTCACTGAAAAATAAAGTAAGTAGGTAAATTGTATGGATAGTTGACAGAATTAAGCTTATCCTTATAAGTAGGTACCCATTTTCACAAAACTTTAGAGTTTAGAAACGAAAACGCTAGAACAAAAACCTAGGTTAGTAACTAAACTGATGCCAAATTACTGATAAAAACATAAAAATATTTCCATTTTACGTAATTTCCTAAAATAATTCGCACACAAGCTTACCTTATCGATTTTCCAATTGCATATTGCAAATACAAACATAATAATTTAATAAAAGATGTTTGTTTTCTAATGTAAAGACTTAACAAAAATACTTTCAAAGAATAGCGGCAAACTTTTCGGCGGAAAATTGAACATGGCGCCGGCGCGCCTCCAGTCCAGCGCGCATGCGCCATAGAGATGCGCCATGAACCTAGTGCAATGTTCCTTGCTTCCGACCTATGCTTGAATGAAAAAATAATCGATGCTCGATCGATTCCTGGGTAGATACTTTTATTAAAATCATATTCGTTTATGGTAAATACATTAGGTACTCATCGGATTAGTACTGATAAGGTATTTGTGCTTTTGTAAGTTTTCGATACTTTTCCTCATCCCTTACACACATACTTTTATTACGTATCATCAACTATTAAACATTTATGTAAGAACATAAAATATCGTGGAAAAAATTTAGACCTTACCTACTTAGGTAAAAACTATAGTAAAAAATGTTTAAATCATTCGATTTCAATAATCGATTATATTCAATTACTGTCACTATATCATCAATTTACCCCATCTCTACTCTATTTTTTTTAATCGCTTGGAAAAGTCCATAGAACATCATAGAAGCATTATAAATATTTTTTCTAGCCAATGTTACCAGTTGCTATAATGAATTATGAAAATTTTACATAAATAATAGAAATGATCACGAAAACCAATATAAATGGAGAGTATTTAATTCTTTTCATTATTTTCAACTACTATTTAGAATAATTAAATTTATTTGGAGTACTTTAAGGTTAAAAAAGTATATCAATATTTTTGATTGTAATTTCCTTATGTTCATGGCCACACTCATGGAGCCACTGACAGAACTAACTCGGAATATGGAACAGGCTACCTCGGTATAAGGAAAAAACCATAATCCTACCTCGGTATTAGGGTAAATCGACATGTGTAATAAATTATATTTTTTTAAGTATAATAAATGTGTTATCAATGAATCTGTGTTAAGAAATATAAAATTTAACGTATACTCTTACCGAAGACAATGTTTCACATCAATATTGATGGTTACAAATGCTTATTTTTCTTACTTACTTTCAAATGTTGTGATTTACCTCGGAATATGGACGCGTTACGTTAGGTACTGCGTGTTTTATAATAATATAAATGAATATATTATTACAGTACTTGCCTTGTTAGAAATACTTAACTATTAATAGAACTACTTAAATTTGAACTTATTTAAAATAAAATTATTGAAAATAAAACTACTCAACCTGCCTATTTACATAAAATAAAAACCAAAAAAATTAAAAAAATTGGCAAATTTGCATAACTAAATATTGAGTTGCAAAGTATTTAGTAATATCTAATATTGTTCAGATATATATAGATATGTATAAGTAGGTAATACCTTGTTTATTTATTTAAGATTATTTAAGATAGATATTTAGATTTTATATGTATATTAATTTTTTATTGTCATAGTGGTAAATAAAAGTCAAACTAATTTAATAACATATTAAATACCCAGAATACACGTGCTACGCAGAAAAAAAAACCTATGGCTGACCATCAGTTAATAAAATATAATAAATAAATAAATTACATCCTTGACGGCAGGGGCAGTAACAATAATAATGTAATGTAAATGATACTTAATCATAGTAGAGAATTATGATAACTTTTACAGGTACATCCGGGTGCTGCAACTATTATTTCCCTTTTTACATTCCAATTATAAATTCATGATAATAAAGAGTGCGATTTTGCAAATACTTTTTATCATTTTCTGTTAAGTATTTACTTACACTTACGATTGATAACAGCTAAGGCATTTGTGATCAAATACGGTCTTTACAAATTACTCGTAGTTAGGAAATAGGATCCACTGTTTTTAGGACTTTATATAGTTTTACTGTTCTCTATCTGAAAGTAAAACCTTTATATCTCTCCACATAGAACAAACGGCAACGTGCGAACGTAGTACTAAAATATGCAGCCCAATTTCCCAACTGTGTAATTACGGCGTTTTTCTCTGGCTGCCTATTTTCGCCGCCAATGTTCGCCGTTCACCGGTGTGGCTTGCTAAGCGGTTTTTAATGTCATTTAGCTACAGCAAGCAATGAACAGCGTTATATATTACTCGGCGGAAACCGCATCCTCCTGCGTTCGGCCGGTGTTGTTTGGTGTGAGAACCTATTCTGGTATTTTTTAAGTTTCATGTGGGATTTTACAATTAAAAAAATATGACCATACCGCATGCTGATAATTTCCACATTTAAAGAAAACCGTAATGGATTTGTGTAGTACTTAAATAAGTTTAGTGTATACATAAAATATAATAAAATTGGACCAAGCTATATCGAGCTATATAATTTTTAATAGAATAAGGTGTGTATGAATAACTTGTTCTTGTTTTGTATATGCATAACTCCAATGGAATATACCAAGGAACGGATAGTCTCGACTACCGATACAATGGAAATGTTCCCTGAAAGCCCAACTCTTGAAAGTGTTATTATTATTATTACCGATAGAAAAGCAAAATCGTAAGAGCTTTCGCTTCAGCCTCGGCTTCGTTTATTTATTTTTTATTTTTTGAAGTGAATACCAGTTTTTAAGGTAACCTTATTTTACACGCATTTTATTCGACGCACGCGGCCGGAAAATCGTGACGCGAGAATAAAAATAATGTTCTTTTTACGAGTTTTATACATGAGGATGTATCGATACAGGTAATACCAATACCTAGCGTCTTTCCTAAAAAACACATCGTGTTATCGCACCCCAAGGCTGTAAGCCATCAGCAAAAAAAAACTGTACTTCATGCATCGCTGTAAACACGGTTAAACTTTTGTACTATGTCGTAATCAATTCCCGAATATTTACTTAGATAAGGTACAAAAGTGTAACCGTGTTTATACCAGTGACCATGTCAATATCTGAAAAGAGACCTACCTACTCAAAAAGCAAGCAATCTGAAATACGCAGCAAACACAAGTAACCTTTTTGGCTTTAAATGATTCAGTTTCAGGTTCGTCCTAAATTATTGAACAAAATTTTGCGTATTTAATTACCTATCTACTTACTCGTAGTTTCGAAGAAACAGATGTATCATCATCATCATCATCACGACCCATTACGTCTCCACTGCTGGGGCACGGGTCTCCTTCCAATGAAGGAAGGGTTTAGGCCTAGTCCACCACGCTGGCCAAGTGCGGGTTGGTGGACTGCCAGATGTATAGGGAAAAATAATATGTAGCTGTTGTGTGCACTTTTATATTTAATATTATTAGTACAGAAATAAGCTAATGACTGTCATTCAAAGGAAAATTCCTCCTCCAGATTAAACCTACATTAAATATTAATTAAGACTTCATTATAATAGGTTTAACATAAAATGAACGCGCAGTTCTTTGTCTAATCACCGTTTCGGCGGCACATAATCCGTCTTTAACAAAATGCCTAATTTCCAAACCAGAATGGAAAAATAATTAGATGAGAACTCGACATAATTGGAATTGCGGCTGTATTTCCTGGTGGCTACGAACTATTTTTGGCTACAGGGGTTCTTTCCTTCAGCTAATTGCTTTAAAATGTGTCCACCAAATTAGCTGAGCTTTCATTTTGAGTTCTTTTTCGTCAATTTTGGAATTTTACGAAATTGTCTTTCAACTGTCTGGTCAGGTTTTTAAGTCAAGTGTAGGTATGCTACTACTTATGTGTTACCTACTCGTAATACGTTTCGAGTAGGTAAACACTTGATTCGAGCACTCTTATACTACGATAGTCAATCAGCAGACTCAAATGATTACTTTACATTAAAAAACATTTATCTTTACAGTTAGAGCATTAATGTACCTAACCCTCAGAATGACCATGATTAGATCATGGCAATATCATTTATACACATAGGTACTACTTATGTGAGCTTCATTAGATATTGAATTCACCAGACATTTCTACAAAACCAGATTGTTTATACTGAACAAGTTGAAGTTCATTGTACTTGGAACTTACCTACTAGCGCTTCAATTCTTTTTTTATTGCAATCTATCCAGCAATGGTGTACCTTTAGAATCGTAGCGGGTTGAATGAAGGATGAATAAGTGATGTGACACGATTCAGATGCCCAGTGGTCGGGCGGCACCGACACGCAAAGGTTGCATGTGTCTTACTGTACATTTTGTACATGAGTCGGGACAGGAGCAAGGGTAGTATATACAGGGTGTTAAGTAGAATGCGTTTGAGCGGGAAATGGGGGTTAATAGTACTAGTCTAACCAAGCACGTTTCTAAGAAAAAAAACATCAGAATATTTATGTTTAAAGTCTAAAGTAAAGTGGAATGTTTTACCTTAATCAAAAACATGGTCACCCTACACAAACACATAACCAATGAGACATTCGATTGCAAAAGAACACACACTGTAAGTTTTTTATCAACTTCACTTTTCATAATTTATTTTATGTAACTATGATTGTAATTAATTACACAGTAGGTAATAACAATTATTAAATAAAATTGAAATTATTCATGGTGATTAATGACATTTTAATCAACAATTAAACAGCTGATGTGCATAAAGTTCTATCAAACTCGTACAGAATATAATTTATGACTTTCTAGGAGCTCAGAACAATTTACTTATACCTTTTTACTCAGAATAACGTTTTATTTTTCTTTTATTACCTAAAGATGCGTACAGACCGGCCCAACGAACGCCTAACGAACGCCCACCGATGGACATTTATCACATAATACAGGGGCAGATTGAGCAACGAAGGTCAACAAAACCCGTTCGTTGGCGTTCGTTTGGCCGTCTATACGCAGCTAAAGATAAAAGACCAAAATGCATAACAGGATGATAACAGGGTCTACTTCAATAACGAATTGTTTTACTTACACTCGCTCATCTCGATTTGTGTTGTGTACTTGCGATTGAGACGTCTTTGATGACGAATAGTACGGAAATCCTCATAATAAGTATGGCCTCACTTTGAATACCAGTAGAATAATAACAATCTCGCGTATCTTAACCATTGAGTATTTATGATAGTCATTGTAAGGATTGTATCTATGTGTGTGTGTTCCTATTCAATAAACCTGTCTGAGCGCACTATGAGCGCACTTACTATCTTTCATTGACGTATCACTGGCGACGAGCGCGGATAAATAATTAACCTATTTTAATTGTTCGAGAACAGTCGCGAATCTAAACCAAAAATGCCTATCGGGAAGTTGGAGCCTTTCGATCTTTCCTCAAAACAATGGCCAGCATATATTCGTCGCGTAAAACAATTTATAATATTAAATGAAATCAAAGACGAGTTAAAAGTGCCGATGCTGATCACTGTGGTAGGGGAAGCTACGTACACACTCATGTGTGACCTGTGCTCTCCAGATCTTCCAGAGGCAAAACCATTTGAGGATCTAGTGAAGTTGGTGACGGAGCACTTGGAACCCCAGCGCTCGGAAATTGCGGAGCGCCACGTGTTTCGCTTGCGGCGACAGCGTGCGGGCGAGCCGCTGGTCGAATATCTTCAAGATCTAAAACACTTGGCATCCACGTGCAACTTCGCGAGCAACCTCGAGGAAAACCTCCGCGATCAATTTGTCTCCGGGCTGGCTAGCGAGGCCATGAGGTCCAGAATATTTGCGGAGAAATCGATCCAATATAAAGAGGCACTTGAGCTGGCGCTGGCTCTAGAGGCTGCAGAACGGCATGCGGAGGTGAGTGGCAACACGAGGGTTGCGACCAGCTCCGGCGGCGGCGGCGGCGAGGCGGGCGAGGGCCTGCATCATGCGAGCGCGCGAAGCGGCGCGGGCGGCGGCGGCGGCGGCTACAGGGCGCGCCGCCCTAGCACGGGCAACACGGGTGGCGGCGGCGGCGGCGAGGCTGCAGGCCCGCGCCCACAGTGCTGGCGGTGTGGCAAACCACACCATGTGATGACTTGTCGATACAAGCAATTTAATTGTGATTTGTGTAATCAAAGAGGCCATTTAAAAGTGATGTGTAATGAAGTGCGCAAAAGTGGCCGTCAGTCGGGTCGGCAACATTACTTAAGTGAAGAGTCAGAAGAGGACATTTTCCAGGTACTACTTAGGTACTCGTAACTGTTTCGATCGACGGACTTAAAACTAAATGTGAGATTGATACCGGCAGCCGGGTGTCGGCCGTCAATGAGGACTTTTACAAAAGGGCTTTTCCAAATAAAATTATAAAAAAGGACGGGTTAATTTTACGTGGTTATTCAGGTGCACGAATCGAGTCTCTCGGATATATCTCAGTAAATGTGACCTTGGGGGACGTAACCGCTAAGGACCTCCCGCTTCAAATTATAAGAAATGGTAGTCGACCCCTACTGGGCAGGGAGTGGATGCGCGCCCTCCAAATTCAGCAAATTAATTTAAATGAGATAACGGAAGACGGATTCGTGAACCAATTATGTAAGGAATTTCCAGATGTGTTTACTAATAAGTTAGGAACGTGTAAACAAGAAATTCGCCTACAGATAACTGATAACGAACCGATTTATGTTCGCGCGCGGCCGGTACCGCTGGCACTCAAGGCGCGAGTTGAACGGGAATTAGCCCGATTAGAAAGCGATGGTATTATATACAGGGTGGATCATTCTGACTACGGAACCCCGATAGTCCCCGTAATCAAAGATAATGGGGAGGTACGTATTTGTGGTGACTATAAAATTACGGTGAACCCTAAACTTACACGCGATTTTTATCCCCTACCTCGAATAGATGAATTGTTTGCATGTCTAAGGGCGGATTCGGCCAACGTCGAGTAACTTTTTACTCACGAGTAAAGTACCAGTTACTCGCGAGTAAGCAGATTTTGCATTCTACCAAACCTGAAACCAAGATAAGTAGCTTATCCCAAGAATAAAATTTTATACCGCCAAAATTGACCGTGTAACGAGCTTATCCGAGAGTAATTTTGTAATGGCGGCAGCACATCAGCTGATTAGAAAACCGTCATAATGACATATAAACACATCTGTCAAAACATAAACAAAAGTACGTTAAAAGGCAAAGTCTCAGAATAACAACAGCGAATAAAATATTAAAACATAAACAATTTCATACTTTTATAATCCATTCAAACTAAGTTGGCATGTCATTCCTATTGCATGCTTTGAAACGCAGCTATTTTTATTTTAGTTGCATTACAGTTTCGTTCCTCGTTCATTCAATTTAATCATGGTATAACTTGGTAGAATGCAAATGTACTTATCCTAGATATTTACTCGCGTATAAATTTTATTCCGGTATAGTTATTCTCGTGTAACGTGATGATTGGACGAATTCACCCTAAGTGGGGGGGATAAATTTAGCAAAATAGATTTAAAACATGCGTACGAACAATGCTTATTATCGGAGGATTCTCAGCCGTTAACCGCAATTACAACACATGCCGGGAACTTTGTGTATCGTCGCACACCTTACGGCCTCTCATGTATCCCGGAAAAATTCCAAAAATTGATGGAGGAAACATTGCGAGGATTATCGGGGACCGTCGTATTCTTTTTTTTTTTTTTTTTCAATCAATTTTATTTAAGGAACTTTTGTCACTAGGTGACGATGACAGTCCCATCGTACCCTCTAATTAACATACACAAAACAATAAACTAAAAACTAAGAATGAAACTTAAAATAATATAGCAATTTGGCTGCTTCTGACCATGGCTCAGCCAATATACTTTGGAAAACTCCAACATCGATTCTATTAATATTAAACTTATCAACTAACTGTTGCCGCCGACTTGCATTCCGGACACATTCCATTAGGAAATGGTATACGTCATCTTCTACTCCACATTCATCACATTTGGGTGAAGTAACTTTTCCCATCAAGAATCCGAATTTATTTAATGGAATATGACCAGAACGAAGTCGGAGAGCCATCACAATTTGTTGTCTGTTTAATCGACTTGAACTAAACCAAGGTATTCGAGGGGGCTCACACACTATACTTCGGTACCAAATTCCCTTTTCTTTGGATATCTTGTTGAAATATTCTCTCCAATTATCACGTATGAATTGCCGATATTTGGCTAATACTTCAGACCAACTTGCTACAACTTCAACATCATTACCGTCTTTAATTGCTTTCTTAGCAAGCCTGTCAGCCTCCTCGTTACCTTGTAATCCAACATGCGAAGGAATCCATTGTAACATAACTTTATTGCCCCTTTTACACAAATTAATTAATTTTGATATAATCTTATAAGCAATTGCCAAACCTCTTTCCCCTGAAACACATCTAATAATATGTTGGAGTGAACTTTTACTATCAGTTAATATTACAATTTTACAAATATTATTTTTTTCTATGAATAATACAGCTTCATATATAGCTAAAAGTTCAACTGACATAACAGAAACACAGGAATTAATTCTAAATAGACACTGGACCTTAGAATTTGGATTGAAAAATGAAGCTCCTCTGCCTGCACTATCTTTGGAACCGTCAGTGTAAACAGAATGCCATCCGTCATATTTAAGATGTAACTCCTGCAAAACTATATTCTTAAGATGGTTAACTTCATATGTACATTTTGCCTCACTTATACAGTCTATATTTGGTTTAATAAACTTTTTGATATCTATAGATGACATCCATGTATCTAAGCTGAAATTTTCTAAGGGAACAGCCGAAGCAATATTTTCTGAACCAGTCTCTATGAAAGTATCTGCTAGCAAAGGTTTTTTTTTCCTAGACCAAAAGTTATTATGCAAATGCAGAGCCAATTCGGAAAGATACTTAACAGTAAGATTTCCTTCAAACGAACGAGACTTTAAAATATATTTAAACGCTAAGTATTTCCGTCTTAAAACAAGTGGAGGAATGCATAGGTCACTTTCCATGGCATATACAGGAGTAGATCTGACGTAACCACCCACGATTCTCATTGCTCTATTTTGTAATAAATCCAATTTCTTCACATTTGTTTTGGCGCTATTATCATATAAAAAACTTCCGTAATCAATCCTACTCCGAATTAGTGATAAATATAATCTACGTAAATGTTGGGGATGAACGCCCCAACTCGACCCAGATAAGACTTTAAATATCTGCAAAAACTTACAGGACTTTTCATAAGTTTCTTTAATATGTTTTGTCCATCGAAGAGAACTATCCAACCAAACTCCTAAGTGTTTTATACAATCAACCGATTCCAATGCAATGTTATTTACAAAAATACTAACATTTTGACGAATTCTTCCTCTACTGAAAACACACAGTTTCGATTTCTCGGCTGCTAACTCCAATCCTAATTGACTTAGCAAATGTATTAAAGTGTTTACTGATAACTGCATCTGAATGATGCTGTCGCTTAATTTGTTGTGATTACTGTACAAAACAAAATCATCAGCGTACTGACTTATAAATACATTCTGAATATTTCTACATATGTCTATAGTAGCAACATTAAAAAGCAATGGAGACAAGGGATCACCTTGGGCAATGCCTTTGCTTGCCCATCTTGTACATCCATTAGCATTAGCATCATCAACTTTAATTTTTAAAAATCTTTTTTTAGAAAACTCCCATACATATTGACATATAGTGGCTCCAACTTTTAACCGGTCTAAAATATTTACAAGGCATTCTATTATAACATTATTATAAGCTCCATCTATATCTACAAAGCAAGCTATAGTAGCATTATTCTTAGAAAATCCTACCTGAATGTTCGTGACTAACCGAGCTAAATTGTCCAAACACGACTGCCCTTTCCTAAATCCCGTCGTATTAGGAGATAATAATTTATTGCTTTCTAAGTACCATTCCAGTCGTTTGTTTAACATAGAGTGAAATAGCTTACAAATACATGATATAAGTGAAATAGGTCTGAGTTTAGGGTCATTATCATTATTTTTTGGTATGGGAACTATTACAATATCCCTCCACTGAATTGGTATATACCCTGAGACTAAAACACGGTTAAATATATTCAAAAGAAATATTTTCGCATTCAATGGAAGATGAGACAACATCGAATAGGAAATATTATCATTGCCAGGGGCAGAATACTTTAGCTTAAGACTATTCTCCAATTCAACAATAGTGAATTCACTTTCTAACAATTCATTTGAAGAGATAAAACAGGGGGTATTATTTATAACAAAATCAGGCGTAAGGGATTGTAACAATTCCTCTTTTTTTTCTTCAGACACGCATCTTCTAACATGCTGATAACCTTTCATCCATCTCATTTTCCGCCACATATCAGATACATTAGTAGTTTCACAAATATTATCACAAAAGGTATGCCAACTATCTGATTTTGCTCTTCTAATCAAACGCTGAGCTTCCGCAGTTTTTCTTTGTAATACACATAGATTATCTGGTGTTGGGTTACGTCTCAGGGTTTTTAGAGCTAATCGACGTTCTGCTACTGCTTTAGACAATGTTTGATTCCAATATTGCTTAGGGGTAAATTTTCGAATAGGATTTATACAAATTTTAATTAAAGGGATCGATTTGTTTGCTGCACTATTAATCTTCTCTAAAAACCAATCATACATGACCTGTACACATTCAAATGATACAGATTCAGAAAATATTACATTTAGAAACTCCGTATATTCATTCCAATTAGCTTTAGCAAAGTTTCTTTTTTCTATAAAATTTAATCTATCTTGATACCCTAAAGAATATTTAAGAACCAAATGATCACTACCCAAGTTCTCACAAGTAACATCCCAAGTCACATTAATAGCAATGTCAGAAGAGCAAAACGTTATATCAGGACTAGACTGTTGTAATACTCCGTTAACCATCTTGACCCTAGTTGGCCGTCCATCATTCAATGAAACATAGCCGAACTCCAGAGAACTATCAAATATCTGCTCCCCTCGGGTATCAGATTTATTCGACCAACATACATGGTGGCCATTAAAGTCACCAGCAATTATGGAATTACTAGATGAAAGAGAAAATAATTCATCCCAGTCAGCTGATGACACAGTTACACTTGAGGGGCAATAGATGGAGTAAATACTTTTTAACAGCTTACAATTAAGAATTTGTACTTGAATAATTTCAATACCTGAATTTCTAATGCTAACACGTTTGAATACAGTATTAATCGATTTATGAGTTAAAATTGCAACGCCGCCATATGAATCAAACCTATCGTGCCTATATACATTATAACCATTGATATTCAATCTACTTTCTGGCTCTAACCACGTTTCACTTAAAATACATATATGAATATTTTCTCTATTTACTAACGCTTCAAATTCTGTAATTTTAGGTCTAAGGCTTTGTGCATTCCACTGAAATATATTAATAACATGACTTTTTAATGACTTATCCATTATATAAACCAGAGAACATACGTTGTATTAAATCACCCTCAGTAAACATATTCATAACAAAATTACTAATTTTTTCAACTACTACTTTTAACATACTAAAGATTTTTTCTTCTATTGAGGATTTTGAAAAGATTATTTCCTTCAATCTTTGAAACAGCTCTCTAAACCATAACTGTTTTTCCTTTGTTTTGTTTTGCCTTTGATCCTTTTTATACTCATTTTCTTCAACCTGCACCGTATTACCACTATTACCAGCATAAGAGTGCTCTTGCATAATGTTAGCGAGTTCATCTATGCCTTGTCTTTGTTTCTTCTTATTTTTGTTGGTATTAGGCTTTTTACATGTTTTTGCACCATTTATCTCTATCTCACTATCAGAACAACTATCGGTTACTTTATTATTATCATGTATGACGTATGCTTTGGACACGAGTACATCCCTGTATGAATTATTCAAAGTGATATTCTGACCTTCATTCTTACCTACGACACCAATGTTTGGTGGGATATTACTATGACGTAGTTCTTTCTCCACAATGTTCTGCACCACATCAGACTCCTTAGACGTCTTCATTGTACACAGGTATATTTCCACTGCTTTCTTATAAGTCACATTGTCATGGCACATGATGTCTCGAATTTTCTTTTCCTTAATAAACATCGGACAACACTTATCAAGCGCCATATGGGCGCCCTTACAATTTATGCAGAAAAAGTCAGTGGTTTCACAGTTTACATGATCTTTGCCGCACTTTGGACATTTAATTTTTTTTGTAGGGCAAAACTTTATGGAGTGACCATATTTCCAGCATCCAGAGCATTGACTTACTAGAAAAGTATATGAATCAACTTTGAATGAAGCGCCGAAAACAGAAACATACGTAGGTACGATTGGACTCTTAAAACCAATTCTAACAGTTTCACTGTCAATCCATTCACGTAACTCATTCAGTCTCTTGAGCCTACGCACTGATACAATCTCTTGTTCACACGATATTTCATTTAATAACTCTTTTTCATCAATGTCTAAGTCAACTTCCCTTATAACACCAAAAACCAAACTTACTTCACTCGTAAATTGGCATTTATAGCCCATCTCAATAAGTTTTTCACACTTTATTAACTTCTCTGCGTCTTCTTTGCTTCCAAAAGTTATAAATGCTCTGTACGGACCTTTGGAGTTAATCTTCATAATATTTTGTATACCCAAAGATTTCAACAATTTGGCCAACCCTACTTGTTTAGGTAAACAACTTTTAGATGACAAACATACCTCATAAATCTTCTCCTCGATACTGCCTTTAGAAGCTGTACGAAATATTCGTTTTGGTTTCCTTTGTACAGTAATGAAGCCGTCATTGTCATCTCCATCTGTTTCGTTGCTCGGCGGTCTCGGGCGCTTCCCCGTTGAGCGCTCGATGCTCATCTGACACTCCATTTGCACAGAATCTTCATAAGTACAAACTTTATCGCCTTCACAATCATTAAACAACGATTGAATCTCTTCGCTCTCGCTACAACTTGAAGGAAGTTTAGTGTTATCCATTTTTCTTATATTTCATCTTAAGATCGAAAACTATAACAAATAAATGTTACAATCGTCAATAGTAACCACGATAACAAAATTAGGTATGCAAATACTGTTTCCTGAGCTAATTATTTAATTTTAAACTTTTGAAAAATTAAATACGTCCGACACGTTTTCGTTCCCGCCAAAAAAAAAGCCGTCGTATTCTTAGACGACATCTGTGTAACGGGGCCTGATCACAAAACACATATGCGTAATTTAAGAGCAGTACTTGAGTGGCTTAAGAATATGGGACTCACAGTTAAGTTAAGCAAATGCAGTTTTTTGCAAGATAGTGTGAAATATTTAGGATATATCATAGATAGGAATGGCTTAAGGCCAGACCCAGCCAAAGTAGAAGCCATTTCCAGTGCTCCACAACCAAAAGACATCACGCAGTTGAAAAGCTTCTTGGGAATGTTGAACTATTATGGGAAGTTTATACCGAACTTGAGTTCGTTATTACATCCCCTACATCTTACCATCAACCTTTTAAGAAGGGAAGTGCCCTGGAAATGGGATCTAGCTTGTGAAAAGGCGTTTACGGAGGCCAAGCGGGCCTTGCTGAGCGAGCGAGTGCTTGCCCACTATGACGAAGGGCGGGCGGTGGTGCTGTCGGTGGACAGCAGCGCGTACGGGCTGGGCGCCGTGCTGGCGCACCGCTACGAGGACGGCTCCGAGCGCCCCGTCAGCTGCGTGTCGCGGACGCTGAATGCGGCTGAGTTAAATTATAGTCAGCTAGATAAAGAGGCGTTAGCTATTTATTTTGGTATTACTAAGCATCACCAATATTTGTTTAGACGCAAGTTCACCTTAAGAACATACCATCGACCATTGGCTCACATATTTGGGGCGAAGGGTGGTATTCCACAGACGGCGGCAAGTCGGCTGCAAAGATGGGCAGCTCGTTTGGCTGCATATGACTTCACAACAGAGTTTGTAAGATCCGAAAACAATGGGCCAGCCGACGCCTTATCAAGGTTACCGTTAGTTCAGCAGGGCCGCGTGGTGGCGGTAAATAGCTATATGAATTTAGTTGAAGAATCGTTGCCTATTGACTTCAGAGATGTGGCTAGGGTGACGAAACGCGATCAGTTATTGAGTAAAATATATGGTTATATTTTATTTGGGTGGCCGCCCGTGAGCAAATGTGAGGATGAGAAAGCTTATTTTTCTCGAAAACAAGATCTAGTCGTAGATATGGATTGCATAGTATATAAATATCGCATAGTAATTCCGCCTAATCTACGCAGTCAGGTTTTAAATGAGATACATGAAGGGCATCTTGGGATGAACAAAATGAAAAATCTATCCCGTAGCTATGTATACTGGCCAAACCTAGACCGCGATATTGAGGAGTTGTGTGTTCGCGTGCTCGGCGTGCCGCGCCGTGCGGGACGCGCCGCCGCGCGCCGCGCTGCACCCCTGGGAGTACCCGCTCAACCCCTGGCAGCGGCTGCACGCCGACTTTGCGGATTGCGGGGGCAAAAGATATCTGATCGTAGTGGACGCAAATTCAAAATGGGTGGAGGCTATAGTTATGAATGGGACGGACACCAATTCTACTATTAAAGTTCTCCGCGACCTATTTGCGAGATTTGGTCTGCCCTCCCATCTGGTGACCGACAACGGGCCACCCTTCTCCGGGCATGATTTTAACACATTTTGTAGAAAAAACTGTATTAGACATACCACAACAGCTCCTTACAGACCTCAAGGAAATGGCGCGGCTGAAAACGCGGTTAAAACAATAAAAAAATGTATTAAGAGGGCTTTGCATGAGGGTGAAGATGTCGCCGTAGCATTATCCAAATTTTTATTACACTACCGGAATAGCCCCCACGCCACGACCGGCGTGTCACCGGCAGAGGCACTGCTGGGGCGGCGGCTTCGGGGCCGCCTGGACGCGCTGCGCCCCGACCGCGCGCGCACCGTGCACAGCCAGCAGCAGCGCCAGCGCGACGCCGCCGGCGGCGCCCCCCGCCCGCTGCACCTCGGAGACACGGTCATGACGCGCGACTACTCCGCGAGAGGAGGAAAGTGGGCCGAGGGCAAACTGGTGCAACAGACGGGACCGGTCTCGTATAGGGTGGATACGAGTCGTGGGGTCGAGTGGCGCAGGCACGCTGATCAAATTATACCCACATCGAGGAATCGTTACTCGCTAACACGAGCCAGTACGTCAAAGGTTACTAGTGAACATGAGGTCGATAATGAGGCTGATGAGACGTTTGAAGATGCGTCTGAGGGAGTAGGTGCTGCGGCACAGGCCGGCAGCGCGGCCCCAGCCGACCAGCAGGCGAGCAGGTCGCCGCGGATGACGTCACCGGTGACGTCACCGCCCGCGACACCCGCCCCCCCCGCGGACGCATCCGCTAGAGCACTACGTGCCTATAAGCGGGCTAAGAGAACCGTTACTTAATAATATATATGTCAAGGTCACCGTCGATTAGCATAATTATTATAAAAAAATTAAGTATCGTAATAGATTGTAAGATGCATGATTTCATAAAAATACAAATGGTAGGTACTTACTAAGTAGGTGCACAATACCTATATGATAAAGGTATTCATAATAGTTTGTAAGGACTTATCTTGTTCCCTATGGTTTCATAAAATCAAATTAGACTAAGTAAGTATAAATAAGTTCAAGTTGAATGTTTAGTAAGTACCTGCCTACCTATTAAATTCTTCAATGTTTACCGATTATTTAGATCTAAGGAATGTTGTGTACTTACCTATCACACCGCTAGCTATAGGGTATTGTATTATTCTTGTATAGACACGTTATTTACAGTTATGCATAAGGTCTGTCGTTAATGTAATTATAAAGGTTGGTGACCTACATAAGTTTAATGTACCTACGTAGTTAAGTTAAAAAGTTAAGAAAGATTGTTAAAGATGTTTGGTGGCTTACAGGGGGAATATGTAAGGATTGTATCTATGTGTGTGTTCCTATTCAATAAACCAGTCTGAGCGCACTTACTGTCTTTCATTGACGTATCAGTCATTACCTTCTCTGTGGATCTAGTCTGTCAGTCACCCGTCAGTCATTGTTGTTTACTTGTTTACAATAATTATTACCTAAAAGGGAAAAGGTACCTACAATGGACAACATTTCATTTTCTTTACCCTATATTTTTATTAGCTATTCGGAAAATTTATAGAAAATTAGAGGACCCGTATTTTTTTATTTTGTATATACATTAATTTTTGCATGTTATTTTTAACTTTAAAGTTAATTATTTTAAAACCGGAAGTATCGTCACATATTAGGTTCAATTTTTAATTTTGTCTATTGCCTTAGTCTCGAAAAAAAACATAAATGACACTGACAAGTGACATTTAAACTTTGTTTACATGCCAACCAATAAATGGGTCATTTTCAAATGGCATTGATGATACAAAGTACTTATCATGTAAAAAAATAACCAGAAGCATTTTTCAGAAGCATTTTTTCAGCTGTGTAGGCGGTGGCATGCTCTGGGACATATTATATAGAGGTCATCTCTTAATACGTACTAACCATTATATATAATAAATAAACAAATAGTCAGAAAGTGTCAGAACAGAATTTATGAAAATGACCCAAATAAACAAAAACTTCACGATAAAACGTCAACGTCAATCAAAAATGAAAGTGACAGTTACTTTGTTTTTAAATCTATAGGCTTTGCTCATCAAAATGCATCGCACCTGATGCATGACGTCATCAGCACTTTTTTACTATTTCATGATTTTCTCGAAAATGATACATCCAAAAAATACAAAAACATTTTTTTTGTGGCCTTTAGAGCTAAATCTCGAAATGGTTTTCGATTTATAGCAGCTTTAGTTTTTTGAAATGTTGTCCATTCTATCTTTTGATTACCAAGCCTTGTTCCTCATCTGGTTTTATGTTGTGTGTGCTGTGAATACGTGTGACCTATGTTATGAAGCATAAAAAGAAAATGTTCTGTATTCATAAAAGATTGAAGAATTGTGTATCAATAAAGTGATACTTATGGAGTAAAATGAAATGTCTACAATGGATTGTGTAGCGGATTGCTTACAGTTGCAAAACGAAGATAACCGATGGCCGTAATCCACTTGAACTTGCTTCTTAAGGTTGTTGAATACCTAGGCTTAGGTAGGTGACCGGGGCAGAAGTAAAACTCCAGTTTCTTTCTTGAAAAGTGAGCAGAAAGGGAGGCAGAAGTGTTTTCAGGCTTCTTCTAGTCTTCTTATTGTTCCTCTGTTCGGCTGGCGTAGTACAATTTGTACCTAGCGAAATGGTTGCTTAGCTACCTCGAAGCTATGCCGCACAGACGAACCTTGTTTTTTACTCATTTTTTATTGCCCTCTTTTGCTTCCCTTTACTGTTTCAAACGCATTTATTTATTATAAAGACTTAACCTATGTACATTTTAACGTTTTAATCAACTTAATTACTAAATAATCTAGCAGGGAAATAAAACGCACCTACTCTAGGTACATAAACTAAAAAGTTATTACAATTTTCCTTACATTTTACTAAGTAATTTCTAACATTGCACAATCATCAATATCTCTTTATTGAACTTAAAACTAGTTAATAACTTATGTACATGAATAAAATAAACATAATCATCATGATTTTAAACAGAAAAAAGGTAAATAACACAATCAAATTTTCACAGAAAATAAGACCCAGGCGGAATTGGTCACGCAAGCGCTATCTGTTTAGCGCAGTATAAACATGGCCGCTTTTGGCATTGTTTACCGCGGTGCGTATTGTTTTCAGCATTCGTCGTCAACAGTCTCCCCCTCGTTACGTAGTAACCGGTTGCAGGTTCTGGCGGCAGGATGCTGAAGTCATATCGGGTGGTGCTGTGGTCGTCAGGATGATCAGCCTCGTTGCAGGTCTTCGCAGGATGCCGTGCCTGGTTCTCACGTCTACGATTCTTACTGTGCCGTCTGGTCCTGGGTGTGTCGCGACGATCTCGCCTCTAGGCCACGTACCACGTGGTAGTGAAGAGTCCACGATTAGTACGATGTCACCGACCTTTGGGTTAGTGTAAGGTCGGCCTGGGTGGCGGCGTGGCAGCAGTGTAGGTAGGTACTCCTTCGTCCATCGTGCCCAGAAGTGATCCGCTAGGAGTTGGCAGGTCTTCCACGTCGCAGTACCAACAAGAGAACTATTGTGAAACGTTCCCAGTGTCGGCAGACCACATGATTTTCCAATCAGAAAGTGGTTAGGTGTTAGTGCTTCCTCTGCGTCTGGGTCTAGACTTATTTCAGTGAGTGGCCTTGAGTTTACCACATGTTCGACTTCCAGGAGTAGTGTGTGAAGCACCTCTTCTTTGGGCGATCTTTCATTCAGAGTTGCTGCTAGTGCTGTCTTCACGGAGCGTACGAGGCGTTCCCAGGCTCCGCCCATGTGTGGGGCCCCGGGAGGGATGAATTTCCACGTGATTCCGTAGTTTTCAGTTTCTCGTACTAAGTCTGTTTGTGATAGACTTTTCAGCTGTTCTTGAAGTTCTTTGTTCGCACCCACAAAGTTAGTTCCGTTGTCGCTGTATATTGTTGCAGGGGTCGATCTGCGGGCAGCCATTCGCCTCAGCGCCAGTATCATAGAGTCGGTTGAGAGTGAGTTGGCCAACTCTAGATGGATTGCACGCGTAGTCAGGCATGTGAATAATGCACCCCAGCGTTTTTCGTGACGTCTTCCAACTGTCACAGTCATTGGGCCAAAGTAGTCCACGGCGGTACGTGTGAAGGGCCGTTGATAACTATTCAGTCTTTCTTTAGGTAGGTCGCCCAGGGGAGCACTCTGTGGTTTCTGTCGGCGTATTTTGCACGTTAGGCATTCTCTTGTTATCTTCTTCACGGAGTTACGTAATTTCGTCACGTAGTATCGTTGTCTTATCTCATTCATGACTGTTTGATGGTTGCCATGGTGAAGTTGTCGGTGTTTCTCTTCAATGAGTAGGAGCGTGACGTAGTGACTTCCATCGAGCACGGCGGGGTTCTTGTAGTCGTGAGGTAGGTATGGAGCGGCGCCGACTCTCGTTGATAGGTATATTATGTCGTCTTCAGTTTTCAGCGTGAGCGTCAGGTTTTTCAGTTTTGAGCTTTTAGGTATTTTGGTGTTATTTTTCAGGTGATGTTTTTCGCTCTTGAAGCAGTCGTCTTGTATCTTGCGGATTAGGTATTTTTCAGCTTTGTTTAGGTATTCTTGCGTAAGTATCACGTAATTTATTGTGCTCCGTTGTTGAGTAGGAACAATTTTGCGCGGGATGGTTTTGGCAGTCTTCTTGATACGCCAAGTGGTATCTTGTGTAATTTTCTTAGTTACTTGAATTTGGTTATTTCTTGGTTTAATTAGTTTCTTGAATATGTCGACGGCTTGAAACACGCGGGCGGTCGCTCGTAGCAGTCGCGTGAATTTTGAAAACTTTTCAGGTTTGATGAGCTGTTCTTCAGTGTTGATGACGTGCAGGGCGCAGTTTGGTTTTTCTTCACCGGTAGTAGGTATGTTGGGAGAGCTTTTGTCTTCTGGCCTGGCTTGTAGTCGTCGGCATGTTGTTTCCAGTATCTCGTTGGCTTTCTTCTTGGGGTCATTTGAAGGCGTTTTGGGAGTTACGCCTAGAGACTCGATGCTGAAGTGATGTTTGATCAGCTCGTCCATCTTGTCTTCGCCAGTTGTTTGTATGTGGTTCACAGCTAACACTGGTCTTGTACTGAATGTTGCACAACCGTGTAATGTCCAGCCTAGTCTTGTGAGTGAGGCTACAGGTTTGTTTCGGTCTCCGGATTTCACGTCTTGTGATATGATTAGATGCCAGTTGTCTTGTCCAATCACTAATTTCGGCCGTACGTTGTCGTAGGTAATTACGTCGGCGATGTCGGACAGGTGCGGACAGTCTTCTATTAGTGTGTGTGGCACCATTTGTGACGAAATGCTCAGCTTCGAAATCGTGTAGGCATTCATTTTTTCAATGTTTCGTGCGTATCTTCCTTGAATCTTCAGTTTCAGTCGCCTTGAGTCGGGCTCGTTCATTCGATGTCCGCCGATGCCTTCTATGCATAGACCTTCCTTTGGACCGGTGGCTCCGATGCAGTCGGCCACTTCTTCCTCCATGAGTGTGATGGTGGCTCCTTCATCCAGCAGGGCGTAGACTTCAGTAGTATTCTTCGGGCCGTATAACTTCACTGGCACTATCTTCAGGTATCCTTTCATGGTGCATAGGGTGTTCACTGAGTGCGTCTGCTTGTCTTTAGCTTGCTGTGGTGTATTCGTGGGTTGTGTGTCTTTAGGCTCGGCCGACTCCTTCTCGCCTTCCTTGTCTCGGTGGAGGAGCCTGTGATGTGATCCTCTGCACCCGTTTTTTCCACATGGTTTCGCGCGGCAGTTGAAACCCCGGTGTGTGGAGCTCAGGCATTGAAAACACACGTATGCTTTCTTGGCAACCTCCCATTTTTCTTCCAGTGGTAGCTTCATAAATTTCTTGCATGATTTCAGAGCGTGTTTGTTACTGCAGGCTGGGCACTCTTGATTGTCCTTCCGAGAGGTCAACATAACTTGGTGGTATTCTTCATCGTCGTCGATGATCGACTCGTTCTCGGACTCGGCACTGCTGTCGCTTATTTCTTCTTCATAGTTGTCCGCTCTTGTCATGTGCACTTTGTTCTTCATGCGGTTGCGCAGTGGTTCTCTCTCCTTCTTGATGTATGGTCGGCTCTCGAACTCGCAGGCTTCGAATTGATCGGCGGTCCGGTTCAGGAAAGACGTGAGCGCGAGTAATACTGGCCATTCTCGTGCTTCTTCTGCGGCTTTATATTCAAACCACTTGAATCTGATCATGATGCTCATCTTCGATAATATCTTCTCATATATGTCTTCAGAGTGTAGCATGTGTGTGCGCTTCGTAAGTTGAATGGTGTTCACCACGTTGGCTACGACCCCGGCGAAGTGAGCGAGGTTGCGAGCGTCGTCAGACAGCGGCTTCATTTTCTCGATGATTTCTAGTTCGCTTCTTATCAGTCGTAGTGGTTGACCGAATCTTCGTTGTAATGTGTCGATGATAAGCTTCGGATTTGTATCGTTGAATAACATCGAACGTACTGCTTCTTTAGCTTTTCCTTGTATGGCTTTTCTGAGCCTTGCGATGTTCTCAATCTCGCTGAAGTACATCTCTGTATCTCTGTATGTCGCTCTGAATGCGATCCAGTCGCTCGGCTCCCCGGTGAATGTATGCAGCTCACTCATGTACCGGGGTGCGATCGGCGGCGGCTGATGATGATGAACTTGTCCATCATATGGGGTGGCGCGTGTGTGCGGCGCCGTAGGTTTGCCGTTGTAGAGACGTGGCGGTTCTGACATGTGGGGTGCCTGTTCACAGTATCTTCCGTACTCCAGTCGCTCCCCCTCGTGTCGTCTTGCCGATGTGTGAGCTTCCACGTGTGATGTTGGAAGTGAAGTGAAGCGCTTCGCTGTTGATTCCTCGACCCATTTGTCAATATGGCTCGATCGTCCGGCCTGGCCATGAGGCTCGTCGTTGTCCTCCTCCAGGTCGCTCAGATCTGTCTCGGATTCCAGGTGAATCAGCTCCAGCCTCATCTTGGCTAGCTCCTGTTCAGCTTGCGCCTTCTTCGCTTCTTGTCGCTTGATCTCGATCATCTGTTCGATTTCCTTCCTTCTTCTTATTGTCTTCGATGTCGAGGCGTGCGACGTTGGCCTCCTTCGAGGTACCACAGTGTGCTCTGACCCGGCCCTCTTCTCGTGATGGGTCGGTGCAGTCATCTCTCTCTCCATTGGCTTGTTGCTGGTACTTTGCTTGCTGGCCGGCTCGTCGAGTTTGGCAGTCGACTTGGCTGAGTTTCTTGACGTTCTTGAGGTTCCCGTTGCCCCGGACGTGCCCGTGGTACCGGACGTGCCCGTGGTGCCGGACGTGCCCGTGGTGCCGGACGTGCCCGTGGTGCCGGTGGCCTCCGTGGATCTGGTGGCGTCGGTTGTTGCTGTCGATGCTGACTCTGCCGGCGAGTTGTTCGTTGTGCCTTCTCTCTCGCGAGTTTCGACGGCTCTCCCTTCAGCGGTGGGGGTCGTGTTCCGACTGGTCTTCGCTCGTGTGTTCATCATGTCGCCGTTCTTCTTGATGTGGGCTCCACTTGATGTCCCTCGGCGATCTTCTCACGTACAAGGCGAAGGCAGTCTACTTGGATCGACCGCACCGCTTCTAAAGCGTTAATTGCAAATACGCAACGTCAAGGTGTTACGTAATGCAACCGCGCTGAGCGCGTAGTTTCTCGAACACTCCGCCTCTTCTGTGGGACGCTTAGCAATATACGAGCCGATAGAGTGGCAACGTAATCGCATCAGCGTAGGCTTCGAATCGTCCTCTTCACAGCGTATTACTCCCAGTAATCGCTTATAGGTTTGATTCTCCTCCTCTTCAGCTGCTGGTCTCCTCCTCTTCGATGAAGCTTCTTGGTTGCAGAATCCGGCACTCGAAGGACCATGAACTGTAGCGGATTGCTTACAGTTGCAAAACGAAGATAACCGATGGCCGTAATCCACTTGAACTTGCTTCTTAAGGTTGTTGAATACCTAGGCTTAGGTAGGTGACCGGGGCAGAAGTAAAACTCCAGTTTCTTTCTTGAAAAGTGAGCAGAAAGGGAGGCAGAAGTGTTTTCAGGCTTCTTCTAGTCTTCTTATTGTTCCTCTGTTCGGCTGGCGTAGTACAATTTGTACCTAGCGAAATGGTTGCTTAGCTACCTCGAAGCTATGCCGCACAGACGAACCTTGTTTTTTACTCATTTTTTATTGCCCTCTTTTGCTTCCCTTTACTGTTTCAAACGCATTTATTTATTATAAAGACTTAACCTATGTACATTTTAACGTTTTAATCAACTTAATTACTAAATAATCTAGCAGGGAAATAAAACGCACCTACTCTAGGTACATAAACTAAAAAGTTATTACAATTTTCCTTACATTTTACTAAGTAATTTCTAACATTGCACAATCATCAATATCTCTTTATTGAACTTAAAACTAGTTAATAACTTATGTACATGAATAAAATAAACATAATCATCATGATTTTAAACAGAAAAAAGGTAAATAACACAATCAAATTTTCACAGAAAATAAGACCCAGGCGGAATTGGTCACGCAAGCGCTATCTGTTTAGCGCAGTATAAACATGGCCGCTTTTGGCATTGTTTACCGCGGTGCGTATTGTTTTCAGCATTCGTCGTCAACAGATTGGGTACTTTGAGTAGCCAAAATCTCGGTAGGTACCTTGACGATGTGGCTCCACGAGTGTGGTGCTGATGCACGCATACTTTTTTATTGACCTTGGCTTTGAATTGTTTGGCCTTGACCTTGGCTTTCAAGTTCATGGTCATTCTGTCAAACGTACCTAAACATGAATAGGGTGACTATGCAATTTTAAAATGTACTAAATAAAACTGTTTTATGTTGGTCAGCTTAAAGCAAATAATATACGTTTTTAATGTCTTATCGTGTTCAGTATCATCAGCTGTATCTACCATTTCCCGCTCCAACGCAATCAAGTTAACACCCTGTATACTAGTATAAGTACTTGAGTACTTGTCAAAGGTTATGAGGGTTACTCTAGCTAATCTGGTTTCACAAAAAAATTAAATAACGAGCTCCCATGGATTCGGCACGTTTTTAAATGCAATAAGATACTTCATACTAAAAACATCATTATTATTTAAAAAATCATTGCTAGGTACAAGGTATACAGTATACAACTCTATACATCGGTATGGAGTTGTATACTTATATATAAAGTACAAATTATTATAAATGGGTTCTTAATTGAAAACACGGATATGCAACGAATGACTCCCCTATGTAGTCAATCGTATTGTTGTTCGATTATCTGATTTACTTAGAATAGAATAGAATAGAATATACCATTATTGAACACCACAAATTAAATCATACAAAGAGAACTTATAAACTAGGAACAATGGAACAATAGGCGGCCTTATCGCTAAAAGCGATCTCTTACAGGCGACCTTAAACATAAAGAAATAAAAGTAAAGAAAATTTGAGGGCGGTGTACCTACTACCTAACTACTTGTAATATACATAAATAAACTATACATACTATAGGTATAGCTACATAAATACTAACATAAGTTACTTACTGAAAATCTATTTTTTTCAGTAATATGGGAGATAACTTTAATAAAAATACATACCTAAGTATACGCATCGTGAACTAACGGAATGAAATTGACACTACCCGTTATTTTAGCGTCAACATTATTTATTATTCATAGTAGTATACTTACTTGAAGCTCCGTAAAAGCTTGAAAATCAGTCGCCGACCACGACGTTTGTCAGAAAACATAACAAACATCTTTTATCTAGCCTGTATTTTGGAATATTTACCCAAATAGGTGGTGAGTTCTTAACGGTTAGTGGTTTGTTTGTTATTTTCGAAGAATACAAACACATTAATGGTTACAACATTTTGGTAGCTGTTAAAATAATAATTTCACGGAACTTTAGTTTATTCAAAACAACTTTGATAATATGCCAATAGGTTTATATTTCTACCTATCTAATGAGAATGTAAATTTTTGAAACTGAATGTACAACTTTATATTCAATTATAAGATAAAAGTAATGTAGTCAGTAAACTACGCTACTTATACCTTATTCCTCAAATTCATTAAAAACAATTGAATTTAATAAATGCTAACCCTTTTTTCGCGTCACCGCATCGAACAACAACCTCACGGACTCGGTTATTTATACTCAATGCGTCACTGCATGATAATCTCTCGAGAAGAAGTCACTATATCCATTATCCATTGTATTCCAAATAACATTATGTTTCACACTATCCTGTTGCCCACGCAACACGCGCCACCAGCGACAATACCGTTATGACAAGCCAACATTTTCACTCCCCACAACTTTACTGCTCCGTTCCGTCAAACGTGAACAATTGAAAACTTTATACACACATCCATCCAAAAGACACACGTTCCAGCTCATTACAAAACGGTTAGTTCTGTTACGGAAACAGTGTTTGTACAGCGAAGTTCCTCTAAATTTGTACCAGGCTGAAGTATAAATTTACATAGTAATGAAAACCTGGCAAAGTTTGAAGTCTTAGATTCGGGTAATGTATAGTTCACATATTGAACACGTCAATGTCAAGCGAATTTTGGATTTGTGGCTGCGGGAATAGAGGCTATTTTAGGTACTGTATGTGCCGATTCCCTTTGGTTTATTCATTATGTAAGGACGTGTTTTCTTGGCTACCGCACAACGGGTTCTGGACTCTATTAAATCGACTGTTTCGGGTGCCGATAGCGCGACTATCACACCAAAACATAAAAATACAAATGATATTACACCAACAATATACACTCACGGGCAATGAAAAGGCTCCACTCAGAAAACGCCGACACCAAATTTTTTCAAAAATTTACTAAAATGTTAACAAAATCTTACCGTTTTTAGTTGGTAATAACCTGATGCTCTATTAAATGTACTTCAATGCTACAAAAGGCGCCATTAAGCTAGCCTTTTCCGTTTAGGAGTAATTTGGTAATTTTCTTAGTGGAACCTTTTCATTGCCTGTGAGTGTATTTTTATAATAATGAGTGAAATAGTACATTCAGGATTCGGTAGGAAAAGATATAGCGAACGGGAAGTAGAAATTTCATCGCAGAACATGCTGGCTGTAGCACTGGATTTTAATTTCCTCTTTGCGATATTGCTGTTGCAATTTTAAAGTGGAAATGACATCACTAAGAGAAAGAAACGTTTTGTTTGGTAAGTGATTATGTACATCCACAGATAAAAGTTTATGTTTCAATAAATGTCCCACAAAATCATTAATTATATCTGGGTTAGCTAGGTAGCATGTTTTGAAAAATATTTCCTTTGTTCGTTTATGTTAATTTATTGTTAGGTATGTACTTTTGTACTTTACATTTATAACATTATATTACTATGTACCGGATGACACCACAGAATATTCATAACCGGGTTATGTTTCTTTTGATAACAGCTGGCTTCACGCAAGAATGCATAGGTAAGTGTTCACAGTATCTGCTTGAAATATTACATGCATATTGTAGGTGAATATTTCACATACTGCCGGCGTAGCATCTTAGTCTCATGTTCGCTACGTAGCGTAGGCGTGTGTAGCCGCGTAGCCCGTAGCGGCGCTCGTAGCACGTAGCCGCGTAGCAAGCAGCGTAGCATAACATGATCCAATATTAAATATTCAAAATGAAATGTAGGGTTGTAACTGTATGACTGATCCATTAACGCATACCAAAAAATACTGTATGGATTGGACACATGCAAAAAGATAAAATAATAATACATATATTATGATGACGTAACGAGGACGTGTTTTTGTAATAAGGAAGTTAGGTCTTTTGAAGGCTATGAAAAGCTCGCGGACAAAGACTAGTAAAATATGTGTAGAAACACCACAATATATGCGTTTGAGTGTCAACGGAATTCCGACTGTATTATTACTGTGGTAAGATGGCAAATAGCACGTAATTTGACGCGAGTCAATGTGATAAACAGACACGTTTCGCCTCTTCAATTCGATTCAACAATCATCGATATTTTGGCACGAGGAAGGTAACGAATATTGGGCGATAAATAAACTTTGCTTACTATATTTATATATTTATATTATTTATATTATTCTGAATGACATATCTGTCGATACATAGTACAATTATGTAAAAAATATCTAATTGTGTTCGAATATCTTACCGTAGGGAGACAGAATAATTTAAAAACTTAACTTTCGTAAGAAAAACTTTTAATAGAACTAAGATTTTGTTAGCTAGGTATTCAAGTAATAAGTTATGCGACTAACTAACTAGAAGACTGGGTTTTTAAGAATTCACAGCTGTGAATACTGTACCTACTGTGTAAGAAATATACCTTCATTAGCCATGGCCTAGAGATCGTTTGACCCGTACAAATAAAACGTGTTTTTGCGAGATTGCTGGTTTTGTGTAGTAATTGGCCGCACCCCCTTAAAAGGGCGTATCTACATTTATAATTATGTTTATCAGTCTCTGGCCCAGTAAATCCCGGGTCTAGATACTTAAAAGGTTGGTTTCTTCTAGAGGCTTACAAATTCTATGTCGTGTTCTGACTAGGTATAGCATAAAATATTGTTTGTCATAGTCATACTTTTCGTCATAGACTAAAATTCAATAAACAATAAAACTATCCGAATATTTATGTACAAATATTAATGAAAATTTACATGTATTTAAGTACTTCATATTCTTGTTACTATACTAATCCTAATTACTTATCTTAAGTATTAAATAAAAGCTTATTCAGGAGAGCTGCCAGCGTGTTAACGTTGTGACGTCATAACATCGAGCTTGAGGGATACTCTGTCACTACTAGCCGTTCTATAATGTTGCCATATAAATAGTAATAATTACATTATTTTTTTAAGTTAAAAAATAAGCAAGGTTGCATAATAAGGTTGATAAAATAAGCTGCAGTGTTAATTAAGATGTTTTCAGTACCAAGTTTTATAATATTGTTTTCCTTGACATCCACAACTTTAAACCCCAAATATTTCATGTATATTCGATCGCCTTACTAAGCTTGGACTATTTTCCACCAAGCTGGTCCAATGCGGGTTGGTGGGTTCACAATTTAACATATATCTGGATGTGCTAAATCTAGATAGGTTTCCTTACGATGTTTTCCTTCACCATCAATAAAGTCATATTGTATTCTAAATTTAAAATGGGAATAACTCTCGAATCAGTGCAGCGATCTCAGGATTCGATACTATTTTCAATTCTATACAAACATATGGAAAAAAAACAAATGTCATTTTAACGGTGACAGTTGACGATACTGTTCTTTTTCCATATGTTTGTGTAGATTCGAAAATAGTATCGAATCCTGTGATCGCTGTACTGTATACCACTGTGGATGGTCTGTAACGACACGCCGCCGGAGCCGCCGTCGCATCGCGCCGCTGCGCCGTCTAGCAAAATGGTTTTATCAAAGTTTCAAGTTCCCATACAACGAACACCGACTTGCGTACTTAGCGACATATCTTTACTTAATGTACAAGTCACTGCAGATATCTGGTGCTAAGTGCTACATAAAGTCCTTTTGAATGACGTTGTACGACGACGTTGGTGCTGCTGCAGATGATCCGTGATGTTTTAATGTTGTAAAGTTAATGTTTTAGAAAAAAAAAACTAAATACTTAATGTTATTTTGATAAGTTACTAACTACATTTGTGAGTGACCACCGATCCTCATTCCTCATCTTACAGGTTTTTACCTAGTTTGAGTATCAGGGGACACAATATTGATGCACAGCTTACAGCCTAATCTATGCTTGTTAACTTTGATTCTTTACTTAAGTTTAAGTTTGGCTATGAAATAAATTATTATTATTATTATTTATTTGTTTGAATAGAAGAGTGACGCATAATTTTAATAAGAAATCCTAGCTCATTTCATAACTGAATTTCTACTTTGTAAACAAATATGACTAATACAAAACAGGTACAGTAATAATTATTTCTTGAAGATTGCACTGATTTAAAGTAGAACCTTCATAAAATATGATTCTTCATCTAGTGCCTCGTGACAATAACTTCGAGACAGTGCCCTCAAAAGCAAGGGGCGTTTCTTTGCGTCACGTTTTTTCCTCGATGTCACAATTATTGTCAGTCAGCATTATCTCTGTTTGGCGCGCAACAATAGCGTCACGTATGTTGCGCGACGTGATACGCCCTGTGGCGCTGGCAACACATTTATCATACTTTTAATCTTAATATTGCAGAAAAAAACTTCATATCATGTTCTTACTGATCTTATATGAAAGAAAAACGTATAAAAATGTTCTGATGTATTTTTGGTCAATATTAGGCATATACACTTAGTTGAAACCAGATCGAACAATTCATATTCATGATTCATCTCTCTTTAATCCACTTACAGATGTAAATACTTATTTTTTGCGCTTATAATATAGAACAGTAATCACAAGTATAATATCAAGACACCCGAGTCCGCGTTGTTCTATATTATCAAGTCATAACATTTCACCCCAGTGACACCGTTAGAGAGAAACACATTTACAACGCTAATGGAAGCCGGTAGTTCAGTCGTAATAGAGAAAAACACCGGCTAAACAGTACCCACAGGAGCGAAATGACTAAAAGGCCAAAACTTGGTCTCTTCCACAGAATTTACATCGTAAGTGGCGTGCGCCACCCACCCTTGGGGAGTCCCGGGGCATCAAAGCCTGTTAAATGTGAAATAGAGTTTTTCCCCAGTGTTTTATGTAAAAGCCTACATGAAGTCACTTTGCAACGGAGAGGCGGAGGACTGGCCCAAATTGACACCGCTAGCGGGTGCCAATAAATGATGTATAGAGCTATATGTATATGGAAACGCATTAGTTTTTACTTCAAAATTATAATGTACTAGCTGTTCCCGCGAGCTTCGCTTCGCCTTAAAAAGTTTTCCCGTGGGAATTCCGGGATAACAAGCATTTTATGTTCTTTCTCATGGTCTACACCATATGTATACCGAATTTCATTCAAATCCGTTCAGTAGTTTAGGCGTGAAAGAGTAACAGACAGACAGACACAGTTACTTTCGTATTTATAATATTAGTTAGGATTAGGATAATATAAACAGCAGTGTGCACAGCTACGTGGATTCGACTTAAACATATCTCGTTGAACCCAACTACCTCAATCCACATTTGAATAACCTCATGCTAAATGATAATATGGACGCATGGTCCCACAATCCACATAATATCATAATCCGGTCATGCTTCCCAAACAGCCCCCTGTAGTGCTTGCACCACACCTCCCGTAATTGGATAGCGCTCCCGTGGGCTGTGGCTAAAACCGGTTTTAATTGTAGGAACCCAGCCAAGATTTCCACCAAATCGGCCAACGGTTGTAATTAAACTATGTACTAATTACACTTTACAACGATAAACTGTTTTTATTGCATATACTTGGCTCGTTCAAAGTCAACTTTTAGCGTTCTCTAATGAGACAGAGAATGGCATCGAGTATGTTTAAATGGTCGAAGTTGGGAGCGTTATTCTTGAAGCGTTGTTTAGTGTTTCATTTATTTTAATCACTCATGCTTTGAAAGTAGGCGTTTTTGCCTGAAAAGTGAACGCGAAAAGTTGCTTTCTTGCATCTAAAATGCTAAAACTCGTACCATCGATATTGTAGGTATTTTAAAATGTAAATACAGATGGAAATGTCAGTATACCTATTTTGAAGACAAAGTAAGGATACCCCGCAGATAGGTTGGCTTAGAAACTAAAGTTGGACAAGTTACATAATTACATTGATATAAAATGTCAAAGATAACTCCTGGGAGCGCTCGCGTCACTCTTTAGAAATAGGTTAGCTTCTTGAGACAAAGCTGGTTCTTAGTGAAAGGCTTTCCTTTATCTGTTCTCTCGATTCAGTGATCATGTTCCTTCAGCGTATGGCTGTGCTACTGCCTTATGGGCTGTAAAATTTATGAAACTTGAAAGTGCGGTTTTATGATTTGCTTGTTTGGGATACCTATGCCGCAAGTCTGCAAAATTTTTAGATGTCATTTGGATTTGAATGTGAGGAAATATTATCATATTTGATAGTTATGTGGTAGGCAAGACTGTAAAACTTACTTATACTAGACGCATACCTACTTGTGAGGGTTTTCGACATGAAACAAAAAAGTTAAAGATTTAGTTAGATTTTCCTTTCTTGTCCTGTAACAAACTTTTAGCCCTTTCTCGACAATAATTCGTATAAAATTGGGATGCTCCCCCAAACACTATACAAGTACGGTGGCCTGCGTCTAAAAGTATACAGGCGGAGTTTTTAAAATAGCGATCCCTGATGATGAAGGGACCAGCTACATCTGTTATAAATCCGTGGACGTGTTGTGTGTGATATGTGTAGCAGTGGTGTTTATATGGATGTGCTTGAGCAGCATGTGAGCTTGAGATCGCTATTTTAAAAACTCCGCCTGTATACTTTTAGGCGCAGGCCACCGTACTTACACTTTATCTACCGCTATAACTTCAATAATAGTACGTAAGAATAATGAGGAAAATATACACAATAAATTTTATTGATTTACTAAACAGAAATTATTTTACCATCTATCCCTGATTGTTGGCTACTTTTGACCCCGCAAATTCCAACGTGCCGCTCCTAAAAGGCTATGCAAAGCTCGCATAGAAAAGCTGGTCTATTAATAATTTCAAAGGCTCCACATAAACCGATATAGCTATGCACTGGCACATGTTTATCGCGATACAGCGTGAGACATCGCAGACGTGATCGACTCGAGTCGCACCACACAAGGAATCCGGTCCCGAGCGGGCGAGCCAAAACCACCGGCACTCAAACTGTGTGCCAATGACGATTATTGTTGACTCTAGTTGATACGTAGGTAATTCTATATATTTTTTATGATATCTTGTTAAAAGCTCCTGTCGGTAAAGTTAGAAACTAAAAAAACGCATACAAGATCCAGTGAACCGTAAAATTACTATCGACTAGAGTTGACAATATTCGTGATTCGTACACTGAGTGTCTGTAAGTACAATTGAAGGGGTTTTCAACATAATTTTAAGAATTGGTATTTTGCTGGACTATGGTTTATTTTATATCAAAATTCAAACAACGCTTCGCATTCGGATCTTTCCTGAAAACACCTAACTTGAGAACTGAAAAATGGCATGACAATTACGAATGCTATACCTATAACGTGAATAGATGAGTGTTATTTCAAATAAATGGCTTTAGCTGTTTGTATAGCCTTCTATTATTATTTTTATCATCAGGCCGCACAGATTGGGAGCCAGTGATAAGCGTATGGCTTCGAGTGTTCAGGCGAGACAATCAGAATTCTGCATTATTCATGAAATGTACAAGTGCCACTATGGATGCCCCGGGCTAACACACAACTTATGCGATCGGACGAATGTCCACTTTTACTCCAGAACGTTCTAAAGGGTTTTAGGTCGTTCCTTCTATATCTGTAAAGATTTTTCGTTCACGTTTAGCGAGATTGGATGGATTCCATGTTTTTGAATAAACAAAATATCGCTCTATCTGCATTGGAAAGTGTATTCGATTATTTAAAATGCATGCAGACGTGTTTATATGCATCTATCGGGAATCGTGATCGATCATTTCAGCTCTGCAATTTAACGTATCTACATATTTATACGTAGTCTTAAATTAGTGTGTGTATTTTCGCAAAAAATAAACCGCTATCTTTTTTACAACACGTAGGTGCCTATCTCAGTAACACGTCACCTCTCAATCATTAAAGTCCTCCGACACTGTAGGTATTGAACCTTTCAATCCACCAGTTTATTTTCATGAGCTGTTTTAAAGACTGCTTTCTTCGTGCCTTTAAAACCGTAGGGAGCAGCGTTTTTGCAAAACCGAATTCAATTTATGCAGCATCTAATAGAAACGTCAGTATAAATCTCTGGCGACCACGGACGCTGGACACGGATATTCTATAAAACACATTATATTATAAACTTTATCCGGCGAGCTGAATTTCGTGGCGTAAAATAGAAATTTTATTATTATTTATGCCTTGTTCAAAACTATGGTCGACTGTATTTTACTTTGCAAGTTATGTTGGATTAAATCGAATTGGATAAATAGATATTTTTCCAATAAAATGAATGTTTCAGTCAGATTTAAAAAGGAGTGAGATGTAAATTGTAGACACATTCGCTGCCAGCCAAATCAAATTTAGCCTTTATGCACGTGCAGTCGTAACATAAAAAAATGAACCGCGATTATGTGAAAGGTTTTTCACAATAAGGACTTACAAACTATCCGCAAGGATGCGTTACATAAATGAGTGATATTTCAACAATGTTCAGGTTAAGAGGTGTGCCTGAAAGCGTTCCCGTGTTACAAAGTTAACCCGTCAGTACCAAGCGGGAACTTCGCGAAACTCCAAGAAGGGGTCGTTTAGGCCCGATCGTGACATCTTTCCAGGGTTAATATTTAAACAGTTCAGATAGTTCAAACTAAGATTCGGGTCAGAATAAGTTAGAAGGCATTTTGGAGTAGGATTAGAATAATGATTGATCTGTTTAAATTGTCTTCTTAGCTGTTTTGTTTGGACTTGGTCTGTAGCGTGATTGATTTTGGGTAAGTTTACCAAATCTTCTGGATTAAGGAAATAGATAGTGCTAAGTATATACGAAGTAATTGCAGATACATAATCAAAGCAATATTACTCATTCATAACATACCTATTATTATATTTTATATCTGATGAATGAATGTTGATGTGGTCATTACTACGTTTTAGTGGCATTTTTACCGCATTCCATACCGAGTTTTTCTTATAATTTCTAAACATAAATAAATGCTTCCCAAACTAAAACTCTAAGGTTCACCAACCGCCGAAGCTTAGTTCAGAAACTCGGAACCACACCTACACAACTGTGTACTTTTAATTAATTCGGTGGCATTAGTTTTGCTTTTCGGACGATTGCACAGTCGCATTGGATGCGCGCCTAATGGGCCATACAGGGGACCAATTACGGAAACCTACACCATTGTGGCCGGACTATAACCGCTATAATGCTAATACGCAGCTTCAAGTTACTGTTTTAAGAATTACCGCTTATGGTTTGGTATTTGTTCGTCGAATAAGGAGTGCTGTAAAGGAGAACGGCAGTGGGCGTACCGCCTTTTTTTTGGAGCGTTTCAGAACCATGTTTTCACCATTTATTAATACAGTGTAGATAAGGTATTTTCAGTAATTACAATATTTTTAGAAGTCGGGGGAAAAGAAAAAATTATAAATGAAGAATATTTAAATCTAAGGATAATGGAACGTAAAAACAAACCGATATAGAGTACGGAACGTAGCAACAGTGGTGCCAGACCTCGGAATATTACCAGCAAATCCGAGCAAAAAAGTAATCGAATAGAAATATCGATACATTCTTAAATACAAAAGATATTTTATTTATCAATAAATTACATGTTCTGGTACTATTTGTGCCAAAACTAGTACATTTGGTTTATAAAATATCATTATATTTAAGTCTTGAAGACTTTTATCCATAGTAAACCATTTTCTTTTTCTCTTTATTCGATTCACTATTATCGATATTTTTTGAATATTTAAATCTAATAACACTGAATCTTGCTTGTCAATCTTGTCATAGTAGTATGATAGTAGTTGTTATTTCATTTTCCATTACCTAACCTAATTATTTAATATTTTGAATACCGCTGAAACTGCTGAAGATATAGAACAAATGTGACAAAGGGGAGAACCAGACCCGGTTCCTGTTCCACCTCCCCGGCAGGCTCCCGTCCCACTTCTTCATCAGGAACCTGCAGAAGCAGCAGAACAAGAACACGCAAAATCCTGACAATATTTTCTATGAACCATAGGATGATAAATACCTAAGTCAAATATGAGAAGAGCAACTGCGTTCTGCAGTTCGAATCCCGGCGCTGACATGTACCAATGTGTTCTTTGAATTTAATTAAAATGTATACCATCACACTTACAGTGAAGGAAACCTACATACCTATCTAGATTTAGCATATCTAGAGAGCCAGGTGCAGGTACTTACACCCCAATAGAGAATAGAATAGAGTAGGTAATAGGAACATAAAATTCCTAAAGTTGATTCCAGGCAAATTATGTTATGTAAATAAAACAATGATCTTTTAAACAGTATATTTTATTTCATTACATTACTCGCCAAATGCATACCCATATAGTAGAACCTTTACATATACATAGCATTTCGAAATGGCATAGCAGATCCCTGTTGCGGAATGGCAATTTAAAACTTCAGAAGTTGGATAAGTATAACATTATTCCATGATGAAAGTAGTAGCCTGATCTAGTCGATAATATTAATAAAATCATTATATTTATTATGTACGTTGCACGTCCCGTATTTATTTAAACGTAAACATATAACTTGATATACCCAACATATTATTATCAAATTATTATTCACGTTGTTCGTCTTGTGTTGTTCAAGTGTTGACATGGTGTGTGTTGACGTTTAGTGGTTGACATGACACATTTTTTTATCATTTCTATTTTTCTGCTCTGGTTTGTCAATTTTTATCATTATACTGAGATCCAACCTAGACATTTATGACGTAAATCACAGAGTACTTGGCATAAACATTACTTCACTTGACGTTCCATTCTTCCTGTATGAATGTTTACGTTCCATTGCGACTACATTTTAAAGATTCTTTTATTCCGTTTTTCTCTTTTCTCCCAGCTTCTAAAAATCTAGTAATTAATTGACTTGTGTACCTGTACAGTGTCCCTCTAATCATGGTACTTTCATTACGGAACCCGTCATTTCCATAGTGGTACAAAACGCCCTTAGAACCCTGCCTTTGTCCTTTGTAAGTTTGTTGTGTAATGAAATGTTTTTACATGGCGGTAATTTGTTAGTCTATCTATATATACTACTAAGGAGTAGATATTTTTTTTAAGAATTTCTACAAATACTTACTTAATAATCATGAGTAGACGGTTTGTGTCGTCCGCCCTAAACACAGTCGCGGCGATATTCCCTGCGTGTCATTTATAGATCTGCTTCAATGCACTAATTAAAATATAAATAAATATAACATAGAATCAAGTGAAAACAAGTCTTACAATTCCAATGGCGTTGAATAATGAGCGCAGCGGCATGTTCGCTGATGGTTGCATCCGTCAACGTCGATGCTGATTAATGTATGGTCAGTCCCAAGAATCTGTCTCGCTCGAATAGCTCAAAACAAATGACTAATAGATGCGACGCCAAACGGAAATTCATTAAATTCTACAATCAGGCGTTTGAAATGTAGGCTGATGTAGGCGTGTTGTAGGTATAACATCCCTACTAGCTGAAGCAGAAATGTATCAGTTTAAAAAAAAAATAGAAACGTTATGTGTCAAACACTCGTTACCTATCCACTATACTACATTTAAACAAAAATATGAATTATTCCATTCAACATTATTTACTCTCGACTAATCTAAACTAAATACGCTGAAAGTGTGTCTAAATAAAACAAAACACATATCCCTAATAGCAAAACGCGCAACACCGACTTCATAACTAAACTTGCACAAACACACACAAGTGAGAAACTTTCACTGTACAATGGAAGCCGAATTGTGGCATTTCCCGTTTAAGCACACCGCTAGCTTTAATTATAAGATGGCATAATATCATAATAATGTCCCGTGGGTATGTCGGGTTGCCGAATATTCCCGAAGTTTTCCGAAACAGGTAATAGAGGGGAGGTTAGCCGGTCGACTCAGACCGCGGCTTAATTAATTTACTCACAATGTTCCGGCCGAGGCAAGGCTGAGTCCACAACTGTGCAGCGACTCTTAGCAATAATAATTACTTGTGCACGCTGGCGGGTGAGACGTGGCGGTTCGAACGCTGGGTCGTCAAGGATATTAGCAACAAAATTTGCAAGGAATGCCTGGATTATGCCAGGACTCACGAGCAATGAAAAAGATCCAGAGACATATGGAACGTCAATGGCAGGTGGTATTATTTCATTGATTCTGATTGTAGTTTAGAAAGAAAGAAACGGTTTACGGTGGATGGGGTCACCGGTGTTCGTAAATGATTGAGTTTTTCAAGTAAAAGTGACACTTGTGACTGAAAATACACGCTATTTTTGAGTATAGCTTGAAGAGTGATTACAAAAAAAATATGTATTTTAGGTTTGTTTGGAACAGAAAACCACTGGGTGGGAAGTGCACGAATATTTAATGCGTGAGAATGAGTAAAAAAACCGTATACCTAGAAACTCTTAGTTGTTCGCTTAAAACCCGCAAGTCTGACCATCCATTTTACAATATCCATGCGTATCGCGGCAGCTGCTTTAATTAGAATAGCACTTCACCACTTGCTTGATTAGACTGAAGCTGGGAAATTATGCGAATTACAAATACTGTCGGACGTACACCTTCATCTTGGCATCTAATCCAATTATGAGGAATTTTCGCTACGGATTATACTCTTACTCGGAACAGCGAGGTTTGGGATGAAGGTTTGTTTCACTGGTTTAGTTTGTCGTCTTGGTGTCGGGAGCTTTTTATGTACTCTTTACATTATGAAATTGATGAAATAGGTGCGCAAAGTGCAAATGCAAAAAATACCTTGTTACAATGAATCAAGGTAATATTTCCATGGTGATAAAAATCTGAACTCCTTTCAAGCCTGTCTGTGTGAACGGACCCTAAGAGTGTCGGTGATACACATAGCCAGCCCAGGGCCTGTCACCGTCATGGCCAATCAGATCAGCGTCAGTCGACTGCACAGGGCACGACGGACATAGTGCTGCAAGAGTAGTATAGTAAACCGAAAGTGGGCGACTCAGGGCGACTTTTGTTCTAGGACTTTTGCGAGTTCTTTAACACCTTAAGAAACAGCTGATATGCCACTCGAGCTTTCGTGTACAGAAGACACCAAAGAATAAAGAATTTGAGTGTGAACTATGAGTAAAAACCATCATAAACTCTTACAGTATGGTGCATTACCATTGGAGAATTTAATATTTCACCAAAGTGAAGGTAGGCTGGATTACAGTACGAAATTCTCGGTAGGCGTATAACAGAGCTTTCAATTTCCTTCATTCCTTTGTTTGCATTCGTTCAAATGAATTGGCCGATTTATCAAGCCAATAGGTGCGTGAAGCTTGCGCGGGGGTGTAAAATGTTCATTTGGATATTGCCGCGAGCTTATTTTTGAGTGAAGTTTGAAAACATTTGTCAGTCGTCGTGTATTTCGAACGCATTTATATAAGCAGGGTTTGGTTGGGTTAGTCATTAACAAATTTTCGGTAGGGCGGTTTCTGAATGCCGTTACTTGATTCTAGGGTTTCACAGTTAAAACTGCGGGTCCGTAGTTAGATAAACATTTCACTGTATTTCAAAATACTTCCTTACTCATTGTAAACATACCTACTTACGTATATGTAAGCAATTCGCTTGTAAGCAAGTACATTTGTAATACCTATTGTAAAGCAATTTTATGTCCTCTTTAAAATATATATGTATCGCTAAGGCGCTAAGGTGGCCGTTTTAGCTCCCTAAGGTTTCGAGAGTTCCATTTATAACCGCGGCAAGTAAGTGATAGCTCGAGAACTTTCTACGCACGTTTTTCATTAAATAGCGCAGACTCAGACAAAGATTTATGATAAAATCAATTGAAAGTGTCCGTGAAACTAACAAAATAACTGAAGTTCTGTTTAAAGGCTTTGGATAAAATTATTAGATCATAGTGAAATGGAAAATACCTGTACCTATAGTATCGGTAGTGGCAATATCCCCGAAATTTTGGAATCGTCTACATCAGCCTCCCTTTTGTCGTAATTTTGCCTTTAGCAACACCCAGTAATATTAACTTATACTTTATTAGTAACAAAGTCGATACACATTAGGTACATTAAATATATGTGACAGTAATCCAATTTCCAGATTATATCGCGTCAAATATTAGCTCTCATGGAATGGAACAGGCGTAGCGCTGGTTGTAAATATTGGCCATATTTTATATTAAAATTCCCCGACTTATAGGAAGACAAAAAAAATAAACTACTAAATCTTTTACGGTTTTTAATTTTTATAAACGGTCAACTCGTCGTTAATCATGGTCTCAGCTTAAATGATAGTACCATGCCCAAAGGCTATTACTTACCCATTGGCACCGGAAATAAGCAGTTACAAATATCTTAATACGAGCATCTATTTAAAATTTTCGTCGACAAGTATTTCACCTGAAAATGCTCCGTGTCTAAACCAATCCACGCGAAATAAACTCCCGATAGGTACCAACATCCATTTATCCTTTATTTGAGAGCTGCCGCAAAAGCTCTCAATTTAAGTATGAGATATTGTGTCGTGAATACAAAACACAAAATGGGACCGTTTTGCTTTCTGTATTATAAATCAGAGGATAATCTTTGAAGCCGAAAAGTATTTCATCGATTTGGTGGCGCTAGAGGTATACGTCAACGTTTAACAACATAATTATTGTTCAGAGAAAACACAGAAACATTTCTCTTTCTGGTTTTATATAATACCTACCTACGTAGTTTACACAATATCACACAGCACGTTATCAAGTGACGTACTTAATTTCCGAAGAATTATTTTAAATTATAAAAAATTCTGTGTAGGACTTCCAAATATTTAAATGATTCAGCGGAGGTATCCAGAAATATAACTCCAAATACATGGTTTTGTGTTTTTCCCGTTTAGTACCACTTTTGGCCACGGAGCGTGTCTGTTGGTAGATGAGGAGTGCAAAAACTACGGGTCATGTCGAACGTGACTAATTCGCCAACATGAAAAGGCTTTTACTTAACAATTTCCAATATATTAGGCATGTATTGTTTCGTAAAAAAGAAACCTATACAAAAGTAAAGGTTTTATTATTCCCAAAGTTATATTCGAAGCATTTAAATGTACCGCCCGGTAGAGTTATTTTATGCCGTAAAATCTTTGTAATTTTTTCGCAGAAGCCGTCTTCTGCGAAATAACGTAATAATATATATGTCGCAGGCATCTGGTTTGATCTACTGTTTGATTGAACCGCTAGCCCGTTCATTGGATGACGCTGCTTAGTTGTATGACTAGGCCAAACGTTGATTGTACAAGCGTCACAAAACGTCCAACTAGTTAGCTGACTTAAAATCAGTCAGGTGGTGAACAAATCAAATATGGCGTCTAACAGCTAACAGCTGACACAAAAAGCACCTATATTGTTAGTTTTTTGCAAATAAATTAGCTTTAAAGTGCGTTATTTGTGTTAAAATAATGTGACAACATGAATTTACCTATTATTACGCCGCGGGCGGATAGTTTCAAAGATATAATTGTGGCGTAACTGGATAATTATAAACAACAATAGGGCAAAACACCCAGTAACTGACCACCTTAAGGGAGTTGTTCCAGTAATTTGCCTGTAGCGGGCTCAATTCTTATCGCTTATTAAATCCGATTTTTGTTTTAAAAACTAGAATAACAGAGCTACATTCCTGAGTAAATAGCAAACATGTAGAAGTTACTAATTTTTTTATATATTTTTGCAAACAAAAAGTAGTGATTTTCCCAGTAACTGACCACTAAAATCTAGTAACTGACCACACTCGATGCCAGTAACTGACCACCAATTTAAAATGGTTTATAAATTGAATAATTATTAAATCTTATTATTATTTATTTATTTGATTACTTCATGTAATAGTACCGATCCTCTGGTCTCTTTTAATGTGTGACACATCACTTTTGCTCAAGGTTCATCAACTGAAAAGTGCATTAAATTAATTAATCAGCTTAATGCATAATTTAAATGATATTTTATCGTAATAATCAACCATTTATTTATTAAAAACACAAGTTTATGCATTTTTGTTAAATATTAAAAACAAAGGAATAAACACACATGCACATAGTGAACACGCATTTTAAGTTTACAGCTTTCAGGGAGATTAAGAGGCCCCAATGTAGTACCTTCAGATAAGTCATAGAAGGTCGATTTTGTTTGTCCGGAACAAGCCAGGATCAGTAAGACAGGCCCATGAAGCATTCATGGAGCCAGAAACGAGCATTTTCTTAAATATAAAGTAGCGAATCCAAGCGCTAAAGCGGGTCTTTTCCATATTCGGTATCAACTGATGAGGAGGAGGAATCGTGGTGGATTGTATTGTTGGCGGCTGGGAAAACATAAATTCCCCGCCGCCGGAAAAGTAGGCCCTTTCTCCGCCGGTCCTTTCAGGGATGTGGGACCAGAGACAGATGGTTTTCATTATTGCTGAAACCCCACCCAGAGACTTTCAGTGCGGCTAAAAGAGTCATTGATGCTAGCCATTGTAATTATGACCGAATCAGATATTGGGGGTTAGTTTTTCAGGATACAAAGATGAATGCCTTGACGAACGGGATATCAATGACTTTGTTGAGGATTCAACTGGAATATTTATGATGCTGTTTAAACGTGCTTTCGTAGGTAAGTATTTAGCCTAAGACAGGAGTAGTCATTTCTGCAAGTGGGACAGGGAATCTTTGCCTCGTTGAAGAGGCGTCACTGAAGCAGAACATTGCTGTACTTTCTGCATTTTCCGCTGCTGGACTATTGTGTCCGCCAATGATGGTATAACGTTGCCAGTGGATTCCGGATAGTTGTGGTATCGGTTCCAAATGGCTGGGGTGTTGGTCGTGGTAACAACTTACAGAAGAATGCCCCATTTCATGTGTGCCAATTTTACCGTTCTGTTTGTAATCCGTTGCTTGGCCGTTTATAATGGCATTGAAGGGCGTGTTGGTGCGTCAGCTGAGGGTGCTAGCATTGTAGTGATGCTTTGTTTTTCCTATTTTGCTGAAGTGGCTTTGCCTGTCTTTGGACAAATGTGGAGGCGCGTTTCGTCGGTAACGTATATTCGGGTTGGGTCATTAATAGCGTCATTGAGGTCTTGTTCGCCAAGTGCTTTTGTGCTAGGGGAACCAATTTCATCTGGTACACAAGCGCTGGCATTGGTTAGGTACGCCTTCAGCTGTTCTGAAGATAGCATTTGAGTATCTTTTCATCGACTGAGATGCTGAAAGCCATTTGTCTCCTGGTCTTGCATTCTTGAAGGGACTGCTCCAAGGATTATCTTTAAGGAAAAATTGTGACATCTGTCTTTATCCTGGAGAATCCACATTATCCTAGGCTGATAGTATGCTCCACTAGCGTTTTTATCTTCCTTATCAGCTAATACCGAATCTGGAACAAACTTGGACTTTGTGTTTGAATTCCCTATATTTTAAAAGATGCTTGCATGTCACCCTGAATTATTTTGGAATGTCTTGTTGATCCTAGTTTGTCTCAGACAAGTGGAATTGCCTTTTCTATACTTTTTTTACTATCTTGGCGCTTTTTCATCTCGCTGAAAGCTGTAAAAATATGTCATATATAATAATACCAGTAACTGACCACCAATTTACCCAATAACTGACCACCTATGTCAGTAAATGGAAGGAGTGAAGATAGAATGCTCATATTTTGACACAAGAAAATGGCACATATGAGCTTTAATATTACGTTCTTATTTTGCCTAAATTCAGCTTCAACCAAAAATCCCAATAACCGACATAGGTGGTCAGTTATTGGAAAATCGCTGTTTTGTCGTCCAGTAACTGTCAACCCCTTTAAAAACAATCAAACGGGAAATAACAAGCTGAATCTTATCAAAAACGTAATCTTTGTAATTAAATCTATATGGTATAATTTTTTCTTTCATTGATTTCAATTTTTTTAATGGTAAAATTTACGATCAAAAAATTTACTTACCTTAACAAATACGTTAGTCACAACTGCAATTTACTCGCTTCGCGCGCCAACTGAACTTTTTCGATCGCTCACTATCCATCTGTTGGCGGCTGGCAAAATCTTTTGTATCAGTATTGCTCTCAATGAACCACAAAATAGACTGGATGTTCACTAGATGGCCCTGCTTGGCTATATTTCTTATTTATTGGAGTTGAAGAGGAAGGTGGTCAGTTACTGGCACATGGTCAGTTACTGGGTGTTTTGCCCTATGAAGGTACGCTTATTGTTATTGTTTAGTTAATTTGTGAGATAAGAGCTTTGTAACATAGTCTTTTTGTTGACTCTTGTCTGGTCATGTTCACCCTAACCAGACATTACAAAGTTGCTATACTATATCCCATTCAACGACTCCGCTGAATGACGTTCAGTCAAGACGTCGAACGTTACAATCAACGACTTGACGAGTTGTCCTTTAGTCATACAACTGAATAGCGCCATCCAATGAACGGGCTAGTGATTCAATCAAACAGGAGATTAAACCAGATGCCTGCGACATATACATGCATACATATGTAACGTTATGATATAAATATAATAAATATCTAGAATTTTCATTTAAAGGAGCAGAATGCATTTTCTGTGTTAAGATTAACATGCTAGAATTGATAAGTGTGTAATTTTACGTTTACGTCCGGTGCACCAATGGGTAGTCAGTAGTCAGCAAGGACTTGCAGTCAGTGACTAATTACTGTTAATCTGACTTTTCACCAACACGACGTCTTGTTTTATAAAAGTCATTTAGGCCCTGTTTCACAATGTCTGGTTAGTGGCTACCTGCCAGATAAAAGACATGCTGTCACTCTCTGTTATTATTTTTTTGACAGTGACAGAATGTATTTTATCCCACGGGTAGCCACTAACCAGACATTGTGAAACAGGCCCTAAAACTAATGTGTGATTCTCATAATGTATGTCTATTTATGAATTAAAATGATGCAATGTTATACAAAGTAGCTCTCACCGTAGTAGTTATTGAGATAAAGAATTTATTTTTGGTAAAGATACCGTAATCTTTGTTCACCGTTCAACGGCCGAAGTAAAAATATTATGTTTATGATGAAATAGTGTTTCGGAAGCATATTGATATTTTTGTCATCATCACATTATTATTTTTTGTATCAAGCTAAATGAGTAGATAACGGAGTAGGTATATAGGCTTATAGTACTCATTAAAAGATGTGTAATTGTTTTGTTGCAAATAAAAAGATAATTGTACTATCATTCACATGTTGGAGAAGTAATGTAGTGTGTGAATGAGGCATTAAGGTACTCCAGAAGAAGTCAGTTGATTCCATAAAAATATCTGTACTAGAGCTATATACCTTCTTAAAATACAGAGTGTTGCAAAAGTGGTATACTAAGCCGAAAGAGGGTCAACCTGAAGCACTTTTGTTCTAGGACTTTTATAAAGTAGCGAAAAAAAACACCCTGTATAGGTATTTAGTAAGTTTCTGTGGTCAGTAGTGTTTTTCATTGCAATTAGCCTAAAAGCGCTGTGGCTAGCGGTACCTAACGAATTATGTCATCCAAACACACTCCTCGGTAAATGGAAAATCAAAATTAGCGTGGTTTTCTAATAAATCTATTTTAAATCAGTTAAAGCTCTGCGTATTTTGTGGTTAAAAGTATTATTTCAGGTGAACACGTACTTAATAGGTACACATAATTTAAGTAGGTGTGTAGATAGGCACGCATCGACATAACACTGGCATGAATCGCTTAAAATATCGGCAGACCACAGTCGAAAACGACAAAAATATGACGAATAAGAATCTTTTAAAATTACATTTAGGTACATCAGTTCCATAAACGTTCTACAATTGACTCTATTACAGGTTATGTAAGTACATACTTACTTAAGTATATATAAAAAACCCCAAGGCAGAAGTTACCTTAGCGCAATCTTCACACACCTCTTTCACAGTCATTCCTCTTCACTTTTCACATTACTCATTCATAGCTTCTGTAAGAAAAACATTGCAGTCAGTGGCATAATAAAACAGAATTTTTACTTTTCGCGTCTCTTTTCGGCCAGTATTTTCCCAGTTCAAAGCTCTTAAGTTGGCAGTGGGGATTTTTATTCAGGTTTTCTTAATAAAAGTTTCTGGAACAATATTGTGCTGACTGGGCAATCAGTGGTTGCATTATGCATGGCAGTCGGAGCCGTGCTGAAGTGCTAGCACGGGGCGCACAGATATGTATGACACATGTTTTGTTTCGCGCTCACTCACAGAGCGGGCGCAACGCATAACATTTGTCACGTCTTTAAACGGGCTGTGTCCGCTCTTGTGGCTATGCGATGTGAGTAAGCGTGTGCGTCTTCATTGCGCCCCGTGCTAGCCCTTCTCGTGATACTTAGGGAATCCTTGGGAAGAAATCGCTGCGGAGGTGAAATTTCAGCGTTTCAGGAGAAAGGTGCTTCCTGAACATATTCTTGAATGGACAGCTGCTTGAATCTGGGTATAAGTGAGTGTATGGTTGCCTGTTGAATCTCAATTATTAAACCTCCGAAAGATGGGTCATAATACCATTTGATCTGCAAGGTTGTACTTGAATCTGCGGAGGAATCGATCTCTGTTTTTAATTGAGCTACAGCCGTAATCAGAGAAAGTATTCTTCATAAAAAAATAATTCATCGGCTTTATTTGTATTGATGACATACGTGTTCTTTTTTAAAAATTAAAAAATGTTCCTGATTACGGAAGTTAGCATTGTTCAAGATCGTATGGGCGTTGAAAGATTATTATTTCAGTTCAGTTTTACTAGATATAGGTACTATATGGAATAAGCGAATCTTATATTTAGGTTTTATCGGGGAAATTCGTCCTTTCGAAAACAATATCCAGGGCGGTAAAGAGTGTGTAGGAAAAAACACGGGCTGCTAAACTTTAAGATGGCTTCTTTTCCCTGACCTTATATTATTATATAATTCCCGATAACTTTTTTACTGTTTCTCGTATTGTAAACGTATTATAGTGGATGTGATTATACACAGTATTCAATTTTATTGATTTTAACCGTGTTGGTCGAAAATGTATTGAGTTAAATTTTATTGGAAATAGGAAATAATCATAAATAGTTATGTTTTTTTGTTCAATTTTATTGTCTGTAAAAATAATACTTTAAAATATTCGAAAACCCACCCAGAACCAACAAATTCCCACACACAAGCTAACCCTCACACATAAACAGCGCTCAAAACGATCACGCGTGACCCCTTATAGCTGCACTGAGAAAATATTGAACCTGTAAAATATTGAATGCGCCATTTTCATAAAATTTTAAGCTTCCTATGAGAAAAATGTCTGGCCGCCGCTGCATTAGCTAAAAGGTTTCACGTGTCGAATAAATTGAATGAATGGCGGCGCCGATCAGCTGAGCGCTGGATGCCGTCGTGACGGACAATATTATACACTTTCAGACATGACTTTGGCCATAGATTAACAATATACGAACCAGATGGAGTGTCAGAAAAATTAATGTCTTGACAAATAACACCAAAATTCTGCCACACTCCAATTTCTCCATAGTCGGTTAGATCATAACTAGGGAAAGGTTGATCAATTATACGACATCTCCATATTAAATTTTTGACAGATGCGTCAAAAGTCAAGCTATAATCCCTGTGCTCTAACCATAGAACAACGCGGACTCGGGTGTGCTCTAACCCACTATGGCGAAATTGGCACTAAGCACTTGTTTGGAATTAGTCAGGTTAGAAGATTTGTCACTTTATTCATTGGTTGTTATTAGGTTGAACTTAAAACGGTTTGACAGCGGACAGCTTTTTGCTTTGTTTTTAATCTAAGACTTTAGGAGAATAATCTTAACCCAGCATAGACAAAAAATACTATCAATCGAATATTCGCAAAAAAGGCACCTATTAGCAATTGAAAAACTCGTAATTGTGACCTCCTAAGCCACTAAAGTATTTAGTCGAATACAATTCGATATATATATAAGGGCATAGATCAAGCTACCAATTTCTTCAGACCCCAATTTCGCGGGGCTTATCCCAAACACCTTGTCACCATAGATTTTCCTGTTAGAACAAGTACAAATAGATAGCAGTTCGCACTTACTTTAGCAGAAAGATCAAAAGTAAGCCTGAAGAAATTGGAGCTTCTGGGAACTAGATTAGTCGAGTCGATTTGGGTAGAATGTTTTACAAAAAACAAGATCGATATTTATGTAAGTACCTGTATACCTAGTTGAAGTGTTAATTTATTTTAATTAGCTACTGCCACGACTTTGCTTTGCCTTAAAAGATAGCCTATATTTTATCCAGGGTGACAGTCTCCTGCATATCATTAAAATTTGTTATGTATTTTAAGTAAAGAGTTAAAGATATCCATACATCCATACTTAAAGTGTTTCATGTTTATATATTGTTCACGACGAAATACCTAGGCTAAGAACAATAGAATAAGTCTAGTTTAGGAATAGCATGTATCATAGAATAGTCTCGTAATCATTGTTTGTAAGTTGTAAATACATTGATATTATTGGTTGAGTTAGGTATCTCACCTAGTCAGCTATCGGTTGCGTGACTAATTCTAAGTACTTAAGTAGGGTAATTTTGGTACGCAAATTGTCATTCAGGAAACAGAAGAGGAACAATAAAGAACAACTGGAAAACCTGAAGGAGACTTTCAAAATACAGTCCACCCCCAACATTGGTCAACTTCGAGACGGATCAGAAGAAACATTGGACCTTCGAGGAGCCAGATCAGAAGAGAGAAAATTGGCAGACCTACTGAACAGTGGTCTATCGAAGAGCCGAAAAGGGAATAAAGAAGAACGACCATGCCGGTTACTAGAAGCCACAGTAGCCGGAAGGAAGAGTCCAGTACCGCCGAATCAAGCACGGTCTGCACGAGCAACACCGCGACGACGACTACGACTACGGGAAGCGGTGCGACTGAGACATCCGCCACGACCACGTCGGCAGCGAACGCAAGCGCTACCGGATCAGAGCGCCCTGCGACGCCGCCACCTCGAGAAACGAGCGTGGTCACTGTGGTGCGTCAAGTCACATCGCAGCCGGCTACCTTACGGCCCCGGTCACATCACTCCAAAGCCTCCCGCAAGAGATTCCTTGCGGAATTGGAGGCTAAGGAGCTGTTGGCCGAGGCGCAAAAGAAGGAAGCACAAGCCGCCGCAGAACTAGCGAAGGTGAAGCTCATGCGGATACAAGCGGAGGACTCGTCCGACGAGGAAGATGAAGACATCATCGACAAGAGCGAGCGCATCGAGCAGTGGGTTCAGGAGCAATCCTCTAAGCCCACGCCCCCTGCTCTCGCTCTCACAGCGGGCCAGGCAAGAGGCTCGTCCCCCGTGAGGGGCCAGACACAGGCCCCTCCCACCCCGTGGATACCGACGGAACCGCCACGGGTCGTCAAGGCGCCGCAGTATGAAGAGCGCGCGCCTCCCGCACGTCAGCAAGAAAAGTCGTCGAGTGAAGACGTCACGCAGCTCGCCGCACTATTGAAAAGTGTGCTGAGCGGCGGCGGCTACAGAGATCCGCCACGGTACATTCAAGATCTACCTACGTTGAACGGAAACAGCAGCGAGTGGCTACCGTTTCGTGCGGCCTACCAAGAAACTGAGAAGTTATTCACGAAGATTGAAAATGTCGCCCGCCTGAGAAAAAGCCTGCGTGGGGCCGCCCTCGAAGCCGTCAGCTGTCTATTAATCAGCGATCCGAACCCTGTCGTCATTATACAGGGCTTGGAACGACGGTTCGGGCGGCCAGAAGCACTCATACTCAACGAGCTCGACAAAGTGAAGAAACTACCGAAGTTAGCTGAGAGCCCACGTGACCTGTGCATCTTCGCAAGCAAGCTGGCCAACATCGTAGCTACGATCGAAGCACTGAAGAAACCGCACTTTCTCTACAACCCGGAGATCGAGCGCACTGCAATTGAGAAGCTCACACCGATTCTTCGTGACAAGTGGTACGAGTACAACTTCACGCAACATGGAGAAGAAGCGAACCTGAAGAAGCTCTCTACCTACCTGAACCACGAAGCGGACAAGTGCAGTCCATACGCCGCGCTCGAGCAGATCGACAACAGCGCACCTACACCCGTGAGTGCGAGGGAGAAAGCTGCGAAGAAGACGACGGAACGTACCTACGCCGCCGAGAACACGCACAAGCAAGAAGAGGACGGCTGCCCTATGTGCAAACAGGCTCACAAGTTACCTGCATGCACTAGGTTCACCGAGAAGACGACTGACGAGCGATGGGAAATAGCGAAACAGAACAAGCTGTGCTTCCGCTGCCTACGTAGCACACATCGCCGCTTCTCATGTAAAGCGAAGCCCTGCGGTGTTTCCGGCTGCAAACTGAGCCACCACAAGCTCCTGCATCACGAAGCTGTCAAGAAAGAAGACAAACGCGAAGAGGTCACCGCGTCCACGACAGAAAAACCGACCGTCGCAGCGAACAACAGCGAGCGTCGTCGCGCTTACCTGAAAATAGCGCCCGTGGTACTTACTGGCCCTCACTCCAGTATTGAAACCTACGCACTGTTCGACGAAGGAAGCACCATCACGATCATCGACGCGGACGTGGCCAACTCTCTCGGCCTGGACGGCCCCACTGATCCGATGTGGGTGCAAGGAGTCAGCGGCAAAGAAGTTCGACACTCGAAGAGCAAGAAAGTCGACTTCACCATACGAGGCAAGCACACACAAGAAGAGTTCAAGCTTGAAGACTCACGCACAGTCGAGAAGCTCGACTTCATCACTCAGACGGTGAAGAAAGAAGAAGTCGACGACTGCAGCCACCTGAGCGACATTCAAGAAGAACTTGCCTACGAAGGGGCATCGCCGAAACTACTCATCGGCCAGGACAACTGGGACTTAATTGTCTCGAGGGAAGTCCGAGGCGGCCGCCGTAACCAGCCTGTGGCATCTCGCACACAGCTGGGCTGGGTACTGCATGGCTGCCGCACCACACAGAGCAAACCTGTGAACTTCTGCGGGTACGTCACGAGCGCGGAAGAATCAATGGAGAAAATTATGAAACAATACTTCGAGCTGGAGTCCCTGGGCATCGAAGCGAGAAAACCGACGACAGATCCAGAAGAGGAAACCACGAGAAAACTGGAAGAGGAAAGTCGCCGGCTGCCCGATGGTCGCTTGGAAACTCGGTTGCTATGGAAACGAGAAAATGAGAAAATACCTAACAACCGTCAAGACGCACCGAAACGACTCTGCAGCCTCGAACGCAAGCTCGACCGTGACCCAGACCTCAAGCAGAAGTATGAAGAGCGCATGGACAATATGCTGAAGTCCGGATACGCCGAGCCCGCCACCACACTTCCGACGCAAGACAGAACGTGGTACCTGCCGCACTTCGCCGTCTGCAACCCCGAGAAGAAGAAGATAAGACTGATGCACGACGCCGCAGCGAAGTCACATGGACGCAGCCTAAACGACATGCTGCTGACCGGCCCCGATCTGCTTCAGTCACTTCCTGGGGTGGTCATGAGGTTCAGGCAGCACCCCTACGCAGTCAGCGCGGACATCAAGGAGATGTTCATGCAGATACGCATCAAGGAGTGCGACAGAGATACGCTACGCTTCCTCTGGCGCAGCGACCGGCGGGAGGGTACACCAGACCAGTACCGCATGACGTCTGTCATCTTCGGCGCATCATCGTCACCGTGCATAACACTCTGCATCAAGAACAGAAACGCCAGAGACTTCGCCGACACGCACCCCGAGGTCGTCCGAGCAATTGAGAAGAACCACTACATGGACCTGCAAAGTTTCACGTCAGTGGAGGAGGCCCAGCATGTCACGAAGACAGTCGACGAGATATATCGACGAGCGGGCTTCGAACTATGTGGATGGGCATCGAACGAGCGACGAGTACTACGTGATCTCATCACTGACGCCGAGACAACTACGATCGACATCGGCGGGAGCGAAATAGAGAAGACACTCGGCCTCATGTGGCACGTACATGAAGACAATGTCGGCTTTCGTCTTAACACTCATAAGACGCCGGCTGAGGAGCTACGAGTGGACCGTCCGCCGTCGAAACCGCCGCCCGCGGCGGCCTACTGGAGAATGCAACGAGAAGACGGCAGCGTGAAGGTCACACTGGCCATGGCGAAGAACAGAGTCGCACCAATCAAGCCTACGTCAATACCACGGCTAGGACTACAGGCTGCAGTACTCGGGACTCGCATCTCGAACACAACTCGATCGGAACACGATTATGAAGACATCACGAGAAGAGTGTGGCTCTGTGGGAGGCTCTGGAGCAACTCACAGACGGTGCTGGCGTGGATACGAGCTGAGCCACGCACATTCAAGACCTTCGTCGCTCACAGGTTCGCTGAAATCGAAGAATCTACGAATAAAAACAAGTGGGGATGGGTACCTACAGCCGAAAATGTCGCCGATGACGCAACTCGAGCCACGCCGCACGACTTCGACCGGCCCGAGTTCCTGCGGCATTCTGAAGAACACTGGCCCACGGAGAACAAGGAACCAGTACCCAAGACCGGCGAGGAAAAGGAGAGCTGCGCCGTCGTGTCGCTCGGACACACGTGGAAGAATGCAAGACAGCAGGAGAGCACGACAGCACTGGAGGCAAGCTCAACAGGGAGCAGAGGTGGATGCAGGAGTACCTACCGCTACTCCAACACCGGCGGGAGCCTCACAGCACCGGCAGCCAACCGAAGATCGGCGACCTGGTCATCGTGTGCGACTCGAACAACCCGCGCAACACCTGGCCCCGAGGACGAGTCACAGCTGTCCACCCAGGGAAGGACAATATTGTGCGAGTCGCCGACATCACTACGAGCAACGGGAACGTGCTGCGTCGACCAACGAAGAGGATCGTCGTGCTGCCAGTAGAATCGCAAGATTGCGACGGCGGGAGAATGTTCACGACGAAATACCTAGGCTAAGAACAATAGAATAAGTCTAGTTTAGGAATAACATGTATCATAGAATAGTCTCGTAATCATTGTTTGTAAGTTGTAAATACATTGATATTATTGGTTGAGTTAGGTATCTCACCTAGTCAGCTATCGGTTGCGTGACTAATTCTAAGTACTTAAGTAGGGTAATTTTGGTACGCAAATTGTCATTCAGGAAACAGAAGAGGAACAATAAAGAACAACTGGAAAACCTGAAGGAGACTTTCAAATACAGTCCACCCCTAACATATATATATTTAGTATGATATTTTTGTGACCAAAAATCTTGAAATTTTATTTAAAAAAGGTCGGTGTAGATAATTATTTAAATAAATATTAATTGATTGGTGAATATTATTAGTTTGTATAGGTATATTAGTTTCATAGTACTTTAACAAATACGCATTAATACCTATTTACTGCCTGAAATTTATATTTTTATCACGTTAACAATACGGTTGATATTAGCATGTCCCGTATGATGTACAATAAATGAATGCGTCGGAAGCCATTGGGCGTGATTAGATCATTAATTTGGGCTCTTGATTGATGATCTCTGATGGCCCTAGAACTCGCCATTCGATAGCATTAATTAAGTCTACATTAGATGTACGTACATACCCAAATACACCTATTTCTATTTATGATAGTTATATTTATGTGCCTACAGTTAAGTAGGTCTGTATAAAAATGAATATTAAAATATTTTACATAGGAATTTTTACATCAGTTGTATGAAAGGAATTTACGTGTTGTTTTTTTTATAATTTTCGCAGTGACTCTCAAACTCTATGCCTAGAAAGGTATTAGGCAAGTTGCACTCACAATTTTAACATAAGTATGTTTATATTATTCGATGACAAAGTAAATCAGTATAGGCACTAAGAAATAAAAAGCGTAGTAAAACAAAAACCAACCTAGCAGATATTGTATAAATTAAAAAAAAATAACAGCCGATAAACAGCATACTTACTTTATTCAAAGTCAAAGTCAAATATTTTTATTCATCGTAAAAATATAAAATTTTCTGATGAACGTCAATTTTTACAAACTACTCTCCGTTGGATAAGGGGACTCTATATAAATCAAAATTTCCACAAAATCTTATGCCAAAAACAGGAAAACATTTTGATGATTCAATTGTTGTTCAAACAAAGTGCGAGTCACTTATTTTATTCAAAATGCCCCCTCTTTTAAGGGCATCAGAAGAGGTAGTTAATCATTCGACTCGTCCGGATTCAAGCTGTTTCTGGATTATGTCATTAATCATCTAGAAAATAGACTCTCAGTTGGCTTGGCACAGTGGGTGGAAATGGAAGTGGGCACCGCAGGGTTTACGCTTGGTTTTCAAAGAATACATTTTCATTAAACATGGCTAAAAATACTATACCCTTCAAAACAGAATAGATTCCCCCACTCTGCTATCATTGATTAATATTAACATCTATTACAGAACCCGCAATCCTAAAACATTTCTGGTCCCAACTTGTAAAAACAATATAGCATACTTTAATCCCATTCTCCGAATGTGTCGGCTTTATAATGAGTTATCTGTGAGTAACAAAGACATTGATATTTTTAATAACAAATTCTTTACATATAAAAAATCTATTGGCATCCTTCAGAGCTCTAACCCGAATAGCTAGTTCTAATTATTTCAACTTCATAGTAATTTTTAGTTTTATTTAATAAAATTAGTAGGTATTTACCTTATAGCATAGAACACATGTAATGAGTAATGTTCCATCCTAAATAATTAATGTTGTGCATGCATGTTTTGGGTATCAATGTAGAACAGATGTTTAGTTGTATTTTTTAAATTTTGTAACCATTGTTATCTGTTTTGTGTGCCTCAATAAATAAATAAAAAAAAACAAAACGAAATCTCAGTTCAGTCATTTGTTAGCTATGCTACCGCAGACAGATATATACATACAAAGACACACATACTTGTTAAACTTACAAGACTCCCCTTTTTACCGTCGGGGGGTTAACGTAAATAAATAATTTAACGTTAGACGCGACACCACAGAATCATAAAGTATCGCTTTGCAACTACATAACTACGTGGCCAAAATGTGGTTAGGAATACATATTTAAAAAAAATGCTCAAAGAAACTTTTATACCGAACTTATACTTAAGTTCTGCTATGCCAAAACTTTCTATAGTGAGGTAAAAATTGGTCGGCTCCAGCGTCTTTGAGCGTATGTGAGCTGGTAATAATTCACTCTACTCGGTTATACATTGCAAGTGCCAGTACATAGGTAAAGTCTATGTAAACACACTTACAGTTGCCACATATAATAATAATAATATGAAAACAAGTAGATCTTTGCAGCATAAGAACCGCTAGCGGCGGACGTGCGCGGGCATACCAATTTTCTAAAAGCATACTCGCCTCCTTTACTGTATGCTTTTGAAAAATTTTTTTTTTTTTTTTTTTTTTATATGGAGATGGAGACTATGATTTATTGTTGAACGTCTTCATTTTACATACTACTTCTTAATTAAATTATTATTAATGCCTAACTAAAACTAACTAATATAAAATTAAAATTAAACTAAAAAGAAAATGCTGGCCAGATCGCTGCCACTGTCGGGTAGGGTACCCAAGACGCTGGCCGCGTTACCCCGCTGTATAGCGATGCTTAGCCTTTGTGCGAGGTAAGAGCCAGCCCTAGGGTCCCTTGAGACTTCTATTAGTCTGATGCTGATGTCTTTAAAAAGCTGACGGGCCTCCGGTCCCCACGGCCCTAGGGTTTCGACTCCGAAAGGCACAAACATGTACCCCTCTCCTAGGGATGCATATTTGCGGCCTTTCATCATCTCCGCCCGCCCGGCCGCAGCGCCAGCCTCTCTGGAGGTAGATGGAAGATGGGACGGTGCTAGTGTGTCCACGCATGTTGCGTCCCACACCAGCAGCCGGCCCCTCTTCCATGGCACCAGACTCATGCCGTCGGGTCTCTTGCCGTCGTCCCGCATGATCCCGCTTGGCTCTAAGGTAGCGGGAACATTTGCACTGGCAAGGGCCCGGCGGATGGTGTCATTGAGTGCGGCATGGCGCGCTATACGCCCGGCACTGCGGCCGCACGATAAGCCGTGGTGACCGCGGCGGTCAGCATGTTCCCCACAGCGGCAGCGATGTGGCTCATTGGTTTGAAGCCCTAGTCTCAGGCTGATGGCCACTGTCAAAGTAGTTCTGTCCAGCAACGTGCCTAGGTTTGCCGAAGGGTAGGCATTCAGCCAATATCCCGACTGTGGAGTGCTGGAGGCCAGGAGACGGGCTCGGTCTGCTGCATCGGTTGCGGTTTCCAATAGTTGCTTTTCTTTTTTTGTGCAAAGTGGCGCGTCCCATAGCCTCTGTGACGTCGTGTCTGTCGGGATATCTTGCCCGGGACCAGCAGCATTCAGCCATGCAATCTTGGCCTCCGTCAGACACGGCACCTCTAAATCACCAAGTGATGGAGTTATAATTCTTCCAAAGAGGTCCCGTGTACTGTATACGGAGGACAAAAATGCGGGCAGTGCTACGTCAGAGGCTTTGCGTATCCCAATGCCACCGTAGCGTACAGGTAGGGTGGCTTGGGTCCAGCCTCGGTCATCCATGCGGCAGTTCAGAATTTCGGTTATGGAACACTTAATGACTTCATCTATATGTGATAGGCAAAGTGGAAACTTCCATAAATTGGAGCATCTTAACACATATGTTAATTTTGGCACGAACAAACAATACTTCATAATGTGCATCGCCATGTGTGGGTTGATGTCACACATGCGGGTGTGTGAATCCTCGAATTTATTAATTTGGTCCTGAACGTAGCCAGGGATGGATTCGTCCAAGATGGGGGCACCTAAGAGGCGCAGACCGTCTCTTTTGACAATTTTGATGTTAGGGGCCAGGACGTTGAATTTGTTAATTATGTCGTATTTTTCTGTGTCTGAAAGGGATTCGTTGAGATGGAGTTCGCATTTTCCAAAATTTAGTTCCAAGCCAATTGTGCTGAAATTTTGTATGATCGAATTAAGGTCTTGCAGCACTGTGGAAGCATCGCCCCCTAGGGTCCCATCGTCGAGGTACCATACATTGAATTTGGAATTTAGATTCGAAATATGTGGATGGATGCCCAGGCTGAATATTGCTGGTCCCAATGGGTCGCCCTGCTGACAGCCTGTGGCAGAAAGGATGTGGTGGTTTTTGTACGACAGCTTGGAAGGTTTGCTATAGCATTGCCAGATATATTTATAAATTGGATTGGCGTGGGATCGGATTTCTGTCAGCAGAGCGCTTCTATTGATGGAATTGAAGGCATTTTTAACGTCCACCTTCAGCAGCACCTGAAAATCTCCCTTGGTGATAAATGTTCGGGCAGCGTGTACCGCCGCTTCACAGCCCCCTTTAGTCCCGAAGCCGAGCTGAATCGGCTCGAACTTCTTAGATAGCTCCGGGAGCATTTTACGGCAGCAGATCTTGGAGGCCGTACGGCGGATAGTGTTCCCTACGGCGATCGGTCTGATGCCTCCGTCTTTCTTAATAAGTGCGACCAGGTTGGCACCGTATAGGATTTCAGTGATGTCCTCGCAGACTGAGCCGGACAGCATCAGGCCGATCAGCCTGGTCAGGTCCGCCAGCAGGGCTTCGCCCGCCGCCCCCGTGGACCCGCAGAGGAGGTCCTTCAGGTGTTGGGGTGATAAACTATCCAAACCACCGGCTGATCCGTTCTTGAACGAAAATACTGCGGCAAGGACCTCGTCGGACGTGACCACAGGGGTGCACTCGGAGCCATCCGGGGCATCGGGGAGCTGTGAAGTAGCTGCTGGAGGTGGGTGTTTGGACAAAAGGGCTGAATACGTATCCTCGGTGTCTGGTGCGAGAGCATCGCTGGAGAATAGGAGGTCGGCGGCTCCCTTTGTGTCGCCATCGTTTAGCTTTGTTTCTATTTTTTTTGTGTTGCTCTCGGGTTTTTTGTTTTTATTGACTGTGAATGTACGATTATTAAAGTTTTGTAGTGAGCATGAGCCAGAGACACAGTTGTTTTTTATTTTTTGCGTAAGAGAGCCACCGACCTCCTTTCCTCTTTCTACGTGCAGGGCGTAGTAGGGGAAGGTCAGCAGGCGCTCCCAGCTGCTCCTATCATTTTTGTTGACTACTTCGCGTATATGAGAGGAGAGGGCGCTGGCGACGGTGTTCCGGGCACCTCTCGGGATCCTTTTTACAACCGGCACAGACGTCTTTTTCCCGCATAGGTCCTCCCAAAAGTTTGGCGAAGGTGATGATGACGCTGGGTTGGTGGTGGGTTGGGCGTGACTCCCGGGTTTATGGCACCTGCCGATATGGATCTTTAAACCCCTCTCTCCTCTGAAGTAACGCGGCTGGGAGCAGTGAGGGCACCTGGTTGAGCCCCCTTGCGAGGCTGGCGCCCCAGAATCTGGCAGGCTGCTGGATAGGCCATCTGTTGGCATTTGTTGCCGAGTGAACTAGGCCAAAATAACAGATTTAAAAAACTATATATATCTACAACTTAAAAATAATAAAATAACAAATATAAATAACTGGGTATATCTACTACTAAAATAAATAAAAAAGCACACACACAGGGCACAGAGTTCGTGGATATTGTTTATCACTGTTGGTGAGCACTGGGCGAGGCCGATCATCTCACTTGTTCGAGTTCATATGGTAGTTTGCCTGGCCCTCTCTTTGATTTGGTTACCGGCACTCAGGTCATGCCGCAAACTACCCGCTGGTCGCTAGCAGCGCTGCCGGGCGTGGCACGCAGCACAGGGTCTTTTAATCGAAGTCAGAGGCCTTCCCTCCTCGACCATTGTTCGTGTTCGAAGTCCTGGACTTTGTGTTCTTACTGATTATGGCCAAAGTATTGAATAACTATAATTTATGATTATTGGGGCTTCTATTTTATATATACTTGTACGTATTTTCTGTTTGTAAACATAAAAATGAATTTAAAATGAAATATTGAAAAAACTGTGACTTTTCTTGTCAGCTGTCATATTCTAAGTCCATTATATATATATTAAAAATACATTATTTATTTGCAATTTTATACCAAAGTTAGGCGTTGAATTGCGATTTATTTAATCTTGGAAGCTGTTGCAATGTGTGTCAGTGTACAGCATATAAATGTGGTGAAAGTATGTGTTGCAAGGGCGTCGTCGAGTGGCTTTGTAGGTTTATTGAACTTTTAGATGTAAAGGGTATTGCAAAATCGGTATAGTAGGTTGAAAGGAGGTGACTCAGAGGGTCATTCTTAACAAATGTTGCTCTAAAACTTTTTTTTTTTTAGGGTTCCGTAGCCAAAATGGCAAAAACGGAACCCTTATAGTTTCGTCATGTCCGTCTGTCCGTCTGTCCGTCTGTCACAGCCGATTTACTCGGAAACTATAAGTACTACAGTGATGAAATTTGATGGGAATATGTGTTGTATGAACCGCTACAAAAATATGACACTAAATAGTAAAAAAAAGAATTGGGGGTGGGGCCCCCCATACATGTAACTGAGGGATGAATTTTTTTTTTTCGATGTACATACCCGTGTGGGGTATCAATGGAAAGGTCTTTTAAAATGATATAAAGTTTTCTAAAAAACATTTTTCTTAAAGTGAACGGTTTTTGAGATATCAGCTCTCAAAGTCGTAAAAAGTATGTCCCCCCCCCCCTCTATTTTTATAACTACGGGGTATAAAATTCTAAAAAAAATAGAGGTGATGCATGCTAATTAACTCTTTCAACGATTTTTGGTTTGATCAAAGTATCTCTTATAGTTTTTGAGATAGGTGACATAATAAGTTTATTATATTTGCTGCTACGGAACCCTTTGTGCGCGAGCCCGACTCGCACTTGGCCGGTTTTTTTAATAAATGATTATCACTCCACAGACTTTATGTCCGTGCCTTTTGAAGAGTGGTATTTTTTCTAAAACTATTGGGAATTCATAAAAAACCAAAGTTAATCCACGTTTTAAAAAAGTAATAGAACACAAAGAGGTCTTTTCCTCGTGTGAACTCCTTTTGGCTTACAATTAAATATAAAATTCTGTATATTTCTTCTGGCTTAGGTTTTGAATTACTTTATTAATGACTTATTTTTACGGACTCAAAATTTAATTTGGGTTTACCATTATCAATAATTTTCCACACAGTTAAATTAGTTTTCTCAAGTAAACAAAAACAACGTCAAAAATACATTCTACTTGCTCGTGATAGGATATTCTGTCAGCCAGGCTATACTGACGAGCACTCAAAAGTATTTCAACCTAATTGTAGTTGACAACTCAGACAGAGAGGAGAATGCCATGTTAGATTGGATTTTGAGGGCATTATATTATACCTCATGTTTTGTAAATAATTAACTCTTGTAAAAAGGATTCTCTCCATAGAAAATTTAGTCACGAGACTTCTTACTACTGAAACTTGTTTTCTTTGCGCGAATTTCAAAAATTCATAGTACAAAAGTTCAAAGTTCAGAATGACCCCCGGAACAACCCCCTTTCAGCTTAGTTTAACCTTTATATTACTACGGGTACCTAATGTTCTAAGGTGCTTTTCCATCAGACATGTGCTATGCTACGTTACTATGGATGCGTTTGATATCCATCAATCATATTCATTGTTCCACATAGCACAGCATAAGCAATGATGGGCACGGATTATTTTACATCATCGCAGAATAGCTGCATAGCTGATCTCTGGTGGAAAGGCACCCTAATATTGCTATGTTGAGGTATGATTAGCGTTTGGTCAAACTATGTCATGCTCATTGGTAATGTAATCCAAACTACATTTCTGGTCTACGGAGTAGGCAAATTAATTTGTGCACTGGTCTGGGAATTTGCCTCCAGTTACCTATTTAGTAGCAATCGCTTGTGCCACCTAATGTTTAGAATACCTTAAAGCTGTTTACTGAAATTACCTACACTGTAGATAGGTTTTTGTACTCATTTTTTTAAAGTCATCGTACTAAAGTTGTTCAAGATGACGAGCTGAGTTCGGCTGTGTTTCGGATTACGATATAAATATTTTACAAGCCAAGGAACAAAAGACTTCATAATGCATTAATACACGTTTAAGCAACCATCTCATTAACAAAATGCTCTCACAACTGTCTCTGAAACAGTTACTACCGCGCATAATGCGGCAGTAACTTAAAGGCTAAGTTACTTAAAAATAAGCTAAGAAATATACTTTTATCCAGCCAGCTTCGCGATAGCCGTTCTTCCCCGGTTTTGCGACACCGTCAACTAAACTGTAAGGAAATTAACTTGCTTTTTGTCTCATTTTGTTCTCTACACTGCCTGAGTTTCACGAAGCGTCTATTTCAGCACTTCGCCCCAGTACAGATATGGTGGTAGAGACGGGGTTTTGTGAAGCGCAGTGAGTACGCCGAGCAGCAAGTAACAAAGCGAGGCATGCAGCACAAAAATGCAACGGCAGCTTTTGTTCGAAAAGAATTGAATTAAAAATGGCCACTGTTTTTCGTAGAGCACGCGCGAATGCCCACAAATGGACAAATTAGCTACAGGCAGCGAAAATAAAGGCAGTTTCTTTTTTGCAATAATAACACAGTTTCCTCCGGTTCTGGTCCGCTAATTTGTGCTGTTTTTGTCGTGTTGGACCATATTGGTGTTCTGATCAGGATTATGCATTCGCCAGTGTTCATAACTTTGAAGGAGAAACAGGAGAGTATTTTTTCATATTATTTTGTGTTTGGTTTTCTAAAAACTACGGATTTATGCAGATAGAGGCACTCGTAGTGTAGTTCTCTATTATTTAAGCCTTATAACGTGTATATGGAATAGAGTACTTTGATATTACATATTTTGAAATATCTACACATACCTACATCTAATACATTCAAAATTTCAAACTTATACTTAAAATAAGGGCACAATAAAAAAATATATAAGCAATGTGTTTAATTTATTTCAATATTGCAGACAGCGTCATCAACCGTTTTCCGTGAGTAATTTGTTGCTATGTCACTGAAACTTTTTCATTGCTCAGGAGTGCATTTACATTATTATTTATTATAGATATTTTGGAAATTCTAAATCCAAACATGCAACTGACATTGACAGCATGGCACTAAACATTCCACTCGACATAAAAGTTTAACAAAGTTGGCAAACTTGTAACTGAGGAAAAAGTATAATGCCAACATAATTTTCTTGTCCATTTCTTTACATCGAAGAAGCGTGAAAGCTGCGACATTTTAGCGCTCCTAAAGATAACGAAGTTACTTGGCAGGCGCCAAGATTCTTCCTGGGGCGACTAAAATGTTACAAGGTGTGATAAGTAAACAGCGTGTTCAAAACAAAGAGAGACAAAACTTTTTAAGTGAATAGAAAGTTATATGAGTGTTACTATCTCACCACTATAAAAGAAGAGAATCGTGTTTTTTTTAATACGTGGTTTTGAATTACGTTTTCAATGTTGCTTACCAAAAACATGCTTAGGTACAGTTGAATATAATATAAATAAACTTTTAAGTTTTTTTCTCTCATTTATGTATTCATTCAAGTGTAGGTATTCATAAAGATAAGTCAAAGACAAATGTTTTTATTCATCGTATAAATAACATTTTCTGATGAACGTCAATTTTTACATATCATTTTTGTGATATATTATATATTTTTTTTCCGGCGAAAAAATATATAAAAATTATAAATCAATTTAAATTATAATTATAAAATTTTAAGCACTAAACATAATCACAATTGAAAAAAATCTGAGAAATTTTGTTACCTTAATCTAAATACATCATAATAACAGATCCAATCGCGAAAAAAACCGGCCAAGTGCGAGTCGGGCTCGCGCACAAAGGGTTCCGTAGCTTAAATCAACCTATCTCAAAAACTATAAGAGATACTTTGATCAAACCAAAAATCGTTGAAAGAGTTAATTAGCATGCATCACCTCTATTTTTTTTAGAATTTTATACCCCGTAGTTATAAAAATAGAGGGGGGGGACATACTTTTTACGACTTTGAGAGCTGATATCTCAAAAACCGTTCACTTTAAGAAAAATGTTTTTTAGAAAACTTTATATCATTTTAAAAGACCTTTCCATTGATACCCCACACGGGTATGTACATCGAAAAAAAAAATTTCATCCCTCAGTTACATGTATGGGGGGCCCCACCCCCAATTCTTTTTTTTACTATTTAGTGTCATATTTTTGTAGCGGTTCATACAACACATATTCCCATCAAATTTCATCACTGTAGTACTTATAGTTTCCGAGTAAATCGGCTGTGACAGACGGACAGACGGACATGACGAAACTATAAGGGTTCCGTTTTTGCCATTTTGGCTACGGAACCCTAAAAACGGAAAAAAGTACCTAAATTGGAAAAGCTTTTAGTCATCGGTAACACGTAGCACGTACTGATTTCGCATTCGTATAGAAATCGAGAGTATACAACTATACACCCTATACATATACATTAGAGATGCCACGAATATTCGGCAAGTATTCGGTATTCGGCCAGTTTTTTCAGTACTTAAAAAGTAGCAAATATCTAACAAAAGGGAATAAAAACTATTTAATCGAAAGATTTAACTATCAAAAAATCATTAATTGCGAAAACCTGAATACAACATCAGTAAATTGTGATGAATATAGACAAGTTTTTCGGCATTTGTTCATTAGAGACAATTGCGCTTTTTTAATAAAATACACAATACCTACTACTGAGACACAGGTTTTTAACAAAATATATATGTAAGGTTTGGCTACTGATTCGAGTTGGTTGACCACCAGTTGTACGGTATCTGCCGTAAGATTAAGAAGAACACTCTTTAAATAAAACTTCAACTTATTGAATTATACTGGATCACCTGCCGAATATTCGGTGGCCGAATATTCGGTATTCGGCTGAGAGCGCCAGCTGAATATTCGTTATTCGGTATTCGGCCAAATCACTATTTGTGGCAACACTAATATACATACAGGTGTTGCACTACTGGCATAGTAAGCCGACAAGGGGTGGCTCAGGTAGTCAAACTAAACAACTTTTGCTCATGCAAAGAGTCACTGTTGAAACAGAAACACTGGTCTCTATCGATGAACAGCCCAACTAGCTCATGTTAGAAAATAATGGAGGTTCAGGGGGTTACTCTATACTGACAAAAATCTAAGTTTCAGATCGCTGCGCGAGCCACGACTCTGTCTCGTTGTAGTAAACGTGCCGGCACGCCCTCGTTCGTTTGTTTTTGTCAGTATAGAATAACCCCCCCAGTGCCGAGTGTAGAGAACTCAGTTCTATAGCAAGATGAATTTTAAAACCACTCTATTGTGGGTTGACTGGTACTCTAGCACCCTATCGTATATGCACCCCAGCTACGTCGCCGGATAAAAGAATACGCAATTAGGCCGTTTTGGTTAAACCGTCTTTCTAATTGGCGATGTTTTTGCTCGGTCGCGGTGGCCTCTACCTAATTGTGCTGTTGTAATTGCAGGCGAATTATATTGTTTTTTTTTGTATTTGTTGAATTGTCGGCGAGCAAAAAATGTATACTTATATGATTATGTATTTTGTACAGGTTTGTTCGTTAAGGTTGTAAATTATGAAGTGGTTGCATACTGAAGAGGGGCGGCGGAACACACAATTGAAATTGTGCATTATGCATGAGTGTGGAATAAAGAGGGCGGCGTTTAACTCCGCAAACTATAAATAAATACCTTTATAGGTATCTATACTAGGATGATAACAACTTAAATGTATACGTAAATGAAGGTTTGAAAATATATTTAAGAATGTTGTGGCAAAAAATATAATATACTAGCTGTTCCCACGAGCTTCGCTTCGCCTTTAAAACTTTTCCCGTGGGAATTCCGCGATAAAAAGTAGCCTATGTTCTTTCTGTCCACCAAATTTCATTCTGTAGTTTTGGCGTGAAAGTGTAACAGACAGACAGACAGACACAGTTACTTTCGCATTTATAATATTAGTTAGTTTTACACTAAAATGTCAAGGTTTGTATGAAAGAAATGAATATTTTTTACGAGAATTGTAGGTACATACTTAACTGCGGTGCAAGTCTGCAGTACATTCTGACTTTGACTATGGGACAACTTATCAAAATGGTTTTGTTACCTGACAATACTTAAATGAGGCGTTTGTTAAAAAAAAAGTTCCTTTTTGGAGAAATAGATGGCGTTGTCTGGGGTTGTACCAACTTTCAAACCCTCAGAACACACTCAGATCACAATATGTTATTCTGTGAGGCTAACGAAATGTGAAAGTGACGTAGGTAGGTAGAATTGTAGTATTATTTTCTCTATGATGTCGATGTCACTGTTGCTTCAGCGTTCAGTGCGATTGTGCGTACAGCCGTTCTTTTCAAGTTTTCTCAGTTTCCTTGTGTTTCTCCTGTATTAATTGAGTTGTAGTTGAGTTAAATCACTTGGTATGAAATGATCCGAACACAACCATGAATGTTTTCGCAGTTTCCAATCAATTTTTCGCACATTTATCCGAGTCGCCTTAATCCATTGTTGCGCCTGGCTTTCATCATTTGGAAATTTATGATGTCCTTTATTTTTACAAGTTGCGACGGCACACATTCTCATCTTGTCTTGTAAGTATTTCTTTGGGATCTTATTTAGGATCATACAATAAATAAAAATAGAAAATCAGTTCTCGCAGGCAGCACCCGTTCAAACGGCGCGCATAGAGAAAAGAACACTACGTGACGGCGCGGGTAGAACTATTCACAGAATACTTAGCACTATCCCAAGCCACATGCAGTCTGAGCCTCGGAAGGATGGCTCGCGCTACCACCCGACATTTAATCACAACTAGTGAGTTCTTATTCTGAGTTTAGTACTCTCTATGTAATTTTTGACAGTTGGTACACTGCGTTTTCACGCCATCTATCGGCTTACCCAAAAGCTCAACTGACAGCTGTCAAGGAAAACGGCTCATTGAAGCCGAGTAACATTAGTCAGTATAGTACCATCCAGTCATTCTATTGACAGAAGAATTTATTACAAGAATAATCGAAAAAGTAAGATTGCAATGGCAATTCTTAAAATTGATTTGTCGGTCAATGGCAGATAAGGGCTTGAACTACACTGACGGCGCGTTGAGATGGGTGAGAATCTGGCTGAACCTTTTATTACTTTTCTCTAAGAGTGAAAGAGGTAAATCAAGTTTTTTACACATGCTATCGTTCTTACGAGCCCAAAAATCTGACTGAAGTAACGTATGCTACCAAAGGAATGTTTGACCTCAAGCTTGATTCCGAAGGTACGGTGGCAATCTCCAGTATCGAGATATCGCCGAGACGACGTATATATTGGGCGGATCGGAAAGTCCATATAAGATAGACTGTCAACTGTAATTATCTGTACCTATTTTGTATGTTTCTATTTGTATGCAATAAAGTGTTCAAATAAATAAATAAGTCATAAAACATTTAAAAAAACACCCCATACTTAGATAATTCTGAGCTTATAGTAACCAAACCAAAAGAGAAAAAAACAAACAATACATCGGGGAGACAGAACGTGTAACAAATAGAAATTCCGCTTATATTCCTCCACCACAGTCTGTTTAATAAAGGTATTTGGGCGATATTCCAGGAACGTGTATTCTTCGCGAAATTTTATTCAGAAGGCCTTCTTACGGGACGCAAACAAACATCTTTTGAATTTTGCAGCATGTTGTTGTAACATACGAACGCTGCTCATTGGGAGACACTCTTGTCCGTAATTCGGTTATTACTGGTTGGAATGCGGCCAAAACCGAAAGACACTTGAGTTTTAAATTGTAACTACTGAATAAGGGTGGCATCCCTTAGCCGTATCGACTTGGCATTTTTTGAGATGAGATTGCATTAAATTTATTCTATAATTTATAATACTTATTTATAATGCCTAGTATAGGAAAAATAAATATTGTATCCTATGAAAATACACAGTTACAAACTTATTTGCCACAATTGGTTATGGTGTTAGCTGTTATGATTTGTACCAAGTTTCTAAGAAGAAAGTTAAGTAAATAAACTAATGGCAAACATACTAAATATCGATGGTGAATTTCACTGAAGGTTCTACTCGTAGAGCACTTCCGTTTTTTCACTTGAACTCAAAACTGTCAGTACGGTTCGTTTGCCAAAAGTCGTAGAATTAATTTTATGATCGCAAGAATAAATTGAAAATTGAAATTTCTCTCAATTTAAGTTAATGCTGGAAATAGGTTATCAGTAGGACTTATATATGTTTTTTTAGTGACTTTTAAAGGCAATAATGCCATCACTTCAAAATTATGCGCATATTTCTTTGACAGAATTTAGGGTGTCTTGCACAACAAAGTTAAATAGTTTGTCTCTTGCTCTGACAGTATAATGTTAGAGCAAGAGGTCATCGATTTAATTTTGATTAACTTTGTGGTGCAAGACACCCTTAGTTTCCATACTTTTTATTCAGACATGCATTAAATATTTCCCTTTTAAAATTACCGTTTGACGCGATCGGGCTTAAGGCTGTACGCAACAGTGTTCCAATCTTGAGCCGGGAATATCTCGGCTCAAATATTAATTAAAGAGCGGGTGGAGTTTGTGAATTCCACACACAGCGGCGCAGGTTCGATGCCCGACAGGAATGTAATTGGAATTGTTGCCGACATCAGAATGCGGCTAATTTAAGATTGAAAACTCTTTGCGTTAAACGATTCTCACGACGATCTCTTCCTGGAGCGTGTAACTTTCAACTTAGTTTCAGGAGAAATACACTAGTTTGGGTCCGGTAGGAATTCCGGAGAATGTAATTGAGAATTGTCTTTGCGTGTGTGGTTTTATTGTAAGAACTAAAAAAATGTTTCTGAAAACTAAATCAAAATCGGTTCAGCATTTGAATGCCGTATACTTCATCGCGCCCAAACATACATACAGTTCAAAATGAGAACTTTGTTTTTGAGTTTTTTTTATGTGGCTCATCTCACACACGGCCATCCGACCCCAAGCTAGGCAGAGCCTGTGTTATGGGTATGGGACAGCTGATGTATCTACACAAATACATAGATAGATAGATAGATACTAAATATAAATATCAACACCCAAGACCCGAGTACAAAATATCTGTCTTAAATAACCGTTGATCAGGCCAGGAAAAGCTTTTCATTACTGGATGTAAAAAATCTAGTTGAAATCGATTCTAAACCTTAATCTTTTATAAAAAGAGCCAATTAGGGGGAAACCTAAATAGTTTTAGGTTTTAACTGAGCTGATTGCTTTTAAGCGTTCGGGTTCTCATTCACTGAGCCAAATCGTTCTCTTCCAGCCCGACCAAACTTATATATTTAAATAAATAACAAGTTTTCTCCATTGATCCTGTACTTTTTGCGTTAAATTGTTTTGAGATATATAAAAGATCGGGCACAGATTTAAACAAATTACGTCTAAAACTATACACACACGTGAAAAACATTTGGGGCTGTAAAATACTTTATGTATCTAACAAGTAACTCGATCGACTCGTTAAACTTACTTTAAACTGAATTAGGTGCCACAAGGTACCTTATTGAACGCCTCGCTTCTTAATACTAGGGGGGTCAGGTTTATCTGCGTCTTACTGTACTAAGTATACTGTAGCTCCTTGAGAGGAAGGTGTAGGTATATATACATTTTATAAAAAAAGACAAAACTCTGTATAGCCGCTATAGTGTTTCTTATAACTCAGGAACTAAAGTTCAGCACTACTTTTCCCCGTATATTGGGTTCTGGAATGATATCGACATCGACACGGCAATTTATTCATGAGCTATATCGTCTATTCTTCCTTTTTGCTATCGAAATGTTATTGTATTTACCGCTGTAAGAGAGCAGGAAAGCGATGTTGTACGATTGTAAGTAAGTATACTTTAGGAAGTTTGATACCAGACTACGGGTACAGTAGTGTTTCACACGCATGTTTCGTTTATTAGCTTTTAGATCATTTCAATTAAATCACCTTTTGGTTAAAAGTAGGTATTTAACCCCGCACAAAAAATAATACTTACGAATCACAAAATTATAAAATTATATGTTTATACTCGTACCTATTGTTTGATGTTGAATTAACAGATTATTCGTATTAAAGTTATCGCCAGTATAGTCTAAGTATAGTCATTTGGGAAACTTCGTCACATATTCTCCTCGGCCATTCCTCAGAGCCTGAAGACAAAAGTCTTCAACCAGTGCGTCCTGCCAGTGATGACGTATGGTGCAGAGACGTGGACACTGACGGTAGGACTGGTCCACCGATTTAAAGTCGCTCATCGTGCTATGGAGAGAGCTATGCTTGGGGTTTCTCTGATGGATCGTATCAGAAATGAGGTTATCCGTCAGAGGACTAAGGTTACCGACATAGCTGTCAAAATATGCAAGCTGAAGTGGCAGTGGGCTGGTCATATCTGCCGAAGAACCGATAACCGTTGGGGTAGACGAGTTCTCGAGTGGAGACCACGAACAGGCAAACGCAGCGTGGGACGCCCTCCTGCCCGCTGGACTGACGACCTTAGGCGGGTGGCGGGTAGTGGTTGGATGAGGAAGGACCGAGTGTTGTGGCGCTCCTTGGGAGAGGCCTATGTCCAGTAGTGGATGATTATTGGCTGATGATGATGATAAAGTTATCGCAACTTTTTAAATATTTTTTTTATTTATTTTAAACACACAACACAAAATGACAAGTCCACAAAGACAGGAGCATGAGCATGCTGCAATAAACTTGTTTTTTTAAAGTATTTTCCAATAATCTCCATGCTTAGAAGGCGGTTTGTATATAGGGGCACTCTATATGACGAAAAACGTAAAAGTTTGATAAGTTTTGGATCGCTGCTACACAAGCCATTATACTCTGTCTTGTTGTATTAAACGTGCCGATTGCACGACATCGTTCGTTCGTTTTTCGTCAGTATAGAGTAACCCTCCAGCTTCGGTTAGCCTAGTGGCAACAATATCGAGAAGTACGGAAATTATTGTTAGCGTAAGAACCGACCGTTTCTCGGAATCCCAACATTCGCATTCAAACGAGTGTTGTCGGGGCGGCGCGATCACATTTATGCTTCGAGGGTTATCAGACTAGCACTTTCTTAAGACTGATATTACGTGTCTTGAAAAACTGTCTGAATTAGATTTTGACAATGAAAAAGTTTGTCTTTCAAAATGCCGACACCAAATAACCCCAATTTTATTAACATTTCATTTAGAATTTGAACAAAACATTGTCATTTTTAGTTGGTATGTTAAGTGTATCTCAATGTTGCAGAAGGCGTTATTAAGCTAGCTTTTTCCGAATACGAGTAATTTGGTGCTATTATAACTTTTTCAATGCTCGTGAGTGTATAAAAATTATTATATGCAGTCTGTATATCTATATGTTCTCATCGTTGAGTCGGTTTTTTTTTAAATAAGTAGTTTACCTGATTTAATAATAGTCGCCAAAAAACACATTTCACATTTTTTTGTGTAACATTCCACCTCTGCCTACCCACAAAAAGCATTACGTAATACCAAACATGCCAAACGTTTAACTCCCTTTTTTAGGCAGGGGATTAAATAGACGAAGCCGTAATTATTGGTTCACATGTAAATATTTACCCAACTCGAGTAAGCTTTGTGAGAAACATCACAAATGTGCTCTCTACGTGGGGAAAAAAGCAGACAGATACTAAAATCGTACTAAATTACAAATGCGAAAGTGTGTAAGTATGGATGGATGGATTTTAGTAAATTTTTCACGGGGAAACGGTTAGACCAATTTTGACGGAATGGTGTATAGTAAACTGACATCTAGGATCATCTTTTGCCTATATGGTCTCTTCTTTGATAACATTCATGAATTAATAAGTATTATTATTTTTACTTATTATTATTCTCTCTAACTATAAACTATCGAAAACCTTACTTTTGTCACCATCTAACCCGTACTTTAGTGCAAAGTGCGAACTGCTTATTCTGCCATAAGTGTTTGTGTAGGCTGTTGGTACACACCTGTTCCCGCTTCAGAGTATTGAAGAACAAATACTGATAGAGGCCTAAGTAAACTTACCAATTCCACTCTTACATATTCCACATTACATACTTGTTTTCTCCCTTACTTATCTACGCGCTATTTAAGTTCTGGGTAAAGTAGCACCCTCATCTAAACCTTTCCTTTCAATGTTACAGCTCTTAAATGGATACAACAACAACAAGCAACTCAAAATCGAATAGGTATATAGTACTTATATGTTTTACATTGCTGTTGCAAGCCTATAACATATATTTTGCACACTGGCGGTTTACGACACAGGCCTAGCTCAGGTCTGGAGCCTGTGCCATACAATTCTTACTGAATTGGTAGTATTATTTTAACACATACTAATTGCGTATTCATACAGGGATTGTATTATGTATAGTAGTTGCTATGTGTTATGTATAGCAGTGAAAATTATGACTGAATATGAATTTTGAGAATTATGTGACTAACACTACAGCTATTTAGGCTAGGGTTTTGTAATGTAGTATGGTTATAACGATTCTGCTTGAGATTAAACATACCAAATAAACACTCCGAACATACCTGTACTTGAAAAAAATGGGACTCGAAATTCAGTATAAAACAAATGTATGAATATTTATGAACCTGAAATTGCATAGTGAAGAGAATTTATATTTTCAAAAGGATTACATATTGATGAGACTTTTATTAAAAGTGATACCTGGAATAGGCCCTGAATGTGATTGTTATACCCGACTACAGGTAATTGGTTTATTTATTTTATTTATTACTTATTTTCCTACTAAGTATTAGTCTGAAAATGTTATAGAAGGCGGGTGATCCTGTACCTCTACAGTTCATGCTTTGTGGAATGTTTTTCCTTCAAAAATCTATTTAATTTGTAACATTCTACATACCTATCTAAATAAACAAAAAAATCCAGTTTTCAAAATTCATAGTTTTAACAATAATATGACGGTGGATAACAATGGCTAAGCAATCTTAAAAATAACCGAAAGTACTTATTGTTTTATCTCTAACAAAAATGTTGTTTTCCCCGCCGCTAATTTATAAAAACAACCCTGATACTATCACGGTTTAATTTACTAAGTGCTGGAGTATTTTTAGTAAGTTAAAGTATTTATTTCTATTCTTAGACCTTTTTGCCAGACTTTTATTAACTTAGTAGGTTTCTTATACTTACAGGGTAGTTACAGTAATGGTGTAATTCAGTGTTTTTCAACCTGTGGGTCGCGACCCCCTGGGGGGTCGCGTAGCTTCTGTAGGGGGGTCGCCAGAGGCCGAAAGTGGGTATTTTAGAACAAAAAACAATTCAATTAATATTAGTATTCGGCGATACGGCTCGCGACCTACGGGTGCAATCTAGAAATTATTCTAAAAATCGCTAACGACGGTGGTACCATCGGCAATTTCTACATCCCAGGCACCAGGGATTAGAAGGTAGGTTCTTAAAATTGGAATTAGCATGACCAGGGGAATGGCCTTGGCAGTTTTTGGAAAAAAGTCTTTCAAACGGAAATTATATTTTTTTTTATCCACTGGCGACGCTAGTTCTGCGTATAATAGCGCAAAAGGGTCTCTGATATCTCTTGCTCTGAGAAGTAATGACATAATTCTTCAAATTATTATCTACCACCATTTAGGTACCAAGTAGATAACATGCCTTGATGTTCACCTCACAACCGGCTTCTTCAGTAGAAGATTGTGTCGGCGAAAAAGCATAATAATTTTGTAAAGCCTTTAGTTTTTTGCAGTAATGACATTGTTATTTCACCCTTGAAGATTTTTTTCAAGATATTTAGGAAAGCTAATATAAGTCAGAAAGCTGATTTCAAAAGAAAAGTTATGTCGACGTTTCTGATGTATGTAATTATAAAATAGTGTGTTTCATATCTGATAAGTATTTACCTATTTATAATATCCGAATCCTAACCATGGATACCACAAATACGTCGTATGGAATGAATATTGGTAATACTGTAACATATAAAGACGTACATGATAAAAAAAACCCAAAGGGTCAAGGGGGTCGCGAAATATTTTTTTTACACCAGGGGGGTCGCATCATGAAAAAGGTTGAAAAACACTGGTGTAATTAATAGTGCAAACAAACCCCTGAATGTTTTCAAGAGACTTTTTACTTTCTCTCTAGCATGTCGAACTTTCAATACCACGATGACACTTGCAACTCTTTTGGTGCCAATTTTTCCATATTCGGTTATGTAACCGAGCAGGATTGGTTTATCAATTATACGTCGTCTCCAAATTCTTGACAGATGTGTCAAAAGTCAACCACTAATACCTGGTTATGCTCTAACCGACTATGGAGAAATTGGCACTTAAACTGATAGTGCATTTGTATAATTCGGGGGAAACATTATTGTATGGTATATGAGCAGAGGTACAAATGTTACTGGGGTAAACGTATAGTGGTTTAAACTTAAATGGGAGGTAACTGAAAATCAGTGGTTTGTCCCTAAGGGCAAAAATATGCGCTGAGTTTCTTCCCTTTTGGTCTGCTTCAACACACACATTTCCCATAATTTAGCTTTACCTATCTAATTTGTTGTAACCATTCATGTGTTATGTTTAAGTGGAACAAATAAATGATTTATCTGTCTATCTATCTATCTAAATTAAACTGTTGGAAACAAACCGAATTGTAACTGTACCACGTTCCATCGTCGGACATACAGCGAGAATGCTTAAACTTTTGTACAGTTTAAATGCAAAGTTTTGTAGAAAAACTGCACAGTGTTAGACACTTGGCTAATGCCAGAGGTCGGGTTACTCTACCTTGCAAAAAACTGATATGCAATACTGAGTGTTAATTCAAGATAATTTGCATCTAAACTATCTATAGGACTCAAACTCGAGACCATTAGGCTCATAAAACATTTTTGAACTGTTTTGTCCCACTCTAACTCAGAAAAAATTGTTCTTGACGGAGAGGGACAAAACAGTTCATTAAGTTAAAATGTCCTATAACTTTTCTATGAATAAAGGGGGTTTGATTTTATACATTATATTTTATTATGTTAAATAAGAATACACATGTCATGTTCAATATTATTTTCTGTCATAAGTAAACCGAGCCATATACCCAGAATTCGATATTAAGTTTATATAAGTGTTATGAAATTTTATGTCATGATACGATACCTATCTACACAATATTTTATGCTTCTAACCCAGAACAAAGAAAAGAAACGGTTGACTTTCTGGTGTTGTAGCAATTAGAGTAAGATCCCAAGGACCATTCGCGTCAAGCATGAAGCAACACACCACTGTAGTAACACTATATCTTAGTACACTTGACAAATCTAGTTTATGTAGGATTTTATAACATCTTTGAGGTTGCCGGGTTTGTTAAGTTAAAAATTTTCTCGTGGGATAATGGGTATATTTTGTAAAAATCGACTCTACTAGTTTTCATGGATCTAAACCATTTACATAGTAACTGTATGGGCCTTAATCCTTAAAGTGAAAATAAAAACGAATTAATTAATGAACATACTTTTAAAGATACTTTTAATTTAAAGTCAACATTCACCACGACCACACATCTCGTGACAACGTCGAACCAACTCCAAATTAACTTATCTACGCGCTGTCGAAAATTTTGATTTACATCCAACTTGTGTGTAACTTATAATTGGATGTCCGACTCAGAGTCATAAAGTGGAATTAGGTTTTCTACAAAATGCCTAGTCTATAGGTATTATTTCATAGCTTTATATAAAGTCGCAGTGAGTTTTATGGCCAGCTTCAATAACTCTATCTAACAATAACTAGGTACTTTTTGTTGGTCCATGTTGGTATGTCGAACAGCCTGTGTAGTGTAAAAACATATGGATAAACGGTTAATAAAAACTTTTTTAAATATGATATAACACAACTACACATGTGTAGACACGACAGATAGTATTAGTACCATACCATGCACGACAAGCCTACGGCGCGGCGGCTAGCATGTTGCTACACAGTTCGTAGCATGTTGCTACAGAGTGCGTAGCAACTTGCTACGAGTTTCGTAGCAGCTTGCTACGAGTCTCGTAGCACACTTCTATATAGTACGACTTGCACCATCCATAAACTAATTTAACAAAGTATATGTGATAAATTAATACTGATGCTATAAAGTTACATTTATAACTAGATAATAAAACAGAAACAAATAAAGAAATAAATTGAAATTATTATCAAATAACGGGCCATTTTGTTAACATTTTGGGTCATTTTTTCCATATTATATAGTACAGTCAGGGTCAAAGAAATCAGACGCTGTTCATAGTGACCACTGAATACTGACAACTGCTACTGAAAAGGGTAGGGTGTGTCTCTTAATCACGATATAAAATCACGTCATAGAACAACGTAAACTCGAGTACTTAAATCTTCCTTCTCAATCTTACCAGCCTTAAAAAATACTTAGAATAGGTAAGTACAAATTTTCATTGAGTCCTAGGTAAAGAGCGAACAGAAGCCGTTATTTAATTGAACCAGAACAAAAAGAGTCTGAGGTTATTACTAAAGTTGCTACAAACAGGCATTACCGGATAGAAACTAGGTCCAACTAAAACAAAACCCTACACAACTATACAAGTTTAATCCACCAACCAAATAATATCGAAATAAGAGAAAATAAACTCGGTGCGCTCCCAACCGATCACCTAAAATATGGTAAAATAATTATATTGTGTTTTTGTTCTAATACGACCGAATGGCGTAGAGGTTAGTGACCTGACTACTGAGCCCATGGTCCCGGGTTCGATTCCCGGCTGGGGCAGATATTTGTTTAAACACAGATATTTGTTCTCGGGTCTTGGATGTGCCCGTAAAATGGCAATGGGCCCGCCCCCTATTACATTGGGACTAACATAACACTCTGGTGAAAAGTGGGTGCAGCAATGCACCTCTGTCTACCCCGCAAGGGAGTACTTTAGTACAAGGCGTGAGTGCGTGTTTTTTTTTTCTAATATGTTTATTACTTACATGGAAAAAAAAACAAATCAAATTGATTTCAAACCAAGAATTCATGTGTGAAAAAAACTGTATAATTATAATTATAGTTATTTACACATACACAGTACTTAAGTGTTTTGAATTGCTAATATAGTTAAAACACCCGTTAATTAAAACTAATTACGAACTATTTACATATTAGAATTTTCAGAACCTTCCCAGACATCTTAAAATATAAATAACTAGCTGTTCCCGCGAGCTTTGCTTCGCCTTAAAAAGTTTTCCCATGGGAGTTCCGGGATAAAAAAGTAACCTATGTTTTTTCGCAAGGTCTGGACCATATCAGTACAAAATTTCATTCAAATCCGTTCAGTAGTTTTGGCGTGAAAGAGTAACAGACAGACAGACAGACACAGTTACTTTCGCATTTATAATATTAGGATTAGGATTAGGAATATGTAGGTACTTAGCGAATAAAAAAATATGCATCGAGGTGGATCAGCATTACTTACCTAATGTTAGGTAATACTGACCATTCTAGAAAAACTTCGAAAATCGAACAAGCTATGAGGCGGCCAACTTCTAATGAATCGGCAAACTTGCGCCCGCGAAGAACCGCCGCCGCAATCTTAGCGGCAGTAACTGAAACACTTTTGTTGTTAAAGATACACGAATGATATTGTACCTGCGCTTGTGTTCGCGCTTGTACTAGTTTTTAATACTTCGCAACTGCATTCGGAGTAGCTCGCGCGTGGAATAAAGTTTCAATTATTTTTCTTCCTCTTTTAGACGGTCCCTCATAGTCAGTGAGCTCTCGTGTACTCTTTGTTGTAAAAGGTAATATCGGAGTCAGTGAGTGCCGGTGTATGATGAAACTGTCTGTCTGGAGGAAGACATGTTCTATTTAAATGTTTAGCGCTAATGTTTTTGTTGTCGAAATACTTCAAGATAGCATATAATTATGATCAATTTTGAAAAAGTAAATTTTGATTTCCCCATTTTATTATATCAAACACATATTTCATGACGATTTTTTTTTTAAATAAATTTTCACAGTGCTAAATTCACAAACAAAAAACCAATGTGCGTCCTTATATATATTTTCTTAGATAATTTTTGGAAATCCCATGCACTAGATTCATGAAATGGCTAGAAAAACTTCAACGGGAAAATCATTTACGCCTTTGAAGCTCGAAGACGAATAAATTGCACTAGGTTCATAAATATTATTTTATTCATAATGCAAATATATTTTGTTCCAGCACAAATTCAATTATTCTTTGACTCTAAGATAATTCGTAGTGCTAGTTCCACTCCCTAGGGGGCAGCTACGAAGCAGCTCAAAAAAGTAGTACTCATTATACTACTCCCTGATTCGCGTCGATGGATATTCGAATTAAAACGCCAATTTTATGACGGCGTGTCATGAACTCTCAGCCCATAAGCAATAAAAAAGTTCCACCTGCCATTACCGTTCCATACATCATACACTTTTTCATTGCTTGCTCATTAGAGTATTTTTTCCGACTGAGATATGTACCCTAAGTGTATTGTACTCATTCAATAGCGGTGATAAGGCTCACGACCTACGTGAGTATAAATTTACAGTGAAAAGTGGGTGGCTCGCTTGTGAGTCACCTCTGACTACACCATTTCGATAAAATTTAAGATTTAATTGTACTATTGTTACTACGACTACTGTTATTACTACGACTTTTGAAAATTGAATCATACATGCCGTCAACAAGTTTCACAAAGTCGAAAGCAGTAGAATCGGGACCCCAGACCATAGAGATGCGCAGGTCAACACAGCCAGTTCCACAAAAATTGTCACGAACACTAATTGCTCTGAGACCATGGGAGCGCGGCCGCCGCCAGAGCACGAAATTGTTATAGCCTAGAAATAACAAAGGCATTCCCAGCAAGATTTGCTTTGGCTGATATGACTTTCTCTTGCCATCTTTCAGAAACGGAGATGGGTCTTGCCAATGGCATTTTATGTGTTAAAGGAATTTAACGAGTAAAAAAGATTTTGGCTGTACATATGGAACCGTTCTTAATGTTAAATTGTATAATATATATATATGCAAAAGGTTACCTTCTACTGCGTACTTTGTATGGAATACAAAAATGCCTCATAATTGTGACTTTGACATCAATGTATCCTCTACATTGTATAATTTGGAAACTATGCATAAAAATAAATAAAAATATGTTTGGGCTAAAAAACTTTATTACCTATAAATAACCGCCCTAATCTCCCTTTTATTCGTCGATCACATTAGGGGTATGGAAACACGAAAACTCAAAATAGTCAAGGGTTATTATGGTGTTATGGTCCGCCGATTCTTACCGATTAGATCATCATTATGATTAATAATGAAATGCTCACTCTAATAATATACGCAACAACAATAGGACATCTTTGCACAATCCTCGTTACGGTGGTTTCACCTTAAGGGAGTCACTTTACCAAAAAAATCCTCCCTTTTCTAGACACAAGGTCCTAAGGGACTGTCGTGGGATTACGATAAGAGAAGCTCCTTGTAAAACTTAATTATCTTTACCACTTGTTATGGAAAGGAGAATGGGTAGGAATAGTAATTGCTTATTTACTGAAATAACGAGAAATATTCCCCGCCTACAGTTCTTACTTGTGAAAAGAGGTTGAAGGTTTCATAAACATCTATTTTATTTATTTAAGATGTTTAAAGTGAACTTCTTTGTGTTTATTATTTCCCCTATTAAGAATGAATCCTATTCTTGAAAATAAACTATCAGTAAAACTTTAATAAGTATTGGTTCAAATGCAGCGCTCCAGCTAAAACAACATATTTTATGAGGAAACATACATACAATACTAATAAAATGGCAATTTCCATGGCGCGGCAACATATTTTCACATTCGCTGAAGATATGTTTTCTGTTATCTTGCAGAACATAAACTGGTAGTAATTGATTATTCGATCACTTTTTATTCTCGGGGAAACTCTCTAGTCTTATTGTTTTTGGCTGGAATAAAGCCAAATGCTTTTACGATTGCTAGTAAGATTAATGTCTTAATACAAAGTAAGAGAGTTGTGTTTGAATGTGTTAATGTATACGATCTTTTAAATGTAGCGGTTTCGTTTTGATAGGTAGGTATATAATAATATTAATTTATATTATGTATAAATAATAGAATTTGTACACTGAAAGTTCCAGTAAGTGAGGTAAATCACATCAGAATATATCGTGGGTAGGCGTCGTAGAAAAATAACCTTCTATCTTTCACATTCAATATAGCTGTATTAGTACTATTTTGTGCAGTGAAGTAACATATACAATATATATTATACATACATATAGAATTACCGCTCAATAGTCAGCAATTCAAACGACTGTTTCCTGGCGATTTAGTTATTGAATAAAAATAGAACTAAATAGTTAATAGTTCTAAAGGTAGACATGTATAAAATATACCTAACTGTTACTCTTCGTACTTAATGTATATCTAATCTTCATTAAATGAATAGGTTACATTAAAACCACAGAAGATAATAATCTAAATCACATTGTAATTGGAAAATCGCCCTGTTAAACCCCGGGTTTACAAAAACAAACTTGTTTACCCACAAAAAAGCCGCCACGTAACGCAAACAGATTCTTCAAAAGTTGTTAATTTACAAATATTTCTTGAGCAGGAAAAGATTTAGGAGAGGTAGGAAAAAAGACCAAAATTAAATCTTCAAAGAATCGTTGGCTTTTAATTGTAATCACTTTAGGGTTTCGTCGGATAGTGCCCACGTGTTCCCGAGACTTTTTTAACTTTATGCCTTTGACAATCTGAGAGTATTGAACTTAATAATTTTTTAATAAGTTATGGACAAAATCCTACTAGTTTTATAAAATTTATAATTTTATAGCTGTCATGATGGCACTATCCATGAAAACCGCAACTTTCATCCCGCTTTTCGGGAAAGCTTGACCTGATTTCAGAGTATGAGTAATGAAAAAGTTGTTTCAGACAAACAATCAGAAATAATTGTAAGTACCGGTCTCTGCCGTGCCCAAACAAAAATCCCCCTGAACCACTTTTAACAGAAAGTTTTTCAGATCAATTCTTATGAACTTAATGAGTTTTAAAGTTCGAAAACAAGGGTGCGTTTTCTTTTTGACAAGAACTTTGTTTAATTGGGAAAGAGAGTTATAAATTAAACGATATTGTCCAATTATTTGACGGCCATAGTAACTGACAATTTTTATGTTTCAGAGCGTGGTAGGTTACCTACAAACTGTGTTTTATTTATTCAATTATTATTGTTTTATTTATTCAATTATTTCTGTGTTTTATTCTCTCTTCCACGTTTATCTTTAACTTAAAACCTCATGAAAATAGGTAGGTACTTAATTGAAACTCCGCCAATCGAAGTGTCACTTATGGATGGACAGGTAATTTGTATCAAATACAATTAATTGATTAAGTAATTGAATGCCAAATTGATACATCCCGGAAGCTGGCAGGCGTCCCGCGGGGCTCTAGTGGGTCAAGTAAGTAATTAAATTTGCTTCCTCAAACTGGTTTTGATCTTACCAGACTTGGTAATAGAATTAGTGGTTTTTTAGCTTCATAATGGTGGAATTTTATACGGTCTGGACCAGATCGTCTCCACTTCTAAACACTGGGCCTTTGAAATGCCCTATAATACTTTATATTATGGAAATTTATTTGCATTCTGTAGGAATTCGACTGGCATCTTCACATGAAGTGTAAGCTCAACTATAGCCGCCAATTGAAAAACCACATAATTTCTATTGGAAAGCGTCTTCCTAAAACTGCCACGTTTCACGCCCTTTTCATGCTATTTCCTATATTTAGAACCTACATTCCAATACCCAGTATCTACCTGAATGTGCTATGCTTTTTGACCTGAAAATATATTATAGGAAAATATAAAACAACCGAATTTTGCATCAGTTATTATACTATCTATGGTTCCAAATTATGTGCCTGGACGCGTAGCATTTAAAAAAAGATATCTTTGGGGTTAACATAGTATGATGTAAGGCTGCTCCCTATTGCTATTGCCACTAAATAATAATTAGTTAACTAATTACATGGATTAGCAGAACAACGGTAAAAATTGGAAGTGAATCATTACCTACTACCTACTAATTGCAGTAGCCGCATTATTTAGTTTTTTATTTATTTTTAAATTGGTTCAACCGTGATGTAGTTTGAGGCCAAACCCATGGTGCTCCTTAGAGAGTTCTGTTAAATAATTACCACTGGTACCTCCACATTGGACCCTCTGTACTAGGTCGTTGGACCGTCTAATTGAATTCGAAAATTATCGTAATCAATGTGTATTGATACTCTTTTTCCCATTACAATGGATACAAATTAACGAATACCTATATAGATGTCGGGCTGATTTTTCAATAGTCAGATATATGTATGTTATCTCATTAAAATTATTGCTGTCACTGTCTAATACAAACATTCAGAAGCGACAGCATCAGAATTATTGACGACCGAATGGCGTAGTGGTTAGTGACCCTGACTACTGAGCCGAAGGTCCCGGGTTCGATTCCCGGCTGGGGCAGATATTTGTTTAAACACAGATATTTGTTCTCGGGTCTTGGGTGTTGATATTTATATTTAGTATCTATCTATCTATGTATTTGTGTAGATATATCAGCTGTCCGACACCCATAACACAGGTTCTACCTAGCTTGGGGTTGGATGGCCGTGTGTGAGATGTCCCCACATATTATTATTATTATTATTATGTTGTGTCTTTACCATCTCGGGACCATGGGGTCCCGGGCATTTGGAAGGAGTATATTATATATTATATATATTATATATATTATATACATTATTATTATTATTATTATTCCTCAGATAGCTTTTATCTGGGTATTAAAAAATCAGCCCTAATTAAATATTATTTATTTTAAATGTGAGTTAGATTAGTTCTACAAATTATGATCCATCTCACGATTGGAGAAACTAGTAGTACTTATCTGTATTCCTGCCAAATTTTAAAGGATTTCATAAAAAGTTCCTTTAGGTTAGTTACATTTATTTAGAGTTAGACTTATATTTCGCAGATACATTGAATCACAAAGACAATTTGATACCCGTAGTAGGTACTCGTATATATAAAGTTCAGACGGCTTTGTGGCAAGTGAACTCTTGTTGGGGTTTATTGTGGTTCTGTGAGGGGTTACTCAATGTCGTATGACCATTGGTTGATGACCGGCGAGAGCTGATAGAAACGGTTTTGTTCACATAAATTTGAGAATATATTTTATATTTACTTACTCCATAAAAAAAAGATATGTTTTCACTGAAAATAAGTGAATGTCTCAATTATGTTTCTTTTTGTTCTGAATAAACAAAAGAATGAGTAGGCGAAGATATTATTAGTCTACTTGCACACTTTTGTGGTACCTTTTAAAATATAATACCTATTTAGGTACCTACTTGTCAGCCTTTTCAGTAAGGCCCTGTTCCACAATGTCTAGTTAGTGGCTACCTGTAAGATAAAATACATGCTATCACTGTCAAAAAAATAATAACAGAGAGTGACAGCATGTATTTTATCTTACAGGTAGCCACTAACTAGACATTGTGGAACAGGGCCTAAGTGTTATGCAAATTAATGCATTTATGGGTACACCTACATTTTTGTTATGGCATATTATTATTATTAAAGGCGAAAGAGGAAATGGAACTGTCTGTTATTTATTAACTATTTCTGCTAAGCGAAATAAATAAGATAGAAACACAATCTCCGTTACAGTTGAGCGAACAATAATATGCTTTACCAATTTTCTCAAACAAAAGGAACTTGTACAAACAAACCAAACAAAGTTCTAGAATATTCCATCATGGGGAAGATTTCATTTATGTCTTGGAAAGATCCGGGTAATATTAAAAGAGACAATAGATATTTATTACTTTTAAAATATTCCTTAATTCTCGAACTCTAAAAGTTGGGTTTGTAAAAATATAATTGTTGTTGACATATTTTTATTATTGAGGGCGTTTGGTTTTAAACCCCGTGTACCTCTATACTGTCTCAAACTAACTAACATATAGGTTACATAGTATTAAATAGTAGAATCCCTTCAGGGGTTCATAATTTCTTAGACAGTTAGCATGGTAGAGTGAAACATTAAGTTGGTCCATAAAGCTGTTAGGGTTGTTTATAGCATGCACGTGACCGCCTTTGTCCGTTTAGACCACAGAGTAGCGTGACTAACACTTTCATGCGATTTAAGACCTTATAGGTCAGAGGGCAAGGCAGTGAATGTGTGACACAGGAAAAGTCTCCTGTATGCAGCCATAGCTATTCAATATTTTAGGAATGCCATAAACATCTTGTTGGATAGTGGAGTTCGGGTTAGGTTTGCAGTTGCTGAAATGGAAGTGAAGGCTCAGCGCGTTGGCGTTGGTCTTCCAAACCATTGACATCTATGTATCCATTGACTTATACATATATTACTAGCGATAGCGTAAGGACAGGCCCAACCACTCTATAAAATGACACTCTCGCGTTGGCCCTAAAATCTCATAAATCTTACATAAATTCATACGAATTAGGGCCAGCGCGCTGGTGTCTTTTTATTTTGACAAAACGGGCGTATCCTTCGTTTTGAAATCATTGCATCTATCCAAAAACATTATACTGTACTTACATACCTTTTAACATAGTTTCTCCGTGGTTTCTCCTGTACTTTCTGTGGCTTCATCATCATCACGACCCATTACGTCCCCACTGCTGGGGCACGGGTCTCCTTCCAATGAAGGAAGGGTTTAGGCCTAGTCCACCACGCTGGCCAAGTGCGGGTTGGTGGACCCCAACACAAGCTAGCTTGTGCTGAGAGTTGTCGGGTAAGTGGGCATCCCGACTGTCAGATGTTTTCAAGCCGCCCGAAGGCCTCTGACTAGGCTTAACGACTGCTGCCGAAGCAGCAACCGGGACCCACGGCTTAACGTGCCGTCCGAAGCACGGAAGCGTCCAGAAAAGCACCACTTGAAATTGGTCACCCATCCAATGGCTGACCGTGTCAGTTGTTGCTTAACCTCAGCGATCAGTTACGATCACTGAGGCCCGCTCGACTACGGACGCTTCTGTGGCTTGACTGGTAGAAAATGCATGCCACGCATAGTAACGAATTAGCCTTTTGTCTATGGAAACGCAAACTAAACTTTTTGACTTCAATCTCATAACAATAATAAAAAAATATCCTAAAAACTTGTTTTTAGGTTCATTTTGTTGGCTCTCCAATTAAGTATACACATTATATACCTACATAAATTATACATTCAAATTAAACAATGTTCGACGGTACATGTAAGTTTACTACAGTTTATACAGAAATTATATGTGACTTGTGCTTGTTACAAATTCTTACTTCAATCTGGGTTTTATTTCCAAGGGTCTTAAAATATATTTTCCCGGTATTAAGGTCATATTTTTAAAAGCCTTCCTATGAAGCTATCAATTTTACTAAAGTACGCATTTACTTTCTCCATTACGTTAATTGGTTTCAAAATTAATTTCTTCCCTCCAAATAAAATTAAGCACGAAAATTTGTAATGTCTTCCTTATGTGTGTAGATTGGTAAACTGAAAAGTTTATTTTTAAATATAAATAAAAAAAAACACAATTTTGAATAAAAATAATTAAATATTCAACCGATTCTGGAACGGTTATAATTGCACTAGGTACTATATTGTTTTTTTTTCTACCATAGAGGTACAATGGTAGCTATTCTGAAGGCGGAAATTCTAATTTTAACGCTGTCAAACTATAAATTTTGCTAGCAAAAAATGACATTTACGGGAACACTCATAGAGTCGAATTTTAAATAAAGAAATTAAGGTTTTGACAGCGTTAAAATTAGAATTTCCGCCTTCAGAATCGATATCAAAAACAGGTTAATATTGTAAAGTTTCCACTTTAAACATAACAAACTATAATTTCAATATTAAATAGACAAATAGTAGAATACGTAGATGGGCTTAAATTTACAGTTGATTTTAGTTTAGGAACATTAAATTGTGTGTATTTAATGATTAAAGTTCAGAAGTTAAACGAACCTATTCACCCCTTGGGAATGGGCCCGAATTAGCAAACATGGGCCGAAACTATAACTCTAAAGATATAATAGCGCTCTTGGTACGCATTGAAATGTGAATATACTCGTAGGTGTATATTAAAACTGCGAGCCCGCGAGATAAATATACTTAGTTATTTATCTAAAATACATAGACATATCAGGTACGATACGCGCCCGAAGGGAAAAAACAAGCTTTATACAGTAGATAAACAAGGTGTTGCAAAAAGGGTACACTAAGCCGAAAGGGGTGTACCCTTTTTGCAACACCCTGTATATTCATTGAAATTCAAAAGCACTGTTTCAATTTATCTCCTCCAACACTAACTAATTATCATCAATCAGGAAAGAGTTTCATGTAGCGCATGATTCATATCGCGCTGGAATCAATTTAGGATATTGGAAGAACACTAACAAAGAGGTTAGTTAGCGAAAAAACCACCCTTTTGAACGTGAAATATTCAAAATTTGTGAGCGATCCATCAATTGATTTTCAATTTTAAAATTTGATCGATAAAATTTCATTCGACAGTTTTCATGGTAGCGTTGTGTTGTAAAAAGATGGATTCCCAGTAAACGATTCTCGATTATATCTGTATGCGGGCCTTCTATCTTCAACACATGTCAGCCAGAATAAGATAGATGGAGAGCTGCTGCCATAGAAGATTATATCGGCTGACCGATTTCATGACTAACACTTTACGGCCTTTTCAGCTATCCCTCTCTAATGTACGACAAAAGAGTGAGAAATTATTACAATAACGCAGAGTTATTTTACCTTTTTTCTAGTCGAATATCGGTGTATCGACGTTTTTCGCAATTTGACGTTGCTCTGTCAGTTTTGGTATCACCAAAAATATCTAGCTTTTCGGTAGCACACAGTATTTTTGTAAGCGTTTGTTGTACAATGTAGTACTTTCGGTTCCCTTTGTGAATGACTGCTTGTCAGCCACAAAGTTGCGCGAACATTTTTGTAGCGCGCGTGTCAGATGCATAATAAATAATTGAGGAACAAAAATGGCGGATTACACATACATGGTGAGGTGACTTTGTGTTGTTTAACCTTACCAAAGTTTGCGAAATTTGTCAAAGGCTGAACCAATTTTCATTCGAGCGTGTCCTAACATGACCCGCTTCTCAATGACACAGCAAGTATTCTTGGCGTGGAGATCCGCTGAAGGACCAAAATGGTAGTAAAAGTGACCAGTGCAGCGATCACACGATTCCATACTATTTTCGAAACTACACAAACATATGGAAAAAGAACAGTATCGTCAAAATGTAAGGCATATTTGTCAGTTTTTCCATATGTTTGTGTAGATTCGAAAATAGTATCAAATCCTGTGATCGCTGCACAGGTAATTTGGCGTGTCGGAATAATGTCAGACGGACGAAGGCGGTACCTTACAGAATGGTGTCCATGAAGTGGACGTTGAACAGTAAATACGAAAATGCCAAGGCAAGTCGTTTAGAGCAGAACATGACTAAAAAAAAACCTAATTATGAGGAATATATATTAATGGTATAAAGACGTGTCCAATAGAGCTTTTTCGGTGTGATCAGGCAAGCACAACAGCACTAATTCAAGAAAAAAACTTTTGTTCAACATGGTCTACCTCACCTTTCTTTTTGACATAATAATCATTCAGTGGTGAAGAGCGCTCGAGACGGTAGCTCAAATCAAAAGTACAGTCTGACGAACTTCCCTTCACTGAATAATTCAATTGTATGAATAATTTACTTTTTATTGAATCAAGCTCCTCTGACTTAGTTAATTCAACAATTAAGCAATCCGCAATCAAAAGAAAAGATTAATCCTATTACACTCAAATTGAGTTGCTAAACTCGTCAAAACTTTAAACTGTTTTACCATCATCCAATTGTTTAATTATATAAAAGTACACTTTCATTTAGTATTATTATTATATGTGCTAACTGTTGCTTTAAATTTGAGTCATCTCGAGCTGTAAAGATTCCACATAACGATTTTTATTTACTTTAGGTACATCCCATGTCTAAATAGCCCAAATATAGGGAGGCAGTTTAGACATTGGAAATGCTTGCAGGTTTTATTCTAGTGAGCCAGCCCCCCTACTCTTGAAAGGCAATGTTTTGCGTCCTACTTGCGTTCCGAACACTAAAAAAATCATAACTTCTCTTCAGAGGCGTTTTTCCAAAAATTTAAAATACTAATATGATCAGCTAGTTAATGCCTATTTCTAAAACCTAGAAACAATAATATCATGCCTATTATTTACATGGAATACTTTAAAAATTCCACCCAGAATATAATAGAATGGGTAAAAGCTATTAAAGCTAAATCACCTTTAATGTTTACATTAACTGAGTCGTTTAGTTAGTAGCTATGTAATTATGCAAAGGAACTGTGGACTGCCTAATAAATTATTCAAAGCCAATACCGTATTGTGCAGTGATTCATAATTACGTAACTTGTATTGTATAGATATTGTCAATTTACTGGCTACGTACAATCTTTATGCTGTTCAGGTTGTAAGTGTAAAGGCTGCTTAGTGAAGAATATTGTTTTTATTCCTAATTTCACCACATACCTAATTACCTACATTTTATATAATTAACTCTTAAATAATAATTTACGCTTACTTAAAATAAATAATATAACTTTAAATAAGTATAAATTTCAACAAGCCACCTTTTTTTATTACTATTCCAACTAACCTGTTATATTCCGGAAAATCACAGTATCACTCTAACTTGCAAAAAACTAAGTTATTGGAAGGCCGCTGCGCGCACCTCAACTCTACAACGTCGCTTCAAAAATACCGATTGCATGACAGCTCCTTTTCGTTCGTTTTATTTAAAACTACAGCAGCCCTAAAGACGCAGTTATATTTATTGTGTCCCGTGTTTAATTCACCGAGATATGATGGTTAATTTGATATTGATGACAAAATTATAGTTACTTACTTATATAACTTACTTATATTAGTAATTACCTAGTTCGAACGGTTTTGTGGTTATCAAGAAAGATTTTCAAAAATATTTTACAAGATGATACGAGCTAATCTGATTCACTTTATTTTTATCTGATTAATGTCATCCTAGGTTGGTACTTAGAGTTAGAGTTAGGACATGTAAACACACACGAAGTTCTTAAATATATTCTGGGAGACATTGAAAAAGATTGATGATCCAGCCTAAAGGAAACTCCTCCAGGGAAATAAAACAGTAAGCAAATTGGGCCTTCGAAAAATATAGTTACCGCCAAAGGCAAAATTTATCCAAATCTTATAAAAATAGTCAATAGTGGCATAAACATGATTATAATATCTTATTTTTACAATAAATTTGTGCAATAAAGTATCAAATAAATAAATCTTCAATAAGTTCGTAACTTTATCACTCAAAAACGATTATCAAATACACTTGTAACAAAAATACACTCACGGGCTATGAAAAGTTCCAGTGAGAAAAGCACCAACCTACTGAAGCCATCTGCTATATTGAAGTACATTTTAAGGTAGCATGAGAATATAACCAAAAGTAAAGATTAAGTTCAAATTTCCTATTAAATGTTTAAAACATCTGGGTCCGTTTGGAGTCACCATTTTGTAAGTGGAACTGTTTCTTTGCCGGTGAGTATAATTATGTATGTAAAATCATGCATATATGTATGTATATATTATGCATGATTTTGTAGCCACGTGGTCAGACGCTTGCTTCTATTGTTCGCTTTTCCACAACGAACTCCAACGATCTAAGACACATTGAGCTAGGGGCCAATAATAAATATATAGCCTCCGATCACGGCATAATTTCAGCAACGCCCAGTTTCAAGAAGAAGCGCGTAACATGCACAAAAAAGGCTAATTCCTTTTGTACCCGCAACAAGTTAACCGAGATTTATTAGCCGTAACGATCCCTGTAAAATACGCTACATAAATCACAAAAGAAACGCACCCGTTTTCGCCTCCAAGGAGGTGCTTAAAAGAGACCATAAATTTTGAAAAAAGTTAAAAGTCCAAGTTCGAAATTCGAACCATAATGTATTGTTAGAATTATTGTAATGTCAAAAGCTAACGAGCGAAGCAAGCTTTAGAACCTTCGTCCTTAGTAAAAAAAATATACTCTATGCTTCGTCCACTGCGAATGCGTGCTTTTTGTAGCAAGCGAATATAAATACTTTCATATCAATACTTTCTTAAATATACCATGAGTTCTAAGGATAGTTATAGACTTGATTATAATACTTGCGAGCTATGAAAAAGTTCCGGTGACAATCGTAAAAAATTACTTACCCCTAAACGGAAAAGACTAGGTTATTATGACGCCGCGCGCCGTCTGCAATATTGAAGTACATTAATTAACATTGCATCAGATTTTTACCAACAAATGGTGACTGGTGAATGGTGACAAACATTTAAAGAAAATTGAATCTATTGCAGTCCTTCTCAGTCAGTATACTGTCAATACAAGAGAGCAATAGATTTAATTTCGTGTAAATGCTTGGTGCATGTAATCCTAAAACATAAACATTTTTAATCATATTACCAATAGGTCAAATAGGTCATAGGGGTCATTATTATGTTGGTGTCGACATTTTGTAAGTACAACTTTTTCATTGCTCGTGAGTTTAATACGGTTAAAATTTTCAACTCGATTCGTTGACGCGTTCCCGAGATAGACGGTCTTGACTGACAGACAGACAGACAACAAAGTGCTCTCACCTTTAGAGGTACGGAACCCAATGCACTAAAAAACAATGTCACAATCTACAACTATCTAAGAAATGGGTTTTGCGTCTGAGCACGTGTTTCCTTGATAAAACAAACTCCCGTATACCCGAGAGAGTCAATATTGCCCTAATCGATACTGCGATTTGCATGCTCGCATGGCGAAACATATATAAACGCTTAATAAATATTCATTCTGATACTTGTTTATTCTATAACAAGCGGATCTTATTATTGTATTACTAACCTATGTTTACAAATAAATACTTTGACTTTTGACTTAGGTTTGAGTCTGTGGTTCGAGTAGTATTATACAAACAAAAAGGGTATTTGCTTTGTGGGTATACTACTTAAGCTGAAACCTATCTGTGCAGCATATTATACGTAAGCCTCAAAATTAAATCGCGAAAAAAAATATTATAATTCTTCATAATAAAAAGTCACGCGACCAACAAAGTTTCTATGGAAAATGTTTTTTTATACATACACACTTTATTATACACTCATGAGCAATGAAAAGGTTCCAGTGACAATAACACCAAATTACTCTTAAACGGAATAGACTTGACGCAGTCTACAATATTGAAGTAATTTAACAGCGCATCAGAATATTACCAACTATAAACGGAAATATATATTGATCAAATTCCAAATTAAATGTTTTAAAGACTGGGGTAATTTGGTGTTGACATTTTGTAGTGAAACTTTTTCATTTCTCGCGAGTGTGTATTGGCCTCACCGTAAGGACCAAGGCCGACCGCTCATGAAAATGGCCGCCATGCGATGGCCCCAAAATGCCAATCTAAATCAAAATCGTCCAATCTTAAGCATAAGTACATCAATTTAAGGGTGGCATTACAGAGAATCAACGACAAAACTTTCGCCCCAACCCATCACGCGGAGTTTACGACAAACGTTGCGTCAACGTTTCATGGCTATAAATCCATCACGTACGTCCATCACTACAGCCGCTCACTATAAATTGTCTCCTGTTGAAATCAAACATATGCGATTACTGACCCGGGCTCGAAGTCAATTAAATTTTAGTAGTGGTTCTATGCCGTATGTGACTAACACAGCAAATAGTACCACACAGCAATGTCTTCATATTATGACGACTCATGAGTCAAGACCAATCTAGTTGTATCTCTACAAAGCGATGTTGGCCGATTTTTTTTTAATTCCTTGTCACCTCATTCACTCACATAGACCAAGGCAATGGGACAGATCTCTGAGACTGGAGAGATATTTTTTCTCTTTATATGTTCTCACTTTTTAAAGAAGTCGAGCATTTATTAGTAAAGCAAGTGATAGTGGGTAGACTAGAGTGATACTTTACGATGAGGGCAAAATGTCATAAAATGGTTAACGAAGCGTGTGACGTATGTTTGATAAAATAAAAACTTTTTCCGCTCCGGTTTCTGGTAGGACGAGATGTATATCTTATCCTTTAGATAAGATTGTAAGATGACCAACTAACTATGATATGACAAAACGCAGTAGGTACTTGTGCCAATATTTTATAAGGAGGCATCTTATTAATTGAAATTTAGGTAGGTACTTATAACTAAATTTCACTTAAAAATATTTATTTATTTCGTACCAAAACTACAATCATTTATTTATGTTATTCTCTATTCTACAAATATAGACATAAGTGTACAAAAGCATTTTCTACCAGTCAACTCACAGAAGGTGCCAGAAAATGTATAACCCTCGAATATTATACTCGAATTTATACATATAATTAAATTTCAGTTTACAAGAGGCTATCGTGATACTAGAAGATCGACTATTGTGAGTGTTAGACCGAAAGTCATAATTTTAGTATCTCGATGATGACAATCTTGTAAGATGTCGGTTATTTCTATAAATTAGAGGTATTTTATAAAACATAATTATTATTACGAGCAAGTAAAAGCTAAAATTCCCCTTCAACTATCCATTTTCATAAGTAATTTAACCAACGGAAACACGGCAGCCTTAAAACGCGCTGAAACCTTAAGATGTTCTTACATTTAAGTCCTTTGGGATGGGACGCAAAATGCCTAAGTAACTTACCGCGTCGAGAGTAGAATATCCTTGTACATAAGTCAAACTATGGCTTGACCGGCGTTACGAGGCAGCTGGGGGCAGCTAAGCGGTTTTTGATGTCAGTAACTCGCTAAGGTGTCGTATAAACGTATGTTCCCCGATGCCTTTCGCACTGGATTGTTAACGCCTTTATACGGTCTGATAGAGAGTTGCTTTTGGCGCGGTGAAAAGGGTAGTAAGTGTAAAATGTTTCGCGTCATTGCGACCTTTGGGCGATGAGCAAAAACACCTGAATGTACTCGTACAGTTAGCTTCATAAGTAACTACAGTATTGTACCTTGTCAAACTAGGAAAGGCGGTTTTCACTCTGCCACGCATCATAGGTACTATTTTATTCTAAAAAAGTTTAGAATTACATAGTAAAAAGTCAGGCGAGCCAAGATTAGGAAAGCAATATTTTTCACGAATTTTGATAATCCGTAGTTCAGAATTTTCAGAAAGGTCTCCTGGGTCACTCTCTTTTGTTGGCTTACTTTGCTTACCTACCTTACCCCTATACCTGCACGTACATATAATGTATTAAATACGCAATTTTAGATCACACATATTCTATGTTTAAATTACTTATACAGAATGTTGCAAAATGGGTATACTAAGCCGAAACCTACGTGTGGACCATGTTACATCTAAGCCCGAGGTTTTGACTTTGTACCTATACCCTTTTTGCAACACTCTGTACCTATAATATAAATATTGACATTTAAAAGCAGCTAAGTAATATTATATTTTGTCCTCAAATATTAATATAGTTTTCAACTTTCAGCAAATTAATGTATTTACTTATTCAAAAAACCGATAGCCCCCGAACGTCGCGTCGTCTATTGACATAAATATGAATTGAAACCAAATAAATTATAAAATAAACAAACAATTTTAAAAAACCGGTATAAAATGATTTCACATGCTAACGAACCAATTCCTTACATTTATTTAAAAAAAATAACACATTTTATTGACGCTATAATCGCATCACAGACGGGCAGGGGTGTGCAAACATTCGTTCGCAAATTAATAGGCAATTGATCAGATTTCCTTGTGCGACGGCGTGGAACGTCCATCGCAATGCCAATCACCCTGCGACCCTCGGGTTGAGTGGCCCTGCACTTTATTCATTTCATTTCCTGACTGACTAGGGGCCATAATTTGAAGGTTGAGGTGTTTTGTTTGTCTATATTCTGAAACTAGCTGTTTCTAAAGGTATTTCTCATGAAAGACTGTCGTCCCCTCGTGTCTATCTTTAGCTCCCTCCCTCCCTTCCCCTTACCATTTTAGTTCAGCATAATCTTCTTTATGTATTAAGTTAAATTGAGTTGTTACTAAAAACTTCCTCTTAACATCCTATTTTGATGCAACAAAATAACTTTCACTTCTTCCCAGCTTAGGGTCAGACAGACAGACACACATCCAACTTAGAACCCCTTTCTTAGCGGTTAGACATAATTTGGATCCCATACAGTTTGTGCTAACTATCGCACGACCCGCGCGGGCAACACAACACAAAGGCGGGCACGGAACACAAATATTGAACAACTTAGCTCAACTTCGTCAGCACTCACTGACCCCGCACACTGAGATGTGGGGAAGTGTCATAATTGTATTTGTTAAAGAGTGCAACATTAGATTTACTAATAAGGTAATTGTACCTATATAAAATATTTATTAAACACGGAGCAGACTGGAAATCAGCGTTGTTCAGACGGATGTCTGACAACATGGCTGAGTCTGTTGCCATTTGCCTCAGATACATTATGTGTAGAAATAGTTACTAAGGTGTTACTCTATTAAAAGAATTAGATTATGTTAAATTGTAAGGTAAGGTTTAAGTACATCTTTAAAGTGTAAAACTTCGTCTGTGGCAATAAAGATTATTTTCTTTCTTTCTTTCTTTCTTTCACTCGCGAACAACGAAAAAGTTCCACTTAACAAAATGACGACACCTTTTAGAACATTTAATTTATAGATAATTTGATCAAAATTTTTACCTACATCTATTTGTGTCTATTTTAGTTCTTCCATCCAAAGGTTGTTCGGAAGAGATCGCTATAAGCGATAAGACTGCCTTTTCTAACTGATTATTTTGAAGTTATTGTCACTGGATCTTTTTCATTGCTCGTGAATATACTTGGCGTACGCGTCACGTTTTCTACCAAAAACGAGCTTATACAAATACACGCGTAAAATATATAGTCTGAACCAGTCAAAGACGACATGTGGCTGTAGTAGACGACGCGACGGGTCGCGACGACACCTATTTGTATCTTTATTTTGATGCGTTGATCCGTAGTTACATCTCATCTATTGCTCATTAGTCACATGTCAAACAACACAGCTAATTAATACATTTTGTTGATTTTTAACTAATTTCTCTTGTAACGTTAATTAACGAAAAGTTAGTTGAGTTTACTACGAATAAAATACTTAATATACATTTATGTATGTACTTATGACTAACAAAGGCATTTACTAAATAGTAAATGCAAAATTGTTATTTCTCACATAAGTAATAATATTGTTCCAAAGCATTGACTTTATAGTGAGTCCTGAATTCATATTAGTCGGTATCTAAGAAGATTAGAAACCCCATGTGGCCAAATTTCCTCAGAGTTAGTGCTAACCAAACGTGGTTGGACGACACGAATGTAGGTAGCTAAGATTTCGATATGGATAAGGTTTCTAATACAAAACATTACAAAATAACGTTATTATAAAACACACACCATAAATTACGTCACTAAGTAAGAGTAAGCACAATAGGCGGCCTTATTGCTAAAAACGATCTCTTCCAGGTAACCTTTGCGTGAATGAAAAACTTATGTGGAATTAGGTTTTTAGTAATAAAAATACATACTACTAATGTATATATTAGTTTTTTATGCACCGTCAAACGTTCGATGTGTATTTCATAATACTACAGGCTCACTAAAACCTTCCCCAAATATTTTTTTTATATAGGTACTCAGGATTAATATTTTGTGGATACAACGATTCAAACCTAATAAAAGTAAAATTATCAGCGAAGTAGGAACATTATTTTGTAAATCTTTGTTACATTACTACATCATAACCGAGCCATCTATCTATTATTTGTTTGACCAATTTCATTAAAAAACTCTCTTTATAAAAAAATGCCAATGTTAACAATTTGTTGCTTTGAATATTTATTCACTAACTTAAATTTATTGATTTTAGAAGTAAGTATCGACTGGATGGAGTTATTTTATTCCTAACTAATATTATAAATGCAAAAGTAACTGTGTATGTCGGAGATCGCGTTGAGGCGATAAGTCCGCCCTTGTATACTAGTCTAGTTTAATTCTCTCAATTTTTATTGTTATAAATATGTATATTGTATACAATAAAGTGTTTAAATAAAAAATTCAATAAATATGTTTGTCAGCCTGTTACTCTTTCACGCCAAAACTACTGAACTTATTTGAATGAAAATTTGGTATACAGATGGTCTAGGACCAGAAACCTGAGAAAGAACATAGGCTACTTTTTATCCCGGAAATCCCGCGGGAAAACTTTTTAAGGCGAAGAAAAGCTCACGGGAACAGCTATTTGTGTTATAAATTATCTTATCTAATTTACTATCGTTAAGGTGCTATGTTCCCGTCCCTTCGGCTTACGCAATCTTATTGAGTCCGGCCTCAACTAATGTTTAATGTTTGTACTGTTGATCCGAAACGGCTGAGAAACAATAATTATGTGCCAGTTAACTCGCTTGATTTAGGAAGATTAGTCGGTTACTGAAAGGTAATAGGGTAATAGATTTCGTGTCTTTACACAGTTTTTTTTTAATGAACATCATCTAGATTCATTAGCACAAAGGTTCAAAACCTTTAAAAAAACTTTACATTCATGCTAGGTATGTTATAATTATAATTATTATCATAACGAATGATGGTTAGGTCGAGGCTCCTAGGTTCTAACATTTTTTAAGACAGATTGTTCACAGTTTTTGGAAGTGTATGTGTTGTGATATCTCCAATCTGCCAGACGTGGAGATGATGGCAATGACTGTCTCTGCATTTTGTATGTGCAAATACAGAAGAATTTCCTGGACTACCTCCATTTGCTACAGGGCGGAGGGGCACTTAAACTCGTGCCATTTGGCAGGCGAGCCTTAGCTCAAAGTCATTTGCATTACATCGCCGGCAAAATATGAGGAAAAAATTGGGCCGAAAATATGTTGAAAATTACCATACATCCTGCAAAGTTTAGGTTCGTTAGGGTGCAGCCACTATGCATTGTATGAACGCGGTTTCAATTCTTATAACTGTCTTCTTATTTAGAAGGTGCTTTTAAATAAATACTTCAACTTTGAGGGAGGTGTATGTGAATGTGAAATATATAGATCTGTCCCTTAAGAAAAACTTTTTTTCTTTAAACGGAAGAACTAACTTAATGACGCCTTTTGCAATATTTAATTACATTAAAATATTAACCGCATCAGAATATTACCAACTAAAAAAGTATATATTTTTTTTCAAATTTCATATTAAGGGCCCGTACAGGGTGACGTGCCGCGCCAATTTTGGGTTTTCAATGCTTTTCACACAGCACACGCAGTGACACGCACACATGTAAGTTTGCACAGTGGGTCGATAAACTTTTACTCGCCAACTTTATTGACAATTATGTTCAAGTACATTTTGGGTGATTTTAGGGTAAGTAAGTATAATTCTTACTTACACTGGTAGGCACCAGGAAAGAGTAGAAATTAATAGGGGTGCCACTTTACTCTATACTCGGAACCCGATTAGCTTTCTCAAACAAATGTGGTATTTACTTGTTTATTTATTTTATTTTATTTTATTTTATTTATTTGCGAAACAAACAGCAATGTACAAGGGAAAATTATCACAGAATAACTTACAACTATAAATTGCCAATTATATGCTTCGACTATACACCAAAAATATTAGCTTAAATTAGTAAATAGTTAAAAAATTCAAGATTAGCATGAAATTCATAATTAATACAAAGTTTAAAACATTACAAAATAAATAAAAAATTACAAAAATTAATATAAAATTCAAAATTATTATAACACAATATTTAAAACATTACAAATATTAATATAAAATTCACAATTAGATACTTAATACAAAATTTTAAAACAAGAATTAATATAAAATTCGTTAAGTACCGTTAAAAATACAAAATAAAAAACATTACAAAAATTCATGATCATTTAAAACATTATAAAATTAAAAATTAATGCAATAATGAAGAAAAAAAAGTTATAATATACCTACATACGCAAGCAAGTGTGAGTGTTGGTGTGCTGTGTATGTGTGTATGTGTGTGGTTGTGTGCGGTTTGTCTGTAACATAAAATATGTCCATCACTCATCGTTTAAAACACCTTCCGAACCCGGTGTATTTGCAATATTTATTCTTGTCAAAATTGACTTCTTGTCGCTTCAACTTAAATATAAGTGAAGTATCATCAGCAAACAGTACTATCTCACATAATTTATCTACCAAAAACGGTAAATCGTTAACATATACAAGAAACAAGAATGGTCCTAAAATCGAGCCTTGGGGAACACCCATACTGACAGGACAGCCAGCCGAACGCACTCCATTTATGTCAACTAGTTGAGTTCTGTTGCTCAAGTATGATTCCAATAATGTAAGAGCTTTGCCAGTTAGCCCATAATATTTAAGTTTCATAAGTAGAGTGGCATGATCCACACAATCAAATGCTTTCGATAGATCGCAAAATACACCCACAGCATCAAGACGTTCCTCCCAAGCACTAAATATGTGTTTGACCAACGCGACACCAGCGTCAGTTGTAGATCGACCTTTGGTGAAACCGAACTGTTGGTTATGGAGAAGGCCGTGAATACTAAAGTGCGAAAGCATTTGATGCAGCATAATTTTTTCAAATATTTTACTCAGTACTGGCAAAACTGATACAGGCCTAAAATTATTGGGATCATTTTTCTCACCAGATTTAAAAAGCGGTATTAGTTTACTAAGTTTCATCAAATCGGGGAATACACCGACCTCAATGCATCTGTTAAAAAGATAAGCCAAGTGGGGTGCTAGGATATCAATAACATGACTAATAACTTTAACGGACATGCCCCATAAATCTTCTGTCATTTTTAAATTTAATTCTTTATAAGTGGTAATTATGGTCTGTGTATTTATACCATGAAATTGAAAGTCGAGATCGCAAGGCGGTGCATTCCCTCTTAGCAAACGTTCAGCTTCAGCGCAAGATGAATCAAGGTTCTCAGTTGTAGCTAACGGTATACTACGGAAAAAATCTTCAAAGACGGAAGCCACTTCTTCACTAGATGAAACAATTTTATCATTAATTTTAAGTTCAAAATTTAAATCACGTGGTTTATTCTTCCCGGTTTCAGTATTAATGATATTCCATACGGTTTTAATCTTGTTATAGGATCTCTTTGTTGTCCGTCTGTCTGACTGACTGTTTGTCACCGCCCTTTTTCTCAGAAACGGGTAAAGATATCAAGCTAATATTTCGCATAGATGGGGAGTACCCCAAAAAAAATATTATGGTACTCCCTGTCCCACACAAGTAAATTGGGGCTTATACTTTTTCCCTTTATTTTGATGTGTGTCCTTTTTTTTCTTTGTTGTTTTGTATAAGTATGTGTTTCTTTTCTTTAAATCTGTATTTTTTTGTTGTTGCTGTCTATGTGTCGAATAAATGTATCTTTATCTTCAAATCACGCCATCTATCGTTTGTTTTTTTTGTGGCTACTGTCTATAGAAGAAATCCCGTCATTGACAATTTTACGTTACGAATTTATTTTTATTTATTTTATTTTTAGTTTTACATTTTCGTGGAGAACCAACAGCATTTTGTTAATAAATAATTATTACTTATAAACACATAACAACTTGATGCCATTAACAGAATGAACTTAGTAAACCCAGTAAACCTAACACATCCAGAGGAAAAATAAAATCTCTTTCTCTCTCTCTGAAAAACATACTTAATAGCCTAAACTCGATACTTTTAGCTATTAACATCTTTGAAATAAAATTGAGCCACCACCGTGTTACTGCCCTCATCAGATCCTCACGAGACCATACCTTAACCAGCACCAAGAGACTGTATTTTTGATCCCTAACCTAATGTTCGTGCGTATTGTCATCACTTAGATCCATTCGCTATATTCCTGCTCCTCATCAGACCTTTACGAGACTGTAATGTCACGAGAATATTGCACACTATCTAATTTAATTTAATGTATTGAATACACTGGAAGAATTATGCTTCCTCAATTTCAAATCAAATTATGTTGGTGTCATAAAAGTTGAAAAAGTGCAATGACAACCAATGTGCAGTGATTTTGTATCTGTACACGATAAGATCGCGAGCTGTCAGTGCTGCCTAAACCGACGTGACCCTTCTTTGGAGGCCAGCGGCCAACTGAGTCAAACGTCACCTGTGTTTATGATTTTATAACACAGAAAGCCGCCATAGATATTTGTATGAAGATTTGAGGGAAAAAAATTGCTCAAGTTTGGGATTAATTTACACAAAATAAGTGTGTGTTTATTAAAAAACAAGGTATTTAGCGCCTAGTCCAAGCCTTTAACTTTATAATATGATAAAAATCATATGAAAATTCTTAATAATTACGACAAATTTGTTACAATACGGGAGTGTGATTTTCTGGTTTTTCGTCATATTCTGAATTTTATTTACAGTTATCCATAATCATTTACTTGAATTCGAATCATTCAGCACCTAGCTAGACTCTTCGGCTACCTGTGTGATTTTTTTCAAGGTTGTAGAGCATCGTTTACTACATAATTCTATGACAATGCCAACCCTCGATTCCCCCTTGCAGACCCTTAAGGGGATTACGAAACCTAAAATGCTAAAGTCGGTTTGATATACTTGATTGGATTGGAAAAACGGTAGCTTCTATCACTTTGAGAAAAATATATATTGTAGCAGAGGGTATACTCAACATGATATTTGCTTAGAAATTGGTGCAGGATTATAATAAGTATGTTAAAAAAAATTGCAAACAGACCATGTCTTTTGCCATTTTTCGACTTATTATGAAAAAACCCTCGAAATCAGAGGGCCCATTTTCATGGAATCTTATATGTATGTGTAGGTAATTAAATTCTTAACAAAGTTACCTTAAAGAGTTGGATTTAATGGACCAGAAGTCAACTTTTTTTGCAAAAAACTAATAAATTCCGGTTTAAAAATGATGACGCCGTGACAGATTTCAGATTTCTTCAGTCGTCGCCCTGGTGGCGGCCTGTTAGGAGCGATACCCACGCCATTTTATTTTTAATCAAATATTTCACAAAAACTGATTAAATCAACAAATGATGACTGCAAATATTATAATACATATGCATTTGCTATGAAAAGTTAATTTTCTAAACATTTTAGATGGAGAAAAGCCGAAAATTCTTAGAAAACATTTCGCCTTTTCGATTTGTTTACATTTTTTACTATAGAGTTACAGATGCATAGATAAAGGTAAACATTACACATAATGACACTTATTAGATTCTCCGAATAAGAACTATACGGTCAATACAGTATGCCAAAGCGCGAGCCTGTTTATATTCTGAGGGGTCATAATTTAACTTTATTTTATTTTTACGGTTGTGTATGCTAGGTAAGCTACACAATATACAGGGTGTTGAAAATTAAGTTCTCAATTTGTATTATTTGAAACCAAAAACCGTAATTTTTATAATATATATTTTATGATGTGGTAGTCTGTACACTAAAGGGTGTTCAAAAGTATAAGTACTTTTAAAAATTGAAGAACTAAAATGTACATATTTTTTTAAATCTATGAAGGTATTTAACAAGCTTTGCAAAAAAAGCGGTTAAGTGCGACTTTATCTACATATCTACACACATACATACACTCTCACACCTTGTACTAATGTACTCCCTTGCGGGGTAGGCAGAGGTGCATTGCTGCACCCACTACCTCTGTAGTACGTGGTGGTACGGTCTCGACCTTTCGGACAGTCAGTTTGGCATCCGAAATGCGTGATCGTTCGTTCACTGTCGGAGCAGGATGAGAACTAGCTCTTAGCTTAAAAATAGTAACCGCGTTCCTAGAGGGCTGACATCCCAAGGATTCATTACGAAAAAATGGACAACATTTCATTTTTTTTACCCTACATTTTTATTAGCTATTCGGAAAGTTTATTAAAAATTAGAGGACCCGTATTTTTTTATTTTTCATGTACATTTCTTTTTAACTTTAAAGTTTATTATTTTAAAACCGGAAGTGACGTCACATATTAGGCTCAATTTTGATTTAAGTCCTTTGCCTTAGTCTCGAAAAAAAAAAACATAAATGACACTGACAACTGACAGGTGACATAAACTTTGTTTACGTGCCAACCAGCAAATGGGTCATTTTCAAATGACAAAAAAAGTGTGACATTGATAATTCTGATGATACAAAATACTTATCATGAAAAAATAATTTTACTAAGCATTCCAGTCAAGCATAATTGAAACACATGAATGCATAATATATTACTATTTTAAAATAAATATAATGTACTTACCCCAATTTTTTTAGCTATGTAGGCGGTGGCATGCTCTGGGACATATTATATAGCGGGTCATCTCTTAATGCGTACTAACCATTTTATATACGATCAATAAAAAAAAAAGTCAAAAAGTGTCGGAACAGAATTTATGAAAATGACCCAAATAAACAACAAAACGTCACGATAAAACGTCAACGTCAATCAAAAATGACAGTGACAGTTACTTTTTTTTTTTCATCGATAGGTTTTGAGCAACAAAATTCATCGCACCTAATGCATGACGTCATCAGCACTTTTTGACTATTTTATGAATTTCTCCAAAATGATACATCCAAAAAATTCAAAAATATTTTTTTCGTGGCCTTTATAGCTAAATCTCGAAATGGTTTCCGATTTATAGCAGCTTTAGTTTTTTGAAATGTTGTCCATTGCTGGAGCTGTGCTCGCCATGCAGTGCATGGGCTTCTTAGGAATCTGGGAGGCTGTTGCAAAGGAGTCTGTTGCCTCTATACGGTACGGGTGCCGTGCGATTTATGGCCCTTCCAGGAGCACCTGTTTTGTCAAGTCGAAGAGAATGGCTCGTATTCGACGCAACCTGCAGTACTGGTGGGATTGGTTGGAGGTCTGGACAGCACGTAGCTGCAGCAGCCGTCATGCCGTCATTCGACGCATAGATGCAAAAAAAGTTGAAATTCATGTTAATAATTAGATTTTAATTTTACAATATTGCAAAAAAAAAATATTAACATTGTTGAGTATGTTATTTTATTTTAGTAAAGTAGTAATAAAAACAAAGGCTTATTGCATAGTTTTCGTTCACGCTCGCCTACATCGCACGTTGTATATGAGAATAAAGGGAATTACTAAATTTTCTTGTTTAAAAATCACGGTTTCTGGTTTAGAGGAAAACAAATTGTAAAATGCGGAATACAGTTTTTTTTTCGAATAAAGAGTAAAACAAAACATGTAAATTCAAAAAACGTTTCTATTGACACTAGGGCATACAATACCGCAATACCGGGAACCCGGAAAAAAAATAAGTATTTTTCAATACCAGTATTGAAAGTTAATACCGGTATTGAAGTAATACCGGAATCGGACTTTTTAGGCTATAAATAAATCGATTAAGGTATAGTTAGCCTTGTGTTCTTATATACTATGAAAGCGCACTTGTTTCCAATAGTTTAATGTAGTTTTTGGCCGTTGGAAATCTACTGTTGCCCATGCGTAAACCGACACCAAATTTTTTTTTTCAAATCTATCATTTTAACTCTAATACTCAATTGTCGTAGAAATCTATATCTATAATTACAGAATTTGATTGCCTTTTCTTGTTTAATTTTGGCCTATAGTCCTTTAAACACAATATTTGCCATTTATAACAACAAGAAAGTCTAATACCGGTATTAGTACCGGAATCCCGAAGTAGTAATACCGAAACTCAATACCGGTATTGAAAATTATTCCGGTATTGCATGCCCTAATTGACACCAACTGACACTAATTGACTTTTCGCCGAGAAAAGTGGAGTTACAATGTTTGCGATCTAAAGTGATTATAGAATAATTAGAACTATCTATTTTTTTTCAGTTCACCTGGTGTTGACTGAAATTGTAATTAGGTACTGACTCCTTGACTTGAAAATAACTTTTTTTATAATCGTTATTACAAAACCGCAATTTTTTTAATACAGCAATATTTGTAGGTACTTACAGTGAGCAAAAGAGCGCAACAAGGTTTTATTTTTTTTTGGTTTTAAGAAACAAAAATATTATTTCTATCATATCCAAAATACACATACTTAAGTACATATTATACCTCACCCAGACCACCCCATATCACCACCTTTGCCAGCTACGTAACCTTTTGGGACACCCTGTATATGCAGAGTTCTGCAAACTACTGTTCTGCTTTTAAAACACCAAAATAAAACAGGTCGTCTAACTAAAAGGTCACGTGACCAAAAAAATATATGGAGAAGCGTTTTTTTTTTCACGAATATAAAAAAATACGTAGGATAAAAGTTATTCAGAGTAACGCCCTTTCGGCTAACTATACTTTTTTAATACAACACCCTGTAGTCCCTCTTATATTAAAATCTGCCCCCAAGTGAGGCTATACTTAATTCGCGAAAAAAAAAAACGCGATTTTTTACATTCTGATTTCATTTCCAGGGTTTTAGACATAACATCAATAACATGCTGCACACGTAGGTTTCGGCTTAGTTTAGTATACCCTTTTTGCAACAACCTGTATAAATATCGGCACGGGCACGACTTTTTATAATTAATGATTAAATATTAAAAATACTTTCAAATAAAAATAAATATTTTCGTATCACTTACAAAACAATATTACTTACTTAGTATATGTTTAACAAAGTGGCATGTCTTCACTTTAATGTTTTCGAGTACTATGTTAAAATTTCATGTCATTGTCCGGAGAACGCCCCGCATACCTCAACCCCCCCTCACTAGATTTGACAGATTCTGATTTTCTTCTAGCATAGACCTACTACCTCTAGACTGGCAATCGCCGTGTGCACTATTCTCTTTCTCACTCAAACCATAGATGTTGCCGACAAAAAAATTAAACCTAAATATGGGGAAATTTAACTTATCATAATAACAAACAAAACTTGAGTATATCGTCGGTTGATAGGAAAAAGACACTAAAGGCTAATTTTTCAATAGCCAGATAAAAGTTTTGCTGGGAAATAATTTTGATGCTGTTGCGTCTCAATGTTTCTCAATGTTTGTATTACCCAGATAACATTTATCTGAATATTGAAAAATCAGCCTTAGTGAGTTTTTCCTGTCAACCGACGATATAAGAAAAAAAACTTTACTCATACTTATTTGATTTCAATATAATTATTTAATATACACAAACTGAGTGGATTGTATGATTCATTGTCTTCGTCCAATCGAAACAATCCTCTTCAAAATGTGCCGAACACAATTTTTGTATGTTTCTTTGGTTCCCAATTTGTGCGACCGGTAATGTCTATCCATTTTCTTGATATATTTTTTTCTGTCGGAAACCTATGAAGCAGAGATAAATGGATGAGCATGAGCATTATAATCGTGGGCCAAATATGTGATGGGGTTTTTTTTAAAGGAAACACGCATTTCGTATCAATACAATAATATTTATATTATACAGAAGAAATCACACATAGAAGAAAAAAACGAAACGAACGTTTCCTCACAATGAGAGGCACCTCATTTGAAAGAGGAGAATGACTTCTACAAAATACAATCTTCACAAAAACCGAATTCGTGCGCCCCATTTGTAAACCCAACCCGAGTCCGTTACAATTTCTAGTATTTTCTTTGCATACTATAATATTTGTGGGTAAAATAAATTTTCAATAACTTGCAACACCATGTGATTTGTTATGATATGGTACCTCGTAATTTTTACTTAAAACTGATACTAAAAGACCTTACAGTATTAAAATTAGTATCGTTTTATATTAAAATCGAGCCAATAGATAGTACTATGATGAATGTAAGCTTGTTAAACTTGATAGTATCTACTTACATGTGAAAATATATCTCATCCATCATTCCATCGTGTTTTCGTTCAATATGCTCTATATAACCGAACAAAATGCACCCACCCATGTCACACACTCGTTAAGTGATGATAATAGTCTAATAAACTTAATAAACACCCACAAATCACTAGCAAATCAAAAATAAATAGCATTTAGAAAATTTTGTTGTAACTGTCAGCCTTTGTTTGGCACAGATTTTTCATTTGTTTCATTGTTTGGCACAGAGAACTGACGTAAACAGGCGCCACAGCAAAAAGGACAAAAAACATTTACAGCTTAACTTTTCTTTCTTACGCTTAATGTAGCTAAGCGTCTCTTTTTCGCAATGTCAGAACTGTCACGATTATACCCCTGTGTCTTCTAGCTTTAGTAACAGCCTTAAATGTTTAAATTAATTGGTGCCATTTTGTAAATGGAACTGTTTCTTTGCCCGTGAGTGTATCATGTGAATATAAAATAAACCCTTCCTACATTGGAAAAGGAAACCTGTGCCCTAGCAGTGGGAACGTGATGATTGGTGATGATGATATTTATAATGTTTTAATATTTTAATAAACCATAAATAGTACATCCATTCGTAATGATTTACAAACAAGGTTTAATTAACGAGAGAATATTAGGGGGTAAGTAATACGAGGTATAAAAACGCATGGTATAACATTCACAAGGTATGCGCCCATATGATATAAATTTATTAAGTATAACGATCACTGTGCATAACAAACGCAATACGCACCCAATATTAGGTACTGTTCGTAATTCCGTAAATGTGCTTTATTGAATAAACAGAAAAGAAACTTAACTTTTATTTATTTTTATCAGATTAAGAAACTGCAGATTCTTTCCAGTAAGCTTTTCTATTTAATTAAAAAACAATAATGCAAAAGATGTCTGTTTACTCACAGTTAAGAGGAACAATATTGTTGCAGCAAAAGCAATATTTATGTTTGACTTTCTTGTGTAGATGGGAAATTCTTGTTTAAAATAAATACACGACAAGATATTTATTTTACTTAGATGTTAAATAAAGCGATAAGCAGTTGTAATTAAAAATTTTACGTCAATCAGAGCCTTTTCACAATGTTACTACAAGTAAATTTTATACAAGCTGTTGCCGCGAGCTTTCGCTTCGCCTTAAAAACTTTCCTAATAGTGGATCTATTTTACCCCTTTAGAGGTGGAATTCCAAAAACCCTTTCTTAGTGCTCACCTGCACTACCAAAGGAACCTAAGTGCCAAGTTTCATGATTGTGCCTCACGTTTGGGCTGTGCGTTGATGCACATGGCCCTCACATTTAACATAAGATAAAATATTCTTTATTGGTACACAAAAACATGGGCAAAATGACAAAAAACTTAAACTAACACATAATAATTATGTATATTTTGTATCTTATTTTTTATTATTATGTATCATATCGCTTGAAGCGATTTGTTCCATGTTTACTTAAGTGTATGGTGTTTGTTATTTGAGATGCACTTAAGTATACATACCTACATTTGTTATGCATTCTGCATGCTCCGAAATTCCGCGAACATGTAATTTTACCAAACTGGATATTTTCCTATATTTTTTTAATATTATTAATTTGCTGCCTTGAATATAAGAGTATAAAGCTAAAGTGACCTCGCATAAATCTTCGGTTGGGAGCAATGATATTGTTATAACAAAAAATCGCTGTTGAGCGTAAAAAACCCATTCCCATGAAGGGTTGGCCAGTGAATTAACAATTGATTTTTATGGCGCGCTAGAACCACTATTCATATCGCGAGCGCAGTTTCACATTTGATATATGAGATGGGGCTAAAATATTTTCAAAGTTGCGTTTTTAGATTATTATATTTTTGCGGTAAATAAACCCCAGTATTTTGGCCCATTTTTTGGTTTTGCTTGATGGATATGATTGGGTGCCAATTTATAGGTCCATGGTGGTGGAACGGATAAGATCTTGTCCTCTCTTTTGAGAGGCTGAAGGTTCAAATCCTAGCTTCACTAGGTTCATCGGAAGAAATTTCAAGTAAACGATAAAAAAGTCCTGGAAAGTTGCAAGTCTTATTAACAAAATTAATTGAAAACTTTGAAAGTGCTTGAGAAAGTTTCAAAGGGGAAAATGTCTCACTTTGACCGTATTGACACTGTCGGGAAACTAAATTAACGAAAATAATATGGTAATCATAATAATATATGGGGACATCCCACACACGCCATCCGACCCCAAGCCAGGCAGAGCCTGTGTTATGGGTATCGGACAGCTATATATAGTATATACACAAATACATAGATAGATACATATTAAATATAAATATCAACCCGTAATGATGTTCTGGCAGTCAGTGAGTGACAAATAATGTTACTAGTTCAATCTTTTCATCGCGGAGATAAACGCTAGTTCAGCAAGTGTTTTTCATCGATATGATAAGAAGAAGATTACTTTATATATAAAAAAAAGTTTTGGTTGGTCGCTTTATAACTTAAGAACTGATTTTGTAGTTTTTGTACAAGTACAATTATTATTGAAAGTCAGTGTAGGGTTTAAAAGGTCAGTTTGTTTTGATACCAGAAATTGCGTAACTGAAGTTAAACACCTGTGACTGCTTTCACAGGTGTTTAACTTGGCTGCATCCATTTTTTAGTTTGGCCTGTTGTATCAGTATCATAACAATGATGCTATTTCTACGCTTAAATATTGTTTTACTAATTTCGCAAATATGCATTTAAAACTTCAGACAAGAAGAAAAGTACCCATAAATATTCGTATATCTTAATTGCAAAAAGGAAGTTGTGATTCAATTCTGTTTCACAAGAAAGAAAAAAAAAAACATTTAATCACGAAACATATTGTGAAAAACTATTCAAAAGAAAAAGACGAAACACAAACAAACAAAAACATTCAATACAGCACCAATGGAAAAACCGTCAAAGTCGAATTAACCGAATACTTTTTTCCCACTCCCTTTACAACTCTTGCAAGTTGGCTTAAGAAAAATTCTTTAGTAAGTTGTTATACCGAAGGAATCTAATAAAAAACAGAAAGAAATTCGATGTTTCGAACAAAGACAAAACTGTTTCCAGAACGCAATCCAAGTTGGTCAATCGTCGAGACCCAGTACGTACCTACTAGGTCCCTACGATGTTGTTCAGTTTGGTATTGGTATGAGAGTTGTGAAAGTTTCGGCAAACGTGTTGCGGCTTGTTGAATGTGACTACTGACGTGTAGTCAGCTCTCCGTGCGATTCACACTAATGTTTTGCAATGGAAATGGGCAACAGTGTATCAACACGTAAAAAGCTTTTTAAATTTTAACTCATTTAGCTTTACATTGGAAATTTATTTTATTGCTTCATTTCCTTACATTTATGAAGTTATATATCTGGTGATATGTGATTTTGGTTGATTTGTGAGGTTTTTTTAACATTCCATAAGAAAGACAGATCTAGATGGTTTGTCCACTTCATAAAACGAGTTGTAAACTCCTTTCGGAATACGATACTATTTTTGCAACACTCTGTATATCGTACCATCGATATACATCGATACGACGATAGCATCGTCATCAATCACTCACACTACTGGGGACGATTTTTCCCTGACTGCCTTAAATCCAGTTGAATAGAGCTCAGAATCAGTAGGTACAATTAATTCCTCTTAATCCCTGATCAGGCGGCAAAGACCGGTTGGCTTCGGCTTACAGAAAGCCGATCAATTTTAAACCCTAAGCGATTAATTTTAAGTGTATAATGGGTAATTAGACTAGATGAGGCTAAATGTTTTAAATGAATGTAATTTTTGTGCTAATTACAAGATGGGATCGATCTTAGGTTTGAAATAATTTGAATATAATCTTTACCAACAGTTTACGGCTGTAAAAGGCATAGGTATCTTAAATATGTAGCAAATTAGAGGTGCCATTCAGATTTCTTAGTTTTGATTTATTTATCTGCCTTCTCAATGTACTGTGTAATAAACACAGATACTTACACACTTCATACATACATCATAGCATAGATAACACCCCTTTTTTCCGCTCTTATGTTAAAACCGCATTTCCTAACTTCACCCTGTATAGGGAAATATAATGATGAAATAACAGAGAGTGTATTTCTTAACGACATTCCCAGGAAGGGGCATGGATTAATTAAAACACGAAACTTTTGCTCATAATTAGAGAAAACGGTTCGATGGATCGAGTACTCGATTGTACTCGAGATCGAGTCGATATCTCGTTAGTCTGTTTTATTAATCTGTTTGTTGAAGCGTGAATGTTATTAATAACTGTATCAATATGTTGCTAGGCTTTATTAGGACAAATATCAAACAGGAAAATAAAGGCTTGTTATTACGGTTATGAGTAAAATTTTTGAATTACAAGTCTGTAATATAATAAATTCAATAAAATTCCTAATTCCCTACTGGGCTTGTTTGTTGCTGTCACAGAAAAAAAAATGTTGTTTGACATAAAATATATACCTATGTCCTGTCGTGGAACTTTTGTCACGTCTTAAATGCGCCTTGTGCTAGCCCTTCTGATGTATGTTAAATCCAAGTGAAATTTCACTGTTGTTTTTAGTTTTAACGGACGGATGATCTGCTTAGGAGTGGGAGAATATAGGACAAAAATTATGCGGTAAAAACGCTTTCAAACGGTAGTTTTTTTTTTTTTCACCGGCAGTTTTTTTAAAGCATTCCTTTGGCTTGATTCCTGATATAACTCCACCCCGACAACCCAGCTCCGTCAGGAACAATTAATACGTTGAGCCAAAATTCATAATCTCGTGAGTCTCGCGAGACCTTTCGGTATTAATCGGCGCTATGCTGCAGTGCAACCGCAAAAACAGCCATTCTCGACTCGACCCGCCAATTATATTTGCCAAATAGCGGCAAATAGCCTACTTCCAGAGACAAATTCCTTCCGGTAGTTACATGCATAAATTAACATAATTTTGTTGCGTATTTAGATGAACAAAAGGCTTAATATTGCTATGGTTGTGTTTTAATGCACAGTGACTATTTTGTTGAGCAGCGATAACTATTAATATACTTACTTATATATTTTTTTTATTTTAACATTTTCCTTTTATAAATTAATTTAACGATTTATGAATCTAGGACATACAGGGAGTGATATACTAAGCCGAAAAAGGGTGACTCAGGGGGTCAATCTGGACAAATTTTCATCTAAGAGTAATTGTAATGTTTTTCCGTAGTACAAAGTCACGTGACCAACAAAATCTCTCTTTTTTTCCTTCCTTTTCTTTCCATATAACATTTATCATTTCAGTGTAAAAGCTGTTAAGTCCCCGTAATTGTTACACATGACACCGCTAAAAAGGGATATAAAGTGATTATGCGCGCCGAACGCGCAAAACATATGAAATGAACAAAAATACCGCTTAGCATTTATCACCGGCGAGACGTGTTACCGCTTGTTTTTACCCGATTGCAGACGGTTATATTTTGCAGGGTTATTTTGGGAAAAATATAAGCTGTTGCAAAAACTGTCATATAATGGTTATTAAAGTGTTTAATCAAATACCAAGCGACATAAAAAAGTCCTATAAAACAATTTAAATTCAAACTTAAAAACTGACTTATTAAAAATGTATTTTATACAATGGATGAATTATTTAAGCATACCATATAATAATTATTCAATTGTCAATCAATATTTAGAATTCGCTAACAATTATTTTATTTCATGACATTTGCAATTAAATTATATTATTATTATTATTTTACAGGTATAATCTATCAAAATGTTTTAATTTTAATGTGATTTTGTAATATTGTGTAAATTTTTGCCTAATTATTTTTTAATGTGAGCATGAGAAATATGAGCATGCATGCATGCATCTGTAAATTTGCATACCGAACATTCGGTGAAACTTGCCTGACACTATTTTATTTTATAAGATCTCATGTAACCATGTTTCTAGTAAATAAATGTATCTAAAATGTATCTGAGTTTATTGCACAAATATAACATAACTAACAAACATTTAACCCTTTTTTAACACTATTACAGTATCATTTTCACCACCATCTCTTTAAGCAGAGCCACAATGAGCAATACTCTACTAAATAGAACTCCGTGCCACCTTTTTCCAATATAATCGATTTACATAATATCCAATATGGTATATATGGTATGTATTAAGACTGTATTGAAGTTCCTGTTACCCAATTAAAATATGGATTAGAGTAATCCTTACTAAAGAGCAGAAGGCTTCAATGGAATTCTCTGAATACAAAATCATTTTTAAATAATAAATATTAAAAACAAAATGTAAAAATCGTGTTCTAAAAAAATGGGAACCGCCACAATCTGAAATGGACAAATAAATAATTTAAATTTAATTTATAGCTGACTTTGCTACCTACATGTACTTAAATAAAAAACAATCTACAATCTAGATGTGTAGGTTTCTTCAAGATGTTTTTTTCATAGATTATGCCTACCAAAATACCATTGACAATAAAATGCATTGATACATGTCAGGATTTAAACTCAAGGCCTCCCGAATGAAAGCACCACAGCAAGTTTAACAAGGTGAACTGCAGGGCGATCACGAAAAATATATAATCGAATGCGAGTGCGACTAGTGTCAACTTGACAGCACTTTCGAACACTTTTTACCTATCGGATTGACAGTTGCAGTTGTCGCACTCGCATTCGATTCTTTACGTTAGCTCTGTTTTTCGTGATCGCCCCTGTACATTTTACGACGTCAGTGAGTACGAACTGGCATATTGTTGTCACTCTCGCTTACGAAAAAACGGAATGTACCGAAGATAATGAATCTGAGTGAAACACGACAGTGTAAATTATACAAATTCACAACATTATTAACGCACACAGTGTCGGTTAATTTGTTCGTTATAAATCAAAAACACACGACTTGGTACCAACTCTTCGGAAACAACAGTGATATTGTGTTATATGTATTACACTGTAAGAGATGTAGTACTAAAATTTTAGGTAGTTATCAGTAGGTTTAATACAAACAAATTGTAGGCGCTATTTTAATACTTATTTAGAATTGTGATATGAAATGCATTGAAATGTGAATATCCCAAATAATATTATAAACTGTTAGGCGCAAAATCCAGCCTTATCGCTTGAAGCGATTTTTTCAAGACAACCTTAGGGTGGAAGGATATTTATGATCAAAGAAGTAGTACTACACTTTCAAAATCCGTTTTCTTATAAACTACTTATACGATGTAGTTATTGCTAAAGTAGTATTGTAATCTACCTCTATTATACTTAATTCAATTCAATTGCAGTTTTTATTTCATTTATTCGTCGCTTTCTGTTTAGAATCCTAACTAATATTATAAATGCGAAAGTAACTGTGTCTGTCTGTCTGTTACTCTTTCACGCCAAAACTACTGAACGGATTTGAATGAAATTTGGTATACATACGGTCTAGACCCTGGGAAAAAACATAGGCTACTTTTTATCCCGGAATTCCCACGGGAAAACTTTTTAAGGCGAAGCGAAGCTCGCGGGAACAGCTAGTATAATATAAACTGGTTCTTGCAAAAGTGGTATTGTGTTCTATTGTAATTCAATTCAATTTCTGTTTCATAATAGTTACAATGTTATTGCAAATTTGAAGTGTGATCTTAATTTTAAAGCCCTGTATATTTGAACTGCAAAATGAATGCATAGATTCAAGTCGGGCGATGGCTGCACAAATCGACTTTGCCTTTATCTCTGACGTTGGTCGCCGCCCCGGGGCGGGCTTGGCTAGAATGAAATCGTGGAATTCAATTCAGTCTTATTTTACTCGTAAAAAAGATAAAAAACATACTTAGAAAGTATGTGATTTTATGGCTGTTTTTTCGTAATGTGTAGCTTCATAATAAACCTGTATTATTGTATTATGTATTTATTGTAGTATTATTTATAAATACATGTTTGAATTTTACGAGTAAACTTGCTAGCATGATACTTTACATTCCCATACTAAGTAATTACTCACTTCAAACCCTAAAATCCCGAAAAGAACTAAGAATAAAATAAAGTCACGTTTAATTTATAAAATCTACCCATCTATACAAATGTAAATATCTCCGAAAAAGCACAGGAATGTAGCCATTAATTATTGTTTGTGGGAAGTTTGTCTTGAGGTTACGAATTTATGGCGTAAATCTGTGTGATACCCGCCGGCGGCTCATGGGCTCGGAGGTGACGGGCCCACTCTTGATACCAACACAAAAATAATACCAACATTAAAATAAAATACCTATATCCTCCTAACTTTTAGTAGAAATTTATTAAGTAAATTAAATTTTCATTAACTTTATGTCATTATGGGGTCAGGAGGAGTAGAGCTAATTAACAAATAAAAAACATTATGAAAATATAAACATACCTAATTTATAAAAGAAAAAAACTTGGGTTTACACCGGTAATGCGAGACGAAGCGTGGCGACAGAATAATTATGATTTCAATCAATCAATTTTATATTTACCCCAATTTGGATAGAGGTAAGAAAAGAGCAACACAGAATCATCAGTGCTAAAATAGAAAAAGACAGAATCATCAGTGCTGAAAGTGCTTAAGAAAATAATATGCACTAATTTCCATCAAATATTTGCTTCAGAAAGATATAATATTATTATAAATGGAAAAGCAATTAAGAGAAAAAATATCGAGCTATGTTTTCTTTGAAACCGGGATGTAGTCATTCCCCCACATTTAATAGGAAGAATCCTTTGTTAAGATTAACACACTGAGAATGCTAGTGGAGGGGAAATTTAATTTAACGGCTTCAGAAGTATTATCTGAAACAATTTGTTGCTGCTTTCACACATTCTGAAACTATATATGTGTAAAGCTATAAGAACAAAGGACAACGATAAACAAACGATAGGTATGTAATTATACAGTACCTACCTAGATTCTAGGTACTCAACGACAATCCAGCCAATCATAGCGCTGCATTTCATTCTAAAATCTGCTTAACAGGTGTGAAATAACCCTTACCCATAATGAAAGAACCCATAATCTATATTTTTGTAACTGTAAGCCCCTTCTCCCACTGCGCGACTCTCAATCGACGCGACTGCAACGCAACCCATGATCGTCTATAAAAACAGGACTTCGACGCGTCGTTGACTCGTCAAATATATGCGATCATGGGTTGCGTTGTAGTCGCGTCGCTTTGACAGTCGCGCAGTGGGAGAAGGGGCTTACAGTTACACAATTATAGATTACTAGCTGTTCCCGCGTGCTTCGCTTCGCCTTAAAAAGTTTTCCCGTGGGAATTCCGGGATAAAAAGTAGCCTATGTTCTTTCCCAGGGTCTAGACTGCATGTATACCAAATTTCATTCAAATCCGTTCAGTAGTTTTGGCGTGAAAGAGTAACAGACAGACAGACACAGTTACTTTCGCATTTATAATATTAGTTAGGATGGGTTATTTCACTTTGGTCTCGAGTAAAATCGGGTCCTACGGTAGTTTAAATTAAACATATTCTTTAGCTTTGTGAAGCGAAAACAAACAAATTAAACATACCTACTAGCATTCCTGAGCACCAGCAGAAGCTGCGGAGTTATTTAAAACGATCTGCATCTTCTAATAAATTAAAGAAGATGCAAAATATAAGCAACTCTTACTTACAAATTTCAATTTAGCCAACCAGTGAGTAAAGGGGACTCTGGTACTTAAGTGGCTCAAATGAAAATTAAGTGAACTCATAAATTTACAATATTCCAACCAAGATACCGGGCTGATGTTTAAACAACTTTCTTCTTGAGGACGGACTCCTGAAATTTTCCCGTTTTAAATGAAGATTTCTGTTATGATTGTTGTTATAAATTTTGTTTAAGTACCTTCACTGTCATCGCTTATGTAGGTACACACCTTGTTATTATTTAATTTTATACCTTATGTATAACTTACTATTTTTTTAAATATGAGTCGGGTCCAGTGGGTCATGTGATCATGTCATAATAGCTACCCACTGTAAGCCACAAATTACACAATCACTTTTGCAACATTAACCTTGAATAATGTATTTCTTTAAAAACACTAAATAACTTTATTTATCACCTCATAAATTGACAAATAACTTGTTTCCAAATAATTGACCCAAATTTTACCATTAATTGGCTGAATTCGCATGTGTTTACAACTGCCGCACTGAAATTTAACGAATAAGTCATGAATATTTATATGCAATAATCCACGATATCACTCATTACCAAATAGACTGGTAATGAGAGTCTTAAAGCAAATACAGACGAATTAAATTTACTCGTAAAATTGCAATTTATAGGTCCCGATGCATTAATATTTCAGTGAAGCACACGGTTTATTGTAAAGCTTTGGTACATAGTGAAACGAGAGAAGTGGGGTTACTCTTTAAGGTTATTCACGGTATTACAAACTGTGTCTATGCTGTGGGGTTACCACCGAACAAATAATAACAATCACGTCACTCGTTTATCAAATCTGACGTAACTAGTATGGATCTGAAAGATATTTGACAGGCGAGAGACGCTTCTTTTGGATTGTTAATTTCTAATGTGTCAGTGGTGGTACGGTACCTGTGCCATTCTCTGCAGGTGTATTGCGAAGTGATTTTCACAAGCGATCGAACGACGTGATTAGTCTAAACTTCAACATTTAATTATGAAGTTGACACTAATCCTTTTGTTCGTAAGTTCGTCAGTATGAGTTCGCGATATCCCTTCCGGGTTTCATCTAGATTCTAGAATGTCATAAAGTAGCGGTATGTTAGTGCCATCCGTTATACCCACCCACCGATAAATTTTAATATTTGTACAATAAAGAGTTAAACAAAATAAAAATAAATAAATCATATCAAGTTCGAATAAAATACATCAAAAGGTAAAAATTATATTGCAGTACATTTACGTGGCATTTTAATTTAGGTTATTTATTCAAGGGTAATTGAAGTTATAATACTTTCAACAAGTCAAGTTGTGCGGAATGAATAAAAAAAATCAATAGAATCAACAAACAACGCATTGATTTCCCTCGAGCTTTGACTGACCACAGTTCGCTGAGTGAAGCCAGGAAAATGGTCAAGAATGAATACTGTCAGCCGTATCATCTGTAAGTTACTGATATATTTTTCTGACTGTAACTTTATCTAGAGAATTACCAAAAAATTGTCAAAAGTCTACATACCAACCACAACCACATATACAATTAGCCTGCCGTAGTCAGAGTCATTCATTAAACTTGATGGTGACTTAACAACGAAAAAAAAGACAAGTAAATTTTCAATTAATATGAATTACTTTAAATGACGTCTCTGAGGACGGGTGTTAAGATGTTTACATACATACATTATGCTCACGACTATAAACCCCGAAGGGGTAATCAGAGGTGACTCACAACCAGGCCACCCGCTTTTCGCTGTACATTTGTACCTCACATGATAGGTTTCAAGCTGTACTGCTGTTTTTGAATGAGTACAATGCACTTAAACCATATTTAATTCTACACAAAAACCTGCATAGAGAAATGGCCACATACGGGGCTGCGCGACTATGCAATAGCGGACAGAGGACTTAGTACTTTTTGGATAGTATCACTTTATCCACCGCTTACGGTGATATTATATTGCAGCAAATAGGTAGATCTGATAAAATTAAACTTTTATATTACTTAATTAGTTTAAGCCTTTACACTGTTTGTTTAACACTCACTCTCAAATCTCTAAATTAAATTTTCATAAAGTGTCGGCTGCCTAGAACCTAGTTTCAAAAATGAATATAATTACAACTAGAAACAGCTGATTTTATCGTTTTAAACACAAAATGATAAAACTACCGTGACAAGCGCTAGTCCAGATAAGAATAAGATCACAAGGGATTCAGCAATTGAATAAGCAGATATCTACCCCTATGTTGTGTTACTTTCATGGGTGTTTGGTGCTTGCATACTTGGCAGGAGACCAATCTAGCTGAAACACTGCTTTTCAGACGTATCTAAATAAATTGTCTGCATAAACTAATGTATTTGGTATGCATTGAGGTGAGTATTAAGTGGGTAAGCAAATGCAGGATTCAGGCGGTTCTTTAGAATAGTAAATTTATGTTTTATTGTTGCAGTGGTCAGTATACATAATATACATTTAGCTGTTTAGGCGTGCACCCAAACCTTCGAAAAGGGGGTGAAGACAAACATTGCGCAAGCCTGCACAATACGAACACAATTAATACCTGTAATGCTTTATTGTACGACTTCTTAACACTGAAAAATTTTTATCAGTAAAGTCATCGATATACAGTCAAAGTACCGTATATTTTTAATTGTTTATACTGAATTGTGATCTACTAAAGGTAAGGTATCAAATGGAGTGACACAGTCCTGTATAAAGGTTTTGTGTTTCCAATATAGAAAATTGTAACTTACCTAATACGGGTAAGTGATAAGAAATAAATATTATGAAGCTCAATCGTATAAAAGAGTGCTGATCAAGCAGAAATATAGGTATGTATATTTTATTAGTCAGACGGAGAAATAGGTCTAACTAAATCAATGATTTGTAAAAAGCTGACGAAGATACCGGTAAAGATGAAGGACGATATAATTCGCTTATTTTCCCTTGTAAAGACAAGGGAAGATATTTTTTTTTGTTGAAAATAAGAATACCCTTCATGAATAAGGCTTTACATTCACACAACAGCCTGCAGCCGCCTGGCACAGCTGAAAGTTATTTTTCGTCGTGTTATTTTTGGCTCAAACTAATATTTTCAGTAACTTCGCTCGTCTGAAAGCAATTACACTAAGTTTATATTTCGTTTAGCATTTAGGCCGTTCCGTTTTGCGAACAATTGCACGTTACGCCGTTTTGTTAGCGGCGCGGCGCCTATTAGATTAGTTTGCCAGATGGCCAATATTCTTACCCCCTTATTCAACGTCTTATACTACCTGCAAATAATTTTTACCGTTACGATGGTTCAGTGCAAAAAATGCAAACTGTTTTTGTCTTTAAAAGGCGTAAGCTCAAACGAAACTCTAAAGTGCAATTCATGTGAGAGTTATTATCACAAAAAGTGCGTACGTAATGTGAAAACATTTATTGAACTAGGAAAATGTGAAGATTGCTCAAAAAGTTCCCCAATGCATACTCCAAAGCTAAGCATTGATCCCTCAAAGGTGACTACAGAAGGTATTTTAATTGAAATCAATAAGAAACTCGAGATCCTGTACAAAATGCGGAAGACCCTTGATGAACTCACCGAATCGGTTGACTTCTACGCCGAGCAGTATCTCGAGCTGATGCAGTTCAAGGAAAATAGTGAAAAAAGAATTAAGGCATTAGAACAGAAGAATATCAATTTGGATGTAACCTGGCACTCGAAGAACGTATTGTGGCCTTGGAAAGCAAGGACAGGGAGAAAAATATTGAGATCGTGGGCTTAGAAAAGATAGAAGGAGAAAATCTGAAAGAAACAGTGTTAAAAATTGCCCAGAAGCTGAATCTGGGTTCAAAAGAAATTCATGAAGTCAGGAGGGTAGGAGCCGAAAGGCCGAACAATGCGGAGCAACGGCCGCGGCCGCGCCCGGTCGTGGTTACCCTCACGTCCCGCGCCGCGCGCGACCAGTGGCTGCTCAAGAAGAAAACTCGCTTAACCAATGCGGATATTTACAATAATCAGAGCTCAAAACCCATATACATCAACGAAGATATATCCAAGCGGCAACGCCAGCTGTTTTGGTTAACGAAAACCGACCTAAAGAGTAAATATAAATACATATGGATAAACAGAGGATGTATACTAGTCCGCAAGGACGATGAACACAGAAAAATCCATACCATCAGGTCAGAACAGGACATAAATCGACTGATACAAAGTGGCGAATAGCGTTTCAAAATACGCGCCAAGATTAAATATTACTAGAATGATTTATTATTCTTAATGGGTAGCAGTTTCATGGACTTTCAGGAGGAAACGCAATACAATAGATTTGTAGATACGAAGCTGTGGACTACACATCTTAATGGTACACAAAATAGCTTAAATATTATACATATCAACATAAGATCTATGAGAAAAAACTTCAACGCATTCTTGATCCTGATTAGTCAATGTCAAAAAAAGTTAGATTTAATTATCTTAACAGAAATAAACATAAAAAAGGAAGAACTGCCTATGTACAGGATGGACGACTTTGACATGTACTCTAATACCAGAGAAATAAAACGTGGAGGTGGAATATTAATATATGCGAAGAAAGAATTAAACTTCTCGGCTTTCAGCCACAATGGAGCGGCTTCCGAGATTATCCAAGGACAATTAAACACAATGGACCAAAAAGACATTCACATAGTAGCCGTATACCGACCACCGAAAACCAACAAACTAAAATTTACTGAGGAGCTACACAATATTATAAAAAAACTACCTAAATACTCGGATGTTATCGTGGTGGGTGATACCAACATCAACCTACTAGACGAGACTTCATGCAGAGCTAAAATAAAATATAAAAACATGCTGTACAGTCAAGGGATGGATTGCCTCATCAACGACGTGACGCGCGAGGAGATCGTGAATGGACGAGTGACCCGGAGCTGCCTCGACCACCTGTGGGTGCGCAGCCGCCGACCCGTGCCGGCCGCGCACCTACTCACCACCAAGATCGCGGATCATTACCTGATCGGTGCTACGATATCGATAAGTGACGACCCAATATTAAGTGATAGTGCAAAGTCTAAATGTGATAAAAAAGTGTTTCTGTGTAATAAATTAATGCGACAAAATTTGGATGCAGTGAATTGGAATGAGTTAAACGACTGTAAGTGCCCTTTATTATTGTATGAAAAGTTATGTATGACTTTTGGTAAAATATATGAAAACTCTAAGTTGCAAAGTACAAGTAAAAGTAAACGATTAAGACCATCATGGATTGATAATAAGCTAAATTCTAAAATTTATTACAGAGATCAGCTATTTAGAAAGTGGAAGGATAATCCAAAATGTATGAGCTTAAGGTTAGAATATACAAAATTTAGAAATAAGTTAAATAAATCAATCCAAGCTGCTAAGAATAAATTTAGACAGGAAGAACTAAAAAAGTGTAATAATGATGCAAAAAAAGTATGGTCTCACATTAATAGTTGGTTAGGGAGGGAAAAACCTAAATTGGATGATGTAATCTTAAAATACCTATCGGGGACAGACAGTTTGGTAAATATTTGTAATAACTTTACGGGTACGTTTACTGAAGAAATACATAATATTAAACATAATTGTAATGAAAAATTCTTAAAAAGGGATAAGTACGTCCGTCCTAGCAATGTTTCCCTTCGATTTCGTAAGGCAAGTGCTGCTGAAATAGAAAGAATAATAGATAATATGAGTAACGAAAAATCTCCCGGCTCGGATGCCATTAGAGTCCAAGATATTAAATATGTTAAAAAAGACATAAGTCCGATTCTTGCTAATTTTATAAATATGAGTGTGCGACAAGGTTTGTACCCAGATGAACTTAAATGTGCCCTTATAAGGCCTATCTATAAACAAGGGAGTCACCTAGACTACGGTAACTATAGACCCATCGCCATCCTGTCTATTGTTAATAAAATAACGGAAAAGATAATAGTTAGACAAATAAGTAACTTTTTAGATAAACATAATATCATTTCGGATTGTCAACATGGTTTTAGGCAGGGTCGCAGCACATCAACAGCACTTAAGCAGTTCACAGATTATGTAAACAATTGCTTGGACGAGCGTAAACAGGTCGTTGCCCTTTTTGTCGACTTCAAAAAAGCCTTTGACACCCTGGGGCACGATCAGCTGTTACAAGCAATGGAAGAATGTGGTATAAGAGGACCATTAAACAACTGGCTAAAATCGTACCTATCTAATAGAAGTATGCAAACAGTGATCAGTGGCACTAGGGGGTCAGAGGCTAACATTAGGTATGGTGTACCGACCGGGTCCGTGTACGGTCCCGTTGGGTACATCATGCACGTTAACAGCTTAAGCAATGTAATCGAAAACTGTAAGATGTTTATGTATGCCGACGATACATGTTTGCTATATGCGCATAAAGACCTTCAAATTATACAGAAATGTATTCAAAAGGACCTAGAAAATATCATAAAATGGTCACACGACAATGGCATTATCATAAACATGACTAAAACAAAGTGTATGCATATATGCTCCCCATACAATAAGCCTAAATTAAATAGTCTAAGAGTTGTCGGTCACAGCTATGATTGTTTACATAGCAAGTGCTCAGATAGTATACATATGGATACATCTATAATTGCCTGTAACTGCGCAGATATAGAATTTGTAGAAAAGTTTAAGTACCTCGGTCTAACTATTGACCAAAACATGTCGTGGAAAACACACATAAATAATGTTTGCGCTAAACTAAGGTCAGCACTTGGTAAGATGTACCACTTACGAGGTGTAGTAAACAGAGCCACATTGTACTCTGTTTACTACGCACTCGCAGACTCAATACTGTCCTATGGGTTAAGTAGCTATGGATGTACTTTTCAAACATATTTAGATCAGATTAACTCCCTACAGATACGTTGTATGAAACTATTAGTGGATAAAAAAACGAAGAAAGCATGTCATGGAGAATACAATAAGCTATATAGTTTGTGTAAAATGTTACCTGTACAAGACAAAGTTAAGGCACTCATTGTTTTAGAAGAATTTAGTAGTGAAGAATTTAAAAACCCACTAACGCATGTCATAGAAACTAGGAATGTCCGTAATAAGAAACTGATTGTACCTAAAGTTTGTAACTACTATGGCTCACGAACTAGAAAATATCTTGTACCGAAAATTCTCAATAACCTACCAAATGAAATTAGAAACGGATCTTTCTCTAAGAATGTCTTTAAGTTGAAGATCAATAACTATTTACTTGCAAACCAGAATAATGTATTATAGTTACCTACCTAACTTGTAGATACCCACTTAAATGCGTAACCTATTGGTCTGAGTAAAAGTGGACGGGCGTGGTGTATGTATGTACCTACCTATACTACCTATTGTGCTGAATGCAGGCACCATACCCGCCTACCATAGTTCTTTATTTTTTATTGTTAGATTAAATTTATCTGTTGCATGTTAGTTATAAGTCACATGTAAGTAAAAGAATTTAGTTAAAGAGAGCATGTACTGCCAATAAACTACCTTGTAGTTTGGCGGTGTTTAGTTTTAAGTCAAATTGTATATATTTTTTTCTGAATAAATAAATAATCAATCAATCAATCATAAAAAAGTTACTGGACGGATTAGTTATTGAACTGTTTTGTCACTCTCTGTCAAAGAACAAATTGTTCTCTGTCAGAGAGGGACAGAACAGTTCAATAGTTAATCCGTTCAGTAACTTTTTTATGAATAAGGGGGTTATATTTTTTCTAGCTGCTTTTAACTCTCGTAACTTTTGTACTCGTTAGAAAGAATACTTAAAATAATATAAATTATTAAATGAATGATGATTGTACATAGTAGCTTACTAATTTTCAAGAGTTGTCTTTATCGTCTAAATTTGAGCGTAGTAATAGGGTCTATAAACTATTTTTTTTTATCTTGTTTCCATCACGGAAGATACAAGCAAGTTTAGTGTATAACCTCCTATATACTCTTTATAGTACTTACCTCCTGCCCCCGTATTTTGTAACTCCGAGTGGGGTTGGTTGGTATAAAATGGCTGACAACTTAGAGCATTATTAATTAATAACTTTTTACTGACTTATCTGATTTCACAAACGTTTATGTTGAATGTAAGGATATATTGTTAGGCTTCTTGCATATTTCTTTCACTAAGATTTTTGGTGTTTTCGGTTAATAAGTCTCTAAGTTGATACCAATTATCACCGGTTGCTAACTCTCAAAAAGTTACAAAATACGGGGGCTGGTAGGCCTCAATGCAAAAGTTCCACAAAAGCTGGAGGTTTTATTGTAGATACTACCTTTAAGCTTACATTCCGTCGCACCAATCGAAACTTATACAAAGTGAAAAAAAACTACCGAGGCGCGCTAACCCCCGTTTAAATTTTATATTTTCATCGCTTTTTATTACTCGTTTGGTACTCACTTTGTGTAGTGGCTTTCGGGTATGTAGGTCGAACGGCTTTCGTAATCCATTCGAATAAGTATGTAGAGAATGCAAAGTCTCTCTTGATATGTGCAAAGGCTTTATTACAGCTGCATTATCTTTATTTCTCTTTTGCATTTAGGGCATGTTTCACAATGCATGGCTAATGGCTACATAAAATAATTATAAAGAGTGACAGCATGTCTTTTATCCCACAGATAGCCATTATACAGACATTGTGAAATAGGCCTTTAGCACATTACTTAAGGACTCTTTTACGATACGATGTCATGCGGATACTGATACGTTAAATGATTAATGCTTGTTGTTATTCAAGTCTTTCTTTCTAGGATTCCGAATGTCTATTTATTATGTTGTCGTTACTGGAATAGCTCGACGCTCGACGCGTTAACACGCAAGCAATGAAAAAGTTCCACTAACAAAATACCGACACCAAATGGCCCCATTTTTTACACAATACTGCGATGCGATGCAATACAGCGCCACGCACCAATGGGCCCTTACCCTAAGGATCGGTCTTAAGGAAAACCGTCAAACTAGTTATTCATGGGCTCCTTCCTAGGAAACGGAAGGCAATTTACACGTCTGACGCCCGATCACGCGAGTATCGAGAGGTTGTATTTATAGCTGCGATAATAGGGAGCATTGCTTAGATTAACAATATACGTGCAAGATAGATTGTCAGTGCAAATGAAACGTCTCGCCTAATAACACCTCACTTCTACCATTGAGCTCGTATTTTCAATTAGTTCGGTAGTATATTTATGAATTTATTCATTGGTACAATGGACGTCGATAACGAAACGGCAACAATAATAATTTTGGAAATATTGGCCACTCCACAATCAGCTAGTTATTAAAAAACAAAGTTATGATTTGTCGCAGTAGAATAGCAGTGGTGCTTCACAAAAGCAATGGAATCGAAATTAATCTGCCGAAGCCATTTCTAACAGGAATTTATATTAAGACTCATCAAACGAAAAGTTGTGAAACTTGAAAAGCCGTCTTTTGATGGCGAACAGAATTGAGTAATCCTTTACATTCGGATCGGTACTTTGCAGTACAATAGACTTCATCAAGAGTAGCCGGCCCTTAAACAAAACAAGTCGCTTGAATGTTAGAAAACTATTCTAATGGAAATTTTAAATTAAATTAGCTCGTGTTCAAATGGCTTCATTAAAACAGATGATAGGTAATATATTTTAATCTTTGAACAACGTATTTATAGATGCAAGCATCTGCATCTGCACTGCAACCCCCTAAGAAGTATCAATGGTGACTCACAAGCGAGCCAATCGCTTTTAGCTGTACATCCAATACTCGTGTCATAGGTCATATCGCGGTTCTATAATGAGTATAAAGCAGGTTTACCCACGACCACGATGTTTTCTTTACAGGCAATAATTCTACAAAGTCGGTTCTCACACTATCACGCTGTGTCTTTCGTAAGATGAGATATGTTTCAATGTTTTTTTTTCTCTGTGTTGGACTGTACGTGTCTTCTTAGATACAAATGTAGATTATTTACAAGCAACGTTCGGACACGCGTTCACGCAACACGCAGCCTATTTGGGGGGGGGGGTGGTTAGGCCACTGGGCCTTTAAGCCATGTCTCTATTTTCAATAGTCACTGTTGCACTTTCACTTCTTCACTATATTTTATTGAAAGCGTGGCAGTGTCAAAACCACTATAGTCCACAAATTCTTGGCAATATTTTCCGCGGAGTAGACGGCGGCATATTCTCGGATTCCCTGCTGACCTCGGCGAGTGACGTCATCAATCTCCGCCATTGTTGCGCTCAAAAATCTGACAGCCGGCGGCTATTGTGCACTGACAGGGCAACATTGAGTGCGGAAATGTCCTGTGTTCTGCAATTTCAGCACAAGAGTTGCTTAAGTGCTGAAAAAAAAGGAATTTCTAAATGACTTTAATAACCTAGAGGTCCAATTAGTCGGTCCCAATTTTGTCCACAAACAAGGAGCAGAGAGGACTATATCACATTTAAGAAAATGACACTGCTCCTGTTTAAGTAAACCTTGTGCAATAAAATTGTATCGTCTAATAGAGGTGTGAGTAACGGTAAATTTTACTCGGTTACAAGCACACACGTCAACATACTTTAATATTGAAACCCATTTAAGTGGCAGGTTGATATCTGATTAATTAAAACTGATCTACCCTAGTCCTGTAAACAAAATTAATAATCCCAAAGCTTACCTTTTAAGCTATAAATAGCTCAAGAATGTCAATTTAATTTTATTCCAGCTGACTGCTTAGCTGAAATGTTCGAAATTGAAGATCTTTGTCAGGTGTAAGTATTCGTCCCCTCATTGTGTGTGGCACATCCCTATCCATACAATATGTATTTCGCCCGCAAATAGTTCATAAAGCTGCGGGTAGGGATGGGACACGAGTAGGGATGATGCCCAATTCTGGTCACTTCTAATCTAATCTAATAAGCAGAGATTTTTTAACTTGTATACTCGAAAAATAACTACAAACAGTTTTCTAATTATAAGGATATTTATGAAATTTACCGCATATAACGCTAGAGATAATAATTTCAACACTTCGTAGTCAAGATTTTTCTTAATCTACAAGACCATATTTTTTCTAAAGATAATCACAAAAGTTTTCTAAGTAGGTACCTATATCAAAGTCGGACCACTTTTTTAAGGTAACGGTGTCAGACATAAATATAAATATGTGGATACATGCGCGAGCAATGAAAACGTTCCACATAGCACCAAATTACTCTCATTAGAATTACCAACTAAAAACGTACATATTTTGTTCTAATTTTTATAAAGTGTCTCAGCGGAATTTTGGTAGTGGAACTTTTTCTTTGCGAGTAAGAAAATAAATAACACATTTAGCCCATCCCTAGTCCAGGGGTACGCAACCTTCGGGCACGTTGTGTGCGCACTTTGTATTCTGCTACCTGCGATAATGGACACGCGCGACGTCTTTATTGTACACTTTGTACTGTACAGTGTACAGTATTACACAGGACGTATCCAAGCTGCTGCGTGTGGGATGTCAGCATATTAGATGCCGGTTTTTGGGTAAAATAGACTACCTACTAATATTAAAAATGAACAGTTGCATGTATTTAGTGACTAACTCTATTATAATTATTATAGTTAGTTAGATAGATAGAATACGCTTTATTTGCACACCAACAAAGAATCAAAGGAACAACAAATTGCAACTTAATTAGGGTACAAAAGGCGGTCTTATCACTAAAAGTGATCTATTATTATATAACTATTATAGTTCTTTACTAAAATTGAAAGAAAAAAAATAAGTAAATCTATGAATTCCCATTTAAGTACAGTTGAAGAGAAACTTACAAAATCTACTAACCTGATTTGATTATCTTCCGAACTCCGTGAGGGAAAAACGTAAATTAATAAGGAAAGTTCCATTACTTCCATTCCGTTCGTGCTGTCTCGCAAAAAATGGAACAAAAGAACTGGGCTACTTTCGTAAAACGGTGAGTTGGTAACCCTAAGTTTTGTGGCTCAAAAGTTTACGATCCCTGACGCCGGTGACTGTCTTGAGTCAAGCGAGAAATTGAGCCACAAACAGAACTAAACATTGCTGTCCGCCGATGTTATTTTTTTTTCTTTTTTACGCCACTAATTATAGCCTCCACAGCGAATTAAGAATGCGAATTATTTAAAGTTACTTAGCGAAAATGCTAAGTAAAGTTTATTTGTAAAGTTATTTTGAGCCCCTATGATTTGTCTGCCGTACACTGTAGTCATTTTGGCATTGTTTGAGATATTATTTTACTATAAACCCACATTTATCATATAATGAGCCATATCAAAATTTATTACTTAACGCTGTGAGCTGTGAAAAAGTCGTAAAATCTGTGGAGCCAACGTAAAGATACGAACTTATTAACTGTGGGTCAAACATTATCGTTATTTTTCATTACGTATAAAATACAACCTGTCATATAGTTAGGTTTAATATACTCACTAATCCATTTAGAATCATAAGTTTATTATATATAGTATATTGTTAAAGCATAAGCAATATTTTTTTACAGTTATTCTAGTGATATAAGTATTTCTTAAAATTTATTGTCTCACATACCACAAAGTTTCCCAATTTAACCTTATTTTTACTTAACCCATATTTATTTAAGTATAGTTTATAATTTGGGCATTAACTTGTGTAATCCCTGATAAGATGGACAAAGATTAATGTAGGACCAGAGGTAGAGTGTTTTTTTCTGGTCAGTCGTAGTCATAAAATTACTCTTTCATCGTATTTGTTTAGGTATACGACTAGCACAGTTTTTGCAATTTTTTAAAACTATAAAAGTTTACGTTTTCTTCTGTCATCTTCTCATTTCATTGTCTGTCAAAAGTTGCATGATAGTTGATAGTTTCCGCTAGAGGCGCCAGTTTGTATGCGAAAAAACGTAGTTATACTTTTTTAATTTCCGACAATCTAACAAACGTGTACTACCTAGACCCTCTGTACGCAGCTTCACGCTCAACTCTGTCGACATGTTCACCTAAGGTTTGATACAGCTTCAAGCATACTGGATCGTGTCTGCCTTCAAGTAAACTATATAAACTTGTAATGTAAAGCATAGGTACTATTTGTCATACATTTTCAATTCGGACCGCAATGACAATAACACTTTCAAAGAATAACCCCACAGCAGTTTGTATTCTGAGCATGCGATTACTATAATTTATGGAGGTCGGACAATATAGCTTTAGATCCCATCCATTCGCCAAAATATGTGTCAAAAAATATGGAAGAACGATATGACGACCCACGTCAAAGGGAATGTTTCAAATGGTGTATATTTGAGAATATAAATAAAGTTACAAATTTACATAAAATTTAGATGAACTGTAGCGGGGAAATGGGTTACATAAAATATGTATGGCGGGGCGTACATTAGTCGATGGTTACTTTTGTTTTTCGCATTTTAAGGTTCCGTATGTGCTTACCGTACCTGACTTTCCTCTTCAGATAGCAACAATTTTTTTTGCCTAAATAATGTAATGTTAAAAAATAATGCTCCATCTAAACGTAATAACCCTGTAAATACTATTGAAATATTAAAAACTAGAAAAAATTACTCCGAAGAAAAAGAAAAATCTCCTATAAATCGCTCGCTATCTCCCTTCGGGTGCCCAACGGGTCGGAACTAGAACACAGAAAGGTTGTCTGGAAGAGCATGCTATAAGGGACAAGATCGCCTTTTTAATCGTAATTAATTAGCTTTCTATTAAGTTACACTACAGTATTTCGAATACACATTATCACAATTTGATAGCAACTATTTTCTATAATAATCTGTCCAATTCCATCAGGGACTATCCTTATAGCATTTGAAGTAGCAAAAACCATTTTTTTTTTACTGTGACAGACTGAAGTGTTGATCAACATCAACATGTTTTGTTTTGCTACAAATTATTTTAATGTTTGTTATATTGTTTATTTCCATCTTTAATATTCTGTTATTTTTAAGATAATTTCTTTAAAAAGGATGTGTACGCCTATAAATGGTTTTCGCAACGAAATTGTTACCTATTAATTTATCTTTGTATTTTGTGTTGTGTAAACTGCTGGCGTTCCATATTTTATAAATAAATAAATAAACATGTTTCCGCTTAACTTTCTATCACGGATCCCTAAAATATAGCACAGTGGTTAATGCGCGAAAGGGGCAACACTGATTACATATCTTTGATGTTTAAAATCACGCGATGAATCGTAATCCCCTACCAAAGCTCGGAAATATGTAATTGAATTTGTGAGTGTGTTTTCATTATTGATTTATTTATACTCGTATGTGTACAGACATCAAAGTGAACCAATATTTGTTATGATGATCCTTATGAGACTTTAAGTGAATTAATTCTTCATTCAAAAAGCAATTTTCTTGTTTCGTATTTTTATGAAAGTGCAAAATCTGAAAAACTATTTACTGTGTCCATTTGAATTTAGTATATAGAATTTCATAGAAATAGGTATATAGGATAAGAAAATCTGAATTGACTGAAAAGGATGACGATAGTTTATTTATCTTTCAAGAAAAGAAAGGTAAGAGTTACCATATTTTCTTGGAACAGTGGGAGCATGCAATTCTAGATAGCTGAAAAAAATGGCCGGCAAACTATCTGAAATTCAATCTCATGTGAAATGGAGCTTTTACCTGCGTCTTGGAGTAGTGCTTTCCTTATTCTACCTGACAGCTTAAATGTAATCATTTGCATTTTACCCTTCTTGATTACCTACGTTACATTTTTGTAAAGGATATTCAATATTTTTTGCGTTCTCTTCAATTTGTTATTTTTATGAGTCAGCCTACACCTTGAGTGCATGTACCACGTAAAAACTGTAATACACTCACGGGTAATGAAAAAGTTCCACTTAAATAATACCGACACCCAAAGACCCCTATTTAATTTAACATTTAATTTAAAATTTCAACTATTTTAGTTGGTAATATCCTCATGCTCTATTAAATGTACTTCAATGTTGCAGAAGCTAGCATTTACCGTGTAGGAGTAATTAGGTGCTTTTCTCAGTGGAACCTTTTCATTGCCCGTGAGTGTATTATAGGGAATTGCGATTCGCACTGTAACCAATCAGGCAGCATAGTAAAGTTGATGCTTATACTTTTTTTTATTTACTGAGAGACAACCAGCCATACCTACATAGTTTATCAGTGTTCATTTATAACTATATAGGTAGTTTATTTGAAACCTAAAAAGTTGTTTTTTGTACATAAAAGTGCAATGCAGCAGACGATGATATTTTTTTCGCACGGTAGTCAGGTACCTATGTAAATGTATGTAGGTATGTTTTTTCTAATAAAATAATGTTAAACACAGCGTTTTTATGGATTGTTTGATCAATGTTGAGAGTTTTTTCCTCATATAAGCAAGTATAAATAAATAAATAAATAAATATGTGGGGACATCTCACACATGGCAATCCGACCCCAAGCTAGGCAGAACCTGTGTTATGGGTGTCGGACAGCTGATATATCTACACAAATACATAGATAGTAGATAGATAGATACTAAATATAAGTATATTATGTAATAATAACGAACAACGTATGCCTAAGTATATAGCGTCACAATGGTTCATGTTTACTTAAGAGCGGAGGGAATAAATCAGGAAATAAGGGAAAATATATGTTTCTCATTCTAGTTTATTCGCCTAGCGAGCGTAAGCCGAAAATCTAGGTGCGATTTTTGTTGTTTACGTTATGTTCTGTTTGAAGAACGAGGTATTAAAAATGCTATTCTATTTGGATTTATGAAAACGGGTGTGTTGTCGTGTTTCGGTGCAGAATCGCGTTTTTTTATGAATAACTAGCGCGTATCCTGTGTTTTACTACAGTTTTCCGTTCTAGTTAACAGCGTGGTTTTTGTTATTTACGTACCTACCTATAGGATGATTTATTGAACGAAACATAAGGTCATTAGGATTATTCTAAAGACAAAAAATACCATTTTAGACTTACACCACATGCCTATTTACAGATTTTTTATGTAAGCGAAAACGCAACCCAGCTAATTCGCAAAGAAACATTTTAACTTCAAGAAATAACCGTTTACGATTCAAAGGCTAGACATGCAAAAAGGACCTCAAGATAATAATGGTTGTCGTACCTAATCTCGCGCAGGGTTTATTAGGCAATAAGGGCGCAGGGCAGATAATGGAATTTAAAAGGGCAAAGTTTGCCATCACCCCGATAAAAGTGATTTGCCTAATCCACTTGGCAATTTTCTGGCTGACCGAGTTTTGGACTTTTGGTCACTATTGAAAACGATGTTACTGGTTCTATGGGGAAAGTGGGATATTCGCGGGAATCGTTTTGAATTGAGCGTGTAGTTAGCAACAAAATAATACTATATACCTTACTAGTACTCTTGGTATCGTTTAAAAAATGAGGTTTTATTGGAATATTATTTATTTATTCTACCTAGGTAGGTACTTAGGCCAGATTTTTCAATAGTCAGATAAAAGTTATGTGAGAAATAATTATGTAGCTGTCGCATATGAAGTTTGGTATTAGACAGTGATAAATATTATTCCTCTATCTGAGGTCGCCTTTATCTGACCATTGAAATATCAGCCCTAAAATATTTTAAATTTTGACTGTTTTTTTTCCTACATACAGATTATACTTCCCTTTCGTCTTAGTATACCACGAAGAGCTATTCTTTGTCTTAGCGTGTCGGTGACAAATCTTATACCTCTTCACTGTGGTGAAAGTTAATACTTTCACAATAGAAACTACTAGCTAATGTCAGTCAGAATATCGTCAGGCGCTGAACACGTGTAAATATCAGTTTTGTCGTAACTCGGGTAGGCTCTATCGTGCATCTTCGGATACTAGTGCTGAACTTGACATGCGGTCTACTCGTATTATCTCTAATCTCGTTTTGTAAGATATGAACTCACATGAAAAATATCGTCGATGGATCTTATACATATTACTACTTCAACAATAACAAACTGTTAATGACTTTTTCTGTTCACTTGTAATTTATTATTCGTGGATAACTTTTAGTTTTCCCCTCATAATTCCTTACGGCAAAAATAATGTCTCGTAATCAGTAGGAGATGATAACATTATCCGGCCGAAATGGCTATTCTAACAGTCTTTATATTAATTACGGAAATAAAAATGATAAATGGTTGTGATCTGAAACAATGGTCGCCGGAATCCTTATTTATTGGACATTCTACGTATTTGTCATCAAGACAAATGAATGTGAAACAATAATTCTAGCAGCTTGTATACACGATGGAATTTTATCATCCTGTATATGTAACCACAGTCCATAGTAACATTTAGAGTGGTTTCAAACCAGCGTATCAAAATATGCTATAACATTATATTTTTTATGTTTGTCTATCTGGCTAGAACATAGAACAAGAGTCCAGTTTCAAAGAGCTAGTTAGGAAAATTTCCCAAGATTTTCATTAAACGGAGCTTTTTTATAATTTCCGAAATAGTGACGTAACATTTTTTGCTGGCGGTTCAATGTACTCTGTCACTCTGTTTCGTATGACTTACAGGTCTACCCTGTATAGTGTGTATAGGTACGGTCGTTTTAGAATGCGAGCTTACGAGCTCTTTTTTTTAAATACAAGGCATCCTCAAGTTAGTACGTCCTTGGTCGGGTCATCTAAAAACATAGGTTTTTATAAATCAAACAACACAACTCGCATTTTTATACAGAATAGGATTCATTCATTCCATTAATTGTTATTTAAAATAACACAGGACGATGCAAAAAGGATATTTTTTTTTAAAAAAGGAGTCCAATAAACACTTATCTTTATAAATAAACATTTAAAAGAATACCTTGGTTTTCAAAAATGGGTTATGGGTAATTTTAGTTTAAAAAGTTGTCCTTGTACGTTATAACCGAGCCTAGCCCTTGTAACAAGAACAATTTTAAACAAAATTAAACGAATTTCTTTAATGTGTTGTTGATCTCCTCAATTGTTTCTTAAGTTTCTTAAGACCTATATAAATTCGTTTCTTAAGTATTGGCCAAAGTTCTTTCTTTCTTTTTCCCCATTCTTATCAACCCTTCCAATCGAGATCAAAGGTGACTCGAAAGCCATTATGAATTTGTCTCTTTGCATTTTCTCTTTATAAAGTCCCTGGCACTTAGTCCTTTTTATGGTCTTATAATTTTGTCTTTTAACCAACCACTCTCTGAACCATGTTATCATAATTTTAGGCTTCAATATATTGCAGACAAATTGCATGATTTCAAAATTCACCTAATGATTTTATTAATAGCCATAAAAAATGCCATTAGTAGGTATTACTCGTAATAGAAACGAAATGAAAGGAAGAACAGAAATGACCAACATTTATTTATTTATTTATTTAATAAATAAATAAATGTTGAAAGGAAGAACAGAAATGACCAACATGAACATAATGCATGAGCGGAACAAATGAACTCAGCAGAATGATGAATGATAAAGGACTTACGGAGCTCGATGAAGCAAAAACAGCTAAATTAATGAAGGACGACAGAAAAGGCGTCGAAATGAACCTAGCCGTGAACTGTGAACCTCGATCCCATGTACAGTAGCACGCAGATAAACGTGACCCCTCTTAGAGTGATCATCATCACGACCCATTACGTCCCCACTGCTGGGGCACGGGTCTCCTTCCAATGAAGGAAGGGTTTAGGCCTAGTCCACCACGCTGGCCAAGTGCGGGTTGGTGGACCCAAGTGCGGGTTGGTGGACAGCTTAGAGTGATACTGCTATTTAAATGGGGTTAGGTGTCTTTGCAGCCCACTTTAAGTACTTACATGAATAAAAATAATACGGTCAGATATTTCAAGTTAAAATTGTTAAATCATAATAGGTAGGTACCTGGTTCTAGTATCAGGTATGTATACCTACATAGTTGATGCAGCTAAACTATTTAAAATAGGTAGTTCTGCGCATATTTTTTGGAACATTATATAACCATTATATAAAATGTCTGCGTACACCAATATAATTATTCAAGAAAATATTTTAGATACCGGAAACAATAAGAAAAATAAAAAACCGGCCAAGTGCGAGTCGGGCTCGCGCACAAAGGGTTCCGTAGCAGCAAAATTACAGTAAAATCAACCTATCTCAAAAACTATAAGAGATACTTTGATCAAACCAAAAATCGTTGAAAGAGTTAATTAGCATGCATAACCTCTATTTTTTTTAGAATTTTATACCCCGTAGTTATAAAAATAGAGGGGGGGGGACATACTTTTTACGACTTTGAGAGCTGATATCTCAAAAACCGTTCACTTTAAGAAAAATGTTTTTTAGAAAACTTTATATCATTTTAAAAGACCTTTCCATTGATACCCCACACGGGTATATACATCGAAAAAAAAAATTTCATCCCTCAGTTACATGTATGGGGGGCCCCACCCCCAATTCTTTTTTTTACTATTTAGTGTCATATTTTTGTAGCGGTTCATACAACACATATTCCCATCAAATTTCATCACTGTAGTACTTATAGTTTCCGAGTAAATCGGCTGTGACAGACGGACAGACGGACAGACGGACAGACGGACATGACGAAACTATAAGGGTTCCGTTTTTGCCATTTTGGCTACGGAACCCTAACAAGGGCATTATTTACACAATAACAATTTAACTGCCATTAGCACATCTAAACCTCACTTTGTCTTGAATTGTGCGATTCCTTGAACCTTTTGAGACCAGATAATTTTTCATTCATGCTCTTTAATTAATTAATAGGTGACATCTAATTGTTTAACAGCTCTTGAGTAACAAATTAATCTTAGTCGAGGAACCCAGAGGAAAATGCAATAGAATGGAGCGGGAAGTGGGACAAAAACGGGAGAATTCTTTGTTTTGTTTGATAAATATACCGAACAGTAACGTTTCATGCTGGTGATATTAATGGAACAAACTAAGAAACTCTTCGTTAGTACTTTGTATTTATTCAGTAAAAAAGGACATAGGCATGAACTAATTACTTAGTGGTTTATTTATTATAAACTATATATGGGGACATCTGACACACAATATAAAACTGTCTGAACTGATATCAAGTAACCTTATAGGACAAAACATAGATTGCTGCAACCATCTAGAACAATTACTATATCTCTTTGCTCAGATAAAAATAAAAAACTCTTCTTCAAGAAACATTTACCCTTTCATATTTTCAACTACTTAAGCACTTACGTTTTTTCAATTTCTTTGTTCAGGTATTGCCGTCCAACAACTTTGCTCCTATTAAAAGGTATTCTTGGAAGTGGCTGCCAGTAAGTAAGGCTGGGCGCACACCTTGGGTTCATCATCAGGGAACCCGATATGTTTTCGGCGAAATATGATTATTATTATTCTTGTTTAATCCTTTGTAGACGCTTGTCAGTCGCAGTACATAATGTAATAATTAAATAATACACTGAAGTTCAAAATTGGTACTTATCTCACTTAAAATTTGCAAAAACTTCAAAACATCGGTCTCTAAAAAACTTGTAATAACAAAATATCATTATAATATTCATGTACTTTAATAAGTTTTTATGAAACGTTTCTATGACACTTACTTTTTAGAAAACCCTTATCTGGTTCGACCTGACGGACAACAAAGGTATACTTACTCAGCTTTAAGCAGAAAGGAGCTTCACCAGAGGGGCTTGAGAAATTAGTGTTGTAGAAAATACCATTTCATACTAGGTATTACTTATGTCTTAATTTTTCTCCCAACATTTTCAGACATAAGATCCTTGTCATCAAGGATTCAGACCCGACCCTCTAGTTACGTTTTACGTTAAAAGTTTACGTTTTCACCTGTCATCTCCATACATTATCTGTCAAAAGTTTCATGATAGTTTCCATTGGAGACGCCACTTAGTATGCGAGAAAACTTAAACTTTTATAGTTTTCGACAAACTATCATACCTGTACTAGACCAGCCGGACCCTGACTGTGGGTTTGCGGAGGCCCTAAACTGTACCGTGTTTCGGGCGGCCGCGCCATTACAGTTAAAAGTTACGCTCAGCTTGACCCCATTTCAGCACTTCGATTGGAAGTGTAGGCATCAGATTTTATAAAGTACGTACTTACCGGGTAGGTTAAGTTTAAATAGGTTGTTGCCAAGATGTGTGAGGCCAAAATTTATTATATGCATACTAAAACATAATATATAAAGACGAAATTTGTTTAAAAAACATGTTTACCCATGTGTTTTAACGGCTATTGGTATACAGCATGCTCAAAAAGTGAAAGGGGTGACTCAGCCCTTTATTCTGAATAACGATAACGTTTGTTAAAAAACAATACTCTCCATAGTAAAAGTAACTTGTCCTATAAAGTTGCTATGAAAAAGTAAAATATTGTTATGTAAATTTTCAAAAGGTATAAATTAAAAGTGACAGTTCTGAATGGTGAACTTAACTACAACTAAACCCTTTTTTACACCCTGTATAAAACTTACACAACACCCTATTTTCCTTACAAACCATAGTAATAACCATATTTCCCGTGGATGGAAATTATAGTTACAATTTATTATCACTCCTTTTGTGCCTACCATTATTTTGCGGTGTAATAGCAGGGTATGTTTTGGTTTTCGTAAATAATTTCTTATTCCACGAAAACATCCCATGTACGTTTTTATGTAGGGTTACAAACTGAAACAAATCTTCACCGCTCAGAAAGATGATTTAATAAATATGTTCCTATTAAAAATATATTAATATATTATTTTTTATCTCTTATCTATATCTAGTCCATCCATCCAAAAGTTCCAAAAGTCTGGAGGAGATCGCTATAAGCGATAAGACCGCCTTTTGTACCCTAGTTAAGTGTCTATGTAAAATTGTTAATTATTTCTTGGTGTACAAATAAAGAGTACTCTATCTATACCTATATCTAATGTTTTGAACCTACTTCAATAATAGTGTACGACCGAATGGCGTAGTGGTTAGTGACCCTGACTACTGAGCCGATGGTCCCGGGTTCGATTCCCGGCTGGGGCAGATATTTGTTTAACCCTTTCGTTCGCAGTGACAACCGTGTACAACATAGTAAACAAAAAAATATATTACAAAAAATATTTAAATTTATCACGTACAAATGAATTCATATGAAAGCATAAACAAAACGCAATTAGTAAAAAAAAATAAGCAGGCAAAAGTGCATGTCTTCTTTCTCTTTTTAGCAAGATGGCGTCACGGTTAAGAATCATGCGCGGATCAAAGGTAAATAATTCAAAATTTTGTACTAAAACTTAAAGTTTTTGGGTGTTGCGATTCCGTATTTTATTAGGATATAATAGGTGTATTGAATCATCATCAAATTATTTAATTTTATCCATAAATTATAAATTTACGAAGTTGTAAATTGACATGTTGTTTGTGACCAACACTGCGAAGTAACCTAAAAAGTAGTCTGGTTATTAAATGTTGTCCTCATACAACACTGCGATGCTTGTAGTAAAGTACTTGGTATTATTATGTTGTTACTATACAACACTGCTCACGACAACTACCTTTACTAACAAATAACTTTCGCTGGATTGTGGCACAAGCTTTTGCACTAACTGCATATTATTTAAACTATGAATGTATGTTTTAGGGTTCCTTCGAAAAAAATAATTATCAGGTTGTTATTTATTGTTTGCGCATGTTTATTTTTTGCTTTGGGTGGCTTTTGGAATGTGTTTTGGTATTTTTTGCTTCAGATTAAGCCACAATGGCAACGGACTCGTGCTATTATGGCACTGGTTCCTCCTGAAAATGCACCTTCATCAGACAGCAGTAGTTCCTCAGAAGATGAAGTAATTATACAGGATCCTAACCCAAGTAATTTGGATGATGATGACGTTACCTACTGCAGTTCAGAGCCAAGGTCTTATCCCTCCTCTCTAAATGACCTAGACATTAGTGACAGCGATAGAAACCCCACAACACATAACGCGTTTCTATCAGATGAAGAGACTATTCCATTGTCACCTGTCATCACTGAAATGTTTCCTACTGGTCGCCCGCAACAACAACTTCCATTCTTAAATTCGGTGTCTTGTCTCCATCAGCAAACTCACCGGTCGAGAGAACCACAGCTACCACTCGGTCAAAGAGAAAAGCAAACATTGCACCAAGGATTGTGACCAAAAAACGAAAGAAGTATGTTAGAAAACCACTAAAATTCAAATTCAAAAATGCCAAGTTTGATCACGCAGCTAAAGTAGAATCTCCGCAACTTCAGCATTCTTCCAACGGAACCCTCAAATCTCCTCTTAGTTACTTTCAGCAGTTCTTTTCAGAGGATATAGTTGAACTAATCATAAGCCAAACGAACTTATACTCTGTTCAAAAGAAAGAAGGTGCCAAAAATATTAACGTCACGAATGATGATATAACCGATTTTCTGGCCATAACTATTATGATGGGGGTTATTCAAATGCCAGCCTACAGGGATTATTGGAGCAGTTCTTTAAGATGCCCCCAAATTGCTGATGTCATGACTTTGAAGAGATACGAAAAAATACGGCAATTTCTCCATTTTGTGGACAACACTGATACGAATGATGACCGGTACTTCAAAGTGCGACCTGTGCTAGAAAAAGTTCGTCGCAATTGCTTGCTCCTCGAAGAAGAAGGCCGCTATAGCGTAGATGAAATGATGGTTCCCTACAAAGGAACAAGAGCTGGTAGCAACCGTCAATATTTACCAAAGAAGCCAAAGAAGTGGGGATTTAAGATCTTTGTTCGTGCAGGAGTTTCTGGATTGATATACGATTTTATCCCTTACGGCGGTGAAGATACTTTCAGAAACTGTTCATTCACTGAATACGAAGATAGCCTGGGCCTTGGAGCTAAAGTAGTGATTGCTCTTTGCAAAACTATACTCGGAAAACCAGCGACAGTCTATTTTGACAACTTTTTCACATCGCTCGAGCTCATCCACCATCTGCGTAATGAGTATGGCATTTTTAGCCTAGGAACGATTAAAAGTAATAGACTGAGAGGATGTCAAGAAATGCTAATCCCAGACAAAGAGTTTACCAAGAAAGCCAGGGGTTCAAGCCAACAAGTTGTCTGTAACGACCAGAAGGTGGTTGTGGTCAAATGGCTTGATAATAAAGTAGTCACTCTAGCAAGCTCTTTTGTTGACTCACACCCCAAAGAAAAAATCAAGCGATACTCAAAACAAGAAAAAAAAAAGATAGACGTTGAGTGTCCCCAAATTGTGAAGCAATATAATGCTCATATGGGAGGCGTTGATTTAGCTGATATGTTAGTATCACTGTATCGCTCAAACTTTAAAACCAAAAGATGGTATATGGCCTTATTTGCCCCGGGCACTTGACATTTGTGTTAACAATGCCTGGCTGCTTTATAGAAGACATAGTCAAGATGACAAAAAAACACTGACTTTGAAAAAATTTCGAGTAGAGCTGGTAGCAGAGCTGCTTCAAAAAAATCGCACTCGGCAAACGGCTGAAACGAATGAAAATCAGGTGGCATTAAAGATAAAAGCTCTAGTTGCCACCTGATTCAGTCAGATATGACAATTTAGGACACCTACCAACATTTGTAGCGCAAGGAAGGTGTAAATATTGCAAAAAAGGCTACACTAGTGCTTTTTGTCAGAAATGCAACCTACGGTTATGTTTATTAGAAAAAAGAAATTGCTTTTATCATTACCACGCTAATCAATAAGTCTTATTTTATTTAAAGTGTTATTTTGTTATTTGTCTTTAAATAAAGTCTGATCCAACAAGTATAATTTGTCATTTTACTTCATTACTAGCTGGCCCGACGAACTTCATAGTACTTCATACCGCCTCTTACCCTACCGTACCCTACCCTACCATATACCAACCCTACCTAACCTTCCTACCCTACCTAACCCTACCTACCCTACCTACCCACCTTAAACTACACTACTCTACCCTACCATACCCTATCCTACCCTAGCCTACCCTACCCTACACTACCCTTCTTACATTTTAAACCTTCCCTGGACTTCCACGAATATTTTAAGACCAAATTTAGTCAAACTGGTTCAGTCGTTCTCAAGTTTTAAGCAGACTAACGAATATCAATTCATTTATATTCATATAGTTTATAACTCTATGCACGCCGCAATGTTGGTGGCAAACAACATACATAGAAACATGATCTTATTAGAAAGCTTCGCAATGTTGTATGTCACCAACATATGTTTTTTTTTATAAATAATAATGAATTATTTTTTTTGGCATTTTTCTAGCATAATTTATACCTTGATAATACCATTAAAACCAATGAAATATTTAAAAAATGATTTTTTTTCTCCTGCGAACTAAAGGGTTAAACACAGATATTTGTTCTCGGGTCTTGGATGTGCCCGTAAAATGGCAATAGGCCCGCCCCCTATTACATTGGGACTAACATAACACTCTGGCGAAAAGTGGGTGCAGCAATGCACCTCTGCCTACCCCGCAAGGGAGTACATTAGTACAAGGCGTGAGTGCGTGTTTTTTTTTTTTCAATAATAGTACCTAATTCCTAAATCTTGGTAGTTTGAATAAAACACGGACCTCCATCATAAAAACCATCAATATATTTACACAACTTTTTACAATATTTACACAAAGACAATTTTCAAGTTGATTATCGCATAGCGTATTTACATTTCGCGGTCTTCACAAGAGATTATAATAAACAACAAATCATTTACATACTACAGAGAAATCAGGCAAATATCGTGTATGTTTTGTTTAAATATATTCAGATATGTTATTTTTATTTAAAATCTAAACTGTGAAACACCAGCTAACAGAAACATTTTAACGATAAATACATAGATGTAAGGAATGACAACAAGAAAAGTTTAAAATCTAGTAGGTCCCTTAAAACATTTAACACTGGTCCTTTTATCTTTCGACTGAAATAAATAAATAAAATACAACTTCAAATACACGTCTCGTGTAATTTATTCATATATCTTTAAATTTGTTTACTGTTAACGAAAATTTAGTTACATTTTAATATATTAAAAATAATAATAAAACCGTAATTTCTATCCAATTTCCAAAGTATAATAATGCATAATTTATCGGGATATCTAATAAAATAATTATATTTTGACCGCAGCATATCCAGAACTGCTAATGTTTAGGTAAGTAGGTAGTAAGTATATACATTTTAAATTGTATAATGAATTTTTCTACATATCAGTCTGCCGTGTAAATACTTATTCTATGCATATTGACGTATGGTTCAGATCACATTGCTAAGTGGGTTCCTCGAGTTTTCCAGGCGGGTATATACTGTCATCGTCTGTATTTATATTGGAATTAGGTGTCATTTTGAGTGACGTACTAGGAGCTAATAATGTGACCAAATCTTCGTCGACCGAAGTCAATTGGGAGTATTGGGTTTTCGGAAATACGCTGCGTCGTTTTCGTTTTCTCACTTTCAGCTGAAAAAAATAATTCAATTAAAAACACTTCACAGAATTTGTGAGACTTCGAAATGAAAACTTTTTGAAATAAATTAAGTTAGTAGGTATAACCGAATACAAAAACGGATCAGTTTGTGATCATGTTTAATTAAATTCAATCAAATGAAACTTGATATCTTTCAGTTATAACTTTGCAATGATCTATCACTATCATCCAATAGAAATACCACATTTTGTTCAACAAAACTCCCACCGAAGACTCACTTATACTGCGGCTCCGAAGCAAACAATTCGCACCTATTGACATTCCCACCAATAAAGGACACACAAATTCACTTACCCGCACGACGACGGCGATCGTAGCGAGTGCCAGCAGCGCCGCGCCCGCGCCCCACAGCGCAATATTCCGCCCCCAAACATCCGATGGGACCTTCGATTCATCCACGAAAAACGACGCCGTAATATGCGACCCGAGGCTTTCTGAAATACGCCTCTTCCCCGCAGATGTGCCGTTCAAGCAGCCACCTATGAACGAAAACGTTTATTTAATAACTTATGTACGCTCTCGAGCTCGACTACGCTTCATTAAGAGCGTTACTTTGTTATTTGCCGACCCATTGTGTGTATGACAAATACAAGAAACCAGATTTCAAATTAAGGAATCGGATTACGTTTCCACGAAAAGCCGGCGGGTTTCTCCGAATTTCGTCACACAGAAGTAAGTGGGTAAAGCTAGTGGACGTAGTTTCATCGATTTCCTTCACTGGACAGTAATAGTGCCTTTTCTGAGAATAGTAGTAAGTTATTACGCAGATATTTCTATGAAAGTAGAATAATGTAGCTGAGAACGAGGAAAGCGTTTGAATAAAAGAAATGTTACCGATTTCTTTGTCGCAGTGACAGCAGTCCGTAGTCTGGTTGTTGCTCAGATAAAATGAGACCATCCCCTCCGTGCAGCAAGGCAGGCACTTGTGGTTCACTCTGGGAAAAAAAACCATTTATTTAGTGCTATGGAAAGCTTTAAATAAGTTTCCTGGAATAAAATACAGGTTATCTTACGTACATATACATTCGGAAGAGCTTTTTATTGGTACGAGTACTTAACAAATAAAACGACCGCCTAGAGAGAAGCGACTGTCGCAAGTCGAACATTCTGAAGACATACGGCGCTCTAAATCCACTTACAGCAATGTACTTCGAGAGAAACTAAACGAAACCATTTGCATTTGCATTTATAAGTATCTCACCTATCTAAACCTGTTCACCAACCCGCACTACGGTCCACCAACCCGCGCTAGGGTCCACCAACCTGCATTAGGCCAGCGTGGTGAACTAGGAGACCCGTGCCCCAGTAGTGGGCACGTGATGGGTTGTGATTGTGATGATGATGACTCACCTATCCAAGCGCAGCGGGTGTGCGCAGGTGACGCAGTTAGTGGGTCCGGGGCCGGAGCAGGAGCGGCAGGAGTCGTGGCACGGACGGCAGCTGCGGCCGCGCGGCTCGTAGTACTGCGAGCTGAGGCACTCCACGCACAGCCCGCCGTCCAGCGCGAAGTGCGGGGGGCACGCCGTGCAGCGCTGGGGGCCGGCGCCGCGGCAGTCCTGGCAGTAGTGGTGGCAGCGCCGGCAGCTGCTCTCCCACGGGAAGAAGTTCTGCGGGCACTCCGGCCGGCACTCGCCCGCCGCCAGCCGCCAGCCGGGCGGGCACGACGCGCACTGGTCGCGCCGCGGGCCCGTGCACGTCTCGCACGACAGGTAGCACTTGGAGCACGTGCCCTCGTCCGGGTAGTAGCCGGGCGCGCACGCCACGCGGCACGTGCCCGACTGCAGCCGCAGCGCGCCGCCGCACGCCGTGCAGTTCAGCCGCGACACGCACGCCGTGCACGCGTGCGGGCAGCGCGCGCACCGCCCCGCCGTCTGGTACGAGCCCGGCCCGCACTCCGCCACACACCTAAAAGTTTCCGCCGGTTAATAAATTGAAATGTTAAACGAGTTCGAAAGTTGAGTTGATAAGCCAACGAAACTTGCCTCGACCCCAGTAGTAGAAGAGGACTGCCGCAAGTCAGGCAATCCCATTCGTTTGGCCCGCCACATTTCTCACATGTCGAGTGACAGTTTTTACATCGACCTCCTTCGTGATATTCGTCTGTAAATTAAACCGACACTTTTATTGAGACCGCTGAGTGAAACTTTAATATTTTCTGCTATTACGAACTCGACGTTATGCGCTAAGAGAATAATAAACTAAGCATTAAAGAAATAGGTATTACTTAGAAAATGTAATCTTAGGAGAAAGGGATTACTCACTGGTGTCGCATTTCTCGTTGCCGTCCGGGATACAGCTCCCGCCCTTACTAAGAATCCATTTATCTTGGCAAACAGAACAAATGGCACTCGTACAAATTGAACAACCGATTGGACACCTAAAACAACAAAGATTACAAAGAGTCGTTTCAGTAAGGTCATAAGATCTTTTAAACAGAAAATGCATTAGAGTAAATAGAACTCACTGTGAGCACTCCTTTTTTTGTGGGTCAGCGTAGTATTTGACGGGGCATTTGGCGTAGCATCTTCCATTTAGTGCGTAGTTCCCGGGCGGGCACGACACGCACTGCGCGGCGCCCGGGCCCGCGCAGGTCTCGCAGCCCGAGGCGCACGGCGCGCACGCCAGCCCGTCCCGGTGCGTGCCGGGCGGGCACGACGCCAGGCACGACCCGTTGTATAAGACATAGCTGTGAGCGCATGACGCGCACTGGTCCGCCTTGTCCGTGCACGTGTCGCAGTGTTCTGCGCACGGGAAGCATGCGTTGGCGTCAGGGTCTTCGTAGTAGCCGTCAGGGCACTGCTGCAGACACACTGCTAGATCCACCACCAGCAGGTGAGCCGGCGCGCACGTCAAGCAAGAGTCTTGTCCCGCCCCCGCGCACGTCTCACACGACTCGTGGCACGGCCAACACACCCCCCCTTGGTTAACAAAACTACGCGGCGGACATCTAGACACACAGGAATTATCCAAACGGTAATGTTTGCATGCGACACACTGCGTCGGCCCCTTCCCGTAGCACCCCTGCGAATCACATTCCGGGTCACAAAGCCTTTGAACTTGTTTATCATTAGCGTCAGCCAACACATTTTTCCTCTGCGCGGAGGGAATATTCTTCGGGTTAATGCGCCTGTCGGAACCTCCGAGTTCTATTTCATTGAGAAATTGAGAATACTCGGAAGCGTCGTAAACATCATTTATATGATACGCTTTCTCCTCTTGATATACATTTTGAGTGTTATAATAAGTTTTATTTCTTATCCTAATAGGGTTGATGGCTGTGCCGTAAAATATAAGTTGCCATTTTTTTAGAACCCCCGGCTGAGTTACGTGATTATTTCCGGCGTTTAAAATTTGCAAGGTCCATCGGCCCTCGGCACTCTCGCCCCAGAAGTGTACGCTGAGGAACGGCCAGTCATCGAAGTTGGAGCTCGTGGCATCGTGTGTGCGCTCGAATAGAAGAGTGGACGTCGTGCCCATCGGTGACGTCAGCAGTATTCGCAAATTTCCTCGCGGGAAAAAGCTTAGTGAAATCTTGCACTGAACGTGTTCCAAATATCTGACCTCATTTACGGTGCCGCTACATCCGTTGACGTCCATGTGCACAGATATAGTGTAGCCGAACGAGGTTTCAATGGACTTGTCCTCGTTTATTTCTTGTGACTTGCAAATATGTTGCGGAGGGACGGTGGTCCATTGTTCGGCGAGGGTGACCATTTGCGACGCATCCATCAGGCCGTACCCGAATTTGTGACTTACTTTTCTTTTTACTCCGTTGACGATCCATCCATCTTCTTTTTCTAAAGGTTGTGACCTGGACGTCATGACGATGAGATGTTGCATGTCGCGCCACGTGAGCAGTGAGTTGGCCTCGAGCGCGAGTGCACAGATGCCGGCGGCGAGCGGCGCGGATGCCGAGGTACCGGTGTGATCAACAGTGCATATATGATCTGGTCTCAACTGTACATCCATATCTACAGTAGCTACACTCTTATCCCTCCCTGGGGTCCCAGAGCTGTAAGTTGAAGCTATTGTGGAAGAGCACTCTTCTAAATACCACGGCTTGTACCCGCCCTGAGTGGCACTCGACACTGATATAGTAAAAATACTGTTCGCGTATCCATCACAGTTGCACGAATCCGTATGTCTGCCACCGTTTCCGGAAGCCCATATAAAAATTGACCCTTTCCCTCCCCGTCCATTAGTCACTCCATTAATAAAGGCTCTGAAAAAGATAATGTCGTTAAAATCGCATTACTTATTTACCCATAGACTTTATTACCCAATTAACAAGCCTTATTATAGAGCGAGTTTTACGATTTATAGAGGGATAGGTATAATTTAACACTTTTTAAAAAAAGCTACTAGTATGTAGTGTAGCGGCTGCTGTAAATTGGAATAAAATTTAACAGTGAATCAATACCTCCTAGCCAGCGGCCCCGGCCCATCCACCGTCTTCCCATCATCCTCGGGCCCCCACGACGCGCTATAAATATCAATGTGATGTGGATTGAAAGCCAACGCTTGCGCTTCCACTACGTCGTTGACTAGCCCGTCTAACATCCTCACTCCCCCAATGCTAGCGTTGTACGCTATGCCGACGCCGCAGTACCGGTTGTAGGCGACCGCGGCCACCTCGCCCGCACATCTGGTACCGTGTTTATTATCCCCATTGTCCTGTGGCGTGGGGTCTGTGTCATTGCCGTTTATGTCGGTCGATGCCGCCGGGTCCTACGAATTAATTGTTCATGTTTAATGCGAATTTCGGGCTAATCACCACAAGCGTGAACGTGGAATAATCATGTAGAGTTGGGAGTAAAACGGATGGTATACACGTAGGTTGGAAAGTTAAAAGCGTTTGCCGAAAGGGATGTACGAAAGCTTCTTTTCCGGCTCAATAGCTCCACTTTATCTTAAAGAAACAGCACCCACACTTTATCTAAGAGGCAGCTGAGTTTTTAGGGGAAACGCGGCACTTACGAGTCGATATGGCGCCGTATATTCTTGTTAGAATACAGCTGAATTGACACCGATACGTGTGAGTATTTATGGTAAAGAATCAGGAAAGGAAAACAATAGCGTAAGTGAGTACTACATTTTTATGTTTTTGTACTGCTTTGTTTAGATATTTTTTACATGAATTTAATTATTATTGGCACTAAAAGATGAGTGGTATTGAATTCCAGCTTCTCTAAGTACTAAATAAAGTTATGTATCATGCAAGCTCATCGCTGTAGCTCGTTCCTGGAATTACTAATTCGGCTCGTTTTACGGCTGAAAAATGAGCGTAGGTGTATTGTATCTACTTATATTTTATTTGTATATGTGATGTGTACGTGTACTTGTTTTAGAGATTAATTAATGTACCTATTACATTTGAAAAAGAGGTGTACCTAAAAAAAGTAGCAGACATTACGACAAGTGTGTCAACATGTTTAAAATACCTCCGTGCAATGCTGCGTCACTGCGTCAGTAATACACTCACGAGCAATGAAAAAGTTTCACTTACAAAAGCACCAAATTACTCCTTAGTGGAAAGAAGTCTGCAATATTGAAGAACATTTAACAACGCTACAAAAAATATCATCAACTAAAAACGTATATACTATGATCATATTCTAAAATAAATGTTTAAAAAATAATTTGCTATCAGCTTCTGTAAGTGCATCCTTTTCATTGCTCATGCGTGCAACACGGACAGTCTGACATGCCAGTGTAAATCATCCACTCACATAGTTCTGCGCCAGGTCGGGGTGGTTGGGCTGGATGCCGTCATCGAGGATGGTGACGACGACCCCCTTGCCGGAGTAGCCGCGGCGCCACGCCAGCCCCACGTTCATGTCCAGCCCGTCCGCCGCGCCGCCGTTCTGGGGGGATGATAATGTTAGAGGATCTCACCCTAAGATTATTGTCTTTGTGGTTAACACGGCAATACGGCTGCTAGTGTAATATTTTATTAATAAGATACAGTAAAATTATGTACTAATCTATATTATGTACGTTGTGGTTGTCTGGAAACGATATTTTGATCTACATATATGTGAATCCTTGTGTGTAAATAATAAAATTCAAGTAAACTTTTTCTTCTTCCATTATATAATATATTATTTTGTACTTATTACTCTTTCTTCCATTTATAACGCTCAATCTTAACTGGAAGTAAAGAAGTAGAGAAGTTAGAAATAGTAGGTATTAGCATTAAATTTGCCTACGTATAAATTTATTTATGTCTAATAAAGAGTTTAATACTAATAAAACCTTGTTTATAGCGGCTATAGAAAGCCACATAAATACTTGTCATACGTTAATTTCACAACTATTTCATCAGAAGAAAGTTTTTCTAAACTCTACAAGTGATGTGCAAAATGATTACAAAGAAAATCTTTAGAACAACAGCTATTACAACTAACTGCAAGCTAACACCTGTCTAGAGCGAACTAAAACTTGCCGATAGTTGTATGAAAATGTTACGGCACGATCAACTTTGTCATAAAAGTTATTTAAACTAGTCAGGCGGCGCTAAGCTGTACCTACAACATGAAGTTTAAGTGAAGCGATGTAATGAGTAGAACTAATATTTCCTGCAACTTCTTTATGTGCCAGCAAGTTTAACACGGTCAACGGTTCCGAGGCAACTTTAACAGAGTAATTATGCGTGTAAAAACTTTCGCATACCTTTTCGTTGTGTGGAATTTGATTTAGCGCAAATGGATATTAAAGTCGGTCTTTACTTTGTTATAAAACGACGAGCACATTTTTTATGTTATTATTATTTTCATGTATATTTTTAGACTGAAATACCATTCTTACTTCATTTTATTTGACGATTACAATCGTATAAATTCTGTTTAAAAGCGTTTTTCCTAAAACTGCTGGTGTGTAGGTAGGTAAACGTTTATTTTCATTCACATCTAGACTCTACGCAATATAGTAGGTTCTATATTCACCCAGCAGTTTTGTGTGTACGCTTTTAAACAGCATAGCTGTATTATTTTCAATTTTCGGCGCCAGTTATCCTACAGTTTCTACACCAATTCTTTACTTCAAATTTACGACCGAATGATGTAGTGGTTAGTGACCCTGACTGCTTTGCCGGAGGTTCGATCCCCGTTCGATTCCCGGCTGGGGCAGACATTTGTAAATAAGTAAGTACATATATTTATAAATAATCTATGTATCTATCTATATATTTGTGTGGATATATATATATGGTCCGATACCAATATTACAGGCTCTGCCTAATTTGGGGTCGAATGGCCGTGTGTGAGATGTCCCCACATATTATAATTATATTACCAACGTACCAAGTACCACTGCTCCTTGAACAGCGGGTCGGGGAAGGGCGGCGGGGCGGAGCGCATCGCGTGGCGCGGCTTCCACTGGTGGTCGCGCTTGCTGCGCCGCACCTCGCGCTGCTGCATCGCCCATCTCACCTGCAGCAATGGATGGTGCTCTTAGTGTGAAGAGAAAATGTCGGGGACTGCGGCAATGGACAGTGGTTGGAGATCATATGAGAGGAATATTTACAGGTTAAATAGCTTTTCCATAGAAACTAGATAGGTCTACATAGGTCTCGTGACTTTTTAGTATATTTTACATAAAGTCTTAGTGTTTCTGAATGACCAACTGAATCAGCCCTTTGGGCTTAAGTAAGTACTATATTTACCATTGGTTTTCCACTGCCCCTGTGTATTCTTCTGAGTTTCGTATCATCTAAGGTCTACGAATCAACTTAAACTTCTAGTGTTAGGTAATGGGAGACCAGACCATACATTAGTTACATTTAAGTATCCCAGAATTACTACGGGAAACCTTTTTCACATAGCTGCTAACGCTTGTAAATTAAAACGTAGAAACCTAGAAACTTAAATAAATTCTATTTTCGTACTTTTCTATAGCAGCATTTCAATTAATCCATCACTTGTTGTGTTCCTACTCGAATGCCAATCTAAAATGATGGACGTGAGTGGAATGGAATAGCGACTACGAACATACATACAGACTTACTTACATGTACATATCATACCAATACATGGAGATAAAAGTGGAATTTGAGTGAACCCGTGATATTTAGGTATTAAATGTATTATTGATACTTAATTTAATATTAACAAAACTCCAAATCAGTCAAACATTCAAATCCATTCATTCGTTTTGTATACAGATATACCTATATTTATACGTATAACTTATATCGTATTACTTTTTCGGTAGTAGGTTTAAAAGATATTTTTAAAGAAATAACTAGGCTGAAATAATGAATATGTAATCACGTTTCCGACCGAGTAATTACACGGAATCAATTACTTCAAATATTTAATGGAACTAGGTCAAAGTTGTTATCACATATATAAAATTGTTTTTACATCGATTTCCAGTGTTAGGAAACCGTTAACACTGTAGTACGTACTTAAAGAGGGTATTTAAATATTCCGTGTTTTTTTTAACAACCACCCTTCCAAGTTTTAAATACAGTTGGATTAATATTGGAACAGTATACAGGGTGATTGGTAAGTCGATGTATTCCTTTAAATGGGTTATAGACGAAGGTATTTCCAATCGGTGGAACCCCATAATGCATTATCCGAAATTCTACCATTTATGAGTTATTTAAGATGTCCCCACATATTTAAAAAATATACAATGTGTTGTTTTTCGAACCCGACAAACTTTAAGGGTGTATTCTACGAGTAATTTCATCGAGAAAACACCCCCATATGAAACACCCTCAAATCTCAATATTCTAGAAATGGCGGCCATTTTAAATTTTTAGATACTCTGTATAATAACGAATGATAGGTACAATATACAAACTACTATTTTTACTATGGAATGTTTCCAGTAAGTATTTCTTTCTGCCATAAATAATATAATTTCTCGGAATAAATAACGTGTCAGAAATCAGATAGAGGGCTGTTATCGAGTTCTGAAATGATTGACCTTTACAGAACCTTTCACAACACTCGAAATGATCTTGAATTATTAACCGGCTCTTAGTATTAATTTTCAAGAGTCTGTCTGATCGATTTGTACAGACTAACACGAGGCCTCGACCTAGAGCGGTGGTAGCTCTGTCGGGTAAGCGCCCCCTTCTCATGCCAGAGATGCGGGTTCGAATCCCGGCGCTGACATGTACCAATTAGTTATTTGAATTTAAGTACATTAATGTATACCATCGCTCTTACGGTGAAGGAAAAACATCGTGAAGAAACCTCATCTAGACATCTAAATATGTGAACCCACCAACCCGCAGTGGACCAGCGAGGTGGGAAATGGTCCAAGCCTAGAAAGGAGTTTAGACCTTGGGGATATGCACAAAGGTTCCACTCGAAAGAGTCAGGTCACTTACACCCCCACATGAGAATAGAATAGAACTGATCGATTTGTACAGACATTAAAACGAGGCCTCGTAATTTATTCGTTTTTATACTCACAAGATGCCATTCACTACCTTTGACTCGGAAATTGGCAAATGAAACGCTGTAGTTAGTTAGTTTTCAAAATGATTGCGTGTTATTGGTTTAACTAGCCGAGCTGAAATATCAATGAAACGGAGAATCACTGTATAAAATTCATGAATTAATTTTAACTAATAATTTGGAATAGGATTGAACAATGTATACCTATGGATGACTAGGTAATACTCTTAATGTTACGTACCTATATGTAGTTCCAAACTATAACCCCATTACACTGGCTCTCTCGAATGGAACCATTGTTCATATCCCTTTAAAGTAAGCATCTACGGTTATTACAATAAATTACGAAATGCAATAAATTAATTATCCAATTTAATCTCCTCATATTTCCCAGCCACATGTCCCGCATTTCATCAGTAATGACATACTTACATTCGCGTTGTACAAAGACAACCCTAATACCGTTATAACAAGATCTTATTGGAAAAGAATACACAAAGAATGAAACAATGACAAGAATCCCGTTTCAGCGCTATTATTCCCTTTAGCTTTGTTCAAATCTTTTTGTCAACGATTCCTGAAGGTTGGTTTTGCCAGACTTCGCAATTTTTAAAACGTGGATGCTTATTTTGTGTTCGGATTTAGAGAAACGTGTAAAGAATATATGCTTAAATATGTAGTAGAGTATTTACTTTTGTGCAACAATATATTTCAAGCACGCGACTAGAATCCTTACTTCTGAAAAGAGAAAAAACGTAGGTATGTAGGTACTTAGGTATTGTTGTAATTTGTTTATGAATTATATAGTTTAACTTCATTCCAAGCTTTAGGTATAGGACTACGAATCAAATGATTAGTATCTAAATTTTTGCGAATGGCAAAGTAGTTAGTAATTCGGACTATTAAACTGGGGGTCTCCGGTGACATTCTCAACCGAGCGTAGGATATTTTTTAAGACCTTACAAAACTATAATAATATGCTTAAATAAAAAGCTTTTAGTATGCACTTACCTGAGGATCATTCTTCAGTCTATTTTGGTAATCTATGCTCGCATTAGGTGACCGCTTGCTGATATTTGGATGAGACAGTAGGAAAAAGTTCTTTAGGTGACCAATCTGCAACAATAAAAATAAATTAATAATAACATTAATACTTGAATTTATTTTAATAGTGACTCGTCGTGGAAAACTCTCTTTGAACATTTTGAATGAATGAAATTAATAACTCTACAGCTGCAATCATGTTTTTGTATGCAGAGGAAAACAAAGTCAAAGTCAAAGTCAAAATTTTTTATTCATCGTACAAATATAAAATTTTCTGATGAACGTCAATTTTTACAAATTACTCTCCGTTCGGATAAGGGGGGGCTCTTTCTGTCTAAGGAGAAGAACGGAGGCAAGAAACTCCTGAGCCATCTTTTCAAAAAAAAGACTTAAAACTAGTTGGTATACAATAGGTACTTATAAGCTTAATAATGATTATTATAATAATATGAGCAGAGCTAACTACTTATCACAGCCATGCATTAACGTCCTCTAAGTAATCATCAATTTTATAATAAGCTTTTTTACAGAGTTTCTCTTTAATGTAACACTTAAACTTATTCTCTGGCATTTGAGCAACTTCTGTTGGAAGCTTATTATAAAATCTAATACAGTACCCTAAAAACGATTTATTAACTTTCGCCAGACGCATCGCTGGAAAAGCCAGCTTATGCTTGTTCCTAGTATTAATGTCATGATTACTGCCAATTGTATCAAAAGTTGAAATATTCTTTCGTACATACATTAAATTGGAAAAAATGAACTGACATGGAACTGTAAGGATGTTAATTTCTTTAAATAGTTCTCTCAATGAATCCCTGGAACCTAGTTTGTATATAGAGCGGATGGCTCTTTTCTGTAATACAAATATAGTTTCAATATCAGCGGCTCTACCCCAAAGCAAAATGCCATACGACAATAAGCTGTGGAAATAACTAAAGTAAACTAATCTGGCGGTTTCAACGTCGGTCAGTTGTCTAATTTTCCGTACAGCAAAAGCTGCGGAGCTCAACCTTCCAGCCAATTTTTCAATGTGAGGTCCCCACTGTAACTTTGAATCTATAGTCATCCCAAGAAAAACAGTATCATTAACTAGGTCCAATCTATTCCCATCTAGAATAATGTTAGTATCGCATTGTCTAACATTCGGCAGTGTAAATTTAATACATTTCGTTTTCTTAGAATTCAATAGAAGATTATTAACGGTAAACCAATCGTGTATGTCAGATAGAATAGAATTAATTTCATTAAAATTATTTTCACTTCTTTTAACTTTAAAAAGCAAAGAAGTATCATCAGCAAATAAAACTATATTAGTCAATTTTTCAACCATAAAAGGCAAGTCATTAATATAAATGAGGAATAAAAATGGTCCTAGAATAGATCCTTGAGGGACGCCTATCTTTACACGAGCCCCCTGTGATTTAGTATTGTTAATATCGACCCTTTGTTGCCTCTTGTCTAAATATGAAACTATCAAATCTAAAGCCTTTCCTCCTATTCCATAGTATCTCAGTTTCGAAATTAAAGTCTGATGGTCTACACAATCAAACGCCTTCGATAGATCACAGAAGACTCCAATAGCATCGTGATGGTCTTCCCAGGCGTCAAATATGTGCTTAATTAACGCAGTACCGGCATCGGTTGTTGATTTGCCTTTTGTAAAACCATACTGTTGGCTATGAAACAATCGAGCTTCATTGAAATGCAAAAGCATCTGACTGAGTATGACCCTCTCAAATATTTTACTCAAAACTGGAAGAACCGAGACAGGCCTGAAATTTGCAGGGTCCTCCATATCCCCACTCTTGAACAGAGGTATAATTTTACTCAATTTCATAAGATCTGGGAACACACCTTCAGCGATACATTTATTAAAAATGTTAGCCAAAATTGGGGCGATTTTATTAATAATAGAAAGAACAAATTTAACTGACATTCCCCACAAGTCTTCAGTTTTCTTCATATTTAAAGACTTAAATGTTTTTATAATAGTTAATGTATTAATATATCTGAATTTAAATTCCTTATCGGTTGAAGGTGCGTTCTCCTTCGCCAGGGTTTCAGCTAATGTAGCTGAAGAATCTAGGTTGCAAGTAGTCTCTAAAGGAATGTTCGTAAAAAACTCTTCAAAGACTCTCGCCACCTCGTCATTTGATGTTATTATGTCATTGCCTACCTTTAAAGATAAATTAGTCTCGCGTGTTCGATTCTTCCCCGTTTCGTTATTAATTATATTCCAAATGGCCTTAGATTTGTTAGCCGAGTCTTTAATCTTGTTATTAATAAAAATTGTCTTCGCACAGTGACAGACACATTTGTACATTTTGCTATATTTCTTCACATAAGATTGAAAGTCAGGGCGGAGTATGAATGTTTTCATCTCATACAGATCATATAATGTCGCCCTGCTTTTGCGAATACCATCTGTAGCCCAGTCACAAAATTTAATTTTATTGTCTATCAAAACTTCCTTCGTTTTAAAATTACTCTCAAACTCATCAGCATTATCTTAAATAAGTTAGTATACATCTCATTAGAATTGCAATCTACTTTAACCTTCGGAAGTTTTTCGTCTAGTTTCTTCAAGTAATTGTCAATTTTCTTTGTAGTAATCGGTCTGCATCTCACCTTAGTTTTATTTGTCTTGTCAGTGTTTACTAAGGTAATGGTCTGCCCACTGTGGTCTGACCTCAGACAATTTATCACACTACTGTCTTTAAACTCACAGTTACAGAATATGTTATCTAGACAAGTGGCAGACGTGGATGTAATTCTAGTTGGTTCCAGAAAGACATTAAAAAGATTAAATGATTTAAAAAGTAACAGTAATTTCGACCTATTAGGAGAGTCACTTAATAGGTCAACATTAAAGTCACCACACACTATTACTTCCTTTTTACTATTGGAAGCTAACCTTAGAACATCCTCCATGACAGTCTCAAAGGTAATGAAATCACCAGTAGGTGGCCTGTAGGTACATACTATTATATACTTGTTTAGCTCTGCACATGAAATTTCTATATGGTGTTTAACAGAAAGAGCAACTATGTCCTTTCGTTCTTTACATTTACAATTTTCTTTAAGAAATATAAGTGACCCGCCATGCTCGTTGCACTTTCTGTTAAAACAGCTTATAAGTTTGTAATTTTTCAATTGGAACATCATTTGATTCTCGTCTAACCAATGTTCTGTGATACATAAACAATCAATGTTAAATTTTTCCGAAAATAGTTCTATTTCTAACAATTTAAAAGAAAGACTCTGAATATTCTGATGTACCAATTTAAATTCATTCTTAAATGTCTTGTCCTTTAATAGTTTTGAGCCGAGAGAGCAGTGAACTGAATCAATCTTTATATCAACGCTATGATGCTCTCCCGTTGTCTGGGAATCTAATTTAAATCTACTGTACTATTACTATTATCAGTATTACTACTGACGGTGTCAATAGGGACACAAGTTTTCTTCGTTATAATGCTTATAACTGAGTTAATAAGATGAGCTACTTCTGTAGCTAGACGTCGTTTCTGATTTGAGGACAAAAATAAACTGGCCCAAGTCAATTTAAAATTATCTACGTACAAATTAGTATCAAAGAAATTGATACAGTCGGATTTACAACATGCATTGTACATTATTTTATTTAGGCTACATGTCATATAATTGCATTTGTCGGGCAGTGTGCATGAGTAAGGAAATGCACAAACAAATACATGTTTAGCAGGAAGGCCTTCTAAAAACATTAACTAAACATTCCTGTGTTCCCAAAATATATAAAGATGAAATTGATTTAAATTCCTAGTTTTGTGCCGTTTTTGGGGTACTGCACAACTAGCTGTTCCCGCGAGCTTCACTTCGCCTTTAAAAGTTTTCCCGTGTGAATTCCGCAATAATTTATCAGCTCACTCCATACCTATTTTCATTAAAACCGGTTCAGCCGTTTTGTCGTGAAGAAGTAACAAACATACGTACATATACTCACAAACTTCCGCCGTTATAATATTAGTAAGATTACATACATATATTTTCATAACCATTTATAATGTTTTCACAAAAAAACACGAGCAAAGTAAGATGCTATACGGTCGATGCACTCAGCCAGTACCTAGTGTGAATCTCTACATGTTGCATTAAAGCTGCGACCGTGTCGTATCCACGACTCTCTCCTTACTCGTCATGTGAACCAAAAAGCGGAAATACATTTAGATATAGATTTTGATCAAAATAACATATTGTGTGGTTTTCTATATTTGTTTTTTTTTTCATGAAAGTTCTCCTAACAATGAACAATATTATTCTATATACAAGTTTTAGTAACTCATTAGAAAACGAGGATAAGGCTCGTTATCTATTACGTGAGTACAAACCTTCGAAAAAGCTAAACAGTTGTGAGCATATACGAGTATGTATGTATGTAAATTACAATGACTTTTATGATATTCAGCTATAATAAGCCTACGATGAATTCCTATTCTAACAGAATTACCTAGCAGGTATTTAGTTGAATTCCGGCCCTGAGCTTAATTAAGTTTGGGTGTGAATCATTGTGGAGTGAATTCAATGAAAATATTCCCGTCTTGGGCGAGCTGATGACAATAGCGCGAGCGGGTGTGTTCCGGACAGAAGATGCGGTGGAGTCGCTACGTCAGTAGTGTAGCTTCAAATAACCAAATAACCCATATTACACTCACGGGCAATGAAACTGTTCCACTGAGAAAAACACCAAATTACTCGTAAACGGAAAAATCTAGCTTAATTACTCCTTCTGCAACATTGAAGTACATTATTAACGGAGCATCAGGATATTAACAACTAAAGTAATTTTTATTTTGTTCAAACTTTAAATTAAATGTTTGAAAAAATATGGGTTGTTTGATGTTGGTAGGTGTTTAGTGAGTGGAACTTTTTTATTGCCCGTGAGTGTAATAACGGTTAAATCCTTAACCGGACAGTGTACCATACGAGACCACATTATTGTGAACTAATTAAAATTTATTTTTTAATTTATTTAAATTGATTCCCGGCTGGGGCAGATATTTGTTAAAACACAGATATTTGTTCTCAGGTCTTGGATGTGCCCGTAAAATGGCAATAGGCCCGCCCCCTATTACATTGGGACTAACATAACACTCTGGCGGAAAGTGGGTGCAGCAATGCACCTCTGCCTACCCCGCAAGGGAGTACATTAATTAGTACAAGGCGTGAGTGCGTGTTTTTTTTTTTTTTTTTTTAATTAAAATTTACATTCAGTTACGAGCTAAAACCAATGAACAAATACAAGTGGCCAAGCCTGGATAAGGGTTAAAATATAGGTACAGAGGTATATAAACACAGTTACGCTTCTGTGGCTGGTCAAAGTGTACATTTAGAAAGTCACAATCACTTAAATGGCTGTTAATACGAAAGTTCATTTCGACTAGGTACAAAAGTGTACTTAAACATAATATGCACCAGACAAAAATTAAGAGTCGGCTTGAAATGGATAGAAAATAAATACATTAACAGCACAAACATTATAAATTAGTACTGTTATAATGTTATAGTCATCAAGACCTATGTTCTAGACCCAGCAAAGCAATATTACGAACTGATGATGATACCCGAACTACTATTATGCCTATTTATTTAACAGTCTGTTACTGATGATCCCGCCCGGCCTGTACCTATTGTATAAAGGCGACTAATTCTAGGATACTAATACCTGAAACTAACAATATTATCAGTTTAGATCTTCATATACCTAATACGATCATTAATATAACTCCATATTAACTGAAGTAGGAGCGGTAAACAGATCAACAGCTACTCCACTGCCGTTCCCATTCAGTGACCAAAGTGAGCCATAATTGGAATCGCGCTTCAGTAACTTCTAGATTGTTCCATTTTGATGCGCAGCCATTGTGAAAGTGAACTAAAAATCAATTTCAAAAACACTCCTAACTATTGGCTCACTTGAAGAGTCTCTGAAACAATAACTTGGCTCATTTTAATTGAATCACAGCTTTGAAAAATCTCGGAATTGTCGTATCGGAAAAGCTGCAATATCTTGTCTTATATACCTATATCTTTTTATATTGTTTTGAATCTTATATCTTTTTGTATTTTTTTGTTTTGTAAATAATAATCACCAATATCATGGATACTTGAATGAGTTTATATTGTCAACTATCCATCTTTCATTATCATCGTACCTGGCTCTCTCTCTCAGCCTTCCGTAGTCCACTGTTGGACATAGGCCTCTCCTAACGATACGTACCTAGCTACATATGAAATAATAGATGATATTTTTTTACAAAATTATAACCTCAAAGTACTGTCTACACGACACGTACCTATAGACACTTACAACACAAACAAATATATTCTAATACAATTTTAATGTTTTTTATTAAAAATAAACTTCTCTCATTTCATTTGTTACAATTGTGTCAGTCCCATTTTATTTTACGAAACAAATTCCGTATCAAACAACTTCCGTTCGCCGATACCGTTTGTAATTTGGAAGATAGTATCGAATTTCAATCATCTGTTACATAAAACACCCGACGCCACCGCCATCTGACGGGCGGAATGGGCACTCCGATAAACGATAGTTTAATGTCAAAATTTGAATAGGGCGCCGCGTTACTATGTTTTACCCGTATAGTTTTTCAACTTCCAACGGTAAATATTCTTTGTAAGTTTAACAACAAAAAAACTAAGTATTAACAATCCCCCAATCACAGCACTGCTCTCCAAATTACTACGTTCTACTATTACTAGTACCATATTCTCTGGTGTGACACTGTTACAGTCTTGAGTAATTACAGCCCGAACAGTCTACAAAATACAAAATATATTTATTTAACCCATGTTCACACACATTTTATAAATACACAAGTCTCGCTCAAGTCCGTCAAGACAGGGAAGGAAAAGGACAGTTGAATCTAAATTTCACAAGTTTAGGACCATTTCAAACTTTTCACAAACATACTACCTACATATTTTAGGTGAAAAGCTTTTGAATAACCTACTAAGCAAAAACATAGGAAGTCTGTACGTGTGTATCATTACTGTTTTTATGATTGCCTTGGAAAAGTTTCAAGGCTTTGAATAGGGACGAAGCCTATTTTGCATTATTTTCACATTTGGCCTTAATGACCGCTGCATGCTACTAAATGTCAACGTGTTTTCTTAAATGACCCGTCTTTAGTTCTTATAGTACTTTTATTACTTAAATCAGCTACCGGTCAACATTATTTAATGTGAAAGCTCATTATGCTACATAGTTCTTCTACAATACATTTTTAACATTTGGGAGGGGTCATTGTTTAAACGTTTCTTCCTGTAAATAAGTCGTAAAGACATTTACAGGAAGATTCGTCAGTTACACGAAGATAGTCGATTGAAAATTAGTTGACTGCATGGAAAATTATACATCTCAATTAAGGCTGTTTGAAGAATTAAAATTGTACTAGATATATATAAGCAAAAGTTGAAAAGATGCTCGAGGGGTTCTTTTGCCATTTTTTCTCGTCTGCGACCGAGCCTTTGTGTAATGGTGGTAGACTCATAATATTGACAATCAACAAATAATTGTAAAATAGAACGATTAATTGTAATTTGATCAATTTAAATTCAGAATATTTCATGAAAAAAGAACGGAAATGCCGTTAAATAAATGAATATGTACCTTTCCTTACTACAAAAGACGAAATAAAATATAAAAATAAGTAGGTACCTATGTAAGTCACAAGCTACGTCGCAGAATATACACTAACCTCTAAATTGTGCGTATCTAAGAGCAAATTTTCAACCCTATAAACCGCAAGTCACTTACAAACTATCAGGGGTCTTGTAAGCTCACCCAGCGAAGAAGGGTTAACTACAAAACGGGACATGTTATGTAGGATCCCACCTCACGACGCAACATAACGCCTTCAATAAAGGTTCCTATTTTACTCGAAACACGAGTATGTACGTGTGTAACTAGCATAACATTTTACACTTTACAGGAACGGTATGGCTATAGTGAGAAAGGTATATGACTTTTTTATTTCGTTTAACTCAATCAAAGGATACCAATCAACATTTTCATATTTTTCTCATGTTGATTCGTAGTAATTAAGTGTTTGCTTCAGTGCGCGGTGATCAAATGAACGCCGCCTCTGTTAAGAAGAATTTAACGTAGTGTATCAACTAAACTACTACTATTATATGTGCATCCATTTTGTCTGTTTTATGAATGATTAAAAGAACTCTCCCTTAAAAACAAACATAACCTAACTAGGTACCTATCGATATTGATACTAAAGCCACAGGAAACTTTGTTACGACCGTATTTTTCACACGTTTAGAAATAAGAAGCCAAACTGTCGACGACAGGCAATCTGCTTTTGAAGTGTAACATTTCTACAACTTCAACCTCCTGTATTGTGCTCGATGCAACACAAGTAAAGTCTATGCAGTCAAGTGAAATAAAAGCTAAGAAACAACAGGAAAAGAAGGATGTATTGTTTGATTTGTGTGCGCAGTATTTTTATTGCTGCTTTAAATATACTAGCTATTTACTCAAGTAAACAGTAGCTATTTACGTATTAGGACTGGATGCACATAATAATATTATAGTAGTAGTAGTAGTTTAGCTGATACACGACGTTAAATTCTTCTTAACAGAGGCGGCGTTCATCATTTTAATACGATAATTTATAGTTATACGAAGTTTTTATATAACAGCTACAGTGTTTCAGCCATGGAATAAATCGTCTGTAACAGACATAGATGCCAGTAATGATATCCTGCATTGTAAATATATACATACATACATATGCACTCACGACTGTAATCCCCGAAGGGGTAGTCAGAGGTGGCTCACAAACGAGCCACCCACTTTTCGCAGCACATTTGTACTCACGTGATAGGTTGCGAACCATATCGCCGTTTTTGGGATAAGTACAATGCACTTAGGATACACATCTAGAATCTAGATGTGCAGGTTTCCTCACGATGTTTTCCATCACCGTAAGAGCATGTACATATAAATGTATATAAGTAAATAAAGCAAAACACTACGATTGTCTGCTTACTCAGAGCTTTCCCAGAGGAAGTATTTTGCGCGTATAATCATTCAGGTGTTCCGAGATACCAGAGCTACATAGATATCAACATATCGTCCACATCAACGAATATAAAACGCGATATCTCAGCACGATAACGATTTAAACGCTTGATTTGGCTCGCATGTAGATTATCCTGGGCCTATCGCGAAGTCTAAAGGAAGTAAAATTTACGTAGTAAATTCAATACAATTTTCATGTGAAATCTTTGTGAATACAACTTCGTGATAGGAGGCCTGAAATCTGGTTAAGGTCTAAGTACACCTATTACTGCACTGTATCACCACAAACAAGTCAATACACCTACTATGGTCCGACAATATTTCAGGGTTCAGCAGTGAAACATGTGATGCAGGGTCCTCGATCACGTCATAGCTTCAAACTTCAAACGCGCTCGGCGTAGCATACATTTTCCATTCTCATTTCGGCCGTCAAACAGCTGGAATCCATTAATCAAGACGCATAGCCGCTGTATACAAGTGTGTGGAGATGAATAACTCATTTGCGGGATGTGTCATCCTTGGGGATGGTTCGTGACTTGGCATAATTCGTGTTTGAACTGGTTTTCTATGTTTGTGTAATGGCGATACGCGATCAAGAATCAAACTTAATATTATAGGTATCTATAAACGCTCACGACTGTAATGTAATCCCAGAAGGGGTAGTCAGAGGTGACTGGCAAGCGAGACCGCTATTCGCTGCACATGTACTCACGTGATAAGTCGCGAGTCGTTTTTGAGTGGGTACAATGCAATTACTATACGTTGAGTACTATATTTAAATGTAAATAGGTATTCTTTAAATTATGAACACTTGAATGTATTGTGTTGGAATTAAATGAAATATTTGTAGGAATATTTTGATGGAGACAGATATTTGTTCTCGGGTCTTGGATGTGCCCGTAAAATGGCAATAGGCCCGCCCCCTATTACATTGGGACTAACATAACACTCTGGCGAAAAGTGGGTGCAGCAATGCACCTCTGCCTACCCCGCAAGGGAGTACATTAGTACAAGGCGTGAGTGCGTGTTTTTTTTTTTTTTTTTTTTTTTATATTTTGATGGTCCGTGTACGTGTAAGTACCTAATTTTATCGCACGTCAAATTTGTATGTACACTTCAATCCACTTAATTATTACAGTAGATGTATTGGTTGAGGTCGTGAACAGAGACGAACCATCTTAACACCCATTTATATTCAAATTGAAAAATATATTAAGTATTGAATATTCCACTTTTGGTTTCCTTTCTAATATTTTTATCAGGTATTGGCTTTACCCAACTGAATACTGTATTTGAATGTGAATGATTTTTGAAATATAAAGATTGAAAAATACGTGAGTTATTTTTATCGCTCATATTTTGTACTATTTATTAAGTATGTATTAACGAAAAAATATATATTATATTTCCTATGTGGGACATTGTATAAAATATTAATTAATTCTACCTGTTGGTACATAAAATGTAGCTGTAAATAAAACTCACAAACTAAACTAGAACCGACATGCTTGACAAAATAAAGTAATATACCATACATTATCTAAAGAATATAATAGAATATTACTTTATTGAACACCAGATAAAGCAGACATACAATACTTATAGACTATTTACTTAAGCTAATTTACGTGCTGTAGTAATTTAACATAACGTTAGTTATTAATATAAGTAAATAATAAGTTTATATTTAATAAAATTGAGATTAAAACAGACAAAATAAGTAATATTCGTTTTTTATAATTAAATATTCATACGAAATCCTTTGCAAAGTAATGCTCCTACAAGATCCTCTAATGAAGACTCATTCTTCTGTAAAATATCATACCATATTTTTAGGAAGCGCTTTTCCTTAATTCCCTTTTCCAAGATTTATGAATAAAAAAAATTATGTGTATTGAAAATTTTATACATTATGGAGTTTATTATGGACAGTCATAAATACTTTTTAATAGATCAATAATAGAAAGTGCGAAAATGAAGTATTTGAGACTTTATAAGTTCTACACAGAGATTGTTATCTCCTCCTTGTTTTCTGATGATGATGATAGTGCTAATTTACTAATTTTTTATTGCTCTGATTGACAGTCAAAATAGTCGTTGCGTGTTAGGCTGATGCTGATAATATTTTACAAATGTTACAATAGCTATTTTAATTACATGTCGGATTTGAGCAAACATAATGAGATTTCAAATTTAATTAAAACATAAGTAGATTCAGATTTTATTCGTTATCGTTAGAAGCGTAGATTAAAATAATTAAAAGTTTGAACATAAACCTAAGTACATGTTAATTAATTTTGATGTCACAAAAGGTTTGTTAATAATAAGGTAATCCGTTAAAACCCGATTTAAAATAATGTTCTGTATAATATGGCTAGGTTTTGTTTAACTTGTACCATTTATTTAGTATGATTCAATAAATGTACATTTTAAAAACTCTCTTGCCTGAGAGAAGTAGCTTTCATACGTAACTAACTAACCCCGGGGCCGCAATTTCTAAAAAGTGAGGAAAGCTCGTGCGAAAAAAGCTAGTCTAAAGTAAAATGAGATGTGATAACAAAAAAAAACTTAATGGCCTTGTGAAATTGAGCCGCACATCAAAGCTCTAATGTCATTATCAGGAAATAGGTTTTAGGTTTAAACGTTTATTCTCATAAGAACATAATATACATTTGTTCACTTAAAATGAGATGTTAATTAATTAACTTAAGTATCTATGTTAGTCCTTAAATAATAATATTTACATTTTTTGCGCATGCAAGTTGTTGAAAGTTATACAATAGTTGTAGTTATAGTTAAATATTTTTGTATTATATTGTGTAGGTTACGTAGCTAAACAAATAATTAGTACTTAGCAGCTATATTACTATTTTATAACAGTGACATTTTTATAAATATAACCCTTTAGCAATTTTTTAAATATAAATGGCGATTTTACATTTTTGATGTCTTTAGGTAATTTGTTGTATAGCTGTGCTCCCTCATAAGCTATACTTTTCTTGCCATACAAAGTCCGGTGGGAGATTAACTTTAAATTATTTGCATTTCTTGTGTTGTATTTTTGTTGTTTTTTAGTGAAAGATAGTTGCGAATGTGTAGTTTTATTAAGTACTTTATGAATGAAAATGCATGTTTCGCAATTATGAAATCGCTTACCCATCATTAAACAGAGCCGTTCACAAGTCTCCCTTTACATTGCTTTACATACATACTCTCTACATTACGTCACGGTTTTATTACCTAAATTACTTCCTCAGTTTTATGTCTTCAACTGTACCCGGTCCCGTACCCCTATGATTTTTTATCATATCATTCTATAAATACTTTGTAGAATTAAATGGCGTACTTATGTATGTTTATGGATTAACTACTGAAATTGTGTGAACCAAGTAGTCCAAAAACACTAACTTTATAAATAAGTAAGTTTACTTATGAATATCCCATATACTCTTTATTATAGTTTATAAACCCATTATAAAAACGTAAATACCTACATTAGTAACTTTTCCGTATTTCAAAGTGTATTTTGTGTGTACCTACATTTATGCAAGTACAGTAAAAAAATATGAGTATACCTAATTGGTACTTACTTATATATTTTAGTATTGTAAAGTTCATACAATATAACATATAGATATTACTTATGTTAATTTAACCCTTATGAAAAAGAACGGGTGTTATAGTTACACTCTGATATAATGAATCTATCAAACATCCGTTAAACCTATTTATTTATTTTGTTTATTATATGAGTTTAATACAATGCATGTTTTAATTAATTTAAATAGCTTTTTAAATTTTATTTAAATTATCGTTTCATTAAAATAAGTGTGAATCGTTCATTCAGTTCAATGAAAGCTGGATTTATCAAATTATTCCTACTAACTTTTCACGTAAATTTATTATGGAAATGAATAGTGTCAATACAATATGGTTTGTTTATTATTCATTTAAATAGTACATGTATATGTAGGTACATAAAGGCCCAGTGGAGCCTAGCTAGAAACTCTACTCCCCTCGGAAAGGAATATAACATAATAACTAGAATGCACCAATAGGATAACTTAAGCTCGTTTGTACAACTATGTAACCGATCAAGGTTCTGAGGTTATAATAAGGCTAAGCTCCAATTGCCCGTTCCATAACTGGCACTTAGTGTCAATTTCGCCATAGTGGGTTAGAGCATAACCAGGGATTATATTGGTTGACTTTTGACACATCTGTCAAGAATTTAATATAGAAATGACGTATAATTGATCAACCATTCCCTGATTACGATCTAACCGACTATGGAGAAATTGGTGCTTACTGTTCCTTAACAACAAGATCGAACCACGAGGTCTTGGTCTTGGCATTGACACGCGTTTTTTACACTCATAAAAAAAAATAGATGTTATAATTTCTGGGAAGATCTAACCAACAGAAGTGCAACGATAGTAGATGTTGTAATGACTAACGCACCAAGTTTTGATACAGCTATATTTCTTTCCATATCTTATCATATCATATGATTACAATGTGCGTAAATAATGTAAGCATCAAATTGATATACCGTATTGTAAATTTACAACAAGTTTAAGATTAACTTTAAAACACACGAGTTTCGACTCTTTTTGTCAGTGAAAAGAAGTTTAAATAAATATATCACAACCTCAATTTTAAACCTATGGTATATTAAAGTATCAAAAAGCCGTTTATATTCAGTTGTAACATGTCGTTGCCTACCCTTAAAGAGAGTGTATTACATAAAGTGCATGTTTACTCAGTTCATTTCTTTATATGTTTAACAATATTTAATTAAACTATTCCATCATGCAATGACGAACGCCTTATCAAAAAGCCATTAAATTGATTTCCACGTTAAGTTACGGTATCTGATTTTCAATGTAGTAAATACTAAAATACCTAGCTATAATTTTCAGAATAAAACAACAAACGATTAATCTATTAATTATTACTCTATTAATAAGGATTTTTTCATTAATATCTATCATTTCCCGTTTCTTTAACATTTAACTATGTTTTAAAGATATTCTTAAGTGGCACTACAAGTTGTAAAATACATTCTTAAAAATGTTTAGATTTCGAGTCATTATGTCTGACCTGACAGAACCGATGACTATAAGCAAAAATTTTATCTCTGTATAGTTTAGCTTGTAACGTAGTGTCTTATTAAATTAAAGATTAAAGCATTAGGGTGATTACATTTCATATGTGTCCATCACTATGTATAGCCTAACATAACTTAAATAAAACTGTCCCAAACTACCCACTCTGTTACCATGTGGTTTGTATTCAATGTTTTGAAGATAGGAAAACTCAAACCATTTCATTAAACTTACCTGTCCATGATTGAGGAATCCGTGTCGATGAGCCAAGTCATCGACGACGTCCGGTCCCGCGGGCACATGCACCGCGAACTGGTGGTGGTACAGGTGCTGGGGCACACTGCCGCCGGTCACCAACAGCAGGACCAGCCAACAAGCCTTCAGGCCCATCGCGCACCATCGCTCAACTCCCACCGAACCACATCCAAACAACCCCCCAATCAAAGTTCAATTACCTACGTCCATCGCATCGTTACAACAGATTAACTACAATATAACAATTATTTAGGCTTAACCGGGTGCCGGAGTTAATTCACGACGTAATGCGATTTTAATTCGTGTGTCGTGCGTGTGTCGGGGGCGCGGGGCGCGTGCGTCCGGCGCGGCGGCTCGCGAGTGACTGACGGTGGTGAAGTGGTCGCGAGCTGACTGTCGCTCGCGCCTGCGCCCTGCTTCCCGCCCTTTCTTTGGCCTACTTGATACTTGAGCGTATTGTGTATTGTGTGCATGCCATCAATTGACTCGCATTCTTAATTGGTTCGAAGCCTCGACGGATGTGTGCTGGCCATTATTGGGCCGCGACAGGACCAACCGGCCTGCTAATCCGCCAGTATCGGATTCTTGGAACCGCACGAGGAAATCTTGTGTCGTCGTTTTCCTGTTATTCCTATTTCCGGATGAGAAACACGGTGTAACGAGATTGATTTTAGAATTCATTAAATATTGGATGCTTCCGCATAATGGATATAAATGGGATCCCTGAAATTGTTTTAAGGAGTTATTGAATTTGGATTAGCCAATTTGTTTTATAATGTTTGTACTAGAGGTAGATTTAATTTGATTTGACGATATCATTACTAATGTTTATATATTACAGTAGGTACTTACCAACATTGATTCTGTATGATCTAAATTATGTAGGTATATAATCTATCCTACCAAAAAATCGGACGGGAATATGAAAAGAGAATTTTAAGCATATTCAGCAAAAAAAGCTCAAAAAGTCGAATCTAGTTTTCGTAACAGCGTGCTACGCACCTCGTAGCAGCGTGCTACGCACTTCGTAGCAGCGTGCTACGCACCTCGTAGCTACATGCTACGACCGCGGCGTAGTATCGTGCTGAATTGGCTTATATTTTCATAATTATGAAAAATTTAACTCATTAAATCGGCCGCATTATAATTAGCTGCTACTGCCAGTTTCAGATAGTCGCTATTTTTCTGTGATTTACTTAAATACTACTTTTTTATTAATTATACTAACCAATTTGTAATATTAAAATTAGAACTGAATCATTGTAAAGCTTCTTCGTAATACTGCAAAAGTACTTCAATATTTACAAACAAAGTGAAACATTTGATAACGCATAAAGTATTATAAAATGCATTCAAACATGCAACACAATCCTTTTTTGGTGTAGGAACTGTACCCCCTGTACAGTAGGAGACCCTAGTTATGATCCCCCTGTATATAGCTCGGCTCAGAGCAGACTGTCGATAATTACAGCCACAGCACGCGCCTACGTAGAGTCATAAATTTAATAAGAGCCTCCATGGTAAAGTTATTGCAGACAGAACTCCAACTAATTCTTTGCTGAGATCATTTTCCTATGATTGAAGTAATTTTACATTATGTAAATTATATCGAAGGTGTAAACCAATAAATAATCATACACAATACATAAAATCTAACAATAAAATTATAAATCTGAATTAAAGCATAATAGGTACGTATCATATCATATACTTTTATCCCTTTTTAAAATGTCGCCAAAAAGCACAAAAGCACATATGCCTACCCAATAAGTAATTTATGGTTCCAATATTAATTTATGTTCAGGTTTGGTTGCCAAACTGTATAATTATGCAAGTTGTTTCTATATTTAATAACGAGAGCTGGTCGGTATCATTAAAAATATATAAGTATTTCCTATTTTGCTTTGATAATTTTATCATTTACATGGCGACGTTTCTTTGAAAAATATCGTTGTAATTAAAAGTTTTCAATTTAACGTCGAAAAATGAAAAGCGAAACAAAAATAGATATTCGTTCATTTATTTTTTAATATCGTAATTACAATTTAATTGGTGTTTACTTTAACCCTATAAAATTAAACTTTAATATGTACTTATAGGTATTAGTTTAAAACTCAATCATGTTCTTTAACAATGAAATAAAACGTTGACAAGATCATAAAAGAACACTCCAAAACGTTTTAGAGACGAACATGTATTAAACTGAGGCGACCGAATGGCGTAGTGGTTAGTGACCCTGACTACTGAGCCGATGGTCCCGGGTTCGATTCCCGGCTGGGGCAGATATTTGTTTAAACATAGATATTTGTTCTCGGGTCTTGGATGTGCCCGTAAAATGGCAATAGGCCCGCCCCCTATTACATTGGGACTAACATAACACTCTGGCGAAAAGTGGGTGCAGCAATGCACCTCTGCCTACCCCGCAAGGGAGTACATTAGTACAAGGCGTGAGTGCGTGTTTTTTTATGTATTAAACAACTAACACCCATTAAATTTAACTTAACTATAATTTCTAAAAGGTTTTCTATCTACCTATATGACTAACTTATAATATATTATAGCAAGCAACTATCTTCAAACTCCGTTTAGGAAGCCTTCTAACCGTTTCCAATGAAAACCAATGCGGGTGCATCGATAATGACTCCTTTTCACTACTTTAGAATAGAGCCTGCGAGTCATCTGTAAAACCTGCCATTCATAACGCACACCGCCTCATGTACAGTCCGCAACAAAAATTGCTGAGACAGGTTTTATACGTACCTATAAGTTGCCATGTAAATCCCGAAAGGGTGAATGAGAGTCCTATTCATGTATTTATATTATCTATTTTTTGGTATAAAGCTTACTCAATTTGAAGTTATCCTTGAAACCGTTATTATTATTTTACCGAACAGATATTATAATACAAATTTACCATTAAAAAAATAATAATAGTAAGATACCCATGAAAATACAGAAAAGTATTTTCTACTCTAACCTGTACAATCACGATTAACTTTTGAAGTTAACTGTACCTTTTTCATTTCACTTCATTGGGTTGATCCGAGGGATATATTAGGGCTGCATTTAACTAAATTGATTTAATATAAATTACTCAGTTTTTTTAAATTAACTTTACTATCAACCGTTAGGACAGACTGCAATTTCTATAATATGTACTAATGAGTATGCAATTCATATCACTCTTATGCAGAAATTATCCTTAAACAAACCCAAATAATATTATTATTAAATTCTTTATTGCACAAAGTAAATTGGTACAAAGGCGAACTTAATGCTAGCAGCATTTTCTACCAGTTAACCTTTGGTAATGTAGAAAAAGTGATTGGTAGTGCTTAATGCTTTGAAGAAAGAAGATGGTCTATATTGAGTACTTAACCGAAATATTAAGATATACCTACTTATACAATATAAATATACACATGATATCTAAATAAATACATTACATACATACATAATACTTACAAAAATACAACTATGGTAACATCAACCACATCCTCAGATTTTGAAATGATGTCGCAAGAAATAAAATTGCAATGTGGCCCCACCCTTAATCCTCTCAGGTACGGTCCCTATCACAATTCATTAAAATCCTATTCTGCTATTCCCATTGTGCCGTGTCTATTATAGACCCCCCCACCCTCTTACCCGTGCAGACACAATAGCCTCTCTATTTCATTTCAATTAGTAAATTTATAGACTGGATTCTGTGATGAACTTAATCTTATAAATATGATAGTGAAGTGTAGTAAGTAAAACTGTTTCAGGCTGCGTCTCATGGTTGTAGACTAAAATTTAAGTTGTTTAGTATGACGCTTACAAGTCTTACAACGTACATTCATATATTCAGTATTTTTTTATACTTGCCATAACAGTAAAAAATCTTATTTTTACGAGAATGACACAACATAAGAGAAATGATAAAATAATACTTATGTGATTTACAAAACATACTTCGGGCTCCCGGAAATCCGACCGGAAACGGGATCAATGTGTTCCCAATATTTTGTTATCATAATTATTAGAGTTTATAATACTCCAAAAATGGGTATTTTTTAAATAGTTACAATGTATACATTTATTGATATAATATACAAAATATCACAATTTTTAAGTTGAAATAGTAACAGGTGGCTTTTTCGCTAGTATTATGAATGTAATATGAATTAATGAAAGACTACCTCTCAATGTATTTGTTTACAAATTAGGGACAATTAATGTTAATTGTTTCATATACATTACAAATTACAAATGTTGGAAGTTATAATCTTAAATTACTAAACGTATAACATAATCCGTAATTTAGATACGTACAGGTGGATGTAATGATCTAACAGGTGTGTACCATTAATCTCTTGTTTACTTAATACCTATTGTATTCTTGATACACATCATGTTTCATGTTAAGTATGTGTTTGTTTGTAGTAAGTACAGTTAACAAAAGAGTAACTACTCCTTGTAAGTTGAAGGTGATTAATAAATATGTCTACGAGTATGGAAGTTTTTAATAATACTATTCTACTCGCCATAGTAAAGTCACGTGAGCATTTCTATAGAAGCAATACGTACTTGGTGTTGGAGACTGTGGGGGTCTGGGGAAAGGGACTTCGTAAGGGTATGACAACCGCTCTGGGGCATACCTGATGCAGAGGATCTTCCTGGCTGTGCAGCGAGGTAATGCCGCTAGCATCATGGGCACATTTTCGTCGGTTATCTCTCGGGGCGGTTTATTTACTTAGCAATATCTAAGCTTCGTTTTTTTTACTGTTATTTAATATTATAAGTAGGTACTTATATGTTTCACGAATATTAAATTTTTATTTTTTTATTATTACCTCCTCAGTCACTTCCTTTTGGCTTAGTATAGCCTTTTTAAGAACCTCTATAAGAAAAGTTGAGTGTCCCTAGCGATTGTAAGACAGTTGCAGGTACCCGACGGATGTCTCGCGAAGTTTTTCTGGTTAATTTAAAGTGAGACGCCAGTTTTAATGTTTCTCTTTATGTATCTCTTTATGGGACAATAAAGTTTGTTTCTTTGGTTGGGAGAGAGAACTTCGTATTGAGAACATAAATTAGTAGTAGAAGTGATGTTAGTTCGTCTGACGTGGACGTGATGGGTCGTGATGATATCTATCCATGTAAACAGTGTTTAGAACCAAATTTTGATTCATATTTACCAAATCATTTGACAGCCTCTTGTCTACGTTTAGCGGGCTATCTATATATATAGGGCTCCATATCTAACAATATCTTATAAAGAATTACTATTTATATTATAAAGTATATTTCATATTTGTGCAATAAAGTATCAAATAAATAAATAAATATATTCTATGAAACTAAATAAATGTAAAAGTAATTCTGTGTGTTTTTTTATAAAGATGTTGTCATACGCATCTTTTTTCTTTCAAGAATCTTGTAGTGTTTCTGTCTTATATAGTTAACAATATTCACGTGAATGATTTGATTCACTGCAAAATTGTAGATGATATTGGATAAATTTCAGCATTTTAGTACTTCTGCTTATTCTGTGTTCGGTTTACCCACAGTTAATCTGGGTCGTTGAATAAAATGTAAGAGTTAGAATTATGTTTGTTGGTCGTTCGTTTTAAACGCTTCAGATAAGGTTTTTCATCTTTGCATTTCATCCCCTCTATTGTGTCAACTGAAACTGAGATGGTTCAAACTCTTACGGAAGGTGATACAGAAATATACCTAATTTCAAAGAGTATTTTCAGATAACCTTATGCAAGGATATTTTTATCAAAACACGTGAAAATACGTAATATCAGTAATAAAATAATGAATAACCAACCGTTTAACACTCTTTATATAAGTATACGCAAATACATATCTAAACACATATACTAATACCGAAGCCCTCCACATAAAAAATACAGCGCGAAAAAATACCACAACTATTTCCTCTCCGTAACAACGTATATTTTATTCAAATTTAATTTAGGAAAATTCTTGCACCGATCCAAAAATCACGTAACAAACATTTAGCCCCCCCTTCTCCCCTCAGGCTATTCGGGGTGTGTGGTGTAATCACCGAACATATTTTCATACTCTCGGGTATGAAAATATTAGCCGAACCACAACATTGCGTGAAGTGCACAAGCCATGAAAAATCTTGTTAGTTAGCAATTTGCATTTCAGCCAATCGCGTGCCCGCGTACAGCCGGTGGGATGGTACGCGTCGCTAGTATGGCACGGCCAAAAAAACCGGCCAAGTGTGAGTCGGTGTCTCGAACAAAGGTCTCTGTACAAATTGCACTTCCATAGTTGTAACAAATAATAAACTTGGTTTTTCGGTCGTTTTTATGAAAAAACACAATTTAATGTGAGTTTTGGTTGTCTATCAATTTGTTGTATCCGACAGTACTATTGCCAAATTTCATATACAGGGTGTTGCAAAAAGGGTATACTAAGCCGTAACCTACATGTGCAGCATGTTATAAATTCGCGAAAAAAAAACCATAGTAAAAGTCACGTGACCAACAAAGTTTCTATGGAAAATGAATATTTTTTTTCGCGAATTTTCAAGTTCTGATTTCAGTTTCGGGCTTAGATATAACTTGCTGCACATGTAGGTTTCGGCTTAGTATACCCTTTTTGCAACACCCTGTATATACATAAATACATAAGTAAACGGGAAATAATATTCTATGAATTTCGATTTACATGACACCATCAAAATAGGTTATATTTTTACAACTATGTGAATATTTAGCAAAATCCATAAATTACACTACATAGGTCCAATATCCCTTTTCAGCTTGTTCATATTTTAATACTCGTCTATATTTTTCAGGGCTTAATAAAATTGCTCACATGTGCGGATTTAAACTAATTTATTTGGCTGTCCCGAAATTTCAGAAGCCACTTTATTTTCCATGAAAAAGTTATGTACCAGATACTGGTTTTTGTAAATTTTGACTGACTCAATAATTTATAGCAGAATTAAAGCCTTAGTAGAAAAACAAATCAATAAATTAGAGTTTTCACAGCGTAATAAATTCACGCTTTATTTTTGTGGAAAATACGGATTGGCATCGCAGCTAATATTATTTGTTCAAAAACTTTACAAACACTAAAAAGATTTAAAGCTTTTTGTATAATTCTTGGTGAAGATGGAAAAATATGAAATTAAGGTTCTATATTTATCATTTTCATTATTATCGAACCACTTTTGTTTAGTGAAAGGAATTGTACAAGATATCATTTTGATATGAAAATCAGCCCGCTCAGCTTAGTTCTAAAGCATACGTTTTAAATTTGCCAAATCCAAAAAGTTACACAAAAAGTCATCATTAACACAAAGTTTAAATGCTCTTTTTCTTAACAAATTACTTACCTATTATCCACATCAGCTTCTAAAGCTAACTGAGTCTCGTATGCCAGTGGGTGTAGTTTCTTACAAGAAGCACTTTTACACTGGAAGCATATTTGCCCGGAGCGATACAAGACAAAATATCGCGATATAGAAAGGCATTGTAAATAAAAAAAACATTCCTCCCGCACCCTGCGACCGAGCAGTCTCTTCCTGTGAGGTAACATGTATTGGTTGTGTTTTTACAAAAGTAAACTTGCAACAACTTTAACCACGTATCGAATAATTTGGACATTGATATATATTTAATAGAAGCATTAATAAGGCGAGAACTATTTTAAGTTGTATCTTTTTTGATGTCTAAGACTTTATGTATTATATAATTTCACAATGTAATTGTTATTGAACATCTTTACATATATACTGTTTAGTACGTTTGATTAGGCGTAGATAATATGTTAATGTACCTACCTACTTTAGTTTGCTACTTTGTATTAGCGTAAATGTTATTAAGTTATTTCTATCAGTGGAAACTTGTAAAAGGCCTTTTACTGCTCATTCTATTGTTATACCTTCAAAATGTGCTGTAAGTTTTCCTAAACTAAAATAAATAAATAAATTAATTAATTAACCTTAATCACATAGAACAGAGTCACTTCAATCACTAAAACCACGCAATGGATTTTGAAGTGATTCAACAAGATGTATGATAACATCACATTTTTTTAGTGTATTTAGTATCACGGCGGGTCGTTAGTAACTATTAAATGAATCTAGGAAATGTGAAGCGAAAGCCTTTTCATACACATGATGACCATAACGATACCATACGGCATCATCCGGCAAACTTTATCAGCATTGCGATTCTGTAAAATCTTCATTCTCCCTTCACCTTTTACTTCACGTTCGAACAGTAATGACCACATGACACATCACATTATAGTGCCACAAACTTATCTGTTCCGGTGAGAGCGAACTAAATTGGTCCATATAATCTATGTCAATATGAAATTCATTTAGTAAGTAATGAGGTTTGGACCAATTTAGTTCGCTCTCACCGGAACAGATAAGTTTGTGGCACTATATATGTCATCTCATACATTATTTGTCAAAATCTCGAAATTCGATGTGTCTACTGAAATTCCAGAATGCCAATTTGAAAACTCACTCCGGATTCAGAATCGAGTTTTGACAATTATCTTTATAGAATCGCAATACTGATTTCCTGCGTTATTCAAAACAAATGATAAATTCTAAAACAAAACACAATAGACGTCGCAAGTAGTCGCAACGGGAACTTTCTTCCAATAAAAACCGCCAGAGGCCATGACGGGAACGCACCGATTGAAGCGTGTGATATGGCCTTATTGACTTTAGCTCATGGGCCCCATTTCGTTTGATTGGCTCTTTCGAGGATTGGAAAGTAACGGGAGTATGAAATAGTTCCGTTGTCAGCCGCGCGGCGGCGCTGGCAATAAGCAAATTGATTTCAACCTCCTGCAGATCAAATCGTAAGCGGATTAAGAAAGTCATTACATTTTTGTAATTGGTTCTCGTGATTTCTGTCCCATTCTGGATGATCCCTGCAGGCTAGGTGCGATTATTTGTAGCTTCACTTTTTTGACATTATGACATCTGAACTGCAAAGCAATCATACAACTATGTATATTTAGTCGTACTATCCTACTAATATTATAAATACGAAAGTTTGAAGGTTAGAATTGATGCATGGATGTTTTTTACTCTTTCACGGGAAAACGGCTGGAGTTTCTATTAAATTATATATCCTAGACTACCATAATTTTTACGCTACATTTAATGCCGTAAATCCCGCTAAAAACTTTTTTAAGAGGACAGTATACCTTCGTGATTCTAGCGAAATAGGTATTTAGGAAAAGATTTATTTTCACTTGCGCTCTCATGCCCCGGGAACGGGTGCGATAGAGATGCACTGCTGCACGCGACTGACAATAGGTACTTATCTTAATGAAATTCTGGTTTCGGGAGAAAACGTTTTACACTAACTAAATATCAACCAATCTTTTAGATTTTGGTGTCAATCGCTTCAGCATAATATATTCTAGGTTTATAGGTTTCGCGTTTAAAAAAAATACATTGTTATTGTTCAACCAACGGCTTGATTCAACCCACAAAAATTACGTTATTTGGGGTGCCTATAACTTTGTAACTATAAAAAATTTCGGAAAAAGAAAAAGCTATAAACCTAGTTATTCCTTGTGTCAATAACATACTAAAAAATCCTGGAGATTGGATAATATTTAGAGGTAGTAAAACGTTTTCTCTTTTTGTATGGACGAGCAAGTGCTATACTCTCCTCTTAAGGGAAATATACTTATAGTTACTAAAACAAGACTGTCTTCAGTATATGTATATATCTGTAAATTTCATTTAGTACTTACCATGTCATCTTCTTCTTCTTATCGTGTCGACGACAAACCAACAAAGTCGCTAAATAATAGATGCCCAGAACTGGGCCACTGATACTGCACCGCTGGTAGCGGTCATGAGCTCTTCCCGCGTACAGGTGTAGGGACACGCGGGGCATGAAGTGAGGTGCACCATAGTTTGTGGCGCTTCACACAAGCAGTCAAATGTCATGAACGGACTAGTGGAATCGTAATATTCACCTTCCACTCCCAGCTGCGTATTTCCAGTTGTTCATCGTGAATATGAAGCGGACGTCAATATTGATATGCTCTCAGAGGGCCCTAGAGCCGGCCCGATCCCTCTTGTTGCATGCACGAAGCACGTTGTGCGCAATATGCCGCATCATTCATTCGCAGCAGACTAAGTTAAGTGCCCTTTTAGGTATTTCTGGCTAAAGTGCCCGGTAGACCCGTAAATGATCAAATATGGAGATTCTAGTCAATCTCCTTGCATTTATTTTTTTGGCTGACATTAAAATTTATGAAATTGGTCTAATAATAGATAATTATTTTTTCAGACAACATATGAATCTTCTACGGTCATAGCCAGAACTATAGGGCTAAGATCTACAAATTTTCATAAATTATGTTGATCTAAACTTCTAAAACAAGAGGTACATACATACATGTATACTCAATTACCATATGCACCATACCATACCACGTACCTATTTTTATTTTATTCAATCATTAAATACATTTTAAAAAACAAATTCAACTTGATTTCCACTTAAAATGTATCACAGAAGGTAAATATTCGGCGGGGACAAACTGAATTACAAATGCGAAGACTTTATTTAAAAGGTATTAAAGTCCTCTTGAACGGGATCAAGTTTGGTATATTTTATGACAGTTTTCACCTCCGCCGTGTCCAAGTTCTTCAGTAGGCATTTGAATTGTAAAACACGTTTGAAAATTTAAATTTGCAAAGTAGGCTTGCGGAGTCGGACAGTAAAATGTACAATCGAAAGTCTTCTGTCGGATCGCGGGCTCTCCATTTTGTTATAATTAAAGTGTTTGATCGGTTGTTAACTGCTGCACTGTTTGGGAGTAATTTCTGTCAATTGTTGGAACAACTATCAACATTACTTACAAAAAAATATATCGGTAGCTGTAAAGGTTTTTGTCACGTAAAGGTTAATTTACCTACACCCTTAGAGTAATAACGCTCCCTACACCAAACGAACATAGAGCTAGAACATGAGCATAATTTAAACCTTAGACATAATATACAATATAGAGTTAACTATGATATATGGTTGTTTGATAAAACTGGAAGACGACCGTACATGTTCCATCAAAAACATCTTAGAAAATCTTGATATCCACGGCAAAAAAAGGATTACAATGAATTATTCTCGAAGTGTGGAAACATTGTATTCCAGTGGGTAGTTGGTGTTGATTCAACTTCTTTAAGAAGAGTTCGTAAAGTTGGGAAGACCTATTTAGTTTTATTGTGGGACAGTTGTCCCGAGAACTCTCAAACAGGAAATTAAAAAGTAGAGTTACAAAGTAACCCCCTTATTCATAAAAAAGTTACTGGACGGATTAGCTATTGAACTGTTTTGTCACTCTCTGTCAAAGAACAATTTGTTCTGTGTCAGAGAGGGACAGAACAGTTCAATAGTTAATCCTTTCAGTAACTTTTTTATGAATAAGGGGGTAAGTTTTTTTATTACATTGTATAGAAAATTATTTCTTATTGAAAAGGATTCATTCATAAATATATACATTCTTGGGACTAAGTCATCGATAAATTCGTGAGGTACAAATGTATTTTATGATACTGAGCTTATTACATATCTCGTAGTAAACAGTTGTTTATAATTTTCCCATCTTGAAGTTAGCTATTCGAATCACATGTAAAAAAAACTGTTGTTTCTACAGGACCGACCAGTAGTCAGTTCTTTCAAGGAAAAAATTAAATATCGGGCATGGTGTAATGTACAATGCAATTAAAAAGTTCCATTGAGAAAATCACCAAATTACTCCTAAACGGTAAAAAACTGACTTAATAACGCCTTTTGCAATATTTAAGTACATTTAACATTTTTTATTATTAACGGCTCATCAGTATATTACCAACTTAAAATGAAAAATATTAAAATTTCCTATAAAAATAAAAATTGGGGCTATTTAGGGTCTGCATTTTGTAATTGGAACTGTTTCTTTATTTGTGACTCGTGAGTGTATAATAGTAGAGGACTGTAAACTTCTGTGCAATTGACTTACTAATACCAATACAATAATTACCTTATACAAAGTCTGGATGCAATTAGGATAAGTACATCATAAAAATAAAATTTATAAAAACTAATTAATGGCCTTACAGTTTTTTATAACAATGTATTTATTTAATTCTTTATTGCAAATATAAAAATACATGTACAAAAGGTGGGCTTAATGCTAAGAGCATTTTCTACCAGCCAACCTACAGGAGGTGCAGAAAAACAGGTACAAAGATGTGCAAAAAAAAAATTGGAAAAAGTATGTAAGATGAAAGAACTAAAAACTAAATAGTCACTTAATAATTATCTTAATATATAATAACAATACATGTAATGTTCATGTTAAACACCTTATCCCCTTTTTGTCCCCCACTAACCGAAGTAACCCTTTTACTGACACCCTGTAAGCATCGCTATGCTGCAGCCGCATGCAAATATGAAGTTTTACATCAACACGCATGCTGTAGGGGACGAATCAACGACGCTGATTGGCTATTATGCAAATGTCTATAACAGCATCGGCCGCGGTTTGCTGCATATTTCACTACGTCGAGGCGCGTCAAAGCTAATCGCTACGTCATTGGGTTATTTGCGCAGTCAGATGTGTGGTTCGAAATTTGAAAATTGGCGGCGGAGGTAGGGGACGGAAATTTGAATTTGGAAGCGATCTCCATTGCTTGGGGGATACTCGGTTATTGGAAGTGTTGTGTGTGTGATGTGATGACGACGTTAGAGGGTGATAAAATCGATTGAAACGAGTTTGATTTTATCATAAAGTGATATTACTTTTATACTCCTACATATTTAAAAAAAACATTTTATTACATAAATTTATGTACGAGTAGCTAGCTGTTACGTTTACTGGCAGCAAACATAATATAGCAAATGCAATTACTTCGAGATGGTCACATTAACTTCATGGCTTAAGTCTCTAACTAGACCAAATCCCGTCCAATTGTACAGCACATAGGGTCCACTATATCTTTTAAAGTGCTAATTAAACTAATATAATCTGAGCTGCGCACTAGCCTTTACACGAGTGTCGGTGCAGTGAATTTGTTGCAAGCAGTAGAAGAGCCTGAGTAGCAATTTCCACGACAGCCAAGTCGGTAGTAGCTATGAAAAAATGGAGAATCTTACTATTACTTATTACTTACCTAGAATGCGGGCGCTAACTCGACTGAGCTACCGCCATGCGAGTTCGAATCCCGGCGCTGACATGTACGAATAAAGGCTTTAAAATTTAAGTATAATGTATACCATCGTTCTTACGGTGAATGTGCATTGTAAAGTGTATTGTACACATTTAACAACACGGTGATACGGCTCGCGACCTATGATGAGTAGAAATGTACAGCGAAAAGCGCATGACTTCGGGGATTACAGACGTGAGCATTATGTATGTATGTACAATGCTTACTTTAAATTTCGTCTCATTCCCATGCTAGCTCATGATTGCTGGCCCTGGCCACCAAATATGCCAACAAATATTAAGCCTCAAATTCATAGACCATTGTAAATTTACAACAAGGTTTAAATTGACATCGAAACACACGAGTTTCGACTCTTTACGTCAGTCAAAATGTTGGAATTCGTATATCATAACGTAAATTTTAAGCCTATTGTAAAGTATAAAAAGCTCTATGAATTTGGAGGTTAGTTTGTAGACTCTACACTGGCTGCAACACCTCCACCTGCCCTGGAGTCGGCGGAGGTTCGCGCGCGCTCGTAACTCCAGCTAATAGCTCCATGTGTCTCCCGCTGCATCTGGTGCGAGCTGATGCTGGACCGTGGCGAATCCTCAAGACTGTTTGACCTGAACTTCTTCATATCGTGTCGGTGACAAACTCAAGAGTGGATTAGCCAGGATTTGTCACCATGGTGAATGGTGTCAAATTTGCGTTACTTGGTGAGTGCCCAGGGTACGTCGAATAAATAAACAGAGGATACGTCACAAGAGGAGGCACCTTTTAGTGCAGCCCTTCCTAAAAAACATGCGAGTTTTTTTTTGCAATTTTACTTACTTTTATTTTTTCCGCCTGTTTGAATAAATTTAATACAGCGAGTAAAGTATACATAATATTATAATTAAATCATGCATAATGCCAATACCAAGAAGTCTATTTGAAAAAGTTAAACATTTGTTACACGAAGTAAATCATACTATACGAGGGAGTTTCTTAGAAGTGATCGAATAGAGAAGCCGAGAACTTTTTCTGTGCCAGAAAATGTTAAACAAAGTACAAGTTTTCCGAACCGTCTTTCCGCACCGATGCGTAGCGCTGTAGGCCAAAATTGTACCAACTGATCACTAGTTGTAGATTTACCACCTTAAAATATAAATATAAACACTCACACCTTGTACTAATGTACACCCTTGCGGGGTAGGCAGAGGTGCATTGCTGCACCCACTTTTCGCCAGTGTTTATGTTAGTCCCAATGTAATAGGGGGCAGGCCTATTGACATTTTACGGGCACATCCAAGACCCGAGAACAAATATCTGTGTTTAAACAAATATCTGCCCCAGCCGGGAATCGAACCCGGGACCTTCGGCTCAGTAGTCAGCGCAGGAGCCGAAGGTCCCGGCCACTGCGCCATTCGGTCGTCCAACTTGCTATTTATTATTACTATGTATCTGGTCGTTTTTAAAGACATTAAGTAAAGTTAAGTTTATACTTTTAATAGTATCGAGTGTACATCATTATAATTCACTAAAAGGTTACCTATCTGTAGAACTACTTCGTAAATATATAAATATTTAATGCAATGTTGAAATACATATTTTCATTATAGTTAACTAAGGCTAGCTTAGCTACACTTAAATTGTAATATTTCAGTATTGAAAGACATGCCATTACTCTTCATGAAATTAGGTATTGTAGGCAAATATAAATAACAAAATTCTCCTGCTGTCGTGTGACAGCCATGCTAATGCACTCACGAGCAATGTAAAGTCCAGTGACACATAGAACCTCAATGGCAGGTGGAACTTTTTCATTGCACGTTGCATTGTTGAAATCGGTTGAAAATGGGCCATCTGATCAGTGATCAGCCAGGACGAAGGACTCTATCGAACGCTTATCGTTCAGTCCCGGATTACACGGAACTTGATTTAGCTTAGGCTCCTTTCGGTAACTCGTTGTGGATTACTAACGGTTTCTTTGAGAACTCAGGCCGCCATTGTTGCTGTCGCAGTCAATAGGGAAAGCCTTATGGAAATAATTAGGGTGACGCTGACCGCTTGGCCCGCACTGATAGTGGAGGGTCTTTGTCAGTCAATATTTGGAGGTTGATGTGGTCTTTATTAGTTATTTTAAAGATATTTATTTTTTATTTCATTTAAAAGGACTACAGTCGTTATACTGATCGAGCCAAAATCTGTTGTTGGGTCGTCATTACTTTCAATTACTCTCACGGGCAATGAAAAGGTTCCACTGAGAAACACACAAAATTACTTCTAAACGGAAAAGGCTAGCTTAAAGACGCCTTCTGCAATATTGGAGAACATTTTATCAGAGCATCAGGATATTACCAAATAAAAACAGTAATATTTTGTTCAAGTTTTAAATTAATGTTTTAAAATAATGGGGTCGTTTGGTGTTGGCATTTTGTGAGTGGAACTTTTTCATTGCCAGTGAGTGTATAACTTTAATACTTATTTACTACGAAGGCCATTATAATACATCACTAGGGACTCAGCAGTGTACACTCTCAAAGAAAACTATTTGGACCAATCAAAAAAATTACGACCCCACTCTAGTGGTCCGTGCGACACTGTATCAAACGGGAAAGTTTTTTCTCTAACAAGTAACAAGACTCAACTGGTAACAAGAGGCTACAAAGAACTTAAGATATAACGTGACACAAAGCGCATCGTTATCTACCAGATTTTATATAGGAAATATATACAGGAAACAGACTGTCTCCCATCGCTTCTTGTGACACATAATCCCGTTTGAAACATAGATAGGGGGAGATACAGGCGGATCTGTTTATAGTGCAGTACATAATAATAATATAATGTGTATATATTTTTTTGCATATGCGTAGACTCCCGCTTGTTGTCATGTACAGTGAAGGCTTCATACCTGGTTTCCTTCAGTGTTTAAAGTTAGACTCATCGGAGTTGGTATGACAATTTATAGTCCATACTAACATCGAAAAGCTAGTTCAGTGATGCACTGTTGCCTACCCCTCAAGTAAGTTTAAGTACATACATACATATAGTACATAGTACTAGAGTGTCAGCTATCATCCCATGTAGTAATATAATATATTTCTCATTAAAATGCTTGAACGTGCCAGTAAAAACGTTTACACGACATATTAACAGGCTCCGGTTCTGCTAATTACATACATATTTCATCACAGGCTCTCGGCCAAAGACTTAAGTATCTTTTTATCACTTATCAATTAGCGGTTACACACTTTGCAAGCCGCCCTTAGATACTTACCTACTATTTTTTTAATCCTGAAAAATGTTTATGGATGTTTGACATTCCCAATTAATGACACAGTTTGCAAACACATACATCGAATGAAAATGTAGTGGTTTGCGACTCAGGTGTATGTCATGAGTTAGTGTTAAAGACTGACCAACACGGGATTACAGCCGTGAGCATACTACAAGCAAACATTCGTTACCAGAATCGGCCCGGCTATGGGATCTTTGCGCTCAGATAAAACTTTGAGTCGTGGAGGAAGGAGTATGTTAATAAATTTTAAACTTGAACGTAGCTGTCTCACTGTCGCCAAGGAGGCCTAATTAGACCATTTTTCATTAAGGCACTATTTTGAATTATGTTTCATCTGTTGGCTGTAAGATATAGGTACAAATAATCGTAGTGTATCAAAGTATTCCGGTTAAAAAAGTAAATTATAAACGTATGTTTAAACGTCAAAGTACCATTAACCGTAATAGCTACAGAAGCAACTTCTCCCAGTGCCTAATTTGAATGAGAATAAAACACAAATGAGCTATAAAAGCGCAATTAGGTTCACCTGAAATGGCGTTCTTAGCGCCCCGCCTTGTCCTGTCGTATGACTTAGCTGGTGCATAAATTAAGCTGCCTGGCGTAATGGGGCAATATTCGAGACAACCTTGTTTTATTACTGGAGTTTGACCACGAGTTTAATACGTGGCAGGTTTTCCTGATAGCTGCTACTTAATGTGGGGAAGGGATGTTTATTTAATTATTGCGTATTGAGAACTTACAATTAACTTGAACTTACTTATTTATTGAGAGAAATTTATTATAATAGCAAAATGTAACAACATTTTATCAACGTAACCTGCCTGCCCCAGTGGTTTATAAAATTGGTACAGTCAGCAAAAAAGTTAACAGAAACCATGCACTTTGTCCCTTGTTTACTCACTATAGCCACTCTTCCACCCAAAGGAAGCCTGGAATCCTGAAAACCGATCGCTATTAGCAATAATGCATGTCTGCGTTGTGTATTTTGCCAAGATGGTTTATTACTCTCAAGATTCAAAGTTATGTTAAGTTGCTTGTGTGCAAAAGAAAGAGTTATGGAGTAACTACATATTAACTAACTATTATACCATTTACATTATTTTTGTTAATGATAATTATTTGTTTTCAAAAATAAAGGTATGCTTTATTTAAGATAAAAAGAGTAGGTACCCCTTCAGGTGGCATTACATAATTAGAGCCTGTATGTTTATTATCATTGATGTAAAAACTACCTACTAAAATGAAACCTTGCATAATACTTTTATGCAGGTTATATAAACATCAGAATATCACGCTACTTTTTTTCCTGGATATCTAGCAGCAAGCTAGTTAAAATACAAAACCTATAAAATGTTAGTCTAAAATAACAAGTTACAAATAAGGAAATAAACAAGAGCTACGGGGAAGTTCATCAAATTAAATTGAGACTCAAATTAGGCACTAAATATCGCAGGTAACAAGACAGGGCGGTATAAATTGACTCCATAAAACTCTTGTTCCTCCCTATATCACGTTTTATTCAGGACAGCAGACACTTAAGGTCTATCGCTCGTACTTAATTAAAGGAACCTTAGCCCTTAACACCCATTGTTGTGGTGTATGGAATACCGTCAAATAAGCAATTAACAAGACGTAGTGTATAAAGTTTCGGCTGTTTTCAGTGTTATTAAATTTTCTGATAACAATCTCACTGATAGTTTGCGGTGGTGATGGATGTTTATTGGTAATTGTTTAGCTTAATGAATTTTGTTAAGCCCTGTACAGACCGGCCCAACGAAGGCCAACGAACGGGTTACGTTGACCTTCGTTGCTGCAATCTGCCCTGTATTATGTATGATAAATATCCATCGTTGGGATAACCGTTGGCGTTCGTTGGGCGTTCGTTGGCCCGGTGTGTACGCAGCTTTAGGCCGGCCTCTGACGAGCACTACAAAATACGAATAGAAGCATGATATAAAGGGAGTTCAATTTAACCACATTATCTACTGGTTACGTTGAACAACTTTCCCTAAGAATCAAAGGTAAGCATTGAAAAGAACTTTTTCTTAAAGACAACTTTACAGCAGGTAGGTACCCATCAACCTAGTATGGAAGGTTGAAAAAAGTGGAAAGTTTGAGAATCTTGTTTAGTTAGATCAGTAGTAAAAGCTTTCAGCAGCATAAATTTTACACCGTGTATGAAAAATGGTATTATTAATAATTGTTTGGCAGCACTAACCTTAAGTTGCAACTACCTATATTTTTTCACAGGCTGCTTCCCCTACAAAGAAATTAACCCTTCGCCACTGTTCACTAAGAACAATTAAAAATAAGTACCACAAAACCGTAAGAAGCAGAACACTAAAAGTTCAAAACCGAACTTATTTTATAATATCTTAAATTTTGCTCCAAAATCCACATCAGACACATTATGGGCAACAAGGCAACGACTTAAAATCCACCGAGCAATATGTGCTGGGATATTCATCCTTAAGACTTGGGCTAAAAGAAATCTTATAATATAAAACTCAATTTATATAAAATCGGATCTCTCACGTCTTCTACTAAACGTAAAGATGGATCAAGTTTTACTGGAAACGGAAAAAAGCCAAGTTAATTTAAAATGTGTACATAAATAAATATTAATCTTAACATTTTGCCGAAGCGACGAAATGACTATACAAGATCGATCTTTATAGTCGTTTATTTAAAGGTATTGTTTAATTACTGAAAAGGATTTTAAGATCAGCACTAATCACACATGCTTTTAATAATTATTTATTTAATATTCATGAAATGAATATAATTTATAACTATACCTTTTTTATTTTTAATAATTTATTTCACCGAACGTTTTGCCCTGTCGGTGGTGTCGCATGAAGCAGCACTGCAGTAACATCGCATTGTAATGAGGAATCTTCAGACCGTAGTTGAAAACAAGGTGCCTAGATACCGAACAACTACACTATTTTATTTATTTTTAGAAAATCAACATCGTTATATATGTAGTTACAAGATAAATGGGTAAATAGTAAGGCCAATAACAAATTTTCCTTAATTTAACATACAATAAAGGTGCACAAAATATAAACTTAGTTAAGTAGTAACTTTAAAAACTTAAACAAATTAAAAAAACTGATAGTTAATCATTTAACACTTATTTTATATTTGTTGACATCTCCTATACCATATTCTTACGTATACCATTACCTACTATAAGAAAAACAGTTAAGAGTGGGTGGATATTATGTTCAGACTAATAAATATTATAAATGAATAGGTACTAAAAACACTATATTTATTTGAAGAAAATCCCTGTTATTACTATATTTTATAGTATTTTTGTCTCTCCTCCTTCAAGGCTTCCATCTTTCTCTGTCAGTGGCCAGCAAGTTTAACTCTGACCTCGTCTTTCCTTTCTCTCGGGCCTCTGACAATGGATCGCTTAAATGTATGGGCTGATATGCCTGGTCGCTTTGAAACGCACTGGATCAGGTCTTCGCAGTGTCTGCCTAGACAACGGCATTTTCGCTCAAGGACGTTTTTGGCTATAGGTTTTTTTTTGCATCCTTCCACAGTTCAACATTAGTTATAGTGTGGCAATGTCTAATGAATTTTCACATTCACTAATAGTATTAAATTTTGGAGTTAAACTATTCTTAATAACTGTACCTAATTAATAAGATTATAGCAGACAGTGGCGCCACCACGCAAGGCTGACATATTCTGCTCCAAGTGTAGACAAGACGTAATAACCTTATGGGATCCTCCCACATTGGATTGTAAAGGCGATTTCAATTCCAGATAAGGACAGGACTTAGCATTCGTTTTCTTATTATTATCATTCATGCTAGTTTAATTTTGAATGACTCCCGAATTCGCACTCGATAAAGGTTTTATTATAAATTAATATAAGATATTTAGAAACGGATACAGTCATATATTTGAATATATTTTTAGTTTCAAAGGTGACATAATAAGCAGTAATATTTGGTACTAATAGGCATATAGTTTGTTTTAATTTGACTACTGTACTAAACATAAAGATGAATGTTCATATAATTTAGTTTTTTTTACTAGGTATATAAGTACATACGATAATTAGAATGATAACAATATTAATTCCCGTGGTTGTCTAAGTCCACAGTTAGTAACAGATAGAAACACTTTAATGGGTGTCTAGCACCACACACTTAACACTACCTTAAAAACGATAATACCGAAACAAAAGCCTGCCAGAATTCGTTGCCTGCTGTCAAGAAAACAGCTCGATTACATAAGTAAATTTACTTTCCAAAATAAATGGTATTACGAGCACATTACAAGATTGATGTGCCTGAACAAGCAGTCGATATGGCAAGTTCAATCACCGTTCTGTCTTCAGGCTGTATCTGGGGAAATCTGCTTTACATTGGGATATTCGGAGCTGAAGCTTACATAGACTTATATTCTGGGCGAGCGAAACCAATGTAAAGGCATATTACGCAGAATTCGTAATCGCATCCTGCCGGTGATGACATAATGCAGAATTGCTGGACTGGTCTAAAAATTAAAACCGGCCAAGTGCGAGTCGGGCTCGCGCACAAAGGGTTCCGTAGCAGCAAATCAAAATTACAGTTAAATCAACCTATCTCAAAAACTATAAGAGATACTTTGATCAAACCAAAAATCGTTGAAAGAGTTAATTAGCATGCATCACCTCTATTTTTTTTAGAATTTTATACCCCGTAGTTATAAAAATAGAGGGGGGGGGACATACTTTTTACGACTTTGAGAGCTGATATCTCAAAAACCGTTCACTTTAAGAAAAATGTTTTTTAGAAAACTTTATATCATTTTAAAAGACCTTTCCATTGATACCCCACACGGGTATGTACATCGAAAAAAAAAATTTCATCCCTCAGTTACATGTATGGGGGGCCCCACCCCCAATTCTTTTTTTTACTATTTAGTGTCATATTTTTGTAGCGGTTCATACAACACATATTCTCATCAAATTTCATCACTGTAGTACTTATAGTTTCCGAGTAAATCGGCTGTGACAGACGGACAGACGGACAGACGGACAGACGGACATGACGAAACTATAAGGGTTCCGTTTTTGCCATTTTGGCTACGGAACCCTAAAAAGTTGGTTTTTCGGTAGCTACTCTCAACCTACGGTCCATTCAACTTACTTAGTGGCTTATTAGAGTTATTACCTACACTCACGGGCAATGAGAAAGTTCCATTGAGAAAATCACCAAATTATTTCTAAACGGATAAAGCATATAACAAAGTAAATACATATTTTCTCCAAATTTCCTATTAAATGTTTTAAAAAATTAAGGTCATTTAGTATCTGTACTTTGTAAGTGGAACTGTTTATTTGGCCGTGAGTGTATTATTCAATACATAATCAAGTCAATATATCTCTCATGTACGGAATAATATCGTGGATAAAACAAACTTCATATCTAGAAAGCAGGTATTTAATATTCGTTGCAGCGGCGGCGTCGTCTGAAGAGCTAAACTAGAGCACGCTCGCAGAATGATACTGAAACCTGAAGTCTCGCCTAGATCACATTATCTATTACGCGGTTGTTTTCATGAAAATTGTTAAACGGATCATGTCAGTGCATTTGAGGGGTTGCTTGAGTTGCTTCGTAAGATAATAAATACTACTTCTTCTACTGCCTAGCCTTATTCATATAATAAAAACCGATGTCAACACGTAAGTAGGTTTTGAGGAGATCCGCGAAACTTCAAGAACACAACATTTGTTTCTCTATAGAAACTTTGTTCACGCAACTTTTTGCTATGAAGAGCTTTTTTTACATATTTCCAAAAGTCGTAGGACAAAAATTGTTCAGATTGACTCCCTGACTGACATTATTTCGCCTTAGTACCATTTATAACACCCTGTAAAGTACCAATATGTGTTTCATACTATACAGCTAAAATATTTCTCGTAAGTTTCTTATTTAGGTAAGGGGACTTCCCACGGGGATTTACCCAATTATAAGACACAAACAAAGTCTTCCATACGTCATCTAATAAACTTTTCACTCTCGGGCCAATTTCATAGTTTTTATGGCCACTGCGAAGGCCCTGCGGTGGTACCATAGGTTTTTTATAATGATTTAAAGATAGTAAACATCTGATTTTATTCATATTTACTTATTGTGATTTTTTACGACAATAGAAAAATTTTAAACCGGTATTTTTTTTTAAATGACGCTGTTTTATTTTCTCCCATACTTAAAAAAAAAAAACACGCACTCACGCCTTGTACTAATGTACTCCCTTGCGGGGTAGGCAGAGGTGCATTGCTGCACCCACTTTTCGCCAGAGTGTTATGTTAGTCCCAATGTAATAGGGGGCGGGCCTATTGCCATTTTACGGGCACATCCAAGACCCGAGAACAAATATCTGTGTTTAAACAAATATCTGCCCCAGCCGGGAATCGAACCCGGGACCATCGGCTCAGTAGTCAGGGTCACTAACCACTACGCCATTCGGTCGTCCTCCCATACTTAGTACTTAACAACATTATTGTGCTCTAACTGCTTTTCAACCATCGCAGCCTTGTAACATTGAGACAACTGAGCAGGACTTCATTGTATTGCTTAATAAGTAGGGTAGTGTAGAGTGAAAAGTGCAAAAGAGCACCCTCTGTTTCAATAACCTCGAGGACGAATGGAACTTTGTAATCATTGTTCATGGCAACACAAGTATATTTTTAATTATTGTTTATGGTCACTTCCATATCCTATTCTGTTACAATAAAACTGCTGTACGGTGCTCTTGTTGTTGTGTAAAATAAAATACTGTCTCACTGTGAAACTTTGGTTTTAATGAAGAAGTTCAGCCAGCCAAACCTACAGTCCACGCAACACACAATCATTTGATATTTTTATAGTCTAAATGGTCGACCTGAGTCGTTCTCCAATGAACAATGTAGCAACAAAAACGGCTTCGCAATCGCGCGTCAGCGTACGGCGCCCGGTTTTCCTCCCGATTTATGTTCGTCGCTAACTGACATTTTCGTAGTGGTGCATTTTTTTTTGTTTCTTTGTGTCCATGTCCCTGAAGAATAGCTTGGCGGCGTCCTTTGTGCTTCGTGTAATAAAATCTGCCCGACATCCGCCCGAGGCCCCTTTACAGCGGCGACTTTCGCTCTGACACCTTGTCTTCAGGGGGGTTACTCTATACTGACGTAATACGAACGAACGAGAGCTGTCGTGCAATCGGCACGTTTAATATAACGAGATAGAGTCGTGGCGCGCTCGGAGCGCTGCTCCGAAACTTAGTTTTTCGTCATATAGAGTGACCCCCTGATATTTTATTTGCCTATATTTTTCGGATTACAATCAACAAGGATTGTGAGCGGAGAAGGCTGTTGCGTCTTACGAAGAAGGTATGACTGGCGGCTTTAGTCGTGCTTTTATTTATTAAGAAGATAGTGGGTACTTACTTAATTACTTACATATAACGAAACTGGCGCTATGATTGTACGCGTAGGTTAAAAGACAGTTTCTTGGAATCTGAAACCAGAAATATGAATATGAACCAAATTGAAGTCATACTGTACAGTCGTCAGGAGAAAACCCACACATGTATATAGCATTATATTCGTGGCTTTTCTTGCAATTCCAGCAAAGAAACCAGACTTCAGGTAACGACATCTAACAGCTTACAAACTTTCAATAAAGAAAGGCAGAGTAACAATGCTATCGTACATAAAATAAGGGGTGTCATGTTTATTTTACCCGAGTAAACTAAAGTTATCCCATTCTACATCTTGAAGATAGTATTTCGAAATTTCAAAAGAAAAGATACATTACAATGTTTGCAACAAAAATAATGAATGGCATATATATATGCACTCACGACTGTAATCCCCGAAGGGGTAGTCAGAGGTGGCTCACAAGCGAGCCACCCACTTTTCGCAGCGCATTTGTACTCACGTGATAAGTACAATGCACTTAGTAATCTTAGGATACACATCTAGAATCTAGATGTGCAGGTTTCCTCACGATGTTTTCCATCACCGTAAGAGCACGTGGTATTATTGTACTTAAACTCCTTAATTGAAAACACTATTGAAAGATAAATACTGAATGGACTCTTAGGAAAAATCTTATATTAAAATTTCGATTGCAATATTTCTTGTATCAAGCTATTCAGTCGCATAGTTGGTATTAACTGCATCGCTTGGATCTCGACCCAGGGAAGTTTAAAAATAAATCACTGTGGAAACCGAGCAAGTTTTCCCCTGATGAGTCTAGGTCCAGACTCTAGCCAACGTGATTGGCCTAGTGTTTCAGCGAGATAGGCTCTACATTTTTAAACGCTACATCAGTATATGTTACACTTACGTAGGCATTATTTAATTATTTGTTATCTAGTTAATTTTATCTTAGTTAAACGTATTTGATTACATAAGAAGGTCACGCGAGCAACTAAAAAAATACATCTTTTTGAAAACGGTTTTTTATTAGTAACCAGACCTAGCCCTTGTAACCGCCTTTAAATCAACGCTTGCAAATATTTTTTCGTTAGAAAAACAAAATAAATTATCATATTAAGTACCAATACGGAAACTGTGATCTTTCGACATGGATTTGTAAATAATTATAGGAGGCTATTTCAGTAGTAATGGCACATGTTAATTATCAAAATGAAGAATAAACAACTTGAATTACCATCAGAAGTCAGCGTAAATAACACCGACGACACATAAAATTAACAAATCCCACAACTTCCGGCCGGGCCCAGTCCGGGGCGAGTCCGGGCCCAGTCCGGGACAACACAAAGCGGTGTGCATTGCAATTTATTTGGACTCTAAAAAGTTGAATTTACAGCACGCAGTGAGAAAACTTTTACTACACTCGTCTAACCAAAGCTAACTTGTTAGTGAATTATGTGTACAAATAACTCAATTCCGACAAACACTCAGTTGTCGTTTTTGGTTTTTGTCTAGTAGGTATTTTATTCATAAAATTAGGTTTGAGTTCGACAATCTCCGATATTCTTTTTAATGTAAAACTGACATGGAAATCTACATTCAAAACCAGTATGAGAAAAAAAAACTCTCAACTTTTACCCGCTGCTAAGTCAGCGTTGTCGCTGTTAACCCGCCAGTGGTGACGTGAATTTGACTTACATCGTTGGTGACGCCGGTCTCACGCACCGGGATTTTCAAACTTATTTTTTTTACTTAATTAACTACACATGCTACTTAAAATTTGTTTAATTTTAAAGATAAGTATTTGTTCGACAGTAAAACAAAGCATTATCATAAATCACGGCTCGTTTATTAGTCCTTTTACCATGGTACTTAGAACACTTAATATTTAATAATTTTTCACCTATCATCTTAAAAATTAAAAAAATACAACAATGATGTAATTTTTTATAACTAAGTCCACCTTTTATAGTTTTATAACACTACGAACTTCATAAGAAAAAACAAAAATTTATATACTTCTACCAAAAAAATAATAATAAAAATACACTGAAAGTCATTGTTTCTCCACAGCCAAACAGTCTCTGCAAGACGGCACTTACATGGTCGTAACACATATATTTCTTACATTTTGTGACAAATATATTAAATTTTTCTGTTATTTTCGCTATCCACATTCATAACATTGACAATTTTTTGAAGGTCCAGCTATCTTCGTCGTCATTTTCAAGGACATGCTGAAACTAGCTGATATTACTGTAAAAACTTATTGAAATCTATTAAGTACTTATATTTGTATAAATACCTACAACTATCTATTAAAAATAGTTCAATCATGAAATTTACAATCACAAAACAAAAATACAGTCAAGAAAAATAAAAAAGATGTATGAAAAATTTAAAAAACATCTTTAAATTTTACTTACATAGTCGGTGACCCCGGTCTCACGCACCGGGTTGGCGCCAAAACTCCGAAACCTGCGCACGAGTCACCGTCGCGGGGTGGACTGACGATGGGGGATGGGAAATGAGGCAGCTACCCGAAATCACAACAAAAATCGATGGCTAGTGAGAAAGTTATTCGACTTTTTCGAACCACCCGGTCTCACAGACATATACGTCACCACTGGCGGGTTAAGTAATAAACATGTTGCCTGCCTACCCTGCTACCTAACTGACTGTTACAAACCTACTCCTGTGAGCTGTAACTGTACTTTTGTACCTTGACCAACTAACAAACCGTCACTGTTTAAATGAATGAAAAAGCGTTTTGTGAGTTTATGGCTAGTTTCACCATAGTGACGTTAGATCATTAACACCCCGTTAACACTATATTTTTTTTTTTTATTGTTTATTTATTATGTATAAAATCTTAAATTATAATTTACATCAATTGACACGAAACCTAGAAGGTTTAATTGTGTCGGTCTGGCAGTTGACATATATGTCATATTCATATTAAATTCTTGACAGATGTGTCAAAGGTTAACAACTAATCCCTTGTTATGATCTAAGAGAGTATGGTGAAACTGGCACTTAAGCTACAAACGTGTTTAGCTAGTTATAATATAGCTGATTGTACCTACATACTTACAGCAGAATAGGTCAGTGTTTATGATAAAAAATACAAATAAACGTAAACGGTTAATACCTGCACGTAACCCGAGATCATTTATCTGCCCCGTCTCACCCTACAGTAATTATTTAACCCCTTTAATAAAAAGTTTATCTGCAGAGGACAAATGGCGCTGAACCGCATTCTTTCAAAACGGGGCCTCTTTGTTTAGTTCCGTTGCCCTTAATTAACGACGGTTAAGAAAAACTTGGAATACATTAGGTCTCCCACTTTTAGCTTTAGGCTTTTTTTTTTAATAGCAGCTTCCTTTGGAACTGAGAATAGTTAATGTTAATGGCCATAACTAGAGGCAATATTTAGATAAACAATATATATTGGCTAGCTTTTTGAATATTATGATTTACTTAAATACTTATTAAATTTTATATAATTTTCTTGAGCGCATCAATCATTTACATTACACTCCTTCCATTATAGTTGTATTATTAGCTAAATATATTATTCATTTATTGACAGTTTCTACTTCTTATTATCGTCTTGTTAATAGCTAATGTGTCGGTGGTGGTAACACCACAGTCCTCAAAGCGTAGTCCTTCGAGATAAGCGGAGGCGGCTCAGCTCGACAATTAGCTAAATTTATTTGCCTCCGTACATCTGCAAGTGGATTAGCTCTGCACTTACAGACTACATCATCTAATATGGATGGATGGCGGTAATGGCCGCCGGGTACATGCGCCTTGTTAATGTGTATTGCTTAGCTAGATTTATTATGAGCTTGGAATATTAAGATTTACTTAAATGCACAGGAAAAGATAATGATTAATGTATGAGTTACTTCTGGGAGGCAATGGGCTAAGTCCGAAAAAAATCAACAACGCTCATACGGGTTATTTCTATCATCAGAAAAATTATGAGCGTTCTTGAATTTTTTCGGACATAGCCCATTATGGTAAGTATTAAATTGTTATTTCGCAAGAGTTTTCATGGAATTAAAACTTTTATTGCGCATTAATTTTGGAATTTACACCTCTTGGATTCTTTATGACGACCGAATGGCGTAGTGGTTAGTGACCCTGACTACTGAGCCGATGGTCCCGGGTTCGATTCCCGGCTGGGGCAGATATTTGTTTAAACACAGATATTTGTTCTCGGGTCTTGGATGTGCCCGTTAAATGGCAATAGGCCCGCCCCCTATTACATTGGGACTAACATAACACTCTGGCGAAAAGTGGGTGCAGCAATGCACCTCTGCCTACCCCGCAAGGGAGTACATTACTACAAGGCGTGAGTGCGTGTGTGTGTGTGTGTGTGTTCTTTATGTTTTATTCTGGACACATGAATTTTGGAATTTACACCTCTTGGATTCTTTATGTTTTATTCTGGACAACTTTGATCGCGTCATCCCTTTTTTGACTCACTCTTTGCTTTCTCTAACACTCTGTAGTTGCACGAGCCACGACCGAGCTTTTCACTTTAACGCCATTTAATTACTTAACAAAAACGATATTCTTTGTCGCGACTTTCTTCGATATTTCAAGCTGCAATATGCAACTCAAAAGGCGATCTTGGGCTTCACTGCAATTTCTAATAAATATCTTGGAAAGAGGCAGCACTTTTGGGGCTACAAGAAGCTTAGGGACACGGCATTGAATGTCACTGGCTGTCACCTGAAACCCTGAAAAGCCGTTGGAAGCCGACGAAAAATAAATAGAGAATTAAAAAAGAACGTTTGAAACAAAGCTATCAGTTCCTTTTTTGAATTTAGCTTTTTTACGCACAAACATTCAGCTCATTATTCGTTTTTAAACATAAAAGGTGTTGAGTTTGATTTACTCGATTTACCGAATTCACATCTCTACTATACAGAAAATCCATAAACATAGTTTATAGGTTACGAAAACTATAGTTAGGTACTTTTATTCCAAATTTTTAATACCTACTACTAAGTATATCAAGTAGGTCAGCTGTGCCTAGATGGGGCTGGCCGAAGATATACTGTTTGGCACCTACACAGTGCGTGTGCTCACCAGTTATGTTTTTGATGATGAACAGCCACTAACACTCTATAGGAAAACCAATTTATACGCGAAATGTTCCGTATCAAATTACAACGTTACAAAACAGAACTAATACTACCTAATATCTCAAATTCACATCTAGATTATACGAGGGCATGTCGGTGGCTCATTTTAGCCAAATAAACCGTATAATGACATAACCCGACTGAATGATGTAGCTCACATTTCACTCCGTATCATTATGCACAACATTACTTCCGAAAAGTGCCGGGTAATGTAGCTAAATTTTTGCCTGTGCAATAAATGGCTCAAGCGTGGTCGGGGACTAAATAAAATGAGGTATACAACGCCCTAGCGCCAAATTAAGTTGCGGTGAATTAATGAATTACTCCAAAGTATACTAAAGGTATGATTCTACAACTACAACTATGTTACTATCTTATTACTCTGCAGTCAGGGTAGATTAACTATACAATGCACCTAAAGTCTGAACTCAGCCTCTCTTTGTTTTAGTTAACCGCCTACGAAAATTCATGCAGAAAAAGTTTAAGGTAAGCCGCCCTGAAACATAATCGCATGCATAAGTTTCGAATAGACAAACACGCGAATCATTTATTGCATTTCAGAATCACTCCGTATGGATAACCATTAAATTAAATAAAGAAGGATACCTAGTATATTTTTTATTATTAAAAAAATCTATATAAAAACTCAAAGGTACTAATTTGTCTGAAATCAGCCACAGACTTTAAACAAAACGTTTTCATTAAGCCATAAAACTTTATTGATCGAAAACTCATTAGTAACAATTAATCCGAATTCACCATCAAAATAGTTTTAAAGTCCAATAAATTCGTTGGATAAGCCCATTTGGTATTCGGCAGACATATTGCTTGTTATAAAGTTTAAACTCTGCCTGGCTTTCCACGTGTATACATGCTATTGAATAAATATGATTAAGTAGTTATAATTATTATAATAACAATAGCTAGTAAAGAAAATTCGCACTTTATCAAGCTAAAGAGATTCTGCCTCGCTATAATCCTGAGTATATATTTTAAATTATCAATCATATTCAGATTGATTAGCATTTTTTTTTAATTTAAATTTACAATCTATGAAGGTTTTTATACCGGAAAATGTAATTAAGTAACAATAGGAATAGGGATACACAAAAGGAGTCTCGTTATAATATGTATACCTACGTGCGGCGTACTCTGGCCTGGGCAGTCAGCGAGTTCAGCGACATACGCCAAACTAACGGCCACGGTGTAACACCCTAGTTATAGTTATTGTTTTCACCCAACTCGCTGAGAAGAAGAAGTATGTATAGATAGATAGATAGATAGAATACACTTTATTTGTACACCAAAACAGAATAATAAAATTAACAAAATGTAACTTAATTAGGGTACAAAAGGCGGTCTTATCACTAAAAGCGATCTCTGCCAGACAACCTTTGGATGGAGGGAAACAGAGATTAAGATTGGTTGTATATATAATTTGACAATACAGGGTGTTGCAAAAAGGGTATGCTAAGCCGATAGGGGACTCAGGGGGTCATCCTGAACCACATTTGTGAGCAATACGAGTACGAGTTTTAAAAATTCGCGAAAGAAATATCTTTTCCATAGAAACTTTGTTGGTCACTTGATTTTTTACTACGGAGAACGAATATTTTTGTTCGAATTTCCAAAACTCGTAGAACAAAAGTTGTTCAGAATGACCCCCTGAGTCACCCCCTTTCGGCTTAGTATACCCTTTTTGCAACACCCTGTATATTTACTGTAATTGATACATAATGACTACGTATAAAAATATACGTGAATATAAATGCATTTAAAACTGAGACATGCCGGTTATATAGGGTGTCCCTGTATGTAAGAAAGTTAACGGAGACAAAGCATCTCTGATGTCAAGTTTGCAATGACAGATGATGTCGACCAACATAATGGTTTCAATAAAACTTTACAGTTGTTTTACGTGACTCCATTTCCTGTCACGGATATGTAGGGATGCGCGATTTCCAAGATTCAGGAAAATTATTACTATGTTGGTATAAATGCAGAAGTTATTAAAAAAAGTTACGGCTTCAATTAATAGTTTATAATTTTATTATATTAGTAAATCATTTTAACTAGCCTCAAATTGAGTATAAATTTTGATACAAAGACGTTTATACCTATGATTGTATCGTTTTATCTATGTCTACCTTTTTGTCCTACGATTTTTTGTCTAATCTAGTATTGCATAGTAACGTTTGGCCTAAGTATCGTTTCGGCAAAAATCGTTTAGTAAGCACTTAAGTATATGTATGTCGCATAATTTTATTATGGCCTAACAAATATTACATAATGCAAAATGATTACATCGTTTGTATTAACTTTGACGGAGCCTCTCCCTGGATACCGAAAAGTGGTACCTAGATCAAATATTTTAGTATAAAAAAAGTTTAGGCCATATGAGTGAAATGACTTTGGACAATAAAGATAAGGCGAGATAAGGCAAGCCGCCGTCGTGTGCACACTGCACAGCACTACGGGACTGTGATGAAATTGAACTTAAACAAGTTGTTACTGGGGTAAAAGTTTAGTTTTCGTCATTTTACAATGCCACCAACCAAGATTGGTAACAAAGTTAGTTTTATTTAGTTCAACTGCTTCTCGCCGCCGCACTCGGAATAATATCACTGAAGTATTGTTTCTAATAGAACCTTTGTTATTGTAAGGAAATATTTGTATGAAATTAAATATATTTTTCTAAACAATATATGCAGTAAAAAAAAATAGTATTTTCCATTACGTTTCCGATTAAGTAGGTCTTTTATATTCTACAGAGAAGAAAGGGGCATCATTGGTACATGTCTGCGCCGGGATTCGAACCCCCATCTCTGGCGTGAGAAGTGGGGACTTACCCGACTGAGCTACCACCGCTCTAAACTAGACTAAGTAGTTATGAAGTTTATTATCAGACACAATAACCTTGCCTGTTCCCACAACTCATTACTTGTTGATTAATTCAAGCGTCTGGTGCGTATTGAAATTGATAGAATATCTTATGGTAGAATACTTGATGGCACCGCGAGTCGAATATTTGATGAACGCGATACGATTGGGCTGTTGGATATGCGGTTACCGTTGTTTCGTGAATTAGATTAGGTTTGAATGTTTAAAATAGTGTAGTTTCATAGCAGATTATTATGGTAGCTATTTATGCAGGATGGAATATTAGAAATTATGACAATTACCTACTGAGGTATTAATAATAGCTCCGATTTTAAAGCACAAAATCCACTGTGAAAGAGGTGTTAGTCAATATGATTTAATTATTATATTATTATGTACTTATTTACTAACTTGTGTGTTGTTGGTTGGTCGTGAATACAGGGTCGTATTATGTTGTATCATTAAAAAATAATACATCCTCGCTACCATACCTGACATGTCCGCCCTGGTATTTCAATGTACCTACCACCTTATATAAACGTACCTATATTTAAATTCAAATTCAGTATCTCGCATCTCAGCCCCACGTTACTCGTTCCATACGTCACGACGCCCGTCTAGTTAATACTGCAGAGACTGGGACGGTACAAAATGCTATTGGTTTTTTTATTTAACGATGTGTATTGGAAAGTAAGTGTTATCGATGGCAGTAAATCGAACAAACGATCATGCTGGGGCGAGGCGCCACATAAGTGGGCGGTTCCCTTTTATTCGGTGAAACTATTGTGTTTTCTGCGAACGTTCGAAGTAAGGTTTCGCCGACGCCGTTTGCCGAAGCTGGAAAATGTCGGCGAGATTTTTATTTTTATTTTTCATATTCTGTGGTTTAGCTTTTTTAAACATAGGTAGTTTATTTTAGTTATTTCACTGAATAACCAAATTGTTGGAGACACTGGAAACTACTAGTGCTATAACTTAATTTACCCTCCCATATAACCATGTGAATGAATATTCAAAAAAAGATAACTTCATGAATCGTAGATACCCGATATGGATTACTATAAACCCTTTTGGAACACCATGTATAAATCGTAACTCGTCTTACCGATTTCGAGCACAAGATTAGTCCATAACCCCGTGTCTTGGGGACAATAAAATGTCGCTGGAACCCGCGTCTCAGCGTGATTTATGTCGCCAGTGAGACGACATTTTTCTTCCTAACTGATCGTGAAATTATCAGACAGGAAATGAAATAGAGGTCTTTAGATTACTAAGAAAAAAATATAGGTTTTTCGGCACTAATATCGATGATGAACGACATAAAGTAAACATTTCCATGTAAAGTGTGAGAGGTTTTCAGGACTTTGACTTTATGATTACTTCAGAATCAAGAATTAGTTCTACTTTATATAGAAATATTACGTGATGTAGGTACCCTTCGTGCAATAGTATAAATATATTTTCCGTCAGGGCCAGGTATAAATTTATAAGTTTTTACTCGGCCGATGAATACTGATTTTTATTTACTTGTATAGGTAATATCGTTAAAAGTATTTTTTTAGACTTAGTATATTTTTCCATAATTAATCATGATCAGTCAGGAACGGTTTATCCGTGAGCAAGAAAAGGAAAGTTGGCTTCTAATCGAATTTTCACAATCCATACCCGGATACGGGAAGGTGATTCGCCACATATTTTGACCCATTCGCTTATGTCGGCATTAATACATAAAATTGTACCTTATTGTTTATTCAGTTATAATGCAATAAGTGACTTCCTGTAATAATGAAATTCATGACATGGTTGTTTTTTTTAAGTTTACTTAAGTAAGATGTATGTAGTTTATTTATATTAGGTACCTATTACTAGGCTAAAGATCGCATCCAGTGGCGTGCTTTGGGAGAGCCCTACGTCCAGCAGTGGACTGCTATAGGCTAATGATGAATGATAATTACTAGGTATAGATTAGGTATATACATTTGTAATTTTTCTCCTTGCATATTTTTTGTTTGTATTTTTTTTGCACTTTCCCCTTTTCTTGTATACCTAATTTCACTCCTCCGAGGTACCTAGTCTGGAAGAAATTACTCTTAGTAATAAGGCCGCCATTTGTACCGTCTGTGTTGTACATTTCCTTGTGTAATTTCTGTTTGTGTGTGCAATAAAGAATTATCTATCTATCTATCTATCTCTTTGGATCGCTAAATGTTAACTTCTATGGGTACCATTTAATATACATGCTACGTAACATAATAACCTAACAAGCTTAAATTACTAAGATAACGTTCCTGTTTTCTGAGAAAGCACACATTGTCCTACTTGTCTTGCACTGTTGTGTTATTATGGCATCTAGGCGCGACGGCACAATTATCTTAGGAAGCCTAAACTTAGGTAAGTAAATGATGTGTGGAAAATATTGAAAACCTGGTGTGCACTATCACAGTTCACAGTATACATGATATACAGGGTGTTGCAAAAAGGGTATACTAAGCCGAAACCTACATGTGCAGCATATCTAAGCCTGAAAATGAAACAAGAATTTCAAAAGTATCGCGAAAAAAAAATCATGGTCCATAGTAAAAAGTCACGTAAAGTTATACTACTACTACTACCACGTGACCAACATAGTTTCAATAGAAAATGATAAAAAAAATCGCGAATTTTCAAATTCTGTAATTTTTTTCATCCTTAGATATACTATGCTCTATGCTGCACATGTACGTTTCGGCTTAGTATACTCGTACCGTTTTTTCAACACCTTGTATTATCTAATGCACAGCAATATAAAATCAGTCGGTTTTTATTTGATTTTAATTGATTATCGATCCTTGATGTACCGTGATTGATACTCAGTTACTGGCAAACTAATAATTATAATAATCAAACAAGTAATCATAATTTTGTACTTCTTCAAATTAAATATATTATTCACTGTAATAAATGTCCATTATCACATCATGAACTTTAATTCGTACCTTAGATGTGCCTATGCCTCGTATATTGCCCCATTATGTCAACTAGTTTAATTTATGCTCGAAACTAAGTCATGAGACATGAGTCTGAAACAGGGCAGGCTGGATCAAACAAAACGGTAGAAGAGATATATTATACACTGCCGGGCAATGTTAAATTTCCTCTCACAAAATGCCGACACCAAACGACCCCAATTTTTTCAAACATTTAATTTAAAATTTGAACATAATTTTACCGTTTTTAGTAGGTAATATCCTGATGCTCTGTAAAATGTACTTCAATGTTGCAGAAGACGTCATTAAGCTAGCTTTTCGGTTTAGAAGTAATTTGGTGCTTTTCTCAGTGGAACCTTTTCATTACCCGTGAGTGTAATATGTACTTACTGCTTCTATTTTACTCTGTCAACCAACGTATTAAATGGTGTCAATAAATTATTATGATTATATGGAGGTATATTAATCATCCTATTCTGTTGTATGTATTCCGTAATCAATAAAACTTCAACGAAATCGAAGAAAAAGGTGGTCGCTTACACCTCAATTTGCGTTAACTTTCAGCTGATGAAATTCAGATAAAAGTTTGTTTTTTTTGTACCGGATTCTTGTAAATAATGATAAATCACGAAAAACACTTCATGATTTAAAGAGAATTGATAAACAAATAGGATATTAGAACAATCCATGACTCTCTGTAATAATAAATGTTTTCATTTCTCTCGTAAATTGTGTTCTGAGGGACAGGCGAAGACGAGAACAGCAGGAAAACTTCACGATTTATTAACGTACTTTACGTTAAAACTTTTAATCTAATAACCTATTTACATATTTCTTAAGAACTTCAAAGAAAAACGCTTTGTTTTGTGAGGATTTTTCAAAGAAGCTGCGCAGAAATTGATAGCTTATTTATATATTTTAGTGCCAAATAAAGAAAATTCATACAAAAAATTTAGTGAATTAGAATTAATAATTTGCAGTTTTATTCGTTTTTATAATGCATTTATGCATGTATCTATAATAATATTAAACGGTACAACTTCCTTTACCACAAAAAAACCGTAAATGCTTTTCGGTTAAACAATCTTTCATATCACCAGGAAGTATACACACAGCCTGTTTACTATAGTATATTAAAAGAAGTATTAAAAAACTAAGTCAGTTCAATAAAAAAACAAAGATTACCAGCAACTCAGCTATAATTTAATCAACATGTCCATTCCATCATAAAAGCAGGATTCATCCGTTTGAATTTGGAACAGACGGCTTTCAGTTTATTCCCCATCTAACCCGCTACATGGTCCCTCGCATGACGTAAATCATCGTCAGAGCGGCGCAGAAGTGGGACAGTTTATTGTCCCCGGGAAACACCGATGCCATTAACACCGACGCGCTTTGAAATCCGCATGAATTTATGGATCAACCGCCGAGGATTGGGTCGAAATTCAAGGTGCAAAAGTAGAAATGGAGTTAAGCCGCCATATTTCTTTTTATTAAGATTTATTATGTTTTTTTTTCTAATATAAGTAGGTAGTAATAATTATAATAATAGTCGTTTATTATCTCTACCGGGGGATTTCATAGTCTCTTCGTCTCCCTATAGCTTCAAAACTCGTACTCTTCCCGCTGGCCTCTATTTTTTCACAATAAATGTGGACATATATTACTTATTGAATTTGGAAAACTTATTAATGAACTGCTTAAGGAAAATGTTCTAAAATAACCCATAGTTAACCACAGTAGTGATATTTATTTTTTGTTTCTTCAGAAGTTTTCATGCCACTTATTTTCAACGTTATTTACCACAATTGCCACCCCACGGTTGTTGATAATGTATTCTAAACGGAGTAGCCAATTACTTACGCACCTACGGTAAACTCTATACGAAATACGGAATAAATAAATAATTGAACCAAATTAACTTCAGAACTTCTCTCAGAAATCAGGGGCGAAAGAAGTAAAGTCTTTAGAAACAGCCGTGTTTATCGCAAAAAAAAAATGTTCCGACCGAAATTACCGTTGTAATTTCGCATTCCAAGTGCGCAAGTTTTAGCGAATACGTGAAAACTTCGACGGTGTCTGGTTGAATGTTAAAATATCGTTGAAAGGGCTCCTGGCTCAATCAGCGCCTATTCTTATTCAGATTCTGACCTGCAGATGCGTAGTTTGTGGACTGACAGGTGTCCCCAGAACTCAGTTCTCTTGACGGCAACTGACTAACTACGCTACCGTGAAACTTAATGTTAAAGTTTGAAGACTAGTGGCCCACGAAGGTAGTTGCACAAAGGATTTTAAACAAGGTCGGCCTTAAATCTATCGCTTTACTTTCTGTCTGGACAGTTTACGGTCAGCCGGCCGGTTTAGTGTAGGTTTTCATGACCTACCGAGCAGTGCAACCTAACACAAATTTGTATGGTGCGGAGCTAGAGTGCAGCGCACTCTCCCGCGCCATACAAATTCAATGGTGCAAAAATTCGTACTCCTCATGCTAAAAGTGACAGACATAGAGGGCCTTACCACAAAAAATTAGACAGTATTTATCAGGTGTTTAGCGCTGTCAAACGCCTACAAAATCTGTCAAATTTCATTTTAAACACTTGTTAAACAGTGTTTAAAGTTTTTTGTGGTAGTACAGAGATTGTTTAAAAATCATTCGTGCAACTCAGCACAAAGAGATCGGCCAGTTTCAAATGACTTCATCTCACCCTATAAATACGCTTTTGTCAGCAAATGAAAGTTCTTGAATATACTGAACATTCTAATCCATGCCGTGTCCAGTGCGGGGTGATTTGAAACAGTTTCGGGGAATCAGGTCGGGCCTGTCAGGAGGGGCGAGGCGAGCCGCTTTGTATATGGAAAGGTCTTGTTTGCTGATTCTGTTGTACTTCGGCAACTCTTGAAAGCAGCTTATGCAGCGGGCTTTATTCAGAATTTCAGAATTAACATTCAGTACCATAACTTTACAATAACGTACATATTAGGTACTTAAGTCAGTGGGTGATATTTTCTAGCAGCAAAAATGCTGTTTCCACATTTGCAGTATTTTAGGCAATAGCCTACGTCACACTTGGAGTTATTTTAATTGGAAATTAGTTTCTGAGCTGGTTAAATGAAATATACCTACGTTGTTTTCAACGTACACATTAATTTATTCGTTTTCTGTGCAGTCAATTGTTATGTACACTAATAAATGTTTCCAATCAGAGTCGAAAGTACTTTTTTATTTATTAGTTTCTCTCAAGCAGAAGCTTTTAACAAACAAACGACATCACAGAGTATGTCTCTATTGAAACAGAGTAAACTTAAATTATTTATAAAAATATACCTACCTACCTATCTGTGGTATTCTAATGAAATTCTTTCCAAAATAAAGTTATGGATCTAACTGTGACACTAGTGTGATCCATTTTATGGGGATGGGTGGCGTTTTCCAAATAGAAGAGCGAATATCGAAATCCATCTGGTTAGGGCGTCCAATTTTGCAGACATTATACCTATAGTATTACAAAGCTGTCAGCCAGTACTACAGACTATTTTATAAAGAGTAGGTTTGCATCCATTTTGATTAATACACATGGATGATGATAATTTTAACAGTCCACATACTTCACATTTCATCCTACAAGACCGGTATGCCTCGGCTAACGTATTTTATTACGGTAACATACATACTTAGGGTGACTTGCACCAAACAGTTAATCAAAATTAAATCTATCAAATTAAATTAAAGCGATAGATTTAATTTTGATTAACTGTTAATCACAAAAAAAACTCTGTATTTTGACGTACTCTCTACCGATGTGTGGCAATACAAGTTTCATTGATTAACAGTATTGGAAGAAGCAAACCGAACGGTTGCGCGATGTTACACGTACATACATTAGCAAATTGCACATCGTCCGACAACGGGATAAAACAATAGATTCGTTTGAAAAGGTTGCGCTGATTGATTGAATTTATTAATTGGAGTGAGTAGAAAACAAGATTAAACGCCCGGCTAAATTCTAGTAAGTATCTAGTAAATTTTTGATTCGCTGTATTTGAACTCGTTAGCGGAATAATTACTTGTTTCCGAATCACAGCTTAGGTATTTAGGATTCACATTACAGTTGGTTTGCAGTTATCAAAAGTTTATAGAGTACTAGCTGTTCCCGCGAGCTTCGCTTCGCCTTAAAAAGTTTTCCCGTGGGAATTCCGGGATAAAAAGTAGCCTATGTTCTTTCTCAGGGTCTATACCATATGTATACCAAATTTCATTCAAATCCGTTCAGTAGTTTTGGCGTGAAAGAGTAACAGATAGACAGACACATTCGCATTTATAATATTAGTTAGGATTAGGATCTTTTCAAGCGGCGTCAGCGGGCGGGAGCGGCGGCACGCACTAGTATTATTTACTCATTCTCCGCTGACGTCGTGGACCCGTCCTCAGCGATATTTAAAATAATAGTTATTTTTTAAATGGTTGTTGAGCGGAGGTCTAGGATTCAACACCGGGATGCCGACAAGGTATCAAAGTTTATACATGCTATTTTCAAATGACTGTAAAATGCGTAATATACTTACCCACATACAGTTTTTTTTCAAGTGTATTTTTTTACACGCGGCGGTCCAAATATGTTTTAAAAAGATCGTTCGTACTTTATTTTATTTAATGACATCGTTGTACACCAGAACCATTAACCATTTCCGCCGCTGCCAATACAAATAACAATGACAATTCCTATGTGATGGTAGTGTTTTTTTTTTTAATATTCGCATAAAATTGTTCGTGACACACCGCGCATGGATTACTATGTTTCTAGAACTGAATTTAACATCGGATATCTCTCTTTGTCTGTTCAACCACGAGCTGTTTATTGTGTATTGAGTTACATAAATACCCAATCCAATATAAAAAATCGACCGACATGGAACACTAAAAATCGCATAACTTTTGAAGGGTAGCCGATTTTGATAAAATATGGCTGAGAACACTCGGTGTAACATTAACTATGAGTCTATCACCATAATTATCTCAAACAGTGTGAACTATAGTTTCTTCGTATTTAGTGACCATTTTATGAAATAACAATATTATTATTACTTACTAGCTGTTCCCGCACGCTTCGCTTCGCCTTAAAAAGGTTTTTCCCGTGGGAATTCCGGGATAAAAAGTAGCCTATGTTCTTTCCCAGGGTCTAGACTGTATGTATACCAAATTTCATTCAAATCCGTTCAGTAGTTTTGGCGTGAAAGAGTAACAGGCAGACAGACAGACAGACAGACAGACAGACACAGTTACTTTCGCATTTATAATATTAGTTAGGATCACGGACAATGAAAGAGTTTCCGTGACATATGGAACGTCAATGGCAGGTGGAACTTTTTCATTGTAGAGTGTATGAAGTGCAACGGTTCTATCAAAAGTGGCGAGATTCAGGCCACTGGGCTGCCTTTCAGAGCCGCGAGCACAGGATTCGAAACCTCCACCAGTATCGTCAAATGTCACTATCAAAATGTAAAACAAATTTGTTAGTTCCAAAAGTGGCATTAGTTTTTTCAATATGTTTGTGTAGATTCGAAAATAGTGACAATTGACGATATTCTTTTTCCATATGTTTGTGTAGATTCGAAAATATTAGGTCCTTACATATGAAATTGGCGTTTTCTATAGGAGGAACATAAAGTCGTTTTTTTTTTAAATTAAATATATTAAATTAATCTAAGTATGTATGTATGTAACCATTGCTATGTATGCACTTTGATGTATGCACTAAAATATGAGAACCGATGATGTAGGTCCTCCTCACACACACACACACACACACACACACACACACACACAGGCACAGCAAACAAATGTGCATCAATTCATTTAACGAGTCTTAAAGTCTGTGCCGAATGGCCTATGAAAAGTCTCTTATGTGAAAAAATGCTCTATCCCAAAATATAAAAATAATTTGGGAATCTAAATCTACTGAACATGTAAAAGAGCATACCATACATACTTAAGTATTCCATGAAATACCCTATATGTTACGGAACAAGCTTTAAATTCAAGTTGAAAGTGAAGATTGGACCAATTTACCCCGTTTTACGGTACCATTGCTATGTATGCACTTTTGCCATCTCATAGGTAGTTCATTGATCCCCTTACTAAAAAAACCATTCGGGCGGGAATCAATAAAATCTTTGAAGGCGGTTTGGACTGCCCCATCGGAGTTGAATTTTTTTCCTTGCAAGTAGTTATCCAAATTGCGAAAAAAATGGTAATCTGTTGGAGCAAGGTCCGGAAAGTACGGTGGATGTCTAAGACATTCTAATTGAAGCTCCTCTAATTTGGTAGCCGTCTGTTGTGCAGTGTGTGGTCTAGCGTTGTCCTGAAGCAGCAGTGGCCTAGAGCGATTGACCAGCCTCGGTTGTTTAGCAGCTAGCTTTTCCATCATGGTTTGCAGTTGCTGACAATAGATATCTGCCGTAATCGTCTGGCCAGATTTAAGAAAGCTGTAGTGAACGACACCGGCACTAGTCCACCAAACACTTACAAGCAACTTTTTTTTAGTCAATTTTCGCTTAGGGCAGGATTTGGCTGGTTCGCCAGGGTTCAGCCAAGCCATTGCGATGAGCGCTTCCGATTATCGTAGAGGATACCACATAGGCACAGGTAATGATTCGATTTAAAATTCCTTCATTATTGTGCCGGTTGAGTAACGTAACGCAGCCGTCGACGCGCGTTTGTCGGTTTGCTTCACTCAATTCATGAGGTACCCACCTTTCAAGCTTTTTCACCTTCCCAATTTGCTTCAAGTGGATTAGAATAGTTTTATCACTAACACCGGAGCCTGCAGCTAACTCTGACGTGGTTTGCGATGGATCCGCTTCCACAATAGCCTTCAATTCTTCATTATCAACTTTGGTCTCCGGCCGTCCACGAGGCTGGTTCTGCAGGTCGAAATTTCCAGAACGAAAACATTGGAACCAAAAACGCACTATGTTTTCTTTTGCGACACCGTCACCATATACATCATTAATCCTTGGAGCCGTTTCTGCAGCACTGGTGCCACGGTGGAACTCATACTCGTAAATAACGCGATATTTCAAGTTTTCCATTTTGTAAACAGAGTGACACAAAGAAAAAAACAAAAGAAGAAAAAAAAAATGAATTAGGGGGTTTGAAACACAAATGCATGAGTAAATAGCTGTATGAATTTGAATTTGGAATTCCTAACCATAAAGGTAATATTTGAGATCAAAGTGGCCAGTACGACAACACGCCAATTTCATATGTAAGGACCTAATAGTATCGAATCCTGTGCTCGTGGCTCAGTTGGAAAACTGTTCGCCGTCTCTATGTTGTATATTACAATACCCATAATTTTTCAATCCTTTCTAAAAAAAAACGGTAGGTATTTTGGATAATCCGGATTCCGTAAAAAATGAACCGCTAAACCGTTCATTGCTCGTGGAGTCCTAGTGCAAAACGATGGATTCTCTAACAAAATCAGCGTTCTTTGTTCCTTTGTGTCCGTAAAACTCATTACAAGCCCGTATCTCTCGCTTCCTCGTTTTTTTTTTTACTTCAATTCAGTTCCAACTATGAATCGTGACTTGTTTTCCTCTATAAATAGAGATTAGTTTACTTTGGCAGCAGTAGGAATAAGGGTGTGTGAAAATATAACGAAACAGTCATAATTGCCACGAAACTCAAGAATTCCTTCCTTATGACTAAGTATACCATGTTGCAGCACAAAATTGCAATTTAAATCAATTTTTAAAGTTAATTTTGTTAATTTCAACCAGACATCCTTTCCCACCGTCTACTTTCCCACTTTGTCCACTTTCCTACGTCGAGAACGGCTTCAAACGTTCATGAACTTTATCATTGAGATTGACGTACGTCATCACATGGAAATGGTTTTATTGTTATATTTTAATGGGTGTTCTACAGGGTGTTGCAAAAAGGGTATACTAAGCTGAAACCTACATGTGCAGCATGGTATATCTAAGCCCAAAACTGAAATCAGAATTTCAAACTTCGCGAAAAAAAACATTCACAAAAAAACAGTCACGTGACTAACAAAGTTTCTATGAAAAAAGTTTTTTTTTTATAAAATATATTTGATAAAAAGGATTATTAAGGAAGCATTAGCTTAGCATGAGAGCTCACTCCACGTGACCATTATGGTACGGTACGATTCGTGTATAGTATACCCATTTTTGCAAGCTAGAGCACATTTGCAGGATGAAAGTATGTGCGTCACTCGACCCTGCGTCATCCACACTGCACACAGAGCGAGAGTGTAGACGGGCTCGGCTTACCGGAAACGCTTCCGGGCGTCACGCGCCAGGCGCCACCTACTTCCGGTTGGGGACGCGTTCGGTTACGTTCTATCGGCCCGTGTTACGTGTAATATCGGACGGGATGACGTGGAATGGTTATTTTGTGTTTTAGTTTTTAACAAATTATAATGTTTCCTATTTTCGTGAAAATCGTAAAATATTAATAAAGCAACAGTCATCATTTATGTGGTATTAGTGAAGGCGGGTTCAGAGATTTTCGAGTCACAGGATAGGATCGAATATCTAATGATAAATAAATATAGGCAGAACAGATAAAAAACTAGCTAAGACCTGGAAGTTCACGTAAATATAAGCAAAACACGAATATCACTGCACTTGAGGAAATAAATAAAATATGAGAACCGATGATGTAGGTCCTCCTCACACACACACACACACACACACAGGTACAGTAAACAAATGTGCATCAATTCATTTAACGAGTCTTAAAGTCTGTGCCGAATGGCCTATGAAAAGTCCCTTCTGTGAAAAAATGCTCTATCCCAAATTATTAAGGGCGGTTTTCCCCAGTTGGTACCGCGTTACTATTTTGGCAATACAAAATGGCTGGCGAGGCAAAACACCTAGGGAATGAACAGGAATAATTCATGAAGCTATTTATTCTTATTGCTTACTCACCAGGTTGGAGTAAGAATCACTGTTTTATGGAAGGATCGCCGCCGCGTCGGACCGCCTTACTTTATCGTGTGGAAAACGGGAGTTGCCCATTTAAACCTTTACATGGTTTTAATACTGTACTAACTTATGTGTGTACCTATAACATAGTGTATGTTGTCAACGGTGAGTAAAGGGCAGAAGGACCTGACCCCTCTCAGAAACATTGTTACTATGAGAGGGGGGTCAGGTTTCTCTGCACCTGACCATACATGATACGTTCGCATCGTGCGCATTGAGGTTCCAATTGACCGTCAATCCCAGAATGGTTTCTATGTGTCATCGAGCATCATACTATGTCGCTATAATACATACATTAGTTAGCCCTCCTCTGCTGCCACCTCATGTCATGTCAGTGGCCAATTAAAGCCTTTTTAGCGGTTCCTGTGATTTTTTAAATAGTATTATGTATTTATATATATACTTACAACTATTATGTAGGGTAACGTAACGTACCTTGGGACGCTTGTACCTCGGGACATTGATTGTATTTTAAAAACCGGCTAAATAAACACATTAAAATTCTACCCTAGGCATAGTATTTTACTCGCTTGGCAAAACTAGTGAGTCTCGTGATCATACCAGCATCGAGTGTGTGGTGAAGACAATATGAAGTTTTTTGGAGTCAAAAGTAGCTTTTTTATAGTTTTTTGTGTTGCTTTATCCCATTGAGGCATGCTCAAAATAAAGATATGGATGTCTTGTATAACTTTTCAGTTATTTAATTTTATTTCATGGCAATTATCTGAAAGATTCCTAAATTAAAAATAAAGATATTTAAATTTTGGTTAAATATTGCTTTTTTGTACCTTGGGACACGATTAAATTTGTACCTTGGGACACTGTTTCCTATGGCTTTGTACTATGGAAAATGAAAACATCTAAATAACGCCTTATATCTCTGTTCTTATTAGTGCCAGAGTGAAACTAGACAGAAGAGAGATGCAGTAAATCAATAAGAACAGAGATATAAGGCGTTATTTAGAAGTTTGCATTTTACATAGTACAAAGCTATATGAAACAGTGTCCCTAGGTACAAACGTGTAACGTACCTTGGGTCAAAACAAGCATTTTTACTTTTATCTTAATTTAATAAAATCTGGCCACACTTAAGCTTTAGCACAAATACTAGTGATACTAGATTATATATCCTACCGAATAAAGAAAATTTCACATTAATATCTTAGTTGTACGCTGCGATAGCTTCATTCAAAGTTGGGGTAGTCGAAAATGTCCCTAGGTACGTTACGTTACCCTAAGTATCTTCCAAAATTGGTAGGGTAACATTATTGATGGGTAAAGTGATAAAGCTTGCCCTGGGCTGTATCATGTCTTGACGTATAGGACGGTCAGCAGTTTAAAGTAATTTGTTTGGGCTCACAAGTTTCGTAGCCGGAGGTGAGCGAACTAATGTAGTTCAAGTTGTATTACACTGCTACCTTCTTGGGTAATTGTAGGTTCCTATAAAAAATGTTTTAAGTTCGTAATTTGTAATACAAAAGTGGTAGGTATACGCTTCAGTAGTCTTTTGTAACATCATCCTGTATAATTGGTTGTTGATGTTGGACTTCTAATAAATAAAATAATATTGAAAAAAAAATATATGCACCGTAGGCTTCATAGATTAGAAATGGATGCTCATTATATTAAGAAAATATGTAATTATTTAGGTGCACAGCCTTTTTTTTTCACAGGTATAAAGTAGGTAATAATCATTAGAGATAATAAGATTTGTTTTATTGTTTTGGTAAGTATAGTTAAAAACTAAAAAAAAAACATCATATCGAAAACAGGTCACAGTGGTTACAGGAAAAAATACTGATTACGGTCAACTAATTGTGGATTAATATAAGTCCCCAACAATCCCTATAGGGGCCACTTGCAGAAACATATTAAATCTTGATTTAGTGTTAAATCTCAATTTAGTGTCAAATTTTATATGGACTGACGTTTCTTATATCGAGAATTGACACTAAATCTAGATTTGATATGTTTCTGCAAGTGGCCCTAGAAATGGACTCAAAAGTCAAAACTTTATAACAGCTAAGGCCGTGTTATGGCTCGTTGACACAGTGCGAGCTGCTGCCTGGCCAGTAGACAGCTACTCGGTTTGTGTACTCGTACGCCAGTAGCTCGGCTCGCCTTTGCTGTCTACACGACACCCAGTCCCAGTGCGAGTCGAGTCGCGGCGTAGTACACAAAAAACACGGGTTCCACTCACAACTGTCCAGCTGGCACTGGCGAGCTACTGCCGAACGCGTCCAAACGATGCGAGCGACGGCCGAGCCGCTGTCATGGCGAGTTCCTGCCGGGCGAGCAGGCGAGTGAAAACAAAAAATGTTGAAGTAACTCGGATGCGAGCTACTGACCAACTCGCACGTACGAGTTACTCGTAAGTTACGTCCAAACAGTGCGAGTTACTGCAGTGCAGCTACTCGGAAGACTGACTCGTACGCTAGCTCGCACTGTGTAAACTAGCCACTAGTCACACACGGCAAAAAGCCATACAAACAAAACTGAACCAATGCTTGCCATTTTTGATCAATGATTGAGTTAAACTACGGATCAAAAAACTGCCCCTAAGTTAACAACTTATTTTTCGTTGGAAAATTTTAATGACTGAAAAAAATGTATTAAGCTTAAATTTACTGTAATATGCTGTTTATTACCTGAATAAACCAATAAATAAAATAAAAAACAACATTTTGCAGAAAGCAGTGTAACTATACCGAAACACCTTTAAACCACCCCAGCCTGAAATTAAATTGGCCATGTGATTTACATTTTAATACGCTGAGGGAGTCACCTGTCGTTAAAACCGAATTTATAGTATTGACGGAACGACGTTAGATGGCGTTCGTCTGTAAAACTAGAAGGTCTTTGAACGGTTCTGTATACAGTCATGCATACAGTACAGCAATTACGTTAAAATGCTACTTATTCGGTTGAATATTCACTTCGCTACACGATAATTATAAGGGTGGAATTAAAAAAAGTTTTTCATGAAACATTTGATTTAATTTGCATTTGGTAGGTTTGTGGTAATTTATAAAAACTCATTTTAGTATGAGGCACTATAGTCACAAGAGATTCACACATAGACTTTTTTATTAATATATTAGAATCCACAATTCTTTATGGATTATATTTAGCTTTTTCGTCTTTGGTATCGCTTTTTGATAGGTCATTAGTATTTTTACCAAGTTTATTATCTCTTCTGGTCTTAATTTTCTTTTTACCAAACTCTATAAAGTACCAGCAAATAAGACATGCTCCAATGACACACATCAAAATAGCCGCACGGGTCCAAAGTGTTTTCCACAGAGATTTTTCAAATTTATCAATTGAATCATTTTTATCAACTATAATATATTTAACTGTCTCACTTTCACCCTCAGTAATATAATTTTTATTCAGAATTTCGTCCAATAATGTTGGCACCGAATTTTCCATGCTTTCATCGGATTGTTCTGCATCGTTTTTAATATATTCATCATTTTCAGAAACTACTTCGTTACTTTCATCGTTCTGTTGCGAACTGGCCTTTTCAGATGAGTCATCTGAATTTTCAGATGCATTATTTGAGTTTTCTTTTTTTATTGGTGCTGTTTTATCTGTTTTCAATTCTTTTTTGTAATTATTGAGGTTATTTTTATCTGTACTCTCTAATTGCACATAACTTTCGTCATATTCTTGAACTGTTTCAGTGGTTGTTTCATCATGACATGTTTTAGCAGTTTTATTTGGTGGAATATAACGGTATGATGTAATATAAAGTTTTGACTCTTTTGCTGCTGCTCCAATAAAAACAAGCTGAAATGATAATTGAATAGTTATTCACTGAAAATATCGGTAAATAATATTCAATTGCAACCAATCCCTTACACACATAATAAAAAAAATAGAAGAAGTCGCTTTTATTAAGTTTGTGACGTTGGACATGATAACATTTTTTTATTATTATTCTTTACCGCTGAACAAACAACCGCTGCCGTACTTTTTACAAAATGATATAACTGTGTGTGTAGCGGTGTAGATTTATTTTACTTACATTTCTACATACCGAATGAAATGGTAGTTATGTAAATACTCACATAAATATCTGTTTCTCCTTCAACGTTCCATTCTAAAATGATATTTTGAAATCCAACCTTAGAACCCAAGCCATGCTTCAGAGATGCGAATGCTATTCCCACGTTCATGTTTTCAGCTTCAGCTGGCATACGCTTTGCTACTACGCCTACAAAATCTTTAGCACCAATGATATCCACATACAAAGTTATTTCCAGAATTCCTCTTGTATCAATGTGAAAAGGATCCGTTGTCATACAACTCATTTTCGACGAAGGAAATATAATTGGTTTATCATTAACTTGTATTAAATCATCTGAAATATTTTTTCTGACAACATTCCACGGAGCTATGGTTTCGCAAATTGTAGAATTATATTCAAATTCTGGAATATATTCAAAATCAAACGTAACACATTCCTGACAATGCACTGTATATGACGAATATATTATAGCTAATGCTACAAATAAGTTATAGTAAATATACATGCTTTTGATTGAAACACCAACGACAAAGTGAGGTAAAATACATAAAAATACTGAAGTTCATTGTCAATGTCAAATTGCTCACATAATGAGAGGGGAACAGGTAGATTATACAGTTAGATAATATTTTTATGGACATAATCGGCAAAATAATGAGGGAGAGGTGATTTTATGAGCAATTTAATATTTGTAAAAAAAATATCTATTCACAATAGGCACCTACCCACCTACAGATATTAAAAAGTGGAATCTGCTATTCGGGTCTAACTGATTTGTTTGTCTTCATAGTGACTACACACACGCAGTCACGTAACAACGGTTGTCCAGAATTAGGTACTTTCTGGATCACACCACACCATATCAGACTATACTCTTTTTAACACCCTGTATAGGTACAGTAAGGGGCAGATAAACCTGACCCCCCTCAGAAGCATTGTTACTATGAGAGGGGGTCAGGTTTCTCTGAACCTGACCGTACATATTGCTATAGCAAATAAAACGTAATTTACTTAACGTATGGAAAATTATCCAATGCTGGTTTTGCATCATAAATTTAATTCTAAATAAATGCCTGAGAAAATAGTTTAGCAAAGTAGCCATAATGATACCAATGGTGACCTTTTTTATGAAAAGGGGTCTTAGGTGGTCTTTCACCGAAATATTAAACGTACCTATTTATATAACTGTAGTCCGATGGACGGGGCGCTGAAACTCAAAGAACTAAATGTCAAGTAGTTTAGTTTCCGCTTTTGCCGTACAATATTAGTGATGGCGCAGAAACTCAGTGTCGTATTATGTCATTAATGGGTAAAAACTTACATGGACCACATATTGAGTAACTGTTTCGTCTATTATTATAAGCACTTTTCATTACTACACAAATTAGATATAGATTTTAGGAATAAATTAGTTTTTTAAATACTACTCGTATCTTACCACAGAATATAACACAATCGAATAATGAAATGATTGTTAGTTTTATGAAATGGGGCCTGATGGAAGTTTGTTGAGTAACATCAGCTACACAAACTGGTGGCGTTGCCGCTATTATCTTTTAGGGCGACAGTTAATGTGTTCATTGTGTAAACTTGTTTAAGCATTAAGCTCGCCCGGAAGTAGTTATATGGTCCGGGAGTTTGGCTGTTTGTGGGTGAATGTGTAAAACTAATATTCGTAGGTGAGTCAGCTCTTCTTTTAATTCAACCATAGGTACTACACTGTGCCTGTCCAGAGTACATACGAGTAGTAAACTGAATACTTATACTGAGTGCTGAAAAGGTGTATTCAGAGCCGAAAGGGGGTGACTCAAGAAAAAATGTGCGTGTGGATATGGATGTTTGTTACTCTATCATGTAGTACATTTTAAACTACCTACTTACGTATTTTGATGTATAAATTGGTATGCAGGAAGCCACATAGGAAACATATAGGCTACATGGCTTGAAGCTTCAGTTACAATCTTTGGAATCTGAATCAAAAGATAGGCGCGACGATGAGAAAATCCCCTGAAGACAAATATCTGTAAATACCTAACTTAAATATGTCCTAACTTCGTGCATTGTTGCTACTTTAGATACGAAAGAGATTATGATAGGAAAGCTATAATATATGATGTCCTAAATTGCAGATAGCACATTCACTGACAGTTTTCACTTATTGCCAAGATGTCATCCTTAATTGTTGTATTTTTTCTAAGTGCATTTCTGATAAGTAAAGTGAGCTCTGAGTGTTTAACGTACAATTTTGAGGATAAAATTGACGAGTTCCTAATAAATGAACATTGCCAACTTCCGGCATGGGTCACAGATGTTTTTGATGAATTCGAGTCACCGTTTTCTTCACAAAGTAAAACTTTTATATCACCTCGTGTCGAAATGAGTTGTGTATCATCGAGAAGCTTTTCCGTTCATACCGACGGAACTTTTGAAATTAATGTTGTGATGATGCCGAGTGAAAATGCATTCTCCGATTTAATTGCGGTACAAATAATGTCGACTGTTAGTGGTACACTAGTAGGATCCGCATCTTTGAACGCCGTGAGCGACGTGATTTCTCCTGACGGATATCAAGTCATGTCTATCAATTGGAATTCAGAAATAGAACCGGGAGCATACGAAATTTACGTAAGTACCAGTTATATAATTTTTGTATCAGGGTATCGATTTCCGAGGTACAGAGATGAATCTCTAATGCCGAGATATCGCTGAAATGACGTTTATCTCTGGTAAAAATTATAAAATTCAATTCTGGCCGTAGAAGAACATCGTTAAAATCTCGTTGTGATTGCCATTAAATTGAAGATTTAAAGCTGAAATGTTAGCAGAGATTTTAAACGGAGATATATCTCGTGGTTTGAGATTTTAGTTTGAACTTTAACAATCGACCTCTACTTCATGGAATTTGGTACTATGGCAATAATGAGAAAACACAGTCATGTCCACTCGGTAGACAGGTTCTTGAATGGAGACCTGTTTAATCTGTACAAAGTCGCTCTGCGGTGCGTGACAGAAAATATCGTAAGGGAAACTTCACATCTAGGAAGGATTCACAATGATAGGATGTCTGATAACTCCACTTTACTCCACGTTAAAACTCCACTCGAGTGGAGTATAACTTGCCTGAAAGATAATAAAGTTTAGTTTCCTCCATAAAAATCATACTCCGTTAAGTAAACTTGAATTACTCTTCCACGCTGTATAACAATTACCATCCATAAAAAAATAGTTTCTTAATATAAATTTAATAATAAAAACTTACAGGTAGTGTTCATGGGAATGGCAGCTGAAGACTCAAGGGTGCTCATCGATTCTCTTCGCTACATCCCTCCGGAATCGAATCCTGATGACCAAGAATGCAATATTTATAATGATTTTCAAACAACCACCACTGAATCAAGCGCTACTGAGTTAACCACTACTGAATCAAGCAGCACTGAGTTAACCACTACTGAATCAAGCAGCACTGAGTTAACCACTACTGAATCAAGCAGCACTGAGTTAACCACTACTGAATCAAGCAGCACTGAGTTAACCACTACTGAATCAAGCCCCACTGATCCAAGCACCACTGAACCTAACACTACTGAACCGAACACAACTGAACCAAATACTACTGAATTAAACACAACAAGTGAACCTGACTCAGAAAATCACAGTACTTCCAAGCCCACCTACCCCGAGGTATCAGATGATACTTTTTGGATGACACTAGCCTTAGTATCCGTGTCTTTGCTCTGCTTTACTATCATGGGCGTCCTTTCTTACACTTTCTACAGATGTGGCCAACGAAGAATGTTAAGCAAACTGCAGCAAAACTATCTATCAACAGATAACCTTCCTAAACCGATAGAAATGCCCCGAGCAAGAATTTACAACAATTACGATAAAAATAATAGATTCAATATTTAATTGAGAGAAGAATGTTGCTTAGCAGTACCGAGTCGTTCGTCAAGTCGCGCGCCTTAGACTGGCGCGCCACGCGAGTTGGCATCTTCTGTTTTTTTTATATCGTCAACTCGCGTGCCCATGTAAAGTACGGTCAGATGCAAACGAATTGAAACTAAAAAATATAGTTAAATATAGTCTCCCTGGCTGATTAGCATAAGAAGGTACCGACTAGACAGTCGCCATTAAAGTAGAATTCTTTGATTTTGGGATAAAGATACAATAAAGCCTATGTTGGAAGTGCGGAATAAGGCAAAAGGGGATGTGACCTACTCATGATACCCAAGTTTGCTATCTCTCTCATCCCGTGCGTAAATTTTACCTATGTCCTTCAAGTTTTTGTTGCAAAAACCGGTTTAAAGAGTTAAAACGTCATTGTTTTAGTGACGTCGTTTTAGTGTTACTCCTGATTCGATTGTATTGTGGGGGGTAAGCCTATAATAAATTAACTTTACTATATTACCAAGTCTACTTTGCCGTAATATAAACACAGTGTTACGTTTTCGTTGTGTTACCGTTATATTAAATCTCAAATTAGGACTAAAATTTAAAACAAATTTCGTTTATTTTATTGGTCAAAGCGACAGACCTAACTGTAACAATTACTCCCAGGAAGTTCATCGCAAGCAGGCGATAATAATAAAACTGCACATGAAATCATAACATCCCAGCGAGGAAAGTCGGTACTGCTTCGTGCAGGTTATAAATATAACAAAGACCGAACAAATAAAAATGGTTCCTGTGTTTGGAGGTGGTCGAAGAGAACAGTTTGCCAAGCGAGATTAATTACTGATTTTATTTTAAAGTAAAGTCCTATAAAATATTGAACTTATTTCTGTCCTAAACTGATTAATTTACTATTAATAGAATTTAATTGAGGATAAATGAAAAGGCACGACTTTGCTTACTAGGTTGTATTGGCAAGAAGAGAAATTTGACAGGTGACATTTGACATAACACAATGACATTGACACATAGATGATAGATGAAGGTTGCGTTTCGTTTATCGAAGTTTGTGTTCACTTCCAATATCCTCCCTTGAACGCAAACGCAAACGAAGGCCCATGTCTCTTGTGTGACCCTCGTGCTTCGGTCTTGGCAGCGGCTTCGTCAAGCAGTCCGCTGTCATGGAGTCAGTTCCCACATGCTCCACGTAGATGTCACCACATGCGACTTTCTCCCTTACATAGTGATGACGGACGTCTATGTGCTTGCTGCGGGCAGAATAACTGTTAGTACCTGTAAGTTTAATAGCACTTGTATTATCACAAAACAAAGTTATAGGTCCAGTCTTTGTCGGTTGCAATTCTTGTTGCATTTGCTTCAACCACAGAGCCTCTTGAGCTGTGGCTGACAGTGCCATATATTCTGCTTCTGTTGTTGATAGGGCCACTGTATGTTGTCTTTTTGAACTCCATGATATTGCCCCATCTTGATGTTTGAACACATAACCTGTGCATGATCTTCTATCTTCAGAATCACACAAATATGTTGGCATTACATTTTTCCTTGGCCTTAAATTTCTCTGCGTAGGCGGCATAGTGATTTGCACAGGACCATCGGGGACATAGTCTTCATCGTCATCTTGGATGCTTTCATCTATGCTATTATCCTTTACTGAACTGACTTCTCTTGTGCAGTTGTTGTTATCTTTATTCTCTTCATTGTCTTGTGTGCTCCTATCACTCAGCGTGATTGTAAAATCCTTTTTTACACTGTCTTCTATGAATACTACATCTCTTCCTTTTACAACTTTCTTTTGCTTCATGTCATACAATCTATAGCCCTTGGACTCCGTGCAGTATCCAAGAAAAATCACTTCCTTCGATTTACTATCCCATTTCAGTCGCCGTTCCTTTGGGACGTGCATCATTGCCTTGCACCCAAACACTTTCATATTGCTGACATCAGGTCGCTTGCCGGTCCATATTTCTTCAGGTGTCTTGTAATCTAGGGATTTAGTGGGTGACCGATTAGTGACATATGCAGCAGTAGAAATGGCTTCAGCCCAAAACTTCTTTGGCAAGTTGGCATTTATTATCATACACTTAGCACGTTCAGTTAATGTGCGATTCATTCGCTCAATCATTCCATTTTGCTCCGGAGTGTATGGGATAGTATGCTGTTGTATGATACCTGCATCTCTACAAAACTTATCAAAGGCTTCATTTACATACTCGCCACCATTATCTGATCGTAGCACTTTGATTTTTCTATCCAATTGATTCTCAACCATATTCTTAAATTCTTTAAACTTGCTGAGAACTTCTGATTTTGCTTGAATAAAATAGACGAATACCTTTCTTGAGTAGTCGTCAATGAATGTGACATAGTACCTCGCACCTCCTAATGACTGTTCCTCCATAGGGCCACATACATCTGAATGTATTACTTCAAGGAGTGCGGAAGCCCTTGTACCAGTGTGCTTGAAAGGCTGTCTAGTTTGCTTCCCCGCTAGACATGTAGTGCATAGTATAGCATTTTCAGTCTTGTGGTCCATCTGTACTCCTTCTGTGCAGTCTTCAAGTTTCATCAGATCCTTGTAGTTGAGATGGCCCATCCTTTGGTGCCAGAGATGAGCTGAAGTGAGAAGTGCATAAGAGTCATTATTTACCACAAAGAGATTGTTCTGAGCATGGCCAGTTAAGACCAGCTTTTTATTCTGGTATACTTTACAACAGTCCTTTTCAAATTCAACGTGACAGTTATTTTGTGTCATTTGTCGGACAGATAACAAATTTACTGAGAGATCGGGGACATATAAAACATTTTTCAACTGTACTACGCCATCATTAACATTTAAGTCCACATTTCCACAGCTTTTAACTGTAAGAGTCTTATTGTCTGCCACTCTAATACTGGGTACGGTAGAAGGGCCTGTGTTATACATCCACTCATTGTTGTTTGTCATATGCATCGCTGCCCCTGAGTCAATATACCAGCAACCATTCTCAACACTTGATGCTGAAGTAGAGAAGGCTGCTACATAACCTGAAGTCTTTTCATCATCCTTAGACTTTGTTCTTTGACTTGAGCCTGTACCAGTGTAACAATTCCTTGCAATATGACCATACTTGTTACATTTAAAACAACGGGGACCCTTTCTAAAACCAGAACTCTTATACTCATTCCTTTTGTGATGATTAGAATAGAAAGCCTCGGAGTCATTTTCATTTTTAACTTCTTGTAGTATTTTAGTCTTAACTAAATCGGTACTAATTTTCACACCTGAGCTCTCCATTGCCATGATCATAGGCCTGTACGTCTCCGGTAACCCTGCCAGCAGCAGCGTACCCAGCCACTCATCATCAACGAGGAAACCTATGTTCCTTAGCTTGTGTGCACATGAAATGACTTTGTTCACATAACTCTCCACATTCCCTGAGCTTTCTAAATCCGTAGTAATTAATTCACGTAACAGTCCAACCTTTCTAGTCAAGCCGGAGTCGTCAAACGCCTTTCGCAGGTTAGCCCATACTTCTTTAGCAGTCTTAGCCTCTTGCACATGGATGTAATTAATGGGATCTACTAGTAATATAATTTTTGACTTAGCTTTTGTGTCCTCGGCTGCGCTGATCACTTGTTTTTCCTCGGGTTCTATACATTTCCATAGGTCCTCGTGCTCGAGGTACGTCTTCATGGTAAAACTCCAAGTTGTGAAATTCTCGCGGCCTTTCAAACGCTCCATTTGAGCCATTGCATTCATGTTTATTAGTGTAAGATATCCGATAGTTGAAATAAAGGCTGAAAAGAAAGATGCCGGTGTCGAACGGAGGTTATGCCGGTAACCTAATCAACTTGCATCTCACTAATTTTTGCACTTTTACTGTTTTCTATTATCCCTACACTAATAAGGCGTCTGGGCCCATAACCTATTGAACTTATTTCTGTCCTAAACTGATTAATTTACTATTAATAGAATTTAATTGAGGATAAATGAAAAGGCACGACTTTGCTTACTAGGTTGTATTGGCAAGAAGAGAAATTTGACAGGTGACATTTGACATAACACAATGACATTGACACATAGACGATAGATGAAGGTTGCGTTTCGTTTATCGAAGTTTGTGTTCACTTCCAATATAAAATACCCTTTACATTTTAAGTAGTTACCTAAAGCATAATAAATTATAACTTTTGTGGCAGACTCTACATATTTTCACAGTCGAGCGAGTTGACGACAAAAAAAGTAGGTAAATACGGGAGGGGCAACTCGCGCGTGGCGCGCGAGTCTAAGGCGCGCGACTTGACGAATGACTCGAAAAGAAACATAAAAGTCATAACAATTGTTTATGGCAGTTGGCGGTTGGCTGTTTTTTCAATTTTCTTATTAATTATTAGGATAATTTAGATAAAAACAACTATTTACGCTTGTAACTACGCTACTAAATTCAGGGATTACAAACCTTTTTAATCGATTTCAAATAAAATATTCTCAATTCGGTAAGTACATGATAATATGTTCGGTACGTAGGTATGTAAGATTATTGGAACTGCACCATATTCACATAAATGACAATCCATTAAGCCGAATAAACAAATATTATTTTTTTTTGTATAAGTTTGTTTATATGTTTGTTGGTATGTATGTTTGTCCACGAATATCTCGGAAACGATTGATCCGATTGTTACAATTCAGGGTTTTTAGGGTTCCGTACGTCAAAAGGAAAAAAGGAACCCTTATTGTTGTCCGTCTGTCTGTCACCACCCTTTTTCTCAGAAACGGTTAAAGATATCAAGCTAATATTTCGTATACATAATGATGAAATTAAAAGGAAAAATATCTCAGGTAAGTAGACTTGTACGGAACCCTCAGTGCGCGAGTTCAACTGGCACTTGGCCGGTTTCTTATTGTTGACCTTTCGCGTTGTGATCGTTTTTTGATTTTTATAAACGTTATGGAGCCACAACATGGCCCTTCCCGGGAAGCAGCCCCACTTTCTCTCTCCCAGAAAGAAGCGTCCTCGTGGTTCTTTTGCGCCTAACGTAAAGACCCTTATTCTAAATATTTAAAAATATAATATAGAAAATTGTCCGGATACAACTGAGGTTCAGACTCGTATTAAAAAAAGTACCCAGCCAAAAAAGGTTTGTGATCTCTGACATGTCAAAAATGTATAACTGTCAGAATTCTGCCGAATTACTAATTAGACTTTACGGTGGTGGCGTGTACGTGTTGAACATTTTAATCACCTTTGTGAATTGTATTTTTTTGTAAATAGAGATTACTACGTAAGCTTAGTTCTAGGTTCTAGGTAGGTGGATGATAATTACGTAGGTTTAATTTGCACGTGAAACACGTTTAAGAAAAATATACTTTTTGGACATTATACCAAAATTTATGTTATCATACAAACACAGCCTGTAAACAATAATATTTGAAAATGCAATAAAAATAAATTTTGTCTGAATATGTATTTTAGAAAAGATTAAGATGGGTTCTTATTTTCCTTCTAGCTAGCCATGAGCAACAACACCGGTTACTCTTCAGTGTTTCCTGTAGAATGGACTCGCACATACGAAAAAAACGTATCCATTCAATCAATTTGCAAAAAATACAACAATGACACCATATACCTACCTATAACTTTATCTATATCCAGCACTGTAAACGAAGATCTAGTCACATTTTGAAACGATAATTTTACGATAATTATAAACTGATAATAATTAATTTGAAACCGGTAGTGCCGACTCAGATATTCTTGGTAGTATTTTTAGTGTTTAATTGTTATTTAAACTTGTGCTGTCTAAGTAAACCAATTCAAAATATACTTAGGTGTTCAGTTCATATACCAAAACATTTTCAGAAGTAATGATAAAAAATGTTCACTTACTCAGTTACCTTTGCACTGCTTATCTGCGTGAGCAGTTACGTGAACAGTCAAGAGTGTGTCACTTATAATTTCGAAGAGAATTTCGATGAGTTCTTCTCAAGCTGCGGCGACGACAATGAACTATGGAGTACAGGTTTCTACGAAGACTTGGGCATTGAGAGTCCCCACCCGCTAAGCACCACGTTTATCAAACCTGGACAGAATGGTCTGAGCTGTGTATCATCTGGCACATTTCCTGTTCGGGCAGATGGTAAATTTGAAATACAAGCATATATGAAATCCGCTAGTGGGACTGAACAGATAATAGTGATTGTCTTCGGGGAGCAAGAAGAAGAAAACGATGCTACTCTGGGTGTCGCAGTGCTAAGCGCAGAAGTTGATGGTGAATCAGCTGATGGATTTTACAATTTTGAAGTGAAATGGTCAGTGTCAGATGACAAGTTGTACAATGGATATGTAAGTTTAAAAATGTGAACTTGTTAATTTTTAGGCTTCCGTAAGTCTACCAGGAACCCTTATAGTTTCATCATGTCTGTCCGTCCGTCCGTCCGTCTGTCCTGGCTCGTTCTCCGTCTTTTCTCCACCGATTGCCACAAAAATGGATGGAAAGATGAATACTGATAATCCAAAAATTGTTTTTTAAAATTATTGAAAGTTAATTATTTACACCCCTCTCCCCCCCTCCCATACAGCGAAAAATTAATCAACTTAACCCATCGTGTGGGGTATCGTTAAAAGGGTATATTTAAATACAACAAAAATTACCTTGAAACCATGTGGATCAAACCCCCCAGTCTCGAGATATGTTAATACAAAGTTACAATTGGAGCGTCGTCGTCCCATTAACTTTTGAAATACTATTAATTTTATTACAAATATCCTGAAAAAAACTGTTCTGTAAGTAAGTACTTCCAAGTAAGTACTTTCAACGAAAACGAATAGCGGACTCTGTATCATACATAGTTATTTTATACAACTCGACCATCTTATGACGTGCAGTTGCCCTAACTAAATGGTAATGTACTTATGGATATTTTTTGTGTCATGCGGTCGGCTAATCCTATGGCTACGGAACCCTTTTATGTGCGTGTCCGACACGCTCTTGGCCGGCTTTATAAATATACTTTGTTAATTTTTGCTCATGTTCATATGCATAAATGTATTTTCACAGGTAGAATTCCAAGGTGTGGTTAGTGAGGAGTCGATACTGTTAGTTGATTCATTTCGGTATATACCTCCTGGAGTAGATGCCGAATCATGTTCTGCTTATGACGATGCAGAGTCCCCAGACCCAGAGTCCAGTAGCCCAACAACTGTTGATCCAGAGTTCAGTAGCCCAACAACTGTTGATCCAGAGTTCAGTAGCCCAACAACTGTTGATCCAGAGTTCAGTAGCCCAACAACTGTTGACCCAGAGTCCAGTAGCCCAACAACTGTTGATCCAGAGTCCAGTAGCCCAACAACTGTTGATCCAGAGTCCAGTAGCCCAATCACTGATGACCCAGATTCCAGTAGCCCAATAACTGATGGTCCAGAGATAGATCCTATAACAGAAGGTCCTGGGACAGATAGTCCGGACGTGCCGAGTGCGAGCCCTGACCAACCAGGCGTCGACCCCATTTGGAAAACATTAGCAATAGTGTTTGCATCATTGCTATCATTCACGATTCTCGGTCTCGTTTGTTGGTCATTCTACGAGTGCGGAAAAAGAAGAGTACAAAAGCAAACTCCACAGGAGTTGTTTATGACTGATTACGATAACTTGCCGAAGCCGATAACTATGCCGCGAGTGGCGAGGGCCTTTAATGATACGAGTAGCATTTACAATAAAAATCAATAAATATTATCTATGTTTTTTATTTATTCTAGATTAATTAGCAACGGGTTATATAGATAGGTATACAACTATATTATAGTTCGAAACTATAGTTTTTACTGAAAAATGTATTGAAATATATTTTATTATCACGTAGGGATTTTTATTTTGACTCATATAATTGTGTTTATATTAGGAGTTATGTAGATAAACGCTACTAACGTAGTAAGAAGCACTTGTTATTATCTACATAGTCTTGAGTGACTTCTCGCTATAAAACTGTGCAGTCTATTGAAAGTGTGCAATCACAGTTAACATTATAGAGAATACCAGAGCTTTAAATTTTCAATATACCATGGAGAAAATCCATTCTACCCTTATATTGAAGTGTCTCGTACAAATTTTATAATATTTTTTAATAACAATCTGTTTTTGTTAGGTCAGGTTACTTATAAAAAAGAATTTCATACATATACCTAGTATTATTAAAATAAAATATTAAGTAGGTACTTATTATTTAACTAAACTATCTATATATTTTACAAATAAAAATGATAATAATATAAAATACTTATAACTGGCCTGGAAATATTCTACCCTTAATAAACAGGAGTTTATCAAAGGTAGAAACGAAGGAAGTTTTGATAGACAATAAAATTAAATTTTGTGACTGGGCTACAGATGGTATTCGCAAAAGCAGGGCGACATTATATGATCTGTATGAGATGAAAACATTCATACTCCGCCCTGACTTTCAATCTTATGTGAAGAAATATAGCAAAATGTACAAATGTGTCTGTCACTGTGCGAAGACAATTTTTATTAATAACAAGATTAAAGACTCGGCTAACAAATCTAAGGCCATTTGGAATATAATTAATAACGAAACGGGGAAGAATCGAACACGCGAGACTAATTTATCTTTAAAGGTAGGCAATGACATAATAACATCAAATGACGAGGTGGCGAGAGTCTTTGAAGAGTTTTTTACGAACATTCCTTTAGAGACTACTTGCAACCTAGATTCTTCAGCTACATTAGCTGAAACCCTGGCGAAGGAGAACGCACCTTCAACCGATAAGGAATTTAAATTCAGATATATTAATACATTAACTATTATAAAAACATTTAAGTCTTTAAATATGAAGAAAACTGAAGACTTGTGGGGAATGTCAGTTAAATTTGTTCTTTCTATTATTAATAAAATCGCCCCAATTTTGGCTAACATTTTTAATAAATGTATCGCTGAAGGTGTGTTCCCAGATCTTATGAAATTGAGTAAAATTATACCTCTGTTCAAGAGTGGGGATATGGAGGACCCTGCAAATTTCAGGCCTGTCTCGGTTCTTCCAGTTTTGAGTAAAATATTTGAGAGGGTCATACTCAGTCAGATGCTTTTGCATTTCAATGAAGCTCGATTGTTTCATAGCCAACAGTATGGTTTTACAAAAGGCAAATCAACAACCGATGCCGGTACTGCGTTAATTAAGCACATATTTGACGCCTGGGAAGACCATCACGATGCTATTGGAGTCTTCTGTGATCTATCGAAGGCGTTTGATTGTGTAGACCATCAGACTTTAATTTCGAAACTGAGATACTATGGAATAGGAGGAAAGGCTTTAGATTTGATAGTTTCATATTTAGACAAGAGGCAACAAAGGGTCGATATTAACAATACTAAATCACAGGGGGCTCATGTAAAGATAGGCGTCCCTCAAGGATCTATTCTAGGACCATTTTTATTCCTCATTTATATTAATGACTTGCCTTTTATGGTTGAAAAATTGACTAATATAGTTTTATTTGCTGATGATACTTCTTTGCTTTTTAAAGTTAAAAGAAGTGAAAATAATTTTAATGAAATTAATTCTATTCTATCTGACATACACGATTGGTTTACCGTTAATAATCTTCTATTGAATTCTAAGAAAACGAAATGTATTAAATTTACACTGCCGAATGTTAGACAATGCGATACTAACATTATTCTAGATGGGAATAAATTGGACCTAGTTAATGATACTGTTTTTCTTGGGATGACTATAGATTCAAAGTTACAGTGGGGACCTCACATTGAAAAATTGGCTGGAAGGTTGAGCTCCGCAGCTTTTGCTGTACGGAAAATTAGACAACTGACCGACGTTGAAACCGCCAGATTAGTTTACTTTAGTTATTTCCACAGCTTATTGTCGTATGGCATTTTGCTTTGGGGTAGAGCCGCTGATATTGAAACTATATTTGTATTACAGAAAAGAGCCATCCGCTCTATATACAAACTAGGTTCCAGGGATTCATTGAGAGAACTATTTAAAGAAATTAACATCCTTACAGTTCCATGTCAGTTCATTTTTTCCAATTTAATGTATGTACGAAAGAATATTTCAACTTTTGATACAATTGGCAGTAATCATGATATTAATACTAGGAACAAGCATAAGCTGGCTTTTCCAGCGATGCGTCTGGCGAAAGTTAATAAATCGTTTTTAGGGTACTGTATTAGATTTTATAATAAGCTTCCAACAGAAGTTGCTCAAATGCCAGATAATAAGTTTAAGTGTTACATTAAAGAGAAACTCTGTAAAAAAGCTTATTACAAAATTGATGATTACTTAGAGGACGTTAATGCATGGCTGTGATAAGTAGTTAGCTCTGCTCATATTATTATAATAATCATTATTAAGCTTATAAGTACCTATTGTATACCAACTAGTTTTAAGTCTTTTTTTTGAAAAGATGGCTCAGGAGTTTCTTGCCTCCGTTCTTCTCCTTAGACAGAAAGAGCCCCCCCTTATCCGAACGGAGAGTAATTTGTAAAAATTGACGTTCATCAAAAAATTTTATATTTGTACGATGAATAAAAAATTTTGACTTTGACTTTGACTTTGTAGAATATTTCTTTTAGTTCGCTGCCGTCGCCCGGGATGGTTCCGAGGAGGCTGGCAGCGTTCCCTCTCTGTATAGCCAGGCTGATGCGCTGGCTGAGATAGCTGCCAGCCCTCTGGTCCCTTGATACCTCGACCAGGCGCGACGAAAGTTCTTTTACTAATCGTCGCGCTTCGGGTCCCCACGGCCCCAGGGTCTCAACCCCAAACGGCACAAATATGTAGCTGTCAGACAGACCGTTGTATTTGCGCCGTTTGAGGTTTTCTGCAGCAGCCGCCGCCGTGCCCGCCGCCGCGGCACTACCCTGGATGTGGGAGGGGGCCACTGTGTCGGTGCAGGTGGCGTCCCAGACTAGGCATTTCCCGTACTTCCAGGGCATTACGGTCATACCGTCGGGCCTCTTCCCGTCGTATTATTATATTTTTATATATATATACCTAGTATTATATTTTTATATATAAAACTTTTGGTAGCGGAGGCCAAGATCCACTTTGGTTCAACGAGCCATCAAGAGTGAGAGTGAGTATAAAACGGATCCATTAATGCAAATAATATCCATTGGTTATTTTGGTAATAATAACATTTTTTTTATTTGTGCTTACAGATACAATTCACCGTTATCTGTATGTGCTGCTTAAGTTAATCCATACAATTTAATTCGATACGATAAGTCACTGAAGCCGCGCAAACTCGCAGTACCCATTTCCGCGTTTATTAACATATTTGGAAAAACAGGCTATAATCAGAAATACCTGAATGTTTCACGTATAGACGCAATGTTAGTTTTACTGTGTTTTTTCGCAATACTAAAATCTATAGTTTCAGAGGAGATGTGTGTTGTGTATTCTTTCACCGATGACTTTTATCGTTCGTTTAGTAAAAAAGAATGCAGTGATGATGTCAGTTGGGACTTAGTGAACTACTCTGATGCTGGGGTACCTTTACCAAGTGACGTCAGTGTTAGTGGAATTAAAGGCACAGACAGAAGTTGCTCAACATCTTTTGAATTGGTGGTCTACTCTGGCAGCTCACTAGAACTCCAAGTGTTTTCAAGTGGGAGGTGCGGTGTTGTCGTGTCTGTTTTATCAGCTCTGCAAAGATCGGATGACCCTGTACAAACAAAAACATTCGAACCTGAAGATTTGCCCGAGGCTCAATGGTCTCTGGTGTCTATGGAAATAGGAAGTAATAGTTCTCATAATGGATATGTAAGTGATGATTTTCTGTATAAGTATATAAGTACAGTGGACTCTGAATTTAACACTATTTATTTAGTTATTCATCAGTTAAGCCTACTCGAACATAATTATGTATAGTTCCACCGCAGATATGATCTGGCTCACTACAACTTTTGCTTATACATTTCGTCTCCTCTCTGAATACCTCATTTATGATGCAATCCTTTAATAAGCCATAAGCCATATCACACATTAAACTTCTAAGGCTAAATAACTCAAAATATGTATAAAATATAACTATAGCGACTACAATACGCTGAAAATATTGAATTAAGTACTTAAGTATACAAATTTTAAACAGTCTTTATAATACCTGCTAAAAGTAAAATTATTGCATCCTTATTTCAGATAAAAATAGAAGCAAGTTGCAATGACGAGGCCAGTTTCATTTTAATCAATTCTTTTCGATATCTTCCCACCGCATTGAGTAAAGAAAAGTGCCTAGTTTACCCGAGAAACAATACACCGACAGAATCAAACACATCTATAGAGGATGGAGAATTTCTATTGTATGATGCAAAGAGGAGAGTAGCCGATGAAGTGTCAATAGAAGCTGATGATGATACAGCAACGGACAGTCCAGAGAACGTCGACGGCGGTGGAAGCTCAGAGACTGAAGCGCGAACATTCTGGAATGCTTTAACAATATCGATAGTGTCTGTAGTGGGAGCAGCTGTGGTGTCTATAATATTCTATGGGGCATACAAGTGTGGCCAAGTGAGGGCAAGAGATGAATCTATAGACTATGATATAGAAGAACCTGCCAGCAACGTCACTCTACCGCGAGTGAGAAGTGCTACTGATGGTAGAAATACAATTTTGGGTCGATATGACGTGTAATGTAAAGTAGGTAATCATGATTGCTTGTGTTTGTTGGGCCACTGGCGAAGCTTCAGACAGTACCGAACTATATAGGGTAACAACTGACAGTTCCAGTTACAGCTGTAGAGAAGCCGTGGTCATGTACAGTGGGCTGTGATGTGAATGTAAGTTTAGATAGGTACTCTTAAAAATTATGTTTGCTTTTGTTTAAACAAGAAAATGCTAAATATAAAAAAATGTAGAGGTACTTATACTGCTTTATACTTTCACAAGATGTTCTGAAATAAACGACAGTACCCTAAATGTTCTGTCACTAAAGCAGTATATATGTCGCAGGCATTTTGTAAGATCTCGCCGTTTACATACGGCGTCGTCAGTTTACAAACGCTCGCTGTTTTGTAATATGCCGGAGGCAAAATGTATATTGCCGTGTCATTTTATAGTATGCCAGAACATTTCATCGACAATCCATACGCCATTTACAAAATGCCGCGGCAAATTGAAGAATTTAGTTCTGATTCTTACCACGCGCGGCGCTGTTGATAACAACAACAAAAATGACGTCAAGTAGTGGTTCTGTAACTCTATAAATACTCAAAACAGTGCAAATATTACAAGTGCAGAAGCATTATCACCAAATAATTGTGATTTTAAAGTCATTTATTACAGTGTAGGAGCAGTAAAAAGGCCGTAGACAAACGACAAAGTTTTTGAGGTTATCCCGCACCTAAAAACTACTACGTTATCCATAGATCCCGGTGTACGGAAGACACATGCAGGATATTAATTTAGAGCTTTATAAATTGTTTAGTAAAGGCTTTAGCGTTTTCTAAGTTTAGTGCATTCGGGCACTAGCATTTTTATTATCTTGAAATGCCTAGTTTTATTGTTCTGTATAAATGACTACGTTTTTTTATTTAAATGTATCTTTTAATTAAATATTTAAACTTATGTAGTACCTGCTTAGGTACCTACTTTAGAAAAAAAAGTAAAAAGTCTTACTTGAAATCCTGAAATAAAGTCAGATTTTTCCATTTGTTCAAAGTTCAAACTGTGTTTTATCATGGTCACCCTAAAACTGCAATTAACGTCGAAATCAGCACAATTGAACGAGTTATCAATATGCCTTCGGCAAATTACAAAACAGCGAGCGTTTGTAAACTGACGACGCCGTATGTAAACGGCGAGATCTTACAAATTGCCTGCGACATATATATAATATATATATATATATACAGGGTGTTTATATATATAATAATATATATATATATATATATATAATATTCTTATAATAATAATAACAATATGTGATATCGTCTAAGGTATGATAATATTGATACATGACGTGAACAGCTGATTCTCCGCCAAAGATTGTTTATGATAATTATAGATAGAGATCCTGTAGAATTTAAGCTCACCTAAAATTAAAAGATTCTCTAAGTATTTCAAGATGTTTTAACAAAAATATTACATCTTACCAACTTTGGTAGGTTATTAAATTAGTTATTACTTTTTAGATATTTTTAAATAATTCACTTATATTTTAACATAGGTAAGCTGACCATTAATTAATTTAAACGAAATAAAGGTTTGTATGGCCTAGTAAATGAAAAAGCGATCAAATACTTTCGTAATTAAAACTACCTACAAAAAAAAACGACTTACTATTTTGCATAACATTGTATAATAATATGTATGTGTCAGTAACACTATAAAGTTATAAAGCTACCGGCTTCTACTTATACCTCTTGTATGAAGTGTATCTTCGCCCTACCCATCGACCTAAATGCAACAGGTTCGGTCTTTTATCCATAAAATTGGACCTCCGTTGTGCCAAATTGAGGTCAAACCGCGTGGGAGATATGAAAGGCCAACCTCCACGGCCCTTGGACATGGGTTTCCCCGACATAAAAATGACACATCAGCATATTAATATGATGCACAAGATCGCCTTGGTACATGCAAATTTTTTATAAGTAATAATAAGTTAGTTAACTTTTCTGTTGCCTACTAAAGTTTAATAAATAAGTACGTTAAGATATTACGGGCTGTGGATAAATAACTTCATAAAATTTGCAAATTTACTGATTTTACTGAAAGAAAACATTCCGTTAGTTATTTTAAAAAAATGTTTCCAGCATCCTGTATGAAAAATAGGGGCAGTCCCGCTCTAAATTGAACTTAAACTTTGTATTTCGTCATCATCGTATAATCATCGGCTAATCTATGATTAGATTACATTACATTTAAAATGTCTTTTATTTAATATCTGCGTACTTACTTAAAAGTAGATAAACTGATAAAGATTGATTGTCTAATAAAATTACAATGTGATGACAAAAAACAAATTGTTTATTTTAAAAATTCAAGATCATTCCAAGATTCGAAAAAAATGCAAAAAGGTTACGATGTCATTGAGTTGGTGTTATATGTTCTAGGTATAGGTACCTACTTACATAAATATTTTTATATCTTAATATTATATATATTATATCTTTAAAACAAATTAATGATTCCTATATTTGAGTAAATGTAGCTAACTTGCAGATTTAAGGTTGTTCATCGTTCCAGGGCCCTGCTAACCCGATCGATCCCCGGCCGGAGCAGATATATCTTTAAAGACAGATATTTGTACTCAGATCTTGGGTGTTAATAGCAGTCAGGGTCACTTTACACCATTCGGACGTATGCGCAGATTTTAGGATCAATACACTAGGATTTAGGATTAATCACTATTTCTTGACATTGGGAATGGGCATTGGGTACACCCAAATCCGCGTTGTTCTATGGGAATGGGTATCGTAAATCGTAACTAATTTTCTGGGTAGTGCGGTCAGATGCAGAGAAACCTGACCCCTCTCTCATAGTAACAATGGTTCTGAGGGGGTCAGGTTTCTCTGCACCTTACTGTACTAGGACAACAGTTGACTCATAGAGATGACGTTACAGAGACCATAGACTACATAATAGAATAGACGTGTCTCCTCGCAAGGCCAAATGGTGGCACTGACACGTCTCACGTCGACCAAAATGGTATTATTAAAGGTACCAACATAATTTGTTATTATTAACTAAAAACTACGTGAACTGGAGTAGTGACATGATATTAAAATTACTTCCTTAAGTTTTTATACGCACTGAGATAAGTTTGGTTTTGGCTGATAAAAAATATGGTTTATATAGTTACCTTATCTAAAATTCTATTAAGTAAGTATGCTTTATTAATTACTAGCTGTTCCCGCGAGCTTCGCTTCGCCTTAAAACGGTTTCCCGTGGGAATTCCGGGATAAAAAGTAGCCTATGTTCTTTCCCAGGGTCTATACCATATGTATACCAAATTTCATTCAAATCCGTTCAGTAGTTTTGGCGTAAAAGAGTAACAGACAGACAGACAGACAGACACAGTTACTTTCGCATTTATAATATTAGTTAGGATTTAAGTATAGGATTAATCAGATACAGTATCATTTGATAACCTATGCGTTTAGAATTTTTCGGCATGGTTCCAAACATAACTACGCACTAGTTAGATAGGTACTTAGAGCTATTTTTTTTATATTTAGGTAGGCGAAGATACTATACAATATTTTCAGGTAGACGCAAGTACACAGCCCGTAATAAGGAGGTATATTGCCATCATCTCCACGCTCGGTATTTGGCTTGAAGATACTTATCATTATCACACAAAAAATATTATAATTTCCTGATCAATTAATCAAGAGACCACGAACAGGCAAACGCAGCGTGGGACGCCCTCCTGCCCGCTGGACTGACGACCTTAGGCGGGTGGCGGGTAGTGGTTGGATGAGGAAGGCCGAGGACCGAGTGTTGTGGCGCTCCTTGGGAGAGGCCTATGTCCAGCAGTGGATGATTATTGGCTGATGATGATCAATTAATATCTTTATGCAACCTCGATGCATAGAAGGTACACATCGTAGTTTTGATCTTCTAATAATGTCAGATATAACACTTTTATATGATAATAACTAACTTTATCAGACAGGTGAGTGTTAAAAAAAACATCCATAGTTCGGGGTCACGGACATAGTTAATCTATTGAATACTTACCTATTGAATCCATACGTACTAAATATAAGTAAGCAGACATCTAGACATAAAATAATACTCTTAAACCCACTCAAAAATGATACGTATTACCGAGACTGTAGGTCCATTTGCCAATGGCCCCGATGCCCGTGCTGCAGAGTAGCGGGATGAGTGCGAGTGACATTATGACAAAGGAATTGCAACGGCCTTTTCTCTCATACAAAATGTGACAACACCATTGCCATAGAGACTGAGAAATACAGTGGGTTGTTTAGTGCCAATTTCTCAATAGTCGGTTAGAGCATAACCAGGGAGTAGTGGTTGACTTTTGACACATCTGTAATGAATTTTATATGGAGATGACGTATAATTAATAAATCAATCCCTGTCGGTTACATAACCGACTATGGAGAAATTGGCACTTAGAGTTTTAGTGGCAGGACCCGTGGAAGCTCAGTCGGGTAAACTCCCACTTTTCAAAGCTGAGATGCGGGTCCGAATCCCGGCGCTGAAATGTATCAATGACTTCTTTGGAATTTAAGTAAGTACAATGTTATATCTTATGGTGAAGGAAAACATCGCGAGAAAACCTGCATCTGCATATCTATATTTAGCACATCTAGATATTATTATGTGAACCCACCAAGCCGTAGTAGACCAGCGTGGTGGGAAATGGTCCAAGCTTAGGGAGGTAGTTTAGACCTTGGGGATATACAAAAAGGTGTCATTCCAGGGAGCCAGGTGCAGGCACACCGCTACATGAGCGCGAAACGAGCGAACTAGAAACTATAAACTATGGATGAATCAATACCTAATCGATATAAATATGAATTTCTTAAAGAATCATGTAGCTGATCTCACTCTGTTTTGTCTACTCTATGCAAACTGAGTATTAATATTTATTTCATTGTTTGTTCTTATTTTTGATACTGACGCACATGCATTATCATAAAAAGGTTACGTGACCGTAGATCGTTATAAGTACCTAGGTAGTTATTACTGGGTCATCCGGCTTATAATATGTATGTACTATACAGAGGTAAAGTAGGTACCAACTATTCTACATAGGGTGGCTTGCTTGTCTATGATATATTATGAAAATGGCACTTGTGCAGGCGGTTCCTATACTGCCACGCATCACCCTGTATGTTGCGTGAGTGCGTGTTCAAACGTTGGTTGTAAGTATCTCCGTTTGTATAGAAAACACGCACAGTCCAACACAGAATACGCATCTACTTGCGTCCCTACAGTTCACGCAACACGCAGCGTGATGGGGGCAGTTTGAGAACCGCCATACTTTACGAATCTCACACATACGTAGCGGAAGCGAAACATGAAGGTTCACATAAGAGAACTAAAAACTGCCATCATAGCATTAGTACCTATAGCTCTTTAAATCTGTACGAGTAAGAGTATTGTGGCATAAAAGGTAAGCGTCCACCTTCGGTATCGTACGCAACGGAGGCATAATGAATGGGATATTCAGTGTTCTTTCTTTGTATAGAAATTCACACAAGTGCGTCCACTTCATCGGCATTGCTGACGCCGTTTACCCATACATTTATAGCAATCCGTTTGATATCTGGTGGACCTCAAGTCGTCTATCGGAAAGCAGTCAGAAGGATATAGTGTTCTGGTGTCCCTTTGGAGAGGAGGCATCCATGATATCCAACCAGCAGTGGGAGATGATGAGCTGATGATGATGATGATGTCGGGCACCTACAGGTTTATAAGTATGATTCATTGTTAATGTGTTGGTTTGTCATGCAAAATACAACAAACAATACAGCATAGCAAAATAATTATAGGTATAGGTAGGTAGTCCGCAAATTATTTAACGAAATGACCAGAATACCTATTTATACCTATTCTATAATAGTATAGTTATAAAATTTAACAAACTTGCGTGATATAACAATAAATAAAATAACAAGGTACCCATACAAAATAATAGGTAGGTACTTAGTACGTAGCGTAGACAAAACATAATTGTAAAAGGAAAAAAAAACGCCAAAGGAACCTCAAAAGGTGCTTCAGAATAATGGCTACGGGACAATTAGTTTTTCATATCGAAGTGGTCGACTTAATTAACGCTCAAGCCACCAAGTGTCATGCAAAATTACGCTATTTGTTTTAAAAGACAATTCCTTCTATTACGTAAGTAAATGATATTTATAACTTAATTTGCTTTTTAATTATCCAAAACAATGGACAACATTTCAAAAAACTAAAGCTGCTACAAATCGAAAACCATTTCGAGATTTAGCTCTAAAGACCACAAAAAAATGTTTTTGTATTTTTTGGATGTATCATTTTCGACAAAATCATAAAATAGTAAAAAAGTGCTGATGACGTCATGCATCAGGTGCGATGCATTTTGATGATCAAAGCCTATAGATTTAAAAACAAAGTAACTGTCACTTTAATTTTTGATTGACGTTGACGTTTTATCGTGACGTTGTTGTTTATTTGGGTCATTTTCATTAATTCTGTTCTGACATTTTCTGACTTTATTTTTCTTATTTATTATTAAGAGATGACCTCTATATAATATGTCCCAGAGCATTCCACCGCCTACACAGCTGAAAAAATGCTTCTGCTTATTTTTTTACATGATAAGTACCTACTTTCCATCATTAGAAATATCAAGGTCATTTGAAAATGACCCATTTGTTGGTTGGCATGTAAACAAAGTTTAAATGTCACTTGTCAGTGTCATTTATGTTTTTTTTCGAGACTCAGGCAATAGACAAAAATTAAAATTGAGCCTAATATTTGAAGTCACTTCCGGTTTTAAAATAATTAACTTTAAAGTTAAAAATATCATGCAAAAATTTATGTATATACAAAATAAAAAAATACGGGTCCACTAATTTTCTATAAACTTTCCGAATCACTAATAAAAATATAGGGTAAAGAAAATGAAATGTTGTCCATTCTAAGCATATCTACCTTGAGGTATATCTCGTAAGCAATGGAATCTCTACACTACCTATTAGTACCCTACGTACCTACCTATTACCTACCTTTTGGTATAAAATTACAAAACATTTATTGCTGGCGGGAATACTCCCCGTGAGCCCTAACTCTAAAATAAAGGTGATACCTTATAGGACTGTTATAAAAATAAAGGTGATATAGGTATTATGATTAAACATGTAGATATGCATTTGAAATGTGTGTTGTTAAGATTAGGGCGCCAGCTACAAGATTAGCCCTCATGTAAGTAAGCTCAGTAAGTGCTGACTTTATGCCTGTACCTGCATAAAGAAAAACAATTCACTCCCCTAATCACATCGTTTTTCACACTTTTCACAAGAAGGCAGGAAACACTGTAACATCTTATAAAAACGCAATTTTGCTGCCTCTAATATGAGCGAAATTGTTTTTTCAATGACATTAACGCCTTAGATAAAGTCATTTGGAAGAAACCCACGTTATACGAGTCTTGAATTTTTTTATACGAGCAGAAGGTGGTTTCCTAATGTGACCCTTTTTATTTTAGGACCCACCTTATATTATTACCACCTTATAGCATTACCATTTTTATAACTTGATCTACTAACTGAGTACCTATATGCCTTGGTAATATGCTTATTTCAATCCTGTTTCACCATAGTAATAAACTCTAATGCTACACCGAACCAAAACAAGTAGGTACAATCCAATATTGCCAGTGAAAGTTTATATTTAAACTTGGTAGGTAAATATAGTTACGAATTTGATAGCAAATATTATAATCTAAAACCAAAACAACTAGAACCACCGTTGATACATTTGGTGCCTTCGTTGAGTAGGTTCGTTCGTTCGTTATTTCTTTAGTGACCGCGTAACCGTTTATGAAATGGTGCTAGACTGATAATTTTTTACAATACTTAGGTCGATAAAAGATATCTACTTATTTCAATTTTACCTAATACGGAACCAAAAACGGAAGTCAGAACCACCTGATCGTGACCTAAATTCCGAACTACACATCAACAGCGAAGACCCTCCATAGACATAATCTGAAATTCAATTAATTAACAAATAATGTCAGGAGCCTTATTCATGGGAGAGTGCACAGACATTTCTATTCCGTTAGGTCGAAATACACATGTGCGGTTTGAGTTCGATTCTGTGCAGCGATCACATGATTCGATACTATTTTCGAATCTACACAAACATATGGAAAAAAACAAATGTCACTCTTGGAACTGACAAATTTGCCTTACATTTTGACAGTGACAGTTGACAATACTGTTCTTTTTCCATATTAAAAAATTCAAAAATTCAAAAATTGTTTATTTACACACCATGTGAGCATAGACAAATATTATACAGACAGTGAGAATATAAAAGATGGTAGGTACAAGTCGTCCATACTAACTGATGACATTAGGTATTTCGCATGGAATTTCAGTGAAGTCCACACTAGGCTGAGCCTGTGTTGTGGACTTCGGTAGGCAGATATAACCAAAGTAATTTGTTATGCGCTATGCTTTATGTTTGTGTAGTTTCGAATCCTGTGATAGCTGTACAGTGCAGCGAGCACATGATTCGATACTATTTTCGAATCTACACGAAGGGTCACTTTTACTAAATACGTTCATATTTAAATCAAATTTTAAATACATTTTATACTAACTGACAGACGTATGACAGGCTACTAAATACGTTTAGCGTTTGGTGAAATTCCACCTAACATATGGAAAAAACAAATGTCGCTTTTGGAACTAACTTTGCCTTACATTTTGACAGTGACAGTTGACGATACGCAACGTTAACGGAGGATCGAAATTTGTGCTCGCGACTGTGAAGGTAGAATAGAATAGAGCATAATATATTTAATAAACATTATATTCTACCCTATCTGTTTTTTTTTGTATCTAGACCGCCTATTTACGCACTCTTTATTTCTAATACCATAAGTAACCTTTTTCTAACATCAATTTATTAACAACTTATGGCAAGTACCTATTCTATGATTTACATATTAATTAAAATTAAATTCGATATTATGATGATAATATTTATTATATTCTGATTCCCTTCGTAAAGAAATGTAGGCAGCCTGTGTATTTCCACCCGACCCGATTCAGCAGCAGTGCACCTGAATAGAAGGGGGATAATTAGTTCGTGCTGGGGGGGAAACCTTTTGTTCCCAGCGATTTTTGTCTTCTCAGCAAATGGTTAAACGTCAACCTGGCCCGGACAATGGAACGGATTATAATAGGCGTGTCGACAGTATTACATTATCAAAGATTTAATGACTTTAGAGGAAAATACACATTCAAATGATTTAAAAAACTGATTTAGTTTTATTAAAAAAATTGAGATCAATAAGATTTTCAATAAAATAAAAGAGTAAAATACTGCAATCGGCCATATTGACTGAAACGCCAATCACAGCGCATGACGTCATACTTATGTACGCTTCACTGTGTTTTGATGATCGACTTTATAACACGAATCTATCTTTAACAATGGAACCAGGTTTTGTTAAGGCAAACAGTGCAAATTTGCCCAGGATCGATTTATTGATGTTGGGCGAGTTCCTTGCAACAAATAAAGAATTTTGCTCTTCCGAATTTAGAAACGTGAAAACCTCTTTGTAAGTTTATTTTATTAGTATTTATCTTTAACTCTCTCTCTCTCTCTCTCTCTCAGCCTTCTGTAGTCCACTGTTGGACATAGGCCTCTCCTAACGATCGCCACCCCAAACGGTCACCCGCCATCTGCATCCAGCGGCTTCCCGCTACCTTCCGCAGATCATCAGACCAACGGGTTGGGGGGCGACCGACACGCCGTTTGCCGACACGGGGTCTCCACTCCAGAACCTTTGTACTCCAGCGGTCGTCGGCTCTGCGGGCTACGTGACTAGCTACGTTATCTTTAACACTAGATATAAATATGACTAAGTAGCAATCAAACTCGTTTTAAACTCGTTTACTCGTTAAGTTTATTTCGCCGAAGAAGTTTGTTTCGTAAAAGTTTCTTTCGCCGTGCAAGCTTTAACCATTTATCTCTTATTATTTTCTTGTATGGGACATGTACAAACACCTTGTTGGGTGTCGTTATTGATGTATTTTTGCACTGAGGCACTGCACACCACTTATAAACTTTAGAATTAATTTTTAACACAAAAAATACGCAGTGTTTGTTTACTTTGCTGTGGTAAACAAATTTGACGTACGTAAGTGTGACGTCACACACGACGCCATGACACGGCGAGCTGTTTTCGCGCAGTATTTAAAAATGATTATAAAAATGGCTTTAAATTTCCAAAATCTTAAGTTTATTACCGAAATAAAGGTTTTGTTGTAAACAATAGATGGTTATCTGCATTACGGAAGAGGATTTCAAAATCTTTCGCCTTGCCTATTGCATTCTATTCTGAAAGGTTTTCACGTATTTATTGATAGTTAGCGAAATCTAGAGGTTGAACTGGGTATACTGAAAATAGATTACTTTTCGAATCGTTATCCATACGTTAGGTATTTACTTATAAGCGTAATATGTGTCACTTGGGAAGGAGCGGTGGTAGCTCAGTCGGGTAAGCGCCCGCTTCTCACGCCAGAGATGCGGGTTCGAATCCCGGCGCTGACATGTACCAATGAGTTCTTTTCTGAATTTAAGTACAATGTATACCATCGCTCTTACGGTGAAGGAAAACATCGTGAGGAAACCTGTATATCTAGATTTAGCACATCTAGATATGTGAACCCACCAACCCGCAGTGGACCAGCGTGGTGGGAAAATGGTCCAAGCTTAGGAAGGCAGTTTAGACCTTGGGGATATGCACAAAGGTTCCATTCGAGAGAGCCAGGTGCAGGTACTGTTACCCCCACAGAGAATAGAATAGAATAGAATAGAATAGTCACTTGGGACTAAAATAAAGGTAAGAACTTGAACTTGATCAGTTTAAGCTTAAAATTGGCCTCTTTTTGCCTACCTCATCTATCGTTTAGGTAAATGACCTTAACCTTCCACGGTTCATATACATACATCATATAAAATACACCAAATAAGCTGCGAATCTAACTCTCAATCTGAACTAGCCTTGAAAGACCTACAATAGGACAATTAAATTGTATGCAATTATCCTTGCACTTCCTAATACAAAATTGAGTGTATGCCTATGATATGAGAAAATTTGCCTATTACTAACAATGGTAATAGGCAAATTTTACTCCTCAGAATGATGGGTTGTGTGTGAGTAAGTATTTGATATCGACACACTATGAAAAGGACCTCGTGTAAATTATCAAATCTAACATATCTAAAATACATAGATACTTATGTGCATTTCCCTAATTCCTTTGATAGGTTTCACTGGGTTATATAACTAATCAGTTCAGATAAGTACATAACATAATATACTTGAAGGGAGCCGAGGACACAATCGGTCTCTTACACACATTAAATGGGCCATTATTTTATTTTGGGTACAATTATCGGTCCCCTACAAAGAAAGATTTTTAAAATATTAAATAATGAAGTTCAGGAATAAAGCTACCGTCTCGTCTGCAGAAATCAAATAAGACACCGGTCACATAAAATATTATAAATTTAAGAAAAATACTTTATTTATTTACAAATTACGGTAACTGTGTTGTTGTTTTTGGTAACGCAATTGTTTTTCATATAAAAATTGTCTGTCCCTCGAAGCGAGTCATATGAAACAAGCACAACGTGTGTAAAAAATTATAATGAAAACAATGTTTTTGTATATTATAACGAATATGTCATTAGTTTAACTTCACTTCACGGTAATAAGAATGATTTTACAACAACATATTATGGGTCAATTAATATTCTTGGCCGAATCCCCAAGCCTAAGCAAAAATACACCTACACTAGGTTACCATAGGAAATTCAATCATAAATAAACTTATTTTAACTTTCTTACACCTAAGATCGTTTGAACGGCTGTGTATTTGTATCGGAGTGCAGGAAGGAGAGCGGGACGGATAAAATGACCAAGTCTTTCGGACGAGAGTCCTGGAGAGAAGCGCGTGTATTTATTGTGACGCCACTGAGTTACCGGCGACATACGGTGAGTTTTCTAGATATTTATTATTTTGTTTCATGCAATATATGTAATAATAAGTAACAATTATGAGGGCATTTTGATATCCTATGTATGTGTATTCATTTAAGTACTTACTCCAAATAGGTTATTGTTTTACAACTGCGTTACCGCTACACTTCGTTACTTTTTAAGTAACGCAGTTGTAGCTATAGTAACTCAGGGGTTTTTCTTATAGTTTACACATATCTGTTACTCAATTTATGGTATAAATATAACATTTGAGCACTTTATATTGTTACAGTATAACATTTCGGACTCAATGGCGTTAACAGCGGCTGAAAAACAACGGCTTTATACGCAAAAAGAAGAGAAATATTTATAAGTATTAAGTAGTTATATTTTCAGCGATTTTAATCATTGTTATTTAACTAAGAGTTCTGTTTATTTTAGTTTGATTGTTTTTTTCACATTATGATTAGTTTTAATTGAAGAAAGTATTAAGACTGTGACTGAGATACCGCTGTGTTACCAATTAACCACTGCGTTATCTATTTGTCCCCCGTTTCCTGAGAGTATTCACAAACATATTAGCTATTCTATATTAAAAAGAAACTTAAACTAAATATAATTTTAATAATTAACCTTATTTGGAGCTATTTTTAAAAATGTAATAAAAAAATAATGATTATTTAGTCCTTTTTTCGAAAAGAATTGCATTTAAATGTATTAGTCTAATGTCTTTGTCTTTGTCTTTAAATGTATTGATTGGTAACGCAGTGGGAAACTTTATAATAAAATGAATAACAAGACTGAGAATATTTTGTAATTTAAACTGTTTGATTAATGTTTTTTTCTTTATTTTTATCTGATATATGTTTACGAACCAAAATACATGTTCCTAACAATAAAAAAAATATTTTGTATGAAAGTAACGCAGTAGTATTTTTTTCACATCGTTCCTCGATTAAACGCCAATATCTTTAAGAAACAGCAAGAAAACATCGCTGCAAATGTATGTAATGAAAAATATAAATATTAATTAACATAAATAAAACTTTAACGGTTATAATATAATAAGTTTATTTTTGAAAAAAATATCTGTAAACGTATGCCCAATTGTACCCAAAATAAAATAATGGCCCAAATACTTAAAACGGCATGTTACCATTGTTACATTACGAGCTTACGAGTCCATCGCACAACGCACAAGCCATAGCTTAGGTTCAAGGTAGTCGGATGCCGAGTTGCAGAAAGAAGTCGGCATTAAATCTATGTCTGTTTCTTTCTGTTCGTATACTGTCAAAGCAAGACAGCAATACATTTAAAGTCGACATTAGCTTAAAAAGCCATTGTGCAACTCAGTGTGAGACAGGAAGGGTGCAGCTTCTACAATCGCAAGGTCAAATATCATTGTTTCCAAACCTGATAATACTCCAAATTAGGCTACATACGGTAATTAAACCCAATAGTAAGCATTGTTTAGAAGCCAATAATGAGAAATGATTCAGCCACTACGACTAGCAGACAAAGATCATCGGCCCAGCGACCAAGAGGGCGTCCCACGAAACGACTCCTCTCGGGAAAAGAATAGAGTATAATAAGTAAATAGAGATAGGTGGGACTAAATTGTTAATTACTTAATCAGTAACGATGGTAATTAAATAATCATACGTCTTTTGACGGTTCAATAAGTACAATTACGTAGACAAATTGATTATCTATACGTAGCTATAAACAAACTACCGCGTTTTTTAAATGCTCAATATAATCAGACATAATGACTCAAATATGTAACACTACAATAGGATTACGATAAAGTGTCACAGGTAAGAAGTCGCAACGTTTGTAATCTTAATTATACCTTTCCGTAGAAAGTATAAGTGCCGGTAGTACTTACTTACTTGTATCTAGAATACCTACATGTGATTGGATGAGAATAGACAATGCGTCTATTCCGCAAAGAAAACCGATAGAACATTGACAAAAATTTAAGTAACCAAGATAATTACAATGAGAATACGCATTTGTGCCACAAACGACGATGAGGAGCGGGCGGATTGGATGCTGAGACAAAAAAACCCAGTAATTAATAGAGACATTGACCCAATTACTTTTTATGATGAAATTGATCTGCTGACCACTGTGTGATGACTCAGTTATAATTAAATGGTCAAAGATTTTACTACCTTCGAAAAATTAACATGGCACATAGATGCCAATAAATGCAACTAAAGTTTTAAAACTATTAGAATGCAACGTACAGGCAAATATAACTTGCAGATAAATCTCATAAGTCCTTAAATATGTTCTTTTTCACTCCTACGGTTCCAGGTGTTAAAAAGAACATAGTGAGGGACTTATGGGATTTATTTGCCTGTACCTTGCATTCTAATAGTTTTAAAACTTTCCACAGAAATTTATCTTTGAATTAATACATTGCTATCTAAAAGTAGAACACCTGTGTATAAAAAGGTCTCATATCCAAAATCCTCAGTACCTACAACCTACGTCACACGAAAGAGTTCATAGGTAGGTCTCATAAACCAAGGCTTCACGCTCCGCCAGCCACCACTCATGGCAACCAGCAAGAAGACAGCGTAAAAACCAAGTACCAACATCGGATATAGTCTGATCTTGAACACCGAACAATATAAGCGCGCAGATCACAATCTCCACACCAATCCATACTCGGGTTTCGCAAGAGAACCAACTGGTTACCATATCTCGGAGAAGTTGTGAATTAAATAAACCGCGAGAATTAAAAGTAAAATGAATACTTTGGTGAGTATGATAAAACAATAATCCGGTTAATTCGAGAGTGAAATTACGTGAAGTGTCCCGTTAAATTATTCGAATATTAATTAAACAGTTTATTACATGCGATTATAATCGTGATACTGGCTGTAAACACGTGAATGTGATTAATTATATTTTAAAAGAGGGTATTTCTCTTGTGTGTGGCTCAATCGTGTGGAACCGTGTGTTTGTACACATTACGTTCAACCTCCCCCATAACTGGATTAGATCCTGCTGCTACTGTGCCACCATCGAACATTAGCAATCATCAATCCAGCAGGTCTGCCGATCTGTCAGATACGTACAAGTTACGGAAGCCCTGCTATGATTTTTTTATTGCTACTGTATCTAATGGTGCGGTAGCAGAAAGATACCAACAACTGTTTTGTTAGTGCAAATAAAATTAATGAACATAAACAAACCAGTATATTTTCTGTTTTAGAAATTAATCCTTATATCGTGCGCACTGGCAGTCAGTGCGGCGCAGAGGATCGATGAGACCAGCAGTGACCTGGCCTCTCACCGGCGCTCCGGCGGCGGCTACGGGCTTCTCAGGCCCGGATACCAAGGGGGCTACAACCAAGGGGGCTACAACCAAGGGGGTTACAACCAAGGTTACAACCAAGGAGGATACAACCAAGGGTACCCAGGCGGGTACAACCAGGGCGGTTTCGGAGGCGGTTACCCCGGTGGTTACCAAGGCGGCTACGGCGGGAACCAAGGTTACGGTGGATACCAAGGAGGGTACGGCGGTTACCAAGGTTACAACCAAGGGGGTTACGGCGGCGTCGGCGGGGGTTACCCCGGCTATGGAGGTGAGGATGGTAATGTCATGCGCACTTTTATTAATGCTTGCTGTAAATGGTTCGCTTTAATTTTTCATTGAGACTGAGTTTACATCCCTTTCATTATTAAACTATGTTTTTTAATGCGCCAAAGATAATTTAGTCAAAATTATTGAAAATAATCCTTCACTACAACTTTTCATTCCAAATATTGTGATACAGAAAATTCAAATAATTTTAATTTATATTTAAATTGAAATCGATAAGCACGTGATCCTTTTCCTGTCTTATAGTAGTTATAATAATTGCATACGTAGTACTTAATAATCAATAACATCATTCCTGTACATAGCATAATCCCTCATTTCTCATGTAACGATAGAACTTGTGTGAATATTATAAAATTATACAAATGCAGTTTAAATATAAATAGTTGGTAAGCAGTAGGCATACCTTATTGTACTAAAGGAGATGTTTTATGCATAGGGGTTTACCCAGGCGGTTACCCGGGCGGATATACAGGGGGTTTCGGAGGAGCCGGATACCCGGGTTACGGAGGTTTGTAAATATACAACCAAAATACACAAACTAACCTGGCGGCATAAACTAGCATGTTAGCACACGCGGCAAAATAATTACAATATTATACGACAGTTTTACACCTTCCTTCCTCCAAACAATGACATCTAAAATTAGCATTATTACAATAACCTGAATAAATTAAACCGGAGTACTAACATAATTATCAGGTTTTATGATAATTTCTCACGTAAAAAACTTATTCGGGTACTTACAGTTAGGTATGCACACAAGACTTACAACTTAATTAATTAAGACATGTAGTAGGTACATGGGTTTTGATCTTCTAATTAGCCAATTCGCATTTTTTCCATAAGTTTAAAAATAAGAGAAGATTAAGAATAATCATGCATGTTACTTACATTAGATATTTATAAGGATTTCAGTTTTAACCAATCATAACTTTTAGGTGCTGCAGAAATCTACATAGGGTAGTTAATTTAACTACAGTAAACAATCATCAATTCACTAATTTGGCTCTGCTATTATGGGTTAGATATATTATATTGTATGCGACAACCATTATTAAGTTACCTTGTTAGGGATAACTCATAGTTTCCTAAGCGAGAGGTATATTGAGTTCGTTCGTAGTTAGTTTCATCGACTCCAGTGGCATAAAGTTACTGAGGGAAGAAACCACTTCAGCGCGCAGCAATGCAGAACGATTTTACTATCGCATTCTTCTGACAATCATCCATGGCGGGTCTTATAATTTGGTCTCACTATAAAGCATGCTAACATGTATGTAGGTTAGTCCATCTATAAAGTCATGAAAATGTAATGGATTCTAACTTATTGGCGGTATTTAATTTATTTATTTAATCGATGGTTACCTTTATTTACTCACAAATCTGTTATAAGCAGATTATCAAACAGTATTTTATTTTTAACATTATGTATTTAAGAACAAGTTAGTAGCTGACAATGACTGAAGTCTTCACAAATTCCCACTCTTTATTTTCATGGCTTTATGTGGACTGTACCTACCTATGTATTTAAGAACAAGTTAGTAACTGACAATGACTAACGACTTTACAAAATCGCACTCATTATTTTCATGTCTTTATAGATGGACTCTACTATCTTTTCTCCCTTTCAGGATACCGCCCTAACTACCGTCCGGGTGTGACTGGGGCCAACTTCGGTTACCCGGGATACCGACCAGGGTACAATCAGGGCAGACCAGGAGGCTACCAGCCCCAGGGCAACTACTTCGGAGGCTACGGCGATGGCTACAACGACAACTACAGGCTACTCGGCAGAAAAGTCGGCGAAAAGAAGGCCGATTCCGAAGAGGCGTAGGCTCGAATGTTGCTGTTGCTCGAATTTAATTATGATCTGACTGTTATTGTTGAATAAAATTTTTAAAGTAATTAGTTAATTGTTTTTTGTTGCGTTTGTCTTCTTGTGATTCAGTAACAAGCCAATTAGACGTGGGTCGCGAGACCTACCTTCTGCGGAGATTTTATACATATAATTAAGTATGCAAAGAAAATACTTCATTCAAGATAAATTGTATTAACTTAATTTATTAACATTTCATTTATATTACAAACATACAATTAAAATATCAACTTAAATTATAAATAACTTCAAGACAACAAAAGTAAATTTTACGATAATTAATAATAATTAAATACGGAATACTTATTCTTCTGTGTACGAATCAAGAATATTGCCCCAACAAACATTTTACCCTCAGTTACAGCTATTTTTATAACTTTAACCTGTATAAGTGTGTTATAATTATCTCAGTTCTAACATAAAGCGATAAAGATGAGTTAAAAAATGAAATTAGTGTTAACAGCAGGTTTAAGTGTTAACAATAAATAAATAAATAAGTGTTAAAATGGTATTAGTCAAAGCAATTATAATTAAGATGTTATAGGTTTAAACTGTTTCTAGAACCTTAAGCTATACAAGAGTGCTCACTGACACTTGTTAACACTTATGGTTGTTAAGTGGTTTCCTTTAATACTCATATAAATCTTTAGGTGTCATATTGACTTTAGGCTGCAGTAATTGGTTATAAAAGAGATTTTGTTAAGAGTTCAGTAAGACAAGATTCTTACAGTGTTGGAAAACTCAACAATGCAGTTTTAATCTTTAAGGTTAACTTAACTTACGCTTATTGCGTTTGGCAAGTAGACTGTAAAAGTAACGGTGTTAAGCAAGACAGTGCGGATTGACTAAGACTGCATAATACCCTTGGCTAAGGGTGTTCTATTTCAAAAAGTGTAATAGATGACTTAGGTGAGTCTATATGTCTTAAATGTAAGTTCGCCATTTGCATTGGCGACCTAACCTATAAATTGCAGGGATAAACAATATTTTGCTTTAAAATACTTACTTATTTATGTGAATTTTGTCATTCCAGTCATGCCAATCGATTTATGAAACTAATGGACATACAGTAAGGATACAAAAAAATACAAAATTGAGTCGTCTATTTTATATTTACTTATGTTTCATTTGAAATCCTTAATAAATTCGGAGCGCATTAAAATTGAGGTGGAAAATATGGTATACATTACAGTAAAATTACAATGGCATATTATTTTCAATTCACAAAACATGTTAAGTATAGTTAATATATTATATTTACTGTTATTTAGTATTAATCAATACTGTCACTCTAATACTGGAGCGTATGATTGCTGTTGACACTATTATTTTCAAAGACATACATCTTGTATGGTAAAAGTGTATTCGAAAAACGGTAACATACTCACTTAACCCTTTTTTAACTAACAAATAAGAGTCAGGGAGTCAAATAACCATTCTACAACCACAACTATACCGGTAAAAGTTCTAGCTGAGAGTGATTAAACGCTCTTCAATAGCAACTTTAGCACTTCAATGACACCGTACTACAGGCTTTCTATAACTTAAACACTTCAATGACACCGTTTTACAGACTTTCTAAAGCCTTTACTCTCAAAATCGTGGGCCTCTTTCGTGGTTATAAGTGAGTTAGAGCACTCTCCTACACTCTTATACAGCTATGTCTTAACACTTTAATTTTCGAATGGAACCATTATACAAGTTATATGAGAGTTTTTTTAACGCTACTATGTTAGTTGGGGCCGTATTGCCGACTCTAGTCGATATTAATTCGATAGGCGGTTCACTGGAGTTTGTATGCGTTTTATTAGTTTCTAACGTTACTGACAGGTGCGCTGATCAAGATGTCATACAAATTGCTATCGAATTAACTATCGCTTAGATCCGACAATAATCGTGATTGGGACACTCGGTGCGTGCAGCTGTTATTGTTCTAAGATCCGCTGAACCAGTCGCTGGTCATAGAGAAGAAAGAGGCGGCGCCGGACCGCGCTGCCGCCAAGTTTATGGGCAAGGAGTTCGACATCAAATCGGAAATTTCCGACTTCGCCGCCTTGTTAGGACTGGCTGACACTTGCGGTTTCTTCTTTTGCTGGAAAACAAAATTAATGTTCTATTGTTTAAATTCCATTTATGAAGATATGGTTGTATTATTTATAAGGTTCGGGTCAGTAAGTTGCGATTTCAAAAGTAGGCATTCAAATTCAAATTATAAGGTACTTGCATGCTTGCATCAAGGCATGCTGAATGCTTATATGTTAAAAACAGGGTTTATACCGGAGACATTAGTACCAAACACATTATAACGATTAAAGTTATTTTAACTCTTAATTCCATGCCGTAATTATTATTACTTATAAAATTAATGGGTATTCGCGAGTTATATTTAGTACCAACTACAGAGAGGTTTAGACTGGCAATAAACTCACTGAAAATCTTCCATATTTTTGCCATTCCTACCTGGCACAAGTAGCCTTTTGCTATTTTTTATTGATAGTCTAAACCCTGTATTAGAAGTACATATATTATGATAAAAAAAAAATTAGCACATTTTCACATAGAACCATTACCCCTCTTTGAGAGTAGGAAGGCATGTTGTGGCTGTGGTAAAAAATATAAATTATTAACTGTACGACAAATTACGTCTAATATTTAGGGTCTGTTCCACAATGTCTGGTTAGTGGCTACCTGACGGATAAAATACATACTGTCACTTTCTGTTATTATTTTTTAGACAGTGACAGCATGTATTTTATCCGACAGGTAGCGACTAACCAGACATTGTGGAACAGGGGCTTAGTATCATAAATGTCTTTGAAAATATAGACAGAAGACAGATAACGATGTAACGTAAATTACTAATTATAAATAACACAATCTTATCTTTATATTTTGTTAACCTGAAATAAAAATTTGATGGGCGTGATCGCAGATAATAGTAAAAAAACAAAATTCAGTTTAATTAAAATTATTCAAATTAATTGAAAAAAGGCGACGCGCGCGTCTTGCCATCGCTCGGTGCCACTCGCCTAGGTTGTTCGAGTATGGTAACCTCATTTGACGTAGCTTGTCACCACTTGCCTTGCGTATCGCTTGACTTACCTCTATGTTAAAAAGAACTACCTATATCACTACAAACCCACCTGTTCAGCCCTAACAGCCAGTGGCGCCGCGACCGGCAGCAGCGAGAACCAAGGCCTCGTCGCGCCCGCGCCCGCCAGCAGTGCGGGTGACGCGCCGCCAGGGGGCGCCGCTGAGCCGAGTACGCCGGAGAGTTGGTTGTGCTGGAGGATGAGGCTGCCTAGGAGCGTCTGTGGGAGGACAGATGGGTTTAAATACAGGGTATAATATAAGAGGTAGTAATTTATTTGTTTATACAGACACATTGTAACATATCAGGTACACAAAAACCCAAGTAGTTACAATAATATTAACTCTCTTTCATACTTCTCTTTAAAATTTCCTTACATACATTAATCTAAGATTCTTGTAAGTTGAGAGGAAGTGACTCAGCTGGTTCCAACATGGGTCCGTTATCGACGTCGTTTAGTGAGCGTACCGCTAATTACAGCGCCATATTTAAAGCAAATCGCGATATAGTGATGTCTATCTACGTCGACAACAGAGTCTGTGGAAAAAAAGGAGAGTCCACATACCCGTGCAGCGGGGACTGCTCTTTTTCGACAACTTCAGCAAATTCCACCTTACAATACTTGACTTCCGACTACTTTTCGGTGAATTAATAAATTCAGTATGCTACTTTTCTATGTGAAAAGATATTTTGGTTTTATCTCACCTGAACTCTTTGCACCGATCTCTTCAAATTGGTCTGAATGTACGGATAGAACACGTCATAGTCAAACGGATCGATTTTCTGTCTCAAATACTCGCATATCTCATGAGAAAACTCCATACATTGTTTATTCTCTCTTGGCACTAGCAAAAACGTCAGATGTCTCACATCCATTAACAATTGAAGCGCGCAACGCTGATTTATATCCTTCTCGCTCTTTCTTATGACTTTATTGTAGTGTTCGAAAGTGATGTCGGCTACTTTGTCTACGAAGCTTGCGTGTATTTCTGTGGGTAGCGTGTGCGGTACTATTTCGTCTAGTATACGACTGGTGGCGTATAGGTATTCTTGTAGTTTAAGGGAGGGTCCTGAAGGCACTTTTATTGATGTTTCTATGGCGTTGCCTTCGTCGTCTTTCTCTTCGATCTTGATGACATCCCATTGCTGGAAAAAATAACCAAGAAGTATTAAACAGAAATTCCAAATTGGCGCAAAGTCAAAATCATAAACTTAATTTACCTAGTAAATTTTTAACTTACCATCATCAAATAATCGATGTTAGCCTCCAATGTAAACTCTTGAGGCAATCCTTTTGTCAAATCAGTGACCCTCTTCATTGCAATATCGACCCAGTTACCCCAGCAATAGAGACAACATTCCTTTAACTTGGCACACATGTCATTCCATCGCTTTATCGAATCATTGTCGATACTTGAATAGGATTGGCTATCGGTTGTAATATAGCACTTATGTAAATGAGGCACAAGGTTGGGAATGGCTTGTGTGAACCGCGCCGTGTAGATTGCAGTTGTTTTCTGTTGTAATTCGGATTGGAGTGTTGATTCGTCGAAGCACGCCTTTATGTATTGAAGAATGCTGAAAAAAATATGAAATTAGACAAAACCCACAATGACTTATCCAAGGTTTGTGTATGCGAAGATTTTGCTATAATATGTAGAAACACTAGAAACACTTATATCGATCTCACCTATGAACAATTTTATCCGACACTTGTCTAAGATAATCTTGCACCACCGTTTTATCACTGTAGACTTGTTCCACTTCTCCGTCGTCTTCGTACGAGAATAACTTGTCTGTACTTGTTCTCTTATCATTGTGTAAATACACCTTTAGGTCTTCGAGCAACTTTTGTAGTTCAGTATCAAGCGACAGACAAAGTTTCTCGAGCGATTTCGTGTAGCCTCGGTCTTGAAGCCACATACCTATAAAAACAAATACATTAAAAACATGAATGAATCATCTTGTACCACTAAACTAATATTTAAGTCTTATATTTTAGCGACTTCATTCATAAATATACTAAAGAGAAGTGGGCCTAAGTGAGAGCCTTGGGGAACACCAGTCAAATGTTTACCTTTCATAAGAGAGTTCATGACTTTCACCACATCCCCTCTAGTCTCAATCACAGTATCCCCAATGAGGTCTTTCCACACAAACCAGTTGATATCAGCTTCTTTTTCAACCTCATTATCCGCCGATACGCTGGTCAGGTCCACCAACATTTGTGTCTTGAACGAGTCATAGAGTTTGTCCCATCTGTTGTCTATGATATCTTTGACGCGATTGGTCAGGAGAGGTTGGAAATAGTGGCACCATACGTGAACTTCAGGGATCCCCAGTGATGAGCAAATCACTGACCAGTTTTCGGGTGTATCTGTAATAAATAGATTGGTGATTTACATAAGTTGTCAAGGGGGGTTTCATATTGTAATAGATTATGGGGAAAGATAAATGTCTTTGCCTTAGTTACATCCAGTAGATCCCTAAAAAGAGAATACAGCCACATACCAACTTTAAACGCAGCTTCCCTAATCTCATGCAGCACTCTGACTCTGGTGACGTTTTGCAGAAGATTCTTCACATTTTCGTTCATGTACGATTGTATCCACTCGCTCCATTTCTGCACAAATTGAGTTATGACTTCCTTGTCCAATGGCTGTATCTCCTTATTAGATGATAATCTGCAAATTGAAGCATATTTGTTACTACCAACATCTCCTTTGCTATGTATTGATCATTTTATATCTCTTTACATTCATTCACTGATCCCTGATTTAAACTAACTGGACATTTCATAGAAAACGACACAAGTTGTTTATTATATTATGTATATGCAAGATATATCTTGGAAATAGGGGAACACCCAAATATTCTGAAAAACTTTTTTCCGAATTTGATAACCCCGAATATGTAATTTACAAAATATTGCAATACCGATTTTTTAAAATACCGAATTATAATAATCACGAAAATTATAATTTCGAATATTATAATCACGAATATTGTTATTACGATTGTTAAATATACGAATGTTAAAAAATACGATTACTTAAATATACGAAAAATAAAATACCGATTTATTATAATCACGAAAAAGTCAAATCCCGATCGGAAATATGATAATTCGTGATTTTGACAAAAAAACATAAACGTCTTTAAAACTTTAGAACCAAAACCAAAAGATAGGTGCGACGACGAGCAAAGCGAGGAGGAGCGTGTTAGGTGCACATAGATATCGAAAAACAAAGCGGAGCGCAGCGAAGCGGAGCGGAGCGCAGCGAAGCGGAGCGGAGCGCAGCGTAGCGGAGCGGAGCGTTTCAAATATAGAGCAAAACAATTGTTAGGATTTTTATGGTGTTTAAACTTAAAAACCTTAGGACCTAAACCTAAAGATAGGTGCGACGACGAGCAAAGCGAGGAGGAGCGTGTTAGGTGCACATAGATATCGAAAAACAAAGCGGAGCGCAGCGAAGCGGAGCGGAGCGTTTCAAATATAGAGCAAAACAATTGCTAGGATTTTTATGGTGTTTTAACTTAAAAACCTTAGGACTTAAACCTAAAGATTAGTGTTGCCACGAATAGTGATTTGGCCGAATACCGAATACCGAATATTCGGCCGGCGCTCTCAGCCGAATACCGAATATTCGGCCACCGAATATTCGGCAGGTGATCTAGTATTTCAATAACTTGAAATTTTATTTAAAGAATGTTCTTCTTAAGACCATCGTATACCACTTGCTCGTCCATACAAAAAGAGAAAACGTTTTACTACTACTAAATATTATCCAATCTCCATGATTTTTTTGTATGTTGTTGAGACAAGGAATAACTAGGTTTATAGCTTTTTCTTTTTTCTAAATTTTCTATAGATTCAAACTTATAGGCACCTCAAATAACGTAATTTTTGTGATAAAAACTTTGTTGAATCAAACCGTTTGTTGGACAATAACAATATATATATATATATATATATATATTTCTTTTAAAGCAAAAGCTATAAACCTAATTTATATTATGCTGAAGCGATTGACATCAAAATCAAAGAGATTGGTTGATATTTAATTAGTGTAAAAAGTTTTCTCCGGAAACCAGAATTTCATCAAGAAAAGTACCTATTATCAGTCGCTAGCTGCAGTGCATCTCTATCGCACCCGTGCCCGGGGCATGAGAGTACAAGCGATAGAAAATGTTTTCCTAAATACCTATTTCGCTAGAATCGCGAAGGTATACTCTCCTTTTTATCTTACGGCAGATCCGTACAACTGGTGGTAAACCAACTCTAATCAGTAGCAGAACCTTATATATTATGTTAAAAAATACCTGTGTCTCAGTAGCAGGTATCGTATATTTTATGAAGAAAAGTGCCACCGTCTCTCACGAACAAATGCCGATAAACTTGTCTTTATTCATCACAATTTGCCTTTAATTAATTTTAAATATAAAAAATACTGATGTTGTATTCAGGTTTTCGTAATTAATGATTGTTTGATAGTGAAATGTTACGTTAATCGTATTGTTTTTTTATTCCCTTTTGTAAGATATTTTCTACTTTTTTAAGTATTCGGTATTCGGCCGAATACTACTTACTATTCGGCCGAATACCGAATACTGAAAAAACTGGCCGAATAGGCCGAATACCGAATACTTGCCGAATATTCATGGCATCTCTACTAAAGATAGGTGCGACGACGAGCAAAGCGAGGAGGAGCGTGTTATTTATTTATTTATTTATTTATGCTTTTATTGCACAATTTACAAAAGTAGTTGTACAATGAGGTGGACTTAATGCTAAGAGCATTCTCTACCAGTCAGTACAAAAGTGTTAGGTGCACATTGATATCGAAAAACAAAGCGGAGCGCAGCGAAGCGGAGCGGAGCGTTTCACATAATATAGCTTAAAAAATATTGTTTTTATACGCATTATGCTGCATTATTCATAATAGATAACCATTTCTTGTTAACTAAGAAACATTCGGGAATTTGTATTTTCGGAATATTAAAACTTCGGGATTCGTAATTTAAATAATTCGATATAATAAAAATCGTACTTTTGAAACATCGAAATAATAATATTCGGAAAATTGACTTTCGTCATTTTAATAAATGTGTTGTTTGAAATTTCGTTCATAAACTATTCGTGATTTTCGTTATTCGGAAACTTAAAATTCGGGATTGTGAATTATTCGGAACTATGAAATTCGAAATTTAAAAAATCGTTATTTTCATATTCGTAAAAAAGTAATTCGGAATTATGTAGTGTACCCTGGAAATAGAAAGATGTTGCTGACCAACATCACTACAAGAAATGGTAACACAGAGCAACAATAAAAAGATCAATCCCATTGTTAATTCTAGAGAGAACTATGTACTCACCGGTAATTAACAATAACTGGTGGCAAAAGTTTCAAATCTCCAGGATTGCTGAACTGTACCAGTTCTATCAATGGCTGAGAATCTTTCTTGTATAATTTCTGCAAGTTGGTCAATACCTCACCACCATTGTTATCTGGAAAAATCATTAACTAATACATTTTACAGTGAGGAAAACATTCAATTGCCAGCAAGGACACAAAGACCGGCAAAATTTTAAGGGAACATAATACATTGTACCACTACAAAATACTTAAATATTTTAATGGACATTGAAATTTCAGTTCATTTTATTTTAAATGGTGCTGAATATTCACAAAAACATTTTTAAATAGCAGTATGGATGGAATTAACTCACCAACAAAACACGCGTAAACCAGTACAACAGTCTTCATAACAATCTTGACGGCATTCACAATCTTCTCCTTGATTTCAGCTTTGATATCTCCTTTGATCAACTTGGTGAGGTCGAAGCTCAGTGTGGACTTCAGGCTGGAGGTACTTGTCAATGCTATGAGGGTCTCGAGGAGTTCCGACATGCTCTGACAGTCGAGTAGGTACAGGCTCACCAGGCATGAGCACGCTACCTGGATAATATAAGTTTCATATTTTGAATATATTACAATTTATAGGAAAACATTTTCATGCTGATAGTTGAATATGGCTTACTGTTGCTTGAGTAAATATAAAGTATTGGAGCACATTACATGGCAACTATAAGACAGCTCTCTGAATCTTTGCATTGCATCTAGCAAGTGTAGTCCTCTTGGCAATAATAAGCTAATATATTTAGTTAAAAGTTGGTAAAACCATGTAGATAACATACCTCCACACTAATATTCACATCTTGCAGTTTCTGCTTGCACAGATCTATGATTGTTTGATTGAAATTTGAGATGGAGCTCCATTGTTGCTGCACTAACCGCTGCACTGACTGAAGCCCAGGTTTTATATTTTTGCCACCAATTTGAAGTTGTAAGCCTAAAAATTTTAAATTTAATTGTAAATTAAATTTTATATACTTAGGTAACATTCATCTATGTGACTTTTAATATTTTATATAACAATAAAATAGTTCTAAAACCATTTTTTTGTGTCCTTCAACCCAACCCAATCAAGACTCTTAATTAGTCATTGTAACTTATGGTATTATAATATATATAATATATGTATGTGTGTTTTTCAACCTTTTTCATGACGCGACCCCCCTGGTATAAAAAAATATTTCGCGACCCCTTGACCCTTTCGGTTTTTTATCATGTATGTATGTGGATGTTACAGTATTCCCAATATTCATTCCATACGACGTATTTATGGTCTCCATGATTAGGATTGATATTGAGCAATGTGTCGAATGGCAGTCGGAGCTATTTCTGGCCTTTGTAGACTTCGAAAAAGCCTTCGACACCGTGAAGTGGACCGCGTTGTGGTCAAGTCTACAACGCAGAGGCATACCAGCCTGCATCATCCAAGGGATACGCTCGCTATACGAGGGAAGTACATGTAGGGTCGTACACGAAAAAGAGCTTGGGGCCCCAATACGCATTTCAGCTGGCGTCAAGCAGGGATGTCTCCTGTCACCGCTCCTATTTGTTATTCTCCTTGACGATGTGATGAGGAACGTGGTTGCTATCCCGAGAGGTATAAGCTGGGCTTCAGGTGTCCTAGAGGACCTAGACTACGCAGACGACATCGTGCTGATTTCGCCAACTCTCGACCTATTACAAGAGAAACTCGCACACCTGCAGGAGGAAGCCAGAGTAATGGGTCTGCGAATAAACCGACGCAAAACAGTCGATATGCGTATCAAGGCTAAAACCTCGGACGCCTTAACACTCGATGACCAACGCTTGGACTCGGTCGATGCATTTACTTACCTCGGAAGCACGGTCACCCGTCAGGGAGGAGCAGATGAGGATATAGAGAGCAGGATCAAGAAGGCGAAGGCTGCGTTTGCCCAGCTCAAACCTGTCTGGGACTCGAATGTGCTCACAAGGCGGATAAAAATCTCCCTCTTCGACTCCATCGTGAAGTCCGTATTGCTCTTTGGTTGCGAAACGTGGAGAGTGACGAAAGGGCTGACGAACAAACTGCAAGTGTTCGTCAATAAGTCCCTCAGGTCGATCCTACGCGTTTTCTGGCCGAAGACAATACGTAACGAAGATCTGTGGAAGCTGTGCCGACAATCTCCCATCGGCAAGGAAATTGCGAAGCGAAAGTGGAGATGGATTGGGCACACTGTACGGAGAGGAACTACGAATGCCGCAACTATAGCCTTTGACTGGAGGCCACCAAATGGCAAGCGCTCCCGGGGACGCCCTGTCCAAACATGGCGCCGAAGCGTCGAAAACGAGCTGCGAGCCGCTGGACTAAGCTGGAGTGAGGCCAAAAGTACAGCCGAAGATAGGCGGAAGTGGCGGACGTTAGTGGAGACCCTCTGCACCTCTGGGGTGCCATAGGACTGCAACAACAATGATTAGGATTCGAAGTAGTACATACTTATCGGATTTAACATAGATATCACATTATTATACAAACACACACATCGGATACGTGTGGCCATGTACATAGGTACGTACGACTAATGCTATTGCGACCCGGAATTTCTTTTTCGAAATTAGCTTTTTCTTTTTGACTTTTTTGAGCATTTAAATATCTTGAATAAAAGTTTTCAAGGGTGAATTGAAAATAAATAAAATAAAAAGACTCAATACCTGGCTTTACAAAAAAATAAATACTTGTGGTCGTCGTCTTTGAACCAGGCAGGAAGGCCTCCCACGCTACATTTTGCCTATTCGTGGTCTCTACTCGAGAACTCGTTTACCCCAATGGTTATCGGTTCTTCAGCAGATATGCCCAGCACACTACCACTTCAGCTTTCATATTTTGACAGCTATGTCAGTAATCTTAATCCTCTGACTGACGGAAAACCTCATTTCTGATACGATTTATCAGAGAAACCCCAAGCATAGCTCTCTCCATAGCACGCTGAGCGACTTTAAATCGGTGGAGTAGTCCTACCGTCAATGCCCACGTCTCTTCACCATACGTCGTTACTGCCAGGACGCACTGGTTGAAATATTTAGTCTTCAGGCTCTGAGGGATGGCCAAGGAGAATATGTGCAGACGAAGTTTTCCGAATGCAGGCCAACCCAGTTGGATGCGCCTTGCAGCCTCCTTGTCGAAGTTGCTTCTGCCTAGCCGAATAGTCTGCCCGAGGTAGACATATTCTTGCACAACTTCGATTGTTGCCTCACCAACTGTACGGAACACCGTACATGGTTAAGTAAATACCTATCTAATTATTTCTGCAACATCATCAGTTCGCGCGTCAACTTACTTATTATTATAATTTACTTTAGTTCACGTTTGTATCGGAATCACGGTTGACGCGTACTCATTATCATTTAGTTATAATCTATCATTAGCATAGTCTTTCGGTAAATAAATATTTCTCTTCTTTAAACATCATCTTATCAATTATCATCCTAACTATCAATCAGTTGGAAACCCCAACATCTTATGGTCCTTCGAGCCTCCGGAATTGGCGGGATCACTTCGCGAGTGTTAAACAGATAATCATTAAAAAACTGTGACTGTGTCGTAAAAGTGGTCCGGTAACCGCAGTGGAAAGCATCCACTCTCCGTACTTATCAGTGTAGCAAATCAGCTAAAGTAGTGACTGGAGTAGCATAACAGCTACAGTGAGTTCCTGGTGAATTAACAGTGGTCTGGCATATCAGTCGGACCCCGCCTGGCATAGCAGCCGGGCATCTCCGGGTACATCAGTCGAGCATCTCCTGGCATATCAGTCGGGCACCTCCTGGCATATCAGTCGGGCACCTCCTGGCGTATCAGTCGGGCACCTCCTGGCATATCAGTCGGGCATCTCCTGGCATATCAGCCGCGAGCAGGAGCGAACAGCAGCGCTTCACGCTTGTCAGCAAAGCGTAGAGCAAGTATCAACGATTAACGGCAGCAGCAGCCGAGTGACCCTACCACCGCAGCAGCAGCAGATCAAAGTAAGATCTTTCCATTATCTTATTCACTATCAACTCCGAGCATCATGGAGCAGGTAGAGGCACTTTTCGAAAATCAAGTTCAGATTTTAGAGGCTATTAAAAATCAACTGAGAAATTTTAAGAAAGACACGATAGATCGTAAGTCTCTTGATTCGTGTCAGAGACGGTTAGAAACTTTAGAAAAATACTGGATAGAGTTTCAAAACAATGATCAGAAGTTAAGGCAATATGAAATAAGTGAGCACGAGTATTTTGCGCAAGATTATTTAAATAACGCGGAGAAGATGTATAACGATGTCAAGGAGTATATTCAGTCTTTTATCAGAGCTAATTATACTAAACCATCATCCCCCCTACAAAAACCTAAGTTTCAATGGCCCCAAGTACCTGTATCAACTGAAATGGGTGCCATACCGAAGACCCCGTCGAATCAGCAATCGACATCCGGGAACCTGGAGTATTTACTTCGTAAACAGCGTAGTAACTTTAAGGCTTTCGCCCACACTTTATCAACTATTAATCTTGACGCAATCTCGGAAAAATGGGAGTTTGACGATATACTCAAAAACTTACAAGCTAGATGGTCGACTATCGATTCTTTACATTGGGAGATCGATAGCGAATCGCTAGAAAGAAATGCTGAATATGAAGAGTCATTTATAAAGTATGAGCATAGGTATCAAACAATCAAAAAGGCCCTTAATACAAAAATGTGGTCCGTCTCTCACAGAGATAAATCAACACCGCAAATGGACATTCCGTTCTTCAGTGGTGATTATCGGAGCTGGATATCTTTTAAGGATTTGTTCGTCGAGGCGATTCATAACAATAGGTCGTTATCAGATGCACAGAAAATGCAATTTCTTAAAAGCAAACTCAGAGGTGAAGCAGAAAAGTTGGTCCAGCATCTTAATATCAGTGCAGCCAATTATGACACCTGTTGGGACATATTAACCCATAGGTATCACAATATCAAATTAATCTTCTCCAATCACGCAAGTACACTTATGAATTTATCATGCGTGCAGCAGCAGTCAGCAACTCAAATTAAGAAAATTCATGACACTACCAAGGAGAGTCTGTATGCTATCAATAACCTAGGTATCGATACATCGACCTGGGACCCGCTGATAGTCCACATTGTTTCCCAGAAACTGGACGCCGAGACGCTACAGGATTACGTGGAATCAGTATCAGATCCGCGAGCCATACCATCACTGAAAGAGTTCCTACAGTTTTTGGAAAATAAATTTACATCATTGGAATCATCAAGGCGTAAGTTAGAGACACCAAAATCATCTCAACAACATGAAGTGCCAAAAAATTCCAAAAATAATAACTTTTACAAATCATTCAGCAGCAGTAAAAAACCATTAAATTCAAACAAAAACAGCAATTTCGAAAATAGAACAGGATGCAAACTATGCAATAAAAAACATTTATTAATTCAATGCAACCAATTTTTAAAACTGCAAAGCAAGGAAAAATTGAATGTAGTGCAAAAATTCAACTATTGTGTAAATTGTTTATATGACCACCATGGAAATGCTTGCGTATCAGAATCGCGTTGTCGCCAGTGTGGCGGATTTCATAATACGTGGTTGCACGAGGCATTTAGTAGGTCAGAGCAAAATAACAGAAATCAATCAAGCAACGTAGCTATGAATAATGAGCGAGACGTGGTCGAGGTCCTGCTGGCTACAGCCCTTATCAAGGTTCAAGCGGCAAATGGATCTTATCAGCAGATGCGCGCCCTAATAGATCAAGGGTCGCAGACATCCCTCATTACTGAAAACGCGGCACAACAGTTGGGAATAAACCGCCAGCGCTGTAATGGAGTCATCTTCGGCGTCGGTGTTAAGGAAAACGCATGCAAAGGAATGATTAATATAACATGTCTGTCGAATCATGGTGATTATCAATTCACTACAGATGTTTTTATTATGAGAAGCCTCATTAATAAACTACCGAATCAGTCCTTCCCGAAACCATCTTGGTCATTCCTGGAAAATATACAACTATCAGACCCAGACTTCAATATCAGTCGTCCGGTAGACCTACTCCTAGGCGCTGACGTATATTCGTCAATTATCATGAACGGCATTATCAGGGAAAACCAATCACTTCCCATCGCCCAACAAACTCGCTTAGGATGGATTTTGTGTGGACGTGTAAAATCATACCATTGTAACGTCGTTATCAACAATCTGGATGAGATCAAGAGATTTTGGACAACAGAGGATATTGGTGAAGAGTCAAGCATGAGCAAGGAGGACTACGACTGCGTACAGTTCTACAAAGAGACTACCACTCGACGAGAAGACGGCAGATACGTGGTCCGACTACCACTAAAAAGTGACGCAAATGAATTATTAGGAGACTCCAGAAGCAAAGCTGTAGCTCAATTTAGACAGCTAGAACGCAAGTTCCACCAGCAACCGGAATTAGCGCGAGATTATCAAGCCTTTCTAAGGGAATACGAAGAATTAGGCCACATGCATCTCGTATCAGCAGAGTCATCAAGCATGCAGTCATCAAGATTCTTCTTTCCTCATCACTGTGTAAAACGAGCTGAATCCACCACGACTTCTTTACGGGTAGTTTTCAACGGATCATCACGTTCTTCATCAGGAAACAGCTTAAATGACGTCATGTATACCGGTCCTAATCTACAAAAGGATTTATTTGACCTGATTCTGAAATGGCGAATACATCAATTTGCATTTACAGCAGACATCGAGAAGATGTACAGGCAGATATTAGTTCATCCTGATGATCAACAGTATCAAATGATCATCTGGCGAGATTCACCGAACCAGCAGCTACAGGAGTACCAACTAGGAACAGTGACATATGGCTGCTGTAGCAGCCCGTTCATAGCAATGATGACGCTACAACATTTAGCAAACGAGGAGTCGTCGAATTATTCCACGGATGCTGTAAAGGACGTCATGGAATGCTTCTATATGGACGATTACTTAAGTGGAAGCGATAGCATTGAATCAGCTAGAAAATTGCAATCAGAGGTCATATCAATGTTAAAATCAGCCGGTATGAATTTAAGGAAGTGGTCATCAAACAAACCAGAGCTCCTGGAAGGAATGTCGACAGTCGGTAATCAGCAACAGATTTTCGACTTTAAACATCAAGAGTCTACCAAAACATTGGGATTACGGTGGTTTCCCGCCACTGATAATTTTGGATTCAAGTTCAACATCGAGCAGACAAAAACTAAATCAACCAAACGTCAATTACTATCCAGCATATCGAAATTATTTGACCCACAAGGGTATACAACCCCCGTATCAACTAAATTAAAACTATTATTTCAAAAGACGTGTCTGTTAGAAAAGCTAAATTGGGACGATAAGTTACCGCAAGAAATTGAGAAGGAGTTCATCGATATCAAAAAGGATATAGAATACATAAACAATACACGTATCCCCCGATGGCTAGGGACAAATCAGTCCAAAGAAATCCAACTACATGGATTCTGTGATGCGTCGACAAAGGCTTATGCGAGCGTCATATATTGCAGAATCAGCAATGAAAAAGCAGACGGAGGGACCTCAATTGTCCTCGTAGCAGCAAAGTCACGATTGGCGTCACCGGCAAAAGATTTATCGTTACCACGATTGGAATTAAGCGGCGCTTACTTACTCGCCCTACTGACCCAAAGAGTATTAGCATGCCTTCTCCCTCTAAAGGTTACAGTATTCGCGTGGTGTGACTCAACAGCAGTATTAGGATGGCTGCAAGGAGATCCTAAAAGATGGAAGGCGTTCGTCGCCAATCGGGTATTAAAAACCACAGAAATCATCCCCGCAGAAAGCTGGCATTACGTCAAATCAGCCGAAAATCCAGCAGACTGTGCAAGCCGAGGCATATCAGCCGAAGCATTAATACAGCACCCCCTTTGGTGGACAGGACCGTCGTTTTTAAAAACATTTGATGAAAAATCTATTAATAAAACACAAACAGTCTTCGTTACCGAGCAAGAGGTTAAAAGGTCTCAGATTACCGAAGCATCAAACGTCAGCGCAGCGACAGTCAGCAATGCGACGCCCAGACAGAGTGGCGACATAATCAGTGCCATTCTGAATCAAAACAGTAATTGGACACGAGCAGTTCGAGTACTAGCATGGGTAATGAGAATGGCGCCTGGTTTGAAAGGTAAACAAACTTTCCTTACGGTCGGAGAGTTGCGAAGAGCTAAACACATGATTATCAAGCATATTCAAGGGTTAGTGTTCGAAAAAGATATCAGTAAATTAAGACAGAAAAAACCACTAGATAAAGGGAGTAGACTATTATCATTAAACCCTTTTCTAGACGAAAATGGGTTGCTACGAGTTAACAGCAGACTCAAAAATGCAAATATCAATCAAGATACAATATATCCGATTATCATCCCTCATGATCATCATTTAGAGGATCTCATCATTGATCACACACACAAAATGACGTTTCATGGCGGACCACGGTTGACCCTTGCCTGGATACGTAAGGAATATTGGATCATAGGAGGAAATAGATCAGTGAAGAAGAGATTACGCATGTGCGTCAATTGTAGGAGACACAGTCCATCAAAACACACACAAATCATGGGTAACCTACCGGAATCAAGAGTTAACCCAACCCGTCCTTTCTACCACACCGGAGTCGACTATACGGGATTTATTGAGATAAAGGCTAACAAGGGAAGAGGTATCAAAACGTCCAAAGGATACGTTGCTGTATTTGTGTGCATGGTCACAAAAGCGTATCATTTTGAGGTCGTATCAGATCTGACGTCATCAGCAACCATAGCCGCAATTCGCCGCTTCTCCGCGAGACGAGGTGTCCCAACAAATCTGTACAGCGACTGCGGAAGTAATTTTTGTGGAAGCAACAATATACTGGAAAGGGAGATGATTAATCTAATTATCAATCAGCCCGAATTTCAATCAGAGATCAGTATGATGGATATCAAGTGGCATTTTAACGCTCCGTCATGGCCTAGTGCCGGAGGATTATGGGAGGGAGCTGTAAAGCGACTCAAGTATCATATGAAACGAGTCATAGGCGAACAAAAATTGACGTATGAAGAGTTATCCACAATTACAGCTCAATTAGAAGCCTGTCTAAACACCCGACCCCTCTGCACACTAACTGAAAGTCCAGACGACCTCGACTACCTAACACCGTCGCATTTCTTATCAAGTGGACCGGTAGCTACCATCATTGAAACAGAGCGAGATCAACGCACAAGGTGGCAACTGAGCCAAAAGATCTTCCAGGACATGTGGAAGAGATGGAAGTCAGAATACCTAACTGAACTGTCAACTAGAAGCAAATGGCATAAAGCACAGCCCAACTTTAAGTTGAATGACATAGTATTAATTCATGACGCCAATCTACCAGCAGGAAAATGGGCTTTAGGTAAAGTCATCGACATTCATCCTGGTACAGATGGATTTGTCCGAGTCGTCAGCTTAAAAACAAAGAATGGTATACTGAAAAGACCGATCAGTAAAATATCACTTCTGCCAACCTCTTATCCATCGGAGACAGCATCGTCTACCAAGCAAGACGAACTCCCGACCGAGGAACAGACAGCCAAAACATCAGAAAGAAGAAAAACTAGAAAAGTTGGCTCGGTAAACTTCATTACCCTGGCTCTGACGTTTCTCGCCATGATGGTACCAAGTGCGCATTGCAACAATAGCAACTTATACAATATATCAAGATTTGATACAAATAAAAGTATTTATTTCGACCCATTATCAAGTATGCGTTTAATTCAAGATAACTGGAAACTTATCGTATACTACAACCTAGAACCATATTATCAAAGCACCATGTTATGTAAGAAATATATCAATCATTTAGAAAACCTTTGCTCATCAATGAAAGGAAACAAACAGTGTGAAGTAGTCATTTTACAGCTACATCACAGCTACACTGAATTGGAATACTACCATAATATGATGCTTGGAGAGCAGTTTGTGTCCCAGGCGAGACTACGGCCGCGGAGAGGACTCATCAACGGCGTGGGCTCCATCGCCAATAGCCTATTTGGAGTCTTAGATGATCAGTTCGCTCAGCAATATAGAAAGGACATTCAGCTATTAAGAGAAAATCAAGATCACCTTGGAGCACTTTGGCGAAATCAGACGTCAGTTGTGGAAGCAGAATACAACCTACTAAAGCGAGTAGAAGTGTCCATGGAGAAACAATATAAAACATTTAATCAACATCTCATACAATACGAGCAAACGTCTAACACTTTACAGAAGGGACTACAAAGAGAAATGAACCTTAATGAGTTTACAATATCATCTATAATTGCAAATAATCTCCTACATAACTTGAAAAACATACAGAACAGTTTGATCGACACTGTAACCGATGCCTACCATGGCAAGTTTGATATTCATCTGATAACACCTAATCAATTAAGGGAAGAACTGAGCACTGTATCAAGCCAGTTATCAAAGGAATTGACACTACCTATTACTAATCTTCAAACAGAATTACCTAAAATCTATCACCTTTTAAGAGTTAAAGGACGAGTAACAAAAGACTACTTAATATTTGAAATAATCATTCCACTTGTAAGCAGAGACGACTACTTCATATATCAAATGATAAGCATACCTCAACAAATCGGAAAAAGCATGATCAGCGTAACTCCCATAGCAGACCATCTAGCGGTGAATATTCATAGAGATACCTACCTACCCATGTCAATGAATGACTTACAGCAGTGCATCGAATATGACTACAATGTTAGATTGTGCGAACCAAAAACTCCTATTTATCAGAAGAAAATGGACTCTAACTTATGTGTCAAGGATAGCAAATCTAATCAATGTTATTATGAAAGAGAAGGATGTACAAACAGATGGCAAAAGTTGAATGAACTAAATGCTTACATGTATTTTTGCTGCAACAGCTGTAGTTTCAAGTTCATGTGCGATTATCAAGTTACCGTAGAGCGTGCCGTCAAGGCCGGCATTATCAAGCTGTCCCATGGCTGCGTCATCAAGGGCGATGAGTTCATTGTCCATTCACACAAAGAGCCCGTCAGCAAAATTCACGTTCAAGCAGACTTGGTTACAAAAACGATTCCGTCTATGAATAATATCATAAATTTGACCATTCCCGTAAACAAATTAGAGGACGATTTTGAAGCTGACAATACATCCCTGAAACGCATCGGAGAGCAAATACAGCAGTTAAAAGCAGCAGGATCATCAGTAGCCGAGATGTCATACCACGACGTCCACCATTACATATCAATCTACATGGTAGTGAGCTGTTGCGTGGCGGCAGGAGCAGCCTTCGCGTGGCGGCGCTGGCGGCGAGGACGACACACGGCGCGCCTCGCGCCCCGGGCCCCCGCGCCCGCGCCCGCGCCCCCGGCGCGCACCCCCGTGCACCTGGCAGGTGCCGGGGCGACGTCAGAGTGTAGAGTGAATGTGTGTTATGAACATGATAGAGCCTCGAGCTCGCAGTGTATCAGTGGTAGTGATAATCAGTGCGGGAGTGAAGGGCAATATTCGAAATTTAATATAATTGAGCCGTCAGGCGCAAGTGGAAAGCAAAGTGCTAACGGACGTAACAAAACGCGGTTTAATTTTAACGATATCATCATACATTCGTAGCATTTAAGAATATTGTTTATCATCTTGTTAGTAGTTTAGTATCATCTCATCATTCTCGTTTAATTGAGTTTTTATCAAAAATCTGTTAGTTTCCTCATTCAGTGCGGGAGTATGTACGGAACACCGTACATGGTTAAGTAAATACCTATCTAATTATTTCTGCAACATCATCAGTTCGCGCGTCAACTTACTTATTATTATAATTTACTTTAGTTCACGTTTGTATCGGAATCACGGTTGACGCGTACTCATTATCATTTAGTTATAATCTATCATTAGCATAGTCTTTCGGTAAATAAATATTTCTCTTCTTTAAACATCATCTTATCAATTATCATCCTAACTATCAATCAGTTGGAAACCCCAACACCAACGACGTTGGGAAGCTGCATTTAGGCCACTCCCATCATCCAGCTGAGTTCCTGCAGAGATTCTGCCATAATAACCATGTCGTCAGCGAAGCAGAGAGGTGTGACTCGCCATTTATTTGCCATGTCCAGCGGCATCGTACAGACTCCTCAACTCCTCGATATAGCGCCAGTCGATTTGAAATCTCTGCAACGCTTCCAAAATTGCCCATGTCTCGATGGAGTTGAAGGCATTTCCACAAAGGCTAGATACATAGGCTTATTGTACTCTTCGGTCTTCTGTGTAATCTGCCTTACTGTGTGGATGTGGTCTATTGTACTAAAACAGATCCACAATGAGATAATTTAATCAATAAAATACAGCCTTTGCATTTAAGAAAATTTTAAGTAAAAGTATTTTTTAAGTAAGAGTCTTTCTTAATAAATTAATACTAATTACCTTTATTGTTTTTTTTACTAAAGTTCCCAGTTTTTTCGCCCTTTGGCGACCCCCCTACAGAAGCTTTGCGACCCCCCAGGGGGTCGCGACCCACAGGTTGAAAAACACTGATGTATATAATATATCTTATCTCATAATTTAAACCCCAACATAATAGTAATCAGTCTCCAATATTAATTATACAAATAGTAGTAAATAAAGTTACCTGTATTGACATGCCTCGCCATGATGAATAGCTGTGTGGCTTGCACAAAGTCTTCAGCTTCAATACAAGTCCATATCTTCTCAGGTATTTCCATTAACAATTTCACTTGCACTGATATTCCATGCATCGGGTCAGCATTTAGATGTAAGCTAAAATATTAATGTAACAAAAGAATCAATCTGTGAACTCAAGCATGACATAATAAACCTTAATAATATAAAACTATTTGTGGATTGAACAGTATTGGCCATGTTTTAAGTACATGGATTCCTGACAGCTCCCATCATGAATAAAGAACGAGCATTCATATAAAATTCATAGGCTCTACCAACAGAAACCTGCCATACCTTACCATAATAATGTAGAGTGATTTAAACAATTTGGTTACTGGTACCTTTGCATTGAAGGTTTGTTTTCAATTTTGAACCCCACCAAATGTGTGTCATGTAAGTTCCTGCATGCTGATATCATCTCATTGATGTGGTTGAGGGTGCTGGCCGTAGTTTCCTTCATCTCCTCAATGGTGTCTGCAGCCTGTATTAGGTCACGGTACTTCTCCCTGAAATAATGATAGGAAGTCTTTAGGTTCTAACAAAAGTATCATAATACCTATATTATGAGCCTACAGCCATGGAAGTAGCAATCGATATTATTACTGTTGGGTTCGGTGGTTTATTGGTCATCTTTAATTAGAGGTACTCACCCAACCATGGCTCGCAATTCTTCCCTTTTTCTTTCGATTTCATATTGCAATGTCTTCTGAACATGATCAATATCGGCTATAAAATGCGTCTGAAAAAGCTCGTCCGGAACTATCTGCAGCAAGTTTGGCTTCGACATTTTTCAGTATAAAACACTGGGAATATTATTTTTGATACTTCAAGTTTGTGTTTATAGGATATTTGAAGATATCACACAAAACATGCAATGCAAATTATTATTATGGTTTTTTTGCCAAATTGCTGGCTGTTTAGTTGTCATTGTCAAGTTGACAATTTCAATTAAGTAAGTTTATCTGTCTGTGTGTGCACAGACCGGAACGACCGTCGTGTGACGCCGTTATTATTCTGAGAGCTAAGTACACTTCCGAACAGGATTTTCGGTCGAAAATTTGGAATAGCTGAGATTGACCTTCGTATATAAAAGTACTAGTTTCGCGTAGCAGTTTCACATCGCACAATCCTAATCCTAATCCTGATCCAAACTAATATTATAAATACCATGGGCGTACCCAGGTAGGGGCAGGGGGGGGCAGCTGCCCCCCCCTAGAAGATAAAATAAACGTAATTTTTTCTGCAAAGTCGGAATTAAAAACATGTTACTCTGTGCAAAATGAAGTGTTGGAAACAAAATAACTTTTATTTTCAGTCAGATATTATGATTTAATATTATTTTTTCTATAATTAAATATTATAAATACAACATTCGTTATAGTAGGCAAGTATACTGGAATTTAATGACCAGAGAACTACCTAGGGGGGTAGTTCTCTGGTCTCTTAAAAGGCAATTTTTGGCCTTTGTTTGATCTGTTCAACCAAGCCAATTTTATGTCTGATGAGCGTACATAGTAATTATTTAAAAGAAAACAGTGAGTTTATTGAAAAGACTGTCATAGACAAAGGACATTCGGCATTTTGTATGGCTATTTGCCCCGCAGTTGAAAGTCGAGAACATTATAAATCAAAATACTTTTAAATTATTGTGTTACCATCCAGATTTAATATTCTGTAAGTAGTTATTTTAATTCAAAACAATATTTTCAAAATAATATTTTAAGGTGACTTTTTCGTAATAGGTTTATTATGTAAATATTATTTCTGAATATTTACATTTTCCCATTGTTTTGAATTTCAGAGTATTTTGGTTTATGTTCGCGACTTTTCAGTAAAGCGGGGCAAAAACGCCCGATGTCCTTTTCGGCAAATCCGAGAAAATTACTGTTAAATTAATATTTTGTTTTGTGTCTTACTCAATTCATGATTTTTAGGGTTCCGTACCTTAAAAGTAAAAAAAAGGTCCGTCCGTCTGTCTGTCTGTCATCACCCTTTTTCTCAGGAACGGGTAAAGTAAAGAAGTGAAGCTGATATTTCGCATAGGTATACTTATATATGTCGCAGGCATCTGGTTTAATCTCCTGTTTGATTGAACCGCTAGCCCGTTCATTGGATGACGCTACTCAGTTGTATGACTAGGCCGAACGTTGATTGTACAAGCGTCACAAAACGTCCAACTAGTTAGCGGACTTAAAATCAGTCAGGTGGTGAATTAAACAAGTATGGCGTCTAACTGCGAACAGCTGACACAAAAAGCACTTGTATTGTTATTTTTTACAAATAAATTAGCTTTAAAGTGCGATATTTATGTTAAAATAGTGTGACAACATGGATTTACCTATTATTACACCGCCGGCGGATAGTTTCAAAGAAAAAAATGTGCTGAAACTGGATAATTATGAAAAACAATATCAAGGTACGTTTATTGTTATTGTTTAGTTAATTTGTGAGATGAGAGCTTTGTAACATAGTCTTTTTGTTGACTCTTGTCTGGTCATGTTCATCCTAACCAGACATTACAAAGTTGCTATACTATATCCCATTTAACGACTTCGCTGAATAACGTTCAGTCAAGACGTTGGACGTTAGAGTCAACTACTTGACGAGTTGTTCTTTAGTCATTCAACTGAGTAGCGTCATTCAATGAACGGGCTAGTTTTTCAATCAAACAGGAGATTAAACCAGATGCCTGCGACATATACAAATTTACGGCATAAAAAATATATTGTGGGCTACCTCCTGTAAAGTGGGGATGAATTATTTTTTTCAGTGTTTCGACGACAGTTGAATTGGTGTTTTAAAAATAAAGGTATGCTCAAACCATTTTTTATTCAGTAATTGGTTTAGGAAATATTAATCTTCTAAGTGGTATTTTTGTCCCTGCCCCTGCTGGCTAAATGGCTGGTCCAAAAAATATGAAAAAATTCACGGATGTAGTACATATGACGAAATTAAAAGGAAAACTATCTCAGGTAAGTAGACTTGTACGGAACCCTCAGTTCACGAGTCCAACTCTCAGGCCGGTTTTCTGTTTCAATATACCCGACCCGACCGATTATGATCTCGAAACAGGTATGAGCTGCCCCCCCCTGGCTGAAATCCTGGGTACGCCCTTGACACTCACCTGTCTGATAAAGTTAGTTGCTGAAAAGGGTTGTATCTGAGATTATAAGAAGATCACAACTACGATGTGTAGGTACCTTCTATGCATCGAGCTTGCATAAAGATATTAATAGATCAGGAAATTATTTTATTTTTTGTGTGATAATGATAAGTATCTTCAATCCAAATAGGTACCGAGTGTGGACATAATGACAATAAACCTCCTTATTACAGGCTGTGTACTTGCGTCTACCTGAAAATATTGTATAGTATCTTCACTTATCTAAATATAAAATGAAAAAATACCCTACCTAAGTATTTTGTGTTTGGAACGATGGCGAATAATTCTAAACACATAGGTACCTAGTAGGTTATCAAATGATACTGTATCTGATTAATCGTATACTGAAGTAATTAATAAAACATACTTACTTAATATAATTTTAGATAACGTAAGTAAACCATATTTTTTATCAGCCAAAACCAAACTTATACCTCAGTATAAAAACTTAAGGAAGTAATTTTAATATCATGTCACTACTCCAGTTCACGTAGTTTTTAGTTAATAATAACAAATTATGTTGGTACCTTTAATAATACCATTTTGGTCGACGTGAGACGTGTCAGTGCCACCATTTGGCCTTGCGAGGAGACACGTCTATTCTATTATGTAGTCTATGGTCTCTGTAACGTCATCTCTATGAGTCAACTGTTGTCCTAGTACAGTAAGGTGCAGAGAAACCTGACCCCCCTCAGGACCATTGTTACTATGAGAGAGGGGTCAGGTTTCTCTGCAACTGACCGTACTACCCAGAAAAGTAGTTACGATACCCATTCCCATAGAACAACGCGGATTTGGGTGTACCCAATGCCCATTCCCAATGTCAAGAAATAGTGACTAATCCTAAATCCTAGTGCATTAATCCTAAAATCTGCGCATACGTCTGAATGGTGTAGAGTGACCCTGACTGCTATTAACACCCAAGATCTGAGTACAAATATCTGTCTTTAAAGAAATATCTGCCCCGGCCGGCCGGGGATCGATCGGGTTAGCAGCAGGGCCCTGGAAGGATGAACAACCTTAAATCTGCAAGTTAGCTAAATTTACTCAAATATAGGAATCATTAATTTGTAGATATAATAGATATAATATTAAGATATAAAAATATTTATGTAAGTAGGTACCTAATACCTATACCTAGAACATATAACACCAACTCAATGACATCGTAACCTTTTTGCATTTTTTTCGAATCTTGGAAAGATCTTGAATTTTTAAAATAAACAATTTGTTTTTTGTCATCACATTGCAATTTTATTGGACAATCAATCTTTATCAGGTTATCTGCTTTTAAGTACTCGTACGCAGATATTAAATAAAAGACATTTTAAATGTAATCTAATCATAGATTAGCCGATGATTATACGATGATGACGAAATACAAAGTTTAAGTTCAATTTAGAAAGGGACTGCCCCAATTTTTCATACAGGATGCTGGAAACATTTTTTAAAAATAACTAACGGAATGTTTTCTTTCAGTAAAATCAGTAAATTTTCAAATTTTATGAAGTTATTATCCACAGCCCGTAATATCTTAACGTATTTATTAAACTTTAGTAGGCAACAGAAAAGTTAACTAACTTCAACTGTTGACTTTTATTATTTATAAAAAAAATTGCATGTACCAAGGCGATCTTGTGCATCATATTAATATGCTGATGTGTCATTTTTATGTCGGGGAAACCCATGTCCAAGGGCCGTGGAGGTTGGCCTTTCGTATCTCCCACGCGGTTTGACCTCAATTTGGCACAACGGAGGTCCAATTTTATGGATAAAAGACCGAACCTGTTGCATTTAGGTCGATGGGTAGGGCGAAGATACACTTTATACTATATAAGTATGTAAGTAAAAGCGGGTTGTTTTGTAACTTTATAGTGTTACTGACACATACATATTATTATACAATGTTATGCAAAATAGTAAGTCGTTTTTTTTTGTAGGGAGTTTTAATTACGAAAGTATTTGATCGCTTTTTCATTAACTAGGCCATACAAACCTTTATTTCGTTTAGATTAATAAATGGTCAGCTTACCTATGTTAAAATGTAAGTGAATTATTTAAAAATATCTAATAAGTAATAACTAATTTAATAACCTACCAAAGTTGGTAAGATGTAATATTTTTGTTAAAACATCTTGAAATACTTAGAGAATCTTTTAATTTTAGGTGAGCTTAAATTCCACAGGATCTCTATCTATAATTATCATAAACAATCTTTGGCGGAGAATCAGCTGTTCACGTCATGTATCAATATTATCATACCTTAGACGATATCACATATTGTTATTATTATTATAAGAATATACTGCTTAGTACCTTTAGTGACAGAATATTTAGGGTACTGTCGTTTATTTCAGAACGTCTTGTGAAAGTATAAAGCAGTATAAGTACCTCTATAGTGCCACAATCTTATCTGTTCCGGTAGCGACATCGCTGTGATCGAATCCAGTGTTGCTTTCGATTAAATTTTGCCTATTTCTGGTTTAAACGACAATGCATTTCTGCTATTACCTATTGTAATAATTAGATACATTCATAAGTATAGTACTATAGATAAATCAAAATATAGGGTCGATAGTAAATGAAAGTGGATATAATATATCAAACGACATTTGTTTCAGTGTAGTTCTGATTATGTTCTGCTTCTGATATAGGAGATTAAATCTAGATTACAATGCTATAGGTAATATATGTGGGTCGTGGGAATAACGAGATAGATAGACTTAAAAAAAACAATTAATTAAGTATTATTATTATTATTATTTTTGAACACTTTATTTTACATTTTCTAAAGTAACAAGAAACAATAGCATACAATTATAATAAATTCAGACAGTGTGCAAAGGCTAATACATCATCATCATCATCATCTTGACCCATCACGTCCCCACTGCTGGGGCACGGGTCTCCTTCCAAAGGCTAATTGCCAAAAAGCAATTTCTTTCAGCCAACTCTTGATTGGTTCGGAAAACAATGACATGTCATAAATCATCATTATTTCGTCTAAAATCGCTGCAGGTGCGCGAAATTCTTCTTGGTATACTGCCTAATATTTAAAGTATCATGTCATGTCATCACACCTGTAATCAAAGAAAAATAAAGATTATATAATTTTCATCACGAGTATCATCACGACTCATCCCGTCCGCACTGCTGGGGCACGGGCCTCTCTGGAAAATATAACATAAAATTAAATGGAGTATATGGGTAAAATTATTCGTCATATTTGGCAACACTAACCTGTAGCCGCTGCAACTCGTTCTTCCAATTTTTCAAACGGAATTAAAGGCGCCTGAATACTTTATTCTTCCTGCATAAAAGCCAATATATATAGTACTACTTTTCTTGCATCACATTACAGCGCTTTTGGTAGTATTTCACCCGGAAAATCACAAAATAAATTAAATAACAACAATTGAAATTGACAACTCAAATAACGCACAGAGTATGAAATGACGTTTGACAATGACGTTTCGTTAGTTGCACATTTTGACCACCGGAACAGATAAGATTGTGGCACTATACATCATTTTCTTGTTTAAACAAAAGCAAACATATCTAAACTTACATTGACATCACAGCCCACGGTACTGACCACGGCTTCTCTACAGCTATAAATGGAACTATCCTGTCAGTTGTTACCCTATAGTTACTGTCTGAAGCTTCGCCAGTGGCCCAACAAACACAAGCAATCATGATAACCTACTTTACATTACACGTCATATCGACCCAAAATTGTATTTCTACCATCAGTAGCACTTCTCACTCGCGGTAGAGTGACGTTGCTGGCAGGTTCTTCTATATCATAGTCTATAGATTCATCTCTTGCCCTCACTTGGCCACACTTGTATGCCCCATAGAATATTATAGACACCACAGCTGCTCCCACTACAGACACTATCGATATTGTTAAAGCATTCCAGAATGTTCGCGCTTCAGTCTCTGAGCTTCCACCGCCGTCGACGTTCTCTGGACTGTCCGTTGCTGTATCATCATCAGCTTCTATTGACACTTCATCGGCTACTCTCCTCTTTGCATCATACAATAGAAATTCTCCATCCTCTATAGATGTGTTTGATTCTGTCGGTGTATTGTTTCTCGGGTAAACTAGGCACTTTTCTTTACTCAATGCGGTGGGAAGATATCGAAAAGAATTGATTAAAATGAAACTGGCATCGTCATTGCAACTTGCTTCTATTTTTATCTGAAATAAGGATGCAATCATTTTACTTTTAGCAGGTATTATAACGACTGTTTAAAATTTGTATACTTAAGTAATTCAATATTTTCAGCGTACTGTAGTCGCTATAGTTATATTTTATACATATTTTGAGTTATTTAGCCTTAGAAGTTTAATGTGTGATATGGCTTATGGCTTATTAAAGGATTGCATCAGAAATGAGGTATTCAGAGAGGAGACGAAATGAATAAGCAAAAGTTGTAGTGAGCCAGATCATATCTGCGGTGGAACTATACATATTATGTTCGAGTAGGCTTAACTGATGAATAACTAAATAAATAGTGTTAAATTCAGAGTCCACTGTACTTATATACTTATACAGAAAATCATCACTTACATATCCATTATGAGAACTATTCCTTCCTATTTCCATAGACACCAGAGACCATTGAGCCTCGGGCAAATCTTCAGGTTCGAATGTTTTTGTTTGTACAGGGTCATCCGATCCTTGCAGAGCTGATAAAACAGACAAGACAACACCGCACCTCCCACTTGAAAACACTTGCAGTTCAAGTGCGCTGCCAGAGTAGACCACCAGTTCAAAAGATGTTGAGCAACTTCTGTCTGTGCCTTTGATTCCACTAACACTGACGTCACTTGGTAAAGGTACCCCAGCATCAGAGTAGTTCACTAAGTCCCAACTGACATCATCACTGCATTCTTTTTTACTAAACGAACGATAAAAGTCATCGGTGAAAGAATACACAACACACATCTCCTCTGAAACTATAGATTTTAGTATTGCGAAAAAACACAGTAAAACTAACTCTAATGAAAGTCCTTGGTTGACGTTTTTTTAAACAGACTATTTTATTCATAAAGCACACATAGACAATAGATACGAGTTTCACCTTGTAGGCTCATCACCTATATTTTGATAACATTATAACACCCCCACTTTATCAAAATAACAAAATTTTCAGCAAATTACAAACACAGCGTTGAATGCCTAATCACTGGACTGAAGGTCTCTTGGTAATCAATGCCAGCTTTCTGGGTAAAACCCTTGGCCACAAGCCGTGCACGATATCTCACTTTATTGTCTGAATCATATTTCTTTAAACACCCACTTGCACTGCACTACACTCGCGTTGCTGGGAGTATCGACAACTTCCCACGCTTGATTGTCTTCAAATGACTGCAGCTCCTCTGCCATGGCCTGCAACCACATCTGTCGCTCTGGCCCACTGATAGCCTCTGCATATGTCAGTTCGTCATCTCCTGTTGTAGCACACATGTTAGCGTAACCATATCTCTCTGGCTTTCTCCTTTGTCGCTTCTCTACTATTGGTACTTCTTGAACCGGTGTAGCGGGTATCTCTGAAGCTTTTTCTGTATCCTGCGGCACTGAACTGTCTTGTTTTATGTTCAGATCTTCTGCACAAGATTCTGACTCTATGTTTTCTGCCTCAACATTCAAGTTATCTGATTCAGAAGAACTTGAGTCATTCAAAGGTCCCAGTTTCACCACAGATTCCTCTTCTAATTCCCCCACTGAATCTGTGCTCTCTAGGGAAACGGTCACTGTATCTGGTCGCTTGGGTTTCTCTTGGATAACAACATCTCTACTTGTAGAAACTTGGTTATTTACTGGGTTATAAATTCGATAGCCCTTGACATTGTCACAATAACCAACAAGTATGTGTCTCATGGATTTCTTGTCCCACTTTGTTCTCTTTTCTTTAGGAATATGCACCATCACAGTACTCCCAAATACACGCAAATGTTGCAGATCAGGTTTCCTACTAAACCACATCTCATATGGAGTCTTTTCAATACCTGAAGCTATAGACCTGTTCTTAAGGTATACGGCAGTGTTAGCCGCTTCCGCCCAGAACTTCTTGTCTAATTCTGCTTCGAAAAGTAAGCATCTAGCTCTCTCCACGATGGTCCGGTTGTTCCTTTCACTGAGTCCGTTCTGTTCCGGTGTGTATGGATTCGTTTTCTGATGAATAATCCCTTCATGCTTCAGAAAATCTCGAAATTCATTGCTACAATATTCACACCCATTGTCTGTTCGCAATATTTTTATTCTTTTGTTTTGATAGTTCTCCACCATTGACTTAAACTCTTTGAAACAAGTCAGTGTTTCACTTTTGCACTTCAGGAAGTATATGAAGGTCATTCTGGTGTAGTCGTCAACAAACAGTAAAAAATATCTTGCACCACCTATTGATTTGCATTCCATCGGTCCGCAGATGTCTGAATGCACAATCTGTAACATTTCTGTGGCTCGTGTACCAGTCGGAAATGGTAATCTTGACTGTTTTCCTTCACAGCATACTTGACAGCTAGTCTTACTTGTCATAAATTTGTCTGGATAATTCATTCCACTGACTAAACCTTGCTTCATCTTGTTCATGTCTGTACTGTTTAAGTGCCCAAGCCGTCTATGCCATGTCTCTCCATCTGTTGTTGGTGATGATAACAAACAGGCTTTATTTTGCACGGTTAACTTGTATACATTATTGACAAGTTCCGCCTCAGCAACTATGTCACCTAAACTGTTTCTTATCAGGCATCGGTCGGGTTCAAACACAACACTATTTCCATTCTTTATCAATTCACTAACTGATAACAAGTTCGTCGCAAGTGTCGGTACGCACAATACATTCTTCACAGTGACCTCGTAACCGTAACTCGTCGTGATTTCTACGTCACCGGCACATAACACAGGCACTGTTGTATTGTCTGCTACTGTGATTTCAGGTAAACTTCTCGAGTCCATTCGTTTTGTCAACCAACTTTCGTTTGCAGTCATGTGTGTGCTGGCTCCAGAATCAACATACCAGTCGCACTTATTAAAGTTACCGCTCAGAAAAACAACACTGAATGCATTTGTTTGCTTTTTCTTCTCTGTTTTGTCGTTTTTCAGTGGACACTGAGACATGTAATGTCCAGTTTGTTTACATTTGTAACATGATATTGTTTTGTTGGTTCTGTCATTTGAGTTTGACACTAACGTATTCGGGCCATAGACATTCGGAGTCGGTCCGCCATGTTTGCTATTGTTGCCAACCTTACCATGTTTCTTCTTTTGCCAACTTGGCGCCATGAATGCTGAGTTTTCATTTCCGTTCACTACGAATGAGTCGCCATTTTCCATATCTAACAATTTTGTTTTTATGGAATCTGCGGTGATCTTCATCCCGGAATGCTCGATTGCCATGATCATTGGCATAAACATGTCTGGTAAACCGGCCAGTAACAATGACCCAACCCAATCATCGCTTATTGTGAATCCAGTTCCACTTAATCGTTGCGAAGTTTCTACAATTTGTGTAACGTAACTGGTCATATTTTCACATTTTTCTAGTCTGATGGAGATTAAATGACGTAACAAGGTTATTCTTCTTGAAAAGCCCGAATCATCAAACAGAGCCTTTAGTTTTGTCCATAACTCCTTTGTTGTCTTCGTCTCCTTTATATGCACAAACAATGATGCGTCAATAGTCAGGATCAATTTAGCGCGTGCTCTGGCATCTGCTGCTATCTGTGCTTCATCTGTCGTCGCTCCTTCTTGCTTGAGGAACTTGTCCGTGTCCTCAAGAACTAGCAAGTTTTGAACGGCGAACGCCCAGTCGTCATAATTTTCACGACCCTTGAGCTTTGGTACACTAGCGAGAAAACTTGAGGTCATCTTGATTTTCTGATGTCACACGCGTAAAATAAACCAACAATCTAACAATAACTCTTCAATTAACATTATAACTTTAATTTTCTTTGCAAAATTTGGTGGCCCATAACCTCTAATGAAAGTCCTTGGTTGACGTTTTTTTAAACAGACTATTTTATTCATAAAGCACACATAGACAATAGATACGAGTTTCACCTTGTAGGCTCATCACCTATATTTTGATAACATTATAACACTAACATTGCGTCTACGTGAAACATTCAGGTATTTCTGATTATAGCCTGTTTTTCCGAATATGTTAATAAACGCGGAAATGGGTACTGGGAGTTTGCGCGGCTTCAGTGACTTATCGTATCGTATTAAATTGTATGGATTAACTTAAGCAGCACATACAGATAACGGTGAATTGTATCTGTAAGCACAAATAAATAAAATGTTATTATTACCAAAATAACCAATGGATATTATTTGCATTAATGGATCCGTTTTATACTCACTCTCACTCTTGATGGCTCGTTGAACCAAAGTGGATCTTGGCCTCCGCTACCAAAAGTTTTATACATAGAAATATAATACTATATGTATGAAACTTTTTTTTTATAAGTATCCTGACCTAACAAGAACAGATTGTTAATAAAACATTATAAAATTTGTACGAAACACTTCAATATTGAGGTACAATGGATTTTCTCCATGGTATATTGAAAATTTAAAGCTCTGGTATTCTCTATAATGTTAACTGTGATTGCACACTTTCAATAGACTGCACAGTTTTATAGCGAGAAGTCACTCAAGACTAGATAATAACAAGTGCTTCTTACTACGTTAGTAGCGTTTATCTACATAACTCCTAATATAAACACAATTATATTAATTATCATATGAGTCAAAATAAAAATCCCTACATGATAATAATATATACCTATATCAAATATTTTTTTCAGTAAAAGCGAACTATAATACAGTTATCTACCTATATACGTAACCCTTTGCTTATAAGTTTAGAATAAATAAAAAACATAGATAATGATTTTATATTTATTGATTTTTATTGTAAATGCTACTCGTATCATTAAAGGCCCTCGCCACTCGCGGCATAGTTATCGGCTTCGGCAAGTTATCGTAATCAGTCATAAACAACTCCTGTGGTGTTTGCTTTTGTACTCTTCTTTTTCCGCACTCGTAGAATGACCAACAAACAAGACCGAGAATCGTGAATGATAGTAATGATGCAAAAACTATTGCTAATGTTTTCCAAATGGGTCGACGCCTGGTTGGTCAGGGCTCGCACTCGGCACGTCCGGACTATCTGTCCCAGGACCTTCTGTTATAGGATCTATCTCTGGACCATCAGTTATTGGGCTACTGGAATCTGGGTCATCAGTGATTGGGCTACTGGACTCTGGATCAACAGTTGTTGGGCTACCGGACTCTGGATCAACAGTTGTTGGGCTACTGGACTCTGGGTCAACAGTTGTTGGGCTACTGAACTCTGGATCAACAGTTGTTGGGCTACTGAACTCTGGATCAACAGTTGTTGGGCTACTGGACTCTGGGTCTGGGGACTCTGCATCGTCATAAGCAGAACATGATTCGGAATCTACTCCAGGAGGTAAATACCGAAATGAATCAACAAACAGTATCGACTCCTCACTAGCCACACCTTGGAATTTTACCTGTGAAAATACATTTATGCATATTAACATGATCAACTATATTTATAAAACCGGCCAAGAGCGTGTCGGACACGCACATAAAAGGGTTCCGTAGCCATAGGATGAGCCGACCGCATGACACAAAAAATATCCATAAGTACATTACCATTTAGTTAGGGCAAATGCACCTCATAAGATGGTCGAGTTGTATAAAATAACTATGTATGATACAGAGTCCGCTATTCGTTTTCGTTGAAAGTACTTACTTGGAAGTACTTACTTACAGGACAGTTTTTCAGGATTATTGTAATTAATAGTATTTAAAATATCTCGACACTGGGGGGTTTGATCCACATGGTTTCAAGGTAAAGTTTGTTATATTTATAGATAAATTTTTAACGATACAATTCAACTTAACCTCCAATCGTGTGAGTTAAGTTGTATTTTTGTATTTTTTTCGCAGTAAAAAATAATTACTTTTCGATAATTTTAAAAACCTTGTTTTGGATCATCAGTATTTACATCTCTTCACCTATTTTCGTGGCAATCGGTGGAGAAATGGCGGAGAACGAGCCAGGACAGACGGACAGACATGACGAAACTATAAAGGATCCTAGACTTCCTTGTAAACTTACGGAACCCAAAAAATTAACAAGTACACATTTATAAACTTACATATCCATTGTACATCTTGTCACCTGACACTGACCAGTTCACTTCGAAATTGTAAAATCCATCACCTGATTCACCATCAACGGCTGCGCTTAGCACTGCGACACCCAAAGTAGCATCGTTTTCTTCTTCCTGCTCCCCGTAGACAATCACTATGATCTGGTCATTTATACTAGCGGATTTCATATACGCTTGTATTTCAAATTTACCATCTGCCCGAACAGGAAATGTGTCAGATGATACACAGCTCAGACCATTCTGTCCAGGTTTGATAAACGTGGTGCTTAGCGGGTGGGGACTCTCAATGCCCAAGTCTTCGTAGAAACCTGTACTCCATAGTTCATTGTTGTCGCCGCAGCTTGAGAAGAACTCATCGAAATTCTCTTCGAAATTATAAGTGACACACTCTTGACTGTTCACGTAACTGCTCACGCAGATAAGCAGTGCAAAGGTAACTGAGTAAGTGAACATTTTTTATCATTACTTCTGAAAATGTTTTGGTATATGAACTGAACACCTAAGTATATTTTGAATTGGTTTACTTAGACAGCACAAGTTTAAATAACAATTAAACACTAAAAATACTACCAAGAATATCTGAGTCGGCACTACCGGTTTCAAATTAATTATTATCAGTTTATAATTATCGTAAAATTATCGTTTCAAAATGTGACTAGATCTTCGTTTACAGTGCCTGATATAGATAAAGTTATAGGTAGGTATATGGTGTCATTGTTGTATTTTTTGCAAATTGATTGAATGGATACGTTTTATTCGTATGTGCGAGTCCATTCTACAGGAAACACTGAATAAATACGAAAGTAAATGTGTCTGTCTGTCGGTTATTCTTTAAACTACTGAACGGATTTGAATGAAATTTGATATACAGATAGTCTAGACCCTGTGAAAGAACATAGGCTACTTTTTATCGCGGAATTCCCACGGGTTTTTTTCGGCGAAGCTCGCGGGTACTGCTAGTATATTATTATTTGGTAATCTGTTTGAGAGTTTCAGCAATACTACTCCATCTGAAATCAGACGGACTAGACTGCAGTAGCTATATTCAACTGAATCCAGTTAAACCTTCAACTTCGTGCAGTGTGCAGTCATGATATCAACTGCCCGCGGTCGGATGCAGTCGACTGCAATCAATATCAACTTTATGTAGTATTGTATGGGCTTGGAACAATAAAAAAAAAACGTTATGAGGGCATAAATTAAATATATAATCAATGTAATAAAATCAAGTTTCACATGATGACAGTAGGAATTATAACAAATCTTCATAGTCACGAGTTCACGACCCAATGGTGGCATTAAATCAATAAATTCATCACATGTATTATAGCTTAATAATATCACAAATTGCAGATCATGATGCAATCAATACTAACCTTATCTATTCACATTGATTAATTACCACAAATATACCAGATATTTTCATGAAATGTATTATTTTTAAACATAGAAGGACGGAGGAATAAAAAAATATGAGATAGAATTTTGGGAGAAACTAGTTTTAACTACAAAGCGACGCGTTACAACAAGTACCACATTTATTGCTTTTTAAATTATATATTTAGAAACTAGGACCTATAGCTTTATCCGTACGAGTTGATACATATTATGTTCTACCCTTATTTTCTGTTTAGGTGGGTAAACAATATACATATATCTCCGTACATTCTCCCCTTATTTTTTTAGAATATTATTTTAATCACTTGAGAGCTGGGACACATGTTGCAGACGGCAAGTATCTAATACATACTTTACAATAATACGACGAAAACTTATCGTGTTTCATACCCGTTTCGCAAACTCAGACTTTGCATTATAACTTAATTAAAAATATGTGGATAGCGTAGTTATAAAAAAAATATGTAGGTACTTAAGTAAATTAAATGTAACGAACAAATTAAAGAATATAAACAAATGCTGATATTGGAATTTAGTGGTAACAGGGTAAAGTGTCCTAGGTAATCCTTTTTAAATTTGAGGAACATTTATTGTTATTAGATAGAAAAAAATGCATTAAAATTTTGTCTATAAAATAAGTCCATTGATATGTTTGTAATTTTAATAAAATACTTACTTAGAACTATTACAAAAATAATTTTAGACGTCCAATAAAGTAAAGATAAAAATGACAAAATTCAGTCAAGAAAAAAATATAAGGATTCGCAAGAATCTCATAATAATTTCACAAATTATATAATATGTAACTACAAAAGTACTGATGAAACTGATCCTTTTATTTAATAATGTATTTCTTATTTTATTATAAAAATATACAATAACACTAAAATATTTGCGTCTAACATTCATCTTTCTGAGAACCTATACCTATATTTACCAAATCATCTGATTTACCAGCCACTGGGAATCTCAATTGAAAATAACCTGATGAGTGTCTGAATGATAAAAATACAGAAATGTAATGTATAAAGTTTAAAGACATGAAACTAATAAGTAATACATAGTTATAAAACATTTATTTTAAACACCTGTTTCCTGGTTTTTACAAAAACAACGTACAATAACTTTTCTTTTTCAAAATGGGGATTTTACTGGTCCATTGCATATTGCATAACAATTTCAGATATCAGAAACCAAAACAATATGTTTCTCTGTTGTAAAAAAATCTTCAAATATTCGAAAATGATTTTGGGAACGTTTATTTATGTTACATATTATTAAATGAGTCAATACTTCAGAGAGTCATGACGGCTAGTCACTATATGGAAAAGAATATTTATTTCTGAAGAACCATCATTGTTATAAAAGCACACATTTATACAAAAATATGTACCTATTATTATTTCCGTGCGATAAGATGATAAAATGAATTTAAACACTAAAGTAGACCAAAGAAAAAACATAGATAAAGCTTGCTTTTATACAATAAGACATTTATTTACCATTTCCTCTTTCACGTTTCCATATACACTAATGAATTCCTTCTCACTAAATCGCAAGAGATGGACTATGGACCCCAAGGAAGGGTCTTATTGCCTGAGATTTCTTCTGACACTCACGGGTGGTTCAGTACATGACTTCGTAAACTGTCGCTTTCTTGTCGCCAGACCCCGTCACTATGAACTTGTCATCTGCCGCGACGTCGCAACTCAGCACCGACGAAGATTCTTTAGACTGTAAATAATAATGAGTACCTAATGTTATTTTATAGATAGAAAAGTGAAACTAGCTATAGTGGTCGACAGATAGAATAGAATAGAGTATCGTTATTGGTCACTAAAATAACAGAACAGACAATAAACACCCATATTCTCGAAATAAGCGGTCTTATCGCTAGATATACTCTTTTGCATACTACTAGTTTGCTGTTTCTGTACCTGTCCAGCTACCATTTTTAAATTTGTTTTTCATTGGCCCTTGATGACAGCTCTCCGTCGACCGAGGTCTTACTTCCTAGACCATAACTTGTTTGTCATAAAACTGCAAAGTGAATCTTCAAAAAGTCTCCAAAAACAAGCAGTTAAAATTTCACAGCCCACTCACCTGAAATATGCTAGCTCTCTAAATCCCCATAGCACATTAGGCTTGATCAACCTCACCGCGCCACGGTGTCACTCAAGAATTCAAAACCATCTTATTCCATATGTTTTTTTTTCGGACAGTTTCAACTACGCAGCCAGACAAACCTGGAATATGCTAGCTCCGTAGGGGGTCCGCCACGCGTTGAGCAGGTTGTCCTTGCCGGTGGACACGAACCACTTGCCGCAGGACGCGAACCGCAGCGACAGCACGCACGACTCGTGCAGGTGCAGCTGGTAGCGGTCCGGTTTGCCCGCGTGTAGGACTTCGACGTGGGAGTTCTCCATGCCGACTGCTAGCCAGGAGCCTGGGGAGGGGGGTTTTGGTTATAGTTTATGAAAAATTTGGCAACACAACAGAAAACAGTTTTTTTTGCACAGACAAAATATAGATAAGTTTTGCTATAGAAAATGTGAGTTTGCTGCTAAGTGCAATTTTTCAGACAACCTTTGAATGGTTTCCAATAAAGTTGCAATGGTTAACTAGATTTATACTCACCGTTCGTAAGTCCACAGTTAAATGACTTTATGGAATGTATCACTGTCTGTCGTTTGGCTCCTAGCTTTCAAGACGAGATGTTAAGGTAGGGCAAATACAGACACTTATTGCTACAACAAGACACACAGACCTGTGGGACAGTAGCCCAGCGAGAAGATCTCACTGGAATCTAGCTCAGCAGTTGTTGAATACAGACACTTATTACTACGACAACAAGACACACAGACCGGTGGGACAGTAGCCGAGCGAGAAGATCTGGCTGGAATAGTCGTGCTCACTGCCGGTTGTTGAATATACACACCTATTACCAGCTTCAATAACTCTATCGATAGCTGACAGTTACTTTCATACGATTTTGACAGAATGCAACTGTTTATGTGTCAAAATCGTATGATAGTAACTTTCAGATATCGATAGATAGAGTTATTGAAACTGGCATTTATTGCTACAACAACAAAACACACAGACCAGTAGGACAGTAGCCCAACGAGAAGATCTGGCTGGAGAAGTCGTGCTGGTGCATCTGGCGGCCCTCGCGCAGGTCCCACGAGCGCACCGTGTTGTCCAGCCCGCCCGTCCATGTTTTTTTTTATTGTTTATTTTGCAGAGAGAAAAAATTAGAAGTTCTTGCTGTTAAGCAGCTATATGTCTTTCAAAATATGAATAGTTTTCAATGAAGTTGCTGTGGTTTAACAAGGTTTTTTGTCACTGTTCGTAAAACCACAATCGTTAGTTCACAGTTAAATGAGTTTTTGGAATGCATCTCTGCCTGTCGTTTGTGCTTCTAGTCTCAAGGCTTTAACATGTGTAAAGGTAGCGCGAATACAGACACTTGATGCTACAACAAGACACACAGACCTGTAGGACAGTAGCCGAGCGAGAAGATCTGGCTGGAGAAGTCGTGCTGGTGCATCTGGCGGCCCTCGCGCAGGTCCCAGGAGCGCACCGTGTTGTCCAGCCCGCCCGTCCACAGCCGGTTCCCGTCCGGGCTGATGTCTATGCAGGATGCGCCGTCTGTGTGGCCTGGGAATTGAGATAGAATGTTATTTTAAATAAATAACTTATTTATTTGTTTGTACACAAACAAGGACAGAATTTACAAAAGCTTATACTATACAAACACATAGTTTTATAACTAAAGGAGATTTTTTTCAAGACAAACTTTGGGTGAAAGAATATTTAAGTTCAAATAGGGTCAAGTGTACTAAAGAATTTAGGTCAGATTTTTATTATTATTATAAAAACGGGGGTTGTTTAAAACTAAGGTTAGAGACATAGGTCTTTAAATGTGCCAGCTGAAGTGGCAGTGACCTTGTGAGCTGGACATATAGGTTGTGTTGGATGGCTTCTGGAGAAACCACTAGCGTAGCACGCTCTCCTACTCACAATTTCAAATATTTAGGTTAGTGTATCTTAGCTACGTCATGCTGTGGACGAATTATTGGCTGACGATAACACACTAAAATTAAAAGATACTAAAATAAAACAATATGTAACAAAATACTGACCTTGGAATTGTCTAACTAATGTTTGATTATGGAGATCCCATACTGCTATGTTGCCGTCGGAACAACAACTGAAGCACACCTGAAAATAAATATAAAAACACACTTTTGAGTTTACTCAGTTTATTGGTTATTGAAATTGGTGAACGCAAATTTCGTGAGGAAACCTGCAAATCTAGATTCAGCACATCTAGTTGTGTGAACGCACCAACCCGCAGTAGACCGGCGTGGTGGGAAATCGTGGTCTAATCTTAAAGGGATATGCACAAAGGTTCCATTAGAGAGAGCTAGGTGCTGAAGGGCTAGCACGGGGCGCATTTAAGACGTGACAAAGGTTCTCCGTCGCGCTCGCTCTTGAGGCTTCGCATTGTGAATGAGCGCGATACGAAGCGATGTAAAAGTTTTGTCACGTCTTAAATGCGTCCCGTGCTAGTTTTTCTGCACCTAGCTCTCTCTAATGGAACCTTTAAGCATATCAGACAGTAGAATAGACTACAATTACCTTAGAATCCGGGCTGATAGCGAGCGCGTAGCACGCGGGCGCGGACGAGGTGAGCTCGGCGCGCATGCGCGGCGTCGGCGACGCGAGGTCCCAGATGGACAGGTTGGACGCCTCGCCGCCCACGATCAGCGTGCGACCGTCCGGGAGAAGCTTGACGGAGCGAATGTAGTTGTCTCGTTGCTGGAATTTGGGGTGAGGGGGGGTTAGGGGGTGGCGTGATGAGGGAGGGAGGCATGCAGCGCGCGAAAATAGTATAATAAGCCAAAAAGATAATGTAAAAAAGAAAGATTTTTTTGTGCGGAAAATAATATCTAGTAATTATTCTAAAAAGCCACGTTAAGGTGGGTATAGACTACAACATTTACTTGTAACAGAACAACGAGCCGCTCTCTGATATGTTCTAGTGTATCATACTTTTACGAACTTTTTATCATGCTTTTGCCTGTATTGTACTTTTCGTAAGAACATTACATTACACAGAAATGCTCGGCAAAATGTTGTAGTCTATACTCACCTTTAGGTATTAAAAAAATCACTATTACACCCTTTTCCGGCTTACTATACCACTTTTGCAACGCGATGTAGATCTTATTTAGTCACAGCGTTATTTAAGTTTTCGTTTTACGAGTTCTGTTTTAGTTACTAGACGGCAGCAATAGCTAAGGCACTGCTGAACTATTTTATGTTTTATTTTTTAGCAACTAATGTGGCTAGTAATAATAAGTAGTCATTGAAAATAGTGCAAGTAACCCTTGCATTGGTGCTTTTATACACATGGAATGAAATAAGTGTACCAAACAAATTATGCAGCTATTATTGAATTAAAATGAAGAAGTGGTAAATATTACGACCAAAACAACAGATAAACGTATTGGTAATCCAACAATAGAACTCTCCTAGTAAATATTCCCATGCACGCTGCCTCTATAACCACGCAAAAACAAAACAAACCACACTACAGTCAACACTATAAATGCAAGAGAAAAACAAGTGAAACTCACCACAGCATCAATCGACTACATTTCCGTGAGACAAACAAGTCTAATTATTGCATTGCCATTACAAAACCTAGCTTTTATACAACAGAATCAGAAATCAAACTTACCAAACAGTCGAGTTGCGATAGCGGTTCTAGGGTGTTCGGTGACCCAGGGTTGGTTATGTCCCATAGTTTGACGCATCCTTTCCCCCCTGTATAAGCATGTCTTGCCCCATTGCTCAGTGATAGGGCGACCGCACACACCACTTCGCCGTGGGGTAATGAGGCCACTTGTCTAGCCGAGCGGGGAATGCCTGGCCCTATGAGGGCGTCCGTAGGGAATGGAACGGGCTGGAGTGGACCACCGCATGTGTGGTATGAGTATGGGCTGGAAAGAAAGAGTTGTTATGTAGGTACGGTTTTTTTGTTATGCCTATGACGTCGACATTTTAAATCAGCTGGTCGGTATGTTATAGACAAATTGTTCACAAAAGACAATCATGGCAAAATCTAAATAGGACTGTTTCAATCTGAAAAGCATCCATAGTCAGTGTAAAAATACATTCAGTTCGAAGAGGCCACATATCCAGCAGTAGTCCTCCTACTTTCTTCCAGATTATAACCCATATTTATACCATTGTATTAACACAATAAACTCACGGTTTAGCAGCAGCGATGCCGTTGGTCCTATGGTGCGGGTTGTCGTAGTGATTGGGGGGTCGATACCCGGGGTAGGGTGGAAACCCGTATGGACCTCGAGCGGACCCAGTCGGGGTGGATGCTCGAGGCATCTTGCCGCCAGGCGTGCCGGGCTTCTCCTGCGGAGGAAGGGATGGTTATATGAGGAGGGTTATAAAATAATATAATAAACTTATACCTACATATAACTAGGACAATAATCTTTTGTTAAGTTATAATAATAATAATAAACTTTATTCATGCTAACAGAGTTAAATTCAACTTAAAATTAGAAACTTATTATAAGTCATGCATGAAGTAACATAATCTGAAGGAATCATTATTTGATAAGTCGAACTGTTGTCCTTACTAGGTTAGTGAATAACCTGTATAAAGGACATCAGTGCCACACCCAGACGAAGAATACTTAAATTATGTTATTTCAAATACAATAACGTAATTAAGTAGACACATTATAAAGAGTTACAATTTCGAATTTGATTATAAAATGTGTAATTAAAGCTATATAAAGTAAAATAATAATAGGTACCCAATTTGATGGGAACATAATAAGAAAAATAGATAGGTAGGTAATTTAGGGAATACTAGGTATTAATCGTGTACAGCAACTTAGTAATTATCTGAATATAATAAAGTTATAAAGTAGATTTTAGTCTATTTAATTTAGTTTCACATTTGCGAGTGTCTCATACATATACTTTTGCAAAACTACGGTAATGAGACAATAACGATAAATATATATATTTTTTTATTTACGTAGGTATTACGATATAGTCTGTAAAATTTCTTCAGTTTCAAAGTATGTTAGATTTTTTAGAAATTTAGTTATAATAGTTTTACATTCGTAATGAGTTAAATCAATTAAAGGAGAGCTTGAACTTAGTTTATTATATAGAAAAGGACCAAGGAACAGGAAAAAACGTTTAGTAAAGGCAAAGTTGGTACGTGGTATCGTACATACTTTGTCTTTACGTCTCTTTGTTATTTTAGCGAAGGGAGTGTTGCGATGTTGGAGAAGTATAGTGTGTAAGATAAAGAGTTGTCTAACCGTCAAGACGTCGCAGTCTTTATACAACTGAGCTGTAGGGTACAGAAAAGGTCTGAAAGTTGCGACTTTCAAAATTGCTCGTTGAGCCACTTCAAGAGGTTTTAGTGTGGTTTTTGCTGAGCCACCCCAACAGGTAATACAGTACGAGACAATTGACTCTACTAAGGCCTGGTACACTTTCCTGACGATAGAACCATTAGCCACGTGACGTAAGGTCTTAAAAATATAAATGAGCTTGCGCACTCTACTAGTTAAAGTTCAACAGTATACGTTAGTGTGTTCGGAGATACTATATCTTGTGTAAAAGTAGGACGGAAGTCTATCTATACTATCTATACTAGACACTTACACCCTTGATTCTCTTGTCGTCCCGTAAGTGATGGTAGTTAGTAGCTATATATAGTGTGCGTAAATAAATTAAAAAAACAATATGAAAATGGCGTTCATAGTTCTGTTCTTCTTACTCCCACTTTTGTAACTGCCCTTATTTTAATACTCTTTATCTGCACGTGTTATACTTACTGATCCTTTAAGTAGTAAGTAGATATAGAATCCATATGTAAATGACTCACACTATCTCACCCTACTCGTATTTTTCAACTATCTATGTAACCGCGGCGGCGCCGGCGGCCATTTTCATATTGTTTCACTATCCACACTCGTTATACTCACATCCTTGGTGCTCTTGGCGACCCCTTCTCCTACTGTTAGTTACTATACTAGTGTATATTGTACTCGTGAGTGTGTGTTGTACTTACGTCCTTGGTGCTCTTGGGCGTGGACCGGCTGGAGGAGGAGCCGGAGCGCGAGGGCGGGCGCGCCTCCCCCCGCTCCGCGCCCTCCGCCCCGCGCGCGCCCGGGGAACCGCGCTCCTCCTGTTAATTACAACATTATGATGTCAATACGAGCACAAAACACCAACGACCACCATTATAAAGAACAACTTGTGTAGTTCATGTCACAAATTGTTCACAATGCACAACTTTTATCATCATCATCATCATCATCATTAACCTATAGCAGTCCACAGCTTGGAGATTCCTACGTCCAGCAGCTGCTATGGGCTGATGATGACGAATGAAAATACTTGGAAGAGTTTTCTATACATGGAAAATAATCTACTGAGGACCAACTTCGTGATGAAACCATTTAAAAAATAAAGACTACATCATCTCTCTCTTTGACCATAAACTGAACAGTCTAATAATCTCACCTCATTCGCTACATCTACTACTAGATCTTGATCACTTTTCTCTGCGTCGCTGTCCTGAAATGCAAACAGACTTTGTGATATTGCTTTGTAAAGTACTAACAGTTGTGAAAAACCAAATATTGAAGCAACAAATTTTGATCGGTCTACAATAATGATGCAGGATACAAAAAGGATTTAGTTGGATTTGACAACTACGTACAGTTCCCCAAAATTGATAATGCACATAGAAATCTTCGTCATTGTTCGGCAACGGTCGTATTCCCGAGCGTTAGAAAACTATTATGTATTTAGAGTGGTTAAGTGCATTTTCTTTATGAAATTTTAGTAGAATTATGTAATTGGTGCTAAAAGAGATAATTGATTTATCAGTAACGAAATTTGATTCGATAATTCATAATATTCCATAATATTAAAATTTACTTCGAAAATGTTACAGTAGGTACTTTTCAAGTGTCTTACTGAAGCTGATGTAAAGATGGATGAACGAAGGTTTGAATAACACAAGGTTTATATTATAAAGAGAAATGGATTTCAAACACAGGTTTATATTAAAAAATTTAAATCTCAGTTCAAAAGTATTTACAGCACTGATTATTTCACATTAATAAAAATGTTTACATTAAAATCTCAGTTCAAAAGTACCTATTTACAGCGCTGATCATTCACAATAATATTACAATTACAAACTTGGTCTTTTGGGTGTGGCTTAATTGGCAAAGTGAAGTCTATCAATGTGACGTATATTTTATTCTTAAATGTGCCTCATAATATGGCATCGTCAAAAATAATTTAAGTTGAAATTAAATTCACATTTGAAAAAAATAACAAGAACGATGTGTAATTGCAGCTCTTTATAATTCCACAAAAGTAATATTGATCTTGACCTTGAGACCCTTGACTGATCGGTGACAGCCACCGACCGCCTAAATTGTTTTCGATTATGTGTCACATGATATTGACTACTATTTCTTTCGAACAAGGATCAAAATGCAAGTGCTTTGTACGATTCAATGATTCGGGTGTTTCCGGGAATACGACAGTTTGCGAAGATTTGCATGGCGCATTATTAATATGGGAGAACTGTATTTTGTAAGTGGTTTTAGCATATTATTTTTATTCTCGGAGTTTTATATCAGCTAATCTTTCTTTTATGGGGTTTTATAGGGGCACAATCATTTGACAATCGATATGCAAAAATAAATATAGAAACCCAGATCATAGAAAGGGTAGGTAATAAGAAGGATATTTACAAGTGTCGCATAGCATCCGTACCGTACACACAACACACAACTCGCCAAACGGGAAGCAGAAAGTAATTGACAATTTAATACACTTGGCAAATGGCATAATGTTATGATAGCTATTTCTACTGGCAATAAAGTATAAGTAATATCTTATGATATCACCGGTAGTTTGTTTGTATGATTAAGGTAGAAGTAGTACGCAGTAACATTACTTCATCATGAAAAAAATACTCCATTTTTTTCACTTTGTCAATATCGGACATGTGCGAGAGACATACTCAGCAGTCAGCACTCTTTTGTTAAAAAATATAGACTACATACTACTATTCACACAAATGCCAGGCGTATTAAAACTGCCAACTAAGGCTGTACGCGCAAGACTAGTGACGGTTGAGAGATGGCAGCACCGCCACCGTTAAACTATGACGATCATCAGACATTGGTTGGGCTCAAATAAGTTAGTACAATGTGCACTATGGGCTAGGACTTAATACCACTTAATGCGACTTCGCATCGTTATATAATTATAGCACTCCTAGGTATTCCATAGGTGAGAGCGTAACGTAGCGCCTGTCATGGCGGTAATTCAGTTTTATGTACGGGTAGGTACTATAACAAGTCTAAAGAGCGATTTACACTTCAATAAGTACAGCAAACATTTAGTTCTAGGTACTGCTCTTATTGAATTGTACCTAAATCGCTTATAACGGCCAGCCATCGCGAAACCATCAGTAGCTGCCAGTTTAAATAACTATAACTATCGATAGCTGACGATATTTATTTGAAAATAACTGTCACCTATCGATACATAGTTATTGAAACTGGCAGTAGCTCACACACACACAGCAGATATAATACGACAGATTACAGAAGCATCACATACACTGCACAAGCTCACATGACTGTGTACCTTCTCTTCTTTCCTTCGCTTCGCGTCCAGCGGCTCGGGCTCCGGCGAGCGAGGACGGTACTTCTGTTCGCGCTCGTGCGGTGAGACTGAGCGACGCTGTGAGGGGAAAATGGGGGTTAGGTTTGGGTTTTGGAGCGTAAGCTCCAACTTAACCTCCAACTAGGCCTTAAGGCCTAGTTTCACCATACTCTGTTAGATCATTAACACCACTGTTACATCATAACAAGGGATTAGTTGTTGACTTTTGACACAGCTGTCAAGAATTTAAGATGGAAATGACGTATAGGTTATTTTATTTTAGATAACACTTACAATGTAACAGAGGTCTTAATTATCTAACAGACTATGGTGAAACTAGGCCTGAGTCGATGGGGTAAGAGTTTAATATAGATTTCTTCTTCTGTCTGTTTATTAAATCGGCAAGCTGAACTTTCAGTTAAATATGCAGATACTTTTGTTCGCGCTCATGGGGTGAGATGAGACTGAGCGAAAAAAAAGAGGTATTTGCGTTTGCTGGTTAAAGTGTTCAGAGGTTTATGTTGCGTTTGTAACGTGTTCTAGAGTGGATAACGACAAGCTAGTTGCTGAATCAGGTAGGGCCAGAGCAGTGTTGTGGAGCTCCTTGTTACCTCTTAAAAATGTTTACCTAAGTCCAGCAGTCGACTAGTACGGGCTATTGATGATGTTCGTGATCCTGGAAGGCTTAATACCGACTATTGTGTAAGTCCTTGGTAGATAAATCTGTCCATCAGTGGAAGATTATTGGCCGAATATTTTTTAAATCTTAAACATGAGTGTATGTTTTTCCAAGTAAGCCTTTAAATGGTAGAAAATTGCGTTGGTTTTTAACCGACTTCAAAAAAAGGAGGAGGTTCTCAATTCGTCGGGATCTTTTTTTTTTTTTTTTTTTTTTATGTATGTTCACCGATTACTCCGCCGTTTATGAACCGATTTTGAAAATTCTTTTTTTGTTGTATTGGGTTGAGCTCCCAGGTGGTCCCATTTTTTTTTCAGAATTTTATCTCACCCCTAAGGGTGGGTAAAGGGGTAAAAACAGGGTATGAATTTCCATTTTGGGCACATATTAACCGATTCTAATGAAATTAAGAACGTAAATATAGTTCTTATAACAAAAAAATATGATGGTGACCTTGAGCTGATCTGATGATGGAAACGGAAGGCAGTCAGGGGAACTCCTCAACGGTATATAGCAACTACTTCGTGTTTAGGCTTGAATGATTCGTATTGATTAGTAGGACTTTTTGGTATCATTTGTACCTTACTTTTGATTGAAAGTTATTACAAATAAACTAAAAACTATTAAATAAAATAATAATTAAAAAAATAAAAAAACCGACTTCAAAAAACCACTAAAATGTAAGAAATAATTTAAGGTTTACACAAATTCTACTCGTATGAGACAGTACAAATATACCTAAGCAGGAACTGTTCTTTTTTGAAGTTGGTGCCATATTTCTTCAGATTACTTTGTCACCGCACCAACATCAAAAAAGAACAGTTCCTGCTTAGGTATATTTGTACTGTCTCATACGAGTAGAATTTGTGTAAACCTTAAATTATTTCTTACATTTTAGTGGTTTTTTGAAGTCGGTTTTTTTATTTTTTTAATTATTATATGTTTGTAAATTTCGACCACTACTGCTTAAAAATTTCCTTTTCTCACCTGTTGCATGCCCCTAGGCACGTGTCTCTCATCATCCCGGTCTCTTGGGGGCGGCTGCCCGGGCAGCAGCGGGGGCGGCGGCCCGCCCATGACTGGAGGCTTCACGTCTGGAGGGGGCGGCAACTCTACCTGTAAGCGAGGTTGGTTGAGTGGTGGTTTCATTGTAGGTACAATAAAGTATTTTTTACCAGATCAGATATATTGTAAATAATAAACTATATTTTTATAACATAGCATCAGCTTAAAAAACATATTTAAATCCGTTCCTTTCATACACTAATATTTAATTACATCCTTCCTTTTGGCCAGGCCCAGGCCCAAAGACTCATCCCAGCCCGATTTACCTCAAACTGGAAGTCGGTAGTGGTTGGATGAGAAATGCTAAGGACAGAGCATTGAGGTGGTTCTAGTGACCTAATGAATAATAAACGAGTGTTCGATGCTAATGAAAACAACCACACACGCAGCCGTCAAAACAAAACTTTTAGCTTCCCTACCGCATTGCACAAACTGAAATGCGAACTTTCCATTATTAAACAAATTAAAACATTACCTTATGCGCCGGGGGCGGCAAGTGCGGGGGCGGCGGCGGCCCTGCTCCCGGGGGCGCTCCGAACAACAGCGCCCCCGCGCCGAGGAGCCCCCCCGCGCCCGCGCCGTGCCCCGCCAGCCCCGCTTGAGCGTGGATCTGTTGCTATAAAGAAGAGGGGAATGTTATAGTATACGCAAGATAAAGGGACAAGTGGGGCTATAATACTGGTGGTCATAGGAATGGAGGCATGTCGATGTAGTGTTTACTTAATTGTTTTTATGCAGTAAATATAGTAAACTTTTATACACAAAATAGCAAATGGTGGTGAGCCTGTGAGTGGAAAAACTGAGTGGGAAGACGGCTGTATACAATGACATTGATATTGCTAGAAGAAAATTTATAAGTTATCAAGAAACAAGTATTTACTATTTGGATACGAGACATACGAATCGAAGGTTAAGGATGTCTTACGTACTTACTAAATTTTTGTTTCATAATGTTATAATGTTTTTGGGGAGACAGAAAATCCATATTTATTTTGCGATGTTAAACAGACGAATATAATTATAATTATGTTCCTGCGCACACTAAATAAGTAGAAAATGAACGCCCATGCTAAATAAACTTACACAAGTGCAAAAAAGTCTTCATTGCAACTGTGCAAACAACAACCAGAAAAACATTAACATACATTGAGGTAGTAAAATAATGTTAGTTCTACTAAATATTCCATAAATATGTTTATGCAAATGTTAGTTAAATCACATGATTACATAGTGTAGCAGCAGTAGCAAAACAAAATAGAAAAATGAGTCATGTTTTTTACATGACAAATTCAATACAATCAAAAAGTCATTAAAAACCGTAGTTGAACACTTGTTTGAATTAACCAGTGAGTAAATAAGGTATGTAAGTAATAATTTTGAATCAAACTATTGTTAGAATAAAATTATAAATAAATAACTATTGTGATGTTAGAACACACAGTGCAAAATTAAAGCAGGAAAAGCCAAACTTTCAGATAGTCAAATTATTATTTAAATAACTGACCATTATGATTATAATATGTATAACATAAACAACCGCCTAGAATGCGTTGAAGCCTTGCCTATGCAAAGTTTTTACAACTTTTATGTGAATTTCAATGTCATAGGGTGCAATGCAGTTCCCAATTTCTGGTTAGACACATCTAAGCCCCGTATATCACCATATAGTTAGTAATTTTTAATAAAGTATAGGTAGGTATAATTTTTATAAGGATTGAATTACATCACTTTCAGTGAAAAGACAGGTGAGGTGGTATCTCCTGGACATGTTGGCATGTTATAACGGTGATATAACCCACCAATCACAATACAGCTTTCTAGCTACACAATTTGAATCTGTGGCGCCATTTGCAATTTATTTTCTGTGGAAATCCCCATAAGAGTACAGGTAAGTAGAGGCATATAAAACGTGAGTGGTAGGCATGTGAACAAAAAAATAATGTTAATCACAACACATATAAAAAAACTCGTTTTTTTTTAACTTACAATAAGTTGTTGCAGACCATGCTGCTGCTGTTGCTGCTGACAACATTCAATAAAAAAATGTATTTTCCACTGTTGTGTTCCAAATTCAAAACCACATACAGTCATACATACATGATTACTATGTTTGAGGCTAGCTTCAACCCCAAAAGGGAAATTACATTCTTGACTTTTATTGCAGAGATATAAAATATAAGTAGGTATACAGCCTTTAGTTACATTGATATTCTTGTTGCTTTATAAGCTGTGATTGTTATAAATATAAAAATAATACAAATGGAATATTCACAAGTGTGTGCTTAGGAAATATTACTGGTATTGCTGTTTAATTGTCTTTCAGATAAAAAATGAAAGTATAGCACATAAATTGTAATTTATTATTATGATCAACTTTAGTTGAGATGAGATAGAATTTAATTTCAAAGCTATATTAAAGAGAGTTAAACATAAGTAATGTGTACTCAACCAATCTAAAACCTATGTTTAATGTTGCATTACCGTAAAATCAGTATTTTACACTGATGCATAACACAATGGAAAACAGTATAAAAATAACAAAGAGAACTATATTTACATATACAGATTAAGACTAAAATTAAGGACTACAGCATCCTAATAGGAATGGCTAAAAATAACTGATTCAAATTACAAAAACCACTGAATATAGATGCAGGATTCCTCTAACCAATCAGCATAACAATATATAACAAACACAATACTGTAATACTTACTCCGATTATAGAGTTAAGTTCGGACATGGTGACTTGCTTGGCCCTCTCGATGGCCAGCGAGACCTGCTGTTGGTGTTCCTGAGCTAGGAATGGCAATACTTGGACTATAATTGCACTCAGCCGTTTAGCTATTTCTGTCTGCAATTAAAAGTTTTTTGTCAGTATATTTTTTCTGTTTACATGACCTATTTTTACTCAGCTTTCATGTAATATTATTATTTATATAGTATATTGAGTATTATCATTTTCAATAGCATACCTGCTTGTGCATTTCAACATTCAATCCGTAAGACATTTCGTAGTACTGAAACAAAATGTCACCAAATTAATGATCATACAAAATGTTATTTCTACATGCATAAATCCTTCCATTATGTATCACATTATTTACCATCACATAATGCCTCTGCATTTCTGTTTTCTCGCTGGCCAGCTTCTCACACTCTAGTTTTAAGCTGCAAAAATGAAACAAAAGTTAATGATAATGACCCACTTACAAGTACTTTCTAAATATTTGATATTTTACTATGACTATGTGGCTTACCTGTGATTTTGAGCTTGTAGAAAGTTAAATTCTTCTTTAATTCGTTCTAAAGTGTCACCTATAGTCAATTTTATGGGTCCCGATGAGGGCTGCGGTCCCTGAAGCACAAAAAAAAAAACAATTATTCCCAACAAATTATATTAAAAGTTACTGGAGTGTTTTTATTTTTCTATTGGTACTTTCAAGGATTATTAGCCTAAAATGTGATCAATAACGCTATGGACAGTTGATAATGAAGCAGGTAAATACGAACCCTGATAGCGGCAGCCGGGTGCCGCGTCGGCGTCGGGTACATGCTTGCCAACTGTTCCAATGTTTGTACACAAACTACTCCGTCAAACTATAAACTTTACGCTACACACTAGTAATCCTAGTGAAATCACGAACATGTCAATAAAGTCTTCCACTGCTATAACACAAGAAACACTGTAAAACTTGATGGCGCTAAAACAGACAATGATATGCACAAACTTTGATACAAAACTTTGAGCCTCTCAGTCATTATTTCAACGATAATAAATGTTAACTGTATTGCGTAACAAACTGCAGATATAACGCGACAATTTAAGTTAAAAATACTGGATTTTAATGCTTTATCAAAGCAAATATTCAACAAAATTCCATCCACGCCGTAATTTCCATTTACAGCGTTACCAGACGTCAAACATATATTAATCTGTGTACTTGGCCGAGGAAAAGGCGATTTTCTAATCTGTGAATAGCCTGCTATACAATGTAATAGTGATGTTTACTAACTACCTACGGCCTAGCAAGAAAGAGTCACCACGCTACTATTATTAACACATGGCCACCCAAGTATTGTTTCCCATAAGCTAATTAAAAAAATTAAAAAACCGACTTCAAAAAACCACTAAAATGTAAGAAATAATTTAAGGTTTACACAAATTCTACTCGTATGTGACAGTACAAATATACCTAAGCAGGGACTGTTCTTTTTTGATGTTGGTGCGGTGACAAAGTAATCTGAAGAAATATGGCACCAACTTCAAAAAAGAACAGTTCCTGCTTAGGTATATTTGTACTGTCACATACGAGTAGAATTTGTGTAAACCTTAAATTATTTCTTACATTTTAGTGGTTTTTTGAAGTCGGTTTTTTAATTTTTTTAATTATTATTTTATTTTATAGTTTATTTGCAAAATATGATCATGACTTTAAAGGTGTAATAAAATAACCGTTTTCTACTTTTTTTTGCCAGGCTGTATACCTACACCGATCGTTTTACAAAGCTGAGCTACTAGCCACTCGCTACTGTCCATTGTAGCGGCAACAAAAATACAGTACAGTAGTTTTTTTTGGTAGAAATTATTTTTCTATAGTCAGGCACCTCAAAAATGGCAGTTAAATAAATGGTAGATTGTGGGGCAGCTGTTTGATTTGTTGAATCGGAGTGTTTTGAAATAAAATATTTTTGGTTGCTTTGTTTGAACAACCGCGTGAGACAGTGTATTTTCAATGATTATTCTTAGAAGGAAGTGCTGTTCATAAAGTGTTTTTTATTGAAATACAAGTTATATTTTGCGTCACAAAGAGAACCATCATGGATTTCAAAACAGCCGTATTCAACGCAGCGCGAGATGGAAATCTTACCCGATTGAAAGTAAGTGTACTTATCTAGGTCCTTGTCTCCTTTTCATCATTGTATCTAGATTATTCGTCTTATCATTAGTAACTCCAAAGTAGGAATCATGTCATTTTCATAACCCACCTTGCAGATGCCTAACTGTACAGTACAGTTATTTTGCAAATTTCACTGGTTTCCCGTGAATTCCCATGTGTTAAAAAAGTGGGTCAACAGATACCTGAAAATTATTTACTCTATCATACACACACAATAAAGCATATTTCATGAATGATCGATAGATCGTCCTGGCTATATAACCTGCAACACGATCGATGTTTTTTTTTTTAAATAAAAATACCTCTGCTATTGTAAGATGTCTTATAAAAAAGGAGGGGTAACCTGTAAATACTAAAATAACAATAACTCTCCCATTAACGTAATGCTGAGAGTATTTTTGTATTATTATCAATGAGAAATAAACCACTCACCAAACATAACTTATAATCATACTTTCGTTTAGGATGACTGTTAGGAACAAAATTAGGACTAAACATAAAGTGGCATAGGACACTTCCTTTTCAGTATTCTCTGCTCTTAATGTGTATGCTAAGTCCAGAAGGGGCTTAATATTAGTATGTCTATGGCAATATGGCGGTCTGCCAACAGGTCTGGCTCCCTGCCATAGCTTACCTTCCTTGTTTGTTTTGTGGTATGTTTGTTTACATACCTATCCTACAAATTTACTTTTAGACAGCAACTGGTTTAAATACTTTTCTAAATAGGGATTGGAAATCTGCATTCTTTGCACCTTCTTTTAGTTTGTTGATAACAAACACTACACAGAGAAAAGAAGAAAGTGAGGGTGGACAAGCGCGTATAAGGAAAAGTTGAAAGGTCTAGAGCTTGCCCCATTTCATGTCCAATTAAGATTATCTCATTAGAATTCCGTGGATAGAAGTAGCTTGCACCAGTCAACAACTTCTAAATTTTGCTTATATAAAAATCTACCAATCAATCAATGCCATGCCATATGGCTGATTGATAGTGGCATGGAAGAAGATGCACATGATTAGCAAATGGCTATTTGTATCCAGCAACAGACAAGTTTCTAGTTTCTGTGAAAATGGAGCTATAGCTAGCTCCATTTTCACAGAAACTAGAAACTAAAAATAGCTTTTTTTCCTGTTTTGTTACATTGTGGTGGCAAATAATGTCATATTATTCTATTCTAGCTACTACTGTGGTTTACTTACATTAATAAAAATAAATCATCACAGCAACAGAAAGTAGTGTTGTGAATGCGAGTAATGTCTTGTCAACAGAATAATGTTGGTCATGAAAAGTTCAATCACCTCACTGGAGCATATCCTACATAGTGCATGTTATCTTGCAATTGTTGCACAACTCTTGCTTGTACATAATGAATGCACTTTTGCTAGTACATTGCCTGGTAGGTATGTAAACATACTGTTGTGTTAGATAACTCAAATGCTATCTATCTGATAGTCACTGTTTGTTTGATGAACTCAATAATATATAAAAGAATTAAAAGATAATCATTCCATATCTTTGTCATGCCATTATTAAATACATACTTTTAGAACATAATTTATACACATAAATCACAGAATAAATATCAAAACAGTCACAATAACAACAACAAACAAAACTGCTTACCTACACATATTTTCCAAGCCTAAAGTTAAAGCCTGTGGAAGTCAGGACAGGATCATATAAAATAAATATGGAATAACTGCCAACATATACATAATTATAAAAGAAAACCATTTATGTATGAATTACAAATACAACATTATGTATAGAACATTTATTAATTAAATTAATAATTATTATGCTTCTGTACAAATTTTACCTGTTTTAACATGCATGGGTGCACCCGATGCAGTCCTATCATGTGATTCCACTACTGGAGGTTAGCTCTGCATACTCCTTACTATTCTTCGTCAAGCTATGCTACATCCTGTGTGTGAATAACCCCAGAACAGACTTTATTAATTTGAACATACATTCAAAGGTCTTTATTAATTTAAACAAAGATTCTAAGGGTTACGGCTCACAAAATTACGATCGTGTGGCCTCACACGATCGTAATTTTGTGAGTTGTGAGTCGCGTATTCTGGCAGAAAAGTGTGCGCGGGGACGAGGACTAAAGGAAAAGCCGGCGGGAGAGCATTGACCCTATTCCAGATTTAATCATATACTTTGTGTATTATAAACACGAATTTCTACAGCGTTGGCTCAACGACGTCAACAGTGTAACACGGAAATATACCTGGCTGCTATTTATCACTGTCGATGTCGACTAGGTTTTAAATTTTATGTGCGCAAGATTACCCAATGACCTTCATTCTTTTATCTGTTTATTTAGAATTCGATTTGGATGTACATGTCTACAGATAGTAGTGGGTTCGTACATATACACGCACTACTCAAAACATCAATTGTTAGATAAAAAACTTAGACTGAAAAAATATACAAAGAACTCCAGTCACATAAATATAAAAAATAAAAAAGACGATGTCTCGTGAGTGGCACGTTGGCAACAATTTCAACATACAGTCAGGAAACTAAATTCATGAAAAATCGGTCGGTTTTCCCTTATTCGTCGTTAACTATAGCAGAGCGATGCTGGACATTGGATGCGATAAGGTCATTTGCATCCAGTTCTTGCAAGAAACCCTTCGCCCCACACCTGTCTCGAGGATAGTTAGGTAGGTACATAGCTATTATATTAAAGTTACTATAAGCCGCTTACAAGAATTACTAGTAAGGCGTCGAAAGTGTAGCTCAACCAAATGAAAGCTAAGCTGTAGGTTTGTATACTTAATATGGTGATTACGAATAATATCTCCATAATATAAACTATAGTCAGGTGACTGCGGATTTCCCTCGCTGATTTTAATACAATGCAGGTGTACATGCGTCTTAATAATGATTTTGAAAGATGCGATTAAATAATATCCTGTGGCCACGTGGTCCTATCAAGGACTTTGTGGTCCTATTGATCGGACCATAGACTTAATTTTACTTTGTAAAATATAGCATGAGCCCTCTCCACAAATACTGTATTACATCATCATTCATAACATCGCCTCATTGTCTAAGTATAACGTCGAACAAACAAATATTTCGCTTGTCAGCTTAAAAGTGCGTGCGTATTTGGAAGGTATTTCCTTCATGAGCCCTATGACAGTTGTCAAATCCTAATCCTAACTAATATTATAAATGCGAAAGTAACTCTGTCTGTCTGTCTGTCTGTCTGTCTGTTACGCTTTCACGCCAAAACTACTGAACGGATAGGAATGAAATTTGGTATACATATGGTCTAGACCCTGGGAAAGAACATAGGCTACTTTTTATCCCGGAATTCCCACGGGAAAACTTTTTAAGGCGAAGCGAAGCGCGCGGGAACAGCTAGTATTTAATAATAATAACTGTATCTGTCACTGTCTTGTTACTTTTCAAGGGATATTGAACATTCACCAGGCATAAGCATATAGTGAAACTATAAAGTCCTGAAATTAAATGAGGGCACTGCTATCTTTCATGTAGCAACCCTATATAGCGAAACATAACTGACTTTGATACTTGAAATTTTGCCTGTTAACTTCCTACCTATTTATGTATTTTAAAAACAACTTACCATCCACAAAAAAACTCTTATACAAGCTAGAAGGTGTTAATATGAAGGCTAATAGTGAAACCAATAAATATTTATTTAGATAACGTTATTACAACTGTATAAAAAAACTGGATCTGACGAAGGGCACACATAGTAAAGACATCAATTTCTCTTTTTGGACGGTCAGTTCTGTTTCTTCCAGGAGTTATTAATGTTCCATATTTTGCCCTCTTTGGCACACTGGTCCGATATATCTATAAAATAAAATAAAAAAATCTTTTTGAGTTACACAATGCCCCCCAAATTCACACAATGTGAATTTAGTATGTGTTGGATAAATATATTTAATAAAATAAATATTATATAGGTTTTTGCTCACGTGAAGGTTCAAGGTCCAAAGCTCGGCGTGGAGGGCCCTCCCGATGCTTGAGTAATCTGTTTTAATCTTGAGGTTCTCACACACAAAATCACATGTCCACTTATAATCGTATACACAAATATAATGCCTAATAGTAGCTGGTAATATTTAACCGAAAATACAAATATTGCGAATATCGAGACCGCGCCGAAATACAAGAGCAGATAACCCGACGAGAGGCTGCCAACGACTGAGTAGACTGTCAAAAATAAAAGAACCTACCCACATACAAATATAAGAACCTACCCACATACAATTATTAAAGTGTTCGTCGGTACCGAACAGTATGTAAAAAAAAAATATATCTTCAAGTATCAAAATGTTAAGGTTTGACTCAACTGAAACCACATGAAACCTACAATCAGTGGTATGTAAACAATGATCGACTTGGGCTCTAAACCTAGGTTTACCGATAAATGAAGCGTTGGTACTAATAAAAAATGAGTTATTACAATTTGTTTAATGCTACATACCCGTCATAGACGCTGTACGAGCGTAAACATCCTCCAAATTCGACAAAATGTGTCCAGCTTGATGTTCCGCTAAACATTGTATTATAACTCGATAAATAACTTCACTAGCTTGACTACGAATATTTTTCTTCATCTTCCTAATGGCAACCAAGCGTAAATTGTTGCTTTTATCTAGATTATCCTTATAATTAATAAGAAAATTCAAAAAAACAGCCAACCGCCTATTGACATAAACAATTGTTATGACTTTTATGTTTCTTTTCTAATGGTGCCAGGCTCCTGAAAATTTTAGTTCCTCAAACATTAATTTCAGGACTTTATAGTTTCACTGTATCTCCCTGTCAATCAAACGTCATAGGACTCTTGCTATATTTTACAAATTATAAAGATGGACAGCGACAGTATACGATATTATGTGGTCGTAGTGTTAACAATCACAAGTTAATAAATAATCGTAAAAGTATCCTTGATAATACCCCCTAATTAGTAATTACTTTCTAAGAATAAAACCACTTGTCTTGTTTAGCAAGTGCTCCATTTCCCACAATTATCGTCCTGGTGTAGCTGCTAGTAATACCTAAGTTATTCACTGTGCAGTGTGCACTAATCAGAGTCTCTTCGAGTTTCGTCTATTTATAATTTACTTACTCGTGGATTCAAAATGACTAGCAATTATTATGGTTCTACTCGTAATGTTTTCCACTTTGGCAAACCAACCAACTTTTCAATACAAGAAAACCAAGGATTCAGAACAACAGAAGTACAACGGTATTCAGTAACATTAAATCCCTGTTATTCGGTGTGTCTCTAAACGCGTGCAAATATTAGCTGCTACCTAATAACCAACTATGTTAAGTAGCAGCTATGATATGGGATCATATCCTTTTATTCCCGTCCTCTTGGAATGAGCCCACTTCCGCGTTTCATACAGAAATGCTTTGTTGCTGTGTCACCCACTGCGGCGCGGCCGGAATTATAAACAAATTGCGAAATGAAGAAACAAAAGAGTCATGGATCATGCGTTATTATTATTAGCCAAACCCTTTGGAACCTTCGTTTTGTTGTAATCACAATCACATCACTGGCTTTCCAAACTCTAGGTACTACAAATAGGTTAGGTAGTTCCTGAAAAATATTACTCGGTATCGAGATAAACCACTGAACCATCAGATTTCTGTAGTAAATCTTATCTACATAGTAAGAAAACATACATGTTTACTGTAAACGCCAAAATTATAACTACGCCAAAGCTTTGTCCATGTTTGCGTTATCCCCCCGCCTTTATGTTAACTTAAAGCCAACAAGTCCAAAGCACGTCCTGAATATATTTATATTTATTCCTCTGATTCACCGAGACATCCTAAGTCTTATTGCACTTTAGAAGTCTGTCTTTGTATTCGCATGAGTCACCGGGTCATTTGCCGGATCTAAGGCGGTTTATTTTTGTACAATCGCCGTTACTCGGTTTTCTAACTGGTTAATTAGCCCGCGGAGAGAAAACGGGACCGGTTAACTTACTTTTCAATTGAATGTGTCTATGGTATGGTGATTTTTCGCCTTACTTTGAATTGGTAGTTCTATGAACAAAGTCTTTATTGCTTCCGAATCTTCTTGTAACTGCTTTAGGACGATTTAATAAGGAAGAGCAAATTCCGTCACGTCACAATCAATATGTTTCCTTATGGCCTGACCAGCTTTATTCTTTTAATTGTCCTCACCTTTTTCACACTTGGTCGACTGCCAAAAGGCCCGTTTAACGTCAATTTCAGCTTTATTTTTTAACCTGAACGTTAATGGGCAAAGTGTTACGACCTGTTTATAGGCTGGAAATCATAAAGTCGATGAGAAATACGTGGATTAATGGGGGCACGAAATGATGCTTTATGCGTCACGCAACACGACTTGAATTCTTTCGCCTGGAGGTATAACGGTGCGGCGAGGCTGGGACATACAGTTCAGTTCAGCTGCTTCAATTTAGAGCGAATGTTTCTAGAATCTTCTAGCTAGCGGTATAAACTCATTACCATAGGGTAAGCTGCACAAAGGTGGACAGACACAAAGCGCATTATTGTCGTAAAGTAATGTTCTGCGCTCATAGGCTGAAGTCATTACAAAATGGTTACACCATTGCGGCTAAAGCTATTGCAACTGAATGTGTTGCAATGTGATCCGTAGTCTTTCGTTTATTGCATTTCGGAAAAGACAACATGACGTAACATACGCCTACTCCTTGACTACATAACTTGTACTTAAATGCCCATTTATGAATTTTTACCCCTCTCTTAGAAAGGGCTGGTTTCAGTTTGCTTACTTGTACTTAAAATCTTTATTCGCTAAAAGCTTAATCTTAATTTATTTCTCAAAACGCAATAATATGCGCTGTTTGTCGTAATTAAAAAACAAACTATGTAATGTAAATTTTCCACACCCGCACCCGGTAGGCGTGATCTAGTGTGTAGATTTATATCAATAATGATACTCGTTTTTTAGATTAGGGCGTGTAACATTTATTTGACTAGTCATACACAGAAGTTATAAAAACAAACGCGTGTATTTTATTCAGTTATTAGTAAGCGAGCCAACTAGGTTGTAGATAAATGTATCGCAATTTCATATCGCAAGTGGAATGACTTGTTTTGTTACGTCTTTGCCGCCATTAGCATATCGACACCGCCGCCGCGCCGCGCCGGTTATCAAATATACTAATGTAGATAATAGAAATCGTGACGATAAATACTCGTATGGCTGAAGAGAATTGCGAGATTAACGCCGGGTTTTTGAAGGTCGACCAATGTAACATTAATACTACATCAATCTGCGAAGAGGGTGCATAGCTGCATACCCTTTAGTCATCTCTTTATTTGTATTATTATTAGCTAATCAATCAATAAATTTCACTCAAATCCGTTCAGTGCTTTTACAAACATCCATACATACAAACTTCGTGTTTATATATTAGTGGTTTGGGAGCTGTACGTCGCTAACCGTGATTCTCTGTGTCAGCTTTGCACATGAGAGCTTTCTGACTTAACTGAGACTGAGAGCGGCTCCACTCCAAGCATATCTTTCCATAGCTCGTAAGATATAACCGGTGCTGGCGCAGCCTAACTGTGCATTCCACGTTTCGGTCGGATTCTAGGTACCAAAAACTATCCAAAGTGCTAGATAAATTTCACTCACACAGTATTACAAAGTAGTATCTGCCCTTCCTCCAAATTAATTAATCAATTTGATAAATCAAATCAAATGCAGACCTTAACATCGCATGATATAGAACAATTTCTATAAGTAACCTATTTCTTTTCGCAATAAGGCCAAAGTCGTCGGGCTGTTTATCTGTGTTCTTTGTCATTGAGGTTTAATTTATCTATTTCATATTTGTTGCAGGTAAGTTGAAACTCGATCGCTACTTTTTTGCACTTTTTACACATCGGTAAGTACCTACACACTGACCTATCATCTCCTTGGAAATAGCCGGGCTATCCTTATCTATCTGGCCTGTAAAGGGCAGCATATATGTAGATCAAACTTAAATCTTAGCACGCACATAGTAAGATCTTTTATCCATCAGTAAAAGCAAGTTGAGGAAGAAAAAAAGAATAATTTTGAATTCCGAATGGACCTCAACCTACGTCATACTACGTAGGGCACAAAGACTGGACGTAACAACAGCTATCAAGGCGGGTGGCGCTCCGAGCGCGGAAGCACCTGTGGCCTGCGCGTGCTTTGACCAAATTGGGACATCGCCGCCGCCGCCGCCGCCTGCCCAGACTCCTTGACTCTGTGACCGAGTCCGCGCTGTGTATTCTCAGCCTTAATTTGGAACTCGTTTGAGTTCTATTTTCGAATTATAAAAGTGGCCAGCATTCAAGTTATTTTGAATATCGAAGCTTAAATTTATTCTTGTTTCCGCGCCGGTCAAGTGATTATTTGATCATCTATCGTAGGGTGCGTTTACATTACATAATCACTGAGTAAAACACATGTTAATTAATCTATTACTACTGACAGTTGCTTTTGATTAACGTTAGTCATAACTCAAATACCTAGTTAAAGTAGTTCGTCTAAACAATACTTCCTAGAACAATGATTGCGCGTGTTTTTTATAAACACATATTTATCTAACAATTCAGAGTGACAGACAAAATGATCTACTGACGCAATGATTGCCAAGGTATTTTATCATTCACGAAGTAACAATAAACGTGTTGGATTAAATAAATAATTATTAAATAGGAAAGCGTTTATTAGTTTTTCCTTAAAAGGCTTTGCCTCATATAAGGTAACTACTGGATATTATAACCGTTTGAACTGATTATGCGGAAGAATTCTTTATGACATTAATATCTATTTGTCTTGATTCTAGCAAAAGATAATCCATAGCATTAGGTTTTCAATTGAATACGGTGTTATGACCAATGTAGGTATGATATCTTCATTGATAAATAGATTCATAATTTGATTAATTATATTGGCCAATAGACTATCATAGCCATTTAATAAATTGGTCTAGGTATATAAAAATATGTTTAAAACCTAGTGTTGCAACACTCTCATCTGTTTAGAACAGATCATATCTGTTTCAGAATCGTTTAAATGCTGCTTTCAGTTCGTTTTACTAGGTTTATTTATTTTATTTTATTTTTATTTTATTTTAAATGGAAAACTTACAGCTATTTTGACAAACACACTTATATATAATAGACAACAGAGAGCCAATTACAAGTTTTCACTAAATACAAAAAATACAAAAATATTTATTTCTTTAGCCATAGGTAGGTAATCAATTACAAGGTTGGAATCTCCTTTTAAGTGCACTAAGCACCTGTGCCAGAAGAAACCGCTCTTTATTAACATAAAGGTGTTAAGTTTAGGCTAAGAGTAAACATAACATTTTGTGGTAAGTACTTAATTAAGTATATAGTTAGCTAAGAGAATAACAGAAACACTTATCAGGCCTATGTAAATGATTTTGGTTTGAGTTTAAAAGTGAGTACTGTGTGTGTGTGTGTGTGTGTGTATGTGTGTGTGTGTGTGTGTGTGTGTGTGTGTTTTGAGTGTGAGTGTGTGATTTTGAAAATTAAATATTGGTATAGTATTATATATTATATATACCTATGTAACGGGGTGGCTTCGGGAGCAATGAAAGACGATGGATACGGATACTATGAACTATATTCAATTACTGAATGATAAGAGTATTGAAAGTTATGACGCGGATACCTATTAGAACCGCCCAGAAGGGACCGCCGAGGCGATGCGCTCGTCTGTGCAAGTTAGACTGCACTCTTGTAATAGGTACCTGGCCCGAAAACGTTCCAACAGAGGAAGCAAATCCGTGCGCAAAATATCTATAGAAGAGTGAGTATCTAAGTGAAGCTCGATACAAACAAAATGTTCTTCGGCCCATATAAGTTAATTCGTAAACGAAACCATACCGCGATGTAGAAACGTTACACCAGCGCCATCTAGTTTTCACTATGGGAACTAATCTTTTCGTTACAGGCTCCCCCTCTGTCCGGAAAATCGTCCCGATGCGCGGACAGTTTAGTTGGACGTGTTCTTTCTAGGTCTTCCCCGTCCTCGCTTCTGGGTTACATTTGCAGATGGTTCTGTTTGTTTCCTTGGTCTTCCGCGACTTCTTATGGGTTGGATAGGAGCAGGCAGCGATTCTCTTTCAGGTTCTCCTCTGAATGGTTTCAGTGCTGAGGCGTGATATACGCCAATGACTTTATCCGGGAAGGCTGGGTCTGCAATTTCGTATGAAGCAGGGCCGTGTCTTTTGAAAATTATGTATGGGCCATCTCGGCGTGGAGAAAATTTTGCCGAAATTCCACGAGCCGCTCTGCTGATTGGGTGAATAGTAGCTAGCACCATATCTCCTGGGTTGTAGGCTACACTCTCATCTCTGGTTTTGTCCGCATACTTCTTTCTAGCTTCTTCTTTATTTTCATGAACCTCCTGAGCTATTTGAAGGGTTCTTGCCATATCTCGCAACTTTGGCGTAATCTCAGGTATGAAGTTCTCAGTGGCTACTATTTGCTTGAAGTCATGTACGTTGTCTTCAGGGGTCCGTAATTCTCGTCCAAACGTTAGGTATGCGGGAGAGAATCCGGTTGAAGAACAGTTGGCTGTGTTCATCGCGAATCGGATAGTAGGGAGATGTTCAGACCAACTTCTATGGTTTTCTCCGACTAGTATTGACAACTGCGTCTTTAACTCTCTATTCTTTCTTTCTACTGGGTTTGCCTCGGGGTGATAGACTGGGGTGAAGGTATGTTTTATTCCGAAGTAGTAGGTTACTTGCTGCATTACGGCACTAACAAATTGGCTGCCATTGTCACTTAGAAGCCTTCGCGGGACTCCGTAGCGTAGGAACACTTCATTAATAAGCACGTTAGCGCAATTTTCTGCGGTAGCTTGATGTAATGCAAATAGTTCTATCCACCTGGATGCCACGTCTTCGATTATCAGTATCCAGGTTTTCCCATCATGGGTTTCAGGTAAGGGACCAAACAAATCAAAGGAAACTATCTCAAATCTTCGGCTTAGTGGGTTTGTTTGCAATAGTCCAGTAGGTTTTGTATTTGAAGGTTTATACCTTTGGCATGCTAAGCAGTTTTTTATGTAACTATCTATATACTTCCGCATTCCTTTCCAGAAATATCTTTGTGAGATCCTGAGAAATGTTTTCTCAACCCCATAGTGTCCGGCTCTTGCATCATCGTGATATGTGGCCAGAACATTGGCCCATTCGTGAGATGGCACGACAAGTAACGCATCATCGGCTTCCACATATGGACAGTTTCGGTACAGTAACCCATTGTGCATGAGGTATCCTTTATTACTCCAGTACCGTGCGTTTTCATCGTCGTCGTTGGATTCCAGGACAGTTATGATCTTAGCGACATCGGGGTCCTTTAGTTGCTCTATTCGGATGTCGGCAGGGCTACGGGTAGGCATATCTACGCTCACCGTGCAAATACCGCATTCTGCAGTTGTATCAGGTGTGCAACAGGGTCGTGACAGCGTGTCAGCCACTACGTTAGTTCTGCCAGGTGTGTATTTTATGGTTATATCGAAAGCCTGTAGTTGTAATGCCCATCGAGCAAGTCGGCCCGTCGGGGACTTTAAGTTCATCAACCATTTGAGGGCTTGGTGATCGGTTACCACTATAGTCGGTACTCCTTCTATGTAGCCGCGAAATTTGGAGATAGCCCAAATTACTGCCAATGCTTCTCGCTCGGTGGTAGTATAATTCCTTTCAGCAGACGTCAGTAATCGGCTCGCATACTCCACGGGGTGCTCGTCTTCACCCTCCCCCTGTACTAAAACTGCTCCGATGGCATAGGAACTAGCATCAGATTTTATGATGTAGGGTTTAGTTAGGTCGGCCTGCCTCAAAACAGGAGCCCTTTCAGAGTCTCTACATCCGTTGAAGATAGCTCTACATGTGTTGAAAGAGCCGTCTCTCTTCGATGCGAGAGTTGTTAACAGTTTCTCGAACTGCTCCGTGGATAGATTTACTGTGGCCATTTTTGTCGTCGTTCCACCGGTGGTCGCTACCCTTCCAGACTTCGTTACGTATGTTGCTTTTTCAGCCCTCACGTTGTGCGCCAGTTTGTAACGGGGTGGCTTCGGGAGCAATGAAAGACGATGGATACGGATACTATGAACTATATTCAATTACTGAATGATAAGAGTATTGAAAGTTATGACGCGGATACCTATTAGAACCGCCCAGAAGGGACCGCCGAGGCGATGCGCTCGTCTGTGCAAGTTAGACTGCACTCTTGTAATAGGTACCTGGCCCGAAAACGTTCCAACAGAGGAAGCAAATCCGTGCGCAAAATATCTATAGAAGAGTGAGTATCTAAGTGAAGCTCGATACAAACAAAATGTTCTTCGGCCCATATAAGTTAATTCGTTGTTAAATACGAGAGTAAAAGACGGCTGCTCGATTGACACTGACCTTTATTTCAACTAACGGTGTTAGTGAAGCGGTGACGTAGCACGCGCCTTATCTATTACTAGGTATAAGTACTTACATACCTAATATCCCTCCACCAAAGCTTACAACTAAGTATAATAATATTTAAAGGCTTGCAAAAACTAGAATAATTTCCTATAGTCAACTCTAGGTATATCTCTTAATCCTAATCTAGTACGGGAAGGGACAGGTTCGCGTGTTTCCTCATCGGGGGAGCGCGGCCGCTCCGGGGACTGGTGTGGAGTGGTAAACTCGACATCATCTGTCGGTGCCTCCTGGTGAAGAGTGGAGGCCGAAGCCCCGGGCTCTGTGCTAGGACTATTAAAGTGTCCAACCAACTCTTCCCCTTCTCTAAACGAAAACTGCGTGTTGTCATTATCCAGGCTAAAATCGTAATGTTCGTTTAGAGATTGCCCTTTATACTTAAAAATCTGATTTTTATGTTTCTTTACTAAATTTTTGTCAACTGAATCCCTCACAAGATAAATAATCTTGCCCAGCTTTTCCACTATTGTTCCTCTTTTCCAAATGAATTTATTATTGTTTAAATGCTTCTTGTACATGACGTCATCGCCAGCGATAAAGTCCTTCCTAAGTGTACCACCTCGATATTTATTCTGTAAGCACTGTTTTTCATAAACTGTATTAGTTAAATTATTTGTCGGGGGCGGTGACGGTGGAAAAATGAGATCGAGTCTCGATTTCAGTTCCCTGTTAAATACTAATGAAGCTGGAGATTGCCCTGTTGTGGTATGCACCGAATTGCGGTAATCAAAAAGATACCTAAGCAACCTATTATTTATACTTTCCGCATTACGACCCTGTAGCAAAGCACATTTTATGCCCTTTTTTACGACTTTGACGAAACTTTCGGCTTGGCCGTTACTAGCCGGGTGGTATGGCGGAGAAGTGAGATGTTGAATTCCGTTTAGTTTACAAAAGTTTTTAAAACAATCTGATGTCATGGCCGTGCCGTTATCACTGACCAGAGTTGAGGGTATCCCGTAGTGTGACATAAAATCACACAACTTATTTACCAAATTGGATGACGTAACATTATTCTTCATGTCATAGCATTCGACCCATTTAGAATAGGCATCGACAATTACTAAAAACATCCTGTTATCGATTGGACCGAGAAAATCTAAATGAATTCTATCAAACGCTTGTTTCGGGTATGGCCATGAAACAATAGGTGAGCGCGGCGGCGCTGGCCGTAAACAAACACAAATGCTACATTCTCCTATCATTTTATCTATGGCTTCATCGACTTTAGGAAACCAAAATTTGGATCGTGCCAATGCTTTCGTCTTAACGATGCCTAGATGTGAGGTATGCAGTTCGTCTAAAATTTTCGAACGTAAAACTTCCGGCAATACCACCTTATGCCCTCGTAATAACACACCATTTTCGAACGAAAGTTGAAGCCTGCACAGGTAATACGGTTTCAAACTCTGGTCTGAAACTTTTTTTGGCCAGCCCTCCTGCACGTACGTAACAACTTTACGTAGCACTGTATCACGTCCAGTCTCAATTGATAAAATCTTGTGAGTAACTGGCAAGCTACCATCTATGACAAAATTTACATAAGCGGTAGTCTCTTGTTGCGTGGCCCCGAGGCCGAGCGACGACTTGCTATCGTCACGTGCACAACCCGGTTCTAAGGGCGCTCGTGATAAGAAATCTGCGCTATTATGTGCGCTGCGCACATATTCAATTTTGTAATTGTACGCAGATAAAAAAATTGCATATCTTTGCAGGCGGTTTGCTGAAACCTCCGGCACTCCGTGGTTTGGTCCAAAAATTGCAACTAGGGGCTTGTGGTCCGTTCGTAGAGTAAATGGCTCCGATCTCGCGTATAAAAATTGGTGAAACCTACGTATTCCAAAAATTATGGCCGTTGCCTCTTTTTGAATTTGAGAGTACTTTTTCTCTGCCGAATTTAGAGTGCGGGAGGCGTAAGCCACAGGACGTTCCAGACCGTCTTCCCCTATTTGAGAAAGAATTGACCCTAACCCAAAATTTGACGCGTCTACTGTCAAAATTATGTGAGCATTAACGTTAAAATGAGCTAATGTTTTTTCCGAAGATAACTCATTTTTTATTGCACAGAAAGCCGTGTCATGTTCTTTTAACCACGACCATTTCTTATCTTTTTTTAGTAAATCGTACAGAGGCGCGAGCACGGAGGATGCATTTGGTACGAAATTACGATAGTAATTAACTAGTCCTAAAAATGATTGTAACTGATTTACATTTTTAGGAGTGGGCGCCTCCTTAATCGCTTTAACTTTATCAGGAGATTTCCTAATGCCGTTTTTATCGATGATATAGCCCAAATACGATACCTCATCCTTAAAAAACTCACACTTATCATAGCGTAAGGTCAGTCCTGCGTCCTTGAAACTTTGTAAAACGCGTCTGAGTCTTTCCATGTGTTCCTGCCTGTCTTTACCCGTTATCAATACGTCATCTAAAAAGGTTAATACCCCCTCGTGCCCAAGAATGCTCTCCATTACCTTTTGAAATATAGCTGGTGCTGAAGAAAGCCCAAAAACTAAACGCTTGTATTTGAAAAGCCCTTTGTGCGTATTAATGCATGTTACATTTTTATCATCTTCAATAATGCATTGGTTATAGGCGGATTTCATATCCAACTTTGAGAATTGAACCCCACCATGCAATTTAGTGAAAAGCTCTTGAACTGTTGGTAATGGGTATTTTTCAATTAACAATTGTTTATTTAGGGTTTGCGAATAGTCCGCACATAGCCGAACTGAACCATCCGACTTTAGTACCGGGACAATGGGTGACGCGTATTCCGAAAACTTTACAGGTTCAATGATCTCAGACTCAACTAACCTATCAATTTCCTTATCTAACTTCTCTCTCAATGCAAAAGGTACCGGTCTCGCCTTTATAAATCTCGGTTTCGCATCTTCCTTCAAGTGCAATTTTATTTTATATTTATTAAAACAGCCGAGGCGGTCTGAAAATAAATCCGAATATGTATGAATTAGCTGTTGGAGTTCGTTATCACCTAAACTAGAAAGCTCACAGTACTTTATTGAAGATAATTGAAGTTCGAATGCTGATATGAAATCACGGCCTAATATCGGTGGCCCGCCGTTTTTAATTATGAAAACTTCAAAGTTAATTGTTTTGTTCTCGTAAGTTATAGGCAAACTAACACACCCTAAACATTTAAGTTGGTTTCCTGAATAACTCAAAAGGTTTTTGTTTGTTTGCCGCAATGGTACATCACTGAAACACGAATTATAAGTTACATCAGAGATGGCCGTTACGGAAGAACCACTGTCAATCTCAAACTTCATTAGCTTATCTTTAATCAGTACAGTTTCTGACATAGGAGTACCGTTTCGACAACGAATATTATACAAGTACTCACCGTCATCGCCCTCGCTTACATTGTCTTCGCCGACATAATTTACTTTATTACACATTTTGCGTAGGTGACCTTTAGAATTGCACTTTTTGCACTTGTACCTAGCGAACCGGCACTCGCTAGTTTTGTGGTTTTTGCGTCCACACACTGCACATTTCACTCGATCTGTGTCGGGTTGCGATTTCGACACTCCTTCTATTTTAAAAAGAACGTCGCCGCCGCCGCTGGTCCCCGCTGGTGCACTCGCCGCCGCCGCCGCGCGCGCGCACCGCACGCTCTCCGCCTGGTCCACCGCCGCTGACAATGTCAGTTCCTTTATGTCCAAGGTGAAGATTTTCTCGCGTTCAGGTCCCGCTGCCATGCCCATCACGAATTTATCGAGTAAGGCGTCCTCTAAATGTTTAAAGTTACAATGAGCGGCGAGGCCTCTTAAACGGACCGCCCATTGTGCGTACGACTCCCCCTGCTGTTGTGACGCGGCGTAGAATTTACTCCTTTCAGCAAATCCGCACCGTTTTGGTATGAAATGGGCGTCCAACACATCAATAATGTTTTGGAAGCTCACTTTGTCCAACGTATTGGGTAAAACCAAATTACTCGCCAATTTGAAGGAATCGTCTGTGAGTGCACTCAACAATATGGCGCGCCTCTTAACTCCCGATTTATCGGATTCTTCATTTATTCCATTTGCCAGGAAAAACTGCTCCAGTCTACTCGTAAACGTAGACCAATCCTGTTGTTGGTGGTCGAAACTGGAAATATTTCCGACAAACGGAGAAAATGCTGCACACATTGTCCACACAATTATGTTAATCTTTGAGGGTAGGTACGCGTCCCGTCGCCACTGTTAAATACGAGAGTAAAAGACGGCTGCTCGATTGACACTGACCTTTATTTCAACTAACGGTGTTAGTGAAGCGGTGACGTAGCACGCGCCTTATCTATTACTAGGTATAAGTACTTACATACCTAATAAACGTAAACGAAACCATACCGCGATGTAGAAACGTTACACCAGCGCCATCTAGTTTTCACTATGGGAACTAATCTTTTCGTTACACCTACTGTTTGTAAATACATAATTTTATACATATAGATACTTATTACTGGTCATATTCAAGAAGTTTTTCAGTTTCATTATAATTTAGAGTTTTTAACCAATCAGTGACTGTGTGTTTACACTCATGATATAACATTGGATATATATTAAGGTGTTTGTTTATGTGGTTGTAAAGATGGGTTGATTGACTTACATACTGATTTCTGGCGAAAACTGTTTTTGTTGTTTGAATTTTAGCAACAATATCCTTCCGTCTTTTATTTAATAGGCTCGAGTCATATCCTAATGATACGTGCTTTCTTAGTAAAGTATGTAATACATACAGTTGTCTTACTGACAATAGATCTGCAGTTAGGTAAAGGTCGCGTGTACTAAAACTACGCTTTTTAAAATACATGACTTTTAGTAGTAGTCTTTGTGCTCGCTCAACCTGAATAAATTTAGTTTTTAGTGCACTTCCCCACACAGTAATACAGTAAATGATTATAGATTGTGCCAAGGAAACATAAATATTATTCAGAAGATCTTTATCTGCCACATGACGCAATGTTTTAAAAATCCAAATTAATTTTCTTATTCTAGTTGAAATTACTTCTACGTGTGAATGCCAGGAAAGCCGCTGATCAATCGTAACACCCAAATATTTTGTGGAATTAACTTTTGTTATTGATGGACAATTGCAGTTTAGGTTACCTACGTTTATGCAGTTGTGAATTTTAATGTCATATTCATTATCTGGTTGTGTATTGTTATATATAGTAAAACACATATAGTTAGTTTTTGAAGTGTTGAGTGTCAGTAAGTTTAGTTCTAACCACCGTGCAATAACGGCAAGCCCTCGTTCAGCTTGGAGCTTCAAACTGTCCCAGGAGTCCCCAGTGAAAACTATAGCGGTATCATCTGCGTAGGAAAAAGCTTGAGTATTATCTAATCTTATATTACATAACTCATTGATATAAATTAAGAACAGTGTTGGACCTAGCACTGATCCTTGCGGGACACCGAAATTTACACTAGCATTTCCACTTAAAGTTTGCCCTATCCTTACTCTTTGTTTTCGTTCACTTAGGTAATCCCTGAAAAGATCCAAAGGAGCACCCCTCACTCCAATCTTTTCCAGTTTTTGCACCAGAATGGGAACAGAGACGGTGTCAAATGCCTTTTTTAAGTCCAAAAAGACAGTCAAGCATTTGCCTTTATTGTCAAGCTGTTCAATAATCTTGGATGTCAAATCTATTACTGCATCTTGTGTAGACTTACCCCTGCGAAAGCCATATTGTCTATCAGAAAGTATATTAAATTTATTTAAATATGTTATCAATCTATTATTTATTAATTTTTCTATTATTTTTGAAATGGAAGTCAGCACAGAGATGGGTCTATAATTGTTGACATCTTCTCTGTCCCCACTCTTGTGAACCGGAGTAATAATAGATTGTTTTAAGAGTGAAGGGAATACTCCTCTGGCGAAACAGAGATTAGCCAAGTGAACAATGATGGGAACTATTGCTTTAGAGGCACTTTTTAGAAACATTGCAGGAATATCATCCCATCCAGAAGCGCTCTCTGATTTGAGTCCCATTAGAACTGTGTGCACCTCTTCAGGGTCAGTGTCTAACAGTACAAAGGATGACGACTGTGGTTGGTCTTTAAAGCAGGAACTGAGGTTGGGCTGTGAGTTACTTGTTTGAGTAATAGCATCTGCGAGATTGCTTCCTATGTTAGCAAAGAATTCATTGACGTGGTTTGCTGAATCATGTGGGCAAGATTTAATATTGAGCAATTTGGTGTTATCAGTTTTAGACCTTCCTGTGTGTGTAATAGTTTTTATACTATTCCACAGACTTTTAGATGATCGTTTTGAGTAATATAGTAACTTTCTCTCATAGTCTCTTCTCTTTTTAATTTCTTTATTAAGTTGTTGCAAAAATTGCGGTATCTTCTATAGGTGAGTTTTAGTATTTCATCACTGGTATTAGCCCGAAGTCTTTTTTGCATGTTATTTCTGTTCCTAATACAACGTAAAATCCCTGTAGTTATCCATGGTTTAATGACCCGTTGTCGCTTTGGAATGTGAGCATCATAAGTGTTGTCTGTAAGAGATTCTTTAACTTTATCAATTAACATTTGAGTGAGTAATTCTGGATCATCACAAAACAGCAAACTAGTTAAATTTTTATCAATCAATGACATAAGTGCCTTATCGTAATCTACAATCTTTTTAGTTTTATGAGATTTATTATTAAATTTTTGTTTAGCAAGACACAAAAGAAACGTCACTAGTACACAATAAAATACAATATAAATTTGTCTTGGAGTTACACATACATAAACACAAAGAAACAGACCAATATAAGAATACATACCTACATCTAAAATTAAATTAGGTTATATAATTTAAAAAACTAAGAGAATGCTTCGTAGTTAACTTAACCTTAACATTGTGATATATCCTCTACCATAACCGTTGCCACTAAGCCAGTGATGCCACGAAATTACGAACGAATGCCGCCCTAACAGCCTTGAAACTGCTGTGAAAGATATCGATATCGTTGGACTCGCACAACCTATTGACCATGATACTAGCCCTTACTACAAAAGAGTTGTGCCTGTAGTTCGTACTGCATTGAAGCACATGCAAGATGTCTTTTTTACGCGTCAATCTCTCTGGGACTCTAAGTTTAATGAGCTGCAACAACTGGGGGCAGTCTATTTCACCTCTGGCGACCTTAAGCACAAATATAGCGTCTGCCACAGATCGCCGAAGTTCAAGAGGTAAAAGGTGAAATCGCTCGCACCGGTGCTCATAGGGCCTATAGGGGACCTTAAACTCTTAACTTGACCTTTAACTTTATGGGAAGATGAGTCTTCGGAAAAGGATGCTCATCATTCACTAGGTATTCGCTTGAACTTCTGATGGTAACTCCGAGATAAATAGTAGCCTTAGAGTTAAGTTTACCATATTTTTTTTAATCTTATTTGCAATCTTAAACGATGGATCGATTACTTAATAAGTTCATTTTTCCATCGGCTCGTTGGTGTTCAAAAATAACTGACGCGTGACATCGACTTGGGTCGATTGGCAAAGAATCGGTGCGTCCACGAATACTATTCGATGCACTCTCGAGAGGTGAAAGTAGTTGTTTGAATTATTGAGGTCATAGGTTGTATTCAATGGGTGTAGCTAAAATACGCCTGTAAGATATTTATTGATAATGTTCCTGTAGTTATCCTATCTACGTTTTCCGACTCATACATATAATCCATGTATGTAGGTATATGCCATTATATACAGGGTTATTGGTAAGTAGACCGGATCTTTTCAGGAGGTGATAGAGGAAGGCATTTCCAGTCGATTGAACCCTATAATGCATTATCCGAAACTTAACCATTTACAAGATATTTAATATTTAAGTTTTTTTTAATTTTTTGCCAAAATTTTATGTTTAAAACCGAAAATAAAAAAAAACTAGCCATATTTCAAAAATTGTTTTGCATAAGTAACACTTTAATAAACTAATTAAAATAAGCAAATGTGCATTATTCGACTTAAATTAGACACAATACATCAAAATAATTAAATATTTTTTAAAAATATTCAAAACGCAAAACAAATAAATTAAATTAAAAAAGAATTTCATCATTTTGTGCACTTCAGCTTAAAAACATTGTCAACTTATAAGCTTTCAAATAAGATAATTCAATATCAAATTAGATTTAGATATCACCAAGATATGGCCAAAATAACCAGCACAGACGTACAAAATTCAACAGGAAAAGTAACAAAATTTGCCCAATTTAAAGGTAAAAAGTGTGATTGTTTTCAGTCCTGTTAACTTTAGTATGGGAACCCATGTTGAGTTTTCTCCGCTTTCTATGGTTGTTTTGGCTATGGTCGTTTTTGCGTTTTGAATATTTTTTTAAATGTTTAACAATTTTGAGGTATTGAGTCTAATTTAAGTCGAATAATGCACATTTGATTATTTTAATTAGTTTATTAAGGTATTACTTATACAAAACAACCGAAAAAAATATTTAAATGTAACAATTTTTTTTATTTTAGGTTACAGACATAAAATTTTGGCAAAAACTCAAATATTAAATATCATAGAAATGGTTAAGATTCGTATAATGCATTATAGGGTTCAATCGACTGGAAATGCCTTCCTCTATCACCTCCTGAAAGGATCCGGTCTACTTACCAATAACCCTTTATAATTATGTCCAGCGCGCCCTGGGCAATGAGCGACTGACGCTATTCTGACTGGCCTTTCACGACAAACCCTAGTCGAGTCTCGTGTTATTTGTCACCGCCGGTACGCAGATAATTAATTGTTTGGGGTTGTTAACTGAGATAACATTTTTCAGTAAAAATGTGTAAACACAAACATTGCAGGTATAATAAATTTATAACAATTTGCCATAGACCTTGACTCACGTGATGACGCCAAATATTTAGTAGCAAACATGTATTTAGGTGAATTGATTAACTTTCTAATGTTTTGTGAATTTAATTAATACATAGGTACAGGTTTTATACAGATATCCTATAGCTGATTTATATTAATAGGGCATAATACAATTATGTCTACCTATTTTATTTTCAATCGCAATTAGGTAAATAAAGTTACTTTTCATTACAGAACTTTATCTTACATTTAGTTATTATCACTTCAAACGATTTCTTACTGAAATACATTTTTTTTTCTTAACACAAACGAAAAAGTTAATTGATTCCATAATCTTGTCATTTTCCCATGATAGGGTATTTAATAGTATTTATTAATAGTTTTATCAACAACATATGAAGACAAAAGTCTTCAACCAGTGCGTCCTGCCAGTGATGACGTATGGTTAACGTGACCATACGTCCCGCTTTGGGCGGGACAGTCCCGCTTTCAAGCTGTGCGTCCCGCTGTCCCCCGCGAGGGCAAAAATGTCCCGCTTTCATAAACAGACCATACGATACCTAAATTTTGTAACTTCACCCATATTTCCTTTTTTTCTTTTAATCACTTGAGACAACTACCTATTTATCTTCTTATCACTTACTCACATAGACTACAGGGAGTAATATGAGTCCGAGTTTCACCGAGACTAAATTTATCTCGCTCACCTACCGATTCCTAACAAAGAAGATATGCGTGGAAGTGCACGTTTTCCTAAAAAGTAATCTGTTTAATACAGAATGAATTCTTTTATCAATGCGAAAATAATATTATATTAAAATATATAAGATGCACTATTGATAAGAACTTTAAATTAAACTACTCAAATTATAAAAAAAAAATCTAAGTATGATGTTTGATAATTTTGTAGCGTCTGGTATGAGAACACCAAAAATTTTTTCCGTATTTGTAATACCGACTATGTACCTAATTTACTAAATATAGTTATAACGTTTTTTTTTAAGATTGAATAGATATAATAATCACGAAGGTTTGTTTTTACGATTGTATATATTGTATACGATAAATAAAATACAGATTTATTATATCACGAAAATATCAAATCCGGACCGAAAATATGGTAATTCGTGATTTGTCAAAAAAGAAACGAACGTTTCAAAATCTTTAGAACCAAAACCTAAAGAAAGCGTTTAGGTGTCGAAAAAGAAAGCGGAGCGAAGCAAAAATAATGTTAAATTGTTAACTAAGTTACATTCGGGGATTTGTGTTTTCGGAATATTAAAACTTCGGGATTCGTTATTTAAACAGTTCGATATAATAAAAAAAACGTATATTTAAAACATCGAAATTATAACATTCGAAAAATTTACTTTGGTTGTTTTAATAAATCTGTTGTTTAAAATTTATTTTATCAGCTTTTCGTAATTCGGAAACTTAAAATTTACTAGAACTATGAAATTCATAATTTAAAAAAATCTTTATTTTCATATTCGTAAAAAAGTAATTCGGATTTATGTAGTGTACCCGTCTGGTATATTTATAAAAAGATAGTAAGCACCTAACTATACCAACTTTACAAATATAAAAAAATGGTCATTCACCATTCATGCATCTCTTTCACATTTCAGTGTTTCATCGTAGGGATTGAACTTTCAATTTATGCACTGAGCAAACTGAGCAAAAAGATAAGAAGATAAGAAAGAAAGGTAATATATGGATATGAAATTCCGCAGGTGTCCCGCTTTGACAAAAAAAATAAATGGTCACGTTACGTATGGTGCAGAGACGTGGACACTGACGGTAGGACTGGTCCACCGATTTAAAGTCGCTCAGCGTGCTATGGAGAGAGCTATGCTTGGGGTTTCTCTGATGGATCGTATCAGAAATGAGGTTATCCGTCAGAGGACTAAGGTTACCGACATAGCTGTCAAAATATGCAAGCTGAAGTGGCAGTGGGCTGGTCATATCTGCCGAAGAACCGATAACCGTTGGGGTAGACGAGTTCTCGAGTGGAGACCACGAACAGGCAAACGCAGCGTGGGACGCCCTCCTGCCCGCTGGACTGACGACCTTAGGCGGGTGGCGGGTAGTGGTTGGATGAGGAAGGCCGAGGACCGAGTGTTGTGGCGCTCCTTGGGAGAGGCCTATGTCCAGCAGTGGATGACTATTGGCTGATGATGAATAGTTTTATGATTGAAAATATAATTTCAAGTACAAAAAATAACCGATATTGTTAATATTACTGGTTGAACTTAGGTCCGATACATTTTTATATCCTAAGCTGTGTTAAACAATAATATACAGACCAGTTTGATGAGTAAGATGACCTTTTGTCGAGTGATACATACATAATACATATTTTTTATCAAGTATATTCATTACTTACAGGACCGGTTGCATTTAGTTTACATTAATATTAAACGTACTAGGTATTTATTTATAGCCGAAACAACTTCTACTTGTACGCAGTACCTTTTTTATTTAATAAATCTGTAACGTTAACTTTCCTTGACCCGAAGTTGGATTTATGAAAATCAATAATTTTCCATGAATTAATACAACTTCAAAGGAAATGCCAATTTAAATAAGCACTCTCTCAAGTACCTACGCCGCCTCCGCCACCGGAACGAAAATAAACCTTGATCTCTACTTACAAGTAGATCGCAATGAACTTTGACATAAGTTGATCAAACTTAACAAAATTATTATTTAATCTGCGAAATCCAAACTTAGTGAAACATATTTTTTTTACAATACCATTGTCAAAACTAGCTTGCATAGGCGATAAGCGCATTGCCCTCAAAAAATTGTTGCAATCCCGATAATTTTTTTGTACAGCACATGCTGAGTTAGAGCCATTTTACTGGCACAATATACAATACAATTATTGTTATTATTATCTTCTTCTATAACTTAACTGTACCAATTGATGTTGTTTTGTATTTTTGATGTGTATTTTGTGAGTAAGTAAGGATGTGTCTCTGTCTATGTCTATGTCACATTGGAGACTTTATATAACATTAAATGTACATTATACAGCGTAGAACAAGAAGTAATATTTACGAAAACAATGTAGTATCTCCATATATGTCCGAGGTAGCCGAAGGTCGGTCGGGTCGCAATGGGTTTTCCGTATAATATCGTAAAAGGTCAAAATACGATTTGTAAAGATTATCGCTTACATTGATTTATCGCACACATGGCCAGTAAAGAATGAAGTGGCTGTTTCTATTCTACATATTAAGCTGCGTACACACCGGGCCAACGAACGCCCAACGAACGCCAACGGTTATCCCAACGATGGATATTTATCATACATAATACAGGGCAGATTGCAGAAACGAAGGCCCGGTGTGTACGCAGTTTTATAGGCATATTTATTATACCTACGTGAGGGATGATTGAGAGTATTGAGACAGCTGAAAAACATCCTACACCCACCATTTGTGCCTTTAAGTAATGTTAACTCAAATACATTCCATATTAACACAAAAAAATATTGTACAACCATCACAGATGATTGAAAATGGACATGATTATAATGATTTTGGCAGCGTTTAGCATATATCTATAATATCTAATATAGCTTTCCCGTGGGAATTCCGGGATAAAAAGTAGCCTATGTTTTTTCCCAGGGCCTAGACCGTATGTATACCAAATTTCATTCTAATCCGTTCAGTAGTTTTGGCGTGAAAGAGTAACAGACAGACAGACAGACAGACACAGTTACTTTCACATTTATAATATTATTAGTAAGGAGATCAATGGTACGGAAGCCCCATTGGTAGAAGATCCAAGAACAAATACCAAAGAAAACCATATTTGATAAGCTATAAGGGACCACTTATTATAGGAGTTGTTCGGCTGATAATTAAAGGATATGTTAAACAAAAGAAAAAAAGGTATCGCATTATAAATCAATTATGCTACGCGAGCGGACAACAGCATTATCAACATCGGCCTATATTTACCGCCATTAGTGAGTGACGCATTGGTCACACCCACTATTATTTTCCTCTGTATTTAACAAAGAGGTGTCATTGGAGTAACAAAAGGCAACATACAATTCATACATCATTCGATCAACTTTCACTTACACATTGATGATGTGTTTTTGCTGTTGTTCATACGTATTGTGATTAAATTATGTACCGAATTGTGTTACTTGCACGTATGAGTATCATTACCATTAATGAACGTCATCATCATCAGCCCGAAATCGTCCAATGCTGGACATATGCCTTTCAAAACGAGCTTCACAGTACTCCGTCCTCAAAATTCCTCAGCGAGCCTTTGTATTTGAGTTAAACTAAAGCTACTGACCTAAGTATGCTATGACCTAATACGTTGTGATAGGTTTGAAAAACTAGTTTCAAAAACATGTTTTTTTCTTCCTAGGTGTTGTGTTTCAGTCACGTTCTATTGAATTTTTAAGGAGTTCCGCAATGTTCAGTTTTTTTCATTATTTTACGCACTAACCGCTTTTTATATGCTCACGTTTAAGTATCTGAAATACGATCTTTGTATGAGCATAAGGTAAGTATTATTACTTGATTAAATAGAGATAATTTAAAAAATACAGCTGTAGAACATTATTAACTTGTATAATGAGCACCACACATAAACTGTTCTACTGTTGCAAAATATTTATTTTTGAATATAAAAAACCTACTCCATTTAAACATAAAAATATATTTAAACATCTTTATAAATAATAGTAATATGAATGGTAATGATAACTTATCATATCACTTTCAATATGGACTATACCTACTTTCAATTTGGATCACAATTCATTTAGGTACGAAGGTGACAAAATTCGCAATTTATTTCAGTAATCCTGATAAGTGTGATAAAAAATATGGCGATTAGATATATATATTTTTAAACCCATAAATTTAAGAATAGAATACCAATAGTCGGCATGAGTTGGCACGAGGGCGTAGCATACTACCGAGATGAAGATCTACTTTTGGAGGCCTAGGATCTGATTTGTGTTATCCAGATTATGATGAAATCATTACATAAATTAGCTGAAGAAAATAAAAATAATTATACTCTGTCCATTATATTATTGGATTTTTGACATTCGAAAACCAACTTTACTTACCAGACTACCAGACATAAGGAAACGTCAAAAATACAATGACATAGTGGAAGCTCTATCTATAGTGTCAAATTCAATACATTTTGAATCTGAAAAACTTTGTCAAAACATGTTTGCGATAGGGGGCCTGAATAGTCGGGCCACCCCACAACCCGTCGCATTGTCAACAGTCATGAGCGAGTGTGAAGCTGAAAATAGGTAAAATTTATAGGTATTTTTTATAAACAAAGATTTTCTCAGTACTTACTATAACTATCAAGCAATTTAAATTATAACTTATTGTTATATTTATACCTGTTATTTCCTTAATTTATGGGTTTCCATTATTATGTTTTATTAATGGAATGGTAAATAGAATATTAGTTAATGTTAGATCGAATTTCATCATTTTTCTCGTTTATCGAACAACTAGTGGGTAGATACTTAAAGATGTCGTGCTATAGTTATTTTAATAATCGTAGACTATGTTTTTTTAGATTACCTAGGGATTATATATTTATATTTGTTTTTAGTACATACATACATTACATACATATGCACTCACGACTGTAATCCCCGAAGGGGTAGTCAGAGGTGGCTCACAAGCGAGCCACCCACTTGTTTTTAGTAATGTCTTCATATTCATTTTCTTTCGATATCTGGTTTATAAAATATGGTATGTGTATATCGCGAACTACTGTGAAATATCTAGTTAATCTACCTATTTTCGTGTAGTTCCAGAAGAACAAAACAAACTTTACCAAAACTAGTCAACATTGAAATTTCAAACAATATGAACAATATTCACACACAAAATTATACGAATTCAACTGCAATGGTTTAAAAAATCGTGAGAAATGGCATTGACCCCCATTAGTTCACGCTTTGTGCTTTGCAACCAACTGAAGCGAGCAGAGTAGAGCTATACATATATTAATACTATTTTTTATATTAAGCCCCTGTTTCACAATGCCTGGTTAGTAGCTACCTATAAGATAAAATACATGCTGTCACTCTCTGTTATTACTTTTTTGACCGTGACAGCATGTATTTTATCTTATAGGTAGCCACTAACCAGACGTTGTGAAACAGGGCCTAAATATTCAATCGACAAGCAGCATTGCTTATCCAACATTTTTTAACATGAAATCATTACGCAATAGACGTGAGATCCATGACCTTTTATTTCTTTATAAAATTATCAATAATCTTATAGACTGTCCTGATCTTCTTGAGAGTATTTCCTTCCCAATTCCTTTCAAATATCCGAGGTACCCAATTAAAAAACTAATGTGTGGACCTAAACCGCGTACAAATTTAGGCTCACATTCACCAGTAAATAGGCTATGTGATCTACATAACATTTATAGCAACAAATTGGATAATGATAATCTTGACATTTTTCACGATTCCTATTATTGTTTTAAGAAAAAAATTCAATGTATGAAAAAATGTTCTTAGTACTTATCTGATTGTTTGTTTTAGTTTTAAAGTATAAATATTTGTGTTCATACTGTGATCTCTGTACTTAGTACTTAGAAAAACCTTTTATATATTTTATTTAACTTCAAAAATTGTTAATTTTATATAAATTTTTATTTTAAGTTGTCATTGATAATTTAAGAATGTTGTGTACACCTTTAATTGGCTTGTACAACGAAATTATAATTTTAATATCTGTCTTAAAAATGTTAGTTGTATAAGCTGCTGGTGTTCCAGTTTAAATAAATAAAATAAAAATAAATAAAAACAAATCTGACGTAACTTGTATGGATCTGACGACAGTCGCTTGTGCTGGATAATTGCGCTAATGTGACGGTCGTAAGGTAGCTGTTGTTGTATTATTCATACATATCTACCAGTGGAAAACGAGCACTTTAATTAAGATACACATTACTTAGCCTTTAATTATTTTAACTTATGCACATACAATGCATGTATTACAGCACCGATTTATTTATTATTTCGTAATTAACTAATTTCGGGCATGTACCTGTATGACCTCCGCTCTATGCTAATGTTACAAATTCATACATGTTTTGAACTAACTGTAGCTCTATGTAGGGTCTTTATCGGTCGTAAATAGATGATACATGGGAAGTTACCCTGCTATAAAAAGGCACAAAATGTTGAAGCAAAATGTTTGATACAAAAACTCACGGGCAATGTAAAAGTTCCACTCACAAAATGCCGACACCAAAGGACCCCAATTTTTTCAAACATTTAGTTTTAAATTTGAAGAAAATGCCGTTTTTGTTGTTTATATGCTGATGCTCTGTTAAAAGTAATTCAATGTTGCAGAAGCCGTCATTAAGCTAGCCTTTTCCGTTTAGGAGTAATTTGGTTTTCTCAGTGGAACCTTTTCATTGCCTGTGAGTGTATTATATTTGTATGATATTGTATTAGTATGCGTGTTATTTACTGTTTTCTCACAAATGTATTGAATAACGTCGTTTGACACTAGTGCAGAAGGTCATCACAGTCTCCTACGGTAGTAGCCTCACCCATTAACTGCTGACTCTAATGATTCACTTTCCGCACTCGTATCACACACAGAGTACTATTTTCCAATCCTATTCCTTGAAAATTACATGCCACTATTGTTCCGAAACTCCTAGTATCGACACTTTCTCTACAAGCAGAAAGTGAAATTCATTCGGAGTAAAAGATGTTTGTGTGGGAGGGACCGACATTTGATATCAGCAATTGTAAGTAATGGGAAATATCATAGGATAATGATGCTAAATAAAATATTACTGTGTAAACGATATCGCCAAAGAGAAATGATTGTAGTTAAAATATTCTATGCACCATAGCAACACAGTCCAATTCATGGTAAGATATTTTATATTCGTTATTTAATAGAATTATACCTACTGTTGTTACGAGACTCTTCATCTTCCCTGCTGAAGACTGAAGGAAAGCCTGGTTGGAATTAGAGTTTTGTTCAGAAATGTTATATTAAATCATTTACATAATCGATTATTGTAGAATCTTGGCTACATACCTATCCGCTAACCGCATACCATAAGTATCATTACAGTTGTAGTAACGCTAACATAATAATATGCCTGTATTAGGGTGCTTTTCCACCAGAGATGTGCTATGCAGCTATGCTGCGAAGATGTGATATCTACGCTACGAAAATATGTGACCGTTTCCACCAATACTACGCTAGGTAGCTGTGCGAGGAAGATGCGCTACGAAGATGCGCCGCCGCAAAGTAGCTGTGCGAGAAAGATGCGCATCTCGAGCTATGCTATGTATCGATAGTAGGGAAACGACGGGGGCGGCGGCGCCATAGCTACACCACTCGCGATGGTCCATAGCACATATCCATAGCACGCATCCATAGCACACATCCATAGCACGCATCATTCCATACAAAAAACATATCTTAGTTGAATCCGTTTCCACCAGTGCTAAGCTATGTGCACCAATAATATGATTGGTGGATATCAAACGCATCCATAGCATCGTAGCATAGCACATCTCTGGTGGAAAAGCACCCTTATCGTGCTTTTCAGTTCTGAAACGCATACATGTACGTAATCCATCATTCATTCGTTTGGCATAGTTCCTGACCGTTCACTTGTCACGTTTAGAAATTGGAAAGTAATTTGCTGGTTCAGTTCAGCGCACGATATCTTTGCGAAGCCCTGACCTTGTAGGGAATTTGTTGTGTACTGACCTTGTTGGTAGACTAAAGAAAATTCATGTTTAAGGATAAAAGTAGGGTTGGAGGGTGAGGTAGGGGTATAAGGGTGGGGGTTGTTACGTTATTAGATATAAAAAATATATTTGTTTTACCGTCTAAATATTATTATTTATCACTGTAGGAGATATTTCTTTGAAAATGCTCAGCTATTTCATCATACATCTACATATTTTAGAACTTTCCTACTCTTCAACCGTGGCTTGTGCACAGCGTGCATAAATGCAGTATTTCATTGCTCAACATAAACATAAATATCTAGCGTGTAAAGATAAAGTATAAATTAGTTTGTTCAGTTGCTATTGCTCCATAGCAACGTATACTCTCTCCTCTTTCCTCTTACGTATTCGAAGCCAAGCTTCAGCTACCCATGTATAGGTACCTATGTATATGTTCCAAATACGTCACCATATTATAGAAGCAATAGTCTCATTCTGCTAACTATTATTCGTGGTAGTCGTGGTTGTCAACATCACTGTAGTTTTCGGATCGTATATCTACCTGTGTTTAGAAACTTCCACCTAACTGAGAAATAAGTTGGCTGGTAGAAATTTTTGATATCCCTGAAGTACGGAGTGCTCAGTGTAAGTTGGCCGATATGTAGCTAAATATAGTTGGCAGAATCGAAGTCTAGAAGCCATACCATCGTAAAAAATGATCGCATCACGCAACGCCTCGCGTCAACATACTCGACTACCTACGTAATGTACTACTTATGTTATAATTTTTTGGTGTGTGGTGCTAGACACCGAATAAAGACTTTTTATCTTTTATCTTTATCTTTTTTACTTGTGCACTATTCGTAATACATAAAACGTATTTTTTGAGTATGCTACCGAATTGACCATTTAAATAAGTAGGTACTGTAGATAGAATTAACTATCATCATCAGCAGCCCGCAATTGTCCGTTACATGACTTCAATAAATATTTCGCCTAAATACTACGCTTACTGACTGGCAATGTATTAGATTTAGTAGGATAAAATAATAATTAAAAAAAATTAAAAACCGACTTCAAAAAACCACTAAAATGTAAGAAATAATTTAAGGTTTACACAAATTCTACTCGTATGTGACAGTACAAATATACCTAAGCAGGAACTGTTCTTTTTTGATGTTGGTGCGGTGACAAAGTAATCTAAAGAAATATGGCACCAACTTCAAAAAAGAACAGTTCCTGCTTAGGTATATTTGTACTGTCACATACGAGTAGAATTTGTGTAAACCTTAAATTATTTCTTACATTTTAGTGGTTTTTTGAAGTCGGTTTTTTAATTTTTTTAATTATTATTTTATTTTATAGTTTTTAGTTTATTTGCAAATAATTTTCAATCAAAAGTAAGGTGCAAATGATACCAAAAAGTCCTACTAATCAATACGAATCATTCAAGCCTAAACACGAAGTATAGTTGCTATATACCGTTGAGGAGTTCCCCTGACTGCCTTCCGTTTCCATCATCAGATCAGCTCAAGGTCACCATCATATTTTTTTGTTATAAGAACTATATTTACGTTCTTAATTTCATTAGAATCGGTTAATATGTGCCCAAAATGGAAATTCATACCCTGTTTTTACCCCTTTACCCACCCTTGCGGGTGAGATAAAATTCTGAAAAAAAAAATGGGACCACCTGGAAGCTCAACCCAATACAACAAAAAAAGAATTTTCAAAATCGGTCCATAAACGGCGGAGTAATCGGTGAACATACATAAAAAAAAATATAAAAAAAAGATCCCGACGAATTGAGAACCTCCTCCTTTTTTTGAAGTCGGTTAAAAACTTAAATATAAATAACATTACAATAAACATTACCGCAAATCTCCATATTAGGTATGGAGATTTCTCTCATTCTCAAAAACATTAGCGTTAGACGCAGTGTGGTCTTTGAAGAACAACAACAAACTTTATCTGACATAAAAATATTTATTTTTTGTCATATCCAGTCAAATACTTCCCACAAGTAGGTATGGGTATGACGTGTGCAGTACAAAGTCTTCCGCTTCTAGCATAGTAATCTTAATACCTCGTTGCATAAGTCTCCGAGCTGCCTAGATACTTAACTACTAACTCTCCTAACCCATTATTTCCATAGTTTTGCTATATACATATCTATACTATGTTTCCGTTTACGTAACTGATTGAAAAGAGTTCTTGAGCGAAGGGAAGTGAGTTTTGAACGTGTCAAAGTGTAGAAAGTCGGTAATTGAGGAAATTTCAATCAAGATGGTTTCCAATTTAAATCGGCAACAAAAATAAGTTTTTAATTGTAACTTTAATTATTTTTGTTATCTACCAATAGACACAAGTTTCGCCAGTTTATAAACATTCTTCATAACAAAGGATTCTGTTCTGAACACAATCGACCTCTACAGAAATCATTTAAATGTTTAGCCCAATGCTGCAAATATATTCGCCTATTGGACGCTCCAGATTGAGTGCCCCAATAAGAACTAACCGGTGTGGAAAAGTCGGAAACTATAAAACATAAATATTACGCCATTTTAAACATATTTTTTTACATATTTAGAGCACTAAAGTAGTAAACAGGTCGACGACGTCGTAGTCTATTTTTATGTTCATAAAGTATGTTTTAACAAGGAAAATAATATGGTTATGATAAAGATACTCAGAATTCTAACGCTGTTAAGAAGATTAATATCAGTAGTGTGTTTCCTGTTGTTGTTAATTTAAATTCTTACCTATATTCCGAAAACTCTGTGACTTGGATCACAATATAGGACCAAGCCATATTAACTAAATTATGGCGTCACTACACTACTCACTATATTGTATATGTCTAGTATTTTCCTTTCGCAAGTGGTCATTACGATTGACGGTATTCAGTTCTGGAGAAATCAGGCGAAAGTGTTAATGCAGCGCGCAAGGCGAATTGTCCAATAGTTCATGATATCTGTCGTAATATTCGTAACAGATCATTATATTTCGTGGATAGAATTATCATATTCGTTTAAGATTTATGTTATTTTCATGTAGTCCCTAACCTACCCTATACTTCAAGAGCCTATAAAACGAGGTCAATGTCTAGAAGACTGCCATCTTTTGTACGCCTCAACCACCCGAAGAGAGATAAATTCACAAAGAAAGTGCCTCATCATGATTCAACCTATTAAAAAAAAACATGTGTATTTTTTGGTATACCTATATCTGATCTGAACTGCCATACTACATAGTAAATCATTATAAATAGGCCCCATGCCACTAATCTTCGGTTTGATTCTATTTGTAACACATATAGTATTTACTCCATTAGCATAAAAATCTTTTGACACGTATTTTTTAAAGTGATTCTTGTGTGAAATGATGTAATTGTGATCGTACCCTCCTGGGAACCAAGTTTCGAAACAGAAAGCCAAGCCGCAGTGATCGATTGAACCAAACCGAGCTAGGGACGAGAAAGTCTCGGAAACTGGGCTACTAGGGTACTCGGTGGCTCCTCTCCATGTACGGTACACTTATTCTTATTATTTCTAGTAAGATTATGTTACGAAGAATGTGCTAAAAAAGGGCCTGAAGGCAGGCGTAATAGAGGAAGAGCAAGGAAATATGCGTGCATTTATGGGAAAAAGTTAACTGTGATGTGAATGAGAGCATAGCATAGCAGAGTACATTGCGTGACATAACATAATCACTCGAAAAGCCGTCCCTAAATAAGGATTTAGATGTGTTAAAAAATTCAGTTATCTTTTTGGCTACTGGAGATAGATCTGTCTCCTGAAGCGTCATGTGGTCACTCTGTCATCAGACATCCTCATCCGGGTAATAATACAGGGGGGTCACCATATTTTATGACGAAAAACTAAGTTTCGGAGCACTGCTGCGCGAGCCACGACTCTGTCTGACATTGTATTAGGCCTGGGTCTCCTATTTACGCCGTAGAAGATCGCGTCCAGCGTCACGCCGTAGGCCGCGTCACAATGCTCATTATGTCTACGCGCCAACGTCGGCGTGTGAGGGAGACCGCATCAGTACATTTCTATAGTGAGCATCGTGACGCGGCCTACGGCGTGACGCTGGACGCGATCTACGGCGTAAATAGGAGACCCGGGCCTTAGACGTGCCGATTGCACCACAGCTCTCGTTCGTTCGTTTTTCAGTAGTGTAGAGTAACCCCCACCCCCAGCTCTAAAGTGAAGCAGAGGGCCCGATAACTACGTTTGCTCATTCGACCTCTACACTAGAAAATGATTTTCCTCAACAGTTACCGGCATTGCTATCACATAACTCTGAAAGACATTGAACTTTGAAAGACAGCGCTGTCCAATGGCTATTGCTTTGGTGGTATCACATAACATTGGTGAATGGTAGAGTGAACGACTGGCTTTGCCAAACTGAAAGCCATTTGACCGTAAATACACTTGTGCACTTTTTGTTTTCAGACATACCGTTGCGTTTTGTTCTCAAATTACATAATAGTTTAGATAGAAAAAAATCAGTCCAGAATAAATTATATTCATTAAATCCTTAAATAAAGATGATATCGAGCGATTATTTATCTTATAGATACTATAAGATAAATATTTATAATTTTTTTACGATAATAATTTATTTTTCTCAACATAATTATTTATAATGGTTAAACAAACCGCTTTACTAAATGTCAATTACACCCAACATAAACAACTAAGTTTTCGTAAATTTTCGTGTTTTCTTTTATCTGAAGTGTTTTCCACGTGTTTTCCTCTTTGTTTGAAATATATACGAGTAGGTATTTACTGCCGGAGCCGGATTTTATGCAAAAAGTAAGTAAAGTTTAGTTTGTACAACATATTTTCATTGTAGAATCATGCTACCTACTTTAATATCAAAATCACTTAAAATTACATTTACTAAATAACTTTCAATAGTGCACCTTTGCCTACCCCGTCAAGGAGCAGAGGCGTAGATGTGTCTGTTTATGTTAAGTAGGGTTATAAATACCTAAGGTATTTCATTATTATTTTTAAAATATGCTAGTGTCTGCCCTTTGATTTGAGACGAGCTAGCTCGGATTTTATGTGGTCCATTAAAAAATAAGTAATGTAACATATAATTTTTATTTTCAGCTGTTGGAAGGGGTTGGTTAGGCGGTACGTGCTCGGCTCGTGGAGCTGGAGGAGCGTCGGCTCCGCCAGAGGGATCGTCGCATCGACGTTGAGGAGCGTCGGCTGGCTGTGGAGACGCAACGAGTCACCGTGGAGACGCAACAACTCGCCGCCGTGGAGGAGTGACGAATCGCCTTTGTTCAGGAACGCCAACTCGCCCCCTATAACATGATATAATATACTTACTGTGATTTTTATTATTTAATTGTAATATTGCTATAATATACTGTGATTTTTATGTAGATCCAAGGTAAATTATTATAATGACTGTTTAGATAATAAATACAACAAATTAATACATACTTAACTGTGATTTTTATGTAGATCTAAGGTAAATTATTAAAATGGCCATGTTTAGGTAATAAATGCAACAAATAAATACATAATATTATAGGTACATTTTTATGCGAGAGGCCTATATAGTTAGGTGATACTAGGCCCAATTTTTTTCTGGTAAGTACATTCCATTCCCATAAAAGGCAACAGCAGTAAGAATCTAAAAAAAACAAAAAAATATTAAGATATGTTAAACAGATTTAATATGTTCCAGGGTTCTAAAATATTAGTGAATCGGTGACTTTTAACAGTATACAGTTGGGCAAGGGTTGAAAGGAATAGCCAGAAATAGACGAAATTAGTCTGTTTCGCGCCGATAAAATATAAATAACAATAATAAACAAACAAACACTCACGCCTTGTACTAATGTACTCCCTTGCGGGGTAGGCAGTAATATAATTCTATGAATACGGCGGAAAAACTTGCCTAACATATACGCACCTTTAAATCAGCTGCTTATTCGCACAACCTGCTAAATTGTAGTCGGGTGAGCCTAATTTTTTTTCTGAACTCCTCGTTGGGTAGATTAAGTGGCTCACTGCGTGCCCTTAAAATTTTCGGTTTATTGCCAATTCCCTCTTCAGCTTTTCGTTTTCCACCAACGCTATCAATAATATACCTATGTGCCATCACAACACAGACACAATCCAAACACTTAGTACCTAAATATTGAAAAATATTTGTTGAAAAACTTTGAAAGAAGTTGGTCAAGAGCAACTTCCTTCAATGGCAGAAATCGATGGAAATAATTCTTTCAAATCCATGGATATCAAAGACAGAATTGTTACGTGATACGAATTACTGTCAAAAACCGAAAATCGTTCATTCTTTTCAATGCTGGCTTTCCGTATTCTGGCTTTGCATTGACCATCATGTTACGTGATACGAAATTGACAGTTGAAAGCAAGGATTGCCTTCAAGTCAAAGACAGTGAAGTTATGTGATAGCCATGCGGTTCCTTGGCAGATAGCTAGTAGCCCAATATAAGTTTTATGTTAATTTTTCTCTGCATATCTAATTATGTTCTGGTAAACTATCCTGTGATAACATTTTATACGATTAGATCCTTCTGACGACAGTCATTTGCTATATGCTTGTTTACATTATTGTCATAAAATTGTTGAAATATATTCCTTAACTTCGTTTAGTTGTTGTTTGAGAACAATATTTTGTTGGGTTATTTCTTCATAGTCTAGATGGCATTTTAATTGTAACTCGTTATGGAAATCTTGGTATATCCTTGTAATGTAAACACGTTAACTTTGCGCACAAATTATGATTATAACTGGACCGTCTATTTTAGTTATATTTAACCAATAATGGACTGTTTGGTAATCATTTCACCGCCGACCAACCGCAATTACCTATAGAAATAGACTCCCATTGGACGCGATCAGAAGTTGTTGGCATCCAATCGATAGCAATGGAAGCTGGAGAGAGTATTTTTTCTGCAGATGATCGATGATTGTTATAGTTTTACTTTATGGAAATCATGAAAATGTATACAAATAACAGTAATAACTTAACATCTGCCATTTTAAAGAGCTGAAGGGAGCTCTTTAAAATGGCAGTATACTTCTTTACAATACTTCATACGTTTATAAATATTAATAGATCCTACCTACTATAGTAAACTAACTATTAAATTACTTATTGATTTGACATCAAACAACTTGGCAACTTACGTAAACATTGATTTATCGCTTCTGGAACGTTCTAGACTGGAAGGTGTGACTCGATGTTATCATTACGCAGAGGTACTTAGATATTCATGTTTGTTGTTGTTGTTTTTAATTATTCCTGGACAAGGAGGAATGTTTGTTTTGGATTACAACCCACGAATTACTGATCGTACGTCAAATCCGATGTAGGCATATAACTGCTACTGGCATTCCACCTGACAGCTGGGAAAAAGCTGCCCACAATCGCAACGAATGGCGCTCCACAGTCCACTCCAGAGTAAATGAGTTCGAAAAAGCCCGACTAGAAACTCTTGACTCCAACCGCCTGCAGCGCAAGACTCGGCCGAAGCCCACTGACAACTACACCTACAACGGCCGTGGCAAACTATTCTGCAATCCTTGTAACCGGACCTTTGCCACGAAGCTGGGTTTCGCGAGTCACATTCGCGCCCACCGCCGCAGAAGTCCTACTAGCCCCTGAGGTCGCCGTCATCGGATCACGATGAGGAGGACATCATCATCATAATGAGTCCCTCACTGTACAGGAGGGTTACTCTATACTGACAAAAACTAACGAACGAGAGCTGTCGTGCAATCGGTACGTTTTATTCAAAGAGATATAGGGGCTCACGCAGTAGTGCTCTGAAACGTTTTTTTAGTGTTTCGTATTATAGAGTGACCCCCCTGACCAAACATTGCTCAAAGTGTAATATTTCGTGTCCGTCATTACGATACTCGTATGTAAATATTTCAGCGTGCATTGATTGATTAGAATCAGTTTCGGCTTGCGATGTTGCCAGCGATAAACAAATGACTGTCACTTTTCATTTTGTTATGTTTGTCTATGCAGGAACGAGACGATTTTTTATACATCCTATCCTAAATATAATATTATAAATGCGAAAGTAACTGTGTCTGTCTGTCTGTCTGTCTGTCTGTCTGTCTGTCTGTTACTCTTTCACGCCAAAACTACTGAACGGATTTGAATGAAATTTGGTATACATACGGTCTAGACCCTGGGAAAGAACATAGGCTACTTTTTATCCCGGAATTCCCACGGGAAAAGTTTTTAAGGCGAAGCGAAGCGCGCGGGAACAGCTAGTACCTAATATATTATAACTCAAATTACAAAACATTGTGTCAAACTACCACTAATTATTGGCAAATATCACTATACAAAGGCCGAAGGATGATATAAAGTTATATTTCAACAAAAACCATCATTAAATAAAGTAAATCACTACGGAATCTGAATTTTATCTCAGTTTCCTTGTATTTGGGAAAACCAAAATGAGTTCATTATTTAATTAAATGTTAATCAGATCCATTCGTTTTCACCGTTTTAAACACAGGTTTTTGTAAGTTCTCATAATAGTTTCCTTATCGCTACACTATGGCGGTTCTCACACTAGCCCAAATCACGCTCCGTTTTGCGTGATAGCGTCCGAGTCCGAACGTTGCTTGTAAGGTAGTAAGTATCACCGTTTGTATAGAAAACACGCACTGAAAATGGTTTTATGTACATACAATACATGCGTTCATACAATTCACGCAACACGTGAACGTGATGCGGGACAATGTAATAAGATAACCGCCTATACATATATACTATCCCCCTTATTCATAGAAAAGTTACAAGACGTTTTAACTAATAAACTGTTTTGTCCCTCTCTGTCAAAGAACAAATTGTTCTTTGTCAGACAGGGACAAAACAGTATTAATTAAAACGTTCTGTAACTTCTCTATGAATAAGGGGGTAAGTGTGTAGGTACTATCTTTTCTTAACATGGTACAGTGTAATCCTTCATGCTATATTTGAATTTATATCGCACTTTCGTTGATATCCAATAGCCACTGCTGGACGTTAACCCCTTGGAGGCTCTCATCTCCATGTATCACATTTTTTGTACCCAGTCTACAGTAACTTTTCGCATTATAATCGCATAAATAAATCATTAACGAAATCTCCTCTGTACCAACAAAATGTATTTCATGGCCATTTTTTCTTAAGCTCAATTTGGGTCCTGTAATTGAATTTGTACTAAAATATTTATTTATTTATTTGGTTGCTATATGCCACGCCCTACGGCAATTTGTTCTCTTCAAGAGTCATTTAAGTGGGGGCGTCCTTTGAGATTCCTAAATTAGGATTGGATCGGTACGCCGGCCTATATAGTTACAGGGTCTAATTTCGTTCCTTTTGTAATTCATCAAACAACGAATTGAATTTTATCGAAGAACGTCTGAAAATAGTCCGGATCGATCAGTGGTTTTCTCGTTGTTTTAATGACTATAGAATGTTTCATTTAAAAGTGAATTTTCTTTTTTTTTTCAGGTAAGTGTCGAGTTGCGCAGGCTGTGCAACAAAATCATTAAAATGGCGAGCAGTTTGATTATGTGTTACATCACAGATAATCAAAGTGAGTACTAATTTAACAGGCTATATTGATGCAAGGAACACTTTCACTTATCGTGTCCTTGGCCATTTCGGCCGCATTACGCGAGTCCGTGAATGTGTGTCATCTACATAAAGTTCATTGGCTGCCGGTCGAACATTAACGAAAAAGAACGAAGTTTTTAAATCTCGAACGTTGCGCCATTAATTTAAAAATAGAACCTAAAAGTTGATGTTCTAAATTTAAAGTGTTATCAATCAAATCTAATAACTGATTTACATACTCGTTGAATTCGAGAGAAAGGGGGTCAATAATTATTGATCCGTGTTTTTACGTGTGTTTATTTTATAGCAACATACCGAATACGATACTTTGTAAATACATACATTTGCAGGCGCTCTGTAGTAGTTGCTTGAATATAATTGAAGCCCAGTGCCTGATCTTTTGATTTAGCTACAGACGATTGAGTTACTCGGTCAACGATTTATTATCAGGCGCTTCGTTAATACTGGCTCGAAATTAAGTTTTGTTATTAACAGATAAGCCATTTTTCGAATGAATGTTCTTCTTAGTATATCTGCTGTGACAAACGCTAGAGCTGGACTAGCGTTTGATCGCCGTAGTAAAAGTATTAGGTAGCCACTCAAATTATTTAATGTAACTTTATATATCTCTCTGTATCTGTACACTTACACTTGCAAAACAATTTATTCAAGTACTAAGGTAAATCGTAATAAAAAATATAAGTAATTCAGCAAACTGATTAAGCCTCAACTGACCCAACAAGTGTTACTTGCCAATCTGCAACCTCAAGGCTGCGTTGCGACAGCGTTGCACCCGCGGCGCGGCGGCGGCGGTCATCAAACCGAACATTTCGGTGGAACGTTCGTGTTACGCGATGTTGTCACCATTTCTTCATTATTTAATCGGCTTGTTTTCGTTTTTTTTTCGACATGTTGTTTTCAGCCTGTGTTATGAACATATCGGATCTCAAGACAATTACAATAATTGTTCATTACAAAATATTTTTATTGCTTCTCAGAAATCTGTCTTATTCATTAACATAAGGATTCGAAGTTTCTGGCAAATAAAGATCTCATCCTACTACATACATAGGTTTTAATTGCACTATTTAAAAGCACGCAAGCTATGAACTATTCAAATATTGCATCTGCAGAGTCTGCCATAATCGTTTGTCTATTTTATTTTAGGTTTAAGTTGAGTGTAAATGCAGATACTGTACTTCTGATTGAAAATAACTATTATGGGGGTCGAGGTATGAATAAATTTTTTAGGCATCTGTATAGTTTTCCAATGCTGTTATATATATTTTTAAGTGTGATTACGCATATAACGCAAATTATCCTAATCGAATTGAATTTTGAATTTTGTATACCTAGAGGTATTAATCCACTCTGTCTAGTATCTCATTTCGGCAGATTCCATCAATTACTTTTATGTAAGCAGTAAAACCTCTCAGTTGCTGCTAATAACCGCTGTGCATCGTACAGTGACCGTTACAGAACATCGAAAAAATGCAGAACAGACTGGACATTACATTCTCTACATTCGCTGTTGCATAAACCACATTTAAAATATATTTCCTGCACTGTAAATTAAAATATATACGTAAAGCTGTAATATCTATCCATAAATCGTAACGATAATTATATTATAAAAGCGTATATCTAACTTTACTTAACTTCTACAGTTGAGAATTCATAATCGTTACGTGTGCTTAATATAATTATGTCTAAGCCAGTAAAGATATCGTACATAAGCTTCTCCGGAGGAGTATTTCAGCAGTATGTAGTTGGCCTCCCTCATCGAACCACCACCACTTGTCTAAAAGTCCTTGGTCCAGCGGGCCTAGAGCCCCTAGCTCCTGGTGCCGTGGTAAAAGGGTTAGCCAATCGGATCAGTTGTCCGTCGCTGATAGCCCAGGGTGCTCAGGGTGCATGAACAAACGAGTACCATTTTTTTACTGCTTTGCTACTGGTCCACGTAATTTATTACTGCGTTGCTATTGGTCATAACAAAGACCCATCTCATTCTGTCAATATCGGTAATGTGCGAGATACATACTCAATACTCAGTACCTACATGTTTGTTAAAAAATAGACTAGATACAATTATAAAGCTGAGTTGCCAGATTAGATGATGTGCTCCATGCATCGCTGCGTCACAACGATCCGGCTGTGAATGCTGATGAATCAGGTGATTGTCTCGTCTGCCGCGTGTTGCGTCCTTGTCAGCTTCCTTGTACGCTTTGTTATAATGATTTAACAGTTATCACTATCGCTGTTGCTCCAATTTCTTTATTAGTGTTGTTTAGAATGTTTAGATGAACAGGCGGTCTTTGACCCTATAGTGTAGTGGCGTTTCATGTGGTGACGAGCCTTTATCTCGTCACAGACATCGTCATATTGTATACTGTAGAATAACTATTTATTAATCTATCGAAGAACTGTTGTAAGTAGTTTTTATTACATGGAGTACCAGGAACTAGTTCATAATTATTAGTTTATTCTGGAAGCGTACCAGTCATCAGATAACGATCTACGTAACGCAAGTCATTTCTTCCTTTGTAATCGTAGATCGTCAAGCTAATTAATTACTACTGTGCTAAACGTTTTATTTTATAATTATGGTGATTAATACAGGATAATCCTTAGTTATTCAATGTCTTCAACCTCATTAGTTATGATCCTTGTAAATTGATGTTGAAATATTTTCCCATTTCATGGCAGCTTGCGGCTCCATTTCCGTAAATGAGTCGCGTTGGTTTCCTTCCTTGTTCCGCCGTGGAGAGAAACCTCAAGAGTCGGCGGGCAGGTTAGGCTTGCGTCAGGCCACCCGATAGGCCTGCTTGTGTATCGCATGCCTCATTTATTATTTATAAAATTATAAGCACTAGAAGGCAATTATTATTATGCACTGTTGATTTGAAATGGTAGTAATCTGACGTCGCTCTTTAGATCGAATTACAAAATCAATCTCAAATCAATTACCATTCATATCAATGTTTGGGCACAGAACACGATAAGACAATTCAACAATCAAACAATGGGCACCAATGATGTAACCCAGCAAATACCGAGCCTAACATTGACAACAAGAGCCGATCAGAGAGACACAAAAGCTCCCGGTTACGTCACGTTGCAACTTTCAGAGGTTGTGTAACAAGTGGTCGGGTGAAAGAGGCCCGCGGCCGGCGGCGTCCCTCCACTCGCTGCACGTTGCAACAGCGCGCCAGTCGACGCGCTAACGTGACGCGGACCGAACGCAGCCCCCCGCGCGCCCGGCCCGAGCCACCCCCGCACTGTGCCCTCTCACCCACCCAGTGCCCAGTATTCGGAAACCCCACCCCGTGCGTTCGAAACTCCTACGGTTCACATACGTGCGATAGGTGAAGCAACAACTCGGATTCAAATGTTATAAACAGCCGCGCGCCGCGGTGAGAGTTCGTGAATGGCCCTGACCGTTATATTCATCCTTGCCTCATGTACTTCGAATGTTGTTTACAACAGAAGTGCATTGTGGGTGCTGGACGCGGCCGCGGCGGCTCGCTCGCCGCTGCACAAGGATGGTTTATAAACCAGTATGAAAGCTTCACTTCAAGGATTTACCGCAACCAGTTTTCTATTTTAGAACGTCCAAGTTGAACCAACTCGGCCGTTTTATTGTTTTTCAGTCTTTTGTTTTCAGTCAATGGAGTTCGTAAAGACTACGTGTTCTCTATTCATTAACTTTTGGTATAGGAAAAGTATTTTTTTAACAGCCCATTCGAAGGTGACTGGTTCTGCAAGTATAGTCTTAATGCTAGTTGTTATAAGAGCTACGATGCCGCTGTGTATGTGTTTGTTGTTGAGAACCAGGCATAATCGACTAGTTTTTCGAAGTTCGTGTTTGCGAATGCTGTGTACACGTGTGTGTTTACACTCCACGTCATAGCCTCAAATACACATGGTCAATTGCTATCTAACGTTTTAAAGTTATCGGATTTTCAATTCATATTTTCGTTTATACGCCGTAAAATTGCGTTCAACCTGGATTGATTCACACCATATCTTCCACGTATTTGTAATCGTCAGTATCGTTCACGGGTTTCCCCAGGTTTGATTCTTTATAATGATTCACAAAGTACCAACATACATTTAATAAATACTTTACAAACGTAAGGTTCTGGAATTTGTACCTTCGAATGCTTAGTCAAGCGTTGCTGACTGGGCACGCAACTAAAGATCCTCCAATTGGTTTTAGTTAAGTTTGAGCTCTACACGTCAATACATAAGTCAGTATTTTAAATGCTATCCTGTTTTTTCGGATGAAACTTGGTCAATAGAACTCGAATTATTTAAATTCAGCAGTTTAGACTCGTTTTTAAGAATAATTATTAAATTTGTTAGCTATGGAATCGATATAATATGGAACAATTTGATTTCAACTGCATTAATAAATTCAATCTTTATAATAATGTATGTATTATTATATTTTTTAAAACAACAAAGTTTCCGCCTTTCCCATTGCCATGCTTCCTCTTCATAGGCACTATTGTTTTACTAACTACAGACTTATCTAATGTTATTTATTTCAATGGAAACTCCATCTCTTTCGGATTGCTAACTGTTCACTTATACGCCTATACGATGTACTATCTCCACATTCCTTTCCACTAGCAGACATTTTGATATTGCAGTCTTATTAGAGCTTAAAACTACGGCCAAAGGATGTATCAGCCTCCTCAGATTTTATCAATATTATGTAGTCATTTATAACCCGTGCATTCACTTAATACCAACAACTAGTATGTATTTGATTCGTTAGGAACCATAGAGACCTCATAAACGCAGCATTTATAAAACTCCTTGTGAGAAATTCCCATTAAACAATAGTAGTAAACAGTGAGATGCATTAATCTCATTAATGCGTAGATCTAATCTGATGTAGAGCACCAAGCGGTACGTTTCCACGGGAGGGCCGCAAACGTGACTTTCAACACACGTGACGAGCCACTGTAGATCCCACTTTAATTGTACACGACATGCACAGGTTACTGTTATCGACAGTTTTTAATACTTCTGTTGTAGCCGTGATGGCGTCGTTTCACAATCTGCCGCGAATCTAATTGCCAATTGCTTTGGCTGTAACTCTCTAAAACTAAGATCTGAGACTAATGGTAGAGGCTGAGTATTTTGGGCATCTGAGGCTCAGCATAAAATAACAACTGTAACCATGAATATGCATACCTGCCATATTCAGTTAACACTGTAACAGCTGTTGTTCCATAAAAGTTAACAAAACCATTTGTGCCGCCAAGCTTTCACTCGAAAGCGTTCAGAAAAAACTTTAAAACCGAAGACATAAACATCAATCATGTAATTTCATCCCACTGCTGAGGATCAAAGTGACAATGGTGGCTTAGAATAGATGCCGATGCCGACCCGCGTCGAATCGAAATAAACATAAATATTTTCTTGTTGTAACAAGTTAAAAACGAATACACCGCTCATGAAGTCTATTTTTGGAATGCGTAATAGTTACTGTTGGAATTAAAATAATCGGTTTTACAATCCCCGATAGAAGCTGCTCTCCGTTATGTCATAGAGAAATTTGTTTACACCAACGTTAACCATAGACTGCACTGTTTATTGCTCTGGAAAATTTTGCTGGTAAAAATAACAGGTTCAAGACAGTTCAATAACTGATTTCGTAATGGTTTGATCTGTTGAAAGAGTCGTGGTCGCGAGACGCAGCGTTTTGACGGTGACCGGCCAGCCGGCGGCCATTGGTAGCATTGAACCATTTCCTAATATTTTTTTGTTGATTTTCCTCTTGTTAAATCCGAAATTTGTAACAGATTATGTATTTTAAGATTTGAAATATCTGACCGCAACGTTGATCCTCAACTCAACAGCATAAGCGGCTGATGACTTGTTGAGTCATCGTTTGAACGATTTGTTTGATTTACATCTTGTGATTTGCAAGTCATGTTCCATTTAATTCCACGAGTGTTAGCTACTCGAGGGAGTATTAATTGATCTCTTTATATTTCCTTGGAAGTATTTTCTCGATTTCTTATCCTGTTTTTGCTTTACCTAATGCGGCTAGCGGTGTGTTGTATAACACGATACTGTACACGTGCCCGGGTTCCCGGTAACGAAACAGACGTAACATACTTGCGGCGTTTCCATTAGCATCCATAATGTATCCTTCCCGAGATCCGCCAACACAAGTTTGGTCGAGGAATTCCCTGCGGTTTCCACGCCACTTAATTGACGAGATCTTTCTTGCAGATGAATTGTAATTGCATGAAAGAATTTTTACAGCAATCCTTGGCATTACTTTTAAAATGTCATTGTAAAAACGAGAAATTATGCGGTGATTAAGTTAACATTCTTGTCTACATCGAGATAGGTTAATTCCCATATCGGTGGGTTGAAGTTGAAGCTTTCTCTTTGTATGAATCATTTGGTATTTCTCAAGCGTGGTATATTTGGCCTTGCCGCTTCCTCTGGCAATATTGCATTCTGTGTGGTTCACCTTTCGCACGAACACGTCTGGCAATAATTAAATTTTATTCTTTTATTATCTGCACCGTGAAGTTTTCGAACGCACTTTAACAACCTCTTTGGCACAAGCAGTTTTTTACCACGGAGTCCGCAGCCACCAACCAGCATCTTCGCGTCGTTCTGAATTTGAAAGTGTTCCATTGTGGATCGGAGGAGTAGTGTGTGTTGTGATGTTGTGGTGACGATGTCCAGTGTTGTGTGGGACCTGATGCCGGCGCGATGCCGCTGGATCGAGACGCTCCGCCACTGCGGCAAGACGCTGCTCCGTCGCCAACGGAGACTACTTAGGCGAATAAAAAAGGTAACTCGCCACGACGTGAATGGTACAGCAAGATAGCTGTGATTAAATGATTCGTACTCTTTGTTTTTAATACGATTAGGTAGTCGTAGCACATTTATAATTAGTTCGTTGGCATTTAATGAATTGTGAATTATCTGAAATTTTATGTTTGTATAAATCCAACACTTTATCGACCTTATTATGTGCCTCACTATATTTTTCGTACATTAAACAGCGTCGAGTGCATTGTACAAGTTTCTTTATACGGCAATGTCTGCATGGCCGCCTCCAGCTGTGATCCCCGATATAACCGTTATTCTGGTTTGCACCGTCGGTTCATAATCCGGCCTCAGTCGCCCCCACAGCAGGCATCTCGTGACCGGTTGCTGTATGCATTTCCTGTACCCTTAGTTGCGGTTTTGAGTTCAAGCAAATATGTAAGCCAGAACCTCACTTCGCCTTATGCGGTTTACTCGTGGAAACTCCTGAATATAAAGTATAACATAATACATAAACAAACAACATGCCTGGGCGTAATCTGTAATCCCAACATTTGCAATTTTATATTCACCCAGCAGATTATTAAATGGTTACAAAGAAATAAATATTTGCATTTACGCTATTATTTTTACCTAATACAGAAGTAAGATGTTTTAATTTATCTAAGTATCTTCTTGGTAGCTTTGTCTTCAGTTAACATATCTGAACTAAATAAGTTTTTGACTGCATCGGTAGCTTTTTGGCTTATGCCTGAACTAAATACCGCAATAATTTTTCTAAAGTCCTACTTTTTCTAAAAAAGTTGTTCATTGCAATTACATATATAGGAATTGTTTTGTTATCAAGTGCATATTTTAAGCACAATGTACAAATGTACATGTGTGTAGGTACTGTGCATCGCATGCCGGACGCCCAAAGATAACTATTTTCAGTTTGTTGCCAAACAATCGCGTGAGTTTGCTTAGAGAATTGTATTTATTGGGCTTCGCATCTCTATACATTATACTAAACAATATAGATACTTAAACTAATTTATGAAATAGTTATTAGTATCAAGCAGTAAAATCTTGTTTTGTGTAAATATATTTACTATGTACCTACATACCTTATTAACTATATTTTATTGATGATTCCTGAAATGCGATATACAGGGTGCTTGATTATTAGTGGCTATCCTGTTGGCATAGGTGAATGTACTCGACATACTGTACATTCATACAATCTCTAGGTACTTCTAATCTACTAAATTATAAATATCTACTTGATTTGAATTTACACATAATACTTCATGATTTTCACGATTGTAGTTTAATCATATTTAGTATATTGACCTCAACCTTTCAACCAATGCATAAAAATTATAAAGGACAGCATTACATGGTAAAAAACGGTGGGTCAATGCCCTGGCAAGGCGTCGGTTGATTGAAGTAGCATTTTACAAACTTTACCTAAAGGGTTATTTATTTATATGCGTACCTTTATGTAGTTTCTCGATATTAAAATTACAAGTCTCAATATTTACAATATTTCGATTTAATAAAAATACTTTTTGGTTGGAATAGTATAGTGTGTGTGTCTGTGTCGTTAAAACAGTATTTAAAATATTAGATTCTTGTGATTAGGTATGTATAAATTAATCTAGATTTTCCGGAACTTAATGCCTGTCACCAATGTGAAGGTCTGACAACCAAAGCTGTCCAATTAACATAATTATATTACTCACAACGAAAAAAAACCTTCCTCTGGAACGGCCTTAAATATTTAGAACAATTGAACAGAAATAGATATAATGATCTCGACATTGAACCCCATTGCGACACAAAATCGAACCCTCGGCATTACTCATTGTCTTACAAAGAACACTGAACAATACAGATTCTTATGAAATCCGCGCTAACCTTACTCTATCGTGGCCTGAGGTAGGTACCCGACTGTCTTAGCCGGTGTGGTTATTTCTCAAAGATATAAGAGTCAGATTGTGTTGTTTCTCGTATCAAAACCTTCCACCTTGACTCTGCGTGGTATTGTATAAGGCGGCACCAGACCCGCGACCGGCGCGGCCGCAGACTCGGGCGTCGGCTTACTTCAATGTTGCAACATTCTTCGACGCAACACCAGATCTTCAACCAGAGCAGTCCGTGTTCTGCGCAGGCGCCTCGCGGTCGTCCGTGTGTGGCGGCCTTACCTTCCTTGTTCCGAGCATTTAATGCAGTGATATTTGGCCGCGTGTGCACAGTTATCGGTGTTATCACGTTATCAGTGACGCTCGTGTTTGGATCGCGGTGTTCGAATTTTAAATACACGCAAGGAGGTTCGTTGCACTTTTTTGTCATTAAAAAAGTTTATGCTGTGCGGTTGATTATTATCTTGTTTGATAACGTTAAATTAAATCGTTGTTTTATTATTTCACTTTCCAAGACTAATGTAAGTCAATGGCATGTTATTAAAATGTATTTAATATGTACGCTCTGGCCCATCTAATACTTATAAGCAATTATATTGTCATTGTAGGTTCCGGAAAAGTTCGATTTACTTTCTAGTTACATCGCTCTATGTGACTATGATGCATGAGTACATTGTAATAGTACAGATTTTATAAGAAATATAATGTGACGGTGTCTATGGTTATGAAACTTATGACATAATATCGATATATTTACGGTATTCTGCTCTAAAGATTTAAAGTGTTGTTTCGTAGACAAAATCAGCTTCCATTTGATAGAAAGCCGCACCATTTCTAATATATGAAGCACCTCTAACTGAACTCAAAGCCTGTAATTGTCCACTGGAGGACTGTCCCAAGGAGGGCCATAACAGTCTGACCATGGCCTTCCTCATACAGCCACTATCGGAATCCTGCCTATAAGATCGTTAGTCCAGCAGGCCAGAGGGCGGACTAGAAAAAATAATAAGATGTTATTTTGTAAAGTTATTATACAGTTTGTTATCCCTAGATTCAATATACAATTCTGTGGTACCGTTTCCAATGAAATAAAGTTACCTTAAACCAGATTTCCAGAACTCTGCATCAATTATGATTGTGGATGTTCATTTTATGAAGTCTGGTGAAGGTTATTGCTTTGTAATGTAATTTATAGTGCACTTTGAACTGCACCTTTATTATTGCAAAAAAAAATCAGCTTTTCATTCAATCAGGACTTCAATAAATATACATTTAATAAGGTTATGCATTTTTTTATATCATAAGTAGGTAGGTATCATATTTTTGTTGCGTTGAGGGAAAATCTTTCAGATACTAAGCTCGCGAGGTATAATAAAAAAGCAGAATATGTGTAAAAAGCAAATCAAGGTTACTTACGTTCTGTGCACGAGATAATTTGTGCCATTTTTGAAATACACTCTACCGAATATGAATGGTCGTGTATTTAATAATAGAAGTAACTGTTATCAACTGCGTAGCCGAAATCTGTATCACTAAAACAAGCTGACTGTAAGTTCATTCCGACTGTGTTAAGATAAAGGTCCGTTTACAATAATTTACTTTTTTATTTAATAAGCACTAAGGTTAGCTGTGATTAAGTGCATACGTGCATATGTACATACGTACGCTTGGTGCAACCCTAAGACCTTTTGGATCACAAAGAATTATTTTAACTTGGGTAATTACAGTAAAACCTTCGTAATGGTTTTTAAATATGTATTTATTTATTAGAATATCAACAGATGATACACTTGTAACATACTTCTGTTGCAGTGATACAATAACATATGCCCCAAAATTGAGCGAGCGGACAACATGTAAACCGAATATTATGTTGATTTGCATAGTGGGCGTGTGCTGTGTCCCGATTTTTAAACTTTTGTTTAAAGTAAAGTAAATGAGTCCACACCGAATACTCGATTCAGTCCACGTAAGGCCACAAGCTCAGCGCAACGGTTGTGGCACTGTTTATAAAAAAAAGTTTACACATTTTGTACATACAAACACAATGGAGAGACGTTTTTTTGAAAATTCTGTAAGTAGACCATTTATTTCGTAATTACCTCAATCAAAATCTATTGGTTATAAATAAATCTGTAAAATGAAATCAGATAAATTATTTATCATGACTAGTGTGTATCTAATTGACCTAGGAGATTCTTGTTTTTTTTATAAATTATAAATAAGTTCCTAAAAACTTCACAGCCTCGTTGGTAATAACAAGATCACTTCCTTCCGTTTTGTCAGTGGTCGCAAATTTAGTATAATATGTATTAATAGAAAATGTCCGGAACTCATTTTGAGAATTCTAGCCGGTTTTTGTATCGATTGATTTATCATAAGCGGTAATTTAATGTCACCATGGCTGACCATGGTGACCTATTTTAGTTGTTGTGTAGGCAAACAAATGAAATCTTTGAAAAAATTACATATTATTTTTGTTAGGTGACTTCTATTTGTTTATCTTGATTTACATGTTGATTTTAATAACAATAAACTGTATGAAGTAGTATTATCAGTTTTAAGATAATCTAAGTCTAATCACGTTTACTTGAAAACATAATTATTGTTTATCATAAACAAACAGAAAGAACTGCGTAGTTATTTATAAATTCACACATACATAAACATTTATGTATTATACATTAAGTTCGATAACTCTTAGCGCGTGCCCGCATTTTGACCGTATGGTGAGTCAAACTGTGTTGTTGTTATTTCCTCACACATAGATAAAACACTACGTAAACTTGTAAGAATTATCAAGCAATAACTTTCTAACAAATTATTTTCCTTGGGTTATGCAAATGTTACAAATTACAATAATTGTTCATTTAATATGCCACCAAATGGGTTCAAAGCGCATAGCATGAATAGCATCAAACAAAAACATCCTAGTCCGGCGGAGGGCTGACATCAGTTTTCCACCACCTGTCGGAATCGCAACATGACTGTCATTGTATTTCCAACTTTCAGCAACTCCGTACTGATTGAATGAATGGTCTTCTTCTTCTAGCTCTATCTGTGTTTGATTTAAATCGACCTTTATAATTATGTAGTACTAATTTAATTATTTATTCTCGAGCTCTCATAATATCACAAAGCATTATGGATATGGATTACCGCACAGACGCCAGTTTTTGCACGTCCGCGTCTGATTTGAAGGTGTTAACTATTAACTCATCAATCAAACATGGAAATAAATTATTTCTTTATTATTTGGTTCATTACTTATTTGTCGGTCACGGTGTCGGGGCACGTGTGAACTTGTGGCCGAGTGTGGTTGCGTGTGTTTCTTATTGAGTGTTACATAAGGTTGTTTTTGCGACGGACAGATTGTGGTTTTGCAATGGCCACTTAATGTCCAGTTGGGTAAGGCCGGGATAGGATTGCTAAATGCCCTCACGTTGTTACATCGGCATTGTAGCCTCAACAATTAGTTTCACTATAGGAATTTGACTTGACTTTAATCCTAGATTAAGATTGTGTTTTTTCTTTAATTAGGTACTAGCTTTTCCTTTAAAATTCATTGACAGACTTTATTTAGAGTGAGGTAACGCAGCAAAGTTAATCCATTTCTCACAGTATTCTTATACTCAATCCTTCGCATATCACTCTACTTGAAGCTATTTGATCTCATTAAGATAAAATAGTTATAACCTCGATCAATCAGAATGGAGCTGCTATTTCGGTCAGATCTTAAGTACCTACATAAATAAGGTAAAGGTGAACTGAAAAAAATACATTTCTTTCTTCACTTCGTCTTTAATTCCTGCCGTAATTTTTTCATCTCTGCTAATTTGCGAGACTATTAAAAACCGGTGCGAGTGCTTTATGGAAATGTCAAGGATTTCTTATTCTTATTTCACATGTATTCAATATCGCGTATCTCCATTGGTTATCGCGTTTTGCACTCAACATTTAATATTGACTTATTGTGATTGGAATTGGTTGGTATTACACGACAAGTAGTAAAGATCTAGAGATATCGTGAGGATAAATTCAGCATGACTTTATACGATAACAGTATGCTCGGGCCAAGCTCCTTACTGGCCAACTCGTTGGAAATTTACAGCATGATTGACTAGCCCGCTCGTAAGTTTAAAGCATTATCCGACTCCGCCGATTAACGAGCTTTCGTAGTCTAATAGTGCTCACATCACGTGTCTACACATTGCGAGTTACGCGGGCAGCATCCGAACAGTCAATCTGTTCAAGTCAACTGTGCATCTGTCAGTCCCTCTGTTCCCCAGATTATGTGTTTACGCGTTATGAGTAGCATTCTTATCTTGTTACATCCGCTCAAGAAAACGAGTCAACATCCAATATTAACCACCCCCTCTCTTCCCCCCAGGTGTACCTACACAGTTGGCGCTCCGCAGATGAGCTGAACATGTTGGTGGGTGCGAAGGTGGGCGGCGCCACGCCGCTGGTGATCGCGTGCCGGAACGGGCACTACGACGTGGCCGAGTACCTCATTGAGCGCTGCAAGGCGGACATCGAGCTGCCTGGCTCAGGTGAGGAATATGTGGGGACATCTCACACACGGCCATCCGATCCCAAGCTTGGCAAAGCCTGTAATATGGGTGTCGGACAGCTGATATATCTACACAGATTCATAGATAGATACATATTAACACCCTAGACCCGAGTACGAATATCTGTCTTAAAATAAATATCTGCCCCGGTCGGCAATCGAATCCGGGACCTTCGGCATAGTAGTCAGGGTCACTAACCACTACACCAGTTGGTCGTCGGATGTTGAGACTTAGGGCTTAAAGCATGAGAAGGTGGGCGACGTCATCATCTGCTGCTGATCGCTTGTTTCCTCGTCGGACGGTGTAAGGTGGTCATTGCGGTGCTTCTGTTGTTAAGGTTTCTGAGGATGAGGGTTAAAATTGAAGGTGCTTTGTGCATCGTCGTACGTTGGTGATGGTTGATGTCCATGAACAAATAGTTAGCTCTGCTCATATTATTATAATAATTATTATTAAGCTTATAAGTATTGTATACTAACTAGTATTAAGTCTTTTTTTGAAAAGATGGCTCAGGAGTTTCTTGCCTCCGTTCTTCTCCTTAGACAGAAAGAGCCCCCCTTATCGGAACGGAGAGTAGTTTGTAAAAATTGACGTTCATCAGAAAATTTTATATTTTTACGATGATAAAAATTTTTGAGTTTGAGTTTGAACGTGCTATGACACTGCCGTCAAGTCTATATCGGGCATTCTAGGGGGATGGTAACCTCGGGTTACTTACTTATAGTTATTTCTAGAAAAATCCACCAGTATTAAAGTTCAAAATATATGAGATGAATGACTGTATCGCGTGAATCACTCTGTATGTACAATAGAAACAAAACAAAGAGGTTATAAATATTCAGATATGTTCATTAATTGGGTAACCCCGCAGACATATTCATCAGTCGGCAACTTATAAATAAATTAATGGTTCTGCAATTCGAAACATTACTGTGCAATTAGTTATATTACTTATCTTTCACGTGAGAACTAAGGAGCTGTAAAAACTCATTTATACGAGATAGCAGAAATTGATATGGTAGTCAATTAAATTTTAAATGGCTATCTGCAGTTTATCCTCGGAAATGGCCACCACTCGCTTTTGAATAATTCAATGGTTTTAGATGGTAAATTCTGATAACTGTCTTAATGTTCCTATTTTTGCACATTTTACAAAGTCACGCGAAAATTTGATTGTACTAATTCTTTTGACGATGCATGGGCTGGCCAATTGTCCATGTAGCACAATCAAACCTCACCTTTACGTCAATAACCTCAAGCCTCCAACAAGCCTCACATTCGACGGCAAATAATGTTCCAATAAACACAAATTCATCATAGTATTTGGCCAGAAGCAAATCAATCCAGCACATTCAAACCTAAGCTCTACGCCAATGACTAACCCGAAGCTTCACATTCCAATCACGTTCAACGGCAATAAAATTATGTTCCTATAAACTGATCATTCGCATTTGCCACAAGCTCATTCAAACCTCACCTCACATAGTGATAGTATTTAAGTTATTGTCATGTGTATGTACAAATAAAGAATATTCTACTTATCTCCGCCAATAACCGCCACCTCCCTCATTCCAGTGACATTCGACGGCGAGACAATCGAGGGCGCGCCCCCGCTATGGTGCGCGGCGGCGGCGGGTCACCTGCCCCTGGTGCGGCTGCTGGTGCGAGCCGGAGCCAACGTGAACTCCACCACCCGAACCCACAGCACGCCGCTGCGCGCCGCCTGCTTCGATGGACACTACGAGATTGTGAAGTTTCTCGTGGAGAATGGAGCAGGTGCGTTGTTTTTTGGAGTGACTTGTTTTGATAATAACTGTGATGTTTGGCTTCAAGGCTTGACAGTGCAGTTAAGGCTGTTTTTAACAGCATGCGGATTTGATCACGCACGCGGGATTGACCCGCACGCGATCATACAAGTATTCATTATAACGCGTGGAATATGCACGTGTAGGGACGTGTATGATCCGCATGCTGTTAAAAACAGCCTAAATTAATCTTGCAATAAATACAATAAGTACCTATACCTACAGGAGCAATTCATGAATAAGCGATCAACGTTTGAGCTGAACTCCGATGAATGAAAAACGCATAACATGAGCCCTCATTTTCTCAAGAAGCGCATAGCACTGTCCTCAGATTAACTCAGCGAGAATGACGATGGTACATGTAGAGTCATCCCACGCTACGTTTAACCATTTACCAACTAATGCTACTAGCTTCCTTACAACCTTCTGAGAAAGTTTCCACTGCCAAACACTAATCCAATCCTTGTCTCTTCTCCGCAGACATAGAAATAGCGAACCGGCACGGGCACACATGCCTCATGATCGCCTGCTACAAGGGCCACATCCGCATAGCCAAGTACCTTCTATCCCTCAACGCAGATGTGAACAGGAAGAGTGTGAAGGGAAACACAGCTTTACATGATTGTGCTGAGAGTGGCTCGCTGCATATACTCAAGATGTTGCTGGGGCATGGCGCGACCATGGATGTGGACTCTTATGGTGAGTCTTTGGAGCTGTTATTGGTTGTGTCTTGATTAGGGTTGACAGCACATACATATTGACACCACAATTGCACTCATTTCTATGAGAACCGGGCGTGCCGAAACACTGATAATGACAGCTGGACAGAACTAAATGTATGAACCAAAAGTTGATCATAATTACATGCGCAGTACGCAGTACTTGGGAAATTTAGTTTCATATATGTATGTGGTTGACAGTGTAATTAAGATGTTGAAGATATATTTGTTAGACGATTAGTAATGTTTGTAACAAACGTAAATTGGCATCGGTTTGGATAAAGTTAGTTTTGTTAGTTCAAAAAGTCCTAAGAATATTTAATTTAGTAGTTCTACAGCTCAGTTTTTATTTAAAGCACACTAACCTACCTTATTTAACCTAACCTACTAACTTGCTAAGCTCAATTTACTCGAATGTCTGGTCAGTGCCTCCCACTCAATACATTAATTAAGAATGGCATGTTATGTAATAAATACTTATATGGTCCTCTTCACAATACGCAATCAGCATGCAATATTCTTTGCGGTCGCTACCTACCACTCATTCAAATGTCAATTCTTATTTAAAAAAACTCAACATTATTCATACTCAGTATTATAAAATGTGTGTGGTTGCGAAACAGTGACATAAATAGAGCCACAAAGAGCCTGTTTTACAGTTTCTGGATAATGGCTACTTGTGTGATAAAAAAAATGTAACTGTCTAAAACATTGTTTACAGAGATAGACGGCATGTCTTTTATCCCACAGGTAGCCATTATCCAGGCATTTTGAAATGTAAAGAAAAACCGTTTTATTAGCGACTAGCTGTGTTAGTAGTGTTTAGGTAGTCCTAAGGAACCTACCGTTTGGGCTGTGCGTTGATGCCCAATAAGTCACTATCTTCTTTAATATATTATATACATAGATAAATAAAGTAAGCCGTTTCTTTTCCTTCTCATAAATTTCAAATCGTTTTCAAAAACTAACACCACCTTAATCATTCCCTCTCTCCCTTCACAGGAATGACCCCGCTCCTAGCCGCGTCAGTCACAGGCCACACTCACATCGTGGAACACCTGATCAAGTGCGAATACGGGCTAGTTTCCCGTGAGCAGCGAATCGCGGCTCTCGAGCTGCTGGGCGCCACGTACGTGGACAAGCGGCGCGACATGGTCGGCGCGCTGGCGCTGTGGAAGCGCGCCATGGACGACAGGTGAGCACTGCAGTAGAGCACCTAGTGTAGTGTGAATACGGGCTAGTTTCGCGCGAGCAGCGCATCGCGGCTCTCGAGCTGCTGGGCGCCACGTACGTGGACAAGCGGCGCGACATGGTCGGCGCGCTGGCGCTGTGGAAGCGCGCCATGGACGACAGGTGAGCACTGCAGTAGAGCACCTAGTGTAGTGTGAATACGGGCTAGTTTCGCGCGAGCAGCGCATCGCGGCTCTCGAGCTGCTGGGCGCCACGTACGTGGACAAGCGGCGCGACATGGTCGGCGCGCTGGCGCTGTGGAAGCGCGCCATGGACGACAGGTGAGCACTGCAGTAGAGCACCTAGTGTAGTGTGAATACGGGCTAGTTTCGCGCGAGCAGCGCATCGCGGCTCTCGAGCTGCTGGGCGCCACGTACGTGGACAAGCGGCGCGACATGGTCGGCGCGCTGGCGCTGTGGAAGCGCGCCATGGACGACAGGTGAGGGTCTTGTTCAGATCAAGAGTCAAGGAGAATCATCTTATGGCCATCCAGACCTGTTCACCTTTTAAAGACATAAACCAGAATCGTCTATTCATAGAAAAGTTTAGAAGGAGTGGCTTCGTACTCGTAACTAGATGAACCCTAAGTGACCCATAAGAAGTCATTTTTTTCATCAACATGACATTTGTGTGTTATTTTTTTATTGCGGATTTGCAGCATTAAAAAATGGTTTAATATGAAGCAAAAACGCATTATACCACTATACTAACCCCACAACCCTGCCAATTCCAGATTCCCCTCCGACGGAAGCCCCCCAATCCCGAAGCCGAAGGACGTGCCGCGCATCCCCGCGTACGAGCTGGCCGCGGAGCCGACGGACGCGCGCCAGCTGCAGGAGCTGCTCGCGGACCCCGACGCCATGCGCATGCAGGCGCTCGTCATCAGGGAGCGCATATTAGGTAATAATAATAATTATATGGACATCTCAGCTAGGCAAGACCTAGACCCCAAGCTAGGCCTGTATTGTGGGTATGGGACAGCTAATATCTCTACACAAATACATAGATAGATACATATTCATTATAAATATCAGGTGGTTACATAGAGACCCCGACGCCATGCGCATGCAGGCGCTCGTCATCAGGGAACGCATATTAGGTAATTATATCTCCCATCCTACACATACATATCGCTCCAAAAAGCTACAGTGCAAACCGACCCAACAAATATCACATGAATCATACTTGGCTTATGCCCGTGTGGTTCATTATACCAGTTATTTGTATAAATACCTGAGCTGAACAAAATCAGAATCATAATAATAATATGTGGGGAAGTCTCAGCTAGGCAAGAGCTAGACCCCAAGCTAGACAGAGCCTGTATTATGGTTTGATCTCAGCTGGTTACATAGCGACCCCGACGCCATGCGCATAAAGGTGCTCGTCATCAGGGAGCGCATACTGGGTAATTATAATACTAATAATATGTGGTGACATCTCACTAGCTAGGGACCCCAAGCTAGGCAGAGCCTGTAATATAGGTATCGGACAGCTGATATATCAGCTGATTACATAAGAGACCCCGACGCCATGCGCATGCAGGCGCTCGTCATCAGGGAGCGCATACTGGGTAATAATAATAATAATATGGACATCTCAGCTAGGCAAGAGCTAGACCCCAAGTTAGGCAGAGCCTGTAATAGATGTAATAGATAGAGCGGTCATAGATGGCGCTCTGTAAGGTTTTATTAATTACACAAAACATGTCATAGGTTACCCCTGAGTCACCCACTTTCGGCTAAGTATACTACATCTATCAAGCGAGCTGATTTACCGCATTTAGCCTCTAAGGTGGGCCATTATGCGTGAAATATGTCATCAGAGAACGCATACTAGGTGAGTGGGCAGTGTGCCCGGCGACTCATAGATGGCGCTGAAAGGTCTAATACACAAACATTGTCATAGTTTTCCCTATTTGTCACCCACTTTCAGCTTAGTATACTACTTTATTTACCGCATTTAGCCTATAAGGTATGCCATTATGCGTGAAATACCTATTGGGTAACTTGCTATTAAGCCACCCAAGCTCACGCCAGAAAGCCAGTAGACGAAATAGGTTGGTTATGACCTCCCAAAGGGACCCCGGAAATCCGAGGGATATTGATCGTAGTATCTTCACACCCTTGCAATGTAACAAGACGTATACCACTCTTGCCACAACAAACCCACCTAACCAACTCCCTCCCCCACAGGTCCGGCGCACCCCGACACCTCCTACTACGTGCGCTACCGCGGCGCCGTCTACGCGGACGCGGGCCGCTTCACGCGCTGCCGGCAGCTGTGGCACCACGCGCTGGACATGCAGCGCTGCGTGCTGCCGCCGCTGTCGCCGCTCACGCAGTCCAGCCTGTACAGCTTCGCCGAGCTGTTCAGCTATATGCTCAGTGAGAGAGCCAGGCCGCCTGTTAGAGGTGAGTTTTTGAATCATGTCGGGGTCACCAAATTGACAAAAAAGTCATCTAGGTAGACTACCTTCCTTTACTTATATGAAAGCGTCTATTAGCTCATCCATTAGCTGTCTAAAACAGCTGTAAAGGCAATATAGATCTAATCTAATCTATATGCTCAGTGAGAGAGCCAGGCCGCCTGTTAGAGGTGAGTTTTTGAATCATGTCGGGGTCACCAAATTGACAAAAAATTCATCTAGGTAGACTACCTTCCTTTACTTATATGAAAGCGTCTATTAGCTCATCCATTAGCTGTCTAAAACAGCTGTAAAGGCAATATAGCGCTGCCGGCAGCTGTGGCACCACGCGCTGGACATGCAGCGCTGCGTGCTGCCGCCGCTGTCGCCGCTCACGCAGTCCAGCCTGTACAGCTTCGCCGAGCTGTTCAGCTATATGCTGAGCGAGAGGGCAAGGCCGCCTGTTAGAGGTAAGATTTTGAATCATGTCGGGGTCACCAATTCGATAAAAAAGTCATCTAGGTAGACTAGCTTCCGCACATAATTATATGAAAGCGGCTGTAAGCAACAATTTACCAAAAAGTCATCTAGGTAGACTATAGCTACCACTCTTATACGAAAGCGTCTATTAGCTCATCCATGAGCTGTCTAAAACAGCTGTAAAGGCAATATAGCGCTGCCGGCAGCTGTGGCACCACGCGCTGGACATGCAGCGCTGCGTGCTGCCGCCGCTGTCGCCGCTCACGCAGTCCAGCCTGTACAGCTTCGCCGAGCTGTTCAGCTATATGCTGAGCGAGAGAGCCCGTCCGCCTGTTAGAGGTAAGAGAATGAAATAGTTAGTTTATATCATGTTGGGGTCACCAGTTTGTAACTAATAATAGACGGTAATAAAAAAGCGGTTTAATGCCCACTGGTTGGTATTCAGGTTATTTAAATATGAAGTAGCTTGTTAGTTTTACATGAATAATAATGTAAGAGCAAGTCTTAGAGGTAATTTACGTAGGTCTTTTAACAGCGTCTTAGCTGTGCGATACTAAAATATCTTTAGGTAAACGAGCAATTCAGACATGCTGCTTTAATGTTGATGACTATAATGAATTAATTATAATCTACAATTCACATCAATATGTGAAAGATTTAATACTCTCTCTCTCCATTTAATAAGGCAGGCATCAGGCATTATCACTCATTCATCACTCAATAATGGAAGTTTACTAAATTATGTAATTTGTTTGCCCCGCAGGTCGCATAGTCCCGCCGGTGACCTTCGAAGACATCGCCCCTGTGTTCAGAAAAGCCCTCTCAGAAATCAACAGAGGCGTAGATCTCCTAGAAATGAAGTCGAGCATCGACCGGGAACAAACGCTCACGACGCTACAGAGGGTGCTAGTTATATCGCTACATTTAGCCGCACTAATGGCCAGGTTATTAGAAGAGCCGGAATGCGATGAGACGGTGTCCAGAAAGATCCATGAAGCGGTTTACTCACTTGTTAAGTTAGATATTAAGGTGAGTCTTTTTAATTATTGCTTGTTACAATGTCCTTGTCCGTTCAATCCATAAAGTCCTCAAAATACCCGAAAAGTGGGAAAAAAATTGGATCTGTTACGAGCTACCCAGGTCAATAAATGGCCTAAAATGGCGTTATATTTATGTTACTTTAGTTTATTTTACGTGACGCTGTCTTTAAAACATCTCTCTTAGCGACAAAGCCTCCTATTTTACATCATTCCTATTCTTTAAGTCTCATTTGAGTGATGTTGTTGTAATATAACCTATTCTATTCTAAACTCCTTCTCCTTCCTTCAGGTACGTCAAGGTCGCTCGGCGCTCCACATAGCGTGCAGTGAAGAGGGCACTCGCGCGCGCGGTGCCCTATTACCCTCTCCCGGAGACGCTCAGCCGTGTTGTCGAGCTTTAGTGGCCCTCATGTTGACCCTGGGAGCCAAGCCCGATGCCAGGGATGCTGCTGGGAACACGCCGCTGCACCTCGTGTGCAAGGTGAGCACTAGATGGCGTTGTTAACTGTTTTATAGAATAAAATGGAAGTTCGCGAGTCTGCTCATAGATGGTGCTGTTAGTAGGATTGTAGATCGCGTTCCTACTGCATGACGGAACACAGCGCCCATGAATGTGTGCATAATTACAATGAAGATACCATACCTTGTCTAAAGAACTTTTTGGTAATTTATCGGTGTTTTATCACATAAATGTAAAAAAAGGCTAAGATACCATTTAGAATATAATAGAATAGAATAGAATATATCTTTATTGAACACCACAAATTAAAATTTACCAAACCCTCTATTCATTCCTCAGTTGAACCCGTGCCCGGCGGACGTGGTGCGCGAGCTGCTCTCTCACGGCGCGCACATCGACACAGTCAACTACGACGGAGAAACGCCCGAAGAACTGCTCAAGGCCAACCAGCAATCACTGACCGCCATCGTGAACCCACTCCGCTACACCTCGCTCAAGTGCCTCGCCGCCCGAACGGTCAAGAACTACCGCCTGCCCTACCGACACATCGTGCCCCAGTGCCTGCACTCGACCATCATCACGCACTGAGACACACAGTTTGGTCTACCTCAGGACGTGGTGGTTCGCCGCGCTGCCGGTAGATGGCGCTGTAAGCAGTTTTGGGGATCGTCAACTGTTTTGATTTGCATGGCTGTTGTGACGGCGGGTGTTCTATTCCTGATAACTGGTAGCCAATATTTTCGTAACCAAAGCGAAAGTGAAGTGGTCGTTATACGACACATTGACTTCTGATTTTGATGCACAGAGTTCGCAGGAATAAGACAACGGCGCCAGTCACGGTAGCCATCTTGTTTGGAAAGGTTGTAATGTCGCTGAAATGTTCGCATTGAATGGCACTGCCAGCTCAGTCCTCGCTTCAATAACTTTGACAGTCACATTTCTATTGATATTCTTGGTTTGGATAGTAATTTTTCACATTATTTTGTTTTGAGGCTATTTAAGTTTTACTAAACACGTTATACCACCGGGTAGTCACTTTCAGTCATTTAGATATTATAGGGAACATAACATAGACGGTTCACAGGCTAAATAATAAATACAGTATAGTATAAATTTCCACCATTCTTTTAAAGATTATCGTCTGCATGTACCGTTAGCCAAAAGATTAAATTGCATCATAAAATAATGAATACTTACTAACTTGAGATGTTTTGTGACATTTCAACTTACAAATTTTAATGTCCATATTTTAAGATATCGTATTCTCATTGTTATTGCAACTATATTGGTGTGAAATGTAGATGTAAATTTTTAAAGATACTTACATGATATACTACTAGCGCACATATGCACATATGGGGCGGTATTTTAACTATTGTATGCTCAACTATCCACTCGGTAATTTAATCTCCATGTAATAAATAGTCGGCAAGGAATTGAATGACTTAAATCTTAATGCCAATTACTATAAGATCATGTTTTTGTTAATGAAACTGCATTTCAATTAATTCATAAAACTAACTTTGTACTTATAGAAAAAAATATAAAAAATCTAGTAACAAGTTGTATGTGGAAGTGGTGTCATAAATGCTATATATTTTATTAACAAAGATATATGTACGTAGAGAACCATAGATGTAAAATTACTATTACTATACGATTATTGTTGTGCTCATGTTAGAACTGTTTGTAGTGGCGTAGAGAAGATGAATCGAAATGTCTCGTTTATAAGTTGTTAGCGCGTCTGGGGAAATCCCAATATGGCTCCTGTTAAATTAGCCTTCTAATTTCTGCCGAGTCATATTTGGATGGCGAACCGGTGTGGCCCACTAACTGTTGAGTACTGAGGGGCCATTTGTGGCTGACGTCGGACACATGTGGCCCCAGCCGGCCCGCGGTGGGCCAAGTGATATTTGCTTTTAATTGCTTCGATAACGTTGAACTGACAACATCACTCTGTTACCCGGCTGCTCGGTTCAAGTCGACATGTCATTTCACTACTAGTCTCCTATTATTTTTAGAAACATTTCTCATGCATGACTGTTGTCTCATTTTGTATAGCCATTTTTATTGACTTCTTATTTTAGTAGATAATAATGATCGGTGTCACTAAGTGATCGAAATCATTGTGGGATATTTTCTTAACGATTAAAAACAAATTAGCGTGAGTAGATGATGAAGTAAATGATGGATTATTCTAGGTGTAAATTGGTAATTGTATATTTGCTAGAGATGATTATTACGACAAAATATGTGGATAGAAAATATTGGAACTGATTTGAAATACAAATAAAAATATGATAGTTACTATTATTTGTAATTTTGATGAGCATTATTGCTTTTAATTTGTAATGTGTGTAATTTCTCATAGTATATTTTAAATTAGTTATATCGTGTGAATAAATATACTAGTTATTTTTGAAATTAATAAAAATGCTTTAAAATAAACCATTCTTTCATTCATTCCCTGTAAATTCAGTCAGCAGTGCAGCTGTCCCCCTTCCTTTCAGCTAAGATTATTCCTGTAAAGCCCCATCCATACGCTTGCTGTTTGTCACAAACACGGCAAACAGCAAACAAAGTCACAAACACCAAACACAAACACCGAACACAAACAGCCATCCACATGCTCGGCGAACGCTCATAACATTCCGAACCGGCAAACACGGCGGACGACGAGCTATTACTTTCGGGTTGACATATTTTTATTATATAAATTAAAGCAAGAGAAAGAAAAAAGGAAAATAAGAAGAAAGCAAAGACGATGGTGGGATAATAACAATAATTAAAAAAAAACTGACTTCTTCTTTTTAATTATTATTTTATTTTATAGTTTTTAGTTTATTTGCAATAATTTTTAATCAAAAGTAAGATGCAAATGATACCAAAAAGTCCTACTAATCAATACGAATCATTCAAGCCTAAACACGAGGTAGTTGCTATATACCGTTGAGGAGTTCCCTTGACTGCCTTCCGTTTCCATCATCAGATCAGCTCAAGGTCACCATCATATTTTTTGTTACAAGAACTATATTTATGTTTTTAATTTCATTAGAATCCAAAATGGAAATTCATACCGTGTTTTTACCCCTTTACCCACCCTTAGGGGTGAGATAAAATTCTGAAAAAAAAAAATGGGACCACCTGGGAGCTCAAGCCAATACAAAAAAAAAGAATTTTCAAAACCGGTTCATAAACGGCGGAGTAATCGGTGAACATACATAAAAAAAATGCGCGCCAACGAAAAAGTGTAGCAAGTTGATACGTCCGCCTCCCGCAATGCTAGCGCGCATACTGACAGCTGCCAGACGTGTGGATACGTAGCGAACTGTTTGCCGAACATCCTTTGATCTGGCAAGAAAAACCGACACCGATGCCGAACACTGGCGAACACAAACACAAACAGGCAAACAACGACAAACACCCATCCACACGTCAGTGTTTGCTGTTTGCCATTGTTCGCCGAGCGTGTGGATGGGGTATAACGTTATGGGAAGTTTTTGAGTCGAACGGCTTTAGATATAACCATAGACTTAGTATATACTAGCGTATAGACGAACAAAGCGAGCGAGGGAGAATAAAATCCCTTACGGAAATTTGGCAAGATAGAAAAGGATAGCGAATCCAATGAAACTGTGACTGGTTTTGAATGACAGAGCGTCACAATTCAGCACGCGGAAAATCAACAATCAGTATTTTGGATTTTTTGCGTACATCGTGGTTTATTTTCAGTAAATCTAATTGTATTCAACAATGGTAACATCTTCTGCGAGTGATTGTGGCGTTAATCATAGATATAATCCTGAAAATTGCACATTTCACAGGTAAATACGAAAATCGTCATCCATGCCACGACGCGTTTATTTTTGGTTAAAATTTGTCTTTTATCCTGTATGAAATATAAAATAATGCCAATGCTGTTGTTTACTTTCATATTTTGTGTATGTGGAAGTCCATTTGTTAATAATTTTCATGATTTTAGTGGATCTATTTTTCATCAATTTATTTTACATGTACGCTAGGGATTGACTCAAATTAATCGATATCATTATCGATATTTTATCTTGAATGTTACCTATGAAAATAAATGCTAGCTTGCGTTTACCGTCTCGTATCTGAACCATTTTGTCAGGGCAAGGCACATCTTTTAACAAATACATAAACTAATTATTTTCTATAATTTGTCCAACAGATTCCCTCTATAGATACTATAATAAGACGAAAGTGTTTGAATTTAGTTGGACGCGTTGGTTGGAATCCAAAGAAGAACTCTACCATTTGCAGCAATTCAACTTTAGAATGAATGTAAACTTAATAATTTAGGAAACGAAACTGTAATGAACCAGTTAAATAAATAAATATGTGGCAACATCTCAGACACGGCCATCCGAGGCAGAGCCTGTAATATGGGTCAGACAGCTGATATATCTAAGATTGTTCTGTTTAAAAGTCAATAAAATAAGGAGCGATGTGAAAAGTGTTATTATTTTTATTTATGCATTTTTTTACACTATGTCTAAATTATAATCTGGACAACAACAGTCTATGGAACAACTCTCTCCAAGGGTCGAACATCGAACTTCAATAACTTATCGATGGTCCTCCAAAGTAAAGAAAGGTAGGTACATCTCTAGCTAATGCACACACTGAAAAATCAAAATTGGTCACGTTTTACCGAGCTGTCTGTTCGTCTATACGCTAGTATATACTAAGTCTATGGATATAACTCACATAGAATTTCTATCAATTTTATCTATCGACGAAAATATTACAGAAAATGAAACAGACTTGTGAAACTACTAACGCCATCTATGATTTACTTAGTTCTTTTTGAGCTGTAAGTAATATCTTTCAATAGTATAGACCAGAATAATTAATGTACTCTGTAATAATTAATGTTCTCAGAATAATTAATGTACTCTGTGGTATAGACGAGGCATATTAATATTGGCGAGTTGAGGGTAGAACTAAATCTCCACGTTAGCAAGAACCGCGTGAGGGTGCGGCCACTGTTGTGATCGCAGAGCGCAGTCGACGTGAGCAGGCATTGAAATAGTAAGCAGAATCGTGCGTGCAAGCGAGCTGCATGTGGTGTGGAGCCGAGGCGAGGAGGCCGTGGAGGCGAAGAGGACGTGAGGACCCGGTTCGGACAGATGCAACTTGGAGTGCGAAGCTAAGTGACCTTTTGTATTTACTGTTTTCTGTATTTTATGATTGATATGACTTGTGCCACTTTGTGTAGGCGATAGGCTTTTTATCCTGCCATTCGCAATTTCGCAAGCGCGTGGATATTTCCCAGAGATTTTGATTGCTAAAACGGGGTATAGCCGCACAGTGTGCTATCCGAGGCACGTGGTGCTATAGGGGAGGTTGGAGGCCCCTTGTATCTCTATGATTCTGATAATATTATGTTGGACCTCACGTGTGCCGCGTGTGCGTGAGATATTTACTTTGAGTATTTTAGTTAATTACCCACCTACATATAACGGTTGAGATAGTAGACACCAAGTACCTAGGTACCTACCTAAGTGCTTACTTGGTATTTAGGTAGGTATAGTATAGCGAAGAAACAATCAACCGGTGAATTTTATAAATCAAACACCGTCTTACTTAAATCAAGTCTGAGCAAAGAGGTGTTTACTAAAGGTGACCACATCTGATGATCACCCTTTGCTAACAAGGCGATTGTCTGAAACTTCTGAAAGCCATGGGTAGATAATATAAAAAGCTCATAAAAATGTATGAGATGTCGGCAAGGGACGCGCACGAAACAATAACGTTGTGTTGACATTGAATTGATGTGTTTGTTCACACAATTTATTGCAAACTTAGATTAGACATAGTAAGTTCTAGCTATACCTACCTACGCCGTCCTAACTTACATAGGTACCTACTTTAGATTGAGTGCTTGTGCTTGTTTACATACTTACTAGCTTGAGTGTAACAATTATCCAACATCGATAACCAGGTAAACTATGATTCCGTCATAGTCATCTGTAAAAAACTTAATGTGAACTACCGACATCACTAAATCTGGACACCGTAACTTCATAATCCTATATAATAATACAAGAATAATACCCACCTTTTCCTACTTACTGTATCATTTGTGGCGGCGGCGGCGGCCGTCACCGTCTTGTTATTCCGCGTGGTCGGTAATTTTGACAAATGACTGTGCTCTCTGTTATACTTACAAATGGGGGTTTCAGGGCGGGAAAAATACAATCTATAGGCGGGGGCGCTTGAAGAGCATTCTTCTTTTTGGCTTTTTTTGTTCATATTTTTTCTTGGACCCATAATATTAGGGGCTATAGTTTTAACCATAGGAATGTTAACTATCTAAATACCGTAATTTATTGCGATATTATGTCTTTATATAAATAAATCTTTAATAGGTAGCACAATAAACTAAGTTGCATCAAATCATCAGCTAAAGCTCATCAAACTCACCATCCATACAATCCAACGTAAACACTTAATAGGATTATAAATAACAACCCTTAAATTGTATCTAAATGTCGTCTATTGTACCATTGCGACTCCGCTCACGTGCTCCAATCGCTGGGGCCGTCAATAGATGTCGTTAAACAAACAAAACAACGTGGAACGTATCCCCATTCGGCCCCAAGAGGGCAGTTATTGTATAAATATGGCTGATTCGGGGAAATTCAACGGAGATGCTTAAAAGTTGCGGAAAAAATGTTGCGCTTCAGCGGACGAAATTGGATTGTGTAGCGATTGCGGTAGGGTTGCGAGTGAAAGGGTACTGGGGGCTGGCGCATGTCTGTCGACGTTTCGGCACATTATAATAGAAGTTGATGATGTTAATTGGACATGTGTATGTTGTTTATGGAATCTATACAAGATGGTAGGGATAAGGGCATTCGGTTTCACTATTTGAATCGAGATTTTTGGAGAGATTATGTTATTTGATTATTTATCGGTTACTATTTTATGTAAGTACCAACGTAGTTTGTAAATAGGTAAGTACAGTTGGAGTCCAAGAAACCTGACCGCTCGTGGTGAAAAACCACCGTATACCTATATATTTCATTAAAAAGGGCAAAATGTTAACTTAAGTACTTATGTCATATTCTTAACAAACAATGAGAAATGCCTTCAATAAAGTTAAAATCACTTTCTTTAGTAAACATAATAAAGAGCACACATTGCCAAACCCAATCGCTGAAAGTACATACTACTACATACACTAAGTAAAAATTTAATAGATATGGTATCGCCGGTGTCCCAGCCCTACGGCTAACCCGCGTTGTTATTAATAACGACAGCATATTACAATTCAATTTGAACATCCGCCGCCTCGGCTAGGTCGATGTAATCCTCGCTTTACCCCCCACCCTACCAGGGACTACCCTTCACCCTTATTCATACCACTACTAGGGCAATTTTCGCCTAACAAGAGGTAGCCCCAAGTTGGTCGGTTGAACGTAATCCGTGGTATAGACAAACTGCACAATTATATTAAAAGCAGACATGAAAATTTTCGTAAATCGCTACTAACAATTGTCGATAATAGCTCCCGTACAAACGGCTGGGATTTGGAGGATTCGTTTTGTCATTTTATTTCTTAATCTAAAGCTGATTCGAGGTTTCCGTTTGGATCAATTTTTGGTTAAGTTTATTGCCTATACCAGTTATATTTGAGAAATACTGTCTTTACGGAAATAAAATAAATCATTTCGAGTGTTATTAACACAAATATTGAACTTACATACCTTTACTACTTATAAATATGTATACTTTGTTAGTGCTCTTATTCCTTTATACACTACACACATGTACCAAAACCGTTTTTTTATATCTACATAGTACTATTACTTACTTACTTATACCTACATAACCTTCTCCATCCCGCCCGCCCTGAGATTTAGTTACGTGAGCATATTTACAAGAAAACGACGTTTACGCTCCCGCGCACCAGTATTGAGTTGTTTCGCATTTGCGGTAATCGGTTTATCGTAAGTAATGCCGTTTGTCGGTCTGTCGGACTTCGCAAGTTGCGTGGGGCAAGGTTATGAGCGAAGCGGGGTGTGTGGAGCAAGGTTATGAGCGAAGCGGGGTGTGTGGGGCAAGGTTGTGAGCGCAGCGGGGTGTAAGGGGCAAGGTATGAGCGAAGCGGGGTGTGTGGGGCAAGGTTGTGAGCGGGGCGGGGTGTGTGGAGCAAGGTTGTGAGCGGGTTGTGTGGAGCGAGGTTGTGAGCGGGGCGGGGTGTGTGGAGCAAGGTTGTGACCGGGGTGTGTGGAGCAAGGTTGTGAGCGGGGTGTGTGGAGCAAGTTTGTGATCGTGTAGATAAAATTGTCAGCTATTAGTAGTAGGTACAAAATAGTTAGTAAAAGAAGAGAAAGCAGAAAAATAAGATCGCAAACATCATGAATCAACTTCAAGCAATCAATCATCAAGCAATATCAATCGGCTTGCAATTACAATACCCTTTATCTTTTATATTACCCATTCTTCGTTACCCTGTATATTTATTTATCATTATCACACTTTGCACTCAAGCCAGTCGCTTTGGTTCACCGAAGACCGACATCCTAAGTTAAAAACCTATACATATAAGTACATAACCGCAACCGTAGCTACATACATATAGGGCGTCCGGTCACCCGCCTGTCTGTCTATTTTGGGCGGTTTAATCACTTTGTCCATTACGTTGTTTGCGGCCACCCTACACCGCGGGCATGGCTCCGGCCCGTTTCATTAACTAATCTATTAGTTTAGTGGCATTAGCTTAATGTCAGCTCTTGTTTTTAATTTTCCGCCCCATATTTTTGCCCTACTTTAGTTACCTGTAGTAGGACATTGCAAAAAGTTTCGCTGATATTTATTATGTACATACAGCGTGGAAAAAACGAATAGACCATGGTGGGGAAGCATCTTAAATCCATTAGATAGCTTATCAATCAAAAAGGACACATTCTCGTAAAAAATGTAGGTATGCGATAAAAAACAAAAAAACTGCCTATAATACCTATATTTATATTATATCTTAGTACTTAATTACCTGCATCAAGATTGTTTACCTTTTACATTAAAGATTCTCAGAAACGCAGTTAAAAATAATAATGATGTTTAAAACCCCCTTTTATCGACGGTGAAGTGTGTCGGTAGCGGCGGCGGCGCGTGCGCAGTGGGTAGTTAATCCTTCTATTGTGAGAGTTAGTTCTGTACCTGCGCTATAACCGCTTATTATATCTACCACAAGAGTGCAAACTAACATAGGGGGATGATTTGATGTTGACTGTTAGTTTGTTAAGAGTAAAGCTGGTGTTTAAACTAATGTTTTAACTCACTACGGAAAATTAAGGATTATGATAAGCAATATCTATTAGTTATTAATCATAATTACAGTATAATCGAGCGATTTTTTATTAGGTATAATATATTTCTGTTCAAAAGCTTATTTTATCAAGATTGTTCTTACCAACAGCGAACATATAAAAATCTTGCTGAGCTGTACTAAGGTACTACTTATTAGACATTTAAGTAGTAATTTTATAATCATTTGCGTTTTATTTCTCCTATTTACTAAACTCTAAATAAGCTAATTTATAAAAAAGACCCTTGGATCTTTCTCTCATATCCTCTGCGGCGAATTCATGTGAATTTTTCACAAGAATAGAAAAGAGCATAGTATATTTAATCTTATACACGTGCACATACAGGTTAATTAGGAGTGTGGCGGCGATCAGAGCTAAACTACCATTGTATAGGGTTTACCATTAAGCCGCTAACAGAGATATGACTGGTGGTAAAATAATTTATACTTTAAGTATTAAAATACTCAAATGTAGATAGGTAGGTTTCAATTAACAAATTTTAGTGTAGAAACCAGGAACAGGTATGCGTAGTGTGCTGGTTATCCTACTAAGTCAGCCAAAAGTAAATTAAATGCGGTAATGATGAGGATATCCATTACATTGGCCAACCCTGATAAATGTCGATACATTTTGAGGTATATGAGGTCCAGTCCAGCGATGAGCTTAGCATGAATTTCTCAATGAATCACCTATCCGACTATCTTGTACACATACACAATGATAATAACAGCGAGCGTATGCACCGTGACAACACTTCATTATGCCGACGCAAGGCCGTAGGGGTGGGAATATAATAACAGATAGATCTACTATCGATGCAAGTAGGTAATGGGAGTATAATCTTAGATTTACTATCGATGTAGGTAATTAACTGGTTATTGATATCAACAAACTATAATTTTGCTGTTTAGATTTTTTATTGATGATTCCTTACCCACTATTGCTACTTTAATAGAAAAATATTGAAATTGTTATCAAAAAAATATGTAACTTAAGTAAGTAGGTATGTAAAAAAACTTAATGAGTCCATTGAATGAGTTTAAAATATCGCAATTATAAAAAGAGTGCAGCATAATTGCTTGCGCCATTTCAGTTAGAAAACGGAATTTTCTTTTAAGTTGTTTTGTGAGCATTATTATGGCCAATCTAAAATAACATGCCTAACAGTGTGTCTCATAGTACCTTTCTAACCGTAAGTTGTTTTCATACTTACATTAATACTTACTTCATAACATGCAGCACTGCAATAAAATTAACTGCACAATTCTCAACATAATATTTATAAACGGCACGATATCATAGATAATCAACACCCGTTAACCCTTAAACCCTTAAACCGTTCAATTGTGGAGGGCCAAACTCAACCCTTCTCTCCTAATGCCATAATTGAGGGTTAAATCTCTAAGCAGATGTCTATTATGACACGTTCCGTACATTTTATTGAAAAGGCAACTTTATGGTTGGAAGTCTCCTGCTGGTTCTGAAATGTCACTGCATTGTGAGGGTTGAGTGTGTGAAGATCTGATGATCTGATAAAGGGAATTGTACAGATTTTAATTGACTTGCTGATCAAGTGTTTGTTAAAAAACAGCGGTTGTTTAGCTTGTTAACTTGCTGAAGGGTGGCAATTAACACATAATTTTTTGTGTTGATTAGCTTCGAATTCATGTGTAGCTAGTACCTATATGTTGTTTTGTTCCAGCCACAAGATAATTAATTGGTAAAAAAAAGTTAATATAAGCCCTAAAAAAACATGCCGCACGTAATTGCTGGCTCATTAGGCACTTCATTGGTAATTCATTACTGTTGTACCTACCTGTCTAAGGGATCCTACACATTCGATTTGGCCTGCCGTCGATTTGATCCAGGTTTGAATCCGCTGCAATACTGTATGATGCCGTCTACTTACCAGATAATTTTTCCTTCAGACGCATTCCTCATAACATTCCGTAATAGGAATAAATCATCAGGAGTACCTACGTAACCCCATAAATATGTATGTATAATTGTTTATCCACTTCGTCTGCTTATGTACAGTTGGCTACATGCAGAAGTTATTAAAATCAAAGCCACCGACCGTAACAATAGACATGGCCGCCGCAATTTCATTTTACACGAATTAATTGAACATAAACCGGCGCCAACAAATTAATACCTTCATATTTGTATTTTCAATCACAAAATTAATTCAAGCGGCGACGCTTAAATAAGTGTCGGCAAAACCTCCGCCCAATCGATAAGAAAAGGGCGGCAAACGGTATACGGTAAATAAAGTTTTAGATAGCACGCCATTGGCTGGCGCTTGGCTCAGTGGGCGGGGCTCGAGCCAAGGGCGGGGCTTCCATTGGTTGATTTGTGTAGTAGTTAAGGCTGGTTCAGTGTGAGTTATACCGTGGCCGCGGCGGTGGTCGGTGGGACTGCGCCTTAACTAACATATTCTTGTCCTTGATTGTCGCGTTGTTTGTAACTATGATTTGATTTAGTTGATGTTAGAAGTGTTTTTGTGTAAACATTTGCTTGGAATTTGGGGTAAGATGTTTTTTTAATTTAATAGAAATCATTTATATAAAACAATATATTTTTATTAAAAAAACTAAAGTTAATTTATATGAATATAGAAAAAAACTTTAAAAAAATATGATGTTAGAAGGGACGGCTTATATGAAAGAGAAACTCCTAAAATAAGTATCAAATTCGTGCTATTAGTTAGAGGTCTCTTTTTAAAATAGAACATCAGTGTAGCTTAAAACCATGTAAATAATTATAGTTACCTAGTAAATTCACTATTTTTATCGGTTAATATACGTTCAGTGATGTTCATTTGTAAACTTCTCGAAAATGCATTAAAACAGCTGTTCCATTTCTACCACAAGAAACCGCTGTTTTTATTCGCATTGTTTTACAAATTGTACTACAATAGGTGTTTTCCCCTCATAGGGGATTAATAGGTGAGTTGTGATCCACTTACCTGTCTACCCTACTAAGCAATTTTTAAACAGCTGCCGTTGTATATCACAGAACAACGCGGACTCGGGTGTACCCGTATGTCGATATTTCATCTCCTCTTTCATCTTCACTTCCTCTTTTGTTTATTACAGGACAAAGCTCAAAAGATTGCTTCGTAAACAATATTTATTCGCGCTAACAAGGTGGCATGCAGATAGTTTTTATTTATGTGCTTTGATTCTTGCATTTTTTTTCAGTGAAAATAACAGCATTTTTTAACTTACTTTAAAGTTCCTTTGTGCATTGTTTAGGTACATTATTTTATTTTGATAGGATCCAAGAGTTAATTGAAAATCAAACTGACGTTTTTTTATATAATTAAAATATTTCTAGACATTTGGTAGATAGAATTAGGATCTAAATGTTTGAATTTAGTTTGACAAAGTTTTAGCATTTTTCCACCTCGTTTTACAAAATTACTGTTGTGCAATAAAATAATAAATAAAAAGTTTAGCAAGCATTTTTGGGTAAACCAATTTAAGTTATATTTTTTTCAATTGGCTCAATATAATGTGGTTATTTTAAAATGCTGAAACATAATCATATTTATCAAATACTAGCTGTTCCCGCGCGCTTCGCTTCGCCTTAAAAAGTTTTCCCGTGGGAATTCCGGGATAAAAAGTAGCCTATGTTCTTTCCCAGGTCTAGACCGTATGTATACCAAATTTCATTCAAATCCGTTCAGTAGTTTCGGCGTGAAAGAGTAACAGACAGACAGACAGACACAGTTACTTTCGCATTTATAATATTAGTTAGGATAATTCCGTAAGTCTACGACATTTCGTAGCAGGCTGTAGCGCTACGCACCACCTATGCTACGCGCTACTACTGCTACGAGCGTGCTACGTCCCGCGTAGGCCTGCTGTAGCTATACTATCAAAAATACGTATCAAATATTTTGACGGGATATCGTCGTATTAGTATAATCAAATTACCTACTTATTGTATAATTTCCGTAATCTAATAAATGCTTATCCTACATCTCCTAGTTCTATTCAATAAGTGATTCCTACAGTGAACTACTAAGCTTTAGCTTGTCTGGAAGAGAACGCCTTTAACTACTTAGCTCTAGTTTTTTGTTGTCTCAGTATCCTCACATACTTTCCTTATACATATTTAATTTCGCCATTTGTAGCAAAGCGCCGCCGCCACCGATAGACCAAAGAAGACCGTACGACCCAACGTCAATTCCATAGTCACATTTACTCACCTACAAAAACATCCACATTATCATAGGTATAAGAACTTAATTTTAACCTACAATATACTTACTCACACAAACTAAATCAAAAGAACTAAAATCGCATCATCCGCTCACCGCGCAAAAATCAAAATCATTGTACAAGAAAATTACAGTGACGGCGCGACAGATAAGCGCGAGATTTAATTTCTTTGCCCTCTTTAAATATAGATACCGTTGCTGCGTTGTGTTTAAACAGGGCCGGGGGCTCCCGGGGGCGCGGGGGGCGCGTAATTGAAAGACAAACAGGGCGGGCGATTCGCAGCGAATTAATTATTTGTACATTAAGTTGGCGCCCGCCCCGAGTGAGCCGGGCGGCGGCGGCGGTGTGCCACCACGCGGGATGCTGTTGTCTTGATTTGTTACTGTTACTTATATGTAGTACCTTTTAATATTTGTTTCTGGGGAATATTTATGGAATATAATTTATAATTATACCTATGTATATATTTATAATTAAATGAATGATGTGTCAGAACAGCGAATAGATGGTGGCGTACATGCGAGTCACCTTTGCCCACTTCTTCAGGGAATACAGTTTACCTCCTAGTGACTACTATACCATGTCACCATCAGCCCTCTATTACCACTGGGTTGGGTATAGGACTCTTTTTTTATTCACGCTTAGTTTTTCGGTCCCTCTTGTATACATACCATACTCATACCATGTTGGATGGTTTATTACGTTGATTATTTATAAATATCTTTACTTACAAGCTCGTGACTCACTCGCGATTCACATGCTGACACACTTGCAGAATCATTATTTGCAAAAGCACAATGCAATGGTATACAGCAATACACATCACGAATAAAATAAATTGCCTTCGAACAAGATTGATTTGTTTCTAGAACTCTTGTAACTTAATTTTATTTGTTCGAGTGCTTTGTAACGTATTGAAGAACAACGCAAAAAGCAACGGAAAATTTATTCATACACATTTTCAGTGCCGTATTTTGTATTAAGTAATAAAAATTACAAAAACAATGCGTATAACTAAGTCTCGGAGGCGGAGGGCGGTAAAGTTAATAAAGCAGTCTGGCCAAAGTCATTTTCATGAAAATCAAAATGGCGAATGTCGTTAGCGTCGACAATTCAATTACTTTTATAAGTAAAACTGGTGACAATTTACATGTTTATGCAGTCGGAGGGGGGAGAGGTAATGAGCGGAAAGTTAATACCCACGGTTCCTCATTTAATTTTGCTGTAGAAATAACTAAAGAAGCAATGGCAGGTACGAAGACTTTTTGATGAGAAAATATTTATAACAGTATTTGTGACAGAAGATGTTAAGGCCTAGTTTCACCGTACTCTGTTAGATCATTAACACCACTGTTACATCATGACAAAAGAGTTGTTGGCTTTTGACACATCTGTCAAGAATTTAAGATGGACATGGCGTATAATAAATGTAACAGGGGTGTTAATGATCTAACAGACTTTGGTGAAACTAGGCCTAAACGACGTAATATTTTAATCATAAAGTTACAACTGTATTATTTACTTTTAAACAAATCTTGTCTCAATTTTGGTTTTGGTTCCGTTTAAACATTCTGTCTGTAAACATAGATCGACTTACCCGGAGGATACTCCATTCAGTCGCCACCGAATTAATCCCAAGTAATTATTAAATCAAATCAAACAGACAGTGGATTAGTTACGAATTCAATTGTTTGAAAAATCCCCTGAACGTGTGGGGGTGATGTGCGGGGCGCGGGGGGGAGAGGTACACATCGCTATTGTCGTTCCGAGAATAGACCCGCTCTGCATTTTAATTTTAAATTTCGACTGTTAGATACGTTTCAGATTCATATCTGGTTATTTTATATACAGGGTTGTAAAAAATTGGTATACTTAGAATCTTATGATTGGATGCGGAAAGCTAAAGATCGCATACAGTGGCGTGCTTTGGGAGAGGTCTACGTCCAGCAGTGGACTACTATAGGCTAATGATGATGATGATGATTATAATCCGAAAGGGAGTGTGACACAAGAGCTCATTTTTAACAACGGACTTTTTAATTGTTATACGCCTTGCCAATTTTTCAAAGACGGCTTTCTACACCACTTTTCGAAGACACCGTATTATGTCGCCATTTGATAACTTAAACTAAAAGTAACGAGAGTATATTCTTGAGAATGGTATCTGATGTACCAACTTATAACTTTTTAAATGATTAGTAAATACGCAGCATATTGCGGATATCATAATTATAATACAGATTTCCAAGTGTTTTTGGTACTCACTAGTATTATTTACGCATGCACAAATTTGTACCAACACAGTTACTAAGTATATTTTAGGTTTGTTATATACTTACTTAGGTCTTCGGTATAACTATTATTATTCAAAATACCTACTTACTAAAGCTCTTCAGAATATTAAATTAATGGAAAGTACTTACATAATACAACTTAACACAGACTTAAAAACCCATTAATTTAAACTAAACAGTTGAAACATAATGAAGCGGATTCGACGTGCAAAGGTTAAAACATAATACGAGTCCGTCGTCCCGCCGAGAGCTCGACAATAGACATGCTTAAACAAACTCATCTTGTACAATAGTGATGTGCCGTCGGCGACAAATTAATGGGGATTTTCTTAGTTTTTTAACGTAACGGAGGACCTAGGACAAAATCTGGATGGAGTCTCGTATGTTTGAGGTCTAAATGTATGTACTTACAAACAAATTACATTTTTCAATTTGTTTGTAACTGTCTCTAAGGACGACAATGAGCACGGTGTGGCTTCGTGTACTGAACCTAGATATTAGGACATTTTTAAGTTTTTTAAAATATTGTGCTTAAGTTCTTATGCCCTATTGATACTTGTCTTTGATACCTCGGTCTTTGTTAAGGACGTCGACGTCGCATCGCAAAAAACTGTCAATAATCAAGCATTTGCCCTGAAAAACTATCAAAACCATAGACTTAGTATATACTAGCGTATAGACGAACTGACAGCTCGATAAAACGTGACCAATTTTGATTTTTCAGTGTGTGCATTAGCTAGTGATGTACCTTTCTTTACTTTGGAGGACCATCGATAAGTTATTGAAGTTCGATGTTCGACCCTTGGAGAGTTGTTCCATAGACTGTTGTTGTCCAGATTATAATTTTGACATAGTGTAAAAAAATGCATAAATAAAAATAAAAACACTTTTTTCATCGCTCCTTATTTTATTGACTTTTAAACAGAACAATCTTAGATATATCAGCTGTCTGACCCATATTACTGGCTCTGCCTCGGATGGCCCTGTCTGAGATGTTCCCACATATTTATTTATTTAACTGGTTCATTACAGTTTCGTTTCCTAAATTATGAAGTTTACATTCATTCTTAAGTCGAATTGCTGCAAATGGTAGAGTTCTTCTTTGGATTCCAACCAACGCGTCCAACTTATTTCAACCACTTTCGGCTTATTATAATATCTATAGAGAGAATCTGTTGGACAAATTATAGAAAATAATTAGTTTATGTATTTGTTAAAAGATGTGCCTTGCCCTGACTTATTTTTATAGCTAAAATTCAAGATAAAATATCGATAATGATATCGATTAATTTGAGTCAATCCCTAGCGTACATGTAAAATAAATTGATGAAAAATATATCCACTAAAATCTTGTAAATTATTAACAAATGGACTTCCACATACACAAAATATGAAAGTAAACAACAGCATTGGCATTATTTTATATTAAATACAGGATAAAAGACAAGTTTTAACCAAAAATATACGCGTCATAGCAGTGATGACGATTTTGGTATTTACCTGTGAAATGTGCAATTTTCAGGATTATTTCTATGATTAACGCCACAATCACTCGCAGAAGATGTTACCATTGTTGAATACAATTAGATTTACTGAAAATAAACCACGATGTACGCAAAAAATCCAAAATACTACGGTGTTGATTTTCCGCGTGCTGAATTGTGACGCTCTGTCATTCAAAACCAGTCACAGTTTCATTGGATTCGCTATCCTTTTCTATCTTGCCAAAAGAGGATGGGCAAAAATATATGGGAGCTGGGACCACCCTCCAATAGCAATAAGACTAACATCGTTGGATAGGTCTTGTCAATAGGAATAACTTTTGCTTTGACAGCTTTGTTGTCACAGTTGTCCGTTCAGAGATATTTGACTTATAAGTTCCGATACTCGTCAGTTCATCTTACTGCTATTGGAGGGTGGTCCAGCCTCCAATAGCAGTAAGACTAATGTCGTTGGATAGGTCTTGTCAATAGGAATAACTTTTGCTGTGACAGCTTTGTTGTCACAGTTGTCCGTTCAGAGATATTTGACTTCTAAGTTCCGATACTCGTCAGTTCATCTTACTGCTATTGGAGGCTGGACCACCCTCCAATAGCAGTAAGACTAATGTCGTTGGATAGGTCTTGTCAATAGGAATAACTTTTGCTTTGACAGCTTTGTTGTCACAGTTGTCCGTTCAGAGATATTTGACTTATACTTATATCCAACGACATTAGTCTGACGATTATCGGAACTTATAAGTCAAATATCTCTGAACGGACAACTGTGACAACAAAGCTGTAAAAGCAAAAGTTATTCCTATTGACAAGACCAATCCAACGATGTTAGTCTTAATGCTATTGGAGGGTGGTCCAGCCTCCAATAGCAGTAAGATGAACTGACGAGTATCGGAACTTATAAGTCAAATATCTCTGAACGGACAACTGTGACAACAAAGCTGTCATAGCAAAAGTTATTCCTATTGACAAGACCTATCCAACGATGTTAGTCATAATGCTATTGGAGGGTGGTCCCAATCTGCCCATTGTCATTTCCGTAAGGGATTTTCTTCTCCCTCGCTCGCTTTGTTCATCTATACGCTAGTATATACTAAGTCTATGATCAAAACCGTCGTACGTTTTTACGATGCGACGTCGCATTGCAGTTTTGTGTTCAAGCTCTAACTCAGTCACCGTATTTTCTACTGTGAACCTGTTCGTTGTACCACGGAACGCTCCCATCCCTAGCTCGGATTGAAAAGGTACAAAATTAATTCTTGTTATTTACTCTGGTACTTTGTGCGCTTAATTGGAGCGAGGCGCAAGACGCGGGGTTAATTCGACGATTCATATTTAATCAGTCCCGGCGGGCAGCCGTGCCGACGGATATTTGCGATTCGAACTTGGCTCTTACTTAAATAGCTTTAGTAATCTGTCGAATTAGTCGCTATACTTCGGAAAGATTTTGATGAAAATAACTTAACAGTGTACCATATCACTTAGGATGTCCAGATCTTTCACAGGTGAAAAGCCTGGAGAAGCACTTTTTTGGATAAATTGCTTTTCACAGTATAGGTCTTCGCACATTATAACAACTCACCGGCGACTCGACTCTATGCTAGACATTGATATTTAAGCCCTGTGTCATATGTTCAAGGTTTAATTTCAAAAAAATGATTATAAAGTAGTGTACAACGAGTGGCCTACGCATCGTACACTAAGGGCCTTACCACAAAAACTTAGACAATATTTAACAGATGTTTAGAGCTGTCAAACGCCTACAAAATGTGTCAAATTTTCTTTTAAACACTTGTTAAACTGTGTTTAAAGTTTTTTGTGGTAGCACAGTAAATGTCTAGAAAAACTAAAGGAGTGTGAGTAGAGTTGCTGCCGCGTTGGCGTGGAGTTGTTATAATGTGCGAAGACCTTATATCGACAATATTACAATACGTATGGCACTCTATTGAGAGAAACCCGAGTCTATTACATTTTGTCATCGACACGCTAAGTAAGAAGTAAGTACCTATTTTATCGCCATACAGAATTAGAAACTTAAAAATCGGATAAGCAACACGTCTTCAATTCACCCCAATGGTCCTCCGAAAGTTGGCAATAAGCAATCAATTGAAACCGCGTCCGGATTAGCCCTCGCACGGGCAGGGTCGTGGCGACATGTTGTGCATTTCACCGGATAAACCGGGACTAAAGGGACACTCGTCTGTCATTGTAGCACCAGTAGGGTGAACACGGGGTTGCGAAGATAAGAACTGAAGATATGCGGTTACGGCTTCGATTAGTGTGCGTTGTAGTTGTAGTAGAGTTTCATACTTACAAATTATACTGAACGGCTGGAGTTAAATACGGTATCCTTAAGTACCTATATACGAGATCGATAAGATCATTTTAACTGTCTGTATCTTTCTAATTCATCTCTCCGTTTTTATACTGCTTATTTCCAGTAATTTTATTTAAATACGGTTTAAATAAAAATAAGTCTATATACCTATCTCCGTCTTATTCGATGTTCAATATTGGTCACCGTAGTTTCAATAGTTGCCATACACAATCGTTCCTTGTATAAAGTGTTCCTTTGAGAGAGCTGGCAACACTGCCGTGTATTGAACCGCCGGGGGCAGCAGACGGGGGCAGGTGGAACCTACCTAGTTACAGGTGTGTAGGTAGTTACGTGGGATAGGTAAGAAGAACTTTGTAATACTCAGAGACGTGGAAAAGCATTATATGTATTGTAGAGTTGTGTTTTACTAAATAATTCAGTATTCGATATTCAGTTTATTTTATTTGAGTGTCTACTGAGATTCGGAACGATCTAGGTACTTTTACTGTTTATCTTGTTTTTTCGAACTAAAAAATATATACAGGGTTTTGCAAAAGGGGTATGTATACGTTCTAAGCCGAAACCTACGAAGCTAGAATCTTTGTCATTCTTATTTCATTTCGGGCTTAGATATAACATGCAGCATATAATATACTCTTTTGAAAAGCTTTAACATCATGTTCATGACAAGTCCAGGAATCAAGACAGAAATAGATGAACTTCATCAACTCAAACAGGTGAACTTTCCTTAAGCCGTAGGGAAAATATGCTCAATAAACTTTTACACAGGTACACTACAAACATGTGTACAATTATAAACGGGTTTCAAAATCGTATAAAACCAAACAAACAGCTCATAAAAATAATAACCGAAGCGATGACAACCATACCAAATCTGGGCAAAGAGGGCACTGAAGAGGCCTTGAGAACGATTAGTTCCGATACGAAACACGCACATGTGTCTGTTGTGCCATCCCCAAAGAGCCCTACTGTTAACTTACGATTACTTCCATGCCAAAAGTAGCCATTAAAGACTCTATTGCGATTCAGTAAAGGTAGCAATGGCGTGGCGAGTAACAACTGCTCGCAAGACAAGGCCTATTTCGAACCCGGGCCATCCCGATGAACACCATATGGCGGGGGGGCTACTATAGTAATTCTAATTACAAGTAACGGGATTGTCTGTTGTGTTTTTTTCCGCGGACAGTTGAACCGTGAAATTTGAAATTAATATTAACAGGGGAGACACAGATTTGGATACGTCACAGTGCTGCTTTTTAAGTGGCTGCACTTGTAATGTAATGACTTGTAAGGGTAGTTCGGCTTACGAAGAATAATAAATATTGGAATATGTAATTTGTAAGCTTTTATTTTTCGAGCTACTCCTGAAAAATCGCATGACCGATGCTCATGAAATGTTGTATGTAAGTAATATAGTCGGTAGGTCGAATAGAACAGTACATATTTATTGTATATGTAAGTAATAATTACAACGTAATGTGTCCAAGTTAAATATGTTATTAAAACGATGACATTATTAAATTAAATTTTGCTTGCTTTCGCTCGCCACGATTACAAGACAATCCCGTGAAACTTACAGCCGCGTTAAAATAGTCATTAAGTATTTAATCAGAAAACTGAATCTGTCCTTAAAAAATAATGCGGCAAAAAGGAACATATGCATCCATTAATATAATGTCGTTTAATGCAATCAATTATTCCGGCGGGTCCGAGCCGCCGCGCCGCCGGAGGGCGACACAAGCAGTCACAATGATCCCTGCAGCAGGAGTAGGGCCCGTTGTACCGGGGTTTTAGACCCTAATTTTTGACAGCATTTGACTAAATTTCTATCGGTTTAAAACGGTACGTAAACAAGAGGTTAATGTTGAGGATTTTTCCTCATAAGTATTTTTATTTTATTCTCAATCAGATCACCTACTTAATGTTAGAAAAATTTAAAACGAAACGGCAACGTGAATATTTGAAAATAACCTGCGCACATCACTTTGCGTCTAATTTGAAGGCGCCTTAATAAAGCTGCAAAAACAAACGATTGTAAAAGTTTTTATTTTTGTGTAACAAAAAAATGCTATTAAAATTATCGGTCAAACAGCACCGAACCCCGATCATTGCACAGGGGTGTGCACGATACACAAATTGACTAATCACACCCCATAATGACTCGTTTGGCTTGTCACCGCGCTGGCAACCCTGCTTTGTTCTATGATGTAGGGCTGACTCAAAAGTTAAGTGGAACTTTAAGTGTTTCTTGTCTGTAAAAGGTTAATGTTGAACTTTTAATAGTCTTTTTCATTTATGGCTATGATCATTGTATGTACTAGGTACCTAGGTAGGTAGTATATGTATTTAATTAATGGCACGGAGAAAACCTTTTAGATACTATTACTAATTATACAATTATAAGTTAACTTCTGATCGGTAAATTTTCCACCTCAATGAATAAGCATTTTTTTACTGAATGAACCTCTAAGAGTGAATTTTATTAAGTAATCTCGATACCATAATTATTATTACTTCACGCCCCTCGCTACATGCTATTGATGCAGTCAATACCACAAATACGCCATTTGTGTACTAAATGCGCCGTTTTGTTCTCAACCAATAACACAACAAAAGAACAAAAGACATCACAAATATCCCCTTATTTCGCACATTTCTGCTTTATGGAGCGGCAGCAGTAAATGAACATACAAATATTGCCAGAAATTGCCTATTATTTTTGGGGAATTGGGTAAAGTTATGGTGTGCGGTAATTTTATGCGTGATTTGGCCAGCGAGAGAAATAATTATGCCTAACACATTCGCCTACTTTAATGATCCAATGTTTATGTTCATTTTTATCACATGATTATTTTCGTTTTGTACATCATTCTGGGTACTGGATATATGGTACATGTATGTACGGTCGCCTGTGCCTAAAAGTATAATAGGCGGAGTTTTTAAAATAGCGATCTCAAGGTCACATTCTGCTCAAGCACATCCACATAAACACCACTGCTACACACATCACACACAACACGTCCCCGGATTTATAACAGATGTAGCCGGTCCCTTCATCATCAGGGATCGCTATTTTAAATCTCAGCCTGTATACTTTTAGGCGCAAGCGACCGTACCTACTATTCATCTATAATATTTATGTATGTATTTTTACCTACCTAATTTAAGGTGGAATTTCACTTTAGTGTACTATAGTTAAATATTATTGTTTAGAATCATGGAGGCCACGAACCTGACTCTGTCCCCGCGCGAGGGCATCAAGTCCCGCGCCGAGCACAAGACGCTGCAGCTCACCAGCAAACCTAACCAGGTAATATACCAACTTCTACATTTACTTCAGCCGTTTAAATATTATTTTGAACTTTCTGTAATATTACCTACTGAGAAATTTACAGGGTACAGTATACAAACAATCGAAATAAGTTGTTAATAATTTTATTATAATTATTTACTACGGATCCATGGGAGTTGAATTGAACTAGAACTATTTCCAGCTGCTAAACACAGAATTATAATCATGCATACATTATTATTCTTAGCGTGTTGGTGCCAAACACGGCAAATAGACTAGCGTTGGTCACCGCGATGACTAAACATCCTTTCACACCCCCAGGTTGGCACAGTCCTCTTATACGGCGTGCCGATAGTCTCCCTCGTGATCGAGGGCAGCGAGCGGCTGTGCCTGGCGCAGATCTCCAACACGCTGCTGAAGCAGTTCTCGTACAACGAGATCCACAACAGGCGCGTGGCGCTGGGCATCACCTGCGTGCAGTGTACTCCGGTGCAGCTCGAGATCCTGCGCCGCGCCGGCGCCATGCCCGTGTCGTCGCGCCGCTGCGGTATGTAATGTTTAGTGTCTGCTATTGTACGTACAACGAGATTCACAACACAGATCGACGATGTATCGCCGCACTGGTGTTTTTTTCCGTGTCCTCTATATAGGCGCTGTGGCCATCGATATCTGTATTTACTGCAATAGCTAGGTGAAAAGGTTTGTGATTTAAAGCCACATCTTGAATCAGAACGCCAGGTTGAAACTGCAACACCATAATGTTCTATTTTTGACCAATAATTATGTCTCGCTTTGTGACGCTAGCTTCTTTCGGCTAGAAATCTTACATTGGCAATTTGACAGACTTATTTACTTTGACTTTCTACCCTTAAACCCCACTCACACCCTGCCCCCACCACAGGCATAATAACCCTTTACGTGTACTGTGATTCCACCACATGCGTGTACTCTGCTCCCACCACAAGCATGATAACCCTTCACGTGTACTCTGATTCCACATTCCACCCCACCAGGTATGACCGCATGATAACCCTTCACGTGTACTCTGCTCCCACCACAGGCATGATAACTATTCACATATATTATACTCTGATTCCATCCCACTAGCATGATAACCCTTCACTGATACCCTACCTCCACCAGGCATGATAACCCGTCGCGAGGCGGAGCGGCTGTGCAAGTCGTTCCTGGGCGACAACGCGCCGCCGCGGCTGCCCGACGACTTCGCCTTCGCCGTGCACCACGAGTGCGCGTGGGGCTGCCGCGGCGCCTTCCTGCCCGCTAGGTGAGGGCATCAGAAGATTATGGTTGTCTGTAGAAAACAACAACATCTTGTTCTTAAGGTAGATTGAAGACTAGAGCGACGAACAAAGCGTGAATGGGCGAATTTTAATAGACGGGTCTATTTCTGTTTATTTCTATGGATTTGCCCTCGAGCGAATGCTTCGAAATTAATAACACCGCCCACCACTCCTATCACCTATAGCGGTGACAAATACTACAGCGTTTGTCACCGTGGATAAATGGTGAAAGGATTCAGTCGCCGGGTGATCATAGGGTGTGCCGGAAGTTTATGAGGTACAAACGGTTTAAAAAAACAATCACTCGTGGAGTTCATATGCTCATTTACTAATACCTTAACATTTACCACTTTATAGAAGTCTAAATAACCCCTCATCCGCAGATACAACTCATCGCGCGCGAAGTGCATAAAGTGCGCGTACTGCGGCCTCTTCTTCTCTCCCAACAAGTTCATATTCCACTCGCACCGCGTCGGGCCGGGCGACAAGTACATCCAGCCTGATGCCGCCAACTTCAACTCCTGGCGGCGCCACATGAAGCTCAGTGGGACGCCCCCGGACGAGGTGGTTCATGCCTGGGAGGACGTAAAGGCCATGTTCAATGGAGGGACTAGGAAGAGGATGCTGTCTGCTGCCAGGTGAGGACTGAGCTGATAGGTTAAGCCCCAGTTTCATCATATACGGTTAGATAATAATCAGGGATTAGTTGTTGACTTTTGACAGATCCGTCAAGAGTTAAATATGGGATGACGTATAATTGATGACATTACAATGTAATTGGGGTGTTAATTATCTAACAGAATTAAGTGCCAATTTGTCCATAGTCGGTTAGAGCATAACCAGGTATTAGTGGTTGACTTTTGACACATCTGTCAAGAATTTTATATCGAGATGACGTATAATTGATCAACCAATCCCTGTCGGTTAGATAACCGACTATAGAGAAATTGGCATGGAAACTAGGCATTATGCATTTAGTTTCAAAGTATCTTATGACATACACAGATAATAATTGTCCAAGCTTAGAGTAAGTACCTACCTATGATTTGAATAACAAAAAAGTAGAGTCCAAAAAAATATCCATAATACGTTGTCCAAGGCAGAATCCGATGGATGATCTTTCTTTCATCCACCAACTAACCCCCACACCACAAACAGTCAATCGGTAAAGTTCAGCCAAAAATCGTGTCACAGAAGGCTCCCCCCCCGCAGGCCAGCGGAGGCGGGCGAGGGGGAGGGGGCGCGCGCGGGGAGCCCCCCCGCCGCGCACGCGCCGCCCCCCCGGCTCGCTGACTACGTGTGGGGGGCGCGGTTGCCGCTCCCGTATGCGCTGCCGTGGCTGAAGCCCACGCTTTGGAGTCCTGGTATGTTTTGGTGCTTTTGTTTGTTGTCTAAGTCATAGTATCTTATGGCATCTCTGAATATTTGAATTTTTTAAACCATATTAATGACTTACTCAATTACGCTCGTTCTCCTTTTTTCAACCCTATACCTAAACCCTAAAATATGCTGGGAAACTTAAGTATTTTTTTTCCACTTTACTGCTTAACCTTCTCTGTAGGTTAATCTCTCTTAAGTATTCTATGTCTTTCCTCGGCCAGCAGGGGCGCTAACAGCACTAAGCAGTGTCGGCTCAATCGAAGAGCCACGCGCCTTCCGCCCCGTGCGGCGCCTGGAGTCGCCCCCGTCCCCGCTGTCGCCCCCGCGCTCCACCCCGCCCCGCTCCCCGCTCCGCTCGCCGCTCCGCTCATCACCCCGCTCGTCGCCTCGCCCGGCGTCGGCTAGGAGCCACAAGAGCGACAGAGACAGTGACGAGAGCGTTGACGTGGAGACCACGGAGGAAGAGGCGCCGGCTAGAGATATGGTGAGTCTAGTCTTTTGGTCACTGTATTCTGTGATCATAGTGATCACAAAAATCATTCTATCTCGTTTTTTCCTTCAATAGTCACTATATATGTACTTACTTCGAACTCGATAGCTGAAAATTTAGGTATTTGTAACTCTTACTCCGTCCGTACGTCCGTAGGCGTACCTAACAGGTCCAGTTACTTAAATCTAACAACGGCCAACAAGATTATAATAATATACCTATGTACGTAATGTAATTACCTACTTAAGTACATCTTACTTCAATAGTGATGTCGGTACCTCATAAGTACATAATGTAATAACGCGAACCTGGTATAAATATCTACTTACTACAGTTAATCTCTTTCAAACAGTTTAAATAGGCAGGTATCGAAAAGTACTTATTTCAAAGATGCAATTTAATACACTAAAGAAGTAAAGTATAAAGTGGTCTAAATCGCATTACAATCTAACGAAGCGGGCGCGGAGGCAAACGGAGCCACGACGTTGATCCAATTTAAAAACTTTGAAAAGGAAAATTTTTCCAATCACCTGACGACGTAGCGCTGTAATCGGCCAGTCTCAGTCTCCAATGTTCTCGAATCTTCCTTTTTAAATTTCAACTTGTTTAGTTTTCATTGCAGTTGGAAATTGTTCAATATTACTTCGTTCGTAGTTTCGTAGGTAGTGTTGATGAGCTTTGTATGTTAGCGATGTTGCTCGTTACCAGGACCATGTGCTAGACTTATAACAATCATAAGGTATATTTGTTTAGGTATTTATTACAGATACCTATACATAATAACCGTTAATAAGTAGGTATCACAATAATACATACATACCTGCTGGTACCGAAGATTGACTAACAATCAAACAATTGTTCCGTAACTACAGCTACGATAAAATCATTAGAAAACATCAGTATCAAAAGAAGAATGTCCTAGGTAGGTAAGTACCTACTTAGATAAAAATATGAAAATGACAAACTCCCTAACGATCGTTTAGAAAGTCCTTATAAAAACCTCCCATTAAACAGAGTTTACCCAGTATTCCACTTAAACTTTAGTAATTAATGCATTGATTAATATAATTTAGTTGCAAACATTAGCCATTTGGTTTCCGAACGCGTTTTCTTTTTCCCGCGGGACGCCACGATTCCAATATGGCGGACAAAATGGCCGCCGCCGGACCGTTGCCACGTCGTTTAAACTCTGTAATTACTGGCGACGAATTCAAATGAACTTCATTTCGGTTTTAAATAAGAGAAAATGTTTAATTTAGTGCCTGAATAGGCTGCCGGTGACCAATTAATTGAGGATTTGCCGATCGATTTCGGCTGTTAGGTTACCGCGAAGCTTCAATGGCGGTTCTCTTTTATGTTGCTGCACGTTAGGCAACGCTCCCTCAGTTTTATTCAACCTTCTTAACATAGATACATTTAAATGTTATCTTTCGGATCTACTATCTACCAAAATAACAACATCAGTGTATATTTTTTCATAATTTAGTTAAATTATGAACGTCACAGGCATAGACAGTAGCAGCGACATTAAGTTAAAAAAAGTTCTCTTCATCCTCATCTGACTACTACCGGCTATTTGTTATGGTGAAGGACTGCAACAGACTGAAAGCGTCCCACTCTAGGTACCTACCTAAGCTAATTTTGGCCGTCGTTGGTATGTAAAGTACTCAATTAGTCATTATGAAAAGATTATTTTTAATATCTAAAAATGCAATCAATATAATCTAATTTACAAAACAACGTAATACTACCTAATATCTACCTAGTTGGTGACTGGTCTTATTTAGAAAATTTAGATAATCTATAAACTCAATATACCTCATACAATTTAATCAGGTCGATACCTAATCCTTCCAATCATTATTAATAAGCAGCTACCCGTAGCAATAAATACTTTGACTATAATACAGTCTTGAGCACCTCGTCAGGATAATTAACGCAAGTTTCCTTTCAGTTTTCAGTAAATAAAAGACTTGGCAAAGCTTCTCTAATGATTGGTGTAAAGTGTTTGTAATTAACACGGGCGGAGGGCGCTCCGCATAATCTCTTCAAATGACGAGATAGGGTTGTCGATGCTGATTATGTGTCTAAAGCGGGGTTTACACTAGCGATCATTATTGCAGAAGTCTACTTCTGGAAGTAGACATTATATTAAGGCTGAAGCATGCTTGCTAGATCATGCACCATTGCATAAGCCGACTTCTGCTGTTTTAACTGCCAGGTGTAAACATCGATTATACGTAATAATCTTGTATGTTGATTTACCAGTCAACACTCAATAAAATATGCTTTTAATAGTATCACGTAGTATCTCCACCTTTTGCACTTTTAGGTATGTTGAAGTGCGGTGCGACGAATTAAATGTTTTATATTAACGCAATAAAAAACTATCTAAATATAAATTCTAATGGTGTAGTTAACTAATTAACAGTAACGGCATACGGTAACGGCATTGGTGCAAATCACGGACGACGTTCGCCAGGGTATGGAGAACGGTGAGCTGACTGTGCTATCACTGCTCGACTTCAGCAACGCCTTCAACACAGTGGATTTCGATATCCTATTGGGGGTATTACGTTCTCTTAATGTATCTCCTACGGTAATTGACTGGTTTCATACTTACTTGCATGGCCGCCGGCAGCGAATCCGCATCGAAGAGTCCAACTCTGTCTGGTGTAGCACCACAGCCGGTGTCCCGCAAGGTGGCGTGTTGTCTCCTCTTCTCTTTGCTATATTCATAAATAGTATTTCCGACAATATCTCTTCTTCCTACCACCTTTATGCAGATGATCTACAGATATATAACCAAGCGTCAATTTCAGACCTACCACTTGCAATCCGCAAAACAAATATTGACCTTGACCACATACTATTATGGAGCAAAGATTACGGTCTGAAGGTAAACCCGACCAAAACGCAGGTCATAGTTTTAGGGAGCCCCAGATTTACGTCACTCGTTGACCTAAATACCCTGCCTCCAATAGTTTTTAACGGAGTCCACATACATTGGAGTAAATGTGTGAAGAATCTTGGGGTTCACATGGACAGCGCTATGACTTGGAAGAATCAGCTCGACGAGGTGAGCCGGAAGGTGTTCGCTTCTGCAGGCTCACTTCGGAGATTGCGGAATTTCCTACCCACGGCCACCAAAATTGTTCTTTCTCAATCCTTACTTCTTCCTATTCTAGATTATGCCGACTCTTGTTACACCGATCTTACTGAAGAGCAACTTAACAAACTTGAGCGCCTCCAAAATGTTTGCATACGGTTCATATTTGGCTTACGCAAATATGACCATGTTTCTGAGTTTCGCACTAAGCTCAAGTGGCTCCCCATTCGCCTCCGCCGGAATACCCACATTCTTTCTCTCTTGTATTCAATACTGTTTAACCCATCATACCCGGCTTATCTTAAAGAGCGCTTTCAGTTCCGGTACGAATCACACAACCGCACACTGCGCTCTGCTCACAACTTACGCCTAAATATTCCTCCCCATTCTACAAAATTTTATAGTAATTCGTTTACTATACAGGCGATCACTTTATGGAATGATCTCCCATTAGACATCCGTAAAGCACCATCATTGGCTTCATTTAAAAGAATGTTGAAGGAACACTATCTTAGTATTTAACTGCATATGTTGTCTTGTTTTTGGAGCTCTTATTATATTATTTCAGACTTACGTATATATATCCTATTAAATCTGATTATTATATTTATGTAGGTCTATGTAGTCTATTATAAAATATATATCCTTATTTTAGGTATATAAGTATAATTACATGTAAGTTTATAGAATTAGTTTGTAGGGACTTATAATATAATAACTAAATCATTATTTTAATTTTTCCTTTACATTTCTTTAGTACACTTGACCCCTCTTTAAACAAAATATCCTTCCACCCTAAGGTTGTCTTGAAAAAATCGCTTTAAGCGATAAGACCGCCATTTTTGTACATATTTGTTAGTATTTAAGTTTTTGTAAGTTTCTTTTATGTGTACAAATAAAGAATATTCTATCTATCTATCTATCTAACAGAAGCATCATTAGGTATGTACTTAATCCTGTCAAAGCAATATATTGAATACTAATTCGTTATAAACAAATTATTACGTGCGGTATCATTCTCTTACTCATGCAAAGTACGAGGAAGCATTAAACTAATGGACCGAAAAGTTTAATAATCCGCAAAGTCTAGATTAATCTGTAATCGGTCAAAGGGCTGGCAGGCTAGGCATCGTATTGTAGACTAGATCTTAATCGGCTTAGCCCAGGCGCCGCGGGCTGCTACTCGGCCTGAATGAGGCATTGTTCGGCACAACCCTACCTGCTAGGGTTGTTACTTATTGGTTCTGTTTTCATAATTATAAATACGCTGATGAGCAATGAAAAGATCCACCGGTCATTGACGTTATATATTATGTCTGATCTGAGCATTGAAATATTTATTACATGGCATGGCCCTGGTTTCGGGAAGTAGACTGAGAAAAGTGGGTGCAGCAATGCACCTCTGCCTACCCCGCAAGGGAGTACATTAGTACAAGGCGTGAGTGCGTGTTTTTTTTTTTTTTTTTGATAAAAGTCCAGCCCGTATAGAAAAAGCTAGTGGATACCTTTACGTAGGTACTCCAGCAGTAACAAACAATTTTTAATTAAACGAACATAATAAAAGGTTCCTATATTATCTTATAAAAATATCTACCAGGCAATTTTTGGGTGGAGGAGATAATTATAATTATGTTATATTATTAATATACCCTAGGTAAGTTTATTCAGTATGGGTCATACTTAAATAAATGAACCTGTCAACCATTTAAAACAACATAAAAACTAAACGAGCCGATGCTACCCCTTGTTTACATAACTTGAACTAAAGCACTTAATTCGATGGTGAATAAAAGGCAAACAAATATTGACAACCCTACGGCGGCACAGTGGGGGGCGCGCTCACAAATATTTGTGCTCAAAGTGACAGGGTTGCCGCGATCGACAACCGATTTGAGCTCTATGCCAAATTAATACCGGCTACCTGATACCTTTAATAAGTATTACCTATGTTATTTTGTATCAGTAAGTACACTTCGTACCGATCATTCTTTAATGGTAATTACCTAATTAATCTTTTACTTACTTGTGATAGGCTATAGGCGTGAACAATTGAACACCGTCGAAAACCGAAAACCCCATTTAAAAACGAAATTAATGTAATTACATATAACCCACTAGCTGTTCTCGCGCGCTTCGCTTCGCCTTAAAAAGTTTTCCCGTGGGAATTCCGGGATAAAAAGTAGCATATGTTCTTTCCCAGGGTATAGACCGTATGTATACCAAATTTCATTCTAATCCGTTCAGTAGTTTTCGCATTTATAATATTAGTTAGGATGCATGCAACTGGTCGTGCGACCATGTGAGACTTTGTAGTGTTCTAACAGCCGATTTTCCGATAGTACTTTTTCCAGATGGATCATTAGGCATGTTTTTAACCCTTAACCTCCTTCTTCCTTGAAGAAAATTTAATCATTATAATTAAGACACTGATAACGATGCCATGTAAGCACTTTTGCTACCACATTACTACATTTACAAACAAAATCTGTACAAATGAATCATAAAAGTAAATTCCCTGTGTACTCATCGGTCGTTACAAGAAAGTAGAAAAACCCGAGACGATCATTCAACAAAACATAAGTTCTGTACGTGAGTACAACTGACTTGGCGAATGCTATGAAATGAGAGATTTTATAAGCGTTTAGGTTCAAAAGCGTTTCTGTTTCGAAAAATGAGTTTAGTTAGAAATACTAAGTTAATCAGTGTCGATTAATTGCAAAGTCACTCACCTTATGTAAATGTATTTACCTCTTATGTAAATTAAAAGAATATTTTATGAGATTTATTCTAATAAATTATTACCAACTAAGACGTACGTATTCTGCGTTATTATTTATTTTAATAAATTATCCAACCCTTATACTGCAGGTCTCTCTCAGGCTATCTCCACTTTCTTGCCTACTCGCAGGCCGACTTAGTTCGCAGTGATTTATACCAACATCAGCGCCACAATTGAATCGTCTCGCAATCCCCGCTAAAGTATCTATTAACTACGTGCCCCGTGTTCCAAAAGGGCGTCCCACAAGGGCCCTGGAGCCCTGGGGGTCACTCTATATGATGAAAAACTAAGTTTCGGAGTGCTGCTGCGCGAGCCACGACTCTATCTCGTTTTATTAAACGTGCCGATTGAACGAAAGCTCCCGTTCGTTCGTTTTTCGTCAGTATAGAGTAACCCCCCCCTAGCGGTGTTCACGCGGTGTCATTTTTATTGCACGTGGAGCGCGGGGCGCCGGCACTATTTGTCTTGCTGATTGGCCGAGATAAACATGAGAGTGTTGCGTAGAGACAACTTGTAGCTAATGCGATTTAATAGATGGATGGCAGGTATTCTACTTACCTACGTGCTCACTTATCCCATCTAGCCATTTTTTGTAGGTAAGCACTTAAGTAATACAACAACTAATTCAAATCGACAAGTGAAACCGAAATCAAAATCCATCCCCCACCGACCGCCATAAAATTAATTTACAAAAATTGAGCGTCACGCTGTCGTCAGAGGACAGTATTAATAAAGAATCAGGTTGTCCCGTTGTGTGTGAAGCGTGTAATTAACTGCAGTCGCAGGCGGGTCCCGTGGGACGCCCGGGACGCGAACAGTCCCGTGGGACGCCCCCGCCCGCAGTCTGTGAGCTCTGACTAGATCGCGTTGGACTTAATTATTGCAGTTTCAATTTGTATTGTTTGGTTGGCCGGATTGAGATCCTGTCTTGCTGTTATAATTTATGTAGAAGCGAAGTACTTGCTACTATAACTTACCTTTGTACTTAATATTATTACAAGAGTTTTTATGAAACATGTTTCAGAAGTACCTAATTAATTTTATTTAAAACAAATTAAAGGACTTCATCTTAAACTGATCTTAGATTTTTAAATTCATTAGATTTTATATTCTGTTAGTAATGTCACACTTTTCAACAGTGTATAATACTCGCAACTATACATACGCCTATTAAATTATTCATTTCCGCCGTCCATTATTATGAAAACGTCCGTGTAAAAAGCAATTTCTCCGGTATAAACAAAACTGTTTTACCTCACCAATCGTTTATTTATAAGTACGACTTTTTATCTATCCACATTTAATTTACTTAGATAAGATCACTGTTTTGTTACCAACATCCAAACATTATCGAAAAGTAATTTGATTATTACTGAAGTATTGTCATTTGAATAGAAACTTCATGAATTGTATATGAGTAGAGCGGAACAATGGGTGTTAGAAAGAGAACAACGCGCACTCGACTGAACCACCCTCCATCCTCAATGTTAGACATTTGATTAACAAACAAAAAACTGAACTAAGAAAGATTGTTATTGAAAACAGATATTGAACATGGGGTTTCATTATAATTTTTCGTATTTTTTCCCATTTACCCGTGGGAATTCAGCGATGAAAAGCTCACCTAGGTCCAGCGTGTTAGCATCCTGCATTCAAAATGTAATGAAAATCCTTTCAGTACTTTTTTAATAACTTTCGCGTTTCATAATCGTATTGAATAAATCTACATAGAAACCAAGTAGGTACAAAAAATACCGCATATCCGTATTGTTGGTTTTTACAGCAAACCTAAGTAAATAAAGCTTTTATTTTCAGCATTGCAGTGGTATTGTGTAATGTTTAAAAAGCTATTCAGCTTTTCTGCTACTGCTATTCAGTTTAAAAAGATTCCCAGTCATGTGCCATATGTGCAGTGTGCATCCGAGACAAAGCTTTGCAAGCTGAACAAATGCCTTGCATTGTGAGCCACGGAGAAGTAGGCCACCCTTGACAATAGAGTATCACCTTACTATTACATAATATTTATTGAGAACGGTATGTCGTGTGTGGGTTGATAGTTTACGTAAAAGTTTCCGCTTTCTTGTAGATCCTTGAATGAATCACCTAGTATGGACGTGAACAGATTTTTTTGTCACAACTCAATAGCTGTGGGTAAAATTCATTAGGTACTTGACACGTTAATTTTTTTAATGAAAATAATAGAGAGAGATTAAGTACGAAATAGTTAATACTTATAAAATAAAACAATCATCAAGCTTTTTCCTAACTTTATTGCGATTGGGAACCTAGAACCGTCTTCGCTTAAACTTTTCATATAATGCTTCATTTTAAGTACAGATATAATAGGTATCTACCATTGCAGCGATTAAAAAGCGGAAAGTATGTTAATCGGGCAGTGGAGTGTATTATTGAATGCCGCCATGACGTGTGGCGGTGTCGGGATTACGTAACAATTATAGCGAGCGCCTGCATCATTGATGAGCTGTGGCGAGCGCCGCACGCAGATACCTTTGTTTTCTACATAATAACATATGACCAACTGGAAATTTACTTTTAAATTAAAATTATAAACTGCATATTTTAAATTGACTGAAAGCTGTTTTTTATATAAAGTATCACTGAAAAATCATCGTATGTGTGCTACGGCGCGACGTAGCGTTAATTCTGCTACGCCGTCGCTACGGTGCGCGGCGTAGCGGCTGTGTAGCACATACGAATGTGCTTTCAGCAAAACATTCTTTTCATAATTAATTATCAATCTTTCAAATGATGAACATTTCACATTTTGAAAAACTGCAGCAGATAACACGAAAACTAATTATGACAAATAGATAGTTAAGTGTGCTTATCAATAAACAAAAAAGACTTCTTAAAAAAACTTTCGTTTAAATTCGATTTTAAAATGGTTATTAAACCCATAGAAATCGTGATCCGTGTTCAGTAATACAAGGGTTATTATTTAAGCGCCGGTCGAGCCATCGAGTGTCATTTGAGTAATTGTACTCACGCGAGGACGATCTGATAAACGAGTGGATTACAATCACATGAACCATAAAATAGGGACATTGTTATTTGTTTAAAAATATTTTACAATACAGCGTTAAATAGTTAAACGTAACATTAGCGTGTCGTGGAAAAAATATAGCAGCAGAGAAATTCTATACTATAGTTGTTAGGTATTATTACATTTCCAATTAGGTATTGTTACACTTAAGTACTTGTTACAATCCCTTTCAAAACAAGTATGTGCTTTGTACTACAGCGCAGATATAAGTAACTAAAATCTTACGTAGAAGTTAGCTGTCTTTCACCAAGATCTACTAAAGCGTTTTAAATGCAGACTAAGAACTATACATATGCCGCGTCGATCATTGATGAAAATCCACCCTATATTAAACTGACAGGGGTTCAAAATTACCGTTCCGGTGATTCCGAACAGTCGCACAATAAAACGAAGCACAAATGCCACCTCCCAAATGAGGTAAATAAAAAATAGCATTTCTAAATGCCACTCTGACCTTTGACTCACTCCCATTTTTATAGCGGGACTCGGGAGGAACCGCTCTTGCGCCCCAATTCTTTCAGTATGGTTTAATTTTACGTAACATATTTTATGGTGAATTGATGACCCCAATACTTAATAGTTTCATAAAGGTTCATGTATAGTCATTCATAAGTTAGGGATCAACCTAAATATAAAATGTAGGTATAAACCACAACTAAATTTTGGATCATCTAAAAGTATTTTAAGCATAATATGACCACAACCATAGAATAACGAGTACGAGTTTCAATGAATGAATACCTATAGGCGATGTGTGAAATTTACAAAGTACCTACAAAAGAAACATAATATGTAATATTATTAAGCTTACCGTACATGCTATTTAGCATTTAGGGCTGTTTCACACTGATTAGTGCGAGTGCGAGAAGTCTGCGAGTTGCAGATTCAAAAGCTTTGCAAATACAACAAGCCCAGCATTGTACGGTCAGCTTCATAAGTACCTATACTCTTTTGTTCCTTGCCAAACTAGCTACATAACAAACTGACAATGTTTTAATAGGCAGTTTGTTAGTTTGACAAGGTACAAAAGTATATAGCTACTTATGCAGCTGACTGTACGTCTACAAACACTCGCACTAAACAGTGTGTAAATCGGCCTTTAAAGCTAACCTTATCCCCTCCGCAGTCGTGCCCCTGGCCGTGCCGCACGGCCGCGGCGCGCAAAGAGTGCTGGGGCTCGCTGGTGCCCAAGCTGGAGCGCGAGGACGAGCCGCTGGAGCCCTGGCGCCTGCCCGACCTGCGCCCGCCAGCGCACTACCTGCATGACCCTGGTGAGTGACTGCTCTGAGATCTTGACTAATCCCAAAAGTCTGTTTTTTAATTTCAGATACTAAATTGAAAGATTCTGAACGGTTCATCAACAGTCGATTGTCCCGCGATTAAGCGACGTATCGTTCTATTAGCGAAACAATCGCCAGTAAAGTTGATGAATCGTTCAGAATCTATCAATTTAGTAGCTAAGATTCAATAATAGACTTTAGACACTATTCTATTCTATTATCTGCAGGGGTGTACCTAGGTAAGTACCTGCACTTGGCTCTTTCGAATGGAACCTTTGTGCACATCCTCAAGGTCTAAACTGCCTTCCAAAGCTTGAACCATTTCCCACCACGCTGGTCCACTGTGTTCACACATCTAGATGTGCTAAATCTAGAAATTATGCAGGTTCGCTCACAATGTTTTCTTCAACGTAAGATCAATGGTATACAATGTCACTGTGGTGTAAGGATTAGCCAGCCTAGGGTGCGCCGCATATACCTATGTTAGGTAGATACTTACAGTTGATAAGGCTATACGTAGTGAGCATATTTCATATCTGCTGTCCTTATAATATCATTATAAGGACAGCAGATTCATTAGCAACAGCTTACTTGGTATTTACATAATAGGTACTTACTTACACGATTTCGCAGAATACACTTTATTACGATTCTTTGAATATTTTCCTCAACATTCGTACGTAACGGTGGCGAAAGCCGTTTGTAGATCATTTAATTAAACAAGCTTACTTACTTGTGTAAGCCGGGCCTCTTCAGTTCGTCTCTAATTGCAGCTTCCTGTGAGGTGTAGCAATTATATGCGGATTAGATGTTAGATGCCGCCCGATCGATTGAGGCTACTCCTGTGTGCCCGTGGGTGTACATACCGTCTACATAATACCTACTACCAATGGGCTGTTGCTCTTGGTAACCTGTGAATGTAATTAATTTCCCTTTCATGTTTTATTTCGGTGCTCAGGTGTGGGTACTTTTTATGGGACGGAGCATTTACAACTGTTATTGCGAGACTGAATAGGTTCATCGGTTTAATCATAGACTTAGTATATACTAAGTCTATGGGTTTAATACTAAGTCAAACGATGACCTAATACACTCACGGGCAATGAAAAGGTTCCACTCTGAAAAGCAACTAATTATTCCTAAACGGAAAAGGCTAGCGAAACGACGCCTTCTGCAACATTGAAGTACATTTAACATAACAGAGCATCAGGATACTATCAACTAAAAACGGTAATATTTTGTTAAAAATTTAAATTAACATGTTTAAAAAAATTGGGGTTGTTTGGTATCAGCATTTTGTGAGTGGAACTTTTTCATTGCCCGTGATCGAGTGTATAATATCCTTGCATGGGCGTACCCAGGTAGGAGCAGGGGGGACGTGTTACTTACTGTGCGCAATATGAAGTGTTGGAAACAAAGTATCTTTTCTTTTTAGTCAGATATTTTGAATTAATATATATATTTTTTTTTTATTTATTTATTTGGTACACAAAACAGAATAAAATCATTACAAATTAAGAATATAAGCATTGAAGTACATAGATCTAGATTTCATTCCAAAGCATGCATACACATGATCATATTAATATAAGGAACATGCTACATAATTAATTTATCATAATATCTATCAAGTGTTCATAATTTCATTCAATAGGTACAAACAATTTTACATAATTTACAAACATATTTCAATAATTATAACGATACAATTTTTGTTATTTAAATTTAATTAAAAATTTAAATCGATATAAAATTTAAAAATGTAATAATACTGACAATTTTCTATACTATTCTATTAAATTAAAAGTAATTTTGAAAAATAAATAATCAAATTGAGAAAATTTAATTTATAATGGCGTGCTATTTTTAAAGATTTTGGTTAAGCATCCTTTGAATTTATACCTACGGCAGTCAAAAACATCTATGTCTGGAAATGATTGTATGGTTTCATTATAAACTCTACACATTCTCACTATTGGATTGTAATAGGAAGTGTTGTTAATGTACACCCTCAGGGTAAAAGGTAGGTATTTGCGACATCTATTGCGTGTATTGAAATTGATTAGGGATAACAAGTCGGGACAGTCTATCATGTTGTGTATGATTTTGTGTAAATGAATTAAGTCAGATTGTTTTCTGCGGACATCCAAACGCATAATGTTAAATTTATTTAACCTTTGGTCATAACTAGATAGGGTGCGTCCAAAATTACACCTGTACGACAATATCCTGAGAAATCTCCTTTGTACTCTCTCTATGCTATCGCTATGAACAACGTAAAACGTTTTATCTATAATGTTTCAATATAACCCATCATCTCGGAATAGGTATGAGCTGCCCCCCCTAGCTGAAATCCTGGGTACGCCCTTGTATCATAATTACCTAGTTGTCGTACATACACACAGCATATCGTCACCGTGGTGAAAGGATCAGCCAGTGAGAATATCCTTATAGCCATAGAGCGGTGGTAGCTCAGTCGGGTAAGCGCCCGCTTCTCACGCCAGAGATGCGGCTTCGAATCCCGGCGCCGAAATGTACCAATGAGTTCTTTGAATTTAAGTACAATATACCATCGCACTTACGGTGAAGGAAAACATCGTGAGGAAATCTACATATCTATGTAGATTTAGATTTAGCGCATCGAGATATGTGAACCCACCAACCAGCAGTGGACCAGCGTGGTGGGAAAATGCTCCAAGCTTAGGAAGGAAGTTAAGTCCTTGGGGATATGCACAAAGGTTCCATTCGAGAGAGCCAGTTGCAGGTACTAACATCCCCTCAGAGAATAGAATAGCCGTATATATTCCGACGTGATTCCGACTGCCCCATCATCATCATCATTGGCCACGACATCTTGATCAGATGATAGTTGCAGCGTCAATCCATTCGATGGAAAGAGGTTTGTGCGCATCTTTTTCTATGGCTGTAGAGTCCGATTGCAGCTCGACACCTTCTGCCACAGAGATCGCAAGTGTAGCGTGAGTCTGCAGACGGTTCTTGAACTGCACGAAGTCTTTTCTGCCTCAAGCCATCGAGCCAGGCTTCGTCGTGGTGAGCTACTCCATCACACAGAAGGCCTCGCCATTCCGCTCTTGCGATGGCTGCCGTTTCCCAGGTGTTCGGGTTAATGCCAAAGGATAACATGTCACGTTTGCAGGAATCCTTAAAACGGAGCATCGGGCGACCTACTGGTCTTTTGGCGTCTGCGATTTGGCCCAGCATCACCGCGCGAGGAAGTCTATCTGGGTCCATACGTAAAACATGACCCAGCCATCGCAACCTTCGTTGTTTCAGTGTAGCAGTGATACTGATAGTGTTACATAATTCTACGTATGTATTGTATGAAGCCTATGTCTTATATTTTCAGAGCGAGACAGCTGCGTGGCTTGCGTGGCGCCACTGCCGCTGGCCCCGCCCCCCGCGCCCGCGCCGCACTAGTGCAGCAGCGATCAGCAGTTGCAGCACTAAGATATAGCTTTCCAATAGTTGAGAATGTTTAATTATTTATTAGGTACTGTAACAGCTCAGCCGTTAGATAAATTCCACTCCACCTGTTCTTGGTTTCACTAGTTTAAAATAATAACAAGACTAAAAATTTAATTACAATAAGTACTTACCTTGTATGATGCTCCCTCTGTGCTTCACTATTTGGCACTGCTTACCCGTTTGTCACTGCCCAGCTCATAATAAATAAATAAATAATAAATATGTGTATCTCAAAAAGGGTTATTAACTCGAAATGCTGTAATATGAAATATCCTTGCACTTCATTGATTGTGAAGTGGTATGGTGATGAAGTCGCCATTGACGCTATATGATATAAGGACAGTAAATCGTCTTGGTTTTAATGTGTAAATAATTTTATCTTCTTCCTAACATACCATTAATGTAGATATAACTTAGAAATAAGGATAAAACATTTTAATTTAGAAACAATTAAGCAATCAGTCTAGTCAAGTATAAACCTAGTCATGTATACCATATCTTACACTCTGTATTTGGAAGATAGTAAGGTATTCTTGTATGTACAGTATTCGCATAATGTGCTACCTAATCAACTAAAATAGCGATGCTAAGCGCCTTCTTATAATCTTGTACAGCTTACCTAATGTTACTCGTTTCTGAAAGTATATTACTTAGCTATTTGTTTCTATAAAACACCATTATAATATGACTTAAATTAAATACATATCATAATGTTTACTATGCAAATGTAGATAAACTTTCAATAAGTAAGCTCCAATTCATTATAGAAATAATTGTTAGAGGCACAAAGTTATCATAAAATGGTTCTGAATAGAGAATTAATTCAATAAAATGTTTTTATTCCACCCTACGACCCGCATAATTATCAATGTAAATTTTCTACACCATGCATCACTTGGAATATCAAGAATCGCCTCTCTATCTGCCTTCACCTTTCAGGGTTATTCTAGCTTTAAAAAATCGAACAAACAAAAGGGCTGTCATGCAATTTATTGGTCTGTCTGCAACGAGATAATAGGTAAACTCAACAGCCCTCCGAAAGTTCGTTTTCTGTAACCCAGCGCCTTGGAATCTCAAGAAAACCGCGATATGCGTTTTAAAAGTCATTTATTAACCTTACGGCCTATTCCCTCATCATCTTCTCCTTCTGGCGGGCCAGCTTCTTTTTGCTGAGCTTCTTCTTAGCGGGGGCGGTGTCGGCGGGCGCGGCGCGGGACACGGCGTCCTCGCGCTCCGAGAGGCACACCTCGATGTGGCACGGAGACGACATGTAGGGGTTGATGCGACCGTGCGCACGGTATGTTCTTCTGCGCAGGCAGGGCGCGCGGTTCACCTGAGGAGGAGTGAATGGGAAGGGTTAGTTTGGTTGTTGATTGGTAAGGTACTGCTATATGAAAACGGGAAGTACCTATGAAATGGGGGATATGAGGACTTGAAATGGCTCTCAATCAAAACGGGAAATATTAAATAGGGGATATGTGCCCTCAAATAGCCCATACCCATTAAAATTTCATAAGTATTAAGTAGGAGACTAGGAGAGTAATTAATATGTCAATAATGTATCAATCAGAAAAACATGGGTCATTCTGAAAATATTCAACACTATTTTTGCTTTTTGCCTTTCGAAAACATTCTGTTCACATGAGCAGACTGTCAAGCAAAAAAGGCACACTTATAAAAATCACATCACACATACAAATAAAATTAATATTCTACAAATTTTATGGATTTTTCGATGCTGCATAAGATTTACCATAATGAGATTAATGAGTGAGAGGCAATGTACTACAAATGCACAGAATGAAGAAAGATTTTTGGAATTCTGATATTATGGTGAAAAGGTATGGTAAATTTGATTTATTATTTACTAAATTTATTGAAATACCAATACCTTACAGTGTGTAGCCGCTTTTAAGACAACCTAAATGCTAAAGCAAGCTGAAGAAGTGTTCCTTTGTTTACACTACACCACAAATATTTTGAGATCAAAATCATTCTAAAGTTGTAAGCAGACTAACAAACATCAATTTATTTTTATTTTTATAGATATTTGATTGATCTAATTTACACAAAAAGTAAAATTAGGAATATTTTATGATTTTAGGTATCTTTTATGGAGGTACAAGGGAACAATATAGAAATCGAACAAATCTTGTTGCATTAACCATACTAATTCTAATTTCATTTCTAACAAATGTTTGTTTGTCTTTCTATTTAGTCATCATGGGGTCACCCCAGTGAGGAAGGCTCAAATTGTGTCATAAACTTTTAGTCTTCATCGGGTCACCCCAGTGAGGAAGGCTCAAATTGTGTCATTAACTTCGCCAACAACTTTTAATTTAAAGCATAACTCACCGGAAAAGTTAGCAAAAATAAAATCATTATGAATTTATACTTTGATAGTTGATAATAAAATGATGAGATAATTTAATGAAAATGTAACTTTTAAATGATGGATTCAGTGGTGAAATTATAATTCACTGACCACTGGCTTATGGCATCACACACAAGACAAAATAAGAATTTCCTAGGATGTGACAGTTTAACCATGAAATTGAATGGTAAAATTTTACCCTCAAATATCTAGAAAATCTTCTTTTTTCTCTCAATGAGTAAGAGCTCTTCACAACTGTCTTAGCACACATAGTAAAAGATACATGTATGGTGCAGTCAAGGGAACACTCTTGTTGAACTCTCTTAAGCATTTAGCTTCATTTATATGAAAACTGGTAAAATTATAATTGGGACCTAAGGCTTATCCCTAATAATGACTTGTGCAGTACATAGGGAAAGATAGTCAGACAGTTTGTAAGTATGATTAAGTCATTCACAGCCCTCAAAAGCCAGATAATGCCATGTAAACAATGTAATTAATCCAAAACATAAAAGAAACATACCTGAATGTGATCAATGACGAGCCTGTCAACATCAAGACCTTTGTAGTCAGCGTTGGACTCAGCGTTCCTCAACAACTGGAGCAGGAACTCGGCTGACTTCTTGGGCCAGCGTCCCTGTGTGGTGCCGAACTGCTTGGCCTGCGCGCAACGACCAACTCCACCGTTGAAGCGGCGGAAAGGAATGCACTCCTTCTGTTCAGTCACATTCTTCAGGTACCTCACGGCACGGCGGAGGGGCAGCTTCTTGATAGCCATAGCGGTCTCATATGTGTTCTGCAAGTAAGAGACGGCAGATTTAAGCACTGAGAACTAGGTTTCAAAGATTTACAGAGCAAGTAAATAGTGCATGTGGGAATAGTGTTGGCTGAACCAAAACAAACTGTTATTACCTTGAAGTGAACACGGAGGTTTGAGCCACGCGCCTTGCATGACTTCGCTGCGTTATCCGGTTCCCGAGAGTAACGACCCATCTTAGCTGAAACACAGTTACTTTCATGTAATAAACGTAAAACACCAACTTAGGTTAACCACTTTTGAAACACAATTTATCACTGTTGTTGCAAAATATGAGTATAGATCGCTAGTTAAAGACATTCTTGATAACACTGAGGGCGGATTTAATTTAAAACACAGGATTTTCTCTGATTAAAATAGATATTATAAATCACGAAACCAACCTCCCTAGAAATATTTTGCAGGAAAAGGGCAAAGACAAGATAAACTTCAATGACATTGACGTTTGTCAAAAGTGTTGCCATATGAAAAAATATTGTATGCGGTACTGTCTATTTTACTGTCATAGGCACTGTACTAACCTGAGACCATTATTGTCCTGAGGTGTTACTAACCAATCACCACAAAAATTTAATAATCATTCATCACACTTTGGTCCTTGTGTCTTTTCAGTAGGTACCCTAAAGAATATTCTATCCAACTCCTATTCTACCGCATTCTATAACCGCTGAGGAAAAGGAAGCGTATGCTGTTGATGCTGAAGGGAGGATAGCTCGCGGTCGCGGTTGGAGGGTAGACTCCAATTCAACCATGAGTGTCCATGCCATGACTATCAACCAACTCCTCTTAGATCATACATCTAGATTTTATTGAAGGAACTTACATTACAAGTAGACGCCATCGGAACATAACGTCTATTCGGCGGCGAGAGAAGCATAAATTCACTGTAGTATTTTCATTGAGGCTGGTTTAATTAAGAGCGTTATGGAGGCTGATGGTTCAATAAATGGTCTAGGGCCTAGGTTTTATATACCCGACACGCTGATAGCACTGACATGACAATCCGAATCATTGTGACCCCAGGCAAAAGTTTATATGAAAAAAGCACACTGTAGTGTTGTAAAATTTAAGTTTTATTTAAAGGAATAAAAACGCTTGATGAGGGTTTTGTTAAGTTGCCATCCCCTGATTTGTTAGTTTTTCATCAATAAATTTGAACACCGATTCTATACATGCATGGGATGTCATCTCATGCTTTGGGTGACCTGAAATTAAAATAATACAGGTATTAAGATAAGGAACTAGTAGAAAAAGGATACCTAGAGTTTCAAATTTTCAGAATAGCTATAATACCTGCTGAAACTCTGACAATATCATGTTGTGATGTCTTCATTGGAGTGTCTAAAGGCTCTCCACTTGCGACCCAATTTTTTGCTATCTGTAAAGTAAGTTATATGCGATTAGAGGTCATTTGAATACATCATAATATCTACTTATATACAGGTATACTCAAACACTCATACATACTCAAAGATACTGTACTGTATACAGTTGAACAGCTATTACTTTACAGAGATAATACTAAATAAAGACATACCTGTTTCAGATGTTTCGTAATTTTGAACTGAGAGAATCCATGCACCGAGTCTGTGAAGGCTATAGCTTTAACTCTCTTCTCAAAGTCTTTAATTTTATCAGCCAACGCAAGTGTCACCACACCTCCGTAGCTGTGTGCTACAATGGCCACTGAAGATGCACTGCAACTGGCTATGTATGTCTTCCACACATAAATAGCATGTTCTTCAGGATTACTGCTGTGAGGTATCTTGTCTCCTTCACTTGTGTAGTTGTCATTAGTGTTCAGGATGATGACTCCATAGTCTTTAGCTATTGCTTTTCTAATGTATGGTATCTGTGTGCCTGAATTTAAGCTGTCGTTTATTATTAGGCTGGAACAGAAAAGGATCATACTTTACAAGGAATTTGGTGGTTTGAGGACAATATGTACATGCTGTGGATGCTGTTACCTATAACTTAGTAAAGGTTAAAATTATAATAAGTACAGTAAACAATTAAATTTAGTATAACTCTGAGAAAGTCAAAGCTACTGGTGAATACCCAAAAGATGCCGCAGGCAAACTGCTGAAAAGCTCGGGATCAGCCAAAATTAATCTCGATCCCCAGAATCAAAATAGTGAGGATGAAAATGACTGGCAAACAATCCCAATACTCCGTCAACATCAAAATAGGTACAAAAGGAAGAGACTAAGTACACCGTCACCAGAAAAACAGGATCTGCGATCTTACAATAGATACTCTGCACTCAATGTTGATGATGCTCCTCAAGTTGAAGTTACGTCGAAAACGCTGAAGCCGCCACCAATTATGCTATATGGCATTAAAAATGTAACAAAACTGAAAGAAACCATTGAAGTAGTATTAGATAAAACGCAATACTCATTCAAGATTGTCACCAAAAATCAAATGAGAGTTTCTACTGAAAATATGGAGGCATACAAAAAGATAATGGCAGTGGTTCGTGAAAAACAACTCATTGGTCACACCTTTGTGCCAAAAAGTGAGAGACCGTGTAGGATTGTCATAAAAAATCTACACCATTCAACACCTATTCAAGCCATAAAAGACGTCATAGAGGAAACCGGAAACACTGTTAAAGGGGAAATAATAAATGCACGTCATGGATCCACTAAGACACCACTGTCAACATGGTTTGTTAACCTAGAACCTGGGCCCAATAATAGTGAAGTAAAAAATATTAAATACATCTATCACACGAGTGTCAAAATAGAAGATCCAATACGGAAAAACACAATCCCCCAATGCAAGAGATGCCAACAATATGGTCACACCAAGAACTACTGTATGCGACCATACAGGTGTGTTAAGTGTGCTGAAAGCCACAACACAGCAGACTGCCCTAAAAAGGACAGACAAGAACCAGCCAAGTGCGCCCTGTGCCTAGAAGATCATGCTGCCAACTACAGAGGATGCAGAGTTTTCAAAGAAATTGAGAAGAGGAAATTTGGCTCTAGACCAAACAACAAACCAGCCAAGCCAAACCAACAAGAAAGTAAGAACCCCAAGGAACCAAAATCAGGCACCGACGAATACACACCAAATCTGGGAAACAAAACGTATGCCCAAGCCACAGCGGGAGTGACAGGTAGCCTTGAAACAATACTTTCAGAACAAACAAAGAAACTAGATCGCCTTATTGATCACATGAGTACCTTAATGGGTCTCTTGACAACCATCGTGAACAAGTTAGTCAAATAATATGGCCCTACGAGTTGCAACTTGGAATGTGAACGGACTGATTGGTAAAAAACAAGAAGTTAAAATATTATTGAATATTCAAAAACTTGATATACTTCTTATATCTGAAGCTCACCTAACAGAAAAAACATCTTTTAATTTGGAGGGGTATAGTACCTATGCTACGTACCACCCTGATAACACCTCTCATGCAGGCACTGCAATTATTATAAAAAATACCATCCAGCACCAATTACTTCCAGAGTATAGATCAACAAAAATTCAGGCAACTTCAATATTGATACATGATAAACAAAGTCCAATCACAATAACATCCATCTACTGCTCGCCAAAACAAAAGAGAAACCCGGAGACTACAGAAGAGGATTTCAATAGATTCTTCGAGTCACTTGGTCATAGATTTATTGTCGGGGGGGACTGGAATGCAAAGAATCTACAATGGGGATCACGCCTCACCACAACACGAGGACGCAACTTAAAAAGGAGCATGGACTACCACAAGCTTAATGCCCTGACAACTTGTGAACCAACATACTGGCCCACTGACCCACAAAAACTCCCAGATCTGTTGGACTTCTTCATCTACAAAGGCGTGCAGACTCACTTTCTGTCAGTAGAAAGCTGCCATGACTCATCCTCGGATCATACACCAGTCATAGCGACTCTGAGCTATACCATTATTGAACGTCCCGTCAATCCGTACCTGTGCAACAATCACACAGATTGGGAAAACTTCAGGAGACATCTTAATGATAACTTAAATCTCAAACTTTCACTGAAAAGTGAAGATGATATAGATACTGCCACCGAACATATCATAACATCCATTCAAAGAGCAGCATGGGCAAGTACTCCATCCCAGAAGGAATCATCTAATAATAAAGCACACTCCAATCTCCCGTTTATTGTAAAGCAGAAAGTTTTAGAAAAACGTAGACTTCGACGCATTTGGCAGAATAGCCGGCATCCAGCAGATAAACGGGAATACAACAAGTCAGCTGCAAGCCTCAAAAGGTTTCTTGTGGAAATAGAAAATGAAACATTGCAACAGCGCTTAGAAAACTTGACAGCCAAAACTCCAGCAAAAATTGAAAACTCCCTGTGGCAAACTGTCAAATCACGAAACAAACCACAACTGGCTCAACATCCCCTAAAAACAGATCGTGGCACATGGGCAAAAACGGACCCCGAAAGAGCTGAAGCCTATGGCTTATTCCTAAGTGATGTGTTCCAACCGAACAGCAGCATGGGAACAGAGACATTAGATGAAGAAGTTAGAAAGTTTCTTGAATCTGACCTACAACTCAGTCTGCCCTTACAACACTGCACACCGACAGAGGTCCGGAATACCATAAAACTACTGGAACTAAAAAAGGCACCAGGATTTGATCTTATAACAGCAGAGATACTGAAACAACTTCCTAAAAAGGCAATAGTATTCATAACCACACTGTTCAATGCTATATTGAGAATGTCATACTTTCCTCGTGTATGGAAAGTTACCCAGATAAAAATGGTACCTAAGCCTGGGAAGCCTCCGCACCTGACTTCCTCGTACCGGCCAATCAGCTTACTACCAGTGCTATCGAAAGTACTAGAAAAAATTATCAGTGCTCGATTAAATCAAAGCCTTAAAGACGCCAGTACTATCCCTGACCACCAGTTTGGGTTTAGAAAAAACCATGCCACTGTTGAACAAGTACACAGGGTCTGCGAACACATTAGGGAAGCTCTGGAATGTAAGAAGTACTGCTCAGAAGTATTTTTGGATGTTCAACAAGCCTTTGACAAGGTTTGGCATAATGGCCTGCTCTATAAGTTGAAAAAGTCACTGCCCCACAACTTGTACCTACTACTAAAGTCATACTTAGAACATCGCATATTTTATGTCAAGATTAATGACTCAGTCTCAGAGTTCTACGAGATCAATGCAGGAGTTCCTCAAGGCTCAGTGCTGGGACCGTCGCTGTACCTACTGTATACTGCTGATGTGCCTGAATCAGACAATGTTATGACCGCTACCTTTGCAGACGATACCGCTGTTCTTGCTTCGGATGAAAATAACTATTTGGCATCTGAAATGTTACAGAGCCATTTAGATAAAGTTAATGGATGGATGAAAGATTGGCGAATAAAGGCTAGCGCAACTAAGTCGAATCATGTCACATTTACCTTGAGGAAACAAGACTGCCCTCCAGTGAAACTTGGAAATGAAGTGCTCCCCCATCAATCTACTGTAAAGTACCTGGGCTTCCACTTAGACAGGAAACAAACTTGGAAATGCCATATTCAGAAGAAAAGAGACGAGCTAAATCAGAGATACCGATCACTGGAGTGGCTTATGGGTAGGAAATCCAGACTATCACTTGAAAATAAATTGTTGATTTACAAAACAGTCCTGAAACCCGTGTGGACCTACGGTATTCAACTGTGGGGAACAGCAAGCCAAACAAATATTAAAATCCTACAAAGATTTCAAAACGGAGTACTCAAAGCCATAGTAAATGCACCCTGGTTCACCAGAATGGATGAGGTGCATGAATATTTGAAAATGCCTACCGTGAGAGAGGAGGTTGCAAAACTTACAAGAACCTACCGAGACAGGATTGTAAATCACCCAAACAAACTGGCCACTGACCTTACCAGTAATGTACCCACCAGAAGACTAAAAAGAAAAAATATCTGGGATAACATAGACCTATAACACATTAAGAAGGCAACCTGACAATGGGAGGGTATGCCTGCAAAGCCAAATAAACAATTAAATAAACTGCTTATGGTTATATTAAACCGATTGCAAGTTGGCAAACAAAATATGAAAAAAAAAAAAAAAAAAAAAAAATTTAGTATAAATACTGATTGCATGTGAGCAAAATAAAATAAAAACTATAGGAAAGATAAACTACCACTTACGATCTTGCCCACTGGCCAGCTCTGACTACTCCAGAACCATGGATTAGCACCAACAATTTATCTTTCTTGTCATAATCTCTGGAAGCGTACACAAAAGTTCTTGCCTTACTATCTGTAGGTACGGGCAACTTGACAAGGTTCTCATTTTCTTCAAGAAGCTTGTACACATACTCCGTTATCACTTCCCCCAGTTCTTCATAATTCTTCTGACATTCTTGGTGGTTCTCACTTATGTTAAACTGGAATGGAGTGTCGCCAGGTTCACCATTTGCTTCCAACTTTCTTAATTGGCCGCCTTTAAAATATCAAGAGTTGTTAAGAACTAAGTTTTTAATATATATTTGTAAACAAACACTAGATACTTCCATTAAGTTACATTACCTGTGTTGAAGGCATATCCCATGTCACTGATACTCTTCGTTGAAGTCATTACTCTGCTGTGCTGCCTCCTGCAGAAGTTTGTGAATGAAAATTGCGAATTTAAAGATTCGAAGTTAAACTTAAATATTAATGTACGGAAACGTTTCATTTGCCCGATACAAAATTACATGGATAATGTTTTGCCCTATGCAATTTATTACTTATCACTAGTTATAAAGCTATATGTAGCTAATATTATAATTAAATGCAATTTATTATACACAAGTTCACTACAGAAAATTAATTCACAACAAGATAAAAACGGTGTAAAAAAAAACAAAAGTCAAAACAAAAACCACACAGGACAAAAATGTATGATATACCTATATACATCTTCAAAATAATAACGGCCTTTCAATCTATCTACAAAATATGTATTGTATCGCTGTCGCTGACTGCAGTGGCTTGCTTTACTACTTACTTCCACTTCGCTCATGTAAGTTCGATCAACGAGAGTATTTTATATGTATTTTGGTCTGGGATAGTTTGACTTTGACAAGTTTGACATATCCTGTCATGTTTGTTATGATTTTGTTTTGCCAAATCACAGCCCGGTGTGAAGAGGATTTTGTTTTTGTCGCAATATTAATCATGCTTAGAGGTAAAATACAATTTTAATTTAGGGTACGTGTAATTGGTTTGTGGTCTTCGAATATATTTACATAATTAGAATGGCTGAAACTGATGCGGTGCACCCACGGTTTTTAATAAAACCCTTACCTAAAATTGGCGGTATAGTATATTTTATAAATAAAGTATCGTATTTGGCACAGGCAAGTCTAGAATTAAAGCAATAACTGACTTAAAACCACCCAAAGGCAATATAATTTAAAAAATATTTGACCTATACAGGTTAAGACTTAAGAGGTACCACTTCCAAATCTTAATATCATTACAATTGTATTTGTATGATTATTACATTGTAAAATTGTATTCATTATGGTCCGAAACAATACAAGTGATAACCATAACCACACTGTGTAAACAAGCCTTATCATTCACCCACAAGTCACAACCCTTATCTCTGACACTGATACCTATGTTCACACACAACTCAATATTTTCAGCAATATGAATGAATGAACTTTAATTTCAGCTCTGAGGATTGCACTGGTGCAGCTAGCTGTGGGTTCAGATAAGAAGAAGAACATTGCGGAAGCCGTGAAGCAGATCCACGCAGCCAAGCAGCAGGGTGCCCAGCTCGTGGCCCTGCCCGAGTGCTTCAACTCTCCATATGGCACAAGTATGTTACATGTAGCCCAGTAACTGATGATATCTGTATTTAGAAGACTAAGGGAAATACTCATATACACTTCCAGTAATCAAATTATAATATGCCACTTAAAAATAAGAATTTGTACTTACATACATGATACTTAGGTAACATACATATCTAAATCTTATCAAGATGTACAACTCACTCCTCACATTGATAATTTTTCGACAGAGTACTTCAATGACTATGCAGAGGAGGTCCCCGGTGGTGAGACAAGCCTGGCACTCTCACGGGCTGCAGCGGAGGCGGGTGTGTGTGTAGTGGGAGGCACCCTGCCTGAGAGATGTGGGGACCGCCTGTATAACACATGCACTGTGTGGGATGGCTGTGGAAAACTACTTGCTCAGCATAGAAAGGTCTGGCTCAGAAATGTATACAGCAGAACTTATACAAGAAAATGTGCACAAATCCCTTCATAACTTCTTAGCATGTTGGTAAAACGACCGAATGGCGTAGTAGTTAGTGACCCTGACTACTGAGCCGATGGTCCCGGGTTCGATTCCCGGCTGGGGCAGATATTTGTTTAAACACAGATATAAGTTGTATGTCATGAATAAAGCAAATTTAACCACAAACCAATACTTACTTACTACAAATTAAAGTTAGTAGTTGTTTATATCATAAGCAGAAATAATGTTAAAGTGTTGTTATTTTATGCCTTATCATTATTCTGAAAAGCTTGCATTCTTCTGACAGGGTATAAACAATAGTTATTAGATGTGGTGAAACCTGTAAAAGCATTATTTTGACACATTCCAGATGCACCTGTTCGACATCGACATTCCTGGGAAGATCACATTCAAGGAGTCGGAGGCCCTGTCTCCGGGGGACCAGTTCACCACATTCGACTATGAAGGTGTGAAGATCGGCATTGGCATTTGCTACGATCTGCGCTTCTCTGAGATGTCTCATGTGCTGGCTAGCAAAGGTGCTATACCTAATTTATTTGTTTTATGGAAACCATAGGGAAGAGGTTGAAACCTTAAATATTTGCACTATGACTGAAAAATGCATCTTCCTTAGAATAAATATACTTACTTGATTTTACCGTCTTACTGTCTTTGCAGAAGTAAGCTAAAGAATTGCATACTTATAACTTTATCATCTCATCTTACCATTCATCTCTGTGATGTTATAATTCTGGCAAGTTCCCAGCCATATTTTTTCTTGCAATAAATACTATATTTCTTGCTAAAACTGCAGATTAAAGAAGTCAAATTGCAATGAAAATGGAGATAAGAATTAATGACTTTTCTACTGCCCTACAGGTTGCTCCTTAATCATCTACCCGGCAGCGTTCAACATGACGACCGGGCCCAAGCACTGGGAGCTGCTAGCGAGGGCGCGCGCGAACGACCACCAGCTATACGTGGCCCTCGTGAGTCCGGCCAGAGATACTGAAGCTTCGTACGTAGCCTGGGGCCACAGTACGCTGGTTGACCCGTGGGGGGAAGTAGTGGGGAAGCTGGATGAGAATAGCGGGGTGCTGGTGTGTGATGTTGGTGAGTTGATGTTGTTTTGTTATTTAGTTGAATATGCTTATTGGGCTAGTTTGATGGTTATGTGGTTAAGGGCATTGATGAGCCAAGTAATTAAATTAATTCCATGGCGATCCCACAAGTGTAGCGTGGGACGGTTCTCTCACTGAAAGGAATAGAAAGACGAGGACCGATTTAAGGGTCCCACCTTGGGAGATGCTTATGTCCAGCAGTGGGCTGACGATGATTGATGAAACAATGCTTCTGCTTATGTGTATCAAGTACCCTTAACATTTAACTCACTGATTTCGACGATAATACAGCTTATGCTCATTGAATTCTAATTGCTCCTATAAATACATATCTAACACAAACATTTTTCTTTCTCAATAGATTTGAACAAAGTGGAAGAAGTGAGAAACCAAATACCGATACGGTCGCAAAGAAGAACTGACCTGTACGATACTATTACGAAGTAAGTTAACAAATCCCTGGATTTTATGGACTATTGGGTAAAGATCTATTGGGTAAAGATCTTAAGTGATTCCAAAGCCACTAATATCATAGTTGTCATAGTCGTACATAAGTACATAATATTAGTTAAGTTTTATAACTAATTACTCAAGAATTGCAGTAATATGTATAAGTAAGTAAGGAGGTAGCATAAAACAAACTGGGTCCATATTATTTAATAAGCATTTAATATTTTGCAATAATATATTACCTAATATGATGTGATAAATATATCTTTATACAAGCATGAAATGTATCTATTTTGTTAGAATTGTTTCTGTATATTAAAGTTTAGATATCACAGTGCTTTTTGCGTTTTTTAAGTTTTGCTCCAAAATCTTCACTACATCTGTAGCACAGCCCCAAAATAAGGTCAATCCACTGCCACCTAAAATAAGACACGAGATGAACGTTAGCATACCTCTAGCTAGCCCAGTCGTTACGATACATAAGTAGCGACCGATTTCGGCAACTGTTGTCCCCGACGGGATAGTCAGAGGTGAATCGCAATCTTACTATCCACTTTTTGCTGTACTTGTACTCAAGTGATAGGTTGCTAGCCGTATCGCCACTTTGTATTGAGTACAATGCAACTAGCCGGGCTCATAGTTTTAATTTTAGTAAACATCTGGTGTACTTTAAGTACATAGACTACATAGTGACAGCCGTAAAGTTTCATCTTACCGTGTCCATAGTTGTGAATATAAAGCTTTCCATTTCTGTGTTCAGCTTCCAATCTCACCGTGTCTCGGCCCGGCCGCAAACCGGCCCAGTTTTCCAATATTTTAGCATTCTGAAACAAATAAAAGTACGACCACATTATTGAGTGGCTCAGGCAGACAAGAATGAAGGTAGTTAAACCCGTACTTTTTTCATGGTTGTTGCCCTTAATTTAAACGTGGTTCAAAATAATATGGCATCTTCACAATAAACAGATAGAATTTAATGTAAGCAGGCCGAATAATCCAACAGTTCTTACCTTCAAAGCTGGTACAATTTTATAGCAGCCATTTTGTATGAAAGCTGTATCTTCATCATTTACTTTAGTACTGTAGTTATGTTCTTGATGAGTCCCACCCATAACGGTGCTTTTATAACTGGAATTTAAACAAATGAATTATTTAAATAATAGTTAATTTACATAATCATGCTAGTCAGTGGTCAGTGTTAAAAATACTTAGGTATTTGTAATTGTTATTTAGAGGAGAGAAGGTAAAAATATATTTAAATTACTTCGGCAAGATGTAGTGGTCACCGTCTGCATCAATGATGGCGTGATGGAGCCAAGGGGCGTCCACCTGAAATAGTCAATGAACTATAATTATATCCAGGACTACATCGGATTTCAATCATCATTACATACAATTACAACCAGTATACAATAGTTGCTGCTTCGAAATAGACCACTGAAGTAGTGTAATTTGGAATTCTGTAAATCTTACCCACCTTTAGAATCTGCCCTCGTATAGGAAACACTTTATCATCGGGCACGACAGTCCTAGCGTTTAATCCGGTGCAGTTGACGATGACGTCATAGGGATCCAACATGGCGTGGTCGAGTGACGTCACAGTGGCGCGGACCAATCGGCCGCCGGCCTTTAGGAACCTCTTGGTAAGGAATGGTAAGATTATCGGCGGCGGCACTATGAATGACGTGAATGTGTAGCCTTGCCTGAAACAGGGGAGGCACGTGTTAGATAAATTTATAAATATGTATTGTACACCAGAAATGCCAAAAGTATTTTTTTTACTTGTACCTCCTGTAGGTTGACTGGGAGAAAATGCTTTTAGCATTAAGTCCACCTTTTGTACACTTATATCTCGTGTGCAATAAAGTAGTAAATAAATAAAAGAATACTACTCACACATAATCGGAAGAATACAAGTCATTGAAATATTTCAACTGCTTAGGACTCAGAAGGTTGAATCCAAACACGTCTTTAGCCCAAAAGGGAGTCTCTTGGAAGTTGGGGTCTTTGCTGATGTTGTGTCGGAGCGAGTAGAACGGCAGCAGGCAAATATTGCAACCTCCTTCCAGCCATAGCTTGTGGTACAGTTTGTAGGTCTCACCGCCCCATGCACTGGGAAATAAAATTTATATTTAAAACCGCGACGAAGGTAGATTAGGTAAAGTCTTCCTCTTCTTTATCATTTAGGGCGAACAGTCAAGAAAACACTCCCATCTTTTACCAGTTCCAAAGTTAGCATTGTCGGACTCTACCTACGCCGTAGATACGTTAAACAACCGCAGCCATACTAACACACCTTTGGTCATATTCGGTCAATACTCAATACATAGGTATTTACGGCCTATCTGATCCTGAAGAGTAAATATTATGCACTGGAAACTAAGCTATTCTGAAGTAGGTATGTAACAATTAGCACTTACCTAAGCTTCTCAATTGGTGTGCTGCCACAGAGATACGGACACCACAGCCCTCCCGAGCCATCACCCGTCGTGTCGGGAGAGAACTCCTTAGAGAATATCACCACCTTTAAACATTTATTATACCGTAAATGTTTAGAGAAGACCTTAGCTTGTGTCCACTTTACAAAACAAACTGTAGTTTAGACTCACTTCGGCATCAGGAAAACTTTCTTTTATTTTCACGGCAGCACCTAAACCCATGCACCCTGCACCCAAAACAGCAATTTTCACCATTTTATAAGAATTTTAGAATATACTGTGGTAAATAGCAAGATCAGTAGATGTAGATGTAATTCTCACTTAACGTTTGACCAATGGGAAAGTTATTATGAAAAGGACTGCTACGAGTGAATAAATAAGATAACGTTGCTTGTAATGAAATTATACATTTGTTTATCGGTCTAAATGTTTATGTAGATATTTACCTAACTATGTACATATCGTATCTGCTTAGGTTAAAGGGTACCAAAAGATTGGAAAAGGATTGTACCAGGGTCAAGGGCTTCGCAGGGGCAAGAAGAGAGAATATATGGAATAATTTTTAATTTATTTGCATACCTATCAGTTCATTAAATAGTATCCTAGCATTCTTATTACATTAGAAAAAAAAAACAATTCTACTCGTTTACATCAAAACGTTATCGATTACACAAATAAAATTAAGTATCTCATTCCTTGTAATATTTAAAGTTACAGTCCATTTCATTTATAAAACAATATTAAAATATATCCTATTATTAATAATACTTCATAGAGAGGGGTATCTATTAGTGCTTTTAAAAGCTTTCGTACTTTTTTCCCAAACAAATTATGGCACTAACGTTACCTACACATTAATATTGTAATTTATTAAAAAAGTTAATGTCTTTTGTACATAACTAACAGTACAGTACTAATACATTACATTTCAGTCTCTTAATTTAGTTACACAATAAAAATAAAACGATTAACGCAGCTTCCAAAGCGCTATTCAAAGTTAACATTAGATTAATTAATTTCAATCTCTAGGTACGAAACTTCGGATGGAATTTTGGGGACTGGGAGTATAGTATGTTTAATTAAAAGGCACAAGTATCTACCTATTGCCAAAAAGTCCTTGTTTATAGTTTCGTGATCTTAATTAGCTGATGATATCTGCACTGCACCGGTGGCTTCAACCATAATTGTATACCTGTAAAGTAATTATGAAAAGTTATTGCAGGTTATGCCATTTAAACACTCACTTATGATTCATCGGTCTAAGTACTATTTTTTCATGATTCGATTGGGGCTTCATCCTTTAGTGTATGCGTGTGTATCTGTCCTCACGTGTAGCTTGCGACTGTTGGACTGTGTGTGTGTATCTGTCTGTCACCTCTGTGGCTACGTGCGGCGTCGCTCCTGCCTCGCGCGGCTCACGTAGGGCGCGGGTTGCCTCAGGTGCACCGTCCTCACGTGTAGCTTGCGACTGTTGGACTGTGTGTGTGTATCTGTCTGTCACCTCTGTGGCTACGTGCGGCGTCGCTCCTGCCTCGCGCGGCTCACGTAGGGCGCGGGTTGCCTCAGGTGCACCGTCCTCACGTGTAGCTTGCGACTGTTGGACTGTGTGTGTGTATCTGTCTGTCACCTCTGTGGCTACGTGCGGCGTCGCTCCTGCCTCGCGCGGCTCACGTAGGGCGCGGGTTGCCTCAGGTGCACCGTCCTCACGTGTAGCTTGCGACTGTTGGACTGTGTGTGTGTATCTGTCTGTCACCTCTGTGGCTACGTGCGGCGTCGCTCCTGCCTCGCGCGGCTCACGTAGGGCGCGGGTTGCCTCAGGTGCACCGTCCTCACGTGTAGCTTGCGACTGTTGGACTGGCCGAACGATTTGCCACAGAATTCGCAGGTATAGGGTTTCACGCCAGTGTGACTCTGCGGAAGATAAGTCTATTTAATAACTTTTATAATGGCACTATTACAATTATCTCAGGGTAAAATGTACAAATAGGATATCGAGCAGGTTTTTAAAAAGATAAATACACTTTTTCTATTACATTCGCTTCCGTTGCTACTTCGGCGTTACTAGGGCTAACAAAACGCCTTTAATAAGGAAGAAAACCCACACACCCTCACATTCAGTCCTCCTAAACTCACCCTAAAATGCCGATCCAAGGCCCCTTTACACTTGAAAGCCTTGATACACACCGTGCACGGGTACGGTTGAAGAACGCCTTGGGTCATTCGCTGCTGTTTCGGAGTTAGAAGAAACCCGTCATATTTCAGTCTTTCAAAACTCACCCTAAAGTGTCGATCCAAGGCCCCTTTACACTTGAACGCCTTGAAGCACACGGTGCACGGGTGCGGGCGGCGGTCGCTGTGCGTCTTCTCGTGCATCTGCAGGTTGCTGCGGCTGAACAACGCCGCGGGCACGGAGCTTTTATTACACTATCTTCCAGTGCTATTTGGGCGTTATTAGGGCTTACTAAGCGCCCGTTATATACAGGGTGTTGCAAAAATGGTATACTATGCCGAAACCTATATGAGCAGCATGTTATATCTCAGCCCAAAAATTAAATAAGAATATCAAAATTCGCGAAAAAAATGACATTTTCTATAGAAACAGAATAACATAGTTTCTATGGAAAAAAACTTTTTTTCCATGCTGCACATGTAGGTTTCGGCTTAGTATACCGTTTTTGCAACACCATGTATATATCAGTTTTTCAAAACTCACCCTAAAGTGTCGATCCAAGGCCCCTTTACACTTGAACGCCTTGAAGCACGCGGTGCACGGGTGCGGGCGGCGGTCGCTGTGCGTCTTCTCGTGCATCTGCAGGTTGCTGCGGTTGAACAACGCCGCGGGGCACTGCGCTCTTATTACACTATCTTCCAGTGCTATTTAAGGTCTAACTAAGCGCCCTTATAATACTTACAGAGGAAAATCAGCATAATCTCGCATGAGTTATTCCAGGATTGACTTATATATTACTAGCGGAAGGACCGGTCCAAACGCGCCAGAAAATGGCACCCTCGCGCTGGCCCTAAAATCTCATATTTCTGTTATAATTGGTTTGAATTAGGGCCACCGCGCGGGTGACATTTTCTTTAGGAAAAATGTTCTTACGGGCGCATCCTTCCTCTTGAAATCATTGTATTCCAGTCTTTCTAAACTCACCCTAAAGTGTCTATCCAAGGCCCCTTTACACTTGAACGCCTTGAAGCACGCGGTGCACGGGTGCGGGCGGCGGTCGCTGTGCGTCTTCTCGTGCATCTGCAGGTTGCTGCGGTTGAACAACGCCGCGGGGCACGGAGCTTTTATTACCTTATCTTCTAGTGCTATTTTGACGTTGCTAGGGCTAACTAAGCGCCCGTAATATACAGGGTGTTGCAAAAGGGGTATACTAAGCCGTAACCAACATGTGCAGCATGCTATATCTAAGCCCGAAAATAAAATCAGAATACCAAAATTCGCGAAAATGTATTTTTCCATAAAAACATAAATAACATACTTTGTATGGAAAATGTATTTTTTTCCATGCTGCACATGTAGGTTTCGGCTTAGTATACCCTTTTTGCAACATCCTGTATATCAGTCTTTCCAAACTCACCCTAAAATGTCGATCCAAAGCTCCTTTACACTTGAAAGCCTTAAAACAAACAGTGCAGGGGTACGGGCGGCGATCACTGTGTGTTTTCTCGTGCATCTGCAGGTTGGTGCGGTTGAAGAACGCCTTCGGGCACTGAGCGCATTTGTAAGCGCGTTCCTCGAAGTGCGTTCTCTTGTGGTAGACTAGGAACGCGTTGCCCTGTGGGGGAGGTATTTTGATGTAAGTACCTAATTAATATTTTGGAAATAATTGGATGTAAGTAATCTATCGAAATCGAAGAAGAGATAACGGAAGGGTTAGATGATTTTTCGGATATACCGACTATCTTATACATGATGAGGGAGGCAGACATTGGCCTTGGGAGAGGCTTACGTCTAGGGGAGTCAGCCTAAGGACAAAGTTTTGGAGCTCCACTGCATTAATCACGACTCTAACCGTACCTACTGATTGTATGACAGCTTTCGTACGTCTTGTTAGCTATGATGAACTTGCCGAGGTAATAAAATCGTTATGGTATTGTTACCTAGCAAATGCTAATACTACCTACTTATTATATTGCTATTGTTTAAGTGCTCTACTCACTCGGAAGCTCTTGCCGCAGATCTCGCAGATGTAGCTCTTCTGTATGGGGTACTGCCGGTCCGGGTGTGCGCGCCGGAAGTGAGTCCAGTACTCGCGCGCGTTCGGGATCTCTTCCTCACACTGCCAGAGAAGAAGAAATATATTATATTATTATGTTACTAGCCGTTCCCGCGAACTTCGCTTCGCTTTAAAAAGTTTTCCCGTGGGAATTCCGCGATAAAAAGTAGCCTATGTGTTAAAAAAAACCAGGGTGTCAGTTAACTCTATACCAAATTTCATTAAAATCAGAGTCCAGCTGTTTTGACGTGAAGTAGTAAAAACATAAAATACATACATAGGTACATACATATTTTATTTTATTTTATTTTATTTATTAGCGAAACAAACAGCAATGTACAAGGGAAAATTATCACAGAATAACTTACAACTATAAATTGCCAATTATATGCTTCGACTATACACCAAAAATATTAGCTTAAATTAGTAAATAGTTTAAAAATTCAAGATTACCATAAAATTCATAATTAATACAAAGTTTAAAACATTACAAAATAAATAAAAAATTACAAAAATTTATATAAAATTCAAAATTATTATAACACAATATTTAAAACATTACAAATATTAATATAAAATTCACAATTAGATACTTAATACAAAATTTTAAAACAAGAATTAATATAAAATTCGTTAAGTACCGTTAAAAATACAAAATATAAAACATTACAAAAATTCATGATCATTTAAAACATTATAAAATTAAAAATTAATGCAATAATAAAGAAAAAAAGTTATAATATACCTACATACGCAAGCAAGTGTGAGTGTTGGTGTGCTGTGTATGTGTGTATGTGTGTATGAGTGTATGTGTGTATGAGTGTGGTTGTGTGCGGTTTGTCTGTAACATAAAATATGTCCATCACTCATCGTTTAAAAAACCTTCCGAACCCGGTGTGTTTGCAATATTTATTCTGATATTATTAGTAAAAACATTTCTTGATGTTGAAAATATCTCTAGGCTACTGAATCTTTTATTGTATGTTGTCATAATTCTTTTTAAGGCGTTATTGGAACAGTAGTTGGTATGGTAGGGCAGTGGTCTAAAAAGCTGAGTTACTCTGGTACGTTTTCTAGGAACACACCATTGCAATAACGACAACAGTTCAGGACAGTCAATATTAGCATGAACAATGTCATAGAGCAATCTCATGTCAGATGCCACCCTACGGTTTTCTAAACTATCTAAACCAAAATAATTCTCCAAGAGTTTATAATTATTTTTGTACGAAATTCGCTTCCTATAAGCCAGATGCCTAATAAATCTGTGTTGTACTGCCTCAATTCTCTGTTTGTAAACGTCATACTGGGGCGACCACACTGGTGAGCCAAATTCCAGAATACTTCGGACGTGAGTCATGTATAAAATTTTGAGGGTTTCTGTACAAGAAAAATCACGACCTACCCTCATAATGAATCCTAACATTTTATTAGCACGAGTTATTATGTGGCTAATGTGTGCATCAAACAACATTTTACTGTCCATAATGATACCCAAATCCCTGAGTTTGGTTTTCTCCGTCAGAACTGTATTAGCTATTGTGTAATTATATACTATTTTATTAGTTTTCCTCGTAAAAGATATTTTGAAGCATTTATTAGCATTAAGTTCCAGTTTGTTATTCTCACAATAATTCTGCAAACGAGTTAAGTCATCCTGTAATCTAATGCAGTCGTCACTAGAATTGACTATAAGAAATAGTTTTAAATCATCTGCGAATAGATTAAAGTGCGAATTTTGAAAGCAATTGCAGATGTCAAATATATAAGCGAAATGTCAAATATATACTCACAAACTTTCGCATTTATATATAAGTAGAAAGTAGGATTGATTTATTAGATACTCGTAACTATGTTATTTAAATTGTATATGGCGCCACTAGCAAAATAGAAAATAATTAAGGATAATGTTGCGTTCTCAGTAGACAAACTGTTCCTCTGCTATACCCGCAAAACTACCAAATGTGACTCGGCATAATGAACAGATTAGTCGCTAACTCAGTGGGCGGCAAACAGTTTGCCTACTGGGGACGCAGCAAAAAGCTGATTGTTTTGATTTATGCACTACAAAAATGAATAATGAGTTCGGTCAGCGTAGTAGCTTGATTCCATTGTATTTAATTAACAATTTGAATTATTTAGCGGCGACTTACTTTTAGGGCGTCTTGCACAACAAAGTTAAATAAAATTAAATAGTTTGTCTATAGTTTGTTAGAGCAAGAGGTCATAGATTTAATTTTGATTAACTTTGTTGTGCAAGACACCCTTAGAGACTAGGTACTTACATGTTCACACTTAGAAGGCCACGTCATGATGGGAGGCTTCTTGCCGTAGTTCTTCGGTCGTTTCCTCGCATGTTCCTTTCTATGGTGAATTCTCAACTCTTCCGGAGATTTGAAACTTTCACCGCAGACTCGACAGCCATTACTGAAAATAACAATGTGTATTTATAATAATTATGTAACTATGCATTTATAAACTCAAAGTTTGCAGTCGATCACACAATAATTTAAGAGACTGGCTTTCTTCAAACCGAGTCTGGGGCTCTATCACGAAGTCATAACTAAATAACATTTTCGAAGTAAGTGTCAAATTTAATACATTTTGAATCTGAAAATCGTTGTCGAACAAGTTCTCGACAGGTACACTGTGGTGACAATCACTGACCACGGTGACACAGCTGGCCCAGGGTTTGTCACCGCGGTGACAACCTACACTACTCACTTGAAGTGCGTGGCCTGCGTGTGCTTGACGGACGTGACCATGTGTCGCTTCCACGCCTGCGCGGACGTGAACTGCACGGAGCACAGCTCGCAGTACGGACCCCTAGTGTCTGTACCTACCTTGTTCCTCTTCTAGAGCCTGTTGAAGGTAGGTTGAAGGTACTCACTTGAAGTGCGTGGCCTGCGTGTGCTTGACGGACGTGACCATGTGTCGCTTCCACGCCTGCGCGGACGTGAACTGCACGGAGCACAGCTCGCAGTACGGACCCCTAGTGTCTGTACCTACCTTGTTCCTCTTCTAGAGCCTGTTGAAGGTAGGTTGAAGGTACTCACTTGAAGTGCGTGGCCTGCGTGTGCTTGACGGACGTGACCATGTGTCGCTTCCACGCCTGCGCGGACGTGAACTGCACGGAGCACAGCTCGCAGTACGGACCCCTAGTGTCTGTACCTACCTTGTTCCTCTTCTAGAGCCTGTTGAAGGTAGGTTAAAGGTACTCACTTGAAGTGCGTGGCCTGCGTGTGCTTGACGGACGTGACCATGTGTCGCTTCCACGCCTGCGCGGACGTGAACTGCACGGAGCACAGCTCGCAGTACGGACCCCTAGTGTCTGTACCTACCTTGTTCCTCTTCTAGAGCCTGTTGAAGGTAGGTTGAAGGTACTCACTTGAAGTGCGTGGCCTGCGTGTGCTTGACGGACGTGACCATGTGTCGCTTCCACGCCTGCGCGGACGTGAACTGCACGGAGCACAGCTCGCAGTACGGACCCCTAGTGTCTGTACCTACCTTGTTCCTCTTCTAGAGTCTGTTGAAGGTAGGTTGAAGGTACTCACTTGAAGTGCGTGGCCTGCGTGTGCTTGACGGACGTGACCATGTGTCGCTTCCACGCCTGCGCGGACGTGAACTGCACGGAGCACAGCTCGCAGTACGGGCCGCCCGTGTCGGCGCCTTGTGCCTCTTCTTGAGCCTGTTGAAGGAATATTTTTTTCGTTGTTATGTGGGATTTTTTGGTGGACACGGGTACGCTTAGATAGTTTAGTGGGTCTACTGGGAGAGAGTAAACTTCTGTGATTCAAACCTATTTGAGCCAGTTAGCGCCGTGGGAAGCTGGCATGGCATTTACCTTTATTTTTAGTCAAGTAGAAGTATAAAACAAGGCAAGTTGAAGATGGCGCCAAGAGAAAGTTTTAAAATAATACAAAACATTGTTTGTGAAACATTAGTTGTTACTGAAAATTTTACCCTATGTTTATTGGAATAGAGACCTCTGACATAACTTCCGCAAATAAAGAAACTAAAGCCTGTCTATTGGCCGCCATTTCCACATTCTTTCTTTATTTACCCGCATTATACTTACAATGACGTCTTATTTATTTAATTTCTACAGTCCCTCTTTATTTATGCGCTCTTCTCTATTTCTACATAACGTTATACTCACAATGACATCCTTATGCATCATGCTCTTGTGCATAGTAAGTCCCAGTTTGCTCACGAACGAGTACCCGCAGACGCCGCATATGAACTCTGACGGGTGCTTGATGCGCACGTGGCTGAGGTAGGAGGTCCATTTGCTGGGAAGGTTAAATTGTAGTGTGGCAACACCTTCCCTCCATACATAGGTACCTAATACGTACTTCATATTAATAATAAAGACCATTCGCACATCAACCGTGTTCTTGATTGCTCGCCTCATTACATGGCGACCGTGCCAGCCGGCCTGCCTCCGTGGCAGTGCCGGCGGACCGAATAATAAAATAAATTAAAAACAAAAGACTTTTACAAAAAAAAAAAAAATTGTGTGAGTGATAAAATGAAAATGGACGATTCATATAATCTAAAGGATAAAAATTCCAATAAATAATAATAATTAATTAAATATAAGAAACTTGAAGAAAATAAACATGACAATCAAGTGGACAAAATATAATAAAATTCTACAAAAACATGGATGGCGCCGGGAGAAAAATTGGCTGCTGAGGAGAAGGCGCTGGGAGTGTGCGAGTCGGGTAGCAGAGGATGTCCTCCGAGCTACAGCTGCGAGGCTGGAGGAGGATGTCCTCCAGGCTGCAGCTGCGAGGCTGGAGGAGGATGCTGCTGCCTGATGCTGCCCAGAGGGACGCGAGGAGCTGGACGCGCCCACAGTTGGATCCCCGCATGTTCTACCGCCGCGCCACCCAGATGAGAAATTTATATTCTTTCGGAACATTAATTAGAAATTCAGGTTTGCAAATTATTTAAATTCTTTTTTTTTTTGAGTTGATTTACATTTTTTCAGTTAAATTCGTTAAATTCGTAATGTTATTGTTGTCAAAATATAAGTAAAGTATTTTTGTAATTTTATGTAGAAGATGAATACATAAATATTTCAGTAAGAATAAATAGTATTCGAATGCTTAAATAGTAATTCAGTTCTAAAGTATTCATATTAGTAATTCAGTTATAAATTGTTGCATGTTTATTTTCTTTGGGAAAAGATATATGTAATTAGTTATTGACGCTTGTTGACGACTAGGTAATTTCATCAAGTAAATCTAGTAAAAATTATAAGAAAATCAAATACTTATCGTGCGTGTCGATACTTATTGTCAATTGTTATATTACCTACATAATATTATATTTCATTTCAGGATATTTTATTTTACAGGTTTAGAGTACCTACCTACATGCAAAATTTCATTTTTTCGAAAAAAAAAAAAAAAGACTTTGGTTTGAATATTTAAAAAAATAATATTTTGATTTCTAAAAGATAAACATATTGATACCGATAAATAATGGAACTCATAAAACTACCAAATAATAAAATATATATAATAATAGAAAATCTTAACTTATTTTTTATAATTTGTACGAAAATATTTTTTAATTTAAAATGTCTAAATTCCGTCAAAGTACTATTCAAATTTCAAAATTAAACTGCTAACCTAATCAAATTACAATAAATTAAATTATATACTTAAATAGATACATTTTTGTTTAAAATATAAAATAATCCAAATTATAAATTCAATGCATTGCACAATTTCCTATTTACTTACTTAATCACTTAAATTCAAAATATTCTTTGGTACTATAAAACATTCCTTGACTAGCCATTTTTTTTTTACCTATATTTAAATTGATTAGGTATTTGCATTTAAAAATTAAACCGCTATTCATTTATTAAATCACATAATATTATAGATACGAAGATAAGAAATAATAAATAAAATATTATAGGTATTGCACTTAATTTACAATTATAAATACTTAATCAAATAAAAAGTAAAATAGAAAAATAAAAATCAATTATTTAAATAATCCACTATGAGCCACATATTGGTCAAATGAAATTAATAGTACGTAAATATGCAATTCAATAAATACAAATCTTAATATTTCACTAGTGACAATTAAAAACAATACCGTTTAAATGTTTCATACTTACGAGTACCTATACTAACAATTATAATCTTTACAATATAATAAATAAAAACCGTAATATAATGGTATTTTTCTTGTACCTAACAGAATCGCATTCATAAAGAGATATTTTATATGTCATAGTTTCGTAACGCTAAAACCGATAATATATTTTTCCTATTTATCCCATTATCTTATACTAATATCCCATAGAGAAGATAGCAATAATTGTATTAGACCTATTCTTATAAACACGTATCAAAGTTCAATTACATATTTGGAGCGATGCATAGCATTATTCTTTGAATCCATATAACAAAAACATACTTCTCAGTTCATCTACAAAAATGGTCACACGCTCAACAGATATTGTTTTTCGATCCGCCGCGCATGCAGTGAGGAATCTGATGATCATGCATATTGGGAAACTATGTCATGTCTCGATGCAACAAAAAATATTTACGTACAGTTAGATTCAGAGAAACCTGACCACCTGTACAAATTTCACAAAATAAAATAATTGAAAAAGTCGGCATTGGTATTTTTTTCTATTAAATATCTCAATAGTATAACGACGTTCCAGTATTAACATAACTTTCAATACAAATTATTCGAAATGTACAGTATCTCGGAAAGACACGTTATTATTATCGTTTTAGACATTTTATTGGCCGAAGGATTCTAAAGGACATGAGTAATATAAAGAAGGTAATACGAGTAAGGGACATACAGAGCGCAATTACCAAGATAATTAGCGATTACGTATGGTCAGAGGACTTATATAAATAAAAAGTAAATAGAAAAGTCATCGAAGGTACATATGGTAGGGTACAACAAGGTGTCACGTCCTTATTTCTGATCATAGTGCGGTCGAGAACCCTCCGTGAAGAATTTTGGAATTGCCTAAGAGTAGAGCTAGTTTAAATGTGCCCTTGTAATATTTATGGAACATGTGTTTTTTATATAATAATTATTATAGAGTCGACTCTCGTTGTTTTGCGTACCCTACAGATAAATATATAAATAAATAATGAAGACCAGCGCTGGCCCACCAAAGAGTGGAAATAATTATATGTACCTTTCGTAAATGTATGTGTGTGAAATAAAAGTATAAATAAATAATAAAAGGTGACTTTGAAAATAAAAGAATATGAATGATGATAAATATACGGAAAATAAATAAAATATAGTAAATGTTTAAATTAATATTAAAAAAAAAAGGAAATATGTATAGAAAGAAAAATTATTATGGTTTAAATTAATAACTTACGTCAGTTTGGTATAAAAAAAAAGGAGACACGAGAAAGTTTTAATCATGATGTAGTAAATAAATCATATAGGTATAAACTAATAATTTACATTTAAATATATTTACAAGTCAGTGGCGGATTTACAAATTTGCCGCCCGTAGGCCATTCAATTTTTGCCGCCCCTACTGACTTCTGAAATTCTATTGGTTAGTTTAATCCCGTTATTAGTATGATTGTGAACTTAATGATGTGGATATTTCTATGTCTATCTGTCACCAACTTCAAATGTTTCATCAAATCTTATTTAAGGTTCCGTACCTCAAAAGGAAAAAAGAAACCCTTATAGGAACACTTTGTTGTCCGGCTGTCTTTTTCTCAGAAACGGGTAAAAATATCAAAGCTGACATTTCGCAAAGATATACAAGGTGGGCCAAAAGTAATCACCCTATTGGAAATTGCTCTCATTTGTACAAATGGCCGCCAATTTCAAATTTGTTTTGATATTGGTGGACTAGACAAATGCAGAATACAAGTTGACAAGCCATGGAAGCCATACTTCCCAAGAACGCCAAATTTTTGTTTTATATGTCATTTTTCCCCGCCATATCGCCCGATTTAACCGTTTCAGACAGTTTTTGTGGGTGTTTTTTCAAGACCTGTGTTAATGTGAATAAGCCCGTGTCTCTGGAAGCCCTTAAGGACAACATTCGACACGAGTGCGAGAATCTCTCGCCCGAAGGTCTCGCTGAATTGATGAGAAATGCCATAAAAGCCCGTAGGGCATTCAATTGTGACGGCGCCCATTTGGCCAATATCATCTTCTAGACTTTACCAATAAAATTTTAAAGGTTCAAATAAACATAGTTAATAAAAAAACAGAATCGAAGTTTTTCATTTAGAAAAAAATTAGAGCCAATCAAGATAGGATGACTTCTTTTGATCCACCTTGTACAAATGTACGGCATCGACAAACAGCTGGTAAAATAAATTAATGAAAAAAAAATGTTACCTACCTTCCATACATGTTAAATGGCGATGATTTTTTTCGTTGGTGTAAGGTATTGTACAGGTCTTTCAAAAATATCAAAGGTCTTCTCAAACCATTTTTTTATTCAGTGACTGGTTTGCGAAATATTAAGCTTCAAACTGCGAATTCTTGGTAGACTCAAGTGTCTGTTTGGTCCAAAAATATCACTGATGTACTTAGTACATATGACAAAATTCCACATTATTTACATATAACTACCATTACAGCCGTTTCCAGTTTCTCCAAATTCGAAAGTATTCCCGCCGCTTCTTGTCGCGTTACAGGCTTTTTAGTAATATCATATTTGATTGCTTTCAAAGAATATGCATGCCAAGAATCTCTTTAACTATTAAATGCTTCTTTTCTGGCTGACCATCGGCATCGTCTCAAATTCACTCTATTCTGGGTTTTGCCTTTCCGGATTTCACTCATTTATTTAAGCCAGCGTTGTGTCCAGTTTACAAAAAATTCCTGTAGCAGCATGAAAAAGCGTCAATCTTGGCTAGTTTAAGATGTGACATAAGTTATGCATCGCGCTCACTCACATCGCGCAGCCTCAAGAGCGAGCGCGACGACGTAGAACTTTTGTCACGACTTAAATGCGCCTCGTACTAGCCCTTCTGAGCATGATTCAGCAGCCACAGTTGCCACTAAATTCAAAGAACATACTGATTATATAAAAAAAAAAAAAAAAAAAAAACACGCACTCACGCCTTGTACTAATGTACTCCCTTGCGGGGTAGGCAGAGGTGCATTGCTGCACCCACTTTTCGCCAGAGTGTATGTTAGTCCCAATGTAATAGGGGGCGGGCCTATTGCCATTTTACGGGCACATCCAAGACCCGAGAACAAATATCTGTGTTTAAACAAATATCTGCCCCGGCCGGGAATCGAACCCGGGACCATCGGCTCAGTAGTCAGGTCACTAACCACTACGCCATTCGGTCGTCTGATTCTATGACAGTGCGTTTATTTATATGTAGAGTGTGTACACGTAAATTTAAGTATATTAATAAAATCTGTAAAATAAAAAATGCTAAATTTGCCGCCCCTCTAAATCTGCCGCCCTAGGCACTGGCCTTTTTGGCCTATAGGTAAATCCGCCACTGTTACAAGTACAATCAAGGACAAATCCTTCTATAATCATTAGATAATTTTGAATTTTAGTTGGACACAACTTGTGTTAAATGAGTTTCTTGTAGAGCAAGTATGTACTGAGTTTTAATAATATTGAAACTAAATAACTTGAAATAATTAATATAAATACTTATTCAAAATTTTAATATTAAATCTAAAAATATGTTTGGAGTATACATTTTAAGGGTACCTATAAATGGATTTACTTATACATATACAGCTATACAGATGTAATAAAAATAAAAGATTTTTAAATAGAGATTTATTAATGATTAATAAATACATTTATGTTTGGGTAATCAATTATCAACAAGCGAGTCGTCAACAATGCGTCAACATTACTTTATGTTAAGATAAAATATATGTTAAGTTTTGAGGAAACTTATAATAATTGTACTTATTGTTTCATTTTATATTGTATTAATGTGTGCACTATCATAATAATAAATCTTTTCAGAATCAGAATTTGCAATAGGAAATTAATACGTAATATATTATGTTAATACTTGGTATACATTAAGATATCCATAACTAAAATTGTATTAAAAAATAAATAAAACTAAAATATTAATAGTCCGGAAATTATATTATTCTTTGTTGGATATAAAGTGCACACTTAAATTCTTTATGTTAACTTTACGTGTTTAAGCATGTGTAATCAATGAAAAAAAAAAAAAAGCTTTGATGTCAGCGATGTGGGCAAATTTTTGTGTTCAGTACAAAAACACTTGCAATAACTTATTTCTATAAAATCAATTTAAATTTTAATGTTTATACATTTATATAGAGTTTGTACGTAACTAATAACATACCCGAGTTTTCATATTTTTTTAAATTAGGATTTTCCTGTATATAAAAAGATTCAAAATGTATTTTTTTTTTGTTTAAAAGCAACCAATTTTAAGTAATTTTGTGAACTTAAGTAGTAACATATTAGTAACCTTGGAGAAGAACGAAATTTAAATGTCTGATTATTCTGTATCTGTAATTACTTGTAAAAATCTATTTTAACAATTACCGACTCATATTAAAAATTGAAAAAATGTAGTTATGTAACATTTTTTATTCGAAAAGGGGGAAGGTGTAGTGTGGCAACACCTTCCCTCCATACATAGGTACCTAATACGTACTTCATATTAATAATAAAGACCATTCGCACATCAACCGTGTTCTTGATTGCTCGCCTCATTACAAAATTATAATAATATATATTATGTACGTTTTATAAACTTTGTGTGAAGATAAATACAAATGGTACATTCATACATGGGATATTAGCTATAACTTTTATGATGATTAAGGGCATTTTTCGTCGGAAACTCGGAAACTGAAATAAAAAGATCGGAAAGCCAGACTAGGTTTCTATACTTTATCCGACTATAATCGGAGTAAGCTTACTAACTAGTGCTGTTTTGTGACTTTGTAAATCGGTGCCGATATTTTATTCAGTGTCACTTTGGATTCAATCGGAGTTTGCTTGCTAGTTCTTTTCTAGTGTCTAAATCGGTTCTGATATTTTTATTCCGTAAAGGAGGTTGGAATAGACGAGTGTAAAATATGTAAAAGTAAAGATAAAAGTTTCACTTACGTAGAAACTTCGTCACAGTATTGACATTTGTACGTGACACCTTTATGCCACCTATGATGTTGCTTTGCTTGAGTCCTGGAACAAATGAAGATTCTTTGAGCATAAAAACACGCTTTGATTCTAGTGAGTATACCAAGATCTAATAGACAAGAGGCGACCGGAGAACAAAATGATAACAGATATAAACAATTCAGTGTTGGCTGTAAACGACGACGTGAGATTTTTATGGCTCCACCCGTACTCCTTGAGTGGTCTACTCACGTGGTCTTGGACACGTATGGACAGGACTTGCACGCGTACTTCTTCTCGTGGTTGGCGGCGTGCTTCTGCAGCGCGCGCTCTGTGAGTATAACGTACTCAGTGTACTCACGTGGTCTTGGACACGTAGGGACAGGACTTGCACGCGTACTTCTTCTCGTGGTTGGCGGCGTGCTTCTGCAGCGCGCGCTCTGTGAATACAACGTACTCAGTGTACTCACGTGGTCTTGGACACGTAGGGACAGGACTTGCACGCGTACTTCTTCTCGTGGTTGGCGGCGTGCTTCTGCAGCGCGCGCTCTGTGAGTACAACGTACTCAGTGTACTCACGTGGTCTTGGACACGTAGGGACAGGACTTGCACGCGTACTTCTTCTCGTGGTTGGCGGCGTGCTTCTGAAGCGCGCGCTTCGTCTTGAAGCGGAACTTGCAGATGGGACACTCCACGTCGCCCGCGCTCTGGGGATATGGGAGGATATTTAAATAAGGTCTTATTCTTAGCGTATCGGTGAATACTAGAGCTGGTCAATGGTTTAACACTGGATTGAATTTTAGATATGTTGGAAGTCATTGAATGCCCAGGGTGCGCCGGACGTTTATAATAAGGTAAAATTGATTCGTCACTAAGGGGAGACTCCTTTCGTGCATTAGAAATGTATTTTGGTACTTACCGCGTTTTCACCTATCTATAATATCTCTTAGCATACTGACCGGTAGAGGCACTGCATTCTTTGCAAGAATACGGGGAAAAATCTCTCACCGATATTTTCTAATTCTTTACGAATTCAATATGGTTTCTTTATGCGTTCATAGTACGTACATAATAATATAATAGTATACTAACAGGCCCATGTTTCCCCACATGATGCTTCCAGGCGTGCGTGTCTATGAACCCCTTGTAGCACAGGCTGCACTGGAACGGGGCGTTCAGGTAGTTGGACGACTGCTGCCGCGAGGTTATCTCTGCTATTTGCTCCTCTACCTGTGGAGAATTGAGATTTAAGAAACTGTTTAGGGTAGTAAGTACAGACAGATGGTAAACAACAGTTGATTCTCGCCTCCACGCTTGCTTTATTTATTTATTTAATCATTTATTGCACAATTATAAAAATAAGTGTACAAAGGGTGGATTTAATGCTACAAGCATTTTCTACCAGTCAACCCACAAGTAAGTAGTAGTAGGTAATCATACTATTTAGGGCAGCAGCTCAGACGACACTCGGGGGGCAGTGGGCTGCATTGACATTATAAAAACCACTTAAGTGATGAGTGATGAGATTGCTACACATACGACCCCAACTTTTGCCTAATGTAAGTAATGACAAATAATGTTAACAAAATTTATACATATAATATCACTAATAATATACTTACCGATAATTTAATAACATTAACATATTCCTCCAAGTCAGCTTCATCAGCCGCCACGCCGCCGGTGTTGGTGGTCCGCCGAGTCTTAGCTTTGGGCTCCACAGTCTTGGCCTCAGTCTTTCTTGGACGCCCTCTCTTGGCCTTCTTTACTTCAGGCTCTAAGGCTTCTGTTGGCAAAATTGGCAACTCCACTTCACCCTGAAAATTTTATAAATTAGTTTCTTATAGATATCACTGTTTTGAGTACCTTCTCACGTCAGACATGCGGGTTCGAATCCCGGCGCTGACATGTACCAATGAGTTCTTTGAATTTAAGTGCAATGTATACTATCGCTCTTACGTTGAAGGAAAACATCGTGGGGAAACCTGCATAACTAGATTTAGCACATCTAGATATGTGAACCCACAACCCACCAACCCGCAGTGAACCAGTGTGGTGGGAAATGGTCCAAGCTTAGGAAGGCCGTTCAGACCTTGGGGATATGCACAATGGTTCCATTCGAGAGAGCCAGGTGCAGGTACCTGCACTCCCACAGAGAATAGAATAGAGTACCTACCTATATTATTATTTTTACTAAATAGTTTTATTCCATTACAGGATTACAAAATATCAATATAATATATGGAGAGTTATTAAATTTTACTCACATTAATTTCATCAAATATCTCCTGAGACAAATCTAATTCTTCCAGTTTAGTAATGGGTTCTTTCTTCTTTTTCTTACCATCTTTTTTCACTTTCTTCTTCTTGTCTTTCTTAACAGATTTCTCTTTAAGGCTTTTGTGTGTGGCGAGTGGTTCATCATCATCTGTGGAGTCTGGCCCTAATGATGGCAAGTCTGCATAGTCATCTTCAGTCTTCAGAAGCTTCACTTGTACATCTACGTCCACATCAAACTCAAGATTGTGGGGCTCGGTCAGAGGAAGGAAGTTTTCTAACAATTCCAAGTTTTCATTAGCAGTTTCCTGTTTGACATGAGTTTCAGATTCCAAGTCAGTACCCTGTACAAGCAACTCATCTTTGAATAAAAGGAACTGATTATAATTGGAAGAAAGATTGAGTTTTTCTCTATCAAGTTCTTTAATGTTGTCTAATGTTATCTGAAAAGAAAAAATAAATGAATTGTATCAAAAATATTATTTATAGTAAGAATATTTTAATGTTAATTTTAGTACATTCACATTTAAAAACTTACTTGGCCATGTTTCTGCAGTATAGTATACAAAACAGTTTGACCCTTCAAACATTTTTCTCTGAAGATATTGTACTTTTTTATGAGTGCTGCACATTCATAGCAGGCGTACAGTGGTAAATCAGCAAAATACAGGGGCTGAAAATAAAATATAAAAATTCGATTATAGTTTTAATTAGTATTTGAATTGATTTAGATTTATTTTTTGGTAGGGAATATGGGGAAAATAAACAAATTCTTTGAGGTAGGCAATAGTCATGAAGCTTTCATTACAAACAAAGGCATTGAGCTGTAAAAAAGAGAAGATGATTTGAAATATGTTTTGAACTTACATTCATGCCAACGATAGCCTCAAAATAAGCTTCAAGTGGATATCCTCGTAAGCTATGTATCTTCACATCGGTGGCGAGGCACACTCTACAGGCTTTTAAATCTACCATTTTTTAATATCCTATATTGAATAGTTTTAACACTTTTGAATAATTTGAATTTAGTTTATTTCGCGGTCTAGTCGATAGAGTTATAAAATAATAGAGCTCCCTTCAGCACACAACATTCTGATTTCACTGAATAATGTACTCAGTATTACGGAAAAGATCACAGTATCGGTAATTATATCAAAATGATTGATTAAAAAATGATACACAGCGATGACTGCAAATATTCATAGATAAATTTAAGAATTTAATAAATATTAGAATGTCTAATTATACGCAAGACGCCACCTATCTGCCATTTTTCTTTGTTGATGTACTTACGTTTCGTTATACGAGATAATTCGATACGTTAATCTTTATCGTTAATACTTTGGTATGTTTGAACACTTTGCCATTCCCTGAATTATCATTGTCTTTATTTTCTGAATTTGTAATTTTATCAAAAAGTGTAGTAGTTACCTAATATATATTTTATAAAATGTAGGACTGAAGTAGGTAATATAGCAAGTAAAACGAAACGTAAAAAAACAATGTATGGGAATAACATCATGGTAAATTTGAATCTACTATATCACTGTAATAAGAGTGATTTTAGTGACTACATTAGATTCATGGGAAGCAAGGCATAGTGGGATCAATCTAGTATTAAAAAAATTACAACGATCAGTTCAGCACTTCTGACTGTACATAGCTCTAAAAAACATTTCCGTATTTAGCCGCTGTTCAGGGTGGTGTCACCAATTTTTCATTTAAGTAGGGTAAATCGTGGTATAACTGGCATGTGTCAGTAACTGGCACTTTGACTATAAAACTAAATATATTAAGCTTTTGGATATAGTAAGACCATTTTTGATGTGTTTACAGCAATCTCCAATTATTCATTGATATTATAGTTTAATTTTACGGCGCTAGGTGGGTATTTTCCGGCGCTGGAAATTATCTCAGTCAAAGCGGCGGGGATCGCCAAAAAAATGCACGTGCGTTAAGTTTTTCTTAAGGAGACACCAAAATTTGTATGGCCTGTTTTCGCGAAAATAAATAAGTTTTTGATAGTGTGACAATAACAAGGAAGTAGGGGAAGGTCTAAACAATATCATAATAGCCCGATTCACTGTGATTTTAGTTGCTTTTGAGTTATATTTGAGGGTGCTAGTTACTGAAATGTAATTTATATCTTCACTTAGTAACTGGCACCCCCCTGCCAGTTACTAATATTTTGGGTTTTGTGATTTTAAGCTATTTTATACCTTCTATCGACAGAAAATACGATTTAAAGTGCACTGTAAAAACCCCCAGTGTCTAGGCAGCTTTATTTCAATAACTGGCACGGGGCTGCCAGTTACTAATCTGCATACATTTTTTTACGCACCAATAACTGGCGGTAAACATTTCTTTCATGTTTCTTTTCAGAAAAATGACTAAAATCAAGGCAATCTACAGTAGTCTGTAATTGTCCACTGCTGGACCTCTCACTAGCAGTGACACTGCACTCTGTTCTCGACCTTCCTCATCCAGCCACTACCGGTCAGCTTTATAAGGTCGTTGGTCCAGCTGGCCCGAAGGTATCCGCCGCTACCCTTGCCTGTTCGTGGTCTCCACTCTAGAGCGCGTTTGCCCCACTGGTCATCGGTTCTTCGGCAGCTATGGCCTGCACTTGAGCATACAGAATTTAAGAGCTATATCGGTTACTCAAGTTCTCTTACGGATTACCTTATTTCTGATATGGTCCTTCAAAGAACCACCAATCTTTCCAATGCCCGCTGATCTATTTTGAATCGGTGGACCAGTCCAACCGACAGGGTCCACGTCTATGATCCATACGTCATCACCAGTAAGACGCATTGACTGAAGACCTTTGCCTTCAGGCATTTATGTGAAAATTTGTCAAATCTTCCCTTATGCAGTCCAATCCAGTAATACATATTTTGTTTCATGCACCTTACAGCTTCGTTTTCGAAGTTCCTTCTGCCTAGTCAAATAGACTGTCCAAGGTAGACATAATATACTGTTGCTGCATTAAGGCCGCTATGCATGTTACAACGAGGGAATTCCAGAACTGCCTAGGTCTAAATGGAATCAAAGGCTTTCTTCAAGGACTTGAAGAACTTGATAACACAGCTTGAAAACATGACTTATAAACAAAATTGGTTAAAGAGCTTCTGAAGCTGTTCGAGGATAGTAATAGCTTTCAGAAGAGCTGTACTAATTCTCTCTTTACCTAGAGCATGTGAAGCTGAAAGCCGTAAAAACCTTCAATTTCCGCAAGAAATTTCAGCTTAGAGGCAACTATACTACCGTCAGCAGTCTTCAACTTAGCCAAGTCACTTCTCCCAAGCTGCTGAATGAATACATCAAGGTCCACAAGCATTTGCTTTCTCCATTTCCGTTTCCAAATCCAAGGGTTTCTCGATTTGTTGCATTCATATGGACCCACGATTCGTCGCATACTTGTACTGACATTTTGTCGTAGAAGTCGACCATTACAACGGTGATTTTGAGTCTTACCGGTACAGAACCTAGACAGGTAATTGTACATTACCTAATATCAAATATATTATTGATTTTAGAGTACTTATTGACCTAATTGCATGATTTTTTTAAAAGGTGCCAGTTACTGAAACATTATGTGACAGTTACTAATTTTTACTGCCAGTTACTAGGTTTTTTGGGGGTAGTGGATATAAACTTCATTAAAATCGAATATTAATCATATATCTTTACCATTTATGCCTATAATTGTTCGTCATCTTATTGCCAGTAATTCAAGCCTACCAGTGCTTAAATCAGGCCAATACTTTATTTTTAATAATTTTTTTTGTGTTGCTAGTCGCTTAAACTGCCAGTTACTAGTACTTTTACCCTACTAGTTAATTTATAATTATTCACCTTCTTCTGTACCTACCTATTTTGTATGCCCAGGCTGCTGGGAACTGAGCCCAGCAAGGGCGTACCCAGGATTTCAGCTAGGGAGGGGCAGCTCATACCTTTTCATTTTGCGCACAGTAGGTACCTAACACATTTTTAATTCCCACTGGGCAGGAAAATTTACGTTTATTTTATCTTCTAGCTCTTTCGAACCTGAGTGATACGAATGTGCGCTCGATTTTGTACTTTTTTTAAGCGTTAAACTTATTTCGCTGCTTTGAATCTAAACGCATCGTTTGTGCATATTGTTGTTAATGCCTAAAAAAATTGTGGTTGATATTTGAAGTCAGTTTGCCGGTGACAGGCGACGAAAATCCTGACACCGGCCGAGTTAAGAAATTAATGTTATTTTGCAGTTTTAGGTAATTTGCTTAACCCTCTACTGCATGAATTATGAAGGGATTAAGATAAAAAATATTTTTTACTTGAATATCGTTTAATAAGGGATAATAACAACATTTTTAAGTAAAAAAAAAATTAGCTACTTTATTTTAGAAAAAAAAATTAGGAGCCAGAAATGGCTTCGTATGCACTGGTACTTGGTATATCTATGCCATTTATGGCTTCCCATGCACTACATAGACAGATATCAGTTTTTGTGAAAATATTTCATATAATTAATTTTCTGATTAGACATACCAAAACTATAAACTTTTCATAATTGGATTGAAAAATGGTTAATTCTGTTTGTTTCTACCAAATTCAAACACAGCTAAAGCAGGTCCTCATCTCTACAGGTACAGTTTAACGTTTTTTTGGGATGGTCCAGGAGATTCGTGTCTACCTGTAAGATTGTCTGTTCTGCTAGCATTTGATAACATTGAGGAGTCTCCCTTGCCATCTATCCTGGGATATGGTAGCTGGAATACTGCAGGAGGCAAATAAATACTATCACAATTCCTGAATTGCTTTATTACAGCTCTTTTTTCGGATCAGCAATTTATCAGTGACAAATTATTATTAAATCTGAACATATATATATATTTAAATAATACAAGTAAATTTAGTTAATTAGTAAATTTTAAAATTTGTAAAATAAGTCATTAGTGAAATTACGTAAGGAGTCAACATCAGGTATTGTATTTTTTTAGGTATAAATAAGCGAAGTATTTGTTCTGAAAAGATAGGTTAAAAATCTAGTTCGTATGTACGAGTGCATAGGAAGCCATTTCTGGCATAAATATTATAGCCTCAACGCATAGGAAGCCAGAAATGGCTTTCTCAGATAATTGAGAAAATAAGATATATAAAACTAATAATAATTAATTAATTGTCGATGACGATGTTCTACACAGAATGACGAAGATTGTTAATATCTATTCTATATTAAACAATTAATTGTCAAGTTCCAGAAAATATAAGGTATGCACAAAAGGAAAACATTTTTTTTACTACCAACAACGTACTTTTTATATTTTATGCAGAATTTCAAAGTTTCAGAAAAATCACATTCACAGAAAGCAATCATTGCACCTGGGATAAGTTGCGATTATATTCGCAGATGACCCATACCATGGACCAAAAAAATATGTTTATATAAACAAAGAAGTGAATAAAGTATAGCGATATCATTTTTTAAATATTTTTTTTGGTTGGGGTAGAATAAAATATTAAATTCCAAGAGTCATTTATGGCTTCGTATGAAGTAAAGGGTTAACATATTTTATGCTACATTGTGATATTACATTCTTATCTTTGTTTTAAGCATAGTAATGTTTGCAAAACACAGTGTTTCTATGATAAAATTTGTTCGACAAAACAACTACGCACAAATGTGCAGTTCAGGTTCAAAATGTACAAGTGCACAAAATTGCATTAGGTAGTATTTTATCATAATAATTGTACTTCCAGGGTCCCAGATACGTAGAAGGTGTTCATGGGGCCGTGGGGCCGAATTATTCTATAGGGACTCGTTTGACAAAATAATTCTATATTAAATGTGACACCAACCAACCATATTCCCTGCTTACACAATATAAGTAAACCCAAAGAAAATCCCCAGTTAGATATCTATTCTAAGATATGGAGAAAAGTAATAAAGGGTTATGGTATGGGGTGCTAAAAGGACTGGGTAACTGGGACTATGGCTCCTGTCTGACCTATATACCTTACTGGGTAACCCATCCTTCTACGAGCATTTAAGCTCTAGTGAAACACCACTCAAGCTAGCCAAGCAAAAGGTGGGAGATCCTGTTCCTCTTCAGTGTTCTGGACACCAAAATAAAGGCAAGCCAGAGACTCATCTCTGGCAGATTCCCAACAGCTGGCCAGAAGCTGCCCTGCCCCTTTATGATTATCATCATTGTCATTATTTTCAATAGGTATATACTATATACCGGAGGGGTGGTGGTAGCTCAGTGAGGAGCGGTGCTAGCTCAGTCGGGTAAGCGCCCGCCTTTCATGCCAGAGATGCGGGTTCCAATCCCGGCGCTGACATTACCAATGAGTTCTTTGAATTTAAGTGCAACGTAAGTATACCATTGCTTTTACGGTTAAGGAAAACATCGTAAAGAAACCTGGATATCTAGATTTAGCACATCTAGGTATGTGAACCCACCAACCCGCAGTGGACCAGCGTGGTGGGAAATGGTCCAAGCTTAGGAAGGCAGTTTAGACCTTGGGGATATGCACAATGGTTCCACTCGAGAGAGCCAGGTGCAGGTACTTACACCCCCACCGCGAATAGAATAGAATACCTAATAATAGACACTGAAACTGTAGATTTGAGCTAATAATGTTTTCATTTTATATTTCACCCCCTAAAGTTATAATTTATTGGATGGAAGTCAAAACTATCTCATTAGAATAAAAAAATAAGTCAAAAAGCTAAGTTTTCTGAATTATATTTTTGATTTAAGAAAGTGATTAAGTACTTATTTCATATTTTCTTATTTCAGTCAATTAAGTAGGTATCCTAAATAAAATATCGTAATGCACAAATGTGTGTTATAGTGGTGTTGGAACCCAGATAGCACGAATGCGCTAAGTATGACTTTTATATGGCTTATGTGCCATAAGGCGATATTATGCAAAAAAAAATTACATATTATAGAAAAAAAACAGGTTGGAAAGGGCTAGGGGGGGGCAGCTGCCCCCCCCTGCCCCTACCTGGGTACGCCCATGGAGCCCAGGTCCCACGTCGCAGCAGTATTGGAGTCACTAGTAATCACTACACCATAAGCGCAGTTGAGCAGACACTTACGTGATTCGTGAACTGGAATGACCCCCATCTATGGCTGCGGACGTTATTATTCTGAGGCTTTGGTAAATGTGGCTAAACGTGAGCGAAGCAAAGGCAGGAACTAAGTCACATCACGTGCACATCACAACTTTACGGGACTATCGGGCTGGTGATTAATGATGATGATAATTCTTCTAACTACCTATCTTCTCACAAGTATCTATTTAACAGTGATAGGAAGAACTGTCGTCCGTCATGCTGGAGCGGCGGTTGCTGGGGTCAAATCGGCTTGAATTATCCCGTGAAGGCCATCCTCTGTGTTTGAAAACATCGCGAGGAAACCTGCATACCTAACTAGATTTAGCACATCTAGATGTAGCAACCTGCAGCGGACCTGAGTGGTGGAATATGGTCCATGATTAAGAAGGGAGTGTAGATCTTGGTAGGTAATAATGTGACCAACATAATATGTTCCATTCGAGAGAGCCAAGTGCATTGTACTGACAGACACCTCCAAACAGAATAGAGCTCAAAGTCTCTGAGGATTCACTTGAAAAAACGAAGTTTAGGCCCGCTGTAGCCTAGGGCATGCAATACCGCAATACCGGTATTGCGTAATACCGGGATCCCGGACAAAATCCACGCTTTTTCAATACCGGTATTGAAAGTTAATACCGGTATTGAAGTAATACCGGAATCGGACATTTTTTAGGCTATAAATCAAGCGATTAAGATATAGTTAGCCTTGTGCTCCTATATACTATGAAAGTGCACTTGTTTTCAACCGTTACATGCGGTTTTTGGCCTTTGGAAACCTACTTGTTGCCCATGCGTTCTAAAATTTTAACTCTAATACTCAATTCTCGTTAAAAATATTACATAATACAGAATTTGATAGCTTTTTCTTGTTGTATTTTGCCCTATACGACCTTTAAACAAAATATATGCCATTTATAACAAGGAAGTCTAATACCGGTATTAATACCGGGATCCCGGTATTGAGTTCTAATACCGGAACTCAATACCGGTATTGAAAATATTACCGGTATTGCATGCCCTAAGCCCTAACGACCGACGACTCTATCTTAATGCATGCTTGATGCATATCAGCAGCTCTCGTTAGGTATGTCTTTCAAGCTAGAGTGATGGAGGATTATGATTAGGGGAGAACCAGATAAAGTACTTATACACACTCACTACTATACATCTTATCTTACCTTTGCGGATTCGGCAGAAGTGAGTGCTAGGAGACAGGAGAACGTAATTTCCCCGAAACTGATCATCAACTATACTGGAAAGGACAAGGCATAAACATCAACGGCGCATATATTTCACACCGTAGCGTCGATAAGCTGACGACATCGTCGTAATTATAGCCGAATCTCTGCGGGAACTTCAACAAAATAAGTAATGCTGAACAGCCTAAAACAAGCCGAATGTCGAAGAACAGATAACTGATGAGGTGATGAGGTAAACGTGTTCGAGTGTAGACCGAGTCTAGGCAAACGGAGTCCTCCGGCTAGACGGGGTGGCGCGATGGGATCTTGAGCCGGGTCCAGACATGTATCATTTCCCCGATCAGATCACCGTATCCGTATCGTCGACGCGTATCAATCGTATCATGATGGCATATGTGGACGGTTAAAGATAAGTACGCGTATCATGATACGCAATCTCGATACGCCGTTATGATACGGCCCGTACCAAGTCGTGTCGGTTTTTGTCCGATGACTATTGTGAAGATACGAATATAGAGTAAATCGGAGACGTCTTCAACTTGATACAATACGCAGATACGGTACGGTGATCGGATACGGTAATAGGGTCGGGCAAGGGATTCATGTCAGGACCCGGCTTGGATGCGTAAAGCTGAGTAGATCGCATTCAGTGGCGTGCTTTTGGAGAGGCCTACGTCCAGCAGCGGACTTCTATCTAGGCTGATGATGATAGCTCACGTAGCCTGCGGTTTGCGAGCATATAAAAGCTGTGCTAAGTACTGCTAAGCTAAACTAACCCAGCTTAGCTTGAGATGTGCGCCCCGCATTTTTCCAAGAATGTTAGTTTTTAAGAAAAATAAAAACGTAAAAAAAAGTAAGTAATACGTGACCATGAAAGTTTCTAATTAGAAACATTATTAATAAACCATATTTAATTAAAAGTACTAATTTAAAAGCAGCCATTTTTTAACACAAGTTATTTAGATTGACCTCCTGTCTGAGGCCCCTTTTTTGACTTAGGTATTTTACTTAGTTAAGTACCCTTTTTTGAACATTCTGTAGATAAGTGAAACCCGTGAAACTTAGTTATGGTTGTCTACCTAAAGCTGTGCATTACCTGTCTTTGCCTACAGCCTAAAGCCTACTATAGCCTCAGCAGATTTCATATCAGCTTATCAGTATTACAGTATCACATTTACCTATCAGTTAAGTATCGTTATCGTCTAATTCGCTGACTAGACTAGACCTTTTCTCCTACATAGGTAGGCCTAGGTCCTAAACTAAGTAGGTTATGGATTGCTGTATGTTCGTAATCGCGTTATTTATAGCTATACCATACCTATACGTACGTTACCTACCTACGTATTCTCTACATAGTAAAATACCTAAATATTTGAGATCTACTTTTTACCTACTGCTGTCTTGCTCACTCTTGCGGACGAATATGCTTGGTGGAATGCGCGCGTCGCAGCTAGTCTCGCTACAGCGTGGTAATAAAGTAGAAAATGGTTGCCTTTGATAACACCTTGACTCTATCAACCTGAACATAGGGTCCAATTTCCTACTCATGAGTAAAGTAATTCTTTTAGTCCGTAACGAGACTACAGATGCTTTGCGACACGAGACTACTGTCCGTTCTACTTGAGTAAATTCGTAAAGTTTTGATTAGGTAACCTGAAAATTATCGCTTATGTCAAAGAGTTAAGTAAGTTTATTAAACGAATAAAAAAAGTGTTATTTTGTGTATAGTTTATTTGATTTTACAGGCTCTACGGTGAGTTTAATGCTAAAAATAGCTCGTCAAGCGTTGGTCCAAATTTAAAAGTCCTTGAGAAATAGTCTCGTGAGGAGTACGCCTACGTCATCGACGGCATGTTTTCTAGGTATGTGGGTCTGATGGAGAGATCCGATTGGTCAGCAAAGCCTATTCAGCGGCCATTTTGTTTGATGCTGAGTCACCAAAAGGGAAAAATATTCATGAATTTAAGCGTACTCCTCACGAGACTATACAACGGTATTGGGCATTTCCCTGAACTGAACACAAAATTCGGGTTTCATGTTCCTTGTTGATTAGCACAGCGTGCTTTTTAAAATTCAGTTATCTTGGAAATAGAAAGTAAATTATTGATAAACGTTTTAAAGTTACCCACTTCATATGTTATTCTATGCGTGTAAACTTTTGTAGTAGATAGATGAAAACATTACTTGCGAAAAGTTAATTTCAAGGTTTGTGGTGTTGGTGACCCTCGTGAAGTGATAATTTGTTCTTAATTTTATGAACCATAGTAAAGATTTACCACAATAAAAAACTGTGTGAAGTGTCAAAAACTTAATGATAAACATTGTGCGTTAACGTGAACTGTTAACCGGTTAAATTGCTATTGGTGGTCTACAATGAGGTTGTGTGGTGTGTGGATGATGTAGCCTACTAGTGGCTAACCCAGAACGCCGGGCGGAGCCCAGAACCCTTTAAAATATTGTAAGTGGCTGTTCCCGCTCATTTGTAAACATGACAGACACGCTGGTCAAGGTGAAGACCGAGAGGCCCGATGAGGCCGAAATCCGAGAGTTGGCCGCCAAGATGGTGGAGGCAAACAAGGCCAAGGCACTGGCGGCCACAGCGGCGGCGGCGCGGCCCCCGGGCGCCATGGTGGGCAGCGCGCCGCCGGGCCCGGGCGGTCAGATGGGCATCCTCAACTTCTTGACCAGGAAGCCTGGCGCCGGCGCCGCGCCCGCCGCGGCCGACGCCCGCGCCACCGCCGACGGAGAGAAGAAGACTCCAGCTCCTGATGAAGCCAGCTGGAAGGGACACTTCGGCTGGGACATGCTTGGCAAATGCCACATACCTTACATTTACCGATCTGCAGAAAAGTATGTTGCTGTCAGAATGGTAGAGATCAAACTACTCAACAAGTACCTGAACTATCTACATCCCGATATCTATTCCTGCACCTGTATCAGAAGCTACTACATCACAGAGATTGAAGCGAGACTCCTGAATGAGATAAACAACAGACACTGTGATGGACAATTTGGTCGGGAACCATTCACGCAGAAAGACTTAGTTGTTAGGTTATCAGATGCTTATGAGTTCTATAACTTCTTAGATGTATGTTACAATAAGCTCCTCCGGGGCACCACAAATAGCAAAGACAAGTGCGGGTTCATCAGGATCAACAAGGAGTCAGTGGTCCCGTACACGGTGCGAGACAGCATGAAGTACGTGCCACTGTTCTACTTTGAAGGGGAAACGGACAATCTTAAACTTAAGGCAGATCAATTGAAAGGCTGGGACCTGTCATACCTGAAGTTCTGTTGTAAAGTGCAGGGAATAAGGAATGAGTTGTTTGCCAGTGAGACTTGTTCAGTGATTAGTTTAGCGGACATCAAGGGCTACTTCCCCCCAGGGACAGAGTTCGAGGAGTACTGGCCCAACAAAGTGGTGGATGCACAGCTGCTCATTGCCGCCAAAGGTGAGACTTTTATTAAATTGATGCTGATATTAAAGCTCTGTTGTAGAGTCCATCATTAATATTCATTCTTCATCAGATATGCTGGATATTCAACCACTTAGTTCTTGATATAATTATTTGTATATTTTGGCCTTGGCAAATTTATTAAAAATAAAAATAAATCTGGTCCTTTAATTAGTCATTTATGAAGTAGGTCTAATTTGAATTTTGTTGCTTATTGCATCTACTTAAATTAATATGTATAAAACATTTCAACTCGAAAAGCCTAATTAACATAAATATCCAAACATCATCCACAACATCAACTACTCCACAGGCACAATGTCATCATCGGGCGGCGGCGGGCAATGGACGCGCGCGCCGCCTGCGCCCCCACCAGGGGTGGTCAACAATGGAACCTCCAACAGCATGCCCAGCAACCGCGGCCGGCGAGCCAACAACACGCAGCGGCACTCGCCAGGGTCCGCCTCCATGCAGATGCCTCACCAGGGCATCTCGGCCGCCGTGCAGGCGCTGGCCAACAGCTGGAACATGCCCGGAGCCCTCACGCAGGTCCAGACCCAGCATGTGCTTCGGCTCGCCCAGGTGTGTTTGGTGCTGCAGCTTAGGAGGCTTAAGCTTTTGGGTTTGGCCGGGGTTAAGGTGGATTGATGATGGAGTTTGTTGCATTGGCGTGTGTCATATAATGAGGCATTGTTATTGGGTTTCAATGATGGATAAATAAGAATGTTATGGTAACTAAATGGTTATTACCTCACAGTACAGTCAGTACTCCATATTAGTCAGTATGATCATGATAAATTTGTATAAAATCAAATAAGTGCATTCACAAAACATATGGTCATACCTTGGACATAGTACAATTTGGTATGTGCAAAACTGGATAAATACATCTAGGGAATAAGGATAATATAAGCATGCGAATATTAGTATGAGCTCAATCTCAAATGCAAGCCATTTTTATTCATCATCATCAGCTCATGTCGACCACAAGAATGCCAAGACTGCCTCCATGTTTCACCAAGTTCTGACCTCATCCAAATAAGTCTGGAGCTAGTGATAGAAGCTCTGATAACCCAATACGAGCCAATTGACAATCGTTCCCCCGCTCCGCGATTGGTCGATCTTTCCACCCCCGTGCTGACATTGGCTGTTGGTTGCAGGCGCAAGTGGCTGCCCAGGCGCAAGCACAGGCGCAGGCGGCGGCGCGCTACAACAGCATGGCCGCCTCCATGCCGCAGCACCGGAACAACCAGCATCAGAGAAATGTACAGGTGACATTTTAATTGTATTGTACGGTTAGCTTGATAAGTTGCTGTACACTTATCTGCAACCCTATTCGAAGCAAAAAAGTTAATTGCGATTTATGTCGCCTCGCGGTTTCTTGACGTATTTTGAGGCATCTAGTGAAGGAAATAGTCGACATGATCAATGTACCTAATGTAACAAAACATATAGAAAAACGTCGAGAAACCAAGAGGCGACACTAGTCACAATATCTTAGTTAGATCGTATCGATACCGAGACGAGCGAACTTTTGTGCTGTGGAATAGGGTTGAACTAGCTGGTCCACCGCGCTGTTTATTCATCCAAAGATTATGGATGTGTTAGTTCAATAAAATGCAAGAGTGTATGGCTGCTTATGAAGCTGACTGAAAGACTGAGGGCAACAGAAACCTCACACTCAGCTTGTATGAATAAATGTATGTGGATTAGATGTTTCTGTTGTCGCCTGCAATATAAAGTATGTTTATGTACCGTGTTGCATATAAAACATATTTTTTTAGAAGGATTTATCTGAAATAGGTAACGTGTAGAGTCATTTATAAGCTGGGGCTTTATATCAATCGGATTAAGACGAAGTTACTTATAAAAGAAATAAATTTATTTACAGTTACGTACATTTTTAATATGATTCTTAAAATAATATATTCGAGGAGGATGCTATAAAATAATCCACTGAAACCCAACAACGACTGAAAATTAGATTCATAGACTTGAATAACTCAGCAGTCCGCTTTTATCTTAGTTTTTGAATTGGATAAAATACAAGACTGAGTGAATAACGGTATTCCATTGGAGCCTGAGCACGGTAACTCACAGAAATTAGTGCCATTACAGTAATCATAAAAAAGCTCTTTATTTTTATATGATACCGTTATATTTATTTTAAAAAATATAAAAAGTTTGATGGCCTGTTCAATCTGTTCATATAAAATGAAATGCGTTTGGTCTCAACTCAAGGCTGTCCCAATGTCACGACCCACTTAGAAGTTTCGCTATCGCATAATATTTAACATTGAGCTTAGAATCTATGTGGGGATTATCTCGTGATTTCAGTAGCATTATGTACTTAAATTGCTTTCACGAAAATACTTAATAATTTAAACCATATCTTTCACCCTCTCTCTACTTTAAATATCATAAATGTAATGACCAAAAATAGGGTTAACTGTGCCATATCCTGAGACCGCATGTTTGTGTTGGGAAATTAAATAAAAGCTTGTCGACCTTGCCTTGTGCCTCGTCACTGTGAAAGCTCGGGTTATCTAACACAAACACTCACGGATAGAGTAATACCAGCATAGATAAACACATGTGGCTGTGATTTCCCACGAGTCCTGGACCTTGGGGATTGCCTAAAAGACTCTACATTCAATTAAATACAGTCATTATGTTACACTTTAACTAATAATGCAAATAACTGGATGCTCAATAAACATAGATCACCATAATATACCTACATTGTCGTGTAAATAAATACCGAAAGTCTCTGAAGTCTGTCCCGAATTCCCTGGCCCCACTGTTGATGATGTGAAAGACATAGAACGTAACGTGCCGGTTTATTTCAGTTGCCAAACAGTGCGATCACAATGTCGATGGGGCAGCAGCCGCCGCCGCCGCTGGTGCGCAGCTCCTCCAACTCCAACAATATGAAGTGAGCTATTTGACTTATTCATTACCCTTTACCGCACCTTGGAAGGCCTGTGTCCAGCAGTGCACGAATGTTGGTTGATGATGATGACGATAACTCTACGACACCCTCATTCCAAGAAGCATTAGACAAAAGGTCAAATTGAGGCATTATGACGACCAATAGTGACACTTCATTATGAATATCGACCAAAAGAAATAGGCGAGATAGAGTGTCCGTATTGGTCAAAATCATACCTCAGTTTGTAGAGGAGTGTTTGGTTTGTCTAGCTAGATCCTATGTAATGTGGAGCAGCAAACCTTGGTATATTTCATTCCGTGAGGGCTTTGCAGCTCTATTTACCATCGAATAAAGTGAGTGATAAACCACCAAGAGATCAGTAATCACCGTTAGGGTACAACGCCTGCTGTTCACCCCAAGTAGTGTTTAGAATTTGGTTAAATAGCTCCAAATTAAACCTATCTTTTAGTTGTTTGTGTAAATTTCAATAGAAAACTCAGTAAGTGGATGATTATAAGAGCAATACACTATAGCGGCTAATCTCTAATCTTATCGAATCTGCATGCCTCAGATACAATAGAATCGTCATTGTTTTAGCACTGTTTGATCAGATGTAGCAAAAAACACTTATAAATAACTACTTTTTTAGATTTCATATTTTATCCTTCAACCTATTGTCTAAGCTAAATAACAGATTTTAATATAATGTGTATTGTTTATTTGCAGTCCTCAAGTGAGCCGCTCTATGAATGGCCACTCGACCTCAGAAACACACAAGCGGCTGCAGCCTATAGCCGACGTCAACGTCAGTGGCAACCATACGCCTTATAAGGTAACAACACTATAAAATAAAAATTCATATCGTATAATGTAGTTAAGGTACTCCCTGGTAAACCCCACACTACATAATAAAAAAACTCACACAGTATACCGTAGCTAAGGAACTTCCACACTGAGGTCTATAGCTGCTCCCACTTATCGGCTGTTTCATGTTGGACCCAATGATATATTATAAGATGTAGCATCATCATCTTCATTCAAATATTATGGATAAAATTGCTGTCGACTCTTGAGTGTTTCCAAAGAATAAAAGGATACCGGAACCCGTGACTCTCTTATAACAGTCAAGTTACACATCATATTGAGCCATTCAATCGCCATAAGTTGACCGTAGCTGTAACCATATTGAAATGAGATGCGTCTATATGTGCCATGAAGAAGATATATTTTATTTTCAATGCAAAAAGCCTGTGAAAAAAGCCATACCAAAAATAAATAATACATAAATTTAACCCCTCAAATGTCTCTTCACAGGTACAAAAAGCGCTAGTAGAGAACACGATGGTGCCGTGCATCAACGCCAAGCCGTACCAGTACACGGAGCTGCTGATGACGCTGCCCGACCTGGCCAGCCACTTCTTCCCGCGAGTGTCGCTGTCCATCTGCCGGTCTATGCTGGACGCGCTGGGGCTGACGCTGTTTAGGCCTAACTCGTGAGTGTATAGAACCTATTATTCACTAAGGGTGTTTTTAATATGGTGCGGATTTCATCAAGCATGCGGGATCGCACGCCATTTTCCCGCGTCCGGCGTGCCTATTCTACGCATTGCAATAAATAGTATGAAAATAACACTTGAGGGCATCACGCGTGCTGGGCAATCCCGCGTGCGTGATGAATCCGCACGATATTAAAAACAGCCTGATACCTATAGTCTACAAGTTTATAGTCTTTCGCTGCTGGTCCAAGCTGTACGTACTTAGTCCGTGAGTGTAATTTGTACTGAGTTCTTTATTGATTGGTGACGCCTGCAAGTCTGTTGTCGGGTCTCGGCAATCACTTCTTCTCTCGAGTGTCCTTGTCCATCTGCCGGTCCTTGCTAGACATGCGTTGGGGATGTTACTGTACAGTGGCGCCATCTACCTACTAGGAGATTATATGCTGACTAGCTGTTCCCGCGAGCTTCGCTTCGCCTTAAAAAGTTTTCCCGTGGGAATTCCGAGATAAAAAGTAGCCTCCGTACTTTCTCAGGGTCTAGAGTCTAGACTCTGAAAATTTGGTATACGTATGGTCTAGACACTAGACCATACTTACACCAAATTTCATCCAAATCTGTTCTGTAGTTTTAGCGTGAAAGAGTAACAGACAGACAGACACAGTTACTTTCGCATTTATAATATTATAAAAATTAACACCAACCCAACGAAACATATTTTATAGTATTTTAAAGTCGATATTTCCCCTTTCCAGCGCGCAACTGCAAGTGCTCCGCGGCTGCGGCAAGTGCAAGTCGGCGGCGGCGGGCGAGAACGGCATGGCCTTAGTGCAGATCCGTGACGTCATGCTTCACATGCCCCAGTTCAAGTACATGCTACAGCGGCAGAGCAACGACGACCCCGCGCCGCTCGCCTCCCCGCGCCCCGCGCACCACCCCCCGGCCGCGCACGCCTCGCACTCCGGCCCTAAACGCGCCAGGGCCAACTGAACACAGATGAACTGGCAACACTGGTGAGAGCTGTAAATAGAAAAAAGGTTGACAGGTGTGGTACTGGCCGGTTAGAATGTACATAGACAGCCAAGGAGTACGGCTGCTGGTATTATTGAGCCTTATTACGAGCAAATAAAAATATTTATTAAACTTTTATGGTAAATTTAAATATAGTCGGAGTAGACTGCCACTTAGCGAATCTTCATAGAATGGGTGTAAATATTTCTTCGGATAGTAGATACGGCAATAAGGCACAGTAATTTTATTAGGCTGAATTGTATTATAATTATAGTATGAAACTGATGTGATGCGTCAGTTGTAAACTTTCTGCATTTTTGTAGAAATAAGACAAATTTTACTTTAGCTATAATTTTAGGCTTTGCTTGGGTTTACTGATGTGTTTTAAGTAAATATATGTCTAAAACAAGCAAAGCCTCACGTTATTGTACAAAGCTGTATATTTAAAGAATCAGATGATCTAAAATTAGTACCTACCTATAAACTAATTTTAATAGGAAGACTGAGCATTTTAGTTTTTAATTTCGTAATGTCGGAAATGTCGTAAAACTACATTTCATATTTGCGGAATATTTTCTATTGAAAAGTAATATATTTCGATGTTTTTACGTTTCTTTCGAGTATACGATAGGGTTATTATTAGTTTATAATTTCTGCATTTATGCAGTGCCTATATTGTTACTTTATCAATACAATTAACTTCTTATCATGGGCAGGGATCGTATTCATGAATTGAATGTTTTTTGGAATTCGACCCTTGTGATGCGATTGATGAGACATACTAATAATACTTTGCATTTTGTTAATAAATGTATTAACTTAATACTTAGAATTATTGTAGGTTAAAAGTATTGTATAAATAGCATACTGGCTACGCTTTACGAATTTGCTTATCATCACATTTGATTATTTATTTTATTTATAAATAAATCACAGGAAAGAACAATACGGAGTAGTTCACGATTATTTAAGGTCACACTAAAGATAATTCTTTCATAAAATGTAAGTATGACAATGTCAAAATTTCCCTCATAAACTTAACCTCAAGATTTTAATATGAGTTATAAATTTCATGTTAAATTGCCAATTTTAAACAGTACATAATTCACACAATTTAGTTTGAATCTCAACTCACGGAATGTAGCTTAATTTTTCATTTTTATGAGTCAATTCAACAGCTGAACTTGTTAAACAATTAAACATAAATCATTGTATTATCGCTCTAAATCGAATGCACCTTTTTTTAGCCTAATTAGAATAATAATTATATTATAGACTTTCAACCCACTGTAACTTAACTGGCAATTTTCTTGGTTCCTATTATTTTTATAAATGGTATACTGTTCATTGCAGCATTATGTATCAATGGCTAACTGGACCTGTAACCTGTAATAGGCATGAAAAACACCAAACAACACATTCATAACAAAACGCGAGATATTTTGACATTCTGGAGTATGATTTGCATAAAAAACGACGTAAGCTGACTATGGTTGGGTTATTCATATCACTTTAGTGTAAGGGCCACCATAGTGGATCATAAACCCAGTAAATTTTTATTTATACTTCATGTGTTGTACATAACATGATTTTCTAAATTTATTTGTATTTTCTCATTACCTGATATTGAGAAAATTAGACCTTGAAAACCTATTGTAATTTAACTTGTATGAGAGTGAATCCTATATAGAAACAGATTTTGTATTTAAATAGTGTTTATTCAGTGTAAATTGATGCTAAATTATTTATGACCTATGTAAGATCTATTTGATAGTAATATATCAAACGTGCATTACATTTTTACGCTCGACAACGTCTGTTGGGTTTGATTAAATTCTGTATAAAGAAAATAAAAGGATTCTACTTAAATCTGTATTTTATTTATTCATATCCAACTAATTTAATAACACTGCTTCTCTTAGTTATTATCTTCGAATTTCAGGATTAATAATCAGCAGGCAGCAGCGGGAATGATGCACGCTTCTTACAATGAACACGCACGTTTTAAAAAGACATGGAGGTATTATAGAGAAAGCAATATAGCTTAATCAGGAAAGCATGATCTAGGATCTACCCTTTAAAGTTGATTTACTTCTATCATAGAACAACGCGGACATTTCTATGGATCTACAGGTACCTATGTGCAGTTCAATAGCGGAATCGGAAAACGGCACTACTTACTAACGGAAACTACTTTTACAGAGTTGTAAGAGATAGAGAAAGGATTTATTAATTCTGAACTCATCAATCCTTCTGCTTCCTACTCCCATTTAAGTACAGGAGGAGAGTGAAGAGTTTTCTATCTTCGTAGCCTCATCTCGCCTTCCAGGTGGAAAACCATTTTTTAGTCTATGTGGAAAATGACCCATAGACTAGAATATTATAAAAACGACCTTTATTATAGGAGGTGGCATTTTCAATGATATCGAACTTGTCATTCTAGCATAGAACAACGCGGACTCGGGTATGGTATTCAGAGGTGTATGCTATGCACCATAGACTTAGTATATACTGGAAAGAACATAGGCTACTTGTTATCCCGGAATTCCCACGGAAAACTTTTTAAGGCGAAGCGAAGCTCGCGGGAACAGCTAGTGATAGAATATAAAAACAGTAGCAAGGTGAGATCGCGGCGCAAGCCGCGCAAGGATGAACCAATATACTAAGTATGTATTGTTTAAGGTATGTATTATAGTATTATAGGTTTATATTAGGCTATTATAAGTAGGTACATAGTTAGTTATATTATTATTTTGTTATTGTTGGTACACTGCCCTCTAAATTGTCACTTTGTTTCCGCTATATATAAGGTTGCCTGTAAGAGATCGCCCTCAGCGATAAGGCCGCCTATTGTACATTAGTTCTAGTCTATAAGTATGTTTTTTTTTTGTATGTCTGATTTATGTGGTGTTCAATAAAGCAATATTCTATTCTATTCTATTCTAAGTCTATGCTATGCACCATCTTTTTTTTATATTAGTATATACTGGAAAGAACATAGGCTACTTGTTATCCCGGAATTCCCACGGAAAACTTTTTAAGGCGAAGCGAAGCTCGCGGGAACAGCTAGTGATAGAATATAAAAACAGTAGCAAGGTGAGATCGCGGCGCAAGCCGCGCAAGGATGAACCAATATACTAAGTATGTATTGTTTAAGGTATGTATTATAGTATTATAGGTTTATATTAGGCTATTATAAGTAGGTACATAGTTAGTTATATTATTATTTTGTTATTGTTGGTACACTGCCCTCTAAATTGTCACTTTGTTTCCGCTATATATAAGGTTGCCTGTAAGAGATCGCCCTCAGCGATAAGGCCGCCTATTGTACATTAGTTCTAGTCTATAAGTATGTTTTTTTTTTGTATGTCTGATTTATGTGGTGTTCAATAAAGCAATATTCTATTCTATTCTATTCTAAGTCTATGCTATGCACCATCTTTATAATATATATAGCTGGATTACCACTGACTGATTCATTGACATGATTGTTCTCCCAGAAGGAGCCATTTTTTGATATGAAAATGTTTTAGGGAAATGTACAGGGTGCTCAAGTGAGTAGAGAAAAAATCCGAAATTTTAAAAAAAGTTGTAAAAAAAAAAAATTTTTTTTGCTCCTCTTTTTTGGTGACCATACATTTTTTTATATTTCGAGGGTGTATTAAGAGTGTCTGACAGATTATAAAAAAAATATAAAAAAATAAAAAAACAAAATGGCGGCCGAGTTGCAGTGAAGCAAAGTTTAGGGCGTGTCAGACCCGACTTGAGGTGAATTGATCTCCCGGAAGGGGGGGAGGTGGGGGGATGGTGTTTTTTGTAAACGGTGGGGCACATGATGAAATTTATGGGAAAATTCCAAAAAATGATTTTTTTTTAATTGCGGGGGGAGGGGAGATTTTTTTATAAAAACGTGTTTTTTCGGGGATTTTCAAAGCATTTTTTTATTGTGTTGGGGGCATTTGACAAGTTTGACTTGTATAGAGCGGTTGTGCAGTTTGACGAGTAGAGTTGCCATGTGAAAGAATTTTCCCCATTTTTAGGGTAAATTTCGAGATTTTCCCCAAAAACATGAAAAGTAGAAATAACAACTTTTTATTTTAAAATTTGATGCAGTTTTGTCGGAAAGACCCGTACTAATGACATTTGACCATTTTTATTACTTTCGACTGGCAACCCTGGGCGATAGGCGAGATTATATTTTTTCCGATTTTTTTACGTCGACCCAACTTGAGGTGAATTGATCTCCCAGAAGGGAGGCAGGTGGGGTGATGATTTTTTTTGAACACGGTCTGATGTATGGTGCAATTTATGGGAAAATTCCGAAAAGTTGAAAAAACAAAATGGCGGACTGCTTTGGCGGCCATTTTGTAAAAGTGACTTTTTTTCACGATTTTTGGTTGTTTTTTTTACATGTTTAGAGTGGTTGGGGAGATTTGTCTTGGATAGCGCATTTGTGTAGTTTGTTGGGTAGACTATACCAGTTAAATAAAATTTCCCCATTTTTAGGGAAAATTTTGAGATTTTCCCCAAAAACATAAAAAATAGAAATAACCGTTTTGGATTTAAAAAAATGATGCAGTTTAGTCAGAAAGGCTCATACTAATGACATTTGACTATTTTCATCACTTTCGGCTGGCAACCCTGAGAAATACAGGAGATTATATTTTTGAAAAAGTTCGACGTCGATTCAAGTTGAGGTGAATTGATCTCCCAGAAGGGGGGGAGGTGGGGTGATGTTTTTCTTTGTACATGGTTGGATATATGGTGAAATTCATGGGAAAATTGGGAAAACTGCAAAAATCAAAATGGCGGATGAAGTGGCAGCCATTTTGTAAAAGAGAAATTTTACATGTTTTAAGGCTATTTCACCTGTATTGAGTGGTCTGACAGTTTTGACTTGTAGAGCGCGTTTGTGTAGGTAGATGCATTTAGTTTGCTTATGAAATAAAAACTCCCCATTTTTAGGGAAAAAAACAAAATTTCCCTAAAAACATCGGAAATTTTACATAAATATGCAATTTTATCGTTTTGTGATGGTCTGAGGGGATTCGAATGTATGGCGCGTTTGTGTAGTTAAATGCATACAATTTTAATTTAAAATAAAAACTCCCCACTTATGGGGAAAAAAATAAAAATTTCCCTAAAAACGTATAAAAAGTTACCAACATTAGCAATTTCACCCCGTTGAAGTGGTCAGCCAGATTTGTGGTATATGGCGCATTTGTGTAGATAAATACAAAGAATTATTTTTTAAAGTAAAAAGTCCCCACTTGTAGGGAAAAAATCAAAATTTCCCTAAAAGCGTAGAAAAAATTACCAACATTAGCAATTTCACCCCGTTGAAGTGGTCGGACAGATTTATGGTATATGGCGTATTTGTGTAGATAAATACAAACAATAATTATTTAAAATAAAAACTCCCCACTTGTAGGGAAAAAATCAAAATTTCCCTAAAAACGTAGAAAAATTTACCAACATTAGCAATTTCACCCCGTTGAAGTGGTCGGACAGATCTATGGTATATGGAGCATTTGTGTAGATAAATACAAACAATTATTATTTAAAATAAAAACTCCCCACTTGTAGGGAAAAAATCAAAATTTCCCTAAAAACGTAGAAAAAATTACCAACATTAGCAATTTCACCCCTTTGAAGTTTTCAGACAGATTTGTGGTATATGGCGCATTTGTGAAGATAAATACAAAGAATTATTTTTTAAAATAAAAACTCCCCACTTTTAGAGGAAAAAATGTTTTCCCTAAAAATATACAAAATGTAAATCAACTTTACCATAGTGTAAGTGCCGAGCGCAGCGAGGCCATAGTTCTTCTACAAGCTATACCATAATAAAACCAGCCGAGCGCAGCGAGGCATCCGACAAGTAACCCTGCCATAAAAGAAAGAAATCCGAGCGAAGCGAGGCATTAGTATCATAATTATTATCAATATCAATAAAGAAAAACTACGGGAAAAGTCCCGTTTAAGAAGTGGAAAGCCGAGCGAAGCGAGGCAAAACAACCTAAACCATCAATCCAAAACCTAGAGAGCCGAGCGGAGCGAGGCAAAACTACTGAAACCAACATCCGAAAACCCGAAGAGCCGAGCGAAGCGAGGCTAAAGTACAATAAACAGCATGTGCTTATGTAACTGCAGAGCCGAGCGAAGCGAGGCAAAACAACCGAGACTACCATTCCGAGACCAGGAGAGGAGCCGAGCGCAGCGAGGCTAAATTACTTTAATCACCAACTGCCTGTTTAACTGGAGAGCCGAGCGCAGCGAGGCTAAACAATCCAAATCATCATACCACAAACCTTGGAGAGCCGAGCGCAGCGAGGCAAAACATTTCAAAACATTATACCACTACCACCGAATAGCCGAGCGCAGCGAGGCGATACAACTGAAGTATAACCTTACCGTAAAAGAGGAGCCGAGCGAAGCGAGGCAAAACAAATCAAACCACCATACCGCAAACCCTTGAGCGCCGAGCGAAGCGAAACAACACCACTCAAACCCTCGTCAACACAACTAGATATAACCTGAGAGCCGATTGTGGCAAAGAAATACCTTGAATGAATAAAAAAGATAGACAAAGGTTTGGGCGCGTCTATAGTTCCAATTATGGATTAAATTGAAGTAAACCATACTTCTGTAAACAACAATCATAGGAAATGTTCAAAGCGTGTGTGTTCGAGTGAGAATTAAAATAAAATAAAAATAGTCTTAAACAGCAAACCCGAGTAATAAATTAATGAATAAAAAAGCCTGTGTATTTCGTTGCTGTTCTGAAGAGAAACTTTTTATTCTCTTCAGAACAAAGTAGGTAAACTAATAATCGAGACGCTAGAAAAACGCGCGAATGTAGGTGAGCGGTGGTAGCTCGTTCGGGTAAGAGCCCGCTTCTCACGCAAGAGATACGGGTTCGAATCCCGGCGCTGACATGTACCAATAAGTTCTTTTAACTTAAGTACAATGTATACCATCGCTCTTACGGTGAAGGTTAGACATCGTGAGGAAACCTGCATATCTGAACCCACCAACCCGCAGTGGACCAGCGTGGTGGGAAATGGTCCAAGCTTAGGAAGGCAGTTAAGACCTTGGGGATATGCACAAAGGTTCCACTCGAAAGAGCCAGGTGTAGGTACTAACACACAATAGAATAGAATAGAATAGGAGGTGACTCAGATTTATGAGGTATTAAATAATCCAATATTTGTACACAAAACTATGTCATCTCGATACTAGGTAAAGTTTACGAAACCAAAAAATAACCATATAGATCAGTTTCTCTACCGTATTTGTGTGAGACAATCCGTTATTCATAATTTAAATAGTTTTCAAGGCAAATATTAACATTCCTGTGGAGTTTTTCTTACGTATGTAAAGCCAAATTCAAGAAATATCCGTTGTATACTCCCGGGCAATGAAAAAGTTCCACTCCCAAAATGCCGACACCATACGACCCCAATTTTTACAAAGATTTTTTAATTTAAAATTGGAACAAAATATTACCGTTTTTAGTTGGTTGTTGCAGAAGACGGCATTAAGCTAGATTTTCCGTTTAGCTTTTCTCAGTTGAACCTTTTCACTGCCCGTGAGTGTATTATGGCAAAGTCAATACCTATCTGTTACAAATTTTATACTGAAATTCAATTTCAAGGGAAAACTAAACCCCATAAAATATTCGATACGTTATAGTCAAGTGAATAACTGTATCTCACCAAAATTCATACTGAAAACCGTATCCCAAATAAAACAAAAATCATCAGTACCCCTGTTATAATGAAAACCATAGTGAAAACCGTTTTTAAGGCATAACATAACGCAAGAAAGATTTGCTACGGTATATTCAAGTCAATACCCTGCTGAAACTGAAATTCATACTGATAAAAAACTGTTTCACACGTCAAACAAAATCGTTAGTACCCCTTTAATTAAAAAAAAATCATAGTGAACACAGTTTTAAGGCGTAACAAAACGCAAGAAAGATTTGCTACCGTATATTCAAGTCAATACCCTGCTGAAACCGAAATTCATACTGCAAACTGTTTCCCACGTCAAACAAAATCGTCAGTGACCCCATAATTAAAAAAATCATAGTGAACACAGTTTTTAAGGCATAACAAAACGCAAGAAAGATTTGCTACGGTATATTCAAGTCAATACCCTGCTGAAACTGAAATTCATACTGAAAACTGTCTCCCACCTAAAACAAAATCACCAGTACCCCTGTTATAATGAAAATCATAGTGAAAACAGTTTATTTAAGTCATAACAAAACGCAAGAAAGATTTGCTACTGTATATTCAAGTCAATACCCTGCTGAAACCGAAATTCATACTGAAAACTGTTTCCCACGTCAAACAAAATCCTCAGTACCCCTTTTATAACGAAATTCATACTGAAATCAGTTTTTAATCCAAAACAAAACACAACAAAGACTTGCTACGGTTTGTTTAAGTCAATACCCTGCTGAAACCGAAATTCATACTGAAAACTAATCCCACCTGAAATAAAATCATCAGTACCCCTTTAATAAAGACATTCATATTGAAAAAACAGTTTTTAAGGCGTAACAAAACGCAAGAAAGATTGGTTACGATATGTTCAAGTCAATACCCTGCTGAAACCGAAACAAACGCATCATAGCCCCGCGCGGCTGCTTGCAGCCCGCGCCACAACGCAACCTCTAGTTTTTTTATATAGCTTAGTTTGTGTTCCACTGACTGCTGGGCGAAGGCCTCCTTATGTTTTGTCCAACGATCGCGATCCCTCGCAACTTCGGACCACTCAGGCAGGAACTTGTCCAAGTCGTTCCGCCATCTTCGCCTAGGTCTTCCTCGGCGCCGAAGTCCGTTACTGGGCCCACTCGGTGACAACTCTGGCCCACCGGTCCGGGTTCATGCAACAGACGTGGCCTGCCCAGGCCCACTTCAGCTTTGCGGTCTGTGCATCAGAAATTTGAGTCAAGGAGCGCAAAAAACCCTAGGTTATATGCACCATAGCGAAGCGAGGCAGTTATTATTATTATTATTCTGATGTCATAGTCGCGACAGACTATGGCAGCGCCTACTCTGTACATGACAATATTTACAATGGCAACATTCATCAAATGTCAAGGTCAAGTTGTCAACTGTCACTCACTGTCAAAATAATCTTAAAAATGGCGTCGATAGCGACGGCGACATAGCATTTAATTTTAGCTTCGACCATTTACAACCCTAGACGGACTCATCTCATACATCGCCTACATTGTAAACAGGCCAATATTTTATTACTTTTTTGCGTGACTGTACTGTCATTCCCTCCTGTCATGTCATCGAGTGCATGAAAAAATGTGGCAACGTAAGTAAATTGTTACTAAGTTGGTAGAAAATGGAAACACTATAATAATGTGGTACTTATTTGTTGTACTTATGTGTTATGTTTATGTGGAACAAATAAATGATTTATCTATCTATCTAATGTGGTGATATTTTTTAAGGAAATTTCAATTAGTTAAAATACGTTTCCAGTAGTCCTCTCCGCAGCTTTTTCTAATTATTTCTATCCATTTGCTTCGTATAATAGGATCATTCGGTATCCTGATAATATGAACATGTATATTGTTCCGGTCCCGGGTTCGATTCCCGGCTGGGGCAGATATTTGTTTAAAGACAGATATTTGTACTCGGGTCTTGGGTGTTGATATTTATATTTAGTATCTATCTATCTATATATTTGTGTAGATATATCAGCTGTCCGACACCCATAACACAGGTTCTGCCTAGCTTGGGGTCGGATGGCCGTGTGTGAGATGTCCCCACATATTTATTATTATTATTATTTATTATTAGAATTTAAGCTGTTAGTGATAAAATTACCTTTTGTACCTATAATAAATTATGTTAGATTTAGTTGTGTAAATGTTTACGTTTTCTCGAATACAATTTCGCCTCATCGGAAACTATCACGAATATTTTTTTGACAGATGATCTAGGTACTTAAAAGAATACCGAAACTTTTTTCGTTTTCGTAAATTGCAAAACCAACAACTATAGAAACGCAGAAAAAAAATATTTTAATAAATGCGTAGGATTTGCAAATTGCATTCATTATTGAAGGCGATATAGAATAGAATAAATAATAAATAATTAAATATGTGGGGACATCTCACACACGGCCATCCGACCCCAAGCTAGGCAGAACCTGTGTTATGGGTGTCGAACAGCTGATATATCTTACACAAATACATAGATAGATACATACTAAATATAAATATCAACACCCAAGACCCGAGCACAAATATATTCTGCCATTATATAAATATCTGCCCCAGCCGGGAATCGAACCCGGGACCTTGGGCATAGCAGTTAGGGTCACTAACCACTACACTACACCAGTCGCCGAATAGAATAGAATACTATTTATTTTGCACCATTAGAGAAAATTTATATAAAATGAATTCAAGGTAAGTACCTAATTCCAATTTTAAGAATCCAATCACGAAACAATTTATGGTACACTTTTCATGTCGACCGGGTGTCGATAGGACATTCAAGCGGTTCATATAAATTATCATCACTTTTTGGTATTTTTTTTCAAGAAAAAACTGGCAACACCGACGAAAATGATATCAATATTTACTTTATTAAATAATTTATATTTACATTATTTACAGATCGTAGGTGATCTTGTATGGCGTTTTTAGTCGACCTTTGTAGTTTCTGCACACTTTTAAAGCACATACACGCATTTTAAAAGGACAAAACTGAAATTAATGTTAACTGTCAAATATGTGTAGCACCGGCGATGACACAATAGACACTGCTAAAGCGAAATTTGTAGCGGGGCAGTAGTGCCCCAGTTTATGTATGGCAGCAATTGCTTCTTCTATAGGGAATCTAGGGTTGTATATAATCAAAGAATTTTAGTCAACAATTATTGAGTTTTCTCCGTAATTGCAACTTAATAGTGAACCAAAAACTGTGGAAAAACATTATTGACATTATTCATAATCGGACAGTACTCTCAAAAGAGATAGGAAATAATTATGGGGACTGCCGTTGGACGATATTTTGGTCATAATTTCATACTTTGTTTTTTCTTCCTTTCTGAGTAAAATAGAAACATTATAGGTTTTATTAATTATATTCATTCCATTTTCCATTCATTTCTGTAGGTAGTTGTATTTTTGTTTGTTGTATTAGTAAGATTATTGTTTGAAGATGATTCAGGTTTGTAGGGACACTTCAGACGCTGTAGCGCTGTATCTGCCTCAGCGTTTGTACTTGAAACCCTTTGCAAAGCTAAACATTTCTGTCCAGCTCCCCACACAGAAGGTCCACGGCAAGGCGATCTCCAACTGGGAGTTAATGGAGAAATTAAGAAAAATTATCCAACCTGAAAGTTTTTCTTCATTAAAAGTGTCAAAACATAGTTCTGAAGTGATACGGTTCGACGCGGAACTCGAGAAGCGAAACAAGCTAGAGACTGTATTGTCAAGATTAGAGGACAGGGTCGTCCAACTCAATGACTATCCAGAGTCTCTCCGAGTGCGGGCCTCAGAAGCCAAGTCAGATTTCCCAATTAGATATTCGTGGGATTCGTTTTTCCGCGATGCAACAGACATGGATGAAATGAAGCCTGGAGAAAGGCCTGATACTGTGCATATAAGCAACTTACCAATCAGATGGTTCATACATGACAGAGCTCGGGATGATGATGCCCCTCAGGAAAGCATCTTCAAGAAAGTGTTTGAGAAATATGGGTCTGTGCGGCAGGTAGATGTGCCCGCCGCTGATCCATTCCGTATGCAGATGAAGTCTTCCATGCGGGGGATCACTACGCCTCCGCAAGACGCAGCCTTGTACTTTGAAGGCTATGTGCAGTTCAGTGAGTATGTCAGCTTTGTTCGCTGCATGGATGCATTGAGAGGCCACAAGCTACTGAGAAAGAAGGATGACATAGCAGAATGGTGCACCATCAAAGTAGACTTTGACAAGACAAAGCACATGACTGATGCTGCTGTCAAAAGAAGAGGGATTGTAAGGGAAAGACTCATCACAAGACAGAGAGCTAAAGATGACGAGGAAAAGCAGGAGAAGGATAAAATTGCTAAAAAAGAAGCTAAAGAAAGGTAAGAAACTAATTTTATAAATTTTTGCTTCTTCTGGGGACTGTTTAAAAGAGCATTACATTTTCACCATCCCTTTCCCTGTATCACTGCAACCTTCAACCCCACCACCTGAAAGTTCCCAATTTTCCATTGCAGACAAAAAGATACTGTCTCACGTATCATTTTTCATTCTTTAAGACAAAAGCACGAGAAGGTTGAGCGCGACAAGCTGGAACGCATGAAGGAGCGCGAGGAGCGGCGGAAGAGGAAGCAGCTCGCCAAGCTCATACAGAAGGACAATGTGGATGTCAGCAGCGTGGCCCTTGAAGAAGAACAGAAGCTGTTGAAAGTGCAGAAGAAGCTGCAGGCCATTAGGCTGATGGAGGAGCTGTTTAAGAGAATTGAGGTATGAATTTGTGTATGAAAAAATATTTGGTTAATCCAATTTGCTTCAATTATTAATCTATTAATCTTTGACCAGTTGATTACAAAGGAACAGTAAATTTGTAATAAAAAATATTATGTGATTGGTTTGTCCATTTACATGGGCAAGCAAAGTAATCATAAAAAAAATTATTCCTATTGTTAGACATGAGCCTCATACTTGCCTTCCTATCAACCACTACATGCTATGTGACGTATCCTCACATTCTTTTACCATTTGCACTAACCATAAACATTCCCTCAGCTCCGTCAAGAGCCGCGCGGGTCAGGCACCCAGCGCGCGGGCGAGGCGGCGGCGCGCGCGCGCGTGGTGGACCGCATGCGGAGACAGCAGGAGACCCTGCTGGACAGCCAGCGGGAGCGCTACCGACAGGCACTCGATGGTGAGTAGTACTGTATACAGGGTGTTGCGTTTCTCGGACCTGAAAAACCTTTTGAGGAATAAAGTAGGTTATAAGCAACTTTTGTCATTACCAGTGAAGTGAAGTCATACAGCTCCGAAAAGTATCAATAAAATTAACAAACCAAATCACTCTCCCCTCATTCCAGGTCGGATAGTGATCCGCACGGCTCTGGAAACCAAGAAGCCGAAGCCTCGAGCATCCTCCGTGAGCTCCCTGTCTTCAGACGACGCGCGGGGTGATAGACACAAGCGCATCAAGACTGAGAAACTCACCACGCCGGAGCGAGAGATCGAGTATAAGAAAGCGCGTAAGTTATTTTTTATACTTACTAATAGTTTTCTGGCGGAAATTCGAGGGTAAAGAGTTTTTTGTTTGAGCTTACTTACAAAAAACATGCACAAATAAAGACAACAAAAAGAAAATTTCAAGTTTTCACAAGTAGATAGAAGTTGCCCATGTGTTAACTCCAGGTTTCATATTTCAGCTTATTTTCCGCTATTGAGACAAGAGGCGTGATTATGAATATATACTTATGTATATAAGTACATATACATATTCATACGCCTATCTCCCAAAGAGGTTAGCAGAGACTATGGATCTCCACTCCATGTACCACGATCCTGACATATTTCTTTCGCTTCATCTACTACGTTCATAATGTTGCTCTATTTGAATAAATGTCCTATTAGGACTATTGACATCGACTGGTTTATGTTATGTACCTATGTAAAAACTAAACGCTTCTTGTCACTATAACGATCTCTGTTTCTATTCCAGTGGGCATGTACGGGATGCCGCACCCGTACGGCTTCGGCTACCCGTTCCCGCCCGCCGTCCCGCCCGGCGTGCCCGGCTACCCCTACCCGCAAAGTATGAGTGTCATTACTACACTAGGGCTGGAAGCGGAGGTCTTGCATTTAGGACCGCAACTTAACATAGTGCAGACTAAGAGCTAACACACATAAACACGATAAGTCGTGCCACTCTCTCGCCATTAAGTTAGCTAAGCATACATAGCTTGCATAGGAGAAGCTTTTTCATACTTGTGTGCGGACCGCATACTATGAGACCGTATAAAAGTGTCTGCTACGCAAGCTAAGCTAAACTAACTTAGCCTAGCTCTTGGTCTGCATAACTATCGGGAGACTCTTGAAAAATATAAAATATTTTGACGGAAAAGTGGGTACTGTGATAGCTAATGTTGTTTTGAAAATGAATTGATGGATGGCGATGGGTGTTTGTAGGGACAAGTATAGCTATCAAAGTACCCACATAGAGTAAATTTTATGTAACAGAAAATAAAACGTTACAATTGTGGTCATTACTTTGAGATCTCTCGCTTTCACGCCAGTCCCAAAAATTTCGTCATTTAAAGTCAAAGTCAAAACTTTGCCAATACTTTTCTTGATCGATAGCGATCCGTAGAACCTTTAATTTAATAGTTTACCCTTGAGAAATGTAATTATGTATATAATTATGAGTTCAAGATAACAAATATGAAAATAAGTAAATTAAGAATTCACAATTTCTACTAATAAAAGATGGCAAGCCAACCTTTTCAGATTATTGTACCAATAGTGGTAAGTTCTCTACTTGTATAATTATGTATTATTATTTGTTCACGGGTTATCATTATTTTAAGATGTACATCTCTATGCATAAATTGCATAATTTAAACATTCAAACTAATCTCATTAATACCATAGAATAACAAGTACAAGTGCTAGTCTCGTTATTCTATGTTAATACTTATAAATACAAATAAAATGGTTAAGTTCTTCTATTATCTAGCACATCTTGCGTATTTCGTCCCAAAAGAACGAATACATTATATACTTATGACAGTTCCTTTGGGACTTCGACGCGACTCACTCACACTTACTCACCCAGTATCGCAATATCTACAAAAACACTAAGCACACTCCTGTAACTATCTCCTTCCAGCATCCATGTACTACCCGGCGGTGCAAGGAGCGTACTACCCGCCGCCGCCGGAGTATGCCCCCCGGCGCCCCTACCGCGGCCGGGGGCGCGGGCGCGGCCGCGGTCGGCCGTATGACCATCACTATAGGTACTGAAATACTGATATACTTACTACTACTGATTGACAAAGTGGTGACCCCGACGTGATTACGCTACAGCTATATCAAGAAGGAGGGATAGTACGGGGCGCATTTAAGTCGTGATAAAAGTTTTGCATCGCCCTCACTCACATCGTGCGGCTTCGAAAGCGAGTACGGTACAACGACAACTTTTTTCACGTCTTGATGTGCGCGTTTTGCGCTCCGTGCTAGGACTTCTGGTTGCAACATGTTTATATATTTCTAGTAGCCTTATTAATTTACAGCTTCAGTCAAATCCAGCAGCCCCACAATTTAAACCAAGCCCACCTCAGTTCTAGATACAACCAAGAGGACAACAGTCGCAACGAGCACGACGACCGCGCGCGGTCGCGTTCGCGCTCGCGTTCTCGCTCGCGGTCGCGGCGGCGCTCGCGCAGGCGCTCGTACTCGAGGTCGAGGTCACGGTCGCGCCGCTCGCGCAGCCGGAGGTCAAGGTCGCGCAGTCGAAGGTCTAGGTGAGTGGGTGGTTTGGTGCATATTTTATAATTAATGCAATTAGTTATAAATAATATGTGTGTATGTAACGTAGTTAGGTTTGTGACGCTCACTGTGACTTGGCACTAAATTAACTTTCTTCATTTATCCAGGCAAAACCAGTCAGTATCTCGTAAACTTGATGAAAACAAAACGCCTACGCTGCATTTCAAGCTACCAACCACTGTATCCCGACCAAAGTACTTACATAATTTATAATAAAAATAATAAACAGTGTTACTATTCATTATGATGGAGACCAATAAATATACACTTGTCCAAAATTTATAATGCACATGCAGATCTTCATACCCGAATCATGAAATCGTAAGAGCCTTAAAAAAACACTTGCATTTTGCACCTTGTTCGAAAGAAATAGGAGTATATATGTGTCACATAATCGAAAACAACCGATCTGTCAAAGATTTCTATGCGCATTATCAATTTTGGAGCACTGTACATATAATATTCTAAACTTCCACCCAATTCCACCTCTCACAGAAGCCGTCACTCTCGCTCGCGATCTCGCAAGCGTTCCCGCTCCCGCTCCCGCCGGCGCTCCACGCCGCGCGAGAAACAGAGGACGCCCAGCCCCGCGCCGCCCGCCGACAGGTCCGTGCAGACATGTGAGATGTACTATATACAACTTACTATATCAATTTTGCAACACTGTGTCTGTATATCTAGTATAATATATGAAGACGCTTATATAAAGACGCTATATACAGACACAGTGTTGCAAAATTGATATAGTAAGTTGTATAGTGAAGTGATGGCTCAGGAAGTCATCCGTTTTCTAAGCTAAATGATATAAATGACCTTTAGCTCTCGACGAGGTCATAAACTACAGGCATTGTACCTTCAGTCAGACGGTAGTCTCACAACAGGGATCCATGGAGCAGTGGATCTAGCCGCTAGTCATTCTAAACAATTATTGTTCTACAATTTTCGCCCTATTAAACCACTGCAACTCCCTGTAGATATAAATAGGAAATCGATAAACTTTGCAACCGCCGCTCCCGCTCCCGCCGGCGCTCCACGCCGCGAGAGAAACAGAGGACGCCCAGCCCCGCGCCGCCCGCCGACAGGTCCGTGCACACATGTGAGATGTGACGCTTCATATTATCTATACCTAGATATATGTACAGACGCAGTGTTGCAAAAGTGGTATAGTAAGCTGTATAGTGAAGTGATGGCTCAGGAAGTCATCCGTTTTCTAAGCTAAATGATATAAGTATGAGACCTGTAGCTCTCGACGAGGTCATAAACTACAGGCACTATACCTTCAGTCGGACGGCAGTCTCACATCAGGGATCCATGGAGCAGTGGATCTAGACGCTAAACGTTCTAAACAATTATTCTTCTACAACTTTCGCCTTATTATACCACTTATGCAACTCCCTGTAGATATAAATAGGGAATCGATAAACTTTTCAACCGCCAAAGAACCAATGACCGGTGTGGTGAATGAGGTCGCGAGAGACCACAGAGGTATGTGTAGTGAAGAAATCGGGATTTGGACCCTCGAAATAGTTATATGAAAAATTATAAGTTAGGCAGCGTGAGGCAACCCAACCTTCTTTATCAACACGTAACAGTTTTTATGCATTATTCCTTTTCTATATTAATTATTATTGTATATTATATTATATATTATATTTGACGACCGAATGGCGTAGTGGTTAGTGGCCCTGACTGCTATGCTGAAGGTCCCGGGTTCGATTCCCGGCTGGGGCAGATATTTGTTTAAAGACAGATATTTGTACTCGGGTCTTGGGTGTTGATATTTATATTTAGTATCTATCTATCTATGTATTTGTGTAGATATATCAGCTGTCCGACACCCATAACACAGGTTCTGCCTAGCTTGGGGTCGGATGGCCGTGTGTGAGATGTCCCCACATATTTATTTATTATTATTTATTTATTATTGGATTTTGGAATGCTACCAAACCTCTATCAACGTTTTTAACGTTATGTTTGTTCTTGTTACAGAGCCAGCGTGGACAGCAGTAAGTTCGTGTCTCCCAAGACGATGCGGCGGCAGCGGTCCCGCTCCAAGAGCTGGTCCCTGCCCAAGGAAGGAGATAACGGCAAGGCCTGGTCCAAGAGTCCCAGCGCTCAGAAGAAAGATGATTGAGATATTTATATTTATAAGCGAAATATAGTGTACGTTTGTATAACATTTACTTACTGCAGTTTTATTTGGCAAGGAATGCAGGGAAGATTTTTAGATTATGATTCAATGTTAGTAAGTAGTTCTACTTGTAGCTGTATTAAAAGTTACCTATTCACATTCAAATAAATTGAGCATGTACTTTGACCGACAAGGCCGGTAGAATATATCTGAATTCCAAATCAAGTCAACCGCTAAAAACTGTACGTTCTGCTATGAAAGACGTTTTTGCAAATGACTCGTGTAGATATTGATACCGAAATATCCAATATCCGCTCACTTGTTTATATCAAAGCCATTAAGGAAATTAGGCATGAAACTCACTAATTCTGTAATGGATGAGAATGTATTTTTTTGCAAAAAAGGACGGAAAAACCTATAATCTCTCTTATATTTCGTTACGGTTGTATTAGAATTCAGATGTGAAGATATGAGATAGATAAATCGCCGATACCGGTTGACGTGGTTCGTTAATGAAAGATAACACCGAAGTATATTAATTAGTCTACAGGTCACTAGTGTGAGTCCAGATATCTACAATGAAGGTCCTTGCTATTGCTCTTTTGTGCGCTTTTGCCTCCGTCCAGGTGAGTGAATAAAACTTATTATTTAATCAATTTTCATCTACCACACCTAGCTAATGTTCGTATGTACAAGATTGCGAAACTATAGTTTGTCTTAGCTAAGCGAAGCAATATAATTATGAGCAATTATAGTCTGTCAGGAGATTCTGCAGCCAAGCTTCAGAGAAGCTGGGGCAATCAAGTATCATTGATAGACTCAGGTGTACATTCATGGATAGTGAATAATCTATGTAACTAACATGACCCGAAACACAATAGGTGGTTTATTACAAAAAAGTCAACTCTTCTATGTTAGGTACCTACTACAGGTTACACATCCTTTCAATCAAGAGTTGAATGTTCGAACACCACCATAATTTTTCTATGTATTTTACATAATATTTCATTAGGTATTAAGGGTCAACTTTTGACTGTTATTCCCAAAAATTACATGGGAAATCAGACGCAGATATTAAATTAGATTACCCTTATCAATAATGTTACTAAATTAAGATTATTAATAGCTGATTAACAGTAATTAAGTCGATAAGTTGTAGCCATACGTCATATTTAATTTGGTAATTACTTAACTTATCGGAGATTTTGTTCGAAAAGCGAGATTATCAGAAGATGTTGACAAAAATATATTTAGGTAACTATCCATTAGGTACTATGCTTACACCATAGAATAAGGAGTACCTACTGTACTTGTTATTCTATGCTTATACTACTGAACATACAAAATAAATTTAATGATTCTTTAATCTTGAAATGATGACCATTTTCAGGGACGCAGCACCAGTCGTGCAACCAGTAAGTATTTAACAATCTTTATTTATCATTAATACTTTTACCTGCCTTCTTTATCGACTTTCTAAGTAGAGAAAAATCTCTATCAGAGCCAGTCCTTGCGCCTTGGTGATGGTCAATGACCAGCTCAACACCGAAGAGTAGCCATAAATCCATATGTAATAGTCAACAGCTCGAGACAGATTTAAAACTTGCTGTCAACCTACTGAAGCAGTTGTATATACTTATTGATTAATCGAGCAGTTATTGTGTTCCTACGTACCTACGTAGTTTCCTATGCAACTTGACCTTGAACAGGTCGATACTGGCTGCTTCAAGCTGTCCGTATATCAGTTCTTTCACGAAGTATCCCCAAAGGTAGAACAAGGGTACTTCTTCTTAAAAAACATCTTCTGTCGGAGGCGACTGGCAACCTAGAAGTCACCCTATAAACTCTCTCCCATAGACATCGCCGACGGGACCCCGGCGGCTTTGGGCGAGAACCCCTCGGTAGTTCACCTGAGGGTGGCCCGCAACGGAGACACCAGGCTCGCGTCGTGCGGCGCCGTGCTCGTGTCCGACACCTACATACTCACCACCAAGACTTGCCTGGAGAAGTGAGTATTGTCTACTGATGGTGTTTTGTTAGGTGCTAGTTGAGGGAAACAGTGGTTATTTCTACCTGGAGTTCTGAATAATAAAAGCTTATAGTTAGTAGCTGTGATCACAAAAGCTATCATGAACAAGAGATTGAAATCACTATCAAGATACAAACGAATAGGGACACCTTTTAGTTTCAAACCGTTATCTCTGGTTACCCAGCTTTAGAACACCTTTACCATCCCATATGCCTCCAAACTGTGAATAAAACTGACTCGGCAGTGTAGAGCCCACGTTCATTTGGATGCGCTTCGGGCTGGTTGACGTGACCCGTCCTGACCTGGTGCTGGAGGTGGGAAGTGGCGCCATCTACCGGCACCCCGGCGCGGGCGTGGACCTGGCCCTGGTCAAGAACCCCCGCGTCCCAGAACTTACTGGTGAGATTTGTAAAGGATCCAGTACTAATGGGCCATGCTGGCCCACTACAGGCCATCGTCTGGGCGGCCACTGTCTGTTGTAGCCATGTTGTTTCGTATCAGCCCCAAGCGCAGCCATGAACGTACGCTCGACTCTGGAGCAAGTCACGAGTCAGTAGGTAGGTAGGATATAGCCATTTCGTAGGAAAATTATGAAATCAATCTCTTGTTCATGGTAGTTTTTGTATGATACAGTAGTTAGTTGGTGGCTGATATAGGTTCCTATAACGTACAACAATCTATTCAACTTCTATCTATAAGGCTAGGTTCAGATGGCCGCGCGCTAATGTAGGCGATAATTACCGTTAGTATTGATCTTGTACCGCGCGGTATACCGCGCGGCCATATGAACCTTGCCTACGCCTCACAAATAGAATCATGAACAAGAGATTGACATCACAATCACAATACAAACGATTAGGGAAATCTATTGGTTTCAAACCGTCACCCAGCTTTAGAATTTAGTCCCATATTGGCTTCACACTGTCACCGTGACTCGTACCTTGGCAGTGTAGAGCCCACGTTCATTTGGATGCGCTTCGGCCTGGTGGAAGTGGCCCGGCCTGACCTGGTGCTGGAGGTGGGCAGTGGCGCCATTTACAGACACCCTGACCCGAGCGTGGACCTGGCCTTGGTCAGGATCTACCGCGTGGTGGAACTCACTGGTGAGATTTGTTACGTGTTCGTGGCTGTGAATAGTGTATGTCTAGGCCCTGGTCTGGTGTCGTAGCCAAGTTGTTTCGGATCAGGCCCAAGCGCAGCCATATGAATGTAAGCTCAGCACTGGAGCAAGTCACGAGTCAGTAGGTAGGTAGGAAATAGGGTTTCCGTAGGAAAATTGAGAAAGCAATCTCTTGTTCATGGTAGTTATTGCTAGTGATGTTCATGGTATAATAATAATGGAGATGTTGATGAATTTGATATATTATGTACAGCAAGAAATACGTAACTTTAACAGTTTTGTAAACCTCCGTTGCATTCTTTTCGGCAACCAATAACCCCTTTTCTAACATTAAATACTTACATACTTACCTAAGTTTTTCTGCGTAGTACATAAGTACATAGTATCATGACCAAACTTGTGTAAGATATTTGATATCCTTTCGCTATCGCCGATAGCAGTTTTGAGTTGCGCTGTCAAGACGTTTCCCACCACCACCTCTTGTTTACCGCCACTGACTCGCGCTCGCTCCAGGGGCCAGTTCATATGGATGGGCTTCGGCCTGGTGGAGACAACCCGCCCCGAGCAGGTGCTCGAGGCTGGCAGCGGCACCATCACCCTCCATCCTGATGAGAAGGTGGACCTCGCCCTCATCCGCTCTGCGCGCGCTGTGGACACCTCTGGTGAGTGGTTTGTTAAGTGGTTCTGTGTTAAGGGTGTGTCTGAAGGATTCGTCTGTAATGTAGTAATCATATCGCCAGGTCCCATGTGTCTTGTGTAAAAATAATGAATTATTAAGAATAATTAAGAGAGGTAGAAGCAGAGATGAAGTCATAATATCTCGAAACTAGTAGATGAAACCTTACAGAAGTTTATGACAATAATGTGTCCAATCCACAAAACATGTTTGCAAGCTCGAAATGATCCTCAAAAGCATTTTCCATTCAGTGCCCTAAAGGAAAGATAACAACAACGCTGTAACCAATTAGTACCTCAATATAACCCACGGCACACACGGCAGAAAACGGCCGTAAAGTAATCAGAGGGAAATAAAAAAGCATACCTTCGAATTTCATTCCAAGTTTTGAGTGTTCCACCAAAAGGCACGTTCCGTGTTGCCTCAAGGGCCCGCGGCCGTCGACAATTTAAATGCTCCTCCAGAAACCGATTGCTCCATTAATTAAAGAGTTGTTCGGAGTTGGCGTCCGCGGCCTGCCTTGTTACCTATTAGACCGATGATTTAACCCTCCCGAGTTAATTAATTGCAATTAAAGGGTTCTGCGTTTAGGGGAAAAGTTTGTTTGCAAAGATGAAACGTAGATGGGGCAACTTTTTGTTACTAATTAATTCATTTGCGATGTAATTCGGAATTATTGTAATGACTTTTGGGTTTATTCTAATTATTGCTTAAGTAGGAAAAGGCACGTAAAAGTATCCCAATCAATTTAACTTTCGAAGGTAATTAGATTATAAGTAATTTGTTTATATTAGTGGAGTTTTAATCGAACCTAGGTCTAGTACAGACTAAGTGCATAAAATAGCCCGAAACATTAGACTGTGTCGGGGGCCTGGGTCGATGGAAGTTGTGCAGAAACTTTTGCGTTGCATTAGCATGCGTCCAGTGCATTGCTACCCGACAAAAAGATTACGAGCGCTAAATTGAATTCAGTTCAGACCAATCGATTTAATTAACGCAAACAGTAACTTGATGTAACCTATTTACCGATACAAAGTAACCTACATCCTCCCTACATCACATTGTAAGTTTCCCGACAGTGGGGTAAAACATTTTGTGTGGAGTGAATGATGTTATATTGTGGTGTAACATTTATAAAGTGTTGTATTTAATTGTATTGACTATCTTCCAGACAACATCCAGATCGCCTCGATGGAGGAGAACCTCGGCTCTGACGGCCGCGCCTGCGGTTTCGGAGCTTCCGAATCTGACCCTGAAGGTACGTGTTAATTTTTATTCCATAAACTAGAAAAAATAACTAAGTAAATACTAATCTACTTTATACCTACCATAATTACTTACACTTATAAATATATTTGCGCAATAAATAATTAAATAAATAATAGTTAGGTACATTCACTTAGGTGCTGTCGTGGATTCTTCCATTGGCTTACCAAAGCCACCGAAGCTTATAACCGCTTGATAACCGTGTGCTGACGTGTTCACTATTACAAGCTACAAACATACATGCACACACGACAAGCTGCACACGGAAACTGCATACATACCGCGATCCGCTTTAAGGCTGTCACTAAAGCTGGAAGAAAATCAGAATCTGTCAAATCTAGTGAGGGGGGGTTGAGGTATGCGGGGCGTTCTACGGACAATGACATGAAATTTTAACATAGTACTCGAAAACATAAAAGTGAAGACATGCCACTTTGTTAAAAATATACTAAGTAAGTAATATTGTTTTGTGATACGAAAATATTTATTTTTATTTGAAAGTATTTTTAATATTTAATAATTAATTATATATAAAGTCGTACCCGTGCCGATATTTATACAGGTTGTTGCAAAAAGGGTTTAATACTATGCCGAAACCTACGTGTGCAGCATGTTATTGATGTTATTTCTAAGCCAGGAAATGAAATCAGAATGTAAAAAAATCGCGAAAATATTATCAGAGTTTAATAGTTCAGGGTGTTGTATTAAACTCTGCCCCCGTGTAATAAAAAAAGTATAGTTAGCCGAAAGGGCGTTACTCAGGCGTCACTCTGAAAAACTTTTATCCTACGTAATTTTTTATATTCATGAAAAAAACGCTTCTTCATATAATTTTTTTTTGGTCACGTGACCTTTTCGTTAGACGACCTGTTTTTTTTTGGTGTTTCAAAAGCAGAACAGTAGTTTGCAGAACTCTGCATATACAGGGTGTCACAAAAGGTTACGTAGCTGGCAAAGGGATATGGGGAGGTCATCAGAAAAATAATAACATGTAAGTAAAGTACCCCCGCAAGGGAGTACATTAGTACAAGGCGAGAGTGTGTATTTTTTTTTAAGTACTTATGTGTATTTGGGATATGATAGAAATAATATTTTTGTTTCTTAAAAACCAAAAAATTTACACCTTGCTGCACTCTTTTGCTCACTGTAAGTACACGTGGGCAGTTCTTCTTTTTAACCTACATAACTTAGTCTCCATCAGTTGTGAAGAAAAAATCATGAGTTTTACAAATATTTATTTATTTATTTATATTTCAGCGTGCATTGTACAAAAAACACAACGGCTGTGCACGTTTACAAAAATATAAATTTATATTTTTGTATTTAAAATTACGTTACAGAGTGGTAAATCCGCGTGACAGAGGAGTATTTCATACGAATCTTGGCTGTCTCCCGCCACTTCATCCTGCGCATATTCGATAATGTTACAAAAAATATATATGACAACATAAAATATAAAAAATTATTTAAACTCCAGAAGATATTACCTATTTAGTAAAACAAAATATATATTTTTAAATGATTTCTGAAATATTTAAAAAAATTGTTGAAAATTTGTCTCTTACTACCAAATGTTTTAGTAGTAACATTCTGTCACGTAGGTTGCCATTTAAAATATTTGTTTGAGCCACTCGTCCTTATTGCCATCGATCTGAGTTTAAGGTCTCGTTTTCCCCTTGGTAAGATTTCCCCTTTGAGATCCAGACACCGCGTATCGGCCACCCGCAAAGTGTGACAGGAGGTGCGTGTGTTTATTCGGCGAAAGCTTCGTCACGTAGGTAATTGTTAAAATAAAATACAATGAAATTATTATTTTGTTATTTACTCATTGGTAATAACAATTACTTTGAAATCAACACGTGAATATTACACTTTATGTTACTGTTTAAATGCTAATCGACTTTGCAACACATTTTACCCCTCTGTCACACGACAAATCTGTCACATTCTTACCAAACACTCTAACCTGAGAATATTCATCAAAGAAAAATTGAAGAGAAACTACACGTTTTGCTTAAAGTACGAAGCGAAGGGAACGTCCAATACACTTGCGCTTCATTAATAAAAAGTTTCGTTAGTGAAAAAGCTAATTTCGTGCTATTGTTCTCAAGAACAGACGATGAATGTGGTAGACTGTTTAATATGGTGGAGAATGATTTATCGGATGTTTGATGATAACACTAAAGTCCTTCCAGCTTCTAAGGTAATTAAAAAAGGAAAGAGTATTTTTTTCAAGTTCTAAGAGCCACTGCTGTATTTTCGAAATATGGCTGATTAAAACTTTAACAAATTAGGTAATTTTCATTATGTTACTTAAATTTTAGGTTGCCGAAAATATTAATTGTGCAGATAAACATTATTTTATGTAGTTGGAACAAATTTGTCCTTTAAGTTCCTGAAATACGGATATTTCACTCTCCAGAGGTTCTCAAGTGTGATTTCATTAGTTATACTAATAATAAAGATATCTCCAGTAAATTTTTTGACTAACTTGAAACCATAATGATTTATATGTAAGTTACTAAATTATTATTTTTAAATAAAACATGTTTTAGTCCAAAACGCTGCCGCATATTTAATAGAATAACAACTATGTCACATCGTTTACCACTCTGTAACGATTGGTGTCTCCTGGTAGTCAACTTATTTTTGGTCGTTTATATGTAATGTTATAAATAGTGCAACTTTGGAAATATCATATTAAATTTAGTCATTGATGTTAACGTCTATGCTGTTAATTTTTTACTGTAATTAGTAGCGAAAAAATATTTATAGCAAAAACAAGCTTCATTTTAGCTGAAATTGTGACAGAGTGGTAATAACTACTTAATAAATATTTTGTTATAACTAATAATCCATTCTTTCATATGTTTTCTAAAATGGTATTTTGTTTATTAACGTATCAAAAAAGTTTCATTTTAATCGACGAAGACTATTTCGTTAAAATAAAATAAAAGATTCTGTGACGAAGGTGTAATTTTCTTTGCCTTATCCACGTATTATGTTCTGAAAATCTTGAAAAAATACTTAAACTTCGCGGCCAACCACCTTTTTCGATAGAATAGAAATGTAGCTATCATAAAAATTATAAGAGTTCACCAAAAAGCTAAAGTTATTTTTTTCAAATTCGGGATAATTTTTTATCCATTATGTAGGTTAAAAAGAAGAACTGCCCACCTACAAATATTGCTGTATTAAAAAAAACGGTTTTGTTATAACGATTATAAAAAAAAAGTTATTTTCATGTCAAGGAGTCATTTACCTAATAACGATTTCACACAACAGCAGGTGAACTGAAAAAATAAGTTCTAGTTCTATCATCACTTTAGATCGCAAACATTGTAACTCCACTTTTCTCGGCGAAAAGTACTCTTTGGTGTCAATAGATACGTTTTTTGAATTCACATGTTTTCCTCTTTATTCGAAAAAAAAAACTGTATTCCGCATTATACCATTTGTTTTCCTCTAAACCCCAAACCGTGATTTTTAAACAAGAAAACTTAGTAATTATACCCTTTATTCTCATATACAACGTGCGATGTAGGCGAACGTGAACGAAAACTATGCAATAAGCCTTTGTTTTTATTACTACTTTAGTAAATTACAATAACATACTCAACAATGTTAATTTTTTTTTGCAATGTTATGTTGTTAAATTAAGATCTAATATTTTATTAACATGAAGTTACTTTCAACTTTTTTTTGCATCTATGCGTCGAATCACAGCATGACGGCTGCTGCAGCTTTCTGCTGTCCTGTCCTCCAACCAATCCCACCAGTACTGCAGGTTGCGTCGAATACGAGCCATTCTCTTCGACTTGACAAGACAGGTGCTCCCGGAAGGATCATAGATCGCACGGAACCCGTACCGTATAGAGGCAACGGACTCCTTTGCAACAGCCCCCCAGATTCGGAAGTAGCCCATGCACTGCATGGCGAGCACAGCTGCAGCAATTTTTTCGTAATGAATCATTGGGATGTCATCCCCGAAGGAGGCTCTCAGCCTACCTCACGACCTGTGTGACATTAGAAAAATGCACTGTGCTAACGCCGTTTGCGAGCTTGATTTGCAGGACCGCGTTGTATGCCAAGTTCCACAGCAGAGGGGTCCAAGACCTACCGCTGTGGAACTCCGCAACTGATCTTCTTCAGTGAAAACAAACCCTCTCTTTTCGCATCCTTAATGTACTTGTTAGACACGTATGACCTCTGTCAATTTTCTGCAGATAAGAAGACAAGTGATGGTATACAAGAGCCGCCCTAAAGGTTCGCCCTCTAGGGGATAGAGTTGAACGCGGTTACTATTTTTAAGCAAACAGCCAGCGCAACAACTCGCCCGTGGTTCTTATCCTGCTCCGACAGTGAACGAACACAAAGTATTGTACCCACTATTCGAATCCGCATTTCGGATGCCAAACTGACTGTCCGAAAGGTCGAAACCGTACCACCACAGAGGTATGACTCGTTCGAAGAGCTTATCAGGCTCTTACAGCAATCAGATGTGTCGGTACACTGAAAGATAATCTACAGGCCTGCTTTATTTATTTAGGAGCACTAATGGCCTCCTTTCAGTCATTGAGTCACTGGCACTCAGGCTGCGGTTGAACAGGAAGATAGACTGTGTAAACAAATCATTTTTAGGCTAGTTAAAAAAAACTTTAGGTGGGTAGTATGCCAACTAGAACTACAAATAAAACAGTATTTTTGTCTTCTCTAAAATTTGGTCACGAGGAGTTACGATGATTACGATCTAAGGTGACGCTGACGATATTTTATACAAGGTATTGAAAAAAGGGTATAAAGCTTAGCCAAAAGTGGATTTAGGTGCCATTCTGATCCACTTTTCTTCTACAATTTTGAAAATTCACGTAACAAAACCTTTTACATAGAAACTTATTCGATCACGTGACTTTTTACTATAGAGACCGAATTTATTTTTCGAGAATTTCCAAAACTTGGAGAACAAAAGTTGTTCAGAATAACCCCTGAGTCAAACCCTTTCGGCACAGTATACCCTTTTTGCAACATCCTGTATAGGTAATATCAGGTTTATAAAAGACCTGGGCCTGTAGAGTGAGACTCGGCATGGGGAGTCATAATTTATAGATCTTTTAGGTTGCAGTGGCGAATGGGCACTGGTAGCCCTGCCCTTTTCTATAACTATAACTATAAGTAATTTTATGGCAATTTAAAAATGGTATAACATTTATCTATTTGAAAAAATCATTAAAAATATACATTACCTATCACCCTAATTTAAAAAAAAAATTCAGCCCTTACTTTAAACTTATAACACCCCTCTATTTCCTTCAGGGGTTAAAAAACCTGTGTATTTAATATTTTCTTATGAGTTTTTTTTTTAAAACTAGGCTCTTACATAGTTGTACATAAAATTATGCGGTATTTTATTCCACTTGTAACGCATAAAATTCATAGCTACAGTAAACATTTCATTTTTTTCATGGCGAGATACAGTCGCACTTAACCGCTTTTTTGCAAAGCTTGTTAAATAGATTTAAAAAATTATGTAAATTTTAGATCTTCAATTTTTAAAAATACTTACTTATTTTTAACAACCTGTAGTGTACAGACTGCCACATCTTAAAATATATATATTTTTAATTAACTACGGTTTTTGGTTTCAAATAAAACAAATTATGAACTTACTTTTCAACACCCTGTATATTGTGTAGCTTACCTACCATACACAACCGTTAAAATAAAATAAATTACCCCTCAGAATATAAACAGGCTCGCGCTTTGGCATACTGCATTGACCGTATAGTTCTTATTCGGAGAATCTAATAAGTGTCATTATGTGCAATGTTTACCTTTATCTATGCATCTGTAACTCTATAGTAAAAAATGTAAACAAATCGAAAAGGCGAAATGTTTTCTAAGAATTTTCGGCTTTTCTGCATCTAAAATGATTAGAAAATTAACTTTCCATAGCAAATGCATCTTGTAGTCATAATTTGTTGATTTAATCAGTTTTTGTGAAATATTTGATAAAAAATAAAATGGCGTGGGTATCGCTCCTAACAGGCCGCCACCAGGGCGACGACTGAAGAAATCTGAAATCTGTCACGGTGTCATCATTTTTAAACCGGAATTTATTAGTTTTTTGCAAAAAAAGTTGACTTCTGGTCCATTAAATCCAACTCTTTAAGGTAACTTTGTTAAGAATTTAATTACCTACACATACATATAAGATTCCATGAAAATGGGCCCTCTGATTTCGAGGGTTTTTTCATAATAAGTAAAAAAATGGCAAAAGACATGGTGTGTTTGCAATTTTTTTTAACATACTTATTATAATCCTGCACCAATTTATAAGCAACTAACATGTTCAGTATACCCTCTGCTACAAAATATATTTTTATCAATGTGATAGAAGCCACCGTTTTTCCAATCTAATCAAGTATATCAAGCCGACTTTAGCATTTTAGCTTTAGGGATCCCCTTAACTAGAATAATAAGATATAAACGTGTAATTTCCAGTTGCCGGAGAGACCCTGAAGTGCGTGGAGATCGAGGACATGGTGGCCGTAGGAGAGACCATCAACGCACCCGTCGTGCTCACCAAGGTATGTGTAAGGTCCAGCTGCCGCTACACGGGTTCGTTATTGACGTAGATAAAGCTCACTTCGCGATTCGCCATAAATACGGCGCTGTGATTGGTGGAACGGGCATTAAACGAGTTTATCGACGTCGATAACGACCCCGTGTAGCGGCCGGTGGTACTTATGGTTATACTCAAGTTCTACTCATTACTATAAATTAAACTTACTTGCAGCTGTCAGAAACTGGACAGTCTGTCTTCTGCTTTTGCCTATGTATAGTCTTTTCCTGCAATGTTTACTACAGTACACCACAAGTACCTACAAATCGTTATAAATTTACTATCGTTGTCGTGACAAAATTAAACTTACTTGCAGCTGTCAGAAACTGGACAGTCTGTCTTCTGCTTTTGCCTATGTATAGTCTTTTCCTGCAATGTTTACTACAGTACGAGTACACCACAAGTAACTACAAATCGTTATAAATTTACTGTCGTCAGTGTGAATCTATCTGTCTTCTGATTTTCCCTATGTATCATCTTTTCCTCTAACGTTTACTATAACACGCCAAGTACCTACGAATCCTTATGTTATGGTTTGTTGTTGCAGTTTGACCTGGGCCAGCCCCTGTTCAGCGTGGACGGTGAGCTGGCGGGAGTGCTCATCGACCCCACCCAGGGCGGTAAGACACTCTATTCTATTCTATCCTATTCTATTCTCTGTGCGTGTGTTAGTACTGCATCTGGCTCTCTCGAGTGGACATGGACATTCTATTTCTATTAGGCCCACTTGCGTGGATCACAGGGTTAAAAATATAAACTCAGAGGTAACTAACTCAGGGCTAACTTTGTAAAATTTTAACCCGGACTTTTGATTGCGCTAATGGAAAATAACCCTGAGTTAGCTAACCTGACGTTTCTTTTTGCACTCTGTGAATCTATGTCCCGTTCCAGGCTGAAAGGGACCAAGTTTCTATTGCCGTAAAAAAACATTGTCTTCTATCTCGTTTTCACCTCACGTCTTTGGATAAAACTATCCCTCTCTATTTCCATTTTCGCAATCTGTCAGTAATTTGTATTTTGTTTACAAAGTGTCATATTTGTGATTTCCTTGTAGATATACATTACGAAAATTATAAAAAATTGAAAAGAAACGGCGGTAGCTCAGTCGGGTAAGCGCTCGCTTCTCACACAAAAGATGCGCGTGTTTGGATCCTAGCGCAGACATACCAATGAGTTCTTTGGAATTTAAGTACAATGTGTGGCAACTTACTACCACACATTCTACTTACCACAAAACGTTCAAGAACCTTATCATAAGCAGCTCTCTTCAATCTAACCGTACCAGCAAGCAATACTCAACCAATAACAACAACAAGTATTGATTTTATTGAACACATCGCGGTTGCAAGTTGTGCTTTAGATAACAGCAAAGATAGCCCTGTAAAGAGCTGTTTCTGGAAACAAAGAGGGAGTTCCGAAAATAACTGTTCAGCAAGCTCAAGCAAGCAGCAGCAGCGACCACCACCGTCACCGCGGCAGCTCGGAGAGGAGAGCCTCCGACAGCGCAGAAAAGGAACTAGTCCCCGTGCATTCCCAACGCCACGAGTATTTAAGTTAGCACCGCACGTATAAGTAGGCTTATTTTCTGTAAATAAATTATTATTATTATTTTTCATTATTTCTATGTCCTTTCATTTTGGTTGTCTGGAAGAGATTACTTTTAGTAATAAGGCCGCCGATTGTGCTATTTATTTTCTGTTCATGTTTGTAATACTGTTTCTTTTTGTGTGCAATAAAGAGTATTTTATCTTTATCTTATCTTATCTTATTATTATTCTGTCCACTCTGAGTATTATTTTCTACCTACTCTACACAATATCTCCAAAAATGTATACCATAGCTCTTACGGTGAAAAAAACATCGTGATCTAAATGTGTACCCTAAAGTGCATTGCACACTTTCAAAAGCGGCGATACGGCTCGCGACCTATCACGTGAGTACAAAAATGTAAAGCGAAAAGTGGGTGAGTCACCTCTGAGTAACTACATTACAGTCATAGTCGTGAGCATATATGTATGTAACCACACCATCGTGCTCTTAATTTCACAAGTGGGACCATTTGCTACTTTGCTAGATAGGGGAAAAATATAAGAATGATGAGTTAATCATCATAATCAAATATTTCCAACGAATACAAGAATATTGATAAAAACCTTTTCTTTTGACGTACCTAAGCCGGGTTAGCGTCTTAACCCTCCAATATTGGGGGGTTAAATATTTAAGAGTTTATCCCAAGGTTAGCGCTCATATTTCAGCGATGCAAGACAAATTAATAATCTAACCTTCCTTATGTCAAATATCTCCGAGTTAATTCGCTAACCCAGGTCTGCGCAAGTGGACCTTACATTACTAATTAATTAATCAACTTTGTAGAAAAAAAAAAACGCTTTTTAGTCTTATTTGAATTAAACTTCCAAGTGTTTCTGATAAGATGTTTGCTACGGTTACCCAATGTGAATTAATAGGAACACAAATACAAGAGAATTATCCCTTGTATTTGTGTTCCTATTAATTCACATTGGGTAACCGTATACTGTACCCACCCTCACTGGACTAAACACTTTTAGAAAACTTTCTTAGATTAAGTAAATTGGCAGTTATCTATACAGGTCTAATCTAAATCTTTCCTCCAGTGTACATCCGCCCCAACTTCTACCTGGACTGGATCAACGAGGTCATCAACCCCGGTGGCAACCCCGACCCTGTGAGCGAGGTGCTCGTCGCCAACCCCTGAACTACTGAAGAGAGGAAGAGAAGGGTTTGAAGTCAAACCTTGAAGAGGAGAGGAGATGTTGATTGAATAAACGATCGAGTTTTATCCGCAGTGGTTGTTGTTTGTTGATTCTCCTGTTTGTATCTACTGAGTTAAATGTATTAGCTAATGATAAATTAAGATACTTAAATTACTTAAGTAAATCAAGTTGAAATTTTGCCAATGAAATACTTACCCCAAAGTACTTAACTAGATAAAAATCAGAAATCGCGTAAAGAAACTGTAAACTGCAGATCAATACTTTTATCATTGTAAGTATTTTTAAGTACATATTAAAGCGAGCTGCATTTTTCAACTAAGTATAAGTAAATTGGACTAGGCCGAGTTACTCAAACAAGACGTTGCCTTAGAAATAACGAGTGTTGCCAGTCAAATAGGCGCTAAAAGTGTAAATTGTTTACGAAATGAGAGAAATAAGACATAGAGGGGAACAAATTGCGTAATTTTTCACAGCAAGCGCCGAGTGCGTGCTGCGTACATCACGTGCGTCCGTACGTAGTACGTATGAGTTTGGGGCCCGTTCGACGTCGCGATTGGTCCGCCACATTGTGCCCAAAACGGTATACACTCACGAGCAATGAAAAAGTTCCACTCACAAAATGTCGGCACCAATTGACCCCTATTTTATAAAATTTATAAAACATTTAAATTAGAATTTGATCAAAATATTTGGTAAGTACTTACTTATGTTTTTAGTTGGTAATATTCTGATGCTGTTAATGAACTTCAATATTGCAGAGACGGCGTCTTTCTATCTAAACTGCATTATGGATATAGTGGTCTGATATACTAACATTACAAACGATGGCCACTGAGATCAGTATGACAGGAACTTAGTTAGTATGAACATATTATGTGTGTGTAAGTACAGTATATTACATATTAGTGGATAGATTATGATTATGTTAAGCTGATGGAGCTAATCTTTAGTTTTTGTTGAATGATTGATCAGAAGGGCATTGGGTACTAAGAAAGGAAGATTCGTGATAGGTACGAGTCTGAGATGTTATAATAGGTATTTGTCACGGAAATGGGATAAATAAGGTACTTAAACCTAAACTAAGGTATTTGGTTATCGAAGTAATAAAATCAGATAAGTAAGTACTTAATAGGTAAGTATACGACATAATTTAGTTTTTTATACATCTAACATTCTCCGTAAAACATACTGACAAATAATTTTAGCAGTATAATTTTGCTATTTACAACTTAGCTATATACCTAATTTTAGAGTAATCCAGAACGAAGAGATCGTTAGTCTCGCTGCTTGTACAGTTACATCACTTACGCAACACGCCGCGGCGGACACTTGACCTAGAATATTCGCGCTACCCGCAGATAATGACCCAACGCGGCCACGTTGTTTGCGTATTTCTAACAGATATGTAAATTGTGTGGCTAAGTTGCGAAAATTAGACCGTGAACGAAAAAGCTTAAATTTTCTGTTGTACTTACCTGTCTATAAGCACAGGTTGACAATATGCTGTGTGTCGTTAGCCTAAAGCCTAAAATTTAACTACCCGCATTAAACTTACAATTCCATAATAGTCACGTTAGTTATTCTACCTCTATGAACTCGATGCCATATTTTAACACATATTTTGCCACAAACACAACATCTAAGTACCGAGACGAATACGTCTACGAAATACTGTCCCGGCCGGGAATCGAAGCGCGACCAGAGACCCTCACCAACGCACGCACTGCTCACTACACACAATCAATCTTTTAGTAACCTACTTCTGCGGAGTCATGGTCAACGGTGTGACGCAAGGTAAAGGAAAGGCCCACTTCGATATGATAGAGCAAGAATGCATCACAAAGTTTGACTGTGGGCAGACTTTCTCTGTTACAGCATCGCGGATTGCGCGGGCACAGCCTCTGTTGTCCGCCACTCGGCTTCTTTTGTGCTTGGGCAGTGCGACGTGCCATTACGTGCGATTTAAATTTACATCTGCCGCTATTTTTTAAATATTATTTTTTTTGTCCCTGATCAGTTTAAGTGTTCTCCAGCGTGAAATTTATTGTGGCTTATAGTGTCAGTTAAAAAGTGGACTTATCGGTACCAAACAACTTTGGTTTTGGAGGTCAATGGAATGATACCGAATGATGCAAGTTCAATCCGCCGGTTAGCTTGACCACATCGTTAGATGACAAGGAAACATAGGAGTGCGAGTTATTCCGTTTCCGTGAGATGGAAAAGTTAGTTCTGGTGTGTTTATGACAAACAAGATGTTGGGTTTCACGCGGTCGTCTTCGCAACGGGTGTTTCTGCTGGCGTATGCACTGCAGAGTTGGTCCTTCGGTGCGGTGTGGCTGTGGTGGCTGTGGGCGGGGCTGACGGCCGCCGCCGTGGTCCACGCGTTGTGCACGTACGACCACGACTACTGGTCCGACCACGGCGTGTTCTCCCCGCCGGCGTGGCCGCTGGTCGGTCACATCCTGTCGGTCGTCACGTTCCAGGAGCAAGGAGGAATGTGCTTCAAGAGGATCTATGATACGTATAAGGATGTTAAGTTTTTAGGTAAGTGGAAATGCGTTTTTGAGTCACACGATGATCAAATGAAAAAGAACTTTCTTACTTAATTTATGTTACGTAGGTAGTTGAGGTAATAGGCTCTAACCCTAAGTAAGCGCGCTCGTGAATCAAAGGTTGATATTGAATCCGCTTTGCCACACACCACACACGGTTTGCTCACAAATCATTGCAATTTTCTATAGAAAGTGTCATTATTATATAACATCATTAAAGGAAGGAACCTACCTACCTAACTACCGCTTGTATCCATAATAGTCGATTACCAATTATCGTCAGCCAATAATCGTCAGATTTTACATATTAACTACCTACCTTGCACTATCATCATCATCATCAATGTCAGATTCATATTCGCCCCACTGCTGGACATAGGTCTCTTATAGGATTTAGCTATGGTGCTCACCATAGCACTATAATCTCAGCCTTCCTTATCTAGGAGCTGAGTCTATACTGGCGAATGATAAAATATTATAATGAGGGTGCACTACAGGAGTCAAAAAGAATTGTATTTTATTTACGTTAGACACGACTGGTGCTAATGACTATAATATGGCTAATCCTTTCACCACAGTAAAAAGCCTATATTTTTCAATTTATGATTTTGACCTATCAAATCAAATCAAATGTAGTTTGTAGACATCAAATTTTACAATCATATTATGTCGTCACGATAGTCATAATATTACTCTGCTACCATTCCACCAAGTCTTTACCACTAAGCAGATGAAACTGGCTAATCCTTTCACCACGGTAACAAAACCTAGACTTCATAGTTTATCATTATCACCTACCTATGAAAAAAAGGCTGACCTTTATCCTTCTCCTTATCCGCAGGCACCCACCAGTTCTTCCAGCGCACGCTCGTCATCCGTGACCCCTCCCTCATCAAGCGGATCTGCGTGACAGACTTCCAGCACTTCGTGGACCGCGGGTTCTACTTCAACAAGCAGGTGGACCCGCTCGCCGGATCGGTGCTGTTCCTGCGCGGGCGCGAGTGGAGGACGCTGCGGGCCAAGATCTCGCCTATATTCTCGTGAGTTTGTATTGCTAATACACTCGCGAGCAATGAAAAAGTTCGACTTAGAAAATATCGGCACCCCATTTTTTTAAAACATTAATTTAGAGTTAAGTAGATAAAATTAGATAAAATTTCATTGCTTTCCTACGATTAAGGATTGAGGCCTTCTTCAACAGTGTAATTTGTATCTCTTATCAAGTATACAGTATACATACAATACACCCCTGAATGAAAAAGTTAAGAAAATAAACATAAACGTTACAAATATATATAACTGCGATTCTTTCAGACCAAACAAACTACGTGGAATGCTGCCCCTAATCGAGAATACTGCGAATGAATTCGCAGAAAAAGTGAAAGCACTTTTGAACAAAACCGAAGATATCAACAATAACAACCACAAGTCTGCAGAAGCAACCAAAGTCGGTAAAGATGATGCGAAACTAGATGAAGATGTAAATTCTGCAATAGTGGATTCTGAAAAGTTGGTAGGAGGATATACAGCAGATGCCATTGTTCCGTGTGCTTTTGGACTCAAAAGTAACGTTATGGAAAATGACAAAGATCCTTTTGCAGTCGCTCTGCAAGCATTCTATGAGATGTCGGTCTATAATGTCTTCGAAAAGTAAGTATAGTTATAAACAACATTGAATTAGCATAAGCATAATTTATTAATAGTAACTCTTACTTATAAATAAGTAGACAGGTATATTATTTTCCGGTAGACGCATTTTAACTATAATCCGCCCTATTCTAGTCACATAAATTTTTGGATCATAAAACAAGGTCGTAAAAGTTATTGAGTAAAAAATATAACAATAATGGATCATTGGTTATTGGGTGTATTTTAGTTTAAAAAAATTACGACTTTTGTAGAAGCATAACAATGGATGGCTCAAGGTTTTACGATTTACGGTTCCTACCTATAAATTTGCCGTAGTGATTATAAGTGTTGATCAAAGGATCACCTTCGAACCAGTACCTGCTTTAATAATACCTATTCATTCCTTGTAAGGTTGGTAGGAGCCCAGAATAATAACTAGTACTTAACTAGTAGGAGGTTTTTTTTTTTTTTTAAGCATTTCCCGTCGATATAGCGATTAAAAATATCGTGCGACACTCTTTTTTTATTCTGTATATATATATATTCAATTTCACAGCATTATAGAAGTAACTATACTTAATAAAATTATGTGTGTTTCAGGACGATGCGTCAGTTCTGGCCGGCGTTCGTCCTGTTCTTCCGGATGCGCATCATCCCGCGCCGGACCCACGACTTCTTCTACAATATCGTGACATCCGTGCTGAAGGCACGGGAGACTGGTATGCTTATGACAAAATACAGATGAGTTACACGAATAAAGATACGAAATGAACATGGCTCCCGGATTCATACTGCACTAGCTAGGCGGCCCAGCTATACTCATCCTGCGGCCCGCGGGCCGTATGCGGCCCGCCCCGGGCCTTTATCAGTGGCCCGCGTGCCATGAGAGATAATAGGGAAAATGCATGTTTTTTATATTTTATTCGATAGTTTACATGTGTTTATAATACTTAGAAAAAAACATATATTTATTGCTTTTATCCAGCAAAACCATCACTTAAAAGATTATGGGGCCCTTAAAAAAAAAAGGTTGAGTACCAGGGAGCTAGGCTATGATAGCCACCAGATAGCATACAGCAACAGACGTCAGGGCGTCCTTCAGTTGTTATTTTCATAAACTGAAACAAATGAAACAGGAGATCTTTAAGAGCGAGATAGTATGACACCGTTCCCCATTTTAATATTGTTCCTTTATTCAATGCCGTTATATCTAAGTATACTTTATCAAACTACACTGTAGTATACTTACTACAGCAATAACCTTTTTGCAATCCTATCCGATAATATGTTTTAGTAATAAATCTATCAATATTCTTGTTATAACTACCAGGCGAGCAGGAGAAGCGAGGAGACTTCATCGACATGATGATGGCTCTACGCAGCGACGACGCCGACAACGCACGCGGCGATGATGATGACGATGTTGAGATCAGTGAGTATCCTATCAATCTAACACTAGTATTGCTACATGTACCAGGCGCGCAGGAGAAGCGAGGAGACTTCATCGACATGATGATGGCTCTGCGCAGCGACGACGCCGACAACGCACGCGGCAGCGATGATGATGACGATGTTGAGATCAGTGAGTATCCTATCAATCTAACACTAGTAAGTATTGCTACATGTACCAGGAGAGCAGGAGAAGCGAGGAGACTTCATCGACATGATGATGTCAACGAACGCAGCAGCAGCGATGATGATGACGATGTTGAGACCAGTGAGTATCCTATCCTACTAATGCTATAGTATACGCGAGAGTTTGTTTGGATGTTTGTTACTCTAAAAGCTACTGAACGGATTTTCATGACATGTAGTATGCGGGGAGACCGGGGACAAAAGTAACAGTTTGTAGATTCTGTCTGATTTCTCGTAATTAATAACATTTACGATAAAATGAATATAGTCACATAAAACTTTCGTATATAGTCTACAAATATCCATTATTAATTTACTTAATACATCTCGAATTTTAGCATTTCTAAAGCCTTAAAAAAAAAGGGAAATCGTTACTTTCGACACCATGGTCAGGATGAAAGTTAACAAGGCATGGGTCGGAAGTAACAACCCATAAATTCTGCCCAATGTTATAAATACGATTCAAAAGAAAGAACAAAAAAAACCAGCAAATTATTTAGTTAAGAAAACTTCTTAAAAAACTATCGAAACTAAAAAAAACTTATGACTTATTGACAAAACTAAAAAAAACTTCTTAATATAAACTGTAAATGAGATCCATCATTTAAACTAACTAACTGATAAGAAGTTGTTTTATTTGTGCCATAATATACAATATTATGACACAAGTATCTAATCAAAACAACAAAAAATAAAAATTTATAATGTGACATGGCAAACTTACGTAAGTAATTCGTTACTTTTGTCCTGCCGCGAGCTGTTACTTTTGTACCCATCCCCATTTTTGAAATATCAGGTGACATAACTTTAAAACAGCACGTGTTATTCGAAAACAATTTATGACATGCTACAGACAATCTTATAATGAATCAATGAACAAATAGTCATATGGTTCTTGGCATCTTAATTCTACGTAAACACTAAATGAATAAACACCAAAAAACTTACTTTGGGTGTGTAAAATCACGAAATGCTCACTAAAACAACCTTGCACCGCGGCACGGGTGCGGAAAATGATATCATGCGTGGGGGGCATCGCATGCTGACTACCAGCTGTCGCTTGGGACGTTAAGGCTATTGGGGAAGTCCACAGAGTCTTTGTTACTTTCTACCCGCTGTTACTTTTGTCCCCGGTCTCCTATGCGGGAAGCTGATACCCTAGTTAACATTATAGGATTCTTTTTTTAAATTTACGAGTAAAATGACGATCTTGTTGTATCCCCGGAGAGCGGCTCGAAGATAAAAGAGAGTTCCTTCAGAAAACAACTTTAGTTTATATTTTGTCAATTAGAATCAATAATTACGAATAAAAAATTTACTAAACGTAACTAGTGATTGCGATGATTTCCCAAGACAAGAGACAAGAGAATGGTGTGCTCAGAGTGGTTGCCGAAATGTGAATCCCGATTGCAGAAGAGTTTCGGGAGTTTATATATTCGGGACTTGATAAAGGGACCTTTGATAAGAAACGGAAGCTTGTTAAGCTTAGAAAAACAAAGTAATAAATTAAAAGATAAAACTTGTTTGTGACAATTAGAAAAATAACTAAATTGATTGATAGCAACATTGTAATAGAAAAATAGAGGAGTTGATTGAAATAAGGGTTATCATAGGTCACGAATTCCATAAGATTAGGACGTTTTCTGGAATATTGATAGCCGTATCGCTTTTGATTAGGAAATTTAGATAATATAAGGGACTGAAAAATAAGATAATTGGGGTCAAAGGGTACTCGTGTGAGATAAGGAATTTTGGACAAACACTCTGATGTCGTAAGCGAAAAATGGTAGGTATGGTGAGTATGGGTACATAACAGATCTAATAAGTGCATTGTGTACTCATTCAAAAACGGCGACACGGCTTCCTACCTATCATGTGATTATAAAATAATGTGTAAGTATAACGCCTAAAGTGCGTGGCTCTGACCTCTACCGTCAGCAACAACGACAAACATAATTATAAGTATCTAAAATGGAAAGCTGAAAACCAGCGCTGGCCTTATTGCCCACAGCACTGAGCTGATGCCTTTTTGACACTCTGGACAGCAACCTCTTGTTTTATGGTTTGTTTTGTAGGTACCTATTGTTTTATTTTCTGCATTTTTTGTTGTTGTATTGCTGTCTGTGTGTCAAATAAATGTTTCTTTATCTCTAATATCTATCTTCACTCATTTGTTGTTAATATAAATCGCGTATATGGTTGCAGCGGACATGGTGATCTCGGCGAACGCGTTCATAATCTTCCTGGGCGGGTTCGAGACCACCTCCTCCACGCTCGCCTTCCTGCTGCTCGAGCTGGCTGCGCATCCGCATGTGCAGGTACCTTTACATATACAGGATGTAGCAAAAATAATAATTGGTGCATTTTCAAAACTTGTAGAACAAAAGTAGTAAGTACAGAATGATGCTCTTAAGAGTCGCCCCCCTTTAGGCTTACTATTACTACCCTTTTTGCAACACTATAAAACCATTGCTGGGGTTCACGAAACCGCATATGTGACGTTAAGGTACTCATCAACTTTACTGTACTTTATACAGAGTGATAAAAAATACTTATAGTCGTGGAAAAAAATGCAAATAAATTATTATACTTATTTATTTACCTACCACTTTTTACTTAATTTTATTACTGTCAGAATTAACAACCATAGGTCTGAAGACAAATATTTAAGACTTAAAGTAGGTACAAAAATTCCTGCGTATTTACTAGGTACCAATTATATTGTATTCATATTGTTGAATAAGTACCTGCTATAAAAACTGTATCTTTCAGGACAAAATGCGGGAGGAAATTTTGAAGATGCTCGACAAACACGACGGAAAAGTCTCCTATGAAATGCTTCAAGAACTGACTTACATGGAAATGGTCATACAAGGTAAGTCAGCCACTAACATGGCTATTATAGATTTATAGAATATGTAGGTATGTATTATAGTATAATCCTACTTCCTGGGTCGATTTAAATCCTCTACCCCATTTGTGGGATTAATTTTCCCACATACCTACTTATCGCTATATGTACTACTATACCATCCTGTTATGAAAAGTATTAACCATTCGATTGCAAATTTCTCGTAAAATAACAAATTATTTGGACAGTAATCGGAAACAGTTGGCATGTTAGTTACATACTCAGGTACGTAATTTACATTCCTACTCTCTAATTTTTAATTGAAAAGAATTCTGACATTTTATAAGTGATCCTACTAAAAAAGTTCTTTACCGAAAAAAGGAAAAATTGCGATCCATTTCTGGGCCATAATTTTTTCTTAATATTTTTATACAAAAAGATAAATCTAAATATTTACTTGCTCAAGTAAACTAATACAAAAATAACAAATATTTCAATATAATAGCTGTTCCCGCGAGCTTCGCTTCGCCTTAATAAGTTTTCCCGTGGGAATTCCGCGATAAAAAGTAACATATGAGTTAATCCAGGGTGTCAGCTAACTCCATTCCAAATTTCATTAAAATCGGTTCAGCCGTTTTGACGTGAACAAATAACAAACATACACACGTACATACATACATCCATACACACATACACTTACAAACTTTCTCATTTATAATATGAAGTAGGATCACGACTCACGACCAATGTATCGAAATAATTTTAATTGCTTTATTTTATTCTTTAGCATGGCATCACTTCCTACTAAATTCAGGGATAATAAACCTTTTTAATCAATTTCAAAAAAAGATTGTCTATTCGGTAAGTACATATATGTTCGGTATGTATGTAAGATTATTGGATATGCACCATATTGACATATGACAATATATTAGGGCTAATAAACAAATATCCAAAATTTTATAAATGTTTATGTACCTATGTATGTTTATATGCTTGTTGGTATGTATGTTTGTCCACGCATATCTCCGAAACGATTGATCCGATTGTCACTATTCTTTTTGAGGGTTCCGTACCTCAAAAGGAAAAAAAAGAACCCTTATAGGATCACACTTTGTTGTCACCACCTTTTTTCTCGGACACGGGTAAAGATATCAAGCTGATATTTCGTATAGATGTACATAATTATGATGAAATTAAAAGGAAAACTACCTCAGGTAATTAAGTAGACTTGTACGAAACACTCAGTGCGCGAGTCCAACTGGCTCAGTCGGGTAAGCGCCCGCTTCTCAAGCAAGAGATGCGGGTTCGAATCTCGGCGCTGACATGTAGGTAACAATGAGTTCTTTGAATTTAAGTACAATGTATACCATCGCTCTTACGGAGAAGGAAAACATCTAGATATGTGAACCCACCAACACCGCCGTGGACCAGCGTGGTGGGAAATGGTCCAAGCTTAGGAAGGCAGTATGGAGATGCTGGAGGCGCTTCCCCATGGCAAAGGGAGGATCCTCCGACCGTAGGAACCAAGTGTAGGTTTCATCAAAATCGGTTAGTGAGTTTTCAAGAAAGATTTTCATTCGACTTCTTTGAATGCTCGAATGCGCTCATATGTTCTCAGTCTCAGTGTAATTTGCTTCTATTTCTTGTCTACATCTTGTTATATTTGTTAAGTTTCTGTTAGGTTTTTCCTTGTTGACTTTTATAAACGTTATGGAGCCACAACCTGGCCCTTCCCGGGAAACAGCCCCAACTTACAGAGCACAAGAGTCAGACTTTCTCTCTCCCAGAAAAAAGCGTCCTCGTGGTTCTTTTTCGCCAAACGAAAAGACCATCATTCTAAATATTTACAAATATAATATAGAAAATTGGCCGGAAACAACTGATTGGAGTGCAAAGGAATGTGCTAAAAAGACTTCCGAGATGATTGGCGTGAGTCTGTCAAGTGTCTATAAAATTATCAAAGAATATAAAGACACAAAAGAGTTTCAGAAACCGAAAAAGAGTGGTCCGCAACTATCTTTCATACATTTTGATGACTTTACTTTTACGACAATTCGACGAAAGGTTCACGCGTTTTTCTACAGGAACGAAATTCCGACTATTGCAAATTTTTCACCTCTATTCAAATACGAACGCAACATCGGCCTGACATCGGCGTACTACAGCTACCGTTTCAAAAAGAATTACTAGTTGTTTTTAGATATATTTTCTACGACAGCGATAATTATATAAGATAATTGAGATTATCTTTAATTGTATTTTTCACTGTTTGTGATATATTTAGGTACGGTAATTATTTCTCACCGTAGGTAAATCCCCTTTTAATTTGGAGCGCCGCACTTAATAAAATGGATACAGGGACTAAAAAAAAAATATTATAGTCTCAGATGTCCAGACTCGTATTGAAAAAGTGCCCAGCCCAAAAAGGTTTGTGATCTCTGATTTGTCTAAAATTGATAACTGTCAGAATTCCGTAAGAATACTAATTACAGTGTAGCCTAGCGATATCTATGTATAGGTTGATGAAATGATGACTGAGTGTAATTTGACAAAATGTTTGATGCTTGTTTATTCAGGTCAGCCATTCTACTCATTCGGTTTGCTTATAATTTCGCAATGCAAATTATATTTTTCAAAGCACGACACTAATCACCTCTAGCAAGTGATATTGATTGACTCCTCTTCAAAAACATTATTCAGTGATTCAGGTATTTACCTAGCTAAATGGACCATACGATAAATAAATGGACCTCAGCCCTAATCCCTAAAATAAAATAAAATTCAGAACATGCCTAAGTATAAAATTATTGTGTAAGCAATCCAAGGTAGCCAAGCCTTAAAAAAGGGGTAGGTAGGTCATGTAAGTAACATATTTACGTTAAGGAAGGGTTCACACTGATTACCCCATGGCAGGTTACATGATGAGGGCCAAGAGGCTTACTCCATACTGACGAAAACCGAACAAACGAGAGCTGTCGTGCAATCGTCACGTTTTATACAACGAGATAGAGTCGTGGCTTGCTCAGCAGCGCTCTGAAACTTCGTTTTTCGTGTTATAGAGAGACCCCCCAAGTCAGGCCGCCGCCGCCGCCGTCGCCATCCATCACGGTTTGACGGCGATGTCTTGTTTTTGTTTGTAAACGGTCATTAGTGGACTGACACGCCAAAAGCCGAAACTATACATATGAGGTATACGGTGCGGTTAGTAGGTCGCAGGTCGTAGTATCGTAGTCAATAAAAATGTGTAGGACATTACTTTGTAACATGGCTAAATATAAATACTTACAGATAACTGGTAATTAGGTACCTACCCACGGTGCAACATTTTGAATTTGACAAGTTTAGACATAGTGTAATAAATGCAAAAGTGAATTATGGAACTGACTTTTATATAGTAGGAAATACTAGGAAGTTCGAAACAGGTAGACCAGATATGCTTTTATATGATAGCGGGGATATCAGAAACAACGTTTTAGCTAAATAGTAAATTATTCAGTATCGGATTCATGCAAAGGCTCACGTCAGTAACGTCCAACGCAGTATGGCCACTTACCTTTGAAATTCACCCATAGCTGGCAATAGCTGTATTAATTGGATTTAAGTTAGGTTTAATTAATGGAACAGAAAATGTTAGATGTTAATGTTATAGATACCTAGTCAAAATCAAAACCATGTAAGTAATGTAACGCTCGCTGTGTTTGTTTCGCATTAATTGATAACTAATTAGAAGGAGTATAAGTTGGTATTAATTTGTAACATTTCCTTATATTTATACGCAAGTTTCAATTCCAATTTCCACCTCTTACCCCTCTTACCCCCCCAGAGACGCTCCGGCTGTACCCCCCGTTCCCCAGCATCCAGCGCGTGTGCACGCGCGCGTACGTCGTGCCCGCCACGCGCGTGCTCGTGCGGCCGGGCACCGTCGCGCTGTTCCCCACGCTGGCTATACAGAGGGACGGACAGGTCAGTAGTACAGAGACGCTCCGGCTGTACCCGGGCAGTTCTTCTTTTTAACCTACATAATGAGTAAAAAATTATCCCAAATTCGAAAAAAAAAACTATAGCTTTTTGGTGAACTCTTATCATTTTTATGATAGCTTCATGTCTATTCTATCGAAAAAGGTGGTTGGCCGCGTAGTTTACCTATTTTTTCAATATTTTAAGGACATAATACGTGGATAAGGCCCAAAAAATTACACCTTCGTCACATTATCTTTTATTTTTTTTTAACGAGATAGTCTTCGTCGTTTGAAATGAAACTTTTTTGATACGCTAATAAACAAAATATCATTTTAGAAAACATATGAAGGAATGGATTTTTAGTAATAACAAAATATTTATTAAGTAGTTATTACCACTCTGTCACAATTTCAGCTAAAATGAAGCTTGTTTTTGTTATAAATATTTTTTCGCTGCTAATTACAGTAAAAAATTAACAGCATAGACGTTAACATCAATGACTAAATTTAATATGATTTTTCCAAAGTTGTACTATTTATAACATAACATATAAACGACCAAAAATAAGTTGACTACCAGGAGACACCAATCGTTACAAAGTGGTAAACGATGTGACAGAGTTGTTATTCTATTAAATATTAGGCAGGGTTTTGGAATAAAACAGTTTTATTCAATAAGAATAATTTAGTAACTTACATATAAATCATTATGGTTTCAATTTAGTCAAAGAATTAACTGGAGATATCTTTATAATTAGTATAACTAATTAAAATCACACTTGAGAACCTCTGGAGACTGAAATATCCGTATTTCAGGAACTTAAAGGACAAATTTGTTCCAACTACATAAATTAATGTTTATCTGCACAAATAATATTTTCGACAAACTAAAATTTAAGTAATATAACGAAAAATTACGTAATTTCTTAAAGTTTTAATCAGCCATATTTCGAAAGTACAGAAGTGGCTCTTAGAACTTGAAAAACTATTTTTTTCCTTTTTTAATTACCTTAGAAGCTGGAAGGACTTTAATGTAATCATCAAACATCCGATAAATCAATCTCCACCATATTAAACAGTCTACCACATTCATCGTCTGTTCTTGAGAACAATAGCACGAAATCACCTTTTTCACTAACGAAACTTTTTATTACTGCAGCGCAAGTGTATTGGACGTTCCTTTCGCTTCGTACTTTAACCAAAACGTGTAGTTTCTCTTCAATTTTTCGTTGATGAATATCCTCAGGTTGGAGTGTTGGGTAAAAATGTGACAGATTTGTCGTGTGACAGAGGGGTAAAATGTATTGCAAAGTCGAATAGTATTTAAACAGTAACATAAAATGTATTATTCACATGTTGATTGCAAAGTAATCGTTATTACCAATGAGTAAATAACAAAATAATAATTTAAATATATTTTATTTTAACAATTACCTACGTGACGAAGCTGTCGCCGAATAAACACACGCACCTCCTGTCACACTTTGCGGGTGGCCGATACGCGGTGTCTGGATCTCTAAGGGGAAATCTTACCAAGGGGGAAAAGGAGACCTTAAACTCTGATCGATGGCAATAAGGACGAGTGGCTCAAACAAATATTTTAAATGGCAACCTACGTGACAGAGTGTAACTACTAAAACATTGGGTAGTGAGAGACAATTTTTCAACAATTTTTTTAAATATTTCAGAAATATTTTAAAAATATATAATTTGTTTTACTAAATAAGTAATATCTACTGGAGTTTAAATAAAATTTTATATTTTATCTCGTCATATATTTTTTTTCTAACATTATGAAATACACGCAGGATGAAGTGGCAGGAGACAGCCAAGATTCGTATGAAATACACCTCTGTCACGCGGATTTACCACTCTGTTACGTAATTTTAAATACAAAAATATAAATTTATATTTTTGTAAACGTTCACAGCCGTTGTGTTTTTAGTACAATGCACGTTGAAATATAAATAAATAAATAAATATTTGTAAAACTCATGATCTTTTCCTCACAACTGGAGGAGACACAGTTATGTAGGTTAAAAAGAAGAACTGCCCACCCCCCGTTCCCCAGAAGGGCTAGCACAGGCCCATTTAAGACGTGACAAAAGTTTTTCATCGCGCTCACTCAGATCACGCAGCCTCAAGACAAGAGTGAGCGACGACGGAGAACTTTTGTCACGTCTTATTAGCGCCCTGTGCTAGGGGCAGTCCATCGTGCTCGTGCGGCCGGGCACCGTCGCACTGTTCCCCACGCTCGCCATACAGAGGGAGGGCCAGGTCAGTGCTTTGAGTGCGTGGAGGGTCACTCTCTAAGACGAAAAACTAAGTTACGGAGCGTTGCCGCTGCTGCGCGAGCTCCATTAAACGTCGATGTAACAGCAACGTTCTATTTCGTCAATATAGAGTAACCCTCCTGGTATTGCTGGTTACTAGTGTTGTATTAATCGTCTTCATCGTGGATACCGACGGTAAGCGTATGAAATGTGGCTATTACATAAAGTACACTTTTGTACCTTATCAAACTAACAAAAGCTGAACACGTAGGTGCGTGTTTTTGACAAGGATCAGAACAGAAGTGTACAACTTATTAAGCATTACTTGGGGTCATTTCACTTATATAAAGTAGCTCTAACATTGCATGATACTGAAACTATTCCTTATAATTCCAGTACTTCGACAGCCCGGACTCATTCATCCCGGAGCGCTGGGGCCAGGGCCGTCCCGCGCCCCCCGCCGGCGTCTACATGCCCTTCGGAGACGGGCCCCGCTACTGCATAGGTAATGTACCTACTTGTGCAGTCAGCTGCATAAGTTGCTATACACTTTTGTACCTTGGGGCCGTCCATTAATCACGTGAGGTCGTTTTTCTCATTTTTTGACCCCCCCCTCCCCCACGGTGATATTTGGTGAGGTTTGGGATCACAGGCCCTCCCCCCCTGGATCACGTGTATTTTTTTGGAAGTCTATGTAAAGGCTATTTTGACTAGAAAAAAATGATCGAAAATTGCGTTTTGAATTGAACAACATTTATAATGTGATTTGCAATAAAATTTTGCGCCGTTCAAAATTTCGGTTCAGAAATACCTAGCGTTTTATGTCAAAAAATTAATACACGTGATGTGTAACGAGAACCCCCCTCCCCCCTCGTGATGTTTCGTGAGGTTTTCCGTACCTCCTCCCCCCCCCCCCCCCTTTGAGCCTCGCGTGATTAATGGACGGCCCCCTTGTCAATCTGAAACCCTAGCCTATCCATTCATTGAAACATTCGACGGTTCGTCAGTTTGAAAAGGTACTGAAGTGTTATAGCCACTTATGCAGCTGACCGTACCTACATCATCGTCATCAGATGTGATGTGAACCTTTTGTATGGGATTTTTAATATGTTGAGACTTGTCAATTTCTAATTCAGTGGTTTAATGCATAGGTACTCTACTTACTACATAAGCGTGTACTTACATGGTGTTATATTATATTAAGAGGCACTTACGTATCTTATAAGTAAAAATATTATTTCAATCCTCGTCTTTTCCGCGGATTTGCCGAGTACCTACCTACCTACATACCTACTTAGTGAACGATTATGTACGGATGGTGATAATCATGACGAGATGTATAACTTAAGTATCGAATCTAAACGTTTCGGTAAGTTACTTTGTAAATGATCTTAAAATGATTTGTTTACATTCTTGGAACGTGAGCTTCAACCCTTGAGAATGTAATATTAAACTTGTCCCATGATGACATTCGCACAAGTTTGTCAAGAAGGCTTCATATTACACTTGGGCACCATTCTGAGAACGCTGTGTTGGCACTAGTTTAATGACAGGTCTTTGTTATTGCTATTTCTCAGTAATGCAACCTATACACCACACAATGTAAAGCATTTGTTTTTAATAATGATGGCCAAAATTTCATTAGAAGGTAGGTATAATAATTGTATAAGTACATTGTAAGTACGTACGGTGGTCCTGTGTAAGACATAGCACAAAGTAAAAAAAAGTAATAAAAAAGACAACATTTTGTTAGGCATTTTGATCTAAGTTTTCGTACCATGTGCCATCTATAGCACTAAGTACTTATCATTTTCTTATGTCGACTTCGACTGCATTTACCTACCTATTTGCACAGAATAATAACTAGTACCAGCTATTTGTACAATGTAACACTAACACGTAGCAAATCATGTCATCAGAAACACTCACCACCTCATCATACAACATCTGGGTGAATTTCCCGCGGCCAAAAATTGCGTGGCATCAATGAAATCGGTACTAAAAAACCAAGTTATAATTTTCTAATATTTTTTTCCGGTTAAGTGAAATAGTTATCTATGTGTAGCACTAAATATTTTATTAATAGAAATAATGGATATTTTTAAAAAATATATTAAACCTCCAAATCTTTCATTGCCGTGTCTGTCCCCACGTTACCTCGTTTTGTATTATTCTTCATTGATGAAAAAATATTGAGTATTGACAGTTAAACTTACTTTCATTTGATACGTTAATAGTTAAAGTATTGTCACGGAATACATTTATTGAAATATATAAAGAATATAACGAACGGTAAATGAAAATTCATGTGTCCCAGAACTTCTGTTCATCGCGGTGTCCTAAACATGATCAAGGATATTGTTTTACCTATGAACTTGGGTGCCCCCCTCAGTGCGCTAATCGTTTCTTACAAGTGTCGCCTAACTGCTCGATGTGGAAGAAGGTACATCGGTGCCCGCGTTTTTGCGCTATAGTGAAAATCAGTAAAAATTTTGGGGACTGGACATTTTTTCTTTCATTGCCGTGGATAGATATAACTTCTATAAAATTAAGTTTGTCTTCTAGAGTAAACATTCAAAAGAAAGCTTTTTGAAAATATTTACCTTATAAAGTGTTTATTTCTTCGAATAGTTAATACTTTTTTAGTTATTTATATTTAATGCCTTGGTTTTCATCGCCATGCTTTCATTTCCGTGGCTTCCGTGGCCAATATTTGCTATGGCAATGAAAAAAAAGCCACGGCAATGAAAAAAATTTCATTGCCATGTATTGTAATATAATTTGTATTCATTGCCGTGGTTAGGTTATTCATTTCCGTGGCCAGGTTATTCATTTCCGTGACTTATGTTTTCATCGCCGTGGTATGTATGATTAGGCAAAGTAACATATTATTATCATTACCATCTTTTACCTGTAATACAGGTAATACCGATCACTGACATTACCTACAGGACGAGTCAAATTACCTCTTTTTGCAGTGCGTTAAAACGGGTGCGTATCGCGATGTATAAAAACGAAATATATAATATTACATTAATAATAACAATCACAACATAATTATAATGAACGTTACGTATAAATAAGATCGGTGGTAGCTCAGTCCAGTCGGGTAAGCGCCCGCTTCCCACACCAATGATGCGGGTGCCAATTCCGGCGCTGACATGTACCAATGTGTTCCTTTGAATTTAAATTCAATGTATACCATCGCTCTTACGGTGAAGGAAAACATCGTGAAGAATCCTGCATATCTACCTATAGATTTAGCACATCTAGATAATATGTGAACCCACCAACCCGCTGTGGACCAGCGTGGTGGGAAATGGTCCAAGCTTAGAAAGGCAGCTTAGACCTTGGGGATATGCACATTGCACAAAGGTCCCATTCGAGAGAGCCAGGTGCAAGGTACTTACACCTCCCACAGATAGTAGAATAGAGTATAATAGAACATACATCTCTGCAGGAACTCAGCTGGATGCTAAGTGGCCTTAATGCTGCTTGCAACGTGTAGGCCTCCGTATGAACTTGGGCAAGACTAAAGTCATGAAGAATGTTCACATAAAACCGGAGCCGGTAATCGTTCGTGAGACAACTATCAAAGTTGTGCAATAATATGACTACCTGAGGCAGTCTATTCGGCTAGGCAGAAGCAACTTCGACAAGGAGGCTGAAAGGCGCATCCAACAGTCTTCAACCATTGCGCCCTGACAGTTATGGCATATGGTGCAGAGACGTGGACACTGATGGTGGGACTGGTCCACCGATTTAAAGTCACTCAGCGTGCAATGGAGAGAGCTATGCTTGGGGTTTCTCTAATGGATGGTATCAGAAAAGAGGTTATACGTCAGAGGACTAAGGTTACCAACACAGCTGTCAAAATTTGCAAGCTTAGGCAGGTAGCCGGTAGTAGCTGGATTCGGAATACCGAGGACTGAGTGTTGTGGCGCTCCTTGGGAGAGGCCTATGTCCAGCATTGGATGACTATAGGCTGATGATGATAACATGTACATTTCATATTATTATAGAGCGGTGGTAGCTCAGTCGGGTAAGCGCCCGCTTCTCACGCAAGAGATGCGGGTTCGAATCCCGGCGCTGACATGTACCAATGAGTTCTTTTAACTTAAGTACAATGTATACCACCGCTCTTACGGTGAAGGAAAACATCATGAGGAAACCAGCATATCTAGATCTAGCACATCTAGATATGTGAACCCACCAACCCGCAGTGGACCAGCGTGGTGGGGAAATGGTCCAAGCTTAGGAAGGCAGTTTAGACCTTGGGGATATGCACAAAGGTTCCACTCTAGAGAGCCAGGTGCAGGTACTTACACCCCCACAGAGAATAGAATAGAATAGAACATATTATTATACCAATTAAAACATACTAAAATATAATAATAGACGACCGAATGGCGTAGTGGTTAGTGACCCTGACTACTGAGCCGATGGTCCCGGGTTCGATTCCCGGCTGGGGCAGATATTTGTTTAAACACAGATATTTGTTCTCGGGTCTTGGATGTGCCCGTAAAATGGCAATAGGCCCGCCCCCTATTACAATGGGACTAACATAACACTCTGGCGAAAAGTGGGTGCAGCAATGCACCTCTGCCTACCCCGCAAGGGAGTACATTAGTACAAGGCGTGAGGGCGTGTTTTTTTTTTGTTTTAAAATATACTATGATTTAGCATAAAGTTCATAAAATATTCTATCATATCACATAATCTGTGTTAAATTACACAACACCATCAAAACCTCTAGCACCACAACCTAAAGATAGGTGCGATGACGAAAAAAGCGAGGAGGAGCGGTTAAGTGCACATGTTCATCAAAAGCGAAGCGGGGCTACATGAGGAGACGCTCTATGTTTAGGTTTTGGTGCAAGGAGTTTTGACTGCGTTATTATTATTGGCGCTATGTAGGAAGACGCTTAGCTGACCAACATGTGCACCTAACCGCACCTATCTTTATATTTTGGTGCTAGGTGTTTTACCAGTGTTTTGTAATTCAGCACAGATGATGTCATATTATAGTATATTTTATGAATTTTACATAAAATGAACAGTATACAAATTGGATATTATACCTTATGAAAATATAGATGTTATAGGTAAGGTTTATTATATGTTGTGAACGTTATTAGTGTGAAATGAAACATTTTGTTTTATACGTCGCAATACGGACCCCACAATGCTACTTAGAGAATTCCATACTATATTCTTATTTTTTTATACATACTGTCGTTCTTTCTTTCGTACCAATATCTAACCAAATATACCTGTCTAAGTTTGCGTTTCCCTCACAGTCTTTTAAAAAAATTGCAGTGGATCGATTCTTTCATTTCTATTGTATACAGTTCTTTCATTGCCGTGGAAGTTTGTTTCATTGCCGTGGGCCTTTGTTTCATTGCCGTGGACGCTTGTTTCATTGCCGTGAACGCATGTTTCATCGCCGTGGCACGAAATTTTTAATCATCCGTATCTCGTTAAGTTTTTAACTTATCTGCCACCCATTTAGTAATAACACTAACATTAACAAAATCTTTAATAAAAGCGTTTTTCTAGTATAAAAAACCTTAAGATAAAAAAGTCCACGGAAATGAAGATTTTTTAGGACTTGTTGAAATCCACCCTGTTCTCAAGGGTCTAGTAGGGTACCCACACTACCCACACACCCACACCCACCTACTGATTTATACTGATATTTACAAAATGAAAAAAAATCTAAAGTGCAATAATTTTTTCATGATTGTTGCCCACGTCTATCATTGCTTGGGTCTCTCATTCACAGGGTTTACTTACTTAAGTTTTTTTTATTATCTTTAGGTAACATGCTCTAATTCCAGCGAAAGTGCTTTTATGTTTTTTTATCATATCCATATGTATAATAAATTATATAATAATTTTTAAGTGCTAATTATGTTTGTCTTAATTTTTTTTTAAGTTTCTTATGTTTATATGTTATCATGTAATAAATAATACTAGTCGATAACCCTGTATATTGCTGCCTTGCTTTGATAATATACGGACAAAAAGAGACAGGAATAGAGTTGACATTTCGTTAAAGTTCCTTTATGCAACCTGGCATAGGTATAAACTGTAAAACCACCCTATAGTTACAAAAAAATAACCTATAACATTGTCCCCAGGCAAGCGGTTCGCCATGATCCAGATGAAGACGTGCCTGACGCGCCTACTGCCGCTGGTGCGGGTGTCCCCCGCGCCCCGCGCCCCGCCCCGCGCGCGCCCCTTCCCCGCCGACCCGCGCTCGCCCCTCACCCTGCACCCCGCTGATTCTACCGTCACTATTAGCTTACTGTGATAGGTGTGTCCACCAACCCGCGCTAGGCCAGCGTGGTGGACTAGGCCTAGATCCTTCCGTCATTGGAACGAGACCCGTGCCCCAGCAGTGGGGAGTGATGGGATGTGATGTGATTGGTCTGTAACGTCAGCAGAATAGATTAGTTTTCTATTCACCACTTGTTAATATATTGATTTTAAAATATCTACTGACGAATGATAGATGATTAAAATCACTAGTTTAATGTTGCTTGTGTGCTGATTGAATTTTTTTATTCTTCAGCTCATTCAGTTGTAATTACCGTATTTCGGTGGAAACTTAAGTATCTATTTTGTTGACTGGTATTGCTGTAAAGAAAAGGTACTTACTTACTTACAAAATTGCAGAGCAATTCTATGATATAAAATAATTATGAACTAAAGGTGTGATATAATAGAAGGAGAGATTGGTGGGTTATAAGATGCGTAAGTACCTAACTATGAAAAAATGTACAAGTCATTCAACGTAATCGTACGTTAACTAGGTTAATTTAAGGGTTTTAAAACTATATTATTATGTTTCTTTAATTATAATAAGTACTTATTTTATGTGTTTTGAAGGTTTAGGTTGTTGTTGGTTTATTAATAAATAAGTAACAACCATTTGACTTATTAAGCTAAGATTACGATGCCTATTACCTATATAATATCTATGGCATAAGATTAAACTATAAATCTTTATCTCAAGTAAGTACTTTATTGTTTATTCCTATTTTTTTCTTTATTATCTAATCTCCATTACACACACATGCACCCTACTCCTTATGTAAAATATTTTTATCATTAAGTAGGTACTACAAAATATATTCTACAGTGGCAATCTGTTCTGCATATTTTTCAAAAATAATCAATCACCCTGTTGACTTGGTTTCAGAGAAGAGTAGGTAGGTTTTAAACGCACGTAGTCTACGTAGGTATACAAAATGTTTAATTCCATGTATTTGTAATAACGTTGACGTAGAGATGGAATATGCGTGTTTGTTTAATAAATGAGGTACTTATTGAATATTATAATTATGCATTTTGCATCCTTTTATACATTATGTATGAATCATGTATGTTGGGTACATTGACCTACCTACGCTACCTAAAATAGCACCCGGTCTCTGTTACATCGCAATGTACTATGTAGGATAGGTATAATGTACATGTATAAGGAGAGATGTTATTTTATCGTAAGTATTTGTTTATGTGTTTCCAAATGCTTATACTCGTAATGTAAGTATTTGCGGGAAGGTGAATAGGTATGTATCTACAAGTATTTTTTTGCTGACTGTACAGTGTACCCACAACGTGCCTCTTACACTCGACGACCTCATAAAAAACATAGGTTTTCATGCAATTTTTGTATCGCTGCGTAAACACAATAATATTGTTGGTACAAAATAATTAATAAGGTTATTTAAATTAAATCAAAAAGTTTAAGTATATCATTGTGATTTGTGCGTTGCGTTGTGTAAGTTGTGTTATTGTCTGTAGCCACTTTTATTCTTCTTCAATTTTAAATATCCTGTGTGCACTTTTTGCGAGCGTATGTGTTGTAATTTGTGCCCTAAAGTTACGGGAGAATAGCGACAGATTCACCTAGTACTTAGTAGCTACTAAGTACTATTCTGCTGTTATCAACAAAATCATCGAATGAGTTGATTTGGTAAGTACTTACCCACTAATACATTATATTATAGATTATAATTTCAAGTTACAATAGTTAAATAAATAAATAAGTACTCTCTGATTTTTAATTGGAAAGAATTCTGACATTTTATAAGTGATGCTACTAAAAAAGTTCTTTACCGAAAAAATGAAAAATTGCGATCCATTTCTGGGCAATAATTTTTTCTTAATATTTTTATACAAAAAGATAAATCTAAATATTTACTTGCTCAAGTAAACTAATACAAAAATAACAAATATTTCAATATAATAGCTGTTCCCGCGAGCTTCGCTTCGCCTTAATAAGTTTTCCCGTGGGAATTCCGCGATAAAAAGTAACATATGTGTTAATCCAGGGTGTCAGCTAACTTCATTCCAAATTTCATTAAAATCGGTTCAGCCGTTTTGACGTGAAGAAATAACAAACATACATACATACATACATACACATATACACTTACAAACTTTCGCATTTATAATATGAAGTAGGATCACGACTCACGACCCATGTATCGAATTAATTTTAATTGCTTTATTTTATTCTTTAGCATGGCATCACTTCCTACTAAATTCAGGGATAATAAACCTTTTTAATCAATTTCAAAAAAAGATTGTCTATTCGGTAAGTACATATAATATGTTCGGTATGTATGTAAGATTATTGGAACTGCACCATATTGACATATGACAATATACGAGTATTAGGGCTAATAAACAAATATTCAAAATTTTATAAATCTTGGCAGATTACCACAGGGAAATGACTGGGGAAGTATTTGAGGAGTGGTTCATAAAAATGCAAAATGCAACACAACCTACAAAATGGCGGAAGTTAAAAATGAGAAATGGCAAGCATGCATCAGCCACACAATAAAAGAGGAAGATAAGATGTGCACTCTCGACGATTTTATCGACAGAGTTACAGAATCTCTAATAATTAATGTCAGCGATGCTGATGATGAAGATACTGATGATGATGATGATAATAGTGATGATTAGGTAGAGATTTTAATAAACAAATCCAATGGATTTGGACGTATTCCCTCCCAAAGCACGCCACTGGATTGGACAGACTCTGCAGCTGGGTAGAAACAACTTCCAATCAGAGGTCAATAGAAGAATACAATTGGGCTGGGCATCATTTGGCAAACTTCGTCAAGTCTTCTCGTCGCCCATACCACAAAGTCTCAAGACGAAAGTCTTTGATCAGTGTGTCCTACCGGTTATGACCTATGGGGCTAAAACGTGGACACTTACTGTGGGACTGGTTCACAAACTGAAGGTCACTCAGCGAGCTATGGAAAGAGCTATGCTTGGAGCTATGCTTGAAAGATCGCATCCGGAACGAAGTAATCTGACAGAGAACTAAAGTCACCGACATAGCTCACCGAGTTAGTAAGCTTAAGTAGCAATGGGCTGGTCACATCTGTCGAAGAACCGATGACCGATGGGGTAAACGTGTTCTGCTGTCTTACTCCCAGCGATGAGTCGCTGACACAATTTCACCTGTATCGCTAATTTGGTACCACCACCGCACATTTTAGACTCACAGTTTGCTGTGACGTCACGCAAGCCAGTCAGTGCACACAATACAATTTTATAGAGCGACATCTCTTTTTTTTATCCGTATTCAAATACGAACGCAACATCGCCCTGACATCGGCGCGGCTACCGTTTCAAAAATAATTACTAGTTGTTTTTAGATATATTTTCTACGACAGCGATAATTATATAAGATAATTGAGATTATCTTTAATTGTATTTTTCACTGTTTGTAATATATTTAGGTAGGTACGGTAATTATTTCTCACCGTAGGTAAATCCCCTTTTAATTTGGAGCGCCGCACTTAATAAAATGGATACAGGGACTAAAAAAAATATATTATAGTCTCAGATGTCCAGACTCGTATTGAAAAAGTGCCCAGCCCAAAAAGGTTTGTGATCTCTGATTTGTCTAAAATTGATAACTGTCAGAATTCCGTAAGATTACTAATAACAGTGTAAGTAGGTACTTAGGTACTTAGTTACTGAATATTTTCTTAGAGTCATTAGGGTGACTATAAATTATTAAGTCTAGAATATCATCATTATGTGGTCCACGCTGATAAAGTACTTAAGTATACCTACGATTTTTTTAGGATTTATAGGAAGTGTTTGCTTAGACCTAGCCTAAACCTATTCACATATTATTTAGTATTTCTTATGTTATTTATGTACTTATGTCTTATTATAATCTGAAAAAAAGCAAATGAAATATTAATAATTCTCAAAGGTTATAGACATTATGCGTGCTTTGGTTTCGGTAAGTTCAGCTTACAGTGCAATGAAGCCAGCTTGCAATATCCACGTACAAGCAGGGCACAAGCGCAGCCTGTTTGTCCTGCACTCCACTAGTTAGATAGGGCCAGGAGGGTCACTCTCGAAGACGAAAAACTAAGTTTCTGACCACTGCTGCACGAGCCACGACCCTATCCCGCTGTATTAAATATGACGATTGTACCTCAGCTCTCTAATCGTTGCTTTTTCGTCAGTATAGAGTACCCTCCGTCTCTATCGTAATTGCGATCTACGTGGCTGAAAGGACGGTTCAGGCTTCAGGCTGCCATGAAAGAGTCGCGAAGACGCCGGCATCGACCCAGATTCTCACTTGTTTTCAAATCCGTTGAGGATTACAACCTTTGCAGACGGGCTTGTGGAAAAAAACGCTATCGAAGTAGTATTACAGGATTTACAGGATAGTATTAATAGTCTGGGGCAAGCCTGACCCTGAAACCTCTGACAGTGAAATACCTAAACTCGAACTTTATATCCTAACTAATATTATAAATTCGAAAGTAACTGTGTCTGTCAGTCTGTTACTCTTTCACGCCAAAACTGCTGAACGGATTTGAATGAAATTCGGTATACATATGGTCTAGACCCTGATAAAGAACATAGGCTACTTTTTATCCCGGAATTCCAGCGGGAAAACTTTTTAAGGCGAAGCGAAGCTCGCGGGAACAGCAGGTATTTAATAAATAAAGACACTGGTGCCCTTGGATATAAATACTGGGGGGTCACTCTAGTTTACGAAGAATGTAGTTGAAGATCGCTGCCGTTCATAATTAAATAATTACAGATAAGTAGTAGCTAAAGCTAAATAGTGTAGCCTATAAAAATTTGGAACTAACAGTGGGTGCTTACACATTTAACGATACAGATAAGTCACGGCGGATAAGTATAAAAAGCTCCTTTGTAACGCTGCGCCGTCCACAGGATTAGTCACAAGACTCACAACTATGTCGCTGGAACCCATTGTAACACCATGCACGAACCCTTTAGTAAAAACTTTGTATAGTAGTGGGTCGAGCTCACGGATCATAAGTACTTCTCTCGAGCTGTCAAGTTTGTCATAAAATAGTCGAGTTTATTGGTAAGGAAACGTAAAAAATATCGTGTTTGGGACATTTTTGAATTAGTTAGTTCAAATTGCTCCCGCAGCCATATTGTGCGCCACACAGTTCAGTGCACTGTTCAGTTGATAATCACAAAAGTGTTGATAGTATTTATATTAAAAAATATCATATCTATAAGGTGACCTACTTACCCCTGCGCTGATTCTGCTAATCCGGCAGCCAACCTACCTAAGCAGAAAGAGCTGAGTAAAGTGCGACTAGGCTATAAATGAAACTGCGCACTTCTTTCCCAAACAGTCTTCACTGTCCTTTCCAGGCGACATAATATTATAGGAACTTACAGTGTAATTAAGTGACGACGCGACGTGTCGTAGGTAGTGTGGACGCTTAGTGTGAAAGTGTTAAACAATGTGGTTAATCGATTATCTGAATTAGGTATGGAAATAAAAAACAGAACTAAATCGGTACCTGCGGGAATTAATAAGCTTTACATACTTTATAGAGAAAAGAAGCGAATCATGGCTGAGCTAAAAGAACTGGAGGGTGCCACCACCGCCAACATGGCGACAGAGCAACCTCGGCAGAAGAGGAAATATGTCAAGAAACAGAAGATAACTTCATCGTACAAACACCTAATAAGCGATGATGATAAAAAGCTCCTGCAAAGGATTGGTCTGAATCCTTACGAGGTGATATGTGAAAAATTAACAGTCCAAGGAAATGGATCGTTTAATAAACTGAATCGGCAGATGCCATTCGACCCCCGAGGGAGTGCCGAGCCCGTGGGGCCTACGAGAGAGCCTACAAAGATGTCTCACCAACACAAGCATCCTTCAGAAACACAGAGAATGCAAGCACTACAACTCAACTTACTAGTCGTAGATTCCCTGCTTCGGGAAATAGATGAAAACACGTCAACAATCGAGAAAAATCGAATCCTAAACAAACTGCGTCGCCTGAGGAAAAAGTTAGCAGTTATAGAAAATGAAGTAAGGACCAAAGGGATATGGAGTTTGTACAATCAGCTCGCTGAGTTTAAATTGAAGATTATGGACAAGGAAATATTGGTAGATCCACACCAGAACAGATCTAAGATGTGGTACAAGGAAAGATGGAAAGATATGTACGTACTGGGCAGGGTCGACGAATTGCAAACAGAGAGCGAAAGAGTGATAAAAACCCACATGGAAAAGAAGCGATCGAAAAAAACGCGACGAATCGTCAAAAATATAATGGTAACAAAACACTCCTGGCTTCGTTGCGCAATGGATCAGCACGGTGCACGCGGCAGCAAAATTTTTCCGAGTAAGTTGACTTAGCTATAAGTACCTGATTAATCTTACTTAAACAACTTTATAAACTCCACCGGAAACGATAGTTGTTGTAAGTTTGATGTATGCTTAGTGTGTTATGGATGTTTAGTTACCCCCACGATCAAGTCCGCAATAAAGTTTGCAGAATAGCTTGTTTTTTTTTAATTCACAAATTTAAAATAATGGCGATTTTATACCGATTGTAGCCATTTTGAACAATAGAATTATTATACTTATAAGTTTAAAATGTTTAGGTAAGTAGGTAATTAATATTTCAGGATATTATTTTATTACTCCAGCTCCAACATTTAAATATTGTCGATAAAAAAGTTAGAAAACTGACACCACTATCCTGCTAATTTGACGAAAGACAGCTTGATGCTTGATAGTGAGTGGGGTCCCTAGGCAAACACTTGAGCTGAACAAGGATTTGTCACCGTGGAATATCCTGTCAGATTAGTTGTCAGACCTAAATAACCAGCTTACCTAGCACGGGGCTCAAAACGCGCGAAACAGAACTGTCGATCTCGAGGCCGCGCGACGCATGTGAGCGAGCGAGCATCTTGCGCCCCCCGCCCGCCCGTGCTACTAAATATTAATTAGGCAGTTACTACTCAGATTGACAATATACGAACAAGATGGAGAATCAGTGCAAACGAAACGTCTCCACAAATAACACCTCAATTCTACTACTTAAATGCGGAAGTTTATTGCTTTGTTTTTTATATGACACACCACTTTGTAGGTACTAGGTAGTAGGTACGTAATCCGTATTAGTTATAGGTAATACCTACAGTCTACACTCACTGTTCAATTCAATGTTCCATTAACAATAGCACCAAATTCCTCTAAAAGAAAATAGTCTGCAATATTAATGTCGGTACATTTCATAGCACACCAGAATATTACCAACTAAAAACGTAAGTAAGTAAATAATAATATATTGACCAAAACGGTTTGGCAAAACCTCAAATAATTTTTTAAAAAAAAATTGGGGTCATTTGGAGACAACATTTTTAAGTGGAACTTTTTCATCGCTCCTGAGTTTACCTACTATTATATTATTATTATACTGTTTATCGTACATATGGCACCGTTCACATAGTTAACTAAGTAAGTATTACAATAATTTTGTTATCTCCTCCTCTCATCTCATTAGTTAAATGGTATTTGGCAAATAAAAGCATATCTTATTGATAAGTTGATAACAAGTTTGTACTTAGTAGGTCTGAGATAACAAGATAGTATAAATTACCGCTACAGACAGCAACAGCTCATCATTCACATGCGTTGTACTTACAAGTACATTGTTTAAGTCGTTAAGTAGGTAGGTACCTATATTAGTTATCTAGAACGTATGTGTTCCCGTTCCCCCAGCAAAAAAGTATAATTTCTTAGAAAAGTTAGAAAATTAATAAGCACGACAACGAATTATTGTTCTTTAGCTTCAAACCATCTTCAAACGTTTCTCGCCGGCCGACCGGAGTCGTATTCCGTTCCTGCATCATTACCAGCTAAACTTTATTCCATAGGTACTAAAATATAAATAAAAAATTAAATTAAATGCGGACTAATATAATAATATGGAGTTTCCGTTTACGACTGGCTATAAATAAATATAGGTATCTAATGAAAGTACAACAGAACGGGCCTTTTTGGCACAAAGAACATTAATTCCAAACTCCTTTCAAGTGCAAAAAAAATAATAATACATTATGTCACACAGTCTGTCAACTGTCATTGTCTATGAAAAAAAACCTTCAATTTTATTTTGAATTTCAATCTCGAACACAAATTCTTTGCTTTCTTTTGTTTTTAAACAAAAAATGTGATCTTGTCTTGTCAAATTGAGGCAGCGATCGAACCAGTATTGTGGATTGTGGGTCATTCACATTATAGTCCTTCCTTTTCGTTACCTATTGGAAAGACCAGCCCTGATTGAAAAGTGAAATTAACGTATTCTAATGAACATCAACATTACACTATGTGAAAAAGGTCAGTACCCACTGAAATCTCTGTTCTTTTCCACGGCTTGTCATAGTTTTCCTACCTATCTAGTTATTTGCCTACCTATGCACCATAATATGCATATCACCGAAGGTAGACAAAGTAAGTTACCTACCTACACTTACTCAATAGTACCTACTAAGCACTTGTTATTGCTGAAAAGTAGCTAGGAATCTTATTTTTTTTCGAAAAACGGTTAAATTAAAGCCCAACTTGGTCTGACTGACCACAATTTTATTTTCGAGATTTGTAGTGATGAGGCTCAGACCCCAACTATTTGATGATCTGAGTAAGGTAGGTACAGTAAATTGGCAGCAATGTCACTCTTGGTGTGCTTCCTGTGCAGCCTAGTTAGCTAGCTAGTTACCTACTTATTATGATTATTACAGCATTTCAACTATAAAAAGTACCTATTATGCTGAGTTTTATTTATTATTATTACTATTTCACAGCATTATGTTGCCCTTTCACTACACAGCATAATTTGTAGGTCTTTACACAAAACTGAATATAATCTTTCTTGTTGTAAAATGGTTATCTAGTTTATCTTGTGTGTAATACTTAAATGTTTAATGTATATACCTATCTAAAAGCCAAAGTTATTGAGGAGTTTACTTAGTTAGTGATGAGGCAAAAATAAAGTTTATTGTTTATAATAATATGCATAATGTTAAGTAAATTCTAAGGAAAACTATTTGTCATATTTTTATTATACTTACATTAATTGTACAGATTTGAACATTTAACATAACATACTTTATAATGATGTTTAGAAGTTGTAATTTATGTAGTTTTACTAACATAAATGATTAATTAATATAGTTACTTATCTCTTATTGTTAAGACATATTATTATTTCATAGTCCATTAAATAATGTATGTGTCCGAGCCAAAGCCAGTGTCAGCAACTGGGATAAGTAAAATAGTGTAATTGTGAGATGATTATAGGTTTGCACCGTAAAAAATAGCAAATTGTCCTATGAAAGCTTTGACATTATTTAGCAGGCATAAGGATTTGTCAAATGAAACATCAAAGGACTCATGCTATATTTTAAGAAGTAGAATTAATCAAAATAATAATAAAAAAATAATGTTTATGAATGTTTTTCAACCATATAATTATTATATTGATTAATAATTATGTTAAGTTGTACCTATAAAATTGGTTAGTAATAAATTAAGAGTTAATTGTTTTATATGAATTAACTTAAGATATTAAGGTGGGATTTCACAAAATGCCAAGCGTATTTTGCCTGTCAAATGTCTTGTCAGTTAATACAAAATGTATTTAAAATTTTATTTAAATATGTTTAGCGTTTGGTAAAAGTGACCCTAATAAAGTTAGTACGTATAGTTATAAATCTGACTGTATTATTTAATTTAATTTTATTCCTGTCATTTTATTTCATTGTTTAGTACCTACTCATATTATTTCATTTTGGTTATTATTTTACTTTAAGTATATATTATTATATTTTTTGTGACTATATTGTTTACTAACATAGGCTAAGGACACATTGTTACTAACACATTGTATGGATTTAATTATCTGAAAATAAATTGATTGATTGATTGATATTTAACAAAAACTTACTTACTTACCTACTTTAGTACAAATAAAAAACTGAAAATATAAATCATTGTAGTTACAAATTACAAATCTGTATAAAATAAATGTCTGTTTATATCTACTTACACCTATATCCATAACGTTAAATTATAATTTTTATTGTTACAGTAAAAGACAAAATGGTTTGGTGTCCAGATGCACTCATGGAAGACGATGACATGGATGATCCTATTACCCTGGTACCAGATGACATGTCCAAACTGCTTCCTGCTGGCTCAGAGGTTTATTCTCCTTCCAAAACCTTAGGTAAGTTCATTTTTCACTAGTTAGATCCTATGTGATCCTTTCCTAGTATCCTGAATAATTTTAAGACTTGTCAGTAAAATCTCTTTATATTCATTTGTCGATAGGCAATTCGATAGATGGTTCACCGAAATTGGTTTGAGATCCTGATAAGCGCCCCTGTCGGTAACGTTTGGAACTAATAAATCGACAAGGGATAAAATTATTTATGATCTACGGATTGGTATGCGTTTTATATTAGTTTCCAACATTACTGACAGGGGTGCTTATCAAAACATTATTCAGATCCCAATAAACCGTCTATCGAATGACTTATCAACAAGATGACAAATTTAGGCTGTTTTTAACAGCTTGCGGATTTCATCACGCACGCACCCGCGTCTCGCGTGCATATTCCACGCGTTATAATCGCGGGATTAAATTCGCATGCTGTTTAAAACCGCCTTATTCGGGATACGGCCACTGTTATACAATGGAGGATTCGTCATTAATGCGTTATCATCTGATGATTGTATAACAGTGGCCGTATCCCGAATGAATGTGACATTTTGTTGATATGTCTTTCGAAGCGCTGCGTTCATAAGCGTTGCGTTGCGTGCATAAGCGTTAGTCCCGCCCCTAACAATGACCCATCTCACTCTGTTAATATCAAAAATGTGCTAGAGACATACTAAGTACTCGTTTGTTAAAAAAATAGACTAGTGCGTGGGCTGGCGTCTTGGACGCGGACGTAACGGAAATCATCGTGAGGAAACTATAAAATCTAGATTCTAGATGTCATTCAAAAGCGGCGATGCGACTCGCGACCTGTGTGTGCATGTGCTGTGCACTCACAGGTCGCGAGTCGCATCACACGGCGAAAAGTGGGTGGCTCGCATGCGAGTCACCTTTGATTACCTTTTCGCGGTTTATAGTCGTGAGTCGTGAGCGTGAGTATGTACATGTATCTACTCCCGTGCATAGATAGATAGCTGATCTCACTGAGATGATCACAAATTTTGTAGATAAAATAATTCCCACACCCTGTATAGTTTATTATTACCGTATTGTATACTTACATATTTTTATGTTTTTTTACAGATGATACGGGCTTGCTTCATCAGCGTGCTGAAAATAAAGCATCTGAAGAAACAGTTCAACATACGTCGTATGCTGAAAAAAACTTCTTGCTGCCGGTAACATTTTTTGATATTGCTCGTAATGTGCGGCTGTTAACGGAATGTCGACCTCTTACTGTACAAATGGTCGACTATGTAAAAAATCCTCAATGTATGAAAAAACAAGTAAGCAAGATCATTTGCTCCACTAGACAGATAGCGCCGTATAAAAATAATAATGCCCTACAAGATCTTGTCCATGGTGAGATGTCCACAAAGTCATCATTTGACTGCGATTTGACTGACCCATGCAAGATTTCTCCCATAGAAGTCAGTACAAAGAACCCTGAAGAGTACCAGCATATAACAAGCACAACTCAGCCATTGAATGAAATCAATAATGATTATAAAACACCAGGAAATTTCAATCTACGAAGTAAAATCCAGAAAAGAAAACCTGGACCAAAACGATTCACTCACGTAGATTTTAAAAAGAATCAGGGTCTAGTCGGTTTAAAAATAATTAGAAAAAGTGAATTAAGTATTCAACAAGTGAATCCCACGGTAACACGTGTTGGTACTGCAAGTAGCTGCGGGACCGAAAACAACTACGTAAAACAAAATTGTAATATTGGACCTACTAACCCAACTGCTAATAAGGATATGCCTAGTTTAGACGGTAATATCACATCAGATTCTTTTCTGGGACGCGAAAATGTGCAAAAACATGATAAACAGTCAACACCGTCATTCTTAAATGTAAATCCTGCAAACCAGCTGAAAGAAAATGTAAGTCTAAGTATTAAAAAAATTACGAGTCACTCCGGAACTCAAAAAGCTCAATCAATAAAATGGAAAGGCCAGTTTAAAGAAGGTACGAGTTATCCATCATTTATTAAAGTTCTTAACAAGGAAACAAATGAACTCAAAAATTATATCGACGACCCAAATAAAAGTGTAAAACAGAAAGTTGCTAGAAAAATTAAAAACATGAAGGGACTCATTCATGTTCATGGAGATGTTTTTAACACAAAAAATACTAAAAATGTTAAAATTAAAAACAGCGGTGCTCTCAAAAATATGTCTAACCCGATAACCATAAAAGAAAAACCTAAAAGTAAAATTGATAGACATAAGAATGTTGGTGAGAGTAATAAAAATACACAAAAAAATAAAAAGCCACCACAAATCAATAGAAATTTTAACTGTACCGTTTCAAATGACAATGATAATACGTTGCCAGCTAAGATAGTTCCGGCACATACATCATATCCGCCTGGTTTGTCAAATGTAGATATTGGTAGTATAAATAATAATAGATCTGCCGTAATAGTCCCCAATCCACAGATGAATGATTCTCCGGCCGATACTGAGAAGTGTAATAGAATAGCTCTCAATAATAACAAAGACTTTTCTCAAGCACGTGCGGCAGAAGCGTCTGAACATTGTGCTCCCTTTAGTCAAGTGCCTGATACATCTCATAATAGTTTTTCTCTCAAACGAAAGTCCCAATGTCAAGATTATACTTCCTCAGCGAAAGGTGCTATTTCAAAAATAGGCAATAATTGTGGTCTCCTAACAGTCCTCTCACAAAAAGATTTACCCAAAATGGGAGAAACTGATAGTATAAATGGTAATGCTAACAATGTGGCAAAGCTATGTGAACTAAAAATTAAAACAGTTTCGCAGATAAATTATAAAATTGCCAAAGATTTATATAATCAAACTTCTCATAACATTATACAAACTAAAGAAGTTGTAACTCCGAACATGAAAACCAAAGGAGAGGCAAAAAATGAAGTAAAATCTGTCGTTAAACCCTGTCAGAACATGAATCCTGAGTCTCATGCTTCTACCGCTCAAGAAAGTGTAACGGTGGTTGGCAAACCTATTCAAAGTGTAACACGAGTTTACAATAAAGTAAATCCTCATCCAGATCCTAAACAGTATGTATCATTTAATGTCGCACCATTTCAATCACATTCTGAGTCAAACCGGGAACTTATAAACATGGGACCTTTGCCTACAACGACTGCAGGTATTTCTGAACAATCAATACCTAAAGTGGAACGTAATGATGGTCAGTTACGATCTCACAACAACGCACATCCCTCGTATATTCCAAATTATGAGACTCCAACTCAATTTGGTAATGTTAATATTTTAAATCCGAACTATGTAATGCCTGAGAGCAATCAAAAAGAGTATTTCGCTAATAAGGTCCATTATTATGAGAATACAAATTCAAATGCAATACCACCTTATCAAATGCGTACTGAACAATTTCCTTTGCAACATTATGGAAACTATAATTATCCTGAATGGACACATCGTTTTGAAGAAAATTTTGCCAATACCACATGGCAGCAGCCACAGTTGGCTTACAGCGCGAATGCAGTGGTAAACCCAGCCGAACGATTCAATAACGATTACATGAATCAGGGAAACATGAACTACTGTCAGCCACAGTTTTACGATAGTCGTTTTTTGCCGCCGCCGCCGCCGCCTCCACTATTGCCGCCGCCGCCGCCGCCACCGCCACCACAGCCCAAGCTCAACACAGTACCAGTTCCAAGACGTGCAAACATTATTAATCTAATAGATGTGCAAAGCATCAGTAATGAAAAAACGCAAAAGCCTGAAAAAAATAACGTAAATAAAGGAACTTTACCTCAGCCTAATTTTCCTTCTAAAGAGATGAACAAGATTGTGGTAATAGGTAAAAACAAATCGCATAAAGAAATAAGTGTTCCAAAACACTCGCCCTGTGAAGTAAAAAGAAATTCAAGTGGAGATTGTACAACTGCCGGCCAAAACCTACGTAAAGTCTGTGGCTTCGATGAAATAAAACCAACTTCGGCCGTACCTAAAAAATACTCACCGCCTATATTGCCAATACCATCGGTACAAAAATCTATGGAAATATTATCGTTGTTACATAGTTTGACAAACAATTTTCAAAATAATGATGCATTCAGATCGCAAGTAAGTCCCAAAATTAATCAAACAAATCCACAGGGTAATAAAAGTACAAAACAAAGCAGTGTTGTAAAAGTTACCTCAGAACCGGTAAAAGAAAAAACCAAAATGCGTGAATCTTTGAAAGATGTTAAAAAAATATCCTTAGACGAGTATAAAAAGAGGGCAAAAAATTATAAATTTATCGATTTAACTGGTGATGATGAGACCACGATGAAAAACTCACCAATTAAAAAAGTATACGCGACGAATAATAATAATAAGCGCCAAAGCGTAGATTCTCAAGATTTAGGCTATGATTCTGATAGTACTATTAAGTTATGAATGGCTTACCATGACACGATGATAGTTAGATAGAATAAAATTTGTTATACATATAAAATATTTTATGTCTGTTAGCTTTTTGTATTAGCCAGATAAACATTAATCTGTGAAGGTTTTTAATTTAATGTTAATGACGATGTAACTGCATCTAGTTTCGAATGAAACAAACTTACTGACATTATCATCCAATCCAACCATACAACAATTAAATAGAGTGGGACTTTGTGTTTTAGATATTGTTATTGATATACTAGACAAGCTCTATTAATTATGTATCCTCCTATCATACATCTGTCTTGGACTTAGTGATTGTCAGCTTATTGTATAGGGTAAAGGCGGGATAGATGCGCCAGTAGGATAGGTTACAAAACAACCGTATAACTAAAAACCGCAAGCACCCAGCACCTCGGGAAGCCAGGCGCCCCGTCGGGTGCTGACGTCGCGTTTCGCTCGTATGTGAATTCATCTCCCATACATCTGTCTTGGACTTAGTGATTGTCAGCTTATTGTATAGGTACTTACTCCGAAAGTATTATAAACTTGACTCATTTCTGTATTTTAAGAATTTATCGAATTTGACATTACAGTACAATTTTATAAAACAGCTTTAAACGAGCAAGTTGAATATGTACCATAAATTACCTAACTCGTTGTTCTATAGTAATATTAATATTCATAAGGGCAGATTTTTCAATGGTCATACGAGTATAAATGTCACCTGTCGAATAAAATTGTTGCTGTCACTTTCTGATACAAACATTCAGATGCGACAGTATGAGAATGATTCTCAGATAACTTTTATCTGGCTATTGAAAAATATGCCCTAAATGTTAATAAATGCAAGCAGTTGTGTTTTTTCTAGAATTTTTGTTAAGTTTCATTTACTGCTCACTCATTTACTCTTTTGAAGTCAGCATGTTATTGAATTTTATGTTTTCTTTATCTATATCTACACATAATGTACTATGCATGTAACTATGGAAGAACATAAGTAAATTTTCTTACCTAATTTATATTACTTACCAAAAAGTGAGAATACAAAATGTTTATCATGCTTATTTTATTTTAAGAAAAGTAATTTTGATATTTTTAAGATATACTTACTTCAGAGTTTTTAAAAACGGATGTGAATATAAGTTATGATCTTCTTTCAATTAGTGACGCTAGCATGACATATCCTTAGCCGTAACTAGTAGGTAGGTATGGATGATATTAAAACTGTTTATATATTTTTTGACTTTGCCAATAATATGACAAGTGTACACGACAAAAATAATTTGTTATTGTTATGGTTATGCATTGTATCTTTTTTTGACTAGTTCTAAGAAATTTCCATGTCACATAATATGGTATGGATTTAGTAAGTTAATTTGTTAAAATACCCAGTGCGGTAAGCTATTTACCAAATGTTACATACTTTATTTTTATATTAAAACTAGTATTTCTGTTAATGGTTTTTTTTACTATAAACAAACCCTACCGATTATTTTTATATTTTGAATATTTTTTTAGCTGGGATGTGCCTTTTATGCATTCTATGTGTAGTCTAGTAGTCTTGGCCAGAATAGGTCTCATGACCGTGCTCAATTTAGAATTTCGCCCTCAGAATAGCTCCCACTGGACATTGTTAGGTCATTTTCTCTAGAGTATATTAGATAGACTAGATTCGATAACTGTCAATATTATGAAAATAAAAACTATTCATCCTACCCCCGCAGCAGTAGTCACCGTTGAGTCGTTGCCCTAATATAAACTATATTGAAAAAAAGAGTAAAATATCCAGCCAGCCAGTCACATGTTATGTCTAAGTATATCACGATTTCACTTAAACTATGATACATTTGTAAGGATAATGCACACGCCCGTGCGCGCGCGAGAGCCGAATATTAATGCAGACTTCCAACTATAATTTTTAACCCGCAACTTGCGCGATCTTCGCTAACTTCTCGGCGGAACTTGGGAAGACAAATTGTCCACCTCCTGCGCCATTTGTTTAAGCTTGAGCCGCTATCATTCGGTTTTTTTATAAAGCTTATTTTAAGTTTCGGGATTCGAGCATGTCAACAAAACATACTTATAATGCTGTAGATATTACCTATAATATTAATTATCTACTTTGCCGCCGCCGTTTATATACAAAAGGTGCTATAGATAGTAACTAATATTATTATTAATTATCTACTTATGTGTGCCGCCGCCGTTTATATACCTACAAAAGCTCTAGTTAGCCGGAATAAATCTAATGGATTACACGTGATTACACTTAGCTCGCCCGAATATGAGTCGTAGGGGCTTAGGGATTCAACTAATGTGTGACAAATATGCCTGTGGGATGCGCCGCTGAATCTTAGATGAAGGGAAATATGCCTTAGTTTAGAAAGGAATTCTGTTAGCATTTTCGTCAGTAGGTAAGTAGGTACAGACAGACTTGGCTAGACTCTTGTGACTAGGCTAGGTCGTGCCTCCTTGAAGAGCTACGTCTGTCTACGGCTAGGAGTAAGACGGATTCTTATTTTATTCCGTTTTCATATTATAGTTAGTTACTTACCTGAATTTATTTAATTTTAAAACGTTATGGGACTTTTCTATATAATACTTATCTTTATGTCTCGAAAGACCTCTTCCTATTTATCATGACTCGCAGCGAAAACGGACAGAAATTGATTAAAATAATTAAAGTTGACAAACATTTCCCACAATACAGTGAAAAAGACCCTCCGGTATGAATGGAAATAAATTCTGTGTTTGAAAAAAGGGATGTAAAGTTTTGACCTCGCATACGAAATTATTTTAGAGTAGGTAGTTCAGAAACAAAGCGCGGTTTCATACTTTTCAGCGGACGGGTCGGCGACGAATGAAAAATGTGGGGCCGCGGTCCGCTCCCCTTGCATCCTGCCACAAAATAATAATAACTCTACTAGATCCTGCGTAGGTAATGGACCCTTAAAAAGTTTTTAAAATTTAAATGGGACCACCTTTTCAGCAGAGATACCTATGTGTAAACATTATTACTTACATAAAACATACCTACATACAGATGAATTGAGAACCTCCTCCGTATTTCGAAGTCGGTTAATAAAAGTCTGTTTTTTTATCTCAGACACTAAATTGACAGATTCTGAACGGTTAATCAACACTCGATTGTCCCACGATTAAGTGACGTAGGTACTTGTACTTATCGTTCTATTGGCGGGACAATCGACTGTAGATGAACCGTTCAGAATCTGTCAATTTAGTAGGTATCTGAGATTAAAAAACAGACTTTAGTACAAAGTGGAGCACGCCGGCAGCGCGGCTGTAATATCGCGCAGGAAGCGGCGTCACCGTCACAAAGAATGGCTGATGAAGTTGTACTAAAGGATTCAAAAACTAGCTTTCCGTATTCATGGTATGCTGAAATGTCCCGTTACGGGGCAGTCCAGGGTTTTGTTATTGTATTTTTTAGTATAAGTACTGACAGAGTTTTAACGACTGTCATGCGGTTTTTGTAACGTTCAGTTTTTACATTAATTTGGTTAGTCATTGGAAACATAACCTAGAGGTTGGCTGCACTGCCTGGATGACAAGGCTGAATTCGCCCCTCACTCCACAATCCACAATATGATCACATCACGGAACCATCCATTCCATTATTGATTAATTTTCTTAAACTACTTACACCTACATATAAAATAATATGTTCATCATACTGCAGCAACCGGTATTCACATACAAAATTGGTTCTCGCTGGAAGATGTTGCAGCATCCATCTTATTTGATCTCCCAAGTTATTGAGTTCACTTCCGCTCTGGACTTCCACCGTTGTTGGCGTGTTACTTACTGAATAAAGACCGTGAATTTGTTTGGCCACGGAGCAGGCGATCTACGTCATTGCTATACTTACCATGCCTTTACAGGGTGTTGCAAAAAGGGTAATTATTATTGACCGATATTTCAGGTTCTACAATTGCTGATCTTATTTGAGAAAGAGAAAATGAGCTACGTCAATATCTTAATTACTTAAAATCATAGATGTCTGAAGACTTTTAAGGATGAGTCCACATTTCTCTAGCTTCTTCCTGCAGATTCTAGCCTCATCGGAAATCATCATGTTCACTAGTTTGGACTCCAATAGGTATTCTTATAACTTATTACGTCATGATCTCAGAATAGAAGGGATGTGACCTAGTAAGGCCAGTAGCAGTGGCTAGACTTTTTGTGGCTAGCATTCTAACTAGACCAGAAAGCTGCTGGTTGCTGGTGATGACCATGATTCTACAGGGTGTTGCAAAAAGGGTATACTAAGCCGAAACCTACATGTGCAGCATGGTATATCGAAGCCTGAAACTGAAATCAGAATTTGAAAATTCGCGAAAAAAAAAAAAAAACCATAGAAACTTTGTTGGTCACGTGACTTTTTACTATGGAAAATGTCAATTTTTTTTCGCGAATTTCCAAATTCTGATTTCAGTTTCGGGCTTAGATATACCATGCTGAACATGTAGGTTTCGGCTTAGTATACCAATTTTGCAACATCCTGTATAATAAAGTCGTTACCATAGTGATAATAGTACCTCTCTCCTAGCCCGACGCTGCCTCACGCTCCGGTGAACTTCAGTGCATAATCGCACCGGACAACACTTTGATAACTTGGAATGGTGCTAAGTTCCCGACTTACGGAAACTAACACCATAAACATATTTCATAGGCTTTTACAACCGCCGCCGCTGTCGCTGCGTGTTCATATGGCTACACTGTCGGATGCTACCCAACTTTTGTAATTTATCGTCCGTTCAATATGAAAAACTTAGTTCTTTGAGTGCATTAGGTGTAGGCACCTCTACTTTAATGTTCTCAGATTAGGATATTTATTTACAGGCAACTGTTTTGTAGGGTAATATTATTGTAATGATTAAATTGCTTACCTAATTGGGTAGGTTCTAATAACAATGGTGCCTGAATTAGCATGATTATCATTTTGTATTTGTATCTACTTTGACTTTTTGGAAAGGATAAGTAAATAAGAGCGTGACATTACGTAAGTAGGCACGTTTCTTACGATAATACTAAAGTCAAGGTTTTATGTAGACCCTTGGTCGGCTCCTTAATCGAAACAAACACAGAATCATTGTTTCAGGACGACCCAGAATAATAAAATATGCAAGTCATTGTCTTACTTACTGAAACGGAAAAATATTATACTTATGTAGAATAGTGTTGTCTTCTTTTTCACTTAAGTAGGTGTACCTCTCTACCACTTACCAGCTTTTTCTGCTAGTTTCGTATCATATCTAACTAACTACATATATCTAGGCTCGTTTCGTAAAACTTTATTTAGGTAAGTATACTTAATAACCATAATAATATGAAAAATATCATTAGAATACACTAACATATCAGACAGTAGGTAGTATATAATAAAATTCCAACTTGAAATAGATTAACGAGCGGCGAGCGGATAAGATAAGTTATTCTTCGGCGGATTCGGTGGTCATATTGAGATGCACCGGGCGTAGGCGCGGGCACCGGGAGGCCACTCTACCTTACAAAAAGCTAACCCCCAAATTCATAGAGCTTTTTGACACTTTACAATAGGTTTAAAATTGACGTTGTGAATTGTGATATACATATTTCAACTTTTTGACTTTCGTAAAGAGTCGAAACCTTGTTGTATACAATACGGTCTATGAATTTAAGGGTCCACGACTCTACAGTAAAACTATAAAGTCCTGAAAACGGTAGTATTATGACCATATTTATTCGATGTGCTTATTATATTTATTAAAGGACAAATCCGTTCAAAATCCATAACCGAATGGTATTTTATTTTTAAAATGTATGTAAATGTAAGTAAATAACTGATAATGATAAAAAGTCTTTGAAAAGTCGCACTCTTTAATGTCAGGACTTTATAGTTGGACTGTACCTCGTTGCATTCAACAATAGACATTCCAATAGTTGTATTTTATAAACTAGAGCAGCCCTCCAAGCCGGCGAATGACAAAATGCAGTGATCAGTATGCCGCGGCCGCCGCACCGCGAATATCATACTCACCATCCAACTTCCTGTTCACATTCTGTGGAATATCTTGTTCTAACTTTCTGAGAGAAAAAGGAGAAATGGTGTGGAGGATGATCAGTAGATAGGTGAGGATGATATGGTTTTCTCTCTCTGTCTGTGGCAACGTAGTTACAAAATGTTAATTGTGTATATCGTATATCTGTTAGCCTTTATTTCCAAAGAAGTGGCTGACCGTTATTAACCGACTTCAAAAAAAGAAGGAGGTTCTCAAATCCGATTATTACTCCGCCGTTTATGAACCGATTTTGAAAAACCTTTTTTTTGTATTGGGTTGAGCTCCCAACTGGTCCCATTTTTTTCAGAATTTTATCTCACCCCCAAGGGTGGGTAAAGGGGTAAAAACAGGGTATGAATTTCCATTTTGGGCACATATTAACCGATTCTAATGAAATTAAGAAAGTAAATAGAGTTCTTATAACAAAAAAATATGATGGTGACCTTGAGCTGATCTGATGATGTAAACGGAAGGCAGTCAGGGGAACTCCTCAACGGTATATAGCAACTACTTCGTGTTTAGGCTTGAATGATTCGTATTGATTAGTAGGACTTTTTGGTATCATTTGCACCTTACTTTTAATTGAAAATTATTGCAAATAAACTAAAAACTATAAAATAAAATAATAAGTAAAAAAATTAAAAAAAACGACTTCAAAAAACCACTAAAATGTAAGAAATAATTTAAGGTTTACACAAATTGTACTCGTATGTGACAGTACAAATATACTCGGTACGGTCGGTTTTTGTTATAAAAAATTTACTAATGTATTAAGCACCTAGTAGTTTGTATTTTCCATTCTTCTCTCTCGGTGTATAATCCTTCTACACCATAGAAGCATAGAACAATGCAGACTCAAGTTTTGAAAAAAAATACGAAAAATATAACTAGCAGTTAGAAAATATTTTGTATTTTAATGCGCCCTTGACCGGATATAATAAAGAAGCTTTATGAAGATTCCAAATGTGAATTTTTGGGCTCCCGGCCGGCTAAAGGAAAACAAACAAAATCAACAATGATTTATTTTTACATAATTTTGTTTGAATTTATAAATAAAATTGTATTTTATTTACCTGGCGGATACTACGGTAAAAATAAATGTGAAGCCATAGCAAGGTAGTTAAGTAGGTATTCTATTATATTCTAGGTTGATAGGTAAGTTTTTGGATTTGTTATGTTTTTGAAGATTTGGCCAGGCCTATGTCCAGCCAGCAGTGGACGATTAAGTACGAACTAAATAATGATACTGACTATAACATACACTCACGAGCAATTAAAAAGTTTCAGTGACGTATGTAAATAGATTAGGTATCATTTTATATAATTGTTTTTTTTCCTTTTATAAGTTATGTTTGTAAGTTTTTGCACTTACCCCTTTTCTTTTGTATAATTTCTCTCCTCCGAGGTAGTCTGGAAGAAACTACTGTTAGTAGTAAGGCCGCCATTTGTACCGTCTATGTTGTGCATATTCTATTGTAATTTCTGTGTTTGTGTGCAATAAAGAATTATCTATCTATCTATCTATGGTGTTCCATAGGCAAGGTGGAACTTTTTCATTAGACACACGTCGATACAAACTGACTGTTGAAAACGGGACGCCATACACAGATGGGTAGACTCCAGACACTAGACACACAAATGCACACGCCAATTTTTTTCCTATCAACACACAGGATAAGCGGAAGGTAAGGTAGAAAGTTCTACAAGTACCTATACTGCATCCAATTTTACAATCAAACACTAATCAATAATTACCAACCGCCATGTAGAGGTAGTTTAAAATGATCTACTTAGATAGATAGAATATTCTTTATTTGTACACACACATAAAAGAAACTTACATAACTTCTACTTACTTACCAGAATCAACCAAACAGGCTGGCGCTAGCCGTATCGGTTCGTACTCGAATCGGGTGTATACGGCATCGGGATACATACTCAGTGGTTGGTAGAGCCAAAACCCGTTAAAATAGTATAAATTAAAAAAAAAAAAACACGCACTCACGCCTTGTACTAATGTACTCCCTTGCAGGGTAGGCAGAGGTGCATTGCTGCGCCCACTTTTCGCCAGAGTGTTATGTTAGTCCCAATGTAATAGGGGGCGAGCCTATTGCCATTTTACGGGCACATCCAAGACCCGAGAACAAATATCTGTGTTTAAACAAATATCTGCCCCAGCCGGGAATCGAGCCCGGGACCATCGGCTCAGTAGTCAGGGTCACTAACCATTACGCCATTCGGTCGTCATATAAATTTATAAATATTAAATATGTTAATAAACCAAAAACGATTTTACTTAGAACGGTGTAACGGGCGACCATATTAATGAGGGACGAGGAAATTAAATAAAGCTCGTCGGAATGATTTAGCACCAAAACGATGTCCTCTTACTTGGGTAATTAAAAATATGACACGAATATGAACCAAAACAATATATAAACTGGATAAAATATGATGACATGAAATTATAATACCTGTAAGTATAAAAATCATAGCTTTATCTACTTTTGTATTGTAATAATACCTAACTATAAGTCCGTATACATACTCCTGTTTAGGTTTAAATATTTCCTGTTTTATTTAGAGATACTCGTATAGACAAAATTCCCACCATCTATATTATGTTTCTATGAATAACTGTAGCCATAATTTGAACCATAGATAAACGTGTTCCCCTGAAGCTCGTGGATTTACCCATTATGTATTGATTTTCGTAATTTTCATATTCATCGCGCGTCCGAAATTCAAATCGAATCGATTCCTCTCGACAGCTACTTGTTCCGAGTCAAACTCGCAACTCGGAAGCGGCCTAACAATTTATTACCCTTTTTGTATCAGATATCCTGCCATTTATAAACCCGAAAAGGAACCGTATCAGCCTGAAACATTTTCATATTTTTCATCCGGCGCAAATATAGGAAGCCACACATATAGATATGGAAATGAAAAATGGATCGTGTGATACAAATCGGCACATACATCTTTGTGCCAAGTCTCCTACGGATATGGATGGGGAACATTCATACATATTCCACATGTAGGTACTGCACTTGGACTTGGTGCCAAGTGCTGCGCTTATGTAAGGCGGTGAGACGCCAAAACTCCCCTATCAGTGATGCATCTCCGCTCACGGTGCCTGTTAATAATGCTGAGTATAGAAACTTGCAGGCAACGATATTTTAATACCAACTTGATGGAGTGTCAGTGCAAAAGAAACGTCTCGACAAATAACACCCCACTTTACCACTGAGCTCTTATATTGAATTAGTTCGGTAGTCACAAATTGAAGATTCCATTTCATTGGTACAATGGTTGTCATTAGGTCGGTTAGAAGTCGGTTTACTTACCAGTAAACAATACGCGGACAGTATTTTCTTTATTTTTGTATGTGACACACCATCTTTTCGTTTATTGTCAATCTAAGCTTGCCGGATCTGCGGAACGATCCTGTACAGTACTGTACGATGCTCATTGGCTTGGTTCTTAGCCTTTGACTATTGAACCGTTCTTAGCGTGGCGGCTGCGAGGTCACTGTCGGTTCGGAAACCGGGTCTCGTGTGTCGCATATTTGCAATCCTCAACGGTTATTACCTAATATAATATGAAATATCTAATATTGTTCATAATAATTATAACACTAACATTTATCTAATATATTATGTTTAGATAAACAAACTAATACCTATATACAGGGTGTTGCAAAAAGGGTATACTAAGCCGAAACCTACATGTGCAGCATGTTATATCTATAAGCCCGAAACTGAAATCAGAATTTCAAAATTCGCGAAAAAAATATATCATTTTCCACAGAAACTTTGTTGGTCACGTGACTTTTGACTATGGAAAATAATATTTTTTTTCGCGAATTTCCAAATTCTGATTTCAGTTTCGGGCTTAGATATACCATGCTGCACATGTAGGTTTCGGCTTAGTATACCAATTTTGCAACACTCTGTAGATAGACATCTTCTCTTTTTCATACCAACAGTTTCTTTTCCATATTGTGAATATTATTTTATAAGGTTGACTTTACCTACTCATTTGTTTGAAATACAAATTTTTAAAATATAAATTTAAAAAAATCTTTCGATAAGGGTATTGTTATTTTTATTAAAAATTGCTGCAAAATAGGATAAGTGTCCCACTAAACGCTTTTGGATACGCTCTGGCAATATGGGTTGAGTAGTGGAAACGCCATACTACAGTACAATACTCTAACAACACACTCCTAAAATCTAAATAAGAAATAAATAATATGTGGGGACATCTCACACACGGCCTTCCGACCCCAAGCTAGGCAGAGCCTGTAATAATGTTGTGTAATGGTGTATCGATCGGACCCACGATATATATACGATAAATACATAGTTAAATTAAATTCGTATCCCACCAAAAACATTAAATGTAAAAAATGCCAAGTCTCTCGATGCAGTCTTCCCATCGTAAAAAGTTATGAGATCTCATAGAAGCCAAGTCCTATTCAAATTATTTTGTAGTTATAAATCAACAATTAGTACGACTCACATACTCTAATACAGTAATTAAGAATACTAACTGGGGATCTCATTTTTTTTTGTAAGTGTTGAAAGTACTACTACCGCGATGTAGAATAATAAATAAATATGTGGGGACATCTCACACACGGCCATCCGACCCCAAGCTAGGCAGAACCTGTGTTATGGGTGTCGGACAGCTGATATATCTACACAAATTCATAGATAGATAGATAAATATCAACACCCAAGACACGAGTACAAATATTTGTCTTTAAACAAATATCTGCCCCAGCCGGGAATCGAACCCGGGACCTTCGGCTCAGTAGTCAGGATCACCAACCACTACGCCATTCGGTCAGAATGCATCCGGCAATGCCATACATAGAACAACGCGGACTCGGGTGTACCCTCGGGAAGCGAACTACAAAGCAAAACGTGAGTAAGTATAGGTGTTTGTGTACTGTGTTGCTACTTCTTACTGCTACTGGTCTGGATGCCATGGGTCTCATCCGTCACGATGGATTCTCGGCACTTCCAGTCTAGTAGGTAGTCATCACGAGCTTCAATCACCACGTCATCACGGTCAGACACGCCAAAATCGAGGGCCACGTAATGCAATATACGGCACGCTGTACTTAATAGATTTTGCACACTGAACAGTTGTATAATGGTCTTGCTCCAGACAGCGCCATCGATTTTCAATCACACACATCACAACCCTACATTTCCCATGAATTTTTGTAAATTTTGCCTCTGGGCTACCCTCCTCATCTACGTTTCTTGCTGCGTGTAATAAATACTAGTTTAGTTTAGTAGGGTATCTACGTGGTCGTAGCATATTGGTAATGAATAAAAAAAACGAAAACCAAAAGAAATAAATGCTCAATCTTACTTCCATTTTAAATAGTTGTCACTGAATAATTTGCAGTGAGAAAATCTTCGAGTAAACTCACGATACGATATGTCAAAATCAAATTCATGCTACCATTTCCTATACAAACCGCAAAATAATTCACGTTACCAAACACGTTAACTACACGACGAAAAATTCCTGCTGCCGATTTTAGTTCTGCTACTGACCACCAGGGGCGCGGTTCATATTTCCATACAAAACTTATCGTGTAGATTTACTTCACGTCCTCGACGAAAATTCGTGCTAAGGGCTCTGAGGCTTTATTTAGGATTTTGAATTTTCAAGATAATATACATTTATTATCGCACATGCACAAAAATGAGTTTTTAACGCCATCTACTTTGAGTAACGAAAACCAATTTTTTTTCCTCGCCATCATAAATTAGAAAGAGTGAGCTTTAGGTCAAGAGGTGATTCCGAACTAAGTGCGAGAGCGCGGCTGGCCCTAAAGCCGGATACAGACGAGTGTAACGTGTATTTAATTAATGTAACATTACTAAAATCACGTGTAATTTTCCTTCATCAGTGTGGACGGCACATGAACTCAAACGAACGAGCACGAGTGTTAAATTCTCGTATTTCTCGTAGTGATGTCCACAGTTACAATTAGTGTTATTTATATTACACGGGTAATTTTACCTTTAATTACACGTTTCACTCGTCTGAAATCTGTATTGGGCCCGGCTATCTTAAGTACCGCAGAATTTAAATTTATGCAATTTGGCTATTTTTAATTATTTGTCAGAAGATCTGAATAATAGGTGACCATCGCGCACAATACAACGACATCCGCAGAACTAAACATGATCCGCGACATCGTCATTCAAAAATATTTTTCGTTTATTGTTTACATATAAACATTCTGTTAAAATAAATATACTGTAGAAACCTCTAATACTTTGACAAAAACACAACCATACCGCGATGTAGAAACCGATAGTAGCGCGCCATCTGTCCGTAAGTCATAGAACTTATGATTTTATACGAAAATCACGCCTTCATCTCAGGCACTACTCAGACGAGTGTAACTGACATCCACAGGTAGAATTCGTGTTATATTATTACACGGGTAATTTTACATTACACGTTTCACTCGTCTGGATTAGGGGTGATCGTTAATGGTTTAATTAATTAATTTATTACATTAATTATATTTATTACTAGTTACTACATTGACACAGTTTCATAAAAAAATGATATTTTTAATTTATAAAGTTCGTTAATTTACAGACCGTCCGTATTTGACTTGCAACGCCCTCTATGATTTTCGATGAGAACAAATTGATCGTAGTATTACCTTGATTGACTCGCCCGCCGTTGCGTTTCAATTCAAAACGCAATTTTCGTTATATTTTTTCTAGTCAAAAAAAGCCTTTACATAGACTCCAAAAAAATACACGTGATCCAAGGGGGGCGAGGGGGATTTGGTCCCAAACCTCACCAAATATCACCAGGGGGGAGGGGGGGGGGTCAAAAAATGAGGAAAACGACCTCACGTGATTAATGGACGGCCCCTGTACCATTCTTCGTAAAGTTAAACGTAAACAATTGTATTGTACTAGATATACACTGCCGGGCAATGAAATAGTTCCACCCACAAAATGCCGACAAACACCTTAATATCTCTTAAGATATAGAACCTAGCTTCATGAATTCAAAAGTTTAATGAAATATAGTTTATTATGCAAACCTTTTTAAATGTAAACTCTTTTTAATAGTGTTCTTTTCGAAGCCATGGATAAAAAAAGATAAAAAGGAAAAATTTCGGGTTTGAAAATTTAGGAAAACATTTGTTTCGTTTTGAGTTTTTCTTTTTATTCATTATTTTTTTTTTGTCGTTGTGAAAGAATTATAAAATTGTAAAGTTTTACGGCTCTCGTACCCATAAACCATGCCTGTATCACGCGAGGATTGTGCAAGAATCATCACCATGGTGGAAATGGGAACAAGCCAAAGAAATGCACCCAGAATAATGGGTGTGACTCATACTACTGTACGACGAGAGATCTAAAGGTTTAGGGAGACTGGATTAAACCTGAGAAGACCAGGTACAGGCAAGCCAAGGTACACAACAGTCCGAAAAGATCGATTAATTGCGGAAATCATGTTAAGAAATCGACATCAGATGGGAGTAGCCGTTCAGCAACAACTTCTACAAGTTCGAAGGGAGCCAATAAACGAGTGGACAGTCAGGAGACGTCTTGCCAAAGGAAATTAAAGCTTTACAGGCCAGCAATTGGCCCAAAACTGGAACGGTATCATAAAGTTGCCCGATTGCGATACGTCCGTGATCATACAGAATGGGGTGAGGACGAATGGGGCAGCGTGATGTTCTCAGATGAGCCACAATTTATGCTGTACCATCATGATGGGAGGAAAAAAGTATACCGACAACTAGGAGAATATTTTTCACAAGTATATTTTGAAGAAAAAGTGGCACACGGCGGAGGCAGCTTTCACGTGTGGGCGGGTATCTCTGCAGAGGGTCGAACAGCGTTAGTTCCAATCGAAAACGGGAACCTAACTACTGTGAGATACATCAATGAGGTCCTCAATGAACATGGTGGTCCGTTTTTGGCCAATATGGGCGAGAATGCCATGTTCATGCACGATAATGCACGGGCGCACACTACTCAAGTTGTAAATGAGTATCTTCATGACGTAGGAATCTACAAAATTTTGTGGCCAGCAAGGAGCCCCGATTTGAATCCCATTGAGCATGCTGGGGACGAGCTTAGCTGACGTGTGAGAGACCGAGTTCCACTTCCAATTACACTTCGTGGCTTGAAAGACGCGCTCATCAAAGAATGGGAGAACATCCCTCAGCATGGGCTGAAGAATTTGGTATTCAGCATGCTCAATCGCGTAGTAGCTGTATTGAGAGCACATGGAGGAAACACCAAGTACTGGGTTATCAAAATACCAAGTTTACACCTAATAAACGCATAATTAGAGATTTTGTTTTATTTGCCAAATGCCCCATTTTTTTAAATCATTTAATTTAAATTTTTATTACAATATTTAAGTTTTTACATGGGAATATTCTGATGCGCAATTATATATTCTCCAATATTGCAGAAGGCGTCATTAAGCTAGCATTTTCCGTTTAGGATAATTTGGTGTTATATCAGTGGAACTATTTCATTGCCCGGCAGTGTAATAAACTATAATTATAATTAGATCTATAGGTATAAAGAGGTTGCAATTACAAATTTTACCAAACATAGAAGTTCCTATCTTTATTTTAAGATAATTATGATACATTTTGTGTAAGATTATTAACAAAATGTATAATTTTAAGTAATTGTTTATCTTTTTTTAAGAAGTATATTTTTTGTTCAACTAAGTACATATGTTCTGACAAAGTTAAATTATAAAAACTGTGTCTCCAATAAACCTAAAAACTTTGATTCGTTAGACGTGTTTTTGTTTGTGACTTTGATCCCGGGACTATCCCGGGATCCCGGGATTGTCTTCATCCAGTCCGGAAATCCCGGTATCCCAAATAAAGGCCGGGATTGTATTCCCCATCGCCAGGGTGCGAGGCGGCGAAATTGGATGTCACTGTCATTCATTAACGTTTAAGCGATGTAATGCACAGGGTTATTATACATATATTAAATTTATATGTACGACACGAGTGGCGGCTGAAAAGTCCTCGGCCCAAGGCATAAAACAAAAGAAAATAATATTTTTATTTCTCTACGTAATCAAGTGAAATACATTTTTCACATGCATATAACGCCTTTATACATAGACCTACTACCTCTAGACTGGCAATCGCCGTGTGCACTATTCTCTTTCTCACTCAAACCATAGATGTTGCCGACAAAAAAATTAAACCTAAATATGGGGAAATTTAACTTATCATAATAACAAAAACAAAACTTGAGTATATCGTCGGTTGATAGGAAAAAGACACTAAAGGCTAATTTTTCAATAGCCAGATAAAAGTTTTGCTGGGAAATAATTTTGATGCTGTTGGGTCTCAATGTTTCTCAATGTTTGTATTACCCAGATAACATTTATCTGAATATTGAAAAATCAGCCTTAGTGAGTTTTTCCTGTCAACCGACGATATAAGAAAAAAAACTTTACTCATACTTATTTGATTTCAATATAATTATTTAATATACACAAACTGAGTGGATTGTATGATTCATTGTCTTCGTCCAATCGAAACAATCCTCTTCAAAATGTGCCGAACACAATAGGCAAGGCGAAAGATTTTGAATTCCTCTTCCGTAATGCAGATAACCATCTATTGTTTACAACAAAACCTTTATTTCGGTAATAAACTTAAGATTTTGGAATTTTAAAGCCATTTTCATAATCATTTTTAAATACTGCGCGAAAACAGCTCGCCGTGTCATGGCGTCGTGTGTGACGTCACACTTACGTACGTCAAATTTGTTTACGCGCAGCTAGACAGCAAAGTAAACAAACACTGCGTATTTTTTGTGTTAAAAATGAATTCTAAAGTTTATAAGTGGTGTGCAGTGCCTCAGTGCAAAAATACATCAATAACGACACCCAACAAGGTGTTTGTACATGTCCCATACAAGAAAATAATAAGAGATAAATGGTTAAAGCTTGCACGGCGAAACAAACTTCTACGAAACAAACTTCTTCGGCGAAATAAACTTCTACGAGTTTAAAACGAGTTTGATTGCTACTTAGTCATATTTACATATATCTAGTGTTAAAGATAACGTTATTTCAGTTGCAAACACGACTCGTTATTAAATCACTGATTCCATAAAAACTTACTCATTTATTGGATTAAAATAATGAATGCAACATTTACTTAACAAATCACAACGCAAATTACAAAAAAAAAACAACGACACATAGTATTAGGTAGTTACTTTGAAAAAAGTACCGACTGATCGATTCGCTGCTAGCCTGCTAGTCAGACAGAACTTAGAGTGAACCTCAATAGTAAATATTGCTTTACTGGGACTCACTAACCAAGAGAAAACGGATACCTAAAGTCGGAAAACTATTCAGACGACACAGCATTGCGCTGCCATTCCTTAGCAGACTTGAGGCCAAGAAACCGGGATGGAAGATTGCGAAATACACGCAGTGAATATGCGGCACGACAAAGATGAAAGATTTTCACACCGTCAGTCAAACAAAATCAAGTACAAGCCAACGTAACAAACAAAATTTTTTATCATTCTTGGAATCGTTTCATTCATATTTTTTTTATTTCCTAGGAAATCTAAAAAGTAACACAAATATAACATATTGAGTCGTGTAACATGGAGGTAACATAAGAGGGTCAAAAGTAACGTAAAATGTTACTTTTGTAACATTCTAGCAACGCTGCAGTGAAGCGTACATAAGTATGACGTCATGCGCTGTGATTGGCGTTTCAGTCAAAATGGCCGATTGCAGTATTTTACTCTTTTATTTTATTGAAAATCTTATTAATCTCAATTTTTTAAATAAAACTAAATCAGTTTTTTAAATCCTTTGAATGTGTATTTTCCTCTAAAGTCATTAAATCTTTGATAATGTAATACTGTCGACACGCCTATTTTTGTATGTTTCTTTGGTTCCCAATTTGTGCGACCGGTAATGTCTATCCATTTTCTTGATATATTTTTTTCTGTCGGAAACCTATGAAGCAGAGATAAATGGATGAGCATGAGCATTATAATCGTGGGCCAAATATGTGATGGGGGTTTTTTTTAAAGGAAACACGCATTTCGTATCAATACAATAAACTTTATATTATACAGAAGAAATCACACATAGAAGAAAAAAACGAAACGAACGTTTCCTCACAATGAGAGGCACCTCATTTGAAAGAAGAGAATGACTTCTACAAAATACAATCTTCACAAAAACCGAATTCGTGCGCCCCATTTGTAAACCCAACCCGAGTCCGTTACAATTTCTAGTATTTTCTTTGCATACTATAATATTTGTGGGTAAAATAAATTTTCAATAACTTGCAACACCATGTGATTTGTTATGATATGGTACCTCGTAATTTTTACTTAAAACTGATACTAAAAGACCTTACAGTATTAAAATTAGTATCGTTTTATATTAAAATCGAGCCAATAGATAGTACTATGATGAATGTAAGCTTGTTAAACTTGATAGTATCTACTTACATGTGAAAATATATCTCATCCATCATTCCATCGTGTTTTCGTTCTATATGCTCTATACAACCGAACAAAATCCACCCACCCATGTCACACACTCGTTAAGTGATGATAATAGTCTAATAAACACCCACAAATCACAAGCAAATCAAAAATAAATAGCATTTAGAAAATTTTGTTGTAACTGTCAGCCTTTGTTTGGCACAGATTTTTCATTTGTTTCATTGTTTGGCACAGAGAACTGACGTAAACAGGCGCCTCAGCAAAAAGGACAAAAAACATTTACAGCTTAACGTTTCTTTCTTACGCTTAATGTAGCTAAGCGTCTCTTTTTCGCAATGTCAGAACTGTCACGATTATACCCCTGTGCCTTTATACCATAAAAAATGATTTCTCTTTCTCTTCAGAATAGCTTTCTACAGCCGCCTTAATTTCGTTTCGTTCTCGTATAGTACCTAATAGATGCGAATTATCATTGAATGCTCCATTAACGTTTAGGCGATGTAATGCACAGGGTTATTGTATTTATATGTATAGAAATAGATGCGAATTATCATTGAATGCTGGATTACTGTGAACGATACGATCAACTATAACTTTATTTTCACTCATTCACTGAAACGGAAGTCGAAAGTAAAATAAAATTTTCGTAGGTATTATTGTTGTTGACGTCGAGTAAAGTTGATCCCATCAAAAACAATACTTGTACAAAAAAAACCAAGTCTCTATATAAATATATTGACTCGGCCATCGCATGGAAACACGTGTTAATTAAATTATTTAGTGCGATGACCAAGTCAATATTATTTATATAAAACATTAAATATTTTTAAGATTGAGATGCGTGCGTGGATAAGACTTGGTATTACATGCATCTCACAACTTTTTAACGTAGAACAACTGAGTTACGAGACTTGGTTTTTTTGACAAGTATTGTTTTTGATGGGATAAGTATTTACTCTATTTACCTATTTGGCTGACAGTATAAGTATTTTCCGTAAACCGAGGGGATCGAAAGGCAACGTTCATGGCTTTACAAGCAAAAGAGTTTTAACAGAATAGTCAAATGGCGGATGTAGCCGACGCGCAGAAATGGCGGGAAAAAGCCCATTTCGCCCAGCGAAGGGTCCTCGGGTGAATGTACCTACAATGTACAATGAAGAAAATATTTTATTCATAAAATAACATTTTCGCCCTCAATAGTCCCGAATGACGGGGATTTTGTATCAATTCAATGACTTGTTTATTGGCGGTCTGGCCCAAAATTTAGTTTGAAGGTAATATGGGTTCATATATCACAGTAAGTAATGATAAATCATAAGGTAACACCCATTCTGCATAGGTACTGACAAAAAATTGCGACGTTAATAAATCCAAGGGCGAAAAAACATAACCAAGAATACCTATCATCCGCATAGAACTACGCGGACTCGGGTGTACCCTCCATATACTCAATGGCTACAGGTTTTACAATTTTTGAAAACTATAAAAGTTTACGTTTTCCATAGATTATCTGTCAAAATGTGCATGATAGTTTCCGCTAGAGGCGCCACTTTGTATGCGAGAAAACGTAAACTTTTATAGTTTCCGACAATGTAACAAACCTGTGCTAGACCCTCTGAGTCACATTTACGAAATAACTAGTGTCAAATTGAATGCATTTGACTCCCAAAATAGTTATCAGTACTAGTTAACTAGTTCGCGATAGGTACACTGGGCGGCTTTATTTATGTATAATAAAATGTCAATGTGTTTAGCTTTATTTTAACATATTATTACGATAATATTCATAAATTTACTACCTAAACTCTAATTTTTAATCCCACGGAATTCTGACAGTTATAAATTTTTGACATGTCAGAGATCACAAACCTTTTTTGGTTGGGTACTTTTTTCAATACGAGTCTGAACATCAGTTGTATCCAAACAATTTTCTATATTATATTTTTAAATATTTAGAATGATGGTCTTTACGTTAGGCGCAAAAGAACCACGAGGACGCTTCTTTCTGGGAGAGAGAAAGTCTGACTCTTGTGCTCTGTCAGATGGGGCTGCTTCCCGGGAAGGGCCATTTAGTGGCTTCATAACGTTTATAAAAATCAACAAACGATCACAACGCGAAAGGTCAACAATAAGAAACCGGCCAAGTGCCAGTTGGACTCGCGCACTGAGGGTTCCGTACAAGTCTACTTACCTGAGATATTTTTCCTTTTAATTTAATTATTATGTACATCACGAAATATTAGCTTGATATCTTTAACCGTATTCTCTGAGAAAAAGGGTGGTGACAGAGAGACGGACAACAATAAGGGTTCCTTTTTTTCCTTTTGAGGTACGGAACCCTAAAAAAGAATAGTAATAATCGGATCAATCGTTTCCGAGATATTCGTGGACAAACACACATACCAACAAACATATAAACATACGTATACAATAAAAAAAAACACATTTTGTTTATTAGGCTTAATGGATAGTCATATGTGAATATGGTGTAGTTACAATAATCTTACATACCTATATACCGAATATTATTATGTACTTACCGAATTGAGAATCTTTTATTTGAAATCGATTAAAAAGGTTTGTTATCCCTGAATTAAGTAGCAAGTGATGCCATGCTAAAGAATAAAATAAAGTAATTAAAATTAATTCGATACAATGGTGAGTCGTAATTTTACTTAATATTATAAATGCGAAAGTTTGTGAGTATGTGTGTATGTATGTATGTGTGTATCTTTGTTACTTCTTCACGTCAAAACGGCTGTACCGATTTTAATGAAATTTGGAATGGAGTTAGCTGACACCCTGGATTAACACATAGGCTACTTTTTATCGCGGAATTCCCACGGGAAAACTAATGAAGGTGAAACGAAGCTCGTGGCAACAGCTAGTATTGAAATATTTATTATTTTTGTATTACCTACTTGACTTGAGCAAGTAAATATTTAGATTTATCTTTTTGTATGAAAACATAAAAAAATTGCCCTGAAATGGATCCAAATTTTTCCTTTTTTCAGTGAAAGGCTTTTTTGGTGCTATCACTAATGAAATGTCAGAATTCCGCGGAATTTAAAATTAGAGTATAGTTTATTAAACTTACCTCAGCTTTACCTCGCCACAGCATATGAAACACCAAGGGGCAATAATTCTTTCTCAATACAAAGAGATTCATAGCACTATTATCTAGGTACCAGTCGGGCATTTTATCAAGACAAATGCCTGTGGTAGCAGATGTATTATGATCTTACATAAGAACCTTTTGACTTGGTAACAAGATCTGATATTCTTTGTCTACGCAATAGCAGTTGTGGTAGGCCTGATTATGTTTAGTTGTAATTTACTGCTTCTACTTGACTACTAGCAATAAAATTGTCCTTAGTCCTTACTTTTTTTTTCATATAGGTCATCATATTATATACTTACCTAATTCTTTCCTTAGGTACTTGGTATATTTACTTATTTTGGGTATTTGGTCATAAATATTCTTTAAGAGCTATTTTTCATATTTAAGTAGGTACCAACCGACGATAATCTTTGTATTATAATTTCTTATTATATTTACCATTTAACTTTATTTTGTTAAACGTGTAAGACGCCTAGATTTATATAAACCTGCTAAGAGGAAACTGGCGTCCAGAACACAGATTCACACCTACTATGGAACCCATGTAAGTTACATGATGTAACCAATAATACATTATTACTCGTATTACTTATATAAGGTGTCAGATTGCTAAGTTGGTTAAATAAATACTTTTTTCATTTAATTTCATTTTCATAATAATTCCAAACTCACAACATCACTAATAGGTGACATGATCGCTAAGAGCCATCTTTTAAAATATACCTCAAGAATATTACTTACTTAACTATTACGTTCATGCTATTGGAGAATGAAAACTTGGGAAAACTTGCAAAGTTCGCGCGTAGTGTGAGCAGTCGCATATTTTATTGCAAGTAACATTCAATAGATGTCTGCGAGTTGCAACACCTGTGCGGATCACAGGGCTAGTAAGCTAGTTTATTTACAAGTTGTTGTATTTTGTTTTGTATGGATTTCCTTGAAAGCGTGCTACATAAACATGCACAAGTTCTATTGTGGTTGAAAAAAAATAATTCTATTCTCCTCTGCGGGGATAAAAGTAGTAGATCAAAGTAGTTAAACTAGTACCACCTGGCTCGCTCCAATGGAACCTTTGTGCATATCACCATGATCTGATCTGCCTCCCTAAGCTTGGACCATTTCCCACCACGCTGCTGGTCCACTAAGGGTTGGTGGGTTTAGATGTAGCATATCTAGACATGTAGGTTTCCTCACGGTGTTTTCCTTCATCGTAACAACGATGGTATACGTTATAATTAAATTCCAAAGAACTTATTGGTACTTACGTATGTCAGTGCCGGGATTCGAACCCGCATCAGATGTTATGAGAAGCGGGCGCTTTCAGTCTGATCTGCCAACGTTCTACATACGGTATACATCTGGGGCACGGCAGTGCCCCTACCAAGTCGAGCAAAAAAGCGGCACGGCCGTACCATCCTTTTCTCGAAGCAATTCAGGGCATTTTCGACCCCCTGTAACTTCGTTGTGGATAAAACTAGAAGACTGAATTTTCACTTACCATGCAGGCATTGTAAAGACACGGTATATCTCAAATTTCATTCAATTTGAACCAGTAGTTTAAGAATTATAACTGGTCAAAGTTTCTTAATTTTGTCACTGACTCACTCACTCACTCACCAATCATAAAAATTCTAAGGCACTTCTAGCAGACCTAGAAGCTTCAAATTTGGAATATAAGTAGTGTTTGGTGTATGAATCAAGGGAAAACTAAAATATTTGGGGGCACGATACCAACTCGAATAAAATTTTTCAATTTTGTTCCAGTTTTCTAGATAGGTACATAACTGCTTAAATAATTTAATAATCACATATCTGGGGGCACGGCAATGCCCCCACCAAGTAACAATAGGCGCACGGTCGTGCCCCTGCCAAATCGAGCAACAAAATTCCCGTCATGCAAATTAAATGCGCAAAGGATGGATTACCTACCTACGGACAAAGCACAACAGCGTGTTTTGAAACTATACAAGGCCAGAACGCAGAGGGTGGGACTGCTCGCGTATATGTTCAAATTAAAATGGTGCCATGATTTACTTGAAAGTATACAAGGCCATTACGCACTAATCGCGTATATTTTCAAGTAAGTTGGGTCAAAATTATGGCTTGAAACTATACTGCAGCAGTTACCACTGCGTACTAATCGTGTATATTTTCAAGCACCAAGCGGCAATGCGAGCACTTGAAACTATACATACGTGATTAGTTACCAGGTAGCCCTTTTGAATTGTTGCTCTCTCTTTCTTTCATGCGAAATAGTAATAAGTCTATTGCTTTCTAAACATTGCATCATCATTCCGCACTTGGCATTAATTTCGTAACGTGTTTTTTGTTTACACCGTAAGTTAAAAAGTAAATTGATATTAAACTGTAGAACTGTTGTTTATAGTAAAAATTATCTCATAAGAGGGTGTAGAACAATTCATAAAAGACAATTACGGTGAATTCAAAACTTGATGAGTTACGAGACTTGGTTTTTTTTGACAAGTATTGTTTTTTTATGGGATATATTTTAACGTTACCTATCACTCGCCAGCGAAGTGTTTGTGCTGCGGATGGGTATATCGCTTTTGCTGTCTGTACTAGCTTGTTGTTTTTATATTAATTGTACATTGTTTCGTGCAATAGTAAGTAGGTATACGTGGTTTTTACTTCCCTGTCCGTATTGTAAGTTTCTAACTTGTCTGTTCTTATTCAAGCTCTGAAGTTCTGGGGTCGCTACAGCTTCCGGGTTTTTACTGCTTTTATAAGTTTCTTTTGTAACACCTACAGATAAAATTTTAATCAGGTTTGATGGGTGTTTTCACGGTTTTTGCCTAAGGTTTTTGCCCATACTTACCGTTGTTATTTCGATAGGTACTTTCACAGGTCAATCATCAGTTTAACTCTGAGGTTTAACTTGTTTCTAGTATTTGTGGTAAGACGGAGGCGAGATCGCTTGTATTGGTTGAAGTCTGTCAAGACGTCGAACGTTACATTCAACGACTTGACGAGTTGTCCATACAATTAAATAGCGCCATTCAATGAACGAGCTAGCGATTCAATCGAAAAGAAGATTCTACCAGATGCCTGCAACATATAAATACCTACACTAAGATTATTTTTTTCTGGAATACCTATCATAACTTTTACTTTATAAAGTTTTATAATATTAGGTAATAGCGCTGGGATCTAATAAATTATTAGAGAATAGTCGAATACCTTGGAGATAATTGCTCCTTGGGTGATTCATTATGTTCACAATTATTTCTGAAAGAGCCAAACTTTTAATACTTCGGTAACTAAATCAACATTTAGCTTTATCTTGAAAACTATTGTAGCTCTTGTACAGACACTGAGTTCTCCTAGCAGCCTTAATACTCCCTAAAGATTAATACGCCATCGTACGAATCACCCTCAAGGGATGTTAAAATTGCCTAGAAGTTCGCTCGTCGAGCGGTTTAGTTCAGGGGGTTTACTCTGGCCTCACGAATGTAGTGTAGTCCACTACACCAAATGTTCACCTATTCGCAGAGTCCGAGTGACCCACATTCTGCCGTTCATAGGCTAAATGCCAGCAGAAAGTACCTACCTGTATTTTGTTGCGTAACCGTTCTATAGTCCTTCTATGTTGTACCTAAAACTATGATTCACCTTTTCTCAAACACTCCAGTGGGCCGGCCGACGGCCCCACTGTTACAGTTTGGTAATGTTGGTGAGTTGTCAGTTACTGACGGCCCAGGGGGACCTATCTCTATTAAATATTAACCACAGTAATGAACACCTCACACGGGAAGGCTCCCTTCATACACAACGCATACTAGCAGGATTAATAAAAAAAAAAGAAAAAAACTAGCAGCTTTAAATAAAACAGGGATAGAGTATAGAGGATGCTCGAGTAAATTGTGTTTGCGTAGCGCGCGGCCGAGCCGGCTGGTGAACACCCGCTATGTGAGTTTATTTCAGAATTTTCTCTACAAATTTAAAATGCAATAACACTTATGCACTCTAATCTTAATATTAAAAGGATAACTCATACTTGTGTTATGGTTATCATTTAATTAGGACATCATAATATCATTGCGTTTATGAGTTTTTTCCAACATTTTTAATATTGTCTCTGACCCAAGCTAAATTAAGTGTTCCCCACACTTGCGTCCAAATTGAGTCGTGCCTCGAAGAGCCTGTAAGGAATTTTTGCATTTTCGTTAAAACTTCGTGCAATATTAAAACACAATCTCTGAAAATTTGCTTGACAAAAGTTTATTTACAATTTTGCAGGCCGGTGACTCACTAATTAATATTCCAAATAATAATATGTAGTACTTATGTTGCATGTTTCGGTTTTAAAGGCTTATACACTGGAAGAGAATGTTTTAGCATTAAGTTCGCCTATGTACAAACTGATTTATGTGCAATAAAGAATTTAATAATAATTAATAATTTTATGTTTATCGGTATGAAATTGTTTGAGTACAAAAGAGTAAGCCTAAGTGGCAATTTCTCCATTCTCGGTTATCTAACAGACAGGGACTGATTTATAAATTAAACATCATCTCTATATAAAATTCATAACAGATGTGTCAAAAGTTAACCACTACTCCCTGGTTATGCCAAGGAATGGTTAAATTAGCACTAAGAGTAGGTAAGTGAAACTGGTTCACCATACTCTGTTAGATCATAACAAGGGATTAGTTGTTGACTTTTGAGACATCTGTCAATAATTTCATATGGAGATGCCGTATAATTGTTGGCATCATATTGTACCTGTTACCTGTCGTGTTTTTAATGATCTAACAGACTATGGTGAAACTAGGGATAAATCTCGAGTAAATAATTATAAACTCACGGGCGATGAAAAAGTTACACCTGCCATTGACGTTCCATACTTATCCATATGTTACTGAAAATTTTTCATTGCTCGTAAGTATTACTTAAACAGAGTGATTCTTTCATAAGTGCATATCCGGAAGTATGTTACAGAGCTCTTCATTCTGAACAACTTTTGTTATGACCTTGGGATATATAACGAAAAAGCTTCCCCATACAAAAATTGGTTGTTTACGTAACACTGTGTATGGGGAGTATGTTTTTTCGAGAATATCCCAAGGTCATTATAAAACTTGTTCAGAATGAAGAGCTCTTTAGTCCGTAACATACTTCCGGATATGCACCAACGAAAGACTCACCTGTTGCCCGAGCACAGGATTCGAAACCTCCGTTTACGTTGCGTATCGTCAAATGTCACTGTCAAAATGTAAGGTACAGTGCCACAAACTTATCTGTTCCGGTGACAGCTCACATAAATGACTAATATTTCTTAATTCTATAATATTTTAATTTTGCTCGTATTGTTAATTCGCTCTTGCGGTGTTAATAAACTAGGGCATGCAATACCGGAACAATTTTCAATACCGGTATTGAGTTCCGGTATTACAACTCAATACCGGGATCCCGGTATTAATACCGGTATTAGACTTCCTTGTAATAAATGGCATATACTGTGTTTAAAGGTCGTATACGTCAAAATAAAACAAGAAAATGCAATCATATTCTGTATTTTGTTCTAGATTTTTACGAGAATTAAGTTTTACAGTTTAAATTTTAGAATAAATTTCTTTTTTGGCGACCGAATGGCGTAGTGGTTAGTGACACTGACTACTGAGCCGAAGGTCCCGGGTTCGATTCCCGGCTGGGGCAGATATTTGTTTAAAGACAGATATTTGTACTCGGGTCTTGGGTGTTGATATTTATATTTAGTATCTATCTATCTATGTATTTGTGTAGATATATCAGCTGTCCGACACCCATAACACAGGTTCTGCCTAGCTTGGGGTCGGATGGCCGTGTGTGAGATGTCCCCACATATTTATTTATTTATTTTTACATCCGGTGTCGGTTTACGCATGGTCAACAGTAGATTTCTAGCAGCCGAAAACTGCCTTAAACGGTTGGGAACAAGTGCGCTTTCACAGTATATAGGAACACAAGGCTCATTAAATCTTAATCGCTTTATTTATAGCCTAAAAAAGTCCGATTCCGGTATTGCTTCAATACCGGTATTAACTTTCAATACCGGTATTGAAAAAAGCGGGAATTTTGTCCGGGATCCCGGTATTACGGATACCGGTATTGCGGTATTGCATGCCCTATAATAAACCCATCTAATCATTTACAATATACAATTCATTAGTAAGTAATGAGATATGGATCAATTTAGTTCGCTCTCACCGGAACAGATAAGTTTGTCACACTATAAATTTGTTAGTTCCAAGAGTGGCATTTGTTTTTTCCATGTTAGGTGGAATTTCACCAAACCCTAAACGTATTTAGTAGCCTGTCATACGTCTGTCAGTTAGTACAAAATGTATTTAAAATTTGATTTAAATACTTTTAGCGTTTGGTAAAAGCGACCCTTCGTGTAGATTCGAAAATAGTATCGAATCTAATGCTCGCGCCTCATATAAAGCTGTCAAATAGGTAGAAGATATCATCGAGATAAAACACTGGAACATCAAACAGGTGAACGTCGGGAAAGCGATCTCCGTGTCTCCAGTCATCACAGGATGCCTTCACACGTGAGCTCACAGATACCGATCGCGTTTTCAGAAGACTGCCTCAATAATCGTGTCTGTCGAATATGCTCCATTACCTCCTCGTGTTCACACCATTGTGCTTGCTTGCAGCTTGATGTATCCGCTAGTTTACACAAGTACACTTACTAGTAAATTTACTAGTACACTTAGTTACTAGTAAACAGTAATAATACAACGTATATTGGATGTTAAGGGGATAGGCGATGGAGCGTGGCTTACGGTGTGTAACTCAGATCTCAAAGATATGGCTTTTGTAACATACGGGTTTCCCGGGATACAGCTTTCATGGATAATTTAAATTTATTATGAGTTTAATAGTGAAATAATTTAATTCGGTCGTACAAGTACAGATTGACGTTACAGCGAGTCATGCTTCATCATCATCATCAGCCTATAGCAGTCCACTGCTGGACGTAGGCCTCTCCCAAAGCACGCCACTGGATGCGATCTTTAGCTGTCCGCCTAGTTAGACAGTATAACATATTATGTTATGTTTGAAAAGTTAGCTACTTTTATGATGCACAAAGGTTCGACTCGAGAGAGCCAGGTGCAGGTACTAACACCCCCACAGAGAAAATAATAGAATAGAAAAGAATATGATGACCTACAAAAATTTCATTCACCCAAATCCAAAGCCAGAAATTAAAGTTTATTTCAGTGTTTGCAAAAATCCTACTACTAAGATATACTAGTACTTAATATTATACCGTGGAAAGATTCCATATAATTTTCACTATAACATATCGATTGGCCCAGTAGGTACGAGTGGGCACCAACCGCATCAGAAATTGTTCCATAGAGTTGAGAAGAACATGACATGCAACATATTAAATTAATTACATGGCGCCCAACCACTTTCAATATTAAGATTCCCCCCACACCTCTATTAGATAGCCAAGCAATTGATTCTCTACTTCACCCATAAAGAACTGTCATCTAAGTAAACGGCTATTTCATCAGGGTAAAAGCTTTTTCTGGCCCCCATAATGGGTATCAAACTGACGGACTCAACTGGAACATGTAATTTATTGACCACATAGAAATATGCCGGTCGAATATACATGGTGTCTATGAATAAAGGAGACAGTGACTTTTAGTTGATGCTTGATTATTAATGAATTTTCATGATAAGTAAAGGGTAAAGTAAAATATAATAACCAGACTTCTGAAAGAGAGTATGTAAGTGATGATAATGATGAAATATTTGGTTGATGAAGATGATGATGTTCAACGGTTGGTCGCTGAATGACTTGGGGCCAATTTTTTGATCCGTAATTTCGTAACTCAACCATTAGTCAAAAATCGCAATCACTAGTTAAAAGCTATAAAAAATCATATTATTATGTAGCTGTGACGTGACTTTGACCAATGGCTGTATCGACTAATGACTAATGATTAATGCTGTAATCGACCTCTGAGTCATGGTTCTATGATAAAATCGACACACCCTGTACATTAAAGCGTAGTGTATGTCACCTGTCAGTCGGATGAACATTTATCCAAAAATCTTTTTGGACCCAAGAGTAAGTTTAGTGTAGTATTTATGTTAATGTTATCTGAAAATAAGTTACATACCTATATTATTATGTTAATGTTAACTTTGTTGTTTTATGAACCGCCTCAAGGTGTTATCTTTACAACCACCCATTACTCTGTATACATAAATTACATACAAAACAAAAATAAACATACACGCACCTCTACATAACATAAACAGACATGTTTTTCTTTCCACGGCATAATACTTACTCTTTTCTTCCCATTTTGTAATTATTTGATTGAAAGTACAAATGATCCTAGTCTAGGTGACCTAGAAAATATTTTTTATCTATTAAGGTAGGTAGTAAGGTAGTTTTATAATATTTTAATATTTATAGGTACTATTTTAGTTTAGGTTTATTAGTCGTAGATCACATTTTACTCTGTTTTATTTAATAAACGCATTACTAAGGAGATACGTTTAACTAATTAGGTACTTATGGTATTCGAGTGTAAAATATATTTTTCTAAGATGAATGAAAACCTGTGACTTTGAAACGTACAGGCAAAAACGGATGCCTTGCCAGTTGTGAGTCGCTTCTTATTACAACTTTAACGTACAGTCGTGAGCAGAGTATAATTGCCTGAATAACTGCAATCTTGAAGTTAACCTAATATTAAAAACAGAGTTACTTTAACCTAATACTTTAAACACGTATTCCTGGAGTGAATGTAATGTTCCATCGATGCCGAAACATTAACTATTTCGCAAATAATGAATTTAAACTACGACTGGATATTCCGAGGGATTTGTTGCGCTTTGGAAGGGTTTTCCCGTGGGATTTTTGGAAAAGTTGTCTATTAAATCATTCAGGGTGTCGGCTAACTTCGTGCCAAGCTTCGTTGTACCGATTTCGGATCACAGAATAATCAAGATAATTATTCTGAGTGTAGGTGAGCCTTAATATTGATATCGGCGAGTTGAGGGTAGAGGATAATATCCACGTAAGCGAGCAGCGCGTGGGCACTTTTCACTTTTTTGTGAGCAGCCGTGGTGAGCAGACGGTCAGATGGAGGGAGTGATCGGTGCCGTGGGAGCTTGAGGACCAGGCGCGTGGAGCCGAGGCGGAACACCGTGTGCGAAGCTAAGTCACCTTTCTACTCGTATTTACTTTTTGTCTCTCGTATATGATTGAGAAGTTATACCTACACTTTATTTCTTGAAGGACGCTAACCCACGGCTGCAATTTCCATCACACTGGTATAGGGATTAGATAGGTACACTAAAGGTCTTCTACCTCGCTCATTCAGTATTTAGCTAGCTAGAGAAAAACCTACACATTACACATTCCCTTATTTTAGCTTTGGTTCAACTTATTTTAGTTTAGAATAGGGACTTCTGGATAGATACAAATAGGCAGAAGCGGGCTGGTGATGATGATGATGATGATTATCAAATAACTAAAACCTGACAATAGATCTCACTTCAAAAATAATAAATTCTTATCAAATAAAAATATACACCTACCTTCAAATTTGTTCTATGGTTCTTTGTTCAAATTATTGATTTTTCATTAGGTAAATAAATACTTCTATAGAATCTATGCTATAATAATTATTCAAAGAATAAAGTAGATACATACTTAAATAAACTTTTCAAAGATGATTTATTGTAATATCTATATGGCAGAGAAGATTATAAAACTTTTTAAAGTAAAAGTTATGATAGGTATTCCAGAAAAAAAAATCTTAGTGTAGGTATTTATATGTCGCAGGCATCTGGTTGAAGTCAGTCAAGACGTCGAACGTTACATTCAACGATTTGACGAGTTGTCCATACAATTAAATAGCGCCATTCAATGAACGAGCTAGCGATTAAATCGAAAAGAAGATTCTACCAGATGCCTGCAACATATAAATACCTACACTAAGATTTTTTTTTCTGGAATACCTATCATAACTTTTACTTTAAAAAGTTTTATAATTTTAGGTAATAGCGCTGGGATCTAATAAATTACTAGAGAATATTCGAAAACCTTGGAGATTATTGCTCCTTGGGTGATTCATTATGTTCACAATTATTTCTGAAAGAGCCAAACTTTTAATACTTCGGTAACTAAATCAACATTTAGCTTTATCTTGAAAGCTATTGTAGCTCTTGTACAGACACTGAGTTCTCCTAGCAGCCTTAATACTCCCTAAAGATTAATACGCCATCGTACGAATCACCCTCAAGGGATGTTAAAATTGCCTAGAAGTTCGCTCGTCGAGCGGTTTCGTTCAGGGGGTTTACTCTGGCCTCACGAATGTAGTGTAGTCCACTACACCAAATGTTCACCTATTCGCAGAGTCCGAGTGACCCACATTCTGCCGTTCATAGGCTAAATGCCAGCAGAAAGTACCTACCTGTATTTTGTTGCGTAACCTTCTATAGCCCTTCTATGTTGTACCTAAAACTATGATTCACCTTTTCTCAAACACTCTAGTGGGCCGGCCGACGGCCCCACTGTTACTGTTTGGTAATGTTGGTGAGTTGTCAGTCGCTGACGGCCCAGAAGGGCTAGCACGGGGCGCATTTAAGACGTGATAAGAGTTTAGCATCGCGCTCACTCACATCGCGCAGCATCAAGAGTGAGCGCGACGGAGAACTTTTGTCACGTCTTAATAGCGTGCCGTGCTACAGGGCCAGGGGCGCCAGGCGCACCTATCTCTTTTAAATATTAACCACAGTAATTAACACCTCACACGGGAAGGCTCCCTTCATACACGACGCATACTAGCAGGATTTATAAAAATAAAGAAAAAAACTAGCAGCTTTAAATAAAACAGGGATAGAGTATAGAGGATGCTCGAGTAAATTGTGTTTGCGTCGCGCGCGGCCGCGGCCGGCTGGTGAACACCCGCTATGTGAGTTTATTTCAGAATTTTCTCTACAAATTTAAAATGCAATAACACTTATGCACTCTAATCTTAATATTAAAAGGATAACTCATACTTGTGTTATGGTTATCATTTAATTAGGACATCATAATATCATTGCGTTTATGAGTTTTTTCCAAGATTTTTAATATTGTCTCTGACCCAAGCTAAATTAAGTGTTCCCCACACTTGCGTCCAAATTGAATCGTGCCTCGAAAAGCCTGTAAGGAATTTTTGCATTTTCGTTAAAACTTCGTGCAATATTAAAACACAATCTCTGAAAATTAGCTTGACAAAAGTTTAAATACAATTTTGCAGGCCGGTGACTCGCTAATTAATATTCCAAATAATAATATGTAGTAAGTACTAAATAAGTATGTTGCATGTTTCGGTTTTAAAGGCTTATACACTGGAAGAGAATGTTTTTAGCATTAAGTTCGCAAACTGATTTATGTGCAATAAAGAATTTAATAAGAATTAATAATATTATGTTTATCGGTATGGTATTGTTTGAATACTAAAGAGTAAGCCTAAGTGCCAATTTCTCCATTCTCGGTTATCTAACCGACAGGGACTGATTTATAAATTAAACGTCATCTCCATATAAAATTCATGACAGATGTGTCAAAAGTTAACCACTACTCCCTGGTTTTGCTCTAACCGAGAATGGTGAAATTAGAACTAAGAGTAGGTAAGTGAAACTGGTTCACCATACTCTGTTAGATAACATAACAAGGGATTAGTTGTTGACTTTTGAAACATCTCTCAATAATTTCATATGGAGATGCCGTATAATTGTTGGCATCATATTGTACCTGTTACCTGTCGTGTTTTTAATGATCTAACAGACTATGGTGAAACTAGGGATAAATCTCGAGTAAATAATTATAAACTCACGGGCGATGAAAAAGTTACACCTGCCATTGACGTTCCATACTTATCCATATGTTACTGAAAATTATTCATTGCTCGTTAGTGTTACTTAAACAGAGTGATTCTTTCGTAGGTGCATATCCGGAAGTATGTTACAGAGCTCTTCATTCTGAACAACTTTTCTTATGACCTTGGGATATAACGAAAAAGCTTCCCCATACAAAAATTGGTTGTTTACGTAACACTGTGTATGGGGAGTAGATATTTTTTTCGAGAATATCCCAAGGTCATAACAAAAGTTGTTCAGAATGAAGAGCTCTGTAGTCTGTAAAATACTTCCGGATATGCACTAACGAAAGACTCACCTGTATAAAGCTGTCAAATAGGTAGAAGATATCATCGAGATAAAACACTGGAACATCAAACAGGTGAACGTCGGGAAAGCGATCTCCGTGTCTACAGTCATCACAGGCCACCTTCACACGTGAGTTCACAGATACCGATCGCGTTTTCAGAAGACTGCCTCAATAATCGTGTCTGTCGAATATGCTCCATTACCTCCTCGTGTTCACACCATTGTGTTTGCTTGCAGCTTGATGTATCCGCTAGTTTACACAAGTAAACTTACTAGTAAATTTACTAGTACACTTAGTTACTAGTAAACAGTAATAATACAACGTATATTGGATGTTAACGGGATTGGCGATGGAGCGTGGGTTACTGTGTGTAACTCAGATCTCAAAGATATGGCTTTTGTAACATACGGGTTTCCCGGGATACAGCTTTCATGGATAATTTCAATTTATTATGAGTTTAATAGTTAAATAATTTAATTCGGTCGTACAAGTACAGATTGACGTTACAGCGAATCATGCTTCATCATCATCATCAGCCTATAGCAGTCCACTGCTGGACGTAGGCCTCTCCCAAAGCACGCCACTGGATGCGATCTTTAGCTTTCCGCCTAGCTAGACAGTATAACATATTATAATAATAATAATAATATAATAATAATAATATGTGGGGACATCTTCACACACGGCCATCCGACCCCAAGCTAGGCAGAGCCTGTGTTATGGGTATCGGACAGCTGATATATCTACACAAATACATAGATAGATACATATTAAATATAAATATCAACACCCAAGACCCGAGTACAAATATTTGTCTTTAAACAAATATCTGCCCCAGCCGGGAATCGAACCCGGGACCTTCGGCTCAGTAGTCAGGGTCACTAACCACTGCGCCATTCGGTCGTCTAAATGTTATGTTATGTTTGAAAAGTTAGCTACTTTTATGATGCACAAAGGTTCGACTCGAGAGAGCCAGGTGCAGGTACTTACACGCCTAACAGAGAAAATAATAGAATACAAAAGAATATGATGACCTACAAAAATTTCATTCACCCAAATCCAAAGCCAGAAATTAAAGTATATTTCAGTGTTTGCAAAAATCCTGCTACTAAGATACACTAGTATTTAATATTATACCGTGGAAAGATTCCATATATTACCGAATTTTCACTATAACATATCGATTGGCCCAGTAGGTACGAGTGGGCACTAACCGCATCAGAAATTGTTCCATAGAGTTGAGAAGAACATGACATGCAACATATTAAATTAATTACATGGCGCCCAACCACTTTCAATATTAAGATTCCCCCCACACCTCTATTAGATAGCCAAGCAATTGATTCTCTACTTCACCCATAAAGAACTGTCATCTAAGTAAACGGCTATTTCATCAGGGTAAAAGCTTTTTCTGGCCCCCATAATGGGTATCAAACTGACGGACTCAACTGGAACATGACTGTAATTTATTGACCACATAGAAATATGCCAGTCCGATATACATGGTGTCTATGAATAAAGGAGACAGTGACTTTTAGTTGATGCTTGATTATTAATGAATTTTCATGATAAGTAAAGGGTAAAGTAAAATATAATAACCAGACTTCTGAAAGAGAGTATGTAAGTGATGATAATGATGAAATATTTGGTTGATGAAGATGATGATGTTCAACGGTTGGTCGCTGAATGACTTGGGGCCAATTTTTTGATCCGTAATTTCGTAACTCAACCATTAGTCAAAAATCGCAATCACTAGTTAAAAGCTATAAAAAATCATATTATTATGTAGCTGTGACGTGACTTTGACCAATGGCTGTATCGACTAATGACTAATGATTAATGCTGTAATCGACCTCTGAGTCATGGTTCTATGATAAAATCGACACACCCTGTACATTAAAGCGTAGTGTATGTCACCTGTCAGTCGGATGAACATTTATCCAAAAATCTTTTTGGACCCAAGAGTAAGTTTAGTGTAGTATTTATGTTAATGTTATCTGAAAATAAGTTACATACCTATATTATTATGTTAATGTTAACTTTGTTGTTTTATGAACCGCCTCAAGGTGTTATCTTTACAACCACCCATTACTCTGTATACATAAATTACATACAAAACAAAAATAAACATACACGCACCTCTACATAACATAAACAGACATGTTTTTCTTTCCACGGCATAATACTTACTCTTTTCTTCCCATTTTGTAATTATTTGATTGAAAGTACAAATGATCCTAGTCTAGGTGACCTAGAAAATATTTTTTATCTATTAAGGTAGGTAGTAAGGTAGTTTTATAATATTTTAATATTTATAGGTACTATTTTAGTTTAGGTTTATTAGTCGTAGATCACATTTTACTCTGTTTTATTTAATAAACGCATTACTAAGGAGATACGTTTAACTAATTAGGTACTTATGGTATTCGAGTGTAAAATATATTTTTCTAAGATGAATGAAAACCTGTGACTTTGAAACGTACAGGCAAAAACGGATGCCTTGCCAGTTGTGAGTCGCTTCTTATTACAACTTTAACGTACAGTCGTGAGCAGAGTATAATTGCCTGAATAACTGCAATCTTGAAGTTAACCTAATATTAAAAACAGAGTTACTTTAACCTAATACTTTAAACACGTATTCCTGGAGTGAATGTAATGTTCCATCGATGCCGAAACATTAACTATTTCGCAAATAATGAATTTAAACTACGACTGGATATTCCGAGGGATTTGTTGCGCTTTGGAAGGGTTTTCCCGTGGGATTTTTGGAAAAGTTGTCTATTAAATCATTCAGGGTGTCGGCTAACTTCGTGCCAAGCTTCGTTGTACCGATTTCGGATCACAGAATAATCAAGATAATTATTCTGAGTGTAGGTGAGCCTTAATATTGATATCGGCGAGTTGAGGGTAGAGGATAATATCCACGTAAGCGAGCAGCGCGTGGGCACTTTTCACTTTTTTGTGAGCAGCCGTGGTGAGCAGACGGTCAGATGGAGGGAGTGATCGGTGCCGTGGGAGCTTGAGGACCAGGCGCGTGGAGCCGAGGCGGAACACCGTGTGCGAAGCTAAGTCACCTTTCTACTCGTATTTACTTTTTGTCTCTCGTATATGATTGAGAAGTTATACCTACACTTTATTTCTTGAAGGACGCTAACCCACGGCTGCAATTTCCATCACACTGGTATAGGGATTAGATAGGTACACTAAAGGTCTTCTACCTCGCTCATTCAGTATTTAGCTAGCTAGAGAAAAACCTACACATTACACATTCCCTTATTTTAGCTTTGGTTCAACTTATTTTAGTTTAGAATAGGGACTTCTGGATAGATACAAATAGGCAGAAGCGGGCTGGTGATGATGATGATGATGATTATCAAATAACTAAAACCTGACAATAGATCTCACTTCAAAAATAATAAATTCTTATCAAATAAAAATATACACCTACCTTCAAATTTGTTCTATGGTTCTTTGTTCAAATTATTGATTTTTCATTAGGTAAATAAATACTTCTATAGAATCTATGCTATAATAATTATTCAAAGAATAAAGTAGATACATACTTAAATAAACTTTTCAAAGATGATTTATTGTAATATCTATATGGCAGAGAAGATTATTTGACTTTGAGTTTAAAAACAAGTAACAGCGCAGGGAAAGAATTGATTGACGGAGAAATTTACTCTAATAAGTGTCAAGATATCACAAATAAGGGTCCTAGATACTTAAACTAAATCATTTCTGGTCCTATATTGCTCAATAAATACAAATGGCTTGAAGGTAGATCAGATTCCTGTCCAATTTGCATATTTTCAGAAAGTTATGTAAATTCTTACCCATAGAAGTGTTTGTTTCCTTGTTAAATCAATAAATTCTAATGTAAATAAAGATAGCACGGATATAGTAGGAATAAAGTTAGCTAGGATATATTTATTACAACTATTTATAATATATTTGAATAAGTTTATATAATATTCACTATTTCATAACAATTATCCTATATTCCAATAAGATCAAAGAATATTCACTATTTCATATTTAATCTTTTAAAATAATACCTAAATCACTTCCCACTTGGCTACAAAATTAGAGTCATATTATTATATTTTCAAATACTTATCTATTATGAAATTCATGATTTAATAAAGTTACTATACTGTAAATTATTGAACTATTCTAGTTTCAGTTAATTTATGATTATAAATATGATTGTCCCTTTAGCTTTGACAACATGTATTCATGTTGATTTATTTACATGAAATAAATATAAAACATGTAAATATATAAGGTTAGGAGCAAGGGAAGTGATTAATAAGTTGGTCGGAGGAATGTCCAAGTCAATGGTTGTGTTCCACGAGGGCTCCGATTGAATATTTGCTATTATTTATCTATTTTAGAGTCTTATATATTGATTCAATCGGGTGTAGTGATCAAGGCCTACAAAGCGTATGGAGGGGCTTCCCTTATTAACCAACACCAAAAAACATTATTATCTATATTATTATCTTTATGTACTTACCTGTAAATATGTATTTATCGTACAAATAAAAGTTATACATCAAAGTTGTAGTATATAGGTCAATAATTATAGGCTGGTGGGAAGTATGTAATCAGTTCTAGGTCATAGTTTTATTTAATTCGCTATCTTTCGTTTATTGGGTTACAACACAACGTAGGAACCACTGGATGTTTCATGGCCAATCTAAAGCAGTATTTGTTTCACTCTTATTTCACTCAGGTTAGTTTTGTTGGGTGTTTTCAAATATCTTCTAGTAAATCCATTAAATAGGTAGGCAGGCGGTAGGGCGAAACGTTACAATTTGGTACCGAAAGACCAGGATATTAGATTTTGCTTCATCTCTTCATGTTAGGTGTCAGGCAGCTAGTTTTCTGTTCTTTTATCTGAAATTTTACAAGCCAATTTGATTAAGATAGTACTTATTTACAAATAAATCACAATATTGAACACTCTTTTGCATAGTATATAGGTAACTTACGTTTGTCTCGAAAAAACATTAAGGTTTTTTGTTTGCCTTTGCGATTAGTAAGTAAATATTTACTCAATATGGCGGTTTTCACATAAAGGCATTTCTTTTAATGTTATGGATAGAAGAAAGTTTCAAAAGTTTGTTTTTAGTTCGAAAAACTTTATGCAGTATTGCACCACAAGCAATACAAAGACAAGAGGTTATTTTTTTTAACAGAGTAACTTTTATTGCGTCACAGACTAATTAAAACTCTAGTATAATATTTGTCAGTGTGCATTATTTTACATTCACAAAATCACTGAAAGTTATAATTTTTCACTTTACTAATACTTTCAATATGTTTACGTTATAATAAGTCTCTTGCGTTTTGTTCGTAATGATTTGTTACATACTAGGGGTAGGAAAGTGATTATATCTTTGATATGATCACAATTTGTTGCCGTGGAGTGATCGAACTTATAAACGAAAGAATTATTTATCATGAAATAGGAAGCGCAAGAGGCTAGGTTTTGTATTGGAACGGTACGTAATAGGAAAGCATTTGTGAAGATAGATAGGTAGGTAGTTGACAAAGTTAGAATGAGGATTTGAATAATGAAAATAATCCATTTATAAAAATTTACTTAATAAGTAGGGATTGTAGTAATTAAAAAAAGATCAGGGGTTGTATACTCGTATGTATAAGGCTATGCTCCTTGTAGAATGAGAAGAAATAATCATCATCATCATCAGGAGTTGAATAATATTTAAATGGATTCTTATTCAGGACATTATCTATAAAATTTAATAGGTAGGTACTAACCTTTAAAGAGAATAACATAAAACACAGTTGTATATAGACTGATTTATCTGTAGGTAGGTGTCATATTAGTGTTGCTCTGAATCACTATGAACGGTCTCTCTGATTATGTAGCTGATTAGGGAATTATTAGTGAATAGGGGTTGTAGGTAAAATAATGATATGGTCTTATTTTAGGTAAAAGCAGTAGATTTATTAAAAAAAAAAAAAAAACAAATGTAACGAAAACGCGGCGCATTTTAGTCCTTATGAACAACCTGAAATGATTAGAATAGATAAAGAAATTCTGGCCCAGGTAGATGAGGGGTGGGGATTTTGGTCTGGAGGTGCGGTCGGCTGCATCGGTGGATCGAGGAGTTTGCGTGGCGGAGCTTGTATAGTTGGTTCCGGGCTGGACTGGCCTGGTTGCGGGGGAATCGGTACTTATAGCAACTAGTCTATAATTATTAATTATCCTTTTGGCTGGGTTGGTTCAGTTTGGTATTGGTTGTATGAGTTTTGTTGTGCGGGTTCTTTGGTTTGTTGATGTGGTTGATTGTGCTTCTGGATCGGATCTTTGCTTGTCATCGACTAGGTGCTTAAAAACTAGGCTCTTAAATTATTATACTTGAATGTCTGAAAGAGTAGATATATTATACAACATTGATCATAGGAGTTGGGATAGAACTGTAACACTATCTATGCTATCATCCTAACTTAGAGTAACCGGAAAAGCCCAAATGTCTAATTATGAAATTCCAGAGAGCCAATTAGTAGCAGAATATGTTATCAGACATTTCTCTAAACAAATACAATGAGTTACAGTTAATAAAGAAAAGAAAATATAACATTAATCTCATTTGAAAGAAAAAATAATAAAAAAATATTTTGTGATGAAAGGGTAGCGGTCAGACATAACAATAAATTTAGAAAACAATTAATGTAGATCAAGTAAACTGTTGTTGATAAAGTGTTAGACCATATAAAGTAGGCTAGGACCTCATTTAGTGTCAATATATTCTTTGTAAGTTAAGAATTATGCGGGTAGTTTAGTTGTTCCTATTTTGAGCGCGGTTGCAATACACTTCTTCACCTGAGTCAGGATGTTTACTTCATAGTATATAGTCTCAGAGTTTGGTTGTCAAATATAGAACATCATCATCATCAGCATTCACAAAGTATGTCATATCCTGAAAAGAAGAATAGAATTTAATTAGAAAAGCTAAGTATTGTGATGATTTACATAATTATAAAAATTCAGGAAATGACTATTTAGTTCAATATAACTTAAGTAGACTAATAGGATAATACATTTAGGGAATGGCTTTATGAATGGTAATCAATATTGGATCTACAGGGGTATGATTTTCATAGCAATCTAACAAAATCTAAGTACAGGGTAGTATAATTAAAATTGGATTACAACATATGTAGAAAAGAAATAGGTACTTACTTATTGTAGAATAGTAACTTTGGTATATAATTAGTGAGGGATTGTGAATGTTTTGTCACAGTGGATGGTTTGATCAGTGGTTTATCATGGGTTTTAGTTCAACAAAGAGTGTAGTTGGGTTTGCATTGTTATGTTTGGTCCTGAAATAAAACAAATAATGATATAGGTATAATTCAAATAAAATTATGTAAATATAGGAGTTGGAGACCAAATGATTAGGATAGGTACTTATTTAAAAGGTGAGGGGTTGACAATAAGTTAAAATATGTTGGTTAGTCTTGTCAGTATCAATTAAAAACTGTATGGGAGATATTTAATTGAGTTAGATTTTTATAACAATAGGTCTATTATAAACACAAGATCCGTAAAACAGAGCTATTGTATGTATAAATAACTAACAATTCAGAGGTTGTTTATTTTGAATCACGATAATTTGGGCATGAGGACTTAGTTTAGTAGCATGCATACAGGGTATTTGAAAGAATAATGACACTTACCTGTAAGATTCACTCATTATTTTAGAGTTTCGTAAGTTTAATCGGGTAAACTTTAGATTTCTTCGTGCGATCGATCGGATCGATGTTGTTGAACACAACGACGCATGCTTTTGTTTTGATTAGTGCGGAAAAAAAAACAGCCAAACAGGTTAAGGTTATGTCAGGTTGACATTGACAGTTTAGTTTTAATAAATTTGACAGTTAGACAGGTAAGGCACATTTACACAAACAGCCTAGAATAAGGATAATGGAGACCGTGTTTTTCAAATAGGGGTTGTGAAGGAGAGTTGTAATATCTCAGAAATATTTTTAGTTACCTAGTAACATTATTTTCGACTTAGGTAGTTACTGAGGGTAGAAAATGGTTGAAGTAGAAGTAGTAGTTTAGTTAGACATATTTGATAAAATAAATAGTGTATTAGTGTAATAGGTTGTAAAAAAAAACTAGATGGCGGTATTTTGATGTTTTGGTATCGATGGAATATTGGGGTGGATTTGTCTGTTACAAGAGAGTAGGAACTTTCAATTTTGGTAAAATTGATCTGATATAATTTTCTTTTATAGAGATAACAAAAAGTAGGGTATTTACAAAGCCATTTCCCGGGGATTATGTCGTGATTATAATGTTTCGAAAAATTGAAAGAGCAAAGAATGTGGAAGGAAGAAAAGTACTTACTTTAAAGGTCATTTTAAAGTCTGAATGGTAATAATGTTAAAGGTACCTGGCCAGGTCTTACATAGTTGATTAAAGGATGATGAAGAATGAAGTTTTAATTATTTAATATTGAGTGCGATTTATAATCATGACAAATACAACTGGGAAATGAAGGGTTTATTGATACTTCGTTCAGACACACACACACACATTTATAAGGGAAACTTTGGTATATTGTTTCCATAAAACTTGATTGAGTAGTTACCTATTATATAGGTACTTATTTAGCTAAAAAAAAAAAAGAAATTTATTCCAAAAGTTACCTTTATTTCACAAATATTTTCCAAATGATCAACTAATGTAGATACAAGAATTATTGCTACTTATGTAATAAGTATTTTAATAAAAATTTAAAAATAATAATACTGAGTAAAATCTTAAAAGAGAAAAAAGATTTTTATAAATAAATAGTTAACTTTTTTTTAAAAACTACTAACTTAATAATATGTGGAGACATCTCACACTCGACCATCCGACCCTAAATTAGGCAGAGCCTGCGATATGGGTATCGGACCGTCAGTTAGTAGTGTGCAAATTGGTTCAAGTAATTTACACACCATACACTCTTAGTCTTGCTTTTGTAGTAAATTGGCGAAGAAAGGCAGGTCTACACGGGCACAAACGTGTACAACTGCTTTAGTCGATTTATTATTTAAGTTAGCTATGCACGCATTAACACATCGACGTCTATACAGGCTATAGATGTTTTTACAAAGTACCTTTTACAGACTCCACACGACACACTACACTTTACACAAAAAACACACAATTACTTTGAAACAATTTGCTTAGAAATATACCTACATAATAAAAGTTGATCATGACGGAAAATAAATACACTTTACACCAAAAACACATTCTGATCGAAGTGTAAATAAACTAGATGTATTTTCTTTTCAATTTAGGTAGGTAAATGATGGAAAATAAAATTAATAATTAGATACATTATATTTTATTGATTTAATCAGTGGGGAGGAAGAAGGCCTTGATGTTTATTAGAGTGGCGTGAATCAGAGAAAGAGGATGAGAGTTGTGGTGAATCGAATGTCTAAGAACCTATGTATTGAAAAAAAAATACCTACAAACATATAGTTAAGTGAAAGTGGCTTTAGTAAAATATCATGGCTGTTCTCCTGCGCTGAAGGAAAGATTCCGATTTCACCTTAATCACACAACACTATACAAAAGAGAATATTTATGAAGATTTTGGTGTTAGGTTAGGACAGCATAGTCAAATTATACTGTTGTATGTACAGTATCTTCATAATATTCTATACTCAACATGTACTTACTTACTTAAAGAAAAAAATATATATTTTCAACACAATTATGTCATTTTGCTGAATTGGAGAGGGACTGAAATGTTGTGAATCAGTTGTAAACATGAATGCAATAATGGTTCACAATAATAATTCTCTTTCTAGTTTTGGTAAAATGATACTTGATATTTCTACACTCTACATCAAGCTCGGAGATTGGTGGACATTGTTCCTGGGGATTGTTAGAATGAGACTTGAACTTTATTAATTTCTATTGATGATGCATCGTCGAAAACATAGGGCGTGGGAGAGTTCGTGCTCTAAGAGGGCGTGCTAAAGATGCCATAAAATTCTTAAAAATAAATTTAAGGTTCTGTGGTTTCTCATTTAGTATTGGATCCTTCTGATCGACAGGGTATCCCCTTGTTCCCGGTTTATTGGAGCATGAATAATCTACTAAGTATTCGATCAATAGTTATGTAAATAATAAATAATAATAGGGATGGTCGTTGATTTTTGATAATTTCTGGGGATCTTGTTGGCTAATCATCTGAGTCATTTTACACTCACACACACAGACATATTGAGGTGATGATCGGAATTTCCTTTTACAAATTTTTCATCGTTTAAATTCTATTAATTTGATATTTGCGAAAATAAAGGGTGGTGTATATTATTGTGTATATTTTTTCCATATCTCAATTATATAATATACTTGCGATACTACAAAAATATAAGGGGTTGAATGTAATGTTCCATCGATGCCGAAACATTAACTATTTCGCAAATAATGAATTTAAACTACGACTGGATATTCCGAGGGATTTGTTGCGCTTTGGAAGGGTTTTCCCGTGGGATTTTTGGAAAAGTTGTCTATTAAATCATTCAGGGTGTCGGCTAACTTCGTGCCAAGCTTCGTTGTACCGATTTCGGATCACAGAATAATCAAGATAATTATTCTGAGTGTAGGTGAGCCTTAATATTGATATCGGCGAGTTGAGGGTAGAGGATAATATCCACGTAAGCGAGCAGCGCGTGGGCACTTTTCACTTTTTTGTGAGCAGCCGTGGTGAGCAGACGGTCAGATGGAGGGAGTGATCGGTGCCGTGGGAGCTTGAGGACCAGGCGCGTGGAGCCGAGGCGGAACACCGTGTGCGAAGCTAAGTCACCTTTCTACTCGTATTTACTTTTTGTCTCTCGTATATGATTGAGAAGTTATACCTACACTTTATTTCTTGAAGGACGCTAACCCACGGCTGCAATTTCCATCACACTGGTATAGGGATTAGATAGGTACACTAAAGGTCTTCTACCTCGCTCATTCAGTATTTAGCTAGCTAGAGAAAAACCTACACATTACACATTCCCTTATTTTAGCTTTGGTTCAACTTATTTTAGTTTAGAATAGGGACTTCTGGATAGATACAAATAGGCAGAAGCGGGCTGGTGATGATGATGATGATGATTATCAAATAACTAAAACCTGACAATAGATCTCACTTCAAAAATAATAAATTCTTATCAAATAAAAATATACACCTACCTTCAAATTTGTTCTATGGTTCTTTGTTCAAATTATTGATTTTTCATTAGATAAATAAATACTTCTATAGAATCTATGCTATAATAATTATTCAAAGAATAAAGTAGATACATACTTAAATAAACTTTTCAAAGATGATTTATTGTAATATCTATATGGCAGAGAAGATTATTTGACTTTGAGTTTAAAAACAAGTAACAGCGCAGGGAAAGAATTGATTGACGGAGAAATTTACTCTAATAAGTGTCAAGATATCACAAATAAGGGTCCTAGATACTTAAACTAAATCATTTCTGGTCCTATATTGCTCAATAAATACAAATGGCTTGAAGGTAGATCAGATTCCTGTCCAATTTGCATATTTTCAGAAAGTTATGTAAATTCTTACCCATAGAAGTGTTTGTTTCCTTGTTAAATCAATAAATTCTAATGTAAATAAAGATAGCACGGATATAGTAGGAATAAAGTTAGCTAGGATATATTTATTACAACTATTTATAATATATTTGAATAAGTTTATATAATATTCACTATTTCATAACAATTATCCTATATTCCAATAAGATCAAAGAATATTCACTATTTCATATTTAATCTTTTAAAATAATACCTAAATCACTTCCCACTTGGCTACAAAATTAGAGTCATATTATTATATTTTCAAATACTTATCTATTATGAAATTCATGATTTAATAAAGTTACTATACTGTAAATTATTGAACTATTCTAGTTTCAGTTAATTTATGATTATAAATATGATTGTCCCTTTAGCTTTGACAACATGTATTCATGTTGATTTATTTACATGAAATAAATATAAAACATGTAAATATATAAGGTTAGGAGCAAGGGAAGTGATTAATAAGTTGGTCGGAGGAATGTCCAAGTCAATGGTTGTGTTCCACGAGGGCTCCGATTGAATATTTGCTATTATTTATCTATTTTAGAGTCTTATATATTGATTCAATCGGGTGTAGTGATCAAGGCCTACAAAGCGTATGGAGGGGCTTCCCTTATTAACCAACACCAAAAAACATTATTATCTATATTATTATCTTTATGTACTTACCTGTAAATATGTATTTATCGTACAAATAAAAGTTATACATCAAAGTTGTAGTATATAGGTCAATAATTATAGGCTGGTGGGAAGTATGTAATCAGTTCTAGGTCATAGTTTTATTTAATTCGCTATCTTTCGTTTATTGGGTTACAACACAACGTAGGAACCACTGGATGTTTCATGGCCAATCTAAAGCAGTATTTGTTTCACTCTTATTTCACTCAGGTTAGTTTTGTTGGGTGTTTTCAAATATCTTCTAGTAAATCCATTAAATAGGTAGGCAGGCGGTAGGGCGAAACGTTACAATGGCCGATGCTCGCCGGTCTGGTCGTTATCTCCGCGAGGCAGCCACGTAGCAAGTTGCAGTCTTAGGGGGGTTACTCTCGCATGACACGAAACAAACGAAGGAATGCAGCCATCCAATCGGTACGGTTATAATAATATTTACACCGCGATAGAGTCCAGATGCTAGTAGCACGGCGCGCATTTAAGACGTGAGATAAGTTTTGCATCGCGCTCATTCACATCGCGCAGCCTCAAGAGTGAGCGTGACGGAGAACGTCCCGTACCAGCCCTTCTGGTTGGTTGAGCAGCGCTCGGAAAATTCGTTGTTCGTAATACCCTTGATACCATAATTAGGAATAGAACAACGCGGACGCGGGTGTACTACTCAAAGTACTCAATGCTTGTTACACATACCGAGTAGAGAATACTTTCTTGCCACTCTACTTGCTAGGTGTAAGCAGGGTAATAGTGCTATCCATTTTACACTTAGGGTGTTTTTAATACGGTGCGAGTTTCATCAGGCATGCAGGATTGCACGCGATTTTCCCGCGTGCGTATTCCACGCATTACAATAAATAGTTCTATGAAAATAACACTTGCGGGTGTCACGCTTGCGTCATGAAATCTTCTTGTTATTTTCTCTTAAGATAAAGTTACCCGTCGCGCGCTGAGCGGCATATCAATGCACTGTGCACAGACGCACCCCCCGCCCGCGATGTTTAGCTTAGTACTTTATGCTGCAGCTGCTTTATACTACGTGTAGTTTATAAGTTCCACGCTGGATCCCCGACGGGTAAGACTTAGGGAGGCAAAGGCTAACAGTGGATTGATGTGTGCATTTTGCGGATTAAAAACGAGAAAAATGGGGAGTTACGTGTGAAGTGTGACCGTCTGTTGTCGCATGGAACTATTCTACGCGTTACTATAATGAACAATTTGATCTATTCGCTATCGCTCAAGTATATGATGCCTGAAAGTATTTTACTAAACGGTGCTCCGTAGATCGGGTAAAATCGGTAACTGCAGACGGGAAGTTTGACGAGTTCTCGAGAGGAGACCACGAACAGGCAAACTCCTGCCCGCTGGAATGACGACCTTAGGCGGGTGGTTGGATGAGCAAGGCCGAGGCCGAGTGGGAGAGTCCTATGTCCAGCAGTGGATGATTATTGGCTGATGATGATGATGATGATGATGATGATGATGATGATGATGATGATGATGATGATGATGATGAGACGGGAAGATCTGTAATAAAATTCCGCCCTCACTACTTACTTACACTACACAACAGTCTACCAATACGAATTAAATGTTAATTTATTTTAAAGTTTGTTACTGATGTAATTTAAATTTAAAGGCCCTCACTTATACACCAAGCAGTTGAGTTTAAATTGAAGTTAGCAAGTTTCCCAAAATAAATTAGAACCCGCTAAGCCCAGTCGTCCCTTTAATCATTTGTCGCTAATGATTATGTGACTGTTTCAATTATTACTGTGTTAGCACCAGCACCAGTAGAATGGGAATTTTCATTCAGAGCCTCTAGTACGGATTTTTCGATTTACGAAAACGGAAAGGTTTTGTTTTTTTCTGTCATCTGATAATGTATGCAGCATTATCAGTCAAAAGTTTAATGATAGTTTCCGCCACTTTGTATGCGAGAAAACGTAAACTTTCATAGTTTTCGACCAACTATTAAACATTATTGCCCACCAACCAGCACTAGGCCAGCGTGGTGGACTAGGCTTAAAACTCTTCCTTCAGTGAAAGGAGACCCGTGCCCCAGGAGTGGGGACGTGATGAGTTGTGTTGTGATCAAACCTGTACCTTAGGTACAGTACCTACTAGAGGCTCTGTTGTCCTCATGCCATGGTCACCCTGTCATCCATTTGTAGTGTAACTGTGTAGTGTGTACTCTACGAATAACAATACCCATTGTTACTGCAGTGTGTACAATACTATGTACATACATAATATGGACAGAAGGAGGATTGGAACCTGCTATCGTGGCGATCAATATTTCTAAACTTAATGATATAATTTAAATAATTATAATAATTTACAATGTTATAATATTGCCCTAAAAGTCATGCGATGTTCAAAATTTTCATAGTTGAAAGCATTTTATAAAATTAGTAAATTACCTAATTATGATTTTGTAAAAAATATTTCTCGACCCGAATTTACTTTTCCGTTGCGGTAAAACATACAGTGGCGGTGCCGGTGGTGTGATGGTAACGGTTTGGGTTGTTTTATTGTGGTATTGCTCTTAATTATGCTGTAATTGAACATGTTATAAATTATCTAGTGGTGAGTGTGGTGAGCGTGGTGAGTTTGATGAGTGGATATGTATTTCCGGTTGAGTGTAGTGACAAATTACCGATATTGAATTGTTGATCAATAGAACGCCGTATTCTGAAGAGTTTCTTTAATCTGTTTGTAGCTATACTTAGTCACTATGGGCAATAATGATAAGACAAAAACGCCATATTTGTTTAGGTACAGGCTTCATAAATAAGTAGGTATACATAGGTGTAGGCTATAAGAATATCAAAAGTGCCTCATTGATCCGATTAAATAAGTACAATTAATTACATTTATTTATTTATCCATCTGACCCCTTAGCATGAATTTTCATCGTGAACGTGAAGTAGAGTTCATCGAGTATATTTTCTATGAAAATATGAACAGCGCCCCTGGCGGTCAGTAGCACAACTAAAATTTGCCTACAAAATTCATCGTGTAATTTCACGTCACGTTCACGATGAAAATTCATGCTAAGGGGTCTGATCCAGTTTGGAACATAAATAACCTACTATGGCCCGTGGCCCGTTCAGTCCTAAAATCCCATTCTGCTTAAGTATTTAAATTTGATGGTGTATCTGTTCCACGCTATTTAAGTTCTGAGCATTAAATAGTTGAGTGAGCCTCCTCCTTTGCCCCATGTCAGCAATCAGGACCATCGCTTGTTCCGCTGCTCACAATTACTGGGGGGTCATTCTATATGACGAAAAACGAAGTTTCAAACATGCCGATTGCACGACAGCTCTAGTTTGTTCGTTTTTCGTAACTATAGAGAAACCCTCCTGAGTCCGCTCAAATACTGCTTTCAGCGGTAATTATTGCTTCGAAATGGCGTTTTCTTCTTTGAATGCTCTCTGTTCTCTATGGTTGCTCCTTCGACATGATGTAGACGACCTTTTTTCTTTGCGCTGGCTGGATGCAATCTGAACTGAAGGCACATAAAATTATGAACTTTATTGCAGTATTTTAAATGAAGAGCTTAGAGGCTTAGAGCGAAGCTTCGTATGAGATAAATATAAATTAATAACAACAACGTAGAAATTAATAACAATAATATGCGTGTCTAAAGCAGAAGACGCTCCTGCGATACAGTATGAGCCTAGATTTAGAAAAAAATTATCTTAATATAACGATTAAATGTGAAGTATGTGAAAAGTATTTCTTCTTAATAAAAAAAGAAAACATTGTTTTCACTGGCGCGAGTACGCTCGTAGCAGTCTAATGGAATCGAGCAGAACTAATCAATTTGAACATTGTTCCCAGTAACACATTGTTTCATCTAATTCTAAGAAACACAATTGAAAACTAAATGAGCATTATTATTATTAGTTATGTTAGATGCACAATGCATAGAGTGATTGTGATATTTATAATTTCGAGAATTGTCTTTATTCTAGTAAATGTGTGCCTGTGTACTTTTAGTGGGAAAGCTCATAACATATAATGCGTAATTTCATCGTAATAACAATCACGTTTAACAATCATTTTAGACCCTAATGATAATGGTAAGTATATCTAATAGAGATTGGTTGATTATAAACAGAAAAATGTATGTGCAGTGATGTTTTGAAAAGGTACATTTGTGTAACGGATTTTCTCGCCAACCGTACCAATGTTTTCGTACGATTTACCAGATTCGGTCGTATCATTGTGGGAGTAAATTGAATTTACATTGTCACTTGTGATGAATGTACGAGTTTCCGGAGCCAGGGGGGCTCTCTATATGACGAAAAACTTACCCTCAAATTCAAAGACTATATTGTAAATTTAGAACAAGGTTAAAATTAACTTTGAACCACACGAGTTTCAACTCTTTACGTCAGTCAAAAAGTTGAAATTCGTATATCAATACGTCAATTTTAAACCTATTGTAACTGTCAAAAACCTCTTTGAATTTGGGGGTTACGCGACTGCTACGCGAGCCACGACTCTATCTCGTTGTATTAAACGTGCCGTTTGCACAGCAGCTCTCATTCGTTCGTTTTTCGTCAGTATAGAGTAACCCTACAGGTACAGTGCAGGCTCGCTACGCGTATTGGACGTTGTACAGCTCTTAATACGTGGTTTTAAGAGTGGAATTAGAACAACTGGTGGAAAATTTTGCATGATTTATATTTTCGCTGAACTTTGGCGATGCCGTATTCACTATCCACTAGCGTTACTTTGTAGCATTCTTAATTCGTGCGACGTAAAATTTAAATTGGATGTGGCATTCTAGAATCTTCCGTCTGTATTTTACATAAGTAGCATTCAGTAATGGTTTAAAACCTTTCTATCACGTCTGTGACACCCATAGCAACCAAATTACCTAACAAAAATTTTCGTAATGTAATTATTATGGGGTATGCGCCTTGTCTAAGGGTATGCTTGAGCATGGTAACCAATTCAATTAAGTTAAAAGATTTCCCCTAAAATTAACTTTGAAAGACCCAATTCCTAAAGGTGATTCAGAGTGATTGTGAAAATTTGGTTAAGTATAAATACATTTATCACATCATGAAAACGGAAATGGATCTATACCAGCTATACTCAAACTGCGGCCCGCCGGGCCTTTATCAGTGGCCCGCGTGCCATGAGAGATAATAGACAATATAAATTCTGTATAAAAAGTATGGGAACAGCGTTTAAAAAAATGTTGTGATGATTGCATAATTCGTTGGCGTATGTGTATCGTTTCCGAAGGAGCATACTTTGAAGGTGATAAAATAAATTTGGATGAATAATAATATTTTTTTGTTTTATTGATCTAATCCCGATACTTTTTACACAGAGTAGTATATGCATGTGTATTTTTTATATTATTATTCGATAGTTTACATCGCTTTATAATATGTAGTTAAAAAATTAAATATTTGCTTGCGGCCCGCGACACCATGTCTTAAACGTGTTTGTGGCCCTTATATAAAAAAGGTTGAGTACCACTGAATCTATACATATAGATCCATAGTATATTGCTGTTTAAGCCGGTATTTAATCGATTTGCCTATTACCTTTATTGAAACACATATCTATTCAAAAGTTGTTATCAAACAGCATTTTAATTTAATATGTAAGTATTAAACTTTAAGTAATTATGTGAAAATGATAAAAAGTCATTGCAAATTCGCAATGTTTATTTTCACTCATAGATCTTGTCTTGTACGTGAATTTCTGAACATGTCTACCACTACCATTACATGGAGTTATTGAAACTGGGGTAAGACTTCCCTTCAGACAGATCTAAATGGTTCATCTTAAATGTACAGCACAAACTTTTATTAGTGGTTTATTTGAACATTTCTTAACCAGCTTTATCCTGTTAAGCAGGGAGGACGTTGAAAATAAAACGAGGCTTGAACATAAACGAATTGTTTCCTCACAATATCTCGAAACAACTTATTATTATTATTCTATGATTTTTTTGGTAGGGCAAAGAAATAAAAACTCCGTAGATCTTTTATCATATTTATGAGATATTCTGTAAGCTGGTAATTAATGTAAGAAGTAACTGAAGGCGTAATTTATCTATAAGTAATCTATAATTTGATGTTTGCATTTTCAGGAGTAAGTATTATTCATATAATTTCTTACCGAAAATAGGTAAATTTCTTGTTTCATTAAATTCCACAATACGTAGAACAAAAGTTGTTCGGAATGATGAGTTGTATTTTTTTTTTCGGATGTGCTCTTTAACCTTGGACATCCTGTATGTAGGTACAATCGTGGAAATCCGTGATCTCCTTATTTAAAAACAACAACCCGTGCGAAATTCGCAGGGCATCTTCAGTCCAGTTTTGAAGTTTAAGGCTACCATTCCCTAATAGTTAGTACCAGTTGAAGTACCTTTAGCTCATGATTTATAACGTACATAAATACGTACCTTAGTATGTAAGTAAGTATTTAATGGCCGCAGAAAAACATTACACCATAATAAATGAGTGCGTATTCCCTAATTGAGCACTTGAGTGTAGTCAATTAACCTAATATCAGAAATAACAGGCGTGTAATATCATATTTTCATTTGTTTCTGGAATGAACGCCAGAATTATACGGGTGGCTTGTTTAGCTACGGTATGGAGAGAGAATTTGAAACGTAATTATAATTGTATAAGTAACGTTACTTAATAATATGTTGCCTTTTACTGATAATGAACTTGTCTAGATACTAGATGTGTATCCTAAGTGCATTGTACTTATTCCTAAACGGCGATATGGTTCGCAACATATCACGTGAGTCAAATGTGCTGCGAAAAGTGGGTGGCTCGCTTGTGAGCCTTGAACCCATGTCCTTTAAATATGTATAATATTATATTTATTTAGTAAATCGTTTACTTTCAAACAATATGTAGTTTTAAATGACATTGTTACGAGTTAAACTATGCCTAAACCGTGCTTAGCAGAATACCGTGCTAACCACTAGTCTTTTGGTCGCTCACTGACAAAACCCCATCCTATACTTACAGCTGCGAGTCGCTCAGAAGCACTCAGACTGCTTCCTCTATCTCCGTAATGAGTGCCGCCACTTAATAGACCTTCTCGAGGTCTAACCAGCCATTACTGACGCCCCTTCAATTACATATCTTGCCCCTTTAAAAATAAAGACTAAGTTTAAACTAAGGATTGTGGAAGAAGCATTCAGCAGCTTAAGGGGGAAAATGTATTTTTCTCGTGTTTTTAAAATCAAATGAGAGTTATAAAGCTGAAGTTGAATCAAATGAAGATATATTTATTTTAACTAAAGCGTGTAATGTGTTGTAAGTAGAGGCTAGAGGTAAAAACACTTTTCGCCAGAGTGTTATGTTAGTCCCAATGTAATAGGGGCGGGCCTATTGCCATTTTACGGGCACATCCAAGACCCGAGAACAAATATCTGTGTTTAAACAAATATCTGCCCCAGCCGGGAATCGAACCCGGGACCATCGGCTCAGTAGTCAGGGTCACTAACCACTACGCCATTCGGTCGTCATATTATTAAATAGATTGGATAATAATGTAATATGCAATACATAGAGGTATAATAACTAACCATAACCACTTAATATACCTATCGGTCGCTTCTTACAACACAGATACGAGTCCATTCGAGTGAGCCGTTGCAGGCAATCACGAAAAAATTTAAAACTGACATTCACAAAACAAAGCAAAACTGACATAAATACTGACAGTGTTAATTAAATCACTGTTTGCAAAAATGCGACGGTAGAACGTTCGCCCGCGTACTAGCTCCGCTTACAACACTGCTTGTGCACTATTCGTACTGCTTCTATATTAAATTCACCTCTCTGGTATTAAAATTGCTGTAAATTCCGAGCACACCTCCAGCCAAGTGTTACTTTTGCATATCGTTTTCAGGTTTATTAAATTTACGGCAGATTTTACTACGAGTACCTAGGTAAGTACTGAATGTACGAGTACTGGTGAATTACAGTGAAGTTGACGGCTTTCGTCAAATTTAGCCCAGTTTCACGATTGTGTAAATCTATCCAATTCTTCAGTCAATCACAGCGCTGAATTCTATACAACTTAAGTATTTTTCTAAATTTGCATCCATCATCATCATATACTACCTATATTACTAGAATATATTTTTTCAGGTTGCGTAATATTACCATTTATTTTCGTAACGAATTTCGTATTTGAATCGTAATTATTGATTACAGACTGAGGTAGTAATTTAATTAACTGATAACATACAAATAGTAAACATAATGTTTACTGACTTGTGTTGATCTACTGACACATAAAACAGGCCGCAACATTTTCAATTAATATTTATTTGCACAGTAACTTGTCCCCGTGTGTATTTGACTTGAATAAACTTAGACATGTTAGTTGAAGTTAGCTTGTTAGTTAAGTTATTTGTGTTATGCGGAGCTTAGTACGTGCTGTGTTGGGACTAAGTTAAAGACGAAATTTAGTGTGCATCGTACTGTGGCAACTTGTTAGTTGTCTGATTCCGCAGCCATCGCTTTGCTGTCATCCATCCGTTGTTATGTTGCGGTGTATTTGTATTTTCTACGTTCAGATTGTGAGATTTATGAGGTACTAGCTGTTGCCACGAGCTTCACGTCGCTTTCAAAAGTTCTACCGTAATGTTAATCCAGGGTTTTCCTTCATACATCACCTATCTAACTTCATCAAAATTAGTTTTTACGTGAATGATTAACGAACATCAATCCATTCATACTTACAAACTATAGCGTGCACTATACTAGCGTGAACTATAGCGTATACCACACCGGTGCAATATGGTGAGCCTACTTACTTAGATATTATGTAACCTGTGCTACAAGCCTTCAGCGATACAAGTTTTGATTTTACTGCTATCCAACGTGTCATCAATTTTCAGCTTTTAGCTAACAGCCGTGATTCCTGGTGAGTGAATGAATCAACTGTGGTCTCAGCAATCAACAGTACAGTCATTTGCTGATAAACACTATCACGAGCGTGGGGCAAATTCAGCGGATGTATTAGGGATTCAGCACAACCATTAACTCAATTTGGCTACACCAAGATGCCAAATCTAGCCGCTACGCTATTATTAAGGGGGCTATTCTGTAGCACCGCACATCTATTGTGTAGGGAACTGAGCAAATAATCACTACGTTTTAGTACCTACAGAAGGGCTAGCACGGGGCGCATTTAAGACGTGACAAAAGCTCTCCGTCGCGGTCACTCTTGAGGCTGCGCGATGTGAGTGAGCGCGATTCAAAACTTTTGTCACGTCTTAATAGCGCCCCGTGCTAGCCCTTCAGGGAACTACCTAGTAGTGTAGAAATACTATGCTAGTAAAGTAGTATTTCCTCATTTTAGATATAATTTGTACTGGATACAATATAATGTGCAACTGAGTGCGGTCGGGGATGGATTAATGGAAAGGCTGCCTATTTAATTGGTCCTAATTCTTCTTCTTCGACTTATTCTTTTGTGACAAGTACGATACATATACACTACTCACTAGAGCACAGCAAGGGTTTGTCACCGTGCAGAACGGCGCCAATAGCTGACTGCCTAGCAGGGTGCGCCGGACTGAGGTATAAAGTAGGTACCGTTAATAAGTACATCACTCGGAGAGCCATCTTTCGTATACCTACGCCTGTAAAGATACCAGCAGTATCTACATACTGTAATTAATATATTTATTCATAATTTCCCTTAATTAAAGTTTACGAGAATCGGCCCCACCCGTGTGGGCTAAGCTCTCGTGGTGATAGATCTGTGGTCCGTATTACACGTATATGATCCAATATTTGGACACTGTTTCGGGAGACAAAGCGTGTATGTCCGACCATTTCAGACCCTGTGGGCGTGCATCGAAATGCGATTAGGGAGACTTAACTAATCACCGTGAACATAGTTAAAAAATAATACTTTATACTTCGAAGACCGTGCTTCATGATAGTATGGCATATGAGCGCTCAAACTTAGTTAAAATTACTTGATTTTATAGGATTTAGCTTACATGCATTTGCAGGTTGCAATTTTTTTTAGATATAGTATGCCGAAAGGAAGTAACGTGGAGGAATCCTGAACAAAGTTTATTCAAGAACTTTCGGTTTACTATACTTTACCACTTTTCCAATGAAAACTATCACTGAAATCAAAAAAATCTTGTCTGGTAAAGAATAATGAACAATAAAGTCATATTTGTTCTCGGGTCTTGGGTGTTGATATTTATATTTAGTACTAGCTGTTCCCGCGAGCTTCGCTTCGCCTTAAAAAGTTATCCCGTGGGAATTACGGGATAAAAAGTAGCCTATGTTCTTTCTCAGGGTCTAGACCATATGTATACCAAATTTCATTCAAATCCGTTCAGTAGTTTTGGCGTGAAAGAGTAACAGACAGACAGACAAACAGACAGACAGACAGACAGACACAGTTACTTTCGCATTTATAATATTAGTTAGGATCTATCTATCTATGTATTTGTGTAGATATATCAGCTGTCCGACACCCATAACACAGGTTCTACCTAGCTTGGGGTCGGATGGCCGTGTGTGAGATGTCCCCACATATTATATTATTATTATTATTACTATGTTGTGTCTTTACCATCACGGGACCATGGGGTCCCGGGCATTTGGAAGGCGTGCATGGGGCCGAAGCCAACACGTAGAGGCCCATTTGACAACATTAATCTATATGAAATGTGACACCAACCGACGATTTTCCCTGTGTAAACTATGGAGTAAACCCAAGGAAAATCCCCGGTTAGTGCAGGACTATTGTAGGATATGGAGAAAACTAATACAGGGTTATGGAATGGGGTGCTAAATGGACTGGGTAACTGGGACTATGGAAGGACTATGGCCCCTGCCTGACCTATATGTTTCACACACGGATAAAAAGGCAGGGGGTGACTCGCACACACAGTAAATGGGCCCCCCATAGCAGTCGCTAGCACATTACAGTGACGTAGCAACAAGAGGCAACATGGCATGAGGTGCTAAGGATGGAGAGGTATTCCACGGCTCTCAGGACAATCGCGTTATCGGTCAAGATCCCTACAAGCACCTTACTGGGTAATACATCCTTCCTCGAGCATTGCTGCTCTAGCGGTACACCACTCAAGCCAGCCAATGAAGGCAAGCAAGAGGTAGGAGATCCTGTTCCTCGTCAGTGTTCACTCTGGACAACCAATAAAGGCAAGCCAGAGATGAGTAACAGGGGTTCTCCCCGGCATCGGGTGGGTGGGGTCGCTAATGCCCAACAGCTCGCCACAAGCTGCCCTGCCGCATTATTATTATTATTATTATTATTTGATTTCTATTTAAAATTAAACTGATCCGTGTTCTGTGCCAACGGTGATCAGTTGGGACTAGCACACGATTAAAGTCGACGTCTGTGTTTGTTCAAGTAAATTTGAGTCTCGTGCCAAATGATCGCCTGGCAGTTTAGTCCATACATAAGCTATGATTACATAGTTGTATTGCTTGTAGCATAAAATTCGAATATTTGTACGATTTATTTACTTACTAAGTAAGTTCTTTTTAAAATATTGTTTAAATCACAACATCTGATCAGCAACCTATTTTTGTTTTGTAAAATTTCGTTTGTATTTAACATACACGTCTTGCACTGAATATGCAACATAAATATGCATTCGCTCTTTGTAATACATTAAATTTATATTTTAAAATCATGGTTAGGTTAAGCGTTAAGGGCCCGTACAGGGTGACGTGCCGCGCCAATTTTGGGTTTTCAATGCTCTTCACACAGCACACGCAGTGACACGCACACATGTAAGTTTGCACAGTGGGTCGATAAACTTTTACTCGCCAACTTTATTGACAATTATGTTCAAGTACATTTTGGGTGATTTTAGGGTAAGTAAGTATAATTCTTACTTACACTGGTAGGCACCAGGAAAGAGTAGAAATTAATAGGGGTGCCACTTTACTCTATACTCGGAACCCGATTAGCTTTCTCAAACAAATGTGGTATTTACTTGTAGAAAGGTAACTAAAAGTATTAAAGTGTAGATAATAAGTCTCGGGCATCCTCCAGTCAACTGAACCCCGACGACAAAGCAAAGTAAATACATAGTGTCGCAAAAGGGCTATACTAAGCCAAAAGGGGATGACTCAAGGGGTCATTCTGAACAACTTTTGTTCTACGAGATTTGCAAATTCGCGAAAAAAAATATTCGTTTTCCATGGTAAAAAGTCACATGTCCAACAAAGTTTCTATGAAAAAGGTTTTTTTTTTGTTAATTTCCAAAACTCGTAGAGCAAAAGTTCAGAATGACCCCCTGTCTTACTCCTTTTTACCCGACTGCCGAAGGAGGAGGGTAATGTTTTTTGATTGTATGTATGTATATATGTATGTTTGTCTGTTTCTTTGTTCCCTCCTGTAGCCTAAACGGCTTGATAGATTTTGATGTATGAGGTATTGTTAGAAGCGTATTGATGGCGCGATGGCTATAGGCTATGTGACGTTCCATTAAAATGTACATAGCGCCCTCTTGAGGACATAAAGTGATAATCGAAAAAATAATAATTCAACTTTGCCGTGTAAGGTATCAAATGAAAGGACTTGATTTTCACATTACAAAAATATGCATATTGAAGGTATTTAAATAACAACACCAAAATTATTGAAATAAAAAATGATCATGAACTACCTACCGACGTAAAATTTCATAAAATAAAAACACCTAAAAAGTTACAAATAAAAAAATACAATTATAAAAAACTAAAAACCTGACTGTACGCTAAAAACATGAAAACGAGTCCCAATGTTAATGGAAAGTATCGCAGGCGGGGACCAACTTGACCGCCACTCAAGGCCGTTTTCTAAGTAACATTCAGCTAAATGGTGAACCCTCTGCTGGTATAATTTGTTTATATACCGCTTTTTCAATACCTGTAAGTACATTTTTTGGCAGCATAATATTTTTACTTAATTTTAGGGTTTCGAACGTCAAAAGAAAAAAGCAACCGTTATAGGATCTCTTTGTTGTCCGTCTGTCTGACTGACTGTCTGTCACCGCCCTTTTTCTCAGAAACGGGTAAAGATATCATGCTTATATTTCGCATAGATGGGGAGTACCCCAAAAAAAATATTATGGTACTCCCTGTCCCACACAAGTAAATTGGGGCTTATATTTTTTCCAGTTATTTTGATGGCTATCAAAATATATAACAATCTTCCCATAGAAATCACATCCGAAACCAATAGCTCAAAATTCCACAGTAGACTTAAAACTTTTCTCTTAGACCGTTGCTTCTACTCGATCCAAGATTACATAAGATATAAAAGTTCAGATAAATATGATGTACTCTCTTAATAAGTTGATTATCTAAATTTATTATATGTTTTATTATTGTGTTTACATTGAATTGTTCTTTTTTTTTAGTTAGATTGTAAATGCTAAGTATAACTATCTTCTTTAGATATAAGGACAGACAACACTGTCACTTTGCAGTGCCCAATATGGGTAATCAAGTATTAAGCACATCCCTATATTGAAGATCTAATGTACACTTGATTGCAATAAATATTTTGATTTTGATGTGTATCCTTTTTTTTTCTTTGTTGTTTTGTATAAGTATGTGTTTCTTTTCTTTAAATCTGTATTTTTTTTGTTGTTGCTGTCTATGTGTCGAAAAAATGTATCTTTATCTTCAAATCACGCCATCTATCGTTTGTTTTTTTTTGTGGCTACTGTCTATAGAAGAAATTCCGTCATTAACAATTTTACGTTACGAATTTATTTTTATTTATTTTATTTTTATTTTTACATTTTCGTGGAGAATCAACAGCATTTTGTTAATAAATAATTATTACTTATGAACACATAACAACTTGATGCCATTAACAGAATGAACTTAGTAAACCCAGTAAACCTAACACATCCAGAGGAAAAACAAAATCTCTTTCTCTCTCTCTGAAAAACATACTTAATAGCCCAAACTCGATGCTTTTAGCTATTAACATCTTTGAAATAAAATTGAGCCACCACCGTGTTACTGCCCTCATCAGATCCTCACGAGACCATACCTCAACCAGCACCAAGAGACTGTATTTTTGATCCCTAACCTAATGTTCGTGCGTATTGTCATCACTTAGATCCATTCGCTATATTCCTGCTCCTCATCAGACCTTTACGAGACTGTAATATCACGAGAATATTGCACATTATGTAATTTAATTTAATGTATTGAATATACTGGAAGAATTATGCTTCCTCAATTTCAAATCAAATTATGTTGGTGTCATAAAAGTTGAAAAAGTACAATGACAACCAATGTGCAGTGATTTTGTATCTGTACACGATAAGATCGCGAGCTGTCAGTGCTGCCTAAACCGACGTGACCCTTCTTTGGAGGCCAGCGGCCAACTGAGTCAAACGTCACTTGTGTTTATGATTTTATAACACAGAAAGCCGCCATAGATATTTGTATGAAGATTTGAGGGAAAAAAATTGCTCAAGTTTGGGATTAATTTACACAAAATAAGTGTGTGTTTATTAAAAAACAAGGTATTTAGCGCCTAGTCCAAGCCTTTAACTTTATAATATGATAAAAATCATATGAAAATTCTTAATAATTACGACACAGTTGTTACAATACGGGAGTGTGATTGACTGGTTTTTCTTGATATTCTGAAATTAATTTACAGTTAACCATAATCATTTACTTAAATTCGAATGATTCAGCACCTAGCTAGACTCTTCAACTACCTGTGTGATTTTTTTCAAGGCTGTAGAGCATCATTTACTACATAATTCTATGACAATGCCAACCCTCGATTGCCTATTGCAGACCCTTAAGGTGGCAGCCTGTAAGGCTGCTTGCTGTATGGCCCAAGTCTAATGGAAATGATTAAATAGGTAAGTGTACTTAATTTACCTACCGTAGAAAATGTATTGATTTATTTAAAACTGATAACTAGTACATGACGGCAAGAATTGAGGCAATTTAGAAAAAAAAATCACATAGCAAAATAAATATGTGTCTTTTCAATGTAATTTCCACAGGAAATAAGCAATTACGCAAGCAAAAAATATTTCTTCTTTAATAATACCAGTTTAAATTATATTTAATTTTACGGTAAGGGGAAGATTAGTTGGGTTGTGGGAGCCCTCGCTTCAACAAAAACCTGCGTTGGAAGTGTTTGTGGCTTGAAGATGCGGATTTATGTGAATCCTTTCAGGCGTAAACGAAGAAACGTGGCCATAAAACGAGAAGTGTTCGTCAGAGGATACGCTGTATTGTTGTGTTATTTCTGCAAACTTCACTAAATTACTTTTGCTCGTAAAAGTTAAGTGCAAACAACCGTAAAGGTGTTTAATATAAGTTTCAGCGTTTACGAGCCGCGACTTACTCGAAATATTTAACAACATCATGTTTCAGTAGCTATACTTATAAAAATACAATTTATATACAACTAGCTGTTCCCGTGAGCTTCGCTTCGCCTTAAAAAGTTTTCCCGTGGGAATTCCGGGATAAAAAGTAGCCTATGTTCTTTCTCAGGGTCTAGACCATATGTATACCAAATTTCATTCAAATCCGTTCATTAGTTTTGGCGTGAAAGAGTAACAGACAGACAGACAGACACACTTACTTTCGCATTTATAATATTATATAGTGAGGATAATATTAGATAGGATTTAACTAGACTCCAAGATAATAAATAATATTTTTACTCTACAGATGTTGTAAAAAAAAGTTCAAACGGACGCGATGTACAATATTACTTATCAAATTCACAGAAAATAAACATTGAAATCCACATAAATAAAAAGTTCCCATCGTGAAATAAATTATTTTTGAGAAATGGTTCTATGAATGATCATTAGTGTATGTCACATTTTTCATTTTCAAAAGTTTTAATCAAAATGTGTACGCATTCCTAGAATGGTAAATGTACATCGCTGCATTTGACGAAATTTATGTAAAAAATCAATTTACTTATTATAAAAGCTAAAGTATCCGAGCTTGTATCTGAATGCTAGGCTTCATCTTCTTATCGTGTCAGTGACTAGACTATCGAATGGCGTAGTGATTAGTGACCCTGACTACTGAGCCGATGGTCCCGGGTTCGATTCCCGGCTGGGGCAGATATTTGTTTAAACACAGATATTTGTTCTCGGGTCTTGGATGTGCCCGTAAAATGGCAATAGGCCCGCCCCCTATTACATTGGGACTAACATAACACTCTGGCGAAAAGTGGGTGCAGCAATGCACCTCTGCCTACCCCGCAAGGGAGTACATTAGTACAAGGCGTGAGTGCGTGTATATATATATGTATATGACTAGACTAGAGCTAGACTAGGGTTTGACACCGTGGTAGTGGTGACTACTGCTCTCATACTATAGTACCCAACCCAGGGTTACACCGAACTTATAAGGTACAGGTGGTACGTCACTGCTTTCGTGCACCCTGAAATGCTAATTCCTTCACCCAGTAGCCATTCACATGCAAAATTTCACATGTCTCTGTCCAGGGCTCCCTGACGCCATCCCGGCCGTAATCTGTCAACCTCATGTACTAATTATGAGCTGGTGAGATTAAACTTGATTAGTCTACACTGAAACGGAACTTGCAGTACTGCCTAACACCAGCTTTAGCATTCAGCAAGGCCATTTCATTAGCCGCAACTGTGTTAATTATGTCGGAGTAGACCCTTATCACCATCAACATCATCCTGTAATTGTCCACTGCTGTAGATACATAGGCCTCTCCCAAGGATCTGATAATCGTTGTGGATAAACTCGTTTTATGCGCGTTCCATCAATCACAGCGCCGAATTTATAATCTAATTTATGATCTAGCTGTTCCCGCGAGCTTCGCTTCGCCTTAAAAAGTTTTCCCGTGGAAATACCGCGATAAAAAGTAGCCTATGTTCTTTCTCAGGGTCTTGACTATCTGTTTACTAAATTTCATTCAAATCCGTTCAGTAGTTGTGGCGTGAAAGAGTAACAGACAGACAGACACAGTTATTTTGGCATTTATAATATTATATAGTTAGGATTAGGATTGCGATATATATACTGACGTTTATCTACGTCAACAAGGAACCCGTGTAGCGGCAGCTGTAAATCGTTTATTCCATGGCCCCCCCGGCGCAGCAATCTGTAAGCTCCAATAATCCTTCTTCAACGGGAGTAAATCGCTAAGACGATTAGAAAAAAAAACCGATGCATTCGAACGTAAATCTTTTGCTCAAATCCTATTCTACGAGAAGTTGCTCTACTAAATAAAAAACTGAAGATTTTTTTTTAAAGGTAATATTATGGAGAAATTTGTAGTTATCTAAGAAGTAACAAGGTAGTAGTCCAGATGTAGTATATGTTTCACAATACTATTATTTCTGTAGAAATAAGAATTAACAACAATATGATATGATAATAAACCATAATATTGCAGCTATGCAATTCAGTTTCTTTTTCCGCCCAAGACTGTTACGTTAATAATTCATTTAGTAGATTCATTCAGTAGATTCATCCAATCGTTCTTTCATGTATTCATTCATTCAATTTACTTATATTATGGTGGCTAGCTCGATATTGTGACCTTACAATAAACCTCTGTTAAAAGTCTAAATTCTTTATATCAGTAACCTATCCTAACGAAGATACGGTTCACAACCACACTGATGACCAAAGACGAAAGCGAGGATGAGAGCGTTGGCGGTTTGAATGTTATTGTTATTCAGTGATAATTGGTAGTCATTAGTTTCCATCGTAAGCTGCAACACGCAAAACTATATTCACATTTGCTTAAGTCTAGTGCGGAATTTAGCCTGAATCACCCATGTTCGTGCATCGGTCTCTACCTCACTAGCACAGAGCTGCCGTAGTGGCGGTCTCCAGGGAGGCGTCGGCCGCTCGTCCGGGCCAAGAGGGCTACTCTATACTGACGAAAAACGAACGAACGAGAGATGTCGTGCGATCGGCACGATTAATACAACGAGAAAGAGTTGTGGCTAGATAGAATGACCCCCCAGCCGCAACGATGATGACGGACCGGCCGCCCGGGACCGGACCGGCGATCCGGTTCGTAAGTGGAAACGTTTACCCGAATATGCCCGAATACTTGTCGGGTCTACGGCAGATGTAGCCGGGTGGAGGTGTAATTGGAGCTTTGATATGTTGAGATGGTTCTAAGTTGCACTGGACTGCAAAAATAGTGTTACCTACTAATGAATTTCATATTGACATCATGGAAGTAATAAATTGACATAGATTATATGGACCAATTTAGTTCGCTCTCACCGGAACAGATAAGTTTGTGGCACTATACTAACAAACTTTTCCAATATAGGCGTAGATAAACGTCACTATGTCGCGATAAGCATGACGTGTTGATTAGTGGAACATGCATAAAACCAGTTTGTCTACTTTGCAAATATAAAGATACTTCGGGTAGAAATATACTTTTCTATTTTATTCCGTGCATTAATGAAGTCAGATTAAAAATCAACCAAATTTCCTCTACCTTCAACCAATATTAATCATGCATGAAAGTCGTATGAGGAATCAAATTGGCCTTATTTCTCACGAAGGATTAATAGCACTGGAAATAGAAAAATCCGCAAGATCTCCCAACCACATGCTTCCATAATCCCTCTTATTTCCAGTGTCATAAAATCCAAGTTGGAACAAAAAGTGCAAGTTGGCGTGTCCTCATAACATAGGAAAGGCGGAGATTGGCAAGCCAACCTCCACCCCGGGGACTTGATCTCGATAGAATGCTCCAGAACAAGCACTCATGAGAAGTGTCCATACAAACAGACATACACACAGCCCGTAAAACAATACACTGTAAGACATGGGCCTACGTCAAGATTTATTGCCATAATCGCACTTGGCAAGCAGATAAGAGATATCAGAACACATTTAAAAACAGCCATGTCCTACGAATAAATATTTCTGATTAATCAGTTCTGTTTAATTAAACAAAAAAATCCACCCTAGGCATCAAACCCTCGGCACAGCAGTCGCAGTTGTTATAAACCAATGCGCCATCCGGTATGTTTTGCCATTGCCATTTCTGATTTACATACTATTTCCCTGAATATGATGATGAGTGGAAAATTAAAGGGGAGGTCTTTGCCCAGCAGTGGGAAAATGAATAGACTATTTAAAAAAATAACTATTTCCATAGGTACCTACTGATTTTTTCTATGACGTGTGCGTTGCACTATTGCAATCCGTATGTTAAATGTTCCTTCTACAAAAAGTCGGTCGTGTGCGTGAAACCTTGCTTTAACATTTTAAGGTATAATTTCTTGTTATAAGAATATCGAATTATTTTGTTTTGGTAAACGGACCACTAATGTTCATAGCATTTGTATGGATTTCACATTCACTGAATTTAGTGTTCGTAGTTACATGTACTTTGTAGATTGTGTTACTTCGCATATTTCTTGGAAATCGCAAATTTTCTTGTTATTTCTATGGCTTGTCTAGCCGTTTGGAAAAAGAAAGGTTTTGCCTACTGGCTATTTTGTATTTCACATGGCGGCAACACATTTCATGTTCGGCGGTATAAGAGAAACTCGCTTTGGAATTTTGCCACAAAAAAAAGTTAATTTGAGACTGAAAAAAAGTTTTATAATGGTTGATAAAAGCTTACTTATATTCAGTTTTAATGCTAGCATAATGATTGCTTGTCTATTGAGCTAAGTACTCGCGCTGTTTCATCATCACGACCCATCAAGTCCCCACTGCTGGGGCACGGCTCTCCTTCCAATGAAGGAAGGGTTTAGGCCTAGTCCACCTCGTGCAGGTTGGTGGACTTCACAAAGAATCACGCTGTTTACTCGAAAGGAATTCCACAAAGATTTAAAAAAGCAAAAAAGTGAGATCGAAAATACAGAGTGAAATGTAGTAAACACAAGAGCCAAGTCAGGGCTTCGGAGGAACTATTATTAATAAAATAGTAAAGTCTCGTCTCCTATTCCCACCTCTTGTTTACAGCGGGGTTGTCAACAAAACACTTCCGGTGGCAAGTTTGTGTTAACTTGCACGGGTGACGCTGTGGTAACCCTAACTTGATAAAAGTTTGCAGCTGATTTTCAAAACTTTGCGTAGTTTAATAGTGTTAAACCAACGCGGGCTTCCTTGGAATTGGAAAAATGTGTGCATGAATAACTTAACCTAACAGTACTTCTTCATTTTATGTTCAGAATTTTTCAAGTCATATAATTTTTAACGTATAGTTACAATCTAAAATCTAATTGGTTTAATATTACCCGAAAGCTCTAGTAGTAGCTTGACCACGCGAGCTTTACTTCGCCCTTAACTGGTTTTAAGAAGTAGCTACGGCACTTACTGATATAATAACGTAGCAGCTCAATACCTTTGGTTAAAATTTAACACACAATCAAAGCAAGTTTTTTGTGAATAATAATATAATTTATACTAAACTGGTGCTGATTTTGAACCGGTGGAGATTCAGATAATTAATTTCCGGCATAAGTCAGTAACGTCCAAGAATCAAATTGACTGAGGATGCCATCGGCAAGATAAAGTCAGTAAGTCGTATGCCCGCGGCGGACAAGCGCTGGCTGATGTTTATAGACGAACAGACAAAGGTTTGATGTGCCTCGGCAATTTTATAGCGGAAATCTTAACCCAGATTTCAGATTCCTTTTATTACATTACACACAAAGACCCTTAAAGATCTCTTTTGTAGATAATTCCTGTAGTTCGTATCGTAAAAAAAATCAACAGCTGAACTGTTAAACATCTTGAAGAGGGTACAAAAAGATCCCTTTATCTTTTGATGTTAACGAAAACAGACTTAATTAACGCTCTAGGGGTATAAAGGGCAGAATATAAAGGATATTTTTTGATTACGGTTGCATCAGACAAGACGATGTTCGATTCTATTGAATTAGACCTTCGTCGTGGGTATGCTGTTAATACAGGGTGTTAAAAAAGAGTAGTTATATGTATAGTAAGCCAAAAGGGATTAATTATACCTAATCCAGACATAATTGTAACGTCAATATGTAGGGAGGGCCACCGCTGCCTCGCATTGTGATAAATTACGTATTTACATAGGCAACAAAATATGATTGAATATTTTTTAAAAATATGTGACTACTAGCTGTTCCCGCGCGCTTCGCTTCGCCTTAAAAAGTTTTCCCGTGAGAATTCCGGGATAAAAAGTAGCCTATGTTCTTTCTCAGGGTCTAGACCATATGTATACCAAATTTCATTCAAATCCGTTCAGTAGTTTTGGCGTGAAAGAGTAACAGACAGACACAGTTACTCACGCATTTATAATATTAATATATAGTTAGGATTGAAAAATCAGCCCTAAAATACATTGCGAAAAACTACTAATCCCATACCTAGTGCAGAGTTGAAAGGTTAACCGTCCATAAAAAAATACACAATTAAAAAAAAACATATTAAGGCGTGGCGCTTGCTGCTGTTATTATGTAATTTTATAGTTATTTTTTTATTTTTTATAAATTTTTGTCACTATAAGTGGGAACCTATTAACGACATTTCCGTGTTTTGTAGAATTTAATAATTTTGGTACCATATAAGTTCACGCAAATGCTGTTGGTTCTCCATGAACAATATAAATAAAATAAATAACCGATTCAATCTCTAGTCGTTCTAGTAGTCCCTGTTACTAGAACGACTAGAGATTGAATCGAAAATATACAATAAAAAAAAACACGCACTCACGCCTTGTACTACAGTACTCCCTTGCGGGGTAGGCAGAGGTGCATTGCTGCACCCACTTTTCGCCACTTTTTTGCATCGGTGGTTCAGTGGTAGAATGCTCGCCTGCCACATATACAATATTTTTTTTATAATCAAAGGTAAATTGTCCCTGCATAAGTTTGGTAATTCAGATTCCTCTTAGAATGAAACCTGAAAGCCATGATCACAATCAAGGAATATAATCACTTCTCAAATGAGAAGATCACAATGCTATGGGATGCTACTGCCACTCTGTGACATCAATTTTTGAGATTCGCAGATGTTCCAATTATAGCACTTTCTAGCATTAGTGCCAATTTCTCCATTGTCGGTTATCTAACCGACCAGGCACCGTTCATCAATGATACGTCATCTCCATATAAAATTCGTGACAGATGTGCCAAAAGTCAATCAGTAATACCTGGTTATGCTCTAATCGACTATGGACAAATTGGCACTTAACCTTCCAGACAACCAACGTGTAACGAAGGGGTTGAGACGACGCAAACACACACAACGAGTAAGAAGTCCAACAATATACCCACATACATTCTTAAAAATGTCATGTCTTTCTGAATATATCTTAATATTTACAAACCTGGCATGGTGACGCCACGATATTACTTTAGTCTACATACTGCAGTCCTCCAGAACAATGGAAGTACAAACGAAAACAGACCTTTTTCAAACGAAATAAAAGTCACAAGAATGTTTTACACCATTAAGCCACAGGACAAAATAAATAATATGGTCTCTTGGTCCCTAGACAAGAGTTCTTCATGAATCTAATAATCTTTTTGACGGTAATACTTTATTTCCTTGCAAGCCAGTTCCTAGAAATACCTTTCTTGTGTACCGTCTTACAGCTGCATACAGAGGAGGCGAATAAATGTGTTTTCAGTATTTGCTGGAAATATTTATTTTTAGCAGCAGGTAAGCTTTGAATCCTAATGGGTACTAGGCAAAAGGAGCAAAAGGTTTTATATTTACGCCACCTTATATAAATAAATTTTAGATACATTAAAACTTACGAACGAATCAAAAACGGTACGATATATTCAGTAATGTAACGATAGTGCTGAAGTTTTTTTTAAATATCTCAGATAATTCTGTTAAAATATAGGTATAGGTTTATTCCCCTATGATTTAACAGGTGCCTATATGTACAGATCTGCATATACTTTTCTTTTAAATAAACCACAAAAATACTTAAAGTGAGACAAAACTTCGGAATTCACACCCCCTTAAAGTGGTAATGAATCTTAATGGTCGGACTAAACATAGACAATACAGAACTAAAGCTTTTTGTACTCGTACTTATATGAATCAAGACTTAAGTTATGAAGTATTTAATGATTGAAGAATGATAAAATTGCACATATTTTCGAAATCAGCTGTCATGTCACCGATAGAGTCCAAGGCAGAGATAATGTACCAATGTAACTCAATGCCCCAAAACTAAGTTTCGATTATTTGTTCTTAATTTTTTACCTGACTACGGTGAAGCGAAAAGGAGGGTTATGATTTTGACCTGTATATTTATGTTTGTCACTGACGACCACGTCAACATGAAAATGCATACCTACCAATTTTATCTTCATTGATTTAGATATGCCAGTTAAAGAAACCATGTTTTATCCTTTGCAAAGTTAGTAGCAATGCCCGTTTGTAGGGTTTTGGTTATGGGTCACAAATTATTAAGTCATTTTTAATATGAGTATGTGGTAGCGGGAACGGTGGTCAATTTATAAGGAGGCCAACCCAGCAGTGGGACACAACCCAGGCTACATAAAAAATAATAATAAAAAAATGAGTAGAATACACAAATCTCCGAAGCTCGACTTCTGTAATCTCCATTCTGACTGCTCCCAGCTCACAGAGGAGATTAAATCAACGTAACAGAACATTTGCATTTCAATTCTAAACTCACAGACTTGATTTCAACTTCAACGTATAGAATCATTTAATACTGTTGAAGCTCGATTTGCTAGATTTGAATGAAAATGGTTAACTATCAAGAAAGTCAAGAATATCTGGTTACATCACAGATTTAAATTAATACGTTTTAGGTACCTTCTGTTAGATGCTATAGAATAATAGAGGCAAAATAATTATACGTGTTTGAATTTAAATTAATGGATTGAAGACACTTATTACTTGTGTATTCATGTATTTTATCTATTGTTTTTGCTTTACCCATCATAGTGATGATTTTTGTTTTGTATACCATCGTAAGTCGTGGCCAAGAAATGATTAAACTTATTTAAACGCTTGCATTTTACAATGCAAAATACATACATATACAAACAATGCAGAATCGGGTGTAACCTCAATGGAATATGCGATACCACAAGAATCATTGGCTAAACTTTGTCCCCAATACACTTCACTGTTAGTACATAGATGGAATACTAAAGTGCTAGATCAAATTTTCTTCAGTTTGGACTCCCGAGCGTCGTCGGTAGGCCGCAGCGCCGAATCACTCGTAAAATACGACCTTCACAAAGAGTATCGAGGTATTATAGTGGACGCCATGGACAAAAACCTTTTTTCTACTTCCATGGTGGACGCATGTTTGCATTTTTAGCCAGATATGGTGAATAGTTACGTTGCAAAATGTTTTTTTTACGTTAGTGAAAGCTTGAATCCTTAAAGACTCGTAGCTTACACCAGTGATCATTTTAAGATGTGGGGGCAATCAATCCAATTACAGTACCTATGTGTACATTACAAAACCAACCATAGTACCTAATAATAAAACTTCAACACACACACTGTACACTGTAATAATAAACGCAATGTACTCCCTTGCGGGGTAGGCAGAGGTGCATTGCTGCACCCACTTTTCGCCAGAGTGTTATGTTAGCCCGTAAAATGGCAATAGGGGGCGGGCCTATTGCCATTTTACGGGCACATCCAAGACCCGGGAACAAATATCTGTGTTTAAACAAATATCTGCCCCAGCCGGGAATCGAACCCGGGACCTTCGGCTTAGTAGACAAGGTTACTAACCACTACGCCATTCGGTTGGTTACGATACATCAGCACAAGTTTAGCTCTGACAAAAATAGGCAGTACTCAACTAAGAGTTTTGTAGTGAGTCTGGCACCAAAAAGTAACATAAAAGAAAAAAATGCGTACAAAAGTTAAGTGGCAACATTCACTCTACTCTGTGTCACAAACTAGGAACACGATCGTCAACCAGAAACTGTATCTGCTTTACATAGATTACAGAAGGGTTCCCAAAGTGTAGGCCGCGGTACAATAAAAAGTACAGAGTAGGGGGGAAACATTTTATACATTCGGTTGTTACCTCCTTTCTCTTAAATCAAAGCATGAATTTAAGTACTGATCTTAATTTGGGTTTAACTTTAGGTGTTCAGTTGTGAAACCGAATTCGAATTACTATAACTAGTTATCTACAATTCTATATTGGTGGAAAAAGTGGTACTTTATTCTAATACGGCGAGAACTTTAGCTCGTGTTAAAAAGGGAAAATTTTAGAATTAAAAAAAAACCATTGTTTACTATGTTTAGTCATATTTTGATTTATATCTATTCTATTCTATTCTATTCTCTGTGGGGGTGTAAGTACCTGCACCTGGCTCTCTCGAGTGGAACCTTTGTGCATATCCCCAAGGTCTAAACTGCCTTCCTAAGCTTGGACCATGGGTTCCGCTCATCTGGCATAATCTTTATTGACCAAAAGTCATTTCGCATAACTCGTATGGTCTAAACTTTTTTGGCCGAACCATCACTTTGCCAAGACTTAAGTGGCATAAGGCTCGTTTCGTCTAAAACTCTTTACGCACAATCTTTAAACACCTAAGTTTCGTTTGCTCAAATTTATGTTCGTCTATACCTATGTATAATCTTGTTTCTCCTAATGTTATCTTAATAAATAATATATTAAGTATGTAGTAAATGTACAAATTGTGGTATTTTTCTCCTACATCCCGAAAATCACGATATTGTATGATCAAAAAATCGAAAGTTAACGACCAATATAATTATTACAAACCCCATGAGATCGAAACCTAAAAATAGGTGCGACGACGAGCAAAGCGAGGAGGAGCGTGTTAGGTGCACATGTTCATCAAAACCAAAGCGGAGCGCAGCGAAGCGGAGCGGAGCGTTTTCCAAACAGCGGAAACAATACAAGGCACCAGTTTGCGCTATGTAGGGAGACGCTCCGTCAAAGTTAAAGCCAAACGAATATTATTACTTTGTATAAACCTATGCCATAGCATTATTAGGCTATTCAAGATTTGGCCATACCATTATTAGGCTAAACAATGTTATGCGAAATAACTTTTTACTAAACGAGATTTATGCCATACGATTTTCGGCGTAACGAGACTTTGACCAAACGTTACTATGCAATACGAGATTAGGCAAAAAAATCTTATGACAAAAAAGGTAGAACCTTGGACCATTTCCCACCACGCTGGTCCACTGCGGGTTGGTGGGTTCACATATCTAGATGTGCTAGATCTAGATATGCAGGTTTCCTCACGATGTTTTCCTTCACCGTAAGAGCGATGGTATACATTGTACTTAAGTTAAAAGAACTCATTGGTACATGTCAGCGTCGGGATTCGAACCCGCATCTCTTGATTGAGAAGCGGGCGCTCATCCGACTGAGCTACCACCGCTCCTGAGCTATATCACTCGAACAATAAAAGAATGTCAGAATCACCAACAGAGTCATACCCTTTTGGTTAAAAATACCCTTTTTCTAAATATCGACCAAATACTAAACAGGCCCGAGCGAACTGTAAAACATTGGGAACCCCTGGATTACAAGATGTTTTAGGTCGACTGCTCTCATTTACATTCGATACTTACAATTCTGGGGGAGATTCAGTGAATTTAAATAGCAGGTAACTTTGATTATGTCCATTAAATCAAGGGTTTGACCGTTTAGTTTGATGAAGTTGGAATTTAGATCTGTATTTCGGTTCGATTTTGTAATTGATCGATATATCCCTGGACTTCAGAATCCAACTACACTCACGAGCAATGAAAAAGTTCCAATACTATACGAAACGTCAATGGCGGCTGGTAACTAAACCTAAGGTAATGTGCACCAATTTTAAACAAAACTTAATCCCCCAATATACTAAAAATGAACAACAAATAAATCTTTTTTTTTTTTTTTTTTTTCTAAATGAAACCTATTTACTGAAGTCGGCCATAAGGGACTTATTCAGCTTTACCCTAACTGTGGGGGAGGCGCCGATAGGCGCCTTCACCCAGAACAAATCCATCAAAAAATTTGTTTGAATATAAATGAAATGTTGTAAATGGGTGGACCTGTGGACAAAACGCAAATTGTCAATCTGAAGAACAATGGAAGTTTATTGTCTGTAACAATACTCACAATACAACGAACGGTTCTGTCTTCTTTACCCGTCATAGAATGTGAATAAACCTACAGTGCCTGGAGTGAAATTACGATATAACTACAAAGTGGATGTTTGCGTTTTCATTTGTCGACTGCATATACAGGGTGTTAAGAAGAATGCGTTTGAGCGGGAAATGGGGGTTAGTACTAGTCTAACCAAGTACGTTTCTAAGAAAAAAAAACATCAGAATCTCGAATATTTATGTTTAAAGTCTAAAGTAAAGTGGAGCGTTTTATCTTAATCAAAAACATGGTCACCCTACACAAACACATAACCAATGAGACATTCGATTGCAAAAGAACACACACTGTTATTATACAGGCTTTTGTAAAAAGGGTATACTAAGCCGAAACCTACATGTGCAGCATGGTATATCTAAATATATTTTTTCGCAAATTTTGAACCTACCGACTTTACCTATATTATGTACTAGCTGTTCCCGCGAGCTTCGCTTCGCCTTAAAAAGTTTTCCAGTGGGAATTCCGGGATAAAAAGTAGCCTATCTTCTTTCCCAGGGTCTAGACCGTATGTATACCAAATTTCATTCAAATCCGTTCAGTAGTTTTGGTGTGAAAGAGTAACAGACAGACAGCGCTTCGCTTCGCCTTAAAAAGTTTTCCCGTGGGAATTCCGGGATAAAAAGTAGCCTATGTTCTTTCCTAGGGTCTAGACTGTATGTATACCAAATTTCATTCAAATCCGTTCAGTAGTGTTGGCGTGAAAGAGTAACAGATAGACAGCGCTTCGCTTCGCCTTAAAAAGTTTTCCCGTGGGAATTTCGGGATAAAAAGTAGCCTATGTTCTTTCCCAGGGTCTAGACCGTATGTATACCAAATTTCATTCAAATCCGTTCAGTAGTTGCGGCGTGAAAGAGTAACAGACAGACAGACAGACAGACACAGTTACTTTCGCATTTATAATATTAGTTAGGATTTTGCAGTAAGACTGAATTAAAAAAAATATGCCTATACAGAATTTCGGCCCGGATATGTGAACTTATAATACCTACCTAGTTTCATCAAATCAATTGAATAAATCGGGTGGAGTATTATAATGACATATCTGATCACAGAATATAAAACACAATTTATACGCATAGGTAGAGTGGTTTTTAATACAGAAATTATTTGTTTAAGTATAAGTTAAATAAATAGGCACTATTATTTGCCAATTTTATGTACCTAAGTAAATATGGCTTCATGTAAATTTCTTATCATAAACAACACCCAAATGTATCCTGATTATATTTTTTCATTTTCTCATTTCTTTTGTATTCGTAATGACATCTAAATATCTGATGAAAAACATGTAAGTAAAATGAGGATAATCTGTTCCATTTTCATTCACTGCCAGCCCTTATTGGATTGCTAAATTGAAATGAAAAAGTACCTAAAATCCCTCACAACTGAAATAATTCTGTTGGATTTAATTCTCAAATCGGAGGGTGAATCTTTTATAGGTACCTATTCATTGATTTTAGCTTCGATAGCAGGTTCGACCATTAGGCTGCAATGCAAGACAGATAGCCGGCAGTGGCTGGGTTGAGCAAAGCAGTGGATAATTTCGAGCCAATGATACTTAGGGTGACTTGCACAAGACATTTAAACGTATTTAAATCTATTGCTGTCTTGCTCTGTCACTATAATGTCAAAGCAAGCGAGAAATAGATTTAAATACTTTTAAATGTCTTGTGCAAGTCACCCTTAATGATTAAAGCTTCTCTGTTGATAAGTAACTGGCATATCGCAAATTTGTATAGAATTTGATAGTAACTGCCTACTACGTAAATATTAGTTTCTTTTTACTTTGTGATAAGCGCCCTGTTTGTTATTCTCAAGGGCTGTGTTATTTGCTGTCTAGGTAAATAAATATGCGAAGTTACTGAAGATCTCCGGGAACATCGTCGAACCAGTAATTGCAATAATCCCATAACGAGTACTGGTTCTATTGTTCCAGAAGCCTCAAGTCCCTTTTAAATGGGGCTAATTTGTAATGATTATGCTAAAGTATTTAATCTTCCTGCTTAAGAGTTTGAATTTACTCTCAGGAAATATTTCAGACGCAACTGGATTTAGTAGCAGTAGATTTACATGCTTAAGTTTCTTCATAAATTTGGCTTTAAAAGTTTGTAATTAGGTACTGTGTTCTTGACCTTGAATTATTATATTCACATGAGGAATGCCCTATATATTATTATGTTAAGTAGGTACATACGTCAAAAATTTTACCTTACCTTATTTCATAGGGGTTAGAAGAAAAAAAAATAGGAACAGAAAATAACAAAACATGATGAAGCTACTTTAAGGGTTGGTTCCTTCACTTATTTTGTTCCAACACGTTTCTTTACGAGGAGCGTGTAAACACCTGAAGTGCCCGCGCTGGTGTTGGACCTGTCGGACCACGAGTACGGCAAAATGGCGGGGCCAAGTTTGGGGTGTAGGTTTATACAGGTGTTGTGAAAGTTTTATACCAATACGACTTTTGGAAATTTGCGAAAAAAGAATTCAGTTCTCCATAGTAAAAAAATCACGTAACCATGACCAACAAAGTTTCTATAAAATAGAAAACTGTTTTTCGAATTTCCAAAAGTCGGTGTTCATAAATTGTCCAAAATGACCTGAGTCTATGAGTCTAGTTTCATTTTTTATTTATTTATTTGTCGATGTGGCGTACTCACCACAAATACATTTATTGATTAGCTATATAATCATCAACTACCTGTTTTATTTTCTCACGGGTACAAACTCGTAGTCCCAGCTAGCATCATCAATATGAGCTTTTTGGGGAAGAAATCTCAAGAACGAGAGTGCTCTCATCGTCAAGTCGTCTGCCACACGAGGGGCCCACTCCTCCGACGCCGCTGTTTTAATAAATGTTATCTCACACCCGGTTTCTCAATTGAGAGTTTCACTTAACACATTCACGGCCATGCGTGTTATTTATGTTTATGTCAGGCGCTGAGTGTCACAAACAATTTTGTATAAAGTAGGTATATGAGGTTATTTATGTATCTAAAACGTTTTTAACACCTTAAGGGTGAGAGCGTGTAAGGCTACGGGCGGTAACGTATGGTGGAGATATAGAGCCAATGAGGGTTAGATTAATCTATCAATTTATAAACTGGACGTTTATCTACACTTAAAGAATGGGATCAGAAATAAATTAATTGGTTTAAGAGCGAAGGCTTTCATAGTTCTTATAATGTACAAGTTTTGAGGGAGCCAACATTGAGCCATAATCTTATTTCGTTGTACTTCTTTGAGGGGTCAGGTTTCTATGTCCCTGACTGAAGTAATGGAAATCAATGTGTGCCATTAGACCATTCATATTTACCAAAAAACAGAATTGTTAATGCTGACTACACGAGTGGAGACCACGAAATGGCAATCATAGCGTGGGACACCCTCGAGCTTGACGAAATTATACGACAGGTAGCCGGAAGTGGCTGGTGGGGTTTAATATACAATTTACAATGTATAATATGCTCTATAATTAATATTGGAAAGATAAAGATGGGAGCTGGAAAAAAATATTCAAAAGTTCATTTGTATAACATTTTGCTGAGCTAACAACTTGAAATAAGTTAAACAAAAGTCTCCTAATTGACTTTCATTCAGGAACACGTAATAACTCCATTAAACAATGTCTAGAACGACTTCTGAAGGTTTTCTTAACAAATTCATCGGATTATAAAAGGTTAGCGTTTAAATTGAGTAAAAATTCTGGAAAAATATCACTGTAATTTTTTTTCACTACTTTTTCCTCGCTAGATTCCCATCACCTATACTTAATGGATTCAGTCTTAATATTCCGAGATAAAATTAAAAATATTTAAAAGGAACGCGAGTATAAAATTAACCCTCAGGATATCTAAAAAAACTTTTGCGATGGTTTTAATCTTGATAAGGTAAAACTTTTAATTCCGCGGAAATTACACTGGTATTTGCGATACGAGAGGCAAAGTCACTTGGTTGAATCAAGATTGCGATAATGAAGTGTAAAATAGTAGGTAACATGCCTATAACAACTTAAAAATATACACTCCCGGGCAAAGAAAAAGTTACACTCACAAAATGTCGGCATCAAACAAGCCCAATTTTTTCAAACATTTAATTTAAAATTCAAACAAAATATTATTGTTTTTAGTCGGTAATTTCTTGATGCTATGTTAAATGTACTTCAATTTAGCAGAAGGCGTTCTTAAGCTAACCTTTTTGGTTCTTTTCTCAGTGGAACCTTTTCATTGCCCGTGAGTGTAGTTATGATGTCTCGTAATGCTAATGCCACGTATCTGAAAAATTCACGAACATTTCCAACTAAACTCCTTTTTATCGTTGGAAATAAACCATCTTTATCCTATGTCACTGTCATTCAAAATTCTACAGTACACTCACAGTATTCTCAGACACATAGGCACTCTGGTCTGATATACTCGTCATAGGCATACAACACCCCTCTTTTTCGGTAGATTGATATAATAAAAAAAAAACACACACACACAAAAAACACACACTCACGCCTTGTACTAATGTACTCCCTTGCGGGGTAGGCAGAGGTGCATTGCTGCACCCACTTTTCGCTAGAGTGTTATGTTAGTCCCAATGTAATAGGGGGCGGGCCTATTGCCATTTTACGGGCACATCCAAGAGCCGAGAACAAATATCTGTGTTTAAACAAATATCTGCCCCAGCCGGGAATCGAACCCGGGACCTTCGGCTCAGTAGTCAGGGTCACTAACCACTACGCCATTTGGTCGTCATCACATTGATAGAATAAACAGAACAAAACCACTAGAACACTGACTGAACCACAGCACTGCTACTATTGTTCCAATTGGACGCGCCAGGGGGTGTCTACAGCTTACAAAACTCAAACGAACGAGAGCTTTCATGCAATCGTTACGCTTAATGCAACGACATAGAGTTTTGGATCGCGCAGCACTCTGCCCGTCTTGTACAGGTTTGATAGTTTATCTAAAACTATAAAAGTTTACGCTTTCTCGCATATAAAGTGGCGCCTCTAGCGGAAACTGTGATTAAACTTTTGACAGATAATGTGTGCAGATGACAAAAGGAAACCTAAACTTTTTTCCTTTTCAAAAATAGCAAAATTCCCGTACTAGACGGTCTGAAGTTTAGTGGCGCTAATGTGCTAAGCACGACTCTATCTATCTCGTTGCATTGCAACAACCATTCTCATTCAACATTGTCGTTCATTATTTTTCGTAAACTATAGTAACCCCCCAGTTTGTCGGTATTTCCCCGCTAAATGGACCGCATTAAAGTAAGTTATACGCCAGCACAATTATCTAATTACCTACACGCTATAATTGGCGGGACTCTAATCAAAATTGCAATTCCAACAACACGGTTCGTTTGGGAAGTCGCGGTAGGGGGTCTACTGTGATTTTAGAAAGCGGGTTTCCGCCATTATCGTTCTATTACAGAATGTATGACAGTGCGACGATTGAGGTAGCGATAGCTTTCACTGATTATCGGAAACATATGCGTTTTCTTTTGAGAATAAGAGTATGCCCTACGAATGAGTAGAATTATGTTAAATTCAGTGCATGAAAATTCCGGTAAAAAATGATGTCTTTCAGTATACTTATATAAAATTTTATAATTATAAATTGTAGACAAAATTTCCAATACGAAATAAATCTGACGCCTGCCCAAGTTAATTAAGTCGTATTTAGTTTGTTAACTGTAAAACCTATTGAAATTTTATGTTCTCATGAATAAAACCCATTCAAAAACAATGTAAAGCATTGTTTGTACACTATTACAATGGAGTGCGCCCAATAAAAGTTCCACAATTGCACCTAAAGCTGTCTCTGTCTGGCAAATTGGGTTATACATTGTAACTCGATTGTTTCTATTTCATTCAGTTAAGGCTCTTCGCGAGATTGTGTGAAAATAAGTCGCGGTGTACTTTACGTATCGCAAGTGGTAAGTAGCTGGCAACTTGAGTGTCGCTCGACGATTTTAAACGTGTGAACATTATTATGGTTAATTTTTATGAAAGGGCTAAATATATGGATTTGAGGGTTATATGCATATACTCTGTGTAGGCTAAAGTCTCAATCCCTGTCTTGATCTGGATTAGGAGTCATCAATAGGTATTAGGATAACCCAACGCAGTTTTAAATAGTGATTTTCTAAAGCAACATTTTTTGATTGTGCGACAATTTTATATAAGATCTTAAAACTATTCTGCTCATCCGTACAGGCAACGTACAGCCGTTCATATCCTTTCGAATTACCCCCCTTCTGCTCATCCGTACATGGTCTTCGCAATAATCCTCTCGCCATACCTCCTCCCTTGCTTCGTTCTCCAAGACTTAGCTCATAAGTGTGAAGTGCTAAGTGAACACTTGGCGAGCGCGAGCTGCAGTCGAGAATATCCGCCGCACCGAACGCACTCCCGATAGCGGGCACAAGATGGCAGTAGCCTCACTATTGTCTCATTTTCATCTCGTTGTATGTTTTCAGTAAGTACAATACAATAAATTATTCACTCAATATGTAAGCTGTACACTTTAAAAACTCCAGTTACAAAATCGTTTAAAATATTATGAAATGAAATATGAATTATAGTTGAAGATAACCCGACCGAGTTCCAAAATTCTAAATGATCATGATTTAAATGTAACATGGAAAAATACCTATTAAAAAAATACATAATTTCCTACTCTCACAATTCCTTGGAGACGTGTAACTTTTAAAACATCTGCTAACCGCTTTTCGTCATGTGTAACTTCTCAAGTCCCACATATTATCAAGTTAGCAACTTTTTGTCCTACCAACTTGTGATGAATGAGTTTTGATGAAATGTTCTCCGAGTTTATAATTTTCTTCTTCGCAAGTACGTATTTAGTACGTGAGTTACGTTGGCGGCATCAATTCTTAACTTGTCTTTTACATTATTAATTATGTGAGTGGTTCCCTGTTAGGAACAAAGGATAAGACTTAAGAGCTAACGCTTTATCGCTTTGTATCACTAGAGAAACAATAATTTATACCTTTTAGAACAGGCTAATAGAATGACAGACAGGGATGCATATTTTTCCCACCCAACTGACAAAAAATTATATTGAATATACTTACGGGTGTTTTGAGAAACATACCTACTCGTATCTTCCGGGTTTTTTTTAATGGTGGGTACTGGATGTTTAGAGACTTTGGAGAAATGATGTTTGGGAAAAGGATAGCCCATCTCGGAAATTATATTATATTATATTATGAATCAAACTATATACATAAGAGGACTACATATATTACTAATATCATATCATCAATGGAATCCATGGTAAAGTTTGAAGAGCCTTTCGACGTTTATTGACTTCTTTCTCGACAGTCAGTTGCCGCAGTTGCCCAAAACGATTCTTTTCCATTTTAACCTTGTCTGACACAACTTTATTTGTCGAAATCTTTCTACAAGCAAGTTTATTTGCAGCCGCGCGGCGAGGTTGCCGCGAGGTTTAATTCAGCACCTGACTCCTATTTGTGAGAATGTCAATGTTCTGTAAATGCGACTACGTATATTATTATACTTGTAGAAGGTGGAATTTTATCAGTGCGCTATCCTACCCCGTTAGAAGGTAAATGTACCGATTATACGGTTCTGTTATTCTAAAATCGCGAAAATAAATACTGTTCTATATAACTAAGGTTGAGTAGCCCTTAACTATGAAACTGTTGATTTAGTTTTCGCGATTTTAGAGTTAATAATAAATAATATACTTAATAATAATAAGGTACTAACGAAAGTTTCTCAGTATGATAGGGACATACACCTGCCAATGGGACTATCACAAACTAAATTCTACCCAGAATGTACATTGTACATAATAGTTATTTAAAATACTTATATACTTTTGCATTTGGACCTCACGAGGCGGGCTACTCCCGTTGCTCCCTTGTCTCGTCCCGCCGGGCTACTCCTGTGAATGTAAATGCAATGCTTCCGTTCTCTTTTCTGTTAAACCAGCTTTTATTTTTGTGTTAGCTTTGTGCCAGGTGCCACTTCCGCATACAAGTTATTTATTATTTTGTAGCGAAGTCCGCCAAACTGTAGCACCAAATGCTTTTCTGTTTAGAAGAGTGGGTGTTGTCTAAAATAATAATGAGCTTGAATTTTGATCTGAAAATGTTGTTCTTATTTATTTAGTGTATAATGCGTTAGGGTCATCATCAAAAGGTTTTTTGTATAAACCAAACTCAAGATGACTATTTGAATGGGAGTAATTTAATGTTAAATATATAACATTGCAACTAAACTTACAATGTAAAGGGCTCTGATTAACCTTCTACATTGAATATTTCCTAAAAATTCAGCGTAAGGTATTTCTCTAAGTTCTTCACACATTAGGTACTTACTATTGATTTACACTAGTACTTTACGATGTAAAACTGAATTTCCATTTAAATCAAACTGCACCTAGAAATGTAACGAGAAACTAATTCTAATAGTTCAGCACACAAGGGAATTCTAAAAAAAACTGCAAAACTTTCCTCTCTTCTGATTGCAATATTTCCCGAAGTGCAAACAGTTTTATCCGTTTTATTTGAGACCGGTATCCGCACCTGACCAAGTTTCAGTTTACATTCATTGAAATGTTATTGAAACAACCGTTGTTTCCTTATAAGTTGTGTTGTGTATTGCTATACTTGTGCTATTATACGGAGATATTTATTGGAGTTTTTATTTATACGTGGTGTCTGAATCATTGCACATTCTTTATACATTTTATGTACTTACATGTAAAGTAAAGTTTTTAAATAATAGTAATATAGTTGATGTCAAAGATAGGGTCAGTAAATCGCTCATCTTTTATGTAAATATTTGTTCTACAGTCAGGCTGTACACAAGTTTCAGGTTCGAAATTAACGTTGTAACACCTAACGGTTATATTTTGACTGCTAACTTAAGTAAAGTAAGAGATAAACGTCTTAACTAAGATCTATCAAATTATAAAGCGAATCTACTCGTGATTCTTAACCAAGTTCAGAGACAGCGGGTATCTACATCAGTTAATACCTCAATCTGTGGGTACGACCCAGGTAAGACCACTCTCCTAAGACGCTTAACGAACCACTAAAACGTGGAACACTATCTCGACCGTCCTCTATGGCTGGCCACACACTCTACTGAAGGCCTAAGCAGACCGAGAGGGCATTTAGCAAAAGGGATATATTTTCTTCATAATGCATCCTTAGGATTTTTCCAATGGTACAGGTATCCTTCCAATGAAGAAAGGGTTTGAGGCCTAGTCCACCACGCTGGCCTAGTGATGGTTGGTAGAATTACTATATACACTTCATGAATTACAGGGCTAGTGTGAGATGACCTCACATATTATACTTAGGAAAGTTTGAAATTCAATTCTTTTCAACGTTAAGGCTCATTAATAATCAGTGCTGTCTAGAGGTACGTACGCGAAGTGTGTGGCCTGCCGAGATCTCCTCAGGTGTAGCATCTTGACAAATGAAACAACGTACAAGACGGGACCTAATGTTTTAATTGCTTCTACACTGTCCGGCCGCGCCGGCCGCTGACCGCAGGATCCCGGCTAGTGGGCTGATTGTGTAACGATTTAAAAACACATATTATATTAAAATATATTCACCTACTTACATATCTATTATATTATCTGTGAGGATATAAGTACCTGCACCTGACTCTCTCGAATGGAACCTTAGTTCACATCTCCTTGGTCTAGACCACTGAGCAAATAAACTACGTGTCGAAACTGCATTCTTAAGCTTGGTCCATTTCCCACCACGCTGGTCCAGGTGGGTTCCTGTAGGTATATGTCAGCGCCAGGATTCAAACTTGCATCTCTGGCGTGAGAAGAGGGCGCTTACCTAACTGAGCTACCACTGCTCTTAGGACGCGGTGGACATATCATGTGGTGGTATTTTTCGGGAGCATAATATAATTTATTCCTGATTTACGTAACGGTCTCTACATTCGTCGCAGGTAAGATTCATCACAGTTACCTACATATTTAATAAAATCATAGGTATTTCTCAAATTAAATCGATAGTCGATACCGTAAATAATAATGTGGTTATACAAGAACTACATGATAGCCCCGCCATAAGGCCGTGGCGGTGACAGGCGGAGTGGGGGACGGGGGCGGGGGTGCGGGGGCTGCGAGGGGCGAGGGGGCCCACAGACCACTCCAGTCTATCAAAAAAGCACAAATCTTCGCATTCCTGATTCTCTTCTAGAGTAAGAATTACAACTCCTTAGAATAAAATTTACCTAGAAAGGCGTTGTGTTTCATTGTGGATTTGGCGATAAGAGAGTGTGATCGAAAAAACCATACAATAATTCTAATATACATGATTGCCAGCACATACTAATCCTATTGTAAATTAATAAAACAATGAATAATAAAAAGCCCATTGTTTTATTTTTCAAAGCAGAGACAAAACTATTTGCCGAACATGCAGATATTTTTGCGAAAACTTTTAACGAGTCGAAATAACACAAAAACAGCACGAAGGCAATTCCAAAATAAAATTGAAATGTAATTTAACAAAAAATGCATGTATTGGAATTTTTTCATTAAATATGCAATAAATCAATTTATCGCCTAGAAACGGATACGCAGTCAATCAAAAATAACAAATAACTTTACGGATGTTTTTTTAACTATCTGACATATAGAGGTGGTATAATTTGTGTCACAACTTGTTAGCAATGTAATGAAAAATACTTTACTCTCACAGATTATAATACTTTATTATTATTATTTTACACTTAATTGTATCTGCACTGCCGTGCCCCCACCAAGTCGAGCAAAAAAGCGGCACGGCCGTACCATCCTTTTCTCGAAGCAATTCAGGCCATTTTCGACCCCCTGTAACTTCGTTGTGGATAAAACTAGAAGACTGAATTTTCACTAACCATGCAGGCATTGTAAAGACACGGTATATTTCAAATTTCATTCAATTTGAACCAGTAGTTTAAACATTTTAACGGGTCAAAGTTTCTTAATTTTGTCACTGACTCACTCACCGATCATAAAAATTCTAAGGCACTTCTAGCAGACCTAGAAGCTTCAAATTTGGAATATAAGTAGTGTTTGGTGTATGAACCAAGAAAAACTAAAATATTTGGGGGCACGGTAGACCAGAAAAACCCACCAACTCGAGTAAAATTTTTCAATTTTGGTCCAGTTTTCTAGATAGGTACAAAACTGCTTAAATAATTTCATAATCACATATCTGGGGGCACGGCAGTGCCCCCACCAAGTAAATATAGGCGCACGGTAGTGCCCATGCCAAATCGAGCAAAGGATTCGCGTCATGCAAATTAAATACGCAAAGGATGGATTACCTACCTACGGACAAATTACATCAGGGGTCAAAGTATCTGACTCACTCACTCACTCACTCACCGATCATAAAAATTCAAAGGCACTTCTAGCAGACCTAGAAGCTTCAAATTTGGAATATAAGTAGAGTTTGGTGTAAGAACCAAGGAAAAACTAAAATATTAACCAAGGAAAAACTAAAAATTACTCGACTAAATAATTTAATTAACACGGGTTTCCATGCGATGGCCGAGTCAATATATTTATATAAAACATTAAAGATTTTTAAGATTGAGATGCGTGCGTGGATAAGACTTGGTATTACATGGATCTCACAACTTTTTACCGTAGAACAACTGAGTTACGAGACTTGGATTTTTTGACAAGTATTGTTTTTGATGGGATACAGTATACCTACAGGTAGGTACTTACAATAAAAATGAGTGATTAAATTGGAATACAAAGACGGACTTATCGCCTAAACTACATTTCTTCCAGTCAACCCATTCTTGAACGTTGCTGATTAAATCTTTGACGTAATTATGATGCCCGTTCACGCGCGTTCCACCAATCACAGCAGCGTATTTGTGGCGAATCGCGATGTAACGACGTTTATCTATGTCGGTAACAAACCCGTGTAGCGGCAGATGTCGCGTTATATTACGTCAAAGATGTAATGGCGCTTTTCACTTTCAGGTGACGTCATTATTACCTCAAGTTAACTTTAATTCGACAAGGTTCCTACGCAATAGCAATTTACGGGGCTTATTATACCTAGGCCTGTCAAAAATAAATAATCCTTCCTGTTTATTGTCTTGAGTTGCTTTATCTGTGCCGGTTATAACTTATAAAAATAATACCAATAAAATCTACTTTTGGCAGAAAAATCTCTTCTTTTAATCTCATCTGTCTTCCAGCCAGTCTCAATTGTCTTGAAGTGACACAATTGCGTTAGTAAAAAAAAATATGCAGTTGAGTGCCAAGGAAAGGAGGCTGGTAGCCGTTTTGTTAAATGGAATGGATAATGCGATGCATTTTGCTTTTCTAATGTGTCCTGTGGGTGGCGGCGGGCATTAGGCGAGGTAGAATATTGTGTGTTCGTGCATTTTCTGTATCTTTTTATTTCTGTAGGTCGGTCAGACTTCGTGGTAGGCATGTTTGAAGATTATTTATCTGTGGTTATGAATCCTCTTTGTGGTTTAGATTATGTATATTTACTGAGGAATTATTACCTATTTTTTATGTTAATAAATATGTAGGTACTTATATAAAAAAGGAGTGGTTTCGTAACGAACTGATCACAAACTTTGGTAAATTGAGGTTGTAGGAAGTGTTCACTGTTCCGTCCTCAACTCCTCAGCCTCGAAGTTACCCCCCGGGCCCTATTAGTGAAATGAAGTCAGTTGCCAAGCAGCGAGAGTGATGCTAGAACACAGCTATAAAACTACGGCCCCACTCAATTATTAGTTCAAAGAATTCATTAATTCATAAGTAAGTTTCAGTTCCAATTAAATAAAGTGAACGTCTGGTAAAAGTTAACTGGAATACGACGTGGATGGCGAAAATAACAATTTGTAAAGTTTTAATTTGTTCCACTTTGTTATGGGTGTAATCGAATTTTCGTTCATTGATAAGTTTTATATCTTTAGGTCTCGTTAGGTAAGGGAGACCAAGCTGAATATTGCAATTTAATGGAATCGTTTAAACTTTAGATCGGGTCTAATTGAATTAGTTGCATCCTAATTGTGTAGGACGTCAGTGGGTAATTAAATTCAAATTAACTCAAACCTGACTTTAGATTGAAGGAGAATAACATTGCAAAAAAGATAATAAAGAAACAAATTGCATTAATTTAGCCTGGACTGAAAAACACCATAAAATCAGAATAATCTGATGCTCTTTTAAATAAAGTAACGGGCACTTTATTTAAAATACTTCAATATTGCAGCGGGCAAGTGTTTTCGTTTAGGAATAATTTGGTGATAATAATTATTATAACTGGAACTTTTTCATTGCCCGTAATACACTTATTTAGCTAACATTTGGTACCTCATAGCCCAGTGATGATAGCGGCGCGGCGAGCACGTCGCACACAGAACAGAATTAATAAAGTAACACCAAGTGATTGATTAAGCGCGCGCGTGTTGATTGATGGCGCACTCTGGCGGCGAGATGAGCTGAATATCGATATTTTAGGGCCCAGATTTAGACTGACTATATTATACCTACAGTGACCGTATCTACCATAGGTTAGCATGAAAATACCGGAGGAAGCACGTCTGAAGAACGGACTGAACAAAACCTTGTAACGATCTTTTCCAAGGTATATTCGTATTTATAAGGGCGTCTTTACATATAAATAAACGCTGGTGCCCATCGCTCCCTCTACTGACATTTCCCCCGCACTTTTAATTTATCAGCGCTGTAGTATACATTTCGTCAGTATTCAGTAAAAATTCCGCCCTAGAAGAACGCAAAAGCGAACAATTAAGCAAAACTAGCGCTACGACATACGTTGGAACTAATCACTGAATCCCAATAACTCACACCTTTGGACCTTATCGACACCGTGTGTTTCGCTCTCACCTTCATTTTCGTCCAGGGCGGAAATTATAGCAAAAAATATTGCATACCAGTTCTCCTTCGGCAAAAGACTGACCTTATTATTATATACTAATCACACACCATTGACACACCTTCATTATAATTTATGTCATATTTGGCGGTATTATCTAAATCATGTTGTTTGGTGTAACTTTTATTCTATTCTATTCTATATTAGTTTATTACTTCTATGATTCTATAATTATTATCTAGGCTATGTAATTTTAGTACGGTTTGGTAGGCCAGCTCTAGTCTGAGTCGAACATTCCATTTTAATATTACCGCCAAAGCGAATAAAATAAGCTAGAGCCGAATAAAAATAACCACTAAAGCTGATGATCCCTGACAGTGAAGGGTTGGGTAATACGATTCCAGAACCCCTACCTAAAAAAGTAGTTCTTAGCAAAAAAAAATCCTTCAAAGTTTATGACAGGGCCGCGATGAAGACATATTGTGCGCGGCCATATCCTGACCTACATCCAGGCGGCCACTCGGCCATAAAACACCCTTCCATTCTAGTTTACATTTTCGCTAAGGACGATTCGATTTAGCTCAGAGCCAAGCCCGAGTAGCCTGCTCTCAGCTCACGCGTGAAATAGGGGCACTAATCCAGTTTCACCCTGAAAAGGCTACTAAAAAATGCATGCCACACAGACCCGGACGCTTAAAATTAATACCTAAATTATTCCGCCAGTACATAACTAGAGTAATTGAGCAGAAAAATCGTTTCGGAACTTCACTCGATGTGTTCAATCAATTTCGTGGAGTTTCAGCGAGTATTTCTTATTCATGATGGTAAACTGGATTGGCGCCAAACAATTTCTTTAGGCATAGATATGTCCCAAATTTGCGAACCGCCCTGGGCGCCGGGGGCGGCGGATGCCATTAGACAGATTCCTTGTTTTGCGCCGCAAAGCGTTGAATACCAAATAATACGTTAGTCGGCTACGAATCCCTATTTGCATCCCTACTCTCGAACATGTGCGGGGCTGGAAAATATAAAAAGAAAAAATAATATTGTAGATTCGGGTTTAGAAAAGGTACAGTGCCCATTGACGTGGAATCGGTTTTTCGGGGCTGTATTGCTATGTAAAGGCTCAGGTTTTCCACTTGCTGCTAAGGTCATCCTTGCTCACAACGCTGTGGGATACAATCAACTTATTTTGGCAGTAAACGAGATTTCGTTCGCTTACGAGTTCGGGAGACGAGAATTGTCTATCGACGCCGATCATAAAAATATTGAATCACCCTCACGGAGGTTTGCCAAAAGATTCATTTCGTAGATTACTTGTTTCTTTAAAGATGTTTCTGTGTCAGCGTCATAATCCCGGCGTTGGAGACAAAATGTCGGTTGTCCGAGTGGGCGCGGAATGTGAGGAAGAATGGGTTGACAAATGACGCCACATGCCAGCGGCGGGTCGCATGACGAATGTCCTCCCGCCTAATGTTAATCTAATTTTCACGACATAATCTAAATTACGAGAACGAGTTATTCTCGTACCCTTTGCGAATACAAATGCGTCTCGCGTAATATACTCGCAGGATTCCGAGATGAGAGGTCCGGCCGCGTTTGTTATTAGGTTATGTTTAGCTGGGAAACATTTTGTTGCAGTAATGAACAATGATCATAGCTCTCTTACTGATTGCTTCAAACAGAGTGGAAAAACCTCGATTCCTCGGAGGGGAAATGGAATGGAAGAAGACCCTGTCTATTTATCTTCTGTCCTTTATCATGATCAGTAAATTCAATAAAGATCTGACCTAAGAACCTATATTACGTTGGTTCCAAACTGCATTGTGAAGAATGTATATTTAATTAAATGACAGATTTTATTTAACTTCATCTTTTGTATGTGAATATTATTAGCGCATGTGTCTTTATTACAGTTTTTGCATCCCCATGTGCATGGGACCTAACGGTCAACAGTTACTTTACTGAAATTTGTAAATTCCCGGATCTCAATTAACATTTTTGGTGAAACGTATCGTGAGTTTTAGTTGCGTGCTCAAAATTGGTAGCGCAAAGTTGTGTTAAAATGACAGACCGGTTTACTCACGAGTTCTTGACGTTTTGTAAAATATGGTTCACGGTAACCTTACATGCTAAAGAAATAGTATAATTTTACTTAACTAAGTTACAGCTCAATAAAGAACGGTTTTTAATAAGAGAACTGTGTCAAAAGTTCTATCGTAATACCTAAGAATGCTAAGTCCTTACTTTGTATATGAAAATATTACCTAAATACTTATTCTGTGCCACTTTGTTGCAAGTACAGTGGAAGCATAAAACATAAGAAACTTTACGGCCCAGTATTTTCGAGGGTAAATGAGTTTGTTTATTTCGTCTTGTTTGAGTACAACATGCTATTTTCTTACATGCTGCCTACGTGGTTCCAGCGCTATTACACGTACACGTAATTTATTTTGTATGCTTCTTGCTAGCATGGTAGCTTTTTAAGTTCTAATACTTATAACGGGACTTATCTAAACGTTTAGGTGTTATTTTGTTGATAATTAGTAGTAAGAAGAATACTTACCCTGTTATCATCACCATAAACCATGGCATATTTAAAAGAAAATTTACTATTTTATTTGCTCTCTTCACTTATAATTTCAGTTTCCGAAATTTGCACGTTATACGAGCCTTCCTATAGTAGCGAGTGAGTTTGCTGAGTGAGTGCATTGTACTTTTTCCAAAACGGCGATATGGTTCGCAACCTATCACGTGAGTACAAATGTGCTGCGAAAAGTGGGTGGCCCGCGTGTGGGCCACGTCTGACTACCAATTCGGGGATTACAGTCGTGAGTGCATATGTGTGTATGTATGAGTTTGCTATCTAGGAACGCAGCTTTGATTAACAATATACGAACAAGATGATGTGCCACATACAAAAACAAAGCAAAAAAACTCTCCATAGTTCGTTTACTGTCAAACTGTTTTAAGTTAAACCTAATGTCAACGATTGTACCGATGAATTAGGTCACAAATCTTCTTACCGAATGATATTCCTTCTAATTGTTAATCTAAGCGCGGGTAGAGTCTCGTCCGCCGCTCCGTCCTCCCCAACCCCCACTTCTACAGCTACTACAAGACCTTCTATATCGATTTCCCAACTTGAACTTTTAAACTGGCAACCTCTACCAGCAAAGCTTAATTCCACTGCATCCTTAACTCAATATAATAAGCTCTACAGTAATTCCATTGTCATATAAGCTGCCGATCCAATGTGAACAGCTGGCGCGATGCAATAATGGCATACATCCAAGTCGTTTGCTCCGTAAACGAGAAAAATATATACAAAAAATATAGGAATTGAATCGATCTCATTAATATTTGTGACAAGCGCAAATTGTTCAATTTCCAGTAAATTATGCAGTGTAGCGATGGAGAGCCATTTGTGACGGTTGTGTCGAAAATTAAAACGTGGTCATGTTTATTTATTTATACTGGAAACGGTCCAGTATGCTCGCACTGTGTTGGTTCCCGGGGTACTTTTATGAGATGGTAATGAAGGAGTTGATTAAACGTTTGACCGGCGGGTGAACAACACACATTTATGTAGTCTAGATGTTAAACATGTTAATTAGGTAAGTAGGTACATAAGTTAATCTTCCAATAAATAAACAAAGTGTTACTTATTTTATTTTATAAAATCGTGTAGATAAAAATACTAAGAACATACGCAACAAACAATTATAAATATATAAAAGAAATAATTAATATGATAAAGTGTCAATACAAATTTTGAAATTCAATTAGTTGTTTCGAAATATTTAGAGCGTTGAATTTATTCACAAAATGTATCTTACAAATCTTAGGGCATAATTTTCAATTAGAAAATTGTTATCTGAGGAATAAATTTGTTTTTGCCACTTTTCACCGCTAGCATTTAGACGTGATAGGATCAGAATTATTTTGCAGCAAACTTTTATGTGAACATTGAAAAATCAGCCCTAAGTATCCGTCTCCACCACAAAGCAAGTCTCCACACACAGGCGATAGAATCGCGACGAGTTGACGTTTCGCCGCACTCTACACTCGGCTCGGCCATAATGTAGCCGTGTGAAGACACCTTCTAAGAAAGTACCTATACAGGGTGTTGCAAAAAGGTTATATATACTAAGCCGAAAGTCATTCTGAACAACTTTTGTTTTACGAGTTTTGAAAATTTGCGAAAACATTCATTCGTTCCCCATAGTAAAACGTGACCAACAGAGTTTCTAAGGTTTTTTTTCGTAAATTTTCAAAACTTTGGAACAATTTTTTTTAGAATGACCCCTTGTGTTATCGCCTTTCTGTTACTATAACCTTTTTGAAACACCTTGTATAGAAATGCGTGGCCCGACGATTTCGTCGCCTGTGTAGACGGCCCCAATGGGTATACCTCTAATCTCTATCATGTATGTCATCAGATATGCGGGCTTTGCATGAAATTTTGCGCTCGAATCAACTCAGATCGCCCGAGCCACCGCCGGTGATCGGATCGAGTTGTGACTATTGCGTTTTGTCATAGGTATCGAATACTAATACACTCGCGGGCAATGAAAAAGTTCTAGTGACAGCACCACGTACCCAAGTTTCAATATCTCTAGCATTGATTCTATTTGAGGATCCATTGGTGTAGTGGGTAACCTACTATGCCACCCAAGCTCACGCCAGAAATCCAATATATAAAATTATAACATTTCTTTATACCTATCTATTTTGGAAAAAAGTATGCTAGTACATAATTATTACTTACTTCTATTATTATTACAGGTATAACAAGGTTACGAAGATTTCCAGTTCAGTAAAAGGTTATTAACCTTATAAAAAACAAAATAGAGTCGAATGGTTTCTGAAGAAACTATGATTTCAGTGGAAGATATAAAAACCATTTGTTTTTATACAGTTTTAATAACATGGCGGTTTAACATGCTACGTCTTCGACGAATATTTAGGCCACAGAAAACTTTATACGGTATTTGTTTTCCGAATTGCAATGACAAATGGAAATTGGAGAAACAAAAATGCGAATTACTGGATAATATTTTTTGTAACTAATTAAATTTATAACTTTTCCGTACAAGGTGTGGCAAGAGTAAGCCGAAAGGTGACTTAGGACTAGTTAGGTGGTTGTTCTAAACCACTCTTAATCCACGAATTTAAAAAAAATGAAATGCTTTTTGCAAAATTTTGTAAGTATATGGGTTTTACTTTATAAACTAGACGTAAAAAACGAAGTACCTAATAGTTTTATTCAATTAACACAAATTATTTTAATATAATAACTAAGGATTTTACCTAAAAGCTATACATAGCCCGACGCCAGTTGTTAGTGTACTCGTAATATTATGTGAAAACATAAATCAACCCAACAATAGTTTCGCAAGCCTAAAGGCTTAAACGAGATAATAGAACAGTACAATTCGCATAATATCTAAAGGGTGATTCTGTTTCGTAATTCCGATTTAAAGACAATTCATTAAAACGAAATTTCGTTCGAATAAATGTTAGGTAGGTAATATTATTGTAGTATCCTTAAGCTTGTTTTTTATTTATTAATTATTACTTACCTATAATAATAATAATAAAATAAAAAATAATAATAGAGATGTAAATACCTAATTACCTAATTACGCCTGCCAAGTGTGGAGATTATGGCAATAACCCTTCAATCTAGGAGGTTGACATGTTATAAAGTCAACTATTAACGTGATGTGTGTTTTTATACAGAACGTTTATATTAATTATCCATGAGTTATATTAAATTTTTAAAAGCTCAATTAATAAGCTTCAGTCTCGTGCTTCAGGCTAGTGACTGGCAGGACACAGCAAAGGACCGAGGAAAATAACGAGTTCTTGTATCATTGTAGGCCAAGACTTATTTTGGGGCGCTGCGCCAGCGGAGTAAGTATATCATAGAAAATTGAGAGAACTTTCTTGATTGGACTTGAGTCCTTATTAAAAACAGTAATTTCTTCCAGACTATCATAGTGTGAAATAGAGATTTCGGATATTTATAAATACTTATTAATTACAGAATGGCCCTCATACTGTCAGATTTCACACATAACATAGAGCAATTACAAACTTCGGAGGATTTAGATAGAAGACAGAGCTGCTTGTGGAATAATTTGGGTTGGTACTGATTCTTGCTAGTAACGTAAGTAAATAAAGTTTGTCTAGACTTCGAGGGTCAGATTAATGCGGCATTGAATTTATTGAACTTAGTTAATTAACTGTTTTTCTACTACTAGATTGATACATAATTATATTATATAATTATCTACGAGTATCTACATAATTATGAACACCCAAGACCCGAGTACAAATATCTATCTTTAAATAAATATCTGCCAGGCCGTGCATTAGGATTACTAACCACTACACCACCCGATAGTCCAGCTACTAGCTCTAATCACTAATCAAAGTGTAGACCAGCCATTAGGCAATAAATAAAATTACCCGTTGATGTTCAAAGTGCTCACTTTCTTTCATCGCGTGTTTTGATGTTGTCTCAGTGATGCCGTGATGTTAACCATTAGGGGCGGAACCCGACATCATATAATGTAGTGAATTATCTGTGCTATGGATTGATCAAAGTAGTAATGTATTAACTGGACCCTGCTACCGTCCCCACACCATTAGCGATTAACAATCCATCAGCAGCGGTGCTGATGTGTCCAACATCTTTCGGATCATAAAAGTTATGTCAGATTTGACAAGCGAGCGAGGAATTGCTAATGTTCAGTGGTGGTAATCCTATGGTTCACTCTAGGAATTCACTAACGCTAATCCGACTGGCTAATTCTTTCGCAACAAAAGAGATATAAGTTTATTATTTAAAAAATACCAACTACATAGGTAGGTATATAAATTGTTTCAATGAAAAAGTACTTACCTTTTATTCTATACTGGATCTACTTTACTAACCTAAAATAACAAAATGAGAAGGGCCTGAATTATAAAATTTGAGAACTAATCTCTGTTTATTAGTTTAACACTCAGTCTGGATTGTTTGTGGATTTAGGATTTAGGGATATGCGTGTTGCGTGAGTCATAATAATTTCACTAAATCTAATGGTAGAAAAAATAATAATTCCAACATACGAAATACAAACAAACAGTTTAAATAAAAGGTAAGTATTATGAAAGAATGTGAGTATGATATCAATACATTTGAAAAGCTTAGAATAACGGCGCGGGGCGTGCGTGTGACATGTGAGGCACAATGGACGAACCGGCATTTGTTTCCATTTACGAATACGCAATGAAATACTCCCAACTTTGTTCAGAAGCTTGCATTGTTATGTAAAGATGAGATACTGTTTTAGCTGTGTTGTATATTTACATTGTAGCGTCTCACACTTCATTTGCCACAATATCTGCTAGTTATTTAATTATTCCCGTTTCAGTACCACCTTTAAATTGTTCCAACTGTATAAATTTCATCGTTTTACAACATTATTATTGAACCAAGTATATGTTTCGCAGAGCCATTTGGACATACACTCGAGGTTTAACCCTAAGCTGAAACAAATTACCACTAGGAATATACAATACAAAGTTTATAATCAAACGGCCATGCAAGTCAAATGCGAACTTCAATAGTTGGAGCTGAAATAGGTGACGGCAACGTCTTTTGTGACCTCCCGATGCTATACCGAGACCAATTTACAGGAGCCGTGAGTTACGGAGATATATGCCTTATTCCACTTGCGTTTAAGTCGGTAAAGTTTGGTGGTAGATATTAGGGTTTCTTTTAGAAAAGAAGATTGATGATCTGAACACCTCTGGAGGGTGTTGATAACCACATACAGGACTATGAAGGATCAGGGAAAGACTTTTTACAACATAAAAGGAAAAAAGTTTTCAGAAAAGCGACGGGATATTTTTTATTCTAGGTAATCCGTAAGGTGAAGGTCGCTGAATCGAGTTAGTGCTTAATTTAAGGCTATGTTTGATGTGTAAAGATAATATATTGTGCCTCTGGTTTCAGTTAATAGTTTTACATCAAATCAGATAAACTATGATTACTTCAAGCGACTAACCCGTGCTCATTTTTAAAATTTTATACTTTAAAAATAAGTGTAATTAAGTAATAAACGAGGAATACGGTTCTTTGTACAAAAAGCGTATTTTATTCTATTTTCCTGTTACTGTGACTAATTTAAAAGTTGTGACTCGGTTGCATTTTGTGATGGAATTTCTAAAAATAACTTTAGAATTTAATATTTGTGTTGCTATTTTGTGACTCTCAAAACTATTCAAAACATTATGTTTTCAGCAAAAATTCAGCTTTTTAGCTTTACAAAACAAGGATAAAGAGGTTTTATGAACGGAAGTCCTTTCCTTATATTTTTTGCTAACAAATTTGTTGATTACTAAAAAACTGTTCTTTTAATTACAACTTGATAGGGTGTTAAACTGTTAACACTGCGAAGCAATTTATTTAAACGGCTTAAGTTTTCCTCATTACTTATTAAATAGTGTGAGGAGACATATCGGGATCAGCGACGGCGACGGCCGACTGGTGTAGTGGTTAGTGACCCTGGCTGGTGAGCCGAAGGTCCCGGGTTCGATTCCCGGCTGGGTCAGATATTTGTTTAAAAGACAGTTATTTGTACTCGGGTCTTGGGTGTAGATATTTATAATTAATATGTATCTATCTATGTATTTGTGTAGATATATCAGCTGTCCAGCTGTCCGATACCCATAACACAGGTTCTGCCTAGCTTGGGGTCGGATGGCCGTGTGTGAGATGTCCCCACATATTTATTAGCTAACCGACTTACAAATGCGGGTTAAAAAGGCCACTAAAAACTCCACAAAATAGTTTACCTACAAAAGTTTCTCTTCCAAGAAGTGGTTTGGAGTTGCCCCAATTCGAAAACATCTGTCGTCCTTCTCTGAATGGTGTAGGAATAAGAAACAGGCTATATTCAGAGCTTACATTCTCGTGTCATAAACACTGTTGTGTGACCATTATGCAACCGGATTCAAATCCTCGAAGGTTTCCAAAAAGTTTTTTACGCTATTCTTATTGTCCAGTTCTCGACATTGAAAATTCATCCACAAAGATTAATAAAGAGGCGTATTGTATTAAAAGCGTTGACTTCCGAACATCAACTACTGAATGCTTACTCTACAGGGTGTTACAAAAAGGGTATACTAAGCCAAAACCAGCATGTGCAGCATGTTATATCAGCGTGAATTATTTTTTTTATTTCCACAGAAACTTAGTTGGTCACGTGACTTTTTACTCTGGAGAATGTTTTTCTTTTTCGCGAATTATGAAATTCTGATTTCAGATTAGCAGACTCACCTCAGCTTAGACATAACATGCTGCACATTCAGGTTTCGGCTTAGTATACCCTTTTTGCAACATCCTGTGTATAAACGTTTTATGACAGACCATAAAAAGGAAAATGACAGTTTGCGATTGTTTTGCGACTGTCTTTTAACAAGGAGAATAGACTCTCAGGCCTCTCGGCAGAACGGACTGAATAAAACATTATTACGTAGCGAAGTAATGATCACTGAATCACTACTATTGTCTGAATGTTAATCAGAGCTTTGATGTATAGTCTGGATCTTGGAATAATTATTACAAAGTGAAGCTAGACCTAGAAAGTAACATTCTACCGATACTGTTCTTACCACATAATATAGACTTATGATATATTAACTTGTAAAGCTTTTTCATAGGGTAAGAATGTGTACATTATGTTATGCCTCCGTCAACGCGTTAAGGATAATTTAAACATTATTTTTGAGACAATACCGTAAGTGATCATGATCACACTTCCTTCCTATGATCAGCACTACCTATCCATTAGATATTCATCAGAAAAAAGTTTATCTTCGCTATTATTAGACTGCAGACTGTTAATAATGCAGTGCGACGAGCGACTGATATATCTAGAGAAAGTTCAGGCGTGCGGCAGGCTTTTAGTCCGTCCTAGAATATACAGAGTACCTACCTACACTTTATTTTACAGTGGACCTGTATTGCTGAAAAAATGTTCTTCCTTACAAACTTAAATTTTTAGGACGTCAGGATTTTATTTATCGGAAATATTAACCCACCCTAGTTAAAAAAAATTACCAATAACATAATTAGGAAAAACATCACAGAAACAATTTTCATTTTCAGTCCCAAGTACTTATATCATTTTCAAACGATTCCTACCGCGAGGATGTGGAGTAATCGTCCCCGTTTATTAATTCTGTATTATTAAACGAAAATCACAAGCCGTGAAAGCCTCAGAGCCTCAAAGCTACCACACAGAGTAAACGTGTTTAGTCACCGAGGTACCTAGTTCGCTTCAACTCTTCAAATGACTTTAGCCAGCGCTCGAGACGCCCAGAGACATAGCAACGAGGGTAAAACTAGTTATGATTGTCGTGAAGACAAGACTTTATTAATAAAACAAATCCTGGTTAAATAGGAAGAATTGCGAAGTAGGAAAGATTAGATTAAAATGCTCACTACGTAAATGCAGCCAGTATTATAAATTATTACTTAAAAATTATGCAATTTCTCACATAAACCGGCCGTCCGCTTCAAATATGAAGTTTTTTTAGTAAGTACCATAAAACTTTAATGATACATACATATCAGGTACCATTTTACAGAGACATCAGGATCCAAAAATAAAAATAAATAAATAACGCAATGAAAGCCCCTCGAAGTCCCCCGCAGAGTCCACGTCACCTAATCAACCTCTTTTCGTGTTCTTTCAGCCAACCGGAAGTTTGTCTCCGCTAGTTAGATAGTGGAGGTACTTCCCTAATGGACAGCGGTGGACTTGCTAAGCTCAACTCTATAGCCTATGGACTTTGTACCGTTCTCTTAAGAGCTAAACTTAAACTGCAATGCGTCGTTTAGGTGGCGTGCACTGTACTTCCGTAATGGGACGTCCGGTGGCTCAAAATTGCCTTGCAATGAGTTCGAGTCATCTTTGACTGACTATGTCGCGGGAATAGGTTAGGTGATGTTATTATTTTCACACAAAATTCCATAGGATGTCTGTGTAATTGAATGTGTAACTAGAGGTAACCTAGCGTCATGAAAGAATAACAAAGTGGGGAACATTTTTCATTTATGGACAGAGGATTCTGCATAATTGCAATAATGCTTCTTTCGCAGTGACACTCCATCTAGTTTGTTGTATTGTTTACCATAATCAGAAACCCCTTAAAAGGCAAACCCTTCATAAATTAATCTCAAAACTGGGAATATGGCTATGAAAACTTAATTTGGTCCAAATGAAAATCAGCTTTATAAACCAGTAAATGCCAGCCTGATAAATAAAATAGAAGCAGTATAAATACAGTTTAAATATTGGGAATATTTTCTCTCTTTATCCAAATCTTCCGAATATTTAAGCTGTGCTTTATTAGTTCAAAAACATCATCGTTAGTTAGTGATTTAAAACCATCGTGTAGTCGTTACAGATTCTATTCATTCATTCAATCATTTATTTCAGATTTACAAGATCCATAATGTTAGTATGTACAATTTATTCTTAAGAGCTAGTGTTAGTATACATGGCGAATATAATAATAATATTTGAATAATTTAATTTGTACTACTTTAACAGGTAAGTACCTTAATCAGATAGGGACGTCTATATGAAGCTAAAGTTACGTAGCACGGTCAAACATGTGATAACTTTTTTCCATATATATGTCTAAAATACAACTCTATACAACTCATAATCAACATTTCCACACCCGCACAACACAAAACGTTAATGTACGCATTTACAGGCAGACAAATAGGGCCCGCATATACAGGGGGATTATTGTCTTTGTCAGTCATTATGTCAGGCTTAGCGATACAAATGGGGCCGCCGATGAGTATGACAGAGGTTCGACAGAATGACCTTTTAGCTCTTGATATAATCTATAACCGCCGCCGCGCTGTCACGGGTTTGCTGGTTGTCTGTTCTGTGTGGGATTGAATATTATATATTTTTTTATTTATAGCTCGACGATCAGACAGTGGTTAGTAACTATGACGGTTGCGTGGAAGGTATTTGTTTAGACTTGGGGCTGGAACATAGGAAAGGCATTTATTTAAACAGTTATTTGACTGTTTGCAACTGTGTTTCACACGCCCTCTATGTACTGTGCTGTGATGTTTTAGATAAATAATAAAATGGCAGTAGGCATCTTTATTGAGACGTTTTGTGGTTGTCTTGGATATTCGGCAGCGTCACAGTAAATCTGTGTACACTAAAGCTACTGAAAGTTGCTCAGTTATACACCCGGTTTACAGAAATCAATAAAATATGTCCATGTGAAAATGTCACTTCAGCAAACCATTTCCGGAACTAATCTAAACATTCGGATCCAGAAACTCAGGTTTCGTTCACAATTTCCATTTGGCACCGACGAAACTTCGATATAGTTCCTAAAGCCACAATGGTAAAGGTTACGTTTGGAAACCACTATTATTAGGTTTCAGCTGCGTCACGTTCCATTTCTGAACCGGGCTTGTTAGTGATGACCATAGTTCGAACAAAATGGCAGCAAAACAATGGCAACTCCAAAAATTTCAAAGATGCAATGGAGTCATATATTGTGTTACTGTAATTACCGTCAGCAGCTTAATGAACTTTACTCTTTGAGATTAATAGAAACTAGTGCATTTATGTATTCATTTCACCAAACGCTAAACGTATTTAGTTGCCTGTCAAACGTATGTCAGCCAGTTCAAAATGTATTTAAAATTGGATTGGATGGACATTTAAACGTATTTAAACATGTGGCCGTCTTGCTCTGTCACTATACTGCAAGCGAGCAATAGATTTAAATACGTTTAAATGTCTTGTGCAAGTCACCCTTAAATACGTTTGGCCCTATTTGTATTTAGTGCAACGCACAATGCAATACACAAATTATACAGAACTTCCATTGAAGTGAATCATCTTCTGCACAAAGCCACTAGGACTGTACGTCGGATATGGGTCAATACAATATTCATACAAAGTTTACTTACATACATAAATTGATATTGCTAACGGTACTGAAGGTACCAATACCAATTTAGCTCTCTAGCTATACAAGGTTTAGGAACATCAATATCACTCTTGTATGTAAATGTAATTTTACAGTGAAAATAAAGATAAAGATGAAAATGTATTAAAATATCGGTGTGATTTTATTAAAAAAAAGGTTATTATATTAATAAGGCATTTACAACTAGCAGCTTTGATTTCAACATTTACAAAACTCATTACATACTTTGAAAATTTATGTAACCTAAAGTAGTTTGAATACTTAATGAATTTATGTTATCGCAACTCAATTTTTAATTAGTGGCTACATAATCAGTTACGTTAATTAGTTATTTACTACATCTCATCCCTGACACTTAAAGAAAGTCGTAAACATTCTCAAGAATACAAAAACAAGCGACTTGATGAATAGACACAATATTTCTCTCACAATAAAATAAGCATTTGTATATAACAATAAACATTTGAGTTTTACGCTGATTACATCCCCTAAGGAGGGTCTTTACGAACTTTCCGTCCGTAATGTCAACGACAAAAGCACTCCTATTCGATGGAAAGACACGTTTTTCGTTTCCTAATGAAATTTTAATGGGCAAATTCCATAACCGAAAAATGTGTCACCCATTAATTTTTCAATATTAAAGCTCAGAAAGCTCTAAAATTTTCAAATAGGATGGAAAAGATTAATTTGCCCCGTAGACGCAATTGGCACAGTTGACCTTAATAAAAGTTACCTATGGTTCGAAGGACCATACCGCCCACCAAAAACATAGTTTTTAAGATAAAATTAACTAAACAAATATACTTAACTAACTAAATAGCAATGGACTGCATAAAATTTTATAGTTTCCCCTTCCTTTCAATTGTACTTGCATGCCGCCCACCATGACTTACTCGGCCTCAGGTTGTTTCGGCAGTGGTATTATCTTGTACAAAGGTCTCTTCAATTCATTGTTTCCTTTGCACTGTACCGTCACTACTCTGACTATGTTATCTTCTCCTGGGTGAAGATACTTGATTCGACCCAGTAACCATTTAGTCGGGGGCATGTCTTCATTCTTGACGACTACCAAATCGCCTATCTCTGATGATGGAACTGCTACTTGCCACTTGAATCTCTGTTGCAGAGTGTTGAGATACTCTGTTTCGCTTAAAATTTTATCCATTTCAGAAAATGCTATATAATTCTTTCTTGGTTCTGTCTCAGTATTCTTTATCATTCTTCTACAATAAGCTAATACTCTTTTCATCCTTGAAATTGAAGAGAATCTCTCCCAGATAGGTTTTTCTTCCACTGAAGTTGTATGACACGAAACTTTCAATTCTAAGTCTGTGGTTGGAATCTCATCCTTGTCAAATTGTATTGTGTCTTGCTTTAACCAATCAGGCCCAGTCCACCAGATCTTACATGCAGCTACCTCACTGGCTTTAATGCCTCTCGAAGCGATATCTGCGGGGTTTTCGGCAGACTGAACATGATGCCAATGGTCACCATCCACTACACGAGTGATGTCTGATATTCTGTTTGCTACGAAGGTTCGCCAATTATGTGAATCTGACTGTAGCCATGCTAGTACTACAGTTGAGTCCGTCCAGGCAAAGACTCTCTCTTTCGGTATACTCAATGGCTCCACTATATCTTCTATAAGTTCTGTCAATAGTGCTGCTGCAGAAAGCTCTAACTTGGGAATCGACAATTGTTTTAACGGTGCAACCTTCGTCCGTGCTGCGATCATAGTTACATGAATCTCGTCTTCTTCCACTACTCGCAGGTATGTAACAGCAGCATATGCTTGAGTGGATGCATCTGCAAACCCATGTATTTCTGCCCTTTCTCTATTTACTAGTGTAGAATTCACCCATCTAGGTATAGTTGCATTCTGCAAATGTATAATCTCTTGTCTGTATGTTTTCCATTCTTCGATTAAATGGTTGGGTAATTCAGTATCCCAATCCAATTCACATTTCCATAGTTTTTGTATCAGCATCTTTGCTATTATTATGACTGGTGACAGCCAACCAAATGGATCGAAGAGGCGTCCTACGTCTGAAAGAATTGCTCTCTTTGTTACAGGATGTCTCAGTTCTGGTAAATTAACAGTGGCTTTGAATTTGTCATCTTTCCTGTCCCATGTCAATCCGAGTATCTTTATAATCGCATCTTGTTTTATCACTCTGATTGTGTCTTCTCCTTGTATATGGTTCAAAACTTCTTCTGAATTGCTCGACCACTTTTGCATCTCAAATCCTCCACTTTTAAGTATTGTTCCGATTTCTGTACATATCTTTTTAGCTTTCTCTACATCTTCAGCTCCCGTCATGAGATCATCCATATAGAATGAGTGTTTTATCAATGGAGCAGTTTCTGGAAATCTATGGGCTTCATCATCAGCTACTTGATTTAGTGTTCGTACAGCTAGATATGGAGCTGCAGCGGTACCAAATGTGACAGTTGTGAGGTTGTAGCTTTTTATGTCACCACTAGGGTCATCTCTCCAGACAATTCGTTGTAGGTCTGTATGTTCTTCAGTCATTTTAACCATTCTATACATCTTTGTTATGTCACCGACAATGCAGATTTTATGCGTGCGCCATTTAGTTATTAGGCTCCGCAGATCAGGTTGCAGTGCAGGCCCAATCATCATTGCGTCGTTCAGTGAGTGACCATTTAAACCCTTTGCCGATGCATCAAATACGACTCTAACTTTAGTTGTCTCTCTGTCTTCGCGAACAACTGCATGGTGTGGTAGATACACTGTCAGTTCATTGTCTGGTGTTTTTGACTCGTTCATATGACCCATCTCTAAGTATTCGTGTATGACCTTTGTGTATTCAGTTTTCAATTTGTCATTTTTTTTGAATTTTCTCTCCAACTGCTTGAATCTAGCTATAGCTTGCTGCTTGGTATCTCCACACAACTTTACTGTTTCTTCTATACTTTGTTTCAGTGGTAAATGTACTATGTATCTTCCTGTTTCATCTCTTGTAGTACTATCTTTGTAAATATTTTCACACATTTCTTCTTCTTTTGTCATAAGCTTCCTCTTTTTGTATATATCTGTCTCTATTTCCCAGAACTTCCGTAACATATCATTGTCTTCTACCACTTGTCTTGTGACATGTAGGGTTGTCACATTATGTTTCATTATTTCCTCTGTACCTTCTCTCTGACCGGAAAGTATCCATCCCAACATTGTTTTCTGAGCCACTACTCCATCTGGCAGTTTTATTAGTCCTTCTTCTATTATTTTACAGAAGACTTCTGCTCCGAGCAATATATCAATTTTTCCCGGTGTATTGTAAGTAGGGTCAGCCAAATTTAATGTTTGTAGTATTTGCCAATTCATTATGATATCTTTCGACGGTAATTTAGTGGATATTGTTTTCAGAACGTAAGCTGTCACATTTACAACCTTGTTTGTGTAACTTGACTTTATTTTCATCTCGACCAAATGTTTCAGAGGAATTTTAGTACCTTCTCCGACTCCCGACGCTACACCGTTGATGTCTGTTTTTCTTAGCCTCAATAAATCAACAACTCTCGCAGATACAAATGATGCCTCAGAGCCTTGATCTATTAGTGCTCGCAACGTATGTACCGCCCCATCCTCTGATTCCATTTGAATTTGGGCTGTCGCTAATAGCACTTGAGTTCTTGGTTGTTGATTGGAGAAGTGTGCGGTTGTGATTGTAGGTTCTGGTTGTATGATTGTTTCTCTCGCTCGGTGTAACAAGGAGTGATGTTTCTTATGACAGACGCGACATGTTGTTCTTTGTTTGCATTGATATACATTGTGACTTGGTATTAGACAGTTGAAACATAGATTGTTTTTCTTCACAAATTCTTGTCTATGCTCAACTGTTTGTTTTGCAAATTCTTTACAATGGTACATGTAGTGGTCTCCGTTGCAATACACACATGACCTTGAGTTTACCTTTGCGTGTGCAATTTGACATGTATCTTCTTCACCTTCTTCAGCCATGGTGTGGAAAGATTTGTGTGTCTGGGGTCTTTCTCTCACAGATGATGGCTCGGAAGTGATTAATTCGAGTGTTCTAAACTTTGTCTCAAGAAATCTTTGCAGATCTCTCCACGTAGCCATCTTGTCTGAGTCTTCGTTATGTGAGTGTTCCTCCCAGCTTTTCAGTGACTCGGCGTCCATCTTCTGAGATACTAAGAAGACTATGATTGGGTCCCAGGAATCAGTAGCTATCTTTAGATTATTTAGGCTGTTTAGGCATTCAGTCGTAGTATCCAACAGTGTTTTTATCTGACTTGCTGACTGGTTGGTTACTTTCTTTTGGCTAAATAATCGTTTCAGTATAGAATTCGCAATCATCTTTTTGTTTCCGAAGCGCCCTTTTAGTATTTCCCATGCCTGTGTATAGTTGCTATCTGTTATTTGTATGTGGCGTAGCAACATCTCCGCCTCTCCGGCGACACTTGTTTTCAGGTAATGTAGTTTTTGTACATCGCTCAGTGATGTATTGTGAACAAGTGCTGTGAATAGGTCTTGGTATGTAGGCCAATCTTCATATTTACCGGAAAATGTAGGAAGTTGTATTTTCGGTAGTGTGGCAAAGGACATTGGACTATGTGGTACCTGTGCTGTTGTAGTTGTAGTTGTTTGTGGTAGTGACGGTTGTGTGAGACAATCGGTAAGGTCTGCTTGTAAATCAAGGTATATGTCCTGAATCTTGAAGTATTCTTCGTTCACAAAGTACTCGATGTCTTTCCTGTCCTCCCTCGGCGTGCACTTTGTGAGATTCTGAAATGCTTCTTTGTATGTACCCCAGTACTGTTCATTATTTTTTAACCTTGTTGTTATGTACCCTTCCGTTAGTCTTTGTTTCGGGCATTTTTTAAAGTTGACTAGTTCTCTTTGTATTATATGAGCCGTTTGATCCAATGTATTTAAGTACTCACTTTGTTCTTTGTTCAGTAATGCCATTTTTCACACTGAAATTTGCCAACTGTCACTAGTGCACTTTTCCAATTTATTTAGTGTAAATTGATTAATCCGGTCGTAAGGACCATTATGTTTGTTGTATTTCGTGGTCTTAATTTCCTAAATAAATTGGATTTGTTATATTGAAACACGTTTTACTTATTTTCGCTGTTTTATTTTCTCAACTTCACTTTTGACACACTAATTTCTTCTTTTTATACCATAGTGAATCGGACAACATCAATAATTTTGTTTTGTATTCAAATATATTTTTATCTGTGAATTAATAATAACCCCTTCTAGGTTAACACTATAAATAGATAAATTATATCTAGATACCATATTTCACGTATTGTTGTATTCTAATCTGTAATTTTTATGTAAATTCCTAATTAATCTCACATAAAATGGGTCGGTCTAAAGTCGACTTGTATTTTTGAATAAACAGCCAGAACTTTAGCCGATTCATCAACAACTTTATAATATAAATTTGAGGCCGTATTGTCATGAAAAAGCCCGGATAATTTTAAGAGCAGGAGAATATAAATAATTTTGACGTACTGCTAGACATTTCGAGTTCAATGTTGTTTGAGATTCATCGATGAAGCAACGATAAACTTAAAAAATCACACAATCATGGGATGAGACATCTAAAGTTTTTTTAAAATTATTTTACCATTCGTTTATTTTGAAACTATGAATTGTTATTATAATTAATGTATATGATGACAATAAGATGACTATAATACCTACAATTTTTTTAAATCAGAGGTGTATAAAGTATCACAAATCAACATGTATGAAGTATCATACAGTTAAACCGGACCTATGCAAAGGAAGGCCATATCACACGGCTCATAAATGATGTAGGTGTAATTTGTATTTCACCCTGGGCACAGAATAATAACTAGTACCAGGTACAGAAGTCCATCTTCGCAATGGCTTGCAAAGAAATATGACTCCATCCCATAAGCAATAAGATCTAATTTTGATCGCGTTCCAGCCGCACACGTTTTTATTTACTTACCTACCAATTAATTTTTGAGGGAATATGCGCCTTATTTCACTGGACTACGGTGCATAATAAGTTATACGTGGTTATACGCATTGAAAAAGAAGCCACCTTAGGGTTGCCTCAGCACCACAGACTACAACGTTTACTAAGCAACGGACTGACTTTGTAAAAAGAATGTCATGTTTTAAAACAAAATTAATTTGAATTTAGAATACAAAGCTATTCCAAACTTTTTTCTATTGGAAATAACCAGTAAAAACAATAACAATTTCATTGTTAAGATATTTTGAAGTACATAAAATATGTATGAATCTAAGTACCTACCTAAAACATTTAATTTTGTGAAAACATGTTTTTTTTTCGTTATAATTTATATTATGGATATAATTTATATTATGATACAGAACGTGTTAGTTTCGTTAAGCACTAATCCCACTCAGCGCACATTTTATAATCGATTCATTAATACATTTTGAAGGTAATTGTGTCTGTAAATTTGATACTTTAACGAAAACAAAATTGGAATAGACTTTGTTCAACATGGAGAAAAAAAGGGTTTGTAGTTCGGATTAATTTCATTTCAAATAAGGAACGTAGAAGAAATCAATAAAATACTTAGATTAGTTTTACCTGTCAGCATCTTTTGGTAATCAAAAAAAAAAAATTGGATCACGATCCGTATTTAAGCAATTAAATACGGCAATTTTTGGCTGCTTTTTTTCTTTTTATGTCCATTTTTCTATTCATAAATTTTAATAAATACCTAAATACGACATTTATAAACTAGTACGAAAAAGGAACAAATAGCGCGCGCGTGTATCGTCTTCCGCTTGCGGCAGCCGACTAGATTCGCCCCCTCGAGGCGGCAGGCGCCAGGCTGGCGCCTGCGCCGCCCACGCGCGGAGTGACACAGGCCTGCCCTGGGGTAATTTTTGTTTTAATCAAAGTATATTTAACAGACTACAGAATACCTAAAAATTACAGCAGTTGCAGTTTTGATTAGTTTTATTTACTATGTCCAAAGATTGTCCTCCCTTATTCTCAGATTATGAGACGTATGACAAATATACGGAAATTGATAAGTGAAAAAGTTCTAATGAATAAAGGCATCGTCGTTAATCATAGTCAAACATGTTCAGCTGTTGGTTTGTTTTCGCGATTTCCTCCATCTGACTCGGGAATGGAGAGTTCTTAAGAGTAGAGTATAGCACTTGCTCGTCCATACAAAAAGAGAAAACGTTTTACTACCCCTAAATATTATCCAATCTCCATGATTTTTTAATATGTTATTGACACAAGGAATAACTAGGTTTATAGGTTTTCCTTTTTTCAAAATTTTCTATAGATTCAAACTTATAGGCACCTCAAATAATGTTTTTTTTGTGATTGCGACTTTGTTGAATTAAGCCGTTTGTGGATCAATAACAACGTATTTTTTAAAAAAAAGCGAAACCTATAAACCTAGAATATATTAAGCTGAAGCGATTGACACTAAAATCAAAGAGATTGGTTGATATTTAGTTAGTGTAAAACGTTTTCTCCCAAAACCAGAATTTCATCAAGAAAAGTACCTATTGTCAGTCGCGAGCTGCAGTGCTCTCTATCGCACGATTGAGGGTCGGGGGGGGAAGCAAAGCACACGTACGATAGGGATGTCCATAGTGAAGTCGATAGTAGAGATGGGATCCCACCTGCGTTATCGATATCTATAGATATACACAGGATGTCCCATGTTAAATTGCACATCCGAATCATAGTGACACAACTCGTCATTCTAAACATCTTTTGTTTTAAGACTTTTGATTGTTTGCGAATTTTATTTTTGCTAATTCATAGAAACTTTGTTGGCTATGAGATTTTTTACTATAGACAGTAGATTTTTTTTCACGAATTTACAAAAGTCGTAAAACAAAAGATGTTTAGAATAACAAATTAAGTCACTATAATTTGGATGTGCACTTTAATTTGGGACACCCTGTATATAAAAAGATGTGAATAGGAAAAGTTTAAAGTACTAGTAGGTAGGTTTTCAAGCAAAAAATGACTAGTGACTATATTATATTTAATCCTCACTCAACATGGATTAGGTTACTTAGGAAATTTTATTTACTTACATCTAAACTAACATAGTTACTTAATACTTTCATAAAAATATAATACTTACTTTACTTACTATAAATTGACTTGAGCCCACAAAAGCGAATAATAAAATATATTCTATGATATAATTACTTAGGTAAGTATACTAAGACATCATCAGCCAATAATCATCCACTGCTGGACATAGGCCTCACCCAAGGAGTGCCACAACACTCGGTCCTCGGCCTTCCTCATCCAACCACTACCCGCCACCCGCCTAAGGTCGTCAGTCCAGCGAGCAGGAGGGCGTCCCACGCTGCGTTTACCTGTTCATGGTCTCCACTCGAGAACTCGTCTACCCCAACGGTTATCGGTTCTTCGGCAGATATGACCAGCCCACTGCTACTTCAGCTTGCATATTTTGACAGCTATGTCGGTAACCTTAGTCCTCTGACGGAAAACCTCATTTCTGATACGATCCATCAGAGAAACCCCAAGCATAGCTCTCTCCATAGCACGCTGAGCGACTTTAAATCGGTGGACCAGTCCTACCGTCAGTGTCCACGTCGCTGCACCATACGTCATCACTGGCAGGACGCACTGGTTGAAGACTTTTGTCTTCAGGCTCTGAGGAATGGCCGAGGAGAATATGTGACGAAGTTTCCCGAATGCAGCCCAACCCAGTTGGATGCGCCTTGCAGCCTCCTTGTCGAAGTTGCTTATGCCTAGCCGAATAGTCTGCCCGAGGTAGACATATTCTTGAACAACTTCGATTGTTGCCTCACCAACGGCGACCGGCTCCGGTTTGATGTGAGCATTGTACATGACTTTCGTCTTGTCCAAGTTCATACCGAGGCCTACACGTCGGGAAGCAGCATTTAGGCCACTTGGAATCCAGCTGAGTTCCTGCAGAGATTCTGCCATAATAACGATGTCGTCCGCGAAGCGGAGGTGTGACATGTACTCGCCATTTATACATTTGCCATGTCCTTTCCAGTCCAACGTCTTAAAGACATCTTCCAATGCATTGGTGAACAGTTTCGGAGATATCACATCCCCCTGTCTCACTCCACGTTGCAGTTGGATAGGTCTTGTCTTGTGGTCCTGTACTTGGACAGTCATAGTAGCGGCGTTGAACAGACATCTCAACACCTCGATATAGCGCCAATCGATTTGGCATCTCTGCAAGGATTCCAAAACTGCCCAGGTCTCGATGGAGTCGAAGGCTTTTTCATAGTCCACAAAGGCTGATTATACTCTTCGGTCTTCTGTATAATCTGCCTTACTGTGTGGATGTGGTCTATTGTACCTAAGCCTTTTCGAAACTGAAACTCGTCTAACTTTTGGGCAAGACGGTTTGTGATAACCCTTGAGAACAGCTTGTATACATGGCTTAAAAGCGAGATCGGTCTATAGTTCTTCAGAAGGGTTTTGTCACCCTTCTTAAAGAACAATACCACGATGCTCTCAGACCATGCCTCCGGTGTAATGCCATTGTGAAGAACCGAATTGAAGAGCCTCTGGAGCTGTTCGAGGATTGCAATACCTCCAGCTTTCAGAAGCTCTGTAGTAATTCCGTCTTCACCCGGAGCCTTGTTGTTTTTAAGCTGCTCAAGGGCTATCCTAATCTCGCCTATGTCGACGTCAGGGATGTCGTCAGTGTAGTGGCGTATTAGTGGCGCTCTGGAATCGGTGAGCTGAGCCACAGACTTCTGCGCGTGTGAAGCATAAAGTTGTCCGTAAAAACTTTCGATTTCGGCAAGAACCTCCGGCTTAGAGGCAACGATATTACCATCTGCAGACCTCAACTTCGTCAAGTGGCCTCTCCCAAGTTGCTGAACGAAGACTTTTGACCCCCGATTTTGCTCAATTGCTGCTTCTATGGCGCGTGTGTTGGAGCGACGGAGATCTCTTCGTATCAGCTTCTTTATACGCTTGTTGAGTACCCGTAGTTCTGACGAAGTGTCACCTGCCGACGGAAATTCGCGTCTCTGCCTTATAAGCTCGAGTGTCTCGCTTGAAAGTTTAGACTCCTTGCTTTTGCTTCTCATGCTAAAAGAAATAAATACTAAGACAACTCAAGATTTATAAACAGCCCCGAAACTTTGTTAGTAGGTACTTATAAACTTATATTTTAAAAAACTATCATAATGTTTTTTAGATTCACTGCATATATAGATGTAAATAACCTTACATACAAAATGATAGTCCAAGTACCGGCAAAAGGTCTATTTTCCAATAATCAAAAATCCATTTTATGTACATACCTACTAACTCGTTACTAGGTAGGTAATTACCTACATAATAAAATACTTACTCACGTGAAATTATCACTAATTACTAATACTTCTTTCTATTTCTACTAATTACTAATATCTTCAATAATCTAGACACGCGGCAGCGTGTCAAGCCAAGTTCGAGAAACAGAACTGGCGTGCCGCACCGTGTGTAATAATTACACGAACCATTTCGAGCCACTTTTGACCCCCTCATAAATAAAAAACTATTTAATATAAACGTTTGAAATTTGGCACATATATTGAGACTTACGAGATACATATGTGTTCTAAATTTCATGAGCGTATCTCAAACGGTTATTTAGATATTAATGTCCGTAGTACGTCCGTCACGTAGGTATAGATCAAAACTCTTAAGCAGCGTTCCCACTACGCCGGACCGGCAGATCTGCCGAAAACCGGACACCGGACAGAGTGTTCACATTACATCGGATCCCGGAAGAAATTCAGACAGTCCTCAGTTGAATTTGGACCTGCGCGCACAATGGACGACGAAATTGTTGTGTTGTGGTGGTATCTTAATAGAAGGCAAAATAAAAGAAAACATTGGGTACACCCTATTTTACGGGAAAGATTTTCCATGCTTTTCATTTTACATCCAGGGGCGAGGGGAGCACGAGCGGGGCGAGCGGGGGACAGATACCGGCACAAACTCGTTCACATTACTCCGGGCCCGGTCGTTCTACCGGCAATTCGTAGTGACAAAACGTTCGGTAGAAATGCCGGGCTCGGCAAAAATGCCGGACCCGGGATAATGTGAATAGCTTCATATAAATTGTACAGCCACTAGCTCTTCCGGCAGATTTACCGGCGCGGCAGATCTGCCGGTCCGGCGTAGTGGGAACGCTGCCTTATGGTACCTACTATGTATCATAATATGCGAAAAATATGAAATGGCTTTGAGATGCATAATATTAATGTTAACTAGTCTAAGAACTCTAAGATAGCCGATAATCGGATCGGATCAGATTGAATCGGAACGAATCGAATCAAATGGAATCGGATCGAATCGGATCAAATCGGACCAATCGGATCAAATCAGATCAAATCGGATTAAATCGGATCAAATCGGATAAAATCGGATCAAATCGGATCAAATCAAATCAAATTGGAACAAATCGGATCAAATCGGATCAAATTGGCTCAATCGGATCAAATCGGATCAAATCGGATCGGATGGTGTCAAATCGGATCGGATCGGACCGGATCCGATCGGAACAGATCGGATTGGTTAAACAATTGAGTGAATATTGTACCTACATTTTATAAAGTCAAGAGACTTTTAGTTTTATTAAATGCGTTTTTTAAATTTGTCTTAATAAATGGACCTACGGCGTTACGAGCCTCGTAACGCCGTAGGTCGTAATACGAGGACATGTACTTATATGTATGTACTTACCAACAAAAAGTAATGATATCCAATCAAAAACATAAATGTGAAATGAGAGCCAAGTTCAATATTATTAATAAGGCTAGTTTTCATATATGAATTACCTATAGCCTTTACAAGTTAAACCAACAAGAATTTGTCGGTTCTTATTAATTCGAACATAATAATTCGTTGGTAGGTGTATAAAAACTAGCCAAATAAGACCTTGGGCTACAATACATTATTTTATGTTATAAGAAGATATGACATGTTATACTGTTACTTATAAATAAATTTCAGAACTGACTGACCATTGAACTTGTCACCCATTTAGATCTCACTTCTTTTGTCGTTGTAGTCAACAACCAAGGCATTTATAATAATATTGAACTTGGCTCTCATTTCACATTTATGTTTTTGATTGGATTTCAAGTTTCGCTCACAAGTCACAACTCACAAGCACAACAGAGAAATAATAATATGAAGGTAAGACGAAGACACTCCGTGTTTGGTCGCAATTTCTCGCCAACCGGCGCGGCGGCGGCGCGGTGGCGGCGCGGCAGCGTCCATCGATGTGTGCGTGACGCTACTTGCATGTGTGTGTGCGGTGCCCGGCGCGGGCGAGTGCACGAGCGACAGCAATACTTTTCCTAAATACCTATTTCGCTAGGATCGCGAAGTTATACTCTCCTCTTAAGAATCCTCTCAAGAAGCCCTTCCATTCTGTATTTTTAATCAAGTGAGGTCGCTCATCTTGTCAACAAACATCAAATTTTTTGTACAGTTTATTATTTTTTATTACACAAAACAATTTAATGCCTTGGAATAATACCTACATTTATAGTGCGACAAACTTCCGTTCCGGTGAGAACGAACTAAATTGATCCATATTTCATTACTTACTAATGAATTATATATTGATATAGTTTATTAAAACCACAAACCATCGGAACAGATAAGTTTGTGGCATATTACACACATTTTAACTTAGCATACTATGTATTGTATGATATCCATGGACATCGCGGTACCGTCAGCAGCGCTGCGTGTGACGCTATCTCGTTTGTCAAGATTACGCGCTCGCCGGGCTGGCGTGTCAACGTTTACATCTGTTTTGCTGTCCGTACATTTGATTAGCGTTGAATAGAAGTAACTGTGCCGTGAAACGCGGGTGAATTGTCATGTAGTCGTAATGGATTAGGTATTATTATGTCATAAGCAGATTCACACAGTGTTTCTACGATATTTCTTGCTTAAATGATGTGATAACTTAACTTCGTGATTATTAAAATCAGCAATGACCAAATTCGTGAAATGAACGTCCCATGAAAGATTAAATCGACAAAATAATTTTTCACAGTTCTGATAACAATAAATTATAGTTTCTAATATTCTTAATAGAAAAAGAAAAGCTTGCTATGATATTATTTGGTCGTCAATATTAATTTTATCTTGCACAAACTGATCCTACCACTCCGGGTGCTACGGCGCGGCGTAGTACCCTTTGTTAATTACTATGCTACGACGTAGTACTCAGCTAGTGCTACGCCGCGCCGTAGCATTTTGGTGAGCGGTCGGTCGTTTGAATCCTTGACCGTTTCTACTTGGGTATTTTAATTTACTAACGAATAAAAATGTGCTATAATTTTGGCATAGAGAGCTATTCTTTAAAAAAAAAAAAAAAAAAAAAAAATTTAAACTGTTTATTTCAAGAAAATAAGTAATTTTTGAATTACAAGATCCAAGGACTTAATCTACTTACTAGGTGAGATTATAATAGCCTTAGATTGTTACCCTAGAACAGCGTATAAGTAAAAAAAAAATTATAAATTAACATTATACTTAGTTATAAAAAGTTATTTCAGTAGCAGCGTTAAGTGCAAAAAACAAAAACAATACCAGAAAACAACCTAGTTATGCACCTACACACACCATGCAAGTTAGTATTACGTTGGTAGATGTATGCAGGTACATACGGTAAGTTTAGCTAAGGATTATACATACATAAATGTTTTAAATAAACATTTATGTATGTATAAGTAGGTAAGTACAAGTACAAGTACCTAGGAACACTTATTAATTTAGACATCAAGGTTAGGTTTTTTTTATGTAAGTACACAGACAGTATACAAGTAGGTACATAGGTATACATATACATCATTTTTATAACAGAAAGTGAGGGACATGTTGAAGTAGGCAGTAATATCTAGTTTAGTTGAGGTGGAGCGGTAGGAGATCTGTCTGACTCACACGGACCGTACTTTTCTTTGATGAAATAACGTTTTAATATATTTTTTGTTTGTATTTTATTACTAAGTTCAAGATTATTTTGAGTCTCCTTTGGGAGCTTATTTAAAGTATGCGGTAGTATGTATCTTGCAGATCTTCTACCATATTCATTGTTACATTTACAAAGTTCGTAGGTAGGAGTATTAATTAAAGTACGAAGGTTACTGGGTCTTACTTTTTTATGTAATAGATTAATTTTTTCGTGATATTCATTGACAATTGCTAGATCAATCTTGTCGAATACATTTATGACTCTGCAGTATTGGAATAGTTTTTTGTAGTTATTTTTGTATTTATATTTAACTTTCAATGGAACTATGGATTTTAACATTCGTAGTTGAATATTGTATATGCTTTGGATATTTGTTTTAAACGTTCTCCCATAGCTAGATATACCATAGTTAATTATTGAGTCCGCTAATGACATATACAATAGTCTCAGCGTTTTATACGGCATTTTATATTTTAGGATATTGAATTTGGCCAGTAGTGCTCTTAGTTTATTACAAACGTGTTCCACGTGGGGGCCCCATGTGAATTTGTTATCAATTTTTAGACCTAAATATGTAAGCTCATTTACGATATCAAGCCGTTTACAATCACAGTGGGTAGGTGATAAGTGCATACAGTGGTGTTCGTGGGCTATGACCGTCGGAGTTGATGCAGTTTTGAGATATGGCGAGTGGATATGCATTATTTTGGTTTTTTGGTAATTTATCGATAAACCAACATCATGAGCCCACTTACACAATAGGTCAAAGTCGTTTTGCATTTTGCACTGCGCTATTTCTAAGTCTTTGTGCGCTGTTATTAAGCAGGTATCGTCAGCAAATTGGTACACAGAGGCATGCTGAAATATTTTACACATGTCGTTGACATAAATTAAATATTCTGTTGGGCCGATAATCGAACCTTGGGCTGTTCCTTGCAGTGCTGGTTTCAGCTCACTTAATTCACCAGCGATGTTGACGGTACTAAATCTATTTTCGTGGTAGTTCTTAAACCATTCCAGCACAGGGCCTTGTATACCATTCTGCTGCATTTTTTTAAACAACGTTTTATAATTAAGCGTATCAAATGCCTTACTAAAGTCAATCATGACCGCTAATACATGTTTCCTATCATTTAGGTGGTCATTTACCTCATCAGTGAATTGTGATAACAGCTGTGATGTGCTTTTTTTTCTTTGAAAGCCAAATTGTTTTTCGTGTATTATGTCGTTGCCAGAAAGGAAGTCATTAATTTTTTTACCGAAATATTTTTCTATTATTTTATCTATACAAGAGAGAATCGTAATGGGCCTGTAGAAGTTTGTATCTGTATAGCTACCTTTTTTATGTATTGGTCTAATCAATCCAATTTTCAACTTATCGGGAAAAGTGGAAGTAGATATGCATTGGTTTATAAGGTGGGTTAGTACAGGAGATATTTTGTTACTGATGTATTTCAAATCCTTGACTCTAATCTTATCTATCCCTGGACTCTTTCTCTCATTCATGTTTTTTATAATTTTATAGACTACGTCTTCATTTGTTTTACCAATTCTTAGAGAAACGGAAGGTGTATTTATGTATGAGTTCTCTTCAAGCAGCGGCTCGCTACAAGAAGTAAGTACATTTAAGACATTACTTTCAAAGTCATGAGCAAATTTATTGGATAAATCCTTTGCCTTAAGTCTAAATGAGTTCAGAAGCATTTCATCGACAGCTGCTATCACCCTACCTGTTAGCCTATTCACAATTTCCCACATTTTCTTTGGATTTTTAAAATTATCACATATTTCTTTTTTAATATAGTTATTTCTAGTTTTGTTCATCAGTTTGTTAGTTTTATTTCTGTACCTTTTATAAATTAATTCGTTATACTTATTAGTAGTATCATTTAAATGTAGTTGTAAGAGTTCATTTTTTTTTCTTGACATTTTTATAAGCTGGTTAGTAATCCAGTTACAATTATTATTCTTATTTTTAACATTTACTGTCTTTGTGTAAGTACATTTTTCGTATATAGCATCAAATTTCTGCACTATAAAATCTAGTATACTATTTGGACTATATCTATCAAATACTGGGCTCCAGTCAACCTTAGCAAGCTCCTGCTTAACCTTATTATTATCTATCTTGGTTGTTGTAGTATTTTGGTTTGACCTACGATGACAATTTATAGCGAGACTGGTTATAAAGTGGTCGGCTAATGCGTTTCGTACAACAGCTGATTGAATAGTGTGATAACGCGCAGTTACATCGCGTAAGAAGATATGATCAATGCACGTTTTGGATGTGCCTTTTGCTGTGGTTTCAATTCTAGTATATTGTTTAATGCAACACAGAAAACCTAGTTCAGATAGAAGGTTTAGATAGGAACTTGCTTGGATGCTGGCTACCATTATGTCCACATTCATATCACCAACAATTATACAATTAGAGTTCATAGGATATTTATATAAGAGCCTCGAGAGTTCACCAATAAAATTACACACATTTGTCTTTGGGGGCCGATAGATAGCACACACGTATGATTTATAACCATCGGTGGTTATCACTTCACCAGATAAGCACTCAAAATAATATGTACTCACTGTTTGCTTTAGAAAAGTAACACTGTTATGTACGTACAAGATTATGCCACCTCCTTTCTTCTTGCTTCGTAATTCTGTGTACATTGTGTAGTTTTCAAATCCGAATAAGTTTTTTGTTAAATTAGATACGTTAGCCTCCTTTGGTTCGGTGGAAAGAGTAATACCACAAATGTTATTTGAAAATAAATAATATAATGAAAATCCTAACTAGTTTACATAAGTATGTAATAATTTAGCTACGCACGAGTTTATTTTCAAAGTATTAAAACCGTATCCTAACTAATATTATAAATGCGAAAATAACTGTGTCTGTCTGTTACTCTTTCACGCCATAACTACTGAACGAATTTGAATGAAATTTTGTATTCATATGGTCTAGACCCTGAGAAAGAACATAGGCTACTTTTTATCTCGGAATTCCCACGGGAAAACTTTTTAAGGCGAAGCGAAGCTCGCGGGAATACGTTTATATTATATCTATTTAATAGATCGTGTTTAAAGTAATCTGAAGATAAGGTATCTCTTTTAAATGAATGTAAATTCAAATCGGATTCCATAAATTAGTAACGTTAGATTAAGCAAAGGTCGGCCGCCGCTCTCGGCTTGTTTATACCTTACTCAATCAATGGCCTGGGTTTAATAATTATTGTAAATCCGATCCGGCACTTTAAGTAAGAAGTTAGGATGGATAGCTTTCAATATCGTAATGTTTTGAGGAAATTGGTATTTAAGAAGGGTTTTTGTAAAGTTTTTTTGCAACAAATCGCCTACTTAAGGTTTTTGCTAAAATCGGTTTCGCCGTATGGGAGCTACGTCACCACAAACAGGTACACACACACAGATACTCAGACCCGTTCAACTTATAACCACTAACAATCCTCCCTTCCATCGGGGGATAACAACATACACTTACTGATACTGTATGGGTACCTACATACGGTTTATTGATAAAACACCGCACAGTTTATTCTATTGATCCAAGAACATGTTCATCAAGTGAGTCCAATATCATGCACATGAACCATTTAGAGCCAGGGGTCACTCTAATTTACTAAATACGACGTTTCAACACGACTCTGTGTCAAACGTGGCAATGATTTGACCAAGCTAGATTGACCTCGAGTTCGATATCACCTGGCATAGAACAACGCGGACTCGGGTGTACCCTCGGGAAGCGTCATAGCGATCTTTCTTGATACAAAAAAGTCTGCCAATTTTTGCGGGGGGAAATTTTACCGTTTACCATGATTATGTCTCATGGGACATATCATTATGAGTTTTAATTCCCAGCAATAAGGGTTACGTGAAGTGACATTTAATAATGAACACAGTGTCTTCATTTTTCTTGCGAATGGATGTAACAATTATCGATAAGTGTTATCGATGAATTCGAGAACATGGGTTAGAAATACTAATTTCAAATTAATTAGGTATAGTTAAATTTAATTCGGAATGATTAATAAACGAAGTCACCCGCTTTTCGCTGTACATTTATACTCACGTGATAGGTCGCGAGCCGTATCGCCGTTTTTGAATGAGTACAATGCACTGAAGTTGTCGAGTAAGTGGGCAACCCGACGCGACGGTCAGATGCTTTCAAGCCGCCCACGGCCGCCCACGGCTTAACGTCCCGTCCAAAGCACGGAAGCGTCCAGAAAGGAACCATTTGAAATCGGTAACTCATGCTGTACCTACCAATGGCTGACCGTGTCAGTCAGTTACGATTACTGAAGCCAATTCGACTACGGACGCTTCCCAACTATGACCTTTTTTGTCGATTAATACATATCTACATACCGGTACATCACTATTGCATTTTTTTGACATTGGTTGCTAGGAAACAGCTAATAACAATAAAACATGACCAAATCTGTGATCAAATCCGGAATCCGGATATTCTATGAATGAAGCTGTCATTTTTGTATGTAAACAAATCATTTTCTATGAAACGATCGCTTTGCCAACTAGATTAAGTCTAGTGAAAATTGAGACTGCAACTAGTTTTTATAAATCGGTGGGCCTTTCTGGCCTACCACCCCGCCAGAGGGGAACGTCTGCCTATTTCGTCTCCAGACCATTCATACTCAATGTCACCAGGCGACGGCGCTTGCTCACTTAACAAGCTTGTGGACTGCACTAGAAGTCATTGATCCGTCCTTACCGTACATAATAAAGAAAATTACCAGGAAATTGTGCTTGAAAAACGTGACAAAAATGAAAAGCGTGCTTTTGTTTTTTTCCTTGATTGTATCGTCCTGAAACGTTTATGTAGCAGAGGGCGTCAATTATGCCAAAGATAATACCTAATAAATACGGATAAATAGATAACTCTTTATTTGTTCATAAATAAATTAACACATTACAGCTTAATTTGGTTGTAAAAGTCAGTTTTATCGCTTAAAGTAATTTCTTCCAAACAACCTTATTAGACAAATTAAGCTGTCCTTATACAAACAGGTCCTTCAAGCTTATTTTTAAGGCACTTTTCACTACACTTTTAAATTACATTTTGGGCAAATTCTGCAAAGTCTGATTTCAGTTAATTCGACCAGGTAAATAGCCGTTAGTGGCTGGATAAGGAAGGCCGACGACAGAGTGTTGTGGCGCTCCTTGCGAGAGGTCTATGTCACAGTGGACAATTAAGCCTCATGATAATGGACAACTTGTCAGTGACAAATTAAAAATAAATTCTTAAACAATGTTCATCCATACATAGTTGCCTGACTTGCAAAAAAGCGGGCATTCAAAACACAGCTAATAGTACGAGTCGGCCAGTAATACAGTCATGAATGGTAGAGCAGCTGTCTATCTTGGGACCGGCTATCGATCGACGATCCGGTCGTTGAGAATGGGACGATTATTTATTTATACTTGCGACGGCCGATGCCGCTGTAGAGCTAGTAGTCTTGTCCACTGTCAACAGAACTGCGTAATTGCTTGTAAACGAAACGGACTGTTAGATGTTACTGAGTAAATGTAAGTCTATGTTGTAGAGAAATAAGGGCATTGTCAAATATTTAACGGCCAAGCCTAGTCATAGAAAGGATTATGAAGTACTAAGCCATTTGTAAAAGCATTTTGTAAAATTTTAAATGCATGTCATGATGATAATATTGCGTCTACGTTAATCATATTTGATTGTCTTTCACTGCAGATTTTTATACATTTTGAATGGACTAATAAGAAGTACAGATAGGCAAGAGTACCTACAAACAAGTTGCATTAGCTGAAAACAACGCTCCTTTAATGTATGATTGTAGAAGTCAGTGACTAGGTTTTTTAAAATCATTTTGCACGTTTTCATATTCCTAATGTTTCTACTGGCAGATAATTTTTTATTTAACTCTACGAAGGCAATCCTCTATAAGCCGATATTAAAGATGGCTTATAGATTTACGACCATTTTCATATTGCACAAAGCTTTGTCAGTTTTGTGAGTGCGGTACAGCTTGTTTTGTGCTTAACTGTACACAATAAATAACATCTCAATAATGTTACTTAACCAAAGTTGACAAATGGGCTCATAAATTTTAAACGAAGAGCAGAAAACATTTTGGTGAAACATAGCTAAGATCGTTGAACACCGCGGGATTTAAAATTTAATTCATAAGAATAATAGTTCACGTCATGGCCACGTTCACTACTGGTTAAGTATATGCCTTTCGTAAGGTTCCAACCACTACCGGCTTCCTTGTTAGCCAGTTTTTGATCTCCTCTCGAGAAATTGTCTACTTTAACGGATATCGGTACATCAAAACGTAATTACATAAGTACATCATAATATGACGTATCTTTACAACTTACAAACCAGCTTTACGTTCCATTATGCCCATGATGAAATTTAACAAAAATAACTTTTCCATTTTGATACGAAAGAAAATAAAACAGCTGAAACTCTGTTGTTATAATTAAAATAGATTTTGCCCGCGAGCAGGTTTCGCCTTACATTCGAAATAATAAACAGCCGCAAACTAAGTAAACCTTGTACGAATTTGAGTTCGCTTATCGCGTTTTCCCGTGGGAATTCTGAAAGAAAGCCATAAAGTATTTTTTAATGAAATTCGATATTTTTTGAGCAATGAGCAACTAAAGTACGCACACGATACTCTCACACTCACAATATAATATATTTATGTGATATCAGGTCTAAGAACTAAACATAACCACCGGAACCTTGGTATGTAAAACCGTACATTTAATAAAGTTTGGTTTACACGCTACTGAATGTTTTAATATTAGAAGGCAGACAGCTCGTTAATTGTTATGACGGCGCAGCACTAATTGCGTCAACGTGTTTGAATATCTTAGCATGTGATTTCCGCATATCATTTTGTTACCGGCGCTAAGGATAATCTGATTCATCACGGCACAAATTTAATGACTTGGATTAAAATTCAGAGGATGGAAGAATTTAAGGGTTCTTTTTTTAGAGTTTATTTTTTACTTTTTTCTCCCTACATGTTTTTTTTTATGACAGCAGCTTGGTTGGTTTTCCCTTGAACACGAACAAATAACGAACATATGGATTTGAAAGCTGCCATGAGGCTCATGCTGTATTATACAAAGTGTAGTAGTTTAAAAAAAAATAAAAAATGCAACAAGTTTTGTTTTTCTTCAGAACTATTTTTCGCACTGTTTTTTATATTATATTATAAAGGGCTTACTTAATTGTATCGTAATAATTCATGTTAAAAGAAAATAATGTACTTAGGTACTTACACCTATTTGAATCAAATGAGGTTGGGTCACCATGAATCGCGATTAACATAGATCGTTCATATTGAGTACCAATGTAATCTGCCCACGGCCGGGCTACAGTTCCCAAACTGTATTAACCCTAACCACAGATAATACACAGAGTGTTGTCATTCCCTTTCACTATTACCTATAATTCAATTATTTACCCACAAATATTTTCAATGTTTTAAAATAGTTCCAATGTTTTAATTCAGTTAATTTTAATTTTGAACATAATATTTTAGTTTTTAGTCGATTATATTCTTACGCGCTGTTAAATGTACTTCAATATTGCAGACGCAGGTTGCAATTAGCTTTTTCTGCGAGTATCGTTTTGCCATGTAAAGTTATCCTGTGAAAAACCTGGGATAAAAAGAAGCCAATATTATGTTAACCCAGGGTATCAGCTACCTGTGTACAAAATTTCATCAAATAGTATTTACGTGATAGAGTAACAAAAATCCATTCAAACTATCGCGATTATTATATGAATAGGATATAGAACACCCTCTATATACAGGGTGTTGCAAAAAGGGTATACTAAGCCGAAACCTACATGTGCAGCATGGTATATCTAAGCCTGAAACTGAAATCAGAATTTGAAAATTCGCGAAAAAAAAAAACATTTTCCATAGAAATTTTGTTGGTCACGTGACTTTTTACTATGGAAAATTAATATTTTTTTTCGCGAATTTCCAAATTCTGATTTCAGTTTCGGGCTTAGATATACCATGCTGCACATGTAGGTTTCGGCTTAGTATACCAATTTTGCAACACCCTGTATATAGAACAGAGCACCCTGTATATGTATATTCAACCAGCACGTGGGTGGCGTCTCGCCCAATCGCTCTACATATCCAATTAATTTGTCCAATTGAATTTACAAGAGGACATTCATCTGACACAAATTAATCAATGCCAATATGCATAGTTTAATTATGCTAATTCACACTCTCCTACGTGTTAATTTAACACGGATACTTTTAACATTTCAATAACATTTAAATATAACATTTATTGTTGATCAACTCTTAAAAGTCATATATAAGATAAAAATATATATTATATCGAATCTGAACCACTTTTGAGAGTTCTCAAAAGTGGTTCAGAAACCGTGACCCGTCAAAATAGTATCCCCTAAATTTCGATTCTATTCTATTACCGTTTTTTTTAAGTTTAGAGTTCGTTTACAAATGACTTCCAAACACAAGAGTTAAGACTATTTCTGTACTACCACAAAAAACTTTAAACACTGTTTCACAAGTGTTTAAAACAGAATTTGACAGATTTTGTAGGCGTTTGACAGCGCTAAGCATCTGTACAGTGCGACAAACTTATCTGTTCCGATAGAGCGAACTAAATTGATCCATATCTCATTACTTACTAATGAATTGTATATTGTAAAAGATTAGATGGGTTTATTAACACCACAAGAGCGAATTAGCAATACGAGCAAACTTAAAATCTTATAGAATTAAGAAATATTAGACATTTATGTGAGCTGTCACCGGAACAGATAAGTTTGTGGCACTGTACTGTGCATTGCTGTGTATTTAACTGTCTAAGTTTTTGTGGTAAAGGCCTTTATGTCACTCAAAACGCCCAAAATTCGTATTCGTATCACAATGTTATTTGTAAACAAATATTTTAAAGTGACAAAAAGCTCCATGAATTCGGGGGTAAATCTTCAGAAGATCCATGTTGAAATTTGGATAGTTTTTTTTCGCTCTATTCAGCGTGCTTCATATGAAATCCGTCCATCGCGACTCCAGTCACGTCCCCTCTGAGCGGTTCCCACACTGCCCCATCGGAGACCACATCTCTTGTACTTTAAATATAGGTACTTTGGGTACGTAATGTATATTGGCCGATTTTAACATTTAACAAAAAACTGACTTTTTATAATACTGGTAACGTAGAATCGAACTATACTCACGAGCAACGGAAAGTAGTAGCTTAAAGATTGCTTCAATATTGAAGTAGGTACATTTTAACAGCGCATAAAAATATACCATCTAAAAATGTAGGTATATATTTTGATCGAATTATATTGTTGTCATTTTGTAAATGAAACCTACTTGGTTACTATAGGTAAATATTAAAACTCAATTGTATACAAACTTAATATGAGGGATACACATGTAAATATTATGCAGAAATAATGTAACCATAATCTTTTCTATAAAGCGCGAAGCCCTTATTATGGTCTCAACCTAGTGGGAAACTTTTCAAAGCAATCGTGTACCCCCGTCACGCTGTCAAAGCCCGTCGTGTCAATGGCCTGGTAAATTGGGCTGCCCTTTGTGGCCGAACCGCTACTATGGAGGTATCGGGTAACTATTGTACGAACTTGGGCTCTCGGCTCTCTGAATGGAGAGAGGTAAGCGTTGAATAAGAGTTAGAGTATACACAGAGATTGTAGGTATAAATATTATGTAGCTGTACAAGGGTATACGAAGACGATAGTTGTCTAAGGCTGTTATAAGACAACGGACGGTGATTATTACTTACCAGCTAAGGGCTAATTTTTCAATGGTCAGATAAGTGTTATCTAAAGAATAAAATTGTTGCTGCCACTGTCTACAAATATTCAGATGCGGACAGCAATAATTTTATTCCTCAGATAAAACTTATCTGACTATTGAAAAATCAGCCCTAAAACTAAAGTGAAGAAACAAATGCCTCAGGGTCGATCTCCAGCCAGTGATTCAGTTAAAGGCGTTGAATAATGTTTTATTGCGTTTTCGTGAGCGAACATTGAGGTTTATTGTGTACCGGACGGACAAATGTCAATAGTATTTATAAAATAGTCTGATAGGTAAGTAAGTAGATAGATGTATGTAGTAATCGTAATATTATTCTACACATTTATGGAGGAGCGAAGGTGTTGCCACTCCTCCATTGAAAAGGGAGGATCCTCCGACCAAGCTGGGCGGTTTAGCTTGGTGGGCAACTGCCCGACGGTTACATGTCGGGATTCTGTATATATACTGAGTAGCTGTGATTCTTAGATACCGCGATGTAGGATTTGGTATTTTTTGCTTTCACTCTTCCATGCCATCTGTTGGTCGTCCTTGATATCTCTTTGCTGGATCTATATCTTAGCTTCTATGCTTGCGCGTATTCATTATAGATGTCGCCACATCACTCCCACCCGAGACCGTAGGTCGATATTCTTCAGTGCTTCTGATACGTCTTGTTCACCAGGCCAGATTGCCGCTAGTCCGCCTTTCAGGACTATCTGCGGTCTTCATTCGCCGTAACCCCACTTCGTCTTCAACCGGGAGAGTTGACGCTCGATCGTACCGGCTTGAAGAGTAGTGCATGGTTAGGCGCGTGGCGATGTCCCCAATCCAGCTCCAACCGGGAGAGTTGACGCTCGATCGTACCGGCTTGAAGTGGACTGCAAGGATCGCTCTGCTACGACTGTTCCGGTGCGTTGCCCCAATGCTTCTTCGATCAGGAGAGGTGGACCCTGGACCGACGCTGCTACGGCTGGCCGAAGTGCACTGCAAGGTCGCTGCAGTCTGTCTGCTCGAGGGTGTGACCAGGCTCGCGCATTTCCGCTGCAAGCTGGTGGTCACGGTGCCCATGGAATCTGCAAGCTGGTTGACTCGGGTGGCTGCTGAAGGATGCTGTGGGGGTGATGGTACTGCTGGACTTCATCTTGTAGCTGCTGGAAGGTCTGCTGATCGTCTGTGAGGTCATCGACATGGTGGAAGATGTTCTGCTGCTGCTGTTCTGCATGGTCATCATCAGGTCGTGTTCAGGTTGTAGGGGTCACCAATATGGAGGAGCGAAGGTGTTGCCACTCCTCCATTGAAAAGGGAGGATCCTCCGACCAAGCTGGGCGGTTTAGCTTGGTGGGCAACTGCCCGACGGTTACATGTCGGGATTCTGTATATATACTGAGTAGCTGTGATTCTTAGATACCGCGATGTAGGATTTGGTATTTTTTGCTTTCACTCTTCCATGCCATCTGTTGGTCGTCCTTGATATCTCTTTGCTGGATCTATATCTTGACTTCTATGCTTGCGCGTATTCATTATAGATGTCGCCACACATTTAAAACTGTTCAAGCCCTACACATTTCAGTCAGATATTTAGAAATCGTTTCACTCTAGTAGTTCATATAATAATAGTTCCTTATTATGTATATATGAATACTATACATATTATGTAACCAAAAAAGTTGACTTCCGGCACTCATAAAACTAACCAATTTATTACAAATAGCCACACCAAATATAATAATCCCCTCTCGATAATGTCCACTAACAAACCCTTTTCCCTAATCCTTATTACCAGACCGCGACGGTTGATACTTCAACTGCAGCTCCGGGGTTGATTCTAATGAAGATACCCTAAGCACCGCGATAGGATCGGCCGCTGCGGATAGAGTTCCGAACAAAACTGATAATTCAGTAATAAAACCCTTATCTGCAGGAAACTTCGCTCGGGGTCTTCCGCCCGTCCTGGCTACGGAAAGCTATATCCGAGCGAGTATGTACCTACTCTGTGTGTGTTATGGATAGTGGATACGATAGGTACAGTCAGCTAAAGATGTGTGTATCAATGGGGTGGCCCCAGCGCAAACAGTTTTATCCTAAGATTCATGGGTTGAAGATAGATGATTGAAATATTTTTTTATCGATACAAATAATCAATCAGTAGGTGGATTATAAGATTAAAGTTGTTTGCGATGGGGTAAGCTACATATCTCTTTTGCTGACTGTACGTGTAAGTTTGTTGACGGTCTATTCTTGAAGCTAATCGAGAGTATCTAGTTATGACAATTCGGATGTAATCCCTGGTAAAGAGAATAAAGAAGCGGTAAGAGAGAGAGAGAGAGAGAGAGAGAGATTTATTGAACACAATGTTTACCAAAACTTCAACTACAAGTAGTAGTACTAAGTAAGGTAAAAATACAATTTCTTATAATAACCTAATATATTACCTCTTAATACTTATTAATTGTGTGTTAAAATACACCGAATTAGGTATTGCCATCATCTGTGCGATGATGCGGGAAGATGAAATGTTCCCGCATCATCGATAGTACACAATTTGCATTGTACACAATTTGGTAGCATAATAAACTTGCTATACATTATTATGAATAACCAATCTTGCTATACACTATTAATCTATTCTTACCATTGAAGAGCCTTGCAGAAACAAGGGTCTCGATAGAACAATAATATATATGTATATTCCTTTGAATATTGAATGATATATTCTGAAATCATACATTCCGATTCAATAAATCTAGACCCAGTAAACGCAAACGTCCTTAGAATTCTAGTCTACGATGGTTCAATACAAATCTTAGTTGGTCACCCACAGAGAGGTATGCTGCAGCACTACTCAAAGGTTATATGCTATCCAATATCAAATAACCCGTCTTAATTAATTAAATTAAAAGTGTTTGTGTTTAGGATGCTGTGTACAATATAACTCTTTGGCCTCTTGTTTACACTCATTTTTTGGCTGTCCAAACCTACCGTTGATTCGCCGTAACGGAGGCACGGTGGTCAGTATTGTATGGATCACAAAAAGGACCAGTTGACATTAAAAAAACTACGGTAAACACTCGCCACGGTTAAGAAAACGAGCTGTGGACACGATGATGATGGCCTCCTCGTCGTATCCGACGACAGAGACCCTGTCTATCTTCTCGCATGTGCTCTGATGTGGCTGGAGAATCCGAACTTGTTTTTAAACACCCGGTCACATTGGGCGCAGAATAGTTGACCGGAGTCGTTGTATGTATACGTATAGGAGGGCTTTGGGCGAGATTTCCGGATTTGTCGTTTCGCTTCCAGGTCTTTAAGTCGGGTCTCTTCGTAATTCTCTAGACCTTTCGGGACTGCGGAACGCCATTCTGGCCTTACTTGTGCGAGCTCCTCCCAACGATTCGGTGGTATGCTGCAGGCGTTTAGGTGGCGTTTTAGGACGTCTTTGTATCGGAGATATTGTCCGCCATGGTTCCCTTTCCCGCGGGTAAGTTCGGAGTAGAACACAGTTTTCGGCAGCCTCAAGTCATTCATTCGCGTTACATGTCCACACCATCTTAGCTGACTCTTCATTATTTGGGCTTCTATGCCAGTCATATTTGAGCGCCTCAGTACTTCGGTATTTGGTACACGATCTTGCCACTTGATGCGTAGAATGGAACGCAAACATCTCATGTGGAATGAGTCCAGTTTTCTGATATCTGGTTTGTAAACGCACCAGGTTTCTGCAGCATAGAGTAAGACTGGTAGTACCAGAGCCTTGTAAACGGAGAGTTTTGTCTGCAGTTTTAGATCGTGTGATTTCCACACTCTGTTGTTCAGTTTCCCGAACGTTGCAGCAGCTCTTGCTATTCGGGTAGGTATTTCTGATGCGAGGCTGTTATCGCTTCTTATTTGGGTCCCGAGGTATTTGAAAGTTGATACTTCTTCGAGACCTTCACCGTGTAATGTAGCAGCTCAGCAGGAGCTGGTCTGGATCACCGGGGAGCGACCCCTGGGCGAATCGACCTGCCTGGCCTCCCCCGAGAGTAGGGGTTGGGTGCTATATTGTAATGTGATACTTACCCTTATGACTAACGTCCCTAGTGCTTAGGGCTGGTACCTACCTAATAACTCTCAATTAATACGTACCGGGAAGCGGTCTTAGACTAGCTCAGCTTGACGCCGGCCTCTGAAGGAGTGCCTGGTCGCCTGGGGGATCTACAATGACCGTGAAGCGGTCCTAACTATCCTGATCTTGATCCTGAGGCCCCTGGAGGGAAATAACCTCGGTAGGTGTACGGGGTGAGAATTAATAATGCCGATTAATTAGTGTAACACAATTCAGGCGGCACTGGACCCGCTTTATTTACAACCAGGTTAACTTATATATCTAGGGTACTTACAGCTTATGTACTTAATATTAACACACTACACAAATGCACAAATACTTATCACGGTTATTGATATTTATATTGGTCGGGCCCTGAAGGGGCCTACGCGGACGTTTCTATGTATCTTAATAAGGGGAAGGAATATAGGGTACAGGAGGTCGGGCGAATACCGGTGGTACGTGTGGATTTGTTCCAGGGTTTGTGGAGTGTACTTGTGTTGATAGAACGTGTGGCTGAGGGCCGGTGTGTGTTCAGTGATTGTATAGTTCGGTACACGGCCGCTTTAAACTAGGCGACCCAGGCGTCCGTGTATTCCGGGGAACCTCGATCCGCTAGTAGGCGACCCACAGCGTAGGGAGGACGGTGTAGTGAGAATAGTGTGCGTGAATAGATACTTAGATAGATATAGGTGTGGGGAAGGATCTCGGGAACGGACTGATCACTCGCCGGAGCAGGAGGTGACGAATGGTGCCCGGGCGGCGGTCCGACGGCTATTTATAGGCGGGTCGCCCCGCGCCCCTTGTATTCTCCGGAGTCGTCTGTGTGGTGCCCCACCTCGACTCGCGGGCGCTCTTGTGGCTTCGGTATGTGGGTAGGTGCGGTGAACGGTTTGGTAACGGTTCGTTACATTCTCCCCCCTCAGCAGGAGAATTTTTACCTGTTAAAAATTCACAGGTTATGTAGATACATACAAGAAAAAATAAAGAGAAAGGTGCATGTACTGGTGCATTTGTTTACAACAGGTTCCTACTTTATCATCTGGATTCAGGATACATTTTATTTACTTAGACATTTGTTTCAGGTTAATTTAAGTACATTTATAATATTATTAACTTTGGAAAAAGAAACAAGATTACACGGTATTGTCTATGAGCATTTCATCCCTGCTTGGTGCCGGTAAATCAGGATATTCAGGATTCTTTTCTACATAAAAGATGTGAATATTTTGTTTTTTACAAGACCTGAGCAAGGTTAAAAGGATCTTGGTTAGTTTTACTTACATTGTAGGCTATTTATGTATAACTTATTATGTTCTGATATACATTTTCCTGGTAATTACATTAGGTATACGGTTTCAGCTTTTCGGTTTTGTTACGGATGCAAATTTTACTAAATTATTTACATTGCAAACAAATTAAAATTTATACGGCATGTGCCCTTGCGCTGACATTTTCTCGGTTTGACACTTGACTTGACAACTAAAATTCTAACCTGTGTACGTTCACAGAGTAACGTATTGGGCTGCGTTCAACAATATTACAATCCTTATTCTAAGCCTGAGCAAAATTTTTGCTTGTAACTTGGATGGAAAAAGGTGGATGTTATAAGTTTAACATGTCTGTGTGTCTATTATTTACCTATATTATATTATACTACGGACGGACGGTGTAAAATGTGTGCATTTGCGTTTACATTTTTACCTATTTCTATATTTTCAATATAGATTGCGGTTTTTCGGTTGTATATTTATAATTAAATTACAAATTATACATAATAAGATTTATACGGTACGGTACGGAATGACTAGGTCATAAATATACAAATGTTTTAACTTTTTACGGCTATTTATCTTCAATCTTCATTATGTTGATGATTGAGGGTAGGTTTGGAATAAATCGGTTCGTTCGGCATCGCACGAGTACCGCGGCTAGGCACATCTGGCGATGGGTGATGACGTCGTCGGTAGGTTATTACTGCTTCGGTTCGGTGGAATTTGGTTGCGGCGAGTTTGATGATGATGATTTTAGTCGTTCTTTGTACTTTTTCATATGATGAAGAACATCTTTGTACATCCCGGGCCAGTAATATGTTTCGGCAATGCTTTTTAGGATTTTTCCTGTGCTTCGGTGGTCTGTTGTTGTCGGTTCATTAAGGTGTTGTTCGATAATCGACCTTCTCTTCAATGTCGGAACGCATAATTTCCACTCCGATTGTGCATTGATCTTGACCCCGTATCTCGGATTTACAATTCGTTTATGGAGTGAGCCGTTTTTGATTGTGAATGTTGGGTCATTTTCAGGTGATTTTCGGGTTTCGGTCATTTTCCTCTCGAACCATCCTTTTCGTTCCTGGATTGAAGCTGTGTCGGGATATCTTGGTGGATGTAGTTGGTTAGGTTTTTTCTTTTGCTTGCGGGATTTTGATTTTCTTGGGCCGTTTATTATATTATTGTCTGGTGGTGTTGATTCTGGTGCGACGACTTCGGTGACTTTCGGTGTAGTTTCGGTGTTGTTGTTCCAGATTATTGTGGCTCCTGCCTTTCTTAGGAGGTCTATCCCTATGATAACTAGGTTTGGCGGTGAATAAGCTGGTAGCACGAAGAGTTCGTGTATTATTTTTCTCTGCCGTATCTCGATTTCTGGGTCTATTCTGAGCTTCACATCCATGACACTGCCGTCTGCGACGGTTACTCGCATCCCTGTTACTGTTTCTTTGTCGGCGTTTGTCGAGTTCTCTTCATAAATGTTTCTACTTATGTATGATCTGGTGGAGCCTGTATCAACTAACGCTCGGTATATGATTTTACCTATTTTTACATCTTCAAAAATTCGTTGTTCTTGTTCCGGTCGGTTTTCTTCGGCGGTTATGTTTGTGTCTCCGAACTTGGTTTCTCTCCTGCAGCAGTTGCGCGTTAGTCTCCCGAGGACTCCGCATTGGCTACAGAACAGTACTTGCCTGCCCCGGCATTCCTTGTGTGAGTGGCCTGCTTTGCCGCAGTTCCAACAGCATGCGGTCTTGTCGTATTTTTCGTGAATTTTACGCGGTTCTGGTGATCTTTCAGGATTAGTTTTCGGTGTCTGGCGGTGTCGGTCTGGTCGGTGATTCCACTGTTGAGATGAGGATTCTTCTGTGATCTGCTCGTACTCGGCTGCCTGTTTGATTAATTCCCCGAGGCTGGTGAAGTCTTGCTTCTTGATGTAGTACTTGTAGTTCGCGTTCATGTTTTCGTAGATTCTTTCTTCTTTTTCTTGTTTGGTCATTTTTCCGTACCTTCTCATCAGGGTTTGTATGTCGGTCAGGTAATTGACGAAAGATTCACGGTGGTGTTGTTTTCGTGCGATGATCATCTCGACCAGGTTTTTCTCGTATCCCGCCGGGTAGAAGAAGAGTTTGAAGTCTTCTAGGAAGTCTTCCCACTTTTTCCAGTTGTCTGAATTGTTTCTGTACCATAGTAGCGGTTTACCTCTTAGTACTTTAGGTAGTACCTGGAGTAATCGGTCCTGCGGGACGTCACCTGATGACGTCAGTTCATCCAAACGCTCGATGAACTCAACCGGGTCGCATGCGGTGTCGAACGATATATTCCATTCCCTCACGATGGATGACAGGTTCAGCTGGCTCGCGGTTCTGGTCTGGTCTTCGGATGTCATCTCGAAGGTCTCCTCCTCTTCTTCTCTGATGTGGTCAGACAGCTGCTTCCTCAGCTTGTCTACGGTTAAATTTACGGTCGGTAGTTTCCTCTCCCTGCTTTCCCTAATTAATTCCTCTTTATTAAGGTTATAAACCCAAGAAGTTGGCATTTGATGCTGTATATTTACCTACTATAAAACGGGGCCAGTTTGTAATCGGTTACGGAAATTTAAATAAAAATTACCAACACAAATTTACTTGCTCATAACTTTTCAATTGTAATTTTTGTTAAACGGGGTCGGTCGGTCGGTTGTCGATCTATTTTTAGAACAATTACGGGTAGATAGTTAAATTGAACGGTTAGTCGGTCGGTTGGTTATTTCTAGTGATTTATGATATATTACGGGGGGCTAAACAATAATAGATATTGATGAGAATTAGTGGATTTTACGTTGGGCGCCAAATGTAATGTAGCAGCTCAGCAGGAGCTGGTCTGGATCACCGGGGAGCGACCCCTGGGCGAATCGACCTGCCTGGCCTCCCCCGAGAGTAGGGGTTGGGTGCTATATTGTAATGTGATACTTACCCTTATGACTAACGTCCCTAGTGCTTAGGGCTGGTACCTACCTAATAACTCTCAATTAATACGTACCGGGAAGCGGTCTTAGACTAGCTCAGCTTGACGCCGGCCTCTGAAGGAGTGCCTGGTCGCCTGGGGGATCTACAATGACCGTGAAGCGGTCCTAACTATCCTGATCTTGATCCTGAGGCCCCTGGAGGGAAATAACCTCGGTAGGTGTACGGGGTGAGAATTAATAATGCCGATTAATTAGTGTAACACAATTCAGGCGGCACTGGACCCGCTTTATTTACAACCAGGTTAACTTATATATCTAGGGTACTTACAGCTTATGTACTTAATATTAACACACTACACAAATGCACAAATACTTATCACGGTTATTGGTATTTATATTGGTCGGGCCCTGAAGGGGCCTACGCGGACGTTTCTATGTATCTTAATAAGGGGAAGGAATATAGGGTACAGGAGGTCGGGCGAATACCGGTGGTACGTGTGGATTTGTTCCAGGGTTTGTGGAGTGTACTTGTGTTGATAGAACGTGTGGCTGAGGGCCGGTGTGTGTTCAGTGATTGTATAGTTCGGTACACGGCCGCTTTAAACTAGGCGACCCAGGCGTCCGTGTATTCCGGGGAACCTCGATCCGCTAGTAGGCGACCCACAGCGTAGGGAGGACGGTGTAGTGAGAATAGTGTGCGTGAATAGATACTTAGATAGATATAGGTGTGGGGAAGGATCTCGGGAACGGACTGATCACTCGCCGGAGCAGGAGGTGACGAATGGTGCCCGGGCGGCGGTCCGACGGCTATTTATAGGCGGGTCGCCCCGCGCCCCTTGTATTCTCCGGAGTCGTCTGTGTGGTGCCCCACCTCGACTCGCGGGCGCTCTTGTGGCTTCGGTATGTGGGTAGGTGCGGTGAACGGTTTGGTAACGGTTCGTTACAACCGTTTAGAACAATATGAGAGCGGTCAGCGTCAAGTCCTCTCGGGGGTTGTTTGAGTACTTGAGTCTTGGATATACTTATAACTAAGCCAAATTTACAGCAGCTGGTATGTACAGCGTCCATGTAGTGTTGAAGTGATTCAATGGAGTCTGCCATAATGCATAGGTCATCCGCATAGAGAATATCCAGTATTGAGATCTTATTTACTTTGGTCTTTGCCCGAAAGCGCGTAAGATCAAAGATACTCTTGTCCGTTCTGACACTGATGGTGATATGTCCACTGCATTTCTTGAGCGCGTCAGTCATTACGCAAGAAAAGTATATGGCAAATAGCGTGGGTGCCAGAACACATCCCTGTTTAACCCCACTAGTGACAGGAAAAGGTTCGGAGTATTCATTTTCATGCTGAACTTTTGCATACATGTCCGTGTGGAACTGTTTGATGAGGTTAGTAAACTTCTCAGGACACCCCGCTTTCTTGAGTACAGTCCAAAGAGCATGACGTGGCACACGGTCGAAGGCTTTTTCTAAATCGTCAAAGCACATATATAGGGGACGATTCTGTTCTAAGCTTTTTTCTTGTATTTGTTTTACAACAAATATGGCATCTACAGTTCCCCTATATGGACGGAAGCCACACTGTGTCTCTGGTAATATCTGTTCAGCGATTTTACTCAAACGGGTATTTATAATATGCGCTAGAATTTTGCCAGCAGTAGACAGCAGTGCAATACCCCTGTAAGAGCCGCAGTCAGACAACTGTCCCTTTCCCTTGTAAAGCTTACACAAAGAGGCATCCTTCCAGTCCTGTGGTATGGTCTCAGACTCCCAGATCTTTAATATGAGCTCAAACAGTTTGTTCTTGATGTTTGGTCCGCCATATTTGTAAACTTCAGATGGTAGGTTGTCAGCTCCTGGCGTTTTCCCGTTTTTAAGTCGCTTTGTCGCCGAGATAAACTCCTCAAAGGTTGGAGGTTCAGCAAGTTCATCAATCACGGCTTCATTCGCAATACCATCCACATATGATAGGTCAACAGTCTGTGCGCACGGATTCAGTACTTCGTTAAAGTGTTCCGCCCATCGGGCAAGTATATCACTTTTCTCAGTGAGTCGAAGTTCCCTATCCCGCGAGTATATTGGGGATGTCTTCTTAGATCTTGGGCCAAAAACAGTCTGGATGGCCTCATAGAATTTGCCAATCTGATTGGTATCTGCAAGTCTCTGCAGTTCATTTGCCTTCTTCAACCACCATTGATCTTTAAGCTCACGCACTTTAGATCTTAGTTCATATTGGGCTGTTTTACGTTCAGTAGCATTTGACGGGTTGTTTAGTGTGCGTCTGTAGTTCTCCACAAGTTTTCGGATATCCGCGTCTGAATCATCAAACCAGTCTTGGTTCTTCTTTAGCGGCTTTTCGATTGTTTGTGAAGCACTCTCCTGAAGGTTCTTGGCAAAAGAGCTCCACGCTTCATTAATAGTAGCACAGTCTATGTTTTCCATCTTCGCACCGAAATTTTCATCCAGATTACGTTGGGTGTCTGTAGAGTTCACCAGCTTGGAGAAGTTCAATCTAGCGGGTCTTTTATGATCTGCTCTCCGTGAAGTTTTGATTATTAACCGCATCTTAGATCTTATCAAGCGGTGATCAGTCCAGCCCTGTGCACCTCGCATAGCCCGGGTAATTAGCACATCTTTTAGGTCATTTTTCCGCACTATCACATAATCTAGGAGATGCCAGTGTTTCGATCGAGGGTGCATCCATGACGTTTTGTACTTATCTGGCATCCGAAAGAAAGTATTGGTCAGGCATAAGTCAAACTCTGTAGATAAGGTCAGGAGCTCAACGCCATTGGAGTAACAATTTCCGACTCCGTGTCGTCCCAGGGCTCCTTCCCAAGCACCGTAGTCAGTGCCAACGCGGGCGTTCAGGTCACCCAGCAATACGATCTTATCATGTGGTGGTATCCTCCCGAGAGTGTCACGCAGGTCTTGATAAAACTGTTTTTTGTCTTCATCGGTTGCTTGTAGAGTAGGTGCGTACGCACTGATAAAGTGGACAAACTTCGTGGCTGATAGTTGAAGACGCAGAGTCATTAAGCGATCATTAACTCCCTCTGGGAGCTCCTTCAACGATCTGGCCAGTTTATTTTGTATCGCGAAACCCACTCCACTTGCTGCCCTTTCTGCAGCCGGTTTACCAGACCAGTAGTATGTGAAGCCGCCGAGCTCTTCGCACAGCTGTCCACTGTCGCTAAGATGGGTCTCGCTTATAGCAGCTATGTCAATGTTATTACGAAACTACTCTCTCGCAATCAGAGCAGTTTTTCGCTCTGGACACAGGTTATTTTCATTGTCTAAAAGTGTTCGGACATTCCAAGCTCCTATAATTAAATGGACACATCCCTTATACCAACCAGAAAATATAAAACTTTGGATAGCATGTATCAATTTCATAAATAATCATGTTATTTAATTTTTTTCGTGAGGATAAAATACATTACATTATTATATATTAAATATAATTTGGATTCTTAAAGTTGAAATAAATATAACCCGATATTTTTACTTGTTATTTCATATAAACAAATGGGATGTAGGTATGTAGGTCAGCTGACGTTGATTTGAAAGCATACAAGACGTTGTGAGTGCTGAGAGCGTCTAACATAAACTCTTTACTGGTAGTACACTTCAAGAGGCTCTATCATGTGTGATACAATTGTGCATCTTGTTAGGACCCATGTTTTAAAAATTTCTTGTATGAAGCACGGGTGACACAATTAAAAACTCGAATAAAACCTTCCCCGGCGAACCACCAGTTACATGTTACGCAAAAGCCAATCCAAAATAAAAATTAATTTTCAACTTACGGATAAACAAAGAAAATTTAACTAACAATAAGTTTAATGGATTATTGGCTCAGCATTATAATATTGTTCATAAAACCACATTTGCATAGCCATAATATCCTTTTTGAATAGATTTGCAGCAGGTATACAAAATAATCTATAGTTTCTTAATAAAAATTGCTTGTAAGAAAGCAACCCAACTTACCTGCTGAAATGCAAAAAGACAGATTTTTGTAAGGCTGATTTCAGATAGAAGTAGAAATTTGCTGCGAGTAATACAAACGGTTTGATAGCGCGCGCGGGTCCCGTGTATACTGCATATTGGATACACATTTTGTTAAGCAAATATCTACTGTGACAGCGTATTCAACTTTACGGGATTCCATCTGCGGCAATGTGTACTCGGCTTTATAACAACACATCTCGAATTAATGATGGCTTCCCGAAAGGAATAGCTCGTTTTATTTGATTTTGCCAATATTTGTTTTGTTTTGGTTTAAAATTTTATCAAATTTCATACGCGTAAAAGATAGCATTTGATATCGTCTGAAACGGTTAGTAGGTAAATGTTGTTTAGTTTCTAATTCATTATGGTGACTTCAGGTTAGACACTAGTCACTCACAAAACCTCTTTATTTAAGAAAACACAAACTTGATTACGCATGAATGACGAATTGCTAAGGCACGATGCCGATGGTTGAGTCTTTTAATAAAAAGCTCAAAATCTAGCAAGTTTTATTATTTATGGCACTCAGAATATTAAAGTGTAAAAATATATAAATGTAATTCTAAAGAGTCACGTACAAACGTGGGTTGTACCTACTCGTATCACAATAAATTCTAGAGAGGATCAAAAGTTTACATTTTACAGAGTGTTGCAAAAAGGGTATACAGTGTGTAAAATGATTTTATTACAAGACGAAGATTTATGCATTTACAAAACCCTTAAGTATCAGCTAAAAAATAACCTCTAAATTATGATATTTACAAAAATCATGTTGAATAGATCGTCGACGTAGCTATAACATACTCTTAGGTTTTCAGGAATTCCTTTTTTCCTACATTAGCAGATATTTTTCTTATACGGCTAAATAATTTCTTGCGTGCTTGAATGGATAGGTATTTATAAGAAATCAAAGTAAGGTAAGGTGGTGAAACTATGTTGGAAAATTGCTGTCAAATAAATACCTAGTATACCTACCTATAATATTATACAAATGAATCGCATTTTATAATATATTTTTTAAAGTTCCCGAAAAATCAGCATTAAGCCCGAGTAAGAGAAGTTTTTCAAGATAACTAAGAAAATTCTTTGTCCAATTACAAAAAATACTTTTAACACAAAGAAGTGCTAATTAAGAAAAAAATTAAAATGTACAGGCTAAGTGTTTGAAAAATCCTACGTCTAATAACTTATTTTACGCTGAAATATCTTAAATGCTTTCCATTTCCTGGAAATCCTAATAAAAACGCGCGTAATTAAAAATGCAGCTTTAAACTAGCTACTGGGGTAGACAAAGAAGATTATTAAACAAAAGCGTATTATTATAATGAGATGGAACTCGACAAAGGTAGACAGAGACACAACCAAAGGAAGCAGTAATGAAATAAAATATCGTGATCAATGTCTGAGGGTGGCTATTCCGGTCTGTCGACAGCCGTGTTTCGATTTCAAACTCGACGCTATCAATTTCTCTCGCACATAAACCAATCGGGAGGGCGCACGGGGCCGCGCTGCAAACGGACCAATCGAAAGCCTTAAATTAGGACTCGGCGGGGACAGTTAATTGGTAGCTGGAGGCGGTTTTCTAATTGGTGAGTGGCTCCCAAAGAGCTCTTCGTCGGAATAACCGTAATGAACACTGGCTTCCAGTGGCGAGGATAACCGAACTAGGGTCATAATAATTCTATGTACACCTAAATACAGAATGGAACTTTAGTAGTAGAGTAAGGAAATAGAATGTAGTGACAAAATATTGATTTAATTAGATTGTTGTTGTTTTATTATACAACCCATTTAGATGAGGCATTCTACTCTTCCTGATTCCGAGATTTAGATCATAAAAACTTAAAATAATTTCTCAAGACTACGGTGTAAAACTACCTTTTGATGGCAGTTATTACGAGTATTACACTTCCTAATAGTAGTTGTAAAAGTGTATCAGTTAGGAAAAGCCCCAAGAAACTTGCGTGATTACGCCACCGTCTACTTTCAAATGTATTCGTTTATAGTTTTTGTTTCCGACTTGGTGAAAAGCTTTAGTTTCAGTAACTACGGCGGAAAGTAACCTATTAGTTACTAGAATTAACGAGTTTATCGTTTAGCTAACTTAATATATGAATGCGGTTACGATTATACGAGTTTAGTTATAAATTAAACTTAAAAACTAAACTCGTGCGTAGCTAAATGTAGTACCTACTTAGCTATATAAACTTTATTTAGTAATAAGTATTTTTTACTGGAAAAATGAGTTTACAAAGTTATTGCATGGATGATGATTTCTTAAATCTCGGTCATTGTATTCATGCTTAAACTGTAAGAAATAGGTTCACAGTATTTTGTTACCCAATACTTACTTTAATGTACTACTTCGAACACATTCGAACAAAAATATAATAAGATACCGTACAAATACGCACATCAACCGCAAATGCTTTTAAAATAAGCTCTGTACGCAGTAGCTGTGATGAATTCGTCACATATTGAGTGAAGAAGGCGAGGGGCGTGTGGGATGAAGACAAATCGTCGCGGGCACTTGTGGCGTGATCGATATGATCCGATTACCAACGAGACTCTGAAATATAGGAGGAGGATTGGTAAAGTTGCGGTTTTTATAACTTTTTTATAAACATTAAAAAAAAACAAACACTCACACCTTGTACTAATGTACTCCCTTGCGGGGTAGGCAGAGGTGCATTGCAACCACTTTTCGCCAGTGTTATGTTAAGCTATTGCCATTTTACGGGCACATCCAAGACCCGAGAATAAATATCTGTGTCCAAACAAATATCTGCCCCGGCCGGGAATCGAACCCGGGACCTTCGGCACAAGAGTCAGCGTTGCTAACCACTGCGCCATCCGGTCGTCTTATATTGTTTATGAGCTTAATTTTAAGATTACATTAGTCTATTATTAGTCAGTAGGTATAACATTACAAATATATGTATGTAGATATCTTTCATAAATTTACAGTTATTGTAAGCTTCCACCAACCATAAACCGTGCTCTCAAAAATGACAGAATCTACATCATTAATGACAATTTATCCTAGCCAAGTAAGCCGCAAATTTATCGATTTGTGTGTGTGTATTTAGTGGGTAAATTAGCTCAACCACAATGAAATCCACTTCGTCACGTAACGGATGCACTCCCGCGGTAATAGGTTAATTAGATCTAATGCTAGTGGGCTATATAGTATACTATAGTATATCCTGTAGTATAATTGATGTTGATTCTCAAACGGTACTATATTATCGTGAATATTGTGATGTATGTATATGTTGATGATGGAGATTTACAGCCGAGGAGTTAATCCAATTTCTGTTGAGCTTTGCGTAGCAGGTGGATAACCATAATTCAGATATTTGATTAACGGCCGCATCAATTATCTGAAAACAAAAAATAATAATATACGTATGTAAGCGATCCCATAAATTATATTATAGAAGCTTAAAATTTTACAAGTACACTCACGGGCAATGCAATGAAAAGGTTACTCACAAAATACCGACACCAAAAGACCCCCATTTTTTCAAACATTTAATAAAAAAAAACATAACAAAATATAACCGTTTTTAGTTGGTAATATCCTGATGCTCTGTTAAATGTACTTCAATATTGCGTAAGGCGTCATTAAGTTAGCCTTTTCCGTTTTGGAGTAATTTGCTGATTTTTCTCAGTGGAACCTTTTCTTTGCCCGTGAGTGTATAAAGTATTTTTTGTAACAATGACTTGCGCCTGGCCACAAAGAGTTATAGACAGTGAAAGATTTTCATCCGCGATTGATTTAATACAATATAGAATCTTGCGATCCTTTGAGTCTCTGTGAAGGATCCAAACTCGTAACGAAATAGGAACCCACTATAACAGAGACCTACAAGCTACATCGCTCAGACTGCACCTAAGTAAGATGAAGTGGCAGTGAGCCAGTTATATTGTCGTTAATTCGATAGTGGTAAAACGTAACCATATCTAACATGATATGTTATATAGCTACGCCAACATAGTAAAAATAACAATGACTCGAAAACAGTTTCATAATCTAATACTCACGGGCAATGAAAAATTTCGATTGAAAATATCACCAAAATACTCCTAAACAGAAAAAACTAACTAAATGGCGTCTTCTACAATATTTAAGTACATTTAACGGTGCGTCAGAATATTAGCAACTGGAAAATGTAAATATTTTGTCCATATATACGATTAAATGTTTTTAAAAAATTGCGGCCATTTGGTGTCTGCATTTTTTAAGTCTTCTTCTTCTTCTTAAGTCCTTTAACTCCTAGTGGTGCATAGGGCCGCAACTGCATTTTTTAAGTAGAACTGTTTATTTGCCTGTCAGTGTAGTTTATCAATGAAATGTAGACATTTTGAAGCCGAGTGTAGTTTGTAAAGACATCACAAAGTCATTTAATGCTAGATGACATTTAATTATTGTTTATTGTAGCAATTATCAGCAGCTAGCGCCGAAGGTCGGTCGCCTGTTCGGTTCCACAACCGACTAAGAGTTTACAGGCATGAGTGCTCGTGTTATTGTTATTTATTACTATATTGTGTATATATTACGTATCTTAGGTTTAGCCAGACGATTTTAAGTTTATCTTCACATCTCTCTTTACCCTTCGATAAAGCGACAGTATCCGCATACAATAAAAATTGGGCTCCTAAAACGTTTTTTACCAAAACGGATAAACCCATTTAAACTTTTCAGATTAATTCGTTACATCTGAGTGTAAAAAGTAAAAAAAGACCTCATCAATTTGTAGGGAACAATGTTTTTATTCGAGCTGTTTACAAAGTGCCAGGTGCTACCTTTGGCGATAATTCAATGGCGGCGCGATTTTATCGCTCTGTTATTTGCCGTGATAATAATAATATTGTGAAAAGAAATATTTGGATTCTGCTGATGGAATTTTGTTAAATGCTGCTGGTGATTTTGTAAAAAAACTATGAAAAAACGTGAGTATTCATAAAGGTAAAGTTTTGTTGATATGCCTACTATGAATTTACAGAACATACAGGTTGTTGCAAAAAGAGTATTTTGAAATTCTGATCTATGTTTCGGTCTTAGATATACCATGCTGCACGTGTAGGTTTCGGCTAAGTATACCCTTTTTGCAACACCCTGTATAAGGAGACAAAAATTTACACTTCGATAGATATTATACATTTTTTATGTAGGTACAAAGAAACAGAACAAATTCATTAATGATTTTTAGCTCTTCAACTAATTGTATACGATTACGGTGTGGTGTAAACCGTGAGTAATTTCGGTAAGTGAGTACTCACCGCACCGACGTGAAAACCACACTTGTGTGGGTTCATGAGAATAAGGAACAATGTGACCTCAAGATACTAGACATAACACGAACAAATTCTCACTTTATCTCGTAACCTGGGGTGCGCTTTCCACTCGCTCGACAATATTTCATAATACACTGATGTCAACTCTGAAGGCAAAAAATTGTGCTGTGAAGTGTTTCCGTAAATCTAAGGAGGTAGCAAATTTTATAGTTTTAATTAAATTTTGTGCCCTCAGAATCGATATCGTATAAATATTTCGTCATCATCATAATTATGCTCACAACTGTAATCCCCGAAGGGGTAATCAGAGGTGAATCACAAGCGACTCATCCGCTTTTCGCTGTACCTACATTTGTATTTGTTTTCACGTGATAGGTCGCGAGCCGTATCGCCGTTTTTGAATGAGTACAATGCACTGAATTTGACGAGTAAGTGTAGTGTCTTAAGCGTAATTCGTGTGTTGCGAAAATATCGGGTGACTGAAAATCGTCGTATCGTTATCATAATTAATGTAGGAAAAACTATAGGTACACTTTTATAATCTTACCCTGGCAGTATTAGAAATTTTGAAATAAACATTCCGTTAAAAAATTCCACTACCTTCGATCCGTATGGTCTAGAATTGCCAGCAAACCCTGCGCCAAATACTAGACATTATTCTACTTCTCGTAACATAAGCTACGTAGGATGTGACCTATAGAGAGATATGAATAATGCAATCCTATGCATTGGGCATACAAAGTAGGGACATAAATTATGATAATGCATGAGAAAGAAAATAGTCCACGCTGCCGATTGTAGAGTTGATTATATTGTTTTATCGTTATGGACATAATTTTCCGTTATTGTTTCGGAATTGCTCTGGAAATAAGCTAATATTCAAATGTTGAGTTCTAATGGAATAGTTAAAGTATTTGTAAACCTATTGGGTGCAATTTCATCATTGAAGTCACCGTCGGCATTTCAGTGAATGTTCGTAGCTGGAACATATTTGGTTCTTTGCAGTTTTTGTATGTAGGATAGGTACTCTAGTGTCTAAAGCGCAGGTATCGGTATACTTACATTGATTGATTGATTGATTTTTAAAGTTCTTTATTAACATAAAAGGTTGATACATTTTTAAAGTCTAGTGTACATTTTATTCCTAGGCTAAAAATATCTTAAATTCTAATGTTTTACAAGACCTGTCGGTCTTTTACAAAACTTATGGCATGAGGTAAGTATATATCAATATAATTAAGATTTAATTTATTTATTTATAAGACTACATACGTATTATAACAGCTATGCACGTTTTGGTTAAACGATACATTTTATGGGCATTTTGATATCAAATTTTAGTCCAGATTAAATATTTTAAATAAACTATTAATCTGTTTATAGCAATCATTTACAGTCTCAATCTTTTTTTGCAAACAACAATAATTGTTGTAGACAGCCCAAAGTAGGTCAGACAGAATTTTCATGTGATTTCTGCGGCATCCTGTATATAAAAACCCGTTTTTCAAATGACAAAGCCTAAAAATCCCTGTGACCTACTTTGATGTTCTTCCGGCTTACGACCATGAACATCTATTCGCTGTTAATCTCCTTATATTTATGACATAGGGGAGGAAATGTATGCTGGCTGGAGCTGCCAAAAACCACGCGTACTATTTGTGTTTATAATATAGAGGTGGTATGTGGATCACATTTCACACTCACCCATTACAACTTGTCGTAAAATATCTATTACCTTATATGTTCAGTCTAATATAACTATCTATTCTCAGTTACATCCTTAGCTCTCATAACAAAGGAGGACAAAAATAAAATTATCAACTCTATCGATATTTGGAGCAACCTCTACTCAATAGTACTTTGTCGGAAGTTAAAATAAAAGTCGACGAAACACGGGTCTCATAAATCGATTTGCACTGCAATTCAAAATAAATTCAGCCTGCATACTAAATATACTGGAGCTAGAATGAATATCTTACTTTGGTATTAAATATGCTATACTAAATGCTATGTAACAAGGTACTCAAAGGCTTTCATGACGCTACTGAGCACATAGAGACAGCGCTTCAAAGTTACATAAGAATTATGTACATACATACATAGTGTGTCGTAGTCGCAATTAAAAGCATTTAGAATATGGACACGGAAATAAAAGACGAAAATCTCCGCGTAGCCTATAGAAAAATTGCAAAACGTGTTAGATATTTTCATGTTAAGAAGATGCTTAATTGTTCGAATTTTTCCACATTCCCGTTACTCCTTCAAGGAGTCTGGGGCTAACAAATCATTTTTTTTTCAAAATATTATCAAAATCAAAATCAAAATCAAAATTATTTATTTGTTGAATATAGGTGTAGGTATGGTGTTATAATAGGTAGGTACATGTTGCTTAAAACTATATTCTACCCTAAAGGGTGTACAAATTTTTTATATATCAATATGAATTGAATTTAAAATTATTTATAATACGAAAAATACGTTATTAGCTAATTATTATGTCAATAAAATTTTAACCATGCAAAAATTACAAAATAAAATTATAACATTCACATTTAATAAAATATACATACTTAACTAAAATGATTTCATAAACATTCATTCTAAAATCATAAATGGGACATAAATTATATTTTATCTTGGAGAAACTCATTGACACTATAGTAGGCTTTTCCAATTAAGAATTGTGACAGTCGTTTTTTAAATAAATAAATAAATAAATAATAAATTATCTTTATTTCCAGACCATAGGTCCAATAAAAAATGCACATCACAAAAAATAATATTACAAATAATTCACACACTAAAGATTAATAATAATAATAATACAATAAAAATAAAATTTAATTAAAAACAAGCACTCGGACACAAGCTATCAAAGGAATGACACATGATATTTCCTCCATGTATCGTGTAATGGGCTCTCCGGCCACTGCCGGACCGCGCACAGTATGGGGTTGTCGGACGCGAAGATGACGGCGCGCGTGGACGCGGAGCGCCGGCGCAGCAGCGCGGCCCAGCCCGGCGCGCGCCCCGCCGCGAACATGCCGCTGGCGCTGCAGTGGTACGGCAGGCGGAACAGCGCGCGCCACGCGTGGTTGTACTGCACGCGCATGCGCCGCATCGCCTCCACCGTGTGCGAGCTCCACAGCTCCACCGTGTACACGCTGGTGCAGTACGTGAGGAACAGCTGGCGCTTCACCTCCCCGCTGCAGCGCTGGAAGCGCCGCGCCAGCATGTTAGCACGCACCGTCACGGCTCTTCGTTGGCGTTCAATGTCGGCATCATCTGAAAGTCTAGAATTAATAATGTGGCCTAGATATTTCACTTCTTCAGCCCGCCGTAATGTTTCTCCTTTCAGTATTAATGGGAGATCAGTTGTAGGTGTGTTCTCTGACTGGAAGATCATATACTCCGATTTGTCCGCGTTGTACTGCATATTGTGATCGTCTGCATACTTCTCACACACCGACAGAAGCTCGCGCATCGCGGAGATGGAGGGGGCCAGCAGGACCATGTCGTCCGCGTAACAGATATTGTTTACCATGGTCCCGTGCATGGAGCATCCGACTTGGGTCTGTGTGAGCTGCTTGTTCAGATCGTCCATGTACAGGTTGAACAGGACCGGGGACATGCTACCACCCTGTCTCACGCCGCAGCTCAATCCCACTGGCTCCGACAGTACACCATTCCATCGCACAACGTTTCTCTGTGCTTTATACCAGGCGCTTAGCACCTTTACAATGGCGGTAGGAGCGCCTCGATTTTCAATTTTATTCCATAGCTGTTCATGTGCTACACGATCGAAAGCCTTGCTAAGATCTAAAAAGCAGGCGTAGATTGAGGTTTTTCGTTTTTTGTAGTAGCTGGCTATCTGTTTTAGCGTATACACACACGTTACAGTAGAGTGACTGTGTTTGAACCCCATTTGATTTGGCTCGGAAGTTAAGTATACCTCAGCCATAGAGTGCAATACCTTTTCTAGTAGTCGAGCGATGATGGAGGCCAGTGCTATAGGTCGATAATTGCCGGAGCTCGATTTATCCTTCTTTGCATTTTTGAGGATTGGTGTAACCACTGTTTGTGCAAGTATCTTAGGAATGTGAGAGGTGGTTAATATGGAGTTATATAATAGTGTAAGTGCTTGCATTGTATAGATGCCGCTGTTTTGTATGTGCTCAATAGAAAGACCGTCAAGCCCCGGTGATTTTCCTCTGGCCATCTCTTTTATTATTTTACACAAGGTGTTACTGGTTATAGCTGTACGGTCTTTATCATTAGGTATCGAGTGGTTCGATTGTAGATGTGTTGACATGTTTTGTGAGGTAGGTGGTGGGGGCTGTGTAAACATGGCACTAAATTCTTCTGCAATGTTTTTATCGTCCGTAATCCCGTTAATGTGAGAAGGAAGTACGTTCTTGGCCTTGATTAAGCTATTGGTGCGATTCCAAAAGCTCGAAAAGTTTTTACATGCCATGTCATTCGCTAATTTATCCATGAGTATTTGATCTTTTCTTTTTTGACAGTCCTTAAGCGAGTTTTTAAACATTTTGCGTTTTTGTTTGCGATTCTCCGCGATATCCCCACTAACCGGCCGGCCAGATTCGTGCCATAGACTTAACGCTCGCTTAGAGGCGGCATAACAATCGGCGACGTGTTTATTCCAGCCTGGTATTCTTCGCCTCCTCGAGCTTGCAGATGTATTTTTTGTAAATGCTTGAATAGAAGCCTGTTGCATTGTTGTTATTATGTTGCTACAAAGATTGTCGATTGAGTTTTCATTCATATTTGAAACGTCAATTATTTGTGTGAGATAGTGATGTAAATTGGTTTCGACAATTTCTGAGTAATGATTAATTTGGAGCATTGACCGAGGCTTCCACGCATATTGGTTGCATTTCGGCTGGTTTTCGTTGTAAGATGTTAATGTATCAATATCTAGTTCGAGATGTAATGAGCGGTGATCTGTCCATGAGACACTATAGTCTATGTCAATTCTCCGTATCGCTCCGTGCGTGCGCTCAGTAGCCAGACAATGATCGAGCCACGATGTAGTGTTGTGAGCGTCGCTAACGTATGTGTACGAGTCCGGCGGTAATAGCAGTCTATCGGTGTATTTATAGTCATATTCGGCACAAAACAACTCCAGTTCTCTGCCAAAGGGCTTCCGTGGATCCGCGTTGAAATCACCGACAATCAGATAGTCAGAAGCATTCCTTTCGTCAATTAGTGCATGTATTTTACCCAATAAAACAGTGAATTCAGGAAAGTGATCAGCCTTATCCGTAGGCATGTAAACTGTGATAACAAACAGGTTTCTATTTCGTGGCAAAGCCACTTCTATGGCTGCTAGGCGAGGCGTTCCGCAGTCCACGGATCGTACACGCAGTGAGTTCTTGTATAGTATTGCAACGCCTCCGTAGGGCCTACCTTTCAGAATACCCTCGAACATGTCTACAGCTGTAGTCCCTATGTTGTTGTGTGTTTTGGATACAGTGTTAAGCGTATGTAGATTAGTCTCGAGCAGCCATGTCTCTTGTAAAATAACAATATCATTTTTGTCACAAAGCTCAGTAATTAGGTTGGTATTCCGAGTAAATCCGTGACAGTTAATTGATACTAAATTTAATGTTTCGTTAGCCATTTTTTGTTAGTGGTTTTACTTGCAGTGGTTTACTGTTGTAATATCGACCAACGATAATATTGCTAGGCCAGAAGCTGGACTTCAAGAGGTTAGATAGTTGTTCATATCGTACCTTTAGAATGTAGGATGAGGCGCTTCCATGGTGGTCTTCGCTAAGCTTTTCCACGTCAAGTATATCCTGGCCGAGATCCTTTGCATATTCATGGATATCCTTGTTTTTAATAGAACTGTCTACATTCGATAGGTAAATATAGGCAATACGCGGTGCTGCCTTTAGTTTGTTAGTAGATACATTAGTGCTGGAACCTCTGATGTTATTGTTACGGCGTTTTTTCTTATATGTCACCGCAGTCCAGGTATTAGTCTCATTTTTATCTTGTTCGACAGAACTTTTCTTTGGTGTCTTTGAGACTTGAGCGAAGGTGAGTGAGGGTTTCTGAGCAGGTTTTGTAACGGCATCTGGCTCGGTTGAGGATTTTGTATCTAGTTTAGTTGAGGCGCCTGTTTGTGCTGGTGGAGTTGGCGGTTTTGGATTACATTCTTGAACGGAAATGTGTTTGATCGTTATATGTTTACCGCTTGGGTTTATAGGAGACGAGACCTGTGCATCAGCGTTCGTCGTAGACTCGAGCTCCGGAAGAGCATCATTAGTATCCTGGTACAGTGTCATGTCTAGGCCCACTGGTCCACTATCGAGAAAATTAGCACCTCTGTGACTATTGACGTTACTATGGGTAGGCTTTTCTTGACGAATCAATTCTAGCATTTCATTTCGTAGTTTTTGGACTTCTTCTGTAGGGCACGTCTTGCATCGTAAGTCCTGAAGATCTGCTTTGAGATAGGCAATGTCTTTAAGTAAGCTGGTCACATCTATGTGATCGAAAGTATATGGGGGTAGCTTAGTTAGGTTTCGAGCAGCAAATATGGGAAGTTCACTAGGTTCTACCTGCTTAAGTCCTCTTATAATGTCCTCAATGTCTCGTTGTTCTTTTCCAGTTCCTCTGCGCATTTTTATACGACCGGCATATGAGGTGTTAGCTATACATTCAATCAGGATAGTTTTGGAACGTTCGATATCACTTTCCGAGAATCCGGATTTGCAGACTTGTACGAGGCTGACATCGTCTACAATCTTAATTTTGTTTTGCACAAATGTTAATAATTCATCTATTATAACATTACAGTTATTACACTTAGCGGTATTAGACATTTTCGAAAATTCGACGATGACCGTTATAAAATCAAACGCGCGCGTGCCACGGTGCGGGTATGACTGAAACTAAACTTAAATAAATGCAGCACTTGTATTATGGAAAGTAACTTAGAAATGTATAGTTTAGAAGTACGTATTTTATATATATTAATAGGGAATATGCGTAATTTTTTTTTATACTTTTATTGTATAGTTTTACATCACTTTATTATAGTAAAAAAAAATTCAACGCCAAAATAAGTAATTTAAGGTATTTTAAAGAAAGTTAAAAAATTACAACCATCACGACCACTTTGAAATTCCCGTCAGGATGGCGGGCTGTCGTGACGTCATAATCGTTTAATTTCACGGCTCAGAATAATGAGTCCCGTCAGTCGGCATAGATTTTTTACCTAATCAAGTAATCACAGAGTACTTTTGTATTTACCAATGTTGTCATGGTAACAAACGAAAAAGGAAGTGTATAAAGTGTGATCAGTGGCTGTTTTGTAATGGTAATAAAGTGTGACCAGTGGCTGTTTTGTAATGGGAGCTCGTAAATAGCTGCTAGTAGCTCTTTTGAAATGGGAGCGCGCAAAGCAGAGGACCTTTGTACACAATATTACGCTATTATGGCAATATGAATATAAAGTAATATTTGTATTGTAAGTAAGTACTTACTGTAACTTTGGTTCTCAGTAAGAGAGACTAGGGTTAGTGGGTCATTCTATTCTATTATCTGTGGGGGTGTAAGAACCTGCACCTGGCTCTCTTGAATGGAACCATTGTGCATATCTCAAAGGTCTAAACCCCCTTATCTAAACTATCGAATAAGAGTATAAAAATATATGCATATTCCCTAATATTTGGGCACACGGCTCTCGACTTTTCAATAGTCTTTGCTGTCCTTTTCCGCAGCTGGCCACAGTTTACTCGTTCATACTGCGTAATAAATTTAATGTGTCCAGTTCTTCTGATTACGAGAATTCTTCCATAACTTAATTTAGAAAAAAATAACAACTTTTGAAATATACTAACGACTGCCATTATAACCTAAAATTAGAAAGAGCAACTTGTGTCATGTTCATGTCATAATACTTACAATACAAATTTAATTTTATTGTGTTGCAATATGGAGCATATTTGAGTGGCTCGTTGACTAGCGAATGGCTGTTTACGCCTCATTACAATAGAACAACTAGTGGCAGCCCATACACTACCAACAAAAAATATAAAAAGTCCTAAACTTTGCAAACAAACAAGCATATCAAACAAGAAGTGGAGAGGTTATAGGAGGCTAGGATCTACTCGTATTGGAAGAATTTTTATGTGATCCATCGTATCTGATCACAACGAGCATCACAAATACTCGGTGACATTAACATTTCTTTGTTTACACTTGACATTTATTTAACTATACGCAAACGCAAAGAAGTTATTATTCTGAGATTGATATATAAAGAATTATGATGTCACATCCGCCCTAAGAAAATGGGTGACGTTTCTCGGAAGTTAGAATTTACCGAAGTTTTTTTGTACTTTTCAACTTCATTTACTTGCTCAAAAATAAATTATAATCAAAAATAATGATGGAGTCGTAGTTATGAAACAACAAAGTTTATTATAAATAATATTTGACCTTTATTTGAACCACTTGCATATTCCCTATTGTACCAATATACCTACCTAATACTTATAAATGGCATGTTTCTTCTGCAAAGTGGTTCAGTTTGATCACGGTAGATCACGTGGTTCACTTTTCGGGGGGTACAATATGAACATCCTGTAGATTCGGTTGTAGACCACATCTTGCCCCAGATACAAGCCGGGCAATCAATCCAAATGTCCAGTTGCAGAGTAAGTGTCGATACAGTGGAATCAAGCACGCCGATCGAATGTACGTAAATGTGTTCTGGAGTGGAGACCTCGATTAGCCAAACGTAGTGTACTTCGGCTAGATGGGGTGACGACTTGCAAAAGGTGCAACTGCTAATGATATGAATAAGTTATGTATGAACTAATAATATTGCATACTAATCATTTTAATTTTATACTTTTTACCAAAGCTACACACTAAGCTTCATAAATATAGATAGATAAATATTGTACTCTTTATTTGTACACCAAGAAATCATTAACAATTTTAGATAGACACTTAATTAGGGTACAAAAGGCGGACTTATCGCTTATAGCGATCTCTTCCAGACAACCTTTGGATGGACTAGAGATATAAAAGGGGTACAGTGTACTTACTCAAGGAAGTGATTATTTGTTGAATATGTCAATAATCAATCACTTCAAGCTTAGTGAATTATGCAAAAAAATACACCGAATTGTAACTTTAAGAGGATATACTTTCTTACGCAGAGGTGCATTTTTAAACCACGGCATGGGCTGGAGCATCATTATAATTCACAATAAAAGTCTTGAATCATCCAAATCCACATGAAATAACTGAAATTATGTAAGTTTTGTTACGAACGGGGGGGAAATCCACTGACCAACATTAGTCTGTATAAAAACCCAGTGGTGAAGGAGACATGTTGGAACTGCGCTGTTGTAAAGGTGTAAAGATGGATGACACAGTCCAGCGACCCCGTGACAGTAACTTATAGGCCAGCTGATTTATCGTGTGTGCTGGTTAGAGAAAAATATGAGTATTCGGTTATCTTATGTAAACCTTATGTATGTGAAATGTCCAGAGGATGAATTTCCAAAAGTAGTAGAACAAAAGTTGTTCAGAATGACCGTCAAAGTCATACACGTCTGGCATACTAGACGTAAGTACCACTTTTTATAGACCCTGTATAAAACTACAAATACCTATTATGATAATTATAATTCCTAGTGCCAGTGCATCTATTTAAATATATAAAAATCTAATAATCTTCCATTTAATTCTACTTTTGGTCTACATTTAGATAATTTCCTCCACTTGTATTAGACAGAATTCCTTCGCTGTTCAATGTTCATGAGGTTCATTGGTTTTCAATATAGTTCAGTGCAGGAGTCAGCCTCCCCTCCAATTTCCCCACCCCGTGATCGCCCCCCCAATCAGTCGGATTGAATGACAACGAATCTCAATTTATAACATAAATCACGGTCCCAAAGTATCAATCATCGCAATTTAGTAGCAAAATAAACTGTCCTTTTTTTCAACGTTTTCCTCCTCATATTCAGAGCGAGAAATACAGGATGACAAATGATCGCGGAATTATGACACGATTTTTATCGTGATAGGGACCTCTTAGGGGTCTTCAGGGGGAGAGTAACCCCTAAATTTCCCGGTTGTGCATTTCGTGAAAAATGTGAAAGGGATGTCCCTTGGTGTTAGAGGCATGACTTTGACAGATTAAATCTTTTGATAGGATTATGACTGTGTACGTTATATGAATTACTTAGATACATGCGTTACAAGTAAAATAAAATCATTCTGACATGACTTCACGTGGCAGTGCCTATAGTAACACGCAGTAACTATTGTTTCGTAGTTAACTTATCCCCAAAGGAATCACATATTTACCTATTTCTATGTTTAACCAAATTTTACACATTAACTAAATTAGATACTTTTAAAAAAGTTTATAGGTATTTTTTGTTGTTGTTGGAAATGTTATTTGTAAAATACATGGTACGTAACTACTTCTTTTATCCATCTCAACTCAAATCCATATCAACTAAGATAATCTAACATCCGTTCATCCCTCACCTTGCTCTATAACTCTCGAGGGCTTATGGCAAACAGCAATGTGCTACAGAATCCTCGACATGGCAACACTCTCATAAACTAAGATAGCACCGAGGCGGTTCTTCGGCTGTGTTTGTTAAACAGTAAATTTGAAGCTAACCCCGCCAGCAGAAGGTGCGGGTGTCAACATAAATACTGTGAACAATCCTGAGGAATATACTAGAGCTAATTTTATGCCGTGATAGTGTGGCAGAACAAGAAATTAGTAATACATCCCTTTTAACTGTTTATGTCCCAACTAACCTTGGGATACCACGAAAAATAAATGCTTCCCCATACAATAAATGATTGTTTACGTGATTTCTTGTATGGGGAGTCGGGAGTAGATATTTTTTTCCGAGATATCCCAACGTCATTATAACAAAAGTTGTTCAGAATGAAGAGCTCTGTGACCTACTTTCGGATGTGAATCTACGAAAGACCTTACCTTACCTTACAATATTATTATAACATGAATACCTATATAGTTTTTATTTTAATTACTTATTATTTTTGAATATATATATATATATATATTATATATATCTACTATTGTGTATTAATATGTATTCGTGTCTATATAATTATATTGTTAACATTATTATCATTGTTAAATAAGAGTGTGAACTTTTATATTGTATACTTACGTAATTTTAGAATTTTAGTTTACGCTAAATATTAGTTTCTAGTTAGGGTTCAGCAGAATATCAGCGCTCAGTAAAAAATATTTTGCTGCAGCATGTAAAGCTGAGCTGAATACCTTTTTCTATACCAGTTTGTTGTGTATTTAACTTTGTATGTACTTAGTGTAATTTGGTATGGAAATAAAGAATTACTTTACTTTACTTTACTTTACTTTACTTTAGACTCACCCTGTATATGTAATATTTATACATAGTATACATACAACGGATTCATACTTACATTGACTAAAAAGTAAGGGCCACAGCAGAATATTCTATTAAATGACCTTTATGAGTATTCGCCGGGTATCTCTGCCATTAGCCGTCGCTAGCCGAAGTCACTCGGCCATTTCCCACAGTATCAACCCGTAACATTACTTCCGCCCCATTCGACGCAAAAATCGCAAAGCAAAAGTTCACGATTCAATTTTTCTGTAAAAATACTTATAAGAATGCATTTCTTTGAGAGCCATCCAGAGAGGGAAGTCTGTGTTTACTTACCAATGAACTGAGCTCGGCAACGAGTTTTGTACAGTAAGATGTTTGCACAAATTCCGTTTTTGTCTCCTCCTCCTCCGATCGGTATGTTTTCAAGTATTTCTCATGCGAACCGTTCAAAGAGTATTTGCGATATTGATAGCAAAATGTAATGTAAAAAAGTCTGCCGCTATTATAACTTACTAAGTGGGGTGCACGAAAGGAGCCCCTCAAGTGACGAATCCCAAGTTCCTTCATGTGTTTGTATTGGTATACATACCGGTATCCTTGAACGGTATACCGGAACTGAAGACTTCAAATAATTTTTACACCAAATAAACGACGTAATTATTAGTAGTGTTGCCACGAATAGTGAATTGGCCGAATACCGAATACCGAATATTCGGCGACGCTGCCGGCCGAAGCGCCGAATATTCGGCCGCCGAATATTCGGCGCTACAACCTGTTTTTTTTGTTCCTGGAACTGCTTTGAAGAAGTCGCTACAGATTATATGAGAAATGCTAATTATTAGGAGGCAGAATGCTGTGGCAAACGAGTTGAATTTTTACTTGATAATAGTTCGCCTAGATTGGATGGTCGATCCTTACAAGTGGTGGTCAGCAAACAAAAAACAATTACCTTTGAACAAAACCTTTTGAAATTTGCAAAAACTTATCTTTCTTCACCTGGAAGTAGCGTTTATAGTGAGAGGTTATTTTCTGAGGATGGTTACAATGAAAAGCGCAATCGTGGGCTACCAAAAAATGCTGAAATGCTCGTTTTTATCCAGCACAACTTACTACTGATTAATTTTAAGTACTAAAATGTTGTGATTTGGAAATAAATACACAATTTTGATTAAAATAACAAGTCATTTTTTACATGATTTACTATTCGGTATTCGGCCCGAATAGCACGCACTATTCGGCCGAATACCGAATACTGAAAAAACTGGCCGAATAGGCCGAATACCGAATAGTTGCCGAATATTCGTGGCATCTCTAATTATTAGATAAATTGTGTAGCCAATTACATTATTGCATATAAGTTGCCAAGTAAATACACAATTTAGTTCAAAACCTATGCTTCCAGCTGCAAATCAGCGACACACAAAACCAATTCAATGTAATAACTCGCGCTGCCGTCTTACACAATTTCAACAACGACGTTTCATTTCCTGTGGCCGGGGCCGCGTCTGCTAACTGACACAACAAATATACCGTTATTGTCCCATTCATATCGCCTAGCCATTGGGATAAAATGGTTTTCTCTGCGTTACTAATAACGTTGACACTTATGCCTTGACGTAACGAGAAAAGTATTAAGTTAGAGCGGAAATTATTACATTATTTTAAATCAAAGTCTAAGAACTATATATTGTTAAGAACTAAAAGGTCACCGTCTCAGCTTAATGTCATAGACCGCAGCGGTCATTACGCTGTTTGCCGTCAGGTGGCCGCAAGTCGTTAGCGGTAATGAGCAACCATTCGGCAGATGAGCAGTAATTTGGCTGCAACTGTGTCTGCGGTCTTCAAATGAAAGCTTTGTATAAAATATAAGACTAACTGAGCATTTTCTTGGCATTGACATGAAGGTACATTAACTATATCATATTTAAAAATTAAGTTAGAACCGCGAACTTTTACCTATGCCTTAAACCGTGTCAAAAAATGCTCATACCTATGTATAAAAACAGATATTGTTATTTTTTATGATATATACTAGTACACTTTACCCTTCTTTACATCTAAATATCCTTCCACCCAAAGGTTGTCTGGAAGAAATCGCTTTAAGCGATAAGACCGCCATTTGTACATATGTGTTAGATTAAGTTTTGTATTGTTGTCCATATTTTTGTGTGCAAATAAAGAATATCTTATCTTATCTTATCTTATCTTATATATTATCTGCCTCTACATTTATAACCAGCCTGCCAAAAGTGACGGAAGTATTACGGAAAACTAGTACTATCTTGAGGTGTCTTATTAATAGGAATATCCGTATAAGCTCCTTTATATTTAATAGAGTCTAACAGCGCTGACTTTGCAACGCGTAAAACATAAGATTATTATTATTTTACTTCACTGTTAGCCCATCATAACTAGTTGAAATAATAAAGGATATAATTGATTGATTTTTTTGTTGCAAAGCTAGCGTTTTTACACACTAGAAACGAGGGGACAAACGTGAAAACAGCCACCGAAGCGTGCCGCCACTGTATTTTAGCAGAATTGAGGCAGAAGTCCTGTATTCCTGCAAAGGCAAATGCGTTCCGTTTTACGAGTCAGGGTGAAGTTAATGCTATGCGGTTTTGCCGTATGCAGACCTGACCGGCTTTCACCGGATCAGCTGAAACCGCAGGCCTTTGATCCTGAAACACAGATTACATGGACGGGCGTGTGTCAACATGTGATTGTCCTGAATATTTCACTGAAAACTTGCACAGTTGCAGAAAGCTCTTAATAGGAAGCTTAATATTGTGACAACTTTAATTTATTGTTATCTTATTTTGTTAGATGAAAACCATTCGTATGTTTAAAGTTAATGAATAAATGTTTTAAACTTACCTACTACTAAACATTACTAGGCGTAAAAGTGATACCAAAATAATGAATCATTTATCTGATGGCTTGTGCTATGAAATTATTTCTCATAATTACAATAACATTATTAAACTTTGAAATTATTTAGACTCAAACAAAAGTTAAAGAGATCTCTTCCCGGCTCGCAGACGTCTCAGGGGACAAACGAGCCGGGGCGTACCTCCGCCAGCGCCTGAGTCTGGCGATCCAGCGGGGCAATGTCGCCAGCGTGTTGGGAACCCTCCCACAGGGACCAGGCTTAGAAGGTCTCTTCTACATATAGTTTTAGTTATGTACATAGGTTTAGTTTGTATAATATATAGGTAGTTTAGTTTGTAATTGTAAATTATATAAATTATTTAAATAAACTTTATTAGGAAATTGTACAAAAATATAAAACAATAAATTGGTTCTACCTTTTTTGGCATAAGATTTATTTGCCTAATCTCGTATTGCATAGTAACGTTTGGTCAAAGTCTCGTTACGCCGAAAATCGTATGGCATAAATCTCGTTTAGTAAAAAGTTATTTCGCATAACATTGTTTAGCCTAATAATGGTATGGCCAAATCTTGAATAGCCTAATAATGCTATGTCATAGGTTTATTAGGTTTATACAAAGTAATAATATTCGTTTGGCTTTTACTTGGACGGAGCGTCTCCCTACATAGCGCAAACTGGTGCCTTGTATTGTTTCCGCTGTTTGGAAAACGCTCCGCTCCGCTTCGCTGCGCTCCGCTTTGGTTTTGATGAACATGTGCACCTAACACGCTCCTCCTCGCTTTGCTCGTCGTCGCACCTATTTTTTGGTTTCGATCTCATGGGGTTTGTAATAATTATATTGGTCGTTAACTTTCGATTTTTTGATCATACAATATCGTGATTTTCGGGATGTAGGAGAAAAATACCACAATTTGTACATTTACTACATACTTAATATATTATTTATTAAAATAACATTACGAGAAACAAGATTATACATAGGTATAGACGAACATAAATTTGAGCAAACGAAACTTAGGTGTTTAAAGATTGTGCCTAAAGAGTTTTAGACGAAACGAGCCTTATGCCACATAAGTCTTGGCAAAGTGATGGTTCGGCCAAAAAAGTTTAGACCATACGAGTTATGCGAAATGAGTTTTGGTCAATAAAGATTATGCCAGATGAGCGGAACCCCAATAAATTATATCAACTACAAAAAAAAAAAAAAAAAAAACTCAAACAAAAGCCATTCAAAATGTGTTTAATATACTTATTTCCTTTTATGCTAATTCATGAGTGAGATTTGTATAATATGCATTTACACTTTATTGTTATATTAGTATACATTAAATTTATATATAATAAAATTAAGTACTTGTGTGTTGTATCTCTGAATAAATTTTGTATCTACATCTTCGTAATTTAGTATAAAAACGATAATAAGTACCTGTAATTTATGATCAAATTTACCTGTAAGTAAAGTTTAATCCATAATATGCGAGCGGCTTTATTTGGTATTATTACGTTTTTAGATGGTAGTATTATGGTGCACTGTAAAATGTACTAGGAGCAATTTGGTGCTATTGTCACTGGAACTTTTTCATTGCTCGCCGGTGTATGAGACTATCATTGTTATTCTGCAAGTGCGGCAATGAACGGGTTTGTCTTGAAAGTTTCACAAATCGAGTAATTTGTAGGTATCAGCTCAACTTTAGGTGCCAATTGGTCTTGAAAGCGTTTTTGCAGACTCTATTAAATTTAAAGGAGCTTATACGGATTAGTCTTGAATGTGATAAGACAACAAAAACTATTTTATTCTGATATGTAAATAAGCTGTGAAATGTTGCCTGGACGAAACCTCCACTTTACAAACCTTTTTCAAATTTCTATGGTTAAAGTCGTTGCATGAGGCTTGGCCGTACTCTATTCTATTCTATTCTATTCTCTGTGGGGGTGTAAGTACCTGCACCTGGCTCTCTCGAATGGAACCTTTGTGCATATCCCCAAGGTCTAAACTGCCTTCCTAAGCTTGGACCATTTCCACACCACGCTGGTCCACTGCGGGTTGGTGGGTTCACATATCTAGATGTGCTAGATCTAGATATGCAGGTTTCCTCACGATGTTTTCCTTCACCGTAAGAGCGATGGTATACATTGTACTTAAGTTAAAAGAACTCATTGGTACATGTCAGCGCCGGGATCGAACCCGCATCTCTGGCGTGAGAAGCGGGCGCTTACCCGACTGAGCTACCACCGCTCTTGGCCGTACTCAAAGCTACACAAAAAATAGTTAAAATGGTACAAACTTTTACGTGCATATTTTATATGTATAGGTTTGTAATAAAACAAAGAGAGCTATAATAATGAAATTTTATTTCTCAATAACTATTTATATTACACTTCTTAGATTTAATAATAATTTATATTAGATACTAAATACTTTTATCACGTTGGCAAAAGCACGATAAAATACTCCTTTAAGAGGCCTTGGGCCATCATTAAATACAGTATGGCCGCCGTAAGCGCTAGCGCCCCGGGGCTGAGTAACGAAACTGTATCCGTTAATATGGTGAGAGTTAAGAAAACCGTTATAACGGTCGTTGTCAACGTCGGCTGGTTGGCGCCGGCGTGCAGCTCCGCGAGGCTTTCTTCTGAAACAAAGGGCAATAGTTAGTGTATGTACAAAAGTAAAAAAAAACTAAAAATTAAAAAATATATATATCTGCGATGGTATATCGTCGCGCCATTTTTCAACATTATGTACCTATCAATTATAAATAAATAAGTAGTTTACATAGTTTTATACCTATTTGTATAACAAGACCACTCTTGTATTTTATTCGCTGTATAACAACTAACTAGTAAATGCATTCCTACTTTAATTTGAAGAATTGAAATTGTCCAATGTAAAAAACTAATATGAAACGAACAGAATACTAAATTAAACATTAAATATTTACGTTGGAAAGAATATAAAACAAGCAATAATAATTTTAACATCAAACCGGGCAACAGCTGAGAACCAAACAAAAATGGTAGTCACAGAACGCCGAGCTTAACTCTTTTTACCGGAATCCCAAGCACCCTACGCAAAAGTGTAGTAAGGAAAAACTTATTATTATTTTATGAGTTTTGTACCCGCTTTCTTTCTACACCTTCGGGAATGACTTGCAATCTCACATTTTTACTGTCCGTTTTTTTTATTATTAAATAAAGTACTTTTTTATTGCTATGAGCTAAAACCCATAATGGATATAACGGTGTAAAGAAGTTAGCGTTTTTAGCATTGTATCCTCTAAAAACTAAAACTAAACAGCTCTAACTTAAATAATATAACTCTTTTTTTCTTCGTATGTTTAACAATAGCTACGTTTTACTTGTGACTGGTGGTCATTTATAATAATAATGATGAAAGCATAAATAACACAGAATTCCATCATAATCTCTCTGTCTGATCTGTATGTGCCTATTATGTAGGTATAATCTCCCTTACAATAAGCAGCTGCGGCTGTGAAATGTACCTATTTTGTCACCCGTGTTAAAATAATTAGTTAAAAACCAAACAACTACCTACCTATTCACTACTAAGTTACATTTAGGAGCTTCAATTTATTTTGGAAAGTTTTAACTTCGTTACTAACAACCGTGTTATTTCAGACATGAATTCCGTAGCAAATTTATATTTAAAAACTTTAGCTCATCAACGTTGTCGTACACAACAATTCCGTTTATTAACTCACACTAATTCCGACACAGAAATGCACGGTTCCTTTGAAACAATTAAATAATATTATACCAAAAACAAAAGGGAAACGGAGAAAGGCAAAACCGAAATGTCGTCTTCCCAACCGACACAAAAACAAGGCTGTTATTTTGTAGTAAGTGTAATTAAAACATAATAACGCTTTTTCGGTTGCAAAGCTGATTACACCTTCAAAGATTTGCGTCTCCTATTAGCAGAAGTATCGTCTATCAAGAATTATTAATTATTCTACAAGGCGAAAGCTATTAAATATGTTACGGCGACGGTAGTTACAATTTTACAGCGTTATATACCTTTGGAGATAAAAACTTTAATTATTTTTTGGTAGTTGAAATCGTTATCTTTATTAGGGTCTGAGAATATCAGAAATTATGATTTGATTGTACATTCTGATTGAAAGTTTTGACTTGATTTTATGCAAGTAATTTCCCATTAAGTAGTTACCTATTACATATTTTTTCTTTGCAACATTTAATCAATAAACAATAAACTAAATACTCGATTTGACCATTAATGTAAACAATCTTATCAGACAAGACCAAACCTACACCTCTATTACAATAAAATATTTATCCAGCCGTTATTGTTAAACTAGTTTACGAAAAGAATAATAAAAAATATAATATAAAAACAGTTCTTGAATCAAAAGTACTAACTCATGACTTCAAAAATAGTTTACTATTTATAAATAACGTATACACCAAAAGCCGTGTTCACCTCAGTCACCTCATATTTAATTTAAGCGGGACTCTTCGACTGTCAAAAGCAATCCTTTTCAATGTGATTAGAACTCAATCGTGCATTAACCGAGTTACCCCAACTCAATTATAAACTATCTATTACCAGTTAGGATATTAATAGATAACTTCGGAATAGTCAAACTAGAATTAACTTAATGGATTCAGACAGACTAGTGTCCGGGGACTGAAATCGAAACCTACGAGGAATTATGACAAATCGTTTTTTAATAGTTACAAGTTTCGAAAGGAAATTGGTTTCATAAAGTTTTCAGACCAAATAGTCTGGATTTATGGATCAGTTTTGTAAGGAGGGCGCTAAAACTTATCTGTTGAATAATGAAATTTGGTAAGTACTTATTGAGTAATACATAGGAGAAGGCTGTTGTTTTAGACACGTATTTATTGATACTTTTTGATAAACAATACTAATTACATGGAGTGGATGGATGTTGGAAAATGGTAAATCAAAAGAGAGTCACTGAGAGAACTAGTAATTAAAAAGTTCTTTAGTTTTAAAATGACTAGCTGAGTTATCCCCAATCAGTTTACTATACCATTTTGCAACAGCGTGTACCATTTTATTATTTTAATACTTTTGACTTCGCCTTCTCAATTTTATTTCCAGATTTTTCGGCACATAAGCCACCTTAGCGGCTCGGAAATCTTGTATGGGAAAATTGCATTCAGATTGTAGTGAAGTTCGAATGCATTTCTATATGATTGATCCAATAGACAGACTGCGGTTGGCGTCTGGATTTTTGCTGGTGAAAGGGAAGATATTTCAAAGCATATTTTATGTACTGATATAAACCTTTTGTAGTAAATCTTATAGTACTAAACTAGGCCTAAAACCTACCTAAAGGAGGCCCGTGCGCCAGCAGCGGGGACCTGACGGAGTGATGGGTCGTGATGATGATGATGAGTAAAAATTATAATATAATATTAAGTTAGCATACCTAGCTAACTTAGTTGTAATTTTCCAACCATACCACTGTAAAAAGCTAGGAAAATTATTAAACGAAAAGAACCTAAATATAGAAAACTATCTAATCACCTTCTTTACAAGATCCAAGTACTTAACTAATAACTGTTAGCATTTGTACTACTTCAGTAATAGGTAGGTACACATGATAATTCATACATAATTTATATCAATAAGACAAAAGACTTCTCGTTAGCTCTTTCCAATTTTTTTAGGTAATTAAATTACTGAAACATAAAACAAGTGCTCGCAATTAGATACCAGTAAAATTAACCGACTCACATTTTGAATTCCCGAACAGACAGTGGCGAGAAAATTCACGGCAATCTTTTAGCTGTGAAATATCCTTTTGTCCGTGAAATGTTCCACATGTTTACCAAAGACAATAGCGCTTCGAACAATAGCAGTAATTAAGATATGACACATACTATCAAATTAGTTGGGGATGGTTTACACCAAAGAATGGATGTGTCAGTTACATTCTTCGAAGGGATCGGACGAAGGTCGGATCCAATTTTAGAGAATAAATGTTCAAAGTAACATAGTTTATATACTAAATAATAGATATTACTCGTAAAATGAATAAATATAGGTATAAGGTTTTTATTCCAGTATTGAGATCAGAAATTATTAAATAGGTACTTCCATAGGTGTTTTCTGTAACTCGTAATGGAAGAATTTAACACCAAACGAAATAAAGCTCTTCGCTGTTTGCAAGATCCATTAATATTTAAAAGCTTCGTAAAGGAAAATTCGGTTTATACAAAAACAACTCGCTTTAACCTCTATCCTGCTCTATTTGACGATAAAACAATGGGGCTAAATCATGCATTGAACGAAATAATAAATGAAAAGAAATACGGTGAAAGGAGAATGGCGGAACGGCCTTGAAAGTTTTATCCGCGTAGTCAGCACAATCACCGGATGTTGCCAGCCGAAAGGAAAGCATTTATTCCGTAAGAGGACATTAACATGCTAAATAAGATATAATGCTACTCCTCTCTTACATCACTAGTGGAAATGGGTCACAGAGTATTGTATGGAAACAAAGTAATGTGTGGGCCTTTCACGCAATCGTCTCGCATGCAATGTCGAACTTTTCTGCGGCTTGTAACATGAAATATGGACATGGGAAGGGGATTTTGATATGTTGCCACAGCATGTTGAGCTACGACAATATAAAGTGTGGGCATGGAAATGGCATGATAAAGTAAAATAAGAGCCTCGTAGGTTGCGAAATATTATTGGGTTTGAAATTGTTGGGCTCAGTATGAAGCTCCTTCTAGCTTTGAATATTGAAAATGGATATCTCGGATATTAACTACCGTGCACGGAACATACAGCGTTGTCACTTTTCTATGCGATATTGGAGTCATGTCACAAGGAGTTATCGTGACCATACCAGCATTCTTACCTACTCTCATCGTAGATGTAGATATCAAGTCAGCAGTTGTCTCAGACAATGCGTAGCATTCACAAGTGACTGTATAATATATGGACTCTACAGTCACTTCTACGGTATTTAGACCCCCTTATTCAGTGAAAAGTTAGAGGACGCTTTAGCTATTGAACTGTTTGACAGAGAGGGACAATGTTCAACAGTTCAATAGCTATAACGTCCTTTAATTTTTCTATAAATAAAGTCTACCATTATAACACAAAACTCATACCATTCAGCACGTGCACGGCGACGGTGTGCGCGCGCGCGCCGCGCACCGCGCACGTGTAGTTGCCGGCATCACTTGAGTTGACGCGCGCGAGGCGGAGCAGGCTGTCCGCGCCGCCCGGGACGTGCTCCGTCTTCACACTGTTGGGGGAGAAGGGGTTTAGAAGGAGGTTTGGGGTGATTTGGAGGGAATTGTTATTAGTTAGACATAATATAGAGGGTTTTGCAATGGTGCTATACTAAGCCGAAAGAGGCTAACTCAGGGGTCAACACACAATTGAGGTAATTAGTAAGTATCGGAGAGAGTACGAGCTATGTCGGAGACACTTAATTTACACTCCTTCACTGTAATTCAAAACCACTGCCCTCTTGGGAATGTTTATCGTGTTTTTTATTTGTAAAAATCCAGAAATGTGGAACAAGCTCCGAAAACGATTACTTGATTGGTAAATTGACATGAAATTCAGCTGCGTCAGGCAACTCAGCGCTAATTACTCCGGAGTAGTCTATTAACCGATTTTATGCCTCGCAGCGATATCGATTATGAAGGACACTTTTATGGAATGCTAAAAGGGGAAGTTTTGTTCAGTCAAGCCGCAGTCGATCAAACCTTGAATAAATTAAGGTGAATGCAAAACACCCTCATGAGAAATTTATTAGATTCATTCAAGAAAATACACATTATTTACATTGACAGCAAAAGCAGATAAAGTTTCTTGAAGAAATAAGCAGTAATGGATCGGGGACACTAGGGCGGGTCCAGTTGGCGTGGCGCCAGACCTTCCACTTCCACTTGTGTACTACTGTACCCGGCGGATGCGGCTATGTGCTTACAAATCGGGGAATCCAATCGGCAGTTAATCCCTGATTACACCTACCGAGTAACGTGGCCGAGACAGTATCCTCGGCCGAGCGAGTCAATTGCTAGCCGTTCATTGGTCGAAGATCGGTCCAGGATACTAATAATGATGTGTATAGTTACTATGTAATTAATAACTAATTATATTTATTTATTTATTTATTTAATACTTTATTGCACAAATATAACATAAGTGTACAAAAGGTAGACTTAATGCTAAAAGCATACACAGACACACACGCATCAAACTCATTTACAACTTGTAATTCGGTTGGAGTCAGTAAAAAGTACATTGCAATTTACAATGGTAGATTCTGAAGCACCAAATTTAAATTATTTTACAATGCAACTTTAAATTTAGTAATAAAGTTATGCACTTATGTTAGTTCTTTCTTGTAGACGACCCGATTTAAGGCGAAGCTTTTTGATGATCAATGTTACGGGTAGTTGGGCTTTGATCCAAAAACTGTGCCTGGACTTTGGATTCAAAATAGTTTTTGACAACGACACAGCAATAAATAAGTAACGACGTCGACGCGACGGCAGAGCCTTCTTCTACTTGTATTTTACCGAAAAAGTTCTAATGGAATAACAATTTACATATTAACAATTGTGTAGCTATAATAATAGCACCATCACGATACCTGAATACGCCGAGAGGGTGTAAACAAAACATAGGATTATCTAAAAAAAAACGCATTCCGACATAAACAAAACGACAACAAAACAAAGGTATCCAATAGCAAGTCATGTAGCAATAATTAACAAAAGACCATCAAGTTCCATCAAAGCTTTTAACAGCAACATTCAAACAAAGGACGGCCATTCCGCTACAGCAGTAGGTTCGTAAGTGCAATTCCGGAGTTGCCGTGGATCGTGTTATGAAATCTTTACCATCTCTCGGTATCACATTTTTGTAGTAAAAGTTCACGCCGCCGTGACCTATATAAAATATTCAGCCACTTCCCCAGAGATATACAGGATTGAGTTTGGTCGACAGCCGTAGCCGGGTGTAATGGCCTTGTTTCCTATTAAATAAGATATACTTGTATTTACATAATTGCGGACTCTGATGGTACGCAATAAATGCTTTCCACTAAGGGCGAATAGAATATTCATTCACGGGCATATTGAATTGAAACTTTAGCGGCTGACTTAAATCCACTAGGCATATCATCAGCCCATAGTAGAATCAATTTTAGGCATGAACCTTCTATATATTTATAGGATCATGCCATAATCTCCACGTCCATCGGGCAAATTGTAAATTGTAATCATCATCAGTATCACACCAAATACACAGTAAATACCACAGCCAGACTTCGAAACCGGGTCGTGTCACTAATTTCGACAACCCAAAGCTAAATTATTGGCACTGCCCATCAAGCGACGTCTACTCGAGACGTAGACAGTAGACACGTCTTAAGCTAATGTTAGTTGTCGTCTAGAACATAATGTATTGGACAGCTTAGCTGCCACATCTTAGCCTAGTCACCATGGTTTATACATAAGTACATTCTCACTTACGTAACTTCACATGTAAAATTCATAAGCTTTGGAAAATTTTACTGAGTAGGTGCTTTCCCCAATTGTAGAGTTCAAGTTTAGTTTACAAAATGGCTAGTATATTCGGCAGCTGTTCCCAGTCATTAAGCTAGGCCGGGCTTAGAAGCCATTACCCCACATACACGCTACGACGAAAATTCAAGAAAATCTGCTTGGGAAATATCGAATCGGGTTATGTTATCGAGTTTCAGTTGAGTATTCTTTGGATTTTCTTATTTAAAAATAGGTACACACCTGCTCGGTTTCACGGATGATAAGAGTTTATAATGTTAAATTGGATAGCTAAATGGTCAGACAAGTACCTAATATAAATAAGAAATGTTTTTAATGTAACAAAGGCCAAAGGCATTACGAATATAAACTATGTCATTCACTTCATTTCAATTTATGGTTCCAATGCGTGCACACACGCATTCACCACATAATGTACTAGCTACCAGGATAAACTATGTTTTTCTACGGAAATACGGAAATATTACCCGTATATTGAGCCGGAGCTGGGAGGTATGACAATGTTTCTCACGGAATTTATGATTGCGTCGCCGGCGAGCGAGCCAGCCGTCCCAAAAGTCAATGGAGCTTCATATTCAAGATGTATTGGAATGTTTTGTTCCTCACACACGGAATATTCTCTAGTTTCCTATTTGCGCACGGAATGCAGTAAATATGTAAATTTCTACCGCTGGAGAGGGGTTAATATTGCTTTCTGGAATTACCTAGGCGAGTAGGCGAGGCTACGTAATAATAGGTGGCCACTGCATAAGCGACTGTATATCGTGACGGTTGTTATGAATTCATTTTCCGGATTTTGCACTTTGATATGTAAATATTCTGGAATGGTAATCGGTGTCGGCTGGCTGACAATAAACTGAAAATTGAGGTATTATTACAATGTTATAAATAAACCCGAAATATCAATAGCTCGTCTTGCACTGAACACTCCTGTGAGTTTTGTGCTTCAAGGCTTTTATTTTTTTATCTTTGCTGCTTATTAGTTGTTCTTCCTATCTATTTCTTGAATTTTATACCCTTGCTCAAGTAAAAAGTACGAAATGTCCACAAGTGCGTCCTCGCATTTTACCTAGTGTATCCACTTGATGGCGCCTCTAGAGTTATATTAGCGTTGAGAACCTTGCCCCCCTACAGCCAGGCTTCTTACTAGCTACTTCCTCAACTCATCGCTACCCTGGTACTTACTTGATGCCACCTCTAGTCGTATCAGCATTAAGAGCCTTCCCCTCATGCAGCCAGGTCAGCACAGCTGGGGTGTCCACGTCCCGCGCGCGACACACCAGCGCGAGGGTCGACTCGGCCTCGTAATACCTTACACTGTGAAGCCAGGTAGCTACTAGCTACTTCCTCAACTCACTGCCACCCTGGTACTTACTTACGGCCGCGTCTACTACTAGATAATTCTTCACCTGTCTACCACCCTGGTACTCACTTGATGCCGCCCCTAGTCGTATCAGCATTAAGAGCCTTGCCCTCATGCAGCCAGGTCAGCACGGCTGGGGTGTCCACGTCCCGCGCGCGACACACCAGCGCCAGGGTCGACTCGGCCTCGTAGTACTTCTCTAGGAGAGGCGCGCCGGCCTCGTCCACCACCCATACTTGTGGCGCTGGGGAGTAAAGATAGAGATCAAAGTTTGGTAGTAAAGTTTTTTGGCTTCGGTTGAATAGGAGGAGAGTTATATGTAGGCAATGTATATGTGGGGTTACTATAAATAACAATAAGAGGTAGGTATACTAGTATAAATATGTAAACAATGCTTTTATAAATCTACACAGTGAACTTAACTCTCGTATAAAGACTCACACTGTGTTAAAGTGTTACTATTTTTAATTTTAATTTATATTTCAATTGTAAACAATATGGGAAATATCCTGAAATAAAGAATTTTATTATTATTTATTTATTATTAAACCTATTTTAAAGTGTTTCTTTAGAATGTTTTCTATTGCTACATAGGGTTAGTTAGAACGAACAGGATCTAAACCAATTATTTCAGGAATCCAATATGATTACTGGTATTGCACTTGTTATTTAAACCGTATTTTAATACATTTATGGCCGTACACGTATTTTATCATTACGAGTAAACCTCCATGTTGTTTAATAAAATAAAAAATAAAATAAATAAATAGTCATTTATTTCAGGTAATGCAGTACCCATATTGTCTTAAAACTAGCTACAATAAAAAATTTAAAATCTAAGTCTAAGGTCTTTTGCAAATAACCAATATAATGTATAGGGTTATACTAGTCACTTGCAAAAGACAGTCATTTACGATTCGCGTCCTGATGAACAGATATCCAATGCTTGTAAAAAGGATTGGTGATGTCTTGCGATACAACATTCAAGATTGCATTTCCGGAGCTGCTCAGCCCCGACCAGAAAGAAGCGATACGTGACCTGAGGACGGCAAAAAAGTCGGGCACCCCCGCCTCCGCGAACATGCTCGACGCGCTACAGAAGCGTGGCAGCCGCATGAGCGTGCGGTATGCATCATTATACTGCACCCTCATGGTGCTCATCGCCCTTCTGGTGTACTTGATCCACAGATGGCAGGTGTACATATTTTGGCAGTATGCTTTAAAAAGAGTGATTTTGACATCACTGCTGCATCTGTGGAATCTACGCGCGAGCATGTTGCATCTGATCGAGAGCGCCCGCCTCTCCCGCTCGATGTCACACTCGTCTCTCAGGTCCTCCGTCAAAATATGGCCAAGGTACTTGAACCGCTGCACAACCCGAACTGGTGCACCATTTAGAACCACCTCAGGGATCCTCTCCGGACCCCTGCCAGCCCTAAACACCAACATCTCCGTCTTCAATACGTTATACTTCAGCCCGTGAGCATTGGCATAATGCTCACAGACTGAAAGTAGCTTCTGGAGACCGTTGATCGAGGGGCTGAGGAGCACCATGTCATCCGCATAACTAAGGTTGTTCATACAAACTCCCCCGACATGACAACCGACCTTGGTGCTCCTCAGACCCACGATAAGCTCATTGACGTACAGGTTGAAGAGGTCCGGAGAGGTGAGCCCACCTTGACTTGACCTTGACCACTTAATATAACTGTGTATACAAATACCTGTGCTAAGTATAATTAATTAAATTTAGTAGTTAAGCCAATAAACGATTTACATTCGAACATTATTATACTTAAAATACCTGGTACTAACGAGACCAACAATTAAACATGCAGTTGTGATTGTTTGTTTACACTACAGCATCAAATAATGAACGCTGTTAAGCAGAAAGGACGCAACCCACATACACATAGTATTGAAATACTGATGTTAGAAGCTCCATGTTCCACTTAAAAATAAACGTGTTATCATAGTATTTTATATGTTTTTTTTCTTTGCTAGATAAAGTTTTCAACTCAATTTTGACCCGGTTGTGGATTTGGAATGAGTTCTTTCAGCGTTACAGTGTCCCATTCAATACGAGACAATTGGTGAATTCTGTGTTATTTTTCCTTTGTTTTCCTGTCTGTATATTCCTATGCTGTATAAATTTTTACATTATTGTCGATATTTTATGATCGGATTTAAAACTGTTTTTTTTATAAGTATAGCGAACTAACTGTTTAAGCAATTTTTTTTGAGCGTAATAATTAGGTAGGTAGCCGGTAGTGGCTTAGGGCTAATAATTAAAAACTCACTATTAATATGCAGAAACGTCCGGCTGACGCGCGGCGGGTGCGTCGAGATCTGGCACTCGTAGACGCCCTCATCATCTGGCGTGACCTGCCTGATGAGCAGCTTCCAGTTGCCGGGGTACCGCTTGGCGACCGACACTCGGTCGTCGGCGGCATAGGTCACCGCGCCCACGGTCAGCAGCTCCGGCATCTCCTCCCGCCCTTTGCGACGGACCCAGGATACCTGGGGATAGCGAGGTTGTTAGATGATGTGCTTGTTAGGGGTGTCCCATGATGCGACATGAAGGGGAAGTGACTACGGTGGTTCTCACACGGCAATGCATCAGGCTGCAATTGTATTACGTTTGAACTTAAAATGATGCGGTTTCTGTGTATTGAAGTGTGCGTGTTTTTAAATAATAACTTAAATACTTAAATTAAGGTATAACACACACACGCACTCACGCCTTGTACTAATGTACTCCCTTGCGGGGTAGGCAGAGGTGCATTGCTGCACCCACTTTTCGCCAGAGTGTTATGTTAGTCCCAATGTAATAGGGGGCGGGCCTATTGCCATTTAACGGGCACATCCAAGACCCGAGAACAAATATCTGCCCCAGCCGGGAATCGAACCCGGGACCATCGGCTCAGTAGTCAGGGTCACTAACCACTACGCCATTCGGTATAATTACAGAAATAATACTAGTATTCGTTTATCAACACAACAAACTGCATTTAATGAATTTTATATATGTAATCGCGTGGCTGCCCGGGAATGGAACCGCTAAATGCTGATAAAACAAAAGATGTCTTTCTTTACATCATCACGTAAATCTACTATGACACTATACCTATCCCTCAATGGTAAAGGATGTACCAGTGCAAAGAAAAACAAGGCCATCACGTATCACTTCTTCAGAACCCTAAGTACTTAAGGTACTTCCCTTTTATGTGGCATCGACGCGGGACACCCTGTAAACATATATTATGTTGGGGCATCGTGGAAATACTCTATACACATATAGGTACATACAGGGTGGCCCAAAAAGTGACGTCCAAAGGAAAATGTTTGATTCCTTAGGTCAAGGGGTAGCCAAATCACCCCCATGTATGTTCAGCAATTTTTAGTAGTTTAGGAGTTATGATTTTTTTCCCAAATTTTCTACGAAAATCGACCTCAGTGGATTAATTATGTTTTATTATTTTTTGGATAACTTTTTTAAAGCATTTTTTATTTTTGTGTCATTCTCTTAAGTTGTTCTTTTAACCATAAAAGTTTCAGCTTCCTAGCTGTAATGTAAGTTAAGTTATTTTTTTATCGAAACTTCGAATTATATCATCGAGCTAGACTGCTCTGAATTTTCTACTTGAAATTAAAAATTGAAAAAGATATTCTCATGGTGCCTTATTAATTTTAAAAACTCCGCAAGGTTTGAAAATTACATAAAAATAAAAATAAACTATTGCTTAATAGGGTATTATTTGCAGAAAAAAAGCCTTCAAAGGTACCTGGGTGGAAATTACCTAATTAGTAAATTGTTTCAGAAAGTTGAAATATTCCTGTTATGTCATTACTAAGGACTAATTAAGTTAGAAAATGTATCAAATTAAAGGGAAAATTAAATTATTTACTTTTTTTAAATTTAAGTTACATTTTTGAGTGTAAATTCTTAGAAAAATGTTTTAGTCTGAGTAGTAAGATTTATGAGATAATTTTATTATTAATAATAAGTAAATAAACTCTAATAATTATTTTACACATTTACTCACAGTAAATTTTCAAAATGGCGACCTCCCATAGCAATACACAACCTACATCTACGCAAGAAAGTTTCTTTAAGTCGGGTATACGCTTCTCTGTTTCATTCAGATGTAACTTTTTGACAGATGTCACATTTTTGAGAAAAGGTACTTTTTTACATGTTTAACCTTTTGACAAATGTCATATTTTTTACATTTGTCACTTTTTTGACTTAAAGAAAATTTCTTGCGTAGATGTAGGTCGGGTATACGTTTTTCTGTTTCATTCAGATGTAACTTTTTGACAGATGTCACATTTTTGAAAAAAGGTACTTTTTTTACATGTTTAACCTTTTGACAAATGTCATATTTTTTACATTTGTCACTTTTTTGACTTAAAGAAAATTTCTTGCGTAGATGTAGGTTGTGTATTGCTATGGGAGGTCGCCATTTTGAAAATTTATTGTGAGTAAATGTGTAAAATAATTATTAGAGTTTATTTACTTATTATTAATAATAAAATTATCTCATAAATCTTAATACTCAGACTAAAACATTTTTCTAAGAATTTACACTCAAAAATGTAACTTAAATTTTTAAAAAAGTAAATAATTTAATTTTCCCTTTAATTTGATACATTTTCTAACTTAATTAGTCCTTAGTAATGACATAACAGGAATATTTCAACTTTCTGAAACAATTTACTAATTAGGTAATTTCCACCCAGGTACCTTTGAAGGCTTTTTTCTGCAAATAATACCCGATTAAGCAATAGTTTATTTTTATTTTTATGTAATTTTCGAACCTTGCGGAGTTTTTAAAATTAATAAGGCACCATGAGAATATCTTTTTCAATTTTTAATTTCAAGTAGAAAATTCAGAGCAGTCTAGCTCGATGATATAATTCGAACTTACGATAAAAAAATAACTAACTTACATTACAGCTAGGAAGCTGAAACTTTTATGGTTAAAAGAACAACTTAAGAGAATGACACAAAAATAAAAAATGCTTTAAAAAAGTTATCCAAAAAATAATAAAACATAATTAATCCACTGAGGTCGATTTTCGTAGAAAAATTGGGAAAAAAATCATAACTCCTAAACTACTAAAAATTGCTGAACATACATGGGGGTGATTTGGCTACCCCTTGACCTAAGAAATCAAACATTTTCCTTTGGACGTCACTCTTTGGGCCACCCTGTATATATTATGTTGGGTCATCGTGGAATAGCCCGAATGAGACATAACAAAAACAAGAAGTAGTCTGTCCACGGGGATACGAAAGTTTGTCTACGAAGTTAAGCTCGGTAAACCCACTAAACCAGTCGGTTTCCTGGTCAACATAGACATGAAACAGATAAAAAATAATTTGCGTTGTTGGTCTGCCACGCTGTGTTGCTTTTTTAACACCATGTATAGTATAGGCCCTGCATACATGCAGTGTTATGGAGTACAATTCAACAATACGTTTGTACAATGACTTATAAGCCTGTGTGTAAAATTATAGGTACAGTGAGTTATAAAGATATTTGAAAATTTGTGCAAAAATAGCTAGTACCTACGAATAGTACGATTAATGAAAATAGAAAGCCATTAGTCAATACTCTCAACAGCGCAATCGAAGTCTTGAACTGGCAGTACCTAATAGATAGCATTGAATTCAAAATGGCTGATCTTGTTCCATATTTGAATTTGCCGTTTATTGCAGCTTGAATTGAATTCCTTTGTACGCGTCCTGATGGAGTGAATAAATTACTTGAAATACTGCAGAGATTGCGCGCTATGTTTTTCATAATACTTACTGCAGTTCCTTCATAAAAAATGTAAAAGCCAAAAATATATAGGTTATTCATTGAATTTATCATCTTTCTTAAATTCAAAATTAAAACTAAGTACATTAATTTAAATATTGCCTAATTGATATTTTTTAATCGATTTTATTATTTTATAAATGATGTATTAAATACATCATTTATAATTAGCAATATTTTTTTTATGGGTTTGAATTTCTTTTTTTATACACATACAGACTCTTTAAAAATGACGTGATGTATTTTGTGACCTTTCTAAAGCACTTGCATTTAAAAGCCACAATAATGGACATACACTTCTAAATCAAACTCAAAATACTTTTATCCGTCGTGAAAATGCTTACATTTCCGGCAAGTATACCTCCGTGCATGAAACTCTAGACCTGCTGTGAATTAGTTCAATGAAACTTTGTCTAATAGCCATCACTCAGCGGGCCGGTAAGCTGTAGCCTTCAGAATTCGCCCCGTATTTTAACGAGACTTAAAGCCTATATTGTGTTGGCAACAAGCGAAGGATTTCTCAGGCATTGTTTCGATAATTGAGGAGGGAAAACATTCATTGTTAAAAGCCTCAAATATGAATTGCGAAATGCGGCCGTTAATACAATCTGCTACGCTTATTTGCAAGTTTATTGTTGGATAGAAAAGAGTAATTCATTATTTTTTAAGATATTATGTATAAGAAGATATTATGTATATTTTAACATAAATATTAATACAATTTGAGAAACACAATAATTCGGGCAGGTAGTTTAAACATAATTATATAAGTAATGATTATAGTAAATTAAAATCATCAAAGTAGTTCAACTGGATGAGAAAATGATGTATAAATAAGTATTTTCCCAATGAAAATAGTTATATTACACAGCCCTAAATTGCTCTTTCAAGAAAAATATCTGCAATTAAAACAAAATTGTGTAAAAACTCCAGACATAAAAACAAGGTAAAACATTAAAGTAATAAAGAGCACTGTTGTTAAAATAGAGTAGGCACTTAAATATTCCGACAGTTTTACACAGAGTACTCGATATTTCAGTAAAATTCTGTATAAAGCCCTGTCTAATTGATTTATCAACGCACTACTACGTTATTATTAAAGAGTTTGTGAAATTAAATAAATACTCGTAAGTTTTGATGTTTCCACAACTATTCCATAAAATATTTTGTAAGAACAATATACTTAGATTTCAATTTAGAACAGGAAATGTGGATTGTGGCGATGTTGTTATGAATCGCAAGTACCTAAGTAGGTACTTGCGATTACATTAGTTGGCATGGGATGCTCAAACAGCGACTCCCTAGTGACACATTTGTATCTGCGTACCGTGCAATGACAAAGGAATAAAGAGAGGACCTGGCATAAAAATCGGTATTTAAAAATATATCGTCGTCTCTTTTTAACTTATTAGTGTTATCGTACGTAAAAAAGGACAACAGTAGTTTTGTCTTTGCCTAAAATTACAACATTGCGACCGGTCGCCATGTTGATTGACATCCAAACACAAGGTACTTCAGCTGTCAAACAATTTGTTTACATTTTTCAAGAAAACCGCCGCCATTTTAATTGACACCAAAGTTTAGGTAAGCGCATTTTTTTCGTTGATATGGCATGTCCTCTCTTTATTCCTTTGTCATTGATTCAAATACAGGTCTGTGGGATGCTCAAACAGCGACTCCCTAGTGACACATTTGTATCTGCGTACCGTGGGCAGTCAGCGACTGACAGCTTGTCTGACTGGGTACAGTGCCACAAACTTATCTGTTCCGGTGACAGCTCACATAAATGTCTAATATTTCTTAATTCTATAAGATTTTAAGTTTGCTTGTATTGTTAATTCGCTTTTGCGGTGTTAATAAACCCATCTAATCTTTTAAAATATACAATTCATTAGTAAGTAATGAGATATGGATCAATTTAGTTCGCTCTCACCGGAACAGATAAGATTGTGGCACTGTAACCCTTTCGCCACGGTGATCAACTCTAGCCCAGCTCTAGTATTTGTCAACGGCACGCTAAGAAGATTTATTGGCATAATGAAGTACCTTGTATTGTGCGAAGAAGCCGCTAAAATAAACTGTGGGTGTTGTTTTAGTTTTAGCACTGAGAGTGCTCGCCATTAGTGGAGGAGAAGTAAAGCGCAAATGACTGGAAAAAATTACATCGTTTACATTCATTCAAAGTACGCCAGCTTCAAGTGTTCTAGGTTTAGTATTTAACGGCAGTTCTTTATGTTAATGTTAATTAGGCTCCGTACATAAAACGAAGTAAGCACTAAAGTAAGCAAAGCACGCAATTTTTGTACTGAATTAACTTATTTTTTATGATTATGAATAACGGAAATTTTACTGGGTTTTGGACGAGATTTGTAGTTTATCGTGAATACTTCCAGAAGTAAGTATCTTGCCTTGATTGAATCTAGCCGTAAATTTATGTTTCCTATAAGTTATAATGTCTATATTTATTTTAAATTATTTTGTACAAGTCACAAGACGTGAGGGTACACCCGAGTCCGCGTTGTTCTATGACTAATGCAAAGAGAATACGAAAGTTACAATGTGCCTAATCCTCTAATTAATAGTTGGAGAGACTTATTTTTGTATGTGTATGAAAAATGAATCTTACTCACCGTTTTATCTTGAAGTAAACTAATCCTACAATTTAAGTGGGCATCTTCACCCAACTGCACGGTAATCTTGGTAATATTCCCCACCGGCGTGTCTTCAAACGTCGGCCCATGGCGCCTGTCGTGATCCAGGTGAGTATTCCTCAACACCGATATCATGTGAGGAATCATCTTATTCGGCTCTTTGGCTGATATAACATGCGGTAGCACCGTCACAGTTGAAGCTTGCACTAGTGTAGTAACTTCAGGGTCCGAAGACGGTCGTGGCACTTTGAACGACTTGGTAGAGTCGATGGTGGAGTTCCCGAGACGGAGCATGATCGGCGCCGGCGCTGAGGCGGACAGGGCGTAGAATGACGTCACTGTCGTCGGCTCCTCTGTGATTTCGTTGTTTGGAGGTTCTGTAAAGAAGGAACGGCGTTATTTTTCAGGAATTGCTCGTGTTATAGCTGATCTATGACAGTTAAATATCAACATGGTGATTTGATTTTTATTAAGTAAGTAAAGCAAGAACGGAAAAGTTATACAGTTACAGTGTATGTTATAAAATAATACAATCTTTAAAGCAAAAGTTCGGAATAAAAAATGAAGAGTATCTATAAAAATACATCCTTTGAAGACGGCAGCAAGGCATTCCATCTCTGCGCTCAAACGAGCATAAATGAAGCTAAATCTAACGCGCTTTACATTTCCTAGTCGCAGTGTTACTAATTAGTCAGAAATAAACTTGAGACTGCCACGAAAGCACTCGGAAAGCTACTAATTCCATGTCAAAGTGGGGGTAGGTTGGTATTCATGTTAATTTGGTGTGTCTTTGAAGCATTCCGTTCATTCAGGGAGAACAGCCGAGAGGCGCGACTTGAATCTGTTTGAAAAGATGTGTCAAGTTTGGTTTTTAACTTCCAGCCATTATACAACGATTTGTTATGTGTATTTATGATTTAACTATGACATGACTGTCTTTACTTTTTATGATAGTGAGGCGTATGAATTTTATAATGAAAACTTTGCATTCAGATAGAACGTATTACTATATATTTTTGTCTTAATGTTGATTTGATTTCGTTGTCCGAACTTTATTAAGTACTTGTTTTTCTACAAAATTGTTATAAATGTAATTTTGTGCAAAACAACTCCAATAAACGTTTGAACAAAATGTTAATCTTTTAATACAAGGGCACGATACCTACACGAACAAAATGACGTTCACATAACATAAGCAACACAGTACAGGACCCTCAGCTCTCATTGTATAAACTGTTTCACACTGTGTATGCTCCTCGAACACATTCCAGTTATGACACAAGCGATAAGAAAAAACCTTTTATCGTGTAACCCTGAAAATGTAAGAAAAGGCAACCTTTCTACCAGCCTTTGTGTTCTACTTTACTGACCCTTTGAAACATGCATTTTAACGTTATTTCTTGATCTTAAAAAGGGTTTTAGGGTTGGAACTATCGCAAGGTAGCAAAAAGCCTTTGTTGTTTGAATATTAAAATCGGTTTGGTACTTAACAGGAAAGGGAAATGTGATTACAAGCGTAGAATGTTAAAAATAATGAGCTATGAATTATAAATACTTAAAAATTAATTATTAAATAGCCCACTCCGGGAAAGTCAACAATGAAAAATATACAGACTATCATTTCTACTATCGCATCTATCTTAACACGATTTATTATCAATACCCTGATTTTCTCTATTATTGGTTACTGACACGGTAATAAGAAGAAGAAAAAAAAACAGCCATACACAAAACTCAGTATAAGGCCCCGTATTTTCCAGACACAGGTTATGATACCCAGTATCACTAGACACGTGTAAATGCTCCCTCGTGTTGGCATGACTGCGTGTCTGGCGTGCTGCTTTATGACATGCCGGCAACGTTTAGTGCATACCAGACTAGAGATGAGAATAAGCGTTAAAAAGGAATAATGGTTAATTGATAATGAATAATTTAAAATATCATAATATATTAACAGTTAATATTAATGAATAATTGTTAACAGATAAAAACGCTGATTGGTTGTTCGTTATTTTTATTGACTTCAAATAATTAAACTCAGAGGCACAGAGGTTATAAGGTTATGAATGATGTTATACCTACAGGGTTTTTTGTTTGGTTAATAGCTGTATACGGAAATGTGCATTAATTTTAAATGCGTTTTCAAGTTTGTAGTGGTTCCTTTTGTAAGAAAGAGTCTTTTTACAGAAATTACTCGTAGCAAGTTTAACACTACTGGCACTTTTCTCGAAATGGGTTTATTTACAGTTTACTGCAATCACTTATCACTAATCCAAGTTTATTTGTACAGTTTATTACTCTAATTTAACTAACTTAATTATTACACTAACCCTACTTTATACCAACCTACAACTTCCGAAACCGAACTTAAGAAATATTTATTATTGCAATCTACTTTACTCGACGTCAATAACAATAATACTTACGCGACGTGAAAATTATTTTACTTTACTTTCGTGTTTAAATTATCATTCAATGAATTAGTGAAAATAAAGTTATGGTTGATGGTTGATGGTTAGTAAATCGTTAATAGTAATCCAGCATTCAATGATAATTCGCATCTATTACTATACACATAAATACCATAACCCTGTGCATTACATCGCTTAAACGTTAATGGAGCATTCAACGATAATTCGCATCTATTCCTATACACATAAATACCATAACCCTGTGCATTACATTGCTTAAACGATAATGAATAACCGTGACCAATTTGTTCTCATCGAAAATCATAGAGGGCGTTGCAAGTTAAATACAGACGGTCGGTAAATTGATGAACTTTTTAAATTATCAATATCAATTTAGTGAAATTGTGTCAATGTAGTTAATTAATAAATATAATTAATGTAATAAATTAATGAATTAAACCATTAACGATCACCCCTATACCAGACGAGCTTGGCTCAAATATTTGCCAAACCTGTGCAACCAACTACGCTGCCAGATAGTTGTGTTTATTGCCAGTGAATTGTTATGTGACAGAGATTTTGTTGTAGAATTTTGTGAATTGCACTTTGTCTACGACCAGACTAGCACAGAAAGTGTCTGCAACCAGCCGGCAGCCTAAACAAATACATCTGCAAGCAGCCGGCCAGCCTAAAGAAACCATAGACACATAGAAGATACTCTGTGACGTTTGCCGCCAACCGGCGACTGTGACTTTTCTTTTTCACTTTTTTTTTAACCTTAAAACTTAAACACGATTCTTTTATACAACTTTTGAAGAACTTAATTATCAAGATATACATGTAGAAACCTGCCAATAAACCAATATTCTGTTAAGTAAAGCTGAGTTACATCATTTAATCCAAGAACAACCTCAAGATTAAACATTTGGTGACCCTACGACGCGATGAACGTGATCTCGACACTGGACCCTTGATCCTGGAATTTGGGAAGCGACAGCAGGAGGGCATATCCGAGGGAAGTACGCTCGTTTCCAACTTCTATTTCGTATCACAACAATACAAAAATTGCTTCTTTTTGTTCTAATTTCGTCTTTTCAACTCAGCGTCGCTTGACTTTTCAATCTAGGTTTCAACTTCTTTCTAACACTTCTACATCAGTATTTTGGGCTAATTCGTGAGTAATACTCAAAGCATCATCTATTTCTATCATTGGATACATCTTTTAATATGCTTGAGTTCCCAAAATACAATATTTCTTCACTTAAATACTAAAACAAACTTGTGTCAATTACCTAAGTATTTTTTTCCAATTTAACTGTTCCCATCTTATAACTTTAATTTTCTAAAGATACTCACATAGATATGCCGACTAATTTCAGCGCCATCGACCTCTGGGAGTAATCCTGTGAGAGTGGGAATCTGGTACCTGAGTCATCGCAGTCATCCTTCATTAGTGGGTGCCTACAGCTACAGCCTGCCTTCAGCTGCTAGCACATGATTATATCTGTGCTCACGAGGTTGTACTCATTGCTTCTTTTATATACATAAAATAGGAGGTATAAGGTACCTACCTAGCTTCTTCATCTTGATAATTAAACATTGTTTGCGCCTACAAAGATGACTTCTGAGTATAAAGAGCTAATTAAAAAGCGGGGACAGATTAAATCGCGAATAACTTTATTTGAAAAGCATTTATCATCACTTCTTTGTGACTTAGAGAGTGTGACAAAATTACAAATAGCTGAATTAACATTACGTTTAACAAAACTGCAAGATTTGTCCAATCAATTCGATGAGACACAATTAATGTTGGAGACATTGGAGGAGGGTGAAGTAGAGAAACAGATGCTCGAACGAGAGGAGACCGAGAACCGTCTGTTCAGTCTCATGGCAAAAGCACAAGAATTAATAGATAATTTCAACGAATCTAATAACAAATCTTCATCCTCATCTCAATGTAACTCAGGTCAGAGTAACATTAAGTTACCGCCGCTCAAAATATCTTCTTTCAATGGTGATACAAACAAATGGCTAGAATTTCATGGCATGTACTTGTCTTTGATACACAACAATGAATCTATTGATAACATCAGTAAATTTCAATACTTGAAGAGTTATGTAGAGGGCCCCGCCTTGGCTTTAATAAGTTCAGTGACCGTGATTTCAGACAACTATTTAATAGCATGGTCTCTGTTGTGCGATAGGTACAACAACAAAAGGATACTGATAAATGAGCATATTAAGTGCTTATTTACATTAGAACCTCTTTCTAAGGAATCCGATCGTGGCTTGCGCAACCTAGTTGACACAATAACAAAAAATCTGAGTGCTTTAAACATTCTGGGCGAGCCAACATCTAGTTGGGATACTTTAATTATACACATGGCCTCATCAAAGTTAGATTCAATCACAAATCGAGCTTGGGAAGATTTCCGTAGCAACTTGGACTCACCAACGTTAGCCGACTTCTTTGATTTTATACGTCAACGTGCAACAGTTTTAGAAACAGTACAGGCCAGCAAAGCTGTCAAAGTAGAAAAACAACAGGTTCATCCATTCACAAAGTCAAAATCCTTTGTGGCCTCTTCTTCTGGCGGGTCAACTCAAGTTCAAGGTCAAGACAAATCTCAAGGTCAAGGTTATTTTCAAAGTCAAGGTCAAGGACAAATATGTTGCTTATATTGCAAGCAAAATCACAAACTATATGAATGCCTGAAATTCAAAGCATTACCGGTGGAAGAACGAGCTGCAAAGGTTTTTGAATGGAAAATATGCAACAATTGTTTCCGTCGTGGCCACTCTTCTTATCAATGTAGGCTCGGTGGCTGCCGCATCTGTAGGCGAAAACACAACACAATGTTACACAAACAATCATCTCTTCCACACGCACAACCAGTACAACAAGTACAACAAAGACAATCACTACAACAATCTGAGAGTTCTGGATCTACATCTCTAATAACTACAAACAACAATTCAATCCAGAGCGATCAGACTTCTTCTGGTGAACAAATAGACAATTCAACGGTGATTTCTATGTCTGCTGTCTCCTCCAACCCAGCTCTTCTGTCTACGGCTTTGGTGGAGGTTACAAACAATGACAAAAAATACACTCTGAGGGCTCTGCTTGACAGCGGAAGTCAATCATCTTTTATAACGGAGGCTGCTCGCGCCAAGATTGGTGCAACTTCAATTAAGGAGCAACTCAAATGCATCTCTGGTCTTAACAATGCCACACTAAACATAACGGAAAATTGCAAATTAAAAATAAAGTCATTACATAACTCATTCACCGCTCCGGTCAAGTGCTATGTGCTTCCTATGATTACAGACCGGTTGCCCCAAATGGATATCAAAGTGAATGAGTTGAATATCCCCACAAGCATCATCTTAGCTGATCCCACATTTTATATTTCTGGTGAAATTGATTTGCTATTGGGAGCAGACATCTTCTGGGATATTATTAGTTCCGCAAAAATCAAATGAGGTTTTAATAAGCCTCTTCTTCATGAAACCCAGTTAGGTTGGGTAGTTGCTGGCCCCATGGGAGGGAAATACATAAATTCACAACAAACATACTGTAACTTCAGTAAAGACATTCAACAGCAACTTACAAAGTTTTGGGAACTCGAAGATGTTCCACCATCAGAGAAAATTGAGTCTGCGGATGACAATTTTTGCGAGAAACATTTCAACGATACTACCTATCGCGATAACGATGGTAGATTTTGCGTGACTATGCCGTTACGTGAATCATCCGATGTATTAGGTGAATCCTATAATATAGCCGAAAAACGGTTATTTCAAATGGAACGAAAAATGCGGAACAATTCTTCTCTACGTCAGGAATACAACAAGTTCATGCATGAATATGAAAGTCTAGGGCATATGACTGAAATATCTGATTCTACATCTGGGTACTACTTACCACACCATGCTGTTATTAAGGAGAGTAGTACGTCCACAAAAGTTCGTGCAGTTTTTGACGCCAGTGCAGTGACGTCATCGGGCAAATCGCTAAACGATATACAACACGTTGGCCCAGTCGTACAAGATGACTTATTTTCGATTTTACTGCGTTTTAGGCAGCATCAATATGTAGTCACCGGTGACATAGAAAAAATGTATCGACAGGTGGCATTAAATCCGGGTCAACGACACTTGCAACAGATTTTATGGCGCGATAGTGAAGACAAACCAATCAAGATATTTCAGCTCAATACCGTAACATATGGTACGGCTTCAGCCCCTTTCCTAAGCACTAGATGCTTACTTCAGCTAGCAAAAGAATGTACTGACGACAAGGTTTCTGAATCCATAAAGCACGATTTTTACATTGATGACTATATAACAGGAAGCCACTCCGAAGAGGAGCTAAGGCACACCCTAACTTCTGTAACAGAAATTCTTCAATCCGCATGTTTTCCGTTGCGAAAATTTAGAACAAATACACCATCAATATTTAAAAACTTCGAAAACTTCATTGACCCCAAAGATCTCGATTTAAATTCGCAAGCAGGTACATTAGGACTTCAATGGGACCCTGCAGATGATGTGTTTAAATTCCCATTGAACCTAGATTATTCATCTAAAATTACAAAGCGTTCCATCTTATCAGACTCATCCAAGCTGTTTGATCCGCTAGGTTTGCTAAGTCTGTGTACAATCACGCCAAAGATCATCTTGCAGAGGTTGTGGATGACAAAGTTAGATTGGGATGATCCCATTCCTTCAGAAATAGAAGCAGTATGGCGTAAATTTCTATTAAGTTTACAAAATCTGACAACAATTTCCATACCGCGGTATGTACTTATCAAGGAGCCTACTAGTGTTGAGCTACATTCATTTTGTGACGCATCTCAAGATGCTTATGCGGTATGCGTCTACTTACGATCTATCGACATCTCCGGTCAGGTTCAAGTAAAATTATTGTGTGCAAAATCTAAGGTCGCTCCTGTAAAGACGCAGACTATACCACGGTTAGAGTTATGTGGTGCTGTGCTATCGGCCCGGTTAGTCTCAAAAATATTGCAATCACTCAGACTAACCATAAGCAAACAATATTATTGGACTGATTCTACGGTAGTACTTAGCTGGATAGGTTCGCAAGCGGGTGACTTGAAGTCATTCGTCTCCAATCGAGTTGCAGATGTTCAGCGGCTCACGGCGTCTGGATCATGGAGGCATGTCCCGGGTATACATAATCCGGCAGACTTAGCATCGCGGGGTATGGATCCAAGGCAAATGCAGGGGGCCACGGTATGGTGGGGAGGTCCACAATTCTTGTCCGAAAGTGATTCATATTGGCCCCAAGGCATCATTCTTCCTGTGGGGGTGCCTGAAAAAAGAGCTTACAATACTAAACTTAAATCTAAAGCTAAAGAAACATACACTACTACTACTACATGCACTACAACTACAAATACTACGACTACAATAACTAACTACAAGACAATCAAATTAGTAAACTTTGATAAACATAGTGACTTTACATTGTTATTGAGAAGTACAGCTTACCTGCTTAGATTTGTACACTTTTCAAAAGATCCAGTAACAGGCCACTTAACTACTACTGAATTAGATAGGTCGTTACATACTTTAGTAAAACAACATCAAACAGAATGTTTCAAGGACGAAATACAATTGTTGTTAAACAATAAACAATTACCTGGCAAGTCACGATTGGTTTCCTTAAACCCATTCCTTGATGAGGAAGGCATTCTCCGCGTAGGCGGACGTATACAAAGTTCAGCCGAACCTTACAATAAAAAACATCCTATAATATTAGACTCAAATCATAACTTCACGAAACTTCTTTTCGCTCATGAACATATTAAACTATTACATGGCGGACCCAATCATTTACTTACCAGTTTAAGACAAACTTACTGGCCCATCTCTGGAAGAATTTTAGCTAGAACAACCGTTAATAATTGTCGTATCTGTCGCATTTTAAAAGCTCAATCAATTAATCCAGTGATGGGAAATTTGCCAACTTCCAGAGTCACACCTAACTATCCATTTCAAGTATCAGGTGTTGATTTCGCAGGTCCCTTTCCCATACGAGATCGCAGAGGCCGCGGTTGTAAATTTTCAAAGGCATACTTATGTCTCTTCGTGTGTTTTTCAACAAAGGCACTCCATCTAGAAGTTGCCTCAGACCTGAGCACAGAGGTTTTCATTCTTTGTCTCAGACGTTTTGCATCTCGTAGAGGTAAGCCTACGACAATATTCTGCGATAATGGTACCAACTTTGTAGGCGCAAACAATGAATTAGCAAGATTTTTGAAAACATGCAATGAATCCATCTCAAGCTTTGCTGCCAACGAAGGTATCACATTCAAATTCTCACCGGCTTACTCTCCCCACTTTGGAGGGCTTTGGGAGGCAGGCGTTAAATCCGCTAAATTTCATTTAATACGCATGATAGGTAACAATCATATGACGTTTGAGGAGCTTACAACGTTATTCGTTCAAATAGAAGCAATTTTAAATTCGCGACTGCTTACTCCTTTATCGTCGGATCCGACCGACCTTTATCCATTAACTCCGGCGCACTTCCTGATCGGTCGGCCATTAACCTCGCTACCATCACCAGCACTAATAGACGTCCAGCCAAACAGATTAAGCCACTATCAGCTGATCGAACAAACCAGACAACACTTTTGGGATCGCTGGCGTCACGAATTCCTATGCGAGCTACAGCAAAGATCAAAATGGCGTATCAATCAAGGCCAGATACAAATCGGTGACATGGTCATCTTGAAAGAAGCCAACTTACCTCCACTTCAATGGCGCCTGGGTCGCATTCAGCAACTACATCCAGGACAAGACGGCGTCGCTCGAGTCGCAGATGTACTAACCACAAGAGGAACGGTTCGACGAGCCATAAGAAACATGTGCCCACTGCCGATGACGAGAGCTGAAGACTCGAGTACTCGAAACCCCACAGATTTCGAGGGGGGGGAGATTGTCTACGACCAGACTAGCACAGAAAGTGTCTGCAACCAGCCGGCAGCCTAAACAAATACATCTGCAAGCAGCCGGCCAGCCTAAAGAAACCATAGACACATAGAAGATACTCTGTGACGTTTGCCGCCAACCGGCGACAGTGACTTTTCTTTTTCACTTTTTTTTTAACCTTAAAACTTTTAACACGATTCTTTTATACAACTTTTGAAGAACTTAATTATCAAGATATACATGTAGAAACCTGCCAATAAACCAATATTCTGTTAAGTAAAGCTGAGTTACATCATTTAATCCAAGAACAACCTCAAGATTAAACACACTTTATGTAGTTAAATAGTAGATTTTGCGCGTATAATTGAATAATAATTATGTTTAAATGAATCTATTTTACTTTGTTTTATAAAATAAAAATAAATTGGAAGTTTTTTTTTATCCTTATTTATATATAGTTTTAGTCCTTACCTCCCGCTATGTTCAAACAATTTTTTAAAATATAAAATATGGAAAGTAGCGATATTTTTAAAACCCAGAGCAGAATTTGCGTCGTCGTCACCAACACGAGTGAGAAAGTCACAGCGATAATTTATTATTTTATAACCGTGATTCTATGGTATGTCCAAATTGTCGATGGTATCAGATGTATTTAATACAACGTGGTCACTATTATATTTAATATATTAATAATTTACTCAATCAAGCTTCATTCTCATGATTAGGGAAAATAACGATGTAATGTGACACCGTAGTCATACGCTACGCTGTAGTAGCTACGCCGTAGTAGCTACGCCGTAGTAGCTACGCCGTAATAGCTACGCCGTAGTAGCTACGCCGTAGTAGCTACGCGGTAGTTCTATAATTCCATGCTGTTGGTTTTCCATGCTTCATTAATAAATAAATAAATAAATAAATAGTAGCTACGCCAAATGTGTTATGCCATATTCACCGTAGAAACCAATGTTATTTTTATCCACAGTTTGAACTTATCAGGTCAACGAGTGAATCCTTTGCAAATATCAAGTTTACATTGTGAATATTTGTTCATCTGTGGCAAATATAAATTAAATTCTCAATGTATTGTTCGATGCACTCCATTGTCGAAGCCCCATAAACCTACGGATATTCATTCCGCTCGTAATAAACAAAATATTTATAATATCGCAACTCATTATACCAAATTCAGTAAGTATTTCAAGTTAACGTTTTTCCGCGCTGATGCTCCAACATATTGCATATTAAAGCTCGTACTTGGGAACAGTCTAACGTGAAGTATAAACACGCCTCATCATAAGTACCCTCGAGCATACGAGTAGCTCCAGCGACCGTGTAGAAGGGACTATTTGTAACAACCTACTTTAATATAAAGAGAGTTTTTAAAAACTACGAAAGGGAGACACGACTGTTTATTCAGAATTAATTTAGCTGTAAGTAAGACTTTTGAAAATCAGGCAGTCGTATTACATTTTACGTAAAAAAATACATATTGAAATGATCACTAATCAAGTGACTTTTTAGCTCAACTTCCTCATCGCAAACTCTTTTTTTACAATAAAATGGATAGCAATTACTACCTAAATGTTTTGTAGTATGGCATACCCTGGGGAATCCACGACTTGGAAAGCCGCTAATTACGAGTATTATTATTATTATATCTGAGTTGCTAATCCTCACCACGGTGACAAACACAAGTCTTGTCACCAACACGCTAAGAAACAGAAATAATTTACTGCAAGTACTATACTGTGTATGTGGCTTTTTTATATAATATCTATTACCATTTCGGCTGAGGCTGACGGTTGGTGATAAAATATACGATAATGATTTCGCAGGTAAACGTGTGCCGACATATTTTTTGCAGCTTCCTTTGAAGATGTCGAATATAAATTGACTTTAGTTTTTACGACCCTAAACGGTCTTTATATGGTAAAGCCACGTATTTGACACATTCGTAAGGAATTTGATAAACTTAAATATCTGTTGGACGTGTATCTAGTTTTTGTAGTACCTTATGCTGCATTTTAAAAATTAATAAAAATTGTTTTGGTACGTGCAGTGAAACGAGGCTTTAAAATATTAATTTTTAGTTGAAAAATACGCAAATTATTTATTGTGAAATAAATATTTTTTATTGTTTAATTCTTCAATTTTGATTGAAGTCTATTTTTTATCAAACGAGTACCTATCTACCGATATTGACAGAGTGAGGTGAGTCATTGTTAGAACTGTACCCGTATTACGAAAAACCGCAGCATATTCTATTCGATAGTCTATTCGAAAGTGCTGTCAACCTGTCAACAACAAAATGGCGGTGTATAGATTTGCGAAAGTTTGACAGCTATCATTCCATAGGTCATTGTCAGAATAATATTATGTACTCTGTGGTCATTCTTTTCGAAACTCATTCGAAAGGTAAAAAGTGTTCGAAAGTGCTGTCAAGTTGACAGTAGTCGCACTCGCATTCGATTCTATTCGTTAGCTCGAATTTTCATGATACGGGTACTGATAGCAACGCAGAAATTAATTACGTGGTCAAAAGCAACGCAGTAAAACAATTTCAATACTTGTTTGTTAGAATCCTAGACTATTGTATACAGAAAACATCTTCTCTCCTCTTAGCCTATCGCACTACCAATCACTTTCTCGACATCACCATAGGTTAGCTGGTAGATAATGCTACTAGCATTATGCAAGTAGCACTTATGTTTCTATGTATAATAAAGCATTTCAAGTGGAGACCACCATGCAGCCTGCACGCTGGACTGACGACCTTAGGCGGGTAGCCGGTAGTGGTTGGATCAGGAAGGCCGAGGACCGAGTGTTGTGGCGCTCCTTGGGAGAGGCCTATGCCCAGCAGTGGATGATTATTGGCTGATGATGTAGATGATATCATTCTAACTAATACTACAAATGCGAAAGTAACTGTGTCTGTCTGTCTGTCTGTTACTCTTTCACGCAAAACTACTGAACGTATTTAAATGAAATTTGGTATACATAATGGTCTAGACCCTGAGAAAGAACATAGGCTACTTATTATCCCAGAATTTCCACGGGAATACTTTTTAAGGCGAAGCAAAGCTCGCGGGAACAGCTAGTTTATAATAATAATAAAAGGCATAGTGACCTGTAGTGAAGCAGCACACGGTTAACTGAGTGATGAAGACGAGGCCCGCACACCGCATGGCGCCAGCTCGGTGCCGCGCCCAGTGCCGGGCTTCATGCTCTGAAACAATCATATACAGGGTGTTTCACTTGTGGTCAGACGAAAGAAGAGGACTATGCGGAACTGTTTTAGACGGAAAGAAAGAAAGAAATATTAGGTCCTTACATATGAAATTGGCGTTTTCTATAGGAGGAACATGAAGTCGTTTTTTTTTTAAATGAAATATATTAAATTAATCAAAGTATGTACATAGTATAAGTAGTTCATTGATCCCCTTACTAAAAAAATCATTCGGGCGGGAATCAATAAAATCTTTGAAGGCGGTTTGGACTGCCCCATCGGAGTTCAATTTTTTTCCTTGCAAGTAGTTATTCAAATTGCGAAAAAAATGGTAATCTGTTGGAGCAAGGTCCGGAGAGTACGGTGGATGTCTAAGACATTCTAATTGAAGCTCCTCTAATTTGGTAGCCGTCTGTTGTGCAGTGTGTGGTCTAGCGTTGTCCTGAAGCAGCAGTGGCCTAGAGCGATTGACCAGCCTCGGTTGTTTAGCAGCTAGCTTTTCCATCATGGTTTGCAGTTGCTGACAATAGATATCTGCCGTAATCGTCTGGCCAGATTTAATAAAGCTGTAGTGAACGACACCGGCACTAGTCCACCAAACACTTACAAGCAACTTTTTTTTAGTCAATTTTCGCTTAGGGCAGGATTTGGCTGGTTCGCCAGTGTTCAGCCATTGCGATGAGCGCTTCCGATTATCATAGAGGATCCACTTTTCATCACAGGTAATGATTCGATTTAAAATTCCTTCATTATTGTGCCGGTTGAGTAACGTAACGCAGCAGTCGACGCGCGTTTGTCGGTTTGCTTCACTCAATTCATGAGGTACCCACCTTTCAAGCTTTTTCACCTTCCCAATTTGCTTCAAGTGGATTAGAATAGTTTTATCACTAACACCGGAGCCTGCAGCTAACTCGGACGTGGTTTGCGATGGATCCGCTTCCACAATAGCCTTCAATTCTTCATTATCAACTTTGGTCTCCGGCCGTCCGGCTTGTTCTGCAGGTCGAAATTTCCAGAACGAAAACGTTGGAACCAAAAACGCACTGTGTTTTCTTTTGCGACACCGTCACCATACACATCATTAATCCTTCGAGCCGTTTCTGCAGCACTGGTGCCACGGTGGAACTCATACTCGTAAATAACGCGATATTTCAAGTTTTCTATTTTGTAAACAGAGTGACACAAAGAAAAAAACAAAAGAAGAAAAAACAAATGAATTAGGGGGTTTGAAACACAAATGCATGAGTAAATAGCTGTATGAATTTGAATTTGTAATTCCTAACCATAAAGGTAATATTTGAGATCAAAGTGGCCAGTACGACAAAACGCCAATTTCATATGTAAGGACCTGATATTATATTTATTTAACACCAAAAACAACAACAACAAAATATACAGTTAATGATACAAAACCACAACAAAATACAGACGATAATACAATACAAAACACACAAAGGTTGCTGTCCAGAGCATTTAAAATGCACTAGCTCAGCATGTGCTGTAGACAATAAGGCCACAGCGCTGGTTTTTAACTGGCCCTTCTTCTACTGATCCTTTTTGTGACAGCAAAAGTTTTGCCACCGTGGTAAACGGATGGGCCAGTAAGATTAGCATCAGCAGTCGCGGAATGCCCAGTGCCCATGGTTTTTCCAAAGTGGTATGCGAAAGGACTCTGCGGCTAATCGTATAACGTTTGTTGAAGATCTCGGGTTTAGATCTCACGGCCTTGGTCTAAGACATGAGTCATAACTTGAATGACGTATTCTTCTCCCAATGTGTCACTATTATAAATACTAATGAAACAAAACATATTAATTATTCTAAAATTAGTATTCTTTCCGAAACAAATAAAATGAGTTCAAATAAACGAATAATCCTGAGTCCTGACCTCAAAGACACAATTACATTCTCAAGAACACCCGAGCATATGAATACGTACGGAAGTCCTCTCATTCAGTACCTCTAATTGCTACCTCAGAGTTAGCAATAATAATCCCACCTGCCAATATTAATCCCAGCAGAACTCATTCGCTTTTATTGGAACCTAAATTAATAGTGGGAGGGTCCAAAATTGCACTTCAGGAAGATATTGGGGTCTTTTTATAGAGATATGAAGGAGATTTTTCCGTAAGCTATAGGGGCGAAAGCAGGTGTGGATGGTTCTCCGTAAATGTGATCAATTATTTATTGCAAGTGAGTTTGAATGTCGTGAACTCACGCGAGTGAGTTTGTGATTGTGGGTAGGTATTTAATGGTTTATTTACTGAATAGAATTACGTACCTACTGATATAAATTATGGTAATGTAGATAGGTATAACATACATAAATATATAAACGGGGTTTTTATCTGTGGTTTTACATACCTTATAACGTTATTAAAGATGGGATAGTCATGCTTTTCACTAATATACCCATTTGCGAAGTAGTTTAGTATAATATAACCACAACGGCAACATCTAAAAGTCGTAAAAATGAAGATAAATTTTAATAGAGCGTAGCAGAACGTTTTGTTTAACTATGAATGTGATCTGCAAACAATGCTGCATACGAGAATGGTACTATGCGGTTTCGCTGTAACTGGAGCGTGCCTTAATGACTCTTGTGCAATTGTGATAAAAGTTTAATTGCATTAAGACATTTGCGTTAGAATGTAAGCGGAAAGACGCGAATTGTGTTTGCAAATTGATAAGAGAAATGTCGAGAGACAGACTGGTGAGGTTATAAATAGCCATAGAACAACGCGGACTCGGGTGTACCCTCGGGAAGCGCCATAGCGATCTTTCTTGATACAAAAAAGTCTGCCATTTTTTGCGGGGGGAAATTTTACCGTTTACCATGATTATGTCTCATGGGACATATCATTATGAGTTTTAATTCCCAGCAATAAGGGTTACGTGAAGTGACATTTAATAATGAACACAGTGTCTTCATTTTTCTTGCCAATGGATGTAACAATTATCGATAAGTGTTATCGATGAATTCGAGAACATGGGTAGAAATACTAATTTCAAATTAATTAGGTATAGTTAAATTTAATTAGGAATGATTAATAAACGAAGTCACCCGCTTTTCGCTGTACATTTATACTCACGTGATAGGTCGCGAGCCGTATCACCGTTTTTGAATGAGAACAATGCACTGAAGTTGTCGAGTAAGTGGGCAACCCGACGGTCAGATGCTTTCAAGCCGCCCCTCCGGGCGGCCTCTGACTAGGCTTAACGACTGCTGCCGAAGCAGCAACCGGGACCCACGGCTTAACGTCCCGTCCGAAGCACGGAAGCATCCAGAAAAAAACCATTTGAAATCGGTAACTCATGCTGTACCTACCAATGGCTGACCGTGTCAGTTGTTGCTTAACCTCAGTGATCAGTTACGATTACTGAAGCCAATTCGACTACGGACGCTTCCCAACTATGACCTTTTTGTCGATTAATACATATCTACATACCGGTACGTACATCACTATTGCAGTTTTTTGACATTGGTTGCTAGGAAACAGCTAATAACAATAAACCATGACCAAATCTGTGATCAAATCCGGAATCCGGATATTCTATGAATTGAAGCTGTCATTTTAGTATGTAAACAAATCATTTTCTATGAAACGAACACTTTGCCAACTAGATTGAGTCTAGTGAAAATTGAGACTGCAACTAGTTTTTATAAATCGGTGGGCCTTTTTGGCCTACCACCCCGCCAGAGGGGAACGTCTGCCTATTTCGTCTCCAGACCATTCATACTCAATGTAAATAGCTGACAGCATTTATAAGAAAATAATTTCAAACATCTTCTAATGTCTATTTTTTTATGTCAGATACTATTTTTTTGATTCTGGACGGTTCATCAACAGTCGAATGAATTTCCGAACGAATTGTCCCATGAATGTACCGCGAAAGTGACGTATCAAAGTGACGTATCGTTCTATTGCCGGACTATTCGTGAGACAATCGACTGTTGTAACCTGTAACTGTTGTTGATGAACCGTCCAGATTCTGTCTATTTAGTATTTGATATAAAAAACGACTTTATAAGTCATCCGAAAAAGCTGAAAGCGAAATTCTTCATGTGATTTCATGCTTATATTGAAAAATTTATAAAGATTACCACATGGCTTTATACTTAACTTCATTCAGTTGTGATATTACTAGCAGCGTTGCTGTTTGAAGTTTGTTGTTTCTTTGCTCACACCTAAAATTATTACTCTAACTTCTTTGAGCCCAATTCTTTTGAGTATGAGACGTATATTTTTCATGGCTCAGAGCAAGGCTCGTTGTTTTGAATAATTCATAGGGTACGTGTTTCGCGCGGCCGTGGCCAAAATTAAAGGCTAACCCAGATTTTCATTTATTAAAGGAGTAATTTTGAGCTAATTCTGCAATGTGCGAAACGCTATAACGCTGTGCGCTGTTAGCTTTTCTATGTGTGAACCCGGCTTTATATTAAAATAGTTATATAAAGCTTTCAGTGACACTGCTAATATAGCTCTTTGTGCCGCTTTAATTATAAATTTAGAACGTGTCCACGTTAATAATCTAGAAACATAGCGTGACTCAGAGTAGACTTTTAGCCATATTAATACCTCCACAAACAGAGTGTTTAAAATACACCTCCAGTAGTCAAGACTTTCATTTGCACATTCATTCGAAGCGAATTTAGCAACAGATGCATTGAAAATAGAGTTTAAAATTACAGGTCAGATGTGATGGCTACAACCTACAACTGTACTTAACTAACTGGTGGTCTCAAACTTGTGTTAAATTTAGTGAAAACACGCCGAGTGGAAGGCACCGGCATTTAATGCTGCACTTTCAGTGATTGTGTAAGCACTGAAAATTTAATTTCTCCGCAAAGTATGATGTAAAATTAAAGTAAAGTCAAAATTATATTCAAGTAAAAAGTATGGTTAGGTATTGCGGAAATTACCAATGTCATTAAACATAATTTATCTCTGTCTCTCTCTCTCTCATGATGGCTCGTTGATCCAAAGTGGATATTGGCCTCCGCTATATACTTTATGCTGATCTATATTTTTTCTAAGTAGGTAGGTACCTAATAATAGGTAGATCACAGTTGTCATGTCAATCTGAAACCTTTTTGTATTAAAATATATTCAGACATAAAATTAATATTTCTAAATTTCGTTTTACAAAATAACAATTTTTAATTTATAAAGTGTAATAATTTCTGCCTTTACCTTGAAGATTTATGGAATCTATGTTATGTTGTAAAGAAACTACACTTATACCAATTTTTCACTCGGACCGATGTTGAACGATATTATGAAATATGGAGTATCAATATTTAATTTTGCTAAAATATTACGTAAAAAATAAGCTATTAACGTTGTCGGTAGAGGATTTGTTTTGTCCTTTATAATAAGTTTAACATTTTATGGAGTAACCTCTGGAGCTAAGCCAAAAGATTGCCAGTAAAATTCATGCTGACAATATACTAAAAGGCTTTGGAGCTTAGCGTCATTACCCTGCTTACTAACCTCTAATTACATTTTAATGACATAATCTACTGAAGTAATACTAAAAACTAGCTTACTTAAGCTCTTTTGCGGTTAATTATGCAGAAAATTCTGGAAATCATAATGTTTGTTCTCTTTTTAGGTCGGTAAGGTTGTGAACAAAAATGTGTTTATGTTTCGTGACTATTCTTTCGAGTATAATCTAGCTATTATTATATTTAAATCTAGAAACAAAATTATAACGGTAATAAGCACTCTAATGTATTATGTATAATCCTACGTGTGCAGTGCACTGAATTGAAACTGGAAAACGTATTTCTTTATTTTTTCTTTCTACATAGGGTAAAATGGTAAAGTATGTACATAATATGTAGGTGGTATTGGTAGTAAGCCGTAAAGGGTGAATCAGGGGGTCATTATAAATATCTCTACGACTTATATTAATGTCCAATATTTTCTGAGGACGTTGAAGTTTTCTAGATGCTTGCAAATCCGTATAATTTTTAGGATAAATTTAAAATAAGAAAGAAGTTCTAATGAATATGAAATCAGTTTTCCTGACTATCAACCCAACTCAACGGTTAACCTCTCGTGAGCGGATGAATTATTCAAAAAAGGCTTTTCAGAATGAATACGCGTGTAAAAAGGGCTTCACTATGGAAATATCGATTTTGAATAGGTACATCAAATATGTATTGTCTTGCCGGTGGCGTGTCCATCAAGTATGCTACTTTTGTTGTAGAGGCTTTGGCTCAAAATAGATAAATTTAACTCGATATTATACCCAAAATAAATTTAAAAGGGGTGTTTTTGTAAGTTATAATTTGAATTATCTAGGTGCATGTTTTTCAATTCGTAAATAAATAAAAAAGGGTAAAGACTCTATTGGTAGTTTACAGGATTTATAAAATACTTAATCAATTTTCACTCTGAAAGGTCGTAGAGTTCGAGAACGCTAACTATGCAACGGGTAAAATATGGGTCGGGTAAATTAAGAAGAGTTAGCGAGTAAGGTGTGAAAAATATCAGTAATAGCATTCGGAAAGTAGAAGAAATGTCTGAATTGAGTTTTCGAGACTTTAGTAAATAAAGATAAGCAGGAATGAAAATCAAGGTCAGTTATAATAAAAATATGTGGGGACATCTCATAGGTACTTGATCATCGGACCACAAGCTAGCCAGAGCCTAAACAGTTATTGTTCTGTGGCAGAGTCTATAATAGGGATATCGGACAGCTCATGTGTCTACACAGATACATAGGTAGATACATAATTATTAACACCCTTAGTTATTCCATAATTTCGATTCTATTCACGGTGTAATAATACTGTATGTCCAAGTGTAATTGTTGGCCATTATAATAAGGTATAAGTACAATTAAGGTATACCTATCGCAAAACGGTTCACTTTGGATCATAAGTCCTTTTAATGTATATTCCATAAGGGGTTTTGACTGCAAGTGTGTATCCATCGATGTCTTTCACTGTACAGTGCAATTTCAGTGGTGTAGGTATAGTTTGATAGACTTGGCAGATGCTCCCATTGTGTATGTGTCGCAGCCGGATCGTATAATCCGCCGTATTACATTACGGCTGGCCGCATTACAAAACAGGGCCGCTTTGTAATACGGCGTATCAACGTTTAGCCGGATTGTCATTTCGATACGTTCTTCATTACGGCGGCCCACGTTTAGCCGCATCGTACTACTACTAAATTGTAGGGTGACCATGTCCATACTAAGCATAACATTACTGCTGAAGGAATTTTGCGGTTTCGGTAGTTTGACAAACATTTTGTAATCATAATAGAGTAAATATGCTATCATATGGACTTCCGTTAAAGTATCAAAATACTGTGCATGGGCACTACTCGGATTGTAGGATCTTGAAATTATTATTCTTCATCATCATCATCATCACTTCTGGACGTAGGCCTCTCCCAAAGCACACCACTGGATGCGATCTATAGCTTTCCACATCCAATCATAACCAACCACTTTTCGTAAGTCGTCAATTCATCTAGCGGAATTCTAGCCGGAGGGCGTCCCACACTACGTTTGCCTAGTCACAGTCTCTCCAAGATCAAATAATCTTTGCCGGCCACAATTATATTTTTTGACCCAGTAATACTGTGTGGAAATCCGCCGACCAGCAGAATCCATGGTCACTTTAGCTGTTTGATGTGCGTTATAACTTTTGTACGTTTTTCACTGTTCCGCATTGATCGGAATAGATATTATTTAATTTCACGTGAAAATTTTTCTTGAAGTCACTGTTTACTAACATATTTAACACGATTTATTTGTTTTAATCATCATCAAATATATGTATACAACGCCATTATTGTTGTTATGTCAAGCAGCGTCACGAGTGTTAAAAACGAAACTAAAATCTTTTGATGCGGCGGCTAATCTCTCGCCGTATTACATAACGGCCAGCCATATTGAATGACGTATGATGTCGAATACAATCCGGCGCATTTTCATTCAGCCGTATTCAATACGGCTAAACGTTGATCCGCCGCATTACAAAGAGGCCCTGTCTTGTAATGCGGCTAGTCATAATGTAATACGGCGGATTATACGATCCGGCTGCGACACATGCATGAACAATCGAACGTCCTAGAAAAGCTGACTTAGAACTAACTAGAAGTTACCGAAGTCTAACATGTAACTTGGGTAACATTACCTATGTTGGGTACCTACTGAATTTACGTACCCATATTATAGTTAGGTACCTAAGTTTTTTTGAGGTCTCATTGTTGATTTATCGTATTAAAATATTAAAAATCGTATTAAAACTTGGGTAATACTTCGTGTATTCTATTTTTTTTTCGCGAATTTTGAAATTGTGATTTCAGTTTCGGGCTTACATATACCATGCTGCACATGTAGGTTTCGGCATCGTACACCCTTTTTGCAACACCCTGTATAGTCAAACTATTATCATTCATTTTATGCCAAAGTGATTGTTCCAGCTGTTTTATATCGAGTTTCAAACAAGCATTTCCACGAAATGACCCTTTTCTCATTGCTTGCACAACAATCGCTCGGCCGCTGATTTCATGGCCGTTACCTTAAAGAACTAAATACGAACTCTTTTTGGGTTTGACATTCAATCTCATGGACGAAAAAACTCGGAATAGAACAAAGACTTTGTGCGAAATTCAACTGAAATTTTCATTGCGTTTTTATTTGAAATTTTATGGCTTTGTAAGACTTTGTGGTTGGAGTCCGGTCTAATATTTTTGTTCAGCTTCCAGGAATTTCGAAGTTTTTGTTCTGAAGTCGGAAGCACTGTAATACATTGTATTTTTAACCAGCAAAAAGGTGTTAGCTTTCAGTTTGTATGTTTTTTTTTTATATTTTTCTAATATTGATTGATGTAGTATAGTATATAAATTGCATAGCGAACTGAATAATTAAGAATTATTTAAAGTGTTATGTTTATTGAATCTACCCCATCCACGGTTTCTTAAGGTATATGTTTATCAAATTTTTAGACCATAGCGTATAGCTGTGTTGATGCCGACATTCTCAATTTGTAATCTTCATCGTACAAAATTGCCCATTTTGCTAAATTTATAACAATCTATAAATAAGGAGGCAGATAAGACATCCTCGCCTGTATATTGAGAAGACGGGTTAAAAACTACCAATGCAAATGAGGAATACAGCAACCGTAACGAAATTATTGTATTTTTAATTAAGTAAATATCGGCACAGCTCGTTACCACAACCGCTTTCCAGATCGATACACCACAAATTCCGGCAAATACGTCGGGTGTTATTATTATTAAATGGAACAAGTTTGTTCGGTTACGATGAATTAGACAGACGTGAATTATTGCACGCACTCAGGTAATTTAACTAAGGCCAGGGAGGGTGAATGTAGTATTACAAAAATAATTTATAAATCAATAAAAAAATGGACGTACAAGAGCTGCCATAGCAATCGGTACCGTTTAGGTTGTTTGTGCAATGATGTATTGAGTCGTGGTTAGGTTAGGACAGTAGATAGTCCACGCCACCACTGATAGGCGCGGCGCCGCCCTCACGGGAGTGTCAGATAAATGTCAGATCGTATGAATAAGTAGTTTAGTTCCTGCTTTTGCCGTGGTTCAGTGGTGGCGTATATTATATCACCGTGATACTATTTGTTTAGTAAACTGGAGTAACGCCCTCTAGTTTTAAACATACACAATAATTACATACATGATTATCCTCGCGACTGCAGTCACCGCCTAGACAGACAGCCCCTAGGGGGTAGACAGAGAATAAGTTTTAGCTGTAAATTGGTACATGTAGGTACTTATCAAATTTAATATAAATCCCAACACAAATCACAGCCCCAGTCCCGACAGTGAGTCGACTCCGGGACCGTAGCTGCATTAGTCAATGTAACTAACATGAACATCTCTGCAACATCTGCTCGTGCTAAATTCGACACGAAAATAAGTAACAATCTCCTATTCAAAACTTTCCAAGCGATCCAACCAAACAGCTAACATAAGTCTCGCACGAAACTGAAATTGAAAATTTTCCTGGAAACGGAAAGGAGAAAATATGGGGGTGTGTTTACGAAATAGCCCCCTAGGGTTTTCTAATCTTAGCACGTATGCCGCCCCCTATTACTTTAAGAATGTAGGCGGCACTTGCTACCACGATCACAGTCTTTACTTTGTAACTTCAAACCGTTTTTAGGGTTCCGTAGCCAAAATGGCAAAAACGGAACCCTTATAGTTTCGTCATGTCCGTCTGTCCGTCTGTCCGTCTGTCACAGCCGATTTACTCGGAAACTATAAGTACTACAGTGATGAAATTTGATGGGAATATGTGTTGTATGAACCGCTACAAGAATATGACACTAAATAGTAAAAAAAGGAAATTGGGGGTGGGGCCCCCCATACATGTAACTGAGGGATGAAATTTTTTTTTTCGATGTACATACCCGTGTGGGGTATCAATGGAAAGGTCTTTTAAAATGATATAAAGTTTTCTAAAAAACATTTTTCTTAAAGTGAACGGTTTTTGAGATATCAGCTCTCAAAGTCGTAAAAAGTATTTCCCCCCCCCCCTCTATTTTTATAACTACGGGGTATAAAATTCTAAAAAAAATAGAGGTGATGCATGCTAATTAACTCTTTCAACGATTTTTGGTTTGATCAAAGTATCTCTTATAGTTTTTGAGATAGGTTGATTTAACTGTAATATTATATTTGCTGCTACGGAACCCTTTGTGCGCGAGCCCGACTCGCACTTGGCCGGTTTTTTACGAAAAGAGAACGTAATTTTTTGGGCGCTTTTTTAGTTTGAATATTTAATGTGTACGACTCCTCGTCCACTTATTTGTATCGGAATTGGAATGAAGTTTGGAATATGTAGAGTTCTTTATTCGTATATGTAGGTATGGTAAGGGTTAAATTTTATATTATTATACAAACTATATGCATTAAGAGTGGCGGCTGCTGTACGTAATGGCGACTTTGAACCAGCATGTGGTTTAGTTTAAACAAGTACATATTGGTATTGTATTCAGAATCCAATATTAAGAATCGTAAGAATACTCATAGATGCTAGAGTCATTCAATATTCTGTAAGTAGTATAGTTTCTTTAAAATTATGTTTAATCCATTTCACGTCTGGCTATTTAATAAATCCCCTTAGGTACATTACTTCATTATATTATTACATTATTGTACTATACACAGCATACACTTTTTTTATTAAAAACCTAATGAAAGGTTATGGCTTTCAGCAAACGTGTATCCGATCCTGAGCAAAATGAATTACCATCGTCGTCAAATAAAACTCGACTGCAAATTGGCATTTCCTAAAGTGGTCTACTGCGGGATTTTCCGAACGAAATTCCCATGATTACCGCACCAAGTGGCGCACTTTGATATCCTCTAATATTGTTGTTCGTAGCTTCTAATACATTAACAGGCGCCCGATTTGCCGAGTGGATAGTAGTCAAGGAAATACATATATTCACCTCCTGTGTAATCATTTTACATTATAACCTGCTGACGAGTGATATGAGTCACTCAATAAAGCTTGAGTGTACCTATCAATTAAGTATTTTTTTACACTCGCTTGTTCCTTTTAGGATCGAACTGGTTTCAATAAGCAAGAGTAAAGCACTTAATTTTACTCATCTAACACGAGTACGCTTCAGTCACTTTAAAATTCTTACTTCCGGTTTCCCTAATTAGTAGTTTGATATTCGTGGGGGATCCCTGGGTGACCCCCACCGGGGGGAACTATCGGCCGTATTGATTCAGGTTTGGATCCTCAACTTTCGAGTAAAGCTCAACTTCCGGGCGGAAAGATAAAGAAATAACGCAAATAACACAGTCAAAAGTCATCCTGTTACATCGATTAGATTAGTTATCATCAACGATTGATTTCATTATTAACATCATAATCCGCTCAGGCCCCCTATCGCGAACTTGTTTCGACAAAGATTTCCGAATTCAAATTGTATTGAACTTGACACTAATTACTTCGTAAATGTTACTTCGTTTTGCCTTCGCGATAGGGCCCCTGGATGCCCGAAGAACGCATTTTTCTTTGCTAAGATATAATACGAACATTCTAGGCACAATAGTACCATCTCACTCTATTGTTCACTCTCATTTTATTATTTCAAACTACCTCTACGTTGGTATTGCTATCCCAGTGATAATGTTTTCCCAACTGTGTGAACTATGGCTATGAGGAAAGCTAAAGAATTTAATATTATGATGGAAAAGAAAGGCTTTGTGATTTCTTTTGTGCAGGCGACTCTGCTTTCATAAGTTAGACAAAGGTTAATTAAATGAGATAAATCATTACATGATGTACATTGTTCTTTCTTCTAAGCAAACTTAACACTGTTTTGAAAATTTTCTAGGATAAAAAATACTTTTAGTAATTAGCTTAGCACACACAAATCTTTTCATTTTAAGGTTGTAGTAGGACAAAAAAATTACCCCTTGCTAATTCACCCATAAGCTAACATATTTTAAATATTATAAAAGTTCTGGTTAATAGAGATAAATGATGATTAAGTCGTATATTGCGAACATAATATTTTATTATGGACACCGTACACCGAGTTACAAAGTATTTGACAAGTTTTGAAGTTGATGAAAAAAGTTACGCAATTCCCTTCAAGAATGATAAATTGACTGACAAGATCTTATAGTAGAAAAGTACTTATTATATGGCGATAAGGAACCTTGTATTTCATTTCATTTATTTATTTATCAAATAAGGAACGCCACCAGTTTACACAACACAAAATTCAAAGATAATTAAGTATTACAATTTCGTTGCTAAAACCATTTATAGGCACACATCCATTGACATATATATTACTAGCGTAAGGACAGGGCAAACCACTCAAGAAAATGGCACCCGTGCGTTGGCCCTAAAATCGACATTTTAGGGCCAACGGTCCTCAGTCGACAGTTGTCTGTCAAGGAGAGATAGTCTTGGTTTTTTGTGGATCTTGTGATAAATATGCCTATTTGTGTTGTGAAAGGCTGCAAAAACTATGATAAAAAGGTTAAAAAGGAACATAGAATACCGTAACATCCTTAAATTAATAAATAAACACATTTTAAAGTTATAATTATATTACTACCAAAGTCTACAATGGCCGCATGATGTAACCTTGTACGGACGTCATTTTTTGTTGGCTATCCTCCGCGAACATTTTCTTGTTGCGTACTGTTTAGAGCGTGATTTTTCATTAGTTATAGTTTTACCCGATCTGCATAGAGGATAATATTTTCACACGTATGTACATATTATGTATGAATGTAATGGTCCATTTTTCTTTGTCACTTGTTGAATATCATCGCAAAGGTATAACCGCATGCAACTCATTCATATTATTATTATGTACTGTCCGGCGACGACACGACGGCAAAATATGAACGCACGTACAAGGTTCCGTCGCCAGGATGAGTAGATCGGCACTGGCATAGTTCAAGTAAATTATGACAGATGACAGTTATTTTGTTTGTATGAAGAAGTTTTCAGTAAAATGTTCTGAAGGGCGTATCCTTCCTTTTGAAATCATTGCACACATCCTTTAAAATTTTAATTACAGTATCACATACTATGTTTACATAGTGCCCACTATGTTTCACTTCACCTTAAAAAATTCTTAGCCGTGAGAATAGTAAGCTAGTAGGTAATTTTTCACTGAGGTATGGATTTATTGCGTTAAGGGTTTTCCACCAGCCAACCCCTAGGAGGTGCAGGAAATTTATATCATTTATGAAAATATCTTAAATTCTTCTGATAAAGTGGATTTGGTGGAATTATAAACCACAGCAATGCTTAGTTACTAATAATATATTTGAATATATGACGGGTCTCCACATACAATTCAAAGGACAGCAGGCGGGTTTTTCACATGAAACAATGAATCCAAAACTCTGTAATAAATTTTGCAACTGTATATATCCTTTTGCCACACAACAAATTGTTTCAAAACAAATCACTTGCCGAAACTCCACTCCTAACTTCAATTAAAGTTTAACCGGAGTTAATTTGTCGCAGAGCCACCCGCCCCATAAATTACGGGTAAGTAAGTACTAGCAGTAAAGATCTCGTATTTTTCACAACACCCGGGAGAATCGGGTGAATCGTACGAATTTATGTCCGATTTAACGAACACCGACCGCCCGTCATGCTCCTCCTGGGACATTGCTCGATTCAGATTCACTACAAATAATTCTCACTGTAGCCGCGGAAAAAGAATAGGGCTATTATAAGTTTGAAGCAAGTGTATGTGACGTTTTAGCATCGAAAGAGAGATGGAACTAAATTGAAATTTCATGAGAATGCTCTGTGCTGCCATCTTATTTATATCTATATTTAATATGGTATCTATCTGTGTATTTGTGTAGATATATCAGCTGTCCGATACCCATAATACAGGCACTGCCTATCTTGGGGTCGGATGGCCGTGTGTGAGATGTCCCCACATATTATTATTATTATATACAATTTTGACACTTCTCGATAGATTATTCGAAAGGGGGATTGGTGTGCATTTTCGACCCATTTCCGTTTTCATTTATTCTCTTTTATGAGTATGTTGGACTGTAAGTTTGGTTTAGTTATATTATATTTTTAGAACTTTTAAAGCTTCAATCCACGCTCCTGTTAATCATTCTAGTCACAGGGCTCTGTTGTCTTGAACTTCAGCCAGGTAACCTAGGTGGCTGTGAACTAATGTACGCCGAGCATCGCAAGGAATTCGAAATTTTAAATAAACGTGATAAGACCATACAATAACGTTTGAAGACCTGGTGAATTATTAGCGCTATAGGTAGGTACCTATCGTTAAAAGGATTTCTCATAGTTTAAGGCCACCGTTAACTGATGTTTATTTATGTGTGAGCAATGTGAATGATATTAGTTGATGTAAATAAATGATTGGATTTGATAACTGTAACGACCTCTACAGAAAATGACATAACAAACTGTAAGAATCAATTTAAATTTTCAATGTTATCTTAAATGTGACAACTTTAGGTGGAAGGATATTTACTATCAATGAGTCAACTTACAAAATAATTCTAAAGGAATAACAAAGTATTGTAATCAAACAGATATGTAGACACTCTTGCTCAGTTGAATTTTGTTTAAGGTGTATAGTTAATATAATAATTCAGTACTTGCAGCGTGCTAATATACTGCTTGTAGAGAAATGGCTTGTAAAAATATATTTCCCAGCCATTTTTCCTGGTGAAATTTAATTAATTAATTTAAGAGGAGCTGCTATTTTTAAAACGATCGCTGCTTAATAGCCTGAAAATATTATCCGATATTGTTTTCACTGGCAGTGTTTACAGAAAACCAAAACGTTTTGAGCTAATTAATTTGTCAGTAAAAAAGGATGATTTTACACAGCCAACCTCTCTGTAATCTTTGATATTAATATGCATGTAAAATGTATATTATAGCATTTTTGACGTTTCCTTATGTCTGGTAAGTAAAGTTGGTTTTCTTTAGCAGTCATCAAATATGTAAGGGATTTCGAATGTCAAAAAATCAAAAATTATTAAAAATATATATGATTTGACGTTGATGCATGGATAAGCCCTCTACAATGAGTTTTTATAGAATCACCTCATCAATACACTTATTATAACTCTAGCTATGTTGTTCTTTTTTTTAATTTCTTTATTGTTATTAAATTTGTAAGGAATATGAGTGTACCGATGTGTTATAACATTTTATGAGTGTATGTAATCGCAAACGCAGTGTTCCTACACATAAAATGTTCCGTTTACATAAGCTCATGGGTGCAGGCATCATTGCTTTGATAGATTACTTAAAAGCTGTATAATTAATGAACTATTAAGTAGACCATAATTTATTACTAGAACCGTACCTTTAGAAAATACTAAACAGAACAACGGCGTGTCGGTCGCCCCCCAACCCGTTGGTCTGATGATCTGCGGAAGGTAGCGGGAAGCCGCTGGATGCAGATGGCGGGTGACCATTTGGGGTGGCGATCGTTAGGAGAGGCCTATGTCCAACAGTGGACTACAGAAGGCTGAGAGAGAGAGAGAGAGAGAAACAGAACAACCAAACTGTTCTAAAGCGCTTAGAAGGAATTTCTTACTTTACTAAGTAAATCAATTAATTATGAATAGTGCTTAGATACTTATAATTTGTTACAAGTTTTCCGATCGATCGCGGGCTGGTCTTATCACATCACTTTAGATAAAACACGATAATAACTTAACCCTCAAATTCATAAACCGTTTTGTAAATTTACAACAAGGTTAAAATTGACTTTGAAACACACGAGTTTTGACTCTTTACGTCAGTGACAAAGTTGAAAATCGTATATCAATGCGTCAATTTTAAACCTATAAGTGTCAAAGTAAAGTGTCAAAAAGTTCTATGAATTTGGGGGTTAAAATTATACGACTAGTACATTAAATAAAGTCATAAATCTCATAGAATTATTGTTTTACAACATTATCAATATAAAGTTATGGTCACTCGTCCGTTTAACGTCTCTCGTATAAACCGATCTTGATGGTGACAGTTTCATCGGCCATAAAGATTTATTAAATCTAATAATGGCGACGGTTATCTCCAATAATAAAAGCTCGTAAAAAATAGTATAAATCTTGTAACTGAAAAAATATTGGGTAAACGGTAAGATTTATTTATACCCTGTGTATGAATACACAAATTATAAAACTATCACGTAACTTGTTCCGGAAAATCATTACTTAAAGCTTACAAAACTGGCGGGCAAAAGAAAGTATTTTAGAAATATTGTTTTAATATTCTTAAGTTTTATTATTGAGCGCGTTATAATAACTAACATAGTACTGTACGCTGCACGTAACAAGAATCAACATTGCTCATATTTCTGCAGAACGGAGAGCAAAATAATATTTTCCGTTCCCACCCGCGCGCACCCCACTCCGGCCTGACGATACCAATTTAAAATCGAAAGCTTTCAAGGAAGTTTCAACAAGAACCGTACGTACACTTTTAGATAAAATGTCATCAATCATTTGTGATTTTCGTGAACGTTTGACGGTGTCCGTTGGCGAGTGGCACCGACGAATACCCTTTATGAGCCGTCGTAAATCAGACATCGCCCTTTCGTTTTATTTCCTACTCGTATGAACGTTTTATTGGGCCAAAAAATAGGCCGATGTTACGTGACCCCGCATTATCTGATCCGTAGTTCGTTCGTTTCGATGTGACAGTTGAAGGGTGGCTTTTGTTTCGTCCTCTGTTCAATGGTTTCAAGGTCATCGGACGCTGAATGATACCAGGGCGAATACGCGTGGAAAACTGGCTGCCTGCTCCTATCTGGCAGTTTTATAGTTTTGCCCAAAATTCACAGCCTGTAACCTCAGTCACAGCTTTCTGCAAACATAAATATTTACGTTTTCATTTTATGTCATTGCAGACAAAGTTTACAGCTTAGATTATCTTAATTTGTTTGATCATAGTGACATAGAATTAAATCGAGCATTTTATTGCAATGTAGATTGCAACCATAAAACCTGCATTGGTTTGCGGTGTTTCAATAACGCGTATAATCTGCTGTCGGAATCCAAGGTTCAATTTCTCCAGTAATAAAATTATTCTATGCACTTTACGTCCAATAGCACCTAACATACCAGATCCTGCATTAGATTGGCTTATTGGCTGCTATTACTTGTACTCCATAACTATCAGCTAGATGTGAACTTGCGCCCATAAAACGTGAACAGAAATGCGGGGAGCCAATCAAATCGGAATTCAACAGACATTAAGCTGCGGAGTGTGGATGCTGCTCGGTACTTAGCAGAATGACCAGGCATTGGCCACGTTCACTCAGTCCGCTTTGGCAGATTAGGTTGTGACACAGTGGAGCCTCAGCGCGAAATGGACGAGATTTGCACCCTGTGTGTGTATGGTAAGTGCTGGTCTATACTGATGTAGCTAGTGGTTTGGTTTGTCATTGCTATTAGATGGGGATACCGAGAGGTCATGAGTTTGAAGTATCTAGTAAACATGCTATATCTCACTCACTTTAATAAAAGTTTTGTACGACATTAAAATAATACATGAAAATGCTCTACTTAAAATTTTAATCATGTCAGGTAAATTATAACAAAAATCAATGTTTACGCAATGATTTCAGCATTTAATAACGAAGAAGTAACGATCTATAAGAGTAGCTACGTCTACAATATACGTATACATTTAAAAGTGTAGAAGGTAATTTCCTATGAAATTTAATTATCTATAAATGTCCTTACAACAGGTTATCGCTGTTACTACTGTTATGATTCAGGTTGCTATGGAAGCATAGTATATAGGTACATTGATGGAATAAATTTGATTGACATGTATTTACGCCAGTGCCTAGGTAAACATCTTCTGAAAATAAATATGATTATTTGATAACTCGTTAAAATTTTGTGTGTGAATTAAAACAAAACTCTTTTCTCTGTTCTTATTCCATGCGTATGAATTTAGATCGGAGCAAAGATTGCCCAAACCTCTTATATGCCAAAAGCCACAGCTATATTGCTTGGATCTGTATTCCGTTCGTGGTTGGGTATTGGAAACAAAATTCTTGAATTCGCGTCGATTTCTCTCACTGTACCAGCTTCTTTCCCGGCATGTTCCCGTTTGGCCCCCCACCCCTTTCGACAGACATTACCCGTCCGCTCCTAATGACTGTACTGATCGTTACAGTTTGTTTGATTTTTCGGCTGGCCGGAGTCGTGACGTGACGGAATGGAGTCGGGAGGATCGGTTCTTGCCCACTTCGCTTTGGAAATCGTTAAGTGAGGTCGCTCACTCTTGCTAATTGGCTTTGCTTTTTGTTTCGATTACGGACAGTGTAAAACTCATTGCCTAGTAGATTTATAGGTATATTTGTAGAGTATAAAGATATATCATTAATTTGAGTAATAGATCAAGATCTTTCTTGTTAAGGTAGGTATCTCTTGCAGAATGACGCAATTTTTTTTTGTTATAGACGAGAATTACCTTACCTATATTATAGGTAACTAGAGCGGTGGTAGCTCAGTCGGGTAAGCACCCGCTTCTCACGCCAGAGATGCGGGTTCGAATCCCGGCGCTGACATGTACAAATGAGTTCTTTTCTGAATTTAAGTACAATGTATACCATCACTCTTACGGTGAAGGAAAACATCGTGAGGAAACCTGCATATCTAGATTTAGCACATCTAGATATGCAAACTCACCAACCCGCAGTGGACCAGCGTGGTGGGGAAATGGTCCAAGCTTAGGAAGGCAGTTTAGACCTTGGGGATATGCACAAAGGTTCCATTCGAGAGAGCCAGGTACAGGTACTGTTACCCCCACAGAGAATAGAATAGAATAGGTAACTAACTTGATATATTTAGGTAGATAGCGTCAAAATAGTAGACACGCGCACTCACCCAGTATTAAAGGTAGTATTTATGTAATATAGGGTGACAAGTATTTAATGTAAAGACGCAAAAGGGATATTAAGCCGGCGCGAGACGGTCATCCCATCAAAAGGAAGATTAGTGATAGATTTTCAGTAGACTGCGTTGCTGTAGTTTCAGTGTAAATATATGTTTTAATATCATGATCAGCCTTCTGAGGATTTAAAGATTTGGCGGACTACTATAATCTTATAGGGCAATACTGTCACCAAATCTAAGGAAAATGATCTATAGATTCTATTCACTGAAGTCCAATAGCCGTGACATTGTACTCAACCTAGTATTATTTACTCTTTGGCTTATCTCATAACATTTCAAAATATTATTATGGGTCAAATTGGCTCCTATTTAACAACACCTGCGCTGTTTAATATATGAAACTTACGTTAACCGCACTGAAACAAAGGCAATCGTTTTATTTGCCACGTCAGCAAAAAGGCCCTTTTAGCTTATAGGTGCCTGGTACCTTGGCATCAGCCATTGTGAATCTGCGGGACAGGAGGGTTTCTCTATGCTGACGAAAAACGAACAACTGAGAGCTGTCCTGCAATCGGCACGTTTAATACTACGAGGTAGAGTCGTGTCTCGCGCAGCAGTGCTCCGAAACTTCGCTTTTCGTCATATAGAGTGACCCCCCAGGTAATGTGGGCCGTGATGACGCATGACAATCGCTCCGTGAATGTTGCCAATTCACCGCAGATAAGAGACTTAGCCTGGGCGTGTTAAGGCGGGGACAGGTTTTCCAAAAATAGGTCGTAACATGTTCACGGCGCTTGCGGTTTCATAGAGCTTTGAGTAGTTCAGCGGAGCGGTCGTAGCTCAGTCGGGTAAGCGCCCGCTTCTCACGCCAGAGATGCGGGTTCGAATCCCGGCGCTGACATGTACTTATGAGTTCTTTTAACTTAAGTACAATGTATACCATCGCTCTTACGGTGAAGGAAAACATCGTGAGGAAACCTGCATATCTAGATCTAGCACATCTAGATACGAGTATGTGAACCCACCAACCCGCAGTGGACCAGCGTGGTGGGGAATGGTCCAAGCTAAGGATGGCATTTTAGACATTGGGGATATGCACAAAGGTTCAGTCAATCTACTAGTCACATACTATAATTATCTATTTGGTAGAGAGACCGAAAAACGTATACCATTAATATATTTAAAAGTATTATGATCTTCTCATTATTCAGATTCCGAAAGTAGGTACACACATACATACCTAATTATAAAGATCTAAAGTTGCCTGAAGAGAAAGATGAAAGTAATTCATTTTATGCCTAAAAATGTTATCTCAAAGCCGTTGTCCGTATTTTTTTGTATAATTATATGTTTACTTATATTTTTTGGCACAGTGTTAAGCATACTTTGAAGACTCACTTAGTCCGGACAGTGTAGATTTACTCCCCTTGGGCAAAAAATAATTTCATTAAACTTCGATTAACCTCTCCTTAAGGGGCCACGCGTAGATACGGCGATATGAAATTGAATACGAAGTTTGAACGCGAATGAGGCACAAAATGAGGAAACTTCAGCTTTCATGAGGCTCAGTTCACTGAATTGATGTGTTTTGTGATAATTTGTTTACGGGACTTCAAGTAAACGGTTGCTCAAACTCGCTATTGACAAGTTTAGGTCGTTTAGCGAATCACTTTTGTTTTTTTTTGTTTAGTTTTTTCTTTATTGCACAAAAATTACGAAAAAAATGTAAAAATGGTGGACTTAATGGTAAAAGCATTTTCTGCCAGTGATACCATAGGAGGTTCATGTATACTTACTAGGTAAAGAAAAAAATTAGCCAGTGTAACGTAATAATAATAATTGACATTAAGTTTTAGCAGTATGATTAACCATTTAAAAAATTATAGACCTTTGCTAGATTAGGTACGCTTTAGCAGCGTGTTTTGAATAGGAGAATCGAGTTACTCGTAGCTAGTAAATGGTAATCCTACTGAGAATAACGAATTAATGTCAACAGATTATGCAAGCTTATATTGTCTGAGATCAGTCGTCTTTTTGCTACTTCAATACTTAATTATGGTGCTGAGTGCTCGAGACAGATATCTATGAAAAATTTATTGTTAAGGACAAGTGAATTAAATAATAATCACCATTAAAAGGAGCCACCTCAAATGACGCATTGTGCACCTTATACAAGATGCGCATGATAAGACATGATATAAATCTAGAATTTAGAGTGGTAATTTTTTATTAGTCGATTGAGTACTTATCGGTGATTAGTGATGGTATTGTTGATATTTGAAGAGAAACAACAATAAATATCTTAATTTTTTTCATATTTACAGTGTATTTATATTATTTGAATCAATACGAATATAACCGATTCGTTAATATTCCTAATTATTTAAGTATCACTAAACACTTCCTATTATAATCGTATTACGGCTATCTGAATCCGAGGGCCCTTTTAGCCGTTAAGATGAGGGTCCCTGTTACCGATTACCTACTTAAGCCCAGTAGCGGACGGTTTCATACAACGCCCCAAATCAAAATGCCCCTTTGATTAATTTGTACAAAAACGTTCGGAAATTCTGGAGGATTACTCTACACTGACGAAAAACGAATGAATGAGAGCTGTCGTGCAATCGGCACGTTAAATAAAACGAGATAGAGTGGTGGCTCGCGCAGCAGCGCTTCGAAACTTCGTTTTTCGTCTTATAGAGTGACCCCCTGAGGCTGCGAGGCCACGGACACGAGACAGATACTTTCCCCCTTATTCATAAAAAAGTTAGTGGACGCTTTAGCTATTGAACTGTTCTGTCACTCTCTGACAGAGAACAATTTGTTCTTTGACAGAGGGGGACAAAACAGTTCAATAGTTAAAGCGTACATTAACTTTTTTTTGAATAAGGAGGTTAGTCTCTTTACCACGCGGATATCTTAAAACCCCTGAGTTAGGGTTTAGGAGATTTTCAAAATTTATGGCTGAACTGAGCCATCAGTAGTAAGTTTATTTACCTGTCTACTGCCGAATATTGTGTAGAATTGAACCTAAATGGGTTTGCAGGGTGTCAGACTGTACTGTGTGTACAGAACCTACATTTAAAGAGCCATCCGCTCTATATACAAATTTGGTTCCAGGGATTCATTGAGAGAACTATTTAAAGAAATTAACATCCTTACAGTTCCATGTCAGTTAATTTTTTCCAATTTAATGTATGTACGAAAGAATATTTCATGTTTTGATACAATTGGCAGTAATCATGACATTAATACTAGGAACAAGCATAAGCTGGCTTTTCCAGCGATGCGTCTAGCGAAAGTTAATAAATCGTTTTTAGGATACTGTATTAGATTTTATAATAAGCTTCCAACAGAAGTTACTCAAATTCTAGAGAATAAGTTTAAGTGTTACATTAAAGAGAAACTCTGTAAAAAAGCTTATTATAAAATTGATGATTACTTAGAGGACGTTAATGCATGGCTGTGATAAATAGTTAGCTCTACTCATATTATTATAATTATTATTATTAAGCTTATAAGTATTGTATACTAACTAGTTTTAAGTCTTTTTTTTAAAAGATGGCTCAGGAGTTTCTTGCCTCCGTTCTTCTCCTTAGACAGAAAGACCCCTTATCCGAACGGAGAGTAGTTTGTAAAAATTGACGTTCATCAGAAAATTTTATATTTTTACGATGAATAAATTTTTTTGACTTTGACTTTAACTTTGACTTAAATATACTTGAAAAAAAAAACTGCATACACACACATATCTGTCTTGAAACAAGTACAGAGTCACTAACCGAGAAGCGGGTACCTACATACCGGAATTAGCTGCCACCGCGCTTTTTTTTTAATTGAGCTGTTAGAACGATTGTGGTGTATCGCATCGAGCAGCACAGACACTGATGCATACGTAAAACTCATAACACCCCCGTTTCCGTAACATTACGCCAAATCTTCCTGTTTCTGGCATTCACTGAAGCGTCCGGCTTTTTCTACCAATTCTTCCCCTTGATTAATCCGGAAAATCCTTGTCAAAAACGACGACGGTGAGCAAAAAAAAAACAAATTATACAAGATAAAAGCACCTGCAGATTTCTAATTACGATGGGACATCGCAGATATTAAAGGTGAATTTTACCAAACGCTAAACGTATTTTTAAAATTGTATTAATATTTAAAAAAAACATTTTGTACTGATTGACAGATGTTCGATAGGCTAGGTCCGGTAAGGTCCGTTTTTTACTGCCAGTTTCTATAACTCTATGTACCGATGACTGGTAGTTACTTTCATAACATTTTGACAGGTTGTAACATTTAATGAGTCAAAATAGTATGAAACCACTACCAGTCATCGGTAGATAGAGTTATTAAAACTGGCAGTAAATCTCATTAAATAACAGAATTTCAATACGTTTAGCGTTTGGTAAATATTGCCCAATTAAGAGATTTTATGTATAGTAAAGGAGTCGTGTGCTAACAAATTATATAAAAGAAAAAAAAATGTATTTTTTTAATTTCTTTGGAAAATGCAAAAGTTTACTGCAGTATTATTTGAGAACATAATCGTTTTACTTCGATAGATGTACGTGAAATTTTCTTCCATACACTACCTTATCATATGTTGCTGTTACTTCTAAGCATTTAGTGCCTTACCTGAGACAAAATAAAACACAAATTAGATAGATATTAATATTAGGCCGGAAAAAGGAAAGAACATCTAAAATATTAATAAATAACAAACAACTAACTAGATGATATAAATAAGAAACTCAAGAAAAGCCTTTAAGCAAACTTGAATGTAATTTTTATTATCATAAAGTGTAATATTGAATCATCCGATGAACTTTCTCTTTGGCAACTTAAGTAACTTAACTTAAGTAAAGTTATCTAGTTAACTCGAAACACGGCAGGTATCTCTTACAAAGGATCTGTACTTAGGCTATTTACTTTGATATTGTTTATTATTAATGTAGTTTAATGTATTTTTAAACATTTATGATTTTTCTCGGAAATTGTATTATGGCCTACCTCCTTTTGACTGAGGCATCTTACGAAACGGACGCATCGCATTCAGTATTATTTGTATAGAAATTCACACAAGTGCGTCCACTTCATCGGCATTGAACAAGTAGAACAACACGTTAACTGCACGATAACTTGGGATTGATAGTTTATGAAACAATCACTATTAAATGCGTTCACAGTGTCTCGTTGAAGTCAACGATAACCGTCACAACAGTCTGACGATATTGCGAAATAATTGTATCGTCGAATTTGACAACCCCCATTTAAAACGATGCCACACGAGACATGGCCATCTAGTACGGGTTTTGCTATTTATGAACACGAAAAAAGGTTACGTTTTCTCCTGTCATCTGCATACATTATCTGTCAAAAAATTCATGATAGTTTCCATTAGAGGCGCCACTTAGTATGCGAGAAAACGTAAACTTTTATAGTTTTCGACAAACTATCGAACCTGTACCTACTAGACCTGATGGTGTTGTGTGTGCGTTGCGTTCGCACAGCGGCGATTCAGCGATAACGCTCGGTCGATCTGATTATTAATCTGAACGTTACTTCCGTTAATATTATGTTGAGAAACGCAGCTTTAACGCAATGCACAAACACCGACCGCGTAACATAATTATATTATGGGACATGTCAATATGCAGGTTCATCCAAATCACCACTGACATAATAAAGAGATAACAGAATTTTCAAATGTCAACTGTGGAATTGTGGATTATAAAACATTGTAGCTTCATATTTAAGATCATTTATCTAATTAGTAATGATTATATATAAATCTCTAGGAAAGGTGACGAAATAGGCCCGGTAGGAATAAATTATTTTAATATTTACAGACATGCTTTAGTAAACTAACATTTACACATTGTTGTACTGCTCAAACTACCAAAGTTCCCAAATTCCAAGCGTGACAACTTTATGTACTAATTTACATAACAAGCATAATATTTCGCTTTATAAATTACTATCTGACTCAGCGGTACTAGCAAAACGTGATACTAATTCCAAAATATTAAATTTCCCTCCTAAAGCGACGCTATTGATAACCTAAATTCTTCCTTAATAGTAAGAACTTAAGGGATGAAGTTACTAGTAAGATAAATATTCCGGTACCCAGCAACAATGTGTCAGGGAAATTTATAAGTTATGCTTTAAACGGTTAGATTTAATTTAGGTTGCGTGTTAAATTAAGTTGCTTTTGATGTATTATCGTTTGTCTTTGAGTAATTGAGTATATTGTCGGGAAACTGTGCGATTGGTGATAAAAGCGCCATGCTTAAAGGACACTACTGAGATTGTTATAAGATATAGAGGCAACCTGGATATTATGACCTCTAACGTACTTTAGAGGTCATACTCGTTATAGCTTACCAATTTTTTTAACGAGAAATTAATATCAGAATCTTTCCTAACTACACCTTAATCGTCATAATCAGTTGTGTAGTTATGAGAATACGTGATTATTTGGAACATGAAAACGTTAAATAATTATTTTTAATCATAAATCATATTATTTATAATCTTTCAAGCTGCGTAAAGTTTCCTTTTATAGCAGTAAAGCTTTTTAAAATTACATTATCCTTCGTTACATTTCACTTCTCAAGGAATTGAGGATCAAAGTGTTAGGAGGGTGGAGGGATAAAAATATCAAATCATAAATATTTTATGTGTCCATATTTTAATATTTTTGAATAAAACAATATATAAAAATATGACTTGATTTTCAACTTACTTATTGCATAAGTATGTGGTTTGACTCAAAACTAGACCTGCTGCAGGTTAACTGGTGGAACTTTCTTATAGCATGAAGGTCATATTTTTATGTTTTATTCAGTATAAAAATGTATGGGTACCTGATTGTAGGTGCAATAAAAAAATACATACTTATGTGGATATTCCATAAATATAAATATTAAAAATACTTTTTCTCGTCCTGGATAGGTCTACTTTCTAGGTACTGGGTATTGAGAGGTAGGTTCTTCAAATTTGTATTAGCATGAAGAGGGCCTGAAATATGGCGGTAATTGAAAAAAAAGGCTTTTAAACGGAACTTAGGTATGATATTTTTTTTTATTGGCCCTAGTTGGCCTTATATCGAACGTCACTTTAAACAGCAGTTTTTTTCGCGATTTCAGTCAACGTCTCTATTAAACTCTAGCATGTTTATTTTTTTTTATACTGTTTTCGGACACAGAAGTCAAGGGGTTTGGTACAGGTTGACAGTTTGGCGAAGTTTACATTTTCTTGCATACTAAGTGGCGCCTCTTGCGGAAACTATCATGAAACTTTTGATAGATAATGTAGGTATGTAGATGACAGGAGAAAACGTAAACTTTTTTAGTTTTAAAAAATAACAAATCCCGTACTAGAGGCCCAGAACCCATTATACTCGTAACTGTGAGTGCCTTTATGGACCCCGCCCATGGGGTGGAACATTTCGCAACTTTTCAACCAGAAAATAATCTACACGGGATGCTCCCAACTTTGTGAACAGTTTATTTGTCGAAAATCGTTAACAAGAATTAAAGAACAGTTGATGCGTGCGTTTTTGGACTTCATAATTGTTTTCAAGGTTTGAAACTCTATATAATTAGTATACGTCGATGTAACTCTAGATAAGTGGTAGCAATGGCTTGGAAACCAGTCCATGTAGCGGGAGATACACGCTATGTAGGAAAGCTTTTCTTATGGGTCAAAATACATATAACCCAAACACATCACATATAACTTTCAATCAATTTCCCGAAAGTTTTCATAAAACATTGACTACATCAACAAAAATTATAAACCTATTTACCTTTGCCTGACAACTTGAAACCTGAGTAAGCACAACAAATGAAAATACCGTGTCACCACACTACTTTTGTGGCAACTTTGTTACACTAACTAAACACATTAAATCTTTCCCCTACTAATGTTATAGCTCTACGTACGAGCGCTTATGACGCGAGGCCTTACGCAAACATTTGTGTAGCCCCTGTATAATAACGAGTGGTGTTGTCAAACCGGAAACTTTGACCAAAACCCGCCCTAGCATAGCTACCGTGGCATGAACAATGCGCTTTGTGTTGTACCGTAACATTCCTTGAGGACCCTTCAATTATTATTCTGACGGGTCCCACTGGAACTGTTTCAAGATTTTACATTTATGAATAGGTAAGTGTTTACGCTGGTTAACTGTTCACCCGGGATATTATCACTAAGCGTACATAACGCTGCCAGTGAGCGCAAAATGTAAGCAACGGACGCATTTCATTCAGTATACTTTGTATACAAATTCACATAAGTACGACCACTACATCAGCTGGTTCTCCACACCTACATTTATGAAAATCCCTTTGGTCCGATGCGTTAGATACCGATAGGTGGACGCTTACCTTTAGAATGAAGTCTGTCTAGAGTGCCTGGGCTGGATTAGTAGTAGTATGTAGTATTATTAGCCCCTGTTTCACAATGTCTGGTTAGTCGCTACCTGTCGGATAAAATACATGCTGTCACTGTCTAAAAAATTATAACAGAGAGTGACAGCATGTATTTTATCCGTCAGGTAGTAACCAGACATTGTGAAACAGACCAAGGTAAATAATGGGGTTACGCTATTTTTGATAAGCAGTTCTTGACCAGGGTTTGTTGGTTAAACAAATTAAATCTGCGCTTTTCTAAATTCTTACACAATGAAAGTAAAACGAAACACTAAATAAATATTATTCTGAAGTAAATATTAAAGAACACGAAACCGGATTATCTGTGATTAGAGGAATTATTTTTGTTTGAGCCGAGAAAATCTCTTCAAGAAAGTAAAACAAGATTCTCATAAAATTTTATTTTATTTTAAAAGATTTACACAATTTTATTCCTTCTTCCATCAACATCAAAGCTTCTGTTACGCCTACAGCAGCCTCCTTCAGGAAAAAGATAGATGGGGTAACAAGGACAGGTAGTTATTATAGGTATGGAAGTATGAAAAAAGTTGTTTTGAATTACCGACTTTTCTTGAGGGCGATCATTTTGTAACTAGGTTTGTTTGTATGGAGTTTTACTTAGACCTTATCTACATTTTGTCATCTTCACCATGTATGTACATAATATGTGTCAAAATATAAACATAAACTTGGAGCAAGGAAACATCAACAAAACAAATATACAAGTAGGCATTGTAGTTGTTTTGCTAATCAAGTTGATGTTAATCTTTGATAACTTGATAAGTTTGCTCATGCATTGGATAAGTTGTCTACCTACATACTGGTAGCATATTTATTCTACCAACAACGCCCTTAGAAGGTCTTTTCAAAAACTTTTGAACCATGTACGATGGAACAGGGACTTTTATATTAACTCTGTTTACTTGCTTTTTGTGTTTTATATTGTAAATATGTCATTTATTTAAATAAATTTCCTCATTTATTTATTGAAGTAGTCCATTGGGCCGATATTTAGTTTTTTTTTTTAATTCAGATAAATTTTGAAAACACATCAAGCTTAAAATAACTAATGAGCAATAACCAGCCGCAGAAGATCTAATCAGGAGTTAACAGCGGGCTACTGTTTCGCCAGCAAAGTCCTAAGCGCCCATTACCAACCAGTCAGCTCAGACAAGAATTAATTTCAGTCAAGTTCAGGCGACCCACCAACCTCCCGAGCGAACCACGACTCTATTACACGGTGTTAAAGTTAGCGATGGTATCGCAATATCACATTAGTGAAGGCAACGTTAGCCTGGCTAGCGGTAGCGATGACTCGTCAAATATTGAACGTTATGAATATTTTAACACACGGAAAATACGTCTGGCCCTAAGCGTAAACGTGGGTCTTGGAGGTTTTGAAGGTATTTTTGTTTGTATAGGTACAGAAACACTATAAAACTACGGATGAAAAGCCTACCAAGTTAACTGCATACATTCTATGTCAAAAGTTTACTAATAGTTTCCCCTAGATTCACCACTTAAGGGGATTACGAAACCTAAAATGCTAAAGTCGGTTTGATATACTTGATTGGATTGGAAAAACGGTAGCTTCTATCACTTTGAGAAAAATATATATTGTAGCAGAGGGTATACTCAACATGATATTTGCTTAGAAATTGGTGCAGGATTATAATAAGTATGTTAAAAAAAATTGCAAACAGACCATGTCTTTTGCCATTTTTCGACTTATTATGAAAAAACCCTCGAAATCAGAGGGCCCATTTTCATGGAATCTTATATGTATGTGTAGGTAATTAAATTCTTAACAAAGTTACCTTAAAGAGTTGGATTTAATGGACCAGAAGTCAACTTTTTTTGCAAAAAACTAATAAATTCCGGTTAAAAAATGATGACGCCGTGACAGATTTCAGATTTCTTCAGTCGTCGCCCTGGTGGCGGCCTGTTAGGAGCAATACCCATGCCATTTTATTTTTAATCAAATATTTCACAAAAACTGATTAAATCAACAAATGATGACTGCAAATATTATAATACATATGCATTTGCTATGAAAAGTTAATTTTCTAAACATTTTAGATGGAGAAAAGCCGAAAATTCTTAGAAAACATTTCGCCTTTTCGATTTGTTTACATTTTTTACTATAGAGTTACAGATGCATAGATAAAGGTAAACATTACACATAATGACACTTATTAGATTCTCCGAATAAGAACTATACGGTCAATACAGTATGCCAAAGCGCGAGCCTGTTTATATTCTGAGGGGTAATAATTTAACTTTATTTTATTTTAACGGTTGTGTATGCTAGGTAAGCTACACAATATACAGGGTGTTGAAAATTAAGTTCTCAATTTGTATTATTTGAAACCAAAAACCGTAATTTTTTATAATATATATTTTAAGATGTGGTAGTCTGTACACTAAAGGGTGTTCAAAAGTATAAGTACTTTTAAAAATTGAAGAACTAAAATGTACTTACATATTTTTTTAAATCTATGAAGGTATTTAACAAGCTTTGCAAAAAAAGCGGTTAAGTGCGACTTTATCTACATATCTACACACATACATACACTCTCACTCCTTGTACTAATGTACTCCCTTGCGGGGTAGGCAGAGGTGCATTGCTGCACCCACTACCTCTGTAGTACGTGGTGGTACGGTCTCGACCTTTCGGACAGTCAGTTTGGCATCCGAAATGCGTGATCGTTCGTTCACTGTCGGAGCAGGATGAGAACTAGCTCTTAGCTTAAAAATAGTAACCGCGTTCCTAGAGGGCTGACATCCCAAGGATTCATTACGAAAAAATGGACAACATTTCATTTTTTTTACCCTACATTTTTATTAGCTATTCGGAAAGTTTATTAAAAATTAGAGGACCCGTATTTTTTTATTTTTCATGTACATTTATTTTTCCATGTTATTTTTAACTTTAAAGTTTATTATTTTAAAACCGGAAGTGACGTCACATATTAGGCTCAATTTTGATTTAAGTCCTTTGCCTTAGTCTCGAAAAAAAAAACATAAATGACACTGACAACTGACAGGTGACATAAACTTTGTTTACGTGCCAACCAGCAAATGGGTCATTTTCAAATGACAAAAAAAGTGTGACATTGATAATTCTGATGATACAAAATACTTATCATGAAAAAATAATTTTACTAAGCATTCCAGTCAAGCATAATTGAAACACATGAATGCATAATATATTACTATTTTAAAATAAATATAATGTACTTACCCCAATTTTTTTAGCTATGTAGGCGGTGGCATGCTCTGGGACATATTATATAGCGGGTCATCTCTTAATGCGTACTAACCATTTTATATACGATCAATAAAAAAAAAAGTCAAAAAGTGTCGGAACAGAATTTATGAAAATGACCCAAATAAACAACAAAACGTCACGATAAAACGTCAACGTCAATCAAAAATGACAGTGACAGTTACTTTTTTTTTTTCATCGATAGGCTTTGAGCAACAAAATTCATCGCACCTAATGCATGACGTCATCAGCACTTTTTGTCTATTTTATGAATTTCTCCAAAATGATACATCCAAAAAATTCAAAAATATTTTTTTCGTGGCCTTTATAGCTAAATCTCGAAATGGTTTCCGATTTATAGCAGCTTTAGTTTTTTGAAATGTTGTCCATTGCTGGAGCTGTGCTCGCCATGCAGTGCATGGGCTACTTAGGAATCTGGGAGGCTGTTGCAAAGGAGTCTGTTGCCTCTATACGGTACGGGTGCCGTGCGATTTATGGCCCTTCCAGGAGCACCTGTTTTGTCAAGTCGAAGAGAATGGCTCGTATTCGACGCAACCTGCAGTACTGGTGGGATTGGTTGGAGGTCTGGACAGCACGTAGCTGCAGCAGCCGTCATGCCGTCATTCGACGCATAGATGCAAAAAAAAGTTGAAATTCATGTTAATAATTAGATTTTAATTTTACAATATTGCAAAAAAATAATATTAACATTGTTGAGTATGTTATTTTATTTTAGTAAAGTAGGTAGTAGTAAAAACAAAGGCTTATTGCATAGTTTTCGTTCACGCTCGCCTACATCGCACGTTGTATATGAGAATAAAGGGAATTACTAAATTTTCTTGTTTAAAAATCACGGTTTCTGGTTTAGAGGAAAACAAATTGTAAAATGCGGAATACAGTTTTTTTTTTCGAATAAAGAGTAAAACAAAACATGTAAATTCAAAAAACGTTTCTATTGACACTAGGGCATACAATACCGCAATACCGGGAACCCGGAAAAAAAATAAGTATTTTTCAATACCAGTATTGAAAGTTAATACCGGTATTGAAGTAATACCGGAATCGGACTTTTTAGGCTATAAATAAAGCGATTAAGGTATAGTTAGCCTTGTGTTCTTATATACTATGAAAGCGCACTTGTTTCCAATAGTTTAATGTAGTTTTTGGCCGTTGGAAATCTACTGTTGCCCATGCGTAAACCGACACCAATTTTTTTTTTTCAAATCTATCATTTTAACTCTAATACTCAATTGTCGTAGAAATCTATATCTATAATTACAGAATTTGATTGCCTTTTCTTGTTTAATTTTGGCCTATAATCCTTTAAACACAATATTTGCCATTTATAACAACAAGAAAGTCTAATACCGGTATTAGTACCGGAATCCCGAAGTAGTAATACCGAAACTCAATACCGGTATTGAAAATTATTACGGTATTGCATGCCCTAATTGACACCAACTGACACTAATTGACTTTTCGCCGAGAAAAGTGGAGTTACAATGTTTGCGATCTAAAGTGATTATAGAATAATTAGAACTATCTATTTTTTTTCAGTTCACTCCTTGACTTGAAAATAACTTTTTTTATAATCGTTATTACAAAACCGCAATTTTTTTAATACAGCAATATTTGTAGGTACTTACAGTGAGCAAAAGAGCGCAACAAGGTTTTATTTTTTTTTGGTTTTAAGAAACAAAAATATTATTTCTATCATATCCAAAATACACATACTTAAGTACATATTATACCTCACCCAGACCACCCCATATCACCACCTTTGCCAGCTACGTGACCTTTTGGGACACCCTGTATATGCAGAGTTCTGCAAACTACTGTTCTGCTTTTAAAACACCAAAATAAAACAGGTCGTCTAACTAAAAGGTCACGTGACCAAAAAAAAATATATGGAGAAGCGTTTTTTTTTTTCACGAATATAAAAAAATACGTAGGATAAAAGTTATTCAGAGTAACGCCCTTTCGGCTAACTATACTTTTTTTAATACAACACCCTGTAGTCCCTCTTATATTAAAATCTGCCCCCAAGTGAGGCTATAATTAATTCGCGAAAAAAAAAAAACGCGAATTTTTACATTCTGATTTCATTTCCAGGGTTTTAGACATAACATCAATAACATGCTGCACAGTGCACACGTAGGTTTCGGCTTAGTTTAGTATACCCTTTTTGCAACAACCTGTATAAATATCGGCACGGGCACGACTTTTTATAATTAATGATTAAATATTAAAAATACTTTCAAATAAAAATAAATATTTTCGTATCACTTATAAAACAATATTACTTAGTATATGTTTAACAAAGTGGCATGTCTTCACTTTAATGTTTTCGAGTACTATGTTAAAATTTCATGTCATTGTCCGGAGAACGCCCCGCATACCTCAACCCCCCTCACTAGATTTGACAGATTCTGATTTTCTTCTAGCTTTAGTGACAGCCTTAATAAACACGCAAACTTTCATAGTTAATGCACTAATTGTAACAGTATTCTCAGTGGAACCTTTTCATTGCCCGTGAGTGTATAATAAGAACAATGAGTATTTTATCATGTTTCTATTCAATAATTATTTACGATCCCAACTTACATCGTGCGCTCAGATTAAAAACGAGTGAAACAAGAGACTGGGATCCAGCTTTACAATTTATTTAGAAAATACTTTCATGAAATCTAGAATATATTCAAATTTCGGTTCTAAGAAAGCGACTTTTTGTAATACATAGGTAAGAAGTAGATATCAACCCATGTCACTTTTGCTTAATTGTAATAATAACAAATATAATATCTGGAACACTCATCTTTATTTTTGACTTTCCCTTCATCAAATCGGAATTAAATTGAACCGTTTATCACGAAAAACAAAATAATAATAGCAAATCAACAACTCATAATTAAATCCTTTGTTGAAATAAAATATCAATCTAAATTGTACCCTTTAGAGAAAGGTTTTGTTTCCAAATAAATAATAATTACTCTCCGCCAAAAGCAATTTTTCACTAGATTTAAAACAGAAATGGACTTTTACCTTCAGCGGATATTATTTGTAGGTATTACCTTAGTTTAGTATTTTTTAAATATTAAGATACACTCACGGGCAATGAAAAAGTTCCAGTCAGAAAAGCACCAAGTTATTCCTAAGTGGTAAAGGACGCCGTCTGCAATATTTAAGTACATATAAAAGCTATGGCAGTGACATGGAAAATGTTATCTTTAAATCTTTTCAAAATTGATATTATTATAATACAAAGAGAGAGAGCATGTAAAGTAACAGGGCACCTATCTGTAAGGTGATAAATAAGTTACAAAACCGTTCAATAGCTAAAACGTTCAATATTTTTTTAATGAATATATGCGTTTGGTTTGTTTAATGACCGCGCACAGCCGTGGTAATATAGATAGATACTATAATATGTCCCCACATATCATATTACATATTACTGTTGGAAACACATTTTATGTATATTATTATATATATGTCTATTTGTAGAAAAAACGCTTACCTGAACCCACTGCCGACGCGCGGAAATTTACTATGTCAAAATCCGCAATCCGCGCGGTGAGGCGATGCGTGTGTGAATCGCCTTCATCATCACGACCCATCACGTCCCCACTGCTGGGGCACGGGTCTCCTTCCAATGAAGGAAGGGTTTACGCCTAGTCCACCACGCTGGCCTAGTGCGGGTTGGGAATCGCCTTAGATCTACTCAAATGATAAACTATTTCTCAGCCGCTTAACTGGTGGTACAGGAGTTTTTGTATTTATTAAAATAGGTAATACCTACTGATGAGCAGTGTGCGTAAGGTATTGTTTCACATACTGGCCCATGCCGTCACTGCCTAATACATTATTATAGTGAGTGGCAGCATGTCTTTTACCCCACGGGTAGCCATTATCCAGACATTGTGAAAAAGGCCTTTATCTAAATATAAGTATCAGTTATCAGTTTATCACAGTCATGTGTGTAGTTCGTGTACATCTTACAACATTGCAGAGAATCAAATCCATAGTTAGGTACATCTTTCGAATTCGTCAGAATTTTATGTAGAAGGGATCGAATAAAAGTTTTGTGAGAGACCTTTGAATAAGAATAAAATCGTGTCTTGAAATCCTAGACCATTTTCCCAAAAAAGTCCAAATAATCTGGGTTTACTGAATAATAAACATGTAAATACCGCAAAATCGATATTCAAGTATTCATTATACATATAAGTAGGTATATTGAGTTAATTATACTTAGGTGCTCACTAATTATTTTGTAATAGTTTATTTAAATCAGCTTCTTGCAGCTAATAAAAACCTATAAGCAACTAAACTAAAAAAACAAATATAGGTAGGTATCAAAATGATATATTATGTTAAACATTTTACGTAAATTCAAAATTCCACACACATTTACATATTTTTTAAACTAAGCCGGCGGCGTGAAGAAGATAAAAATGCAAAGAATGTGTTTGTCTAGCAAACGTTACAGCCCCACAGAGCCGCAACCAACATTTTAGAGCGCTCCAGAGTCCTATCAGACACGGCACGCGCCGAAAATTTAATTAAAAAAACACTACTAACCTGCAAAATTTGAGGGTCATTGCTCGTTCATCATACTGAACGAAACGTTATTTAGCATCTAGTCTAGTTTCACTGATCACGTCAAACGCACTGGTTGGCCGAGCACATAACTCACTGATCACAGCTTTCGAACTAAAAGTTCGTAGAGAGACTTCGGAGTCGTCGGCGAAGCGCGGTACGGTCGCCCGTAGCGGCGGTAGTTCGGAACTGACGCGCTTGACGCGGGCCGACGCCGCGCGGGCGCGCTCAGTAGCATGCCACAGTCGGAACCAGCTGATACTTACTGGAGTATACGGTGTGGTGTACGGTTATAAAGTGAATGCTCATCTTTGAAACAATAAAAATATAAAATTATATTCTTATTATTAATGTTGCCCGGAGGTGGCGTTGGTGCCAACAATCGACTTTTTTTTCGCTTATTAATCATAAGTTATTTAAAATTTTGACAAATATATACTTACTTAATTCTATACATACATTTAAAAATATATAATATCGCTTACTATCAACCGAAACTTTTGTTTCGATCTCAAAAATGGCTTAAGTAAGGGTGGCGTTAATACCTGCGTTTATCACGCATAGTAGTGTATTAAGTAACAAAATTAAATTAAACTTACAAATTTAATGTCTTTAGTACTACCCCTTAAGAGCCTCTAAAACTGTTTAATAGTTTAGCTTAACTCCGGATTAAGTTGTTCTTCGTTAACTGTTTTCAAGACAGTAATAGTTTATTAAACTAGAATGTATTTTTGATTTCAATGAATCAACAATTATGTACAATGTAGAATGTAGGTTAGATTATTGATCACCACTGAAATCTAACTTACAAAAACATATTTACAGACTAAGAACAGTGTACAATGGCGATCTCTTACAGTCAATTCCGTGAATGAAATCATACATACTCAATAACGTTTTTTAATACCTCCTCAAAGTCGTAAAGAAGTTCTTTCATTAAATTTTATTCTAAAGTCTCTATCGACGCCATCATGTAATATTCTCTACTAGTTTTACTAGGTACCCTTTGTTTTAGTATTCTATGAGCAGTATAAGTATAATATTTATGTCTGTATACTTGCCTTTATACGGCTATATTGGTTAACCATAATTTTAACATCTTCCGGAATCAACTACTTGAGGAAAACAAAATTAAGTTTCATCGTGATCGTGACAAAATTGCAGAGGATACTTAATATTGCTGCGAGGTTGAAAACCAATAAAGTTAGATCCTGGTTAATAAAATTGTACGTAGCACCTGCATAAAGGTAGGTATTGACAAACATTACAAGGTGTAATGTAACAGTCCGTAGTGTTACGGGGTTTTTGGACCCCAGCGTTGCGTAACATGCTCGCTGGGAATGTTATGTTACAGTCCGTAACGCTGGTCAGTACCCTAATACGATGCATTCATGTTTTTTATCCGATGTAATGTAGGTAACTTCTCCCGGTTTAAGCTATGTTTCTTGCGTCGAAATATCTAATAATAATATGTATTATAAACACAAAACAAACATTAAAATAATTCCCAAGACCCGAGTACAAATATTTGTTTTCACACAAATATCTGACCCAACCGGGGATCGAACTCGGGACCTTCGGCTTGTTGACGTGAGTTGACTGCTACTACGGGTTACTAACCACTACACCATTCGGTAGTCCGGTGATGCTATTCATTCAACATGCGCCGACCATATCCACACTAATCCTCGTTCGTACCTCCTCAGACAAAGCCGACTATGAATATACGAGGCTACGTAGATCTAGGCTTATAGACCACGCGCCGTATAACCTTGTTTTACAACGGATCTAGCCCACAAATTACGTTCCCTAGGCACAATTTTGTGAACGCTATTCAGTAAATTGCTATGCTGTTTAGGTGCTTTTGGTAAAGTTAAAGAAGTACTTAAGACTAGCCGATGAATTCATAGAGCTTTTTGACACTTTAAGATGGACTTTGTGATATAAGATTTTCTACATTTTGACTGATGTAAAGCTGCGTAGTGCGTACATTGGTACGCGTAGTCGGTTTTAAGAATATTGTTTTTTTTTGGGTAATTTCTTATTCAATAATAAATTAATGAATGACCAAAGGTTAACTGGAACCTAATGATATTATTATTTTTATTATTTTTTTGCACTTCCCTATTTTCTGCTCCTGAACCTCCTGCAGGTTGACTGGTAGAGAATGCTCTTAGCATTAAGTCCACTTGATTGTGCTATACTTTTGTAAATTGTGCAATAACTAAATAAATAAAATAATAAATATAAGCATTAAGTTCGCCTATGTGCACTTTCATTTAATCCTAACTAATATTATAAATGCGAAAGTAACTGTGTCTGTCTGTCTGTCTGTTACTCTTTCACGCCAAAACTACTGAACGGATTTGAATGAAATTTGGTATACATATGGTCTAGACCCTGAGAAAGAACATAGGCTTTTTATCCCGGAATTCCCACGGGAAAACTTTTTAAGGCGAAGCGAAGCTGGCGGGAACAGCTAGTGTGCAATAAAGAAGGTAATAATAAAAATATTACGTATATTTAGTAGATATTTTTATTTAAAGACTGCTGTAACTGTAAACGGCCACTTTTATCAAAGTTTCCCTATCCATTCCTGAACCTTTTAGCAACATTTGGAGAGTGCTGTACGAATAGCAACCTTAAAGTTAACAGCTTTAGTTTGTCATTCACCATGAATATCAGCGAAGTACTTCGATTAGAATTTCAGACGGCAGTAAAATTTCATCCGAGACATCGACGATGACATTTTGGCCAAGATAAATAGTCGTTGCTTAGCACTTGCTCAAACTAATGCTTAGCCAAGTACGACTTCACCTGAACTAAGTCGAGTTGCAATGAGTCTCTAAAATAGACACTACATAGCGTTTGCTCGGCTAAGTCACTTGCTTAGAACCTGTTATGTCAAATCTGCGTCAAATGTATATTTATTTATCTGTGGTCATAGTTTCATTCCGTAGTTTTTTAGCAAATTTGGTATAAATGTGGTCTGTGGATAGCCTGAGAGCATAGAATAATAATTTCCTGAGAGTGTGGCAGATGTGACAACTTGGGTATGCTAAGCAAGGGCCAAGTCTTGACAAATGTGAACTCGAACTCGGCTAAGTCAGAGTGCGAACTTACTGGCATAGTCTGTGCTCAAGTAGTGTCTATTTTAGTGAATTCGTGTTCTTAGCATGTGCTTAAGCTAAGACTCCGTCTTAGTTTCGTCTATTTATCTTGGCCTTTGTGTTTACAGCTTAGATTAACAATATACTTATAATATGGAGTGTCAGTGCCAAAGAAACATCTCGATAAATAACACCCAACTTCTACCACTGAGCTCTTAGTTTGAATTTGAAGATTTGTGACTTGATTCATTGGTACAATGGTTATCATTAGGTTGAACTTAAAACGGTTTAAGGGCCCGTACAGGGTGACGTGCCCCGCCAAATTTGGGTTTTCAATGCTCTTCACACAGCACACGCAGTGACACGCACACATGTAAGTTTGCACAGTGGGTCATAAACTTTTACTCGCCAACTTTATTGACAATTATTTTCAAGTAGTGATTTGAGGGTAAGTATAATTTTTAATTACACTGGTAAGCACCAGGAAAGAGTAGAAATTAATAGGGGTGCCACTTTTCTCCATACTCGGAACCTTAGATTAGCTTTCTAAACAAATGTAGTATTTACTTACTTGTAGAAAGGTAACTACAGGTATTAAAGTGTAGATACTAAGCCGAAAGGGGATGACTCAACTCAAGGGGTCATTCTGAACAACTTTTGTTCTACGAGTTTTGCAAATTCGCGAAAAAAAATATTCGTTTTCCATGGTAAAAAGTCACGTGTCATCAAAGTTTCTATGAAAAAGGTTTTTTTTTTGTTAATTTTTAAAACTCGTAGAACAAAAGTCCAGAATGACCCCCTGTCTCACTTGTTTTTACCCGACTGCCGAAGGAGGAGGGTAATATTTTACGATTGTATGTTTGTAAGTATATTTTTTGGTAGCAGAATAATATTTTTTCTTATTTTTAGGGTTTCGTACCTCAAAAGGAAAAAAGCAACCGTTATAAGATCTCTTTGTTGTCCGTCTGTCTGACTGACTGTCTGTCACCGCCCTTTTTCTCAGAAACGGGTAAAGATATCAAGCTGATATTTCGCATAGATATGGGGAGTACCCCAAAAAAATATTGGGGTACTCCCTCTCCCATACAAGTAAATTGGGGCTGATATTTTTTCCGGTTATTTTGATGGTGTAGGTAGGGTATCGTTGAATTGGTCTTTTAATATAATAGGTATAAAAAAAGGTTAAAATATAATTATTTGGCTTTTACCCTTAAATTTGGGGACCACACCATAGACAAATCCTAATTAAAAAATGATTTCAATAGATGGCGTGTTTTTATGTTGAGTAACTCAGAATAAGAAGTGATGATATCTCAGAATAATAATGGTTAATGGTGCTATTCCGCTGAGCACCGAAACCGGTGGGACACAAGTGAAAAGTGGCGGTTCCCCTCATCTCGCATAATCTTTATTGACCAAAACTCATTTCGCATAACTCGTATGGTCTAAACTTTTTTGGCCGAACCATCACTTTGCCAAGAATTATGTGGCATAAGGCTCGTTTCGTCTAAAACTCTTTAGGCACAATCTTTAAACACCTAAGTTTCGTTTGCTCAAATGTATGTTCGTCTATACCTATGTATAATCTTGTTTCTCCTAATGTTATCTTAATAAATAATATATTAAGTATGTAGTAAATGTACAAATTGTGGTATTTTTTCTCATACATCCCGAAAATCACGATATTGAATGATTAAAAAATCGAAAGTTTACGAGCAATACAACATACATTTATAATACACATACAATAATTATTACAAACCATGAGATCGAAACCTAAAGATAGGTGCGACGACGAGCAAAGCGAGGAGTAGCGTGTTAGGTGCACATGTTCATCAAAACCAAAGCGGAGCGCAGCGAAGCGGAGCGGAGCGTTTTCCAAACAGCGGAAACAATACAAGGCACCAGTTTGCGCTATAGACAGACGCTCCGTCAAAGTTAAAGCCAAACAAATATTATTACTTTGTATAAACCTATTATTAGGCTATTCAAGATTTGGCCATACCATTATTAGGCTATAAACAAGATAATGCGAAATAACTTTTTACTAATCGAGATTTATGCCATACGATTTTCGGCGAAACGAGACTTTGACCAAACGTTACTATGCAATACGAGATTAGGCAAATAAATCTTGGGTCAAAAAAGGTAGAACCGAAAAGTGGTCATGAAAATGCACTAGGGTAGACCCTGCTCCTAGAACAGGGCATGATTTTGTGATTTGTGTGCGAGGATGGAAACTTTGAATATTTTCTTGGTTTTTTTATTATTGATGCAATAACATATAGTATTTTTTCTGAGTTACCAACCGAAGTCACCCCGTGACAGGGTGACTAGATAGGTACTTCTGCAAATTACGCCATCTATCGTTGGTTTTTTTAGTAACTACTGTCTATAGAAGAAATTCCGTCATTATCAATTTTACGTTACGAATGAATTTAGTAAACCCAGTAAACCTAACTAATCCAGAGGAAACCTAAAATATCTTTCTGTCTCTCTGAAAAACATACTTAATAGCCCAAACTCGATGCTTTTAGCTATTAACATCTTTGAAATAAAATTCAGTCACCACCTTGTTACTGCCCTCATCAGATCCTCACGAGACCATTCCTCAACCAGTACCATGAGACTGTGTTTTTGATGAATCCTAACCTAATGTTCCTACGTATTGTCATCACTTAGATCGATTCGCTATATTCCTGCTCCTCATCGGACCTTTACGAGACTGTAATGTCACGCGAGAACATTGCCCACTATCTAATTTAATTTAATGTATTGAATATAGTGTAAGAATTATGCTTCCTCAATTTCAAATCAAATTATGTTGGTGTCATAAAAGTTGAAAAAGTGCAATGACAACCAATGTGCAGTGATTTTGTATCTGTACACGAAAAGATCGCGAGCTGTCAGTGCTGCCTAAACCGACGTGACCCTTCTTTGGAGGCCACCGGCCGACTGAGTCAAACGTCGCTTGTGTTTATGATTTTATAACACAGAAAGCCGCCATAGATATTTGTATGAAGATTTGAGGGAAAAAAATTGCCCAAGTTTGTTATTAATTTACACAAAATAGGTGTGTGTTTATTTAAAAACAAGGTATTTAGCGCCTAGTCCAAGCATTTATCTTTATAATTTGATAAGAATCATATGAAAATTCTTTATAATTACGACACAGTTGTTACAATACGGGAGTGTGATTTACTGGTTTTTCGAAATTAATTTACAGTTATCCATAAGCATTTACTTAAATTCGAATGATTCAGCACCTAGCTAGACTCTTCGGCTACCTGTGTGATTTTTTTCAAGGCTGTAGAGCATCATTTACTATATAATTCTATGACAATGCCAACCCTCGATTCCCTATTGCAGACCCTTAACAGTAAACAAAATACGGTCAGTTTTTTTGCTTTATTTTATACTAGCTGTGCCCGCGCGCTTCGCTTCGCCTTAAAAAGTTTTCCCGTGGGAATACCGGGATAAAAAGTAGCCTTTGTTCTTTCCCAGGGTCTAGACCGTATGTATACCAAATTTCATTCAAATCCTTTCAGTAGTTTCGGCGTGAAAGAGTAACAGACAGACAGACAGACAGACAGACAGACAGAGTTACTTTCGCATTTATAATATTAGTAAGGATAAGGATGCGACACCATCTTACTCGTAAGTACCTATATTATTAATCTTAGGTTCACAGTCAGGAATGAGCTTTTCTACAAGAGTTCAATGGACTGTTGAGCGACTATATCGACTCGTAAGTGAGTTTAGAAAATATAAATAAAAGCTAACGTCGTCGGTATCGATATGCAAAGCATTGTGGAGGCAATATCTAAAGGTAGAATCGCAAAAGCTCAGATTTACATAGTTAAATTTAAATACATATTTATAAATATATAATGGATAATTTCATTTTCATTTTTCAAGTTGATTATGATTGAAATTAATAAAAAAGTATAACTAACCACTCTCAGCTAGGACATAACATGCGAGCCAAACAACTTTACTGTATCTTATTATTATACATACGTAGATACTTTACCCGTATTGTATTAAAACCGTATTATAGGTAAGTTTGGCTACCACTAACTTACCCGTGGTATAAACATGGATTACACTAAGTTGCAATATTAAAAACTATATCAAAAGCTTAGTGGCAGCTCAGCCAACTCAAACATACTATATTCAATTCTGTAATACGAAATTCATGCGACAAAAACAAGATTAAACGTAAGCTAGCGACCGTACAAAATTGCTTTCATAGAGACACAATTTCAAAGGAAAAATGCGGTTTGGTGTCCAAAGCACCTTTCTGCAAGGTCGTTCCCCTAATATAGTCAATCCGATTCACAAAGACCATTGCGCTTCTTTGACAATTAATTTATTGACGAAACTGAATTCAGTTGCCGAGTTACAGGAATCATGTCTCTTCTTAGTAACTATCAAACCGCATTCAACCCAGCCTGCCTAGAACAGAGGAAATAGTGGGAATTTCCCTCACTACCTAGTCAAGCAGTGAATTCAAATTTTAAATTAAATTAAAAAAAAAAATAGAGGTCGGTATTTTGTAAGTTGAATTTCATTGCCTGTGAGTGTATTTTGTATGACGCTGTGGCAGTGCGCGGTGTGTACCTACCACCAGTAGAGCGATCCGGAAAAAACGCAGCACATTCTATTCGATAGTCTATTCGAAAGTGCTGTCAACCTGTCAACAACAAAATGGCGGTGTATAGATTTGCGAAAGTTTGACAGCTATCATTCCATAGGTCATTGACAGAATAATATTATGTACTCTGTGGTCATTCTTTTCGAAACTCATTCGAAAGGTAAAAAGTGTTCGAAACTGCTGTCAAGTTGACAATAGTCGCACTCGCATTCGATTCTATTCGTTAGCTCGAATTTTCGTGATACGGGTATTGACAACGCTGTTTTCCCAGGACCTCCAGTACGCAATTTATGTAGACGAAAAAAGTTTTTGTTTTTTTCTGTCACCTTACATACATTATTTGTCAAAAGTTTCATGATAGTTTCCGCCCGATTATCCCAAGTGTTTAGGTACTTAGTTTATTTTTGCGCACTCGTTTTAGTAACGGGTGAGCAATTTCCCTACTGGGAACGCAGCCTAACAAGAAGCAAAACAACACTGCGTCATAGAGAATCGCAAATACTATTCAAGCTCTGTCTCTAATTTGGCAGGCAAAAGACAAATCCGGGACATTTACTTGCAGCTTACAGGATAGTAAGTTTTCAACTGTGCTTCGGCATTTTATTCTCGACGTCGTATTTTTAAATTGCACGACTTGAAGAGTTAAATGTGGTTTGCGAAATAACGATATAGGATTTAGTTTTTTCTCTATGCATACGAGACATATAATAATAATGTACATAATAAGTACGTATTATGTACATTATTATTTTTGATTGTGTGCTTGGCGCTATTTTCATTTCAATGCAAGTGACATCTTGTTGAACAAATAAATACATACATTTTATTCTGTAAAAATATAATTTATATACCGATTGTATAATATGTAAATCAATATATGATATACTTTTTAATCAAAGATATTCGTGCCCGTATGTCTTTAGGTGCACGATTCACAGTTCGCAAGACACGCTTCAATTTTACTACAGAGACTTAAAAGCTCTTTCTCTAATTGCAGTAAAAAAGAAAAATATGCCTGAGCTTAAAACAGCCAGTTCTACTTTTAAAAGTGTTTTGGCACACTTTTCAAAGACAAACCTAAAATAAAGACACCTATTACCTACTTGGGGTTTTGTTGACATGAGGTTACTGCAAGAACGATGGTCCCAGGTTCGTTTCCAAGAATAGGCTGACAGAAGTTTGGTATCTTTATACGTAGATGTGGAAAAAGTGTGGCAACGGCAATAACTGCCCAATCTAAAAGGGATAAAATCTATACAAGTTTAAATACCTACCTAATGATTACAGTTAAAAAATTATATATGATCTAGAGAACATTAAGTACCTAGTGTAATGGTTAATGATAAAAAAGTATAGCTTTCAAACCTCCTCTCTCTCTCTCAGCCTTCCATAGTCCACTGTTGGACATAGGCCTCTCCTAACGATCGAATTAAAACCTCCACATAATCTAAAAAAGGAGTTCTCCTATAGTATACTTACAATATTCTTCTGGAACTACGGCTAAGTAAATCGTGATAAATATCTAAGAACTCCTATAAAATATGCTCTATTCATATTCGTACAAGGCTCATGAATAATTGAGATTCTGCCAGCGACATCACTCATGAATTGGACTACTGTACTGGACTGGACTGGACCATTAAGCTATAATGTATTGTAATTGTTTTATTTTTGGAGAAAATTCTTTTAAAAACCATTTTTTTTTATTATCTACTCAATTCCGTGAACACAATATGGATAACTGTAATATCATAGTTAGTGTGTAGTATATTAATGACTCTACATTTCCTTTTAACATGTACACTACACCCAATCTTAATCTCTTATTCCCTCCATTCAAGGGTTGTCTGGCAGAGATCGCTTTTAGTGATAAGACCGCCTTTTGTACCCTAATTAAGTTGCAATTTGTTAATCTTATTATTCTTTGTTGGTGTACAAATACAGTGTATTCTATCTATCTATAACTGATGTAGCTTATAAAATAAGAAACGGTAGAGATACAAGCTGATGTTAGCAGCAACGATATTTTAATTTGAACTGGATGAAGTGTCATTTCAACAGAAACGTCTTGATTTTAAAACACTTCTACCACTGAGCTCTTATTTTGCATTAGTTCGGCTAGATGATTTCATTGATACAATGGTTTTCATTAGGTTGAACTTAAAACGGTTTTTGTATGTGATACATCATCTTGTTTTTATATTTTTATTTTTATTATGCAGTTTACAGGGCGAGGTATATGATTGTGTACTAATTAGGTAAGTATTTATACTGTATAGTTAAAAAAAAAGTTTTTCGCCATGTGTAAAAAGAAGGAAAATTATTTGTACCACATATGTTTCTACCTAGCTCTATGTACGGGGCCTTATTTATATGCCAATAGCTCTAACCCCGCCCGGCGATGTCCACAAGATTGGTTATTCCCTATACTTCGCCCATGTTTATAACCGTGTTATATCGGCACCCAGATATCTATGGCTTGCCTTATTTGTTTTTTATTACTTTTCTATTGAAGGTCAAATATCTAGCCACTTGATTCTCTTCGATAAGTAAAATATATTATGTTTTGATGAGTTTTTGGGGCTTTCCGGTCAGATCAGTGAGATACTTACGATATTTTTATCAGATCTTATATTACAGATATACGTGAAAGGGACTTTTGAATCATTGTTATTGTTGAACTTCTATTTCTATTCTATTCTCTGTGGGGGTGTAGGTACCTGCACCTGGCTCTCTCGAGTGGAACCTTTGTGCATATCCCCAAGGTCTAAACTGCCTTCCTAAGCTTGGACCATTTCCCACCACGCTGGTCAACTGCGGGTTGGTGGGTTCACATATCTAGATGTGCTAAATCTAGATATGCAGGTTTCCTCACGATGTTTTCCTTCACCGTAAGAGCGATGGTATACATTGTACTTAAGTTAAAAGAACTCATTGGTACATGTCAGCGCCGGGATTCGAACCCGCATCTCTTGCGTGAGAAGCGGGCGCTTACCCGACTGAGCTACCACCGCTCTATTTTTGAACTTATTTTTAAATAAGTAAGTAGGTACATACGTATATTTTCTTTTTCTTCATGATTATACTAGTCAGTTAAGTAGAGGTATTTATCTCAAAATCAAAATATTTTTAGAAAACATTACAATGTTTTAAGATAAAACCATGTGAGTACCGTATATTTATCATAGGTAACCAGGTAGGTACCTCAAGTAATTAGTTGGGAGCAACCCGACACATTTAGCTGACTAATAAGTAGTAATACGTACCATCCAAATATGATTGGGTACAAACAATCGTTTATTCTCGTTAAATGTGGGTGGGTAGGTAATTGCGTAGGTACAGTCAGTACCATAAGTTGATATTCACATTTGTACCTTGTCAAACTAACAATCATATTCATCAGATGACAATATAATTGCTATTCATTCATGCAATTCATTGAAACAGTGATGGTTGAAAATTGGTACGAAAATATACAATTACTAATGGGGATGGGGCTGACCGTAGGTACCTACTATGTTATGTACTATGTAGTTTCGCTTTTGTTTCCTAACTATCGACCTATTTCAAAATTATGTTTAGTAGCAAAAGTATTTGAACGAATAGTCTATAATGAAGTCTACGTTTCACTTAAACTTACTTTTAATCACCAGCAACATGGTTTTTTAAGGCATCGCTCCACCGTTTCTAACCTGGTACTGTTAAATGAGTTTATTAGCAAGGAAATGGAAAGTAACAATAACGTTGATGCAATCTATACTGATTACAGTAAGGCGTTTGACCGCATCGATCACAAAATGTTACAAAAAAAGTTACTTATGGCTGGCATTCGAGGTGATCTGTATCGTTGGTTTTCTTCATACATTTGTAACAGAACTCAGGCAGTAGTACTAAATGGCTATAAATCTTTATGGACAGATATTCCGTCAGGAGTTCCTCAAGGATCATTGTTAGGACCTTTATTGTTCGTTATTTTCATAAATGACATAGATACTTGCTTCCGTTACTCCGACTTTCTCCTCTTTGCGGACGATATGAAAGTATTTAGAGTAGTTAATGACTCTCTAGATTGCTCTTTGCTTCAGGATGACCTTGATAGAGTGGAACAATACTGTCGCCATAACAAATTAGACATCAACGTATCTAAATGCTTTTCTATTACATTTAGTCGGAAAAGAAATATATATTTAAATAGTTACAAGCTGAACCACCAATCAATTTCCAATTGTTCCGAAATAAGAGACCTAGGAGTAACAATGGATTCCAAGCTTATCTTTGATACACATGTTCAAACTATAGTAAAAAAATCCTACAAAGCATTGGGCTTTCTTATTCGCTCCTGTAAAAATTTCAAAATGATGAAGTCCATAAAAATTCTATACTGCTCCCTTGTCAGGAGTAATTTAGAATACGCGAGTCAGGTTTGGAATCCACTATATAATGTTTACATATCACAGATCGAATCAATTCAAAGAAAATTTATTAAATACTTAGGTTATAAATTCAGAATCCCTAAAGGTCAATACGAATTTATGTGTAACAAATTTCATTTATTGCCCCTCTATATACGGCGTGACGCAGCAGACATCGCATTTATTTTAAAGATCGCTCAAAATAAAATTGACTGTCCGGATTTATTAGGTAAAATTAACATATTAGCCCCCGATCGTCAAATGAGACAAAAGACTATTTTGCATGTACCAGTAGTTCACACAAACTACCGACAGAACTCATTTCTTTTAAGAGCCTCACGATCATTTAACTCCCTGACCAGAGAATACCCAGGTCTTGACTTATTTGTTAGTAACCCTAAAATGGCATACTTCTGTCTGACCGACAAATTCAGCTCAAAATTTGTTAAGTAGGTAGATATTTATATAGATATTTTGTGTAATAGGCACATTCACTTCATTTATTTGTAATCTCACTTATAGTTACGTAAGTTATTATTTAAGGCTATTTTAATGTTTTTTACTTTTATTTATTATTATTCACTGAAATAAGTAGAACTTATTAGGCATAATGGCAATATTTTGTTTCTTACATGTGGAAACTTGTAATTGGCTGTCTGTCTCATACTTTGCTATTTTTACTGATATCTCTAGCTGTAAGTTTTCCTTTAAATAAATAAATAAATATTATTTTGCAGTAAGTAGTTATCAATTTATCAAACTTTTCTTCTTCTGAATAGTTTTCGAGAGGCTTTTCAAATTCACTGTCATTTATAGGAAAATAAAATAATACCTACCTACTTGGTAGCAGAAAGTTTTTTTTGTTTGTAAGTAGGTAATACATTTGAAAGACGTCAATTTAGACTCATTTGAATATCTAAACAAAGAGTCTAATTTAATCCCTTCTTTCTCATTTCCTCTTCGCATTGAAGGAAGTCCTCCATCCAGTCCCGTGGTCATTAAAACGCAGTTCTTACTAGTAGTACTCTAGTACTACACATTAGCGCTGAAACCACTTTGTCAAACTGAAAGCTCACGGAGGAAACCTCTCGAGGAGAGAATTGTACTTCATCCAAGTTTTACCACTTGCGAGCAGAGGCCCGCTTTCCACTAAACTGCCGGCCTAGCTTATTTGAGTTTTTTTCTAACTACCCAATGATTTCAAAAGGAAGGAAACGCTTGTCACAACGTTTTGTCAAAATAGAATGACACCCGCGCGCTGGCCCTAATTCATACAAATTATGACATAGTTATGAGATTTTAAGACCAACGCGAGGGTGCCATTATCTAGAGCGGTTGGGCCTGCCCTTACGCTAGTAATATATAAGTCAATGTGACTACCATATTTTTCAGCGCGCATACCCGTGTATAAGCTCGTTAGGCGCCTACAAATATCTTTCTTGTAACAAATATCTGCTCCAGCCGGGGATCGAACCCGGGACCTACGACATAGCAGTCACGGCCACTAACCACTACACCATTTGGTCGTACTTAGGTACACATTACACAACTTAGTGTCAGTGAGCTTGGGTATGTCACCGTGGTGAAAGGATTAGCTAGTTAGATTAGTAATAGTGGCTCAATGTCTAGGGTGCGCAGGACCTATAAAGGGCATTACAAAAGAGGTGTATAAAGCTGAAATGATATGACTCAAGAGGGCATTCTGAACAACTTTTTATCTCATTACAAACTTAACTTAGTAGAATAAAACCCTACTTTGACAAAATGAAATAGGTAACTTCAAACTTTTCGTGTTGTGTAGGTGTTTCAATAAGTGGAAGTGGTATTATCTGTAAGTACTTATAATATTATTTCATGAGTAGTCATGATTCTCATGACCTATTTATCAAATAATTTTTGTCTATTTTTAACCTACCTATTTTATTTTTTGTAAGTGGGTAACGAGGTTTATCTTTACTGTATACAGGTGGGACAGGTGTGTCAATTTTAGACAAATGATACCATACCAACCTGATACTGTGGTAGAAAAAAAAAATTTCATATGAGTTTACGGAACTGAAAACATAAAATTATATAAATAATTTACAACCAGTTTGTAATTGGCAAATAGTTTCCTCATCACCCGTAACATTTGTACAGAGAGAATGATTTGATATGAAACATTAACGAAATCCACCTTTCGGCAGACCCACATAAATTGGATTGGCAGACGTAGAAATAATTCTTGGAATATTCACTAAAGAGTTTACGAGCGTGACACGTAATATTGATTAGAAATTACCGACCAACGACGTTTTTATCGTACCTTTATTTCGGATGGCTTTGCCGAAAGAAGGTCGGTTAGGAAAATAATTTGATTATTGGAATTGCTCTTAGCGGTACGCAATTATAAGGAAAAAATGAATTATGGACGGATAAGACGTGTAATGGTTGGGATCGAATAATAAATTGAGGTTTTCTTTGTTAAACAGGGTGTTGCAAAGTGGTAGAAGTAAGTCGAAAGATTTTTACCTCCCTGAGTCCCTTTCGGCTAACTTATCACTGTTGCAACACCTTGTAATTATAATATTTTTGTATTGATGGAAAGCTTCAGTGACAGACGAACATCTGAAGGACTCTGGCTGGCAGGAAATGCTTTTAGCATTAAGTCCACACTTTGTACTTTTATTTGTAATATTTGTACAATAAAAAAATTAATAATAAACATCAAAGTGATCCAATGATCATGATCAGTTTTACCTCCTTTCAAGGTAGAGCGAGAGTAAGTGAGACTGATAGTTACTACAAAAGAAAAATCTCCATAAAATTACGTAAACATTAAATTTCTTACCAACTAAGTGGTCTCTGAACAACTCAGCCACTGAGGAAGCAAGATATCATCTGATAATGTGCTTGTGCACAATTTTCCCTCTAAAATAAATTTCCAGGAAGCGTAACAAGAATAATCCTTGACAAAACAACCCCCAAATGCCCGTTACTGCTTAAGGGTTTGCCTTCTTCCCTTGTCGCCCTCGTAACATCTCCCAAAATGGAGGTAAGTAAGCACATAAGTACCTGCCTACCTACAAAATATTCTTGTGTTACATACTAAGTTGGTTTTATTAACTTTCTTTTGAAGTTTTTAACATGACACATAGAAGATGGATATGTTGTGTTCTTATTTTTACGTGTCGTAGAACAATGACATATGAGTCATCTCGTTTCGGCTTACTTTTAGCTTTCCCACTTTTTATTTCTCTGTATAAATTCTTCAGATATTTAAAATCTGACATCAGGAATAGCAACCACCTATGTAGCCACATGAAGACACCCACACACATACTTCTATAGTAAGTACCTAAGAGACAACTATTCTTGCTTCCGAAAATATCATTCGATTCGAGTATCGAATCTATGTCGTCGTTCTAAACATTAGTATGCATACAAACCCATTACATAATAGTTTTCATTCGTGATTTTTTGTTAAGCCAGAGTAACACTTCTGGATGGCTACTATTGCTTACAAAACACGAAGTTTCGAAGATCGATTGTTTATTTAAAAGATTGTTTAAAGCTTAATATAGAGTTTTGGTTAGCGCGGCAGTAATGTCGTTTTTGAGAAGCTAGAGTGGCTCTTCTAGCACTCGGATATCATCAATGACGAAAGAAAAAAGAGGACTTCACATACACACGAAAAAAACGTGCATACCTAAGTCCTAAACTCAGCTCTCCTTCTCCGTCCTCCCTTTTTTCTTTCGTCAGTGGGTATCATGAAACAAGGTTGTCAAAGATTACTCTGCAATATTCTACTTTTTACCTATGATAGGTATGCAGTTTTTTCCATATTATGCATATTAGTACAATGTGTGTAATTAAATTTTTTGTGTTTATTTTTCCAGAAGATCGGAAAAAATATATTTATATCTAATTAATTAGATACCTGCTCGTAAGTAGTTAAAAAGCTTATATTTTTATGAGTATCCTTCCAAGAAATTAATAAGAGCAGCTTATTTTCCGCTGAAATCTATTATTTTCCTAGTAGGTAGTTTCTTGGTACTTAACTACCTAATTATGAACGTGCAACATTTATCATAAATCATAATTAATAGTAATTGAATATATGCTGTATATTACATTATTTATTTATTTATTTATTTATACAAAACATTGTGTAACATAGTTAGGTACATAATATACCTATGCACTCACGACTGTAATCCCCGAAGGGGTAGTCAAAGGTGACTCACAAGCGAGCCACCCACTTTTCGCAGCACATTTGTACTCACGCGATAGGTTGCGAACCATATCGCCGTTTTTTGGAATAAGTACAATGCACTTAGGATACACATCTAGAATCTAGATGTGCAGGTTTCCTCATGATGTTTTCCATCACTTCATTGAAAACACAATTGAAAGAATTCATTGGTACAAGCCAGGATTTGAACCCACGGCCTTTCGAATATTATTTAACATTTATTTGTAATATCCCGCTTCAAATAATGCCTCCGCATTTTTCACGCCACTTAACGTCTCCTCCGTTCCATTTTGATTTTATAGCTAAAATACGTTCACGCTAAAAGGTTATGAATCGCATCAGATCGGTTTGTCCAATGGGGTGTTAAAATGCCTCTCACTTTCATTACAATACCTCAATTTATCTAGGGAAAAAAGCCGTAGCGGTAAAACCGGTATTCACGTGAAACGGTCGGTCACGGGCAAACTTTATTAACTTCTCGACATTCGGGACACGCGGTACTGGCAACAAACTAAATCATTTAATTTTCGTTAAAGTTACGGTCGGAAAAAAACGGTTTTATGCTGCAACTAGCCAGCCTGCTGGATCCAGTTGGTATCCGGCCCTGAATACTAATAAGGGCAGTCCATAAATAACAATGTAAAAACATTGAAATTGCTGAATGCAATCAGTTTTATAGGGTTCGGTGGTGGGATTTTGATATAATAACTTTATTGTTGTTACATGTCAACTCAAAATACTGTTTCCAAGACCTATTTGTTCTGAAATATCAGCCCATACATAAGCCAGCTTTTATTGATAATGATTAATTTATGACTTTGAATTCCTAAGCCTGAAAATAATATAATTACCGAAAGTACTAAAAGTAGGTATATAAACGAAATTTACTATACCCTTTTTGCAAGCGACAAATACTCGTAAGTTTTCCCAGATTTTCTACTCATTTTTCTACTCTATCTCTCTTCATTAATAAATTCAAATTATGACGTTCGTAGAGTTATCAAAAAAACCCATTGTAAAAATACCGTAAGTACTTATATTTTATAGACCCGCGGAGCAGACGGCAAATGACCCTTTCAGTTGAGCCTGTGACAGCCTGAACTCCTAATGTTAGTACAAGCCTTCCACTGAATCGATGGGACTACGGGGTCAGAATAATAACGAGGATATGTCCCATAAATAACTCAATAAAAACGTTTTATTGTGGTTCATGTACTTACCCTTGTTTATATTGACGGCGGTGTAGAGAGAGCTTGAGCCTTTTTAGGTTTTTTCGCCGGCTAAAGATAGTACTTTGGTTTGTATTGAAGCAAGCGAATGCGTGGTAGGCCGTTTTATGACGCCGTAATAGAAAACGTTTTCGTGCTGAGTGGCTTCATCTTTTAGTTATGTTTCTTTTGCTCGCGTTTAGTTACCAAAAATAATCAATTTTAGGGTTAGGCCAAATGTTGCGTTGCGCTGCGCGTCACGAAGACGCTACGACGACGCAACGCATCAATAGGAACTCGCACTTTAGATAAGACATTATATTACAAACTATACCTTGTTTTACGGGGAAAGACATCTGACAGAACCCTTATTACATTCGAATAAGGGTAGTTTTTGTTTGTATCAGATGTCATTCTTCGTGAAACAAGGACAACTTATAGTTCTGAAATTCTTTTGGAGACAGTCAAGACGACATCTCTAGCAGAAGTCAATAGTACCCTGAATATTAATCTTTCCAAGCCATGTCCTATGACCATATCAATCTGCTAATTGAAACGCACGATACTGGCAATACTCCAACAACGATTGAACTGAAAACATTGGTGTTTTCAGCGACCGGAAGTGGCAGAAACAGCACCAGCGTCTGCGCAAGCTTCCGGTCTGCAAGATTATGCTTATATTGCTCAATTTCCGTTTCCGGTACGCTCTATTGAATCTATTGAGTGGTTTTCCTGTACGAACTTGTGTCCTTGGAATTTATTGAGCCTTTAGCAGTTATAGCGAGAAAGCAAATTTATGGTACTTACCTATTAAGAATCATAGATAATTATAAACGGTGAATCGAGAATACTCCCGGCTATCCATAAATTAACTAACATAGAAGTAAAGCAGTGAAGTCATTAGTAATTTATCATTACACTATCACCCGCCACAGTGCAACTTACCATACACATAACTCACAGATATTGTACAATATACAAAATGGACGTACATAGCCGAGATACTGTTATTTATGTTTCTGGATAAAATCTTTGGACAGATGCCAATGACAATCTCACTGCGACAATCTGTAATGTATAATATGAGGACCTTAAGGTTATGCGTGAGGAGTACAGGTCTTTGCCCTTTAGCATGAAACTTTAGTTAATTTCACGTCTGTGTGCCTTCATTTTGAAAATAAATAGTCAATTCGATCCGTTTTTTCTGGGAATCTTAATAAAAAAGCAAAATAAATCTTGGTCGTGAAAGAAAAGAGGTTGTGGTTATATCTCGTTTATTTTCTGTAGAATGGAACTTAAAATGAATCTCTTATGACATGAATACAATGTCTCAGGCCTGGGTCTCCTATTTTATGCTATATGCGGCGTCCGACTTTGGCGTAAACGTTTCAATCAACGTCCTACGGCCTACCTACGGCGTCTACTCGCCAACGTCGGCGTGTGAGGGAGACCGCATCAGTACATTTCTATAGTGAGCATGGTGACGCGACCTACGGCGTGACGCTGGACGCGACCTACGGCGTAAATAGGAGACCCAGGCCTCATTTTAACTATGTAAAGTTTATGGTTTAGTTAATAAAAGTAATTTCTAAGTATCTATGCAAAGCCCCAATAAATTGTCCCCAAAAGAAATTAAAACAAACTGGAGACGTAACCCTAACGGATATTATTAAATAAATTCTCGTCTGCAAAAATTAAAGGTCAAAGTAAAAGTTAAAAGTTGTCCTTTTTGAATAATGACCGAAAACTTTTCTAATTTTGCTCAGAAACGAGCTAATATTGTGGATGGTGGAGTTCGTTACCCGAGACCAACTTCCGCCATCTTGGATTAAGTTTTTATCTTAATCTTAAAAACCTTTATTCCTTTGCAATAAATACAATTCGCATTAGATTTCACGGTACAATTTTTGTGATCAATTTCTATGTGCAGTCAATCGAGAATACTGATTTTGTATCTGAGATTGCTTATTTTAATTATTCCGAATACCTACCTATTTTATTGTAAAAAAATATAATTATCATTTGATTCAGTTTTCGATAGGAATTTGTCGCAAGATAGCTACAAAACAAAACGCAGCGGAAGCCTGACCTACAAACCGTAGCTCAGCCACTTGCCCTAATTCGCGTTCCAATAGGCGTAAACTCTTCCGACACAAACCTAACCGTGCCAAAGGTATTGATATGATTCCATTATTGATGGCTAATAAGTGCTCTTTTCACCTAACTTATTAAATAATAGTAAAAAAATAATAGTAATTTGAGCGTTGTAATTATGAGCTTTTTGGATTGGAGTCTGTATTTGACGCTTCCAAAGGAATGGTGTCTTTACTCCTTCTGGAGAAGTTAAAACAGAATAAAATACTTCTTATATTATATTTTCCATTCTTTTTCCATTTTCTAACAGACTGTTCTTATATGTTTCACCTGTAATATTATTAAATACTCCTTAGCTTTCTATGTAAAATATCTAGTGGTGGCGTTTACTTTCGGAATTGAGTTCTATCGAACGAGTGTTTGGAACCTTTTCTAACCGCGTTAGTCGGTGACTAGACTTCGACTACTTTAACTTTGCAATGAGTAAAATAGGCGAGTATATTTTTTCATTTGCTAGTAAATGAATGAAGAAGAGTTAATTACTGAACTAGAAGAGTAAATAATGGCTGTCCTAGTAAACTTATTTTGGTGATCAATGTCACTTATTTGAATTTTCTTTAGAATGCCGTTAGTGTTGCCATAGTCTCATATCCAGCTCACCATTGAATATAAACGTTCTGTACGTCTAGTATAGGTTGTTGATAGTTGACACAACGTTTATAGTTTCAGTTTTCTTCCATACATTTACAAGCAGCGCCTCTAGCGGAAACTATCATAAACTAAAATTGGTAGTATGAGTTATTTCAAATCGTAGTTTTAAAAAACGAAATAAGTTTACGTGTAAATTATAGCTTTTTGGTAGTACGAGTTACATGTTTGACAGATCTTAGGTAGTCAGCTTCAACGAATTCGAAAACTTTCATAGTTGTTGCTCTCACTGAAAATTTGTAGGTGAGAAGCGTTTTTGTTGTTGGTTAGGATCTAGTTAGAATTTAATTTGTGACTATCAGCGATCATATTTTGCGTGGCGAATGGCTGCAGAGGCAGAGGAAACCCTATTAACCACTAGGAACTAACACAAACTTAAGAATGCGGAGTAATGATGGCAGGAATAGTGCTTGTTATTAGAGATAGTTTATATTGGTTCAGTGACTGGACCCAGTAGAGTACTATGTTGGTACTGATCCCGCTTGGACGCTATTTTCAACCAAGTCCAATGCGACTGTGTCGTGAAATCTGCCTTACTGCGTCCAGGCACTGAACCAATGTATATCACCATTAGGGTGCTTACATAGAGATACTGGTTACCTGTATCTACCCGTACCGGTAACCTGCTGTTTATCTTTCAGCGAGTGCGCTAGAGCATTTCACGGTTTTAAATTTCTCAGTGAGCGATACCTAATCAAGTTACCGGTACGGGTAGATTCTTTACGTAAGCACCCTTAGAAATGAAAAATAAATGTTTAAAAATAATCATTTATTACTTATATAGTTATCCATTACATAAATGGCCTAAATCCCCACGAGAGGACGATAGCGTCGCGGCGTTGACTGCCTCGGACGAATCACGCGTCGACGGGTTGTCCTAGGACTCTGCCTTGGTCTCAGTGGGGCAACAAGTATTGGGCTTCTTCCGACGACAGGGCATCTTGGGCTTCGTCCAACGACAGAGCGTCTTGGGCTCCCCACATATGCAGAATAGGTCGTAGGAGATTCACATTCATACACCATGTACGGACATTTATTTATGGCAGTTAACCTGCCGTGGGGTCCATCGGCAGGCTTGTTTAGGTCCCCATTCCTGTAAATAGTACGAATAGATTAGGTCTAGTAAAATATTATTTATTCCTACAATTTTACCTTAAGTTATCGTAAACATAATAAGTATATAGGTAGGTAGGTACTTACCTTTCCATAAAATCTACAATTAGGTACCTACTTCGAATTGCGATGCACTTGTGAGGATCATTCTTAATTTTATAATTTTTATAAATAAAAGCTTGTAAACCAAATTTCAGTTTGTTTTTGTTAAGAGTCATTGACATTGATTGACATATATATTTTGGTTAGAGTCATTGACATATAATATACGAAAATCAAGACGCCAAAATGACATGTGTGTTTGCCCTTTCTTTTTACAAGCGCTAGAAAGAGGTAAAGTATCTAGAGTGAAGTTCGCACAATCTAGTTGTAGCATAAACGATATCGCATGAACTATAATAAAAAAATGTAACTCATACTACCAATTAACTTGGAAACTAATAGTTTGGCGTGCTTACGATTTCTATCAACGTTGACATATATTGCAAGCCCGTACTAGACGCTCTGAAATCGCGCGCCCACATCCCTGTCATTCTAATCTAAACACGTGTCTCCGCAGAGCAAGACGAATCGGCCTTCCAGATTGTCTCATCTGGATACGGAAACTATTTCGACATTCGAATTTTAGAACGAATTTGTCTTTGGAACTGGAGCGAAAGTCCGCTAAATGCGTGGCACCAAATAATATTTGTTGATGATCCAAATAAGCAAAAAGCATCCAATATTTTCTGTTTTAGTTAAGCTTTATGATTTTGTTCAAAAAAATATGTCATGGAAGGAAGTAACTTATTTGTGGCCTTACATAGATAGTATAAAATATTTGTCTTACCTAAGTGCTGTCTGATAGTTACTTACATTTTTCATATACACTTATTTCAATGCTATCGTCGTCGATAAGTTCGTATAATGCGCATTCCACCAATCACAGCGCCGTATTTATGGATAATAGTGACGTTTATCTACGTCGACAACAACCCCGTGTTGCGGCAGCAGTGCTGCAGTGGTAGTGGCGTGGTTGTGACGTGCAGACAGCAGACTTCAGCCCCTCTGATGGTACCGGTAACTCCTATGGCCTTATGCCAAGGAATCTCTTTAGAGTTTGGCGGTACGCTATCGCTTGTATCTTCTTGTTAGATACGTCATATTTTATTGTTTCCCTCCGGCTTTTAAGTTGGCTTCGCTGGTATTGCACGTAGTTTTTTTGTAGCTGTATGCTGCCGGGCACTTGAGGAAATTGAATTAGTTGTGTAAAGCAGACGCGGAGTTGGTTGAAAGCACGATATTTTTACTCAATATTGGTTTAAGGCGCCATAGGGAGCAAAAAAGGTAGTCAGATTGTAGAAAAATAACGAATTAATAAAAGTCGGTTATGCTTCGGAATAGGAAGAGAAATAAAAATGGAAATAAAATATTTTCAAACTTAAAGATTTTTCCAGAGCACGTTTATTTTTATTACCTATGTCAGATTATTATTTAAATTAAGCACAGCAGCTTTTTGTTGATTGATGAAGTTTATAACATAGGTATTCCGAAGAGTATATTTATTTCATCACCATCACACTCAACATTTTTTATTTAATGTCTCTGTAGCTCAATGGGACGAAAACCGTATCCACTGGAGAGGATTTAGGCTGAGGACCAATTTCCACAATTGAATTTGGAAATCATAGAGGTACATATACACTCCCGGGCAATAAAAAAGTTCCACTCACAAAATGCCGACAACAAACGACCCAAATTTTTTCAAACATTTATTATAAAATTTGAACAAAATATTACCATTTTCAGTTGGTAATATCCTAACGCTCTGTTAAATGTACTTAAATGTTGCAGAAGGCGTCATCAAACTAGCCTTTTCCGTTAAGGAGTAATTTGTTGTTTTTCTCAGTGGAACCTTTTCATTGCACGTGAGTGTATTATCTCCTGATTCAGGGGGATCACTAATTTATGACAAAAAGCAACAAGCGCGAGCCACGACTCTCTCTCGTTGTATTAAAAGTACCGATTGCACGACAGCTCTCGTTCCTTCGTTTTTGTCAGTAAGTATAGAGTAACCCTTCTGATCCGCACAAAATAAAGAGCATTGACCCCCACGGACTCAGTATTAAATAACAATTACAAGGCACTTATTACAACGCAGATAAAATCACAACTAGCACAAACATTCATAATTGCGGTACGGCCACCTGCCCCGTAACGTAGTTAGTTGAAACAATGAAATGAAACCGGAAAGTCCATTGGGCCACCCGATAAAAGCTATTAGCCTGCAAAATGAGCATCTCCATTCTCCATCCGCTACCCTTTATACCTATTGGTTCACTTGTTAATGAATAAATTGGATAAAAGCCAAAATTGGTAATTTGGGGGCCGGGTTTGTTGTGATAACTATCTTTGAACTACGGTTCTGTTTTCAGTTGTAATGTACTCGTATTTAGTTTGGTTAATTTAGATAAAATTGTGATTAGTGATATAGGCATGTAGCCGGTAGAAGTTAGGTGAGGAAGGTCGAGGATAGATAGAGAGCCTACGATAGAGGTACAGTACAGTGATGTGGCGCTCTTTGAGAGATACTTGAGAGATATCTTTGTTATTATTATTAGTTTTACAAAACCTTATTTAATAATGTAGTTTATAACTATATCACAGTAGGTAACTTTGTTTCAAGTTTTCAAAAAGTGCCTTATGTATTTTTTTTAAAATTTGTTACTAATCTGTTACTTCACTTAATAATGATTAATGTAGGGAACACACATCTTGTGTCCAGTAATAGAAAACAAACAAAATATGGAGTTTGAGATAAACCGGTTCTAAACCAAAGTTGGCAGTCTTCCAGTCCAGTCCAGCTTAGTTCTCAACTTGACAAAGTTTAAACAAGTTTTCAACTTCAAATAGTTGTTGGAGTTTGTCCTTCCGTCGTTCATAAGCAAATGGTTCCACTCCAATTATTATGTAGTAGACACTGACTTGACGACTGACAAATGGGCGCCGACCAACTTCGCCCCAGTAAGTGTTGTGAGATAAGAGATAAGCTCTACATTTGACAAAGGATACTTTACGAATAATCCTTGCAACCCCCGACCGACAAGTAGGGGTGACACAAGCTTGAAACAGTCATGTTCTGTCAGTTCTGTGCGACATCTAGGGCTTTTTTCAAATAATAATATAATTTTCATCATAATACCCAATATGCTCACACCCATTTATGTATTTCCCGAAGGCATAGTTAAAGGTGACAAAAAGCGACCTATCCGTTTTTATAGTTGTACAGTGTTCACGTGATAGATGGAATTGTCAATTTTGGAATGAGTCAATTTACTTGCTCGTCTAGAATCTAATGTGTAATGCAATGCGACCTTTGGCCAGGAATACCCTAATAATTTCCCCACTGACCAGAAATTAAGAATACACTGCTGCGTGAAGCAAAGCGATTCGAGCAGGAACTTGGGTGGAGGATGGTGGACCGTGGACAAGACCGACGCTGCCAGGCGTACCTAACTCAAAGGTTATCCCTGGCCATACAAAGTGGAAATGCAGCCAGCATCAAAGGTACATTTGGGTGGAATGCAACAGAAGTGCGTCACATTAATTTGTAAAATATTATGTAAATGCGAGTTTTTAATTATTAATTGTTTGTTTGGATATTATTTCTATCTTATTTAGTTCTGCATGTACATATTGCTAATTAATTAGAAAAATAACTTGTGAAAACAAATTAAAACTTCCCAGTAAACTGAATGAGTAGCTAAACTATTAAATTAACCGATTGTTTGCGAAGAGAGCGCGGGTCGGGTTAATATCGAGTGAGTCGAAGCGCAGTTTGCGTATTAGCAGACTGCGGCTAGAGCCGGATCGTGTTTGTAGGAAAAGTTAGCGACTGACAGATGCAGATCACTGAACCAGCTCTGGAGGGGGATTCTGCTATATAAAAGTGTAAAAACAGCTGTCCGCATGCTCTTGTCGCCTATAGGTTGGGTGGAAAAACTGCTTTCAGTGATAAGATGCCGAATACTTTCTTTGTAGAATATTTCCAGGCCAGGATGTTATTATAAGTATTTTATATTATTATATATTTTTTATTTGTAAAATAAATAGATAGTTTAGTATAAGTACTTTAACACATATTGAAGTATATCCTTTAAGTTATGTATATGTCGCAGGCAACTGGTTTAATCTTCTGTTTGATTGAACCACTAGCCCGTTCATTGGATGGCGCTGTTCAGTTGTATGACTAGGCCGAACGTTGATTGTACAAGCGTCACAAAACGTCCAACTAGTTAGCTGACTTAAAATCAGTCAGGTGGTGAATAAAACAAATATGGCGTCTAAAAGCTAACAGCTGACACAAAAAGCACCTATATTGTTAGTTTTTTGCAAATAAATTAGCTTTAAATTACGTTATTTGTGTTAAAATAGTGTGACAACATGGATTTACCTATTATTACGCCGCGGGCGGATAGTTTCAAAGAAAAAAAGTGGCGAAACTGTTTAATTATGAACAACAATATGAAGGAACGTTTATTGTTATTGATTAGTTAATTTGTGAGATAAGAGCTTTGTAACATAGTCTTTTTGTTGACTCCTGTCTGGTGATGTTCACCCTAACCAGACATTACAAAGTTGCTATACTATATCCCATTCAACCACTTCGCTGAATGACGTTCAGTAAAGACGTCGAACGTTACAATCAACGACTTGACGAGTTGTCCTTTAGTCATACAACTGAATAGCGCCATCCAATGAACGGGCTAGTGGTTCAATCAAACAGGAGATTAAACCAGTTGCCTGCGACATATATAGTTAAATTGAATAAAAAAATTTAAATACTTTCTTTGTTCTCGTCAAACTTCTAGAATCCTTATTACACGCTGGGTTATCCCTAGAATTATTAATCCACATGAATCTTACCGGAAAATTGCACATCTCTTAGAATTAAACTTAGAAAGCCACATTGACGACACGCCACTGCTTCGCCATTTGTTTAGCAGACTCGCCCCGCTACAGCGCGGTCGGTTGCTCAGTTGGAAATGTCAACACTGCGAAGAGTCGGATGCAAAGGCTCTGTATGAAACGAAACGATTCAAATTGACAGCGGCAGTTAGTGAAGAAATGTTCCCAACACATGGCATGGGCATGACACGCATATCAAACACAAAAGTAACAAGAAAATGTTTGTGACTGACGGATGGATGAGGAAAAAAAGGGACTGATAAAGTATTTCCACGGGAAAACGTTATGTTAAACTTGCGGAGAAAGGTATTGAAAAAAGCTCAAATGAATTGGTGTTAACTTTTTCAAAGTGGTAAATTATGTGTTGATCTTATGTGTATAAAGAGTGTTAAAATTATAAGTTTGTAGTTAGCTGAAAGGGGGTGACTCAAGGAGTGATTCTTAACTACTTTTCCTGCAACGATGTTTGGAAATTAGCGACCCACTTTCTGTGTGGCGACTGTGGTCGCTAATTTCCAAACCACGACTGTGGTCATGGTGCAAAGTGTGGATCGGCCGCCTAAGATCACACTCGACGGCGCTGTCCTTGATGTCGTGGATCACTTCTGCTACCTCGGTTCAATAACCACATCAGCTCTGACAACTGACAAGGAAATAGACTCTCGGATTGGCAAAGCATCGACCTCATTTGGAAAGCTTTATACTCGCGTATGGAGAAACTCAAAGCTCACCACTCACACCAAAGTCCTTGTATACCAGACTTGCGTCCTAAGTATACTATTGTACGCTTCGGAAACATGGACTACCTATGCTAAACAAGAACGCAAACTTAATGCTTTCCATATGCGTTGCCTAAGATCTATCCTTGGAGTGACGTGGGAGGACAAAATGACAAATCGGAATGTCCTGGAGAAGACGCGTTGCTGCAGTATAACAGCCATCTTAAAGCAACGTCGTCTCCGCTTGCTCGGTCATGTCCACCGAATGGATTCTGGGAGGTTGCCACGCCAAGTGATGCTGGGACAGATCGCTGATACCAAACGACCAGTGGGAAGACCAGCTCTACGCTTTAAAGACTGCTGCAAGCGTGACATGCATAGTTTCGGATTACAGACAGACAGCTGGGAAACACGCGCCGAAATGAGACCTGAATGGCGCCGCGATATTCAAGCAGGCATGGCGAAGCATGATGAAGACTGGCTTGAAAATCTAAAGCAGAAAAGAATTCGCCGTGCTATGCCTCCTCCGTTGGAACCGCGTTTCGTTTGCAACCATTGTGGCAAAAAATGTCGTGCTGCTATTGGACTATACAGCCATCAACGACGGTGCGGCCGTCGTAGCTCATAATCATAACCCACGAGCGCTGCAACAACCATCTATATAGATGCTGTGGCCAATGATGACAATTTTTGCATCATTTTGGAAAAGGGGGTATAACAAAGCTTTCCAACAACAGCTAGTAATTTAATGAAATAATGCATTAGTGCAATAATCCTTATCATTTTCTACGCAGCGGTGTGTGCAACTCATTATAAGTGTAATAAAATTTAATTGAATGTGACCCCGTACTGAAAATTCTGAATATTATGTAGGTATTATGTAAGTACTACAACCAATTTTGGTTCCAAAACGTTCTGTAATATATTTTATTATAATTTACTTCATCTGTTTGAGGAAAAAAGGCAATGTTATATTAGGGACGTGTATAGCACCACGTAAATTATTGAATTAGAGCCTGCTTCTAAGTACATAAAACTAAACTAAAACACTACATATATATCATTGAACTTCAAACAGCTCCTGTTCGTTGCAATCTTTTCAGATTTGAATGTAAACTCGATAAAATACGATACAATCACGACCTCTGTGGCTTTGAAACACCAACGACAGCATATTCCCGTATAACTTACTTTATTTACGGGCCGTCAGCAAGACAGTTGTAGATCCAAGATAAAATATCAATATGCATAAATAAAGAAAACAAATAAACATCACAGCGCCCCAAGCCCAACACCCGACGAACCCAATAACGTATTTGACAGCGCAAGGCATACGAACATCAAATCTCTAACCTCAAAATACAAAAGGCTTTCCGAAACACAAAGTACGAAATACACACGACAGCTTGCATGGAGATCCCTCCTTGTATCCAAGCATTTTACTGCAGTTGTAAACGGGGAGCACAACCCATATAATATTATTTTTATTCGTAACCTCAAAATCAGGTAGCGTTATAAAAGTTTTAGGTGTAGTGGTTTTTTGTGGTACGCCGTTCGGTGCGGTGCTTAGCCAGGGAAATGTTATTTGAATTTAGTAATTGGTTCTTCAGTATGAAAATGGATAGTAAATATTAGTATTCATATTTTCCATATAACTAAAAATAACACTATGAAAGGTAGTGCAGGATGCAATAAGGCTTAATTTACTAACCCTACTTTCCTATTTGGCTTTCTAGATAGAAACATTTACCCTGTGCCTTTTTAAATAACACAAATTAATACACCTACGGTCAGCTGCATAAGTAGCTATACACTTCTGTACCTTGTCAAACTGACAAAGCGTAAATATTTCATTATTATTATTATTATTATTATTATTTCAATTAATTGATAGGCGGTTTCAGATTGACAAGGTACAAAAGTTTATAGCTTCTTCTGCAGCTGACTCTACACTAACCGTCTTTCCTCATAATAAACTCTCACAGTTCTAACTGTAACAGTAATCAGTGCAGTAGATAGCTGTCAGCGAGGGAGTGCGAGTAAGCGAGTCGTGTTCTCGATACAGAAGTATTTGATATCGTCGGCATTATGCCGCCGCCCTCTCCGGTGTTTTATTGCAACATTCCGCCCAGTTTGGTGGGCTGCCAAAATGTTGTGGTAAGACTATAGAAAAATACTGCAAACGAGTGAAAGTCCAGGGAGAAAGGATTTGTAATATTTTGTTTTGTTTTGCAGTGAAAAGTTGTAGTTTTGGCAAAGAGGTCTTTCCCAGTGGTTTCCAATCCGCAACCCAACGGATTCCGTTTCTTTGCTCATTTTTATTTCTTCCTATCTAAAGATTTCTTACTACTTTTTTTTTGGTTGGTTATTTTCCAAGTTAGTAACTTTTTTACTCATAGAACTCTCTGACGCTGATTCGTCTTGTCTTGTCACAACACTGTCCTCCAGCTTGATTGTTTTGGTAGATGTTACGAACCCGAGGATTATTTTGTATCGCATGCGCTACCGACGACCTGGACCGTGTTGTAATCATAAATAGTAGGACTGCTGGAAACTGGCGGCTGGGGCTTGATTGCGCTCTCCATGGGAGATTTTTGCAATAATCACCACGCTGGGCATCGCAGACGCTGCTGAAAGAAGTAAACTAGACAATTATGCGGGCAGGACTAAAGAAAATTAGGAATACAATGTATCTTATGTAGATTTAAGTAAGTTAGTGAATAAATCGCTGTCACTCAACACCAGACACACAATGCAATAAGTATAACCATTTTCTTAGGAGTCTCCGCTCGCTCAGTCCTTCTCATTTTAGTACATACTTTAATAACATTTGCTCCGAATGTTTCGTATAAATTGTCTTAGGAATTTTTTTTATTTATTACGATGTCTCTCCCGACTCTCTTTATCAATCTTCCTTTATTTGGCTGATGGAGAGTGATGTGGCTAATGTGATAAGTGCGGGAATACTATAAAATAAAGGAAGAAAGCTACTCTGCAACCTTGCTCCTAATTTATTCGTTAATATTAGAAACGGAAAGTGGAACGACCATTTTCGTAGATAGATTATAAAAAATTGAAGAAATATGGATTAAACAAAAAAGAGTGTAGGTTATCCGTCACATCGAAGAAAGAACCAAAATATGCGGCTGAAAACTCAAACTTCAGTCACACAGTTGGTTAGCAAGAAAGAAAGAAAAAAGTAGCCTGAACTTTGCAATAGAAGCGATCTCGACCCATGCAAATATCATCCCATAAGACCCTCAGACATCCCCAATCACCCTAACCCCAATCAAACATTCATATGCTGGCCACGACTGCGATTTGCGATGCGCGACAACATATTGTGGGTCTATTATACCACACAAAGCTTCGTCACTCTTCAGCAGTCTTTGTAGCTATGCAGTGTAGGGTTAACAACTTTTTTGTGTTTTAAATGTGTAGATACCAAATTTTTTTATTTTACAAGAGCCGCTGGCAACAAATAATTGATAAATGTTAGTTTGTCTCGGTAAACCATTAACTTTTTCATGGACTTTCAAGTTTTGGCTGTATTTATTTATTTATTTTATAATTGTCGGGTCGCTAACAGCGGTATGTTAACTTATAGTAAATAGTTATCATAGGATCCAATCTTTATCTTAAAATTACGCTAATTCTTGGCTGCATTGAAATCGTGTATAATCTTAATTTTAATTCACTGAAAAGAGCGGTAGCTCGGTGCTTGGCTCACTGCAAAAATAAGCAAATATTTATTGAGAACTTAAACTTTTTTTATTACTATCGGATTGGTTTGGCAACCCTCAACTAAAGTGGGGTTGAGTGCTAACACAATTGGCGGCTGAGTAGCCCAATAGTCAAGCGAAGTAGGTATACCTTATACAGTAGGATTTTGAGAGTAAATATGTTTCAAAACTTTTTCCAGTTTTCTTGGTTGATTCTATCGATTGACGGGTTCTATTACACTAAACTCATTTAGGTTTTATAAAGGGTGACTTTTATCAAACGCTAAACGTATTTAAAATTGTATTCAAATAAAATTTTATAATATACATTTTGTAATATACATTTTGTACTGTCAGATGTTTGACAGGCTGCTAAATACGTTTAACGTTCGGTGAAATTCCCCCTAACAAACGTAAAATAAATACGACTAAACTTTTAAAAAATAAGAAATTGTAATACTGCAGGTGTACCTACCCGAAATACTATTTCTATTACTCATTATTGACAAACCGTATAATTTAATACATAAACTCTAGCAACCATGGCACGGCACTGGGTTAATAAACTCTATCTTATATTTACGTAGTGTTTGACAAGGGAAGGGCAAAGAAATCCATTTTGGAATTTAATCTCGTCCAAAGATATCTACTCTGTGATTTATTGGTCTGCTCTTTTTTCATTTCGAATCCGATTTCCTGGTGCCAGGTCAGTGTTCTGAGAAAAATGGCCGACATTATTTTCCATAGTCCAAGTTTGGAAAAGTCTTCTTGCTTGGAGCAAAATTTTATTGTTGTTATTGTTTGTATATAATATATCACACGTACATCAATTTGTACATAGGGTGGCTTGCACGAAAAATTAAAGCGATTGCTCTCTTGCTCTGACATTATACTGTACAAGCAGGACAGCAATTAATTTATTTGCATTAAAATTGGTGCAAACCACCCTTAACTTTATCTTTCAATGGTTAACTTTACGCTCAGTACAGTACGAAGGAAATTTCTAAAACAGTTCGAAGTTTGAAACCAAGTACCTATGTAGTATTTTTCCCAAAAGGAAATAAAATTTTTAACCCCGACAAAAAAAAACGTGTGTTATAAGTTCAACGTATTTGTGTATGGATCTGTGGTGGTAGCTCCCAAACGGCTGAAGCGATTTTGATTTTATTTTGGTAATGTTGCCCGTGTGTTCTAAAATATATTTATCAAAATCAGCTTAAACTTTCAAAAAATATGATACTTTTAGTACCAATTTCTCCATAGTCGGTTATCTAACCGACCAGGGATGGTTCATCAGTTATACGTCATCTCCATATAAAATTCTTGACAGATATGTCAAAAATCAACCACTAATACCTGGTTATGCTCTAACCGACTATGGAGAAATTGGCACAGTGTTTGAATGTCGGGTGTTTTTAACGTTGGTTAGATTATACCATGGTTATAGCCTACCTAGATCACTTTTCTTCTAAGCGTGTCGATGACAAACACACAGCTTCTAAGAAGTTGGGAATGCTACTCGTGGTTCGGTACAGAAATAGCTGGAGTGTTGGTAGTCCACTCACGCGCCCCCGATCGCTCGTCTCTCAGCGAGCGCTAAGCTAGCCGCTGTCTTTACCATGTGTTAAGGCGAAGTCCTTCTTAGGGTCTTACACTGGACTGTTTGTAAAAATGACAACCATTACTTAAAAACAAACAAAATTCTGATAGATTGACACGTGATTTGACTAATGGTACAGACCACGGATCTAAAAACCGCCCCTTAGAAAGTTACTTAAATTCTTTTAGCACTTCTCTGCCACGAATCAAATTTTGTCTTGGCCTTCGATACATTTGTTTTTATTTTTGATAAAACCCAGATTTTGAAATAGTATGGCACCTATGTTTATTTTTATCAACGAGTGATTTGATTTATTTCATGAATATGCCATATGATGTTATATGCCCATGTATACATTGCCTAGATATAATAACACTTATGGAACTAGGATATGGATGTATTTTTTGCCGGATATTGTCAACGAACTTCCTAACGACCTTCAGAATCTATATATAAATAGCAATATTCATAAGTATAAAGGTAAGATAAAAGACTTTCTTGTTAAAAATAAGACATCTAGGAACTGTAATATATAAGTTAATTGTTAGATACTTAAGTAGGTAATGTAACTCTGTTTCGTTTAAATTAGTTAAGTAATTAGTAACTTTCTGCCAGTAACACTCGCTGCTACAGATAAACCTAGTGGTTTCCGATAGTGGCTAGATAGAATTAAGTAAAAACATGTAATTGGGATAAATAAATGATTTAAAAAAAAAAAACATTTCTGCATAAGTTTATAACTTTTAAACGAATCATCAATAAAACTGATAAACCTATATTTTATTTATAGGTTACCAATACGTACTGTTTCATTAATGTACTACACGCTCCAGGCAACCACATAATATATTGGGATATTTCTGATACCGCAATGAATAAATTACTTTTAATATCATGAATGTAAATTGATGCAATAATGCAATAGTAAACTATAATTTGTTGATGCAGCGGCATGTCGTAATATAATATGTATAACTTTTGAAGTTTTCTTCATAAATTTTCAACATGACAGTACAGTGCTCCAAAATTGATAATGCGCATAGAAATCTTTGACAGATCGGTTGTTTTCGATTATGTGACACATGATATTGACTCTTATTTCTTTCCAACAAGGTGCAAAATGCAAGTGTTTTTTTAAGGCTCTTACGATTTAATGATTCGGGTGTGAAGATCTGCATGTGCATTATTAATTTTGGACAAGTGTATTTTGTTTGGTTAGCTGTTTAAAATGTGTACTTACCTCTTTTAAATTTTACCACTACAGAATGCGAGACGCGGGATTTAAACTGTCACTTTAGTATTAAATGCAACGCTTTGATTGGCGGAACAGGCTACAGAATGACAGGTCGAATCGGTTATGAATACGAATTTATCGCACTCATGCAGTCAGACTTTCGTTAATTCCATATTTTTCAGTATGGAGTGCATGAAAAGAGCCTCCTTGAGTGACGTATCAACTGTACTTACCTTTTAAGCTTCCAGTGCATTCTGGACTGTCAGCGACTGACACGCCATGCACAACATGACTGGCTAATCGTTTCATCGCAGTGACAAACCCTAGTCCAGCTCTAGTGTTTATTACCGACATGCTAAGAAGAAGTTTGTCGACGAGACTTCGCCTTAAGCACAAGCGAAGTAAGTGTGTAACTCGAGGTAAGTTTAAGTTACAGTGAACTTTCTAAACTATCTGAACTAGTTTCCAAAAGATTGATGAGCCTTTGTTAACTTGGCCACTTTGCAATATAATTAAGCCACGGTACAGTGTCGCTACTATAAATAAATTTTATAGAGTCCCCCATAATGAAGGCATACAGATTTGTCTTCATCTAACTGTCCGTGGAAGCTACTTAGTAACTTTTTTCTCAAAGCGTAATCGATGGCTTTATGATTGGATTAAAATAGGGCACCACAGCTTTATTGGGAGCAATGTATTATTCAATTAATGTTTTTATTGTCCCTGCATAATAGGTTTTCATATGTTACTTATGTGAAATGTTAGAAGGTGTATCCTTAATTGAATACGGGACATGTATAACCAAAAAGGTAACACATATCAGGGAGAAGACCTACATTGCATCAACTCGACTGATAAACTACAGAGCCCCCAGTGACTGCGGGTCCCTAAAAATGGATATTTTAGGTCCTTGTCAGAGCCGGCGACAGTGATTGACAAACGATTTAACGAAGGGCGAATGTGAATAGACTTACCTGCTTTTAAATCCAATGATTTCAAGTATTTTTCCTCCCTAAGGGAGATAAATGATTAAGTGAAATTTTGTACGTAATATTATGCTAATGTCACACTGGGTCGAAGATATTTTTTTATAACTACCTACCTACACAAAAATATGATGCAATGTAATTTTTCCAAAATGTCTGTAAATACGTAAATATACCTACTTGTCTTAATACCTTTTCTGAAAAAATAGCTAACTCATAACACTAACTAGTAAGCAAGCTCATTAACAATCGATTACCTATACTAAACAACAATCGATAACTATAATACACAGTCTAAATATTTTATTTCACAGTTGATTCAACGGCTATTCTATATCCATAAGTACAATCTTTAAGTGTCCTTTTAAGTCTAGACATAATGTACTATGGCTAGCCCCATTATCTATATAAAATTTTATGTCTTTCACAGTTGAGTTCTAACTGTAAAAGTCATGAAATAAACATTAAATTCTTCTTAAAGCTCATAAATTAAAGCTCATCTAACAATTGGAGTTTTAAAAAAACCGACTTCAAAAATCACTTGAGATTTAAGGCGTTTAAGAGTTTAATGTACCTATTAATAACTATAATAAAGTTTGTATGTAGGATCGATGCAATATTTTTTATTCATCTATCTTTCACTTATGAATGAGTCAGAAGGAACTATTTGCGTAGGAGACAAACAATCATAGCTTTAATTTTTTACACTTTTTGACAACTACGTCCTAATGTCTACTGTTATTATACGAAACAAAATTATAATTTTAAATACATTCTATTTGCAACTTAGGAACATGGCGTGGGCGTCAACATTGTAGCACCTCCATAGCTATAGCTATAGCTTCTGACACAATGTCAACTTGAGTGTTGGCACAGTGTCAACATCGCCTAACTCAATGTCGTTGAAAACGGCTTCCTTTGTATCAAGCCGGGTTTTTAATGAGAATAAATATAATTTTGGAAGAAAAGCGATCTTATAAGTGTTTTTTTTTAGTAATCATGATCAACATTGGAATTATTAGGTATTAATATCTAAGATGACCGCTCTAACTGGTCTCAATAGTTATCTCCGCATCTAATCTAATATTATTAATCTATCTAATATTTAATCTCGGCTTTACTCATATAACTTCCAGCTAAGTATATAAAAGGGATGTAAGTTCCTAACCATAAAGATAAAACCTACACGACTACAATCTTTCACCGAAGAAAGCCGGTGTCACTTTTTTAAAAACTTTCCCCAAACAGTTCCAGGAAAAAGAGGTCAAAATCTAATCCGTTACTATTTTCTTTTTTCCGAGCATTTTCCTCACCAGCCAGTATTAACAATAGGCCTCATTTCTGATTCTCGCGAGCACAACGGGGCTAATAAATCCTCCTTTGAGTTGCATTGAAAAAGTTCTTTTCAGTGCGAATGCAATAGGAAACGTTCTTCAAGATATGAGTAGACGAGGGATTATCTTGAATATGAATAGAGGTTTACCTGATACAAATAAAATACGTTTAACGTAATGTAAGAGACAAAATAATAATCGTTATTTGAGATTTGTTATCATAAACAAAAATCGTTTGAGGATTAAGTTTAGTTCCTGCCGAGACTTATTGCTTATTTTTTTCTTAATCTAGGGCACTAACTTTACAACTTAACTTTATTTCCGGAAAATTTACAATTTAGTAGACCAAAATGAATAGTAAATTACCGCAGAGTAAATTTACGTAGATCTAGTTTAGATTATTTCAAATTTATACGACCGTATAAACGCCAATATAAATTGAGTTTCTACAAAGTAAGACTACATAAAGGTGTGGTAACCGATCAAGCTTTTCTAAAACGGCGTTTATATTTGTAAAAAGAAAATAACTAATCGGCTATCTGCCGTTAAAAAAATCGTCACATTAAATTTAATCTTGTAAGAATATTAAAGGCATTTTTACCGCATATATAATAATATAATATTATGTATGTATTTGTTACAGAACTTTACGTAGGTCTTTGGAGTTTCTGAGAGACTGCATCATGCATTACTATGCATACGATGCATTAAATAAATACGGACATATCCTATGACTTCAGTTAACAAAAAATACCAAGTAGTGGTTTGTTATTTAAATTTTTATACAAAGTTTTTTTTTGTTATAGAGTGAAACCTGGATCAGTGAGATTCCAATGGACCAACATTTTTGTCCCACTTATAGAGGTATTCCACTAAGACAGTGTCTCAGATATCCAGGTTTTAATAATATAAATTTCATTTAGAGAGCGTCTCATAGTAGATGCGATTACACAAACAGGAATATTACATGTAGTCCCAGTTAGAGAGGTTATGAATGTATGTATCTCAGTTACAGAGGTAAATAAATTTAAAGTTTTATTTCAATACTTTACAAGAGTTCATTAAAACATAGTTATTGTCTCAGCTATAGAGGTAAATAGCTTTCTCAATTATAGAGGTAATATTACCATTCAAATACCTATATCATAACAGGGGTAATCAAGTGCCGGGACCTCAGCACAAGACCCAGACATGGAGCTTTCCCACTTATCCAGGTCCTACTTATCCAGGTTTTACTGTATAATAAATATTTATATTTAACAACTAAACAGCCGCTGTAGTATTGAGGATTTACCTGATTACAAATCATAAATGAATAATTATAACTTCGATCACGTTTGCTGCTAAGTAACTGTAGAAAGCTACAAGCTAAAGTGAATCCAAGCGAGGCCTGAAGCGAGGGTTCAGAAGCTAAATGTCTACAACTATAAATTGCAAAGTAGCTGGCGTATGAAATTGAATTTAGCAAACTCAGTGCCAAAATTGTGTCATTTTTTAAACCAGTTAGTGTTCCTCAAAAAGTTTGTGTAAAAACTAGACCGTTTAAACGTTATGATCACTTCCATCCTGTAAATTTCAGTTTCTTGTCACTTTTTTGTAATGGGTTTTTCAAAAAGTTTTCTACGAAAGCAATTTTCAAGAAAATGTTCTGCTTATAATTTTGAATTGTTCGTAAATCCTCGTTTATTACTTACTTATTAAGTTATTACCTCGACCCCTTGTTCAATTAATTAATTTTCCTTAATAATGAAAGCCACGACTTCACACGACGATCCCTTTGTGACACAAAATTAATTGCAGTACACACAATTTACAAATATTAATTATTTTTGACATCTTGTACGATACGTGTATTAGGCTGCCTGTCCACCAGACTGGTGCGGGCTAGCTACCTCGATACATAAATATATACAGGGTGTTGCAAATTGTGATATTCTAAGCCGAAAAGGGGTGACTCGGGGGGTCATCTTAAACAACTTTAGTTCTACGACTTTTTAGAAATTCGCGAACCCCGACCCTTTATTATTATAATCTTATAGATAATGTAATATAGAAACATTTATAATTTTCATGAGAAATATCGCAAGAAGAAAACGTGACTTAACTAATAAAATATCCAAGCAAATTGCAGAAAGGACCCACTTTAGGGAAGAGTTTACGATGCAACGTAAAAAGTTACGCCACGTCTTGTAACATCTGAATTTTACTGAACCTTCACAAATATAATATTATATTTAAAATATATTATAAAATCATATTTTTTGTTGCATTTTAAGGGTCACTTTTACCAAACGCTAAACAAATAAAATTTTGAATACATTTTGTAATAACTGACACACGTTTGACAGGCAACTAAATACGTGTAGCGTTTGGTGAAATTCCACCTAAGAATTCAAAAATAGTACAGTTAAATACCTTATTTTTGTTCAAGTTTTGATATTTTAATTAGATACACGTTGTAGGTGTAAAATATCAAATATACTTATACATGTTTAAACATGAAACCCCGACAAATCTGAACACTACGGCCGCTTAATTTCAAAACCCTCCATAACATTACCAGTTCGCCCAAAAGTTACCGACCGTGTCTAAAAACAATTTTAATTTTACCCACACACAAAAAGCTGTCTAATTTCAGAAGGAAAGTTTGTGTAACACAGTGCGGTTCAATCCGTTCTACCATTCCGCCTCACCTGAGGTGCAATATCGAAACACTCTGTATAGCGCGGCTCTAGCACCCCCTGTATACCGGCTGGGATTTTATCAGTGGTCGTACTGAAAGCAGTGAGTCATATATAAATGAGAAATGCTAACAAAAAAGTACATAAGGCTAATTTTACTATGAAAAAAAAGGTTTATTTACAGGATGGTGTTTGTACGTACCCATATAGGTGTCAATTCTGAAGACACAAAATTTTATTTTGCTGGGTATGTCAAACTGAAAATGTTAACACTCGTAGGGTAACTTGCACCAAACATTTAATCAAAATTTAATCTATTGCTCACAGCAATATACATTATAGATTTAAATATGTGTAAATATTTGGTGCAAGCCACCCGAATTATAAACAAGCAATTTAAGGTTTTAACAGCACAAAAAATTTAATTTGTGCCTTCAGAATCAACATCATTGACTCACTTATAACTGTCTATCACTGATAAGTTTCTACCCTGTATAATCTGTATTCGAGTGGGAAGAGTACAGAACCCACTCAAATATGCCGAAAATTTCATTTCACAATCATGCAACGGCAGATGAGTTTTCAATTTTATCACATCCGTGTCTGTGACAAGTTAAAATGTATAAGGGACATTGTTTTATGATCCAGTAAGTAGTATTTGTAGTAATGAAGATAAAAATTGCTGCTAAATTTTATATGATTTTATATTATTAATTAGGTAGTGCATCTGAGCTATATCATTCTGAATATTTCCTATTTAAATCTGGCCCTACGACGTAGTAACCTAAAGAACGGGTTTTACGGTCCACAGCTTTATTAAAAATCCAGTGAAAGACTGAATTTAAAAAAGAAAAACTTAATGTGAGCCTCAAGACTTAATTAAAACTCTTGATTGTTACTGCTTGGTACAGTTTTTGTATTATAACTTATAACAGTTAGGTATTTTATGAAAAATTGATTTTAGCCGACACAAATGAGAGAGGTCTAAATGTGAAAAGACAGTTTCGTTCATCATCAGCCCGTAATGGTCCACTGCTGAACATTGGCCTCTCACAAGCACCACCATAACACACTGAAATTCAAATTCAAATTCATTTATTGCAAGACAAGTCACATTGTGTAATTAGGTGGTAATGAGTTCATTAGTTACAAATGTGATACTCTGTAAGGGCGCAGCAACCAGAGGGGCTTAAAGGGGCACTGTCTTCGGTCTTCCTCATCTATCCTCAGCCAGCTGGTTAGAAACTTTGAATGTGTTATTTATCTCTATAATTAGTCATCTAATATTTTATTTTTAATTGTGGTCGGACGTGTAAATCAGAAAAAAAATAATGTTCTTAAGGTGGAATTTTACCAAACGCTAAACGTTTTTATGTAGTATCCTGTCAAACGTCTGTCAGTTAGCACAAAATGTATTTAAATACAAATTCAAATACGTTTAGCGTTTGGTAAAAGTGACCTTTAAATATTAGATCCAAGTTCTTAAGGCTGTCACTCAAGCCAGAAGAAAATCAGAATCTGTCAAATCTAGTGAGGGGAGGTTGAGGTATGCGGGGCGTTCTACGGACAATGACATGAAATTTCAACATAGTACTCGAAAACATAAAAGTGAAGACATGCCACTTTGTTAAAAATATACTAAGTACTAATCTTCGAAGTGGAACTTCGATGGTACTAATATCCTATTGTTTTGTACGTGATACGAGAACATTTATTTTTAATTGAAAGTACTTTTAATATTTAATATACTTACTTACCTACCTAATCAATTATATGTAAGTATAGCTGACATGGGAGCTGAGTTTAAATTGTACAGGGCCTCTGTAGTGTGCATTGTTAATCGTCTAGCAATTAATAAAAGTGCAGTTAAAACAAATAATCAACATATTATTATAATTCAAGCGTATGATACAGTCCCGCTTCGCTTCATTCTGAACAACTTTACTTCTACGACTTTTGGAAAAAAAAAAAAAAAAACATGTCAAGAATATTTTATTGCTGTCAAAGTACAAACGTACCTAACAAAATACATATCAAAATCATAAATGTATGTAGTATACAAGAAAATAAAGCGTGTTAGTGAGATAATTAAGTAATACCATCAATAAAAAATTATTATTATTATTAATTATTTCTATGCTCGGATTCCTTATTCCAAGGAAAAACTAATTTCGCAACACACCCCCTCGCGGCAACGCGCGGCGCGCGCTAAAATGAAAAAAAAAACACTTATTGCACCTATGGTTTATAATTTTAAAATTTTCATCACTAATACCTATTTGTTTTCGAAAATAATTCTTTAAAACTGGATATTTTCCTTTGTAAATTAAAAGTACTTAATTAAGATAGTATAAATTATAGTTTTTTGTCTTATTTCAAAGTATATTCTGTAAATATTTTTTTTCTTATTGAGTTAGTTTAGTTTGTGTTTATTAGGTCCCTAAGTACTAATTGTAAATAAAAAAATACAAGAACAAAATATAAAATGCCAAAACGCAAAAGTAAAACAAGAATGAAGCAAGGAAAACAATTGTAAGTACATCTTCTCTCTTTGTATCAGTTACGGTTTTTGTCAGTTAAGTTTTTCAATCATCAGCCCGTAATCGACCACTGCTGGGCATAGGCCTTTCCCAAGGAGCGCCACAACAGCCAGTCCTCGGCCATCCTCACCCAGCCACTACCGGCCAGCGAGCCGGAGGGCGACCCACGCTACGTTTGCCTGTTCCTCCGTGATTATGATGATCGGTGAAACTGATGATGAAGTCCAGAGTTTACCTCTGAGATATAGTAATTAAAGGCAAATATAACATCAAAAGACAAATATAATGTTAGTGACGTCCTCCATTTAATTAATTTTATTATTTTAAGGATGGAGAAAAAACATGGCTGCCCATCTACTGTGGCGGTAGCGCCTCGCCAATCAGAAGATGAAAATGATGAGTATGTTACTACTTATTTTATGTTTAGGTCGCAAACCATGCATTATGTATTTTGACGTTCTCAAGTTGGTAGATAGCCCAGGTACCCACTTAGGTAGGTTACCGACATCAAAATTCATACTGTTGACCTACAACTCAGTATGAACTTTGAAACTAATATAAACTTACTTACTATAAATATAGAAAAAAAAGCGATTCAATTTTTCGTAGCGTGTCGGTGAAAAACACTACAGCTGGACTTGGGTTCTTCACGGTGGTTACTGGTTAGGTAAATTGTTACTTAATCCAGTCTGATTATCTGTCACCCTATTAGTCGCTGACTGCGACAAGGTTATAATAAAATGTGTTTGACATTACTTCAAAAATACATATAACTTTAATAAAATTCTGACAAATAAGTGATAGACGCGTCTTGTACTCGTATATAGGGCCACAAACTTATCTGTTCCGGTGACAGTTCATGTAAATCTCTTATATTTCTTATTTCTATAAGATTTAAAGTTTGCCCATAGTGCTAATTTGCCCTTGCGGTTTTAATAAATCCTTCTAATCTATATCAATATACAATTAATTGGTCAGTAATGAGAAATAGATAAATTTAGTTCGCTCTCACCGGAACAGATACATTTGTGTCACTGTACATACCTATATGCAATGATTTATGGCAAGAGACTTTTTTTTATTTTTACTTTACCTATTTCTCTAACAAGAAGATAAGCATGTGCAATAAATAAGAGTAAGCAATTATTTTAGGACAAAAAAGAACATCTTTCGTAATTTTTGACAGATACAAACAGCATTTTTTATGGCAAACATTGAATATTTTATTTCATTTTAAGGTCGAAGAGGAGATTTATTCAAATTACAGCAACGTGTTCAACCTTTCCATCAAAGCACGAAGAGCATGAAAATGTTAAGTGAGTATTAAAAACGCGTAAGTTATAAATTTATTTACATACCTAATTATCAATAAACTAGCTGCCTTAAAAAGTTATCCCGTGGGAATTCCGCGATAAAAAGTATCCTATGTGTTAATCCAGGGTGTCAGCTAACTCCATACCAAATTTCATTTAAATCGGTTAAGCCGTTTCGACGTGAAGAAGTAACAAACATACACACATACGTACGTACACACACACATACTCACCAACTTTCGCCAAATAATATTAGTAGGATTATCTAACAATTTATCATGGAGGCATTTTTCACAGGCATTCGAAGTCACCGAGTCAATTATTAGAACGCTCTACAAATGAAGAAAATAATATGTTACTGGTAAAAAAAATATTTTTATGATTTTAAATGTTGTAGGTACAACAGGGTGTTGCAAAAGTGTCATTCTTAACAAAGTTTTGTTCTACGTAATTTGTAAATAAGTGAAATACAAAATAACTCTTAATGAAAAAAGCTACGTGACCAACAAAGTTTGTATGGAAACGCACCTTTTTCCGTTAATTTCAATATTGTTATGACTGACCCCCAAACTCATTTGGGCTTACTATATTTATATTTCTGAAACGCTGTATAAGTGTAATATATCAACCATGATGCCGAAACTACATGTGCAGCATGGTATATCTAAGCCCGAAACTAAAATCAGAATTTGGAAATTCACAAAAAAAACGTGACCAACAAAGTTTCTATGAAAATTTAATATTTTTTTTCGCGAATTTTGGAATTCTGATTTCAGTTTCGGGCTTAGATATACCATGCTGCACATGTAGGTTTCGGCTTAGTATACCCTTTTTGCAACACCTTGTATACTGCATTCATTCATATTTGGCACAAAAGGTAAACAATCTTTGTGTATATTTTTAACTGACTGAATGGCGTAGTGGTTAGTGACCCTGACTACTGAGCCGAAGGTCCCGGGTTCGATTCCCGGCTGGGGCAGATATTTGTTTAAACACAGATATTTGTTCTCGGGTCTTGGATGTGCCCGTAAAATGGCAATAAGCTCGCCCCCTATTACATTGGGACTTAAAACAACACTGGCGAAAAGTGGGTGCAGCAATGCACCTCTGCCTACCCCGTATGGGCGTACATTAGTACAAGGCGTTAGTGTATGTTTTTTTTTTTTTATGAAAAATAAATTACCCCACCCTACATTACCTATCCCTACCCTACTCTACCCTGCTCTACTATACTCTACCGTACTCTACCCTACTCTACCTAACCCTACCTTTCCCTACCTTACCCTACCTTACCCTACCTTACCCTACCTTACCCTACCTTACCCTACCTTACCCTACCTTACCCTACCTTACCCTACCTTACCCTACCTTACCCTACCTTACCCTACCTTACCCTACCTTACCCTACCTTACCCTACCTTACCCTACCTTACCCTACCTTACCCTACCTTACCCTACCTTACCCTACCTTACCCTACCTTACACTACCTTACCCTACCTTACCCTACCTTACCCTACCTTACCCTACCTCACCCTACCTTACCCTACCTTACCCTACCTTACCCTACCTTACCCTACCTTACCCTACCTTACCCTACCTTACCCTACCTTACCCTACCTTACCCTACCTTACCCTACCTTACCCTACCTTACCCTACCTTACCCTATCTTACCCTATCTCACCCTATCTCACCCTACCTTACTTGCTTGTTTTCATTGGTTTTCAAGTTTTGTTTTAAATATTTAAAAAAGACACACAAGATGTTTAATTTTCGTGCCAAGTATGAATGAATGCAGTTCAATTACCTATCTAATATAAATTTTGCTATTTATCCTTGACAATAATTTTACTACATTGTGTACCAAAGTACCAATATATCAAACGTCACATATTATAATAGCAACATTTTTTTATTGCAGAATTGTGAAGAAGACGACTTGGATGAAGAACTTGTAATTGAAAAAGAAATAACGGAAAAAATTAAAACACCTACAGGGAAGCGAATTATGGATATCGGCTTCTTTTTTGAGCAACTTAAGACTATTGGTAGTCATGGGGCAATGAACTGTGGAATTGAATCCCTAGACCTAATAGGAGAAAAACGAATTGGATTCCACTCTAAATTTACTTTTCAATGCAAAATGTGCAATCAAAAATTTTGCATAGAAAATGTTTTAAACCAGTTCGACATTAACGTTGCTGCGGTGGCAGGCACTGTAAGCATCGGTTGTGGCTTTTCTCAACTAGAAGAATTTTCTTCAGCTTTAGATTTGCCCCCACTGTCGCAACAAATATACCAAAAGTACCATGACGTTGTTTCTAACAACTGGGAAAAGGAACTGGCTATATCCATGGCTGAAGCTGCTGCAGAAGAAAAGGCAATAGCCATTAAAGAAGGAAAGGTCAATAAAGATGGCATACCGCTTATTGATGTCATAACTGATGGATGCTGGAGTAAGCGGTCTTATAAGAAAAATTATTCTGCACTATCAGGAGCAGCTGCTATTATAGGAAAAAACACTGGAAAAATTTTGTTTCTTGGTGTGAAAATAAATATTGTAGCATATGCGTCACGGATGAGAAAAATCAAGTTGTCAGACCACACCAGTGCTACAAAAATTACACAGGCACTTCAACTGGTATGGAATCGACTATTATTGTTGAGGGTTTCAAGTCGTCCTTAGACATGTATGGTCTTATTTACGCTCGTATTATTTCCGATGGAGATTCAAGCACATATTCGAAAATTCTTGAAGCCAGACCTTATACGAATAATACGGTAGAGAAAATAGAATGCCGAAATCATCTGCTTCGGAATTTTTGTAACAAACTCGTAGCCTTGGCCACTGATACAAAATTCCCTCTTAAATACAGGAAGTGTCTTAATAAGAAAAGAATAATGTGGATGAGATCGGCCGTTTGTAAGTGCATTTCTTATTATACGACATGCAAGGAAAATGTAGATTTCTGCACTAACAAATTGTTTGATGACATTCAAACTATTCACTTGCATGTGTTTGGAAACCATGCAAAGTGTAAAAATCATTTTTGCCAAGCCAAAGATGATGGTAAAGATGTGCCATCCGACTTTTATACCAGCTCATTATGGCAAAAAATTTGTTTTATTGTCAACAGTTTGGCAGGGCATTCCCGCAGCTTAGCCCAAAATGTGGACAGCAATATAGTAGAAAGCTTCCACAGTGTTATTGCTAAATTTGTCGGAGGGAAACGAGTTAACTTTTGCACGCGCCGAGGATACCTAACTCGTTGTACTGCATCAGCGATTTCGTTCAACACAAAACGAAATCCAGTAAATGTAATGATGGAAAAAATTAACAAAAATCATCCACAGGGACGTCTACAATCCCTTGAAACAACAAGGAAAAGACGAAAAATGATGAGAAAAAAAGTCGATAAAAAACGACGATTTCAAACGATTTGCAAGATAGAAGAGAGTAAAAATTATGGGGAAAATAGTGTGAGACCAGACGTACCCGAAGATATGCTTGATGATATGAAATCGAATTTCTTGGAAAGCATACAAAAGTCACAGGAGCAAAGACATGAGATTGAACAAAAAACCATTTTACAAAGTAGTTCTGGAGAATGGCTTGAACTTCGACGCACGATGCTCACAGCATCAAATTTCGGAAAAATTTGCAAAATGAGACCAGAAACTAGTTGCGCTAACACAGTAAAACAGCTACTATATAAGGGATCTGTTCAAGCGGAACCACTCCAACATGGAAAAGAGCATGAACAAATGGCCCTTGCACAATTGTCCAAACAAGAAGGCATAGATATCAAACCATGCGGACTCTTTATTGATTCAGAAGTACCATATTTAGGGGCAACACCTGACGGAATAAGTGGCGAAGATATGGTTGTAGAAGTTAAGTGTCCCATAACCGCCTATAGAATAGGTCTAGAAGAGGCCATAAAGGAAAAGAAAGTTAACTTCTGGGTTACAGATAAAGATGGAAATTTAGGGATTAACTTGAGCCACAATTGGTATTACCAAATTCAAGGCCAACTACACGTTACAAAAAGAAAAAAATGTCTATTTGGAGTTTGGTTTAATGAACACAAACCCTTAAAAACGGAATGGATAAATGTTGACCATGATTTTTTCGAAAAAAAAATGAAAACAAAGTTGTGCAATTTTTATTTAAATTGTATAATACCGGAACTTTTAGATCCTCGACACACAAGAAACTTAGAAATAAGAAACCCTAAGTATATTGAAGATGCAATTGAAAAAGCCGCAAAAAAAAAGGTTAAGACCGATAAATAAGCTTAAAGGATATGGAAATAATTGTAAACAAACAAAAAACCCGACTGCACGCTAAAAAGATGAAAACAAGCCCTAATGTTAATGGAAAGTATCGCAGGCGGGGACCAGCAGAGAGTTCACCTTTTAGCTGAATGTTACTTAGATAGACCAGGTAGATGCCTTGTGTTGTGGTCAAGTTGGTCCCCGCCTGTGATACTTTCCATTAACATTAGGGCTTGTTTTCATCTTTTTAGCGTGCAGTCGGGTTTTTTGTTTGTTTACAATTATATTTTTTTATTTATAACTTTTTAGTTGTTTTTATTTTATGTCAGTAGTCGGATTTTAGTTTGTGAACATTTTTTATTTCAATAATTTTGGTGTTGTGATTTAAATACCTACAATATGCATATTTTTGTAATGTGCTAATCAAGCCCTTTCATTTGATACCACACAAGGCATAGTTGGATTTTTTTTCTTTTTCGATCATCACTTTATGTCCTCTAGAGGGCGCTATATACATTTTAATGTAACGTCACATAACCTATAACCATCGCGCAATCAATACGCTTCTAACGATACCTCATACATCAAAATCTATCAAGTCGTTTAGGCTACAGGAGGGAACAAAGAAACACACAAACATACATACATACAAACATACAATCGAAAAACATTACCCTCCTCCTTCGGCAGTCGGGTAAATACAGATAACGCATTTGACTTGAAGGAGACTTTATTTATTTACTTATACAATTTATTTTTTACTTATTTGAAATTTAATTATACCATTTTCTATTTCTTTCCTAATTGTTAATGCCTTTTTTGTCGCTAACAGTTCAAGAGTTTTTTTGTTCATTATATTTACATATTGAAGGGGTTCTGCTTGTATGGATAGCTAGATTTTTTTATTAATTGCTTGCCCTAAGTTGCACTTAAGCATTTTTTTGCAAAGCTTGTTTAATCGTTTTGTTTTTTATATAATATTTTTTTCTTAAATTTTTAGCAGTAGTAAATAATTTTTCAACATCCTGTATTGTACAGAGTACTTACCAGGTCTTAAAATAAAAGTTTGACAAAATTTCATTTTTTTTCTTATACAATACATTTTGTATTTCAGATATATTACGTATGTACTTACTTACTTTTCAACACCCTGTATTGTTTAGCACACACAAACATTTAAGTAAAATAAACTTCAATTATTTGCATTAACCGATAACACCTATACCTACATAATTAAATTGCAATTATCCAATAAAAGTTTGACATTACATAGTTCAGTGCATTTTTTATTTAAAATATACCTATATTAATATCAACAGAAAATTTACTCCTAAGCACGAAGCGATAATGATCACCGTGGTATGAAGGGGTCGCGGCAGCCGGGGCGAACGCGACCTAACCTCCTTTGAATATTACGTACGTAGATATAGCCCTCAGAATATTAACAGGCTCGCGCTTTGGTATACTGCATTGACCTCATAGATCTTATTCGGAGAAGCTAATAAGTGTCATTGTCATTATCAATATTGCTCACCTTTATCTATGCATCTGTAACTCTATAGTAAAAAATGTAAACAAATCCAAAAGCCGAAATGTTTTCTAAGAATTTTCGGCTTTTCTCCATCTAAAATGACCAGAAAATATACTTTTCATAGCAAATGCATATGTATTATAATATTTGTAGTCATCATTTGTTGATTTAATCAGTTTTTGTGAAATATTTGATAAATAATAAAATGGCGTGGGTATCGCTCCTAACAGGCCGCCACCAGGGCGACCATGGGCTTTTCAGCTAATACAAAATGTCACTCTTATTTTTCAAGCTCTAATTTTTTGTTTGTGGGCACATCTATAGATGGCGCTGTAATGAGAATTATAATAATGATAATTGAGTCCAAATAATATCTGGCAACATTATTTTACTATTATTTATTTTTAATACTGGTAATTATTAAAACTCCGGCAATGGTACGTTTCTTTACAGTCAAAATATTACGTCAAATTCAACTGCTATAATAGTTATAAAATATTTTAGTATCTAGTCATTCACGAAAATTTAATAAAATAAAACATTACATATATATTTATATTACTAATACTGACATCAATATTTTTAAAAAATATAGAATTTGCATACTACAAAATATTTCAGTGTGTATATGTCATTCACGCAATGTGTGCATAATACGGAACGTTATTTGTTATTACGGCCGCCATAATACAAATAACTTTTTCGGATGCCTCCTCACCTTCTGACCTTTGCGAGTACTATAATTGACCTTGATTTGCCTTTTGATTTGGATTTTGTACTATGGCGTCGAAACATAAGTGTTTTATTCCTGGTTGTGACCAGAATAAAAAACGTAAGTACCTATATTCACTAATTAATGTTCCTACTTTGGACGAGTGTTGTGTCTACCGTAGTAAAATTAAGTTTGATGTAATCTAGCTGAAGGATTGGTGCTTAGTGGCGGCTTATCAAGCTATGTACAACTCGGATGCCAAAAGAATGGACCTGATACCGTATTCATAGCAACTCAGCGATACCGTAATGGATCGCGTTCGTAGTTCATCGACGCTCAAGCGAAACCAAGAGTAGAAACCAGTATCCCGCGCGGCATTAAACTATGAACTCCATATCATTGGTACAGGCCAGGATTTGAACCCACAGCCTCCCGATTGAGAGGACGAGGCCTTATCCATTACGCCACCACGGCTCTCCGTCATGCTGGTTAAATATAAATGTTTTTATTGCAGGTGAAACCACCAGTACCTTACATAGGTTCCCCAATCCTAATAAGGATGCTGGAAGATTCAGAAAATGGACCAATGCTATTGGTGGAATGTTATGTGTGGAGTATTATAAAAAAAGAAATAAATGTCGAAAACCTTATCCTGATGTATTAATTTATCCCCGTTATTTTATTCACGTAGGTATTTAATAGATACAAATAGCTAGAAATAAATCAAAATACCTATGTATTACCATTAGTGCTATATATACATATATGAAATTTAGTTCCTGGGCACATCTACAGCTGGCGCTGATATCATCGTGTGACTGATAGCTCTATTCTCAGAATAATTAATGTACTCTGTGAGGGCGACGACTGAAGAAATCTGAAATCTGTCACGGTTTCATCATTTTTAAACCGGAATTTATTAGTTTTTTGTAAAAAAAGTTGACTTCTGGTCCATTAAATCCAACTCTTTAAGGTAACTTTGTAAAGAATTTAATTACCTACACATACATGTAAGATTCCATGAAAATGAGCTCTCTGATTTCGAGGGTTTTTTCATAATAAGTCGAAAAATGGCAAAAGACATGGTGTGTTTGCAATTTTTTTTAACATACTTATTATAATCCTGCACCAATTTCTAAGCAACTAACATGTTCAGTATACCCTCTGCTACAATATATATTTTTATCAATGTGATAGAAGCTACCGTTTTTCCAATCTAATCAAGTATATCAAGCCGACTTTAGCATTTTAGCTTTAGGGATCCTCTTAAGGATAAGATTCATGTTCTTAATGAAATAAAAAAAGATAGGTAAGGATGTCTGTTTTGGGAAAACTTCCTCCTTGAAATCATGACGGAAATAAAACGCTTCATTATTAACGTTCGAAGGTAACTTGGCAAACTAGATACTTAACTAAGTATATTCTGCAAATAATAATTTTATATTCCCCCTCGGTTCTTACTCTCGTCCATAGAAATGCTTGTTCTATTGCATGTTATTATAAAAGAATACCTTCTAGTTATGAATAACGTCTGTTCTAATGTCCTATATAGGTACCTAGGTTTATTAATTGAAATTATGATGAATATCCATAGATCTGGACACACATTTTGCTTATTCTATAATAGTAACAAGGTTCAATTATAATTATATAACATATTTTATATTTTTTATTATATTTTATATATAACATAATATAGTTTATTTCAAGGTTATATAAAGCGTAAAACTTGAATGCAATTTATTGAAGAAAAAATACATTGAAAGCTTATTAAATAATTTTGTTAACTTCGCTAAACTCTACCACTGGAATTTTCTTATTTTAAGTTAAATTATACTTCATAATTAATAAGCCCGATTACAGAGATGTTCGAGATATACTATATACTTACCTACCTTGTTCTGAGAACAGACATGGCTTCTATAAGTATAACCTAAGGACACATGAATTCGTTGAAGTTGCAGTATTACATCTTTATGGAAGTAATTTTCTAACTCTCAGCTCAGATCACGTCTTAAACATTATTTTTACCAACCGTAATCGTAACCTAGAAACACTTTTCCCCAAATCGTTGATTGAACCATCAAGGACGCAGCATTTATTTTATGACGGTACGAAGTACAAAATCGAATATGTTCCATCCCTATATTTAACTTACACATCAGGACCTATAAAAACGGCCTATTGGGTTTACATTTCGACATCATATTCTGGGGTTTACGTGCTGAATAATTCACAAGATACCCAGGAAAGAAGGCGCAGAAAGGGTACAACCTTATGAGGTTTGATGGTTGAAGACTTCCGTTTTGAGTGTTTGACGATTGGCACTTTACTGGATGTAAATATGAAATTCGACAAAAAACTATTTAACCTTATAAATTTTAAGAGTCTAATTTAATATCCGAAAGATGTCTTGCAACATTTTTGTTGGATCTTTTCAATACCTTTTGTAGTTCTAGGCCTTTATTTCCAAGCCATAAATTACCAATTAGAATAGCCAGCAAGAAGAATAGAGCTAATGAGAAATAGCCGAGTTTTTCTTTGCGTTCAAACGTAGCGGGAAAACTTGTCAGTACAGTTAACAAAAAAGTTTGGCTAATGATAGAATGTGAACAGTGTTAAACTGATATATAGTGGTGCTGGTGGTACTGTTACCAAAATAGCCATATAACAATTGACAGCTTTTCCAAATGAAATAATATAAAACTGTGTAAACCTGTTTTTGCTAAACGTGTAGGACATATCCACATAGGTAAGTCAGTGATTGGCCAAAACTGACCTTCGAAAATCATGGTTGTTTACAAAGACAGACCACGCGTGACAAAACTGCTAAAATAAGTCTGCAAAATCAAAGAGATGAAAAAAAAGCTGTAAGCAGCTTTTTAAACACGATCATATTATTTTTCTTTACTAGCACTGGTCCAAAGCCTTGGCGGAAACAATAAATTTCCTACTTTTACATGAAACGAAGTAAGTAGTAAGGAAGTAATCCATACAGTAGCGATTAATAAAACGATGCAAGTGGTTGGAAAACATGTACTAAGTATAGAGCAATAAATTTTCATTTTAGCCCTATTAACTCAGTTTTGTTCATAGCCCAAATGTATTGAAACCGGCAGAATAATAACGGCCTCGCTTATGAAACCGACACATTGTTGCGGTGGAAAATAAGATATTGTAAGTTTAACGTTGCTGTGTATTTGTGTGTCTGGGTAGCGGTGGCTAAACCTATTTTCGATTTGTTTAAGTCATAGGTATTGTTACCTCGAGTGTTCTTAGCCATATTTTATGAAAATCGGCTAAGCCGTTCAAAAGTTATGCCACTTTAGTATAGTGTTGAATGTCGGGGGTTTTTATCGATACTTAGATTATTTTTACCAAAACCCTCAAATATGGGTCTTTGTCTCTTCCATGGACAATATTTATGGCGTCCATTAGACGCTGCAAGCGCCACGGAGTCTGGTTGAGGTATTGTCCGGGCTATATAATGTGTGTGTCGTAAGTAATGTACTGTTAAATACAGATTTGTCAAGCAAATTCGGCAGTTATTGCATGGACATAAGGTTCAAGTGGGCATAAAAATCAGGCATGTGTTAAAGTAATGTTATGGCTCCAAAAGCTTACGTTATACAGTAAATGTACTTAATTCAGCTTTTTTGTGGATATCTTGGTGTCGTACAAGCCCTGTGGTTTAACTCGGTAGTTGATTCAAAAACTTACTAAAATTAAAATATACCTACATAACTGAAAATATGTATTTATTAACTATTTTACAAAACTAGTGAGTCTCGTGATCATACTTTCATCGAGTGTGTGGTGAAGACAATATGAAGTTTTTTGGAGTCAAAAGTAGCTTTTGTATAGTTTTTTGTGTTGCTTTATCTCATTGAGGCATGCTCAAAATAAAGACATGGATGTCACGTATAACTTTTCAGTTATTTAATTTTATGACATGGCAATTATCTGAAAGATTCCTATTAATTAAAAATAAAGATATTTAAATTTTGGTTAAATATTGCTTTTTTGTACCTTGGGACACGATTAAATTTGTACCTTGGGACACTGTTTCCTATGGCTTTGTACTATGGAAAATGCAAACATCTAAATAACGCCTTATATATCTGTTCTTATTAGTGCCAGAGTGATACTAGACAGAAGAGAGATGCAGTAAATCAATAAGAACAGAGATATAAGGCGTTATTTAGAAGTTTGCATTTTCCATAGTACAAAGCTATAGGAAACAGTGTCCCAAGGTACAAACGTGTAACGTACCTTGGGTCAAAACAAGCATTTTTACTTTTATCTTAATTTAATAAAATCTGGCCACACCAAAGCTCCAGCACAAATACTAGTGATAATAGATTATATATCCTACGGAATAAAGAAAATTTCACATTAATATCTTAGTTGTACGCTGCGATAGCTTCATTCAAAGTTGGGGTAGTCGAAAATGTCCCTAGGTACGTTACGTTACCCTACATATTTGTATCTAATACACAGAAAAAGAAAATTGAAATTCAAGTGAAATATTTTATAGCGCCGTAAAATCTTGACGCAGTAAGCAGAAGTAGCAAGCCAAAATACTTTTTTATTGTATTTTTTACGATTTGTTGATGTATTTTGGTATGACAAGAATATTTCAGGAAAGTTAGTATGTTTAACCCACAGATAATTCGGCTGTGCCATTTCAAAACCTAGTAAGCGCAAGGTTTGAAAAACAAATGGGTCTTTGATTTATACATTATTTTAGGCGATAGCGCACAAAACTGCATTGTCAGATTATCAAAAAACCGCTTAGAAACGAAAATAAAAATTCTAAAAACTTAGTAACTTCACCCTGCAAAATCAAAAGTGCCATGAAAACCATTTTAAAACCTTGTAAGAGCTACCATGGAGGCGGCCTATACCCTGCAGTGGGTTGACATAGGCTGATGATGATTATGATGAAGAGCCACCAACCATTTTAAAACATAGCAAGTGAAAATGACATACTATGTTTTAAAATGGTCAATGGCTCATACTAGGTTTTGAAATGGTCAGCGAAGGTAAATTTTCGACCGTTAATTTTAGTAAGTCACAAATGGCATACATTATTATTAGTAACACTTTTTAGAACAAAATATCGGATATTTCAGAACCTGTATCATTGAACCAATGAGACCTAGAGAGTTGAATTAAAAGTAGAACATAAGAAAATTTTGTGTTCTTTATAAAACGCCATAGAGACCTTTCTCGTCAGAAACTTTCTACAAAGACCGTTTTTTTTAAGTTGGCGCTTACTGTGTTTTGAAATGGCACAGCCGAAGTGCATGAGGTACTTAATTTATTTATGTATATATTTTTTCTACTGTATTTTATTTATAATATTATAATACTATATTTTTTATCCTAACTAATATTATAAATGCTAAAGTTACTGTGTCTGTCTATCTGTCTGTCCATCTGTCTGTCTGTCTGTCTGTCTGTCTGTTACCCTTTCACGCCAAAACTACTGAACGGATTTGAATGAAATTTGGTAATATGGTCTAGACCCTGAGAAAGAACATAGGCTACTTTTTATCCCGGAATTCCCGCGGGAAAACTTTTTAAGGCGAAGCGAAGCTCGCGGGAACAGCTAGTATTTTATGTATCCCTGTCGACAGACATGAATTTTCGTCTATTGTCTGCCGGCACTAGGTGCTGTCATTAGTGGTTCTCGAAGCCGCTTTTACCAAGTTTCCGATGAACGCTTCCGGTGGTTTAGCGAGTGCTGAAATCATAAAAAAAAACTGCAATGGGATACAAATATTGTGTACTAGGTACTTATATTTTTTTTGTATTGGGTGAATCCGCCTATGAATGATTCTTTCAATCTACAATAATTAACAAGAGAGATAATGCCGTGCAATCACATTAGTTGTTAGCCTTCTCTAACAACTAATAATTAGAGAGGTTTTTTTAACAAACAAGTCAGATTGCTTATTTACATAAAATTATAATAAAAGAAGCTATTTTCAACGTTGATATTACTAGCTGAAATTTCGTATCTATAAAACTAGGCTAAACATTGTTTCAAAGACAAATGACACTGACCCTGGTCAAACGGAAGAAAACTACGTTATACATTAGCATTATCCAGTTGGCAAAACTCCAGACAGCATTGTCCATACGATCCCGGATAATTCCACTACGGCTAATTAAGCAAAATATTCTGTTTTATGTTTCAACATCATTTTATAAGCTTTTAACCTAATCAGTGTTGCGTCTTTGTTGAGTTGTTTGTTAAAAGTTAGCGAAATTTTGTTTGTAAATTAATTTTAAAGGCATCAGTATCGCGAGCACGGAGTTGCGAAGTAAAGTTAACGCATCGCCGACTGTACAACCTCGCAAACAAGTATATACGTTATATGAACTACAGAATAGTTCTTATAACGTAAAACACATAGGTAAGAAGGCGATGTAAAGACTTTAGCTCTTTAGCGTATTGTATTAAAAAGCGTTGACTTCCGAACATCAACTACACTCATTGAGTATGAATGGTCTGGAGACGAAATCGACGGATGTTCCCCTCTGCCGAGGTAGTGGGCCAGAAAGGCCCACCGATTTATAAAAACCAGTTGCAGTCTCAATTTTCACTAGACTCAATCTAGTTGGCAAAGCATTCGTTTCAAGTAAAATGATTTGTTTACATACTAAAATGACAGCTTCATTTCATAGAATATTCGGATTTCTGGATTTGTTCACAGATTTGATCGCCTTCGATCATGGTTTATTGTTATTAGCCGTTGCCTAGCAACCAATGTCAAAAAAATGCAATAGTGATGTACCGGTATGTAGATACTATGTATTAATCGACAAAAAAGGTCATAGTTGGGAACGTCCGTAGTTGAGTTGGCTTCAGTGATCTTAACTGATCCCTGAAGTTAAGCAACACATGGCACGGTCAGCTATTGGATGGATGACCGATTTCAAATGTTTTTTTTTGACGTTTCCTTGCTTCGGACGGCACGTTAAGCCGTGTGCCCCGGTTGCTGCTTCGGCAGCAGTCGTTAAGCCTAGTCAGACGCCTTCGGGCAGCTTGAAAACCTCTGAGTTGGGTTGCCCACTTACCCAACAACTTCAATGCATTGTACTCGTCAAAAACGGCGATACGGCTTGCGACTTATCATGTGAGTACAAATGTAGTGCCAAAAAACTACTTAGTATATATGCGTCATTTATTTGTTACTTAGGTATTCGTTTTTACGAAAAGTTATTTAAATAAAGGCTTCGTTTAATGACGACCGAATGGCGTAGTGGTTAGTGACCCTGACTACTGAGCCGATGGTCCCGGGTTCGATTCCCGGCTGGGGCAGATATTTGTTTAAACACAGATATTTGTTCTCAGGTCTTGGATGTGCCCGTAAAATGGCAATAGGCCCGCCCCCTATTACATTGGGACTAACATACACTCTGGCGAAAAGTGGGTGCAGCAATGCACCTCTGCCTACCCCGCAAGGGAGTACATAAGTACAAGGCGTGAGTGCGTGTTTTTGTTTTTTGTTTTTTTTCGTTTAATAACCATTCATAATTTTACTAATTTAAAATTATTATTTCCAACCCATGTTCTCGAATTCATCGATAACACTTATCGATAATTGTTACATCCATTGGCAAGAAAAATGAAGACACTGTGTTCATGATTAAATGTCACTTCACGTAAGTCTTATTTCTGGGAATTAAAACTCATAATGGCATGTCAAATGGGACACAATCATGGTAAACGGTAAAATTTCCCCCCGCAAAAATTGGCAGACTTTTTGTATCAAGAAAGATCGCTATGACGCTTCCCGAGGGTACGAGTCCGCGTTGTTCTATGACTACACCCTCCAAAAGTCGCGTATGTTTGAGGTCTAAATGGAAAATTACAGTTTGCTATTTATTTGCGACTATTTTGAATAGGAGAATAGAGCAGCTGCCTAATCCTTAACCCACGGAAATAAATATATTCTAAGTAATCCAGCTTTAGATTTTATCACCGACACGCTAAAAGCATATTTTTTTAACTCTTCACTGTTCAATCGCGATTTATTATTTTATCCACATAATCAGATTTTTATAATTAGTTCTAACCATCTAAATACCAATTAAAATAAAGGGTCCAAACAGTATCTCGCGGTCAAACAATGACAATAAACGAAGAAAACCTTTTCATACGAAATAAACACAAAGCAATGGGACCCAATATCAGAAAGAAGTTTTGGCCTCAAATGATTACTTTCCTACGAAAGCAAACTTGGACCAACCAACTTCTTCCTACTTATAGTCTTATACCTCCCATCCGTTTCCGCCTGCAGATAACTTCTTTTGTACACTGGGGGACTCGGTAAGCGTAACACTTTGTACTTTATAAACTTATTAAATCAAGTGACGTAATATAAAAAAAATAGTACACTGTTTGACATTTTTATCCGAGAGACGCTAGAGAGAGTTAAGTTATTGGAACTAGCAGATAGAGTCCGACCGACACTCATTTTTTAATGACGAATTGTAAGCGTACAACTTAATTTTTATGAAGAAATTACACAGAACAACGTTGCATTTATGTGCAGGATTGAGCATTTTTTGTTGCGTTATTGTGCCCATGATTTGATGTGCAGGAGCATCACGCAGAACCAATGTAGTGGTGAAGGTCCAAGACACGAAAAGAATGACAATCTTTTTCTTGGCTGGCACTCGAACTGGGGATCTAGGGTACAAAAGCCAGCGTTACTAACCACTGTCCCATTCGGACTTCCGGAGTCACAAGTCAACTGCATGAATGAAACATCCCAAATAAATATTTAACCACAGTTACAAATAAAAACTACATTTCATGCGGGCAGATAGACAAAGCCCCACGTGTATTTATGTGAGCTTCGATGCAAAAAGATTTATTGTGGAACACAAAAATTCGTCGTGAAATGTATAGGTTTATGTTTATATAGAAAAATTAAACGGATATAGTGATCTATAGAAATATAGAGAGTTCAGACACTACACTCGAAAAACATTAAAATTTATTTTTTATTCACATTTAGGGCCTGTTTTTTGATCCCTAGTTAACTCAACCATTGGTCATTAATATGGCTACCATTAGTTAAAAACCAACGAAATTCGTATGCAGATGTCATGCTTGACACGTGATTTGACTAATGGTTAAAGTTGACCACGGATCAAAAAACTGGGTCTTAGTTATGTTCCGGAACACTTAATCTCGATATTATTGTTATTGTCTGTCCATATGCCTAACATTCTGTATAGGTATCCAATTAAACAATCAAATGAGTACGGATGCGGGTGAAAGTTATCTGAATTTGTCCCGCTGCTCTGTAATGCGTAGATACGTAAGGCAGTATTTTAGTGTTTTTATTGCCGGAACCGTATCTCTATATACCTACTATATGTTCGGCGCCGCTAAGACGGACCCATTGCTATATATATACATTATACATTATATACGGATACTCTTTTACCCAAGTTTTTGCAGTTTGTACGCAGTTTTCCGCCCGAACTTTTTTTTCAAAGCTTTCGTGGTCATTTATATCGCGCCTTTACAACAGTCGGTGGTAACATCAATGGTGGTTCAAAATCGAAAAGCTTTAGGTAGAGATTACGTATAATTATTAAGTACATATCACAATCATTAAAATATTATACGGGTGACTCGTGGTTTAAACATGAATTTGTACCACTGCAGATTGGGAAAACCTATGTAATTTATATATTGCGCGTAGCAAAAATACTTCAAAATAATTTTAAAAGATGCTAAAAATTTCACGTAATTTATGAAACGTCCTGACAGTCGTGTCATCTAGACGATGCGAAATAAATTATAGGACAAGTTAAAATAATATTCTTCGTATTTTCCAACAAATAACATCGTTATGTATTCATGAGGTGAATTTCCTCGGAGTGTTTGTCTTTTCACTGCTGGATGCTCGTTTCTTTTGACTTTTTAGCGAAGCACAGACAAGTCAAATAGTAGAGCATTCACGAGCGTACAGGGTGATTCAAAATTTTTAAATAACATAAAATATTGTGCCTTGTAATAGGGGTAGATTTTAAATTTCTTACAAATTAGTTATTTATAGTTCTACTGATTTATACCTATTTTATAAATTTTTATGTGTGTAAATATATTATGTTTATACCCACAGACCTGTATACGGGTCTGTGTTTATACCTAACTTTAATCAAAAGCAAATGCCCTGATTATTAAAAAAGTTTAAAGTTCAGATATCTGAAACCCAAGAATAATAAATAGGCTACATGCGATATCGTAAACAAGTTAGTTACCATAAAATGTAGGGAAATATAGCTTATTTCACTGCATTGTATTATAATCTACTTCCACAGCGCATCTCTGGTGACCGATGAAGGGAATGTTATTTTTGGGAACCTGCGTAATTAAATCTAACATCTTATTTAAGCAATTTTCTAGGTAATTAAAGAAAACCACTTAATAAAAAGGTCATTTGAGATACTGAGTGGATGCTTGAGTGGTTTGTTAGGTAGGTACATAATTTGATTAAAATTTAATGCAAAGTAAATGAAAGATTTATATTTGGCGTAAAATGGCATCATGTACGAATAACTTAAGTTTTTGTAATACTTCTACTAAATAATACTATCGAACTGTTTTTTTTACATTTAAGTTTCAAGATTTAATTTTCATGCCAAGTGCCAGCGACAAATGTACGCATTACGTTAAAGGATTACACCGCCAGTTTACATTGTCTCTGACATTACAATCTATTTTAATTTCGAGTGTACAGACGCAATTTATCTTTCTAAGTGCCCACATACGTCTTCAAGAACGAAAAAGATACTTAATTTAGTTTTAAAATTCAATTTGAACCATGTTTGTTTTGCTCACACTCATTTTTTAAGCTAATTATTTTTGAATGACACGACGCGACAACGGCGAAGACAATATTCATTTGTTTAAAATATAAAAAATAATTACTGGTTACTAATAGCGCCTCCATGGCAGTAAATGTGTACATAGGTATACATAATATGTATATAAAACGCAAACTTTCTTCGTTGTTAAATCCTGTATCGTTGATGTACTAATCTTTGTTCGTTTCACAAATTTTATTTTTATTATTTATTAGATCACGGTTAGATTGCTACGAATGTATCATATTTGATTTATTATTTGTGTGTGTGTGTGTTTTATTCTTTTTTCAACAACAATTCATACTTTTTTTTCCTTTTAAGGTACAGAACCCAGAAAATAAATCGAACTAATCAGATTCATTGGACGCTTTGAAAGGACACATAATAAGCCATTTATCTGCACATAGTCAATGTACGTAGAGAAAAAACATCTTTTTCAGAACTTTTTTATAAAGTTGTTTGCTGAATTGATGTCTACATCTGTAGACTTCGGAAAGCGTGAGACATTCATTTTAAAACTACATGATTAAGCTTGTTCCGCTTTTGTACATTTATATACATGCATATTACCTCTAGGTATATATTACATTGTTAGGTGTGTTTGTCACTTTTTAATTAATAATTATAGCCGTTAGAAACAGAACTATTCAAATTTAATACTCTTAAAGGTTTATAAGTAAATAGTTATTTAAAAATTTAATAAAAGTATAATATAAATCCGAATTCTAATAAAAGAGTACTTTCTAGACAGCTCTGCGGTCTACGGGCCATCGTGAGGCGCGGGCAAAATGAGAATTTTCTGCTCGCGGATAACGCTTTTTGAAGTGTCGAATAATTTGGAAAACCATTAAGGAAGATACCGTTTTTGTTACACCCAGCGTAACGTTTTTCAACTTATACCGAGATTTCGGCTAACAGCTCTACGACCGACCGTATTTTGTATGGGATTTACGAGACAAATATGGTTTTCCAGCTAAGTTCTCTTATTATTGCGGTCACTTTTATGGTGGAAAGACCCTCAAGGGTAGCCTTACTGAGGCCCTCGCTACGGCTTTACTATTATGGGCGGAGGTTACGCAAGATTAATTATATTGCAAGTGCCAAATTTCCTAGGAATGAATTGAAGCCCGTACATGCGACCGAATACAAACGATGTGTTAAGTTATAGAGGTCATGAAAGAAATAGAATGGGCATGTGATCTGTATAATAAAACAAGAGTATGTACAGTACATACGTATAACAGGTAATAAATTAATTTTCATCGTCCATTACGTGGCAACGCGATGTGGTAGAAAAATAAATATTTATACAGGCAATAGCAATTTGGGCGCATGTCACGTAATATTATTTTTTTGCGGCGGTACCTTTGTACATTAAAAAGGAATGGGCGATTAAATTTTTGCAAGAATTCGGCAATATTTTGAACTGACGGAAATTGCTGGTTCAGGTAAAGATTATATGATGTGAAAACGGAAACTGAAGCTGTAGATACCTACCAAATTCTAGATAAAATAACTTGATTTTATTCAAACCATTTGAAATGTTCTCGAAGCGGTATCCTTGACCTTCACGAATTTATATCTCAGATTCCGAACTTACTGGAGTCATCTAAAGTGCTTTAGGAAAAACTTATTCGATTTACCCCTTTCAACTTACTTCAGCCGATACCAGATATCTACCTAATACTTTTATTATTATTACCTAGCTTATATTATTTTGTTGCTTCAACATAATGTTTATCATCACCACCCTTACGTTTTTTGAAAAGATCGGATCTTGAGGTTTGGTCGTACTTTTTAACCGACTTCAAAAAAAGGAGGAGGTTCTCAATTCGTCGGGATCTTTTTTTAATATATTTTTTATGTATGTTCACCGATTACTCCGCCGTTTATGAAAAGATTTTGAAGATTAGGTTGAAGATTCTCACCCCCAAGGGTGGGTAAAGGGGTAAAAACAGGGTATGAATTTCCATTTTGGGCACCTATTAACCGATTATAATGAAATTAACAACGTAAATATAGTTCTTATAACAAAAAAATATGATGGTGACCTTGAGCTGATCTGATGATGGAAACGGAAGGCAGTCAGGGGAACTCCTCAACGGTATATTATAGCAACTACTTCGTGTTTAGGCTTGAATGATTCGTATTGATTAGTAGGACTTTTTGGTATCATTTGCACCTTACTTTTGATTGAAAATTATTGCAAATAAACTAATAACTATAAAATAAAATAAAAATTAAAAAAAATCATAAACTGACTTCAAGACACCACTAAAATGTAAGAAATAATTAAAGGTTTACACAAATTCTACTCGTATGTGACAGTTCAAATATACCTAAGCAGGAACTGTCCTTTTTTGAAGTTGGTGCCATATTTCTTTAGATTACTTTGTCACCGCACCAACATCAAAAAAGAACAGTTCCTGCTTAGGTAAATTTGTACTGTCACATACGAGTAGAATTTGTGTAAACCTTAAATTATTTCTTACATTTTAGTGGTTTTTTAATTTTTTTAATTATAAATTGTCGAAACGTTTTAATGCGTTAGTTTTTGAAACAATTTTTATTTTATATTATGAAATTCAAAAGGCGACCTTCAACTCGCAGGTAATGTATTCTGAAAACCATTTGAATTCGGTTAGCACTGAATTGCTGAACAAACTCCATTCGTATCTAGTCCAAATGGCCGGTGCGACCGCGGGTAACAAAGTTGGACACGTTTTATAGATTTTATAATGGGTCAGTGCTGGAATTTTTCCAACCGGTCTGAGTGGGTTGGACCCGAGCGATGCGAGACGGCGAGTAAAAAGAAAAAGGATGAAAGAAAAAGATTTTTTTGGATTTTAGTAGGAGGTCACGGTATATACACAAGGAAAGAAATAAAGAGCAAGCATCCAAGAAAAAGTTATGGGGACCAACTGAAGGACAATGCCAAGGTCGTACCTACCAAGGGACGGAAGAAATGTCTTGTTTAAATTTTACTAGGTTGTGTAATAATTTGCGTAACTGTGTGCAAGATTTGAATATGGTCCGATAGAAATACAACATATGACAGTTTTGTTAGCAGACTCTGAATAAAAATAGATTAAACTTATGTTTCAGCAAATATAGAATACGAAAAATGAAAAAAAAAAAAAAGATTTCTAAAATAAATGTGATCCTATTCGTTAACTTGCGCCGCGCCCCAACACCACTCACTTGCCAAGAAGTTGAAAACTTTTCAGAGATTCTGTTTTGTTTTCTGAACTCTGATGTGATTTGAATTTAATTTGTACTTTATTCCGTTGTAGAACGTTTGGCTCGCATGCCCCGCGCCTCAACTTGTTCCGGTCAAAATGACACTATCAAATAACGGATCATAGTTTTTGCAAAGGGCGAGTTTGGAAAATCATTTAGGTACAAATTAATAGAAATACGATGAGTTCCACTTACCTATAGCAGCTATGGTTTACTGAAATACATATGATTTATGATCAGTATGATCACCATATTTTTTACTTGGTAGGAATGGCATTTTTATTTATGTCCGTCCACATTATTGAAGTATTTAAAAGTTTTTTACGACATATCAGTCAGTATCATTGGTAAGGCGAGTCAACTATCAACATACAACAGATTATACGTACTTAATTAATAATTTATATTTTCCCTAAGCTATATTTATAGCCACCTTGATTACAGCAGCTATAGGTAAATATAGTCATTAAGATTAGTGCTAGCTGCATCCATGGGTTTCAGATAACTAACCGTGAATGGGCTCCTGTAATAAAGCACTTAGCATCATCAATTAGCTTGCAGATTAACAATTAACCATCCAAAATGACGGATGTTAACTAAAATACGAACTAATTAAGCGCGAATTAATGTGAAGATGCATGGAATTCAAACAAATTGTCTATGTCTAGGTACCTCATGATGTAAGTATAAGAGTTTAATCGTTTCATAGAATAAGAACATTGTTACTAACACATTGGGCCTAAGTTGTCAATTTAAATAAATAAATAAAAAATAAAAAAATATATTATTATATTATTCATCCCACCGGATTAGAAATTGGGTTGGGGTATAGATAATTTATTAGTCTATACTTGGGATAAAATTATTATTTTCCCGGGAATATAATGGTTTATATCATACAGACACGGATTGGAGACTAAGCCACATACACCAACTTTGCTAAATATTATAATCATAGCTTTGTACCGAGGATGAGAACAAAAAGTATCCTCTTTAATCTGGTCGCGTCACACCATCACCGCTTTCGTAGCCTTTAAAATTTATATCCTTCACATTTACATTTCCTTAAAGTAAATGTGAAAAATTTGCGCTTCGGACAAATGCGAGTTAAATTGCTAGCGCAAGTGGTAAGTTCGCCGCGTCCCGATTCTGTTAAAATAAGTTCTTAAGTCGAGTACTCACCCAATAGAGGGCAAAATAATAATGTGAAGCGATTGACTGAGTCCACGAATATTCGTCTTGTCTCCTTTCCTGCCCGGCTGCTACATCATTGTGGCGAGACATCTCACTGATCTATGAAGAATGTGACTTTCCTGAAAAAGCAGCAATAAGACAGTTAAATACCAATTTATCTATATGTTATTTAATCGAACATACACTACATTCATCTTCCAACGGTAAGTTCATTGATAAAAAGTACCGGGTGATAGGCCCCTTATAAAAACGGGAATTTAGTAGAAACGAGCCCTACTTTTTCGACTGTTGGACTTGGGCCAATTTGTTTTATACGTACAAGATAAGTGCTGTAAGATACGTATCTTTGATTCTCATGCTGAGTTGGAAACCTTTACACTAATTATCTGTGTAATAATTTTATTATATTACTAAGTATTTAAGTTCGTACCTAATTGCTTAAATTTTCTAGATGATGGACTGTATTTTTATATGTTAGCATAATACCTGCAAATCTTCTTCAGATCATTGTAATGGGTAAGGTTTAGGGTGGAAAACGCGTGGACAGAAGGAGGAAGTCGTGGCTCCGTAACATAAGAAAATGGACGGGAGTGGCCAGCGTAGAACAGCTGATGCGCTTGGCGAAGAACAGGGAGTATGCAGAGCTGACCGCCAACCTCCAGTCTAGAGAGCCACTAGTAAGAAGATAATACCTACAGCAAAACTAACTAACAGCGGTAAGTGAATTAACACAACAACTTCTGAAAAGAATGCAATCTCCCTTGCAAATCAGGCTGACAAAACTTAACCACAGTTCCCACTTCCCATTAAAACTTGATAAGTTTCTACACTTTGTTTTTTGTTTTAATTTGCGCTGAAATAAATACAGCTCCTGTTGGGATCTTAACTGGCTGGTCCATTCATTAGGGAGACACTTTATAAAGGAAAGTGAGGTGGCTTTTTACGAAATGAGAACTCCTGAATATAATACTTTTGCATCGTAATGATGTAATTAATCAAGGCGGGAGTGCCGAACTGGCGACAGCTCGTCTGCGCTTTGAAGGTTATGTATACCCGGTTTTTTTTCCTTCACTTTTATTGGCAAGGAATAATTGAGGTCACTTTAATGTTTTTCTAAGGATTGCAACGGAAAATTCGAACTCTTTTTAACGAAGGCTTAAAAAAGAAATGACTGGTCTGTTTTTTAAATCGTTAAAATTCAAAAAACTAAATATCTCAGAAATGGGTAAGCTTCGGATAAGTAATTCATTCGGATATAGGATTGAATCGAGTGGAAATGCCTTTCTTACTGTCCATTTAAAGGGAGAAATCGAATTATCAATTACCCTGTATTATACGAGCACACTACATAAGAGCACATAACATTCTTAATTTACATAAACGATCTCCCAAAAATAATGGCAGAACATTGCGTTTTATTTGCGGATGATATTTTTTTGCTTACATCTTCTAAAGACAATAATAACCTAAATAATAAATTAAACACTATGATTCAAAAAACAAAATCTTGGCTTAGCGAACATAATCTTGAAATAAACTTCTCTAAAACTAAAATTATAACTTTCCACCCTCATCAAAAACAATCTTTATCATTAAATTTTCAATTCGAAGGAATACCTCTAGAAACTGTGAATGAGTTTTCGCTACTTGGATTAATAATCGACAAACATGTGAATTGGAAACCCCATATTAATAAAATCAGACAAAAACTATCAAAATTTTCATATGCACTTCGAGAAATTAAAAAAACTACAGATATTAAAACTGCTATAGTCACCTACTATGCATATGCGTTCTCGTGGCTTTGCTATGGTGTCATCTTATGGGGAAATAGTACGGATGCACCTGACCTATTTGTAGCTCAGAAAAAACTTATGCGCATAATAGCAAATATTGTAGCTACTGATAGTTGTAGACCTTATTTCATAAAACATAAAATCCTTACATTACCATCTATTTACATACTTGAAATTTGCAAATTTGTTAAAAACAACATGATATTATTTTCAACTAGTGGAAATGTGCAATCAAATTACTCCTTAAGAAACAAAGACCGTTTAAACTGTCCCGCTTCACGGCTTAAAATGTGTTCTTCTGGTCCTATATCTATGGCTGTTAAAATATTTAATAATTTACCAGATAGAATAAAGAAAATTGAAAGTCTAAGTTCATTTATAAAAACATTGAAAGATTTTTTGTTGGATAAAGCTTATTATAATATAGAAGAATATTATTTAGATACTAAGTAAATGTTCATTTAATTTGTAAGGTAAATACCTATTTTTGTTACTTATAATTTATGTGTAATACCTAGTTATTAGATACTAAGAATATTTGTAAACCCTTTATATTAGTTTTAATTTGCTGTGCCCGACAGGGTCCATATAGTTCTTAATTTAATGTATTTAACACCTGTAAAAATTACTTATGGATGCAATAAAAGATTGAGTATTGAGTATTGAGTATTGAGTGTAGCAAGAGTCGCTGTTGTCGGATACGACGAAGAGGACATCGTTATTATACGAGTAGTAGTGTACTTCTAATTGAATGGTATCAGAAAGAGGCGGTTAATAAGGGGCTTGTATCTGATAACGTAATATTTTTTTTACAAAATTATTACTACATTTTCATTACAAACACAAACAGGATAAAACGCTAACGAGCTTGCTTTACAAAAAAAGGCGATGCGAAATAAAATTTTAAATAGAATAAAAACGAAGATGGCCAAAACAGAATCTTGAAAAATGATTTTGTACCTACTGTTGCTGTTATTTTTTCATCGTAAACTTAATTATTATGACAATTATAAACAATACTAAGTTGCTGCCAGTTTCAGAAACACTATCTATCTGTCTCTAGTAAATACCTACCTCGTTACTTTCATACAATTTCGACTGACTGTATTTTATTTTAGGTATTGTATCAAAATCAGTCATCGATAGGTAGACTTCTTGACAGTGGAAATATACACTACAGTGTACCATGCTTCGCGCGATACATTTGATCGTTAACGGTCCAAATTCATTTCTCTAAATGCACCTCCCAGCTCAATCATTACCCTAACAATAGCTATTTACGTCGCTTCACAAGAAATGATTCCGAAACCTATTAAGATACCTTTGAAAAACGTTTCCAGACGTTTAAGACGGCTTGTCCATTGAGTCACGCTATTGTCGCAGTTTCTTGAAAAGATATTAAAAGCATTTAAAACCACGCATTGTGTCTTAAAGCGTTTCATTTTTCCTCCGAGATCTTTGTTGCTAGCCAGGGGGTTACTCTATAAGTCGAAAAACCAAGTTTTGGAGCGCTGCTGCGCGAGCCTCGACTCTATGTCGTTGTAGTAAACTTTCTGATTGCACGACAGCTCTCGCTCGTTAGTTTTTTGTCAGTATAGAGTAACCCTCCTGTTGTAATGGAGCAAGGAGGTTGGAGGCAACAATGTTTTTTGTGAACATGCGACCTCCTTGGGATACTAAACAAAATGATTTGAACTCTTATAAAACTGTATGGTAATGAAAGTTCATCCCATCCTATTCCCGAAGGAAGTTTTACAAGACGTACTTATTTATCAGCAGTACGTAAGTTTCAAAACGGATGGCCCCATAACCGATAATAAACGGATGGATGTTAACAAATTATTGACAAATAAATATAATCGCTATACATAGTTTTCACAATGTGTTTCAACAATTTTATCTAGGCCCTAGCTGAAGTTAAAAAACATCTAAGTGGCTGAAAATTGTCTTCATGTTGATCTAAAGTTAAGGCCTATATATTCCAGTAGGTAAATACCGTGGTAAAATAGAAATCGGTAATAGTATCATAATCATTTTAAGAGTAGGTATCATTAAAAAATACGTCCACAGTAAAACCTACAAAGCTACCTCGAGTTCTACGTAAAAACCATGTCTTCTAACTTTATATTTAGAAACTTTCCTCTTAAGAATCATTACGGGCGTCAGTCCCCGGTAATGGCGTGTAGATTCACCGTTTACAACTTCAACAATGAATGTAGCTAACTTCTAGTACAGGGTTTCGCCAGCTTCACAGAAACCGAACGAACGAGACCTGTCATGCACGTTTAGGGTGAGGCCACACGAGCGTAATTTTGTGAGTTGTGAGTCGCGTAATTTCGGTCGCAGAAATTCTGCCGCATTCGGTTTCATAGAAAGTCCTATTTTATTGACACGGCGAAGCAAAATGAGTTGTCTACCGACTCACAAGCACAATTCCGACAGAATTCTGTTCGCGGGGGCGAGGGGAGCGGCGAAAGCGTCAGTCAGCAACAGGATTGCTAATGAAAAAAATGCGGCCGTTTGACAGCCCGACAGAATTTCTGCGACCAAAATAACGCGACTCACAACTCAAAAAATAACGCTCGTGTGGCCTTACCCTTAATGCAACAAGATAGAGTCGTGCTTACCGCAGCAGAGCTAGACTAACCCCTTCGAGCAGTGAATGTACCAAACTTCAAATACGGAGACTTTATACAACGCTGTAGCCCCCCCTTAATTGTCATGTTATGAGGTAACGGGAACTTCTTAACTCGACTTTGATGGAAACTGAATCTTCATAATAGAAGGTGAATATTATGCCGGCGTGTTTATCACATTTACACCATTCTTCCTTCATGAAATATTAAGTATGTTAGTTGTTTTTAAATCTTTAATAACGATGTAGGTATACACTTAAAAAAAACTACTGATTAATGTGCTTTAGCAAGCATTTCTGCACCAATTTTTTGTCAGCTATGTTAGCCTAAATAATGGGTAAGCTGCAAAAATCGCCCAAGGCCGAACATCAAACCTTCCTACTTCTCAATTCCGTCATCTTTGAACTACTTAATTAAGTTACGCATACACAGGACTTGTTCCGGAGGCACGTAGCTGCAGAGATTGATGCCGGTGAAGACTATGGCATATTTTATGTCGAAGACGTGACACCAACGTCGCGGCTTAAACTGTCGATCATTAAGGAGGTTGTTCATTATTACTCCGAGCAGAATTAGGCAGCATGTTTTGTAGGTTACTGATAAAATCTGTGTTAAATTCTTTGTCACTATTACTTTTCCCCATTACTGAACAATGCTCGTAACACGACATATTAGGATCGTGGCTCTGGTGTGTACTCACCTTTACTCAACGCATAAGCTGTTAGCAGTATAAAGGATATACATAGAGCTAAGTGAATATTATATGGGCCACATCTTTGAAGCTAAGTATCTACAATGTTCATATTATAGCAATGCGTGCGATGCTTTTGTCACAAATAAAACACATTCATTATTTTTTATCGCAAATACTTCTCGTGTTACATAGATTTTAATAAAAAAAGAGAACAAAGGCACCGTTAATACCAAAGACAAATATTTATGTTTCTTCAAACAAATGCTTGCTCAGATTTCCCTTCCGGTTTTTGCGTGAGGTACAGTGGGCGGGAAAATTGTGTTGGCTTTTCGCTTTAGCTAATGTAAGCTTGAGAGAGAGGTTACGGTTTGTTACGCGTGGCTGAGTGTACAATACCTGGTTCAATTTCCGCAAAGCGTTGCCTCAAGCACAGGAAATTCCCGCTTTATGTGTCATAGCACGCCGTAATACGGGGCTTTTCGGCTTCGGAGAGCGGGATTGGACCTGAATTGATATTCGGTTAAAATATGAATCATGGCGCCACTGAGGGTTAGGAAACTGCAAAAAATTACACTGGTTAACTTTCTAGAAGTTTCAAGTACACAGTAAAACTGATTTTACCTATAGGTATCTGTACCTCCTGTAGGTTGGCTGGCAGAAAATGCTATTAGCATTAATTCCATCATATTTATTGTACAATTATTATTTTGTGCATTACTTTTATCAACTTAAATAAGTAATTTTATTAGTTGAAGACTTTCTATCCTAGCGATAACAGGCTTGTGCTTTCACCAGCATTCTGAGGTTACGGATGGGCATTTTTGTTTTTTTTTACGTTACCATCTCCATATAGGGAGCAGCCGATTTTAAGAGTAGTGTTTGGGCGCGTCACGCCGCCGCCGCCGCCGCCGCCCCGTCGCCCCGCGGTATGCACCCGAAGCCTTTGAAAATGTTCAGGAAATTGTGATCACGGCGAATGTGGAAAAGACGCCCTTTTAACAGCTAACGATGACGTGGCCAAATAAAGGTCGCTTTTTGTTAAAATAACGTTTATGTGATGTTTTTTTAAACGAGCAAAAATAGCGAAGACATTTTTTGCGCGTTGAACGGCGCGACAGCGCTCGCGTTTTTTGTGGGGTTTATTTTGACATACATTGCGAGGCATGCCTTTTTAGTTCTCCCGTTCACTGATTTACTAGTAACTTCGAATCGGGATCTTTGCAAATAATAATTATAGACATACGTTGTTTTGATTCTGACAGGTTATTTATGAAAATGTATGAGAACGTTCCTGAAGAAAATGTCTGTAGGTCAATACAATAATTTTCTACAAACTTGCACTTTCTGAATTTTGTACTATTCAGTGACCTTGAGATTTCATTACACACTATCTTACAAATTATGAATACCTGCTCTTAACATAATAATACAAAATATTTTTCCATGACGCAGAGTACGTATGTAAGTAGACAATAAAAGTCGCAAAAGTAGACAAAAGGCTTTTACTCTCACCACTTCAGTGTAAACATGACGAATTGATTGCTACGCTACGCTTGTCTATATCCACACTACGGCCCGTGACCATTGGTTAGGTCCAACAGTAAATTCACGGTCACATTTATAACTGTAAAATATTATGGTGACGCGAATAACATCATGTTTTTCACAAAAGAGTCGCGTACTTAGACTGAACTGAAACTGAAATTGATAATGAAAATCATAATGATAAATTAGAATAAACTCATGATGTAATAATACCTCTAATCTACATTGTTATGCATGTTTACACGTTTCAGATGAAGTGGAAACTTAATGTTAAGACTGTAGGTACATAACTTTAGACTAACCCAGTAGGAAAGTAGAGCGTTATTCGGGTAAAAAAATATACGAACGAACGCTGCCATGCATTGTATTTTTAATGAGATTGGGTTGTGGGCAGCGCAGCTCCACAACTTCAATTTCTTAATCTAGAGTTGCCCGGCCGTTAATCATAGAATGAGAGTTGAAACACAGGGACTATCTCCAACCACTTAGCAACCCAACTCACTCACTCACTCGCTCTCAATTACGCCGAGACACTGCCGAAATTCAGCCCGAACGCAATCTTTTAAGGAATAAACGATAGAATGAAAAGTTCCCCGTTTAATGGGGAAAGTTAAAACAATTTGTGCGACGTGAAGTGTGCTAATGGTCATGACGTTTTAATTTCCCGCACAACTTCCCTCAGATATGTCTCACTCGTCTGATCCTTGCTGTGTGTAGTCTGCGTAGTCAGGGTTCAATGACACCACTCGCTTTATTTTATTTAGTTGTGTAGCTTCCTCTGAGCTTTTCTGTATAAGGTTTTTTCGTAGGAATTCCGGGTAAAAAATTCTGGTGAACGAAAATCGAATCAGCTGGTGTATCGTGAACTCATTTTCAAGAACGAAGTGAATGGTGTAAATTATAATAATTGATACTTATAAAAAAAAAACGGACATTCCTTTTATGGAAGTAATATTGACTTTACTTTTTTGGAAATCAAGTTGAGTAAACTTTAACAAACAATGGTTCGCTAAAGTGTTAAGTATACAAATTGTGACTGAACTTCAGGATTTGTAAATTTTAGATCGAGTATTATAGGAGAGTAAAAAAAAACTGCATTTCATGTGCAAAACATTTCTTTATTTTTTATTTGTATTAAAAATTTGTGTTTTCAGGACCTTGTACTGTACCTACCTTGTTTTTATTTTATTTTTTGTGTACTTTTTACTTTTTTTTCTGTTTGTTTTTGGTGTGTGTTTGCAGTGCACTGAATAAACATTTTCTTTCTTTCTTTCTTCTTCTTTCTAAAAATAAAATTTTTAAATCAATCATCGGATATCGATTCATCTTTTAGGAAATCCTGTACTCTTTTATTAAAATCTTCAGTATACTTATCTACGACGCTGTGCCTGCCTTCGGGGTATACATGCATCCTGAAATGTAAAAAATAAACAAATAAAAACATAACAAATATAACCACGGGCAATGAAAAAATTCCAATAAGAAAAGCACCAAAATTGTACTCAGCGGAAAAGTTTATAAGTAAATACATTTAGATTAACAGTACATCAGAATATTACTAACTACAAGCGTAATTTTTTTAAATAAATTCTAACTGTACCTACTAACCTTGAGTTTTTAATTAAGGCGTGCAGTAACCAGCCATTCTCAATCTTAGTCAACGGGTCTTTTTGTCCGAATATCAGCTGCGTGGGACACTTGATGTCTTTCAGCAAGTGGAGGCAGATGTTGCCACGCTGTTCTTTAAGGAAATGTGCGTCGAAATCTATAAATTGCCTCCACACTTTGGCCAGGTTTTCTTTGCCATATATGCCGTACATCCATTTCTTATATTCTTCAGGCCAAGTTTCTTCTACGTTTTCAAGAACTGCAAACAATTTTGAAATATAATTTTGTATTCATTATTGGTTTTGGTGGAGATCTCAATGGCCATTACTTTACAAACAAACTACACATAATAAACTTACTTGTGTTGAAATGTTAAAATGAAAAACGAACTTACGTTTGGAAGCGTAATGCTCATCGGGTAAAAGTAAGGCATGTGTGGAGACCAGCACCAGTTTCTTCACCAGACGCTGATGCAGAGCCGCCAGCACCATGGCGGTGCGGCCCCCACCGCTGTAGCCCAGCACCGACGCACACTGCACTCCTAGTGCCTGAACAAAATAATAGACAGACATTATTTATAATTATTATGTTCACCAATTACACAAAGAAGAATTCCACAATCCCCAGAACGCAATTTGATCACGCGCGGCATTTTGTAGGAACGTTCTTGCCACGCGGGATTGGATCACATTGGATCACAGACCTCTATTATACTAGACACCACAAATGCACACATTTCTATGAAAACCACGCGTGTCGGTTTTTTAAATGATAATGATAACTGGACAAAACTAAATGTACGAACAAAAGTTTAGAAATGGTCAACCTTTTGACTAGTTTTTGACACGCGCAGTACCAACGTACTCTACGTACACTTGGGGAATCTTGTATAATTGACTTCTGTGTATTGGATCGTCTGGTGTGGACCTGGCTGATAACGTACGTCCATGAAATCCGCGACGGTCTCAGCCTGCTGTTCATACGGCCGGAACGTGAGCTCCGGCGGCCTGCTGAAGCCGGTCCCTGGCGGATCCAGAGCTATGGTGGTGAAGAGGTCTCTGTCGAAGCCTAGCAGCTGCTCCCTGAAGTTGCACCAGCCGTCGCCGAGGACCCCGGGTAGTAGGACGACCACGTGCGGCCCGCGCCCCGCGCGCAGGTAGTGCAGGCGATGGGGACCCACCTTTACCTTGTGCGAGATTATACCCTCGCCCCACTCCACCTGCAAGATTTAACCGATGAATGAACTGGTAGGTTGGGAACGGCTGATAAGAATTTGAAAATAATGTAATGTGGTTGTAAAGATAAAATGTCATAAGTGCAGAGTTTTTGGCTCTTTCTTATTCGGATCATGAAAGTAAATTTTAAACGTGAGTTTATACGAGTAGGTGAGGTGACCTATCGTTAAGTCAAAATGAAATAACACTTACAAAGTAATTAATGTGAATACAATTTAAATCCGAAACTCGCTGTCAAAACAAGTACGCGATATAGTATACCTTTACTTACTAGCTTAAATATACATATAACGGTAATTAAATCAAGTTAGGTATATTAATTTGTGGATAGCCAATAACTGTAATAAACTGGAATGAATAAATAAATATGATATCATGTTAAACTCACCGGTGGTGGTTCACTGTGGAATGATACTCGAAACATTGATAAAAAATTATTCGTGCTATATTTAGTTACATTTCTTACGGCGAAGATCATTTTTATTGTATCCCAAATATGATTTATTATATTGATAATTAAATAAACACTTAAAGATGCCAATTTTTTTTTATTGAAACTGAAATTAATTATTTAAATGGTATAATTATTAAATTATTATTTTTAACTTATTTATACGTCTATGGAACTCAGCCCTTTCGTCAGTACTGAGTTTAAAATCATATCATGTAATATGAACCATGTGGAAATCGATTTGAATGGTTTATTAGACAATGTGTTAATTCTGTTGTCTCACTATCAACGCGGAAAGGACTAGGTATTAGCTATCGCCTATTGTCTCGCTCGCTGTACAGAATGTTGCAAAAGTGGTATAGTAAATAGTAAGCCGAAAAAGGGTGACTCAGGATAGTCAGAATTCTCAAGAGGACATTCTGAACAACTTTAGTTCTACGACTTTTCTAAATTTGCCAATAAGTCACACACCCAGGTTTTTTTACAACACCTGTATAAATATGTAGTTGATCACTGCCTGTTCATAATATACTACCGGCGAGGATTTGCGACAGTGGCACAAGGTTGTCAGGGTTGCAAATTGCAGAATAAACTCTCAGAGTTCCTAAGAATCAATATACATAGAGATATATTAAAATCTTAAGATACCTATGTCATGATTCAGCCTTAAATAAGTGATATAATCCTTGTTCCAGCTCAATCAATGTCAATAACAATTAATACTACTCACAGAAGCCCATTATCATTATTATTATCTGCCTCCCGCAACATATCAACTCAAGTTCAACTGGACGAAAGTTCCAACATAAGCTTTGAAAGTTAAAAGCGGATTAAAGCTACCGGATATCACCGTCCAATAACTTACTTAACTTGAAGCCATCGCCAATCCAGTCGGGGGGATTACTCTGGGTTCCGTTACGATGATGGTAGCTGAGCCTACGTCACTGACTCAGGAAGTCAGTTATAGTTTTCTACCCATCAACCCGCCGCAGTAGTCTAAGCTTAGGAAGGCAGCAGTTTAGACCTGGGGGATATGCACAAAGTTTCCATTCTAGAGAGCAAGATACAGGTACTTACACCCCTATAGAGAATAAAATAGAATAAAACAGAGCCCTGCGTTGTTTGAAATAGTACATTTTGTGTTTGTACTTATATAACTCATCCTAATGTACCGATAGCGATGGGACAAGCATCATTGGCTAACTTCAAGTACACCCCCAGTCTAGCCATCCATCGCGATAAAACTCCAAACTGAATTTATGTCGGAAGTGATAAACTCAGCATAATACCTATTCCAAGAATAGATACCACTAGTTTTAAAACTGCATACTTAGTTAAAGTTTCCTAGCTTCTGTGATTTTTAACAAAGGAAAAACGCTGCTGAAAAGCTCCATTGAGTTACATGTAGCATTTTATCCGTATGCGAATGAATAAATGCATTTTAAATGTTAGTTAAATAATTGCGGAGAATTTTGAGCGCCATGCGATTTTGTGCATAGTCAGCAATTTATGCCTACTTGTTCAACTATTGAAATATGTTCACAGAGCCGGTATATATTTTTTAAGAACCTATCTACCTAAAGCTTTAACAACTAGGTTATTTGTCACCATGATATTTAACATATCAGTTTCGGTATAGCGGTCGATAGATCTATGGATAAATCGTAGATAGGGGGGAAATGGCGATAGTAGCTGGATATTTATGTTTCTAAAAGCACTGAAGGGCAAGAGTCGCTCGACAGTCCATTGAACTCTCGACGAAAAGCTCATTCCCTGACTGTGAACATAAACTGTCATAGACAACGACGCTTGAATGAAATTTTACTACCGTCTGAAATTCTGACCGAAGTACCTACATAATAGCTTAGCAGATATTCATACAGAAGGACTAAAACTATTACATTTAAGGTTGCAATTTGGATAGCAGTCTTCGAGTGACATCAAAACATGAGATAGGAAAACTTTCGATTTTAGTTTGCAAATAAAAATTATAGTTACCATAATGCATATTTACACGGAACATTAAATTTTGAATTTTAAATCGAGTTAGGGTTGGAAATATAACGATAGTTTTGGGAAACGACTTTTGTTGTAGACACGATCATAGTCGTTGAAGCCAGACGGTTGTAGATTGTTATAAAATGTCCCTTCGGTATCATACCAGAAATATAGTTCTAAACTTTTTTTTGTATAGGATAAGAAAAACAAGACTTTTCAAGACATTTACACAAAATTTTGTAAGTTAGGTACCTACCTACCTAACCCAGAATTTTCCACTAACACAAAAGTGTGCAATTAACATACTTGTTTGTGTCTCTTTAACATGACGGAAATAACACAACAATTTACAAAATAGCGCTTACACATTTGTCGGAGTAGGTATATACCTACACAAATCATCTATCTACCTATCACAAATTTATATTAATTTGTGATCTAGATCCGCCATGGCGAAACAATAAGTCAAGAGAGAGCTTTGGAGGTGTTATGAAGGCTTGATAAGGATTTTAATGCGTATCTACAATAAATACAACCTATTATGTCGTGACGATAATACCAGATTCAAACTAGGATTTGTCACCGAGGTTAACCATGATATCATAACACTGACAGGCTACCTGTTATACCTTACGGGTTGTAGGTATGTTATTAAGCTATCATACTTATCAATCATAGACTGTAGTATTTTACTCTAAAACTAACAACATCTTTTGGTCTGATACTTATAAAACGGGGCCTCAATTTTCGTCCATTAATCATTATAAAACGGACCTCTATAACCGTTCGCGGGAAACACTGAATTTGTTATTAGGTAGTTAGTATTCCTAATGACCGGATGGACCTAACCGAAACTGTGTTATACAGGGTGTTGCAAAATTGGTATACTAAGCCGAAACCTACATGTGCAGCATGGTATATCTAAGCCCGAAACTGAAATCAGAATTTGGAAATTCGCGAAAAAAAATATTCATTTTCCATAGTAAAAAGTCACGTGACCAACAAAGTTTCTATGAAAAATAAAAAAAATTTTTCGCGAATTTTGAAATTCTGATTTCAGTTTCGGGCTTAGATATACCATGCTGCACATGCTGGTGTCGGCTTAGTATACCCTTTTTGCAACACTCTGTAGTTTACTAACAATATGGTTAGGTATTGATCATAAATCGTTGTAAAATAAATACACTCACGAGCAATGAAAATGTTTGAGTGACTTATGGAACGTCAATGGCAGGTGGAACTTTTTCATTGCTTGTGAGTAGGTATATTTATTTCACAACACAATATTGTACAATGTACAGTCAGCTGCATAAGTAGCTATACACTTTTGTACCTTGTCAATCTTGCCCTGGCAACCCTACGAACCGGGTGTCAAAAAAACCAGCTGATTTAATTTATTTTAATATTACTAAATTTAATGTCTAATTACGTTTAAAACGGGTAGCAATAAAACGAGTGACTGTAAATTACAGTTCTAAGTGTCAAAATTAATTAATTTGGGTTATAGAATTACTAAGTGAGCGACTGACTGCGAGTGACGAGAAATCAACAGAACAGCAACTTACAAACATTAATTTGAGTTACTTAAAATACAAAATGAGCAGCTTCATAATATTTGAGCGACCTAATATTTGTTTGAGTGTCAACGTTACGTCCTGCATTTTTTTCAATATTTGGCAAATGTATTTTTTATACTGAGCGGCATTTTATCTTTAATGAAGTGTTTCGAATACAAAAACCACTTTGAAAAATACACTAATGAGCAGATGATACTCTGCGTATAATGAGCTCACATTTAAAAAATAAAAATAATATGAAATAACTATTTGAAGAAACACTATTCTATTAGTTGAGAAATTTTATTATTGAAATATAAGGGTAATTAAATAAAACAATGTACCTACTCCGCAAAAATAAATATATATGCATGCATTTATTTCAATCAAATGAACCAAAAATAAAATAAGACGCTTCAGTCAACTAAAAAAAACTTCTTATTAATAGTAAGAAACATTGATAGGTATGAGGAGCCCTACTACAACTCACCTGACTGCAACGATTCGTCGCCCCGCCCCCATTCGAATTCACGCGCATTTAAAAATCTGTAGTTTTAATTAAAAAAGCGTATCAAAATAAAAAAACATAAGCCCTCAAATAGAATATCAGTAACCAATATTCATTAATAAAGCAGGATACGAAATCGTCAAAAACAAAATCTTAACATTGAAGTTGCCCTCTCTGTATTTCCAGTCGCTCACTTAGTAATTCCAGTCGCTCACTTAGTAATTAAGTCGCTCGGATAAAATTTTAATATCTGAAATGGATATATCACAATCCACTTTTTGTAAGCTCGTTCTGGATTTTATTATAAATCAATATTCGTCGTCAGTTTAGTTAATTTTTCGCTTACTCAAATTCATACCGCTCAAGTTATTAAAACAATATGTCATCATCAGTCGCAAAGTTTTTTTTTGTTCGCTCGTTTTATAATTCCCCGTTTAAAACTAGTGTTAACTTAAAGAATATAGTGTTATACAGCTGTGCAAATGAAGACAAGCCTTCAAACCCTGAAATAAAACACTTACGGGACTCGGATATTTGAAGCAGCGGCACCTGTCAAAGTTCGGATTTGCCAACGGATATCTATCAGGGGAGTATTGTTAAAATTACATATTTTTACTAGTATTACTCATTTAAAATCATAATCACTAAATTATTTAATCATTATTCATTAGTTTGCTGCATACGTGAAATGTTTTTCACACTTCCTTAACCCACTTTTAGACTTTGTCATTTTCAAACTCTGTTGTTTTCATTTCTAATTTTCAAACTTTCTATTAGCTTTTGTATCCCTTATTCCCTATTATTACTATACCATAGTCTCCACCTACTTAATTGCTATTAGTATTAGTACTTCATTGAATAATGATCAAGTGATTGTTTTTTTTGGCTTAAAGTTTACATAATTCTAAGTCAATAATACCACTGAGTACCTATTCATTTAAGTAACATATTATGCATATTACTCCCTCCCCACCCATAGTTTGTGTTCATGACTACATTGTATATACTAACAAATAAGTTACCTTTTGATCATTTTTACATAGACTTACAATATATCAAGTTTTGATTGGTTTGATCAAGTTATACCTAAAGAGGGTTATTTTGTATATATCTTGGATAAACATCCTCTCAATTCTACCTATCAACATACTAACGGGTAACCCCGGGTGGTTTCAGACATGTCGAGGATGACGACCCGGAAGGTGCAGAGCCGTGACCTGGAGATCCAGCTGAGGACAGCTTTGGAGGATCTCAAGGCATCTCGTGACCTCTCAAGCCAACTGATGGCAGAGCGGCAGGACAATGAAAAGGAAATTGATTCCCTTTTAAAAAAGAACTCGGACTTAAAGAATGACATAGCTGAAATGGACATCCAATACCAAGACTTGCAAGGCAAATGTGATGAGCTACAGATTGTACTTAGATCATACAAAGAGTGTCAGGATTTACATGAAGCTGCCTTGTCTAAGATCTATAGCCTAGAGCAGCAATTGGCTGAAGCACACGCAGAGATCCAGCAAATAAATGAAGCACATGCAAGCGAGGAAACAGATAAGACAATGGCATTGTACGATGAATTAGTCACCCTACACCCCACCCCTATGCCAACAATAGACCTCACAACTCCAAGAAAATCAACCAATATCACAGGTGCAAACAGGCTTAAAAAATATATTAAAATAAAGAAATATATCAGGAAGTCTGAGCGAGCATTGAAAAAGCATAAGACGCACCTTCCATTGACAAAGGATAGAGTGAGACTTCAACTACTGGTGAATAAATATGAACAAGAGATGTCAGACTACAACCAGAAGCTCGCAGACAACAACCAGGAGTGCGAGTTCAACATTGCCATGCTACAGTCTAGGCTGGCCACACTGAAGTCTGCCCTAGAACAGAGAACTCTGGAATACGAAAACCAGCTGCTGGTGCTGAGTAGTGTGGGCTTAGTTCGGGTTGAGATGCTGCCGGAGAAGTCTTCACCTGCTGAAGCCACCACCGCATCTCCGGAGGCCACCACCACCACCTCGGAGGCCACAAACAGCATCCCGCTGGCCACCACTGGACTCTCGGGGACCACCACCATCCTCCCGAGGGCCACCACCACCTCGGAGGCCAAAAACAGCATCCCGCTGGCCACCACTGGACTCTCGGGGACCACCACCATCCTCCCGAGGGCCACCACCACCTCGGAGGCCACAAACAGCATCCCGTTGGCCACCACTGGACTCTCGGGGATCACCACCAGACTCTCGGGGACCACCACCATCCTCCCGAGGGCCACCACCATCCTCCCGAGGGCCACCACCAGCCTCCCGACGGCCACGCCATCCTCAAGGGTCATCCAGAGTAAATCGGCTATAGCAGATGTTTTTCCGACCTCCAATAATAAATTACATAGGATACCCACCTATGCTCAGGCAGCTAGTAGAATAGTAGGTAATAAGCAGTTACCTAAGATGTCACCCACTTACTTGACAAGGCTTACTACTGATACAAGTAGTAGCAGTTCAGCCAAGGATTACAGCACAGTTGTATACTCCGATAGGCTTGGCAAGGATTTCGGGCACATGTTGGGTAATCATGTAACTGGAAATGTTGTTAATCATTGTTACCCAGTGTAGTGTATGTAATGTAGGTAGATATAGATTAGTAATAAAGGAGCTTGTGTGGGTAGGGGCCATATATGATTCATTCTGGAATAAACCGTAATGTACATAAGACGTTGTTTAATTTACTTCATTGGCTAACGAGGATTTTCAACGATATCGCGGAAGCATTCCAGTATAAGTAATTAGAATTATTTACGAATCAGCTGGGCATCGAATCACAACAATGTCGGTGGGGAGAATCGGCGAGTTTGATGTCGCGAGTGGCAACTGGGCGAGGTACGTGGAGCGATTGGAAATGTATTTCCAAATCAACAAAATTGAAGAAAAGGATCGAGTGCCTATGCTTATCACGGTCATTGGTGATACGGCGTACGCGCTATTGAGCGATTTATTAAGCCCAGGGAAGCCATCATCAACAAAATACAATGTAATTGTTTCCACGTTGAAAGATCACCTGCAACCAAAGGTTTCCATAATGGCGGAGCGTTACCGGTTCAGACAAAGGAGGCAATCGTGCGGCGAAAGTGTTAAAGATTATTACACGGAGCTTAAAAAGTTATCAAGTGAGTGTGATTTCGGTGCTAACTTAGAGGAAAATTTACGGGACCAGTTAGTATGTGGTTTAAAAAGTGACGTAATTAGACAACGACTTTTTGCGGAGGACAGTCTGAGTTTCAGCCAAGCTGTTAAGATTGCGTGTTCACTGGAGGCGGCGGAGCGCGATGCGGCGTCGGTGGAGGTCATGGGTGCAGGGGGCGGCGGCGCCTCAGCCCATAGCAACAGCGCGGTACATGCGCTGACGTCATCGCGGGCGCGCGGGCCATCCGGCTCGGCGGCGCAGGGCTCCTACGGCCGCGGGCCTAGTGGGGCGCGGAGATGGGCTTCGCCGGACACGGCTCGAAGTGCTGATCAATCAGCTCAGTGTGAGGCGTGCGGCGCACGCAGCCACGGGATAAAAGACTGTCGATTCAGAAGGGCAATCTGCAGTAAATGCGGTAAAGAAGGCCACCTACGGCGTGTATGCCCCGCGTGGGCGGAGCGCGCCGGACACAGATGGGCGGGAAACAGAGGATACAAACAGAGCAAATCTCTGCATCATCTAGATGAAGGAGTACCCGCCCAGGAAGAGGATGACTCAGCAGAATGTGAAGAGGAGTTAAACCAACTCTGCTTGAGTGGCTACAAGCCGGTGAGTTTACCCATAAATGTAGATGGCCATAGATTACGTATGGAATTAGATACAGGATCGGCCATAAGTTGTATCAGTAAGGAAACATATGATTCCTTGTTTAGTAATAGGCAGTTGGAAAGCTATAATTTAGTTTTAAAATTCTATGATGGTAGCAGAGTACGTCCCTTAGGTTTAATAAAGCCTAATGTTAAATGGGGCAACATAACAAAACAATTAGAGCTCTTTGTAATTGAAGGTGGTACTACATCGCTATTGGGCAGGCATTGGTTAACTGAGTTGAAGGTGCCTTTGTTAACAAGCACAGATATGGTTGAACAATGTAATCAATTGGCAGATGGTAAAGAATTGAACATGTTACTTTCCAGACATAAGGAGCTATTCAGCGGCGGACTGGGTAGATTCACTGGCGGGAAGGTGAGGCTGCGGGTGCGGGAGGACGCGGTGCCGGTGTTCTGCCGCGCGCGCCCGCTGCCTTTCGCGCTCAAGGAGCGCGTGGACGCCGAGCTCGACGCCATGCTGCGGGACGGCGTCATCGAGCCGGTGGACTGCTCGGACTGGGCCACGCCGCTGGTGCCGGTGAGTAAGGCGGACGGTGGACTTAGAATATGCGCGGATTATAAAATCACGCTTAACCCTGCCTTGTTGGTCGATAGATATCCGTTGCCTAGGTTCGATGACTTATTAATGACCTTGAATAAGTCGGTTATATTCAGTAAATGCGATTTATCCCAAGCGTACAATCAGCTGGAACTCGATGAGTCAGCAAAATATACGGTAGTAAACACACATAGAGGTCTCTATAGGTACAAACGGCTCGTGTATGGCCTATCATCCAGTTCGGGGATATTTCAGCGGACCCTTTCAAATTTGCTAAAAGGCATTCCTTTCACGGGGGTTTTCATCGATGACGTCATCGTAGGAGGTAGGAATATTGAGGAACATCTAAAATCGTTAGAGGAGGTCCTGCGTAGATTGTCAGAAAATGGGTTAAAATTGAAGAAAAATAAATGCGAGTTTATGGTGGACGAGGTGAAATACCTCGGATATATAATATCAAAAGACGGTATCAAAACCGATCCGGAGAAGGTTAAAGCAATGGTGGAGATGGCGCCACCAGAAAACGTAGCCGAATTAAAGTCATTCTTGGGTCTGGTTAATTTTTATGGCAAATTTATCAAAAATATGAGTCAGATATTAGCACCATTGTATGAATTATTAAAAAAAGATGTTAGTTGGGTATGGAGTACTAGGTGCAAGGAGGCTTTTGATACAATTAAAAGGGTCCTAGCTAGCTCGGAGGTATTAGCACACTACGATGAGGATAAACCGTTAATCTTAACGTGCGACGCAAGCGGGCAGGGGGTAGGCGGAGTGCTCACGCAGCCGGGCGCGCGCGGGGAGCGCCCCGTCGCGTACATGTCTAGGACGCTTAGCGACGCGGAAAAAAATTACGCTCAGATACAGCGGGAAGCTTTAGCGATTATAGTCAGCCTTAAAAAGTTTCACCAATATCTGTACGGTAGAAAGTTTTTACTTAGAACGGATCACAAACCATTAGTTAGTACCTATTTTTGGATCAAAATCCGGCGTACCACCTATGGCCGCGAGTAGATTACAAAGGTGGGCGGTCATACTTTCGGCTTATAGCTATGACATTGAGTATGTCACAACGAAAGAAAATATAGCAGACGGTTTTTCGCGATTACCATTAAAGGTTAAAGAATATCCTAACAATCAGATACCCGAGCAAACCTACTTACATCAAGTACAAGACGCATTATTATTAGATGCTTCATTGATTAAAAGGGAGACGGCCAGGGACCCAATTTTGAGCAGAGTCGTTAGTTTTATAAACGACGGCTGGCCGCAGGAGATTGAAATTCAAAGCGTGAAACCTTATTTCAATCGCAGGAACGAACTTTATGTAGAAATGGGTTGCATTATGTGGGGCCACAGAGTGGTCGTCCCTGAAAGCTGTAAAAAAAAAGTGTTAGCAGAGTTACACGAGCCACATATGGGAATCGTTAAAACCAAAAGTATAGCGCGTAGTTATGTATGGTGGCCGGGGGTGGATGAAGGTGTCGAGGCGACGTGTCGCGCATGCGCGGTGTGCGCGGCCGAGAGCGACGCGCCGCGCGCGCACCAGCCGAGCCCGTGGCCTTGGCACGGCCGGCCGTGGACCAGGCTCCATGTTGATTACATGGGTCCAATATTCAATTAGTTGTACTTAGTGGTAGTCGATGCTACCTCTAAATGGATGGAAATCTTTGCGGTGCCTAGCACTGGCGCGACGCACGCCATTGAGAAGTTAAGTCAACTTTTTGCGCAATTTGGATTGTGTAAACAAATCATTTCCGATAACGGCCCGCCATTCTCGAGCACTGAGTTCGAATTATTCACAAGGTCAAACGGGATAGACCACATATTTTCCGCACCTTATCATCCCGCTTCAAACGGGGCTGCCGAGAATGCGGTTAAAACGCTTAAGAAAGTTATAAAAAAGGCGAAATTGGAAAATTCGAATGTATCAATGGCATTACAGAAGTTTTTACTACATTATCGTAACACCGAGCATTGCACAACGGGGGATAGCCCAGCGCAAATTTTAATGGGGCGTTCGTTGAGAACTAGACTTGATGTAATAAAGCCAGATAGGGAAAAAAAGGTGTTGAGAGCTCAGCGTAGTCAGGTCGAGGGTGCAGGGGGTAGTGTCAGGGAGCTAAAGGCAGGCGATACAGTATGGTGTAGGCAATACCAACCGGGTAAAAAGTGGGTTGCGGGGGAAGTGTCAGAGAGGTTAGGCACTACTGACTATACTGTCCGTAGGGAAGATGGTTCTGAGACACATAGACATATTGACCAACTAAGGCAGAGGTCGTCCTTAAGTGTTGCACCTCCGCCTTGCGATCCGGTTCGGCGTCGTGATTCAGGGCCGAGGGTGAGCGGTGCCTGCGACTATAGTCCTTCGCTAAGTGATAGCATTGATAACACGGATCACACGGTTACAAAATCGCCTACGCCTAGTACAACAGTGAATCTACCACAGTCTCCGCCTACCGCGAAACCTATACGAAGTACTCGTAATCAGAATCCTGTATATAAATAATGGTTTAGTATTATATATGTATAACAAGTAGTAAGTAAGTATAATAGTTAAGTTTAGTGATCACTTAAGTATATGATTAAATTTAATTAAGTAAGTTTATTAAGAGTATACTGTTATTTAAGTGGAGAGGATTGTAGTGTATCTAATGTAGGTAGATATAGATTAGTAATAAAGGAGCTTGTGTGGGTAGGGGCCATATATGATTCATTCTGGAATAAACCGTAATGTACATAAGACATTGTTTAATTTACTTCACCCAGAACTTTCATTCGCACAAATAGTACAACTGATTTCAGAGAGGTCGTACACCGAAAAAACTACTATATTAATTATGGTGGGAAATAGTTTAGGTAAATATGTACAATGCGTGTTATAAATCTGACTGTATCAATTTCTTTGATACTAATTTGTATGTAGATAATTTTAAGTTGACCTGGGACAGTTTATTTCTGTCCTTAAATCAGAAACGACGTTTAGCTACAGAAGTAGCTCCTCTTATTAACTCAGTTATAAGCATTATAACGAAGAAAACTTGTGTCCCTATTGACACCGTCAGTAGTAATACTGAAAATAGTACAGTAGATTTAAATTAGATTTTCAGACAACGGGAGAGCATCATAGCGTTGATATAAAGATTGATTCAGTTCACTGCTCTCTCGGCTCAAAACTATCGAAGGACAAGACATTTAAGAATGAATTTAAATTGGTACATCAGAATATTCAGAGTATTTCTTCTAAATTGTTAGAAATAGAACTATTTTTGGAAAAATTTAACATTGATTGTTTATGTATCACAGAACATTGGTTAGATGAGAATAAAATGATGTTCCAATTAAAAAATTACAAACTTATAAGCTGTTTTAACAGAAATATCAACGAGCATGGTGGCTCACTTATATTTCTTAAAGAAAATTGTAAATGTAAAGAACGAAAGGATATAGTTGCTCTTTCTGTTAAACACCATATAGAAATTTCATGTGCAGAGCTTAATAAGTATATAATAGTATGTACCTACAGGCCACCTACTGGTGATTTTATTACCTTTGAGACTGTCATGGAGGATGTTCTAAGGTTAGCTTCCAATAGTAAAAAGGAAGTAATAGTGTGTGGTGACTTTAATGTTGACCTATTAGGTGACTCTCCTAATGGGTCGAAATTGTTGTTACTTTTTAAATCATTTAATCTTTTTAATGTTTTTCTGGAACCAACTAGAATTACACCCACGTCAGCCACTTGTCTAGATAACATATTCTGTAACTGTGAGTTTAAAGACAGTAGTGTGATTAATTGTCTGAGGTCAGACCACAGTGGGCAGACCATTACCTTAGTAAACACTGACAAGACAAATAAAACTAAGGTGAGATGCAGACCGATTACTACAAAGAAAATTGACAATTACTTGAAGAAACTAGACGAAAAACTTCCGAATGTTAAATTAGATTGCAATTCTAATGAGATGTATAGTAACTTGTTTAAGATAATAGCTGATGAGTTTGAGAGTAATTTTGAAACGAAGGAAGTTTTGATTGACAATAAAATTAAATTTTGTGACTGGGCTACAGAGGGTATTCGCAAAAGCAGGGCGACATTATATGATCTGTATGAGATGAAAACATTCATACTCCGACCTGACTTTCAATCTTATGTGAAGAAATATAGCAAGATGTATAAATGTGTCTGTCACTGTGCGAAGACAATTTTTATTAATAACAAGATTAAAGACTCTGCTAACAAATCTAAGGCCGTTTGGACTATTATTAATAACGAAACGGGGAAGAATCGAACACGCGAGACAAATTTATCTTTGAAGGTAGGCAATGACATTATAACATCGAATGATGCGGTGGCGAGGGTCTTTGAAGAGTTTTTTACGAACATTCCTTTAGAGACTACGTGTAACCTAGATTCTTCGGCTGCAGCAGCTGAAACCCTGACGAAGGAGAACGCACCTTCAACCGATAAGGAATTTAAATTCAGATATATTAATACATTAACTATTATAAAAACATTTAAGTCATTAAATATGAAGAAAACTGAAGACTTGTGGGGAATGTCAGTTAAATTTGTTCTTTCTATTATTAATAAAATCGCCCCAATTTTGGCTAACATCTTTAATAAATGTATCGCTGAAGGTGTGTTCCCAGATCTTATGAAATTTAGTAAAATTATACCTCTGTTCAAAAGTGGGGATATGGAGGACCCTGCAAATTTCAGGCCTGTCTCGGTTCTTCCAGTTTTGAGTAAAATATTTGAGAGGGTCATACTCAGTCAGATGCTTTTGCATTTCAATGATGCTCGATTGTTTCATAGCCAGCAGTATGGTTTTACAAAAGGCAAATCAACAGCCGATGCCGGTACTGCGTTGATTAAGCACATATTTGACGCCTGGGAAGACCATCACGATGCTATTGGAGTCTTCTGTGATCTGTCGAAGGCGTTTGATTGTGTAGACCATCAGACTTTAATTTAGAAACTTAGATACTATGGAATAGGAGGAAAGGCTTTAGATTTGATAACTTCATATTTAGACAAGAGACAACAAAGGGTCGATATTAACAATACTAAATCACAGGGGGCTCATCTAAAAATAGGCGTCCCTCAAGGATCTATTCTAGGACCATTTTTATTCCTCATTTATATTAATGACTTGCCTTTTATGGTTGAAAAATTGACTAATATAGTTTTATTTGCTGACGATACTTCTTTGCTTTTTAAAGTTAAAAGAAGAGAAAATAATTTTAATGAAATTAATTCAATTCTATCTGACATACACGATTGGTTTACCGTTAATAATCTTCTATTGAATTCTAAGAAAACGAAATGTATTAAATTTACACTGCCGAATGTTAGACAATGCGATACTAACATTATTCTAGATGGGAATAAATTGGACCTAGTTGATGATACTGTCTTTCTTGGGATGACTATAGATTCAAAGTTACAGTGGGGACCTCACATTGAAAAATTGTCTGGAAGGTTGAGCTCCGCAGCTTTTGCTGTACGGAAAATTAGACAGCTGACCGACGTTGAAACCGCCAGATTAGTTTACTTTAGTTATTTCCACAGCTTATTATCGTATGGCATTTTGCTTTGGGGTAGAGCAGCTGATATTGAAACTATATTTGTATTACAGAAAAGAGCCATCCGCTCTATATACAAACTTGGTTCCAGGGATTCATTGAGAGAACTATTTAAAGAAATTAACATCCTTACAGTTCCATGTCAGTTCATTTTTTCCAATTTAATGTATGTACGAAAGAATATTTCAACTTTTGATACAATTGGCAGTAATCATGACATTAATACTAGGAACAAGCATAAGCTGGCTTTTCCAGCGATGCGTCTGGCGAAAGTTAATAAATCGTTTTTAGGGTACTGTATTAGATTTTATAATAAGCTTCCAGCAGAAGTTGCTCAAATGCCAGAGAATAAGTTTAAGTGTTACATTAAAGAGAAACTCAGTAAAAAAGCTTATTATAAAATTGATGATTACTTAGAGGACGTTAATGCATGGCTGTGATAAGTAGTTAGCTCTGCTCATATTATTATAATAATTATTATTAAGCTTATATGTATTGTATACCAACTAGTTTTAAGTCTTTTTTTGAAAAGATGGCTCAGGAGTTTCTTGCCTCCGTTCTTCTCCTTAGACAGAAAGAGCCCCCCCTTATCCGAACGGAGAGTAATTTGTAAAAATTGACGTTCATCAGAAAATTTTATATTTGTACGATGAATAAAAAAATTTGAGTTTGAGAGTTTGAGTTTAAAACCGCTCATCAATTCATTGAAACATTGACGGTTCGTCAGTTTGACAAGATACAGAAGTGTCTAGCTACTTATGCAGCTGACCGTACCTATGAATAGAAGATTTTTATAGGAGCTAAAGTTTTAAGACTTTTAAGTCGTTTTTATTCTTTTAGTGTTTGTTATTGTATAATGGTAGTCGCTTAAATCCTAGTAAACATTTCATGTCAGCTATTTCAAGGACAGTTATAAATATTAATATTTATAAGCTAATATGTTTTTTTCCTAAACCATACGCACAAAGTCCTTTCTACTAGACAGTGTCCATTGTTATTTAGATATTTACTTACAGAATCTATTACATGTAGTTATCATAATAAGTAAATAGAAATAGTTTTCATTTATTTCAACTTAACTTTTTGGGATTCCGTATACAATATTATAAATTTATTAAATTATTATGTTGCTCTCATAAAATGTCAGATCTCTTCATTGTAATTCTTATGCCCTATGGGGTGGTCCTAGGTGACTCCCAAGCGAATCATCCGCTTTCGCAGTATATTTGCACATGATAATCAGCCAGTATTCTTCCACTGCTGGACATGGCCCTCTTATGGCTTTATCCTTATACATTCTCAGCCAGCTACAACCTGTAACATGTGCAGTGGACCGAAGACCGTCCCACGCTCCGCTTCCTGGTTTCTACTTGGTAACTAGGGAACTTCATAACTTATAGATATTCTATTCTATTCTATTCTCTGTGGGGGTGTAAGTAAGCACCTGGCTCTCTTTGTGCATATAACCAAGGTCTAAACTGCCTTCCTAAGCTTGGACCACGCTGGTCCACTGCGGGTTGGTGGATTCACATATCTAGATGTGCTAAATCTAGATATGCAGGTTTCCTCACGATGTTTTCCTTCACCGTAAGAGCGACGGTGTACATTGTACTTAAGTTAAAAGAACTCATTGGTACATGTCAGCGCCGGTTTTCGAACCCGCATCTCTTGCGTGAGAAGCGGGCGCTTACCCGACTGAGCTACCACCGCTCACCTAACTTATGAGATACCTAATAACGAATGACTAATCATCATGAATGATGGACCTGATATAAAATTTCAGTTTCATAGTTTACGGAATCCTTTTTGCGCAAGCTTAATAAGTAACAGACTTATCTCTAGGTAATAATATTGTTTTCTAAAAAGTAAAGACGTCTTCCATACCATAACATTTTCATTCGCTATGGCGTACTCTTACCTTGATTATCCCACTCTTACGTATAAAAATGTACACCTCTACACTTTACCTATCACACTGTGACGTGATTGGAAACTGAAATTCACCTTCTCATATATTTAAGACGTATATGAGAGTTACTGCTGTAAAAAAAGTTTCTTTTAAACTTTATAAAAACATAATACAATTTTAAAATGAACTCAGCCGTAATAAAATTAACTAAAATCAGCACAAACAAACGTTTATTTATGTTTAAATTATCATATCACAGTCAAGAAAAGGTGAGTAAAACATAATAATATTATATAGACCATTGACTTATATTATATATAACTATAGACATTATTAAACACTTCAATCATACTTTACTTAAGAGTGCTTTACACGAAAAAAGTGCGCACAGACAAATAACTTAACTTTCCGGAAACTACAGTATATGTGTAAACGCGTGTTCTCGCTCTCGTTCTACGATAGCCAGCCAGTGGAATCGGAGCATGCTCTATTTTGATAGGGGTAGTAGAACCGAGAAATCCTTTATCGCACATCTGGTCGGTCTTGACAGACAGACCTACAGGCAGACAAACTTTAACACCTTTCTTATGCTTTGAGTTTAAGTGGTATCTTCAGCACCACTGCATCGTCATCATGATAGAATTCGTCCCCGACTTTCAAATGTTTGCTTCTATATCATTCTTCATAGAGAGTTTTAAGTTTTGTTGATTGTTGAATCTGAATGCGCAGGTCGAGTGGGACGAGGGCATTTCATCCCACCGCGTGCAGGTGGGCCCCCACAGCTTGCACTACCTTCGAGCGGGACATGGTCCAGACACACTGCTCCTGATACCAGGAGCCCTGGGCTTCGGCTGGAGCAACTTCAAGCATCAGCTACTAGGATTCGACAGGGACTTCTTCACCACCATCGCCTATGACCCGCCAGGGAGCGGCTACAGCAGGCCGCCAGAGAAAACATTCCCGTCTTACGAAGAGGAAGCTGAGACTGTCGCGCAATTCATGGAAGTAGGTTATTGGCCGGGTCCACATCGGATGATCCAACGCGATCTAATATCGCGCACGGCAAGAAATTTTACATACAAAACGCCTTGCCGCGCGCGATCAAATTGCGTTCTGAATTGGGGATTGTGTAAATTTTTGTTGTTTAACTTGTGAACATAATATAGATGATGTATCTGTCTATTGTTATATTTATACAGGCACTAGGAGTGGAGTGTGCGTCGGTGCTGGGCTACAGTAAAGTAGCTAAATCCGGATGCGGCGTTTTACGCGCGTTCCTCTGGACGGGATATATGTAGCTCTAGTATCTCGAGAACGCGCGAGTGTCTAATACGCTTGTCTATTTAAGAATTTTGTCAAAATCATAAATACAAAAATAATTTATGAATTGGACAAAATCTTTATAATATTTCTAGAAATGGTTTTCAGGTCTAGATAGTATAGAAGAAACGTGGAATGAAAAAATCAAACAGATAATGTACAGCGTATATGGAAAGGAAAACTTACCTAAGTTGTGGAGGAAATTTAGTGATTTCAATGAATGTATACTTAAAGAGAAGCGCGGCAATATCTGCCTCCACTTGCTGAAAGACATCAAGTGTCCCACGCAGCTGATATGCGGACAAAAAGACCCGTTGACTAAGATTGAGAACGGCTGGTTACTGCACGCTTTAATTGAGAACTCCAGGTTAGTCATGATAAAATCGTATTTCGCTACAAAATATTTGACTACGGTGACGATCAATCTGAGAATCACTGGCAAATGTACATCACATAACATATGGCATTAATCAAATTCTAATGATATTCTATTCAGTTTATTTCTTCTCATCCTCGTGCACATTTATCTAAGACATCCCAAACCAAAGATCTTGAAACGTTCAAAAATATCGATTGTTTGATCAATTTATTTTTTTATTTCAGGATACATATATACCCAGAAGGCAAACACAACCTGCAAAACAAATATCCTGAAGACTTTAATGTAAGAGTGCAGGATTTCCTGAAGGCTGATGAGGAATTGTCGGGGATTACGCTGACAACATCGCAGTTCCTGAGAGATGATGAAGAGGATAATAATAAAATAGCGAATGCAAACTTTTTTTAATGAGACTATTTTTTACTGATTGTTAAATTTGAAGTAAATAAACAAAATCCCAACTACTGTAAATAATGAAACAGTAAAAATTTCCACATGGTGTCAAAATAAATTTCAGAAGAACTATGTATTTTATGGATGGGGGAGAGTTGAAACATAGCGATCAGGCCGCCTATTGTATTTTTTTCCTCGTCTACAATACGCATTATAATAAAATTATAAAATATATACATTATGAACAAGATCTATCATGTGCATTTGTTTAAGTGGTGTTTGATTAAGTTATTTGCTGCCATGTATTATATTCTAATCTATTATTGTGTGTATACATTAGAAAGAAGTACCTATTTAAAAAATACAAATTAATTCCTTATCTTTGTGTAACAGTAACTTTCAAGTTCTTACTCAATAAACTGAGTGGCTAGAGATACCGTGCTCTGAAGTCTAAATAAGTCACGCTCGTATGGCGTGGTATGTTAAGCTTGGACCGCCTAACTTACTCACGAAGTTGTCCTTACAAGTGACAAGCCTTTCAACAGTTTCAACTGATACGGGTTACTAAAATTAACTAGTCAAGTTCATTAATATGTAGAGGTACACTTGTACACTTTAGTAATTTGTCCCATTGCGAATTCGATTAGTTTGAAACGAAACTATGTATGTATAAGTACCTATATGGTTGAGGTTAATGTACGTATAGAGTTAAACAGGGATCGATTCACTTTCTAAAAACTAAAGACATTCATAATTATTATAATATTTTATTTAATTTAAGATAAGTCTTATTTTCGTTCAAATTTTATATTTAACTTTATTCTGTTAGGTACTTTAGTATTTTTATGTCTATCTATTTATAGTGCTCTGTATAATGTTGTTAATAAAGATTGCTTTCAATTTTTTTAAATGAACATAATTAATATAGTGTGCTTTCGTCCCCCCCTCAGCTTATTTTTGAAACATAATATAGATTTCTAGTTCGGAATAATTGGATGAATCCTTAACAGACTAGATTCTACCCTAGACATAGGAGAGCTGACTGTGCTGTCACTGCTCTGCTTCAGCAACGATTTTATCACCATGGATTTCGGTATCCTATAAGGGGTAAGAAATTACGTTCTCTCAATGAATCTCCAAAGGCAATTAACTGGCCCTGTAGCACAGGTCGCTATTAAGACGTGACAAGAGTTCTCCATCGCGCTCGTTCTTGAGGCTGCGCGATGTGAGTGAGAGCGATGCAAAACTCTTGTCACGTCTTAAATGCGCCCCGTACTAGCCCTTCTGATTTTATAGTTACTTGAATAGGAGCCGGAAGCGAATCCGTATCATAGAACTTACTTCTTTTTTAATATCAATACAGATAGTAAGAAAAACTAAGTTATGAGGGCTCTCAAAAAAAAAGGAGTAACTTAGTACTATTTAAGGCTGTCACTAAAGCTGGAAGAAAATCAGAATCTGTCAAATCTAGTGAGGGGGGGTTGAGGTATGCGGGGCGTTCTCCGGACAATGACATGAAATTTTAACATAGTACTCGAAAACATAAAAGTGAAGACATGCCACTTTGTTAAAAATATACTAAGTAAGTAATATTGTTTTGTGATACGAAAATATTTATTTTTATTTGAAAGTATTTTTAATATTTAATAATTAATTATATATAAAGTCGTACCCGTGCCGATATTTATACAGGTTGTTGCAAAAAGGGTTTAATACTATGCCGAAACCTACGTGTGCAGCATGTTATTGATGTTATTTCTAAGCCAGGAAATGAAATCAGAATGTAAAAAAATCGCGAAAATATTATCAGAGTTTAATAGTTCAGGGTGTTGTATTAAACTCTGCCCCCGTGTAATAAAAAAAGTATAGTTAGCCGAAAGGGCGTTACTCAGGCGTCACTCTGAAAAACTTTTATCCTACGTAATTTTTTATATTCATGAAAAAAACGCTTCTTCATATAATTTTTTTTTGGTCACGTGACCTTTTAGTTAGACGACCTGTTTTTTTTTGGTGTTTCAAAAGCAGAACAGTAGTTTGCAGAACTCTGCATATACAGGGTGTCACAAAAGGTTACGTAGCTGGCAAAGGGATATGGGGAGGTCACCAGAAAAATAATAACATGTAAGTACCCCCGCAAGGGAGTACATTAGTACAAGGCGAGAGTGTGTATTTTTTTTTTAAGTACTTATGTGTATTTGGGATATGATAGAAATAATATTTTTGTTTCTTAAAAACCAAAAAATTTACACCTTGCTGCGCTCTTTTGCTCACTGTAAGTACACCTACAAATATTGCTGTATTAAAAAAAACGGTTTTGTTATAACGATTATAAAAAAAAAGTTATTTTCATGTCAAGGAGTCATTTACCTAATTACGATTTCACTCAACAGCAGGTGAACTGAAAAAATAAGTTCTAGTTCTATCATCACTTTAGATCGCAAACATTGTAACTCCACTTTTCTCGGCGAAAAGTACTCTTTGGTGTCAATAGAAACGTTTTTTGAATTCACATGTTTTCCTCTTTATTCGAAAAAAAAAACAGTATTCCGCATTTTACCATTTGTTTTCCTCTAAACCCCAAACCGTGATTTTTAAACAAGAAAACTTAGTAATTATACCCTTTATTCTCATATATACAACGTGCGATGTAGGCGAACGTGAACGAAAACTATGCAATAAGCCTTTGTTTTTATTACTACTTTAGTAAATTACAATAACATACTCAACAATGTTAATTTTTTTTTGCAATGTTATGTTGTTAAATTAAGATCTAATATTTTATTAACATGAAGTTACTTTCAACTTTTTTTTGCATCTATGCGTCGAATCACAGCATGACGGCTGCTGCAGCTTCCTGCTGTCCTGTCCTCCAACCAATCCCACCAGTACTGCAGGTTGCGTCGAATACGAGCCATTCTCTTCGACTTGACAAGACAGGTGCTCCCGGAAGGATCATAGATCGCACGGAACCCGTACCGTATAGAGGCAACGGACTCCTTTGCAACAGCCCCCCAGATTCGGAAGTAGCCCATGCACTGCATGGCGAGCACAGCTGCAGCATTTTTTTCGTAATGAATCATTGGGATGTCATCCCCGAAGGAGGCTCTCAGCCTACCTCACGACCTGTGTGACATTAGAAAAATGCACTGTGCTAACGCCGTTTGCGAGCTTGATTTGCAGGACCGCGTTGTATGCCAAGTTCCACAGCAGAGGGGTCCAAGACCTACCGCTGTGGAACTCCGCAACTGAACTTCTTCAGTGAAAACAAACCCTCTCTTTTCGCATCCTTAATGTACTTGTTAGACACGTATGACCTCTGTCAATTTTCTGCAGATAAGAAGACAAGTGATGGTATACAAGAGCCGCCCTAAAGGTTCGCCCTCTAGGGGATAGAGTTGAACGCGGTTACTATTTTTAAGCAAACAGCCAGCGCAACAACTCGCCCGTGGTTCTTATCCTGCTCCGACAGTGAACGAACGCAAAGTATTGTACCCACTATTCGAATCCGCATTTCGGATGCCAAACTGACTGTCCGAAAGGTCGAAACCGTACCACCACAGAGGTATGACTCGTTCGAAGAGCTTATCAGGCTCTTACAGCAATCAGATGTGTCGGTACACTGAAAGATAATCTACAGGCCTGCTTTATTTATTTAGGAGCACTAATGGCCTCCTTTCAGTCATTGAGTCACTGGCACTCAGGCTGCGGTTGAACAGGAAGATAGACTGTCTAAACAAATCATTTTTAGGCTAGTTAAAAAAAACTTTAGGTGGGTAGTATGCCAACTAGAACTACAAATAAAACAGTATTTTTGTCTCCTCTAAAATTTGGTCACGAGGAGTTACGATGATTACGATCTAAGGTGACGCTGACGATATTTTATACAAGGTATTGAAAAAAGGGTATAAAGCTTAGCCAAAAGTGGATTTAGGTGCCATTCTGATCCACTTTTCTTCTACAATTTTGAAAATTCACGTAACAAAACCTTTTACATAGAAACTTATTCGATCATGTGACTTTTTACTATAGAGACCGAATTTATTTTTCGAGAATTTCCAAAACTTGGAGAACAAAAGTTGTTCAGAATAACCCCTGAGTCAAACCCTTTCGGCACAGTATACCCTTTTTGCAACATCCTGTATAGGTAATATCAGGTTTATAAAAGACCTGGGCCTGGAGTGAGACTCGGCATGGGGAGTCATAATTTATAGATCTTTTAGGTTGCAGTGGCGAATGGGCACTGGTAGCCCTGCCCTTTTCTATAACTATAACTATAGGTAATTTTATGGCAATTTAAAAATGGTATAACATTTATCTATTTGAAAAAATCATTAAAAATATACATTACCTATCACCCTAATTTAAAAAAAAATTCAGCCCTTACTTTAAACTTATAACACCCCTCTATTTCCTTCAGGGGTTAAAAAACCTGTGTATTTAATATTTTCTTATGAGTTTTTTTTTAAAAACTAGGCTCTTACATAGTTGTACATAATATTATGCGGTATTTTATTCCACTTGTAACGCATAAAATTCATAGCTACAGTAAACATTTCATTTTTTTCATGGCGAGATACAGTCGCACTTAACCGCTTTTTTGCAAAGCTTGTTAAATAGATTTAATAAATTATGTAAATTTTAGATCTTCAATTTTTAAAAATACTTACTTATTTTTAACAACCTGTAGTGTACAGACTACCACATCTTAAAATATATATATTTTTAATTAACTACGGTTTTTGGTTTCAAATAAAACAAATTATGAACTTACTTTTCAACACCCTGTATATTGTGTAGCTTACCTACCATACACAACCGTTAAAATAAAATAAATTACCCCTCAGAATATAAACAGGCTCGCGCTTTGGCATACTGCATTGACCGTGTAGTTCTTATTCGGAGAATCTAATAAGTGTCATTATGTGCAATGTTTACCTTTATCTATGCATCTGTAACTCTATAGTAAAAAATGTAAACAAATCGAAAAGGCGAAATGTTTTCTAAGAATTTTCGGCTTTTCTGCATCTAAAATGATTAGAAAATTAACTTTCCATAGCAAATGCATATGTATTATAATACTTGTAGTCATAATTAGTTGATTTAATCAGTTTTTGTGAAATATTTGATAAAAAATAAAATGGCGTGGGTATCGCTCCTAACAGGCCGCCACCAGGGCGACGACTGAAGAAATCTGAAATCTGTCACGGTGTCATCATTTTTAAACCGGAATTTATTAGTTTTTTGCAAAAAAAGTTGACTTCTGGTCCATTAAATCCAACTCTTTAAGGTAACTTTGTTAAGAATTTAATTACCTACACATACATATAAGATTCCATGAAAATGGGCCCTCTGATTTCGAGGGTTTTTTCATAATAAGTCAAAAAATGGCAAAAGACATGGTGTGTTTGCAATTTTTTTTAACATACTTATTATAATCCTGCACCAATTTATAAGCAACTAACATGTTCAGTATACCCTCTGCTACAAAATATATTTTTATCAATGTGATAGAAGCCACCGTTTTTTCAATCTAATCAAGTATATCAAGCCGACTTTAGCATTTTAGCTTTAGGGATCCCCTTAATAGATGGTTGGCACAGAGCCCTGTGTGCACGACTAGAACTCGCACTTAGCCATAAAAAGTTAACCAAATAAGGGTCATTTTGTTGTATCAAGACCCTTTTTTCAGGGACACATGAAAATATTGAGTTGAAAAAACCATATTACAATTATAATCGATGGTAAGAAAGACAACGTATAAAAAATACAGCCATTTCATGTCAAAAAACATCATATTTTCACGCTCTCCAACGACTCGAAGTAAGTAATTTTATTTTACACTCACGAGCAATGAAAAAGTTCCACATGCCATTGACGTTCGTTCCTTACGTGTATTGAATGAGTAACAAAGACAAATTGTTATTAACACATTCTTATAATTATGTTTGTGGATCTTAATGTAAATAACAGTCCAAAAACTATGTAACAATAACATGCCAGAGTAGTTTGGTACACAAACATTTGTTTACGTACATAGGTTTGTATTTATATTTTTACTTAACAGTAATTTTAAATCTATGAGGTAAGTAGTTAAAGTAGATCATTAGTTACGAGGTTGGTTTTAAGGCTAATTTATATGTATAAACATAAACATACAAACAAGACAATGAGGTATATATGTCGCAGGCATCTGGTTTAATCTCCTGTTTGATTGAACCGCTAGCCCGTTCATTGGATGACGCTACTCAGTTGAATGACTAAAGAACAACTCGTCAAGTGGTTGACTGTAACGTCCAACGTCTTGACTGAACGTTATTCAGCGAAGTCGTTAAATGGGATATAGTATAGCAACTTTGTAATGTCTGGTTAGGATGAATATGACCAGACAAGAGTTAACAAAAAGAAGGATGTTACAAAGCTCTCATCTCACAAATTAACCAAACGTACCTTGATATTTTTTTCAGCACATTTTTTTTCTTTGAAACTATCCGCCGGCGGTGTAATAATAGGTAAATCCATGTTGTCACACTATTTTAACATAAATAACGCACATTAAAGCTAATTCATTTGCAAAAAATAACAATACAAGTGCTTTTTGTGTCAGCTGTTCGCTGTTAGACGCCATATTTGTTTTATTCACCACCTGACTGATTTTAAGTCCGCTAACTAGTTGGACGTTTTGTGACACTTGTACAATCAACGTTCGGCCTAGTCATACAACTGAATAGCGTCATCCAATGAACGGGCTAGCGGTTCAATCAAACAGGAGATTAAACCAGATGCCTGCGACATATATACTCGAATAATGTGCACGTTACTTTATCTATCTCTATGTATCTACTTGACTTGTTACATCATAATAAGCCTGTATTATGATTCCACCGCTGGACATACGCCTCTCGTAGTGGACTGAAGGGCGGGCGTCCCGTCCTGCATGATTTCCACTCCATACTTTGTTCCTCTGAAATATTAACGAATTTCTAATCATCATGAACTGCTGGAAGAAATGTTTTTTGGCATTAACCGTGCTAAATTTTCCATGCTAATAATTTGTATGTTTGTGAACCAGTTTTGTTGAATTGTTTTATAATTTATTGGGTAAAATAAAGTGTAAATAATAATAATTTTAATAAATAGTGCACATGATAAGTAAACATTTCATTTTTCTTGTGTACGGAATTCCCTCCAGTGAATGCTCTGTATTTTGAATAAAATTACAGACTTTTCACTAAACAAAAATATTATTTTCTAAAAAGTAAAGACGTCATACAGTAATTGTGTTCTAATGAAGTCCATAACATTTTCATTCGCCATGGCCATGGCAAACTCTTACTTGTTTATCTCACTTTTACCTATAAAATGTACACCGCTACTATTTACTTATCATACGGTGACATGTTTTGAAACTGAGAAAGTAACTCAATTACTTTAGACGTAAAGACGTTCTTATTTTCGCGCCTCCAAGTTTTTTTGTTTTGTACCTCTAATATCCCACCTTCTAGGATCTAAACGAGTCGAAAGAAAGCGGTGGTTTTAAAGAAGTGTTTTTTTTTTTTACTTTTTGAATACCATTAATTAATATGAACTCAGCCGTAATAAGATTAACTAAATGCAGCTCTACCAAATGTTTGGCTATGTTTCAATTATCATACCATAGTCAACCGAAGGTAAGCTTTAAATATACTTAGTACTTACAATTAAGATAGCTTTATAAAATAATAAGACACTTCAATTTAACATTTATTTTCTGCATTTGCTGATATGATTGTTGCCGAAACAACAACCGGGACCCACGGCTTCATGTGCCCTCCGAAGCATGGAAGCAAGCAAGTTTGTTGATTGTTGAATCTGAATCTTCGCAGGTCGCTTTGGATGAAGGCATTTCCTCACACCGCGTGCAGGTGGGCCCCCACCGCCTACACTACCTGCGCGCGGGGCATGGCCCACACACGCTGCTCCTCATACCAGGGGTCCTTGGCTTCGGCTGGAGCAACTTCAAGCACCAGCTCCTGGGCTTCGACAGAGACCTCTTCACCACCATCGCCTTTGACCCGCCAGGGAACGGCTACAGCAGACCACCAGAGAAAACCTTCCCGCCTTTGGAAGTGGAGGCCGAGACTGTCGCACAATTCATGGAGGTACGTTATTAGCCGGGTCTATACCGGACGATCCAACGTGATCCAATAGCGCACGGCAAGAAATTTTATATGCAATATGCCTTGCCGCGCACGATCGGATGTCCTCTAAATTGAGTATTGTGGAATTCTTTGTTCTGCGAATTGGTGAACTTAATATAAATAATGTCTCTGTCGTTTGTTGTATGCAGGCACTAGGGGTGGAGTCTGCGTCGGTGCTGGGCTACAGCTCCGGGGGCCGCACCGCCATGGTGCTGGCGGCTCTGCATCAGCGTCTGGTGAAGAAACTTGTGCTGGCCTCCACACATGCCTTCATCCTACCCGATGAGTACAAGTATTCCAGAAGTAAGTGTATTTCTTTTCCTTCTAAAGGTGGGTACTAGCCAACGTAACGGACTGTAATGAAACATTCCCAGCGAGCATGTGACAGCCGGGTGGAGCACTCAAAGCTAGCAACGGGCGGCTGGTTTCCCCGTAACACTACGTACTGACTACACCAATGATCGCTGTGTAACATGTTATATTTCACCTCGTAACGTTGGTCAGTACCCACCTTTAAAGTAAGGATGAAAGGATTGCATTCATGATTTATGCAATACCTATATATTCTAGAACGATATAAAGTCTGGAGGTTTGTGTCTTCTTCAGGAAAGTTGACACTTTTCGATTAATTCTCCCTCATACAGAGTGCAACCTTATGGTTGGAATTCCAGTGGGTCAGTTAATGTTTCCCACATATTTTTCATTTTCAGTCCTTGCTCTTCCATGCTAAAGTTTAACAATGTGAATTAAATAATTGTAGGTATTCTACAAAACCTCTATATATTTGTAAATGGTTTGCAGGTCTTGATTGTATAGAAGAAACGTGGAATGAGAAAGAAAAAAATATATTGTACGGCGTATACGGAAAAGAAAACTTACCCAAGTTGTGGAGACAATTTAATGATTTTAATGAACGTATACTTAAAGAACAACGTGGCAATGTCTGCCTCCACTTGCTGAAAGACATCAAGTGTCCCACACAACTGATATGCGGACAAAAAGACCCGTTGACTAAAGTTGAGAATTCCTGGTTACTGCACGCCTTAATTGAGAACTCCAGGTTAGTAATTGAAGATACCTAATAATAATATTATATTTCTGTAATTTTTTCACAGACTTACAACTTTTTCGTACGGCCCCGGTTACTCAGATTAAAATGAGCCAACTGTATAAAATAATTCTAGCCTTCGTAATAATTATTACTGGAGGGTATCTAATAGCATTATGCCTAAACCTCAGATAAAGTTTCATACTAATTCGCCCGGAAAGTTTCTTACAAGTATTTGAGTTATTACATGATACGCGGACTACAATAATTACTATGTAGATACTCATCCGCGTGTTTATTTCCTACGAAATTCCCATCCAGACATGAATATTTTGAAATGGAGACAATATCAATTGTGTGATCAACTCAATTTGTTTCATTACAGAATACATGTATATCCTGAAGGCAAACATAGCAATCAAATCAAATATGCTGAAGACTTTAACATGAGAGTGCAAGATTTCCTGATGGCTGATGAAGAATTGTCGGGAACTAACTTAAGGGATGATGAAGAGGATATTAAATTAGCAAAAGCCAATTTCTTTTGATAAATCATTTTTTTGACTGATACAATTAAAGTAAAGTAAAACTTCGTAGTACTGTAAATAATTATGTTAGTGATTAGCCTGTTTAGAGAATCGATTCATTACTATTTAGAATGATTGTACCTATGCCATATTCTGGAAACCGATAAGTATGTTTTAAATCTTATAATCGGGAACACGTGACATGGTATCTGATTTAGTTTCAAATGAATTTTGTGTTTTACGGAAAGCTGTCTGAGATCGCTCTTAGCGATAAGGCGATCTTTTATAGTTGCTAGTCTAGTAAGTAACTGTGTAAGTTTTATTTACCTCTAATTGGTGCCCAATAAAATTAATTTCTATAATGTATTGTATTATTTCTAATACAGGGTGGACCTGTAAATGGTGGTGTCAAACAAAACAGTGTGCTAGAGTTCATCATTCATCATCACGACCCATTACGTCCCCACCAGGGTTTAGTCCTAGGCCACCACGCTGGCCTAGTGCGGGTTGGTGGACCCCAACACAAGCAAGCTTGTGCTGAGAGAGTTGTCGGGTAAGTGGGCAACCCGACTGTCAGATGTTTTCAAGCCGCCCGAAGGCCTCTGACTAGGCTTAACGACTGCTATGTTATGTCACGTTTTAGGAAACCTTAAAAACTGAATTGCTCTTAAAAACTAAAATCATCTTATCGTTTGTTGTAGCCAGGATAAACATTAGTAATTAAAAAATACTGATATATCGCGGGCTTCATGGCAAAGGGGCGTAAGCGCAAAAAATCGATTTTGCGTTTTTCATGCCAATCGATTCCTATACTAGTAATACACGTTCTGTAATTTTTTTGAAATTTTCATTAAACTAGATTTTGAGATATTCATAAATAACATAAAGGCGTATACGATGTATCAATAATTTTGTGTCGTGTCAAAAAGGCGTATAGACGGCGTATAAACATCAGTAGGACGCATTTCAATATTTTCGCCATGTCAGAGAGGCGTATAGACGGCGTATAAGAATCAGTGGGGCGCATTCAAATAATTATCGCCATGTCATATAGACGTATGTGCATTTTTTTAACAAAATAAAATGACAATATGCTTTCACTGTTGATATTGATGCCTAGTCCTTTCCAGTCCAGAGTTTTAATACATCTTCCAATGCATCACGGAACAGTATCGGAGAAATTACGTCCTCTTCCCTCACGCCCCTTTGCCTATGGATAGATCTTGTGGCTGGTTCTATACTTGGACAGTAATCGTTTCAGTGTCATTAGGCACTTCAGCGCCTCGATGTATCGTCAATCTATTGGACATATCTGCAAGGATGCCAGAACAGCCCAGATCTCGACAGAGTAAAAATTTTCGTAGTCTACGAAAGCTAGGCACAGAGGCCGATTATATTCTTCCTTCTTCTGTATAATCTGCCGAACTGTGTGTATGTGGTCTACGGTGCTATAACCCCCACGAAATTCGGCATGCTCCAGCGGCTGAAATTCATCAAATCAAGTCTCGTGATGACTGTTATAAATGTACATAAACATCTTATTCACGTGGTCAAGAGTGTGATCAGTCTATAGGTTTTTAAGAGCAAATTTGTCTCCTTTCTTGAAAAACAATAGACCTACACATCTGGGGTTCTGGCTGTTGCGCATGTGAAGCGTACAATCGTGCATTCCGGCTCAGATTCGACGATTCTGCTATGGCTGGTTGTCAATTTTTTCGTTAGGGTCCCTTCAAGTCGCCTGGCAAAGACATTCGATCCCCGGTTTTGTTTAATAGCTTCTTCAATCCGGAGTGTGTTAAACCACTGGAGGTCACGATGAAAATAGCCTTGCGTATCATTTTGTTGAGAGCCTCTAGTTCTGACGGAATGGTCCAGCACATGCCGTTTGGTCTCCGTAAGTCCAAGAGTCCCCCCTGAAAGCTTAGACTTCCTTCCCGTGTTTTACATTGCACAGAACCTAGTGCCATCTTTCTGTATTGCATTGATCACGTCGTTGCAGTGGTCTGGCGCAGAGTTGGTCAGAGGGTGGACTTCATCAGTTGCCGTTCTTCAAGCTTTAGGTCGATATTCAGAGTTCCTCTGAGTATACGGTGATTAAACCGACCTGAGATATCTGAATATGTGCCTCTTAATCAGTCATGATGATGAAATCGATTTCATTTTTCGTGACAGAGTCCGACTTGCACCAGGTCCACCTTCTTTGGGGCTTCTTTTTGAAGAAAGAGTTCATCAAGGAAAGCCCCTGCATTCTGCGAAGTTCCAGCCTCAGCCCTCTGTCATTTCTTTAAGGAGTTTTTTGAGTTTATGTTCACTTAATTAAGAGTAAATTTTGTTTTAACAGTAATTCTTGTTTTATTTTGTACTCTTATTGTTTCTAATAAATTATTCTGTGTTTTTTACGGCTTTACTATGTATTAAATAGTTACTTAAATAGATTGTTATTTTGTTATAGGCGTATCATCTCTCTTAAATTGAGAACATCCGTTAAATTACGCCATGGCAAAGGGGCGTATGAAATTCGAAAAAAATAGAAGCAGTTACATTTTTGGTTATATTTTGCTATCAGTATATTAAATGATTTAAGTGTAAAACAAATAAAATATATATAATATAATTGGATAACAAATAAAAAAGTTTGTTTATACGCCCATTATTCCTATACATAATATGATACAAAAAGGATAGCAATACAATAATTTCCGTCAAGGCAGATAGACGTATACGCCATAAAGTGTACTTAAAGCATAGATATTATAAAAAATTAGTTTTAATTAAAACAAAAAATAATTAACTAAGGTATATGCAAAATTATAGCAAGCTAGATTACTTATTTAAAAAGTTATGATGTTTTTTTGCTCTCCTGAAAAGTAGGGTCGATGCGCATACGCCCCTTTACCATGAAGCCCGCGATATGTTAATAAACTACAAAGTTATGGGATATTTTGTATAAAAATTCAAATCACAAAATAATCTTTTTTAACTTTAGAACGCTGTGATGAAAAAAATATGTAGTTAGCTACCACCAGAAATACTGAAAAAAGTCTATATTCTCAACAACCTGTACATGTGTACATACTGAATACCTCAAAAAACTTAAACTACGCTGCATTTTTTCCAAACAAACCATAACCACTATAAAGCTCAATAAAGAAAACCCATCATGCGGCGGACAAGGCGCAAAAATTAGGGTTCCACATCAAATACGCTGACAGTATCCGGAGTAGGGTCCAGTACGTGGGGGGCATACCGCGTGATACGTGGGAACCCTCCACGTCGGTCATTAGGCCATCATTGTTGTCAGCATGCCAACCAGATTCCTTCCATATAACTTATTTATAAATACAATTACAGACCTACATACTTATTGCTAAATCTCTTACACTGTACGTAAGTGTATAAATAAAAAATATTTTTGAAGGTCTTGTTTCTTTAAATAGGTAACGTTTAGTAGCTACACACAGGCCTAGCTTTCCAAAGAGTGTCTTTACTCGTTGGTCTACTCCATCCAGCCACTCCCGGCAGCCTTTCTGTTTCATCATCAGTAAATCATCCACTGCTGGACATAGACCTCTAACGAGGAGCGTCTCTACATTCTTTCCTCATACTTCTTCATTTAAAGTACCTATTTATTCATTTATCAAAATAATGTTATTGTTTTAAGTGAGCACTGAATCCTGAACTGGTAATAACTGCATTTCAGTAGGCAGGTAATACAAAACAAAGTAAGTACCTATACAAAAATACATTAGGGAAATAAATGATTCTAAGTCAGCTGCCAGGTTGCGGCTAATTGTCTAAGGTTTTGGATCGACGTCAAGGCGCAGACAAGGCTGAATTCCACATTAAAAATAACTACATAACATGTATGCTGTACCAGCCGGCCACCAACATCACCCTTTTGGCAACACCCTGTATGTATTATATTTTGAAGATCCGGTCAGAGACGTGACGGGAATCTCAGGAACCACGCTCCAGTGGGTAATTGGTGCTGATTCAGACAATCTATAGGTCATCAACTCATCATTATTAGGGCTTAGTCGTGAAATTGTGTTATTATATCGAAATTACTTACACGTGCTTTGATAACCTGGTTACGTAACACATGACAAGTCTCGTTTTAGGCTATTTTTCTTTGGTTAAAGATGTGTACTTAAATGTAGAGCCTGAATAACTGATCAATCCTGCCCGAGTTTTGACCATGGTACCCAATTTCATTGAGATCGTAGCTTATAGTGCACTGTATATTAGAGCACACTCTAACCCAATTGGACGGATGACCGACAGGACTGAAGCTAGGAAAAGGACCCAACGCTTTACAATTTTACCTGTTACTTTGGATTTGTTTTGATTTAATAATATCAGACAACACAATAATATTTAACATCCAAGATCGTATGATTAAGTTTCGTCTCCGTATGTCTATGCAAAAGTTTAAAGTTCAAATACAACCATTGTACCAATGAATAAAGTCACAAATCTACTAACTGTACTTATAGAATCAAAATAAGAGCTCAGTGCTAGAAGTAGGGTGTTATTTTTCGAGACATTTATTTTGCTCTGACACTCCATCTAGTTTGTATAAAATATCGTTGTGTCCGCCGCATTACTTAGTTAGAATGTGTCGTCCGGTTTATGTGGACTAGTGATGTCCAGTAATATTATAATAATATACCTAATAGGTAAAGGTATATGGGAAGCCCATTTTTGGTTAGGTTTACTATACATATTTAGGTACAGATAAACTAAGTTGGTAAAATTTCATAAATAGGTACATACTTACTAAGTTTTACAACGAAACATTTTGCAGTATCTGTTGTCGTTAACAACTGGCAATCCTATGCCTTAGCCAACCAAAGTTACTGTTAATGTTTTGTACGTTTTTCGTTCTAACAAATAAATACTTACTTATATTATTATTTCCTAACATTACAAACTAAAAAGCCAACCCTATCGGCTCGGCACTATCGGCTCAGTTACCTAGTTTACAAGTTGGTAATACGGTTTTAAACTTGCCACCCAACTGCAGTGGCGAGCTCGGAAAATATGCTTTATGGGCTGTATTTAAGGTAATTTAGTTAATATCTAGTCGGCTATGACAAGGTTAGTGAATTTACTGCAAAATTAACCCAAATAGTTGAGTGAAATAAGTTAATCGGACGTTAGTTCGGCTTTTGGATATTTTGTTAATATAATGTAATAATAAGGTTTAAAGGAAATCATAAGTGGAACACCCTAATGCACCTACATAAGATGCACCCTGCAAGATTGCCTGGCCAAGAGATTACTTATACATATTTATACATAACAGATGAGGTGCAACTTGATTATATACTTACCTACTTTTCCAAAATTAACAGTACTTAAGTACCTAAGTATCAAAAAATCTGTCGCCTTTAGCCAAACCACGCTACAAAGTACCTACGCAAATCATAGGAATAGGACCCTCGAAAACCGCGATATTCGCCGGAAGAAAGTTCCAACAGTAACCTCGAATCGTCGGCCATCAGTCAGACACCACAACTTTAGCAATACCTGGGAAGCCCCAAGGATGTCCCGCTCTCCATCATGTCAAAATATAGCAGACACATGCGCCTTGAGAAATTGAGGCATACATCTCAGCGAGTGGCCTGCCGAGGTTTCTTCTTTCAGAGAAATATAAATAGCACAGTTAATTTTATGTGACATTATACTTGTACACTTATATTCATCCAAAGAAATATGTATCCACCCTAGCGCAATTTTAAGCTTCCCTGAATATTGAAAGGTGACACGAAATGTGACGATAGATCTTGTGTGTTTATGCATCGATTAACTAACTATTCTTTTATTAATCTATCTATCGTCCATTTAAGAGGCAAGATGTTTGTTCTGGGGGTGGATGCTAAAGTATCTTTTTTTTGAGTGTAGGTACATCTGTGTCGGCTGGGTATTGTGTTCTAGTATAATTATAGTAGTTAGGACTTAAATCAACTTCTTTTGTTGCGTAATATTTATTTTAAAATTAGCTTTTTAGATAAAAGCTCTTTAAAATATATGTAAAATATTGTACATTATATTTTTCTAATAACTCAAGTTGTAACCCCCGACGATTATGATAAAAATATAGGTAGGCTTTGTTTATTAACGACATTAAAGAACTTTAAAATTTTACATTAAAATTTAGCTCTAACAAAATGAAATAAGATTAACGGAATTTTATGTAAATTCCGTTATTTGATTTGAATAGTTTCGTCGGTATACTTAAATATCAGTGTTAATAACAATTAATAATTTGATCGAGTGGGCGGGTTCAGTGCCGGATTAATAGTCAATCATTGGGTTAATATCGGTTTGATTAATTTATGATTATGTTTATTTACTGTATGCTATGAATACACTGCGGTGTCAAGCCGTGTATCCATGGGCCTCATATAGGATGAGTCTTTCATAGATGTAGATTCAAAAGTAGGTCACACAGCTGTTCATTCTGAAAAACTTTTGTCATAATGACCTTGAGGTATTCATGAAAAGAAGAATTTCAATGAATAAAAAAAACATTTCGGAACCCGTGACCCACGTCACAGCAGTCAAAGTTACTAACCATAACCACTGCGCCATCCGGTCTAGTCCAACATAACAGAGTCTTAAATAGTGACGTCACTTGCAAAATGTAGATAAGCCCTCGCACGTAAAGGAACGAGCACGCCAGGGGGGTCACTCTATACTGACGAAAAACGAACGAACGGAGTTGTCGTGCAATCTGCACATTTCATACAACCATATAGAGTTAATAGCTGTGCCCGCGATTTTCCCGTGGGAATTCCGGGATAAAAAGTAGCCTATGTTCTTTCTCAGGGTCATATGTATACCAACTTTCATTCAAATCCGTTCAGTAGTTTTGGCGTGAAAGAGTAACAGACAGACAGACACAGTTACTTTCGCATTTATAATACATATTAGTTAGGATGGCTCACAAAAACAGTTTCACAGCAGCGCTCTGAAACTGTTTTTTTCGCATTAGATAGTGACCCCTCAGTGGCCGCTGCGATTTTGTTCTGATTACACCGCCGGAGCCGCAAATGGCTCGGAGGCCACGGACCCACGGCTGCGGCGGAGTTAGCAACGATACCTCATGTTGTTATTGCTACTCCATGTAAACAGTGGAAGTCAGTCTAGGAGCGGGCACTGGCGTCAATAACTGCCTTGTGCATAGTTATGTGCATGTAGTCTGTACGGAACGACTAAAAGAAGTTTTGTTTTATTTGTAAATAGTTCATAGAAATAACTAGATCAAGTAGTTAACTCGATTACGCTCGCGAAGGTTCTGAGCGCTAAGATAAATACTTACTTATGTGTGTGTATAGATATAGATATAGTTTAAGTATGTACCTACCTACTAGTTGTTCGAGCACCTACCTACTTTAGTAATAATAATAAATAAATAGTGACAGGAAGTGAGGAGGCCAGCGCCATCTAGTAGGAAATAGCATAACGAAGTAGAACAATAGTGCACTAAATAGACCATGTAGTTCACCTACTCGACAACAGATGGCAGCCCCATCTAGAACATTCTACTTCTTATGAGTCTTTTCTAGAGCTTCCTGGAATTCTCTATCTTCGGTAGAGATTAGTATAAAAGGCAGACGCCAACACCTCACAGCAAGTCAGTTTAATAGAAAGAGTGAAACAGTAAACATCTCCAGTGAATTGTGTGTTTTATTTCGAAGACTCAACAGGCTAATATATAGCTACCTCTACGTCAGTGGCATTTCCTCATCTTCCTGAAGAACCAAACAGGTGCAACCGCCACTTCCTTCGCACCGTATAGTAATAGTTCATGAAACGGTCGAAGTGATCCGCACATTTGGTCCATCGGAGCCGGATTGAAGACTTTGGAATGCCTGTAACGAGGTCCACGACAGGGAGGCTACAGCGCGGCGGCCTAGAACAGAGGCCTACTGAAGAATCGTCGGCCGCCGGCGCCACCGCCTCCACCGCCACCGCTACAGACTCCGACACGCACACGCCGTCAACCGCCGTGAAAGCATCAACATCGACGGGTGTGTCCACCGGAGTATCGACGCCGCCCTCGTCTGCCGCCAGGGTGGATAGCGTCTCGCCCCCCATAACAGGGGGGGCACCGCTCCCTGTGTTCGGGGGAGTACCGCCACCGCCCTCCACTGCCGCGAGGGTGGTTACAGCTGCTGCCGGAACGCCCTGCCCACCGTCATGCATCCGGGCTACTCCGCCAGCGTCTACAGCAAGATCGAAGGCCAAGTCATTAAAGGCACGCCGCATCGCCGAAGCGAAAGAAGAATTAGCGTGTCGTCAAGTTGAAATCGCCGAAGCAAAAGAAGAAATAGCACGTAGTAAAGAAGAAATAGCACGTCGTAAAGCTGAACTCGCCGCCGCCCGTCTCGCAGTTATTGAAGCTGAATCCGACACCGATGACGACGACGGCAGCATCAGTACCGAGATGGAGAGTACGCTCAAGGTCGACTCGTGGCTCAAGACACAGCAGAATGTACTGGCCATCAAGAACGAGCCTCACTCCGCGTCAGCAGCACCACCACCGCCAACAGAAGCTGCTGAGGAGTCCAGACAGCATGATGAGGACTACGTTCTACCACCGCCAGTCGCCACCGCCGTCGACCCTGCCTCCACTGCCGCCGTCCCTGTCGCTCAGCCGCGGACAAGCGACTCTGTGAGCCTCACTGCCCTCGCCGAAGCTATTGCTCTAGCTGCAAGAGCCGGGGCGCCGCCGCCACCACCACCGCCACCGGCTCCGCGTCACATTAGTGAGCTACCGTACTTTAGTGGCGCGCCGCACGAGTGGCTACAGTTCAAGACCGCCTACTACGAGTCCGCCGCATCACTCGCGCCCTGCGACAACATGGGGCGCCTACGTCGATGCCTGAAAGGAAGAGCGAAGGAAGCTGTCAGCCGCCTGCTCATCACCAGCACGACGCCCGAGAACGTGATGAAGTCACTCGAATTGTGCTTCGGGCGCCCGGACAGCATCGCGCTCGCCGAGTTGGAACGTCTGCGCGCACTACGCCGGCCTACGGATATCGCTACAGAGTTCTGCTTCTTTGCAAACGAAGTAAGCAACATCGTAACGACACTTCAAGAGCTGCACCGCGACCGCTACCTCAACAATCCCGAGATCACGCAGCTCACAGTCGAGAAGCTCACCGCCGCCCACAAGCTTCGCTGGTTCGACTTCTCCGCCGCACAGTCGCCCGAGGAACCCGACCTGCTGAAGCTCAGCCGCTTCCTCACTCGGGAAGCCTCGATATGCGGGCCGCACGCACATGAGAAGACGTCGAGCATCGCCTACGAACCGAAGCAGCAGCAACAGCAGCAGCAGCCACGCCGCGCACAAAGGGCACACGCAACTGCGGAACAGAAAGTTTCGTGCCCAGTATGCTCCAACGCCGGCCACAACATAGCAGAATGCCGCAAGTTTGTAGAGAGCAACATCGACTCACGTTGGCAGCTAGCTAAGGAAAGCAGACTCTGCTTTCGTTGTCTACGCTACCGCAGCAAGACGCACCGATGCAGAATTAAGAAATGCGAAGTTGACGGCTGCGAGAGGTCACATCACCGACTGCTTCACTTCGTGCGCAAAGACGAGCCCGAATTAAAGAAAACGGAAGCAGTCGCCTCTTCGTGGACACCGAAGACGCAAGCGTATCTCAAGATAGTAAAGGTGCAAGTCTCCGGACCAGCGGGAGCGGTCGACACATGCGCGCTCCTAGACGACGGATCTACTGTTACGCTCATCGACAGTGACATTGCACAGAGGATCGGAGCCAGGGGGCCTATTGACCCTCTCTTCATAGAAGTGATCGCTGACACAAGCGTCGAAGAGTCCGCATCACGTCGCGTCACACTCACTCTCGAGGGGGCAAGCGGGACGCACATAGTCAACGCACGCACAGTAAGAAAGCTGCACCTCGCCGCACAGCGTGTCACCGAGCAAGACCTTGCCGGCTGCCCTCATCTAGAAGACATCCAGCACGAGCTGAAGCACGCAGACATGAAGCCAGGCCTGCTCATCGGGCAAGACAATTGGCACCTGCTCATGGCGTCGGAAGTGCGAGCGGGACAGCGACACCAACCAGTGGCTTCACGCACACCACTGGGCTGGGTTTTACACGGTGCACACACGCGCGCACTGGGACAGCGCGTGCACTACGTGAACAACATCATCAACCTCGAAGACAGCATGGACGAGCAGCTGAAGAGACACTTCGCGCTCGACTCATTAACGATCACACCGAAGACACCAAAGTCTGACCCAGAACAGCGAGCACTCGACCTGCTCACCAAGAACACCATAGCACGAGACGACGGCCGATATGAAACGTCTCTACTGTGGAAGAAGGATGATTTCAGCATGCCAAACAACTACGAGAACACGCTGAAGAGACTTCACAGCATCGAGAAGAAGATTGATCGCGACGCTGACCTCAAAGAAAAGTACGAGAAACAGATGGAGAGCCTTATTACAAAGGGCTACGCTGAAGTCGCGCCACCGACCACATCAAACAAAGTGTGGTATCTACCGCATTTCGCAGTCGTCAATCCAAACAAGGGCAAGATTCGCATTGTCCTGGACGCAGCAGCCACATATAAAGGCGTCTCACTAAATGACCACCTACTCACCGGGCCAGACCTACTACAGTCGTTGCCGGGAGTACTAATGCGCTTCAGACAGCATGCAGTCGCCGTGACAGCTGATATCGCCGAGATGTTCATGCAGGTGAAGATACGCGCTGAGGATCGAGATGCCCTTCGCTACCTGTGGAGGGGCAACAAGCGTGATGGGCCGCCAACAGAATACAGAATGACGTCACTCATATTCGGCGCTACAAGTTCACCATCAACAGCAATCTACGTGAAGAATATTAACGCACTCAAGTACGAAGCCACTCACCCCGAGGCAGTAGACGCAATTATCAACAAACACTACGTCGACGACTACCTCGACAGCCACAAGACCGAAGAGCAAGCGATCAAGGTGGCGCAGGACGTCCGCGACATACACCGGCGAGGCCACTTCGTGCTGCGGCAATGGGCATCAAACTCCGAGGCAGTACTCAAAGCACTCGGCGAAACAGGCAACGAGCCCATGAACATTAAGATCGATGATGGATCAAGCGAACGAGTCCTAGGTCTCATCTGGCGGCCAAAATCCGATGCGCTCGGTTTCAACCTAGACTTGGCGCGTCTGCCGCCTGCAGTCATAGAAAAGAAGATACCCACGAAGAGAGAAGCACTCAAGATCGTCATGTCGCTGTATGATCCGCTCGGATTTGCCGCGCCTGTCACCGTGCGAGCAAAACAGCTACTTCAAGAGGCGTGGCGGCGCGGCACTACCTGGGACCAGCCAATAGATGAAGACCTCTCAGAACAATGGCAACAATGGATGATGCACCTGGAAGGGCTAGGCCGTGTCTCAATACCGAGGTGCTACGCCCGCTACAGCGACGCTACGAGTCTACAGCTACATATATTTGTCGACGCGAGCGAGTCCGCATACGCCGCCGCTCTTTATTGGCGGGCGGTAACAGCAGAGGGTAAGACATACCTATCGCTCGTCATAGCAAAGGCGCGAGTGGCACCGCTCAAGCTCACTTCGATCCCGCGCCTCGAGCTACAAGCCGCCGTTATGGGCTGCCGTATGGCCGCAGCCGTCATTGAAGAACACCAAGTTAAGCCCGAATCGAAGACCTTCTGGACCGACAGTAAGACGGTGCTGACATGGCTGAAGAACGGCTCAAGATCGTACCGCCCGTTCGTCGCGCACCGCATAGCTGACATCGAGGAAAACAGCTCTACAAATGAATGGCGCTGGATACCTACGAAACTCAACGTGGCCGACGACGCTACAAGGGATGTGCCACGCGACTTCGACGCTGACCACCGATGGTACAAGGGCCCATCCTTCTTACTCGAGGACCCTACTGCCTGGCCGGCGGAAAAACCACTTCTAACGAAGAAAACAGGCGAAGAGAAAACGACCTCAGTTACCGAAAAGTCTGCACAACTAAAAGAAGCGCTGCCAGACTACAACCGTTTCTCTAAGTGGGAAAAACTGCTACGAGCTACAGCAAGAGTTTTACACTTCATACAGCTGTGCCGGCCACGTGATCAGCGAGTCAACTACAAAAGAACTGCAAAAAATAGCGAAAAAGACCCTGACTGGCGCAAGAAAACAGCTACGAAACCGAACAAGCGTGCGACAGTGAAAACTACAGAAGACAGAAAATACCTCCCGCTCACCGGGCAGCTACTACGTGAGGCGGAAATACTACTCGTACGCCTAAGTCAACAGCAAGCCTTCGACTCAGAAATAGAAGACTTACAGAAAAACAGAACCCTGAACGCGAGAAGCAGGCTGCGCCACCTTGCGGTCGTCGCTGAAAATGGAATACTACTATTGAAATCGCGAATCGGCCGTACACTCAATATAGAACAAGGAGTCATCAGCCCTGCAATACTCGACGGCAATCATCAAATCACCAAACTGTGGATCGACTACACACACCGCCAGCTGATGCACGCAGGAGCCGAAACTACAGTTAATGAGTGCAGACAGCACTACTGGATACTCCGCCTTCGCACAGTGGTGAAGATGATGATTCATCGATGTCGACCATGCCGCATCAGGAAAGATTCACCCCCGCAGCCACCTACAGGAGACCACCCATCGAGCCGCCTTGCACACCACTGCAGGCCCTATACCTACACCGGCCTGGACTACTTCGGGCCTCTGACAGTCACCGTGGGCTGCACTCGACAGAAGCGATATGTGGCGCTCTTCACGTGTCTCACGACGCGCGCCGTACACTTAGAGCTGGTGGACTCTCTCACCACTAGCTCGGCAGTGATGGCGCTGCGTAGGCACATGGCACTCTACGGAACACCTACTGAGCTATGGTCCGACAACGGCACGAACCTGCGCGGGGCTGATAGAGAGCTGCGGCAATCAATCGACGCCGCTACAGCTGATGAAGCGGCCCAACAGAAGATCAACTGGCGCTACATACCTCCTGGGGCTCCTTTCATGGGTGGGGCCTGGGAGAGACTGGTGCGGTCAGTGAAGACCGCCCTTTACGCCGTCCTGAACGAGCAGCACCCAGCCGAAGAGGTGCTGCGCACACTGCTAGCCGAGGCAGAATACGCAGTAAACAGCCGCCCGCTCACGCATGTGTCACTCGAGCCCGACGACCCCGAGGCCTTGACACCGAACCATTTCCTGCTCGGCGGATCAGGACGCGTACACGCGCCTGGCAGCTTCGACGACAAGGACCTCATCAGCCGCAGTCACTGGCGCGCCTCTCAGCGCCTGGCCGACCTCTTCTGGGCAAGATGGCTACGAGAGTACCTGCCTGAACTTCAGCACCGGCGGGAGCCTCACGGACGCGGCGAAGCAGTCAAGGTTGGCGACATTGTCATGGTGGCAGACGGCAACCTACCGCGCAACACGTGGCCAAAGGGCGTTGTCACGGCTGTCTACCCCGGACAAGACGGCATCGTAAGAACAGTCGACGTCCAAACCAAAGGAGGAACCCTTAGAAGACCGACCAAGAAGCTGGTGATCCTGCCTACAGCTCCAGACGTTCCGACCAAAGAATTCAACGCCCTGCAGGCGATGACCGGCGGGAGAGATGTACGGAACGACTAAAAGAAGTTTTGTTTTATTTGTAAATAGTTCATAGAAATAACTAGATCAAGTAGTTAACTCGATTACGCTCGCGAAGGTTCTGAGCGCTAAGATAAATACTTACTTATGTGTGTGTATAGATATAGATATAGTTTAAGTATGTACCTACCTACTAGTTGTTCGAGCACCTACCTACTTTAGTAATAATAATAAATAAATAGTGACAGGAAGTGAGGAGGCCAGCGCCATCTAGTAGGAAATAGCATAACGAAGTAGAACAATAGTGCACTAAATAGACCATGTAGTTCACCTACTCGACAACAGATGGCAGCCCCATCTAGAACATTCTACTTCTTATGAGTCTTTTCTAGAGCTTCCTGGAATTCTCTATCTTCGGTAGAGATTAGTATAAAAGGCAGACGCCAACACCTCACAGCAAGTCAGTTTAATAGAAAGAGTGAAACAGTAAACATCTCCAGTGAATTGTGTGTTTTATTTCGAAGACTCAACAGGCTAATATATAGCTACCTCTACGTCAGTGGCATTTCCTCATCTTCCTGAAGAACCAAACAGGTGCAACCGCCACTTCCTTCGCACCGTATAGTAATAGTTCATGAAACGGTCGAAGTGATCCGCACATAGTCTAAATCTGCCTTCAAACTAAGGGTTCCCCGAAGAGATACTATAGCTATCGCTATAAACGCTATATTATGTACTTATTTTACCTTGTCAATTTATAAATTCTGATATTTAATGCTTAAGGTCACCGCACATATAAGTGTTACGTAAAGGGATCGCCTCTTTTTTCTTATGTCAACCAGTAGAACTTAGACTAGATTGGAAAGCCTAGCTTATTCATTACTAAGAATTCACTCAAAATAAAACAAGCTCATAACAATCCACATGGGCACCCTAAACTCTATTTTATCATTTAAAACAAAATGCGGCCACAGTTCCGTGGCAGCACACTTGTTCCAGCGAGTCTAAAGGGTATTATAGAGTTAATGTTATTTGGACAATTTCTTCAATTACCCGCTCCCGGTAAATTATTTACAAAGACGTTTGTTGACTAAAATTACACGACAAAACGAGGCACTCGGAGTTAAATCTGTAATTTCACGGGTTTATCTACAGCGCCGCTAGTCCGCTAAACACTAGACACGAAATTGCACTATTTTTGGTCCATGTCATAAAATTACGACGCAGTGCCATTCCAGACCGATTTAGCAATGAATTATTAAAGCCCAGCAAAGATTATGATATTGTAACACATAGAAAGAAAGAAAAATCATTCAGAAAAAACAAATTTAACTTCAAAGAATAAATGATTCGTGAGTAACAAAGTGGCAATATCTATGTGAATTCGGGAAAAGAAATCACATACCATTGTAAATGGCACCTAGCCTGAAGTAATGGAACTGCTTTTAATAGTGTAGTACCCATAGAGAGATATTTCTTTGTCGTAGCTATATATATACATACACTTATTTATATATATATATATATATATATATATATATATATATATATATATATATATATATATATACACTTATTTCGTCCGTGGAACTACTGACTCAAATAGTGGAAAAGACCCCCAGAGTGCCACGTGCCAGCTTTTACCCATATTTCATCAGATTCAGCGGCATTGACTGGTGAAAATGAAAAATAATGCAATCAGGATTTTGATCGACACGAGCGGCTGTCATTGAATACGTAATGCATAGTACAGGAGGGTTACTCTATACTGACGAAAAACGAAAGAACGAGAGCTGTCGTGCAATCGACACGTTTAATACAACGAGATAGAATCGTGGCTCGCGCAGCAGCGCTCCAAAACTTCGTTCGTCATATAGAGTAACCCCCCAGACTACATAGTACACACGTCCAGTCGAATTACATAGTGTTAATAAGCAGTTTACATGCAATGTAATCTAGTGTCTGTTGTTTATTTACATGATTATCTGCTTATTAGTAGATGCTTAAGTAATTGGTTTTGTATTCTTTCTAGGATCTTACGCATCTCATCTCACTGGATTAAAACTATTGTGGATATCGTATGCCAAATATTTGTTGAAAGCCATAAATGTAATTTAATTCTTTGTTCTGTGTATCTCCAATCTGCCTGCCAATGGTGAAATTTTGGAAGAAACTACAGACTGACATATATTATATATTTTTAAGGTAATTGTGTCCGTGTGTTTTCCGCAGTGGAATAATAAGTGAATCTAAAACCGCATCCGGCCACTGATCGTACTATATGTACACGTAGCAGTGTAGCTTATAACAAATTATAGCAACTCATATACTGTAGTACATATAATATAATATTATGGAAGTGTTCCGTTCCGTCTGATCCCTTCCGGTCGGCTCTAATCTAAATCCCTTATTTAAACTAGAATTAGTAGGTATTATGTTTATGTTAATATCTATCTGTCTGTTTCCTTAAAATTGATATACGTATCGAGTATAATAATGTAGGCTCACACTCTCAGGACATTTCTTGTTTTCTCTAAACCTAAGTTCCTTTATTATTATTAGTGTCACTAATGCCTAAACAGTAATGTTATTGCCTCTATAATGAATCTAATGACGATGAAAATTAATCAATTATTGTTTTTCCCTCTAAATTTATGAAATTAAGGTGATCAAATGAAAAGCCGCTATAGAATCAAATACAACATATCACAACATGGAGCGATCGGAAACTGCCGCGAGCGCCCGCAACATAAATACGACTGAAAGAACAATAACGGTTCAACTACAAAAATTGCATTTTCCATCGCTAGGAACAAGCACAGCCGGCGACGCAAGTTTGAATACACAAAGACGCTCAGCCCACAATCAAAGCTGCCGCGGTCACACTTTGTTACTTTGTAAACTTTACAAACAACTCTTTGTAACTTCGTATGCTTACTTACGCTCTAGTTCATCCAAAATAAAGAGAGATCAAAACTAGATCCAAACCCCCAAACTTTGCGCCCCTGATTGTCTTTGATTTGTTGATTACCTTGTCTTGTGTTTCCAACCTTTCCCTTAACAGGGTCCGCAAATTGTTCTAAAAGCCACTGTATTGCCGGGTGGACTGTCGGATTACACTTGAAACTTCGTCACGTGCTTGGCGCATTCGTGAATACGTATGAGTTGAAATATGTTTGTTTTCGTAAGTTGGCCGCGTCATCTGGCTTCCTCGGGTTCGTTTCCACATCAAGTCGAGACCTTTCTTGGAAACACCGAGCAGGTTCAGGGAATACAAATTCGTTGTGTCTAGACTTTGTTGGGTACACCATCAGGCGAAAATCAAATCGTGAGAAACTGTTACATAGTTTTCGAAGTAGATTATTGTGAGTCAATATTGGTATTAATTTAGGTTAGACAAACGTATTTGGTACCAAAAGCCCGACTGTTATTCATAGTTTAACGATTTAAGCCTAGTTCAACGATTATGGATTATTCAACGTGGAAGGTTTTGTATTGATTGTAGGTAATTTAATTAAATTTATTTTGTAAGGGTATTTAATATTTCCTACTACCTACTTATTTATGGTAAATTCACTTCCATAATATTTATTTATACTTCTTTTATAAAGAAACATGAAAGAAGGAACTCTCACACCTAATTGAATGAACATAATGTCCATAAATCCGTTTTAAGTCTCAGATATAAAACAACTTAACGGCCAAGTCTCAAGAGGCCATTCCATTACATTTTGGCTTGAAAACTTCTGAGTCTCGGAAATATACAGCGTGCCTCTAATAAAATTATCTCTGCTCTCTTATAATATCACCGAAGTGAGCCACTCCGTAATTTGAGGCAATTACTCAAAGCCTGTGGAAGTGGAGATATCGGCGAAATATGCGAAAGTTTGGGAACCATTAAAACTTGGGGCAGACCGCGGGCCGCGCCGGCCGCCGGTTGAGAGTCCACGAACTATACTTGCTGTCTATTATAATGACAAGACATTTTTTAAATTAATTTATATTTGATGCAAATTTTAAGATAAGAGTACATGTCATAGAACATCACGAACTCGTTCAAGAGTCTTAAATTGAATTGTATAAGGTAAGGTAGTAGATAGATACCTACATGTACAGGGTTATCTCCACCGTCTCTGCATCAGACGGAAATAAGCCTAAACTGTAAGTTTGAATTAATTTATCCACCTATGTTTTGATGAAAGTATTCGCTCTTTTTAAGTACATACATTAATATTCTCACGATCCCACTCACCCACTTTTCGCTGTACATTTTTATACTAACGTAACAGATCGAGAGCTGCATCGCCGTTTTTGCATGAGTATTTTTAATGATGTCGTAAATTCCATTATTTCACTAGTCCTCTGGAAATACAAAAATAACTTTGAATTTCAGAACTATGTGTGTAAGTTTTGTCTAGTTTAGTTGTTAGATTCAGTAGCTGCTGTAGTATAGCCAAGTCTAGACATTTTAATAATAAATTTGTAGGTAGGTATATTTAGTGTTTATCGCTGTATAATTTTTAGTTGTTTTTATTAAGATTTAATTAATAATATTGGTTATTCTGCAATAAATTCGAACACTTGACTCAAAAGCAAGTTGTTGAGAATTGGCTTCCTGGTCGAAGAAGTAAGTAGGTACCTAGAGCCTTCACAATATACGTAGATGAAAATGTTTCATTATTCTAATAAGCATACGAGCAGTAAATTAGTATTTTGTCGGAAAGTAATTAAGTAAATAATAAAATGATACGAGCTGACACAATTAGCGCACAGTTCTTGTAAATAAACAATTAAGTTGAGGACACAGTCGAGTACAGATGTAGGTGTTATTTCACCAAACGCTAAACGTATTTAGTAGCCTGTCAAAAGTCTGTTATGATGCTACAACATATATTTAAAAATTGATTTAAATACAATTTTAAATACATTTAGCGTTTGGTAAAAGTGACCCTTAATCGCAATTTATACATAGAATCCTTCGGTCTTAATGACTGACTGAGAATCAACAAACAGCTGAAAGTACAAAACGTATCCTCCTGAAACTTTCAGGGATAGTAGTAGACGTATTCTTTGTACTTTGTATCTCATAATGGTGTGTTTTGTAGCTGATAGTGTGAACCTTCCATTAGGTTTTGTCCGTGACGACTATTGGCTAATTATTCGGCGTATGCTTCGATATCAAACAAACATAATTATCCCACCATAATAAAATTATATACAAACGAATAAAATAACTTTCTAGATTAAGTAGTTCCCATTTTTCATACAAATAAATACAGTATGTTGCAAAAAGGATACTACACCGAAACCTACATGTGCAGCATGGTATATCTAAGCCCGAAACTGAAATCATTTTCCATATAAATTGTGTTGGTCACGTGACTTTTTACTATGGAGAATGTTTTTTTTATGCATCATTTTTTTACCCTTTTTGCAACACCCTGTATACAGGGTGGTGTCGCCACCTATCTTTTAATATATTTACTTTCATAATTTTCGCAAGGTTTCGATCCTAAAATCCTTTTCCCTATTTCCGCTTATGTCGTGCACCGCAACGCTACGTGTGGCAACACTGTCTGCGCCACCCACAGACAATCAGTTCCGAAAACGAATTCATGGCCGCCGTCGCGCTAAGTTATTCGCGATTGAACTTATTTTCAAAATAGACGATTGGCTAGTTGCTAAAGTCTTCCGCTTCTTCTTTATTCGTGGTGAACCGCTAACCGAAGAATATCAGTGTGTGTGTTGAGTGCTGCAGTGCTTTGGATTGCTCTGATCTCTGATCGATCGAGCACGTGGCGCCAGGCGAGGGTCTGGAAGCCGGCCGCCTTTTCCTGGTCTCCTGAACTGCCTCCAGCGACCAGGTAGGTGCACGACACTTCATCAACCCTTTCCCTCGGTGAGACACCTTGCTGTAGTTTCTTTTATTTTTTTTCTATCGAAGGGACTCCGGCTTAGCGGCGTTACCATGTGGTCCTTCGACCCGCGATTACTATTTCCCCGCCTCTATTAGGTCACCTATTAGGAGAAAACCGCCCTTTTTAGCTTATTTCAAAGCCAAAAAGTGAACTTAAGCTAGTGCGCACGCGGCGCACTGCATAGGTTATTTACCTAACCGCTTTTTATCGACATACATTGTACGCTTTCCAAAAACGTAATAATCATATAATCATCTCGCTTCATATACACATAAAGTATTATCCCGCTATTAGTAGTTAGGGCTACTGTACTTAAATAGGTCACGCATTTTTACGCTTGCTGCAATAATAGGCATAAGAAGGTAGACTCACATTCACTCGCCGCCGCGCCCGCCGCGCCGGCGCGGCGCCATATTCAATCGCGTTATCAAGTTATCATTCCAATTGTACACCCACTTTCCTGTGATTGTTTAATTTGTTTGTTCATTTTATTTTCCGACTTCACGATGTCGAAAGCATCAAAACCGCATAATGAAAAAGATTCGGTGCAACATAATTATGAACTCGCGACACTGCAAGCAAAACGTAATGCTTTGTTCGAGTGTTTACAATACGCGTTTGATTTATCTACCGAAATAAATAAAGGGAACGAGGAGAGAGAAGCTTTTCTCGATGCGAGTATTAATGTAGATACAATTCGTTCAGATTTCCAAAAAGTGTTAGATCAGTACAACAGCTGTTTAATGTCCAATGACCCTACTGCCAAGCCAGATTATAAATCGCTAGTTTCTTTCGAACAGCTGTACTGTCGCGTAAAACGCTTGGTTGCGTCATGTACCGTAGTCACGAAAACTACCCAAAATAATGATTGTTTTCCACAAAAAAGTAAAATTAATTTACCGCCTATCGAGTTGATGAGCTTTAATGGTGACATTCGCCAATGGCCACTATTTTATGTCAATTTTAAATCTACTATTCACGACAATAAGTCCCTCTCAGATCATGAGAAACTTCATTATTTGCTAGGTAAATTAACAGGCAAGGCCCAGGCCGCTTGTGCGGGCATTACGCCCTCCGCTGAAAATTATAAAACGTTATTTGATACCCTAGTAAATAGGTATGAAGATAAGCGCACGCTAGCAGCTACCTATTTACAACAATTAATGGAATTCAAACCGCTGTCGTCGATTTCTGCGAGTAATTTGGATTTCTTTAATGACCGATTTGTTAACGCAGTACGCGCCCTAAAGAATCTAAAGTTAACAGACTTACAAGACTTCATATTTTTGCAAACTGCCTTAACTAAATTAGATCCTGATACCGTGCGTACTTTTGAGAATAGTAATAATAATCAGTCTGAAATTCCAACCTTTGATAAGCTCGTTGAGTTCTTGGATAATCAAACTAAAATATTACAGCGCGCACCGACCACTGCGGCCGCCGGTGGTGGCGCTGCATCAGCATCACGATCGGCTGTTCGCCCTAGATCTAATAACAAAAACCCGCCGCCTCACTACAATGCGTACGTTAGTACGGTCGACTCTAATTCCGCTCACAAGTGTTTATGTACAAACATTGTACATCATCATTTGTTCAAATGTCCCGAATTCCATAAAATGTCTCCTCACGAGCGTTTTCAAGCCGCGAAGAATTTAAATGGCTGTATAAATTGCCTAAGTACGAAGCATAAGATTGCTTCCTGTCAGTCCGCTTCGGGATGCCGAGTGTGTAAACAAAAACACCACTCGCTATTACATTTTAATCGAGAGTCGAATCCGTCACCCGCTTTACAGAACTTAACCACTGTGCCACCGCGCGCCGCGGTCATTGACTCGGTTGGTGGCGGCGGCGGCGGCGGTGCATCGCTTACGTCACAGCCAGCTGATGCGAAATCATCCGTTCCCGCGCAAGCGGACGTCGCGTTGTGTTCGACGTTCATTGCTGCTCCGCGTCCTTGCGTGCTTAATGCCGCTGCCGCTCAAAGTACGAGTAGTACGCCGCAATGTAATACGCCTACTACTGTTTTGCTCGCTACCGCTATGGTAGCTACGTACGATAGTAAGGGTAATAAACAATTTGTAAGGGTTTTGCTGGATTCTGCATCGCAAAGTCACTTCATTACCAGCGAATGTTGTGATCGTTTGGGGTTACGGCAGAATACCATTCAACATACTGTGAGGGGCTTCGGGGGAACGGAGAGGGCATCCCACGGGACAGTAGACTTACAGTTTTTCTCGCGCTTTAATAATAACATAAAATACAAAATCAATTCTTTAGTTGTTGATAAGATTACTGACAACTTACCTACCGCTTATGTCGACTCCACCGCCCTGCCATATCTTAATAAAATAGCATTGGCAGACGACCATTTCGCTACGCCCAACAAAATCGATGTTTTGATTGGTGCTTCGCTGTTTCCGCATTTGATTCTTCCCGACGACGTGGTCTCCAGTGGACCATCGGGGCCACCCGCTATTCATACAGTGCTAGGCTACGTACTCATGGGAGTCGTGCCTGCGCTCGCCGCCCGCCCAGCATGCGTGACGTCATGCCATAGTGCCACAGCAGCCTATGGATCATTTAATTACCCGCTTCTGGGAACTGGAAGAAGTCCCCGGCTCGCCCGTTCAGCACCCCACGGATGTTGAATGTGAACATTTTTACCGCTCGACTACGGAACGTGACCCCGTGACCGGCCGTTACACTGTAGCTCTCCCGTTTGATAAAGACGTGTTTTTACTTGGGGACTCCTATAACATTGCTCGCAAACGTTTTTTGTGTTTGGAGAAGAAGCTCGAGGCTTCTCCCGAGCTTCGTGCCGCTTACGATGACGTCATTAAGGACTATATTTCCAAAGGTTATGTGGAGCCACTGACCGTTCCCCCGCAGGCGTCATCGGACGATTTGTCCCCGAGCTATATAATCCCGCACCATGGTGTCCTCCGCGAGGACAAGTCTACCACGAAGCTGCGCCCCGTGTTAGATGCAAGTTGCAAGACTTCATCCGGTGTCTCGCTAAACGAGGTGCTGCACAGTGGGCCAAATTTACAAGGGGACTTGTTTAAAATTATTTTAAATTTTCGCCTACACGCTGTAGCGATGACCGCTGATTGCAAACAGATGTTTCTGCAGATTATGCTTCGCGAATCTGATAGACGCTATCAGAGAATTTTATATCGTTTTAATCCAAACGATCCTCTGGTTCTATATCAATTTAATAGAGTATGTTTCGGTTTAAAGTCAAGTCCCTTCCACGCGCTCCGCACTGTGCAGCAGCTCGTCGACGATGACGGCGCCGAGTATCCCCGCGCGGCGGAGATCGTCCCGTCCTGCCTGTATATGGACGATATCGCCTTTTCTGTTGATACAGAACAGGAGGCGGTGGACGCAGCAAAACAGCTGATTCAAATGTTCAAGGGTGCCCAGTGGGATCTTGTTAAATGGAACAGTAATTCACAATACGCACTCAATGAGTTGCCCGCTTCGCACAAGATACCTACTGAGGTTGAATTCGACAAGGCTACAGAACATAAAATATGAGGACTCGGTTGGTCTACTGATAATGACGACTTTTATTTTAAAATCGACCCTTCTGATTTGGACTCAGTGTGTACCAAACGCACCATAATGTCAACGATCGCCCGACTTTGGGACAGAATGGGTTTCGTCGCGCCAACTGTATTGGTAGCTAAGTTATTAATTAAGAAACTATGGCAGCTGAAGGTGGATTGGGACGAAGTCCCGCCCGACCAGGTAGTAAGGCTTTGGCGACAATTTTGTCGCGAACTGCCGGCGCTTAATGAGATAAAAATCCCTCGTTGTCTCAGCGTCGCGACTGGTTGCGAGGTGACCTTGGTAGGGTTCGCAGATGCTAGTGAGCAGGCGCAAGGCGGCGTTGTGTACGTGCACGTCGCTTCTCCGTCGGGTAATGTGGTCCGCCTTCTCTGCGCGAAGTCCAAGATAGCACCCACCCCGCCCCATACGATTGCTCGTATGGAGCTTTGCGCAGTTCTTTTACTGTCGAAATTATTACGCTCAGTACTTGAAACGTATAATTCCCGCATTCCAATTAGGGTCCGCGCCTACACAGATTCCAAGGTTGCGCTTTATTGGATAAAAAATTCGCCTCACCGTTGGCAAACATTTGTTGCCAACCGTGTTATTAAAATAAATGAAAATGTATCGGCTGAAAACTTTCATCACGTCGCGGGGATAGACAACCCGGCCGACTGCCTGTCGCGCGGCGTCGACCCCTCTAAACTGAAAGCCCATCCGCTGTGGTTTAACGGGCCGTCCTGGCTAGCATCGAATGCTTCACAGTGGCCTTCCTTTGATGAAGTTAACGATTCCACTTTAGACGTCGTTCCCGAGCAAAGGAACCTAGTTCACGCTGTTTTGACACCTGCTGACGAGTGTAGTATTTACCGCGCTGCTTCTCGTTCCTCGTCATGGACCAAACTCCTGCGAATAATCGTTTATATATGTAGGGTTTTAAAACTATTACCACGCCGCGAACCTACGTGTATTACCGCTACTGACTTAGAGTACGCAGAAACAAAATTGCTGCAAATACTCCAAAACAAACATTTTAAAGATGAGTTATTAAATATTAAAAATGACTTGCCTGTTTCCCCGGTGCTTAATAAATTAAGACCGTTTTTACACAACGACCTAATCCGAGTTGGCGGCCGACTCTCCAATTCCGATTTAGATTTCGATAATCAACACCCGATACTTCTGCCTCGTGATGATCACGCAGTTAACCTGATAATACAATATTATCACAAAAAATATTTGCACGCAGGGCCAGAGTTGCTCCTGTCATTACTTCGCCAGAAGTACTGGATTCTATCTGCTCGGCGCGTAGTGCGGAGGATAGTGCACCAATGCAATGTTTGCTTTCGTGCGCGGCCGCGTCCGACTTATCCGCTAATGGCTGACTTGCCCGACTGTCGCACGAAGCAAGTTACGAAGCCATTCACCCACACAGGTTGTGACTACGCAGGGCCTATCGCTTACACTCCTGTTCGTCGCCGTGGAGCTAAGGCTATGAAGGCCTATATTTGCGTCTTCACATGTCTTACCACTCGCGCACTACATATTGAGGTAGCGACTGACCTGAGCAGCGCCAGTTTTTTGGCCGCTTTAAAGCGTTTCTTGTCCCGCCGAGGCCCGGTAAAGGTCATGCATTCTGATAGGGGAACTAATTTTGTCGGCGCTAATTCTTACTTACGCGACCTTTACAAATTTCTAAACAGCGACGAATTCAGTTGCAGTCTCAAGCAGGAGCTCACAGAAAACCGAATTGAATGGAAATTTAACTGCCCAGCCAGTCCACATTTCGGGGGGTGCTGGGAGAGCATGGTGAAGGTGGTAAAGAATCACCTATTTAAAGTGATTGGTCAACAGCTGCTTTCATATGAAGAGCTGGTTACTGTACTCGCTCAAATCGAGAGTGTACTCAATGGGGACTACCGTTTTTTTGCTCACCAGTTGGCGCCACTGTCGACTTAGGTCAAGAGGTACCATAGCTGTCAAACTTATCAAAGGAGACTGTATCAAATTGGCGCGAAATAAAGTTTTTAAAATTTTGAATCTTATAAGCTTATTAATTATAAAATAACTATCATCACATCGAGTTACTATGCCGCAATGTAGTGTAGATCCGTTATGTTCGGAAAGAAAAGGAGGACTTATGTTAACAAGTGATAAAACTATTCTAAAACAGTGGCTTGTGAAATAATTATTATCCGACAATCTCGTGTTTGTGAAAATTATTATAACCAATTTCAAAAAGAACATAATGTAAATAAGGATTAGGCATTTAATAAATACAATAAAAATAAAAGAATTACACACTGATTTAACTTTTATTTATCCTTTCCGTTTAAACACACTGCTATACAAAAAATATAACACATTAGTAATCCACACAATGAATGCTGATTAAGTTGTTAGTTGAAACTAAATAATGGTAGTATAGTATACTAAGTATTCTATTATTTGTGGGGGTGTCAGTACCTGCACCTGGCTCACTCGAATGGAGCCTTTGTGCATATCGCCTTAAGGTCTAAACTCCACTCCTAAGCTTGGACCATTTCCTACCACGCTGGTCCTCTGCAGGTTGGTGGGTTCGAAAATCTAGATGTGCAGGTTTTATCACGATGTTTTAATTAACCGTAAGAGCGATGGTATACATTGTACATAAATTCCAAAGTACTCATTGGTGACAATATCTAGATCTGGAGTTTTATTATTAGTGTTCACACTGCTATACAAAGTTTCTGAAGGCCACTCAACAGTAAGTATACACTGAATCATTTTGTTGTATGATGCTGTCCTCTACGTTTCCAACCAAGTTACTGTTACGGTCATAGTCTTGGTGTCTGTAAAAAGAAAAAACATAGCTGTTACCTAAGCAAACAAGCATACACTTCGTAAAAAATAAGTTTGTAAACAGTAAACAAACTAACCTCGAAATTAGCTGCTCTTTGAGACTGCTTATTTTTGCGCCTCTTTTCCTTAATTATTCAGCTTTCAACGACAAATAATCCATATTTGCGATAATTTTGCAAAAAGAGATCACTTTTCAACAGGGAAATGAACGAAAACATAATTTATCACGAAGCCCGCCAAACAAATTATATGAAAAGTAAAATGTCACTTGACCTGAGTCAACACCAGCGCCCCTAGCGGCAAATTCACACGCGTTAGCCCCCATTCGCGGCCTCTTACTGTGCTCAGTGCGGACCCCGCTGAACCCGCCGCGCTGACGCCCAGCCATTTTCTTCACACCGCGCCTTTGCCCGCGGCTGAAGTGCATGACGACAACCTTAGCCTACTTCATAGGCACTCGTTGCTCGATAAACTCGTACAATCCTTTTGGAGGAGATGGAGAGTGGAATACTTACATGGCTTGCAGACTCGACAGAAATGGAATGTTCCATCCTCTGCTATTATACCTGGAACAGTTGTAGTTATCATAGATGATAACGCGCCTCCGCTTTCGTGGCCATTGGCGATTGTCGACAAAGTTCATCCTTCAAGGGATGGAGTAACGCGGGTAGTTACTGTAAGGACTGCTAGGGGCACATACGCTCGCCCGGTTGTACGTTTATGTCCGCTCCCGTCACAATAAACAATACATTAGTATCTACCGCTGTAGTTTATAATAATTAGTTTTAGTTACCGCATTAGCTAGGCTATAATTTTGTCTCGTTTCACTTATGAATGTTTTTAAAGGTGACCCTTTAAGGGGGGAGGAAATGGTGTCGCCACCTATCTTTTAATATATTTACTTTCATAATTTTCGCAAGGTTTCGATCCTAAAATCCTTTTCCCTATTTCCGCTTATGTCGTGCACCGCAACGCTACGTGTGGCAACACTGTCTGCGCCACCCACAGACAATCAGTTCCGAAAACGAATTCATGGCCGCCGTCGCGCTAAGTTATTCGCGATTGAACTTATTTTCAAAATAGACGATTGGCTAGTTGCTAAAGTCTTCCGCTTCTTCTTTATTCGTGGTGAACCGCTAACCGAAGAATATCAGTGTGTGTGTTGAGTGCTGCAGTGCTTTGGATTGCTCTGATCTCTGATCGATCGAGCACGTGGCGCCAGGCGAGGGTCTGGAAGCCGGCCGCCTTTTCCTGGTCTCCTGAACTGCCTCCAGCGACCAGGTAGGTGCACGACACTTCATCAACCCTTTCCCTCGGTGAGACACCTTGCTGTAGTTTCTTTTATTTTTTTTCTATCGAAGGGACTCCGGCTTAGCGGCGTTACCACAGGGTGTTGCAAAATTGGTATATTAAGCCGAAAAGGGTCCACACAACTTATCCCGGAGATAACGTTTTCGATGTTGGAATCGGGCGCACGACATTTTTATCGTCCCATACAAAATTTAATCCATATATTAGTCTGTATCGTTTTTGGCAACCCTACGTTCTAATATCATTACGTCAAAAGCTGACGTGTTTATTGTAAACAAAAACATAACCTCAAAAGCATATGATAAATCGGAGGCCGCAAATTAGAAATATTACTGATTAGAAACACAAGAGTATGTTTGGAATTTGTACGTTATACCTCCCTAGTTTTGAAACATTGCATTTGCAACAAGAACATTCTTGGGATACAATCAAAGAAAAACATACCTAGTTAATTCCAAAGTTCAATCCATTTTCACAACAATCCTTTTCCACAACAAACACAACACTACATCTTCAACTCTTCACAGACATCTGAGTGAACCACCGCAGCCTCAAATAATCACATTAATCACATTCCACTTTCACAATACTAACTGTTTTGAAGTAATACTTAACACGAAAAACAACAAAACACTTGAACCACGAGAAAAAGGTTAAATCGGTCTGACTTGTGTAAGTTCCAAGTGTTTCTGTTTAATTATGCTAAAGTTAAAGTCCGCACTGAATCTCGATTATAATTATTCCTATGAACTTCCAAATTAGTAATATTATTTAGTAAACATAAAAAAGCAGAAAGCAATTTTTCCACCCGTTGCCATATTGTTGCCTTGTTGCCAATAGAGAAAATAAACTACGATGTTGCCATTGCCAGTAAGTCGAAGACCCGTTCCCGTTTCCGGCATTTTTATTTCGTCGGATTTCATAACCCAATTAAATAAACAGAAAAAATAGTTTTACTAAGTCTTTTTTTTCACTGTCTATTATTACGTCCCTCGAGCTATAATCCTCCAAAATTGAAACTCAATAGAAACTATTTTTGATGATGCCAAAAAATAGTCGTGAAATAGTCATAAATAGTCGTGTTTTCCAAAAAAATAGTCGTATCATACTTTCGGAGTTAGAGCTATACTTTATGGAGGATTATAGCTGGAGGTCTCCAGCTATAATCCTCCAGTCTCTTCTGAACGAACGGTAAGGCCTATCGACTTGGTTAAGGTCTCAAAAAATAGTCGTGAAATAGTCGTAATGACATGCCAAATTTTAGAAATAGTCGTCAAAAGATAGCAGAGATATAAAGGTACTTTGCTGCAGCCCTGGTGGAGGATTATAGCTGGAGGTTTTGAAAATATCGAATATCTTTGGAACTACTATGACTATCGGTTTGAATTATGTCTCAAAAAATAGTCGTGAAATAGTCGCTTCTATTTATTATAATTTTAAGCTTGATAAAAGCTGTTAAATAATTATATCAAATTCTTCATACAAATCAAAGTGGACGAGAATGCCAAAGCAAGCCAGTACACAAAAATAATAGCACCGTAGCATTGAAGTACTCATGTCGAATTTATCTATAAATCATTTATTTCGTCATACTTTGCATCAATAGTATCTAAACTAATCTTGGGTATGACATTTTATTGCTTTTGCTCTTAGCCTTTACCTTACTGTGTACAGAGAAAACGTATGCCTATACACGCACACATTTATCTCTGTTATCTTGACAAACGATAGCGATGACGACTACGGCGATGTAGTACCTAGGTCAGTTATTGTCATCCCTTACTATCCCGTGATCAAACAAATATTGCTATCCTTGTCTCCTTTCTAACCGGCATGCATCGCACGCATAGAACGCGTGAGCGACCGCATAACATCTTGACAAGCTATAGCAAACCGGTATTTATTACGTCCCTTATGTGACCGCCGCCGCACGCCGCCACCGGTGAAGTTGGGGTTAGTATTTTGCATGTTTTGTTTGATAATTTGTTTACAGTTTAGTGCAAACTATGGTCACGATCGGTGTTATTGTTGGTTGTTAAAATATTGTGAGTGCTCTATACGCAAATGAATATTCAAGATGTTATATTCTAAAAGATATTAGTGGATGCAGATAAGAGTGTTTAGTGAGTGCTATGTTTGAATATTGCAAGTAAGTATCCTTTTTAATACTCAATATCAAAGCAAGCCATCCCATTTTGTTATGCTCAGCTTATTTATTAACATGATTTTTTATTGAAGTAACGTAGCCAAATTATTTTTTTAATATCTATGCTTAATATGTATGGGGATTGTTATTAAATTAGCAATTTTACACTATGAGCGAGTAAATTGTGCATACATGCAATCAAGGCATTCATGTACATATCTTGTTGTTGTTGCTGTAAAAATCAAATAAATATATGTATTAAAAAAAATATGTGTAACCTACCTATAAGCCTACCCATTATTATTTCAGGTGAAAACACAGCCTATCGATGTAATGCGCCGATAAATTATCATGACTCCATTGATGTAATGCGCTTAAAAACTGCAATGGCTCCGAATACATGATTACCAGATAACAAATCCTGGGTAAGAATTTATCACTATTTTCATATGGTATTGTGCTTATGCTAGGCCTATACAGTGTTGTGGTGCTGAAGTTGATAAAGTTATAACAGCCAATTTACTTGTCAAAACTCATTTGTACCTATCAGCTACAAGCGACAAAAACGTGTTTCTGAACTAAATACCTATGTAAGTAATTCACACCCTGTGAAATTTCATACAAGTTTCAAACGCACCGTCCGACCAAACCGGTTTAGGACAAAAGCCAAATTGTTTTCTCAGCTATCTCTTTCCCTCAAAAACAATAGAGGTCGGTTATGGGACATATATATTGAAAAAGGCGAATACACTAATGAACAGTATTTCTACTCTACCCTTTTCGCACAAAAGTTCGCAGTTTCAAGTAATTGTTGCAATAAGTTACTGATAAGAAATTTTACTCCACTGTTTGCTGTGGTCTCCAAATGACAATAAATTACCAAACAAATAGTCTAGGTGAAATAACGTTATTACTACTCGTATCTACCTACTCGTATATCATATATATATGTATATAATATTAAAAAAAAAACAAATATTTTTATTAATAAGACGTTAATTTGCCTTATTTTTTTTTCAGCGCAGCTTACGTGTGTTCTTCAATAACGTCGCAAGCTACAGTGGCTGTTGATAATTTTTGCAAGTTCTACACCTACAGGATTCAGTTATCTGGGCATTATAGATACCCTATAATCACCTACGAAGTTATTTAGGTATATTTATTAAAACCATTATACAAGGTGTGGCAAAAAGGGTATACTAAGCTGAAAGCTACATGTGCAGCATGGTATATCTAAGCTCGAAACTGAAAACAGAATTTAAATATTCGCGAAAAAAATATATCATTTTTCATAGAAACTTAGTTGGTAACGTGACTTTTTACTATGGAGAATAAAAATAATTAAATCCTAATCTACCTAAAGATTGTTTAATGAATAACTTAAGTATAAATAAAAGTACTATGGAGGAGCGAAGGTGTTGCCACTCCTCCATTGAAAAGGGAGGATCCTCCGACCAAGCTGGACGGTTTAGCTTGGTGGGCAACTGCCCGACGGTTACATGTCGGGATTCTGTATATATACTGAGTAGCTGTAATTCTTAGATACCGCGATGTAGGATTTGGTATTTTTGCTTTCACTCTTCCATGCCATCTGTTGGTCGTCCTTGATATCTCTTTGCTGGATCTATATCTTGACTTCTATGCTTGCGCGTATTCATTATAGATGTCGCCACAGTACTTTCGGCCTGTGATTGTAATTAAATGAGTTATATTTCATTATGACAATAACCGTGATTATACTTACCTAAACCTACTAATGAAGAATCTGTGATTACTTCAACTTAAGCTTATTATGATATAGGGCTAGAAAATAATTATTTTTTAATAGTGAAATAATTACATATTTAAGTTCATACCATGTTTTTTTTATTGAACTACGTCAATATTATATTATTACTTAGCAATAAAATAACTGTGATTATTTTAAATTAAACTAAATATGTTTATAGGTCAAATAATACTGAGATAATTGTATGAAACCTAATCTACCTAAAGATTGTTTAATGAATAACTTAAGTATAAATAAAAGAACATTCGGCCGGTGATTGTAATTAAATGAGTTATATTTCAAACACCGTATTTTATTCTTATCGCTTGAGTGCTACCCTGTACTGCGTCTTCAATAAAACTAATCCCAATTTCATCGGCGGAGGTGGCGGCCACATCAACGCTAATAAAAAAACAAGACAGCACTATTTGTGTGATCCCGGGATAGTAAGGGACGTAATAAATACCGCTTTGCTATCGCTTGTCAAGATGCAACCGGTGACACGTTCGCTCACGCGTTCTATGCGTGCGATGCATGCCGGTTAGAAAGGAGACAAGGATAGCAATATTTGTCTGATCACGGAATAGTAAGGGATGACAATAACTGACCTAGGTACTACTTCGCCGTAGTCGTCATCGCTATCGTTTGTCAAGATAACAGAGATAAATGTGTGCGTGTATAGGCATACGTTTTCTCTGTACACAGTAAGGTAAAGGCTAAGAGCAAAAGCAATAAAATGTCATACCCAAGATTAGTTTAGATACTATTGATGCAAAGTATGACGAAATAAATGATTTATAGATAAATTCGACATGAGTACTTCAATGCTACGGTGCCATTATTTTTGTGTACTGGCTCGCTTTGGCATTCTCGTCCACTTTGATTTGTATGAAGAATTTGATATAATTATTTAACAGCTTTTATCAAGCTTAAAATTATAATAAATAGAAGCGACTATTTCACGACTATTTTTTGAGACATAATTCAAACCGATAGTCATAGTAGTTCCAAAGATATTCGATATTTTCAAAACCTCCAGCTATAATCCTCCACCAGGGCTGCAGCAAAGTACCTTTATATCTTTGCTATCTTTTGACGACTATTTCTGAAATTTGGCATGTCATTACGACTATTTCACGACTATTTTTTGGGACCTTAACCAAGTCGATAGGCCTTACCGTTTGTTCTGCAGAGGCTGGAGGATTATAGCTGGAGACCTCCAGCTATAATCCTCCATAAAGTATAGCTCTAACTCCCAAAGTATGATACGACTATTTTTTTTGGAAAGCACGACTATTTATGACTATTTCACGACTATTTTTTGGCATCATCAGAATTAGTTTCTATTGAGTTTAAATTTTGGAGGATTATAGCTGGAGGCACGTCTATTATTTACGTAAAATTAGAGACAAGTAAAAATAAATACCGGCGTGAACTCGCATTTTACGCTTTCGCGGCGCGAGTGTAGCGCGGGCTTAAAGAATAAAATATTTAAAAATGAACGGATTGGTTTCCATAGGTACGTGATATTATAATGTCGTTGACACTCGTTGATATGTAGGTCACTGTGTCACGATAGGGTTGTTGGTACCCAGTTTTCGAGTAAAACTTTGGACGTTAATTACTCAAAAACGGTAACGTATTTTGAGATTCTGACTTCTTTCCCGGGCTAAGATATAACATGCTGCACATGCTGGTTTCGGCTTGATATACCCTTTTTGCAACACCCTGTATACAAACTTATAGGTACATAAGTAAGTAATGCAGCTTGCCTCGCCCACCTGCGGCACGTCCGCCTACGTGTTCTATTTGTATTAACACTGAGAAAATATAAATTTTCTAAACATATTTATCTTGTCTCAAAACGTGAAATGCAGTTATAAAACTATTCATTTCATATGACTAGCCGTGCCTGTAGTTGTTTATATGCTGGCGCGAATATGCCACGTCACTCACACGGGTTATATTTATTTTATTTTTGAATCATATTTCATGTTCCTTTATTGTGTATTGTAGCAGCTGGGTAGGACATTTTTTGGTGCAACCTGTCACGCATTGTGCGTTGCATTGTCGTCCTGTCGCTATATATGCACAGTGCCCATATATATCAAATAACTTTTATAGCAAAGTTGTATTTGTAATAAATTATTTTTTATACAAAACCCCGCATCATTGTTATGCGCACAAAATAATAATTTTAAAGGCACAGTTTGCCAATATTATCCGCGAACAAACCGATTTTACCTCTCCCATGTATCTTCCCTAATATACGTTTATATACCACCGGCCTAATTATCCCGCGTCACTGCAAAATAAATAAAACAAGGTTCCTAAATTACCAACAATCGCCCCTAGGGATGCGGAACAGAGAGGGAACAGAAGTGAAGCTTCAACAGAAATCGGTTGTAAATCACTTCATAACAGGAATCATCATTATCATCATCGTGATGATCATCATCACCCTATAGCAGTCCACTGCTGGAGGTAGGCCTCTCCCAAAGCACGCCACTGGATGCGATCTTTAGCTTTCCGCATCCAATCATAACCAGCCATCTTTCGCAAGTCGTCACCCCATCTAGCCGGAGGGCGTCCCACACTACGTTTGCCTAGTCGCGGCGTCCACTCCAGGACACGTTTACCCCAACGGTGATCGGTTCTTCGACAGATGTAACCAGCCCACTGCCACTTAAGCTTACTAACTCGGTGAGCTATGTCGATGACTTTAGCATAGCAGGAATGTAGAATAAAAAGTCCGCAACTCTTCCGTCCGATACTGTGGAAAGACATGTAAGTATGTCTGTATCTCCTCTCCGCATAAAGCAGTATCTTCAAAGACCAGGATTTTAAATTTTAAAACCAAACTATATCTTATATGCAGTGTTAAAAGTGTATAGATCAGTACTACCACAAAAAACTTTAAACACTGTTTAACAAGTGTTTAAAACAAAATTTGACAGAATTTGTAGGCGTTTGACAGCGCTAAACACCTGTTAAATACCGCTAAGTTTTTGTGGTAAGGCCCTATATTTTCAAATCGTACCTACGTGTACCGCATGCCGATGCATCCGTACAGATTATGACATAAGTGGTTCTATAACGAGAAGGTTATAATTCTTGTATGTATATTTTGTCGCTCAATATAACTAATTGTAAAGTGATATGAGTGGCTTTGCGCCCTCTACTTCGCTACTCTGTCGGTCTCGCGCGGGCCACGTAAATACAACGATCCCTTTCGCTTTATGCACAACACCCTGTTCGAGTTACAACTGGAACACAAACAAATGAACACCTTGTATTTGGTGTTCCAAATTTGAATTCGTTAGAGTGGATAATGGCTGTTATCTATCGTGTGAAATACATACCTATTCAATTTCCAAAGGCTCGGTACTTATTTACAGTGTTCCACAGAGTTTAAATACATACTTTAAACAGAATTATTGCTACTGAATGGCAATATGATGATGTATTACTTTCAAAAACACTTATCAGTTTGAATAACATACTGAAACCTAAGAACAATAATTCAGATTTTCTCTCCCATTGACCACCTTAGATTACGAGTCCCCAGTGCGGAGGTCACGTGGTACTTAATCATTCTACTGAGGAACTCACTGAGGCGGGGAAGATATATCACTTGAATCCTACTTTTTTCGCGTTTTCAGTTTCACTAGACGTTGTCAAGAACACTGTAAGTGCGCCAAGTCGTATCTCAAAAACAATGGCCCTAATATTTCTTACTACTGCTTTCATAAATCTTGGCTAGATCTACCTTGATGTGGATAAAATCCAAGGTCGTTTTAAGAGACCGAGCTGTTTATTTAAGTAGGTCCAGACAGGATCTACAACTGAAAAAAAAGTCCGACTAACGTTCAATACATAATAGTAAAAGCACCATAAACATAAGGTGTAATTTTGTTGGACTTTACATGGTTTAGTCTATTACTTACTTAGTTTAATTTTATTTAATTCATTTTCATCCTTTAATCCTATGCTATATTTTAAACACTGGGGTAAAATACTAAAACCAAGGAATAATAAATTATGATAGTATTTCAACGAAATGAGTCAAAAGCAATTTGTATTTCAATTTAGATTAACAGTAAGTATAATTAGTGAATACCATTTATATACCATATATGAGCACTACTGCAATTTTGTTTTAATTTAAACAAATACTTAACTTATTTAAGCAACTAAACAAATTAGATTTCCCTAATTAATCCTATCTCCCAGATATGTAAATAAAACTTTTTTACCTCTATATGAGGTAAAAAAAAGTATTATTCTAACCTAGTATTCTCTTTTTGTGAAGTATGAATAAAATAATAATAAGTATACAGACTATCAGGATGTTGAATTGTGGTAGATACGGTCACCTGCATAATATATTATATTTATTATTTATATATATTTTTTTATTCAGATAATAAAATCCATAGACATTTAGATTAAAATTAAAATTATAAAAAACACTAATTAAATACATGCACCAGATCAGAAATAGAATAAAATACAATAAAATTACCATACAATCCACATAAAATGATTAAATTAATTATTAAATTATTATTGTCAATTACTTAAAGTATAACGTTAAGTATTACATAAGTAGCTATACACTTCTGTACCTTGTCAAACTGACGAAACGTAAATGTTTCAATGAATTGATAGGCGGTTTCAGATACCGTAATAGCCGACGCGAGGTGGCAGGATAAAAAATTATATGACCAATAACCATAGAACAACGCGGACTCGATATGACTAACAAAGTATGCAAGGTTTTTTTTTAAAAGTGGATATTTAAAAGTTGTAGAACATTTTTTTTAGCATATTAATATACTTACAGACTTACACTTTTTGACAAACAACAATTGATATATGAATACACCAACACAAATTTAATGCTATGTCTTATTAAATAATATATGTCTTCATTTCCTTTCTCATGGTATTTACCAGTAATCCATGGCACTGTTCCAATGCATACGTAAGCGAAATCGCTAGGTTTATAGTATCGGCCTTCGATCTAATCGTAATATGACAATTTTACGATGCCATGTGAATTACAACAATAATCCTGTATGATGTTTTCTTTATTACATTATATTTTATGTTAATTGTGGTTATTAATTTTATGTCACTGTAAATGACATACTCACAGAAAAAAACATAGGTAACGAGTTCCGACGACTAAACTGTGGTGTCACGACGAAAAAAAACACATTTATCTTTCAAGACCCGATATCAGTCATAAAACTTGAAGCAGAGAATGCTACTAGCATTAAGTTCGCCTTTGTACAATGTTTTTTATGTGCATTAAAGAATTTACAAAACATAAAAATACTTAATCCTCTGAGATGTATAAGATAGCTGTAGTAGTAATAGCAACAAAACGAAGCGGTTCAATGGGCTTTCACAATTTTCAGTAAAAGTAAGAAAACGACTATCTGACTGCTACTTTTCCACAAGTTATTATACAAGTTTGTAAGATCAGAAATCACAAAAGATTGTTCATATTCAAAAACATTTGAACCTTAAATAATTCTATGAGTTTTTAACAATACATAAGTATAGTGCCACAATCTTATCTGTTCCGGTGGTCAAAATGTGCAACTAACGAGACGTCATTGTCAAACGTCATTTCATACTCTGTGCGTTATATGAGTTGTCAATTTCTGCGAAGAGGCTGACGCTACGTTATTTAATTTGTTTTGTGATTTTCTGGGTGAAATAATGCCAAAAGCGCTGTAATGTGATGCAAGAAAAGTAGTACTATATATATTGGCTTTTATGCAGGAAGAATAACATATTCAGGCGCCTTTAATTCCGTTTGAAAAAGTGGAAGAACGAGTTGCAGCGGCTACAGGTTAGTGTTGCCAAATATGACGAATAATTTTACCCATATACTCCATGTAATTTTATAAAATATTTTCCCGAGAGCGGAGAGGCCCGTGCCCCAGCAGTGGGGACGGGATGGGTCGTGAATAGTCGTGACACTCGTGATGAAAAGTATATAATCTTTATTTTTCTTTGATTACAGGTGTGAGGACATGACATGATACTTTAAATCTTATGCAGTATACCAATAAGAATTTAAGGCACCTGCAGCGATTTTAGACGAAATAATGATGATTTATGACATGTCATTTTTTTCCCAACCTATCAAGAGTTGGCTGAAAGAAATTGCTTTTTGGCAATTAGCCTTTGGAAGGAGACCCGTGCCCCAGCAGTGGGGACGTGATGGGTCGTGATAATGATGATGATGAATTAACCTTTGCACACTGTCTGAATTTATTTTAATTGTATGCTCTTGTTTCTATTTACTTTAAAAATGTTAAATAAAGTGTTCAAAAATAATAATTAATACCTAGTTTTTTTTAAGTCGTATCTCGTTATTCCCACGACCCACATATATTACCTATACCATTGTAATCTAGATTTAATCTCCTATATCAGAACATAATCAGAACTAATTATATTTCTGTTCGCCGTGGACAAATTCTCCATACAACAAATGTCGTTTGATATATTATATGTTTGATTTCCTCTTTCATTTACTATCGACCCTATATTTTGATTTATCTATACTTATGAATGTACCTAATTATAACAATAGGTAATAGCAGAAATGCATTGTCGTTTAAACCAGAAATAGGCAAAATTTAATCGATGGCATCACTGGATTCGATCACAGCGAAGTCGCCACCGGAACAGATAAGATTGTGGCACTATACCTACATAAAGTTTTTATCCGTATTATTTATGACACTTGACTTGGACAGTGTAATCTCTCATGATTTTTAATGTACAATATGTACCTACATACATACGGTGTAACAATATTCTTTCTTTGTTCAAAAATATTTTGCGATATTGAGTTTGAAGGAATGTACACCGAAAAGTTCTAATAAGGTATCGCGTCCTTATTCCGAGGTAAATCACAACATTTGAAAGTAAGTAAGAAAAATAAGCATTTGTAACCATCAATATTGATGTGAAATATTGTCTTCTGTAAGAATATACGTTAAATTTTATATTTCTTAACACAGATTCATTGATAACACATTAATTATACTTAAAAAAATATAATTTATTACACATGTCGATTTGCCCTAATACCGCGGTAGGATTATGGTTTCTTCCATATACCGAGGTAGCCTGTTCCATATTCCGAGTTAGTCCTGGTCCTGTCAGTGGCTCCATGAGTGTGGCCATGAACATAAGGAAATTACAATCGAAAATATCGATATACTTTTTTAACCTTAAAGCACTCCAAATAAATGTAATTATTCTAAATAGTAGTTGAAAATAATGAAAAGAATTAAATACTCTCCATTTATATTGGTTTTCGTGATAATTTCTATTATTTATGTAACATTTTCATAATTCATTATTGCAACTGGTAACATTGGCTAGAAAAAATATTCATAATGCTTCTATGATGTTCTATGGACTTTTCCAAGCGATTAAAAAAAAATAGAGTAGAGATGGGGTAAATTGATGAAATAGTGACAGTAATCGAATATAATCGATTATTGAACTCGAATGATTTAAACATTTTTTACTATAGTTTTTATCTAAGTAAGGTCTAAAATTTTTCCACGATATTTTATGTTCTTACTTAAATGTTTAAAAGTTGATGATACGTAATAAAAGTAGATGTGTAAGGGATGAGGAAAAGTATCGAATACTTACAAAAGCCAAATGCCTTATCAGTACTAATTTCCGATGAGTACCTAATGTATTTACCATAAACGAATATGATTATAATAAAAGTATCTACCCAGGAATCGATCCAGCATCGATTATTTTTTCATTCAAGCATAGGTCGGAAGCAAGGAACATTGCACTAGGTACATCTCTATGGCGCATGCGCGCTGGACTGGAGGCGCGCCGGCGCCATGCTCAATTTTCCGCCGAAAAGTTTGCCGCTATTCTTTGAAAGTATTTTTGTTAAGTCTTTACATTACAAAACAAACATCTTTTATTTAATTATTATGTTTGTATTTGCAATATGCAATTGGAAAATCGATAAGGTAAGCTTGTGTGCGAATTATTTTAGGAAATTACCTACGTAAAATGGAAATATTTTTATGTTTTAATCAGTAATTTGGCATCAGTTTAGTTACTAACCTAGGTCTTTGTTCTAGCGTTTTCGTTTCTAAACTCACTAAGTTTTGTGAAAATGGGTAGGTACCTACTTATAAGGATAAGCTTAATTCTGTCAACTATCCATACAATTTACCTACTTACTTTATTTTTCAGTGACAACAACAAGAAAATGAAAAAATCAACCAGACCCCTAAACCAAACATGAAATGCAGTACAAATACAGGACATTTATTTATCTGGGATAAAAATATTACAACGGCCATCAGACCACGAAGTAGAAGGATAATGGAAATAAAATAAGGCAATTGTGTATATAAGTGTTATAAAAACTCAACCGTCGTGTGTGTTATTTTATTCACCCAAATAAAGTTTTACGTCTACAAATTTCTTTCTTTCTTCTTTTAAAAAGAGTAATAAGTAGTATCTAGTAGTAGTTTCGTAAAGTCAGGCATATCTATCCAGACCCCTTTTAAATTTAGGAAGAAAGTCGCTAATTCATCTTGATTTTATAGTTTGATGACGGCATCGGATGACACTGCGAAGGTGTGATGTAGAGTCATATTCCGATTTCCGAGGTACTTACCTACCTATGTAAAATGTCATACTCCATATTAGGGGTTCAGCAAGTAGGTATTTTAATAATCCATATTTCGAGTTATCAAATTATTGATTTAGAAACAATATAAGTAGATATGTTACTCAAATCATGCATAAAATATTGGTAAAAATATGTATCACCTACGTTAATAGCGATAAAATAACACTGTTTTTTATCATTTCAAATATACATACTAAGTCAAGGTTTTCTAGGTAACCATGATTTTTGGGTCAACAATTATCGTGTCATATTAAGATTCCTAGAGGATATTTTGTACCGCCGAATTAGGTTATAAGCTTGTCACGTTCATCATTATTATTATGTAATCAAGCATATACTTCAAATGTTATTATTTGTAAAGTTATAAGCTAAAAATCATGACATAGTATTTTTCCTTATACCGAGGGTACCTCGGAGTTAGGAACAACGTATAAAAATCAGGCCCTTATACCGAGGTATTTTGTTTTTGAGTTTAAAGGGGTTAAATTAGTTTAAAAAGTGTTAAAATTTAAATTTAATGTAAGTATAAGAATATAATAAACTAAATATAAACTATTTACAAAGTTGAACGTCGTATAAATATTAAAAAAACACAATTATTAAATATGGCTGGCCTTACGTAAGCCGGGTCGCGTTTGTATGAAAAACATGGCGGGTCGCCCTCACGGCACATTACATGAGTTTTTAGTAATTTTAGGCAATTTTAAACATATTTACTACATCAAGTAGTTTCAGTTAAAGATAATGAACGATTAAATGTAATTTTAAAGTATCCAAACCTATTAAAATGAGTAAAAATCATGAAAATAAATATAACTCGAAATAAGGACGCCATTTTGAATACCGCGAAATATGGACTCTCTACCTTAGTTAGTTTGCTTACCACTACCTTTCAGCTGTAATTCCTATATAATACGAGCAATGAAAAGGTTTCAATGATATGTCATATGGAACAGCAATGTAACTTTACTTTACTACATGAGTATATTATGTACAAGGTACTAAAAGATCAATAAAAATAAATTCGAACAGCAAAATAGATAATATTAAGTCAATATTTGTTGCAGATGTGTTTAAGTACCCTTTTCTACCCTCTCAGCAACTAAAAGATTTCCTCTAAATTATATTTTGGGAACTTTTAGGTTTGGGTTTCGTGTTTTCTTTTGTTTCGAAATAAATGTTTTGGGATCAACTGTAGAGAGGTTACAAACTGAGTTTCGTTACGTGACAAAATTATTATAATATGTGAGGACAACTCACACACGGTCAGCCGACCACAAGCTAGGCAGAACCTTTAATATAGGTATATCAGCTGTCTATAGTAGCTGTGTATATATTTACACAAATACATAATAGATACATAATGTCTGTCTTTAAACAAGTATTCACTGCTATCCTAAATTACCATTTATTATTAAAATTCAAGGTATATTATAGGAACCTATATACCTCTACTTACTGCATAAAATACATATATCCACCTAACCACTGACGTAAAGGACTAGTAACACAAGACCATAAATAAAAGACTACACTACTTTGTACCCGATTTCAGGTACCTACCTAGGCATTATTCCTAGCTGAAGGTTGAGAGGTAACGTATGAATCTATTTTATATTCAAATCAGAGCGATTTATGTTCCGTGGCTTACACTTAAGCATGAAAAAGCATCGGGCAACTAAAATATACGAGGTTACCAAAATGCTCTACTTACCTTTTTCTACCTGAAGATATTTTATGTAACAAATACCTAAGTATATTATTATCTTCAGAGATCAAAATTTCTATGTTACATTTGCCGTACAAATATTTTGTAGGTATGATCGTTATAATACCTAGGTTTCTTATCAATTTTACTCATAGAACTACTAAATACCTACTTGAAATATCGCAGTCGTGATTTTATAACATCCTTACCACATTTACGAAGATCTATTAATCACGTAAAGCCTTAATTAAAATGTCAAATTTGACACAAACGCGGTACAGCATACTTTGATATTTAACGAAACTGTAAATTTGAGCTGAGAGAATAAGAAAGGGTTAAGCAGAAAACTCTTTTCGAAGTTCATAGCTGAGCTATTAAATTTGTCTTCGGCACAGCAAACATCAAATTTGTAGAACTATGTGCTTATTAATGCTTATATGTACACGTGTTTTATTATTGAATACCGATTGTCAGCAATCATGTTTTCACGCATTTATTCAAATGCAATATAAAATATTACATTCTTATGTAAAAAAATAATAATTTAAATGACCTGATTATGACCACATTATATACCATGGCAAAACCTTTCAAGGTAAAGCAAAGCTCGCTGGGAACACCTAGTTCTTAATAAAGGGAACTTATTACAAGTTGCCCACTACACAAAGAAAAATCCGAAAGTACCTAATAACTTTTCCTAATAAATGCTTACAAATAATTTCTAACAGCCCATTCACACTGATCCGACGTCAATACTTGTGAGGGGAGCAAGTTTCATGTGTGCTACAGATTATTCGCACCATCGCGCTCTCGTCTCCCCGATTCAGATGTAGAATATAATAGAATAGAATATAATACTCTTTATTATTCACCATGAAAGACAATATTACGAAATTACAATTTATGTAAATAAAATATACCTCTAAAAAACCGCCTTATTATTCAAAGCAACCTTTGGTTGGAAAAGATAATTTTAACATAATTTATGGGAGCAAGTATGTAATATTACTGATGTATTTCGTTTCGAAATGAATATACAAGTTATAGCGGTTCTCACACAGCCCCGTATCACGTCGCATGTGACGTGAATACGTGTCCGAACGTCGCTTTTGCTTGTCAGTATCACCGTTTGTATAAAAAAAAAAAACACACACGCACTCACGCCTTAGTACTAATGTACTCCCTTGCGGGGTAGGCAGAGGTGCATTGCTGCACCCACTTTTCGCCAGAGTGTTATGTTAGTCCCAATGTAATAGGGGGCGGGCCTATTGCCATTTTTCGGGCACATCCAAGACCCGAGAACAAATATCTGAGTTTAAACAAATATCTGCCCCAGCCGGGAATCGAACCCGGGACCATCGGCTCAGTAGTCAGGTCACTAACCACTACGCCATTCGGTCGTCATGTATAAAAAATATACGCAAAGTGCAACACACAGAAGACGCATCTACCTGCGTGCATGCGACATACATTTCACGCAACACGCAGCGTGATGTGAGACAGTTTATAGGAACTACGCGTTTGTTGCGGTCGATTAATCGTGAATCAGGTGACATCGCAGGTAAGTATGCAAAAAGTTCCGGCAAAAAGTAGGGAAAAACCGCTGAATTGACTTGTATGAATACCTCATTAGCGGTGGTGTAGGCGGTATGTTCGTTTATATACTGTGTCTATACTTGTCGTATGTATTCTGTAGTGGGATACATAGAAACGTGACTTCTTCATTACAGAAATTATGAGTATGGGACTGTTATGTGAAATAGGTATTTCAAGTTTTAAGTACACGTGCAGTCTCTAGGTGGCCTTAGTTTGTGCTACAGACCTACATGATCAAATATAAAACTCTTATTTTTTCTTTGCAACTGAAACTAAAACTCCTAACAATTTTAACTAAATGGACCGACTGGTGATTGGATGACGATTTATAAATGCAATTAGTGGAGGTTCACTTTGAATTTACCGTTTAATCCGGTAGTTTGGGAGTTAGGTCAACCGTGGTAATTAGGTGGTCCTTTCCTCACATCGACAAACGATAGTCCAGTTCTAGTTTTTGTAACAGACACTTTCAGATTAAGACTAGACTAGATGGTTCATCACCCCCATTAACTGTTGACTGCACAACGCCAACACCACGCAGTCCTCAGCCTTCCTCATCCAGCCACTACCGGCAGCTGGCTAAGATCGTTAGGTCTAGCATCCCAATTTTAAAAATGAATAATATCATGATGTAGGCGTGGTAAGATATGAACCTTTTAAAACATATGATACAATAACCATAGTTTTAGTGAGCACTATAAGCAAAGTTAACCTTAAAATCCTACCATCACCTTTTTCTATATCCGACAAAAACCAAATGTTTCAAACTCGGCAATCACTTTGGGTTTAATTGTATCAAATTTGTAATGGAACGATATGAATTACTCAGAAACCTATCGAATGGAATGGTTTAAATTCTGGGAGCAACTCTAGTAGAGAAGCAGGTCACAATACGAGTAGGTACATCGGACGATGACAATACTCATGTGATTGTCACAGGGGCCGGAGCTCAAAAACTAGATTATGGCCGGGAAATAAGACGTTATTATTGCTGTCGCTATATGCCCAAGTTTATTTCTGGGGAAAACATGAATGGGTAGACATGAATGATGATTGATAGTGTAAATAAGGTTGTAAACGCATCAATTGAAACCAAAACTGCTTACATTAAGTATATGTATTTTTAATAAAAATGTACTTTGATGTCTTTGGGACAAAATCCATTACAAGAGTGATGTAAAACAAAATTGTACAAAAATATAAAAAACACATTCAACATTTATCTGCAGGACGAAAAAATTGTGTCGTGAAAAATTCCACTAAATTTAAAGCCACATTTCTTTTTAATGCATCCTCGTCCGGCGTGGGTCGGCTATTTTGCCGGGTTATAGCCGTATTTTCACGTAAATATTGTAATCAATTTTATTCATCTTCCTTTATGTTTGCCGCCCTATTATGGCTTGTTGGGGCGCTTTAGTAAAGGGTCATGGAGGACCCTTTGCTTAGTATGCGCGCCGCGTCCAGGGGTCATCAGTGTCATGTTTGAAAGGATCTTTGGATATAATTTCAAAGTTCTTCCACGTCTTTCAAACTAGGTAAATGATATTTTCATTACGGCATACTTTGCTGACATAAATACAAAATAGAATTCCTTTCATGCTCTGAGCCTGTCAGCGGCGATATTTTTATGTGGTTTTTCTTTGATCGCCAATTAATTAGAAGTCAAGATGGAATTAAAAAGTCTGTCGCTTTAAGGATAGGGTTTTTTTATAGGTTGGCCCGGATCCAGGGCAGGAAGGCGGTGACCCGGCTGTAGACGGAGGGGTCCCCGCGCTGGCAGCCGCTGCCGAGACCGAATGACGCCACTCCCACCTGAGGACATTACATACTGTGTTGATAAAACGTTTTTAAGCAGAGCTGGGGTCACTCTCTAAATCGACGAACGAACGAACTAGAATTATCATGCAATCATGAGTCAAGATTAACGCTGCAGTTTTGTTTTTAGGAAGTTTCGGAGCACTGCAAACTCTGCAATACGACTTCGATTCGGTTCGCGACCACGGATCTTGTTGTATTAAGCGTGCTGATTGCGTGAAAATGTTTGTTCGTTGATTTAGAGAGTAACAATATGAATGCAAGGCGCAGAATGCCCGTCGTAGGGGCTGGATAAGGATGAAGTAGTAAAAGGCTAATCCTTTTTACCACACTTTCATAATGACATGACCCGCGTCTTGTAGAAGAGGCACCTAGATACCACATATAATAAAATATATAGGGTGTTGCAAAAAGGGTATAAGTACTAAGCGGTGAACAACTTTCTACCCCCTGGTTAGAAAGTTGTTCAAAATGACCCCCTGAGTCACCCCCTTTCAGCTTAGTATACCCTTTTTGGAACATCCTGTATAGAATAGAAAAGAAGAAACCTACCAGAACCCTCGAAGCACTCCTGGTGACAGTCAGCGGGCCTCCGCTGTCGCCGTCGCACGTGCCCACTCCCTTCGCGCCGTCGGTACAAAGATGGCTGCCGTGGAGAGGGAAGTCGAACCTCTTCTGACATACGCTGTTGCTGATGATGCTCAGGTCCTTGTAGTATAATGTGGCCGTGGATGGGGTTACGCTCTGGCCTGGAGGGAAGATAAGGGTTAGATGCTTGTATGAATTAGCGTGATTCTTGAACTTTCTAACTTAGTCAGAAGATGTGCATTGCTGCAACCTTAACGTAGAGAGTAATATGGTGCATGATAAGATAAATTTCAAGTAAAATTATGTATTCGTGCAGTATATGGTAAGCCGAAAGCCGGTGATTCAGGGAGTCCACCAAAAAAACTTTTGTAATTCGAATTTATAAAATTCACGAAGAAAATAGCTCTTACGTAGTATTTTTTTGGGTACTTGGCTATTAATGAATATGAAATGCACGGAAAGTAGGTATAATATTTATTTTCTCGAATTTTCAAAACTGCTGACACTCTGTACATATACTTACCATCCTTGGTCTTCCCGTATCCGGAGGCGGTGCCGGTGAGCCCGGCGAAGTCGCTGGCGGCCTCCGCGGCGGACGGCAGCGGGATCGCCTTTATGTTGTCTGTGAAATTGAAGCTAGAATTAAAGACCAGTCGGCAAGCACAGAGAAAACCGAACGTTGACCTTTGCATCTACAACCAATTGCAATCTCTGCTGGCGCCGGCCATCAATCCGCTAAGCGGGGTCAAAGTTGAGCATCAAATAAGTCATGCAATCAAAGGAAAAAACGCTATTAAAATAACTGTGTCATCATCAAAAGCCAGCAGTCGACACAGCTGGATATAGGCCTCTTCATAGAGAAGCCGTGCGTTTTGGACCACCATAATTTACCTTTCCAGAGTCCAAAATTTTACTGAAGTCTCTAAATTCCCACTGAATAATATTTTATCGCTAAGTGAAACTTACGCGCAAAAGCTAGTAGCTAATAACAAGAAGCTGTCACTTTTATTACTCCCTGGTACTTACTCTCTTTGTGCAAACTTTACCTCACCACTTTTATTTATGAAAAGCGAACAATGCCACCTTTGTTGGTCTAGCATTAGGGTTCTTTTGGTCTGGAATACTAAAATCTTGTAGATATTACGAGTATATCTTTTGAGTCACATATAACCTGCTTCGTATTTTTATTTTATTTCACACTTAAGAGGATTATTGTATTGTGTGTGAATTGTCTTCACACATTAGTCTTCATGCTTTAACTCCTAGACTATAGTGTGACAAAAGCGAATATCTTTCAATAACTAGCGTATTTTTACTTTTAGCCATTAAGGTATAGCTACTAATAAATGAAGCTTTGTACAACATACATAGTTTAGATATACGAGATTAACGCATATTTGCAGAAAGGAGCTTATGTATAATGTCGCCCGCTTAAACCTCCTTTCTGCAACTCGGCATAACACATTACTTACTCGTATAAGTGATGGCGGGAAACTTGACCATGGCGACATCGTGCGTGATGTCCTGCGGGTTCCACGTGGGGTGCACCACCACGCTGGTCGCCAGCACGCGGGTGCCGCCGCTGAACACCTTCAGGGAACCCAGCACCACCGTCATTGCTTTACCTGCGAATCACAATATACCAGTTAGGTCTCCACATGCGAGGAAATAGCAACGAGTTGACGATTACCGATTACTCAACCACTTTCTATGAGAATAATACACTCATACCCCATTTACACTCTCGCCTCGGCCCTCGCCTCCTCGCTCGCCTCGTCACTCGTGCGGAGGCGCGAATGTAAACACCCACTCGCGTGTGACGCGAGTGGGTGTTTACACTCTCGTGCAGAGTTCAGTTGTCTTTGAGCTAGCAACGATGGAGGACGTCGAAGTTTTAGCCGCAACAATAAAGAATTTATGTATGATCACCGATTACTTCGCCGTTTATGGACGGATTTTGAAAATTCTTTTTTTTATGTATTGGGTTAAGATCCCATGTGGTCCCATTTTTTTTAAATTTTGATTCCACCTCCAAGGTTGGGTAAAGGGTTAAAAACAGGCTATGAATTTCCATTTTGGGTACCTATTAACCGATTGTAGTTAATGAAATTTAGAAAGTACATAGGTACTTACCTATATTTTTAACATTAAAAAAAATATGATGGTGACCTTGAGCTGATCTGATGATGGAAACGGAAGGTAGTCAAGGGAACTCCTCAACGGTAGGTATGTAGCAACTACTTCGTGTTTACTACTGACTAGTAGGACTTATAGGTATCATTTGCTTCTTAATTTTGATTGTCAATTATTGCAAATAAACTAAGTATAAATAAGTAATAAAATAAAATAATGATAAAAAAAACGACTTCAAAAAACCACTAAAACGTAAGAAATAATTTAAGGTTTAGACATGGTTTAGACCTATTCTATGTGACAGTACTAATATATCTAAGCAGGTAAGTACTGCTTTTATTTCTTACGTTTTAGTGTTTTTTTATTATTATTATTTTATTGAAATATTAACTTATATGAAATTAAATGTTTCGTCTTGCGACCAATCCATTATACAACTGAGGAAAAAACACTACGTTATAATTATACGACGACGAACACAACCTGCGCGGCACGATGTAGAAGCCAGAATGAAGCGGACGCGAGAGTGTAAACACCCGCTCGCGTGCGACGCGAGCTCGACGCGAGCTCCTTTGACTCGTGCCCCAAAAACCGCTCCGGACGCGAGCGCCGCGAGTGGCGAGGCGAGCGAGGAGGCGAGCCACGAGCGTCTGTTCACACTCGCGCCTCGCCCCTCGCCTTGTCGCTCGCCTCGCCACTCGTGCGAGAGTGTAAATGGGGTATCACAAGCATTGAAAACGCTCCAGTGACATTACTTTTTAGGGTTCCGTAGCCAAAATGGCAAAAACGGAACCCTTATAGTTTCGTCATGTCCGTCTGTCCGTCTGTCCGTCTGTCCGTCTGTCACAGCCGATTTACTCGGAAACTATAAGTACTACAGTGATGAAATTTGATGGGAATATGTGTTGTATGAACCGCTACAAAAATATGACACTAAATAGAAAAAAAAGAATTGGGGGTGGGGCCCCCCATACATGTAACTGAGGGATGAAATTTTTTTTTTCGATGTACATACCCGTGTGGGGTATCAATGGAAAGGTCTTTTAAAATGATATAAAGTTTTCTAAAAAACATTTTTCTTAAAGTGAACGGTTTTTGAGATATCAGCTCTCAAAGTCGTAAAAAGTATGTCCCCCCCCCTCTATTTTTATAACTACGGGGTATAAAATTCTAAAAAAAATAGAGGTGATGCATGCTAATTAACTCTTTCAACGATTTTTGGTTTGATCAAAGTATCTCTTATAGTTTTTGAGATAGGTTGATTTAACTGTAATATTATATTTGCTGCTACGGAACCCTTTGTGCGCGAGCCCGACTCGCACTTGGCCGGTTTTACATGTAAACGCACTATTTAGGTTCCCTTAGGTGTGGGGTGAGGCAAGGGTGAGGTATGTGTCAAAGCTACAAGTTATTCGTCTATTGCGGCAAGCACGCACCGAATCCTCTGATAAAATTCTTTCATAAATGGAACATGCACTTAAATGGACCTTGGACGGTCTAATCAGGCAATTTTTTCCACTCTGAAATCCTCTTCCAGTTCAATCCTCTTAAAAAAAACTCTAGGTACTAAATAGCCAGATTAGCCCCACAGATTCATACCTTGGTTCTGCCCATCCCACCAGCAGTGCGCGGCGGTGAGCACGCGCGTGGTGGACAGCAGCGAGCCGCCGCAGATCGACTGTCCCCCGCGGGTCAGGGATATCAGCAGGCCTGCCTGGGGAGTAGATAGGTGAGGAATATCTATAGTTAATAGATACACACATAAAGTTATATACAGAAACCGGACGATTATCTCAATAATAAGTAGGTACTTGACACAGTTTAAAATAAAATATTTTTTTTTCTTTATTAAGTTGATCTTAATCTTATCTAATACGTGTTATTAATAAATAAAGAAATCTATCAAATGTTAAGTACTTACTGGGAAGATTATACTTAGAACTGAACTAGAATATTAGTCAAAGATATCTCAAAAAAGTAATTTCTAACATTTTCAGACGTGTGAATTGACTTTTAAATTTATTTTTTTCTCTACTTATTTGTACAAAAGTTTATCCTCTGAGTAAATGCAACCATTACCGAAAAAATACATGCATTTGCATTTAAATCCGAATGTTCAGGGACAAAAAAAACAAACACTGTATAGTTTATACCGTTTACACAATTCAATCAGACTTTCCAAATAAAACAGTGCATAAAAGTTTTGGGGTAAAATATTCGAGCTCTTTTAGATTTTCCGCGCAGTTGCAACAAAGTAACTTGTGAACCCAAGGTTAATAGCCCGAGCTTTGATACCGACGGCGGCGGCAGTGGAGGCAACCAAGAGTAGGTAACACCCGTTGTTGTACGAAAGAATGTTTTTCATTAACTTGTGGTGTGCTGTATAGCCTACTGAAACTATACACAGTGTAAATGAATGAGTAAATAATTATTTTTTTGGAAAAAAAAAAAAATTATCGAGTAGAATAATAACTACGGGGTTTAATTTATCTGTAATATCACTTGTACATAAGATCTATGTATAGCAAAAATTTTAGAGAGCAGTGATCAGAAATATAATAGATATCCAGAAAGCAACCACAACTGACTGCAAACTGCCATAATAAAGTCACAAAACTAACGTTGGCTCCAACGATGGAAGAGCCACAGAAGGAAGCCAGGGAACACTTATACAGCCAGTGATGTACACTTATACAGCCAGTGATGTACACTTATACAGCCAGCTATGTAGACAGCATTATTACAAGCACTTACTTGATAGTAAAACGTCCCGAGCGCCGCCTGGGCCCCCCCCCACTATCCTGGGCGACGTCGCTTCAGACAACTTTATGGACCTCGCCCTCGGTATGCCAACTCTTTCGTGATAATTGTACGCGGTTAGCTCGGAAACATTCTGAGCGAGACAATTTAAAACTAACGCCAAGATTAGAATTATTATCTTCATTTTGTGCGCTTTTGTGTTTCGGTCGTACCGTCTGAGTTTGCACTGATCTGGGATCTAAAGAGTTTCATTTAAATAGATAAGTCGTGGTTGTTGTTGATATTGTTTGTGTATGTAATCGTTTCTATGTATTGTTTGAAGAACTTTATCTTTAATTTGCTGGAAATAAAGTATCTAAGTGGAAGTAGATATCTTATCAACTTACCGAATACATTCTGTACTAAGTATAGATACATTTCATCTGATAAGATCATGTTGATAACATTTAAGTGTATCAATTAATTCCGTGATTTAAACATATTATGATAACATATTATCACTTGATAATATGTTATCATAAACTGTTACATATATATTTTAATAATAAATAATAGAATAGCCTAATTAATTTCCACACTGAGTCATGTTTGCACAATAGACCGCCTTTTATCCAAGCTGTAATTAACCGAAAAACAACCCCGTCCATTGTTCTAGGAAACAAAAAAATAGGAACCAGGATTTCCTTAAGGCGTACACGATTAATCAACAAGACAACAAAGGTACCTATAGGGCATTTCCCAGAGTCAGAGAGAGAGAGAGAGGTAGGGCCCTTAGACCGGGACAGACCTACGTGCAAAGGTCTTAATTAGTTTCGTCATATCTTTGTCACGTAGTTGTTTGAGGCCTGTTAAAAAGGCGATATCGATTTTGTGTTGTGCGGACAATAAATAGTTACTTTGCGTTTGGCTGTCTCCCGTTGTTAGAGTTAAGAAAAGATTTAAATATTATTAAGTTTAAAACTATGTTGAGTATCACAAATAATTTAAATTATGAGTGTTTTTTAAAAACATAATACTGGTAAGTATAGCTTGAAATTAGGGAGCTATTTATATATAAATGTTGGCAAATATTTAGAAGTGATTATTAGCTGTAGACATAAGTCGATAATATATTATGCTAAATAGGGTTAGTCCCGCTATGGTATGGTCCCGGTATGGCACCCTCTTAAAATACCTATCAAAAAGTCCCGCTATGGTACCCATCTTTTAGATCTACTTTACAACAGTACCAAAAACTGAAGGGTACCATAGCGGGACTTTTTGATAGGTATTTTAAGAGGGTGCCATACCGGGACCATACCATAGCGGGACTAACCCGCTAAATACAGATACACCGGATTCCTTACATCTCTACATTGACCACAATGTGCCATCCCAAAAAATACACTGGACGTGTTGTAGGTAAACAAAATTCCGAATATTTCACGGTAGATTCTGAAATTTCCAACGCAGTCTTATCAGCTTATTATCAAATAAATCAGTTCAACCTATTTACAAGCGGATATTACTTTTTTTTCTAAGAAGTTACACAGGTTTTTAGAAAATGTATTGATATAGTATAGAAATAGATTGCTTTGATAACTTTTTAGTTTAATTACAAAGGTTCAAGCACACAATTTTGATATGCTAATGAACGAGCTTCCAGTTTTAGCTTTTACTAAGCTAAGAGCAACAAAATTATAAAGCAGTTGCCCCTTAATCATAATAATTTCCCTCAACACTGCAGCCGCCGCAGCATCCCTTAAATGCGAAAACGCTTGATTAAAGAGTTACCCTCCGCAGAATTTATGAAACAAAAATAGAATAGTGAAATATATCTTCCTTAGGTACCGTACAAATGAAAAGCTGCTACTAAATCATGGCGTAGCACTCTCGGAATTAAAGGATTCATAACGGAATTAAAAGATATAAAAGTCAAGTCTCGGGATTCGCAGTAAGCGCGTTACGTCTTGAGTTAAAACTCGTTTTTAACAAAGAATTACAAGCTGAATTATAATTGTGAGATTTATTAGCCATCACGAGTCACGCTGTCGACGGCATCTCGTATCGACGGGCGCCTTGTGTCACCGTAGGAGGGCCCTTGCTCGACTTAATACGAGGTTTCCGTTATATACACCACAGTCCACCACTTTACCTTATTGGATAAAACAAGGAGCTCTAGCGCGGAGTCAAAACGAAATAACATTTACGAAGTAATGAGTGTCAAATTCAATACAATACATATTGAATCCGAAAATCGTTGTCAAAACAAGTTCGCGATAGGTAAATACACTTATCTCCAAAACTTACGAAGCGGACTGCTTCGACCATTGGTCGAAGAACCGCTGTATATTCCCGGAGTAAAAGTATACAATTTAAACTGTAATATTTTAAGACATAAAAATGATCTTAAAATAATAACTTCTGTTGCGAACAATTATTTTTTAATTACATATTTCTATGGGCTGTAGCAATATTTTATTCGTGTAAAATCTCCGTCTGGTACCTACGGCTGGTAATAATTAGAAATGACGGGAGGGAAGATGAATGTCTCAATTTTATGAAGGTCCAGAGATAAATCCCGCTCGAATGCCTACGGAATTGTTAGCTGAGACGTTTTATTGGTTTTTTTGTTTAATTTAAATTGCGACGGAATAAAAAAAATACAAAGAATTTTACCTTATTTTTTCCGTTGGTACCTACTTAATGAATTACTATTCGGTCTGTTATTCGTGTTCGGTATATAATATTTTCTTAAGGACCATATATTATACATTTCCCTTTAATTGAGTTCCAAATTCCAAATGTAACTTACGCAAAAAAAACTACACTTGCGAAATTTTCGGTTTTAAAAATATTACAAATCATTAATAACCTTGATCTTGACCTTGATCTCTTAATTTGTCGGAGGAACGGAGATGAGACAGACTTTCTGCTATACCCATTATACCATCACAATTGTACCTACCTTATTACAACAAAACGACAATCTGTAACACATACGGGAGCCTTAAGATTCAGCCGTGAGAGCAAACAGCCGCGCCTGGGAGTCACTCTATATTACGAAAAACGAAGTGTCTGAGCGCTGCTGCTCGAGCCACGACTCTATCTTGTATTAAAGTAGCCGTTAGTTTTCCGTCACTATAGAGTAACCCCCCTGCAGTGGAAATGCTAATGCATCGCGCGCTGAGTGCGGCACGATGACGTCACGGGGTGCGGGCGATGACGTCACCGGGAGCGCGAGATCCGTCCCGAGCGGTGATGAGGGTGCTCCGGGCTGGACCCGTCGGACTTGATGATTTTTGACAGTTAGATTTTATTAAATTAAATGAAATTGTATATTCCAATTGTATATATATGTCAATGATTTCAGGGCAAACATACGCCACAAAAAAAGTACACAAATAATAAACTGAGGCGATAAAGTTCCTCAGAAATCTTAGCATAGTCCTTATTTTTTTCAGCGATCAGCCACGAAGTGTTTTTTTGATACGTTATCTTGTGGGTATTTAATGTCATATTCGTGTAATACGACAATTACTGCATGTTACCTAGGATGTCCTCTCTGCTTTCAAGTTCCAATTCCCTGTACTACAGACCTTTTTCATCCAGCGGGAATATGTGTCAGTTGACTCTCTTGGGAACCGCACAATACATCGGCGGTGAAATAGAGCTATCTGCCTGAAGTATCAGGAATTTGGTACCTACAACATATTTTAGTGTCTATAAAATATTATTATATGACGTCGTTCTACCTAAAAACAAGATCTCCTAATTAGTTCATCTCATCCTCATCACTTTTACTTTCATTTCACCGAATGAAGCCTAACTTAATAAAGTCCAAACGTTACTCGTCGTTCACGACTTAGACAGGACATAAGGTTATCCTTAGGACTCTCCTAATAAGACCGGCCTAATGGCTAATGGCGGACAAATTGAATTTAGGGCCCAACATCACAAGCCACCGGATATTTAATGAAAAACTGTAATTTGATACTCGAGAAACGAGACATTTCAAATTCTTCTAATTAAAAGAATAATAATTAATATTTTAATTAAAATGTCTAAAATCTCATCTCCTATCTTATTTAAACCATGAGTAAAAGGGTAAATGATATTGTAAGTGCATAAATAATTTATTATTAATACCAAAGGCAGGCACATCACATCGGTCAGACAGGTCCGCGCCCGGCATATTAATGCCCACGTCTGAATCAGCGACGTGACGACGACGAGAGGGACATCCCTAAATTATCGTCGTCATTTGTTCTACACTGCACACGGGCCTTAATTCTTTTACCACCCTGTGAATAGAAATGTTGGAATGCCAGTGAAAATCTGAGCGTTCTTCTTTTGTTTTCAGTCGTTCTTTTACTGGTGTGCCGAGGCTAATAAAATTTGGATTCTGAATACGAAATATTAAATTTAGAATAAACATAGCTTTGTCAAGTTGTATTCTTTCGCCTTTTGTTTTAGATAATTTTGTACATTGTATGGGTTTATACTCGTAGTTTTAAGTTTAACAGAGTAACAACGTTTTCGTTATATTCAACAAAAACAAAATAAATTTTTAAAATGTATTGTGTTGTACTTAAGGTCAAGCCTTGGAATTAAGGCATTTTGGAACATTGCTTAACCAAAAAATGTTAATTCCTACAAAAATACAATCATATCTATTTAAACATCACTTTATAAGCACAAAACACAGCATAGCATCCCATAAACTTGGAATGGCGAGTATAAAACTAAAATTTATCACCAAACTCGAATTTATTGCACCGTAAAATTGTATTGATTCCATGAATTTTATAATAACCGTTGTCAGAATAAACGAAATATTTAAATTACGTGGGATTGTCCATAAATAAAGAATTTGGTCGTTTACAGAAAGAAAGCAGGAAACTTATAAGAGCTTACTTTACTATTAATAATTATACTTATATTATCCGATTCGCACTCCATAAATTTATCTTACCTTAAACTGGACAATGCAATAAATTTATTGCGCTCTGGTTAAATAAACAGAAAGAGACGCCTACTTTGACCCTTATTAGAATAAGTATAAGGAACTGGAGAGGCAAATTATATTATAGAGGGTCCGTAATAGCCTAGTTTAGGCACCAAAGCCTATTAAATAGGTACTAACCGAACTAAATCGTTGATTAAATAAATTTTTAGCTGATTAACATAATCGCGTTGAAGACGTTACTAGACGAAACAGCAACAATTTTTTTTAAATCTTTAATTTCTTAATAACTAATTAAAGTTTTCTACTTACTTTGTGTTATATTATACCTATACACTGAAGGAAATTGAACCAACATTACATTTCTAATATAGGCTACCTTCTCATGCCATGCGTGCACTTTACACTTTACGACTGCTGATTACCTACATCTCCAAACAAAATGGGGCGCTACAAAAATATTTTACTACTCCGCTCCTCTACATTATGTTTTTTTTACAAAAATGAAATTTCCCTGAAGCTGCCAGTGACGTTGAAATATGCGCTCATTACGGGAACGAAGGTTGAGACCATAGAGTATGATCGTGTAGCTTTTTAGTTCCGAGAATGTAGTAATCAAAATAAAGTGACCCAGCAGTTTTGTCCCGGGGGACGGGCGCGGTGTATCCGAAGTATTTTCTAGTTCAGAAGATTTTCTTCGTAACATAAATTTTTATAGCTGAACCAGAGATAGCGAAGTATAAAGTTGTATTTTGTCGTGTTTCCGCCGTGACAAATAGTGTTGATCGCTTCACGTTGTATTACACTTTTCTCGGTACACGTACTGAAAGCAATTTTTACGTGTACAAAAGACATGAATGATTGATAAGATTTCATCAGTCAGTTATTCTGGAAAAACTATATCATAATTAGATTCTCCTTTTATTATCCTTATCCGTCGCAATAAAAATATAACGTCTAATTAAAGTCGTTATAATCCTCGGCGAGGATCATGAATCACGGAGAGCTTTAAAAATTAACAAACAGCATGAAATTTGTCTTCTTGCGTCGTTTGCTCAGCAGGTTCCATCATTTACGACAGATTTTAACAACTTGTACTAAGTATAATGAGTTTCTTAACTTGGACGGTGTTTTAGAAGATTTGCGAGTCGTTTCACCTGACTTGTGTACTTGTGTCTTTCTATTCGTGATTGTTTTGAATGTTATCTCACTTAGGTAATAACAATGACAGAAGTTTGTTCTTAAGTAGTCTGGATAAAACAAGTTCATGTTCATATAAATTATCGTTCACCATTATATATTATTTTATTTTGTGAAACAGTTTTCATAAACCGAATGGTCTACCATTCTGATCTCCAGATGCTATATTTTAAAACCAATAAACATAAATACAAATTAATTACATGATCAAATTTTAATAAACAGATTACCCAAATGCATATCAGATTCGCTATTAACTTACCGAAACATCCCAGTCCACCGCGCCGCCAATCAGCGTAATGGAAGCATCAACCAACACGGATAAAATTTCAACAACGTCTGAAATATTTTTACCGCTGTAACCGCGTAGGATATGCGGCGTGACGTCACAATGCGAATGCGATACGAGTCGAAGGTAAACAGACGGCATTGATTGCGGGGGTGTGCAAACAAGACGGCGGGATTGGGGGGTCAATCTATCTATAGGTATAACGAAAAACGAAGTTGAACGCGGTGCAGCGCGAGCCACAGCTCTATCTTATTGTATTAAAAGTGCTGATTGCACGATAACTCTCGAACTCTCGATCGTTCGTTTATGCGTCAGTATAGAGTAACCCACTTGTACCGCCGCATTACCGCATAAGACGGGACGTAGCTAGGTACTATCACGGGTTTTAATATGTGGCGTGGTGGTGTGCTGGTATCTGTCTGATATCGTTTTGCTTTCCAGATGTATACCTTATTGATACATTTGCAAAAAAAAAACCTATCAAGTTATTATTTAGTGGATCTAGAAAACGGGTGGCACATCCGAGTCCGCGTATTACTATGCATATACGATACGTATCTAAATAATCCAGATTAAACTTTGTAATAAATACTTTATCAAATGTTTTAGGAGGTAGAAAGATATTCTGTTTCATATATTACACCAAGCAATGGTTACCATTCTACGCACCATTACTCAACGTTCGTTTAGCCGGACGGTTCTTACCGATAGATCTCGCATTCGGAAGAATACCGGCGGCTAAACTGAATGGAAGCTGGTTAAGCGCGAACTCGTTTAAACAAACTTTACCAATATGTCAAACACAATTTCCGTGGCTCGCCGGCGCTCCCACTCGGAAATGTTTCCCAGTTCCTCTTCACACTTCGGGGTTTGTTCTGCTAGCTGTACTGTGCTCACCATCAAATAACGTGGACGAAGTTTATAATCCTGACGATTCGTACCTAGGTTACACTTGTGGCTACGTCATAGTCACCAAATATGCAGATTGCACCATTAAAGTAATCTCAGAATCAAAAAAACGCATTAAAATCCGCCCATCATATTTACTTTTCAAGTAATTTTACCTTTTTCAACTTCGCCCAGGTTATTTTACCCACTACGTATATATTTATACGTAACACGTTTTCCTGGAACTCACTGATGTTACGGGTAAAAATATGTAAGATAAAAACATATTTCATGTACAAAAATTGTAAGGCAAAAAGCTAGCTTTCACTCGAAGCTAATAGACTCCCCAATCCTCGAAACAAAAAGACACCGAAATCTCGCACAGTATGGTATTTTTGCGATAGATTTTTGGTTTTCTATAAAAATATGTGCGGCGGACCTGAACCTATAGAAATCTAGGCCCAACTCGGAGGTTTAGTTGTATAGCTCCAAAAAACAAGGCAAAAAATACGGTCTGTGAGATGTTGTTGTCTATTTTTAGTTTTATCAGTTCAGGTCTAGTCGTGCGAAGGCACTGTAGGCTGGCGATGGCATAAGAGTGGACTGTTTAAATACAAATCTTAAATTAAATTCAATATTTCTTTTTTTATTCTTTAGTACACTCAACCCTAATTGGTTGCATATCCTTCCACCCAAAGGCTATCTGAAAGAAATCGCCTTTAGTGAAATAATCGCTTTTGTACCTAGGTATATATTTGTGTTACAATTAGTTCTGTAATTGTACATATTTTAATTGTCCTGTATATTGTGCACAAATTAAGAATATCTATCCAATCTAACCTTTTTACTATTGACCAATAAATAGTGTAGCATCGCCCCACAACCGTGGCTAGATTCAGTCTATTTGGTTGCGTGTCCACACCGCGTGAAACAGGACGTCCCGAACTGATAATGTGGGATTGTTGCAGCTCACCAATTAATCTAGAATCATCTAGAACACACACTGGATTAGCTAATTATGAGATTAGTAGTTAGTGAATTGCGGGCGAGCTAATTCTGTTAGTTGGTGCAACCGAGTAATCAACAAATTGTTGAATTGTTAGGTAAGTAATAAAGTATGTGGGTTTTTTGTACAGGTTTTCTCGCGGTGCTGTTTGCACACTTCATTAGGTTAGTGCATAATAAGGTACCTAGCTATGAAAATATGTAGGTAGATCAGTTATTTATAATAGTAATGAATGTTGATCATCAATTTATTAAGTCAGCCCCAAAAATGTATCACACGGTAAAATTTAAACTGTGCGCTAGGAGACTGGATTACAGTTTTTTGTGCTTTTCCGTTTGATTTCATAAATTGACTAGCTCCCGCTACTTTTAGAAACTATCATGATGTGTATAAATGAAGAATAGAAGGAACGGCGCTTATCAGATTTGTAATAAACTTTCAGCAAAGTATCTGTGAACTAACATTGTCTTCAATTTATTTCAGTAAGTTACATTGGTAGCGTCATATTTCATAATTATTGCGAACAGAATGGGCGCCATAGCTCGCGGCCGGTACAGTCTACTCAACTTTTATTTTTAATTTTGGCCGACATCCGAAGTTTACGGATGTTATTATAAGGATTTTATGTCTATCTAAATTATAGTAACTCTAAGTTATAACTTAGTTTGTTTTTTTTGCTCTTTGGTAATCTCAATCTTAATCTAAACGTTTTGGTTTAGAAATGTTGAATTGTATTCACAATACTGACAACTCTATCCTAGCATTCCCATATAACCGAATCAGGCATAGCCTACTCCTGACGGTACCTACTACGTCACAGATACCCTCTTGCTGAAATTTCAAGCAAACTTACTAAGGTAACCAAAGGCCAACTCCCTGTTTACAATTTGCTTTTTACTTTTCTATGTATATCGAATGTAAAACTTAACTCAGCGGATGGGATTTTAGATGCGGCTTCAGTTGCATGATCGCTTCACACACACGCATATCGGACTGCATGGATTATGTCACTTTCAGGCGTCATATTTACGCAAACCTCTCCGTACGATTTACAAAGTTTGTAAGTTTCCACTGTAGTAACTCAGAGTTAAATAATAATATAATTGTGAAACGTGACCCTAATGTGGTGGACCATACAGCACATTCCAGCTATCACGGCTCCACATCTCGGGTTAGTTGTTATTTATTTTATTGTCTGCCGCCGCTCCGTGGTCCGAGGTTTAAAACTAGCTATTATTTATTTTGCAAACAGCTCTTAGTGGAACAAGAAATAGTAGCAATTGTGGTAGATTCGTGCCTTGCGAATAGATGTTGACTAGATATAAAAAGTGTATTACCTGTCGTTATATTACAGTAAAACTATAAAATTCCGGAAAACGGAAGTGGATCCTAACTTATTGTTAAAGACCCATTTAATCGATCTATTATATTTATTAAAAGTCAAATACGTTCTGTTCTGTTCTGGTAGGGGGGGAAGTTCCTGTACGTGGCTCTCTCGAGTGGAACCTTTGTACATATCCCCTTTATTTCAGCTCAGCCAGCCTAGCTCCCGAGTAAACTGGAGTAGCAAGCCTGGGTGTTCCAATAGTTGAGATAGGCGCTCTGTTGGTCCAAAAATAGATAATCTTGTTTCTGTAGTAGGTGGACATGCTAACAGAATACGTTAAAAAGCCATAACCAAACGGTATTTTATTTTTAAATTGTATGTAAATGTAATAGTCCTGTCAAGGAATGAGGTGTAGAGTGCGTGAGCAGGTAACTAAGAGATTCCTTCAGAAACTTGTTCAGGGGGCTTAGGTTGTTAACATACCAAAAGTCCTGACTCCTAGGTGATGAGCGGGGGGGAGGAGGGGGGGATAAAGGTACGATTTTTTGGTTTTTAGCTTATATCTCGAAAACGGTGCATCGGAGAGAAATATTTTCGAGTAATGAAATGGAGTTCATAAAATTATCTTAAACTTTTATATCTTATGTTTTTTTATAATTCCTAACAGATTTCGAGCTATTACCCTCTGAAAAAGTTGAAATTTACAAGAAAAATGTATTAATGTCAAAACATTCATAAACATTGCATCATATTGCCTAACCTATTCATAAATAAAAAAATGAATAGAAAAGAAGTTGTAGATTTTTTAATTCCCTTTTAGAATATATACACATATGCTGGTCAATGTCCAACCCGCCTAAAGTTACAACTATTTTATTCTTGCATTTTGCTTAACTCACTGACATAGCTCACCGAGTTAGTAAGCATAAGTGTAAGTAAAATAGCAGTAACTTTAGGTGGGTTGGCCATTAACCAGCATATGTATATATATTCTAAAAGAGAATTTAAAAATCTACAACTTCTTTTCTATTCATTTTTTTCAATTATGAATAGGTTAGGCAATATGATGCAATGTTTATGAATGTTTTGGCATGAACACATTTTTCTTGAAAATTTTAACTTGTTCAGTGGGTAATAGCTCGAAAACTGTTAGGAATTAGAAAAAAACATATGATATAAAAATTTTAGATAATTTTATGAACTCCATTTCATTAGCCGAAAATATTTCTCTCCGATGCACCGTTTTCGAGATATAAGCTAAAAACCAAAAAATCGTACCTTTATCCCCCCCTCCTCCCCCCCGCTCATCACCTAGGAGTCAGGACTTTTGGTATGTTAACAACCTAAGCCCCCTGAACAAGTTTCTGAAGGAATCGCTTAGTTACCTGCTCACGCACTCTACACCTCATTTTGAGTCATTTATTGACTGGACTATAAGTAAATAACCGATAATGATAAAAAAGACTTTGTAAAATCGCACTCTTTATTGTCATGACTTTATAGTTGGACTGTACCTATAGTTTATTGAAATCAGTTATATCATTATTTTAAGCGTGTCGGTGACAAATACGGATTAGCCAGTCCATGGAAGTAATAATACAACAGGAATGCGCACTGCACCAAAAAAACGAGCCGACAGAGATAGTCAGCACGGAGCCCTCCATCTCTTTCTATTTTTGGTGACCATAATTATAGGTAATTCATGAGACATCACTTATAATCTATCATGTCGCGAATAGGTGTCGATGGTCTCAAAGTCACCTTTTATTCGAATAATCGATAGCAATGTAGGTACGAATGTATTTAGGTGATATGACAATTGAGTAAACAAATGGGGTGAAGGTAAAATTTGTATAGATGTGTTGTTGCAGCGCAAACTGCAATGTAATATTGATATGTTTTTTTCCATAGCAATTAGATATTCCCAAGGTTTGAACTAGAAACATCAATCTGTCTTTTTACCAAATTCTACTAAGATGGACTGGTTTTAATTAGAGAGTTAGGATTGACGTAAATACAATACAATACAATACAATAATCTTTATTTGCACACCATAAAAAACTTAAATCTAACTTAAATAACAGAGATGCACAAATGGCGGTCTTATCGCTAAAAGCGATCTCTTCCAGACAACCGTTGTAAGAAAAGAACTAAACATAGAAAAGGGCATTTACAAGGTGTATTTACAAATAATATTTTAAAAAGAAAAATACATATCCAAATAACATTGATACTTACTAACTATTATTAATTAAATACTCATATAAATACATACAATAAATACATAAATAAATAAATATATAATATATATATATTATATACATATATAGTATGGATAAATATACAATATACCTATATCAGCTCAAAGTACGCTTAATACAACAAAAAATATATTAGATAAATAGAATTTACTCGTAACATAGATTAATAAAATAATATATTTATTCTTGAAGATAATGGTTTTTAAATAATAAGATGAGCAAAATCAAACAACACACATTTTTATAATAAGTATAATACAATGTATTTATTGGATCTTCTTTATTTACACGTTACTATTCTATTCTATTTTCTGTGGGGTAAGGTAGGTACCTTATTAAATTAAATTAAATCTGTCCTTCAATACGCTCCACAAGGTTAAAGTTTCAACCAAAGAGAATAAAAATGTTCAATATCACAGCTCATAACTCTTTACCAGCCTTATAAGATAACAGCCACAATAATACCTAATGATACTTAGGTATAAAATAAAACAGAAAGTTGAATGAAACGTCCCAATTAATGGTAAGTGATTCAAAAGTACGAATGAATGGTCACCCTAACCATAACGTCTCTCACAACAGTATAAACGTCATCCGTCATCTTGACAACTTCGGTCTTGTCGAAAAGTATTTAGAAAAACTACCAATATTTTTTATGAAATTATTATTCATACAAATACCAAATATTTCATTAAAATTACATGTTTATAATGATTTATTATAAATTTGTTTTTGAAAATGATATGATATACAGTAGTCTATGAGTTAATTTAATATTTTTTTTGCATAGCTCTCTTCGTACAAAATCTACTAAAGTTTACACAACTAAATCCTGGCAATTGTTAGAAAGAGAGGAAGGGCTCTGTGGTAACCCTCTCTATCGGCTCGCGGCCTCTTTCACTTCAAATATAAATCTTAAGATGAATTCGTTAGGTCTATTTTTGTTTGCATCATTTTGGTTAGTGCGCATTCCTGTTGTATTATTACTTCCATGAGCCAGTCAGAATATTGTCGATCAAAATAGTTAAACTGTCGAGCACTTCAAGCATCCCACTTTCGATTCATTCTATGATTTTCATAATTTTTAAGGGAGTATAATCGTCGGCGCCGATAATTGGGCAGGACTCAGTCAATACAGTTCAATACACACTTACGAGCAATGAAAAAGTTTCAGTGGCCTATGGAACGTCAATGGCAGGTGTAACTTTTTCATAGCAAGTGAGTGTATTTTATGAGTACAAGTACTGAAAGTAACAGTGTAGTTTGCAGCTTTGAAGTTTCCAAAAAGTTCCCCAGAACTCCACCAGGAGGCAGTGAGAGGCGGCACAAGTTGGTAACTTCATGGGAATTCCAGTTTTTAACTCCGGTGCAGAACATTTGCGTCGGACGGCCATGGAGTAAATGCAGATATTTGAATGAAAAAAATGTGTTATCTGATAAGTAAATCAGTATAAATTTTTGATTTGCTAATTAAAGTAGTAATGTTTAAGTCACGTGACCTACAAAGATTCTATGAAGAAACTTTTTTTTCGCGAATTGTAAATATAAAGTTTATTCAGAAGGACTCATGAGCCAGCTCCTTTTGGTAACTATGTATGTATTTGTGTTCATAATATCACCAGTCCTTCTACATTACAGGCTTTGTCATAGTTTATCGGTTGGCCGAGTGCGAGATGTCCCCTCGTATTTATTTATTCTCCGTATGACATTTATCTGCAATATTTCGAATTGGAGATTGTTATCCGCGCGCGATTGCTCCAGCTGTTGGAGTTGGTAACAATAATTATACGGAAAATTATTTACTGATTGGTCTGTGAATAACCAATGAGTAATTTTTCAACTTGCGTAGTATTCAGGGTGGAATTTTGTAAGTGGCACTCCCGAATCTCCCGATATAAGAGCCTGTGGTGTGGACCCGTCATACTGAACCACTTTCATTATTAGACATACCTGTACCCGTATATTAAGCTATGGTTTAATCTACTCCACCCGAATACATAAAATAGCTGTTTCATTTACGCAATTTTAGAGTCTGTCACATAATGAAAGTGGCTCAATATGACCGATACATTCACCTACCACCGGGAAAATCACTGATAAAACTCCAGCCTATAAAACAGAAACCGTAAAACAAACTTTATTGCAAAACAACTGCGATGATACAGTTTCTTAAATTGTTTTGTTGTTTTCACTTTGTTTTTCTGCTCAACTTACCTTAATGCACCGCCACGGGAAGACAAACTTTGCATTATTGTTGCAAACAAAAATAGGCTTTAAAAACTCTCCACTATCGACTAAGACGCAACTTACCCCGTCTTTGTTATACGAGCAATATTAAGAAGATGAAAATAGAGGTATTTTAAGCTAAGGTTTATTATTCCTTGCATAAGACTCTGTTGTGTTTAGGTAAGCTAGGAAGCGGAGTCATAATTTTTCGCGTACGGGAGTGTTAGCATGAGAATGTGTATTTAAGTTTTGTCTATACGCTCTGCAGTCGGGACGCTACTATCATAACACTGGCGATTACATTCGAAATTTCACAGTAATACTTGATAATGCAAGAAATGACAACATTCAAAATAAAATACGATCCTTGCCTAGTAATAACTAATATGTATTAGCTACTCTAGAATTTAATTACTAAATACAAGAAAATTATTCATGTATACCTCTACTCACCCAAAACCCTACTAATGTTATAAAATGTATGAATGGATTATTATCCAGTAGTTAATCCAGTAATTTGCGTGTAAGAGTAGGTACTTATAAATATTTTTATAAGTACCTACTCTTACACGCAAATTACTGGATTAACTTGGATTAGGATTTAACTGGGATACTTTTTATCCAGATACATTTCAAGACGATGCGGAGCTCGCACGCATTAGCAAGTACTTTAATATATCAGTTAACAAACAGCCGTCATGTTTAAAGACACAAAAACTCTTCCTCTATTAAGCGTGTACGAGCATGAGTAGCTAAAACCCGCTATCTTTCCGTTCCGCAAAAACCCGGACTACAGCGCAATTTATATAGTTCTGCAAAAAACCCGTGCAACTTGTATACAGCTGTTAGCCGACCGCGACACTTCGCCGCTGGAAATTTTAGTTCCAGATGCAATCCGCCGGAGAGTTGTGCTGGAGATGTGGACGCGACGGTATTTCTTGGTGGATACGGCATTGTATTTGTATGGAATATTAATTAAACTTTGAGTTTCTTAGGAATGGGAGTTTCCGTTCTGCTTCGAAGAGACGCTCCATCCAAACATGTCAGATGTTCAGATACTTAGGCTGTTTTTAACAGCATGCTGATTTGATCACGCACGCGGGACTGCCCCGCGCGCGTTCATACAAGTATTCATTGTAACGTGTGAAATATGCACGCGAGACACGGGAAAATGGGGTACCATCCCGCGTGCGTGATGATATCCGCATGCTGTTTAATCAGCCTTACATGCAGAATGATGGAGCATCACCACTCAATCGACGCAACGCTAACGCAACGCTAACGCAACGCACACAGAACTAATATGTGTCGTCGTCTGAAAACATAAGGTTAACGAACTAACAATTCTCACCTCCGACTCTCTTCATATGTCCTAGTAGTTGTGGTGCATTGCCGGAGTCCCCACGTGAGGGCCGCATCGTATGAAACACACTCACTTGTTTAAATTAAATCCGAATATTAATCAATTACTTACTGATTTATCCGTTTTAAATCCATCCGGATTTTCGTGTTTTTTTACCGTTCATTGAAGATGTAGAGATGAGGCCAGAGTGGCGTACCTCTGTCCACAAAGGCTTAGAAAATTTTGAAAAGTCTCGACTTCAAGCCCTTGACGTGAAACGCCACTCTCGGAAGACACGCCCTAAGCCCTCCTACAACTATACATACAACAGGATGGGACAGCTTTACTGTGCTCAGTGTGACTGGGTGTTCAAGACGAAGTTCGGACTTGCCAGCCACATAAGAGCACATAACAGAGTGTAGCAAGAGTCGCTGTTGTCGGATACGACGAAGAGGACATCAGAATTGGGAATCTTACTAATATTAAATTTAAATTTAAACGTTCGTAAGTATGGATTGGACTTATGTTTGTTTGTAATTCACGGGAAAACGGCGGGGGTAATTTTTATGTGAGAAGTTGACGCCCTGAATGATATGCTACTTTTTAAGGCGGAGTGCAAAATGTTAAGTGAATAGATAGTAAAAAATCGGTCGGGTGCGTCTCAGGGTGATGTTTTTTAATTGTTAAATAATGAAATGAAGTATCTTTATGTAAATAATTTGATTTTAATAAAAAATGTATAATTATATTCGTGATCTAATTTATTAAATAGTTATCCTATGTTCAAATTTTGTATCCAAAGTGTGTGAAATAATATTCATTTGTGTGATAATGTCTAGCATAAAAATAATTTTTATTATTATCAACTTTAAAATAAATAAATAATTAAAAGACAGCGAGTAAAAACTTCACAATTTCCTCGCAAATAAATTTGAGTAAGTTGCTGAGTCAATTATTTTTATAAAGGAAGCTCTGACTTGAAATTCCTTAGTAAATGAGTTCAAAAAAACTTTTTATCCCCTTGTTTTTTCTGCAAGTTAATTATTTGTTTCTTCATTATAATAGGGAAAAGTTGCTTAATAAATTACAGAGGACTTTGGAGAGACATCTATAAATAAAGTTAATTTTGTGGACAGAAACTTCGTTAATTTAAGTACTGTGATAGCGAGATAGTGGTTAATAATTCTGATGTTTTTAATTAGACGTGACGACATTTAACTGAAGACTTCATGTTGCCTGTAAAAATATCAACATTTTAATGTTCTCTAAAATCCAGTTAAATGTTGTCATGTCTAAGTAATAATATCAGGCCTAGTAGCACGGGGCTCATTTAAGACGTGACATAAGTTTTGCATCGCGCTCACTCACAACGCGCAGCCTCAAAAGCGAGCGCGACGGAGAATTTTTGTATCGTCTTAAATGCGCCCCGTGCTAGCCCTTCAGAATCATTATCTAGCTGTCACAGTACTTAAATTGCAGAGTCTAATAAACTCTATGTTGAAAAGGTTCAATATTATCTATATGAGATCTAGAGGTATCATAGACATAGACATATCGTTTATTTACTAAAAAAAACTTATCATTCCGCCTACTCACAAGCGTGCTTAATTCACAGGTTTGTTAGGGTGCTTACATAGAGAAACAGGTTCCCTGTATGTACCTGTACCGGTAACCTGATTATGTTAAAAATCCGGGAAATGCTCCGTGAGTGAGCGCTTTCGCATAATCAGGTTACTGGTACAGGTAGATACAGGGAACCCGATTCTCTATGTATGCACCCTAAGCCTGTAATGACCTATCCTGTGAATACCCCTTCGGAGACTGGTGTCGTGACAGTGATACCATTTTATATAGTTAGGTATGTAAATTTACTACGATGCTACGAAGACGCTACGATGCTACGCCGTAGCTACCGTAGCTGCTTATGAATATGTGGTGTGTTTTTCGTAGTATTTCGTAGCACGTGTACATTTTTTTTTTTTTATAGATTTTATTATCACTCCACAGACTTTATGTCCGTGCCTTTTTGAGAGATCAATATATTGTGAGAGTTTGGTTGTTTTTTATCTTCATCTTTTAACTACTCACTACTCAATGTGGAAGCTTATATATATATAAAAGATAAACGCAGTGTACAATAGAATTTGAAACAGCAGGGCGATCACGAACAATAGTCAGCTGTCAATTTTATAGGTAAAAAGTGTTCGAAAGTGCTGTCAAGTTGACACTAGTCGCACTCGCATTCGATTCTATATTGTTCGTGATCGCCCTGCTGCAGTATAATCTGCTTCTACCTCACATCTTGACAACAATACCTAACCTTTTTTAAAAAACAATCATAATTAAATAATATATTTTTTTACTTCCTGTCGTATCTAAAATCTGCATTTTGATTAGCTTCACTTCACAGGTAACTTTTAATAAATTGGAAACAGCCAATTAAAAAAGAAACTTCAAGTATAAACGACTTGTTAATCAATCGGTGGAGCGATCTTTATAAAGGGTGTTCCAGTGGGATTTTATCCTCATTGACTAAGACGGATGGTCGGGTGCGGTAATTAATCGCGGACATCCTGTAGATCCACGCAAGGTCATTTGGGTCTTACGTTGCCTTTTAGGACTTCAGATTATGTTTTTTTTTTCAATAAAATGCAGATTATACGCTTACACTACACACTACACGCGTACACTACGCTCTTACGCACAAAAGATATAACAAAGTGACTACCTAATCTTAATTCGTATTCTATCGTAATTTTTACCACAATACAAATAAAACGTTACCCAAAAATAAACAGACACACCGCAAATAAAGCCTCTTGACAATTTTATTATATTATTGATAACCTAAAAGATTGCCTTCAATGGCATGTGTAAACAGCCACGTTCTTTCATTCTTGGAGTTTGCCCGCAATGGCTTCACTTAAGGGGAGAAAGGGTCGATTGCCAATGTTTGAACTGGGATAATCCTAGCACCAATATTTGACGAGGGCCGAACGTATCGTACAGATGGGAACGGGATCATATTGGGAAACTTTTGCCCTTGACTTTTTCGGAGACCGACGGCACGACTCCGTTGAGCTTTTTAATCTGTGACACGGCACATCATGTTGTAAGGCGAAACAAGGTAGGTACATTCAATTTAGTTTTTCTTACAGCATTTTATATTCCTATACATTGTATGTATGGGCGATCGATAGCTTAAACATTTATTATTATTTAATTATGACTGTTATGATATTATTACATGAAGAAATATTCAATTAAACTTGTCAACAAGTTCAAAACTTACGATTTATACTAAATAAGCAAGTATATTTTGAGATACTTTCCTAAGAAAAGCTAAAGAATGTGCTAGAAAATTCATAGCAGCTTCGTATAGAAGTTATGGTAATGCCGGTTGTGTTTGAGACACGACACTATCCGGAGAAAATATTCACACGACTCCAGCTGGCTTTAAAATATCAAATATTTTCCTATTTCTGAGAAAACACTGTGAAAACTTGTCCTGAAAGATCGGGGTAAACTACAAGAGTATGCAGCTGCATACATTCTAGGTATACTGAACTGGGTAAAACCTTAAAGAGTGTAATTGACTCGAGTAATATTTTTTTTTCTCCGTCGATTAAAATGTTGGATTCGCTACTACACTAGAAAATACCAAAAAATAATCAAATCTTTAATCACACTAGCCGTGGATCGGGTCACTTCGTATCGTAAATAAAAATACTGAAATAATAAAAATAGTTTTCTGTTAGACTCATTGATAAAGAAGAGGAAAGAAGTAAACCTTTGTATTGTTTCATTACGTGTTCTTGACATGTGTCCATTGTTATACTTACGTCCAAACAGGTAACATTGTTTCTAGGTGTTCAAAATGTAATGTATGTCTGGCAGTGGTAGATGTTAACTGCAACACGGTACATAATTATGACTGTTTGTATAAAAAATATACTTACTACAATCCTGAATATTTCCTAGATTCCTAGATATATTTTTTTATCCGTGGCTTACTTCCCCTTGCCCCAAGCCGCAAACCGCATATGCCATATAATTTTTTCCGCATTGTCACCCGAAGCCGGCTTTCGTTTCATTTAAAAACAGCATTTCATCAGGATTTAGCGGTAAAAAAAGGCGTTGTGTCTGCGACCGACATGTGGTCTTAAAACGTTATCCGCAGTTCGGTTTGCGGTGTTACGCCGACATTTTTCAACACTGACCCGATGTGGATTGTGTGGCTCTGGCGCCTTATTGTGTGCTTCTGTGGTTTGAATGTGTGTGAACATTGGTGTGAACAGCCTTGCGATTCTATAAAGCTAATTGTCAAAACTCGATTCTGAATCCGGAGTTGGCATTCTGTAATTTCCGCAATTTCGAAATTTTGACAAATAATGTATGAGATGACATACGTGAAGTGAAAGGTGAAGGGAGAATGAAGATCGAAGTGAGATGTCTGATTTTACAGAATGGCAATGCAGACGCTCCCTAGCTTGGCCGGAGATGTCCACATATATTACGATTATTAGTATAATGTGACTGGAGCAGGAGCAGGAGCAGACGACCAAATCAACTGGTTACAAAGTAACCAGTTGATTTGGTCGTCTGCTATTTATGAATGATTATGCAAATTTCAGATTTCAGTAGAGTACTTTAGTTTATTCACAAACCTACATTTATGAAGTTACGTAAAACTGAGCATTGTTGCTGCATCCACTTTTCACCAGACCAGTAGGTATAGTGTCAGTACGAAGGTAATAGATGGGTGGATCATCCTTTAGACGTAAAAAAGTGCTTCAGCCAATATCAGATATCGCGAAAGATGTTATAATTAGACAATAAGGGCCCGGAATGTTCAACTTATTTCACGCTTCGAACAGATCGCGCCCGCGAAACATATCTATAATCACATGTAAGTATTGTATACCTTTGTTGTAATTACATTGATCAGTGCAAACATGATAGAGAACCAAGTTGTAGCAAAATATACATTTTCACATAAAGTAAGACATGCTCAAAGATATCATTACGATTTACTGGACAAACTAATTCCTCGAGATATAGGCATATACCTATTTACAGTAAATTTTCACGATGAAAATTGTAAGGACTCGTTCACAGGTTTATTTTGCTGTACACAGACAAAACCGTTGACGTCGTAATTATTAACTATTATGATATTTACTAACTGTAATTCCAGATCATTGAGTATGAATGGTCACCCGAGTCCGCATTGTTCAATTTTCTAGATAATATACATGCAGATATATGACACAACAGTTAAACAGAATTCTCCTAAGCAGTCCCAGACAGACACACAAACAACAGGAGCGGAAAAATAAACACCAACTCGTTCTAAATAGAAAGGTTGAGAGGAGATTTCGAGGGGCCAGCAAATTTACTTAGTAGCGGGCATTTGTATCGAGTGGACTAATTAATATACTTGAGACACGCATACTTGAATAATAATAGCGGCATCCGCCGTAGCAAATAAAATACGAGTATTAATAATATGCCACTAAAGTTTTGGGCAAAATATGATATTAATCAACCTGAAAGAATGATAAGTGTTATTAGTTTTACGTCTGAAAAAGTATCTATGTAGTCACGTAGCAAATTAACAAGTTATACAATATTTTTTTAAATATATCTTTTTTCTGAAAATAATCGCATGAGAGTCCAGTTTAGTTTATAAATGAATTGGTAATAAACCACTCAGATACTAATTAATATAAATCAAAAATCTTAAATTTCACAAATATCATATATTATCTTTTACTTCACATTACTTATATGTAAAACAATTAATTACTTATGTACTTACTTAGACACTTTCATCATTTAAGTACCTCCAAAAAATAAACCAAATCCATTATCGAGTCCCGCCCCACGCGTACACAGGTGTACTTGTTTATCTACTACTATGTTTATCCACGTGCACTGAAAATGGAGCCGGCCATATTATTGTTACTTCGACCGCTATTATTCCAACTATTTTCCCTAGTTCTTCGGACAAACTATTAACTACAGCTGTAACAGAAACAACCCTAACTGTCGGTTACTTTTTACCAAACGGATAGCGAGACTCATTTCATGTTTTAGACGAGCTACTTAAAGTCCTTGTTACGGGCTGGATGAAGAAGAAAGTTTAAAGAAATAAAAGCGGTTCACGTTTGCCCACTGTTCCACTTCCATTTAACTTCACTGCTTGCTCGTGGAATTGTTTAGTGGGCAACCTGGGAAGTTGAAATCTCTTTCCTTATACATGAGTATAGTTGATTAGATTCCCTGGGATGGTAGACTAGGCGTTGTATATTGTGTAGCTACCTGGATTAGGAATTTAGTTCTAATTGAGCCGGAATTAACTTTGGTTATCATTCGTGGTACTTAGTAATTCGATAAGTTTGTAAGTGACTATCTTAGAAGTCATAAAAACATAACTCATACTCATAACATAAGTGAGGGTGTTTCGCCGGCAAACAATAATAAAAACAAAACAATATCGTTGATCAAATGAAACTCCGTTTGGACCTGCTTCTGGCAATGTCCGAGCCTCTTGGACCTACTCCAAACATGTTAGAGCACTTGTTCTAGATTGCTGTATTGTTGATACTTAAATATATTTTGCTACATATTTTGGTTTACACGGTAACCTTCCATTGTTGTGGTTACATAATGTTAGATGAGCTTAGCACTTGACTAAAAAGACGATATAAGACGATATCCATCATAGTCCTTTCCTACATGTGAAAAAATATTAATTACTTACTTGAGGATGAGTCACGCTACACGCCCCGGCCGGGGCACGGTGTATGAAGCACAGAACACATTTACTCTGTATGAAGTTCGACACTGAATATAACACTAACCAGATATTGATGTTGATTCTGAAGGCAGAAATTCTAATTTTAATGCTGTCAAACTAAAAAAATTGCTAGCATAAAATGACATTTACGGATACAATCATAGAGTCGAATTTTAAACAAAGAAATTAAGGTTTTGACGTCTCTAAATTTAAAATTTCCGCCTTCAGAATCGATATCATTGTCTACTATACTTACCTCATACTGAAATTTTCGGAATTTTATTACCAGTCTCGGTAATGTCGATTGATTACACTATTAATGTAATGTAGCCTTAACAACGTGTCCATAATTTACTTCATATTTCACTTAGTTTTTAGCTACAATTTATATACGAGCAAAAGTTGTACTGAAAGTTTCGGAGGTAGATAAGTACGATGGTGGTTATCAGTTTCGCTGAAACTTTAATACAGGAATATATTTTAAAGTAAAACAGCGATGCTTGTGAAATTGCAGTCCCATAAGATATTCTGAGGACGGCGGAACAAACACAAGATGAATGGCTCACAGACGAATGCTTTAAAGTTTTCTAGTTTTTGTGCAAGAGAATATTTCTTATTCGTTTCGCATATTTTTGCATGTATATTTTTATATCACAGTTCATTTCCATGGAAATTACTTAGCAGGTAATTTTTAAAATTATATTTAAATTAATATTATTACCAACAGATCATACTACCTGTAAACCTACGCTTACTATTAACGTAGACACAATACAATATAAAAATATTTTAATTTTTCATTGATTTAGCAAGAATCACCTAGCAGAGTCCAAAATCATAACATAGTAGCACCTTATTAAAATGAAGGATGTAATCCTTGTAATCAAATTGGTTCTACCTTTTTTGGCATAAGATTTTTTTGCCTAATCTCGTATTGCATAGTAACGTTTGGTCAAAGTCTCGTTACGCCGAAAATCGTATGGCATAAATCTCGTTTAGTAAAAAGTTATTTCGCATAACATTGTTTAGCCTAATAATGGTATGGCCAAATCTTGAATAGCCTAATAATGCTATGGCATAGGTTTATACAAAGTAATAATATTCGTTTGGCTTTAACTTTGACGGAGCGTCTCCCTACATAGCGCAAACTGGTGCCTTGTATTGTTTCCGCTGTTTGGAAAACGCTCCGCTCCGCTTCGCTGCGCTCCGCTTTGGTTTTGATGAACATGTGCACCTAACACGCTCCTCCTCGCTTTGCTCGTCGTCGCACCTATTTTTAGGTTTCGATCTCATGGGGTTTGTAATAATTATATTGGTCGTTAACTTTCGATTTTTTGATCATACAATATCGTGATTTTCGGGATGTAGGAGAAAAATACCACAATTTGTACATTTACTACATACTTAATATATTACTTATTAAGATAACATTAGGAGAAACAAGATTATACATAGGTATAGACGAACATAAATTTGAGCAAACGAAACTTAGGTGTTTAAAGATTGTGCCTAAAGAGTTTTAGACGAAACGAGCCTTATGCCACATAAGTCTTGGCAAAGTGATGGTTCGGCCAAAAAAGTTTAGACCATACGAGTTATGCGAAATGAGTTTTGGTCAATAAAGATTATGCCAGATGAGCGGAACCCAATCAAATTACCTACCTCTAGGCACCGAATTTACGACGCACATATTTTGTGCGAAAGCTTTAACTTTGCCGATTAATTTACAATTCACATCCAAGGTTCCGTAATTTCCATATGCCTCGTATTTCAGTATACTTACTGGCTTTTTAATTTTTTCATATTCATATTTTGAAAAGTGATAAATAGGATGTGAAATTATGATTATGCTAGAATGTTTATTGTGTCTTATACAAAGTAGCTATGTACTTACTTACATTTTATACCACTTACTTAAAATTTCAACCACAATATCAAAGTTCATAATAATTGTAATTATACATAATTAATACTAACAAAAAAAATCATGTGGAAATAAGATATATCCAAGTCTGCGTTGTTCTATGTAAAATAATGAAGTCGTCAACCGAAACCCTCTAAACAAATGGTCATTGGCTTTCCCGCGGAATCCCGAAAGAATCCTTTGCCAACGATATTTCTTATCATAAATTAATCAAAGGCAACAGTGAGCTGTTTTCAGCGCAATATTCCTTTTGAAGCGGGCCTCGGAAGGTGTCCAATAAATTGGGGACTTTATTAAATTTTCAGGCCAGACACCACTTCAAACATGGCTCGTTGGAAATCACGAATCGCGGAATATTGAAAAATAAATCAACAATTCAAATGTTTTTGTTCGGAATGCCTACATTAGGGCCGTTCTTGTTCTGTCCATTTTATGCTTTATTACCTTTGTACAACCTACCTTAATTCTGCATAAGTACCTATAACTATTTGAATGGTGCATAAATTTATGATGCAAACCATAGCATAATATCGATTCCAAAAGAACAATTTACTATTATTGTATCTTCGAATTTATAAAGTCATGCATTTAAAAAACTAGAAAAGACTAGAAACTCAATTTACCTGCACACGGAAACTGAAGCCCCAAAAACGCACGCGCGAATAAAATTCCGTAGGTGACGGGTACAATTGAGGGCGAAAAAGTTTTAGGAACAAACCGAACCAAGCGAAATCTATTGTCAACGATTCTGTTGATTACTACAAAGGAGAAAATCGTATAATAAGAAATGAAAAGATGCTTTGAGTGGTGCTACGGATTTATTTGAGACGGCACTTTATAAGATTTGATTACTTCGCGCTGCTGATTATGTGACAACTAGCTTCCTATCCGAGGGTAAGAGCAGTCATCTAAGTCTAAACTATCCAAGTTCCCCAATAATCCAATAATGCATCCTGGCTTGAAGACACGCGAATAGTTTGAGGAGGATTATAAGATTTGAAACTTGAGCATAAAGCTTTAGTAACTTTACTTGTTAGGTATTTCCAAAAAACGTTGATTATGTAATTATTTCGTGTGTAAATTGAGATTTATACAGTTTATGGATAACTTTGAGATGTTAATACATATCTACTCATTTACTCTAGTCTTACCTAAAGTTTTAGGAGATACAGAAACACGGTGGTGGTGCATGAGTCTATAGCCGGCTGTGCTACACTACTTAAAGCACACCTGCGACTAGTGATGTGACATTACAGGAATTATTGAAAAATTGGCACCGGGAACTTTCATTATAGGTAAGTAATGGTTTATTTTTAAACAATTTGGTTTGTGTCCCGCCCGTCATAAATACTTAGGCAAAGATACGCCAGTGCTTCTCGCAAAATAAATTCCTGTAGGCTTTGGCTGACACCTATTAAAATTCAGGTTTTAGTGTAAACATTCAATAATTATGTTCATTATGTATGTAATGAAAGTATGCAAAATAAAAATTTGCCCGATTATGGAAATAAATAAAATGACTGTAGCTATTAATGGCTAATACTAGCAGGTCCTTGGTGACCCACTTATCTTATACCATATACATATGTATAAGCTAAATACATTTTATGTCAATTAAAATGATAATACAAATTATAAAAAGAAATAATAAATTGCTTTCCCTGAAACAGAAGAAGAAAGGCTTTTCTCAGGAGAAGACGATAGCAATGTTGCCAGAGTTCCGGTGGTACAACATTACCTGCGAGTGTCAACAGACGTAAGTTCCACCTGAAATACGGGAAAACTTCAGGAGACTTTACTGGAACTACTGTGAAGCGTTTTCATTAGACGCGGATTTTCTGTAAGCATTTTCAGTACAGCTACGCAGAATCTTAGATAAAAATTTAGAGCGGTGGTAGCTCAGTCGGGTGAGCGCCCGCTTCTCAATCAAGAGATGCGGGTTCGAATCCCGACGCTGACATGTACCAATGAGTTCTTTTAACTTAAGTACAATGTATACCATCGCTCTTACGGTGAAGGAAAACATCGTGAGGAAACCTGCATATCTAGATCTAGCACATCTAGATATGTGAACCCACCAACCCGCAGTGGACCAGCGTGGTGGGAAATGGTCCAAGCTTAGGAAGGCAGTTTAGACCTTGGGGATATGCACAAAGGTTCCACTCGAGAGAGCCAGGTGCAGGTACTTACACCCCCACAGAGAATAGAATAGAATAGAATAGGTATTACTATATGTTTTAATAATTACTTGACTCATTTCTTTTTAAAATCTTAGACCTTGAAGACTTAGACTCGAAATCTTAGTACATGACTGCGAAGAATGAGTATGAAGAACGAAGTATCTGAAATAAAAACGGGATCATTTTAATATCTCAGCTCGTTATTCTGAAAAAATATTCTCAGACTATTGGAAGTTCTGTGAAATACTTATTTGGGAAAGTAATAGGCACCTTATTTTGGCTTTGGCTTGCACTAATCCTTGCATTAACAGCGTTTATTATTTGAGACCTAAGTTATGTACCTAAAATTGGGTTATGTTTGGTAAAAGTTTTGCAGACATGTTATGTTTGATCAGATATTAGCATGTAGTGTACCACCAGCGAAAGGCCTCATTGTAGTCCATGTGTATGAATTAAAAAAAAAACACACCTAAGATATCAAATTTTCTCCTATAATTAAAGTAATAAAAATTCTACTTAGAGCTAATAATGTCAGAAGGGATAGCACGGGGCACAAGACGCACAGATCGAGACGTGACAAGAGTTCTCCGCTCACATTTCTGTGCGTCTTGCACCCCGTGCTTGGCTTTCTGGTTTACTCCATCTCACCGAGATAAAGTTCCTATAAGACAGGTCGAAGATCCCGAAGGCGGTCATGACGACGGGCGCCTGGCTGCGCATGAGGGACATGACCAGCAGGGGCCGGAGCGGGGCGCCGCCGCAGCGCTCCCAGCCGCTCTGGAATATGCACACGGGGACCAGGGACGCCTGCCGGGGCAAATAAGGCGAAAGTTTGTGAATATTTGTGTATGTTTGTTTCTTCTTCACGACAAAACGGCTGAACCTATTTTAATAAAATTTAGTATGGAGTTAGCTGACACCCTAGATTAACACACAGGCTACTTTTTATAGCGGAATTCCCACGGGAAAACTTTTAAAGGTGAAGCAAAGTTCGCGGGAACATCTAGTTAATAATAAATATATCGTTTATTAGCCGTCATGACGACGGGCGCCTGGCTGCGCATGAGGGACATGACCCGCTCTGGAATATGCACACGGGGACCAGGGATGCCTGCTGGGGGCAATGTAATCATAAGGTAAGAGAATTAAGGCCCGGGTCTCCTATTACGCGCCGTAGATCGCGTCCAGCGTCACGCCGTAGGCCGCGTCACTATGCTCACTACGTCTACGCGCCAACGTCGGCGTGTGAGGGAGACCGCATCAGTACATTTCTATAGTGAGCATCGTGACGCGGCCCACGGCGCGACGCTGGACGCGACCTACAGCGAAAATAGGAGACCCAGGCCTAAACACAAAATTTGTGTAAGTATTGCTTACGACGCAAATTGAAAAAAAAACACACAAAAACACAAACACACACGCACTCACGCCTTGTACTAATGTACTCCCTTGCGGGGTAGGCAGAGGTGCATTGCTGCGCCCACTTTTCGCCAGAGTGTTATGTTAGTCCCAATGTAATAGGGGGCGGGCCTATTGCAATTTTACGGGCACATCCAAGACCCGAGAACAAATAACTGTGTTTAAACAAATATCTGCACCAGCCGGGAATCGAACCCGGGACCATCGGCTCAGTAGTCAGGGTCACTAACCACTACGCCATTCGGTCGTCTGAAAAAAAAAACTTCCGATTTAAAGTGTGTGTGCCAAAATTGCCACCAATTAACAATGTGCAGAATACACTTTCTGGAGGTGCAGGGTGCGACACAGATGGAATGCGTGAAAACCGCGCGATGTCATTGGAATCGATTAGTATTGATTGGTTTTTGGAAAAGTTGATAATTATGGATTAATACCTCGCAAGTGATTTCTCCAGCGGCCATCATGTAAGTCCCCGTCAGAGCCAAAAGACAAAGTATAAACGCCGTATTCGCAAGGATGAACGTGAAACTACGATCTCCGCTCTGAAAATACCAATACTTTTGTCAGGAACTTCAAATATAATATTCATCCCGTTATAGGGCCCACCCTAAAGAATAATGACTAATTTTTTACAATTTTTTACTGGTGTATTTATAATCATATGTGGTAGAACTATTTGTATCTTACGAAAAGCAGCGCGTGGTCTAATAAAATAAATGCCCTCTAACGCACTGACATGCAATGAATTAGTCCCAGTGACATGTTGTTGCAGTCCTATGGCACCCCAGAGGTGCAGAGGGTCTCCACGAACGTCCACCACTTCCGCCTATCTTCGGCTGTACTTTTGGCCTCGCTCCATCTAGTCACATATATGACATCAATGGCAAGTGTAAATTTTTCAATACTCGTAAGTGTATAATATAATTTTAAAACTTTATAACAGTTTGACTCACTACAAGCTTGATGAGGCACATGGACAGCAGCGTGATGCTCTGCACCACCTGGAAGCTGTACACGTTGCCCAGAGCCGTCTGCAGGTTCTTGGCGCACCTGGATCCACCAATGTAGAATTAGATCATATCGCCGTTTTTGAATGAGTACAACTCACTTAGGATACACAATCTAGAATCTAAATGAGCAGGTTTCCTCACGATATTTTCGTTCACCGTAAGAATTATTTTAGAACCATTATTTTTGATCTTTGTGTATTATAAAATACAAATAAACAATACCTACCACAAAATCCTATCATGCAACTGGATGCCTTTAACGAACCCCTCCAAATACTCATCCACGAGTTCGCTCTGATTCTTCTCGCTGACATTCTCCTCAAAGTTCCTCTTCAAGCTCAGGAAGAACAGTCGCAGGCTCCGGAACTTGAAGCCGAGGTAGATGAGGGCGGTGATGCAGACGCTGTCAGAGGCTACCATCACTGCGATGAGGTACCACCAGTGGAACTGCGTGGCCACCCGGGCTAGGGACACGAACCAGCCGCGGTCGTCGTTTTTAGGCCAGTAGGTTACGAGCGTGCGGACTGGGATACCTGGCAATCATCATCAACATCAGCCAATAATCATCCACTGCTGGACATAGCTGACTTGGCCTCTCCCAAGGAGCGCCACAACACTCGGTCCTCGACCTTCCTCATCCAGCCACTACCGGCTACCTGCCTAAGGTCGTCGGTCCAGCGGGCAGTTTCGAAGTAATTTATAGAGGTAGTAACATCCAAGAGATTATGCTTATGGATGATTCACACACTGCGATTTAGTACGAGTGATTAGTGGGTGTTTAATAGACGTGCCTACATTGCTGGGGTTGCTATGTATAATATTTGCATATGATCTAGGTATGCCGCCATCTAGGCATTGCGGGGTATCATTACACGTCCAGTAGATAACTAGATAATCACTCCCACTACCTCTAGGTATACAGTGTGCCATTTAAGTCTGTAGTTTATTTAGTTCGAGATTCTTTAGTAAGTACATATTAAGTATATTAGTAGATTGTCAAAACCGAGAGCTATACCATACAAGAATAAATTGGACTAAGTAGTACCTAACTTGAAAATCTATTAAAAATTTCACAAACCTTCTCTGAAATGGAACATAATACCGTCGACTGTCGTCATAGACAAGCACAGTATCATACTCAGCGTCACGATACCGATGTAGACCTTGCTCTTCCTCACGGCAGCCGCTTCGGATGACGCAGAGAAAGTCGTCCGAGTGTCCTCAATCAGCCTCTGGTAAAACTTGCGAATCTTAAACCTGTTTAAGTAAACCACCAAGAATTTCCCGAGCACTGTGGTGTGGGCCATGGAGAACTGTATGCAATCGTTGTTCTCCTTCAACGTCAGATCGCTCCGTAAGTTTGCTAGTACTTCGGAAAACACCACAGTAATAAGGTACGCGTTTGATATGAACATCCATATCGCGTACAGGATCTTCTGCACTCTGGACAGGTCCATAGCTTCGTACCAACAGTCTCCTAGGCCGAACACAAACAACGAACGACACACGCCCTTCGCAAATAATTTATCTGATATTTCTTTCTTCATTTTCATTTCACTTGGTGTAACTGCGGTCAATCGAATGGTCTATCATTTAATTTGGGCAAAGAAAGAAAACTTAAAGCTCTACGTTAAATAATAACTTAACTTTTATGTGTGTAGTTAGAGTATAATTATTTAATTAAGGCCTTACCAAACTAGGTAGGTTACTTGCATTTAAAAGTTCAAAACCAATACTTACGTGATTGAAAAAGTTTTAAATAACCGCTCAAGTCTGTCATTAAGTTTTATTTATCCTACCTGCATAGTTATGTACCTATCACGAAAATCAAGCTAAGTGTGTAGATTAATTACTGTTTTTTTATATTCCAGTCTTATGTTTTATCTTTAGGTACAAGCCTATAAAGTGATATAACTAATTCCAACTTTGACCATCAGCGTCAGTCCAATAAGCAATAACGCCCTCGCCCTTCTAACGGCCAAAAATCCTACCGCCACGCATCCATGATAGGCAAAATATCTATTTACTTCTATGCAAAATACCTACATTCGTACACTGGTTGGATGAGGAAGGCTGAGGGCATGCATAATGTCAAGTTACGAGTAAAGTACACAGATCATTACGAGCGAACGCGCGGAATATTTACCGCCCGGAAGAGTTTTACATTCACGTCAGCCGCCCAAATGTTTTGCGTGTCGTGCTGTCTTCAAATTACAGAGCTGTAACTGTTGCAAATAGCATGTACGGAGTGGAATTTTATCAATGATCAGTCATCAGTAGGTACATCTCCAAAAATATGTATAGTATGGATCATTGATAAATATAACTTAGGTAAACATGAATTGTTAAGTTTTGCAAACATACCTTTACCACCTTGTGCTTGTTTACAAAGGAATAGAAAGCCTTTAACGAATTTGAAAAAGAAACTCTGGTGGCTCATTGATAAAATTCCATCGTGTACATATCTTTGGCCGTAACGTAGCATAATGATGGCTTCAGCGGTAATGGGAACTCATTTCGCCGACACCGCCGCCGCCGCCGCGTGGTGCGATTTGTCATCGTCTTTCAAGCCGGGAATCCCCCCCAATACCTAGGGGGTCACTCTATATAATATGACGAAAAACGTAGTTTTGCAGCGCTGCTGCGCGAGCCAGGCCACGACTCTATCTCGTGTATAAAACATGCGGAATGCACGACAATCTCGTTCTTTGCTTTTTCGTCAGTATAGAGTAACCCTCCTAGTCCGAATGGGGGCTACCTACCCACAAACTGGGTAAATAAATCTAATCGGATTCGGTATCGACGAAACGGACGCTTCGTCGTTACTCATCGTGTACGCCTTAGTTCCGGCAGATTGTCGGTTGCACTCAATCGACATATACCTAAATTCTATCGACTCTTTAACACTGATGCCGAGTTGCAGAAAGGTACTTTAAGCTAACATCGACACGACATATAATAGTTAAATGAGATCACCTTGTGTGTCGTTCAGTGTTTATGCTCCAAGTTCTTGGATATATTGTAAAATCTGCGACGCAAATACTTTTATATTTAACTGAACAGATAAATTAGTGTAAGATCAGTTTATTACAGGTACTATTCTAATACCTACACCTGGCTCTCTCGATTGGAACCTTTGTGCATATCCCCAAGGTCTAAACTGCCTTCCTAAGCTTGGACCATTTCCCACCACCCTGGTCCACTGCGGGTTGGTGGGTTCACATATCTAGATGTGCTTAGATCTAGATTTGCGGTTTCCTCACGATGTTTTCCTTCACCGTAAGAGCTATGGTACACATTGTACTTAAGTTAAAAGTACTCATTGGTACATGTCAGCGCCGGGATTCGAACCCGCATCTCTAGCGTAAGAAACAGGCGCTTACCCGACTGAGCTACCACCGCTCCGGGTTACAGGAACTTATAGGTAGGTATTATTGTAGGACAGAATGAATACTTACTTTTTCATTACAGAATATTCTACAGCATTGTATTTAGTATTTATTTACGTTTAAAACAACTTCAACACGCTATGTTAGCAGTAAACATTTGCTAACTCTTGAATCCTAATGGAAGCAAGGAAGTATCGAATCGCAGCGAGCTCATGAATCACTTGTACTCACGAGTACAGCCAGAACTTACCTACACGATGAAATAAATCTCGACTGTTTCAAGCAAACGTGCTATTTTTCATTCGAAATCCTCCTAGCCATTCGTTCCACCCATTTCACGTAAAATTTGGTACCACCTCTCAACGCACAGTAAGTAATGTAACTTGAGCAAAGGATTTTTCATTTATGTAGGCGATTTGTCTTTTCCTCGGTAACCTAATGTAAGGTACATTTAACATTTTGGCGAATTATTTGGCTTGAAAGCAATTTTCTTTACACAAAGACGGGTTTATCCACCATCTACATGTATGTTGAAAATTCTCTCATGACAAAGTACAGTAGGGCTCTGGAATGACTGAAATATTTAGCCGTCTTAGCTGGTTTAGTGTACCTACTTACCAACGAAATGTTCCATATTGAAACTACCTAAGTCCTTATAGTTTTATACACATAATTGTCAACTACTCGTAATAGGTATATTTATTATCTACCTATAGCCTATATACTTATAGCTAACTTTAAAAGTAATAAATAAGTTATAAGTAACCAAAGACATAAATCAAGAGAGTGCCGACCAGCTTTTAAACTGTAATTGTAGTTTTAAAACTTTTGTCCGTAATTAGTTAAAGCTAAACGATATTGGTATCTATGATGAATATGGGCCCCGAAATCTATGTAGGTTAAAAAAGGTAGCATGATGCTCTATATTAATTATTTACCTATAAAATTCAAATTTATTGAGTACTTTAGTAGGCACTCCTTCCCATGAATGGATAGCTAGTAAGATCGCTGACGAAGCAATGACGGAATAAAAATAAAGAAAAACTGTAGATATAAAAAATGTGCTATTCATAAAAAAAAATACAGTTTATCAAACACACAAAACAGCCTGCATATTTTAATTTTATGGTAAGTAGGTTGTGTTTAATTCGTCAAGGTTTTAATATGATACCTAATTCATACGTAGTAAGTACCTACCTACCTACCTATAGTGTATCTTGCTTAAACCGCTAGGATTGTTATCAGAATCATCCAATAATGTTATGATAACAAACAAAATAAAACTCTGTGAATTTATTAACATCACAAAGGCAATCCTTCCGTTTTGTGAAAATTTTAATAAAACATATTTCTGAGATTTTGCATTATATCCATTCATAATATGAAATTATATTCACCCATCCGACCTTCTCTTTTGTTAAAGAAAATATTGGCTTTTCCTCTTGCCATTTGTATACCAACAGCGGTCACTGTACCAAAGTTTTTCTAAACAACTTGAAAATAACGAGCTTTGAGGAAATTCGTTACAAATCAAACGATTATGTTGTAGTTAAATAGCTTATAGGACTATCACTGTATATTGTAGCAAGTACGCCCGTACTCATATTTATAATTTCCATCTTATAAAATATTTTTTACTGTCTAAAAAAATATGTGCCAGAATATATCCAGGGACTTTCAGCAGCAATACTAAGTTACCAAATCATTCAGAAGGCGCTATCATTCCCTAGTTTGTGAGTCTCATTTTTCTACAATAGTCATTTTAGCATATACTTACTTACGCCGTGCCGCTCTGGCAGTTAATAACTAGAGCTTTGAGAAGTAATAATAATCAAGTTACCTATTGTAAGAAATAACTCAAATGAATATAGCGATAAATACATTTATTATATAACTACTATTCATTATAAATTAGATAACTTAACTACTAATTAATATACTTACTTAAATCAATAAAAAAAAATGAAACTTAACTTAATGTGACGTAATTTCATACATTTTCGACTGTTCTTATGATCTTCTGCACTCCTGGAAATAGTGGACCTGCAAACAATATTTGTAATTAAGTACTATAAATGGCAAGTGAAGAAAGAAACGAACCTATATCATCAATAATCATTTATCAATGATTTTACACTTTGGGACATAGCACTCTCCCAAGTAGCGCCACAATACTCTCTCCTCAGCTTTCCTCTTCCTGTTACTTGTGTAAGATTCCAGGACTAGCGGGCAAGCAGAGGGCGTCCCACCAAGAACTAGTTAACCCCAGTGGTTATTGAATAGCAGATATAAGCAGCCGACTAATATTAAAAGCATTGATCGAAAGATTCGGAAGAGACATAAGTACCTATACCTATACCTAGCAGCTTTTGTACATTCATCATCTTGATCACAAATTATTTTGATTTTGAATTTAATATAATATATAGGTACTAATCCTTATTCACAGCATTACGAAAAAAATATAAGTACATTTTGTGTAAAATGTTGCGGTGCTTGTTTCTCTAAAGTCTAACCCATATATGCCCAGAGGGTCATTAACCCATGAATCTGAATCTTAATCATATCCCAAAGTAAAACTTGATGATGATAAAACTAGTTCTGGGCATATATGGGCTAAGTACCCAAACGTTTTTAAATCAATATTACAATTCCAATAATTAATTATGAGTAACTTACCGAATATTTTATGCTAAATTCACTTGAATGCGGTTTCCATCTACGATGGAATTATCGTAAAACTCTGATTATAAATTAAGGAACATTATTTAGTTTTAGGTAGAAGGATTTTTAGGCTAAGTACCTACAGTAGGCCTGGTCAAAAGCCTTACTACGGAAGACGACTATCATTTTTTTAAATATGGATTTGACACAGAAGTGGCGTCTTTTGGTAGCGGAGGCCAAGATCCACTTTGGGTCAACGAGCCATCAAGAGTGAGTGAGTGAGGATTTGACACTTAAGTCGTTTAACTTTTGAACGGCTACGTGACAATTTCTCCATTGTCGGTTACCTAACCGACAGCGATTGATTTATAAATTAAACGTCATCTCCATATAAAATTCATGACAGATGTGTCAAAATTTAACCACTACTCCTTGGATATGCTCTAACCGAAAATGGAGAAATTAGCACTAAACCTATTTTGATTTTGAGCAAAAAAAAACATAAGTTAAAATTAAAATAGCCCTCTTGCTGCCGTATGTTTAAACTAGTTTCAGTAAAGGATACGAATACACCTCCTAGCGCCCATCTCGTTGTGGAACCGCACGAAGGCGGTGCCAGAGCCCACGATGTTGACGAACTGCACGTCGCCGCACGCCGCCATCTTGTGTTCCAGCTGCTCTAGCGTCACGGAGGGCGGCAGCTGGAATTTACAGGTCAATAACTGCCAGTTTCTATAACTCTATCTATCCATAACTAGTAGTTACTTTCATACGATTTTGACAATTAAAATTTAATGTTAAATTAAAAGTTACAATCTGTCAAAATCGTATGAAAGTAACTACCAGTTATAGATAGATAGAGTTATAGAAACTGGCAGTAAATAGGGTGGTCAAATTGGCAACCCTTATACTTCGGCCATTGTGGTCAAAAATGCCAAGCATTTATAGTATGGCCGTTGAGAGAATGCGTTCTTGATATTCGAAATCCCATAGCTATATGTGATGACTGCAAAGGAAATCCAACTTTACTTACCAGACATAGGCGAACGTCAAAAAAGCATTCTCTCAACGGCCGAAGTATAGTTCAAAACCTGTTCAAAACATACATAATTCGTATGCAGCTGGCATAATGCTTGACATGTGATTCTACTTATGGTTAAGTTGACGACGGATCAAAAAACCAGCCCTTGGTAGGTAATCGGTTCATTATTAACATTTTATTTCCAGATAATACATCTATAGTAGATTAGTAATTTGTACCACCAAGTGTATTTCATTTTAGATAGATAGATACATTTTAATGACATACACCCAGCATTCCCTGGGTTTAGACTGGGTTGCACGGCATTATTGAAAAGCATTTTTTTTGTACCTAATTCCAAAAGTCATAGAACAGGAGTTGTTCAGATTGAGCCCCTGAGTCACCCCCTTTTATGCTTAGTTTGTATATACTTTTGCAACACCTGTAGAGCTGACTGTTCATGTTATATATTGATTTTTCAGCAATCTGCAACGGCTATTTTGGTGCAAAAAAAAGCCAGAAAACTACCAAAACATAAATAATATTAATATTTCAAATATTCACTTACATTTTTTATAGATAGTAATATTTTATGGCTGCCATCTGGTTGCAAAGAAACACTACTACGTTCCATCATATTAAAGTTGCTTCCCGTCGTGTTTTGCCCAAAACCCATCAAGTTTTGTCCATGTGACATCATATTATTTCCTGGTCCTGTCATATTTGGCCCAGATGCCATATTATTTCCTGGTCCTATCATATTTGGTTCCATTCCCGACCATCCAGGACCGCCCATGTTTTGGCCAGAACCCATCATATTACGATATCTGCCGTCATTTATATTTGGCCCAGAATCCATCATATTGTTTCTGGACCACCTCTCACCCATTATATATGATGCAGGACCTAACACGTTATTATTTTCTGCCCCTATCATGTTATGCCTAACTCCATCCATATTTGGCCTAAAATTTGCAATATTATTACGATTTTCTTCAATTTTTGGCCCAGATTCCATCATATTATACTCAGATCTCATATTGTTTGGCTCAGAATTTATCATATTATGTCTAGATGCCATCATATTACTATTATTTCCAGGGCCAGGCATGTTTGATGCCGATTGTACTACGTTTGGTCCAGATGCCATCACATTATGATCCGTTCTTATCACATTTCCACCTGGTTGTGACCAATTCGGTCTTTCCAACCTGTTTATGCCATCTCTTACTGTATTTGGCCTAACCACATTCATTTCTAGTGAAGGCTTTATTTGATTATTGTGCTCTCCAAAGTTATTCGACGTAGCGCTGGCCGGCAAATTATTGGAACTTGCGTTTGTATTTTGATGTGATGTGTTTTGGGATGAAGAGTTCTTCATTTGGCTGGAAATCGTCGAAAGTGATGTTTTTTGCAGCTGCGGTGTGGTTGTTACATTAGAATCTTGGTTTCTTGAGGGAAGATTGCCGTGACTGTCATTATTGCCCTTATTTGGTATTCGAATTCTTCTTAAAGCATTCATTATGTCGGTTCCTCTAACACCTTTATCAATCAACTCCTTAATAATCACAGTGAACGGCCTCATATCATCCTGAACCACAGTTTGAGTTGATTTATCGCTTTTAAGGTCTGGATTAACTGAGAATAATTCTGGGTTTATGTCAACATTTTTGCCCTGAAAATATCTTTGGCACTTTCTTACAATGTCAGCTTCTGGTTCGCCATTTATTCCAAACCCAGGACCTAGATTTTTTACCCCAACTGGTAGAAGATCGTTGATGGAATACGAGTTTGGATCCATGGCTACCACAAGAGTATCACCATCTAAGCTTATGCCATTAAACATAGACACTGCCTGAAATAGAAAAAATATATTATCACTAGCTGTTCCCGCGCGCTTCGCTTCGAATTAAAAAGTTTTCCTGTGGGAATTACGGGATAAAAAGTAGCCCATGTTCTTTCCCTGGGTCTAGACCATATGTAAACCAAATTTCATTCAAATCCGTTCAGTAGTTTTGGCGTGAAAGAGTAACAGACAGACAGACAGACCGACACAGTTACTTTCGCATTTATAATATTAGTTAGGAATAGGATAAACCTATCATTTCACTTTCCAGACTATACATATTTGCTTATTAATAATAACTTCGATACCAACCTGGGCCGCTTCGATGGGATGACTGAACTTGGCTTTAGCAACTAAGGTTTTTGACATTTTGTCACTCATTTTGATGTTGCAGATCAGCACTGAGCCAGCCAGCGACAGAAGATCCTTGAGCCGAAGTGCAGAACATGAAAACTGAAAATACAAGATTATTGAAATAATAAACCATTGAGGGCACCTAAACTTTTGTAAGGTGGTTGTGAGATGACATAGTTAGAGTTTTTACCCCACACTGATGCCCTCTGAAACATTTAAAATGGCAATATAGTGAATTTAAAAATATAATGCGATACATCCACCAAGCACACAAACATTTCACATCTACAACACGACACAACTAAACTTACATTGCTTATATGAACCCATGGCGAAAGAGGTGGCTTTACTCTTATTTTATTTAAATGTGCAATGCTCAGACCGTACATTCCAGAAGGATCTTTATCCCAAATGTCTTTATCACAGAGGTCTTCCGTTTCATCATTGTCGTCTTCTCTACAATGTGAAAGAAGGTGTTAGGTGTACCATATATAAATTTACAGCTAATGGTCACCGCACATAATATAACTGTAACGTAAAGGGATCGCCACTTTTTCTTCTGTCAGCCAGTAGAATGCGAACTAATTCTGGCCAGGCGTCCGCGAGCTCGCGTTCTGCTGGTTGACAGAAAAAAAGCCTGTCTTTTAACCGATTTAAGCGATCCCTTTACGTTATAGTTATATGTGCGGTGGCCTTAATAATAATATCACTTATGACTGCAGTAACTTCTTCTATATGACAGTTAAAAATCAAATTATCTTAAACTTACCCCAGCACAGATGTGCTGACATCCTCATTTTGTGAGTGAAGTATTGGCATCACTATTCCCGTTAATACTTTTTTTCTCAAACATGCTAAAAAAACAATATAATAAAGTATTATTTTTCTTACACATTAATTTAATAATGTCTTACACTTTTAATATTAATTTAGTGACATGAAAGGCTTAATTTGGGTAGGTAACTAGGTACCTAACTTAATAAGGAGATGCCTGCAACATGTTCAGATTTTCATTTCATGGACTTACAATTGCCTTTTACGACTGAAAGCTTCTGCCCACCAGCCTCTGCACCATTAAGAATTACATCTCTGGCAGCTGTGCATTGCGGATTATCTTTAAACTTAAACCAGGCCACTTTAAGGGTGGATTCCCCATGCTCCAGAACCTCAAATCTTTGAGCATTTGGAAACTGAAATGAATTTTTTATCGTAAGTAAGAAACTGTTTCTATTAACCTGAAAGTTTTTTCGTAGCTTTTTTATTTTTTTTCTCTTGAGTTAAGTGAAGAAGAAGTTTATTAGATAAGGTGGGCTAAATGCTGAACTGGCTATCCCCTAGGAATTAATTTTTTTTTCATACCATCTTTAACTTAATAGTTGCAGCACACTACATAAATTACCTACAACTACATGAATTAACTCAAGAATTGGTTGCTTATGGTCAAGCACCTATGATCCAGGGACTGATGGTAAAATGTTTAATGAAATAGTAAAAAGTGTTAAAATAAATAGTAAAATCATAACCATTTCCATCATTGATGTAGTTATTTGAGCTTCGGTGAAATTAGCTGGAAATCCCCAGACAGCCATAAAATATTCATTATGTCTTTTTTTACCAGACCTCTTCTTTTTTTTCTGTAAAAGAAATACTTACTATTTTAGTGAATATGCATTTATTTACAAATCCTACAATATTAGCCCTGTATTGCCCTATATTGCTTACTGTTAGGTATAGGCCTCCATTTGTGTTTGATGACTATAGCTATAGTAAGTATAATAATAATATAATGTTGGACAGAAATTATGCTACTTGGACGTTTTAGGTATTGAACTGTTTTGCCCCTCTCTTTCAATGAATAATTTGTTCATTAACAGAGAGGTGTAAAACATTTCAATAGCTTAAACATCCTATAACTTCTCTATGAATATGGGGCTCAGAGTATACACAGACTGAGTGACTGTTCTGATGTTACACATAATGGGTAAATTGATACAAACTCTCTCACTTACACAAAAACATGCAATAAGCAGAACTTAATCATGTTCTTTATTCATCAAATCACACAAGCAGGTTAGAATCAAGCATACAATTAATATGTAAATACTGCTTAATCAGAAAGGATTCTGTATTATAGAGATACAAGAAAGAAACTTACTTTCCCCCTCTTTACATTTAAATTTTCTTCAGGACCCTCACTTATAAGGCTGTATGGTCTTTTAGTCGCCGTTTTAGGCAAGGAGACATCTGTATCTTCTAAATCTCTAGTTGTCTCATCATCATCATCAACACTTTCATCATCAGAAGACCCACCAACTGATTCCTCCTCTTGTTTAATCAACACAGTTCCATCATTGGACACAATATCAGACTTCACCACCGTGTCTATCGCTTTACACAGGTTATCGAGCGAAATTTCGTCTTCGTCCTTAGAACGGTCAGGCGTTGCAGGCTCCTGTTTCACCTGAAGGTTACATCGGTTGTCTGAAATAAATGATTAAGTATAAAAAAAAATATTTAGCAGATTAGAACCTGAAAAATAAGCAAAGCGTATGAAAGAATATAACATGAAACTTACTGGACATATTATTTTTATTTTCTCAAAGAAACTTTTGGTCAGATCTATTTTTAAAGGGGCGGGCACCGGGAAGCCATTCAACGTCCCTGAAAATTATTTATATTAACTTTAATAAGAACAACTCTTTCAACTCATTTATTTTGTAAATATTAGCTGAAAATCGACATTCGACTTGAATCGACATCAACATTAACACAACAAACGAACGTCAAACAAACGTCATTGCAAATGTGTCAGCCACTCAGTGTTGCGATCGTAAAAAATTAAACTGCCGTATCTAAGAACTGAAATTGCCGTATTTATGAAAAAAAAACATCAAATTGCCGTAAATACTTTAGTTCTACGAGTAATGAAATGCAATGATTTTTTTTAGTCATAATATTACTCTTCCACCATTTTACGAAGCCTCCATGATTCATAAAGGAGGCAAGAAATGGCGAAAGTACAATTTTACTTAAGCACCCAGTAATCCAAGTTCAATTTACTGACAGTAGTAAATGCAGTAGTAAACGGCGTGTCGGTCGCCCCCCAACCCGTTGGTCTGATGATCTGCGGAAGGTAGCGGGAAGCCGCTGGATGCAGATGGCGGGTGACCGTTTGGGGTGGCGATCGTTAGGAGAGGCCTATGTCCAACAGTGGACTACAGAAGGCTGAGAGAGAGTAAATGCTACACAAACCAAAGTTCGGTTTGCTACCCATGTCACCATATCTATACAAAATAGCGTAAAGTATGTATTTCTTTCATTCACGTTAAACATGTATATCATAAAATGAAAGACGAAACGGTAATTAATCTAGTCATAAACAACCACACTCTAGAAGTCCATATTCTACCTATTTAATACCCCATTTACACTCTCGCACGAGTGGCGAGGCGAGCGACAAGGCGAGGGGCGAGGCGCGAGTGTGAAAAGACGCTCGTGGCTCGCCTCCTCGCTCGCCTCGCCACTCGCGGCGCTCGCGTCCGGAGCGGTTTTTGGGGCACGAGTCAAAGGAGCTCGCGTCGCACGCGAGCGGGTGTTTACACTCTCGCGTCCGCTTCATTCTGGCTTCTACATCGTGCCGCGCAGGTTGTGTTCGTCGTCGTATAATTATAACGTAGTGTTTTTTCCTCAGTTGTATAATGGATTGGTCGCAAGACGAAACATTTAATTTCATATAAGTAAATATTTCAATAAAATAATAATAATAATAAACGTAAGAAATAAAAGCAGTACTTGAGGAATTATAAAAATTTATAACAACGGCCATTTTGGCATGTCCCTCAATTTCTTTATTTATTTGCAGGCATTTCTTTCCTTATATTGGTAAAAAATGCCTTTTAACTGGAAATATAACTTATTGACTTTATTTTAAACTAAAATATATTTAAATCCTGCTTAAACTGAATTTTTCAAAAATATTTTTATAAGTCACCACCCACCATTTTGCCCTGTCCCCGGCATAAAATGAAACTTGAAGCTCAATTTATTCAAAAATTTCTTAAGTAGCCGAACTTTTGGAGTGGTTTTTACGGAAGATCTACTAAAAAATTATATTTTGACATCATTAAAAGTGCGAATAATAGCCGTTTTATATTTTTAAATCGAAAACAATTTCGGCCCTGATTTTGATACTTCCGGAAATGTCGATTTTGTTACCGCATTTTTTCCTATAGAAAATTTGCCAAATGCTTATTTTTAGTTTTTAAAATATGGCAATACTAAGATCTTAGACATTGCCGGCTTAAAAAAATTAAAAAGGCCTCCGTGGGTAGCTCAGTGAGACTGTCTTTATTACCGGTCGAACTGTGACCAAATTTGTCGTCAGGTTTGTTACTACCGTAATCAATTATTTATTGACACATTTTTTACGATAAATTAATATAAAAATGCATGGTTAATGCTAAACAAATTGTGGTATTTGGTTTATCACTGCTAGTAACTGAACGGCTCATATATTTTTTCAAAGGTTAGGTGGGCGTGTTTTGTTACTTCGGTTTTGTTACTGAGGGTACGGTAACATATAGATGGAACGAAAAAGTAACAAAATCGACAGGTTTACATGGCGACTTTAATAACGGAAGTTGGATTGCTATGACTGTATATTTATTGTTTTTTTTTTTGTTATAAATGTGGTTTTTCGAGCGATATAACCCAATTTAGAGTTTAACTCTATTATTAAGATGTTTAAAGTGAATTTCATGTAAAATTGGGCCCATGTTCTAAATTTATCATGTTCAAATTTTGTGCTGGCGCCATGTAAACCAAGCCCAACAATTTTGTTACCGTCCGTTTAGTAGCTGTCCCTGTATTCTGTTCGAAGATTTTGTACAATTTTGTCTAAAACTCTTTACTTTTATAATATTTTGGGTTCTAAATATTTAATATTAGTTATTCCCCAACGTATGTAAAAGTTATAAATGTGTTGTTGTTTAAATTACGCCTCAGGCATTAAAAATTATTCTTGATTTGTTGACTGTGGTAACAAAACTGACACATTATTGGATTTTTAACTGATTTCTAAAGAATATAGACGTTTTTTCCCTTGATAATGTCATTTAAGAAGACTGTGGCTTTCCTTTAAATACTTTAAATTGAAAGAATACCTAAAGTTTAATTAATTATTTAGGCCCCAAGAATGGTAACAAAACAGAAATTTATTCATACTTACCGTCACATTTTTACATTTTATTAAATAAGTACTAAAAATACCGTAATTACACAATAGATTTTAATAACTATAGATTATAGCGGTGTTATTTCATTTACTCAAAATATATTACAACACCAAAAAATAAAAACATAACATTTTCATCCGTTGTTATAAATTTTTATAATTCCTCACTTACCTGCTTAGATATATTAGTACTGTCACATAGAATAGGTCTAAACCATGTCTTAACCTTAAATTATTTCTTACGTTTTAGTGGTTTTTTGAAGTCGTTTTTTTATCATTATTTTATTTTATTACTTATTTATACTTAGTTTATTTGCAATAATTGACAATCAAAATTAAGAAGAAAATGATACCTATAAGTCCTACTAGTCAGTAGTAAACACGAAGTAGTTGCTATATAGGAGGGCGGGTCAATAAGTCCGTGACTTTTTGAACAAAATACTGGTTTTTGAATATTTTTTTTATTTATTTTTCAACGTAGTCTCCTTTGAGCTCTATACACTTTGTGCAAAGTTTCTGCATTTTTTTATCCCTTCCAAAAAATGAGGTTTCTCGAGGTCATCAAAATACCCACCTTGGCCTTCTTTGGCGCCGATTCACCCCGAGAAACCCACAGTTTAAACTGATTTTTGGTCTCTGGTGTGTTGTGGTGGATCCACGTTTCATCCACGGATACAAAACGGCGCAAAAACTCGTCCGAATTTCGGTTTAACAACGCCAAACACTCCTCTGCGAAGTTGTCATTCGATTGCGTTTGTGAGCAAACGCGGCAGCCATCTTGCGGAAAGCTTTTTCATACCCAAGTGATCATTCAAAATTGAAACCAGTGAGCCACGTGATATCCCTGTGGCTTCCACTATCCCTTTCACTTTCAATCTCCGATCGGCCAACACCATGTCGTGAATTTTTTCAATCATTTCAGGTGTAGAGACCTCAACTGGGTGCCATGGACGTCCGGCATCTTCCGTACTTGTACGGCCACAACGGAATTCAGTAAACCACTTTTAACCATAGATATTGATGGTGCAGAGTTCCCATAATCTTTATCAAGCTTAGCCTTGGTTTCAGTGATGGTTTTTTTCCGTAAAAAAATCATGCTTAGTGAGCACACGAAATTCAGTTTTTTCCATTATGTTTTTAAATCACGCGGTTGTTGCTAAGAACGGGTGTAAAACACAAACCAAGTGACGTAACTTGTGCAAATTTTGACAGATGTCTACTGACAGATGCTTGTTGACAGGAGCAGTGTTGTTCTTTCAGTTAAGTGGCGGGAAATTATAAAAGTCACGGACTTATTGACCCGCCCTCGTACCTACCGTTGAGGAGTTCCCTTGACTACCTTCCGTTTCCATCATCAGATCAGCTCAAGGTCACCATCATATTTTTTTTAATGTTAAAAATATACCTATGTACTTTCTAAATTTCATTAACTACAATCGGTTAATAGGTACTCAAAATGGAAATTCATAGCCTGTTTTTAACCCTTTACCAACCCTTGGAGGTGGCGTCACACGCGAGTGGGTGTTTACATTCGCGCCTCCGCATGAGTGACGAGGCGAGCGAGGAGGCGAGGGCCGAGGCGAGAGTGTAAATGGGGTATAAGAGTTGACGAAAGCGAATAAAAACGAATATCACTATAGCTCGGTATATTTATGTTTTCACGTGCTTAAAAATTGTATTTTTTCATAATTATCCATTGTGATTTGTCGCAAAGCTGAATTGCCGTATTACTTGATACGGTAATAAAAAGCCGGCCGTATGCCGTAAAATTAAAAAAAAACAACACCTGGAATGCCGTATATTACGGCAATCGCAACACTGCAGCCACTGTCACTGTCAATCTGACGTCTGAACTGACAGAAATCCGTCCTCTCCCCAGATTATTAAAAAATCACCGGTACAGCCTGGCAGGAAAGAGTTGAATATATAAAGGACGAGTCGAAGCGTTTTGTTATAGTTCTTAACATTAACCATTTCCGACGGTAATTTTATTATTAAGGTATTATTTTTACCTCACAACACGCATCATGGCATTCTTAGCGCATTAGCCCGGACCGTATTCGGTTACAGGCCGTATTCGGTCACCGACTAAGATAAACAAGTGTTCTTTTGGCAGTACATGGGCAGTACGGCAGTACAAGGACAGTACCTATACTTCACAGAGGTATACTTCAGCCAATGGTTTCAGTTAAACCGAATGCTGACCGACCTAAAGCTGCGTATAGACCAGCCAAGCGAACGCCCACGAACGGGTCTCGTTGACCTTCGTTGTTGCTGCAATCTGCCCTGTATTATGTATGATAAATATCCATCGTTGGGTGTTCATTGGGCCGGTCTGTAGCAGCTTAATTTAAATGCGCATCTCGAATCAGCAATCGGAGTTCTATACCATCAAAACTTTATGTAGGGTTTAGTAATACAATATTGTTATCCGCCTCCAAAATAGTTTTTATTTCAGGATATATATTTAACTATTTATAATAATAAATAATACTTAACAAGTACCTACTTACATTTACTTATTGTAAATTCAATCACATACCTGTAATAAGTATATAGATTAAGCTAAGCGTATAATGTATTTTTTTACCTACAGTGTGATTGTTTCATAAATGAGCTTTCTTTTGTACATTTGCCTGTTACTATTGGTTTGCATGTGTATTAACTAGTGTGCTATATCACTAAATGTTCGTATGCTTAATAAGCAGTACATGGAATGTACCTACTACCAATTGTATAAGATCTCCATTTACCTGTGTACACGAATAAAGAGTTTGATTTGATTTGATTTGATTTGATTTGGAGCATTTGTGGGCGAAACGATCGTTCGTACATAGTTAAAAATTGTAGGTATTATAGGTACATATTTAATTTCATTGCAGATTTTCTAGCCTCATGTGGATCTGGAAAAACACACAGTTACTTATATTTAGCACCTAGGTACATAGGAGCAACTAGGTAGAAAATCGTGCGTTGATAGCTTATATCATTATTTTGAAAATTACTTTAATGGGATGTATTTACTTATTAATATCAAACTACAAAGTTTTACTCACAGTTCAACAGTGAAAAGTAGATGCAAATTTGCCATACCCCAACATAAATCATAATAATAATATATTGTACCTATACATATCTGCCATCATCTATATTTTGCCCAGTATCCATCATAATGTTCTGTGATCCTATCACTTTCTGTACTAATCTTTTCTTCAAATTATTTATCAATACAACTGGATCCCGTCATATTTAATACAGGAGGCGTACCTCCATTTTCAGGGCCATCCATGTTGGTTTCTGGGTCTATTATTTCTTGTTTAATATCTATAATCTCTTGTTCAATAGGATGCTCTATATTATGTCGAGATACCACCACATGTTCCGGTCTTATAACGTTTTCACCTGTTTCTGACCACTCTGGGGTCTGCATTCTGTTTGTGTCATGTCTTATTATATTTGGACTAACCACATTTCCTTGTAAAGGCGCCGGGATAGTATGATTAGTGACTGCTCTAATATTATTCCCCATTCTAGGAGTAAATTTAATAGACACATTATTAGCACTTAAGATCGTAGTTTGATGTGATTTGCTTTGTAGTGTAGAGTTATCTATTTGTAGCTGCGGAGTGTTGGGTGTAGTATTATTACAATCTTGCGTTTGTGGGGAAGCACTACCGTGACCGACATTAGTGACTTCGTTTATGTTTGAATTTCCACCAACTACATTCGGTGTTTCGATGCTCTTTAGAGCATTAATTATGCTGTCTATTTTAATGTCTTTATCTATCAACTCCTTAATATACGCATTGACCGTCCTCATATTATTATCACCCTGAACCATAGTTCGTGTTGGGTTGTCACATCTAAGGTCTTGATTGGCTGAAAATAATTGTGGATTTATGTCAACTTTTTTGCCCTGAAAATATCTTTGGCACTTTCTTACAATGTCAGCCTCTGGTTCCCCATTTATTCCAAATCCAGGACCAAGTTTGGTTATACCAGCTGGTAGGAGTTCTTTAATGGAAGATGAGCTACGATCAATGACTACACTAAGAGCTCTACCGTCTAAATGTGTGCCATTGAACATAGACACTGCCTGAAACAGATAATTTTTTGTCATTAACTTTATCACTCTAAAAACTTCCAAATACTATTTTATTCTGAGGGGGCGAAATTCCTGTACGTAGCTCTCTCGAGTGGAACCTTTGTACATATCCCCTTGATTTCAGCTCAGCCAGCCTAGATAGTTTCTTCCAGGGCTATAGGTACTCTGATCATAAAAAACTGAGGTTTAAAAGGCTGAGAAGAGAGAGAGAGGAGACACAAAAAATACGAACCTGAGCAGCTTCGATGGGATGACTGAACTTGGCTTTAGCAACTGGAAATTTTGTTGTTATATTACTCTTTTTAATGTCGCAGATCAGCACTCTGCCAGCCAACGATAAAATATGTTTTAGCCGAGGTGCGGTGCACGAAAACTGAAAATTATAAGTTTTGTTTTATAACATTATTTATCAACCATGTACAGTACCTATGTCCGTCAGCGCTTCTAAAGCGGTCGTCAAATTGAATAATAGAACAGTTTTACTTGGCAGCAGAGCTGGTAAATACCTACATAATATGCTCACGACTGTAATCTCTACATTTCGCTGTACTCACGTGATAGGTCGCGAGCCGTATCGCCGTTTTTGAATGAGTTAGTTAGCTGGTAAATAGGCACTCGAATAAACGGACTTGCGAGTTGTAAACAAGTAGGTACGTATCTAACTACCTAAATAAAACAACTGCAAGTAATGTAATACACAGAACTAGCAATTTAATGTAATATATACTAATGACTTACATTACTTATATGAACCCATTGGGTGAGAGGTGGCTTCACTTTTATTGCATTTAAATATTCCTGGCTCAAGCCATACGTTCCTGAAGGATCTTCATCCCAAATGTCTTTACTTCTTCTATGATCGTCGTCATCCGAGGTATTCTCGTCACTTTCGTCCTCGCTAAAATGAGAGCTGAAAATGAAAATGAAATAAGATTATTGTTGCCTGAGCCATATACGAAGTTAGTTGTTAAATACAACAAGTCGTGGATAGCAAATGATCCCTTCGAATCTAACCGCCTTAGGGCTGATTTTTCAATAGTCAGATAAATTTTATCTGACGAATAAAAATGTTGCTGTCACTGTCTAATATTAAATATTCAGACTCGAGAACATCAGAATTATTCCCCAGGTAAAAGTATTATGTTAAGCAGGAGTAGAGCCCTCAGATTTTATGGAGGTTTTTTATAGGAACTTTATAATTATGTTGAACGATAAAATACAGTGGAGTCATGAGCAGTAGTGTAATTTAGTATACATTCCGCCCTAGATGAAAACAAACGACTGTTTACAACACCAGAGCGCTATGATAAACTATTGAACTACTTACTTAGGGAAAGTTATAGTTAATAATTGTAGTTTTTAGTGATTTGAATAAATTATAATTTTATAAAAAAAATTATGTAACCAGTGAAGAAAGCCATACGATAAATAAATAGTAACGCATCTGACATCTTTCGCTCTCCTTGAATTTTGTCTAGGGGGAATGTTATACTAAATTACATAGCAGGTAGAGGGTGAATGAAAACCGCGACCTACGGACTTGGCCTGGAGTACCTGGGTCTCTCACGATCAGAGTAAACGGTATGATGACGGAAATAATAAAATTCTGTGTACACTGTACACTATAATTTTAATAGTGGTTACAGTCGATAAACAACAAACCTAAAAATACAGGATATTTTATGCAAGGAATGCGATGGTATGGAAGAAACGCAATTGACTTTAATAGTTTACTAATAATATTCTCTCAAAACTTACCTCAATCTAGCTGTAGTTGTGTCTTCAGATTTGGTTTCCAGAAACAATTTTCCCTTAACGATTTTATTCCTCAAAGTTGCTGAACAAAAAGTGCATATTATTTATCTCTTTATTCCTATTATTAAATAAATTAAATAAGTACGTAGGTAATTATATTCCTACCTGATCTAAACATATTACTTTATTTTGTAATATTTGAAGAACTTACAACATAACAAAATTATGATATAGGTACTTTCAGAGTTTTGGAAAAAATATTTTGATTTTATTTTCAGTAAGTACCCAAGTAAAATTAGAATTAGTACCTTCAGAGTCGAGAGCAATTACTAGATGTTTGGATAAAGCATGAAATACACTCATGAACAATGACAAAGTCCAGTGACACAGCAACTTACTCCTGAACGGATAATACTAGCTTACTTAAATGATGCCATCTACAATACTATTGAAGTGCATTTAACAGCGCTTCAGAATATTACCAACTAAATAAATAAATCAAATTCTTATTATTTTATTCTTAGGGCTGATTTTTCAATAGCCAGATAAAAGTTATCTGTGGAATAATTTTGATGCCGTCGCGTCTGTATGTTTGTATTAGACAGTGACAGTGGCAATTTTATTCGCTTTTTTTTATATTTAAGTATTAAAAAATCAGCCCTTAATTAAATGTTTTTAAAAATTGATGTCATTTTGTGCCATTTGTAATCGGAACTTTTTCATTGCTCGTGAGTGTATATTATATTTGTGATCATTTCTTGCACTAACGTTTTCCTCTTCTGACATGGAGCTCTTGCCCATCAGCTTCAGCACCAAAGCGAAAGTTCAAATAGGCCTCCTTGGATTCCTCTTTACTGTTAAACCTCATGTATGCCACCTTTACATTCGATGAACCATGATCCAAAACTTCAAAAGATACTAGATCAGTATTAGGAAACTGAAATGAAAAAAAAACATTGTTAAAACAAAAAAGTTATACTACTAATATTATAAACGCGAAAGTTTGTGGGTATGTATGTATGTATGTTTGTCTTGTATCTTCACGTCAAAACGGCTGAACCAATTTTAATAAAATTTGGTATGGAGTTAGTTGATACTATAGAATAACAAGTACAGTAGTACCCTAGTTTGGTTTACACCCTAGATTAACACATAGGCTACTTTTTATCGCAGAATTCCCACGTGAAAACTTTTTAGGGCGAAGCGAAGCTCGCAGGAACAGCTCGTAGTGATATTTAAAAAAAAAAATCTTGAACGATAGTCTTGCTATGTCATTGCTTTAAGTATTTCCTCACAGGGATTGGAGATCAGCTCCCATAGTAACTATTGTAGTATATTAAAATACCTTTCTAATGTCATACCATAGAATAACTAAGTACTTAGTTATTCTATGGTCATACCTATATAGAGCGGTGGTAGCTCAGTCGGGTAAGCGCCCGCTTCTCACGCCAGAGATGCAGGTTAGAATCCCGGCGCTGATAAAAATGAGTTCTTTAAACTTTTTATTATTATACCATCGCTCTTACGGTGGAGGAAAAACATCGTGAGGAAGCCTGCATATCTAGATTCAGCACATCTAGATATGTGAACCCACCAACGGGCAGTAGACCAGCGTGGTGGGAAATAGTCCATGCTTAGGGAGGTGGTTTAGACCTTGGGGATATGCACAAAGGTTCCATTCGAGAGAGCCAGGTGCAGGTACTTACACCCTTACAATGAATAGAATAGACATACCTATATCATGTTGTTATTGGTTATTGGACCATTCGGTCCGGTCCTCCTTCCATACATAGAACTCATTGATGCATACTACGGTTTGACACATCACTTACCGCATCTGAAATAGATGTAATTATTTCAGCTTCAGTCCAGATTGGTGGAAAATTCCAGACCGCAACACAGCACTCCTTATTGAGTTTATTACCTCCCCTTTTGATCCTTCTCCTCTGAAATTTAAATATGATTACTGTATCATTGATTATTGTTCAACAAATCTTTTGGTTGTGGCTGTATGCTGTGTGACTAACACAGGAAATTCCACCAATTACTATTGTTACTAGGGACACACTTTTATAAAGCTGTCTTTATGGTGATAATTATGAGATATTTACTAGGTTAGTACCTAACACAGACTTAATTATTGTTACTGAGAATGTAAATGACAATACAGCAAAATACTCCCTATTCAGAAAGAGATACTTGTCATGATAATAACAAAAGGTAAGAAACTTACTTTCGCTTTTAAGCCCTCGGTTGCTACATTATTTTCAATACCAGTACTTATAAGGCTAGATGGTCTTTTTGTTGCAGTTTTTGGTAATGATACATCCTGTTCATTTTGTGGATCTCGAGTTCTGTCATCATCATCATACTGGTCATCACCAGATGATCTATCCTCTTGTTTTATCACCACAGTACCATCATCTGAGTCAATATCAGACTGCACTGCAGTATCTATAGCTCTGCAGAGGTTATCCAGTGAAATTTCGTTGACTTTCTCAGGGGTTTCAAGCTCCTGCTTCAGCTGAAGGTCACATTGATTATCTGAAAAAAACCTTTTGATAACTTTGGGTAAGCCTGAAAGAATTTATTATAAATAATGGGGTATTTTTGTTTAAACAAACAATAAATTGAAATACTAAGGTCTAAAACTAATTAAGAACCTAAACTAAAAGAGATCCTATAAATATAATACTATTATAAATAATAGGAAACTTACCAGACATATTAACCGCGAAGTTCTGGTCAGAATGTCCTTGTGGTGTAACACCCTGAGACTGTTCAAATTGAGATTTTACTAACTGAGGCCAGACCGCAACACAGCGCTTCCTATTTTTATTGAGTTTTTTACCTCCCCTTTTACCCCTTTTCCTCTGAAATTTAAATATGATTACTGCATTTTTAATTATTGTTCAATAAATCTATCTGTTGGTTGTAGCTGTATGCCTTGTGACTAACACAGCAAATTCCGCCAATTACTATTGTTCCTAGGGTCACACTATTAATAAAGCTGTCTTTATGATATTTACTAGAACAAACCTAAACAAACAGACTTAATTATTGTTACTGAGACTGTAAATGACAGTACAGCAAAATACCCCCTCAGAAAGAGACATTTGTCACGTTCATAACAGAAGGTAAGAAACTTACTTTCTTTTTTAAGTCCTCGGTTGTTACAATATTTTCAATACCAGTACTTATAAGGCTAGATGGTCTTTTTGTTGCAGTTTTCAGTAATGGTACATCCTGTTCATTTTGTGGATCTTGAGTTCTGTCATCATCATCATCATCATCATCATCATCAGATGATCTATCCTCTTGTTTTATCACCACAGTACCATCATCTGACTCAATATCAGAATGCACTGCAGTATCAATAGCTCTGCAGAGGTTATCCAGTGGAATTTCGTTGACTTTCTCACGTGCTATCTCAGGGGTTTCAAGCTCCTGCTTCAGCCGAAGGTCACATTGACTATCTGAAAAAAAACCTTTTGATAACTCTTGGTAGGGTAAAATTTTAGCAGCGTGATACCTTAAGGGCGTTTTGGCGGTAGGTGGGGGGAGGATAGGGGGGTTTACTGTACCTGTCCTGAAAGAATTGAAAACCTATTATAAATAATAGGAAACTTACCAGACATATTATTAACCAAGTTCCGGTCAGAATGTCCTTGTGGTTTAACACCCTGAGACTGTTCGAATTTAGTTTTTTTTAACTGAAGTAGGTAATCAACATTTTTAACAATTACTTACCTACGTATGTTTTTTAAAACCAAAAGAAATAAGGAAAATACACGAAAATCAAGAAGTTGCCCGGTATTTTTATTTTCAACTTCAACATGAACATTGAAAACATGAACATGACTTGACTTCAACTTTGTTTTATGGTAATCTGTCGGTTTTGTCAACAGTTTGTGCCAGTGTCGTATTCTGGCTTAGCATGTATAGAAATAAATTTAAAAGTAGAGAAGTCTTTAAAATCCATGTAGAGTCGTTATATAGCATAGACCTTTATATAGGGATATAATATAATAATATGTAATAGGTATATAGGATTGATATATAATTAACTTAAGCCTAATAATAAATAATACACTATGTGTGTGGTGCCAGCATCATGGAAGTATTTTATTGTATCCATGTTATATCATTTATTCAAGGTTATAATATAAATTAAGGGTCGGCAATAGGCAATCGAGGGTTGGCATTGTCATAGAATTATTTAGTAAATGATGCTCTACAGCCTTGAAAAAAATTACACCGGTAGTCGAAGAGTCTAGCTAGGTGCTGAATCATTCGAATTTAAGTAAAAGCTTATGGATAACTGTAAATTAAATTCAGAATATGACGAAAAACCAGTAAATGACACTCCCGTATTGTAACAACTGTGTCGTAATCATCAAGAATTTTCATATGATTTTTATCATATTATAAAGTTAAAGGCTTGGACTAGGCGCTAAATACCTTGTTTTTTAATAAACACACACTTATTTTGTGTAAATTAATCCCAAACTTGAGCAATTTTTTTCCCTCAAATCTTCATACAAATATCTATGGCGGTTTTCTGTGTTATAAAATCATAAACACAAGTGACGTTTGACTCAGTTGGCCGCTGGCCTCCAAAGAAGGGTCACGTCGGTTTAGGCAGCACTGACAGCTCGCGATCTTATCGTGTACAGATACAAAATCACTGCACATTGGTTGTCATTGCACTTTTTCAACTTTTATGACACCAACATAATTTGATTTGAAATTGAGGAAGCATAATTCTTCCAGTATATTCAATACATTAAATTAAATTAGATAGTGTGCAATATTCTCGTGACATTACAGTCTCGTAAAGGTCTGATGAGGAGCAGGAATATAGCGAATGGATCTAAGTGATGACAATACGCACGAACATTAGGTTAGGGATCAAAAATACAGTCTCTTGGTGCTGGTTGAGGTATGGTCTCGTGAGGATCTGATGAGGGCAGTAACACGGTGGTGGCTCAATTTTATTTCAAAGATGTTAATAGCTAAAAGCATCGAGTTTGGGCTATTAAGTATGTTTTTCAGAGAGAGAGAAAGAGATTTTATTTTTCCTCTGGATGATGTGTTAGGTTTACTGGGTTTACTAAGTTCATTCTGTTAATGGCATCAAGTTGTTATGTGTTCATAAGTAATAATTATTTATTAACAAAATGCTGTTGGTTCTCCACGAAAATGTAAAAATAAAAATAAATTCGTAACGTAAAATTGTCAATGACGGAATTTCTTCTATAGACAGTAGCCACAAAAAAACAAACGATAGATGGCGTGATTTGAAGATAAAGATACATTTATTCGACACATAGACAGCAACAACAAAAAAATACAGATTTAAAGAAAACAAACACATACTTATACAAAACATCAAAGAAAAAAAAGGATACACATCAAAATAACTGGAAAAAATATAAGCCCCAATTTACTTGTGTGGGACAGGGAGTACCATAATATTTTTTTTTGGGTTTCTCCCCATCTATGCGAAATATCAGCTTGATATCTTTACCCGTTTCTGAGAAAAAGGGCGGTGACAGACCGACAACAAAGAGATCCTATAACGGTTGCTTTTTTTCTTTTGACGTTCGAAACCCTAAAATTAAGTAAAAATATTATGCTGCTACCAAAAAATGTACTTACAGGTATTGAAAAAGCGGTATATAGTACTAAACAAATTATAAAGCTGCGTATAGACCAGCCAAGCGAACGCCCACGAACGGGTCTCGTTGACCTTCGTTGCTGCAATCTGCCCTGTATTATGTATGATAAATATCCATCGTTGGGTGTTCATTGGGCCGGTCTGCAGCAGCTTAATTTAAATGCGCATCACGAATCAGCAATCGGAGTTCTATACCATCAAAACTTTATGTAGGGTTTAATAATACAATATTGTTATCCGCCTCCAAAATAGTTTTTATTTCAGCATATATATTTAACTATTTATAATAATAAATAATACTTAACAAGTACCTACTTACATTTACTTATTGTAAATTCAATCACATACCTGTAATAAGTATATAGATTAGGCTAAGCGTATAATGTATTTTTTTACCTACAGTGTGATTGTTTCATAAATGAGCATTTGTGGGCAAAACGATCGTTCGTACATAGTTAGGTACATATTTAATTTCATTGCAGATTTTCTAGCCTCATGTGGATCTGGAAAAAAACACAGTTACTTATATTTAGCACCTAGGTACATAGGAGCAACTAGGTAGAAAATCGTGCGTTGATAGCTTATATCATTATTTTGAAAATTACTTTAATGGGATGTATTTACTTATTAATATCAAACTACAAAGTTTTACTCACAGTTCAACAGTGAAAAGTAGATGCGAATTTGCCACATCCCAACATAAATCATAATAATAATATATTGTACCTATACATATCTGCCATCATCTATATTTTGGCCAGTATCCATCATAATGTTCTGTGATCCTATCACTTTCTGTACTAATCTTTTCTTCAAATTATTTATCAATACAACTGGATCCCGTCATATTTAATACAGGAGGCGTACCTCCATTTTCAGGGCCATCCATGTTTGTTTCTGGGTCTATTATTTCTTGTTTAATATCTATTATCTCTTGTTTAATAGGATGCTCTATATTATGTCGAGATACTACCTCATGTTCCGGTCTTATAACGTTTTCACCTGTTTCTGACCACTCTGGGGTCTGCATTCTGTTTGTGTCATGTCTTATTATATTTGGACTAACCACATTTCCTTGTAAAGGCGCCGGGATATTATCATTAGTGACTGCTCTATTATTCCCCATTCTAGGAGTAAATTTAATAGACACATTATTAGCACTTAAGATCGTAGTTTGATGTGATTTGCTTTGTAGTGTAGAGTTATCTATTTGTACTTGCGGAGTGTTGGGTGTAGTATTATTACAATCTTGCGTTTGTGGGGAAGCACTACCGTGACCGACATTAGTGACTTCGTTTATGTTTGAATTTCCACCAACTACATTCGGTGTTTCGATGCTCTTTAGAGCATTAATTATGCTGTCTATTTTAATGTCTTTATCTATCAAGTCCTTAATATAAGCATTGACCGTCCTCATATTATTATCATCCTGAACCATAGTTCGTGTTGGGTTGTCACATCTAAGGTCTTGATTGGCTGAAAATAATTGTGGATTTATGTCAACTTTTTTGCCCTGAAAATATCTTTGGCACTTTCTTACAATGTCAGCCTCTGGTTCCCCATTTATTCCAAATCCAGGACCAAGTTTGGTTATACCAGCTGGTAGGAGTTCTTTAATGGAAGATGAGCTACGATCAATGACTACACTAAGAGCTCTACCGTCTAAATGTGTGCCATTGAACATAGACACTGCCTGAAACAGAGATTTGTTTGGCATCAACTTTATCATTCTACAAACTTCCAAATACTATTTTATTCTGAGAGGGGGCGAAAGTAAGTAAGTAGTAAAGTACGTAGCTCTCTCGAGTGGAAACTTTGTACATATCCCCTTAATTTCAGCTCAGCCAGCCTAGTTTCTTCCAGGGATATAATCTGATCATAAAACTTTTTCAACATCACCAAAGGTTAACTGGTAGAAAATGCTGCTAGCATTAAGTTTCGCCTCTGCGTCTGGTCCTCGCCTACCAATTTACTTTGTGCAATAAAGAATTTAATAATAATAATAAAAAACTGAGGTTTAAAAGGCTGAGGAGAGAGAGAGAGGAGATACAAAAAATACGAACCTGAGCAGCTTCGATGGGATGACTGAACTTGGCTTTAGCAACTTGAAATTTTGTTGTTATATTACTCTTTTTAATGTCGCAGATCAGCACTCTGCCAGCCAGCGATAAAATATGTTTAAGCCGAGGTGCGGTGCACGAAAACTGAAAATTATAAGTTTTGTTTCATAACATTATTTATCAACCGTGTATAGTACCTATGTCCGTCAGCGCTTCTAAAGCGGTCGTCAAATTGAATAATAGAACAGTTTTACTTGGCAGCAGAGCTGGTAAATACCTACATAATATGCTCACGACTGTAATCTCTACATTTCGCTGTACTCACGTGATAGGTCGCGAGCCGTATCGTCGTTTTTGAATGAGTTAGTTAGCTGGTAAATAGGCACTCGAATAAACGGACTTGCGAGTTGTAAACAAGTAGGTACGTATCTAACTACCTAAATAAAACAACTGTAAGTAATGTAATATATACAGAACTAGCAATTTAATGTAATATATACTAATGACTTACATTACTTATATGAACCCATTGGGTGAGAGGCGGCTTCACTTTTATTGCATTTAAATATTCCTGGCTCAAGCCATACGTTCCTGACGGATCTTCATCCCAAATGTCTTTACTTCTTCTATCATCGTCGTCATCCGAAGTATTCTCGTCACTTTCGTCCTCGCTAAAATGAGAGCAGAAAATGAAAATGAAATGAGATTATTGTTGCCTGAGCCATATACGAAGTTAATAGTAGTTAAATACAACAAGTCGTGGATAGCAAATGATCCCTTCGAATCTAACCCCCTTAGGGCTGATTTTTCAATCAGATAAATGTTATCTGACGAATAAAAATGTTGCTGTCACTGTCTAATATTTAACATTTACGAGAACATCAGAATTATCCCCCAGGTAACTTGTAATTGGCTATTGGAAAAAGTATTTGGTTAAGAAGGAGTAGAGCCCTCAGATTTTATGGAGGTTTTTTATAGGAACTTTATATGTCGAAGGATAAAGTACAGTGGAGTCATGAACAGTACCTAGTGTAATTCAGTAAGTATAAATTCCGCCCTAAACGAAAGCAAACGACTGTTTACAACACCAGACCCTTAGCATGAAGTACAATTCATTGAGTAATTTTGTATTAAAATATGAACACCGCCCCTGGCGGTCGGTAGCAGAACTAAAATTTTCCTACAAAATTCATCGAGTAATTTCACGTCACGTTCACGATGAAAATTCATGCTAAGGGCACAGAATAATAACTAGTACCACTAAGGGGTTAGAGCGCGAGTTATAGTAACGCATCCGACATATTTCGCTCTCACCTTCAATTTTGTCTAGGGGGAATGTTTTACTAAATTACATAGCAGGTGGAGGGTGAATGAAAACCGCGACCTTGGCCTGGAGTAGCCGGGTCTCTCACTATCTGAGAGTACACGATATGATGACGGAAATAATAAAATTCTGTGTACACCATAATTATTTTTTGTGGTTACAGTCGATAAACAACAAACCTAAAAATACAGGATATTTTATGCAAGGAATGCGATAGTATTGATGAAACGCAATTGACTTTAGTTTACTAATAATAAAATTATTCTCTCAAAACTTACCTCAATCTAGCTGTAGTTGTGTCTTCAGATTTGGTTTCCAGAAACAATTTTCCCTTAACGATTTTATTCCTCAAAGTTGCTGAACAAAAAGTGCATATTATTTATCAATTAATTACTATTATTAAATAAGTACATAAACACAAATTATATACCTACCTGTTCTAAACATTTTATTTTTTATTTTATAATATTTGAAGAACTTACAGATAAAACATAATTATGATATACTTTCAGAGTTTTGTAAAAAATATTTTGATTATATGTTCAGTACCTTACCAGTAAAATTAGAATTAGTACCTTCAGAGTCGACAGCTATTACTAGATGTTTGGATAAAGCATGAAATACACTCATGAACAATGAGAAAGTCCAGTGACACAGCAACTTACTCCTGAACGGATAATACTAGCTTACTTAATGATGCTGTCTACAATATTGAAGTGCATTTTAACAGCGATTCAGAATATTACCAACTAAATAAATAAATCAAATTCTTATTATTTAATTCTTAGGGCTGATTTTTCAATAGCCAGATAAAAGTTATCTGTGGAATAATTTTGATGCCGTCGCGTCTGTATGTTTGTATTAGACAGTGACAGTGGCAATTTTATTCGCTTTTTTTTATATTTAAGTATTAAAAAATCAGCCCTTAATTAAATGTTTTTAAAAATTGATGTCATTTTGTGCCATTTGTAATCGGAACTTTTTCATTGCTCGTGAGTGTATATTATATTTGTGATCATTTCTTGCACTAACGTTTTCCTCTTCTGACATGGAGCTCTTGCCCATCAGCTTCAGCACCAAAGCGAAAGTTCAAATAGGCCTCCTTGGATTCCTCTTTACTGTTAAACCTCATGTATGCCACCTTTACATTCGATGAACCATGATCCAAAACTTCAAAAGATACTAGATCAGTATTAGGAAACTGAAATGAAAAAAAAACATTGTTAAAACAAAAAAGTTATACTACTAATATTATAAACGCGAAAGTTTGTGGGTATGTATGTATGTATGTTTGTCTTGTATCTTCACGTCAAAACGGCTGAACCAATTTTAATAAAATTTGGTATGGAGTTAGTTGATACTATAGAATAACAAGTACAGTAGTACCCTAGTTTGGTTTACACCCTAGATTAACACATAGGCTACTTTTTATCGCAAAATTCCCACGTGAAAACTTTTTAGGGCGAAGTGAAGCTCGCGGGAACAGCTCGTAGTGGTATTTAAAAAAAAATATTTTCATGAACGATTGTCTTGCTATGTCATTGCTTTAAGTATTTCCTCACAGGGATTGGAGATCAGCTCCCATAGTAACTATTGTAGTATATTAAAATACCTTTCTAATGTCATACCTATATAGAGCGGTGGTAGCTCAGTCGGGTAAGCGCCCGCTTCTCACGCCAGAGATGCGGGTTAGAATCCCGGCGCTGATAAAAATGAGTTCTTTAAACTTTTTATTATTATACCATCGCTCTTACGGTGAAGGAAAAACATCGTGAGGAAGCCTGCATATCTAGATTCAGCACATCTAGATATGTGAACCCACCACCCAGCAGTAGACCAGTGTGGTGGGAAATAGTCCATGCTTAGGGAGGTGGTTTAGACCTTGGGGATATGCACAAAGGTTCCATTCGAGAGAGCCAGGTGCAGGTACTTACACCCTTACAATGAATAGAATAGACATACCTATATCATGTTGTTATTGGTTATTGGACCATTCGGTCCGGTCCTCCTTCCATACATAGAACTCATTGATGCATACTACGGTTTGACACATCACTTACCGCATCTGAAATAGATGTAATTATTTCAGCTTCAGTCCAGATTGGTGGAAAATTCCAGACCGCAACACAGCACTCCTTATTGAGTTTATTACCTCCCCTTTTGATCCTTCTCCTCTGAAATTTAAATATGATTACTGTATCATTGATTATTGTTCAACAAATCTTTTGGTTGTGGCTGTATGCTGTGTGACTAACACAGGAAATTCCACCAATTACTATTGTTACTAGGGACACACTTTTATAAAGCTGTCTTTATGGTGATAATTATGAGATATTTACTAGGTTAGTACCTAACACAGACTTAATTATTGTTACTGAGAATGTAAATGACAATACAGCAAAATACTCCCTATTCAGAAAGAGATACTTGTCATGATAATAACAAAAGGTAAGAAACTTACTTTCGCTTTTAAGCCCTCGGTTGCTACATTATTTTCAATACCAGTACTTATAAGGCTAGATGGTCTTTTTGTTGCAGTTTTTGGTAATGATACATCCTGTTCATTTTGTGGATCTCGAGTTCTGTCATCATCATCATACTGGTCATCATCAGATGATCTATCCTCTTGTTTTATCACCACAGTACCATCATCTGAGTCAATATCAGACTGCACTGCAGTATCTATAGCTCTGCAGAGGTTATCCAGTGAAATTTCGTTGACTTTCTCAGGGGTTTCAAGCTCCTGCTTCAGCTGAAGGTCACATTGATTATCTGAAAAAAACCTTTTGATAACTTTGGGTAAGCCTGAAAGAATTTATTATAAATAATGGGGTATTTTTGTTTAAACAAACAATAAATTGAAATACTAAGGTCTAAAACTAATTAAGAACCTAAACTAAAAGAGATCCTATAAATATAATACTATTATAAATAATAGGAAACTTACCAGACATATTAACCGCGAAGTTCTGGTCAGAATGTCCTTGTGGTGTAACACCCTGAGACTGTTCAAATTGAGATTTTACTAACTGAGGCCAGACCGCAACACAGCGCTTCCTATTTTTATTGAGTTTTTTACCTCCCCTTTTACCCCTTTTCCTCTGAAATTTAAATATGATTACTGCATTTTTAATTATTGTTCAATAAATCTATCTGTTGGTTGTAGCTGTATGCCTTGTGACTAACACAGCAAATTCCGCCAATTACTATTGTTCCTAGGGTCACACTATTTATAAAGCTGTCTTTATGATATTTACTAGAACAAACCTAAACAAACAGACTTAATTATTGTTACTGAGACTGTAAAAGACAGTACAGCAAAATACCCCCTCAGAAAGAGACATTTGTCACGTTCATAACAGAAGGTTCAGATCTCAGAAACGTGCACTGCGCATAATGGCGGGTGTACCTTGGGACACCCCAGCAAAGCAACTATTCATAAAACTCAAAATATTAACGCTGCCGTGTCTATACATATTAGAAATAGCTAAATACGTAAGGCGTAATCTTAGCCTATTCCCAACAAACAAGGATGTTCGTCCAAACACCTGCCCTCGCCGTGAAGATAAGCTGTACTGTCCCGGCTGCAGGCTAACTAAGTCTAAGAAACTCATCCATATAATAGGACCAAAAATATATAACGTAATCCCTGAGAACATTAAAAACGAAACAAATGAGGCCACCTTTACAAAAAAACTTAAAAATATGTTGCTTAATTCAGCATGCTATACTATAAATGAGTTCTTTGACCTTACCTCGCCACCCCATGCACTATTGGTACCTACTACCAACAGTAACTCTCATAAGGATGAAAAACAGTGTGTATAAAGCTTTCAAATAAGATACTATCATACTAAAACACAATGCAAATATGCAAATAATGCTGAAATGTTGTTACTTAATAGTAATACCTAAAAACTATTGATGTACTACCTAATAACTAAATTATTTATATGTATAAAGAAATACCTAACTATCAGTGCTTCTACTTTATGAATAAAATTATATAACTACCTACTTTAGCTAGTCTATGTTATATTGTATAAGTAACTTAATTATACCTAGTGCATAATTACCAATTACCTATACCTATGTAAATGACTTGTAATATTATTTAAGTTATTACCAATAAATGATTGAATTGAATTGGTAAGAAACTTACTTTCTTTTTTAAGTCCTCGGTTGTTACAATATTTTCAATACCAGTACTTATAAGGCTAGATGGTCTTTTTGTTGCAGTTTTCAGTAATGGTACATCCTGTTCATTTTGTGGATCTTGAGTTCTGTCATCATCATCATCATCATCATCATCATCATCAGATGATCTATCCTCTTGTTTTATCACCACAGTACCATCATCTGACTCAATATCAGAATGCACTGCAGTATCAATAGCTCTGCAGAGGTTATCCAGTGGAATTTCGTTGACTTTCTCACGTGCTATCTCAGGGGTTTCAAGCTCCTGCTTCAGTCGAAGGTCACATTGACTATCTGAAAAAAAACCTTTTGATAACTCTTGGTAGGGTAAAATTTTAGCAGCGTGATACCTTAAGGGCGTTTTGGCGGTAGGTGGGGGGAGGATAGGGGGAGGGGGATACTGTACCTGTCCTGAAAGAATTGATTACCTATTATAAATAATAGGAAACTTACCAGACATATTATTAACCAAGTTCCGGTCAGAATGTCCTTGTGGTTTAACACCCTGAGACTGTTCGAATTTAGTTTTTTTTAACTGAAGTAGGTAATCAACATTTTTAAAAATTACTTAACTACCTACGTATGTTTTTTAAAACCAAAAGAAATAAGGAAAATACACGAAAACGAAAATCAAGAAGTTGCCCGGTATTTTTATTTTCACTTCAACATGAACATTGAAATCATAGAGAAAAAATAAACAATTCTGAAAAGAGTGGCATCTCGAGGAGTTTTTTGTCATACTCTATACGTCATACTGAACAGCGCCACGCCATCTCTTTATATTTCTCAGCCTCATTGTACATACATACAGGGTGCCCTGTTGGGACACCCTGTATATATATAGATATTGTTATCACAAGTTAATAGCCGGATCTCCACCAAACGATCCAATGCGATCCGATCGCCCGATCCAAGAAGTTTAGTATGTAAGAATTCTTGGATCGCGCGATCGGATCGCGTTGGATCCTCTGGTGGGGATCCGGCTATTAACTTCAATCTATAAAGATATAAGACATATTTGCCTTAACGTAGTTACACCACACAACAGTTATTACATTTATTAGCTAAATGTAAGTTCAATCTATTTATGTACCTACCTACATGCAACAATAAATAAAAAACAAATTATTATATAATTCTTTATTACCTCGCATATAACAATGTTTCAGTTCAGTTTTGTTCATGTCACTTGTAAAATAATATGCGAGTGGGTGTGTGTATTCCTTTTTTATTCCTTTCACCATGAAAACCACTTCATGTTTTGCTAGTTTATGTTTCCCAAGAGAAGCAAATTTTGTCACTTGTGGTGATAAAGTCATTTCGTCCAATAGTGCATCATTTATCCTCGCGAGGCAAATCTTTGACGACATTTATCATTTTGGTACACATAGTATTTTAATCTTCAGAGCATATGAAGATGTCGATAGCTCTTTGCCAGTGCCGTGGAACCACATGGAACCTGGATCCATATGGAATCTGTCAGGTCACAAGAATTTCATAAAAACACTTTTTGCGGATAAAGATGCTTTTTCTTAACACACCATGTTTATTTTTATTTGTAGGTATATGAAATTTATAAATAACGATAAGTATACCGAGAGTATAGGCTTTTATTACAAAAATGTTATTTGCGAGACATTGTAAGACAACTGAACTGACACTGACACGCAATTTCTTCATAATAGCCATAGATCATGACAATGTTGACATTCAAATACTACTTATCTATGTGTCTTGTTATTGTTCTATGGTCTTGTTCATAACGCCATCTTACATCTTTTTTGGTAATAAGAGTAATATAAAGAGATGGCGCTACCTTCTACTAAAAGTTCAGCCATTAAGGCAGTGACCCCCCCCTGATTGAAATGAAAACATAGAGAAAAGAACACTACGTTTTAAGAGATGGGAGTACAAGGGAAAAAAAAGAAAAATATACTTGTATTATTTTTTTTTATTCACGCGTACTAACAGAGGGTACCAACAAAACAAAAATTATGACGTACAAAACTGCCAACATAGCCCCGCTGAAATAGTGATTTGCTTCTTATGGATATTTTTTATCGATAACTAGTAAAAAAAAAAAGTGCGAGTGTATGTATTACTTTAATTTCAGTTTTACACAATAGGATTTCAGTGTTACACAATGACACCAACGTTAAGTCTCGGTTCAACGTTATGTTATGTTCCTATTTGAACACAAAAATATAATCCATAAAATAAACTCGAGATTTTCCGTTGACGTAAGTGCTATGATATAATGTTGAAATAAAATAAAAGTGGAAAAATATAATATATTTATTTATTATAAAATATAGTGTCTGCAGTGGAACACATGGAATGTTGTGTTCTTAAAATGTTGTGGTAGAAAATGATTGCCACAAATTCGTTTAAGTTGATGTAGCTTTTCAATAGGCACATAAACCAGATCCTCCTTACCGGTCATCTTAACCCACTGTTTACATCTGCAAACAACATTTTTATAATTATTATTAAACAATTAAATATTATTTAAGTAGGTATAATAAAAGTCACTGGTAATTTTTGTATGGAGATCCGAATTTGATTTTCGCTAATTTCCAAAACTAGTTGACAAAAGTTGTTCTGATTGATGAGCTGTGCGTACTAATGATAAATAAAAATATCGATATCGATAAAAAAAATTCATGCATGAATGAAAACATGAACATGACTTGACTTCAACTTTGTTTTATGGTAATCTGTCGGTTTTGTCAACAGTTTGTGCCAGTGTCGTATTCTGTCTTAGCATGTAGAGAAATAAATTTAAAAGTAGAGAAGTCTTTAAAAACCATGTAGAGTCGTTATATAGCATAGACCTTTATATAGGGATATAATATAATAATATGTAATAGGTATATAGGATTGATATATAATTAACTTAAGCCTAATAATAAATAATACACTATGTGTGTGGTGCCAGCATCATGGAAGTATTTATTGTATCCATGTATTTTGTTGACAAGCACAGAAAGAGCACAGACTACAAACTTTTGACAAAACAGTCATGTAATGTAATGTCATGTCATGTCTGTCATATTTGACTGATTGTCATGTTGTGTTTTTTTTTACGGTGAATGAAAGGGTGAAATAAAATTTTGTGTTGTGTTTGTGTGGAACTGAAAATTTAAGTAGTATAATAAAATGTCCAAAGGAGAAGTTTTATACGTAAAGGGAATGAACTTGGTCAGTATCTAGATTTTCACAATGTGCAGTTATTTAGTTTTTGACCACTCACAATATCTATCTTTCAATATTTATCGCAGAAAACATTATACAGGTCTCCCCTCCTGCTTCTTGTCCTCTGGAAGGCTACTTCTCCTTCCATGCCCCCTATTGTTAAGATGACGTATTCGAGCTAATGCACTAATGCACTTATTATAAATGATTTGCAAGGTTTATCTGGTGCCATTAAGGTTTTCCCTACAAATTTACTGTGCGAGCATTTCCCTAGCTTTCGCCCAAATATCTCAATTAGCAGTGCATCTCTAATCAAATTCATTCAACTCCACTCCTAGACACTTGTACAGCGGCACTTACACATTAATTACCATGCAAATGTTGCTATTATAGTGTAAGTTTAAAATGTTTCAGTCTAATCAGTCCGTATCTGAATATGATGAAGAAGAAGAGGATGTTTGGGACGACAAGAAACTTAATGAGGCCTATGACAAAGCAGTAAACATGGCCAATGCAGAGATTGCCAAAAGAATTGCCATGAGCACCAATAAGAAGCAGAACACAGGTACCTACATCAGTATTCTATTCTTAGAGGGGCCGAAGTTCCTGCCCCCCTACTCTTGAAAGGCAATGTATTACGTCTGTCTTGCATTCTCAACATTAAAAAAAACATAATTTCTCTTCAACATTGATTTTACAAAAAGTAAAAATGCATTAATGTTCATCAAGAGAGGCCTTTTTTTAGAACCTAGCAGTAAGAACCTAGTACCCAGGATGTACAATTTATTTCTGATTTTGGCTGAAAAAGCCTTTTTTGCTCATTTTGCAAGATAATTTCTAAATTGTAGGCATTATATTATTGTTTCTAGGTTCTCCAAATAGGCATTACCTAGCTGATTATATTAGTATTTTTAGTTTTCGGAAAAACGCCTCTGAAGAGAAGTTATGATTTTTTTAATGTTGGGAACGCAAGACAGACGCAATACATTGCCTTTTAACAGTGGCACCACTGTATGACACTCTCTTGAGTGGAACATTTGTATGTATCCCCTTTATTAAGTCCCCTATATCAGTATATTATTTTGCATGTTTTTTTTTTCACAACTTATAATAATATTTTATGTGAAATCAAACACAAATATAAATTGTGAAAAAACTTTAAGTATGGTGTCTCTAAAGATTTTATAGTTTTGTTTGCTGACATATCAATTAATATCTCATTTTCAGTTCCTTCAAGAGAGGTCAAGCTGCCAAAGGTGAAGAAAAGTGAAGGTCCAAGTAAATCTAAGTCCTCTAAGAGTAACAAGGAGGCCACATCAGCGTGGAAGGTGGGAATGCCATGTCGGGCTATCTACGAAGGTGATGGCACAGAATATGAAGCATTTCTGCTACGCATCATCAATGATAAGGAATGCATAGTGCGATTTTTGGGTAAGTTATGTACCAAACTCAGTAGCTAAAAGAGCTCAACTCAGTCTGTGAATAAAATGGGGTGCATGAAGGAAACTCACCAAGTGATGTATCAACTGTACTGTACCTTATATATGTCGCAGGCATCTGGTTTAATCTCCTGTTTGATTGAACCGCTAGCCCGTTCATTGGATGACGCTATTCAGTTGTATGACTAGGCCGAACGTTGAATGTACAAGCGTCACAAAACGTCCAACTAGTTAGCGGACTTAAAATCAGTCAGGTGGTGAATAAAACAAATATGGCGTCTAACAGCGAACAGCTGACACAAAAAGCACTTGTATTGTTATTTTTTGCAAATAAATTAGCTTTAAAGTGCGTTACTTATGTTAAAATTGTGTGACAACATGGATTTACCTATTAATACACCGTCGGCGGATAGTTTCAAAGAAAAAAATGTGCTAAAAATGGATAATTATGAACAACAAAATTAAGGTACGTTTATTGTTATTGTTTAGTTAATTTGTGAGATGAGAGCTTTGTAAAATAGTCTTTTTGTTGACTCTTGTCTGGTCATGTTCATCCTAACCAGACATTACAAAGTTGCTATACTATATCCCATTTAACGACTTCGCTGAATAACGTTCAGTCAAGACGTTGGACGTTACAGTCAACCACTTGACGAGTTGTTCTTTAGTCATTCAACTGAGTAGCGTCATCCAATGAACGGGCTAGCGGTTCAATCAAACAGGAGATTAAACCAGATGCCTGCGACATATATAATATGTACATATGTCTTATGTAGGCAGACAATGACTGATAACTGATCTGACTTATCCCCTTACCACAATGAGCTCCAGTTCTTCTAGTGCCTTTCTTTATACTCCTCTGTATTCATTGCCAAGTGCAATAAGTGTTCTACACTGGCCACTCCCGTCCATTCTCTTATGTTGCACATATCTTATGTCTTATGCCACATATTCCTCTTTCTGCCTAGTTCTAGTTCTCTGTTTGTCACCGACTTATCATTTATGTTATGTATGAGGCTAGTCTTCGCATGCAAGCTCCTCCATACTGTTGCTAATTTCCATTAAAAATCATCAAGATTTTTTTTACACTTACAGGTTACGAGAATTCAGAGATAGTATCACTAGACACACTAAAGCCGTCGCTCGGCAAGCGGGAGCGCGCGCAGCAGATACAAGAGGCTCTGAGTGCTAACGATGAGCTGTTGGAGGGCGAAGACAAGCCTAAAGTGGAACAGATGGAGTGCGACAGCAACCGCGCCAACAGCGCTTCTAGTACAGGTATACTGCATTCATTCTTACTTGGCACAAAAGGTAAACAATATTAGTGTGTCTGGTTAACTGGTGGAAATGGTTTCTATGTATTTGTATGGACGCGTTGTCGAACTTCATGTTGCTAGCCGCAAAATGAATCCCATAAAAATACATAAAAACCAATAGTGACGTTGCGTCACGTTATCTTCTCCGAAATCATGTGGTCCGCCGCCAAATGTCAACTTTGTTATATCAGAATTATTACAAAAATAGTCGTTTTACTTTATCTTTCTATTTTTCAGACCGATCTCACAATAGAAAAAAGAAGTCTCCTAAAAAGAAAGACAACCGGAAGCAGGGGAATCTGCCATTTCCTTTCATCCCAAACTTGAGTGTAAGTAAATAAAATAACTATATCCCCATTTGCCTTAGTATCAGTCGAGAACAGCTGGTCAAATTTTCGCACAATCTTTTTTACGCAAGCGTACATTTGTACTCACGTGATGGGTCGCGAGCGCGAGCCGTATCACCGTTTTTGAAAGAGTACAATGAACTTAGGGTACACATCTACAATTTAGATGTGCAGGTTTCCTCAAAATGTTTTCCTTCACCGTAAGAGCGATGGTATACATTCTACTTAAATTCTAATGAACTTATTTCTATCTACATGTCAGCGCTACAGGTCAACGTACATATAAGCCAAAGTAAAGGGATCGTCTCGCCGCGAACTCACGAACGCCTGGTAACCGAAAAAAAGGCGATCCCTTAACGTTACGCTTAGGTATACATGCTGAGACCCTATCACAAACCCCGGTTAACCTTACAGATGCCTCTCCCGGATATGGAAATGGACATGCCATTTCCGCCGCCCCCCGTGACCCTCCCTGGAGACAAGCCTCTGTCGGAGCGAAGCGCCGTGCACTCCATGCTGCTGAGCTGGTACATGAGCGGCTATTACACGGGAATGTATCACGCGATGACGAAGTAAGTGTATATTTCTATACTGCATTCGTTCTTACTTGGCACAAAAGGTAAAGAGCAATTTTGCAATGACACCATTTAGGTATACTTATTAGGTTTAGTTTATAATATTTTCATTAAGAAGACAAACAAAGATTGTTTATCTTTTGTGCTAAGTATAATTCGTTTACTGATGGAAATGGGAGACTACCTAATAAATACCTAATAATTTAGTGGATTTATTTATATGTATTTCGTCGTACATTGATAGAATATGCCTATATTGCCTATGCCGCTATCTTATGTGTAAACTTTTCTAGTCAAAGTTTCAATTAATTTTGTTTCTTACAGGGCAAAGGAGTCAAACCGTAGCGACTGAAAGACTGGATAGTTGGTTAGTTAATTTCAGATTTATACTATGTTTTTTTCTTACAAGTGTTGTGAAAAACGCCTTTCTATCACGAAATGTCCAGTATTGGTAAAATTTGGGAGGCAAAGACAATAAAACAACGATTACTTTGTTTTTTTTTTATTAAGTCTCATAAAACATGAACTTACAATAAAAATAGAAATGCTGTTATCTGTTAAAATATAAATAAATTATGCCTCCTGATTTCTCTGTAAAATATCTATGTACAAAATATACATTTTGTTGTTCGAATTGTAAAACGGACGATTTGGTGGGCTTTTTAAAAGTTAGACCTAATTTAAGTACATGTATACTTTTAACATTCAAGCATATTTTTATATAAAAAGGTAAAACTTTACAAATAAAGGAAAATTTTAAAATCATTAAGTATTTTTGTTATTGACAAAAATTTTACTTTCTTAAATTTGTGACTGCAAACATGAAAATACAGAACGTATTTTAAGTAGGTATAATGTGGGTTGATAGAAATATGTCTGAATCTAGAGATTTATGGTATCAATAGGATGATAATATCGGACAGTGATTGGGCTGTTCGTTTTTTATAGTAACTACGGGTGAAATACGGGTAAAAAGTTGTCAGAAACATTGAAGCCAAAATAGTCGGTCGATAAAATTCCATCCATGGACTATACATATTAAATTCAATAATGTTGCCATTTAGTTTTATGCCGAATATTCGCTTACAGAACGTCAGACAGTCACCCATAGGTATTCTATTGTAATATGATATATGACAAACATCGGGAATAGAGTTAAGATTCCATTAATTTACTAACAAAATATGAATCATAGCTATCTACTTAAAACGAGAAACACTAACAAACATGGCAATAAATCTCTTCAGGTCAAATTATTAGTTAACTAAACGCATACAATATTTACAAATCCACCATACGGTAAAGGTACATAATAATAAATTAAAATTTATGTTGGGGTCGACAAGAAAAGGCTAGCGAACGCTACATTATAACCATTTCAAATGGATCTACATCTACAATTAAAAATGCGATGAGAGGAATGTAAATTCTATCGGTTTTCTTTGTGTAGCAAAAATGTTATGTAGACATTTTTGATAACTTGGTGTCACTATTTCGAAATTTTCGAGATCCGGCGCTTCGATTCCCGTTGATAACTTTGCATCAGTATGGTACTCTTCAGAGTCCCAGCCCCAGCACCCCGAATCGAGTCGCATCTCCCCTCACATTCACATTGACACGTGACGGCTGAGACCATCTGTAGTGTTGGGGCCACTACATTCTTTCGAGATCCTGCACTCCTGATGTCACTTGTACTCTTCAGCGCCTGGCCCCCTGATTCACGTCGATTCCCTCCCCTCATTCACGTCGACCAGCGTGCTCAGTTGTAAACTTGGTGAAGTGACACTATAATTTTCAGCGCCCCGATTCAGGTAGCTCATGTGATGTCATGATCATGTCGATGTGAGCTGAGCCAGGTCAAACCATTGCATCGTACTGTGTTGATAACTTGCTCCTCAACGCCCCTGCTTCCCGATTCACGTCGCATCTCCCCTCACATCGACACGAAACAGCTCAGCTGTGTTATCAACTTCTTTATCAATCCCCTGCGTCCTTCGATTTTCCTCACATCGTCACCACACAGCTCAGACCAGCGTGCTGAGTTCGTGCGTGTCGTGGCTGAGGTCCACGGTGGCGGGCGGCACGCCCGGCGTGGCCGCGCCCTCGCCCGGCGGCGTGCTTGTGGGAGGCCTGCGGGGGACAGGGTTAGAGTTTATGAAAACGTAGGGAATCATTATACGGGGTGTTGCAAACGTGGTGTACTTATAGAAGTTAGAATAACTCTGGGGGACATGCTAAATATATTTTGATCTACGACTTTTAAAATTGGAGAAAAAATATACTTCTTCTTAGAAACTTTGGAGGTCACGTTAGTTTATTACTTCTATGAGGTCATTGGAATTTTTAATAAGGATACGTTCATTTTGACACATATTTCACTAATAAACAACAATTAAGATGTATGACAAAGGTCTGCCTAACACAACTCGTATCTTGTAGTGGTATCTATTCGCCGCATACACAATCGCATTCCAAGACAAACGGGGAAGTCCAAGCGTAAGTATCCCTAACCCAAAAAGGTTGCACAGTGCACACTAAAAAGGTCAGAGACATTCAACACTCACCTAATAATATAAGGACCTCCTTGCTGCAACAGCGTAATAGGATGCGTGTACGGCCCACTCGTCATACTGTGGAAGCTCAGATTCGCCCCAGTGTTGTTCAAATGCCCGTTGCCCAATAACACTCCATTGGACGTGTTTAAATTTGGTGATGTAGCATTCGTTGCGTTCAAATCGTGGTTTCTGAACGCTTTGACTAAGTTCGTCTTTTCTTTTTGCCACACAAAGACGTTGTGTACCATTGCGCAGCCGCAGAAGACGATTCCAACTCCGATGAACACGGAGGTTACGATCGCAGGCGTCGAATGGAACTGGATAAAGGTGTACAGGATTATGCCTGGAAAGTGGAGAAGGGAAACGGTTATTTATTTGTTAGATCGATAGATTTGCCAACATACAAAGCATGTTTGATTATTTGCACGAAAGGAGCCGAATGACGTATCAACTGTACTTGGTATTATACGTCCGGTGCACCCTGGCCAGTCATGATTCGGCTTTATGAAAAGGTGAATAAAGTGAAAGATCTCAAAAAACAAATTTAAGTTTTGATAAATTTAACTTTAAGTTCATGCTTAAGTATCGCTCCCAATAATACCTAACATAAAATATTATACTTACTTACGTTTATCTCAATGACCAAAAAATTATAAATTATTGACTGACCTGTTAAAAACACCGGTATTGATATGAAGAAGCCTCCTACAGCACATACTCGGGTTATTGCTGACTTTTCCAAGTATTTATTTGTTCTGAAATAAAAGAAAAAAACCTATTAGAGATACCCATTTGCAATAAAACTTAAACTTCCCTTTCAGTAAGTAAGTAAAAAATATGAGACCGTTGAAACCTTGAAATTAATGAACACCTTCACATACGAATCAGAAGTCATAAAACTATTTATGTAGGTTATAATAATAATTTACTACTTATTATAATATTTAATGAAAGGCCACAGGTGTCTGAAAAAGCATTAATTAAATAGAACGGAACTATATAAGAACCTAGAGGTCCCAAGCCTAGAATAGGATTTTTTGCTATGGTATTTAATTTTAATAGTTTCCCTGCTAATCCCTATTAAACATTTACTGAGGACATGTAAAATCAATTTGTAATATCCTGCCGACAATATTAAACAAATTAGCGCCTCTAGCGTATAAATTAGTAAACTTTTTGAATTCTTTTCTGGGTTATTAAACATGTATTTTTTTATATTACCATGTAGGACCTACAAGCCTGTAATAAGAATGCTGTTTTGTTAGTAAATTGGTAGATTGATTAGTTGTTACGTGCAAATTTTTAAGAAAGTTTGCAGTTCATTAAAATAGAACATGATTCTATTAGCATACACATCATAAAAGGCTTTCACAGATTGTTCATACCTCATGTTAATCAAGTCTCTCTATAAACTTTCATTGCATTTTTTTCAGACTATGTATTATTCTAGATAGAAATAGGTACAGTCGAGGGTAAAGAAATCTGACCCCTCTCCATAGTACTTATTAGTAGTAATATGGTCAAGGGTTACTTAGTTACGTCTCTTTGCACCAGACTGTATCTAAGTAGTAAGCATGTACTGTATCTTTTGCCCACTGAATGCAATTATTTTTTTACTTTTATTCCCGAAATAATAAGAATCAGATTTGATGTGCGACCAAAAACACATTAAAACTTCAAAACAGAAGTCAACAGACCAAATAATTATTTAATCGATACAAACACAACTCGATTCGTAATCGAAACTCGTTCTCGATCGCGGAATCGACGTAACGGATCCTACACCTGTTCGTCAGGTATTTTTATAACCCGGCCAAGTTCAAAAGTGTGAAACCTTGAAGTGACCGGTAATAAATCTAGTGTTTTGAAATTAGTAGAGTTTTGTGAAAAAAACTTTATATGTCAGTGACTCTTATCTTTCCACAAATTAAAAGAGAATTTGTGGAGCTTATATTAATTATAACGATCGTAAATCGTTTTATTTACGTTCTTGGTTTAAATTCAAATGATTACAACTCTTAAAAAATCTTAAAAGCAATGTTTTGATTATCTAGGTGATACCTATATGTAGACAGGAGCTGTAAGTATACTAAATACTTGCTATCTATGCTATTTGCTCTAAAGAACTATGGATCACCTAGCTTTACACCTACATGCCTCTAGTTTAAAGTTATTCAAAGCCAAAGGAGTATCTTCCATCGTATGTACTTACATCTTCAACACTACTTCACTACTATTAGCTATTAGTGACTATTTCGTGATAACAGAATGTAATAATTAACTATATGACTATGACTATTAACTACAATGAAGCAGTTCCAATAATATATTTTTTTACAAACCACCTGTCATAATCGGCCAATGCGTATAAAAATGTCAAATGCTGAGTTTTGATGACGAGCCATGCAATCGGTACATTTAATACAACGACATAAAATCGTGGTTTGAGCAGCAGCGTTCCGTTTCCACGTATTTCGTTGTATTCCACCCCATTCAGTGGACCGTGGAAGACCGTTACGGGTGCAATTGCAACGGACCCCGCATTATTTGTGTCAATCGCATCTGGTGGGCCACTTCGGCTTTCGAATGCAGTTTGGAAGGAAACTGCCATGCTATTTCCACCTTTAGAGCCACTTGCACAAACATATTGCTTCTTAAATCGAAATTTGACACTAAATCTAGATTTAATATGTTTTTGCAAGTGGCCCTTAATGCCTTAAACATTTACAGGGTGATGCCAATATTACTTACGTTGAAGTCACATACTTTGCATTGTATAAAGATATGTCTCCATCCAAATGTCCTGCATAGAATGAGAGATTTATTGTGATATGATGAAGATGATAAAATCAAGGATTTCTGGAAATCCAGTTTTGTACAAAGGGAACTAAAATAAATTCATTTTTTTTATTGTTGGACTGGAGGTGGTTAGTATTGGTCGTGGAGAACAAGTTCTTATTCTTAGCTAAGGCCTACACAAGTCTACTTCCTTATTTTTTGTTCTCAGTGTTAGCCTAACGAAAAAATACTGTAAGTTTTAAGTGATTTCTGATTCAAATAACTTTCGCATTTAGAAATTGGTAAACTACCGATTTTTGCTCTCTTACGCAGGTCTCAGTCTAAAGAAGTAGAGTTATTAAGTAGAGTAAACACTGATTTGTAGAGTGGTAGTTTTCACGTTTATTCACATCTCATTTTTGTCTAATGTTTTTTTATATAAAAAATAACCATACCCATTCTGCCTCTCATGAAACAACATTAAATACAGATTATACACTGTGCAGCCAGGATAAGATAACGATATCAGTTGGTAGCCGGCGCCCTAGCTAGCGCGGAGTGGAATCTTTGCCGCCATTTTTTAGATTTGTCAGCTGAGAGACCGGTTCCTTTCTACCGACACAACACACGGCATGGATTCCAACAGGTAAGTGCATATACAACACTCCTCTCGCAGCTACGGCTATCGTACATTCCTCACTTATTTAGGCTTTTATTGTGTGTGTATGTGTATAGTAGACTGCTAATGCAAACTCGGTGTAAACAGTATGGCGCAAATGTGTGGCGTATATTGTAATGTTTGTTTTGAGCGTGAAATGTGTCGTTCTGAAATGAGATTTAGTTTTTTCTTATCGCGCTGCATTTTCTTATCTGACCTAATAAAGAGTTGCAACATTATGAACGCAGACATATTTTTTTCTTATTCATTTCGTGCAAAAAGAATCTAATCGCCGGCAGATCTTCAGCACCCGTTTAGGTCGGTAATTGTTTGGCATTCCTCGGAGATGAGCTCAGCCATACAGCCTTAACATTGGGAATCCGTTACAAATGAGTTTTGGAAACACGTTACGAGTTACGCCACACATCGCGAGGGCTTGGAGGGTTACTCTACACTGCAGAAAAACAAACGAACGAGAGACGTCGTGCAATCTGCACGTTTAACAACGAGATAGAGTCGTGGCTCGCGCAGTAGCTCCGAAAGTTAGTTTTTCGTTATATAGAGTGACCCCCCTGTTACCTGCCGATGAAGTCAAGAGTGAAGTCAAGGCCGCAGCCCGCAGTGGTATGCAAGCGGGATGAAAGATGGCCGGTTTTTTCGTCTGCCCAGTTTAGCTTTACATTAGGGAAAGTTAGAGAGCCTTCGGATACCGCCTTCCGCCCCTGCCCCGGACTGTTCCACTAAGAAATATTTAAAAAGTACGTAGGTACTTAAGTACATCTTATATTAATTACTGAACGCAAATTTCGTATTTAGTAAGACATTTTTTGTAATGTTTTTGCAAGATATTATAGTGCAACAATAAGTAGGTAGGTACTATAACGAATCTGAATTTGTAACATACCTAATAATTTAACTAATTAATTGGACTGCGAAACATTGAAATGTTAACAAACTCACATGATTTAATTTTAAGTATTCTGCATTTTGTATTCTAACTTAGTTCTCAACGATAAACCCATCTAGATGCGTTATCTGAAGTGCGTCTAATATTTACAAACGTAGGTGTAATTATATTCAATGTCCTGACGTATTGCTCGTAGTGTATTGTTTTAAAGACCTTGTTACGTTTCCCAGCAATAAATTAAGTTGCTGCTTCGAAAAACTAGAACAAGGAACTCTACATTACAATATATTTACCTGCCTGCATATTTATAATGTATATATACTAACGTACAATCTGAGCCAAAGAAATCTGACCACTCTCAGAGTGAAAATGCTACCGAATCGCCTGGGCGGACTGCGGGGCTATTTTCTATCTCGTTGATAACTCTCTTCACCGTGATCTTACTGTCAAAAAGCAAATTTTGACACTATTCGTATTGTGTATGTTCGGTTGGGGTGGAATAATGACGTCATAGTTGGTATGGGCTTCAATACCCACCGGCCGCCATCTTGTTAAAATTTTGTATGCGAATATTTTATCGAAACCCGAGATTGGTATTTTGTATCGGATAGTTGGAATCATAAGTACTAATTTGGGTTGGCCAACCGTCTTGTCTTGGGCAACTAGTAAATAGTAGCTTTTAAACCATAGAGTCACCATAGAATGTAGAAAATAACGTTTTTTTTTTAATTGTGACGCTGAAGTATGGCTGAAGTCTTCTTGTGATCTTGAACAAAATAATATTTCTTTGATGTTTGTTTTGTGAATCTTGCAAATTTTTGGTCTTCCATAATTAGTAAATAGTAAGTAATTAGTTAGAAGGAAATTATTTCAGTAGGTATTTGTTTTTTTTTAGTAAGTATAGGTACCTAACTGTTGTTTTAAAATTGGTTTCAGGGGACTCTGGTTATGCTATACGGCCATGGATGTTAACACCTATCCTCAATGCAGCTGTAGGATCCCCAGAAGAACACTACACTGATCTACACTGCCGCGCCGTGTCAGAAATTCTGTGGAGCGGTGCATTGGGGCCCTTAAAACGCTGGAGATGTTTGCTGGCACACCGTGTGCTTCACTATGAGCCCACCAAAGCTGCGAAAATAGTAAATGACTGCTGTGTACTACACAATATAGCAAATGCACACAATATACCAGTGACGACAACTTGCCTGCTGCTGGTGACATTCGGGTGCAGCATATTGGTAACGTGGCTTATGGTGCTGCTGATGCAGATGCAGAGCGCATGAGGGCCAACCTTGTCCAGAGGCTGTGAATTTCAAGGAACTAAAATAACCTAGTAGTATAATTTAGTAATAAAAAACACTATTTATATTAATGGCTTTTATTTTTTATTTTAAATCACATAACTTCCTTTCACATTTTGCTTCTACCAGTCTTACTATAATCATTATTAAAATATTTTTTGTATTTTTTCTACTTTAACCTTTAAGTTATGATTGCACATTGCCACTTTACATGTGAATGTCCGTCAGAATTTTTGACCAGTTTTTGTAACTCCAGACCCAATTGAATATAATTCATATAATTGTAATGCTGCACTGTCCTATAGCCGACGTGCTGATTGTATGCCTAGTGGGCCGGGAGGGTACCGGCCAACAGCAATCTCTTTATGTCTTTCAACGAACTCCAACAAAATGTCCATTTGTCGATCTGAGACTTTTCTTAAAGGCGCCATCCTGGAAATAAAATACAATATTAATGTCCTATTCAATCTTTTTTCTTGGCACATGATATGCCTCACAAAAATATTACTAACAAGCACAACCTGCACAAATGTGAAGATTATTTCATGGCTCAGTGATCAATCTACTTTTAATAACTGATTTCCCAGTACCAAGTGTTAGATCTCAATCATCGACTTATATTACTAGCGTATCGTACTAGAAATCATTGATCTCAATGCTTTTATTAAGTACAATAAATGTTCATTTTTCACGACTTTGTAAAAAATTCCCATATTTCGTTCTGTGTATGACTAAGTTTAAAATTTTAATAGTAATACGTTAATTATGTACTTACCTTAGATATAATGAACAATTAAAACCCAGGAGTCAGGTAATTATAAAAAACACACACACCAAAATCAATCTCTGTTTTGGATGGTTCGTTGCAGTTTGTTTTGACAATCATTTGACAATAGCTTCCAGTATCGCCATTTTTCTAAATAATGCGGCAAATTAAAGATTTGATAAATGCAGTAGTCGTAGTTTTAAGTGAAATGAAGTTTTCATTTAGTCGGCTAACCAAATCACAGAATATTTTCACAAAAATTTTGCAACCTCTAGTGTATCGATAAATCTCATACCCACTATTCGTTTAGTGATCATGACCGAGATAGCCGATGCCAAAAGATGGTCAGAAACCCATCATAGATTTATACGGTTGGAAATCGCGAGTCCATGACACCCGAGATAGAAAATCACCCAGCTGATCAATATACAATACAATATCTGAATTAAAATAAAATTCACCATCCCTCCCTTCTACATTCAGCCAGAGAAGTTTTGTAGTTTATCGTATTAAAAAACCTTTAAAAGTGGACCTAAAGAGTACTAAAATAGCTATACCTGTTCCCTCAAATATGGATGTAACCTAGATACAACAGCACATATAACTTGTTAGTGAATCTACCTCACACTCTCTTAAAGCTACCACTACCAAACCCAATCTTAACCCTCAATGCAAGTAAAACATAACTTAACAAAACACCGTACAAAAGTCCAATTTCGCCCAACAGTAGTCTGTTTAGATAATAAATATTTTCTTCGAATAAGGTAACACAAGATAAGTGGTCTATTCAGCCATTTAAATGGTTAAACTAAATTCCGTGCTACCTGCAATCTTGCTAACGGTATAGTAACTCAAGGGCATTCTGCTGTGCAGTGTGAATCGTGTGTAGAGTCCTATTTCGCCAGCATAAAAATTAGGAAGTACCTAAAGAAAATATTCTAGTTTTAGTAAATTAAATTTAAACACGATTTTGGAGACGGCATTGCATTAAAAATTAAGAAAAATTATTAAAAAGGACGTCTCTCAGGAATCGCGAATAATATTCCCCAATTTTAGCGATTGAAATTGTGTTGATTATAAGTAATCATAATTTTCCAGTGTTTGTGTTCTTCCAATATGTTTTTTTTCTTTGAAAACTCCTTCGCAAATCCGTAATCTCATTAGCAATAAGTAGTACTTATTGATGTAATTAAGCAGAACCAAGTAAAGGGTCTGCACGAGCGTAAGTAAGTTCCACAAACACGCATTTGTACGATTTCATCGACATCTTGGCAACCCACTTCCAATAATACCCCAACCACAAGGCAACCGTCCCATTTCACGAGATCTTTATTGTTTATGGATACATGGACTATTTTCCAATGGGCGGAGTGATTATGGAACTTTGCAATTCGTGGTCAGTCGTAGGTATCACTTTTCTTTCTTCCTGGAGTCTTAGGAAATGCGGTGTCAGCCCGCTTTCAGTTTTATGTTGAACTTTGATGGTTTCTTTTATGAATGTTGTTGTCTTCATGATTACTTTTTTTACGCATTGCACTTACGATTTACGATGCCCTTTTACCCGTTGAACTCATGATAACTCTAACCCGTAGCAGAGCTGATATTGGCTGATGGTTGGGAATTGGGCAATAATTCGACGAATTTCAAAAATTGACGCGGGTTTTCTAATTATGACCGTGTGTTGTTTTGCATAAGTCATGCCACAAATTACAATAGTGATTTATCATTCTAATTTCTAAGATACTCCTAGTGCTTCTTAATCATAATCAGCGTCACATTTGCAGCTTTCAAAGCGATCAATCTTCAGTGTTGCTTGATGACGGAAGTCTACTGGAATATGGTGAATGGTGTCTCGCCCATAAATCGTTAAAGGTACGGTTTTTATGGTCATCACAGGCACACCGTAATGTGTTACCTTCAATGATTTCCACTAACACCTCCTGTCGAGTGCCGCCTAATAACTTTTTACTCCAAGGTTTATATCATGGCCTTGATAAACAAAGAACTGTTCAGCGTAGATACTACAAAAAACATTAAAATATCATCCAAAAGCAGCAGAGATTTCCTAATATGTTGAAATACGGAGTGGTCCAAGGTCAAAGCGTGGGCATCTGAGTCCAAGCCACGTGGGAGACCAGATATGGCCAGAGGTCCACGAATGGGCTTTTTCTTATTGATCATAAATATCATGATCAATAATAAATAATAAATTAATAATTAGTCTTATAGAATTTTCAGAAATAAAGGAAGGAAGTATATATTCTTAAAATATCATTTTAAGGGCGCCTAATTACTAAAAACAATACCAAGTGTTCGCATAATTAAAGAAAACCGACGGCAGTGGTGTGAAAAAAACCACAGAAAGCCCAGCGTTTAATCGTGATGCAGGTGATCAATTAGGAATTTTCCTCGCTACCGTACGTGGTCTCTTGGTCATTGGAACTCTGTCTTCGTAGGCCGTAGCTTAGCAGTAAAATAGTTTAACGTTTCATTCAAAATTCGAGATACCGCCTACGTAAAACAATCAAACTAATTTCTAACAAAACGAAGTGTATCTATTATACTAATGTAAACAATATTATGTAGTTAACTATGTTCAATCATACTTTAAATAGATACTTAAATAAATGTTTGTAATTTTCACGGAAAACAGCTGCTGGACCAACTTTGATCAAATTTGGCATGTAAGCTGACGGAATCCCTACGGAAAACAAGGATCTATATGGATCTATCGTAAAGACTTTCGAAGTTTGCTAAATTAAAACCAAGTCTACGAATGGGTACTTTCACTGTATCTCCACCAACCATAACGCAGATCCAGTTCTAGGCTTCATCCTGGATGCATTACACATTGAGAGTAAGCAGAGCGGAACACAGAGTAGTATACGGAACCTCGGGGACAATGGCGGGATCTGGAGCCGTCACGCGCCCGCTAATCTGTGGTGTCATCTGTCAACAAGCCATGATGACCCTGTGGATGAAGCCGTGCGATTCGAGCGAAATAAGGCTTCACGGATAAAGAGTTGGAAATTAATTGGTTTCCGAACGGTTTCTATGGACGCTTTCTTGCTTGACTTTCTTCTGATATTTTCCGCGATTGTAATAAATATGGTACTTACCAATTTTTAGACAGTTACCTTTTTGTTAAAGTCTATCCATACCGGAGAAACCGTTTTTCATTCGATGGTTCCTACCAAGAAAAGCTGACATTACAAATTCTTCTCCAGAACATCTTCTAATAGCGGTTACCACATGCTCAAAGCTCCTCAGCTCAGTCGCATAGTTTCAAAGACCGTGTCGGCTAGAAGCCGTTTAAAAACCAACATTGTTTCTTATGATTACACGCTTATGGGCACGCGCATTTTTAATACAAGTTGTAGTGAATGAGCTCATTAACAAAAAACATAACGTGGCTCATGTATTTAATAAGCAAAAAAAGGCAATAATCTTGAATTAAATCCACTGGAAAATCATCATCACGCAATTGATCATGTGGGGATGAATCATCACACATGATGAACATAATTTGATTCACCAGAAAGAAACCTGTGCGTGCACTAAATCCATGATTATAATTGCAAAATTGGGAGGAAACGAAACTCGCAAAAATTCCTACGCGCACCGTGGGAGATCATCTAAGCCCTTCTGGAGGAATTTAATAATAATTTGGTATTTACGTACCTATTAATTGTTTTAGGAAACTAAACCGCTGAGGATATTTATAAACTGAAATCCGTAACTGTCGTCTTAATGAAGGAAGCGGCGATGAAAACATCTTCCGTTGGGCATAAAGACGTAGAACGCAGACTAGTAAAAAAATTTTATCTTCTCTTCGCAATAATTAGTTAGGTATTATCACAATATTATCATAAAAATATATGTTTCCATTTATATATAGGTATTCAATTATAAAATTAAAATCTCTGTAAACCAAACTATAGCAGGAAACCGATGATTCGAAATTTCGAGAGTCACTAATAAATGACTCATTATGAATGAATGGATCGATTATAAATACTAACCACACTACGAGCAGTATACTGACAAATCCCAGACCTCAACAAGAGGAGCGACCGGAAATAATCGAGATACTTCGCTCGCGTGACCTTCCCAAGGACCATCCTTGGTGTTCCTTTTTTATTTGTCTTTGTAAAAATGTGTTGTCGGCTTGCTGTACCAGTTGGAGACTTTGCCAGTGAATTTAAATTTATAGTTACAAAATCAGATAATCTATATTTCAGTATTTATACAGAATACCTACAAATATTATGCGTTAACAATTTAGGTAAGTAATTTTAATTCTGGAAAGTAGCAATTACACGATAAAGTCTCTCTACATAAGCTTTCCCGACAGTGTTGTCGAAAAGAATGCCTTGAAACATATAAAAGTTAACATTAATGAAATAACTGGCAAAACTGAAAGGACTTCGTGAATTCAACCGGAGAAAGTAGCAATATCCGAGATAAGGCGGCTTTTTAATACACTTTATGCTTCAGAAAGGTACAAACGACTTTGATTACAATTTAATGATTTTGAAACTGTATAAAATGTCAACGATTTCTGCTTCAAGTAAAGAACTCTGCAGGGAGGCCTAAGAGTGTCCATCGTGACCACGACAACGATATTCCGATAATACGTTATTATAAACTAATTGGACAATCTAAACTTCATGAATTATACGCTCAAACTAACACAGTAAACAAAAAGCAATTAATGTAAATAGATACAACAGATAAACATGTAACAGTCAGCGCAGCAATTGACGAAAAAATCATCAATGGAAACATCAAATCACATATGAAGACGTTACGCAACGCGTCAAAAGAGCCTTTCAAACAATGAAATAAGACAAACACAGCCGAAAACGTCGTGGTGAATTTACATGAGAATGGAGACGCGGCGGGCGAGCGAGCAAAGAGATCGAGCCGGGAACCGGTCCTGAGATATTTGCCGTCGAGGCGACCTCGTGAGTATACACAGTTCATTCAATATCCACACAGCAGACCAAGTGCGTATAGGCACTAATGTAACATTCGATACCCCGGCCCGCACCTTGGCAAATTTTGCTATCTATTTTTTTAGCAAGTCCGTGGCTTGTTCGTTACTTCAATTTAACGGTTGGGCTGAAAAAAGAACGGTTGGGCTTTGGTTTTGTAGGAATGTTTTTGAAGCGATTCAAATCTATTGATCAGAGCTTTACATTCTTGTATTCATTGCATCTCACATACTCATTTCTTTACAAAACGCAAAGTTAGGACTTCCTTAGTTGCGGTAAAAAATGTGTGGACAGGTTTGTTTCTCACGCGCCGCACCAGCTAAGGGAGAGGAGATCTTTTATTTATCGATCAACAAAAGATTATGTTTATTCGTAAACTTTCTCGTGAGAAGGATGTAGGTCTGAACCTACACGCCTTTATAGGAATTCAAAAAGAAATATCTTTTTGGATCACTTTTAGAAAACGGTAAACCAAATAATGCATTCATTCCGTAATAAGTTCCCATAAACTACAGTTGATCAAGAAGTCTCCCATGTTGGGACAATCGACCGCAAAAGATCTACACTAGAACAGTTTCGCGAACGTAAATCCTATGGTAGAGGAGATAAAGTTCATAATAAAAGTGCTAACAATGATAACAAACCTGATTTGTGGCAAAAGGCTTTTCCCATTCCCAGTAGAGGTGATGGTTACAAACGATTTTGTTGAAATCCAAGGTTAATTATAAGGTATGTGCAATGTATCTTGTGAAGGTGTAGTCATTAGAGTTAAATTATAATACAACCATAGAGCTAGTGATATGTGTAAAATTGGTAATAAGGTCTAATTTGAACTATCGATCTAGAAATGTGGAGGTAAGTAATTTATTTAAAAAAATGACAGTCTTTTATAAAAGCGCAAAAGAAGCAAAAGCCTTTTCATTCTTGTCTATACGAACCAAAACGCGATGGTCCATATTTTTATCTCATCTAAAAACGGTGGGATATACAACTACAGAAACTGCAATCCAAGTGGAGTAATGATTCAATATTCATTATATACACAAATATACTGTATTATGTTCAAGTGTACAACCTACAGAACAATTAGTTCTTCCACGTTAAAATATAATATTGGCTATGCCAGTAACTAACTTACACCTGTACACAGTTCACACGTTTATAAATTAAAGTAAAAAACCCGATTAGTATTCACATCCACATTTGTTTATACTATAAAAAGCTTATTTTTATGTACATCACACCTAGGGTTTCTGATTTCTCGACCTGTTTTCGTTCTCGAGCTTCGAGAATTCTCGAGCCCAAATTCTCGAGTCTTCTCGAGTCTCGAGCCTTTCTAAGAAAACCCTTAGAAAAAAGCCTTAATTAAAAAAAAAAACACAGAATCTCCTTTTTTTACTTTGTCAACTTAATCACAAAGAAAATGTTCTACTAATACCTACTCATAATTAGCTGTCTAGCTAGCAACTAATTACTAGAACAAGGTGGGCGGAAAGTAATCACCCTATTGGAAGTTGCTCTCATTTGTGCAAATGGCCGCCAATTTCAAATCAGTTTTGATTTTGGTGGACTATACAAATGCAGAATACAAGTTCAGAAGCCGTGGAGTGATATACTCTCCAAGAACGCGGAATAATTGTGTTTATTCAGTTTCCGATCGCCTTTTTTTTCGTTTTATCTGTCATTTTTCCCTGCTATATAGCCCGATTTAACCATTTCAGTCAGCTTTTCCGGGGTTTTTTGAAGTCTCATGTTTATGTGAATAAGCCCGTGTCTCTGGAAGCCCATAAGGACGACATTTGACACGAGTGCGAGAATCTCTCGTCCAAAGTTTTCGCACTTCAGCGACATGAGAAATGTCATAAAACGAGCCCGTATGGCAATCAATTGTGACGGCGTCCATTTGGCCGATATCATCTTCTCGACTTAACCAATAAAATTGTAAAGGTTCAAATAAACGTAATCAAAAAACAGAATCGACGTTATTTATTTAGAAAAAAATTAGAGCCAAACAACATCGGATGACTTCTTTTGGTCCACCTGAACTAAGAAACAGTACATAACTATTACTACGTTATCTTTTAATCATTCAATGGTATTATCAGTACAGCACTAGCTTAAAAAATGGAGATGAAACATAATAAATCATAATATACGCGCATGGTATGCGTGTGTGTTGTTAAGCGGCGCAGGAAAATTCTAATTTATTGTTCTTAATTTTTATCTGAAGGCTCGAGAAATTCTCGAATCTTCAGTTTTTTTTCTCGTCTCGAACCAAGCCGAATTTCTCGAATCTTCTCGAGCTCGAGAATTCTCGAGCAGAAACCCTAATCACACCTTGCTCACTATGATGCAACGACCTTTAAATTGTCTCGACGCTAATTCTATTATTGAAACTTTTTTGACCACATTTACTTTTACTTGCTGTTGCCAGGTTACCACCGATTCAATTAGATTTGGTTGAAATTGAGGTTGAAATATTGTGTTACAAAAATTAGGTACTTGATTTATTGAAATGGGGTTTAGAAGTGAGATTTTTTATTTATCTCCATTTACCTAACGCTGTAAATTTAGGTATAAGAAGTAACCCCCTTATTCATAGAGAAGTTACAATACGTTTTAACTAATAAACAGTTTTGTCCCTCTCCGACAAAGAACAATTTGTTTCTTGACAGAGAGGGACAAAACAGTTTATTAGTTAAAATGTATTGTAACTTTTCTATGAATAAGGGGGTAAGAACCAAACAACAATATTGATGATCGCGTGAGGATGTCCACATTTATAACTTTTCTGTATTGATCAAATATGAATTTTGTTCCCACAAGATTCCTGTAAACGTGTTTAAAACGAGTTTCAAGAATACATTTTACGATAACACACCTGCATCTCTACATTTATTACGAAATGTAATTTCAAACGCGTAATTTGTTTTACGTCTGAAGATGTGAGTTTTACGTACATTTTATCAAATGCTTCATCATCGTACCCTGACATAATAATATGACCATATGCAGCTTCAAATAATCTCCGTAAGGTAGAAGTGTAAGTAGGTAAGTATGTGTAGAGTTAATACATAAAAAGCGAGCGAATACCTAGGTAAGTATGTTTGTATTACCTTTGCACTAGCAGTAGGTACTAGCACTAGTGATGTCACAGTAAAACAAGCAGAAGCCTTTAGTAGGGCAAGTCTATAATGCCTAGGCGTAATTCAGTTTTACGTTCACTTACTAGTAATCCCTAAACTATGCGGCCACGATATAAATACGAGCTCATAAGTTCAGGCAAGCGACGCGGAAGCTCGAGCTAGCACCGGTTTGTGCTACAATCACTGCTCGCAAGTCGCAATACACTTGAGAGTCTCGAGACGATTCACGGAATGTACAGAGCAAACAGTCTTCCTGCCGAACCAGTTATTAAAACTGATGATGAGCTTAAAAAATATCGTGTGGAAGAATAAAGTAAATGTGACGAAGCATGGTAAGCAGACGACGAGGTCGTTGAAGAAAAACGTAATAGGCACGCTTTAGAAACGAGACGACTTCACGAAATAACGAAGAGGCAATTAGCATAGCAGTTGTATACTCATAATGAAGAAGTTGGGTAAACTAGAAGTCATTTAGTACATAATTGCAGGAATCATCAGATTATTACCTTGTTTGTATAACGGTGTAATATCTTTTAACATAGTTGTAATGAGAGCTTTTACATTTGCAATGGGCGTAGAATTGCCTATGATTTTGGCTCGTGCCAGGGCCATTATCGTGTAGAGTCAACCGTCAAGCGGCTGTTTTTTTATCGAATCATTCAGAACTAACCGCCACTCGCAACCGTTAGCACCTGCTCGATAACAAACACTCCTCGTAATAATACTAAACAAACTCGAGGACCGTAAAATACAAATATTACGAGGGTTATCGACAGCCATTCATTCAATAACCTGACAACGTTGACTAATACAGAAAGTTAAAATGTCTTTCCTGTTATCAAACTTTAAATTAGTGGGCTCTCTGCAGAGACTTGAAACTTTAATGAACCAAGTAACTACTGGCTGTACAAAAGATACAGGTATACCTACGGGATGAGAATATTGTTCATCTAACTGGTTTTAAGTAATAAACTTTAGGTTTGGTTTAGTTACGACACCGACTTGTTGCGAAGAACTAGGTACTGACTGAGAGGACGACAGTCACGAGGCAGAGGTGCTGACATTCGCCAACATCCTATCGAAGTTTAGGACCTTAACGACTTAACGATAAACATGTTACAACAAGCTTCTCTGGCTATTTTATATACTGTGATACAAGGCGCTTCTTAGGAAACTTTACCTACGTATAAAACAATAATATTTTATAGACACATAACCAGTTTTGCTCTTAACGGTTATGGCAAGGCGCGGCCTCGGCGCTGCAGCCGCAAATTGATTGATCGCATTCTCCTCGGGATGGGACGATCAATCAGGATGGTATTTCACAAGCACTCACCGTCCGTTGGGGGCCGCCGGCGAGTGCACCAGCTTCACCGCGAACAGGAACTGAATCGAACACACGAGCAAACAGCAGAGGTTCAGCGATAGCGTCAACGCGCACAGAGCTAATGTCACTTCGTACACTACGGCGAACTCGTCGGAGGCGCCGGCCGCGGGCGCCGAGATCTTGAGCAGGAACAGCAGCGCGAGCAGCGCCAGCAGCAGGCTCACGAGGCAGAGCAGCGCCAGCGACGTGAGCGCCTCCTCGGTGGCGGCGCGCGGGCTGCGGGCGCGGGGCTGCGCGCGCGCCGGCGCTCCGTGCGCCGTGCCGTTGCCCAGCTTGGGCGGCGCCGCCACGGGCGCGGGCGGCATGTGCACACTGGCGTGCGGCGCGCCGGGGCTGACGCTGGCCGACGTGCCCACCGAGTGCTTGGACGAGTCCAGCGTGGACACGTTGAGCGGCAGGTGGTGGTGCGGCCGCCGCGGCATGTTCTGGTAGCGGTGCTCGGCATCGTTCGCCGCCGGCGGCCGCTGCGCGTGCTTCAACATGGCGCGACGCTCACGCCGCGGCCGCCCATCGCGACTGGTTCCCCGGCATGCGGCCGGTCGGGCTCGGAGCGCTACAGACGATGTGGCCGCGACCACGGGCGCGACGCGACTGCCCCGCGCCGCTACCTGCCGCCGGTCGTGTCAATCAGCCGCCCGGGGTGCACACCGGCCCGCTTTGATTGCATCGGGTGTTGCGCTTGCAGACAATCACTCTTCTTATTGTTGTTTGTTGACACGAAGATCTGGTAAAGCGGCTGTGAAACACAAACATAATTGTTGTGGTTGCTCGGCTACTGGATTGTTTGTCTAATTATTTCGGTTGTTTATTTATTCCGTTTCAATAGATACCGGCGCTATTGATAGAGCAACGAAATAGTTCATTGTTTGATGTTCAAATGTTTGAAAATCGCTTTGAGATTATCCAATTAGGCTGCTAGTGCAATTTGACGCTGTTTGTAGAAATGCTATAGGTATTTTCAAATTAAAATTTCAATGAGATCAGAAGTGGGACCGGACCACCTCATCTCTAATAATAAGTAGTAATAATAAATGAGAATACGTCGCCTAAAAAAAATGTTTAAAGGTAAAGTTATTTGAAATCGGACGTGCATGACACTACAATACTTCATTCTCACTTAACAAACACTCGGTATGTAGGTAGTTGTTAACCAAAAAACCTTTCTCATACAAAAACCGGAACATTCCTTAACAGTTGAGCCGATTCATGGCCTTTACAGTTATCATCAGGACATCCATCTCTCACCATTTAAATAGCAGAGTTACAGGTTTCTCAGCTCAAACACGGACCGGCCCAGGCTGTCACGAAACTTATATTTATTATTTATTTGCTATTAACTATTTATTTGCAAATAAGGCGAGAATTACCTGAGATGTTACACAATATTACAGAGTTATTTAACGCCCAATACAACCGTTTAAGAAGGATCTAGGTCGACGTTGATTTGGGTAAGATTGACAGGATATTAAGATTCCAATTTGTATTTAAATGCCTTTTGATGAACCTAAGTAAACACATTTCACTGTATCTAACTCGGGTTGATAACAAATTAATGGATTCAATCCAACAGACGCTTATGAATATAACATGAATGTGCTGCCACCGTTAGCTCATTTCGTTCTGTGATGCTGCTGGTCCGGTATTTGTTATTTTAAAGACTTCTGCGTTCTGTCAAAAACAACTTTTTGTCAGCCAGTTTGTTTCCCGTTTCCCGGCTTCTTACGAATTCATGTGTCGTCTAAATTTCCAATGCAAAGAGTGCATTTAACTAAGTACTTCTTTACTCGGGTTATTATTAAAGTTAATGAACATTAACTAGTGTCATGACAATTATTTCTGTAATTTTGTATGATCTAGGTTCACCTTCAGAGACGCCTTCAGCACATTATAACGGGGGCCGAGCGTCTACCCTTTAAATGTCTTGTTCTATGTTCAATTCCATGTCGCTACATTAGCCTAAATGTATACAATTAGATGTTTAATAACAACACCTGATCTTTGCTCGTGCGTGAACTAAACAAGGTTAATGAGGACGGAATAAATGGAACAAATATTGTAACGAGTTTGCCATATGCCATGCCATCAGGTGGAGGGTAGTTCTACCTCCTTTGAGTAGTGTTGCTCTGTGCCTTGGACATATGCAAATAGCAACTTATTACATGTCTAGAAGACTAAATTAAAATAAATTTACAAAACGTTACAAAATTGTCAGGTACATAATAATTATCTAGTAAGCTAGCCGAATACTTATGCAATGGAGGAAAGTAATGGTGGTAAGAAAGCTCATCATGTAAGTAACACAAGTAATTAATAAATTAGGTCTATCTAACGCAATTACCCATGTCCTAACACATTCTTAAAACCTAAACCAATTAAATATTCCACATGATCCATATCACGCAACTGTACCTACTCCCATATTCCAACACAACTTAATAATAATAAGTAGGTATTAATTAAAAACCATATGATTCATGTACTTACCCAAGTGGCTTCTGCCCTGTCCTCCACCCTGCACAGTGCACATGTCCATGTCCAGGGCACGTGTGTAACACCTGGCTCGACTGCAGGTGGAAGCTGGCTACACCTTGACGGCTGCTTTGTCACGGGTGCGCGATTTTAGGGACTATGTTATATTGGTGAGATTGTAGATTAGTGTGATTTGATGTGGCGATGGCGATGTTGTATTTGTATAGGTGTGTATGGGATGTTGATGTTGAAACTGGCTAATGAGGTAAGTATAGGTAGTATTTGTAGTATTATATGAACGTCACCAGTAGGTATCTAGTGGGCTTTAAGTTTAAGTGGGTACGTAGGTACCTAAGGTTGCTCTACCATGAAGCTGAAATAGGTAGTGTACTTTCCTCCTTGCAAACCAATTACTGATTAGGGTCCCACTTTGCGTGTTGTGTTACTTTTTTATCTGTAAGAAATGGAAACTGAGTACTTAAAGAAGATAGCAATAGGGTCAGTATTTACAATTTAATTTAACTAAGTCATTTGAAAATGCACGGCAATTGTCTATCGGCTGCAGTTAAAAATAGTCCTTCAGTCCCAGATTAAAAAGAAATCAAGCAATCTTTACCTAAACTAGAATCCTGAACCATTAGTTAGTAACTGCAAATTACTACTACAGGAAATAAACCCCTATACCTACATGTATACTTATAGGAAAAGCTATCTTGGTAAGTACTTAGGTACTTAATTATCTACTATGGTATCATTACAGAAACCACCTCTATCCACATTAACTTCTGATTGCCTCTTCCTTCAAATGAACTCATACTTTATAGTTAGACTTAGTACTCCATCTATCCTGGTACTTTTATATAAACATCTACCTAACCTCATATTCTATGTTGTGATGCCATCGGCGAGTGGTCGTCGGCCGTCGGCAAAAACTGCCTCTAAGCCTGTTACATGTCACAAGATTCACCGTCAGCCTTGTCTATAAGAATGTTGATAGTCAGGTCTCGGGTTAGTGCGACCACTGGCAGTGGAGACTTTAGTTTGGTTCAGCGATATTTTTATATGAACTAGTTGGAGTGTCGGAGAGACAAATAACACCTCACTTCTACCACTGAGTTCTTATTTTCGATTACTTAGGTTAGGTGAGTAAAGTGGTAAATCAGGTTAGAAGATTTATCACTTTACTCATATGGTGCAGTGGTTGTCAATAGGTCGAACTTCAAATGGTTTCACAGTATACCTACTTTACTTAAATGCGAACAGTTTAGCTTTGTATTTCTAATGTGACCTCCCATTTGTTCGTATATTAAGTTATTATCTAAGGGTTGGTTAAATAATTAACACACTGTATGGAATTTAGCGATATTTTTTCTTTTACAATGTGAATATTTCCGCAACTGGAAATGCTAACAACCATTTAATAATAATAATAAAATAATATAATAAAACGTATATTTTCAGGCAGGCCCATGGAAAAAATACATTAAAAAACCTTATTCCTGTTTGTAGTATTTACTGCGTAACTCGTTTATCCGGAGTCCCTTCAAACAGAATCATGGGACGAACACAAGTCAACAGTTAAAGTAGTCATTTTAATCGAACGAGCAGATGCTATTAAATGCACTTCTTCGTATATTTTAATTATGAACAAGATTTCTTTAAGTGCACGTAGGTACTTGTTTAGATGTTTTTTTTTTCGAGGCCAACTAAGTAGACCTTAATAACTTATTAATACATTTATGGGAGCACTCGGTCTCCAGTTTGTACGTTTATGGACCACTCTACCTAGATCCAGTCTAGTTAAGTGAGTTATAATAGCTAGAATTAACTAAAGCATCTGAACTTATGTAGGTATCTACCAACCTACTTACCACCTTATTTACTTACTAAGGTTACTTACTATCAAAAGTATACATACTTATTATAATTTACAAGGGCGTACCCAGGTAGGGGCAGGGGGGGGCAGCTGCCCCCCCCTAGAGGATACAATAAACGTAAATTTTCCTGCCAAGTCGGAATTAAAAACGTGTTATCTACTCTTACCTACCTACCTATTTTGTTTTGTATCTTAATCAAACTAATTAAGGTCAACTGGGGTTACGTTGTATTTTTAGATCACTAAAAGTTTTCGGAATAATGGGAGCAAAGGTATGAAAAATTTAATGTATAAAAAACCGACTTCAAAAAACCACTAAAATGTAAGAAATAATTTAACTTTTACACAAATTATATGTGACAGTACAAATATACCTAAGCAGGAACTGTTCTTTTTTATGTTGGTGCGGTGACAAAGTAATCTGAAGAAATATGGCACCAACTTCAAAAAAGAACAGTTCCTGCTTAGGTATATTTGTACTGTCACATATAATTTGTGTAAAACTTAAATTATTTCTTACATTTTAGTGGTTTTTTGAAGTCGTTTTTTAATTTTTTAAATTATTATTTTATTTTATAGTTTTTAGTTTATTTGCAATAATTTTTAATCAAAAGTAAGATGCAAATGATACCAAAAAGTTCTACTAATCAATACGAATCATTTAAGCCTAAACACAAGGTAGTTGCTATATACGGTATATACCGTTGAGGAGTTCCCTTGACTGCCTTCCGTTTCTATCATCAGATCAGCTCAAGGTCACCATCATATTTTTTTGTTATAAGAACTATATTTACGTTCTTAATTTCATTAGAATCGGTTAATATGTGTCCAAAATGGAAATACATACCCTGTTTAACCCACCCTTAGGGGTGAGATAGAATTCTGAAAAAAATGGGACCACCTGGGAGCTCAACCCAATACGACAAAAAAAGATTTTTTTAAATCGGTTCATAATCGGTGAACATACATAGAAAAAAATAATATCCCGACGAATTGAGAACCTCCTCCTTTTTTTGAAGTCGGTTAAAAAGTGAGATATTTACTTTAACAAACTAACGACTATTGAACAACTATTTCTTAACAAATTTAAAGCATTGATTTCTTTGCTGGAATCTTATAAAAGTTTCTTATTTAGTGTCTTAAAAAAAAAACGTGATTTTGAACGCATTTTCCAGGTTTGAGGCAAATGTGTTTTTAGTATGTAACTATTCAATAGGTAAGCTTTCCGTGAAAAAAATAAGAGAGTTTTATCCAGTTAATTTTTTTGTGCAATAGTATGGCAGTTAATTTAGCCAAAAGAAACTATTGACGAATTCACAGATGATTTAGTAGAAATCAGGAAAATGCGTCTAAATTTTTAACCGACTTCAAAAAAAGGAGGAGGTTCTCAATTCGTCGGGATATTTTTTTTTATATTTTTTTTTATGTATGTTCACCGATAACTCCGCCGTTTATGAACCGATTTTGAAAATTCTTTTTTTGTTGTATTGGGTTGAGCTTCTAGGTGGTCCCATTTTTTTTTCAGAATTTTATCTCACCCCTAAGGGTGGGTAAAGGGGTAAAAACAGGGTATGAATTTCCATTTTGGACACATATTAACCGATTCTAATGAAATTAAGAACGTAAATATAGTTCTTATAACAATAAAATATGATGGTGACCTTGAGCTGATCTGATGATGGAAACGGAAGGCAGTCAAGGGGACTCCTCAACGGTATATAGCAACTACCTCGTGTTTAGGCTTGAATGATTCGTATTGATTAGTAGGACTTTTTGGTATCATTTGCATCTTACTTTTGATTAAAAATTATTGCAAATAAACTAAAAACTATAAAATAAAATAATAATTTAAAAAAATAAAAAACCGACTTCAAAAAACCACTAAAATGTAAGTAATAATTTAAGGTTTACACAAATTATATGTGACAGTACAAATATACCTAAGCAGGAACTGTTCTTTTTTGAAGTTGGTGCCATATTTCTTCAGATTACTTTGTCACTGCACCAACATCAAAAAAGAACAGTTCCTGCTTAGGTATATTTGTACTGTCACATATAATTTGTGTAAACCTTAAATTATTACTTACATTTTAGTGGTTTTTTGAAGTCGGTTTTTTAATGGACGCAATTAAACCAAGATAAATCCAAATAACATTTTTATGTAAAAGGAACTACCTAAGTACTCCTGTAAAGTGAGTAAGAATGTAGATTTAATAGTGGTGAGTGACAGTTGTGAATAAAATAAAGTAACGTCCATACATCCTCTCATTTATATTTTTTAGAAAAATAGTAAGATTGGATCAAATACGGGTATTAAACTTAGATATCAATTAAAATATGTGCATGGCAAAATATGACAGTCGGGTTGTACACTTACACTTACCCGACAACTTAAGTGCATTGTACTCAATAAAAAACGGCGATACAAATTTACAGCGAAAAGCGGGTGACTACAGTCGTGAGCATAATTATGTATGTATTAAAAGGTTGACGATTTCTGTTTTGAGGCATTGCGTTGCAACAATCGCAAAAGCCCCATTACGCCTAACGCATTTACCCCAAGACTTTTATCAAACATAAAAAAATTACATCATTAATTCATCAAATAAAGCTATTTCATTAAAAATTTGTGTCTATATAAGTAGCCCAATGACTATTGTTTAGAATACCTACTGAATAAAATCAATTGATAAAGAAAACTTTAGATTCACATTTTCAATCACAGTAACAGTACCAAACTTTCAAAAAAATGTGCAAATCACAAAATGACTGAATACTTGGATAATATTATGTTGACTACAACACCACCTGTCTGCAGTTCATGTAAAGTATTTAGTTTAAGCCACCGTAACTAGATGGCATTTTTCAATATTGATAAAGCCGTTTTCAAATAGGATCGAAAAGATTAATTTGGCCCGTAGACGCAATTGGCCTAGTTGACCTTAATAAAAGACAATTTTCATGATTTTTGTTTCAATATACCCGACCGACCATCATCTCAAGAGCTGCCCCCCCCTAGCTGAAATCCTGGGTACGCCCTTGATAATTTAGGTCTTTCAAATCCAAATGACCTAGTAAGTATTTTTTTACCGGCAAAATAATCTATAAGTACCTAGTTCCTACATCTTCATACATAGCTCCTTACGTAATTTAGTTTATCAGCAGCACCCATGCCCATGTCTATCGAGTTCTAGCGACCACTAGGCATGCAGTCTGGGTGTCAGATCAATGGTGGTGTAAGTATACCATAGTATACGGACTATGCTATTTAATTAATCTAACTCTCCTAACCACAATGTTACCAATAGCAGATCGTACAGAAATGTCTAGGTATACTTACTAGCAATTCATAGAGTAGGTAGTAAATAAATATCAACTAGTCAAGACAGTTAACATAAGTACATTTAACTATCACAGCCATAGCACAATGCTTAATGATAGCAAAACCAAAAGTGTTAAGTACTCAGTAAACAAAAACAAATGTTATGCCACTAAGATAGAGCCCGGTATTACATAACCTGCGTCAGCAACTTGAGGTCATAGCGAGATAAGTCTTGATTAGCTTACTCCATACAGTTGGGTGTGATCGTAGTCAGAATTTGTCGTGTTGTGTTGTTGACTGTTGTGATGTTTTAAAGAACAAATAGTTTTAGTGCAATGTCGTAAGTACTCTGTCATACAATATTTGTTTTCTCAATATATGTTTATCAAAACATGCATAGCGAAAACAATGATTAGGTAGAACGATTGAACATAGGTACTTACTTATATTAGTTATTATGTTATTGGCTATTGGATTGGATCTATAGGTTATTCCTATTCGGTTTTATCGAATCTAATCGTGATGAAATCAAGAAGCATTTAAAGATTTTTCTTTTTTAAGAGACAATAATCTTATGCGTTAAGTATTCATCATCATCGTCCTCAGCCCAAAATGGTGACCTGGACGCTGACATAATGTTTTTCTCATCCGGTCACTAGAAGAAAATCATCAGTAACTACAACGGCTGGAGGGCATTTTACGCTTGCTTGTTCGCTTGGTCTCTACTAGAAGTTGTCCACCAATTAAGTTTGCACATTTTAAAGAACTTTGTCGGTTACTGCATTATCCCTTTACAGGGAAAGGTGCATCACTGTATCAAATGTTGTTGGTACCATCATTAATTGATCATGTCATGCAACTTACCACTAAATAACTAAGTTAACCACACCCGCACTCTATAGATACTTATACTTACAACATGATTTCTTCAAACACAACCGCCACATCTCTTCCAGGCAACTAATGGACGTGATAGTGGTCGGTTGCGGCGCGTCGGGCGTGGCGGCGCTGCGGCGGCTCCACGACGCCGGGCTCAAGGTGCTCGGTCTGGAGGCGGCTGAGCGGGTCGGAGGCAGGATCTGTACCGTGGAGTATGGGGAGCGACGGCTGGATATTGGCGCTGCTTGGTAAGTTACCATGTACGAAACTCTACGTGTTGTTTTAAATTACTATGTACGAAGCCCTAGTTAGTTAGGTACGTCTTGCTTGGGAAATAAGTGTTTGTTTCGTTTGTATCTAGATACCCAGGTAGGTACTGTCAGTTCGTTCTTGTTCTGTTCGTGCTCGTTGATTGTAGCCTCGAATCTCTCTCGATGGACTGATTCGATTCAAATGTGAGATGACTTATCAGCGTTGCTAGAAAACATTTACTTATACAGCTACCGAGCTAGCTTAACTAAAATTATGAGCTCACACTAAAGTGTCCTGACTTTTATTTTCTAAACCTCTCTATCATCATCATCACAACCCATTTCGTCCCCACTGCTGCGGGCTCGGGTCTCCTTCCGATAAGGAAGTCTAGCCTAAGCCTAGATAGTCCACCATGCTGGCCTAGTGCGGGTTGGTGGACCTACTAATCCTATATACAAGGAGTACCACTAAGTACCTATACCTACTTCTTAAATCAGCTAACCCTCGTATCAGGTGTCACGGCGAAAAAGACAACATAGTTTTCGAGCTTGCCAACCCTCTTGACCTACTCGGGCGTCCCAATCCAGACCACCAGTGGTTTGTGCGGTCCAACGGAGACTTGGTCCCTGAAGACCAGGGTAAGGCCATACAAGACGCGTTGAGCCAAGCGGTTGAAGCGGCTGAGAAAAATAACGCGAAGTCTATTTCGGAGTGCGTGCGGGATGCGTGAGTACTTATTTTAAATTGTATTTAACAAACGAACCTAAACTTGTGTGCAGGGGTTTCAGTTTTTGTAGATGGTACTGGCAGCGGACGTTTGAGCCAAAACCGTATTCTCGGAGATGACTTGATAGAGTTATTCTTGATTTCAAAAATCGATTCAGCCCATTTTCAGTTACTTACCTTTTTATTGATTAAGCACTGTAAGTTATATGTATAATGTAGGTAGGTTTACCAAAAACCAAGTGCCACACCTAATCTACCCTTACCAATCCTCAGAACAAGGACAACCCCGTCGCTGCAACAAGACCCGCATCTCTCAACCTCCTTCGCCGAGTGGTTCGAGCGGTGCAACCACGCCGGCGGCGAGCGCGGGAAGTCTCTGCGGGGGCTGCACGAGAGTTGGGGCTGTGAGGGAGAGTTCATGCTGAACTGGAAGGGGAGAGGGTATGCCACTGTGTTGGATGTTTTGTTGGTGAGTGGGACATCTTTGTACGCCTTTCCCGTAACTCGAAGAGTCTGGGGTAGATACTAGCTAGTCGCTGGAAGCTACTTCTTTGCCTGAAGTACCTAACTAGTCATTGACCAAAAAAAATAGGTAGTTTGATAGAATTCCATATTCGGCCTAAAGGTACTTAGATTTAGTGAATGCTATGTGACTTAGCATAAGTTTTTCATTTATTAAGGAAACCTTTTATCTCATCATCATCAGTAGTCCGTAATCGTCCACCTCTTGAACGATTTGTTGATTCAGGCCTCTCCCAAGATGCGCCACTACACTCTTTGGCATTTCATCAACCAGCAAACATCTAGCTATTTAATTACCGCTTATTTCTCCTTTCAGAACAAACACCCCGACCCCACGCAACAACTGCCTATCCAGATCCTACTGAACAAGGAGGTGACCAGCATCAAGTGGGCCAGCCAGGCGGCGGCGGCGCCACTGGTCCACGTCCAGTGCAGGGACGGCAGTCTGTACGCCGCTAAGAGTCTGCTGGTCACTGTGTCGGTCGGGGTTTTGAAGGAGAGGTGCGTTGACTTTTATTAAATAGCCTCTAGTGGTCCCACTAAAGCTGGAAATGAGTATTATAGATGGCGGACCGGTCTCCAGCTGTCTAGCTCTATTCGGTTTACGAATACTCATTCCCAATTATGTAAATAGGTAACGTCAGTAATTTTCATATTAATTATTTACCTGCGCGCGTTATACCTATACATTACAAATGAGCTTCATAGGTCTTGTGGCAGATATATTGGGCAGCTGCCCGCCAGGCCACACCACACGGTCGGAGGATCCTCCATTTGCCATGGAGATGCGCCAACACATCCAACATCTCCATCTCATAACATTTTAAAGTATAAAACATAAATTATCTTTCCAGACACGCTAAGTTATTCAACCCGCCACTACCGGCCGAGAAAGTCAACACCATAAACAATCTTCAGATGTGCGTTTTGGACAAAATCTACATCGAATTCACCAAACCCTGGTGGCCAAAATTCCCTTCAAGCTTCGCCGTTTTATGGCGACCGGAAGACAAAGACAAATTCTCTAAAGAAGAGAGATGGATAACAGAAATCTATGGTTTTAACACTGTTGAATACCAGCCGAATCTGCTGTTAGCTTGGATTTATGGAGAGGGGGCTGTAGAAATGGAGAAAGTTAGCGAAGAGAAGGTCAAAGCGGGAGTCATTAAGTTGCTAAAGGTTTTGTTTAGCAAGGAGTTTGAGGTCACACCAGTCAAGTCCATTTTAAGGTGAGAGCAGCGATCTTTTTGAACATCTATACGTATGTGGCCTAGCTGCCAGTATTATATCACCTGCTTTACGGACTGCCATTGGGGAATCCGCCGCCCTTAAAGTTTAGAATCGCGTGAAACCTATTCACTAAAATTACTAATTTTGCCTGAACCTGCTGTATGTTGTGGTTTGTGGTAGAAACTGCTTTTATCATTAATTCTATTTTTTTAAAATAAATAATAATAACTCATTTCCAGATCAAAATGGGCGTCCAATCCCTTCGCACGAGGCGCATACGCCTACCGAAGCGTGGCCAACGAACAACATGGTGGCAACGCCATCACATTGAGCGAACCTCTTTACTATAATGACCAATTCCCCATACTCTGCTTCGGAGGCGAAGCGACGTCCCATCACAGGCACGGGGCGGTCCATGGAGCTATTGAAGCGGGTTTTAGAGAGGCTGATAGACTTATTGAGGCGTTTAAAAAAGGAATTTATTAAAAAGTAAGATAGTTACTGGCAGTAAAAAAGTTGACGGACTTATTGAGGCTTTCAAAAAAGGAATACGTATATAAAAAAATAAGATGATGTTACTGGCAGTTACAGGGTTAAGTACGTAATATTATGCCTACTCTACTATCGAATAGGTTGAATCCTCTAGCTCTAGATGTTGTATGGATAGTTATTATGTTAATTATGTTTAAAAGAATCCTAACTATCCAACTTTACAGGGAAATCCAAGCACATAACAAATTTTAAAGCATTGTTAATCTTCGTGTGCTATTGTTGTTCTTGTATTTAGGTTATGTGATTAAATTATAATAAGATGTTTTTAAAAATAAATATATTTCATAAAACACGACTAATGTTTTTGTTTATCATTAGTGCACCAAAAATATACAGATCAATGCCTATTTAAACTTACATTATAATGATTATTTCTTCCTGGTGATGTACTTCATTAAAATTATTCCAGAACGGCTCTTAAAAGTAAAAATACGCGTGAATACGTATATATACGTTTGCACCACTGACAAAAATATCCTTATCTTTTAAAAGATTCTAACAAATAAGATGCTTATGAATGCATAAAATGTATGTTAAAAAATGAAGATCAGAAAACCCATAGGTATCGCCAAATTATATCGCTATCCAAAGCCTAAGCTAAGCTCTTCAATACCAAATAAAAACATTTAAAAAATACATAAAAAGTATGCCTGGATAATGATCTACAGACTAAAGGTGGCGATAGACATTAAACTTTCCCTCTATGTGAGCACGTTACAAGTCAAATATCATATTCAGTAATTAGGCTTGTAAGTACTCTCGGCTCACTGTAATGACAAGCGAAAATTCTGTCTGGTCGCCATATAAAAACACAAAAATATATAAATAGATTCTCTAAGATGTAACTGTATGTACAGTAAGGGGCAGATAAACCTGACCCCCCTCAGAAGCATTGTTACTATGAGAGGGGGGTCAGGTTTTTCTGCACTTGACCGCACTAAAATGTAAGTACTTATCATAACGACTGACGACACATAACAACGATTATAATCTAATTCTTACAAAGAGTCAGTCGTAATTTTTTATATCACTAGAATTATGCAAGTATTTAAAATAAAACTAGGTATTTCCCACAACAATTCTCAGCATAGCCCACTAACTATACAAAACATCCTGAATAACCTCCGAACTAATAATATTACCATGCTCATCTACATCACACATCGTAATTTCTACCCCTTGGCCTTCGCTCTTAATGCTATCGTCACTGGGTTCATTCTCGCCCTTTACTCCTATGACAATTTGGTTCGGTGTGTTTTCCGTAGCGTCGTTTTTCTTGACAATCTCGAATTCATACGAGGTTATGATTGGTCCAGACACGGCAGAGCCATCTACAATCTTTTTGGAAACTTCTAGACTCTCGTACCTGGTTGTGGTGAGCCGGTACATCCCATCTTCGCTTATTTGGTACCTGTAATGATAGCAATAAGAACGTTATTCTATTTATTCGAAGCGGAAAATGTGACAAATATTGGGTATGGAGGGCCTGCTTCTCCTAGAATGTACCAAAGAGCCGTTTTTCTCTCGAATGGGTAGTAGTTTTAAGTTGACTTTCGTTAAGAATGTCATTTAACTACTAAGTTATAGGGGGCATTTTATTATCTTTATTTTTTCTGTCAAACATTTAAGTACTTAATAAATATCAAAATCGAGACTTTCCACCGTCATTCATCATCGTCGTCATTGTCGTCGGTATCCAGCGTATTTTAGCAGAATGTTGTTAGCCCTATGTTCAGTATATAATACACCCATCACGGTTAAAGGAGATAAGTGAATTTCTTACCGAAACCGGCTATGTCCGAACGGCCACTGAACCCCGTGCACCTTGACCAGATGCGACGTGAGTTTCGTCCCGATCGTGAATATTTTATTCTTCTTCTCCGGACACATGTGACAGATGTACTTCTTCTTCTCCTTCTTCTTTACTTCTGGATATTCCTCTTCATCTGATTGTTCCGGTTCGCTGGCGCTGTCGCCATTTTCTTTCTTTTTCACTTTCTTCTGGTGCTTTCGTTTCACGTGCTTGTTTAGGTCCCATTTTGTTATTGCCCTGGAATGAAATTATAGAAGTGTTTAGATACAGTGGCTATAGGGATTAGTGATGTATCTTTGATTTTCCCTCTAACTCTATAGGTAAAACACACGGATGTTTATTATACTAGATTCTCCAAGTGTACGTACTGCGCGTGTCAAAAACTACTCAAAAGGTCAACCTTTTGACTAGTTTTTGAGGATTTCTCAACTTTTGTTCATACATATTCCGTCCAGCTGTCATTATCAGTAAAAAAAATCGGCACGCGTGGTTTTCATAGAAATGTGTCCATTTATGGTGTCTAGTCTATAATAGACGTCTGTGCTAAAACACTAAATACTAACCTATAATCGCAATGCTTGCACGCATGCACCCTAACCTCGGGCCTTGACCCGAGATGCCTATACCGCACATGGTTCGCTAGTGAACTCAACGTCGGCGCGGTCATGTCACACAGAGTACACGCGTAGACTGAGACGTGGGAGCGAGTGTGTTGCCGCAGTAAGTAGGCGGAGGCGCAGGGCTGGCCGCACATGCCGCAGATGTGGCCGGCGGAGGCTGAGGCGTTCTGCGGGTGGGGTAGGTGGGTTATTGGTAATGTTTTTAGTTTTATATATAACAGCACTATCTAGCTACAAATTAGGCGGGCAATACATGTAGGAGAGCTATAGATCGCATCCAGTGGCCAATGAACGGCTAGCAATTAATGAGTGCTCGGCTGAGGACACTGGTTCGGACACTCTACTCGGTAGGTGTAATCAGGGTATTAGGGAGAGGCCTACTATAGGCTATGGATGTCCACAATATATTTTAGATAGGGAGTAAAACTTGTCCAGCTGCACAGCTTCGCTATTGACGTAGATAAATATCACATTCGTGCTAAAAACGGCGATGTGATTGATAGAACATGCATTCATCTAGTTTATCTATGCCAGTATAAAGGCGTGCACACAATAAAACAAAACCTCACCTGTCTCCTCAAATGATCGCAAAGCTTCCTATTGCACCCAAACCGCTGCCCGCAGTGGTAGCACGCTATCAGCTTCTCCCCTGTGTGTGTGCGCGCGTGGGTCGCCAGTATCGTGCGTCGGGTGAAGGTGGCGCCACAACCGGCCCACGAGCAGACCAGGGGTTCAGCGTAGTTGATGTGGAGGGTCACGTGGTCGAAGAATGCCTGAAGGGTTAATAAAGTTGACTGTGTATTGAAGAAGAATGTCTGAAGGGTTAAGTTGATTGTGTTTTAAAAGAGAGTTTACACAAAGAGTGTGCCAAACTACACGGTTCTAGCATGCTTGTAGGAAAATATAGAATGATAATTATGGTTGGCTGTTGTTGTCTAAAAATGCTTAGATCATAATTATGTTTACACTTTGCTAGTAGCATTCCAAGTGTACATGTGCTGATTTTGCATAATCTATGCTTGCAAACATTAAAAATTATCTTGGACCGTGGCCACTACATACCTATGAAAGGCTACTGATAAATATGTTGAATTGATTACTGAAACTTACCTGTATAGAGTCAAACTTCTCTGAACAGCCCACCCACATGCAATAATGGTCACTCGGAAGTGGTGGCAAAACATTCCTTTTGTTTGAGTCTTTCTTACAGCAAACAAGCTTCAATGTGGCCCGGCCGTTGAACCCAATGGCCAGGAGTCTCGCGTGGTAGGCATGGTAATTGATGTGACGGACTATCTCACTGGGATCCTTACTTTTGTGCCCGCAAACATCCCATAGACACACATATTCAACTGAAAAGTGAAAGTTTATAAGTACAGACAGTTCCTACACTGCCTGGCAGATAAGTGAATTAATCCTGAGTGGATGATACAATCCTGTGGTATATAAAAATTGTGATTCATATAAGTATCAAAGACTATGAGAAATTGCATCCATCTAGAAGGGAGCTCATACAGCAGTTAAGAGGGCCAAGTATATGAGCCATTTTTCTTTCAAAATGGGAGTAGACTTTCATTAAGAAAAATATTATTGCATCAAACACACTGACCTAATTTTAATTCAGTATTTCATTTAAATAACTGCACATAAATAATAAGTAGTTAACAGTCTTTCTCCTGCCCAATTCCACGGTGGTGACGTTTTGTCATTGTGCTAACAAATTATATTCAAATAATACTTACTTTTTGTACTATCTTCAAGTACATGAAGATCAGTGACATGGCCACGGACATGCTTCTGAAACTCATCATAGTTATCCGTGGACCAGTTGCAGGCTTGCCACTGACACTCAATGTTTAATTGTTCCTTTCGTAATTTGCGTAGAGGCTGCAACAAATTGATTAGATGCCAATTATTGTAACTATTACAAAGCTAAGAACTCTCATAACAGATAGATTAATTGAATTTAAAAAAAAAATAGATTTGGCATGATTTGGCCCACCTTTAGTACATTTATATCCTATATTAGTAAAATAAAGATAGATAGATTACTCTTTATACACCAAGAAATAATTAACAATTTTACATAAACATTAGCCTAGGATAAGGCGGTCTTATTGCTTATAGCGATCTCTTCCAGACAACCTTTGGATGGATGGACAAAAACAGACATAAATAGGGTACAGTGTAGTGTACTTAATAAAAGGAATATAGTTTAAGAGTTAAATAGAGGAAAATTACATACCACTCTCTTAGGTGTTACTTGAGGCTCGTCAATACCATCAGGTACAGACGCGTCGTCCTCGGCAGCGGCTAGAAGGAACTTCTTCCTAACCGCATTCGTTTCTATTATGAACTGGATGTCATTCACGTTCTTATTCTGAAGTGATAGCTTTTTAGGCTCCTGGTCGTTCTGCTTTTCTAGCCAGTCTGCGCATCTTAACAGTTTCTGCTTATCCATGCCTTGCATGGTTGAAATCGTGTTTTTATTTATTTGAAAGGCAAATATTATTTTTCACAAAAATACCATGTCAATACCAAAACACCACAACTAATCTTTGTTTTCTATCCTCACGTGACTGTCTTTTATGATATTACCAGTTTTTCCAGTAGAAACGATCACAGGGGACATCACAAAGAGTAAAAGACTTGTATTCAGATTCAATAGACGGCTTTAAACTGGGAAATAAAACAAGAAATAGAAATAAATAAGGGTCAGTCGCCAAGCCCGCCATAACAAACACACAAAATTCACAGACAACGATATTTATAAAAACTGACACTGACAGATATCACAGATCAAAACTTGCAAATATGATAGTACCAGACTGAGACGAATTTAAGAAACTGGGATAGTAATCACATGACTTTTATGCAGATTTTTGTGTGTTTACGTTCTATGTCTACTAAAAATCTTTAAATCTGGAGCATGGCAACACTATTTTTTGCTGTCAAAAAGCGACGAAGAAACGTGTTTGTTGAAAATTTGTGCGGCGTATTTACGGCGCTGTTATTTATTCCCACGTTGTTGTTGATAGGCAAATTGATATCGCTACTAGAAGTTCATAAATAGCTGATCTCTTTGTTATCAGCTGACATTCCGCAGGCGACTGCTAAGCAAAGTGTTTGTCGTGTGCTGATGCCATCTACTGCATCGGCTAAAGAAACTGTAGTGAACCTCCCCGAGCGCTCCATACTCCCTCTCACGACCAGGATGCCGAACATCAAGGTGTTCAGCGGGAGCTCCCACCCCGACCTCGCCCAGAAGATCGTGGACCGTCTTGGTATCGATTTAGGCAAAGTGGTAACCAAAAAGTTCAGCAACATGGAAACGTGCGTCGAGATCGGGGAGTCGGTGCGCGGCGAAGACGTGTACATCGTGCAGAGCGGCAGCGGCGAGATCAACGACAACCTGATGGAGCTGTTCATCATGATCAACGCGTGCAAGATCGCGTCGGCCTCGCGCGTCACCGCCGTCATCCCATGCTTCCCCTACGCGCGCCAGGACAAGAAGGACAAGAGCCGCGCGCCCATTACGGCCAAGCTCGTCGCCAACATCCTATCCGTGTCCGGCGCCGACCACATCATCACTATGGATCTGCACGCCTCACAGATACAGGGATTCTTCGACATCCCCGTCGATAACCTGTTTGCTGAGCCCGCAGTGCTCAAATGGATCAAGGAGAACATCCCTGACTGGAAGACCAGTATTGTGGTCTCCCCTGACGCAGGTGGTGCTAAGAGAGTCACCTCCATCGCTGATCGATTGAATGTCGAGTTTGCTCTCATCCACAAAGAGAGGAAAAAGGCAAATGAAGTTGCTTCTATGGTGCTAGTAGGAGATGTGAAGGACCGCACTGCCATTCTCGTTGATGACATGGCTGACACCTGTGGCACTATCTGCCATGCAGCTGAAAAGCTGATAGAAGCTGGGGCTATAAAAGTTTATGCTATACTAACACATGGTATTTTCTCGGGTCCAGCCATTTCGCGCATCAACAATGCGTGCCTGGAGGCTGTAGTTGTAACAAACACTATTCCACAGGAAAGGCACATGAAGGAATGTCCCAAAATCCAGTGTATTGATGTATCCATGATGCTGGCAGAGGCTGTGAGACGCACCCATAACGGTGAATCAGTATCATATCTATTCTCTAATGTTCCATACTAGTTTAGCTTTCACTTTCAGTACATTTTAAGTTTGGGTCTTTATAATCTTCTTGTTAGCTTCTACAAGAAAATATTTAGTATCATCTGTATGTGTTACACCGTTGCTGATAGTGATACATATTTTTAATTCATTGCCAGTGAAAACAATTGTAATGGAGCAATGTGGAAGTCATAGATTGAGATGACATAACATGCCTAGCAATTTAGTTGTAGATTACAATCTCATAGTGAATTAAGGACTGTGTATTAGCCTTATGAACAGTAGCTATCAATATGTCTCAAATATAATTTTACTGGATACAGTAATAATTCTTTTATGGAATTGTTTATGTAAAAACAATAAGTGGACAAAAACTTAGATTTTCTGCAATATGTAACTGCCTCAATATTCACTCATTCCACATTTTGCCATCTCATTTATTACCTGCATTTACAAACATTAGTGTGTACGCTGATTATATCTGAAAGTATTCTTTACACAGTTAATAACCTATGTATGTAGTTGCTAAAAATTAAGTTTGGGATATTTTAACTTTAGTTATCATGCCATATAATTAAGTAAAAGACAATGTTGGTGTTATCAAAACTAAATATCAGATGCCATTTTAGCTTTATGCATAATTTTGTTACAATGAAATCTTTCAATACCTATAGCAGGTATATTGTGTAGATTTTTGTTTCAGATTTTAAACAATAGAAATATTGTAAGTGTCTTATAACTTTTATATCAGTATGTAAAGCATGATCGTAATATTAATTGTTAAGTATAAAGGATCATTTTTGAAACTACTTTTATTGCACATTCATTTTTGTTAGTTATTTCTTCCTAGAAGAAAAAAAATATCTAATTAACATAGTAAGCTCAGTATTTTGTCTTCACGAGTTTTAAATAAAATGCTAAAAGGCAGATTGACTATGACTATGCCTGAAAGTTGAGATAATGCCTTCAAAATTTATATTTTATCTAAATTTTTATATGTATATTTGGTCCACATTAAACTTAAGACATTAAAATAGAAATACTTTATTGATATTGGATTGTTTTATTTGAGTTACCAATGGAATGTTACATCATGGCAACTCTAGCAGTTATTATGTTATCGTCTTATCGACTATGACACTGGGGGTCAACCATGAATGATGTAAATTGTTTGTGATTGAGCTTATTGACACTGCGAATGTGCGTAGAGATGCGATAGAGAACATACCTACGAGAATGTAAATAGAATTTCTAAATAAATAGGTAAGTATTAAAAACATCCAATGAGGCTACACTAAATCCTATGATAGGCAGTAGCATAACAACGGGTAGGTGTCACCCATTATAGTAAACCCTTCCATGTAAATTATTAAGTTTTGTGACTCTCCTTGGGACGGGATTTGACCACCAGTAGAAGATTACCACGGGCTGATGATGTAGAGTACGATTCAAAAAACTTGATAGTTCTGAAGTAGGCAGAGACAAATCGCTTATTCGTTCAATGATTTGCAGTAGGTAGTTTGTTAAAGCACAAAAATGTAGGTAATGGCACCCAACTTCAGGAACTATCAAGTTGTTCAGACCGAACTCTACCTTCTTCTTCTAGTGCCTCTCCACTACTGGAGGTTGACTGTCAGCTCTGGCGGGCGCTGTATCTTACCTACCTACATTTATTTCCAACACAAAATGAAATGGAGGGATGCTTTGTTTAATCGATTGACCGTAACGTTATGCAACGATTAATCTTCAGCAATCATATCTTTATCACGATAAGGTTTCCAAGATTAAGCGATTCTTGATATAATAACACAGGTATATACAAAAAAAACCGGCCAAGTGCGAGTCGGGCTCGCGCACAAAGGGTTCCGTAGCAGCAAAATTACAGTTAAATCAACCTATCTCAAAAACTATAAGAGATACTTTGATCAAACCAAAAATCGTTGAAAGAGTTAATTAGCATGCATCACCTCTATTTTTTTTAGAATTTTATACCCCGTAGTTATAAAAATAGAGGGGGGGGGACATACTTTTTACGACTTTGAGAGCTGATATCTCCAAAACCGTTCACTTTAAGAAAAATGATTTTTAGAAAACTTTATATCATTTTAAAAGACCTTTCCATTGATACCCCACACGGGTATGTACATCGAAAAAAAAAAATTTCATCCCTCAGTTACATGTATGGGGGGCCCCACCCCCAATTCTTTTTTTTACTATTTAGTGTCATATTTTTGTAGCGGTTCATACAACACATATTCCCATCAAATTTCATCACTGTAGTACTTATAGTTTCCGAGTAAATCGGCTGTGACAGACGGACAGACGGACATGACGAAACTATAAGGGTTCCGTTTTTGCCATTTTGGCTACGGAACCCTAAAAAGTAAGAGAAAGAAATAAGGGACAACAAACTACTTAGCTATAGGTACCTAACCTACATACTGTAGATATGTATGAGTAGTAGGTAAGTTTATTGAATTACAGTCTTTGACTTCCGGACTATGCATGACTCTCGTAAACATCACCACAACTCTCTATGATTGGTCTTTTTAACCGACTTCTAAAAAAGGAGGAGGTTCTCAACTAATAACTTCTAACATCAATAACTCCTGTTCGTGGGTTTCGCTTGAGGACGCGACTACCCCAACGAACACTGCTTCTTCGGTAGTTATGACGGTTGCCACTTCTACATACTTTTTATAGGATTGGCTGAGTGTTTAGTTTCCTTACGAACATGTTACCTCCCAGTAAGTAGATAGGGATGTACTTTATTTCAGTGTAAGTAGGTATATTTTGTTATCGTTGTAACTGTTATAAGTAGTTAGTTAGTTACCTGGCCCCTGAAATACAGTGTTAGTCCTACAGGTACCTACTTACCTGCACTCAAAATATAGGTAAGTAAAGTACCTACCTACTTGAGTAAATCCGCCACTACTCATTACCACGCGTGAGAAGAGTAGGGACTAGTAGGGAGGAGTCCTGGAGCTAGTGCAACACGAGTACCGCTAGGTGGCGACTCTCTCGTGCCTTACAAACGTATTACTCGTTACCTACCGGTGTAAAAGCAGAAAAGCTGGCTCTTCGCATGCAGAGATAATGCACTACTGTAACGTTCACCCTACATAATAAAATGAAAACCACCAGAAATGGAGGATTTGGCGAATAATACAATGTTCTGTAAGTAGGTACTTTATCTTTATACCTATGATGACGAGAAAACATCGTTAGGGGTAGGTCGTTGGGTTATCTTTATTTGTGAGTGGTTAAGTATTATAATTAGGTATTCATTTCGTCAACGATGCTTTTGTTTATTGACGTTATTGATCACTGATCAGTCAGTTGTTTATGCCATTGTACAAAACAGAGTAAGAACGTCATTTGTTCTGCATTATACCGAGATAGCCATCTACCTATCTATTGGTTATTTAAGTAAACTTAGATCTGTGAATAGAACGGTATTGTTCAGATAGATGCAAGTGTTGGTAATAACAGGGCTACTAGTCTAGGTTTTGCAGTAAGTATAAATGCTCAAGTCTTCTGACGTATACAAAGTGGCGCCTCTAGCGGAAGCTATCATGGAACTTTGACCAATAGAAGAAAACTTATTTCTCATAGAATGTCTGCATTTTACTGTACTAATGAATTCTTCACTATGGAATGTAAAGTAATTGTACCACTTGCTCTTACGGTGCACGCTTAGAGGCAGTTTTTTAGCTAAGTGGATATGCCAGACAGCCAGGTGCAGGTATTCAGAACCCCCCCACCCGCAAAGAAAAGAATGCCCATACATAAATTTTAGTTTTAGGTGACTTTAGCTAAAAAAAACCGGCCAAGTGCGAGTCGGGCTCGCGCACAAAGGGTTCCGTAGCTTAAATCAACCTATCTCAAAAACTATAAGAGATACTTTGATCAAACCAAAAATCGTTGAAAGAGTTAATTAGCATGCATCACCTCTATTTTTTTTAGAATTTTATACCCCGTAGTTATAAAAATAGAGGGGGGGGGACATACTTTTTACGACTTTGAGAGCTGATATCTCAAAAACCGTTCACTTTAACAAAAATGTTTTTTAGGAAACTTTATATCATTTTAAAAGACCTTTCCATTGATACCCCACACGGGTATGTACCTACATCGAAAAAAAAAATTTCATCCCTCAGTTACATGTATGGGGGGCCCCACCCCCAATTCTTTTTTTTACTATTTAGTGTCATATTTTTGTAGCGGTTCATACAACACATATTCCCATCAAATTTCATCACTGTAGTACTTATAGTTTCCGAGTAAATCGGCTGTGACAGACGGACATGACGAAACTATAAGGGTTCCGTTTTTGCCATTTTGGCTACGGAACCCTAAAAAACAACCTATTACTTTATTATATGTTTAGATAGACCCTAGCAGAACATTAAATTTGACTGTAATTTCATGAGTTCCAACATCCCATACTATCACAGCCAAATATCATCCTGATCCTCAAATAACAACACAATAAAACACCAGTTTACTTTAAGCCTAGATTTATTTTGTCACTTAGTGGTGGTGGTGAGCCTGGGCGGCGGCCTTCCTCATCTGTGTGAGAACGTTGCTGAGCTCCTCACGCTTCCTCTTGGCGCGGATGTGGGTGCCCAGGCGACGCTTCAGGAACTTGAGGGCGCGCTTGTCCTTCGACACCTGGAATAGGCAAAAGTTACGTCAGATGTGTTTTATATGAAAATCTGGCCCACTACTACCGTGCCCCAAATTGTATTGGAGTGTGCTCAATACATGAGGTGGATCAATTGCTGATTTTAGATTGTAATATACCATGGTCTTCGAACCCTATGTCCCTAATTAGGGATCCCAGGACTTGATGTTGATGATGGTAGCTGGTCCATTCAGAGATTGGCTTCTTGTATGAATAATAATAATTAACATTTTATTGTTTTTCATAGTTTATTGAAACTTATTTTAGGAAATCTTTAGAGGAAATTTGTTGTGCATTATCACTGATGAAGCTAAGGCCATTTTAAACTACACTTAAACAATCTCATTGTAATATACATACAGTTGAGATTGTTCCTACCTGAAGCCCTATTATTCACCATTAAGAACTGAATAATACTGGTTCTCTTTGTCCACACCATAGGAAATGCTCCCCTTGAGTTATACAATCTCAAGAAAACTTTAGCCTATGATATTTGTTTATCAGTCCACACCTTTTTTAAGTATAGGGAACATAGCAATAGCACAATGGCATACCTTCAACAATTCCATAGCCCTCTTCTCATACTGAGCGTGACCGACGACCTCGCGGACCAGGTCACGGACAAACTTGGAGTGCTTGGTTTGCAGCTAGAATAAAAAAAACATAATTTCATTAGAAAATAAAAACCAATATGGTGCATGAAAGGACACTCCTTATCATTATCATCTGTTACGGATATATTTTGCAGAAGCTGGTCAGTCAGATATGAACTGATCTAGTGGGCCAATCCTTTGAAAATGGTGACTAACCTTAATCTAGATTGTTTTTGTCACCAAAACAATAAAATATACCAAAATTTCAACAACTGTATTCAATTTGATTGTAGTATTATGATGTTAAATCATAGAATGAGTGTAAATAAGTATGTAAAAATCTATTTTGTTACATGGAGATATGGTATTTTATGAAATATACATCTTAGAAGATGTTTCTTCATAAGTTTTGTTTATTTTAAACTAGACTACTGTTAAAGCTGTCTATGAAGAATCGGGTAATATGAATTATAGCTTTAATCCTAAATTAGCAAGGAATGACTAAAGAATGTCTGCAGTGTTAACAACCACAAGTAAGTATAAAGTAGGGTTAGAAAAACTGATATTGAATGGTATCAGTTAGTTTACAAAACATGATCATGACCGTAATTTCAGGATGACTTATGGATATATTGAATCCCAAATTACCAGATAAACTATAAAACAATAGTTTATTATAAACATAACCTCTTCACCCTACAAGACTACATAGGTAGCTATAGTAAGGAAGGGTAGCAGAATGTCCGGTACGTAGTAATTTAACATAATACTTACACCCTTTAGCCTGGCGGGGCGGATTTTGATGGCTTTGTCTGTAATGCCTTTCCTACCAGCTGAGATCTTGGTAGTTTTGTGGCCTTTACGCAGACCAACTGCGATTTCAAACCGCGGAGCCATGCTGAAATAACACAAAGGTAAATAAAATAAACACTAGACAATGCACACTGTAACTTGTGAATTCACTTCAGGATGTTTATGTTACAGAAAAACTTAGGATTTCACAGATTTACTTGAATAAAACTTTAATAATTTCGACATACTTTTTGTCTTGACAGCCGACAAAACGAAAGAGGAAAACTTCAGTTTAGAAATCCAAACGTCAAATTCTCAAATTTCATAATCTGTCAATAGTGTCACTGTCAATTTCTGAACAGAAGCTGAGCACAGAGTACTTTTTGGAATATGTAGGCGCCGACACACTAGCGGACGCGGCTTACGGATTACGGACGCGGCTGTCAGCCGGGACTGGACAGTTCGTGCCAGATCGCTTTCGGACGTCTGAAAGCTGAATGACAAAGACGTCCGAGAGCGACCTGGCACGAACTGTCCCAAAAGACCGTGCACACTATGTCGCGGCTGACAGCCGCGTCCGTAACCCGCGTCCGCTATTGTGTCGGCGTCTTTAATCTCTCCATCACTCTGTCGCTGTTGTGAAGAGACCCACGGATGGCATTCAACTTGATTTATAAAAATATTTGACTGTTTGCGAATGCGATCTATATCGGGTTGGTGGGTTGAGTCTGCTTGTAAACATTTATATACTCACAGAAATTCATCGCAAAAGGGAATACAATGTAGGTATATTGTTCGTTTCAGTGTGTGTGCACCTTTTCGTTCGTTATGTCAATGTCATTGTCAGTGTCAGTTTTGATTCAGCACTGTGGCACATAAATTTGAGGTTATTTCAGGTTGAAAACATAGTATCATAGTAGTTCTAAATGGTGAAATAAGTTAATTATTATAAAATACATGTAAGTTTTAAACCATACAATAGCAATAGCTACAAATTCCAATTTTCCTAACCAACTTGCACGAATATCAGTACCTACAGTTTGTTATTTTCGTACAGTCCCTGAACATAACCTGTAAGTACATAGCAATATTTACCCTTTTCTTTTTAAATTTCAGGTGAAAACGTTGATTAGTTTACCAACAAGACAGGTAAAACCTCAAGATGGAAGTAGGGGCAGTGAAACAGGCTTATAATAATGAGGTGAGAGAAAAGATATTTAATTTATTATCCTTAAGAATCCATGAATGTGCACATTTTGCAGTACTGAATATTAACAAAACATTATATTGTGTGTTTCTAGGTGATTCACCTGAAAAAGAAATTGAATCAGGCCAAAATACAAGTAATACACAAGCTTACAAGAAAGGCTAAAACATTTGCGGAGAAGAAATGTCCCGAAAAGTTAAAGGAAAAACTTAACAGAAAAGCTAAATCCGCTGTTAATGAAGTACTCATTATTAAGGTATGTAACGTTAAAATATGCATATCAACAATCACAATCTACTTCAGTATGCATTGCAGCTACCATTTCATAATTTTTGAATTAAATAGCTAACAATGCTTTGTGAGTTTGACAAGAGAAACAAATTATGCCATTTATAAAACTCAGTGGACTGCCTGTATCATCATCATTATGCATTTATAAGTTTATTGTAATAAAAAGATCTTCATGTAAGTGATGTCAATTTCAATAGCCCATTGCAAATTCAATGTAGATAATATGGTGTTATGGTGACTGGTCTAAACAGCATAAAGCAGTATATTTCTCATGTAGGATAGAATATGGTGGTTGTTTCTGAATACATGGCTATCTGTGCTAACTAATCTGAGAATATATTTACTATTTATTTCATATATGTATAATTATAATAGATGTCTTACTTTTACAAACTATTTCTGTTATTTCAGAAAATCACCAATAAAGAATTAGCCAAGTTTGCTGTGACACATAAGGGTGAACTGAAAGATTATTTGAACAAACCAGAGGTCAACAAAGAAAAAGCTTGTGCTAGGCTCTTACTACATAAAACCTTGGAGGACAAGTATGATTTCTTTAGAAGTAGATTCTCAAATATGCCCATAGAAGATCTTGTCATGTCAAGAGAGGAAAGAAGAAAAATTAAGAAAGAAGAAAAAGAGAAACAAAAGTTGAAAAAGAAAGCAAAAGAAGAAAAACAGAAATTAAAAGCTATGAAAACTGATGGTGACTGGAAAGTTGAAGATTTGCCTTTGATACCAAACAAAACTGTAATGGACGAAGCAGATGACAAAATCGATGTTTCAATGGATGACAATAATGATGCAAGTGATTTAAGTGAAAAAGAAAGTGATAATGATAACAGCTTACAAAAAAGTAGTTTAAATGATAGTATCGACGATGATGATGATGATGCTGATGAGGACGATGATGCTCATCATGATGAAGATGATAATATTGAAATTGATAGTAATAATTTACAAAAAGAAGAAAGCGATTCAGCTGCAAGTGACTTAGACAATGATACAAATGAAGATATAACTGAAACTAAAGTGCAATTAAAATCACCGAAGTTGTCAGAAGAATTGAACATTAAACCGAGCAAATGTAAACTTAATGGGGTAAAGAAACCAATTTCAGAAAAGAAACCACAGAAAGAAGATAATAGAAAGAAATTACCCAAAAAAGTGAAAGAAAGTAACAAACATAAAAACTTTGCTGAGAAAATTATGTCAAAGAAGTTCAAGAAAGACATAGATGAGAAACCAGTGGCTGAAAACAAAATAGTTGATCCATTCTTTGTTACTGCGACTGGTGACAAATACATGTCTTTAGCTGAACCCAGAGCACCGGACGAAATATTAGAAGTACATAGACAAGGAAATAGACAAATGAGAAGAGCGAAAATGTTTGGACATGAGCTCAAATTCAAACCTAGGAAAACTAATAACTATAATAATAGAGATGGGTTTAGTCAAAAAGGTGATAAGTTCAATAGAGAAAGTAAATTCAATGGTTCTTTCGATAAACAGAACAGGAACAATTCTAAGTTTGATAAACAAAATGGCTTCAATTCTAATAGAAGTGATAAATCATTTGCTAACAGTAAACCAGATTCTTGGCAACAGACTCGCAGAGATGAAAGTAGGAATAATTCATCACAATCTAAAACTGAACTATCTGTACCCGAAAAATTGCATCCTTCATGGGAGGCCAAGAAAAAGAAATCAGGTATTTTACCGTTTGAAGGTAAGAAAATTGTATTTGATTGAGTTTAATAATAAATATAGATATTTTTTATATTGAATTATATTTTTTCAAACCTTACATCATGGATATATTTGGAGCAAAGGGACTCTCTATTACTCTATTACAACTCATACGATAGAAATGTTGACACATGAAAAGTTATAATATGCGTAAATCGTAAGAAAGCCTCCGGTTGATAGCAGTTGATTAGTAGTCATTAAAACAGGCAGTTAAAAAATAATGGACATTATTGCTCAAGGCCTTATAGGTAAGTACACATTAATGTTTATTTCTTAAATTAAATTAAACACAATTACTGTGGTTCATAGTTTTGGTTACTGGTACTTCAACCATAATAATAATGCTACTTTTGCGCTGTTTCTCAAGAGGTCACATTGGTTCAAAGTTCAAACCGAACTCCCTGTAACCTTCAGTTAGGACTGATCACTGTTCAGAAGCTTAAATACATATTTATATTACTCATGTAAGTACGTACGTCAGGTAAGTACTCTCACGAGCAATGAAATAGTTCCACCTGCCATTGATGTTCCATGTGTCACTGGAACATCTTCATTACCCGTGAGTGTATATTTATGAGTATAGTAGTACCTACGAAAGGAGCCCCCTCGAGTGACCTTTCACCGGTTCCTGAAGACGGGGCGCAAGACGTGACAAAAGTTTTCAACAGAAATTTGACAACTTGCCCAAATGACAAATGGCCGCTGACAGTTTGCTTACTGGGGACGCAGCGGACGCAGCCTTAATAGAACTTCTTTCATGATTATTTAGGGTGTAGACTGTAGGTACCTACCTGTATACAATTTACATAATACCTACAGTTAGGTAGATTTCTCCCACAGTCGCCCAATAATTGCAGGTGGGGTTGCAACACGCCAAGTCGTAATGAAGCATTCCTCATAGTGGCCTGCAATAGCAATTTGTCCTTGCAATTGAAACATGCGGCCTAGTCACGGATCTTCGAATCAAATGACTTGATGCGGTAGTCGAAAAGTTAGTACAGGGCAGGCTGTCTTCAAGATTTCATAATTGTAAGCTCCTAACTTCGATCATAAGGTTCCTAAGAATTTGATTGGGACCTATGTGAGAGGCTTACATCCAGTAGTGGACTGCTATAGGCTGAACATGACTGTCTTCAATAGAGAATTAATGTAACCAATCGCTCTTAAAATAGGCAACTTGAATTGGCACATATCTGCCGAAGAACCGTTAGAGTCAAACGGCAAAAGTAGCGTAGAATGCCTATCATACCGCAGTGTACCTAACTACGTACTTATTCGTCAATGCATTGGCAACGAGGTAGGTACTTATATTATCGTTTTCTTACTATTATTAACTGTTGTAATTTAACCTACCTACTAAATATGTAAATTGGTGGATCGGTAAGTACCTACTTGAAGTCTATGTGGATAATCAATAATGATACAACCTAGGTAACCTATCTGTCTACCCTAAAATTATAACATGGTGAGTTGGATTTATAAACTAAACCAGAAAAACGAGTGCAGCAAAGCATTTATTACTCTACGAGTCTACGTTAATTTTAGGATTTACCTCCTTCTTATTTCCAACCTCTATGGTCAGGTTTGTGGCACCTGCAGGCCCCCTCGGCCTTCCTAGAGGGTACTCTAGCTCGATAAAAACGAGTAGGTACTTCCATGCATTCGGTACTTAGATCAACAATATACGAATAAATATAGATCGTGTGTCACATACAACAACAAGCAAAAAACTGTCCGCATTTTGTTTACTGTTCAACTATATCAAAATAAGACCTCAGTTTTAGAAGTGGGGTGTTATAATTATGTCGAGTTGTTTTGCACTGACACTCCGTCTAGTTCGTATCATTCAATCGGTAGGAACAGTGCCACAAACTTATCTGTTCCGGTGACAGCTCACATAAATGTCTAATTTATTTCTTAATTCTTTAAGATTTTAAGTTTGCTCGTATTGTTAATTCGCTCTTGCGGTGTTTATGTCGCAGGCATCTGGTTTAATCTCCTGTTTGATTGAACCGCTAGCCCGTTCATTGGATGACGCTATTCAGTTGAATGACTAAAGAACAACTCGTCAAGTGGTTGACTGTAACGTCCAACGTCTTGACTGAACGTTATTCAGCGAAGTCGTTAAATGGGATATAGTAAAGCAACTTTGTAATGTCTGGTTAGGATGAACATGACCAGACAAGAGTCAACAAAAAGACTATGTTACAAAGCTCTCATCTCACAAATTAACTAAACAATAACAATAAACGTATCTAGATATTGTTGTTCATAATTATCCAGTTTCAGCATATTTTTTTCTTTGAAACTATCCGCCGGCGGTGTAATAATAGATAAATCCATGTTGTCACACTATTTAAACATAAATATCGCACTTTAAAGTTAATTTATTTGCAAAAAATAACAATACAAGTGCTTTTTGTGTCAGCTGTTCGCTGTTAGACGCCATATTTGTTTTATTCACCACCTGACTGATTTTAAGTCCGCTAACTAGTTGGACGTTTTGTGACGCTTGTACAATTAACGTTCGGCCTAGTCATACAACTGAATAGCGTCATCCAATGAACGGGCTAGCGGTTCAATCAAACAGGAGATTAAACCAGATGCCTGCGACATTTATAAACCCATCTAATCTTTTACAATATACAATTAATTAGTAAATAATGAGATATGCATCAATTTAGTTCGCTCTCACTGGAACAGATAAGTTTGTCGCACTATAGGAAGCGCGCAGCGGTGCTTCTATTAAACTTCGTTTTCCGTTAGCTAAAGTGACCCCCTGGCTGGACAGAGGTGGAACAACGGGGACGCAGAATGTTTATTATTGCGTGGCTCCGTATTCTACGGACAACTAGGTACCGTGTAATTTACATAGTTATTCGGGGTGAAAATCTCGGATTAGAATTTCAGGACTTGAATTAAATAACTTGTCCTCGTTGTAGAGTTTATTGGTTCTGTGGTGTTAGAAGTTAGTTAAATGTTTTTTTGACAAGTGCTTTTAAATTGCGTGTCAGTACAGTCAGCACTATTAGGGAGGGAATTAAATCATCGTATCCGTATCTAATACATCGATTATGTGTTGCTGCTGTATGCAGACTACTGTAGATCGCTACCATTTCAGAAACTTAGCAGAGCTAAACTACGAAAGCCTGCCAGATTTTCAACGAAATTTTGACACAAGTCGTGTGTACTTACAGTAAACACGAAGCGTCTTCAAGCTTTCAAAGCTCTAACGTAAGCAACCGGCCGATTACCTGATAGTACAGTAAGGGGCAGAGAAACCTGACCCCTCTCAGAAGCATTGTTACTATGAGAGGGGGGTCAGGTTTCGCTGCACATGACCGTACCTACATTGAGATAAATCACATCACAAGCAAGCCAACTTGCCCGTCAAGTACTATTTCATCTACCATCCTGCATACCTGAAGATCGCTATTTCCCATTAGCCCCGACAATGGACATTGCATACCCCTAAGAAATAATATTGTCTAACAATAACAATAATAGCCCCATAACTTGGCGCAGCAATGCGTTATCGTCACAATATCCATTATGGGAGCGATAAATCGTGGGAGTCAAGTGCGAAGCGAGCTACTAGGCTTGGTGGGTTATTCTGTAACTTTCATCGACGAGGCTTTTGGGCTATTCATCAGTCACATGTAACATAATCAACTTGTATGTCAGTGAGGATAATATAGTCTGAAACCTGAAACATATTATAACTTAACTGCCTTAACTGGTTCAGTGCCAGTTCGGCCTAATCTAGAGCGGCATCCTACTCGCATCTGAAAGTTTCAGAATCAGCCTACAGAACAGAATAACAGTAGTGTGTGCATGTAATGAGGCATTCCCGGTTGCAATCAGCGTGGCCACAATTAATTGTGGGACGCCCCTAGCCGCAACATCCAGTGAAGAGTTGATGCCAGTTGTTAGCTCGCCGATTATTTGATTTGTTTAATGTTTATCGTAGGCTGCTATTTATTGATTATGGGATAAATGGGTATAGGTACTTACAACTAATAGGTACAACAGGCATGTTGTAAAGGAGCTAAGATAGGAATTATGAAAATGTTTTTTTTTGTGATTTAAGTAGGTACTTACATACATACACCTAACTATGTTAATATTTAACAGAGAAAAAAGGAAGAGGTTCTCAATTCGTATGTAGGTATGTATGTATGTACTTATGTTTTTTTACCTGCATAGGTTAAGCATAGTATGTGGAGCTCGTGAGAGTTTCGTAAAGCTCACTCAGCAATGTTCACAGCTTACCCACAAGTCCCACCACCGCCCTCCGCATATATAGTTAAATAGAATAGTATAGAATAATATTTATTTGAGACATAAGTCCATAAATGCAAGTGTGAATATAATTTACTCACTGAAAAGCTGCTATGTCGTCAATCAATAAAATATTGCCATAGGTACATAATATAATAAGACGATCGGATGGCGTAGTGGTTAGTGACCCTGACTACTGAGCCGAAGGTCCCGTTTCCGGTTCGATTCCCGGCTGGGGCAGATATTTGTTTGAACACAGATATTTGTGCTCAGGTCTTGGATGTGCCCGCCCCCTATTACATTGGGACTAACATAAACACTGGCGAAAAGTGGGTGTGCAGCAATGTACTTCTGCTTACCCCGCAAGGGAGTACAACAGTACAAGGTGTGAGTGTTTGTTTGTATGAATTGTATGTAGGTACATAATACAGACTATTACAGACTGTAAAAAAGGAAAGCCAACAGGAAGAGGCGGTCATTGTGCACAAGTATTGTTCTAATGACGAATAAGGTAAATGAGCGGAATCAGACCCTTTCGTCTTACTATACTTAGGTACCATCTTTGCCAATACGCTGTACTTATGTGTTATATCATGGACTTATTTATACATAGCAATACAGTATATGCCTTTAGACAGGGTACAAAAAGCCGGTAGTTGACAAAGAGTCGGCACAAAAAGCAACAGCAAACAGTTGACACCGGCACTTGTTTACTCAGTAGAGTTTTATACGCTTTTCCTATTTGTTACATAAAACGCAGGCTTTTAGAAATGTATGTAACTAACAAACACACTTTTTGGAGCCTCGTTGTTCGTTCGCCCTTTTTTCATTGTATTCTTATTTTATTTGCCATTTTGGTGCGTGCCGAAACATGACAAATAAAAAGTTGACTTACTTACCTAAAACCATTTTAGTTGGATCTCTCTCTCTCTCTCTCTCAGCCTTCCGTAGTCCACTGTTGGACATAGGCCTCTCCTAACGATCGCCACCCCAAACGGTCACCCGCCATCTGCATCCAGCGGCTTCCCGCTACCTTCCGCAGATCATCAGACCAACGGGTTGGGGGGCGACCGACACGCCGTTTGCCGACACGGGGTCTCCACGTTTAGTTGGATAGAGAGATCTTATAGTAGGTAGGTATATCATACGAGTATATAACTCACGCTTTTTCTTTGCCAGATCGGTCGTTACTAAACTTACTTCTGCCAATCGTATGAAAGTAACTGTCAGTTATCGATAGTTACAGTTATTGAAACTGGCAGTTAGTATATTTAGGTACCTTCATCTTCTTTGACTTCAGGCTCACGTGAATCTTCTTTAAACTCAACGTGTGCCGCGGTGCCATTGCCTAATTCTTAATGTAGGTAGGTGCCTATGTAAAGAGGCTTACATTTTATTCGTTTGTAACAAGAAGAAGAATAATGTAGTTAAACTAGTACTAACTAAGCGACAAAACTATGGCGGGGTGCTCACACTACCATACCATGCATCACGTCATTCAAAATCTAGATCGAGTTAGGTCCATTACATTAATCCCAAATAACAGATTACATTACTGATACCTAGAAGTGTAGTGTTTATTATACTTTATATAATACATACAGGGTGTTGCAAAAGCGGTATTTAAGCCTAAAGGGGGTGAATCAGGGGGTAATTTTAAACAAATGTTGAACGATTTTTGGAAATTGCCTTTGCTGATAATGAAATCATTTATAATACATACAGGGTGTCCCAAAAGTCAACGTCATCCCTTAAAGGGCTGATAGGTCAGCTCATGAGAGGCCATAATATCACAATATGACCTTAGTAAAAACTCGATAATTTTCGAGATATTGACACTTTTATAAATTTGCTGAAAATCGACACCTTGGATCAGTTTTTTGCGTGCCGCCGGTACAAAAATCCATATTGTTAGAATTTGTTTGGTGTTGCATCATCCTGTATAGCCCTGCTATTGATCGCAGTCAAAAAAAATATCGAGTAATGCTGTATGTTTAAAAAAAACACGGTTTTTAAAGTCATAAAAGGTAATCGTATTTTTTTATAAACAACTTTGACTCTACATACTGTAAAAAAAATATACCACGCAAACCTGGCACCTTATTTAAAAAGATTGCTCATTTAAAGCAGTTTCCAAAATGGTATACAACGTTGCTATTGTTTCAATTAACAAAAAAGTTATTGCTATTATAGTACAAAACGACCTCGATGTAAAATTGTTTGAAGGAAATTTATCTGACTGAATTTATTAAGGGTAAGTCATGTTGGAATAAGTAAAAGTAAAATAGGTTGCGGGGTCAGCCGTGGCAACATAGATGACGCAAAAATAGCTAAGAAAAAACTTACCAAACTCTTATAAAACATATTTTGCGTTTTTTTACACCATATTAAAAAAAAAACATTTATTGACGTTTATTTTTATTTCTCAAAATTATAACACCACATTATTATATTAAGTACATAATCAGCAAAAAATAATACTCATTAATGGTCTTAATCATAATTTTGAGAGTTTGGTTTTGTTTAACAATAACTTTAAAATAATAACAAGTAATTAGAGGTAATGTTAATGATAAACTGATCTGTCCCTTTTTTTGGATACTGTGGGTGTACAATGTACGGTGGCCTGCGCCTAAAAGTATAAAGGCGGAGTTTTTAAAATAGCGATCCCTGATGATGAAGGGACCAGCTAAATCTATTATAAATCCGGGGACGTGTTGTGTGTGATGTGTGTAGCAGTAGTGTTTATGTGGATGTGCTTGAGCAGCATGTGAGCTTGAGATCGCTATTTTAAAATCTCCGCCTGTATACTTTTAGGCGCAGGCCACCGTACATGTGTAAGCGTTTTACTTGTACAATATCACACATTTGTACTACTCAGGAATGTACGTTACCATGCGCTACATTTATGGGGAATGTGGAGTTGCTATAGTCCACTTTTTTCGAGAAAGATACTCAAAATGCGTTTTTTAGTAACTGTGACAACGTTGTCTCTTTTCCCACTTCCGGCCACACCTCCTAATTTACTTTTACTCATTCCAACATGACTTACCCTTAATAAATTCAGTCAGATAAATTTCCTTCAAACAATTTTACATCGAGGTCGTTTTGTACTATAATAGCAATAACTTTTTTGTTAATTGAAACAATAGCAACGTTGTATACCATTTTGGAAACTGCATTAAATGAGCAATCTTTTCAAATAAGATGCCAGGTTTGCGTGGTATATTTTTTTTACAGTATGTAGAGTCAAAGTTGTTTATAAAAAAATACGATTACCTTTTATGACTTTGAAAACCGTGTTTTTTTTAAACATACAGCATTACTCGATATTTTTTTTGACTGCGATCAATAGCAGGGCTATACAGGATGATGCAACACCAAACAAATTCTAACAATATGGATTTTTGTACCGGCGGCACGCAAAAAACTGATCCAAGGTGTCGATTTTCAGCAAATTTATAAAAGTGTCAATATCTCGAAAATTATCGAGTTTTTACTAAGGTCATATTGTGATATTCTGGCCTCTCATGAGCTGACCTATCAGCCCTTTAAGGGATGACGTTGACTTTTGGGACACCCTGTATATAGGTACCTTCTTAAGAATTTTAAATTTTATCGAAAATCTCTACGCTGCATTACGAACGTGATATAAACAGTAAAAATAATTATACCTACGTAGTATTTCTATGATCAGCGAAAATAAGAAGTATTTACGTAAGTACTATCGCAAGTAACACAACATCACAAAGCCACACGAGTACCGTGCGTACGAATAATTTTGTATCGGAACGTTTTATAAATCGACTGGAATTTCAAAACGTATTTCGAAGTTTTCAGAAATATTTTTAACACATATAGATTGGTGTTTTACGTTATATTTCGCCTTGTCCACTGAGAGTCACGTACACGGAAATGGGATCACGTCCTAAACGCATATTACGATCTGAACTCGTCCATTTACAGCGAAAAGCGCGGCAAAATGCGAAACAAAACGTTAAAATTTAAAAACCGAATAAAATGGCGACGCAAACTCCGCTGCGAGTGTAATTAGATTTTTAATCATGTTGCGCGCAATATTTTGTCGGCTGGAATTATGTTTCATACGTATGAAATGTAATTTTATTCCTGTTTCTTTTTAAACACACTTTAGAAGTACTTATGTATTTGGGATGAGAAGAGAAGATTTTGTGAGTCTTTTTTTTACTAACTATACCTACTGCATGGCAAATAGATTGGATATGTACATGTTTTAAATACATAATGGAATGTATCTAAGTAGATATAACATTAACCAATTTGTCTGAGTAGGTACAACATACAGTATATAATATACAGTCATATATTTCAATATACTTAGGTATAGGTTATCTCTCTTTAAAATGTGTGTACCTATAGGTTAGTTAACATAAAAGTTAATTGCAACAAAGGCTCCTAGACAAACCCACTTTGGGTTTAGTGGTGCCTGAATGTTTAAATCTTAAGTTTATTTTTTATGTATAATAATTTAAAAAAAAATACCTTACTTACCTAACCTAGGTACTCTAGCAAGTAGATACAGTACATGTACTTAAATCTAAATTACAATCGTGAAAGATTCCTAACCAGGTTTTATTTGAAAACAAACACATACATATTAACATTTTAACATCAGTAGTCAGAACTTAACCAACCACTTCAGCATTTGTTTATTTTTAACTTATGTATAATTATCACAACAAAGCACTTACATTATCATTGAAATTTATACTAGACAGCAGACGAAGTAAAAAAAAAACAAAGCAAAAATTTTCAGAATCAGTTACCTAATCTTAAATTATTTTACAGTTCGGCTTTTGTTTTTAAGTGAAAATAAACTCATACTCGTGTAACTCAACAACGTCAGCGTCACACACACATTATAATATTATGGTATTCTGCATAGTTTCATGATCAGACGGACTGAACTGAACTAGTTTTTATTGCTAAAGGGTTTGTCATTTTCTCTTGAAACCTTGGACAAACAAAAAAAGTTAAGCATTTTGTCAGCGCAGAATAAGCTTGACGCTTGAGCCCTTGGCTAGGGGGCAGACGCTTGAATACCTTTAAATTTTTATACAGTAAAACTAGAGCTGAGTTCATAGCCTTGTCTTGTTTTCGCTGCTCGGGGCAGGGGTTTCCGCAGTGTTGTTGTCTTGGGCCTGCGCTTCCTTCAAGGAGTCTGGCAGTTTGGTGTTCAGAGTCTCCGGTAGAAACAGGATGAGGAACCCTGACATCGCCGCCATCGCTCCGAACAGCAATGTGGGTAGGAACTGGTGAATGGATTTCTGAATGGAAAGAAGAAAAAAGAAGATTCATAAAAAGGTTTACGAAAATTTTACTCATAGAGGATCACACAATGAAAAAATTCCACCTTGCAATGACGATGACGTTCCATTTTAGACAATTTTACTTTATTATAGGTAGGTACTAGTACCTACCTATAATAAAGTAATAAAGTAGTACCTAGGTACCTAATCTTTAATCTAATATCCACCTCAAGTAAGAAATTTGATAATATAACCTCTCATAAAGAAGATCTTACCAAAAGAGGTGTTAAAGGTGCACACGTTGAGCCAATTCTTCCGATAGTGGAGCACAGAGCCAACATGGAGGTCCTGTAGTTTGTCGGGAACACTTCGGCAGCAAATACGTACAATGAATTGTATGCTAATGTTATGAAAAACTTTCCACCGAGGTAGATGGCATGCGACCAAGTTCCAGCTGAAAAAACAAAGATTTAGGGAAAATTACTAAACGAATTCTCTACCTCAGATTCTAAACTCAAACAAAGTCGGTCAAAGTCAGATGTTCAAAACGCAATAACAAGGTAATTTACGAGTCAATATTAACAAAGCATTATATCGCTGGGAATTGGAACCTATAGCATGTTGCTTTCATATTATAACGGCTCAGTCGTGTCTTGGCGGAATGTCAAGGCGATTCTGAGAGTACTTTAGGAAGTAGTCAATAACCAATGATCGAGTCATTTCTACATTCTTGACGGTCAAACTCCTGGTTAACTACCGCTAAAATGTAAATACGTATAGGCCACAGGCGTGTGTAAACAAAAAAAAAACAACTCGTTTCCTGTTGATGTAGATTAAAGAAAAAAACTGGATTATCTACGATGCAAAGCTTATAAAGTAGTCGACCCCTTATTTATAAATCAACATTTACATATTGTATGTATTTATGTCACGTGAATGCATCAACCAATAATAGGAAACAAGTTTTTTATGTGTGTTGACTTAAAAATCTAAATGTGTAAAGTGTATTTACCTGGCACGAAGCCGTAGTTAACGAGGACTAATGCGGTCAGAAAATAGGCGCTCGCTATTACTTTCTTCCGTCCGAACCTGTCCAGTAATACCAGCTTACAGACGTTTGCCGGCGCCTCTACGAGTATAACTACTATGTAGTTGAGGTAACTGTTGCCTGATAATTCAATAGCGTTGATCGATAGTCCATAGTACACCAGCGTCGAGGATATCCACACCACTGAGCAGATAAACGTCCGTTTCCATATCATGGGTGACACTAACAACTGTTTCAAGGACGACTGTTCAGCCTGTTTGTTGTCATATTTTCTCTCCTCCCGTTGGTTGATGGCTTGTTTTTCAATTTGATCGTAATACTCTTGGGGTATGGTGACGTTGTTGAATTTTTCTGATCTTTTGAGGACGCGTAGCGCTTCGTCGTACCGGCCTCTGCTGAACAGCCACCGGAAGCTTTCGGAGAGAAGCCAGATGTAGACGAAGCAGAAGACGGCGGGAGTGTAGATGAAGACAAGCAGCTGCCTCCAGTTGCGCAGGTACCAGGAGAGCACTGTCACCAGCACGCCGCCCAGAATGAACATCGTGTTGAACATCAGACTCACAAACACTCTCCCTTTCGGCCCAACCAGTTCTAGAGCTGCAAAAAATAGTGCAGTGTCAATTTGTGTTGCCGGAATAAACGGTAAAATGTTTATTTTTTATCAATTCTAATCTGACTTTCAGTTTCTTTTGCCGTTGCTTTGGTTTTCTGAGATTTAACGCTTGATCAGGCAAGGTTTGCTTTCTTGAGATAGATTAGTCATGGCTAATATTTTGGACGCTAAAATACCTAGGAATTGTTTGAAGGAAAACTAAATCGGAAACTGATGGATGAGCAAATCTATAACTAACTTGTAATTAGTCACCAACTATTTGGTGAGGCGTTAAAACATCAAGGATGCCTGTATGATAGATAAACTTATTTACTGTATTACAACCAAAAAATTTAAACCAGTATTTGATGGATGCATTAGATATTTAATAACCTGGATATCAAATCTTGATTTGAACTTCGCCCACCCACACAATGGTTCGAATTAATTAGTAAGTAAAGAAGATTCATCTTACCCAAGACGAAGCAAGCGGTGTAGACGCCGGCTCCAAACGCTGGTTCCAGGAACTCGAAGACTATGAACATGTCATAGTTGACTGAGAACGCCCTGATGAGGCCGAACACTCCGTTGGAAACCGCCGAAAATATCACGGCCGTACGTCTGCCGTACCTTGAGGAATACACGAAAAAAGATTAATTGCTGTTTATAATATATCGAATAAAGATCGTTATAATGAGGATCGTTTATCGTGATCTATGATAATGGGAATTATACATTTTAATTAAAGTTTTTCCTCATCAATGGATTATTTACTTTTTTACAGAATCTATAGGTTGTTGCTTAATTAAATGATCTCTGACTTGACCCCGCTGGACCAAACACCTGTAGTGGGAGGAAGGGTGATGACGAAGTTCTTACCTATGAGTGAGGTTCCTTTGGAGAGAGGCTTATGCCCAGCAAACGATAATATACGAGCAAGGAGCATAAGTACACTACATCTTTAACACACGAGCTATGGGAAAGTTCTAGTAACATACGGAACGGCAATGGCAGGTGAAACTTTATCATTGCTCGTGAGTGTATAATCTTACTTGTCAGAAAGGAGCCCCGTGAGCGGGATGGCGATGAAGAAGCCGGCGTTGTGGATGGTGCCCACCAGAGACCGCTTCCAGTCCTGGCACGCCAGGTCGAACTGAAAGAGAGAGAGACAAACATTAGGGCTGTCACGAAATATCAAACATATTGCGTGATAGGAAAGTTTTCACGCCGAAATACACGTGCGATCTAGGTTACTCAGTCTATATGACGAAAAGAATACAATTAATAAATAATTTTTTTAATAGGGTTTTATCTTTTAAGAAGAACATAACTAAAACAATGGAAGCAAGATTTTAATTTTTATTTACGAGTGCTACGGTATTTTAATATAGAATTGAACGGAACGTGCGTGCGTTTCTAATACGGTCAACGTTATAAGTACAGTCCAACAATGGTAACTTTGCAACTGGTAAAAGATTATGTTTTTTTCTTTAACTGGTAATTGGTTAGGTAATACGTCATTGACAGAAATTACAATGAAGTTAGTTGCCCTAATACCTATATATTTTTAGGTGTTGGCACTTGTTCCTGTTGCAAAGTTAGCGTTGTCGGACTCCAGATATGTCGCTGTACTCGGTATCGGTAGAGTACAAATAGTTTATTTTTCATTTAAATTAAAATGAAACTCATGTTTCAGTTATAACTAGCTTGGTTTGATTTTGGCCATCAATGGGTTAAGTACTTTTGTATATTTTCAGACACATAAACCGCCTAGTCATTCAGTCAAATATTGACGCTAGTGAGTTTGACGATGCAATGTTAAGATGTAGTTGACCATATTGAATTTACCTTCTATGACGAATGCGGTAATGTACGTATTTTATGTAAATAAATATCCCATTTGTCGGCATGTCAGAAATAAATAATAATACTAGTACTTAGTTTATTCATTATTTTCTAAATATATTATGATTGTGCTGTGCAAAATGTAAATTAAGTATGTTTATGTGACCTTTTGTCGTGTGCAATTATTGCTGCTCATTATTGCAGGCAGGTAGCGTTGCAATTGCAATTTTATTTTATAAGGTTTATATGTATAAGCTTAATTTGGTTACAGTCAGGAAAAGAGATGACAAACGATAATAAAGGTTGCCTGGAAGAAATCACTTTAAGCGATAAGGCCGCCATTTGTACATATTATGTTGTTAGATTAAGTTTTTTGTAATCTTTGTCCATGTTTTTGTGTACCAATAAAGAATAATCTATTCTATTCTAATAATGATGGTAGGTACCTACAGTACCCCCACTCTCGAAAGGCAATGTATTGCGTCTGTCTTGCGTTCCCAAAATTAAAACAATCATAACTTAACTTTAAAAACGTTTTTCCAAAAAGTAAAAATACAAGTTTGTTCAGCCAAATGGTGCCTATTTTGAGAACAGAAATAAACAAGAACATAATGCCTTCAATTTAGGAGTTATTTGATTGAGTAAAGGCCAAAAAAGCCTGTTTTTGGAAATTCTACATTTGGTGCTAGGTTCTAAAATAGACGTTAGCTTGATGAACATGTAGGTATTCTTTTTTTTTAAAACGCCTTTGAAGAAAAGATATGATTGGTTTAATGTTGGGAACGCAAGACAGACGCAATACATTGCCTTTCAGTTGTAGGGGTAAGTACAGATTAGGTATAGATAGATACATCCGTAGAAACAACAACAACTAGTAACTTAATTTATGCAAGCCAAAATGAGAGGAATTCGTCAATTCCTCTACATATAATAGTATGACTACAACCATCATTATAAAAAAATACATTCGTGTAAATGTTACGGTTAATATGATTATAGCAAAAGATTTCTTGCTATGTCGATCATCCACTGTGTTCTAGATAACTAGTCTGTTTTTTAATATCAGATACTAAATTGACAGATTCTTAACGGTTCATCAACAGTCGATTGTCCCGCGATAAAGTGCGGTATCGTTCTATTGGCGGGACAATCGACTGTTAATGAACCGTTAAGAATTTAGTATCTGAGATTAAAAAACAGACCTTACCTTAATTATGATGCGGCTTGAAATATTTTGTTTTCAAATAATTCATGTCGCCGACTATAAATCACCTTTTTAACAACTATTTTTGTAGGTAGAGTTGAAGTATTATGCAGCCACAACAATAACACATCAATGAAATAAAAATGAGATGTGATATTCAAGAGTGGCCCTGTGGACTGTACGTAATTGATAATTGGTTCTTGCACAAAGTATAAGGGCCACTATAATGGTCCAGTCTGGACATAGGCTATTAGGCATATCCCATAAGCTGTTCTAGGATAGGAACACCTAACATTAACCGCTCCTCCCGGTTTATACTAGGTTTATCTAGTTTAGGTACCATATTTTTACACTCATATTTACCGTAACATGTATATACACAATAACTTTCTTAACTTTCGTTTATTAAAACATGTCAATACAGGTAAGTAAGCTAAGTTATCTACAAATCATCAATAAAAAAACGACTTAAAACGACTAAGTATAGGTAAGTACTTACAAACATACATTAAGTATAAGTATTTCTAATTTTAAGATGAGACAAATTCGTATCGCGTTATGTTTCGTTTTGGTAAGTAAGTACGTCATAAGTAGGTACAGCTGTTAGATAAATACATCACTAGACATAATGGAAATTTTCAGGCTAATTTTAGAAATATCGTGTAACAATTCTTCGTGTATCAATTTCATCTGTTTAAAGTACGTATACTTTCAATGTAAATGAAATATTATCATATTTCTTGGCCAATCGAACACAATATTGGAAATTTTCTTTCCAAATGAATTCTTAAGTTAATTTTGTTAATAACGAAAACCATGGTTGTAAAATCGTCCGAACGTTTACCTAAGTACTACTCGTACGAATTTAGTGTGCACCTGGCCAATAAGCAGCAGGGGTCACGCCGACGCCGGGTACCAAAAAGCTAGTACCTTTCTAAATATATGACATCTGTTTTTTGTCAGTCAGGTGCACAGTTACTCCGCACGAGTAGTAGTAGGTACTAATTATACCTACTATAATGTACTAATGAATATCGTTTTCCCCTCACCTCATTGACGATCGAATGCTCTTCCATATACACGTAGCTGTCACATTCCACCGGTGACGTCAGGTCGAAGTGCTGAGGGCCGCAAAACGTGCCGTTGGTGGCGTTCACGCTGGCGTACCTCGTGCATTTCGCGAAGGTCCCGTCTAGGCCTTGCGGGATTGTGAAGTTCAAGGTCGACGGGTCTTCTTGGCACTCGGGCACTGCGCATCTGTGGAGTGAGGGAGGAGATGGATCGGAAAGTCGTTTTAAGGAACGAACGAACGAAGAGATCAGTGACCACTTGAAAATGTGTCGAATTACTTCATTGGTTCGTTCTTCAAAATGATTTCGCGATAAGTACCTACACTTTTCAGGTATCATAAGATGGGTAGATGATATCAGTGTGGTTCAAGAATTAGAATTAGACGTTGGTACACAGAAGGAGATTAACAAACAATAGTGGATGGACTGGTGGTGGTGATGATGATGATAAATAAATCAGGTGATAAATGATTAAAAAAAAGGTTTTATTTTATTATTGACCAATTTTGACTTCATTACAAACTAGTGGTAGCTGCAGTTTATGGTGTACCTAAACGAAACGAAAATATTTCCGTTTCCTTCTGTCATCTACATTTTGATATGTTCAAAGTTTCCGCTACAGGCGACACTTTTATCTTCTTTTTGTGCGAGAAAACGGAAGCTTTCATTGTTTATGGTAATGATTATGGTTACTGTACTTACTATTTTTATTTTGTATACAATTAGAACTTACTACAACAACGAGAGTTACCTACTAATAATTGAGAATATACTATGTGGAATAATTAAATCATTATTAAGTTTATTGATACAAATGTTCTATACTTAATTTACTTTAGTAAATAAGTTATATTTGCAAAGACTCTCTATCATGGTCTTATATTTATTATGTCGATGGTTGAAGATAATGTAAAAATAAGATAGTAGGTACTTAACTTACCTACTTACCGTAAATAAATTGTTATGTACGGTACATAACTTCATATTATATTATGCGTTATATGAATCCAATAAAATATAGCCACCACATACTATTTCGGTACAGTTCCAAAGGAATAGACTTTATTTAATTCGACCTTTGCCGCCCAAACCAGACAATACCGTGAATTACAATTAAAGCACAATAGAGTATTTTACGTAATACGCCATTGATTATTTTGATACGCACTAAATTGTGAATATACTTACTATGGAATTTAAGGTGTACCGGCATGACAGCGAAGATCAAGGTCATCGTTTTTTATTATTAAAATATTAGTAAGTAGAGAAAACAGGTATAATTATTAAACGCCTTTGATCAGCAGTCTACGATTACAGATGGTGATAAAAATATAACATTTGCGGCAGTCGTTGACTGCCCAGGCAGTAACTACATAATTAAAGTAATCTCTGTGGCCCAGGATTCAGGCGGGCTTCGTACAAAAAGAAGCCATTATCCCTTTAGGGATAGGTCATAGTCACTGGTAACAAAATATGGTAAAAAGTATCTTAAGATTTTGGAAAATCCTAGAAAGTTCCAGGTACAAAGTTCCTACAACAAACAACCACAATTTTTGATTTTTTTTTTAATTTTAACAAAATATTACCGTTAAATTAGTTGGTAATATCCTGATGCTCTGTTAAATGTATTTCAATGTTGCAAAGGGCGTCCTTAAGCTAGCATTTCCGTTTAGGAGTAATTTGGTGATTTTCTCAGTGGAACCTTTTGATTGCCCGTGAGTGTAGTTTGTTGTTCAAAGGTTTGAAAGCAATTTCAAAAAAGGAGCATGTCTGATGGTGGTTATTCTGGTCACATAACAACAATAAAAAATATATTTTAAACGCAAACAGTACCTATTATGAAACTTTTAGGTCACACAAAAGCTTATTTACATAGATTAAAAGATTTAATTGCAAAGCTCTAACAATCCACTCCAAACGTGAGGCTTTTGCATGCAGCTAGGAACTGTTTCATTTTTTAAAGTTTACTTTTTGGAGGGTTTTTAATAATTGTAATGTGAGGTTTAAAAAATTATACAGCCTGTATATAGTTACCCCCTTATTCATAAAAAAGTTACAGAACGGATTAACTATTTAACTGTTCTGTCCCTCTCTGACAGAGAACAATTTGTTCTTTGACAGAGAGTGACAAAACAGTTCAATAGTTAATCCGTTCAGTAACTTTTTTATGAATAAGGGGGTATTTAAATAAAGTAGAAAAGAGAGACATTCAGAGAACATCCATACTATTTTTTATACTACATCCTGATTTAGCTGACCTTTTAAAGTAAACGTAAACATGTTTACGAGTATAACTATCGGTATTTAAATTTTGGCACTTTCCATAACTTTCAATAAGAATATCCTCAATTATTTATTTACCTACTGTCTGTTATGGTTTAGATGAGTTCATACCATACAGCTAAGTAATACAAATAAATACCTACGTAATTAGAAAAAATAAAATGTGAAAGAAGAAACATTTAAAAAAGTACATACCTAAGTAATTAATATAATGTTTTACGTTGAGCTATACAATTAATATTATAATACGTTTATACGTGAAAGTTTGTAAGTGTGTGGATGAATGGATTGATGTTTGTTAGTCTTTCACAGGAACATGCCTAGACCAATTTTTAAGTTTCACTTGGAGTAAGGTGACACCCTAGATCACTCAACTTTTCATCCCGGAATTTTTCCCGGAAAACCTTTTCAGGCGCGGCGAAGCTCGCGGGAAAAGCTAGTATTAGTATAAGTACATAAGTTGTTTACCTGTAATCAATGTCGATGGCCTCAAAGTTGTAGACCGAAGAGTACATCCCGGCCATACCCACCGGCAGCAGTATGAGGAAGAAAATCAACACGTTGAACCTTCCGAAAGGTCCCATCATCTTCAAAATATCGTCCACGGTAACCTCAGACACATCTTTCTTTTCCGCTTCCATATTTACAAACTCGTATCACAGTTAAATCACAAAAAAATACATGAAAGTTTACACGGCACAAAGATTTACACTATAAACCACGCAATTTTACTATCAACATCGTAACAAAAGACTAACTTAATTCATAATTTTTTATTTAATTTTGTTTAAGTAAGTATCTGAATTAAGTTCTGATTTGTTTATTGATGGAGCTAATAGTTATCTCGTAGAAATAGTCATGTTTGAGTGGCGAGCGCAGGCCACTGCGACAGGCGACTGCGGCGGCTGTGTTGAGATCTACCGTTTTATTAACGGCACGAAACCTGCGCTCGACCCTATAGCAGATCAAACTGTTTGTTTTTACTATGTTTATTGAACTGTGCCGGAGACAATATTCTTGGTGTTTTGGACGCAAAGACTTGAGTTGGATTAGGGTTTAATTTTCAACCTGGTGCAAGGATTAGCAAGTCAAATTAGCGCCCTAACGATGACTCACCTATAAGGTAGATTTTATTGTAAAATGGTCACTATCATTATAGCTATGTAACATAAGTGTTATAAGCGCGGCTATCAGAGGCGGGTGGTTGAGTTTGATAGTTAATCCTCAACCACACGTATTTAAAGTTTCCAGTCATATACTTAGTGCAATTTACATAGGATAATGAATTACTGTCTTTCAAAAGTTACATAATGAGCTCATTGTGTAATTAATGTGGTAAATTGTCAAAGGAGTAGCTGGGCAGAAAAAGCCAGTAATGAATAGTAATGATTATGAAAAAAACAAACTCTAAAACACCCTACTCCATACGTAATCTATGAAGTGTATTAATAGTTTATGCATTGGCTCTCGGCTCATTGCATTTTAAAATATGCGATTGGTGTGAAACAAGATTAGTTACCGTAACACCAGACGACATTTTTCAATTATTACACGTGGCAGTTACAGCTAGATATTATAATTTCCCCGACAATGACGTCAATCAATCGTGTCTAGGATAACTTACAATTACGACAAAGTCACCCCTAACTGCTAGGCGCCTGTCCACTTGAGCGGAGAGTGCTATCAGAGCGGTGGGCAAAAATCGTCACACAAACAAGAAGCGAATTACTCGCTAAACCTTTCAGGGTCGGGGTATAAAAATAGGTGCATAATGTATAATATGATTTTATTATACTCACAATTGTAATTAAAGTAGTACACAGAATGCATGAAATGAATTTACTACGCTTTACAGCTTTTTGATAAGAGCGACATTTGATTGATCAAGTTATTGTTTTACGCTTCAGCTCTATAGTGTTATGCGCGTAAATACCTATATGGAGTAGAATTATATTCATAGCACATTCATCCTCAAAGACCGAGATTACTAAAGACCTAGGTAGGCTCTAGGCCTAAGAATAAGAAGTAAGGATCCTAATAGGCTAATGTCAAAAATAGGTGATAGAGGGCTGAAGACGATGATTATTATAAATCGATATGTCTCGTCAACTATTACTACTACCTACTACTATACTGTAAGAGTAAAATGCAAGGGTATTTCTGCGAGATTTTCACGTTTTATCACGTTGACATGAAACTCGTATTCCGTATTGCACTTGCCTCAACAGCTTATAGTGATGTCCGATGGGAGGCAGCGATCTCATGAATGTCGATGTTTTGTAATAACACCGAATTGTTGTAGACGGATGATGTTGACGTTTTTGTGTTGGTGTATTTTATCTAAATAGGATAGTAATACCTTATAATAATAGGGTGTACATCTCACACGCGGCTGCTTGACGCCAAACTAACCACTACACCATTCGGATAGATGAATTAAATTAGCTAGCAGCTCCGAACTAGATCTTTCGTAAGGTGCCTTTATTTAAAAAATATATATTTACATTAAGAGTTCTTAATTCAATTGTTTTTGTTACATAAACGTAACCAATAGATTATTAAAAGTAATGTTTTGTGTATAAATATTTGAAATATTTACGTTAGAAACGTGCGGTTTTTGTAATCAATTTTATTTTTAACATTACCTACATGAGAGCAAGTTATGAATGTCATTTATAACAAATACCCATGAACAAAATATTAACGTCACAGAACAATTTAGAATGGATGCCTAAAAGAAATACTTACTTCATGTATACGAATAAAATTTACATTGATATCGATATTATCGATAGAATTTTCCGTCCCAAATATCGACATCGCACTATCGACATGTGACCTCTGCTCTCCCTACTTCCTGTTCCAGGAAAGAGCTCTTTGTGGGATTGAAAGTTTTTGACTCTGAGGGATTGTTATCCGCGTAGTGGCTTCAAATATATGCGCTTTCTACATTTTGACATACATTACACAAGCCACCAATGCAACGCTTCGAAGGATCTAAGCTTTTCCATGATTACAAGATAGTGCCCTTATTCAGTATGTGCCTATGTTAAGTGGAAGGACTTTCTAGAAAATAAATTGTTTAATGCAAGTAACGGCTTTAAAAAATTTGATTTTTAAATTTATTTGCAATTTGAAATAACCATATCTTTGAATGTATAATTTTTCATAGGTAATTAGTAGGCAAGTATTGGATTTGATTGTGCAGCCGTTAATTAATTTTCTTTTTCTTCGATCCACTTATCTGCATACATTTCTAGAATAATATAATAATGTGAGAGTTTCGTGGCAGTTTTTTTTCAGGGTTTTCTTCTACCTGTCTCTATATGGTAGAGGACGTTAGAGTTTTACTTTAGAATTTTTTAGTTCAGTTAACTTCACCGGTTTATAATGTATGTTCAGGCTCAGTTTTTCTAGCAACTGTCACATTTTACATAGTCTTAATTTTAAATAAAGTTATTTGATTGATGTTCAGGCGGTTTCAGCTTGTTTTTCAGTTTTTCACGTAGGGATTGGGCAAGGTTTTTACCGTGCAAAATTATATACTTAATTATTTACTGTTTAGAGATTTAGGGCGTCTTGCATAACAAAGTTAAATAAAATTAAATAGTTTGTCTCTTGCTCTGACAGTATAATGTCAGAGCAAGAGGTCATAGATTTAATTTTATTTAACTTTGTTGTGCAAGACGCCCTTACTTTTCTACATTAAATTTGGTTTAGGTAATTTCAGTTTCGACAGTGGATACTGGGTAATGAGCATGGAGGATTTAAAAATATGTAATTTATTTTGCATTTCCAAGTATAATATTTTTTTGTCGTTGTTATTAGGTACTTACGTATGTGGTATCTTACATGATCCTTGAGTAGAGCCACTTTATACCGGTATTTCGTCCGAAAACAAATTAAGTGAAGTAATGAAGGAAGTTTTTAAACAAAATATTATAAGTATTTTACGTATGTTTATATGAATATAATTAATGTAATCCTATCAAATGCAGTTAAGAAAGATTAAAACACAAGCAGTCTACATCATTGCACATGAACCATGAACTCTGACTTGAGAGAATGCTGCACACACATACTGCAAGCGATTATTCATATCACAGTTATTGATATCACGGAGAGCTATAACATAGCAGCTATAATTTTTTGGGCAATGGAAACTGCTGATGATTGTCTAACTCACCAAAACAGTAGGTACCTACGAATGTTAATAAGTACTTACACAGTTTTCAAAAGAGTATTTTTTTTAAATGTTGATAATTTTGAATAGGTTTATCCTCTATTATTGAATTTACTATTATTATTATTATTATTAAGTAAGTATAGTATCTCTGTATTTTTATGAAAATATCTTACCTAACCTTATATAATTTTCCATAGTACATAATTTTCATGGCTCGGACAACCACAAAGTGGGGAGCCTCACCACAGGTGCTGCGGACGTCTGGACTGGCGCTTGCGTTCTCCGTAGGAGAATATGCGTGTCCAGTATGGGGCCGATCTGCCCACGCCAAACTGGTGGATACTGCACTTAATGAAACGTGCCGAATTATAACTGGTTGTTTAAAACCGACTCCGGTACAGATGCTTTATCCACTGGCTGGCATAGCGCCCCCGGACGTCCGCAGGACTGTGGCAAGTTCCGCAGAAAGGGCCAAAATGGACGACACACGACATCCCATGCATGGCTTCATCCCTGCGCCGCAAAGACTGCCAAGCCGACGCAGCTTTATGAAATGTGTTGATCCACTGAACACTAGCCAAGCGCAAGCGAGGTGTGCTCTCTGGCGTCAAAAAGTGTCCCTTCCAACCCCATTTGTGCAGCCGTCAGAGAACCTCCCACCTGGACATAAATTGCCTTGGGAGACCTGGAAGTCTTTAAACCGACTTCGAACACAGGTCGGTCGTAGTAAGGACAATATGGCTAGGTGGGGATTCACGGATGCACAAAATCTGAACTGCTTGTGTGAAGCGCCACAAACTATGGTGCACCTCACTTCATGCCCCGCGTGTCCCTACACCTGTACGCGGGAAGAGCTCATGACCGCTACCAGCGGTGCAGTATCAGTGGCCCAGTTCTGGGCAAGTATTATTTAGCGACTTTGTTCGTTTGTCGTCGACACGATAAGAAGAAGATGGCTCGGAATTCAGAACTGAGAGGAAACTGTAAATAAATGAACCTACCTACCTATACAAAAAGATAACCAATTAAATTTTATAATCGCTAATCTAGCAAACCATAGTCCGTGGCATCTTTATGCTCGTACGAAGTGGAATGATTCCGCCATCTTCATAAAATATGTATTAAGAAGATCTCTTTCGAATACGCCATCGGATAGCGGTTAGAAGCTCAAAGTTAATGTTGAAGACTCCGCCTGCACCGGACCTCGGTATTGCTCAGTGAAAACTTCAGGCCAAAGACGCTGAAGAATATTAAAATGTTTTCTTGCAACACTGAAGTTAGTGATGCAGTAAGGATATTGTTATAGGTACTTAGGAATTTTATATTAAACTTTACAGTGATACAGGGTTGATGTGTATCAAATTAAGGTAAGCCTGAAGTCTCCAATGGTTTTTTTCCGTAGTTCCTGTAAAATAATAAAACAATATAACAAATACATAGTTTTTGTCCCGAAATATGTTTTTAACGGGAAGAAAAGCCAAAATCACTTTGTAAATATCTGTTTTAGGATGGTTCTAAAAAGTAGAATGTCCTGAGCTGGTCTGCCTCCTACAGACGCCGTCGCTGGCTGAGCCTCGTAAATCGTGGTAAGGTATGCCATCCATCCTCCAGACCGTTCCTAGTGGCACAACGTTTTGCATTATGGCTCGTGTCCATTATAACTGCAGAATGGCTGGCGTTCTCATGCATGAATTTTATAAAATCTAAGATTAAGGCCCTGTTTTACAATGTCTGGTTAGTGGCTACCTGTGAGATAAAATACATGCTGTCACTGTCAAAAAAATAATAACAGAGAGTGACAGCGTGAATTTTATCTCACAGGTAGCCGGTAACGAGACATTGTGAAACAAGGCCTAAAAGTATATTATTTTAATATATACCGAATGGTGTATTGATTAGAGACCCTGATTGCTATGCCGAAGATCCCGGGTTCGATAAGCCAGATTTATATCTGTTAGTACCTAGAAGTAGCTTCCTTGCTACGAAGTCGGCTACATAAGCTGGTGACCATAGTCACCACGCCACGCCACGGCTTCCTAAATAGATATTTAGTCATATAAATAAATAAATAATATGTGAGGACATCTCACACACGGCCATTCGACCCCAAGCTAGGCAGAGCCTGTGTTATGGGTATCGGAGAGCTGATATATCTACACAAATACATACATATTAAATATAAATATCAACAATTCAACACCCAAGACCCGAGTACAAATATCTGTCTTTGAACAAATATCTGCCCCAGCCGGGTATCGAACCCGGTACGTTCGGCATAGCAGTCAGGGCCACTAACCACTACGCCATTCGACCGTCTAAAGTAGTCACAGTCAGGCCTGGGTCTCCTATTTACACCGTAGATCGCGTCCAGCGTCACGCCGTAGGCCGCGTCATGATGCTCACTATAGAAATGTACTGATGCGGTCTCCCTCACACGCCGACGTTGGCGCGTAGACATAATGAACATCGTGACGCGGCCTACGGCGTGACGCTGGACGCGATCTACGGAGTAAATAGGAGACCCGGGCCTCATAATAGTCACAGGCTTGACGCTTACAACGTAGTGTTAAGTAATTTGAATACCAACCGCGTGCATACCAGTTTAGCGTACTGCAACTGCAATCAAGTCATTTCCAGTCCATTCTATTAAACAATCCCATGTATGAGTGATGGAGTCATTTATCTGTCATCAAGTCATCATCTTCTGGACACGAACACGGATGACGTGTATGTAGTCATTACTGGGACGAAATGCATTAGCCATATGCATATGCAGGGTGTTGTAAAAATGCTATTCTAAATCTAGATATGCAAGCTGTACTTAAATTTCGAATCATTAGTATATTATTTTCAAGAACTCATAAGTATATTTCAGCGTCAGGACTCGAACCCGCATCTCTGGCGTGAGAAGCTTGCGCTTACCCGACTGAGCTACCACCGCTCATAAAACTGTACAAAAACTCTCAGTGTCGACGAAACAAAGCTTTTATATTTGTAACATAAGATCAAGGGGAGTGATGACAGCCATTCTCACTTGGCGGTGCACCTCTAGGCAACGTTTCAATCACACAAAGAGCCTTTACAGCCCTCTCTTGGGCTAAATAGTGCTGCGCTGCGATGTATCGATAAAAATGCAAGCGAATAAAACGTTACGATCCGAGTCTTCTCTTTTATAAAGCCAGACATGAGTCGGAACTCAAAATGGATTTGAAAGCTCTAGACCATGTTGTATGCGCCTTATTGGCAAATGTTCGTTCGGTTTTCTAAGGCTAGTGCCGTAAGCAGATGTTGAACGTGAAATGTTTAACGTTAGGTCGTTGGAGTTTATTGTAAGAGCATGTGCTTTTTACTGAAATGAATATGAAGAAGAATTTTATTTTTAACTATACATAGGTGCATTTGTATCCGTAGATTATTACTAGATATTTGCAATCAAAAAGATTTTTAATCAGTATTATAATTATTACTTACTTACCATTAAAAAATACGATACGACAAAAGCTCTGATTACACGACTCTGAGTAAGTTTTGAAGTTGTAAGTTAGAGTTATACAATCGTTTTTGGTAATACAGATAGATTGAATTCGACAACATTTTGGTCGATGTACAATCTTATTGTACACGCATCCCTACGGCCATTGTATCTCGTGGCGATTTAGGGAAGTGCAATATTTTGGCCCCTCCCGTGACCCGGACGTGGGACAAAAGGAACAGCCACGGAACTGTGAGTTTGTTGCATCTCTTTCTACTTCTGGGCGCCTGGTACATGTGCAAGTCATTTGCATAGGACAAGTTTCGGGCACAGCATAATTTATGCCGAAGTGTTTTGCCTAAAATTTGCAAATTAAATTTTTAAAACTTGTTACCGTATTTGTACAAAAATAATTAGGTAGGTACTTACTTTGGTACTGATATTTTGATAATGATGAGTGATATCTTAACGACATTCATAATTATCACCACAAAAGATGCACACATTTTAAGGATCTACCAAAATACCTCCTTGTAAAAATAAAGTATATAGAACTACATATTTATGCTAACATTAAATGATCATATTTGTATCTCCCTCAGACCAAATGTATCTCCTACGGGTACCTAGATATAAACTTGAGCAAACCACTGCAGTTTCAAGCTTACTTTCAAAGAAAAATAAGTGGAACCTACCTCATGTGTTTCGCACGTCGCATCCTCGCCACAGCCCCCGCAAAAGTTCTGGAGGCCGTTTTCACACTCCAAATAGCACCGTTTGTGGCTACCAAGTGAAACAACTGAAGGCTGAAATGAGGAGACCTCGGACAAAAGAAAATGGCCGCACATGAGAAATTGTACAATATATAAAAGATGAAAACAAATGTTAACTACAAATAGGGGTAAGAATAATACGAAAGAAAAGCACCCGTGACTTTGTTTTGAAACTTATTGAATACCTATGATCTATAACCAGAAATATTTTCGCTATAATATTATTGCTGACGTATTCTTATTTTTGTTATTTTCTACCGACTGAAAAGTAAAAAAAAAACTACAGGTTAAATACAAACTTCTTTCTTAGACAAACATAAATATTTCATAGAAACAAGAATAAAATATTATCTTCCCAGGAAGATACGACAATGGTTACTTCCGATATTTGTTTCGAAATCCCATTTCTGTCCAGCTGCTTATTTTCTCAACTAGTTTTTGAATTTCAAACGAAGTAAATAAAAAGAGGACGCATTCGAAGAGCAACACTTTTCAATACTGGATAAACCGCTTGCGGTGAACTTTGCGCCAAGGTGACCATGGGGTAAGTTGCCATCTCAGGATATTAAACTTTAAGTACTTACTTAACTTCAAAATCGATTAATTGGTTTCTAAAAACTACTATTCTGTAACTCGCAGAAGCTGTTAGTGCTAGCAAAATAATAAAACAATTAGCTTTTTTGGAGTACGCATGAAATATACTCAATCAAGTGACATGCTAAATCCTAATTTCAAGGCACAAAGTCTGATTATTCGGTAGATAAATATTTAATTTCTTCGTATTTAAATCAAATGGACATGCTATTGACATCTATAAAATTAAGCAGCTCTGTGTGTTTGTCACCAACACACTGAAAATAATAAGGTAAGTAAGTATTATTTTTTAACCCTGTAACATTTTCCAACAAAAAAAGTGGTTTGTGATACTTTTTCATAATAACTGGTCTACTAGGACTCCAGGAAAATAAAATAAAAATTCCCTGAATTTCAGTTTTCAGGATATAGTATGTGCATTGAAGTGCACATTGCCAGGTTTACTAGGATGAAGAACCAAAAAAGTATGTGCCAAGTTTAGGGTTAAAGTAATAATGATGGCATGGTCACCCTATTCACTGCAAGATATCTCAATGTCTCAGCCCTCGGCTCAGTGAAACTTTGTTTTTGTTTCAGACTTGGCCGATACAGATATCTGAAAGATTTGATCCGCTACAATAACAGTAATACTGCAGCCGGTGGATTTATTAATATGTGAATAGGAAGGATTAAAATTGAATTTAGTATTAAAGAAGATCAAGTTACGGATGTATTTATAACGTAATGTTTTTAGAATTCGTTTTCCCGTAATACTTACTTAATTCGAGTAGGTATATCGTGGCTGTACTGAGAAATGCAATTATCTCGAAATTTTGCTTAGAATAAATAAAACAGTACGATGCTAATTAGGTTTCACGCTCTTTCATCAATGAAAATCCTGAAAAATATATTTTGTCGTCATTTAATATTTTTTTGCAGTATATCGACTATATGTCCGAGAAACGAATTGTTTTCATCAATCATTATTATAAATTGAACTAAATAGATAACGAAAATGCTAACGAATATAGCTCTTACATTTCATAACACCCCTCACTTTTTTTGGTGTGAGTTAAAAAGAAAGTGTCAACATTTATGAAGCTTGTCGTTTCATGCTGAAATTACTTAAGTTAGTTTAAATATTTAAACTTGCAGCTGGCACGTGTTAGGTATAAGCGAGTTTAATGGAAGGTGTGTTGTGTGTGTATGTGTATGTGTGTGTATAATGTGTAAGTGTGAATGTGTTTGTGTGTAACTATTATGGAGATACGATGTCGGCACTTTCGTTTACGGCCCCACTTTGTAATTACCCCTTTAAGATGTTGATTTATGTACAATTTGGTGGCTTCAGTGGATGATGCCTGCTAGATAATGATTTTATAATGACTTTCAGCGTAGTCAACCTATACGAAGTTATAACTAACTGTAAGTTATAATGTCGCCCACGAGAAAAATATTTATATTATGATGGTAAGTCGTCGTGTAGTTTTGCTTATCAAATTAATCACGGGAAAGTAAGTATGTATAGTTTGTATCCTAGGCATTGGTACTTATGTAATTATTTATATATTTTAATTTTTCATGATGGTCAGTGTCGATATAAGTACTTTGTGGTCTTGTCCTATTATTATAGACAATCCGTGAGTTTGAGATCGAACGGAGAGTCTAGTAGAGGTACAAATTCGCATTTACACGCCACTTCTCGAACAGTATAAAGATTGTTCAAGCTAAATTATTTAGCAACCTTACAAAAGTAAAAAGAGAAAACAAATGACAACACTCAAAGTTTTCATTCGTTTCTTTATTATCATAAGACAATTACGAAACCAATATATTTGTACTGATAAAAGAAATGCGGTAAATACGAACAAATGGAACTGAATCATTGGTCCCAAAATAAGTGCCATTTTAAATCACTATCAATACTGTTAACAGCCATAAATATAAAGCTAGCAATTAATGTTTAAACATATAAAAAACATTACACTTAAATTGATTCCATAAAGTACAGATGTTTTTAAAAATACGATAAATTACGCTTACCTACAATAAAAAGTATACCTAAGCTGACATAAATTGTTCTAAACTAAGATTAAGTAAACAAAGTACAGTAAAACTGTAAAACTTAAGTAAAAGCTTCCTAAATTATTTATAAAGTCACTCTTTAGGTTTCATTTCAGTGGTAAATTAGCACGCACCTATGTAAAGGTAGGCTGTTGTATAAAACATTCGAAAGATTGGAATATAGTCCAATAAGTATAGTGCAACGGGACGGCTTACCACTCAAGGGTCTACAATCTTGACTATTTATGGCTAGCTGTCAATTTACTACGATTACTGACAGATTCGCTCCTTATCTAAATCCATAGCCTTCAAACAAATAGCTCTTACAACCACTAGATTTTACATTTGCATTCTAAGGCCCCATACAGAAAGAAGGCCGGCTAAAGCTGCACTGCCAGTTCAAACTATTTCCGAACCAGCGCTGATAAGCGCTTATCTTCTGTATAAGGCATAAAAACGATTCAAAATTATCAAACTCTCTTCCACAAATACGTCAAGTCTGCAGCCCCACTGAGGGTTTAATAACATTCTTCTGATCCACTCTCTGAACCACTACGTCATGTCGTTAGAGCTGTGGACCTTCTTCATAGTGGACAGTTCTTCAGCCTCCTGGATCGTGTCGGGAAGTCTCATGTTCCTCGTCTCTGGTAGCATGAAGACCAAAGTGCTGGATATGAGACACATGGCCCCGAATATCACTGTCGGCATCGACTTGTGGTAGTACGTCTGGAAGTGAGAAGGTTTGGGTTTTTATTGAGGATTTATACACTTGGATGGACAGGCCTAGTGTGGGTTGGTGGACAAACCCACAATAGGCCATCGTCGGACTACGCCTAAAACCTTTCCTTTATTGGAAGGATACCCGTACCCCAGCAGTGAGGACGTGATGGGTTGTAATGATGATGATGACACTTGGATATTGTGACATTTATATTAATTTACGTCAATAACGGTGCCGTGCAGCGGAGATAGGTAGAGCGCTGTTGACCACCATACCTGTCCATCGCTGGCTACCTACTTTCATGCACTCCAATCCATAGATGATCCATGGGAAACCTTTAAGAGCGAAGCTCTCTAAAGAAACCTACCAGATCGCTACCTAACTATCATAGACATTTAAGGCGAAGCTCGCTAAAGAAATTAACCAAACCGCTACTCTACTACCTATCATAGAAGACCTCCTAAGGCGAAGCTCTAAAGCCACTCACCAGCAGCGGCGTCAGCGGCGCCACGAGCGAGCCCACGCGGCCGCTAGTGGAGCACACGCTGATGAGCGTCTGCCGCATGTTGGTGGGGAACACCTCGCTCACGTAGATGTACACCGAAGAGTACGCCAGCGTCACCGCCCACTTGCCCACCAGGTACAGCGCAGAGACCACCATACCTGTTAATTGCTGACTATTCAGGATGCGTGGACGACACTCAACGCTCCTCTCATGCACCTCAATCCATAGATTATTCATGGGAAACCTTTCAGAGTGAAGCTTGCTAAAGAAACCTACTACCATACCTGACAATCGAAGAGGTTTCTTTCATGCAGTCTAATCCATAGATGATCCATGGGAAACCTATAAGAGTGTAGCTCGCTAAAAGAAACCAACCAGAACGCTACTAGCTATCATAGAAGACGTAGCTCTCCGAAGAAACCTACCAGGTCGCTACTAACTATCATAGAATATTAAGGCTCAGCTCTCTAAACACACTCACCAGCAGTGGCGTCAGCGGCGCCACGAGCGAGCCCACGCGGCCGCTAGTGGAGCACACGCTGATGAGCGTCTGCCGCATGTTGGTGGGGAACACCTCGCTCACGTAGATGTACACCGAAGAGTACGCCAGCGTCACCGCCCACTTGCCGACCAGGTAGAGCGCTGTTGACCACCATTGCGCTATGGGATAAAGGGAGTGATTAGTTATGGGAAGGTAGGAAATTATAGAAGCTAGACCTTAGAGTAACGATATATAAACAAGATGGTGTTTTTATATCCTACTAATATTATAAAGGCGAAAGTTTGTGAGTATGTGTGTTTGTTTGTTACTTCTTCACGTCAAAACGGCTGAACCGATTTTAATGATTTTTTTATGGAGGTAGCTGAAACCCTGGATTACGCATTGGCTTATTTTTATCGCGGAATTCCCACGGGAAAACTTTTTAAGGCGAAGCGAAGCTCGCGGGAACAGTTGGTACAAAAATAAAGCAAAGAAACTGTCCGCATTTTATTTACTGTACTTACATAGGTACTCTATATATTATTTTGCTGACTGTACAGAGATTCAGTTTGGTTATTACATCATAATATTTATTAACCATCTAAACTTGACCAGTTCATGCGTTTATTTATGTTTATCTCGCGTATTTGTCTTAACTTGCAGAATCTCGTACTACAATTTAAACGATCAGCAAATTCTATTTCGAACTGACGCTGATCTAATGACTTGTTTAGTCGTTATTGTGAGCATTATTTAGACATTTCGTTATGTAAAGCGTAGTCTTGAATCAACAACATACAATAGAATCATGTACATTGTTTACTAATGTAGACACGTGTAGTCGTTTCACAATTTATATATAACTAGGACAGGTCTTTAAGCACGAGCGCTTGCTGACTCGGTCATTTATCATATCGAGATGAGATATTGTTGCCAGCAAATTATAAATTGTTTCAATAGATTAGGAAGAGATAATACCCACAAAGGATTCTATTCCATTCTGTGTGCGAATGCTACATTTGTTCGTATATTTCACACATACAACTATTAATTAATAATAATACTAATTTATTTTGATATAAGTTTTGCAGACATCTTCATGATTTATGGTGTAATTACCCAAACATTTAATCCTAAAACGTTAATTTGTGTAAATGTCTTTTGTGAAAATGAGTTAAATCCATAGGAGTAATAAAAAAATCATCTGCTAAGTAAGTATAATATATATATACCTATACGACCGATGAATTAACTTATTATCTCGTATTAATCCTGTAAATCGGTCACTCTACAACGTGGCGTTTGTTTGTTTACATTTTGCACGTGAACATCGTGATCGTAAAGTGAATGGATGAATAGTTCAGCGATAAGATTAACATTTTGAGACAGATAAAGAATTTAAAATAGCACGTATTATGATGATTAGTCTTTTGTTATATCTGTATTGTTGTATCTACTCGAACATTCGACAAGAGTTGTTTCTTTATCTCTCATCTAAAGTATACACATAGCTTAGCGTGGTTTAACTTTTAGGCAATTATATGCTATTGATGTCAGGGAGATTAGATTAGTAGGCCATTCCAAACAGATTTCGATACAGAGATTAAGGAAACATTAAATTACCATTAGGTCTTTTTGGAGATTTTTACAATATATCTGACCTTGTCCATGATATAAAGTATCATCATACGTCATCCATACTTATGAATCGAGGCGGATTTGAAATACCTGCTGTGCATTGTACAAGTACAAGTTTTTTTAACCCTGTTTTTATTAATGTAGTTTTTAGCACCTACACTTACTTACAGAGGTAATCAACTTAAAAAATTATCAAGAATTGGTTTTGTTTCTGTTAAAAGTAAATAGTTTAAGCACATAATACACTCACGAGCAATGAAAAAGTTCCACCAGTCATCGAAGTTCAGTCAGTGTCAGTGGAACTTTTTCATTGCTCGTGTTCAATATAATAATTATAGTTATAGAAAAAAAAGAATATCACCGTTAGGCAGAAACGCGAAGAGTAAACTCGTCGCGGCGCACGTCACGAAGGTCACGATCAGTGTGCGCTTCCTGCCGTACTTGTCCAGCACCACGACCACCACGATGTAAGCCGGGATCTCCACCAGCGTCACCAGCATGAAGCTCACGTACCGGTTCCCGCTCAGGGACACCGCGTTGATCGACAACCCGTAGTACACCAGCGAACACGTCATCCAGAGAAACGAGCAGATCAACACTCGTTTCCAGATTATACTCGATCGTAGGGCTAGAGAGAATTGAGATCTTTTGTCCACTCTTTGTGACTCCGCTTTGAGCAGCGGGTCTCCTAACGCTCCTAAATCGAGCTGCTTCGGATCGAGTTTGTTGATTTTGGCTGCTTTTCGGAGTATGGTGATGGCTTCGTCTTTTCTTCCCTTGCTGAGGAGCCAGCGGGCGCTCTCGTTCATGAACCAGACGTAACCGGCGGCGATGATGGCCGGAGTGTAGAGGAGTAACACGTAGGTGCGCCAGTTGTCCACAAACCAGGCCAGGACAGCCAGGATCACAACACCGATCACGAAAGTCATGTTGCACATGGCTGAGACGAAAACTCGCTGCTTCAGGCTCACTAGCTCCACGGCTGCAAGGAAATGTTTACTGGTTAGTTTGTAACAGTAATTACTCATAGGTAAAGAAGAGCAGAGGTCGGCGCCTGTATTCATTTGTTTTAGGTCAGAGTTTTAATAGTCATGTAAACAAAAGCTCTCCAACAAATACTCACAAAGCACATACGCCGACGGATACAATCCACCCCCAAACCCAGCCTCCAAGAAGTGCAGCACCAGATACGTGATGTAATCCGGCGCGAAGGCTCGGGCCACTCCGAAGATGAAGCAGGCGGTGGACGCGAGGCCGACGGCCACCTTCCTGCCGTAGCGGTCGGAGATGGCGCCAGTGAACAACATGGCGGCGAACATTCCCGAGTTGTGGACCGTGCCCACGAGCGCGCGCCGCCACTCTTGACAACCCAGGTTGAACTGGTGGAGGGAAATAGAATATAGGAGGACGATAGAATTATGAGGAGGATAAACCAATTCGCACTAGGCCAGCGTGGTGTACAAAACCCTCCTATCATTGGTAGGAGACCCGTGCCCCAGCAGTGTGATGGGCGTGATGATGACGATGATGTTAGAATTAGAGCTATTATAGTTTAGTGGTATGGGATGATGCGGTTGTACATGGGTCAGCAAGGGATATTTTAGTTTGTTTACATAGATTTATGTTCCTAGCTAACATAACTGCACCATCCTATAAATGTCTATTGAAATTAGTCATGAAAATAACTGAACAGACAAAAATAGAAGGAACAATTAACAATAGGAGGTCTTATGGCTGTGTGCAATCTTTTACAGGCCACCATCGGGTTAAAGTAAAATGTCATAAAATTAGAGGGCATTGGTAAATATAATTTTCATCTCAAAACGATTATGAGAACACTTATTTTGGAATTTAAAAGTGGTTAAATAACACATTTCATGAAATTATGGAATTTATACGAATAATTTCAGTGAGAAGAAAACTAACTAAGTGTATTTGAGTAAACAAAATAAAAGAAAATAATATTTCCAAAGTGACTAAAATATGGCGATAACAATATTACACGCATGACACACACAAGGCAGGTATATGCATGAAACATGTGCATGATACAGTGCAACTAAAATAAAAGTGACCAACGAATGTCACAGAGTTCATTGACCTTGCCGCAGTTCAGATATACTCAATTTAATACTTGGCCGTGCTTAGTCATTAAAAAAATAAAATCTTTGTGTCTGTTCAAAAAAAATAGTATTAATGAAAGAGAAAGAGAGAAAGAAAGATACATTTATTTGACACACTGAGACAGAATAATAAGACAAAAAAAAGAAAAAGAAACAACAACAAAATAAAGAGAATACTTAATACAGAACAAACAAAACAAATAAAGGTTGCTGTCCAGAGTGTCAAAACGGCACCAGCTCAGCATATGCTGTGGACAGTGAGGCCACAGCGCTGGTTTTCAGCTGGCCCTTGTGTTGACCTCAGTCACGAACGCGAAGTTGGTATATATATATTAATTATGATGAGTTGTGTTATGTGATAAGATATTAATAATTACATAGGTTATAATTGTGGAAAGAAATAAATAAATAGTGGGTGAGACAGTGTTTGTGTAAGGTAGGTAGGTATATAGATATAATGTAATATGTTCAATCTGTATCAAATGTGTAATGCAAGTTCCCACGCAAAATTTTGAGCTAATTACCAAGTTATTCTATGGCTTCTAGCAGTAGCATCAGAACCTTTTTAAATTAAAGCAGTCTATAATACTGAAATAATAGCCGATAGTTGTGTGATTTTATGATCTGCTTCCAGAAGATGAATGGTATTTGGCTTATGATGAAGAAGATCTGATGATAAGGGGGACACCTCCAAGCCTAGGTATATATATAGTATTGTGTTCTTAGCTGACAGATGTCACCCGCATCATTCTACACCGCAAATGGTATAATTGAGTAACCAAAGTAACCTATTGATTTTTGAACCGTTTCGGTTATGAAGAATATGTGTAACAAAAAAGATAACTTGTATTGTACCTACCTCTTTAACAAAAGATTCTCCAGGCTCGTAGACGTAGCTGGTGCAAGGCACAGTCTTATTTGTATCGAACTCCTCAGGAATACATTGCAGGTTTCCCACATCCTCAACAAGGGGGGTGTATCGCGAACATTTTTCTGGAATGTTCCGGTCGTGGTCGAAGGGTATAGTGTAGTTGAGCCAGGAGGTGTCGTTGAACCTCTGTTCGCACCCGTTCACTTCGCATCTGAAATGAGAAAATTGATTTTTGAATCAACGCAATTAGAAAAAAAATAAAGAAAGAAAGTTCATCATTAAAGAACGAAAATGTTGACATATACATTTTGGGAAATCGTCATAGATGCACAGTCTACTTAGACTGCTTGTTGCTATGCTGAAAAGAATACATGTATAATATGTATATGTCTTCTTTTCGCTGAAGTTCTAAACTATGTAAATAGGACAAATAGATAGAGTTTATTAGAGTTTTAATTCACTACCTTGACTGTTTTATGTTGCATGTTTTTTTCATAATTCAGGGTCATCTGCATTTAACCGATTTATTACAAAGTTTAATCCAGCCCTCATCCTACCCCACTCTAATTTATAGATAACCTATTTAGCCAAATCAGTAAATGTGCTAATGTCCGTATACCTACTATAAACATTAGTCTGCGATAAGATATAATTAAAAGCTATCTAAGCTAAGAAATAGGACCTTCACCAACATAATAAGTTGCATTGAAGAATCAAAAAGATAACCAGCGGATTATCTACAACCGTAAATATTATTATACGATAGTACGGACTACAAATATGTTGACATTTTGATAACTTTATTATTTACATGCAAACAAAGTATTGAGTAAAACTCACGGCATAATAATACCATATAAGTGCAAGCTTTGTTTCGTTTCGTAGAGTCACTGCTGCTCCATCATCAAAATAAATATGGACACAGTATGTACATATAGGTACGTATAGGTACGTATATGGACGTTCACTCAAGATTTAAGCATGAATGGGCTTTAGTCCTTAGATGCCAATAATAAAATATAAATTTCTTAAACATATTTTAATGCACTTTTAACGAAAGCGTCCACCTTTCGGTGCCGTACCTATCGGAACAAACGGATTTTCATAAATGTATGGACGGGAGTGGACACACTTGTGTGAATTTCTAGACAAAGAATATTGTTGCATACGATGCCGAAAGGTGGCCGTTTACCTTTAAGGCCCTGTTTCCACCAAAGAGGAAAGGAGATGAGAGGAGATGTGTTTTGAATAACCAAACAGATTTTGTTATTTCCACATCCGCTCCGCTTAGCTTCGGTGGAAATGGATCAAGCAAAAAAAATGAGACATCTCCTCTCCTCTCCGCTTTGGTGGAAACCAGGCCTAAGGGGAGTATACTTGAGTCTAGTTATTAGCGCACACCATTACCTGTAAAGAGTCTCTCTGGCCTCGAATATGAAGCCGCACTCGAAGAAGGCACTCAGCAGCACCGGGTACAGCAGCAACACGAAGTTCAATATGTTGTATTTGCCGTAAGGACCCAGGCTCTCCAGCACCGAGTCCAAATTGATCTCCTTCTTAGAGCCTTCCTCCATTCTTCACATACAATACTCGAGATTTCGCTCCAACCGTCGCCGTGACGACAACTTTCACAAAGTCAGTTCTGTTCAACTCGATCCTGAAAACGGATTCAATTCTTTAAAGTCAGCTTTGCAAAGGAATTTAAAAGGGATTAAAGTTTTTCGGTTTCAGCTGTAAATAGGATTGGAGGGGTTTTCTTTGAGAACCATTAAGTTGGAAAGTTTTTAGTGCGTGTTAAGAGATTTGAATGGGACTAGAATTATTTAATTCAGAGCTAGTTCTGACCTTCAATATAGGTACGTACGTATAGAATATTGAATCTAATAATAATTTGTGACTCAACGTTATTGTTTAGCCGTTTAGCCGTAAGTAATTATGTACCCTATGTAAATCTAAACTCTTAATAATTATATCTGTTACAATTATTTATATATTCATCATACATCGCATATTGACTAAGCTTGTGGAATATAAAGTAGGTAAGTACTGATAGGAAAGCTTTAGATGAAACATAGCACAGAATAAAACAATTGCCACATTGTAAAACACACTTGTAATATATTCACCATACAACCAAACCACTGACTGTCCTATTGGTTTAATCTACTTATTATTAATTCGTCGAATTGAAACGGTAATGGGTTAATAGACTAAATCATTTAATTAGTCGGCACAAAGATCTGCTGTAATGAATATGGTAATTAACCTCTTGATAGAGATCAAATTGCTTCAACTGTTTAGTTCTTATCTGTGAACCATAGCAGTTACTTAAGAGAAGAAAAAGGTATTTTTAGAACGGTGGTAAGGAAATATGCGATTAATCTATATTATTACAATTATAAACCAGAGAGATAATTTCTTTTTCTCCTACATTTATTTATTCTCTGACAAATTATGCGTCTATTCGCCTGCTGAAGTCACCGTTTTTGCAGCTCAAGTGCCAAGTAAACCTCGAGTCGGTAGGTACTTTTGCTCAAACTCAGTTTTTGCCTGTCGGCATTAAAATCTATGGCATAGCAGCTCTCGATCGTATACACATTGTAAAGCTAGACTAACCTCCAGGACCGATCCGAAACTTCTTTTTCCGTAAGCTTAAGTGACCCCTTGGGCCTCTGTGACTACGCGGACCGTCTTATCTCATCAAAACCGGTGCAGCCGTTCTAAAGTTGCGAGCGCCTTTCTTATCAGTGTCGGTGGTTTTAATTTAACTTCTGTAAGGTTAATTAACTAAATCTAACAAAGTTGTGAAATTGACTTTACGCTTCAATATTTACAGTTTAAATATCTGCCGGTGAAGTTATAAGATTGCGTATTGATCTCATATTTTATGAATAATACACTAAGGGTCTGTTCCACAATGTCTGGTTAGTGGCTACCTGACGGATAAAATACATGCTGTCACTTTCTGTTATTATTTTTTAGACAGTGACAGCATGTATTTTATCCGACAGGTAGCGACTAACCAGACATTGTGGAACAGGGGCTTAGTATCGAAATAGTTATAAGGATACCTAATAATAAAATAAAGCATTCAGGTGAAATGCCATAATGGCAATGGTATGGCTAAAGCAGTTTTTCTAAAAAGTTATGGCAAGTCGCAAGCGCTTCATTGCAAAATTCAAATGATTTATTGCATACAGGGTGTCATTAAATATATAATACACTTTTGTATTTAATGACACCCTGTATAGTGGATGTGGACCCAAGGCTGCGGCGTGCCGAGTCACACAGGAAGCACACTTCACTGCATATCGCCATTTCAGTTCACAATAAATATATTCATGAAGTGTGCCAAGTTGCTGCTGATAAATTACATGGAAAAACCAGCGAAATACACTCACGAGCAATGAAAAAGTTCCACATGGAACGTCAATGGCAGGTGGAACTTTTTCATTGCACGTGAGTGTATAAGTACATAATTATATTTGTACTACATGTAAGTTTATAGATGTAGTTTAATTACAGAGTTTAATTATTCCTTTAGAATTATTTAGTACACTTGACTTTGATCAAGAATATCCTGCCACCCAAAGGTTGTCTTGAAAAAATCGCATTAAGCGATAAGACCGCACTTTTTGTACATGTGTGTTAGTATTTAAGTTATGAAGTTTATCTTATGTGTGTGTACAAATAAAGAATATTCTATTCTATGCTATTCTATAAATATTTGACGGTTATCGGTGTAATTTTTACCCGACTGCCGAAGGAGGAGGGTAATGTTTTTCGATTGTATGTTTGTATGTATGTATGTTTGTCTGTTTCTTTGTTCCCTCCTGTAGCCTAAACGGCTTGATAGATTTTGATGTATGAGGTATCGTTAGAAGCGTATTATTTGCGCAATGGTTATAGGCTATGTGATGTTACATTAAAATGTATATAGCGCCCTCTAGAGGATATCAAGTGATGATCGAAAAAATAATATTTTTCCAACTATGCCGTGATGGGTATCAAATGAAAGGCCTTGATTAGCACATTACAAAAATATTAATATTGTAGGTATTTAAATTACAACACCAAAATTATTGAGTTAAAAAATGTTCATAAACTAAAACCGGACTACCAACATAAAATTTCATAAAATAAAAACTACTAAAAATTTACAAATAAAAAAATATAATTATAAACAAACAAAAAACCCGACTGCACGCTAAAAAGATGAAAACAAGCCCCAATGTTAATGGAAAGTATCGCAGGCGAGGACCAACTTGACCGCCCCACAAGGAACCTATCTACCTATCTAAGTAACATTCAGCTAAATGGTGAACCCTCTGCTGGTACCCGCCTGCGATACTTTCCATTAACACTGGGGCTTGTTTTCATCTTTTTAGCGTGCAGTCGGGTTTTTGGTTTGTTTATAATTATATTTTTTTATTGAAATCTATACAGGTGAAAAATTAACGCACTGGATTTTTTTTCAACATTGCCAACCTGAAAGATTTTAGGTACTTTTCCCAACTTTAACGTCAAAAAATGTATTTTGTTTTATGACAACACTGATAGATTACAAAGGCGATTGTCACCACGCCCGTTAAACACTCCACGTGTTAGTTTTGTCGCTTCTGTTGTTAGAATAATTATTTATCTACAATGAATTTTACTGTTCAACAAATTGTCACTATTATTTAGGTACGCTTAGCTAACCCAACAAATTACCCATTGTTAAAAAGTTTAGTCCCTATTAGCGTTTACAACTAAACTGGTGCATTGAATGGGTTTTTAAGTAAAATTATCAGATAAAATTGCTGATATATTATTCAGTCAGATCGTGGTGAGTGGTGACCTACCAACAATAAAAATATAACAAATTGTATTAAATGCATGCTCTGCCGTAACATTAATCCTATAGATTTAATGTAGGTACTTTAAATCATAATGAATAAAATCGCCTTTTTTGATAATTATAATATTTTAATGAATAGGTACAACAGCAATTGTATTATAATAAATCTACTCAATAAGCCAAAATACTTGTTTTATTGTCATTCAAATTAAATCGACGCATAAATGCATTTTAGAATCTATATCGATGACATCAGTTTCGTTTTCTAGTTTCAACTTTCTCCTCCTGAACTACCCTCATGCTCATGACCGATCTAAATGGGCTACCCTGTATAAGAGGCAAGGTACTACAAGTGAATAAGATGAAACTTAATAATGTTGGTCAAGGCAAACGGTTGTCTATGGAATGACAGTGTGCAGTTTATTGACAACGAGACTTATATGGAGATGCATAGTGAATACGGTGATTATAACTTATTTATGTATTTTAGCTGACTGTGGCGAAAATAGAGGGTTATTTGTGTTTGACTGGTATGTATGTGTGTTCGGATGTTTGTTCCTTATTATGTTCAAAACTACTGGCATATGACATATGACCACGGATTATTATCATAATATTAGAATTTTTCTTATTTTGTAGGAAGAGATTTTCCTACAAGTTATAATTTTTTTTAAAGGACGATAAGTAAACATGCATATTTTTACATAGACATAATATATATTATTTACCATATATAGATAAAGATATCGAATAGAAACGGGCGATAGATCAATGACAGAGACACCTTGGGTTGGTCACGATGTTCAATACGTCACATAAAAATAAGACAGCATTTTAGCACTATTTAGGAACAAATCGGCAAAATTATAGTTCGCAACACGAGTTGCCTTTCAGAAATTGGGGATGAAAAGTTCGTTATCACAGACCTTTATTAAGTGGTCTACTGTACTAAAGTTTATTGTTATTTATTTTTGTAGTATTCATGAGTTTCACCAAAACTATAAGGTTTAAGAAGGTTAAAAAAACTTCATGTTTCGAGCGGACTCCTACCAAAACTCACGAATTTATGGATAAATGTTTGTGCAAGACACTGAAGAATCATAACGGATTGTTCTACCTTTAAAACCAGGATGACTATAATTAAATTATAGTACTTAACAGATGAAAGTATCGGAATGTTGTACCTGACGGATGTCAAAGAGATCAAACGTAAAAAAAGTAGGCGTCTACAATAATTTCTTTCAAGGTGCAAAACAGTAAGTAAGAAGAGCCGACACAAAAAAGTAAGGCCTACGTACTCACCTACCTACGAGTATATCCTGTTGGTGATACAATAATTATGTAAAGTTCAGTGAACTTGAGAGTACCGTCATTTTGTCGGGATGCGCGCGGCTATCAGTAATCAGCATTACTTAGTATGTAAAACTTGACTTTGGACAGGAGTGTCTGTATAGGTTAATTATAACAGAGGTATTATTAAATTTTACCGTTGTCCGTGATAAACGTGACCAAAAAAATATGCTATTAATTAAATTATAATTGAAGTAAGTACTTACTTACCTACCTAGAGTCGTTCGTAAACTCTATCACTTATTTTGTCTGCGTTAATTTGAGTTAGGTATAGTAAAGTGTACATCAATAATTAACCCTCATAGAATGGCGCCATGGTCTTATAGTTAGGGAATTTTAAATAATAAAGAATACTGATTCTGGTTAACTGTAGATAAGTACTTAATAAAAAAGCAAGAATAAGCGCTAACCTTGAAAATACGTACGTAATACCTACGTAACCATACCGTGCCGAAATCCAAAATTTCATGCCTTGGCAAGTAGGTAAGAACCAAAATCTTTTGTAATTTGCAAAGGTGGGACAAGAATTAATCTTGTAACAATAGATGTATTGTAAGCCTGACTGTCAGTGTTGTCAAGGCAACGAAAAGATGAATAACAATCGACAGTTGTTTATTGTTACGGTCTACGTACATACTTACGTTACTTTTAATACAAAAGGTTATTTTTAACTCGCTTTTTACAAAATTAAAATACATAATTATGAAGAGTTTCAATTATTATGTAAGTATTTCTTACTAGGTCAAAATTAGTTAAGTATACCAATGCAATATTAAAAAAACAGTCCTAAACTCGTTGTTAAAGACACTTAGTTTAAGTACAAAGTAAAAGTTAAACAAATATTAAACTTTAACATTATTTTACTTATCTTCATGTCAGTATGTTCTATTATGGAGTCAAACCTTGTGAAGTTAATGAAATTATGTAGGTCGCGGCAGATGCCGGCAAACTCGGTAATCACTAATCAGCTTTAAATAGACATTCATCGATTTTGCTTACGAGTAACGATAGTCGTGAACGAGTAAATCATCACGATCATAGATTTTCATAGACCACTCAATCAAAACACGATCGTATGTTAGTTCAGCGTTCAGCGTGCAGTTAGTTTATTTTTAAACCTAGATCGTAGCTCCAAAATAGATGTAAAAAAACGTGCAAATAATTAAAAACTTGAACAAGTTTACTCACCTAATGCACGACACTTAGCGCAGTGCTGATATACCATGACCCATTTCACAGAATTACCATGTTGTACGAAAGAATAATTAAGTTCGGCTTTTAACCAAAAAGTTTGTACACACGTGCTCACTCGCAAAAATAGGTCTTTGTAAACTCCTTGCTGATTTGTGTACGAAGAACAGTCAGGCCGGTTGAAAAGTGCAGCTTAGTTTTTAAAAAGTTAGTTCGATTTTTGAATCGTGTTCGTGAGACGGCCGGCCGGCGTGGGACCGGTCGAGAAGTGGCGTGTGGTTGCGTGTGGGATCGAAACATCACTCCATTGGTTGGTTCTGTCGTTGGAGCATTCGCCTCGAAGTTGGTCAGACGCAACGCAAACTGTGCACGTCACAGCTGCGTCGCGTGACGTGCCGGCTCGGAATGCGAGACTCTCCCACGTTACCGCACATATGCTCTACATTGCCGTTCTTTTGTACAGTTTCATACATGCCATCCAAGCTAAACATCACTGTATCTTGCTCGCTAATACTTATCGTACATCGTATCGATATAAGTGGTGTTTCGATACTTTTCAAAGAAATGGCGAGCATTTGGCAACATAAAAATTTTACACTTACTTACAATTTTTATCACTAAGTAATTTAAAACGGTACTACTGCTAAGAGTTAGTTAAAGATAAGCACATAAGGTTGTTGGTTAATTTAGCACCATTTATTATCAGACTAAAGCCGGATATGGTAGGTAGGTTAGGTACCAATTAAGTACTTAGATAAGTTTCGTTCATTCGACCCTACGTATGGCTTGTGTCTCTGTGTCTGACCTACGGCAATGTAATCTAAAATATGTCTAGGTATCAGACATTAATGCAGCCGTAATGAGTTCACATGATTCCAGTAACCATTTTCGAGATTCGAACTAAACTTCTTGTTTCAAACTTAGTGTAATGTCCAGTTTAACTTGTAGAAATAAAGGCACTACTTATTATTAAAAAATAAAAACACACTATTTAGTCAAAAGAACTTATCTGAAACGCGATACTGTTAACTGTTTACACAATATTCAATATAGATAATACTTAATATGATCCGACATTAAAGTGAAAGCATCGATTTATATTCTCTTTTTCACGAGCTTCGGAAACAATAAATGTACTGTTTGTAGAGTGTATATATAGACGATGTTTGCTGTATCTGTTTGTAGTAGTGATTGATTATATTGTTCATGTGTTTACAAAGGTTCATTTTTCTTTCAGTAAACAATATATTAGGGTACAAACAGTAAAACTACTTCGTAGTAGGTACCTACCTATAAGTTTATTGCACAATGATTAGGGTGAATCATAACGCCTTAACTGTATGAAGCAGAAATGTTTCACGACTGTAATTTGAGCTATAGAGTTTGCTTTCACTGCATCGTTGATAATAAGGCGGTTTTTACACTGCCTGCATCACGCTGCGTTTTTCGTGAATTTATAAAAGCACGTACAGTTTATGTGTATAAAGTTGTGCGTGTTATCTGTACAAAAGGAGATACTTATAATCAACTCATCAGACCATCTCATGATGAGTTACGATCATTCCATCCGCTGTGGTGGAGATTTGCCCATAATAGAGCTGCGTGGAACAAGATGGCAAAAATATTCATTGCTCAAAATCGTTGCAAAATGATCAATCACCCAGACAAGCCTGGTCAGCTAGGGTGATACAGACCACACCTCACTGAAATTTTTGAGTAAGTGAGAGGCCTCACCTGTCCTTATAAGGACTTTTAATAAGATGACATTTGGAATATAAATTAAACATCATTTTTTTGCTTTGTGTTGCTTGGTCTGACATTATTATTATTTTTTATTTATTTTGAAAATTAAATTATTATTTCTGACATCAATTCTATAAGTACTTATAATGTTAATGCTAATTTTATGTTATTGTATAACTAAATGAATTGTAGGAATTTTATTGATTTTTGTTTAATTTTATTGTAATTTAATGTCAGCAAAAAATATAAATTTATATAATTCTTAAAAAATGCATGAATAATTATAAAGTGTATTTATTTTAATAATGTCAATTGCATGTTAAAAATTTCTATTGAATAAAGGCTTTATTATTATTATTATTATTATAATCAACGTTCGGACACGCATTCACGTAAATAGCAGCGTGGCTGGATGAGGAGGGCCTAAACATGTTTTTAAAATGCTTGCACTCCTTTGAAGGAAGCGTCGGAAAATGAAACATGTAAGTAATAAATGGTTAGTTTTTATTTTATAGTTCATAATAATGCAATATACGTCACTCATATTCATGCTTATAATAATGGAGAGTCAATATAAAAAATACAGATACTTAGAGATTTAATAATGTTAAAAAAATCTTATAATTTATCGAGGTATCGTATTATACTTTAGTTAACTTGAGCAATAAAATACAGCATTTATAAATATTTTATTATGATGTAAAATATTGTGCATTGGACAATACTTTTTTTAAAAATTAATAATATTTAAAAGATAAATTCATAATTACTTACTTATAAATTTTATAGGAGATTTCAGGTGCATAAAAACATTTGTGTATTAGATATTGTGCTTATTACCAAAATGCGAAAGTCAAATGTAAGTATACCTAATTAATCATTTATTTACTTATCAAAACTCCCACAGCTTACTTAGGTACCTATAAAACAATATCAATATTTTGTACTTTCTTTCAACATGGTCACTGGAATTAGAGGGCCAAGTGTAGGTTTTTCTTTACCGATCGAGTGGTGAAAATCGACTCAAATTTGTATGGCGCGAGCTAGGCGGCGATTCACTAGCTCAGCTCCATACAAATTCGTGTTTACTTTCCACTGCTCCAATGGCGACAAAACCTTGACAAAACTTTCCACCTCTGTCTCTCCTACTCTACTGTTGGCTTCTCTCTCTTCACCGTGGACAGCATCTCTGCTTCCTCTATCGTGTCTGGTAGTGGGAGGTTGAGGGTCTCCGGGAGTGTGAAGACAAGGAGGCTGGCCATCAGCGCCAGACTGCCGAAGAATATTGCGGGCAGGTTCGCGTAGTACAGCGCCTGGGGAAGAAATCATAAAGTTATACCAACGGTGAGGCGTGTACAAGATGTGCATTCAAGAGCGGCATGAAGAGGTTCTCGAAGGGATCCTCAACGACTGATGTATCAACTGCAGAACTGCACTTTATTAGTCAGTTGCGCTAAGATGTATGAAAGCTCACAATGCGTTGCCCCGCCGTCGCACCGCAAAAACTTTCACTTCATTCACGTTTGTAAGGGGTACCGGTGGTGGGATAAAAGTTGTACTGATACGACCTCTCTTTCATTCTCTAAAAAGTGCTATAACTTTTTGAGCTGTATCTGTATTGACCGTACAGAAATTAATTGCTGAAAATAACTTCCTGTATTACTTTGTTTCGTTTGAAACACATTTTCATAGAAGCATGCATTGGCATTGCCGTGCTACGACCAACCAGGAAAATAAATTATCCTATCGTTACTAAATCAACAAATCACAAAGGAGCTTTTAGGAGCTATTGCCTTGAATAGCACTATTGCTAAGTGCAAATAATGAGCATTGATTTTCCTTTAGTATCCAATGCAGCAGCTTTGATTTTAGACTTTATAGGTGAAAATTCTTCATGAAAAATATAAAAAAGTTAAGTACGGTGATTATAAAGCTTATGGAATACAAAATTTCGGAGCGCTGCAGTCAAATAACCACGAATCTATCACGTATTAAACGTGCCGATTGCATGGCATCTGTCGTTCGTTTTTTATCCTGATCTGACCCTTCTGGTGATTGAGATGATGTCAGGCATTGTCCATCATTATGACAAAAGGAAGGCTAACCACCCTTCTCTCGATTCTCGACCACCCGACTTTACTACAAGTGCTAGGAGTCTGTAATTTTGCATGGGTGTTCCTTTTAGGACTTCGGTGCTCACTAAGACGGGAAAAACAACAAAATACAAACCAATAACGGAGTGAGAGGCGCGAGCGTGGAGCCGACGCGGCCCAGCGACGAGCAGACCGCCAGCAGCGACTGCCGCACGCTGGTGGGGAACACCTCCGACACGTAGATGTACACGGAGCTGTACGCCACCGTGATCGAGAACTTGCCGGAGAGGTACAGGATCAGGGACAGCCACTTCAGATCTGCGGCGGATAATTAAAAACATTAACCTCTTCACTCACTGCGTGACTCTCAAGTGACGCGACTGCGACGCAACTCTTGGTCGCATATATTTGACGAGTCAACGACGCGTCGAAGATTCGTTTTTATAGGCGATCATGGGTTGCGTCGCAGTCGCGTCGCTTGAGAGTCGTGTAGTGGGAGAAAGGGCTTAAAGATACAGAAACGAATATTGGTGACCACAACATGATATGCGGAAAACAGTATAATAAGTAACACGAAGTAAAAGAAACAGATGCTGTCAGAGCCTCAAAAAGTAGAGATAATTAGGTCTTCTGAGAGGAAGAGACTCTTTAAGTTACAAGACATCACATGAAAACATAAAGTAAATAATATAATGAATGATAACAAAATAAAGTCTTAAAGAACGGGAAGTTGAAAAGCCCTTTACTTGGGGCCTAGATTATGAAGAAATCAAATGCATAGTAAATTTAAGGAAGCTAAAATGAGGTAGTAGCATTTCTACTTGATCATAAGTTAGATGAGATAAACATTACCTTTGGGAACCAGCGACAAGCTGATACACAGCAACGCACTGAGCACATACATAGAGACTAAAGTCCGCTTTCTGCCGTACCGGTCCAGTATCAACAAACACACAATATTCGCCGGAATCTCAACGAAACCGACCAGCATAAAGTTCACATACTTATTACCGGCTAAGGACACTGAGTTTATCGACAACCCGTAGTAAACGAATGTACACGTAATCCAAAGGAATGAACACACAAAAACTCGTTTTCTGATTATACGCGACTTAATCACTCTCGCGAAAGTTGACTCTGTGCCTTTCTGTTCCTTGCTTTGATCAGCTTCGCTCTCTTCTGTTGGTTTATTAGTTTTCTGTACGTCATTTAAAGGGTACAGCAGTTGTTCTGACAGCTCTACATTATTCATCTTGGCTGCCTTTTTAAGAATATCAATCGCCTCATTGTTTCTTCCTTTGCTGAGCAACCATCGGACGCTTTCATTCAGTAGCCAGATGTATGAGAAGACCAGGACTGCTGGTGCGTAGATGATCTGGAGGAGATGTCTCCAGCTTTGCAGTCTCCAGCTGAGACCGGCCAGCGTCATCAGACCAAGGACGTATACCCCGTTGATGAGTGTGTTGCCGAAAACACGGCCTTTCGGACCCACTAACTCCATAGCTGAAACAAGTTTAAATGGCGTTCAGTCCTGAATGGAATGGCAAAGGTGTTTAAATCCATAAAACTTGATACTATAATGAATAAGCTAGGGATATCGTCAAATACCACCCTGTATCTTACCTATAACAAATGCAGTACTATAAGCGCCAGCCCCCAGCCCGGCTTCTAGGAACTCCAGAACGAGCATCATAGTGTAATTCACCGAAAACGATCGAAGGAACCCGAAGACTCCATTCATGAGGGATGCAATTGACAAAGCCAACTTTCTCCCGTATCTGTCGGATATGATGCCCGTGAGTGGGAGCGAGACGAATAGACCAGCATTGTGCACTGTCCCAATCAGGGTCCTCTTCCAGTTTTGGCAGGCGAGGTTGAACTAAAAAAAGGCCGGTTGTTAACGTCAGGTACTAAGACTTTGTACGCATATATATGTATAGGTACATTTAATAAAAAAACAAGCAGCAGTAAAATGGCAAGTAAAAGGTACGGTATTTGAAAAAAACAATGCTGACATAAACATAGGACAATACAAAAAATAATAGTATAAAATCTATAGGTATATAGATCGGTCGTAGTTTGATCAGCAAATACTAAACTAACGCAATCGGTCAAAAACTCCTTATCCAGAACGATTACACCGCTAGTATTTTTTATCAATACAGAAACGCCTATAATAGTGGGTCATTGAAACTAGATTACGACGAGTGGATCACCCGACGTTTTATCACCGACATCACGCCACTGTCGCGTTCGCACCTATAGCATGCGTGGCACGCTCCACGTAATAATAACTAGTGACGATTCATTCATACCGGATTTTGTAACGGTTTTTTCCTACGGCTCTAAAGTTTTTTTAAGCACCAAATGGGATTATGAATAGGTTCTTCGGCAGACATGACCACAGTTACTTCAGTATGCAATATTTAAGAGTAGCTATATAATTGTGGTCATAGTCCCCTGAATAATAATCTTAACCACATTATTTTCATAAAAATCTGCGCGACTTCAAATGTAATACGGATCAGTCTAACAACAAATGAAAATTACAACTACAGGTCCACTTTTCTCGATTTACAGAATCTACACTATGAATATAATTATTTTAATCCGAAAAGCAAATATCCGATCGTATAACTGTACTTTATCTGTTTTTAAATACTCTTGCACATCACTATAAAGATAATGGAGTTATTTGTGTCTCATTTATATCCGTCTCGAGTGTCTCGGTCCCGAGTCATTATCTCGAACAGAGGTTAAAGTTAAAAGAGATTGACCTCTTGAACGATATTATTCATCAATTTAGGCCGCCGCTGCCGTTGTTGCGGTGACAACATCTTCTATCAAGAATTTCTCTGCTTATATCATTTCGTCTGTGCATTCGGTCACCCAGGCTTTTGAATGCTAAACGAATCAACTGTAGGTATCTTAGGCAATCAGTAATTGACACCTCATCTGATTCTGACTGACTCTTTCTTTCACCTTGGTGGCAAACCCTAATCCAGTCTAATTCTTAACAATAAGACGTGTCAGATTGAATAAAGTTTACGACCAATTAGTTATTTCAAGTCAAGTTTAATTACTAATCAAATAATTATACATTGTGTTTAGTAGTTCTGTTGTTTATTATCTACAATGACTGATCGAATTACCAACCACGAAAATGAACACGCTTCTGTTAAACTATTTACAAGTTATCATCTTTGATGATGATTGCAAGACCAAGTAAACTCACGTCTTTGACAGCAGAATCCTCATCGCTGTACACGAAGCTGTTACATTCCACGGAATAGCTCGAGTCGAAGCTATCCACGCTGCAGGTGCTATTGCTAGTGTAGACGGTCTCGTTCATAGAATATCGCCGGCATTTCGATGGCACCCCCTTATCCTGTGGCAGCGCGTGGGGTAACCACAGGGAGTGATTCAAGGTGGATTCGCATTCGTCCACTGCGCATCTGGAAAAAGAGCACTTATCTTTATCCTTATATTTATTTTTTCTCTCAGCAAAAGTTTGCTTATGTTGGGGTTCACCAACCCGCACTATGCCCGCTTTTATTCAAACCGTTTTAAATATTTTTATCTTTTACATTAACAGTGTAACCAAATACACCGTTAACAGAAACCTCATAACTTCCTTCATAGGATATGGAAGTTTATCATCACTAGGTCAAAAAAATCTGTGATCAGTGTTAAATTTAGACTGACCGACACCCTACTGTGACTGCTATGTTAAATTTATCTTATTGTAAAAAATATATCCAAATCCTTATAGAGCGAATCGCGCAGTACTACTGCGCGATACTACTACTCACTACTGCGGCAGTAGTGAGTAGTTTTCTAAAATTCCCAGGTTTGATTTCTGACGGAGTTGTTTAAAAATATAAATAATTATTTTCTTGGTTATAGACGTGTCTAATAAACATTGGGTAAAAAAAGTAGCACTCACTTTGGGGCAACATCTAAGTCCTATAGCTAAGGAACTCGGATAAACGGCTGTTTATGTTATGCCCTTGCAAATAAAGTATTCACGATAAGTGTTATCAGCAGACCTTGAACATGCAAACGTATCATGTGAAGGACACAACCCGGATTTTTGAATACGGATTGATTCTTAGTAAAAATGAGATGAGATATTTAGCACTGTTGCATTGACTTATGCATCATCATCATTGTGCCAATGCCAATTGGTGAAGAAAGTATGTAATTTGCCAATGCCCGTATTAAATACCCTTTCAAATCAAGATTAAAGTTTTTGCTAATGTTTACTACTCAATGAGAGGTTTTCTTTTGACGTTTAAAAGTTCCAAAATCGACCACTAGATGGCATTTGGCCTGTCGTTTTTTATTAGCTGCATTCTTCTGAGGGGACGGAAGATATCATAAATGGTACGGTCAGATGCAAAGAAACCTGATCCCCCTCATACTAACAATGCTTCTGAGGGGGGTCAGATTTATCTGCCCCTTACTGTACAAAGCTGTCTTAAACTAGTTAACACTTAATATTATGTATAATATAACAGCTAGTTATTGCATATGGTTGAATTCATATCCATTGGGTTTTTGTATTGGCTGAAAGGACTGGAATCCATGCCGGCTAAAAAAATGCAGTGCTGTTGAGTATGAAGTTTTACTAGCGCCATCTATAATCGGTTTTTGTCTATGGTTGAAAATCTCCCATGAACAATGACGAAACGATAAGTTTTTAAATACTTTGCATCTCACACAGATACTCTAATGCAGTGTTTTTCAACCTTTTTCATGACGCGACCCCCCTGGTATAAAAAAATATTTCGCGACCCCCTGGATCCTTCGGTTTTTTTAATAAGTATGTATGTGTATGTTACAGTATTCTCAATATTCATTCCATATCACGTATTTATGCTCTCCATGACTAGGATTCGGAGTACATAACTACTTATCGGATTTAAAACACATTAATTTACAATTACATACATCGGACACGTGTCTCGATAATACGGTACGTACGTACGACTAATGCCATTGCGACCCGGAATTTCCTTTGAAATTACAGCTTTTCTTTCTGACTTTTTTGAGTATTTTAATATCTTGAATAAAAGTTTTCAAGGAGAAATGAAAATGCAAAAGACAACATAACAACCTGGCTTTACAAAAAAAAAACTTGTGGCCGTCGTCTTGGAACCAGGCAAGAAGGCCTTCCACGCTGCGTTTGCTTGTTCGTAGTCTCCACTCGAGAACTCATCTACCCCAACGGTTATGGGTTCTTCGGCATATATGACTAGCCCACTGCCACTTCAGCTTGTATATTTTGACAACTATGTCGGTAATCTTAATCCTCTGACGGATAAACTCAATTCTAATACGATCCATCAGAGAAACCCCAAGAATAGCTCTCTCCATAGCACGCTGATCGACTTTAAATCGGTAGACCAGTCCTACCATCATTGCCCACGTCTCTGCACCATACGTCATCACTGGCAGGACGCACTGGTTGAAGACTTTTGTCTTCAGGCTCAGAGGGATGGCCGAGGATAATGTGTGACGAAGTTTCTCGAATGCAGCTCAACCCAGTTGGATGCGCCTTGCGGCCTCCTTCTCAAAGTTGCATGAGCCTAGCCGAATAGTATGTCAGAGGTAGACGTATTCTTGCACAACTTTGATAGTTTCCTCACCACCGATCACCGGCTCCGGTTTGATGTGATCATTGTACATGACTTTCGTCTTGTCCAAGTTTTTACCAAGCCTACACGTTCTTAAGCAGCATTTGGGCCACTTAGTTTTTTTTAGTAAAAGTACTTTTAAATTAATAGTCTTACTTAATAAATAAATATTAAAGTTTTTTCGACCTTTGGCGACCCCCCTACAGAAGCTTCGCGACCCCCCAGGGGGTCGCGACCCACAGGTTGAAAAACACTGCTCTAATGCAAACTCTGGGGTCTTCAGATACGCATCAGGTATATTCGTTATTAATCGTGTCCAGCTAGATCAAGTGTGGTTTATGGCTTAGGGTTGGGGTATAATAGGGGTATGTTACTGGAAATCAAACTATTGGGGACACAATGAGTATGGGTATGGGAGTAATTAGTGTGAAGTTGGCTTAAGATGTTAATGGCTGCAAAGTTATGGTGTAAGTATGTATATTATGTACTGAGTAAATTAGTGACATACATTTTGTAGAAAAAATGCAAAGAGACTGTATATAATTGATTAAGGGCCCGTACAGGGTGACGTGCCGCGCCAATTTTTGGTTTTCAATGCTCTTCACACAGCACACGCAGTGACACGCACACATGTAAGTTTGCACAGTGGGTCGATAAACTTTTACTCGCCAACTTTATTGTCAATTATGTTCAAGTACATTTTGGGTGATTTTAGGGTAAGTAAGTATAATTCTTACTTACACTGGTAGGCACCAGGAAAGAGTAAAAATTAATAGGGGTGCCACTTTACTCTATACTCGGAACCCGATTAGCTTTCTCAAACAAATGTGGTATTTACTTGTAGAAAGGTAACTAAAAGTATTAAAGTGTAGATAATAAGTTTCGGGCATCATCCAGCCAACTGAACCCCGACGACAAAGCAAAGTAAATACATAGTGTCGCAAAAGGGCTATACTAAGCCAAAAGGGGATGACTCAAGGGCTCATTCTGAACAACTTTTGTTCTACGAGATTTGCAAATTCGCGAAAAAAAATATTCGTTTTCCATGGTAAAAAGTCACATGTCCAACAAAGTTTCTATGAAAAAGGTTTTTTTTTGTTAATTTCCAAAACTCGTAGAGCAAAAGTTCAGAATGACCCCCTGTCTTACTCCTTTTTACCCGACTGCCGAAGGAGGAGGGTAATGTTTTTTGATTGTATGTATGTATATATGTATGTTTGTCTGTTTCTTTGTTCCCTCCTGTAGCCTAAACGGCTTGATAGATTTCGATGTATGAGGTATTATTAGAAGCGTATTGATGGCGCGATGGCTATAGGCTATGACGTCCCATTAAAATGTACATAGCGCCCTCTTGAGGACATAACGTGATGATCGAAAAAATAATAATTCAACTTTGCCGTGTAAGGTATCAAATGAAAGGACTTGATTTTCACATTACAAAAATATGCATATTGAAGGTATTTAAATAACAACACCAAAATTATTGAAATAAAAAATGATCATGAACTACCTACCGACGTAAAATTTAATAAAATAAAAACAACTAAAAAGTTACAAATAAAAAAATACAATTATAAAAAACTAAAAACCTGTACGCTAAAAACATGAAAACGAGTCCCAATGTTAATGGAAAGTATTGCAGGCGGGGACCAACTTGACCGCCACTCAAGGCCGTTTTCTAAGTAACATTCAGCTAAATGGTGAACCCTCTGCTGGTATAATTTGTTTATATACCGCTTTTTCAATACCTGTAAGTACATTTTTTGGCAGCATAATATTTTTACTTAATTTTAGGGTTTCGAACGTCAAAAGAAAAAAAGCAACCGTTATAGGATCTCTTTGTTGTCCGTCTGTCTGACTGACTGTCTGTGACCGCCCTTTTTCTCAGAAACGGGTAAAGATATCAAGCTTATATTTCGCATAGATGGGGAGTACCCCATAAAAAATATTATGGTACTCCCTGTCCCACACAAGTAAATTGGGGCTTATATTTTTTCCAGTTATTTTGATGTGCATCCTTTTTTTTTCTTTGTTGTTTTATATAAGTATGTGTTTCTTTTCTTTAAATCTGTATTTTTTTGTTGTTGCTGTCTATGTGTCGAAAAAATGTATCTTTATCTTCAAATCACGCCATCTATCGTTTGTTTTTTTTATGGCTACTGTCTATAGAAGAAATTCCGTCATTGACAATTTTACGTTACGAATTTATTTTTATTTATTTTATTTTTATTTTTACATTTTCGTGGAGAATCAACAGCATTTTGTTAATAAATAATTATTACTTATGAACACATAACAACTTGATGCCATTAACAGAATGAACTTAGTAAACCCAGTAAACCTAACACATCCAGAGGAAAAACAAAATCTCTTTCTCTCTCTCTGAAAAACATACTTAATAGCCCAAACTCGATGCTTTTAGCTATTAACATCTTTGAAATAAAATTGAGCCACCACCGTGTTACTGCCCTCATCAGATCCTCACGAGACCATACCTCAACCAGCACCAAGAGACTGTATTTTTGATCCCTAACCTAATGTTCGTGCGTATTGTCATCACTTAGATCCATTCGCTATATTCCTGCTCCTCATCAGACCTTTACGAGACTGTAATATCACGAGAATATTGCACACTATCTAATTTAATTAATGTATTGAATATACTGGAAGAATTATGCTTCCTCAATTTCAAATCAAATTATGTTAATAATAATAATAATAAAAATCTTTATTCAGGAAAAAACGGTTTACAATAGTTTATAACTAAACTATAAACAAAGCATGTGAGAGGTGTCTGCTACCATAGCTAGGCTCAAAATAAACCTGTGTTTATGGCACGCAGGCCCGTTCCTCTTTCGAGGTGAAAAGGTTAAAGTAGTGGTTACAATTCAAGATAATTTAAACAATATTGAACTTTCAATAAAAATTAAATAAATTTAAAACTGTATTGAGTAAGGCTAAAACTAACATGCAATAAAAAATGGATAGTGGTTGGGGAATACGGACATGTGTGAGTGTGTGTGTGTGTGTGTGTGTGTGTGTGTGTGTGTGTGTGTGTGTGTGTGTGTGTGTGTGTGTGTGTGTGTGTGTGTGTGTGTGTGTGTGTGTGTGTGCGCGTGTGTGTGTGTGTGTGTGTGTGTGTGTGTGTGTGTGTGTGTGTGTGTGCGAGTGTGCGTGTGTGTACTGTGTATATAGAAATTATTGATTTTTAATTTTTAAATTAGTTAAATGGATTCACAAGTTTTTCGGTGTCATCATAGGAAAGGGATTTTAGGTATTTAGTCAATCTTAAATTGCATTCATAGGATGTAATTTGATGAATGGGTAAGATTTTATTAATTTTATTGTAAAGATAGGGACCCAGGTAGACATTATGACGTTTAGTGAAGGTAAGCTTTGGGAATGGGGTATGACAGATTAGGTCTTTACGACGTTTCAGAATAGGGTCGTAAGGTGTACGATGGTGTTGAAGAAGGTTAGTCTTTAATACAAAAAGTTGACGGACCGTGAGAACGTCACATAGTTTATAGAGTTCGGTCGTGGGGAAGTGGATTGGACGTTTTGTGGCTACTTTAAGTACTCCTCGTTGAGCAATTTCAAGTGATTGCAGAAAAGTTTTTGCTGCTCCACCCCAGGAGGGGATACAATATGTGAGGATGGATTCTGCTAAGGCATGATATGTCATTTTAATAATGTAGGGAGCAGCAACATTTCTGATTGATTTAAAGACATAGGGGAGACCGGGGACAAAAGTAACAGCGGGTAGAAAGTAACAAAGACTCTGTGGACTTCCCCAATAGCCTTAACGTCCCAAGCGACAGCTGGTAGTCAGCATGCGATGCCCCCCGCGCATGATATCATTTTCCGCGCCCGTGCCGCGGTGCTAGGTTGTTTTAGTGAGCATTTCGTGATTTTACACACCAAAAGTACGTTTTTTGGTGTTTATTCATTTAGTGTTTACGTAGAATTAAGATGCCAAGAACCATATGACTATTTGTTCATTGATTAATTATAAGATTGTCTGTAGCAAGTCATAAATTGTTTTCGAATAACACGTGCTGTTTTAAAGTTATGTCACCTGATATTTCAAAAATGGGGATGGGTACAAAAGTAACAGCTCGCGGCAGGACAAAAGTAACGAATTACTTACGTAAGTTTGCCATGTCACATTATAATTTTTTATTTTTTGTTGTTTTGATTAGACATTTGTGTCATAATATTGTATATTATGGCACAAATAAAACAACTTCTTATCAGTTAGTCAGTTTAAATGATGGATCTCATTTACAGTTTATATTAAGAATTTTTTTTTAGTTTTGTCAATAAGTCATAAGTTTTTATTAGTTTCGAAAGTTTTTTAAGAAGTTTTCTTAACTAAATAATTTGATTGTTTTTTTTGTTCTTTCTTTTGAATCGTATTTATAACATTGGCCTAAATTTACGGGTTGTTACTTTCGACCCATGCCTTGTTACTTTCGTCCTGACCATGGGGTCGAAAGTAACGATTTCTCTTTTTTTTTTGAGGCTTTAGAAATGCTAAAATTCGAGATGTATTAAGTAAAGTAATAATGGATATTTGTAGACTATATACGAAAGTTTTATGTGACTATATTTATTTTATCGTAAATGTTATTAATAACGAGAAATCAGACAGAATGTACAAACTGTTACTTTTGTCCCCGGTCTCCCCTACATGAGTTTACGTAGCCTAGAGGTGAGAGTTTCAATGTGAGGTTTAAAAGTCAAATGTTTATCAAGGATGATGCCTAAATATTTTATGGTGTCAGTTTGAGCAATAGAGGGACATACACAATTTGAATGGTTGTAAGACTGATGACAGAGATGTGCTTTGATGATCAAACTTGTGCGGGGTTGACTAACTGAGGTAACAGAAAAAGGTATGAATTTAGTTTTAGAAGTATTTAGAGATAATGAATTTACCAGAAGCCAGTTATGTATGGTGTTAAAGCCCGTCTGCGCTGTGACTTGTATATCTATCCAGGTATTGGCATCAAATAGAAGTACCGTATCATCGGCATATGTAATAATGGAGCCATTTGTGAGAGATATGTTACAAAGGTCGTTTATAAAGACCAGGAAGAGGATCGGTCCCAAGATACTACCTTGAGGAACTCCGTAGGATATCTCTAGCTCATCACTAAGACATTCGCCAATTTTTACCATCTGTAGTCTCTCTGAAAGGTAGGAGCGGAAAAGATCATGTTGGGCCCCTCTGACTCCTATTAAAGAAAGCTTGTTGAGAAGAGCCCCGATAGGAACGGTATCAAAGGCAAAATGTTGGTGTCATAAAAGTTGAAAAAGTGCAATGACAACCAATGTGCAGTGATTTTGTATCTGTACACGATAAGATCGCGAGCTGTCAGTGCTGCCTAAACCGACGTGACCCTTCTTTGGAGGCCAGCGGCCAACTGAGTCAAACGTCACTTGTGTTTATGATTTTATAACACAGAAAGCCGCCATAGATATTTGTATGATGATTTGAGGGAAAAAAATTGCTCAAGTCTGGGATTAATTTACACAAAATAAATGTGTGTTTATTAAAAAACAAGGTATTTAGCGCCTAGTCCAAGCCTTTAACTTTATAATATGATAAAAATCATATGAAAATTCTTAATAATTACGACACAGTTGTTACAATACGGGAGTGTGATTGACTGGTTTTTCTTGATATTCTGAAATTAATTTACAGTTATCCATAATCATTTACTTAAATTCGAATGATTCAGCACCTAGCTAGACTCTTCAACTATCTGTGTGATTTTTTTCAAGGCTGTAGAGCATCATTTACTACATAATTCTATGACAATGCCAACCCTCGATTCCCTATTGCAGACCCTTAAGGGTGCGATGTAAACCCCGATCGGGTAGTCAGTGGTGACAGTGACTTGCCAGCGAGCCACCCGCTTTACATTGTACATTTATTTGTACTCACGTTATAGGTCGCGAGCTGTATCGCCGTTTTAGAATGAGTAGAGATAACCTTTATCCCGACATTGTGGAACAGGTCGTTATTCTTACAGTAAAGGATATTAGCCTCAAGCAGGTGTGAAAAAAAAGTTATTGGAAGGTCATTTGTAAGGTAAGCATCTTAGGTAGGGATCTTGAGGAAACATATAAGGCCAGATGTAGGTACTCATAAGGTCTATGTTCTTTGTTTATAAAGTGGGGTTCACACTAACAATAAAATTGCACAGGACGACTCGTGCAAGGGTTACAAGCAACCTTCTGTAAGTTTTCTATGCTTGTTTTCTACAGCAGTCGATTAAATACGTAAATAGTACCTAAGTAGTCTTAACTAAGTAGTCCTACGAAATTACATACATACTTTTCGGACGCCCACAAGACAGAGCATGACTTTTTTAATATACTGTACTGGTACAGTCAGCAAAAGAGATAGGTATCCACACCTAGCGTAAACCTTTAATATTATGCGCCAACGGGGAGTCATAGATGTGGCACAAAGAATAGGAACTTATGTACTTAAGAGGCATAAGACTGACGCTTCCAACTGCATAACTACAAACAAAATATGATGTAGGTGGGCCATTATTTTATTTTAGGGACCATTATCGGTCCCCTACAAAGAAACATTTTTTAAAAATTAAATAATGAAATTCAGGAATATAGCTACCGTCTGTAGCAATTAAATAAGACACCGGTCACAGAAAATATAATGAATTTATGTAAAATACTTTATTTATTTACAAATTACGGTAACTCTGTTGTTGTTTTTGGTAACGCAATCGTTTTTCATACAAAAAATGTCTGTCCCTCGGAGCGAGTCATATGAAACAAGCACAACGTGTGTAAAAAATTATAATGGAAACAATTTTTTTGAATATTATAACGAATGTGTCATTATTTAAACTTTACTTCACGGTAATAATCATGATTTTATATGAACATATTATGGGACAATTAATATTCCTGGCCGAGTCCCCAAGCCTAAGCAAAAATACACCTACACTAGGTTACCCTAGGAAATTCAATCATAAATAAACTTTTTTTCACTTTCTTACACCTAAGATCATTTGAATGGCTGTGTATTTGTATCGGAGTGCAGGAAGGAGAGCGGGACGGATAAAATGACCAAGTCTTTCGGATGAGAGTCCTGGAGAGAAGCGCGTGTATTTATTGTGACGCCACTGAGTTACCGGCGACATACGGTGAGTTTTATAGATATTTATTATTTTATTTCATGCAATATATGTAATAATTAGTAACAATTATTAGGGCATTTTGATATCCCATGTAAATGTATTCATTTAAGTACTAACTTCAAATAGGTTATTGTTTTACAACTGCGTTACCGCTACACTTCGTTACTTTTTCAGTAACGCAGTTGTAGCTATAGTAACTCAGGGGTTTTTCTTATAGTTTTCAGGTATCTGTTACTCAATTTATGGTACAAATATAACATTTGAGCATATTATATTGTTACAGTATAACATTTCAGACTCAATGGCGTAAACAGCGGCTGAAAAACAACGGCTTTATAGGCAAAAAAAATGAGAAATATTTCTTAGTATTAAGTTGTTATATTTTCAGCGATTTTAATGTTTGATATTAAACAAAGAGTTCTGTTAATTTTAGTTTGATAGTTTTTTTCACATTATGATTAGTTTTAATTGAAGAAAGTATAAAGATTGTGATTGAGATACCACTGTGTTACCAATTAACCACAGCGTTATCTATTTGTCCCTCGTTTCCTGAGAGTATTCACAAACATTTTAGCTACTCTATATTAGAAAGAATGTTAAACTAAATATAATAATTAAAAATTCACCTTATTTAGAGCTATTTCTAAAACTTTGAGCAAAAAATTATGATTATTTTGTCCTTTTTTCGAAAAGTATTGCATTAAAACTTATTGATTGGTAACGCAGTGGGAAACTTTATTATAGAATGAATAACAAAACTGAGAATATTTTGTAATTTAAACTGTTAGATTAATGTTTTTTTTCTTACTTTTTATCTGGTATATGTTTACGAACCAAAATATATGTTCCTAACAATAAAACATAATTTTGTATGAAAGTAACGCAGTAGTATTTTTTTCTCATCGTTCCTCGATTAAACGTCAATAACTTTAAGAAATAGCAAGAAAACATCGCTGCAAATGTATTTAATGAATAATATAAATGTTAATTAACATAAATAAATATTGAAAGGTTAATTAATAAGAAGTTTATTTTTGAAAAAAATATCTGTAAAAGTATGTCAAATTGTACCCAAAATAAAATAATGGCCCAGGTACATTTGAGTAATCATCGCTTTTGTTAACTGTACCTACTCTATTACTCCATTGTTACGGTCTATTATTGCAATTGAGGAATTTAATCTGACTAAACCTAAGGAGGAAAAGAACACTTACTTTATATTATCCTCAAATGTTGCCATTCTTACACTCTACCTACTTGGCTATAGCAGTAGTCATTGTAATTTGTTTTAAAACTTTGTTACATTGCACCTACAAACTTGCTCTTTGCTGGAGTATTTCCTTTGGGAAATCATTTTTTCTAAAAGAAAATGTTCATACATTTTTCTCTGATTAATTAACTATGCATATAACGAACGGTAGAGAGCGTTTGATATGATAGATTCTGTGCCTTTTAATTGTTTAGCTAAGGTATGCATACCTACTAAATTTATTATAGTAGGTAGGCATATACCTACCTATCCAATCTACTATCCATATCTAAACAGATACACTATCTGAACTCAATGTTTGTAAAACATTAAGTATTGTGTTCATTATTATTGTGAACGTCTAAACACAACGAAGTTCTTAAGTCCATTTCGAAACAGTATCTAGATAAGTTATTAAATAGTCCGTTGGAATATGTGACCTGCTTAAAAAGTGTGTTATCTACAACGAGTTATTTAATTAACGAGGGGTTAACTGTTATACGTAAAGAATAGGGGTCCCAGAATCACCCCTTGGCTGCACGCATGCGCAACACACGCCAGTTCCGATTTCAAATATTTTTCAAGAAACATGCGGTGTTTCTAAAATACGCTTTTATAAGCGAAATAAATTTAGAACAGTTGCAATTAAATATATTCGTTCCACTGATAACAATACAATGTTCGGAAAATATTTCACGCTTTCATTCATAAAACAATAGTTTTATACGCAAAAACTGAAGTGAAATTAAGTGAGGTTACATTAAAATCAAAGTGATTATTTCATACCTGTAGCTGAGGTCTGGAGCTTCGAACACGAACACTGATCCATACATTCCGGCCAGATATATGGGAAACAATAGTAAAGCATAGTTTACTATATTAAATTTCCCAAAAGGTCCAAGATGCAGCAAAATAGTGTCCAAACTTACGGAGAGATTGTCTTGAGGCATTTTAATGGATATTTTATTAACGGTATAAGACAAGTAATAGAGTTTCTAAATTCCTAAATTATTAACACTGGTTTTAACTAAACTACTTAAAATAATACACGATAAATAAACAGAAATCGCACTATTTCCCGACACATTTCTCTGACAGACGTCAGCGTGAACTGTCAGCGGCGCGCATGCGTCCTGCGGCCACCAAACCAGAAACGTAACTATTTTTTTCCTTTGCGTCGATAACAAAAAGGATTTACACCGGCCAGGAGACGCTCGCCAGCCAGCGAGTTTATCAGCAAAGAGTCTGCATGTTTCGCCTTATCTTTGAAAGTACATCATACCCGAATGACAAAGATAATCCAGTTGACACCTTATTTATATGTAAAATTAATAATAAACTTATCGTCAGCATAATAATTACGAAGATATCTTATGATTCGATGTGGTACCTATTTGAAATATGCAAATCGTCAAAACATACGACGCAACATTTTATTGTATGCATTGTATTAATGTTTAATCTGTATAAGTGCATAATGAGGACATTAGTCAGCTAATTAAAAACTCATTTCAAGAACGAGTCTATTGACAAACGGGGTTATAAAACTCACGACTGTATCTATTTGTAATCTACCAGATACTAAGTATAACTACATATACATAGGTACATATAATTAATAATTGCACTTCGCAAGTGCTTACTAGTTCTTAATGTATTTATTTTCACACTTGTCTCACTCTCACAGATAAGTACGAGTATAGAAGTATAGTACAGAACTTACATACATATGTAAGTTATGCACACGATTGTAATCCCCAAAGGGTATAGTCAGAGCCGCTTTTCGCTGTACATTTGTAAGTACTCATGTGATAGGTCGCGCGCCGTATCGCCGTTTTTGAATGAGTACAATGCACTGAAGTTGTCGAGTAAGTGGGCAACCGGACTCAGATGTTTTCAAGCTGCCCGAAGGCCTCTGTCTAGGCTATAGACAGAGAACGAGCGGCAATATTTCTAGAATTTTAGTTTTATTCCAGTATTCTTATGTCTATTATTTATCTATTCGTACGTCTATTATCAATCTATTCGTATGTAATAACCACATTATTCCATAAATATTAAGACTAGTTAACTGAAAATAAATACACTCACGAGAAAAAGTTCCAGTGACAATTGGAACCTCAATGGCAGGTTGAACTTTTTCATTGTGAGTGTAGGTGTAGCTAAACAGAATTAAAAAAAAGCTTTGGACCTTACCACTTACCACAAGACCTAGACATGTCTTGGTCTAAACACCTGTTAAATACTGCAGTATTTAACAATAATTTTATGACAATTGGAACCTCAATGGCAGGTTGAACTTTTTCATTGTGAGTGTAGGTGTAGCTAAACAGAATTAAAAAAAAGCTTTGGACCTTACCACTTACCACAAGACCTAGACATGTCTTGGTCTAAACACCTGTTAAATACTGCAGTATTTAACAGGTGTTTAGTTAAACGCCTACAAAATCAGTAAAATTTCGAATAAACATTAACAAGTGTTCATTCAGTGTTTAAAGTTTTTTGTGGTAGCACAGTTTATGTTCTTTCCAACTGTGTAAAACAAGTTACTAAAAATGCTTAGCTTCTCTTTTCATATCAGTAACTATTCTGTGCATCTTCGACCACTCGCGTAATGGTACCTACATTGCGACGTTGGATGGAATATCTTATTCAAATCTGATCTTTCAGTAGCTAATCTGAGAGTGGCACTGTGGTATTACAACAATGGAGGTAGCACGTCACCTCCACGGGCGATCCGATAAGGCAGCTGAATAGAGCACCCTGTATTGTTGCCTTCAGCGGATAAACTGAATGCCTGTCTCCGCCTTATTTAGTAATCTAGCCTTTAAGCTTTCATGTCTAATGGGATTCTTGATCCCTATTACGGCAGGGTGTGCCGTTGAGAACAATAGGTCACTGCTTATAGTACAGTGCAGCAAACTTATCTGTTCCGTTGAAAGCGGACTAAATTGATCCATATCTCCGTACTTACTAATGAATTGTGTAGTGTTATAGATGAGATAGGTTTATTAAAACTGCAAGGGCGACTTACTACGATGAGCAAAATTGGACTCTTAAAGGACGAAGAAATGTTAGGCATTTACGTGAGCTCTCACCGGAACAGATGGGTTTGCTGCACTGTACGGGTTTTGTGATTTGTGTTAAAGAAAAACTTTTCTTAATACTTATCTTTCAAAAATTTATAGTGATGGTTTCGATACAGGGTGCCACTTTCCTAATGTAGTATAGTTGTATGTAAATTATCGGTTAATCATTGGTTAAAGTTAGAATAAAGAATCCGTAAAAAGACTAAGTAGTCATTGATAATTATTGATTAGCAACTTATTATATTTACCTACCTAGTTATAATTTTTGTTTCTAATCTAATTTCTTACCTAAAGTTCGCCGTTTGTAGCTAGGTATACTTCATCCTAGCATTTATTCATACAATATTTTGCCCAGAAATAGTTATCTACCTACGCTTACCATATAGGTAAGTATATTATGTATTAATGATTAAACAATCTTCGACACCTCCAATGATGATCTATTCAGCGAATTAATTTTCGGCGTGATACCGCAGGGCGACTTCAGCTGACGTGCTAATACCAACACAACAATCGGTATTATTGACTCAGGACAAGCGCGTAATGTATGCCGCATTACGGCTTTGACCAGCCCTTGCCAACCTTACAAGAAAATATAATAATAACTTTATTTCAAAATCAATGTGTACATAATATAAAATTTATGGCAGATGCATCAATTTAGTAGCTACACACAAAACAATTTAGATTAACCACTTACTCCATAGTAAAAGTCATCAGTCAATCATTTTCACGATCATAGATTGAAAGCATGATTTTTTAACATATTATTATCTCGTCTTGTCTCGATGATTTTAATGGCTAGGTAAGGAATAAAAATATTCGTGCAGTGTGATAGTTGTTTATATGCAATAAACATCAACCAATAATCGTTTAATCGTCCACAGCTAGACAATAAGGGAGGACTCGATACTCTATCATTGCTTTTCCTCATCCTACCACTACCATATCTACTTTACTAAATCCATCAGCCCGCTGGACCAACGACTCTAGAAGGTTAGCCGGTTCTGGATGGATGATGATTGAAGACAACACTATTGAAGCATTCTTTGAGATCCTTGTGTCCGTAGTAGATTATTGTACTGAATGAGAATGAGTCCCTTCGTATTTCTTTGAACTCCTAAAAACTTTTCCAACGTTATTTTTTTGTAGCTGTTTCGTATTCGATCTTGCGGTAAAATTTGGGCAGCATGTTATTACCATCTATGCACAGTCTCACACAACACATTGGGAACCACTGGCACATCGATTCAAAGACAGAACACTAAATTATAGGCACATTGTTATCTTGCAGGCACACCCGCTTGTTATCTCCACAGAGGTGGTTATAGTGTTGGAGCCTGACTATTGGCGGATGTTATACATGTACTTGCATGTGATTCTGCTGCCTGGTACCTGGTAGCTGATATCGATAAGAAACATATTGCAGTTTAACATATTATAACAAAATAAAAGAATACTCTTGAAATAAATAGGAAAATTCTGTGCATGTTATACTTACAAAGTAGGTACCTACTTAAGGGGATCCCTAAAGCTAAAATGCTAAAGTCGGCTTGATATACTTGATTAGATTGGAAAAACGGTGGCTTCTATCACATTGATAAAAATATATTTTGTAGCAGAGGGTATACTGAACATGTTAGTTGCTTATAAATTGGTGCAGGATTATAATAAGTATGTTAAAAAAAATTGCAAACACACCATGTCTTTTGCCATTTTTTGACTTATTATGAAAAAACCCTCGAAATCAGAGGGCCCATTTTCATGGAATCTTATATGTATATGTAGGTAATTAAATTCTTAACAAAGTTACCTTAAAGAGTTGGATTTAATGGACCAGAAGTCAACTTTTTTTGCAAAAAACTAATAAATTCCGGTTTAAAAATGATGACACCGTGACAGATTTCAGATTTCTTCAGTCGTCGCCCTGGTGGCGGCCTGTTAGGAGCGATACCCACGCCATTTTATTTTTTATCAAATATTTCACAAAAACTGATTAAATCAACAAATTATGACTACAAGTATTATAATACATATGCATTTGCTATGGAAAGTTAATTTTCTAATCATTTTAGATGCAGAAAAGCCGAAAATTCTTAGAAAACATTTCGCCTTTTCGATTTGTTTACATTTTTTACTATAGAGTTACAGATGCATAGATAAAGGTAAACATTGCACATAATGACACTTATTAGATTCTCCGAATAAGAACTATACGGTCAATGCAGTATGCCAAAGCGCGAGCCTGTTTATATTCTGAGGGGTAATTTATTTTATTTTAACGGTTGTGTATGGTAGGTAAGCTACACAATATACAGGGTGTTGAAAAGTAAGTTCATAATTTGTTTTATTTGAAACCAAAAACCGTAGTTAATTAAAAATATATATATTTTAAGATGTGGTAGTCTGTACACTACAGGTTGTTAAAAATAAGTAAGTATTTTTAAAAATTGAAGATCTAAAATTTACATAATTTTTTAAATCTATTTAACAAGCTTTGCAAGAAAGCGGTTAAGTGCGACTGTATCTCGCCATGAAAAAAATGAAATGTTTACTGTAGCTATGAATTTTATGCGTTACAAGTAGAATAAAATACCGCATATTATTATGTACAACTATGTAAGAGCCTAGTTTTTAAAAAAAAACTCATAAGAAAATATTAAATACACAGGTTTTTTAACCCCTGAAGGAAATAGAGGGGTGTTATAAGTTTAAAGTAAGGGCTGAATTTTTTTTTTAAATTAGGGTGATAGGTAATGTATATTTTTAATGATATTTTTAAATAGATAAATGTTATACCATTTTTAAATTGCCATAAAATTACCTATAGTTATAGTTATAGAAAAGGGCAGGGCTACCAGTGCCCATTCGCCACTGCAACCTAAAAGATCTATAAATCATGACTCCCCATGCCGAGTCTCACTCTACAGGCCCAGGTCTTTTATAAACCTGATATTACCTATACAGGATGTTGCAAAAAGGGTATACTGTGCCGAAAGGGTTTGACTCAGGGGTTATTCTGAACAACTTTTGTTCTCCAAGTTTTGGAAATTCTCGAAAAATAAATTCGGTCTCTATAGTAAAAAGTCACGTGATCGAATAAGTTTCTATGTAAAAGGTTTTGTTACGTGAATTTTCAAAATTGTAGAAGAAAAGTGGATCAGAATGGCACCTAAATCCACTTTTGGCTAAGCTTTATACCCTTTTTTCAATACCTTGTATAAAATATCGTCAGCGTCACCTTAGATCGTAATCATCGTAACTCCTCGTGACCAAATTTTAGAGGAGACAAAAATACTGTTTTATTTGTAGTTCTAGTTGGCATACTACCCACCTAAAGTTTTTTTTAACTAGCCTAAAAATGATTTGTTTAGACAGTCTATCTTCCTGTTTAACCGCAGCCTGAGTGCCAGTGACTCAATGACTGAAAGGAGGCCATTAGTGCTCCTAAATAAATAAAGCAGGCCTGTAGATTATCTTTCAGTGTACCGACACATCTGATTGCTGTAAGAGCCTGATAAGCTCTTCGAACGAGTCATACCTCTGTGGTGGTACGGTTTCGACCTTTCGGACAGTCAGTTTGGCATCCGAAATGCGGATTCGAATAGTGGGTACAATACTTTGCGTTCGTTCACTGTCGGAGCAGGATAAGAACCACGGGCGAGTTGTTGCGCTGGCTGTTTGCTTAAAAATAGTAACCGCGTTCAACTCTATCCCCTAGAGGGCGAACCTTTAGGGCGGCTCTTGTATACCATCACTTGTCTTCTTATCTGCAGAAAATTGACAGAGGTCATACGTGTCTAACAAGTACCTACATTAAGGATGCGAAAAGAGAGGGTTTGTTTTCACTGAAGAAGTTCAGTTGCGGAGTTCCACAGCGGTAGGTCTTGGACCCCTCTGCTGTGGAACTTGGCATACAACGCGGTCCTGCAAATCAAGCTCGCAAACGGCGTTAGCACAGTGCATTTTTCTAATGTCACACAGGTCGTGAGGTAGGCTGAGAGCCTCCTTCGGGGATGACATCCCAATGATTCATTACGAAAAAATTGCTGCAGCTGTGCTCGCCATGCAGTGCATGGGCTACTTCCGAATCTGGGGGGCTGTTGCAAAGGAGTCCGTTGCCTCTATACGGTACGGGTTCCGTGCGATCTATGATCCTTCCGGGAGCACCTGTCTTGTCAAGTCGAAGAGAATGGCTCGTATTCGACGCAACCTGCAGTACTGGTGGGATTGGTTGGAGGACAGGACAGCAGGAAGCTGCAGCAGCCGTCATGCTGTGATTCGACGCATAGATGCAAAAAAAAGTTGAAAGTAACTTCATGTTAATAAAATATTAGATCTTAATTTAACAACATAACATTGCAAAAAAAAATTAACATTGTTGAGTATGTTATTGTAATTTACTAAGGTATTAATAAAAACAAAGGCTTATTGCATAGTTTTCGTTCACGTTCGCCTACATCGCACGTTGTATATGAGAATAAAGGGTATAATTACAAGTTTTCTTGTTTAAAAATCACGGTTTGGGGTTTAGAGGAAAACAAATGGTAAAATGCGGAATACAGTTTTTTTTTTTCGAATAAAGAGGAAAACATGTGAATTCAAAAAACGTTTCTATTGACACCAAAGAGTACTTTTCGCCGAGAAAAGTGGATTTACAATGTTTGCGATCTAAAGTGATGATAGAACTAGAACTTATTTTTTCAGTTCACCTGCTGTTGAGTGAAATCGTAATTAGGTAAATGACTCCTTGACATGAAAATAACTTTTTTTTTATAATCGTTATAACAAAACCGTTTTTTTTAATACAGCAATATTTGTAGGTGTACTTACAGTGAGCAAAAGAGCGCAGCAAGGTGTAAATTTTTTGGTTTTTAAGAAACAAAAATATTATTTCTATCATATCCCAAATACACATAAGTACTTAAAAAAAAAAATACACACTCTCGCCTTGTACTAATGTACTCCCTTGCGGGGGTACTTACATGTTATTATTTTTCTGGTGACCTCCCCATATCCCTTTGCCAGCTACGTAACCTTTTGTGACACCCTGTATATGCAGAGTTCTGCAAACTACTGTTCTGCTTTTGAAACACCAAAAAAAAAACAGGTCGTCTAACTAAAAGGTCACGTGACCAAAAAAAAATTATATGAAGAAGCGTTTTTTTCATGAATATAAAAAATTACGTAGGATAAAAGTTTTTCAGAGTGACGCCTGAGTAACGCCCTTTCGGCTAACTATACTTTTTTTATTACACGGGGGCAGAGTTTAATACAACACCCTGAACTATTAAACTCTGATAATATTTTCGCGATTTTTTTACATTCTGATTTCATTTCCTGGCTTAGAAATAACATCAATAACATGCTGCACACGTAGGTTTCGGCATAGTATTAAACCCTTTTTGCAACAACCTGTATAAATATCGGCACGGGTACGACTTTATATATAATTAATTATTAAATATTAAAAATACTTTCAAATAAAAATAAATATTTTCGTATCACAAAACAATATTACTTACTTAGTATATTTTTAACAAAGTGGCATGTCTTCACTTTTATGTTTTCGAGTACTATGTTAAAATTTCATGTCATTGTCCGTAGAACGCCCCGCATACCTCAACCCCCCCTCACTAGATTTGACAGATTCTGATTTTCTTCCAGCTTTAGTGACAGCCTTAATATTTTAATCTGTGGATACACTTTTATGTGCTTCATTGAAAGTTTGAAAATTATTAAGTTCAATTTTACTTTTTTTAAAGTACGAGTATCTATGTCTAAACTGCTTGTCTGAATTTCAAAGTACTTCGAAAACTTACGGCGTTTTCATGCCTAGATCCTAACTAATATATATCCTAACTATCCTAACTAATATTATAAATGCGAAAGTAACTGTGTCTGTCTGTCTGTCTGTCTGTCTGTTACTCTTTCACGCCGAAACTACTGAACGGATTTGAATGAAATTTGGAATACATATAGTATAGACCCTGGGAAAGAACATAGGCTACTTTTTATCCCGGAATTCCCACGGGAAAACCTTTTAAGGCGAAGCGAAGCTCGCGGGAACAGCTAGTTATATTATAAATGCGAAAGTAACTGTGTCTGTCTGTCTGTCTGTCTGTCTGTCTGTCTGTTACTCTTTCACGCCAAAACTACTGAACGGATTTGAATGAAATTTGGTATACATACGGTCTAGACCCTGGGAAAGAACATAGGCTACTTTTTATTCCGGAATTCCCACGGGAAAACTTTTTAAGGCGAAGCGAAGCGCGCGGGACCAGCTAGAACTGTATAATGCTAACCTCCTGAATCTGGTTGTGCCTAAATCAATAACTTCAAAATTACGTAGGTAATTTAGTTCTACCCAACATGATAAGGTTTCCGATTTTCGGAATAAAGAAAATCGAACAGGTCCTGTGTCATAAATAAAATATTTTCTTCTCAAATGGAAACCATAAAGGAAGATCGCTCATTAATCTAACAAGGCTGCGGTAACAAGCTTCATAAAGACTTCTTCTATTTTTATACGCCATTCAGTTTGTACACAGAAAATGGAAGATATTTTTATATGACACCCGCCCAGAGTGAACTATAAAATTATTTCTTTGCTTATAAATAAGTCGGTTGGAGAGCAAAGGGGCTGATTGAGTCGAATTTAAATAATTTAACATTTTAGACTTGCATGATTCTACCAACTAACTTTTAGCTAAAGCTGTCCAGGGGGTTGGACATTAGATCAATCGATCTGTTCCGTGAATTATAAAGAGTCAGTTTCTTGTGTATTTATACGGCATTTTAGTCAAAATTAAGTAGGTTTATTTCTTGAATTTATCATTTATTAATAACACACTGTTATTGAAATGTTCCAGTGACATAGCACTAAATTACTACTACAGAAAAACTCCTATATTGAACAACATTTAACAGCGCATCAGAATATTACCAACTAACATCTGTTTGATGACTCCTACAGTCAGATGATACAACCGAAAGATACCGTACAATACAACAAAAACAACCGGAATCCCTGAAACAGTACTCTCACCACATTCATTAGCTGAATGAATAGTCAATCACACAAGCAGATATAAATCCACCGAAACGTGCAAGACAAGTACTGTTCCGCAGAGAAGAGCTTTGTGGCAGTACAATTAAGTGGTGAGCGCTAAAGCACGAATTACACTGAAGGCTTCGAACAAAACGTATCGACAACCCCAGAGCGTGATTCAGGGATTGTAGTTACGACGGGTTTACATGCTATTTAGGAAACATGAGCATTCCTAATGTTGAATAGATTGGGTTTTTCTTTTTAGTGTCTCGGTGACAAGCACTAGTCTAGGTTTTGTCACTGTGAAGAGAGAGTAGTCGGATTAGCTGTCAGGGGCAGATGGTATGGTATGAGGATGGTTGATATGCCTCCGGGAGGCTCCATTGATGTACCCCTCAATTGAGTAGGTACCTACCTATTTTATTCCCCTAAGCGTTTAGGGATAAAGGGTCGAGCATTTTTAGGTCTACCTATCAAATATTCTTGATACCTATTTTGATTGTAAGTATTCGCTGTACGATCTCGGAAAAAAATATATATTTAAAAGCAGGCGTGTAATTGGAAGTAATCTTGATAAAAAAAACCTAAAGCGAGACACTTCTTGGTACACTTTTCAAGAATTTCAGGTGCATCTTTTCATATTTATAAAGACTCGAGTCCTCAAAAGCATAAACGGCAGCATATTTGAAAGTTCATAAAACGATTAAGGCGGAGTGTACCGGCTCCTCAATCCAGGCTGCTGACCATTACACGGAAGTTAGATCGCCATTAAATTCAACTTTGCTGACGGCGCGCGGGGCGGGCGGCGGCGCGGGCGGGCGCGGGGCGCGGTAGCTGCTTTAGCTTTAATTCTAGTTTCGACTTACGACTTCAGGAGGGTTTGCTCTACCTCGAAAAAAACTATCCAACGAGAGCTCACATGCGATAGTTTACTGCAACGAGATAGAGTCAGTCGTGGTTAGTGCAAAGCGTTCAGAAACATAGTTTGTCGTTAGCTAGAGTGACCGTCCAGTGCCATCTTAGAAGGTGTGGAGAAACGTGAAGCGGAGGTCCTGCTAAGCGTTAGCCTTTTACGGTTTATTCGTGAGTCGTTAAGAGTTAAGTTTGAAAAGCAAGTGTTAAAGGGAGTGAGGACTATAAGGGCCTGATTATGTTTTAAGACTTTACACAGCACTGTTTATTCGAGACAGAATCGAATTATTTTACAATAAAATGTAGCTATACAAATGTACTCTTATGCAATGTTGCATTAGCTGAATATTGCACAAATAGATACTTACATAAATACTTGTCAAATACATACAAAAACGAAGCTTTAAAAATAGCAGACTCAGGCCGCCGCTCGATACATCTGAGTGTACAGAATTCAATCAGTTAAACCTTCTTTCTTCGTTTATTCCAATCATTACGATCGAGGAGTTTCTGAAGGAAACAAACTTTATCACCAGGGAAGTTGAACGTCAGTCCCGCGAGGGTACGCCGCGGCGCGATCATGTAACTGCAATAATGGTAAATATAAAAAAAAAACGAGGATAAAAAACTGGGTTTGCAAAAACAAAGAGGAAAACTTTATGGGAAACAGAGCAGATAGGTATGGATAAAAAAAACTTTGCAAGGTACGGACTTAATAAAAAAAAACTACACCGAGTAATAAAAAAGTTCCAGTGAGAAAATCACAAAGTATATCCTAAAGGGAAAAGGCTAGCTCAGAGACGCCGTCTGCAATATTGAAGTAGGTGAGTATGTTAACAGTGCATCAGAATATTTACTTACCAACTAAAAACGTAACAATTTCGATGGCATTTTAAATTAAATGTTTAAAAAAGTTGTGCAATTTGTAAATAATATAATATATGCTTAGGAATAATGGATGCTTTTGCCTCATTAGATTTGAAGTATATTTAAAGGGACCAAACGTCAAAATAAAGTCACTTTAGTGAATAAGTTTCAAAGATTTAAAGTTACCAAAGTTTTTGTGTACTTTTCAACAATTATTTACTCGCACAAAAATAAATTATAATCAAAAATATTGATGGAGGCATAATTCTGAAATAACAAAGTTTATTAAAATATATATTTGACCTTCATTTGAATCATAGGCATATTCCCTATTGGACTTTAATGTTTAATGACGTTTTAAAAACTTAAAGGACGTTTCTGCAACTGGGTGAAACTTTTTCAATACTTGCGAGTGTATTATTTGCTTTACGTGATCAGGCCGCAGGGAGCCTTCAGTTGAGTTACGTGATGTATTTAAATCTTCAAGTTATATCTATTAAGGGTACAAGCGATTCAGTTTAACTACAGGTGGGAACTTGGTACTCTCAGTGGAAGTTTCGTTTGCAGAATGTCGGATGGCGGATGCTTTTCATTAATATGTAGCATCGTTCTCATTTCATAATTGAGACATTTCGTGTTTATAAGTTTGTTATCTAAACTTTGCTGTAAACGGAATACGGAGATATCTGAGCTTGTGTTGGAGTTTCAATTCAGTTAGGCAATGGATTTTGGGTTAGGCGACGTCTTTGGTGGGTTTCAAATATGTGCTTGAAACCCTATGAAGTACATATTTAAGTATTTAAAAAATTACTTAAGCGTTGATAGCGAGCTGCGAGCCACTGGACTAAGCTGGAGCGAGGCCAAAAATATAGCCGAAGATAGGCGGAAGTAGCTAGTGGGGACCCTTTGCACCTCTAGGGTGTCATAGGACTATAACAACGACAACAGAAATACCTTTTGGTATTGCAGCTCTTCTGTCTAGTCAGATGGATTGACTACACACGGGTAGCTGATAAAAGCGACATGAGGGAAGCCGTAGACAGAGTGATTTAGGGTTCCTTGGGACAGACATCATGTAGGTAACTGCCTCTGTGGTCTAGTGGTTGAATCTTCGCTTCATGACCAAGGGGTCCCGGGTTCGATTCCCGGGTGGGACCATCAATTTGTGTTTCTAAATTGTGGTTCTAAGTTTGGTTAGGACATAGAAGGCTGATCACCTGATGTCCGAAACAGTGAAACAATCCATGCTGTCGGATGGGCATGTAAAGCAGTCGGTCCTGCGCCTAGCTCTCTCCAGTCGTGTCGGTCAATCCGTCCTATTGGGCTATGAGGGTGATGGAACAGAGAGTGCTCCTGTGTACTGCGCACACACTTGGCCACTATAATCTACTCCTGCGTAGAGGCTGATCTCAATTGAGATTGGCCGCCGTAGTCGAAATTCGGCTAGGAGGACATTATTAGGTACCGACAGCTGTGGGGTAAGCACCACCAAACTTGTCAAATCCTTCGTAACTTGTATGGATCTGACAGATGATTGACAGGCGGGCGACGCTGCTTCTGGATTGTTAATTGCTAACGTATCAATGGTGGTATGGTAGCTTGTGACTTCCCCAGACATTTGGAAAATAGCAACGTGACTTTTTACTGACGATACTTTTAATATTATTATAAAGTTATTATTATGAAAACTGTACGGAAAAAGTAGCTTGGTAGTGTGATCGGATCAGATAGAATGATGGCATTTTAAATAACATATTTTCCGATTGAGAAGGTTAAGAAGATGATTAAGAAGGTATTTTAGTTGTACCTTATTCATTAATTGAATTTTGACCTGTTAAACATAATTTTGTTTTAAAGTATAAGTCAAAATTCAATCATAAGTTTGTTACTTTCCGAAAGTAAGTAAGTATACTTAATTAAATTCGCTTAATTATCATGTAGCCGTTATTGAATAGTTAATTTCAAAATTATTTCAAGGAAATAACAACATTGTACATTATTACTTAAGGTAGTTTGTGCAATAAAGTATAAACAAATAAAAAAGTAATTTACATTCTAAATTTTCCTCGAATTTGGAAAGGCGAGTCCACCTAAATTATCTGAATTTGAAATAGTTAAGTTTAATATAGAAATGCACTTCATATTTTACTATTAAATCCATAATAGATATACCGAACTACTTATTTGCACTAGCATAGATTGCCAAGTTTAGCAGAACGTGAGTATGGAATGCAGCGCCGTGATTTACTGAAAGTATCTTCTACAGTGAAAGACTGGGCCTTAATTATTAATTAATAACTAAAAAAATGCGTTCCCTACGTTATCTGAGTTTACCTGTGAATGTCTGTTTTCCAGCCATGTTGCATCAAAATTGATGAAGCCGTATTAAAGCTGACCCAATTTCTTGTCACAGATGCTTGTTTTGACCCAGTTAAAGAATAACCAACTAAACCAATATAGACAACTAATAAAATTTATTTCCAGGTGGACACAGACATACAAGATTTAAAAAAACTCGCGTGCAACGTCGCTCAATATTACCCGGCTAAATAAAAAGGCTCTGGTTTCGGCCAAACAACGAAGGCTGTCGCGGCTCGCTAACGAACCTCTTTGTTACACCTGCAGAGCTAAAAGCTGACTGCCACCATTATTTTGGGCTTTGCTGACCATTGCTGCTGGCACTAAATGAGTTTCGTAAAAAGCGGTAGCTGAAAGTTTGCAGCCAGCATTTTAGGGTTAGGCGGGTGTTGTGTACGATTGCATTTAGTTTTTCTTCAGTTTGGGCGCATTTTATGGTTTTTCTTTCTTTTTTATCTACAGGTGCAACCATTGTATGACAAGTCGCTATAAAAAATATGTAGCTTACCTTTGTTTGTATATTCTGGGTTGACGTAGGCGCGTTTTCAAAGTAAGTGCTATTACCCACATATTTATTATTACGTGTTTAAGTTATGATATTTATCTACTTCTACTTAGCGTGTGAATACCAAAAATACAGCTGTATTCGAGTATTAGGGATGCTTCTTTTAAGGTCCTTGTGAATCTTGTGATGTTTGTAATGAAATTGTAGATTTCATGATACGTAGCTAGGTACAATAAAACTATTAAGTCCTGAAAACGGAAGTGGATCCGGAACGGAAATTTATTTTATTATGTAAATGTAAGTAAATAACTGATAATGTTAAAAAGTCTTTTCAAAATCGCACTCTTTAATGTCAGGACTTTATAGTTGGACTGTATTTCTTACTATAAATTGACTACGTTACTTGGGTAAAATTTACCTATTAGGAGAATAGCTTTTCGTATTACGTAATTTACCTAATCACCCTTGACAAAGTTCCAATATCACATATTGGTGTTATATCTTAGCCGTAGACACTGTGAGAGTTTACCAAGCCAAGCTTTCGACCTTAAATTCATGTGGCCTAAGACTCGGTTTTGAACTGTAAGTTTAATGCGTGATTGGTGCTCAACTGTACATGGTTACCAAAAGTTTGGTGATTATCGCTTATCTACATGGCTATCGGCGCATATTAGTTTTAACAGGAAAAGTTTCACAATACTGTAGAGACCCGGGATACGAAAATAATATCTGCTATAGTGTGGCTTTAAGGCACTTTATCAAACCTCCGATTATAAGGTAAGTATATTAATATTTGTTACTTAAGCAATTACTTACCATCATACGAATCATTATAGGCTTAAAATTTGTTACTTATTACTTTATAATTTGTTATAAATTTATTAAATTTAAAAACCCCCAACAAGCGAACTTGCAAAGCAAGGCAATGTAGTTCAAGTTCAAATACATAGATGGCGTCACCTGTTCTACTTGTGTTTGAATCAAGGAACACAGTACCTACCTACCTTTCTACTAACGGATGCTTGAGTGATCCTAAAATAGTTAGTTTCTTTAATATTAACATTTTTTTATTTCTTAGTCTGTATAGTGATAGAATATTTAGAAAAATAACACATCACTTACTTAAAAATATACGATGTGATGGACCAACATTGACACTGATTTTGGGTGTTTAGAATTACTTCTTCTGCCACAAAAAAACGCTCTATATTTTTGAACATAGACCTAAGTATTATACCTATCCGCTGCATTTGAACTGGGTATCGGCGACTTTTTTCCGTTAAAGCCTCCCGTGTGGATACGTTTCTTTGAAACTTCTGAAGGATTCTATAAAAGTAAATTATCCTGATCTTTAGAAATTCGAATCTTTTAGTTTTTTTTTGTAAAACTGATAGAAGGTATTTTGAATAAAAGTGACTTGATTAAAAAGGTTTGCTTACTCTTACGTACTCTGCCTCAGGAATGAAAAAGTACTGGCTGTTTTTCATTAAAATTAGGCCTTTTTGTCAGGAGGACCCTTGAAGATGTAATTACGGTATTGGACCCAATGAAAGGGCCCTTTCGGGTCCTTACGTCAGGTCGGGTTTCGCCATGTTTGTAAGAAATGATTTTTTTTTGCATATGCCTTTAGACATACCTTTAGACTGAGACTTTAGATATATTAGATCCAGAATACTAAGTTAATTGACACGATTGCGTAGATTTAAAACATAGGAAAAAAAAAACTTACGGGAGACTAGTACTTTGAGTTGCTTGTTGGCGATCATTTGCCCGTCTAGTACCTACAGGTTTGATTATTTATCGAAAATTATAAAAGTTTACGTTTTCTCCCATACCAAGTGGCGCCTCTAGCGGAAACTATGATTAAACTTTTGACAGATACCTAATGTATGCAGAAAGGAAACCTAAAAGATTTTCGTTTTAAAAAATTGCAAAACAGCATTGACGGCCTGTACTAAATATGTACTTATTTCAGAATAGATATCAAATATATTCATAAGAACAGTGATAATGACAAATCATAAACGGTATCACTCTACTATAACTGGCTACGAAGCACAATAGTTGGGAACAAAATTCATATTCCCCAGTTAATAAGGATTAAACCGTCGATTAAAGTTAAACTTCCAGTGAGTGGCTCGACTTAAAGTTTGTTTGCACTGAGCTTAAGCTTAGATCGAAACCGACGAGGCTTCGATGTTTATCTCCTCACTACTCGCAGGCTGTCCGAATGCGTAAGCCTCTGGGATTAAAATATAGCCTGATATGGGGCAATATAAAATTTCCACTCCAAATAGAGGACATAGACTTCACATTTATTTAAATAAATGTGAATATTATAAAAAAGAATTGATTGGTAGAAGGTAGGTATTTGTTGCATGCTATTTATAGACAAGTTATTAGACAAGCTACTATTGTTGCGCTTATTTAGAGAATGCTAAACCGTGAGAAATTCATTGTTTGATGATTAAAAATTTAAGCAGATACCTAAACTCTAGTAGCCTATAAAATATATAATTCACTTGCCCCATATAAACCTGCCTATACAACCTTTTAAATAGTTTAAGTTTTGTAAAACTAGACATAAACTTCCTCTTAATTCTGTCTCCTTATTCTGAGTGCACTAATTGAAGCCGCCACTTAACACATTTGGAAGATTAATAAATGTGTTGAAATTGTGCCGAGTCATGTTCTTGCAATCCATCTTGATACGAACAGGAAAAATATTTTGTAAAATTGCGAATTAATAGGCCGCCGCCCCGTAACCCTCTTTAAAATATAATTGATTATATTTTTTGAGTAAATGTAAGAGTGAGTTTGTACTGAAATGTATGGCAGGAGGATGTAAATCAAGCAATCCTTATACCTACTTAAAGTTTATAATATATAATATTTTAAAACCGTTACTATACCTACTTATAGCCGATATTTATATGGTTATTGTAAAAAAAACATACCTAATATAAATTATGAGAGTGGATATTTGTTATCGTTTATGTCTGAAACTAGGAATTTAGATTCATCCTCACAGGAAACATTTGTGTGTATGTAACGAATTTTGTAAACTAAATACTAAAAATTAATTAACCGATTTCAAAAAATATTTACTGTTATAATGAAACCTCTTGAGTGCTATGGAAGGGGCACTTAGGTATAGCAATTTCTAGGCAACTCAATAATAATCGAGAATCAATATACCTAAGTAGGTACCAAACCACTTTTAAAATTAGAATTCTAAATTTAAACTTCAGAATAAGCAGAAGTTGGAACATCACCAAAAAAGAAACCTTAAATTTTATTTTACTAACCCCCGGAGAATATTGCGAAAGGCCGACTGCATGTTTGCAGCCAGTGCGAGGTACGTGCAACATTTTCATAAGCAACCTCTTTCGAACGCCGATAACGTATTGAGCCTTAAAATGCTCCTATATAACGTTTACGACGCACGCTCTAAATTATTTATCGACCAATACGTCTGTATTTTCTTGATTTCTTATCTAGTGGCCCTTTCGAAGATGATTTCTATTATTCATGATTTTTCGTCAGTTTAGTAGGTATAATATTTATAATGTGTGTGCTTACAATAATCTAATTAGGCATATATTTTTTGTTTTTAATGTTAAATTTAGATTTAATGCGTATACATAATATATTTCTGAGTTAGCGTGTATTCTGTTGTGCTAATTCTCCGTATTAGCTTTGCCGGTTGCTCTTTGTATGGTAGAAAATTAAATTAAAATTGCCTCTCTTGGTTTATCTTTGTTTCCAACTTCGGCGATGCTTGAAAATACTGTATTTTTGTTTCTTATTCTGCTGTTGCTGTGTAAATGGCTTTACATTTTCTTTATTTATTTAACAAAGTTATTTTAATATTGAATTGTTACTCGCGGACTTAAGTCTTATTCAATGTTGGATAAAATGTGTGTTGATCTGTAAATTTTCGTCGGTTAAACTGTATGCTTGGATTTCCATAATGTTTGAAAACACGACATATACAATAATAGACTGTTGATAAGTTGTATTTGGTAGGCCTTGGTAGCCTACGTAATGATAGAAATATTTAAAAAATATATAGGTAGTCATGGATTTTCCATGTTTATAATAATTTGAATACAGGCATTACGAATAAAATAAGTACCTTTGTTTTTCACAATGATTGTTATGCAATGTGTACCTACAGTTACTATTAAGGCTATATTTAAACAAAATACGGTGCAACGGCAAAAATAGGATTATACTAAACAGATCACAGGTGAGTGTTCGAACGCCTATTTCTCATCAAAGTTTAATAATATATTTTATCGAAGCCCGCGTCTATAATTCCCTGACCCCCCACCTCTTACCCCCTATCACCTCCGGAGGGTTACTCTATACTGACGAACGAACGAGAGCTGTCATGTAATCGGCACGTTCAATACAACGAGATAGAGTCGTGAGTCGCGCAGCATTTCCCCGAAACTTAATTTTTGGTCATTTAGAAGTCTTCTTCTTCTTATCGTGTCGACGACAAACCAACAAAGTCGCTTAATAATACATGCCCAGAACTGGGCCACTGATACTGCACCGCTGGTAGCGGTCATGAGCTCTTCCCGCGTACAGGTGTAGGGACACGCGGGGTATGAAGTAAGGTGCACCATAGTTTGTGGCGCTTCACACAGATTTTGTGCATCCGTGAATCCCCACCTAGCCATATTGTCCTTACTACGACCGACCTGTGTTCGAAGTCGGTTTAAAGACTTCCATATAGAAGTGACCCCACCGGACTGAAGAGCAAAAATATGTTGCTCCTGAATTACTTACGTAGCTCCATAAGCGACCGAAGTTACGTACGTACGTGGCCTGCGCCTAAAAGTATACAGGCGGAGTTTTTAAAATAGCTCCCTGATGATGAAGGGACCAGCTACATCTGTTATAAATCCGGGGACGTGTTGTGTGTGATGTGTGTAGCAGTGGTGTTTATGTGGATGTGCTTGAGCAGCATGTGAGCTTGAGATCGCTATTTTAAAAACTCCGCCTGTATTCTTTTAGGCGCAGGCCACCGTACTTCAAGTTGAAGTCGGTGCCGTGTGCGGTAATATGTCGAACTACCTTTGAGGAAATACGTTGTAACTTGTAACTAATGTGGCGGAGTTTCGGTTTAAATTACCACAGCGATTTTTTTACGTACCTAATAATTGAAATTTTAAGAATGTGTTCGTTTCCACGTGGCAGGTAAAATTAACTAGTTACTTATATCTAATAGTTTTGAAACTTAATTTGTTTTCTTGTATAGTTTTGATGTCGTCAAACATAACGATTTATTTACAGTTTTTCGGCATATCCTACTGAAGGAACCAAAGAATCGAAGATATTAAAATATATGCGCATATATTCCCAAAATCCGGGCTGATTGAATGGCTGGAGGTAGGCAGCGTGTCGGGTTTATGAAACATTTATAAACTCCGATATGAATGTGCATGTTTGTGTCATTCACGCAATTGCGTTTTTACTTTGACATTGACTATGGCTACCGGTGGTTTTACGTGGTATGTGGTTTACATGGCAGATATACTATTGAGTTAAATTGAATTGATTTTTTTTTCTTTTTAAAAATTTGTAGCACCTATTGCATTAGTACACAGTGAATTATTGCCTTTGGCAACTTTTTACGCGAATTTTGAAAAGTTCAGAATCGTCCTTTGAGACACCCCATTTTCAGTTGACTATAGCTTCTTTTGCAACATTCTGTATATTGGGCCCTCGATAGTAAATTCAAATTCAAATTCAAATTCAAATGGTTTAATCGACGTAAAATTTTACAATTATTTGTCGATAGTCATCTACCACCATTTCACAAAGGCCCGTCATTGAGAAGGAAAGAAATGGCGAAAGAAACTCCTCGAGCATCTTTTCAACTTTTTCCTTATAATCTATTACAATTTTTACTTATATCTAGTACCTACCTAGTAAAATAGTTCACACGTAATCCCACTGGAAATCCTTTCATGGAGAAGTGAGTATCATAGCTATTCACATACATAAAGCTACTTAGATCAATAAAATATGATAAAATAGAATGGTTTTTGTTAACAGCCCGTATTCTGTATGGCGATAAACTTGGTACAAAGCGAACAATGAACGCCCACCCTTCTCAAAACTTTACGCATAAGCCGAGATTTCAATAAAAAATATAACTTCTGTCCCCTACTCCCTTATCACTCGTAAGTCGAAAACTTTATATTAAAATAACTAAAATAAAACTGGATTTCCAGTGATGGATTAAGGGAATTCCTTTCATTCTGCTGACGGGCGCAATATTCAAACTTTCAAGTTTTCCGATCGCCCGACGGAAATGAATTTTACTTTACTTCTAATGAAAATTCTTTGATATTTTCTTTGAATAAGTACTCACCTACTGACGGAAATTTCACTTTTGGTCTTCGGAAGCTTTTATTCGACAACGCTTACAGAAATCAGTACCATAGATCCAGGGCGGGAGCGACAATCCTGCGCACGGCTACTTCAATATTTTCTGAAGAAAACATTATTACTGAATAGGTACTAAAAGGATAAATAATTTGAAACTTCTGTAATGTACGAGTAGGTATAGAATTACATGAATATCATTTGTATAAATAAACTAAACCTAATTATTAAATTAAAGATAAAAGCATAAATAATAGAGACGTTCATAAATATTATGTAGGTACCTACCTACTTATTTGTAACACGCCTACAATTTTTTCAAAACTACGGTTTGACGAAAAGCACAAAAAATGCAATTGCTTAGTACAAACCCATTTCTAAGCGGCCCGACTTAAATAGCTAAAACAAAAGTCGATAAATGGTGGTCAGCCGATCCTATAAGCGGACTGGTAACACTTTTTCGGACTAAGCTTCTTCAATCTTCAGCCCTCAAGGGTTACTCTATACTGAGGAAAAAAATACGAACGGGTGTTGTCGTGCAATCGGCACGTTTACTAAAATGAGATAAAGTCGTGGCTCGCGCAGCAGCGCTTTGAAACTACGTTTTTCATCATAAAGAGTGACCCCCCTGGGCCTGGGCAATATAAACAAAGCCTCTACTTGACCGTCATATTTACATACTTGGTCCCTTCGCCTCCACAAAGTTTTAATAAAATGCCCCGACCAAAATCCCTCGGTCCTTAGCCGTGAGTTTGTTTATGAACTTGCAAGAACTAGATTTGATTATAAAGTTTGGGCGGCAAACATAAAAGATTAAAACTTTTGAAAAGGTTTTTTTACAAGCTGGAATCCAAAGAAATTGGGAATTTTTCAATAGCTGTTAATAACTTGTTTACGTCATTTAAAACTAAATAAAAAACTTTGTTAAGATACTTTTGTTAATTTAAAACTGTAGAGAAGCCATATTTTTCAAGATTTTTCAAACATTAAAGTCATTTTGTCGAAAGTTTTCCCTTTAGGAAATTTCGTTGCTCATTTCGCTCTGGCCCCTACAGACCGATATTTTCTTGCTGCGTCTGTTGCCTATTCATTTTGCCTTGTCCTTTTGCATCTCCAATGCTTCATCTGAAATCTTCTCTATTACCACAGTAATAAGATTCGTTGTACACTGTGTTTCATATTTTTAACAACACGGGTATAGTGAATGCGTTGTACGTAACACGGTTGTTATTAAGGAAAGCATCGCGAGTATTTTCTTGAACGCTTTTGTAAACGGTACGAACACTCATCCTTTTAGGTCGTACTTCAGTTTAGTTTGTGCACCGTGGTTTGGGATGCGGGGTGCAGGGTGCGGGGTGCGGGGTGCGGGGTGCGGGGTGCGGGGTGCGGGGTGCGGGGTGCGGGGTGCGGGGTGATTGCTACGTGACTCAATTCTAACGACGGGTTTTTGTATGCAAAACTGTTTTTATAAAGTACCTAATCGCTACATGGGTTTACCTCCCCGCGTGACATGTCACATGTTCCTTATACAGGGTGTCCCAAAAGTCAATGTCACCTGTATATAGGTACGTTTACATACGTTCGGCGCACTCTGGGCAGTCATAGACAAAGATTGACGATAGAAGTTAGTAGTATTAGTAATGGACTGCCAGCTCGCATTTTCGAATGTTTTTAAAATCTGTGTTCCCGGAATGGCAGCGACTGACAGACCAATTATCATCGGCCCCTGTCATCTGTTCCTGATTCCTATTTTCTGTATATAGATTTTTTTCCTTTTTGTTTCAAGTCGGGAAAAATGAACGATAGACTGTATAATTGGAACGTCTGCAATTTTCTGAATAGACGTTCGATTTTATTGTTTTTTTTTGCGCTCATCAGTTTTTGCTGCAACAGAAGTTTATTTTATTTTACAAAATTGCTAGGTGTATTGAGAGTGCAATCGTTGATACGGAAATAATTAAAATTTAATATTTATGTAGGTAAAATTGTACATTAACAAAATAACATATTTTTTTGTAGAAATTACACGCCAACTTATTTATACTTACTTATTGGTAATTTCAGTTGTCTTGTAACCGCTTTTGATTTAGATTCTGATGGCACCAAAATTTAATTTTAACTATGTCAAACTAAAAGAGAAGATTAGCGGAAACTTTCATAGATTACAATTTTAAACCAAGAGTTTAAGTAACGTTTTGACTCAACTAAATTTAGAATTTGTGCCTTCAGAATCAACATCAATGTATGTAGGTACTTATTGAAGTATAAATCGGTCCTTCCGTCAAGTTGGACAAATTCAGCTTCTGAAGGCTGCCTGAGCCTTCACTTTTCAGTTTCGGAGTTTTCCGTTTCGCAGAAGGGTTACTCTATATTGACAAAAACTGTCGCATAATCGGCACGTTTAATACAACGAGATATGTTCGTTTGTTCGTAGCCCGCGCAGTATTATTATTAAGTTCTTTATTGCACAAAGTAAATTGGTACAAATGCAAACTTAATGCTAGCAGCATTTCCTACCAGTTAACCTTTGGTGATGTTGAAAAAGTGATTGGTAGTGCTTAAGGCTTTGACGGTAGAATATGGTCTATATTGAAACTCCGTCATATAGATTGACCCCCCAGTCTCGCCTCGTATAGCGTGATCCATTAAACCCTTTCACGCTATGTTTACAGATCCCTATCGCGATTGAAAATCTATTCCTATATTGGCTCCAGTCACTATTATTTTACAAGACTTGACGGGCATTTTGAACTAAAAATACACAAACATGCAGATACGTTAAACTTATAATACCCCCCTTTTTGGGTCAGGAGTTAAAAACTACGAACGATCATACAAACAGTAACTTACAATTGTAAGTTGCCTTTGAAAATAGTGAAGAAAACTTGACGTGAAGTATTTGAATGTCTCCAGCTTCACATCAAAGCCAAGTTTTGGGAAGTTTAATCGACCGAGGACAAGAACGTTAGTCTGTTACGTTCAAATTCATAGTCCAAGACAAAATGTATTAATCATTTCGACGAAATATTTGTTGAATAAGCGGATTTTTTTGTTTCTTACTTTTAATTATCTAACTTTTTAAAAATAAACGTCTCAAGCTAATTTGTTGTATTTTCTGCTGATCTAACATTTATATAACATTTTGTATTTACTACAAAGTTTTGATTTGATATTGGCTTTAAGCCCAGGAAAGTCAATCAAACGATAATATACCGTATGATATAATTCAAACGATAACTTGAAGCGTTGTAAATTCTAAAGCTGAACAACGTAAAGCCAAAAACATCTATAACTCACGGATCACGACTATGAATACGGGTAGAAGTCGCGAAGTGTATTGATAGTTTGTCTGCCCGTCGCCGTCGAGTTCGGAAACTTTAATTGTTCATCATTGTGCCCAAGTTCGGCTATTAGCTTAGCATATGCTTGCGAGCCGCACCCGTCATCCTAACTAATATTATAAATGCGAAAGTAACTGTGTCTGTCTGTCTGTCTGTCTGTTACTCTTTCACGCCAAAACTACTGAACGGATTTGAATGAAATTTGGTATACATATGGTTTAGACCCTGGGAAAGAACATAGGCTACTTTTTATCCCGGAATTCCCACGGGAAAACTTTTTAAGGCGAAGCGAAGCGCGCGGGAACAGCTAGTTAATAATACACTCGCGGGCAATGAAAAAGTGCCACCCACAAAATACCAACGCCTTTTTTAAAACAATTAATTTAAAATTACGCTCAGTTTGTATTAAATTGGGTGATATGTTGTCCCTGGAACTTTTTCATTTCTCGTGATTGTATTGTACTAACCCTTCATCATTATCAGCCATAGGATATTCCGATCAAACCTAGTTTTGAACTTTAGCCCCTTCAGTTAAGCATGAAAAGAGGTTCATGGTCAATTAAGGGTTAACCAATTACATAATAAACTAAAAACCTTTTCTACATCATAAATATTGTATTGGAAAGCTTGGAACCTCCGTTCAGCATCAAATAATAAATAGCATACTGGCCGAAATACAGAGACGTACGGTCAGGTGCAGAGAGACCTGACCCCCCTCTCATAGTAACAATGTTTCTGAGAGGGGTCAGGTCTTTCTGCCCTTTACTGTACCCAAGGAGGGCCAATTAAAGCCATGCGACGGGCCATTTGCACTAATCCACGTGATTAACCTTTTTGCCGTGGTTAATGGCGGGATATTTCACTGGGAGGTTGTCAGCCCTGCGGTCTCATTGGACCAATGTCTGCTGCTTCCAATGACGTGCAATTTGTTCATGGTATTTATTTATTTAGACGACCGAATGGCGTAGTGCTGGTAAGTGGCCCTGACTACTGAGCCGAAGGTCCCGGGTTCGATTCCCGGCTGGGGCAGATATTTGTTTAAACACTTTATTTGTTCTCGGGTCTTGGATGTGCCCGTAAAATGGCAATAGGCGCGCCCCCTATTACATTGGGACTAACATAACACTGGCGTAAAGTGGGTGCAGCAATGCACTTCTGCCTACCCCGCAAGGGAGCACATTAGTACAAGGTGTGAGTGTTTTTTTATTTTTATTATTTATTAACGTACTTATACTTATATTTTTTACTCATAGTTAATAATGGCACCTTATTTTTATATATTTTTTGTTCTAATCGTCTTTGTTTACTAACTTTTCATTGTTAAAAACTGTCTGTGGATTTAAGTTAATATTTTTATTATGTTATTAGTATGAATATTTATTAAATCATGAATAACGGGTATTAAATAAACTAATAATAGAAAACTTATATTTAACTAAATGTATATTATTTTATTAGTTGCTATTGCGATCACGGAAAATATATATTTAGACATAGCCCATTGCTTTGAGGGGATTTTCGTTAATCTAAAAATATGTTATTTCAAGCAAAGCCCCATTAGACAGGCCTCGCCTACGCATCTCTGATTTTGCATAAATATCTTGTTATTTTTGGCAACTCAGGAAAGTCTGCTTACTGATGATAAACAAATTTTTAATGAGCGCGTTTTTATTCCCTTGCTAATGCTAAAAAGAATGACCTATTGTGTATTTTTTGCCCAGAAGGCTTTTCATGAAATTTTTTCCCAAACCCGATGGGGATCTTTTATGTCTCAACTAGAATAGAATAGAATATTGTTTTATTGAACACCAAATAAATCAGACATACAAAAAAACATATTTATAGACTAGAACTAATGTACAATAGGCGGCCTTATCGCTGAGAGCGATCTCTTACAGGTATAATAACCGGTGCACCATTCGATCCACGTTATTTTTAATAGAAACTTATTTACATTGATTCTAATTTGTCCGAAGAAAGATTACAAAATCGGCCAGTGACTCTAACATCCACACACACACTGGCATCCTTTCCTGAATGAATTTTCATACAAATATTCTTCTAATTTTCATAAAGAACATTTCTGGGGAAAATCATTGTGGATTAAACAGTCAAATTAGAACCCACTATATTACGTTCACGAGCAATGAAAAAGTTCCATTGAGAAAAGCACCAAACACAGCACTAAACCGGAAAGGCTAGGCATAATGACGCCGTCTGCAATATTCAAGTACAGCGCATCGGAATGATTTTTGTATGTGTGTAATATACCCCCCCTGTAGTGACGCTTCGGACTCTAACCTACCTATTTGAGACGTATTTTTCGCCCTAACTAAACTGAAACGAACTGAAGAGAAGTCTTGTAACGGTATACGTGTTTTGCATTATTCGTTTGGCCAATACGTGATCGTCTAGTCTAGCGGTTAGGACTCTACATTTCCGAAGTAACGCAAGTTCTTTTAGGAGGTTGAGAGAATCCCTACCCTAGCACTAATCCCTAGAACCCTAGTTCATAATCCCTAGTTTATCTATTTGTTAGGACAACAGAACAAAGCTCAAGCAATAGTTATTTCTTAAAACATACATGATTTAATTAAACAAAAGTAATTTAAATATATACAAAATTATCTATAAAAAAGGGTTTTTAATTTGAATAGAAGGTGCGCCCCGCCTCGCACACCCTATGAAGGACGACCAGATCCGTCCACCAGACCCATCTACCTTCTCTAGCCCACTGGCTCTATTCAAACTGTTTTTTTTTGTCAGTCAGTCCCTAGGAAAGGATCTATTGATTGGGATCCAGATGATGTTAATAATATTTTATTCAGCTTCACAATTCGGCACGGATATCTCCTGAGCCTACTTAAGCATTTATTCGGCACGGATAGTTCCTGAGCCTACTCCTGTATCCATAATATGTAATAGTTATTCGGCACGGATAGTTCCTGAGCCTACTCTTGTATTTTCGACACGGATATTCCCTGAGTCTACTTATACATTTATTCGACACGGATATTTCCTGAGTCTACTTATGTATCAATAATGTGTAATAGTAATCCGGCACGGATAGTTCCTGAGCCTACTCTTGTATTTTCGACACGGATATTTCCTGAGTCTACTTATACATTTATTCGACACGGATATTTCCTGAGTCTACTCATGTATATCGTCACAGTACAATGTTTTCCAATAATGGACATAATTAAAATATAATTATTATCTCCCATTTCAGCTTGTGTCAAGAGCAATCACTCAAATGTATCTCTATATTGTAGATCTCAGAGTTATGTGACAATTAATATTTTATCGATGCTGGCTTGTGTCTACCATGGTACCTACAAGTTGTTCGAGGTGGTTTCCCTGCCTCTAATTAACTTCATCACAGTCAAGCTCAACATTACTTATTAATAACTAACTGTCATCATCTCCTCCTGTATATAGTATGTATATTGGTCAGTTTGTAAGAAGAATCCAATTCAGCAACTGCTTTCCTTTACCCAAGCTGATAAGAAGTCATTTCAATTTATTTATCGGTAGTAAGTAACTCATGTACTATGAAAATATTTTCCTATCTTATTCAAAACTTAGTAAATTTTATTTAGAATAGAATACAGTTGAAACTCTTATGGTCGCCAATCGCCTCAATGACCCTAATTATAAATTTTGTTTAATATTATCAACATCTTATCCAAACCCAAATCAATAATTATTTTTATTAGCAGAATTAAAGGAGAATAATAAGTATAATAAATTATTACTAATCACTTAATATGTAAAAGTTGTCATGGTCACAGTCAATAATATATAGCCAATGATACCCATTTAACCTTCAAAAGTAAAATTGCATGAATATTAACTATGGAAATATTTATTTTATCTTTTCCAAATATTTCAGTTAACTTAAAATAGTGTTAGTGCTCCTATGGCCGCCATCCAACACATTGACCCTACGGGTATAAGTATCTAATTGAAGGTATTTATTTTATTTAATCAGACAAGTAGATAACTTTAGTAAAAGTAAAGTTGGTGCTCAACTAGGTCGGCAACTGACTCATTGACCCTATTATTTATTAATTTTGTTTAATATTCTTAACATCTTTTCCAAAGCAAAATCAATCTTTATTTATATTAATAAAAGGGCATAATGCAGGTTTTTAAGTATTATAAATTATCATTAACTTGCTGAATATATAAGAATTGTCTTAGTCACAGTCAGTCAGGTACAAGTTATGGCCAATATAACCATTGAATAAAAGGAATACTCACTAAATTACATGAATTCTATTCTGTTTTCTGATACATAACTAGTAATTGAGGTACTGAAGTAAATACCTATTGAATTCCAATAAAGCAAACTTTACATACTTAGATGGGTAAGTAAATACCAAAATCATATCTATCACATCAATGAGTAAGAGGCCTAGATCCACCAACTATACATCAATAACATTCACCACACATGAGATACAAAAGGATAGCATGTTTTTCAATTCAATAACCTACTCTCCCACAGTCTAAACCTACCTGCTTAGCATCTAACTGGTTTGAAGATGAAATGCATTTTATACAAACCCACATTTTACACAATGTACCTAGTATCAAATACCTAGTAAGTAAGTATAAATTTAGAATCTGGGTTTCTTAGTTCTGAACTAATGTTTTGAAAGTAGATTTGTTTTGCAAACAATACCACACTGGTGTTCCTTGAATGTATGTTAGTTTTGTTGCTGCCTAATTGTTAAAGTATGTTTTTTTTTTTTTTTTATGATGAACAATACCTCAAATACTTGAATTTACCAAGTGTAGCTAAATCCATAATAAAACCATAGAGAATCATTAAACTAGTGAATCACACAAGTACACACAGTAATTATTCAAGTAGAAACATAGTATTTTATGAAAATATGGTTCGGCCCATTTTTATCCCGGTGGAAAAATGTTTAAAATCATTTCAAATATTAAGAATACAAGTAATAAGTAATGTTTATAATAACCACTCTTAGAGAATCAAAGTACATTGTGCTAGCTGTAAGATTTTTTTTAATTAATTAAGTACATAATAGAAATGCTCATTCAAATAAGAATACAATTTTGCTAAATGGATTCATAGTTTAGTATGAATAACCTGAAGCATATTCTTCATTCTGGTTTCAAGACTGAATAGACAAGTACATACTTACATGAGAACTAGATGGATTTGGTAGAAATATGTTTATATTGTGTATCTCAGGAGATAAGTAAATAAGTACAGACTACCTAGGAATATGAATTCCTTGTAATTTAAACAATTTCAGAATGATCTAATAAGTTACCTAATAGATTTACTTAGATTGCAAGTACTTATCACTGAATAGTATTCCACATAATTATGTTATATATCTGATGAATCATCCATTATTAATACTCAGGTACTTATTCAGATTGTTGTGTAGGCCTAGTAAGTTTGTAAACCAAATATGTTGGAACATAGGTTATGATCCACCACAATGAAACATAGGTACACCTAATGGCCTGTATTTTCCTAATTACTGTTCTTTACTGGGTAGGCAAAGATTGCTGGGTGAAACAATTTCAGATAGATAGAATGCTGTGAGTAAAAGTAACATACTTAAATACTTGAGTCATTAGTCATCATCTCAATAGAACATACTATTCAATATCTGTAATATATTGATATACTTAAGTAACTAAGTTTATTCCTTCCAGGTAAACAAACATACCTTGATGAAACAAGTGGGGTAATTTTCTCATAGTTGAATGTACTTATACTTGTAAATTGATTGTTTTATGTGATAGAATCTTTAAGGCTGATTGATGAAGTAAAAGGTGGTTTCCTTGGGTCTCTCCTAATAAGCCTAGGTACCGTAGCAGCCTTCAATTTCAAAATGGCCAAGAAGCTTAACAATAAATAATGGGGAACAATTGGATTTTTAGGTTATGAAAAATATTCTAATTTTGAAACCAGAACAAAGTAGATATATATTCTAATATAAAGAATGGGGTGAAGTATAGATATGCTGTGATACCTCTAAATAGTGGTTATGACAAAATAATATCGACACTTAGCTGAGGATCCTGAGGCGCCGCCGCCGGCCGGTCGAAGCTGCAAAACCACCCCGCCATAAAATACACGTCCACTATCACTCCCATATGCAAACGCTCCATCCTATCACCCGAAACTCCACGAGAAGACCAAGGGCGAGTTTTCTTCCCGAATCCTATTTATAGCCTTCCCTGACCATCGACTCTCTTTTTCCTTTTTTTTCTTTTTTTTTCCGGTTCATCCATCGAACTTTATCGATTCAACTCCATCCCCCAGATCCTAGACTACAGGTGGCGCCACTGAGCTCGACAATAACACAACTATTAAATATTTTTAAGGTAATAAACCGATGAACTATTGTTCTATAATTATTGATAATTAATATTATTATTATTTAACTAGTATTTACTAATTTTAAGTCCTGATTCGATTAATTAGAACTAAAAGATACTCAGTTGAGCGTCAAGGAGGCGTAGTACGTAAAGTGTCGCGTAAATTAGTGTTGTGCAAATCTGATCCTCATAATAATAACTTATCACTATGGCGTCATTCATTTCAATAATCAAACAATAATTAACAGAGCCGTATAAACGGTTGAAACATAATATAACCGAATCTAGTATGATATCTCTTTAAACTCTAAGCGTCAACAATAAGACTTGTACTTATTCTAGGTATCTGTCGATTCGAACGACACAACACCCCCCGAACATTACCATATAAGGAAATGCGTCATCGAGTCTAACCAACTAGATGGCACTAGTGTGGCATTTCTACATCGCGGTATGGTTGTGTTTTCCAACCAGCGTATAGTCTTATTTTGCTTATAATAAAAATTTCGCCAATCTATACATAAATATTGTAATAATGTATAAGTCTGCTACGGACGGACTATGTTCCGTTACAACCACCCCCTAAATTTTTAGGAAATGCAATTGGATAAAAATTTACCTATCTAAGACTTATACATTATACATGAATAACGGTACATGAAAATAACAAACTAATATCAGAACCTTACAATACAAATAAGTTTCGTTACAACCACCCCCTAAATTTTTAGGAAATGCAATTGGATAAAAATTTACCTACTTAACTTGATAGACAATGATAACTCTATATCTTAGTGAAGGTGATAAACCCCAATACTCTCATATTAAATTTACTTAATTCATAGTATTGTAACCAGTGTTTTATTGTCACTTTGTAATATTAAAAACAGAATATTCGAGGTAACAGTCGCTGTACCCTTCGCTATCTCGAATATGCAACGAGTTCGAGGCCCCCTACTGCAGATAGATGCCACCTACTCGACCAGCGCACCCAATGAGGACAACAAAGGTGTCATTACCCGACAGGCGTGCACATAATCAATCCTATCAGGTAACTCATTTGATAACTCTCTTATAAGAATTCATCAAACGCCCTATATGTTTCTCAGTGATTTCTCCATACGATCGATGCATTGGGTGAATTGCTTACTGTTTTCTTCCCAATGTCTTTGCAATCAAGAAAAGAACCTAAGTAACAAAGTTAGACTAAATACTTGAGTTGAGACCCATATCCCCTCTCAAATATGTGATCGATTAGAGCCCTCACTGTAGATCCCCACCGAATGTCCAGTCAAGCAGACACCATCTACGACACAGGTATCATTATCCAATAGGCTTACACTATCAGTAGTCCTGTTGAACAACTCATTCGATAGCCCCCTTATAGAAGCTCACCAAATGCCCTATGTGCCTATCAGTGGTTTACCCGAATCGCTTTACTTTTCTACTTGAATTAACTCCACTTCAACACCTTCACAACACTTTTATCAACAGAATTTTGTAAGGTAAATTTAAGAATCTCTGGGTCTTATCACCTTCAGCATTTACTAAACCTACCTAGCTTTATGTAAACCTGTAAGCTATAGTGACAACAGGATAAAAGTTTATAAGAAAAACAAATAACTGAACGAAACTTTTAACGAAAAGAAATGCATCTCTGGAAGTACTTCTTAATTATAGCTTAGTTACGTAAATATTAATTAATAAATTACGGCACACTAAAATTGTTACCAGTGGTAAGCGTAAACAAAGTATTCGAGATAACAGTCGTTGTGCCCTTCGCTACCTCGAACACGGAACAACTTCGAATCCCCCACTGCAGATTAATATCGCCCCACCAAACCAGCACTCCCGCGAAGGCGACAAAAGTATCATTATTCAAGAGGCTTGTATTTTTAGCCTAATGAATAACTCATCTGATAGCCCCCTTATAGAAGCTCACCAGACGCTCTATATGTCTCACAGTACTTTCTTAGAACGATCGGCGCATTGAGTGACATTTAAATTAGTTCCTCCTCAATGTCTTTGTGATTTATGCAAATCAATAATAACTCATTAATGAAAAATATTTGAGTTGAGATCCAAAGTCACACTATTCCCTTCTCAAATATGAGATCGTTGAAAGCCCGCACTGTAGACCATCGCAGAAAGTCTTGGTCGGTCGAGACAATAAAAACGACAAAGATATCATTATCCAATAAGCAATGCTACTAGATAACTCATTTGATAGCCCCCTTATAGAAGCTCGGCAAATGTCTTATATGCCTATCAGTAGTTTATCCGAATTGTTCAGCAGTAGGTATGAATTTAAAACCCATCACTTATCACCTTCACAAAAAATATATATATTATAAAATGTAATCTATCACGGTAAAGTTATTAGGTATAGGAAGAAGTACTCCAAAACTACATTCCATTTCATTACCATACCAAAGTATAGTCACCGACATTAGCGCGCCCAAAAGTATAAAATTTACAGGGCCAATGAATAAATGACACGGTTACACGGTGTGACCATCATCACTGTACCTTCAGATAACCTGTACCTAAACTTAAATCCAAGTAGAAACTTATTTACTATCCCTCTTGTGTAAGTACACAACACACCCCCTTGATTTAAGAATTTATCCACTCTCCTAATCACTAATCATAATAACAATAATCCTATTCCAATCCGTAACTTTTAGTTTAACCCAAAATCCTTTACAAAATCAATTAGATATTTAAAGGAGTGCAATGAGAATTTAAATTTTAAATGGTGTATCACCCCCAAAATTAAACAACTCTAAAATATTTATCTATGTTGATGAAATACTTAGGTAAGTTAGGCACATTCGTTCACTCCAAGACAGTCAAATTTAAAATGCATTCAAATTGTCAAATAACCTAAGCTCTTATCTATTTCTGTAGATGAATACTCTCACCCCCACGTGTGTAACAACAGAACAATACTTAACCCACATTCACATCACAACCGTCTTTCCTATTTTATAGTATTGATTGACTCAATTCAATCACCTCACTACACTCTCATTCATAAACAATCCTACATTTTTAAACCATATTTACTAATTTTAAGACACACCCCCACTCTCATATGTCACCTATTCCTACACACCCTACTGATGATGATGATGATTATAAAATTGGAGCATCCCATATTTACTCACTTTAAGAGACACCCCCACTCTCTTATGTCACCTATTCGTAAACACCCCCTACTGATGATGATGATGATGATTATAAAATCGGAGCAGCCCTAAGGATACCTATTCTGTGACATTTACCTAATATTATGTTGAACCGCGCGATGATTATGAATCTTGGCCATCATAATCTAACACATCATTATAATCTAATACACATATTATAGTTTATAAAATATAGCATGAGCCCTTTAAAATATACCACATTTGATTGACAGATCTTCCTGGTAGATGACTATCGACAAATAATTGTAAAATTTTACGTCGACTAAACCATTTGATTACCGACATAGCTGTCAAAATTTGCAAGCTGAAGTGGCAGTGGGCTGGTCATATCTGCCGAAGAACCGATAACCGTTGGGGTAGACGAGTTCTCAAGTGGAGACCACGAACAGGCAAACGCAGCGTGGGACGCCCTCCTGCCCGCCGGACCGACGACCCTAGGCGGTTGGCGGGTAGTGGTTGGATGAGGAAGGCCGAGGACCGAGTGTTGTGGCGCTCCTTGGGAGAGGCCTATGTCCAGCAGTGGACGATTATTGGCTGATGATGAAACCATTTGACTTTGACTTTGACTTATGCCTGCTAAATAAAGTTGGGTTTCCCTTGAAAGCGAAGAAGTGACAAATAAAATGTATGGATTTGACAGCTGTCATTCTAATCAAGCTATTTTTAATGAACTGTAACATACATTCACTAGGCTCACCCCCACTATCTTATGCCTTCCAGCTTCCTCTCCTGGGAACAGTCCTAAACACCCCCTATATGTGATGACGACATTGAAGTAACCCTATGAATACCTATTTGTGTGTAACTTTTAATCTAATGATGTTACGGCCGATGATGATGATGAACCCAAGCCACCCTAATTTAACACATTGATAAAATCAGATATAAGTAAGTATGTAAATACGAACATAGTTTCCTTCACTAGCTCATTTTATTTACACCGTAATCTTATCATTCCTCTATCTCATAATATCCCTAATGTCGTGCACATTATTCACAATATCAATCCATACTCAATCGCTATAGTACCTATACTATATGTAGCTAGCACGCACTCACGCGCAGCCTGTATTTAGGTATACACTGCAGGACACGAACCTCCTCCAATTCCCCAACAACAGAGAGCCACCTCCACAATCTCCATGCACATAAATTTAACACCACAACACACATTGAACACCAAAAACCCGAGGATCGAACTCGAGACAGTAGTCAAGGTCACTATCCGCCACAACATTCGGTAGTGTAGCCAGCTAAGTATTTACATACATGTAGAAACATAAGATCATAATATCATAACCTCTCTTTCTCCACATGCTAGGTATCGATTTCCCCCTCCTAGTTCCAATTACATACCTAATTACCTATACCTGCGTATTAGCAAAACGCATACCTACTACATACATGCCATTGAAGTAGGTACAACGAAAGGAGTGACATATCCACTGTACCCAACACACGAACAGTGCCTCCGGCATCGGCAAACAGCCACCGACAACTGATCCCACTACATAATCTTTTAACCACGGTGACAAACACCTTAGTGACAATCACTGGAGCTGGACAGCTGTTTTTCACTGACACTATAATAAGAAGTAACATTACCTATCATTGCCTAATTAAATAGGTACATACATGAAGGTCATTGAACCTGTACAAAACAGTCTTTAATTTTGTCGACACGAATGCGGTAACTATATACATATTCAGTTAACCCCACGAAAGCTGAATATACTATTACTAAAATCCACAAAACTCATAACAATAATATTCGCTAAACTTATAACAGCCCTTTCCTTTGTCCGTAAGGTACCTACACGTCAGGTACCTAGAACTCACCTACATCCATACCAAATTCATGACACCAATCCCCTTCTATCGTGGGTAAAAGTTACCTTGACATAAGACCCAACACTAATCCTATCTTTTCTATGCTGGCAAAATTTATTTGTCATACATAACTAATTCTCATTACACCCCTTTCTCTAGCGTTGAAAGTATAAATATATATCAGCATATAAACATACACCAAACCTATAACAACACTCTTCCTTTATGGTTTAATTAAACCCACATAACGGACTACCAAAATAAATGAGTAAGAAAATTATACAATGCAAAATATTTTAATATGTATACCAGCGCCACCTGTGTTAAAACTCTTGAACTGCAATTAATCATTGATATCTACAGGTAATCAGGTTCGAACATCAAATACAGCTAGCTAACTTCTTCCTGTTGTATCCTTATTTTCCTTTTATTTAAAGGTAAGTAGAAGTATAAAATAACAGTAGACAGACAGTACACTTGGAATTAAACCTAAAATCGGATGCACACAATCAAAATAAATTTGCCATGAGTAGATATATCTCATCCGCCGCTGTGAAACTGACACTTATTAAAATGTGTCTACTATCTACCTATAATATGTGTATATGTATGTATAAATAACAAAAAATCTATTCCCTAGACAATCGTAGTCGTAGAAAAAATTAAATAGGTAAACAAGTGGTTCTACCTTTTTTGGCATAAGATTTTTTTTTCCTAATCTCGTATTGCATAGTAACGTTTGGTCAAAGTCTCGTTACGCCGAAAATCGTATGGCATAAATCTCGTTTAGTAAAAAGTTATTTCGCATAACATTGTTTAGCCTAATAATGGTATGGCCAAATCTTGAATAGCCCAACAACGCTATGGCACAGGTTTATACAAAGTAATAATATTCCTTTGGCTTTAACTTTGACGGAGCGTCTCCCTACATAGCGCAAACTGGTGCCTTGTATTGTTTTCGCTGTTTGGAAAACGCTCCGCTCCGCTTCGCTGCGCTCCGCTTTGGTTTTGATGAACATGTGCACCTAACACGCTCCTCCTCGCTTTGCTCGTCGTCGCACCTATTTTTAGGTTTCGATCTCATGGGGTTTGTAATAATTATATTGGTCGTTAACTTTAAATTTTTTGATCATACAATATCGTGATTTTCGGGATGTAGGAGAAAAATACCACAATTTGTACATTTACTACATACTTAATATATTATTTATTAAGATAACATTAGGAGAAACAAGATTATACATAGGTATAGACCAACATAAATTTGAGCAAACGAAACTTAGGTGTTTAAAGATTGTGCCTAAAGAGTTTTAGACGAAACGAGCCTTATGCCACATAAGTCTTGGCAAAGTGATGGTTCGGCCAAAAAAGTTTAGACCATACGAGTTATGCGAAATGAGTTTTGGTCAATAAAGATTATGCCAGATGAGCGGAACCCTAAACAAGTACTTAGGTACTTACTAAAGTTTGCATTCACCAAAACATCTGTTAGTTATAGCTACCTACCACGCTAACTTCGAACGGTCTTTGACCTTACTAGTTTATTCTCGTTTACTTAGTAGGTACCTACTTTATTTTACTATAGGTACCCCTTTTCCTTTATTAATTTAATGAAATAATTACAGAAAATGACGCAACATCCATGCGCCAAACCTACCAGTTTCAAGTGCACCATGGTAAGATCGGTATAGATGAACCATGTAAAGTGTGCGCAGCTTCTAAATCACAATGTCATGTCTTTACCAAAATAATAATGACAGAACGCTACCTATAACCTATTTGATTGTTTTACTAATGCATTTGTAGGCAACCTACACGTATTTTAAGCACACTAAGTTTGAATGCAACAAATTTGTATACAATAGGGTAAAAGTACCACATATCGGCACTTCAAATGTTTCAAGCAAAATGTATACAAGTATACAAATATTATGCAAAGTTTTTTTTTTTTTTTTTTATGTAAAGGGTAAAGTTACCAGTTATTGACCTTTTAAATGGTTCAAACAAAATGTATTACCTAAGTGTACACATTATATTTTTTTTTTTTCTCTAAATGCCTATTTTATTGTACGCCTACACATATGATTTTCTATTAACGTTTTCTCTCAATCTCCTTCCGTTTCACGGCAACAATTGTAGGCTAAAAGCCTTTTAAGTTTTTGAATAATGCAAAACACAAATAAAATAACGTTCCTAATAACCCGATCCTGTTTCTAATAATTCTGATCACCCTATCCTGGTCTACGGCATATCAATTGTAATATACCCCCCCTGTAGTGACGCTTCGGACTCTAACCTACCTATTTGAGACGTATTTTTCGCCCTAACTAAACTGAAACGAACTGAAGAGAAGTCTTGTAACGGTATACGTGTTTTGCATTATTCGTTTGGCCAATACGTGATCGTCTAGTCTAGCGGTTAGGACTCTACATTTCCGAAGTAACGCAAGTTCTTTTAGGAGGTTGAGAGAATCCCTACCCTAGCACTAATCCCTAGAACCCTAGTTCATAATCCCTAGTTTATCTATTTGTTAGGACAACAGAACAAAGCTCAAGCAATAGTTATTTCTTAAAACATACATGATTTAATTAAACAAAAGTAATTTAAATATATACAAAATTATCTATAAAAAAGGGTTTTTAATTTGAATAGAAGGTGCGCCCCGCCTCGCACACCCTATGAAGGACGACCAGATCCGTCCACCAGACCCATCTACCTTCTCTAGCCCACTGGCTCTATTCAAACTGTTTTTTTTTGTCAGTCAGTCCCTAGGAAAGGATCTATTGATTGGGATCCAGATGATGTTAATAATATTTTATTCAGCTTCACAATTCGGCACGGATATCTCCTGAGCCTACTTAAGCATTTATTCGGCACGGATAGTTCCTGAGCCTACTCCTGTATCCATAATATGTAATAGTTATTCGGCACGGATAGTTCCTGAGCCTACTCTTGTATTTTCGACACGGATATTCCCTGAGTCTACTTATACATTTATTCGACACGGATATTTCCTGAGTCTACTTATGTATCAATAATGTGTAATAGTAATCCGGCACGGATAGTTCCTGAGCCTACTCTTGTATTTTCGACACGGATATTTCCTGAGTCTACTTATACATTTATTCGACACGGATATTTCCTGAGTCTACTCATGTATATCGTCACAGTACAATGTTTTCCAATAATGGACATAATTAAAATATAATTATTATCTCCCATTTCAGCTTGTGTCAAGAGCAATCACTCAAATGTATCTCTATATTGTAGATCTCAGAGTTATGTGACAATTAATATTTTATCGATGCTGGCTTGTGTCTACCATGGTACCTACAAGTTGTTCGAGGTGGTTTCCCTGCCTCTAATTAACTTCATCACAGTCAAGCTCAACATTACTTATTAATAACTAACTGTCATCATCTCCTCCTGTATATAGTATGTATATTGGTCAGTTTGTAAGAAGAATCCAATTCAGCAACTGCTTTCCTTTACCCAAGCTGATAAGAAGTCATTTCAATTTATTTATCGGTAGTAAGTAACTCATGTACTATGAAAATATTTTCCTATCTTATTCAAAACTTAGTAAATTTTATTTAGAATAGAATACAGTTGAAACTCTTATGGTCGCCAATCGCCTCAATGACCCTAATTATAAATTTTGTTTAATATTATCAACATCTTATCCAAACCCAAATCAATAATTATTTTTATTAGCAGAATTAAAGGAGAATAATAAGTATAATAAATTATTACTAATCACTTAATATGTAAAAGTTGTCATGGTCACAGTCAATAATATATAGCCAATGATACCCATTTAACCTTCAAAAGTAAAATTGCATGAATATTAACTATGGAAATATTTATTTTATCTTTTCCAAATATTTCAGTTAACTTAAAATAGTGTTAGTGCTCCTATGGCCGCCATCCAACACATTGACCCTACGGGTATAAGTATCTAATTGAAGGTATTTATTTTATTTAATCAGACAAGTAGATAACTTTAGTAAAAGTAAAGTTGGTGCTCAACTAGGTCGGCAACTGACTCATTGACCCTATTATTTATTAATTTTGTTTAATATTCTTAACATCTTTTCCAAAGCAAAATCAATCTTTATTTATATTAATAAAAGGGTATAATGCAGGTTTTTAAGTATTATAAATTATCATTAACTTGCTGAATATATAAGAATTGTCTTAGTCACAGTCAGTCAGGTACAAGTTATGGCCAATATAACCATTGAATAAAAGGAATACTCACTAAATTACATGAATTCTATTCTGTTTTCTGATACATAACTAGTAATTGAGGTACTGAAGTAAATACCTATTGAATTCCAATAAAGCAAACTTTACATACTTAGATGGGTAAGTAAATACCAAAATCATATCTATCACATCAATGAGTAAGAGGCCTAGATCCACCAACTATACATCAATAACATTCACCACACATGAGATACAAAAGGATAGCATGTTTTTCAATTCAATAACCTACTCTCCCACAGTCTAAACCTACCTGCTTAGCATCTAACTGGTTTGAAGATGAAATGCATTTTATACAAACCCACATTTTACACAATGTACCTAGTATCAAATACCTAGTAAGTAAGTATAAATTTAGAATCTGGGTTTCTTAGTTCTGAACTAATGTTTTGAAAGTAGATTTGTTTTGCAAACAATACCACACTGGTGTTCCTTGAATGTATGTTAGTTTTGTTGCTGCCTAATTGTTAAAGTATGTTTTTTTTTTTTTTTTATGATGAACAATACCTCAAATACTTGAATTTACCAAGTGTAGCTAAATCCATAATAAAACCATAGAGAATCATTAAACTAGTGAATCACACAAGTACACACAGTAATTATTCAAGTAGAAACATAGTATTTTATGAAAATATGGTTCGGCCCATTTTTATCCCGGTGGAAAAATGTTTAAAATCATTTCAAATATTAAGAATACAAGTAATAAGTAATGTTTATAATAACCACTCTTAGAGAATCAAAGTACATTGTGCTAGCTGTAAGATTTTTTTTAATTAATTAAGTACATAATAGAAATGCTCATTCAAATAAGAATACAATTTTGCTAAATGGATTCATAGTTTAGTATGAATAACCTGAAGCATATTCTTCATTCTGGTTTCAAGACTGAATAGACAAGTACATACTTACATGAGAACTAGATGGATTTGGTAGAAATATGTTTATATTGTGTATCTCAGGAGATAAGTAAATAAGTACAGACTACCTAGGAATATGAATTCCTTGTAATTTAAACAATTTCAGAATGATCTAATAAGTTACCTAATAGATTTACTTAGATTGCAAGTACTTATCACTGAATAGTATTCCACATAATTATGTTATATATCTGATGAATCATCCATTATTAATACTCAGGTACTTATTCAGATTGTTGTGTAGGCCTAGTAAGTTTGTAAACCAAATATGTTGGAACATAGGTTATGATCCACCACAATGAAACATAGGTACACCTAATGGCCTGTATTTTCCTAATTACTGTTCTTTACTGGGTAGGCAAAGATTGCTGGGTGAAACAATTTCAGATAGATAGAATGCTGTGAGTAAAAGTAACATACTTAAATACTTGAGTCATTAGTCATCATCTCAATAGAACATACTATTCAATATCTGTAATATATTGATATACTTAAGTAACTAAGTTTATTCCTTCCAGGTAAACAAACATACCTTGATGAAACAAGTGGGGTAATTTTCTCATAGTTGAATGTACTTATACTTGTAAATTGATTGTTTTATGTGATAGAATCTTTAAGGCTGATTGATGAAGTAAAAGGTGGTTTCCTTGGGTCTCTCCTAATAAGCCTAGGTACCGTAGCAGCCTTCAATTTCAAAATGGCCAAGAAGCTTAACAATAAATAATGGGGAACAATTGGATTTTTAGGTTATGAAAAATATTCTAATTTTGAAACCAGAACAAAGTAGATATATATTCTAATATAAAGAATGGGGTGAAGTATAGATATGCTGTGATACCTCTAAATAGTGGTTATGACAAAATAATATCGACACTTAGCTGAGGATCCTGAGGCGCCGCCGCCGGCCGGTCGAAGCTGCAAAACCACCCCGCCATAAAATACACGTCCACTATCACTCCCATATGCAAACGCTCCATCCTATCACCCGAAACTCCACGAGAAGACCAAGGGCGAGTTTTCTTCCCGAATCCTATTTATAGCCTTCCCTGACCATCGACTCTCTTTTTCCTTTTTTTTCTTTTTTTTTCCGGTTCATCCATCGAACTTTATCGATTCAACTCCATCCCCCAGATCCTAGACTACAGGTGGCGCCACTGAGCTCGACAATAACACAACTATTAAATATTTTTAAGGTAATAAACCGATGAACTATTGTTCTATAATTATTGATAATTAATATTATTATTATTTAACTAGTATTTACTAATTTTAAGTCCTGATTCGATTAATTAGAACTAAAAGATACTCAGTTGAGCGTCAAGGAGGCGTAGTACGTAAAGTGTCGCGTAAATTAGTGTTGTGCAAATCTGATCCTCATAATAATAACTTATCACTATGGCGTCATTCATTTCAATAATCAAACAATAATTAACAGAGCCGTATAAACGGTTGAAACATAATATAACCGAATCTAGTATGATATCTCTTTAAACTCTAAGCGTCAACAATAAGACTTGTACTTATTCTAGGTATCTGTCGATTCGAACGACACAACACCCCCCGAACATTACCATATAAGGAAATGCGTCATCGAGTCTAACCAACTAGATGGCACTAGTGTGGCATTTCTACATCGCGGTATGGTTGTGTTTTCCAACCAGCGTATAGTCTTATTTTGCTTATAATAAAAATTTCGCCAATCTATACATAAATATTGTAATAATGTATAAGTCTGCTACGGACGGACTATGTTCCGTTACATGTGGAACTTCTATTATTGCTCGTGAGTGTATATTCTAACTATGTGTGAGCGGTACTTGTAATACCTACTTCCCAGTACAAGTTACTTGTACCAAGTGGCTATTATTCACCGGAGAAGAGAATTTATATCAGCAGCGGCAGCGTGTCTAGACTTTATCGCTCAATACTTACATATATTTGCAGGGGGAAGAAATTAATTTATAGAGAATTCCGATATGTGTATTAACCAATGTATAATTTAACCTATTTATGCCTCGGCTTGCATAAAATATCAAATATCATGTTATAATTTAAGAAACCAAGCACCTGATATTATTATGTATTTATTTGCTTATCTACAGGATAAAAAAACTTGAACTTCTCCTACACTACTACATGATTGCTACAATTCTAATATCGTACTTATAGTTTTATAGAAACAACATAAATAATAATTTAGACGACTATAAACAGCCACTTATTTCATGGAATAGTTCACGACTTTCCGGAAATTAACTGAAATGACCACTTTGTGCGTTTAACACGCAATTTGTTTAACGTTTTCGGTAATTTTGTTTATTGTCTAGGTTTAGAAGTTTTCCCGTGTCACGCTACAATTTGTCGATGCTTTTTGACAATGTTTGTTTATTGGTCTAAGTTTTGCGTACTAATGCTACTAACAACGCTGATATATCCTGAAGGTCTTGCTATATAGGTTAGGCTTTGTATTATTAGTACAAAGCAACATGAAATATGGCCTACATATAATGCATACGAATAGATAATTGAGTTAGATAATTGTGGTAATTCGCTACATGCCAGTGCCGCCAATGAATAGTTTTAATCGAGTAAAATCAGGAGATTACGTTATTTTGAATATAAAATCACTTGAGTTTTCAGTGCCTAAGTTTACTTATTAACTGTGTGTGGCGATGTTTGTGTAAGGTACAGTTCGGTACACAATACAAATTACTATCAAGCCACACGGGTGTTTGTTCTGGCTGGCGCCAAATTCTGGATTGCTATACAGGGTGTCGCAAAAGGGCCTTTCCGTCTATTCTATTACTTTTGAAATTCTAGAAAGGGGTGTGTATTTAAAAAAAATAATAATGTAACTTGAAGATTTAAGCTATGTGCTTTCCCCACAGTGCCCTACAGTACAGAGTTAATTGATTTCAATTTATTATTAAGTGACTTGTTTTAATTTTGTAGTAATAGTGTTGTTTTCTTTTTGCACACCTTATAATAAAATTTTCTTGCACCTCCTGTGGGTTGACTGGTAGAAAATGCTTGTAGCATAAAGTCCACCCTTTGTACACTTATTTTTATATTTGTGCAATAAAGGATTAAATAAATAAATCATCATCATCGCGTAATCGTCTACTGTTGGATATAGGCAACACTCTATCCTATCAGCCTTCCTTATCGGTGGTCTAGCAGACCAGGGGGGTCACTCTATATGAAGAAAATATTATAGCTGTACGAGTCACGACTCTACCTCATTGCATTAAACGTGCCGATTGCACGACAGTACCCGTATCACGAAAATTCGAGCTAACGAATAGAATCGAATGCGAGTGCGACTATTGTCAACTTGACAGCACTTTCGAACACTTTTTACCTTTCGAATGAGTTTCGAAAAGAATGACCACAGAGTACATAATATTATTCTGACAATGACCTATGGAATGATAGCTGTCAAACTTTCGCAAATCTATACACCGCCATTTTGTTGTTGACAGGTTGACAGCACTTTCGAATAGACTATCGAATAGAATGTTCTGCGTTTTTTCCGGATCGCTCTACTGTGCAGCGAACATAGGATTCGATACTATTTTCGAATCTACACGAAGGGTCGCTTTTACCAAACGCTAAACATATACAAATCAAATTTTAAATACATTTTGTACTAACTGACAGACGTATGACAGGCTACTAAATACGTTTAGCGTTTGGTGAAATTCCACCTAACATATGGAAAAAACAAATGTCACTTTTGGAACTAACTTTGCCTTACATTTTGACAGTGACAGTTGACGATACGCAACGTTAACGGGGATCGAAACTTGTGCTCACGACTCAGTTCTACATTCGTTCGTGTTTCGTCAGTATAGAGCAACCCTGTTGGGCACGTCTCACGTTACGCTCGCCTATTCGTAGTCTTCACTGCTGAATTCGTTTACAGTACCTACCGGTCATTGGTTCGTAGGCAAACGTAGTGTGGGACGCCCTCCGGCTAGATGGGGTGACGACTTGCGAAAGGTGACTGGTTATGATTGGATGCGGAAAGCTAAAGATCGTATCCAGTGGCGTGCTTTGGGAGAGGCCTCCGTCCAGCAGTGGACTGCTATAGGCTGATGATGATGATGATGATAGGTTTAGATACTTAATTAATTAAGTAACAAACTATTGCTCAGTGTCCCGGAATCAGGCTTCTTAGAAACAGCATATATTATAGTACGGCTGTTGATGTAAAACGGAATATTGAATTAGTAATTTAGTCTTCAGCTCTCGTGGGACTTTGAAAATGCACCGACAAAGCACCAGAGAATGTGGAAAGGAGCTTAAAATCCTCCTTTATAATGAAGTTGTTACTTGAATTATTATGGAGGAAACCTGTTTCGTTAGAATAGACGTGCATTATAGAATCCACACTTAAATGTATGAAGAGATAACTAGATTATTTTTACCGTGTCTTATTTTTAATTATACTCTTAAATATTTATGAAAATTCTTTTTAAACACAGTGTGATATATTGTTTAATCTTGGAAAACTTTCAGGGTTTTGTAAGGGCGGTTTGATAAACAGACAAATAGTACTGTTGCGTGCAAAACCTCGTCTACCTTTGTGTTAGCTTGTACTAAGTGACAGGGCATTTGTAAGCGAAAAGATTTATGTACCTATGTAAATTCACTATTTAGTAAGTCAGAATGATCAAAATTTTCAGCCATGATCGCGTAGTTAATAGATTAGAACTTGTCATTTGAAGCTAAACACATTCAAGCTTACTAATAAATTCTTTATAAATTATAAATTTAAGTAAGTATAATACAATTATACCACGCGCTGTAATGGTGAAGGAAAACATTGCGAGGAAACCTACAAATCTAGAGTGCATTGTTCTATTCATTCCAAAACGAGTCATCCCCGGCTACCGTTTCGGGAATTACAGTCATCATCATCATCATCATCATCATCATCATCAGCCTGTAGCAGTCCACTGCTGGACGTAGGCTTCTCCCAAATCACGTATTACAGTCGTCAGCTATGAATTGTGTTAGTCTGTTTTATTTTTGTGACTCGAACAAACAGATATCGCGATGTTGATACTTGTTATTGCGATTGATTTATCATTATAATATAGGTAGTTCTTATGATTTGATTTTAGCACGTGTAGGTGGGTACGCTTTTCCAAATTTACCTTTGTATTTATCCAAATTAGTTTAAATTGGTGTCACATAGAGACCTTAATAAACCTCGCACCTCCCAACTTACACCGAAACCCATTCCGTCAGTGTAATACTGAACTAATCGTGTAATCTTGTAAACATTGTGATTAGCTAACAAATGCATTGCTGTTTTACATATCTCCTACGTCACTAACCCGACTAATCTGTATCCGAAAAGCTAGCTTAAGACTACTGGTTTAGAGGTAGAATTTGGTCGCGAGAAAAGATAAAGTGGACGCTGTTACGCAGAAAGGAGTCAATCCTAGGTAGGCTCATAATCTCAAAAAATAACAAATAACTTTTTACGTTGAATAAATGATATAAAATGTGATTATATATGAATTAATGATAGTATAAAACTTTTCTTCTATTCTATACCAGAAAAACACCAATATACCAGCTACCGTACAACCACCGTCACATTAGCAATTAAAAACCATAAGCAGCGTCGATCGCGTGTCAAACATGTGTCAGATCCAAAGAAGTTAGGACAGATTTAATAAACGAGCGACGCTGCTTAAGGATTGTTATTTGCTAATGTTCGGTGGTAGTCTGGTGGTAACCCCACAAACCTAGTTTATGTGGGTTGAGTCCCTTCTACATAACAGCTTCCAAGTGATGTTTCACCTCACGCGATTCGCTTCCTCGTGGTGATTAATTCGTTAACCGGATCCTCGGCTGGGTATGTTTATACTCACCCGCAGTGGTAATGTATCTCTTGACCTCAACCAGTAAATGAGTCTTTATGTAAGGGGTAATGGTTAAGTGGCTCGGAGCTACGTTTTTATAGCTATCTGTGTTTGTAGTTCCGTCATCTTTAATTCACGGGCTGACTGCGTGAAAGTAAAGCAGGTTTTCGAGTGATTATATTTTTTTAAAATAGAATTTACTCATATTTAAAGAGACCACCACTTAATTTACTCTACAGGATTATACAAAAGGGTATTCTGAGCCGAAACATACAAACTTATCACTAGTTACATACAAGGTTGGAACCACCTAGTAAGCATAAAAATACTTGTTTCAGGTTTTCCCGCTCTTTTCATAGCACATACGTGTGGAGCATACCGTTTTTCCAACACCCTGTAGGTATATCAGCCTGTACGCATCCAACGAAACAAAAAAAAAACATGTTAATAGGTTCAATCTTTAACACAGTCATCCTCAGACACTCAAACTCGCTAAAGATATAACTTCCCATTTTTGGTCTAGTTAGGGTTGGAAATTCCAACGCTTTCGGTTATACATTTTTTCTCTCCTCTGACCAGGGGTGTTAAAGTTCTCATACAGAGCGGGCCGGGGCTCAGGGCTGGACAAACAGCGGGCCGCGCGTTCGTGACCGCAGGCCCAGTTTCATGATTAATCTCTTCATTCTACAAACCGGGTATGTGTGTGATGTATTCCTCGGTGCTGCTTGAAGCTTTAGATGTTAGTTTTACGTACTGATACTGTTTTATTATTGTATGTTATTTAGTTTATCTTCAGTACTATTTTATTATTGTATGTTGTTTAGTACTACAGTAAATACAGTAAGTTAATGTTGGTTGTTGTAGTTAAGTATTTATTGAGACATTGACATTCCGACATCCATATCGGCAAAGATAAAAAGCGTTAATCTATTTCACAATTTATCAAATAAACACTTTTTTTCGTCTTAGTAGAGCCTCTCTTCAAATATAAGTAAGATGGTAAAATTGCTGCATTACTGCATTTTTCCATAACAAAAGTATCTGATAGTCAGGCTCTACTCTACGTCAATCAAATTTGAATGGCTTTCGTGTCGAAGAAAATTGGTTCTAAATCACGATAACCGCAGTGTACATTTTAGATATGTGAAATGCATGCTATTGTCCGTTTTATTGCACATAAAATTAATTTAGTAAATAAGTATTGACTTATTTTTTGTAGAATATGGTAAATTACATCTTAACATAACGTATAGTTAGTGACAACATGCATACTAATATATTATGTTAATGTTATAATAATATTAATGCACACAACATAATGCCAGTGACTGCTCTTGTTGCAGACAGGCACCATTACTTACAAAGTTAAACTAAGTCCTGCACTCCGAGGCAGTCAAAACACACACAGAATCCACCAGATGATAGCTGAATTTAATTCAGTAATGGCTACAACTGGACAAGAAGATTATGCACCAGACAACAGCCATTACGAGCGAAACAAAAACAATCTCGCTGTAACTTTTAAAATACAGACTTTATCTCGTCTTAAAAAAAAACGGAACAAGAAAGTGAGGCATCGCCATAAAAATGGCACAAAGGGAGATTCATTAAAGCTGAGAGAATAAAATTAGGAGCATAAATCGAAATAGCAATTTAAGTTTGTTGAGTAAAGCCGACTTGCCGTCCTCAGACAGAGAACAAATTGTGTATATTTCGTCCGTGAAATTCTTTTGCGCCAACTTTCATTTCTGAGGGGCTTTCGCTTATCGCGGGAACGATTTGCGTTTTAATCTTTATCGCTGATCTATTATATAACTACTATGGAATACTTATGTCTAATTGCAAATCCTCATTCATAAATCAACTCGCGTCCCGCGAGTAATAAAAAAATCCAGTGATATAGCACCAAATTACTCCAGCATTGCGATTCTGTAAAATCAGGCATCTCACTTCAATCTTCATTCTCCCTTCACATTTCATTGTGTATACAGGGTGTCCCAAAAGTCAACGTCATCCCTTAAAGGGCTGATAGGTCAGCTCATGAGAGACCAGAATATTACAATATGACCTTAGTAAAAACTCGATAATTTTCGAGATATTGACACTTTTATAAATTTGCTGAGAATCGACACCTTGGATCAGTTTTTTGCGTGCCGCCGGTACAAAAATCCATATTGCTAGAATTTGTTTGGTGATGCATCACCCTGTATAGCCCTGCTATTGATCGCCGTCAAAAAAATGTCGATTAATGCTGTATGTTTAAAAAAAACACGGTTTTCAAAGTCATAAAAGGTAATCGTTTTTTTTTTATAAACAACTTTGAATCTACACACTGTAAAAAAAATATATAACGCAAACCTGGCACCTTATTTGAAAAGATTGCTCATTTAATGCAGTTTCCAAAATGGTATAAAACGTTGCTATTGTTTCAATTAACAAAAAAGTTATTGCTATTTTAGTACAAAACGACCTCGATGTAAAATTGTTTGAAGAAAATTTATCTGACTGAATTTATTAAGGATAAGTCATGTTGGAATGAGTAAAAGTAAAATAGGTGGTGGGGTCAGCCGTGGCAACATAGATGACGCAAAAATAGCTAAGAAAAAACTTGACAAATTCTAATAAAACATATTTTGCGTTTTTTACACCTTATTTGAAAAAAAATTAAGTATTAACTTTTATTTTTTATTTCTCAAAATAATAACACCACATTATTATATTAAGTACATAATCAGCAAAAAATAATACTCATTAATGGTCATAATCATAATTTTGAGAGTTTGGTTTTGTTTAACAATAACTTTAAAATAAATAACAAGTAATTAGAGGTAATGTTAATGATAAACTGATCTGTCTCTTTTTTGGATACTGTGGGTGTACATGTGTAAGCGTTTTACTTGTACAATATCACACATTAGCACTACTCAGGAATGTACGTTACCATGCGCTACATTTATGGGGAATGTGGAGTTGCTATAGTCTACTTTTTTCGAGAAAGATACCTACTCAAAATGCGTTTTTTTTATTAACTGTGACAACGTTGTCTCTTTTCCCACTCCCGGCCACACCACCTATTTTACTTTTACTCATTCCAACATGACCTACCCTTAACAAATTCAGTCAGATAAATTTCCTTCAAACAATTTTACATGGAGATCGTTTTGTACTAAAATAGCAATAACTTTTTTGTTAATTGAAACAATAGCAACGTTTCATACCATTTTGGAAACTGCATTAAATGAGCAATCTTTTCAAATAAGGTGCCAGGTTTGCGTAATAATTTTTTTTTTACAGTGTGTAGATTCAATGTTGTTTATAAAAAAATACGATTACCTTTTATGACTTTGAAAACCGTGTTTTTTTTAAACATACAGCATTACTCGTTATTTTTTTTGACTGCGATCAATAGTAAGGCTATACAGGGTGATGCAACACCAAACAAATTCTAACAATATGGATTTTTGTACCGGCGGCACGCAAAAAACTGATCCAAGGTGTCGATTTTCAGCAAATTTATAAAAGTGTCAATATCTCGAAAATTATCGAGTTTTTACTAAGGTCATATTGTGATATTCTGGCCTCTCATGAGCTGACCTATCAGCCCTTTAAGGGATGACGTTGACTTTTGGGACACCCTGTATATCATCTCATACATTATTTGTCAAAATCTAGAAATTCGATGTGTCAATTTGAAAACTCACTCCGGATTCAGAATCGAGTTTTGACAATTACGTTTATAGAATCGCAATGCAGGACGGAAAAGGCTAGCTTAGTGAAGCCGTCTGCGATATTGGAGTACATATTTTAACAGCGCTAATTGCTTACTCGTATTATAAGTAGTTACAAGACATTAAGATTACCAACAGACACAAATATGACTCACCATTCTCGATGAGTAAACAAGAGCTGCATCAGTGTCCCGGCACATGGCCCTACCCGGGGCACCTTGGCGCTCTGCCACTGGCTTGTCCCGGCCGTCGTTTCGGCCTTCTGTCGTCGATATAATAATGTTTTGTCGGGGGCAATTCTCGAGCATCTCATCCGGGCGACTTCTGTAAAAAGTATACACTCACGAGCAACGAAAAAGTACCAGTGACTATAGCACCAAATGCTTCTAAATCGAAAAGACTAGATATACAGATATTGACACTTTTATAAATTTGCTGAAAATCGACACCTTGGATCAGTTTTTTGCGTGCCGCCGGTACAAAAAATCCATATTGTTAGAATTTATTTGGTGTTACATCACCCTGTATAGCCCTGCTATTGATCGCAGCCAAAAAAAATATCGAAAAATGCCGTATGTTTAAAAAAAACACGGTTTTCAAAGTCATAAAAGGTAATCGTATTTTTTTATAAACAACTTTGACTCTACATACTGTAAAAAAAATATACGACGCAAACCTGGCACCTTATTTGAAACGATTGCTCATTTAATGTAGTTTCCAAAATGGTATGAAACGTTGCTATTGTTTCAATTAACAAAAAAGTTATTGCTATTTTAGTACAAAACGACCTCGATGTAAAATTGTTTGAAGGAAATTTATCTGACTGAATTTATTAAGGGTAAGTCATGTTGGAATGAGTAAAAGTAAAATAGGTGGTGGGGTCAGCCGTGGCAACATCGGCTGACCCCACCGGGTGATGCAACACCAAACAAATTCTAACTATATGGATTTTTGTACCGGCAGCACGCAAAAAACTGATACAAGGTGTCGATTTTCAGCAAATTTATAAAAGTGTCAATATCTCGAAAATTATCGAGTTTTTACTAAGGTCATATTGTGATATTCTGGCCTCTCATGAGCTGATCTATCAGCCCTTTAAGGGATGACGTTGACTTTTGGGACACCCTGTATAAGCGCATCGGAAACTACAAACTAAAAAAGGAATTATTTTGATGAAATTCTTAATTAAATTTAAGTATATATTGGTCGTGAGTGTATCATGTTGATTAGAACACTGTTTTAGGGAAACCTTTTTAGGCTATGACTGACACAGGTATTATAATTTAGACATGAGTGTGTCGGATAGGTCGGATCGTAGCCATCCCAAAATAGAAAGACTGATCGCACGTTATAATATAATATGTTTTGCTATCATTCATGTGTCATAGTCATACATAACATAAAAGAGGCCTAGAAAAATACTTTATATTCCACTTTACTTAAGCCACAAAAGCCTATAAATAAATGATTAAAAGTCAGCCATTTATTTCAGCATTTACCAACTCAATTATAATTTAACCTGACCAAAGCCAAGGAACTGCTAAATACGAAATGAGTTTGAGTTCATTAAGTAAAATGAAGCTGAGCTATAACTTCTATAACTTCTCCGTACTTTTGAAACAATCTGCCAAACTTTAGCTCTGCATCAATGATGTTGTATGAGAATGCGGAGTTGGTACTTACGGGCGGTATTATGATTCAGAAGTACTAAAAGATAAAAGATAAAGATAAAGAAACATTTATTCGACACATAGACAGCAACAACAACAAAAAGAAAAATACAGACTTAAAGAAAAGAAATACATATACTATCATGTATAATACACATAAATATCTAATACTCGTAATAATAGATTACTTCATAAATATATCATGATAAGTTTTGCGATTATGCAGTTTTAAATTTTATCAGTGAACTTTACGAAGCAGTTTATGGACCCAAGACCCTGAAAAACTTATAATATAAAACCAAATCGAAACGCACTGACACTCAAACTAGTTCGTATTAAAACACCGTTGCACTTAATGCAAGCTTTGTAAATGGGTGAGAATCCAGTATACTTTTGTGCCGCGTAAACTGAGAGCAATGAATGCGATCTCGTTAAGCTTATGTCAGTGTTAAGTGAAAAGTCGTGTTTTAAACTTGGTTTTATTTACATTGATTGCACTGGAAAGGTAACCCTGCATTAAGAAGACAGTTTAATTAAGTATTTTAAAGTTTCGCTTAAGTTTCTCTTGGATTAAACGGTTAAAATAGGGTAAAAGCTATTCATTTGCCTCTAATTCTTAATTGCACTTATATGAAATAATATAAATGTCAACACGTGACTTCATGCTAAAAGCATATTTACTACAAGTCAACCAAAACAAGATACAGGAAAACCAGTTGATATTGATAGGTACTACTGTGCATTGTGTTATCTGTAATTTTGTCATAAATAATGAAATAAACAAAAAAAACAATACGAAAAAAATATGATTTACTTTTTTTATTTTTACTACCAGCTATCTATCTCTGTAATCTCCGAAGCGGTAGTCAGAGGTGACTCATAAGCGAGTGACATCTTAGTTTATTCACTCTAGTATCCCATTTATTTAAACTACTAGCTGTTCCCGCGCGCTTCGCTTCGCCTTAAAAAGTTTTCCCGTGGGGATTCCGGGATAAAAAGTAGCCTATGTTCTTTCCCAGGGTCTAGACCGTATGTATACCAAATTTCATTCAAATCTGTTCAGTAGTTTTGGCGTGAAAGAGTAACAGACAGACAGACAGACAGACACAGTTACTTTCGCATTTATAATATATAGCTGTTCCCGCGCACTTCGCTTCGCCTTAAAAAGTTTTCCCGTGGGAATTCCGGGATAAAAAGTAGCCTATGTTCTTTCCCAGGGTCTAGACCGTATGTGTACCAAATTTCATTCAAATCCGTTCAGTAGTTTTGGCGTGAAAGAGTAACAGACAGACAGACAGACAGAAAGACAGACAGACACAGTTACTTTCGCATTTATAATATTAGTTACGATAAGTAAGGAAGTAAGGATGACTGTGGTGAAAGTCTACATTAATATCTTAAAGGTGGCGTTTGCATCAGTTTTCAATTGCATTATTTAGATGGACCTGTTGATCAAACATTATGGTGAACTAATATTTAACTTACGCCAATGTAATTATACACAAACAGCAATAGTTGTGGTGGTTATTAACTGGTTAATGTCAAAGTCCGGACGCTACAATGTCACATAGCGGGCGGTGGAGTTAATATTGTTTCATTTCGCTCATTAGCATCCCGAATTTCGATTACTATACAGAGTGTCCCGCGACGCCGCCTCTTGGAAGTAAAGTACCTTTATTACTGTAGATCAAATATTTTTCACAAAGGTTTATACCACGAAACACTTGCTACTTTCTTAACTATAGGCGCCGACTAATGTAGTGAAGTAAAAGCTTTTCCATATAGTACTTACTTCATTCGTGCTTATACAGGTTGTCGTAAAAGTCGTTGAACAAAAGTTGTTCAGGCCCCTTCAGTAACTCTCTGTCGGCTAAGTATACCACTTTTACAACACCTTCTATTAGTAATAGGTTTTGCATATATATGCATCAACCGAGGATGCACTTTTCATGCAACCCAATTACAATTTTTTAAATAAAATACCATCGATTTCTTATGACTACTTATCATCTATTGATTTAGCAACTGATTCAGCCAGAATAAAATTTAATGCTAATTCAATCATATGGTTTACTCCAACTGTAGTGCCTGTGATGCGTCGGTCTAAGCACAGGCACACGCTCTGCCCTATAACTTTGAACAAGGATTGTAAAACCGACATTAAATATTCCGTTAATGACGCGTTAACGGGCAAAACCTTAGCAATTATGTGAAGCTCAAACTGTCATTAATTTCCCTGTTTGACAGCTTTAATGTTTCAATTATGATAACGCGTTTCCAGTATATTGTTTCGGAGATATCTCCGGTCAATTAGTTAAAGTTGGCATTATTGTTTCAGTTTTTAATTAAAGAGATGATTAAATGAAACGAAATCAATTTACACATTTAATGAAATTGATTCTGGGGAAATTAAAATTTCAGAATCGTTTTTTTAATAAACAATATTTCTTAGACTTTCTTCGTAGTGCGCCATTTCGAAACAGAATCACGATTTATTAAATTCACCGATATTCCTCCAGTATGGCACATAATTCGTTTGAGGAGCTTAAATAGTGGGTAAGCTTTATGGAAATAATATTTAAAAAAATGTTATGATGTCATCCTGAAGAAAATGTAGAACGAATAAAGATGTCCTGCAACATCTGAAATGAAAATGAAAATATCTTTATTGTAAGAAAATAGGTACACATTGTGTTCTGGCTCCCAAACTAGAAATCTGACCACTACATTAGAATGTCATAAACTAATTAAGATCGGCATGAACCATTTCATTTGTAGAACTATTTTCAAAATATGAGGAGAACTTTGGCCAGCAGAAAAAAAAAATACAGACAGTCTTTTTCACGCAGCTACATAATTATAAAAAATCTCTATTATCAATTAGGTAACTTTCATTAAAATTATTTTCCGTTGAACTTTGCTAAAAGTCTGACTACTGTTCCGATTTCACATGTTGGCCTGGCGACATACGTGGGTTGTACGTGAGAAATAGGGTTTTTCCGTTACGAAAATATTGACTATATTTTTGTCCAACAGATCCGCTTTGGGGTCACGTTTGTGTGTGAAATCGACCTGCCATCATTTCTGCTACTTTGAAGTTTTGCGAGCGAGACACAAGAAACATCTTTTAGCTTTTATCTCGTAATCATAACTGAGTCGCAAATACATTTTTATGGTTCTCCTAAGTGGTGCCGGTGTTTTATTTATTTGTTCTAGAGTATTAGTGTTAGGAAGATAAATATTAAAATATGGAAGAGAGTATTGTTCGATTTTCAGTGCGTAGTTGTGTTATGTAAAAATTTTTAGAATTTTATGTCCAAAGTGTTTACTTATAGACAATGGACAGCATTTTTTGCTTCTATCATTCTCACTTAGTTTAGCAATAGGTATTATAGTATTTGAAGTATATTACCTTTTCGTATTTGCAGGTTAAGCAAATCTAGATGTTTTGCCTCTTACAAATTAGTTAGATCTAAGGCCGACACTCAATATGCAAGGCGAAAATATTTTAATATTTTGCTGAACACCATAGAAATTCAGCCAATGGTAAAGCTCGTACAAAATAGCTGGGCTCTAAACAATTAAACACCCCATTATAATTTTTTCGTTCTAAATAAACAAGGCGCAAATTTAAATTGGCGAAAAATCTCGGCCCCTGCAGGGTGATCATCTTAAGAAGGTATAATTAATTTTGCGTTCTCCGGGCCTCTCCTTTAATTATACGCCGGGAATTAAGAGGCCCTGTGAAGTATCTGAGACATTCTATCTGTATCTGAGTATTTTTTAAAACGATGAAAATAGTCTGAGTTGGAAGTTATTGTAGCTTTATTAAAGTTGAGGTCAGCATAAGACTAATTCTAAAATAAATGCCACTTTATTTAATATTTAATCCATAGGTTGTTATTTAAAGACTACGATGATTGTCTTGTAATAACAGGGGATGAGCGTTCCCGAGAGGCGTGTACATTATAGAGGTATACATACGTCGGGTACCGAGCATCAGCGTTACACTACTATTCTGACTGTATAATCATTTTTACAAAAGCTACATAGTCTGGGTCTGGTGCTTGTCACCAACCCTGAAAGAATAAGAATAACATAGATAACTGATAACGTTTAGTGTAAATAATTTGTAATAGGTAAATCTGATCTTATATTTAATGACTTAGGTACAAAATATGCATAAGATTGCGTTCTAACAGCCGAGGGGAACAGACGTGTCCGCTGACCGCTCCTAGACCCCAACACGTGTTGACCGCTGCCCGCCGCGCATACTGTGCAATCCGCTCGTAAAATCCCTTTGTTTCGCGAGCCTTTGTTTGTCGTTCAAAACGAAAGCGCCTAAAAAGTGTACTGTGATCTGATCTTCAACTGCAAATATCACTAAAGTAGAACCATTAATTTATACCGGGTTCCAATTTAATTACCTAACGTGCGCGCGAATCTAGTGTGTGTTGTGAATTGTGTTCCTGGGCAGAGTGATACGGCTCCTCTACAGGCGCGAAGGAAGCCCGCCACCTACCGGCAGCATCACACCCAGAAGCAGAACCTCGTGTGAATTTGGTGAGAGAATTCCAACTACGATCTAGATACCGAGACCGTACAGTATGGCACTGGTGCTGCCAGCCTGACACCAAGAATCACCAATTATCACAACAATTGCAGCTTGACTTACACACAGTAGACTTACACTTTTGAATCCCTTCAAAACAACAGACTCATAAATATTAAAAGCCTTTTAAATATTTACATATTATAGTTTGAGCTAACACGGATAAAGCCCGTCCTTTAGATCCCTTAATAATTGTGTATCTAGGTAACTTAACATACAACACATTTAAAATAAATAAATTCCCTTCTGCAACAGTGAGGTAACTTCACTAAGCAAAACGTGACGTTTTATGCATGCTCTTTTCTAATACATATAGGGACGGCTGACTTACAGTGACACCACAAGGCTACCCAACGAAAACCGACTTTTTCATAGATTCAAGCTACTACCATACATAGAATTTAAGCTACTACCAACCCAATACATATATTGTAATTTAAACTTGCACATATTAAGCCCCTAATAATAGAGTTCTCTTAAAAAATTGCATTGCATAGCTAGGTAACCTAACTAGGCCCGTTCACCTCCTACACAACATCAAAGATAATAAGTCCCCAACAGCAACAGTGTGGTAATTTATCGTTCGTGGTGTTTTATACATGATACCGATATTCTTACATATAGAAACGGCTGAATTCAGGCAACATAAGCATATCTAAAACTACCAATAACGGATACAAGGGTGCCCGATCATAAAGAGTCATCAAAGTTACTAGCAACTCATTTAGTTGCAGAAACAGCGAATGTAACAGTACCTACCCTAAAACAATAATAGCTTACACAATATAAGCCCTATTGTGCAAACACATGTCAGTCTTAGGATCATAAACTAATATTTTTCCACAGTGAACAAAACTCGTAGTAATAAGCCCTTTTTCAGAAACAACTAATCACAAGAAGAACATCTGCAAACCATAAAATAGACGCAACCTGAAACAAAAGAGTAAAAAGTATCGAAAGCGGACAAAGCCCAACAAACTCGGTAAAACATAATTCCCACAGTATAACAAAGGCATTTTAAAATGGAGGTAATAAAAATGCTAGGAGACGGAAACTGTCTGTTTAGAGCTATAGCTCATCAAATAAATGTATTGTTTCATATAACTTTTGACCACACCGCTATACGCAGGGACCTAGCTGGATACATCAATGAAAACCAAATGGACGATAAGATCCGATTAGCTATTAGTACGCCAAGTGAAGCTGCTTATCAAACATATATAAAGGATCTATACAAAGATGGTGTCTGGGGAGGAGAAGAGGTCATTATAGCTGCAGCAAACTTCTACTTAATAAATGTAAATGTTCACCAGAAAAACTCCGCTTACCTATCGTACCAACCAGACGAACACTGGCAAGCGGTGGGATCTATTAATATCCTCTTTGAAAGTAACCACTACGACAGTATTATATTTTCGCCAGAAAGCCAATGTAATTCCTCTACGATTCTCACAAAAACACAAATAACTCCCGCCACTATAACACCCGAGTCCTCCCTGAGCCCTGACAACTTACCTGATGACACTGGCTACACACTACTGAGAACAAAGCCAACAACTAACCAACAAATAAACATCAAGAACCTCAATGTAGCCACATGGAACGTAAGAGGAACGACTAAACCAGATAAAAAAAAATAAAATTGACACGGAACTTCATACTAGGAATATACACATTGCTGCAATACAGGAAACCAAAATGACAAACGGAACGTACGAATCTAAAAATTACACATGGCACCTCAGCGGACAACATACGGCAGCCCACAGAGGCCTGGCCATACTTATTAATAAAAATTACAACATCTCTCTTTGCAAATCTTCATCGGAAAAGGATGTTATGACAGCAACTGTAAAAGTTCAAAAAGAAAACAACAACTATGAATATATCCATATCATAACGACTCATATCCCGAGCAGTACCCAAAAAGCCCTAAAATCATTTAACAACCTGAGATTCGCCATTTGGAACCGGAACAAAAACCACAATACTATAATTCTAGGAGACTTCAATTCACACATCGGACTCAAGGACACACAAACACTATTTAAAAACAAACATATTGGAAGGAACCTTCACCACGAGCGAACCAACTCAAACGGAGAAATATTAATAGATACGGTACAATATGAAAATCTCTTAGTGGAAACAAGTAAAGGTCGACACTCCTGTAAGATAACTTGGCAATCGGGAAAAAACACGTCTCAAATAGATCACATAATTACAACCGACCCATCGCGCCCAATTTTCCAATATATTAAAGGTGTATGGCCACGTACAAGAATATCAGACCACAAACTCATCTGGGGCCAAATCCGTAGCATAGAACCATACAACCTATCTAAACCATATCAATACCAGATACTAGATGGTAATAGCCAAAAGGAATTTAACTACAAACAACTGAACTACGACGCACTCTCTAGTGAAAAAGTTAAATCGAAATTTCAAAGTACCATTCTCCGGGGCATGCCCAACAACCAAGACAAATCCAATAAGGACCCAGTAATGGATTGGGAATCCATCACAAATACAATTAGAACATCAGCGAAGGAAATTCTTCAAATTAGAACTGTGCCTATAAAACCAATTAGAATAGCTAGCGCTAATCTACAACAAGCAAAATTCTTGAAATATCGACACCCTGGAACTAAAAAACACTACCCAAGTATAAGAGAATGTAGGATGAAGTTAAAACAAGCAAAGGAAGAACATGAAAGAAAAGCATGTCTGGCCTTCTTCTCGGACCTCAGCAAAAAACACCCATCGCAACGGATGAAAATCATTTACCACTTCTTTAGAGACCACAAAATGGACCTGCGAAAAAAGAAAAAACTGAATTACATACCCATGAATCGGTGGGAACAAGAATTACGGAAATCAGAAGGACCCCGAGTTGAGCTCACACCTGATGAAGATCCAGCGCATCTAGGAAATCCACCGACTACGGATGAAATTATGGACATATTAAATAAGATGCGAAATAAAACAGCACCTGGCGAAGATCAAATCGTCATTGAGCTATATAAATCACTCCCCTTAGACATGCTCGAGGAAATTACGAAACACATCCAACAAGCCTATATATATAACATAATACCGGATTCATGGAATACTACAGTTCAAGTCCCAATCCCAAAGATTAACAACCCAAAAGAAGCCAATGACTACAGACGCATATTAATATGTAATAATATCTACCGAATATACGCTACATTCCTACTAGCTCGCCTAGATGAATCAATAAAAGAACCGGGAAGCTACCAAGCTGCGTTCCTGCAAAAGAGATCCACTGACGATCACATATTTACTCTTCGCCGACTCCTTGATGAGGAATGGAGAGAAGGAAATAGGTTATACGTACTTGCAATTGATTTAGAAAAAGCCTTTGACACAGTAGACCTAACAGCACTGCGGGATATACTTCTATCAAGAACAAATGCAGCATTAGTTAACCGTATCACGCAGGTATGTATGAACGAGCGCACGTCTATTAAATGGCTTGGACAACAAACGGCGGAAATTATTAAAGGAAAAGGAGTCAAACAAGGGTGTCCCCTGTCGCCGCGGCTATTTACTATCTTGATAGATGACGTACTTAGGACACTGGAAGAAGAAACACCAGAGATCTATCTCAACCAAGACGAGCAAATTCGACTTCCCCTCATCCTTTCTTTTGCAGACGACCTTATAGTGTTGGCGGACGATCTCAGAAAACTTAACGAAATCACAACAAATATAAAAATACTACTTAGTAGTGTCGGATTAAAGGTAAACGACTCAAAAACTAAAATCCTAATTAGAGACCCTTTTCTAGTAAACCAGCCACCATTCATTCAGCTAGATGGCGTCCTTTACAAACCAGTTGAAGAAATAAAATACCTCGGCACTTACATAACAAGCGGGTTAAACCGCAGAGAAACCATTAGAAAACGGTGTAAACAGGCAGAGAAAAATGCAAAAACTTTACTTCAATTTGTACAAAAAGCCAACATGGACTGGAAAACTGTACGCCTCATATACAAAATGGTCATTGTACCTGGCATGCTCTACGGACTAAAAGTCGCAGCGCTCACGAAGGCCAATAGATCAAGGCTTCGTCAATACGAAAGATTGATTCTTCACGACCTACTTAAACACGCAAGAAACAAACCACGCAATAAAAAAACAAAAGAAATACTCGAGGGGAAAACCATAACAAAGGGACTAAAATGTCATAGAATATGCTATTACGGACACGTCCTTCGACGAGACCACCCACACCTTTTGCATGCGGCCCTCAGGTATAAAGCCCGTAAGAAAAAAGTGGGCCGACCTATATACACGTGGAAGGACTCTTTACAACAAGACATTGCGAGGTCCAACAGAACAATGCCTGAATGGGTCAACCTAGCGCCCGACAGAGAAAAATTCAAGGCAGCAGCTAACGAGATACTAAACGAAAGTGAAACTGACACGGACCTATCCGACGAGGAACAACAAACCACACCACCAGTCACGTGAACACCTGGCACCAACACCCACAATACAAACACGCATCACATCAACGACATACCGCAGCTAAACCTATCTCAACCTCTAAAGGACTGGAACAGGATATCAGACCCGAGCAGCAGCAGCACGAAGAAGCATGCATCACTAATACCCAGATATGCCAAGAAGGCTAATAACAAGTTACGCTCTCCACAAACCTTATTCCTACCCGTACCCTACCTCCTATATTGGCTTATTAGGGTGCATACTCGGTCGATTATACTCACTTTCCTTACCTATCCTTGAGCGTGTGTTCCCCCTCCCTTTAAAAAACTATGTGCTGCCTGGTTGGCCTGGCGTAATCCAGGATGCAGGGTAACTCCTGGCTGGGTTTTGTGCAATACATACATACATACATACATTAGGTACAAAATATGCATAATATGTAAGGTAACGGGTCCATATATCGCGGTATTCAAAATGGCGTCCTTATTTCGAGTTATATTTATTTTCATGATTATTACTCATTTTAATAGGTTTGGATACTCTAAAATTACATTTAATCGTTCATTATCTTTAACTGAAACTACTTGATGTAGTAAATATGTTTAAAATTGCCTAAAATTACTAAAAACTCATGTAATGTGCCGTGAGGGCGACGCCGCCATGTTTTTCATACAAACGCGACCCGGCTTACGTAAGGCCAGCCATATTTAATAATTGTGTTTTTTAATATTTATACGACGTTCAACTTTGTAAATAGTTTATATTTAGTTTATTATATTCTTATACTTACATTAAATTTAAATTTTAACTCTTTTTAAACTAATTTAACCCCTTTAAACTCAAAAACAAAATACCTCGGTATAAGGGCCTGATTTTTATACGTTGTTCCTAACTCCGAATTACCCTCGGTATATGGAAAAATACTATGTCATGATTTTTAGCTTATAACTTTACAAATAATAAAATTTAACGTATATTCTTACAGAAGACAATATTTCACATCAATATTGATGGTTACAAATGCTTATTTTTCTTACTTACTTTCAAATGTTGTTATTTACCTCGGAATATGGACCCGTTACCTTATAAAGTATTTTTTACTACAAATAAATATTCACTGATAACGTACATTTTAATATTAAAATCAGACCACTGGTTTACTACGGCGCGGCGTAGCTTTATACTACGACATTTTGCTACGCCGTGTCGTAGCCGTATGCTACGAATGTTCGTAGCACTTCTTAGCTGCAGAAAATGAAAGCAACAAATCCTGTCATACGAAGGTGCAAATATTTAGAGCGAAGAAAAATCGTTTTATATTCTGTCTAACGTGTTCTTAATGGAAATACTCCGCGAGATTGTGGATGCAAAAAATACTTGAGTATTGAGATTAGTGCGGTTGAAAGCTAGAGCAGGCTATAAGAATAATGTCTAATATTCCAAACATTATAAAATTCTACCCTAGCTTTTCAAATATTAGATCATCAATGCTACGAAATAAAATCCCTTAACTTGGTAGAACTAAACTATTAATCGGCTCCGCTATACAGAATGTTGCAAAATTTTATACAGGTGACCAGCAAGGGCTCATAGTGAAGTTTTGTAAAAAAAAACTAAAATTGGTGCAATAGACTCCTCACATACAACTGGGAATATCGTAGGCTGCTAAGTACATACATTGTATGGATTTTAAAAAATCCATTTCTTCTCTGACGACCACCGAGGCAAAGCTGATGTTTCGGTGTTGCCGGCGGCGACAAATATGTTCCAGATAACATTGTTGCATTATATTTACTTTTAATTTGGTGCTTTCATTAATAACAGAATTTAAATATTTGTCACTATCTTTCGGACATGAAGAAAATATTTTTACCTATAACGCTATTCTTCTTTAAAACCATTTTCAAATTACATCTCAATGACACGTATTTAAAAGATGCAATACTTTAATCGAAATTTCCTGCGATAATATTAAAGCGAAAGAGAATTATTTAAATCACAACACCTACACAAATGTATAAGTAAAACTAAATAATCCTCAAAGAGTTCGTAAGTAAGTACTCGTACTTCTGCAAAGCAATTTTAATTTTAACTTAATTCACTTGCTGAAAGTTTTCCGAGTACATAATATCGTAATATGATACTGTAATAAGAACACTGTCAGTATTGTATGAAGTTGTCGGCAATCGACAACATTGTGAGCTTATACTGCGAACCGCAAGGGGCCGGGGTCACTCTAGCATATGAAAAACGAAGTTTTGGAGCTTTGCTGCACTAACAATGACTCTCATCTCATTACATAAAACTTACCATTTGCAATAGTACTCTCGTTTGTGATTTTTTTGCTAAGCTAGTGAAACCTCCCGGTATCGTAAGCCTCTTAGATCACTCCACGGAAACAGCGCGTTTCAAATATAAAAGTTTTGTAAAATGGCGTCGACGGCGGCGGCGGCGGCGGCCGGATGAAAAAGTTATGTATTGTAGGCTTAGTGCTGTCGTTCGAAGCAACTTTTGAATGAAACGTTAAAGATTACTCGATATGCCTAAAGCCAAATAGAAATACTAAAAACTAGAGATATTATAAAAAATTATACATGCGTCGGCTAAAATTATGATAAATAATTATGTTTATGTTCTAGATACTGCTACAGGTTAACTGATATAAAATAATCACAGTCACCACATCGTACATTCTACTTTACAATTTTCTACAATACAATTATAATGTTATACAATCTGTATAAATGTTACTCCACTCTCATTTTATTTATCAATAATTATGTTTAAAATATCACAGTTTAAATGTACTAATTAATTAGTTTGAATTTAGGATGCTATAGTGAGGTACCGAGGACCCGAGGTATCACGGGTATTATGTAAGGCTACAATACGTTTTGATAAATAATTACTTGAATCAGGCATGCATAATAGCAGAAATAAACAATGGGCGAAAAATAGTATTTTTTTAAATGGTTATTTTATTCAAATGGAGCTTTTTTATTTTTCTTGCTAGGTATTATGAAAGGATTTTTATGTATATGGCTATGCAGAACTGTTTAGTGCCTTTTCACCTTGTGCTAAATTTTTCACACACATTTCTTTGTTTCTATAGACTGAGAGTACTAAACTTTTTACGTTATTTACGTACATAAAAGAACAGAGAGAGGCCTTTAGGAAGTAGACATAATGTTTAATGTGCAAAAACTCCTGTAAGAGCACCTTTGAATAAAAACAGAATTGGTGTAGAAGTTAAACTTCACTATAAAAATAGCGCAGGGTAACATACAGTGCAGCGATTATAAGATTCGAAACCTACGTTTACGTTGCGTATCGTTAGCAGTCACTGTCAAAATGTAAGGCAAATTCGTTAGTTCCAAAAGTGACATTTGTTTTTTCCATGTTAGGTTGAATTTCACCAAACGCTAAACGTATTTAGTAGCCTGTCATAGGACTGTCAGTTAGTACAAAATGTATTTAAAATTTGATTTTAATACTATTTTATATACGTTTAGCGTTGGGTAAAAGTGACCCTTAGTGTAGTTTCGAAAAAAGTACCGAATCCTGTGATAGCACCTCTGGGCCGCAAATTTGCTAAATGTAACAAATGTCAAACGAGGAAAAATTACATATTGGCCTAGAATAACTGTCAAATATTAAATTTTCGCGTGTTTAGATCCAGTTGACAATTATCGCTCTTAAATACGAAGCTTCGATATTATGGATAAAAAAACGTTTCAGTATTTACTGCTTGACGTGTGTGAGTCAAATTTGACATATTTCTATGAAAACCACAGCCTCAATATTTTAAAGGATTTGAAGATGACCATTATACGATTACTAACTTAAGATTAGCGTAAGTTTAACTTCTGTACTTCGTTGGTTTGAATTCGAAACTCAAATATGGTAATTATGATGTAACTTTTCTGACTGATTGTATTAAATTTCATGACTTATTTGTGATCCTAAATACCATATTCAATAGGTACGTTTACTAATGTTTGATATAACGAGACAGATAATCATGTTATGAAATTTGTTGTTTGTTAATCGTGCATTTATTTATATTTTTTATTTTAGATAAAACAGGCACAGGCTATAGGAAATGGTGTAGGTAGGTACCATACACACACACATATCTATGATATCTATAAACCGTAACCGTAACCGTATCATACATATGATTTTGACGACCGAATGGCGTAGTGGTTAGTGACCCTGACTACTGAGCCGAAGGTCCCGGGTTCGATTCCCGGCTGGGGCAGATATTTGTTTAAATACAGATATTTGTACTCGGGTCTTGGGTGTTGATATTTATATTTAGTATCTATCTATCTATGTATTTGTGTAGATATATCAGCTGTCCGACACCCATAACACAGGTTCTGCCTAGCTTGGGGTCGGATGGCCGTGTGTGAGATGTCCCCACATATTTATTTATTTATTTATATCTATAAACCACGTGTAATTCTGTTGGTATTACTATAATAGCAATACCAATTGTGAAAATTTCCCCAAAATGTAAGTATCAAAACGCGTAAAAGATGTTTAGATGAAACTCGTCGTAGGTACAGCTGCATATGTACACTGTTGTATCTTTTCAAACTCACAAACTGCCTTTTCAAACATTGACGGTTTGTTATGTAGGCATTTTGACAAGGTACAAATGTGTATAGCTACTTATGCAGCTGACCGTACATGTAAGTACGTGGGTGAACCACAAGGGTCGCGGAATCGTGGCTCCACGCGTATTTCATTCTGCGCTAAATGCTTTTTTAAACTTATTAAACAGTTTTTAACGTTTCCCTGTTCTTTGTTCAAAGTGCACTGGAGTTGGTAACTTGTTTCACCTACTTCCCTGATCCGGAACAATCTAGAACTTCCTTGAAGCAAGTTCGGTGTTTAAAATAAAGCAGGTAAGGGGTAGTCTAAGTAAGCTATCATTTAGAATTTTCTTCCAGCCTTTTTCTTTTATGGCTATTTGTCACACAGTATTACAACATTTTCTGGTGAGGTATATGGCAGAATGATGGTATAGGGCCCTATTTGCCGAATGAAATACCATTATGTTGTCAATGAAAACCGCTAGAGATAGACTAATGTTAGTCACCGTGTGGTAAAAAGATTAGCCTGTGGCTGAATGAGAGGGCAGAGTATTAGGGAGCTTCTTGGGAGAGGCCTATAGACTTTTAGAAGGCATAAAATTTTGTTACTTAGAAACTTTTCAATAATAATAATATGTGGGGACATCTCACACACGGCCATCCGACCCCAAGCTAGGCAGAGCCTGTATAGACAGCTGATATATCTACACAAATACATAGACAGATACATATTAAAAAACACGCACTCACGCCTTGTACTAATGTACTCCCTTGCGGGGTAGGCAGAGGTGCATTGCTGCACCCACTTTTCGCCAGAGTGTTATGTTAGTCCCAATGTAATAGGGGGCGGGCCTATTGCCATTTTACGGGCACACCCAAGACCCGAGTACAAATATCTGTCTTTAAACCAATATTTGCCCCAGTCGGGAATCGAACCCGGGACCTTCGGCTCAGCAGTCAGGGCCACTAACCACTACGCCATTCGACCGTCAATTTTCAATGTATTCACAAAAAGTACTATTTTTTACATATATTTCTTAACAATTCTTTCCATCATCTTAAAAGCATTAGTCGACTAACAGTACCGTCAGAACATAACACTCTTCCACCCACGGATAGACGTAAGACGCACGCACTGGCTTAAGGCGCGTGGTCTATGAATTTATAGTCGGCGGCTCCCACATACCTCAGTATTACCAACCGAGCCAAGTTATAAATGGAGCGATTCCGCACATAAAACTACTGATTACTACCTGAGATAGTGAAAATCGGGCGAGGAAAAGTTTCGCTAGTAAAAAGCAAATTTCTAGGCAATTTTTATGGCAGGTAGGTACAGTAAATTGAGGGCTATAAGGATGATGGTGGGAAGCTATTTGGTAAGCACGGTAATAATATGTGAATGATGATGACAGAAGGTTGTTCATGCGATGACTGTCAAATGACAACATTCAATTACCCCATTTACATTCAGCCCGTGCCGCTGCCCCTCGCGCTGCCGGCAATAATTCCCTAAATATTGCTGCAGCAGGATCGAGAGGAGTGTGTGTTTACATACTGCCCTACCACTCACTTCGCTTTCAAGTGTCGGCAATGGCAGACGTCGAAATAATTACATCGGCCGCGGTCTCATTTTATATAGGAAGAAAAAAATGTAGAGGCAGAAAAAAGAAACGACCACTAAGGAGCGACACAACATTATCTGATGCATTAAAATCGGTTCAGTCGTTGCAATTACCTAAACGATCACTATCCGTAGTATAAACAAAAGACACATGCGTTACTCGAATGACCCATAGTACGTAAGAAATTAGCTCTTGATAAAAAATGTTAAAACCCCGAAATTTATAAGACTATCAACTTAAGTACAAGTGAACCTCCTCCAGGCGCTCGGCGAGTACTGAGCGTCGGAGCTGAATGTAAACACGCACTGCCACTCGCGCTGCCGATCCTTTGACTTCCGCACAAAAAACCGCCATTTAGGGGAGTGCAGGGCAGCGCGAGTGGCAATGGCAGCGGCATGAGAAGTATCGCGTTTACACACTGCCCTGCCCACTTCCCTGCCCTCTTCCCTGCCCACTTCCCTGCTCACTTCGGCTGAATGTAAACGAGGTAAATGATTATGAACTTCTATACGATATTGCCAGCCGTGGGAAAACAAGCAGGCTATATACAAAAAAAAAATTACTGTCAATGATCGGCCCGAGTTCATTGTTAAAATACAAACAGCCGTAGTTAAAAAAAACAATTTTAATACATTGTTTTTTTTTGTGCACGGAAGTTAAATTACTTTTTCCACGAATAATAAAAAAACAGGATTACGAGTTTCGTGAATTCCGGATCACTTCTAGTAATGCCCAGGGGCTCTATCGCGAAGTCAAAACGAAATAGCATTTACGAAATAATTAGTGTTAAATTCAATACATTTTAACTCCGAAAATCGTTGTCAAAATATTAACTCGGACCCAATGTCCGTAAGTGAGATAAGAGTAAAGGTATATATTATGTACAATGATAGGCAAATTGTACATAATATACCTTTACTCTTATCTCACTTACGGACATTGGGTCCGTGTAATTCAGGTGTGTTGGGCACTTCATCTCAACAGACATTACAGTAGCAGACCACTCCAGACCTGCAGGTTTGGAAATTACCTATATTCATCTCCATTTAAGGGCTGCCATAGAATCGTCCCTTTGGCTCTTTAGGTAATAGTTATGGTGTTTGCGTTTACGCTTTTTTGTTAAAAAAGGCATATAGGTGTATGATACTAGAAAGTGTTCAATTATTAGTAATCCAGTTTAGATATTTTTCTTATTACAGCACCTGCATCATACACATTTGTGTATACATACATATAACTGCCTACCAGAATTATTTGGATCACAAAGAAATCTCACGGCATCGCAACAAAATTCGCCTAAAACCGCCTCTGTTTGTACAAAACGCAAACGTTGGTCATTCGACGTCGCCTACCCGCCTTGTCCTTGGCAGTCCACCTCAGCAATGGCTTTTATCTAGATTGCGCGGCAGCTGCGGTGGACTCGGCCAATTACTCCTAATTTTCTACTAAATAATTGAGCGGGCAGTCTGCTCGCTGTCACAATGTTATAAATTCTGACCGCGTCGTTTTTGCTCCAGGTAGCAAGATTTTACTGTTCTAGTGAACGCGGGGTCAGGTTACGTATGTGGTGGCTTCTTTATTAAGGTAAGCGTCCATGTTTCGGCATCGTACGCAACGGACGCATCGTATTCAGTGTTCTTTTTATAGAAATTCACTCAAGTGCATCCACTTCTTCGGCATTGCCGACGCCTTGTCTCTATACATTTATGAAAAATCGTTTGGCCCGATACGTACGATACGATACGCTTTGGCTTCCCTGTTAAATGTAGGTTTCCGTAATTTATTTAGCTTTTTGTCTAGCTTGAATTTAACCATTAATGGTTACATTAAAATTATCATGTTAAGATGCCGAACGCAAGCAATACGTCTATTGAATCTAAGTTTACTACGATATTTCTTTGCTGGGTAATTAAAGAGTTGTACGAAGAAAACTTGCTTCTCATTGTGACTTATCCCAGACTTAAGGCATAATTTACAAGGTTTCAGGTTAGCTACATAAAGTTTGAGCAATAAACATTGAATAGTGGAAGTCATGGCATAGGCACAAGTCAAGTCGATTGTTACGTTTTTAGAATCTGCTAACATGGCCTAACCCTAAACGTTGTATATAAGAGGTGGCCTAGTGTTTCACACTGTGGAAGGATAAGCCAGTCAGATCCGTTTTAACTAACGTTACCTAGTTTCTTAATTACATCTATGGTTTTCACTTTCCTTGCCTCAGTGCCTATACTCTGTCCATTATATTATTGGTTTTTTGACATTCGAAATCCCATACATATTTGGCAACTGCAAAGGAAAACCAACTTTACTTACCAGACATAAGGAAACGTCTAAAATACAATAACGTAGTGGAAGCTCTATAGCGTGCGGCGACAAATACAGCTGGTACATCACCCGCCGAAGCTACTTTCGTGCACCACCTTTCAAAATCAAACTAAACAAGGAGCTGTCGGAATCTTCCCAATCTTTCAGCATTAAAATGGGGGTGACGAACCTTGGGGTCACTCTACAGTGCGAAAAACGAAGTTTTGAAGCGCTGCGGCGCTAACCACGACTCTATCTCGTTGTCCTACAGCTATGAAATGCGTGTCAGCTTTCGTTCGTTAGTTTTTTGTAAGGTGGAGCAACCCCGCTGTCTCCGGGGGACAAATCAATCTTTCTCGGAGGTATTACTGGGACGACACATCCACGCCACATCCATCTTCCTATTTCATCTTGTTTCGAACGAGAAACGTCCGCCTGTTTGCCTATAAAACGGGGAATGTGAATAAAATTACAAATAGAAAAAAATATATACAAAATTTAATGAAGAGCACAATAACAAAAAAATACTGCTTTATTACTATTCGTATTTTTATATTTGTTTCATAGAACCTGTAGTTTTCCTGATGTTGTAGGCGTAGGGAAAATAATATGGTATTAAATTTTAATGTATTAAACGGGATGTCCCAGTTTTTTAATGCTTTCAGCTGTGTAGTTTGTATCCATACTGAGTAGCCTGTTATTTAAAAAAAGATTCAGTTTTAATAAGAAAAATGTATGACTAGTAGGTATATACATAATTATTAAGTTATTTATTTATAAATAACATTGAAATACACATCAAATGCCATAGAGCGAACTCGTTGTACTTATAGGCATTCTTGATTTTCTTACTACAGAAAATGCGTAAGGTATTATACCTAGATAATTATAAAGCTTGTAACCACAAAGAAGAAATATAACATAACGTGTGCCACAAAGAACCTTTTCAACAGTAACCCTCAACACAGTATATATCGTTTAATAATAGCTTCTAATAGCTATGAAATTGAGTGCAATATGAGGCGAAGAACATAAGCGTGGACGTTAGTGCTCAATGACACTCTGGGCTAATGGTGGGTCGCTTCGATATTACTAGAGACTTGAGTTGGATGAGATGACACTTGAGACTTGAGTCTCGTGACTAGAGATCACATTAAAAGGGTATAATGTTGACGTTCATTCAATGTGGATCCGACAACGTTATCTTGGAAACGGGGAAATTATGGAAGATTATTTTGTTCCTTTTGTTCGTAGCCCTAAATAAACGAAAAGTACCCTTAATATACTTACCTAATAAGTGGTACCAAGATCTCAGTGTCATAAACTACAGAGAACAATTTACTGTTGCCGTAATAATATTTTTTGGTGCTTGTTTCTGTTCTAAGTTAGCATTACCAGATTCTAGCTAGGTACTTATACCAAATAAAGAAAAAAGTAATATCCATAGTAGTTTTGCGAAAATACGGCTCATCAAATAATTCTACGACATACATTTACAAATTATTATTAACATCCAAGGCCGGAGTACAATATCTGTATTTACGCTGCCGGGAATAGAACCCGGGACCATCGGAATTATAAATACTTGCAATGGATAAATGAGACATATATTAATTAATTATTAATTTGTAGGCTTGGTATAATGGCTAGTTATGTATAAATATATATTTTTTCTAGAGTGTATCTTCCCCGAGAAACAGTACTGCTGTTTGGGGTATAATGTATATATTTTTATTGTATTAGGTATTTGATGAAATTTGAATAAACGTTTTTCAAACAAAAACAAATTAAGGTTTATAAAACGCATAATAAAATGTGTTGTTTTCTGCAGTTAAGCAACTCTTTGATAATAGGGTACAGTCTCGTTGCACCTAGTTAGTGAAACGTAATTACAGTCTCTACTAGCTTTTACTCGGATAATGGACTCAATATTTCATTTTTATGAGGATATTTACCGGTGAAAGCATTATTATTATTATTTATAAAAACTAATGTAAAAAAATAAAATCTTTTAATTTTGTTTGCGGTACGGGATGAAAATTAGTCTCAAAAAATAATAGGATATACCTAAAGAGGCATTAGGTATTTCTACTATATTTTATGAAATAACTAAATTAAAATAAAATAAGACAAAAAAGAGAGAATTGTAGTTAGTAACGAGCTGAGTCACCTCAACATTCCACAGAATTTTTGCAAAAGTCTGTATAGGCACTTAAATTGTATAATAAATAATAAATATAAATTTTACAGTTATCTCGTGGTTGGCCCACGATCAACTCGTTGGTCCGGGAAAACAGTTTTAGATAAAGATCAGTGCACTGCCTCACTTGTATCTCTACATTATACTACACTCGCGAGCAATGAAAAAGTTCCAGTGTCATAGCACCAAATTGCTCCTAGACGGAAAAGGCTAGCGCAATATAGCCCTAGTGTACAACAGAATATTACCAACTAAAAACTTATAATAATGTGTTCAATTTTAAATTAAAAGTTTAAAACAAATTGAGGTAATTTTGGTGTCGAAATTTTGTAAGAGGAACTTTTTCATTGCTCGTGGGTGTATTATGTACATTTAAGAACAGTCAATAGTTGCTTACTGGGACGCCCTCCTTGCCGATGGACCGACAGCCTTAGCCAAAGACATAGACAGAGTGACCGATGGTGGCTGGATGGGGAAGGCCGATTTCAAAATATTGTGGCTCCTTAGAAGTAGCCTATTTCACATGACTTTGTAAAAATACTTTCGCATATAATTAATATCAGAACCAGTACATAAAATAATATTTACAAGTTTTTCCACGTGAATATGACATCAAATTCCACGTACTTACCCCCCTCCCCGGAGTCGAGAGGTCGTGTCTTGAGGGAACTCTCCCCCCACCGTCTTACTAAGGGAGGAGTGTAAACTCAGCAGTAGGCTAGCTCTAACATCTTACGGCCAGTTTCAATAACTCTATCTATCGATATCTGACAGTTACTTTCATACGATTTTGTCAGAATGCAACTTTTTATGTGCCAAGTCGTATGATAGTAACTCTCAGCTATCGATAGAGTTATAGAAACTGGCAGTAAGATGTGAGAGCTTTTCTGCGTTTTTGCCATTTCGCCATTTCTTCCCTCCTCAATGCCGGCCTTAGTGAAATGGTGGTAGATGACTATCGACAAATAATTGTAAAATTTTGCGTCGATTAAATCATTTGAATTTGAAATTTGAATTAAAGTAGAAGGCAAAAAACACAATAGGGAATATGCGTAATTTTTTTTTATACTTTTATTGGATAGTTATACATCACTTTATTATAGTAAAAAAAAATTCAACGCCAAAATAAGTAATTTAAGGTATTTTAAAGAAAGTTAAAAAATTACAACCATCACGACCACTTTGAAATTCCCGTCAGGATGGCGGGCTGTCGTGACGTCATAATCGTTTAATTTCACGGCTCAGAATAATGAGTCCCGTCAGTCGGCATAGATTTTTTACCTAATCAAGTAATCACAGAGTACTTTTGTATTTTCAACAAACCAATGTTGTCATGGTAACAAACGAAAAAGGAAGTGTATAAAGTGTGATCAGTGGCTGTTTTGTAATGGTAATAAAGTGTGACCAGTGGCTGTTTTGTAATGGGAGCTCCTAAATAGCTGCTAGTAGCTCTTTTGAAATGGGAGCGCGCAAAGCAGAGGACCTTTGTACACAATATTACGCTATTATGGCAATATAAATATATAAAGAAATATTTGTATTGTATGTAAGTACTTACTGTAACTTTGGTTCTCAGTAAGAGAGACTAGGGTTAGTGGGTCATTCTATTCTATTATCTGTGGGGGTGTAAGAACCTGCACCTGGCTCTCTTGAATGGAACTATTGTGCATATCTCAAAGGTCTAAACCCCCTTATCTAAACTATCGAATAAGAGTATAAAAATATATGCATATTCCTGTTGGAATAATAATATAAACTAGTACAAGCTTATTGTGTGATTGTATTCTATTTAAGAAAAGCAATGTGCTCTATGTACAACTGACATCTTCCTCTTTATCGTCTTACCTGTCTAACCGTGTACATCCAAATAAAAATCCAAATTACAAAAAGTAATCTAGCTGTTTTCACTTAAGACGACCGAATGGCGTAGTGGTTAGTGACCCTGACTACTGAGCCGATGGTCCCGGGTTCGATTCCCGGCTGGGGCAGATATTTGTTTAAAAAACAGATATTTGTTCTCGGGTCTTGGATGTGCCCGTAAAATGGCAATAGGCCCGCCCCCTATTACATTGGGACTAACATACACTCTGGCGAAAAGTGGGTGCAGCAATGCACCTCTGCCTACCCCGCAAGGGAGTACATTAGTACAAGGCGTGAGTGCGTGTGAAATATACTAACGACTGCCATTATAACCTAAAAGTAGAAAGAGCAACTTGTGTCATGTTCATGTCATAATACTTACAATACAAATTTAATTTTATTGTGTTGCAATATGGAGCATATTTAAGTGGCTCGTTGACTAGCGAATGGCTGTTTACGCCTCATTACAATAGAACAACTAGTGGCAGCCCATACACTACCAACAAAAAATATAAAAAGTCCTAAACTTTGCAAACAAACAAGCATATCAAACAATAAGTGGAGAGGTTATAGGAGGCTAGGATCTGCTCGTATTGGAAGAATTTTTATCCATCGTATCTGATCACAACGAGCATCACACATACTCGGTGACATTAACATTTCTTTGTTTACACTTGACATTTATTTAACTATACGCAAACGCAAAGAAGTTATTATTCTGAGATTGATATATAAAGAATTATGACGTCACATCCGCCCTAAGAAAATGGGTGACGTTTCTCGGAAGTTAGAATTTACCGAAGTTTTTTTGTACTTTTCAACTTCATTTACTTGCTCAAAAATAAATTATAATCAAAAATAATGATGGAGTCGTAGTTATGAAACAACAAAGTTTATTATAAATAATATTTGACTTTATTTGAACCACTTGCATATTCCCTATTGGCTGATTACCAGATACTATATGTCACTCAAGTTTTTGTAGAACAATTTTTGGGCCCGTTTCTCATAAAAACTCCAACATATTTTTTGAGTTTTTCTTCGTACGAAGTCACTGCACTGCCCGTGTACCCCTCAGTAAGAGGATTAAACACCGTAATAAGGTTTGCAAGCCGACACACTGGGGTCAAGTGCTGCTTATTAGATAGAGGCGTTACGTCCTACTTCCCCCGGTGTCACGTTGTGAGACATTCATTTCGTTAAATAACTTATTTTTACTTGTCATTGGATGTAGTACGCAAGATTGTATCAGCTTCTTACACTAATTATTTTGTTTCATGATAATAACTTTTTCGATTGCGTAAAATAACAAAGCTTGCATTAAAATTAAAGTGAGGCAAGTCATTTTCAAGATTAAAATAACATTTACGTTTTCATCTCTCAACTGCATACATCTTAGGTCGTCCGTAGAGTAAAAGTTACCACAATGTACTTACTAGATAACGGCGACAATCGTAGTTTACGTTAACTATAAAAATCCATTATAAGTTATACTTAGAAAAAACTGCACTAACAGCAGTAACCAAATAATAAGCACGTACAAACCTAGAACATCATAACATTAAAAAAAAAACTGTGGAGATATTTGTGGTAGCTGTTGGTTAGAGGCTGATACTTCAATGTTAGTGAAAGTGACAGATATACTTCCACTTGCGCTGGAAAAACACACCCACTACAGCCCTAGATTTATTGCAAGCCATAAGTGAGTTGGGAATGCCTATTTTATACAAAAGAGATCTACTTTGTAGCTAGATTTACTGTTGGTTGAACTTTAATAATTATAAATATTTATTTTATGCTGTAAGGAGGTACAGAATTTTATTTACGGCTTCAATTTTAATCCTAGCCAAACGATATCTAATTCGAAAATTTTAATTGGCAAAAGTGTAACCCGCTGAGGATTATATCCATAAACACGTATAATTTATGTTTACAAAAAGCAATAAAAATACCAAGAATGAAAAATTCGTATTCATTTTCAGTTAATCCTGCAGGTAATACGATGAAAAAGCAATGGATTGTTTGCTTTCAATCGCGTTGAGATTCAGGCAAACATTATAATCTGGTCTGGAAAAAACACTTTTTAAAAATAAAGCAGACATTAGAATTTCTTTTAATTATTATAGCTAGGGAAACCCCATCACCAGGATTAAAAGTTGGTTAAAATGATTATAACTGCGGCTAAAGTGGGCCAATAACTACAAAGGTTTCAATATTTAGAATGTAAATAATTAAATATAATAATATATAATAATTAAATTAAACGGTCGAATGGCGTAGTGGTTAGTGGCCCTGACTGCTATGCCGAAGGTTCGATTCCCGGCTGGGGCAGATATTTGTTTTAAGACAGATATTTGTACTCGGGTCTTGGCTGTTGATATTTATATTTAATATGTATCTATCTATGTATTTGTGTTTTTTTTTATTATTTTATGTAATGTAAAGCAGCGTGATTAGCTGAAATTGTCGTTCAGTAGGACTTAAGTTCATGCTTAGCTAGATTCACTCAAGTGAGAAACTGGGCCTGACTGTTTCAGCAATAGGTAAATAATCTAATTATAACAATAGAATCAACGTCTTAAATTCGCTATTGACTTGTAAAACAATCGTCGACATCAATTATCGAAAGATAAACAATAATACGGTGATTATTCGGATCTGGTAATTCGACAAACTGAGTAATAGCCTTGGGTCATCGTGTTGTATCGATCGGCTAGGTTCGCATGATTTTCGAGTTACATAGATACTTAGAGCTATATTAATATGATGCCGTCAAAAACAGAACTTGTAAAAAAGCCATGTCTCACACTTAACCGTAAATAGTTGTAGATCCAACGTTGTAACGTAACTAAACTTAACCTAACACTATCTTGTAGTGACCTTCAGACATGTCGGTCCTGATAAGTTACATATATTATTTTCACTCGTGTCTTTGGTGCCCAATAGCCCAACATTTTTGGACAAGACTCATGTCCTGTAGTAGATTGTTACGGGCTGTGCGCATGCGTACAACAGAATTTGATGATTCAAATGTTTTACTGCAAAGTATAAACTTTACTTTAAAGTATAATTATAAGGTTGCCTGTAAGAAATCGCTCTTAGCGATAAGGCCGCCTATTGTTCATTGTCTCTAGTTTATAAGTATTGTCTGTATATTTGTGGTGACCAATAAAGTTATATTGTATTGTATAATTACAATTATAATGCCATGAGAGCATTTGAAGAAGTCATGCTGACTCCGGGTTGCAGTGGCGTGCACTGTCACATTGCCTTTATGTTCATTCAACGGGTGCCCCCATTATAGCTAGGACCCTTTCATTTGCCCCACTCAGGAAATGAGAGTCGAACGTTGACCGAATCCAAATCGACCGTTAAAACTGCTGCGTTTGGTTTTGGACGCATTTGGTTGTTAGGAATGAGAAATATATACTGCCCGAGCAATGAAAAAGTTCCACTCACAAAATGCCGACAACAAACAACCTCAATTTTTCCAAATATATAATTTAAAAATGGAACAAAATATTACCGATTTTCGATGGTAATATCCTCATGCTCTTTTAAATGTACGTCAATGATTCAGAAGACGGCAATAAGCTAGTAAGTTTAGAAGTAGGTAATTTGGTGCGTTTCTCAGTGGAACCTTTTCATTGCCCGTGAGTGTATTTTTTTTAACTATTTTCATTACGACGACAGACTCTCTATAATGTTTTATAAAGATAAGCGTTCACCTCTAGTCTATCCTATGCAACAAACGCATCGCATTGAGTATTATTTGTGTAGAAATGCACACAAATGCGTCCAAATTATCGGCAATCCGACGCCGGTTTTTCACCTTGACATGTCACCGACGCTGCTTTCATGGTAACAAATTCTAGTCTAGCTCTAATGTTTGTCATCGACACGATAAGACGAAGAAGAATAGTATGGAAAATGTCATATATACTTACTCTTATCAAGGTTCAATCCATAGGTCATAGTTAGCTCAGGTCATGATCTTTTATGGTCTAACAGAGATTGTAATACGAGGTTTGAATTGAAGAAATCGTTTCAAGTTTTTTTTTAATAACGCTTTGAGTAAAACTTGAATTTAGAGGCAATCGCGTATGAAATTGGACTTATAGCCAGAGCTCATGCACAGATGAGGCAATTTAGCTTTTAGTATTATTTTAATACTTGTATTTGAAAAGTTTAAAGTCGTTGAACTTTGTAAACAATATTTAAGATATGAATAAAGCACTTTTTTCATTTTATTCAATTAAAAATCCATCATCATCAATGATAAAAATCTGTTCATCAGTTTCTTCCCATATATGAACCCCGGTTTCCTTCAGAGTTTAAAAATTGTTAATTTATCAATATACCACTAAAATTTAACGTAATAATAACAATAATTGTCAATAAACAATAAGTATTAATCCAGACTATTTAGTCCTATCACATTAGGCGGCCTCAACCTGGGCAGGTCACTTGATTACCAATATAATAGTTGATTATGGCCTGCATATCTGTCATGAGATTAGCAATTAGAAGGTAATGGATCGTTCACTTGACTCGAGCGCAGTGTCAATGCGATAATCAAACTCTGTTCTTGGTAATTATGTGATGTGCTCGATAGTTCGGTTGTGTGCCTGATTGTACAACCCTTAACATGGCTGCTAGTGAAGCGATAATGGTGAAATAATAATGGTGGTTAAAATTACGATAATACTCCAATCTAATTTTAAAAAATCATGATGGTATAATTATGCTTAGGATTGAAATAAATAAAGTGATTTGTAATTTTGGTACAAGTTAAACGGGTAAAGATCGGAGATTAAAATCTCCATGCATCCATTAAACATCTAAATTGAACTTGTACATATTATGTATATGTACAATTGTACTTGTTTCCTTCGCCCTAAGAGCACGTAAATCTAGTAACGTATTGTTATCTGTGACGTAGGTACTTAAATTCCTTCTTATGAGCTGCACTGGTCCACCGATTTAAAGTCCTTCAGCGTGCTATGGAAAGAGCTGTGCTTGGGGTTTCTCTGAAGGATCAACTATTTCTCAAACACGGTATTTCGTATAAGAATTTCATAAAAGAATTTAAAAGATCGCTCGATTACGTCAAAGCAAGTATTCTGCTACGTCGTAGCACGCGTAGCATAGTTACTACGTGCGTAGCGCATTGCTACGATTTCTATTTCGTAGCATACTATTAAAATATTGTGATAATAGGTGGGTTGTAAATGGTCGAAGCGATTGGTAATCTTTATAAATCACAGCTTTTTGTCCCCACCACAGAAGGATAAATACAGCAGTTCAAAGTATTAACATTTACTTACTTAATTAAAAGCATCCCAGACATACATACACAAAGCAATCAAGCAATTAACATGCTTTCACGGGCTTCAGCAAACAACTTTTTTAATTTTCGTTCCTAAATAAAACGTCGCTCAAACATCACTGCGGTTTTAATCGTGAATTTTAATTGGAGCATATGAAGTGACGTTTCAGTCTACGAAGGAAGAAGTCAAAAGATAGAGTATTACCGGACACATTGAAGAATGGAACATTTTATGGCCTTTTACAACAACTATGACGGTGTGTATTTTTTCTTTTTTGTAAATGACAATGGGCGTTTTGGGACCTATGTCCAATAAAGACGAGAAATACATCGTTTGATAGCTCTTTTCAAGTGAGCAAAAAAGTATTATGACAAATCCGTATAAGTTTTCCATTTTGAAATATATTCGTCGGATGGAAGTATTTTTCTATGGCATTGCACTCTCTTCTCTGATGACAGTTAGGGCGTATTACACGTAAACCAGTATTATTGAAATTGGAAAAATTACTTTGAACTGGTTTTATTTACTGAGATAATAAACAAATATAATATTATATGAAATATGATCACTTTGCTATAAAAATTAAAAATGTATGTGAAAAACTAACAAAAACAATTTTTTTTTTAAACTTTGTTTATTTAATATATATAAATCATTACATAATATTATACATAACCATGCGCTGAAACCAACAGATTTAAGTGCGACATGGTGAGATCGCTGAAGCACTCGACGGTAAGTACATAATAAATACAATAACAAAAAACAAAAATACCATACTACGAGTATACAATGTTCACTATCTTAATCTTATCTAAAATTACAGAAATAAAATATAAAAACTATCAAGGTACGATTATTCTTATTGGACAGTAAATCAAGACTAGCGATTCCGTTATTCATATTTTGCTAAAAAACACCTTTTTACCTGGTGCTGGTCCCAGCTTCCATATATTTGTGCCCATCATCATTTACTGTGTAAGCGAACGCAAAAGTCTAATAGAAACTAAATAACTGGTTCGTTAACATTTGTCGCAACAATACAAACATGTTAACCAATTTAGTAGTCGCCATATACATTTGGTTTACGGGTGTATTGATGTGACAAATGTAACTACATCAACTCCAAATAAGGAGTCAATGTGCTGTAAACGTACTTACATAAACACATGGTGGACCAATTTGGGCCAAGTCATTAACGATTCCATTGTTTAGTGGACCAATTGACAGTGCATACAGGGTGCTACAATTATCGTCACGAACGGCTCAAGTGCGAGCGTTTAGTGCGGTGACAGGTGCCGGCTGTCACTGCGAACTTTAGAGCGAGTGGCCACTGTTTCCATTGCATAGAAAGTGGTAACGTGTCGGTAACAAACAATAGCGCTTGATTAGAATTTGTCACCGTTCTTTGGTGACAGCAGGATTAGCCGGTCAGACCCCTTAGCATGAATTTTCATCGTGAACTTGAACTTGAAAATTTTATTTCTGCTACCGACAGCCAGGGGCGCTGTTCATGAAAATATTTCATGCAAAATTACTCGATGACTTCTACTTCACGTTCACGATGAAAATTCATGCTAAGGGGTCAGATCAAGGACCGATTACTACTACTACTTGGATGTAAATACCAGGTACTTGCGCACGACCGACTGGTCTATTGGTTACGCTCTTTTTCAGGGTTAAAGACATAGGTGACACTTTAAAAATTTCCGTTTTACGCATGAATAATATTGTTAAATCTGTAATTTTATTGACAACGACCACAGATAATATATATTTCTTGAGTACACACTTTGGTAAAATGGAACGTACTAGAGATGGGACACATCAAAGTCTTAGAATTTTTTACATTGTATTATAGTAAGTAGGTATATAGTATTTCTTACTTACTTTCTCATCAACAGCTTTAAAACAAACTATATGATTATGATGTTTTTAATCAGAGTGCATATCTCTCTCATGCTGCCTCTCAGAATAATTAAAATTTTAATATATTTTATTAGTAATCTACCTTAATGTAGTTCATCGATATCCTTCGTATAATTTGAGTAAAGTTTAATTTATGGTTTTTATTATCTTATTGTTGTTGGAAAATTTCGCTCTGTTTTTTGTCATTTTGTTTGTTATTTTTGTCAAAATGCCGAGAAAGGCTGTTTTAAACTCGAAATGTCGTGAGTTTGTAATTCATTTGAGTTTGGTTGATAGAACAAAAAGAATTATATTACAGGACTGTGACTATTTGGCTCGGATAGACTGTTTGCAAGATGAACTGATCATCAATGTCGGTGTTGAATCTGACACATACAAATTGACCCGTACAAATATCGATAGGTACAAGTCGATAGTATTTTCCTCTCACAAACTGCCAAGGACATCTCTAAAACTGCCAAACTCAAAACGTCATGAAAACGTCCCCCATATCATTGGTTCTGAAAAATGGTGTAGTGACTGCCCGACAGAAATAACAACGAAAAGAGAGTGACATGCTGTCGAATAGCCTATGACTATTCTTTCCTTCGAAGATTACGTTGTAGTACCAAACAATGGAAACATACCCAAAATCAATATAGCGTGACTGTGAAAACTGCCTCGAGCCGAATGTAGCCCCAACCCAACTAAAGTCCAATTTAACTGCTGAACTCTAATTATAAGCAGTGTTTAGAGATAGCTTTATTAACTACGAATTGGTATTCCGTTTGTAAATGTATTTAAGTATTCTTTATAATTAAAAAGCGGCATATTTTGAGATAAATTTGCCCATATTATTCTAGTGACAAATATTAGAGCCTAGCGTCTACTCGCCACTAGCGTTGTCACCGTGATGAAAGTTTCAACGTCACAATAGTCAGACGTATTCAAGTTATAGTTGAAACGTCACTCGGGAAGGCTCCTATGTTATATTATAGGTCTGTTTGTATCCAAAAACAACGATTCAAACCGATTTTTTCCCGCCACGGAAGAAAAACAAACTTCTACCCACATATAATTTTCACAACAACATTAACCGACAATTTTCAATTTTCGAAATGGAACAAAGTAACCGAAACACGCTTACAATCCGTGACGCCCAAACATTTTAACATCCCATAAACAAATTAAATATTAATCCTATTAAAAGTTGACCCATGTTACTTCGGTTTCAAGCATTGTAGAGGACCAACCAGTCTCGCATGACCTCTGGTATCAGTGTCACTTGTACTCCGCAGTGTGGGAAGGTATTATGGCGGAGGTCTTTGTGGATTGGTGGTATTCTGATGTGCGAGCCGGGCAAACAATTAGTGGAAGAACAGTTAAACATCGTTTTGGACTCTAACATTTCAATGGATTGCGGACCATTTACCGAATAAGATCCGGATACAGGAATAGGAAGGTCTGTGGATAGTGATTAGTTTGCGACACGAGGGTCCATGTTGAATGGTCTTTGTATTCGGTGGTTATGTCAATATTATGTTGATTAATTTTGATTTGAAGGGATTTCTTGATGAGCTATATTATGAGGATTGAGGCCAACACACTACTACTACTCTAGCGAAAAAAATCTTTGTACTTTTTGCTTGTATGACCGGTTTTTTTTCAGTTAGTTGAGTACTTACAATGAGTATACCCGAGTCTGCGTTGTTTTACGAGTAGTTGAGTAAAATGCTGAACGACATTTGTGTGTACAAGATATAGGTAGGTATACATATATTATAATTATATGAGTTCTGTACACATATTTTTAATAGCTAAGTACACTCATACAACTTATTTTAAAAGCTTTAATGACAATACATGATTCTTGATAAGTATCACCTATGTAAGTAAGTAAGTATAAGTGAGTTACTATTATGATAAGGTAATCTTAATAATGTTTATATAATTTAACTAAAAACACAATACTATTCAGAGCATTTCCAACCACCGCCCACTGAAAATATATAATTTTAGAATTGTTGGGGTAAATTCAACGTAATTATATGAAACTTACTTCGTTCGACCAGTTTTACTTAGGGCGTTTTCAATAATCGATAAAAATACAGTATTTTAGATATTTTTAACTATGTTTTTTTCGCCTCCACTTGGAGGACCATTTTTTTTGCTCTGGTTAGTGTATAATTGTATATGTATACAATGTATATACCTACATAGTGACCTGTAGAGATATTGAGAAAATCCACCAAAGTATTTTTTTTGGTTCTACCTTTTTTGGCATAAGATTTTTTTGCCTAATCTCGTATTGCATAGTAACGTTTGGTCAAAGTCTCGTTACGCCGAAAATCGTATGGCATAAATCTCGTTTAGTAAAAAGTTATTTCGCATAACATTGTTTAGCCTAATAATGGTATGGCCAAATCTTGAATAGCCTAATAATGCTATGGCATAGTTTTATACAAAGTAATAATATTCGTCTGGGTTTAACTTTGACGGAGCGTCTCCCTACATAGCGCAAACTGGTGCTTTGTATTGTTTCCGCTGTTTGGAAAACGCTCCGCTCCGCTTCGCTGCGCTCCGCTTTGGTTTTGATGAACATGTGCACCTAACACGCTCCTCCTCGCTTTGCTCGTCGTCGCACCTATTTTTAGGTTTCGATCTCATGGGGTTTGTAATAATTATATTGGTCGTTAACTTTCGTTTTTTTGATCATACAATATCGTGATTTTCGGGATGTAGGAGAAAAATACCACAATTTGTACATTTACTACAAACTTAATATATTATTTATTAAGATAACATTAGGAGAAACAAGATTATACATAGGTATAGACGAACATAAATTTGAGCAAACGAAACTTAGGTGTTTAAAAATTGTGCCTAAAGAGTTTTAGACGAAACGAGCCTTATGCCACATAAGTCTTGGCAAAGTGATGGTTCGGCCAAAAAAGTTTAGACCATACGAGTTATGCGAAATGAGTTTTGGTCAATAAAGATTATGCCAGATGAGCGGAACCCATTTTTTTTAAGTCTATGAGAAAATAGAGTAGGTAAGACAGACAGAACATAAAATATATTAGCTATGATGAAGCAAGCAGGACAACTATACAATACGGATTAAAACTTTCTCAAGTTAAGTGTGATGTTATTGCTAAGTCAATTTCCTTCAGTTCATAAACTTCCTAAGTGATTTGGGCAGTTAGCTTGCTTAGCTGTTTCTATTATAACAAAGTTTGTTTCATACCACCACTTAAAATATTATATTTTACATAGAAGCATTTTAAATATTGTCGCATCATGATAAAGTTAAATAACTAGATTTTTGTCGATGTCGGATCTTTACAAGTTACGTTAGATTTGACAAGGGAGCTGCTTAGGGATTTTTATTTGCTAATGTTTGTTGGTGGTAAGCCTTATGGTCTTCGCACATTATAAAAACTCCACGCCAACGCGGCAGCAACTCTACTCACACTCCTTTAGTTTTTCTAGACATTTAGTGTACGATGCGTAGGCCACTCGTTGTACACTACTTTATAATCAGTTTTTGAAATTAAACCTTGAACATATGGCTTAAATATCAATGTCTAGCATAGAGTCGAGTCGCCGTTGAGTTGTTATAATGTGCGAAGACCTTTAAAGTGGCATTGACATGCCAAGAAGAAGGATTTTTCTTTCGAGTCTTTGTCGTGCCCGAAGCATGGCAATAGGGCATCATTGGACTTCAACCAGAACATTGGCGAACAAATTGGTGCAGCCATCGAGGTACCAATAGAAGTATGTGTGTGTAAGAATGAATGTGTGTGATGAATTTAGATGAGAAATGTGAGTCATGAGAGCTATTTAACATAAAGTTCAGCAACGTTTCTACTGAAACCCGCAGTGAACTACCAAGAAACGAAGAATAGACAGATATTTAAGCAAACACAATAAGATTCAATGTCTAGTGCTTTCCACTTTTTGGTTCCGTGAAAGACATAATTCTACGGTGAATTATTTTGAATTTAAATTAGCTACGTGTTATTGTTCTGAAATTCGCGTACTGAATTTCCTTAATATAGAAGACTAGGTTGAAGAGTGGGGAACTGGGCCGAATGAAGACTTGAAAGTCTTGCTTTTGTTATTTGTAACTTATATAAGTACACACAGCACCTCCAAATGGTTGGCAGGGCACACAAACGTAGTGTATGTGTGCACACTAACGTGGTCTATGTGTGCAATAAAGCAGAAATCGGTAAATACACCAGTAACAAACCACACACACACACACAACAGCACAAACGAGTTTGCGCGTAGGCAAACGCCCTTACACCAGCTGTGACATAAAAATATCAACCGGTCGAGTAAGTCAAATAGTTATAAAATTGACTTGAAGCAAAATTTCACAACTTGTAGCTATACTCTTCGTAGCTCATTGGTAGTATGTTAGACTTATGAAACATAGGTCGTGAGTTCGAGTCCACTGATGGGTATTTTTATTTTACTTTATTTAAATTTAGCGTTAATTTAAACGCTGTTGAGTATAAAATAAATTTATTTGAAATTGACAAATGACTACAAGCTGCATAGCTGTCGACTATTTCTCTTCGCTAAAAATATATGATTCGTTCTTCATTTGAGAAGTAAAACCATTCTACCCTCATACAATATGAATAAACGAAATTAGTTTTTAGTTTTAGTGACAATTCACCTCTGCGTCTGCATAGTGATTCACTTTGTGATTTGTCAATTTATAATTAATTTATCTTCGCAGTCACTATGGAAAGTCATTTGACCATGTTCAAAAAGGCGGAGATAATTGTATTCTATGAACAAAATATTACAATTAGTGAAATCGCAAGACGTTTAACGGTAAGTAACATAGAATTGTAAATATTTTATTTGACTGTTAGAATATTTGTATTTGTATAAGCTAAGTATTTGTTTTTTTTGTTTACAGAGGAGAACTGTTCAATTATGGGTTCACCGATACGCAGATTCGGGACAGTAGTCGTCTATACGGATGCATCACCACGCCATCGAGAAATCGTAGCTGCACATAGCGCTGATCCGTTCTGCAGCACCCGTTCTACGGCCACAACACATAATCTATCCCTACAAACCGTACGGGTTCACTTGCGTGCTGCAGGGTTGTGGTGTCGGAGGCCGACGAAGAAAATTGCTCTAACCGATCAGCATCGTCGAAACAGAGTGCGTTTTGCGACTGACCTTTTTTAAACTTTGATTGGTGCAACAATGTGGTGATATTTAGTGATGAAAAGTCCTTTAAGTCAGACAAGGATGGATGGTAAGATATTATGGCGAAAAAGTGGTGAAAATTATAGTTATTGGGGTTAGCTCAGTAATTTTTAGTTTTCCATTTGTATAAGATTTTAGTTATTTTGTTAAATACTTATTATTATTTACAATTATGGGTAAGCCAATGTGTTAATGATGTTATTGTTACTGAGGTTGGAATAAGTTATCTTATTTCTAGCTAATTAACATGTTGATTCATATAACTAATGACTTGCCTATTTACTTTAGTAAAACAGCCAGTCCATCCTTTTCTGATGTTTATTATGATTTAAAACTGCAAATTGAAAATTTTCCTTATTAATATAAACTACAACTATGTTTTAAAACGAAAAACAACAAAAACGTAACATCCTTAATGTTTATGTTACGGCAAGAATAAATTTTGTAATTTTAACACTTAATAACTTGTTTCATTTACTTTCTGTGTTGCTTTTATTCGTATATACTACAATACTATTATTAGCCATATTAAAAAATAAACTAAATCTATAAAAAAAAACAAAAAAGGAATTTTGCAAGTTCACAGGGATTTGAACCACCAAACCGATTATTGTAAGTCTACTATCATACCAACTGAGCCATTCAATCTATTACAATGCATTGCAAAATTTTGCTTCATATCATAAAAACAATGAATCATTGTCACTGGCACAACTACATGCTTACAATATCCGTGTGTGGGTTGCCCAGAACTAAATAATTACGTCGACGTCGCTGACACACACATACACTACCTACGTTAGTGTGCCCTGCCAACCATTTAACGTTGCCGTGTGTACTATTGTATTTTGTGATTTATCATGCATTTCTGTCCGTATGCCACATCCGTTTTTAAATCGACAAGAGTATTGTTGAATTCTGGCATATTTATTTCTTTTGTACCGTCATAAAGACACACAGCCTTTAATGTATGATATTTTTTATTCGACTCCTACTTGGTCATTTTATGTATTTCAGCTGTCTGAAAAAGCTACCGTAGGTACTCAAAAATTTTCATTCAACACTACTATCTAAATTACTTTTTACTGTTTGATATGTGAAATTAAGCAAACAATGATTGTTGATACACATAATAGAAGCAGCAGGAATAGTTGCGTGACCAATATTTCTGTAATTACAGCGTCGGTATCGTTATTATTCAAGTTTCCACAGTCTACGATATAAGATAACTATGACCGATAACACACACACACACACACACACGCACTCACGCCTTGTAATAATGTACTCCCTTGCGGGGTAGGCAGAGGTGCATTGCTGCACCCACTTTTCGCCACAGTGTTATGTTAGTCCCAATGTAATAGGGGGCGGGCCTATTGCCATTTTATGACCGATAACCTCTTCATGATTTTAATAAGCAGTAGCGTTTCGTGGTGTATTCGTCAAATCCTGCTACAATGTGTCCATTTTAAGAAAGTTATAATTATCCTCTACAGTACCTAGACCACAAAAATATTTTATGTACTTAGATACCTAGGTCCCGATCGCGATTTAAACTGTCGTAAGACCTTCTAAGTAACAACTCTACATTTACTACTATTCTCGCCGTTTACAAATCGACTATCTGCAGTTTTATCTGTTCCTTGAGCTATAGATTCCCTTTGTAAGAGCAGAATATATTTAAAAGTTCTCAATCGTGTCTAATCGACTCAAGTTTCGATAGCGAGTTAGTTTCCGAATCTAAGTTCACCCATTTGAGGTCACGGTCTCGAGCATATGCCTTACTGAGTAAAAATACCTCGGATTCTGTGTTTAAATCTGACATAGTTCCAGGTGGTGGTTTTATGTCGCTGATTTCTAGAACTTTGTCCAAGTTGGGTGGGTGCAGCTAGTTCTGCCGGGCCACCTACAAAGTTGCAGTCGTTATTGTAGTTGTTAATGGGGCTGACTGTACATGTACAATGCGGAGCGAGTCATTCGGCGAATTCTACAGGAATAAAAGTTGAATCATTTTGTTCATTTGCTTTTTAGCTACGTTGCCTGCTTTAATATGCGAAGTTTCATCACGTTTTCCCGTTTCGGCTTTCGTGTTAATTAATTTGAGCCGGTGATACGTCGTAACATCTCCATTGGTAGATAAAAACGTTAATGTTTAATTTGAACTGACAGCAAACTGCATAATTATGTTTATAGGTTACGATCCCATTTTGTATGTTTGGTTACAGCAAATGCCGTAAGAATTAAAATTTTATTTTGAGCCTTTTTTATATCGCTATAGCAAATTGAGTTTTTCATAATCAGGGCGACCCAACAGTGGCTCTATAGAGAAAGCAGTTGAGAGTGTTGTGGCTTTGATTTGAAAAGGCATACGTCCATAAGGTATACCTACTGATAAAAACATTGTTTCATTTGAACCATTACATAACTTTAATTTATTTATTTTAACTCTCTGTTTTTTAATGTTCTTAAAACTTTCCTCAGGAGTTTTAAAGGAATACTTTTTTCAATTCCTGATAAAAACAAATTAGGATCGACACAATTTTCCTAAAAATCGTGTTTTTAAACAAAGAACAAAATTCGTGGAACTCTAATTAGTGTTGTTTTCAAGTAATTACGTTAACTTCGTTTATTCGATAATTATGTCATGTTTAAGTAGAAAATCCTTTTGTACCTATATTTCCATTAGGAAAAAAATTATGGTTAAATTTACTTACTGTTAAGATACTTATCAATAATGATATTTTCTTTTTAAAAAGAGAGTGCAGTATTTTATACGTTTAGAAAGATACTCATTGAACTGTTATTATATTTTAGCGACACTATCAAACTAAAAAGCCATAACTTACCATAATTCCGTAGACTCAAAATTAGTATTAACTATAAAATCGCCATAAAACGTTTTCGCCTCCCAATTGTGTGTCAGCCCCATCTAATACGCACCTTAATCCCTTGGATTAGGTTACCAATTAGATTGCCCCGGTGGTTTTAGTAGTAACTTCTTCAGGGCAGCAATTACATGTTGTTTATGGCCTAGTTACTCGAATTACGGCAAACGCATTAGGTTTGACGGGAGAGCACAGTATACAGGATGTTTAAATTCCACAGCAGGCATCAATATTTGTATGGCAGATAGAAAAAACTAAGTCATTTCCGACGGTGAGTTTGCGTGAAAAGTTGTTCAGTTTGACCAATAGTTCATGTGGTAAACATTTAAGGAAGCATATTTTAACACCCTGTATATAGAATGGCACGAAGCGGAACTGTGAGTCGTAAAGCAAAGTGGAAAGGATCCTTTGTGTTAAACACGGCACTAAAAGTTTTTTGGTACAATCAGTTATGTGTTTTTGACTTGTGATTGTTTGCAATGCTCTCGGGGTTACTAACATAACCAACCGTTCGAATATTTATATACTGTAGGTCACTCTCTAGATCGACCAACTAATGAACAAAATAAACAATAATACAACTAGATAGAGCAATTACTCTATCTCGTTGTATCAACCTTGCCGATTGCGTGACAATTCTCGTTCGTTCGTTTGTTGATTTGAAAAGTGACCTACCTGTATTCTCTACCTTTGCCTACCATAGTAGTAGCTAGTTATAAAAATACTAATTTAAGACGCAAAAAAATATCTAAAAGGTGGAAAGCATTACTTTAATGTAAGAGATAGGTCATCTAAATTGTAATTTTTGTAGATACATTGAATCAACCTTCCGTGTATTATAAAAAAAACACGAACAATCATCGTAATATACCTATATATATATATATTATTCATTTTAATATCTACAATACCACAGTCAAATAAATTCGGTAACCACCCTCAGAACCTACCTCATCCACGCCTTCATCACTTCCTGTCAACAACAAGTTTTCTAATTAAAGCCCCCGCGTTAATCTCAATTGTTTCCGCCATGCTTTATTATTCATGACGACATCAAACATGTATTGTGTATTTGGGGCACCCTGTGATAGGTTTCACAAGTCCGGTGCTGTTTTTTTTGTAATACACCCTGTATTTGTGGGTCTAAAAAAATATATTGGAAACTAGCTGTTCCCGCGCGCTTCGCTTCGCCTTAAAAAGTTTTCCCGTGGGAATTCCGGGATTAAAAGTAGCCTATGTTCTTTCCCAGGGTCTAAACCGTATGTATACCAAATTTCATTCAAATCCGTTCAGTAGTTTTGGCGTGAAAGAGTAACAGACAGACAGACACAGTTACTTTCGCATTTATAATATTATAGTTAGGATTGTACCTACAGAGGTATAAAGTTTCACGCACTATCTGTTTAAATAATATTTTAACAAAAAATAAAATCATAATAATTTATGTTTGTATTTTCTGTTTTTAACGTTTGAATCTAATTCGCTTGTAAATTTTTGGTAAATAGGTATTTTTTTTTAAATAACTTACGTGTGAACTTATATAAACAATTTCATAAAGCGATTTTTCATACACAGATATCGAAAGTTCATACAAACGTATCTATAATCAAACTTAAATATAGAATTTCGCCTCTATTGTTCCTGATTCATACATTGTTTAGTATGAGTATTAAGGAGACGTCCTTGCTGTGTATGTATGATAGACTGAAAAATTTTGGACATATTATAGGCACAACAAGCCCATTTTTCTACGTCTACTTAACACTCGCACTTTGGAGTGTGTGAATCGAGCTTTACACATGTAGCTTCGGAACACCACGACGTCAAATAATATGTAGTAGGTGCCCTATAAATAATGAATGTGGTTGTTTTTAAATCGACCCCAAAAGCAGTGGATTCCGTCAGATGAATCCGGTCCGAACCGGCCCGGGCGCCCCAATCCGGTTTAATCCGTGTCCGGCAAATGGGCAACTTTGCTTTTGTGAATATTTAAAATAGTTTACGAAATGATTAATTGCCATTTTATGAATGGACCGCTTTCAGCTGATTGGAGGCTGACGATATACCGCGGGTTGCTCTAGCTTCACGAAATTCGAAGTTTCAAAGCTCTGTTGCACTATTAACGACTCTCTCTCGTTGTATTCACACGTACACTTGTCCAAAATTAATAATGCACATGCAGATCTTCACACCCGAATCATTAAATCGTAAGAGCCTTAAAAACAACACTTGCATTTTGCACCTTGTTCGAAAGAAATAGGAGTCAATATCATGTGTCACATAATCGAAAACAACCAATCTGTCAAAGATTTCTATGCGCATTATCAATTTTGGAGCACTGTACCGATTGCACAGCTCTCGGGAACTTTGTGCAAGAGTAACCTTGGTATAATCTGTGATCCTGGTACAGGTCGGTCCAAACAACTTGATAGTTCTGAAGTTGGCAGCGATTACATTTTTGTACCTTTTCAAACTTACAAACCATTTATTTATTCTTTCAAAGATTGACAGTTGATTAGTTTGTCAAAGCACAAAAGTATAATCGCTGCCAATTTCAGAACTATCAAGTTGTTTGAATCGAACTGTACTAGGTATGTATGTATGTAGTTTGTAGGCACCAGGTACATTCGGCTGTGCCATTTCAAAACCTAGTAAGCGCCAACTTTAAAAAAAAAACGGGTCTTTGATTTATACATTATTTTAGGCGCACAAAACTGCATTGTCAGAATATCAAATAACCGCTTAGAAACGAAAATAAAAATTCTAAAACCTAGTAACTCCACCCTGCGATATCAAAAATGCCACGAAAACCATTTTAAAACATAGTAAGAGCCACCAACTAAGTCATTTTCACTTACTATGTTTCAAAATGGTCAATGGCTCATACTAGGTTTTGAAATGGTCAGCAAAGGTCAATTTTCGCCCGTTAATTTTAGTAAGTCACAAATGGCATACATTATTACTAACACTTTTTTCGAAAAAAATATCATATATTTCAGAACCTGTATCTTTGAACCAATGAGACCTAGAGAAATGAATTAAAAGTAGAACATAAGGAAATTTTATATTTTATAAAAGCCACAGAGACCTTTCTCGTCAGAAACTTTCTACTAGCCCTATTTTGCATAAACCAAAAAAAAAAACTCAAACATAGTAAACTAATTTTAGCTCAAAATTTTGGAAATATTGTCTAATTTAATATATATTATAAGCCATAAGTAATGTTCATGTCAGACATGCCTTCTTAATATGGCGATTTAGTTAATTTAGATAAAACAAAAAAACAAGCTGGTATTTCAGCTATTACTTATAGTGCGGTCGTGTAAAAGTGCTGCAAATTTTGATTTATATTATGTGAAGGATCCCAAACATATAAAAAATGAAAAAAACATGCAAATTATTACGTAATTATTGCAATTTCAATATACTTAACTTGTCTTAAATTACACAATAATGGCTCTTACTAGGTTATGAAATGGTCAGTGAGGGCGGTTTTAGGGTGAGAAAACCATTTAAAACCTTGTTAGTGTTTTCTGTTGTGCATTACAGCAACAATATTAGTCATATATAAATGAAATAGTATTGGATGTAAAGCCTTGGTTCTGTCGCTTCTTTTAAGCTTACATTCGTTGAAATATGTATCATATTTTTACCAGGGCATAGAAAATGAAGAGACACAAACGTGTTTTGGCTCTCCTGAAAATTTTGTCTCTTGGCTGTTACTGTGTTTTGAAATGGCACAGCCGCATTGTCTGTAGTAATCTGTATTTCTACATGCGGCGAGTAATTATGTGGTGAGTATGGACTGCCTTTGTGGCTTAGTAATTATCGTACAGAATGCCGTCTATGCGTTTATGAATCTAGACCAAATCTAGACGGAATACTAGGATATAGAGTATAGACGATAAGACTAGAGGTATTAACGATTCTTTGATTCATAAAAATACTTTTATAAGTAATTATTAATTATAGAAGCTTACTCATTGGTTTATACACTCACGAGCAATGAAATAGTTCTCCTAAGAAAATGTCGACACGAAATTATCCTAGTTGTTTTAAACATAATTTGGAATTTGATACGTTTTTAATCGGTTATACTCTGGTGAGCTGTTAAATCTCCTTCAATATTGCCGACGGCGCCATTTTCTTTTCATTTCATTTTTTGGTGCTATTGTCACTGGAACTCTTTCATTGCTCGTGATTGTATTATGCGAATATTACAAAATACAAAATAAACCGAAAATGTAGTATGAATTTGTAATACACAATAATCAACTTTGTATTAATTTGTTAACAGCAAACAGTTATATTTATAGCGCAACAAAATGTTATAGCTTTGTATATTATTGTAAATACTATGAATATTGTATTAAAATCATTAGTTGCAACTAGCAACCATTAGTGGAAATTAATTACCAAATGAATTCCTATTTCATATGGCGAAAACTGTGTAATATAATGTTTATGTGTATGTAAAACTACGTGTGCTAGGTAAATAATTTAGAACAAATGCCAGCCAAGGGCAATATGTTGGAATATAATATCTAAACATTTTTTGTTAACATAATACCTACAATAAAAGTAAACCATTGGACTCAACGCCCATCATACTAAACTCGCGAGCTATGAAAAAGTTCAATTTATAAATCGCCGACACCCAATGGCCCCAATTTTATTTTTAATTTACCTAATTAAAATTTTAAAACCTTATTTATGTTTTTTAGTAAACAATATTCTGATGCGTTGTTAAATGATATTGCAGACGGCATCATTAAGCCAACCTTTTCCGTTTAGGAGTAAGTTGATGCTATGTCACTGGAACTTTACATTGCTCTTCAGTGTATTGGGAAGTAGCTACAGCTACTCAAACACCTAAAGGAATTCACCGAAGTCATGTCCCGAGTCCGTGCCTAAAAGGCGTTCGGGCCGCAATTTTCAGGAATTACATAACATTTCCCGCGCGCCTATTACTATGCGACTCGGCCCATTGTAACTTTTGCCTCACAATAAAACGGTACGTGCCCGCACATTTAAATGCAGCGCTCGGCGCCCCCCAAATCAATTTGAGGGGGAGGCGTGATTCGTTTCTTGCTTTTTTACTTCTCACAATGTTTTCGGAGCAAACATTCGGATTTTTGAGCCGGCAAATCCATGTTTTGTCTATTTTGGAAATTTGGGTTTTGGTTGTTGTTATAGTCAGGTATGGTATACTTGAATGAAAAGATAAAGATAAAAGATAAAATACTTTTTGTTGCATTGCACACAAACAGAAACAGTTTCACAACATAGAAAAGAAAATAAATATGTAGTAAAATACGGACCGGTATGTTTAATCATAATCTTAGATCATGCAGTTTTTTCGTACCGAGTCCATATAAGTTGTTATAATTATGTATTCCAATGTTGAAAAATTCATAGGGCAAACCTCTTCATGTCCTCTCCCGTGGTACCTCTTCATGTCTTATACCTGTAGTGGATGAAGGTAGTTACCATCTGTTTTCACGATGATGCTCTGATTAAAGTCAAGAAATCCAATATACTAAAGCCTTTAATGAATCGTTAATAGTGCCCAATAAAGTGACTCGCCATTTTCATGAACCTAATATATCTTTATGACAGTCATATAACCCTTAATATTCTAGCGGAAATATGATTATCCGCCTGCACAAACACTCGGTTATTAAGCTACAGGACAGGTTTAATTTTATCTGTTTGCGTAGAGGCGTCTTTATTAAACGATGTTATTAAAAACAATCAAATTAGAGTCGCTGGAATTCGCCCAGAATTTAATCCTATATATCCTTTGCTTAATAAATAAGCTAACGTAATTCTTTTCAGCAAAACGCCTCGTAATGAGATTAGCCTTCACCGAGACGAGAGAGCGTAATATTTTAGACTCCTTGTAAAATACAAAAATATCACGAGAGGGTGCAAAGAATAACTTGAATTAATCTGACGATCGCAATTATGAGGCGGGTAAAGAAAACCCAACCGCCAATTAATGGAGGAAGAAAAATACATTAGTAGATGTTAATCCGTCGTGTTTGCCAGCTCTCAGGGGAGATATAAAAGGCTGTCATCACAATTGCTAATAAAATTAATGATACCTGTCAGAGTTGCGTCGAGAGCTCTCGTAGACGCAGAACCTCACAAAAGCAGCGAGGCTGCTAAAACGCCCATCACTCACTTCCACCAACAATGGGGCAATAAAATGTACAAGAAATAAAGGGGAACAGGCTACTCCCACCTAAATGTTTGTACATGGATAAGATTTATGTTGTACTATCTACACAGTTGTCATAAATAATGCCTATAATATTTTCGTTGCAAACGTTTTTGTTAAAGTATGTTCTTACACAAATTACAGAATATCGTTGGACAGGTGGAAATAGGGGTGCTCATAAATTTTTGTATGTGCCTCGTTTATTAATTTATAAAGGAATGAATTGGTACAGCGTTCTGTTCTTACTTAATCGCATCTTGGAAGTTACTCTCTTTCGGCTACTACACATACCTTTTTTAGTATAGGTATACATTTATAAAACCTTTCTTTTCAGTTAGGGTTTAAAAAGTAAGTATCTACCTACAATTCTGGTATTTGACGAAGCGAAAAATCCACCAAGTTGCTGCTTTAAATTCAAAGCGGCTGCGACCCCTCGCTTCGGAGGTAAATTAAATACAAGATTCGAGAGGATCACTGATCATGTACAACTCGCTCAGTACACTCACTTTCAGCTTAAGGTCTCTTGATATATAGTATACAACTGTACATGGTGCTGCAAAAGTAGCAAGTGTAGTAAGCGGAAAGCGAGAGACTCAGTGACTCAGGAGATGACCCCGTAAGCCACCCATACCTTCCAATTTTTGCGGCCTTATTATTTTACCTACAGAATCCAGTATAAAGTTGTAATTTTATAAAAGCTCAAAGTCGAGTATTTAACGATACTTGTGTAGGTTCTTAATTCCACCTTTATCTACCCATCACTAGTATTACTAACATAAACAAAAGATCCCGGCGAATTGAGAACCTCCTCTTTTTTTCGAAGTCAGTTAAAAATACTTCTAGAGTGGCGACGACATAGCTGTGGGGGTACCACCACCGAACATTATAAATTAACAATCCTTCGGAAGCGTCGCTCACTTGTCAAATCTGACGTAACTTTTATGTTAATTGCTAATGTGTCGGTGGTGGTAGGGTAGCTGTTAAAGCAATGTAGATATCATACTGTCGTCGTTATACATGTATCGGCACAATGAGATGCAAATATAGTTGCAGTGTTGCGGTTGCAAATAAAGAGTGTAACTTTATGAATTTTGGCAAAGAAAAGAAAGCTTACGAATGAAACTGTGGGTTTGCTTATTATAATACTGAGGTTGTGGGGAATTTGTTTCGGACTTTATCTATTCAGATTAAGGCTGTTACTACCTACCTGGGCTACATATATAGCGCCAAATATATAATAAATATCTATTTTTTCATTTTTTTTAGAAATTCAACACCTAGTAAGCTATGGAGTTTAAAACTTAATTTATAAAATGCCACAACCGTATTGTTTATTTGCACTTTCAGATTCTAGGTTCTAAATGTAACCTTACTGACATTATATGCGTAAATTCAAAGACATGAAGAAATTTTAATAAATAAGTATTATTTAATATCTGCCTTAGCTAAGAAGTCTAATTTAATATTATGAAAAAAAAGTCACACTAAAAACTCAACTACATTAATTAATCGCACTCAAAAGCTCAAAACCCAACTCATTCAATTAAAATGTAGCTTAAAAATATAACAAACTGCAAGAAAAACGATGTATTCTGAGAATTTTTACTGGACTTGACTTGGTATCTCACGACTAGAAGTGGAGCTAAACTGGACTAAATTTTATTTTATGTAAACCATTTATAAAAATGAAGCCTGGATTTTCAACGCAGGTACCTGCTTGCTGCCTCTCTGAAAATGTCCAAAAGTTGCTGAAAAATGAATATAAAATTCACGAAAGGAAAGTATAAATTACAAGTTATAACCATAACAAAAGCAATACTAAGTCCTTTTTAAACGTTGACATAAGAAAGTGATATTATAAATTTCACAAGTGAAACTGGTTGTCTGTCCTATGTGATCGAAAAACACTTGGGGTCCGTATATACAAGAGTGACTGTGTTTCTTCAAAATCAATTCTGTTCTTCAATGTACAATAGTTATGTCTAATACCTAAAATGAAGGAAAGATAATTGATAAGATCAAGAACCAAACGGATTTTGATAATATATGTATGCAGAAACGGCGTCGGCAATGCCGATGAAGTGGGCGTACTTGTGTGTATATTTCTATACAAAGAATATCGAATGCGATGCGTCCGTTGCGTACGATGCCGAACGGACTTACTTACGCCTAAGTGTGTCACCGACTTATAAATTCAGAGAACAAGTATTGTAAAGCACATGTTTACTGACAACGTATAAACATGCCATTGTGAGTACTTCGCCAACTTCTGTCAAGTCAACAATATGTAACAGAATAATAAACCGCCCTTTGTTATCAACTTTTCTATAGAAGCCGAAAACTTCCCAGTTCTGTTTGAAATCGTTGGATTCGAGCTAAGAACTTAAGTGAGTAAATAATTTAGAAACAAACCGAAAGTTGTACTTCAGTTATGAGTAACTCGAGTGTGAATAAGTCGCAAATTGCTTACACTGATTTAGTATCGTTCTGAATACGATATTTTAACAACAAAAAAAAAATATATGAAAATCAATCAAAATCAAAGTATTTTAAAGTATTAACGTAATCAGTAAGTATACTTAATTGATTTAAATTATTCATAAGTACCTACATCTTATATTTAATTAAGATTTTTGTTTATCAGCTGTTGTTTAAGTTGTAGGGTTTTGTAGGTAAACTTGATGGCAATAGAATATTCGATTTCACATTTTTACTAGTAAAGTCTACCTGTTTATATAGATTCTGATATCTGAATTGATTCTGATAGATCATAAGTTATTCTTATAGGTAGTTATGCAACAATTAGACTTTAATAGAGCACGAAAATAGAATAGAATACTATTGGAAAATCCAATTGATCTCGAAATAGTTAATACCATCGCAAGTCCAATGCCACAGCTGGTATAAAAATAAAAAGTTTGAAGCTTATTAACTCAAAAACGAGGCTGAGCCGGCCAGCTTCTTCGAAGTACTTACGTGGAAGTTTACAACAAAACTCAATATCAATGAAACGTCTCAAAAGAAAACTGTGGAAGAGAATTTTCTTCGGAAAAATAAATCATCTTATAGATAGAAAAGTTCCCGTCCTAGGGTGGCCAGTAACTTTTGTCATGTTCAAATTAATTCTGAATTCTTTCTACCTTTGAAGTTTTAAAGCGTGGATTACTAAATTAAATTTTTAGCCGGCTTTCTGATGCGTTTGTGATTGTATAATTTAGTTGATTTGCTCTGAAATGTCTTGGTTTTCGTTTGACGTATTTCATAGAATTTTCTTATTCGTTCTCTCTATTCTTTATATTTCGTCCGGACGGTTGGACAGCTTTCTATGCTCGTGTCTCCACTATTTATGTACCTACCATTGTACGTTGTATAATTAAAAACAACCGTAAATGAAAAGTGAACACAATGTATGGCCGATGATTTTGGAGAACACTGACTAATTATATTAGATTTGAACCTGGTTGATAAATTATAAAATAGCAATATGCCACAATTAGTATAATAATACGTAGCTACTTACAATTGATGAGCATAGCAAGTATCTATTCAGCAGGGAATTTCTTTCTTCCGATTTAAATTATTTTATTTCTTATTTTTTTTTACTAGATATAAATAAATAATAATAAATTAGTATCTATCTATCTATGTATTTGTGTAGATATATCAGCCGGATGGCCGTGTGTGAACATCTCACACACGGCCATCCGACCCCAAGCTAGGCAGAACCTGTGTTATGAGTGTCGGACAGCTGATATATCTACACAAATACATAGATAGATAGATACTAAATATAAATATCAACACCCAAGACCCGAGAACAAATATCTGTGTTTAAACAAATATCTGCCCCAGCCGGGAATCGAACCCGGGACCTTCGGCTCAGTAGTCAGGGTCACTAACCACTACGCCATTCAGTCGTCCTATTATTATTATCCTATTTTCCTTCTACAAAAGTCAGACACGAATTGTCGGTCATATGCGGGCACCCTAATACACAAGCTTAAACAGATACAATACCTAGATATATTATGTTCGATCTCACTGTGAAATCTTGTCTCGCCTTACGCCCAATCTAGCGCCTATTCAAAGCAATCTTCCTTATTCGGAGGTCCCATTCGGAGTCATACAGTCTAATCAAGTCGGCTAGATATTGGACAATCAAAATCTCAAATCAACGTACCGAATAACAAGGCAGTTGAAACGTGGCTCTACACTGCTACATACAGGGTGTCCCAAAAGTCAACGTCATCCCTTAAAAGGCTGATAGGTCAGCTCATGAGAGGCCAGAAAACCACAATATGACCTTAGTAAAAACTCGATAATTTTCGAGATATTGACACTTTTATAAATTTGCTGAAAATCGACACCTTGTATCAGCTTTTTGCGGGCCGCCGGTACAAAAATCCATATTGTTAGAATTTGTTTGGTGTTGCATCACCCTGTATAGCCTTGCTATCGATCGCAGTCAAAAAAAAACTTGATTATTGCTGTATGTTTAAAAAAAACACGGTTTTCAAAGTCATAAAAGGTAATCGTATTTTTTTTATAAACAACTTTGACTCTACATACTGTAAAAAAAATATACCACGCAAACCTGGCACCTTATTTGAAAAGATTGCTCATTTAATGCAGTTTCCAAAATGGTATGAAACGTTGCTATTGTTTCAATTAACAAAAAAGTTATTGCTATTTTAGTACAAAACAACCTCGATGTAAAATTGTTTGAAGGAAATTTATCTGACTGAATTTATTAAGAGTAAGTCATGTTGGAATGAGTAAAAGTAAAATAGGTGGTGGGGTCAGCCGTGGCAACATAGATTACGCAAAAATAGCTAAGAAAAATCTTACCAAACTCATATAAAACATATTTTGCGTTTTTTTCACCTTATTTAAAAAAACAAACATTTACTGACTTTTATTTTTCTTTCTCAAAATTATCATCATCATCGTCAGGTCCTGGGATCCCTAATCAGGGACATAGGACTCGAAGTGTAGATTTCCACTCTGACCGGTCCTGTGCCACGCCTTCGACTTCGTGCCAGCTCATGCCGAGGGCGGCTGCCTCCTGCACGACAGTGCGACGCCACGTGGTTTTTGGCCGTCACCCTCTTTCGCTTGCCAGATGCAGCCCACTTTGTCAGGGTGATTTTGGGTGGATGGTCTTCGGATCTCCGCAGCGTATGGCCAATCCAGCTCCACTTCTTAAGCCGGATTTCCGAGTCAATTCTCCTCTGGTTGGTCAGTCTCCATAACTCCGTATTCGAGATGGTTCGCGGCCAGAATACCTTTAGTATCTGTCTAAGGCATTTGTTGACAAACACTTGTAGCCTTCTTGTTAGGGCATCTCTTACGAACCACGTTTCGCAACCATATAAGAGTACTAACTTGACGTTTGACTCGAAAATCCGAACTTTAGTGCGGCGAGCGATGACGGAGGAGTCCCAGACGGGCTTGAGCTGCGCAAAGGCTGACCGGGCCTTGTTGATGCGGGCGTCGATGTCGGCCTCGAAATTATAACACCACATTATTATATTTAGTACGTAATCAGCAAAAAATAATAATCATTAATGGTCATAATCATAATTTTTGAGAGTTTGGTTTTGTTTAACAATAACTTTAAAATAAATAACAAGTAATTAGAGGTAATGTTAACGACAAACTGATCTGTCCCTTTTTTGGATACTGTGGGTGTACAATGTACATGTGTAAGCGTTTTTCTTGTACAATATCACACATTAGCAGTACTCAGGAATGTACGTTACCATGCGCTACATTTATGGGGAATGTGGAGTTGCTATAGTCCACTTTTTTCGAGAAAGATACTCAAAATGCGTTTTTTTTATTCTGTGACAACGTTGTCTCTTTTCCCACTCCCGGCCACACCACCTATTTTACTTTTACTCATTCCAACATGACTTACCCTTAATAAATTCAGTCAGATAAATTTCCTTCAAACAATTTTACATCGAGGTCGTTTTGTACTAAAATAGCAATAACTTTTTTGTTAATTGAAACAATAGCAACGTTTCATACCATTTTGGAAACTGCATTAAATGAGAAATCTTTTCAAATAAGGTGCCAGGTTTGCGTGGTATATTTTTTTTACAGTATGTAGAGTCAAAGTTGTTTATAAAAAAATACGATTACCTTTTATGACTTTGAAAACCGTGTTTTTTTTGAACATATAGCATTACTCGATTTTTTTTTGACTGCGATCAATAGCAGGGCTATACAGGGTGATGCAACACCAATCAAATTCTAACAATATGGATTTTAGTACCGGCGGCACGCAAAAAACTGATCCAAGGTGTCGATTATCAGCAAATTTATAAAAGTGTCAATATCTCGAAAATTATCGAGTTTTTACTAAGGTCATATTCTGATATTCTGGCCTCTCATGAGCTGACCTATCAGCCCTTTAAGGGATGACGTTGACTTTTGGGACACCCTGTATATGTATAAAGCTACAGTAATTTGCTGTAATATTTGGCACATAGGTTCATACATATATATGTTCATAATATTATATGTACCTACCTACATACACAATATTTTCCTTTTGCGTTAGACATACAATTTTTCTTAAAACATTTTTGATTATTGTAACTAGGTACTAATGAATAATATTACCTATACTTACTTAATAGAGATCTAATGATTGATAAAAAAACAATTAAGTTTCAATCAAGTTTTTTTTCTATTTGAGCAGTGTTACGTGACTCTCCTGTCATATATCGTCGCTGTGGAGGCCAACAGTGGTAGTCCACACAAAGTCTTAATTCAGAGAAAACAACTATGGCAACTCGTTTGGTTTTTGTGAGTACTTAACTCTACTTAACTCATTTGCATTTAATTTGTGGCTTGACTCCCTTGGCCTCAACTGCGACGATATAAGGTATTCGCTTTCGCTGCACGAACGGTGTGAAACTCGCACTGGCAACGACAAATTAAACAGTATGAAATAAAATGATATTAATAAACTAGGTATTAAATTTCATACATAAACTTACGGCTACCTACAGTCAGGATTATTGTATTATTAAATATAATATCATTGGCACCGTGTAATATTTTACACATCAAATAAAATCAGTAAGTGCGTAGTTCAATGTAGTAGCAGTGTTATTATTTCACAATGTGTAATTGTATAATCAAATTACAAGCCATTTATTAATTAGTTCAGCCGATACACATTGCGGCAACGTGATAGCACCAAATTGCTTCGAATCCTACTGATCCGTATTCACGGAGACTTGGACCACCGTACGGAGTTTCAGAGTCATTATCTTGAGAAACGATGTCTCAAAGTACACTCTCGAGCAATGGAAAAGATCATTTACCTATATTAGAGTTTGATTAAATTATTTACGTAAAATGTACAAGGTAGGCCAAAAGTAATCATCCTATTGGAATTTGCTCTCATTTGTACACAAATGGTCGCCAATTTCAAATTTTTGTTGATATTGGTGGACTAGACAAATGCAGAATACAAGTTCAGAAGCCATGGTGATATATACCTACTTACTCCCCAAGAACGCTGAATAATTGTGTATATTCAGTTTTAGGGTCGCCTTTTTTTTGTTTCATCTGTCATTTTCCCTGCAATATCGTCCGATTTAACCTTTTCAGATGGTTTTTGTGGGGATTTTTGAAGAGCCGTGTTAATGTGAATAAGCTCGTGTCTCTGGAAGCCCTTATCACACAACATTCGACACGAGTGCGAGAATCTCTCGCAAGAAGTTCTCGCTGAAGTGATGAGAAATGCCATAAAAGGAACTCGTATGGCAATCAATTTTGACGGTGCCCATTTGGCCGATATCATCTTCTTGACCTTACCAATAAAATTTTAAAGGTTCAAATAAACATAATCAAAAACAGAATCGATGTTATTCATTTAGAAAAAAAATGAGAGCTAAACAACATCGGATGACTTCTTTTGGTCCACCTTGTAACTTCAATATTTCACACGGCATCATTAAGTTAATCTTTTCCTTTATTGGAACTTAATGTAATTGTAATTCAATGTCTCCCTAGAACCGCTAGGTGGCCGGAATAGGCTACCTGTAGGTATGTATCCGGAGCAATATTGATCTTGCTGCCTCGATCCGTCGTGGCGTATAATTGACTCTTCCTCTTCATTGCTTCCTGGAAGTTCCCCATTCAACGGAATAAGGCTGCCCGATTAGTCTCTAGAATAGGCGCCTTCGGGTTTCTCATGTACTGTTTGATTTGATTAGAACCGTATGAGATATTAAGGAATCGTGTTGTGATGTTGTATTGTTCAGATTATTTCGAATTTATATAGCTATTCAGTTATTTTTTGATTCGGGTCTGCTCCTTAGTTCTGACTTTTTAATATAAATTAGCCCAAGCCTTTAGTCTTTACTGCTCATTCATTAGTAACTGCGTGTTACGCCGTAAATTACGTAGAGCAGCCGCTAAACTAGCAGTTTTGTCACAGTCAGTAATGCTAATCCAGAAAAACATATATGTACGGTGGCCTGCGCCTAAAAGTATACAGGCGGAGTTTTTAAAATAGCGATCCCTGATGATGAAGGGACCAGCTACACCTGTAATAAATCCGAGGACGTGTTGTGTGTGATGTGTGTATCAGTGGTGTTTATGTGGATGTGCTTGAGCAGCATGTGAGCTTGAGATCGCTATTTTAAAAACTCCGCCTGTATACTTTTAGGCGCAGGCCACCGTACTTATGGAAAAAAGAACAATACAATAATAAGACAATACTTTACAAAGCCACCATATTAACGCCTGAAGGTGTGTAAGTAAAGAACAAAAAGCAATTCTGCCTAATAGTTGTCACTGCGCCTAATTCCGATGATCCCAAATCAGGAGGCTCAATGAAGAGTGTAGAATGAATTTCACGCACCGCCGACACCTATTGGAATCCGAAGACGGGTCTCTGTGTCATGAGCGACTGGCGGAAAAACATTCACTTATCACAAAAAACTTTTTTAAGGCGATGGGATATGCTCCCAGCCAATGCCAGCACTCTATGCAGTTGCGGAAGCCTCCAGACTACGTCACATCTTATAGAGTGTCCTAATGCCCCAAAGTGCAGTCAAGGAGACCTGATGAAGGCCAATGATCTCGCAATAAGAGTAACAAAACACTGGAGAAAGTTAGCTTAGTGCATTTACACGATTGAAGAAGAATATCAGAAAAAAATATGATTCCAGAAGGGCTAATACGGGGCGCTTTTTCGCGCGTTTTCGCTGTACGTTTTTGAATGTATACAACGCACTTAGAGTACAAATCTAGAATCTAGATGTAGAGGTTTCCTCACAATGTTTTCATTCAGTCGTTCTTATTTCACTAATGTTAATATTTTCATTGAAAATAATTAATTGGTCGCCAGGTTTGATTCCTCGCTTCTAATATACCTACTGTTGTATAAAATACTTACACTTATTCATATGTAGGATGTTTTTGGTTTAAATAAAAAATCTACATCCGCTAAACACTTGTAACTTGCACAAAATGGCGGACGGATCAATCCCGGTTTATCAGTACATTGCCTTTCGTCTACAAACCACGAGCCAAATCCCTTCTTACCCAATCGTCCAATTTTATTTCAAATCCGTTGGATTCCGTGAGATTCCTGTCCAATTTTAATGTGATTACTCGATGGGTTCTGCGTAATACGTACGCTAATAAGGTGATAAGTGGCTTTGTAAATTTAATGTCAAGTGCAATTGGATAATCAATACATATTAATAAATAAATAATACCTATAAATAAATATGTGGGGACATCTCACACACGGCTATACGACCCCAAACTAGGCAGAGCCTATATGATATAGCTACACAAATACATAGGTAGATACATATTAAATATAAATATCAACACCCAAGACCCAGAGTACAAATATCTGCCTTTAAACAAATATCTGCTCCAGCCGGTAATAGAACGCGAGGCCTTCGGCATAGTAGTCAGGGTCACTAACCACTACGCCATTCGACCGTCAATGTTATGAGAATTTGCCACCTACAATTGTATACGTAACCTAAATTTTTTACTTTGTCTCTATTTGAAAACTTAACTACTCCTGACTCCTGACCTATTATTATACCTACTTAAATTAAATTCATTATTTATCTCAGTAATTAATGAAAAATATGCAGCTCCAATATTCACTCACTACAGTTTATCTCCAGGTCCCGACTTATATTTCCACCCTTTATACTTAAAGAAGGTATTCAATTTATTATTAAGATTAAAAATAACTACGAACCGCACTCTCATTTCAGCTAAAACTTAACAATGCAGTCGACCTTTAAGCTATACGCTTAGAAAAGAATATATTCAATTTTAACAATACCATAAATTATAATAATAAATACAAAATAATCGCCCTGTATAAACTCACATTTCACTCTTCACTGGTGTAATATACGTGTATTGATCCAAAAAATATAAATGAAGCATTTCCTGATCTGTCGATCAAGCGTTGATCTCCTGGCGTCCCTTTTGCCCCGAATCTTCCATTATTCATAAGCGTATTGTTACCTTAGGCCATGTCTTTCAAATATTTCAATATGTTTGGGCCATTATAGCTTGCTGGCTTTACGTCTTCAGAAAAAGAGGTATTGGACATGTTTGACCCGCACTGTAAGTGTATGTAATCTCCAATGGGATAAACCGATTCAAATGGCCTTTTTTGTTTCACATAAAGTTAATCATTACCGACTTCATCACAATCGGTTTAAAAGTTACCCGATTGAATTCAATATTACATTTGTATATTGTGCAATAAAAGGATAAAAAATAAATAAATATTATTTTTTCAGTATTATAGACCTGTGATACATATTGTTTGTCCCTCCAATAAATAAACACTTTAATTAACATCTTTTTGATGTTCGTTCAGTGAAGGACCTTTCTATAGACATTTTGCCAAATATTTGAGCTTAATAAAGCCTTAATTGACTACGAATTTCTCAGAATAACGATTGATTATAACAACATCATCATCTTAATTTTATTTGGCTGTATATACGGAATGTACGTCATAATTACATTTGTATATTGTGCAATAAAATAATAATAATAATGTGCAGGTGATTGTTACTTGTTTTGTGAGATTGTCTTGATTGAGAATTGTACGTAACTATAAAAAATTGTAATTTGCATGTTTATTTATTTGTTAATTAATATTTTGACATTGTTTTTCTATTTTATTCTTATTACCATAAGTATATTTAGAATAAATAACTGTTTTATTTAAATATTTATATGTATGATTAGTATAAATAACAATAAGTACCTAATTGATATGTTTACTACCATATTTGTACACCTTCCTCATTTATTCTATAAGTCATTCCTCCATCCGAAGGTTGCCTGGAAGAGATATCGCTTTTAGCGATAAGGCCGCCTATTGCTTTAACTCCACTGTATAAATTGTTATTTGTGTTCTATTTTAGTCAATAAAGTGGTATTCTATTCTATTGTATATGTCACTATAAGCAAAAATGTTGGTCTTATCGCTGAAGCCATTTTTCAAGACAACCTTTGGATGGAAGTGGTGGATGTTTTTATGATGAAATAGAGTCAAGAAGTGTACTAAATATTCGTAAAGGAATTAACGTTATAATAAAAAAATAACTATTTACTGTTTACAGACATAAAACTCATCCCCACTTTGTCTTCACCGCAATACCATGGTTAGTCTCAATTTAAACCTCATAGAGCTTCGTGAAATATTCCCTTTTCCCAACCAATATTTCCCGCTTAGTTAGGGGTTAGCGCCAAATCTCTTGTTGAGTTTATTTCTGTAACCGCTTACTAAGATAACGATCATCCCGAGCAAACAGTTTAGGGGCTAAGCTTCTTGAATATTTATCTAGGCTTACTGTTAAAACGTGCCGCAATTTACAGGGAGAGTTATTATTACAATAAAATAAATATAACTGATTACATTATTAAATATCTTACTTGGAAAGGTTTAAAACTATTTGAAACGATTTTAGGTTTAAATAAAAAGTGGCTACTGAAAATAATAGCTCCTACTATTAACTCATAAAAAACAGTTTAAAAATAGTAGGTAACTTATTTTTGAATGCAAAAATATGGCTTACAATCATATCTCCTACCTATCAGTTTTGGTATTTCAGAAATCCGTTTACTGGTACTTATATACCGGAAACTTTTATAACAGTGTGAACTTTCTAAAAACTACTCAAACTTAGTTTCAAAACGGATTTAGTTGGTACTTTTGACTACTATTTTGTACCGTGTGTCGGGAGGTTCGCACCTACCAACTATTCTCTATTACACTATGTAAAATAAAATAAAATTATGCGTTTGGTATTTTTTGTATGACCTTGTAACCACAAGTACTTATTTATACGGTTCCACACATAAGGAAATGTTGTCTTTCATAAAGGATCACTTTATTGTGCATCAGTTCGTCAGGTTGCTTCAGAAAAACAAACAAATCGGACCATCTTTTTAATAATTATTAAAAGAACAAACTTTCATGCAATTGGTTTGTTCTGCAGTAATATTCGTCTTCACGAACCGATAGACAGATACACTCGGACAACAGTAAATAATATTTCCATTTTATACAAATCGAATGTTATTCGTGAGCAAACCGGCAGCCAGCAACATAATGGCTACAGTTTATAAACACAACAATAATATGAGTAACATTAAATAATATTCATCGGAGCATGCTGAGTTAATGTTTTTAATGTTAATGTTTGCGGAGTCAGACCCAGAATTCATAATTAAATTTATTGCGCGAATATAACTGCCTGTTCGCGTGATATATCTTCTTCATTTCCGAATCGCTTTAGATTTTTGCGTAGTATTACTTTTTCGGGTTATTTATTGTTGTGTTGAGCTTTTTTCTGAGGTTTTTTTAATGTTTCCTCGGTGTATGGGTTGTATAAATTTAATATTTTATGGGATTCATAGAAGTTTCAGGGATCTTTCGTACCTACCGCACCGTATTAAATATTTACTTATTTAAAAAGTAGGACTAGAAGTATATTCTTTAGACAGATACTATTATGTCTATCACAAAAAACCAAAATAATACACTCACGAGCAATGAAAAAGTTTCAGTGATGTGATATTTTGTACAAATTTTAAATTAAATCTTTGAAAAAAGTGTGCCATTTGCTGTCGACATTTTTGAGTGGAACTTTTGTCATTGCTCGCGTGTGTAATCTTTAGTTACGTTGTATATTCAGAAACATTAACAACTCTTGAGCATCGCTTGTAACCCTTTTCAGAACATCGTCGTTCTTTCCTTTAATGAAGCGAGCGAAATTGCGTGACGGCCTTAAAAGCATTTATCGGTTGACGTCATTTAATTCCCTTGAAAGCCTTCGTAGGTGTTAATAATATCTGAAAAGGCTTCGCTACAGCGTTCAAAATGTTTTAGAATGAAAGCTAACATGCATGATAATGTATATCTTTCCTCTTCTCTCGTGCTCACAGAGGTTTTGCAAGAGAGAGACGGGCGTAAGTTCCGAAGGTACTTGAGAATCTAAATGAGAATGAGTTCCGTTATTAGATGTTACATACAATTCAGGAGTCGCGGGGTGTCGTATAATGTTTCAATATTAATATTTTTATGGCAGCTTAAGCAGCTGATGATGTAATTAATAAAATTAATATTAATACAGTACAAATTTTCGCTCTGATACACGGATTATGGAGTGATGAATAAATTAAGTAACTTAATGTATGTAAATTATTGTCCTTTAAAAATATACAAGTACGTACTCGTATATACGATAGAATTAGCTGCTCAAAAGTGTGTAATCAAATCGAAAAAAGTAATTGTTTCAAAAGGAAAAAAAAGCTTCAAAAGACTTAATAAGTATAAAAAGCAATATTTACTTACCTTTAAGGAAATATTGCAAGGTTTGTCTCAAGAATTTGAAAACGTGTTCACTAAGAAAGAAGTAGATGTTAATTGTAAACTAAGTCTTAATGACTGGGCAACATCGGGAATTTATAAGAGCAGACGTAAATTATATGATCTCTATGAACAGCGTACATTTACTCATGACGATAACTTTAGAGATTATGTAAAGAAATATACAAAGATATTCAAAGCCGTTTGCCACCAAGCTAAATCAGATTATATAAATAGAAAGATTAAAAACTCTAATAACAAGATTAAAACCGTATGGAATATCATTAATACTGAAACCGGGAAGAATAAACCACGTGATTTAAATTTTGAACTTAAAATTAATGATAAAATTGTTTCATCTAGTGAAGAAGTGGCTTCCGTCTTTGAAGATTTTTTCCGTAGTATACCGATAGCTACAACTGAGAACCTTGATTCATCTTGCGCTGAAGCTGAACGTTTGCTAAGAGGGAATGCACCGCCTTGCGATCTCGACTTTCAATTTCATGGTATAAATACACAGACCATAATTACCACTTATAAAGAATTAAATTTAAAAATGACAGAAGATTTATGGGGCATGTCCGTTAAAGTTATTAGTCATGTTATTGATATCCTAGCACCCCACTTGGCTAATCTTTTTAACAGATGCATTGAGGTCGGTGTATTCCCCGATTTGATGAAACTTAGTAAACTAATACCGCTTTTTAAATCTGGTGAGAAAAATGATCCCAATAATTTTAGGCCTGTATCAGTTTTGCCAGTACTGAGTAAAATATTTGAAAAAATTATGCTGCATCAAATGCTTTCGCACTTTAGTATTCACGGCCTTCTCCATAACCAACAGTTCGGTTTCACCAAAGGTCGATCTACAACTGACGCTGGTGTCGCGTTGGTCAAACACATATTTAGTGCTTGGGAGGAACGTCTTGATGCTGTGGGTGTATTTTGCGATCTATCGAAAGCATTTGATTGTGTGGATCATGCCACTCTACTTATGAAACTTAAATATTATGGGCTAACTGGCAAAGCTCTTACATTATTGGAATCATACTTGAGCAACAGAACTCAACTAGTTGACATAAATGGAGTGCGTTCGGCTGGCTGTCCTGTCAGTATGGGTGTTCCCCAAGGCTCGATTTTAGGACCATTCTTGTTTCTTGTATATGTTAACGATTTACCGTTTTTGGTAGATAAATTATGTGAGATAGTACTGTTTGCTGATGATACTTCACTTATATTTAAGTTGAAGCGACAAGAAGTCAATTTTGACAATGCAAACAGTACTCTTTCCATAGTTGCTAATTGGTTCACTGTAAATAATTTAGCTCTTAACTCCAAGAAAACAAAATGTATTAAATTCACTTTGCCTAATGTAAGACAAGTAGAGACATATTTGACATTGAATAACGATAAGCTAGAGTTAGTAAATGAAACGGTATTCCTGGGTATTACAATTGACTCAAAGTTGCAATGGGGACCCCATATTGAGAGGATAGCCGGTAGATTGAGTTCTGCAGCTTATGCGGTTAGAACCATTAGACAGTTAACAGATGTAGATACAGCCAGGCTTGTGTATTTTAGTTATTTTCATTGTGTTATGTCTTACGGAATTCTATTGTGGGGACGAGCGGCTGACATTAATCAAATCTTTGTTCTGCAAAAACGAGCAATTCGAGCCATTTATGTATTAGGGTCTAGAATTTCATTAAGAGATACGTTTAAGGAAATAGGTATACTAACTGTTCCATGCCAATATATCTATGAAAATATTATGTATGTTCGTAAAAACTTAAATTCATTTAGTAAAGTAGGAGCCACTCACGGTATTGAGACCAGAAACAAAAATAAGTTGCTTTTCCCCACACTCAGACTTTCGAAAACAAACACATCATTCATGGGGAACTGTATACGTTTTTATAATAAATTATCAAATGAAGCAATAAACCTTACTGAGCAAAAATTTAAGAATTATGTTAAAGCTACATTATGTAGTAAAGCTTACTATAGTATAAATGATTATTTAAACGACAAAAACGCGTGGTCTTGTCCACCTCAGCTAAGGCTATTGAAAAATGAAATGGATATAGGTACTTTAGTAAAATTGTAGGTACTAGATATAAGTAAAATTGTAATAGATTATAAGGAAAAAGTTGAAAAGATGCTCGAGGAGTTTCTTTCGCCATTTCTTTCCTTCTCAATGACGGGGCCTTTGTGAAATGGTGGTAGATGACTATCGACAAATAATTGTAAAATTTTACGTCGATTAAACCATTTGAATTTGAATTTGAATTTTGTGAAAAAAGTAAAGTTCACCTCACCCCCTGAATAACTTGGGAAGGATCTCGAGGATCCCGACTTCCGTTATTAGGGCCTATTTGAAGACGTCTTCCGTTACATTTACTTCGACTAACATAACAAAAGTTAAAGAAGCGATAAGGATCGTAGGGTGCGAATGCACGTGTGAAAAATTTACGCTTGTACGTATGATCGCTACTGTCTAAAAAATGCTCCTGAAAATCCATAGATAGTATGACAGCTGTTAATCTCTAATTTACTTAATTTTGTTCTTAGAACTCGTACTTTCTTTGTCGATACTTATTTTCTTTTTCAAATATTAAAAAAAAATACTTTCTGTTAAACAGGAATCGCTCATTTAAGGTTTCAATATTCCAATATTTTAAAACGTGTATGGAAAAAAGTAAATACAATATACACTCACGGGCAATGAAAAAGTTCCACCTGCCATTGATTTTCCATCTGTCACTGCAACTTTTTCATTACTCGCGAGTGAACTTAACAGATACAGTCTCTATAAATTGCACCAGTGTAATGACGCCAGCGGAAGGGCGCGGGGTTTTACATGAAGGAGGAAAGGGCGGACTCATTGTGTTCCAAAATCTCTTGTTCCTCGTCGTCCGCTCCAAGATTTACTGCTCACCTGTTAGCGTGGACCGAGGTTACAGAGCGAAGGTGTGCGGCCTTTTTACGCAAAAAAATATATCAGAAGAATGCTGGCTGGATGCCTGGCAATGAAAGGAATGGGGAAAGACTCCTTGTCGGGATTTTCTTTTTTTTTTGCTAGTCTTATACGTATAGTGCCACAAACTTATCTGTTCCGGTGAGAGCGAACTAAATTGGTCCATATAATCTATGTCAATATGAAATTCATTAGTACAGTAAGTAATGAGGTATGGACCAATTTAGTTCGCTCTCACCGGAACAGATAAGTTTGTGGCACTATACACTGTGATATTGTGAAGAAGAAATATTTATGTGTTAAAGAAAGAAAAAAAAACTTTTGACGTTTGAACACGCATTTTTACGTCATATGTAAGTTCACGATAATTATTCATTCCTGCTAAGGCCTCAGAACTCTTTGACAAATTTACGTATAAGATAAATATTATTATGATCACTTTCAGTGAATTTGCTTAGCGCAAAACTAATTTATTTTGATGTTCGCCGAATTTATTAGTGATCTAGCCGAAAGCGGATCAATATTGACGCAATGAATAATATATTATTGTTCTTACCTAATACATAATTTGAATGCTGGGAATAAAATGAGCCTGTATTATAATTTTCAATCGTGGTGTGATATTTTTGCAGAATGTCTATGTCATGCACTTAATTTTTTTTTCAATTTCTAGTCAGAGATTACTTGTGTACTGGCCTCCACTTCCTATTCGTGCACTGATAACAGTTCACCCGGTTACGTTGGGTTTGTAATTTAAGTTCCGCTTACTCTGACGCGGCGTAGTAATAATTTATCAAAGTTGTGTATGCTGTTTGCTTATTCTATCTGATCGCGAGCTCTTAGTATGACTTTGTAACATCGTTTATATGATACTAAGTATTTTCTTAGCTTGTTTAAGTTGTTGTGTAGAGTAATTTTCAACACAGCAGTTTAAACCCATTTATAAAGCAGGTGGATGTAAAAGTGGTAAGTATAGTAAGGCGAAAGGGAGTAAGTAAGTCAGATCGACATTTTACACAACTTTTAAGTATTTTTTTGAAAAGATGGCTCTGGAGTTTCTTGCCTCCGTTCTTCTCCTTAGACAGAAATAGCCCCCCCTTATCCGAACGGAGAGTAATTTGAAAAATTGACGTTCATCAGAAAATTTTATATTTGTACGATGAATAAAATTTTTTGACTTTGACTTTGACTTTGACTTTGACTTTGACTTTGACTTTGACTTTGACTTTGACTTTTGATCAACAATTATAAAAAATACGAACTCTGCATAGTGAAATGTAAGGTGACCAATAAATTTTGTATGGAGAAGCATATTTTTTATTTCCGAATATACAAAAGTTGTTTCCTACTTTCAGCTTACTATATTACTTTTGCACCATCCTGTATACAGAAAACCGAAACGTCAATATAAAAACCAGGAACAAATCACATTCGGCGAAGCATTTTAGCGAAACCGAGAAAAAAGTATGAACAATATTAGGGAGTGCTCGAAGGGTCGAACAACTTACGTGAACAAAGTTTATTTTATCATGCTGGGGACCCAGCGAAAACAAATTTCATGAATAAATTTATCCTTTGTAAATAAATCGAGCTGGCTATATTAAATTAAGGACCTTCGCGAAAAGGAATGCAATAAAAGGAAAAGTTTTAGGCCTAAACGGTCACTTTTATGAATAAGATAAAGAGGGAGGAGACGTCAGTATGTGAGTTATTTTTATATTGTTCGATGTAGTTTATTAACTTTGAGGAAAGAGTTGCACTTCTTTTTTTACTTGTATCGGGTTCTGGCGCAGATGGTTTGAATAGTGCATTATACTAACTTAGGTACAGTCTATTTGTATATACAGGGTGTTCTATCTCCTATCCGAATTGACTCTGAGTCATTTTCTGAACAACTTATTATTATACATCGTGTTCATGACATACCCATTTTCTTATACTACATCGAGTCCTGTATAACACAGAGAATCTTAAACTTTTACATTTATTTTCACACCTGCCATATAAACGATACAGCTGAATTTCGCAGACCCGGTATTAAAGTTTTTAACCAGAGAATCCTGAAACTTTCAGCAGGTGAATGTCATAGTCACGCGATTAAAAAAACTTTACGATGAAAATTAGATTATACGTGCACAGTGCATATTAAGTTTTGCGCTGTACGAGCATAATTTATGCCTTTTATAATACCATTTTACGCTTAAGGAAATAGGTAGTAAAGTCCCGCTGTTTCATTATTATTATGGGTTTGTAAAATGCGTACGTAACATGGCTCTGTGAAATAATTACTAAACATATGTTTTAAGTGCAGTGCACTTGGACTAGTGAAGTATAATTAACTATTGAAAAAATAGACATGCACTTATGTGAAAAGTTTTTACATACCATGCTGCACATGTATGTTTCGGCTTAGTATACCCTTTTTCCAACACCCTGTATACATATATAGGTACATTAGCAGGTTTATAAAGTGACTTGAAATGTTTTGTACTTACATTTTGTATTGTTTAAAAAAAAAACATAAGTACATTATTTTAATCTTAAACTTTGTTGTTTCGAAGCGGCCACCTAGATACATAAGCCTTTAATCAATCACGCAGAACTTTGCAACTTATCCCCACATACCGTCAGCATAAAAATATATATCCTGCACGGGGTCGAAAAATTCATATTATTATATTCAGATAAGTCGAGGATGTCTCACCATTTGTGATTCTAGAAAAACGTTGTGTTTCCTGCCGACCAAAAAGTTATAAAAAAATAAAACAAAATACTTTAAGCCGGTTTGTGGGTGTCGAAAATTATCCAATAATAGGAACAAATATTAAACTCCTATACAAATCGAATTGCACCTTGTACAAAAAAATTTCTTTAACAAATAAAGTGAAAACTTATTAAGCATACGTAATTTTAGTTAAAATAAAATAATAAATAAATATGTGGGGACTTCTTATACACGGCCATCCGACTCCAAGCTAGGCAGAATCTGTGTAATGGGTATCGGGCAGCTGATATATCTACACAAATACATAGATGGACAGAATGCTCCCACTGTAAGGGCTATTTTTCATATTAATAACTTTTTAGAGCGATGTCAGGATGCCGACATACGAGTACATCACACTAAATTACCTTCTCTTATTAGGCTATGTAAAGTGGTTCTTAGTTCCTAGATATATGTTATTTATTGTTTAAAATTATCTCAATTTATTTAAATTGTAATTCTGTTTGTTTTTAAATGTTTTTTGTATTTTATGTTTGTTTTTGTATAATTTTAATTTTATTTGTTTATAATTTTTGTACTGCCTAACAATAATTGCGTGTTGGCCATAGCTGTAAAGCATCATTGTTTTTATAATAAATACATAGATAGATACTAAATATAAATATTAATGCCCAAGACCCGAAAACATATATCTGTCTTTAAACAAATATCTGCCCTAGCCGGAAATCGAACCCGGGACCTTCGGCATAGCAGTCAGGGTCACTAACCACTACACCATTCAGGCATCAGTTAAGTTGTAGTTGTATAAAAAAAATATACCTAAGCACTTTTTTGCCGACGGTACTTCGAATAAGGGTAGCGGTGGACACTCCTCAGATAAAGAAAGGGACAGGGTCTTATCTTTCCCCGTCTCGCCGGATTACATGGAACTTGTCCGGGCTTGGGCGCGCTGGACGGCTGAAAACTTATGAAAACTTTCAGCAGGACGGCTCACCGGAGAGAGCTGAGAGAGATTCTACATAGCCATTATACAATCAGGCTACTACTACTAAGGCATACTAGGTATAACTATTGAAGGTCGAGACGGGCAGCGTCTAGTATAGGTTTGATAGTTCATCGAAAACTATAAAAGTTTGAGTTTTCTCACATACAAAGTAGCGCTTCTAGCGGAAACTATCATGAGAATTTTGACAGATAATGTATGCAGGTGACAGAAGAAAACCAAAACTTTTATTCGTTTACATTAATTGCAAAACTCGTACTAGAGGCCCTGTAGGCTTCATAGTTTGTCGAAAGGTCGAAAGATATAAAAGATTACGTTTTCTCGCACACAAAGTGACGCCGCTAACGGAAACTATCATAAAACTTTTGACAGATGCAAGAAGTATTATTGTTTTATTGCGGGTATTACAATATTGGTTTTTTATGTAAACTGTATGAATATGCCTGAAATAAATGAATGATTATTATTATTACTTATAGCTGACCAGTGAACTCGCTCAAAAGCTGTGGTCAGCAACCCTAAGAACAAGTTTTCATAAGTTTCTAAGAGGTGTTAGCGAGTTAAATAAAAGAGCGGACGCGGTCAGTGCTAGAAAGATGTTTCAGAACCGTAAATTGAGGAAGGAGTTTAGAGTTCTAGTTTGTGTTTCACTTGTTTGGGTGGAGCTAATTAATTTTAAACTAACCCCACATATATTTACTATGTACTTTTGCTTTGGCTGAGGGTAAAACTAATTAGTTTCATTGCAAATACGTTAACTGTGTAGGTAGAGGTGTTGGTTTAAAACTTTGTTTAAGTAGAAAAGGGTGGGCGTATCAAAGCCGCTGAAATATAATTTTAGAAGTTAGGTAGGTACTTGGTATAAATATTTCCTTTCCTTTTGATACATATATCGATACTACTGTATTATCGTTATTACTGATATCTATAGGGTGTTAAAGAGGGAATCATTTAGATCATCTATTGTTTAACAAATTTTAGAAATTGGAAAACAAACATATACGTTGGTATATGTAGTTGTATCTTGCAGGCGTGAAATTCAGATACAAAGAAATGTGTTGGCTTGGGGGTTATTCTAGTTTGAGAGAATACGATTTAGAACCTAAATGCATTCTATACCCTACGAACAACAGATTTCAAAACTTCATTTCTCGTAACATAGTGGAACGCTTGTAAAAAATATGGCAGGCTCATCTTTCCAAATCAATTAAAAACACACAAGGGATTGCATGAAAATTTAAACATCCGACACGAAATACGACACATATTTGACTGTAGTCATGAACTTTTCAGTGCTCGCCTCTCGACCAGTTAAACTTGATCCCTGCCCCCTCCCGCGCACGGCCGTTTTTCTCTGATTTACTGCGGGGCTCGACCTCTCTCACCCGCACTCAGGTGTCCGATTACTTTGGCCGGGAGACCTTATTATGTTCACACTTTGCGAGCAAACAACACGTTCTAGTAACAATGAACAGTGTTATAGCTACTTTGTTAGGGCTTTCCTTTACAAAGTTAAGCGGTTTTGAAACCTTGATAATAATGTTTATGTTTATATCTAAATGAGATCTAAATCTGTGCTTTGAACGGAAAGTTGTAAAAACCTGTTACTTATTGGATGTTCTATCAATCAATACACACTTGAGTCAAAATATTATGTATCATACGCTCTTCTTAAAAATATAATTCTCTTCTCCGTTTGAAGATCAGATCGATACCATTACAAACAAAAGAGATTTTAATTATACTTACGAATACTCTTAGCCGGAAAAACACCAAGTTTCAATAATATAATCCACTACAGCTGTACAGAATTTATCCGAGTGGCTCTCGACAAAGGCTCGAATAAATAAAATTAAATTCCCTCCCGTATCTGTTATCAATAATACTGGCGCCACCAGAGCCCGACTCATTCTGGTGATGTTTCCACTTATCAGGAGACCCATTTATGGCACGAAATATGCGTTCTTATTTCTTTTCATTATTCGCTTTACGCCAAGAGATAGGTCACATGATACCGAGCAAAGGTTGTTGGTGTTGGGTACAGAAGCGTTAAGGGTTTTGGTTTTTTAAAAGAAATAAGAAAAAAAAAAAAAAACACGCACTCACGCCTTGTACTAATGTACTCCCTTGCTGGGTAGGCAGAGGTGCATTGCTGCACCCACTTTTCGCCAGAGTGTATGTTAGTCCCAGTGTAATAGGGGGCGGGCCTATTGCCATTTTACGGGCACATCCAAGACCCGAGAACAAATATCTATGTTTAAACAAATATCTGCCCCAGCCGGGAATCGAACCCGGGACCATCGGCTCAGTAGTCAGGGTCACTAACCACTACGCCATTCGGTCGTCTAAGAAATAAGATTTGTAGATAAATCTGAATCATTCTATAGTATATAGCAGAGGTAGATATGGGTGTCCCATAAGTTAACGTGTTATCCTTAGAAAGTGATACAAATTAATTAGTAGGTAATTTTAACCAACTTTTGTTCTTGGGAAAATTGGCAACATTATGTAGGATACCCGTAATTTTACGATGCGTGGAATAAAATGAACAGGTTATGGTAAGTTTTTATATAAGCTCGTGCCTTTCAGGAGTTTATTCTTTGTTTCCTAAGTCCATGTTTAAAAGTTCCTATTATTACGTATTTCCACAAGAAACGGCTGAATGCATTGTTGTATTAATTATTGCCAAGCTAGAGCACCTATTCTTGGAACTAACAAAGCACAATAAAAGCAAAAGAGCAAGATAACGCAAGTCATAAAAGTTATCAGCGGAAGCCAAGTTGCGCGTAGCAATCCGCGAACCGACTGACGACTAGTTAGACACTTCCCGAAAACCAGCGCAAGAGCAAAAACCATACAAGTTATTAACTTGAAGTCCCAAGATTTATTCGGTGAAGTTGGCTCGTTTTCTTTGTGTCACAGTGTAGTTTCAGGACTAACTCGGGAACAGTTTAAATTGCTTTTTCAGACACAACGCGCGACGGGTTTCCCCTTATTCTTGTAAAGGCGCTTCTATTGCAATCGCCATAGCGTTTCTGCCAGCCTAGTACTTTTCTCGTGACGCTGACTTTTTCACAGCGTTTTTTTTCGTGCGCTTCGGTAAACGGAGTTTCATTTAAAAGGATAATAGCTTTTAAATCATTTATACAAGTGAAACGTAATTTTACTAAGTACTAGTATGGCAATGTCCAAATTTTGACAGCTTACCATGTTATTTCTCATTCCTATGATCATAAAATCTACATGACCTATGTAGATATTATGATCAATTTCAATTCATTATGTATTGTAGAGTTCACCGATCGGTTGTATTTGAAACACTGTTTTCAGTAAAATTGCGAACTTGTGTACGGATAGTAATAAGGATTATTTTATTTAGTGCCTACCAGTTCAAAACATAATCAAAACCCCTATCTCATACTTTGTATAATATAAAATACGCTGCCAAGCTTCAGAGCTCATCGTTAACATTTTAAGGCTACTTAACAAGCAAACTTAACAACAGAAAAAGAGCAAATTGCACAATCACAAGCAACAAACTAGGCACTGGAAGGCAGCCAGTGGAATAGGGAATTTTCTACTTCGCAAAGTAACAAGAGTTCCTTGCGATAATAGCGTCAGATCAAGTTAGAATTTATTTTGTCTTGCAAAAAGTTTCGATTGGATGTGGCGTTGCATCGCCGCCGTCGTACCATCAAGAGACTGTAGAGGAGTTTTGTAGCCAGGTAGGTACACTTGATGTAGTTAGGTGTTTGCTCTACTGTTATTAATGTCCATTGTGTCTTATTTATCTATAAACAAAGATGTGTACCTAAATATATGTATTTTTATATGCAATAAAATTGTGTAATCTATTATCTACACCATACACCATAATAAATCATTCATAATCATCACTGCAACAGAATTGCGTATATTTATTTATTTATAGGAAATTATATACTATAGGTAATTGCGAACTAAACTTACTTTACCTACTTACTGATTAAAAGCATCTAAAGTGTACTGCAAAAGGGAAAGGCAAGAAAAGGCTGATTTGAAGTCCCTGTACGAGGCTTTAGGATCCCAATTTACAATTTGTATGTAACGCGCGGGAGCTCTCGGAACCTTTCGTCACAATTTTATGTGTTCAACCAAAGCCTTACCTAAGACCTTGTTAGGAAAGTATTTGGAGTAGAGTTGTTAACTATTTCTTATCCTAAAAGGAATTGCACGTGACCACTTGGGGAGCGCTAAATCGCTCCGAAAACCGGTCGTCGCCATTGCGGAGAAGTACAAGTTTAGAGAAGGTGGTCAGGTGGACTCACAGGCCTAACAGGGCGGTAGGAAATTGTGTTTGTAAGGGTGAGGCTGATCGTGCGTAAATTTTTCAGTTGTGAGGTTGCAGCTCAGTGAGGTTACTGCCACCGAACATTAACAATTAAAGATCCTTAGGCATCGTCGTCGCTCGGTTGTTAAATCTAACGTAACTTGTATAGATCAGTGCAGCGATCACAGGATTCGATACTATTTTCGAATCTACACAAACATATGGAAAAAACAAATGTCATCAATTACATTTTGATAGTGACAGTTGACGATACTGTTCTTTTTCCATTTTATGTTTGTGTAGTTTCGAAAATACTATCGAAAATCCTGTGATCACTGCACTGATAGATGTGTGACAGGCAAGCGACGCTGCTTATGGATTTTAAGTTGTGTTGGTGGTGGTAAGGTTGCTGGTCGTAATTTTCTCGCTCTTCTATAATACACTTATTTCAGAATAGGTTACTCACACAATTACGCTCATTTGGTTACGCCCTCGGTATGAGGCGTTTGTTAAAAAAAAAAAAGTTCCTTTTTGGAGAAATAGATGGCGTTGTCTGGGGTTGTACCAACTTTCAAACCCTCAGAACACACTCAGATCACAATATGTTATTCTGTGAGGCTAACGAAATGTGAAAGTGACGTAGGTATGTAGAATGCAGCTCAAATCCTTTTTAATGAATTTAATCCCTGACTTGGTGGGTCATGTTGGGCAACTCTACCTACCTGTTTGAGTGCTTATGTTAGATAGGTAGGTACCTACATAATATATCATGTTATGTAACAATGGTTAATTTACATTACCGCGAATGATTTAACTTACTTACGTGAATGAAAATCACTTGGTATGAAATGATCCGAACACAACCATGAATGTTTTCGCAGTTTCCAATCAATTTTTCGCACATTTATCCGAGTCGCCTTAATCCATTGTTGCGCCTGGCTTTCATCATTTGGAAATTTATGATGTCCTTTATTTTTACAAGTTGCGACGGCACACATTCTCATCTTGTCTTGTAAGTATTTCTTTGGGATCTTATTTAGGATCATACAATAAATAGAAAATCAGTTCTCGCACGCAGCACCCGTTCAAACGGCGCGCATAGAGAAAAGAACACTACGTGACGGCGCGGGTAGAACTATTCACAGTATACTTAGCACTATCCCAAGCCACATGCAGTCTGAGCCTCGGAAGGATGGCTCGCGCTACCACCCGACATTTAATCACAACTAGTGAATGAATGAATGAATGAATGAATGCACCCCACCAGCCAGGAGTTACCCTGTATCACGGAAATAGCCGCGCCTACTGGGGGGCGCTCAGTTTTTAAGGGAGGAGGAACACACGCTCAAGGATAGGTGAGGAAAGTGAATATCATCGACCGAGTATGCACCCTAATTAGCCAATATAGGAGAATAGGTAAAGGTAGGAAATAGGTTTTCGGAGAGCGTAAAAGCCATCTTTGGCATAATCATTGTTGGTATGCATGTCCTGGTCTGCTTTTGTAGGTGCCCCGTGTAGTACTGCCTGTAGGTGCCCGCTGTCATCCGTGTGTCTATAGGTGTCCAATGTAATCCGTGTGTCTGTAGGTGCCTGATGTAATCCGTGTGTCAGCAGGTGTCCAGTGTAGTGCTGGATGCCTGTAGGTAGGTACGCACTGTAATCCGTGTGTCTGTAGGTGCCCGCTGTAGTCCCTGTGTCTGTAGGTGCCCGATGTTGTCCGTGTGTCTGTTGGTGCTCGATGTAGTACGTGAGTCTGTGGGGTAGGTGCTTGAAGTAATCCGTGTGTCTGTAGGTACCCGATGCTCCCGTTTGTCTGTAGGTTCTTGAGGTGATCCGTGTGTCTATAGGTGTCCGATGTAGTTCTTGTGTCCTGTGCTGATGCTGGAGTGGTCCTGATCTGATGTTGAAGTGGTCCTGTGCTAGTGCTGGAGTGGTCCTGTGCTTATGCTGGAGCGATCCTTTGCTGATGCTGAAGTGGTCCTGTGCTGATGCTGGAGTGGTTCTGTGCTGATGATGCAGTGGTCCTGTGCTGACGCTGAAGTGGTCCTGTGCAGATGCTGAAGTGGTCCTGTGCTGATGCTGTAGTGTGTGACTGTAGATAGCTGAGTGGTCCTGTGCTGATGCTGGGGTGGTCCTGTGCCGATGCTGGAGTGGTCCTGTGCCGATGCTGGAGTGGTCCTGTGCTGATGCTGTAGTGTGTGACTGTAGATAGCTGAGTGGTCCTGTGCTGATTCTGGAGTGGTCCTGTGCTGATGCTGGGGTGGTCCTGTGCTGATGCTGGAGTGGTCCTGTGCTGTAGTGTGTCACTGTAGATGGCTGGAGTAATCATGTGCTGATGCTGAAGTAGTCCTGTACTGATGCTGAAGTGGTTCTGTGCTGATGCTGTAGCGGAGTGACTGAAGATGGCTGAAGTGGTCCTGTGTCTGATACTGTAGTTATGTGGCCGTAGATTCCTGTAGCATTCCTGTGCCTTGCGTCTGTGGCTTCTAGGCTGGGTAGTGTGGACGGGACTGATGAGACTTATTCCGTGTTTGTGTGAGTCTTCGAATGGTGGCGATAGTGGATTGAAAGTAAATTGATTATTGTTTTCTATTTATTATTCAGTCAGACGACCGAATGGCGTAGTGGTTAGTGACCCTGACTACTGAGCCGAAGGTCCCGGGTTCGATTCCCGGCTGGGGCAGATATTTGTTTAAACACAGATATTTGTTCTCAGGTCTTGGATGTGCCCGTAAAATGGCAATAGGCCCGCCCCCTATTACATTGGGACTAACATAACACTCTGGCGAAAAGTGGGTGCAGCAATGCACCTCTGCCTACCCCGCAAGGGAGTACATTAGTACAAGGCGTGAGTGCGTGTTTTTTTTATTCAGTTCTTGCTAGTTGATGCGTAGGCAGCGGTTTAATATTAATTATAGTTGCTATAATGATTTTATTATATTTTATATCGTGTTCGTTTTTCAGGTTTGTATTAGGTAAGTTACACAATAAATTTCTTTATTCTTTATTCTTAAAAGTTTCACTTGAATGGCGTTCATTGATGTAGACAGCTACATCTCTTCATATACCAAGCGGTCAAATAATACTTTAAAGAATTCCATTAACATATTCGGTGAGCTAAACATTTGTTTTAGGGGTGCAGTTTCTATCTATTAACATTTTTGTTACATTCTATTTCAAAGTATCTTTGTTGCAATGTGGGAATTTTGTTTGAGCAACTTTGGCTTTGTCTACTTTTACCCCATTGTTTCAGTTTGGGTCTATTTTATGGCTTGCAGATGTTCTGTTTCTTGCTAGCGCAATAGGTCTAATGCCGGTTTCTTTAAAAAACAAAATTATTCTTGTCTGAAAGAGAGCTTATATTTAAGAATTGCGTTTGCTGTGGGAAAAATATTAGTTTATGGTCCTAAACCCTGCACGTGTTTGTATAATAGGATACCTACTTTCGTTATCAGTGTAAATTAAGCCAAATATGTTAAGTTTGTTCATGCAATTAATAAATTGGGGATATTTTAATTTACAACTAGAGTTCCATTTATTCGTTAATATTTTGCTGGTTGGTGGGGGTGTCGTGCTAGCTATTGTTGGATACGCACTGGTTTTATTATTAAACCTTTTCTAAACATAACACTATAACAGACATTAGGTACACTGTTCATACAATAAATAAATTTGAGTTTTTTGTTGTTGACTATAGGTAAATTTATTTGTTGATATTCTGTTGGATATGGATAAGCAATATTAGATTCTTTTAACCCTATTAAAAAAAAATGCATTAATCACCACGTTTGCTTATTTGAAGCAACCACCACTCTCGCTCAGGACATTGAGATAAAATTTCAAATATAGTATTTGGAAGGATGATAAAGTATGCTGATTGCCTTCAAATGCCTTCTGTCAGGTGCCTTGAATGTTTATATGGTTAAACTACGGTGGTGTGGATAGTTGGTATTTCTGAAGCAGCGTCAGCCGGTCTCTAGATCAGGATTGGAATTCTCTCACCAGATTCTCACGACGATTGTTGCTTTAGGGTATGACGGTGGCAGATGGCGAACTTCTATCACGCCTATAAAGAGGCTGCGTCACACTATAATTATACACTTCACTCACACAGTAGAACCGCACACTTTAATTAAATGACTTTATTGGTACAAGGCAAGAGATTTGGTAATGTTACACTCTAGTATACACATTGCAAAACTTTTTCAATAAATAAGAGATCACTTATTATGTATACTAATAAAGACTCAGACGCTTTCGTACAACGGTTACTTATAAACAAAAGGCAACGCGAAACAAAGAATTTTTATGCGCAAGGGCCAGCGGCCAACACGTGTTGGGGGCGTTGGGGCCCGGGAGCGCCCGGCGGACCCGACCGTCCCGCTTGCCTGTCACAATGCAACTCCCGACATTTAATCACAACTAGTGAGTTCTTATTCTGAGTTTAGTACTCTTTGCTCTCTATGTAATTTTTGACAGTTGGTACACTGCGTTTTCACGCCATCTATCGGTTTACCCAAAAGCTCAACTGACAGCTGTCAAGGAAAACGGCTCATTGGTAAGCCGAAAGAGGCACTCGAGGTAACTATCATTCGGAACAATCATGGTCTCTGTCAAATAAGACCCGAAACCCTTGTGGATCATGGGGTTAAATCTTTCGGAAGCATGTCAATACCGGTGATATAGTTAAAAGTATGGATACATAATTTTTCTTTCGAAATTTTCCAAAACTCACAAAACAAAAATTATTCAGGGTAACCTCCTGAATCTTTTGGCTTACTATAACACTTGTGTAACAATCTGTAGGTATAATATGACATTCAACTATACGAGGTATACAAAAGTAACTTATTTTTGGACACAAACAAAACAGGTAGTGAATGTAAAATGAAAAAGCACTGTCAACCGGCTGTAGTCTTTTATTTATTTTAAAAGCTTCGACGTTAAAATAAACGGGTCAATTCGATACGTTGCCAATCAAAATGAAAGGAATTTTTAAACACTTGATCTGAAAACAGGTATACTTACTTCTTTCTGAAAGCTGTGAAAGATTGGAGATTGGAATGAAGGAATGACATCTTACAAGCCAGGGTACACCTGCAGAAGGCGTAATTAAGCTAGCCTTTTCCGTTTAGGAGTAATTTGATGTTTTTCTCGGTGGAATCTTTTCATTGCCCGTGAGTGTAGTAAAACCCCACCAGAACCAACCTTGGACATAACAAAAAAATGCAACAGCGCACTTCTGCCTATTCCGCTAAAAGTGTGCTTACTCCACTCTGCCCTTATCTTCGAGACGAAGTCATTAACAAAAAAGTATTTCGCCTGGTAGTAACCTGACTCTCCCTCACATACAAATACATATGTCTCACTGCATACACGGGGCTACACTTGAAACTTAATGTTTGCAGTCAGAACAATGAAATAAATGAGAAGAGATAATGATAACTTTGATTCGATGTAGTTTTGGTGGTTGGCCGTGAAAGTATAGGTACGTCAAAGGAAAAATGGTGGTTAGTTAGGCTCTTTTTAACTGACTACGACAAAAGTAGGACGTTCTAAATTCGTCTGCATGTAGGTATGTTATTTATTTTATTTATGTCCAAGATAACGAATACTATGGTAAGTATGAATTTCCATTTCGGACACCTAACTATTATCCGACTCTAATAAAAATATAGTTCTTATGTAAGTATGGTATACTATGTATAATATAAATAAATATATAACGGTTAGAAAACTATATGTGCTTCAGGCAATCATAAGAAGACACAAACATACTGTATACGACTCGGACTTTTACAAAAGACGCAGAACAGATAAAGCTATTGAGATAAAAACAACCAAATCCGCCTATGCCCAGAGACAATATACAAGTCAATCTGCTCATCTTTATAATCTAGCAAATAAAAGTCAAAATATTTATAAAACCCTTTATTCAGACTGTAAAAAACTGGTTAAATTCTGGTTACAACCCAAAACATACGACGAAACGGAATCACTAATACAATAAAAAACAGGTTTTACTCATGTCACATACACATTCATTCGCGTACACTCATACACTCAAACACCCACACACCCACACACACCACACACACACACACACACACACACACACACACACACACACACACACACACACACACACACACACACACACACACACACACACACACACACACACACACACACACACACACACACACACACACACACACACACACACACATACACACACACACGCACACACACGCATGCATGCATGCATACATATACATTTTATATTTTTAGGGTTCCGTAGCCAAAATGGCAAAAACGGAACCCTTATAGTTTCGTCATGTCCGTCTGTCCGTCTGTCACAGCCGATTTACTCGGAAACTATAAGTACTACAGTGATGAAATTTGATGGGAATATGTGTTGTATGAACCGCTACAAAAATATGACACTAAATAGTAAAAAAAAGAATTGGGGGTGGGGCCCCCCATACATGTAACTGAGGGATGAAATTTTTTTTTTCGATGTACAGTGGCCTGCGCCTAAAAGTATGCAGGCACGGTCCGCACAGTGATGCCATCTAGTAAAAACCTTGTAACTACAACGTATTGGACGTGTGTTTTGATGAGTGCATGTTGTTGTTCTATAAGAGAGTGTTTGAGCAGTACGATATGGTTTATATTCGCTGTTTTTACTACTGTGTATATTAGGTAGTTAATTTCATACAATTTCGTCATAGTCACTGTGGCGTAGTTGTTAAGGCGTGGCGCGGCGGTGCCGCATGAGTTATTACGAATTTGTTGATACTTACTTCGCATCCTGTTATTTTTTTTTGTGACTTTAAAGATCATATGATAGAAGTTTCCTTTACTTTCTTTTTTAATTTTTAAATTCGATTAAGGGTTTGTTATTAATTATTTAAAACCAAATTTAAAAAAAGTTTTTATTAAAATATTAAAACATGAATATTACTTAGTTGACTTTAATTAACATGCTTGAGTTAAATATAAATACTAACTATAATCGAACCACAATTACTCTGCTACAAAATAAAAACTACAAAAAAAATGTTTAGATTGAAATACTGATTAATATAATATTTATTGAAATTGACAACTATGAGATTAACATTTAGACTATGTTCTTTTCCATATTTGAAAATGTCACGGTGAATGACAAAACGTAGCATATAAAAACAAGTCAGTTAGGTTTTTCACAATCTTTACCACCCTTCCGCCTGTGCAATTAACAATTTACTACACATGACAATAATATTGTATACTTATTGAGTTACCTAATCAATAATTTGAGTATGGCCGATTTATAACTTGTGCAGAGATAACATGGTTCATATATACTTATATAGTTAAGTGAAGTGAATCAACATGTTACATATTGTAACAATAACATCACTCACTTTCTATAACCAAACGAACTTAACGCAAAATAAAGTAAATAGGAGAATAAATAGAAGAATAATAATAATTAAATGCTTAATAGCGAGTTGCTGCACCCTCCTGGTTCATGACTTCTTGCAGCCGTCTCGACATGCCTGTCACCATATTCCAGCACATATCACGGCCGCGATATGACTCCCACGTTGACGTCACTAGTTTTTCTAAGTTTATCTTAGTTCTTACTTCGGATGGGTCCCAGTTAAGCACCATTTGGCCCCACAAATTTTCAATGGGATTGATATCGGGGCTTTTAGAGGGCCAGTCAATAATAGTAATATTTGATTGTGTCCTTAACCAGTCACGAACAACTTGAGCACGGTGAACTGCACAGTTATCATGCACGAAGTAAATGTGATGTGGTTCAGGATACACATTGCGCACCGAGGGTAACATTACATCTCGTAACAATTCTAAATATTTGAGACCAGTCATACGGCCCCCTACTTCAACCAACTCGCCGGGACCCATCGAGGACATCCAGCCCCAGTAGCCGAGAGTAATCCTGCCGCTGGTTCTGCATGGAAGCGTGTTAACTTCATTGTAACGTGTTCCTGTTGTTCTCCACAAAAAAATTCTACCATCTTTGTCTGATTTAAAACATTTTTCGTCAGTAAATATGACTATGTTATCCTGCCAGTTAAAATTTAAATATTGGCGAGCGAATTCTATTCTTGCTTGACGATGGGCTGGTGATAGCGCTATTTTCTTCGCTGGTCGATAACAATGAATGCCGCCTGCATGCAGATGTCGGCGCACCACATCCATGGATACTCCATGCTGAAGGGCAGTCGAACGAGTCGTGGCAAATGGATTTGCTGTATGAGCTGCTATAATATCTCGGTGGCGGGCATTAGCTTCGGTATACGTGATAGATTTCCGACCACGTTTTAAATTATTTATCTCCCCTGTAGAAGCATACCGCCTTATCCATAATTGGACGGTTTTCCTCTGTAAAAAAAAACATAAATTAAGCATAAGGACTTTAATTATTTTCGCCTACTGTGTCATTAGAAGTCACAGAATAGTATTTGGATGACTAAAACATTGGACATACCGTTATTAGCAATCGGCGAGCTATCTCACTAATGCTCACATTTTCTTCATGCAAAACAATGATCCTTGCCTTCATAATCACCGTTAAATGATGCATTGCGAAACAAAATAAAATTTCAAAGCTGATTGTTAATCAATAACACTTGATAGGGATCAATAATCAACAATAGTTAGTAGCAGTCAGGTGCAATGTAGCGGACGACTAACTAAAACTTCTTCTTTTTATTTATTGAGTTGTCATAAGATTGAGGGTAGAACTATACAATGTGATCATGACTCCCAACGCTTCTTTGAGACAATACAACACTTACGTTCCACTCAACGTTTTATAAATCGCTTTGGCTACTAAATATTACTTATCGGTGCTTACTACTGATATTAAGAATGTTAAAAGGCATTTAAAAATAAAAACTAATAGTTTTACTATTTAGTGGAGGACTTGAACCCAGGGACCTTATGCCGCCGCATCAATTGATGAATGCTTAACCAATCAGACTATCACCGACCTTGATTGCGTTGTCTAAATATGCTATCAGTTATTATTACCACCACCGCCCCGCAACTTATATTTACAAGCTGGTTACTAGATGGCATTACTGTTTGCAATTCGCCTGATTACTTTTAGGCGCAGGCCACCGTACATACCCGTGTGGGGTATCAATGGAAAGGTCTTTTAAAATGATATAAAGTTTTCTAAAAAACATTTTTCTTAAAGTGAACGGTTTTTGAGATATCAGCTCTCAAAGTCGTAAAAAGTATGTCCCCCCCCCTCTATTTTTATAACTACGGGGTATAAAATTCTAAAAAAAATAGAGGTGATGCATGCTAATTAACTCTTTCAACGATTTTTGGTTTGATCAAAGTATCTCTTATAGTTTTTGAGATAGGTTGATTTAACTATTTGCTGCTACGGAACCCTTTGTGCGCGAGCCCGACTCGCACTTGGCCGGTTTTTTTAATCTACGTTAGGTAATTAGTTAATTAATTTTGCATGCTAATAAAATTATATAATTATGTTAACAACAAATATAAATCAACCTATTCATTTATAAGTAATGCATTAATATAAGGTACTAAGGTAATTTTGTAAAAAAAATTAGATCGTTAGTATTATCCATAAGTTAAATATATTTATTATTTTACCACTACGCGATGGATGTTAAGGAGCGGGGTCTTCTGGTACAGGTATTTCTTACTTAAAAGAAGGCCCCAGCCAACTCATATTTTTGAAATTTATGGTACTGCAATAAATATTTTTGTATTTTTGTATTTGTATATACTTAGCATACTCTTCCCCGCAATTTTCTTGCTCTGCGGCCGGAGTGTCGTTTCGTTTGCCGTCCCATACTCTCAAAAGACGACGACGTGTGGTTTTTGTGCACTTTCAAATGGTAGTTGCTCTGTTTGTTCCGTGTCGCGAGGAGGTTTTACCGCAGTTTTTGCGGCGAGGATCTGTTTTGGAAGGCTTTAATACAGCTATAAGGATACGTAATACGTACAGTCGTACATAAACTCAAACTCAAACTCAAAATTTTTTATTCATCGTAAAAATATAAAATTTTCTGATGAACGTCAATTTTTACAAACTACTCTCCGTTCGGATAAAGGGGGCTCTTTCTGTCTAAGGAGAAGAACGGAGGCAAGAAACTCCTGAGCCATCTTTTCAAAAAAAGACTTAATACTATAACTAGTATACATACCTAACCTATATATGACTACCCCTTATACCCTACTACCCCCGCATATGTATGTATAATTATATCACTGTAGGTACTTGCATTCGTTTGACAGTCGTAATAGTACATGTCTTTTAATTACATTTAGGTATTAATCTTTATAAATACACTCGCAAAACGCCGCCGCCGAAACCAAAATCAATTTTGCCGTTTAATTTTGAAATTTGAACACAATATTTAATATTTTTGTTGCTTATATTCAGATACGATGTTAAAGCACTTTAATATTTGCAGACGTAGACGGCGTCATTATGCTATGACTAGCCTTTTCCAGGAGTAATTTGGTGCTTTAGTCCCTGGAACTTTTTCATTGCTAGCGAGTGTAGTAAAAGACAAACGACGGCGAACAGACTTATAAAATTATACAAATAATAATATTCAATACACAATAGTAATGCAAATAAAGCCGCATTGACTATTTATTAATGAAACGGTGAAAATTAAAAGCCATATTTATGAATGTAGTCAATGACGGGGGAAGGTAAAGTTTCAGCTAAATTTAATGACCAATTAGTCCGGATTACGGAAACCGTTCAAAGGATTTAAATTTTCAATAACAATAAATGTAAATATTTTATTTGCTTTTTATATAAATACATCCGGTAGTCGGCAGCACTTTTAATATACTGCTCCAAATACTTACATAAATAACTGCAAAAAATTCAACGTAAAATTGAATTTTATTTATTATATAGATTCTATAATTATATGGTATACCATTACACACGGTGTCCCTTTAGTCAACGTAATGCCAAGCAGCTTTTGTTTTTTGGAAATCTTTCTTACTCCAACCTTCACACCAAAAGATATCACAATTTGTAAGGCCATACATGAAAAAATATTATTTATTGATCATCATGACAACTCACGTTAGTTTTGAACACTGAAAATGTAATGAGCACAATCTGATATCGTTGTTATTCATGATCGCAAAACACAATGTAAGTACAAAGCAAACACTGTCATGACTTAGCGACATTTTTCCAGATTATAAACAGGAAAAAATCGTGACTGCCACAATAGGAAAAAATGTCGGGAAAATAAACAATTTCAGTTGACAAAGGATAGCGGCCTTTTGAGAACAAAAGTAAAGTAAGGAAAGAAATATAAGTAGATCCCTAAATTCTAACTTTTTATGATACTTCAGCCATAAGCATAATTTTATATAATCTGACTTTGGCTTTTATGCGAAGGTTTAAAATATGTAGGCAGGTATTTATATCAAAATTAGCTAAACTACCTACTAAAAAAAAAATTCAATTTTTTTTTATACATACTTATGTTTATTTACTCGTCACTAAACCTGCCTGAAATGCTATTTCAACGGCGGAATATTATTACTAATATCAAATCACAAAAAAAATGGCGAGTTATGATTAGCCCTTAAAAACCGAAGCAATTATTTAATCATAAATAACCAGTTATATAGCATTAACGGTTAACCCGCTTCACGCTTCCTTAATTAAGTTTTTCACGCTATTAAGGGGAATGACCTGGTGACGAACTTTAAACATAATTATATTTGTAAAGAGTGAGTGAAGTAATTTTTATTAAAGTGACAAAACGAGTTGATTTAATCTTAATATTAAATAATTTACAGCCGTTTTAACAGGAGTGGTGCAGCAGCAGCCGTGAATTTTAAGTAAAGTTGCTCTAATCTGGCTGTTTTATTACTACTTTAATTATTTCACACTTAAGTACTTCTTACATTTCGCATAAATAAAATTTCAAACCGCTGGGTCTAAGAAGTCCCAAATTGTACACGTATATTGTAGGCTTGTAAGGTTAAAGTTAATTCTTATCTTTTTATCACTTGTTCCTTATACGTCTGGTGTACCCTGGGCAGTCAGCGACAGACAACATATGTGACAGGCCAATCCTTTCATCACGGAGATACACCCGAAGCCAAGTCTACTAAGTCTAGTGTTTGTTGCCGACACGGTAAGAAGAAGATCTGAATTTAACACAACAGGGATTTAAAGGTGCCTTTTGGCGGCTCGCGACACGCGACACCCCACTTCTACCACTGAGCTCTTATTTTGAATTAGAATAGAATAGAATAGAATAGAATAGAATACTCTTTATTTTGCACCATTAAAGACACATTACAATTCACAACTTATATACATAAAATAGTACAAAAAAGGCGGCCTTATTGCAAAGCTATCTCTACCAGACAACCTTTGGATGGAAGAGACAATTTTAACATAATTAATGGGAGTAGAGGTGCAAGGCATACTACTTAAAATGTACGTACTATATAAATAAATAAAACAACACAAAACAAAATATATATATATATATATATATATATATATCTTTACCTATAATAAACTTACATATTATATATTACATAAACTCGTTTACATAAATAAATACTAACAACTTATATTTACAATCAATTAGTTCGGTTAAGGCGCGATTAAACGACGCGGGTTAGCCCGAGCTGAGCCTGGCTCCGCTCGTGGTTCGCCGCGCCACGCGCCGTGTAAACAACGCGCTCGGCGCGGCTCGCCAAAGTTCGCACGGCTCGGCTTGTGTTATTGTGTTAATACGCGCCGAACTTAAAACGTTTTGACAGTAATCAGGATTCGCTTCCAGCAACATGGCATTGGACGATAAGTCCATAGAAAATAGAAATGCATAGAAACTAGTAGTGACGTGAGTTTCCTGCATAACGTCATCCGTCGCCAATTTAGGCCTGGGTCTCCTATTTACGCCGCAGGTCGCGACCAGCGTCACGCCGTAGGCCGCGTCACGATGCTCACTATAGAAATGTACTGATGCGGTCTCCCTCACACGCCGACGTTGGCGCGTAGATGTAATGAGCATCGTGACGCGGCCTATGGCGAGACGCTGGACGCGATCTACGGCGCGTAATAGGAGACCCGGGCCTTACACCTTAACATCCAACGGCATTCACGAGTACTTACACCGAGAGGGTGATATTTTAGTGCACACAAAGAACTCTATAATGATGGTCATTCCGACAATCCTTTCAGAATAATACTCCTGGATACGGTTTTACCTTTGTGTGGATAATATGCTCGTTTAGAGCCCCTGCAGTTTACGTTAACTGTGAATTTACGTGCCTGTATTACGATTTAATAAGGTAGGTTTTAGAATGACGCTGTTGTAAGATGTGAACATGGGTACCTACTTCATATTATTTCCAAATTTTTAGGTCCTTTAATTGTAAGGTCTGTTTTTTTTAAAAACACATCCAAAATCAGCAAACGTAGATGTGACATGCGGATACATCATCACGACCCATTACGTCCCCACTGCTGGGGCACGGGTCTCCTTCCAATGAAGGAACTGTAACTGAACAAAGCAGGCAACTTTTTACAGACCCAATAAGATAAAAAGAATAATAGAAACCGCAAGGCCTTTAAGCCCATAAATAGACCTAACTTGTGCTCATTTGGGGTTATTTATTCTCATATCACAGCCATAAATTACGCCCATATAACCATAGTTTATCAAATAAAACTTAAGTTTTTCAAATGTGGCATACACACGACATTTTTATTTGCGACCGTCGTTATGTATTGTGTAACTGAAATCCTGAAACGTGTAGTTCTGAAGGTGTTGACGTAGGTACTATTACGAGGTCACTCACTGCGATATAAAAGAATATCTTTTTATCAAATTATTTAGATTTATATTTATTTTATTTATTTTATATAAAAAACTATAATTACACCTTGCCTTATAGTTACATAATTATAGCAGTAATAGAAACACAACATAATTTGCTTCGAATTAACTACCTATATGTTAAATAAACGGAAGGAAACTAAATGAAAAGAAGTAGGTAGGGTTCGAATTAAGAAGCTCAATCAATTAGGTTATTTAGTAGTTACATACAAAGTGAATCATCGGTCTTACTATGAAAATCTGCTATGGAAATATTGTAATAATCAACTAAATATCTTTTTAAACTTTTATTGGATAAACGGTCGTGAGAAATATGCTTCTGTATAACTAATTAAATATTATAAATGCGAGTAACTGTGTCTTTCACGCCAAAACGAAATTTGGTATACATAATGGTCTAGACCCTAAAAAAGAACATAGGCTACTTTTTATCGCGGAATTCACACTTTTTATGGCGAAGCGAAGCTTGCGGGAACAGCTAGTATTTAATAGCTATTTAATACATAGCTATCTAACGCATAATATTATGCATTGTAAACATCAAAGCTTTATCTCATAAATGCTGTATGCGAGTCAAAACATGTGTAACAGCGGCTATGTAGCCCATATTAGTAAGTAATTGCAAAATATGCGTGACATATTGCATTTCAGTATCCATTTTCCGGAATGCAAAACCATTTTAACATAATTACCTATGTTAAAAGTACCTATTAATTATAGGTTTTACATCAAGTTAAGCTAAGGTTCTGAGTGATTTAAAGCTTATATTCTGAGTTATAAATATATAAAGCTGTTACATTTCACGTTACACTCGTCTGGACCCGGCTTAATATTTAAAATCATAAAGAATAAAATTATCAATTTCATACATTTCATAATATTTTTCAAAATTCATTCAATGAAAAATAATAAAAAGGATATTGATAAAAAGAATCAATATCCTTTTTAGTACGATTTTTTTGAGTTTACAATTATGGAGCAGATAAATACAGTTTTGGGCGGTTTTTATACTGCCACGCATCAAACTGCATGTTGCGTGAATGAGTGTCCGACCATTGCTTGTAAATATCTACATTTATATGGAAATCTCGCACAGCCCAACAAACAGTAAATGCATCTTCGTATTTTTATGCAACATACAATGCACGCTATTGTATTTCGATAATTGATCTAAGAATGCACGAAACATGCAGCCTGTAGGTCAGTGTGATAACCTTTATGTCTCCAAGATTTTCTCCTACAAAATATGAGTTGGCCGAGTGTTCTGCCTCCGTCTGATGATCTCTGAATTTTGATTTCCCCGGCGATCTGTCCGCTTTCGCCATCCTCCACATATTTTCTCCTCCATACTGTCCTGCTTCGAATTTCCTTTTACAGAGGTCCTAGTGGGAGTTTTTCGCGCCGTTCTAGTAAAGAAAACTAAACACGACTTTGTTTGTGTGTATATGATGGGTAATGTAGCGTGTGTAGGTCTAGATTGCAACTAACCCGAACAATTAAAAAATCTTTAAGTTTTCCTTTTATATCTCTGTAGTGATGAATAACACTGGTGTCTGGTTATTGCTTGATGAGGATGGCCGAAAACAGAGTGTTGTGGCGCTACTTGGGAGAAGCTTATGTCAAACTGTGGACAGTTGCGGGCTGATGAGTCTGATGACGATGAATCTTAATAACATAACTAGACTTTTAGGGACTTACCACAAAAACTTAGACAGTATTTAACAGTTGTTTAGCGCTGTCAAACGCCTACAAAATCTGTCAAATTTCGTTTTAAACACTAGTTAAACAGTGTTTAAAGTTTTTTGTGGTAGCACAGTTACTGTTTACTGGCAGTATTCGATTGTATGAAATTTATGAATTGATGTCTATAAAACAAGTTTTATTTCTGCCAATCGGACGATGTACAGATATCAATCGGCTTGCAGACATATCTAAGACTTTATTCTCTGAAATTCATCCAATTTCCTAGATAGAGGAACAAAATAATAATATTTTTACTTTATTTTTATACGTCATAAGTTATATTAAATATTGCAAGAAATTTTATTATTATTATTATTAAATACTTTATTGCACAATCATACATTTATGTAGGTACATAGGCTTTATTAAGCTTTTATCAAAGTCATTAACTTAGCTTTTATACTTAGTTTGTTAATATTAGACTTTATGATACAAATGCCAACTGTAATCCCCGAATAAAAGTAAAGTTTTAAAAGTAGGTACCTACCTAAATGGTTGCCAAAAATAAACAGCTGAAAACCTTAGAACCTAGGCAGTATTTCACAATTTTGCGACAAAATAAAAGTACACACGTTACTTCACAACTAACAGTATTAGTTCCGTTTAGCACACGTTATTACATCATTCGTTCGTGATATACAGCACTAATAACTTCGAAAGAACGACGCCTTTATTTCATAAGTCCTTTGTACGCATACAGTTCACTACAGCCTGTGGACTCAATTTCTATGGGTTACAGACCATATTTCTTTGATAGGGAACAGTGCAAAGTTAGTTTCAAAGTACTAAGTGTAAGTGGACGGATCGCAAGATTCTCGAGTGGTTTCGTGTCTGGTGCACATGAAAGTTGGTTCACGAAGAATGCTAGAATGTTCTAATGGTCGCGTCCCTCATAGATGTTTTGCTTTTCTTTGTCATTTAATTTTGTTTTAATTACTGGATACAGGTAGTTTGCACGGAGTCTTGTTGAAAATAAGAAGTACCTACACAGAAAGGGTAATCAAGCACACCCATAATTTTATTTTTTATCGTTAAATTCAAAAATATGAATAACCAGATATAGGTCAGACCAGATAGATAGAGTGCCTTTTAAGTCCATAACAAAAAAAAAAACATCCAAATACCTTACCAATGCAAACGTTTATGTTACTGTATTATTATATATTATTTTAACTTATTTATACGAACGTTATTAACGTTAACGTTCAAACGGTTGTAGAGTTAAGTAGTTATCTTCCGAAACCTGCAAGTAACGTTGACCAATCGATGATAAAGTTGGGGAATTTGTACAAAATTCAGAAGTTTCAGTCAAAACTCGCCGCTACTCTCAAAGATTAATGACTTGGACCTAATTAGAAAAGTTTTTGGTCCAAACGGCTACTTGATACCTAGTTGTAATAGTTAAGGGTTAATTTCATTGTTTTTGGTATAATGGCTCCATATAAAAATCATAAATATAAACGTTATATTTAGGTAGGTACTTTACCTTAAATCTAGTTTTCGCCTTTTAACGTTAGAAGCGGGAGCTTCACTCCTCCATCACCGCTACTATCTAATCAGTAGATGTCTTTATTCATCATTTAATAATTTTCATGCGTAGGTATTTAAACCCCGTTTCATGATTATTAAGGCTTTCTTTATGCTCCGAACACTTCTACGAGGTACCCTTAAATGCACTCAGTAGCAAACAAATCCACCTCTCACTTATTTATTAAGTTCATGCTCTGAATACGAGTAGGTTTAATCCACAACGTATTACGTAATAAAGCTGAGCCCGTGGAGCATGTGCGAGGTGTTGTTTAAATAGCGATGCATTTTCTTGAAACACAATTTGAGAAAACCGCGGCTCCGTGTGACGTGAGCGCTCTAGAATGTTCCGAGACGGATCGCTGCGTTCCCTACACGGGTATACAAAGTGTTGAAAAAGTGGTATATAGGCTACTAAGTCGAAAATGGATGACGCAGGGAGTCAATCTCAAATTTGTTTTATAGCTTTTGAAAATGCGTTTTTCTTCTTTTACTTATAACTTTTGTTTAGTGTTAAAATGACGCAGTGAGTCACCCTTTTTCAGCGTATTCCACTTTTGGAACACCCTCTAGAATTAAATCCACTTATAATGAGTACTAAGAAACACATGCAGTTGGAATGTAAGCCTTGCAACTTAGGCATTATAAACAGTGTAAGTTGTAAGGCATTAATTGAGGGCGCGTCACATTTTAAAAGTAAAAAACTCCGGGTGGCCAACTCAGAATACGCAAAACCTACAATTTTACGTCCCGCACCACATATTCTCTGGCTCACTTTTCACGCTATGAAAAACCGGGCGAATCCTTACACCGGGCGGGTACAAATAGCCCCCGTGTCCCCTAGGGCCGAGCCACACGCAATATTTTTGTTGTCATCAATACATACAAGGAACATAAAAAACCCATCGTAAAATTATACGGTAACTGTGTTGAAGGGTGAAGTCAAAAATAACTTTTGACAGTGACTGTGTTTCAGTGAAAAATAACACTTTAGGTGTTGTGCATCGCTATTTAGGTATAGATTGCCAGACAGTGAAGCGATAACATTGGAAAAGTTTGCGCTAAAATTAAAGTTTCTATTTGAAAATTGTGAGTGAACAACTATAATTGAGTTTGCCAGTTTTGTGTCAATTAGTAGCAGTTTAATTTAAGGTATTTTTAAATGCTCTAATGCTCTCAAGTATAGATGAAAAATTATCAGCACCTGAGACGTGAAACAAATAACGATCACTCACCAACCAAATCGTAAAATATATTAGTTAGGTATGTACTCATTCTAATTTGCATAGTTATTATTTGTATGGTATTTTTTCCCGTCTTAGCTATGTTTGATGTACAATATCACTTTACCTAAGGTGAGTTTATTTCTAAGCCATTTCCTAATAAAACTATCTCATGAAGCCAGCTACGAATCTTGACTACGAAGAAGAAGTAGGTCAAAAAGCTCACAGCTAAGTGTGAAAATAATCTAAATGCGCTGAAGCAGGTATGCAAATTATATAACATTAAATAGGCACGCACTTTCGCCGTACGCAGTACGCACGTGAGGTACCTAATAGACGCACAGTGGCGGTCGCGTATTTCCACTTCCGAGCATAAATTGTGCAAAACGGCGCGCGTTGAAAACCACATTTCGGTTTCCAACGTGGAAATATGAGGCAAGGTAATGATGTAGAGCTCGCGTGCAGTGCAAGTCTGTTTAGGTAACTAGATATGAGCCTGAATTATATTACTTTCTCGATAAACTACCTATTTACAATAACAATACTCTTTATTTGAGCCAAAACATAAAAATCATAAAGGCGGCCTTATTTCTTATAGCAAGCTCTACCAGACAACCTTTGGAAGTTAATCAATATATCCAAAGGATGTCTGAAAGAAAAACTCCGTAATTTTGGACGTAATACATTCAGGTTTACATCTTATTGATGTAAAAATAAAGTTATTCTTTATTTACTTTTGCAGTGTACACACACTCAGGCAGTATGGCATGCCATCTGCGGAAGCAACGGTGACGGTGCACGGTGGCTCTAGTACAAATTCAAATGATGAACAAAAACGCGGTTTAATTCTTGAGCATGTATGCAAATATTTTAAATCTATCTAATACTTTATAGACTTATTCATAAAAAGTTAGTGGATGCTAGTGGATTGAACTCTTTTGTCCCTCTCTGTCAAAGCGCCCACTAACATTTTGATGAATAAGGGGGTTATTTTCCAACATTTATTTTCTATTTCTGATTTAAAAGACGTGTTAATTAAAAGTAAGGGTGCTGTTTACAATTTATGTTTATATTTAACTAAACGCATTCTTTTGCATATTCAGCATTCATTAAATACACCTATGATAACATTTATTGAATATTTACAGCGGGCATAAAATTACCATAAAAAGGCTTTAAAATGTTCCGGAAAGTAGGCAACGGAAATGGCCCTGTCACAGATTTTTCACCCTTATAAATATTTATTTGACTTCAGGCCGAAGGTGCAAGAATATTGCCTACAGGATGCACCGGCACTGATTAAATACTGTTTGTTATGCGCCCATTGCAGGTTCTGACCTCTTTAAAAAAAAACAGATCGTTTGACCGTTGCTAGCTATTGCGGAGAGATCGATCAATCGATCCATAATCCATATAAGTACTTACAAAAATTTCCTCGTAGGTGGGTAAGGAAAAATAATTACATTAAAATATTTTTGATGATTTTGTTTTTATTAAAGCAATGTACCTACCTGCTTATGTGCTACTTACACCTAAACGTTCGTCAGTCATGTCGGCTCCGTTTCCCAATGTAGTTAAATTATGAATAGATAATTTGGACCAAGTAGTGCCCTTGTATAAGGTTTAGTAATATACAAATGGCAATCAATAACGTATGTGTTATGAAATCTTAAGATCCTGGCCAAATATTTCAAATAATATAACTTTCAATTTTATTCATTTAAGTACCTACTTCACCAACTAAGCTAGAAATAGCTACACGAATACTCACCACAATTTTCTTCTTTATTTTATAACAGAATCATATTCGCTTATGCTTGGCAGTATTAATCAATTTCTTCTAGCAATAAGGCAGGTTCCGCCTGCAACCAAGCACCTAAATTTGCTTACATTTCAATAATGCCTCCTTCTCGATGCCAAGAAAATTGTGAGCTCTATAAACTTGTGGGTGCTGGTTGAACTAGGAAGGGAAAAGTAAGTGTGAATATTTTAATATTTTGGGTATATTATGACAAATACACTATTTTTGAAAAAACATTTTTTTCGCGATTAAAATAAACACTAGGACTGAACTAGGTCTAGCCTGTTAGATCTAGTTATTTGTAAGTCATTGCCCTGTACCTTTAGTGGTCATCTAAAACTTCTAACTTCAATAAATAGTAACAGTTTTCAACGATGATAAAGTTTCTTTTTATACTTATAACACGTAAATATAAAGATTCATTCAAGTTGAACTGAAATGAAACACACGCATGTAATGAAGAGGTTTTACTATGTACTTTTGTTCCTCCGATATTGTTATCCAACCACTTCACACCAACTCAAGTGAAAAAACATAACCAACAAACTTTGTTCCATAAAAAAAAAACATTTTCCTGTCGTCGACGTGAGAATGAGAGCCGCCTGCAGGGAACTGCCTCAGTGTTGCCAGATTTGAATAATCACCCGATTCATTAATACAGAAGGCAGCTAATTAAGTCTTTCTTATGGTAACCCCGAATAAGTTATGCGGTAATGGTCGTACTAATAGTTGGGTAGAGTGATAGTGAGAACGGTTCGGATCGTTTAGTAAGTATTTTACGGGAAAGTCTGCGTCCTATTAACTAAGTTTATAGGCTTATTTTACATTTGGTGGGGATTAAACATTTTGTTTTTGAAATATTCAGGCTTGTTGATATTATCATTTTTCAAAGTTTTTTTTTCTAGACGCATATTATGCATTGTATGTTATCATCATTCCAATAATCAAACTTAGTAAATAAACAAACAGTGCTTTGTAAAAATAGTTAACTGTAGGATGGACCTCATCCAAGACTGGGGGGCTATCTCATGGTTTAATAATAAAAGGCAATAAAATAATATATATTAAACGCAAAACCTACCATGAGGGTGCAAAACAAGTCTAGTTCTACAAAACAGTGCAGAGCGTTTACGCCGAATCTACGGCCTACGGTGTTATTCCATTATTTTCCACCCCCATTAATATTTTGTAATGCTTTCTTAACACTACTTGTAAGTTACGTTACGCGGTATAGAACTTGCTTCCCTGGTGACTTCATAATAAAATCCAAGCGGTGGCAGCGCTTCTAAGTGTACTTATAGGTATCTAATTTTTGTAAGCACGAATAGGTCCCTAATAAGTATACAGAACAGAATACATGTAGTTAATTCACGTGTCGGCAAACGGCGTGTCGGTCGCCCCCCAACCCGTTGGTCTGATGATCTGCGGAAGGTAGCGGGAAGCCGCTGGATGCAGATGGCGGGTGACCGTTTGGGGTGGCGATCGTTAGGAGAGGCCTATGTCGAACAGTGGACTACAGAAGGCTGAGAGAGAGAGAGAGAATTCACATTGAAGGAGAAGCTCTTGGTAAACCATGCCATGAGCTAGAAGCTGCCTCAAGATGATACTCACAGGATATTTTTATGCTGACGTGAAGTCGTAAGACCGGAGTAGCGCCCCTAAAGCCAAAATTGGCTCGACGTCAAGATGTCTAATCAAACGTGCACAGACGTCTTCACAATCAAACGGCAGGCTGCGACGTCGACTGACGTCATCGTCGTTTGTGATGTCTCTTGTCATTTGCATTTGTTCCATAGCGTTGATTACGGTGTCTCAATAGGGAATATGCGTAATTTTTTTTTATACTTTTATTGGATAGTTTTACATCACTTTATTATAGTAAAAAAAAATTCAACGCCAAAATAAGTAATTTAAGGTATTTTAAAGAAAGTTAAAAAATTACAACCATCACGACCACTTTGAAATTCCCGTCAGGATGGCGGGCTGTCGTGACGTCATAATCGTTTTATTTCACGGCTCAGAATAATGAGTCCCGTCAGTCGGCATAGATTTTTTACCTAATCAAGTAATCACAGAGTTCTTTTGTATTTTCAACAAACCAATGTTGTCATGGTAACAAACGAAAAAGGAAGTGTATAAAGTGTGATCAGTGGCTGTTTTGTAATGGTAATAAAGTGTGACCAGTGGCTGTTTTGTAATGGGAGCTCGTAAATAGCTGCTTGTAGCTCTTTTGAAATGGGAGCGCGCAAACCAGAGGACCTTTGTACACAATATTACGCTATTATGGCAATATGAATATAAAGTAATATTTGTATTGTATGTAAGTACTTACTGTAACTTTGGTTCTCAGTAAGAGAGACTAGGGTTAGTGGGTCATTCTATTCTATTATCTGTGGGGATGTAAGAACCTGCACCTGGCTCTCTTGAATGGAACCATTGTGCATATCTCAAAGGTCTAAACCCCCTTATCTAAACTATCGAATAAGAGTATAAAAATATATGCATATTCCCTAATATTTGGGCACACGGCTCTCGACTTTTCAATAGTCTTTGCTGTCCTTTTCCGCAGCTGGCCACAGTTTACTCGTTCATACTGCGTAATAAATTTAATGTGTCCAGTTCTTCTGATTACGAGAATTCTTCCATAACTTAATTTAGAAAAAAATAACAACTTTTGAAATATACTAACGACTGCCATTATAACCTAAAAGTAGAAAGAGCAGCTTGTGTCATGTTCATGTCATAATACTTACAATACAAATTTAATTTTATTGTGTTGCAATATGGAGCATATTTGAGTGGCTCGTTGACTAGCGAATGGCTGTTTACGCCTCATTACAATAGAACAACTAGTGGCAGCCCATACACTACCAAAAAAAAATATAAAAAGTCCTAAACTTTGCAAACAAACAAGCATATCAAACAAGAAGTGGAGAGGTTATAGGAGGCTAGGATCTACTCGTATTGGAAGAATTTTTATGTGATCCATCGTATCTGATCACAACGCGCATCACAAATACTCGGTGACATTAACATTTCTTTGTTTACACTTGACATTTATTTAACTATACGCAAACGCAAAGAAGTTATTATTCTGAGATTGATATATAAAGAATTATGACGTCACATCCGCCCTAAGAAAATGGGTGACGTTTCACGGAAGTTAGAATTTACCGAAGTTTTTTTGTACTTTTCAACTTAATTTACTTGCTCATAAATAAATTATAATAAAAAATAATTATGGAGTCGTAGTTAAGAAACAAGAAAGTTTATTATAAATAATATTTGACCTTTATTTGAACCACTTGCATATTCCCTATTTCTCTGGTACTACCTAATTGGAACTTGAAATGGATGTTGAATACCTGAATATTAGGTACTTATTTTGAAATGTGTTATGTTCGAAAACCACTCATAGAGAAGCCACTACTGCTAGTAAGCTAGATCAATACATGAGAGTTTAATACATAAGTAATATAGATAGATCCTAAGAAAAGGAAGCAAAATCTCTGGAGGTAACAATGGCCTAAAAGCCATAGTAACTCATAACGTCGCTTAACTCCACATTGAGCAGAGTTACAACAGACGCTAGCTTGATTTGTTATCTAATATTGTTAAGTTATATACGCGGGCCGCAATAACTTCTTGTTCTTCGATGAAATGTAGCCAGGGGGCGGCCAAACAAATTTATTCATAGAATTCAATTTACTTCAGGTGTGCCCTGACCCTTAGCGGGGTATAAACTCCGCTTATTATTGAACACCTTCAGCTATTTTGTTTTTTAGAAATGTTTTCATCGGTATTTGCGGGCGGCATAAATAAATTTACAATAAATAGCGGGGTTCAGCTAAGCTGGGATTATGAAAACCAGGGACGCTCTCGCAAAAAGTAAAATACTAGTTTTTGCTGCTCTTCCAATACGAATTGAGGACAATGGATTTGTATAGAAGATGGAAATGTCATGTTCTTAGACAACGGTAAAAAAGCTTTTATAGTTTTTTTTTGCCGTAGTGCTAAGCAGTGAGCACTGAGCAGCAGCAGCTGTGAATGCAGACGATTATTGGCTAATGATGCATTTAGAATTAAATACCTCTCTCTTCCACTCCATTTTATTGGTAGGAACTAGTAACTTAAGTGCCAATTTCTATATAGTCGGTTAGAGCATAACCAGGTTTTATTGGTAGACTTTTGACACATCTGTCAAGAATTTAGTATGAAGATGACGTATAATTGATCAACCAATACCAGGTAACGATTTAACCGACTATTGCGAAATTTGAGCTAAACGTCAATATCTCTTAACCAGGCTTATGTGGATTGAGTCCTTTCTCCTTAACACCGTCTTATTGTTCTTTTTGAGGGTTCAGATAGAATAATAATATAATATCGTTATAAATTTTACTCCCTATTAAAATGCTTACCGCCCTATAAAATCATAGCACGTATTGGCCCATAATAGGCACCTGAATTTTACGAGTGCATAAAAACTTTAACGGTTTTCCAAAGAGGCAGGGGAGAAACGGTTGACAGAGACAGTTTTGAGACTTATAAAATTGTAATTTTATACCTACTTAGCTGAGGGGGTCACTCTTTAATCCTCTGAGCTGGTAGGTATATTCTTGGGTAATGAAACTTGACGGACTTGTTTTTAGTAACCGTGCCAATCGCTACACAAGTACTTACCTACATAATTATGACAAATGCATGTGGCAAAAATCCTCTGTGATCAATGTCATGCCGTATGAGAAGTATAACTTTAATTATTTCCCAACTGATAACTCCAAGTTCAGTGAGTGTAACTTAAGTGAAAATGAGAATCGTAACGTAACGCTGTGATTGGCTGGATTGTCGTTGAGCAGGACTTATTACATGCTTACGAAGTTTCCTCAAAAGAAAAACTGGGCCGAGTCTCATTACAAATAGAAAAAAATTTCCTCAACTCTGCCTTAAACTCCTTTCACTGAAGTAAAGCCTTCTAAATGACAGCCTAAACGAGTTCACGAAAAACATAAGAAAGATCAAAACGACGTGATCAAACAGTGCTCATTAAAATTGCAAGTACCTACGTAAGTATTTAGAAACAGCTAAGGTATTTTACGGGAGCGTACCCATAGCAGTTGCAATTCGTAATCACCCATCCTAAAGGAAAACTATATGTTTTGATTTGTAACTAAACGGGCTTAAAGGCATAAAGAAAAAAGTCAGTAGTGAACAAGAAGAAAGAAGACTTAAGAAAAATTTCCACATGAAAATAACAATCGGGATGAAAACATAATACTTCTAGCAGGCACCGTAACCATAATTATTGTATTTATTTTGTAGATGACATGTGATAGTGACACCCAAAAAGTACAATTTCTTCTCGGGGCGGGCTACAGGAATACTTCAGTTCACTGATTGATTGAAACCCCAAATGTCTTGGGGATACAGAATGATGACGAAACGGGGAAAAATGGAAATTTCTCGATTATTCTAAAAGGAATTGATATTTCTTTTCCCGCCCCAGTCTCACTGGTGAAGGTGTTCCTTGTAATTATGACAAAATACCGAAATCGGTGCCCTGATACTGTTTCCATCATTTATTTAATATTATTCCGTTTTATTTTGTATGATTATTAGGTATTTCAATTATTTCTTACTTTTACAATATATTATTATCTGATTTTCAATTCTTTTTAAAATAATTGTTTTATTTTAATATTTTTAAGTTTATTTGTAATAATTTAAAATATTCAAATATCAAGCTGCAAATAATGCGAATCAGTTCTACTAGTGTAGTATACTAATCATTTAAGCCTAAACACACTCAGCACTTATTTTTTTTCAGGATATTTCTGAGGATTGATTGAGGTTCCATTCGAGAGATCTAGGTGCAGGCCCTTACACCCCCACATATAATATTATAGAATAGAATAGAATCACCCTTGCGTCACCCCCTTTCGACTTGCTATACCACTTTAGCAACCCCCTGTATATAATATTATGATATAATTTCATATAATGTAATAGTAGTGACGACTGTACAACACATCCCGCAACCTTGTCGCACGGAGCCCGGAAATGGGATGTCGCCGAGAAATCCCGCAGTGATTGAAGACTGTCTGCCTTTATTAAAGGGTGATTTATAGGTACATTCACCTGAGACCCGATTCTGCTGTTGAATGTTATGTAAAATGTGGTGATTGAGGTTTATAAGGGCCAGCTGAAAACCAGCGCTGTGGCCTGGCGGTACAACACATGCAGAGCTATTGTCTTTTTGACGCTCTGGTCAGCAACCTATAGTGTTATTGTTTGTATTGTAAGTATTATTTTCGTTTTTTTGTTGTTGTATTGTATTATTTTAGTTTTTTGTTGTTGTATTGTTTCATTTACTGTATTTTTGTTGTGGTTGTCAGTATGTCAAATAATGATTCTTTTATCTTTATAAAATTATCCAGTTCTAGTGTTTGCTCACCGACAGAGCTTGGTTAGCAGAACACATCACTATACACGTATGTGTTGATGTGTGCTCAGGTAATATGTCGAGGCTGCGGCTGCGAACGTGTTTAGATTAATGTGACATTTATTGCAATTAAGAGGCTGGATTCTACGCAAATCTCCACTTGAGGTTTTGGCGCGCTCGAAATACCGTTTCGTAACCAACCATTTAGCCCTATAACAAAACTTATAATTAAGTATGCCAATAACCTAACCAACGTCAATAGTAGCATAACTTTTGAACAGCTAAGAATATTTAACCGACTGCCGAAGGAGGAGGGTAATGTTTTTTTCATATAAAATAGGTATAGCTAATAACACTTGAGGTACTAGGTACCATTAGGTACCATTGACAAAAAATAACGAAAATCTGTTCAGCCGTTTGGGTACTACGAGAGGTAGAGTAGGGTAAGCGAAGTATAATTTTTTTGTCGGTGATGGAAGATTGCGTTTGTGTTACATAGGTGAAAATTATGATACTTGATGCCGCTATAAATAGTTTAACTTTGTAGATAATTATGTTATACTTGTATTCTTCCTACCTTCTTAGGAAATTTATAGAGCCTCATTTTGTTGCGTTAGCTCAAATAATATTAAATTTTTATTCAATACATACTTGAATCGATCGAAATTCAGAATACTCTAATACGTACCTAACAGAATTCACACTGTGGGATCTCCCACAAAATAAGTACAGCATCAAATATGTATAAAGTTCAGGCCGAGTCAAGTAAAAAATAAAGCAGTATTCAGGTAATTCCCGTGATTCATGAGCCGTAACTTTTTGTTATTGGGACCTTTGTCTTGAGGGCTCGGCCCTGAACACCAGAACAATGATTAAATTAGAAGTGCGAGTTTTACCCTCAGAAGAAGAGAGAGCGTTATGAGTTTATCGCGTAAGAGCAGTTTTTTTATTTATGTAAGGGGAAAAATAAATATATTTGTTTTTCAGAAATACGATACGGTAGGTATTCATTATTTTATCGAGAGTTTTGACACCGTATGTAAAAATGTTATATTGTTAGTTGTACGAAATTTGATATACCTAATTATTATGACTTATGAGCAATAAAATCCAAACCGAAACCTATACTAATTTTAATATTATGTTATAGCTTACTAAATACGCGGGCTTATCATAGTAACATAGTATTTACGTTTTTCAACGTTTTCTTATTAGTTCTATGTTTTAAAATGTCAATCAAATTCAAAAGACTTCAGCAGTAACTAAATAACAAACTTTTGACAAAAGTTTTTGAACTTTACAGCTAGTTATTAGGTTGCAAAGAAATAAATTGAAATAAACACAAAACTTGCCCAAGAAACACCAAATTATTAAAGGAAACAGCGAAAAAGTTTTTTGGCAAAATTAATTTAATAAAGTCCCGATCAAAAGCAAATACAGGGGTTAGAAACCATTCCTTTTGTTAATTTTCAAATAGATTGGCATTTACAATTAAGGTACCTTTGTTTAATTTAGAGAGTTTTCAGTATAATTTATTAAATTTTGAGAAGGCAATCCCGTTGATTAAAACGTAAAATTATAGACATGCGTCACGCAGACTTTTTACAGAAATATGAAAAATATTTTTTTAACCTCAAACTGTAAAAGACTGAGGCAATAAATCTGCCTGTCTATCTAAACACCTGTAACCCTTTTAAAAAGCGATATTGTTTTTTTGTATTTGTATTAAAGTTTTTTTTTGCGTTGAATCATAAATTTTGACATTCTGATTTTATTTTTGGGCTTAGATATAATATGCTGCACTCGTAGGTTTTAGCTCAGTATACCCATTCTGCAACAGCCTGTATATTGGTTTAGGTAAATTAATACTGCATTTTCCGTTCTGCATCTACATAAAACATTGCCCGACGACGCTAGTGAATTTGCCTATTCCCTCAGCACATCAGCGCTCGTACCTGCAAGGTGGTGTGGTGTGTCGTTAAAATTTATAATCCCTAAAAGGTGTGAGCAAGTGGCGTGACTGTTCAGCTCCAGGCGTTTCGGAGCGAGTGTATTACAAGATGTATGGAGGGAGGCAAGTAAGGGATGGCGCCCAGTAATCTAATGTGTACAGGGTGTTTGGCCGAAGAGACTGTTCATTTTGTAAGATCGGCAATTTTTTTTTTGTTTGAATTTTTCATTATCCTATCGAATATTTACAATGACCGACGGTTTAAAATTAACTTTTATTTGTATATTGTACAATTCATATTTTTTTTTAAGTCCAATCCTTTTGTATGTAGAAAAATAGTAAATAGAGGTGGTCACTTGTTTACAAGACTACACTTACATACCTAATTAGTGAACTACAAAAGCTAGGTAGTTAGGTTTTTTTTTTTAAATCAATCGTCACATATTTTTATATATATGTATATTATTATATACAGTCATATTTTCGCTATATTATATTAAATTGCAAACATAACAATCGGAAAAGTGCCTACGCACCGCATGTCAACACTAATGGATCCAATTAAAGAACAATACTTCGATATGCAAACACTCTCTCTCAAATAGAAATCAGGAATAGAGCCGGTGGCAACTGACGGCTGTCCGGTGATTGGCTCAGTCATTTCCTATTCTCATCGTGATTGGCCAATTTAGTTTCTATTGACGGACATGGAGGTTTTTGCGATGCCGGTTTTCGTATGGCTTTTAGATAATTTTAAACTGGAGTTGTGTTTGCTTAATGCAATATTTATGTTATAAATTTACGTGACTTTTTTTGTTACAAGTCCTCAAGCTACAGCAAAAATCAAGTTCAAATATGCTCATTTTAGTTTTCTTTTTTCACCATATCATAATAACTGAATATCTAAAAGGTATCCATGGGTCGATAACAGATCAGTTTGATCTAAGCATGAGGCGGCTTTCGCCAAGCAGGCGAACATAGTAGAGACTACTTAATGTTTTCTAAATAATAAATTAATATGAATAATAATGCATTAAAATTTAGCTCTTAGTGAGCGTCAGTCCTAAAGAGCCACCGGAGAGACGTCAACATATTAGAGGACATTTCGGAACTTTTTAACTACATTAACCATAAAGTTACATGCCCATCTACTTAAAACTAAGTGAGGTTTGACTAACATGCGCTTTCAGCTGAATTACTTTACACATGTGCCACGTACGGGGTTTTATTTGATTAGTGAAGTAATTTTGTGGTGGGTTGTTTAGCTTAATAAAATAATAACTTACGGATTTATGTTACTTATTGTTTCAGCGTTGGTAAGAGTAAAGCTGAAAATTCATGAACGATGCCAACCAGAAATCTGTTGTTTTCATTTCTCTGTGATGGGTTGTGAACTGTTGTGTATGTAAACAAAAAAATAATTTAATGCATACGCAAAAAAAAATCTGGGATAACTGCGCCTACGCTAAAACATAGCTTCTATAACGATCATGACATTTCCAATAATATAATTCTATTGACACAGAAAGGTGCTCAGATCCGCAAAGGGTTAGCAAACAGGCTTGAAAACATGTTTACCAACCAGCGTACCGACGAGCCTGCGATTGAAGGTAAACAAAGGACTGAGGCATCCATACATTAGGGAAGCAAGTGGCGTGTCTTAGACCGTTTCGTCACGGTCCCGAGTTGAAGACTTATGGCCTGGAAGCGCCCCCCACAAGGAAACGGGTTCCCGGTTTCAACTCACTGAGTGTTGCAGAACTTGCTTTTTGGTGCAAAGTTTTAGAAACGAAGATTTGTCACTTAGCGAGGTACCTTGGTATGTTTATTGCCTGAATCACAATGTCTGTATAAATGTTGTGTGTTGATACTCTCTTAAATAATGTTACATTTACTCTGTTATGTAATGTAAGGTTCCTCTGAAGGGGGTTTTCTGAAAAAAAGTTGTTCAGAATGACTTCCTGTCAGTCCTGAGCCCTTCCGACTTACTGTAATTTTGTAACAATTAAGTATGTAACTCAATAGTTACACACATTCACATTCTGACACAATTGTCAGAATTTTTGACCCACAAATAAATAGAATAGAAGGTCCTGATGCGACAACTAAGCGATCAATAATTCAAAATACTAATCATTCACAAGCGGAATATTGCCCTGTCACTTGCAGTAGAAAAGACAACGGCAAAAGGATAATACAACCGGATTTATCGTATTTTCCGGTTTGCATTGTAGTTGAATATTTTGTTTTCGTTTTGGCACCTGTAAGGCTTTGTAACGCTGGCTATAATGTAGGTAGGTAGGTACTGTTTTATCATACAAAAAAATAAACCACATTTTAAAACGGGATTAGATATATTTTGATGGTAAGGTAAGGTGCATATACTTTCTAAGTGTAAAAGTTTAGAGTATACCTAAAATATTCTATAACATACTTCTTTCATTTCATAACATACTTTTTTCATTTATGCACATGCACCCGGCCAGAAAGATAAACACCCCCATTTTCGGTTGGAGGTTAAACATTACAAAGCAATGCAAATAACGCAGACCCTGCTCACGTAAACCGCAAAAAATCTGACACCGCGCCCTGATTAAAATGTTTGGGGCTCAGTAATTTCCCGTGCGTCGAGGCACGGTCTCACGGCGGGTCAACGATAGCGATAGTAAATCTGTATTTAAGTAAGTAAATTCCAAATTTTGTGTTAGATTGTTGCGTTGCCACACGGGCGTTGTGTGTGCGTATGCGTTGCGTTAGCGCTGCGTCAACTGAATCGATTAGATTGACGAGCCTATCAATTCTGTGACATCTTATTATTTGTTTTATTTAGTTTCGTTCTTTGTTCAGATTTAGGTATACCTACAACGCTCAGTCGATGCAGCACTAACGCAACGCAGACACAACGCTCGTGGGCTCTAATAAAACAGCTATCTATGGAGCCATGCACTGCGAATGTACCACGTGTGTACACATGTAGACTGTAGAGCTCTGTCTTTCTTTCTTGGATCGCGGAGTAGCCCTGAATAAGGCCGTCACTACTTTCACAAACCAGACATCCGTATTATTCCGTATTCGGTAAAACGCGGAAATACCTGCAGCGCAGAGACTTTATTTATGTCGGCCAAAGCAAACAATAAAACGTGAATTACGCTTTTGGACATTTTCTGGCTCGCTTTATCACTTTTGTGTGGTTGCGCCCGAGTCTCATACAAATTGGATTTTTCAATCGAAAATCGGCTGTTTTAATTCATTAGTTGAATGAAATTGATAACCGCAAATGTTTGGTATTGTTTTTTACTAGTTGGAATTGTAAAATAATAGGATTATAATAATAATAATAATAATAATAATAATAAACCTTTATTTCAGGCATCAGTGGCCCATATTATAAACTAAACACATACATTTTAAATCATACAAAATAATAAATAAAATAACATAATCATAAAATTTAACTAACTTAAACTCTAGCACTATCAATAGCAGGGGATTTAATAGTCATTTTCGCCTCCCTGTAGCGACGGAAAACGATTCCCGCAGGCCAGAAGTCCTTGTTCAGTAGAACCTTCTGCTGGTCGGCGGGAACCCGAAGACGGAAGGACTTGAAGTCCGTCTGCTTGGCGGACTGCAGTCTTTCAATCGCCAGCACCTGGACTGGCTGTTCGGAGCGGCCGACACTCCTCTCCTTGATATAGCGCATGATGTTGTCATGCGCCATATTCGCGTATACCTGTATGGCATGAAAAGGCTTTGTTCATTACTACACCAACGCAAATACTGTTTTTTTTTTAGGTAAACAAACATAGCACTAAACAACATTATTATAACCTATAGGTACGTATAAAAATAACGCCATGAGATTGATAATAATAATTTTGCACGTGTATCACGTTTCGTATCGATTTTTTATTGTATGGACAAAGAAGTATTAACAAGAGAATACGAATAAAGAACCTCACATGACTTGCACATATAAAACAAGCGTCCAACTGCATCAGAAACAAATTTCATAATTCAGATTTACAAACAGAATGGCGGATGGCGGGCAAAATGTTCCGTTATCATAGTTTACTAGCTGCTTCACAATACCACTGATAACTAATGACTTGACAAATTACTGTTCCGAATTAAACGGCAAAGCCATTTGTTATGCGCGGATGTGTATGTGTACACAATGAAAACTTGCTCGTATTGTGTGGGACGCTGTTATAGGAAACTAAATATTTATTAGTTATGATTTTACCTGCTTTTTCAGAAAATATCTGAGTCTGGATTGAGGTTATCGGTACGTGTCAGTTACAGTGATAGCATCGCCATGAGTATTTAATTTTATTTATCAAGGTAACTTTTATACATTATGAAACATACATATGCGTATCATATAAAACATTGGCTTTAAGAATGAATTTATACCTAATCAAGGACTGCTGTAACTATTGCAACAAAATATTTTATTTACTGTCAAGGAAAGGAAAAAGTTTTGCCGAAACCCGGGATTGAACCGGGGACCTTTAGATCTTCAGTCTAACGCTCTCCCAACTGAGCTATTTCGGCTCATGTACTCAGGAACGAAATTTAGAAGGAGTATCAATGTGCATAAGAATACGAGTACTTATTGATAAACACACAGTTTAATCATTGATAAAATTACTTTAGGTACAAGTAAGTACCTCCATTATCAATGTTCGATTTTTAAATGCAAAGAATTTAATAATAATACATAGAATTTTCCCCGAATACTTTTTCAGAATATAAATAAGTAAGTACTTATAGAATATTAAAATAAATAAAGAATATTCTATCTATCTATCTAAAATCTATCCCTCTTAGGAAATAAACAATCATACGTACATAGTCAATAAATCCTGTATCTTTCCTTAAGATACCTACTTACATAAACTTCGCAGCATACAAACACATACACCGGCGCCCCCTACCAACATTACCTTATCTAAGATCTCTTCCTTACGTTCCACCTCCGTTATAAATGGTAGGTATTTATTCCTGTCATCGCATGTCGCAGGAAACCGTTCCTATTTTAATGAAAATAAATTACAATATGCACCCCCAGAGATTTATTAGACGTTTCGCGAAACGAAATTAGTTTACTAGTCATACTCGTGGTTGCAATGTGTGGGATAGTGTTGCTGGAAAATCGATAGTTTTGTTTTGCCAAAAACATTTCGATCAATAAGACTCTACTACCCGACTCTACTTCTACGGATGTCGGCTGTAATAGAATCAGTAGCACAAATCTATCGGTAGTATATAATGGCGCTATCGATAGTTCATTGATTGGCCGCAAAGATAGTCTCAATATTGTTATTAGGTACCTATCAATCCTATCGATTTACTATCGGTTCTATCGAATTTCTATAACTATAGGTACCTACAATTGTGTTTTCTTGTACTATCGATAGACAATCGATATTGTCCAATCGGGCGACAACACTAAATTCGTACACAATGTATTCGCAATCGTTTCCATTTCAGAAATCGGTTCTGTGTCCAATAAAATAATGAAATGAGAGTTTTATCACGTAAATTATGTCCGTGTATTTAAGCTTTATCGCTGATTTGGACAACTATGAATAGCTACAGGAAGGTGATTAATGGGACGCCCTCTCGAGCTTTCGTATAGTATAGACACTATGGTATTTGGTTGGTTTATTTTAAAATTGTTAAAGAAATAATTATAATAATATTAACAAGGCTTTTCTACATCCTACTAAAAAAACTCTTGTGATAATCCCAGTTTGGTTCAGATCAAATCACATTGAATCGCAAAATGAATGAGATGAATAACACGATGCCCTAAATAGTTAACACGATGAGTTTAGGAAGTAGTTACCAAGTCATGTAATAAAAGCATTTAACCGTTAATTTTATTTCGCACCAGTGGCATATCCGTGCAGTGGCATACACGTAATATATCATGTGAGCAGCAGGATTTGTAAATGTGCCTTTTTGGCTTAATTTATGCCCTCGTATGTTAATTATGATGGACCTAAATAGGTACGTAATTGGCAGATATGCGTGTGTAATTTTAACTAACCATACATTTGTGTTATCCGGATCGGAACTAGCGCCAATTCGACGTCCAAATGTCGAATGTCGAATATGTGTAATGTTATGTGCAGAAATACGTTTGAAATATAGTTATTTATGCAAAAATGGTACCTATAGTAGGGTGAAAAAAGATAGCTTGAATGAACAACTTTTGTATAGGTATAGAATAAAGTTTGTGTAGAGAAGCAAATACATATTTCAATAATTCATATTCAGAATGAGCTGACTTATCTGTGTACATATACACAGATAAGTATACCTAACACAAGTAATACTTAAATCATAAAATTGTATACTTAACAACTTACATACATACAAAACTATAATCATCAAATAATATCCGATATATTATTATGTATACAGGGTTCATATTTCTATCTGAAATGATATATTATCAGGAAGGTGACGCGATGATGCATTCACATCAGTCTACTTCCGAAAATTAGTTCATCATCTGATAAAGTTCTATCACTGATAAAGTTGCACGTTATATAAAGTACCAAGTTGGCATCTTCCTCTGTCCAGCACCATATTATTATTATCCTATAAAATTAAGAAGTTTTCTCCAATAAGCAGTTGTAGCAACTCAAAGTGGCCGGCTCATATTTACTGTCCTCTAGCGAAGAACATTATTACTCTAGTATTTGTATTAGACAGGAGACTGTGCCAACTTAAAACGCTGTAAGTGGAATTTATGTTCAGTACAATAATAATATTACTCTTTATGGTGCTGACAAATTTAGGTTTTAAGTGTGCAAGCACTTTGCACATTATATATTTTATTCCCCATATTAACTTGCATAGGTATTAAAAAAATGTACATGACAATGATTAAAGTACTTACCCAAAATAACAATTATAGGTAAAGCACATAAAATATTAAAATAGAGATAGTACAATAGCCGGCCTTATAGCTAAAAGCTTTTTCTTCGAGAATACAGGGTAACCTTTGGGCTGGACGAATAACTTATGGTACATTAGTGTAACTATTGTTGTAACTAAGAAACCAAATCCAAGTACCAACCCACTTAGTACCTAACTGCAATAAAAACACCACATTTTAACCCATGCCAGCTACTGCGTTTCACAGCGAGCCAGCGGGTGTGCAGGAGGCAGTATGTGCAGGAAGCCGCCCGGATATTGCGCGCCGTCGCTAGATGTCGCCACCGGACCAACTACAGAACTGCCTTCTCTTATTTATGAGACTTCGCCAAGGAGTTTGGATTAAAATCTACCGGTCAATTGATGGTAAACTGTTCGTAGAGATTTATTTATTTGTTTATACACACACCAAAGCCAATTTAAAGCAAAAATATTTTAAGTTATAGGTAAGTAAGTACATTATTTGACTTATAGCCAAAAAGCAATTTTTACAAGATTTGACATGTGTCATATTTTTAATATCCTATTTTTTTTTTGTTATTTTTTAGAATAGAATAAATCTTTATTCAAAGAAAACAACTAATGTTATTACATACATCTCACAAAACCAAATGAAACGAATTATTTTATACCTATTGGTACCTAGGTATCGTTATTGTAATATATAATCTATTTCTGATTTTGTCATTAGCCTGACAAGTTTTCCTGCAACATAAATCACCCTTCAGCGAGGAAGCTCATCTATTCTTCCGGATATTTAGCTTTACAAAGATCTCAAATTTCTCGTCGTAAAAGGAGATGAATACGACGGACGAATAGAGACGTACCGTCGTATGGTTTAGCCGAAACAGAACTATACTGCGGGGAAATGAAAAAGTTCCACTCAAAAATGGCATCAACAAACGATCAGAATTTTCAAAGATTTAATTTGAAATTGAAACTTAATTTTACCGGTTTTAGTTGGTAATATCCTGATGCTCTGTTAATGTACTTCAATGTTACAGAAGACGGCATTAAGCTAGCCTTTTTCGTTTAGAAGTACTTTCGTGCTTTTCTCAGTGGAACTCATTACCCGTGACTGTATATTAATAACTAGCTGTTCCCGCAAGCTTCGCTTCGCCTTAAAAAGTTTCCCGTGGGAATTCCGCGATAAAAAAAGCCTATGTGTTAAACCAGTGTGTCAGCTAACTCCATACCAAATTTCATTACAATAGGTATTATGTAGAACAGCATTACGAGTAGGTTTCGGATTTAACTGTATAATAATATAATATAATAAAATATTTATTGATCAAAAAATAATGTAAGATATAACATACATCGACAATGGAACAAGATTATATAGGTTAACCTTGCCACCTAAACTAGGTTTATGGCCTGTACGATAGGTGACAAGCTCTTCCTTTACAAATATTAATATGTAATTAACGTGAGAGTATGAAAGATATATGAAGCAGTTTTAATAGGTACATATACTAAAAGTGAGTTACAAATTAACCTTCATTACTATTAAAAACTATTAAAAATCAGATAGTTTACATACTTAGTATGTCCCTGTCCTTGGTATACTTATACCTTTGACCATTTAATAATCAAAGACTTATACATATTTTAATTGCTTATTAAAAATGGTATAGGTAGTACATCTACATACATTAATCATATACATTTATATTAATTTTATGAAGTGTTATGAAGTGTAGATAAGTATTTAATGTTATAAGTCCACCCATTGTACTTTTATTTTATTTTTGCGATTAAGAATTAAGCCGAAGGTTGTAACCACCCTAGCATAATCAAGCGGCTTAACCCTTTGACAAACATTATTCCGAGCATCCTCTTTGTAGCTAATAAAGAAAAAACTTTGCATTTTACTTAAAGGTCGAAATATAATAACAAAGTTTGATTATAGGCATAAACAGGAAAATAATTTTCTTTGTCCTTAATTTTAGGTACCTAACTTGCTTTTTATTTATAAGTAGGTACATAATATTTTTTTACTACCTTGGGGTACCTACAGCCTAAGTTTGGAGTTTCGGACATAGGTCTCAAAGAATTAAATTATAATGCTTGTGACCTTAACTATCTTCGAATAATGATATGAAATACAATCTTTTATTCGTCTTAATTGATATTTTCACTTTTCAATTTAATATCCGAAATAAAATAATAGGCTTTAATACAGGGTGTTCGGCAATATAGACCAACTATTTTTTACATACTTTGTAATCTAGGATAAAAGAAGAGACTTTAGGTAGAACGATAGTTTATATTATAATCGTAACGATTGATAACTTATCAACCACCTTAGATGTGTAATGCAGCTGTTCTGCGATGATGTGGAATAAATAATACGATTCCACCTTGCTATGCTATGTGGCCACCGAATATGATTATTGAATCAAATGGATCCCACGATATTCAACGTAGTATTATAGAAAATCTCTGGTGGAAAATAAGCCACTTTCTTAATCAAAACAACTTTTATGCATGTTTCATAGGGAACCCCTAACTCGATAAAAGTTTTATCTAAATAACTATCTTATATCAAGTTAGTTACTTTACTTTTCGGAATAATTTAGTCGTTAACCAACTCTCACTTATTAGCCGCCAGCTGGCCTGCCTCGCAATGAATCGCCACTCCAAGGAACTACCTACATTTGTATAATGTAGGAGCCAGACGCTGAGAAAAGGATTTTAAATGTAAATTATGAATTTTTAATTAAAAGAAAGTACCCTTTTTTGTTGAAAGACGTCTTTTTCGCGGGTTCGCAGCAGAGAGGTTTATTTAGAAGGATTTTATGTTGCCTAAGTGAATTTAAGTAATTTTAACATTTTGGATAAGTATCTAGCTCAATTATTTTTTGCGGCTAGACCCTACTGACCTCGTTTTGTACTCGACAATTAAGTAACTTAATTATTAGCGAATTATATTTATGAATCTTTAAAATTATAAATTATCATGACGTGTCGATGCAGCCATCTAAGAAAATGCTCAGCCCCTTTCGTCAACTATTTTTGAGTTTTATATATAGGTATATAGATGGCCATAAACATAATAAAAGCTTATCCTATAGCTATGTTATTATGCATTACGGTTCTTCATAAATTGCACTATATCAGTTTAAGAAATTTTAATGATAGTAGGTACAACGCGGCAGCTGTTCTACATATTATTATTTGCACGAAAATTCTCAATAATAAATTGTTATTCCTCCAATCACTTATGCATGCAATTGATGCAATCGAATTGAAAACTTTCATAAATTATACAATGGTAAAGTTCTGCAACACAAATAATGAAATTCATACGAAATTCGTAGTGTCGGGTGACTGAGCATCGCGCTCATTCTATATGCATTCGCGACTGCATAATTATAATTTATTACATTCCCATCAAAAATAGCTGACCCGAGTGGAAGTCGGAATGTGTTGTGCGGAATGGTTAAAATGTTAACAATTACTGAAAACCTATGCGGGGTCACTCTCTAAACTAAATCGACAAACGAACAAACGAGAAGTACAAGGTCGTGGATAGTACTGCAGTTTAGTTTTTCCGAAGAGCGCTGCGCGAACCACGGCTCTATCTCGTTGTATTAAGCGTGCCGATTGCAAGTTTTTTTGTAATAGTCCGTTCGTCGTTTTAGAGTGTAAGACCATGTGATGATCCAGACAGGCGGCCGGTAAATTTTTGAGGCAAAATACTCCAAGTCTTGAAGCAGCCCACATCCTCAAGTAGACTAAAATGTGAATTATAGATGGCGGTGAAAACTACCTATATTGATAATTACAATATTTATATACCTACCTTCTTCTTCTTTGGGTACCATCTCCTATCGGAGGTCGGCAATCATCTGGCTTATTCTTTCCTTCGAGACTGCTGCTCGGAACAAGGATGTGGTGTCGGTGTTGTACCAGTCTTTCAGATTTTGGACCCAAGATGTTCTTTTTCGACCGGGTCTTCGACGGCCTTGAATTTTCCCTTGTAGGAGAAGTTGCAATAAACCGTATTTACTGTTGCGCATAATATGTCCCAGGTACTGCAACTTTCTCCTTTTTACGGTTTTCAGCACTTCGGTCCCTTTTTTCATTCTCTGCAATACCGTTTCGTTTTTTATTTTATCCCTCCATGATATCTTCAATATTCTTCTATAAACCCACATTTCGAATGCTTCTAACCGTTTACACATGGTCTGGGTTAAAGTCCAAGCTTCTACTCCGTAAAGAAGTATTGAAAATATGTAGCATCGGAGTAATCGACACCTGGAGGATATCTTGAGACTACGGTTGCAGAGAAGATGGCTCATTTTCATGAATGTATTTCGGGCTTGTTCGATGCGGCATTTGACTTCTGTACTGTGGTCTTCCTGATCGTTCACTATACACCCAAGGTATTTGTATGAACGTACTTTCTCTAGCGGTTGGTTGTTAACGTAGAGGGCAGCTATGGTCGGTGTACGTCCTACCGTCATGTATTTGGTCTTTTTGGTGTTAATATTCAGACCATTTTGCGCACTGACTGATGTTACTCTGTCTAGTAAACTTTGGAGTTCCTCCATTGAGCTCGCTATGAGGATGGTATCGTCTGCATATCTTATATTATTCAGGGGCCTCCCATTTATAATAATTCCTTCAGTCGCATCTTCAAGAGCTTCAGAAAATATCTCCTCTGCATAGAGGTTGAAGAGTAAAGGCGACATTATGCATCCTTGCCTTACACCTCGCAGTATACATATGTATATCGTCAGTAAGGTGGTGCTCAACTCGGACGTTTGCCGTCTGCTGCCAGTACAGGTTTCTTATAAAAGAAATGTCTTTTGTATCGAGGCCAATCTTTTTCAGAACTGAAATTAATTTATCGTGCTTTATACGGTCGAAAGCCTTCTCGTAATCGATGAAGCAGATGTATACGCTTCGATCCATATCCCAACAACGTTGCATTAAAATGTGATAACCAAACAGTGCGTCGCGCGTTCCAAATCCATTCCTGAATCCAAATTGAGTGTCTGAGATGTTCTCTTCACATTTTCTATATATCCTGTTATGAATGACCTTGAGGAATATCTTCTCTACTCTTTCATACCTGGGTGAATTTCCCGCGGCCAAAAATTGCGTGGCATCAATGAAATCGGTACTAAAGAACCAAGTTATAATTTTCTAATATTTTTTTCCGGTTAAGTGAAATAGTTATCTATGTGTAGCACTAAATATTTTATTAATAGGATTAATGGATATTTTTAAAAAAAATATTAAACCCCCAAATCTTTCATTGCCGTGTCTGTCCCCACGTTACCACGTTTTGTATTATTCTTCATTGATGAAAAAATATTGAGTATTGATAGTTAAACTTAGTTTCATTTGATACATTAATAGTTAAAGTATAGTCACGGAATACATTTATTGAAATATATAAAGAATATAACGAACGGTAAGTGAAAATTCATATGTCCCAAAACTTCTGTTCATTGCCGTGTCCTAAACGTGATCAAGGCTATTGTTTTACCTTTGAACTTGGGTGCCCCCCTCAGTGCGCTAATCGTTTCTTACAAGTGTCGCCTAACTGCTCGACGTGGAAGGAGGTACATCGGTGCTCGCGTTTTTGCGCTATAGTGAAAATCAGTAAAAATTTTGGGGACTGGACATTTTTTCTTTCATTGCCGTGGATAGATATAACTTCTATAAAATTAAGTTTGTCTTCTAGAGTAAGCATTCAAAAGAAAGCTTTTTGAAAATATTTACCTTATAAAGTGTTTATTTCTTCGAATAGTTAATACTTTTTTAGTTATTTATATTTAATGCCTTGATTTTCATCGCCATTCTTTCATTTCTGTGGCTTCCGTGGCCAATATTTGCTATGGAAATGAAAAAAAAGCCACGGCAATGAAAAAAATTTCATTGCCATGTCTTGTAAAATAATTTGTATTCATTGCCGTGGTTATGTTATTCATTTCCGTGGCCAGGTTATTCATTTCCGTGACTTATGTTTTCATCGCCGTGGTATGTATGATTAGGCAAAGTAACATATCTTTTACCTGTAATACAGGTAATAGCGATCACTGACATTACCTACTGAACTAGTCAAATTACCTCTTTTTGCAGTGCGTTAAAACGGGTGCGTATCGCGATGTATAAAAATGAAATATATAATATTACATTAATAATAACAATAAAAACATAATTATAATGAACGTTATGTATAAATAAGACCGAAGGTAGCTCAGTCGGGTAAGCGCCCGCTTCCCACTCCAATAATGCGGGTGTGAATTCTGGCGCTGACATGTACCAATGTGTTCCTTTGAATTTAAATACAATGTATACCATCGCTCTTGCGGTGAAGGAAAACATCGTGAAGAACCCTGCATATCTACCTATAGATTTAGCACATCTAGGTAATATGTGAACCCACCAACTCGCTGTGGACCAGCGTGGTGGGAAATGGTCCAAGCTTAGAAAGGCAGCAGCTTAGACCTTGGGGATATGCACATTGCACAAAGGTCCCATTCGAGAGAGCCAGGTGCAGGTACTTACACCTCCCACAGATAGTAGAATAGAATATAATAGAACATACATCTCTGCAGGAACTCATCTGGATGCTAAGTGGCCTTAATGCTGCTTGAGTGTAGACCTCCGTATGAACTTGGGCAAGACTAAAGTCATGTAGAATGTTCACATAAAACCGGAGCCGGTGATCGTTCGTGAGACAACTATCGAAGTTGTGCAATAATATGACTACCTGAGGCTGACTATTCGGCTAGGCATAAGCAACTTCGACAAGGAGGCTGAAAGGCGCATCCAACAGTCTTCAACCATTGCACCCTGCCAGTTATGACATATGGTGCAGAGGGTTCTACCTTTTTTGGCCTAAGATTTACTGCCAAATCTCGTATTGCATAGTAACGTTTGGTCAAAGTCTCGTTTCGCCGAAAATTGTATGGCATAAATCTCGTTTAGTAAAAAGTTATTTCGCATAATCTTATTTAGCCTAATAACGGTATGGTCAAATCTCAAATAGGCTAAAAATACTATGGCATAGCTTATAAAAACTACTAATATTCATTTGGCTTTAACTTTGACGACGCGTCTCCCTATATAGCGCAAACTGGTGCCTTGCATTAGGTATTTAATTTTCCGCTATGTGGGTAACGTTTCGCTGCGCTCCGCTTTGCTTTCGACGAACATGTGCACCTAACATGCTCCTCCTCGCTTTGCTCGTCGTCGCACCTACCTTTAGGTTTCGGTCCCATCGGGTTTAATGGCGATTGTAATAATTATAATGGTCATTCACTTTCGATATTTTGATCATTCAATATCGTGATTTTCGGGATTTAAAGTCACTCAGCGTGCTATGGAGAGAGCTATGCTTGGGGTTTCTCTAATGGATGGTATCAGAAAAGAAGTTATACGTCAGAGGACTAAGGTTACCAGCCGGTAGTGGCTGGATTCGGAAGACCGAGGACCGAGTGTTGTGGCGCTCCTTGGGAGAGGCCTATGTCTAGCATTGGATGATTATAGGCTGATGATGACAACATGTACATTTCATTTTATTATACCAATTAAAATATACTATGATTTAGCATAAAGTTCATAAAATATTCTATCATATCACATAATGTGTGTTAAATTACACAACACCATCAAAACCTCTAGCACCACAACCTAAAGATAGGTGCGATAACGAGAAAAGCGAGGAGGAGCGGTTAAGTGCACATGTTCAGCAAAAGCGAAGCAGGGCTACATGGGGAGACGCTCTATGTTTAGGTTTTGGTGCAAGGAGTTTTGACTGCGTTATTATTATTGGTGCTATGTAGGGAGACGCTTAGCTGACCAACATGTGCACCTAACCGCACACGCCTATGTTTATATTTTGGTGCTAGGTGTTTTTCCGGTGTTGTGTAATTCAGCACAGATAATATATGTCATATTATAGTATATTTTATGAATTTTACATAAAATGAACAGTATACATATTGGGTATTATACCTTATAAATAAAAATATAGATGTTATAGGTAAGGTTTATTATATGTTGTAAACGTTATTAGTGTGAAATGAAACATTTTGTTTTATACGTCGCAATACGGACCCTACAATGCTACTTAGAGAATTCCATACTATATTCTTATTTTTTTATACATACTGTCGTTATTTTTTTCGTTCCAATATCTATCCAAATATTTCTGCCATACAAGCCTGTCTAAGTTTGCGTTTCCCTCACAGTCTTTTTTAAAAATTGCAGTGGATTGATTCTTTCATTTCCATCGTATAGAGTTCTTTCATTGCCGTGGAAGTTTGTTTCATTGCCGTGGGCCTTTGTTTCATTGCCGTGGACGCTTGTTTCATTGCCGTGAACGCATGTTTCATCGCCGTGGCACGAAATTTTTAATCATCCGTATCTTGTTAAGTTTTTAACTTATCTGCTACCCATTTAGTAAGAACACTAACATTAACAAAAACTTTAATAAAAGCGTTTTTCTGATATAAAAAACCTTAAGATAAAAAAGTCCACGGAAATGAAGATTTTTTAGGACTTGTTGAAATCCACCCACCTACCTAGGTGACCCAATTAGGTCATACGTATAAAGTTATACGAAATTGATACTGAAAAGAACATACAATACTTAAGAGTAGAGTATAGCACTTGCTCGTCCATACAAAAAGAGAAAACGTTTTACTACCCCTAAATATTATCCAATCTTCATTATTTTTTGGTATGTTTTTGACACAACGAATAACTAGGTTTATAGCTTTTTATTTTTTCGATTTTTTTTATAGATTCAAACTTATAGGCACCTCAAATAACGTAATTTTTGTGTATTGAATGAAGCCGTTTTTTGAACAATAACAATATACATTTTTGTAGGTATTATAACAAAATACCTGTGAATTCCGTTAATATATTTAGTTTACGAATGTAACGTTACTGAAAGTCGCAGTCATTGTGTTCACAAAAACTCGATGTAAAAACAGAAATAAACCGAGATATTCTCCCCTCCTTTATAAAAATTGCTATAATAAATCAGACAAATAACGTCATCGTTCAATAGGCCCTTCGCCCTCGAGACGTGGCGGTGATCTCACTGAGACAATTAATTTACATCTATCTTCTTTAGAATTATTGCGGCCAAAGATATGCAGACATAAACTAATCAAGAAGGAAACTCGAAAAAGAGAGATACAAAGCCTCGTCAATTTTAAAATGTATAAATGTTTTCATTACGTAGTTTCGTGTATTTTTTTTAACAATTATTATTATGTTAATATTATTATTACCAATGTCTTTATTCAACTTTATCACAGCCAATCTTATCCACATCCACAATATGCATTGTCTCATACTGTGATATAATCCACATTTCTAGGCTAAACCTAGGCCTCACTGATTGGTAAGGCCCGGGTCTCCTATTACGCGCCGTAGATCGCGTCCAGCGTCTCGCCGTAGGCCGCGTCACAATGCTCACTACGTCTACGCGCCTACGTCGGCGTGTGAGGGAGACCGCATCAGTACATTTCTATAGTGAGCATCGTGACGCGGCCTACGGCGTGATGCTGGACGCGATGTACGGCGCGTAATAGGAGACCCGGGCCTAATAAATGCTTGTCCACGTTAGCCCAATTTAATCGGCCTTGAGGTTTAATCTAGCTTGACCAAAAACTAGAGCTGTCACGAAATTGATACCGTTTAATACACTCGAAGAAGTTCCAGTGACAAAAGCAACAAATTACCTATTCCTATACCCATATACCTACTAAACACCTATACCGAAATGGCTAGAATTACGTCTTCTGCCATATTAAGTACCAATTTCTCCGTAGTCGGTTAGAGCATAACCAGGGAGTAGTGGTTGACTTTTGACATAAATCTGTCATGAATTTTATATGGAGATGAAGTTTAAATTATAAATCAATCCCTGTCGGTTAGATAACCGACTTTGGAGAAATTGGCACTAAAGTAAGTACATTTAACAGCGCGCATCAGAACATTATCAACTAAAAACGTAAATATGTTGATGAAATTTAAAATAAATAAGCATTCTGTAAGTGGAACTTTTCCATTACTCGGGAAGTATTGCTTCGATACTTCGTTTCTTGTAAGCTAAAGTGACCCCTGCGATCGCCGTGTTGTCGTGTCGTGGTTTTCAACTGTTATCGGGGATTTCTGATAGATTTCGTGACAATAAAAATGTATGTGTTATCTTGATTCAGTTAAAAGTCTGACATTTAAAATTCAATTTTGGATTCGTATTATCTGTTGTCTAGTTTCAAGGATTTTAAGAATAGGTATTTATGGACTTTGGACAGTACCATTGTAAATACAGTAGCATGTAAATTAATAACGTTTATTATATCGATGCATATAAACGCCACTATATCGCTACTTCCTCGATAACGTACCTGTATAGGGGCCGCAGGAACGAAATATCAAAAGTCAAAGCACATCCTGATCCATTAATTATTTTACATCAAGCCAAATAATGAGCTACAAACACACACAGAAGTGGCAATAATCAAAGATCGTGTAGGCTGTCTGCCGCCGCGTCTCCGTCCCTGATTGATGGCGAGGCCGTGATGAATGGCGGGATAACTGCCGTGACACCGGAGCAGCTAATTTGATGACAGATCACACTATTTTGTTATAATGAGTAAGGGTGCGGCATCTGTTTGCGAAACATGCGCGCGGACTATGAAAAAGTTCCACTCACAAAATATCGACATTAGATTTTAATAGCCCCGATTTCTTGAAACATAAAATTTAAGTTTGTATACAATATTTACATTTTCAGTTGGTTACCTATATTCTGATGCGCTACTATATTTTTTATGTTCTTCAATAATGCTCAGCTCAGTCATTAAGCTAGCCTTTTCCGCGTAGGAGTCATTTGGTGATTTTCTCATTGTAACTTTTTCATTGCCTGTGAGTGTATTATATAGGTTGTCTAAGGTAGGTAGTAAAGGATATTAAGCGTAAAGGGGGTGACTCAGGGGGTCACTATAAGTGCCCAGGGTGCTATCAATGTGGACCCTCATCATCATCATCATCAGCCATCTATCGCCCACTGTTGGGTATAGGCCTCCTTATTTGTACGCCAATTCTGCCGGTCCTGTGCCGCTCTGGTCCACTGCTTCCCTGCAACCTTGAAGATGTCATCCCTAATAATAATGTGGAGCCTGCTTAAGCTATTTTCAAAGATGTACATTTTGCTGGTGATAGTAATTCTTCATATAATTTACGATGCCACTTTATAGTGTTTGTCACCGATATGCTAAGATTCTCTACATACACTTATCCAGTTGCACATTATATTGCACAATATAGCAACGCTTACACGTGCGTTCAGAATGTAAAAGGTTACGCAAGGCAACACATTCCACATCCGACACATAAAGTGCATGGGAGAAGGAACATGATAAATTGTTGCACGCTTTACTAGAGAATGTATGGAGGGAAATAGACTCAGATATGTGTATCATACTGCCACTGATGCATGCAATTCTGCTTGAAGATGTGTGTCTTTAAGCCCCGAGATGTGTGTCTTGTGTCTTAAAGACTGAAAAATTACTTTGAAGTAATAATTATGTTTTATGCATTGCAGCCTCCCCTATTGAGTATTTTGCACCGAAAGCTAGAGTTGTTACTTCACGATATAAGTTTAATGTGTCTGTGGAGGCATAGCTCCCAAACGCCTGAACTGATTTTTTTTTTGTTATTTTTCAACCTTTACCGGAGACCAAACGTGAAGAGCGGGTATTATACCCCATTTACACTCTCGCACGAGTGGCGAGGCGAGCGACAAGGCGAGGGGCGAGGCGCGAGTGTGAACAGACGCTCGTGGCTCGCCTCCTCGCTCGCCTCGCCACTCGCGGCGCTCGCGTCCGGAGCGGTTTTTGGGGCACGAGTCAAAGGAGCTCGCGTCGAGCTCGCCTCGCACGCGAGCGGGTGTTTACACTCTCGCGTCCGCTTCATTCTGGCTTCTACATCGTGCCGCGCAGGTTGTGTTCGTCGTCGTATAATTATAACGTAGAGTTTTTTCCTCAGTTGTATAATGGATTGGTCGCAAGACGAAACATTTAATTTCATATAAGTAAATATTTCAATAAAATAATAATAATAAAAAAACACTAAAACGTAAGAAATAAAAACAGTACTTACCTGCTTAGATATATTAGTACTGTCACATAGAATAGGTCTTAACCATGTCTAAACCTTAAATTATTTTTTACGTTTTAGTGGTTTTTTGAAGTCGTTTTTTTATCATTATTTTATTTTATTACTTATTTATACTTAGTTTATTTGCAATAATTGACAATCAAAATTAAGAAGCAAATGATACCTATAAGTCCTACTAGTCAGTAGTAAACTCGAAGTAGTTGCTATATACCTACCGTTGAGGAGTTCCCTTGACTAGGTACCTTCCGTTTCCATCATCAGATCAGTTCAAGGTCACCATCATATTTTTTTTAATGTTAAAAATATAGGTAAGTACCTATGTACTTTCTAAATTTCATTAACTACAATCGGTTAATAGGTACCCGAAATGGAAATTCATAGCCTGTTTTTAACCCTTTACCCACCCTTGGAGGTGGAATCAAAATTTGAAAAAATGGGACTACATGGGATCTCAACCCAATACATAAAAAAAAGAATTTTCAAAATCGGTCCATAAACGGCGAAGTAATCGGTGATCATACATAAATTCTTTATTGTTGCGGCTAAAACTTCGACGTCCTCCATCGTTGCTAGCTCAAAGACAACTGAACTCTGCACGAGAGTGTAAACACCCACTCGCGTCACACGCGAGTGGGTGTTTACATTCGCGCCTCCGCACGAGTGACGAGGCGAGCGAGGAGGCGAGGGGCGAGGCGAGAGTGTAAATGGTGTATTTACACTCTCGCGTCCGCTTCATTCTGGCTTCTACATCGTGCCGCGCTGGTTGTGTTCGTCGTCGTATAATTATAAAGTAGTGTTTTTTCCTCAGTTGTATAATGTATTGGTCGCAAGACGAAACATTTAATTTCATATAAATAAATATTTCAATAAAATAATAATAATAAAAAACACTAAAATGTAAGAAATAAAAGCAGTACTTACCTGCTTAGATATATTAGTACTGTCACATAGAATAGGTCTAAACCATGTCTAAACCTTAAATTATTTCTTACGTTTTAGTGGTTTTTTGAAGTCGTTTTTTTATCATTATTTTATTTTATTACTTATTTATGGGTTCCGCTCATCTGGCATAATCTTTATTGACCAAAACTCATTTTGCATAACTCTTATGGTCTAAACTTTTTTGGCCGAACCATCACTTTGCCAAGACTTATGTGGCATAAGGCTCGTTTCGTCTAAAACTCTTTAGGCACAATCTTTAAACACCTAAGTTTCGTTTGCTCAAATGTATGTTTGTCTATACCTATGTATAATCTTGTTTATCCTAATGTTATCTTAATAAATAATATATTAAGTATATAGTAAATGTACAAATTGTGGTATTTTTCTCCTACATCCCGAAAATCACGATATTGTATGATCAAAAAATCGAAAGTTAACGACCAATATAATTATTACAAACCCCATGAGATCGAAACCTAAAAATGGGTGCGACGACGAGCAAAGCGAGGAGGAGCGTGTTAGGTGCACATGTTGATCAAAACCAAAGCGGAGCGCAGCGAAGCGGAGCGGAGCGTTTTCCAAACAGCGGAAACAATACAAGGCACCAGTTTGCGCTATGTAGGGAGACGCTCCGTCAAAGTTAAAGCCAAACGAATATTATTACTTTGTATAAACCTATGCCATAGCATTATTAGGCTATTCAAGATTTGGCCATACCATTATTAGGCTAAACAATGTTATGCGAAATAACTTTTTACTAAACGAGATTTATGCCATACGATTTTCGGCGTAACGAGACTTTGACCAAACGTTACTATGCAATACGAGATAAGGCAAAAAAATCTTATGCCAAAAAAGGTAGAACCCTTATTTATACTTAGTTTATTTGCAATAATTGACAATCAAAATAAAGAAGCAAATGATACCTACAAGTCCTACTAGTCAGTAGTAAACACGAAGTAGTTGCTGTATACCTACCGTTGAGGAGTTCCCTTGACTACCTTCCGTTTCCATCATCAGATCAGCTCAAGGTCACCATCTTTTTTTTAAAAAAAAAAAAAAAAAGTATAGGTAAGTACCTATGTACTTTCTAAATTTCATTAACTGCAATCGGTTAATAGGTACCCAAAATGGAAATTCATAGCCTGTTTTTAACCCTTTACCCACCCTTGGAGGTGGAATCAAAAGTTGAAAAAAATGGGACCACATGGGATCTCAACCCAATACATAAAAAAAAGAATTTTCAAAATCGGTCCATAAACGGCGAAGTAATCGGTGATCATACATAAATTCTTTATTGTTGCGGCTAAAACTTGGACGTCCTCCATCGTTGCTAGCTCAAAGACAACTGAACTCTGCACGAGAGTGTAAACACCCACTCGCGTCACACGCGAGTGGGTGTTTACATTCGCGCCTCCGCACGAGTGACGAGGCGAGCGAGGAGGCGAGGGCCGAGGCGAGAGTGTAAATGGGGTATAAGAGTTCCAAGTGTGAATAAGTTACTAAAAACTCCCTTATTTTAGATAGTGACTAACCAGTTCGCATTGAAATTCTGCAAGTCACACTTTTTCGTTGCTCATGGCGCTATATTTTCCATTTTCCACAATCAAACCCGGCGATATGAATACCAGAATAGACACGGAGGACAGAATGTAAATTATCCTACGTGATCAGGGCCCGATTGAAGCCGGGGATAGCTCCGAAATTCATTCGCAATCAGCACATTGATTCACACTGTTCTAATTGAATACTGAGAGGAACTTTGTTCGCTGGCAAACAGAGCGGTACTGGGGCCTTGGGGTGAAAAAAATGACTATCGATATAAACGTAAAATCGGGCCCTATGTGGAACTGCAAGTAGAGCCTTTCTTTAAAAATATAGAAATACAAAATAACAAGGTACCATCTTTTAAATTCATCAGCTTGGTTATTATTCGTGTAGTCTTTTGCGTATTTTTGTTTCCTATTTCTGGGGCCTACATTAAAATCGGTACAAAATCGTACGTCCTTAGGGTTTTATAGAGTTTTTTTAAATGCCTGTTTTATTTGGAGTTTCAGTATTGATTCCATAATAAATTTTGCCCAGTATGTTGAAGCAAACTGATGTAGCAAATAAACACTCTTAAAATACCATCCTGTATAATATTCCTATACCATGTATATAATTCACACCTAAATTATCTATAAAGTTACTTCTACTCAAGTTCCACACGTCATCATTTATTAGTTAGGGGGGTAGAACAAAACAAAATGACATTCAAAAACAATTAAGCTGCAGGATGACACAGTCTATTTCCTCTCCTTGCATGACAAATAAGATAATCAATCAGAGATTCTTGACTAATGATCATAACGCCTTCAAGGATCAGAGGGTACGAAAATAGGGGACGAGAAAAGTACTGTCAGCAACGTTAAACATATTCCCTACTTATTATAAAACGATGACTAAAAAGATCTGGTATACACCCAGCTTGAGACTGCTGATTTGTATGAAATCTCTAGACTAGGTATACCTCTATCTGTTCATATACCTAACCTGTTCTACCTAATATTAGTCTACGTTTTATAATAAAGGGGACTGTGTTTATGATAAATTTCAATATGAACCGGCGAAACAATAGTCCGCAATTTGAGAATTAATCTTGAATGTCAAATTCCCTATATCGGCTAAAATGTGTTGTTTGGAATAAGCAAGGAAAACAAATACTTACTCAAATTATAATTTTACTTGTACATAAAGAGCTTATGGTTATATATACACAATACCTAATATAGTTATACAAAAGTTATTGCTCTAGAGCAAAGCAGTAAACCTCTTGGTACAACAATATTTTTAACGTTTTTGCTGACTCTACGTCAGTGTAGGGGAAGTAAGGGGAAATGTTCACCATGGCAACATTTTGTATAGGGGAGACCAGGGGAGAGAAGAGCCATCGAGTACCTCCGATGCAATGCTCATTCTCAGCTATGAATAAAACAATGAATAGAAACAATAACTTAGGGCCATTGTTTACTATTTTTATTGGTGGTACTCGAATTAGCTAACAAGAATAGTAATAAATCTTTTTTTATGCGACTTTATGTTGCAGTTCTCCTTATGCTTACTTGTGCACCACAATATAGTGTATACTCAAGTGGCTTCCTATTCGCTTTCGACGACGATACATTGTTTACATCATTTACTGTTTAAGGCGGCCCCTAGACGATATTGTCAATTAATATAATTCATCGTCTAGGGTTAATATTTAAGATTGCGCAAACGTCATTTGGATTCAAAACTTATTGCACAATAAATATATTGCACAATATTATTGTAGGTCTAGGGTCCGCCTAACCCAGAATCTCCTCTCCTCTGCGACTTTTATTGACAGAACTTGCGACTGTTATTAAGATTGTAAATCATCATCATCATCAGGTCCTGTGATCAAAGCAAGCCGTAGGGCTCATAGTGTAGACATACGTACCTGAATAACCTCAAATTCCTAAATGGAATAATATTACCGCCTATATCCCAATGCTTGCTGTACTAGCTTATGTAAACTGATGATCCTTCAGGCTAAGTGACTTTCATTACAGCGGAGGGGTGACCGGAAAGTCAATTTCCTCCAATCTCCATTTGCAACTGGCTCGCCTGTCTTGCCACACTTTGATGTCCGTTTGACAACTTAATGGTTCAAGGATGTAAATATTCCAATGTTCACTTGCTGTTAGGTACATCTAGTGTTTTTTTCCTCAGTGGGTACATCTGTTAGCGAACCCCTCGTTCGAATACAGCCATGCAAGTTTGTGGAGATACAAAACTACTATTTTTAAGTTGGCAGCATCACGTGTACTAAGGGAACAGTACTTGGGAGGCCGGCCAACCGTCCATGTATTAAGATGAAATTTGCGCCCCTTAATGTCTACGCTTTCTTTCCAGGCTGCCGATATACACTTAGTTCTCGACATAATCCTAATTATGTAAGTAAGTACTCGGTGTTTATTATGAAAAATTAAGGGTTAATCATTCCTAAAATTCTAACCCCCAAATTCATAAACCGTATTTTAAGTTTAGACGACGTTAACAAATGACTTTGAAACGTACGAATTTCCACTGTTTCAGTCAAAAAATCGAAATTCGTATAACACAACGTCATTTATAAACCTTTTTTAAAGTGACAAAATCTTTATGAATTTGAGGGTGAGTTTCATTTACTCACTCTAAGGTTTCAACGGTTTCAGGTGTTAAAAAAAGTAGCGCCCCATTACGTAAAAAAAATAGTCTACAGCACTAACAATATTAATTAAAGAGATTTGAATAACTATAACACAAACTTGAACGTACCAGGATAGCATAACGCGCATACAGTGTTATTGCTCTAATAAATTCAAAGCAGACGGCTCAAAGAGCATTGTGAACGCTACTAATCGATACTAGGAAATGACATAGATACGCTTTTGACTGTAAATGATAGCTGTAACTACGTTTATTGTAAGTGTCGCTAGCTTGTTAGTGTGGAGCTTGATACAATGGAGACATTTTCCTTGAAATTATTTACAATCATACTTATTTAATTATTGTTTAAATGTATAACAAACGCCATTTCTGTTTCATCCTATACATTGTAGACGTTGTAGAGTCTACAACGAATAGTATTTTAAAGTTTTGTGGTGGGAGCCAGTGACGTCAGACCTTATATTGCTGTTCATACATTCTGATGACGTAACAAAGTTATTAAAAAAGTAACTTGGTCGATTACTTGGTTCATAACTAAACTGAAACAACTTTTTTTACTTCCCTGGTTTGTTTTAAGCACAGGTGTAGCCCAGAAAACGTAATGAACAAACAAAATAAGCCGAAAATTTACGTTAGAAGTACCAACCTGACCGAGCAATAAAAATAAATCACACACGCGTGCTGGCTCGTAAATTTGTAGCTTTAAAACATATATTATAAGCGTTTTCTGTTCAAGTGTACAAAATGTACAAGCGGAATGACAATACATGAACAGGTGCAGTAGTGTGTCGGCCGTCGCAGGTGAAACGCGTGAAATAGAGAACGGCCAAGTGTGAACTGCGCTGCTGTGGAAATGCTCCGTCGGACAATTATTATGTCGCATACAGGTTGTTGCAAAAAGGGTATACTAAGCCGAAACCTACATGTGCAGCATGGTATATGAAAGCCCGAAACTAAAATCAGAATTTAAAAATTCGCGAAAAAAATAATTCATTTTCCTCAAACTTGGTAGGTCACGTGACTGTTTTACTATGGAGAATGTATCTGTATAAATGTTGTGAAGAAAATATACGTATACAATATACCTAGGTACAACAGTGTGTTTGAGGTTATCCTAGCTAACAAGAGTTCCACTTACAAAATGACACACCAAAACACCCAAATTTACCAAAACATTGAATTAAGTATTTTATCAAAATATTTATGTTTTAGTTGGTAATATTCTGATGCACTGTTAAGTACCTATGCCCTCCAGTTTATGTAGTTTTTTTTCGGGTTAGAAAATTTTAAGTCTACTGACTAGGTAGGAAACTCAATTCAAACTCACGCAAGAACCAAAATTAATTAAGTACGTATAATATATATTTATCTAAAAAAACAATGAATATAATATTAAATTATTTTCCCAAATTGCTTGGTTTCCTTTGAACAATAATGCTCACAAAGTTCGTAACGTAATTCCTTTTTGTAGGAAAATAACGTAAGACCTAAATTTTCTGTTTCTTAGAAATGGGAATCATATGAATTATGGGTACCTACCTACCTACGTAATACCATATAGTTCTAACCAGAATTCTTAGTAATTAAAAGGAAGAATAGGAACGGTTGATTGTATTTGCCGATTTCATGAAATCATTATTATTATTCACCTTAGAGATTTAGGGTGTCTTGCACAACAAAGTTAAATAAAATTAAATCTATGACCTCTTGCTCTGACATTATACTGTCAGAGCAAGAGACAAACTATTTAATTTTATTTAACTTCGTTGTGCAAGACGCCCTTAATTGTGAAAACCCCTAAATATTTAAACAAAACAAAGCCTTTCTCACCTAAACCTCGCATAACCCGGACTAATCCGTTTCTTTCATCGCCATACGGAACCCTGGCAGGACACTACTTGAATATTTTATCAAATAAATTGCTCCAGCTACATTCTGCATTGTCGCGGCCCCAGGGGCATTATTCTGCACACTGGCGAAGAAAATGAAACGTAAATTACAACGCTTATGTAACGTTTTTGCAGCGATTGGAAACTATACATGCTGCCTGGATACCTACCGGATAACGAATCGTAGGTATTTAATTATTTTAATTGCAACAACTTGACTCGAAATTCAAGGATCTATAATTAAATGTTGAATGCCTAGTTTCTTACTCCAGTAAGACTAAGTAAGCACGAACTTAAATCTAACTTAACGGCAATTTCGCCACATTATACGTAACTTAACTTATATTTACCATAAAATATCAGCAAACTATCATTGATTGTGCCTACTACCCTACCCCCTATTGTGAGTTAGTTAGCAATTAAATGACCAGTTTACAAAAGTACAGTGCACAATAGTAGAGGTAGGTATTTTTATAAAAACAGCAGTAATGAAATTCACTATATTACGCACTGTCCCCCATTGGATACTGAAACGACCTACCTACTACGAATGTGAGTTTTGCTACTTTTACCATGGTGCTACCCCGTTGTATTGCATGCAGCAATACTTAGTCGGATGGTGTATATACATCTGTCTGGATTCCCACATTGTAGACAATTTCAGTGTAAGAAATTTAATGATTGCGTTATTATAAAATGCCTGGCAGGTACTTATACGTAGCGGATGCACTTTCACGTGCTTGTGAGACTCAACAAAGTAGCGTACAAGGCGAGTCACGTGATAACTTAGACATTCAAGCGCAAGTATGTTCAGTGTCTGTAGCTAATCCTCTGACAGATACTCATTTTATAAAAATTCAAAAATGCACGAGTAGTGACAGTGAATTACAGTTATTAATTAAAACAATAAAAAAGGGATGGCCGACGCATAAAAAAGAAGTCGATATAATACTTAGATGTTATTGGGATGTAAGAGATGAACTAACGGTACAATATGGTCTAGTCTGGCGAGGCTCACGGATAGTAATACCTAAGTGTCTACGCAGCGAAATGCTACAAAAAATACATATCGGTCACTTAGGTATTGAGAAATGTAAGCTTAGGGCTCGTGAAATAATGTACTGGCCAAATATGAACTCCCAATTAGCAGATCTTATATCACATTGTCAAGCGTGTATCACATACAAAAGGTGTAATAGTAAAGAAACACTGCTACAACATAGTACGCCAAACAGAGCATGGTCTAAAATAGCTATGGATATGTTTCACTTCCAAGGACATAAGTACCTATTAATTGTAGATTATTACAGCAAATTCATTCAAGTAATAAAAATGAAAACAATTACATCAGATCGTGTAGTAAAACAATTAAAATCCGTGTTCAGTACCCAAGGGATTCCGGATATTGTCATAAGCGATAACGGACCGGAATTTAGTAGTGAAATATTTAAAAAGTTTACAATTGAATGGAACTTTCAGCATATTACGTCATCTCCGATTTATCCGCAGTCGAACGGGCTAGCCGAAAGAGCGGTGCAGACAGTTAAAAACATTATGAAAAAGACAAGTTATAATAACGGTGATTTTCGATTAGCATTACTTGAGTACCTAAACACTCCTATTGATAACGAACTGGCCTCTCCGGCGGAATTGTTGAACAGTCGTAAGTTTCGGAGTATTGTTCCTTGTTCACCAAACTTATTACAACCTAAAATTCAAAAAAATGTTGTAACCCAGCTTGAACGTAGAAAATACACACAGAAAACATACTATGATAGAAATGCAAAAGATTTATCACAGTTAGAACTAGGTCAAAAAGTTAAAGCTAGATTAAATAATGAATGGAAAAACGGAATTATTACTAGATTAGAAGGACCACGGTCTTACTCGATACTAATGGATAATGAAAATGTGATTATCCGTAATCGACGTCGCATAATACCCGACTCGGAACGTCGAACATCAAATCAAAATAATTACTCTAAGTTAGCATACGACGACATACGAGTAACGAGTGATCAGCCGGGTTCAAGGTCACCCGCCGCCCGCGCGCCGCACAGCCCCTGCATCCAGTCAGCTGTTCATGTTGATAACAATGTACCTGTTCCTAATCAATATGTAACTCGTTACGGCAGGACAGTGAGACAGCCTGATAGGTGGGGATGGTGACGCCCTGTACTGAATCACGGAAGAAATTACGTGTTAACTATCTTAGATTAACAATATCCATCTACTTTGTGTTAAAGTAGGTATCGTTGTGTTATATAAAGAATATATTTAATTTAGTTCATAGATTTATTATTATAGTTACAACGAGGTAAACAATTGTATAAGTACCTAGTATTTTTTTTAAACATAAATGTTTATTTTTAGTTTAGTATATGGTGCACAGCAGCACACCTATTTACACTATGTATATTATAATCAATTATACCTACGAGTGTACACTGTATTTGTTCTCAACTATTTAAAGCCAACTACCTATAATGTCTGTTACTATTGGCACTATTGGTTAGTATTGACCTTATACATATATGTACTTACCATATACCTACCTAACTAGCTAATATGATTGTTGCTTATCAGTACTTTGTGTAATTAAGTTCCTACCATTGCAAGAAAACCGTTAATTGTTGATAACTTCATAATTCTTTACCGATGTTCAAGTAAAAGGGATAGTAATATATTAGTCATAAGTTAGTTAAATAGTTTAATTCCTACATAAATATGGTTATTTACTGAGTATTTAACAGATATTTGACTAAATAATATACTATATTATGTTTAAGAATTTTAGTTCCTAAAATATTAGGCTTTCTATTAGATAAGTTCACTTACCTACGGAGTTCTTCCTGTTTAAACTAATAAGAGTGCCTATACTATAGTATGAATAACAACTACCTAGGTATAACTATTTTAGTAGTGGAACTATGGATTGTAAGATTTCTGTAACCCTGTTTCTGTTAGATGCTATGTTTCTTATGCAGTTATACCTATACCTAATATCTTGTAATATAAAACATTCGAGTAACATAACAATAGAAGGTAGGTAGTTCAATTATACCTTGTTATTATTATCATGAAGTGCTTTGCAATGTAATGATGTTAAACAAACTTACCTACCTACTTTCAACTTTATTTTTTTTGTATCTATTATTTTTGAAGAAGAGAGATGTCGATATATGTATACTACTTGTACCTATGTATGTACGGTGGCCTGCGCCTAAAAGTATACAGGCGGAGTTTTTAAAATAGCGATCTCAAGCTCACATGCTGCTCAAGAACATCCACATAAACACCACTGCTACACACATCACACACAACACGTCCCCGGATTTATAACATGTAGCTGGTCCCTTCATCATCAGGGATTGCTATTTTAAAAACTCCGCCTGTATACTTTTAGGCGCAGGCCACCGTACACTATTGGAGGTAGGTGAATAAACCAGTTAGTTGAAGCTCAGCCACCGTGTTTTATTGACACCTTTACAGGTTCTAAATGGTAGAACTACCTGCCTATTACTACAGTAAACCTGAAAGTTATTTTTCAGCGTGATTTACCTAACGTTATTTGTGTACTTATACTCGTATTACAAAAAAATAAAACAAAAGCATAGATGCCAATGATTTAGCTTCAGTATATCAACTGAAATCGAATTTCATGTATGAATCCTAAAAACATCAAATTAGACATGTTGTGGATATTTTTTTTTTGTAAATTAAACTAACGCAATCTTTCACATAATTTTTATTCGTTTTTAAACAGTCTTATAATCAAGTAATGAGTTACAGATTGGTTTAATGTTAAGTTTTGGCGGCTCCAAGCGAAGATCGATTATACATATACAGGGGGTCATTCTGAATCAACCAAACTTAATTTAAAGCTTAAAAGTTTTAAATTTCGGACCAGAAATTGGTATTACAACTCAATATTAAAGACGATTACTTTATAGGGAAAGAATGATTTGTTGAAAATTAAAGTTTTCCTTTCTAAGTTTCTTCGGAATTGCCCCCAATAGCTTATTATTTATCACTGTTATAATTTACTGAAATCGTTGTTTTCTGTATGAAGTTGACACAATAACATATTATGTAGTCTGAGCCTATCTGAAACCTAGTTAAACATTGTGAGATATGGCGTTTCGACTTTCTCCGTGTTCGGCATCATAAGGGCCACAGTGACAGTTAAATAAAGTCCGTTTTTCTCTCCACCTTTAATTTGCAAGGTTGCGGGTGCCTATATAAATAGAGTGAGTCGCCCGCGCGCCTCAGTTGGTTTTTGATTTTTGAAGTGAACACTTCGGCAAAATGGCTCAATGTAGCCACGGTTCTCGTCGGCTTCGCTCCGACGGGGAAAAATATAATATTGAATTTGCGGAGTCCTCGCTACCGGGAGCTGTAGCGTGATGCGGACCAGGCGGCGCGGGGCCTGCCGGCTGCTGCGCACGCAGCCATTGCTGAGGATTTCGCAACGAAGGTTTGAGTTGATAAGCCGTGAGTAAAATGCTATTATTTACTGCTTTTAAAAGCTCAGCCACTGGTCATAATGCTCCGGCGCTTGGGGTTTTTATCCCACGCAGTAGGGTCCGATTCAATAGTCGTGGTGATGATTGATCGGTCCTACTAGTGGCGCTTGAGCTAGATACTTACATTAATGACCGCTTTAAGTAAAGCATATGTTAATTTTATACAGGAAAAAATTATAAAAATATATTTTTCTACCCTCAATTTCTAATATTTTTAGAAAACAGTTGATAAAAACTTTGCTATTACAATAATGCACTTGATTATAGCTTATGTAAGGCTTTACAAACAGGAGCTTTCCAGGACCGTCATAGGATTTTTTACAGGAAGCACGTGGCTCCGAGTTTCAGTATGTTGGGACATTGTGGCATGTGCGGCGAATAATGTGATCCGCCGGTACCTACCCGCTGAGGGTAGGCAGGCCGATTCGGTCAAATTGAAGTTTCGTGTAACCTGCACCCGGCCCTGTGCTCCTGCGCTGGCCGCCGTCTCGTGGCACCTGCATCGCAGCATACACCCGGCCCTGCGCTCCTGCCCTGGCCACCGGTTCGTGCCACCTGCATCGCAGCATACACCCGGCCCTGTGCTCCTGCGCTGGCCGCCGTCTCGTGCCACCTGCATCGCAGCGTTCACCCGGTCCTGGCCCTGGCCACCGGTTTGTGGTACCTTCATCGCTGAATAGACCCAGCCATGCACTCCTGCCCTGGCGGCTGTACACCCGGTCCTGGCCCTGGCCACCGTTTTGTGCCACCCGCATCGCAGCGTACACCCGGTCCTGGCCCTGGCCACCGGTTTGTGCTACCTGCATCGCTGCATAGACCCAGCCATGCACTCCTGCCCTGGCGGCTGTGTTGTCCCACCTGCATCGCTGCGCACACCTGGCACTCCTGTTCTGGTTGCCAGATCCAAACGCTGGGAAGAGATTTTATGCTCAGCGGAACCGCCTGCACTATTGCTAGCACGGTCATCATCATCATCAGCCATCATTATGAGTGACTTATTTAGAAGGTATCGAGTAACGTGCGCTATTCATCAGTGATTTTGGCATATGCAGACGAACGTTTACTGCCAAGGTTGGTCATGTTAGCCATACAAGGGCACACCAACGAAGCCTGAGTAACCACCTGCAGTCGCCGTAGCCGCATCGGCATGGATGACGACAAATCGGGTAACGTGCATCGCTTCTAAAAGTGTTATAGCACTTCAATTTGATGCCTCTGCTGAGGTAGGGTATTCTATTAAAGCAGCTTTTTTCTGAACTGCCCAAAGTGACCTGTAGACTGCTCCTGGGGATAGTTGTGCAATAATTTTTTTTTTTTATTTCGATGTCTCTGCTGAAGAAACTGTCTAATGCAGCTTTTGTTCTAAACTGCCTAAAGATCATTGGACTGCTCATGGGAATGGTGACGCACGGTAAGTACAGGAGCGTTACTCTATACTGATGAGAAACGAACGAACGAGAGCTGTCGTGCAATCGACACGTTTAATACATACAAACAGATAGAGCAGCTCGCGCCGCAGTGGACTGAAAGTTCGTTTTTCGTCATATAAAGTGACCCCCCAGACACTATCTTAAGTGTCATGACACATCGGCAGATTCCAGCTTTGAGTCTTTTCTTTTCTCGGCTGTGAGCAAAGTGAATCCCACCGGCGAGTGTTCAACCTGAAAGCACTGAGCTAATTCCTGATTTCGTGAAAGTCGCTGTTGCTATACCATACCGCTTCACAAGTTACCGAATTTATTATGATCCTAATGTCGAGTGATCATGATCAGAGTGTCATCGCGGTTTCTGAGTGACACCATATAAGCTGTCTTCCTTTTGTCCCAGTGGATTGTGAGTGTGTGTCCGAGCTCTTTGTTGAAAAATGCGTGAACCTCCTACGCAGCAGCTGTCTACTAGTTGTGTATCGAATAAATCGAGTAACGGTGCTCTTGCACGAGACGACTACCTTTTGGTAAAATTATAACTTCCACTATTCCGGGAACATGCATATACCTACTGTGTACTGTGTAACACATCACGTGTAGCCGTAGCCCAACTCAATTTACTGGGCTAGATAATAAACAATGGCAGTCGTCATTAAATTTCTATGAATTTCGAAGGTCATCATTTGGAGCACAATTCAAAGGGTGAAAGTACCTATTCATGCCTAAACGGCTTCTCTAATGAAAATGTATTTTTAATTCGATTCTGGCGCAAACGTTTCATAACTATTTTTCAACACTGTATCTGCTGAAACTACTTAGACTGACTGGTTAAGATGCAGACGTGCCGTTTTCACAATTCCATTTTGAGTAATCTGTTTTATGGATTTTCAGTTAGTTACGTAACTAGTTACTTACCAAGTAAAAAATTACTTGTGTCATGCTCGTACTCGCATCTCATTTAGGAGCTCTATGGCCTCTAGCTGAAGGCTAGAACTGGTATATATATCTACTAAGCTAGTACAGAGTTATAACCGGGCAGCGGTGACGTGGTAGCTGCTTGATTTATTAGAGTTTGCGGAAAACTTTCTAAATAAGTAATAATTATTAGTCATAATATTAACTCTTCGCAGTTCTTTCAGAATGCAATACCAGGTCGCTGAAGTAGGTAACCTTCCTTAGCTGGACAACAACAATAAGCCTTTTTGTTTTAAAGAGTGTCACAGTTATTCGCCGTTCCACTGTCATATCGATGTCCAAGGACTTTTTCTTGGGTATAGCTAACTACCTTAGTTTACTTATAGATAGCCGCAAGCTATCTGCTGTTGGCGAACTGTCAGTTCTGATTGATAAGTCAGGCTCGAGGTGGCTCGTCCAACTGTCCATGTTCCCGCCACCATGATTGTTGCTTCCACAGATGAGAGAGTCTATGTTGGCTGTCGTTGCATCAGGTCTGATCAGGTACAACTAACATCTTTACGTACCATCTTTATTTAATCGAGCTATTTTATTTTGTTTTATCTAGGTTGACTTAATGGTTTCAAAATCGAACCTACAACAATGTAAGTAGGTACCTACCTACGTACCTTTGAAGTTGCAACAAGGCGAAGCCTTAAGGTTTTTGCCGAGACCTGCCCTTAGTGTTGACGAACATACCTAAAGGTGACCTTGTTAATGTTTTTCATATGAAGTACTGAACATTTTACTTATCCTGGTGGCATGACTGATCATTTACTTACCCAGTTAAGACATGTTAGCCGGGTTTCATTTATCAACTATTATAATTGTTATTGTTGTGTTAATCAATCTTTATTAATTGATGTCATCTACCAAGGAATGCTGCCAGAGCTCATAATATTCACACATGATGATACAGAATGATAGTAGCCCACAAAATCGGTGCAAAGGCTTATAAAATAACTTTCCTTCCTAGTAGGACTGCACAGGAACTCGTTAACCGCCGAGTTAGTTAGAATACAAAATTAGACTGTGTGTTACTTGTCAATCTAGAATATGAATATAGTTACCTGCATCATGTTTTGAAAAACTGAATACTTAGTTATCCGCCAGTGTCACAGCCTTCATCTAATCTTTTCCAGTAGCTGATGAGGCTGAGATATTTAGTAAAATTATCTTCCCTTCAAGCACCACTCCTCGTTCCAAGGACTAGATGCCACGCCAGGTGTTGCAGGCCGTGTCGTCGTACGGGGCTGACTGAGCAGGTCCTCGAGGCTCCAGGGTCGGCTGCTGCATTTCTGAGGTCAGTCCAAAATTACATACCCTAGTCAGCATGTGCTGACCTGAGCCCCAGCGGCCTGGATCGATATTCTACACTTTACAGCTTTTAAATATTGTTGCAAAGTATTTCACTGGTTCCATCCATTCGGCTAGTGTATGTTAAAAATATTGCCTTGACAATAACAAGATTTTGATCAATAATTACTTATAAGTATTGCTTTCGAAGAGGCACTGTGTGTATCCATATGTATAAATACCTACCTATATGTATAGGTACATACCTTCCATAACTTTCTGACAAGTCAGGAATAATAAGGAAGTACTTAAGTCTTATGTATACTTATACCTTTCTTTTTAGTATATCTATTACCTAGAAATCTATGCATTATAAATTTATAGATTCAAATATTTCTCTACTGATATACTCATCAGTAGCTTATGGGTCACAGTTGGTTTTCTCTCCACCATGCGATAATAAACACATCTCACAATGTTTAACTATGTAGGTTTCAGATAGGCTCAGACTACATAATAGACGCATTTTTCCTGAAATAAAAATGACATATTATGTATCTAGCCTATCTGAAACCTAGTCATTTCTGCATGGTGATATTACAACTGAGGCGCGCGGGCGACTCACTCTATTTATATAGGCACCCGCAACCTTGCAAATTAAAGGTGGAGAGAAAAACGGACTTTATTTAACTGTCACTGTGGCCCTTATGATGCCGAACACGGAGAAAGTCGAAACGCCATATCTCACAATGTTTAACTAGGTTTCAGATAGGCTAGATACATAATATGTCATTTTTATTTCAGGAAAAATGCGTCTATTATTAAGTTTACTCACTTAACCAGACCAATATTTACAAAATTAAAATCACTTGTAATTGAATTACGTTCCTTAAAGCATTAATCAATATTATTATTTACATTTCTATTCGCTTACTTGTAAAACTACGTTAACATCGTTACGGATAGGTAATACAACACGAAACATAATAGTTTTCTAGAAGACAGTAAATTTGCCGTTTGTCCTTTCGCTGCTTCAGTTAAACCTGTGAAATAGAAATTAAGAGTATTAGATTGATAAAAGGTAATTTTATTGAAAACTTTGGTTGCGAAAGTAAAAGCCGCCTGTAAAGATTTCAAAACTATGACCATTTCAAAAGGATGGAAAATTACAATCGTAGGAAATGACCAGGGCTGTCAGATCGCAATCGAAATGATCTGAAAATGTACACATTTATAAGAAAACCAATTTATTAACAGCAATGGAATATATGGTTTAAATTATGCTGTTCGAAAAATTACAGTTTTAATTATTATTTAGTACCTACGGAGTACGGAGTAAGGCATTTAAACACAATAACATTGAATCACAAATTATTTTTTTGATACATACCTCCAGCTACACTTATTTGATTTGTGAAGTCTTCCGAATAAGAGGTGAGCTTTATTTCTGCAACAAAAAAAACATTTACTTTTGTAAATATTACAAATGCTTCATGAATCTGTAATTGCGACCCAGCCCTCAGCATGTAATAAATGGCCAAAAGTGAGTGCATCAAAACAAAACCTACCTGACATATCATAATGGTTTCATATCAATGCTTCTGTTTTAGCTTTACTCCTTAAGATGGTGACTGTAATATTACGTGAAAATCATTCGGCTCAGTGGTCGCACGTAATGTTTAGCGATACATTGGCTTCGACAGTTTCTACAAATAGCTTATAAGGAACTGGCTCCTACGAGCCACCAACTATTGCAACTCTCCAGGTGAGTCCGTTCCATAGCGGTATGAGAGATAAGAGAGTGATGGAATAGAAAATGTTCTTGAATTTTGTGTTCTGGACAAGTATCTTAAACTAATGCGCAGTTTGTTGATTTAAGAAAGATTCGTTATCGTTTACAAAGTTATGGTCAGATACCATTAAAATTTGTGTTTCGGAGTACAATACTCGTATGAGTGTTCAAAGGTTAATTTACTGATTTGATAATGTCGATAGACTCTATTTAACCACTTTAAACCCGTAAGATCAGGCACAATAAAAATATACTGTCTAAGCACGATATAATGACTTCGGGACGAAAAAGGTTAAGACACCGATGAAAACCCTTCGTGTTTATTCGAATTTGATACTGGAGTGGATTACACACCAGCGCATAAGTGAAACTAATATACATAGGTACCTACATATTAAAGCACTGCGGTAACATACCTCTTAGCTGTAGCATAATGTATAACCTACATTATAAACCAACCCTAGAGACTTGTGACGTCACAGCCTAAGATATGTCACCGACTAACCTCGTCAAGGGAACCGGAATACCGCTTGAAGATGATAATGAATATAATAACTTGATTTAAATCTAGGTATCCTAATGCACATTTAGCACTCTATTTCATTTGAGGAAATACTACTCACACGAGCAAATAAAAAAGTTCCACTTACCAAAAATTTAAGTCATCATTTTGATCCCAATTTTTTAAATAAATGGTTAATAATTTATTAAAACATTTAATATAGATAGACTTAGATCAAAATCGATCGTAATATTCCGATGTCCTGATAAATGTACCTTCTTCAATATTGCAGTCATTGCAGACACCGTCATTGAGCTAGTCTTTTCCGTTAAAAAGTAATTCGAAATTTAAAGTCACTGAAACTTTTTCATTGCTCGTAAGTGTAAGTGGACGCGAGGAAACCTGCACATCTTGACCTTATTACAAAACGGCGATACGGCTCGCGACCTATCACATGAGTACAAAATTAAATGTATATACAGCAAAAAGCGGATGACTCGCTTCCGTCTTACCTCTGACTATCCTTTCTACACATTATAATCGTGAGCTATGTATGTAGTTATGTAAAATGCTCACCATATAACCTAAGCGTCCCCTCGCTCTTCCCCAGTGAGTTGGTGCTGACGCAGTTGTAGGTGCCGATGTCGCTCGCGGAGAACTGGCGGATGGTGAGCCACATCGACACCTTGTACGACGTCTTCTCTTTCTCACTCTCTCTCTCTCTCTCTCTGGACTTAAGTCTAGGTATCCAAATGCACCTCTAGCATTCTAGTGAAAAAATTGCTGACAAAAGTAAGTACTCACTTACCACTACGGGAAAACGTCGTGAGGAAACCTGCAGATCTAGATTGTAGGCACCCCAAGTGCAATGTACTCGTTCCGAAACGGCGATACGGCTCACGTCTCACATATCACGTGATAACAATGGACAGCGAAAAGCCGGTGGCTCGCTTGCACCTCTGACTATACCTCTTCGGGGATTATTGTTATGAGCATTTGTATGTATGTAAAATACTAACCATATAACCTAAGTGTCCCCTCACTCTTCCCCAGTGAGTTGGTGCTGACGCAGTTGTAGGTGCCGATGTCACTCGCGGAGAACTGGCGGATAGTGAGCCACATCGACACCTTGTATCGGGACATCGCCCTTCTCTCTCTCTCTCTCTTTCGATTTAAGTCTAGGTATCCAAGTGCACCTCTAGCATTCTATTTCATGTGAGGGAATAAACAAAATGAAAAAAATGATGAAAATACTCACCACTATGGGAAAACGTGGTGAGGATACTTGCAGATATAGATTGTAGTGCAGATGTGTACCCCAAGTGCATTGTCCTCATTATAAAACGGCGATACGGCTTGTGACCTATTACGTAGCACAAATGTAACAGCGACACGACGGTGGCTCTCTTGCACCTCTGACTATCCCATCGGGGATTGTAGTCGTGAGCATCGCGAGTCACCTCTGACTACCCCTTCGGGGAATACAGTCTTGAATAAAGGTATGTGCAGTATGTATGTAAAGCACTCACCATATAACCTAAGCGTCCCCTCACTCTTCCCCAGTGAGTTGGTGCTGACGCAGTTATAGGTGCCGATGTCACTCGCGGAGAACTGGCGGATGGTGAGCCACATCGACACCTTGTACGACGTCTTCTCTCTTTCACTCTCTCTCTCTCTCGACTTAAGTCTAGGTATCCAAATGCACCTCTAGCATTCTAGTGAAAAAATTGCTGACAAAAGTAAGTACTCACTTAAAACTACGGGAAAACGTCGTGAGGAAACCTGCAGATCTAGATTGTAGGCACCCCAAGTGCAATGTACTCATTCCGAAACGGCGATACGGCTCACGTCTCACATATCACGTGATAACAATGGACAGCGAAAAGCCGGTGGCTCGCCTGCACCTCTGACTATACCTCTTCGGGGATTATTGTTATGAGCATTTGTATGTATGTAAAATACTAACCATATAACCTAAGCGTCCCCTCACTCTTCCCCAGTGAGTTGGTGCTGACGCAGTTGTAGGTGCCGATGTCACTCGCGGAGAACTGGCGGATAGTGAGCCACATCGACACCTTGTACGACGTCTTCTCCTCTCTTATCGCGTACTTTGGCCTGGAGACAAGGGAGAAAAGTTAGGAATTGCTGAAGGGCTAGCACGGGGCACGTGACAAAAGTTTTTCATCGTGCTCACTCGCATCGCGCAGCCTCAAGAGCGAGCGCGACGGATAACTTTTGCCACGTCCGTGCTAGCCACGCTAGCCCTCTGGACATCTGTGAGTTGTAAAGTGAAGATCAAAGGTAAGCGAAGCGTGGCAGTTTTGGCGTTTCATACATAAGGATGTAAATTATAAAATGTTATTCTACTCAGTAACCAAGCCGTTACTGATATTTTGTTTGTTGTTAAATTTTGCGTCGAATAAAAAATCAATCTGAGGCTAAACCAATAACCGTTATGAGATTACGAATCATCCAAGGAACCTTCATAAGTAAATAAATCATAAATCCAACAGGCGAACACTCAATATTGTAGCGTCGAAACATAACATCATTACGCTCCGCAACAGAATTACTTCAGAATAAGGGGCTAAATACGGCAGCGTGTTTCTGGAACTTACCCATCCAGAAGCATTTCCCCCCGGTTCTTGATCCAGTAGTTAATAGTGTTAGGGTACGCCTCCACGTAGCATTTGAGCTTGACGTCCGTTCCTAGCGGGGCGCCGAGCAGCTGATTTGGCACTTTTACTGTTGGCGCGACTGCGAAACAAAAGTTTTCATTAACATTCAGGCTAAATTAATCGTTAGTGAAGGGGTGAATATGTATATCTATTAAAGAAATGTTTTTTTTTTGAGCGAAGGGCTTACTACATAAATGAACAGTAGTGCAGCAATCAATTTAAATATTTGGAGTTGTCAATGGCAATATAACGATAAATAATGGTATAACTTCAAGATATTCACGGTCTGATAGTTTATTTATACTTTCACACTGTTGACGATATCGTCAAAACAATTTGGTTCAAGTCACCGATATCGTGCAGTTAATTAAATTATAGTGTGAAAACAGTCAATTCCGAAAAATCAGGCACCATTACAAGTCGAATATGTTTGGGGCTGATGTCCTCTTAGGTAGCTGACAGGTTAACTTTATTCGGCAGTTCTTAAGTTTCTTCGTTCATAGCCTAAAACGTTCGTGAAATGCCAAAGGTTAACGGTGTATTACCCAAATTGGTCTCACATAAATAATTATGTTTGCCAGCACATAGGTATGCACGTACACAGTTATAAATAATATATCCATGATTAGATTCCATGTGCTACCAATGTTATTGTATAGACTATGTACTGGGCTAAGCTGTGTGAAAGTTCCGATTGATTAAACGTGCATGAATGAGATTGATTGATTTCTATGGAAATCAATTCCATTTCGTTCAATTTCACGAAATCTACGATTGAATTCGTGTCATTAAAATGGCATAGTATAACATTAAAATAAGTTTATGAATACGTTACACTGAAAAGTATATTCTAATTTTAAATGATAATTCGTATTAATAATTTAATATTACCATTTACCATTGAATTCAGTTTGCGGTAATAATTTTGTTGTAAGTAGGTACCTACTATAAATTATTTAAACAATTAATAAATTTTATCTATGGTATCATTATTTTGTAAATTAATTTTCAAGCTGTAGAAGAGCGGGATTTCTATCTAATAAATGTATGTTTATACTAATTGAAAACTCCCACCATTGAAATATAACCGTATAAATTTGTTAGTTGAGGAATAAAATAATCATATATTATGTTTATCTTTATTTAACAGCTTGCTGACCGCGGCGCTACTTGTATAAAATACAACACACAGTAGACAACTGGTAAGAAAGACAACTCACAGTTGACGTTGAGTATGACGCGCTTGCTGACGGCGGGCGGCACAGTTGACACCCCGTAAGAAAGACAACTCGCAGTTGATAACTGGTAAGAATAAAGAAATACATCTCACAGTTGACGTTGAGTATGACGCGCTTGCTGACGGCGGGCGGCACAGTTGACACCCCGTAAGAAAGACAACTCCCAGTTGACAAGTGGTAAGAAATGCAACTCACAGTTGACGTTGAGTATGACGCGCTTGCTGACGGCGGGCGGCACGTCGTTGGACGCGATGCACAGGAACGCTCCCATCTGCCGCCGGTCCACGCGCCACAGCGGCAGCGAGCTGCCCACGTAGCTCTCCACTGGTAAACAAACATAAGTAGGTATAAATCACTGTGAACTGGGGGATTAGCACCACCAAACATCAGCAATAAACAATACCCTAGGCAGTGTCATTTGCTTGTCAAACTGACAGATTTTTGACAGGCGACCGACGTGGCTTATGGATTGTTAATTGCTAATGTTCGGTGGTGGTACGGTAGCTGTACCTTTCCCCGGGACGTCGATAAGAACGAGATTATTTCAGGCCGAGTTTAATAGGGGATGACGGGCGGGTGGACACATGGCCATATTAAATGTATGTACCGCTAAATTCGCGCCGTCATCTCGTTTTCAATTGGCCTAAGGCTGAGTTTCCAGTAGGCAAACTGCTCACTCGCTACTAGAAGCGCGTAAGGCCCCCCTGGCTGCGGCAGCCTGGCTGCCTAGTGCGCGGAGGGCCTAACGCAACAAATTGCGTAGAATCAACGCAAACTAGAGGTAGCTAACTGTGAACACGGCATACTAAAGCAGCCTTAGCTGTTCCCTGTTTCACATAAGAAGTCCCATGACAGAACCCATATTTTACTACACGTATCCGCAATCGCTTATTGTCATACGCACAAGGTACCAAGGCGTATAGTTATAACTTTCTCACAGTTAATAGGAAATTGGTGTAACATAGATATGGCTATAAATATTTAAAACCCTCCTGAAATTGCTGAAAACGTAACACAAAAGTTCACTTATTCCAAGTATTGTTGAGTGAACTGTTTATTCTGCCGTATAATAATGTAAGGCGTCAAAGCGGCACACGACACACCCAAGTGGCACTTTGTTTTCCAAACACCCGGAAAGATTCGGGTTTGGATACACCCGTTTCGATTCTTCGCTTCACCCGGGAATATTGGGTGGAAATAACTAAGGACAATCTGACTCATTTAACAATACCTCAGTGGCTATTATTGGCTTTTCTTGAGTCACTTGTGTGATTGGGTATATTAGAAAATATGTTCTCAAACGTTAATATTAATAGTGAGTATACATTACATTATTTTATAATGCAAACGTGTATTTTAGTAAAAATTTGCTCTTATTTGTGCCAGGATTCTGGTAAGTAATAACGAATTCTACTGATTCACTCGAATTAGTAAGAAAATAATTAAATTAACCTCCGTAATACATATTTAGGTGATATTATTTATATAAAAAAAAACTTAAGGTATTTTAGATCCTAGCAAAACCCACAGCCTTCTTCCCCAATTGAAATCACTTTTAATTTGCCGAAAATATATTAAACAATTCACCCTCACGTCAAATTAAGGAATCACGTAAAGGTTAATTTCAGTAATAGCAATAAGAACGTCTTAGAAGACATACAACGTCTTCGACATAACCTGACCTACTTAATTAGAAACCTGAGCTGCTTAAATACCGTAGACATGTTTACTATAGACACAGATACAGACATACTCTAGGGAGTTGCTTCATAATGCATCCGTTGGTCTCAGGAGTGTTAAGCCTCGTTTTCATAGAACATAAATATAATAAATAAAATCAGTGTTTTCCTGAATATCTGCTTTTGTTGCGATCTATTATGATTGCGTGCGTAAAAGTTTATATTTTCCGCGCCAATATTAAAAGAAAAATCCTTAGGATACTGCTGTACCTAATGAGAAAGAATATTGTGTTTAACGATATTTATATTCCTTCGCTTAATACTTTGTTTAATGTTTTCTAAGAAAAACAGAGAACTTAATGTAAATTTTGTAGTCCCTTATGGTAGCACGGCGGGCACACATTTTTAAATGAAAACGTGTTCAGCGTTGTAATGTCTTTACTGTTACTGTAACGTGCACAAATAGAGCAAATCACATAATCATGAAGTAGCAAAGCTCCTTGGAAATTACTTACAAAAGCTTCGTAATCATTATGTAAAATGAAATCCTTTTTTAACTCAGTATTCTGTTCGGCAATCCATTAAGTTTAACATAGAGAACACAGCAACAATGCTTACTGATCGGCGTAAGGACTTATAGTTTTTATTTATAAGAATTTCTTTATCAAATGATAAATAATATTTTCTCAATAAACCACTGCATTAAACTTTTTACTAAAGAACAATTTTCCGTCGGCCATTTACAAATAAAACCTCTCACCAACCTCCCATTTACTCTTCAACACACCCCTTTATATACCCACTTAGAACAATTACATTTTGACCTTTACAATCCCATTATAGCACAAACTTTAACTGGGGTAATTGTTATAATGAACCAAAATGTACATTCTAACTGAAACTTGTCCCTAAGGGTTTCTTAGGGCTCATTTCACTTCACAAGGAACTTTAAAAATCATGATCACATGATATAAAGGGGGCGTTTGTTCTTTTATTGATCTGAAATTTTACATGTAAGTATAAGACATAGATAAAAGTAACACCGTTTCTGACTAGCGTAATTTTTGGGGCGTAGCGTAGGTGTAAACACGTTTTTTGAAGCGTTAGTGGGCTAGTTCATTTAATGGTACCTAGTTAATTAAGGTTTTAAGGTATCTATCATATTAAAATAATTGTTAACATTGTGGCCACAGTCTTACAGATTTTCATACATTTTCCACTCAGTAAACATTTGCTCTAAGCTCTTACTGAGTTAAAACCGAATGGAATAAGTTAACATTCTATAAAATTACTTATGCGTTTTAGTGTTAAACATCATATTTGGATCTAGAATGGAATCTTGGAAGTAAATTAAAACAGATAGTTTCATAGGGACTAATACTACGTATGTCACCAGGTAACAATGTACCTCTGGCAGCACCTCAAGGGAGAAACTAGATACATTAGTAGAAACTCACGCCTCCAGTGTAAATATTATTTACAACAATCTGCTTACGTCCACAACAGAATCCTCACGAAAACATGTACACACATATGTACATTAGGTACCTATATATGGTGTTTTAACAAAGTTCCCCTAATTTGCACAATGATCCCCCATATTATTCTTCTGTGTAGCTTTTAATACTTGCGTCGTAAGAGTTGAATTTGACTGCAAGTGACAAATACAGGGTGTCCCCTACAGTACCCGTACAATGTAAGTTACGTGGAGGTTCGTCCCAGGTGTGTTTACAAATTGGGAGTCTTGGGAATATGGCACTTGCCCCTGTTTTCATTAATACGTACAGAGAGATAGGAACTAACACAGTTTGAACGTTGCTTTATAGTAGTTTTAGACTAATTCATTACTAGCTGTTCCCGCGCGCTTTGCTTCGCCTTAAAAAATCCCGGGGGAATTCCGGGATAAAAAGTAGCCTATGTTATGCCTATTTTCCCAGGGTCTAGACCGTATGTATGTATGTACCAAATTTAATTCAAATCCGTTCAGTAGTTTTGGCGTGAAAGAGTAACAGACAGACAGACACAGTTACTTTCGCAATTATAATATTAGTTAAGATTTCCGCGTTGCATCGCTTTTTTAAGCGTTATCCGTACTTTTCGAAATCGGAGCCTTTTCAATTCAAACAACCAAGGAGCTAAAAAGATCAATTATTTTATGGTTTTAGATATTCATTAATTATAAGAATATTATTACTTTAGTCAATATTTGCTAAATTATAAAATAAAAGTAACTAACTAGATGATAATGGCTCGAAAATATTGATTAGACTATTTCAGTCGATGTTCTTGTTGGAAATATTAATAAAAAATAATAATTTAAGTATTAGTATTATTTATTATTAATGTAAATATTCATTTTTCTAGATTGAACTTTTTTCAATATTCGGTATGATTTTCATAATTATCAGGACCAATTTCATACTTAGAAATGTATACTTACCTACTTACGTTGTAATTAACAAGTTTCTCTCAGTTTAGTACTTAGTAAAACTTCAACTTGCTATCAATACCGGTAATTACTGAAATATGTTGTCCAGCGGCAATTGACATTCTAAGAAGGAGTCGTAGGGAAAGTATGTACACATTCCTAAATAAAATAAACCTATACTTTGGTGTGTCTTCTGGCATTTAACGCGAGGTAAAAGTACCTACCTAATATCTACATGCATGTAATTATGTGTAATGGGTTTTTGACGACCTTTAAATCAAAGCACCGTATAACAGTATAACACCTACGCTCAAAAAGCGTAAATGCTTCATTACCAACATCTGGTTCACGGGTAGAAAATTTACACGAAATGTTACCTGAATCAGTAATACCTCATTTTATATACTGATTTCGGATGGAATCAACTCATAATTATGTATCCTGATATCGATAGCTAATCTATCAAACGCACTTATCACACTATCTCACTATCATGAGTATCGTGACTTAAACTTAAATAAGATTTCCTCGAGGATTTTTGGAAAATAAAATAATTCTGCGACGATTTTGCAAAGTCAGTGGTTTAAATGAAAATGAACTTTTTAGACTAGCAATCTCATTACACTTAAAACAATAAAATTTATTGTGATTACGTATTTTCGACTATTAAAGCTTGTAAAGAGGAGGCTATTCATTTACTCGGCGTAATTAAAAAGCTGTATCCCGGTCGATATGCGAATTGGAGGTCATCGAATTATGTAAATTAGTGGGTAGATGGGTGTCCAAAAAAAAACTCTAACGTTTTGTTGTGGCTTTGAATTGAGTTAATGGAATTATTAATTTTGCGTAAATCGTTCACACCACTCCACCAACCCGCACTAGGCCAGCGTGGTGGACTAGGCCTAAACCCTTCCTTCATTGGAAGGAGACCCGTGCCCCAGCAGTGGGGACGTGATGGGTCGATCATGATGATGATGATGATGAAATCACTCACATAAACAATATTTTCTTCGCTATGAAAATTATAAAGGCAGACTTGTTGTCATGTTGATGTGTGTTTCAAAAATCAAAATTCAAAAAAATGAGAACCGATTCCTAAATGGATTCACTATATTGCGATGCAAAACTCACGAGGAAAAGCTAGTTTAGAATAACATGAAAGTAGAATAGCAAAGTAGTATTATAATTATAAATTTAATATTCTATTTACTGCAAGTCTGAGCTAGTACACATAACTTTCCTAAGTCCCTCAGGTATGCAGCATATGTGATCTTAGCTCGTGTAAATAAAATACCCAAGGGAAGTTGCTTAATATAAATTTACATACACTTGAACATGACTGTTTCTATCTCCATGCAACATGTTGACATACCCACGCGTGTTTGCTCTCAAGTCTCATCCGCGCTTTATTTTGGGGGAAACGGCTTCGGAAACTTGCTTTGTGTTTATCAGAGGAACCTCTCTCTCTCTCTCTACCTACTTACACTGCTTAAATGTTTATTTTGCGAGATTAAAACTTAGCCAGGTCAAAAACACCATAGACAAAATTCGTGATTAAATGCACTAACTAATTAATCGTAACAAAGGACTTTCGTATTTTCGATTTTTATAACTCTGAATTACTATTGGTATAAGCAGAAGGAAGGATGTAGGATTATGTAAAGTAGCCTCCCCGAGTGACGTATCAAATATACTTATTAACACGTTCAGCGCACTTGGGTATGTCAGCGACCAACTTGAATCCTTTCACCACGGTGGCAGACCCTTAAACTACTGTAATGTTTGTCACCGACTTCCTTAGAAGGATTATTCTAGAGGCAACTCTCCCGCACCAGACTGCGAGCTTTCAACTCCAACGGTGTCAAATAGCATGGTCCGGTGGTCCACGATACCGTGAACGAACTCGGACTAGGAAGGTTACTCTATACTGATGAAAAGCGGACGAACGAGCTGTCATGCAATCGGCACAATTAATACAACGAGATATTAGAGTCATGGCACGAGCAACAGCGCTCAGAAACTTAATTTTTCATCAAATATAGTAACCAGCCAGCACGCACAACGCACTGTGGTCGTCCGCTGTGCGTGATCACCAGTAGAATAGCGCACCGTGGGATTCACTACGCCAGTATTTACCTTTCCCCAGTTTAGGGCTTGGGCATCTGCACAAAGATTCCATTCAAGACAGCCAGGTGCAGTTATTTACACAGCGAATAACATCCCAAGTAACATTTTTGGTTTTAGAAAGGTTTTGAAAAGGTTCTAGAACCTTTGTATGGAAATCAACTCGTGAGACTTAGAAGTCTCGATAACCTTATATTAACCTTATATTAACCTCCTGAGTGCAAAAAGGGCCCACGTTTTAGAACCTTTCTGAGAGCTACAGCAAAACCTATAGCTCAAACCCAGAACCTTTTGAACTACTTACACAGAACCTAAATACAACCTGCACAACCTTAATTTAACGTTAACATAACCTTGGAAGACAGCTTTTAAGTTCTAAATTAGTCCTGGATGTAACTCTTCTATAACTTGAAACATATTTGATGGATATTTGTAATGCTTTTCCAGGACTCTCGGGTTTTAAAATGTTTCTGTGTAAGATTTTATGATAATTATAATAAATGGCGCCATTACCTGACACTTTCCAAGATTCAAAATGGCTAACTTGTAAGTGTTGTATTAATACAAAATATAGTAAGTAGTTAGGCTGAAGTCGGGAAATATGAAAAACTTTGCGACTAGCACTTTATCGTGGTACTTTTGAATAATAGTTCTGTATACGTGACGGGCCTTTTGTAAATAATAAATTTGAAGATATTTTAATTTAAAAAAATAGAAAAAAAATTATGTTTGGTGTAAAGTTATATTAGAAATAAAAGTACTGTCTATATAAAAAAACATATATTTGGAATAGTATAGCATACGCTACTGAATTTTCCCCTACTTAATTAAAATGTATCTTTTTGCCAAGTTTTTTTTTTATTTCAGTGAAAAAATATGGCGGCCATTAGGAAATTACTAAAAAGCATTAAACATATTTTGAGGATGCCTCTAAAGCTTTAAAATATTCTTGAAAGACTTAAATCATGCGTTTAGCTCATAGCCAGTGCTTAATGCTTTTGGTTTTCACCAAGTAGTCCTAATTTGTTTGCCTAGACAACTCTCATCAGCCTAAAGGTTTAAGATAGGTTTTAAAAATTACTTATAAGTGATTTCAACATTCCATAACTTTATGGTTGTATTGAGGTTAAAAATTTAACCTTAAGCTCTCACTTTAGCATAAATGCTAGCTTTTCTAGAACCTTATCAGGAGTCTACGACAACTATAAGATCCTAGAACTATATGCTCTTGAAATACAAGTTAAAATAACGTTAATTTAAACTCTTATTAGCAGCTCCAAGGTTGTATTAATAAACAATTGGTTTTAGGACTTATTAATCATTCTCAAGTACTCAATATGACCAGATAGCAAAGCATTAACCTTTTCACAACCCTTATAAAACCTAAAGGCATTTCTTACAACCTAAGCTCGAATGAAATGTTACTTGGGATAGGATTAGGCTAGTATTTACCTTTCTCAAACTCCCTCAACTGGGGCATCTTCTTCAGCAGTATGGGCTCGTGGTCCTCCCGCCTCCAGGTGATCTTGGGCGGCGGGTGCCCCGTGGCGCGGCACGTCAGCGTCGCGTTGTCCGACTCCTGAGCCGCGACGTCTGCTGACGTGTCGTCGCTGACGATGTCTGGAGGTACTGTGGGGAAGAGAATAGGGGTTATTTCTTAATAAAAGCTCTCTTGTGGCTTTAAAGGATGATTTAGGGGAGACAGGCCAAATTAATGTGTGGTTGGTTTTGGTGGGAGTGGCATAAGAGGGTGGAGTGACGAAGAAAAGAATAGAACCAGAATAGCACAGTTTAACCATACTTTCATCAATTGGCACTTATGTTAGTGGTTCTTGTGGTAGGTTTTTGTCACAGTAGTTGTCGCAGTAAGTTTGTTGGCTGATGCTGGAAATAGACTAGATAATTCTTTACTCATTTTTTCCCTATTCTTGTAACCAGTGGGCTTAAAGCCTACGTGAACTATTTGTAGTGGTCATGTTTACATTACGCCTACGTTATTCCTACGTTAGGTCTTTGACTCGGTCTCTTGAAAAACATATAATATTTAGTGATCACATAATATTATGTACTTTACTATACATGATAATTAGTTTAATCTACCCTAACCCCACATACTGAACAATTTTCATTATCATCTTCTTATTGTACATGGATGAAAAAAGTATTCACAAGCTTAAAAAAAATAAGAACAAACGTTGTTTAGAATAACGAGTTAAATCCCCTCTTGATGACATGACGTTGACTAACGGTGATAAACACAAACACACGACACTTTGGAAGGATCTTTTAATTGTAGCCAACTGAAATGTTATTAAATCCACCACACTTTTACTGAGCGAGGCGACTCTATTTATTCACAAAATTGTACTCAGATTATCAAACAATCGAATGCCTAAATCGCAAATTCAAAGCAAAGCTGGACAGAGCGTAGTGGGCCATCAACTAATAGAATTCCATTTAGTAGACATCTGTAATACGACCACGAAAACGTCTGCTTTGAGTTATTGTGCAAAAGACGCACACAATATTCCAGCATCGATATTCACACTTAGTAGGTATCTGTTTCCCAATATCTTGATGCTTATTGCAATGAATGATTGCCTCTTAACCAACTCATAATTCACGCTTATATTGAAAACTTATCTGGCTATAAGTACTTAGACTTTATAAAACAAGCCACAAACATTTCCTAAGTATAGGTACACGTATTTGTATTTTGGTCAGTTAAACGTAACGAAAATTTTGAACATACAACGCTCTACAGCAGCTATACTCAAAATGCGGCCCGCGGGCCGCATGTGGCCCGCCGGGCCTTTATCAGTGGCCCGCGTGCCATGAGAGATAATAGAGAATATACATTCTGTGTAAAAAGTATCGGGATTATATCCATATCCATACAACAACAAAAATATTGTTATAAATCCAAATTTATTTTATCACCTTCAAAGTTTGCTTCTTCAGAAACGAATGCGTATCGTTTCTGAAGGATCACAGTAAAAAAAAATAACTCTGTTTTCAGAGTTGTTTTTAGTACTCGCGGCGATTTTTCCTTATTGTTTTCTATAGATTGAAAACAGTGCCTCGAAGCGGTAATTTGAGTTTAGGAAAAAAGAGAAGCTAGAGCCGTGAGCTGCAGCCATATCTGGTTAATATGGTGGATGCTCGATGGTATTTGTTGAGTGTTTGCTCAAAAATTCATTCACAATGATGATCCTTGTTTGAAAGGCGCGACATCGTGGTGCAAAATCTTTTCTAGATTTTTTTCCACAAATCTGGCCTTCTTTGTCAAATTTGCCTTATTAAATTAAATTCTACATAACCCGTAAATAATATTATTTTCCTACCTTGTGACTTTCTGCCAAGAATTCCGAGTGCACAACACTACGATAGTCAAAGAAAACAGTCAACATGACTTTAAATAACAATCGATAGAAGACAAAAAATAAAATTCGCTGCGAGTACTAAACAGAACTCTGGAAACAGCGTTTAAAAAAATGTTGTGATGATTGGATAGGTAATTCGTTGGCATATGTGTATCGTTTCTGAAGAAGCATACTTTGAAGGTGATAAAATAAATGATGATGGGCACCAATATATGGAAGCAGGACCAGCACCAATAGAAATGAGTGATACGTCGTTGAAAAGGTATTTTTTTGCAGAATACGAATAACGGAAGCGCTAGTCTTGATTTACTGTCCAATTAGAATAATCGTACCTTGAAAGTTTTAATATTTTATTTCTGTAATTTTAATGGTTTTGTTAGTTTTTCACATTCATTTTTAATTTTTATAACAAAATGATCATATTTCATATAATATTATATTTGTTTATTATCTCAGTAAATAAAACCAGCTGAAAGTAATTTCTCCAATTTCAATAATACGTGTTTACGTGTATTACGCCCTAACTGTCATCAGGAGAGAGAGTAAAATGCCATAGAAAAATACTTCCTTCCGACGAATATATTTCAAAATATGTTGTGCCTAAAATATTTAATGACAACTTTAACAAAAGATGTTATGCCAAATAAAATCAGAGCTAGAAACACTGCGCTAAAAAACCATTTTTTGCAAATTTAGATCTTAATCTTAGTGTTGCTAAGTACTATAAATGTTAACATGATATAAGTACCTACATAAAATTTTGTGAATGTACATAAGTAAATAAGAAGCGTTAATTAACCCCGAGAAACAACTGTGTTGTTTGGGGTATCATGTATACTGTGCACTTTTTATGGGATTAATAAAAGATTTATTTATTTATTTATTTAAATGGACAACTTATACGGATTTGTCGTCATAATACTTTTTTGCTCACTTGAAAAGAGCTATCCAACGATGTATGTCTCATCTTTATTGGACATAGGTCCCAAAACGCCCATTGTCATTTGGATGAATAACAATCATTTTTTGTTTTATTGATCTAATCCCGATACTTTTTACACATAGTAGTATATGCATGTGTTTTTTATATTATTATTCGATAGTTTACAACGCTTTATAATAGTTTTAAAAAAAATTGCTTGCGGCCCGCGACACCATGACTTAAACGTGTTTGTGGCCCTTATATAAAAAAGGTTGAGTACCAAACTCTACAGCAATGCAGCGATAAAAAATCAGAATTCTACCCAAACCAAAGCGGTTAACACGAGGCCGATCGCGGCGGCACACAGAACTTTTTCCCAAACACTGGATGAGAAAAAAGATTTTTTCACAATATTGGAGTGATTTATCGCTCCTTGTCCGGGTTAACGCGAAAACTTTGGCACCTTCGGCAGTTATATTTTGCTCTGGGACCACCGTTTGCATTCAGCGTGTAACCTTATTACGAAGGGGATATTTATTTTACTTTTTTCCACGTTTTTCCACCCCGTCGTGTTGTTCGCCGGACGACTTAGACCTGTTAAGTTAATGGTCTTGGTAAGTCGCTTCCTTGAAAAATATGATTTTGTACAACACTTAATAGTTTGAACGTTAAGGAAAAAATATTAAAAGGGAAGAAAGAGTAAAACGTTATTTTTCCGAGCGTTTTCGCTTCCAATAATCATATCGGACCTTTTAATTTACTTCGAAATTAAAACCGTAGCAAAAGAGCCTAACGAACTGAACAACATGGATTTCATTAATTACAAAACGGACCAAGTTAACTTATTCGCGTCACGAATCACGCAATTTTGCTATTTGTAATCCTTCCTTTTCCCCTTTAAAACAAACATCCAATCACGAAACGAGCGGCGTGATCAAAGCACCATTGATCCTTGGATCGACGTGTTATTCATACGATATTTTAACGTGTCGCCTGGACGTGGACGCGGGCCCACCCATCAATCATGGCGGATTCAACGAATAGAAAGAAATTAAGCCCCCGTTGAAAATCTGTCGGAAACGACGCCTCCAATTTGCACACAAATTAAATTGGAAAATAAAACCAGCACTTTTTATAGACATATTGTATTAAAGTGTTACTTTGCATGACGTAATTACTTATTCACAGTACTACCTCAGTGATGGATTTTGCTGATTTTGCTATAATCTCCCGCAACCGTGGTGTGCAGTGCTATTTTGTTACTATATTATATAAATGTAGGTACATTTATTATTTCATAAATTAATACATATTCATAATACCTAATATATTACAAGGTAATGTATAATACAAAACACGTGTGTTATATACTCACGGGCAATGAAAATGTTCCAGTCACAATAGCACCAAATTATTTCTAAACCGAAATGACTACAGCTTTATGACGCCGTCTGCAATATTGAACTACATTTAAATGCATCAGAATATTACCACCTACAATCAAATTCTAAATTAAATGTTGTAAGTGGAAAATTTTCATTGCTCGTGAGTGTGCAAAACGTCAAATCACTGGAAAACCAAATGTAATATCAAATGAATATTGAAGAAAAAGTAAACTATAGCTCGACAACTTCGTGCGCGACCCTCCTTGCGGGGTGAAAGACGTGGGAGGGACGAGGTAACCAAGGTGACAGCGGGAAGCGGATGGTGTAGCGGGGAAGGGCAACGCGTGCACTGCACGTCATTATTACGGCAGTCTCGGCCGCGCAGCCGAGGCGGCCACATGTGTTGTAGAATCTGTCATAATTTGAGTGCGACGCACATGAGACCACTAATCCTGAGACCATTAGTCTCAAGATCTGTGTTGAGGCCAGAACCTCCACAATCTTTGAAATATTTATCCTTTTAATTTTTACAGTCACATTATTATTATCTATGATTCGCCAATAAAGTTACGTCAAAAACCACAAATCGTTTAATTTCGCAAATAGATTAAATCGCATTATAAAACTATATAATCTTCGGGGATTTTCTGAATAACCGTGTGTCAAATCAGCCCTGAGTCTAATGAGTAAACCTATTACACGACAGACTAAATGAATAAGACGATGAAGATGACGACGACAACGTGACATGGATAACATAAAATACTTTAACATAAATAAATACAAATACTCTATTAGTCTGTCCTCAACTGCCAACAATACTTTAAATGAATAAATAATTAAACTAGTTTTAAGAACCATTTTAATGATCAACATAATTTACTTCTTACATTACGTCACAAATAGTGACAAGTCATCGCGAGATTTATCCGGGCACACTTTTCTCCGTGTGTACTATGTGTTCAAAAATGTCGTGCTACCTCGCCCCCGCCACTTCTTTCACCCCGCAAGGAGGGTCGCGCACGAAGTTGTCAAGCTATAATCGACTGCCAGTCGCCTCGCAACTACCGGCGCGAAACGTTCGAATATAGAACAAGTTCGAAATTGGAAAAGGAATTGCAAATTTGCGACAGTTCGTCTCAACCCATGCAAAACGGTGGAAGCAAATAAGTACAAATTGCTTAACTTTTTTAACTTTGAGTCGCAGTCGGTGTCAACGCTTTTGGTGTCAACTTTTCTTCGGTGCTTAGTTCATTATATTGGTTTGGAGTTTCAGTTGGGAAGCGTAAAGTTGTCAAACGGATTTATTTTTTGTGGTATAGCTTTAAAGCTTTAAAGTCATTAGGTATGGATCCTTAAGTTCTTGAAAAAGGGTAAAGGTTAATATTATACCGCAGTAATAATTATTAAATGGGACCGATGCCGGCTGTTTCGTTGCATACAACTCAAAGAAGCAACGTTGTGCAATTTGGTTACGTTGAGGAGAGTCGAAATGTTGCAGCCTTTATATAAGGGCATTATGTAAGATTATTTCAACAATAAAGCAAAGTGCAGCAACAATGACAAAATGCATCCTAAAACCGGCAATCGGCACAACGCACCAAATGGCAGGTACTTAGAACATCCGGACGCCTCTACACATATTGCATTTTAAAATGAAATTCTTAAGTATAACCGAGCAAAAGTTGCCGTCGCACCGGGAGGCCGACGTAAGCAAGAGGAAGGGAGAGGGGAGGGGGGGGGAAATAAAAATAAAAATTGAACATTAAACATTTCCCCGGGGTAGAGACGTCGGGAAAATAAATAAAGTTTCCTCACAAGCTCCGAACTACATATCTGCGGGGAGTTTGCACTCACTTGACTCGGATATTTGACCCAATATTTTATTACGTAGTTTATTACCGAGGTAGTTTCTCATGTGTGTCACTAGAGGGCGCTGAGAGCGTGCGATAGTCGTTGAGATGTTTAATTACTGTGTACGGTTGTATGTGGCTTCCGATATATTTGACCTGTCTTTGTACTGTTTGGACGCTGACTTTCTGAGTTTTATAAGCTACGGAAAGATAATAATATGCTTAGGTATGTTTGCAGCAAAATGAAAGCTTTTTAACGTCTTATTTTGACGAAAAGGCTAGTTTATGTTTTGACATTACCAAACTTAAAATTAGAGGCTTCAGAATTCATAATCATCATATTTATATTTCATTATATTTATTTTCTTTCTTGAAAACTTATCTGAACTCGCTAATTTAGGGTCAAACCATGCCGTTACAATCAAAACCGTGACTCAAGAACCTCAAGTGAGAAGGCAGATGGCTCAGTTAGAACTACTACTGTTATAATATAATAAAAACGAGTCCACATTCGTAATGGGTTTATGTTGTGAGTTCTGCGCTGCGTCCCGAATACTGATGCGATTCAAATTGACTGCGCTGCAGAATGGGTCACCTACATCTGCTTCTGTGTCAATTGATAGCCTTGAAGCCTCGGACTTGTTGAGAATTACTTTGTATTTATTACAATTGGAATCAGATTCGTTGTCTAGTGTGACCGGGTTATGATCGTAACATTTTCAATGTTTAATTTGGCTTCATTACTAATCAGACATAATTTTCAGGACAACTAAGGAATTACACTGTCATAGTAAATTCGTAGTCCAACGCTGTACGGGAAAGTGGTTTATTACCGCGGCATCGACACTAAATAGCGTACCTAGAAGTATTATTATCTGATTTAGGTATGGTATTATTATTGTAATGAAATTGGCACAAAAGGAAATCTCAAGAAAGTATTTTTATGACAAAAAAATTGCTCATTAGGCAGTTTATTTATATGACAAGGTCCGGTCTTACTAACCCTTCAGAGGGTAGTTACTATTAGAAATTCCAACAATCGCCCTTGCTCACGACAAGGGCCCACATTCCTGAAGTCACAGGAATTCTCGATCTATTTCAGAACAAACATTGACTACTGTAACCACCGAACTGGAAAATTCATGTAAGTATTTTGTACAGCAAATATTTATACAGGTGCTACAAATAAAAGAAGCTCCGAAATACGAATATCACCTACTTACCCATTACCAGGTAAACGAAAACTAACTAAAACAGTAGAACTATAAAGCGTTCTTTGCAACTGAAATAGAGTAATAAAAAATCAAACAACGCAATCCCCAAGATACAAAGTTGGAAATAACTTTAGACCGCTTTCCTATCTAAAAGTCGTTCAGAAGTAAACACGGGCCTTCAAGATTTACTGGGCGATAACAAAAACAAGCATTAAACAATTCCACATGGCCGACTTTCCGAACGGACAAACTTTGATTAGATATTTTAACACCATGTTTTCCCGTGACTTACTTTGAAGAAGATAAATGTATAAGCACCAGGCAAAGATCATCTTCTACTGCTGAACATAGGACTTAGGAAGTATCACGGCTCTCGAAATAACATAGCTAAGTCATCTGCTTCTGGATCATGGGACCGCGGGTTAGAATCATTCGCGTGATACCTAGCACGGGGCACAAGACGCGCAAAACAAAAGTGTCTAAAATCTTGCGCCGCTACACGGGTTTGTAATTGAGTCGATAAACTCATTTGTTGCGCGTTCGTCCAATTACAGTACCGTATTTATGGCGAATCGCGATACCTATGTCGACGGTGAAACTTTGTAGCGGCAGCTGGACTTGTTTATTGGCCTTGTGTCTGGTTATTGTTTATATCAATAAGTTATTAGCTATTATGACCCTCCTGCTCAACAAAAGAAGTAAGTAGACTTAAAAGATTTATCATTTACAATCGGCTGAAAGACTTAGGTGAAGAAGGAAAAAGTTGCATTAAACATTTCCGCACCGCAAACTCTCAAGTTTGTATTGAGAGGAATAAAGTTCCCCTTTGATTCACCGACCGGGTGGTCGAATATTCTGGAAAGATTTCACTGAAAGGAAATGTGTTGAGTTGTTTACTGTTGTTTATTTTGGTCGTAGGTAGGTAGGTATGTGTTATGTGGAAAAATGTTTTGTTCAATGGGCATGAGACACAAGATGTGGTTAAGGACACTGGCGGGTAAGAACGAGACGCCACCAGCCCAACAGCGTTCCACCAGTTGGTAACTTATTCTGCAGTGCGTGTGGTGAATATGCCGCTCTAGAATAGGGTTTCATTACCAAAATAGGTTTTTCAGAATCAAGCCTTTTGAACCCAGCGTCAACTCCGTGGGTGAGACACAATAAATGGATTTTACAATGAAAAGAAATACCTAGAAAATTACACGAACAGACACTTTCTACATGATAAGGACTCATTCGTAGAAAATGTCAGAATAATAGACAATTTCACGTCTAGAAATAACTTAATTAGGGCTGCAACACACTGTATAAAACATATTTGATTACACTTTAATCTCATTTAATTTTGGAAAATTAAACAACGGATTCACCGTAATTAATAAGTTAATCAGATTTCTCTATTAACGCAGGATAATTTTACCTCAATAATACAGCGTTCTATTTAGGAATTAGTTGCGGTATAGACACAGTGAAATGTGGTCGTTAAAGCGAATCATAAATTATAACTTTTATTTCATCATACTGCTGTTATTTATTAATACGAGTATGACAGTTAAAAACGAATAGTGATGAAAAATAGTAAAGTAAGGATATTACATAGTTGTTTTTCAACGTAAAAGTTCTATTCTGTTAAGTAAATCCGTTTCGCAGCGGACTCGTAGCCAAAAGCAAAAGCGTACTATGCTAACGAAACAAAAACTTTTAATTATACCTATACCTATATGTTATAAGTTTGACATTTGATTACTGTAAAAATGTCACATGCCTTGGATTTATATTTACACCATGTATATTAGCTTTCCGTGCAACTTTCATTCGGTTTAAGCTCATGGTTCTCATAACATGTAATACCGATTTTTTTCTAAATTCAACACCTCGAAAGTCAACTCAGTATAAAATACTGGCCACACAGTTTCCTCACAGTTAAGAGTTAACATTTGAAAAAGGAACGATTTCGGCGAACCGTTACAAAGTTGCGACTTCCGCCAGCTTGTCCCGGCTACTGACACTTGGTTTCAATAAAGTACCGAACAAGTTCGAAATTGAAAAAGAAATCTGCCCGCTCCTTGGCATGTAAATACTGGGTGTCGCTAGTGATGTGGGATATCCGGTTTCGGACCACCGAATTCCGGTTGATTCGAATCCGGAGTCGATGACAAAAGTTTATAGAGTTGAGATGTTTTTATTTAGTGGAAACAATGCTGTCTCAGGTGTAGCTTTCAATTTTAAAAAAAATATATAATGATGTCGATTCTGAAGGCGGAAATTCTAATTTTAATGCTGTCAAACCCTTAAATTCTTTGTTAAAAATTCGACTCTATGACTGTTCCCTGAAATCTCATTTTATACTAGCAATTTTTTTTGTTTGACAGCGTTAAAATTAGAATTTCTGCCTTCAGAATCGACATCAATATCTTCTGTTGCGTGTTTTTTTTTAAACAATTTATAAAATATATTTTTCCCATAATTTTAACGCCCAAGTTTATTCGAAATTTACTGTACCTATATTAGGATCTACACAATACTTATGTTTGTCTGTACCTACAACACAGTCATGTGACTAATATGCCACTTTCGGTTAGGTAATTCAGTACTTATCGAGTACAATACAATAGTTTCGTTAACAAGGTTGTATTATAACATGTGAAGTAAACCCCGTGATTCAAACACATCTCTGGTATATCTATCAAAACTATAACGGATCTCGTAGCAGCACTATGAGTAAAGTAACTAAAAGGAAAATTGCTTAACTCTGGCACCTGTATGCAGGGGTTGGCAGGTCAGCCTCTGAAGTTTTAACATAAATTAGCTCTGGGCCCGTTATGAAACGGTTTCGCCGATTCATATTCAGACTTTTTCAAACCGTTGCAACCTGAAAGACCATTTTTTTCACCAGACGATTAATTTTAGAGTAAAAATAGCTACGCAATGTTAGCTCTTTGTAAAATATTGCCCGTCGAGTGAGCACGCTATTCGTAAATCAATCTTTGTTTTAAATTGGCTTTTTGAAGTCTTGCCTTTCAGGAGCTAAGTAGCAGAAAATTCTAGACGTGTATGAACACTGAAAGCGTTTACCTGCAATCTGTATCAATCTGAAATCTTAATTAGATGTTCATTATGTTGATAAAAGAACTATTAATTTGTTTATTTTCAAAAATATTTGATTCCATGAAATGCAATTTGCAAACTGCAAATCAAACAGAAACAAAACATTACTTCTGTCCACCACATAAACAAGCACTGGAATTGACAGACAAAAAAGGTCATAGTCATAGTACGATAAAAACTAACTACGGAAATTTCGCGAAAAAATGAACATTTTACCCTGATAAAATGCCACTCAAAACTGCATACAATGCTTTAAAAACACCGACACGAATTTCGTTTAAATTCAGAACTGCTAAGCTGGCAGCCAGTAGACCTACATAACTCTAATTTACAGGATGCTCCAACAATTGTACCTATGATGAAATCAGTAGAGCTGATATAAAATGAAAGTTAAACGAAACACAACTCGTCTAACTTACCTAAAATTAGCTTATACCTAATGGATATTTGACTAGAATTTAAGTGTGTTTAGGTGCTAAAATGAATGTGACGTTATAAATGGATATCTGAACACGAGTTTTTTCAGCCATTGTATACAAATGTTTCTCTTGAATCTCTATTATCCATTCAAATCAATATGCGATGCGTATTTTTAAAGTTCTCAGAATACATAGCAGAGACAGCGGGATGACATACGGCTACATATTTCTTTTTATTCCTTATTCACTCATTCATTTACAGAAACAAACATAAAAAAATATTTGCAAGGCCCTGTATTGAACGAAATACGTGCAACTCCAGTTTTTGCATGGAAGCGCGGCCGTGGATCCCAAAAATATAAATCACTTCATGTGTAATCGAAGCAGAGGGGGCATCGATCACCTTCCAGGTACGGCCTCGGCTTATCCGACCCTCAACTCTTGCTTTTTTATCTGCCAATTTTGTTTTTATATTTAAAAAATACAGATAAAACATTGTTATTGGTGTACTACCTATAGGAGTATAGACGGTATTGCTTGAAGCCTGCTCGGGTGTTTACTACAAATACGCTACGCTGACACTTGGAGTTGCGCACAGGATCATCATCATCACGACCCATTACGTCCCCACTGCTGGGGCACGGGTCTCCTTCCAATGAAGGAAGGGTTTAGGCCTAGTCCACCACGCTGGCCAAGGCGCACAGGATATTGTTTTGAAATCGGGCTAACACGGATTTCATCGATGGTAGGTATATAATGACTGGTTAGAGTATAATAACTTCAAAATCATCATCAGCCAATAATTTATTTTCTACCGCTGTTAATGGTATTCTATCCTACCGATGTCACACTCTTATTTTAAAAATCTATGGGTTAGTAGGGCCAGAAGAAGAAATACTACGGGGAAATCTTACAGGAAATATACATACTCGTATAGCCAACTAAATAAACGATGCGTTTCCACCCTCAATCCACAAATGTGGCCTACAAAGTTGGAATGAAAATGAAAGGGGTGCGGAGTGATATCGGCAATATATACGGACATTCACGTAATGTATCGCAGAGGCACTGCGATCAAGAAACAGTTTGTCTTTCCAAGAAAGCTTCCGTTTAGGAAGCATTCTTTTAACAAATCCTTACGAGATTGTGTAGAGTTCGATACACGTATTTATAACTTGTTAGCTTCATCTGCTTCATTCAGGCATCAGCAGATCCATGAAAGTATATTCATTTCACGAGCTGCTATTTTTGGTCTTCATTCATGAATCGTAGTATGTACACATATTTGAAAGTTAAATGCATCGAAGGCATATTTTATTTTATTTCTATTGCCAAAGAAACAAAAGAAATCGTAAGTCAAGATGAATACAATGAATAACTGAGTATTCCACAGATGAAAGCTCTTTACGAACTGGAAACATTCAACATCTACAGCCAGGTCGTATTGATTCCATTCAATTTGTACTCGTTCAACTTCTATTGTTTTAGAGATACAAGTCTGAATAGTTACAGTCAGTCATATTTTTTGTAAAAATATTAGAAATTATGTATCTACCTGACAACACTAAAATCTAATGAATGAATTATGGATATTGTTTGACAATAATTATTGGAAGAATAAATACTTGTACCTATTATTATATTCTGTCTTAGCCCGAAGTGGCATGGCAACACAAGATGTAGCAGTCTTCAGGTGGCTAGGCATCGCAATACAGCCCCATAGGCCATAAACAAAGACTGACCATAGACATCGATGTAGTCAGTCTGCGTCAGCATGTTAGACTGCGTGTCGCATATGTTTTCAGTTAGAAATGGCAGGATCTAGAGTTGCATCTTAAGACAGCTCCGTAGACCAGTTATACGCAAAGCGTCATAGACACTAACTCACCATAGACAACGATGCAGCTTGTCTGCATCAGCATGATATACAGAGTGTTGCATATCTTATGTCTTCAGTTTGAAATGGCCGGATAAGGAGCTGCATCATAAGACAGCCCCATAGACCAATTACGCTCAAGGGCCCATAAACCAACTCACCATAGACATCAATACACCCAGTCTGCATCAGCATATTCGGCTGCGTGTTGATCTGGCACATGTAGCAGCCGCGGTCCTCGGCGCGCAGGGGCCGGATCCTCAGCTGCCAGGTGCGGGGCGCGTCCAGGCTCACGGAGTACCTCTCCCCGAGGACTGCCCGGTCGTGCATGGTGAGGACCGTCTGGTCTTCCGCGCGCAGCCAGCCGACCTGGGAGAAAGTCAGTCAGTCAGCCAGTTGTTTAATGGGGAAGAAAAACAAGTGAAACTTTGGCAGCGATAGGGGCCTTTCAAGTACTGACCAATTGCATTATTGGGGAAAAAATGGTGACTGAACCAACCAATTAGAACTGGGGAAGGAACTCGACAGTGGCGACATTTGGAATTAGATTTGCGTTTTCCTCCCCATTGTCCATGCATGTGGCTAGGACCAGTCTTCTTCTTGTCATCGCAAGTTAAAACAGCGGATTACTGTGTGCTTCTTTTCTTCAACTTTACATTTTTACTATAAGTTATTGCTATAATTTAATCACGAATATCCAATACTCGTAGATCAAAGTTGTTCATAACGACGAGCTGTGTCAACTAAAACCCATTTTTGAATTTTTATATACCATATTATTTGTTTCATAGCCATAAATAGCCTTTTATTTCCTAAAACAAAATCATTTTAAAAATTTATTTTTACTACCTGTTTTAAAGCTGTATTGAAACAAACGTAATATCAAACAACGCTGGACGTAATATAATTTTTCATTTCTTTTTAAAAACAACTAGTTATTACTTGTCATGATTAATATTGATAGTAATAATAATTCTGTAATAAGCCAGCGATTTATTAATCATGATGAAGAAAAAGTTTTCCCTGGAAGTAGGTACTTACTCCTTAATTATTCCTTGGCTCTACTTCTACAAATAATGAGATTTTGATACCGCGTTAGCTCATAAATAAATTATCTTTCGTAGAAAATTGGCTGTACGCCTTTTATAACAGTCCATATTAATTTAATCTCCAACAATACATTTTCAATTTTGTTTATCATGCATGTCCCCATTTGTCATCCGCTCATGCAAACGTAAACGAGTTTGTGATTTATTATCTATATACAACGTGCTATATTTTGCAAATCACTTTTAAAACGGACTTTTCAACGCTGACGTGAAACAAAGAACATTCCCGCCCCTCATTAAGACTTTGATGGGTCCATGAAAATATTTCATGCATAAAAACTCCCGAATCTCTTGTAACAAAGAATTTCTGGTATCCGTAAAACTTCATGAAACGCAAATAGGGTCTATTGTTGGGCGCGCATTTTGATTCTGACCGGTTAACTTTCATTCCTTGCATCGTCATTGTTGGAATGCCTCCCCTGCTTGCCTGCGCTTGGCAGGACGCCTACATCGTAACAATGCCCAAAAATCAGACTGCAACCTTTTTGGTAGCCAGCCTCCGCGTTATGTGTACGCTCAGAATTCTAATGGCGCGATACAACAGCCGCAGAATGAAGCTCACCGCCTAGAAATCGCGAGGGCGCAATTTTCGAGCCTCTTTTGTTTTTCTTTTCATTTACTGATTCTGTTTTTCTTTGTAGGCCGTTTCCTCGCCTTTGTCCCAAGCCAGTTTCTTATTGCTTTTAATAAAATCTAATTCGGTGTCACTGATCAAAGTTGGGTGCGAATCAAGACCCGAATACTATTTTTGGGACTTTGCTTTTTGTTTGTTTAGGCTCTTATTGCGTTTGTTATTTTTGCTTTAGCTTTTTACAGATTCCTTCAAAGTTCATTAACATGCACAAAGATTATCACCATTTAGAAAAGCTACACGCAGAGAAATATCTGGCTACCTAAACGAGAAAAAACGCTACTGTAACTAGAACTTCTGTTTGCAAACGTGACAGCAAGACTCGTGAAGTTAACTTTACAAAAACGATTCTGTTATTATTTTACCTGTCGGTTTATTAATAACAACTAGATGTTTAGTGTAACCGATATCATCATCCCATAAACATTCACTGTTCGACCCCATACCATAATAAAATTTAAAAAAGAATTTTTTTTATTGAATTCTAAACATTATTACTCATAGAACTTTTTTTCTCTTATACTTATTGCAATTACTTACAAAACAAGGAGGGCTATGGCCAACTTACTTGGCTATTTCGAACTGTTAGTATCTCGGCTATGAAATTACCTGTGACCGGAGTATATGGTTTCCATTTTTCATAACTATAATTATAGTAAGTATCATAATTATTATGACAATATATAAATGACTATTACAGTTACAACCCTATAGAAGGAGTTCGTAAGGACGTAAGGGCTTAACTTTAGGTATACAAGAAATGAAATGAAAGGAAATGAAATGAAATGAAATGAAATATTCATTTGAGTATACTAAAATATTTATAATAGAATTAATAAAAATCAAACTCTATCTTCTATTTCAATAAGTAACTCTCGATTGGTTTACCTCATCACTAGCCTTAGCTTAATGAAAATAGAATCTACATTCGCTCGTTCTATATGTAAATTTCATACCGACCTGCTAGCCTTGGCTGTACCTAATCTAGGACGCATATGTCTGAGTTCCCAAGTTATTACAGCTCCACCTTCTGAGGTGAAACTTGTGTGTTTTCGGGGGGCCGTTCCACTAACCAAAGTATACTAGCCTTAGGGTGTCTAGTCTATCCACACATCACATCATCATCAGCCTATAGCAGTCCACTGCTGGACGTGGGCCTCTCCCAAAGCACGCCACTGTATGCGATCTTTAGCTTTCCGCATCCAATCAAAACCAGCCACATTTCGCAAGTCGTTATCCCATCTAGTCGGAGGGCGTCCCACACTACGTTTGCCTATATAGTCTATCCATTGAATCGATATCTCTGGGTGTACGAAAGAAGCTTTTCCGAGTGACCAACCTGAGATACCTTTTAGTGTTTGTCACCGACACGTTAGACGATCGAAACCTTGGATTACCTAGGTTCTGCTGAAAGAATAAGATGTTACGTAAGTACGTACCATCCTTAAAAATATTGCAGATGATATAGGTGTACATGATCAGCTGTATGTACATATTATTATGTTAGGTATTTTCCGATACGTCTTTCGTCGTAAAAATAACTACCGTACTACCGATAAAAAACTTTTAATGACTTATTCCAATTAAACACTTGGACAAGTAAAGTTCATTGTAATTATTACAGTGTTCTGACCAAAATAAATAAAACATAGTGAATGAATATGTATTTTTTGTTAGCACAAGTGATTTTCAAAAATATAAGTTTTACAACAATACCATTAAAAAAACAAGTCAAATACAGGATATCCCACGGCGATGCGATGAAGGGAAAGTATGTTAAACTCATCTAAAGACAGGCCATTTCACTAAAAGGAGACTTTATCTTTATTTTAATAAGAATACATTCTAAATAATTTGACAAAACCTCATGGTTGGCCCGGGAATTTAACCCGTTAAATGTTAAGGAAAATTGCCGTGGGATACCCTTCCTGCCTACCCTGTTCATATTCAACTGAGTACAAAAAATACAATCCGTTAGCGATACAAACGAAAATCACTATATCCTATATCTGACAAACAATATAAGTAGCTACGTTGTATTTTTATTATTTTAAACTACTTTGTGCGAGCTTTGCGTAAAGTTTTAAAGGAATTCTGGGATAAAATAGCCCATAGCAAAAACGATAATGAAGCATTATATTAACATTTTTTTTTTTCAATTCAATAGTACCTATATTATGAGACTATTCGTAACAGATCTTTCAATAATAATATTATTATTAAGTATAAGTTGAGACGAAGCCTCTGGACGATTCTGTAGTTGAGATTCCAGTCAGAATGTTCCATTCTTGAGAGCCAACTCACACTTGAGAGAGATTCTAGAATAAGCCCCTTTCACGAGCGAGAAAATGTCGTGCCACGCATTTCTATACGGTCCGATAGAACTGTGATATTATTGCAGGACTTCGACTTATACTATGCTACTCAAGGAAATACTTGAAAGTAAATCAGTGTATTATAAATAATTGTATAAAATGTTCCTATTCGTATACCTACATAAATTATTTTCCAAGGGTATAAAGAGAGGTTTTTTCAATGCTCTTTTCAGACAAATCATATCTACTTTCAGAGCATGAGTAATGAAAAATTATTAAACGTTTTTTTTTCGGTCAGGACAAGATGTAATGGATCTTAATAATCATCTGCATCATTCGTCATCCCTTTTACATTTCATTACAAAGTGTAAGCTAAACTGTAAGCACTGGAGCCTTTTACTTATTTACTGTTACTGAAAGTATATTTCGCTTAAAATTGCCCGGACTTAATTATGCCAAAAAACCTTTCCCCATTAACTTTAGCCCGCACTGTTTAATTGTAGGTAAAAAGTTTATCATCTGAAGCAAATAGAGCCCCAGAGCAACTCTCACTCGTAAGGACGTGTTGTGTAAACGTACAGTAACCAAGGAACTACCATAAATCACGCATAAGTGGTAAAGTTTTGAGCCGTGTTCGGGCGAATTTAGTTATTTGCACATACAGCTTAATGGAACCGGCACAATAAATGTACTACGTAAATTAGGACTGTAACCACCTTGTTATGTTTGGTGTGTTTAAGTGTTATTTGATGTTCGCAGTCTTGATGAGGCATGGCGATGATTAGATTTGTTTTTAACACCTATGTAATAAATTATTTCTCGCATTTTTTGTCACCGATATGCTAAGAAGAAGAACCTTTGATCCTAGTACCTTGTTGGGTGACGATGATGATGAAAAAAAAATAAAATAATAATGCCTATGTGCTAATTTTACTGAGTTTGATATCGTCATTTTGGTGTCGGATATTGTTATGGACGCTCATCGTTTAATTGATATAATATTGTTATGAGCCAAAACAGAATAGCTTCTGTCCACCGATAGAACTGAACGAATATTTGCCAAATCATCATTATCGATACTAAGTCCTTCTCAAATATTACATTGAAATGCAAAGATCAAATCATAACAAATCACAATACGTTCTGCGCAATAAAAATCCCACAGCAGCCGGTATTAATGGTCCCTTTCCTTTATCATAACATAAATAAGGCTTTTACGTTAATGGTTATAAAATTTACGAGTACACTGAGATAATGCTGCGGCATCAAATCTCGTTGAAGTATACCAGCGTTATAGAGGTGATAACGGTATTTCATAGCTCCGAGTCGGGAACAAGGCGAAAAATACCCTTTATCTGGAGAAGGGGCTCGATAACAGCGTAAAATCCAATAAGAAATATTGATTTTGAAATTACTTTGTAATTGCTGGCCCCTTTCAGATAACGGTTGGGGGATGACAAAGGACGGTGTTGGTCTCGGGGCCACGATGTTTTGTCTATAATTTTTGTTTGTGTTGTGACTTTGAGACAGTGAATTGATATTTTTCAATTTCTTCGAACCAAATAGGTTAAGGTGGGTGAAATTTCCAGTAGACGTTATTTTGTTGAATAATTTGTTATGAAACTATAAGTACTTAATTTTATTTTAGGTAAGTATTGTAAGTACCTATGTTTATTTATCAACTATTTTTTATAAACTTGGCACTTTCTATTATTACATTCCATTATGTACAACCCAAAGTGTGTGCGACCAAAAATTTAAATTAAACTAACAAGCACTGAAAAAGTTCCAGTGACATATGGAACGTCAATGGCAGGTGATTTTATCATTGCTCGTGAGTGTATTAACACTCGTTACAATAAAATATTCCTAACTATTCTAAAGGCCGAAAATCCTGAACACTGTCAAACTTTTAAATTTTGCTAGCAAAAAATTTAATTTACGTTCACACTAATTTTAATTAGGGCAGATTTTTCAATAGTCATATAAATGTTATCTGTCGAATAAAATTGTTACTGTCACTGTCTAATACCTACATTCAGTCCAGACAGTATCAGAATTATTCCCCAGATAACTTTTGAAAAATCAGACCTTAAAGAAATTAAGGTTTTGACAGCTTTATCAGAATTTCTGCCTTCAGAATCGACAACATTATCTAGTAGTATTACTAGATTATTACCTTCTCTCTCTCTCTCATCCACCCAAAGGTTGCCTGGAAGAGATCGCGTTTAGCGATAAGGCCGCCTATTGTGCTTACTACTTTTTTATTTAATATAAATATGTTGTGTGTTCCCAGGACCTGAAGATAATGATGATGTTGTGTGTTTTTTTTTTTTTCAATAAAGTTATATTTTTTTTTTTTATTTTTTTTTTATCTTTATTATCAAAAATACATGCTGAGTATTACAATTATTAAATGTCTGCCAAACTGTGAAAACAATTTGTTGGCAGGTTACTCTCATTTCTAATTAAGCACAATAACTAATGACACTTATATTAAATTTATGTAACACGGTACAACACAGTTGAAATAGGTATAGACAGGTAATTAAGGCCCGGTACAGGGTGACGTGCCGCGCCAAATTTGGGTTTTCAATGCTCTTCACACAGCACACGCAGTGACACGCACACATGTAAGTTTGCACAGTGGGTCATAAACTTTTACTCACCAACTTTATTGACAATTATTTTCAAGTAGTGATTTGAGGGTAAGTATAATTTTTAATTACACTGGTAAGCACCAGGAAAGAGTAGAAATTAATAGGGGTGCCACTTTTCTCCATACTCGGAACCGCGTGTTTTGAAACTATACAAGGCCAGAACGCACCCATAGTGTACTAGCACTGTATAGTTTCAAGTGAAAAAAAAATATTATTTTACTTGAAAATATACACTGTTTGTGCGTACTAATCGCGTATACTTTCAAGTTGGGATTTACTGAATCGTTCTTGAAAATATACATTGCTATTACGCACATTGCTTGATTGGCGTACTTGTCGCATATAATTTATACCTACATGCTGATTCTGATTTACTTAACTATTTCGGTAAATGTACATGACTACAATTTACTTGTTCTGCCTGTCATACCTATAGAAAGTTAATAAATAAAGATTAACAAACTCTAATTTAATTGATATTAACAGCCATTATACTTGCAAGTAAAAATACTAATATCTTATTATTTATATGAATTATGAGTAATACCTACTACACTCACGAGAAATAAAAAAGTTCCAGTGACGATAGCTCCTGAACCAAAAAGACGAGCTTAATGACGCCGCGCCGTCGGCAATATTAAAGAACATTTAACAACGCATCAAAATATTATTATAACCAACTAAAAACGTAAATTTTGATCAAATTCTAAATTAAATGTTTTTAAAATTGGGGTCATTTGGTGTTGACATTTTGCAACTTGGACTTATTGATTGCTCGTGAGTGTATTAGGTACCCTATAAACCTATTAGAGACATATTTTTCATCAAGTTTTTCATCAAGCCTACCCTGTCTATCTATGGGTATTAAATATAAAAACCTACTAGCTGGTAACTAATCACGTATAGTTTCAAGTGCTCCCATTGCCACTTGGCACTTGAAAATATACACAATTAGTACGCAGTGGTAACGGCTGCAGTATATTTTCAAGCCATAATTTTGGCCCAACTTACTTGAAAATATACGCTATTAGTGCGTAATGGCCTTGTATACTTTCAAGTAAATCATGGCACCATTTTAATTTGAAACTATACGTGAGCAGTGCCACCCTCTGCGTTCTGGCCTTGTATAGTTTCAAAACACGCCTCGGAACCCGATTACCTTTCTAAACAAATGTAGTATTTACTTACTTGTAGAAAGGTAACTACAGGTATTAAAGTGTAGATACTAAGGGTATACTAAGCCGAAAGGGGATGACTCAAGGGGTCATTCTGAACAACTTTTGTTCTACGAGTTTTGCAAATTCGCGAAAAAAAATATTCGTTTTCCATGGTAAAAAGTCACGTGTCATCAAAGTTTCTATGAAAAAGGTTTTTTTTGTTAATTTTTAAAACTCGTAGAACAAAAGTTCAGAATGTCTCACTTGTTTTTACCCGACTGCCGAAGGAGGAGTGTAATATTATTCGATTGTATGTATGTATGTTTGTAAGTATATTTTTTGGTAGCCGAATAATATTTTATTTTATTTTTAGGGTTTCGTACCTCAAAAGGAAAAAAGCAACAGACCTCTTTGTTGTCCGTCTGTCTGACTGACTGTCTGTCACCGCCCTTTTTCTCAGAAACGGGTAAAGATATCAAGCTGATATTTTGCATAGATATGGGGAGTACCCCAAAAAATATTGGGGTACTCCCTCTCCCATACAAGTAAATTGGGGCTGATATTTTTTCCGGTTATTTTGATGGTGTAGGTAGGGTATCGTTGAACAGGTATTTTAATACCTCTAATAACGGAGTGTTGGCTACCATGTAACCCTATACTACCTCAAATAGATGGATATAACTGCTTTTATACAAAACGTAACCCCATTCAAAATGATGGAGTCGTTATTTACACACAAAAATGTTTAAATGTAGCGGTAGAGGAAGAACTATTCTTGGAAGGAAATTGTTTGGTTTTAAAAATCGGTTCAGAATCAGCCTACATAGCCCTATACCGATCCCCTTCATATAAAAATCTAGAGACTTTTAAAGATTCATTAAATAAAACACTGATTAAACTCAAATCCTTTAAAAACATATGCATCATAGGTGACATTAATATAAATATTCGCCCAGAAGATAAAGACGATAGAGCAAATGATTATCTCGATCTTTGTGCTTACCATGGACTTCTCCCGGCGCACACATTTCCGACAAGACAAATCAGCAATACCTGCCTAGATCACGTCATTTTAAAAACTTCCTATCCTGCAACTACCTTAGTAATCACATCCACCATCACTGATCACCAAGCAGTTCTAATATCCCTGGATATCAAAGTTAAGAGACACTTTTCATCCACAAATAAAATAAAAATTAACTATGAAGGCTTACAAAATAGTGTAGAAAGTATGAATTTTGAACAAATATATAACTCTGAAGACCCTAATTTTTGCACTGAAAAACTCATAACTTCAATACAGCATGCTATAGATGAAAATTCAACCATTACAACACTACCTCGACGGTATAGAGTAATTAAACCGTGGATTACACCAGGACTTATAAAATGCATGAGAAATAGAGACCGTATGCACAAAAAATTAAAATGTTCACCGGAAGACACAGTTTTAAAAATTTCGTATCTAAGATACAGAAATTTCTGTAATAATTTATTAAAAAAGATAAAAAGACAGCACAACAAAAATGAACTCGATTTGGTGAAAAACAATAACAAACAACTTTGGGAAACAATAAAAAGACTTACTTTCACAACTAAACCTAAGAGTTCGGCACATGAGTTACTTAAATCTGATAATAAGAATAACGATGATGTGAACACCATAAATCAATATTTTGTTAGTGTGGGGCAGGAACTGGCTGAGAGTATAACAAGAGATAACCAGTCCCAGCATTCACCTACTAATCCCACCTTTTCTCTTATGCCACCTGCTCAAGCAGTTCATTGTAGCTCCTTTGCACTTTTAGATACTGATGAGGAGGAGGTGGAAAGGATGATAATAGGCCTCAAAAATAAATGTGCCGTTGGGTGGGATAACATCTCCAACAATATACTCAAACAGCTTAGACATGTTCTTGTACCACCGTTGACATATATATTTCAAATCTGTCTTAGTAAGGGATGTTTTCCAACTTATCTGAAAAAATCTATAGTACATCCCATTCACAAATCTGGTGACAGAGACCGTGTCGAAAATTACAGACCGATTTCCATTTTGCCTTCCATATCTAAATTACTAGAGCGAATTGTTAATGTCCGGCTTATCAACTATTTAGAAAAAAATAAGCTACTTTCAAACTGCCAATTTGGATTTAGGTCTGGTAAATCCACTGATGGTTCTGTACACGAACTGACAGATTATGTGGTTGGTAATCTGGACAAAGGGCAAAAAACTCTGGGGATTTTCTTAGACCTAGCTAAAGCCTTCGACACGGTCTCTGTGCCAATACTCTTAAATAAACTCCACAATATTGGGATCCGAGGACATCAGCTAAAGCTGTTCGAGGATTACTTAACTGAAAGATATCAGAGTGTGCAGATTGACCATTACACTAGTTGTGACCTACCTGTAAGATATGGTGTACCACAGGGCAGTATATTGGGACCTATCCTTTTCATCATTTATATTAACGATCTCCTCAGTCTTAGTCTGCCCCATGGTAAAATCATATCTTATGCGGATGATACCGTACTCCTTTTCTCTACAAATTCGTGGGAGGAAACTTTCAAACATGCCCAAAGTGGTTTTAACCAGGTAACACTATGGCTGCGACAACATCTGCTTACTCTTAATAAAAGTAAAACGACATATATCTCTTTTTCAATACGTAATTCTAGTCAACCATCCTCACAGTTTAAAATTACTTACCACACTTGCGGGCATCGTGATTCATGTTCTTGCGATGACATCTCCAGGTCTAATAAAATAAAATATCTAGGCATCATGATTGATCAGAACTTGAATTTCAAAGACCATATTCAACTAACGTCCGCAAGAGTGAGAAAGCTCATTTTTATCTTTAAAAAACTAAGACATATCCTAGATCCCTACTTACTAAAGCAAATATACATAGCTCTCTGTCAATCAGTACTTATCTATTGTATTACCTCGTGGGGCGGAGCTCCAAAGACTACCCTTGTTATTCTAGAACGGGCCCAAAGAGCTGTTCTTAAAGTAGCTACTTTCCGCCGCATACTTTATCCCACTGAAAGGTTATACCAAGATTGCGAAGTTCTAACAGTTCGTCAGCTGTTTATATATCACACTGTACTGAAGCAGCATAAACTTGTACTGGACTGTCTTGACACTAACAAACATTTCAGAAGGAATTACAAAGTTTGTAAGACAATCACGTATAAACATGCCTTCGTACGTAACTTTTTCTGCTTTGTTGGACCATACTTATACAATAAATTGAATAAATTAAATAAACTTCACCTGTTGAACCAATATGAGTGTAAAAATGTTATGTTAAAATACCTACAAAAACTTAATTATGAGGATACTGAACATTTGTTAATGATTGCTACCTAACTTTTATTATGAGAACATAGTATACATAAATGTAAACTTTAAAACTGTCTATTACTAAATACAAATATTTTGTCCCTTGGGTACAAATTCCCAAGCCATTAAACTTCTAGCCACCATTAATTTTTAGATTGATCTAGCTAGCTTTATTTGATGTAAAGTTTGTATGATTCTTTCATTTAATTTATTTATTTTTAAGTTATAATTAATTTTATTTTTAAGTTAATTAATTTTATTTTAAATTAATTTTAATCATATTGAGTACCTACTTGAATTTGCACAGCTTTACTATTATATTCTATTGGAGGAGCGCTGATGCCTGATGTACAGGTCTCTGGCCTAGTTCAGGCACAGATGTAATTTGTAATTAGATAAGCTTTTTTGGAATAAAATTATTTATTTATTTATTATTTATTTATTTATTTAATATAATAGGTATAAAAAAGGTTAAAATATTATTATTTTGCTTTTACCCTTAAATTTGGGGACCACACCATAGACAAATCCTAAATAAAAAATGATTTCAATAGATGGCGTGTTTTTATGTTGGGTAACTCAGAATAAGAAGTGATGATATCTCAGAATAATAATGGTCAATGGTGCTATTCCGCTGAGCACTGAAACCGGTGGGACACAAGTGAAAAGTGGTCATGGAAATGCACTAGGGTAGACCCTGCTCCTAGAACAAGGCATGAGTTTGTGATTTGTGTGCGAGGATGGAAACTTTGAATATTTTCTTGTTTTTTTTATTATTGATGCAACAACATATAGTATTTTTTCTGAGTTACCAACCGAAGTCACCCCGTGACAGGGTGACTAGATAGGTACTTCTGCAAATTACACCATCTATCGTTGGTTTTTTTGGTAACTACTGTCTATAGAAGAAATTCCGTCATTGTCAATTTTACGTTACGAATGAATTTAGTAAACCCAGTAAACCTAACTAATCCAGAGGAAACCTAAAATATCTTTCTGTCTCTCTGAAAAACATACTTAATAGCTCAAACTCGATGCTTTTAGCTATTAACATCTTTGAAATAAAATTCAGTCACCACCTTGTTACTGCCCTCATCAGATCCTCACGAGACCATACCTCAACCAGCACCATGAGACTGTGTTTTTGAATCCTAATCTAATGTTCCTACGTTTTGTCATCACTTAGATCCATTCGCTATATTCCAGCTCCTCATCGGTACTTTACGAGACTGTAATGTCACGCGAGAACATTGCCCACTATCTTATTTAATTTAACACATTCAATTCCGACTACGCAATATTGCGTAGTACGTACCATGTGGTACCTAGTGACATTAGGTACCTTCGGCACTCAATGGGTTAATGTATTGAATATAGTGTAAGAATTATGCTTCCTCAATTTCAAATCAAATTATGTTGGTGTCATAAAAGTTGAAAAAGTGCAATGACAACCAATGTGCAGTGATTTTGTATCTGTACACGAAAAGATCGCGAGCTGTCAGTGCTGCCTAAACCGACGTGACCCTTCTTTGGAGGCCAGCGGCCGACTGAGTCAAACGTCGCTTGTGTTTATGATTTTATAACACATAAAGCCGCCATAGATATTTGTATGAAGATTTGAGGGAAAAAAATTGCTCAAGTTTGTTATTAATTTACACAAAATAGGTGTGTGTTTATTTAAAAACAAGGTATTTAGCGCCTAGTCCAAGCATTTATCTTTATAATTTGATAAGAATCATGTGATTTTTTTTTATAATTACGACACAGTTGTTACAATACGGGAGTATCATTTCCTGGTTTTTCGTGATATTCTGAATTTAATTTACAGTTATCCATAATCATTTACTTAAATTCGAATGATTCAGCACCTAGCTAGACTCTTCGGCTACCTGTGTGATTTTTTTCAAGGCTGTAGAGCATCATTTACTACATAATTCTATGACAATGCCAACCCTCGATTCCCTATTGCAGACCCTTAAATAGGCATAGCTAGGTCATTGACATTTGATTCAATAGGTGTTTTTTAACTTTAGTTTTAAACAGTTGGCTATTATTACAGTTAAATAATTTTGTATTGTATTGTATTGTACCTTGTGTTTGGCCAGGTTGGTGACGGCGCAGCCCAGCACGGCCTCGCGTCCCAGGAAGAACGTGTGGTTGCCGATGGGCCGCTCGAACTCCGGCTCCTCGGAGAAACGCTTCGTCGTCATTTGAGAATCTGCAACAATACAATAGAATAGAATATAATATTTATTAAGAAAATACTTAATGGTAAATGTGATTTACAATAATAGGTCAACTCTTAATGCTAAAGGTAGGTTAAAATGCTGATCTGAACTAGGAAATAACAGAGTTTTTCCTGTATTTCAGATGGAATATTTATTTAATTAAGTATGTTTTATTGCGCAATTTACAAAAGTAATAACATAAAATTTGGTGGGCTTAATGCTATAAGCATTTCTTGCCAGTCAACCTGCAAGATGTAGGCACAGAGAGTGAAAGGTATGCAAAAAAATGACATTTTGGTAATAATATTAAAGCATCATACACAAAGTGTAGATTGTTTTTCGGTCACCTGAATGATAAAGTCGTGTGCAATGAAAAAGTATCGCTTTCCAAATAGTGACACCATATGACCCCAATTTTAAAAGACATTTAATTGAGACTTCGATCAATATATTTACGTTTTTAATTCGTAATATTCTTATGCGATGTTAAATGTCTTACTTCAATATAGAAGCAGGCTTCATGAACATAGTCTTCACCCTTTGGCAGTAATTTGGTGGCCACTGGAACTTTTTCATTGCTCGTGAGTGTATGTTTAGTATTACGCTAGTCCAAATTTTATTAATTTGTGAATAAATTCCGCAAAACTCTGAAATATCTCTTCTACCAATTTATTATTGGACAGAGTAGTAGGTAGAAATATGAAGGATAGAAATAGCTCAACCTAATCCACCTCATAAACCTGGCTCTGTGATTATAAACTCAGATTTAATAGCAGAAAGTCTAGAGATCGGGCATCTGCAGCCACTTTGTCTTGACAATTTCTAAAATAGTCTTCGTGTCTATTTTCTAATGGAAGTTGCCGCGACTAACACTACTTTTAATCAGTTTCCTTTTATGGGTTAGTTTTTTTCAGAGATTGCTTTAAAATACTTCTTAAAAAAGTATCAAAATTAAAACTTTGACTTTGACCGATACTGTCAAAAGTAAGTATTATTTAAATGACTTTTAACCGACTTTCAATGCAGGATTAAAATTAAGTAATTCGTCTGACATTAAATATTTATGTATTTAATAATTACTTATTACATACTTATGTATATAATTCGAATGACCTGCAAGTATGACTGAACCCGCAAGAATATAACGATTTCAATATCTTCTTTTTATCTAGAATATTCCCGCCGCTAGTGTATGTGTTAAGACTTAGGCAATTATAACATCCTAATTTATGCGCATAATAAGTGACTAGTTAGAGCACCAAACTGGCACTAAAGACTGCTTTAGGGACATTACTAAGTAGTTTCGTCATATTGTTGCTAAATATTTTCTTGTCTTAATCTAATGAAAATACATTAGGCAGAGGCTCATGTTTTTCGTCTCACCTATAGCTTTTAAATTATTTTATGTGTATTTTTTATGTTATCAGTGACATTTTTAGCTCATTACTCAGACACAGACCATTTTTTTATCTTTACATTACAATAGTCAGAATGTATTTTTGTATCCGTAGTTATTTTTACTATTGATATCGAGGTTGAATCATTTGGATCATTAAAAGTCTGAGAGGACTTGCCTAAAGGCCTATAGGCCATAGCCCTAATAAACTTGACAGATAACATAACTTAACAACAGCAATTTAATAGGTCTGTAGGTACATACAGTCACAACTTTGCCAGGTTATGCATGGACTAAGTCTGTTTGACAAGGTCCCTAACCTCCTAATTTGCATTGCCTAAACTGGGACTATGTCGCAACAAAGTTATTCAGCAAACTTCGGGCCCCCTTTGTGTGTGTACGTATTTTAATTCAAGTTTGCACGTTAACACTTCTCACGTCAGTGTGTCACAAGAAGGAGGAGAGGATTTTTATATTATACTTTTTATTAATATACTTGGCCATAGTTTTAAATATCGAGTGTAAATTTTTAATTAATATTATTATTATAATTCTCTTATAGTTTTTATAATATCATTTCAGCTTCATTTCAGGAACATATTATGTGTCAAAATATATGGAAAACAACGCAGCGCTCACTTGTGGATAGAGTCGTGGTAAGCACAGCAGCGCTCTGAAACTTCGGTTTTCAGTAGCTAGTGTGACTCCCTAGGAACGTATTCCTATCATGATAGCATTCAGAGTTAAATGATGCCACTGGGATCATGGATGTTTGTATTTTAGCATTTGATTGAGTATTTAGAACCGTTCGTTTCAAGCTATACAGGATAAACGGATGGCGCAGTGGTTAGTAGCTCAAACGGTCGTATGGTGCCTCATATGAAATCGGGTTCAATCCGCGGCCACGGCAGATTTATATGTCTTCTTCTTCTTCCTAGCGTTGTACTTATTTAGGGTCGGCTTTGTGCGTCATCTCACGCCATTTTACCCTATCCTCTGTCATATCCTCATTCACTCCACACTCTCTCATGTCTTCTTTCACACAATCAAGCGACGTCTTTCTTGGTCTTCCTCTCCTACGACTTTCTTCTGGTCTCATTTCCAACACTTTCCTTGTAATATAAGTCATGTCACGCAGATTTATATGTAAAAATAGATAATTTTTCAATGCTCTTGTACATATGTTTGTGTTGTGTGATATCTCCACACTGCCAAGCTTGGATATTATATCTCAGTTACTTGAGCACTTAAATCTATTAACATAAGCATTAACTCAGCGACGCCGACAATTCAACCAATCACAGAGCTACACTTCACTTTCAGGTGTAAAACAGACTGAAATTACAAAGAATCATTGTTTATGTTGTCAAGTTGGCGTTGTCGGGTAAATAACGCATGACTAACCACAAACTTTGAACTTGATATGAACTTTTGTAAACTCACATAACATAGCTGCTATACCTATTAAGTTGCTTACAGTTTCTAAGTCCAATAGTTGAAATCTGTTTGCGCTGTTGGGAACATGTATTTCTGAGGTCCTCGATTGGCTGCCAATATTCAATAACAGTGATTTTGATGAGGCACTAACTTTGCAGGTACTAGATTATAGCATAGAACTATGGGAACCTTTAAGCATAATAACGAGTATGTTAAAACGAGTTTTTTGTGGTAATCATTGAAGGATTTCGGAAGGTAGTGTCCGACAAAGCTAACTTTGTAACAGAATTAACAGAAACAACTGCCAAAACCTTTGAAATATCATGGTGAAAATGAAATTATTACAAAGAAACAACAAGGAAAGTTTTAAATAACGACAAAATAAAAGTTGATCAGAACCTCTCAGAATCGCCGTATTTCTGATACTCTTTCTTGAACCCCCTGTGTATAAACTTAAAGACGAATAGAGAACCTCTATTGGTTTTGCAAGCCGATTAAAAATAGTTTTTAAAGATAAGTACCTCGTAATAATTGTATTTCTTGAAAGTATTAGCTAGAGAAACAGCCTATATTTACAATTCTATTAAAGGCTATGCCAGAAACAACGTAATCAATCATGGCAAAGTAAGTAGAAAGTTAAAAGGTGCACGCCGAAGTTTCGTAACCAGTTTGTGAAGGCTCCGCTTATTATTTTAACCTCAAGGTGAAGAAATTTAGCGGCGACGAATATTCTCGAGTTTACTCACAACTTAGAGGCTTTTCGAAAACCCGTAATTTTCGAGACTTGACTGAAAAGATGTATTTTATAACAGCCGCCTATAAACTTTTTTTATAGGTTTAGATCGTTTTTACATGTACATAAAAACATATTTCATGAAAATACATATGTTGATATCTAGTCTTTACGAATTCCGTCATAGAAATAGACTATTTAAATATCTAGTTACTTGGTTCACCATAAATCGTGTTTCAGTTATCTCCCGTGCCTATAACATATTTTTTGCGCACAAACCTTGAAGTAATTTAATTTTACGTGCTATTGCCGCCGAAAGATTGAAACATAACTTCGAATCCCTCAGGAGTTCATTGTAACCAAAACACGTCCGTGGAATCTAACAAACAATAAAGTCAAATAAAGAAAACGTGCCGAGGAAACGTATGAAAGACGTCAAAACCGGCGGATCGATGCGGTGGCTGTACCCACCTGTCACCGAATGCTAATTTCGACCAAATTCACACAAAACGCGAGATTCGTGAACCGTTTCCACCATTTACACCGTTCGCACCATTTCAGCCGTCGCTGTTTCTTCCATTTATGAATTCGGTAGCCATTAGGCCGGAAAAAGTTTTCGACGTTCCATTTTTTTGAATTTCGAAAGGTGCCGTTTTATTTCATTACTTTGTAATGAAAGGATTCGGTGTTTGACCGTTGATATCCTGTTTTGAAGACAAGATCTCGTAAAAAGAGGGCGGATTTCATTCAAAATCGTTTCGTATCTAAATCTTGATTGAAATACAAAACTAGTGTCCGCGGCTTTATCGTGTCAAATGCGTTCGTAGTATATAGCCTTCCTCTTAAATCACTCTACCTTTTTTTAAATAACCGCAACAAAATCTGTTGTATAGATTAAAAGACCTAAGCTTATTATTTATTCAGGTATATACAGACAGAGGTAGGAAGCGACTTTGCTTTATACTATTATGTAGATGTAGTGATCACCCAAACAAACATAAAAAGGGGGGTCAGATATCTGCGGGGTAGACTGCAGTGAAGCTCGAAATAATCGATTCTATTTCAAACCATAATCGTAATAGACGTTGATGAAACAAAATGCACGAATAATAAAACTAGTCATAAACAATTCCAGAGCACATCCATTAGGCTAGAACAAAAGGGTAAACAGACACATGTCCCGAGTCTCTATAATTTAATTACCGTGCTGCATACTCTCTCACTAAAATATTAAATCCGTAGCATTCTGAAAGAAGGTACAGTATTGCAGTACTTCTTGAATTCCACTTTTTTAAACTCTCACTCTTTAGAAATCAGATTGAAGAATTATCATGTAGTAGTCAACAATAGTTTAAAACGAACTAGATGGAGTGACAGTTCAAAAGAAACGTCTCAACAAATAACACCCCACTTCTACCACTGAGGTCTAAATTTGAATAAGTTCGGTTTGAAAATTTGAAATTTTAGTCATTGGTAGTCATTACTGTATCGGTATCGGTAGTCAGTCTATAGTAGTCATTAGGTTGAACGTGAAACGTGTTGACAGTTAAAAAATGCACACCATCTTTTTCATATTATTGTTAATATAAAGTAGTAGTATTTTTTGCGTGTCAGCGACAAACATGGGACCCTCGTAGTCAGAGATGCTAACCACTGCACCCCCTGAGCTTTTATACCCAAATATGAATGTATGCACATGTATTATATGCGTATGCCCAAACGTTTCTTTCATATGGGCTAGATGCAGGAACTAACACCACCACAAATAATACAGAATCATTGTAAAGTCCATGTATTTCTTTAAATTGGTTGTAGATGAAACCATTTTAAGTTGATTGAATACTCTACAATGCTTTATCCGAAATCAAAACTTTAGGGAAATTTGAAAGTTTTTTTGTATACACACACACACAGATACAAATACATATTATTTCATATTCGTACCTACACACTTAAGTCCAATGAAAGATGAACATGCTTTTCCTTCCGGGGTTAACATTAAATACTGTTTCCCCTGTGTACAATGTCCGTAGTCTGATGAAGGCAGGTGTAACGTAAGCCGAGGAAGACACAAATTTTAAAGAAACACCGCTTTGTTAGTACATAGTTCAGAATTTTGAAACAAAGAATGCGTGTTACTTTTGGTAAATTAAAGAGGATAGCTTTTATATAATTATATATACTAAATTACAAAGTCATACTGTAACGTTTTTATATCAAATGAGTATCTTACTTGTCATAAATGTGAAGGTTAATACATGTATGGATGGGTGGATGGATGTTTGTTACTCTTTCACTGTATAACGGCTGGACATTTTTTTATGATATTTGGCATGTAGTAGTAAAACGTTTGTTTATTTAGCCCGGAATATCCACGGGTAAACATAAGGCGAAGCATTTCTCGCACCTTTACTAGCTGTTGCAACTAGTTCAATAAATACAAGGCAGAAGGCGGTCTTATTACTACATTGCGATTTCTATCAGACCAGTGGATGATAGAGAAGACGCAATTGATGATGGCAATTGGCGACGGATCACTTGAGGTTGTATTAGATAATGTATCGTAATAGAATGGTTTCTATACAAGGATGTTTCTATGTATAAGGATATACCTACTAAGCCAAAAATAGGTTACTCAGTAAGGTGTTCTGAACAACTTTAGTTCTATGACTTTGGAAATTACTAGTGTTGCCACGAATAGTGAATTGGCCGAATACCGAATACCGAATATTCGGCGACGCTGCCGGCCGAAGCGCCGAACATTCGGCCGCCGAATATTCGGCGCTACAACCTGTTTATTTTGTTCCTGGAACTGCTTTGAAGAAGACGCTACAGATTATATGAGAAATTCTAATTATTAGGACATAGAATGCTGTGGCAAATGAGTTGAATTTTTATTTGATAATAGGTAGTTCGCCTAGATCGGATGGCCGATCCTTACAAGTGGTGGTCAGCAAACAAAAAACAATACCCGAACCTTTTGAAATTTGCAAAACTTATCTTTCTTCACCTGGAAGTAGCGTTTATAGTGAGAGTTTATTTTCTGAGGATGGTTACAATGAAAAGCGCAATCGTGGGCTACCAAAAAATGCTGAAATGCTCGTTTTTATCCAGCACAACTTACTACTGATTAATTTTAAGTACTAAAATGTTGTGATTTGGAAATAGATACACAATTTTGATTAAAATAACAAGTAACTTTTACATGATTTACTATTCGGTATTCGGCCCGAATAGTATGCACTATTTGGCCGAATACCGAATACTGAAAAAACTGGCCGAATAGGCCGAATACCGAATAGTTGCCGAATATTCGTGGCATCTCTAGAAATTACCCTCTGTGTCACCTTTCGGCTTAGTATACCAATTTTGCAACATCATGTATAGTATATGACGTATATTACTATGGGATTCATCGGGCGGCTTGCGACTTGAGGCTCGACGATACGGCTATAGATACATAGAGCCTGTCGTTAAGACCCGTCGTGTGCAACCTCATGCTATCCGCAGACAATTGGTACCTTTTTAACCGACTTCGAAAAGAGAAGGAGTTTCGTCTGTATGTACATAGGTATGCTTTTTTTGGACGTAGGCGTGTTTACCGATGTCACCTTCATAAATGGACCAATTTTGATAATTCAAAGTTTCTTTTCAATATATTTTGTCGGGGATGGTGTCTGTAGCAACACACTCAAAATGGTTAATAATTACACACTACACAGTGCATCATCCAGACTGAAGTTAACATGTATCATCATATATTGAATCTAAGGTGATGTATGTAATGTTAGACTGTTCATCTTGCTATAGTAAATGAACTTCTGTAATATTGGCAAACGTTAGATCCTAGAATTGAATGACGAAAATTAGATTAGTCTCTCTCAAATTTTGGTATCATTAGAATATAAATTTTGTTCATTCGCTATAGCGCCGTGCATATGGTCAATACGCTAATACGCCTCTTTGTTATAAATTCATAATGAAAAATAAATTGCTGGGCTTACAAACGGTAGGTATTTGCATTTTATGATTACTGTTCACATCACTGTTTCTGAACGAAAGTGCTTCAGGTAATAATTAATGGAAATTTATCCACCACAGTAATACCTACCATTCATAAATTTGCCCATTTTTTTTTTAAATATAGGTATACAATATGATAAGTTTGGGTATATTTTATTGAATCAGCCTGCAATAATTCTCAATATTACAAATTGAAACTGCATTTTTAAACTATAAAGCAGCGTACCCACACAGTGCTACTTCCAACTAAATAAGTATTCCTTTAAACTTCCACAGAGTTCCAAATAAACCGTCCGGAATACTATTAAAAAGCTGCACCATTACGACTGGCAGTTAACATAAATTCCGAAAACGTAGTTCTAAATTTAAATTTAAATTCTAAAGCCTCACCTTTTAGAGCCATCGTCGGGAGCAAAGCCAACGCCTGCAGAATAGACCAAAAACAGGGCCTGATGTTCTTCATTCCGCCCTCATCAACTATTTACACAATTTCATCCGAAAGAACACATTTTTCTTTTAAACCGCGAATGTTTTTCTCACTTTTTATATCAACAGAGTTTTTTTAGACGGTCTGTATACCAGTTGAAAAAGTCGTTAATTGGAGTTGTTAATAAAAAATAACAACGCTTCAAACCAATTAATAAAAATGTATCATTTTCTCGTTTTGGTCGGCCATGCAGCAGTCGGTATCAAATTAAAAATACATACTGGAAATTGTACAGTGAATTTTAATTGCAATAGTTTTGCACGATCCCAATAATTGGTGTGGAATTACATTGGCTCTTCACGTTAACGACTGACTTTTTGCATTTTCAGTCCTTTTTCTCACTTTTTCAGTTAATATATTACAAAACAAACTTATTTTGTAGTTTATTTTCAAACGAACCTTTAAACAAAGAAACTCGAACCTTAAATAAACTATAAACGCAAAACAACTGACCACATTTTAAATGAAATTTTGTAACAATTTAATTACGTCCGTTCCCGAACTCACGTAGAACAGTCACTGCGGCACATCCGTTTTATTCGAAATTCAAAAAGCATTTTCTTATTTTCGATAATCCCGCAGCTTTATTTTAAAATTGGAATTATATTTTTCCCGCAACAAGTCGTCGGTATATTCGGCCTTCGCGGAGGACACGGGCGGTCGCGGCCGAGGCTCGTAGCACACTGCTCGTAGCCGCGTAGCACCCACACTGCTACGCGGGGTCGTAGCAACGCTACGCTCCAAATGAAAAGGTAACCGCTCAAACAGTTGAACATTGCGCCTTTTGCATGAATGCGTGTTTTTTTTCAACCGCTCTTTTTCTGAAAATAAAATGGTGGGGTCGTTGATCTTTCGCTCTTTTTAATTATACCTATCTACAAACAGATTTGATACGAGAATTATTTAAGAGTATTTGGTTAGTAATAGTATTCCAAGTGAAATGTGAACAATAGAATATAACAACCAATCAATACAACAGAACTAATGAAATTGTAAGCCACTTGAATCATTTCGAATAGCGAAACAATTAATTTCGTTTATAGTGGCAAGAATCTTGTTGAGTAAGGATTCTAAATTCTATCAATTATTTAAGGTTTTATTTTATTTTAGATCTTGAATTTGATTAAACGTCTGCATTAAACTTTTGTATTCTTTATTGTAGTTTTATATTGACAAGGTTTCTGAATTGTATGTACTATATGTATTATACATAATGGAAAAGCATTAATCTTTTCCACGCTTAACCTCGCGGCAATAGAAAGGCAAATACAAACAGTTGGAGGTTATGATATTATCATTTTATACTTTCAGCAAACTTACCAGGAAATCATTTAAATATCAAAGAGATATACAGGAAAGGGTTTTCCTAAAAATAAAGCTTGTCGAGCCTCCTAAGCTCTCGTAATTGATATACGGTAAACAGAAGGCTATGTAAATGTATTATGTTATGTCAAAAAATAAAGATTAATGGATTAAACGTTCGTTGATGTAAAAGTAAAACAATATTTGCGAATACCTGATCGATGGCATGTCGATAGGCTTTTAGTGTGCTACCTGAACATAGCATGGTTCACACGATTGCATAGAAACACGACCCCTCTGTAAGTAGCAAATAAGAAGTGCGAAGAGTACCTGTGATAAACTTTGAACACAGAAGAATAAATGGTAGCTTCAAATCAATGCCATCTAACATTAAACAAAGACTATATTTTTTCGTTGCCAGGTTTCTCAATCTCCTCTCGGTATACGGTAGGTATAGTCATAGGTAAGAATTTAGCACTGATGATGATGATGATGATTGGTCCGACTGATTTCGGCCATGGCGACCACTTCGACCCCTAGTTCTGTTGGCGCGCGTGCACCCTAAGATGTGCAAGGGGGTTCGCCGCAAAGATCGGCTATATATAATTTAGTACTACCTAATACATTTCAAAATGAAAACCACGCAATACAATATACTCAAAGCCAAACGAATGCGCTAGGACTACAAATTAATCAATTAATCCCAACGAACCCATAACAAAGTTGTATAAAGGACCTAATTATGGGAAAACATCGAAGACTATATTATCCCGCACTCACATTAAGGTAACGAGTTCTAAGGGTGCAGATCCACACATCGAACGCCGTCATCTCATCAAAGAGGGTGTATAAATGAGATCAATTCTCACTGAAGATGCGGAACTAGGGGAACTCGAACGCAAGTCGATTAAGTCTCGATTGGTAATATGGCGTTTTTAATAAAAGTTGGCCATTGGAATTGTTTTTTTACCAAATGAGTGATTTAAACTGCCCATTGTTTGTTGTCTATAATAAAAAAAACGTATCTAATTGTTCAGTATACCTACCTAGGTTTATTTACTTACTCTCAAAAACAACATGCAGGGTAACATATATTACTAAATTGCCAAACTGCTTTTGTAATTTTTCGGAAGTATAGGTATTTACAATTATTGACTTTAATTCGAAATACCATAGGTCTTGTGATCAAGAGAGAATTCTTGTCAACCCATCCCATCCCTGAAAGGCATCAATTTGTTGCAAGAAATTGATGATATAAAAATGTCTTGGATATTTTAGCACTTTTATACTTGCCCGTTGCTCTTCAGAGTGTCAACTGAAGAATTAATGAGGAGGAAACCGAGTGATGTTATCAAGAGGGATACAGAATGAGTCTAAAACGTGTGATGTTTCGATAAAGCTTAATATTTACTTCCGCCTCATTATTACACCGTCAAAGGTTAGTTATCATAAAGTGTCAGTGTTATCTTAAAATTTTATACTAGCTGTTCCCGCGAGCTTCGCTTTGCCTTAAAAAGTTTTCCCGTGAGAAGACCGCGACAAAAAGTTGCCTATGTTCTTTCTTAGGGTCTAGACTATCTGTATTCCAAATTTCATTCAAATCTGTTCAGTAGTTTTGGTGTGAAATAGTAACAGACAGACCGACACAGTTACTTTTCCATTTATAATATTATGTAGGTATTATTTTTTTGGATAACTTTTTTAAATTATTTTTTATTTTTGTGTCATCCTCTTAAGTTGTTGTTTTAACCATAAAAGTTTCAGCTTCCTAGCTGTAATGTAAGTTAGTTATTTTTATGTCGAAAGTTCAAATTATATCATCGAGCTAGACTGCTCTGAGTTTTCTACTTAAAATTAAAAATTGAAATAGATATTCTCATGGTCCCTTATTAATTTTAAAAAATCCGCAAGATTCCAAAATAAAATAAAAATGAAATTAAACTATTGCTTAATGGGGTATTATTTGCAGAAAACAGCCTTCAAAGGTACTTGGGTGGAAATTACCTAATTAGTAAATAATTGTTTCAGAAAGTTGAAAGATTCCTGTTATGTCATTACTAAGGACTAATTCAGTTAGAAAAAGTATCAAATTAAAGGGAAAATAAAATTATTTACTATTTTTTTTTATTTAAGACACGCACAGTTTTAATAACGCGCGCCTTCCCCGAACGACAGCCGAAACATCCCGATCGACTCCGAACGCAGCGCCTCCGATGACTGCCGAGTGTCTCCGAACATCAACGAGTGACGCTTCGGAGCCGTTAAATAGCCCCACGCTGCCTACAGCAGCTCAGTTCTGTTGCGTCCGGGCTAGCTTACACTTCTCAGTGGAACTACTTGGACCATCAGACTACCTAGGGACCCGTGCTCGTACAGAGGTGCTTCGTTCGCGAACACTTATGGACAGTGCGGTTAACTTCATAACCTATAACTACTTTACTCCTTACCGTTTTGTTTGCATTTAACTTAGTCATTTAATAGTCAATGTACGTTGTAATAAACAAGTCCTAAGTACGTTCGGCGTTTATTCTTCCCACACTGGCGACCAACGGGCGGCCCTTCGAAGAACCTAAAGAAGTATACGTAACTCGTGCAGGACGTATTACGACGACACCAGCGACGAAGATGGCGAGTTTGTCTGCAGACCAGTTCAAACAACTACTCGAGCACATCGGGACTGGCGGACGAAAAGGATCGTTCGCTTCATTTTCGAACCATTATGATGGGGAAAATTCCACCGAGATATTAGAGGCATTCCTGACTTCCGTGGAAACATTTAAGAAAATTGAGAAAATCGATGACAGTGACGCACTGACGAGCCTACCCTTAATTTTAAGGGGTGAAGCAGCCATATGGTGGCAAGGTGTCAAGGACGGGGTTAAGACATGGAAGGATTTTAGCACTCGTATTCGCAATGCATTCGCACCTAAGAAGCCAGCTTACGTCATATATCAGGATATCATGTCAGAAAAGCAGAAACCAGGTCAGATAACTGAACGGTTTATCTCACAAAAAAGGATGTTGTTTGCACAATTACCTAAACCTGAACATTCAGAGCAGCAGCAACTTGATATGGTATATGGATTGTTATGTACGAATGGAGATCAGGAGCTCAGTTCCTAGGAGTACCGTGACTAGCTTCGACACTCTATTAGAAGCCGCTAGAGGAGCAGAGAGGGACCTTGAAGAAAAAGGTCGTAACAAGATGCTGCCATCACAAACAATGGATGAAAACAGAAATCGTTCGACAAATCAACCAACAAAAGTGAGGTGTACTTTCTGTAGACTGCAAGGTCACACGATAGAAGTATGCAGGAAAAAGAAGAAGCTAGAAGAAGGCGCACTGAAACAAACGACCACACTTAAAGTTAGTTCCAGTGACATCGTGACGCAGGCGCCATCCCCTTCACAACCAAAATTTTCTTGCTATGGATGTGGAGCGCCGGGAGTTGTTCGCTCAAATTGCCAAACATGCTCATCTAAGAAGAACTTACCAAAAGTTGAAAACATTAGCTTTTGTTCAGTGAATGTACGGACCGATTCCAGACCGAGGCCGGTTGTATACATATCAGTCGACGACGTATACGGTGTGGCCTACGTTGATACATGCGCCAAGACAAGCATTGCATCCTACAATTTTTATTGCTGCCTCAAAGAAAAAGGTTACCGATTTAACGAAAAGCAAGTTAACGTAACACTAGCTGATGGCGTGCCGAAGACACAGACTGTCATGACCGTGGATGTTCCCGTAACATTATGTGGATACACTATACCTACGACTTTCGTGGTCCTACCTGAATCCAGAGACAACAGGACTTTGCTTGGCATAGGCTTCATACAGGACGCGAAAATGGTTCTGAATCTTCCTCAATTCACGTGGCATTGCCTGGAGAACCCAGGAATTACTTATGAATTATATCAGGAAGACTTTATAATATTTCAAGACAATGCTAAGAATGTTTATGACCTGAAAGAATTCCAGTTGCCGAGTCCTGTGACGTCACTCACTCTATCAGAACCTTCACAAGGCGAGGAGATACACGTGCCAGTGCTGTTAATAGACGTAGTAGGTACTACGTCTATTAACAGCGTAGGGTACTCTACACCGACAAGAGTCGAAGAAGAGGCTACTCTCCCAACTATGTCCGCGGCCATTCCTTATAAATTGATCCCAATTGATTTGCCACACTCACCACTTAAACGGTCGAGAACACTTTTCGACGGATATTCACCTCGAATGGATTTCATGCTGCGGGATGCACAGATGAATATACTCACTGAGGAGGTCACTCTATCCCCACACTCAAAGTACCTATTCCCTGATCCTGACTCTGATGTTGATATATGTGCAATCGATGTCGTACAAGTAGCACCAAATTTGACAGAAGAACAGAAAAAGCAGTTAGAACAAGTTCTGATAGATCATGAAGATGTATTTACCTCAAATGGCCAGCCTACTACTCAAGCGGAACATATCATAGATACCGGTGACCACCCTCCAATTGCGGTACCGCCCTATCGACTTTCACCTCCACGAAGAGAGATATTGAAGAAAGAGATAGAACAGATGCTAGAAAGTGGCATAATAACAGCTTGCTCTTCGCCGTGGGCTGCTCCCGTGGTATTAGTTCCGAAACCAGATGGTCAAATCCGCCTTTGCGTTGATTACCGACGCCTGAATGCCATTACAAAACCTGATACGTATCCGATACCGCGGATCGATGATCTTCTCCATGAAGCTAAGCCAACGCCGTGCATGTCCTCGATTGACTTAAAATCTTCCTATTGGCAATTAAATGTCAGAGAGACTGATAGAGAGAAGACTGCCTTTATTACACCATTTGGCATCTTTCAGTTCAATAGAATGCGCTTCGGATTGCGTAACGCACCAGCCACATTCCAAAGAATGATCGACAGATTCCGTATTAGCTTAAACGCAAAGATACTGGCTTACTTGGATGACATTATAATCTTCTCCGCATCATTTGAGGATCATTTGGTAGACTTGAAGCAAGTACTGAACAGAATTCGAGAGTATAACTTGACAATCAACCTTAAAAAGTGCCGTTTCTGTTGCGAGGCCATTAAATACCTTGGTCACTACATAACACCACAGGGATTGAAAATGGATCCAGAACGTGTATCTGCAATCATAAACCTGCCACCTCCCAGTAACATAAAACATTTGATATCATTCTTACAAACATGTTCCTGGTACCGGCGATTCATAGAAAACTTTTCATCCATCGCTGAACCCCTAACAAGACTAACAAAGAAAAATGCTAAGTGGATGTGGGATAAAGAACAAGACGTGGCATATAATGAGCTAAAATTACGGCTTACCTCCGCCCCCATACTACGGCAAGCTGATGAAACCAAACCGTATATAATAAAAACGGATGCAAGTTCATACGCACTTGGAGCTGTTCTTGTGCAGGGGGAGAAGGAAGAGGAACATCCAGTAGAATACGCAAGCCGACTACTGACGCCCGCTGAACGAAACTATTCCACGACGGAAAGAGAAGCGTTAGCCGTAGTTTGGGCATTGTCTAAATTCCGTGGATATATTGATTGCCTGCCTATCACAGTCGTGACGGACCACCAAGCCTTGAAGTGGCTTATGAGCTTGAAATCTCCTAGTGGAAGATTGGCAAGATGGACTTTACAACTCCAAGCCCACGACCTAACAATAAAATATTCACCTGGACGGACAAATGTTGTTGCAGATACGCTATCACGCCCACCGTGCACAGATGAGACTGCTCAAGAATGCGGCATATGCGGCGTAGAGATAAACATGCCAACACGAAGTGCAATAGACATTCGCAATGAACAACTAAAAGATAAGAGCCTGCAACAAATTGTTAACATATTGGAAGATAGTTCTTACAACGAAAATGCCATATACTGGAGCAATAAGGGGTACGTTATGAACAACGGCCTTTTGTACCGACACAACCCAAATGTTGACGCTGATGATGCACAGTTGGTAGTTCCTGAACATGAGTGGTCAAATATATTATGTGCATACCATGACGACCCTTTGGCGGGGCATTATGGATCAGAAAAGACGTACCAACGTATATGTAGAAGGTACTACTGGAAGGGTATGCGAAAGTATATTGAAAGTTACGTGAAGAATTGTCTACCATGCCAGCGCTACAAACCTTCAAATCAAAAGCCTTCTGGACTGTTACAAACAACTGTGATGAACCAACGCTTTGAGATAGTGGCCATCGACCTATTCGGCCCACTACCGGTGTCCAACAACGGCATGAACTGGATCTTCATCATTGAAGATGTGGCTACTCGATGGACTGAATTATTTGCAATGGAAAATGCAACAGCCTCAAATTGCGCAATGATTCTAATCAATGAAATATTCCTGCGATTTGGATTTGCTCGTAGAGTCATAAGCGACAACGGGACACAATTTGTTAGCTCCATAATGCAACAAGTGATGTACAGCCTCCGTATCAAGCATGCCTTTACGCCATTCTACCATCCGGAATCAAACCCAGTAGAACGTAGAAATAGAGATCTGAAGACGCAGCTAGCTATATTAGTTGGGGATACTCATCGTGATTGGCCCGATAAACTACCAAGCATTCGTTTTGCGATGAATACCGCTAACTGTTCATCTACTGAGTTTACACCCGCCTACATGACGTACGGACGAGAGCTCAGAACCCCAGATGACAACACACATGATTTGAGAGAGATTATCGTTTCTGAAAACTTTATCCCAGAAATAACACCAAGATTGCTCCAATTGGCCGATACTCTTAAGAAAGCAAGAGAAGTTCAAGAGCAAAAGGAAGAGACACGAAAACAAATAGTAGATGAGAGTCGAAAGAAAACTCCTGCATATTCTCCTGGTGATCTGGTACTAGTCACGTTACACCCCCTAAGTAAGGCTTCACAGGGTGTATCTGCAAAACTATGTCCTAGACGAGATGGACCCTACGTGATAACAAGACGACATGGTCCTGCTTCATTTGAGCTGGCTTCTCCCAACAATCGAGAAGGTGCAAGTATTGGCGTGTATCATGCGTCTGCATTGCGACCATATCAGAGTAGTGCAACGGAAGCGAATACAGTGCCGAACCCTATACAACCTATCCGTAAGAGGGGACGACCCAGGAAGCAGAATCCAGTCCAAGCAAATCCATCCCCAGTGAGACGACGAAGAGGACGACCCAGGAAGAACACTCCAACTGACTCCTCGCCGGGACGTCTTCACAGTCAGAGGGGGAGACTGTAACACGCACAGTTTTAATAACGCGCGCCTTCCCCGAACGACAGCCGAAACATCCCGATCGACTCCGAACGCAGCGCCTCCGATGACTGCCGAGTGTCTCCGAACATCAACGAGTGACGCTTCGGAGCCGTTAAATAGCCCCACGCTGCCTACAGCAGCTCAGTTCTGTTGCGTCCGGGCTAGCTTACACTTCTCAGTGGAACTACTTGGACCATCAGACTACCTAGGGACCCGTGCTCATACAGAGGTGCTTCGTTCGCGAACACTTATGGACAGTGCGGTTAACTTCATAACCTATAACTACTTTACTCCTTACCGTTTTGTTTGCATTTAACTCAGTCATTTAATAGTCAATGTACGTTGTAATAAACAAGTCCTAAGTACGTTCGGCGTTTATTCTTCCCACAAGACACATTTTTGAATGTAAATTCTTAGTAAAATGTTTAAGTCTGAGTTGTAAGATTTATGAGATAATTGTATTATTAATAATAAGTAAATAAACTCAAATAATTATTTTACACATTTACTCACAATAAATTTTCAAAATGGCGACCTTCCACAGCAATACACAACCTACATCTACGCAAGAAATTTTCTTTAAGTCGCCTATACGCTTCTCTGTTTCATTCAGATGTCACTTTTTGACAGATGTCACATTTTTGAGAAAAGTTGTTTTTTTGACATGTTTAACTTTTTGACAGATGTCATATATTTTACATTTGTCACTTTTTTGACTTAAAGAAAATTTCTTGCGTAGATGTAGGTAGTGTATTGCTGTGGGAGGTCGCCATTTTGAAAATTTATTGTGAGTAAATTTGTAAAAGAATTATTTGAGTTTATTTATTATTAATAATACAATTACCTACCTCATAAATCTTCCAACTCAGGCATAAACATTTTACTAAGAATTAACATTCAAAAATGTAACTTAAAAAAAATAAATAGTAAATAATTTTATTTTCCCTTTAATTTTATACATTTTCTAAATGAATTAGTCCTTAGTAATGACATAACAGGAATCTTTCAACTTTCTGAAACAATTGACTAATGAGGTAATTTCCACCCAAGTACCTTTGAAGGCTGTATTCAGTTTATTTTTATTTTTATGTTATTTTGGAACCTTGCGGAGTTTTTAAAATTAATAAGGGACCATGAGAATATCTAGTTCAATTTTTAATTTCAAGTTGAAAATTCAGAGCAGTCTAGCTCGATGATATAATTTGAACTTTCGATATAAAAATAACTAACTTACATTACAGCTAGGAAGCTGAAACTTTTATGGTTAAAAGAACAACTTAAGAGGATGACACAAAAATAAAAAATAATTTAAAAAAAAAATCCAAAAAAATAATAAAACATAATTAATCCACTGAGGTCGATTTTCGTAGAAAATTAGTTAAAAAAATCATAACTCCTAAACTACTAAAAATTGCTGAACATACATGGGGGTGATTTTGCTATCCCTTGACCTAAGGAATCAAACATTTTCCTTTGGACGTCACTCTTTGGGCCACCCTGTATGTTTCATCTATTCATCATCTTAGCATGGTTTACCTAGTGTTTGTCGCTGACATGTTAAGTAGAAGAGCAGACCGTAAAACGTTTGTAACCATAATGCCTTACCTTAATAGCAACGGTACATTGACATCGCCGTATTCACAAGTGACTTACGACCTAGTTCCCCGAATTAATAATGTGGTTACAGAGGTCACGGATTAGTGGTGAGCAACTCCTGACGCGAGGGAGGATAACACAAGATGGAAGACTGAGCGTATAAGAAATGACAAGACATATTCACTGGGAAAATGCTAGCGCCATTTTGAGTCGTAAGTCTGGCAGCATTTGGCAGTTTGGTGAGAATTGTGGCAGCTTACAGTGCCACAAACTTATCTGTTCCGGTGAGAACTCACGTAAATGTATAATATTTCTTCATTCTTTAAGATGTTTAGTTTTGCAGTAATGGTAATTTACCCTTGCGGTTTTAATAGACCAATCTAATCTATATCAATATAGATTTTATTAGTTAATAATGAGATATGAACCAATTTAGTTAACTGTCACCGGAACAGATAAGTTTGTCGCACTGTATTTTTGAAGGAGGCCTATGACTTATGTAAATGGTACCTATACTAGAATTTTAGATGCGTTTTTATCGTTTACGTACTTTTTGATAATGAGCTGATTACATAATTAACAACTATTTTCTTAAGTTACATCACAAAGTTTTAAATGACAAAATACAATGTTGACATTAAAAACAATAACTAACTTACTTGCTTACTTAATGCATTGTTAATACTCCAAATTATATAGGTACCCATTAAACATTATTACTCTAATAAAGGACTAACAATTCACAATGTCCGGACAAGGTATGACAAGTTGCGCCCCTCTTTGACGCCTGATGTAATAGAATCAAGAGGAAAACTTATCAAGAACAAAGATGTCTAAATATGTATGCGCTGTGAAAGGCTCCATTGTAACTTGTTTCGACATAATAGCCTTGAGTTGAGCAGTTAGCGGGCCTAGGCTGTGGTCCAAGCAGCTGAAATTTCATACAACCTTATTTTTTTTTAATTATCAACCGATTTATGTAGTTTTTTTTTCAGTTCACCGATGTATTGAAGTTGTTGCGGTTTTTAAGATGCAACAACTGCTCCTCTAATTTTATTACAAGGTAGGAATTTAAGATAAAATAATATTTATTGCACACAATAGACATTACATACAGAAATATCACCATCAGCAGCGTTATTCCATTACTAATAGTAGTCTCTTCCAGATAACTATAAATAAATATGACAAGTAGGAAATGAAAAATCGCCAGTGTGAAAGTGTTTTTAGTATCCTAATCCTAACTTATAATATTATAAATGTGAAAGTAACTGTGTCTGTCTGTCTGTCTGTTACTCTTTCACGCCAAAAATACTGAACGGATTTGAATGAAATTTGGTATGCATACAGTCCAGACCCTGGGAAAGAACATAGGCTACTTTTTATCCCGGAATTCCCACGGGAAACTTTTCAGGCGAAGCGAAGCGCGCGGGATCAGCTAGTAATGTATATGTATACTGTATAGGGCAAGGTGGCTTGTACGTCGTTCCGCTTTCCCTTTTCACTTAGCCCACTAAATTAGTCGGTCCCACCTGCTTTGCTCCGTAGATATAATGGCCTCTCCTCACCTAGGCAGGGCCCTGGCTAATGACAAAACTTTCATCCACGCCGCTAACTTAATACATACGAAACTAACTTAACAGTTATGATACAAGGCTTTATGTGTTAAAGAGTAAAGTGAGTAATGAGTTAGTCAGTACGTGGTTGGGACTTTTATTGTGGCATTGTTAAAAGGAAATGACTTGTGGAGGTGCAGATGGGTTTTAAGGGTCCCTCTGTAGATCGACTATAGTGTTTTCTTGAATCCTCATTGAAAACAAAAATAAATAAATATAATAATCAGTAACGTCAGTAGTATTGAGGTAAAAAAAAATGTACCTAAATAATGAATAAAAGTTGTCGCAAATAACGTATATTAATCATGCTTATTTTATTCAAAATTAAGAATATTTTCCCTTCAGGGGCTTTGTTTGACTTAATATCTATACATGAGGTACGTTTCTCATTTCGCTAAATATACATCAAGGTACTATGCATCAAGGCACTTAATTCTAGTTCAATTACAATTTGACCTATCGTTGCACCGCATTTCATAATTAAGTTGCGCTTAACTTAACGTTGTCAGTTGTGAAACTGGTAGCACGATAACTAACCTCTAGAGTTAGGTTTATGTTGGACTGAACATTATATATACATAGGTACATGTTTATACTATAAAATCAAATAAATTAGAACTTCAGCAAGAAAAAATAATCTCTTAGATTTATCTTAAAATATTCCGATCAGATTTACTGCCACACGGATTTGCTTTCGTATGAGAATGTTAATACTGTATTGAAATATCGCATAATGTGTATCGGAACCAAGGATTCCGGCGCATAATGTATAGACGACCAGCAGCTAGACCCGCCCCGCCCCCCTTCCGTTAACAACTGCTAAAGCAGAGAGGGGTGTTTGAATACTCGGCGAGGGGTCACAGTAAGCTGGTCGAATGGTAAACGCTGTAGAACCAATGCCTCAGGAGCTACTTAGAGCTTTGAATATTTATAACGTATTAGCTGAACGATGCTTGCGGGTGACTCGGAGTATTAAGATGCAGAATATCGAGAAACAATATCACCCTGTATATTGGACTAAGGACGTCTGAAGCAAAATCCGGTTAGAGTTCAGATTTGAGATCCAAGAGACAATTGAGGTCGAAAACAATATGTGGTCATGTGTTTTTTTATAAATTACGTACTTACGTACCTTCACTCACGAGCAATTAAAAAGTTCCACTTACAAAATGCCGACACCAAATGACCCCCATTTTTTCAAATGATTAATTTAGATTAAATTATAAGTATTTACGTTTTAGTTAGTAATATTGTAATGCGCTATAAAGCTACGTTATTTTGAAGACGGCGTCATTAATAAATAAAATAAATACATGGAGACATCTCACACACGGCCATCCGACCCCAAGCTAGGCAGAACCTGTGTTATGGGTGTCGGACAGCTGATATATCTACACAAATACATAGATAGATAGATACTAAATATAAATATCAACACCCAAGACCCGAGTACAAATATCTGTCTTTAAACAAATATCTGCCCCAGCCGGGAATCGAACCCGGGACCTTCGGCATAGCAGTCAGGGCCACTAACCACTACGCCATTTGACTGTCTCATCATTAAGCTAGTATATGCGTAAAGGAGTAATTAGGTGCTATTGTCACTGGAACTTTTTCATTGCTTGTAAAGTCAGATTTAGACAGGTTTAGTGACTGGTGCTGAAATCGAAACGTTATGTACTGGTCTTATGTATGTAATTAAGCATTATTTTGGAAACATATATAAATCTTAAGTTAGTGAATCTCAACTCGTTGAAATATTAAAGTAAAAGAAAAAAAAACCTTGTTTATTCATAATAAGGACATATACAACAAAGATCACTTGACAGTTCATAATAGTTATATGCTAATTCTTATCCATTCAATCAATTCACGCAGCATCGGCTAATCTGAATCCTCCGCCTGTTTCGCCTGGATTGCCTTCCCCTCCAGAAGCAGGCGGGTTATTCTCTGGTGTAGAATTGTCAGGTGTCGTACCACCAACAGTTGTAGATGAATCAGTTGTTGTTGATGTTTCATCGCCAGTAGTGTCAGTAGGTTTGGGAGTAGCCATGTCATTCTTTTCACTTTCGCACTGGTCGAGTTTCGCGACCAGCCGGTTCTTCTGTCCCGCTATCGCCAGCACCGACACGAACAAGCAGAACGAGAGCAACGACAGGAAAACTATCGTCTTGTTGTTCAACATCCACGTCAGCACGCTCTCCATGAAGTACTTGAAATTCATTGTTGTGGTTTTTGTTTTTTAGTCTCTCATTCACTGATATGTAGGTACAATTCAATCGAGCTGTTGATTTTGCATCTATCGCACTATGCACTGTTTTTCAAACACAGACTCAATTTAATAACGTCTGTTCGGATTCTTTTTCTAGGAAAAACTGATGATGAATAACGCTACGTCAATATTGTTCCAGAATATTTTATCGCTACTCAATAATCTACACAAGATAAACAGTAAATTATCGATACTATATCGCCGTCTGCCAGAGCCGGTGCAATCGATTGTGGACTCTATAAAAACGGAATGTGGTATAAAATACAAATCTTGTGCCTGTGAATACTATCTGTGACTGATGTAGCTCAGCTAGATACGATACTCTGTTTGGATTTTAATTTAGTTTATCCGCAGTTGATCAAATATTTATTTTTACTCTTGTACCTTCCAATATCTGTAACTTCCTTTTCACTGATAAAGTACTAACTTAATGCATCTGCAACTTTTTAATAATTTACAGGGACTTATGACTAATGTTTTATTTCACAATCATTCGATAAAGCTATTAATCATTCTCGTAGTTCTTCGCTATGACAAATCACTAAATATTTCTGATTCACACATTATGTTCAGGTTCACACATTATGTTTGATATTCGTGTTTATATTATTATCGACACGTGTAACAGGGACTTACTAGAACGTCATAATTATTATTGCATCATATTATATTATAACTTATCTCATGAATAATTGATCTTTCTGACATATTTTATACTTATTGGAATTCCTTACTTTCGAACTGACGTACTTACATCGGAATCATAAACTTTATACTTCACAAACAGCGGTATTTCGTACTTTGAAATACAGTAGCGGAGTCTTATTATCTTTTATACGCATATATTATATACGGGACATATAGAATCTTTAAGAAAAGGTTAAGGAATGGGCGATATTGATAATACCCATTGTTGCGGCTATTGAAGCTGGCAACATCGGTGCAAGAGGAGGAGCGCGGGGAGCGGCGACACCACCTATAAATGCGTCATCTTCGGTTGTCCGGACCCTCTTACCCTCTTACCTTTCGGACGCACGATCTTTTCATACATATTTCTCATACAACCATTGTAAACCAGACATTAAATTATTCATACCATAAAATACAGTCCACTCATTTATTAGCTTAGGGCTTATCCAATCTACATAGTCAGGACCCTAGGCCCCATCAGTTTGGTCCTTTCGCCGTCTTTACGAAGAATCGACGCACGCGCACGCAGTGGACTTCGGACCCCCAGTTCGCCGGCATTTTGGAGGACACGTGGAGGACTAAGGACACTGACAAAAGGAGTGAGTCGTTCCAATTTCCTATCTTTCCTTATCTCATCTTGCTTTCCAAATCCTGCATAATTCCAGCGATTTAATTTAGCGCTAATCGGATCGGGCATTGCGATCTCTTTATAGTGTGATTTACTTCATTCATAAATAGATTCATTCACATATAGCTACTTCTATAACGCATTTCAGCTGTTTCAGAGGCAATAAACTCATAAAATTCACCCATTCATAAAATCGTGCGTTGCTTATCAGTAGCCGCATTCTTTCTATTGTCCGCCGGCTGACCTTGGCCGTCAATGTGCTTCGCATAACCTTAACTATACATTAGTCGTATTTTAGCTACATTCATTGAAGTACGTATTTATCGCCTTGCTTAATTACAACTTATAACATAATATAATCTAATAATGGCTAATAACAGTGACAAAATTGATAATAGTGAATTAAAGCTTCTAATTAAAAAACGTGGTTCGTGTAAGGCCCAACTCACGCAGTTTGAAACCTTTTTGAGTCGCTTAGATGGTTGTGATGGGCTAGGTGAGCTTCTAAAAACGGAGTTAGGGATACGTATGAAGAAAATCGAGTTGCTACAAAGTGATTTTGATAAATTACAGTGTGAAATCGAGTTGCTGTCGGACAACGTGGACGAGGCTTATGCGGACCGCGATCAGTTCGAGTCCAAGTTGTTCCGCCTGCTGTCCGTGGCTCACGGGCTGCTCGCGGCGGCGGCGCGCTACCCGGCGGCCGGGGCTCCCGGGGGAGACGGGACGAGCGACGCTGCCGAGGAATGCCGTGGAGGAGGTTTCGTCAGGCTGCCCAAAATTGACCTTCCTCACTTCGATGGCGATTATCAGCACTGGCTTTCATTCAGAGATACGTATATTTCACTTATACACGACAACACCAGCATTAATAACGTAAATAAATTTCATTATTTACGTGCTGCACTTACAGGCAGCGCGTCTTTGATCATTCAAAGCTTGGATCTAACCTCTGAAAATTATTCTATTGCTTGGCAATTACTTTCTGATAGGTACGACAATCCGAGATTGCTTATCAACAATCACATTAGTGCCTTATTTTCTGTGGACCCCATTCAAAGGGAGTCTAGCTCAGCATTACGTAACATTGTTGACGTAACCAACAAAAACTTACGTGCCCTCGCCTCTTTAGGCGAACCAACCGATCATTGGGACAGTTTAATTGTTTTTCTTATGTCCAAAAAGCTAGACTCGTCCTCTTACAGACAATGGGAAGAACATAGAAACAATCTTGATTCTTCGCCCACATTACAGCAATTTATTAAATTCTTAATTAACAGAGCGGATCTCTTAGAAACCTTAACTGATACATTTAAATATAAACAAAATAACAAACCTAATAATAACAATGACGCATTCAAAACAAAAAACTTTTTAGTGTCCACTGATAACACTAGAGCCTATTCATGCCCAATGTGCTCACAATCTCACGGCTTATTTAATTGCCCATCATTCAAAGCTTTGGACATTGATTCACGCATTAAAAAAGCAAAAGAAAGTCGTGTTTGCATGAATTGTTTACGATTAGGTCATGTAGAAAACGCTTGTACGTTGACACATTGTAAGTACTGTAAGTACAGACACAACACATTGTTACATAAAGACGTAAACAACAAAAACACATACACCAACAAATCTGCTTCAGTACCTACAACCAGTGGTTTAGCGAACAATGTAGCCCTTTCGTCGGACATTTCACCAAGTACATTAAATAACCATGGCTCTGTACTGCTTTCCACAGCGCTCGTGAAGGTGGCAGACAAGCACGGGAGCCTGCACACAGCGCGGCTGCTCCTCGATAACGGCAGCACTTCTAATTTCGTCACCGAGTCCCTCTGCGAGAAACTTGATCTGAAGAGGTATAACGCGAGCTCCACAGTGTCAGGTATAAATAATCATGCGACCGCCACTACAGAGTCTTGTGACCTTGCTATACAGTCTTACACCGGTGATTATAGGACTAACGTGCGCTGTCATGTGTTGCCCCACATTACTAAATGTCTGCCCTCGTCTTATATAGATACAACAAACATACCTATACCTACCGGAATACTACTGGCTGATCCTTCCTTCAATGAGCCTGCGGCCATAGATATTCTCGTAGGTGCTGAATTCTTTTGGGACGTATTAGGTACAAAAACCATAGACTTAGGTAAACGTCAACCTAAGTTACATCATTCTAAATTAGGCTGGCTCTTATCCGGGTGTGTTTATAATAATAATATTTCCCATAGCCAATCTTATCTTTGCCATTTCACCGACACATCACGCACTGAACCCAGTCTTACGCGTTTTTGGGAACTTGATTCAGTGTCTTCTAAACATTGCTTATCTTTTGAAGAAAACAAATGCGAGGAACATTTTAAAAATAACACTTGTCGTGACGTTGATGGTAGGTTTATTGTTACCATGCCGCTGAAGGAATCTCCTGAAGTCTTAGGCAATTCTTACACAATAGCCAAGCGTCGTCTCTTATCTTTAGAACGCAAATTAGACAAAGACCATAATCTTAAACATAGATACCATGAATTTATGCGAGAATATCTTGACTTAGGACACATGACTGAGAATAATAATACTTATGTACCTAATGAAATTAATTATTCCTAATGGAACTCTTATTCAGATAACCTATACTTTGCGATAAACATAAAAGCTGGTAATAAAATTACTAAGCGGACCATACTTTCATTGATAAGTCAAGTTTTTGATCCCTTAGGTTTAGTAGGCCCTTGTACAGTCGAAACTAAAATTCTCATACAAAAACTTTGGATCAACAAATATGAGTGGGACCAGGAAGTTCCACAACATATAAAAACATTATTTCACGATATCATTAACTCCTTACATAACTTAAACCAATTTAATATTCCTCGCTGGGCTTTTTCAGATCATATCATAAAAACAGAAATCCATACATTTTCAGATGCTTCCGAGCGGGCATATGGCTCATGTGTGTATGTAAGGACCATCAGAAATGATGGTACAGCGCACGTTTGTCTTCTAACCTCGAAAAACAAGGTGGCTCCCATCAAACCCACCACCATCCCTCGACTCGAGCTTTGCGGAGCCCTGTTAGGCACAAGACTCTGTAAAAAGGTACTTGATTCACTCACCGTCAAGATCGATCAGTGCTATTATTGGTCGGACTCGACAATAGTACTGGGCTGGCTTAACACAGCCACTTCTCGTCTTGAGCGCTTCGTTCGCAACCGAGTCAACGAAATACAGGAGAGTACTGCCGGAGACACATGGAGCTACGTTCCCTCTAAACAGAATCCTGCGGATCTTGTTTCTCGCGGGGTGAAGGCTGACTTAATCAGTGCATCGGCGTTATGGTGGAGCGGGCCCACTTTCTTACATAATTCTAACTCAGAATTTCCCTCAACCCCTAACTTAAAAAACATAAATCAACTTCCAGACATAGTATTACATACAAGTATAGTGGAAACTAACGAAATAAATACATTAATGAATAAAATTTCTAATTACAGTAAATTAATAAGAATATTTGCATATGTACAGCGGTTCATTTATAATTGTAAAAATAGTAATAAAAAATATGGTAACTTATCTTTTTCAGAATTAAAATCATCAAAAATCGCCTTGCTACAAATCGCTCAACAAGAAATGTTCACCGACGAATATCATATTCTCAAATCGGGAAATACTTTAAACAAGAAAAATAGATTGATTTCCCTTTCCCCTTTTTATGATACAGATAATAATCTGATCAGAGTTGGAGGTCGTCTTGACAACAGTTGTTACAGTTATAATGTAAAGCACCCTATACTCTTGTGTAGTAAACACCCTTTAACCAAACTTATATTTGAGTTTCATCATATAACCTTGTTACATGCAGGTCCTCTTTTGATGCTTTCATGCATAAGGCAAAATTACTGGCCACTCTCGGGACGTAACCTTGCTAAACGAATAGTTCGCACTTGTGTACGTTGTTTTAGAGTGAAACCTAAATCAATACAGCCAGTTATGGGTAATCTGCCAAGCCATAGAACTAAATTAGAGTTTCCCTTTTTAAATACTGGGGTGGATTACGCTGGGCCAGTGCTTATAGCCGATCGTAGCGGAAGAGGTGCAAGACTGACGAAATCTTACCTATGCATTTTTATTTGTCTTGCAGTGAAGGCGGTGCACATCGAGCTCGTCTCGTCTCTCACGAAGGAGGCATACCTGGCTGCGTTAAATCGCTTCATGGCTCGCCGGGGAAGGCCCCAGACCATTTATTCGGACCACGGTTCCAACTTTATTGGTGGTTTTAACGAGCTCTCAGATCTTTTTAGAAACTCACTTAGCGACATTCCAACCATTCTATCACATGACGAAATTGATTTTAAATTTATTCCTCCATATAGCCCCCATTTCGGCGGAATTTGGGAGGCGGCTGTCAAATCTGTCAAACACCACTTGCGGCGTGTTCTTGCCCTAGCTCATCTCACTTATGAAGAAATGATCACTTGCCTGAATCAGATAGAGGCCATTTTAAATTCACGTCCCTTAACACCTCTATCTTCTGATCCTTCCGATCTTTCATTTCTTTCCCCCTCCCACTTCCTCATTGGACGACCGCTCACGTCGGTTCCTTATCCTCAGGTGTCGGACTGCAACGTGCATCGCCTGAACCGCTTCCAACGCATCGAATTCCTGCGGCAGCACTTCTGGAAGCGATACTGCGCAGAGTACGTGACCTTGCTCCAGCAGAAGACGAAGTGGCTCACGTCGACGGGACACCTACAAGTCGGATCCCTTGTCTTGGTCAAGGACAAGACGCAACCCCCCTTGATGTGGCTCATGGGACGGATCGTCCAGCTACATCCCGGCAAAGACGGAGTCAGCAGAGTGGCAGACATAGAGACCAAACGAGGCATAATTCAACGGGCCTACAACAATATCTGTCCTCTACCCTTGGACTGTTGAATACCTCAACGGCGGGGAGCTTGTTGCGGCTATTGAAGCTGGCAACATCGGTGCAAGAGGAGGAGCGCGGGGAGCGGCGACACCACCTATAAATGCGTCATCTTCGGTTGTCCGGACCCTCTTACCCTCTTACCTTTCGGACGCACGATCTTTTCATACATATTTCTCATACAACCATTGTAAACCAGACATTAAATTATTCATACCATAAAATACAGTCCACTCATTTATTAGCTTAGGGCTTATCCAATCTACATAGTCAGGACCCTAGGCCCCATCACCCATAATTTCTTGGGCCATGGTAACTTAGTAATAATAATTATCAATATAATAGCTTGAACACCCTTGTTGCGTAGAGCTGTAACTTCCATAGGTAAAGGTAGACAAAGCCAGTGTTCCCGGTAGCTGGCGGACTGGCGGGGGTGATAGTGCGCCGGCTTAACTACTCCAATGAGATTGAGTAGAGCCGTCAGCCGCTGACAATAATCCCACACGTGACACTGGCAGAATCGTCTCTTTGCACGAATACGAGTACGTCTCTGGAGGGTTGCTCTAGCTACTACAAAAAAATGAACAATCAATAGCGGTCATTTCGTTACGTTAAATGCTACAAGATAAAAAGTGGTGTTTAGCGCAGCAAAATCTACGTTTTTTGTAAGCAAGAATGACCTTATACAGGGTGTTGCAAAATTGGTATACTAGGCCGAAACCTACATGTGCAGCATTTATTTATTTATTTATTATATTGGTACACAAACAGTTATAAGATACAGAGTTCCAAACATATACAATACGAGGTTACATTTCCTTCCTATAACCGACTAGAGTGCACACTTCAGTTTAATTATTAAATTTTGAAAATATTAGTTAAGAGCTAGTTATCACTACAGTATAACATGCAGGTACGATAATTTAATAAAAAATATATAAAAATTAATATAGCAACCTGTAAATAATTAGTTATTTTGACAGTTTGGCAAGTGCCCTTTTGAAGGTGGAAAGTGGCTGTCCCAAGATATCAATAAACTTATTTTCACTAACGAGATCATTGTACAAGCGGCATGCCCTGTGCAAAGGATTGTAAAAAGCAGCATTTATTGTTGTGGAAGGTATTCTAAAAAGTTTAGGATTTCTGAGTCTGTAATTTGTATTTATTTCAATCTGTTCAAGTAGAGAGGTGTGTGAGATGTTATTTGTTATCTTATAAAGCATTAACAGAGATGCCTGGTCACGCCTACTGTCAAGCCGGTCCAGTTTGAAATACTGTAGTCGTTCATTGTAGTCTGACAGTGAGCGCCTGATCCCATAGCGTGAGGCCAACATCCGTAGGAACTTCTTCTGTATGCGTTCCAGCCGAGCACAATGTACTGCATAGTAGGGAGACCAGATAACCGACCCATACTCAAGGATACTCCTTACTAGTGATAAATATAAAGTAATAGCACTTTTGGGTGACTTGAATTCTTTGGTTACACGCATAATGAAACCAACGAGTTTGTTACACCTTGCCGATAAATATTCATACTGTTCCTTAAACAAAAGTTTTTGATCGAAAAGCATGTTATATCTAAGCCCGAAACTGAAATCAGAATTTGGAAATTCGCGAAAAATATATTTTTTTTCCCATAGTAAAAGTCACGTGACCAACAAAGTTTCTATGGAAAATGAATTTTTTTTTTCGCCAATTTTCAAATTCTGATTTCAGTTTCGGGCTTAGATATAACATGCTGCACATGTAGGTTTCGGCTTAGTATACCCTTTTTGCAACACCCTGTATATCTGTGTGACTGTCTGTCCCACGTAATGTTGCTCTGAAATGGATAAATTTATAAGTATATCGGCCATTATTTTTACCCGACTACGGCAAAGCGAAAAGCAGGGTTATATCCAATGAGTTTAACTGTTCTTTAGTGTAACCAGTATAGACCTATTTTACGTCAAAGTTGTATTGACAATGTCAAATCCCCGCCTCACCAGCACCCCACCCACGCCGCGACTCAGTTGCGACTCCGCCTCGACTTCTTCAATTAGCGTAGACCTAGCCTCGCATATAGAAAACATAAGGGAAACGCGCCTCTTTGCCATCGCCGCCTCGGCTATAGTGACAATCCGCGAATTTGTCGCTGGCGACAAGTCCGCGGACAAATCAGCGTGTGAATTGGTAGGTGGGTGCGGCGCGGCGCTCGCCGTCTGGGCTCGCGAAAACAGCGAGAGAAGTACAAATATGATCCTTGTGCAAGGCTCAACAAAGTTCACAATCGACTGGACTGCAACTTGGAGCTCGTGTAGTGTGTTGGCGATGACAGATTTGTCCACGGAATGGTAAGGCTCGGAGCTCGGCTTGCGGTGCGTGAAGTGAATGGGGTGCTTAACGTTTCAATATTATCAATTCTCTGAAGCCTGTATAAAAACGAAATCCGTAAAATGACAGAACATAAGAACATCCACTCTAACAGAATTTTTCGAATTACGGATCGGCCTATAAAGTTTTATTTTCATTACATTAAACAAATAAATTTTCCTCCCTCAGGAAATCAAGTACGACACCGGAATGGTATTCGAATAAATACGATCTAACTGGAATGTTCGTATTGTAATCGAATAACTGTCAATTATTCCCATCTCTAGTGATATCACCGTCTGCATCGATTTCTGAATAGATATTTGTAATTTACATTTCTATCTCTATTCATGTCAGCGTGAGTATCGCTTGCATGAGTAAATTGTACTATCATAATTTTGTTATTTAACGGCGAAAGTTTGCGAGTGTGCTCATAGGAACGGCAGAACCAATTTTGATGTTTAATTTGTAAGAAGCATAGACGCTTGGTTAACATAGAGGCAGCATATATTTTTAAACCGGAATACCCATGTTTTAAGGCCAAGCTAAGATAATGGAAGAAGAAGCCAAGTAGTAGTTGTACCAAGTTACTACCCAAATAATATCTATAATTAATACTTATCCTAACTAATATTATAAATGCGAAAGTAACTGTGTCTGTCTATCTGTCTGTCTGTTACTCTATCACGCCAAAACAACTGAACGGATTTGAATGAAATTTGGTATACATACGGTCTAGACCCTAGGAAAGAACATAGGCTACTTTTTATCCCGGAATTCCCACGGGAAAACTTTTTAAGGCGAAGCGAAGCGCGCATGAACAGCTAGTGTATAATAAATTAATAATGAACAGCCAACCACTTATATCTGCAATAAAGTTTTATCTTTCTTTCTTTCTTTTTAATCTAGGTACCTACTTGAAATATAATCCATATCACAGGAGCATCTACGATAAACTTATGTGCCAATTAAATTTAAGTTTTATAATGAATGAGTTAAAAACAAAATTTGTACTGAAAATTTTTCCCGCTATGTCGGCGGTAAAATGGCAAATACCAACATTGCAAATTGCCAAAATTAAACGGCTACGAAATTGTGATTGCTTTGTAATTTCGCTTTATGTTTAAACTTTTTATGTATTTAGGTGATAATAGGTCTTCATTCAAATGTATGATTACCAAGCCTAAGGTGGAGTGAGTTCAAAAAGTGATACGTTTTTATTTTCTGATCTACCTACTGAATCATAAAATGTGTAAAATATTAGAGAACATAAAAAATATATGGTCAAAACTCTTCTATAAGCCAACCATAACAATGTTTAAATAAAATAAAAAAAAAACGACGCCTCAAAACGATGTAAAAAGTACTCAAAAACTGACGACTCTATCCCCAATTTTTTCAAATGGGTAGGCCAGATAACAGGAATCGCACGTAATAGTATTAGCCACGCCCTACCATGCATTACCAGTATTCAGTCGTGCCTACCCACAATAAAGACTGCCATATCAGTAGCTGCCAGTGTATTAAAAGTTACTGGGCAATGTGCCGCCACGCTAGTCTAACTAGACAAAAAGGTAAATTACCTTCTGTATTTTAAAAGGAAAAGGACTGACTCATCGAATTACAAGAAATACTTTATTGATTTAAAAACTTTGACCAAATCTTTAATTATTGATTAACTAATAAAATTTAGTAATCATCTCTGAGTAGTAAATAACTTAAGACTATTATGAAATAACAAATACGGTTACAAAATGAAATATACATTCTTAACTGTCCTAAAACAAAACAATATTGTTTACCTTTTATCATACCCATTGACAATATTACATTACACATTCGCAACATATAAGAAGACCGACTCATGATGCAGCAAAATGTGACAAACATATTACCAATATCAAGAAAAAACTTCACGGAAGACTTGAAAAATGTGGCCCGGCGGTTGCAGTGACGTGAAAAATGACCCTTTTACATTAGGAGACCAGCCGATTCTTATATGTAAAGAATTGTTAACATTAAAAAAGGTCCCTAAAACTCTACGTTCAGGGAACACGGCATACGATCGGTTGGCACAGCTGAATCTAAAAGCTTGTGGTCCGCCGCACCGACAATTTTACAGAGACCTCTCTCGCGTTTCGTTTGAAGAGCAACATTACGGTCTTTTCGGGTGAAATGTGGAATGGTAATAGATCTTCTATTCTGGTCAAAGGCGTCGAATTGTCCCTCAGAGATCGCTTCGGCCTCTGACGTGATATTGTATAAAATAATTTTAGGGTGGAACGATAACTTTAGTCTTGATTGGGGTGGAAAAGTGGGGAAAAAAAGTTTTTTTTTTGAAAATAGGGAACGGACGGAAAAAAAGATGTCGGGACATTTCATGTACACAGCTATGCAACCCTAGTCACCTAGGTCTAGAGGTTTTGCTCGATTATTGACAAAAAGACAGACAGAATATTAATTATAATTTTGATAATGTAAATTTTTATCTCTCAAACACGTAAATTAGCGGAGGTCAGAATATTTGTTTTGCTCCTACATAAAGATTTTAATTTTTATAGCCTCTTTCTATTTATTCGTCTTCTTCACTTTAAAACTAAATTCTCCTTCAATCATACAAACGAGGAATTGCAAACAAATAATCTTGCTCACCATCTTATACAATCAGCTCAAAGTTGTAAACATCCGACACGTTTTAATGAGTCAATTAAGTGAAAAACAACATTAAAATATTCAAGCAATGGAGAAGCAGCAACATTTTTCCGGAACTGGAGTGGTGCTTTTAATAAATTTCCATAAATACATAAAATCATTGCACCGGAAAAAAACTGAGCTCGTAAATTTTTATGAAACCGAAATTACTTCGCATTAGGAGATTACTTCGATGGGAGAGGGCATGAAGTGTGTCATCCTCGCGATTGAGGTAAGAAAGAACTGACATTGGTAAGTCTAAAATATATTTTATCTTCCATCCAAAGGTTTTCTCGTAGAGATTGCTTTGAGCTATAAGGCCCTTTTTTGGTTTCCAGTGAAATTTGGAAATCACCAGCCAAAGAGTAAAAATGATACTAAGTTGAGTACATAGTACCAGTTAGTGGTGGCAATCGGACTTTAGTGGCGCGGACTCTACGTTCCTCGTCCTTGTATCATGTTGGTTTGAAAGATGTGGAGACTGTAAGTAAGTCATCGTGTTGAAAAGATCTGTACATAAAATTCGAGACAGTACGTGACACATACGTGAAACAAAAACATACACACAGACGAATTGAGAACCTCCTATTTTTTTAAGTCGGTTAAATTTGAAGCAATTTATTCATACGGTGCGATGCCTACTCTTACAGCAATGATCTTGTTTGCCAATTAATTTATTCGGTATATTTTATATGTATGAAGATAATGGCTTACTCGCTTCGTCGATACAAATAAGTGCTATTTACATACCAGGCAGCGGCGGCGATGGCTTCGTTTAGATACAGGGGGCTAACTCTAGCTTTACAAAAACAAACGATAAAAAGTTGACGTGAACGTAGGCCTCTCCCAAAACACGCCACTGGATGCGATCTATTGCTTTGCGTATAGCTATATAATAGGTACATAGTACATATAGGTAGTGCGATAAAATGGGTTGTTAGTATAAAAGTACCTATAGTGATAGTTATAATTAGAGAGAGCACGTAAATTATGTATTGCGTGATCCAAATTATAACATATTCGCTCTTTGATACTGTGATTAGTTAATTAATACAGATCCCCATACGTTTCGTCAATATGTGTACTTGGATAAAGTTTATCTTTGAACCATGAATTCAATCAAATCATGAGTTTCTATCTAAAATTACTAATATGTAGGTATTAAATTGACCATTTAATTTCTTCAAATAGGAAAATCTCAGCTAGATAATAAGTTTCTATACTATGATCATATAGGCATTTTTCTAGTCAAGTTAATCAAATGTGAAAAAATAATACCTTTTTACTGCCACAAGCATCATAACCATAAAACTCTGACATGTCTAATGATAAATCTCAAATCAGAACCAATTCAGAAAACTTTTCAACATAAATCTCACAAAGGAAACAAACATTCTGTAGAGCGGGCTCGTAAAATATCCTAACTCAACAATAAAAGTGTCAACTGGTTTTATTATAGGTCACAAGATTTCCTTTTCTTGGCTCCAATCCGATGAAATAATCTGCAGGAAACCGCGTCGGAGCCTATAATGTATTCCAGTATTTTCAGTGCTGTGAAGTATGCACTTACTACCAGTTGCGAAGTGAATGGATATGCCTAAAGAGGATGGGCAAAAATATATGAGAGCTGGGACCACCCTCCAATAGCAATAAGAATAACATCGTTAGATAGGTCTTGTCAATAGGAATAACTTTTGCTTTGACAGCTTTGTTGTCACAGTTGTCCGTTCAGAGATATATGACTTATAAGTTCCGATACTCGTCAGTTCATCTTACTGCTATTGGAGGATGGACCACCCTCCAATAGCAGTAAGACTATCGTCGTTGGATAGGTCTTGTCAATAGGAATAACTTTTGCTTTGACAGCTTTGTTGTCACAGTTGTCCGTTCAGAGATATATGACTTATAAGTTCCGATACTCGTCAGTTCATCTTACTGCTATTGGAGGCTGGACCACCCTCCAATAGCAGTAAGACTAATGTCGTTGGATAGGTCTTGTCAATAGGAATAACCTTTAATTTGAAAGTTTTGTTGTCACAGTTGTCCGTTCAGAGATATTTGACTTATAAGTTCCGATACTCGTCAGTTCATTTTACTGCTATTGGAGGCTGGACCACTCTCCAATAGCAGTAAGACTAATGTTGTTGGATAGGCTGGATAACAAAGCTGTCAAAGCAAAAGTTATTCCTATTGACAAGACCTATCCAACAACATTAGTCTTACTGCTATTGGAGGGTGGTCCAGCCTCCAATAGCAGTAAGATGAACTGACGAGTATCGGAACTTATAAGTCAAATATCTCTGAACGGACAACTGTAACAACAAAGCTGTCAAAGCAAAAGTTATTCCTATTGACAAGACCTATCCAACGACATTAGTCTTACTGCTATTGGAGGGTGGTCCAGCCTCCAATAGCAGTAAGATGAACTGACGAGTATCGAAACTTATAAGTCAAATATCTCTGATCGGACAATTGTGACAACAAAGCTGTCATAGCAAAAGTTATTCCTATTGACAAGACCTATCCAACGATGTTAGTCTTAATGCTATTGGAGGGTGGTCCCAATCTGCCCATTGTCATTTGCCTAAGGATCCACGGGATATGGTCTGGCTATATTGAAAATGAAACCTAAATCTGAGGTCACAACAGTAAGGGCCAGCTGAAAACCAGCGCTGTGGCCTCACTGGCCACAGCACACGCTGAGCTGGTGCCTTTTTGACGCTCTGGACAGCAACCTTGTTTGTTTCTATTGTATTATTTTCTGTTTTTTCATATATATTTAGTATTCTTTTTCTTTTTTTGTTTCTGTTTTTATTGTTCAGTGTGTCAAATAAATGTTTCTTTCTTTCTTTCTTTCTTTCAAATCAGGTAAGGTAAATAATATTAATTCGCTAGGTTTTTTTTTACAATACCTATACCGAAACGTTTTACTGACAGTTTCAATAACTCTATCTGCCGATGACTGGTATACTTTCATACGATTTTGACAGGTTGCAACTTATAATGGGACAAAATAGTATGAAAGTAACTACCAGTCATTAGTAGACAGAGTTATTGAAACTGGCAGTTAGAGGTAAAATCATTTATTGATCGAAATAAATTCGTACAAAGGCGAACTCAATCCTTGTAGCATAATTAGTTATATATTATTAAACATTTGATTATCAAAGTTTAAATACATATAAGTACTTAAATTACTACTGTGCGGACCCAAAAAAAACCTAGGCTTCAAACACAAAATCTACAAAGTCATGGTCTCAAATATAATTTTGTAAACCATAAGTTGTTAGTCCATGCCACATTCGAGTACAAAACATAAATTCTTAGCTCACCCGAACCGCAATGTTATGAAAACGTTAAATCACAACGGCTTATTACGAGTAACTTGGCTGGGTATTCCAGTCGCTTTATTAAATGATGTTTAACTTGTATTTAGTGTGAAAAACGGCCTTTTATTAACTAGTTCCTGGTTTGAATTGTTTGCGCGGTGCTCTTGTTCATAAACTTGTCTTCCCATAAGGGCACAAATAAAAATATTAAGAGGTTTAGGTCTAGATTCACCATAGTCTGTTAGATTATGAACTCCCCTGAAATTTTATTTTAGATGACACTTACAATGTAATAGCGGTGTTAATGAGCTAACAGACTATGGTGAAACTAGGCTTCTTGTGTGTTTTATGATTCACGAACACAATAATATCAACAATACTAGAGCTTGGATCACAAAAACTGCAAACATTAGATTTTAGAGGTATTTATTTTTTTAAGGAAAACTTGAAAGAAAGAAAGAAGATGATGTATGTAGTTGAAAGTCAATTAAGTACAAGCTTTAACTTATTAACAATGGGATATAACAAAGTAGCTAAACACGTTACTAAACACAAAACAAAGTAACTACTTACAGTGTATTTAGTTAAATTAAAAAAATATATATATATATATATATTATATATACTTATGCCTGCGTGTTCATTATGCAGATGCCAGACACTCTAGTTGTTACTAGATATACTAAGGGAGTATAGGTACCTAACTGGTGCTGCGGCTGCTAGTCCGCTGAGGAAGGAATAGAAATAATTATAATTATTAAACCTACTCGTGTTATTACTTTATAATTGGGCATAAAAACATAAGCGGATTCCACATGCGTCAAAGATATTCACTTTGGAATGTTCCATGAAAAGAATACGATGTAAAAGGTGGAACTTTATCAGTGATCGAACCTCCTATAAATAAATAAATATATTTATATGGTTTGGTGTAGTTTTTTATTTAAAGAAAAAATAAATTAAAATACTAAACTCTAAAACTAATTAACAACTTAAACTAAAAGAGAACCTATAAATAAAATACTATTATAAAACTGCCAATATTAATGAATAATAAATATTTTCTAGTTCACCGCCGTCGTTTGGCAGGGTTCCCACGAGGCTGGCCGCATTGCCCCGCTGGATGGCGAGGCTTATCCTTTGTCCTAGGTATGTGCCAGCTCTTTGGTCGCCGGAGGCGTCGATCAGCCGTGTCGCAATTTCCGTGAATATGCGTTTTGCGTTATGGTTATACAGACTTATAAAATAATCATATTCTAGTGCCTCAAAACTTCAAACAGATCCTTCAACCGACTGTTAGTATGAGGAAAATTTTATACGTATTGCAATTGTGTAACGCGTACATCCTACAAAAATCAGTAAGTATAGTACCTAATTAAAATCTGCTAGACTAACCTATCTGTCTTGCAAAAAATTTATCGTGTAAAATTGGCCCTAACCCAACGATTTGTAAAGTAGTCAAACTAATAATTAATACCCATTTGAGACTCAAACACTTGTGAACTGTTTCGGTTCTACCTACCTGTGTATCAAAGTCAAATTTGCCAATACTATTCAATAGAATATAATATCATGTTTGAGTAGGAGTATTTGTATAAGTTAAAGACGTTATAGAATACCGTCTTACGTTCCTTTGAATGTTATGATTGCTTTTCTATTGATAAAGCTATACCTATCTCTATGAATGTATACTTACTAACTTAATATTAATAGAGCCAGCATATTATATTGAAAAGCCATTCCTCAGGTCTATAGGTAGGTACTCATAATAATAAAGCTGATCAATTTCATTCGTTTACCTAATTATATAAATACTGTTTATTATAAAACATAAGTAAATGAGAAGTCTTGGGTTCTTCTTGTATAATAGCGTAGTTTAATTAACTTTACACATTTTAGTATCGTTTTACATTTTAGTTTTAGTTGCAAACAATCGAACAATAGTATATAGCATAGAGAAGAAACAATATAGTTTTTTTTATGGACACAGATTACACTAGTTTCACAGATTAACAGTTTGCACTTATGGCGCGTTTACACGCGTGAACAAATACTAATATATTTATTTTTCTTTTTCTCAAATATGTCCGCATAGGTACACATACGGTTTTCACAGGTACGTACTAAGGCCTAGCATCAGGGTACCTATCGAGAACTTTGTTTTGACAATGATTTTGGGATTCAAAATACACTCACGGGCAATGAAAAAAATCCATTGAGAAAATCACCAAATTACTCCTAATCGGAAAAAACTAACTTAATGACACCTTCTGCAATAATTAAGTACTTTTACTGGCGCATCATAAAATCACAAAATAAAAACGTAAACATTTTGTTCCAATTTCTTATTAAATGTTTAAAAAATTGGGGCTATTTGGTGTCTGCGTTTTGTAAGTGGAACTGTTTCTTGGCCCGTGAGTGTATATCGAATTTGATACTAATTATTTCGTAAATATTATTTAATTTTTACTTCGCGATAGGACAAAGAGTTATTTGTATTGGCATTGCCTAACGTTACCTAAAAGGACAATGAGCATTTTACTATTACGATAATGATTACGCAGAACCTACACGCATAACCTCATACTGAGGCCCTTATTGGTACATTAGGATTATTGTAATAGTATCATTTTCTATTCTCAATTGACCCTTTGGAACTTTAGCAACCTAATAGCGGCCATTAAGAGGAACAAACGATGGGAAGTGGGCGATTTAATGAAGACACGACTGAATGAAATGTCCTCACGGAGTGGAACATCTGTAGGGTGACTATATATTTAAAGTAACAGATTTTTCCATTAAATTTCCGGAATAAAAGATACTTTATGAGTTAATCTAGGGTTGCACGGTGCCCAGAGGCTACTTACTGGCTACAACATTTTGTAAAAATTGTTACGTCGTGGATATACTTTCTCGATTATCCTTTATTTGTAACTGCACGTGTTTTTTAAATAATTTTAATGATAGCTCTTGCTAGCTTTTGCAGAGCATTAATACTGCAGATGCTCTATCTATGAACTTTTGGTTCGCAGGTGTATGTAGTACATAGGTACCTATGTTCGCACAACAAATCGTGTAATTAACCAAATCCAGTTTAAACGATTTAATCTAAAAGAATGTGTTAGATAAATGGGCTTCTATGTAAGTCTTTCGAATAAATATTCTCCAGCTCATTTATCTTTCACCTGCAAATCATACGATCAAACTGTTTCGCTAGAAGTGCATGATGGCCCACATGATTTATTGACTCTCTATATGTCATACTGTACAAATTGGTATAGTTTGTGATAACCCTTGTCCTCGTTTTCAATTTGTTTTTTTAGGTCATAGGTTAATCTAATGGTACCCATAGCCATACTTTATCAAAATCGGCTTAGCCGTTCAAATATTCTGTTAAAAGTCACATAACTTTTGAACGATGTTTAATTTCACGGTTTTTTTCTTTTGTTAGGATATTAAGACTTGCCCAGGTGAGGTACTGTCCTCGGGGTCATTTTTTGTTTGTCGATATCGGTTATAAATTCAATTCGTCTTAATGTATCCTTTTTGACAACACTCTGTATATCGATGAACAAAAAATTGCCGGTGGAAGTACCTTCACTGCGCAGGTTTTTGTGGTCGCTGTTGTTTTTACATTTGTTTCGCTACCGAAAAACGAATTACGAAAGGTTTTCCGCGTCATAATCCCGCATCTCATGGTGGCCCTACACAAAAAGTTTCCGTCCGTCTAACGACAGCCATTCCTTACGTCTCCGACCCGATGGCCGGTCATTACTCACGCATGAGGTCCACACCAACTCTGATACGTTCCTTTGTGCTGCGGCTGACTTATGAATTCCTGGTACTTTTGGATTCATGTGAGTCGATTCGATGGTTGGTTTTTTTACTACTTTTGTCGTAAAAAGACTGTTTGTTTCCTTTTTGTTATAGTTTAAACTATAAATATAACGTTTTTACACAGCAGGGGAAATAATAGATTTTGCCTAGTTAAATCCACATCATATTTTTTTATTCGGTTGAGTCACACATAAAGTCACAGAAGCATTATTAAATGTAACTTTACACTACACAAAGCTCTACTAAACTTTTAAAAGTTAATACTCGACTCCACCATCATGATTTCAATTCAAAGCCAAAGCTATAGCGAATTCATAAAAGTTACACTTTGAGTAGCAGCGTCAATAACTCTTTTCAAGAGATAGTGCGGTGTGCGGCGTATTTACGAAGCAAGACCTCTCATCACAGGGCACGGACATTTTGTTTCTTTACCTTTCTAACTTTTTAATTAATCCTTTACGCGGCAGACCGGTGGTCCTACAACACGACCGCAGGCTGTGCTGGGAGCAGAGACCTATTCAGGACACCGAGCCGCCATCTTGTTGCTACTGGACTACGCTTGCAGTAAGCCTACAATAGTAACCGTTTGATGGATAGATGCATCTGCCTCGTAACCTTAGAGTAACGTTAGAGTAGTTTGTAAAAATTGACGTTTATCAGAAAATTTTATTATTTATACGATGAATAAAAACATTTATTTATTTATTTATTTATTTATTTATGGGAAAATCACAGCAGTAAACCTTAAATAACACAATTCTTAATTACTAAATACAACATTTGATTTACTCCCTTAATGCTTTCCTCAAAGAATTAATTACAATAATTAGATAATTGGCAGCACTCATAGTTCATAATAAATAGTATAAAATAATCATATATTTACGATACATTGACTTTGACATTGACTTTTACTTTAACGTGTTCCATGTTAAATCCGTTTCATTCTGTTACATCTGTTACAACAGTTTTCCCGCTAACGAAAAAACTACTAAACCATATTTTTTTTAATTATATGTGGAAAGCTGAACATTTCCCTGGATTATTTCATAGAATTATAATTATCTCATAGATAATCTAGGGTATCAGCTTTCTTCATCCCATTTTTTAAATATTTTTTTTTTGCTTTATAACATTTACCTACTTAGGATAATAAGATAACTAGAATAGGAAGCCTAATACTTGGTGACCACGCACAGTGTAGACTTGGCTATTTGAGGCTAACTAAAGTCTTCACTGTTGCAACATCATGGGTAATTAAAGCAAAAAAAAATGATTTGTGTATATAGCCTTTAATAAAGCCTATTTTACACTCGTGTCAGGGAATCCGGTGAAATTTTATGCTTTTGAATATAATAATGATTTTATTATAACTATAATATTAGTAGGTGATATATATAGATATTTAAAATTAATTCTTCTTTTAAAATGTAAACTTGTGCAATACAAGACCAAAATTGCTTAGTAAACAAACATGTTTGTCCAGTAAAAGTTTGCATAGTTTAAGTGGTTTCCCTGTTTGTATAATGTAACCACTGTGGCTCTCATTAAAAAGGGAGAGGGGGCTACAAAGGACTTCACATTTTACGCTCTTTAATACGGAGAAAATTCAACACAGAAACTTTAAATACGATGTTTTTCATGGCGGCGGTAATATTATTTGAATAAGGAATTCTGAATCTCAGGTGTTACTTTGAACAGCAAAAAAACAAGAAAAAAACAGTCACTGTATAAAAAACATGTATACCTATGTAGCACTTTATTCATAATCAATGATTATTGTTTGTGTTCCCTGTTTTCATTTATGTAACTCCAAAGTAGGTACGGTACATACCTCCGTAATCATTAAAACATATATATAGGTATTTTACTGGGTAAGTATCTGAGATATCCTTAAGTAAGAGACAATTTTTACATAATTTTCCGCTTTATTCCTTAACAATACTAATTAAAAAGGATGCAATGGACGCAAAAAGTCTTTCTCCAGAGCTTAAACAACCGAGATAAATTGCTAAGTTTGTGCTCAAATGAGACACAACAATTTCTCAGTCAACTGCTTTGCTGAAAGTAAAGGATTCTCTTTAAAAATGTTTAAAGTGGTCTATAATGCTATATGTATTTTGCTGTATGTTGGTGTTGCAAAAGTGGTATATTACTACGCGGTAAGGAGGTGACTCTGGGAGTCATCCATAGCCATAGCCATAGCCATAGCCATATTAAAAATTATAACTGGGTCACTGCTATGGTACGGTCACCGTGTTTTTATATGGACAAATTGTCTGAAATAAATAAATTATTATTATTATTATTACTGCTATATGTTACTGTTGATTTCCCTGTGCAACCATCTAAAACATAGACTTATTAAACCTATTATTTGTACTTAAATCTCTATATCCTATCCTAACCTAATATTATAAATGCGAAAGTAACTGTGTCTGTCTGTTACTCTTTCACGTCAAAACTACTGAACGGATTTAAATGAAATTTGGTATACATATGGTCTAGACCCTCGGAAAAAACATAGGCTACTTTTTATTCCGGAATTCCCACGGGAAAACTTTTTAAGGTGAAGCGAAGCTCGCGGGAACAGCTATATAGTAATATAATATATTATTAATATACAACTTTGCAAAACTCATGCGAAAGGGTAAATTTCATGCCAAAACTTGTTTTAATAAAATACCTGTTACAATACACATGTTAAATCCTAGGGCCCCGAATCAGCCATGCAGACAATAGCAAGTAGAGTTATCACCTCCGACCGGATGTGGCGGACCGGAAGTGGCCACGCAACATACGCCTCTTACACCGGAAACAGGTTAAATATTATGCTTGTGTGAGCGCCGCTACAATTTACTTTGTAGCTTTTGTAGTTTTCATACTTGACGGAAATGAGTTTGATGCTTTTTTAAGTGTTCTGTTTATCCGTTATACAGATTTTAGGTATTTTTTACTTATTTATGTTTACAGTAGTATGTGTTGTTTATATGTATGTTATACACAAGCTTTTTAATGATTTAAGTTTAGTAATTGTGAAATATTCCGTTAATTTAAGTGGACGGCAAAGCGTAAAAATCACATAGCCATAAATAATACCTACTAAGTTATGCAGTAAGTATTTATAATTTATATTACCATTCAGTTGATTAGATAGATAAATAGATATAATATTCTATATTAGTACACAAGAATAGATTAGGTATATTTTAAGAACTTTAATTGTATCTACCTTTACAATTAAGTATTCATCCACTATCTAGCAACTTGAAAATTAAATTTCGAACCGGAAGTGCTATACAGTCATAACCGTCACACAGGGGAAGTCGGCCATTTCGGCTTCAACCAGTAAATAGTATTAAAATTTGCATGAGTTTAGATTCGAGCCCGGCTTGTTTAATAATGCTTACAAGGAGCGGTGAGCGAAGCAAAGCCTTCTAATATGAACTGAGGTAGACGTGGCTTACTAACTAAGCAGAAATCAGTCAATAAACGATTCCGTTTCATCATGAAACATACACTAATAATACGGGATGACAATATCCAATTTAAGTAAGTGCGAAAGAAACGGCAGGAATGGAAAGATGCGAATTTCGCCTATGTTCAAGCGCTTCAACTTTTCACGAGTTTGTCGCGTCTACATCAGTTTATATAATAAGTCTTTGGGAGCGAAAGGACCAAATAAAGGTGGAGGGACCAAATGGCCACTACAGAAAAGCCTTTATGTGAAAACGAGATACATTCGTTTGTGTACCTTTCCCTTTCAAGCTCGATTTAAGAGGCGTATTTGTCTTTTTCAGCAGATTTTTTTATATTCAAGACGAAGCGGGCAATTGATGTAATTTGGTTGGTTACTAAATTGCCAAGCAGTGTACGTGTTTGAATGGAATTTCCAATAGAAGGGTGAGTACTGGCTAGTTTACATTTCTCACTAACGAACCAAGTACTAAATATACATATAATATGCTTATAGACTTAAGCTTAATCAGAATGCTCGATAGGTTTTCTATCTATCATAAACGACATTTATAACGCCCTTAGATAACGAAGAAATATAAAAATGGCGGTCGGGATAAGATCGCGTCTTATCTTGCCTTATTCAATGTCAACCGTCTTCCATACACACACACACACACGCACTCACGCCTTGTACTAATGTACTCCCTTGCGGGGTAGGCGAGGTGCATTGCTGCACCCACTTTTCGCCAGAGTATTATGTTAGTCCCAATGTAATAGGGGGCGGGCCTATTGCCATTTTACGGGCACATCCAAGACCCGAGAACAAATATCTATGTTAAAAAATATCTGCCCCAGCCGGGAATCGAACCCGGGACCATCGGCTCAGTAGTCAGGGTCACTACTAACCACTACGCCATTCGGTCTTCCATACCTCTATACAATGAAAAATAAGACTGAACGAACAATAGATGTTAATAAGCTACATAATATAAGATGTAACGAAACGATAACACGATATAAGATGTTAATAAGCTACATGGCCCCAAACAGACAAATAACATTAAACCGTAACTTACGTAGATTCGACAAATTTTTCGGTTCTGGTTTAAAAAGAAAACAAACAAATCACCGTATACCGTAAAACATTTTGAGCCTTCCCATTCCCCTGCTATTCCCGTCATTGCCTCGACAGAAGGATCACGGCACAGGTATTCTCTGTTGAGGAAAATCCTTGCATTCTGATTTGTCCAATGATAGATCAAGAGTTCACGATAAAGGATACTATAATATTGTTCTCTTTTTGTATGGAAATTAAGAGTGGAATGGTAGTTACGAAGAATATATATTTTGTAGGTACTTCCATTCTGTTGGTATTGTTGGTTAATGATAAAAATAAATTTAATAAAGTAGGTATTTAGTCCTTTCCCGTAACGTTCCAATTGTACAGTTGAATTATGAAAGATAAATAGCTGGATGTTTGTTCCAATACAATAAAGCTGAGTCAGGATCGAGCCATATACAAGACAAGATCAAATGTTTTAATCTTTTATTCAATCACATGATGTGATTCACATCTGAACTCAGTACAAAAAGTCACACGAAAAAAAATACATAAACATATTTTATTCATCCAGCATTCAACTTCAAAACACTCTGACACAATTCGAATCACAATACACATGCACCACTCACACGTAGGTATATGTTTTACATGTACATTGTACATTTTCAACAAATAGGACACTGAAGTCCTGGTCCCCATTGATAGGCTACGGACGGGCCGCAGTAAATCCGGGCCGATACAAAACACCGCTGTAGTTTGTTGCACTCCTGGTACATCAGCAATTTTACTGACCCGGATTCGTGTAGTTTTTTTTTCTTTTACACACAATTGTGTGTATTGACTGTAGGAAATAGGGGTAGTAAGAGGCGACTCACAAGCGAGCCACCCGCTTTTCGCTAAACATTTGTACTCAAACGGATACCGGTATCGTTCTTGTCTATATTTGGTTTTAACTGTGCAATAAATATTTTACGATTATTGCATATTATTTAGGTTGTCTGGAAGAAATACATTAACCTAGTGAAGTGATAAGACTGAATTTTGTACGTGTGCGTTATCCTAGAAGTTTTGTTGAGTTGTGTACAACTAAATTTAATAATATATAATATCCATCTATCTATTATATACAAAAAATACATACTTTTTACTCGTATATCGTAACAGCATTAAGCGTTTCAAATAAACATGAATATTTTTGCTCAAATTAATAATTGAAAGTATTCATAAAACATCACACACACACACAGCTCAAAAACAGTAAGCGAGAAATTATTATCCCCCGGGAAATTCCAGGGGTCACACAACAAATCGTTTCGGCTATTGCAATATAAATAAAAATAGACCAATAAATACCTGGGACCTTTAATAAATTCTATTTATTGCTACAATCGACTTGTAAGGGTCGACCTTACCGGGTACCCTTCAATTGGTTTTAGATGTTTTTATTTTTGCATCGGAATGGGACTGTGAATTTATTAAAATAAACCAATGTGTTTTATTTTCATACGTCATTTACAGTATGTATTTGTTTACAAATCTTTGTAATTCTACAGCTAATAAATTAAATTGAAATTGCCAAAACACCTGGTGAAACTTGGTTACGTATATACACAACTTAAACTAATATACAGTGTAGGAAGTTGGTGTTTATGTTAGTTACAAAGGACACCCGTATTTGCCGTAAAGTTTACACGAACTAGCAAAACGGACTTAGTTACCTATGTGTCTACCCAGCCCCTATTGCCATGGAGGACCTAAGACAAGCAGTGAACCCATGCAAACAGAGGAACATTTTTGAAACAGCAGAATATAAAATATCTTTATTTTTGGAAAGCATCCATCAAAAATTACGTCAGTAATAAAGAGAACTATCATGGTAGGAATTACAATCGCAAGCAATGAAAGAGTTCTACTACCATTGTCGTTGCATATTGCACTGGAACTTTATCATTGCTCGTGAATGAATTGTCTTATAATTTATAATAGTTAGGTACATGGTTATTTCAAAATTCAAATTCAAATTCAAATGGTTTAATCGACGTAAAATTTTACAATTATTTGTCGATAGTCATCTACCACCATTTCACAAAGGCCCCGTCATTGAGAAGGAAAGAAATGGCGAAAGAAACTCCTCGAGCATCTTTTCAACTTTTTCCTTATAATCTATTACAATTTTTACTTATATCTAGTACCTACAATTTTACTTAAGTATCTATATCCATTTCCTTTTTTCAATAGCCTTAGCTGAGGTGGACAAGACCACGCGTTTTTGTCGTTTAAATAATCATTTATACTATAGTAAGCTTTACTACATAATGTAGCTTTAACATAATTCTTAAATTTTTGCTCAGTAAGGTTTATTGCTTCATTTGATAATTTATTATAAAAGCGTATACAGTTCCCCATGAATGATGTGTTTGTTTTCGAAAGTCTGAGTGTGGGGAAAAGCAACTTATTTTTGTTTCTGGTCTCAATACCGGGAGTGGCTCCTACTTTACTAAATGAATTTAAGTTTTTACGAACATACATAATATTTTCATAGATATAATTATTGGCATGGAACAGTTAGTATACCTATTTCCTTAAACGTATCTCTTAATGAAATTCTAGACCCTAATACATATATGGCTCGAATTGCTCGTTTTTGCAGAACAAAGATTTGATTAATGTCAGCCGCTCGTCCCCACAATAGAATTCCGTAAGACATAACACTATGAAAATAACTAAAATACACAAGCCTGGCTGTATCTACATCTGTTAACTGTCTAATGCATTGGTACTCAACCTTTTTTATATTAGGGCCACAAACACGTTTAAGTCATGGTGTCGCGGGCCGCAAGCAAAATATTTTTTTTACTATTATAAAGCTATGTAAACTATCAAAAAACACATGCATATACCTACTACTCTGTGTTAAAAGTATCGGGATTAGATCAATAAAACAAAAATTGCTAAGATTTTGAATTAATAGAAAGATTTTGCTATGACTTTTTATAATTTTCAGTTATTTATTTATTTACATTTACATACATTAAAAAAAATACCGATTAATAATGGCTTTTTAACGCATTTATCCTAAAATAATTATAATGGAACGATAAAATACGGCCTTAAACAATTAATAGTTATAATCCACTACCGTTTTCAGGACTTTATAGGTAGTTGTACTGTACGCCATCATAATTTATTAAACGCTATTTCCAGAGTTGTGTTTAGTACCTACTCGCGGCGAATTTTCCTTTTTGTCTTCTATCGATTGTTAGTTAAAGTCATGTTGACTGTTTTTTTGACTGTCGTGGTTTTGTGCACTCGGAATTCTTGCTAGAAAGTCAAACGGTGGGAAAATAATATTATTTGCGGGTTATGTAGAATTTAATACAGCAAATTCGCAAAGATGTGTGGGAAAAAAATCTAGAAAAGATTTTGCACCACGATATCGTGCCTTTCGCACAATAATCATCATTGTAAATGAATTTTTGAGCAAACACTTAACAAATACCATCGGGCATCCAATCCACCATATTCACCAGATATGGCTGCAGCTCACGGCTCTAGCTTCTTTTTTCCTAAACTCAAATTAACACTTCGAGGCACTGTTTTCAATCGATAGAAGACAATAAGGAAATATCGCCGCGAGTACTAAACACAACTCTGAAAACAGCGTTTAAAAAATGTTGTGATGATTGGATAATTCGTTGGCGCAGGTATGTGTATCGTTTCTGAAAGAGAAAAATTTGAAGGTGATAAAATAAATTTGGATAAATAACAATAATTTTTTGTTTTGTGGATATAATCCCGATACTTTTTACACATACTTAATGTATATTCTCTATTATCTCTCATGGCACGCGGGCCACTGATAAAGGCCCGGCGGGCCACATGCGGCCCGCGGGCCGCAGTTTGAGTATAGCTGGTCTAATGGTTCTAACCGCATAAGCTGCAGAACTCAATCTACCGGCTATCCTCTCAATATGGGGTCCCCATTGCAACTTTGAGTCAATTGTAATACCCAGGAATACCGTTTCATTTACTAACTCTAGCTTATCGTTATTCAATGTCAAATATGTCTCTACTTGTCTTACATTAGGCAAAGTGAATTTAATACATTTCGTTTTCTTAGAGTTAAGAGCTAAATTATTTACAGTGAACCAATTAGCAACTATGGAAAGAGTACTGTTTGCATTGTCAAAATTGACTTCTTGTCGCTTCAACTTAAATATAAGTGAAGTATCATCAGCAAACAGTACTATCTCACATAATTTATCTATCAAAAACGGTAAATCGTTAACATATACAAGAAACAAGAATGGTCCTAAAATCGAGCCTTGGGGAACACCCATAATGACAGGACAGCCAGCCGAACGCACTCCATTTATGTCAACTATTTGAGTTCTGTTGGTCAAGTATGATTCCAATAATGTAAGAGCTTTGCCAGTTAGCCCATAATATTTAAGTTTCATAAGTAGAGTGGCATGATCCACACAATCAAATGCTTTCGATAGATCGCAAAATACACCCACAGCATCAAATAATGTAGCTCTAAGTATACATTTAAATACACTTTCCATATTGATCAATTTTGTACTTATTATAATAATTAAACATATAAGGTATAATAATTATACTAATGATTAAGTCCCATAAACAATACGTTTCGTCCTATATTTCCAATATACTCGTCCATATACAAATAAACGACCTTCATTATATCATGAGATTAGTGAACAATACACACTGTAGCAAACGAATATTATATCGAAATGGTAGAACGGAGTCCAAATAAGTCCCTCAGTGCACATAAAGTTAATAGCGATAGTATATCTTTGAGAATACATGCGGCAAATATCTGCGGAATCAGGCTATAAATACAGATTTTCAGACGTAAGCAATAACAATGGTAATTGTACTATCAGCATCCCAGATTTTGACACGTAAAACCTCTATATTTCATTCTATAAACTTACCCCCTTATTCGTAAAAAAGTTACTGGACGCTTTAGCTATTGAACTGTTTTGTCCCTCTCTGCCAAAGAACAAATTGTTCTATGTAAGAGAGTGAAACTTTGGTGCTTGTCTAAAAATTATTAAACTGTGTATCCTAACTAATATTATAAATGCGAAAGTAACTGTGTCTGTCTGTCTGTCTGTTACTCTTTCACGCCAAAACTACTGAACGGATTTGATTGAAATTTGGTATACATACGTTCTAGATCCTGGGAAAGAACATAGGCTACTTTTTATCCCGGAATTCCCACGGGAAAACTTTTTAAGGCGAAGCGAAGCTCGCGGGGACAGCTAGTATCTAATATGTCTACGAGTTTTAGTGGTTGTAATTTTCTGAAATACCTACCAAAATACCAGGTTACTAAAATGGAGCCACTGTGTACTACTATAGGTACACAGTGACTAGTAACCCGTAGTACAGAGTTGCTCTAACAGTACACAGTGGCTACGGATGGAATAGAGCCGCAGTGTATAATATAATATGTATGTATGTAAAATAGTATGTATGTAAGTTTTAGCTGTTGTAATTTTCTGTAACACCAAAATACCAGAGTCGCGAGCACAAGTTTCGATCCTCCGTTAACGTTGCGTATCGTCAACTGTCACTGTCAAAATGTAAGGCAAAGTTAGTTCCAAAAGTGACATTTGTTTTTTCCATATGTTAAGTGGAATTTCACCAAACGCTAAACGTATTTAGTAGCCTGTCATACTTCTGTCAGTTAGTACAAAATGTATTTAAAATTTGATTTAAATACGTTTAGCGTTTGGTAAAAGTGACCCTTCGTGTAGATTCGAAAATAGTGTCGAATGCGGTGCTCGCTACACAGGTTACTTAAAAGTATTTTAGTCATGGCAACACATTTCACGCTTTTCCTAATAGTTCTCTTTAATAATTAAAACCGCGTGCGCTCTAGCCGGAAATTACATGCAAGAAAACAATAAATGAATACAAGCTGCAACTTTGAGAAGGAAATTAAAATTTATTAAAAATTACTCTGGCGGTTACCCGCTACGCTGCCTTCGTAGCAAAGTAGATTTCAGTTTCAGTGTAGCTAGGTATTTTTAATGATAAACTCCTAAATATTATATTTTTTATTATTTACTACTGAATATTTTTCATTTTTCATACTACACTCACGGGCAAAGAAACAGTTCCACTTACAAAATGCAGACACCAACTGGCATCAATTTTTAAAACATTAAATAAGAAGTACCTATTAACAAAATCTTTTACGTTTTTAGTTTGTAATATTCTGATGCGCCGATAAATGTAGGTACTTAAATATTGCAGAAGTCGTCATTAAGTTAGTTTTATCCATGGTGATTTTCTGAATGTAACTTTTTTATGGCCCGTGAATGTCTATCCATAATAATTATTTCAATTGTGACTACACTAGGACCAGTAAATAGTACTGGAAACGATGGCGTTGACTGAAAAACGTCGAAAAAAGGACTTTTGCCCTTAAATTAATACATTTTTGCCCTTAAATTTGAAGTCATGACGTATTTTTGAAAAAATAAATAAACATTTTGAAACTTAGGCACGAGAGGAGTCTGGCTTTATTTATCTTTGTCGAGTACGGCTGAGCCCGGGGCGCGGGTCGTTCCGCTCTCGACACCCATTTGTTATCACCCGTTAGTTGTGAAATAAACAATTCTAGGACACGCTAGGAGGCGTTCAATTGTGACCAATGTTTTTGTTATGATATGGGTGTGAAATTTTAAGAGCGTGAGCCAAAAAACTGGCAGTTGGGTTATCTTGCATACAGCTATTAACGTTGAGTCGCTACTTAAGCTTTTTAATTCTGAACTGAAATTTGAATTCAGTTTTAATCTTAGGTTTTTTTTATTGATTTTCCATTTGCTATTTGGTAAAGGGAATTACTATTACTAATTACTAATTAGTACCTACCAGTTTTGTGAAAAACGCTTTTAACAGAAGTTATGTATTTTTCCATTGGCTGCTCTATTTACAGCTAACGAAGTATATGAAGTATTTTTTGTTGCTTTTCTAAATTGCTACCTATATAAATTTTTATTTTACTTTTCAATTAGAAGTCATTGTAAGATCAACTAGGAACAGTCCCCGCAGTGATGACGCGACGTCGACAAACTCCTAAATAAATAAGGGCGTTTGTCGTTTGTCACAAAGACAAACACCATACGACTTTGTGCTCCAGTCTGCTGGCTGTTCTAGAAGCTTCTGGCTTATAGATAAACATTATTTGTTCGCGTTTACCTTAGCGGGGAGACTGGGCGGATTATATTTTATGTTTAGAGATGATACGGTTCATCTCAACGTATGATTTCAGCAACTGATTTGAATGATTGGTTGTTAACGATTTCAGTTCAGAAAATATATTCGACTTTGATTTTTAGAATATTATTGAGATCATTTTGTGAAAAGGTGAGGTATCTTACCTTGGTTCGTCTGACCTGCAGTACTTTTTTTTTACATTGATGATTTTATAATATGCCATGTATTTTAATAATACAGTCTACAATAATTATTGAACAAAAAATGAAAACAAATAAAGTTGTCATAATTTCACCATACAGTAAAATAAACGATTTAGCAAATAATCCGTCACCAAATTGGTGGCAGGCTGAGAGCTGGCCACACTGGCCCGCATCCGGCGTGCGGTGACGGCATAAATCAGTGTTGCCAACATTGACGGCCACAGCACGCAACATGTGTCACCCCCGATATGTTATGTCCGCACCCTGTAGATACGCTCGGATTTTCCCACTGCGAAGTCCGTAGTCTTGTGGACTGAGCTGGATTGTTTAGAATGACCTACATTGTATTGCTAATGCTGGGGCCACACTTATGGTAGGTATATGCTGGCAATGGAATTAGGTATTATACATCTGTCATAACGCGGCCAAAGTAGAGGTAGGTAAAAGGACAGAACTGGAATCCGTACTTTCTTACAGATGTAAAATATCATCTGGCATATCAAATACAAAAACTATAATTTCCAAAACTAAATATCAGCTTAACCGTGTAAATAACAACATACTTACACCATTATGTAGTTGTAAATTTGTGAATGAATTCGGCATTTTGCTCTGCAATGTGGTTTATTATTTTAGTGTGGTTTTCATGCTAGAGCCATTTCAATTAATATTTATTCCGAAAATAATCATTTTTGGATAATTTAGGTTGGTCAGTGCCATTTTTTATTTATTGGGATAAGCGAGTGTCTGAAAAACCAGCCCTGCTCTATTGATAAATATGCGTTTTACGCTGAGTTGCAAAATAGAACTTTAAGCTTACGTCAACCTTTTAATGTATTGTGCCTTGCATTGACAGTATATGGGCAGAAAGAGACCGACATTACTATCAACATTACCTGAATGTTCCTTTCTGCAACTCGGCATTAGAGCCAGATAGACGCACAGTCAAAAGTAAATCACCCGTCTTTTTCACCGCTGAAAAAGACAGTGTTTTCCCGCACATTATTTAGAGCAAGACATCAGAATCAGAAGTAAATAAAACGTCGTAGGAAGGTGCTAAAAAGTAATTTTACGTGGAAATCCGAGCTGGGAGCCGGCATCGGTATAATAAGCTGCTTACGTCTTGCTTTTTTTCTCATTTTCTCCTCTAACTTAATTCAAGTTATTTGCGAGGTCAACACGTCTGCTGCCGGCGACGCGATAAGTAAGAACCGGCAACTATGTTGTGCTGTGGAGTCTCACCGATGTTTCTTTAAAATGGATGAAGTGAAAGAGGCTTAATAGGTTTTTTTAATATTTGTATCGGTCTCTGTACTTGTGTATACTTCATGTGAAAGTATAAATTCAGAAACTAATTAATTTATTACTTATACCTATTAAGTACATTCAAAAGCGGTTTCTATGATCGATTGTGTTTTTTTTAATATCAAACAAATTTTAAAAATCCGGAGCGGAAAGCGTGGAAGTTATAAGTTTACGTCCATTTTTATCGTGTGTTTTCGCGGTAATTTTATTTCCTTCATGCACTTGAGCTAGATGCTAAAGTTTTTAAATAATTGCAACATTTGCTAGTTCTAGTAGGTAAGAACTTAGTTCTCTGTAAGAAGAGGTCTAAATTGGGTCAATTTGGCCTATAAATCTTAAAAGCCACTTCAATAACTCACCCAACTTAAATCCTACTTTTGAATCCAGTTCATCTGTAAATAAATCTTAGGGAGTCGTGACTTGTGAGTAGTAGTACCTTCCAGTACATGCATGTGGTGTAAGTACTAGTACACTTCAAACTAAGAAAGATGAATAAAAATGCGAAAATCACCAAAAAACTGTATACAGTTTTTGGACTGATTTTTTATATATTTTTCTTTTATATTATTAAGTTACTGAATCCACATAATAATAACTAGTCTGAGACTAAAAGTCCCCCTCTTCACCAAGCACTTATCCAATCGAATTATCGTCTATCGCACTAAAAGTCATTGCTAATACTATCAAAGCTCTTTACGGGTGTCTAGAAGTACATTGTAGCACCACACAGGATGTGTAAAGGAACATCTTAAGTTCCAGACAAGTGTAAAACGATTTTACGATGTCGGTTGTTACTCCTGCACGTTGCTTGCGCTGCTGTTGTCGACAAGTTTCTGTTCAGAAATATATAAAAACCTTTAACAAACCTTTAAGCCTTTTTGACGGCTGAATGGTGTAGTGGTTAGTGAGCCTGACTGCTATGCCGATGGTCCCGGGTTCGATTCCCGGCTGGGGCTGATATTTGTTTAAAGACAGATATTTGTACTCGGGTCTTGGGTGTTGATATTTATATTTAGTATGAATCTAGGTATGTATATGTTACTGTAAATGCCCGAATTACAGTAAATCCTCAGATTTTATGGTAAAACCTAAGATTTACCAACTCATAATGGTAAAAACCCGAACGATTTTGCGATTCGCACTTTTACCACTATTCAATTTGGTAAGTCTTAGGATTTACATTAACGACATAGTAAATGTTGATATACTGATTTTGTTATGTTTGAGAGAAGATATTTTACTAGTTTAACTTTTTTACTATTTAGGAAACAATTTAAAGGTTTTAATAAATTCCAAATGAAAAACTTTAAATTTTTGACTGAAATAAATGAATAAGAATTAAGGTGACTTGCACCGAATAGTTATGAAAATTAAATCTGTTCCTCATAGATTCAAATCATAGATTTAATTTTGATCAACTTTTTGGTGCAAACTAGGGTGATTTTAATCATTGTTTTAACCCCAAAACAAACTTTTACTACCTCTCAGTGGTAAAACCTATGATGTACTAAATTCTAATGGTAAAAGCCCGAAAAAAAATAACCCATTTTCATAAATCCTTACATTTACCAACTCATGTCGGTAAATCCTAAGACTTACTCGTAAATCTCAGGATTTACCGTAGTTCGAGCTTTTACAGTAACATATATATTTGTGTATCTTATATTATATTTTAGTATATATCTAGCTTGGAGTCGGATGGACGTGTATGAGATTTCCCCACATATTTATTATTATTACCTATTTATTTTTAACAAACAAAAGTAAAGCTACATAGAAGGAAAACTTTTTTAAAGTAGTTCATAAGATGCGTGTAACAATTTAACAAAAACTAGACATCTGACATTTCGCTTTAAACTTCCGGAAAAAATACAGAAAAGTGCCGAGTTGATCCACCAACTGCATTTATGTGTGGGCTGCAATAACTCCACTGCGGGAGTGAATTAATGGTTCTTTATTCCAGTGAACATAAGTTCCTTCAGGTGAGCCTGCGCCGCTTCTTTACAACGACACAAATTCAAGGAACGAACGAACTTTATGAATCTTTAGTGTTCCGTTGCCTGGCCACGCGGTTATTTTTTATTTATTTATTTATTTTATTTTATTCATTTAATAGTTTACATTATTGTTCTACTAAATAATGTGACTTAAACCTAGTAAAAGTTTATCTGCACATCAGATTACATTGGTGTTACTTATAAATTACGTTATGCCTAATAATACCCTACTATGTTATTAAAAAACATAGTAGGGTATTATTAGAAAACATTCTTGAGTTGATAATGTAATAAAATTTCAACATGAACAAACAAATAAAATTATGCTTCACAACAATTTCACCGCTTCTTGTAAAAAACAGTTAGATAACTTATTTTAACACAAATACTAGACATGAGATTAACCAATGATATTTTAAGTGCAAATTTCTCCATAGTCGGTTAGAGCATTACCAGGAAGTAGTGGTTGTCTTGTAACGTTATTTATTTCTTCTAAATAAATAACTTACATATTAGTAAATAACTTCATAATTTAATTGTAAATTCCCTTTTTAAAAGTATCGACTTTATCGATAACTTTATTATCAACGTCGATAATTCTTCAAATTATCGACGTGTTCCCATCCCTAGACAGCGAAGCGGTCTTTTGTTCGTGTCCCCACTATCGCGGCAGCCCCACTCGGTGACCACTGGCTCTCGATCATTCGTCCACGGGCTACGGCATCGACTGCGCGTGACCCTACCTCACGGCAGTCCTCTAGGTGCCTAGCCCGCTCTAAAGTGTCGAATGACCTAGACCTTACCAGTGGTACCTTGTGCGTGTCTTCTCCAATATCGGGTAAGTGCGATCAGACTTGCTTAGCTCATTTTAGGGCCCTATTTGTGTTTTAAACGTGTACTACTGTATTTTAAAAGTGTTAATTTAAATTTGTTTAACGTAGCTTCCTTTCTTGTTTTATTCGCTTGCTTACGCGTTAGCTAGCTTAACTAACTGCGCACTTATAGCAGCCAAGATGGCGGACATGCAATTACGCATTATCATTTAGACTATTTTAGACATTCCATCATCATCAGCTTTTATATTTCTTTTATTTTAATTACGCTAGCTTGCCTAAATGCATTAACGTAGTTTTATTCCAAATTATGCTGCAGCTAGTGTACCGCTTTCGGCCCTTCCTAATTGTTTCTATTTTTTATTTAATTAATATTAGGTATTCCGTTCTGGTTTCCACTGCCGCCTCAATCAAGCTAGATTAGGTACTCTGCTTGCATTTTCCTTTTAAAATATTGATTTGATTGATCTCTTTAAAATTTATTGTTTTGTATAAGTATAACACAGTACAATAGTTGGACTTCCACGCCGGTCGCATTATCGGGATTCCACGCCGATACTCTTCGACTCAGGGGAGTCCCTATCCGTACCAACTGAAAACTGACTGATCGTGTAGTGTAGGCCTAACCCACACTTGACCTCTTAAATAAATTTGTGTCGAGCTAAACCCTGGCTTTCTCATTTCTATCTCCCCTCTTAGTTAGCCATTTTTTTATAAGCGCGACACTGGCGCCCTCCACGTGGTTCTAACGGTCAGTCATTTCTTGGTTGGTAACGTAGCTTGTTTTGTGTGCGTGCAACTTGTAAAGACTTCTTTTTGCCAATTTATTTTATTACTGCTACACGTCGTAACTGTGGTACTGTGTTTCTAATCTAGTTCCGTGATAAATTTAAAACTATCGATATCGATAATATTTTCTGTTTAAAATAACTATTTGATTGTTTCCTTAAATTTTATTGTTACTTAACACAGTACAATAGTTGCATTTTGTTTTCAGCTGCATCTTTTATGCTTTGCTTATTTAATTTACTGTGTACTTGAGTAAAACTGTCTACTTTAATTGATTTTGTAACAGAACGGAATCAATGAGTTAAGTAAACCTGATCACACAGTAGTTTTAAAAATGACGCTATACGCTATAGTTTTAGATTTTCGGATATAATCATTTTTTTTACTAATTTAAACCTATTGACATCTACCGTAGTTATATCCCTTTTTTTAATGTATTGACTGGACTTTTAACTATTAAAATCGTTTACTTTTTTTTACAATTCTACCCTCAGTTTAGAATATTTTCTTTTTAAATAATGATTCTACTTGAGTAAGTAAATTATTATATTTGCTGCCTCTTTGAGTGTAAGGTGGCCTTATTATTCTCTAAATGTTTGATAAGGCTTATTATGATTGAAAGTATGAAAGATTTTTGCAAGAGAAGTATGAATGTGTATGTAGTTTCTTTTAGTTATGAAGAAGTATTAGTTAAGCTGCGGATTTTGACTTTTAGGAGGTCAAAATCCTTGGGCAGAAAGGGGGGTAATGTAACGTTATTTATTTCTTCTAAATAAATAACTTACATATTAGTAAATAACTTCATAATTTAATTGTAAATTCCCTTTTTAAAAGTATCGACTTTATCGATAACTTTATTATCAACGTCGATAATTCTTCAAATTATCGACGTGTTCCCATCCCTAGACAGCGAAGCGGTCTTTTGTTCGTGTCCCCACTATCGCGGCAGCCCCACTCGGTGACCACTGGCTCTCGATCATTCGTCCACGGGCTACGGCATCGACTGCGCGTGACCCTACCTCACGGCAGTCCTCTAGGTGCCTAGCCCGCTCTAAAGTGTCGAATGACCTAGACCTTACCAGTGGTACCTTGTGCGTGTCTTCCCCAATATCGGGTAAGTGCGATCAGACTTGCTTAGCTCATTTTAGGGCCCTATTTGTGTTTTAAACGTGTACTACTGTATTTTAAAAGTGTTAATTTAAATTTGTTTAACGTAGCTTCCTTTCTTGTTTTATTCGCTTGCTTACGCGTTAGCTAGCTTAACTAACTGCGCACTTATAGCAGCCAAGATGGCGGACATGCAATTACGCATTATCATTTAGACTATTTTAGACATTCCATCATCATCAGCTTTTATATTTCTTTTATTTTAATTACGCTAGCTTGCCTAAATGCATTAACGTAGTTTTATTCCAAATTATGCTGCAGCTAGTGTACCGCTTTCGGCCCTTCCTAATTGTTTCTATTTTTTATTTAATTAATATTAGGTATTCCGTTCTGGTTTCCACTGCCGCCTCAATCAAGCTAGATTAGGTACTCTGCTGTAGATCTTGATGACGGTATGTGGAACCTAGACGATAACGGTGTACTGATGCGTTGGATTTCCATCTTTTCCAGGGTCCAAGGTCCACGCTACTACTCCAAGGTCCACGCTTACGTCCACGGTACGGTTTACCGACTACACGGGTCTGCTACGTGGCTTCTACGGCTCGCCCTCTCCGTGCTGGTTCGGCAACCCCCTACCTCCGTGTTGCTATCCACGCCGCGCAGCCGAGCTACACGCCACGCGCACGCAACGGCCACGTGACCTGCCTGCCTACCTACCTGGCCACTGGAGAAGAGGACTTCCACGCCGGTCGCGTTATCGGGATTCCACGCCGATACTCTTCGACTCAGGGGAGTCCCTATCCGTACCAACTGAAAACTGACTGATCGTGTAGTGTAGGCCTAACCCACACTTGACCTTTTAAATAAATTTGTGTCGAGCTAAACCCTGGCTTTCTCATTTCTATCTCCCCTCTTAGTTAGCCATTTTTTTATAAGCGCGACAGTCTTTTGATACATATGTCATGAATTTTATATGGAGATGACATTTTATTTATAAATCAGTCCCTGTCGGTCAGATAACTGACTATGGAGAAATTGGCACAAGAGAATAACATAATCACTGACACCGTGAAACTGACAATCCCCGACTTGTATTCAAACTAGATCCGAAGACAAAACACTATTTTAACTGTGACCTAGCCCATTAAAAAAACCGCTTTGTAAAGTTTTCCCGTTTATAATATGACTAAGATAAAAAACTCATTTAGATGTGGCGATTATGCATGTGGTTAACGTTATGATTAATGCAGTAAATCCAGGCTTTATATTACGCTCTCTGTATGCAAAATATTATATGAATTTACATATTATTGTATTAGTGTGTTTTTTTTGCTGTGGATAGAATAGAATAGAATATATTTTTTAGAATAGAATATTTGTTCAAAAAATACTTAATGCAAAATGTCATTTACAATAATAGGTCAACTCTTAATGCTAAAGGTAGTTTAAAATGCTGATCTGAACTAGGAAATAACTTTTCATGTATTTCAGATGGAAAAGCTCTAAATTAAACAATTTTAGAATCTAAATTAAATAATCTTAGAACAGAAAATATTAAGTACCTAATCTTATTTTATATATTTTTTTAATAGAATAGAAAGGTTTTTTTGAAGGGATTGAAAAAAAATTGTAAATTGTCGAATCGTTTTGTCAAAGTACTTCTTCACTAAATTATACAAATACATACGTATGTAAATGAAGTAAAACTTTTAAAATGAAGTTGTTAGATATTGTATGGATCTTTCGCCAATGGTTTTTACGTATAACTTATTATTATTAATTGAAACAGTATTAATAAAGTAAAACTGGATTTATTTTTTAAAATCTACCTATGAGTACATTTCATGTAGCTTTGAATTTCAATTCCGTATTGCATGTAGATACGTACAAATACAAATACAAAATACAAAAATTGTTTATTGTCTTTAACAAAGATTTCTTAATAACTAGTAAGTTGAAGCCTCCTTTTAGGCGTTGGAAACGCCTGTGCCAGGAGACTCCGCTCTTCCTCTTCCAGATACGTATACCTCTACATTTATTATTTATTATTCTGAGAACCCTTCATTATATATATTATTATGTTTAGTAGGTATATGTAGATAGATATAATATTCTTTATTTGTACACACACATAAAATAAACTTATTTAGCTTAAATACTAACACGTATGTACAAAAATGGCGGTCTTATCGCTTAAAGCGTAAATTATGTAGTAGGTATATTACATATATTTTTATCCCGGAATTCCCACGGCAAAGCCCTTTAACGCACAGGATAAACTAAGTGATAAGTAGATACGTCGAATAAGCTAGGTCAATAGGTACATATTATAATATATAGATCAATCATATTATGCAAGTCCAATTAAAAATTAAGAATGTAATATATATAAAATAATCAATCATATTATTAAGATTACAGGCATATAGCAATTCCTTCCAGAGTTAATTAATAATTAAAAAAATTAAAAAACCGACTTCAAAAAAACCACTAAAATGTAAGAAATAATTTAAGGTTTACACAAATTCTACTCGTATGTGACAGTACAAATATACCTAAGCAGGAACTGTTCTCTTTTGATGTTGGTGCGGTGACAAAGTAATCTGAAGAAATATGGCACCAACTTCAAAAAAGAACAGTTCCTGCTTAGGTATATTTGTACTGTCACATACGAGTAGAATTTGTGTAAACCTTAAATTATTTCTTACATTTTAGTGGTTTTTTTGAAGTCGGTTTTTTAATTTTTTTAATTATTATTTTATTTTATAGTTTTTAGTTTATTTGCAATATTTTTCAATCAAAAGTAAGGTGCAAATGATACCAAAAAGTCCTACTAATCAATACGAATCATTCAAGCCTAAACACGAAGTAGTTGCTATATACCGTTGAGGAGTTCCCCTGACTGCCTTCCGTTTCCATCATCAGATCAGCTCAAGGTCACCATCATATTTTTTTGTTATAAGAACTATATTTACATTCTTAATTTCATTAGAATCGGTTAATATGTGCCCAAAATGGAAATTCATACCCTGTTTTTACCCCTTTACCCACCCTTGGGGGTGAGATAAAATTCTGAAAAAAAAATGGGACCACCTGGGAGCTCAACCCAATACAACAAAAAAAGAATTTTCAAAATCGGTCCATAAACGGCGGAGTAATCGGTGAACATACATAAAAAAAAATATAAAAAAAAAAAAAAAGATCCCGACGAATTGAGAACCTCCTCCTTTTTTTGAAGTCGGTTAAAAAATGTAACAACTTTGCAGTTAATCATTGACATTGATCCTGAATAAGTTCGAATCACAAAATAATCTTTAGCAAAAGTTAAATATGAAAATACCTAACATTAAAATAAGCACATTTACTTTGTTCGGTTTCTGATGAAAACATCAAAGACTTTTGTTTATTATCTCATGGCAAGTATTTACTTGGAATTTACGGTTAATTATATGTTATTTATTGTGCGTTCAGAACGTAATTTACAATTCCGAATACTCGGAAGGACTAGCATTTCTTTGATAAACATTTCCCGTTAATTATTGAATCTAATTAACTCGCTTTGTTTGGGAAACAGATTAGTGTTCTTTTTTTATATTTATTCATGTCTGGCCTCGTCGTGGATAAGATCTTTTACCTAAGAACAAAAAAAGCCAGACTCATGACCTAGATTAAATACCAACTCAATATAAAAAATATCCTTTAACGCAATGCCTGAATAAAAAGTATCTGAAGAATAAATTATGCTGTCACTCTCTGAAATTAGGTTTAAGACCGAGATGACATCATTTTTATCACACATACAAGACAGATATGATAAAACACTATAATACTCTTCAACAATCCACTCTTATCCGTTAGGAAGTAAGTATCCTTCGTCAAAAACCGTAAAAGAACCAAAATATTTATAAAATAAACACTAAAAAATAAGATCAAACCGATTATGTAACCAGACATTGCAATAAATAACTAGAAAGAAAAAAGGGCAAAGCGCAATTTCCTCATTTAGCCCGAGGCGATATAACGGGGGAGTTAATTCTAAAAGTGCAAGTGCCTGCATTGCGGCCTGCTCAAGACGCATTAAGCTTCAGGCGATGGGCTGAACCTTAGAACACAAGTTTGGGAGAAACGATGAAGCCTTTGGCATCCTACTAATACATAGGTACTTACATAAGAGTCACGAGTAATGAAAAAGTTCCAGTAAAATGGATGATATGAAACGACAATGACAGCTGGAACTTTTTCATTGTCGCCACTGTAGAGGTGTATGCTTACGACTGTAAACCCCAGAGGTGATTTTTTACAGTGTAATAATGAAATTTCTTTTTTTCTTATAACAATCAAGACTGATGCCTGTACCTATAGGTATATTCAAAAATAATATGATTGTAATGGCCATAACGTAATGCAAATAAAAAATATATGAAAACTACTTCAAGCGATGTAGAAATCCTGATCGTAGAGACTAGGGAGAACCAATTATAAACATCTCTGTTATTAATTGTTCTGAGGGTGGAATTGTAATTAGAGTGTAACCTGCCGAGTTCACTAGAAAATAGACTTTCACGCTGTGTGTGGTTCTACTTAATTGGTCACTAAAGGGGTGAAATTAGTACAGAATTTTTGTTTGAACATTTTTTATCGTATCGTATAGGTATAGGTATCGTTTAGGCTAAATAAGCCTTTCTAAAATCACTATGCACAATATAATTATGTTTTTAGATTAGTGACAACTTTGTATTATCATCCCAAAAATTAGTTCGTAGCGTACGTAGTAAATTTGTAGCACTGCGTAGAATGTATGCAATATTACATATAAGATTCGTAGCACTACGTAGCATAGTTGTAGCATTACGTAGCAAGTGTGTAGCTTTTAAAGAATGTTTTAGCACTATGTAGCAAGATTACTAAGGCTGCGGTACGTAAATACTTACTTTAACAATATTATTATTTTGCAACATTTTATCCAAATAAATAAAATATCTGTTGAAATAATATAAATGTCACACAATTTATTTAACAAAGTAACATACATTTTCGTACTACAATGAATCCTCTAAATGTTTATCAATAACAAAAAGACTGCTTATTTAAACATAAAATATTATATTTATGTACGGTCGCCTTCGCCTAAAAGTATACAGGCGGAGTTTTTAAAATAGCGATCCCTGATGATGAAGGGACCAGCTACATCTGTTATAAATCCGGGGACGTGTTGTGTGTGATGTGTGTAGCAGTGGTGTTTATATGGATGTGCTTGAGCAGCATGTGAGCTTGAGATCGCTATTTTAAAAACTCCGCCTGTATACTTTAAGGCGCATGCCACCGTACATATATTATCTAGGAACCAGTACAATATAATGTGCAACAAAATAATTCACTTATACTTTCCAAAACGAAATCAAGGAGTGTATCAAAGCATTCACGTCAGACAGCAAACATAAGAAATATTCATTTAACTGGAAAGCGTGGTGCTGTGGCAGATAGCGCTATGAAATACACTGTCCTGCAAAAATAAGAAGTCAACTAAAACTCGAAATTACTTGACAAATACATAAGATACTATTTATTATATATTAATTTACTATATTTTTTATCTATTTTCAGGAGTATGTGTTGCAATCTGTGTATAAAAGGAAGTGAATCACTTAATGGGCAATAAAATTCTAAGTAACTCTGAAATACCTCTTGAAATTTGCGACTTCTTAAAATTTGCGAAGAAGAAATGACGTAGGTACAATTAATTTATAGTATGGACTTTAGATTTTTCTTACAAATACGAGCTGCGTCTCCACCCTTTGACATACAATACTTTTTTAGGAACTACAACTTATTATTGTTGTCAATAAATAGGATTTAAAAGTGCTATACTTATTCTTGCAGGCTAGTGTAGTTTTGTTTAACAGCGCGTTGCTAACATGCTTCTGGCGGCTTCAGGGCGCGGACGTTTTGGCAGAAACACAAGAAAATATAACAAACAAATGATTGTGGGTGCTCCAATGAGCCTCCTCGAATGACGTATCAAATGAACTGTAACTTATTTAAATATTATATAAAAATATTACCGGATAACCGTGGGCAGGTACTGTGACATATAATCTGAGTGTTAATAATACCAGTTTCAGTAACCATATTATCTACATAATTATCTTATTTATAGCATTTCAGATAGCAAATTTTTTACAAGTTTGACACATTGTAAATTGTAAACAAGTCAGTCAAACTGTCAGTAAATGTAAAATATAACTATTAATCTACAGCTGCCATTGCGGCTGGGCACCCTGTACATCTTTATTACGGTATACCAACACCTATAACAGCACCGATCGATGGCAGTTTACTCTAAATGGCTCCCTACATCATAACATGTTTTATCAATAAAAAAGACATCAAACAGATCGAGATTTTATCGTCGTCCAATAACAATCGAGAAATAATTACCCTTACGGCTAGTTTGTTCAGCTGGGCTAATAATATAAAAGTGTCTTTGTTCAGTAAAAGATCACAGTCATAATATTGAATACCTAGTGTTGTCTGATGACCGAATAAATACCGAATTGATCGAGAGACGTTTTAATTATAATCACTGATTCATATCTTTGATTTGATCCATCATTAATGAAGACATGGTACCTATCACTATTCATTAAGAATTGCAATATAATCAACATAATTCAATCACTATACTTTGTCGATTCGTACTCAGTAGGAACACACGAAAATTTAAAAAGTAATTTCATAATCTATACCATCGATAGTTTTACTCGTTCAATTTCGATGCCAAAGCAATCGATTATTAATCGATACACGATCGATGTTGCGGCAACACTAATGTGGAATATATCGCGTGCGGCCAGTAATAATAATGGTTCGTGATTGATTACGTCGGGCGGGAAGGACTGAGCGTGTGGCTAAAAGCCTTTTAAGTTTTTGAATAATGCAAAACACAAATAAAATAACGTTCCTAATAACCCGATCCTGTTTCTAATAATTCTGATCACCCTATCCTGGTCTACGGCATATCATTTGTACTATCCCCCTCCCTGTAGTTAACTTCAGACTCTATCCTACCTATTTAAGACGTATTTTTCGCCCTAACTAAACTGAAACGGAACTGAAGAGAAGTTTTGTAACGGTATACATGTTTTGCATTATTCGTTTGGCCAATACGTGATCGTCTAGTCTAGCGGTTAGGACTCTACATTGCCGAAGCAACTCAAGTTCTTTTAGGAGGTTGAGAGAATCCCTACCCTAGCACTAATCCCTAGAACCCTAGTTCATAATCCCTAGTTTATCTAATTTTTAGGACAACAGAACAAAGCTCAAGCAATAGTTATTTCTTAAAAAATATACATAATTGAGAGTGATTTAAAAATGTATATTATATATATATAAAAAAAGGGTTTTTAATTTGAATAGAAGGTGCGCCCCGCCTCGCACACCCTATGAAGGACGACCAGATCCGTCCACCAGACCCATCTACCTTCTCTAGCCCACTGGCTCTATTCAAACTGTTTTTTTTTCAGTCAGTCCCTAGGAAAGGATCTATTGATTGGGATCCAGATGATGTTAATAATATTTTATTCAGCTTCACAATTCGGCACGGATATCTCCTGAGCCTACTTAAGCATTTATTCGACACGGATATTTCCTGAGTCTACTTCTGTATCCATAATATGTAATAGTTATTCGGCACGGATAGTTCCTGAGCCTACTCTTGTATTTTCGACACGGATATTCCCTGAGTCTACTTATACATTTATTCGACACGGATATTTCCTGAGTCTACTTATGTATCCATAATGTGTAAAAGTAATTCGGCACGGATAGTTCCTGAGCCTACTCTTGTATTTTCGACACGGATATTTCCTGAGTCTACTCATGTATATCGTCACAGTACAATGTTTTCCAATAATGGACATAATTAAAATATAATTATTACCTCCCATTTCAGCTTGTGTCAAGAGCAATCACTCAAATGTATCTCTATATTGTAGATCTCAGAGTTATGTGACAATTAATATTTTATCGATGCTGGCTTGTGTCTACCATGGTACCTACAAGTTGTTCGAGGTGGTTTCCCTGCCTCTAATTAACTTCATCACAGTCAAGCTCAACATTACTTATTAATAACTAACTGTCATCATCTCCTCCTGTATATAGTATGTATATTGGTCAGTTTGTAAGAAGAATCCAATTCAGCAACTGCTTTCCTTTACCCAAGCTGATAAGAAGTCATTTCAATTTATTTATCGGTAGTAAGTAACTCATGTATTATGAAAATATTTTCCTATCTTATTCAAACTTAGTAAATTTTATTTAGAATAGAATACAGTTGACACTCTTATGGTCGCCAATCGCCTCAATGACCCTAATTATAAATTTTGTTTAATATTATCAACATCTTATCCAAACCCAAATCAATAATTATTTATATTAGCAGAATTAAAGGAGAATAATAAGTATAATAAATTATTACTAATCACTTAATATGTAAAAGTTGTCATGGTCACAGTCAATAATATATAGCCAATGATATCCATTTAACCTTCAAAAGTAAAATTGCATGAATATTCACTTTGAAAATATTTATTTTATCTTATCCAAATATTTCAGTTAAATTAAAATTGTGTTAGTGCTCCTATGGCCGCCATCCAACACATTGACCCTACTGGTATAATTACCTAATTGAAGGTATTTATTTTATTTTAATCATACAAGTAGATAACTTTAGTAAAAGTAAAGTTGGTGCTCAACTAGGCCGCCAACTGACTCATTGACCCTATTATTTATTAATTTTGTTTAATATTCTTAACATCTTTTTCAAGCAAAATCAATGTTTATTTATATTAATAAAAGGGTATAATGCAGGTTTTTAAGTATTATAAATTATCATTAACTTGCTGAATATATAAGAATTGTCTTAGTCACAGTCAGTCAGGTACAAGTTATGGCCAATGTAACCATTGAATAAAAGGAATAATTACATGAATTCTATTCTGTTGTCTGATACATAACTAGTTATTGTAGTAAGTAAATACCTATTGAATTCCAATAAAACAAACTTTACATACTTAGGTGGGTAAGTAAGTACCACAATCATACCTATCACATATGTAGATCAGTAAGAAGCCTAGATTCACTAAGCATACATACATCAATAACATTCACCACACATGAGATACAAAAGGATAGCTCGTTTTCCCCTAAAATTCAATAACCTACTCTCCCACAGCCTAAACCTAACTGCTTAGCATCTAAGTGGTTTGAAGATGAAATGAATTTTATACAATCCCACATTTTACACAATGTTCCTAGTATCAAGTACCTAGCAAGTAAGTATAACACTGGTGTCCCTTAAATGTTTGTTGGTTTTGTTGCTGCCTAATTGTTAAGTATGTTTTTTCTTTTATGATAAACAATACTTCAAATACCTGAATTTACCAAGTGTAGCTAAACCCATAATAAAACCATAGAGAATCATTAAACTAGTGAATCACACAAGTACACACAATAATTATTCAAGTAGAAACATAGTATTTTATGAAAATATGGTCCGGCCAATTTTCATCCCGGTGGAAAAATTGTTTAAAATCATTTCAAATATTAAGAATACAAGTAATAAGTAATGTTTATAATAACCACTCTTAGAGAATCAAAGTACATTGAGCTAGCTGTAAGATTATTTTTTTTAATTAATTAAGTACATAATAGAAATGCTCATTCAAATAAGAATACAATTTTGCTAAATGGATTCATAGTTTAGTATGAATAACCTGAAGCATATTCTTCATTCTGGTTTCAAGACTGAATAGATAAGTACATGTTTACATGAGAACTAGATGGAGTTGGTAGAAATATGTTTATATTGTGTATCTCAGGAGATAAGTAAATAAGTACCGACTACCTAGGAATATGAATTCCTGGTAATCTAAACAATTTCAGAATGATCTAATAAGTTACCTAATAGATTTACTTAGATTGCAAGTACTTATCACTGAATAGTACCTATTCCACATAATTATGTTATATATCTGATGAATCATCCATTATTAATACTCAGGTACTTATTCAGATTGTTGTGTAGGCCTAGTAAGTTTGTAAACCAAATATGTTGGAACATAGGTTATGATCCACCACAATGAAACATAGGTACACCTAATGGTCTGTATTTTTCTAATTACTGTTCTTTACTGGGTAGGCAAAGATTGCTGGGTGAAACAATTTCAGGTAGATAGAATGCTGTGAGTAAAAGTAACATACTTAAATACTTGAGTCATTAGTCATCATCTCAATAGAACTTACTATTCAATATCTGTAATATATTGATATACTTAAGTAACTAAGTTTATTCCTTCCAGGTAAACAAACATAGCTTGATGAAACAAGTGGGGTAATTTTCCCATAGTTGAATGAACTTATACTTGTAAATTGATTGTTTTATGTGATAGAATCTTTAAGGCTGATTGATGAAGTAAAAGGTGGTTTCCTTGGGTCTCTCCTAATAAGCCTAGGTACCCTAGCAGTCTTCAATTTCAAAATGGCCAAGAAGCTTAACAATAAATAATGGGGAACAATTGGATTTTTAGGTTATGAAAAATATTCTAATTTTGAAACCAGAACAAAGTAAGTAGATAGATATTCTAATATAAAGAATGGGGTGACGTATAGATATGCTGTGATACCTCTAAATAGTGGTTATGACAAAATATTATCGACACTTAGCTGAGGATCCTGAGGCGCCGCCGCCGGCCGGTCGAAGCTGCAAAACCACCCCGCCATAAAATACACTTCCACTATCACTCCCATATGCAAACGCTCCATCCTATCACCCGAAACTCCACGAGAAGACCAAGGGCGAGTTTTCTTCCCGAATCCTATTTATAGCCTTTCCTGACCATCGACTCTCTTTTTTTTTTTCTTTTTTCCCGGTTCATCCATCGAACTTTATCGATTCAACCCCATCCCTCAGATCCTAGACTACAGGTGGCGCCACTGAGCTAGACAATAACACAACTATTAAATATTTTTAAGGTAATAAACCGATGAACTATTGTTCTATAATTATTGATAATTAATATTATTATTATTTAACTAGTAAGTATTTACTAATTTTAAGTCCTGATTCAATTAATTAGAACTAAAAGATACTCAGTTGAGCGTCAAGGAGGCGTAGTACGTAAAGTGTCGCGTAAATTAGTGTTGTGCAAATCTGATCCACATAATAATAACTTATCACTATGACGTCATTCATTTCAATAATCAAACAATAATTAACAGAGCCGTATAAACGGTTGAAACATGATATAACCGAATCTAGTATGATATCTCTTTAAACTCTAAGCGTCAACAATAAGACTTGTACTTATTCTAGGTATCTGTCGATTCGAACGACACAACACCCCCCGAACATTACCATATAAGGAAATGCGTCATCGAGTCTAACCCACTAGATGGCACTAGTGTGGCATTTTCTACATCGCGGTATGGTTGTGTTTTCCAACCAGCGTATAGTCTTATTTTGCTTATAATAAAAATTTCGCCAATCTATACATAAATATTGTAATAATGTATAAGTCTGCTACGGACGGACTATGTTCCGTTACAACCACCCCCTAAATTTTTAGGAAATGCAATTGGATAAAAATTTACCTATCTAAGACTTATACATTATACATGAATAACGGTACATGAAAATAACAAACTAATATCAGAACCTTACAATACAAATAAGTTTCGTTACAACCACCCCCTAAATTTTTAGGAAATGCAATTGGATAAAAATTTACCTACCTAACTTGATAGACAATGATAACTCTCTATCTTAGTGAAGGTGATAAACCCCAATACTCTCATATTAAATTTACTTAATTCATAGTATTGTAACCAGTGTTTTATTGTTACTTAGTAATATTAAAAACAGAATATTCGAGGTAACAGTCGCTGTACCCTTCGCTATCTCGAATATGCAACGAGTTCGAGGCCCCCTACTGCAGATAGATGCCACCCACTCGACCAGCGCACCCAATGTGGACAACAAAGGTGTCATTACCCGACAGGCGTGCACATAATCAATCCTATCAGGTAACTCATTTGATAACTCTCTTATAAGAATTCATCAAACGCCCTATATGTTTCTCAGTGATTTCTCCATACGATCGATGCATTGGGTGAATTGCTTACTGTTTCCTTCCCAATGTCTTTGCAATTAAGAAAAGAAACTAAGTAACAAAGTTAAACTAAATACTTGAGTTGAGACCCATATCCCCTCTCAAATATGTGATCGATTAGAGCCCTCACTGTAGATCCTCACCGAATGTCCAGTCAAGCAGACACCATCTACGACACAGGTATCATTATCCAATAGGCTTACACTATCAGTAGTCCTGTTGAACAACTCATTCGATAGCCCCCTTATAGAAGCTCACCAAATGCCCTATGTGCCTATCAGTGGTTTACCCGAATCGTTTTACTTTTCTACTTGGATTAACTCCACTTCAACACCTTCACAACACTTTTATCAACAGAATTTTGTAAGGTAAATTTAAGAATCCCTGGGTCTTATCACCTTCAGCATTTACTAAACCTACCTAGCTTTATGTAAACCTGTAACCTGTAAGCTATAGTGACAACAGGATAAAAGTTTATAAGAAAAACAAATAACTGAACGAAACTTTTAACGAAAAGAAATGCATCTCTGGAAGTACTTCTTAATTATAGCTTAGTTACGTAAATATTAATTAATAAATTACGGCACACTAAAATTGTAACCAGTGGTAAGCGTAAACAAAGTATTCGAGATAACAGTCGTTGTGCCCTTCGCTACCTCGAACACGGAACAACTTCGAATCCCCCACTGCAGATTAATATCGCCCCACCAAACCAGCACTCCCGCGAAGGCGACAAAAGTATCATTATTCAAGAGGCTTGTATTTTTAGCCTAATGAATAACTCATCTGATAGCCCCCTTATAGAAGCTCACCAGACGCTCTATATGTCTCACAGTACTTTCTTAGAACGATCGGCGCATTGAGTGACATTTAAATTAGTTCCTCCTCAATGTCTTTGTGATTTATGCAAATCAATAATAACTCATTAATGAAAAATATTTGAGTTGAGATCCAAAGTCACACTATTCCCTTCTCAAATATGAGATCGTTGAAAGCCCGCACTGTAGACCATCGCAGAAAGTCTTAGTCGGTCGAGACAATAAAAACGACAAAGATATCATTATCCAATAAGCAATGCTACTAGATAACTCATTTGATAGCCCCCTTATAGAAGCTCGGCAAATGTCTTATATGCCTATCAGTAGTTTATCCGAATTGTTCAGCAGTAGGTATGAATTTAAAACCATCACTTATCACCTTCACACAAAAAAAAAATATATTATAAAATGTAATCTATCACGGTAAAGTTATTAAGTATAGGAAGAAGTACTCCAAAACTACATTCCATTTCATTACCATACCAAAGTATAGTCACCGACATTAGCGCGCCCAAAAGTATAAAATTTACAGGGCCAATGAATAAATGACACGGTTACACGGTGTGACCATCGTCACTGTACCTTCAGATAACCTGTACCTAAACTTAAATCCAAGTAGAAACTTATTTACTATCCCTCTTGTGTAAGTACACAACACACCCCCTTGATTTAAGAATTTATCCACTCTCCTAATCACTAATCATAATAACAATAATCCTATTCCAATCCATAACTTTTAGTTTAACCCAAAATCCTTTACAAAATCAATTAGTTATTTAAAGGAGTGCAATGAGAATTTAAATCAGCTATACTCAACCTGCGGCCCGCGTACCATGACTTAAACGTGTTTGTGGCCCTTACATAAAAAAGGTTGAGTACCAATGATTTAAATGGTGTATCACCCCCAAAATTAAACAACTCTAAAATATTTATCTATGTTGATGAAATACTTAGGTAAGTTAGGCACATTCGTTCACTCCAAGACAGTCAAATTCAAAATGCATTCAAATTGTCAAATAACCTAAGCTCTTATCTATTTCTGTAGATGAATACTCTCACCCCCACGTGTGTAACAACAGAACAATACTTAACCCACATTCACATCACAACCGTCTTTCCTATTTTATAGTATTGATCGACTCAATTCAATCACCTCACTACACTCTCATTCATAAACATTCCTACATTTTTTAAACCATATTTACTAATTTTAAGACACACCCCCACTCTCATATGTCACCTATTCCTAAACACACCCTACTGATGATGATTATTATTATTATTATAAAATTGGAGCAGTCCATATTTACTCACTTTAAGAGACACCCCACTCTCTTATTTCACTTATTCGTAAACACCCCCTATTGATGATGATGATGATGATTATAAAATTGGAGCAGCCCATATTTACTCACTTTAAGAGACACCCCCACTCTCTTATGTCACCTATTCGTAAACACCCCCTACTGATGATGATGATGATGATTATAAAATCGGAGCAGCCCTAAGGATACCTATTCTGTGACATTTACCTAATATTATGTTGAACCGCCCGATGATTATGAATCTTGGCCATCATAATCTAACACATCATTATAATCTAATACACATATTATAGTTTATAAAATATAGCATGAGCCCTTTAAAATATACCACTTTGATTGACAGATCTTCCTGGTAGATGACTATCGACAAATAATTGTAAAATTTTACGTCGACTAAACCATTTGATTACCGACATAGCTGTCAAAATATGCAAGCTGAAGTGGCAGTGGGCTGGTCATGTCTGCCGAAGAACCGATAACCGTTGGGGTAGACGAGTTCTCAAGTGGAGACCACGAACAGGCAAACGCAGCGTGGGACGCCCTCCTGCCCGCCGGACCGACGACCCTAGGCGGGTGGCGGGTAATGGTTGGATGAGGAAGGCCGAGGACCGAGTGTTGTGGCGCTCCTTGGGAGAGGCCTATGTCCAGCAGTGGACGATTATTGGCTGATGATGAAACCATTTGACTTTGACTTATGCCTGCTAAATAAAGTTGGGTTTCCCTTGAAAGCGAAGAAGTGACAAATAAAATGTATGGATTTGACAGCTGTCATTCTAATCAAGCTATTTTTAAAGAACTGTAACATACATTCACTAGGCTCACCCCCACTATCTTATGCCTTCCAGCTTCCTCTCCTGGGAACAGTCCTAAACACCCCCTATATGTGATGACGACATTGAAGTAACCCTATGAATACCTATTTGTGTGTAACTTTTAATCTAATGATGTTACGGCCGATGATGATGATGAACCCAAGCCACCCTAATTTAACACATTGATAAAATCAGATATAAGTAAGTATGTAAATACGAACATAGTTTCCTTCACTAGCTCATTTTATTTACACCGTAATCTTATCATTCCTCTATCTCATAATATCCCTAATGTCGTGCACATTATTCACAATATCAATCCATACTCAATCGCACCTACACGCAATTAGCAATCCAGTACCTATACTATATGTAGCTAGCACGCACTCACGCGCAGCCTGTATTTAGGTATACACGGCAGGACACGAACCTCCTCCAATTCCCCAACAACAGAGAGCCACCTCCACAATCTCCATGCACATAAATTTAACACCACAACACACATTGAACAACAAAACCCCGAGGATCGAACTCGAGACAGTAGTCAAGGTCACTATCCACCACAACATTCGGTAGTGTAGCCAGCTAAGTATTTACATACATGTAGAAACATAAGATCATAATATCATAACCTCTCTTTCTCCACATGCTAGGTATCGATTTCCCCCTCCTAGTTCCAATTATATACCTAATTACCTATACCTGCGTATTAGCAAAACGCATACCTACTACATACATGCCATTGAAGTAGGTACAACGAAAGGAGTGACATATCCACTGTACCCAACACACGAACAGTGCCTCCGGCATCGGCAAACAGCCACCGACAACTGATCCCACTACATAATCTTTTAACCACGGTGACAAACACCTTAGTGACAATCACTGGAGCTGGACAGCTGTTTGTCACTGACATTATAATAAGAAGTAACATTACCTATCATTGCCTAACTAAATAGGTACATACATGAAGGTTATTGAACCTGTACAAAACAGTCTTTAATTTTGTCGACACGAATGCGGTAACTATATACATATTCAGTTAACCCCACGAAAGCTGAATATACTATTACTAAAATCCACAAAACTCATAACAATAATATTCGCTAAACTTATAACAGCCCTTTCCTTTGTCCGTAAGGTACCTACACGTCAGGTACCTAGAACTCACCTAGGTACATCCATACCAAATTCATGACACCAATCCCCTTCTATCGTGGGTAAAAGTCACCTTGACATAAGACCCAACACTAATCCTATCTTTTCTATGCTGGCAAAATTTATTTGTCATACATAACTAATTCTCATTACACCCCGTTCTCTAGCGTTGAAAGTATAAATATATCAGCATATAAACATACACCAAACCTATAACAACACTCTTCCTTTATGGTTTAATTAAACCCACATAACGGACTACCTAAATAAATGAGTAAGAAAATTATACAATGCAAAATATTTTAATATGTATACCAGCGCCACCTGTGTTAAAACTCTTGAACTGCAATTAATCATTGATATCTACAGGTAATCAGGTTCGAACATCAAATACAGCTAGCTAACTTCTTCCTGTTGTATCCTTATTTTCCTTTTATTTAAAGGTAAGTAGAAGTATAAAATAACAGTAAACAGACAGTACACTTGGAATTAAACCTAAAATCGGATGCACACAATCAAAATAAATTTGCCATGAGTAGATATATCTCATCCGCCGCTGTGAAACTGACACTTATTAAAATGTGTCTACTATCTACCTATAATATGTGTATATGTATGTATAAATTACAAAAAATCTATTCCCTAGACAATCGTAGTCGTAGAAAAAATTAAATAGGTAAACAAGTACTTAGGTACTTACTAAAGTTTGCATTCACCAAAACATCTGTTATTTATAGCTACCTACCACGCTAACTTCGAACGGTCTTTGACCTTACTAGTTTATTCTCGTTTACTTAGTAGGTACCTACTTTATTTTACTATAGGTACCCCTTATCCTTTATTAATTTAATGAAATAATTACAGAAAATGACGCAACATCCATGCGCCAAACCTACCAGTTTCAAGTGCACCATGGTAAGATCGGTATAAATGAACCATGTCAAGTGTGCGCAGCTTCTAAATCACAATGTCATGTCTTTACCAAAATAATAATGACAGGACGCTACCTATAACCTATTTGATTGTTTTACTAATGCATTTGTAGGCAACCTACACGTATTTTAAGCACACTAAGTTTGAATGCAACAAATTTGTATACAGTAGGGTAAAAGTACCACATATCGGCACTTCAAATGTTTCGAGCAAAATGTATACAAGTATACAAATATTATGCAAAGTTTTTTTTTTTTTGTAAACGGTAAAGTTACCAGTTATTGACCTTTTAAATGGTTCAAACAAAATGTATTACCTAAGTGTACACATTATATTTTTTTAATTGTTTTTTTTTTCTCTAAATGCCTATTTTATTGTACGCCTACACATATGATTTTCGTATTAACGTTTTCTCTCAATCTCCTTCCGTTTCACGGCAACAATTGTGGCTAAAAGCCTTTTAAGTTTTTGAATAATGCAAAACACAAATAAAATAACGTTCCTAATAACCCGATCCTGTTTCTAATAATTCTGATCACCCTATCCTGGTCTACGGCATATCATTTGTACTATCCCCCTCCCTGTAGTTAACTTCAGACTCTATCCTACCTATTTAAGACGTATTTTTCGCCCTAACTAAACTGAAACGGAACTGAAGAGAAGTTTTGTAACGGTATACATGTTTTGCATTATTCGTTTGGCCAATACGTGATCGTCTAGTCTAGCGGTTAGGACTCTACATTGCCGAAGCAACTCAAGTTCTTTTAGGAGGTTGAGAGAATCCCTACCCTAGCACTAATCCCTAGAACCCTAGTTCATAATCCCTAGTTTATCTAATTTTTAGGACAACAGAACAAAGCTCAAGCAATAGTTATTTCTTAAAAAATATACATAATTGAGAGTGATTTAAAAATGTATATTATATATATATAAAAAAAGGGTTTTTAATTTGAATAGAAGGTGCGCCCCGCCTCGCACACCCTATGAAGGACGACCAGATCCGTCCACCAGACCCATCTACCTTCTCTAGCCCACTGGCTCTATTCAAACTGTTTTTTTTCAGTCAGTCCCTAGGAAAGGATCTATTGATTGGGATCCAGATGATGTTAATAATATTTTATTCAGCTTCACAATTCGGCACGGATATCTCCTGAGCCTACTTAAGCATTTATTCGACACGGATATTTCCTGAGTCTACTTCTGTATCCATAATATGTAATAGTTATTCGGCACGGATAGTTCCTGAGCCTACTCTTGTATTTTCGACACGGATATTCCCTGAGTCTACTTATACATTTATTCGACACGGATATTTCCTGAGTCTACTTATGTATCCATAATGTGTAAAAGTAATTCGGCACGGATAGTTCCTGAGCCTACTCTTGTATTTTCGACACGGATATTTCCTGAGTCTACTCATGTATATCGTCACAGTACAATGTTTTCCAATAATGGACATAATTAAAATATAATTATTACCTCCCATTTCAGCTTGTGTCAAGAGCAATCACTCAAATGTATCTCTATATTGTAGATCTCAGAGTTATGTGACAATTAATATTTTATCGATGCTGGCTTGTGTCTACCATGGTACCTACAAGTTGTTCGAGGTGGTTTCCCTGCCTCTAATTAACTTCATCACAGTCAAGCTCAACATTACTTATTAATAACTAACTGTCATCATCTCCTCCTGTATATAGTATGTATATTGGTCAGTTTGTAAGAAGAATCCAATTCAGCAACTGCTTTCCTTTACCCAAGCTGATAAGAAGTCATTTCAATTTATTTATCGGTAGTAAGTAACTCATGTATTATGAAAATATTTTCCTATCTTATTCAAACTTAGTAAATTTTATTTAGAATAGAATACAGTTGACACTCTTATGGTCGCCAATCGCCTCAATGACCCTAATTATAAATTTTGTTTAATATTATCAACATCTTATCCAAACCCAAATCAATAATTATTTATATTAGCAGAATTAAAGGAGAATAATAAGTATAATAAATTATTACTAATCACTTAATATGTAAAAGTTGTCATGGTCACAGTCAATAATATATAGCCAATGATATCCATTTAACCTTCAAAAGTAAAATTGCATGAATATTCACTTTGAAAATATTTATTTTATCTTATCCAAATATTTCAGTTAAATTAAAATTGTGTTAGTGCTCCTATGGCCGCCATCCAACACATTGACCCTACTGGTATAATTACCTAATTGAAGGTATTTATTTTATTTTAATCATACAAGTAGATAACTTTAGTAAAAGTAAAGTTGGTGCTCAACTAGGCCGCCAACTGACTCATTGACCCTATTATTTATTAATTTTGTTTAATATTCTTAACATCTTTTTCAAGCAAAATCAATGTTTATTTATATTAATAAAAGGGTATAATGCAGGTTTTTAAGTATTATAAATTATCATTAACTTGCTGAATATATAAGAATTGTCTTAGTCACAGTCAGTCAGGTACAAGTTATGGCCAATGTAACCATTGAATAAAAGGAATAATTACATGAATTCTATTCTGTTGTCTGATACATAACTAGTTATTGTAGTAAGTAAATACCTATTGAATTCCAATAAAACAAACTTTACATACTTAGGTGGGTAAGTAAGTACCACAATCATACCTATCACATATGTAGATCAGTAAGAAGCCTAGATTCACTAAGCATACATACATCAATAACATTCACCACACATGAGATACAAAAGGATAGCTCGTTTTCCCCTAAAATTCAATAACCTACTCTCCCACAGCCTAAACCTAACTGCTTAGCATCTAAGTGGTTTGAAGATGAAATGAATTTTATACAATCCCACATTTTACACAATGTTCCTAGTATCAAGTACCTAGCAAGTAAGTATAACACTGGTGTCCCTTAAATGTTTGTTGGTTTTGTTGCTGCCTAATTGTTAAGTATGTTTTTTCTTTTATGATAAACAATACTTCAAATACCTGAATTTACCAAGTGTAGCTAAACCCATAATAAAACCATAGAGAATCATTAAACTAGTGAATCACACAAGTACACACAATAATTATTCAAGTAGAAACATAGTATTTTATGAAAATATGGTCCGGCCAATTTTCATCCCGGTGGAAAAATTGTTTAAAATCATTTCAAATATTAAGAATACAAGTAATAAGTAATGTTTATAATAACCACTCTTAGAGAATCAAAGTACATTGAGCTAGCTGTAAGATTATTTTTTTTAATTAATTAAGTACATAATAGAAATGCTCATTCAAATAAGAATACAATTTTGCTAAATGGATTCATAGTTTAGTATGAATAACCTGAAGCATATTCTTCATTCTGGTTTCAAGACTGAATAGATAAGTACATGTTTACATGAGAACTAGATGGAGTTGGTAGAAATATGTTTATATTGTGTATCTCAGGAGATAAGTAAATAAGTACCGACTACCTAGGAATATGAATTCCTGGTAATCTAAACAATTTCAGAATGATCTAATAAGTTACCTAATAGATTTACTTAGATTGCAAGTACTTATCACTGAATAGTACCTATTCCACATAATTATGTTATATATCTGATGAATCATCCATTATTAATACTCAGGTACTTATTCAGATTGTTGTGTAGGCCTAGTAAGTTTGTAAACCAAATATGTTGGAACATAGGTTATGATCCACCACAATGAAACATAGGTACACCTAATGGTCTGTATTTTTCTAATTACTGTTCTTTACTGGGTAGGCAAAGATTGCTGGGTGAAACAATTTCAGGTAGATAGAATGCTGTGAGTAAAAGTAACATACTTAAATAGGGTAAACGTACCGGTTTGCCGGCCACTACCCCTTTCCGGCCACTTCGCACATCATTTTGAATAATAGGATAGTATTGAGACATCTCCTTGCTATTTTCGCGCCATTCGACCCGGACGAACATCACGGTTCATAATCCAATGGCATGACCTCGAAATTTGCGAACTGAGCCCTCAGTCACCATTTCAAAATTTGGTGTGTGGATGCGTGGCAAATTTAGCAGAAAAAATAGCAGGTGGATTGATTTTCAGAGGTAAGTTTTTAAGTATTCCTACTGTTTTATTAGTGATTGAATTGGTTTGTGTGTATTAAAGTATGTTTAATTTAAATATTTGAGTGCCTAAACCACCAAACCTTTTCATAATTTGTAATATTTTCGGTGGTCGGACAATAGGTTATCGATTTATTTCAAAATCTAGTTTCCGGCCGGGTGGTCGGAAACCGGTATAAGTGTAGTCATTCAATTTTGCGTATATTGCGGAAACCTTAAATGCACTAACATAGATTCCATTATATTAGTGAACAGCTAGAATTTTGTGAATTGACAACTAGATTCCGGCCGCCAGAATACCTCATAGTTTCAAAAATATGACCTTAAAAAAATATCGAATGTTTAGCGGCCGATAACCAGTTAAAACAAAACCTGTTTCCGGCCGTCGAAATAAGCGGCCGAAAATAGGTAAAAATTACACCTTATTCCGGCCGTCTGAAATAGTAGGCGGCCGAAAATAGGTAAAATTAAACCTGATTCCGGCCATTAGATAATAAAACGACCGATAATTTTTATCGATGCCAATGCCAAGAGTAGCTAATTTGACTTTTGATTTTAATTTGTTATTTCAAAAACCCTATGAACTACTGAATAAGACTCGTTTTTCTACTGTAAATTACGTGGCCGATAACCAGTGCACTGGTGGACGATAACTGGGTAAAATGGCCGATAACCGGTATATTTGCTATTTTTACAAAAAATATATTTTTTAAAATCATGTATAACTGCTACGTCTATAAACTGAAGGTTTTATGAAACTAGACTGTTGAAAGATCAAATATTATTTTTTTGGAAAATCTTGACACACAACATTACGATAGAAATTAACTCTGAAGTCAACAAGTCGCTTAAGTGGCCGATTACCGGTACTGTTACCCTACTTGAGTCATTAGTCATCATCTCAATAGAACTTACTATTCAATATCTGTAATATATTGATATACTTAAGTAACTAAGTTTATTCCTTCCAGGTAAACAAACATAGCTTGATGAAACAAGTGGGGTAATTTTCCCATAGTTGAATGAACTTATACTTGTAAATTGATTGTTTTATGTGATAGAATCTTTAAGGCTGATTGATGAAGTAAAAGGTGGTTTCCTTGGGTCTCTCCTAATAAGCCTAGGTACCCTAGCAGTCTTCAATTTCAAAATGGCCAAGAAGCTTAACAATAAATAATGGGGAACAATTGGATTTTTAGGTTATGAAAAATATTCTAATTTTGAAACCAGAACAAAGTAAGTAGATAGATATTCTAATATAAAGAATGGGGTGACGTATAGATATGCTGTGATACCTCTAAATAGTGGTTATGACAAAATATTATCGACACTTAGCTGAGGATCCTGAGGCGCCGCCGCCGGCCGGTCGAAGCTGCAAAACCACCCCGCCATAAAATACACTTCCACTATCACTCCCATATGCAAACGCTCCATCCTATCACCCGAAACTCCACGAGAAGACCAAGGGCGAGTTTTCTTCCCGAATCCTATTTATAGCCTTTCCTGACCATCGACTCTCTTTTTTTTTTTCTTTTTTCCCGGTTCATCCATCGAACTTTATCGATTCAACCCCATCCCTCAGATCCTAGACTACAGGTGGCGCCACTGAGCTAGACAATAACACAACTATTAAATATTTTTAAGGTAATAAACCGATGAACTATTGTTCTATAATTATTGATAATTAATATTATTATTATTTAACTAGTAAGTACCTATTTACTAATTTTAAGTCCTGATTCAATTAATTAGAACTAAAAGATACTCAGTTGAGCGTCAAGGAGGCGTAGTACGTAAAGTGTCGCGTAAATTAGTGTTGTGCAAATCTGATCCACATAATAATAACTTATCACTATGACGTCATTCATTTCAATAATCAAACAATAATTAACAGAGCCGTATAAACGGTTGAAACATGATATAACCGAATCTAGTATGATATCTCTTTAAACTCTAAGCGTCAACAATAAGACTTGTACTTATTCTAGGTATCTGTCGATTCGAACGACACAACACCCCCCGAACATTACCATATAAGGAAATGCGTCATCGAGTCTAACCCACTAGATGGCACTAGTGTGGCATTTTCTACATCGCGGTATGGTTGTGTTTTCCAACCAGCGTATAGTCTTATTTTGCTTATAATAAAAATTTCGCCAATCTATACATAAATATTGTAATAATGTATAAGTCTGCTACGGACGGACTATGTTCCGTTACAAGCGGCTCTTCGATCAATCAGATGCGGTACTATGGTTTAGAGTCTAAACCTTAGTACTACCAGCCACTACTAGTGACTTGTCTAAACTTCAGACAAGTCGCTGGTAGAGGCTGGATGAGGAAGACCGAGGACAGCGAGCTGTTGCACTTCTTGGAAGAGGTCTTTGCCTGCCTGGTGATTATGGTATAGGTATTTGTGTATAAAAACAACTTGTTTCGAATTATAACATAATTACCTACGTAGTTGCATAGGAGTAAGAAGGTAGCTTGTTCAAAAACGACACAGCTAAGTTGTAATGTGATGAAGATTTTTTAAAACAATGTCTTACACCCATAGTGACGCAGCCAGGTTTTTGTCCACATACCCTCATTGTTACCCCACTATCTATTATGTGTCGGTTTCAGAGTCTAATGTTGTTTCAATCTCACAAAGACGGCTCGCTTCAACGCAGCTGATATTACATTACTTTGATCTCTCGCCATCTCATTCTCTCCCAAGCCAATCGATGAGACAAAGCATTGTCTGTAATCATTATGGCTTTACCATCGTTAAATGGCTATGTATGTGTTATGTATAGATGTGTGTTTGTACGTATATATATGTGTCTCATTATCAACGCTATAATAATATTGTATTGTAAAGCGTTATACGAAATAGCGAGGGTATGGGTGGCCTCGATATCATAATGGTTATCAGAAATTGTTTGGGTTTATAGCTTATGTATTATGTAGTTCTCACAAGTGTCTTGTTGTGTTTATGGCAGATGTGGCTCACAAGTAACTTTAGCGGTGCTAAAGGATATTGAGGTCATGAGCTTTGATTGTACCTTCATCTTCATAACATAATGGAGCCACGATCCGTAGTGTCAGTGTAGTAGAGTAAAGGACCAACCACTTATACGAATGTTGAGTGCCGTCTAGAACGTGGGTTTAGGACTTACGAGATAAATTGCTGATCAAAATTATAGAGTATTTATTGGTCAAATATAAGTTTTTGTGCTAAGTATTTGAATCAGAACCTACAGTTACATAAAAATGCCTTATCAATAAACAAAAATGCGACTACATTTTGGCGCATCAAAACTAAAACACAGTGTTCATGTTCTCTTACATATCATACAATTCGCATAACATCCAGTGACAGCGTCTATTTCTGGTACCGCCCATCAAGCAGGTTCTATTTACGACGCCACATGTGGAATACTATGGAACCCTGGTCGTGTCCAGACAATGCACGCGGATTTATCCCCGCCCTGTCTGCCCTGTGATTTCCCCAAGGACTAAACGCCTCCTGAAATATTTAATTTAGTCCCTTCTGACGACTCGACATGTCTTTTCGGCCATCAAATTACATTAGTCTACTGTTTTTTTTTTGCGAGTGGGTGGCGAAGTTTGTAATAGAACAGTATTGTATAGAAGGAAAGTAGGTACCTATATTATTATACAAAATCTATTTTTGGCCTCTTAATTGAGACTGGTAACAAATAAAAGCTGTTTATCTTTCGAAGTACAAACATTTCTGTCCGATCTAAAACGAAAAGAAAACATTTTAATATCATTAAAACCTTACGCTTCAGAATTAAAGGTTGGCTCAGTCAATGTTTTTTTTACAGGAATCCATTACGAGTCGAGTAGGATCGCACCGAGCGTGGATGGCAAAATGGTAATTAAAATATGCATTTGGGTTAACTATTTTGATTCAAAGTGAACTTAGTATCTATCTCTTTTGAGCGTATGATTTTTTCTCCGTCTCTTTCTTACATCATCAGTGTTGGACTTATTTCATGGCTTGTGTCAGGAAAACGGACCTTGCTTGAGAAAAGTGCAACCTGAATACGGCTTTAATTCTTTGACTTAGGCCACGTTCAGATGACAAGCGCTCAACGCGCGTTTTGTTAACGCGCGTTTACAACTACATACATTTTATTCAGGCTGTACACATGCTAACGCGCGTCACGCGGATTAAAATGTATGTAGTTGTAAACGCGCGTCATCAAAACGCGCGTTGAGCGCTTGTCATCTGAACGTGGCCTTACCCCCAAATTCATAGAGATTTTTGACACTTAACGGTTTAAAATTGACGTTGTGATAAACGAAATTTAACTTTTTGACTGACGTAAAGATTCGAAACTCGTCTGTTTTAAAGTAAATTTTAACCTTGTTGTAAATTTACAATACGCTCTATGAATTTGAGGGTTAAAATATAGCGTTTTAGTTAGGTGAAACTTCGAATGATAGTTTTAAAATGGTCGGGTTATACAGCCGAGGTCACTTCGCGTCGTTCCCACTAATCTTATTTAAAATTAGCATATTTAAAAAGGTCGGGAATGCATTGCAATATTCTCATTCATTTGTATTCCGAACGGAATTTTAGTGGTTTATTTTATTCATCTCTTATTTTCTGGGTGAGCATTTGATCTGAAAAGAATTGGTAAAATAAACGGTTTCTTTATTAGATTGAATTGTGATGCTGTTGGAAGATCGGTTCGATTATTGCTTTACATTAAATTTTTCAGTTACTTGCGATAGCCTTCGCTTGTATTTATTTCATTGGCATTTTAAATTACCGATACTTATCAAAGAAAATATTCTTTAACCGTTTAGATGATAGAAATTAAAGAACGTTGTAATCTTGTAGACATAATATACCAAATTTAAATAAAAGAAACGTATTAGCAGAGTTATTCTTAAAACCACCCTATTCGGAAAGTAACAGTCAGCTAAACGATACCCACTACGTCTGTCGTTGTCAATTTTCAAAAGTAATCGTTCCAATCCAATGAAACTCGTACTTGGCGTGCTCTACATGTCACGAGGAAGCTAAAATGACGTTTTGACGCAGAACAGGCGGGAACCAATGAAGCGAGGGTGAAGTGCCAGCTCCCGAGCTAGGAAGATAAATTCCAGAGACGATTATTTAACATGTGATTGAAAAACGCGGGGGTTATAAGTTTAAAATGTATAGTATAGACTTTAGTTATCTACTTATTGTGTATATCAATTTTATAATTTTAGATTTTATAAATACTATTTCCATTGAAATACTGTGCTAGATTTTGTTTTGTTCAAAACTATTGTTATATTGTTAAATTCATCGCATTTAAATAAGCAAACATATGGTTTAATCCCTTCTGAAAGGAATAACTTGCACGAATTATTTTCTATATTAATCTTCATTGAACGCAGAAGCCCTTTAGAAAATTGCCCCCGTGTAAATGGCGAGGCAGGCAGGTAAATTAAGAAAGGAAATATGCATCGTAACTGTTTGCGAGGTGGATTAACGATGGCATGTCGCCGCGAAGATATAACCAGCGATCGATGACGGTGAATAAAACAGTGACACCTACTCGCACCGTGTAACGTCCCCATTCCTTATTCTGAGGAAAATTTCATTCTTTCGCTGCAGGAATCATCGCAAAACGTATTCCACACAAAACTGTCTCGCAAACGAGATTGTCTTCAGGACGTGTGTAAGAAAAACGACGTTGAAATTTCAAGAAAATACGTCACATTCTCCGCGTTCCTTGCGACATGCAAATCGTAGCTCCACATCCTTAAACTCATCGTCGATTTAAACGCCATAGTACGAGGAGGCACCTCAATCATCGAACCACTCGGAACGGTCGACAATCGGACGAACGATGACCGTGAGGACAAGCCAACTTATCGAGACCTCCTTCAACCCCCACTTAGTACTTTAAACCGGGATCGCGCGGGTTAGAAGGTGATGGGTTAGGGGTCAGCGCGCGCTGGCCCGCTCGAAGGGAAGTTGTCTACGTCACGGTTGAAATATGCGGTTTTGGATGAAGCTGCAGTAAAATTAATGCGAAGACTGTCGCTCGGAATAGTAATGGTGGGAATGCTTGTTTTAATATCGATCGGCTGGCGAGTTTGAGCAATGCCTATTTTCAGACAGGAAATTTGTGTTGTACTTGACTACTTGAAGTGGTTTTCCAATATTTTCATATAATACCTATGGAACTGTAGATTTAATAGTTTAATTGTGACAAAAAGGCTTGTTTAAGTGATATTTTCATATTATAACAATATTATGACCTCAATTAGTTTTTTATACATAAATCTGTAAGCAATGTAATAACAACACTACGCAATGACCACACGCAAATAAACCCCTGAATTTGGTACAAAACCCTGGTCCAGTAAGCAAGAGTTACTTATCACGTACTAAGTTAATACAACATATTACACGTAAAGAGTTCATATAATCTGAACCACCCAATATCGGAACCTATTTCTGCCTTATTAACTTCTGGCTAGAGGTTTCCTCATTGGGTATTTGGCCAAGATAGATCTTGTAATTAAATCTTTGTGGGAATATAGAATAAAATTTTACAAATCACACTATTAATACCTCATTTGTATATAGGTACGGTCAGGTGCAGAAAAACCTGACCCCCCTCTCATAGTAACAATGTATCTGAGGGGGGTCAGGTTTCTCTGCACCTGACCGTACCTATACAAATGAGGTATTAATAGTGTGATTCGTAAAATTTTGTACCACAGACTTAAATATAATATTATAAAGGGGTAGAATACCTATGTACAATGAAAAGCGGGGAGCTTTCTCGCTAGTCATGTTCTGAATATTCTTGATATTAAAAAAACAATCTTACCATGTTTTTTTACAACAATGTAACTATTATTACATATAAATAAACCCCCAACAGTACACACTCAATATTCCGCGGCGCGTGTGTACGTGGACGATTTACAAACACCGTGATTGTGGTCCCTTCAGTGGGGTCACTTCATGAAACGACGAATGAACGAACAAGAATTTTCACGCAATTCGTACGGTTAATGCAACTAGATTAAGTCGTGGTTAGCGCAGCAGTTTGTCTGTCTGTCACGGATCACTCTCGTTGTATTGCGTACCGATTGCATCTGGTCTCGTTCGTTCGTTCGTTTGACTTTCGTAGTGACCCCCCAGTTATCGGGCCTAGCCGCCGGCGATCGGACTAAATATAACAAGACTCACCACCAGTTTACGAAACGCTTTTCTTGGTAGGTAAATAAAAATATGCTTATCTATATTCAGAATACAATAACGACCATCTTTGATAGAATTACACATATATGAATAGGTGTGTACTTAGTAGGTACGTCATTCTCAAGAACTTTGTCTTCCGCGTTCGACAACTCAACTTTCACAGGTACATCTTAACAATATCTAATTAAAATTTAAACTCGTTAAATTCTTCGTTGGCGCGAACATCTTTCAAGTTATCGTGAGAAAACTTTTGTCCCATTGATGCGGTGGAACAGAACCAGTAAGGTATTGGAAACAATTTAAGAATAAGAAATATAGCTGCTATGTAGGTACCACCACCGATACATTAGCAATAAATTAACAATCATTAAGCAGCGTCGCTCGATAGTCTACATGTATCTGATAGATGTTTAACTGCTTATTTTCGGAAGTGATAAACCCACTGTTGCATTTTCTTGTTCTTCTTATCGTGTCGGTGATAAACCCAAGAGAAATTAAGGTTGTTACCTGTCGGTAAGTTGGCCAGACATTAAATAAAATTGTCGAGTCTAGTTATTTAATACATTCAAGTTTTTTTTTATGTATATTATAGTCACTACTAGGTACATAGTGTTAAGGAATTACGTTATAATTTAGGATAGGCAACCCCTTACGTAAGGACTGAATAAATAAATTGACTTGGTATTACGTGGATCTCGCAACTTTTTGTGGTTGTGTTGGCTTTTTTACAAGTTATATTTTAACACTTATTATTTTCTTAGTTTAACATGGTTTAACTCAACCTTACTGCTGTGGTTATACCAACGTATTGACTCTCAGTCGAAATCATTTGAGTTTTAATTGTTAATGAGTAACTTTTCCCTCTCAAATTATAAACTTTTGTCGCTAAGTGGGAATTAAGCTTTTAGCTGTTCATTAAATTTAAATAACGACATGTATGAAACAATAATTTTATATACGGGGTAGCATATACATTTTATTTTTCAGTGTAATCCCATCCTCTTGTAGCAGGTTAATTCAGCAAATGGTTACCTTTAAATAATTCGAGCACAAATATATTTTTGTATGCTTTTTCATATTCTGTTCGTATTATCTATTATTCAGCAAGTAAGTAAATTTTATAACCAAATCGATTTAAATTAAATAGAACCGTATTCTCAATACAAAGTGTGATCTATCAAGACCCTGGACCCGTATGTCCCAATAATTTACCCCTATCTAAACAAAACATAATACTCCCTTACAAACATAGCTAACAAAACATGGGAGATGTACTACAGTGTACTGGATAAGTCACTATTATGTACCTATAGCAATATTAATCACTTTGTACAGTATTGTAATCATAATAATACTATTATAGTATTGCATTTCCTAGAGGGTCCAACTTTATAATGAATCGAAACAGCTGTCCTACAGTAAAATTGCAAGCTGAGATTAGGCTAGTAGGTATGTGTATTGGGTATTGGTCCACCAACCCGCACTAAGCCAGCGTGGTGAACTAAGCCTAAAATACTTCCTTCATTGGAAGGGGACCCGTGCCCCAGCAGTGAGGACGTGATAGGTTATGAATGTTATGATGGGTATTGGGTACACCTGAGAAAGTCATATAGATTAAGTACCTTGATGTGAATCAAAAAGAAGGCCTAATGTAGCGAGAAAATTCCCAGTGACGTTTCCAATTCGTTTCCAAACGTATCCGTGAACACTGCAAATTTTCTTTACCAATCTGCTTTTTCCACTACTCCCAGCAAACAGCGGACAAGTCAAATTGGGTGTCTCCAGCGGTCGCATATATCACGATGGCCGCCATTAATCAATTAACAATTGAAACTTAACACGATCTGATTTAAATTGTTCGCCGGGTCCAATCCGGAGGTCTCATTGTGGTTATGGTAATGTGAGATTCACTACTGTGAAACAAAAAGGATAAATATTATAAAAAATGCTATAAATGATACTTGGTCGATGCGAGGTCATTAAAATAAAGTTCATGCCAGTGTTGTTTTTTATGCTCAAATTCAGCGTAACTTAACTTTCTGAGGTCAAAGTGTGGGTTTTTTTAAATTGATTGAGCAGTGGAAATCGACTCAAATTTGGCGCGCGTAGTGCAGCGCACATATATATCTCTAGGTGGCGACTAACCCGGCCCATACTAATTTGCGTATACTCGCCGCTACTCGAACGAAGTAAAAACTCGCATTCCCAATACAGTTGCTGTTGATAATAACAGTCAAAAAACTGTTAAAGATTGAAAAAAAGAGATGTTTTTCCACATAAAATTCAAAAGGAGAGAAGGGAATACCGTCAGCAGTAGTCACCGCGCATCGCTTCCCGCCACCACCGCCTAAATTCTTTGTTCTCATACTCCATTCAGGCCAAACTAAGTTGACGTTTTGTAAGTTTTTTTTTCGGCGGTGGGAAGTCTAAAATGAAACGCTTGGTAAGCGTCTGGCATACGTGATTGTGCCAAATGAAATTTGGATCCAGGCGCGACCACTGAGACCATGGACTTCGGTATTCGCAACTTTTTTTTATGTAAAAGTATATTTTTTGTTCACGTGATCGCAATAATTTCACTTCGAACTCTGAAATAAAAAACGGCCAAACTTTGTCATTCATTCAAGTTACGTTGCTTTGAATAAAGTAAAACTTATTCAAGGAACCTTCGTTTTAAAGCAACGCTGTACACACACATAGGCGCATATACGTACATAATTGTACATATCACCCTAAAACCACCCACCTGCTCATTTTCACGCGTCCGACATCTTTGATAAACAGTAAACATCTTTAGAGTATCGGTGCAAAGGTCTCAACAACTCGACAACACTCTCAAAACAAGCTTGTTTGTGTTGGGGTCCACAATACCCATACTAGGCCAGCGTGATGGACTAGGTATAAAAACCCTTCCTTCTCACGTTCGTGAGACGTCCGTGTGGACGTTATGGTTTGTGATGACTCTATCCTGTTTGTTTATTGTTTATCACAGTGCGAATATCATTTTAGTGGAGGTAGCTAGTTGTCGCGGTCGCCGCTCCCCGCGTACCGCACATACCTCCGCCTCCGCGGATTGCGCACATTCGGCAGAATTTAAACGCTTTCATATTCTATGCTTCTTACTGTGGAGTAGGCGGTACATAACTCGTCAACGATGTCGTCAGTCAGTCATATGCCGCTACATGATTCAGTAATACAGTCATCATAGGCGAAGATTATATACAGGGTGTTGAAAAAAGGGTATCCTAAGCCGAAAAGGGGGTGACTCAGGGGGTCATACTAAACAACTTTTGTTCTACGAGTTTTGACTTTTTACTATGGAGAACGTTTTTTTTTCCGTCATTTCCAAAACTCGTATATTAAAAGTTGTTCAGGATGACCCCCTGAGCCCTTTCTGCTTAGTATACCCTTTTTCAACACCCTTTGCAACAACCTATATAAGGCTGAAATCTAAACAGTTTTTTTTACTAGGTTTTAACCTACATTTTAACTGAAGTGAGTAGACCACATAAATATTACTTAGGTAGGGGCAAGCCTACTTTTTGACTTCCATGCAAGTTTAAGAAGGAATTAATTAGGTAATATGCTTAATAAATTACGACAAATACGTAATTACCTAATACAAGAGCTCATAAATCTTAATACAACACAATAAGATCGACTAAAGCTCCCCTTCCGAGTAAGAATTTCATTTCCCCGGTAATAAATAGACAAAGGCAGAAATCCCATCGGTGTTTACGAGCCAAGTATCCTTATGAATTACTTTCATTTGCAACAAACAACAAATCTTACGACACACGGTTATAACAACTGTAACGTGGAAAAGCAAATAAAATAACAAAGACTCCACAAATTATGAGGGGAAATAATAAACGAGGGTTTGGGCTCGTACGACCGGCACAGTGGCTCAGTTTAAGTTTTCATAATTTACGTAACGTCATGGTCACATACTGTCTTTATTATACGTTACTATGTATATTCTTTGTAAGTACATAGTTACGTGTCGTTGAGCGTTATGTATGCCAAATAAATCATATAAATAATAGAAACCCGTGGCGACGACACTGCAATATGTCATCTTTGGCCATCGCCAGTGGGCATCTTTACACCAATGGAAATTATATTTTAGTCCGCCAACGGCTTAAATATTTTCAATAATTTGTCTCTTCAGCAGTGTCCACACAATTATACAACCATAGAATCTATGTAGGTACATACTACATACTTATTCCATGATTGCTACCAGGTATCTAATACATCAAGGTAACGCAAATAAATTATGGGACTTCACGATACTTGCTTTTAATCTAACCTCCAAGTGTTGTGGATTCGTCAGTATTTATTAGTAAAACAATTTTAAATGTCTGTGAGAGCAGAAGAGATATTGAAACTAATTTATATTAATTAAGAGATCTAGACCTAGGTCTTAGGTTAGGGAGCTCTCTAAGCGTACAGCAATTTATTATGGGCGCAATCATAATTGTTTCTAAAATGATAAGTCTTACTTTACTTTAAGTCATAAGAAAATGAAAGACGATCATTTTTAATAGCAATTGGGCTTAAGCACTAAGTCCTAGTTCGTTTCGGGGAAACAAAACCGCTTGAGTACAATGTATTTATTTCGGTCTAACGTCTAAATACAACATTAAACGTATCGCAGAATTGCGTAGCCCGTAACGAGGTCCAATAATGGCCGAGCATGATTTATAATTCATTGCCGAAATGTATTAGAAGGAACGTCCTATGGTTGGTGTTAATAATAAGATGTTTGGTCGAATTTTAAAAGTAGTACGGAATGACCTCAGTCACCCCCTATTGCCTTACTAGTTACTTTTACTGTAATGCAACGCAGTAAGTGAAAGTAGGTACATAATATATTATACACTCACGGGCAATGAAAAAGTTCCACTCTCAAAATACAGACACCAAACGATCCCAATTTTTTCAAACGATTCATTTAAAATTTTAATTAATTATTACCGTTTTTAGTTGGTAATATCCTGATGCTCAGATTAATGTACTTCAATGTGGCAGCCCTTTTTCTTAGGGAGTAATTTGGAGCTTTTGGCAGTGGAACCTTTTTCATTGCCCGTGAGTGTAGTTTATGTAATAAGTACATCTATATTTTTAATATTATTGAAGCAACAGCAGATCGACACGCAAAAATATTTATTTTTTTTAGTTAATCATTAATGGTATCTTTGGTAATTTTTAACGAGCCGCAGCGGTGTGCCTATTGCGTCACGGGTTAATAAGAGTGTCAACGTTTTTTATTGCAGAAATACGATCATCTTATTAGAATTGGAGTAGTGGAGGGACGCTAGACCCTCAACATGACATCTTTATTCTAATAAGTATACCTATTTGGGTGAAAATGCTTCTTAACATAAAATCACAAAATATACGGTGGCCGTAATCACATAATTTCATGTGATCATAAGTTTAACAAGGGTTAAATATATTTTTATCGGGTAGACCTCACGATAAACCTTCTTTCTAATTATGACTGTGTGTTGCTGAAAAATATTAAATATGAACAGGGACCGGATACGAACCTTTAGAAAGTAATTTTCACTCGACTGTAGCCTTTGACCTTTTGTAATAAGATATTTTTTTCGATGAAGCACTTAGGTATTTGTCAATACTTTGGGAGAGTTTCGGATATGAGCTTTTTTTCTGACGCCCATAAGATTGAAGTTCCTTCGATCGCAGAAAAGGTTTTACGTGATACATTTTGCTAATGTTATGAAGATAATTAAGACCCTAAAGCGTAAAGTGCTCGCCTGAAAAAAGACGTTTGAGTTATTAACACAAAATATCATTAAGATTGTTTTGTTATGTATTTGAAAATACAAAAAATATACTTGCCGATTTTATGCCTATAATTCCAGAAACGTTGATATTCATACACTTCTTTGTATAGGTACATGGAACAAAAATGTGAATGAACAAAAAATTAGTTAAAAGAAGCGCACCAGAAAAGAATAGAATCGAATAAGCTCACTAGCTGCTAGCTAGTCTGCTTACCTCACATTGATTTTTTATTATTTCGTAGGTACTTAGTTACTTATTATTCTGAATTTAAAACAGCAACTTAACAATTTAAACATATTCAATTCAAAAGCTGTAATAATCTAAACAAACGAATCGTTTTCTTTAAAAGAATAATCCGGAACCTTTTATCAGATAAATCGGATTATCCTTACAGCTACCAATTACAAACATTTTGGGATACTTTGTCTCAGCGCGGGCCCCCGAGTACACAACGAACAGTATTCACAAGACAATAATATTACTTTAATAGCTGTTGCTCACGAGGTTTGCTTTGCCTTTAAAGTTTTCCGTGGGATTTCCAGGACAAAAATTACCAAATGTGTTAATCACTCACATCACGGACACTTCCGATCCAGCTAAGGTTTTGTTAGGTGATTCACTGCCACACATCAGGCTACGTGTGGCGTGAGTGCTCTCCGTAGAAAACTGTATAGAAAACACGTACAGCTCAACAGACTGAAAATGCATATACGTGCGTGCATATGTTCATACAATTCACGCAACGTAGAATCAGAACCGCCCTATTAAGTTCTTCTTTACGCTTATGTATCATGAAATTTTAATGGACGTGACAACGACCTCAAACGTATTCTTTTTCGACACCTTTCTCATTTGAAACTCACTCTTATAATAATTATGATGTAGTCCAACTCCTAAAAACACGGCCTAAAAATGGGAAGTTAGGTTAGGTACAAAACGTATTTACTGTCCTTTCCTATACACCCATCCCCAGCCGTAATTCTTTGCATTCCGTCGTTAATTTAAAACTAAAAGCCCATTCCTACTCGCTAAAATAGATTGCAGTATAAATAACTTAAAAGAAAAAAAAGGGAGGGTATTTATGTTGGTCGAAGTTTTTCTAGCTACTCTCCCGAACAGTTTAGGTGTAACACGGAGTTTCCTGTTTCAATAAATTTATAAATACGGAAGTACTTACATAATACGTAGGTATTGGTGTTTGTGTTGAAAATGTTAACTTGTTTTCCTGTAGCTCCTGTAGCATTAAGCCCACCTTTTGTACACTTCTGTCCTACATTGGTGCAATAAATAATGTATCTAATAATAAATAAAATGGGTTCAAGAACAGTACATTTTGAAGAAAGTGAGAGATCATTATAATTCCTCTTTCTAGCGTATAAGTGACAAATGCTGTCGTATATAGGGTTTGTCATCGCGGAGAAAGATAGAAAATAAGTCACTTACCGACTATTTGTTGCATAATTATTATGTCCTAGGGCTAAAGATTTACTGGCTTGGTAAATCATTTTATAGTATCATTAGAATTACGACACACACACACACACTCACGCCTTGTACTAATGTACTCCCTAGCGGGGTAGGCAGAGGTGCATTGCTGCACCCACTTTTCGCCAGTGTTATGTTTAGTCCCAATGTGATAGGGGGCGAGCCTATTGCCATTCTACGGGCACATCCAAGACCCGAGAACAAATATCTGTGTTTAAACAAATATCTGCCCCAGCAGGGAATCGAACCCGGGACCTTCGGCTCAGTAGTCAGGGAACTAACCAATTCGCCATTCGGTCGTCTAGAATTACGAACATAAATAAAATAAATCCACATTAACAATAACAAGTAATAACTTTTAAGAAAACGAGCGAAATACAATTTAGGTTCGCACGAAAGCAGTGCTCAAGTTAGTACGGCACATAATATGTTTTCTTTTCAATCAAAAGAGCAATCTTACCTAAGTGCTTCGCTATTGTATGGGAAATATTTCAGTAATAAAATGTTTCGCTCCATATAGAAAACACACGTTCGATTCATGGAGATAGTAAAGGGTTGGAATATGATTTAACATCACGTAGGATCATAGGATGTATGGCCCTGCCGCATCGGTGCAAATATTTAATAGAATAGGATAGATATTCGTTATTTGTACACAAAAACATGGACAAAAATTACAAAAAACTTAATCTAACACATTGTACAAATGGCGGCCTTATCGCTTAAAGCGCTTTCTTCCAGGCATCCTTTGGGTGGAAGGAAGGATATGAAGGCGATGCGAAGGGTTAAGTGTAGGTACTAGGAATAAAGAATATGCCATAAATAAATATCTAAATATAGCAATACAAATTTAAAATTATTATTGTATTCTTTATTTTATTATAAAGACTTGCTAATCTAGGGTGATACTTAATGTGCCTCAACTTATTTAAGTTTCCTCCAGTAAAATGCAGCCTTATTTCAACAAAACTAGTGATAAATTACTGAGTTTTATTATAAAACCTTACTATGGGTATAATATTAAATTACAAATGTTAGTAATCTATATATTAATTAAATTTATGTTTCCATTCACAACAAACGAAAATTATCTTATTTACCAGAAGAGCATCTAGTGATTGCTTACCTTCCGCCTGTTTATCATCAGCATCATCATCATCAGCCCCCACCCGTACACTGCTGGATATAGGCCCCCTAGCGAGCGACACAACATTCTCGCCTTTTCTTCCTCATCCAACCACTTCCGGCTGCCTAATGTCCTACTCCTAACTCCATGAAAGTAAAATATTATTCTCGGACAAGATCGCATAGAGGCATTCGTCACGTGGATTCTGCCGACAAAATATAATATTTTACGTCTACAACGTTGAATAGGGCACCTTGAGGAGCTTCCAATAAAATATATGAAAGATTTAATATGAGAAAACCTACACGGCACGCCAGCGACGCTGTTAAAGAATAATAAATTGTCGAGTTCTAAGTTATTACTATTTAGTTATTACATTGTGGTTAGGATATCGATTTTAGTGCCAACGGTTTATGGCGTAAATTATTTCAATTTCACTACTTTTAAGTATCAAATTCAAAATTTTGCTGAATGCTTCCTAGGGTATATGAAAATAGACGAATAAAACTGCTGTGCTAACCACGGCTCTATCTAAAAATTGAAATGTCGACTAATGACAAACGAAAATTTGTTAAGTATGTTTGTCAAAATATCAGTCTACCACCATTTCATATAGGCTGAGTCACTGAGGACAATAACGTATGGCGAAAGAAAATCGTCGACCATCTTTCTATTTTTTTTTTATTCATTATGTTGAATTTGATACATTATATTATTATGTATATATGCATTTTATCATTTAAACTAAAAAATACAAAAAAATCCAATGTAAATGACAAAATAACACAATAAATATATTTAAAAACAAAGCACAAGAAACACCCAGAACCGCTACGCAAAAACAGGCATCAGTTGCGAACACAAAGGAGAGACAGTTTCTTTCTAACTCTGAGACAAGTTCAGAAACCTCGCGAAACAATCGCTCACTTTTTTTTCTTGATGGACAAAGGGTCTCGCTGCAGGGGACGAAACTCAGTGTCTCGTATAACAGGCGACACTGCCAGTTAATCTTGATCCCTCACTCTCCACCCTCTCCTACAAAACTATGTCCATTTAACACGAATAGTTGGAGGTCTCGGGGGCCGAGATACGCTGGCTATTATATTTCAAGGGGATCCGGTAAAAAATATGTCAGATTTCAAAAAGAAACTTAATGCTTGTCACCGCGATAGTGGGTTTGTGTTGTTTGCGTCACAATTCACAATCCTTTTGAGAAAAATAGTTAATTTATGAGTTTTACAGAATGTTTTTCTGAATTTTGACATTATTGTTATTTTAGGAACTTAACTTTGATATCATTGACCACATAACTTTTACATTGGTAATCATAAATTTGCCAAATCTGATATACCCACATAGGTACTACCAATTCAAAGTTATTTACTAAAAAGCCTTTATATCTGTCGCAGGCAACTGGTTTAATCTCCTGTTTGATTGAACCACTAGCCCGTTCATTGGATGGCGCTGTTCAGTTGTATGACTAGGCCGAACGTTGATTGTACAAGCGTCACAAAACGTCCAACTAGTTAGCTGACTTAAAATCAGTCAGGTGGTGAATAAAACAAATATGGCGTCTAACAGCTAACAGCTGACACAAAAAGCACCTATTTTGTTAGTTTTTTGCAAATAAATTAGCTTTAAAGTGCGATATTTGTGTTAAAATATAAATTAAGCCGCGGGCGGAAAGTTTCAAAGAAAAAAAGTGGCGAAGCTGGATAATTATGAACAACAATATGAAGGAACGTTTATTGTTATTGTTTAGTTAATTTGTGAGATAAGAGCTTTGTAACATAGTCTTTTTGTTGACTCTTGTCTGGTGATGTTCACCCTAACCAGACATTACAAAGTTGCTATACTATATCCCATTCAACGACTTCGCTGAATGACGTTCAGTCAAGACGTCGAATGTTACAATCAACGACTTGACGAGTTGTCATTTAGTCATACAACTGAATAGCGCCATCCAATGAACGGGCTAGTGGTTCAATCAAACAGGAGATTAAACCAGTTGCCTGCGACATATCCATATTAATTTCTGATAGGTAATGCACTACATACCTAAATACTTAAGGAGACGAATGAAAATACATAGATAAGAGATGACTAAATGTAGTTCTATTATTAAGGAATGTCTACACATTTTCATTTGATCGTAGATTAGTATAATTATTTCTGTCTCCATTACATTTCAGTATTATACTACTGAAGTCTCTATAATTAACATAATTTGATTTAACGGTACATTATATTTCAATTACTTAGGTATCGTCTTTGCCAACTTTAATAATAAATTTATTCCATGATATTAAAATTATGTGTCTGAAATTTACTTGGGAAATTGTACTAGATATAAGAATATACACTTCTGTAGTATGTACATATTTGTATTATTTTTACTGCTCTCGTACGCTGGTTTTTGAGGGAACCCTAAACCTAATAATTTAGGTGTGAATACTGTAACATGCCATTTCAAAAGTGTCTGCAATAGATATCTGCAATTCTGCAGTCTAGACAAATATTTCAGTTATAATGAGAATCTTCACTTGTATTTCTAATCGGGAGAAAAGCCAAACTTGACATCAGTATCTTTTTTACAAGACTTTATTTTCACTAAATAAGAGTTCTGAGAAAAAATTTAACTTTTTCATAAGAAATGATATTCATAATTTCAAGGCAATGTTTTAAAGTGTAAAGAATATTACTATTTGAATAGAAAGCAAGGTCATCCGTTTTATAGAAAAGCTGTCTGAAGGAGATTGAGTATTTTTACAATAAGTACAGTATTGTGCAAATTAATGTGAACACGAGTGAAAATTAGAAAAAATAAATTTTTTGGCTCTAAAATAAAAAAAACTGATTAATATTAATACAATTTAAGTTATTTTAATAGAAAATGTGTCCTCCCTGTCTTTTATAACTTCTTCAACACGTTTTGGCATAGAATCGATATGATTTTAACAGTTTTCTGATATTTACTGGTCTAAAAAACTTGTATGGATTACAGCCTCAATCATTTTAGTTTTTCTTGTGCAATCCGTTTTACGAAGTCTAACTTTGACGATGGCCCACTTATTTTCAATGGGATTAAGTGCCGGTGAGTTCTCTGGCCATCCAAAGGCATGATATCTTGTTGTCCTTGAAATATTTAAGCATAATCTTGGACACGCGGAATGGAGGCGAATTTTGTTGAAAAACTTATTGACCGTTATCATCAAATTTTCTTAGTTCAACTTCTAATCTCCGTTCTAGCAAGTCACTGTATTTTAGCGAGTCCATGATCCCTTTGACGGGCACAAGTCATCAGGTACCTATATAAGAAAAACAGCCCCAAACTAAGAAAAGTTGATGATAACGGTCAATAAGTTTTTCAACAAAATTCGCCTCCATTCCGCGTGTCCAAGATTATGCTTAAATATTTCAAGGACAACAAGATATCATGCCTTTGGATGGCCAGAGAACTCACCGGCACTTAATCCCATTGAAAATAAGTGGGCCATCGTCAAAGTTAGACTTCGTAAAACGGATTGCACAAGAAAAACTAAAATGATTGAGGCTGTAATTCATACAAGTTTTTTAGACCAGTAAATATCAGAAAACTGTTAAAATCATGTCGATTCTATGCCAAAACGTGTTGAAGAAGTTATAAAAGCCAGGGAGGACACATTTACTATTAAAATAACTTAAATTGTATTAATATAATTCAGTTTTTTTAATTTTAAGCCAATAAATGTATTTTTTTCAAATTTTCACTCGTGTTCACATTAATTTGCACAATACTGTACTTTTATTTTTCCATTCCAGTCCCATTCCAAAAACTTAATATACCTATGACACAAGGTGTTGCAAAATTGGTAAAGTAAACTGAAAGTGAAGCTTTCTAAGCAACAACAACAACTTTTTCCCTACATTATTGAAAGATATTTTTCTGAAGCTTAGAACCAAAGTTTTTCAAAATGACCCATTGAGGCCTGGGTCTCCTATTTTCGCTGTAGGTCGCGTCAAGTGTCACCGCCGTAGGCCGCGTCACGATGCTCATTACATCTACGCGCCAACGTCGGCGTGTGAGGGAGACCGCATCAGTACATTTCTATAGTGAGCATCGTGACGCGGCCTACGGCGTGACGCTGGACGCGACCTACGGCGTAAATAGGAGACCAAGGCCTAAGTCATATACATTTTAAAATGCTGTCTAAGTTTATAAATGTCAAGATTTTCACATTATATATTATGTATAGGTACTTGAGGTAGGTATAGAGGCGTTTAAGCCCACCACTGTTTCATTGTAGTTGCTAATTACTTACGGAGCTAGTAAAATTGGTACGTAGTTTTTTCACTAACTCACGACGGGTAAAGTTCTACCATCTGTGGCTTTTGCGGAGTGGCAATACTCGTACCAACTAGCAAACACTTTTTCATTTTTGATTTATTTTCCAAGTTTTTCCATCTGGTACAACTCTGTGCTATTGACGTTATCGATTCATTTGTTTTTTCACAATATACCTACTATACCTATATTTTTTACAGATAATAATGAGTACATGCAGAAAAATTTACTATTATTACATTTATAAAAAATTTCCAAGTCTAAAATATTCTAAAGCCATTTCTTATCAAATGACATAAGTTTATGACTACATACATTGTATATTGGATCATCTATGACTTCACCGTAAGAATATTTTCCTAACTATGTGCTTTATCAAAGTTTTTCTATTTGGTTTTATTCAATTCTGTTTCAAAGTAGGTATATTACTATTCATGTGGCCGCCAATCATAACCGCAGTTCATCTTAATTTTTCCGTTATTTATGGAGGTGTGGCGGGACCGAGTCTAATCCTGCATATATCTCACGGGAACTGTGATATACGTCTACCTGTGCGTTCAGTTACAGTGGTCCCGTGAAATATACCATTGACAAATGCAAAATGTTCCGTATTGTGTGCAGAATAGAGTTGATGGCAAAATTTAAACGTAATTTTCAAGGGACTTAATAAACTGAATAGTGATTCGAAACGTTTTTGTAGGAATAACGACCAAACCGCCTAGGGTGAAATATTAGTGAATGTTATAGGTTTTCGTGTTAGTTAAAAACGGTGTAGCATGAGTATTGTGCTACGCGTGTTGTGTTGCACAATTTTAGGTGATTGGGCTGACGCTTGTTTGGTTTGTGGTCGAATTTGTGCTAATATTTGTTTAATAATTCACTGGGACTAGAATGAATATTTGACGAGTTTTATTGGAATTATTTACTACTAGTTGTTCCCGCGCGCTTCGCTTCGCCTTAAAAAGTTTTCCCGTGGGAATTCCGGGATAAAAAGTAGCCTATGTTCTTTCCCAGGGTCCAGACCGTATATATACCAAATTTTTATTCAAATCCGTTCAGTAGTTTTGGCGTGAAAGAGTAACAGACAGACAGACAGACACAGTTACTTTCGCATTTATAATATTAGTTAGGAAGTTAGGATTGTCAGTGTAGTAAAATGTAATTGTAGCTAAAACATGCGCAAATAATAATGTAAAGATGTGCTTACCGGAAATGGTTTAAGGCTGTATTTGTGTGTAATATTTCGGTATTATCTTTACAAAATTTGGAAAGCACAGATAGAAAAAGCTCTGGACACTGGTTAGAAGCTTTTTCTGAATACGGCCTCAGCTTACAGAACTTTATGACTGCCAGTTTCAATAGATACGAGTAGAGTTATTGAAACAGTTAATTTGACAGCATTAGTGTCAATTTCACCATTCTCTGTCAGAGCATAACCAGGGAGTAATGGTTAACTTTTGACACATCTGTCATGAATTTTATATGGAAATGACGTTTAATTTATAAATTAATCCCTGTCGGTTAGATAACTGAGAATGGTTAAATTGGCACTTAACTTAAAATGTGAGTCTGATTTAAAAAACATCTTCAATGCATATTTATTATTATTTTAAAAACATACATTTAACCCTAGAGTAGTCGCGCCATTTTTTGTGACGCGAGTGCTCGCGTGGCGGCATTTTGCCGCCCATATTAAAATGTATTTTTTGGACACTTAATAATTACGAAAACTTATAAATGCATATAATTTGAATAAAATGAATCATATGGTATTAGACAAAGTAATATTTATAGTTTTTATATTATAATTGTTCAATATATGAGCTATCGTTCATGCTTTGGGAAAAATTTTGATCTTTTAGGTATAAATTTGTCTTAAGCCACACAAAATCAACAAATCTCAAAATTATAAAAAAAAATTAGACGTTATCGTCATCTACAGCATTTATTTTAGCAACACAGTACTGAAACATGAACACAAAGTGTTCGTTGCACATTAACTTTCTTCATGTATTGCACCCTTTTTTGACCTGCTATTTTTCTTAAATGGACATAGTTATAGGCATGTACCCTCTCTTCTTTAGGGTGTTTTTTGTTGGTCCGGTGGTACAAAACGGGAGATTTGTACCACCGGACCAATAAAAAACACTTATGTACTGTCCATATGTAAGATTCTATTGTTATACGTGGTGTAGTTATAGGCAGAGCTATTTTTTCCAGGTAAATTCTTCGTAAAATTAACTTGTTAGTAAATTAACAAAGTTATATCGTAAATCGAATGTTAACTGAAATAGACACATACCTAAATCTAATTTACATTATTATTACCAAAAAAGACTGAAAAACTAACAATATTTCATAACAATTGTAAAAAAAATAACTTAAATTTCACTGACGCGAGTGCTCGCGCAGTGAGCATTTTGCCGCCCCTTGCGACACACTCTCTTCAATTATCTCTTCCTGCTGTAACCTGTGCACTGAATTTCTCCAAATTTACGTAACCTGTAGGAGAAGACCGAGAGGGCAGCTACATGGACGCTCGACCTTGAGGAGTGTATAGTTCACAAAATAATAAACATTATTTGCTGAGGGCGGCAAAATGCTCATAGCGCGAGCACTCTAGGGTTAAGCTTAAATAACATACAGTTAACAAACTTAAAACCATTTTCAAACTCGGCGTCTTAGAAACAAAGGAAAATTTAATTCCAAAATGAGATTCTACGAGTGAATAAAATTAAATAAGACGTAAACAAAAAAAGCTGCTGAAAGCTACAAAATTCTTTTCACAATAAAATAAACGAAACGTAAGATTAATGACAGTGTTAGCCAGTTTTCAAGTTAAAATGCGCTCTCGAAGTTCCTGAAATGCCGCGCTACTCTCTTTCATTAACACGGTTACACTGTTGTACCTTGTCAAAGTAAAAATTATTGGAAACAGAACTTCCTAATTCAAACTATTGCAGGTGATGATGATTATGTAATGTGACTTATGTGGTAGCCAAGCCAAGGTGAATAATCATTATCGGTTTAGTATATTTTTATGCATCAAACTTATTTTTATATTGTCAACCAAGTAAAAAAAACTCCCAAAGAAAAAAAAGACATTTATAATAAGGAACCTGCAGTTTTTTATGTCAATGAATTCTTCTTCCGTTTAGTAAAAAACTCATATTATAAATCCGTTCTAACCACGTGTCTTCATGTTTTTTCAACCTAGAAAAGTTTTAGTTGAAATGAAACGCTTCAGAAGTTCCGGTAGATCCTCCGCGTGTTAGTTTCCTTTCTAATTTGTGAATTTCGTAACATTTTCGCGTTTAACTTGGACGGGCTATAAAACTTTGTAACGCCTAATGTACAGTTCGCGTTATTTTTTTACAAATAGACATTCGTATATATATTTATGTTGCAATCCATTTTTATAATTATGTAAAGTACCTATAATGTAGAGATGACATTTTTGCTCAAAAAGCAAATGGTAAGTAAATAGATTTTCTGTTTTATTTTTCAGCTTAACAATCAATCTGTATCCACCGTGGTGAGAATTAAAAACGACATAGGTACAAACGTATTTTTACGCTTTTCTATCGTCGGGTAGTCTCCTCGGTCGAGCGACGATTCCGCCAGCGTATCGTCGTGACTCGAAACGTAATCACAACGTACGTCGTTATACGCAACGGAATCGCAACGGAGTAACAGCCCAGGCTCGCTGTGAGGGCGGGTATAAAGAGTAACTGGGTACCATCGGGTGTAAAGCCCAACCCAGATCCCGAGGATTAGTCTAGACATTACCTAGAGCAGGTATTGTAATAAAAACTTTCGCTACAATCTTTTATGGACATAGGTCGAGGGGAACTTTTCCAAATTCCCTTTACTTGAGTTGGAAGTGTGTTTTCAAAGGGAAATTAGAATTTAATTATTTTACGTCGAAATTTTGTTTGATTTCCCTCGCGGCGTGTTTTATCACACGCCCGCTCGGATTGAATAAGGTCGTGTTTACAAAAAAAACTGTTTTGTGTTACGTGGATTAAGGATGAAATTCTTTACACAGACAATATGATTTGTCTGATTTATTTTTTTCCGATATAAATATAACGCTTAAATAACTAGATCGATACATTGAGTACTCTTCATTCATCGTCAAAATAAATAATAAAATTTTAACTCAATTAGGGTACAAAAGGCGGTCTTATCTTAGCGATCTGTGTCCGACAACCTTCGAAACGAGCGGTAAAAACTATGTTTGAAGTAATCATGTGTTAACTTTCCATTTTATTCCATACCGGGGATTTTCAGTAGGCATTAACGATAAATGATATCGATTGGGTACATTAACCTACAGACACATGAAGATCACTGTTGAAATTCAATCCTTATAGTACTTATGTACCTACCTATGTATATAATTTATGTACATAAACCTACATAAACCAACCTTTAGGAAGGAAACGTATCGTACATTTTGTCCAAAAAGCTTGCGGATATATCAATTTGCATTCCCTTTGTGTGTTCTAGCTCTCTTTGCCTTTCGGTCTGGTAAAAACTGATACAAAAAACAGAAATAAATTGTACTGACAGACTTTTATCATGATTTTGAAAACTACATGATAGAGGTACTCAGAATAATCACAGCCTAGCGATTTTATATCGAACATCCATTTGATTGGATTGGTTCGGGGAGAATATTCTATTCTATTATATTATTATTCTCTGTGTACCTAACTACCTGGACCTGGCTCCCTTTTGTGACCAATTCCCACCACTCGCTGGTTCACTAAACTCTGTTGGTGTCGTGAGTTTTAACAGTGAAAATGTGTATTTTTTCAAGAATATCGTAAATTACTAAAACCAAAGCGGTCCAGAATGATCAGCTGTGTTTTGGTTTCGTATTAATACACCACTTTTATATCACTCTGTTTAGATATTCTGAGGTCAAGGTGTTTGATAATTTAATTAAGTATTTATAGGTTTTTTTTTATATTATGTCTGTATACTTTTTATTGCTAGCTTTTTCCCGTGGATTTGGAGGCAGTGGCAACAGAAGCATATATTTCAAACTCAAGCCCCGGCACAGGAAATCTCAATCCTGCATTTCAAGACTCCCAGGTGTTGCAAAAATTGCACTCTCAGGAAATTTTTGGTCCTCGCGACACTCACTATGCAACTGCGGGTTTATTCTATGTTGGTGCTATCGCTATCGCTTTAAATTTATTTATTTCATTTTCATTAACAAACGTACAGAACAGTAATTGCGATGAGAACTTACATAGCTCTCGTATAATGTAGTTATTTAAATGCTAAATCAATCTTAAGAAATTAGCTAAGTATTAACCTTTTAGAACCCAGAGTATAATACTTTCATACCTGTTACACAATGCTCTAAAATGCAACATGACTATCATGTTGTATGCATCCATGATTTTTGTCCAGGCATGGCTACTTGTAAATTTCCATTTACTCGTAGTACAATGTGTGTCTTACTACCTAGGTTAAACGTATTCGTTCTTGTCTATATAGTTTCCGAGACAATCGTCTATTTGAATCAAAATGTTGACAGTGTACGGTACGACATGTACCGAGTACGAGTTTTTACAGGAGAAAGCTCTTTAAATTGACACAAACCCACAAATTCAATAACAATTTGCTAAAAAAAATATTAAGGAAAAACTGCACATATGATTTTTTATCATTGCAACGACGATAATAATATAGTGATAGCGATAGCAGGAATGCTAGACAATGCGTCCCCAAGCTCCGCGCAATACATCAGTGTCCGCCCGCACCTGCGCAGCTCACATTATTCTACTGATATTTATGCAACGGATTCAATTTCTATTCTATACATGAGTGCTATATATACGAGTTGGGTCCGTCTTGATTTGTCTGTGTTATAGTATTGCGTGGAGTTTATTCGTGTAGTATTAAATTTTGAATTTGAATTGAACTGCCCCAAAAGCAGTTTAGGGCAAAAAATATAATTTGTCGTTTTTACTTTTCTGCATTCATTTAGATAGGTACTTATACCAGTTAATAAAGAGAAAAAATCTCTTTTACCAATAAAGAGTAAAAAACTTTTACCAACTGTAAACTTTCCGTTGCAGTCTTGCAGTACGGCTCTAAAACTTAGATTTCTTATTAAAGCAAAAAAGTAAATTAAATTTAAGGTAACCCTTTTAGTATCCGCCTATTTTACTCATGATAACTCCCCACATCATGAGTAGCGGTTTAGGAATTTCATAATATAAATACCGGGCTGAGATCGGCATGCACAAACAATAATTGTTGCTAGCGGCACTGCCCCAATATTACCTTCATCCCTTCAAAAACTGTGACCATAAATATTTAGGGGTAATTTTAACCCCACCGACCCATAAGTGAGATGACATAAGCTTGGGTGGCTTTTGGTAGTCATCTGGTTCCATTTAAATTATAATCCGAATTTCGCAATCTTGTTTCATTTCGTTCTTAAATAACATTGAATTCTTCAGTATGTAAGCCCAGTCGCTAACTGCCAATAACTCATAAAATTTGCATCAAACTAGCCAAATTCATACATTGTGTGTGACAATGTATGAATTCAATAGTGTTCCTAAATAATTACTATCCATACGAAATTATACATAAGTAAAACGAATAGACGTAAATACCCAGTTTGCAACTGTTTGATCAGTGATTGATATATTTCCAGTAAAGACATAATTGTTCATAAAAACTGAATGAGAATCAATCTTCTTTGATGGAGATGAATGATCAGTGTGGTTCTTGCTGAGAATAAAACAGTTAAAGAGTTTTGCCTAAGTTTGTATGAAGTGGTATCGTAAAAGTAGTATAGCAATTTATATTGCTGTAATGGGGATTTCATCGACCAAAAAAAGTAGATAGGTACTAGAGATATTTTTTATACTCTATTAAGTACATTACTCGTATTTGTGATCAATACCATATTTTTATCAATAAAGGAATTAAATAATTAAAGGCCCAATAGCAATAATTTATATGAATTTTATATCAATAAAATCATGGGAGTGTCCTAATAATTTTCTTTTTATCGTTAGCCAGAGAACATCTGGCCCGGGCCGTGCTTATAAAAATATATTAATGGATAAAGAACGATGCTTTTACAATTTTATCGGCTGCCGTCTGTTGCCAATTAGTTCAATTCACTAATTAATTTTTGAAAAATCTTTCTTATGTTTTTTTTTTAATTTTAAACTTAAGTATGGAACATTAATTAAGAGGACGCCGAAAATCCGTATAGAACCGTGCACGTCTAGCTTATAAATAATATACCTCTTATAATATATTATACTCCATTATGTATTTATTCTATATACATATTCTTAAACCTACATAAGTGCACGAATTAGTTTGAGATCACTGTAGTAAAAATACGGTGTACAAGGTATTTGCTGTACCTAAGCGTTTGTCGTTGAAATACTTACTCCATTTTGAAATTAAATCAGTCGAAAGTGACCCTCAAATCAGCTATCTAGGATGTCCCACTGACCTACTCTAGCTAGTACTAATCAATACCATGTTTACAGGTGCCCTTAGCAAACAAGATGCGATACAATGCCTTCCTACTGTGTAGGAAAGATTCTTCTATGTAAATTTTTATTCATGTAGTGGACTCTGCTAGCATCTACGAAACATATGGGTAAATACGTGTACCTACTAGCTTTTCCCGCGAGCTTTGCCGCGCTTTTTCTCCGTTGGAAATAATTCCGGGAAAACAGTAGCATATAATATTTTATTGACACACACCTAGTATCGTACGTATTTTATTAGTCTGATGTAACCATAGAATTTTTAAAAATACGTAAAGAACTTACTTATTTTTGAAAAAGTTTAAAACATGCATACAAATATTCGTAATGAAAAGCAAGAGAATTAGAGAAGCAAGTAAGTAAACTCTATTGAGTACAATAATATGAGAACTTACCTACTTTACTTACTAGGGTAGACAATTCGACATACATAGATTGCATAGTAAGTGTAATAGAGGGCTAAAAGTGTATCGTACTTTGTAATTTCTAAAGTGAATCATAAATAAACGAGCAAAGAGCATACCAACTTACATTAATGGTGAACGACAATTGTTACAATATCTATAAACATCGCACCCCTGACTGAAAATAAACATTAATGTCAACTTTAACATAACAAACAAACCAACAACGATAACTATTATTGCTATTGTTTTGCAATTTGATAACAAACTGTCTTTGTTTTTCCATACTGTGTCGGAATAATGCCCAGGACTTCATCTAGGTTTGTATTTGTAAAGGTTGTCTGGTAGAGATTTCTTTATGACATAAGAACTTCTTTCTGTACTGTTTTTTTTTATTTTAAGTTTTTGTCTTGGTGGAAATAAATTGTAGGTATATTATTATTTTCTCTACTGGCGCAATAGATCTTGAATACTACTTAGATACTAGAAATTAAAATATGTTATGTAATCAACGCAAAATGTTATTCACTACCTACCTCTAGTATGAACCCTAATATTATCATGCCCCAAAGCAGTCCTCATTTCCGAAATAAGTATATCGTTCAATCCAAGCGACTCAATCTTGGAACTGCTAAGTCTTGCAAACTCCCATCATAATCTTCAGAGGACCGTTTCTCGGGGCCTAAGCCACGGCCGCATCAGAATTGCTATTTAAACACCGCGATGCTTCGAATTTGCATGTAAATTAGCCAAAAATGACCGAACCCCTCATTAAGGGCCACCGAGCGGACAGATCTGCCTCTCGTCTTCATTGTGACGTGTTTTGTGTATAAAAGTCCTTTGTGTAACGTTTTTCATACAAAAATATGTTGCGAGAAACGTGGAATTTGCATAACAGGCGCCGTCGAAGGAAATCGTCAGTCGTTTGTTCTGTGTAGAGATATTATCGTGCAATTTGTTTGAATATTTGGAGCGGCTCGTGTTTATTTCTTTGGATAAATTTAAAGGAATAACTTTAAGGTCCTCGTGAGAAACTAGCAAAAAATAACTAAATAACTAAAATCTTATACTAAATTTTTCTCCCATGTATTATCATCATCATCACGAACCATCACGTCCCCATTGCTGGGGCACGGGTCTCCTTCCGGTAAATTCAGCATAAAGTACTTTAAGTATTTTATAAACACCAACAGCATTGTAATTATACAATCAACATAATTTATATATCCATTAGATATGCTAAAGAGTAATTTTATTCACCTCTAGTCTACCATTACACCACACCAACGTAATAAAAACAGATTGAAGTAAGTTAGCGAGAGTCGATTCCGTACAATACGTGAAGCGAAAAGTTATCACTTATCTTGTTTTGACACACTTTTCGACTTCAGACGATTTAGGCCAGTTTATTCGGGCTCCAGGGACGGGCGAGGGGGTGAGGGGGGTTTAAGTTATTCGGAATTTGCACTTCAATCACCGATGTTTAAATTAGAATGAGTAGGCAGTGTTGTTATGGCTACCCTTGCCGAGATAGAGGTATTTTCTAATTGTAACTTTTATAAGTTGGTCGTCCACTTTAATAATAATTGTGTCCACGTTTCTCCTAAATGGCTGGATCAATTTTGAACGTGGGTTTTCATTTTTAGTCCTAAATCATTGGGTATAGTTAGGGCACATGAAAGGTTTTTTTAACCTTATTAAATGTAGAAAAGTAACTAAGTACTAAGTATTAAAAAAAATATTAAGTTTATAACATGGTAAGTATTTTAACACTTTTTTTAATCATTCTAAAGAGTTCAACGTTGAAACCCCGTGGATCGAAGCCGTAAATCCGAAACAAAATTCAGAAAACGCTTTAGGCAAGCAACACACGGGTTTCGGCCACTGAAACTTTGCATCCGCTTTTCACGTTAACTTTGTCGGTCGTCTGCAAATATTTACGTGTGTACTTATAGACCGCAGTCAGGTGTAAGCTAAGCAACATAGTTAGCAGCATAAATTTAAAGCTGCAGGCAAATCTAGCCGCAATCTAGTTAGTGGTCGAGCCGTGGAATCTAGCGCTTGAGGAAAGCTTGTTCGAGTGATTTTGGGAGTGTGGGTCGGTGAGTGCAGCGATTCGTGTGCAGCGCTTCAGCGCTAAGTTCAATATGAGCGAGGAAATTCAATAAATATTATTGCGTTAAAGATAACTGTGTAGAGGTACCTACTTATGTATGTAAAAAATATATTATTATTTGCCTTTCGTCCTACCGCGTGCTCTTATTTAAGTACCTACCTAATTAATAATTATTACAAATTTATTTTTTCCTAAAATTACTATTTCTATTTACTTTAAGATGGAGTGGGTACAACAGTAGAGATTTGTAAATATCAGATAAACACATAGAAATCACAAAAATACATTAGGAATAAGCAAGAGATTTAGGAAATAAGCACATCAAACGTAAGTGTTTTATTGTTGACAAAATGGCGCCAATACAATATCACGGTCTGAAACGAAAACACAACCGACTCCAGTCTCAGGGGGGTCACTCTACAATGACAAAAATGAAGTTTCGCGCGACCCTCTGTCTCTATCTCGGTGTATCAATCGTGCGGACGGCACTACAGCTCTCGTTCGTTCGTTTTTCGTCACTATAGTCTAAATATCCTTCCACCCAAAGGTTGTCTGGAAGAAATCGCTTTAAGCGATAAGACCACCATATGTGTTAGATCAAGTTTTTTAATGTTGTCCATATTTTTGTGTACAAATAAAGAATATCTTATCTTATAGAGTAACCCTCCTGAAGCAATAACCCCCCACACTGCGCCGACATCACAAATACATTAACGTCATTCAAATCACGATTCATGACGTCATAAAGACTGGATCACGCCGAAGTGAGCGGCAGGCCGCGTAATCGATATTTTATTCCATTTTACGCTCTATTTGAGGACGTTTAACGACTATATTCGGACAGTTTTATCACTAAACTTTGTGTGACGTGATGATAGGGAGGGTATCGGGATTATCCCACGCCTTCAAAAAAGAAAACAATTGACAGTCACTGTAAAAAGTAGCATACAAAAATACCAAAGTAATACTATTTGATTTACTTAATTCTTTCTAGAAATACCGAATGTAAAAGGTCCAAAAGGGACTGAGGGAAGCTTAGTTTCAAGTACTCTATCCTGGATCAATAAACTTTACAGTCCAAAACCCTTATTTGAATTTGCACTAAATGAGGGCCCTTACTCCTATCCGACCTTTTTAAGGGTCCACATCTTAAATTTATTATGCTCTTTGTTTTAAATCGCTAGGTTAAGTATTCTCGCTTAATTGGTAATATTTTTTCATTATTCCGTAGAGTACCTACCTGCCTCATTACTCATGAATTCAGGCCTGGTAAAATAAAAAAAAACACATAAACAAGACTAATAAAAAGGGACTTATTGATTATTCTTGGTAAGAATGTATCTTTAGATAAATGTCTCTCTATTTCAGGCTATATATGTATCCGATATGGTGGCGAAAACCAAGATATTATGCATAAGTAATATATGGCAAAGTATGTTTCTCTTAGAATTCGAAGTAAAAGCTCGTGGGGCCGGAAACTAGTTAGTATTGAAGGCTTTAATGAAGTGTGATTTTTATAATAAGTTGGTGTCTAGACCAATTAGTCTGCTTACAAAGTTACTGATTTGTGTCTTCTCTCCTTTGTTAGTAGCTACTTATACACATTACTTTTTCTAACTCACAAACCAGTCAATGTTTGAAAAAATAGGCGGTTTTATGATTTACAATGAACTAGCTATACCTGAGACAGCATGGGTCACAAGTACGATACTAAATATTGAACACAGAAATAGTTTGTAAAGTATAATTTTTTGTGCAACTTTGACTTTAAGGTAGGCAACATAGAATAGTATAAAGAACGATATAAGTACTTTAATACAAATAGGTATACATAAAATTGCCAAAATGTATCATTTATTTTTAATGAAAACACTGTTTTCAAAGCGAGTACACTGTCCTGGCGATGAGACAAGTTGAGGAGCTCGTTAATGTCTGCATATTTATTGTAAATTGCCTGCTTTAAAATGAAAAGAATACTTGAAACCAGCAACGTTGTTCGAAAAACATTTAATAAGATATCGTCCTAAATCACTTTAAATGCGACTTTTAGAATCTTTTCATATCAATTTCTTTTTATGAAGATCCTTTGTGGCAACCACATTACATTTACATTCGTATTTGCATAATGCTATTTGCCGATTATCATATCTTTTCTGCAGATTTCTTGAGTTTTTACTGACTAAAGTATTGTTTTACTTCACTTAGTTAATTTACAGAAACTTGTAAAATACAAAATAAGACAAGAAAGTTGATTTCCCGAGTGGAAAATTTACGGTTTCTTTCATGACATGAGGAAGACCATAGCACAAATTTAATAATAATGGTATTGTAGTTGTCCTAGTCCGATGTTCATAAGATTGGCTGATGATGATGATGATGAATATTATAATGGCGATATAAAATAATCTGGTAGTTTAGTGGTAGCATAGACTAATGTGTATATTAGTCTATGGTAGTAGTGTACAATTTTCAGACACTGTTCTGATAAATACAAACATATTAATTTGGATTTTGTACCAATAATCATTATGAAATACGATGACATTTTCCAACGTCAAAAAAACACGTGGAAAATTATAATTTTATGAAAGACAATTTATTATTACTTAATAAATGAATCCCTAACGAACAGTGAAATCCTCAAATTAAACTAATGCAAACTATAAATTCGACGGTTCGTTTCCAAATGACATTTTGCAATCCCGTTCTCTACCCTCTATCTTCGGATCTCTTTATGCTAGTAATATCACAGCGCTAGCCCAAGTAGATTCTGAAACCGCAGGCCAATTTGTCTGAAGTAGGATCGCCGAAGCTCAGTATCTCAATTATCCTTATTTGGTTATTCAGAGATGAGCCTTTCAATAGCATTGAATCTATTCTACTGCAGTATTGATTATTTTGCACAATTGACCTTGGGTATCTTTTTGTTCTATTGTTGTAGAGAGGAGGAGTAAATTTTGTTGCAGCCTCATTTTAGCATTTTCGTGGCAAACATTTTAGAGCTGGACTAGGGTTGGTGACCGTGGTAAGCCGCGGTAGTTACCAAATCAGTTTTTTTTATACAAAAATGAAGTGCAAACCTATTTTGTTTTCTTACGCATTGATTTTAGTTGTAGTTATTTCCTTTTACGAAATAATAATTTGGAGCAAAAACAATGTTGATGTAAAACCCAAGATCCATACAACCACATTATCTATTTTATGCATTGACCATTCCAAGTCTTGATTCTACAACAGGTTTGCGGTCCAGCCCTACGCAACTCCACAACAAAAAAAAACTAGGTGCAGCAAACAAAAAAAAACACTACTCAATGTAAATGTAATTTGTCGGAAACGTTTCCGGCACAGAAACGCGGAATGTTTAATCACATCGGTCCGCGGGTATTTGTCTCCAAGCTGTTGCAGTCGGGGGCTGTTGCAGAGGGGTTACTCTATACTTCTTCTTCTTCTTCTTCTTCTTCTTCTTCTTCTTGTCGTGTCGATGGCAACTGTCACACTTCCGCGGCCCAGTGGGCCGCCACGTCGATACCCCTCTGGTTGGCCTTGAGGAGGTCTTCCCGGGTGCAGGTGTTAGGACATCCAGGGCACACCATCAGGTGCTCCATGGTCTGTGGAGACGCACCACATGCGCAGATGTTCGAGGCAGGGCCGCGGTAACCCCACCTGCACATGTTTTCTCCGCATCGGCCCATGTTTGTCCTGAGTCGGTTGAGTGACTTCCATGTCGCCCAGGGTAGTTCGTGTCCGGGAGGCAGGGACTCGTTGGGAGGGATGAAGGAGTTCGCCATCGGGTATTTTGCCTGCCATATGTCTATCCTTTCCTTTGATGGGTCCTTGTGCGAGGCAACTGTAGACCTAAGAAAGCTTTTCCGGCTTTTAAGTCGGTAAGGAGCTGGTTCTTGGTTGTAGAGCGGGTGCCTCGGGTCGGTCTCCTGTCTGTGTTTTTCTCGAGAGCAGGCAGCCTCTCTACGCACATCGGGGGGGGCGATACCGCACAGTGAATACAGCATCCAAACCGGTGTCGGCTTAAGGCATCCCGTGATTGTCCGGCAGGTGTCGTTTAAGGCCACATCCACTTCCCTGCAATGCGCAGATCTCGCCCACACGGGGCAGGCGAATTCACCTGCAGAGTAGCATAGTGCCAGTCCTGTGGTCCTCAGTACATCCGGTGATGCTCCCCACTTGGTTGACGTAAGCTTCCTGAGTAGGTTGTTGCGTGAGCTCACCTTCCGTTTGAGGCTTACGCAATTCCATTTAAAGGTGAGGGCACGGTCCAGTGTGATGCCTAAGTATTTGGGGTGGTCATTGTGCTCAATTTTTTTCCCACGCCATGTGATGTTGAGTGTGCGTTGTGCTTGGCGGTTACGGAGGTGGAACACGCAGGACTCCGTTTTGGAAGGGTTTGGCTTCAGCGCATTGTCCTCGTAGAATTTCCCCAAGCCTTCCAGAGCAGCACCAAGGTTTTCTTCTGCTTCCTCGAACGATTTTGTTTGAGTAGCTAAGGCTAGGTCGTCGGCGTATAGAAAACTTGACAGGTCCTGGGGCTGGTCATTCGTGTATATGTTGAAGAGGATTGGCGCCAGGACACTGCCTTGGGGCAGGCCGTTTTTCTGTATGCGCCATCTGCTTTTCTTCGCATACAGGGACACCTGGAATCGTCTATTTTGCAGCATCTCACCCAGAAAGCGAACAAAGTCGTTGTCCTTCGTTAAGCTTTGTACCTTTCCCAGCAGCCTTCCGATGTTTACTGTGTCGTATGCGGCTGATAGATCGACAAAGACCACACCAGTAACCAATCCTTGCTCGAATCCGTCTTCGATATACTGAGCGAGCTTTAGGGTTTGGTTGGTGCATGACTTCCCTGGCCTGAATCCAGCCTGCTCGGGTATAAGCATCGGATCTATGCGGCTGGACAGGCGGTTGAGGAGAAGCCTTTCCAAGAGTTTGTAGGTGTGGCACAAGAGCGAGATCGGTCGAAAGTTTTTTGCTTCCACGGGCAGTTTTCCAGGCTTGAGGAGGGCGACGATTTTAGATTTTCTCCATAGCTTCGGGATTTTGGCGCTACTGAGACAGTTGTTAAAAAGCTTAAGTAACCACGATATTGTCGCAGGGTCCAGATTTTTCAGTTGTTCGACCGTTATATCGTCAACACCCGCTGCCTTTCCCACCTTCAACCCCTTGATACCTCTCATCAATTCGTTTAGGGTGCGTTTAGGGTACTCTATACTGACGAAAAACGAACGAACGAGAGCTGTCGTACAATCGGCAAGTTTAATACAACGTGATGGAGTCGTGGCTCGCGCAGCAGCGCTCCAAACTTACCCTAGAATTAATAAACTGTAGGTATTGTAAATTTAAAACAAAGTTAACATTAACTATGAAACACACGAGTTCCGACTCTTTACGTCAATCAAAAAGTTAAAATTCGTAAGACACAACGTCTATTTTAAACCTATTTTCATCATCATTATCACCAACAGCCTTCTATTGCCCATTGTTGGGTATAGGCCTCCTTATTTTAAAGTGTCAAAAATCTCTATGAATTTGAGGGTTAGTTTTTAGTCATGTAGAGTACACCCCTGCAACGCCTGGTGCGGCGCGCGACACGTTGCATGGAATAAAAATGCTACGCGCCATGTTACGGGATGCTATTTTGAAGTCTATACGCCTGTTCGTGGGGAAAATACAAATGCGGGTGTATTTGTGTTGGAAGGTAATAGTAACGAGACGTTTACTAAAATTAGTACTAAATAATTTTGGTAGGTATGTATTGATAGATTCAATAGTAACTATGTTGACGTGTCTGTCCATCTATATGAAATAACCTCTTTCTAAAGTATGTTATACACTTTTATGTAGGTAATAGTAGGGTTTTCAGCACTACCTAAAGGACATCTAAATTAAATAGTGGTCTTATAAATAATTTATTCCACTTCACATGTTTTAAAATGTCCTCTCAAAAATGTGAGGTATGAGGAAAATCTCCAGCGATTCAGAGAATCGGCCCACAATTTGTGTCATTCCGACGCCGCCGTCGGAAAAATATTATTCTCTTTTCGTAGACTCAATTCTGTTCATAACATAAATATCTATTTTTCGTTCTGTGGCAGGTAAATACGAATTTAGAGTACCGCGAGGCGAGGTAAACATGTCCATATTCGCATTTCAAATTACTCAGTAATTTTGCTTTTTATTGGTAAGGGAAATATTTTGTTGCCTGCGATCAGGGTGTAAATGGTCCAAGCTTGATAATATACTTAGAATTTTATTGCTATATACTGATAAACATTATCCATAAGACAAATCAACAAAACTTATAAACATATACTATCCTAGATACAGACAAGTCAAGCAAAAACAACTTCCATCTTATGCAACGATCCATACCAACATCAATAACTCGGGAGCTTCAGAATATCTCGTGAGGTAAATATTATGACGATCGGCGCCCCGCGACACATGACGTGGAGGCGGAATATATCAACATTAATTCCAAACCACCCAGGGTGAGGGCACAGTGACAAGGGACGCGGAAAGCTCTGAAGGGTTTCTGTACGTATATTTTTCTATCAAACATCACTAAGGACACACGAGGTAACATTACCAATCACCTAAAAAACAAAACGAAAATCGGTTCAGCCGTTTGGGAGCTACGTTACCACAGACAGATACACGCACAGAGATACACGAAAACGTTACCTCTTTTCCGTCTGGGGTTAGAACACGGACGAATGCGGTCTTGTAATCTCGATAATTTTAGGAAGTCGTCGAGGTAGAGTCGAGGTGAGCGCAGGACTTTGATTATATGCGCAGGATAGTCGCTCTAGCTTACAAAAACTAAGTTTCAGCGACACCCCTGTGTTGTAGTGTATACGTTTACGTTCCACAGAAAACTTTTACGGTTCGAATTTGTTCCTTACAAATCAATATTAAAGTAAGACTATAATCATATTAATATTGATAATAGAAATTAGTTGCATTAAGACATTATAACGATAGTCTAATCCAAAAATTATGTTAAATAATAAAGCACAAAGCCCTCTCCGCAACCTCTCAGACACAAAGCTGGAGCTTTGTTCGCGAGAGGCGGCGCGGAGTGCAACAGTCCTCGGAATAAGGCTTATTTGACTCTTACTGGAGTGCGCGTAACCTAAAACATGACGTATAGAGAGTAGTCACGCCTTATGAACTAATGGGTACTATACAGGACTACAGGTTTCCAATTTCGTGAACGTGAAGTAGAATTAATCGAGTAATTTTGTATGAAAATATGAACCCTGGCGGTCGGTAGCATAACTAAAATTTTCCTACAAAATTCATCGAGTAATTTTCCTTCACGTTCACGATGAAAATTCATGCTAAGGGGTCTGGTCTTGAAATCCCTTATCAGGGATATAGGGCTCTAAGAGTAGATTCTCACTCTGACCGGTCCTGTGCCACGCCTTCGACTTCGTACCTTTTCGACCAATTAGAAGTAACTGAAAAATAAGTGTTGTATGTTTCATGATTTACGCAAACAATTTAGTTTTTTATCACGCTTATTTTTCTTGTCGTTTGAATATTGTTACAAACGTTGTCTTACAGTGTAAGTTTAAAACTGAGAAACGAAATTTCCTTTTAACTTGAAGACAGACACCGTGGCAATAAAAAACTAACAAACGAATTTAAAACTTCAAAAACAATCGTAAATGTGCTCCAAATTTGAAAAGACAGCGCGATTTTTATGGTGGATTGCCTTTTCTACACTAGGAGCAATACGACTAGAGCGCTCCTTGGCATTGATGAAATTCAATAAATTTGAAATCTTCTCTTTCTTTCGTGTCAGTTACCATGCGAATTTTTAAATTTGTCCAGACCAAAAAGAAGCAACTTTGATAGCATTCTGGTTGGCCTGGAGTAAGTCTTCCCGAGTGCAGGTGGAAGGGCACAGAGGACAGGAGAGTAAATGCTCCATAGTCTGGGGGGCGGTACCACAGTCGCATAGGTTGGTACCAACAGTATAGCCCACTTGCAATCAAATTTGGTATTTGTGGATATTTTAATTGCAATTTATGTGTAGACTGTGTTCTTATAATATGCATTACGGTTATGGTGATAACTCAAAATGTATGTAATGCATAACAATTTCAAAACAAACTCTCTTAACACACAGACAATACACACTCTAATAACACATTGTACTCACTTTGTCAACTAAGGTTTTCTCTCCTGAATCGAGGAATGGTGGGATTTTAATACAGATATAATAATTGTAACCTACGCCATGGCATAAATGCATAAAAGGCATTCTAGTTATTAGCGTTAAAAAAACTAGTAAAATGAAAATTGTTTCTTTTATTATCATTATTAGAGTACAACTTGTACTGTAACTAAACAAACTTATTATAAATATAATATATTATAATATAATGTAACATGTTATGTTATTATAGGTGTCTATGAAATAACGATACTAAGTGGTTTAACTTAGCACAAATCCAATTTAAATCTGCATGAAGTGAAATAGCATTTCCCGTCGCTTGCTTTGTCACGAAATGTAATACAAAAGCTAATGGGCATTTAATCTCGTTACAGCTGTTTTAACTCATGTAGAGACATCGTATTCATTTACACTTCAAGGGAGAATAGGATAGAATGATAAATAATTTTGGCGGGAATGAGAGAGATAGGTGTGTGAAACTGGCAGAGTGACATAGTATGGGATAACCTCTGCTACGCCGCGCCGTAGCTGTATGCTTTGCTACGGCGCGTAGTTCAGTTGCTACGATTCGTAGCAAATTTTGTTTTCAGAAAAGAATAATAATATCTATGTATTATAACTCTCACTCTTCCTATTCCCCAAGGGGTTAAAAATACATTACTATAATAATAATAGCAAAATACTAAACAGTATTCATAAGCATATCCCGAAGTCATTCAACTCAATGAAACACAATGCCGTAGTATTCGATTCTCGGCTCGATTCTCGCTGCTCGATGAATCGAGTCAAGCCGAGCGACGCGATGTCATGGACTATTGTTTACTCGCTCGGCAGATGTCTGCTTCGGTAATGCAATATGTTTATAAATTAAACGATGGAGTGTATTGGAATAGTAGAGTGATATGGGCGAGGAAAGTAGGTCATTACAGTAGTGTTAAAAGTGAGAAACTTTCTAGCAATTAATCCGATTCTGAAGCTTTCAAATTGGACTGTAGTGCTGGGAAAACATAATGCAATTTTTGGTCATCTTTAGTAACTCCTAGTATACTGTAATTAAAATAATTAATATTCATCTATAAAAAACCGCCCTCGGTACAACTCGTTAAATGAACTTTCATAAAGATAAGACGTTTATAAATTAATTACAATGAATCTTAATTTTAAGACAACTTTTAATTAAGTTTCAGAACCAGAATAAAATTGTATTTTAGTCGGATATAATGCCGACAGCGCTAAGTGTTCTATTATATTTACTAGCTCGGTTTATGTATATTATTATGTCGTAGGATAATTTGAAAAATATATTTAATTTTAGTTTAAAATAATCACCATCGGCATCCGGGTTTTCGCAATATCCCCAGAATTTTCCAGAAAACTCGACTTGTCAAATCCTGCGACATACACAAGGTAATAATGATTATTAAAGTATTTTATATTTACTGGCTGCAGAGTTGCATCGAAAGAAGGTGTCTCCGGGTACTTTTCATGTATAGGACGGCGCGTCATAAATAAATAATGATCACACAGGCTGGCCAATCACCTAAATAAACAACATCTACTATTTTAAATTCGGCATAATATGGCTATAATATGACTGTGTGTGTGTATGTTATAACAGATACATACTTAACTTTAACTAACTTAATTTAACTAATACACATACAAAACTTATTACAACCGTTGCGGTCTGTACGGTTAAACTTTATTCAGTCTTTATTATTTCACATAAAATCACTTAAAAGTTTAGGATAATCCGTCTACGTTCCGTCTTCGTCACTAGTATAGGTTTTATCTCGTTGTGGCAGGCTTTTGGCTTTAAGCAGCAGTTTCCAGACCGCTTGAAAGTTACTGAATACCGCATATTTCATAAATTAATTTATTAAGAGAGCCATTCGCCAGAAAATGTTCAAAAGTTGGGCACCGAGATGGACTTTTTATGCTCTTCTTGTACAGATTAGGGTACAGATAGGGGTTAACTGTAATTGCATAAAAGCATTAAGTTTTTTGTGGAAAAATAAATTGCGTTGTGCACATTTTGTACATGAAGTGGCCGAAAATTTTCCATTAAGTAATTAATTGTGTACTGGAGATAATAATTATATGCATAACTTGATTTTGTTCAAGGATTCACTCCGTTTAAACTTAATAAGTAGTAAGTAACTGAATACCTATTAAATATATATATATATATATATATATATATAACTACAAGAATTAACCCCTATCTGACTCTTATCTCCATCCCCAGTTTTATAAAAAATGAAGGTAAGTATCCATGAAAATAATGGACACTACTATAAAACTTTTATGGTCTACTTCAGTCTGCAAATGAAATGGATTTTATAGTATGGGGTTCACGAAATAAGGCTCCATTCTTTACAGTGTCAAACCTTAAAACAATTCAACAATCAAAACCATTTGAACTCATCCAGTATCTCAAGTACTGAAACACAATCTCCAAATACAACATTTAAACGATCTTAAAACTCGCAATTCCTTGTAACTGGCCGTAAATATCGCATAAAATATTGTGCCAACGAAAAAAAAACAACACCCAATAAAACGTTTAAGCGTTTTGTTCCGTAATTCGGAATCAGTAAAACGTTCACACTGGAATTTCGCTCACGGTTCTGGAGAAAGGTTTAATAAATTTACAGTGGCAGTTTGCGCTCGCTTTTAATCCTTCAGACGTTTTTGAGCTCACCCCTTGCTCTAATAGCCGCCTCTTCAACACCTATTCTGGGTTCATTGAGACTTTGTTGTGCTTTTCTTTTAACATTGGAACTTGTATTCGTTGTGCGGAATGCTAGCTAAAAAGTTAACCTTCGATCATAAAGGATATCTTCTGGGCGTGAGTTCCTGTACTAGTTATTATTCTGTGGCGTGAGCCAGTAGGTACCTACTGTTAAACGCCCGTAGACCCGCTAGCATCAGTGGTCAGATCATTGAAGTTAAGCAACACATTGCACGGTCACTCATTGGATGGGTGACCGATTTCAAGTGGTTGTTTTCTGGGCCCTTCCATGCTTCAGTCGGCACGTTAAACCGTGGGTCCTGATAGCAGTCGCGTTGACCATCTCACCTGACAACTTTCTCAGCACAAGCTTGCTTATGTTTTTAGCATTAAGCCACCTTTTGTACATGTATATCCTAAATTTGTGCAATAAAGAACAAAATAAACAAATATACATAATATATAAACAAGTTGAACTTACCTCTTTATCGTGCATTTTCATTTAATTTAATTCCATTACTGGCCCAGGTTCTTCCAGAATCCAGCCCTTTACCGTCTTGAATTTAAATTCGTCGACTGCCTCCATCGATTTAGGGATGCGACCTTTACAATTTGTTTCTAAATTGGACTTTCCAAGTTATGTAAGCTGAAAATGCAAAATTTTGTGAATCAAATCATTATAAATCTCACAATCTCACCGTGATTTACAACTACTTAACTGATTAGGTTTCTTGTGAAAAGAGGTGAAAACGTGCATTGTTTTAACTAAATAAGGCGCTTTCATTGGGATTGAAACCGCAGGTTAATTAGGCTGATTACATTGAATATTTGGATTTTTCATTGCATTGCTTAAAAAACCGGATGGAGTAGTATAGTATAGTGGTTATAGTATGTACCTATAGTAACTCTGTTTGCTGTGCCAAAGGTCCCGGGTTGGATTCACGGCCGTAGCAAGTATTCAATTTGTTGGTTTGGAATCGGTTTTTGGGTGTTGGTTTTGTGTAACACCTCCAACACTGATATTGTAAGTGTACATTTTTAGTTTTTTAACCGACTTCGAAAAAAGGAGGAGGTTCTCAATTCGTCTGTATGTATGTTTTTTTTTTCTTTTTTATGTATGTTCGTCGATTACTCAGCCATTTATGGACCGATTTTGAAAAATTTTTTTTTAAATATACTTAAGAAGGTACTGTTCTTTTTTGAAGTTGGTGCCATATTTCTTCAGATTAACTACTTTGTCACCGCACCAACATCAAAAAAGAACAGTACCTGCTTAGGTTTATTTGTACTGTGACCTAGGATTGGTCTAAACCTTAAATTATTTCTTACTTTTTAGTGGTTTTTTGAAGTCGGTTTTGAATTTTTTTTAATTATTATTTTATTTGTATTTAAAAATTCTTGTACCTAGTGGACTATTATAGTTATCATGCACTGCGCATTTTTTATCGTTCACTAAGTTGTTAAACATTCAGTTACTTACATTACTGGTATTTGTGAATAATCGGAGGTTGAAGTAAGTTAAGCATTTTCAGATAGCTTTTCAGCAAACTTTGTTAAGTCTCATGAATGTTTACGGTTTTTTCCCTCGAGTCAATATACAGTTTTGGCGTAGGTATACTATGCGGGTATACTTAGGCCCGCTGAGCGACTCTGAAAGATATCTAATAATCATCCTAACTAATCCTAACTAATATTATAAATGCGAAAGTAACTGTGTCTGTCTGTCTGTCTGTCTGTCTGTCTGTCTGTTACTCTTTCACGCCAAAACTACTGAACGGATTTGAATGAAATTTGGTATACATACGGTCTAGACCATCGGAAAGAACATAGGCTCTTTTTTATCCCGGAATTCCCACGGGAAAACTTTTTAAGGCGAAGCGAAGCGCGCGGGAACAGCTAGTATATTATAAAACCATTTAGCCCACCTTTTGGCATCGTACGCAACGGACGCATCGTATTCAGTATTCTTTGTGTAGAAATCCACACAAGCGCGTCCACTTAATCGGCATTGCCGCCAACGTTTCTCCATACATTTATGAAAAACCTTTTGATCCCATACCAATTGATGGACGCTTACCTTTAGATTCAAACTTATAACATAACTTTTTTTTGTCCATGGAAGCGTGGTATAGCGTAGCAGTAAGGCCTGGGTCTCCTATTTTATGCTGTATGCGGCGTCCGACTTTGACGTAAACGTTTTGATCAACGTCCTACGGCTTACCTACGGCGTCTACGCGCCAACGTCGGCGTGTGAGGGAGACCGCATCAGTACATTTCTATAGTGAGCATCGTGACGCGGCCTATGGCGTGACGCTGGACGCGACCTGCGGCATAAATAGGAGACCCAGGCCTAAATACGAATGGGGAGGCCACGCCAGCGTCACTCGTCGCGACGTTTATTAATTCTAGCGTTGCCCAAAACCGTGACACGGACACAAATCACCACCGGCAACTGAAATGTGTGTTGTCTGTGTGTGTGTGTTGGCATGTTTATCTATCGTGCTCGACAAATTTTAGCCCCGTTTTTGGTGTGTATAAGCATACGCGGTTCATGTATAAAATGTATAATATAAGTTCGTCATGAAGGGCTAGTACGGGGCGCATTTAAGACGTGACAAGAGTTTTGCATCGCGCTCACTCACATCGCGCAGCCTCAAGAGCGAGCGGGATGGAGAACTCTTGTCACGTCTTAATAGCGCCCTGTGCTACAGGGCCTGGTGCTCTCTGGGAAGTCGCTGCGACTGATGACTAATGTGACTGGACAATCCTTTTGCTTTCACTTTCTGAGAATACCCACTACGTTAAAAAGACCCAGTTTTTGGTGTAATAAGTTAAGAGTAAGTCTTTCGATGGTTTTCATCTACTCTGAAATAAATGGCCTAAAAAAATATATCTGTATAACTATTATAATAACATGTAGTATACTAAGATGTGTTCTAAGGTTACCGAGCCACCGTGACTAAATACATACTTAGTCTAATATAATATTGTTGGATCCTACTACCCTACGTAGGAGCAAGGGCCGGGCGTTCCCTATAAAAGCGCAGCGAACGGCGGCGCAGGCCTCTTTTCTCGGCTGGACTCGGTGGCGTGCGGAAGCTCTGCTCGTGGTGTAATCTGCTGTTCGGTATTTGTGTCTTTCTTTAATTTCTATTGTTGATTTGTATAATTGGTAATAATTCTGTTCCTCTGTTAGTTTGTTAAGTTTGGTTATAATTTTTGTAAATACATGTGATTAGTTTTTAGGTTAATAAATAATTCTTTTTTTTTAATTGCAATTTCACTTCTGCCCTTACATCAGAAGTGGGATTCCAATCCAACACCCACATCTGCGTTTCTTGAGCAATTTTGATTAAAAAACAGAGGAACTTTATCGTTGCCAACTTGTGTGTTTTTCACTATTTTTTCTGTACAAAACAATCATGCCTAACACGCATAGTTCGCGGAGTAGATCGCGCAGCAGGTCGCATCGACGAGAACGAAGGCGCGATCGATCGCGAAAACATTCACGTAGATCACGTCATCGTTATGAACGTACACCTCCCAGGGTTCGATCCCCTGTGACGTCGCCACCTGCGTCATACGTTAGCGCGACACCTAATCCTGTTCCCGTAGAATCGCGAACACTCGATACGATTTTGTCTCGCCTTGAAATGATAGAAAGTAAATTCACTTCTACCCCCATCTCACAACCAGATCAATCCGCCTCGTCAGTTACTCAAGCGATTGTTGACGCGTTTCAATTTGTAAACCCGGGACGTTCACATTACTATGTGTCAAACTTTGACCCGTCAATCCATGACGTGGACTCTTGGTGTGATGAAGTGGACCGCGCGCAACTAGCTAATCGCTGGGATGACAAAGAATGCTTATCACGTGTAGCAGGGTGTTTAAAAGGTGACGCTAGAACTTGGCTAAACGAATGGGTATCGACCGATAGATCGTGGAGCAGCTTCAAGCGGGAATTTAAGCCGCTTTGTTCTCGCAAACTTGACTACGCGACGATACTATTCGAGACAATGTGCACGACTTCTAGTAAGTTTAGTTCATACGCGGAATACGCGCGTCGTACTTTGTTACGCCTACACATAATTAAAGGACTTCCCGACGAGTTAGTAACACAAATTGTTATCCGTGGAATAGAAGATGCACAGGTGCGAGCAGCGGCAGCGAACGCCGAACTTTCTTCGGAAAAACTTGTGTCATTTCTGTCTATTTATGTAAAACCAGAGCAAAACAAGGCTATTTTCATTAAAACAAAGACGGACCATCCATCACGAAAACGTGGTACAGAACATGCGGATCAGAGCCAACGTAAAATCTGTTTTAACTGCAAAGGGCATGGCCACCTCTCTCATAACTGTCCCAAGAGGTTTAAGCCATCAGAATCGACCTTCAAGGCACGGCCTGGTGCTCCGACCTGCACGTTCTGTAAAAAGATAGGACACACGGAGAGTGTTTGTTTTGCGAAAGAAAGATCGACTGGCCCTCAAGGTCAACATAACAATCGGAATGTAAATTTTTGTCAGGATTCCACGGAAAAACAAACGACATAACTACCGCTGTAATTCAAGGCGTACCGGTTGACGTGTTAATAGACAGTGGGGCACTTAATGTTTCTCTCGTATCATCGGACGTAATAAAACATCTGAATCCTACATTAAAGCCTACTAGATGCGTGTTAAGGGGCATTAGTAACCATGAAATTGTAGCCACGTCATGCACAACTCTTACGGTCCAATTTGCCAACATTGCGATAGAAGCTGATTTTATAGTGGTGCCAGCCAAGTTTATGAAAACACCCTTAATCATCGGAACCGACATTTTAAATAGGGATGGTATTACCTACGTTAGAACTAAAGACTGCCAATACCTAACTCGTACGCCTGTCAGTGATAAAAATGCCCACGTTTTCACCGTGACAAAAGATACCGAAGCACTTATAACTACCCCGCTAAAAGGTACCGAGCGTGATTCTCTCATGAAGGTAATTGATGATTTTGCGGATTTCTTTATAACAGGCACAGCAACCACTACTGTGACCACGGGCGAAATGCATATCAATGTAACTAGTGATGTACCCGTCACCTATCGGCCTTACAAATTATCGATCGCTGAAAAACTCAAGGTTCGCGAAATCATCAATGATCTTCTACAAAAGAACATTATCAGGGAATCGCAGTCAGAGTACTCTAGTCCTATTATCCTTGTGAAGAAGAAGGACGGGTCGGACCGTCTCTGCGTCGACTTCCGCGCTTTAAATAGGGTGACTGTCAAAGAGCGATATCCGTTACCGTTGATCGACGATCACATCGACCGCCTAGGTGATAAAAATATAACGCGATACTCCTCACTTGATATGGCTTCGGGTTTTCACCAAATAAGGATCAGTGATGAATCCATACATCGGACAGCATTCGTCACACCCGAGGGGCACTACGAATATTTAAAAATGCCCTATGGACTCTCAAATTCGCCAATCGTGTACCAAAGGATTATTAATAAAACATTGCGCAAATTTATAGACGCGGGACAAGTCCTGGTTTATATCGATGACGTGCTGCTGATGAGTACCACAATAGACGAGGGGATAGAGTTGCTGAGGAAAGTACTCGCCACCTTAACCGAGGCAGGGTTTTCGATAAATTTACGGAAATGTGTCTTTCTAACCACTGAAGTCGAATATCTCGGGCGAATAATAAGTCAAGGTCAGGTTAGGCCGAGTCCTCATAAGATTCAAGCACTGGTAAATTCACCCGCTCCGGAGAACGTAAAACAGGTCAGGCAGTTCTTAGGGCTAGCTGGTTATTTCCGGAAGTATATCGAGGGATACGCGACTAAAACGTTTCCCATCTCCCAACTAACCAAAAAGGGCGCACAGTTTAAGTGGGGTACCGAACAGGAGAAAGTGCGACAGGAAATTATTACAATTTTAACTAACGAGCCTGTCTTAGCCATCTTTGATCCAAAATTACCAACGGAGGTGCATACTGATGCGAGTAGCGTTGGGTACGGCGCGGTCCTCTTGCAAACCCACCCGGACGGTAACAAAAGAGTTGTAGCCTACTTCAGCCGGACCACTCAAGGCGCAGAGAGTAGGTATCACTACTATGAATTAGAGACGTTGGCTGTTGTGAAAGCATTGCAGAACTTTCGACACTATTTGATTGGGCTTCAATTTAAACTTATTACAGACTGCAATGCTCTCAAATCAACCGAACGTAAAAAGGACCTGCTTCCGAGAGTGGCCCGCTGGTGGATCTATCTCCAGGACTTTACTTTTGATATGGAATACCGAAAGGGAACGATGATGTCACATGCCGATTACCTGAGTAGGAACCCCGTTCGCGAAGTACTGAATGTGACTCAACATCGCAATTGGGCCCAAATAGCACAAGCTGCAGATAATGAAACGCGAGACCTCCTCGAGAAACTTAGAGAGGGTGGCCTGGACCCCAATCGCTATGTTGAGAAAAATGATCTTCTGTATTACAAGTACTCGCCAGTAGGCGAACAGTCGCGACTCCTTTGTTTTATTCCTCGCGGTCATAGACTTAGCTTACTTCGCGTGTTTCACGATGAGCACAATCACATTGGCTACGACAAAACCCTGGATTTAGTATTAAAACACTTTTGGTTCCCAGGCCTAAGACAGTTTGTTAAAAAATACATTGAGCACTGTTTGATTTGTATTTCGAAGAAACGTGTACCTAGGTCCCAACAGCAAAATATAACTTCATGGGAAAAACCTGATCAGCCCTTTTCAGTGCTGCATTCAGATGTACTGGGTCCCCTTCCCGAATCGAATGGTTTTAAGTTCGTACTACTTATTGTGGATGCATTTACTAAGTACACGTTGCTTTACCCAATTTATAGGCAGGATGTTGAGGAACTTTTACGTGTGTTTACAAATGCAGTTTCATTGTTTGGTGCACCAAAACTCATTGTAACAGATAGAGGTAGAATGTATCAGTCTGCTAGGTTTCTAGACTTTGTAAAAGAGATAGGGTCAGAGATACACCTGATAACGGCAGAGATGCACCAATCAAATGGGCAAGTTGAGAGGTATGCCCGCACAGTTCTCAACCTACTCCGCATCGAGACCAACCACAAAGGGGCGGCCTGGTCTGAGACGCTGTGGAGACTGCAGCTGACCATAAACGTGACCAAGCAGAAGACGACCCAGGCCTCGCCACTAAACCTATTGGTGGGTGCAGACGCAGCGACCCCTGTCATCAGGTCACTAGTCCGTGACATTTCATTCGAAGGCGAACAACCAAATCGGGAAGCCCAAAGGGAGTTACGCCGAGCCCGAGCGAGTGATCTGTTGAGACGAAACCAATCTCGACAGGACCAGTATGTGAACCGTAACAGATGCCCTCCAAGGGTGTTTAATGTGAACGATTTGGTCTTTGTGATTAAGTTTTCGCAGGCTACTGGGAAGATGGATCACGGCATGCGCGGCCCGTACAGAGTCACACGCGCTCTGCCAAGTGGGCGGTATGAGCTGCAGTTGTTGGCAAGTTCCTATGGGAAGACGACGCAAGCTGCTGCTCAGTATATGATGCCATGGAAAGGGGAGTGGTGCCCTGAGACTTGCGCTGCATTCTTTGAGCGTGAGTACATATGTTTGTGCACTTTAAGGGGTCTGCATTGCTATAGAGAGCCGTGTAGATCTCCATGTGATGAGACGGTAGGCGGACTGCGAGACGCCTACGTCAGGTAAACTGCGAGGTACCTGACAAGTCTCTCACGGGTACAAGTACATGTAGAGGACGGACTGCGAGACGATCCTTTTGGCGATTTGGTAATTGCCCTACATGATGGGTCATATGGAGGACGGACTGCGAGACGATCCTTTTGGCTATAAAATGCCCCATATGACAGCGAATGAACATGGATCCATGTGTGTGTATTGTGTGATGTACGGCTGATGATGACATGAGTTGTAATGTTAATGTGTGATGAATGGAACTTTATGAAGTACTAAGATACAGTCCTAGTACTGCATAAACTTATGTAGCTAGTTGGTGTGTGTGTTTGATGACTGAAAAGGGCCTTGTAAGATGAAACGAATGGCTGTGAAGAGTAGGCCAGTGTGCTATGCTAGCACTGGTTATAATTTTTTTGTTCGTTTCGCAGAAGGCGACCTGTCCGAGGACACCACCACCCCCGCTCACCAGGACCCAGAGCCAGTCGCTGGTCCTTCCCGTCCTGCCAGCGAGACCCGCGAGGCACCCGCGCAGCACTTGCCGGACATATCAGATGCTGTCGAGGACGACGCATGATCAGGATGGCCGTGTTGGATCCTACTACCCTACGTAGGAGCAAGGGCCGGGCGTTCCCTATAAAAGCGCAGCGAACGGCGGCGCAGGCCTCTTTTCTCGGCTGGACTCGGTGGCGTGCGGAAGCTCTGCTCGTGGTGTAATCTGCTGTTCGGTATTTGTGTCTTTCTTTAATTTCTATTGTTGATTTGTATAATTGGTAATAATTCTGTTCCTCTGTTAGTTTGTTAAGTTTGGTTATAATTTTTGTAAATACATGTGATTAGTTTTTAGGTTAATAAATAATTCTTTTTTTTTAATTGCAATTTCACTTCTGCCCTTACAATATAATCTATTCGATCTGGCCTAATGTATATGAACCTAATCCAAGTACGTATATCTAAGCTACGATACTACATAACCCCTTTTAACACTAGAGTAGGCGCGCTCATTTAACTCCTGGGATGGTCGCGCGGGCTACATATGTAGCCCATTTGTAATGCCTCATAAGCACAGATATTTGATTGAAAAGTAAAACACTTTGCTATATTTCAACTATCATATTTATTTTTAAACTTTAAATTAAAAAACGTATGAATATTTTCTAATTTTAACAAATTTATTAACAAACAAAAACATACTTCTAAATATCGATATTATTTGGGACCATCGCACAAATTAGATATTTTTTTTAGTTTAGGACACAAAACTTATAAACTGATCATAGTTTCCTACAATATAGGATACAATATAGTAGCAGATGGTGGAAATTTACTCCATTTCATACCATTCCGGGACTTGTAGCTGATCAAAACTGATGATGATGATGGTACCTTCACATCACATCATCTTCGTCCAAATCTTCTACTTATTGTTCACTCTGCGATAAATGAGAATTATCGGAAAGAATTAACGGTTCCATAGGACCTTCTTCTTCGCTTTCCTTCAAGTTATCACTATTTTCCTCGTCTTCCATAAGCCATTTCCGAATTTGACCTTCGTTCACCGCCATTATTACCTAAAATGATTCAAATTTTTTTTTGTGTCTTTAGTCCAAAATAGAACTAACAAAGTGAAAAAAACAATCAAGTAATATGATTATACATTTCATATTAACGTAAATGTGCATAAAAAAATATTTAATCTAAGAAATAAAACAGAAAATCAGAAAAAAACACTTACCTAGAATGGTCGCGCGGGCTACATACGTAGCCCAGCAACTTTAGCCGCTGTGCTCCTCAGGTGTCCGTGTGCCGAGACAGTAGGCACGCTGCTGGGGGACGCGGGGGTTCGTGAGGAAGGAATACACGGGGGGACAGAGCGCTAGTGCCGTGCGTTCCAGATATTTACAACAAAATGATACCCTGGTCTACACCTGTAGCCCACGCGCCCACTCTAGAGCCAGACGGCCAGGTGAAGGTGTCACCTGCTTACCTGAGACGACGAGTATCTATACACAACTCAGCTTAAAGTATAAAAGCCTATCACAAAATTTTCCGTTTAAAACACCAAGTATACATGAGGTGAAATTTAAAATAAGCAAAAGACTTCATCTTCTAATGTATTGTTTTAGGTGTGTTGTAGATGCCTTTGAGAATGCCAGGGGAAATGAAAAAATTGACAAATCCTTGTTTGGCAGTTTTTCTATCAACAGTGGGAACGTAAATTGTATTATGTGAAAATATTTCAAAATTCAACCCAAAACGCCTGACAAAATATTAGAAGCAATTTACCATACATCGGTACGAACGGCAGTCCAATAACTTTTGGGGCCGTTTAGAGCTGAACCAATAACCATTTAGGCATTGATATACGCGCCGCCCTCAAACGTACGAGTCGGTAAATCAGTCATAATTACAACAATAACTGTTACAACGAAATAACTGTGACGTTTTGTGGACGCATTTAGGATTTTTTTTATTCAATAGGTAGTACCAGGTATCTATTAGTTATTATTGTGTGGTAGTATGTTATTGCTCCTCTGGTCTATCTACTACACATCCAGCGCACCCCGTGGCATTAAGCAAGACGTGAGGTAGTATGATGGCTTATCCTGAAACCACGGGGACAGCTCTAAAGTTTGCCACCGACACCTTAACCAGAAATGACGATATGATAATGGATCAAATCATTATCTTGAGCCAATAATCTCCCAATGTTGACCATAGGCCTGTACAGTGTACACCTTCTTCATCAAACACTATATCTACTCGTATCTAAGGTTGTCGGTGTAAGGTCTTAGAGGGCGTCCCACGGAAACATCATCACAACCATCAGCACGTAATCGTTTTCTACTCGATATAGGCCTCTTCCAAAAAATAACACTTTCTCGAATCTGAATTATAGCGAAATTTATTAACCTTTGTGTATTTAACATTTAAGTGTTTGGTAGCCGTTAAAAACCCTACCCCAATATTGATGTAACGTAGTGCCAACATTGTAATTTTATTTTTCCCCTTTTTCAGCGTTGAAGCGATCTCCAAGTGTCGATGACTCTTCACAACATGGCTGCTGGCAACCTAGTACAGTAAGCTCCAACATTTTGGATTTTGTGTCGCACTTTATCCCTACGCCACAAGAGTCAAATTTGACTACTAGTATAACACAAACACTGTTTCATCTTGTACATTCCAATGTACAAGATGAAACTGAACCACAACGTAGTTCTTTTTGCTTTGGCTACCTGGGCGGTCATGAGGGCAATTTTAGTCCACATAGCTTTCCTAAATACGGCCCTGTCTATCGAAATAACAGCATTCAATCCCGTGACAAATAAACCGAGATATTGCACGATAAAAGTAGTTTATTACTGTGTTAGCGATACAGAAATATCGATGGTTTTTGCGATGAGTTCGCTTGCACATTCTCTGTTCGTTACACGGTGCTACAGCAAATTGTAACAACACAATATAGGTAAGTATTGTTAATACTATTAAATGTGTGTGTAAATGTATCATGAATTTTATAATTTTTTTTTTTTTTCTGACAAAATATGTAGGTATGTGTGTTTATAGGCAGGCATCTGATTATCATCATCATCATCATCAGCCAATAATCATCCACTGCTGGACATAGGCCTCTCCCAAGGAGCGCCACAACACTCGGTCCTCGGCCTTCCTCATCCAACCACTACCCGCCACCCGCCTAAGGTCGTCAGTCCAGCGGGCAGGAGGGCGTCCCACGCTGCGTTTGCCTGTTCGTGGTCTCCACTCGAGAACTCGTCTACCCCAACGGTTATCGGTTCTTCGGCAGATATGACCAGCCCACTGCCACTTCAGCTTGCATATTTTGATTATACAAGTACAATAAGTTAATTAAATAGGATAACATTATGTTAAATTATACCTACTACATGTTTAATTTTAAGTAAAAAGCTAAACAATGAACATTACTATTTGGCTGTCAAAAACAAACATAATTATAACACCTCTCCGTGTTGATTCGGGGCAATAACCAACAGAATCTCTCAACAGACAGAACAAAAAGGTTCACCAATAACAGTCGGAAAGAAAAAGTTGTTTTTTCTAATTGTATCAAAAATTACAGAAGATACTTTCCACCGGCCACCTCGCCACTTCATTACATTTTTACTGTTATGTTTATACAGGGTTGGAATTTATCCGTGATATAAGGATGCACACTGATGTTAGGTACGGGGTACATAAAAATATCTGCTAAAAATAAAGATCTACTGGTCTGTTCGTTTTCTTCTTTTCTATTAATAGGATTAGGTTTTTACCATGCTGAAAGGATTTACATTCTGAAATTACTTTCAAACACAAGTTTTGTGTTAATTAAAAGTAACAAACTTACTTAGGGCTGATTTTTCAATGGCCAGATAAAAGTGATCTGAGGAATAAAATTGTTGCAGTCATTGCCTTACAAACATTCAGACGCGACAGCATCAGAAATTATTCCCAGGATAACTTTTATCTAAATATTGAAAAATAAGCCCTTAGGTAAATATATAGAGGACCGAATAGCGTAGTGGTTAGTGACCCTGACTACTGAGCCGAAGGTCCCGGCGGGTTCGATTCCCGGTTGGGGCAGATATTTGTTTAAACACAGATATTTGTTCTCAGGTCTTGGATGTGCCCGTAAAATGACAATAGGCCCGCCCCCTATCTGGATAAAAGTGGGTGCAGCAATGCATCTCTGCCTACCCCGCAAGGGAGTACATTGGTACAAGGTGTGAGTGTTTGTTTTTGTAAATATTTCAGTACACAAAACGTTATCAGGTAAATTTTCTGCCATTAGTGACACTGATTAAATTGTACCCTTTACTGTTCTACAAATGAGTACGGCAGTTTTTGCACTCTCCGTTATGGCAAATGGTTTTTAGCCTTAAATTTTTATGTGTGGACTCATTTTGTCGTAAGCTGCGCTGCCTCTTAAGGGTAAGTGTGATTTCCCAGTGTAGTTATTCGGATATGGTAGGTGTTTTTGTACTATTATTTTTACATTTGCTCAACTTGAACAGGTTTGTCCTTTAAAACCCTAATTATAGAAAGCTACTTCGAAATGTATTATGTTTAAATAAAGGCTTAATTTTAGTATGTGTGTTAGTAATTAATATTATAATAAAACGCACTTATGTTTAAAGTAACTAGATAAGTACCTAATCTGAATTTCAATAATAATTTACCATTTTATAGCGAGGTTGAAAAAACAAGTAAAATAACAAAAGAAAATCAAGTGAAGAAAACATAAAAACCACTTCGAAAACGGTGAGTTTTAAAATTATTCGTGATAATATGGTCGCTTGCCAACGTGATTGCGGTCCGGGGGGCCATTCCACTATCTGCACCAGCAATAACGGTATCACAAACTATTTCGAAATACCAGCAAGCATTGTTTCCCGGACATTGCCTTTGTTTCTTGCGTGTTTGAAAGCAACTGCAGGTGTTGATGTCAGGACGAGAGCGAGATAAAATAGGGGAATAGTCTCCCAGGAAATTATCTTAAAAACTCTTGCCTGTCGTTTTGGCACGTGCTTGCTATGATAAGATCTGTATATCTTGGTGAGTTTTTTTTTATTTAAGTACCTATTTCGGGACTTTTCGAGAAATAGCAGTTTTATTTGGCTACAGTTTTCTTGGTAGATAATTGGTTTCTAGTTGGAAGTCCTAGTTACTTTTAGCAATATATAGCACACCTACATACGTAGGTATAGACACACAAATCTGTGGTGGACCAGCTTGGTGGGAGTTTGTCCAAGCTTAGGAATAGATAGATCTTGGGATTTAGAATATTATGCAAAAAGGTTCCATTCAAGAGATCTATGTATGTGCAGGTACTACAGAGATCTAAAGTACGTAGCTCAACATTTTTTAAACATATACAAGTAAATATACCTAAGTACGACATCCTGAATATAAGCCAATGATATTACCCTATGTAACCTGAGTCAAACACAACACTTCTCGACTATTCTCGAGTCAATTTAAGTTGGAAACTAAATTTGTATAAGTTTCCGATACTTGGGCGCCGATCCTGCGAAGAAAACGCGATTCCTTGGCGATCGCATGCATCAAACGCTTTGGAAGGCTTGGTGAATCTCCATAAACCTTATACACTCACGGGCAATGAAAAAGTTCCATTGAGAAAATCACCAAATAATTTTTCAACAGACAATAATAGCTTAATTACGCCTTCTGCAATGTCTGAGTCCATTTAACGGCGCATCAGAATATTAACAACTAAAAACGTATAGGTACATATTTGGTTAAATTTTACGATTAATTTTCCAAATAAATGGGGTCATTTGGTGTCTAATTTTTTTAAGTGGAACTGTTTCTTTGCGCATGAGTGTAGATCTATTTATTAACATCAGCCGAAGTGTCAAGTTTAAAAGCGTGTAAACAGGTATTAATCCTGACAGCCGTGATAGTATAACGGATAAGATGGATCTCGGCTTTCATTCATGATGTCGTGGGTTCGAATTCTGTCTTGTACCGATGAATTCTCTAAAAATAATAAATTTAAGTAGGTACAATTATACTACGTGCTCTTACGGTGAAGGTTAACTTCGTGAGGAAACCTGCAAATCTAGATTTCTAGATGTGCATCCTAAGTACATTGTACTCATACCAAAACGTCAATACGGCTCGTGACCTATCACGTAAGTGCATTTTTTTATGTACAGTAAAAAGCGGACTATCCCTTCGGGGATTACAGTCGTGAGCTTATATACCTAATATATGTATCTGTTAATCCTGGATAATATTAAGTTAGAGGAATCTAGAATAAGGCCCCGTTGAAGTTAAGCAGATTGTTAGTATTGTATCTGTGCCGTTACTACCCAATATCGCGTGAGAGTAAACAAAGTATCATTCGACCGGTGCTAGTACACCTGTGCGTTTCATGACGGTTTTTTCATCAGTGTCCACCTATTTTATGTATATTTATTATTATTTATTAATACTTTAAGTATTGTAGACTTATTAAATACTCTTTTGAGTGCTTTAATGTAACGAAATTCCAATTCTTCGGTTCTGCTGTTGCAAGAATATACCATTCAATATATTGAGTTTTTTTGTTATTATTTTTGTGTTGACTTGAGTACCTTCATTAGTAGGTATAAGTACTTACATCCTAACAAAAATGCGTTAACATAGCCCTCAAACACTAAACTGTAAAAAAAATAACAGCTTTTCTTACATGGCTTTGTTCCTTTCTTTATCTTTAAAACGTATTTATCCTTCTAGCTTTAAAATAAATCTGCAGCTATGTATTTCGACCTAATAAGCTTTGTTTACCAAGAATACTTGTTGATGTTTTTCCGAGGAAGTTGCTATACAGGGGGTTTTTGATTATACAGCACTCGTATAGCAGAAGCTATCTCAAGTATGAGCCTTGTTGTGCGTCGCTGAAGCTATTTTTAAAATTGTCAGCTTGTCGTTGGGGTTTTATAGCAATTTGTTCAGTTAAAAGCTTTTGCTACTCGGGTACCTAAGAGTATAATATTATTATTATTACGTAGCAAAACTTCATAATTTTATAAATCGATGCTGTATACTCATTGATAACATAGTAATTTACCCCCTACAACTTCACAAACTATAATACATAATTTTGCAACCACTACCATTAATACTTAGTAACTGTTATACTTACATAAATAGATCTATTGGTCGGAAAACTTACTTATTTATACAGTTTTTTACACAACATTTTCAGGGTAACACGAGACATGGGAAAATAAACTTAAATTCTAAAACACGTATGTAAAAGGTTTATTGGGAATCCAACGAGGATTTTATTCGATAAAATATTCACCGCAGGTCGCAAGTCGACATATTTCATTGTTGCTGACTATCGAAGTCCTTAGGGTCGTTTTACAATAAAATGTATCGAACTATAAAATAGGAAAAGTTCACTAGATAGGAAACTATTGACACACGTAACCATAGAACAACGCGGCATGTATAAAACATACATACGCGTACCTATACGTTTTTGAAGTTGGTTAAAAATTGCATCTTTTATCGACAAAAACTGTGTCTAAAGCCTGTTTTACTTGATTTTCGTAATGATACCTGCATTAATTTTGATTACCGAAATTAATGACTTTAGTGTCAATTATTTATACTCCGATATCGATGGATGAATAATGGATTCGTAAGTAGGTATTTTAAGCAAGTATTTATGCTTGCTCTGCAGTCTTTCTTTAGTCCATTATAAATACCTACTACCTATATTTTTCAAGGAACGCTCTGCCTATATTTTTCCTGTTTCATTCATATTATCTAGTGTTACTTACAAAGACCTAAAAATAATATGAATTCCACGTTCGTACAATTTATTAACGTCCTGGGTATATTTTGAAATATCAGCTGAGTTGATTATTTTTTTGGTTTGTTTATTGTAATTATAGTTGGAGTTCATAATATTGGTCTGCCACGCCCACAATCAAATTCTTATTTTGTAAGCATTCCCATAAAAAAAGGCCTAACTAGCAAACTTGTATTTTTGCAATAGCTTTCCGTATTAGTTTCCGATATAACAAGTGTGGACGATGAACAAAGCTAACAACGGTATGCACTAGAAGTTATTTTATTTTATTTGAATGTTATCGATGGCGCGTCCGCCTGAAACTGTTTTGTAAAATCCCCTGATTTTACTTCACAAAAATAAAACCTGTCGGCTTGAAAATTGTTCTTTTATTTTCAGCTTTGACTTTTTGCTGTTGTTTCTAACGCTTAGTTACAGTAGCTATACCTATACTATTATGTACAAGTAAATTGACTACCTAAACACACCCGAGTCCGCGTTGTTCTATGACCTAAACCTTCATAGGTAGGATAGGTTGCATGAAAGGAGCCTGGCCGACTGATGACGTATCAACTGTACTTGTGGCGCACCTTAGGCTGCAAGTCTTTGTCTCCCATACACTAAGGGCTGATTTTTCAAGTGTCAGATAAATATTATCTGAGGAATAAAATTGTTGCTGTCACTGTCTAACACAAACATTCCGTCGCGACAGTATTATAATTATTCCACAGATAACTTTTATCAGACTATTGAAAAATCAGCCCTAAGGAGTATAATACCTACGATGCGGATTAATGTTAGATGAAGAAGAATGATGATAGAAATATGATAATAGGCTTAACTGATATAGGTACTTATTAAAATAATTTAAAACGAATAAACAACACTCCGTGGCAGTCGGTAGCTGACGATGTCATGCTACTTCTTGTACCTACTACATAACTACAACATAGCTCTGACCTGGCTGGTAAGCCTGTATACCAGCAAGCTACCAATATTTAGGTACAGAGTAGGTACTCAGGGTAAGTAGGTGTAATAGGAAGAAAGAAGTTTATTTTATAACTCCAACCAATATTAACTCAAGTGAAACGCAAAGTAGGTCACTAAGCAAATCTAAGCGGGAAAACATAAAGGGGAACTTAACAAGTACTTTTCCTTGGTAAAAAAGACACTTTTCTACCGGAAGCCTTCCGAACTTCTGGGCAAGTGGATATCACGAGGGCACATCCGGTGAGCTCAGTCAAAGCCTTACCGGAAGTATCAATTTAAGCCTGTCGCCATCTTGTTTCTTGACAGTTTAAGAGTGTAGGCGTCAAGTGTATTACTTTTTAAGAAGTTTTTCCATTTTCAGGAAGTGATTACTCAAACCTTACATTGATTGTGTTCATGTGTGTTATAGTTGCGAATTGACTTGCTTTACCAAATATGATTGCTATCATGACATCCTAATGTACTAAAATAATCACTAAATAAATGCTAATTAATTACATAATTATCGAAGTAAGACTGAGTCAGAATAAGCAATAAGACTACCTACGTACTACGTAATAACGTACGTACTACGTACGTACGTACTACGTAAAAACGAAGCATGTAAGTAAAATACTTTAAAATAATGCGAAACTTTTTAGTCACGCGTGCTTTTCTTACTATGGGAAGTAAGTACCTACAATTTATTTTTGAGTTTACGTTTTATGTAGGCACTGTATAATATTCCGAGTGGCACGCTCGCAGGTGGTTCTAGACTGGTTTATTCAATTTTTTACGTGACTTCTTAGTTCTTACTCAGTGCGCCTCCCACTTTCCGGTGTCAAAATTTTAAAACGATTTCATTTTAGCGTAGGGTGTATCTTTAAGTGACTAGATATGGCAAGGGGATTGAGGATATACAGAGTGGTCTGTAAGTCATTTTCTAACAAAACAGTGCTTTAGATGTGATAATAATTAGGTACCTAAGTACTATCAATTAACTACAAACTGGAGCATTCCCTTGCTCTTCTAGAACAGTTAGTCAGTAATTAAGCATGCGATAAATTATGGTGTTCTAATGGACGTGATGGCGTTTCTGTCGGAACAATAACGTATGTTCCACCTGTTTGACTTCTGATTCTGACCTACATATTTTATCCCTGTAATACCCTACCAATTAAATTATTCGAATGACAAATGCCAAGTAGACATTCATACCAAATGACCCAACAAATTCTGAGTAACATACAAATTAAGTGCCGAGCAAATTAAAACAAAACATTTGATTAACGTCTCCTTACCCGAAAAGGTCTTTTGGCGGCTTTTGAATAATGCCTCAACATTTAGACATGCATTAATTATTATACAAGGGGTTTCTCTTCAAAAGAGGAGGCAGTCTATTGTTACGTTCCTACGTAGGTACTGAAGCGTTTTCAGAGTTCCTAGCAATCGCTATTCATCGCTGGCAACACAGGTATTGTATGCTAGGTACCCTATTCAGGCCAACGCAGCGATGCTTAGGAATGCTTGAGTTCATTTCTTTATTTTGTGTAGGTAGGTATAAAAATTAAATAAGTAAAGAGTATATACGACTCTAACGGGACTTCCGATCAACCTCACCCAGTCCACTATAATTACGGGACACCCTGTAGATTCTTAATTCTTTCTGATGGGATTACGGAGTGAGTACTTAGAAATTTGTTTTTTTTCATAAATTAACAACCTACTAGTGATGTAACGAATATTCGCATTCGCATTCGCATTCGCGAATATTCGCACTTTTTTGGATATTCGCATTCGCATTCGCATTCGCAAAATTTTGTGCGAATGTTTTGCGAATATCTGTACTTATAAGAAAAACTAAGTATTTGAAAATAATGGTAGGTAGGTTAACAAAATTAAAATCCATTCATCTAAGTATAACCTTTTTATTACAAGTTACCCTCTTAATCACATTACCAGTGTTACTTCAACATTTGGTATTATTTATTTACTATAGGTAACCAAACTTTAGATATAGTTAATAGTTTCATAAGACCTAAACATAAATACAGTTCTCCAAAATTGATAATGCGCATAGAAATCTTCGTAAGTTCGTAAGTTCGGCAACGGTCGTATTCCGCGAGCGTCAGGAGACGATATTATGTATTTAGAGTGGTTAAGTGCATTTTCTTCATGCAATTTTAGTAGAATTATGTGTTTGGTGCTACAAAACATATTGATTTATCAGTAACGAAATTTGATTCTATAATTCTTAATATTGTCATTAGTAATATTAAAATTTACCTACATCGATAATGTTACAGTACTTTTCAAGTGTCTTACTGAAGCTGATGTAATGATGGATGAAAGAAGGTTTCAATCACACAAGGTTTATATTAGAAGAAGAAGAAAAAAAATCTTTCAAACACAGGTTTACATTAAAATCTTAAAATCTCAGTTCAAAAGTATTTAATACAGCACTGATCATTTCACAATAATATTACAATTACAAACTTGGTCTTTTGGGTGTGGCTTTATTGACAAAGTGAAGTCAGATCAATCTTACATATCATTTATTCTTATTTTAATTAATTTTTTGACATTGTTTTTCTATTTTATTTTAATTCTTTACTAACATAGGCTAAGGACACATTGTTACTAACACATTTTTATTATTTTTTTATGGATTAATATTTTGAAATAAATTTAGTGTTTTATTCTTAAATGTGCCTCATAATAAGGCTTCATCAACAATAATTAAAGTTGAAATTAAATTATCATTTCAAAAAAACTTAAGAACGATGTGTAATGGCAGCTCTTTATAATTCCACAAAATTGACTGACCAGAGAACTGACGGATCTTTGACTGATCGGTGACAGCCGCCGACCGCCCGATTTTTTTTCGATTATGTGACACAAATGATATTGACTAAAAAAAACGTATTTTGACAGTATAGTGTCAGAGCAAGACAGCCATAGATTTAAATACGTTTAAATGTTTCGTGTAAGTCGCCCTCAGATGTCGCAATGTGTCGTCAGTTGTTACGGAGCTAAATAAACTAAATAAAGAGTACCTAACTACTTTTAAAATAAACTGCGACTAGTATTGCCTAGTCTGATTCGGAATGCGCCTAGAACGGAACTTTACGGAACGTACCTCGTTCAGTACGAGACTGCCAAACCATAAAAATTGTGCCTAATTTGATCACATACTGAATATTCGCATTCCCATTCGCATTCGCGAATATCGATATCAAATATTCGCATTCGCATTCGCATTCGCGAATGTCCAAAAACACACATTCGTTACATCACTACAACCTACTATACGCTAGGTACGAATTCACAATGACTTTAGGAGCCTCTTTACCAGAATAGTGCAGCTAGCCAATTGTTCGGACCCCGGGGTTGCGGGCAATCTGTGCCGGCAGCAATTAATCCTGCGTAGTTTTCTTAGCCCCTCTGCGGTGAATGGAAATAAAACACACTGTATAAATATCCTCGTTACCATGGGCATTGTTTTTCTCGGTTTAGGTATTGGGTTGATACCTTGATTGAAGTTTTTTAGACCTCGAAAGGTTCCAAATACGGTTAATCGAGATGTACCTACTTACTTGATTAGGTGACAGTCTTTTAAATAAGAGTGGCCTGAAACCGCTATCCTAGTCAAATTTTATGGTCCCTAGCAGGTACCTACTAGTTATCTACTGTTTACGTTAAAGTGTATAAGTGAATACCTACCTGCCTATCTATACTTATTTTTAAAGTAATGACAAATACAGCTTTATGTAAATATCACACAGATAAGTACCTACACTTATATCTCATATTTGTGCAATAAAGTATTTTTTTGTAATAAATAAATAAATAAGTCTACTAACATCCTAGCTAACAGTTTAACGTGCAAGCTAATCTTCGGCCACTCACAACAGAGCGGGAACTTCGCAGCTAATTAAAACTTCAGATTTTGCGGTGCGAACTCAAACCGTATAGAATGCTTCATGTTTTACCCAGAATTTTGGATGTTTCCACACCATGGCGCGCTGTTGCGTTCATATATCACGTCGGGCCGGTTCATACATGAAATGTTTCACAATTTACTCTGTGAACGTAATGTTGGGATACGTACTCTGAACGCAGTCGGCGGTGAAGGTGCTTCGGCAAATTGTGGTGCGTTTTTGTAGTTACAGTCGAGTCGGCAGTCCTACAATTGAGTATTATAGGCACCGGGTGGTGTGCAAACAAGTTTAGTAAGTACTATACTAGTAGGCATATAGGGGTTGGTTAATACATAATTAATTAATTATGTGGCACTAGATCTGCGGTCGCTCGGTGGTTCGAGTGAATTCCATATACGAAGAAACCAGTAGTGTCCCCGCAACATATCGTCGTCGTCTGCTGCATCCTTATACCGTCCCTCGCCACCAACTTCATCATCATCATCATCAGCCAATAATCATCCACTGCTGGACATAGGCCTCTCCCAAGGAGCGCCACAACACTCGGCCCTCGGCCTTCCTCATCCAACCACTACCGGCTACCCACCTAAGGTCGTCAGTCCAGCAGGCAGGAGGGCGTCCCACGTTGCGTTTGCCTGTTCGTGGTCTCCACTCGAGAACTCGTCTATCATAACGGTTATCGGTTCTTCGCAAATATGACCAGCTCACTGCCACTTCACCACCAACTTGCATCGTAACTATTGAGTAAAACGAATACCAATACCACTTTAGTGACACCCTGTTCAACATAAACATATTATTTTTATGCTTGGTGCTATTCATCTCCCTCTTCAGCCTATATCAACTTAGCTACTGCAGGGTATATATAGGCCTCCTCCATATTTCGCAAAGTTTCACGGTCCTATGCCACACTTATCCAGTTGGAGCTATTAGTCCCTATTATTTTTAAACCAGTTTTGTACAACAGATAATGGCAAAATCAAATAAAACGCATCGTCTATTTCAAAATAGAAAGGCAGGTTTAATTGTCCAGAGAGACTATTAAGTGGTATTAGAGATAATTAAAATATTTTATAACGCTTTGTGCTGACCACTAATGTATCCCCGCGCCGCTTTGACCGCGGAATAGTTGTGGTCTGCGTCGATACCGCTGCGAATTAGAAATTAATTACTGAAACGCTACGGCGCAACTGATAAATTCACAAATTGGACACTTTTATACAGGGTGTTGCGAAGGTCGTATGCTAAGCTGAAAGGTGTAAGAGAGTCAATCCTAACAACTTTAGTTCTACTTACTAGGTACTTTTCTTAAGAGAGTCAATCCTAACAACTTTGGTTCTACTTACTACTTTTCTTAAAGTCAAGTGACCATCAAAGTTTCTGTGACAAAGAATTTAGAAAATACCGAATTTCCAAAAGTGGTGTGGTATAACGCTTTTGCAACATCCTGTATAGTTAGCTTCTCCTGTAAATAATACAATAAGTGAATAAAAAAACGTATTAAGTACATACCATCGGTTTCCATTATAGGAATAAAGTTTTTGTTCTTCTTAAACTTCTTGAGTTTACGCTGGTTTCTTCTGTGGAATTTCGCCAGTTTATCCGAGCCAAGTGTAACAGCTAAATCAAAAATATTCAGTCGGTCTTGCAATTTTTTGTTGGACAAAATTATGTTTTTCCACAGATTACTGATTAGTGTTACTTTGCGGAGTGAATATGAGTCCAAATACCTAGAAAGTACTTAAATTTATTATTTTTTCTCCACAGTTTTTAAATAATTATTCAAGATTTTGGAGAACACAGATTATAATTAATGTTCGCCCACAGAATTGCACACCACATGGTGTTGTATTCTTTGCTTTAAACTGAGTAAATTTTCTATTTAATTAATTTTACTAAAGCAGTTCTCGCACCACAATTCAGCGAGCAGGCATCACACGTCAGTATAAAAGCACTCGCAAATTTTTCCTCGCGGCAAGTAAAAAATGTAATCAGATTAGTTAAAAATATGTGTCTCCCTTCATGAAATGGCAAACTTACGAGAAAATTCTCCAAGAAAGTTCCAGTGGAAGTGCAGATATGACGTCTTGCTTTCTCGTTGCCCGGAATATTTCACCAAAAACAAAAATGGAGTCGGACATTATGTAAAATGCAGTTCGTTATTTACGATGTGAGGGTAGACAAAAAAATATGAGATTTTGTGAGTTTGTGGTATACTTTTAACAAAGAAAACATTATTGTCAGGGACCTAACAGGGATCATTCTATGTAATTCAGCTTGAAATTTATCCTGTTATTTTACCGATCAATTGACTATTATCCTACGAGTGGGTAGGTACCTATTAAAAAGGAACAGACATTTTTAAGTATTATTTATTGGTGACTGTTTGTGTGTTCATAAATTTAAATAAGATAAATTTAAAGAGTCCAATGGATTTGAATTCCACCATATGCGATAACTATAACTACTACACAGATAAATTTATATCATATTTCTTTATGACATAGGTAAGTATTATCATGTTATGGGCGAGATTGTGTTTTATATAGGTACTTAAGTGAATCTATACCTACATAATGGTTACTACTTAATTAATCATTTATGTTTATCTTATTTAATTAAGTACTTACGTACAATTAAATAGCGAAGTAACTATGTAATTCTAAATACTTATGTATGTACCTAATTACAGTTCATTAGCAATAATAATTTAGAACAAACTTGACAGTTAATCAAATTCACACAAAAAATTACCGAAAGTAAAAACTTAGTTGTCAAGTACAAGTAACTACCTACATGATTATATTATACTTATACCATTTTCCAGAACCAATGATATGGGTGACACTTTAAAATTTTCCATTTAACGCATGAATACTATTGCAAAATCTGTAATTTTATTGACAACGACCACAGATAATATATATTTCTTGAGTACACACTTTGGTAAAATGGAACGTACTAGAGATGGGACACATCAAAGTCGACGTTCTGAAATCGATAAAATATTAGAATTTTTTACATTGTATTATAGTAAGTAGGTATATAGTATTTCTTACTTACTTTCTTATCAACAGCTTTAAAACAAACTATGATGTTTTTAACCCTAGAGTAGTCGCGCCTTTTTTTGTGACACGAGTGCTCGCGTGGCGGCATTTTGCCGCCCATATTAAAGTGTATTTTTTGGATAATTAATAATTACGAAAACTTATAAATGCTTATAATTTGAATAAAATGTAACATATGGTATTAGAAAAAGTAATATTTATAAATTTTATATATTAATTGTTCATTATATGTGCTATCGTTCATGCTTTGGGAAAATTTCTGAACTTTTAGGAACATATTTGTCTTAAGCCACACAAAATCAACAAATCTCAAAATTATAACGAAATTTAGTTGTTATCGCAATCTACAGCATTTATTTCAGCAACACAGTCCTGAAACATGAACACACAAAGTTCGTTGCACAGTAACTTTCTTCATGTATTGCACCCTTTTTTGACCTGATATTTTTCTTATATGGAGATAGTTATACGCATGTATTCTCTCTTCTTTAGGGTGTTTTTTGTTGCTCAGGCGGTACAAAACGGGAGATTTGTACCACAAGACCAAGAAAAAACACTTATGTATTGTCCATATGTAAGTTTTTTTTGTTATATGTGGTGTATTCATAGGCAGAGCTATTTATTTCAGGTAAATTCGTCGTAATATTAACTCGTTAGTAAACAACTATTTTTTAATCATAAATCCAATGTAAACTGAAATATATGCATACCTTACATGATATTTAGTTTAATATTACCTAAATATAGTGAAAAACTTAAAATATTTCAATAATAATAAAAAAATATAACTTAATTTTTAGTGACGCGAGTGCTCGCGCAGTGAGCATTTTGCCGCCCCGTGCGACACACTCACTTTAATTCTCTTGTCCTGCCGTAACCTGTGCACTGAATGTCTCCAAATTAACGTAACACGTAGGAGAGGAACGCGAGGGCAGCTACATAGACGCTTGACCTTGACGAGTGCATAGTTCACGAAATAATAGACATTTATTGCGGAGGGCGGCAAAATGCTCATAGCGCGAGCACTCTAGGGTTAATCAGAGTTTATATCTCTCTCATGCTGCCTCTCAGAATAATAACAATTTTAATATATTTTATTAATAATCTACCTTCATGTAGTTCATCGATATCCTTCGTATAATTTGAGTAAAGTTTAATTTATGGTTTTATTATCCTATTGTTGTTGGATAATTTCGGTCTGTTTTTTGTCATTTTGTTTGTTATTTTGGTCAAAATGCCAAGAAAGGCTATTTTAAACTCGGAATGTCGTGAGTTTGTAATTCATTTGAGTTTGGTTGATAGAACAAAAAGAATTATATTACAGGACTGTGACTATTTGGCTCGGATAGATTGTTTGCAAGATGAACTGATCATCAATGTCGGTGTTTAATCTGACACATACAAATTGACCCGTACAAGTATCGATAGGTACAAGTCGATAGAATTTTACTCTCGGACATCTCTAAAACTGCCAAACTCAAAACGTCATGAAAACGTCCCCCATATCATTGGTTCTGGAAAATGGTATAGGCCCTGTTTCACAATTTCTAGTTAGTGCCTACCTGTAAGAATAAAAGACATGCTGTCACTCTCTGTTATTATTTTTTTTACAGTGACAGCATCTGTTTTATCTCACAGGTAGCCACAAAACAGACATTGTGAAACAGGGCCTTACTCTTATTGCTTAAACTATCAAACATGTTCGTAAAAATGGTAGGTGTAGACAATTTTCATTACATTTTGGAATAAGTATTTCATTATTCCCTGCCTATTTTCCGAATTATTGATTGTCTGAAAAACACCTAAACCTGACCTAACTACCGAATGCAAAAGAGGATTAGGTTAATACCTACCTTCATAACCATAACTTTTAATAAGTTTTTCGTGTACTTAAAGGTATTTTCGGCAAAATTATGTAGGTAGTTATATTAATTTACTTAATATACCTATTAATAATTTAATTCATTTACATGTTTGTACACAGGTTCTAGGTGCCTATTCAAACATGCTAACAATCCCTTAACCCTTTTACATTTAAGTCGATATTTCATTAATAAAAACATTATATAAACCACTTTTGCAACACTGTGTGAGTGCTGCAACTACCACCTGCAACAGATGATGTGACCAATGATGAATTCAGAATTATAATAATAGATGTTTATGACAATTAGTAGTAATTCTCATAAACACCCTTCAACAGCCTTCCAGGAACATTGTCGTGCCCTTAAAAGCTACACTCACGGGCAATGAAACAGTTCCAGTGAGAAAAGCACCAAATTACTCCTAAACAGAAAAAGATAGCTAAATGACGCCTTCTGCAACATTGAAGTACATTTAACAGAGCATCAGGATATAACCAACTAAAAACGTTTATATTTTGTTCAAATTTTAAATTAAATCTTTGAAAAAATAAGGGTCGTTCGGTGTCGAAAGTGAGAGTGGAACTTTTTCATTGCCCGTGAGTGTATAAGTAGCTACCACCAGACCACCAGACCCGATCTACCACACTAGTTCTCATAAACATCGAACCCTAATATATCCTTAGCTCCTGTCTGGAACTTATCACCTCCTTGCAGGAACATCGTGGTGCCTTTAGCCACGACCGCCCCGGATCTTTCGTTGACCAGAGTGGTTTCCATGCTGAGCGTCCTGCCCATGGTCAGAGGGACAGTTGAGACTATTAACTGGTCCCCTTTGAATGCTGCGTTGAGGTAGCTGCAAAGAGTTTTATTTTATTAGTCATTAATTTGACTCATTACCTAGTAGGTTATACGTATAAGTAGGTATAATTATGGTCTACTTGCACAGGTGTCTACTTGACTGAAAATCTGATTTATGAAGAGATCAGATTATGTGCTATTAACAGACGTATGTATATCACTAGGCACTAGGATAAAGGTTACGTACAGTTATATGCACCATATATCATAGGATGTTGTGACTTATTTTCCTAAAGGCCTAAGGGGCCCCTTTCCTAAGGGCCTACGGGGCGCAAGAGGTGTATGCCAAGACGTGACAAAAATTGCTCTCTAAGCAGCGCGTTGTGAGTGACTGCGACTACGACTACGCTTCTTGAGCCCGGTGCTAGGCCTTCTAGATCATGTATACTGTATAGTGAAGTCAAGTGTTACAGTGTGTACAATTCCATAATGTAAATAAATACAAATAGGTACTTATACACTCACGGGCAATAAAAAGGTTCCACTGAGAAAAGCACAAAATTACTTCTAAACGGAAAAGGCTAGCTTAATGCCGTCTTGTGCAACATTGAAATACATTTAATAGAGCATCAGGATATTACCAACTAAAATCGGTAATATTTTGTTCTAATTTTAAATTCAATCTTTGAAAAAATAGGGGTTGTTTGTTGTCGGAATTTTGTGAGTGGAACTTTTTCATTGCCCGGCAGTGTAATATAAGTGGGTACATTATAAAGGGTATGTACAGGTAATCGTATAATTATACTCACACAACATTCATGTTGGTAGTCCAGGCTATCTTCCCCTGGGCATGGCTCATCTGTCCAAACATGGACAGCACGTCCACCACCGTGGACACGTACCCCCCATGGAGGGTGTCCAGTGGGTTGCACATTGACGAGTCTACTGTGAACGAAGCGCGGAGTTGACCCTCATTGGCTGACAGGATTTTCACCTGTAAGGTTTAGGGTAAGACAGGTCAAAGTCGGTTGAAAAAGCTATACTTACCCCCTTATTCATAGAAAAGTTACAGAACGCTACGACGCTGACGGCCGAATGGCGTAGTGGTTAGTGACCCTGACTACTGAGCCGATGGTCCCGGGTTCGATTCCCGGCTATTTGTTCTCGGGTCTTGGATGTGCCCGTAAAATGGCAATAGGCCCGCCCCCTATTACATTGGGACTAACATAACACTCTGGCGAAAAGTGGGTGCAGCAATGCACCTCTGCCTACCCCGCAAGGGAGTACATTAGTACAAGGCGTGAGTGCGTGTTTTTTTTTTGAAGTTACATACATGTAGGAATGTAACATTATTGTTTAATAATATTTGATAGTGCAGAGTGTATGATAGGAACTATTGTCTATGAAAGTGAGTATTATCTATGAAAGGAAGTATTGTCTATGAAAGGAACGAAGAATGAGTGAGTGAAAGGATTAAGAAAAGATGGAGGATTAGAAAAGGTTGTTGTGCTCGAAGATAAAATTGTTTTTTAAAGGATGTGATACTGGAATAAACGTGATTCAGTGAAATACTTTTGGTTTTCATTTCCACCGCCTGGTCCCACAATTTTGGGGGCTCGTCCGGGATCGAGCGTGGAAATGCAAAAAAAACGACGCGTGATGATGATGAGCACACAGGACGACGACGGCCATTAAAGACGGAAATCAAAAACCTACGACGAAATAAAATAAAAGTTGAAAAAGTGATTGGTCACTAAATATAAGAAGAATATAAGAAGAAGAAGACGGAAAATGACGACGACAACAAAAAACGACGCAAGCAGCAACGCGATGCTTGGTAGCATGGCGTCAAACGACGGATTCAGCGGAATCACCAAATTTAATGGCGAAGACAAGACGTATTCCTCGGCGAAGTGGGCCGCCGACATAGAGGATAATGCCGAGATATTCGGTTGGACTGCCCAGCAGAAGCTCATTGTCGCTCGACGGTCGCTTGTTGGTACGGCTGAGTTGTGGCTGAGGACGGAGAAGACGTTTAAAACATTCGATGAACTAAGTGCTGCCTTACAAAAGGAATTTCCCGATGCATTGAACAGCAAGGAAATGCACGAGCTGATGGCTACGAGGAAGAAGAAGAAAGATGAGACGTACTACCAGTATATGCTAACTATGAAGGAGTTGGGCAAAAGAGCCAAGTTTGCCGACTACGTCGCGATTCAATATATCGTTGACGGCATTACTGACTATGAGAATAACAAGGCTATCTTATACGGTGTCACTACCTATTCTGTTCTAAAGGAGAAGTTGGCCATTTACGAGAAGATGAAATCCAAGACGGTAAAGAAGACTGAAGTCGAAAGTAAAACGCAAAATGTGTTTTCATCTTCACGCGAGAAGAAAGAGACGGCGAGACCCGATGGTCGCAGTTGCTACAACTGCGGAGACAAGAATCATCTCGCAAATCGGTGTCCCAATGGCGTGAAATGTTTTCGTTGTAACAATTTCGGCCATATTGGAACGGAATGCCGATCTTCTACTACGACGAGGCATCAACAACAACAGGGCGGGAGCCGCGGAAGCGGAAACGGCGCCTCCGGTCAGCGGACGATGTGCGTATCGGTCATTCCAGAAGATGGCGCTGCCGCTGCAGTGAACGGTGAACGGGAACGACGCGGAACGAACGAAGTGAACGAAGCCGAAGGAACGGGATCGTGTAACTGTCAGTGTCAAAGTCAAAGTGTCATGCGAGTAAATGTAAACACAAACAGTGCGGTCAGTGAATCTCTGTGTAATTCGAATAAATCAGTGAAATTAGTCAAAATAAGTGATGTAGACGTTGAGGCCTTGATAGACTCGGGCAGCGATGTCAACCTGATGTCGTCGGAGCTGTTGTCCCGGCTTAACAAAGCTGGACATGACGAGGACAATGAGGACAAGGTGGTGCTCACTGGACTGGGTGCATCTAGGGTATGTTCCGTGGGAAAGTTCCATACTACGATCAAAGTTGATGGTAAATATTTTGATACTGTATTCTATATTGTTCCATGCGGTGTTATGCCATACGAAGTCATATTGGGTCAACCATTTCTGTTAAATACAACTGTGTTGTTAGACAAGGGTACAGTTAAGCTCATGGCACAAACTGAAGGTGGTCAGTACATGTTGTGTTTACCTATTGAGGCTGATGAACCTTTATGTAGTAATCCAGAGGTACAGGAACTTGTTGCTAGTTACAAGCCCATGTTTACTAAAGAGGCTCCAATAAAGTTGAAGATTATTTTAAAAGATGAAGTGCCTGTAGCTCAGCGTCCACGAAGGTTAGCTATCAAAGAGGAAGAAGTTGTTAGGCGTCAGGTGGAAGAGTGGTTAGCTAAGGAGATAATAAGACCTAGTTATTCTGAGTATGCAAGTCCATTAGTATTGGTTACAAAGAAAGATGGTAGTATTAGGGTTTGCGTAGACTATAGGAAAATTAACCAAAAGATGATTAAAGATGAATACCCATTGCCGGTTATAGATGATCACATAGACAAGCTGAGTAATTCTAGGGTATTTAGTACTTTAGACTTGAAAAACGGATTTTTTCATCTGCCAGTAGAAGAAGAGTCAGTTAAATACACGGCGTTTGTGACAAGCAGCCCTGAAGGACAGTACGAGTTCCTCCGAGCTCCTTTTGGACTTTCTATATGTCCTAAATACTTCAGCCGATTTATTAACATCATTTTCAGAGAGCAGATTGCTAGTGGAATAGTGCTAATATTCATCGACGATGTTATAATTCTGGCAGAGAATGAAGAAGAAGCTATTGAAAGACTAAAGATAGTATTGAAAGTGTCGTCTGAGTACGGACTTGAAATTAATTGGAAGAAGACACAGTTATTACAAAGAAAAGTTGAATATTTAGGCCATGTCATTGAAGATGGTACAGTGAAGCCTTCACCAAGCAAAACAGAAGCAGTCAGATGTTTCCCAGAGCCAAAGACAGTAAAGCAGGTTCATAGTTTTGTGGGTCTTACCTCATACTTCAGGAAGTACATTGAGAATTATGCAGTGATAGCGAGGCCTCTCACAGACTTACTTAAGAAGGAGAAAGAATTCTACTTTGGTGAAGAGGAAAGACATGCTTTTGAAGTATTGAAGACTAAACTATGTAGTGAACCGGTACTGAAGATATATGAAGTTGGTCTTGACACGGAGATGCACACAGATGCCTCAAAATATGGATATGCAGCCATTTTGATGCAGAAGGAGAAAGATGGGAAGTTACATCCAGTACACTACATGAGTAGAAAGACTAGCGAGACGGAACAAAGAAACTATACAAGTTATGAACTCGAAGCTCTAGCAGTTGTCGAAGGAGTGAGAAAATTTAGGAAGTATTTGTTTGGAATACACTTCAAGATAGTCACTGATTGTGCAGCATTTCAGAAGACGCTTTATAAGAAAGAAGTATCAGCCAAGGTGGCAAGATGGGTTTTATTTCTACAAGATTTTGATTATGAAGTGGAACACCGAGCTGGAGCTAAGATGTCTCATGTGGATTCATTAAGCAGAAACCCTCACTGTTATCTGATACATTCAGAATTACTTGCACGGATATGTAAAGCACAAAAGGAAGACAGCCACTTAAGTGTGTTAAGAGAAGTACTGAATGAGAAGACAGAATACAAGGATTTCTACATAGAAAATGACTTGATATACAAAGGTGTAGAGAAAAAGTTGGTAATACCTGACATCATGGAGACCGAAATCATAAAGAGAGCACATGAAATTGGACATTTTGGAAAAAAGAAGACCATGGACATAATAGATAAAGACTACTACATAAAAGACCTAGCCAAGAAGATAGATAGAGTGATTTTAGGATGTGTACCATGCATATTAGCAAGCAAGAAGGAAGGGAAACAAGAAGGATTTCTCAGTCCAATAGACAAAGGAGAGCTGCCACTAGAGACGTTACATATTGATCATCTTGGACCATTGGATGCAACCAAGAAAATGTACAACTATATCTTAACAGTAGTAGATGCATTCACGAAGTTTGTTTGGATTTACCCTACTAAGACGTTGACTGCAAAGGAAACTGTAGAGAAGCTGAGGCTACATCAGAAGGACTATGGTAATCCAACGAGGTATATTACTGATAAGGGAGCTGCCTTTACTGGACAAGAATTTAAAGATTACTGCCAAGAAGAAGGGATTCAACATCATGCTGTAACAACTGGTATACCAAGAGGAAACGGCCAAGTAGAACGCATCCACAGGATTATCATATCTGTTTTGACCAAGATGTGCATTGAAGAACCTACTCATTGGTATAAACATGTTAGTAAGGTGCAAAGAGTGATAAATGGCACTTATCAAAGGTCGATTAACACATCACCATTTAACTTGCTTACCGGTACAAAGCTGAAGCAGAAAGAAGATATAAAGCTCATAGAATTATTAGATGAAGAATGCAGACAACATTTCATGGAAAGGAGAGACAATGTAAGACAAGCAGCTAAAGTACAGATATTGAAGGTTCAAGAAGAGAACAGAAGAACTTATAATAGGAAAAGGAAAGAAGCTCAGGACTATGTAGTTGGGGATATTGTAGCCATACAGAGAACTCAATTCGGTAATACTTTGAAGCTTAAACCAAAATTTCTCGGACCTTATCAAGTAGTCAAGAAAGTAGGTAAAGGTAGGTACCATGTAGAGAAAGTTGATCTTAATACTGAAGGACCTAGGAAAACCTCAACGGGTGTAGACTACATGAAAATGTGGCCATGATTTTAATTTCATAACAGTTTGGTTGAAAGAGGTTTACCCAATATGATTTGGTATAGGTATTAGCTGTTATTTAAATTTCTATTGTGCTTAAATTTAAAATAAGATAATAACATTAAAGTTTAACTGTATTTTTATGTGTTGAGTAAGAGTAGTTAACATCTTAAAATATGTAAGATTGTTTCAATAATAATAACTTTATTTTCAGAAAAATAAAGTTACAGCTGTTATTTTGTTAGGTAGGGATATAAAATGTTTATATTGGTATTTAAATGTTGTGTTTAATATCATAATAAGCTTGTATTTACTGAAGTCTAAGTAAGGGTGTGCTATGTTATGTGTAATAAGTAGCTATGTAGTTTAACAAGGTAAATACTATTGATTTAACTTAAAGATTTTTTTTTGCAGTGTTATTCTGTAACTACTTACTATCATTTTATGGTAAAGAATGTTTTTTTTTGTGTTAGATGTTAAGAAGTTCATACTTTTGTTGAAGTACTTGTTGTGTTTTAAGGGTGATGTTTATTCCCTAGCTGATGTTAACATTAACATAACTTTCTTATTTAAGAGTAAGGTGTTTATTTTAAATGTTTGTGTAATTTAGGTAGAGGTCTATTCTGAAACTGTACTTAAATTTGTTTTTTTGTGTGAATGATTAGAGTCACTTAAGGAAAGTTATACTTAACTGTTAGATTAATATTTTTTGTTGTTGAAAAATTGTAAAGTTATTTAATTGTTGTTTGTTATTGAAGTTAAAGTTGTGTTAGATTGTTTAGAGTAGCCTGAGGTCAGACTACTATACAGGATGGCCGAGTTGTAGGAATGTAACATTATTGTTTAATAATATTTGATAGTGCAGAGTGTATGATAGGAACTATTGTCTATGAAAGTGAGTATTATCTATGAAAGGAAGTATTGTCTATGAAAGGAACGAAGAATGAGTGAGTGAAAGGATTAAGAAAAGATGGAGGATTAGAAAAGGTTGTTGTGCTCGAAGATAAAATTGTTTTTTAAAGGATGTGATACTGGAATAAACGTGATTCAGTGAAATACTTTTGGTTTTCATTTCCACCGCCTGGTCCCACATACATTTCATACATTTTCTATAAATAAGGGGGATAGAATATGGAGCTTATTAAACTTTTTAACATAGTACAGTTAGCAAAAGAGATATGTATGCCACCCTTTGCGCAAACAGCTTGATTGTCAACTGAGATAATTATGAAAGATGTCTGCATGTGTATTGCAAGGGTTCTACCTTTTTTGGCCTAAGATTTATTTGCCTAATCTCGTATTGCATAGTAACGTTTGGTCAAAATCTCGTTTCGCCGAAAATCGTATGGCATAAATCTCTTATAGTAAAAAGTTATTTCGCATAATCTTGTTTAGCCTAATAATAATATAGCCAAATCTTGAATAGCCTAATAATGCTATGGCATAGGTTATAATTTATAAAGTAATAATATTCGATTGGCTTTAACTTTGATGGAGGCGTCTCCCTACAGAGCGCAAACAGGTGCCTTGTATTGTGGCCGCTAAGTGGGAAACGCTCCGCTCCGCTTCGCTGCACTCCGCTTTGCTTTTGACGAAAATGTGCACCTAACACGCTCATCCTCGCTTTGCTCGTCGTCGCACCTATCTTTAGGTTTCGATCCCATGGGGTTTAATGGCGTTTGTAATAATTATAATGGTCATTCACTTTCGATATTTTGATCATTTAATATCGTGATTTTCGGGATGTAGGAGAAAAATACCACAATTTGTACATTTAAAACATACTTAATATAGTATTTGTAAAGATAATATTAGGAGAAACAAGATTATACCAATACGAACAATTAGAGCAAACGAGACTTAGGTGTTTCAAGTTTGTGCCAAAAGAGTTTTAGACCAAACGAGTCTTATGCCACATAAGACTTGGCAAAGTGATGATTCTACCAAAAAAGTTTAGACCTTACGAGTTATGCGAAACGATTTTAGGACAATAAAGATTAGACCAGATGAGGGGAACCCTATTGCAAGTGGTATCTCTAACTTCCTGTTACCTTCCTTGATGTCATGTTTTTAAACTGATACAAATGGTACCTACCTACATAGTTCTACTATCGGAATGGAATCAAGTTATTATTTAATGCTTTACGTAAGTGAGCCCGATATCGTCTCTCAACAACTTCCTCTGTCGATTAAAATATCGTTAGGTAAGTGCACGTAGTAAAAGTTTGTGATTTTCGATCGATTAAATATACATTTTGTTATGAAGAAATCACATTTAGGAAATTAGGGTATTTTTCTGTGGGTAAGTATTGTAGGTATTAAAGACATTAAATTTCACCTAATTAGGTAAGTAACTAAGTTCATAATATTCTCTACTAGGAAAGTAATTTTGCTTATGTTGTGGACTGATTATATGGATTCACAGTTCTGTTGCATTAACCTATGCTTCCATTATTACCTACTATACTTAGAATAGAATAGAATAGATGCACAGTACAGTCGCTTCCATGTCTGGTGGGGTTATGCAATCTGCCAATGTCCATTCCACTTTCTACTTAGATGGCAATTTGGAGATGTATGTATGCTTCTTCTTCTTCTTAGCCTGTTGGTGACTAACAATAGGGCTGACATAGGGTTGCTCCACGCTATGATTAGCCAGCCAGAATAGGGGGCCCGGGCGTATAGGTAATACGTATACAGTTGATTGAAACGTCGTCACTCGGGGGGAAGGCTCCTTTAGTGTAAACCCAGTATTGATAGGTATCTACTTAGAGTAAGAGCCCACCTACCCACACATAAGAAGTAAAGGTAAGCGTCCACTTTTCTGCATCGTACCTACGCAACAGACGCATCACATTCAGTATTTTGTGTATAGAAATTCACACAAGCGCGTCCACTTCTTCAGAATTGCCGACGCCGCGCCGCCGCCGTTTCTTCATACATTTTATGGAAATCCGTTTGGTCGTACGTACGAGCAAGTACAAGCAAGTAGGAAATATTTTCACTTACTTACAAAAAATACGTACTATAAGCATAGAAAACGCGGCACTGTAAGTTTAGTCCGAATTACTATACTTATGTAAAGTTTAACGAAATTTTCATAGGCTTTTAGGGCAACAATTTTATTATTCCTTATTAAGTAATTTAATTTCTGATAAGAATGGTAAGTAATGTAGCTAACACGTATTCTTACGGTTCCTTCTTTATTTAGGGCTAGAAATTGTCTCCCATCTTTTACCCGTTGCAAAGTTAGCGTTGTTAGAGTTTGTTGTTTTCTTACCTTATTGAATACTGTGCTGGTATCCCATTGGTTTGGTCTTGACTTAGTGTAGATTTCTATTGCTTTTATCAAGCGTAATCCACGGGAACTCGAAGCCATTTCAATAAAATCAATCGGTGCACCAACACAAACTACCAAAAATTAAAGAGTGTTTAACAAAATATCCACCTATGAAAAAATCGCGTGCGCAACGCGCTCTTTTTTTATCACAGAATGAAACAAATACACAGGCAGAGCACAGCGGGCAGAGAAAATCGTTACAGTAGTTAGTATTGTACATGCATTATGTTCCTTGAACGCACGAAACTTTTGGGTTACTTGATTCTCATATTATTATTCTGAGGTAAAGTCAAACACAGAACAAAATGATGATAAGACGGCTTTGACTAAAAACTGGCAACACCGGCAAAATCAACAAGCGGCGGCGGCGGGCGGCTATTTTTTTGTCGCATGAATTTTCATAATCATTCTGTGAATTTGATCTTTTTATTATATCCAACGTAATTTTCAATTATTGAAGCAGTGTTTCACGTGACCAGTATTTTTTTTTACTTTTTGTAACTGGAAATTATGTTTAGTTTTCGTTTGTAGAAGTGACAGATGTTTCGTTCGTAAACGCGGCAATAAAAGCTTCCCGAACCTAAATAGCACCAAGAAATGGAAGAAACCAATGCAATTCTATCTGAAAATGACTCAGTTCACGTTATATCAGGTAAGATCACCTACGTAGAAGTTAAAAATATTGTATCCCTACAAAAGCATAATCGTACACGATTTTGACAATCCAATTGTAAAACCCGGCAGAATTAAATTCTCACTGTAACGCCGAATTTCTTGCTGGAATTCTTGATTTAACTTATTATTTAGAGGTAAATTGTAAATAAATTATAGATATTGCGAAAAAAACCTGTATGTTTATGATTTTGGAGCATTTTCTACGATTTGCTCAGTTCTCCTTATGTGTACAAACTATACCTACTCACATTAGCCGTGTTATACCTGCTTCAAACATCAATAAACTCTCCCAACCACTATAGCTACGCTACCTATTATAACTATACCTATCTCAATGTATTTGAAAGAAAATATTACATTACTTTACTATCTTTACCATAAACATTTATTGATTTTTCGACAAAAAATTCTACATAATATCCCAGTTGTTAATTCTTATTGTGATTGAGGTTATATTAAAAATGGAAAATGCTCACATATTTTGCTGATTTTACAACATAATCTATTGATTGGTTGGTAACCTACGATCAAGAAGGTATGCTGTATAATTCTGCTTTTAGATACTGAGCTAAGCGACTGGTATTGTGCATTGGCTATTCACTTGTTGCTTTTCCAATGTTTTGTCCATACTAACATTATAAATGCGAAGGTTTACAGTGTCCTTTCATATCTAACACAGCTGCTAAAGACTAGTATGTTGTGATATTTTGATTTTGAAATGTATTTATTTCTTTTTACTTTAGATTAAATTTTTAATGTACATAATTATCTAAATACTTAATGCAGCTGTGTACATATGTTTTTCACAGATTCTTCAGTGCCAACGGATGACAGCAACAAGGTGCCATCAAAGACATACTCCAACGGGAACTCCTCCAACCTCTTCCCGGATAGTCCTGTGTATGAACCCGAAGACAGCCAAATTGTTGACATGAAGAGTGATGTAAGTGTAGTTTTTACCTTACACATTGAGATATATTATGATGTACTGACATACTAAAGAGAACAACATCACTACACTCTTAGTTCAAACAGAAGTTTAATGTAACTCACACAAATTCATAGAAAAATCTGTCAGTTTAAAGGAAGCTTGTGGGATGCCCATAGTTTCTTTTACACCGCCATAGCCCATAGCAGCTATAGTATGTTATTGCATTATATCTCAATGCCTTTACATACTTATTATTGTGGATTAAGGTGAGATTAAACCAAAACATTATTATTTTTCAGAACACAATTTCTCTCATTGATGACGACAAGAACTCTGAAAATATGAAGAACAAAAATGGTATGTAACCATTTTTACAAACATACCTAGATGTATAAAATTTTATTATTATGGTTTAGAAACAAGCCACAATAAAATTTTTAAAAACTCTCAATTTCTGTATTTCAGATGATAGCACACAACAAGGAAAGAGGAAACTCAGCAACGGTTCTGGTGATAACAGTGCCAAGATTCCGAAGCTGGACAGCGAAGACTTCAAAATATTGTCAGAACCTCTTGATGAGGAAGTTTCCAAAATCAACAAGTCAGCCATGTCAAAACTACAAGATGACGTAGCCGGGCCCTCAACATCCCGTGTCCGCACACCATCTCGAACTGGACGGACTCCTAAGAAAGTGTCTAAAAGGAGTAACAGCTCTGAAGTTTCATCACCTCGGACTCCTAAAACAAAGTCCAGGCCGGCTAGTGCTGACATTGTCAAACAAAGGAAAACACCGAAGAAGGTGCAATTGGAACCGTTCAATGATAAAATGTCAGAGGAGTTTCACATTATTAGCTCGGACAGCTCCACATCTCGCCCCAGTGTGGAGTTTGTGAAAGAAATACCACCACCCAAGGATGCCTCCTGTGACCCAATAGCAGAGGAGTCTGCCAGTGATCTCAATGACTCTCAGAACTTCCATTTAGTACTTTCACCATCTCCTGAGGAGGATAGTGAAGAGAAGCCAAAGTACAAATCAAATAGTGACCCAAATGTGGTAAAGGATAGAGAAGAGGTCCTTGACCCAGGGAAGATCAGTCAAACCAGGAGTGAGGGCTACAACTATTCAGACCTGAGCTCCAATCTCTCTCAGCCAATCAAATCCAAAGATTACGGTAAAGATAAAGCCACAGATCAAGAGAGTACTGACAGTATGTGCTCCACCATCATTGACAGCCCTGACACTATCCCGACTGTCACTTCTAAGTTGATCTCAAAACTTTCCAATGGTAACTCCTCAACACCTACAGAACAAGCTTTGGAAAACACCAAACATACGGCTGTGGGCGATGGAGAAACTCCCGATATGCTCACAATCAACGGCAAGAAAGGAAAGAGAGCACATGAGTCTTTCAAGATGAGCAACACCAATACACCCTCAACCATCTCGCCCCTGCAAAATGGACACTCACTACCTATAAATACACCTCACATTCCCACATTCGACATGCATGTTAGCCACAATGAAGACGGCGAATTCATGTCCTTGTATATTGTTAGAACTGACAATGATATGGGCATGGACATGTATAAAGAATACCAAAGGTTCTCGAAAAGATTCACTATAGACCCCTACATGGGTGATATATCTAGCAGCAACTCTCCAAACAGTGTCACCAGCACTGGAATGATATCTCTGCCGAACAGGATCTCTTACGTGTCCACTACAAGCTCAACTTCTAACGCCAGCAGTCGGACAAGCGATGGGGCTTTCGTTGTGCCGCAACCACCCAGAAAATCAGTATCGCATCCATCCTCAACCACCGTCAAAGGATGCGAAGCCTTAATGAAGAAGATACAAGAGGTATTTGCCCACGTCCGAGAGTCGTCCATTGATGAGGGAAATCGTTCTACCAGCGACGAGAAAGTGTCTGTTGGCATCCAGGCGTCACCTTCAAGCGAGGCCACTCTGAGCAACGGCAATGCCAGTCCAGGGGAAGTTAGCAAATGCGACAAAGCAACCCCTAAGAGCTCTCTCAAGAAGACGCGAGTTAGAGGCCGTCGACCCCTAGCCGGTAAAGCGAAGCGCGCCATCCTGCCCACACAAGCCGAAGAGCCAGAATACATGCAAGGAATCAACTCGCCAGAAATGGTTCCGAGTACCTCCGAAAACGGGAAGACCTCACCAAAGCCGAGCAAAGATGACAAGCCATTATCGACTTTGGTTGCAACTCCTAAGTCAGTTAACAAGTTGAAGCAAAAACGAAGCCGGCCAACGTCTCCTAGACCGGCTACTCCGGTTGAGAAGGCTGTTGTGAAGCCAGAATACCCAGGATACCCGCCTGGGACAGTGGTTCTAGCGCGATGGGTGGACAGTTGCTACTATTCCGGTAAAGTGATGGAGATAACTGAGCCTAACAAGTACTTGATCAAATTCGATGATGGGCAGTCCAAAGCTTTGTTAGATGAGTTCATAATCTTTGGTAACAAGAAGTCTTTGCCGTTGCAAGGGCAGTCGGTGTATGCCATGATAGATGAGGAGCAGAACTATGAGCCAGGGTTGGTTTTGGAGGTGGAAGAGAATGGCAGTGGCACTGTGACGTATCGGTGCACTACTGATGGGTGAGTTGTAGTCGTTTAATGATACTTTTACATATAAATGACCCTGTTAAAAAATGACATAGAGTATCTCCAATCCCAGAAGTTTAAAAGTAAATGACACAGTAAACGGTGTTCGCTCAACAAGAGTGTCTTGCTAAAATCATCATAAGTCTATCATTTATTGCATAAATGTGTGTGTTACAGTTAAAGGTGTTTTTTTTTTTTATTTGTTTCAGTTCTTTTTGATTATACATAGGGGCATTACTCAAACTATTACTCGTTTCTATCCCCACAGTGACACAACAGTAAGCGTGACAGCGAGCGAGCTGTATCTCTCCGAAGACCAGGCCAAATGCTACCGAGCCACTGCGCGGCCGCCGCCCCCGCCCACTACACCGCGCCGCCCGCGCCTCAGGGAACTAGACCTGGATAATATTATACAGGTGAGGACTTGAGAGGAATGTTGAGGACACTAGGGGAAGGTTGAATACAGAGCGTGCTATACCTGTCTGTGGATCGGGACTGATGATGAACCATTTTAACAACAACTGTCAGAAACGTCCAGTAAATTGGTGAACCATAGAAAGTCACACTGTAATAGTATATAAAGTAATATTAGCTCGACCTGGATAATATTATACAGGTGAGGACACATGAGGATTATAGAGTACGGATGAGGAATTTCGAGAAAGCGTGTGGAAGGTTGAAGGATGTTATACTGGTCTTAGGGCCAGACGAAGTGCTAATGGAGCTCCCTTAGAAAGCTCGATCTGGACAATATTATACAGGTGAGGATGATAGAGTAATGCTATGGACTCTGAGGTTAGAGTGTTCTATATCTCTCCGAGGAGCAAGCCAAGTGCTACCGAGCCACGGCGCGGCCGCCGCCCCCTCCCACTACACCGCGCCGCCCGCTCCTCCGGGAGCTAGACCTGGATAATATTATACAGGTGAGGACGCGTGAGGAAGCGTGTGGACAGAAGGTGCTATACTTGTCTGAGGATTGGGTTAGGCGAAGTAGATATTATGAAGGTGCAATGTAGGTATTAGTGCAATCAGGTGCAATATTATTTAGGTGAGGACACGTGGTTGAAGACAACTGATGAAGGTTGAGGACACCTGAGGAAGATTGTGGACAAAGCGAAATGTCTCGCATTTTTGACTGACGATAACAATGGACAAATAACAACTCCTAATATACAACAACAATTTATCAGACAAAAATGGCTCCAGCGTTTTTCAAGCGACCATAATCATATTATACATAATCACGCCTATAATCTCATACGGAGTCATCCTTGCTACACTAACGTTTCACCAGTTACTACTACTTGAGTTGTCTATCTTGACTGTAACTTCACATATTGAATGCCTGCTAATGATGATGAACCAATTTTAATTAAACATCTGTTTCGCACTCCAGGGTCCCCGGAGCGCCCGGTCGCGCGACAAGGGCAGCTCCAGCGCGAGGAAACGAGTCGCCTCACCGAAGAGTCCTAAAGCTTCTACCTCAGGTATGTATTGTTTTACTAGGCGTTGTAAAAATAGAACAATCTAGAATCCGAAGTGATTGTGATGCTATGGAAGAGAGTTTTAGACTGTTTCAGCTTAAGTTGCTATTTTGGATGTATATTTCATATCAAGTCTTAATTATAATCTGTTATTAGAATCTAGCAAAAATTAAATAAAATGCTTATAATTCCTAAAAACTTCCGATAACTGTCCAAGCGTTCTTACTTTGTATAGTGCCTGCGGTTGGATCCATTAAGTTAACAGTCCACAAAAATGGCTTTCAATTACGTCCTTTCGTCGCATCACTGAATAGATAGACCCCGTAGCCAGTAAGAGTAGCAACTAAGCACAACTCACCTGACTCGCTCAAAAAATTATTGAAATACTTTAGTATCCTGAATAGCTTGCTGGCAATAATAACTTGCATCCTTATTTCTTACTTTGTATATAATATACAATATTATCAACTAATCCACCCAAACCCCATCCTCACCAGGCCTAAAATCCAAGACCACGCCCGTCTCCCGCAAACGTGTAGCCAGCGAGAGCAGTTCCATCAGCGAGAGCAGCAACTCGGCCCCCCCCGCGCGACTAGAGGAGGTGGCGGGAGTCGAGCCCGAGATGCACAAGACGCCACGGAAGATTGATGGTGTTAAAGGTAAGAAAGAAAGAAAGAAATGAAAGAAAAACAGCTTTATTCGGTATAATACAAGCTTGTCGAAAGTCAACAAAAACTACTGCCCATTTGGAAAGATAAACCCTTTATGAGTTAGTGTGTAATCCATAAGTGTCGTTTAATCACGTCGGGGTCACCAGTTTGTGTCCTACACTACAATGCAGTGAGTGAGAGCAGCAACTCGGCCCCGCCCGCGCGACTAGAGGAGGTGGCGGGCGTCGAGCCCGAGATGCACAAGACTCCACGGAAGATAGATGGAGTCAAAGGTTATTTAATCTAGATTACTCTAGATGATTACCTAACATTTGGAAACGTTTGAGACTTAATTGTGGTGTCTTAATTACGTTTGCTACCATTTTTGTGCGTAAATAAGCCACTTCTTCTGTAATCCCTCACAAATTGTGGTCCTACGAGCCGGATCAAGATACAGAGAGATGATTATGTAGATATTAGCGTCTCGCTATATGTATACTACCCAATAAAATTTACGGAGTCAAGGGTAAGAAAGAATGACGCTAGAAGAGAATGCAACTTTTGAAATTCCCGACCCTTATGTCATCATTAGCATCGACCACTGCTTGACAAATGCCTCGCCAATCAGCACTTACGCTATCTAAAATATATCTCACGAAACCATTATCTTTACTTCCAGCGGGCCCACTGCAACTCAAAGGCGCGGCGAAACAGAACATCGGCAAGAAGAACTCCAAACTGACAAAGTTCGAGAACGACGAAGCCACAGTCTCAGTACTGGGCCCGGCGCCGCCCGCTGACAGCGAGATCTTCGCCGGCATGCACTTCCTGCTCACGTGCACTGAGGCGCCGAGGCACACTGACGCTGAGAAGGTATAGTTATGTGTAAACTGAAACAATGTTAATACAGCGCATAGAAAACTTTACTTACCTACGTCCCGGGCGGTAAACTAGAGACAATAGATTTTAATTTTGTCTGATTTCTCAGGATGGGAAATTATGCGCGTATTTAGGTATTTACGATTGTGATTGGTGAATCCGTGCTATCATCGCTTTAAATTTGACTGACGCTGCAATGTCTAGTGAAAAGATTAGCCAGTCGACTTAGTACATCTGACTGAAGCTGCAATGTCTAGTGAAAATATTTGATTGTAGACTTCCTAATGCGACAGCACTGACTGCCTATTGGTCACCAGATGACCGGGTTCTGTTATCCACTCACGTCCCGATGACCCATTCGTAAACCAGACGCCATAGATTTTAATTGTCTCTGGTTTCCTGTTAATACTTTCTCGGAGAGGCTCCTTTCATCCGCCTTACAACCCTTATATTCTAACACATACCCCCCGCTATTCCCCACAGGAGAGCCGTCACTACTCGTCTGAAGACGACAGTTCAATGGCCGGCACCGATACCGAAGAGCTGGTGTTCACGGACATCCCCTTCCACAAGGAGCGCCTGCGCGAGCAGCTGCAGGCCGGCGGCGGCGTCGTGCACAGGTACTTTATATTTGGTCGAATTACGACCACAGTCGACGTTTGATAATTGGTCGACTTTCGACTAGCTGTCGACTTTCGACCACATGTGGGTGGGTGACGTATGACCATTGGTCGACTTTCATCCAGCTCTCGACTGTAGATGGTTTCTGAAGTCAGATGTGTGAAAAAGTATATATGAGAGGTACCCCTGTTCCTTTCGTAAAACCTTTATTTACCCTCACAATATTTCAACAGTGTTCATATACCCCGCTAAATATTACTATACAATAACTTGACAACTTTCTCCCATTCCAGCCACTTTGACGACGTACCAAAGAACAAATATTCCGTCTGCAAGCTGATAGCACCTCGGCCCTGCCTCACTGCCAAGTACATACAGTGTCTGGCGGCAGACATAAGGGCGGTTCTACACACGTGGGTCATAGCTTCCTGTACTGATGGGCTGAAGGACTTTGACTCTTATACGCTGCCTGCTGGGTGGTCGCTTTTCACTAACAAGTTTGTTAATTGGGTGAGTGGTTTGTTAATCTTATTATCATGATTGCAGAGTAATTGACCATTGTTCTTAAGAGTGCATCAATACTCCATCCTCGACATTTTTCATCCTTTCATTGTCGGACCCTCATTAATTTGCCAAGTCTTGTTGGCCTGTCGCCAGTCGCCACTGAAGAACTCTCAACATCTAACCTAAGGGTAATCGTTTCTGACATAGATATGTCCGATTGGCTGGCAATTTAGCTTGCAGATTTTAAGTGCTATGTCGGTATCTTTACTAATCTGATGAATTAAGTACTCACTCAACAACACGATATAAACTTGAGTTGACAATTAACCTATCACACTTCACAGAGGCCTCGAGTATCAGTATTTGTATGTATCAGTATCAAATCAAATTCTTCCATTACTATTTCCACAGGCGCCGACCTCGGGCAAACGCAGCACATCATTCTTCAAAGACAAGCTGATCCTTCTCTGCAGCGACCAGGAGTCCTTCGTCAAGTTCTGGGACCGCGTGTGCACCCTCGCCGGAGCCAACACCAGAATCATCACCGAAGAAGACATGAACATGGGCTCACCTATAGCCCTGGTCACCGACTGTGACTGCCCTCACGTGGTCCAGAATAAAGCCAACCAAGATAACATCCCTCTAGTGTCCACCACCTGGGTTGTGCAGTGCCTGATCGAAACCAGGGTCATCCCCCCCACCTCCCACGACAAGTTTTCGTTCATGTATACGGAACCCGAATGATATGACTTCAAAAAAGTGCTCATAATACGTGAATTTTGACACTAAAGTGACAGGTTCGCGTGGCGGGGCGCTTTTTGTGATCCGGTTTAAAGTGATGGGTTAGTGCGGTGTGGACGCGAAGTTTTCGATGTGTTTTTCAGGTTTCAAGTGTTGTCTCCTCTTGGCTGTTCTCTTTTCGACGGTTCTACGGACTTTCTAAATGTTAGAATGATATGAAATTGCTGTTGTATTGTAGTAGGAAAAACGTTTTCTGGAAATTTTAATTAAATGGAATATTGTGAGATATAAATTATGTATAAGGGATTGTTAGGAGTCTGTCCCGGTTAACGAAAAAGTTAGGAAAAGATGCATGTTGATTGATAGTAGGAGGGATTGTTATACACCTTGTGAGTGAGTTGGACGTAAGATGTGCTAGGCATGTTTGAATTATTGACTAGAATAATGTTGAAAGTGTGTGTTTTCATGGAATTATACTAAATGGTCTCATAGTAATTAATAACTGACTTAGTCGCTAAGTTATCATATTTGTGGTTGCTTTTATTCGCTTCATGTGATATTTTAAAGTAATTTTGCACTTTTGTTTACAATATGAAACAGTATTGTTATATTTTTTTAAGAAAACGCGATTTTATTTCCATTTAGACTTATATTATTTGAGATCTAAGGTATATTATGTAATAACTCTGCTGCTAAAATAAGTTGTAAATATCTTTCTAAATTCAAAGTGTTGACTATTCCTAAGTTCTTAGGTTTATATGAGAGTGTTTCATATAAGTACATAAATATATACAATCTTTGAAGTTGTTATACTTGACTGTGCTGTCTCATATACAATGTATCTTGTTTAGAGGATTTTATAAAATCGTTTAAGTCATCTTGTAGGTGTAATTATGAATGCTGAATGGAGGGAATATATAATATGACGACCTGAGCTCTTGCAAGGGACCTCTAGATGAAAGAATAGTGTGTGAGTAGATATATGCAAAGATAAGTCATTCATGATAGTCCTAACTCTATACTTATTTGTAAAACTAAAGGATGTTGTGGTGACAAAGCTCCATTTACTGTGTTTTACTTCATATAAATATATGGTGTATAGGTAATATAAGTAATTGAATTCGAAAACGAAAATATATTGTGAATAAACTAGGTTTTCAGCTCTAATATCCATCCTGGATTCATATTTACCAGGGTACAAGTGTATGTACGATTTTGTACAATAAATTGTATTATCCACGGTTCTGGAAAATGATTTTGAGAAGTGTATCCCGAGCTAACCAATTGCCAAGTAAATTGAATTATAATATGGGCTACCACTTTTCTTAAATCCTACTGTTGGTTCATAAATAAATGAGACCTTTTCTCAATATAACCTATAACATAGCAATTACCTAATCTGGAAAACTATTATGGAAAAAAAAACTGTAAATATAATAAGACTTCTTGTTTCCGCATTCATATTTGTGCATTTATCTTTTATGAAGAAATTACTGTTTAGAATTTAAGTATACTTATAGAAGAAAACATTAATTGGTATGTGGAAATCCATGTTGTCACAAATGTTAGAAAATTAAGAAAATCGTGTATGTTTTACTTCATTTCAATTTAATTTCATTCTAATTATCTGACGTAAACTAATAGAAATTTTTAAACCAGTGCTTTAGATAGACAAACACCAGAAAATGGTGTCTAAAATATATTTCTGTGACCGGTGTTTTTATTTTTGTATGTTGTAATTTTTTTCGTAACTTTATTTGTTGTATTTTTGTTTATTTAATTATTGATCGTTGTATCATGTTACGATTAAGGTGATAGTGAATGTAATGTGTAATAAAATAAACTGAATTTAAAATGTAAAATGGTATGTGATTTTCGTTTTTCATTAGTTTAATCAGATAGATTTACTTGTACACAAAAACAGGACACATTATTTTATGGACCTTATTCGTAATTGGATAATAATAGGGAAATTAATATTGATTTAGAAATAACTGAACAAGCGATTTGTTTCACACCACCCTTCGTTAGATATTAGCGCCATCTTTTATATTTTCAGAGTATTACTAAAGTTAGGCGCATCCGAATTTGCTGCTTACTTGATGAGGCCAAGATTTGTTAACATTGTCATTCCACCTCAAATGTTCCAAGGCAGGAGTAGAGATGGCGCTACTAGACTTAAAACTTACCTTGTTAAAGTTATTACCAAGGTTTCCTGAAACAGTTCATCCAAATGAATCAACAAGCAATGACTGTTTATTTATGTAAATACATACTTTCCAATCTACATTGAGGGACTCACCTACCTATCATTTAAATGAACCCGTTAACAAACAGTTTTAATTAAGCACTCATTTACATACAATTTCCAGTGCACAGTGTCGTATGTAGGTGTTTATCGTAAAGAACAATACGGTACTGTCCACTTATGACCCTGGGGGTAACATATGATACGCATTGACACTGAGGCTTAAAAGTGTATCTTGTAACCCTAGGCCAATAGCCATAGGGCCAGACAAAAAGGTTAACATTATAAAAGCAATCGTGGTTTGTTTTGTTGCACAGTTTGGTAGTGGGCTCAAACTTGGCAGGTTGTTCAAGGATTTTCGCCAATCGGATTGCAGTGTTTTGGATGTGATGTCATAGTTTTTTTGGTGTCGATTGTAACGTTTCATTGGATAAGAATATGTGAAGAGACCAATATGATGCGGTGCGCTTAGATGATGAGGTCGTCATCATCATACCAAATAGATTTGTCAAAGAATAGATCACACACACGCGGAAGCAGAGTTCTTGAGGCCACGAAGAAAAGGATCGTTGAGATGGCCGTCTATCTTCGACGGGGGTCACTCTCTAACTCTAAATCGACGAATGAACAATCAAGCATATCGGCACGCTTAATACCACTATATAGAGTCGTAGCCAGCACAGCGCTCCGAAGCTACGGAAAAACAAAACTGCAGCCCTAACCACGATTCTATCTAGTTGATTATTCGATCTCTGGTGATTGTTCGTTTGGCGATTTTGAGTGACCACCCTATGGGACTTGTGGCTACTAAGTACATTTGCTTGATGAAACATAATGTTTCTGAGCTGTCATGCAAGACCTGACTGACCTCTAGTTGAGGGAGACAAAGGGTATTATTGCTGTTGTAGCCCTGTGAGAGGTCTCTATGTCCAGCTGTGAATGATGATGATCTAACCCTAAGCTCCTAACCTATATATGAATACATTATACCTAATTACCATCACGACTGGACAATATGATTAACTTGCACCTAGGTAGGTAGGTACTTACTGAGTATCCATAACAAGTACTACTACGGTAAGACTCGGTAGGAGATATGTGGTAGTAGGTAGCAACCATATCGCATTATGTTATACTAAGTTAAATAATAATTTCATATCAAATAAGTTATTCAGATTAAATAGCATCGATATAGTTACGACCTACCTACTTAATGTTAAATTATGTAGGTGGTATATAGTTTTACTTGTGACAGTCGTACCACTTATGTGAGTTTTAGGTAAGTACTAAGTATAATAGGTAGATAAACAGCAATAAGTATTTTTCTACTTAACTAGGTAAGTACCTACTTATTAATGATCTGGAAACCAGACCGGTTCATTTATAAATCATCACATAATCATTCCAACTTTAGGTTACCGAAATTCAGAACACATAGATACTGCTAGTAACGGTTTTCTAAGGCTGCGTCCCCAGTTATTAAACAATTCGCTTCCGACTGAGTTAGCTCTGCGTATCGCGTATCCATACATATTGACATACACAAACATAGATTTACAAAGATTCCGTCTATTCCATAAGAAAGAACCCTCAAAGAAAACCACAATATTTCCTACAGATCCGCCATTTTTTCACAAGCAAGAGACCACCGCGATAAGCAGTTTATGTTCATAATTAATGTCTCTCTGTTTATGTCTTGCGTTATCTCAGAACGATAATAACACGTTATTGACAATATTGAGAGCAGCCATGTTGAGGCAACGTGATAAGAAGATGAGTGATTCTTTAGAATCAGAATACAGGGTGGTATTTTATCAGTGATGTTTCCGTTGCCTCGATAATGTAGGTAAGTATACCTGACTACCTGATTTATTATACTGAGCTAGAACTACCTATATTACATTACAATTTATCTAAAACAAAAACCCAGTAGGTACACAACCAGTGGGTAGGTACTGAACCACAGACAACACGTAGGTATGAGTATCTATCTACGTAGGTAAATTGTGTTAAAACAAATCTTGAAAGTTTACAGTCTTTAGAAGCTGCCAACAGCTCAGTATAGTTACTCAAAAAGCTCATATCTAACCCAATATTCCTAAAGCACCCAACAATCTAATAAAGAATCGCCGTTATTAAGATATCGGTATCGCAACGCGTCGTAAAATATATAAAAAAAATACCCTCAAGTGAGGGAAAGTCCCTGGTCCCTAGACAGCGATTGTCACGTCTTATCAAGTGAAAGAGGGAAATGATGAACAGTGAATGTGATGTGATGACTTGTGTGTAGAGAGTGTTTTGTTTTGTGAGGAAAATAAATAAGTAGGTACATTTAAGTTTTTTTATGTGATAAACCTATCACCTATGTGATTTTATAGTCGTGGTAAGGGAAGCTCGTTTAAAATGTATTTATGGGGACATACTATGTAATTTAGAGTACCCAGAGTTGTAGCTACGTAACGGTTGGACCATTTCCGCATATTTGTCATATTCATTCATACTTAAGTACATAGGTACCTAACACTAACCAACCTACAACAAGTTAGTTATTACACAAAACCAGAGAGAATCCTTACAAAACTTAGTCCAAGGAGGCCTTACTTCCACATAAAGGAGTTCCACTTGAATCGGTCCTGTGTTTTCGTATTTAGAACGCGGTGGGTGTTACCTAACAGCCAATCATATAACCGGGGTCACGACCCCGGGAGCCAATGACGCGCCGCGCCGCCCTCTCTGTAATTACGAGGCTATGTGTGTACTGAAAAATACTGGCTGGTAAGAAGATTGTGAGAAAGAAATAAATGAAAGGAAATAGCAAAAATTATTATAATATGTTGGTAGCCTGGTAGGTATGATAATTTACGTTTATGTGCGTAGTTAGTTGATGATGATTTATACTTAACTGAGTTGATAATACTTTTTCTTACATGTTTCGCAATAGTACTTATACTTAGGCAATTATTTGCCATTTTTGGGTTATGCTTCGCTTACTTACCTACAATAATAGTCAATCAAATTTTAAGTATCTACCGTATCAGCGTATAAATTTAGAAATCTTATGAATGTGAATGACTACGCCGCGTAGCACTGCTACGACTGCTACGATTCCATGGCGTAGCAAAATCTTTTACCGCTATCTTCACGCCGGTTCTCAAGTATTCTTAATTATTGGAGCACCGTCCTGTATAGTATACAAAAATTGCGAGCTTCAAAATAGTTATGTTTATCATAACTACTTGCTTCACAATATCCAGCTAAAGTTAACCATACCTATATAAATCTTCTGCTGAATCTCCTTACTTTTATTTATGATTGTAATTTGAAACTAAGTTACTAATCATAACATACAGGTAACTTAGCTTTGAAAAATAATCTTTAATCGAGGCACATGAATTAAAAACCACTTGTTTGCAAAAAGTTCCAAAACAGATCTTCCAATTCAACAATCACCTTCGACCCTAATTACGAAAGAGTCCTTTAGCAGTCGCTGAAACTTTCCAGGTGGGACCTTGTCTAAGTGACCGGCCCCGAGACACACAGACACAGTGCGAGGGGGGAGGCTAGAGGGGTGAAAGTATTGATTTTCCGCCCGCGCAAGACCAAGCAACCTCCTGGAGTCTGCAAAGAGGATATGCGCCTTTCAGGCGACTTTTTCAGACGTATGTTTTTTTGGTTAATTTGCGGTAAGTTTTGAGATCCTGTTTTGGAGTAAGGATTGCTAGTACGCTTTCTCTATCTGTTTTTTATTTTTTTAAGTATTGTTAACATCTCTGTTGGCAATAAATTTCATATGTTCTCACTGCCCTCATCATAATAAACGCCCAAACTTTTGGTTAATTTACACCCAAACCATTAAAAAGCTACGGCCTACGCACGTTGTTTGGCTGGCTAGACTCTAAACCATAAACCACCATCCGACCCTTGCACATTGTCAGTTAATTAACCAGATTAGTCAGATTGCAGCGGTTAGTCAGTTTAGTGAGTTAGTACACCCGCCCGCCATCGACGATGCTTTGTTTAGATTTGTGGCCACTGAAACTGTGAATTACGTAAAGATACGTAATCTTTATCATAATAACAATGCGTAGTTTTTAAACTACTGCGCATTGTTGTTTAATTGTTATCGTAGTGTCCTTGGGTCGCATGTATCGTACTTTTAAAAAAACCTTGTTGTTTCATGAATTGAAATAATTGCACACCCAACACCGCATTTGTAAACAATTTGATCACAAAAGTCACACATGTAGTTAAAGGAAAGATGTTTTAAAGGATATTTTAATTTATAGATAAGTACACACAACATAAACGTGAAACTGAATGTATTCAGGCTAGGGACGTTTTCCTACCTTACCTTCCTTTTATTGACTGAACTACCACAGAATAACAAGTAGGTACTTGTTATTATAAAATATGGCACTAGTTACTTTGTTTCAATCATGTAAAATAAGATCCAAACCTAAAATGACCTCCCTAATATCCCCCCCGTGACCAAGTCCGCACTCCCAGCAGTCCGACCCTGCAGCCGGACCGGTGTTGTCACAGTACACCGCTGCTAATTGCTCGGAGGTATTCATTACTGCAGCGCCCTGATTAGTCGATGGAGGCCCGGGTGTCGGTGTAACGGCGGTGGACATATGTACCTGAATAGAGCTGGGGTTTCTGTGAAACCAGGTAGCTAAAGGTAACCTAGCCTATATTACCATAGGTTAAGTTACCGATTGTAGATGTAGATACACTCGAGAGCAATGAAAAAGGTCCAGTGAAAATAGCACACCAAATTAATCCTAAACGGAAAAGGCTAGCTTAACTTTACTTTTCTTCACATCACTAAAAAAGATACTGTCGAATGTAAAGCGTTGCTAGTTTCTTGCCTGTTGCTTACAATTTAATAGAAGCAATAAATTACTTAGGTATATGGTCTAAACATCATTTAAACAATATTAAGTAACAATCAAATAAGACAGAGATATACTACACTTGATGATCAATCGTTCGCGCAAAAGCCCCTTTTCCAAAGACAAACATTCAGTTTAAAAAAACCTAAACGTTCCTCTAACAGACATGAGCCAACCATCCCAGTGTGCAACAAAACCCACAGTTTCACAGGGGTAGGCCTCATTAAGGGCTATGTGAAAGAAAACTGAGTGGAAACCGCAGTGCTTTGACATTTAGTACCTTTGATCTCAGCCCACTCAAATTAAGGGGTGTGTGTGTTAGTGTTTACGTTGGCTACATGGCTTTATGAGTTTTGCGTCTGTGCTCCAGTTTACTGTTTAGGGATGTTAATAAATATAATAAGGGGCGGTAGAGATACTAATTTAATATAATTATACCTAAATGTAGTATAGTTTAATACGTGTGACGTATACCTATGAATGGTCAATTTCAAGCATTTTTAATTGACATTTACTTGGGCATGTCATGAGAAGAGAAGATGATTATGTTACAAAGAAAGTGTTTGGAAATGAGACCCGAAGGAAGGCGCAAGAGAGGAAGACCAAGAAAGACGTGGCTTGATTGCGTGAAAGAAAATATGAGAAAGTGTGGAGTGAATGAGGATATGACAGAGGATAGGGTAAAATGGCGTGACATGACCAACAAAGCCGACCCTAAATAAGGATAAGGCAAGGAAGAAGAAGAAGAAGAAGATTTACTTATCACAAGGGGGTTAGTTATCAGTATGTATACATATTTTTATTTATATTAATAATAATTTAAAAATCCGGTACAAGATCCTACAATTTATTACCTACAGCTGTTTGATAGGCAAATCATACATTGATCACAGTCAAACACGCACCCACCCTCACATGGCTATAATGTCTCTACAAAAAGCGACGTATTACAATCGGATTCCACCCCTCTATTAACGATTGATCCGATCTGATGCGATTTTCCACCACTTTAGGAGTCGATCAATCTGATCCTAGTCATATTTACCACACAAATGCAATATTTACCAGCGGACTGTGGATGTGGTGCGGTATCTTATAATGGAATGCAGAATAATAATATGTGAGTTATGTAGTTGTGAATTAAGTACATAACATACCTACGAATAAGTACTTTATAATTACTATTTAATAAAAGGATGGTCGAAAGCAACCACCGCGAGACACGTATCACGTGTTTCTTATATGCGTCCGACGTACCCTAAACTAAGAAACAGCACAGGCACGACAGAAGACGAATTAATTTTAAGTACAACAACAAGTTAAACTTACAGTAAAAGCAAAAGTAAGTATTAGTATACTTAGTCGTAATTTTTTTTTAGATTGGTAGGTATAAATCGCAGTGGTTTTTTGCCACCCAAAAGCACACAGTACTATTTATTATATTTTCGTCTTAAAAACATATCAGACAGCTCTGTTAGCTACTGCTCAACTTATTTGAGTAGAATTATGGCCGTAACAAGATTTTCTACCACTTGAAGAATCGATGGTTCGTGTTAGGATCCAATGAGAACGTCAACATGTGTACGTAGATCTACCCCATGTCATTCTATTAAGCTGTTTACATGATATACCCAAACTGTATACGGTGTTGCGAATACAGTTATCCAACAGCAGGCACAATATTTGACGATAACTTGAATAATTCTTTGAAGATATTGGAAATACTTACGCTGAAAAGCCTCGGAAGACAGAAATAACATTCTGTTGGCTGGTTGTGCTACCCGTTTTTCGCTTACAATATGTACTTAAGTATAATAATATGATTTTTGCATAATTTTGTATGTATATCACACCCTGTCACAAAACTAAAGTAAGTACAATTGTTACGTATCTACGCCACCGATAGGTATCAAATATAAATTTTATAACACCTCTATTTTTCAATCCGGGTGTTAAACAATAATTAGAAGTAACAAATTAATAAGCATAATTCTTTCTAAAGTTCCTAACCCCAAAACAACTTATCTGTACCTTTTTTAAGTCTCCAAGTATGCACTTGAGATAATATTTCATTCTGATACAGTATCTTGTCACCAGCTATCTTCAGGAAGGGGTAACTTAAGGCGAAGCGACGGTGTCGTCACGCTTATTAAGGCTCCCCTTTGTAGCCGTATTTTATTAAGCCACTAATCTTCAGATTACCTCGGAAAGATTTAGAGCAAAGTAATAAGGGCAAAGTAATACCTTTACACTGAAATTCATCGGGAATGAACGGATTTCAGATTGAGAAAAAAAAACGGATTTGTATTTTTTGTCTTAGTGAAGTTTTTGAATGACAAATCTAGCATTGAAAACCCACTTGTCAGCTATATTGGCTTCTGAATTATATGCGCTATCCACAGTGCATAGTAACATAATTAGTCATTATGATTAAGGTTGATTTTGCCGATATTTTAATCCTATTAAAGAGGTTAACTAAAAACCCATCTAAGCGAAACTATGAAACAAAACAGATATATAAATTTTTACTTACAGTAGTTGTATACAGGGTTGATATAGGAAATCCTATTCCTTCGTCATTCATACTTACGCTTGTGAATTTGGTGACAAAAACTGCAGTTATTTCGGGGGCGGAACTGACAGACATTCATGTTTGTGATACAGCGTGCTCTGTTTGAATATGCATCTATTCATTGAAACATTACACGTAATAATTAATAATGTTTGAGTACTTCCTTTATATCATGAGGCAGTAAGGATGTTATGGTTTTGGTGTTAGTTGTAATTTTATCATTATTTAATTTCGAAAGAAGTAGGTAAGTAAGTACCTACTTACAAATGTATAAATCAAAATGTTGATTTTGCAATGTTATTTAAAAAAAATGTTATCTAAGTACCTAACAAATATCTGAATGCTGTCCACAAAAAGTCCTACAAATTACTTAAATGTTGTGCAATTTCAGTAATTCAATAAATCACCCTGTAAATGTAACCGAACCCGTGGGAGCCAGCCATAACATTTCAGTTAACCAGGAAATTGCAGTTTTTACATAAATTCTGGCCAAACTTACTTACCTTTGTAGGATTTATTGCTTTCTAAACAGAATCCCTTATGGGTACTTACCAAGATGTTTTGCACAACTTTGGGTTAACTTCTGTGAGATTATCCAAGTTATTATATTAGAATGACCTATAAGATAATACATAGTTTAAGGTTGACCTTTTTGGTACAGAGCTTAATGGAACAAGATTAATGTAGAGTGATATAGTAGATACATCCGACTCTACGTTGTTCTATGGTTAAATGTTAGTAAAACCTGGTACTAGTTATTATTCAGTGGTAAAACAAAGTACAATAAGTAAGGTTGATTAAAAATACGAATTTCGGGAGTTGAAGCGAAAGATTTATCGATACTTCTCCGTATTCTTAAAATGCAGTATTCTAAGACACACGACGAATACGACATTGTTATTATTCTTATAAGAGCTTTTAAATTTATTCACACCTGACAAATCCTAAAACAACATAACCTATGAGAAGGACTCCATAACTATTTTTTTCCCACTCATTCGACTTCCTTGCGTGATTTGTTCTGCACAGAAACATTTGGTTTCCGAACGCCACCTGTTCCCTCCGTTCCCACGGCTCAGTTCGGAAATCAACTAATGGGATTATTGTTGTGTGGTTTGGACACATGTTTCGCAGTATGCAGCCATCACACTCACATTTATGTCTTTTTAATTTCTGAATGTTTCACTGGCTGGATTTAAGAAAAAGAAAACATTTTTTTTTTATATATTTATTCAACAAAAACTTACGACTATTTTTAACTATTTGTTTCGCCAAACTGGTAACAGTTTGTTGGCGGTACGCTCTTAATAAGCTCTCCGAATAAACCTATAATATATGCATGCAAGTGTACTACTAACTAGCTACTACAACATAAGCAAGAAACTACATTACATTATTATGTCTGCAGATATCGTACCGGTAATGCTATAGCACCACGCAATACGCATCCTCAATCATACTGCTTATAAAAAACAAACTAACTTAGCTACTTACAGAAATAATTACTAATTATACAGGAGTAATCGTATTAGGAATATTGTTTTTATGAATCAAGCAAAGAGTTTGTGTTTTGTTACTATTATTTTGAGTCAATTAAACCGTGCGCGTTCCAGATTTGGTAGAGCATTCTAATAAGACCTCTCTACCAACCTTCACCCAAAATTGCAAAATAACAAAATGTCTTCCGTCTCCTCGCATAAACAACAAAATTACAATATTAATTCATTTTCGTGCGCCACGCCGCCGCTGATAACGCCAAGTATTAATTTATTGCTGTAAGCTGTGACTTCATTTTCATATTCCCTCGTTAGCACAACGCATTGTCTTTGCTTTTTACAGGGGGTAGGGGGGTAAATAGATGGGGAAGGTTGAAAAAGTCTTGTGTTTTTTTCAGTGTGCTACGTACCTAATCAATGTTTGATTGCGATGATACAGAAGAAAAATCCTACCCCAATACAAATAAAGGAGTAATAATAAAATAGAAAAGTTACTTGTAGGACGTTTTAACTATTGAACTGTTTTAATACCCTCTTTTAATGGATAAGTTTTGTCCCTCTCTGTCAAAGATTAAATTGTTACTTGACAGAGAGGGACAAAACTTATCCATTAAAAGAGGGTATATTTATTGCATAGGTGTGTTTTTATACTTACCTACTAAAAAAAACACAAAAACACGCACTCACGCCTTGTACTAATGTACTCCCTTGCGGGGTAGGCAGAGGTGCATTGCTGCACCCACTTTTCGCCAGAGTGTATGTTAGTCCCAATGTAATAGGGGGCGGGCCTATTGCCATTTTACGGGCACATCCAAGACCCGAGAACAAATATCTGTGTTTAAACAAACATCTGCCCCAGTCGGGAATCGGACCCGGGACCATCGGCTCAGTAGTCAGGGTCACTAACCACTACGCCATTCGGTCGTCTACTTACCTACTAAACGTTTAAAAAGATCCTGTATTTCCCCAAATTCCAGACAAAACCCGAAGTTGGAAAACCGTTAATGAACAAAAGAAGGCGGGAGTGCAAAATGTGGGACACTTCCAAACCACGGACGGACCAGGTGTAATAAATCAGGGCCGCGTCCGCACAGGAACATGCCGGGAGGCGGGGCCTGCCCAAACGATGCGTATTTTGAACACCCCTGCTGGAAAATATGGTAGTTATAATTTTGCCGCATCTATGTTTTTGTCGATTTGCGATATCGATCAGCTCTGAAACGGTTGGATGAGGTTATTGTTTGGTTTAATCAAAATAGATTCAGTCAGTGATTTTTTAAATTACTTTTAGGTAAGTATTTAGTTGTCATCATCGCATGACTCGTAATCGTAGTAAGCATAGAACATCGAAGACAGGAGGGTTCTATTCTTACTAAATTCTTGTATATATTGTAAATCTACCAAAGTTGATTCTTACGGTAACCTACAAGATTTATTTGTAAGTGCATATTGAGATGAGACTTCAGGCACAGATTACTAAATAGTTTTAAACTGTTTAAGGGCAGTGGGGTTACCACCACCGGATATTACCAATAACAATCCATAAGCAGCGTCACTCGTTTGTCAAATCTGACGTAACTTGTATGGATCTGGCAGATATTTGATAAGCGAGCGACGCTGCTCGTGCATTGTCCACCTGATTATACATTATTACTGTTGTAAATTGTGCAATAAAGTATAAATTAATAAATATTGTTAATTTCTAAGATAGGTACGGTTGATGGTTCTTGATGGGAATCGCCCAACAGATTAATTCCGGTAGTCAGCGTGGCGACGCGACTCAAAACTTTGTCACACTAATTTGAATCCGGCGAATGTCGTTAGCCGCGATGAAAAACCACACCCTGTACATACAAGTACTTAAGAGATTAATAATTTCACTTAAAATAAAGTAAGTAATCTCAATACATTTTAATCGCGAACCGAGGTATCTATCTTATTAGGTGTGCAAAAAAATATATTGGAGGATTAATTTTAAAAAATTGATACTATGAACAGATATAAATGAATTTGAAAAAAAAATATGAAAATCTATACCGACGAAAAACGAACGAGAGGCTGTCGTGCAATAAATACAACGAGCTGGAGTCAGGGCTCTCGCAGCACCGCTCTGAAACTCAGTTTTTCGTGTTATAGGGTGACCCATTCCCTGTAGCCTACATTTGCATAATAGTTATGAGATTAGACTTTAAGTAGCATAATATTACATTTAAGGTAACAAAAAACTAGCAACGTAAAGACATGATCATAAAATGGGCAGATAATTTAGAAATGGCTAATAAAAGACGGTGGTCTGTACTTTTTTGTGCCTTGTCCGCTGACAGATGCAACAAAGCAATTCTACCACTAATAGAGACCGCACGCCCACATATCTCGGTCTTTTTGTATACAAAATTCACTAAACTGCCATAAAATTAATCACTTAATTGAAATAAATGTAGGATTTCTTTGGACGCGTGTCGCCGCTTGAAATTAGTGTGAAATTGATACGGAATGACCACTATTGACCACTGTTGGCTTTGTCCTCCTACAACTTACAAATTATGTCATTTTCATTGTATTTTAACTTCCTACTAAAACACACCTTTAGGACGACTATAGTCTCTACATTATTATTGATAAAGCTTATTTTTCCATGTATGTGGTTAGTGCTATCCTTGCATTGCATTTGCATTATGCAATGGACAGCTGCATCTTCTACCTATATTGGAATTGTATCAGTGTCTCTTGCTAAATAACTTTAGTGACGCTGTTTTAGCCACACTGAAATCCATAATATTTTAATCCTCTTTATCATCATCATTGGCCACGACATCTTGATCAGATGATAGTTGCAGCGTCAATCCATTCGATGGGAAGAGGTTTGTGCGCATCTTTTTCTATGGCTGTAGAGTCCGATTGCAGCTCGACACCTTCTGCCACAGAGATCGCAAGTGTAGCGTGAGTCTGCAGACGGTTTTTGAACTGCACGAAGTCTTTTCTGCCTCAAGCCATCGAGCCAGGCTTCGTCGTGGTGAGCTACTCCATCATACAGAAGGCCTCGCCATTCCATACTCAGGACGCATGTTTTGTAGACTAAGACCTTGGTAGAGATATTCAGCTTGTTATTTCTCCATACACGAGCATGAAGCTTTCCGAAGTTGGTCGCAGCTCTGCCTATTCTGGTGTTAATCTCTTTGTTATTGCATAATTTGTTGGTGGTATCCTCTTTATATTATGAATGAATTAGGTACAACATGACACATTTACATTGAAAAAAGCATGAAACAAAATGTGTCAATTTAGATAGATAGATAGATAGAATACACTTTATTTGTACACCAACAAAGAATAATAAGATTAACAAATTGCAACTTAATTAGGTACATTTACTCATTAACTAGTGTGGATTGTTTTCAAAAGATCAAAAGGTTTTACCGTGGAAATTCCGGCTTACTACTTCATGCCATATTAAAAAATATCCAGAAAATTTCCCGTGAAAGAGTAAGAAACTTTCACAACTGCAGCGACTCCTCATTTACCGAAGCCCGACGGATTAGTGCTGATACCTATACCAATACCAAATTCTAATTATACTAGCTTGGTATAGCGAAATAATACAACTAATAATAGTCTTGTCACAATTCTTACTTTACCTTCTTTGGTGCGTTTACTTCCGTTTGTCCGTTGGCTTCGTCAGTAGGGTGACAATGATATTGGATGAGTGCTAAATGTGTTAATGCTACATCTATATTAAAAGAGTTGGTAAATCTTAGGTTTTACGCGTAAATCTTAGGATTTACCGTTGTTCGGGCTTTTACAGTAACATATACATAATATATGAAATATTGAATATGCTTTGACTACTATACCTACCTACAATTTCACAATATAAAATGAAACATTAATAAACGATCATCAAAATCGGTTAATCGGGCCAAAAGTTCCAAGGTAAGGTAACAAACATAAATATTCGAGAATCTGCCTATATTCGACGTGTGCAAAAAATCAAAAACCTACACTAAGAATTCCTTTTTGTAATCACAACATGAAACTTTATTCGTATAACGTACCTACTCCTAATTTTTAGAGCTGACTTTAGTTTTGGTATATTCATCACGACCCATTATGTCCCCACTGCTGGGGCACGGGTCTCCTTCCAATGAAGGAAGGGTTTAGGCCTAGTCCACCACGCTGGCCAAGTGCGGGTTGGTGGACCGGTATATTATTGAACCCATATCCACCCTGGTGATCGAGTACAGTGGCGTCCACAATCGTATTACATGTCAAATGGAATCCTCTTACACCCCCTGTCTTGCCTTTTGGCTCACTTTAACCGCAGAACTTATTAAGGCTTCGCCGTAAGAAACGGAAGGAAGCAGCTACTTTTGTAATGTAGGCAAGATCAAGTAGTTTTTACTATTGAATTACTAAGTCGAGGATAGACTATTTTGGCTTCGCTATCACGCGTCTAGGCCTCTTTAAAGTTACCTACGTTTTTGGGTTCAATTTAGTTCATGAAGGTACCATGTAGAAATATTGGTAGCACGTTCGTGTACAAGTTTCCCGATACCCAAGTTTTGTAGGTTTATCGTGTTAAGACAATATGCTGTAAAGTATACCAATAGTATTATGTTTTCATAATTATAGCATCTACGTTAAAACTTCCATACATTCTTCAAGTTTTCAGGCATCGGATTTCAACTTTCAGGTTGTATGTATTTAAAGTAATTTGAACTTACTGGAAGATTCACAAAATTATGTTCACAAAGTTATGATATCAGATGTAAATATTCTATCTTTCATTCGATCACGAGCAATAAAAGTTTTTGTCCCTAAGTTGTATTCTGTTTACGTCATATGAAATAAATGTAAACATTACAACAATTCATATCAATATAAATATACACATACGAATGTAACGGATACCTCCACAAGATCCGATGGCCTCTTGACTGCGTGGAAGTGGTATGAAGAAGGAAGTAGCACGTGGACACACGGACCCCAGCCGTATCCGGTTACTGTCGGTGACAGCCCTGTGGTCTGTGGCCGCCATCTTTAAAAAAATATAAAAAATAGAGTTTACGGTGGTCTCATTTTAAGTCATGGTAGGTATTTAATAATATATTTTTTACTTCAGATGTAGTCAACACGTTTATTTTATAATAGGTCAACACGTTTATTTTATAATAGGTATAGGTACTTACGTATGCATAATTAAAATTATCTAGAAGGAATAAAAAAATACTTACTTAAGTGCCTAATCCTACAAATAAAGTAGCTCGACATCAAAGAAAGCATTTTTAATAATTATGATGGTTCATAATCGTAATCTAGATAACAAAGGTGTTGACTTCAGTGCGCAGACAGATGGCTTTCTCATTCGTTAATAACGTTTACATGCTCAAATTAGTACGCATAAAAACTACAGAAACCGGAGTACCTTGATTGTACCTTATCTCCATTTCATAAAACTTATTTTGATTTTAAAGTAGCAGAGATATATTTTTCAAGAGGCTTCGTCCTTATCTCGAGCAATTAAAGTTCAAAGCCGAAAGTCTTTATTTTTACAATGATTTATGTACAAATGTTTTGGAAGAATGTTTGATTTATTAATACACTGCAACTTTAGGGATCCACTGGGTCTCGTAAGTACATTTATTTATAAAGAAAGCGGAAAGGGAAGTTCGTAGGTCACTGTATCCGCCATATTTGAATGGAATCCCAATTTTGGTGCATTTGTTTTTATTGTAACAAGATAATGACTTCTGTCTTCTTGTACCCTATGTTTGGGTTTATTAATGTGAGTGCCTTACATAAGTAGCTTTTTATTACTTGAATTTGGCAGTTTAGATTTTAATATTGTTAAGTATACCTACTAAATTATCAGCTGTGTAGGTTCGCGGGATATGCTAATGGCTAAACTAAATAATTTTGTAATAGGTATGCAACAAAATAATTTATTAAGTATTATGTTGTACGATAATGTTTAAGTATGCACTTTAAAATAAATCCACTTCCTAAAATCACTAAACAAAACCATAATCCCATCCTAAGTAGCCATTAAAATTCATTGGCTCTAAACATTTTTCCTTTGCGACCATGTTTTTTTTTAAACAGACCATTCGTAAGCAACTTCCCGCCATAATATTTCCATAGTTTTCGTTTGGATTGAGGCAATGATAACTTTGCATTCAGCCAACAATATTTTTATTCCAACGTACCCTTTATTTCTTTAAGGCTAAGCGGGTTTGCTTATTTTGTATTTGACTAAGCGATTTTTTTGCTAAAAGTATAGGGAGTAAATGAATTGTGTCATTTTCATAACCATATTAAAGGGGGATGGGTTTTAAAATGCGGGGTTTTGAACATTTCATTTTACGATTGGCTTGCAACTGTAAATCATAGTTTTCACTTAAAATAAGGTGTATGGCAAGTGTCGCAAATGTCTAATAAGATTCATATAATTATTTGCTGAAATCCTACTGAAATCCCACAAAATATTCTCAAAAGTCCATCGCTCAAATTTAAATCGAATTTTACATTACTTAAGTAACTTTTACATAGAAAAAAATGAGCTACGTACAATGTGCATTTTACAAGTGCAGGCCTAGATTGTGTACCAATCTGAGGCCTACAGAGGTAAAATATATTAACCTATACTGAATGAAATTTATGAAATTTATAATTTTCTTCTTGAAACATAAACTGCAATAATAAACGGCTTCCCCGCACTCAATGTCGCGAGACGCATCGAATCAGAAACTAACGTTCCGTTCATGAAAATATGGCAATTTATGGTTTTTATTTGGGCATGTGATGTGATTGTACTCCCCTCTCCGTGACCGATTTAATTTTGGATTTTTTGATGATTTATTCTGCGACAGTTTTATAGGAATTTGTGTGCATTGTGATGTTTTGCTATGGTTTTCATGGTGTTCGGTCGACTTCGGTCCATATAGTTAATAATTATGTACATATTATTATTAATCAAGTCATAGTTATCTACTTCCATTGGCACTTAGACCAGGTAAGAATATTTATTATGCAGAAGAAAAATATGATTGTTTGTTTTTTTTAACATGTTTTTTGATATCATAAACAATCAGTTTAATCTTACAAAACCTATCAGGATAATTTACAGAACCAGCTGGCTGGAAAGCGGTAACACAAAATAAAAAGTAAAACTTCAAAAAGTTCTCAAAATCACGAACGAAAGATTATCCAACCTCTTTGCGTTCCATTTTTAACGCTTCCACAGAACTGCGAAGAAAGTTCTTTTTAGTATTTTAGTGCAGTAAAAGCGGTAAGATAAGACCGTCTTCACATTAACGGCACTCTAGTGGCCACTATCTGTGGCTGAAACGGATCTCTTTCAGTTTAATGGGTGATATTTTTTGTTCATGGGTGGGGTTAGAGGTTAAGACCGACCAATGGCGGCTGGCTGGATGTACTTAAAGCGTATGCCTGCATCTTGCTTCAGTAAAGAAGTTAAATTACAGAAAGAGAGGGATGGTGTGTTCTATTTTTGAATTCAATCAGTTTGTTTGGTATTGCTGAGGAGAAAAATATTAGATGGATATTAAATTTCCATTCTTATAAGGATATTTTGACTGGTAAGCACAAATATCTTGTAATTAATATAAGAACTGATTCTTTCATGTATGAGGAACTAACTTTAAAATTATTATTTGAATCCGCAGCAGTATCAATTACTATAATAATATGTAAGAAATAAATGTGCGCAATAACTTATTTATAAATGAAGTAGGTAAGTATGTACATAATATATACAGGGTGTTGCAAAATTGGTATACTAAGCCGAAACCTACATGTGCAGCATGGTATATCTAAGCCCGAATCTGAAATCAGAATTTGGAAATTCGCGAAAAAAAAAAATATTTTCCCATAGTAAAAAGTCACGTGACCAACAAAGTTTCTATGGAAAATGAATTTTTTTTTTCGCGAATTTTCAAATTCTGATTTCAGTTTCAGGCTTAGATATACCATGCTGCACATGTAGGTTTCGGCTTAGTACTTATACCCTTTTTGCAACACCCTGTATATTAGTATTTTTTTATCAGCTCTGAAACGAATCCCCTAAATCGTATTTTTTGTAGCTTAATTAAGTTATTTAATTATTTAATTAGACATGTTTATCGTCGCCAGTACATGAGTGGTCTATTCTGGTGGCGCGTTGCACGTGAGCTCGAATCCGCATCGCGATTGTGCGAGTTCGAAATTATTCGAATATCTTCAGGAGACAATCGATTTAATCGAACAGATTACCAGATGGTTCATTAATATTTGCTTACTTATGTATTAATAATAGTCTGAGATCTCTGTTCCAGGTCTTCTTCTTCTTTGATTAGCTCTTACGTACCTACTATATTAGTTAGTAAGTACCTACTTATGGTTTTTAAATGACATATAATTTTATAAAATTTTATTAAACCATAATCTAAAAACAAAATACAATGAGACGTTCTTCCATTTTCTCTCCAAAAATGCCCCTTTTTTACAACAAATCTAAAAACATTCCAGTAATGCTTAAAACGCCACAATGAGCCTATTCCGACATTAACGCGTGACACTTCATTTGCTTCAGGAGGGTTACTCTATACTGACGAAAAACGAATGGAACGACAGCTGTCGTGCAATCGGCACGTTTAATACAACGAGAGCGGTAGTAGCTCAGTCGGGTAAGCGCCCGCTTCTCACGCAAGAGATGCGGGTTCGAATCCCGGCGCTGACATGTACCAATGAGTTCTTTTAACTTAAGTACATTGTAGGTATACCATCGCTCTTACGGTGAAGGAAAACATCGTGAGGAAACCTGCATATCTAGATTTAGCACATCTAGATATGTGAACCCACCAACCCGTAGTGGACCAGCGTGGTGGGAAATGGTCCAATGGTTCCTTAGGAAGGCAGTTTAGACCTTGAGGATATGCACAAAGGTTCCACTCGAGAGAGCCAGGTGCAGGTACTTACACCCCCACAGAGAATAGAATAGAAATAGAACACAACGAGATAGAGTCGTGGCTCGCGCAGTAGCGCTCTGAACGTTAGTTTTTCGTCATATAGAGTGACCCCAGTCGCGCGTCTACTGAGATATTTACCGGCGAACAAATCACTGAGGCCGGAAACTAAATAAATTATTTTGAGAATAAACCTCCTTGTTAAAAAACTTCACCGTTTTGTTTAGATTTCCGTAAATACACTCGCGGCGTTCCGAAGTATTTTTTCCTTGCAAGGGTTTTTGGGGAATGTCTAAAATAATGTGCGGTGGAGAATGAAAGATTATATTAATAGAAATTAGAAATATTATTAAAAAAAATTATATTATTAACAAGTTCTGCTCTTTTCTTTTAAGTGTATAAATAATATATAAGGTATACATATTGAGTAGGGTAATAAATACCATAGAAAAAAAAAATGATTAAAATAAGATAAAGATAAAAAAATTGGCATCCTTTATAAAATCGTTACTTACAAAGCATCTTTGAAACCTGTCAACCATTCATTAACTTTTTAACACTGGCACATTGTATTTTATTTGATTTTGGAATCTCCGCATAAATTCGTCAAGTGAATGGTTTCCGACAACGTTCTGAGACTGACTGTATGTTTTAGGTGACATTTTGTTCTAAATGAGACTTTAGTCGATAGTAATTAAAGTTATTAATAGGTAGACAGGCTGGGGATGCCACAGGAATTTATTACTTCGACGTGTCATTCAGTTTCTTAAAGTAGGGTTTCTGAATAACTTTGATGCTCTTTAGAGGCTGATTTCTAGTTCTTATGAATTTATTATTACCAAAGGTCAGTTCTTGGCCACCGAAAATCGCACCTGCTTCCAAATTTAAATAATAATAAGATGGCACTGCAAACATCGCTTGCCAAACATGCGCCAAAATAAATTATTATGTACACAAAAGCTGACCGGCCGGACGCACACAATACAATGTTTTCTTCGGTCCCCGTATTCTATATTCAAATTTTAGGGTCGCGCGATTTTGAATATCGAATCATTATTTTTAGTTTTTTTTCTAAGCGGTCAGTTCTCACGGGTCAAGCGGTGACCTTACGGACAATGCGAGGTAGATCATAGGATGCGTCCAGAATTTATAATTAATGTTACGGCCGCGTTCGTTGCATAATAGAATTCGCGAATTTTGCGATTTATGTGCATGCATATTTTGAATTGAACTAGTTTGTGTGTAAGTGGAATTTCTTGAATATTGATGAATGGTTGAGCTGGTTCTCGCGGGGTGCTTTGATAAATCGTCTTGAGAACTGAGTCCTGACATGCGGACACTTGTGAATGTTTTTGTTAATTTTGACCTTTACGTAGCTTAGTGATCTTGTAGCTGTCGCAGTAACTTGTTACGAGACCATAAACCTGAAATAAGTGCAGCTAACAATTCATTTTATACATAGAAAAGCCATTAAATTTTTCTTTAGATATTCTAGTAAATCAAATCTATAATAATGGTAATTGTAAAAAATTAATACTTAGGTCACTTTATATTATCTCTACAAAACTTTAAAAGTGGATATTATTATGGGCAACTTAATTAAGTAGCCATGCTATCTGCATTATAAAGGGCACACGACGATACAATAAAATTCAAACACGTGGATGCTGGTTTGTTAAAGAGTTATCTGAATAATACTTCATTATTATTTAAATACATTATTACAGTGTTGCAGCATAAAACAATATCTACAAATAAAACTTTGTATATACTTAGGTACCAAGTAGTAGTAGTACTAACAAGGACATCTCTATACTTTTCACACAATTAAGTAAGACTGCGAATCCATCTAATAAAATAAGTTCTCATGAAAATGTTCACTACACTAGTGTACACATGGAGTGTTCAAAGATATACCTAACTTCGCCCCGGTCACTGATAAAATTCCACCCTGTATAAAAATATCCCCCCTCCCCCCTGATCTACCACCGTCAGTTTTCCACAAAAAAGAAATTCACTTTATCTCTGAAAGGGCGGCCATCCATCAATAAGGGGATTACAGGCCGCGTCTTTACTTTTATCATTATCCGCGGACCGCAGACGGATTTTAGTTAAGCAGTTTTGGGTAGAAATTTTTAGTTCCTGTTATGTCGGTAGGTTTTATACTGTGTGTGCACTTGCAGTTACAGGTAGTCTACTTCGTGGTACATTGCGATTGACGATTTGACGTTGAATGGAGTCACATAAGGACGCTAGCTCCGACAACTAGCATTGATATAATAAAGTTTGTGATAGTACATAATAATAATAATGATGATGACGTTGACCTGGCGTCCTGTAGTAGTGGACGAAGCGTAGAAGATCGGAAAGTCTTGAAATCAAAGGTGACCTCAAGACCGGTTGCGATGGAGAGTCACTATGGATGCCGTCTGCCCTTTTTTAGGACATAGGACACCAAGTAGAACTTACTTGGTCTAACTAAAGCAAGTAGAAATACTTACCATATCAAATGAGACTTATTTAGGTAAGTACTTGACTCTTTTTTAGTTTAATATTTATCGCAGAATCTATAAAAACACTGAAATTTACGCCCATATCAAGTCAAGGATCGGCTGTACCATAAAAAGTGACTTAAGGGTAAACGGGCAGTGTAAATATGGAAGTGTTCTACCCTTGCCCGCACGATAAGAGGTGCCGGCTTAAGGGATAACTCCCTAACCCTATGCCAGTCCGATTTACGGGTTTAGGGATGGTCACACTGTTTAGAGTACTGTACCTACTTTTTTTTACTTACGTGCTTATAATATTTTATATAAAGTATAATCAAATTATAAAAAAATTGGACAAATTAATTGTTAAATGCGTAAGTTTGATGATGTTGAGTTTTGACCAATACCATAATCGGTATATTAATAATAAGCTACGAACAATATAACGATTGAAAATCTATACGAATGTAAAGTAGCCAATAACCATAGCATGTTGATGAAAATCTATACAAATGTAAAGTAGCCAATAATAAGCCAAAGTGACAAAGTTACACTTAATTTGTTGCTCTCAGTATGAAGTTTTTACCACTGAGAGAGCATGAGTCGGTGACTGCCAATGTAATGTGCCGTGTCGTGAGCTACTGGACAATGGAAACGAGCCGTCAGTCGACTGCTTCTCACCCTTTACCGGAGAATCGTAAAATTTTATCACGAAATCTTAACGCGTCTCCGAGTAAACCCGCAAAATATGCCACTAGGATTTATAGATAGTCTGTTTTTTATACAGAACCAGTGGGCGGTGAGTTTATAGACACATTAGGATTTATGGTTTAATAAATACTTCCTTATTCGCGTTTGAAATGAGGAACTATTGTCATGGAATACTGGTTGGCTAGAATAGAACAGTCGTCGAAGGAAGTCGTCGAAGTCGAAGGAATTACGTTGAACAGTCGGAAAAAGCACCTTGTTTTATCTGATGGAACATTATACAATACGATAGTAACAATGTTAATACAACCAGCAACTTACCTAAACCTTCATTAAAATCATAACTAGCCCGATTCACCACCAGAATTATCATTTAACGTTAAATTTTAAAATTATTTGTTGATTCTCAAGATAATCATTCTGCCACCATTTCACAAATGCTCAGTCACTGAGGACAATTTTACTTTTAATTTTTCCAACAGACTTAGCTGAGGTGAACAAGACCACGTGTTTTGATTATTTAAATATTAATTTATACTTAGTTACTAAATTTAGGGTGGCTTGCACCAAACATTTAAACGGAATTAAATCAATTGCTGTCTTGCTTTGACAGTATAATGTCAGAACAAGAGATCAAAGATTTAATTTTGATTTAGTTTTTGGTGCAAGCCCCCCTTAATATAGTCAGTTTTACTAGCTAGGTAAGTACTTAGGGTTAACAATATTCATAATGTTATCCCTGCGCCGTAGTCTAATATCGGAAGCGTTTGGGTAAGTAGCATGCGCTTTGATTTATTTGCAAATGGCGGCCGTCCCCGCGCCCAGTGCGGAGATGCTAGAGATTCCCCATAGTCTGGGCTCGGCTAGTGTGGAGAGAAACTTTTGGGGGTGAATAAAATAAATATTTAATATTGCTTACCACAAAAACGTTAAAACAATGGGTAAAGAAATTGTTATTTGACAGATGCAACGTGCGCGTTTGTGCTAAGTCAAATAATCTTTTTTTTTAACTACTATTTTATGATGACGCACTGACGTGAATATTTATTTAAAATAAAGGGGTAGACGATACAACATGCAATGTACTTAATTATGTTTGTGTTTAAACAAACACGTCATAGGTTACCTAAGTCATGAAACATTTGGTCAGCGTTTATGGTTACAGGGACCGGTGAACAATTAGTGCAATATTGTACAATAAAGAAGCCTCTTCCATACTCAAAGCGCCCCTAGTCCAGTTCGGTCCAAGAAATTTTACACTAAGAATTTTATTTATAGTAAAATTATACAGTGGTTCGTGAGAACCCACAGCTTCCGTAGACTAGATATTTCGTAATAAGTGCGGAAAAAGGGGCTAGGGTTATAATGTTTATAACCTACGACGGAAAAAGAGAGGTGTTATAAATGTTACATGTCTATGTACCTATGTGTGTATATGTATGTCTGTGGTAGAGAAGCTCCAAAACGGCTGAAACGATTTCGATTTGGGTTTTTAGGGTCATAGGTAAGTTATCCATAGCAATTAGCATAGCCGTTCAAAAGTGATGTGACTTTTCTTTAAAAGTGTAGAGTGTCGGCCTAGTCACACAATTGAGTAGCGCCATCCAATGAACGGGCTAGTGGTTCAATCAAAAAGGAGATTAAACCAGATGCCTGCGACATATATATTTTTTTATATTATGCTGGTTATAATTATAAAAACAACTTAAGTAAAAAAGCCTGCAATTTTTAAATACTATAACTAGGGCTATCGAAAGGCCATTTTCAATAAAAAAAAAAGTCTACATCTCTTAGATGTCCCTGTCTCCACTTCAAAGGTCTAATGTAAATATTAATTTGGTAAATTTGCTGCCAATAGTGCCCCTCCTCTGCCTTCTATGATGGATAGGGGTATTCGTGGGTTATTGGTTCTGACTAGTATTAAAAATAAGAAGGAAAAATGTTGAAATTTTTCCTGTTTATTTTAACTATACTGACGACCTTAGAATAATAAACAATATAAAAAAATCAAAGTTAGAGCCATATTAATAATAACGGTAGCGTCTACTATAATACTAGCACAGATTTTTATAAGTACATTTAATATTTTTCTTTAATACAGTTCGTTTTTTTTTATAAAAAAATGTTTTCTAAGGCACTCATTTCGTGAGTGTTAAACAAATTTGAATTCCTTTTGTCAGAAAAAAAATATACTACTGACCACTAACAAGCACTTGTAAAAAAACTGTCTCACGTCACGCCCTTTATGAATTTTACTGGTGCTGTATTTTTTTTACTTTTCCCAGTACATTGGTAAGTTACTTAATATTCTAGATTCCAAGACGACCTAATAGTCCAGTGGTTTTAGTGGCTCTGACTTCTGACTTGTGAGCATATTAAATGACTTTGTGTCACAATTCAGAGATCGAAATACCTTTTCAAAAATTCTGCAATACATAATAATATGTGGATAACTATACTATAACTACGTAGTATGATTTTGAATAACAGCGTACTTAGGACTCTACATAAACGCAGTATTCGATATGTGTCTCGGGTATATAAGTCCTACATCTTCCACTATTAGGTTTGCAGGAAATTAACCAACATTATAAATATAAAACCTCCAAAAAGAGCTTCTATCTTTTGGCGGTAAAAGCGGCACAAAATCGCCACACACGACCATGCCAGCTTACCATTCAGACCCTATTGTACAATCCCGATGGCAGGACTCAACAAACTTTCTTTGTGCTGGCACAAAAATATAATTGCCTTGGCCCCCTTCCTCCATTCTTATTCAAAGACAACATTACGGCACAAGGGACAGAAACGGCGGCAAAAAATGCAAAAAAAATATTAGAGCGGCAAAAAGATACCGTTCGGTATTCAAAACACATGTCACTTTCCGTATCAATTTATCGCGCGGCGAATTGAACTGTCCGTGCTTTTGTCCGAGTTTGTGTGATTTCTGGACGAAATCCCTTATTAGTGCGAGCGTGAAGTTGGCGACACATTCCCATGACGACTAAATTATTTTTACGATTTCGAAAGACGTTTCCTTTTGTTGTGTTTATGCAAAAGTTTTGAAATCGGAAGTGAAACGGATTAGCTGCGTGAACGCTTCGATGAATATTTATTTGTCGAATTTGTTTAAATTTTCGATCATTTTGTCCACTGTTATCTGATTTATTTTGTCGTGAATGGTGACCCCAGCAGTCTTGATAAACATAGACATGCGAGCATAATATAAAGCGACCTAGAGTATTATAAAATTTACTAAGAAAATAACTGTTTCCTGAAATAAACAGACCAGCTTGGACGAATATATTATTATGCATCTACTACTGCAACTGCTCTCATACCAACCCTCGTGGGATCACGATAATAATCATGATACCGTGATTAACATTCGTATGACAAGAGTGTAGATGTCCCGATAACCCGTTGGCGGCCGCGGGCGGCACAATACACCCCCTCGAGCGGGGTCGATCTAGCCGCAGATAAACTGAATGATTTGATGAATGAAGTATCGTTAACGGGTTATTAATAGGTTCAGCTAGGAATCAATGAGTTGTATTTTTTGGTATGTTTTGTTTTGTGTCATTTCACTACATACATAATAACAGAAAATAATGGGCAAAATCGGCGGCCTTATTGCTAAAAGTTATCTCTTATAGGCAAATACTAACTAGATATTTAACTGTCTAATCTATCAATACTATAATTCGATGTAGTTATGTTATACAACACAATCCTCTTTATTTGCACCAAAAACAGAAAAAATACAAAAAAGCTTAAAAATAAAAACAGTACAAAAGGGCGGCCTTATTGCTTATAGCAAGTTATTTTATTTGTCTCATCGTAGGTACAAATGTACCTAATAATCCGTAACAAAAGTTGCAAATACCAATAATCCCAGAAATTGCACGAGACCTTAAATATTCATCACAGAAAAACATAATTATTAGTGTGAGCTGATTGCAATGGCTGATATACCACGATTGAATGTTGATTAATTATTTTAGTCAACCCTCGCTCTGGAACATATTGTAATATTTTCATCAACTTTACTCCCCAAGGGCTGAAACATAATAAGTTCCAATTGATTGGAAGTTAATGAAGTGGCTCTCAAATCTCAGTGGTTCAGTGTTGGTTAATAGTCGTAAAACTATAGCATTTTTTTAAATTTCCTATTTTAACGGTAGCTACGTAGTGCATTGTTTTTATTTTAATTTTTATTATTAGCTACGAGTATGTGGGAAAGTTGTGATAAAATAAATACAAAATGTTAATAGTAAGTATATGTTAATATTCATTCTAAAGATAAAATAATGAATATTAATATTTTCGTATGTTCAACAGACTACTGTTGAACATATGAAATATATAAACATACCTTTAGTCAATAATTTTGTAAGAACTCGGAATATTACTAAACGGATCACGTTCAGTAACAGTATCAAGTTCAACTCATTAGTCAATGAACTGCTTGTAATCACCGGGTTATTCGGATAATTACGGATCATTTACGGGTTAAGAGTCAGAGCTAATGATCAGTTGGGACTTCAGTTACTAGAACACTATAGTCTAGACCTCTTAATTTTATTGTAATTGCAATACTGTTGAAACGGTAACAAATAACTTATTGTTTGTTATTAATTGCTGCTAAAGCCATGAATGATCAAGAAAGATAGTTATAGTTATAATTATCTTATTACCTATGTATTATCTGGACTATTTTACATTAGTGTTCAAATTGTTTTCATCATTTTAGTTAATTAAACGATTAAACTTCACAAATTTTATTTTGTTATTTCTATTTAAAATACTTGTTAATAAATGTGTCATTATTTTTCACAACAATGGCATCCATTCCTACAATTCAATATAAGTTATATATGTAATTGAATCAGGAAACTTTTTGTTAAACTTTTTGTTGAGCTTAATTATATATGTATAAGTTATTCAATATCATTAGCATGCGTAATGTTTTCAGTTTTAAGCACCTAATGCACAACTGCTTTTATTTTAGGAAAACCTATTATTAGCCTTGTTAAATATTCCTAAACTAGTTCATAAGTACTAATGTAAAACGCTGTTGGTTTTCTGAATAAAGATAATTAAAGATAACGTTATAATTTTTCATTACATACTGTAAAATTATCTGACTTTCTCTGTACGATGTATTTATCTAATCTAATCAATGGATTTATATAAGAACTTACATATATTTTTAATAGATAGATTGTTTCAAGAACTATATAACCATGCGAAACTGGGGCCAGTAGCTTATTAAAGACAATCAAACGCTTGGTAAATAAAACCGAATGATTGATTTATTTAAAAACAAAATACGATACAGGCCTACAGTCTTACAATCTATTTTAAAAATAAATAATAATTATTGTCTGAAAAAAACGAAGTTGTCTTGATTAAGCACCTTTAAAATTGTTTTGAATCCTTGCTTGTCTTCCTAGAATGGTAGATAACAGTGATGTGCAGAAAGCACAGAAAAAAACTTGGTCTGTTGTCAATTCTTACATTCATATAGAAAAACCCGTTAGAAACACGATACTAGAGGCGGGATAGATTGACAAATTTACGATAGTTTTTGCATTATTTCGTAAAGTTTTTTTTCTAAAATGGTTTTATGGTTTCCGTAAGTGGTGAGCGGTTTTGATGAAGTTTGTTTTTTTGTGAAAGTTCTGTGAAAGATTACCGACCGGTTCGGGGAGGGCACCATCTGTTTTGGTTCGAGACAGTTTGGCTAGCGTGTTTATAATCCACCTTGCTAGGATAAAATAACATTGTGCCGTAATCAAAAATACTTGTAAAGTTTTTGCTGCAATCTTTTGTAATTAATTCCATACTGCGAACGTTACTTACTGTCAAAAGGACAAAACTTCTTTCCAATGAATTTCATACAAATTCACCCGGTCTTTGCAATTTTTTCATCCTCATTAGTGAAGGTTAATATGAGCCGAAGACATCAGGTTGCCATTTATATGTTCCAAATGTTACTCAATAAAAAAATAAAAGCTCTGTATATCGGGAGGACTAAAATGTGAAATAGTATATTTTAAATGTGTTAAGGACAAAACGGGACACACAACTAACTGTACCTACAACATACAACACTAGTTATAAGGAATTTAAAACGCTAAAGGCCGAACATTGCGACAAATGTCTGAAATCTCATTATGATCATCCGTCACGACCCATCCCATCGTCTCTATCGAAAGAATATTTACCCCGCAAGAGAGAACATAAGAGCTTATCTTTTAATGACAATACTGTAGGATGATTACTAACCAAGAAACAATCGAATCTCAAGGTAGCTGCGACCTATTTCAGTATTTACCTACAACAATGCTATTATAGCTAAAAGTAGGCATTACCTGCTTGTTAGGCAACTAATTAATATGCACCAAACTTCATTTACATACAATAGACTGAGTTTCATTTTATTTACAAAACATGTGACTAAAGCGATACATTGTTTTCGGATATTTTTTATGTATTGTGTCTATTTTCTTTATAAAAAAAATAAACGTACAGGTCGTAATGGCCTCATAAAACGATTAAACCCCTATATTTATTGTGAAACCCGTTAACAAAACAGTTGAAGATCGCACGCGCAGCTTCCAAACCCTTGCGTTCGAGATTCAAAAACTTAACCCGAAAAAGCGTGCCGGGATCAATAATGCCCGCCCGCCTTCAAGATTTCCCCAATCTCCCCTTTTTTACTCGTTCGTAACTGACGAATCCCTTTTTATCCTTTTAAGGGCGTGGGGCTAAAGGGTACATGAATCGTGCGCAAGGATTCTGTAAATGGACCACGTGTCTTTTGTTGGAAACCTGATCTCAACCCTTCTTTAATGTTCTGAAGAATTTATGTAGAAGCGTGGACTATTGATGACTTTTATGACAAACCAAGTCCTATTTACATACATACTTACTTAGGTACGGGAATTATATCACATCCTTTGGCATTGGCTACTAATGTGATAAATATTATTTGTACTTATTTTAAAATACCGTTTAAAAACCAGGGGCTGTGTGGCCACCTGTGAACATAAAACTTAGCCTAGTTTAAAAAATCTTCAGTGACAGATTGATTGTCCGCGCAAATCAAGTTTTTCTTCACACTGAAGCTTACCAGTTTTGATTCTCAGAAGTCCTGGTCGTGGGACCACACATGCCGCGCACCTCCGTGTTAGCAGCGAATCCAAAAACCAGATTCCTTTCTTCATCAATATTCACAATATTTGAAGCCCTTCGGTTTTTTACGAGCCAGTTTTTGTAAAGGGGGTTTCGTAACGACTTTTTTCTTGGTTAGAAAAAGACGATGGTGACCCCTGACCTGTGAGTGTGCTTTTGTATGCGATGTCGCAGCAAACGGTTGAAATCTAGTTTTGTACAAAAAAAGTACGTTGTCTTGTCTATGAGTTGCTTTGTCAGTTTGTGTTCGAGGCCTTGTGAATGCTACCAGTGTCTTGTTGTAATCTACGGAGGGGTAACATTTTCAATAATCTATGTAAAGGATGTTCTTTATTCAGTATATCCTTACTTTTAAGCATATAATACTCATGAATCTCGTAATATATCCGATCCATACACATCAGTATAATCTAAGAGTATAAATATTTATTTATAAACAAGACCATGTAAGTTAAAACAACGCATGTATTCAGTCTACAAGACTGATAAGAGATATCAAAATATTCCAGCAATGACTTCATCATTAATAATCCAAAAATAGGTATTCATTTATAACAGCTGATATACGGATGTCTTGACTATACGCATACTGTCCACGTTTACACAATACATTGTTAAAAACTTTCCGCCCCATGCCTTAAATATTTTTTGCATTGTAAAAAACTGGCGATGCTTACAATAGAGCGACTTACTCCCGTTAAGTAACCCAATTTTTACACCATAAATAATGCGCAAAAAATCTTCGTAAAAGCTAACGGTCTTTATTTTTTTACCAAAAAAATACTTTTCAAAGACGTATGAATTAATTTGCGTTACGCCTCAATGCTTACACAGAGTACGGGTATTGAGAGCGAAAATTAGGCCACATTCATGTCAGATCATCGTTTTTTTTTACTTTTTGAGACGTTTTTTGGGTTGTTTTACGACAATATTGACAGATCCGCCCCAGATATAAGTTTAAAGTCAGCTTCGAGGATTTGTAAATAAGTCTTTTGTATGGAGACGCGAGTTCTAAAGGAGCCAGCAGCCCAACTACTGATTGGGCGTATTGTAGTTTTTTAAAGCTTTTTATAATTTTTTAAGTATAATGAAATTATAAATAGCTACTGTACCTCCATATTCTAGTAATTATTATAATTATTAGTACCTATATATTTATATCTAGTAGGTACAATTTAGACATCAGTTTTAATTAAGTGTAACATAATCATAAATACCTACATTTTTATTAACAGTAAATATTTTTTACTGAAGGGACTTCCATAAGCGTATGCTTTTTTGCCTACGTCTATGTCCACGGAAGAAATTTGTAGACGAACCTCGTGGTAAGAAGCTAGTCTATATGTCATTAGTCATTACGTACCAAAATCTTACCTAAATTATTTAACTAAATATATTTATTGGATTAAAAAATAAAACCCGTTATCACCACCAGATAACCCTAATGTGCTCAGCATCCGTTTAAGGGTTAATGTGTCAATCTCTTACCCTTAACCCTGTACCACGTGCCACAGCAGCAGAGGGTTAACAAACGTCTTTACCTTAAAAACTCTAAATGGGTTGTATTGACTAAAAAGAGTAATGTTTTCTTAACACTTCCTTCACGCAGCTCTATTCTTTCCAATTTTCAACTTTTTTATAGGTAGATAGGTACTTTTTTATAGTAGACGCAAATTAGTTTTTTTGCATTTCTTATAGAAGTCCACAATACCTTTAGGTATTTACCGCATTTTTTAATAATTGATAGTAAGAATACACTAACATTATCAATACAGCTTAATATTAAAGTTATAAAAAAAACATTTTGTAATCTAATTTACGTTACCTAAATTTACCTATTTATTTTCGTGTACTTACCTAATCTAACTAAATACTTAAACTATAATACATACATGCAATATTATAATGTTACGGAAATATAATTTGATTCAGATTGCAACTGACCACTGATTAAAGAAGAGCTTAGGCTCCCGGGGGAAATAAGAATAAGATAACATAATAATGCTCAATAAATGTTGCAATAAGTCATCTATATTGACCTGCTAGCTGGTTCTGTGTATTTTATCAAAGGATCAAGGATCATCGCTAAATTTCATCAACGACACAATAATTATTTAAAAAAAAACAGTTTTGACTATGACATTCATCAAAGAAATTATGATAAATTTGTTACAGAATAACCTATCTTCTTACCTACGACGACAAAATATATAAAAATACCTAAACTATAACAACAACCTAATATATACCTCTACCAAAAGTTATCGAACTTCATTAAAATGGCGTCAAAGCACAATTTATTACCAGGCGACGCAGCATCATCGTCAAACGTATAATCCCATTTAATAACTTCACCACTAATTCGTGCCTCCAAATGACGTCACTAGAGCCTAATAAACCTTTTACAAAAGCGCGTTGTAGAGTTGTAATAAAACCTCTTAGGTAAGTAGCCTCATTGCACATCGGCTGAGGGCGCCGCCGCTTTGTGAAAACGCGACCAATCGAGCAACCCCTAGTCGATCAGTTAATTGACTAGAGCTGTGAGCCTGTGAGAGGTTTTGAGCCGTAGACTTGGTGTGGATGGATTTGGATTAAATTTATCGCGTTGAGGATGAAGGGAGTGTTTTAAGTTTTAGGAGGAGCGTCTCTCTGAGGTATCGGAGATTTGGTAAATTGATGTTTTGTTTGACTCTAATCTATACTTCTTAGTCATTTTCAACCTTCATAAATTTTATTAAGTATAAGTGTGGAAACCTACCAAAGCAAAACAAAAACGATTATCTACCAACAATCCTGCAGGACATAGGACTTCCTTAAAACACCATCTAGTCGAGAATCCAAAGGCGAAAATTTCAAAAGCTCCCAAAAAACACCCGAAATGGATCCCATTTCCCTAAGTCTATTCCTCATTTCCCTGGCAAGATATAGCAGTCCTCGGCAAATCCTGGTTGTCCCGATCGGGCCGATATCCGAGTGTCAATATCTGGGAGGTTACTCTCTAAGATGAAAAACTAAGTTTCGAAGCGCTGTTGTGCGAGCTACGACTCTATCTCGTTGTATTAAACACCGGTTGCACGACAGCTCTTGTTCGTTCGTTTTTCGTCAGTATAGAGTGACCCCCCTGGGCGGCGGCGGCGCATGAAATCGCATCAACGGACCGTCCGACCGTGCCCTCTTCTGATGGGGTGTGTTCCCATCTGATGCACTACTTTGGTTGCTGAATATAAAGTTGGGTAAAAAGAGATGGATGGTAAAAAACAAAACCTGTGAGTCATTTTGGAATTGTGGAGCTTCTAACTAGCAACACATAGGTAAATGAATATTAGAATACATCATCAATTTGTTACGGTAGAGACTGTTCGGCTGTCCCATTTTAAAACACAGTAACAGCCATGAGACAAAATGTTCAGGAGAGCCAAAAAACGTTTTTGTACCTTCATTTCAATGCCCTGGTAAAACTATGATAGATATCTGAACAAATGTAAGCTTAAAAGAAGCGGCAGAACCTAGGCTTTATATACAATACTATTTCATTTAAATATGACTAAAATTGTTGCTGTAATGCACAAAAGAAAACACTTACTAGGTTTTATATAGATAGATAGATAGATAGATAGATAAAGCGTTTATTTGATCCACTTTCTTACATACACAACAAATCACAATTACAGATATACACATTTGTACTTATAACTAGGTAAATAGTAGCTATGATAAAGACAGGTTTGTACTTAGCAGGTTGTGTGTTGAAGCGGACCAAAAGGGTGAAGTAACTCATCGTGGATGTTTACTCCAGGAGCAAACCGCTGATTTTCAGTTACCTCCCATTTAATTGTTCCAAGGGTGCCTAATTACATAAATTGTGAGCAAAAAAAACTACTTAAAATATATTGTTTTGAAGAAAAATTACCTATTTTAGTTTGATAATGTTGTAAAGGTGTGCAGCTAACCAGCAAGAGACACAGGGTCGTACTCAGTGGATGACAGAGCACCCACCATAGTATTAATATTGCATGAATGTATTTATTGTTAGACGATCTGCGCCGGATGTTACAAAAATATAGAAAATATGTAATGAATAAATAGTTATTGTAGATAACTAAATTTGTTATCAAGTCTTTTGCTTAATAAGAAGAAACAATTTTATTTTATTTTTAAAATTAATTTTATTTTTTAAGAGCCTTATAGGTGGTGGAATATTATTCCAGCATTTTGTTGCTTGATAACGGAAACTTCCTTCAAACGCGGCGCTAACATGTTTAGGGACAGACAAAATTGGGCGGAAAGATCTAGTACCATACCTGTCATGAAAAGGGGAGAAACAAAGTTTAGAAAACAAGTATTCAGGTTTTTGAAACTTTAACACGTCGAAAACTAGGCTACAAGTATGCAGGTACCTTCGGGCCTCCATGTTTAGCATGGATGCTTTATTTAGAAAAGGAGTAATGTGTCCTCGAGGTGGTACGTCAAAACAAAAACGACAGCAGGCGTTTTGCACCCGCTGTATTAGACGCCGGGTTCGCTCAAGAAGACAAGGGCCGTAAACAGTATCTCCATAATTCAGCCTAGAGAGGATTAGAGTCTCACACAGCGTAATGCGTACTTTTTCTGTTAGTAAGGAGCGGATTTTATATAGAACTTTAAGACGGAAAAAACAGTTTTTGACAATATTCTGAATGTGATTTTCAAATTTTAAACCACTATCAAGGAGCAAACCCAGACACTTTGCCTCGTGAACGCGTTCAATACTCTGGCCTTTCATATTTATAGTTAAAGCATTAGTATTAATAATGTTTCTGACCTGCATAGTGGAGCCCAAAACCATATATTTCGATTTAGATGGGTTCAGCACCAACGCATTATCTTTAGACCAGTTATCTATGTTATCAAGATCACCATTGATTCCCTCCAGTACTTTTTGCAAATTATCCGGTGCGACTGATGCATAGAGTTGAACATCATCAGCGTAACAATGGTACTTACAATATTTAATTTCAGCGGTTAGATCCGTGCTATAAATTATAAACAAAAGGGGACCAAGGATTGAGCCTTGCGGTACCCCACGACTAACGGGTAAAGGATTTGATGTGATGCTAGTGCCATTATTCAGCATTAGTTTGACAGACTGGGTTCTATTCGACAAATAACTGTTGAACCAATCAATAGCATGACCACTTATACCATAGTAAGTTAATTTAGCTAGAAGCAGATCAATATCCAGGCAATCAAACGCACGTGAGAAGTCCAGCAACGATAGAATCGTCGCATTACCTATGTCCTGTTCAGCCAGAATATTATCTGTAACATCAAGCAATGCAGTAATTGTACCACGATTCTTGCGGAATCCAGACTGTAAGGATGGAAGTATATTGTTTTCCTCAATAAATTTTATAAGTTGGGTGTAGACGGCTTTCTCTACTAGTTTTGATAAAAAAGGTAGAATACTAATTGGCCTTAGATCCTTAAGTGAAGTGGGTGGGTCGACCTTAGGCAGTGGGTTAATTAGTGCTGATTTCCAGCACTTCGGAACAGACTGTTCAGTAATAGACCTATTAACGATAGCAGTAATAGCTGTTAAAGTATGTGGAAGTGTAAGCAAAATCATATCCCGGTTAATACCATCTATGCCTGTAGCATTAGATGTTATAGCAACAATATATCTGGCAATCTCAGTTTCAGAGACTGGGTTAAGCTCGAACACAGCAGTACCAAAACGGTGAGTAGTAAAAAAGTCAAGGTTGGAAACAGGAACATCGTTAGTACCAGGAATATCTAAAAAATGCTCATTAATTTTGTTTGGATCATTAAAAGAATCTGGTAAGCTGTCACTTTTAGAAGGATCGACTAAGACCTTATTCTTCAAATTTTTCCAAAGCTTTTTCGGTTCATTAATTTGGGTATTAATAAATTGATCAAAATAGGCGCGTTTTTCATTGGCTATACTAGTAACGACAAGTTTTTTTAAATCTTTATAGTGCTTTTTATGTTCATCGGATTTAGTTAGTCTAAATTTCTCATGTGCTTTGTTACGTAAGTCAATCATTAACTTGCAAGAGTCAGTCACCCACGGGAGAGACTGACCCTCTCGAACCCTAATGGATCTAACAGGTGCATGTTTATCAAAGAGTGATGTTATTAAGATGTTAAATTGATTTACTGCCAAATCCACTGTAGAGCAACACATTAAAGCTTCGAAGTCTAATGCAAAAAGATCTCTGTTAAAGTTTTCTAAGTTTATATGATTTATAGGTCTAAAGGTTAAGAATTTAACTGGGGGTTTAATTTTTTTTATGGCTAAAGTTACATTTATCATGGCGTGTCCCAACGACCCGGTGATATTGGTGACAGTGACATCACTAACTTTTATATTAGTACAAACAAGGTCTATAAGAGTCTCATTACCCACAGAGTAATGTGTAGGCTGAGTAACTACTTGTTTTAAATGTAGGTAATCAATAAATTGGTTAATTTTTTTAGCTTCATTAGTACTCATATCCAGCATATTAACATTAAAATCACCTAGTAGGACCACTTGATCATGATTAGAAAAAGAAGTTACTGATTCTGTTAAGGCATCAATAAATACATCTAGATTTATCCACGACGGTCTATAAGCCGTACCTATAGCTATACGGTATCCTTTAACTCGCGTTGAAATCCAGTATTGTTCTACATTAACTGAAGGGTGATTTAGGTAACGCACATTAATATTATTCTTAATATAAAAACCAACACCGCCCCCGCGAGAGCGCCCCATGTGTGCGGGGCGGGGTGCATGGCGTAGCCTGTAGCCCGGCACTGAGGGCGCGCACGCCCCCTGTCCCTGGCCCAGCCACGTCTCATTTATAGCAACTATATCTGCCTGAAAACGATCCATTGCGAAAATAAAGTCATCATGTCCTGTATTTAAAGAACCTGCATTAAATAGACCTAATTTTAAGAATTTGTTATTATTCATGGAAAAGAGATCAGGGTGGCATACCTACCCACTTACTAAAGTGTATGCATAATAAACCAGTGCAAATGACAAATAAATAAAACAGATTTGTTTTCAAGCTGAAAATGCCCAGTATATACTATGAAAAGGACAAAATATATGGTTTTCTCACCCTAAAACCGCCCTCACTGACCATTTCATAACCTAGTAAGGGCCATTATTGTGTCATTTAAGACAAGTTAAGTATATTGAAATTGCAATAATTGCGTAATAATTTCATTTTTTATATGTTTGAGATCCTTCACATATTATAAATCCAATTTTGCAGCACTTTTACACGACGGCACTATAAGTAATAGCTGAAATACTGGCATATTTTTATGTTTGTTTTTTTGTTTTATGTAAATGAATTAAATAGCCATATTCAGAAGGCTCTAACATGAAAATCATTCAATTAGACAATATTTCCTAAATTTCTATCTAAAAATCAGTTTTATAACTTGTTTTTTTTTTGTTTATGCAAAATAGGGCTAGTAGAAAGGTTCTAACGAGAAAGGTCTCTATAGCTTTTATAAAGAAGACAAAATTTACTTATGTTCTACTTTTAATTCAACTCTCTAGGTTTCATTGGTGCAAAGATACAGGTTCTGAAATGTCTGATATTTTGTTCGAAAAAAGTGTTAGTAATAATGTATGCCATTTGTGACTTACTAAAATTAACGGACGAAAATTGTCCTTTGCTGACCATTTCAAAACCTAGTAAGCGCCATTGACCATTTAAAAACCTAGTAAGTCATTTTCACTTACTGTGTTTTAAAATGGTTGGTGGCTCTTACTATGTTTTGAAATGGTTTTCGTGGCATTTTTGATTTCGCAGGGTGGAGTTACTAGGTTTTTAGAAATTTTATTTTCGTTTCTAAGCGGTTTTTTGATATTCTGACAATGCAGTTTTGTGCGGAATCGCCTAAAATAATGTATAAATCAAAGACCCGTTTTTTTTTAAAGTTGGCGGTTACTGTGTTTTGAAATGGGACAGCCGTGTTAGGTAAGTTGTATCTACTGTAGCAGTATTGCATTTATGAGTGCAAATAAATGTACTACGGCAAAAAATGGCAGCTCCAATTTTTCAATGTTTTTTACTGAATATTTTACGAAGTTACTCCAATAAGGCATAAATTTGTAAAGAAAAAAGTTTATATTATTGGAGAAACAGATGGCGTTGTCAATGTTGTACTAAACTGTCAAACCCTCAGAACATAGGTTTTGTCAGCTCACATCTTATTTCCACAGAGGAAATTCTTTATCTGCTCTTATGTGTTTTGTTCAGCAACGACGCTTGAAAAATTAACATTCTGAATTTGTAAATTAGACTAAATAGAAGTACTATTAAAAGTAATGAGTTCTTATTCTGAGTTTAATACTTCAACCTCTTTGCTCTCTGTGTGCAATATTTGACAGTTCTGTACACTATGTTGTCAGGACATATCTATCAGCTTGTACCAAGGACTTTGTATATATATATAGAAACGTTGATTGCCAAATTGAATCTTATTACAACAGCTTACGACGTGTTTTAGTAATTAAAATTTTGGCAGTACTCAGTCCTGTTATATATACAAAGTCCTTGGCTTGTACAAAAACTCAACTGACAGCCGTCAAGGAAAACGGCTCATTTATTATTCACTGTCACTGGAACTTTTTCATTGCTCGCCAGTAGGTATTCTGCTGGACCAGTCAAGAATTGCCCGACTAGACAGTACGAGGCCCGAGGTTCCGCTTACGGATTATGATCCGATTTTCATCGCGGGGCTTTTTGTGGAGCCACTTTTTGCACGAAATATTGTTGATGAGATTACAGATGCCGTCAGAAGTGCCACTTCCACTATGAGCCCTTTGTATCGGAGCATTTGGGAGAGATGTACAGATTTAATAACCTATTAAATTAAATGTATGATACTTAAATTAAAATGAATGTTTTCTTGTTTTACTAACCTTGATGTAAGGTATTGTAGGATAAAAGATGCTACACGGTTCCCTTTACCTACGTTGATATACTTGTACATAATACATACATGTCCTACCAACCAAATTGACACTAAATCTACGTAATATAATAAGGATTTTGCTGTCGCGTAATCCTGCCCTACATTCGTGTTTAAGAGATTGTAGTTTTTGTACTACTTAGTTATTAATCTGTGGTTTAGGAAGAATATGGCAGCTGCTTCCTATTTTCTAGCTCTTGTAAGTAACGATAGTAACTATCTACAATAATACTCACAATGATACTTACTAATCCGAGACTTTTTGATAAGAGTTAATAAATTTTACATTACTTATAGAATCCATCTTAATCATTAGCTTAGGAAACCAATTCTGGTAATATTTCTCAACTGTGAGCATTAGGTACGTTCAAAGACGCAGAATACTTGATAACCTACAGTGACCTGTGAGGCCCGCTCTTACAGCGGTCTTATCAGAATGAAAATAGGTTATGTATTATTGTCTGTCTTTTAATGCGAAGTAAGACATGTGTGTCTTAATTGGATGCTCAAGATTATAATGCTTATGCCCTTCAAATAGCATAATTTATGATTCAGTTATGTATAACTGTAGCTGTTAATACTATCCTGACTGTATGACTGAACCTATTTCGATAGATTTATGGTTTAATCAAAAACACGAGTCACCACTAAACTCAAATAAAATTAGTACACATGCGAAACGAATGACAAATCTGAAATAAAAAAAAAAAAAAAAAAAAAACACGCACTCACGCCTTGTACTAATGTACTCCCTTGCGGGGTAGGCAGAGGTGCATTGCTGCACCCACTTTTCGCCAGAGTGTTTTGTTAGTCCCAATGTAATAGGGGGCGGGCCTATTGCCATTTTACGGGCACATCCAAGACCCGAGAACAAATATCTGTTTTTAAACAAATATCTGCCCCAGCCGGGAATCGAACCCGGGACCATCGGCTCAGTAGTCAGGGTCACTAACCACTACGCCATTCGGTCGTCAAATCTGAAATAGTTACTTATAAATATTGCTCTCAGAAAATATAAGTGAGTGCTATTTTCAAATAAAATGAATACTTAAAAATGAGTTGTGGTTACCCCTAACAACTCAATTTAACTCCAGCCAATTGATTGAATCGGCCACTGCAGTGTCCTGAATTATCCAGACACAAATTCCTAGGATCAAAAAGAAAGGACACAAACTCCTTTGAGTGATTTACGGTTGACAACGGACCTCGTTTGTTTTTTAATTGTTTTTTTTTAACTCTTTATGTCTGTTTATTCTCGTATCGATCTTGCTGCAAATTGTGATTCGAGTTGATTGATTTATTCAGTGATTTGTGGCAGTTAGCAAGAGTTCCTTTGTTGTGTCTGACAGGCTGCTTTGTAAGTGAATTTCAGATAATGTGTGAAATAAATAGACTTCTGTTTCAGCACTTGTAGTGTTATAATATACATATTATTGTTTAAATTATAAGTAATTGGGATATTTAAAAAATAATTAATATACTCTACTTTGTTTCCGTTTTACCACAGGTTTTACCAAGGTTGCCTGAGAGATGGCCCTTAGCGACAAGGCCGCCTATTATAAATTGTTTCTAGTGCGTAAGTAAGTTATTTTTTGTAAGTCTAACTTTTGTGGTGATTCGTAAAGTTCTCGATTACCTTATAAATGTTATTTTCAGCTTAAACCAACAACCCCGGACCAGGACTCAAACCCAACATCCAACACTACCCACACACCTTTTACCACCTTTCTCAGCTTCCTATTTACACCCACACACGCACATTCACACTCACACAGACAAAGGCTGTCGCGTGTAGGTGTGTTGCGGGGGGCGGGGCGACCTCTCACCCGCCCTGCCCCCTCCACCCCGCCTCACCTCGGGGGTGGCGGGTGTTGGGAAACAGCTGTTTTAAAAATAACTGTTTAGGGTAAACGTGCTGTTTTAGCGTACGCTTAGGAATTAGGGTGGGAAAGGTAATGAGTGATTTGCGGCTGCCTGGTAGCCCGGTAGGTCCTGTTGTGGTTTTTTAACTTTTTGAAATTTAGGATTGGTACGACTACAAACATAACTTTATAGGTAAGAGTAAGTATCTTTATTTAACTGAAGCTTGAATGCATTTCATTGCAATTTATTCCACGACACGTACGCTGATTCATTGTTTACAAAGTCTCTTTAACATTTTATTAATAAAATGTGAATGCAAAGTACAAAACAATTGTAAAAATCCTACTTTAAAATCCAACGAAAAACCTTTATCAAAATTTCCATCTGAAAATCCGAATATTCCGCAACCGTTATGCTTTTACCCCATCCCTAGCCGGTTCGCCCGGATCGCCACCTCCGCCCCACCTCGCCCGGGCGGGGTTGTCCGGGTCGGCCCCGTTGCCCGGGTTGCCCGGGCCAGCCCGCAGATGGGATACTCTGAGACGTCTACTGAGAACTTAAGGGTAAGCTCCAAGTTTAGATTACGGTGCCCAAAAGTAAGGACTTAACTTGTAGGTAGTCGGGACTGAGTTATTACTTAGTGTTTGTTAGTTCGTGCGGAGAAGGATTAGCTTTGTCTCGGTTAATAATTCAGTTCTGGATTAAAATTATGGTTTATAGGGTTGGCTTGAATTAAAAATGATCTTTTTATATTATTACATTGTAAGAACGGAAGTTTCAATGGTGATTTCGAAACCACAGTTGAACACTTAAGAAAAATATAGATAGTTAGATACATTAATTGCTATTTGAACAAAACTTACCTTACCTTAATTATTAATTGCCTATATAAATGAACTTCATGTATATTCAATTATAATAAGGTTTGTACCCAAGTATTTCTATTCAAACCAAAATGCCGATGCCTGACCACAGCAGCGCAACTCGAATCATAATTCCCAATACCGAATCAATTCGGCGACAGCAACAACAGTCAGCGAGCGTAACGCAAACTCCAGTGGTTCTAAAACGTGCGCGGGCGCAGGTTGCCGCCCCCGCGCCACGCCCCCCGCCCACTGCAGATCTACAGATCTAGATCGATCGCGATCTACGCACGCGCGCCACGCTAATGATTATGCGTAAAAATCAGTTGTTTTCTTATTGGTGTTTTTTAGCGCCGATTCTTATAAGCAGATTTTTTTGCTGTTGGGTTTGTGACAGGTGTGAGGTCATCAAATTTGTGTGCAGAAAAAGGTGTAGGTGTAGAAAGATGTGAAAGGAATTAAAAAAAGCATTTTTTCCTATTTTTTTAATTCTGAAAATGTGTGACTATTTAAGTAGGACAACACAACGCACTATTGAAAGCTAAATAAAAGAGCTGATATTTAAATTTTAAATAGACTTTCAACGTAACTACAAAGTAAATATCTTTGGTTAGTTAGTACATAGTGTTGTATTCTACAGCAAGTTATCTGCGTCTGCTACGTAGAGAAAATATGGAGGCAGCGAAAATTGATAAAACGAAGACTTTCAGAGTAGCGTCCGCAAAAATGGCACACCAAAAATCAGCATGAATATAGTAATTTCATGTTCTACGTTGTAAACAAGATCTATAAAAACTTATAAAATTACTTATTATTTAAAAAAGGTTTATTTTTACTTAATGCCAATTAAAACCGTGGGCATTTAAAGATTTATCAAAATCGATTAAGTATTATATTTGAAAGTGCATACAAAAGTTGACCAAAGCTTAGCCCAAACATTAAAAGCACACAAAAATCCAATCGCAATTCAACCCGAACCTAACTCCGTCCGAACGAAAACAAAAGACAGCGCTCCAATTTCCCGACGCTACTTGTCTGAAAGATTTCCCGGCGGGGGGCGCGGGGCGCGGGGCGCGGTGGGGGCAGGGCCTTCGCCCCCTTCGTGAACCGGCGTGCCACCGGGCCAATGGCGGCGCGCGGGCCACGACCCAGCGCTCAGTCGCGCCGCAATCGCGACCCCTGACACACGCGAGCCCGGCTCGTGACCTAGTGAAGTGAACCGGCGCAATCACGCACGGAGCGTTAGTGTACGGCGGGGTCGGTGGCCCCGGGCTGTGTCCGCCGCGGGGCCCCGACCTCCCGCCGCTGGAGCTGGGCTTCCGCTCGTCGTGGCGCGAGGACGAGCTGCTGCCGTCCACGCCGGCGAGCCAGGCCGCGTCCACGCAGAGCGGCTCCTCGGCCACCGACAAGGGGCAGAACGTGGAGTGCGTCGTCTGCGGGGACAAGTCCTCGGGCAAGCACTACGGCCAGTTCACGTGCGAAGGTGAGTCCACGGCAAGAGTGTGTGCGGAAGTGTTGAGGGGTTTGGGAGCCGCCCCCGTAGGGAAGTGCGTGGTATTGGGTTTTTTGAAGCAGTGGTTCTCAAGTTGGAATGTACTTGGGGTTTTCATAAACGTGTTCTTTGTTTTTGTTTGCCGCAAAAAAATATCACGCTAAAAATAAGTACTTACCTTCTACTCGTTAAATAAGTAGGTCAACTTAAAAATAGTAGTAAAAAATGTGTTACGATTACTATGTATCAAATAGAAATAACCCAGTAATCTTTGGCTATAAAATAAATCATCAGATGTATAAACTCCAATTATCATTACCTAAACCAAAACTCAATGTTTAATCCAAAGTGATAAATGATTCGTGATCGTGCAATAATTACAACTGCTCGTTAACTGTGTAGGTACGTAGCTCTACCTACTACACATTTATGCTAAAATGACTTACTGACTTAAATACATTTGTAATGTTATATGAATGTTTTACATTGTCATCATTAAAATCTCTATTATGCGTAAATGTTTTTCAAATCATTACTAACCAGTTTTAAAAAAACTTTTGGTGTCAAAAAAAGCTACCCCTTAATTAAATCAACAAAGCTGACCTCATAACTCTAAATTAGTAAATTCATAATGAAGTTTTCTAATCAGAATGCAATAAAAGGAGCGAGTTTTCCCAACCTCTCTGCTGCTACAGATAAGGGGTTCCATACACTTTTATGCAAATCAGTGAAATTAGGATTGTACGGTGAGATGATAAATCCTCGATGGTGTAGGGGAAAATAATTAGCGCCATGGAAGAAGAAAGTAATTTATAAGCAGATTAAAATCATCACAGTGTCAGTGTTTTGCCTTGGGGCAAGCTTCCGTATTGTTTCATTATTATGATTCTTTATTGAATTAACAAGACTTGTTATTATAAGTGATTAAAAAAATAAGGCTTAGGTCAGTACTTTTCCTCTGATTACTATCATAGATAGTTAAATTCGATTTTATACAAAATAAGAAAAACATTTTTTTACAAAAAATATTTACCCTACCTAGCATTGCATTCTTCACATCTTAGGTTACATCTAATTGAGTTAATAACGCGGCAGCCACATGCCGTGTCACCAAATAATTAAATCGCCTGGGATGCAGCGATGGCGATAAGATTGTTGGGCCGAGGAAAGTCGCTGCTTGGGAACCTCTGCAAATTGCACCTAATGAATCCAGTGATTGCTGGCGGCGAGTGATTATCGTGGACGTTTCTGTGTAATCGGATAATTGTGTTTGTTAGTTTTGAGGAACTGACGCGACACGTTGGAAAGTCTGTGATGCTGTTAGAGTAGAGCCATAAACCCATAAAAAATATATAAGTACGAAACTTAACAAAAGTGTAGTAGTCCGCTTTAAAAAATATAATACATAGGTCAATAATTTGATCAAAGTTAGGTTTTGATTTTATACTAGCCTATTATTATAGGAACTTACCATGATCTATTGCGTTATGCGTATGAAATATGAATGACCAATCCATGACATACGAAACTCCATCATTTCTTATTTCGCGTGCTCGTAAATGGTTTGAAATGGGATCCGGTCTTGAACCATCGTTGTATCTTAATTTTAAAACTCTTGACCAAAAATTTCCTGACATAATAAGCCCTGCGTGCGGTATGAGAATTGTACTTTTATTGCTGCCGGTTTCATCCTTACTAGTCCTTACTAATATTATAAATGCGAAAGTAACTGTGTCTGTCTGTCTGTCTGTCTGTCTGTCTGTCTGTCTGTTACTCTTTCACGCCAAAACTACTGAACGGATTTGAATGAAATTTGGTATACATATGGTCTAGACCCTAGGAAAGAACATAGGCTACTTTTTATCCCGGAATTCCCACGGGAAAACTTTTTAAGGCGAAGCGAAGCGCGCGGGAACAGCTAGTAGCTGATAACTTCAAGTTAAACAAAACTTTATTATTGATTATGACATAGAGATCTGTGATTGGTTGTCATTGAGCTGGAAAGTGTTCACAAAATTTCAAACTGTGCCTTACACGTTTCCAATTCGATTACCATCTTACGATGCATAACATAAGACCTTATTATATTATCCTTGCTGTGTCCTCGACGGTTCAAAACGGGTTGTGGTCCCAAGGACCATCCGACACGCATGCTCTCGCCTTGACCTCTGACAGGTTAACTCTTATAACATGCATCTTCTACTGAACTTTCATCTTTAACATTTTGCCTTTTAACTTCACGTGTGAGATTTTTTAGTACCTTTCGCCGCTTTTCGTTATTTTGAAAACGTTTCTAATGGAATGGGAATTCCGGGATAAAAATTGAGTTGCGTATATAAATATATAAATCCTACTGGGTTATTTATGTATAGTTAACAAATATCTAACGTGCTCTTTTACTGAGAAATAACATTAGGATCGGGTAAATCGCTAAGCAACAGATTAAGTAAGTACCTACCATAAAATGTATTTTTGACTTACATCGGAAAAGTTTGTAATCATATACATAACTTGCTTATGTATTATCAATGTTATTATTAAAGTTATAGATAAGACCAGTCTCTATACTTAAATATTTCAGGTTTTATTGTCCGATTTGGCAGTGGCGCCACCGAGGTCATGACCCTGTCTTTTTGGCATCAAATATTTAGCATATTAAAGGAAAAATCTTTAAACAAATAAGGAAATGAGATAATGATTATTTAATGAAGTTTAAGATCTGTTGGTCATGAAAGTTTTTTTTCACCTTAAAGAAAATCACAGGGATTACAAATGATTAAGTAGGTACCTATCAACATATTTCATGGTTATCATTAGTCCTGATGTCGTTAATAAATTAAACAATTTATTGGTAGGTAAGTATATCCAATTTAATATGTCGGGATATTAATATATTATATTATAATACATTTCTTGGTTAAAATTAAATACCGTTATTGTTACAATTCGATTAAGCCGACTCATTTATAATATATGTAAATAGAAGATGGAAATATCGTTATTTAAATCAACCTCAAATATTACGCCACTGAATATAAAAAAATGGATTAAAAATTTCTGTTTGACCCCATAACCGGAGAGGTCCGATAAAACGCATTAGTGCTGTAACCATAAACTGTTATTTTGATGTCGACAAATCCACTTTATTAACACTTGGACCTCCCGCTGGTGGTCAGGCAACCTTGTCGAAGTAAACGAGGGTACAGAAGACGGAATGAGAGGCTCATAAGTTTATAGCGACAAGGTTCCCGCGGCTTTTGACACGAAAGCGTAGCTGCGCGCCGTGGTTCCGTGGACGACAAAGGCGATCGCTTTTGACACCTGCTCGTAGGGAAGGGACACAATGTATCGATAGTCTAAGCTTTTTACTTAATCAGCAATGTCATATTATTTTACTCGGGTGAGTTATGCAAGATGGCAAATGTTATAGGTACTTTAGGCACTGTAGGTATTTTTACATAATGATGAACACTTACTGCTCAAGCTTCTCAATAACCTAAGGAGTTTTAGCAACAAAGTCGCATGTCATAAAATACGTCTTCTGCGCGAAGGCTATTTATCTTAGGACATTTTGTGGCAGCTAAACGCCACTTTTACTATTACAAAATGGTCGTTAAAAGTTTTATCTATCGGCAAAAAGGTGTTAAATAGCGTAATTCGATATCCAACAGTCACCACTACTTGGACAATAATCGGTCAGTTTATGGTATGTTTTGTCCAACGTTGTTAAAGCTATCTTTATGAGAGCTCTAAACATAAGTGTCTTTTCCGACTTATTTATTTTTATCTCATTTGGGTTTTTAAATTGAATTTTGGTTCGGCGCGTGTGTGGCGTAGCTTTATCGTTGAATCCGTCGATAAAATTGGGAATCGATTTTTTGGATCGAAAGCTACTTTCTGAATCGGGAATTAGGCACCTACTCCTACTTACTTATAGTTATGTGATAGGTAGTCGATAACCAAAGTAGATTTATGATACTTTCACTCAGCGATACCTAAATAGGTAGGTGCAATTTATGAATTTTGACAATCAGAGTGAGTAATTTTGACTATCTTAATCCTTATACAAATCTGTAAGTTTGTACATTGGAAGTCTTTGTAAATACATTTAAAAGTGAATGAATATACCTAATGAGGTGGTTACTATGTAGGTAGGAACACTGGTGTGCAAAGCATTTAAAACAAGAAAAAAAGTTAATAAAAGAGCGTATAAATATTGTCATTTACGGCGTTTTACAAAATTTACGTTCTTTGCCTGTCGCATCGTTATTTTTAATGTAGTCTTAACTGTTTTATAACCATTATATGGTTTATACCATCGTGGTAGGTAGAAAAGCTATCATTTTTTTCATTCTCATTTACAATACAATAAAGTACACTTTAAAAACTGATTCACTGCTCATAAGAATCTATAAGTACCAGACAATATTGGATTGAAGAAAGTTAGTTTAAAAAAATATTGATAAATGTTTCTTTAAGTTGCTTCAGGTAACTATAGTTACTAGTTATAATTCTGTGCTATAACTAATTAGAACTTTAGCCCACTGATATTAAGTACACTACCTATATGACTATATCTAGATCGCCCAGACACAGGACCTAGGTCATTACGGCCGATCCATCCCAGTCATTAAAGCAAGTAATTTTTCATTAAACTTCTCCTTTTCTACTGACGTGTCTTAATGGAATGATTAAGGAAATTGATATATTGTAGATACGTCTTCTTGTGTGTGTGGTAGGTTTGTGTGTGTATGTGTGTTTGTTAGCAGTTCTTGTGTAACACGTGGCGATTCTACCTTGACCGTTGTCCAGTTTCTCACTTGAGAATGATAATTGAAGCACAACTTTACTTAAGTACTTATGGAATGCCGAATTATTTTATGAATTGTTTCATATACTATTATACATACTGATTCTAATTATATTCGGTCATTACTCAATATGTAGTAAGTACCTATGAAATTGCTAATATTAACAGAATATTTTTGATTAATATGCTTTTAAGTTCCTGACTTTGTTGACGCCGAAATTCAATTTAAAATATTTAATTAACCGTCGTTGTAGCAATCAATCAAGACAGGCGTTGTATGGAACTGAATCTATGACTACCTTTATGAATCCAGCAATAACTTGTGATGTACTTGGTATATATCAAGTACCTATAGGTATACTAATGGCAGGCAACAAATTATAAATTTAGCTACCGTATTGTTACAGAGTCACCCACTGTTCGCTCGTTATCGTATCATTTTATACTTGATAGGTCGCGAGCCGTATCGCCGTTTTTGAATGAGTACAATGCACTGAAGTTGTCGGGTAAGTGGACAAACCGACCGTCAGATGTTTTGACTAGGCTTAACGACTGCTGTCGAAGCAGCAACCGGGACCCACGGCTTAATGTGCCACCGTCCGAAGCACGGAAGCGTCCAGAAAAGAACCACTTCAAATCGGTCACCCATCCAATAGCTGACCGTGCCAGTTGTTGCTTAACCTCAGTGATCAGTTACGATCACTGAAGCCATCTCGACTCTCGACGGACGCTTCTTTTTATTTTGTACCTTAGCAGACATACCAATATGACGATAGAGACTATGTAACATGTGATGGATGGATCATCAAAGCTATGAGCCGATTAAAGTGTCATTACCATATCTACATTGTAATTTTACTTGATTTATTAGTAGGTATCCTAGCTCAATGGTTACTACGCATTATTATCATATCACTTGTTTAAAAATGCCTTGAAAATTCTAAATTAAATTAGGTATAAACTCTACATTTTATTTGAATTGACAGAGGATTTGATTCAAATATTTATAGGAAGTTAATGCAAAAAAAATGTTACCTACATATAAGGTTTATATGCGTATGCTTTATAGAAATTAACGTGATATTTATAATGATTATATATATATATCACTTACCTATATTTCTGTCAGAAATAGTAAAGTACAAAGTGTTAGCTTAGATTATAATGTTACACCAAATTTTATGACTTTCAAAATGGTTAAAAAGCTATAAAGGTACTATAGCAAAGGAAATTATTATCACAAGTAGCCACTTACTGTTGAAGCAATCATTTATTTCAAAAGAATACAAACAACTAAAATTTGTAAAGTTAATATTTTTTTATAATATACTAATTGAAACATAAAAGTATACACTCGACACTTAAAACGTTGTAATGTAGGCCGTTGGTTTAAAATTTACAATAAATGATGTGATTAAGTGTAATTATCTCGGTGGTATAAAAGTAAATGGGTACTTAGTATGTATCGTTACAAAGTTTATAGTAGTGCAATAATGTACTCATAAACATCTTTACTTTTTGCGTGACTACGTCGAAAAATAATTAATGAGTAGCAATTGCATCATGTAAGTTTAGCCAGTAATAGCCGGGATAGTCTAAAATACGATTGTACTAAGTAGATTAATTTTTTTTCTCATCCTGTTAATGTTAAATCTAAATCGCTTAAAATTTGAAGGATGTTTTATGTATACTTACTTATTATATTCCTGCATTTTAATCCGTTCGTAAAGTTCGTATACACAGTAACGTGTATTTATATGAGACAAGAATTTACATTGATATTACGGCTAATAACAAAGCACACATTCTAAGTTCTGAGTACTCTTGATTGATTCCAAGATGCAAGATATCTCTGTACTATTGACTGGTTTATATTCACTAATAAATTGTTTACTCCGCACGTGCAAATTGGTGTCATTTAATGTATTTTTACTGAGAAGTAATAATGTAATTCGAATCTTGTATTGAATAACTGATCTCTTTGAGTACAATTAAGTACATATAAGTAAGTCATTGAGTACTTAATCGGTTATCGGTGGATAATATTTTTTCAGAGGAATAAAGACGTGGCTTTATTGTAAGCAATAAGACAAAAAGTACTCAGATGATTTATCATATCCATCACAGTAAAGAGAGTATGACTCTATAAAAAAAATCGGCTTAACTATAAGGTCACTCTTGCTTGGCGCTTAACTATTATACTGATAGACAACTAAAGAAAGAAAAAGGCATTTATTTCGTCCAAGACACAAAACATATAAATAAAACAAATAAAGATACACTAGGTTACAAAGTGTCTCAAACAAAATGGTCACCGTCTCAACATAATGTCACAGAAGCCTGTGACGCTGATTTTCATCAGGTGGCCGCGAGTCGTGCTCGGTGCAGTGTAAAAATTATAATACTTAATTTATATTTTAGAATAAACAGGATGGCTTAACATAACTAGGTAAACACACACAGTGAAGCAACTCTCACAGAATGTTAGTTTTTTGTAAAGGTAGAGTAACCCTCGTTCTGAAACGCGCTAGCTACAGGTATAAAAACAATGATAATAAGGATCATAAATTCACCGTTCCTTGTTCAGAAGAGTGTTGAGTTTGCCCCTTATCATCATCACCACCTTATCACCAGGTTGGGGCTCAATTTGCAACCACCTCGGATATTCCCAACGATAGAGGTAATTGGGAAGCAGGGAAGTTCCGCGGAATAAGGCCGCGTTTACACTGTTTAGAAATGTAGTGTTGTAGTTGTAACTACGTATGTAGATGTAGGTATGATTTGAAGTAATATTTTACTGTGGAATAATATGGTTTTAGGTTAAGTACATTCTACTTAATCATGAATTTATAACAAAATTTTAGGTTGCAAAATATTATGTACACACGTGTACTTTTGCAATGACAAAACTATAGGAGACCCAAAGCGTTTTAAAAATATTGTTATTGCATAACCCACCACGTGGTCTGGGGTCAGGTGTGGGTCAGCAGACTCAGCAGTGGGTCAGTCTTAAGGTCTAGTGTAAGGTTGTTTGAGATTATTTAATCTGGTAAAATAAACACACAACAGACCTTAATGCCAAATATATTTTTTTTTTGTATATTCTAAATACAAAAAAAATATATTTGAAATTTGTTTGAAAGTTTATTTGAACTTAGAATTTATATTATCCTTTTCCAAAAACATACAGTAACAGTAAGTTTTTTCTTCAATTATCCATTTCCAGTGTGAACATTTTGTAGTTTTTGCTTTCAATGTGAACACGCCTTTACGACATAATGCTGGCTTATCGCCCCCACTACGTGAGTCGAGATCGTCTTTGCTAACGGTACAGAGGAGGAAACAACGTACTTTTGATAATGCCGAATATAAATATTTTAAAGCCATACCTTTTGTTTTGCGAACTGTACATCTAGCCAAACTCTTCAAATATTATATAAAATAGGTGCCTATATAGTAGAAGGTAGGGGTTTTCAAAATTCAATTTACGATTATAAGGTTTTATAAAACGATAGCAGGACCGGATGAATAATATAATTAAAATTAGCTATGATTCACTATGATTATAAAATTGCATTATTATCTCAAGTGTCTGTACGCTACTATGCGTACATACATAGGTAGGTATAGGTATCTAGTAATAAACTGTATTTTATAGGCTACTAGCGACATATATGCCTTTACATATTTTGCTTCTCAGTTTTCAACATAATAATAGTAGCATATGCTATAGTATACCTCCATTTGTAAAAATTATGTTTAGGTTCAGTTTGGTAGGTTATTCAAAGTAAAAGTTCTACTACTAACCCACCTATCACTTTTAAAATAAAATAATGCATGTTATAGGTATCAAAATTTTGTTATTTATTCAGAATGAAAAGTCAATAAAATACATTTTGACTTTCGTTGGACACCTCTTATATCAATGTGTTAAAATTGAATAAATTATACAATGAGACGACCGTATCATAGCCGTGAATATACCTAATTAACTAACAATTATTTTAACATAAGTAATTCGAACTCGATATCTAACGCCACTCTAAGGGCTTTTTAAATATAATATTCGTTAAGCGCTTTAATTTTAATATGTGTATAAATATTGCTATTTTACGCTTTACAAAGTAAAGCTAGAAAGCTAAAAGATACATTATTGCAAAGGTATTGGATCTTAAGGTAGGCGTGTGTATTATACCTTATACCCTAAGTATAAGAGTTCGGTGTTATTATTCTTATATGCCAGTCAATTTATACATACCATAGTGCCCTCACTATGTATTAATCGCATCATGCTACTATGGAAACTGTTTCATTTATTGTAGGTAGGTATGCCACCGGTCCGCAACCATGGAAGCTGTTATTACAATATCTACATAATAATATTTATGCTACCTTCTTTGTTTTATCGACTATAAATTAGTGCAAGCGCCCTGCTGCTGCCAATGACGCCATCTTATTCAATAAAACCAAGAAGAGCGTCCAATTCTGACAATCTGACCTTTCTCTTTAATTTACGATCATTCCGATACAAAAACTTTTTTCTACCAAATTCCGCGTAACCGGTTGTTAGATGACACCTGAATTGTTTGCATTTTAAACTTTTCGGTTAATATATTCATGATGGCCATTTGACTGTCTGAAGCTCATTAAGATGGGCATTTCTACCATATCGAATAAACTCCATTAGAACTGTCATACGAATCTCTGCATTATCGATCAACCGATACGCTAATCTTTGACCTCCGAGCTCTTCGGTTCCTATGCTCTCCTGGTATTTATACTCTATAGAAACTGACTATGCTGAAGATGATTCTGTTTATTCATGTGATTGAAGATGATTCCGTTAAATAAAAGCACTGAAACCATAATTATTATCTTGTAAGCGATAATGTGATGTAACAAACACAAGAGCTAGACTAGGGTGTGTCACTGTCGTGAAAGTATTGGCCAGTCTGATTAGCACTGACTTCCCAGGGTTCTCCACATGTAACATAACTTATGATACACCACTCGAAAAATCTCGTCTCGTTCTACCCACCACCAAAATTTACCTCAATTTGCAAAATCGTCCTAATTCCCATGCCACCACGTCTAATCACCACCATCTTTTCCGCAGGCTGCAAATCCTTCTTCAAGCGGTCAGTGCGGCGGAACCTGACGTACTCCTGCCGAGGGAACCGCAACTGTCCCATCGACCAGCACCACCGCAATCAGTGCCAGTACTGCCGGCTCAGGAAATGCCTCAAGATGGGCATGCGGAGAGAAGGTGAGTCGAGCTAGGCTGGAACACGTTAATGCTGAACACGAAAAATTGTCTTAAGTTTTTGGACTGATTTTGTCATTAACATTATCATTGAAAAATTAAAGTAATTACTTACTTAAATATAACAACCTGTCACAGGGTTTCGTTGAGATTTTATTGCAGTTATTCAGTTCTAAATCTAAGATTGTTTTTCAGAATCATCTTCATTTATTTTAACTTTACCGTTAGGATTTATATCCCATTTAAATCGAATTGGCTGGGGTCGTGGTAACGTTTTGGTGATTACAAACGCTATTAACTAAAAAACGTAACGCTTTTCATATCATACTGATGGTGTAAATACTAACAATGTCAAAATTATTGGTGGGTCCTCCGTACCTTCGTTGAGACATTTGTGTGTTTTCACTGATATTGTGTTTTTGTTCACCGGTACACTCTGTTTAGTCTGTAAGTATATTACCATTTTGTTTAGCTATCTCTTCGTTGTGAAGCTCTAATTTCTTCCTTGGCTTATTGTCAAATTTACAAATTCTTTCAATATTTTATAAAAACTTACACAATTTAATTATATTTATCAATTACTAACACTTTTGAACTATCTTAACTTTAAACATTTCATAAACTCATAAAAGAATATCTAACTTTCATTTATACATAATAACATTTATATCTAACAGTAAAAGATGCAATATGGCTGACATAAAACGCATTACATAAAATGGACATTACTCGAACATCATAATCACACGAGTTGCATAACAGAATTCCTCACTTCCATGACGTCCTGGTATAAGAAGAACCTTTAATGAATACCCGTATAGACAAAAAGCTTCATCTTTAGATACATTCATTGTCGCAAGTGTAATTAGTGAAATCATCAATCTTATGCCCAGTCAGTCAGTCATTAGTGGACTGCCCAAGGGCATCTTGTAAGTGACTGTTGACAATCAGTGTTAATATAAAGTTATGAGCCATAATAGGTTATTATTATGAAGAAATTAATTCACTAGCTTATTGTTTTACGGACAGACTTTTGATAAATTGGTTAGATGACGTCAGTTTTGAATCGGACTCCCATGTCTATAAATAATGAGGGAAAGATGTAGGACTGTGAACGAAACGTATATGTAGATAAATCAATTTTAATAACAAAAAAGGATATATAAATTTGCATTAAATATGTAATTAGATAATGTTACGTGAATTGAATGTAACCGATGATACTTTTTAGGTTAAGGCTATAACTAATTTAACCTTGTCGTTGACAACTTGACAGTTTTATGAGGCATTACTGCTCAGACTTTTAGGAGTGCATTCAAATAAGAATTCTTTGTACTTACATAGAATTTGGTATTATTTAACACTAGATGATACTCTCAATATGAAATCAACGAAATAAACATACAATTGATAGATAATATTAGTCGATAAGAGGTAGTTGATATACCTATACAAATACATAGATAGATACATGCAACTGCCAACAACCAGGCACAAGGCTCATACCACGAAGGCTTTCCCTGGGCCGATTCGAACCCGCAGCTGGTCTGCTCCGTAAGCAGATTCACTACCGCCTGAGCCATCTCACCCATCTCCATGCAAGCAAATAAAGTCCTTTCAGGACTATATTTAAGATATACATTTTCATCAAAAGGCATGATAACAACAAAGGTTGACAATGCAAAGGTAATTTCAGCAGGTCGTAAAGGAAACGGTCTTGAGGGCAGACAGGTCGAAGAGTTCATAAACAGACGGAAGGCATCCCGCAAGGGTCGATACTTGGACCCACTCGTCTGTTATGACCTTGCTGCGATTGCGCTATATCTGTACATTTTAAATTTTAAAAAACAAATATACTTTCATTTCATTTGTAAAAAGAAGTAACATTGAATTACTAAATATTTCCAAATAAGCATAGAGCAAAGCTAATGGATAATTGTTACCCAAAATTTTGCGTTTGCTAAGTTATTTTGCACACCCATCTCAACCTTACATCCGGAGAGATAAAAGGAAAAGGCTACAACACACCGGAAAGGACACCTCTGTAACCCGCTGCTCTCGATTCAACCCTTAAGCATCCTATTAGGTCTTCTCGACCCCATCCCTCATGTTGTGCCCAACAAACGATTTGTTTGCTGTCAACAAACAAAAGAAAGGTGACGCACACGGCTTCAGATAGAATGCATCTTTTTTATTCCAGATTAACTGTTAATATAAAAAAATAAGTGTGCCTGCTTTGTCGTCGGGTATAATCGTCTTAGATATGAAACTTGTAGATGTTGAGATTAGAAGCGTAAATGTGATGCTTTTGTTGTGTTTTTTCTTGGTTTTATTTGTTGTTTGATATCGGATCGTGTTTTGTGCGACGCTCGGTGCGGTTGAAAGGTTCCATTGAACGGGGTGAGGTGTGAGATGCATCTATAGAATTGTGATCTGTTTATACTCCTTTGTAGTTTATTGACTACTTTTTTCTTATCGTACCGGTCATCTGGACTGAAATATGCTGTGCAAACATAGCTCCATTGCTCTACAGTTAATTTTATTGCAACGTTTGTTTTATTCATAATATAGAGTTTAATTGCTATTGCAACTGTCAAAAGTGTTGGGCTATCATATGCAAACACAAAGGTCACACAAGTATTGATTAATTAAGTGCATTACTGTAACCAGTTTTAATAAAAGAATCTATAGCTGCACAAAAGACTGGGGTTCACCCATCTCCGCTCTTATGAACAATAGCCGCAGCGGCTTTGTTTAGGGCGCATCAATCACTGACTTCATTGTTTGGAATATCTTAATAAGTTTTTGTATGGAGCCGGTCATTTAGAAAGATTTTTTGAAATCGGACGCTTCCGATCTTCCTCCGGGGTAGTCATGAATATTTTAATGAAATTATGGAACGTATTTTATAAATTGAATCCTCATGAAACTTTTTAACAGTGATACTTCAACGCTTAAATGTTTGCAGTGAATTTTCAGTTCGCATTAGTCTTTGTCGTATAGAGAGTTAAGCGGGATATGTGAAAGTGAAAGATAAACAGTCTCCTAAGTTACCTTATTACCTCGGATAGCGCGGTACATTATGAACATACCTGATAGCTGAGAGTTTACGATAACCTTTAAGTGTCTGTGTGTGTGAACAGCTAAGAATTATCTATTGCTGCTGCATATTGTCAGCAATATTAAAAGCCCCAAAGTTTAATAGCTGTCAACAAATTATAAAATTTAATCCAAGCGTAAATTCTTACATCTTTACATAACGGATACCGCGCACAATACCTTGTCTTGTAAACTAAAATGCTTAGCCCACAAAACCTGTCAAAAATATCATCCTCGCCATTCATAGACAATAGTTCCCAGGGGGCTGCAAATTATGGCAATGTTTGCTTCGGGTTCAAAAGTTTTAAAAGTAAAAGCCCATACACGCCTCGGTCGACAAAAGGGACGTCAAAAGCTTTAGCGATGGTTTGTGACGAAGGTGTCAATTTGCGCTTGCACCCAGGTGCGGTCATTGTTGCCCAACTGACCGTAAGAACGATTTGTTTGGACTAGACCAGTCCAGTTTCTGCAAACACACAGCGTGAGAACAGTATAACGATTTTTTCAAGTGGTCAAGTGGACTGACCACTATCTGTCACGGTTGGACACAAACAGTAGACTTTTATTGCATTCATGATTAATTTCTTGACCTAATCGTGTCGACAATCAGATGAAATCCTCACATTAGAATTACGAGAATATCTCGCGGCGGTACAATATTTTGTTGAGCGTCACAGTCGAGAGATATTATCATTTCTAGTGAGCATAATAACTGTGACATGTTTCGGTGCGCCGCTCCAGGGCCAAACGTAATGGTCCTTATTCTGGGAAAACTGGCAGTACGAGTCGTACGACTAGCCGCGTCCGACATAAAGATACCATCGCCGTCTCCGCCGCCACGCGTTCCCACGACTTGGATCGCGAAAAATACCTATTAATCATGTTATTGCACCCTAGACTTGCGGGTCGACCCACCGGACATCGGTCAAAAGTTACTAAAACATCAATTAAGAATGCACAACACAAAGTGACCGGTTTCAATATCGCACGGTCAAGGTACCTCGGGTGACCCTTTGACCGGTTCGCCTATGCAGATACCAGTTTCCGGCCTAAACTAATTATATTTTCGCACGTTTTGCCGACGCATTTGCATGTGAATCGGGGGTCGGGCCCAACTACAATTGAAAATAGCGCTAATCTGTTTTCGAAAGCCATTCTTAGGGTCCCGGCTGGGACAGGTAATGCTCGGATATGGGCATCACAAGGGACGCTTCTTCACAATACTGCCGGAGGAAACTTGATAGGTTTTTACTGTAAACATTACATTAGCCTAACTATAGACCTCGCCCCGAAAATATTTAGTTTCACATTGAAAGGACTCACACTCATCGATGTTTTGTTGTGTTCGAAACCTAATTTGGAGTCATCGTAAACTCCGAGGCGAAATGCCGTCATAAAAAGAATCAAAGTGTAAAAATCATTTGTGTTGGATTAAAAAAGGAGCTAGCGAACGAGCGTGAGATATGCAGCACGATCAATCATCTGGTGATTTATATCCTCGCGCTGGGATGATGTATCACTGGGCAGGATTCGGACCTGCCGCCGCTCGCGACTCTCCGATAATTAACTTTTTAAACTTGACGGACGCTTCCACTCGCGGCTTCGGAGCCGTGGCTCGCGCTACGCGCCAAACCTGTTGGTTACGTTCCAAGCATCGGCATTTGGAATCTTCTATAACGCGGTTTCTAATAGCGCCAACAAAAGATTTTAATGTATGCATTGTATAAAAAATGTGCATATTTTACAATAGGAATGACGCATTTCTGATTTTCAAGCAAACATGCTAAAACTTTATGTTATTAGAATTCTATCTTTTTTAGATTTCTTCATGTAGTTTATTGTATCATGATATTTCTCGGCATCACTGGAATGGCTCCAGAAGGTCTTGTAGTGTCCGTCGTCTCGGCTGGACCGGAGCCCCCGGACCGGAGCCCCGCGGCGAGGCCGGCGCGCCTAACGAACTTCAGACGTGATTTATCGACCCGCCCCCCTCCATCATGCTAATTCTTTTACGATGTGTGATGGTAATGAAATATCACCAGCATCCACTTCTCTCTACGACGCATTGGAACATATCATTCATTCATCATTTCAAATTAGAATACTATTGGCTTTTAGTATGAAACTATATTTCGTTTTGATTCATGGCTGTTCGAAGATTTGATGTTGATTTGATGACATTTGAATCGATTTCAGTACCCGTATCATGAAAATTCGAACTAACGAATAGAATCGAATGCGAGTGCGACTATTGTCAACTTGACAGCACTTTCGAACACTTTTTACCTTTCGAATGAGTTTCGAAAAGAATGACCACAGAGTACATGATATTATTCTGACAATGACCTATGGAATGATAGCTGTCAAACTTTCGCAAATCTGTACACCGCAATACACCGCCATTTTGTTGTTGACAGGTTGACAGCACTTTCGAATAGACTATCGAATAGAATATGCTGCGGTTTTTCATGATACGGGTACTGTCCTGCTGTTTTATTCGACATTTTAATTCATACCTACTTTATTCAATTTTCTATCTATACAAAGTTAAAACCAATTCCTATCGGACAATGTGGAATATAATTTTACGCGCGAACATAAGCAGATTCTAGAAAACCAACATAATTACACGTGTAGTGAAATTTACTCATAAATTCCGTGCGCATGTGCATCTAACGTCCGTGTAATGTTGAATACTGGCGGCGGTAATGCACGCGCACTCTCGGATATTGGTTAGTAGTCTCCGAGAACCTGTTCCCGGCCGCTCCGAGCAACCAGCCCAGTACTTCTGCTCACCATTACATAGTTTCACTTCATATTTTAGCGGAAATCTAGACAACCTAGCGAACGCGTCTCTCCAAAAGATTCCAATTATATCACACAATCAATGACGCCACTCTAAAATTCTAATCGAATTCAAATCAAGACAGATTACAAACACGATAAAATTCCAGATGATAATCAGGAGAATGTTTTAAACAGTAATTCTCGATGCAAATAACCACGACGGCTCAATAGATATGAATTTCTAGATAATTATCATGGCCGCGAAACAAATACACTTTTTACGGACCTGTCGCTCGCATTGAGCCCGTGTATATCCGCGTGTCAGCTTGTCTGTTCGTCCGTCATTAGACGTGAGTCATCTCTGGTATCGTGCTACGAGAATTTCGTGGGGTCACAGTGTAGTATAGCGGTCGAGGCGCCCTGCGGTCTTTTGTTAGACAGAGATGCCTAGATAAGGCCGCCAGGTGTAAGACAAGGAAGCGGGATCTCCTCGACCGTTTCGTGACCCCACAGCACAGCTAATCACATATCTGCAAGCGTATTATGATTATCGCGAGGCTTCGTTTCTCTCATGTTGTTGTGGTCAGTGACTCCGCGTGTTGCATCGACGCTATGTTTTGTAGTAATCTAGTCTTCATTTGTAGTTTCTATTTCATAATGATTCTTATTGATTTATCTTATTTCATTTTCCTTTTAACTCCCTTTGACAAATACAGAGCCAGCGCCAACTTTATGGCTATAATTTTAAAGTCAATGGGTGTATCCGAATCGCTTTACCTGTCTCTGGCCAAGGCATAAATCTTTTGCGGCATTTAATAAGTCGATAATTACGAAAACCTGAGTTTTGTTAATGGAGTCGCGGGTTGGAATGCGTTTAATGCCCGGCACGCGTCTCCCAATCACTTTATTATACGATCTTTTACCATATTTTCTACGGATTTTATCGGTTTTGATAAATTTAATTAGATGTTGTACTGCTCCAACATCTTCCGGTTTCTCGTTCAGATATGCCGCTTCGAAGTGGGCGGTTTGTTTTTTATATTCCTAAACAGTATCTCCACTTTTGTAATTTGGAAACTTTCTAATTGTTTCTAGTTCATTGTCTCCTGTTTTGTATTTCTATGACTGTAATTCTCGTGAATCAATAAATAACGTTCTTCGATCACTAAAACATTATGTTTGTAATCGACACCATAATCAAGTGTCGCATTTGTTACTTTGGGTCCGCGCCGAGGTGCTCGCTTCCTACATTAGCGTGAGACTTGTAATCTATGGTGTCCGGTACAAAATTTCTCACTGTCTCCGTATTTGATATTTTTTCTTAATATTATCAAAACAGGACCGTTACCTCAACAAAAGACTCCACCCATTTGTCGTTGATTGTCACCATACGCGCGAGCAAGCTTATTTGAAAAATACCCGACATAAATAACGGATTATCAGCTTGTATCGAAGCGGTAACGAGATAGGAACTCTCAACTTAAATAAATAGGCGAACGGTAAAATGAAGTTGTGTGTCCAACTCGAGACATGGAACTTTAAAAGATGTATGAAGACATATCGCTGTTTGTATCTTATGAATCTCATAATGGCTTGATTACGAGAAACGTCTTGCTTTGTTAATGGGAAAATTTAATAGTAGTTATCATATCTACATCAACTTGTTCCTACGAAGCGTTTAAAATTATGATTAGAAATTTATTTAAATATGTTCCATTATAGCATTATGCACTGGCTGTCTAGGAAAACAGCTACGAAATCTAAGGCAAATCTTAAATACTTTGCAGATTGTTAACTATTTACATAGATAGACGTAGCCTTGTCATGTCGATACAAACTGACATAATCTGAACAGCTGATCTAGTTACAATCCTTGCGACAAAATGCATCGGTAATTAACTAGTAGTAGTAGTAATTAACCTATAATTACATAATACACGGGTTTTGAACAATTCTGTACAATCGTGTGTAAAAGTATTTAAGCAAAATAGTTGAGGTTTATATCGTATATGAACCTACATAATGATTTGTAAATGATTCACTCTACCGGCAGTGTATTTAAGATGAATCACGCAAAAGGCTTATACTTAATCTGAAGTTTTGAATGTTAGTTTTGTAAGTACACCATAAGTAATCTTATTAAAGTACATAGAGTGCTTGAAATTCTAAACAGGAACGGATCCATTCATGTGGTAAAAACTGTATTTATTACTTACAAGAAGTAACATGAAAACCTCTATGTCAAGATGAAAGGACACCGGTGGTTGATAAAAACAAACCGGCTCAGCCGATGCGCATTTGTGAATCAACCACACCATACAAGGAAGATGCAATTAGTGAGTTTATATTACAAGTCAATGATGCCTCAGCAGGAAGTTTCTCTCTATGCAGTTTCTTTAAGTGGAAATTCACTTTAATTGAATATTTTGACGACGTTATTATTATGTGAAAAATAATGAATGTTTTCTATGCGTATTTCTATACGCATACTATAGGTTACTTTTTATTTCCAAAATAGTTACATATTTTGTTCAGTATTGAATCAGATTAAATAAATAAATCTGAAATAAATGCATTTCAGCAAATTACTGCTTTATGTTTTGCACTCATCTGTCCCAAACAGCTAGCCATCTCAACTCGAACAAGACCACAACACAACGTATCATTTCCTTTATAATCTGTGTCAAGATCATAACTTGCAACCGAACAAACATAAATAAACTTATAACTCTTAACTCCATGTTATTAGGCCCTAATGTCCTATGTCAAGTTATAATTGTCAAAGGCTGATGTAGTTATCCACGTGCCATGAATAGAAATAGTATAAAATTTATCTTAATTGATTGTTTAATACAAAGTTCACGTATCCATAAATAGGGCACGCTTATGTGTGTTGTGGTTTTGTTGCAATTTCGTAATAAGCTTTTCTAGAATCCTTGGTTTTTATTCTCATTCTTTGCAGCCTACAAAACATGTGATGTTTCTTTTAATTTCTTATTTCGTACTAATCAAATATTAGCGTTTCTTTAGATGTAAACAGCACCGGAAAATTTGTCCAATAAAATAAGCCTATAGTTTACAACTTCGCTAGTCCAATCTTGTTAGCTACAATACCAGTTTCTAAGCATTATTTATTATCAATTTAAATATAATTTCTCTTAATCCCTCCAGTTATGTGGACTGTTACTTAAGGCTATTAGCGATATTATAAAAGCTTTGAGAATAACTAATAGATTTATGCAAATATGTTTGATAGCAGAACATTGTTAATTTAATAAAATCGACGCTAACATCTTACGGATAGGCGACATAACTAAACCTATCCAAGTTGTTGAATCCACATTTCGTGAAAAGCAAATAAATATAGGCGAATACATGAAGTAAGGGCCAACAGGTCCTTTACCATCGTGCTTGCTCGCAACTTTTCATATTTATTTTTTTAAAAAAAGCAAATTAATTTCCGAACGCTTCAAAACAATGGTGTGTCCGTGCATCGATGGTATCGATACTGATGGCCCATCGCGGCGAGTGCCGTTCGGAAAGATGTATCGGAAGATAACGTAATGACGAGCTATTAGACTCAACTCCACCAGACTTCGCCGTGCACCTGCTAAAGATGCAATCTCGACTTTATGCGTACGTAATAAAGGATACGGGCTGTCAGCGTACTGTCGGCGATATGTCGGCGTGTTCTGTAGGTGTCGACGGCAGGCGTGGGAGCGCGCGCGGCCTACATTCGTTCAGAAACGGCTAATCACGCGCGCAATTACTCTAATTCGGATAGAATTATTTCGACGCGATGTAACGTTTTAATTAAATTGTTGATGTAACTATACTAGGTGTGTTCGGTTCCAATCCAAAAGCTGTCTGATGGAAATAATATTTTAGATGCTGTTTAAAAGTTAAAAGTGTTTGGTTTTCGAACAGTTTATCTTCTTTCCCGCCAAGTGAACTGTCAAAAGGAAAAAAAGATTGACGAAGCGCGTGCGCGTATACCCGGCAGACGGCGAGTTCCCGCCAAAAAAAGTTGAAATGCCGCGAGTGCTTGACATTTTTGTTCCTGTCGGCATTTCGGATCGCGCTGTTCCGCGTTTTTGGACGATTCGTCTCGAATCGATGCTGAATTTGATATTTATCACGATTATCGATCATCACGTCCAACGTCCACTGTGACACCTGCTGGAGATCGTGACAGAAGAAATACCGCATTCAAATCGGTCATTTAGCAGGTTGTTAACCTGCTTATAAATATCTTAAATATTCTGCTACGTTACGCATTGTGTAATTTTAACTTCAAGGGCAAGTTGATGGACTCAATTTTAACAAATACATTTTATAATTTACCTTTCCTGTAAAATACAGGATTTTGACAGCTCCTACAACATTACCTATCGTATCGTTCATCGTTAGAAAATTCACAACCACAAAAATGCATTATTTATATTACAAATAAGTACTATAAACGTTTAAATCACAATTAAGAGCAAATACTTTACAATAATGCTCGTTTTGCAGTCAGCATTGCTCGAAATTAGATATCCCAGATATCTCTATATATCTGTCATTTGTCCGAGTCAGATATGTAATCAAGTTGATAATAATAGTTCTTGGGTAACTTGCAGCAGCGGCAGAAACGATATCCAGGGGTTGCCAACTAGCGGCCTGACTGGGAAATAGTTTTTTAAGCTTGGACGATAGGTTTATAAATAACCTTCCAATCTTGGAGTAGGCCTACCTATGTCCTGCAATGGCCAGTGAATGGGGACTATGGGTTATGTGAAAAATTGTTAAAAAATACACTTCTGTCTTACCTAAACCTTAATTACTTCTTTATTTGTACGCTTCCAATAATAATTAGGTACTTATGAAAACGAAAAAATATTAAGTAGGTAAAACGTACCTTTGCCTACCACGAAAGGGATTCCGGTCTTCAGTGTCGGTAGCTTTTGTTTGGATACCCATGCGCTTTATAGAGGTCAAATGAGACTGGTGACAATTTAAATCGCATTTATAGAAATAATAACTAATGTCTCATTGCTGTGGGAATGAAATCATTTGCCTATAATCAATGTACGATCAACTGTTTCTAAGCATTCGATTAAATTTAACTTTTTTATCCTGAAAAGGTAGGTAGCAGTTTAAATAATATTGGTTTTTCGTGTTGAAGAAGAAGAAGAGTTAGAGTAACAATATTTACATAATATATTTTAGCGATAGATATTATTGTAGCAAGTGTATTTTTTCTATATACTTACTACATAATTATAAAATATACCTGCCTATAGAAGAAAACCCTGAGTTAAGTAAATGATATAGCAATCAAAACCTTATTACATTATAATGAATATTATAATGCTATGGAAAACACCTGTTGACTATTTTTTTTTGTATGGATCTTTATGGATTTTTAATAGACTAATCTTGAGTTTGACACGCACTAGTCATCCTTGATACATTTAAAAAAGCTTTTAAAAGTGATGGACGTCGAGCATGCCATTGAGTTTAATAAGTTATTAACTACACGCCTTTGTATCTCGATCGTTATCGTCATAGTCAAAATATTAATTAAGTATATTAATGTGAAGACAAATATTAATAAAAGACATACTTATCTTAAATATTTTTCTGACTATATGGCTCCCAACCACTCACCAAGCAACTTTAGCACAAAATGTAGAGCGAAAAATGTTTGTCTTGCTTGAGGTAGATATATATTTATTTACCTACATCAAATTTGTGCCATAATTTCAATTCGCTAAACTTCAACTCTCCATTACTTAAATCTAGATAATCGAGATGATATTAGTCCAGATCATGTGCCAACAGTCAGCAACAAACAATACTATGGTTTATTCTATTTTAGTTGTCCTTAGTTAATAACCGTTAGTTTATGACCCACCCCAGACCAAGGAAATGCTTTTAGTGTGCGATAAACTTTACTTCACTTCCTGTGCTAGCGCCTCATAACAATTCCCACACTAATAATGATGCTATTTGTACATTTATTATCAGTTTTAAATAACTTTGCAACCCTTAATTCATCAGCTACAAAAGACCTACCCTCCTATTTCGTATTTCAAGCACCGATAAAATTGTAGATCAGAAGTAAAAGTTTCCAACTGATAACAAAACAAAAATCTAATTCTATTTCTTTTCCTTGTTACAGCCGTGCAAAGAGGTCGAGTGCCCCCATCGCAACCTCCAGGGTTGTCGCTACCCGGCCAGTTCGCTTTAACAAATGGCGACCCGGCCGGCGGGCTGAACAGCCACCCCTACCTCACCTCCTACATCTCCTTACTACTGAGAGCCGAGCCCTACCCCACGTCGCGCTACGGCCAGTGCGTGCAGCCCACCAACGTCATGGGCATCGACAACATCTGCGAACTCGCCGCTAGACTGCTATTCTCCGCAGTAGAATGGGCGAGAAACATCCCTTTCTTCCCTGAACTGCAAGTCACGGATCAAGTAGCCTTACTCCGGCTAGTGTGGTCGGAACTGTTCGTGCTCAATGCATCCCAGTGCTCGATGCCGCTGCACGTGGCTCCCTTGCTGGCGGCCGCGGGGCTCCACGCGTCCCCCATGGCTGCCGACCGAGTGGTCGCCTTCATGGACCACATACGCATCTTCCAAGAGCAGGTGGAGAAGCTCAAGGCGCTGCACGTCGACTCCGCCGAGTACTCCTGTCTGAAGGCGATCGTCCTCTTCACGACAGGTAAAATTTTGGATAGTCTGTTTGGGGAGGCGCGGTTACTGCTTTACAGGGTGGCCGGGGCGGGCGCGGCGGTGGTTGCATACGCAGACCTCGTGTCCTTGGTCAGAACTCACCTAGATGCTTATACAGAGGCGTCTCGTGTGCAGCCGCCGCCGCCGCCGTCAGCCGCTTCTTCAGGGTACTATTCGACATTAGACGCGTCGCTCGGTCTCAACTCGTCCCTGGGTTACGGCAGCTTCCTGTCTCCCTCCCGCCTGCCGCCGGGGTACACCAGTAGCCCCAGGGCTCCCGAGCCCTCGACGTCTTCGTTCAAGGTGTGGGACAGGAGGGGGCCGCTGCGGCCGGATCAGGGCGGCGCGTGACGTCACGCGGGTGTTGATGATGCGATCGTCTCTTGTTTCTCCACCGTTGCGTGGTGGTCTATAGACTAGCGATAGCTAGTGAATAGGCGCAATAACTCTCGCTCTCCCTACTTGGTCGGACCAAAAGCGGAGAGTTTGCGACTTATTGTTGCCGAATGCGTAATTGAATCGAGTTCGACTATTTATTACACGTTTTGTGATATTGATTAGTGTACGTAGGCTAGGCAAACAATTCGTTTCGTTGAATGTGATACATAGGTATTTAGGTCGTCTTTAATTTATTTATTCGTGTAAATATTATTAATTTATTAATTTGAATACAGTCGCGTAATATTATTAACTAACCACTTTTGTTTTATTGTTCTAACATCATTCTAAATTATTTCCTTTAGTTATAGATATATTTATGTACCTATATTTTCATATTATTTTATGCAGATTGTACTAACTACCCATCTGCTTACATTAAAGGTATATATGCACTTACAAAACTAAACCTTATCTATAAAAGTTACACCTAATGACAATAAAGTTAACCGCATCAAATGCACAACCGCTCAGCTAATATAGTAAAGGTGTATTCACACTCAACTCGTCAGCGAAGTCCGTCGATAATCGCGGCCGCTGACAGCATCCGGCGTCCGACACTCACGTGTGAACGCGCCTTTACACCGCCAAGTTAGGACTTATAGTTGGAGATAAGGCCTAATGCAGGGAGGTAATATGTAGATATACCGAGTTTGTAAACAGTCGCGATGGCCTATCGGGCTGCGACATTTTGACTTACTTATAAATAATCGGGTATTTAAAGTGCGTAAGTAAAAAATCAAATAGTGTATTTTATAACGGCTAGGTCTTTTGTTATATACTAAAATGTTCTATTGTAAAATGATTCGCTATACGGTTTGCATTTTTTGTAAATTTGGTAACAATAATAATGGGTAGATAATAATGCATGGTTTTTCAATCATTTTGCATGCTGTGCTTGTAGCTTATGATTTTTCTCACAGGATTGAACCAGATTTACGCGAACCTTTGCCATTCAGACATTCCCAAAGCTCATTTACCTACCTTCCAGGGGTAAAATGCCAGTCGCAAGGATTATGATTGCCTTCCACATCAAAATTATAGGTATTCTAACTTCAACACATAGTTAAAAGCAGTTCCGTATATTCATCCACTATGCCCCATCCCCCATTTTATTAAGACCCCCCACTTCGCCTTGCCCGCCCCAGAGTTGTATAGAAGCTAGTGGATCAGTCGGTTTAGTCACAGGTCTCGGTAAACTGGCCTCAGTCTTGAGCCGCAGGCAGCGATGAATATGCAATGCCAATAAATGTAGTTTTATCCACTTGAAGCAACTTTCTCTTGCAACCAACTATACCCGGCCGTGATATACCTATTACTGTGGATAGCGCGGTGTAGACGTGCCCTTAGATTAATTGAAATCTTATTATATTGATAATGCATTGATAGGTTGGTTAATGGTAACGAGCTTACGAGAATAAATGTGGTTAATTTTTTGGACATTTGGTCACGCCACCTAAAAATTACCAAGTTCACATGATTTTGAAGTTGAGGGCAACAAAGGGGTAGTAAAGTAAATACAAAGATAGCTTTAAAAAGACTTGAGCTTTTAATACTTATTAGTTTTCAATTTTCCGTATAAGTACTTTTGGTAGAATTACTTATAGACTGGTTTAATATAAAACGGTGGCACAAAAGGAAAGCTAAGAATTTCATATATCTCGTAAAATTCATGAATCCTTAAAAACGTTTTTGTACTTAATTCAAAATAATTGATTTACGACCAATAAGAAAAAGACTACCATCCATGTTATTAATGTCCCACTGGCCCACAGTATCTAAATCAGTCAAAACAGCCCATTCACGTCCCAGAAACCATGCGACAAAAATAAACAGTACTTAAACATCTTAAATACATGTTCACACGTCAAAAATGAGCAGCAAAACGCGAAACCCCGGGCCGGCGGCGGCTGCCCGCTGGCTTGAACCGGGCCGGAGCTGAGGGAATCATGCCATCCCTCTCGCACTTCACGTGAGTAGGTTCGGGTAGAACGGTATGTTAGTATGTGAGTGTCTAACGGTCCGCTTCGGTGGAGATCGTGACCGCTCGGCCGAGGGCGAGTCACGATTTTGAAAAAGTGTCGGGACGGGACGCGCCGGCGCAAGTGGACGCTTCGGGGATTCCTCGCGTTACATTGCAAATGCCTGCATTGCGACGCCATCGCCATTGTCCCGCGAGCCGGCACATGCGTGGTCACCCTGGCGCTTTTCAATGAGGGTGACCATTCTGGAATCTATGCGCGGTGTAAACAATTGGTTGATAACATTAAAATTCCTGATTCCCAATGCTTAAATCTAATTTTAATTTGTTGATTCTTATTCTTCTAAATACCTAGTTAAAATAATCATTGTCAGTAAAATTTCCGCCTCTTAAAATTTTATAATATTTTAACGTAAAAACGCTAAATCATCCACGTTGTACCAAATGCCAATATATTATCATAGCTCTACACGGTCTCTTATTTTATGCGCTATTATCCGATAGCGCTTGTCTCCTTGCATTAAAATTTATTTAGTAGATCAGAATCCCAACCGAGAAAAAATTAACTAAGTAGACAACAATAATAATACGATTTACTATTTATGTCTGTATGTACTTTTATACAAATGCTTGCATTTTAAGTCTCGTTTTGTATTTATTTCATAACTTAAATAACACACGTGTTCTTAACAAAATTATTGGCTTTATAATGTAACATCTTTAGTATGTATACAATTGACAGTACCGTGACAAATCTATCTCTTCAAGCCGAGGCCACAAACGAACTCTTTTTCATGCATTGTAAAATGTCAATACGAAACGTCTTGTATTGTTACTCGTACCCAGAAAATATTGCACCAATCATAATCCTATTGTACGTGTATTACTTGCAAAAATATACTCACACTACTTCGTAATTTTTACTAAAGCTGACAGAACTAAACCTTTAAAAAAACTATCCACAAATAAAATTAAACAAAGTACTTACATATAAGATTCTGTGCGATTTCAAAATATTGGACATACATACCGTATTGACATCTGTAGGCGGGAAAATTCATGAAATAACTAATCGATTTTCTTTTCTATAACGCAAGACTCAGAGGTAGTTTTTCCATGAACATGTGGTTTTTGTGAATCGTGAAGTTTGCAGTAGGCAATGGGCATGTGGTTTTGTGGCCAACATAATATATGAGGATGGTATGACTATCGGTTTTGAAATCGATTGTAACGTCGGTTGCATACTACCTTTATTATTCACGATTGATTTACTGTAAGAAAATTGAGTATTGGTGAACGCTATGCTAGTTATACCATGTTAATAATTGTATCTAGTTGCTGAAGTAAAAGATTGGGGGCACGAACAATTAAAATTTATATATTTATTGAGGTATATGGTACGACAGTAAAAGTTATTCAGACAATAAAAAAAATCCTAAATCGCTCAATTTTATAATATTATTAATTGGGAGAAACGAAATAAAACCGGGAAAGTATGAAAAACTATCGTAATATATAGAAAGAAAATAAAGCATAATAATTTGTCTTCAATTATTTTTTGAGAAAGTTAGAATTTCTTCGGTTGAATCGGAAAAATCCTTAACCCTCACAAGGCAACGTCATATCAACATTCCAAAAAAAAACAGCGTGTTTTTTTAAAATAGATAGCAATGTATGGTTATATCACTATACCGGTAAATAATTCTTAATTTAAAAACTATGCCTATTATTTACCTACGGTCCTAAAACCCATGAATGTGTACATACTGTATTTAAATTCCGAGTGCTAACCCTAAAACGGTGATATATGGAATTATTAATCAGTCTGATAAGAGTGGGGTGCGAAGGGTTAACAAGATAGTCCTCACGGGCGACAGGATTGTGGTCGGCTGTCTGTCTGTTTATCTGATGGTTTTATTCTCGGTTGAGCTTGATCTCTTTTTAGGGGAACGGATTTTTAGTTTCTTTTCTTTAAAAAAACTTTTCTATATTCTTAAATAAACATTATTAGAGAGGGTATTGGTAGTATTGATACCTAAATACACCAACTAAAATAAACAACGCACGTTAACTATTAAATAGAAATAAAAAAATTACGGAGCATAAAATATCAGGCAGTCCTACTACAACCACCCTATTTGAAGTCAAAGTCAAAGTCAAAGTCAAAGTATTTATTTGTAAACATAGGTTAGTAATACAATGGTCTTAAATATAAATTGTTAGTTTCTCTATGTTTTGCCATACTTATGGCGTACAAATTTATTTACAAGAAATTTATAAATTGACAAATATTAGAAAAAAATATACAAAAAATCACAATAATTTTTAAAAAAATAATAAAAGATAAAATATCACACAAGTCAAAGGTTCATAAAATAGTATTCAATTAAAAAAAAAAACAAAATAATAGGCTAGTCAAGATAAAAAGATGTCTGGTCATTGAGGTATTGTTGAATTGAATAATAACATTTAATTTGAAGGATTGATGTCAGTGTAGTTTTAAATTTAGTTATTTCAAGTTTTCTTATAGACTCTGGCAACTTATTATATATCTTAGGTCCTAGACAGATGAAGCTCTTTCGTAGCAAGGTGGTGTTAGATGGCTCCGTGTATAACCTATCCCTATCGCGACCTTGCCTATTATTCACACATGTCATAGTTTTAAAAAGGTTTGGATTTGATTTAATAAACATTGTCATTTCAAGAATAAATATACATGGTAGAGTTAAAAGTTTGTACTTAATAAAATATGGTTTACAAGAATCAGTTTGTTTGAGTCTAAACATCGATCTGAGGCATTTTTTTTGAGCTTTAAAACAAATGTCTTTGTTTGTAGAGTTTCCCCAGAATATAATGCCATAGCGAATTATGGAAGCTACATATCCGTGGTAGGCAATGATAACTGTACTTATATCAACTACTTGTGTTAGTTTCCGAAGAGCATAGGCAGACCGACTTAGTCTTTTACAGACATGCTCTATATGAGCCCTCCATGTTAAATTGCTATCAATCATCAAACCAAGGAAACGTGCAACATTTGTGGTTTCTATTGGTACTCCCAAGCAGGTAACATTTACTGGGGATGGTATTATTCTTTGATAAAAATGCATCAATTTAGTTTTTTCTGCGCTTAAAATAAGGGAATTTTTTTCCAGCCATTCACTAATCTTTTGTAGAGATTCATTTATATCTCTCTCGTATTTTTTTGAATCGTTGCCTTCTACTATGAGAGTGCTATCGTCGGCAAAGAGGACCATTGGATATTTTACGCAGGAGGGAAAATCGTTGATATAGAGCAGAAACAGAAGTGGGCCCAATGTACTACCTTGAGGCACCCCGCGATTAATAGTTCTTAGTTTAGACTGGTACTTTATTTCATGCTTTGTTTGCAAATCTATTTGTGTTACTTCCACCAGTTGGTTTCTGCCGCTTAGATAAGATTCTAGCAGTTTCAAAGTATTTTCTCGTATTCCGTAAGCCTCAAGTTTATTCAGAAGAATTCTATGATCAACCAAATCGAACGCCTTTTTCATGTCCATTAAAACGGCGCAAGTGGTCTTTTTCTTGTCCATGTTGTAGAGGGTTTTTTGTAAAAATTTATAGAAAGCCATATTTATAGACACGTTCTTACGGAAACCGGTTTGCTCTTTAACTAAGATATTGAACTTTTCTAGGTATTTATAAAGTGAGTTGTAGTAGGATTTTTCAAAAATCTTTGAGAATATACTTATTAGTGCTATTGGGCGATAATACTTCATCAACTCTTTATTTTCTTTTTTGTGTATAGGTTTTATAATCGTAGTTTTCAATTTAGTTGGGAAAGCTCCTTCTGTTATGCTTAAGTTGATAATATGACTCAGTGGAAATGATATGGCTTCGGCTACTACTTTAATTGCTGAGGTAGATATGTCATCATAACCTACGCTATTCGTGTTATTCAAGTTTTTTATTATTTTAAGTATGTCAGTGGGTAAGTTAGGTGCCATAAAGAAGGTATTTGGCCTACTGTCAAGTTTATAGTTTTCATGAATAGATTGAGATATATTTAATTGCGGTTCATCAATGAAAAAATCATTGAAGGCATTGGCAATTCTATACGGATCTGTGATGATTTCCTGGTGGTGAAGAATATTTGTTATGTTTTCTTTTATATTGCTGGTTTTATACTTGTTTATGGTTTGCCATACTGCCCTTGATTTGCATTTAGCTGAGTTTATGTAATGGTTGTTTTGAGTCCTTTGAGTATATTGCACAACTTTCTTAAATCTTTTCGAATAGGATGTGAGGGTCATTTTGTTTTGTGTAGTGGGATGCGTTCGGTATGCCCATAAGTGTTTTCTTTTTATTTTACTACACTTTTTTATACCTTCAGAGATCCACTTTCTGTTTTTTTCTAATAGAAATTTTTATTTTTCTCAACGGAAAACAAAGGTCATGGAAGAGTTTGAAGGTTTCAATAAATTTATTATAGGCAGTATTAGTGTCGTTAGAGTCGAAGACGTCACAAAAAGAAAGACTATCTATATATTTTTTAAATTTTTCTAAATTTTCATTGCAGTAGTCTCGACGTGTTATGTACCAAAACTTTAAAGTATAGGTTTTTTTTACTGGACATTTCAGAAGCTGGGCTGTATGATCGGACAGTCCATATTCGATTACTTCTCCCATACTGCCTTTAATGTTGTGTGCAAAGTTGTCAAGGCATGTTTTGCTGCTAATTCTTGTAGGTTCTCTAATTTCTAGTCTTAAGTTATACCTAAGGATCAGGTTTTCAAATTCGTGAGAGTGATTATTTTTTTTAAGAATATCGATATTGAAGTCACCGCACAATATAATTTTTGTGTTATTATTTTTTGTTAACTTTTGTAAAGTTAGATCTAATCTTTCAAAAAAAATACCTATCTTTTTTGAATTCTTGGTGGGTGTCCTATAAATACATACTATGACAATATTATGCTCCAACAATTCGATGGCACAACACTCAAAAATATACTTAATCGAAAGACTATTAATCTCATTTAATACTTTGTAGTTATGGCCCTTCCTTATTAGTATACAACTCCCCCCTCGTTTTTTATCCCGACAATAGCTAGTGGTGAGTTTAAAATTTGGAATACACAAAAGTTTTTCATGGTCCGAAAGCATAAAATGCTCGGTGATGCATAAAATATCGATAGGTTTATTGTTTTCTTCTAATTCTTCGAGGTAGATTGATAGCACATCGCTTTTTTTAATTAAAGAGGCAATATTTTGATGAAGAATATGTATGTGTTTATACGAGAAAAAACTGAGATTGTCTGTTTACTTGTATTTTTAAGCTCTTAGTATTGTTACAGGATGTTCCACCTCTCTCGATGTGTTTTATATGTAGAGAGTGTGATTGTTCTATCAGTGGTGAGATGATTTCATTGAGGTTTTTTACATATATTCTGTAGCCCGTAAAAGTTCAATCTGCCTGTGCGTTCTGAAAACATGCTATACGTTAGGTCATGGTTGGTATCAAACAGTATTGCGTAGTTATGCGTCAATACATCAAGACACATAAGATTGTTGAAAGTTTCGACTCTACAATTATATAATCCAGCTCCACAAATGTAAGTAGGTAAACATATTATGAAATTAGTATGAGCAAGTTCCAATATTGTTTGTCTTAGAGTGGTGACGAGTTGTACATAGTTATTAGTACTGAGAAAATCAGTCTCTCCAATCATTAAAACACAGAAATCAGACATTGTAAATCCCTCAACTTTCTTATCAATATTTGCTAGGAGTGCTTCGAGTTTTGCGTTCGTGTTTCTGTAGTGACAGTAAGTGTATTTCGTTGAATTAAATGTACTGTCCAATACATCACAAGCTCCACTCTGTGTGCTGTTGCTTAGAATGCATAATTTGACTTTGGTGTAGGTCTGCTTAGGCTCTGAGCAGGCATCCTTCTGTACTTTAGCTCGATTCAGTTTTGCGTGAGATTCATTGACGCTGATCGGAGACCTCGGTTCGCCCTCCGAAATGACTGATTCCTCCAGTAAATCAATAGAACAGTCTGAGAATAGGTTAGGCATTGTTTTATTACTCTTTTTGCACTTCCTTTTTTTTTCCTTTTTAGTATCATTGTTTGATGTGAGACATAACTTTGTAAGGTGGTCAACTTTATTTTTATATCTCGTCACCTCATTTTTCAAATTAAAATTTTCTGATAGCATTGTTTCTATTTCTTTTTCAGCTGATTTCAGTTGTATTTCTAGGCTAGATACTTTTTCTATAAGTTTTTCTAGTTCATTTTTTATTCTTATGTTATGTAGTTCTGGGCAACTTCTACTTTTCGAAATGCTTGATGTCCAATTATTGTTTTGAATATGCCTATTATTTGAGCTGCATTCATCTTCACTTTTGGAATCAATAGAGTCTGACAAGGATTCGAAAGAATTTTCTGTCGGAATGTTTACGATTTCTTTCCTACGCTGGGTTACGTTTTCATGGATTACAGGAGTGCAGGACATCTGTGTGACAGTGGAAGTAGCTGTTTTAATTTTAAGGGATGTAGAATGTGTAGGTCTTCTTGAAATAGGGGTACTTGACTTTTGAATGCATTTCGTGCACTTCCATCCTAGTCTCTTAGCTGATTCCATAATCATATATAATTTTCTAGACATATTCGAGCAGTCATCTAGACATAATATTTGTTTACAAGTTGCACATTGTAAATAGTCGTTCTTTCGACATTTTTTATGGCATTTACCACATATAAGGATGATTGGTGTCATGTTGCAGTAATTTTGTTATTTAATATATTTCAGTGCCCTCTGTTGTCGAGTAGCAGTACCAAAAGGATCCAACAATATTGGTATTCGCTCTTATATCAAATCTCAGAATACGGAATAACGTTTATGTAATTTAATTTGTATTCGTGAAATGGAACGCAACTCGAAAAAGTTATGAATCGCCGGTGTAGTGACAGCCTTATTTGATTTTTATTTCTGGCAACATCGGTTTCTTGACGTTTTGTGAACAGCTGATTGGTCAATGTATGTATTTGTTTACCATGAATTTTCGTAAAATATCGTTTTGTGGCAGTTTATGCGTAATTTGAATTCAAAACCACAATGAATTGAAAACAATAGACCCGATTTGTGTACCTTGAGTTCAGGATATCGTCCAAAATGGGAGTACAGACTCGATTTCACTAGTTGCACTAGACAAGGTGAGGTTATGTCTTGATTTGTCAGGTATTTTGGCGGACACTAAGCACTGATTTACTTGTTTTTATGAATTAAATATATGGAGCTCTGAGATTATAATGTTTACAAACACACGGTGTCGTTCCGTTTTTTGAAGCGATTATATTGTGAAACGATTACTATGCGAAGCTGTCAAATTCATATTCTTTACGTCACTTTGAATACCCGTTCATCATAAACAGCATCGTTTACAAGATGACAGTGCGTCGGTAGATCAACCGGTTAGTGGGGTCATTCTATATGACGAAAAGCGAAGTTTCGGATCGTTGCTGCGCGAGCCACGACTCTATCTCGTTGTATTAAACGTGCCGAATGCACGACAGTTTTTGTTTGTTCGTTTTTCGTCAGTATAGAGTAACCCTTCTAGTAGGGTTAGCAGAAGGGTTAGCAACACGTGCTTGTAAACTTGTAACTCTTATCTGCGGTCTGTGAGACCGCTCATTGCATAAAGATAAGTTGTGCCTTCTGTCCCATTATGTATGGGATTTTTGTCCTGACGGATAACTGCGGGCATTGGTCTAAGAGACGGCTGTTTCTTATGTTATAGTTATAGCTTTGTGATTTATTACTTAGTGCTTCTGTATTAGTACTGTATACAACTCCCGATTCCTAGGTAATATTTAAATTATAAAATCAATTTGTGCTGATTATAATGACCGAAGTTAAAACATCCGATAAACACACATAAGATTCAACCGGTCATGTCAGCAGCGACAATTCCACAGACAGATACATAGAGTTGCACAAACTTTTTACAACTCTTTCGTTTGAGGGGTTAAAGTCAAAAAGTGTACTTATACTGGACAGTCGCTTCGCCGTGGTTCAATACGATAGGAGGTCGTGCCGCCAATATTAATTAGAAGATGCTTATCGCAGACTCTTTAAGCTCGATCCAAGTAGGTACATGCTCCAAACTGGTACCACCCTACAGATGCAAACTTAATTAGGCACCTTCACCAAACGAAAATAGACCTAAGGTTTAAGCTTTTTAGGTGCAATGGCGAAAGCGAGACGGGTAAATTGAAAATAGTCTTTCCATTTCTGTTGTGATTTACAGTTCTTGTTTACTTGAACATAATCATGGGTTCGCCTAAGTTTTCAACTTTTGCCGGTTTTAATTTAGAATTTAAAGAGTTCCTATTTCCTCCGTACATTAATAGTTTCCCGCTATATTCGTTTACAAACAGCCATTACGGTCCTCGTATGAGACCGTTTGAGAGATATTTACATGTTTGCTGAACCCCGAGTGCAAGTTAAATCTCGAATTAAACTAACTGTTTATGACTCTAATAAACATATCTATAATATTATTAGACAAATATTGCGCACGTATCTTACTATTATACATACCACTGGACGTTTAGAGCGTGGATGTTGAAAATTTATTTACGAAAATACAATATTAATATTGTAAAATATTTTATTATTTTCTATTGGTCAGCGAGGCGAGTAACAAATAGTTTTATTCGTCTCGCCATGTGAATAGAGTCGTAAACGTAAATTGGGAATAATGTTATTATTATATTGAATATTTTATTGACTATTGTATTGTGATCGGTACGATTGTAGGTGATTTGTTTCTTCATGAAAAATAATTACATTGATGATAAGACGTACTGAAGCGATGTTTCGACGACAATAATAGTGTACGCGGTCCGAGCGTCTATTCAAATATTACTGATATCTTATACAGGATGTTGCTAAAAGGGTATACTAAGCTGAAAGGGGGTGACTTTAGGGGTCATTCTGAACATTTCGGCTTAGTATACCCTTTTCCAACACCATGTGTACATGTCTCTAGGATCTAAGGCATCTTGGACAGCGAAACTCAATCAGTAAACTTTAATCATGGTCCATGTTCATAATATTAAGTTCCATTTTATGCCTTTACTTTCAAACAAACGTTGCTATTTTTTACACCATCAGCCTAGTCAAATAAATAGATATCTACACCTACAGTATACATAATACATATACTTACATTAATTAAAAATGCAGAGACCCTCCGAGGTTCAGACGGATGGAACAAAAGGTTGGGGTTCCCGGTCACAGATGTTGTTGATCACCGCTCGACTCCCGGCCGGGGCCAAAACACTACGCACCCCATTGTCCACGGGTTTATGTTAAAACACCGTAACCGCTGTGGGTATATTTTGTTGGTTATATTATTAATATCTGGAATGTTGCATGCTATAACGTGACCAAGATAACAACATGTATTCGAATTTGATGAAAGAATGTCAGATTTTCGTAAAATAATAAAACTCTTAAAACACAGAGAATAGAATAGAATACTCTTTGTTTTGTACCATTAAAGAAAACATTACAATATCAAAACGTATATGTATAGGTATAAAATAGCACAAAAACAGGCGGTCTTATTGCAGAGTTAAATTATTAATTAGCATATTATTGTAAAGTTTATATTTTTTGAAGGTATAGGTATGCATGTTGTTACAGAATTATTTTTACAGTGATTTTAGATCATAATAGCATTAAATACCAATATCATAACACTGTTATCTGAAACGGGCCAGCAAATTTCCATAATAACCGTAAGATAATAGTGACAACACATTAGCTGACATTAAACCAGTGGTCTCCAACCTTTACTATCAATTAAGCTGGCGAGGGTCAGCGGCTCTCAACCTTTGTAAACAATAACAATAGTTGCTGACACCGAGTGTTGAATAAGCGACACTTCCTGACCTACTGTTGCTGCTCGTTTCAATAGATGGCGACTAAGCTTTTCATAAAAGGGTTATTTGCAAACACCTTAGTTTAACTATTTTTCATGTAAACTCTAATATGTACAGTAAAACTATAAAGTCCTGAAAACGGAAGTGGATCCTAACTAATTGTTACAGACCGTATTTAAGTAAATAACTGATAATGATAAAAAGTCTTAGCAAAATCGCACTCTTTATTGTCATGACTTTATAGTTGGACAGTAAATGAAATATTATCACATTTGAAAACCTTCAGGTTACTGATCACAAAATAAATATGCTGGCAAAAATATAGTTCAATAGATAACCGCAAAAGAAACTATATCTAACCAATATTCTTTATGTTATTTTCCGGCACGGTAGCAGTAAACGTTGTTAAACGCAGTAATACACACTTACCACAGTGTAAATAAACAAATAGAGTGGGCACATAGCACTTGGGACCCACTGGGGTCCTTAAACCGATCGCTTCTCAAATCTACCGAGCAAACCCGCACTACAAACAACCAGTACAAATCTGTGCACTTATTCTGTGCAGCTTCACGATGCTATTTCGACGTAATATCTATTTCGGTAATAGAAAAAAAAAATATAACCGTCGATATTATAATTAAAATTATCCTATTCTCTACGGCCATCCGCAGACTACGGCTTTTAATACTTAATTTGCTTAATTTAGTAATTTAAATAAGAAATGTTGAACAGCTGAATAGAGATAATAAGTACTAAATTGAAAACTGACAAATTCACCCATTGTATTAAAAAATGTACTTACAGATAATTTTATTACTTAATTCTTCCGTTAGCATTGAGGAACCGTTAAAAGCTACATATCTTTTTTGAAATAACATTATAAATCAACGTAGGTACCTATTACCGATACGCATTTTGTCACAAAATCAGGTGCCACAGATTAAAAGAAACACAAAACCTCGCAACTTTAGCAACTAGAGGCAAAAAATGCATTCCTAAAGCAAAATCCTAATACGATCGAGTTCGGTTTCAGAATACTAGATGCTCGAAGATATTCAATCTATACGAGTAAGGGCCCGTCCACAATAACATTAGAATATCGCATCAGATACAGGACGAAACTAAAAGGGGATTTTGCGACATTACGGCTTTAACGATCTGTTAGGGATTGTTGCGCCTTCGGAAAGAGGTTCATCCTTTGTTTTAGGAATTCAAGTAGTACATCAGTCCATGTTTATACCAATACAGGGTAAATAATTATACTTTTGTTTAAAGTCAACCAACACTGTTAAAAACTTTTCAGTATCTGTCTGTTACCTACGTTATGCTTAAAAAAATGTATTTAAATTCACATTTCACTTCGCTCCATCTAACTAAACCTAGAAAACATAATAAAAATAACTCATTTTTCTTAATGTATAAATCTATAAATCACATCGATAATGCCAAGTTAAAAACACGCAGGTCCAAACCACAGTCTTACGAGTCTGACTCCGAAAGGGATGCGGAAGGGATAGGTAAAGGGTCTCTGAACAAATTAAGGGATATAATGGTTATCGGCGGATCTTCACGTCCGTGTTCAACTTGCCCTTAAGCTGCTCAGATGAATTTTAATGCCGATAACGACAACATCGCCTTAAGTTCCCGTGATTAGTGTGACTAGGGTTGCTATCTGTGTATGCTCGGGATTGTAATGTTTGAATTTAAAATTTTGCTGTTATATTTGCTTAGGAAAATTCACTCGCGAGCAATGAAAAAGAACCATGTGTGAACACAATATTTAAGATTTCAGTTGAAAATATTCTGATGCGTTATTAAATGTATGCTTCAATATTGCAGACGGCATCATTCAGCTAGCATTTTCCTATTAGCAGTATAATAAGGCAATATATCACTGGAACTTTTTAATTTCTCATGAGTGAAAATTATACGTTTGTAGCAAAAAACAAATGAATTAAAAAAAAGTATCAATGGACTGCGTCACTAAAATACAATACACAGACACAGCTAACAACTAAATCATAGATACTGCATTCTATCTAAATACTACATTCCATGCATCCCTGACCACATAGTCACGCCACAGTTGCAAACAGTCACCAATCACATTGAGGCACAAGACAACACCGTCCAAACTTTCAGGAGTCACACGGAAGGGCCCAAGGTTTCAATGCCCTGCCACGTCAGACGTTGCCAACTATGCGTCTCAGCACAGTGTCATGTCTACGAAGTTCGCAAGATAAGGACCAACGGTTGACAATGCCTGACGGGAGAAGTTTGCGCTTTCGACTGCTTCAGGTTTTGGCTTTCTTTAGACGCGAATGTAGACCTGTGAATAACGTGATTGACTTTGAAATATCGACTTGTTATGAAAAGGTATAAATTATGGCAAAAATAGATAAGCGTTGTTTTGGATGAATCACCTGGCAGGTAGTTTATCAAATCACCACATCCAAAACCTTTAAATCATAGCAGTAAATGCGATTGTAATAAATTGTAGTCAAACAAATTAACTTTGATTCATTACCAATGAGCTAGGAGACATAATATCATTTTATTCCATTAAAAAACATTGATTTCGACTCGCCATCTCCTTATTTATTTAAAAACACGTGAATTATACTATTTGGCTTTTAATAAAAGTAAATAGAAGTGAATTTCGCATTCCAAATTATACATAAATAGTTGGGAGAAGCGGAGGTTTTCGTATCGGTAGCCATAAGTTACGACCGCGATATCGATCTTATCGAGAACACGTTTATCGAGTATCGTATCGATATCGAAGCTAGTTTATCGATATAGCATTTGTCACGAATGTTCGTTGTGACAAATCGTGCAGGAAGTTTGGTTACTTTAGTTCCCATGAAAGTAGCTAGCTACAAATTTTACTCGTACAGGGATGCTGTAATTTAGTTCTTATATTATAATTTGTATAATTATATTTCCTATGTATATAAAGTGTGTCTTTGGTGGGTCCGTTTACGTCGAAGACAGTGATAGGGCAGAGTCAGAATGTAGATAGTAGCTATTCGCTATTTGTGATACTATTGAATTGATGATATTGCTAAAATGCCAGTAGGCCCAAAGGAGGTGGTTATGGGATCTTTATCTACCCCGTTTGCAACATCCTGTTTTGAACTTGAACTTAGATAAATTAATAGTTGTTTTTATGTCAATCAAATTATCAAACGATGTTTTTAGAGGTAGAAGAAAATACACACTTTTTTATCAACATCTTATATCCACTTTGTATCTGGAAACCATTTATTTATTTCCAGATATAAAACTCGATACCGACTCGAATCGAATCATCGATTCATTGTTCAAATCAATGGGTTTATACATCGAGATATACGGGTATTGTGACCGGTATAGTGAAGGTTATATTTTATCTTACAATGAATAAACATTGTTATTAGGTATAGATACCAATTTCTCCGATACATATTTAAAACCTAACATAATATTTAACCATCTGTCCGATTTTCCTATTTTGAGATCCTCTTTGTAAGAGTCAGTTGGTACTAGCTACGCAGGCACAGACTCACATAATAATAAAATTTTAGTTAAGTTTCCTTGTACGATAAAATACTTTAAATTCAATAAAAGCAACGGCCCGCCAGATACAAATCTTTCTCGGGCACACTATAAACTCACATCAGATTTAGTTATAGGTACTTACACATGTATACAAGCCCGCTGAACGCATGTCTATCTTCCTGTCCACTGGTAGACAGGTGTTAAATCGTATAGACTCATGAGTCGAGTCGTGAGACCAGGCTGGGAGATAGTACACAAGCGCAATCATAATCATGGTTGTGGATAATTAACAGATTGCGATAAGTGGATGTGTATAGTGTGTAATAATATGATATATTTGTTTTGGTAGAATTCATGAATTAAGAATATTAAAACATCAATGATATGGATTAAAAAACAGTTGAAAAAATATGGTATACTTCTTCCAAAGTCAAACTCGGATCCGAAACTGACTAACCAAAACAGTTATTAAATTAACGTAATAGTATAACGTAGTCATATACCGCGGTGAATTGATAAACAAACTAACTCTCATCACTATTCATCAGAGATCAACCAAAAACATTATAAGTGGCTACTGCCAGCCGCTGATATGCCTCTATAAGCCGCTAACAATACAAGCCTCGGCATATTTGCAAATCGACATTCAAATAAGCGCGTAACTACAAACTCCAAACAAAAGCTCCAACCCATTCGTTCACGCGGGCCGAGCTAAATCAATGTCACCCATATATGTAGCCCTGTGCGGTCTGTGCGTCCGTCACTCGCCGACGTCGAGATCTAGTGCCAGCACCCGGTGTAACTCCCCACACATCGCGAAACTATTTTCTCACCTATTACCTGAATTAAGTCGTTAAGATAATAACCGCGCGAGAATATAACAAAAGAATTTACAAGACAAACAATAATTGTTCAAGTTTAATTGACGAAAGAAAACTCAAAACCGCGACCTAATAAGACTGGCCGTCTATAAATCGTCACGAAGAATTAGAAGTCATACGCCCAATGGCTTTATCTCCGATCGCCAATACTGCCAATTGAAAACTCTTAAAGGGAACGAGAAACTGTACACCTGACACACCTTACAACTTGGCAGGTTAATATAGATTCACATGTGAACCTAAAGGTGAGAGCTACACCGGCGGCAAGGCCGATGTCCTCATCGATGGAAAATGAAAACTATCACTTACATTATAAGGTCAGGTTTCCCACGCTCGCGGTTAAGAGTACAATTAAGAAAGTATCGGACTTTGTGACGTTGGATTGAGATTCTAATTCGGTTGGGGTTAAGGTTGAGATTGTTGTATGCAGATGGAACCGGTTGGCTCGCGAACTTTTACCTATAAATTTGTGTCGGCTAGCCGGTATGCGGCTGTGCGAGGCGAGTAGATGAGCCAGTGGTCTAAGGCGGGACTTGGATCGTCACCAATACACATTTATGCAATTTAGCATAAATAAAACAAAAATAAAAGTTTTTGGAGGTGAGGTGCCGCTACGCGCTACGCCGTAGTACGCGCTTACTCGTTGAACTCTTTTGTATGTACACTATTTTTTTATTCAAAAACAAATTTCTAAACCGCCATTTTTACTTCTAGATGACAAATTTAACGTAGAATTATTATTTCAATATTTATTTTTTCTAAGTAAACTGATATAGACCAGGTATATGAAAATAAAATAGAAAACTACACAATTTAGAGTCCCGCCTCAGTCTGTAACTTGCTCAGTGCAATTTAAACGAAGCGACGCATCTGAAACATTTCACTACGAGTCAATTAAAACCGGCATCATTATTACCAAGACGCCATTACCACGCTCATACAACCTACTCTAAGAAAATATGCTCGAAATTCAACTTTGACTTCCAAGGAATAGAGGTCGTGTTAGGAGGTGGTTATCGAACAAAGTAAGAATATAGTTGCACAGTATTTTAAAATCAGAAAGCCATTTTACCCTTTTAAGTTGCGTGAACTTATAGGGACAACTCTTACCTACTTTCTTCTAAGAATTATATTTGATTCGTTATCTTACAAAGTATTGCACTTTTATTTCTTAAAACTATAAAAAATACCTACATCACAAAAACAAAAAAACGTACATCATTAGGTAATTTCTATGAAAAACCTACGTAAAGCAGCTACGACCTGCAATTGAATAATAAAATATTTAATTACAGGGATATGAAATGGCTCACGTATTAGATAAACGGTACTATAAATGGTGGGGTGGTTCAAATAGTAGTCTTTTAGTAATACTTGTAAAGCTATGGCCTCCTCGTCACAGCTTTGAATAATGTATGAAAATTCAAATTACAGCATACGGTGTAACCAAGCGATTGTTAAAAACTAAAATGCTGTAAGTAGCATATTTAAAATACTACTTTCCGGTATAAAATAACGTTTGGACTAAGACTTCTATTAGATATGTTGATATTTTTTTATTATTTAAGTTAATTCAATAACACGTTTCATTTCATTAAGACGTTATGGGTAATTGCAAATACCAAACTCGCATTAATCACTCTGAATCGAATTAGTAATCGATTGTATTGCCACTTGGACATTGTTTTAATTGTATCGATTAATTATTCGATTGCGTCTTAATCTATTTGCACGGCGAGTTATTTATTGAGGTGATATTTTATAAGGTGGAGATTTTATATGCACTTTAGCAATTTGTTTAGAATTAATTTTTGCTTCTTTTTATGCTTATTTTATTAATAACTTTACTAAACTAAATATTACTTCAGTAAGTTTATTTTTACAGTAAAAAATGAAAAAACTTACCACGCAGCTAATAATAAACCATTTACCTTGCTAAGTAATTTTCATTCAATTTACTGAAAGCCTCCAAATAGAAAACGACAAAAGCTATAAATATCCTGTACATTTGACAAAGTGAAGTGTAGTTTGGGCGGGAAATCGGGAGTTAGTGTAAAAAGGTGGAGGGTGCATAAGAAATAAGGTTGATGGTTATTTCTGCGGTCCCATTACTTTATGGTCAGAATATGGGCATAGACAAATGAAGGAATACCGGCCATTTTAGTGGCTATATCAAATATCACATCGATAAATTCGTCATAAACAGTAAATAATTTTACATATTCTTAAAATATATTGAATGTAAATTACATAATTTTCATAAGCAATGTAATAAATCGACGCAGATTAAATCTAAATTAATTACAATACTTTATGCAAACATTCCATAATATTTACATGCCTGGAAGAGGCGTCAATAATCTATTAATTATATTTAAATTGATATTAATCTTTCCCAATTAGGTTATAATAAAAGTGTCGCTCTAGCATTCGTTTATTTAATCCGAATATCTAATATATCTTATCGACTAGTAAGCCGCCTGACATCTTTAATAAATAAGCTCTTTATAAAAGAAGAAACACGACACCTCTATAAGAAATAGCATTTTATAGCGTATAAAAACACAGTTAGATTTCACAGTTAATTGCTACTAAATATATGTTTCACGGTATAACAATTTTACATTAATTGATCGCTTTTAGTTCTTGCTACAACTTTAGATTATAAGTCGGCACAAATTCTAGGGCTACATTAAGTACTATTATAATGTAATAGATTTATAAACGTTTATTTTTCAAAATGGAGTCGCTAATACACAGTTTTGTTCTAATAGCAATATTTTACAAGTTAGGTTTAGCTTCAACGCTTCCTTTATAGCTAAGTATACTGTATTTATGTACATTTTGACGTCTAAAGTAGAAGTTCTCGTTCTAAATGCAGAAAAACTGAAATTGTTCCATTAAACAGAGATCATAAAGATACCTTTATTCTTCTGAGCGTCGAACGCAATCCATAGACAAAATCAATAACTTTCTCAAGTTGACCAGTATTTTGCGGCCAGAAGCGGCGAACTTTTGAACTTGGAACGTGGCTACGTGGTTAGAGCGGGCATGCTATGGACAACGGCTCTGATTTATTCGGTCCAGCCCCTTGAATGAATAAGGAACCAGCTAGATACCCATTTGTCTCTATCTTTTATGGTAAAGGGAGATTTAAGGCGGTTTTTTATTGTTCTAGGATTTTTATGTCGATAAATGATGTTTATACTTGTTTAAAGTGAAATAGGAAGTAGGTATGTACACACGGCAACGTTAAATGGTTGGCAGGGCACACTAACGCAGGTAGTGTATGTGTGTGTCGGCGACGTCGACGTAATTATTTAGTTCTGGGCAAGCCACACACGGATATTGTAAGCATGTAGTTGTGCCAGTGACAATGATTCATTGTTTTTATGATATGAAGCAAAATTTTGCAAGGCATTGTAATAGATTAAATGGCTCAGTTGTTATGATACAAGACTTAATTGAATCGGTATGCTGGTTCAATTCCCACTGAACTTACAATATTCCTTTTTTGTTTTTTAATAAATTTAATTTATTTTTTAAGATGGTTAATAATAGTATTGTAGTATAGTTCGTATGAATAAAAGCAACACAGAAAGTAAATGAAACAAGTTATTAAGTGTTAAAATTACCAAATTTATTCTTGCCGTAACATAAACATTAAGGATGTTACGTTTTTGTTGTTTTTCGTTTTAAAACATAGTCTTTGTAGTTTATATTAATAAGGAAAATTTTCAATTTGCAGTTTTAACATAATAAACATCAGACTAGGATGGACTGGCTGTTTTACTAAAGTAAATAGGCAAGTCATTAGTTATATGAATCAACATGTTAATTAGCTAGAAATAAGATAACTTATTCTCACCTCAGTAACAATAACATCATTAACACATTGGCTTACCCATAATTGTAAATAATGATAAGTATTTAACAAAATAACTAAAATCTTATACAAATGGAAAAATAAAAATTACTGAGCTAACCCCAATAACTATAATTTTCACCACTTTTTCGCCATAATATCTTACGTCCATCCTTGTCTGACTTTTCATCACTAAATATCACAACATTGTTGCACCAATCAAAGTTTAAAATAGTCAGTCGCAAAACGCACTCTGTTTCGACGATGCTGATCGGTTAGAGCAATTTTCTTCGCCGGCCTCCGACACCGCAACCCAGCTGCACGCAAGTGAACCCGTACGGATTGTAGGGATAGATAGATTATGTGTTGTGGCCGTAGAACGGGTGCTGCAGAACGGATCAGCGCTATGTGCAGCTACGATTTCTCGATGGCGTGGTGATGCATCCGTATAGACGACTACTGTCTACATGCCCCGAATCTGCGTATCGGTGAACCCATAATTGAACAGTTCTCCTCTGCAAACAAAAAAAACTAATACTTAGCATATACAAATACAAATATTCTAACAGTCAAATAAAATCGATTTCACTAATTGTAATATTTTGTTCATATAAATACAATTATCTCCGCCTTTATAACATGGTTTAGTTTAAGTTAAGACTTTCCATAGTGACTGCGAAGAGTAATTAATTAAATTGACAAATCACAAAGTGAATCACTATGCAGACGCAGAGGTGAATTGTCACTAAAACTAAAAACAAATTTCGTTTATTCATATTGTATGAGGGTAGAATGGTTTTAATTCTCAAATGAAGAACGAATCATATATTTTTGGCGAAGAGAAATAGTCGACAGCTATGCAGCTTGTAGTAATTTGTCAGTTTCAAATAAATTAATTTTATACTCAACAGCGTTTAAATAACGCAAAATTTGAATTAAGTAAAATAAAAATAAAAATATCCATTAGTGGACTCGAACTCACGACCTATGTTTCATAAGTCTAACATTCTACCAATGAGCTACGAAATGTATAGACTCAAGCAGTGAAATTTTGCTTCAGTTCAATTTTATAACTATTTAATTAACACTACCGGTTGATATTTTTATGTCACAGCTGGTATACGGGTGTTTGCCTACGCGCAAACTCCTTTGTGCTGTTGTGTGTGTGTGTGTGTGGTTTGTTACTGGTGTGTAAACCGATTTCTGCGTTTATGCACACATAGACAACGTTAGTGTGCACACATACACTACGTTAGTGTGCCCTGCCAACCATTTGACGTTGCCGTGTGTACAATATATTATGTACGGAATTTCGAGTTCATAAATGTGATTTAGCGGTATAAATTTAATGTTTTTCTGTCTTTACCTCTGCGATTTCCAACTACATAAAACTCTTTTACTCGTTTTTTTCGTATCTTAAAAACTATTAATAGTTTACCTTGATGATATTTCATAATATTACAGATTTAATTAAAAAAACAGCACAGCGACACATTTTCACAAACAAACATTCCCTTGCTAGCATAACAGCCGAATCGAATTCGTGTCATATTGAAACTTGCACTCAGCTAAGTAAAAGTGTCCCCGCGATATATTATCAGCGCGCTCCGACACTCACACTCGCACCCCTGAGAAGAAAAAAAACACTATTTCCTAATCCCCCAAAACACAAGAGGAAACTATTTTCGTCGAACAAAAAATATATCCGGGAAAAGATTTATTGGTCGCCTTACTCACAGAAACTCTGCCCTTTCCGTATAAAATGCGTGAAATGAGGTGTTGCGGCTCCCTCGGCCTTTTTTATTGCGCCTTTTTTTTCTTCCTCATCTCCTAATGTTCAGACAGATTTTTATTGCTCAATTAATTCAATAAATTTGAGTTTTTCTGATTTATCTTGCACATTTCCGTGTTTTACTGCGGTTTTAATTTTAATTGTTTTCGCTTGAGGTCATTAGTGTTTTTTACTGCAATGATTTTTAACAGATGACTTACTTTATTGCAAAGTAAATCACAACACAGTAGATGTTACCTTTAAATGCGGAATGATTGTGAAATATTAGCGATGCTCTTTTATTTTGTAAGCAAAACGTGTCCAGCGATATATTCGCTGTCAGAAACATTGAGCGCATTGCCTACTTCAATCAAAGCTGTCTATAAATCATGGTATCGCATCCATTACGCCTCTTTCACATCAAGTAAGAAATATATTGCACAGTGCATTAACCTTTCACGTCATAGCCGTTGTACAAAAACCACGCAATACTTTTGCGCTTAGCACAAGCTCTGCAATTTTCTGTTGTCCGAGTACTTACTTTAGCATGTCACTTCAAATCGTCACCTTTTTTATTAGCCTCTCCATGGTCACAGATCAAATTTGCTAAGCCAGACCTTTTTTAGGGAAAAAGGACTCTGTCCTCTTAAGCGGTCACTCAATAACAATAAAAATGTCCACCGATATGACATTCAAGTCACGCGCGCCCCCGCAACTCTACACCCATTGCTAAATTGATATACTCACAAAATACCGCCATAGAATACCATATAATACCTTCCTTATCACATAGCCAATAAAGTCTGTATTCGAATAAGGAAGCAAAAACTCCAGCTCTAACCAGCCAACATACAGAGACCTATAAAACAGGACGATATTCCTCTCCGTGACCCAATAAAAAGTAATGGCGAGACGGTCAGAGGAGGTCTTGATAGAGTGGTGAACTCTTGCCATCTTGTTCCTTGACCGTGCACTTTCTATATTACTCTGGGCGCCTGGTATCAATTGCTCGGAAATATTATTATGGCAAGTGGATTGATAGTTGGGGCAAAGAAATTCAGAAAGTTTCAGTTACTCAAAAATTGTTCGGGATGTTTTTCGATGAGGCGTATTGTAGGGGCGTAAAAAGGTCCTTTCATCATAGAAAACATAATGTTTACAGGGCCTAGGCTGATATTAGATAATGCTCAGAGATAAATAGCTAGAACACAAGGAACACAGGCGGTGTAAGGGGCGGGTTGATCGTTCGATATGCGATGAGCGCTCACAGAGTGGTGTACAATTAAAGCCATGAGATTAATTGTTGCATCTAAGATTCTTGAGGCGAGGATTTTCTGGGACCAGCCATGTTTTGCTAATGAGTCGGTAACACGAGACTTCATTCTCAGGAGTTTGGTTAAGGATGCTTTTGTCGACTGATAGTAGTATTCATTATAAATGTGTGGTGGTGAGTGGTGGTGGTTGGACAGCGAATTCATACATAGTAAATGGTACTTACATATTTCAAGCGTTGTGCATACTACAGTTATCTAAATATCTTCCTAAATATTCCTACTAGGATACCTATACCTACCGATGGTATACTTGAGGCTCATCTTATGTATTTTTGTGTACTGCATGTTTGCATGACCTATTTCTGTTTACTAAAATACACTCACGGGCAATGGAAATGTTCCACTCACAAAATGTCGACACCAAACGACCCCAATTTTTTCAAACATTTAATTTCAAATTTGAACAAAATATTATCGTTTTTAGTTGGTAATATCCTGATGCTCTGTTAAATGTACTTCAATGTTGTAGAAGGCGTCATTAAGCCAGCATTTTCCGTTAAAGAGTAATTAGGTGTTTTTGTCAGTGGAACCTTTTCATTGCCCGTGAGTGTACATAGAATAAAAAGGTGATGGTTAGTCTAGATCTAGACTCTTGGTGGTGGTTCATTTGGAAATGAAAATACAATTAATTCACAACACTAACCACATTTTCTTTCTGAGTATCTATCACCAGTAGTAGCAGGTTAACCCGTAATAACACCACCGCACTGTCACTAACAAAATGGAGACTTGGGGCCTGCCAGACCATCATCGACATGTAAGTATTCACATTTTTATATCATCATTATTTTATTTACAGATTATGTTATGTCACTTTTTGGTAGTTTAAAATTAGAAGTAGTCTAGTAAGATATGATTGTTATATTTGTAGAGTAGATTAGAAGTAGAACAATATTTATTGAACATGATTCATTTTGAACAATATTTATTTTGTATCTGTCAGCATTACTTCCATTTAATTTAAATAGTTCCAATAAAAATAGGTATATAAAAATAGGTAGCAATACTAATAACTACTCAAAAATATAATGAGTAAACTTTTTATCTACCAAGCTTGTTCATAACCTATCAAAAGTCGACATGAAACCTTGTCTTGTCTAACCCTCCCAGTGCGCGCGGACGAGACGACTGACTAATAAGTGAAACCGAGATTTATGAGGGCGCAGATATGCAAATAGAAATTTAGGGTCCCCGCCGATAAAAAGACGCGGTGGGCCCTTCGGGGACCCCGCTGGCCAAATGTCAGGGGACGGTGGCCGCCCGTAATTATTTTAGTAGTGTGTGATGTGTATTTGCTCCTCCAATATTCTAATTAAACGCGGATGAGAGCGGGCTTTTCATCTTTGGACGCTTTGATTAAATATTGAATACGATATTATTTGAATAGATGTAGACTTTGCGCTTCGTGATATCGGTAACTTAGCAATCTATTGCTGTGTATTATGTTTATATCTGCCTTTTTTATTTCATAGACAATTGGTACTGGCATTAGGTATTTACCGAATCCCATCCCACTCATAAACAATCCATGTAAACTTATCATTTAATTTGCAATATGTATGAGTAAAATTACGCAAATGATGACGACACATGCAATGTTTGACACATACATCTCCGCTGCTCCGCTAATGAACAAACACGTCGTCCACTCACACCGAGGCATGACACGGCCCACTGCGGTCTGCTGCGCCCCACTGGCCACTGTAGGGTTAGATCAACCATGCAAAAATAGACTCATCATTTTAGGGTTAAATCTTCGATGTTAGCTTTGAATAAATCTTTAATTGCTTTTTGTTCCAACTTGTCAATTAAAAACTCTTTCTAAACTGATGTTATTTGAATCCTTCATTACGGCTGCGGTATTTATTCACAATTGATTAGCTGTTTCAAAACTAAAAGCAACTCAAACTAATGTTAAAACCCGCAAAACTTCAGGTGAGCGTCCCCCAAATTTGCAGCCACTTTGCGCCAGCAACGCAATTTGTGGCCCAATAATCCTATAAACTACGCCATCACAAAACACGACCGGTGTGAATAATGACGTCATCCCCGCGAACGTTCTAGAGATAACCGAATCACCGCGTAACAAGTTTCCCGAATTAAAACATTACCCTCTCAGTGAGGGGTTGACAATCGCGTGACGTCACAGCTAGACGGAATTATGCTAAGACGATCGTTACTGATGTCGTTCGAGTTTGTAAGCTTCGACTGTTAAGGATCTATTACCGTGATACTGGTTAAAATAGCGGATCTCAGTTGTAAAAGACTGTTTTTGTGTAGCCTTATTTTGCGGGGTATCAGAAATGTACACATTTTTCTATCTAGCTAGAAACCATTTATAATATCAGCCGTGAAACTTAAGTATCTGTAAAATTCTCAAAAAATTTAAAAACACATTCATAATACCATTCATATAAGCATTCTTTTTTATGTAACCCTGTAACGTTTACTAAAAATATGTAACCCTACAACGTTAAAGAAGATTATTCGCGGGTAAAGCCGTGGAGCGCGCATACACGGGTTGTATGCATATGCATGAGCTCTGATACGGCTCGTTACGGACACGGAACGGTCAATATTGACCGGCGATCTGTCACCTATACGCCGACGTGTTGTCATTGGCTACTGCATGTTAAGTGTGCTGTAGGGTTTATGGTCTTTATTTGTGGTATTAGTACTAAAATTTTAGTAGGTATTAAATGAAATGCTCATGGAATGAAAAATATAAGATGTTTTTAGTTAAGTACTTTTTTAGATTACTTGTGTTCAGTATTACGTAGCCTACTCAATACTATGTAATCGGAAGGAGTTCCCTTAAAATTGCACTGTAGCCAAATCCGGCTTTCACCAATGTGAACTGCATAAATAACGCATAAAAAGTCGCTAAACCAAAACAAAACCATAATACTACAGTGCTACTATGCAATGATGCAAATTGTAGGTGTTATAATACTCTTTGTTCGTCTGACAGCAGCCACGCGCCTGAGGGGTCACTATAGAAGTCACGCACGAATGAGAGTTGTCATGCAACTCTTACACATAATGCAACTAGATAGAGTCGTGGTTAGCGCGGCAGTTTTTGTTTTTCCTAAGCTTATGAGTTCGATTTCTGTAGTGACCCTCCGCGCAATAGCGACATCTACGCCCGCCTGCAATCACCGCGCAGTTACAAGATAATCACACGCTTCTTGCCACTAAACAATCGAAATAATCACACTTTTCATTCCCAATAAAAGCTGGCCTAAAAGGTAGTCATTACCTACTGTTCGTACGGACCCGCGTCAACTTTTTGACACGTGTTAAAAAATATTAAAAATAAACCATCGGTTTAGTAGTTTTTGTTGTGGCGATATGTTACAACTCCCCCATTTAATATTTTCTCCACAATGCCACGGCCACTGGCAGCATATAATTACCGAATGTCGAATCGAAAATAAAAAGTATAATTTCAATCATTTTGAAAATCGAATCATTCCGAGGGTTGCCGTTGTGATTTAAATCACTGATTAGTGGTCAGAGTGTAGGGGTGTCAAATCTACTTGAGGCTCCAGTGACGTGTGCAGATACGATTATTCACACCCCTAGGGAATGCGGAATAAAAAAGATACACGGTGTTGCACACGATCGCAATGTTCGAAAACGAATCGTAGGTATTATATTTTTTTACTTTTTTTTGTAATTTTTATGTTGTGATAATTCTACATAAGTGCTTACTTAACATTGTTATGAATTATTATCACTGCATCATACCACGCATAAAAACCAAAGTGATTTATTTCAGGACTTTATAATCCTATAAAAACCTCATATTTTTCAGTAAATAACCATAATATCTGCACATGCTTTCAAATAATCCGAATAGAATTCCGCGGAACCCAATAAGCCAAACAAATTAATCTGCAGAATCCTTGTAATCCCGAGATTATCCTGTCATGTGTGCCGTGCGCGGTTAACTCGAGGGTTGTCAAAAATCGCGTCTACCACAAGATGCGACCGCACCGCCGCGCCGCCGCCGCCGCCGCCGCCGCAAACACGCAAAATGAGGGGTTGTATTTTAGGGTTGACTTTGAGTAGTGGCATTTTGTAGTTTTTACGATTTGTTGCGCAATGTTTTAAGAGTATTATTTTTAGTATTAAAAGGATATAATGTCCTGAGTAAAACTTATTTAATGTATCGTTTTTAAATGGGTTAATTATTTCATCTTAAAATGAAAAACTATTTAATTAACTTGTTATTAAATTATCATAATTAGCATTAATCACGGCTACAATTTATCATCCTTTGATGGAAAAACCCACAACACACGGGCTATTTTCAAACTGGCAACAAATTAAAAGTTAAGCGAACTTCGTGATACGGGGTTCGGTGTCCGGCGGAGTTCTCGTTTTGTCCCCGTAATTGAGGATCGGGACTCGAATTAACCAAATGAGGGCGACATCCTCAGACTTTTACCCACTGCTGTAGTGTAGAATATAGGCGCCGAGCGAAGGCTTTTCTCTGAAGTCGTTTTTGTTCGGTAGAAATAGGAGTCAGCGTTAAAAAGGATTCTATTGTTGATTGATTAGTAATTGGAGCAAATCTTAGGATTTAAAGGTTTTTTAAAGTGAGTTTACCTGAAGATAAATTTAATATTAATCTTACAGGAGCCTCTATTTCATAGAGCTAACGCCTATAACTCTACTAAATACGCGCGTATATTTACATAACAATATAAAATTCACTACCAAAGTAAGCAAACGACTACGGTACTATCTAATCATGCATTTGTAATTTGCCCGAAACAAACAAACAAACCAAAACTCATAATTCGAATTCCAAATTCCAAATTCAAAATCTTTCTCTCCAGCCAGCACAATTACCTAACTAAAGCGGTCCGAGTCGTGATCGTCACCGGCTCACGACGAGATGCCCATTAGCTAGTTGGTGGCTGTAATTAAAACACGTACAATGCGAGTTGTGGACGCGAATTAAAAACAATTAACTGGGCCCTGGAGGAGATAAGGCTAGGGACACAGCGGGGGCGTGTTAGCGGTAGCGGGTGAAAAGTTGGTTTAAGCAACGTCTTCGTGAACCAATGATCTTCTAGTGCTAGGCGGGGGAGGCATGACACTCTGTGTTCAGTGTAGCTTGGCCAGACACTATTTATGCTATTTATATATCAGGGTAGATGGTAATCAATACAAATCTTTTTTTATTTAAGGATTTTATCGATTGCTCGGTATTGGCGTAAACCGATCGCACGCATAGGAAATAATATGTATTTTGATTATTTTTGGAACTTCAGTTGTATTTTATGAGTACCTATAGGTATATGAAAACCCTTCAGGCAAAGAATCCAGAACTTCTGGATTCTTTGCCTGAAGGGTTTTCATCACTTCTGGACCAGAAGTGACAGATAAGCAGTATAGCTAATTGCATTCTATCATCAATTAGTTAAAAACTATCTGACGATCCTGAGGCTTCTCTTATGACCCCGCTACAATCTCAATTGCATAGCAGTTTAGCTAAGCAGCCCGAAATAAGCACAATGGGTATTGCTCGCACGACTTACATCTAGACTAGGCACTATGGGATTACGGACCTGCATCTAGATAGATACCTAATACTATCATACTAACCTTTCCACTTCATGACCTAACCACCTTAAAGCTTCGCAATAAGGTTTGATTCTCTGTGTTTTGATGTTGGGATGCAGGATTTCTTAAAGAATCCAATGGTCCCTCTCATGTGTCATGTAGGTCTTACTGCGATGGCGATAAGGTTTACAGTTGCTAAACGTTTTTGGATGGGTTGCTCGTGAATCGCAGTCGTTGTTCCATTGTCTTAGTTCTGTCGCGGAAGGTTAAATTAAATGTGATCGGGATCTTTATGGTTTTGGGCGGTTTGTTCATTAAAATTACTGGCTGATTATAAAGCTGCTCTTCCGTAAATTAAAAAAGCGGTTTGAATTTTAAGAATATAATAGATAATTATATTGAATCTTTATTTAATGTTAAAATGTAAAAAAATCTTTGTGACTTGCTTATACTCGAGCCGTGATCGTATTTAAATGATTGTAAACATAAAAAGTGTTGACAAATGTAAAAGATGAACTTCAAATAGAACTATCATTGATTTAGTGTCCTATTTGATTTGGCGGCATTACAATGTTTGCAATTTATGACTTTGAGTCTTTTAAGGTGCTCATTCTTATTAAAAGCAAAATAACTCAAATATTATAAGGACAGAATAACTGCACCTTGAAAAACCTTTTTTATGTTTGTTTACAATCATTTAAATACGATTACGACTTGAGTATAGTATAATGCCAATTTCTGCTTGAATCAAGGTAGGTAATATTGTTAATCCCGCTAAACTGAGCGTGTTAAGCCACCATCAAATTGTGTTTTCGCCGGCAAAGTTTATTGGTGCAAAAGTGCTGATGCGCCGCCAACACCCTCGATTGAAAGCTGGGGGTGTCCGCCATTTTAACTTTTTTCATGCCACCGCGATTCTATTACTAAATTTTCCTAATATCTGTGCGAAAGCCGTCCCCGCACCAATCGATTAGTTCCGCATGAAATTACACATTTATTAATTTTCGTGTTTATTAAAAAAGTACAATGATGATCGAAAATGGTTTTATTATGTGTGGTAAGGTATTAATTAACTGGCAACCCTAATGAGGGTGCGGTCGCTAGCAAAAGTGTCATATTTCGACACGCGCCGAACAAAAGACTTTGGTTTTTTGGACCCTCGGGCATGGTATTTGCATTGTTCGCGGCCCACATAGCAATGATCTACTCATTGATAAAACATCACTGTGATACAATATCGCCTTACAGATGAAAGTATCTGAAGCCAGCTATTGTAATTTGACTCGTTTATTTGTTGCCTTTCTAGAGGCCAAATATTATCTCGTAAATCTTTGTAGCATCTCTATTATGCTTAGGCATTAAACGATTGTAATGATCAGAATACGCACTCTCTTACGTTTTTTTTATCAGACCTATTTAGTTCCTCACAAAACTTTTTTCAAAAACAGAAAGCAGGTCCAACCAAAACGTTCGCGCACTAAAAAGCTAAAAACTGCCAGCTAGCACGGCTCACACAAAACTGCGACATCAAACAAGACAAAACACTGTCGTGGTCGCATAGAAAAAAAAGTGAGTCGCGCACACAAAGGCTACAAAAGCTCATGACTTCGCATTCGAGTAGCCGTGGCTTTTTGAACTGAGATTTTTTCACTCCATTCGGCCGGAGTTGCGGGTAGACGCGCTTTATTTGTACATGACAGCGGCGCAGGGGTGCCACCTCACATTTTTGTGATATTTTTGTCGTAAATTGAAACAATCGGTTGTCTTTTGTGTATTTGTAAGTACATTATTTGAATTAGAGTAAATTGTTAATGTTTCTTTAATTTATTTTTTTTGTCAAATGGACACAAAATGTAAGTACATAGGTTTTATAATCAATTAAATACAAACCCCTTAACATGTCAGTAGCGCTACTGCATAGTATGACCTATTTGAATGCACCGGTATTGCGTTCAATGGGGTAGGGCAATATGTATTGCTGCATACTAAGTCTACCGACCTACTTCTTAATGCATAAAATTAACTGAAACAATAACAATTATACACTACCTAGTAACAAAAGCAATGACTTCAGCTGGCAACCCTACAAACACATTAGTTTCCAACTCGGACAGTACACGTCCTCCCGTTCCGTGTAGATACAGTCGCGTAGTCAAGCCAAATCTAAATAAAACACACCGTTCAAACTACCCACGACTGTACCTCATACCACATTCATGCACCAACTGTGACCTTTGCGCCTACCGTAAGCACTTTTATGCGACAGTACCTAAAGTACTACTATAAAGTCGTGAAAACGGTAGTGGATCCTAACTAATTGTTTAAGATAGTATTTAATCGATCTGTTATATTTATTATAGGACAATTCCGTTAAAATTCTATAGTCAATCTGTATTTTATTTTTAAAATGTGTGTAAAAGTAACTAAAAGTAAGTAAAAAACTGATGATCATAAAAAGTCTTAGCAAAATCGCACTCTTTGATGTCAGGACTTTATAGTTTGACTGTAGATAGTTTTTTTTTTATTGGCAATTTTATCGATCGTATTTGTCGGCTGCACGTGGCAAAACAACGGGCGATACGACGAGCCCTCTCACCGATATCCGACCGAAGTGACTTTGTCAAGAGGTATTGTCGGTGTCAAGAGAGCGCCGATCTCGCTGAAGAGACGCGAGCGCCATCTACAACGTCTAGTACGTGATTAAACCGCGAAATGTCAGAGTGCAAAGATCGGCCCTTTGTGAACAGATTGAAAGCATAAGTGCCGTTCAATAGTGTCGCTACCGTGTATGTAAAACAGGGTGAATAATTGAATACCGAGCCTTATTTACCTTTTACGCGGTCATGTTGGAGTCGTCAATATATGGGATTTAAAACACCCCTTACGCAGTCACTCATCAATCAATGCTTGGGTTCCTGATATTTTCATTCATCAAAAAAGTGCTGCGGGCGTATGTAGATCAAGCGTGTAATAGTGCTTTTCCTTTTGAGGTATTTTTATTAAAACGTTACGAGGGTAAGATTACGTGTCAAAACAGAACAGCTTAGGGGTGGTTTACCCTGTAACGTCCAGGAGTGATATGCCATTTTTGAATACTTACAAAATTTACAATATTATGCAACCTCGCGGAGTTAACAAATATGATTTCATTAACCGAAATGTTATTGTTTATCTCCTCGCCTTTCAGCCTCTGCTCACAAACGTCAAACCCTCAGCGGGTAAAAACGTTTTCCGCCGGGACTTTTTCACCGGCCGCCGGTCACCTCTTTGTTATTCAAATGAGACAGACGCCCAGCTCGATATGGTGAAATAATTAACTGATACGGGCTAAAAATGCACTCTTATGGAGATTAGCCTTTTATACGGATTAACGCGTTAACATTTTCAGCGGGAGCTGTGAAGCGTTTTTTACGCGCCACAGCGAGCGGTTTGGTTATTTCATTTGAAAACGCATTTCTAGTATATCACAGCTCTATTTCTTATTTGCTTGTCTTAAAATCGTTGTAAAAATTGGCCAAAAACATTGTTTTTTAATTCTTTATTATGAACGTAAACGTGTTACCTAAATCGGCGTTAACATGCTAGGTACCAAAGGTAATTCAGTAATTATCTTTCGTTATAATTTTAATTATGTAACCTTCTTCATATAGTGCATATTCCATTCCTACAGTACCCTTAGTTAAAATTTTTGCTACATCGTGTGAGGAGCAGAACAGTCACACATAAAACGCTCTCCGAATTGACCTTTCAGCGTCCGACCCAGAACTTAAGCTGCTAACAGGTGATTTACTCCGTCGTTAGCGGTCGCGGCCGTATATCTTCCGCGTTCCAGGGGGTTACTCTATACTGGCGAAAAACGACCGAACGAGAACTGTCGTGCAACGTTTAATACGAGGTAGAGTCGTGGCTCGCTCCGAAACTTAGTTTTTCGTCATATAGAGTGACCCCCAGACGTATTCGCAGCTCTCTCTATCTGTGCTATCCGAGACTTTACGACGTCATTACGGTTATCATACGGCCACGACGCCGCGCCGGGCCGCTGCGGAATGCAAACGCAAACTCAGAGACAAGACTACTACTAGCCTTTTAATTTGAGTACACACGTGCATGGGATGCGCTAATCGATAAAGTTATGGGTACATGACGGCATCGATCTTTCAACTTGTAGAAAGCAAAAGTTATTGCTTCACCGTCGTAGAGCCATTAAATCATACAGATACGTAACTCCAGTTAATGCAGAATGCAAAAATTAATCACAAAAATCCTTTCACTGAAATTAAAAGCTCGGAACCAGCATCTGATACATTTGTGCGGCGACACCTGACGCCCCATTATAAGCGCGTCGTGAACTCTCGGACCCCGTCATTATCTGTGACACTCTGACACTCTGACACTCGGTCTGTGTGTCCTGTGTCAGTGCGACTCGCTGACAATGGCCCGTTCTGGAATGCGCATTGTTTACACCTTTTTGTCCAAAATTAGATTAGAAACACGAATTTGGACGAAAGAATTCAAAAACTAGGTGGAATTCCACGCAGGCTAAAATTCATATAAAATAAAAATTATGTATGCGTGGAATGTAAATGTCTAGTGAGACCGGTGTCGCTACTAACAATAAAAGTCGCCATAACACTCGGTGGTAAATTGTGCTATTTATTAGCTTTCTTTGGTTTAGATGTTCAAACACGTCATAAAGTACAAGATGGTCTGTAAGATTCCGCGCCACGTAAGGCCGTGAGTGCCGGTAGCGCCGCCTGCTGCGTGCTTTATGTCGCGCGATGGCAGCGATAGCCGCGTAGCGCAGTGTGTGTGCACCTTTAGTGTCTTCTCAATTTTGAATTCGGAATGTTTTACTCTTTTGTTAGGTCGGTTTTCATGTCGTACCTAGGGTTTGTTAGATAGTTTTACCGCTTTTCACCTAGAATAGAACGATTCTAGACGAAAAACGGTAATATAACACAAAATATTTCAAAGTAATTCAATTTTAACTGTTAAATCTGTCCATTGTACAAATTATAAAACCAAATGCGTCATTCCCCAGCGGGGTCCAGCCGGCGTTTAGCAAAAACGTTTGTACAAACAGAAAATCGTATTTACAAATAACGCCCACTCCAATGTGTTTATTTAAAATTTCAATCTGACAATGCGATTGTCACCTTTTTCTCCTTTTCGCGCCGTTTAATGCCATTATTTGATGGCCGTTCTTTTTTTTCTAATGACACGTGTTTGCTACATTCAATACAATTTGCGCCTATTCAGCCTTTGTGTAAAATATTGGAATTTATACGTTTTCGTTATTTTGTAAAAAAAAGGGGGCGATGCATTTTTCAACTTTGGCACGCGTCATAAAACGCCTTTATCGTACTTACCGAAAAATTACAAATTAATACAATTTAATAATTCCTTCAGCACAACGGTAAATAATAACCCATCCTCATTTCCCGAATAGCAAAATCGAATTTACAGGGTGTTCTTATCGAGTAATAAATAAACATCTCGAATCTCGATAAGCGCGAGGGTTCGTCCCGATCCGTATCTGAACGCACAAACACCAGCCCTTTTGTGGGTGCTAAATTTGTTTCGCCATTTCCGATCTCCTTAGAAGATTATTTAGCGTTTGTAAAGACGCCTTTGTTGAAGTCACGATAGAATCAGGCCATGTAATGGGATTTACGGAATGTGTTTGTGATTTATGAATTACTTACATCGTAAGTACTATTATGCGTTTATAGAATATCTACATAGATTGTCCATGAAAGCAAGGAATGCTCTACTCCAGACTCTAGACAAACAGTTTAACAAACATAGTTTCTTGCAACCGTAGTACATTAATGGATAAAAATATTCAGATAAAATCCCCTAGCTAGCTTGTCAGAAAAAAAACTTTTTGGACTTTTGCATCCGCGTCAGTTATAATAAGATTCGGTCGCATTTATAAAAGGCCATAATAGTTCCGTACTCATTGTCCGTAGTCACCCAATACATTTCATTATAGTCACTGCAAAATCAGCCGTAATACCGTTACATAAAATCTATGGTGATGGTAGCAATAAGTTGGTAGAGGCCTAATGTCACGGGTATAATAGGGCATTCTTGTTAATTCACCAGTTGTTTGCGCATCACCCTGTACAAAGGTAAACATCTGCCGCCTACAAGAAATGTTGTGTTAACGCCTTCTTGAGGTTGGGAGTTTTTATGGCGTCTTTGTGATTTTTCAATCTGTATTTGCTTTAGATATTGAGCTAAAGTTATTTTTACAATGTTAGAAAATCTATGGATACGGGTAAAAGTAATTCTCGTAAATCTTAATATAGTTTCTGAAAGTAAGTAAGTTTTGTACTTATCTTCATAATAGTTAAGTTCCTCTTTTTGGGAATGGTTAACTTGACTTAACGTGTCTATCTTAAAACCTATTTAGATTAAGATACACCTACTTGCTTATCCTTCACTATGTTTGGGTCATTTATCCAACAAAAGAACACTCAAACATTAACCCGCATCTTCACGTTTTATACGTAACAATTATTTTATTTTCATATGAATGATGAGCGGCGAGTAATGCGGGTTACTCGAATCAACTCGATCTCTCGATTCACCCTTCCACTCGATTATTTAATCGACCGCGTTGATCGTCTTTTGTCACGGTGGCGTCGATCATTCGAGGATTAACTTATTGAAGTAGCTTTTAGTTGGGTGAAAAGTGTAATGGGCTACTGCTTACAGAATAGCTCCGGGACAATAGTAATTAACTAAAAAACGCTACAAGTAGGTACTTAGGTATTTACCACGAAACAGAAGACAATCGAATCTTTGAGTCAGTGAAAAGGTGGAAATTTTATAATTTCTGGGCTATATACGAAATTCTACAAACCCTTTGTAATCTCTGTATACGGTCGTATAGGTATGTTAATAATTAATAACTTACTAAACCACAGATAGGTATGATTACAACCTTCAAGAAAAATCACGTTACCAACATTCTATCACAAAAATCGGTGCTATTTCAACTTGGACCAGCGCAGTCGGCCCATGATAATGAGTTCGATGGTCAAATCAAAAGGTGTAGCACAAACATACCCCGAGCAGAGATCAGCGGGTGCGCCCGGTCGGGCCCACAGCAATTGACCCGGGCTCTGAACGCAATAACAATGTTATATTGTTTAATTGGTCTGACCCCGATGAGTGACTTAAGAAGTCACATACTGTTGATGATAATTTGTAAACCTACACGTAAAAGTTTAAAGAACTATGCTAGAAATTTTAATTTTGATAGATGAATTATTGACCCATATGGGTTAGCACTGTGGATTTTGATTCTTAACACGATACACAAGTATTATACTAAGTTACATAACCAAAAATATCAGTTCAGATTCACTTAGAATATTATCCAAACACTGTTTCATTCACGAAAATGAATCATTTTATTAATAGAACGATTTATATTGAAACTGTTAGTTGGTTTAAATAGTATTGATGGTGGGTGTCAACAGATTTGACCCTTTAAATCAGAGTCGTATCAGTTGTAATGAGGACCGGGCCACGGAGGAGATCAGTTTATACGAAATAATGTGAGGCAGTTGAGAATTATACATATGAAAGAATTTCTAACATTTATACCCTAACGTTGAACTTTTGATTGGTACAGTATAAGTGGTCGAACTTTACACAGTAATTTATATTTCTCTTAAACGTTGAATACTAACCGATTGAAAAACCAACCACCTAAATTGACGCAATGATTTTGACCTTCACAAAACCAAAACAGATAACATTCCTGGCCATGTGAGCAGATAGTTGGGACACGCATCTTTTAATAGATTAATTCCGTCTTACTTAACTCCTTCCTTCAATGTTTTTATTAATTTGCAAATACAACAAACACGAAAGCAAGAAAAGACACATCCTCATTAGCGTGCAGTGTACAGAGAAATACAGGGTGTTGCAAAGATGACATAGTAGGCTGAAAATGTGACACCCCATTCTGGCCAAATTATCTTCTATGACTTCTGAAAATATCCCATAAGTTCAGAATGACTGTGCCGCTCCCTTTCGGCTTACTCTTTGCTAACACCCTGTATTTACCTATCTTTCTCCGGTAACCTATATCTGTCCCCATCTCCCACTCCGCCTCAGTACTCTGGCGCAGCAGATGTCATCAATTAACCAGCCTTGCTTCAACAATTACTGCTCAAGTGAACGCAATTACTTGCCCGTTGCGTCATCCGAGACGGCGGCGACACCCAGCTCTAGTTTACTTTGTCTAGTGTTGTTGGAAAAATAACGTTAATATAAATATAACAATATGTTTTTTAGTTATAAAAAGTTGGGAAGGAAATTGGATGTCGGAATTAGTGAAAGTTGCTCAGGGCCGTGTAAAAATATATTGCTTCATATGGAAATTTCAGGATTATGTACATAGGTATTTTGTTAACTTGCGAAAATGTTCAGTTCTTAGATGTGCTACTCGGCTAATATGAAATATAAATATTATAATTGTAGGTACTGAAATGTATCTTATCGTGGGTATTTGTGTCATATTAACATGTTTTATTTACACAATACTACAATAATTTGGCTCCAAAATCTCTCACATGTCAATCCTCGTTAGAGTTGTTATTAGAGACAATAATTTCCTGTTATCGTCATAACATATTATATTATCACTACGGAAACATACCATCTAGAGTCCAGTAGAAAAACGCCAGACTCCATCTGCGTAGTGTCATAATAGTCATAATGTCATAAACTCATAATAATATATTTTTGTTTACTGCGTCATTTCTTCCAACAATAAAAATTACTGACACTGCCGAGTGGACCGACCCACGGGACAAAATGTACCGGAGAAGTACAGGGCAAGCAACCTAGCGTGGCCCTTCAGTAGTTTTAAGAAATGCAGGATTAGGCCGGTCTTATTTCTATATTAATTGTTTATTTCAAAAAAAAACATAATTCAATATAGTGCCAATGACACTATAATATGTTACCTCAGATAGTAAAAAAAAATACTTTAAAGAATATAAACTTAAGATTTTCGTACTACTTAGGTACCAACGTCTAAACTACTAGTTTATTTTTCAGAAAAAAAAAAATATCGGTATTTTTTTCAAAATCATGACATGAAGGGTATATTTTGTTAATTTAAAGGACAAAGTACAGTAATTCGACTGTACTGAGGGCTTCCTAATCGCATTAGGAATATCTTGGTTGTTTGCGGGTTATTTATTGTGCGTCTACGTTTTTATATTTCGAGGGTAAGGACTGCTGTAATGCACCGGAAAGGATTAGATTCACTGTTAGAGAGTTTCTTATTGATACTGCCTTATAATCTTTTATTTTATAAGTATTTTCGACGTTCATGAAGTAGCCATGAATAACTGAAACGTGAAACTTGGTAGGTATTTATTTTTAATTTTGTATTAGCACGATATCATTCATCTACTGCTGATTGTAAATATGATCAGGCATATTTATCGTCAATTATTGTACTGAAACGAAACTTAAATTATGAAGAACTTGCACATTTCAAAATAATTGCTAGATTAACAAAGATGGTAGCTGCCAATTAATTGTTATTTTAATTGGATTAATTGGTCGTCTCAATAATCCTCGTAAAGAATAATCTCGTCACGATAAGTTTTCTTTCATGAACCTTTTCTCGAGGCATAACTTTTATTTTTTACATTAACCTCGCTTAATGTTTTCCGTGTTCTGTGGTTCAGGTGTTTCAGTAGACATTAACTGTTATAATATTTACTCTCGCACCATTTAAGGAGAACAAAGGAATATGAACCGAATATTTATTTTATGGATGATAAGGTTAAAAACAAAAACCGTTCCTTACCTATAAACTTATTCCCATAAAAACAAAGTTTGTTACAAAAACACAGTGTGGCAAAAGTTGTATAGTAAGCCGAAAGGGGTCATTCTGAAATACTTCATAATTACTCTACGACTTTTGAAATTCATAATTAATTAATTCGCTTACTACCACTTTTGCAGCATGCTCTTTAATCTTTGAGTACAATTTTATTAGATGATGTACTACTTTTGCTTACCATACCTCTCTCCCCACAGACGCGTGCGGGCTGTCCGACGTGCCTCAGATCGAGAGCCTCCAAGAAAAGTCGCAGTGTGCCCTCGAGGAGTATTGCCGGAACCAGTACCCCAACCAGCCCACGCGCTTCGGCAAGCTCCTGTTGCGTCTCCCCTCCCTCCGCACCGTCAGCTCACAAGTCATCGAGCAGCTGTTCTTCGTACGCCTCGTCGGGAAGACCCCGATAGAGACACTCATCAGGGATATGCTACTGTCAGGGAGCTCGTTCTCCTGGCCGTACATGGCGACCATGTGACACACGATGTGGCGCCACCTAGCGTCGGCCTGATCCACGCCCTACGGCCTCCCGCCCTACGCGCCGGGCGGGCGGCTCGGGCTGGGGCGGGAACCGGCGGAGGATGCGGTCACGTCGTCCAGCGAGGTGCACGAGTACCGCCAGGACCTGTTCGACCCTGTCTCCGCGTTCTACCCGCCCCGGCCCGCCGAGCCGGACGAGCACAAGAAGACTCTGACGGTGGACAGTCTGCTCAACCTGAGTGAGGCGTGCGCGACGGACAAACAGTGATTCTTTAAGTAGTTGGGGTCAGTAGAGTTCGTAGTTGATTTTCGTTTAGTTCCTCTGTAAAAATGTGTAGGTTTAAAAGAATATTTAAAATATTGTAAATAAAAGTTTTTATTATTATTATTATTGTAAATGTGTAGGTAAGATTAAAGAGGCATACAGTGTTTTATACGTTTTGTAATGTTTTGTTTCTCTGACTGTCTGTTTTCTACAAAGTTTGAGTTTTGATTCGCTATAACTGTATACTACATAGGTACTTTAATAATGTATATTGTATAATAGCAATATTTCTTCGGAATTTGATATCTCTCTATCAAAACTACCTCTTAATTGGTGTAAAAAGCAATTACATAAATTGAAACCTAAGATAAAACGTAATTATAAACTCCATTATGTGCAATGTTGGTGTGAAGTAAAATTGTATAGAAATAAATATATTACAATATACTGAATCTGTTTTTTGGTGCTTATTTATCGTGTTTTTTATATATTTTCCGAATTACCTATGATTCCAATTCAGCATTTATGTAATTTTATTATAACTGATACAACGCAGTGGACTAAGTTTATAAAAGAGTGTTTTGATCTTCATTTCTTTTTGCTTTTATTTTAAAATAGATTTGTAAAGTTTCCTGCCACTCCTTTTATACGGTAAACTAATTAATTAATGAAGCAATGTATGTATCCGCAATAACTTGTACAGTTGTATGTTGTAAGGAATCAAATCTGTGTGTATGAGAATGTATGATGTTGATAAAAAGTATATAATAATAGAGAAATAAAACAATGTCTCTCTGGATTTTAATAATTTCGTTTTACTTACTTATGCAGCACCTTAACATTTAAAATACCTACTTACATATATACTCAAATAAGGCAGTTAAGTCTCAACATAATAATTATAGCATCGTATTAGTTGACTTTCATTGTTCTATACACGCTATAATAAAACAAATGACAACAGTAGGATATTATTGGGCATTCTATTCCACCTTGCATTCGTTTGAGCTCACTTCTCACCGCGCCGACGGCGGCGCGTCTCGTCGTTCGCCCAATCGAATGCAAGGTGTAATAGAACACCCAATAATATCGGAGTGTAACCGTCTTGGTCCAACCGATGAACGAAAATTACTTGCACTTAAACAACGATGATATGGTTTTACAAAGAAATAAAAAAACAGGTTAAATGCTAGGTACTCACCAAAAAAACCAACGAGCAAAAACATTTAAGCACAACACACCATAACATTAGTTAAAGGATTCCCAAGTTATACCGACTCTTGTATATCAAAAAGATAGATTGAATAACCATAATTAAAGATACAACAGCACATATTATTATTCACGGTATTATTGAGATGTCTTTTTCGCTTCTTCGATGACATAAAATATTTTTTAGGGTAAAGTATACTTGTATTATTTATATTTTGTCCAATTACATTATATTTCGTGACCAGATTGGCGTCTCCCACTCTAACATGTTTCAGTCTTACAAATAAATCTGGTGTCAGTTTGACTTCTCGTGATGATTTTTCAGACAATGACACAAAACATAGAATTTTCGACTTTATAATATTTTGCGATCAGATTGACGTCTCCCACTGTTAGAAAGATTCAACACCACAAATATCTTTGCGATCAGATTGACGTCTCGTGTTGGTCTCTCATGTTAACAGTGACACAAAAAATTACAGTTCGTCTCAATTCAATTTTGTGGTCAGATTAACGTCTCCCATTGTAAGAAAGATTCAACACCCCAAATTTAATTTGCAAACTCGTTAGAGTGACACAAAATTTACAATGAGTTATTTTATTGGCAAAACTAAGAAATACTCGTATTTTTACCTGTATTATATTTCATGCCTAGTAGTAGAAACACTGAGAACACCTTATGTTCCCGCAAAAAATATGTGATCAGATTGACGTCTCCTGTATATCTTTTATTACAGCAAATACAGAACATTTTACAGAATGATGAAACTTTAACTAAATCCTCTTTGGGTATCCTTTATTAGGATTATTTTAATTTAATTTACTGCATAATAACAACTTCACTGACACTTTGATTAGAACGGTATTATGACTGACTATGTATGCGGTGTAGGTAACCGACAGGGGTTAGTAATCAGTGGTTCATAATTGCAACTTCAAGGAGTTATTATTAATTTATTCCAAGCATAATTATACCCTGCACACACCAAATAGTATAAATTGTACTGTCTCGTTCCTGACTTTATATTTGGTTTTCATTTATTTATTGCTCAAAGTAATTATCTGTGACCCAGACCTGACGCAGACAAAACTTCTCAGTTTTTTGTAATCTCAGATAATATTACCTACATGACTTATCAGTATAAAAAAAATGGATAAGTAATGAATTTCAATAATCCTTAAAAAAATATAAAAACATTTATAGTTCTAATCCTAAAAAAGGTTTACTATCTATGTCATACCTAAATAGTAGACCAGGAGCAAGACAGAAAAAAAACATTCTTACAATAATATGCGATAAACTTCTAAATTATATTATCTTTAAATACTTCAAATAATTTGTCTTAAGTATTATTAGTATTATTAGTACTTATTAAAGTTGTACTACTACTTAGAAGTTTTTTTCTTTTTTCATTCGGTATCTTGCTTGTTACCTATGCAAGTATCAATGTTTATATCCACGTAATCTACGTTATAAGTAGCCATACATAAATACAATCATTTTTTATTTTTATATATGTACCTATAGTAGAAGCATACGTTATAGTGATCGCTTTCAGTAGGTATCACAAAAAACAAAAAAAAAACTTGAAACGATCAAGCTATTTAAACAATAAATATTTGAATCAACCAAATTACAATACACGGCTCTTGGACTATTTTCATTTCATACCTATGTTAAGCCCTGCACTTACTTCAGATTGCACAACTTCCTGACAAGTAATACGATATTATTGTTTTCACTGAATGACGCAAGTTGCGCGACCGCATCAATTGGTCTCCGAAATATGCTGACTCTATGGCTATTGCGTACTGCCGTGACCTCGCCGGAGGCCAACATGAGTGGTTAGGCATATGCTTTTTGGAGGTGGTGCAAAAATTTAAGGTGTTTGAAACCAAAATGTAATAACTATTGTTTTTGCTTCCGATTTATAAACATAATTAATCCTACGAACAAAGCTCATTTTCATTTTTGTTTTAAATCAGTACTTGATACTTAAATTTAAACACAAAAAAATATATATAAACCTGTATATTTAACGATTTCCCTAAAACTCTTCAGTGCCGAAATCGTCTTCAGTACCATCTCGTTACTCTGTGCGTGTTACTCTCTGCGATCACCTCGCTACTTGTCGCTAGCTTCTCGTCGTATCCAAGTTCCTGATATCGAAATGTTAGTGAGTATAACTACAACTAATATTTTTTTCTTGTATTAAATTTTTATGTCGTTATTTTCTCTATTCAACTGTACTTTCGGAGACAGTCAGTTTTTCTCACCGAGACTGTACGTCTTAATCCTTATCATTATGTAAACTAAAGTTGTTTTTTTTTTTAATAATTCTTCCAGGTCGGACTCAGAGTTTGAATATCCTGGTGTGCCAGTGCCTGTGCAGCTAAGCAAGAAGCAGAAGTCTCCAGCAGGCTCCAAGCGCAAGGCTACGACGAGTTCCAACGAGGCTAGGTAAGCAATCAATAATGTAACTTTCATCCTTATGTTTCTGTGTTCCTCTGTACGACTAATTAGTTTGACTTGTCTGTATGTCTTTCCTAGATCCTAAACGGATGAACCGATTTGGGTTCCGTACTTAATTTATACACTCATTTGTTTTAATATCGAGGGTTTTTAACCTTGGCTTCGTTAGGTTATTTAATTATAATTATATTTTTTTCCGTTCCACTGTAGGCTTTTCTAATCATTATTAAAACCAATTTTTTTTATTTATTTATTCCAGGTCGGACTCAGAGTTAGAATATCCTGTGCAGCTGAGCAGGAAGCCGAAGTCTCCAGCGGGCTCCAAGCGCAAGGCGTCGAGTTCCAACGAGGAAGCGGCTAGGTAAGCAATCAATACTTTCATATTTAATATTCTGACAAAGTACTTTAACGAATTCTTTAATTGACAAAACTCCCTATTCTAGTTTAGTTTGACCCCCTGAGTCACAAACTTCAGCTTCGCATATCCTTTTTGCAACACCCTGTATAATAAATCATTAAATTCAGAATGAAATTTCTTTAATCATCATTTTACTAAGGAAATTGCAATTGAACCACTTTTACAAAGAAATATTATCTACATAAATAAATAATATATACATAAATTACCTACTATAATTTTATAAAATAACAACTAATTTAATTGAACAATTTAGCGCGAGAATTTTAAATCCGCACAAAGCCTATACCTAACTGTATTACAAAAAGGTCCCATTGTAGTTAATTTGTAAAATTTTGGTTAGTTTCTTAACTGTTTGTGTCACGTGAATGCGTTACGTTTGCTAGCTCGATTCATCACCACTTCGCTCTATTGTAGACCTACTTTCTGACTAGATAAATAAATACACAGACCAGTAATAATATTCTTATTTTTTAGTTAAATAGTCATCTTATCTTTTATTTCTTTTTCACAGATCTACCACTAAGAAGAAGCCGGCTGGAGATCTCTTCGCAATTATTCGCGACGCCGAGAAGGTCGCGAAAACCTGCCCAGAGCAGCATCAGCTGGGCTCCAGTATCGTGACGCGAGTTGCCAGCGGTCACGTTCGTCGCGCCGCTCCCACGGAAGGGGAGTTTTATGTGGAGCTCAAGGTGTATAACACCGTCGATGCTGCCAGCACCACTTCACAAGAAAGGTGGAAGAAGGCTCTGGTGACTGTTCGGTTGCAAGCCGATCAAGACACGCCTCACTGGGAGGCCTTACAAAAATTCATGAAGAGTGTATACACACTCTTCGAAGACACTGAGCCAACATTTTATGGCGAAAAAATAAACATAAAATAATACTATTATATTATAATAATATTATTATAATAAATAATATTTTATGTTTATTTTTTTATATCAAATAATAATATTATTATTTATTATAATAAATAATATTTTATGTTTCTATAATATTAGGTTTTTTTTGTTCAAGTAAAATTTTATAACGTTAAAATAAATATAAAATAATAATATTTTCTCGTTTTAGTTATTAGGTTTTTTTGTTTTACCTACTAATCATAGTTAGTTACACTTATAGAATTTTCATTTAAAGTTCTGGTCAATTTCATTTTTTTATTTACGCAGCGTTACTAGATATTTTTATTTAAAGTTCTGGTCAATTTCAATTTTATAGCTACAATGCCTTACTGTACTACTTGTAAAACTCTTATCAACCCGAAAAGCTGGGTAGGGCACTTGCGTAGCAGCGACCACAAAAGCAGGGCTGTAACTTATCGCTTGTCAGATGATGTTGAGATTCTTGCCTCTGCATTCCGTAATCGCATTGCGACTTATAAGATAAAGGCTAATGATGATGCACAGCGTTCATTGGATTCATTTTTTCAGTCTATTCATGATAAAATAAAATCTCTAATAAATCAGTCATTGAAAACCCACTTTTGCATAAAAGTAAATGTTGAGCTATTCTCATTTTTCCTAATGTACAAAAACGATTCGCAAGAACTAAAGTCGTTTGGAACGAAAAACGTAACTCTACACATGAATTACAATTTCGATTCTTTTTTCTCAGAAATTAAAAGCACTTTGAAAAAAAAGATTGAAGAGTTTTCCGAGCAAGATAGCGGCTGGACCTTTTTGAGTAACTCTCATCTTGAAATCAACATCAATAAATATCAACCATTAAGTGGGTCATCTTTCATAGAATTACCAAAATTTATAAAAAACAAAAAAGCGTGTGTCAATATTAAAAATGATGATCCTTACTGTTTTCTTTGGTGTGTTACAGCTGCTCTATTTCCTTCAAAAAGCCATCCCGACAGGGTTTCGTCTTATCCAGACTTTCGTAATATTTTTAACATACAGGGTATGTCATTTCCAACAAATTTTTCAGACATTGCAGTGTTCGAAAAAAATAATCCAGATATAGCTATTTTTATATATGGTCTGCAGGGTAAGAAAACTGTTATAGGCCCATTGTACAGGTCAGACTCTTCTACTGCAAAAAATATAGTTCATTTACTGTTTCTAGAGAATGATGAGGGATCTCACTTTTGCTTAATTAAAAATCTTCCCCGCCTGGTCAGAAGTCAAATAACAAAACATCATCAGCAGTTACATTTTTGTGACTCTTGTCTCCTTTTTTTCAACACATTGAATGAAGTAGAAAATCATTTGTGTGGAGGTATTGCAACAGTCCTCCCTAAACAAGGTTCATTTCTTGCATTTAAGAATTATGAACGAAAACAAAATATGCCCTTTATTATTTACGCCGACTTTGAAACAATGCTTCAACGTCATCAAGGTTGTGAAGCCGATCCCAACATTGCGAGCACTAGCACATTGCAACAACATGTCCCGTCAGCATTTGGTTACTATATTGTTTGCACTATGGATGAAAAGTATAATCGGTATGTTAGCTATCGCGGTACAGACTGCGTGTCAAAGTTTGTTGAATGGCTTTATCGAGACACAAAGCAAATATATGCTGTTTTAAAAAAGAATGTAAAAATTATATTTACAGAAGATAATCTTAAAAGTTTTGAAACTGCTATCCGCTGTCATATTTGTGATCATCTTTTATTATTCGATAAAGTTCGAGATCATTGCCATATCACAGGTCTTTATCGGGGGGCGGCTCACAGTCATTGCAATTTACAATTTAAATTACCAAACTTCGTTCCTATAGTTTTTCATAATTTATCAGGTTACGATTGTCATTTGTTTATTAAAGAGCTAGGCGCAGCGCCGGGTGCAATAAAAATAATACCCAAAACCAAAGAGAACTATATTTCTTTTACAAAATATATACCGCTATCGAAAAATGAAGGTATCCAACTTCGTTTTATCGATTCATATAAATTTTTGGGTACTAGTTTGGATAAACTCACGAAAACTATGAAAGTAGAGGAATTCTCCCTGTTAAAATCATTTTTTCCTATTGAGAATGAGTTCAATTTACTTACTCGCAAAGGCGTTTATCCATATGACTACATGTCACAGTGGGAACGTTATGAAGAGAAAGATCTTCCCCAAAAATCATATTTCTATAATTCAATCAGTGATCAAGATATTTCCGATCAAGATTATGAGCACGCGAAAACAGTATGGGAAACCTTCTCTATAAATGATTTGGGTGAATATACCGATCTCTACGTAAAAACCGATGTATTGCTATTAGCCGACATTTTTGAAAATTTCCGCAAGACATGCAAACGATATTACCAATTAGACCCAGCATTTTACCTCACAGCTCCTAGCTTATCTTTTGACGCGATGCTTTTAAAAACTAAAGTTCGATTAGAGTTACTTAGTGATTTGGCAATCGTCCGTATGATTCAGGATGGAATACGAGGTGGTGTATGTATGTGCTCCAAGCGATATGCTAAAGCAAACAATAAATACATGCCTGATTACGAGCCATCACTGCCCGACTCTTTCATTATCTACATTGATGCCAACAATTTGTATGGCTTCAGCATGTCAGCATTATTACCTCTATCGGATTTCAGATTTTTAGAGCAGTCAGAGGTGGATACTATAGACATCGCATCAGTTCCCGATAATGCAACTTTTGGTTTCATTCTTGAAGTTGACATTATTTATCCCGAAAATTTACATGATGACCACAACGATTTTCCATTTTGTCCCGATCGGTGCACAGCTCCCGGTGGAAAGAGCGCAAAACTAATACCAAATTTGTACGATAAATATAGATATGTCATTCACTATGTGCACCTAAAAACGTGCTTAAAACACGGTTTAAAATTGAGGAAAATTCATAGAGCCATTACTTTTCGTCAAAGTGCATATCTAAAACAATATATTGAACTTAATACACAACTGAGGCAGCAAGCGCAATCAACGTTCGAACAAGATTTTTTTAAGCTGTTAAACAACAGTATATTTGGAAAGACTATTGAAAACACTGAACGAAGAGTAAACGTTCATTTAGTAAATCAATGGAACGACAGTCAAAATAAAACAAAAAAATTCAAATCAGCTGAAAAATTAGTTGCCCGACCAAATTTTCATAGTGCATCTATTTTTTCAGAAAATTTGGTTGCAATCCAAATGAAACCTGAGCGAGTGGTTTTAGATAAACCTATTTACATCGGGTTCGCCGTTCTAGAGTTGTCAAAAAGTCACATGTATGACTTCCACTATTCCATCATTAAACCTATGTACGGAAAACGAGTCGAGTTGTGCTACACTGACACAGATAGCTTTATCTACCTTTTATGGACAGATAATTTCTTTCAAGATTTGAAATACCGTCTTCTAACTCACTTTGATACGAGTAATTACGATATTAATAATAAATATCTTATTCCTCTGAGAAACAAAAAGATTCCTGGACTATTTAAGGATGAGATGGGAGGAAAAATTATCACGGAGTTTGTAGGATTGCGATCGAAACTATATTGCTTCAGAACTTTGAATAAAACCATCAAAAAAGCTAAAGGAGTAAAAATGAGTGTTATCCGTAATCTAGATTTTAGTAATTATGAGCAGACCTTATTTGAAGGTAAAGTGCTGCGAAAGAAAAATATTCTTTTTAAATCAATAAAACACGAAATTTTCACTCAAAGCGTAAACAAAGTCGCATTATCCAGAAATGATGACAAACGTTTAATTAATCGTAATCAAATATCAACTATAGCGTGGGGTCATACCTCAATATTAGGAAAATAAAAAAAGATTGAAATTGACCATTAACTTATACACCTACGACCTTATTAATAAAAAGCGAATCGATCCTTCAAACCATCTCCAACTAATTGTTTTGTCCCTTTCCATTAAACAGTGTATTATAGTGCGCGCGGAACTAGCTGCCCGCGCCTTAGGTATGTGAGCGGTGCACGGTGGGACGGGGAGGCGGGGCGCGGCCAGCTAGCCCCGCGCGCACTATAGGCAAAACAGTTTTGAGAGTTCGATTAGGTTTTTATTAATAAGGTCATTAAGTATAATTAAATATGTTAATAATGTTTTATAGGATATAAGTATTAGCTGTAAGAAACTAACATAGAATAAGCAACATTGTTACTAATAAATTATGGCTCTTGTTGGCTGAAATAAATGGTTTAGAAAAATAATTAATAATAGTTTTAAGTCTAGCCTGCACGAGGAAGTTAAATGTTGTTTACCCAAATGACGAGTACAGTAAGGGGCAGAGACACCTGACCCCCTCAGAAGCATTGTTACTATGAGCGGGGGGTCAGGTTTCTCTGCACCTGACCGTACGTTTAACTTTATCGTGCAAGCGAACCTTAGGTTAAGTTTAGTTTTAGGTACTTATTATTATAATTAGGTATTAAGTGTATGTGTATGTTATAATGAATAAATTTTAGTTATTATTATAAGTTCTGTTTTATTTCTCTGCTTTTTTCATTAGGAAAATAAGAGACCATTAGAATGCGCGGGACTAGGTTGAACGTCAGCATTTTTTATGAACGCTAATGTAGGTTACTTAATGTGCGCGTGCGCGGGGGCATGACCGCAGTTTAAACAGTCAGCAAAAAATAATGACAACAACTTGGTTAAGTTGTAAGCTACTCACTCCTATACGATTTCATAGAGATAGAAAATGACTGCTTCATTTACCGATACGTATATTAAGTGAAGCATTTTTTACAATAGGACTCATGCTTATTTTGATCGAGTAAAGGAGAATACCATTTTGGCGAGAACATGTCTATTTCGGTAAGTTTTAATTTTACGTTTTAAAACAGTTTTTGTCTTAGTGTCAGCTTCCTAAGTATAATTTATTTAATTATAATAATTATTTTTATTGTCCATAGATCTTAGATGAGGCTGATCTGACTGACCCCTACTACTATGCACAGAACATGTTGGAAGGGCTCGAGAGCGATGTCGAGGAAATACGGAATCCAGGTCCTGCAGACGGCGGGAAGCGGAAGAGCAAACCTACGAGAAAACGGACTGCAAAAGAATCCACATTGAAATCATATGTGGTTAGCAAGGCAGTAAAGAGAGGTCATCGCTTAGTGAAAATAGAAGTGTTTGATCTAAATGAGTGTCAGGACACAAATAGTGAAAATGCAGTGTTAAGTGCTCAATACGTGGTTGTAGATCCCGTAGATGAAGTAATGGACATGGCAGAGAATATTGTCAACAAAATTTCAAAAAAGATGTGTAATAATTATTAGTCTATTTTTAAGTGTATGTGATAATAAATATAGTTTGGTTTTATAAAAATAAAGGCATTTTTTTATTTTATCAACATTTATTACATAAAAAATCAATACCTACTTAATTATTAAACATAGTCATTTTATTAATTAAACTAACTTAAAGTAGAAATACCTAATAAATTATCGTAATACCATCGCTTAACACAAAGCACATTTTTTAAGGCACAGACATTTTTGTGGTTAAAGCAATTGAATTTTTTATCTTTATCATATTTTTTACATAGAGTTTCAAGATTAGGACATCCTTGTTCTTCTATATCTATGACTGAACAAAATGGTGATAGTTTTTTTACCCAATTAATCTTTTCATAACCTTTGACAAATAATGTTTTATCGAGCAATACAGGTTTAATCAACCTTTTAAATTCAAGGTAATCTACGAATCCTTCACGCCAGTAAATTCCTCTATTTCTTTCCAACCATCTTACTTGTCTTTTTTCACTATCAGTTAAAGTTGAAAAATTATATGGAGGCTTTACTAAATATATTTGCGTAAAATCTTTAGTAGCTATTGCAAACTCTTTAACAATGAAGTCGTTTTTATAATTATAAAATCCTTGTAAGTCAACGAAACTGTATTCAGGATTCATGTTATTTTTTTCACAATATTTGAAAGTGGCTTATACTCGATTATACAATCGTTTAGAATGAGGCAGTAGGCAGAAGTATGATCAGGAATTTCTAAGTCACTTTCTAGTTCTATACGAACGTCTACAGGACCAGTTTTCAAGGTTTCGTTTTGTCTACAACAATCAATTACAAATAAAGGACATATATCCTTGAATTCTTTTAAACTCAACAACGGTTCACAACGGTGTCCGTAATAAGACTGCTGGAATTTAGCATACATCTCGTATAATAACAAATATCTGTCGTCTGAAAAGTTTACGTTGAGGCTTTCATAGGGAAAGTAAGTAGAATTTAAAAAAACTTTAACGTCACGTAAATAACAGTGATCAAACTGTGACATATTTCCAGTTCCAATGTTTTTTCTTTCTGTTTGCAGACCTATTATAACAAAGCGTGGCTTTTCTATTTGCGATGAAGTTTTTATTGACCAAGTGTGTTTTGTAGTTCTGGGTAACAGAGGGTATTCATAGAGATCCCAATTCCTAAATCCTAAACATATAGGTCTATCTTTTTCTAAATATCTCAGCAAGTTAACTCTCTCACGATCTGAAACTTTTATATGTGGAACTCTCCATACTATTTTGTTAATTTTTATATCGTCTAAAACTTCATTTGTGCTTAATTTTATAGCATTTAGGTTTGTATTACTACGCAGAAGTATCAACTCATGCTTACAATTCATTATTATTTTATTATAATCCTCTGCAAAACCAAGAACTTTGTTTAATGGTATACAAACGGAAAAATGGCCTGTTGTATTTTTTACACCATTAGTGTCCCACCCCCACAAACGCGACATTTTGGATTCATTTTCATTCATAGATATCAACGATTTCATAGTAGTTGTAACACCAACATTTTTTATTCTATCAATTTCAACACCATTTAGTTCATAACGAATATCTTGAAAAAGAAAGAGTATTGAATTGTTCACAAACTCCACACTACTTACTCTTTCTCTTTTATCTCCGTTTGGGCGATGTACATTAACCGAACCTTCTATGTATAGTGTACTCGCTGATGGTAAAACGTATAAGTCTTGCTGATTAATAGGAATGCGAATCTCATCATTTTTGTTAAAACTGTTTATGTAAGGCTTATACGAATGAACTTCATAGCTTTCAATGCTATTATCATGAGCGATGGGATCCAATATGTTTAAAATAGTCATTTTATAAGTTTGATGGCTTTTAGAAACTGTTTGTTTTCCTTGGTTAGCTTTTTCCTTTTGGTAGGTGGTTGCTCTTGCACTGTATGTAATGCAATGGGAGCTTTACATCTAGGTTCAAACCTTATATTTATAAAATCAATCATTTTCGTCTCAAATGCAAATAGAGCTGTAATTCTTCTTGTCGAAAATTAATAACATTATTATTTGCATCTAAAATCCTTATATTGATTTCACTAACAGTGTCTTGATTAACCGGAAAATATATCAAGTTTTTCGGAATTTCTATGATCCTGTATCCTGGTGGTACACTGGGAGCAAATTCGTAAATAATATGACTAGGTTTTCCGTTTATATAAGAACCGCTCACGATATCACATTCGATTCGAACGATGGTTGTAGAGAGAATGCTCACCGGAAAGATAGATTCATGTAATATATTGGCTTTAAGTAATTCATTTCTAAACCCCAATATCCTCCCAATTGAACCAGCTTTCTCAAAATGAATGTCTTTAGAACAAAATATCTTCGTACTCAAAGTATTATTGTTGCATAATAACTCAAACGTACAACCAGGTAAATTGGTTTTCAAAAAGTCACTAATATCCAACAGTTCGTAAGATCCTTCCGGAATTTTAATGACTTCGTTATCACCATAATAAAAATTGTTATTGTTTTTATCTATGTTAGGTATTGAATTGAAGGTTGAAAAAAATACTAGTCCGCACTCATATTCACCTCCAAGTTGTAAAGCTGGAGAATAATATGTGGACAAAGCTGATTCGCGACCAGTAATTGATAGTGTGAATGACATCGTGTTAATGAGAATATTTATAAGCAAAACCTTATTTTAAACGTTTTTCCAGAATTTTCTAAGAAACTTAATACATAAGTGCCCGCAATTATAAAGGTGACTTTTTTGGCAGTTTTCATAATTATAAAATACAACAGTTTTCTTTGTTAAATAGTTCAGTAATTCTAAAGGTGGTTTTAAACCATAACTATCGAAATACTCTGCATAATTATTTACTTTAACATAGGCTACCCAGTGAGTTCCCTCATTAAGCGAAATATCTAAATTTAGAATGGCACATTCTATATAATTAGGCTTACTCGGCAAAGTATCTCTCATATAAACACCGCGAAAATATGGTATATCACGAGTGTAATTTAATATATCAATGTTACTAAGAGCTCGCCTGGGTAACCTTAAAACTAGTTTTTTGAAGATTGTACACATAATCCTTTACCCTTTTTGTAAGGTTTGATGAATAAACCTTTACCCAAGGCGATTGATTCCATCATCTTATTGTGGCGTTCGGATTCGACAATACTTTTTTGAGCTGACTTGTAATCATTTACTGCTTTAGCTATTCCACCCACACCACCAGCTAATGAACCCAATGCGGATAGTCCAGCAAAAATAGGAATTAGAGGAAGAATTCCTCCTGTTTTAGGAATGGGTATAATTCTAGGTAATTTAATGTGATTATTTTTATGAAATATTTTTTTTGCTGCAGAATATGCTAGTTCTATAGCGTGTTTGTTAGTTTTTGGTTTGAGTTTCTTCAGAAGCGTTTTCAATTTAGACACCGAAGATTGGAATGACTTAATTCCAGCACCTGTTCTAATTTTTGCTTTCATAATTTTATTTACCAACCAAGATGCACTTTTTTCGCCTCTGCTAGCATCTTTTGATTTTAGTCGTTGTTTTGCCATATTTTTTAACAGTAAGTCGGCCTTATGACGATCTCTCAAATTCGAATATTTTGTGTAAGCAATATCGTGTTGCATGCACGCGTTGTCTAAAGGGTTAATTCCTTTATCACCTCTTTTCAAACGTTCTTGCAAGCGTGTACCCGGTCCGCAGTATTGATAGCCTGGTAAGTGTAACTCTACAGGCAAGTTATTAATAAATGAATTTATAAGTCCTTTCCCTTTCATAACTAGGTAGATAATGAAAAAAATATGTTTGAATCCATAATATATAATATAGGTATACCTACCTAGTACCTCAGTTATTTATGATATTATTTTTATCGATCCAGCTGTTTTCATTTGGGTTGAGACCGAGCCATTTGACAAGAACCTTATTCCCACTCCTTTTAATAACCTTTTCAACCAAATAAATATTAGGGTGATAGGTTTTTTGAAGTTCATATTCATAAAAACAACCTTTTATGGGAACTTCATGTAGGTCTTGTATGTAATAAGTAGGCGGCTGAGATTTTATTACTTTGAAAATCTTAAACAATTCGGTAGACCAGTTTGGCGTATAGCCCTTTTGAAACTCTCCTTTGTACTTACTAATACGAACGACATCACCTATATTAAACTTATTTTTTTTTACAGGTAATATTTTTTTACATTTTTGTATATTCTTTGCAACAACTGATTCGTTTAACTTATTAATTTCAGATGGTTTATGTTTTGTAGTACGATGAACGGTATTATTATAATTATTTACTACATCACATAAAGGCTTCCCTACCCATTTATAGTTTCCAGTAAGACTAAAATGTTTAAACAGCTTGCATTTTAAAGTTCGTATGAGTCTTTCTACTATGGATGCTTTTTTAGAGGAGTATGTTGAATAATGATTTATATTGCATCTTTTCATAAGCCGTTGAAAGATGTCGTTGTAAAACTCTGTACCCATATCTGTTTGTAAATTTGTAGGTGTACGTCCTTCTTTTAAAACTTTTTCAAAAGCTAGAGACACTTCAGTTTTTGTTTTGGTCTTTAATGGAGCTGCCCACGCATATTTAGAAAAGGCGTCAATAACAACTAATACGAATTTAAAACCTTTGTTATCTTTGTGATAACTTTTAATGTCAATCAAGTCCGCTTGCCATAAATCATCAATTCCTTTTAGAATAACTGATCGACGTGGAAAATTTTTTCTGGCTCCTTTATGAATTTCATTAACAACACCTTGTTTACTCATATTGGTTTGGTCATAAGATCTCTTAGGGTTACTATTTGATCTTTTATAATATTACTCGCGTCTACCTTGGAACACTTTTGACTCAACTGTTGCTGCATGAGACTTATTTGAGTTTTTATACTTTTAAGCTCTGCAAGAAAATCTTCTCTTTTACAATAAATGTTATTGTTTTGGTCAACATACGCTTTATTGACAGCTTCATCGGCATCAACAGCTAATTTCAATCCTTTTAATCTTCTTTGTTTCAAATCATAATCACCTGATTCATTTTGAAAAAGCGCTTTATTAAAGGATATACATTCCAAAGGGTCTAATACACGCATTCTTTTATGGACATGATGTCCAAATTTATCGATGTTCATCATGCGAATGAAGTGAAGGTTAGCGTTATAATAAAACATAAAATAATTTGTATAAGTATTTATTCAATTAATATCACCACATTTTTTTAATTGTTTAATGATTGATAATATTTCATCATCTAATCCAGTGTTACCAGCGTCTCTCGAAGCTATTAGTAATTTTAATGTTTCAACTAAGTCATTTGGATCGTTCCAAAAAATGTAATCCACATTTTTACCAACTTTTTTAAATAATGGTATGCCTTTCCCTTTAGGAGTGCTTTTGTCTAGATGTGTGGATTTAGTGACTGTGGGTGATGCTAATAATGGTTTTATAATTTGTAAATACTTGAATCCTCGGTTGCTATTTGTTGGTTGACTTAGATCATATTTACGTTTATGTGCATTCGTGGATAATAACATGGATTTGTAATTTTGTTTATCTTCTTCAGTAACTATACTCAAATCAGGTTTCTTTTGGTAGAGTAATTCAACCAAACCTCTTGTTTTACTGTATGACTGTCCCGCTATTTTAATTGAATGGTCGGTTATGGTAACACGTTCCGATCCAATCATAGGTTTTCCCTTTTCTAACCTGATTCCATAAGGTACATCATTGAAAACTTCTGATGACAAAGACCACGATGAAACAGACTTCGGAGTTGGCGTCGAAGCAGCATCAGAAGTCGTTTCAAAAAATAAATCACTTATGTTATTTCCAGTGCTTTGTTCTAACTCAGAATCACTTAAAGAATGATCCGAATTAATATCATGTTGAATTTTATTAGGTGACAAATTACTAATAGGTTCATTTTCAGACAATTTTCTTTTTCTTGGAAAAGTTATTTTTGGCATTACATCTTCACTTTCACTTTCTTGATGAATTTCATCATTTCCTCCAGCACTTATATAGTTCTTTGTCAGCTGCTTTAATGGATCCGTCACTGGTTTGAACATAGATTCTAATGCCATATCAGAATCTAGTTTACTATTTTTCAAGCTTTGCACCTTCTTTTTGACTGCATCAGCAGATTTAATTATTTGCTGTTTTAATGTTTTTTCGTCATTCATTTTTACAGATTTTGTTACTTATCACTTAAGAGGAAAATGTGAAACTGTTTTGTTTACTACCAAGAAGCGTTATTTATTCAATTCAATCATCCACCATAATAAAAGTATCGAATTTTTTTCTGTAGCAACCATTATTTTTCTGACAGTCTTTATTTATGACCAAGTAGCTAAATGAATCTTTCCAAACACTGGAACACATTTCTCGAAATTGTAGCCAGGTCATATCAGTGTTCACATGTTCATCATACACATGATGGAGATTTATATCATCCTGCTTAAATAAGATGATAAGGTTTGCATTGTCACGAATCAACTGTTTTGGAACTTTACTATAAGTTTGGTTTAAGTAAAAACAATCTATATTTTTATGTCTTCCCATTGCAAAATAATCACGAATATTATTTTGATTCTCACATGCTACATCATCAAAAATTATGACAGAATTCTGAGAGGCATTATCAGGACTTACAACTTCTTCGTTATCATGATATTTAAAATAACTTACTCCAGGGACAAGACTCATAACCTTTTCTAAAAATATGTATTTTGGTTGATACAGCGTTTTTGAATACACGTAAACGTTACGAAAATGTAATCCTTTAGGGTGTAAAAGTAGTCCAATAACTAAATTTGTTTTGCCACAATTAGACGGTCCACAAACTATACAGCGAATAGTCTTTGGTAAAAGTTTACCATGACGGAGTGGTAATTTGTCCGAACCGAAATTGATTTTTTCAAGGTGTAATGAAGTAGGTTGTTTAACAAATTTCATTATGCAGAATGTGTAACCTAACAGCAAAGTTTCCAATGGTAAAATGTTGGAAACGTATCCCACCTTCGCTATTTATGTACTCACGGTTCTGATGTATAAGGTTGGCTATAAAACCCGCCACCTATTTATTCTCCTTGCTGAAAACCATTTTCGTTCATCGGTTTGACCAAGACGGTTACACTCCGATATTATTGGGTGTTCTATTACACCTTGCATTCGATTGGGCGAACGACGAGACGCGCCGCCGTCGGCGCGGTGAGAAGTGAGCTCAAACGAATGCAAGGTGGAATAGAATGCCCAATAATATCCTACTGACAACTACTAAACCCCTTCTATCGTAAAATTCCCACACAAAACAAAAGTCAACCCTCAAATTACAACCATTTAAACACAAAAATCCGATCCAAATCAGGGTTCCCCTAAACAAGCACGACTCCATGTCATAATTGGCTGTGGTTAATAGAAATAGACCATTAATAACAATAACAGGTGTCCAAATACCATCACAGGTGTCGGCGGTGGTCACGCGATGGTAAACTTCATCAATTGCTGGGGTATTTTCCCTTGAACTGATTAGAAGAATATTGCAGTAATAAATTCCCCTAACATTCAGCATTAAAAGTGGCATAACTTTTTTACAACTAAGCTGATATTCATTAAATATATAGCTAAGAACACTAGCGGTAAGTAAGAGGGGACCTATGACCCAAAAAAATAACGAAAATCGGTTCATCAGTCTAGGAGCTACGCTACCACAGACAGATACACATTTACATTAAATTTATAATACCCCTAGGTACAGGTGAAGAGGTTTCGTATTCCTGAAATAAACTCTTATCTTCTTAGTGATCGTGAAGTACGGTAATGAGATGGGAGTTAAATTGGAGATACCTATTACAAAAATCAAATTCCCAAGAATCATTGAACGAAATACTATCGATGACACGGTCATTAATTACCAAGACTCAGATTGAATCACATATCACACAGCTCCTACAACGTAAAACACCCCTCTTCCCATCACCCCCGGTAATAAAGTCCAGCCTTCCATCTATTACCAACATGCAGGTCAAAAAGTCAAAGTTTCGTAACGTTGGCAGCGCTGCAGGTACGTGGGAAACCTGGCAGTGATGTGGGAAGGTTGGCTAATTGTCAGGTGCTTGCAATACGGATAATTAGGCAGTTGATAGCTAACGAGTGAGGGTTGCTGCTGATTGGAGCGAAGTGTGAACATGACTTTACATGACGTTTAGGGACTGTCGTGGTGATATTAAGAGATTTAAGCATTGATAATGGGGGCAAAAGAGTTAATTTAAGTGGTATTTACGACCATTTCTTCACTTATCTTCTTATTTTTCTAGTAGAGGCACCTGAGGTACAATAGAGGACTAACGTAATCGAACTGAAAATCTGAAATTATGTTCCAGACTTGTATGAACAATTATGACCTCCAGGCCTTTTGGATTCTAGACGAAACGTTCCAAGATATTTATGAAAAAAAAAACAAGGGGACAGTTACATAAAGCAAACTTCACCGCTTGAAAATGCTTCTATACCGAAAAAATAAAAAATCAAACAATAATTAGCGAACAAAAATGCAAGAGTCCCACGCGAGTCAAGTCAGCGTGACGTCACACCGGCCGGGGGTTGGCAACACTGATTTGCTACCACCTGTGAGGAAGTGATCGCCGCTGTCATTATATTGACATGTCATTCGCATTGTGTCGTGAATCCGTGATTACTGTGATTCCCGCCACAAGTAATAATAAAGAGTAAGCCAAACAAGGGGTAATGAAAATAACGTTTTTATACAGAATGTTGCAAAAGTTTTAAGTATACCAAGCCAAAATTGTAATCATACATTATTTGTACACTATAGTTATAGTGTACCAATACAAAAAATCCAAAAAGTTCAATAAAAAAACTTCTCCTAATTCTTCTCGTCCTTCGAATAATTTTTAAAACTACCCTGATTCATCTAGATTCTAATGGTATGCCACAAGCAATAGAAAAACATTACCTACTCTACCAATACAATTATAAATTTATGCTCTATCAATTATAGGTACCTCATTTACCAAATTCATACGCAACTGCTTCCTCCGGGGCGGGTGTCGTCAACTTTAGGTTCCGTTCTAAGCAGGTGTGGTCCGTCGCAGGTCAGGGGTGACCAACCGTTGGTCACGCGCAGTGGTCGTCTTTGTGGTACACCAATTATCAGTGACAGGCCGCGGTCTAACGGATGTCGAGATTTTTTCACGCTTTGATTGTTTTAAACTGCTGTCGTTTGTTATGAAATGGCAATGTGGGGTTTTGCATTGGGTGAGTAGACATGTTTCTATAGACAGCTGCTTACTTATACTTTTTAAATAATAATATGGCGATTCAAATTCGACACTATCTATAAATTTAATATAATAATTCCACATTCCTTTTACATAATTTTGCCTTGTTAAAATTTATTCATAATATTAAGATGTTTAGTTACAAAGATTATTTAATTAAATGCTTAAGTTTCTTTATGTAACTTTTTAATCTGAAACACAGGAAAAACTCTGTTATTTCCTAGTTCAGAGCAGTATTTCACCTACCTTTAGATTTAAGGGTTGACCTATTTTTAAAATATGTATTAGGTACCTATAGTTATCTGAATAAATTTATTCTTATTCTTATTCTAATGACCAAGGCCCATAAATATAATCAACAAGGGCTTAATATGTAACGGTGTTATCACGCGTTAACAATTAAGGATTCTTACAGGATATATAAAGTGGCGCTAGCTCCGCCGCGCCGCCGGGAAGGTGCTTTATTATAATTAAATAGACTAGGTATATGAATTGCAGAAGCAAACTCTGGCACCAAAATCTCAAATCTTGTAATAGTAATTGTACAAGTTCATTGAAAATATTTTATCAGCTCTCTTTTACTATAGTGCTACCTCATACATGGTAGTCATAACATTTTTTTTGCTATATCCGAAATTCCGAACCATATAAGCCAACCGTAACCTACTTTTACACGAGAAGACAGCCAGCGTTCTCCAAAGCACAATCACATAAAATTTCAGTAGAATTTCAGTAGCACACAGCCTATGAGCACTGGAGGTGGCGGTGGGCGGGGCAAAGGTCGTCCAATGAGGTCACAGGTCGCGACCCACGACCTCTGTATACAGCCTTTACGTCTATATTTATGTTTGTGTCTGTGCGTACCGCGCAAACTCCTTCGCCGATTGATTCGTAAGTAAAGTACCTAAAGTTGAACGCCCCTGCCTGCGGGCGTGCGTAGAACGTACATTGCGGACTTAGGAAAGGTAAGGATTTGTATTTAAGTGTACATTATATAAAAATGTGCTACAATATGTTGTGTTTTTAATCCCCGATTGCAAATAAGGAGAGCATGGAACCGCCCCGAGTAGCTTAAAGCCTCGTATTCACTAGGCGACAAATTGTCACAAAACCTGTCTAGGCACATGTCGTCTACGTGTCGCCGCGACGTCGCGCTCTGTTCTGCGACGTCGCACGCGACAATATAGCGACATCTACGTGTCGCAGAACAGGTTCCGTGTTTTGGACAGAACTTCCTGCGACATCAGTCTAGCGCACAGAGTACTTTGTGTCTAGCGACCGCTGTTGCAGAGTGTGGACGCGTGCGCGACTTCTAGCATCAACATGCCCGTAGAAAAAACTTATTGACTTCCTCGGGCGACATCTCGGCGGAGACTGCTGGTGTGCCCTAGTGAATTCGAGGCTTAAAAGAAAAGCCTCGAATTCACTAGGGCACAAGTTCTGAGACTGTTACAGAACATCTACGGTGCGTGTTCTCAGAACATTTTGATAACATGTCGTGATACAGAAGTCGCGCACGCGTCCACACTCTGCAACAGCGGTCGCTAGACCTAGTAAAAAAAATATACTCTATGCGCTAGACTGATGTCGCAGGAAGTTCTGTCTCGCGAGCCAAAACACGGAACCTGTTCTGCGACACGTAGATGTCGCTGTATAGTCGCGTGCGACGTCGCAGAACAGAGCGCGACGTCGCGGCGACACGTAAACGACATGTGCCTATACAGGTTCTGCGACAATTTGTCGCCTAGTGAATACGAGGCTTAAATATGACGCACACTGGACAGTCAGCGACACACATCTAATGACTGAAACTTGAGATGGCAAACCCTGAACCAGCAAGTTCTGGTTATCTAATTACACGCTAAGAATAAAAACCGGCCAAGTGCGAGTCGGGCTCGCGCACAAAGGGTTCCGTAGCAGCAAATATAATATTACAGTTAAATCAACCTATCTCAAAAACTATAAGAGATACTTTGATCAAACCAAAAATCGTTGAAAGAGTTAATTAGCATGCATCACCTCTATTTTTTTTAGAATTTTATACCCCGTAGTTATAAAAATAGAGGGGGGGGGACATACTTTTTACGACTTTGAGAGCTGATATCTCAAAAACCGTTCACTTTAAGAAAAATGTTTTTTAGAAAACTTTATATCATTTTAAAAGACCTTTCCATTGATACCCCACACGGGTATGTACATCGAAAAAAAATATTTCATCCCTCAGTTACATGTATGGGGGGCCCCACCCCCAATTCTTTTTTTTACTATTTAGTGTCATATTTTTGTAGCGGTTCATACAACACATATTCCCATCAAATTTCATCACTGTAGTACTTATAGTTTCCGAGTAAATCGGCTGTGACAGACGGACAGACGGACAGACGGACAGACGGACATGACGAAACTATAAGGGTTCCGTTTTTGCCATTTTGGCTACGGAACCCTAAAAATGGTGTTATTCCTATAAAATATTAAAATGTAAGAGTGTATATACCTGTGTGTCCACGCAGCTTTGAATATAGTCGGCTCTACATTTTCCAGACTAACTACCTACCATTTATCGTATCGTGAACTCGCTGTCAAACTGCATAACACTATTAGCAGTAATACCTTATACTCACCCATTACGCTTGTACTGTTCATAGTTTTACATAACTTACTTCACGCTATTTTGAAGGGCTTCGTTCGTAGCACCTATTGATTATGCTATGCACATCTTAATTATATGCTGAGTTAGTACTGCTAGTATGTTCTACTGCGATCTTTTATGTCTTAAGAAACAGAATCATTCAATTAATTTTGTTATTTTCACTATTATGTATGAACTATGCTCTAGGTTTGTAACTCCCAACACAATGCTGCGTCAAACTAGCGATCGTAATCAGCGAATCAGGTGCTACGATTATGACGCGCTATTCATCTCCGCCAATCAACGTCGTCTGTGCGTGTCTCACGCGCGGCGTGGCTCACTGCGTGCGCTCAGTTGTCAATGTGGCCGGTGTTCGGAGGTAGAGCTGGTTGAATAGTGTTGCTGTGACGGGCGCCTGTCAATCACAATCAGACGACCACCCGCGTGATTAGACGTGGAGGAAGAGTGGGAATGTGTGGAGTGGCACCGGTCCAGCAGTGATGACTGCCTCATTGTAAGGTGATTATTTGTTGTGATGATGATGATGAGTGTGGAAAAGAAGACCTCGACAGTTTAACGGTTTTTCAAAATTCCTGGAAATGAATTAGGTCTATAGTATTGCAACAACAAAAATGTGTCATCTATTTTTTTACATTATACTTACCGAAAATTTTAATGTTCTATTATCATAAATATTGTACTCAAATTCAAGAATCCATATAATAGAAACATAATCCAATAAAGAAGAAAACACACACACAAGCAGCTCCACATCTCCCCTGTTCCCACAAACATTCGTCTAGGTGTCCCGGCCGTTTACCATGTTGTCTGTCCGTCGCCTTATCCGCCACATCTCACACACAATGCCCAACTATTGGTTTTTACTCGACTGTACCTTGACGCCTCATGCTGCAGCTTTAGTCAAAAACTCGAAAATGCCTATTTTAACTACATTAAAATCCGTTTACCCGGCACGAGACATACGAGTAGAAGGTCAAAGTTGAGCTGAGACGCAGTATTTGTCATTCAAATCAATAGAAATATTAGGGAGCTTTGTTTGTCCACATCCAGGAGAGACATTCATAGTACACGTGGTTCTTTAGCACTTGTAAGTGTATAAGCTAAGCTATGCTCGGATGTCTTCATCAGAAATTATGAAGGTAAGTGTCATGGCTCTTAAAATCTGCATGAAGAAGACAATCGAACGACGCTGCTTAAGGATTGCTTATTGCTATTGTTCGGTGGTGGTAACCACGCAGATGTAAATGGACGACTGATGTGATAATAAAGGTTTTGAATAGATACCTACATTTTTACAGTTATCTATAACATCTATAATCATAATAAACAGCACCAAAACATAAGAACATGATCGTGACGGGAAAGAAGGTCGGAAAGAAAACAATATTGAAAGAAGCTAAAATAAGAATTTCCAAATAACAATTCACGCTCACACTTCATAACATCTGTCACCGAACCAATAACTTCTGCAACCTTTTAGAAAAGTACAAAACAAAATTGTACAAATTTACATAGTCATAAATACATTTGATTCGTCAGTCTTGGTCGGCTTATTCCTGATCTGCACCTTGTACTTATTATATTTTTTAAAAAGCTATTAATAAAGATGATACAAGCTTAACACTATAATAATTTCATAAGTATATCTTTCAGGAACCCATTCCTATGTCTATTAAGAGTAGGTATTGAGTTCGCGTTCCTAAAGGTTATTTCGTTAAATTAATGAATATTTGTTTACTTATCTAAGGTACTATTAAATGTAGTTAAATAAACATAATCCATGGTAAATGTAGTTGCTAGAATACTATACAAACTAGTTAATAATTGAAAATAGTAGTTTTTTACCGAACAGTTGGGAACCCCCCGCCATCACCCCGCATCTTGCCTGATCTCACGTGGCGCGGGGTCCCGCCACCCCCCACATTTTTTCAGCCCCAAGATAAGACTTGTCACGTCTGACAGATGCCTTGACATTTACAACGTCCGCCAACAACCTGCATTTGTTTCGGCCGTCTTTTGTTTCAGTCGCCATTTTCCGGGAGCTTTTAATTTTGGAAAACAAATGACAAGAGTTGTTGTCTAGGGACCGATGGATGTGTTTTGTGGGAACGTTTTATGCATGTCTGCTCTGATTTAAATTATATAATGTGATATGATACCTAAGTATAAAATGTAAAGAAATAAATAAAATTACTTTTGAAATTAGGTAACTCTACCTGAAGTGAATATGGTTTCTCCTATCCCGAGCCAAACATACAAGTTTTAGTTATCTTATCCTTATCACCAACATATTGTTATGCTCTTGATTGATCGAATCAGATAGTTTGTGAGAATTTAGATTCACAATCAATGATCGAGTTTTTCTCACAGTGTAACATCATTTAGAAGGTAGCTTGACACCAACGCCCATTCACAGTCAGACACCCGATACCTATTCAGGACCTCCACGCCACCGCATCCACATTCCCATATTTGCTCACCGTTAATCAAACTTTTGTCAAAGAATCCGTTTAGAAACCCCGTCTTTCCCTTTTGATTAATGATCAACCCGTCGGTCCGACGCGGGTCCGACTGACCGTAGCTCTAAGAAAACAAATAACAAATAAAACGCTACGCTAATGATTCTTCTAATGGTGCAGAATAATTGTCGCCAAATCCATTAGCTGTGTCACCTTTTGCATCGGTGAAACACCGTTAAATGTCCCTTTTCGTGCGAAGAATTACCTGTTTGGTCAGCTCCCTAAACATTGCTTAGCACATTGGACAAATAACACGGCAACATCATTAATTACGTCGCAAATATACAAAGATGTACGTAGCAAGCGTTGAATTTTATCTGGCAACAAGACGGAGCGTCGTCGGTAACACATTTTGCATAGATAATGACATTTCTGAACGGAGCCGGATCTCCGCGCCACAATTACCTCTCCCGGCGCACTCCCGCAGTACCCTTCAGCTTCTTTTAAAACGCATCACATGTGGTTAATGCGCTAAGCCTTTGTGCCATAAGACCTAAAATTGCCCACGGTATCGCGGCATTCACACTCCATTTCTCGTCAACAACGGCAGCGACTTGAAGCGAAGAAGGAAAAATGGAAATGGAATTCGCGAACGTTGATGGCAAAGGAACTTTTGCATACAGCCAGACTGCACGGCTTATTGTGGGCGCCGCGCGGAGTTGTCATCAAATACGCATCCTTGGAGGGCGGGAATCAGTTTTAAAAGCCATTAGAGGGAAATGGAGGTTCGGGAGGGGTAATTAGGCTGCGTTAATATTTAACAAGTGCGGTGGCCGCAGATTAGCGTAATGCGAGCGCAGCTGCAGACGCCTCGCTCTTTTAAAAAAGTCGCTTGTTGACGGTCCTCAAAAATTAATTACGCGCTGTCCTGCTAGCGCTAAAAGGAAATGTTTAATAACTTATACGTTAATGGCGTTTTTAACGCACTTTTTCCCGAACACGAAAAACTTCCAAGTAATTTTAGGTTAATTTGGAAAAACAACGTCAAGATTGAAACCTCACTTTTGCGTCAACACGATTACCGCAAATGCGGCTTATGTCGAAATTAGCATAGGTAGGGAAATTAATTCCGAAAAGGTACGTCAAAAGTGAAAACAGGATTTCACTCCGGTTGTAATCCTTTCAGCCCTCTTTCTGTGCAATTAGACGAGGCGAAGATGGCCGCGGCATCTGCGGGTTAACTAATGGCAAATGCATTATTTAGGCCCGAGGGTCTGGAGGACCGACACGCATTGAAGGGTTGGGACAGATTATGTTATTAGGATATATTTTGATTTTGCATACGGAAAGTGTGAAGTGGAATATGAGGCTTGGGTTAGAATTTAATTTTTGCCTCTAGTTTGCAGCTTTTCTTTAGATTTTTGTTACGTACATGAACGCACGTATGTATTAGTTGTAAAAAGATCGTTTCTGACTATTTCTGAGTCACGCTGGTAGTTCAGTGCTGACTATTCATACAATTAATATGGTTTTCAGCGCTGACGATCAGATCAGCGTAACTGTAAAATCACGAGTCTACTTATCTCTTCCAAATAACTTCTGAAGGATACAAGGATATCATTAATTAACACAGAAAGAAAAGACACCACCTAACAATAGCACCAACACATTCAGGGACAATGACGGATAAGAATACCGTTTCACACATTAATTCTTCTCCTAGTCATTATGATGACCAACTTAACCCTCTCGTGCAACAGGAACTGGCTATAAGCTAATCAGTCACACTGCCGTCTATTCTGTGGACCCGGTAGCAGATTTGCATTAGCAAAAATCACAATACCTTGAGAAGAAGTTAATGGTCTACCGTGAATAATTTTAAGGATTATGCACGAAAGGGTTGGAAAGGTCTAAACAAAAAAGGTGTATTAAAATTATTAATGTGTTTGTCACGATGGCCGTTGGGCTAGAGGTGCCAAACTAGTTTCTAGGCAGTTTATTAAATGGCTAGCGATTCTTCAGACAATAGTTGCCTGTTGGGTTTAGAAGTTATTTCTTTTGTCACGGTGATTATGAATTTCGTTAATATGGTTGTCCGTAGAATATTTTTGGACCCCGAGTGAAAGAGAGTTGCGTTCTAAGGTCCACGTAGATTTCATACCTACTAAGTATAGTTCCTACGGGAAAGACCTGTAATTATAGTAATTTGTTGTATACAGGGTGGATATTTATGAGTGGACTTCCCGTGAGCAAGTAAATGTAACCGAGACATACTGAACAAGTTTTATAAATGGACAAACTCTGAAAAAACTATAGAAAGACGGTAAATCAGGTACATTGACCTACGATCGGGAGTCCACTGATAAAACTGTGCCCTATATATAGCAGCATTTTGTCTTTAACTGACAAGGTCCACCTATAGACTAACAATAGGTTCAAATCAACCACAGTAATGCGATAGTACCCAATTTAAAATTTCATAGACAAAACCTGAATCAAAAACAAGAATGAACTAACAAAAGGTATCAAGTATCATTATAATGGGCAATTAGACTTGCGAAATTTATCCAAAACCAGTCTACGAGGACCTCCCCGCCTAACTTCTCCTGCCAAATTTTGAGCGCAAGTGTCTCAGCTATTGGAGGTCTTCTTAAGCTAGTTTTAGTAACCCCTTAAGGTAAGGGTATTGTAAAGAGTATTTGTTTTCTCGCCATCACTTTTCTTTGGCTAAACAAACAATAATCGCATAAAGGATAGTTTTGTTCCCGTCTTATTGTCACCTTTTGGTCCTTTGTCGTTATGAACCTTTGTCTATTGATGTTTTTTTGTCTCGTCTAAGTATTAAGCCACCGAAATGACCAGTTGGGTAGGTTACCGCTTCTGTCTCGGGGAAGAAAGATGATGGATCGTCTGCTGGGTCTATAGAGAACTACGTCAATAAGATGGTAACCGAAACTTATACTTTTCGTAAACTAAAGTGACCATATCTACTTGAGATACTAGAGCAAAAATATTAAGAAAAGTTTCAAGAAAGAACATATAATTATTTAAGATGTTTAGAATCCACACATTTTTATATCATAAAAAAACACAAAATATTCCAAAAACGTATGCTTACTAGAACAAATTAAAATTCTCACCAATACAAACATGCCACCAGAATTTATTCAAATATGTTTCCGACTCGGACTACAGAATAAGTTCAGAAGTGGCGTTCAGTGAAAAAAATTTAATATTTTAATATCTATTTCCAAAAAATAATAATTATGTGTAATAAACCCTTTCATTTTAGAATTTTATCTTATAATAGTCTTATCTTAAAAATACAGTTATTACCAGATTCAACGGCTATTTAAAACAATATTTGACACATTTAATAATATTTGACCATATTTGACACATTCAACAATATTTGACCGCGCTATGACTGTTATTTTTGTGATAATCCTTTTACAATTTTCACTGAAAACTTGAAAAACTGTATAAAAATTACCGATTAACAAACGAAAATCGCAGACGAAAGGCAGTTAAAAATTTACTTTTAAGTAAATTATACATTCTGCCCACTCTACATCTACAGTTATTCCAACATATTATAATAATATACCATACCTATGTAGTTTTTTTTCTGAATTTCTCTCACAGAGTGGTGTCTAACAAACGTCAATCACAGAGTAACTATGTGCCTGCGCCACACAGCTAGAGACAGAGGTCAAAGCGCTTCGTCACTCTATCTATTGCGTGTATTTTAAACACGAAAAAGAGGGATGTTAGAACTTGGATTAGTAAATTCGTTAGTCGCATGACATACTGGAAACGAATTTTAAAATATCCACCACTCACCATTTCAAGTTTGGCGATTTTAAAAAGCTACTTACGTGTCGCATACTTTGGCCTAGGTATCCCTAATTTTCTTGTCTCATGCGCCATTGTCATAGAGCAGTCAGCGACTAAGGCTATTTTGACTGGCTAATCCTTCCACCACAGTTACAAACCCTATAATCATAGACTAACTGTAGTTTTTGTCACCAACATGCTAAAACTAAGAATTTCTCATGCCAGAAATTTCTAGTAATTTTTCAGTCCTTCTTATTTAGAAATTGATTAAGTACCCGCAATTTACAACAACTCTGTCCTTCCTTCCTCCCCAAATAACTCTTTCAATACACTATCCACCGGCAAACAATGTGGCTATATTATAATAAGGGTGGCGAGTCCGGGCCTTATTAAAATCATTGGATGAATAGGTACAAAGGGTTTAATGCGTCATTACGGCACCGATCCGTGCAGGTGTAGCTTTGTGCCGACTGTACCGCACAATGGGACAACACGCAACTGTTTAATACTTACATCGGGGGTAAAGCTAAAGACACTGTGTGACTTTGCAAAGGTTTTTTTTACTTTTTTTTTGGATTAGCCCATCAAATAACGTACTAAGCTGTAGCCCACTATTGTAGGACCTCCTCCAAGACTACGGAGTTTCTTGCCATAATCTTGCTTGGCAGGCAGGTTAAAGATATCACAAAACATAAAGATTGAACATACTCGTACAAGACAAGAGTAGAAATATACCTACTTATACTCTCTTTAAACAAATATGCTTCGGCAAGAAATTGAATGCATAACTACGTAATTGAATTCAATTTCTATATTTACTTACTTATCATCTAATAAAATAAATTTAAAAAATGCGGACTTCTGAGCGAAAATAACTCATGTCAAGTCATGTTCTGTTGAAAAACTTTAGATTTATAGATGTTAAACTTTCATTCATATTTAAAACATGTATTACATACACTTATTTATCATTTAAACTTTTATCATTTTAATCTCCCTCTGTATCAAAATCACTTCATCTCGTTTCCAGTTTTTTAACAAGTGCCACGAGCCACTCTCGTGTCGGGCCAAAAAACACAAATAAAAATAACTGACCTTTGAGATCAAAATGACCCTCTCGTATGGATGCTGTCCCATTGACCACACCTGCCCAATTTGTAATGAACTTACTTACAGGAGTGTATAAATCTCCATACACGATGGACTGGATTAAATATTGCGTTGTTAAAATCTGGAGGATTTGAAAGAGGTTTCGTTTATTTAGGGGTGATTAGGAAATGATACTTTCTTTCTTGTTTGATTTGTGTCGCAAGTTAATAGCTGAAAGTTATTCAATTATTTTTTCATATTGCATATACATATAATTAGCATTATCTTAGCATTAAGCCCACCTTTTGTAGGTACATGTATTTTATATATTTGTGCAATAAAGAATTAAATACCACGACACACGCCTCTCAGCGCTCCTGCCGAGCAGACGTGTACCTCCGCTGCAGTCTTCTTGCCTGCCGCCCCGCTGCGACGCCCCGCCGTCGCCGCTCTCCGCGACGCCCCGCCGTCGCCGCCCCCGACCCCTCGCCGTGGTCGACCGGTGCCAGTCACCGCTCGCCGCGCGCCGAGGACGGACCTCCTTGTTTCCGGACTCTTTACAAACGATTATTGTTTCTGGACTTGCATACGATTTTGAAAATCCACACCATTCTTGTGTGGTCGTATCGGCTGATACCTTGCGGTGTTAACGAACCCGATTACGGGGCACTGACCCGGCTGCCCGATATTTCCCTTTTGGAAATATCAACTTACCGGACGGGACTGGAACCATCAGCCTTGGGGGAACTCCTAGTTGATCTCCAGTTGTCTCCCTCCCACCCCCTCCTCATCCCTATTTCCTATTCCCATTGGACTGTTTGGAGTCGGTCTACGGCCCGGCTTCTCGGTCCTTTGGGCTGTTAGTGTAGGGACCGTTAGGACCTGAACTCAGGTACCCGTAGGGACAACTACCTGAACTCAGGTACACGCAGGCGCAATTGCACTACCTGCGCCTGCCTAGGGACCGTTAGGGTCAGTCAGGCACGCGTACCTGTTTACAGGTACGCAGTAGGTTCTTTATCTACCCCCCTGCCGCAAGGCAGGGAGGTAAAAACCTTGCCCTTCGGGCATATTGTTCATAATCATGGACAACATGCTCGACCTACTCTTAGAGTGGATTAGGCGCGAGGACCCCTCTCTCTTCGAGAGGGCAATCGCTAAGTTTTGCCTGAGTCCGGCGTCGCCCGCACCTGCTTCACCCGCTGAATTCCCTCCGTCGCCAGCTGAGTCATTATCAGCATCTCTTTCAGATGCGCCGTCGCCCGCTCATCTCGCCGAGTTCTCGCCGTCGCCCGCTCCCGCCGAGTTCCCGCCATCGCCAGCAGCGCCTTTCCCTCTGTCCACAGAATCGTCGTCGCCCGCCGCCGTGTCGATGTCGCTTCCGTGCGCACAGTTAGGTATAGGTAGTAGGTCGCCGTCACCCGAGGCTATGGAAGTAGCCACCATCTCCTCGGAGTCTCCAGTCTCTCCTGATGACGGTTTCACCACCGTCACCAGGGGCAAGCGTAAGGCCAAGTCTCCTTCGCCAACGTCCCTGCACGCAGCGAAGGCAGTCAGGCCCTCGTCATCTCCCGTTCCGACTCCACAGGTCGCCCCAAAGGCTTCTAAGCCATACAAACCCCCCTCGTTGGTGATTCGCGACAAGGGTCAGTGGAACTCCGTTTCCCAGGCCCTTGCCGCCAGGAAGATTGGCTTCACAAAGGCCAAGAATGCCAGAGATGGCATTCTAGTCTCAGTGCCTACCTCCGATGATCACCGGTCACTCACGAGGTACCTCGATGAGCGTGGTATCGAATACTACCACTGGGAGCTCCCCGAAGATCGTCGACTTCGCGTCGTCATCCGAGGGGTCCCCAAGGAGATCGATTCCTCACTCATTCGGGATGACCTGCGCTCGCAGGGCATCCCGGCTCTGGAGGTGCACCGTATGTACGGTCGCTCCAAGACCACAGTTTATGATATGGTCTTGGTCATTCTAGAGCTCTCTCCGGAGGGCAAAAGAATATTCGACATTAAAGCAGTGTGTCAAATTTCTGGCCTAAGGATCGAGAAGCCGCACAAGCGCTCGAGCCCTAACCAATGCCACAACTGCCAGTCCTATGGGCACTCCTCGAGGAACTGCCATATTCGGTCGCGGTGTGTTAAATGTCTTGGTGACCACCACACTAAAGACTGCCCGCGACCAAAAGATCCGAAGGAGTGCACCGAGGCCCCTGGCTGCGTTCTGTGCGGCACTCTGGGCCATACAGCCTCCTATGGAGGTTGTCCTCAGCGTCCTCGCCCGCAGACTCGCAGAGGCTCGAAAAAGCCTAAACAGGCTGTCCAATCATCCCCCGCGCCTCCCGTGCATGTGGTGGAGAATTCGCCGCCGCCGCCAAATGCTTGGGTTAAACCCCCAACAATAACGTCGGCAGCGAAACCCCGACCGGCCGCGCCACCGGTCAACAAACCTTCGCCACCGGTCAACAAACCTTCGCCTGTACACCCCCAGGCCAAGAAAGTTACCGCTGACAAGGCCGACCTACATGCTGCCCTTAGGGATTGTCTAAAGGTGTTGGCCACAGTTCTGAGCCAACTTGATAAGGAATAACTCTTCAACTGTGTTGCAAGAGTTAAACCTAGGGCCCTGACAATCGCGTTTTATAACGCTGACTCCATGAAGGATCAACGTGATCTCATTGGAGCCTTTCTCCGGGATCACGACGTCGATCTTCTTCTCGTACAGGAGACAATGCTTAAGCCACATAAGAAGAATCCAAACATCAGTAACTACAGGATTATCAGACTGGACCGTTCTGCGGGCCAAAGGGGTGGTGGAACCCTTATCTACTACCGCCGAAGCCTGCATGTCTGCCCAGTCGATACCCCTGAACTTACCACACTAGAGGCCACCGTATGCCGGATAGCTATGACCGGACATCCGGACATGTTCATTGCTTCTTGCTACCAACCTGGTAGCAAGTCTCTGGTGGGAGGGGATATTTCTGCGCTCTTCGGCCTAGGGAACCATGTTCTCCTGGCCGGCGATTTTAATTCGAAACATCCGAGCTTCAATTGCAAGACCCTCAATCCAAACGGCACAAAGCTCTTCGACCTTATGGATCGACTGACCTTTGATGTCATCGCCCCTTTAGAGCCCACACACTATCCGAGGATCTTGCACCACCAGCCCGATGTCTTGGATTTCGCCTTGCTCAGAAATATTTCCCTCCCAGTCAGAGAAATAGCAGTTAAACATGAACTGGACTCCGATCATAGACCGGTCATACTGCGGCTCGGCAGTGTAAACTCGGATTCTTCACTGCTTAAAACTGTCACCGACTGGGACTACCTTCACAGTAGACTACAGCGTACAACTGAGTCGCCTGAATTAGAGCGAATACCACCCGTGATCCGCTCTAAAGCAGACATAGACGTGGCAATCGACGCCTTCAGCAACCACCTCCAATTAGTCGTAAAAGACTCATCTAGACAAGTTCCGGCGACGGATAACCACCGCTGGAAATTGCCCGAAGATATGAAGGCTCTGCTGAGGGCCAAGAACGCCGCGACCAGGGCCTATGATTACTTCCCTAGTCATGACAATCGGTCAAGACTTCGGTCGCTACAGCGTCTGGTTAAAGAGAAGATCAAAGAGCTTCGCTCAGAACGATGGGACAACCTGCTGTCGGACATCAGTCCTTCACATACTGCTTTTTGGAGCCTTTCACGCGCCCTAAAGTCCGATACCATCTCTGAGATGCCTCCTTTAACCAGAACTGATCGCAATCTGCCCCCAGCCTTCAATGACGATGACAAGGCCGAGCTCCTTGCCGATAGTCTTGAAACGCAATGTTCGCCATCCACCGAGTCGCCAGACCAATATCACATTGATAAGGTCGACGACGAGGTACAGCGAAGGGCCTCTATCCCCCCGGTCGATACTCTGGATCCCGTCACAGTCACTGAAGTCAAGACAATTATCAAGGACCTTCACTCAAAGAGGGCTCCTGGATGTGACGGGATCTCCAACAGAGTTCTCAAAAATCTATCGCCCTCTCTCATCATATTGCTAGTGTCGATCTTCAACGCTTGCCTGGCTAATTGTATCTTTCCCGACATTTGGAAAATTGCCGACGTCATAGGCTTCCCTAAGACTGGCAAAGATCGGAGAAATCCGACCAGCTACCGTCCTATAAGCCTATTGATATCCTTAGGCAAAGTCTACGAAAGACTCATCCAAGCCAGGCTCAAACAATTCGTTTTCGCCAAAGGCCTCATTCCAGCTGAGCAGTTTGGCTTTCGAGCCGGTCATTCTTGCACTCACCAAGTGCATCGAATCACCGAGCACGTACTCAAGGGCTTTGCTAGGAGGAAGCCAAAGGGCACTGCTGCCCTCTTCTTTGACCTAGCCAAAGCCTTTGATAAGGTTTGGCACAACGGCCTAGTCTACAAACTCTACGATTTGAAGTTACCAGACAGGCTCGTTCTGATTATTAAGGACTTCCTCTCGAATAGGCTTTTTAGGTATCGCGTCGAAGGCACTCGCTCTTCACTCAGGACGGTCACCGCTGGTGTCCCTCAGGGCTCGGTTCTAGCACCTCTGCTTTTCTCACTTTACACAAGTGACATTCCGAGACATCCACAAGTCTCGCTCGCACTCTATGCGGACGACACGGCTATCTATGTCACAGACATTCATAACCACACCATTCACCGCAAACAACTCCAAGACGCAACCGATGCCTTAGGCGATTGGTTTCGTAAGTGGAAGATGGATGTTAACCCCGAGAAAAGCACAGCAGTGTACTTTTCCCGGACTAACGCCTATTACAGATCGATCCAGCCGAACATTCGCATGTTCGGCAAACCTATTCCATGGGCTAACAAAGTAAAATATCTTGGAGTCACTCTTGACTGCAGATTGAACTTTAAGGCCCACATCAACAAAGTGAGGAACAAGGCGGCATTCTATTTATGCCGACTTGCTCCTCTCATTCGCAACCCCAAGCTCTCACTACGCAGCAAAGTACGCTTGTATCTGACATGCATTAGACCAGTCATGACCTATGCTAGCGTAGTGTTTGCCCATTCGCCCTCCATTGCTCGACTTCAGGTCATTCAAAATCGTTTTCTTCGTCGTGCCACTGGTGCTCCCTACTTTGTCCGAAATTACAACTTGCATAAGGACCTTCAAATTCCGACCATCAGGAAATTTATTAAGGATTCCTCAACAAAATATTTCGACAAAAGTTCGGAGCATCTTAATCCGCTTATATCCTCATCATGTGATTATACAGTTAGGGTGGACGCTCCAAAGGGCTGGAGACGTCCCAAAAACATACTTACAGACCCAGATGACAGACTCACTGCTAGGTTGGCGACAGCGCCGTTAAACATCAGATCTCCCCACTCCCAAGTCCGAGTAGCGGCATCATCATCTCTATTAGAGGAGGCTACCCGGCGCAGACGCCGTAGCCTCCAAACTTACAATCGATTTAGACATGTGCCAGGGCGCTTCACGCCACCCCCCACCCACCGCGACGTCCTAAGCTGAGGACACTTCAGGAGGCAAGCCTCCTGAAGTGACCTCATCTTAGTCGCTTTATAACGGGAGAAGGCGCCTTACGACGCCTTCCCCAAACGTTAGGCAAAGTTGCAGAGGTCGCAGGACCGCAACAAATAGGTATCCCTTAGAAAAAAAAAAAAAAAAAAAAAAAAATTAAATACTTAAATAAATAATTATATTTATTCCTATATACCTATATTCCTTAACTTTGGGGTTTCTAGTTCCTTACTTTAAATATGCAGTTAGATTTTAAACTAGTCTGGCCGGACACCAGACACAAAGGACCACTAAAAACGGCGCAATTCCGACCGACGTATTCGAACCTCAAAACTGATTAACCGTTCATTTTATGGGAACCAAAAGGTGATAAATCATACATTTTCGGCCACCACTGCCCTGTGTCCGGCGTTTGAACTATAAAACCCGTTGGCTCTAGGGTTCCGTACATCCTTGCTTTAATCCCGTAACATGGTCCCGTACAAAGGGCAAACTGTTCGCTCATTCAAGACGTACAAGTATAATAGTGGATGCTAGTTTAAGAATGATAAATTGCCAAAACGCAGTCGGCATGTCCATTCCCACAGATATTAAATGCGCGAACAAAAGCGGGTTCCCTAAGACTGTGGGGTCTGGTCGGTGGACCCATGCTGGGACTGCTGGGGCATTGAGGACGCGGACGAGTATCCCTTTCTTATTCCGCGATTAGTGACCGACACCGGTACCGGTATTTGCAAAAAATCTATTCGGAAACGTTATAGAGCCGATTAGTTTTGAGCGCGGTATTGTGATGGCTATTATGTATGGTAATTTTAAATATTTTTGAGCAATCAAAACCTAAAATTTTATGTAATAGCTAGTCTTTTTCAGGTTGGAAAATAAGTATTAGGTAGTATTATAGTGTATTTGAATTTCAGGAAATTGGAATTGTTTTTTTGTATTTTTCGAAGAAATCTACTCTCTCCCGACAATACAGAATAGGCCACCCTCCAGTGTCTAATGTCTGTACTCACTGGCACTGCATGAAAATCCTAAATTGGGGCTTTTGCCGGGAAATGAGAAAAGTTTCCATCGATTAGAACAGACTCCTTTGAAGACTATATAATGCTTGTTTGGTTTCGCCTCTTTTCATCTTGGAGTGTGCACTAAATTCATATTTTTTGAGGATTATGAATGTATTGGAACTTTTGATGTCAATATTAATAAATATAGGTGAGTATAAAGGTAATAACTGTGTAATCCTTTCTTAAGGGCATGATTTGATTTCGATTGCAAAATAAAAAGCATAAAGTAGTATCAATTCCGAATCCGTTGTAAGTACCTATTCAAATTTATTTGTTTTTCTTGATGAAATTTATCACAGTTTTATAATTTGTCATTAGACCACACGCGCAGACAATCCTTATCAAATGAAATGGTCAAATTATATTGTGAATAAATTATACCTACTTGATTTGGAACTTTCATTGACCTCAAAAATATGCCAATTATGTGTAACCTCCATAGGTTACTGACCACAGCGCCAAGAGTTTTTCATATATTAAAAAAAAGTAACTATTTATACCATTATAAATAGTTACTTTTTTTTAATATATGAAAAACTCTTGGCGCTGTGGTCAGTAACTGTGACTGTTGTGCCGAGGGTTGCGGGTTCTTTCACCGGTCGGGGCAAGATATTTGTAAAAGGAATGTTCGAATGGACTTGAGTTTGTCTAGGTATAATCCTGTGTACCCCATCTATAGCTACTTATGAAGTTGTGCACGAAACCTTTTTGGGATTTGCAACCATTCTCTACACCTAAGTCACATTTCTGTCTAGGCACCGATGGATAGTTTACACATAATATATATTATTTTCTACCGACTCGATTATGTATCAACGTACATTAATCTTGTACATCTATTAATCTATAATAGCATTTACACGACTTTTATTTATAGATCCTCTCGCTTCCAATGTATGCTACATAACTGAGCAACGAGCGACAATAATTTATCAATATGTATATTGTTTTACTTCTTCTTGGAATTTAATGTAGTAGGTGAGCTGTTAATATACTTAATTACAACTTTATAACTTAATGGTACAAGTAATCTAGGAACAAAGTAGAATAAATAAATCACATACAGGCTAGAGGAAAAACTAACAAAACTACCTACAGCCAAATAGATAGTAGAGAATAGTCTTCTAGATATTTAAGGTGGAAAGTATTTTTATGATTATTATAGTTCTTTTCTTTCAGCGTAATTATGAATAAATGTGTCTGCAAATTAAAAGAAAGTAATTATAATATATTGTTTATAATGTAATGCTGTCCTTGGAACCATCCCAAGCGAGACAACAGCAAAAATTAAATTAATAATTTATAGTAAGTTACATACTACGTTACATACCTACCTTACATACCTTACTTACTTTACATTCGACTTGGTACGACCTACAACTAGTCCCGCTCATCGCTCGTGTTCCTGGCAAGAGCCCAGCGATGGCCTGTCAACGTATTAAATGTGGAGTGTCGTCGTAAAAACAAGCTGAGAAACTGTAATGAGTAATATTTTGTCTCAGTTTTAACAGGTTCTGTAAAACAATAAATACTGCCTTTGGCACTGTGAATATTTTGTTTCATGATATAGGCATTTTACATCTGTGATGATATTGGAGGAGCATTGGACGATTGGATAATTCCTTTGCTATTCATCTGAAAGCATTGAGTATTGAGTAAGTATTACCGAGTCCGCTTTGTCCTATGGCTGAAAGTGAGTCCCGGGTTCTAAACTCGGCCGTTACAACTCGTACTTTACAACAAGCATTAAGTATAAAAAAGAAACCAAAATCCACTATTTAAATAAATGTGAAAACCATGTGGGCCTACGTACAATTTACATACATCAGATAAAAACTCGCAAATGAGACGGCACCCCGGTATTTGATTTCACGCAATCGCTCAAAGTCTGACCGAAAGACAATTTTTAATTTAACAATTTGTCCTTCCTCGCACTACCCTCCACACTCTCACAGTAATTGGGTTATGGTCTGCCGGAGGGAACCCGACCACCTCCGGGAATAACCCTTCCTGGGGGACACTCGGGAAAATTGATTGAGATGGATGTTGTCAGCGGCCTTTCGCGGACAGTTTTTCATCTTTTTACCCCGTCCTACCCTCGCTGTTTGTTTCGGCTTATTGTTTTTTTAATTCACAGTCCGAGGGTGGCTCTAATCAGTCGGCCTCCTTGTTAATTGTTTGTAACTTCTTGAGTGGTTTCTCGATTAGTCTCTCTTGTTGTCGTTTTGTTGAATTGGTTTTTTTATTAACTAATTTTCAACTGGATCAGTTGCCACCCGTCTCCCTGCTGTTGAAAAAGTAAAAGAGATCATAAACTGTCCTTTTACTTTGAAGTTAGACTGTTCCCATAACTGGTTCCCTCCTTCCGTTCCTTATGAATTAAGTTTATATCACTAAATGTAATGGTAATCTATTCTAATATGTATGTAGAAACAAACATGAGTTAACGTTTGGTGCTCGACTCGATCGCACGTGCCATTCTTGACAATTACTACGTTATTTTCCATCTTGAGGTATATTTTTCACTATAAGACCACCCAAAAACTTCAGCCGGATATAAGCGTATCTGGCACGATATTTCAAAACGCCTTGCTGCGCTAACCACGACTCCATGTCGTTTGTGTTATGGCACGATTATAATGTATGTATCAGTATGTATAGTATGTAGCATGTAACACATAGGCCCCAAAATTCATCCGCTATATCATTCAAGTATGTTAAAAACTCCACTTACAAATTTAAACGCGTATAAAAACATGATGTGGTAAGTACAATGTTGTATAATACTTTAATTAGCGCCGTCCATCACAACCCAGCGGGGGCGTCCCATTCTCCATTTGTCAAATTGTCGAGGTGGTCCCACTTTGAGATGGTTTCCTTGTTCAGTGTTTACTATTGATATTGTAAGTGGTCGGGGAGTGATGCTTATCAAATGTGACCGCAAACGTGATTTATCTGTTAGTTGAGTATATAGAGAGAGAGATACATAGTATATATTATAGTATACAGAGATCACTTTTAGTGATAAGATCGCCTTTTGTACCCTAATTAAGTTGTAATTTGTAATTCCTATGATTCTTTGTTGGTGTGCAAATAAAGAGTATTCTATCTATCTATCTATCTACAGCTGGATGCGTTTTGTGAATACTTACGTACATATTGTAGGGTGATTGGGGATATGTACTGTAATATATAATCAATTTGTAGGTATGTATAGCAGATTTGCAAATAATATTGCGACTTAGAAATGTTCGGCCCAAGCTAGTTTTTCCTTAATTTTCATACATTTACTAAATAATATCAACGAACTAACTAAAATGAATGTAAGTTACATAACATTACGTCCGGAAAACAATAAGACTTTCGATCATTCACTCTATAACACAGCTATTGACAAAACTCCAAGCTCTACATCAATTCAAAACGCTGAAAGAATCCAACAAGACGTCCACCACCACACAATACGTTTAAAAGCTCGAAAGCCCGACCGAGTAGTAAAAAGAGCGAAGTCCGCGCCTCAATAGGACTTGATTAGCAATGATTGAACCGCGGAGGCTGCGGGGGTGGAGGGGGAGAGGGGGGGGGGCGTCAAGAAGCAGTGACCCTTCCGACGAATTAATTATTCAAACTATGTCGTCGAATATTTGGGCGAACACGGTGGCTGATGGTGTCGACATTTTTACGACGAAAAATTATGTAGTGTAGAACATAACACTTTGTGACTGAAACTGATAGTAAATTCCAAATTTCTTACAAATTCAAGGGAAGTACAGATGTTTCTGAAAATTTCCAGGGTAGTCTAGCGGTGTGCATAAAATAAAACCGTATTATATCAGATAAAATCGTCCACACCTGGATATATTACCTTCCTCAACCTCATCCACCCACTAAACTCTTTACCTATTTACACCAAAATGGAAAATTACAAAATATGCAGCATTTCTACCAAATCAAACATGAAAGGGGATATTACTAAATTGATTGTATTAAGTAACAATTAAATAAAGAGCAGTTTTAAATAATGTTGATTTGTGAGCAGTCCACTTCGGCCGAGACACTTGTCTCTGGGACAACGAACAAGGATGCTGTAAAATGCTTGTTACGGCTATTGTTTACAAATTCTTTCAGCTTCAGGGATACCGTGCCAAGAATACATAACTTGCTATGGACTGTAAGCCCACCTAATTACTGCCAATGAATGTTATTTTACGGGTCTTTAATTTAAGAAGTGTTCTTCTCTCGTATTCTTCTTCTTAGTCGATGACCAACACGAGAGTTGAACTAATATAGTTCGTCACCGTCGTCGTCAGAGCATTAGGAATCCATTGATAAAGTAGTTGAAGCTAAATATACTTACCTATATTGGTAATATTAAAATTAAATATACCTATATCGAGCATAAAAATAAAATGTATGTACCTACTTAAAAACTGAATTCAAAAGCTCTAAATTGTATATGAATAACCTTAACTTTATATTATGTGCATAGTACATACGAACGAAAACATAGTACCTACATCTAAGAACTTACCTGCATAGAGAAAGAACTACAAAGACTTCATTAGGTACCTTCAGCCCACAAAGGCTGAAAGCTCAAAGACATAGAGGCTAATATTAAAACTCTTCTCCGCTGTAATCCGAACAAAACATAATATCAAAATTTAATATCATCTTAATCTGAATACTCCTTATTAATTCCACCCAAGGAGGGGCCGATTTTCTAAAGGTCTGCTCTGCCAATAGCAACCTTAAACTTTGGGGGGTAAAGCTGAAATAAAAGGCCAAGCTTTTGGGCGAAATGTAAGAAAATCTAAAGATTACAGGTAATACGGAACAAAGGTAAAGAAGGAGAGTGAAATAACAATAAGATGTTGAGATAGAAAATTTAGATTTTGTTGGCTTCATTGCGTGTTGAACCTTCTGGAGTTTTACTTTGCTATTAGGTTTAATAAAATATCTAAAACATCTACGGGAGTCAGAACATAAGTCGAGGCATTTACAACTTTAGTATGAGATGCGGTGCGGTGATTGAATTGACGTAACTAAGTCCTACTCAATGAAAATTCAGTAGAGCATAAGTGAGGCATAAGTAAAGTATACGCTACTCTGTGAAAAAACCTGTAAATAAATAAATAATCAAGGCCGCAGACTCTCCCAGACCCTTTATAAAGCAAAACAAAGGGTTTTTAATTAAAATGTGAAAAACTGTTTCATTCACAGCTAAGCCCGGTGACTCGGGTGATGTATCGCCGCGTGTCGCATTGATGGACTCAGAACAAACATTTAAAACGTATTGGACACTTTTTGTCGGTGGCCGCTCGATTAATGGCAGTGCGACATTGGCGGGGAATTAGCGGTGTGTGTGTGTGTATGTTGTGAATACCAAATTATCCATAATTTAAGTGCTTTATCATTGTCTAAAGATGGTCTAAGAGAAAATTAGAGCACCTGGCAGTTTATAAGGTCATAGAAAATTTGCTGTAGGTACAGGTATAGTACCTACAGCAAATTTTCTATGACCTTATATACGACAGACTATGCATGGTTTTCGACACCGCTAAATATCTACTTCATCTATTTGTATGTAGTCTTTGTAGTTTGACGGCAATAAATTAAAATCTGCTACAATGTGACGTGTCTATTACTTCGTATTAACCTTCTTATTTAGGCTCAACGCAAACTAACCACCGACCACGCAGTCACTAGCGGCCAGCAACCGCGACTTTTCATACATTTTCATGCTGTGAGCATTGTGATTCACTTACCTAAAGAAAAGACAAAACCGCTCAATTCATACAGACCCACTCCACGGTTATGGGTTGATTAGTTGGTTGATAAAAACCCCGGTGGCTGGGGTGGGTTTTCATTAGAGCCCCGACCGCGGCGCGCTAAACACCGCTCTTTGTCTTTCACCACGAGCCTGCGGTTTGCACTTCTGTTGCTGATCATGCATTTGATCTTGTTAACTGGACGTAGTTACGCAGAAAGGACTCAACCCACACAAACCTAGTTCTGAGATATAGACGTTTTAAGTTCTAATCGGTATTCTTCAGCAATGAAAAGCATCTTATATGTGGAAATTATCTTAAATTATGCATATTTATTGTTATTTTACTATTGCAAATCATGGTGTAGCTATAACGAATATTTATTGAGTTATTAATGAAAATATGCACTTGGATCCTTTCTCCTAAATTGCTTTTTCTATGCAAGCAGGGAAATTCAACGTTTCGCAGAAAGGATCCAACCAAATATTTATTTTTATAAAATATTTTTTTAAATAGCAATATGGTTTTTAAAGTAAAATATTTATATTGTAGACACAAGACATTACTTTTTAACACAAAATAAAAATTATATATCAAAAGTAAACCTATTATTAAATAATTTATATTGAAATGTAATCGGAAACAACATTTTACATCTATATAAAAATCTAACCGGAACTGTATTCCCAAGCGCAAAACTCTGGATCAACTTAACCGATTTTGATATTTTTTTTACAAAATAGAAGCCTACCTTTTTCGTGAGTATCTACGACCCGTTTGTATCCCATAATTTTCAGGATAAGGCATTTTGACGGAAAGCAAACCTCATAGAAAAAAATTGGGCATGAATAAAATTCTAACCGGAAATGTTTCCCCAAGCGCAAAACTCTGGATCAACTTAACCGATTTTGATATTTTTTTTACAAAATAGAAGCCTACTTTTTTAGTGAGTATCTACGACCAATTTGTATCCCATAATTTTCAGGATAAGGCATTTTGACGGAAAGCAAACCTCATAGAAAAAAGTTGGGAATGAATAAAATTCTAACCGGAAATGTGTTCCTAAGAGCAATACTCTGGATCAACCTAACCGATTTTGATATATTTTTTTACGAAATAGAAGCCCACTTTTTTAGTAAGTGTCCCATCCCATATTATCCCATAATTTTCAGGATAAAGCAATATGAACATAAGCAAACCTCAAAGGATAAAGTTGGACATAAATAAAATTCTCTTTTACTCTAACTTCACTTCATCATCCTCGGTATATTGCAACTATCCTCCTTTTTATGCCTCCGTAGGATATCCGTCGTTCCCTGTGCTTACCATACGATCGCTGAAAAGTGGGATTTCAGCGATCGTATGGTCCGTATCACTTCGACTTTACTTTGCGGTTGGATATTAAAATTTATGTCAAGATGCAGAATAATTATAAATCTCATAATCATTAACCATTATCACGACCCGTCACATCTCCACTGCCGGGGCATGGGTCTCCTTTCAATGAAGGAAGGGGTTAGGCCTAGTCCACTACTCTGTCCCAGTGTGGGTTAGTGGACCCCAACACAAGCAAGCTTGTGCTGACAGAGTTGTCGGGTAATTGGGCAACCCGACTCTCAGATGTTTTCAAGCCGCCCGAAGGTCTCTGAGTAGGCTTAACGACTGCTATCGATTTTATTATAATCATAATGATTACGTTTATGCTTCTTGACATACATCAAGATCTGGATATACAAGATGCTCCTGGTTTATTGAATCTGCATCCAACTCCTCAGATGCAGACTGGTTTAGATCTTTAAAAACTTCGGCAATGTGGTCATACCATCTTACAAGTCGGTCTTCCATAGTAACAAGGAGATATATCCTGGGGTTTGTTGCAAAGTTTATTTGATTCTTTCTATAGATCCTTCATGGCAGCCGCTGTTTGTTTTCTCCAAGATATAGAATCAGACTAACAGCGTTGGTCCTTTTTTAAATTACGTTTGATATTTTGTTCACAAAGAAAATACTCGTACGCAACTCGTGCTTCTTTAGAATGGTAGTCTAGTTCGATGTTAAGTCTTCCTTGGAGAGTTGATCATATGCCATGTTCCTTTAGACATCCATTCTTTCTTTAACTGTTCCTTGTGTCTTATTATTTCTTCGCAACTTTTTTAAAACATGTCTTTAATGCCAGTGCAGTTATCTTTGATTGAGGTGCGTCTCCCACACTTAGTAGGTTGATGGTATTTGTTGTGGATCTGGATACTAAGTTATCTTCTGACTTCTGGGTCCTGCAGCTTATTTACAGTGACATCTTTGGCAGATCTTGTGGCCTGCTTCTGAGCTCCCGCTATCGTCAAGCAGATTTTTCCAACCACTAAGTGGTGATCACTCTTGACTTTAGCAACCCTTCTTAAGTATTTCTAACATCTAGAAGTGAATGTCTTCATTTTCGAATAATCAAAATGTGGTCGATTTGGTTCCCGGTCCGACAGTCGTGTGAGAACCAAGTCACCTTGTGACATTCCTTTGGAGTTACCACCACCGAAAATTAGTCATTAACAATCCTTAGGCATCGTCGCTCGCTTATCAAATCGGGCGTAACTTGTATGAATCTGATAGATGTTTGAGAGTCGAGCGACGCTGCTTATGGATTGTTAATTGCTAATGTGACTTGCCCACACTAACATACGGTGCCGATACATGGACGATGACCAACGAAACTGTGCACCAAATCAGAGTTCCACAAAGAGCTATAGAGCGAGCCATGTTAAGTATTTCGCTTAGACGTATTCCCAACGTGGTGATCCGTCAAAAGAGGAAAGTGTTCAACGTCGGTATGCGGGTCGCCGAACTGAAATGGGAGTGGCAGGACACTTGGCTCGTGGGGGGACGGAAGGTGGAAAAATGCGGTGACAGAATAGTGGCCAAGAGACGGAACAAAAACAGTTTGAATCCTTTCTGCCAAATAAAATTTGAACTGTTTTATTAAAAACTTATATTTTATGAAACAACTCAGACAGTTTAAGTCCTTTCTGCTAAATACAAATTGACTTCTTTCAATCAATAAGTATTTCGCTAAAACGACTCAAGACGGTTTGAGTCCTTTCTGCTAAATACAAATTGTCTTTTTTCAATGAATAAGTATTCCTCTAAAACGACTCAGACGGGTTGAGTCCTTTCTGCTAAATACAAATTGTCTTTTTTTAATGAATACGTATTTCTCTAAAACGACTCAGAGCGCTTGAGTCTTTTATGAAAAACTAAATTTTTCATGGTTTCATAGGAAATGCGTTTCTGTAAAAGGACTCAAACAGTTTGAGTCCTTTATGTGAAACTAAAAAATGTGTGTTTCATACAATGTGGGTTGGTCCCCCACATCAAAAAAGTATGTTGTAGTTGGTTTTTTACTGTGTTTGTTTTCTTGACAGGTAGACCCTACATTAAATAACATGTTCTAGTATATAACTCAATTTTGACAAAGTTGTGGATTGAGGCCTTTCTGCGTAACTACGTCCAACTAATGGGGGGAGATAGGGAGTTGGGTTATGGATGGTAGGGTAGGTATATTATGTGTGTTTGTGGCGTTGTGGATCGGTTTGAATCTGGATTATAGTTAGTGGAGTTTGGTTGGTGTAGTTGGGTTTTTACTTGCCGTAAAGCTTCTTAGTATTTGAGCGATTTTATTCATATATGGGCCATTATTTTATTTTAGGTACAATTATCGGTCCCCTACAAAGAAACATGTTTTAAAAATTAAATAATGAAATTCAGGAATATAGCTACCGCCTGTAGCAATTAAATAAAACACCGGTCACAGAAAATATAATGAATTTATGTAAAATACTTTATTTATTTACAAATTACGGTAACTCTGTTGTTGTTTTTGGTAACGCAATTGTTTTTCATACAAAAATTGTCTGTCCCTCGGAGCGAGTCATATGAAACAAGCACAACGTGTGTAAAAAATTATAATGGAAACAATTTTTTTGAATATTATAACGAATATGTCATTATTTAAACTTTACTTCACGGTAATAATCATGATTTTATATGAACATATTATGGGACAATTAATATTCCTGGCTGAGTCCCCAAGCCTAAGCAAAAATACACCTACACCAGGTTACCCTAGGAAATTCAATCATAAATAAACTTTTTTTCACTTTCTTACACCTAAGATCATTTGAATGGCTGTGTATTTGTATCGGAGTGCAAGAAGGAGAGCGGGACGGATAAAATGACCAATTCTTTCGGATGAGAGTCCTGGAGAGAAGCGCGTGTATTTATTGTGACGCCACTGAGTTACCGGCGACATACGGTGAGTTTTATACATATTTATTATTTTATTTCATGCAATATATGTAATAATTAGTAACAATTATGAGGGCATTTTGATATCCCATGTATGTGTATTCATTTAAGTACTAACTTCAAAAAGGTTATTGTTTTACAACTGCGTTACCGCTACACTTCGTTACTTTTTCAGTAACGCAGTTGTAACTATAGTAACTCAGGGGTTTTTCTTATAGTTTTCAGGTATCTGTTACTCAATTTATGGTACAAATATAACATTTGAGCATATTATATTGTTACAGTATAACATTTCAGACTCAATGGCGTAAACAGCGGCTGAAAAACAACGGCTTTATAGGCAAAAAAAAATAGAAATTTTTCTTAGTATTAAGTTGTTATATTTTCAGCGATTTTAATGTTTGTTATTAATCAAAGAGTTCTGTAAATTTTAGTTTGATAGTTTTTTTCACATTATGATTAGTTTTAATTGAAGAAAGTATAAAGATTGTGATTGAGATACCACTGTGTTACCAATTAACCACAGCGTTATCTATTTGTCCCTCGTTTCCTGAGAGTATTCACAAACATTTTAGCTACTTTTTATTAGAAAGAATGTTAAACTAAATATAATAATTATAATTCACCTTATTTAGAGCTATTTCTAAAACTTTGAGCAAAAAATTATGATTATTTTTTCCTTTTTTCGAAAAGTATTGCATTAAAACTTATTGATTGGTAACGCAGTGGGAAACTTTATTATAGAATGAATAACAAAACTGAGAATATTTCGTAATTTAAACTGTTAGATTAATGTTTTTTATCTTACTTTTTATCTGGTATATGTTTACGAACCAAAATATATGTTCCTAACAATAAAACATAATTTTGTATGAAAGTAACGCAGTAGTATTTTTTTCTCATCATTCCTCGATTAAACGTCAATAACTTTAAGAAATGGCAAGAAAACATCGCTGCAAATGTATTTAATGAATAATATAAATGTTAATTAACATAAATAAATATTGAAAGGTTAATTAATAATAAGTTTATTTTTGAAAAAAATATCTGTAAAAGTATGCCCAATTGTACCCAAAATAAAATAATGGCCCATATCCTATCAGTTCTCTATAAAAACACAAGCTGTTGTTTATAATCAATGCTTGATGCCTGATGCAGTGGTTTTACACTCATGTGATAAAGCTTTTTGTACACAATTTTATATTTTTAGGTATAATACCTTATTATGTAGAAATAAATACTTAATAATATATCTAAAACATATCTACCTAAACAAAATTTCGAAAATATTTAAAAACCTAAATGCGATGTCAGCAATGCGACTACGCTACATCAGAAAATAAAGTTTTCCCTGCGATTAGGTGCAAGTTCAAAGGAGAGTTTTGTCATTGTGCGGCCCCATACACCGCGAGTCAATGCGCACAGAGAACGGGGGGAAATGAGAAAATATTGAGCGTTTTTGTCGTAGGTACTTTGAGGGGTCGATTGGGTTTTGTATGCTAACACTGCGAGCTAACTTATGAAGGAAGTAAGTATGAGTATGTGAAATTAAGCCTCAACTTTTGACTGAAGTATTTGCGATTAAAAACCTTTGTTCATAATAATTTTTCAGCGTTATACATATAAAGTTGTAAGTAAGTACATAACAGTCATGGGAAAATTCAACACTACATAAAAATACTATTATCCGCCTTATATCTAGTAGAAAGCAACCAGCAAATTTTGCATATACTTAACCTAAAACCAACCATTCATGCGAAACGTTTGCTCCTAGCGCTTGGTCTCTCTGATACTGATACGATCACTGAAAGTGCTGTCAGATGTGCACTAAACTGGCTATTTCGAGTCACATTGTGGGAGAGAGGTCCACTTCAGACGCTGGCCTACCACCAATTCTCGACCAGAAATTAAATATGATACAACACATAAGTACGAGCTTTTCGCTGTACATAAATGTATGAATTGGAAAATGGAATTATATACCTACCACTGGCTTGATATTGCCATCTCTTGGAATAATCTTTGTTGGGGCAAAATCGATGGGTTATGTTTGTTCGTAAAGACGAATTAGGTCCCTAGACAGAGCCGGATATCGGAGCCTTGGGCGGCCAGGTATATAAAGGGGCGGCAAATATAGTAACCGAAACATGTTATATAATAAATCATATAATACTAATAAAAATAATACTAAACTTGAGTCTAAAGTTACTATTACTATTCAGTGGATGATTACGGGCTGATTTAATTCGTCCTGGAACGTTTCTTTCCACCACTCACATTGAGAGCTAGGGCGGCCTAGAGTGGCCAAGTCTGAGTCCGCCACTGTCCCGGTGCGACAACAATGTGACGGGACGACAATGCGGTACGTCGCCGGCACTCCATGCGCCCGCGCACGCTGCTACAATGGCGGCCGAGCTGCAGATGCACGGTGTACGGGGAACGGTGTTGATACTTTATTTTTGGTTTAGTACTTCAAAGTGGTAAAAGTTTAAGGTAGTGTTTGTGTAGGTATTTTGAAAATATTGACATACGTAGTGTAATAATTATCCTGAAGGAGAACAGCTACCGTAGCACCATCGACACATTAGGAGCTAACAATTTACTTAATCGGCGTTAATTGCTAGTCCGGTGGTCTTAACCCCACAGTTAGCTGTAACACGCAACTTTCAACCTAAACGGTGCCTACTTTTTTAAAGATCCTACATTTTCATTCATGCAATAGGTTGCAAGCTATAATTATCGCTATATATTTTCGTGAAAGTATGTATTTTATAATGAGTATAATATATAGGTAGGTACATTACATTTAGTACCTACTCTCCTTAATCTAGGTAGGATGAATAACACATACTATTCTCATACCTGGACAATGTGCAGTACTATGTGTAAGCTAACAAATCGAGTAAGTTTCTAAACCATCAAATTTAATATATTATTATGATTATTTTCGAAACGATCAAAACCACACCCTCGCACTACAAATCAGTAGTGATCTACTAAATACTATGTTATAGACTGACCTCACAATGGATTGCGGTCAATACAAACTTGTACAAAAACTTACTAAACAGATCTTTCAAAAATTCCGATTCCCACGTCCCGCTCTTGTCCACTAAACAAAAGGGATAGATCTTAGATATCTCATAAATATAATGTTGAATAACCTTTTGGGAGATAAACATGAGTAAATGTATTATTTCTGCAAGTTCGGGTCAAAACGTCTTTTGTGTAAGATTTATTAGGGCGCCCACAGTAGCGGGTGTTTCGGGATTATTTTGATAGATCTGCCGATCGACCACAAACATGGTCTATGCTACAGTTGAAGTCCACAGTGGGAACGTGCGGCAATGCTACTGAAATAGACGGTTGATAACTTATGCTAGTCCTTACCTTATTAAATGATATGAATGGATATATAGATAGGGTACATCTGTATCTTAAGGTTTGTCCAAACTTGTAAGCTGTAATATAGTAGAGACTAACTACTTTTGAGAGACCCTCAGGCATGATGAGCGTATGTTTTGTAGCTAGAGAAAAGTCTAAATCTTTTAGGTTGATTACCGAATGGTGCAGAGTCTGCAGTGGTTAGTGACCCTGCTGTGCCAAGGGTCCGGGTTCGATCCGCGGCCTGGGCAGATATTGCTCTCCATATCCAAAATATCCATATACAAAATTGCGTGATTTTTCAGTACAAAATGTTACAGCTATACCTATGATACCTATTGGAAACGATAGTAAGTACCTATTTAATACAGTAGCACTGGCCACGCCATGACCCCCGATATGTAAATGACGCATCGCCGCGTGGCTCACGAGGATATTTTAATACGAACTAGATGGAGTGTCGGTGCAAAAGAAAAGTTTCGGCAAATTACACCCCATTTATACCACTCAGCTTTTATTTTGAATAAGTCGTATCAAAAGATTTGTGACTATATTTATTGGTGCAATGGTAGTCACTATAGAGCGTCCACGTTATTTTACATATTTTAGACGTTTCCTTATGTCTGTTATGTTAAGTAAAGTTGGTTTTCTTTTGCACTCGTCAAATATGTACCTATGGGATTTCGAATGTCAAAAAACCAATAATATAATATAATGAATTCAAATCAGTTTGACTGTAAACAAAATGTCAACAGTTTTTGGCTTTGTTTTTGTATGTGATACAAAGGTGATACACCATCTCGTTCGTAAATTGTTAATCTAAGGTGGCCCGCGTGGCTCGCGTGGTGAGCTAATTGATTTCTATTTGTCCCTCTTTAATTGTAGCGTGTGATTGCGAGACCACTCGACTGTCTCAGCTGTTTGAATTATTCATTTTGCGCGCCGTTTCTGATTATGTAGAGTTGTAGGTGGCTTTTTACAGACTTATGTTGTTACAATATGTTTGTTGACTTCAGAAAAAAATATGTTATTTTAACTGATTCGGGTGATGTTTTTCCACATATTATTCTATGTAAATTATGTATTAAAGTCTTATACTTGACAATGTTTCAGTGACAAAAACTAGAGCGAATTTAAAGTACCTAGTTTTTCTCACTATGATGAAATGATTTGCCAGTCAGCTTAGCGCTATAAGGGATAGGTTGATAGAAGGATCATTGCATGCACCTCTTTTACATTCAATTAACAATAATATTAGTAATTTTAACTTTAAGTATAGATTTCCCTTGTAAGGAAGCCAGGATAAACGTAAACACAAACAGTACTTACTAATCATGGCACAAAGTCCATAAAGGATGCATTTCACCGATATTCCCCCCGCCTATTGAATGGCGCCGCTCAGCGGGACATACAAATAAACCATCGCAATATTCAATACTCCCTCGGATGTTTTACTACGTACTTTAAACCCATATTAGGTTAATTTATGTACACGGATCTCTTATTTTTGCTAACTCTATGGGGCAGTAAAGTCCCGTGATGTTTAAATATTTTAAACACTGCAGCTGCAACTGGACTAGGGTATGTCCATATAGTGAAAGTAAACTACCTACTGTGCTACCACAAAAAACGTTAAATAATGTTTAACTAGTGTTTAAAACGAAATTTGATAGATTTTGTAGGCGTTTCACAGCTTGTCTAAAACATAATTACAGAGGGTGACAGCATGTCTTTTATCCTACAGGTAGTCTATCCGTGGTTTAGTTATTATCAGACATCTTCATCTTCGGCTGCATCCTTTGGTGAAAACTTACTATCGCCAATGTGTTTTTAAACAAGGTGTTTCAGATTTTAGTTATAAATGAGTTATCCAAGCGGCAACGTATTCGACAAATTCGATAAACACTAGGCGATCATGATCACTTACAAAACACATGGTAGATTGTACGTTATAAGGCAGAATATAACTATAGCATATGGTAACCAAAGTTTTTTTTAATATCTGCGTAAGTAACTATATAGGTAGTAAGGTACGTCGCATCTACATAATAATAATATAGCCATAGTTGTCTACATTATAAAAATGCAATGCTGGTTAACTAAATGCTGAAACTTAGGATGCATTACATTGCTTAAACATTCCATGACAATACGATGGAAGTCAGACAAGAATAGTTCTTTATTTGTTTCAAAATCAGAAGCGAGGTTCCCGCGAGGGTGCACAATATGACAAATTGATTTTTTATACCATCCGGAAGGTCAACCATTCGCTCGTGTTTTAGTCTGTTTTTAACGAAAAACAGGGGCTTCATAAATTTAGCGTCTGTATGTGTAGATACGATTGCCCCTGTGCCTATGAAGTTCCAAAATGTTTAGAGTTTTCACAAAATTCTTATCTATGATATTGTTTTGTGAACACTTAAGAGGCTCTATAAGAAGCATTCACAAATGATAGCATGTAGGTAGGTAGGTACTTACCAATAAAAAAAATATGGAGGGCTTATTATAAAACGGAACACCCGTGGCCGTAACACAGATAGGTAGGTACATAGTACTAATCCAGTTATAAAGTAATAGTTTTAAAAAAACGGAACCCACAGCCGCTTCGTAAAATCGCACTTTGTCACTTTTTTCTCTTAACGTGTTGTGGTGACGCGCACGGCCGCCCACTACATCATATCCGGGACATTCGGGTACAAATGGAGACGAAGATCTGTTGCAGCGGCGTAATCTAGTAAGAAAATTTACTATTCGAGGGCGGATCGGAACTGGCACGGAATGATAATGATGAGTGTGCTGGTTAGGGGTGCGGCGTTCTCTTTGAGGTTTTCAGTTTCGTACGCAACTATTGCGTGGCTTATTCGTGTCTGGCTTTTGTTAGCAGTGTGATGTTGTCCTAGGACAGTACCTGCCTTGGTAGCTCTTGTAAAAATCATTTTATTTTTATTTTGATACAGTTCTTACCTGGCTGCTCTTGTCTTATCCTTATTTTAGTTGAGAGTTTGTAGATAAGCATTTTTAGCGTTCTTATATTTTTCTGTTCTGTTTCTTCTTTTCAGATTAAACCTTCTTAATTTTCATCGCAACAAAAACGCGATTGTAAATCAAAATGGCGAGAAAGTCATAAATCATGATAAAATGGCCGCTAACACGATGTAGGGACACGGCATTTCACGCATCGTCGCCGAACGCAATCTCGCCCGAATTAATGTTTTGTTCGCTCGAAACACGAATTCCGATTGGAGGTTTCCAATAACGTATTGGAATAGTTACTATAAATATAAAGTTTGTTTAAAATATACCAACCGACGGACCGGACGAGCGGTGGTAGCTCAGTCGGGTAAGCACCCGCTTCTCACGCCAGAGATGCGGGTTCGAATGGCGCAGACATGTACCAATGAGTTCTTTGAATTTAAGTACAATGTATACCATCGCTCTTACGGAGAAGGAAAACATCGTGAGGAAACCTGTATATCACATTTGGCACATCTAGATATGTGAACCCACCAACCCGCAGTGGACCAGCGTGGTGGGAAATGGTCCAAGCTTAGGAAGGCAGTTTAGACCTTGGAAATATGCACAAAGGTTCCACTCGAGAGAGCCAGGTGCAGGTACTTACACCCCAACAGAGAATAGAATAGAATATACCAACTGATGGAGCAGTTAAACAAAAAAGTAGGTACGTGGGTTTACGATTTTCAGTTTATTTCCTCTACAAACCTAACCTGGCTTTCTTCATACTGTCCTCATTGATTTCAACTCTGGGACCCTTTTAACTACAACTGCTCCTAATACCTAAGTCATCATCTCATCATCATCACCATCATCATCATCAGCCTATAGCAGTCCACTGCCTCTCCGAAAGCACGCCACTGGATGCGATCTTTAGCTTTCCGCATCCAATCATCAATCATGGTCATCTCATCATCATCACCGAAATTACGCTCTGTATCAATACGTTCGGAGTATGGTTTACTCTACAACTGAAGGGAGCCGGGAAAAACCCTCTTCGAGTGACGTATCAATATTTATACGTCTGACGCTTCTCGTTAGAGAAGTACTTAAATGTTCCTTGGTCTGACGTACCCTGGGCAGACAGCGATTGACTCCAATCTGACTGTCGGCCCTAACGCCATGGAGACAAAATACAGCTCTAATCTACCTATTATTACAAGGATGCACATAGACACATCAGTGCAACTTTCATAGTGAATCATCCGTAACTACAATGTTATACCTTCATCAAAAAACTTCTCTTATATTAATTTAGTTTTAATATTACAAAGATAAATATTTTTAATATTTACGACAGGTCCTGAAGATCTTGTTACTCTTGTTAGCACAATGTTTTGGTAGTTTTGTACACAATAATGCCTCCATCACTGGTCTAGAGATCCATATGCAACAAAACAGGAATTTCACAATAAAAACGTGAGTATCTTTAACTCTATAGCTCTGGGCAAAGTCGCTCGGTACTCGTTGTATCGTACTCACTGTATTTTGGTTCTAAACCAGTATGTGCTGGAGTTGTACCGACTGGACTGTGGGGTTTAACCCTGCCCGGTGACCTTTGAAGAGTTGGAGATATCTTATTGGAGTAATAATGGCGGTTTGTAACATTTTATATCTATTGAGTGTTCTGGGGTTACCTTATTGTTTCTGATCCTTTAAAACAACACACATGTCAAAAAATGATACTTATATAAATATGGGTTTACTGACAAGTAGTTAAAATTAATATTGAAATATAAATAATTAGCATTTCATTAGCATTTTTTATTTTTCTCATAATAAGTGGGCTATACAAAAAGTTATTTAAGTGTTTATTTATTATCTTCATCACTTCATCATGATTTTCATCTTTGTTAGTATTGCAAGATTCCTTACATTGTCAGCATGTGAACTTTACATAAACAACATAAACCTAATTCCAATAAGATAAGCTCCAAAACGACGTAAAAATGCACATTAATACTCCATCATGAAGAAAATTCATCATCAATAAAAAAAATTGAAGATATTTTCTAGACCTCAATAAGTCCCTTAAACCCAAGGTCCACCTCCTCAGCCCAAATCGGTCTCGAGCTCGAGCCCCGAGCGTTCACCCCTGACCTCTAACTCCCGTTGGTCATCTCGAAGCAGGTCCTCTCCCTCCCACACACCGGCCAGGGTATGATGCTGTCCCTCTCTCCTTACGGTGCACGATTCGATCGCGGCCGTAGGATCAGCCTGTGTAGAATGGCAATATGGAATGGCACAAAAATCGGGGTCACCCTAGTTGTAATTATTTTCTAGTTGGCTTCTGATTGCGCTAATCTGCGCTGGAGTGTCTTTGGATTTATTTGATATCTCCATTGTTTTCTTATTGTATTCTAATTGGTTTCACATAGGAATATATCGAATAAGTGGATTGGTGGATGAAAATACTTAAGTATATTCCTTTTGTCATGAAGTCATGATCATCATCATCATCATCGGCCAATAATCATCCACTGCTGGACATAGGCCTCTCCCAAGGAGCGCCACAACACTCGGTCCTCGGCCTTCCTCATCCAACCACTATCCGCCACCCGCCTAAGGTCGTCAGTCCAGCGGGCAGGAGGGCGTCCCACGCTGCGTTTGCCTCTTCGTGGTCTCCACTCGAGAACTCGTCTACCCCAACGGTTATCGGTTCTTCGGCAGATATGACCAGCCCACTGCCACTTCAGCTTGCATATTTTGACAGCTATGTCGGTAACCTTAGTTCTCTGACGGATAACCTCATTTCTGATACGATCCATCAGAGAAACCCCAAGCATAGCTCTCTCCATAGCACGCTGAGCGACTTTAAATCGGTGATGAAGTCATGATATGTTATTAATTATTATAGCATGGCTGCACTAAGACGTGTAAAATATGCACAGAAGTTCCAACGTTTACTTAAGTATCTATGGAAATACTCATTGATTAGACAGAATTATGATTGCGGTAGGTTATATCGGTTTCGTAAGTATAAGGCCACTTTATAGTATTAAGTTCACAAAGGGTACTAAGTTAGCATCTTATTCCACTGAACCTACAGGGTGTACAGGTTACCAGTCTAAGTTCTACCTGCTTTTATGCGCAGGCGCAACACTCACCTGTCACACAGCTCGCGCCATAGACACTATAGATTCAGATAAGCCCGGATACCCAGTTACTTATAGCCCTACACTAACTTTGTAAACCGTTGACCGGGAGTCTAGTCGGGCAGAGCGGCGTTGACTGTAGTGCCGAGGACTCCAGATTCAAATCCCGGCCGGGGCAGATATTTGTTTACACGCAGATATTTTTTCTCTAGATGTTCATGTTTGTGTCGTGTCAGTCGTGTGAATGTAAAAGAGTTCTTCATGTTCCACATTTTGCGAATGTTAATTTATTTATAAGCGAAGATTTGAGGCATGGCTTTTTCCAGTAAACTCAGCCGTCTGAAGGAACAATGTATACTTAGATAAATTGTTTCGCCTCAGAAACTGTTATCTTGCATTACCAGTTAGTTTAGATGTAAACCTAATCTCAAGAAATATATTCCTATAATTTAATGTAACCGCTAATTGGGTTTTAGATTTAAAAGTGCGTTTGAATACTAATAAACTACATAACATAACCATATAAATTATAACTTTGGTGTATTCCGAACGCATGAAAATAATAAGTTCCTTTTTAAATAAGGGTTGTGAAACAAGAGGGTGCCTACAAAAGGGTTTTATTATGATTTTTATGTGATTTTTCACGCACCAACGCTTTAGGACAACGGCAGATTATTATGTGATACTGTTTTAGACCATTTTAATGGACTTAGGCCTGTTTATTTAGTGGTAAACTTGGCGTTTTTTAATGTCCAACCGTAAACGTTATGAAAGCTTATAAAAAGAGGAATAAATAATATGAAAACTCATCCTTTCCCTAAGTAGATCTAAAAATATGGTAAGTACCTATTTGTACCAATAATGTTAGCTTTCGTATGGATTAACAGCTGTGATATAAAGTATAAGTACAGAGTTTTGAAAATTGTGTAGGTTAGATAGATCGAAAGGAGCTGACTCAGGAGGTCATACTGGAGAACTTTTGTTCCACCACTTTACAAAAATCACGAAAATAAATTATAAGTAATTACTTTCTTGCTATGGAGAGCCGAGTTTAATTTTCATGGCATGACGGAGAGTACCTACGTAATACAAGTATGTAAGTACATAGGAAAAATTCTATGGTAAAATTACCTACTTAGTACTTAAGTACATAAAAAATACTAATTGAAATTCCGGCATTGAACCTCAACTATTTTTTAAGCCGAATGTATTTGTATAGACGTCACTAAAGAGACTGTCGACAAGATTCCATCGAATGATCAAACCGACTGACCCCGCCCACTCCCACTCGCCTAGCCGCTGACGTCACGATAGCGACGACCAAACGTAAATTTCGCTGTCTCGTTCAACCGGGGATGTAACTCAGTGGTAGAGTGTCTGCTTCGCATGCTGAAAGTCCTGGGTTCAAATCCCAGCATCTCCAAATGGTATTTTTTTTACTTTTTGTTTTTTAATTCTGATAATAATTTAGTGAGTAGGTAATGTCAAAATATATTTATTTCATCTTATCTGAGTGGTTCGTATCGTAGTGATAGCTACATTTTAGTTCTATCCGAGTAGTGGTGTAGGTAGGCAAGGTAGTCAAGGTACTGTGAGTTGAATTATTATTATTAGGGCGGTATCAGATTTTTGTAAGTAGATTGATAATGATTACTTAAAGGTTCCTAATTATCAATAAGTACTTTATTATATCATTCACACCGTAATTTTCCACTTAAATCTATTCCCCCTCAGCAATAATATTTCAAGCAAACATCTTAATTAATTAAGGCTGGCCGCACACTGGCGCACTTGAGCGCCTGATGTCCGTGAGTTATGGCGCCTGTCACGCGATTTATAGTCGCCGGTGTGTTGCTGCCCTTACGATTAGCCGTATTAAGATAACGTTAATGCATTATGAATTATGAGTGGTTTGGCAAATTAGGATGCACTTACACTTAGAAAATTATCGCCGTGAAAGAGGCTACTTTCTCAAATAGAAAAGAAGACCTAAGTCACACACAATACAAGTTAAGAACGCTTCTTCTTAGCTTGACCGAACTTGTTACCTTTTCGAAATTAAGTCCCTGTACTTATTTAAACTTACACAGTTTCTAAAAGGAATATATATATATAGGTTAGTACTTAAGTAGGTAAGTACCTAGGCTACCTAAATAACTAGATACTTTCCTTTCATATGAAATCCAGAGTGATGATAATTCCATAAATATCACACAACAATCAAATCAGTCATGAAGTCATGGCGAGTCTTACAACATCCTAACACGAATTAGCCGAACTAGGACCAAAGAGCAAGCGACTGCGTCAAATAGTCTTAAATGAACCGAGCGTGCGCCCTTAATTGTTGCCCCAAATGTGCCCTGCACCTGCTCGCAGCACGATAGTACTTCGCCTTAACTAGCTCACTCTGTTGGTAATAGGTGTAATGGAGTAATGAGATGTTTCTATGAAGTGGCTTGATGATTGCACCCAGGAAATTATAAATTATCCTGTGGGTCATTTTAAATTATCATTGCGTTTAGGTAATTAAGTACTTATAAGTATTTGTAATCCGATAAAATTTCTTATTTTTTACATGACCGATAGTGAAAATAAGAAGTTCTAAGTACCTAACAAGAGTACCCATTTGATTACAAATGTTATGTCCTCTCTAGGCACTTTAGCTATGTTTTTATATTCAGGCGCTACTAATAATATTTATGTAAAAAAGTTACGCACACATAGATGCACAGATATTTTAAAATTATGTTATAGTTGTGCACTCGAGTGCGCGTTTTTCTATGTATTTAATGTATTAGACTAGCCTGAAATACTAATGGCCAGAAATAAAACACCGTAGGTAATACAATTCAATCTAAACAAGTTGATAATTCTGAAATAAGCTTTTCTGCTTGGTCAAAATAGCCGTCAATCTTTATAAGAATGAGTAGGTGGTTCGATAGTTTTACAAGGTACTTACTAACAAAAGGGTGAATTTCCCGCGGCCAAAATTTGCGTGGCATCAATGAAATCGGTACTAAAAAACAAAGTTCTAATTTTCTAATATTTTTTTCCGGTTATGTGGAATAGTAATCTATATGAAGCACTAAATATTTTATCAATAGGATTAATGGATACTTTACAAAAAAATATTAAACCTCCAAATCTTTCATTGCCGTGTTTGTCCCCAGGTCATCTCGTTTTGTATTATTCTTCATTGATGAAAAAATATTGAGTGTTTAGATTTAAACTTAGTTTCATTTGATACATTAATAGTTAAAGTATTGTTACGAAATACATTTATTCAAATAAATAAAGAATATAACGAACGGTAAGTGAAAATTCATGTGTCCCAGAACTACATTTCATCGCCGTGACCTAAACATGATCAAGGATATTGTTTTATCTATGAACTTGGGTCCCCCCCTCGGTGCGCTAATCGTTTTTTACAATTGTTGCCTAACTACTCGACGTGGAAAGAGGTACACAGGTGTCCACGTTTTCGCGCTATAGTGAAAATTATATTTGTTTTTGGTCACTGGACATTTTTTCTTTCATCGCCGTGGATAGATATAACTTCTATAAAATTAAGTTTGTCTTCTTGAGTAAGCATCCAAAAGAAAGCATTTTGAAAATATTCATCTTATAAAGTGTTTGTTTCTTCGAATAGTAAATACATTTTTTGTTATTTATATTTAATGGCTTGATTTTCATCGCCATGCTTTAATTTCCGTGGTTTCCGTGGCCAAAATTTGCTATGGCAATGAAAAAAAAGTCACGGCAATGAAAAAAATTTCATCGCCATGTCTTGTAAAATAATATGTATTCATTGCCGTGGCCTGGTTATTCATTTCCGTGGCCAGGTTATTCATTTCCGTGGCCAGGTTATTCATTTCCGTGACATATGTTTTTATCGCCATGGTATGTACGATTAGGCAAATAAAAATATATTTACCATCTTTTGTAATACAGTTAATAATATCGATCACTGAAATTACCTACAGGACTTGTCAAATTACCTTTTTTTGCAGTTCGATAAAACGGGCGCGTATCGCGATGTATAAAAACTAAATGTATAATTTATCATTAATAACAATCACAAAATAAGTATTATTATCGTCACAGGACTAAGGTTACCGACATAGCTGTCAAAATGTGCAAGCTTAGGCAGGTAGCCGGTAGTAGCTGGATTAGGAAGGCTGAGGACCGAGTGTTGTGGCGCTCCTTGGGAGAGACATATGTCCAGCAGTGGATGATTATAGGCTGATGATGATAAAATACATTTCATATTATTATATCAATTAAAATATACTTTCATTTAGCATAGAGCTCATAAAATATTATATCATATCACGTAATCTGTGTAAAATCCATCAACATCCACAACACCATCAAAACCCCTAGCACCAAAACCTTAAGATAGGTGCGATAACAAGGAAAGCGAGGAGGAGCGGTTAAGTGCACATGCTGCGCCCCACTTCGCTGTTGACGAACATGTGCACCTAACTGCACCTATCTTTAGGTTTTCGTGCTTTTGGTGGTTTGTTCGGTGATTTGTAATTCAGCACAGATCATGTCACATCATAATATATTTTAAAATTAACAGTTCGTATACTGTATAATATTATCATCATCATCATCCTCTCAGCCATAGGACGTCCACTGCTGAACATAGGCCTCCCCCAATGATTTCCACCTTGTCCGATCGGAGGCAGCCCGCATCCAGTGCTTCCCCGCGGCCGGTACGTGGTCTCCACTTGAGGACTCTTCTGCTCCACTGACCATCAGTCCTTCGAGCAATGTGTCCGGCCCACTGCCATTTCTGCCATTTGACTCGATAGGCCATGTCGGTTACTTTGGTTCTTCTACGGATCTCTTCATTTCTGATTCGATCACGTAGAGATACTCCGAGCATAGCCCTTTCCATAGCTCGCTGGGTGACTCCGAGCCTATTTAAGAGGCCTAAAGACCACGTCTCGGCACCGTAGGTCATCACTGGCAACATGTATAATATTATACTTTATGAAAATATAGATGTTATACTAGGTAAGGTTAATTATATGTTGTGAACGATATTAATGTGAAATTAAACATTTCGTTTTTATAAGTTGCAATACGAACCTCATAATACTACTTAAAGAATTCCATACTACATTCTTTATTATTTTATACATACTGTCGTTCTTTCTTTCGTTTCAATATCTATCCAAATATTTCTACCATACATAATCTGTCTACGTTTGCGTTTCCCTCACAGTTTTTTTTTTTATTGCAGTGGATTGATTCTTTCATATCCATAGCACAGTTCTTTCATTGCCGTGGACGTTAGTTTCATTGCCTTGGATGTTTTTTTCATTGCCGTGGACGCTTATTTCATTTCCGTGAACGCATGTGTCATCGCCGTGGCACGAAATTTTTGATCATCTGTATCTCGTAAAGTTTTTAACTTATCTGATAGCCATTAAGTAAGAACACTAACATTAACAAAAACTTTAATAAAAGCGCTTTTTCAATATAAAAAACCTAAAGATAAAAAAGTCCTCGGAAATGAAGATTTTTTAGGACTTGTTGAAATCCACCCAAAAGTGTAATCGCTGCCAACTTCTGAAGCAGAACAACGAAATTGTCTGAACCAAGCTGTACCTACCTTCTCAAGTATTTTTAATGTCTCTATCATAAAAATCATCGCTAAGCCGCGAATTTGACACGATTTGAAATAGTGTTCGCGGTTTGGGGGACAAATTGTGTGGACTCCGGGGAAATCTTCGGTTATTAGCTGTCAATCATGAGTGGCGCCCCCGCGCGGGGGATCGCGCAAACAAGAGTGGAGATTGCTGTACTATCGACAGATGCTGTCGAGAAATGAAGATGATGATTTTGGGGATAGAATACCTATATAAAATCTACCTACCGGAAAAAACTAAAGAACAGCATTAAACTAAAAGACTTTATTATTTTTCGAGAGTCTGCGGTGGATTTGGTTTAAAACAAATCTTAATTCATAAATACTAATAAGTAGTACTACGAATTAAGATAAAATTTAACCAAATCGACGACCGAATGGCGCAGTGGTTAGTGACCCTGACTACTGAGCCGAAGGTTCGATTCCCGGCTGGGGCAGATATTTGTTTAAAGACAAATATTTGTACTCGGGTCTTGGGTGTTGATATTTATATTTAATATGTATCTATCTATGTATTTGTGTAGATATATCAGCTGTCCGATACCCATAACACAGGCTCTGCCTAGCTTGGGGTCGGATGGCCGTGTGTGAAGATGTCCCCACATATTATTATTATTATTATAAATCCATCACAAGACAGAAGCTCAAAATGATGAACTTTTTTCTTCCACAATATTTTTCCTACTCGAATTTACCCTTCGGTGGTCATATGAAATATTGAGTAGTGCCTAATTCGTTGGAATAAAGTCGTGTTTCCGAGCTTCATTAAGTATTCGATTTGGCCTGACATTTTGGGCCGTTCCGTCCGATGCTGATCAACTATTCATTTGGCCCGACCGCCGTCTAATGGGGATTCTGGCTTTAAAAATACTAGTGCCCTTTTTGGGCACTATTAGTCTTCAATTATTACTAATTGTAGGCCTGTTGGCCTGAAAAATTATTACGTATGGCATCATGACTTTTCAATATAGGTTGTATAGCTGGGATATTATATTTCCCTAGTCAAGTAGCTGTAATGTACCTACATACCTACTTACTGTATGTGTAATGTGTATTCTGGCTACAGCAGATTTGTTGCCTATATCACGACTTCAGATCTCAACCTATTAAAAAAGGCACTTACAGTCTCAAAGGGCATTTGACAGCTCCCCGCATCTCGCTCCTGATTGGTCGGGAAATGAAGAGCCGGCTCCATTTCCACCAGACCCGAGAGTGGCGGAAATCTAAACAGATACGGGATCTTAAAACTCGAGTTTATTTTAAAGCTGAGCCTGAAAGGAGTAGTCGGTCTAGCGCTATGCGGTTTTTGTGTACTTACAGAGAGGAACATTGCACACTTGTGTGGTATAGGCCTTAGATACCGAATTCAATTTAAAGTACTTAGGTACCTCTTACCCCTTAGGTAAGTAATATAAAGTACCCCTTAGGTAGTAATATAAAATAAATAGTAAGTAATAAAGTAACTAATAAGGAGTTTAATTTAACTACAAACAAGTAGGACTTCAAACAAATTGATTGAAGTTAAACCCCATTACACCTATCGTGAAAAATACTCAGAGTTTGAGCTTTTTAAGTTTTGCAACCACATATCACAGAATAATAACTAGTACCATTAGTTACAATTCGTAGTACTTATGTCTTAGGGGGGTCACTCTATATCAAGAAAAACAAAGTTTCGGAGCGCTGCTGTGCCTCGACTATCTCGTTATATACTTATTAAGTACTAACTGTTCCCGCGCGCTTCGCTTCGCCTTAAAAAGTTTTCCCTTGGGAATTCCGGGATAAAAAGTAGCCTATGTTCTTTCTCAGGGTCTAGACCATATGAATACCAAATTTCATTCAAATCCGTTCAGTAGTTTTGTCGTGAAAGAGTAACAGACAGACAGACAGACACAGTTACTTTCGCATTTATAATATTAGTTAGCATATCGATTGAACGACCGACGCATTGCCAATTGCATGACACCTCTTGTTCGTTAGAGAAACCCCCCAGTTCTATATCAACCCAACATCGTCGTCAGGTAACAAACAATGCCGTGAAACGCTACCCTCTAACCGTGCGCTAATCATTACAACATATTAATTGGTGGCGTAATAACAAACCCCATAAAGCGGTAACATTTGATTGATGTTGGCGATACGCCTCCGGCTGACAATGTGTAAACGTATTGCCTTACACAAGCCATTAGGGATGGATGTTAGAATTTTAGGTAAGTACCTACACAATATTACGATATCATTGCACCAGACTCATAATTTTGCTGAACAAATTAGAGTGCTTGAATTTTGTAAATGGGCTTAAAAGATGGATACTCGCGGTTTTATCAGAAGCGAATAAGTTTAAAAAATAAGTTTGAATAAGGATTAAGAACTAAAAAACACACGTTAGAAAAAAAAATTGGCCACCCGAAAACTTCATGTACAGCTGTCTGGGTTCCGCTCATCTCGCATAATCTTTATTGACCAAAACTCATTTCGCATAACTCGTATGGTCTAAACTTTTTTGGCCGAACCATCACTTTGCCAAGACTTATGTGGCATAAGGCTCGTTTGGTCTAAAACTTTTTAGGCACAATCTTTAAACACCTAAGTTTCGTTTGCTCAAATTTATGTTCGTCTATACCTATGTATAATCTTGTTTCTCCTAATGTTATCTTAATAAATAATATATTAAGTATGTAGTAAATGTACAAATTGTGGTATTTTTCTCCTACATCCCGAAAATCACGATATTGTATGATCAAAAAATCGAAAGTTAAAGACCAATATCATTATTACAAACCCCATGAGATCGAAACCTAAAAATAGGTGCGACGACGAGCAAAGCGAGGAGGAGCGTGTTAGGTGCACGTGTTCATCAAACAAAACCAAAGCGGAGCGCAGCGAAGCGGAGCGGAGCGTTTTCCAAACAGCGGAAACAATACCGCATACACACTTTCCGGCACACACACACACACACACACACACACACACACACACACACACAAACACACTTTTTTATTTTATTTTCTAACATAATTATATCAAATTTATCCAAGATTGCACTGTATAAGTTTTATGTTCTTGTAAAGCCGTATTTAAATGGGTTAATTATGTGAGCCCCTTCGACACGACTCACAACTATTACGACTGCCGGATGGTACGAACTTAAAAGAAAACACCAATATTACTATCACTATTCACTTCGAGGATCTCTGGAGTTGTTCACTGTTCGAGCTTTCTTGATGTTTACTCTTCGAGTCTTACTATTAAACTGAACTTAATGTGCGCCGGACACTTCGCTTTATATAGGCCGGCGGGCGATCTTCCCGAAAGTTCCAGAGATACTCGAGGTCACACTATTTATTATTATTATTACTAAGTAGGTATAAACAATCCATACTTATCTGCTAACTATAAGTACCTAACTTAGCATCTAGAAAGTTCGCGGACGTTGTGGAACATTCCGTAACTATTGTTCTAGAAGCTTCCAGACTATTGTAGATCTATAGAATCCATACTAATCCTTCTAGAATTTTATCGAAACTACTGGAAAGTGATAGAATGTTCCAGAACCTTCGCGAGTTATCTACTCTATCTATCGATTGTCGCGAACATTACTCCCGCCGCAGCTCTTGTAGCTGAACTATCCGCGGTCGCGACATCTTCGTCGATGGGCAGCTCCTCGGTCATCTCCGTGGCAGGCAGCTGCAGGATTCATGACTCCGTCACGTCGCTGAGAGTCTCGCAGATATTTATTCATCCAACGTGTCCATAAGTTTCCTGTCAATCTCTTCTCTAGGAGATCCAGTCGTCTTACTGCTGAGTCACACTTGCTGTTGGACACTACTTTCCACAGCAGTTCGGTCTCTCCCGCCGGTATACCCTTGAGTTTGTCCGCCAGAAACGGCAGCGCATGCCGATCTATCTCACTATCTATCGGACTATCGAATTCTGTAGGGAGATGAACCGTTTTTATGGCACTCACACTCATCCTACGATTCTCTAGACTACGATCTTTGATCGTGTCTATGGATGGTGTGAGTGCTCCGACAACTTCAGCTGAGGGCGGCAGTGTAGGACCCTCACTTTCAGCACTGACTGGCTCACTTGTCGATGTTACACTATTTTCAGGAGCCACTCTATTTCCCTGCAGCGGTTTGTTCCGCTGTGGCTCCCGCCGGTTTTCACCGGCGACGACTACTTCCGCAGGTTCAGGCGTAACTCCGCTTGCAACGACATTTCCCACAGCTTCAGGCGGTAGAAGGCAGGGCAAGATTTCCACCACAGGTTGGCTGACGACAACTTCTTTCGCTTCAGGGTCAAAGGATAAGTCTCTTGACACATGGTTCACTTTTTCTCTCGTCGCCACTACTCTAACTGCGTTTACTTGCGATGTTACACTGTATGTTGTCTTCGCAGTGTCCGTGTGTAACATTGGGTGATGTGATGACTGGCACCCATTTTCATCACATTGCTTAAACTTGCATACGTGGCCGAACCGTCGAACTTTAAGACAGCGGAAGCAAAGCTTATGTGCTTTCGCCAGTTCCCATCTTTCTTGTACGCTGGCTTTCTTCATCATGTAACAATCTGTGATACTGTGTTCACGTTTGCAGACCGGACACAAAGTGTGCGCGTTAGACGCCGTTGACGTGTTTGTGACATGATGAATTCGCTGTGGTTTTCTTGAATGTAACTCCCGCCGGTCTTCCGCAGTAACAATTTCAGCTGAAGCAAATTCACCAACTTCAATGGATACAACTTTAAAGAAGTTGGTTAGCGTGATGAGGTTCGGCTGGTCTTTTGGTTGTTCTTTGTTGAACCTGTAGTATTGAAACTGTAAAGCAGACGGCATCTTTTCGACGACTGCTCGCACGACTTCCGCGTTATACAAATGATGAGGCTTTTCAAGTGCTCGTATAGTTGCCGTCACGTTCATAATTTTCGAGGCGAACACACAGATATCACTAGGGTTTGCGGATAACTTCGGTAAACTGCGCAACTTATTTAATTCAGCCATGGCGATTGCTTCTGGACGGCCGAATCTAAGTTCTAAAAGCTCCATGACTTCACGCGCAGTTGTTGCTCCAACAAAGAGACAATGCACTGCCTCTTTAGCAAGGCCTCGCAAACTCCTTCGCAATCTTGCCAGGTTCTCCTGTTCACTGAGTTGGTGCTCAGATTCCTCAAAGGCTCTTTTAAATGGCAACCAATCTGTTGACGCACCATTAAAGTATGGCAGTTCCACTATTCTCGAACTTGTATGCTGCATGGAACGTGCAACAGCAGAGCCTATGGCAGCAGCGAGCTCCTCGTAGTCGTGCTTCATGACAACAGGATCATTAGCCTTCACGCTAGTGGGCATCTCTGGCGCATGATATACGCTTCTTGATTCTTCTATCATGGCTGCTTGGGCAGCATGGAATCCTGGTCCCGCAGGTTCAGGCAGGACTTGGCACGCGACGACGTCTTGCGGTGAGAGTGCGGGTGTACTTCTCCGCACCCACTCGGATGTGCGCGCCACTTTGATGTTTTCATCCTCTTCTTCTATCTGCTCCTCTTCCGATTCCTCTTCTAGCACGGCCACCTTGGCTGCAGCCAATTCAACATCTAACATAGCTGCCTCAGCTTTAGCTATGGCCGCCTGTTTTCGTCGCTCGAGAAGTTCCAATCGAGCCTGGGCCAATTCTCTTCGCCGTGCACGAGAAGCAGTGGAGTGCGATGAACATGGAAGACGTGATCTTCCCGGATTTGTCGATGTTGACTCGACACTATCTATTGCAGCGCTGACTGCGGCGGTGGGGGCAACGGCAGTTGTGACACCGGCAACTATAGCGCAGGGTGGCAACAATGGAGGGGACAGCGTCTCCGTCGTCGGCTCTGACGGCGGTTGTGGACCTGGTGTACCTCCTGTGGTTGCACCCGATGCCGATGCGTACTGCGTTGCATCTGCAGACCTCGTCGTGGAGACGGCAGATTTCTCGTCCGTAGTCCTCTTCACTGCGTACGACTTCTGAGACCTCGTTACAGGCATCTTCTTTTCTTCCAATCCGGATGCACGAATGACCATAAATGTAAGGTCACTTCACGAACGAATGCCGGTTCGACTATAACTATCCGGCTCGAAGGACCATAAATGTGAGCCCCTTCGACACGACTCACAACTAACACGAATGCCGGGTGGTACTATATTCAAAAGAAAACACCAATATTACTATCACTATTCACTTCGAGGATCTCTGGAGTTGTTCACTGTTCGAGCTTTCTTGATGTTTACTCTTCGAGTCTTACTATTAAACTGAACTTAATGTGCGCCGGACACTTCGCTTTATATAGGCCGGCGGGCGATCTTCCCGAAAGTTCCAGAGATACTCGAGGTCACACTATTTATTATTATTATTACTAAGTAGGTATAAACAATCCATACTTATCTACTAACTATAAGTACCTAACTTAGCATCTAGAAAGTTCGCGGACGTTGTGGAACATTCCGTAACTATTGTTCTAGAAGCTTCCAGACTATTGTAGATCTATTGAATCCATACTAATCCTTCTAGAATTTTATCGAAACTACTGGAAAGTGATAGAATGTACCAGAACCTTCGCGAGTTATCTACTCTATCTATCGATTGTCGCGAACAAATTATTATCTCTATCCTCCACGGGACAGGCATTGCCTAGTGTGGGGGTCAGTACATTCACCATCTCTTGTATATTTTTAAAGGAAATAAACTTTTTTACTTTTACTTTACTTACTTTACTTCACCAGTTTGCGCTATGTAGGGAGACGCTCCGTCAAAGTTAAAGCCAAACGAATATTATTACTTTGTATAAACCTATGCCATAGCATTATTAGGCTATTCAACATTTGGCAATACCATTATTAGGCTAAACAATGTTATGCGAAATAACTTTTTACTAAACGAGATTTATGCCATACGATTTTCGGCGTAACGAGACTTTGACCAAACGTTACTATGCAATACGAGATTAGGCAAATAAATCTTATGCCAAAAAAGGTAGAACCACAGCTGTCTATTTAACCGACTTAAAAAAGTAGGAGGTTCCCATTTCGTCCTTATACCTACCTATTATGTAATAGGAAATTCAGTCTATAAGTCTTAGAGCGTTAGACAATACGTACAAATTAAGACCTCTCCGAAACACAAAGTATGACGACCCCCAGTGAGGGACTTTCCTAGAGTTAGAGTACACACCTGCCGGAGCGGGTGATGAATATGTGAGATATACCGATAAATTATTGCACGTATGATTACATCACCCTGTAGCTGGTGGTCGGCTAGGGTGGAACAGGACTTTTCAATTTAACCAAGGCCTGAAAAGAATGGGGATGTATTCGTCGTCTATAAGATAGAAAATACTTGATATTCAGCGCCATTATTTTGAGTTTTGCTACTTTTTCTGTGTCTGTGTATAATCTATGTAATTCTGTCTTTGCCACATCTTGGTGTCAATCGACTGTCAACACACTTTTCAGTTTTTGCGATCAAAATACCAAATCAAAACACAAAGTAATTTACTTTCACGTGCATTTTTAGATATCTATTTATTTTATAAGCGACTTTTCCTGTTAATATTAATACGTATAAATGAAAGCATACAGTTTGATATTTGTTCTTGTATGCGAAACGTTAGCTTTAGCGCCGTACCACCCAGTTCCTTATGGCACTGTTTTATTCTCTGCTCAAGACGTGAAGAAGACCAAGTGGCACAAGAAAGATCTGGGGATGTTGATCTCACGCTGGTACTTCCACCACATGATCCCCCCAACCAGCGTGGACATCCTGGCTGATGAAGATTACGTAAATAGACATGTGACCTTCTTTCAAAATGCTTTTCTAACCATCAACCGCGAGGCGAGGCGCGCTGAAGACGAGAAACTGATGACTGACGCCCTTTCAGATACAGTCGGCAGTTACCTGAAAGCGAAAGCACTACCAGCAGTAAAGTGCTCCTTCTACGCCGGCGCTCTCAAACATGCATCAGCTGTGAAACTCTTCAACCTTTACAATGATATAAAGCATTATCTGGGAACAAGCGGCCACAATTGGAAAAAAGTTTCAGTGGATTGCTCAGCATACAAAAACCTCACACCGAAAAGTCTAACTATTAGACAAGATTTAAGTGATCCATGCCAACAACTGGCTTCTATTCACAAGTTACCTGATGGGCAGATGGCTGTGCCAACACCAAAAATCCGATGGAAAGGACGAAACAGTGTGATAAGGCTGCCGCTTAGGAACCATTCGGTATACCCTCTGGGCTCGCCGAGATCGGCTGATGATCTCGTTCATTATTATGCTCTTGTACACGACTGCTTAGGACCACAACCAGCTGCTTTTCAAAGATTCAACAGAAAGTTTTCTAAGTGGTTTTACAGAGAAGTACAGCCGCACTTCAACGATGACAGATTGTACCCCGGCCTGAATGGCGTGCTTTATCTCGTAAACGGTGGACATAATATTAAACCTAGATATAAACCTATAATGATTTCTAAAAATAAAATCCCTCAAGCCGGCCTGTTAGCGAATCCGTTTCAAACCTCTGCTAACACCAACCTGATTGAAGACGACAAGTCTTGCCACTGGCTTTCGATGAGTATGGTTGTGATATTGATACTATTTTTAGAACTTGTATGGTGTATTCCTACTTGCATATGCATGTGGTGTTGCAGGTACAAAAAGAAAAACAAAAGAGAGGCAGGACCAACAGATACTAGCAGTGGAAGCGTTCTAGATGATCGTCCACGGAGACTACTCAGACTGAAACAACACTCCGAAGAAGCTGAGGCGGGTGCTTTAGAGTCCATTGAACAAATCATGAGCAATGTTGAAAGCCAACACACGAAAGGCTCGGAAACAGAGACAGAATTAAAACTAAAAAGAAGAAGATCTCAAAGAAGACGATCCCGTCAGAGGTACAGCAATGACCACATAAGTAAAATCAAATTTCTTACCATTTCCGAATCTAGTGGTAAGCTATATAAAGATTCAACAGTTCAAATGAATAGCGACATAATAAAACTAGCCAGAACCACAGATCGAGCTACTTGTGCAGATTATGAATGTGGAGATTGTGGCACGATCACTGAAGTCAAGGAGTTTATGACGGACAATGAGACTCACGTCAGTGAAGACTTTATTGAAGCTTCTAGTCGTGCAACAGCGATGGAAACATCTCCTAATGTATGCAGCAACGCTACACACATTGACAAAGAATTTTTATGTGATAATCCAATATCTACATATTTGTACAATAAAAAGGAAATTTACTTCAGCCAGGCTCCTGAAAAATCACATGCCGACACGAAAGCAGAACAAGTATCGATGGTTATTAGTAACTATGTAACTGATTCAAAGTCATGTGATTGTTCATTAGATTATGAAATGCCACAAATATTTGCTGTCGCAACTGCTGCATCTCAGCCGATCCCGTGTGAGCCCAAAACAGATGATATGGACTTGAACGTTTTATTTAGCTCGAAAGGATTAAATAAAAAAACGAACGAAGAAATTATTAGTTATAGCGAGGATCAATATTACATGGATGAAAAGCAATTAGATGCCTTTACGTTAGACATTTCTGACCATTTAATTAAAAAGACCTCCTCACATACCTCATCAAGTTTATCCCATAATACTTCAACGCCAAGAAATAAACACTGTGCTTACGAATCCCCACGAGTCAGTGTAGATTCTGCGAAATCGAAGTTGTCAGAGAAATCCGCTATCATCGAGAGAAGCGACTCCGGAGGTGCAGACATCAGAACTTGCAAAAGTTCCTATGAAATAGCTACAGTAGACATGTCAGCTTCGTGCACGTCGTACAAGACTACAGCCATGAAAACCTTCTCGGAGAAGTCGATGGTGATACAGGAACGTGGGACGTCAGCCGACACCATGTCACAAGAGACCGGCTACGAATGTACTCAACCACGGTCATCTACATTTTTATCTGAAGTCGGATCTCTTACACTAGATCTAGGAGACTTATCTGATCATCAAGATCCTCTCCCTGAAGCGAAAGCAGTTATTCCTGAAGATTTAGGGCATGTTGTTCCAGATTTAAGTGCCAAACACCGAGATAAGAGGAACATAGCTTGCCTTGAGATCCAGCTAGATGTCCCGACTAGCACAGAGGTTGTAGTTGAAGTAGCAAGTAAGAAGAATAGGCCTAGTAGAATACCGAAATTGAATTCAAAAGCGGCAAGGACCAAATCTTTAGATTTAAGAAGCACGAGCAATATTAGCAGCGGTGATACAGCCAGTGTGAAAAGTCATATTCCGATCTTAACGTCGAAGCCTAGGGACGATATTGCAGTGAATACGGCAACTACTGAAACAGATAGTAAAATTAACGTTACACTATGATAACATGTAGGTCGTTAATTAGGTATTCCTTGTATCACATACGTAGTTTCAATAAATGTTTAAATAATTTTACTTAATCTTCTTTCATTATGTGACCAACCCTGAAATTTCTGATTCTGAGTAGTTAAGTATTTTCGCGTATTCTCAGTTAAAAATATAATGAAAATGGGTCAGTATTGGTCAGGAGAACACAGCCTCTGCACCAATAGCTTCGCACTGCATTGCAGTAGATGCTAAAATGAAATTATTGAGGAGCTTGGTCCTCACAGTTCTCAGATATCTAAGGCGCTCCTCCCACTGCTTCATTCGAGGTGGCGTCGCGGTGACGTCACTTTAAGACGGAGGTAATTATGGCTCAATTACAATGTCTACCAATGTCGACTTCTCGCCTCGCCTGCAGCTCGGAAGCCTCGACTTCTTCAGTGTCCTTTGTAGCCGCCACTCTTGTGCAGTGAGCGGACCGCCTAAAGTCTGTTCCACACTAGTACCCGCTCCTGACTCGTCTAATCACTCTTGACGAATTTATTGGGGCCGAAACGTAGTGAATTATAAGCGGGGAGTTTCGGTGAGTTATGGCGGGCCGGCGCAGGTGGGAGAGCGGGAACCGCTAATCTGACATTACCAGAATATGCGACGGGTCAGAAACTGTAGGACAACGGGAACGTAGGTGGACTGAGTGGATGTAAAGTTGGTCAGAAAGATATGTATAATGTAAGATTAAGTAAGTATTCATGTCCCCTAGCATTAAAATCGTTTTCAGACTCCCAGGTTATATATGTATGTAGGTATACCTCAATATTCAAGTGAATCTCATGCATAATTTATTCTTCTTCTTCTTCTTTCGTGTAAATGCACTAAGCTAACTTCCTCCAGTGTTTTGCTACTCTTATTGCGAGATCATTAAAATTAATAAAATGCATAACCTCAACTTCAACCTGAAACAGAGCTGATTTTATCCATTTTAGTAGGTACTGGCTTTTCCGCGATCTTCGCTCCTCCTTATAAGGTTTTTTTGAGGGAATTCTGGGACTCATTTCACTAATTATGATCTCTCTATTAAAGAAACCGCATCAACATGCGTTTTTTTATTTGAAAAACCTAAGCATAAATACATAGATGATTTGGAAAGCGCTTTTGCTTTATACTTTGTAGTGAAAGTAATTTATACAAAATCTCCACCGAAATTAGCGGACAAATCCAACAGATGCTTTCAAAGTGAGGATGACCATAAATTGTGTAACTCTCGGGACAGTTAGGACCGCAATCTCTCTTCTAATCCCGTGTCAATCGCGGATTATCGGCACAATTGCTACTAATACCCGCAACAGACTGCCGAATTAGGACTGTCCACTATTTAGTGGGGCGTGGACGCCCTACTGATTAATTGAATCAGTTGTGTCTTGTATCTGAACTTCAATTGCTGTAAGTGATTTATTACCGTGATCTTCTGAAATGATTAAATTAAAAAAAAAAATCATTTTTTAATCAGTAACTTTCATATTTTATACTTATTTTTATCTCTTGTAGGTATATCTTCCTAGCTTTGCAATTAATTAATTAAAGCAAATTTTGTCTGATGATTACTAAATTTATAATTAAAATACAGGGTAAGTATTGCAAAAAGCCTATACTAAGCTGAAACCTACATGTGCAGCATGGTATATCTAAGCCTGAAAATGAAATCTGATTCTGTATAAAATTTCATAATTTCCTGCAAATAACATACTTACTAATTAATCAATTATTTCCACGGGTAACTTATTCAATTACAAAATTCCAAGACCAAACGAACCAATTTTTTAACACAAGTAATTTAAAATTTGAACAAAGTATATCATTATCGCTTTTAGTTGGTAATATCCTGATGCACTGTTCAATGTACTTCAATGTTGCAGAAAGCGTCATTAAAATTAAAAAACATCTAAATTTTCTCAGTGGAACCATTTCATAGCCCGTGAGTGTACTATATTATATTATTATGTTATAAGTACATAATATAATACAATACAATAGAACCCACGTAAAACCGCCACATAAGTACAGTCACGAAGACATGTGCACAGTGGCCGCACGGGGTCGGAGTTCGTGCATAATTTATTGGCCGCGACGGTACCCAGATTACTGCCAGAACCCCTGACAAATTGCTAGGACTGTCCGCCCATTTACATTTTTATGCTCACCCTACTTAGTTTACTAAATTGATAGCGAAATTACTGTAGACATTTATGAACAAATATTCGGCGTTGGCCTTTTTGATTGCACTATTCATCATTACAGTAAATTATGTTTAAAATAGCTAACAACAATATAAATAATGTGTAACGTTGTAGCTAGAACTGCTAGTACAATTTGCAAAAGGTGTCCAAAACGCCCATAAAATCCCTAGATAACCCTTAATATTACTAAAATCTACTTTAACTGTGTCGTCAACTTGTAAGAGTATAATTTAAACAATCTCCCCCTATTTGCATTGAAACCCAAGATTGTCTCCAGCTATCCAGCGGTGGAACCCTATCACACTAACTCCACAGCCTCAGCCAGCCAAATTAGTGAGAACGGTAAGTTTCCTCGCTTTGATAAGGTTCTAAGTGGGTGTTGAACAAATAGTCGGGTTTTCTTAATTGCGTCAGATAGGTGTGTAAGTAATTAAAGGAATATAACAAGGTCCCTGAGGATGTAATTTGTTCAACTGATATCTTCGTTCGTGGTACCTATCTATCTCTATACCTATACCCTTGCTTGTATAGATAGTTATTATCCCTGATTAAAATCGCAAGAACAAAATTGAGTAAGTATAACTTATGAAATTATGACATTAGAGCATTAGACGATCTTAGGTACACTAGGGATAAACCTACGATAAAAACAACGTTAAAAACCCCACAAAACGGAAATAACAGACAGATACCTACACAGAGAGACGTAACACTTATAACAACCAACCAACCCAACATGTCGTGGGTTAAAAAGTGAATAGACCAATGCACCACTGATTACCCCACAACCCGCAATGTTTTCTTAATTAATGAATGATGATAACAATTTTATTATTAGGAATATTATTTATTTTAGTAGGAAAAAAACACGACCTGGTAGGTCTGTTATCATTATTTATCAAAACAACATTAGTTTAAAGTTTGTTATTCGTAACGTACAATATTGCATCATTGTGAAGTAATCTTCACTAAATAAGAATCGTTGTTGTAGTAGCATTCACTATCGAATGACCGAATGTAAATATTTGCGCAACAAACGCTGCACGTACTTAAACAAAACTAAGTAATAAAAATATTTATAAAAATACTTTACCAAACTGTACAGAGGGCTGGAAAGAAATATAACCCCGTCTCGGTTGCAATGTCACTCTAAAAGCGTTAGGTTTCTGTGCAGGCCACAATAGGCAGTACAGTCAACATAGTATATTATAGCACTTTGACACAGTACCTACTTACTAGTATCTGGATATAATGACGAACAAAATATGTATACTCACTTACCATGGTATAAAAGATAAGTACACGAATAGCACTCATTTCATATAATTATATTTGTATAACAATCATTTCATTTCTGTCAATCAATAATTTAATGTAAGATAAACCGATTCGCTCAGCAAATACAGTAAAATAAACATCTTCAGTTAAAACCTCCAATATTGACTAACCCACCAATGTCACTAACTTAACAAGCTCGAATAAATCCAAGTCCATCATAACTTGACTCCCGCACCCACCCGTCGTCACTCCCACTGGTTCTGAAAAAGAATCTAAAGACAGATCTTTAAACTCTGGTTGTTGTTCAGCATTGTCACCACTGTACTTGGCCTCTGATTGGGTTGAGTTTTGTATGTATCCAGGGGTCATTAGGTGGTCGGTCTTAGTTACAAATTGTTCGTAAGGGGGATTAAACAAATTAATCTTGTGGTCCAATTTTGTGGAAAACAATGCGGTGAGGGGAGAGGGGTAAGGGTAGGGGGGAAGTATGCATCAGATTCCGCAACAATAGTGATACATGTATTATGTAAATTAAATAAATTATTTATACTCATGTCGTGTTGAAATTCAGGCAAATATAGTAAAGTTAAATGCATTTTTGTACATATTTATGTATGGAACAGCTGCTTTAAAATTTCTCGAAATTTCAGATTTAGACCCATAATTTTATTGTGACAAAAGCAAAGTTATCGTTTATATATACACATGATAAAATATATAATACACATGTAACTAGGTAGATATTTATCATTCTATGGCATAGAAGAAAGATAGTGTCCTTTAACCTGTCTTTTGAAGGATGTGTAAGGGCAGTGAGTTCTAAAGGCGTATGGCTTTAACAGTAAAGGAGTTGCTGTAGAATTCGGAACTGTGTGAAGGGAACTCTGATATAAATCTTTGTGAGGATCTCATCGGCCGACCATCTACATGGGCTTTAAAGATTAAACGTTCCTTCATGTAGGCCGGGATTGACGGATTGAATAGCACGGAGTAGAGAAGAAAAAAAAAGAATATGAGCTTTCCGGCAGATTTCTGCAAAATTGCTACCATCACGCACAAATAACTCTTAGTCACATCACATCACATGTTAACTAACAAACAAATCGACGACATCCTGCCTCGAACCCCTTCAATTTAAACTATTTGAGTTAACAAGAATGTTTGCCAACAAAAGATTTGGATCTAAACTTCAACACTCACGTTAACCGTTTACCCCGCACTTCATCTTCACCAACAAGCAACAAGGTACTTCCGCCTAGCAGTGGAGGTACAGTTACATATGTACATTTAATTTGTACATTAACACTACATTGTAGAAGTAAAATTTCATATTTACTTACCAACCACAACCAATGATCTGAATTTATAATTTGACAAATACCTAAGTTGAGTCGAGAGAATGATGTGATGGCGATGAGTTGATGACTGTACATCTACTATGTTTAACTACCGTAAAAGTCTAATTTACTTAATTTAAAGAATCATACCAATCGGTTCTTAGGGCTTCTTCAAATTAGTTGCAAATAGAAGCTTGAGTTAAATTGAAGGCGCCCGCCCTAATGTTAAAATGCTAAGGTGTGCCAATGTGACATATACTATATGTACACAAATACACCGAAAGCCGCTATATTTTGCTAACTCGGAACGTAGCCTAAAGCATAACATTATAAAATCTGTCAAAAGGACCTAATATTCCACTGTACGGTCCAACAAGCAACACCGGAACAACTGCAGCTGGGCACACAACACAGACCAATTTCGATTAAAAAATAACCAGACCGGAAGCTACGCACTATTTCCCTTCACTTCCGGCGTATTGCACCCCCATTGGTCAGCTCACCTTTGACCCCACCCTGTGTGAATACACCCTGTATATAGGATAGACAGGTATATGGGAGTGCGGGGTATGTTATGTACCCTTTGATGTGACTTCCCTTATGTGTTCGAGCGTGCGTGATTGTTTGGAACTCGATCTGATTGCTATAAGAATAAGTTGGAAGTGTTCATAGGTGTATTATGATATAATCATTAGATCTACGCTCTAGCTGTCGTCCCGGGTTCGATTTCCGGTCGAGTTTGATCCGGATTCGTAGTATAATTATTATGTTAGTGAAACTTAGACATGCAATCTTTAGGATTCATACAGGATTCACATAATTATGTTCGTAAGGATTCTAAATGCAGCTCGTGAGACATACGTAAGTACATCATACATAAATATTACTTACAGAATACTCTCCGCAACTGCTTCATCTAAATAAAATGAAAAATGGACATAAAACCATATCTTAGAAAACAGATTCAAAAGTGACCCCCTTGAAGTTGTAATTAGAAGATAAAGATAACGACAAAGCGAGATATCTTTAAAGCACTGATAATGTTGGTCTGGTACAACGAAGTGGCTATAAATTATGTATTCTTGTTCTTGAGGGTTGATAAACAAATTAGTAAAACACTGATAGTTGGGGGACCTGAAAATAGACGTTGAAACGTGCGCTCTACTTCTTAAAAGATTAATATTTTTAAGGGTCGTTGAATATTTTTTCATGCTTATTGTTGATTCCATAGTTAAGGCTTGTAATAATTATTCAATATGTGTGGATAGTATGATATTAATAAATTTTATAATTGATTCTTACTTACTTATTTTTTTGCTTCCATAGTTAGGGCTGTCGGTTTTAATCATTAAATATATGTGGATAGTATTATATTAATAAATCTTATAATTGATTCATGTTGATGAATAATGATTTAGATTAAACTAAAGTTTATTTGGATGGACGCAGAGAAGACGTTTGGATATTATTTTAATCAATTCGCTTCAAGAGTATCGTTATTTAGACACTTTACTTAAATAAACGCTACAAATAGTATAAGTACACCTCCATTTTACACCACCTCACCCACCCACAAAAAAGCACTTTTAAATTTCAAAACAACACAACGTTGAAACTTTTACGAAAAGCGGCAGTTTATTCCCAAACAGCTAACTTTTCTCATTTCCTAATTATTCATTTGTTCGGTCTCCGCTAGAGGGCGGTATTAAGTGATTCTCTCAGCGCGGACAATGGCAGGTGTAGCGGGCCCAGACGCGGATCTGCATACTGGTTTTAAGTAATTGGCCTCGAACAAGGGCTGTGTTTAATTTTATGAGGAATTTCAGAAAACTGACAGTGGAGGTCGCCTTTGCTACATAGTAAGTACTTATTTGATTTTGTAATTGCTTGACTACTGCTGAAGAACTGTACTGAACTGAACCGTAACGTAAATGAGTCGTCGGTGGAGTCTGCAGGCATGCAAAAGTAACACGGGACGCCCGAGAGCACTGAACATCAACACTCAACTAAGCAGCAGCAGTAACGTTGATAAAAACACTAGGACCTAGGAGTATGTTACTACGACAGCTCGAAAAGCTTTTTGTTTGAAGTACAGGAGATACTATTATTGAACAGTTGTTACGAAACACTACACGATAAACCCCATGTGGAAGGCTGGCAACCCTGGGTCGACCCGGGCGGGGAGGTCGTCCTCAATGGGAGGCTCGTCGCGAAGAGTGGCGCCTGCATTATTTACAAATGAACGCATAAATCTCTCGCGAAACGATTCTGTCGCCTTAATACGAGGTCGCTTCCTGTGCGACGCTGCTGAGCTTTGGTGCAGACGAGATTACCTATGGCACCAAGGCCGCGACTAGGCAAACGTGTGTGGGACGCCCTCCGGCTAGATGGGGTGACGACTTTCGAAAGGTGGCTGGTAATGATTGGATGCCGAAAGCCGCCCAATAGCTAAAGATCGCAACAAGTGGCGTGCTTTGGGAGATGCCAGCCTATAGCAGTGGACTGCTATAGGCTGATGATTACCAAGCCAGTATTGAAGATGAAAGAATAGTAGAATTATTGTCTTTATGTCGTGTCGGTGATAAACATAAAAGTTAGTATTAGCATTTGGTCACCGTGATGAAAGGTCAGTCAGGTTAGCGTCTGTCACTGACTGCACAGAGTACATAACTGGTGGCTAAAGAGTCTCAATTCTCACAAAATAAGTCTTGCGATTTTAATTATGGTATATTATGTGCCCCTGATAGGTAGATGTATCTAGAGGTAGGCACAAAATATTTCCTATGATAGCTTTCTTAACAAAGTAATTTCGAATTTAATGGAATCCGCTGTCCAAACCAATATTTTTGAGGATTTCTAGATCAGTTAGGAAACTCCTATCTAATCAAGACTGCAAATTATAGACTTATACATTCCTCTCCCTCCCATCCCATCTTTCACAGATTGGGAAGAAAGGGACAAAGCAAACGTATTGTTTTATAGCCGCTTCAATTACAGTATCAAGGCAGTATGTGTTTAAAGAAATTATTGGTCTTCAACATTTATGAGACAATTTAACCGTTACTGAAATGACTGTATTTCTGTTCAGTACTTGGCACAATGTGAATTTATTATGAATTAATGTGTCAGAATGTGTAATGGTACTTAATTGTAGTCTACGTTTAAGCTATTTTAAATACGTAGCCATGTGTGTATTAAGTGGCACTTATTAAAAACGAATATACTTACCTACTCCGGAGGAAATATTTATATGTTTAAACATTAATATAGTAACTTTCCTGCCAGGTTTTTCCTTCCTTTTCTTTACCGTTACTCCTCCGAGGTTTGGGACTGACACCAGGTTCTTCCATCCTTCTCTGCCGGTGGACAAGAAGTGGTCCTCTGGCCATAAATTTCCTTACTCTCGGACCTCGTTGTGTAACACTTCCAGGTGTTAATTTAATTGGTAGCCTTGAACCACCTGGGGTTTACATTCTTAGGCCACTTTCTGACTATGGATACCAGGTCTTCGAAACTTGTGGCCTAGTCATTGCCATTTTCGCTCTTGGATGGTGCGTAGTCATTCGAAGACCAGCAGTATGTGTGATATAAAGTGAAGTTTTTCCTGAAATACACATAGATAAGATGGTGTACTATTTGAAAACTTAGCAAATCACCTCACAAAGAATCATAATTTCGGTTCTTCATTTTCGCAGAAATGATCTGGTTATCCTAAGGAGGCTTTTATAGTAAGGTGCTCATAGACTTTTGAGCTGTATACTGTATAGAATTAAATAACAACAATAACTGCTGAACGGATCATGGGTGAATTTGAAATATATTCAGTAGGTAATGTAGGTATGTTCTCAAAATAATGCCATAGTTGAACCGCACTGGCCAACTGAAACCATTGAAACCATTGAAACCATATATTTATTGCGATTGTGGTCACAGGTGAGTTGCAGGTGTTAGACAAGTATACAATGTATAAAGTATACAAAAGATGAACAGGCACAATCTGCTTTAAACAAAGCGTACAATATCAAAATTTAAAAATCATAATATTAAAAGAAAATATAAATAAACATAAAGATGGTTACATTATTAATTTCAAATGACATTATTCTTCAAACAATAACATGCAAAAAAAAAATAGCTTAAATAATTATAATGGCACAAATAAAACAAAACAAATATATTATATTATTATACATTGCATCTGGCATCAAAAAATAGTAGGAATAAAACTTAAAATTAAAACATGTCAAAATATTATTTATCATTAAAAAATTCATCTAGATTATAATAGCATTTATTTATTAACCATGTGGACAGTGCCTGTTTGAATCGTCCCACTGCTAAAGACGTAATTTCCTTTGGTAGAGCATTATAAATCTTAACAGCCATTAGATATACACTCTTGTGTGTGGTAGCATTGCGAACAAAAGGGAGATCTAATTTGTTCTTGAATCTGTCTCTTAGTCGCCGGCTATAAGATTCCGGTTTTGGATTGAAAAGGCCAGTGTTCTTTTTTATAAATAACGTTATGTCTAATATGTACAATGAACACAAAGTGAGAAGTTTTAGCTTTTTAAAATATGGTCTACATGATACGGTAGAGTCGTTTATTCCACATAATGCTCTTAAGGCTTTTTTTTGTGCTACAAATACTAGATTTATATTAGTTGAATTGCCCCACAAAATTAATCCATAGCGCAGATTGGAGCATACATAACTATGGTAAGCCATTTTTCCTGCTTCTAGTGTGGAAATATTAACAATCCTTCTCAGGACAAACACATATTTATCAATTTTCGTGCACACCATTTGACAGTGTGCCTTCCAATTAACATGTTGGTCTAGTATTATACCCAAGAAAGAGATCTTTTCAACTCGTTCAATGAGTTGCCCCTCGTATACTATTTCTAATGGTTGTGCAGTCCCTTGTGGATAGAAAAACTGTACATACTTGGTTTTCTCTACATTTATATTTAAATTATTCATTTTTAGCCAAGTTCCCATCTGTACTAAATCTTTATTAACCTTGTCGGTAAAAGATGAAGCGTTTCCCTGTATAACTGCGACGCTGTCATCCGCAAACAAAATCATTGGATCTTCAATTGAATCAGGGAAGTCGTTAATGTAGAGCAAAAAGAGAAGGGGGCCCAGTATGCTGCCCTGGGGCACACCAAATAGATTTTTCCTGAAAGATGATCTACATTCTGTCAAAACTTTTGATTTTGCGTCTATGGTAGAGACGACCGCACACTGTAGCCTATCACTCAGGTAAGAATGTAACCACTGGTGGGCATTACCTCTTATTCCATACTTGTAGAGCTTATCCAGTAATATGCTATGCTCTACAAAGTCAAATGCCTTTGACATGTCCATGAAAAGCGCGCAAACGGGAATTTTACGGTCCATTGAATCCGTAACATACTTTATTAAGTTATATGCTGCTAATGTGGTAGATTTTTTATTTCTAAAGCCATATTGCTCAGGTTTCAAAATGTTATTACTCTCTAAAAAGTTAGAGAGCCTGGAGTACATAATTTTTTCGAAGATTTTTGATATTATCGGTATTAGTACTATTGGGCGGTATTTATTCATTTCTTTCTTATCTCCTTTTTTATGTAGAGGTTTCACCAAGGAAATCTTTAATTGCGTTGGGAAAATGCCCTGTTCAAGTGATAAGTTAATTATGTGGCAAAGTGGACTAGATATGTAGCACGCGCAAAGTTTCAAAATATTAGTAGATATGTTATCAATTCCTACTGCATTGGTATTATTCAAAGTGGCTATAGTTTTGATAACTTCAGTTACGCTGACTGGTTTTAGAAACATAGATTTGGAAATTTGAGTTTTTAGTGTTGATGTTGAACTGGCCGCAATAACTCACGGCCGACAATGGCCGCGACATTCTAATCAGACCCCTAATGAAATTCCCGGGAATCCCACGAGGCTATTTCATCCGGGGCTAGATCCCAAATAGCCATTCAAAAACAAACGAACTTAAACAGTCTAACGAAACCGTATTTCTAATAGATAGAGAGGTGATAATGAAATGGCAAGAGTGAGGGGCATCGGTGGTGCAGTGGTTGAACTAGGAATTTAATTGTAACAATTAACAGGTTTGTTTGGGAATCACCCGATGAATTAATTTGGGTTTTAGGATTTATGGATGTTTGGTTTTAGGTAGGAAGGTACCAATAGTGTGTGATAGAAAATTATATGGTAGGTAGATACTTGTACTTAAGTAAAGTAATACTTAAAAAAACATTTAGAGTTTTATGAGTTGCGTATTTACGTGAGTGAAAACCCCTTTTATGCTAAATCTATTAAAAACGCATACCGACAGATTGTTACATTACAATTCACAGTAAAAAATAAATAAAAAAGAACAAGATTTTTCGCTTTCCTTCTTTAAAAAAAATGGTGACAAGTCAACAGTGCCTAGCGATTACCTGCTGATTTGACTGGGAACGTTTACACTTTTTTATATATAAAATAAGTCATGGTTAGGTTGTAAAATGAAAATGTTGGCTGTGGGTAAACAAATTGAGATGAAAAAAATTATGAAGAGTCAAAAATGTGTAGAGAAAGTTAAGATGTAGGTATGTTTTGAAATTAAAATCTAATTTACTTAATTAAAAAAAAACTTGTTTTGTAGTTTTAAAGATCTAAGAATACATAGGTACAGACAGACGCAGGAAGCGACTTTGCATACTGAGTTTGTAGTGATTATAATTAATTCCACTATAATTTTCACCGCGAACATTGTTCGCTTATTTATCCGAGCATTCGATTCGTTGGTATGTTCGCAGGCTACATACTCCGCTAAGATGTTAAGGGGAGTGGGTACACGTAAACCGCATTAGATATGTTAAACCAGTCCCCCGGGCCGCCCCGACTTTTTACATTTTTATATTTTTTTATGCGTATCGCTTACTTCCCTGATTATTATTGTGCTGAGGTATTTGCATGAGATTTTGGGTGTTGCTGGATCGGGCGGTGTTGATACTTTCTATTGTTATTGTTATTACTGGAGAGCAATGCATTTATGTATTATGAGGTAATATTGTTATGATTTTACAGAGTACTTAAAACCTAACTAAAGTACATTTTATTAGTTGTTACTCCCAGTTTCATAGAGACTAATGTAATTTAATGAACCTAAATGGTTGTTATTCGGTACTCAAAATGCTACAATTATATACATTAGTAAGTAAATAGCTTTGTACCTATAATCTATAATCGTTAAGCTTAACCAGACAATTTATAAATACAAAAAAAGGTACAGATTAAACGTCATCTCCATATAAAATTCATGACAGATGTGTCAAAAGTCAACCACTACTCCCTGGTTATGCTCTAACCGACTATGGAGAAATTGGCACTAAAACGTCAGGCGTCCTGAAAAAAATACATCTAGGTAAATAAGGGAAGAATTAAGGCATTTGATAATAAAACAAAAACAACTTAAATGTATCAAAATCCTGTGGGATCACTGTAAGGGGAATTGATACACTTACCTCACTGCATTTCCTGAATTCAAATAGAAATGTGACACTTTAGTTGTAAGTAAAAGCACAGATTACATGAGCATGTAAGCACCCACGAGTTCTATGTAATGTCTTGGGTACCACGAGTCACTTTGCATACTATCTACCTACTGAACTTTGGAAAATGTTTATGTACTGACCTATTTCGATATGATATGTGACTGTGCCTTAACAAATAATCTTTCTGATATAAGTATTATACATGTGTAGATGTATTAGGTATTATCCGATCGTCTTGGTAAGGAGGGCGTTATTATTCTGAGCATTGTAGGGATTTCATAATCGTCGTACGCCCAGAGCCCCCAGAGGGCTTAGCTGTTCTTTTTACAATTTGAAATTACCTACAACTAACATATAAAACCATACATAATATACCTATTACTTATACATCTTCACAACAAACTCGCTCAGTATCTCCCATTCCTTTTCAAACAAACACGAGTCGCCATTCTGAATACAAACGCATTTCTAATCAGACAATCGTACAAAAAGACATTTGCCCTCCCCTCTCCCCTCCCCTGAACTCCTCAGGTTTTTGTGACGAGGTATCCGACCGCATAGATATTCACAGCTGAGTTGGTACTAGTGCAGGGTATGGGACGTACAGAGGGTTTTGTTCGTCTTCTGCCTTTCATTATCCTCTTTTTTTATTTATGTAAGACTGTAAGTATAGCATTCATATATTAAATGAGCTAGATTTCGAGCTTTCCGTGAAAAAGCTGGATCCTATGCCGCATGATAATAGTTCAATAAAATTTAACAACCCCTTTTCAAAAACCATAATAAAAATAAATTGAAAGTCAAATACAACAAGTCCCTTTTTCACTTTTTGAAACAAAAACCATTATAAAATTAGAAATTGAATTTGAATTGATTTCTGAAAATCTGTTTCATACTTAATTGGACCCCTCAAACTTAGATTTTATTTTGATCTGTCTATATAATATAATATTTATATTTAACATACACAGCAGCCCAGCTGCCATAACCTCACTGTATTTAAACTGCAGTACTCGTGTCACTCGCTGTGTTTCCCCAACTTACCCCTTTGTGGCGCAATCAGACCTGAGTGACTGCCAATTTGTTGAGCTACTCGCTTTATTAAACTCACTTCCAAAGGAAGAAGAATATCTTTAGTACTTAAGTAAAACAATAGCCTTTTAAAAATGACCAACTCTGAAAAGCGAAAAATACAGGATTAAGTAACACCTAAGAGTCAATAGCTGTTAGGACAGTAATGGAATACTTACCTGATGATTTTTGGCGATTTCAGAGTTGGCAAGATTATAAATTATGCTCAGTGTGTCGCTGAAAAAAGACCTGAAAATGGGAGAGGCACAGATCAAATTCCACCCTGTATAATGTAGGAAGTTTAGAAATCTGGAGGTCTCGGATCCGCTAAAGGGTTGGAGCGAAGTTGTAAATTAGATACGATAAGACCGCCTTGACATGGTCACAAAAACCTACATGGGGTCTTGTTACAGTTACGAAAAACCAATGATTAAGTACCTACTTAATTTAATTATAATTCAGTTTCTATAAGCTTAATAGAACTGGGTGTCATTCTAGACCTTCCCAATAAGTATTGGACCTAGAAGTAGTGGTCTAGACCAGCCTGCGCACTGCCAGCCATTGAACTAATATTATTATTTTTTGGTGCGGAGTTTCTACAGTACTTAATTAGATAGATAGATAGATAAAGCGTTTATTTGATCCACTTTCTTACATACACAACAAATCACAATGACAGATATACACATTTGTACTTATAAGTCTTATAACTAAATAGTAGCTATGATAAAGACAGGTTTGTACTTAGCAGGTTGTGTGTTGAAGCGGACCAAAAGGGTGAAGTAACTCAGCGTGGATGTTTACTCCAGGAGCAAACCGCTGATTTTCAGTTACCTCCCATTTAATTGTTCCAAGGGTGCCGAATTACATAAATTGTGAGCAAAATACTACTTAAAATATATTGTCTTGAAGAAAATTACCTATGTTAGTTTGATAATGTTGTAAAGGTGTGCAGCTAACCAGCAAGACACACAGGGTTGTACTCAGTGGATGACAGAGCACCCACCATAGTATTAATATTGCATGAATATATTTATTGTTAGACGATCTGCGCCGGATGTAACAGAAATATAGAAAATATGTAATGAATAAATAGTTACTGTAGATGGGTGAATTTCCCGCGGCCAAAAATTGCGTGGCATCAATGAAATCGGTACTAAAAAACCAAGTTATAATTTTCTAATATTTTTTTCCGGTTAAGTGAAATAGTTATCTATGTGTAGCACTAAATATTGTATTAATAGGATTAATGGATATTTTTGAATAAAATATTAAACCTCCAAATCTTTCATTGCCGTGTCTGTCCCCACGTAACCACGTTTTGTATTATTCTTCATTGATGAAAAAATATTGAGTATTGATAGTTAAACTTAGTTTCATTTGATACATTAATAGTTAAAGTATTGTCACGGAATACATTTATTGAAATATATAAAGAATATAACGAACGGTAAGTGAAAATTCATGTGTCCCAGAACTTCTATTCATCGCCGTGTCCTAAACATGATCAAGGATATTGTTTTACCTATGAACTTGGGTGCCCCTCTGAGTGCGCTAATCGTTTCTTACAAGTGTCGCCTAACTGCTAGACGTGGCAGGAGGTTCATCGGTGCCCGCGTTTTTGCGCAATAGTAAAAATCAGTAAAATTTTTGGGGACTGGACAATTTTTCTTTCATTGCCGTGGATAGATATAACTTCTATAAAATTAAGTTTGTCTTCTAGAATAAGCATTCAAAAGAAAGCTTTTTGAAAATATTTACCTTATAAAGTGTTTATTTCTTCGAATAGTTGTTACTTTTTTAGTTATTTATATTTAATGCCTTGGTTTTCATCGCCATGCTTTCATTTCCGTGGCTTCCGTGGCCAATATTTGCTATGGAAATGAAAAAAAAGCCACGGCAATGAAATAAATTTCATTGCCATGTCTTGTTAAATAATTTGTATTCATTGCCGTGGTTAGGTTATTCATTTCCGTGGCCAGGTTATTCATTTCCGTGACTTATGTTTTCATCGCCGTGGTATGTATGATTAGGCAAAGTAACATATCTTTACCATCTTTTACCTGTAATACAGGTAATACCGATCACTGACATTACCTACAGGACTAGTCAAATTACCTCTTTTTGCAGTGCGTTAAAACGGGTGCGTATCGCGATGTATAAAAACGAAATATATAATATTACATTAATAATAACAATCACAACATAATTATAATGAACGTTATGTATAAATAATATCGGTGGTAGCTCAGTCGGGTAAGCGCCCGCTCCCCACGCCAATGATGCGGGTGCAAATTCCGGCACTGACATGTATGTGTTCCTTTGAATTTAAATACAATGTATACCATCACTCTTACGGTGAAGGAAAACATCGTCAAGAATCCTGCATATATACCTATAGATTTAGCACATCTAGATAATATGTGAACCCACCAACCCGCTGTGGACCAGCGTGGTGGGAAATAGTCCAAGCTTAGAAAGGCAGCTTAGACCTTGGGGATATGCACATTGCACAAAGGTCCCATTCGAGAGCCAGGTGAAGGTACTTACACCTCCCACAGATAGTAGAATAGAATATAATAGAATAAACATCTCTGCAGGAACTCAGCTGGATGCTAAGTGGCCTTAATGCTGCTTGCACCGTGTAGGCCTCCGTATGAACTTGGGCAAGACAAAAGTCATGTAGAATGTTCACATAAAACCGGAGCCGGTGATCGTTCGTGAGACAACTATCGAAGTTGTGCAATAATATGACAACCTGAGGCAGACTATTCGGCTAGGCAGAAGCAACTTCGACAAGAAGGCTGAAAGGCGCATCCAACAGTCTTCAACCATTGCGCCCTGCCAGTTATGACATATGGTGCATATACGTGGACACTGATGGTGGGACTGGTCCACCGATTTAAAGTCACTCAGCGTGCTATGGAGAGAGCTATGCTTGTGGTTTCTCTAATGGATGGTATCAGAAAAGAGGTTATACGTCAGAGGACTAAGGTTACCAACATAGCTGTCAAAATATGCAAGCTTAGGCAGGTAGCCGGTAGTGGCTGGATTCGGAAGACCGAGGACCGAGTATTGTGGCGCTCCTTGGGAGAGGCCTATGTCCAGCATTGGATGAGTCAAAGTCAAAGTCAAAAAATTTTATTCATCGTACAAATATAAAATTTTCTGATGAACGTCAATTTTTACAAATTACTCTCCGTTCGGATAAGGGGGGGCTCTTTCTGTATGGATGATTATAGGCTGATGATGATAACATGTACATTTCATATTATTATACCAATTAAAATATACTATGATTAAGCATAAAGTTCATAAAATATTCTATCATATCACATAATCTGTTAAATTACACAACACCATCAAAACCTATAGCACCACAACCTAAAGATAGGTGCGATGACGAGAAAAGCGAGGAGGAGCGGTTAAGTGTACATGTTCACCAAAAGCGAAGCGGGGCTACATGGGGAGACGCTCTATGTTTAGGTTTTGGTGCAAGGAGTTTTGACTGCGTTATTATTATTGGCGCTATGTAGGGAGACGCTTAGCTGACCAACATGTGCACCTAACCGCACCTATCTTTATATTTTGGTGCTAGGTGTTTTGCCGGTGTTGTGTTATTCAGCACAGATTATGTCATATTATAGTATATTTTATGAATTTTACATAAAATGAACAGTATACGAATTGGATATTATACCTTATGAAAATATAGATGTTATAGATAAGGTTTATCATATGTTGTGATAGTTATTAGTGTGAAATGAAACATTTTGTTTTATACGTCGCAATACGGACCCTACTACTTAGAGAATTCCATACTATATTCTTATTTTTTTATACATACTGTCGTTCTTTCTTTCGTTCCAATATCTATCCAAATATTTCTGCCATACATACCTGTCTAAGTTTGCGTTTCCCACACAGTCTTTTTAAAAAATTGCAGTGGATTGATTCTTTCATTTCCATTGTATGCAGTTCTTTCATTGCCGTGGAAGTTTATTTCATTGCCGTGGGCCTTTGTTTCATTGCCGTGGACGCTTGTTTCATTGCCGTGAACGCATGTTTCATCGCCGTGGCGCGAAATTTTTAATCATCTGTATCTCATTCAGTTTCTAACTTATCTGCTACCCATTTAGTAAGAACACTAACATTAACAAAAACTTTAATAAAAGCGTTTTACTAATATAAAAAACCTTAAGATAAAAAAGTCCACGGAAATGAAGATTTTTTAGGACTTGTTGAAATCCACCCAGATAACTAAATTTACTTACATAGGTAGGTACTTAAGTAATATCATTCCTCATAAGCACATCGTCATTAATACTATAATAATGAAAGCTTTGTTGTAAAAAATAACTTAGAATTCTGAAACTATAAATATATGTATAGCCACTATTTATCCCTCAATAACTTAGTACCTACGCACGCACGGTGAAAAGCTCACGTGGAAAAGCTAAATATAGTACTATATTCAGCTTTTCCACAAACTCAAATTACAAAATCAATTCGACATGCAATACAATTTTGAAAGGACGCCGTATTTTCTGTCCTCAAGAACTAGGGATGGGCCGAAATCCGGTAGACATTCGGTTTAACCGAACTTCGGCACGTTTAACCGAACTTCGGTATTCGGCCGAAATTCGGTGTAAAATGCCGAACATTCGGCACACCTATTTCTATAATTTTGTATGAAATAAGTACAATGTACAATGTGGAATTTGGTCAGAGACGTTTTTGTTGTCTGGTACCGAGTCTACCTGTAAAGATTCGCACATATCAGTTTTGCTTCAGTGCCGGCGCAGTTCAGTGTCAGTGTTTCAGAGTTGCTTCAATGATAATTTTACGACCCTTCGGTGAAAACTTTTACGTCAACTAATTTTAATTTGTTTAAATAGAATTTCAAACCAATTGTTTATTTTTTTAAATACAAATAGCTTTGCATGCAATCATTTAGAAAAAAGTTTTTTTTGTTTTTAATTAAATTTCAAATAATTCGTATTCATATTTCTAGTCAATGTATACTTTGCGTGCGACAAACCATATAAAATACCACATTTTTACGAACCAATTCCATCAAACCATCATCCTCCATTTATGGATGGCGGATAGACATGTATGAAAGAATACTTATCACTGACACAGAAAATCGCCGCACCAGTGCGGGCCCTGAAGCAACACTGATCTGTGGAAATTGGCCTTAATGCTTTTTGAATGGCTCTGAAATCGCGAAAAAAACTACTGTTTCATAGTAAAGTTAAATACGTCATTAACAAACTTAAATTTATAGAACAACTGTATTCGTATTTTCGGGGTTTCATTGACAATTTATGAACCTGTTCAGTATTTATCGGCTACATTTCCTTGCCTTCGGGAGCTTTACTGCGGAAATTCCACCATGTATAATAGAATTACAAAGGCAACAAATTAAACCGAATGTTCGGCCGAAGCCGAACTTCAGTTCAATCCACATTCGGCCCATCACTATCAAGAACTGTATCACAGGTGCTCATAATTATCTGATGCCTGCCCCCACCAGAAGGGTTCTTTCAAGAACCATTCTCTAAGAAACACTCATACTTTTACCGACTCACTTACACAACCGCACTCTTATTACTGCACTTTAAAGTCCCTTTTCCCGTTCCCACCAATAAATGAAACCAATTGTGATCTTAAGACGCAACCAGCGTTGAGAGGTCTTCGGAAAGAGGAACAGTTTCATAGATACGATCTGGATTAGAAAGGGTTAACAGGGGGTGGCGGGTCATGGTATGGTGGTTGTTTTATGTGGCTTCTTACAGAGAATTAAAGTTAATGGCTGGAAGCGATGGTTCTAGCAATAATTGCGACACGATTTATAGAGATAATCCGGCTTTATTAGCAACCCAATAAAAGACTAAGAAACGTAGCGGTGGAACGCGAATTTGATATCATTAAGCTTTGAGGTTTAGAGATGGATTTTAATTTCCACTTCTGTTTTACTGGCATTTGAAGTAGGCTTTATGCTACGTTCAGTAATAAAAGTATATTTTATTTACACTTGATTCTCCTAATAAAATTTGTCTTAGAAACGCACATCTTTATTACAGGACCACCCTGCGCACCGACCATCAATGGCATCAATCAATGTCTGGCAGTTGTTAAGGTAAGCTGAAAACCCCTTATTTCACCAGCTATCGCATTTGGTCACCGCGCTGCGAGTTCTTGAGTTCTTCTCTTGTCCGTTCTTCAACGGTAACCTCATTACATATTACAGGTACCATAGACAACTAGATCATGCATGCAACACCAAGCCACTCCCGAGGGAGCAGCTACAAATACAAAGGTCATGGCATTTTGGTTATGAGTTCGCGACCTTTGCTTCGCCCCGATCCCTGCAAAGGGCATAGCATCCATAAAACTAGCTCGACTAACACTGGTGACATTTTTTTATAGACTTAGATGTCTTTAGGCTATCTTCACTAACATTATAAGTTGTGTATTATGTCTTTGCAGGTGAAAGAACATTGGTAAATGACTACAATAACTACATGGATGGATTTCAAACTTAAAAACATCACAAGAAGTACCTGATTGGTACCAAAACCAATGGCAACATTAAAAGACAAGACTGTAGTGAGCACCTATGTGGTTTCAAAATGGATTATGTGTATAATTCGAAATTTAAACTGTCCAATGACATCCCCCTCCGATGACGTATTGCCCCCGCGGGTGTGATCTGCCCCCGAAAGTTTAGCAAAAATCATACCGCCGCTGTTGGCGAGGGTTAGTCGCTGTGTGGCTATCTCATCCTGTACCTAATGCGGAGTTGACATTACTCACAGTAAATAAAAACTGAAATCAATAATTAGGTAAGTACCTACTTACCAAAAATTCAGGCAAGCCATTATTCTTCTTATTCTTATTTAGGTGCCTCTCCATTGACTGAGCCATTATTAGTGTCCTCAAATTGCATCCATTGGGAGGTCTGGTAATCTAAGTTTTACCAATTTTCCCTGACTTTGCAATGGTATATAATCATTCATCATCCTCATAGTCATATCCAAACTATTGTAAACAACCACATTCCAAACAAATGCGAAGCTAAGTGCCATTAGCAATCAGATGAAAAGTGGTCATTTCTAAACACCCCTGCTGGTTTACAGTATTCATCCTATTCCCTTCACTTAAGAGTGAATATTACCAGCTCGCAGGCATCTATATTAATGAATGTGTAAAGTGCAATAATAGTAATTAGAACGGGCACAATAATTGGATGGGTCGAAGCGGCAGATGAGTTCAGAGGGTCGTAATTCAATAAAACGTTTTGAGGTTATGATGGATCGCGCCAAAACAGACAAACATGGCGCGGAATGGGTTCGGAAATTACAACGATGGTGAAATGTGTTGCATAACATACCTATAATAGTCTATTTTCCCATGGTTTAGTAGTTCCAAAAAATATTATGCGCTAAAATGAATTCCGTCAACAGATTTTTCGTATTCCGCTCCGTTTCCGCAATGTCAAAATTTTTTAAACGATAAAAAGTGTTCGACAAAAACTCGTCCGACATTTGCCCGTTTTTTTACCCTCCATTTATAGTTCTTATGTGTGGGTGTTACAGTTTTAATTTAATTGTGCGACTGGAATCGTGAAAGTGGTGAAATAATACAGAATGTGTTCATGTGTGGGAGCGCCCTAGGTCTCTATTGTAAGCCCCCACGTGACAACTAAAGGGTTTTTTGGAGTGAGCTTTTCAATTTGCGACCGCAGAGTGGAATAGGGAAAACTGTGGTACAGTTTTGCGATGAGAAATATTTGGACGCAGTTTATTAAGATGTTTTTTAAAGTTGCTGTTTTCTATAGCTCAACAGATTATACGGAGAACTCTAGACTTTATAAAACTGTCGCGGCTATATTATGATGTCCATGGCCGATAGGGGATGATAGAGATACTAATGAGGCTACGGTGCGCGGTAAACTTATTTATTTATATTCGATCCTACTGAGTAATTACAGCATTTTGGTAATCTAGTAAGTATATTATGTATCTGTAGCAGTAAGCTAGTTAAATCTCTTTTTTGATTGAATCACTAGTTCGTTCATTGAATGACACTATACAATTGTATGACCAGACTACTTAGATTAAACAAGCCTCACTAAACTATCGACCAGATGACTGCGACATATCCATGATGAGTTGATGAGTTTTGTCGCTCAATCCAACGTACCAACTTAAACATTTTTTTTGAGGACTAAGTACTCCATTCATTTCACAGTTCCCGGTCAAATCAAGTCCGTGTAATAGTGAGACATTTTTCAATGTATGGTCTGTAAAAAAAGTTGGATCTCGAACGGAGGCGGAAATGAATCCGCACATATGTCGATGTCGATCCAATCACATTGAGCACTATTGTCACTCTCGTCTCTCATCCTAGTGGGTTGATAGATCTTTCCAAATGATTTAGAAAAGTGACTGGTAGACACCTAATCAGATAATAACGAGTCTTGAATGAAAATTTTAGATTTTCTCTGCCTAGAGAAATGCTTTATACCTATACAGGGTGTTGCTTAAAGGTTTTTTTTTTTAGCGAATTTCCAAATTCTGATTTCAGTTTCGGGCTTAGATATAACATGCTGCACATGTAGGTTTCGGCTTAGTATACCAATTTTGCAACACCCTGTATAGTAGGTAAGGTATTCAATTCTGAATATAGGTAAGGTCTTCAACCAATGTGTCCTACCGGTGAAGGAAGGAGTACTTACCACCGATCCACCGATGAAATAATTAAGTATGCTTGCGTTTTCAGTTCGTAAGAGAAGTAAGAGAACTACTAAGGTTACCGAAAAAGCTCTGACAATCTGCAAGTAGAGTCGAGTGGCAATGGGATGATAAGGTATAAGTAATAAACCGAGGTCTCGAGTCAAGTGAGAGTACACACAGGCAAACGTAGCGTGGGACGCCATGCAGCCCCCTGAACCGAGGACCTCTGGCATTGAAAAGGCCGATGACAGAGTGCTAGATATTGAGATGATGATGATGATAGTAAAACAAGGTAGATAATGTTTCCATATTTTCAGTTTCAGTTTCGTAGATAAATACGTAGGTAAATATTGTGCGTATCATAGAGGTAGGTATTCATAAAGGTAGGTAAATACGAAACTTTGTTCGCAATATTGAAACGAAAATATAAAAGTGCAAAACCCTTTTGCGAATTTGTTCCGTGTACGTGTTCGATTTTTATGAGCACAATTTTGTTTTGGTCTGATACTGCACGTGTCGTTTGAATATGTTGAGGTTTTTTTATTGGCTCAGGGTGCGTCCATGCGTGAAGTTAGCTGTCGCTTATAAAAGTTATAAAATTCAGCCCGACTGCGTATGAAAAGGTTCGTAGTTTATGCTAAAATTGTGTTGCTACAGAAGGAGTATGCATTCTGGTACTTAATGTTTACAGGGTGTTTGCCAATTGGGTATATTACCTGGATTACCTACCTAATCTACAAAACAAATGATTTAAGATGAATTGATGTATGCTTACATACATTAATGTAAAACTATTTCTTTATAATGTTATGAAATCCCGTTTATATATGATTTAGGGAGATAGGTAGGGACTTACAAAGCTTTTTAATAAAAACAACAAAGCAAATATACCTATCTTATAATTATTACTTACTTACTCAAAACATAGCTTGCTAAATTATGAGGCCTGGGGCACATCCAAGTTAAATGAGAAATTAGTAGAAAAAATTGGAACCGTCGACCGTAAATGAAAAATTAAAATCTACCGACTCCGGAAAAGGAAATGCCTCCATGTTTCTTATAAAACCAGCTTAATTACAAACGATGAGAAACAAACTGACAAAAATAATAAAGTTAACTCGGAGGGGTAAGATTTTGGTGATCAATAAAAGATTCTTTGTTTTCTCACGGCAAAGCAATTTAGTTGGAAACAAAAGCATAGGGGCGCCTAAAGCAAAGCATTAATTATAATTTTGTAATGTTAGTTAGGTATTAACTAATAGGTAACTTTGTTTGGGAAAACTGTGAGAATGTGACTAAAACTGTAGGCACTTATGTTATTCAACCATGTTCCTATTTGTCACGACACGACTGTAACCCAGGGCATAGTCAGAGGTAATTTATTATAAAAAAATAATTTAAATAAGTACCTAGGTATAGCAGCTTACAAGATTTGATGCATAACAATGTCATGAATATTTTTTCGGAACTTTAAATACTTTAATGTAGCAGTAATAAATAATACTTATAAGTACCTACCTACTTACTTACTATTTCTATAGTTTCCGCAACACTATGACTTCCGGTGCTTGGCACAACCCCGTCCTGCACTCAGCCATATCGCATCATGCCATAATGGATGTCACGGGCAACAACCCTAGAAGAGAACTGACTTCAGCACCAACTCACCTCTTCACCACTCACCTATAAAAACCTACTCTATAACCACGGCAGTAAGGGTGTCAAGAACGGCAAGAATATGTTGGTAGTTCGTAGATGGCGTGACACTGAAGAGTGCAGATACATTAGTGACACCTCTCGGAGAGCAACGAAATTACTGTCAAATTGCACGGCTCTTCGCAATTTGTAGTGCTGTGGATCCTCGACAGATATAGGGGGAAAGGAGATGATAGTTTCGAAAAAGACCCTGTAAAATATTGGAATGTTGTTAAATAGTAAGTACTCTTTGATTGGAATAATAATAAATAATAATAATAGTTTAAGAGCGATGTTACGCTAACCTTACGTTTGTAGTGAGTTAGTGACCCTCTAGTCTAGAGCTAATGTATCATAGATTTATAAATCTACCGTTCTATGAAGATCGTATAAAAAGGTAAAATATAAAATACTTAGTGGTTTATCGAAATACTGAATCTGGCAACTACCTAATTATTTTATCACAAACTATTTGTATAATCTATCATGGCAATGTACTAAACAGTGTGTTAATGGGCTTAATTTGGTCATAGACTAATACACTAATTTGGTCTATGATTTAGTGAATAAATATAGGTAGTTACTTAAGTACTTAATAGGTAGGTACATGCCATATCCTGCGAATGCACCTACTCAGCAGTATAGTAAGATTCAGCTAAGTACCTAAGTATACCTAGTTAACTCTTATTTGATCTGTGCCATAGGTGCAAGGTAGTATAATAGTACTTAGTATACTAACCCAACACATTCCTCCACGTACATTCTTACAACCTACCTGGTGCATCAGTAGACTGGCAGCATACATTTACTTGGGTACACAGATACTTACATAAACATAGCAGTTAAATATTTAGCAAATTAGAATCCAATCTAGGAGTGGCAGATCTAGGTACCATACCTGCATATTTTAAGTTTAATTAACTAACATAGAAATTGTATAAAGTAGGTATTAACTATGCTTAATTATATTTTAAACATATGTATGTAGGATTGATGTGTACTAGTTATGTATATGAGGTAATTTATATAAAAACACAGTCATTTCATTCAGTACTTTACTTTTATAGAGAGCAATAAAAATACAATTATCGTATAGGTAAGTAATTAATAACATAATTAAATTAAATTTAGTAGCGACTTATCCTACAACAGAATCTAATGGAAGTGAGTTTTACTTTCCGTCCTTCTCGTGAACGACTTGCGGCTTATAGTCCAGCTCGACGACCTTGCTCAGGCTCTCCACGTACATGGGCAGTCTCTGCGTCATGTAGTAGCAGCGCCGGTCGCGGATCTGCCGGTTCTGGTTGAGGTCCAGCACCCCGATCAGAAGGCCATCCTTGTTCCTCGACAGCCCCGGACACCGCACTCCGTCCGGGCCACAGAAGTAGCTCGACCCGTAGAATAAACCCAAGTCTTTGTGAGCTGGTTGACCATCCGCTGACGTGAATTCGTTCGGGAACTGCTCGTAGCCAACGCGGTTGATCGCGGCCGTGAAGTAGCAGTTGGTGATAGCGGCGTTTCTCGCTTCTATGTTCCACATGTACTCACTGCCGGCATCAGCAGCGATGGTCGCAGACGGGTTGAAGACGATATCGGCGCCGTTCAGCCCAAACATCATCCAGTTGAGCGGGTGGTGCCGGCCGAAGCAAATATTGACAGCGATCTTACCGTAGCGCGTAGCGAACACCGGGTGACCCGTGTTGCCCTCCATGTAGTAGTTCGACTCGTTGAAGTCGCCGACCCTGGGAATGTGGTTCTTGCGGTGCTTGCCGATAACGTTGCCGGTGTCGCTGATAACAACTGCAGTGTTCCACAGGATGTCTGCGTGCGCCTCGTCCCTCTCTAGAATAGAGGACACGATGACCATGGCGTACTTGACAGCGAGCTCACGTAAGAACCTGGTGGTCTGCCCCTCCTCAGCCGATTCAGCGAACTCGCACCATGGCTGCTTCTCCCGAGTGCAGAAGGCGAACGGCATGTTCCACAGCTCCTGGAAGCAGAGGATGTTGACGCCTTCTTGACCCGCCACGTCGATGATCTTCTTCACTTTCTCCAAGATAGCCGTCTTCTGTTCGTTGATTGGAAGGTCGGTCGGCGCGGGGATCGAGTGCTGGATGATGCCCACTTTGACTATCCTCGGTGGGCGGGTGTGTTCCTTCTTGGCGGGGAAGGCGTAGGCGGCGATCTCGAAGTTGGCCTCGCGAGCCGCGGCTGCTGAAGACTCCTTGACTCTGACCTCATGGTTGTCGCGTCTTCCGAAGTATATTCTGTTGAACTCTTCCAAATCTCTGCCGGACAGATTGTTGCTGATTAGCGTCTCAAAACTTTGAGTCTCCGAATCCATTTTTAGGTAAGTAATTTGTTAACTATGAGCAATTAGTTCAAAGTTTCGTCCTCTTCCGAAGACCTGTCGTTCGAGACTGGAGCTTCTGGAATGCTCGGGCGCTTAAATACTTTTCGTATTTACATAAATGCAATGACTTGTATTTATAATTGATTTATCTATGCGGCCCATGTCGCACAGACACACCGCACCGCAACCGGGCGGCCTTCGACCTACGATGATGATAAAATTTAAGAACAATCAGAGGGGGTAGGACACAAATAAGTGACTATTAGTTTTTGGGACTGACGATTCTGACGAAATATGAAAAAAGTATTATAAGCTGCCGATGCTATGTAGTTTGCTACCCTGTTCCTTTTGTAAGCTAGCAGAAATATTTAAAAGAAGTACTTACCTACTCAAGTAACTACCTACCTATTATTTATTAAGGTTTTTAGTGTTTATTTATAATACCTTTATGTAACTTAATGGTTTTAGAATTTAAAGGTACTTAAGTAGTTATATTTATTTATTTACCTATCCTCAGAATTATAAATGATCGATAAAGCCAAGTGCGAGTAGAATCTCGTGTCAAAAGTTTCAAAAAGCGCAAAAAAGCCACTACATCGAACGTTACGTCTTTGCTATGTGTTCCATACAAATAGGTAAGCCGGCTTGAATATTAACATGGTAATTCTACCCGTCGTACTTCTGACTTGTTACTTGACTTACCATATTTATCAAGCTGGGCGCTATATATGTTTACTAATACAACATTAACGTTACGTAACCAAACAAGGCAGCTGTATTCATTTAAATTCATTAATAACACATTGACAAACAACGTTATCTCGGGCTAATGTACTGAGGCGCGATATCTTCAACCAAGAACATGGAAAACAGAGAGCGCTCGATAAAAAATATTATTGAAGACAAACTAACTGGAGATCAGCTAAAGGAATTCAACCGCATTTACTACGGCAGAGAAGACCATTGTACGTTGAAACTAAACGATGAAGCTATTCGGAAAAGTGAAGAGGATGGCATCCAACTGGCCGGCTACTCCTTCAAGGCCGCAAATGAAGATACCAGACCACCGAGAGTCGTCAAACTTGGGTTAGTGCAACATTCAATTGTTTTAACAACCGATAATCCTGTGCACAGTCAACGCAACGCCATTTTCTACAAAGTGAAGAACCTCATAGAAATCGCTGCTTCAGAAGGCGTCAATATTTTGTGTTTGCAAGAGACATGGGCTATGCCGTTCTTCCTATGCACAGGAGATAAAGAAGCCTGGTCACAATTCGCTGAATCACCTACGAACGGCCCTAGCGTTTTATTCTTAGCTGAGTTGGCCAAAAAGCACGGGATGGTTATAATTTCACCCATTTTGGAAGACGATAATGGCACTTGGTGGAACACCGCAGTAGTTATCAACGAAGAAGGCAGAATCCTTGGGAAACATAGGAAGAACCATCTTCCTAGCGTAGGAAGCTTTAGTGAAACGGCATATTACTCTCCTGGGGACCTCGGCCATGCTGTGTTTGATACCAAATATGGCAGAATCGCTGTGAACATTTGCTACGGAAGACATCACGCCTTAAACTGGCTTATGTTTGGACTGAATGGTGCTGAGATGGTGTTCAATCCTTCCGCCACAGTTGCTGAATTTGGAGAGTCTTTTTGGGGGATAGAGGCAAGAAACGCTGCTGTAGCAAATGGCTATTTCACTTGCAGCATCAACAGAGTTGGCACTGAAGAATTTACTATAAAAACAGAGCCAGGGAAGTCAATATCACGGAACTTTTATGGTTCTAGCTACGTGACTGCACCTAATGGGTGTAGAACTCCAAGCTTATCAAGAGTTACTGATGGAATTCTGGTAGCCGAAGTTGATTTGAACTTATGCCGCCAGGTGAAGGACCAGTGGGGATTCAACATGACCTCTCGCCTGAATGAATATGCTGAAGAGCTTAATCAAGTGCTATTGCAAAAATAAATAAATACTTTTTCCAATTTTAATAAGTTATTTTATTTTTAAAACCTACCTATAGAACCTCCTCCTTCTTTTTTTTAGAAGTTATTTAACAAAAAGTTAACCAAATAGTAGTTGCGTGAATTGTAACGTATTAAACTTCACGTTTCGTTTCACGTATATTTTTGCCTGTTTAATAAAAACTTTGTATTACCAATTTATGTTTGAAGTTAATGAGGCACCTGTTTAAATTGATTCATTTGATTTAATCTACATAAAAGAAAAAAGTTACTGAAACTAAACCATCTAAATATTAAATTAAATGTTAAATTAAATTAATGTTTAATCCATTCCATTCGTCTGTTCAAATATCTAGAAATTGTAGAATGGAACGTCAAATCGCCGAATGATATGTCATTTTTGGCTTTTCGTGAAGTGTAATTTTAAAATATTTTCAGTGTTTCTTTCTGAAAGTATAATATAATACAGTTTTATAATTCAACAATATGGTAAGCTTTATACAATCCTTTCGTTTTACAACATAACCACCACCCAAATTTTAGTTTTGGTTATTTACCAAACAGGTTTGGTTATATTGGCGTCCCGAACATTACAAAGCAAAATTTCATGTTTTTCTTTATTTTCTATGATGTTTCTACTAATGTATCATTAGATTAAGATTTAGATTACACACTAAATCCTCGAATAATGCACGGAAAAGCCCAATGTCCTTGTCCTCTCATACCATCATTTAAACTAATTTACTTACATTTCAGTCGATCTTAGCGTACAATGGAGGTGCGGTAGTAGCTATGAAAGGGAAGGACTGCGTGGCCATCGCCACCGACAAGCGGTTCGGTATCCAGGCACAGACCGTGTCCACCAACTTCCCCAAAGTGTATCAAATGAGCCCCACCCTCTATGTGGGACTCCCGGGGCTCGCTACCGACACACAAACTGTGTTTCAAAGACTTAAGTTCAGGTATGTTAATCGAATATTACAGTTCATCTAACTATTTCTGTAGATAATGTGATAAAGGAATTATTCAGAGAACATGGCAAAGCTCTTCAGTTTGCGAACATAGTTATGGGGTACTATTACAATTTGTAGTATTGGAACTTATAACATTGCTTTGTGCTTTTTCAAACAGCAATACATTATTTACTCTGGTCACTAGTTCTGTGCTTTCTAATAAATTCTTTGTGCTTTCTTAACAAACAATATCTTACTTCCAGAATGAACCTGTATGAGCTAAAAGAGAACCGCACCATGACACCTAAAACCTTCTCAGCAATGTTATCCAATCTGTTGTATGAGAGGCGCTTTGGACCATACTTTGTGGAGCCAGTCATTGCGGGCTTGGACCCCATCACTGAGAAACCCTATGTCTGCAATATGGATCTGGTATGTTGATTGTGGGTGTAAGCCCCAAAGCTGTTGAAGATGCTATGGTGCCTGACTGATATTGTTCACCGCAAGCCATAAATACTATTATCAATGTATTCTTTGCTATGTCTAGATGACAAAATTTTCAAAGTTAACTTCAGGAGCATTAGCTATTTGCAAAATGGCCTGCCTTATGGACACACTAAATTTGTAACTCTAAAATAATATCCTTTAAAATGTCAACATACAGGGGGTTAATTTTTTTTTAGTTGGCTCTCTAAGTACACCTTGTCAAGCAAATTTTTGTTCACTATAGTACAATGTTATTGTAGTTTATAAAGAGCTTTCCTGTGATAATATTATGAGATGCCCATCTACAAATGTACATTACTGGTCGATAAATAAGATGATTCTAGTGCTGATTTCTTTGATATTATTATTATTATTAAACATTTATTTTCAGATATAACATCCTATATGTTACATATATTTAACCTAAAATTTAATAATAATATTACTTGAATGACTTTCCAGATTGGCTGCCCCAATGAGCCAGAAGACTTTGTTGTCTCTGGCACGTGTTCGGAACAGCTGTATGGAATGTGTGAGGCGCTGTGGGAGCCCAACCTAGGCCCTGATGACCTGTTTGAGACCATTTCACAGGTAAAACTTACACCTACAGAATTGTTAATTTTATCAATTTGTTATGAGCAAGCATAATTTTACTCTTCTGGTGCCTAAATTATGTTGAACTCACACTTTCTTAAAACTAACCATAAATTATAAAATTAAATCAGTTTACTTATTATAACGTTTTTAAACTAGGCTTGGGAGGTAAATGATCATCATCATAATCATCGCAATGGCGAATGGACAATCGACACTCTATTGTTCTAGTTGCCCTCCCCTATTTTATACCTTTAGATACCGAACACCCTGTATATCTCTAACTCGGTGTACACCCCCAGGCGCTGGTGAACGCGGCCGACCGCGACGCGATCTCCGGGTGGGGCGCCGTGGTCTACATCATAGAGAAGGACAAGATCACCGAGAAACACGTCAAGACACGGATGGACTAGGTTAACGTTATTATTTTATGTATTCGGCATTTTGTATTAAAAGTGGTTTAAGTATTTGGGTGTTTGTCTTTGTAGTATATTCCTACACTCGCGAATCACGAATGTTGTCGACTCAAGTCGATAGCAAGCCCCTGTCGGTAACGTTATAAACTAATAAAAGCATACAAACTCCAGTGACCCGACTAAATTCGTGATACGCATACTTACTGTCCTTTATCTCCATCATATAGACGACTATAGGCCAGGAATTATGAAGTTAGAAAGAGAAAGGGGCTCGGAATAAAAAACATAATTGCAGAAACTTTATAAACCAAATATTTAAAAAATTAAGTTTTATTTTATTTCCATACACATTTTTGTCTTTACAAGAGTAGGAGACTAGAGGATAACGTTTCAATCGTGTAGTTTATATGCCAATTTATTTATTTTCGTAGCGAAGCTATCTTATCATAGGTATTACTTATTACAAGTTAGTGGCGTGATTGGAAATATAGGCGGTGTGCTAATTCACACAAACCATCAGAACTTTACCTACTTACTATTTAAATATAATCTAGTATCCTAATTTATTATTGAAATAGTAAGGCAGTACAACCATTGCTCTTAGTAATGAGGCATTATAAGCCATAAAAGGCGCTAGAATCTCTCGCTTTGTAAAGATGGTCTAGTAATGACTCCACACAATTTCATCCGCATTTTTCCAGTCAAGCCGCCATCTTTTAAACTCATGGTGTCCATCACCGTTTAACAATAAAAAACTAAAATCAAAAGTAACACAATTAAAAATACACTACCCACCTAAACAATGGCAACACAGTATGACAAACTCGAATCATTTCATGACTAACATTGTTCAGATACACATGCGTACATCATCTTGGTAGCATTGTCACTCTGAAAAGGGGTCAGGTTTCTTTGCCCAGACTGTATATAATTCTTCAGGGATTGCAAGAAGCGCCCTTGTTAGTAGTTAACTTAGCCCGGGTATTGTGTGATCACTCTATTCTACCACTCACACCCTTTGTGCCCATTCATATTAACTAAACGCAACGTATAGGACGACGATAAAGAGTTTAGAAATCATGTATCTGACATCCAACATGTTCCTAAGAAGATTACGCTTGTTATGATGGTATCAACTAGTAGCCCGTTATTTGCACATGCAGATGGCAAAAATAGAGTGATCGAAGATTACAATAAATAAAAATCTTAATCCAAAAAAATATATTCTAAAAGTAAACAATATCTATCACAAAATGTATCCTTCGAAAGAAACATGAACTAATTAGAGATGGGCTGAACGAAATACTGTTTATTTATGAAATTTTGGCAAATAAGTAACCAATCAGCAATTTATTTAAGCCTCGCTTTGAGCCGAGTAGTTTTTTAACAGTTTTTTCTTCATAAAATAGTATATGATAAAAGTTGTCTCATTGCCACCCTGAGCTTCATGACTGAATGTATGGCCACTGTTCGTCATTCAATTTATAACTCCTGTTCCGTTCTGAGGGGTCAAAAATCAACTCAGCCTAGTTTATCTTACACAATTCACTGAGCATTGCTGAACTATTTCACTGAAAAGTGACAAGTTCAACTACATTCAATCCAAGGATTAAGAAACTAAAATATAAAATAGCTATAATCATAAGAAATTCGTCAAGTAATGTTCCCAATTATTTGCATCAACACATTCTTTTACCGGAAAAGATCACAAGACTTCATAACAATCCATGTCTTAGTCAATATAGAGAATAAATAACAAAATCTTACACCATAGATACTATAGTAAAATACTAATCTAGACAGAGACTAAGCAAATGATTTGGTTAGGCGCACATTAGGGAATATTGCGCATTTTAAATAAGTCCATTATTCATATTAATACATTTCCAATGACATCGCATTCCAATACATCTTTCGTAGAAGCAACGGATCTTGTAAGTAGTGTACACTGATTATTCGCCTACAAATTAATTTATTTTGGTCTCACGTTCCAATACCACATACAGTGCTCCAAAATTGATAATGCGCATAGAAATCTTTGACAGATCGGTTGTTTTCGATTATGTGACACATGATATTGACTCTTATTTCTTTCGAATAAGGTGCAAAATGCAAGTGTTTTTTTAAGGCTCTTACGATTTAATGATTCGGGTGTGAAGATCTGCATGTGCATTATTAATTTTGGACAAGTGTACATTGTGTTTGTATGGGGAAAGATGATATTGAAGAGTACCTAAGTCGGATGGCAGTCAATGGACGCATATTATCACTCGGTGCTCCCATGGAGAACAATAGCAATTAGTATTTCAGTATTTCTATTACCTAATGAACACCTAATCCGAAACTGTCCAAACGGCAATAAATGTTTTGCTTAGCTTAGTACCAACTGCACATTGGATATTATAACTAGAAAGATTATAATTTGTTAAAGTGTACTCTATCAATCTTAGTATACAACAGCCAAAACCCGTCATTCGACTTAAAATCGTATTTTTAATGTTTTAAACTTAAATTTTACAGTCAATTTCCACTTCTAATTGTGTTTATGCTAATTCAATGATATTTAAATTCAGTAACAATTTCCAATCAGTTTTAATCTAGACAGTAGCTGAACTTTATAAAAGCTAATAACGAGTTATCATGGAAATTATTGCAAAAATGTGCTCTTAAATAGTTTGTCAGTTCGAAAATGTGATAAGAAATGTGAAACTTAGTAGCTGGAAGTGTGCTTTAGTCATAAAAATAGCCCAAATTGTTACAAACATTATTTCGATTCACTGATGCGAGAACTTTCTAATAATTGAACATTGAATACATTCCAAACCTTAGGAGATCAAAACCGCCGGTCTACAGAAAGCCGAAAACTTATAAGCGCTTTCTTTTTCATACTTTTGCGAACCAGCGCTGATAAGCGCTAAATATCCATAGTAAAGTAAGCTGTAATAAGTTTCCAGCTTTATTTCTGTATAGTTGTACACGGCCCAAGACTGTAACTCCACGAGAAAAGATATCGAACGGGTTTTATACTTTGCAAAATCAAAAAAGTTTATCATCTGTCATAATTATTTAATTAAACTGTTTCTGTCAAAAGTTTCATGGTAGTTACCGATAGAGGCGCCACCAGAGAATGAGAATAGTTTAACTTTATTCTATAAAAAACTGTAGGTACTATTGGTAAGTACTGTTTTCTTCCATACAAAGTATCGCCTCAAGTAGTAAATTGAAATATTATTTTTTATGACAGAAATAAATTTTTTTTTTGACTACATATCATCGAGAGTAGCTTGCTGTACTAAGGGTACAGGATAGCTGAAAATTATATTAAAGAAAATTAAGATACAATATACTTATATCTCTTCTCATGTTATTCAGTATAGCGAGCCTGAAATTATAAAGTAAACGTATGGCCTTCGAATGAAAATGTTTAGCATTTTTAGTTCCTTGGACACAACGGCGTTGGTTAAATTTCCCAAAATTCTCGATGGCAATACGATAACTTTACGAAGTCAACCCGTGCTCCCACTACAGCATAATATTTTGGTTCACGCTACATTCAACACACGAATTAATTATTTGCATTTTAAGCTTTAATTCAAACTTACAATTTAAGGATTTCATGAACTTTTGTCTATGACAAGAATAACAACGACGATGCGGACGCGTCCCTCAGTTGTTCCGGTCGAGGTCTTAAATAGATATCACAAGATTCCAACTTCATAATACCAACCATAATACTAGGAAATGTCCAACTGGACTAAGATCAGAATAGAACCGCTAGAACGATATCTCGATACGAAAACTACTTTGGTACACCCCAACATTAAGTATTTTGAACAATTTAACGGCAACATCGTGAAATAGATTAATAAACCGACCTCTTTTCGAGTTCGCTCCAGGCGACTCCAACCTCTCGCTTTAACAACTGAAAGAGGCGTCGCTTCGTCTCTTTCCCGCTTAGTTTCCCTCGATGGCTTTGGCTACGAACTCTATGAATCGTTTTCCGTACTGTTCGGGGTCGCAGGTGGATATCCCGTCGACGTTGCTTCCGTACTTGACTGTTTTCGCTGCCTTTGCGGCCTGGAAGTCAGAGAAAATATTTTTATATGAGTGACTAAATAAGTTATAGATGGCGTCACCGTACAGCGGTGATAAAAACACAGCTATAACACATACACATACATAACCCGTAACAAATCTACTGTGGGACACTTGCCTCCTCGAAATTGGAGGGTTATCCCATAATCTGTACGCTTGGCTGACGGGTTGGTGATAGAAGAAACAAGTTTCTTAAATAAATAGACAAAAACAATAAATTGAATGAAATAAATAAGACGAATTTAAATGAATTACCTGTTTCTTGACTCCATAATGGGTTAGGACATCGATCAGTGCGACAAAGTAGATTTCTTTCTTGGGTGCACCTGTAAATTACACGGTTCGGTTAAATTAACTTCTACTAACAAATATTTATCTCTATTTAATTCTACATCTCACCCATAAGTCACCTAAAATTGTTTTGTACCCGAATTAATTTAAATCACCTTGTTGACAAAACCGAAAAGTCACCTAAAATGTTTTATACCTTGAATTAATTTAATACAGCTTATTGGCAAAATTCATCATCATCAGGCCGTATTTTTCTACTGCTGTGCATAGGAACAAAGAGCGCAACAATATTCTGAGGCCGTATCACGAAAAAAAATACATAAATTTGTCTATAGGTAACTCGATCGCAGTTCACCGGGATGCATTTTATTATTTATTTTTGAACATTACGGACACGTTGATCAAAATGTCATACGAATTCAGGTGAACCATTTATCGGCAAGTGATATAATTAGTTTCTAGATAAAAAAACAAATCAACTCACTGTCCTGGCTCGGTATGGCGTAGATGTCCAAGTCGGGGATGATGCCCTCGTAGCTGCGCTCGCTCTGCCGCGGGAAGCCGCGCGGGCTGTCCGGCGGCGTGTTGTAGCCCCACCTGTACATGTTGAAGCTGAACACTTATACTGACGTAGTGTAGGAATAGGGCCGACTGTACCGGAGGTCCGGATAAGTCAATGTAGGAATACGGTTCTGTCTGTACCGGAGGTGTCATTGTTGGAATAAGGTCCTGTACATGTGCGTCGTCGTTGTAAGAATACAGCTCTGACTATCCGGGTAAGTAATTATAGGAATATTTAGGCGGTTAAGTTTGTATTGCCTCGCTTCGCTCGGTTCTCTAAGCTTCAGCTCTGACTATCCGGGTAAGTAATTATAGGAATATTTAGGCGGTTAAGTTTGTATTGCCTCGCTTCGCTCGGTTCTCTAAGCTTCAGGGTATGTAGGGTTGAGATGAATGGCCTCGCTCCGCTCGGCTTTTTACGCTTTAGGGAATCCCGGTTAGGTTTGTGCTGCCTCGCTTCGCTCGGCACTCTAGGTTTTAGGAAATAAGGGATCGGGTTCAATGGCCTCGCTTCGCTCGGCTCTTTACGGTTTAGGAAATACCTGTTAAGTTTGTATTGCCTCACTTCGCGCGGCTCTCAAGGGTTTAGGAAATCGGGGTTGGTTTATATTAATATGGCGCTGATTGTACAGCATGAGAGGGTGTAATAATAGGGTTCAGTCTGTACATGTTTAAGGTCACTGTAGAAATATGGCGATGACTGTACCGGAGATCCTATTATAAGGTAAGCCCAACTTTGTGTACTTACTATCTCTAACTTTGTATTTTTTTTAAAATAATTTTGCTTTATTTTAAAATAGGAATACAGCCCTGAAAGTACACTTTGAAGGTGATGACTCTGTATACACAGCGAAGCTGATGCGTCATTGCCGGCTGCCTGGCGAGGCAATACCTTGTACAGTGCTCCAAAATTGATAATGCGCATAGAAATCATTGACAGATCGGTTGTTTTCGATTATGTGACACATGATATTGAGTCCTATTTCTTTCGAACAAGGTGCAAAATGCATGTGTTATTTTTAAGGCTCTTACGATTTAATGATTCGCATGTGAAGATCTGCATGTGCATTATTAATTTTGGACAAGTGTAATAGTGTATTCAGTAAAACAGTAGATGTGTCACCTCTCCGCGTGTCGGTTATCGGTGTCACTATCAGTGTCAGTATCTCCGCCTCGACCGGCTGCCTCGCGAGGCAATACCTAGTAATAAGCTTATAGTGATGTGGCGTGTGTCATGTCACCTCTGTGTATTGCCTTGCAAGCGAACATTTAGTCAATATTTTTTTACCACTATTTAAATATAGATATGTCACCTCTCAGCATGGTGTCGGTTGTCCGTGTCTCTGTCAGTGTCAGTATCCTCGCTCTCTGCCTCGGCCTCCGCCTCGCGAGGCAATACATGTGCCGTGTGTATTTATGTAACTGTAGATATGTCACCTCTCAGCATGGTGTCGGTTGTCAGTGTCACTCAATGCCTCAGTCTGGTGCCTCGCGAGGCAGTATCTATTAATATAGTATGAGCGTCACCTCTCAGCATGGTGTCGGTTGTCCGTATCACTATCAGTGTCAGTATCTTCGCTCTCTGCCTCGGCCGCCTGCCGCGCTGCCTCGGCCTCCGCCTCGCGAGGCAATATCTAGTAATAGTGTAAAACAGTAGATAGATATGTCACCTCTCAGCATGGTGTCGGTTGTCGGTGTCACTATCAGTGTCAGTAACCTGCTGCCTCGCGAGGCAATTCATATGGCGTTTGTCTACTGAAGGGGACTGCCTTTAGTCATAGTTTAATGTGCGCTAGTTAAATATAGATATGTCACCTCTCAGCATGGTGTCGATTATCAGTATCACTATCAGTGTCAGTATCCTCGCTTTCTGCCTCGGCCTGTTGCCTTACCACCTCGACCTGCTGCCTCGCGAGGCAATACATGTGGCGTGTGTCTACTGAAGCCACCCCTTTCTATTGCCTTGCAATGCAAGCCAATATTTAGTCGTAGTTTTTGGGGCACTATTTAAGCTGTATTTAAATTATAAATATAGATATGTCACCTCTCAGCATGGTGTCGGTTGTCCGTATCACTGTCAGTGTCAGTATCTTCGCTCTCTGCCTCGGCCGCTTGCCGCGCCGCCTCGGCCTCCGCCTCGCCGCGCCCGCACTCGTGTAGCCCGAGGAGTAAGGAGTAGTCCATGAGGTGGAGCTTTGTTAGGAACTGTTGGCGGAGAATAAAATATTTTTATACATAGTAATGCATAATTGTGTGGACTAAACAAATTTATCTAGCCTTACTTTGCCCAGCAGTTCGACATCATATAGGTAACATAAAAATACAGACTTTGTTAAATGTATTGAATATGCCGTAGGTATACCTAATTTAAGAGGTGTCCAAACATAGAGCGTCATGTCACATCCGGTTTTTTTTGGCAATAATTAGTCAATGAGCATACGAAAACGTGGGAGCCGCGTTATAATGCCGTGCTATGTTAAGACACGCCCTTAGAGTCATCGTTTCCATTGACCAACTTACAGTAAAATATGAAACCATACCTCAACATCAGCAGTAAGAGTCTCAAGCAGTTTCTCTTTAGCAGCATCCCCAATATCAATGCGCACTCCTTGCTTGATGAAGTCGTTGTCTTTGAGCGTCGGTAGCTCCTTCTCTAGCTCTTTCTCTGACGCCTCCCGGTCGACTGTTGAGCCTTTCAAGTCGTATTTCCTGAGGGGTAAGGGTTATAGTTAGTAAGTTATGTTTATTAAATACTTATACCTATTTGTTTGCCTCAAATACCTCACTCAGTGAGGCACCTCACAAATGCCTCATTATTTATTTATTTATCGTATGGCTTTACTGGTTACATAAAATAATTGCCTGTTTCACAATGTCTGGATAATGGCTAACTGTGGGATTTAATACATGTTACAGAGAGTTAGATCATAATTATCTTCTAGATAATCTAAATAGACAGGCCCTTAATAATTATATACAGGGTGATTGGTAAGTCGATGTATTCCTTTAAATGGGTTGTAGTCGAAGGCATTTCCAGTCGATTGAACCCCATAATGCGTTATCCGAAAGTCAACCATTTCTGAGTTATTTAAGTTTTAATTTTTTTAATAATTTTGCTGAAATTTATGTTTAAAAGCAAAATATTTCAAAAACTAACGATTTTTTAAATACTTTTTTGATTGTTTTGCATTGGTCAACTAATCATAATCATCAATTGCGAAATATTTAACTTAATTTAGACACCGTGCTTCAAAATAGATGAAACATTAAGAAAATGTTACGAAAGATGAAAACAAAAAAGCTAATTTAAAAAGCTTTAAAATGACATATTCCAATCTAAAATCGATTAAGGTATCGCCAAGATATAGCCAAATAACCGCATAGGCGGACAAATCTCAGTAGGGAAACAACCAAGATTTTGTTCCAATTTTAAGGTAAAAAGTATTGTTACTGGACTTTGTAGAGCTCCGAACCGTTTGCTAATTATTGTTCTCCGATAGTGCGGTTCCATAAAGGCACAGATCGACTACAAGGTTGCTTCACCGAAATAATGCTTGTCCGATAACACGGTTAGCCAAAAGTAATTTTCGATGATGATAGGTTCAACGATAGAATGCTTTTTCGACTGCCCAGTTTGTCAAATTGTTTAACCACCAAATTGCATCTCATGTCGCCACCATTGCTGTGCCTCATCGTTTAGCTAGCGAGATTCTTTCCGCCTTTTTTATACCCCTATCTTAAGAGTCGCACTCACTTGTGTATATTGAGATGGTTGGAGAACACGTTCCTGGTGGCCACCAGGTAGTGCTCGATGCCGTCCACCGTGAGCCGGTACATGCCGAGGTACTGCGGCAGGAGCGTCTTGCCGTGCCGCTCCACTATGTACTGGAATGAGATGGGTGTATGTTATGTTTGTGTGCTGGAAAGAGATGGGTATATAAGCAGGGTCTTGCCGTGGCGCTACACTATGTACTGGAATGAGAAAGTTATACATGAACATAAATGTTGTGTAGTGTAGTATTAAAAACGGCGATACGGATCGCGGCTTATAGTACACAGTACAGTCCAGCAATACGCACTAGGCCAGCGTGGTGGACTAGGCCTAGAACTCTTCCTTCATTGAAAGGAGACCCGAGCCCTAGCAGTAACCTAGTAATGGGTTGTGATATGTTTTACAGTTGCTGTTTTAGGAGGTAGAAAGATATAGGTTTGCTGTTGTTGTAGATAAGATGAGGAAAAATTATAGTAGGTGTTATTTCTGAATTGCTGTTTTACTCATTATGTGTATATGCTGCAAAAGAGACATCAATGAGTTTCACGGTTACAAAAAGAAATAGTGCGATTAATTTTCTCGTAATTTATCCAAGTAGGTATAGCTATGTATAGATTGTATAAGTATGTGTACTGAACAAAAATTCTAGGAATATTGGGAACCTATTTATCTTTGTGAAAACAATGTAGATCTTTCTGAGAAAGTATATGTACAGATATCATCATTTTTATTAATATTAAAGATAGAAATATCTTTTTATCAGACATTTACACGATAACATTTGATAAAATATTTCCATATTGTTATAATGACTCAGTTTCAACTTAACTTTTACTTCCTTTGTTCAAGTTTATCATGAAAATACATAAATGTTTACAGGATGGCATTTATCAGTGATCTCCCCGTAAGCAGCGGAAAGGTAGGTAGGATCGTTAAGCCTAGTCAGAGGCCTTCAGGCAGCTTGAAAACCTCTGTACCCGTATCACGAAAATTCGAGCTAACGAATAGAATCGAATGCGAGTGCGACTATTGTCAACTTGACAGCACTTTCGAACACTTTTTACCTTTCGAATGAGTCTCGAAAAGAATGACCACAGAGTACATAATATTATTCTGACAATGACCTATGGAATGATAGCTGTCAAACTTTCGCAAATCTATACACCGCCATTTTGTTGTTGACAGGTTGACAGCACTTTCGAATAGACTATCGAATAGAATATGCTGCGTTTTTTCCGGATCGCTCTACTGATATCAGCACAAGCTTGCTTGTGTTGGGGTCCACTAACCCGCTCTAGGCCCGCGTGGTGGACTAGGCCTAAAGCCTTCCTTCATTGGAACGAGACCCGTGCCCCAGCAGTGGGGACGTAATGGGTCGTGATGGATAAACTGTCCAGATTTAGTTCCACCGCGGCCGAAGGGCGTCCCACCAACTCACCGGATGATAATGCTTGAGGAACGAGTGCATCCGCTCCACCTCCTCCGACGTCAGGGTCTTCAGTATGAACAGGCGGTCGTAGCTCTGGTAGAACTTCGCGCCCGACTTGCCTGACGAGTCGTCGGGGATCGGCTGGGATCTGCGGACAATGTATGGTATTGTATGTTTGTAGGTGAAGATGTTGGTTGGTTGTGGGAAGTTTTCTTACGGGAAAAGATTTATTTATACCTATTTATTTATTGAGTGAGTATTTTAGTATTAGGTATACACTCAGGAGCAATGAACAATTTCGCTGTTTCAATCAATAACTCACTTATAATAAATAAATAAATAAATAAATTATCTTTATTTCCAGACCATAGGTCCAATAAAAAAAAAAAAAATGCACATCACAAAAAAAAAAAATATTACAAATAATTCACACACTAAAGATTAATAATAATAATAATACAATAAAAATAAAATTTAATTAAAAACAAGCACTCGGACACAAGTTATCAAAGGAATGACACATGATATTTCCTCCATGTATCGTGTAGTGGGCTCTCCGGCCACTGCCGGACCGCGCACAGTATGGGGTTGTCGGACGCGAAGATGACGGCGCGCGTGGACGCGGAGCGCCGGCGCAGCAGCGCGGCCCAGCCCGGCGCGCGCCCCGCCGCGAACATGCCGCTGGCGCTGCAGTGGTACGGCAGGCGGAACAGCGCGCGCCACGCGTGGTTGTACTGCACGCGCATGCGCCGCATCGTCTCCACCGTGTGCGAGCTCCACAGCTCCACCGTGTACACGCTGGTGCAGTACGTGAGGAACAGCTGGCGCTTCACCTCCCCGCTGCAGCGCTGGAAGCGCCGCGCCAGCATGTTAGCACGCACCGTCACGGCTCTTCGTTGGCGTTCAATGTCGGCATCATCTGAAAGTCTAGAATTAATAATGTGGCCTAGATATTTCACTTCTTCAGCCCGCCGTAATGTTTCTCCTTTCAGTATTAATGGGAGATCAGTTGTAGGTGTGTTCTCTGACTGGAAGATCATATACTCCGATTTGTCCGCGTTGTACTGCATATTGTGATCGTCTGCATACTTCTCACACACCGACAGAAGCTCGCGCATCGCGGAGATGGAGGGGGCCAGCAGGACCATGTCGTCCGCGTAACAGATATTGTTTACCATGGTCCCGTGCATGGAGCATCCGACTTGGGTCTGTGTGAGCTGCTTGTTCAGATCGTCCATGTACAGGTTGAACAGGACCGGGGACATGCTACCACCCTGTCTCACGCCGCAGCTCAATCCCACTGGCTCCGACAGTACACCATTCCATCGCACAACGTTTCTCTGTGCTTTATACCAGGCGCTTAGCACCTTTACAATGGCGGTAGGAGCGCCTCGATTTTCAATTTTATTCCATAGCTGTTCATGTGCTACACCAGTGTTTTTCAACCTTTTTCATGATGCGACCCCCCTGGTATAAAAAATTATTTCGCGACCCCCTTGACCCTTCGGTTTTTTATCATGTATGTGTTTGTTACAATATTACCAATATTCATTCCATACCACGTATTTATGGTCTCCATGATTAGGATTAGAATATAAGTTTTATCAAAATCCGTTTAGTTTTGGCTTAAAATGTTACAAGAAACCTACTTACAAACTTTCACGGAATATAATTTATCGTTATATAAGACGCTGCGAGATTGAAGTGCCAAAAGTACGGTCCGCTAATGGGCAGTTACATTTTTGCCCCCCTTGCTCTGGAGACCACGGGTGTGTGGGGAGTACAGGGCAAGGCCTTTGTAAAGGAAATAGGACGCCGCTTGAGGAACCGTGGTCTTGACTTCCGGTCTGGGGCATATCTCATGCAGAGGATCTCCTTGGCGGTTCAGCGTGGAAACGCTGCAAGCGTCTTGGGGACCTTTGGGTCGGATATGGCCCGAGTCGGATTGCTAGTGTAGGAATTTCATTGAAGAAATGACATTTAATCATATTTTTAAATTATTATTTTAGGTTAATGTTGACATTTATTTTAATTGTTTTTGTGACTTAGATTTAATATTATTTTTTGTTTTTATTTTGATGTATAATAAGTTTTAATTTGATTTTATTTAATTTTAATGTATTATTATTATCTTTTGCATGAATCAAATAAATAAATAAAGTATATGACAAAAAAAAAAAAAAAGAAAAAAAAAAAAATATCGTTATTTCACACATATGTTTTTCCCTGCAAACTCCCGTTCCCATGGAAATTTTGCAATATCCTATTGTAACTAAGCTTCAAGTTTACTAAGGTACCGGCATGCCAAATATTAATAGATTTTTCATAAAAAAGGATTTTACGCCTATAAATCTCCGTTCCCGTGACATTATTAACTAAAATCGATAATATTTTGTTCAAAATTTAAATGAGGGCATTTTGTGAATGGAACTTTTTCATTGCCCGTGAGTGTATTAAAACTATAGAAGTTTCATACAAACTTTGACACCCTTTGAACCATCTTAGAGGTTGAATTCCGAAAAATTTCGTCTTAGTTAGACTCCTACCACTTGTAGTTTCTCAGATTTCATGATGAGTCAGTGTATACGTGACCTTTCGCTTTTATAATTTTATAATTGTAAATATTTGAGTAAATTGTAATTAGTGTAATGTAAAATTTGCATGCAAAAGTTACTTTGCAAAACATGTGAAACCAAGCTTGTGTAACATCTTTATACCATGTTTTTTCGCAAATAAAGATTTATCTTATCTTATCTTATCTTATCTTATCTTATCTATAAAAAATATAGGAGATAGATTATCCTTTTGTTAAAATTCACCTATTAAGATATTTTACAGAAAGAGCCCATTATCCGAATGGAGAGTAGTTTGTAAAAATACGTTTATCAGAAAATTTTATATTTAGGTATACGATGAATAAAAACATTTGACTTTGACTTTTTAAGATACATAGAGCGGTGGTAGCTCAGTCGGGTAGAGCGGTGGTAGCTCAGTCGGGTAAGCGCCCGCTTCTCACGCCAGAGATGCGGGTTCGAATCCCGGCGCTGACATGTACCAATGAGTTCTTTTCTGAATTTAAGTACAATGTATACCATTGCTCTTACGGTGAAGGAAAACATCGTGAGGAAACCTGCATATCTAGATTTAGCACATCTAGATATGTGAACCCACCAACCCGCAGTGGACCAGCGTGGTGGGAAATGGTCCAAGCTTAGGAAGGCAGTTTAGACCTTGGGGATATGCACAAAGGTTCCATTCGAGAGAGCCAGGTGTAGGTACTGACACCCCCACAGAAAATAGAAATAGAAATAGAAATAGACTTTTTGAGATTAATTTTAAAATTTTCTTTATTGTTTTTTTTCTAAAGTATACCCAGTTTTTTCGACCTTTGGCGACCCCCCCACAGAAGCCTCGCGACCCCCCAGGGGGTCGCGACCCACAGGTTGAAAAACACTGTGCTACACGATCGAAAGCCTTGCTAAGATCTAAAAAGCAGGCGTAGATTGAGGTTTTTCGTTTTTTGTAGTAGCTGGCTATCTGTTTTAGCGTATACACACACGTTACAGTAGAGTGACTGTGTTTGAACCCCATTTGATTTGGCTCGGAAGTTAAGTATACCTCAGCCATAGAGTGCAATACCTTTTCTAGTAGTCGAGCGATGATGGAGGCCAGTGCTATAGGTCGATAATTGCCGGAGCTCGATTTATCCTTCTTTGCATTTTTGAGGATTGACACTTAAACTACACTAAAATGGGGACACCAAATGGCCCACATTTTTTAATAATCATATATACAGATGACTCTTGTGAGCGTGTTATACGTAATCGAAAGAGAGAAGCCGTAGCTATAAAAATCATAACCCTCCTTTTTACTTCGCCGTAGTCGGGTAAAAACAAGAAGTGATAGAACGCGTTACGTATAAATAACGCGCACTCCCATCAAAGGTGAGCGCGACGTAAAACTCATCACGTCTTGTCTTTAAGCTTTTTGACCAAAACAAAAAAAGCCGTAGCTATAAAAATCATAACCCTCCTTTTTACTTCGCCGTAGTCGGGTAAAAACAAGAAGTGATAGAACGCGTTACGTTCTCAAAATAATAAACTCCTAACTCTGATGTTACACTTTGACTACATCATGTAGGAATTAATTGTAATAGAAAACTCCATCTTGGGTATGTACAAAGTAGACAGACGGTAATAATGTGTGGTACTGTCATCTCATCATCGAAGAAACTGAGGTTGTCTTCGCCGACGCCCGTTTGTATTCTCTTCTACAGTTTGTCTACAAGACTATTCAGCATTGCATCGGCCCAATTTTTGCTCGTGACGAGATTTTCTTTTACTTATATATATAAATTATGTCTCAGTAAGGTTTCATATCATAACAATAATTACCTAATGTAAATAATATTGTGATGGTCTTATTTACAAAGTACTTATGTTAATTCAGTTTTGAGGATCTTTGTTCGCAAATAAAGAGTAATCTTGTGAATCAGCCATTTTCTATTGTTGAAGAATAATAGGTTAATAATAGTATACCTAGATAGACTAAAGATACTATACCTAGATACCATCAGCCAAGGTGCATAATACGGGTTAGTGTCGAGTCAATACAACTAATGAATGTACACAGTATAATAGACTATTAATAATGTTAATAGTGCTTAGTAAAGTGTTAAATTGTAGTGGCGATAGCGTGCGAGCTGCGTACCTATTAGGTAGTAGGTACAAAGTAACATTTACATATTAGAATATAATATGTAAGTAGATAGATACCCTGCACCAACCAATTACCTTTACTCCATAGAAATAATAGTTGACTGTTTATGATCAGTTTATTTTATACGAGTTTTAGCAGCGAGCTTCGAAGGTCTTTCTGTGGGAACTAAACTAAGGGATAAAAGTGGCCTAGATGGATTAATCCATGGTGTCAGCTTAATACATGCTAAACTTCGTAAAAAATGGTGCAACCGTTTTCCCGTGAAAGAGTAATGATCTTCCACCATCCGTCAATCCGTACATTACAAATTTCATGTAAGTATTTAATATTAGTAGGATGTGCGTGTTAGGTAGATGTAATTTATTTTTGGAGGTAATAAGGACATAACTAAGCAGTATACATAAACACCCATGCGTCTAGTAATGCGAGCTAAGTAGATAACATGAATAAGTAGGTATGTACACCATTTTTGCCGGTCTTATAATAGGTACGGTCATAGATAGGATCGATATATGTACTTCTCATTACATGTATTTAACACTTACGTTTTATGACGATTGTAATAATAATATACACCTACCTACATAATTAAATTATTACAAAACATATTTAATTATGTAAGTACGTATAACATATAGACATGTAAATTATATTATGTATATAATACTTATGTAGAAATAGTGCATTATTTTAATAGAGCGTAGCTGTGTAACTAGATTTAACATAAGTAAATATATCAAGTAGGTATTACAGTACCTATTATTGTTACTAGAAATTTCCACTTTTTATCTTAGATGACTTCATTTTGAAACGCACAAAATTAGATCTAGGTATTAACTTAAACCCTAAACAAACGTTCCAGTCATCATTTCAATTACTGTGACTGCCTCAATTAAGTATAACAGACGTGAGAATTGCTAATACTATACAAATAATGAATAATAATGATAAGATTATTTCATCTCACGCTATCTTCCGTAGCAACTAATACAATGGTCTTTAAATAATGTCGCAGATTACATTTTATTATTAATTATGATGAGGCAAGTTTTTTGGATCTATCCAGGTTCGGAAACGATCACGATTCTTTATACATTATTTCAAATCGCATTCGCATCTATACGTGTAAAGCTAATGTCGACTTATCTTAAAATAAGCATGACAGGAGTCATAAAATTTTATGAATTCTGTTAATAAACTGAGGCGCTGATGAATCATCAGTGTAAGTCACTGAAGTCACTTACAAGGCTGTAGTATTTCGTTCATCAATCATCATCAGCCAATAATTGTTCACGAAAGTAGTTCTACTCTCGCACTGTCCTTGGCTTTCTTATGAAGCCACTAAGTTTCCTGTCGGTGTTTCTGTATTTCTTAGATTACTGTTATGTTTGCATAGATATTTAAAAATCAGTCTTTATCCAGTAAAGTAGTAGAGCCAGTTTATATTAATATAAAAACCATACCAATCACCTTTTATGTAGTACAAATTCAGGTGCTAAGTTTGGATTGCATATAAGTTTTATTACAGTGTTGAATTTCATATGCGTGCATGAAAACCATAAAATAAATTGTTAGTGAAAAATAAAAAAATAAAATACAAAACAAAGGCGTTAGTGATATGAATGCGAAAGAAATATTTTACATAAACATAATACAAAATATGTAGATCCCAAAACGCAATTGCAGAGGTCAAGGATTTTGAGCACGATGGGCCAAGGCAAGGCCAAGGCCAACAAACTGTTTCAAACAAAGGAATAAAACTGATCGAATCCACGCAGCAAGTGTCTTAATGGGTGTTGAGGTGATGAGAATGTCCCATTAATTCTATTATTGCTTCAAACTGCCAACGAACATTAACACAAGAGACACACACTCAAAATATATTACGGCAAACAACACATCTGTGACCTTGACATTCACAGACCAATAAAAACAACTCACTTCCAATAGTCTTTTCAACAAGGGAGTACAATGGATGTGGAAACCATACAGCCAGGTGAACTGTGGGTGTGATGGTAATGAGAAATAAAAATGCTCAATACTGCAGTGTCAGTTGGGAGGCGCACTACAATACTGTTATAGAAATCTGCTGCTCTCACATCTGACCTCAGGCGTTTGATAGTCAGCCCCCGTTTGACGAACGCACTCGCATCGTGGAAGATGCTGTCCTGATGCTCATGTTTCATGTTGCCGACACCAGACGGCGCTGTCGCAGACCTCCGGAGCTTAGACTTCTCCCTCTTCTGTGCACATAGGTAGTTATCTGGCTTTCGAAACCTAAGGGCCGGGAAGGGAAGGGACCCCAGACCAAAAGTTTAGGGAAGAAAAATAAATGTAAATAAAATATTGGCTATGCTAAATAGATTTAAGAGAGAAATAAACATAATTAGCGTTTCACACGTGAGTTGAAGGATTGTAATAGCTATGTAATAGGTATTGGATTATGTATTCCTTAGGGTTTTCTAGGACTTACCTTGTGAGTGACTCCTTGTAGTCAAGGTCGTCAATTCCGAACCTTTCACGCAGATTCCTGAACACAAGGGGGCAGTATTCTTTCACCTTGAAATGTGACGGCATGTTTTCCCTGAAAGAGGATATTTTGCATTAGCAAAGACCCTACAACATGTGAATATCGTAAATGTTAGTGTGTTTTTGTTATGTAATTGTTATTAGCTATTATAATGGGATCTGCTACATTTTCCGAGTTACTTGATGATAGGGGTAGGTGAAAACCTAAAATTTTTGGAAGGCTTCTTAATGTTTTTGTGACTTATAGGTCTGTTGCAGACATATTGAATTGTAACCAAATTAACCATTATTGATGGCCAAAGTGCAAATACTCATTATATCAGTATTTTGTCATCATGAAACTAAAACTGAAAAGGAAATAGACAGGGGAAAACCGAGACAAATAGAATGTGTCAGAGTTAAATATAGAGTAAGTATGAATAATAATTACTTGTTGAACAAGTGATTGTCGACTTTGAGTTTGGAATATGCTCGGAAGTCATCGGGGAGCAGCATCACGGGGATAGACACATGACTTAGCTCATTTATCTGAAAACATAAATAAATTAAGACACATTTACATTATTCATAAAAAACATGATATATTTATTTATTAATTTATTGTACAAATATGGACACCACATTATTGTGGTGTCTTTATTGAAAAAATATACAAATTGTAAATTATATATCTTGTGTGAATTTGCCTTTAGTCTTTAGACTATATTTATTGACATTTAAGTTTCCACTTAGTTTTTTTTTGTTCAGGCAAAGTCACTGAGCTTAAATCCATACTTTCATATACTTCTTTTATATTATGTAGTTCAAAGTGAGTTAAATAAATATTCTTAGAGAGTACAATAAACAGGCAGCTCTCAAAATATTGATCCATGTACTTTTTCTATACATTTCTTTGTATTGATTTATACATACTGTTATTGGCAGAAGAAAAAGTTGATTGCAATAGGTATATGAATAGAATATTTAAATTAACAATTTAGTATTATAGGAATTTGTCTCTTGTTGCTTAAATTTATTGGGATTTGTATTGCCTTTACTGAATATCCAATACATGTAAGTAATAACTATTATCTGTCTTTTTAATCTCAGATAGGTACTTAATTGACAGATATAATGAGACATCACATAATTGCAGGACTGCAATGCTGAGTGCTGAAGCTGAAGAACTGTTTAGAATCTGTCAATTTAGTATCTGAGATTAAAAAACAGACTTTAACTAAATCATATTTTTTTTAAATAAGGAAGTAACAAAGTTTCCAGTCAGAAATTTTGGCATTGAAAAATGAGGTATAAAGAAACACTCATAGAGTTGATTTTTTAAGAAAATATTTAGGTATTTACATAGTCAAATTTATAATTGGTGTCTTCAGAATTGCTACCAATACCACAGTTAATTGCCAATGCTAGTGTGGCCCTTGAATAATATTGAGTATTATTTTTAGATTATTTGTGTAAGCTCAATGACAACAATGGCTGTGAAAACCATAACACATTGACAATGTGCCAGAAAAAACTACTACAAAGATAAATATTGAAAACTTGTAAACAGCACTTAAACAGACAACAACCTGAAGCACTGATAATGTATTATGTATAATCGTTATAGCAATGACATAATTGTAGGTTAATGCATCTATGAAATCCTATTAGACCAAAGCTTACAGTTAACATACAAAACCTACTATGAGAAAGAAATATTTGTATATTTACCGTGTGATTCACCCCCCACATGAACACCGACAGCAGCGGCTCATTTGCACGAAATAATTTAACTTTTTGGTGTTTCACACGAATATGTTTCTTTTTCAATTTGCTCAGTCCTGTGCTAGGAACGGACATTTTGGATCTGTTTACTAGAGTTCGGGGGAAAACAACTTGAAATTGTTCTAATCACAGTTACCGTATCAAACCATTTTCACCATACGAATAACCTTTATTGGCGGACAACGCCTATTGAATTTAAAAACTTGTATTATTTTAGAACGACACACGAACTGAATCAATTCATCAATAAAGCAAAACGGAGTTTTTTGGATTTTTGACAGCTTGAACACAGATTAAAAGTAAGTAAAACATAGAGCAAAGCATTAGTCAAGGCGCCGACACATTAGCGATGCGGTTGACAGCCGCGACTGATAGTGTGCACGGTCTTTTGGGACGAAAACTACCCTTATTCGAATGTAATAAGGGTCTTGGGCACGCTCTGTCCCAAAAGACCGTGCACACTATCAGTTGCGGCTGTCAGCCGCGTCCGCTAATGTGTGCGCCTTGAGCGTTGTTGAATTTTTTCGGACATAGCCCATTCTACAATAATAATCTGTGCTCTTTCCGTCATGTGGCTAAAATGGCAGTTGACATTAACAGCACACTTCACACTGACAGTTAAATGAAATGTTAAATTTTGTTTGTATTTGATAATTTTTTTGAAATATTAAACGTGGTTCCTGGTTTCTTTAACAATGAGGAACCTAGCAATATTTCAAACAAAAGTGACTAGATTTCAAGGAAGCCATGAAGAAAACTTCTTGGTGTGCCGCGGCAATAATTCGCGAACCGTCACGACCAGCGTAATTTCACATAACCTCTCTGTTAGTAACTTCGATGAGAATGGTGTGTTTAACTGGAGCAAGGATCTTTCCGAGTTGGTTTCCTCGGACAATAGTCCAGTGAACGTGACATATTTATCGCTGTCGGCGGGATGGTGCGCGGGCTTTGGCAATGGCGAGTTGTTTTATGTCAGTGAAGATGGTAGCAGCTGTGACTTAGTTGGTGCCTGTGAGGATGGCTTACTGGTGAGTAATATAGTATATTTCCGACTCTTCACAGCTGAGTATAACTATAAAAAGCATTTGCCAAGTCCAAAAAAGTTCATAATTTAAGTACCTAACTTAGTGTGAGGTGACCATTATCATGGCCACTGGGCCAGTGACTTTAGATGAGTTGTTTGTAGGTAAGGTGAGGACAGAGTATCTCTTTTGGAGATGCCTTTGTGCAGCAGTGGATTACTATTCTGTGATATTGAAGAATTATCAATAACTTGGTATTTGAAATAAATTATATTAATAAATCTGCAAATCTAACTATTTATTTTATTAAAATTTTCAGGCAATGGAATGGAGTCCAGATCAAGAGCTTCTAGTATTGGTGACAAAATCATTTAACACAATTCTGATGTCTTGTACCTATGATCCAATCAATGAAGTGAATCTACTTGACCAAGGATTTGGGGAAAAACAATTTATAACTGTAGGCTGGGGAAAGAAGGAAACACAGTTCCATGGATCCGAGGGGAAACAGGCTGCCAAAGCTAAAACTGAAGTTAATGCTGGTAAGAACTTTGTTTTAGACACTACACTTAGACATAAACATGTTTAGTTACCCAAAAGCTTGATCAATTTTCTTCTGTTGAAATGAATTCAACAAAAAAAATTTAGTAAATAATATGAAAATTGAGTCTGTTTCAAACACACAGTAAATTAATTATAATACATTTTACAGATCCCAATGCAGCTGACGAAATTGTAAAGATCACCTGGCGAGGAGACGGCCAATTATATGCTGTGGGATTCACTCAGGATGGTCTACGAAGGTTTAAAGTATTTGACAGAGAGGGACAGCTACAGTACACAAGTGAGAAACAACCCGGACTCCAGTCACAGCTCTGTTGGAGGCCCAGCGGTAATGTAATCACCACAACACAAAAGTTCCCTGATAAGTATGACATTTCTTTCTTTGAAAAGAATGGTTTGAAGCATGGAGGATTCACACTACCAATCAGTAACACTACTGAAGTAGAGGATATTACTTGGAATTCTGACTCAGAGATCTTGGCCATACAATGCTTTGACACAACAGATAATACACAGAGAATAATGCTGTACACAACTGGCAATTATCACTGGTACTTGAAACAAGTGCTGACATTCAACCCTGGGCAAAAAGTGTCCAAGATTATTTGGGATAATGACTTTGATGTGAATCATAATAAAACCTTGCATGTGTACCTTACATCTGGAGAACACTACTCATATTCTTGGATGTGGACCATTGATCACAGTGTTGGAACCAGTATTGATGACAATGCAGTTGTAGCAGTCATAGATGGAAACAAAATACTTGTAACTGGCTTCAGACAAACAGTTGTGCCTCCACCAATGGCAGCCTTTGAAATTGAATTAGACACTTTTGTCAATTCAATACATTTTGCGCCAAAACTGGGAGATACAGATCCTAATAGTTTTTTTGCCTGTACATGTGACAATAAGCTGGTATTTTACCAGCTGACTAATAAATTTCCCCTGCAATATAAAGTGAGCAAAACTATTGCAATAGACAAGTACAATTTTCCATTCCAAAAATATAGTTGGTTTTGGATGGCAGATGATACTGTTATGTGTGCAAGCTTAGACTATGCAGAAGATTTTACAAACAAACATAATTTGATAGAGTTTAAACTCTCGGACAGTCTTACTGTAACTAATACACAGGACTACTCTGCTGTTTCAATCACAGGAATACAATCGCATCCAACTGATAAGAAAGTTGTTTATGTTAATACAGATTCAAATGAAGTATTTACATACGTTTGTGGATTAGAAAAAAACTGTAATGAAATAGGAATTCAGTTATCCAATGAATTGTGTCCAAAATTCTCAGTGCTTGCTGTAGATGATGACCTACAATTTATTGGCCTTTCACTCAAAGGTAACCTGTACATAAATGACACAAAAGTCTTGAGCAATATCAGCTCATACTTTGTTCATAGCCATTTCCTTTTACTGACTACAACTCTGAAACACTTGCTACTTTGTGTTGAATTAAGTAAAGATGGTTTGGACGCTCTCAAGGACTATCAGAAAAATGATTCGCCTAAAGTATACAAAAGGAAAATTGAAACAGGAGCTAAATTAGTGATTGCAGTAGCACAAGACACGAGAACCGTTTTCCAATTACCTAGAGGTAATCTAGAAGCGATACAACCACGTCCGCTGTCTTTGAAGATCATTGGTGACTATTTGAGTGATTTGAAATACTTTGAAGCTTTTGACCTAATGAGGAAGCAAAGGATAAACTTGAATCTGATTTACGACCATGACCCTGAGAAATTCCTGAATAACATTCATGTATTCTTAAACAGCATAAAGAATAATTCTTGGTTGAGCCTCTTCTTATCAGACTTGGAAAATCTTGATGTAACCAAAACCATGTATGCTACTAGTTACAATAACGGCAAAACTACAAACGGATCTGATACCAAAATTCAAAGAATTTGTGATATTATTAGAACACATCTAGAAAACATACAAGATAAAGAGAACAAAATATTACCACTGATTACAACCTACGTTAAGAAAAACACTGTGGTAGATTTGGAGAATGCATTGTCAGTTGTAAAAAAGCTGAAGGAACAAGAATCAGCTGGTTCTAAACTACCAGTGGGTTCAGATGAAGCGCTCAAGTACCTACTATACATGGTTGATGTTAGTAATCTGTTTGACATTGCTCTCGGAATGTATGACTTCGACTTGGTGTTGTTAGTAGCCAACAAGTCTCAGAAAGACCCAAAAGAGTATATACCTATGCTTAACGAGCTTAATGAAATGGAAGAAAATTATAAAAGGTTTACTATTAATAAACGACTCAAGCGATTCGATAGAGCAGTAGATTGCTTAGCCGCCTGTGGACCAGACAAACACGAAGAATTAAGAAGTTTTGTAAAGTATCATAGCTTGTACAGAAAATGCTTAGAACTTTTCAAGCCAGAGGATGAGATATACAAGCAAGTGTCTGATGATTATGGATTATTCTTAAAACTAGAAAAACAATATACGGAAGCTGGCATAATTTATAGAAGATCGAAAAACTATGAGAAAGCAATTGAATGTTTCAAAGAAGATTTAGAATGGGAATTGGCAATCGAATTGACTGAAGACTGGCCTAAAGAACAGCGACTACAGTTGTGTCGGTATGTAATGTATATTTTTTGAGAAAGATAATCTTAAATATTGATTGATGACCCTATTAAAAACATCCATGAGTATATGCTAATAATTTCCTTTTATTTCAGTGAACTTTTTGAAGGATTGAAGGATAACAATAGAAGTCAAGAAGCACTAACTGTGCTAGAGCGATACACTGACGACCCTGAAGATACAATAAAACATGCAGTAACGTTTGGTTGTTACAAGACCGCTCTAAGGCTATGCTCTCAATTCGGAAAAGATAATTTGAAAAGTATGTATTTACTTTAGTATAGTTTATAAAATATATAAGTAAGCCTTTCTTCCTTCTATTTCTTAGCTTCTTAATTTGTTTCGAGGTTGTTAGCCTAAATTATTTTTAATTTTGATGACCATATTTTAGGCTCTTTATTCAACTTACCTATAGTATGTACTTACACGGTAACTTTAAACGGTAATTTAAACCATTTCAGACGAACTAATACTACCGGCAATAATGGCTGAATTCAACAATACGCAACAACAAATAGAATCCTACAAGACAACTTTTATAAAGCAAAGGGACAGGCTCCAAGTGGTTCGGGAGACAAAGAAACAAACGCCTTTCGAAGATTACGATGCCTCATACGCGAATAAGGACAGTGATTTGTATTCTGATGCGGGAAGCACTTTAGCATCGACTACATCTAGGAGTTCTAGGTAATTGCAGTTCCAAATGTTTATTAGATCTAGACAGTGGGTTTTATCAAATAGGTATTGTTATGATGATAATTTAGTTAAAATATACATTACATTAGCTAGTCAGTTCCTTCACAATAACTCGCTTGAAAATATAATAGAAAAGTAACAACAATCTCATCGTTTTTACAGTAATAAACAGCAAAACATACGACACATATTTTAACTGTACCTATACTTAGATGACATCACTATAATTTATTCTCATCTCACCAGTATTTGACATGCAGCATATAATATTGAATGAAATTGCATTTCAGTCGCACATTCCGATCCAGTAAGAACCGAAGGAAGCACGAAAGAAAAGTAGCCTCTTGCAAGGAAGGATCTCAGTATGAAGACGTGGGCTTGGTGATAGCTCTCCACAATCTGGTGAAATCTGCCTTCGACTTGAGACTTCAAGTGAGGGAGCTCTGCCTAGCACTCAGCTGTTTCGAGTGTGACAAGGAAACTTTTGTATTGCAGGTTAGTTTTTCAAAGTCTACTTTGAAATTCGAGACATAATCTTACCATCGTTTGCATTTGTATGCACCTTATATCATTACTTGCCTGTTAGCCAGTAGCTGCTCGAGACTAACAAATATTCTGCCTATAGTAATAGATATTCTTACACATCTCCTATTCCAGCCTCACCAATGATAACCAGATCTAGTTCAAACCCTGTATTTTTACATTTTCCACTTTTTATTTTCCAGAGAAGCTTGCAGAACCTCCTGAAAGACATGAAGGATAGTTTCAAGGACATATGGACGAGTGATCTGGTGCTGGAGGCCACGAATGCCGAGATAGCGGCGCGGAATGTTCCAGAGGGCTTCAGTGTTACGCCTCAAGGAATTGCTTCACTTGGTAAGAAACATTCTTAATTTTTTCCAACTGCTGTCGAAAAACTCTTCTTTTGATTATCCAACCATCGCGATTCAAAGCATTTCATTCTGGCAGATATTTGATATATAATAGTACATAGTTTATAGAATATTGCGTTTCGAATGTCCATAAATGGCCATGAAATAGAAAATAAACTTTAGGTACTTAGTACATATAAGAAACTACGGAAAACACCATGAAAAAAGAAACGTTTCTAAATGGTTATCTCATCTTCATTTTTATATTTTATATCAATATCGTAGTATGGAATTGAAAAGCTAATATGCGAAAGTAGTTAGATTATAATGCATTTTTTTTCTTTCAGATGCTCATCTCAGAATAGCGCCGGTGATCCCGGACGTCAAATGGGAATTGAAGGGCTTCAATTAATTTACTTATAAGAGCAATGTATATCGCAATAAATTTTATAAAATAAAGGTTTTATGTACATAAATAGCAGTCTTTATTTCATTTAACATATCACAAAACACACACTATACACCTTTAATAATTTTCGAATAACACTTCTGTGAGCAAAGGTAACATTCGAAGCTAACAGTGCTATTCCTATTGTTATCAAACACAACCATCCTAAAATAGTCTTTCAATTCAAATGACTTCCTTATAGATAAAATATCATTCACGACCGGGGCCCCACAAACGCACATATTCGCATTATCTAGAAACTCTACTAGAGTCCATGGGATTATATTTGGAGCATAGTAAAGTTTGTTTTTCAAAACCACTTTTGAAGAGACATGCACAAGGCTGTTAACGTAAAAGTCCCATGGGGAATGTTTGATGGCAGTTGGTATTTGTTCCTGATGATGAAAGTTGTTTGTGGAGAGGTCCAGGGATTCCAGTCTGCACTGGAGCAGGCTGCATGGAAGAGTTTCCAGCTCATTCCGAGATATTGTTAGGTATCTGAAATTATACAGTTAATGGGTTTGAGCTTCATCTTCTTCAAATATTTTGTATTGTAACCAAGATAATAGACAAACAATATAATTACTTTATGCCAGTAGAGACAAAAGAATTTAAGAATAACTAATTATGCAAGAAGGGAATTCATTTTGATCTAATGTTCCTTTTCTTTGCTATATAATCTGTCTGTACAACATGTTATACTTTGTGTATAAGCATTTTTTTTAATTACTTATTTACCTCAATGTATTTAAGCGACCCAGTGTAGCTGGCAGCTTTTTCAAAACATTATTATCCAGTTTCAGAGTTACTAATTTCTGTAGCTTCCATATAGCTTTTGGAAGGTGTCCTAATTTGTTTCCACTTATATCAAGCAGTTTCAGTGTCTTTGTTATCTGGAAAATAGAAGTTAGAACTATGTGATTAGTAATGAAGTGTTGAAGATTTTTTTCAAGCAGCCAAAACTAAATGTAGAGCTATTAAAAGTTAGTTAAATTAAGTATGACTGACTTAAGTAAAAACCCTTACCTATGTGCAAATATGGATTTGAATTAAAATTCTGTAATAACACAGCTCATGCAGTTCCAGCTAATAACTAAAATTTATATTTACCTGTGGACCCAACAGCCACTTCCAATCAACTTCTCCTTTGTTTCCAATTTGGTTGTTTGCCAAATACAATTCAGATAATCTGGGCATCCGGCCTGAAAGTAAGATAAGTAAACAAAATTAGGAATTATTTTAATAATCTAATTGATCATGCTCAGGTAAATGAAGCTGGACGGAGGCATATAAACAATAAACATAAAGACACCTCGACAGTGTTGTGTTGCTCTAGGGGCCTATGTGCAGAAGTAGACAATTGTGAGCTGGTGATGATGATATGCAGCACCAGAACTCAGACTTTCACCATTTATTATAAAATTAATTTCACCAAGCCTGGCTAACATGTTTCATATTTACAATCATGTGATTCTTACCAAATTCTGGAGGTATTTTCTCTATCTCATTGTTGCTGAGATCCAACACAACTAGCTGTCGCAGCAGCAGTATATCTCTCCTGAAGTTGCACAGCTTCAGATCACTCAGGTAGAGAGACTCCAGGGTCCGTGGGAGGCCCTTAGCGGGGAACTCACTCCGGTCTCGGACCACCAGTTTCGTCGGCGCCACATCTTTACCCGTCACGCTGATGTTCGACAAATTCGTTAGCTGCAAACCCTTTGTGTCTCCCGTGATACAAGACTTCAGTAACCTCATAAAACATTTCAACTGTATCACTTCACACTTGATACACAAGTCATGCGTTGGATCCTCGAAGCGGATAGTCGCTTTACCTTCATTCAAACACTTCACGAACACTTGCTTTATGCTTTTAACTTTGTATTTGAGCCCTGACTTGTTTACCGTTGAGAAGTGTATGATGAAATAGTCGGTCGCACATTTCGGTTCCTTTCCAAGAGCTAACGTGGATTTTAAGTACTTCCCACTGGATCGTATGTTTAAAGCTGTGTGTTGCCTATTCACTACTTCAACTAAACATTGCAATTTCATTGTTTTAAAATAAAATAAGAAATTTGTTTACGCTTTACGGACTACGGTTATACTTATAAGTTAGTTGCGCGCCAAAATAACGTAACAGCTGTTTTTGACAACTTCAGTCCATCGAGCTCGGGCCCGTTCATTGCCATTGAAAAACCACGCTAATGACATCATCATACCGATACTTCTTTGCCAGGCTGTTTTACTGTACTTACTACTTGCCTCTAAATGAGGCACTGGTAGTAGACACAGAATAGTCCGGCATTGATTGATTGCTGTCATTCAATTGAGTTTCCGGTTGCCATATTAGATTATCATTCGTTCATCAGTGTTTTCAAGTTTTCTACCGCTATCGTAAACGCAAACAAAAATAAAGGTTTTCGTGCTGTAAGAACTGAAACAACTCATAATAACAAGTTCCTGTTAGTATCTAAATTATTCCAATTATATTTTAGGTAGTTTGGCTGTATTATATCAACCAAAAGAAACAATTACTATCGTAACATACGGAACATTGCATTTTGTTTCCGATTAGTTTCTGATTATATTCTAACGAATTTCTTTTGTTCCGTCGCCCCTAAATTAATCGGATTCATCAAAGAATATGCATTATTTACTTACACAAAGTAATTTATCTACAGGTGATTTTACAGTTACAAAGTATCGAAAATGGCTGCTCTTGTGGTTCAGTCGAGGTTTGCCGGCTTGGTGATCGAGGATGACATTGAAGATCAGCCGCCGCAGGCCCAGAAATCTAAGAAAGCCAAGCCCAAAGCCGCCGCCGGCGCCTCCAAGAAGCCGGAAGCTAATGCTAAAAAGGCCAACACCGGCAATAAAGCTCCGGTAAGTTTACTCCTGTGTATGTAAACACTTCTTTTGTTGCCTTTTCTTATGAAAAAGTGCACATACATAAAAATGAAAATTTTGTTGCCTTCCCTCAAAACATAACACTTCGGACTTACATGAAATGCAAATGTGAATATTTCAAATGTAAAACTGTACAAAAGGCTATAGGTAGCCCTACAAACATAATTATGATTGAGGTAAAATGAGTGTGAGCCTTAACATAGGCATACAAGAGCTTGTGGGACTCTAACAAGGATCACTACCTACTATCTACCCTCTGGATTCTCTGATGGTCATTATTTGTTCATGCCTGAAGAGTGAACTGTGTTCTAGCTGGTCAACTACTTTGCAAACTCTACTTTAGACAAAGCTGAAGTGCTGTCATCAGGCAATTATTATCAGCAAGATACCATTTAACAATTTTTTTATTATCAATCATTTATTTATTTGTAGACTGCTGGTGCAAGCAAGAAGAAGAAGGGTAAGGGAAACCAGAAGCCCGCCGAGCAGTGGGAGCAGTGGAGACAGAAGGATGAACAACTGGTGGATGGTCACTACGAGGATGAACTGCAACAGGTGAGATATCTTTAGACCACCCACTAAACTTCTACTCTTTATTAGTCTCTAGACACTCTCAACACACCTCTGACCACCCATTTCACATGAGACTTAAATAATTTCATGTCATATTTGAAAGGTTTTCAACCTGATCGGCATATTTGTTTAGGACATTATTTTTTTTTTTAATATGATTTTGCAAACATGCGATCAGTACGTGTACTATGAGCAGTTGTGTTGAGAGAGTTATTTAAATTTCTAGGCTATACTGCTCTCCAAGCTTGATTTTGAGCAGAAGAAAGAAGTTTACAAGTTGTTTAAGAAGGAGGCTGAAACTCAGAAGAAAGATCAAGATAAGGCCGGCAACAAGAAGCAGAAGAAGAAGAATGTCATGAGTTTGGACCAGTTCAATGACATGGTGTCCGGAGAAGAGCCTAAAAGTGAGTCATTTTATTTAGATTAATAATTCAGATGAGTAAAGGTGCAGGCTGTAAAGAAAGTTGTATGTAATTAAAGAGTTTTAATCAAGAAATTGTTAATCTTTCAGTAAACCATGTGAATGAAAAGGACCCCACGGACACACCAAAATCTCCCGACAAAGACACAGAATTCTTTGAGAGAGTCAAGGATGAGACTAAGAATGAACTTTTGAAAGACAAAATTAATGACAGAGTGAGGAATTGCAAACCCCTGTCCAATGAAATAATCACAAGGGTACAATATGCTGAGGCCTTGGAGAAAAAAGACAAAGAAATAGCTGATCTGCATGAAGAAATTACCGTGCTGAAAACAGAACTTTTTACAGTTAAATCTAGGAATAAAAAACTCTGCAACATCTTAGGGCAAGGAGAAAGTAAGTTATACCTTCATATTTGTAATTTATATGTAGAGTTATTTATGCACTTACTGATTAACATGAGAACAAAGATAACAATTTATGTTAATATGTAATACCGGTAACTACCATTATGATTTAAATTTATGTTCAAAGTAGAATAGAAGGAAGATTCTTTGTAATGATTAACATTTAAGAGACTGGTGTAAGTTCAGCTCATACTTCTCAAAAACTGTGTCAGTTTATTGCACTACCCATCACTTTCTCCACAACGCTTTAGGTTTACTGGATGCTCATTTCATTCCTCTTCTACAACTTCACCATCTGGTTCCAGTGAAAGACATATGTCCCAGTAGGGTCCCTGTTCCGTAATTTCACCAATCTGCCTCCGCAATGGGGAGAAAAACTAAAAGCTAATTACAGATGGCGCCTTAGGCGACTGTGCCTAATTCCCCAGCTCTAATTGGTTGGTTCAGTCGCCATTTTTTCTCCCCCGTAATGTAATAGGTCAGAACCAAAAAGGCACACTGGTGCTGCCAAAGTTTCACTTGGTTTTCTTCCTCAATTCCAGTGAAAGACAAGGCGGAGGTGCTGATCGAGGTGGAGCGGCTGCGCGCAGTGCAAGGCGAGCTGACGGCCGAGCTGGCCGCGCTGCACACGGAGCTCGAGAAGTCGCGCTCCAAGAACGGAGACCACAGGAGCAAGGATAATAAGGTGGGTGGAGCGATTTTAGAACGGCTGCGAAAGTCCCTCTTAACGTCATGAAAAGGAAATGTCCTGCGCTGCTGCATTAAATGTCCTGCGACCGCTACACGGGTTCGTTATCGACGTCGATAAACACTTTTAATGTGCGTTCCACCAATCACAGCGCCGTATTTATGGCGAATAGAATATAGTGACTATCTATGTCGATAACGAACCCGTGTAACGGCAGCTTATTGCGTGACAGCTCTCGGCAACTTCGTACTCAGTAGCCCACATGGTGCGTATGACGATTAGCACGTTATGGTTAGACGTTCAATGCTGTGCATTTGTTTTATAAAAATATAATATTATCCATCCATTTAGCTATTGAATTACAGTTCTAATGTAATATTTCGCTACCGAAAAGACTTCTTACGCAAGCTAAGCAACTGAAAATAGTACATGAACTTTATATAACACTAACTATTGCATGTTTCATATTAATTACAGAAGAAAAAAGGCGCTAATGGTGAAAAAGAAAAGTAGTTTAGAACCTAAATAAGAATTAGCAGTTACAAGTAAGTTTAAGTTCATTAATTTTATATTTTTTTATTTTTATTCTATGAAGAAGAATTACTAAACGTGCGTTAACGCAATGAAAAGGTAAACTACCTATGTATACTTATTGTCGTCTCTATGTGATATATTTTTTATGTTCATTTGTGATGGAACTGTGAATGCGTTTTTGCAAACGCAAGGGGTTTAATTTAGATTTAAATCGGTCTATTTTAGCATGAATATATTGGACAAGATACATGGTGTCTGAGTATTTGGCCATTGCAGAAACAAACTGCATTTTAAATACATTTGGTGTCTATTGTGTAATGGTGATTAATTATAGTGATGTTGTGTAATTAAAATTAATGGCAGTATTATGTGAATCTCAAATTTTTGGCCCTTTTTGGTTTTATAAATTGGTCTCATTATTTTCTATGTGTCGAAGGAACTAGCATTTATATTGTCTAAGTCATACTTGTGCAATTTAAGAAAAACAATATATAACTTTAAATACCTATTTATGCATTTACTTTCAGTCCAGGATAACGTTTAGTACTTATAACAATCGAAATATTAGTTTGCTAAGAAAATTCCCACCTAGGTACATACATTCATAAAATATATATACTATAATGGGTGAGTATATGTGTTATTTGATAAGGTAAAATAAAACAGTATTTTTAAACAATGCACGATTTTATTGCCATATCGAATTTCATACACAATTTTATGCATAGTCACAATATTATACGAAGATTAAATATTTTTATACATATAAGCGAGGATAGAACTTAAAATTGTGTATCAATTGATTGACCCTATCTATCTGATGAGTCTTAGAACGGATTCATCAGTGAAGTTTATTTTACAAAATATTATTTTATAATATAAAAATAGGCATAAAAAATAATTTAAAATTATGCGTAATCACTTGTAGAACTATCAGAATCTTCAAATATATAAATTAAAACCAAACTTTGTTCCGGTTTCCCTCATTTTGAAAGTTGAGTGAGTAAAAAGAAAGTATATTTTTAAGTTTTCTACAGTAATATGTACGACAAATTTAATACCACGCTACAATACCACTAAATCTAATACTACATTGTTAGGTTTTGTCTAGCACTTGCTTTCTGAAGATTAAACAGTCAGAAATACAGAATTTATCGCACTATTTCATACCAAATGCAGATAATTAAAAGCAGGCTTAAACATAATTACGTTAGCCTATGGTCAGAACTGAGAACGTTATGTTAAACCATTCTTATTATACAAAGTGCTTCATTTTAACATACCATTGACTAGCTGATTTAATTGCAGTAAATAATAGTCTATACGTATTTAATGTTGATACAAATTTATACCTATTGGATAATAAATAGGATCTTTATTAAAGATCTTGTGTGTGCTCGAAATACAATTTATGTATAATTAAAAATGAGTTGTATATAAAAATGTTACGTAACTCTAGTGTGAATATTTTAAATTACTTACATAATACATGTCATATTGGCAGTAGTAATTATGGCAACGCGAATTTGAATTCTAAACATATTTTTGGTCCAAATTTTATTAGTACTTACAACGTAACTGCAGAGTTGCACATTTTCCAATAATTACATACACCGTACAGTAAAGTTAAAGTTAGATATTTGTGTTAAAAGCTAAGCGGGAACTACAGATACTAGGCATTACTTAATTATATGGCAGTATGTGGTAATAAAGAGCATTGAATTATGTATTTTGCGAGATTCGCGTATCACCACCGATTTACAATCGCCATGGACCAATGTTATGGTACTTTACTGGCAACCAACAAACTTATAACCATGGAAGTAATAATACAACAGGAATGCGCACTCACCAAAATGATGCAAACAAAAATAGACCTAACGAATTCACCTTAAGATTTATATTTGAAGTGAAAGAGGCCGCGAGCCGATAGAGAGGGTTACCACAGAGCCCTTCCTCTCTTTCTAACAATTGCCAGGATTTAGTTGTGTAATCTTTAGTAGATTTTGTACGAAGAGAGCTATGCAAAAAAATTATTAAATTAACTCATAGACTACTGTATATCATATCATTTTCAAAAACAAATTTATAATAAATCATTATAAACATGTAATTTTAATGAAATATTTGGTATTTGATTGAATAATAATTTCATAAAAAATATTGGTAGTTTTTCTAAATACTTTACGACAAGACCGAAGTTGTCAAGATGACGGATGACGTTTATACTGTTGTGAGAGACGTTATGGTTAGGGTGACCATTCATTCGTACTTTTGAATCACTTTCCATTAATTAGGACCTGTTTCATTCAACTTTTTGTTTTATTTTATACCTAAGTATCATTAGGTATTATTGTGGCTGTTATCTTATAAGGCTGGTAAAGAGTTATGAGCTGTTGATTTTTTTGGTGATAGATATGAGTATTATAAGATAATTTATCAAGCTTAAAACCGGCGGAAGCACTTAGGGTGAGATATTTTTTTTGAAATCTTATGATTTTCATCAACTAGACTATGTAAACGGAACACCCACAGAGTAAACACGTTTTAGGAACATAGTTGCGTTTAATGTTAAATACATTGTAGGTATTATACTTATTATAATAATGTGTGTTGTTTGATTTCGCTCATCTTATTATTTATGTCAATCCTAACTCTCTAATTATAACCAGTCCATCTTAGTAGAATTTGGTAAAAAGACAGATTGTTGTTGCTAGTTCAAACCTTGGGAATATCTAATTGATATGGGAAAAAAACATATCAATATTACATTGCAGTTTGCGCTGCAACAACACATCTATACAAGTTTTACCCTCACCCCATTTGTTTACTCAATTGTCATATCACCAAAATACATTCGTACCTACATTGCAATCGAATTATTCGAATAATAGTTGACTTGGAGACCATCGACACCTATTCGCGACATGATAGATTAGAAGTGATGTCTCATGAATTACCTAAAATTATGGTCACCAAAAATAAAAAGAGATGGAGGGCTCCGTGCTGACTATCTCTGTCGGCTCGTTTTTTTGGTGCAGTGCGCATTCCTGTTGTATTATTACTTCCATGCTTATAACATTCTAACAATGATTCGCATTGTCATCTGACACATCAATACCATTCCTAAAGAACCACCAGTAAATAGTGTACGTATATTGTAATGTATCTCTTTAAACCAGTAACATCTATCGATGGGTTATTTTTATTTCAAACAAACGACAATACAAAACAACACTTGCTCAATGCAGTCTCACATACATTCTTAATCGTCCGATTTCACAAAATGAGTGTCCGTATCACTTGAAATTCACTATCCGATCCACGTTCGATATAATCTTTTTGTGTTCTCCAGAGGGCTGTAGGTTTTTCTTAACCGATCGAGCAGTAAAAATCGATTTAAATTTGTATGGCGCGGAGCTAGTGCAGCTACGTACCGCTAGATGGCGACTCTCCCGCACCATATAAATTAGCGTTTACTCGCCTTCTTTTTTTCGAAGTCGGTTAAAAAATACACTCTCCATGCAGGAAGCTATAGATTCGAACGAATCGCGTAAGAAAGAGTGCTTAGTTCCTTCTATTGGTAACTTTTCCATATTGTAGGTTGATGGTTTGGTTGTCCTTAGCAAGGCGGGACGTCGGCACACTTGATGTTGGCGACTGGTCGCGTCTGTGCGTCGCATTCAGCGTCGTTGATGATCTTGTTCATACGTTTGTCTACGCAGTAAACGTTTCGTTGTTTCGTGGGCTCTTCTCCCTGGAAGGAAAAAATAGGTATGTAGTTAATAAAGTAAAATTCTATGATGGGGTGGAATTTATGTAATATATATTTATGTGTCCTTTATGTTATGGTAGCCCAATTATTTATTACACCGTAGAGTAAATAAACTATGTTTTAATACGAAGGTGGCCAGAAAGTTGTTGTCGAGGAACATAGATTTTGGAAAAAAAAATGCACAATGACCAGTCGAAATTTAGCTGTCAGTTCATCAGTGATAGTTTTTCATTATATTTAAATAAAATTCATAAAATCTAGTCATAAATCCTTGACACATACCGGCATCCGACAAGCCCTCGAGCACGCACTCCACGGCCCCACCCACCAGTAGCTGCCTCTAGTCTCCGGACACGCCGGCAGATGGCACTGCTCCATCATCGCCTCGTAGCGCGGAGGCTCCATGTGGTAGCATTGGGACTGGTCTACTACACCTGGGGATGGGAAATTGTGGTTAGTTATGTGAAGGTTTAGGGTCAAAGAGTATTGAGGCTATATATAAACTGCTGGATACAAGTCTTTCACGGAGCGCTAGGGAGCCGCCATTTTGTTTGTTAATCAAGTTTAACAAATAAAATGGCGACGAATGAACGAATCTTGTTGCACGAATGAACGAATGATAGGAGGATTTGGAGCTCGTTGCAGCAATAGACCAATAGCAGCCGAGCGGCATAGTGGCGACCAATGACGGCACTCGATATTGACCCTTTCCATCCGCACCTTCTAGGTGACCTTCAGTGACCTTGTTAGGTGTCTTCTGCACGGTCTTTTACTTGGCATGGGTTGAGTTCCATGATTTGTGGCGTAGCTTGTCTTTTGCCGGAATCCTATATAATGATATAAGAAACTAGTTCACATTCCACTCACGGTCATGCATATCGACGCACAGCAGATGCCTGGTGACCTTCCCCGTGCCGCAGGAGACTGAGCACGGCGACCAATCAGAGACCTTGTAGCGGTGCCGGCTGCGGCGCGGCTGCCGGTCCACCGTGTACTTGTACTGGACCACCGGGTTGCGGTTCTTGCCGCGGTATATGTGTTGCTGCGAGGAGAATGAAGGGTTATTTATAATGTTACGATGAAATTAGTCGGGTAGCCGGTAGTGGCTGGATGAGGATCGAGTGTTGTGGCGCTCCTGGGAGAGGCATATACAGGGTGTTGCAAAAAGGGTATACTAAGCCTATATGTCCAGTATGGCATGGTTTCGGCTTAGTATACCCTGTTGCAACACCCTGTATGTCCAGCAGTGGATGATTGTTGGTTGATGATGATGATAGGTTGACTTTTGGATCTAAAAACGTTGTTGGATTAAAAACGTATTAACTTTTCGAAAGCATGGACGTGGGTGATCATGGTGGAGGAAGGAGGGATGTTGTTGAATGAAAAGGATGTTAGTATTCTTGGCACTCAATTAATAGTTAAGAGTTCACATGGATGCCCTTGGGAGGATGCCTGCTTTATTAGTCCCCGAGGCATAAAAGTATTCTGTAGGATATATTTGTTGGATGTTTTACACAAATAACTTCAATCATAATGCTCACTGGATGCGTTACATACAGGTATTCAGGATACTAAATAAATAGTATATAATTAATTAGTGGTCGAACTTACATAAACTCTAAGGTCTTCCTTGATAGGTCCAAGTATTTTAACTTTTTCCCAATCTCTATCTCGCTCGTAGATGGCTTGTGAACCGGCCACGAAGTATTCCGTCACTGCTTGATTTCTGGAAATACCACAAAAGCTTTTAATCATTCTAAGAATAAATTGCGTTTTTTGGTACATGCCGCCATCGCTAATCTATATTTCCACCTATAATAGATGGCGCCACTAGTCATTATTGCACAAAGCTTAGTTGTCATTAATTGTTTATTTCCCTTAGCTCTCGAATAAAAGTATCAGTATCTTTATCGTAATTAGAGCCTTAAATATTTTAGTATGCAAATGCTGTTTTTACCTTGCTCCATTGATGTACAGTTTTTTCGTCTTCGCGCTTCTGATTGAGATGAAGTTTCCTGGGTTGACCTTCTCCTTGATATTGACATTTCTGGAGCCAGCCGGTATAACAGCTACCTGAGGGGCACAAAAACTATCAGGTCCTCTATTGCCAACACTACTAATTAGAAAAACAAAGGCTGTATGGACTTTAAAATGTACCTATAAGTACTTTTTACGTAAGTCCTATAACAGTTGGTTCAATATGGAGACTTGGAATCATGGCGGTTGATAAAATAATTATATTAAATTCATAGCCACAGGTATACCGATGACTGTTACTTAGTTTCATTACATTTTGGCACAATCTGTATAAAAGTATCTGCCAGATTCTAGACATCGATAGATAGCCATTGAAAGTAGTAATACATGAACACTAGCAAATAAAGAACGCATTCAGTACACTGCACAAACAAAAATTCACAAAAAACATAACCTCCAGTACTAACCTCACTAAACCCGTCCTGCTTGGTAGTCCCCTTATTATAAATCCCCTGCACGGTAGAACAAGCGGACCCGTTGCCTCCACACACGCCGCACACGTCCTCCTCAGTCTCCGAGTCCACCACCCAGTCGCAGCCCACCTTGTGGCATACACCTGTAGGGAGAAATGTGTTGGTTACTTACAAGAGGTTGGTACATATACACTCACGTGGACTGAAGAGGTTCCACCTGCCGTCACAATGTCGTTCCATATGTCACTGGAACTTTTTCATTGTTCGTGCGTGAATATATTAATGATGTTAAGGGGGAGCATGTAAGGAGCCTCTTTGAATGGTCGTGTCATCTATACCTTTGTATATCTACGTCAAGCTCAGGGCTAAACCTTTTAAGAACAAGTTGGTAGGTATAGTAAAGTGCGAATTAATCCATGCCAGTAAATAAATAAAACAATCAGTTAACAAGGTATCAACTATCAATTATTTGAATAGAGATGATGATTGAAGAGTGATTATAATCATTATTTACCCCTACCGGCGACGAATCTCATAGATTGTTATGACAACTAGTCAAAAATATTTGTACGCAAACTACATTCAACATAACATTCGCAGCTTTGTCACCAAGACTCCCCTGCAGACAGAACCCTTATTCAGCGTCACTCTACTCGTATCATTATCACTTTCACTTTATAAGGGGTCTTTACTATTATTTGGTTGGTGTTGTGTTGCTGTATCTTTGTACATATATCAGCTGTCGGACACCCATATTACATGCTCTGTTTAGTTTGGAGTTGTATAGCCGTGTGTGAGATGTCCTTACATGTTAATTTATTTATTTAAATTAAATTAAATATCTCCAAGTGACTTACCAGAAATGCACATATCTCTAGCGCCGTCGGTCTGTCGACACGGGGTGCCGTCGGCGACAAACCCGTCGTACTCCAGACGACTGTTGATGAGTGCACACATCAACTCGCACGGCTTGTCTGGAAGTGGGGTGTTGATGTTAGATGACTTGTTGAAGTCTATCTATCTATGCTGAATGTTGTATAGTGTGGAACGAAGATAGCTGACCCTTGAGTCAGACCCAGAACAGACCCAGAGTGACAAGGCTGCCTCAGAGGGATCAGGTTTCTTTCCAAGACTGTACATAAAGAGGAACGATTTGTTTGATTCTTTGTATTGAATAGGCTCTGAACCTTCTGGATAAATTTCTAACATATTTCCACCATTTAAAAGCTACATTATTCCTGAGTAGAGGAAACAATTTATCCCGAAATTCCAATTAGGGCGAAGCGATACTCGCAGGCATAGCTAATTATTAAATTATACCTAACGTAATAAATATCCTCATTTGTCTACAAATAGTAGAATCATAATTATTGATTGATAATAATTAACTGCCGGTCAAAGGGCACAGCAATAAATGTCTGTCTGAATCCATTCATTCACAACTTCAATGGCTGGTTAGTGATATTATTTTATTATGCGTGAATGTAACATATAAGATGCATGAATGAATTAACGCTAGCTACTTTAAGTGCCTCAACCATGAGATATACTACGCTACAACATTAGACTCACAATCCTTGAGCCTTTTAGTCATTGAATAAGTGGTAATTAATAGATTCACACATCATATTAAAATGCCCAGCCCTTTGACCTGTTATAATAATAAACGTGATCTTATGAGACAGTTCAAAGTGTAAAGGTGGGTACTGACCAACGTAACGAGGTGTAATGAAACATGTTACACAGCGAGCATTCGTGCAGCCAATACGTAGTGTTACAGGGAAACCAGCGAGCAAAGAGCCGCATTTAGAACACAGCGTTGCGTAACATGCTTGCTGGGAATGTTACATTACACCTCGTAACGTTGGCCAGTACCCACCTTAAAAGACTAATCATTATGATGTATTTAATTACCCTGATCGAAGTACGGCAACCACTCCTCGGACTCGTTCCTCGCGTACTTGCGGCACTGCACCTCCCTGAAGCTGGGCTCGCCGATCGGACACGGGTCTGTGTTGCAGATTTTGTATCTGTGGACGAAGATGATTTACCGTTTATTAGATACTTTTACCAACGGTGAGCAACGCTACAAGAGCTCTAGTGTTAGCCACTGACACGTTTAGAAGATGATACTAATCAGCAAACCTAGCAAGGCGCACATGACAAGAGGTGATAAAAGTTTGTCTGATTTAGGTGATAAGTATAAATTTTATGAATTAGTCAGATATACAGCGCTTTTATACATTACATGTTTCTCGCTAGTAGGAGATTTATTATTTTTTGTTTAATAACATCTTTTGTCACACCAAATCTACTGCTTCCATTTATGTACGTAGATAAATTGTTACATTAATCCATATACATTAACAGAGCCATCATAAATACGCTAGCTATAACTCACCGACTCCGCTCCCCAATGCAGTACCGCCCGTTGTTCTCTGGCGCGGGACTATCACACTCCCTCGTAGTCACTGACACCCCAGCGCCACAAGACCGCGAGCACTCGCTCCAGGGGCCCCAAGCGCCCCAGCCCCCGTGCACGGCGACTGGGCGAGGTTGCCGGTCCACGCAGCGCTGGTTTTGGCACCACTGTGGGGGGAAAACTGGGGGTCAATCTCTATTTGGTGTCATCAAATTATTGAATGGCGCTAAATATGTAATACACTGTGCTGTTACTAGTGATAATGAACTGCAGCGTTGAGGTGTAAGGCACTGTAAGGGAACAGGGCACGATTTGAGGTGGACCATTGATTCTGGACTAGGCATCGCATCATTTAAAATGAGAACGTTACCGCTGCAACGTAGAGCTTTGTGTAGCAGTTGGATGGGGAATGCGGACAGAGTGTTATGGAGATCTATGTCCATAAGCGGACGATTGGTGGCTGATGATGATGAGTAAAAAGTAGTAAAAACTCAATTGATTACAGATTCGGGAAGATCTCTTCTGTCGAATACTTGAAACCCAGCCAAGCAGAGCCAACAAGACCTACCAACCCTCCCTCCAACAGCAAAACCTCCTCACCTTATTCTCCCCACAAGTGGTCCCAGGCGCGGCCGGCCTCAACGTAGTCTTGCACGTATTATTCGAGTAGCACCACAGATGGTTGCACAGCTCGGCAGGGTCAGCACACACTGATGCGTCACTCCCAAACTGCAGGTGACACTGGGCGGCCGCGTCGAAGGTCACCCCGGCCGGGACCAGAGGGTACTCGTAGTCTTGGGATGGAGTGTCGCCGAGGCATTCGCCGGAACCCGTGCTGAAAAGTTGCGTGTTGTTAGAGAAGTGATAAGAGCACAAAATTAATGTGTATTGGCAAAGAGGTTGGTGACTTAATCGTCGTGGATTATATGCTGGCTATGGCTACAGATTGCATTTGGCTTGAGTTCTGTAGTTCTAAAAAAATGTTAATGATGTCTGTTTATGATAAGGACTAATGAATGGAACTAGTAGGCTTTAAAAGTTTAGGTACAATACTCGTAGTGTTACATGAGTCCTTATGCATTTCGGGAATGGAGAAATAGTGTTAGGATACGGCCATCATCGCCATCGGTTGATTTAAGGCACATTAACTGCCAATAGGTACTGCTGCTTCCGATCGAATTCCAATCTAAATAAACCTTGTATGGGTTGTAAACTTGTAAGGATTTTCAGATTACACTGTTCGCGTGTAATGTCTTGCGTAATACTCACTACAAAAATATAGTAACATTTGTAATTTTTGCAACGTTTCGTCTCGCCATTGAATTACAAATGCCTTATTTGTGCCATACGTAAAGGTAGTGAGTCTTTGTCAGGCGCAAGCGTCACAAATCAGCATTTGTATTATACAATATTATTGAGCATATTCAAAAAGTATACGTGCTTAGACTGCGTGAAGCTTCCTAGTTTTTAAATTACCTTATTATCTTAAAATATTTTATGAATGGGTCTCTGATAAGAATACCTATACGATACCAAGAAACAACTACAAGCCTTTGCGTGTGTTGCATAAGTTCTCACAATTTTACCTACCTTAGTACCTACCTACTAGTACCTTTGTACCACACATACTTAGATATAGATTTTATCTTCAAAAGGCAGCATACTCGTGGGAGATAAATTAATCTACGCAAGTTAATCTAGTCTTAAATAAAAACCTATAAGTACGTATGGTACCAACAACTAAATCAACATTTTAATTGGATTCCCCCTTAAATAATCGCCTAAAGTTCAAATCACTGTAGGCTCCAAACCTCCATATCCCCAACCAATAAGAGTTCCACTACGTCCAAAAGCCCACTTTTACTCCCAGAATATTGGTATCACCATGGCCCTTATTAACTGCCAATTAAAGCCCAATTAAACCCCACTTACTCCAAGAATATAGTAACATCCCGCTTGCTGCACCGCGACCAGGCGACCTGCACAGTATCCGCCTCGAAGATGGGCGTCATGATGTGCAGAGTGGAGCCCTCGCGCCGGTGGCAGCCGATCTTCTCCGTGTCGTGGTAGAGCCCGAAACTGTAAGGGGAATTGGGGATGTGAAAGAAGATAGAGAATACTTAGGACATATGGAAAACAACACACAAAATTGTATGTAATTTATGATATTTGTAATATGTAAGTAATTTATGATATTTGCGTAGGCAAGGGCGGTTATTATATTGTATAATAGTCAGTTTTCTTTGGCCCAGATTGTACGATATAAGAAATCTCTAACAGTTGGGTAGCTGCTCGCCAAGCCAAAACAACCTGTCTTGGTCGGACGATGCTCACTTTGCAGTGGGGATGCGCTACCTAAAATTACAATAAGTATTTCAGGGAGTTAAGGCTGTGTTATTTATACCTAAATTTATTAATATATAACTATTATATTGCCTAGCCTAAATGGATTTCAATACTAGATGGTATATATCTACATTCATCCAAATATAAAACAAAATTTAATTATTAATACTGCAGCATGCAAACAAATGAATAATGTGCCTAATCTGTAATCAATTAGCCAGATAACAATCATGTTACCTTATAAACTGCCTTTGTTCAACCATAACAACATTATTATAAAGAAACAATGGCGCTAACGAGTAGGAATAGATACATTTATCTAATTTATCTCACGATTATCTTGTCCATATGCATATGAATTATGGTAAAATAATACTTTATCTATGGTAAAATTACTACCTTGTCAATAACATGGAGCGTGGAAATATTATATGTAGGAACATACATATTATATCTGAGCATACTTACATAAATAATTATTTTATTTATCATGCTATTCTGTTATTATTTATTAGCTTATTTTGCCATCTACATAGGTAAATTTATTAAACTACCGTTAAATACCCGTGTATTAACCTTATGAATAATTAATAAACTGCAAGTAAACACTAACTAAATTTTGAAGATTGGCTTTTTAAACTTAGGTTCTTACTTCCTAAACGTACAGTAGTTAAGTACTTAGATTGCTTATGTGTAGGTTGTAGGTTATACGAGTTTATTATATACCAACCTACTTTATTTTGTGAAATGTAGGTAAATAGGTAGGAACTTAATGGGAAGAAAATTTAATATTCCAGATAATTAAGTTTCAAGAAACGAGCCAGTCAACTCAACAACACCTATTTAATATGTCCATATAAGTTTATAAGTACAGTACTTGTGTATAAAATAGATGCTTATCATAGGAGCGACGTTCTAATCTTAATAGCTTTATTACTGCGTGCAAAAATCACGATCTTATCTGTATGTTTTTAATATCTGCCTTTTCTAATTATATCATAACTCCATTAGCATAGGGGAGGATAGCCTGAAACTATAGATATATCGATGCCATTAGTACGGACGTATTGGACATTGATTTACGAGTTAAACGGTTGGTCTATGATTTAATAACACCAGACAAAGTAAGGTAGGTAGGTTTTCCTAAAACTGAAAGAGCTAATGGTTGTTTGTATGCAATATTAAATTAAATTTAATATCTATCTATATATTTGTGTCAATGAGTTTGATTCAAAAAATTCTACTAAGTATAAAAGTCGTAAAACTTTTGTCACATTCCCCCACATATGTAACCGATTATCATGGCTCGTAAAAGTCTGCACAAAAATGTCGTAAATTTTCGGCTAATTGATAAACACGCGCCATAAAATAGTTCGAATTTTAATTTTAACGAGCTGTTTGAACTAAAACTTATCTGTTGGCTGAATACAATTAGACCATTGTCTCTCGTGATATGTTCTTGAAAAAAAGTAAAAAGAAAATGGCGCGTGTGGGTGTAGTACCTAGTGAGACTGAAATAGTGGGTGGGATGATAATGAAAGATGAAAGTCAATGCACTTTGAGTATTGTACTATGGCTGGTTGTTGCATTCATTCATAAGGAGGTGAATGAAGGCCTTTGCTAGCGACCGACGCTGTAGGTATGAGTTATGTAAACTTGCGTTGTTTGTTTTGCGAAACCTCTGGTGAAATGTAAACAATGTTTTTTTAATAGTTAGTGTCGTCTATTGATGGTCTGTGTAGGTCGAGGTCAACGCAAGTGGTTATCATATGGTTACAACCTCAGTATCCTCCCTGTTTCTAATTCTGATTCTCTGTATCTGTACAAGTAGACACTCAAAATGAAGCTTTTTATAAAAAAAAAACTACTGATAAATAGGTTTAGCAAAGTAAGGTTCCCCAACAAACTATCAAGCTTTCAACACTTTTAGCAGTGTCTGGCCTGGCCACAGTTACTACCGTAAGTCTGGCGGCCTTGTAAAATACCTACCTGCCTAATCTACAAGGATGACTCACTTGACGAAAGGGTTAGCAATAAAGTTTGAGCCAAATCTTTATGAACTTGTTAGGCAAGTACCTATCTACTATTACAATACAATACAGTAAATCATTCGTTTATTTTCAAACGATAGTTACCTACTTTCCACTTATAAGAATATCTATAGCTTGTTAACGTATGTCACGTATGTGTTTTCTTTGATGAAAACAAAGTGTTAAGATGTGTAATATTACATTAGTAAAATTTATGATTTGGTTTGTTTAAAATAGATTTCTATCTAACGCAAAATGTTTGAATCGGTTGCCGCGCACACCAAATTTAAATTGTACAGTTTTCTTTCAGTTTCAGATAAGTACCTATTATCTTACGTACATGACGTACCTACAACTGGTGATATAGGTAGGTAATCGTAATTAGCGTTTTGCATAATTTAAATAGTATATAATCATAAGTTTGACGATCATGGTTACCTAAATTCCTGTAAAAAAGGTTAATTTAAATCAAAGTAACAACCTAACATTATTCTTCTCTGATGACTGAAGATAATGCTTGATCGTCAATCGAACCTTTCTCATTTGATCGCCTATTAAATCGTTCATGGGTCGTTAAATCTTTTATTATTATGTATTTCCTATGTAGATTTATAGATTTTATAGTTATACTACAAAGGTTTCTATTTTGGGAGGTACGGCATAATCTGCATATTAGATACATTTTGATTTATGATTAAGTAAAAATATTAACCTTAATTGCAATTGTACTTCCTGTAATAAAGGAGCTTCAGTGCTACACGTTTCGTTGCATTGCATTTACAACGCGGCACCGCAAAGATTTCGCCTTGTGATTTTGCAAAATCACTTTTTTCACTGCTCCCGGGAAACTACAGCAACTAAGATGCTTGCTGATACATAGTAAAATGGTGGTCTTCCAACAGGGGTAGGTACACACACTCTTTTTCATACACTCGAAATTCTGTAGCACACGAGATATCTCAGTAGATTTAGAGAAATATTTTAAGTAATATGTCGTGTGTTGACATGATGTAGAGAGAGCGAAATTCAAGGTGCAGGGCTATTAACGCTCTCTTGACATCATCATCACAATACCTCTACATTCGTGAGTTACATAAACAAAAAAAAAGCATTTATAAGTAGGTAAGACTCACTTGTGTCCCAGCTCGTGCGTGATGGTGTGCGCCAGCATGATGCCGTTGTCTTCGTTGACGGAGCAGGACCGGTCCGGCTTGCACATGCCGGCCACGTGCGCCACGCCCAATGTGCTGCGGACAGACGAGGGGTTAGTTAGGACTAATTATAACTATCTACATAGGATACGCCTAGTGTGCTGTGGGCAGACGAGGGGTTACTTAGAACCAGGGTTGGCAATCTGTGGGAAATTCCCCAAACTGCGGGGAATCTCAAGTTTTTTGGGGATTGGCATTATGTGGGGAAAATGCGGGGATTTTAATATCATAATCATTTCTCTATTATATCTGTTTTAAATCCATTAGAAGCTCAATAGATCTAACTTAGAACAGTACAGGATAACGCCCAGGGTACTGCTTAAAAATGTGACAAAAGTTTTGCATCGTGCTCACTCACATCGCGCGGCTTCGAGGGCGAGCGTGTCGGAGAACTTTTGTCACATCTTGCGCCCTGTGCTAGGTCTTTAAGAAGAGGACGGGATAATAATATACAGTAGATGTCTCTAACGCGTATCCTATATCACAGCCAGCTTTACAACGATGTTGTTAGAAATTAGTGCAGACTTATGAGCGATTGCCTCTTTAGATCATTTTGTCTAACTTTACCTAAGTATAATACTGATAATGTACACGGTTGGTATTGGGGAGTTAATGTACTTAGAGGGAATGTAAGGCTTATTGTTGGTCACTTCTTAAGCCTATCAGCTATTATTAATTAAGTTCCTATCAACGCATTAATTTTGGTAATTGCCCATTTATTTAACTTTGTATAAAAATATTTTTATAAGGTCGTGCGTGGTACAAGAATAATGAAGATGATTATAGGATTCCGACATTAATTTGTGTTTAAGCATTAACTTTTTACACCTCCACATGTAGGTACCAGTGAATAATAATTTAATAGCATGAATACACTCCCATTATTCTATTATAACTAAATTATGAGCCATCAATAACGTTGGTAATAATCCTAATAATGATATTAAACCTTTATCAACTCGTTTCCTTATCCTCATAACAAGTTATGATTTTGTATTGACAGCTCGACAGAGTAAGCAGTTAAGCCCCTATAATACCTAATACCCATAGGTATAAGAAATAGAATTTGCTTCTGATATATGCATTTTGCTATTAAACTATAAAGTTTATTACCTTACCTTACCTACATATATCGGAATATTCGGAATCTAATCGACCAAGTTAATCTTTTTAAGACGACTTGGTGTTGGTACGTACCTAATAAATATATAAGTCTTACTTAATATCTTACAGGTAGGTATATACGCACACGAGAAATAAAAATGTCCCACTTGCCAAATGTCGGCACCAAATGACCCCAATTTTGTAAGGGAATATTAGCTGATTAAAGGGGCACATCTACAAAGGTTCCTCTCGACAGAGCGAAGTCAACTTCTCTCCCTCCAAGAAAAATAGAATAAAAATCCAATAGGAACTTCGATTATCCACGCACCATGCCCAATACCTATAGTACGGTGAGTACTTCGCGAGTATCGCAGACGCTTACAGGAATAGTGTTCTATAAATAGTGGGGCGCTGCCGGCAGCTGACTCACGCCTCTACCGTCTGTTTCCATGTCTACCGGCCACAGAGTAGCTAACTATGTTGTACCTACCGGTCACAGAGTAGCTTAACTACAGAGTAGCTGACGCACAGATAAGAAGTTAAAAAGTCCGCGGTAAAATTTTGATGTTGACGACAAACATCGTTGTTTTGCTATCTCTAAATAGCGTTTTATTCTTAATTCTTTGATTGGTGGAGTGGTGGAATCTTCAGTCTTGGTTTCTACTTAGATTAAGCCTTCTGATTCGTGAGTGTGTGGATTTTCACGGGCATAACTATGGAAGTAAAAAGTTAAGTACTTATATCGCTAGCCTCACTTATATTTCCAATAGTTGAATCTCAACAGTAATTAATATACGAGTAAAAGTTATTGAATGTTTAATAAACGAGATCAATTATTAAAATTGGATAACGGCTTGTTGACATGCATAAATCTTAATTTGCATGATGTCATCGATATGTTAACAAAAAATATTAATTTAACTATGGTACCTAAAGGTTGCTCTCAACATTTTTATTCTGTAAAAAAATGACTGAAAATATTGAAATAGGTTTTAAATCACTGCAGAAGCAAGAACACTTCCTGGAAATTTTCCCTTCTTCATATAATAATACCAAAGTTCGAGCATGCCGTATTTACGATTATGTTTGAAAGCTACAAAAAGAGTATTAAGTTTCAATTTTATTTACGACGTAGACAACTAAAAGTGGTGTTAAAAATCCGGGTCGAGAACTGTACCCGAGACAATAATTATTTCCGAAGGATTTATTCACTGTCACCTCTGTTATGAAAGGACAAAATTGGGCAGTTCTTCTTTTTAACCTACATAATGGATAAAAAATTATCCCGAATTTGAAAAAAATAACTTTAGCTTTTTGGTGAACTCTTATAATTTTTATGATAGCTACATTTCTATTCTATCGAAAAAGGTGGTTGGCCGCGAAGTTTAAGTATTTTTTCAAGATTTTCAGAACATAATACGTGGATAAGGCAAAGAAAATTACACCTTCGTCACAGAATCTTTTATTTTATTTTAACGAAATAGTCTTCGTCGATTAAAATGAAACTTTTTTGATACGTTAATAAACAGAATACCATTTTAGAAAACATATGAAAGAATGGATTTTTAGTTATAACAAAATATGTATTAAGTAGTTATTACCACTCTGTCACAATTTCAGCTAAAATGAAGCTTGTTTTTGCTATAAAAATTTTTTCGCTACTAATTACAGTAAAAAATTAACAGCATAGACGTTAACATCAATGACTAAATTTAATATGATTTTTCCAAAGTTGAACTATTTATAACATAACATATAAACGACAAAAAATAAGTTGACTACCAGGAGACACCAATCGTTACAGAGTGGTAAACGATGTGACATAGTTGTTATTCTATTAAATATGCGGCAGCGTTTTGGAATAAAACAGTTTTATTTAAAAATATTAATTTAGTAAGTTACATATAAATCATTATGGTTTCAAGTTAGTCAAAAAATTTACTGGAGATATCTTTATTATTAGTATAACTAATGAAATCACGCTTGAGAACCTCTGGAGAGTGAAATATCCGTATTTCAGGAACTTAAAGGACAAATTTGTTCCAACTACATAAAATAATGTTTTTCTGCACAATTAATATTTTCGGCAACCTAAAATTTAAGTAACATAATGAAAATTACGTAATTTGTTAAAGTTTTAATCAGCCATATTTCGAAAATACAGCAGTGGCTCTTAGAACTTGAAAAAAATACTCTTTCCTTTTTTAATTACCTTAGAAGCTGGAAGGACTTTAATGTTATCATCAAACATCCGATAAATCATTCTCCACCATATTAAACAGTCTACCACATTCATCGTCTGTTCTTGAGAACAATAGCACGAAATTAGCTTTTTCACTAACGAAACTTTTTATTAATGAAGCGCAAGTGTATTGGACGTTCTTTTCGCTTCGTACTTTAACCAAAACGTGTAGTTTCTCTTCAATTTTTCTTTGATGAATATTCTCAGGTTAGAGTGTTTGGTAAGAATGTGACAGATTTGTCGTGTGACAGAGGGGTAAAATGTGTTGCAAAGTCGATTAGCATTTAAACAGTAACATAAAGTGTAATATTCACATGTTGATTTCAAAGTAATTGTTATTACCAATGAGTAAATAACAAAATAATAATTTCATTGTATTTTATTTTAACAATTACCTACGTGACGAAGCTGTCGCCGAATAAACACACGCACCTCCTGTCACACTTTGCGGGTGGCCGATACGCGGTGTCTGGATCTCAAAGGGGAAATCTTACCAAGGGGAAAAGGAGACCTTAAACTCAGATCGATGGCAATAAGGACGAGTGGCTCAAACAAATATTTTAAATGGCAACCTACGTGACAGAATGTTACTACTAAAACATTAGGTAGTAAGAGACAAATTTTCAACAATTTTTTTAAATATTTCAGAAATCATTTAAAAATATATATTTTGTTTTACTAAATAGGTAATATCTTCTGGAGTTTAAATAAATTTTTATATTTTATGTTGTCATATATATTTTTTGTAACATTATCGAATATGCGCAGGATGAAGTGGCGGGAGACAGCCAAGATTCGTATGAAATACTCCTCTGTCACGCGGATTTACCACTCTGTAACGTAATTTTAAATACAAAAATATAAATTTATATTTTTGTAAACGTGCACAGCCGTAGTGTTTTTTGTACAATGCACGCTGAAATATAAATAAATAAATAAATATTTGTAAAACTCATGATTTTTTCTTCACAACTGATGGAGACTAAGTTATGTAGGTTAAAAAGAAGAACTGCCCAATTAATGGCGATTTATTGATTGAAAAATAAATGAGGTTCGTCGCGAGGCGGCTACGCGTTGATGTCTTTTGTATGGTGATAAAATGCACGTTAAAGTGAATCGAGCTTTCGGTTTAAATTTACATGTAAATCTGCAGTTTAAATGACATATTGGCGGATTAACGTTCTTTTTAACATAACGTCGGACACCTCTAGATTTCATCGTCGGAATGAGGCGCGGTCGCGGTGGTCCTGAGAATTTATTGTTCGAATTTTGAATTTGGTCCGAAAAATGTCCATTAGCCGCGCTTGGCCCACTGCCGCCGGCGCCGTGGCGAATATCCAGTGAAATTATTATGACTTCGGACGTAATGCCGTTTAGAGTTGCCGCGGCACGCCTTCATTTCAAGCCACTTAAATGAAAGTAGGCACATTTCTTTATGGTCCTTCGCTTATAATATTGTGGCTCATGAAGGAAAATAACAAATATTTTTTGTAATCAACCGTAACCAATAAAATTATAGTTGATGTTTTAGTATCTGCACCAGGTAATTTCATATTGAACCTTTTTGCATCTCTCCACAGGTTTAAAGTGCCTTCCTTAACTTTGACCATTTCCCTCTACTCGAACATCACACATCTCTAGTAGCTGTACTGAAGCTGACCTTGAATTGAACCTATTTAACCCTTCTAAGATACCTACCGTCCTCTATCCCTGTTAATGGACTCACAAGTTCAAATCGCGAAGCTTGTAAAAGCCGCCTCTCCCGTCACAACACACTTGATAATTGCATTCCTCTGCAGAGCAGTCAAAGAACACATTTAAATACCGGAACTGATAACAGTCGCGCGACACTCGAGCCCGAGACGGCTTGGCGACCACGACAAAATTAATCGCTCTTTTTATTTTCATTATCTGCGTTATTACAACCCAACCTTTTTAACGAGCCGCCTTGATCGAGCCGCTTGCTGTAATGATAATGTTTTTGCTCACGACAAAAAGTAGGGTGTGAAGCGCGGTCGTTAATTAATGGCGCTTATTATTTATTCCAGGAACAAATTTTATTTTGAATCGAAAGTCATATTAAGGCGGATTGCTGTTGCAGTTCCCACAGACTCATTATCGAGGTCACGAGGTCGCTGGCTGGAAAATGTAACTCTACGTTTTTAAAAACTTCAGCGTTTTATGGTTCACTATGATCTTTATGTTATAAGGAGACTGTTTATTATATTCTATTCTGTATCTAAGCAGCTTCGTTATAAAACCTACATCTTACTTACATCTTTTTTATTTCTTTATTTTGATATATCTAGATGTGCTGATTTATTCTCCTTCATCTTAGTCGAGAGCAATACGTAATACATTAGTTAAATAAATTCCAAATAAATAATTATTAGGTACTTATCACGAAGGCCGGCATTTAAACCCTGAATTTTAGTTACCGTCGCTCTATATGGAGACCGTTATAAGAAATCAAAAATCGAATGTTCCAAAATTATGATGCAATGCATCACATACGGCCTGCGCCGTGCACCGTTGGCTCAGAGGTCTTCCTTATTAAAGTTTTTCTCACGTTCGCCTTCAAGGGCCGTGTATTTTCAGTGCGGTCCGTTAAGCTCATTGTTTTCCATCTCTTCTCAGAAGTGTCGCTAGGGATGGGTGGTCGAAAGTTATCGATATCGGTGTTCAGGTTGATTATACTCGTCGAAATATAATAGGCCCGTTTGGACAGCTCGAAAATGTATGGGATGACAGCTGCTGGTGTCAAATCTAAATCATAAAAAATCTAAACAATAAGTAACTTTTAGTGCTTCAATAGTTCTTTTTTCTTTCAGCCGTAAAAAAATAAGCCAGATTATGTGTCTTTTTATGTATTTCATCAAGTAAATAGGAAATTTGTGTAGCTGTCCAAACGGGCCTATTATATTTCGACGACTATAAGAACAAATTTTCTTCAATATATGCATTATGCACCTAAGTTTATGTGTCAGAGGCAAAAAAGTATTTGTAAACGTGACTACCGAGGTCTGCTTGATTCATAAGTAAAATTAGAGAATGGGCAAATATTTCCGTTCTTAAAAATCATATTTGCAATCGTATTTTTTGACGGGAAATATTTTTGGAAAGGAAGAATTACATATTTAGTCGCATCCCTACGAGTCGCCCGACTACCCGTTTGTACCGTTCCGTAAACAGTGAGCTTCTTAGTGGCAATTATTATTGATTTTCGGAAGAGTTAGTGCATTTTATGTGCATTGAACGTTAGTTGACCATCTGTTTTAATGTGGTTTATAATTTGCTGCTTAGTTAATTATATTCATTCAGCCAAAATATTGATTTAGGATTTCCCGCATATGGACAAGTACATCATACAAATAACACGCCCTCCAAGTTTTGGATATCTACAATCAGCGGTTTATACTTTGCAGTAAAGTTTCCTGGTAGGTATCATTATTAGACTTTTGATTATATTCTGTGGTCAAGCCTATAAATACAATACACCAATTAGTATAATAGCAGGTTATAAAAACTTATATTAAGAGACCAGGAAGTACGCAGTAAAAAGATAAAGTCGGATGCGTAAAAAGCTAGGCCGTTGCTTGGAACGTTCGTTCCTTTGAAACGTGCAGTTTTGTGTAAATAACCCCAAATTATACCTGTAATGTACCTACCTATCGTGTTGCGTAAGATGTGACGTTGACCAGGTGCGGTGTATATTTATACTATTAAGGATATTGATAGTTGTTGCCGTGTAGCCATTACGTAGCCGGGCGGGACGAAAGAAAAAATCTGTTTAATTTTCTTCAATGCACACCGCGTAATTAATAACGCGCCGAAAACGAGATTTGCCGCGTAATAATACGACGCTTTATGGGCACATGTTTTTTTAAATAATTCTCGACAAAAACTCGCATAATACAGTGCTACGTACGAGTTCATACACGGCATCTTTGATGAGCCTGCTTGAGCATATTGCCGTTAGCGCTTTGCAAATATTGAGCAAAAATTATAATGAGGAGTCAACCTTAAATGGCAATTTTATTCAAGACCCGCTTTGGGGAAACTTGCCCATAATGCGTTGACTGAAAGTAGGTACATTTTCGAGTGTAATTGCGAACAAATTAGCATTTGCGAATCTGGCGTGTTGCGTAGGAGATAAAGCACGCAATTAGCGCATATCGGCGCGAGTACATGATGCGATGCGGCATGCTCCGAGGGTCGAGATTCGGTTGCGCGCGCGCAGACGCGCGGGAGCCAGTCAGACACGTAATTCTGATAATTTGTTTTGACATATTGCTTCATCGGTCGGCGAAAATGTTTATAGTTAACCTAGCTAGGTGAAGTTAACAAAAAATGCAGGCATTTCTAATTTAATGAAATGCTGTTAGTGTTAAAATATATCGCTGAAATATGCATATTTTAGCATCCAAAAAATACTAGTCGTATAACCGATAGAGTTTCGTAATGCTATGTTTAATGCCTACCCGCCTAATACAAAAGGTAAAAATATTCCATGCGTGACTGTTTAACTAAGGTGCTTGCACCCAAATGAATTTCATGTAAAATTACCTAAGCACTTATTTGCTCGCCTGTAATGGCCACTTAGCCACTGCAGAAAAAAACAAACACGGCCGTTTGTTCGATATTCAAATACGGACGCAGCTCACAGACTAAATAAATACAGAACCTTCTGTTCTGCGTATGTCGAGTACCTAAGTATTTGTTTCTACATTGTTTAAACTTGTGTCCATTTCGATTGCAACATTTGCAACCTGAAACGGCTGCGTTTGTTTACTAAACCTAATTGTTTATGAAGAGGTGCCGTTAAATATTGACTAGCAAATGTTTTCAATGTGTGCAAACGAGTTAAGTAACCAGCGTGTATAGAGTACCTATGTGTATCTAGAAATCGAGAGCGAATGCATTAAAGTCTGGCCAGTTATAGTGGTTATCTTTGGACAGTTCTCCTAGGATCCAGTCTGGAAGAGATCTATTTTAGAATATATTGCTCATCTCGCCATTTTGTTTATACTCACTGCTCAGGTACTTGGAATAGTAGCAAGCTGAAAAGCTTCAGCCATTGACCTAACATCTTAAAATCTGGTGTTCGTGAAAATTTTACAGGTCATCTAAAATCTAAGCAAACAGACTTCCTTGAACTTTCATATTAGATGTTATTATTACAAATACTTAGGTACATAATGGCCAGACGATATAATAATATTATTAGGCAGCCATAACTTACGAAACGTTTATAAAGATACCGAATATGTCAAGATTCCTCTCAACATTTTAAACCGCGACTGCCAATTCGATGAAATATGTTTTCCGATCTGCGGCCGGCCGTGATCCAAAAGATTCCGAATTGATTCGTTTACATGGTCCCCGGTAAATTACGACCTGTCAAAATGCGATTGACGTTTGAAGAGTGCAATGATTAATCGGACCTCATCTAAATTGAGTCGGTTATTCTCGGTCGGCACGCCTACTGTTAAACGTGGTCCAATTTGTGGGAATATGGGTCAGATTGCTTCGTAAATTAACAGTCCGATTTCGGATTTGATTGGTTTTGTAACCTGTAAGGCGTTGTCTTATTTGTTTAGGCTAATTGATTCTTCGACCTTCACGATACTATTGTTAAATACTACTGATACTAAGATCAAAATTAAATAAGTAATCTATGGATGTCTTGTATTAAGCAGGCATAGCCTGCATTTCTCATCAAATCGATACATTATCACAGTATATCCAGATATGCGGATTTCTGATCTTGGCCAATCTTAATCTACGAAAGGCTGTATAATTTTAAAAAGCCAAAAATATAGTAAAATATACATTGCGTACCTACAAGGAGTGTCGTTCTGGCTGCAGATATTCTCTCTGGTCACCAAGATGGCGACGTCATGGTGGTGAGGATTCGCATCGTCATCGGGATTCAGCTGGTGTTGCCACTTGCAGAACGAAGCCAGCGTTGTATCCGCATTCGTAGATACATCCAGCTCTGGACTCAGGTTGTGCATGTCTTCCACTAACGTTATCTTGACCACCACCACTTTGATGTAGTTCCCGATCGAAGGGTCCATATAGAGTGATGACACCTGCGTGGAGAGAATCCTGGTTTAACAAATGAAGGTGATAGGCAATTGCCGAAGATGAAGATGGCTTGAATCCTCCCGTACAAGCGTTTATAAAGAGGATCTTGGAAAGACTTACCATATTCATAATGGTCAGCAGATAGGTCTCGATGCTGCCCTTGTCGTGGAAGTCTGTCATGGACTTGTCGGCCACGAGCAAGACCTCCACGTGGCGGGGCTTGCTCACGGACCTGGTCGAGCGCCGCGGCTCCTCGAACTCTGGTCGGTGCGATAGCACGTGGTGATGTGGACGATGGTGCGTCTGGAAGAAGAAGAGGCCTTTAGAGCTTACTACTATTGGTACCTAACCTAAAGGCATTGCACTTCAGAAGATCTTCTTACCTTATCTAAAGTTCTATTGTGAAGTCTTTCATATTCTCTCTCGTGTAAGATTTTCTCTATCGGGTAAGGAGGCTGCTTGGTCGCGCAGTTCTTCGACCTCCTTCGTCTCCTCCTTCGTAATCGGTTTCGCCGTCTCTGTTCTTTCGTTAGTCTCTTTCTATTTCTTCTTCTGTTCTCTAAAGATTTGCTGCCTTCTATCGAATTGCTCGTCGACGTTGACACTGATGAGTTGGTGTGTACTCTTCTTTGTGCTAAAATTTGTTTCATTCTTAATTGTTGCTGTATGCGTCTGTACTCAGCAGGGTTGTGCCGCAGCTCCTTCCTTCTAGCCTCTAAATGCTCTCGTCGTTGTCTGTCGATCATCTCTTTGTTGTCTCGGTTTCGTCTGTTGTTTAGCCTCCTTGAGTTTTGTTTGTCATTGTAGCTCCTTCTCTCCGGTGCGTTCTGGTTGGTCCGCTCAGCCACCGACCGCTTCGCTCTGTGCCACGCCGCCACCTTGTCCACTGCCGATCGCTTGAACACAACATGTGGTCTCCCCTGAGACTTGTCTTCAGGTATTTGATCGGAGGGCTCGATCCAGTACTCACCGTGCTCCGTCCGCAACAATCCCGCCTGCGAACAAAAAGGAAAAATGAAGCCGGACAAGCTACAACAAAACTTATTCACGATGTGTTTGGAATCGAATACAAAGAAATAACAAGGGCCGGGTCGGGCCATAAAACGAACACAACAGTGTTCCAGGACATTCGCGGAACTTTATGGGACGTGTGAGATGCAGGAACTAGTTATTCTATAGTTTTACCGAGAATATTGTGTTACACGTAGGTGGCTCGCTAGTGTAGGGTTACAACAGAGCTAGGCTCGTTATGTCGCTGATTTACTTTGCGTAGTTCAGGCGCGTTGACTATAACTAGGTTGGATTCCGTTTACGTTTGATGGAAATCGCGCTCATATTTTACTGTTAGTGAAACGGCACGGTCATAAAACGTAGTCAAAGTCAAAAGTCAAAGTCAAAATTTTTTATTCATCGTACAAATATAAAATTTTCTGATGAACGTCAATTTTTACAAATTACTCTCCGTTCGGATAAGGGGGGGCTCTTTCTGTCTAAGGGCGGATTCGGCCAACGTCGAGTAAATTTTACTCTCGAGTAAAGTACCAGTTACTCGCGAGTAAGCAGGATTTTGCATTCTACCAAACCTGAAACCAAGATAACTAGCTTATCCCAAGAATAAAATGTTATACCGCCAAAATTGACCGTGTAACGAGCTTATCCGAGAGTAATTTTGTAATGGCGGCAGCACATCAGCTGATTAGAAAACCGTCATAATGACATTTAAACACATCTGTCAAAACATAAACAAAAGTACGTTAAAAGGCAAAGTCTCAGAATAACAACAGCGAATAAAATATTAAAACATAAACAATTTCATACTTTTATAATCCATTCAAACTAAGTTGGCATGTCATTTCTATTGCATGCTTTGAAACGCAGCTATTTTTATTTTAGTTGCATTACAGTTTCGTTCCTCGTTCATTCAATTTAATCATGGTATAACTTGGTAGAATGCAAATGTACTTATCCTAGATATTTACTCGCGTATAATTTTAATTCCGGTATAGTTATTCTCGTGTAACGTGATGTTTGGACGAATCCACTCTAAGGAGAAGAACGGAGGCAAGAAACTCCTGAGCCATCTTTTCAAAAAAAGACTTAAAACTAGTTGGTATACAATACATATAAGCTTAATTATTATTATTATAATAATATAATGTAGCTCTATGATAGTGTTGGGACACCGGCTAGCTCGTTAGGCGGTGCGATGTGGTCTGGGCTATGGTTAATTGGCCTCAGCTCGCTGTCTGGTCGCGACACGCACAGGATATCTCCGCCGCTATCGGGGAGATCGTCCGATCGCTTGTTAGTTATGTTTCCTGCCCACCCTCGCAGTGATCGCTTCCTATCTGATCTATCGGTTGACAGATATTATAACCACGATTTACGATGTTGTTGCAATATCTCCTGTGCGTGGAGGTATCTGGAGTACTCGAGGAGATAGCGCCGTGAGTCATTCGGCAACTATTTATTTTCTACTTTTACAAATAGAATTTGAATGAATGACTTTCTTCGAATCTAACTGATTTTATAGCCGTACGATATAGCGTTTATTTTTGTTGTATGGTCTTTTTATAGCTGTGATTATAAAAATGTTTTTACTTATCCAATTAGCAGTCTTTACCGAGGCATTAGAAAATGTTCAGTTTCTAAACTAACATCACTTAAGTGTACCGGTTTTTTGGACTCAGCATAGGCTCTAAAAATAAGTATACTTTTATGTTTACTTGTACTACATATACCTACTTGTTAGACGGAAGGTGATTGATAATCCGGATATAATCTATAGATTTAAGTTATATTTATCTTATTTTATCGCTAAATGTTCCTTTCGTTTAAATAACCGGTAAAAGGAGATTAACCTTCAAGTGTTTTAATTCGATAAAACGTATTTACAGTTTCAATATTTGTTTTGGTTATAACAATACTTGCATGGTTTGTTTTACCTACTAATTCATTAACGTTTTAAGCAAACGTTAGTCGTATGCTATTGGAATATAAATTATCTGGTAATTGCATAAATAACAAATATTATTGCTCAGTTATTTTTTTAAATAACAACAACCTTAACCAATGAATCTTGTATGTTGTACGTAAGTGCAAACTTGGTATATTTTAGCGAAATACCACATGGAACGAAATCGTCGGTAAACTTTGGCTTACTAATTCAATAAGCACTGTGATATTTAAACCAACTCATCAAATGTGTACACAAGGTCGATAATTGAGAATACCCACCTAAATACTCGTACAGACTGTCGAACCAGTCGGTCTGTCGCCTCATGACTTGGTATGGTGGATTTATAATATCTTAAAGAACCAATAAATTTATTTAAAAATAAACTCATATTAAATACATTTCGCATAGGAATAATTAGTTATTACGTAAAGGGTGGGAAAGTAAAGGTGCGTACCTATTGAACATTTTCTTATGATTTGATTGCACCATTCTTACTAAAGCATTGGTCCTCTATTACGCTTCCCTGATAATCCCAGTAGCCCCTAGCATTTATATTGATAGACTAAATCAGAACCTAGTGCTTTTCATGTTAAAATTCTTCAGTAATGGAATCTTAGTAAAAAGTCAACTAAAGCTAACGAAACTATAAGCGAAGCCAACATAAGCATAAGCAAACCACACAACATTAAACTTCCATCCATCGGTAATCGTAAAATCTTTATTGAAATTACATAAACATTTCTCATCCGAACATATTACGCCCTTGAACTATCTTGCTGGGTTCGTGATCCCATTAAGTATTGTCAGTGAGGATTTGTCTTATGATTATGACTATTATGTACTGTGGAAGACGCAACCGTAGCAATTTGAACCGTCTCTATTTCGAGAGTTGTACGAGTTAATTTTGACTGTAACTAAAGGGTCAAGCCAGTGTATGACTGTACTCAGGCAACTACATTTCGAGATAGATTGAAACGCGAGATACATTAATTGACGATGTTATCGCGGTGCTTTGTAACTCTGTTCAATGGCTTCAGAATCCATTAAGATATATGGTCGGTAAACTAAAATGGACACCATAAAAACAACTTTGACCTATGAGGTAGGTTTGCGTAGATGAGATTGGGATGAGTAGGTATGTGTTTTTTGTTATTTTATGTTGTCACTGTAATTTGATTTAAATAATGTCCTCCTAGCCGAATTTCGACTACGGCGGCCAATCTCAATTGAGATCAGCCATCTACGCAGGAGTAGATTATAGTGCCCAAGTGTGTGCGCAGTACACAGGAGCACTCTCTGTTCCATCACTCTCATAGCCCAATGGGACGGATTGACCGACACGACTGGAGAGAGCTAGGCGCAGGACCGACTGCTTTACATGCCCATCCGACAGCATGGATCGTTTCACTGTTTCGGACAACAGGTGATCAGCCTTCTATGTCCTAACCAAACTTAGAACCACAATTTAGAAACACAAATTGATGGTCCCACCCGGGAATCGAACCCGGGACCTCTGGGTCATGAAGCGAAGCTTCTACCACTAGACCACAGAGGCAGTTTGATTTAAAGTCAACATACGACATTAAATTTTTAATAATGTGTGGCACTATAACGAAAATATGAGTATTGAGACTTCGTTTACGGCTAAGGTCGTCGTTCATACAGTTTGAAATCGTCAAAATGACGAAAACCTTTTTGTTTTGATGATGATGCACGGTTGACTACAAAAGTCATTTTTTTACTATCTTTCGGTATCGGTTCCAATTTCCTGTCATTTTTTTATTACATTTGTTTTCCTAATATTTTACTTTTTATTATTAGTAATAATTTATTACTTTCCTAATATTTGTTTTGGTAAAATGATGCATAGCTCCTGCATAAAGTTCTCCCGTAGAAAGTGAGTGTGTTTAATCTCTCGAGGTGAAGATGTAGTCAAGTGACTGTTTACATTAGACGAAGGAGTCAACTGGGGGGTCACTCTATATGACGAAAAATTAAGCTTAAGAGAGTTTCTGCGTGATCTACGACTCTATTGGTGGTATTAAAACGTCAATCATCACGACAGCTCTCGTTCGTTAATTTTTCGAATGTATACAGGTTGTTGCAAAAAGGGTATACTAAGCCGAAACCTACATGTGCAGCATGGTATATCTAAGCCCAAAACTGAAATCAGAATTTGGAAATTCGCAAAAAAATAAATAATTTTCCATAGTAAAAAGTCACGTGACCAACAAAGTTTCTATGGAAAATGAATTTTTTCTTCGCGAATTTTCAAATTCTGATTTCAGTTTCGGGCTTAGATATACCATGCTGCACATGCTGGTTTCGGCTTAGCATACCAATTTTGCAACACCCTGTAGAGTAAACCTCCTGGATCTCCTCCGTGTCAACTGCTAGGAGACTATTAGCTTATCGATGGGATGTATATTTTTTTGCGAAAGTTCGATTGTTTAGAATTTTCTAGTTCCGGACATAGTTCTGAGCTCTTCGTCTTTCACTTGCAGTAATTGATAAATAATTGATTGCCCGCATATTTGTGTTTTGCGAATATTGTTTAGGAGTTAGATCCTACTGTTTTATTTAGAATATTGACTTTTTTACAGCGTTTTTAAGCTAACACAGCATCTAGGTAGGTACTCCTATATGTATACAATCATATTTATTAGTAGTTATATCTACGCACAAATCTCTACTTATTTTTAGTTCCACTCTTGGATGCCCACCAGACTTCACCAACATAAAATATTTATTTGTGATTAATGCGTAAGATAATTTTCATTTAGTCTCGACATGGCTTTTAGCTACGGCAAGTAAATGAAAAATATAGAGTATTTATAACATATTAAAGACTAGTTGATTGCTTTTGAATTTTTAATGGAATATTGATCATCGCGGTATGGGGAATATTGGGGCTATAAAGTTACGCCGCAAAGCTTGTAATTACGTACCTATAACATTAATTAAGATTTGACTGTCATACGTAATAGAGAATATTAATAGAGAAACTACAGTTTTATGACGGCAATTTATATTTTATCAACATATCATAGGTATAACGTATGCAGTATAGTATAGGTATGTACGTACTTAGTTTTTTGGTAAGCACTATATATATTATGAAAAATATGCTGATAAGAAATGAATGCTGGAAGCTTTCGACCGCATCCAGTGGACTATGATGCAGATATTGTATATTATAGGACTGTACGAAACTTTATGACCTAAGTATCTATGGCCTATTTGAAAATGATTCTTAGAACTTAAATATCGTTTCATATTGGTTTCGAATTTACAGCAAAAAACTAAACATCGTCCGCCCACAAGCCAAGCCTATAGCAATATTTTGTAACAACTGCCATGTAAAAGCGTAACATATGAATTATAATAGTAACTGTTTGATTGATTGTGACTATAAAAATGTCTTCGGTCGGCTACCACTAATTAGTACATGTAGACCAAAACAAACAAGTTTGGTACTTGCTCTGACCATAGCTCACACCCACACCAAGTGTGCTTTTGGCATTATCTTATCTAACTATGTTAATTTTTGCAATATATCGCACCCGTGGCTTGAGCTATAGTTATAACTAGATGTCTTTTGTTCTTTTAACCATTTTTAATTAACAATTTTTTTGTCCTTGGAACAACTAACTAATCGCAAAAAAATGCATGAAGTTGCCTCTTTCGGCATAATAACACAACATTACAGGAATGATGTCCCATCATCATCAGCCCGTAATCATCTAATGCTGGACCTCTAAGGAGCGCCACAACACCAAAGCGCTCGCTATCGTTGTGGTCGGACGTGTTGCTGTTTCTTCGTCAATAATTCATTAACTTTAAAATAATTTTATAAAATACCTTCAATCAGTTTTGAGTCTTAATCTGTGCAAACTAAAGTGCAATCTCGCGTGAGATCTTTGTGATACGTTTTTCGTTCAACCATAGACCTATAAATCTCGTAGATACGCTACATCGGCAACATGATGCATTCTCCGAAAAAACACAGCTGCTCTGAAGCGGATCTGTTGAAGAAGCTGGCTGACCCGGAGAACACTAACCTGCGTAAACGAAAGCACGGAGATGATTTTTCTGAAGCTTTTAAAGATTTCTCGAAGGATCTAATGAACTCCCTTAACAGCTGGAAGACGGAATTGGAAATTAAGTTTGGTGAACTGAATAATAACGTCACTGATGTGCTGCAAAGAGATCTCTCGAAACTTACTGAGACAACGATGGAGTTAAAAAACGATCTGAACAGTGTTCGTGGTGAGTTCTCTTCAATTAAATCGTCGATTTATGAGCTAACCACAAAACACCATGAACTATCCAAGGAGGTCACCACTCTAAAACACTCTGTACAATTTAATGGCGATCAAATTGACACTTTTGATAAAAAAATAGTAGAATTGTCTCAAGATGTCAAGAAAACCACCAATATGAATGATGAACTTCAAGAGTTAAAGCACCAGAACAGGCTTATGAAGCTAGAAATCAATGATAACAATCAAAGAGACCGCCTACTTAATCTGGAAATAGTCGGTATCCCAGAGAATACAGGAGAAAACCTACCGAAGCTTACAATTGACTTGCTCACAAAAGTTGGCGCTGAAATCGGGACGAACGATATCATTCATGTGCATAGAGTGACACCTAGAATTAAAGTTCAAGGTCGCCCCAGGGTCGTCATCGCTAGACTAAGCTCACGTCTTTTGAAGGACACAATAATATCTAAGTCACGTAATCAATACTTTACTACCAAAGACCTGGGTATGCACGGTGAGCCTAAGCAGATCTTCATCAACGAGCAACTAACACATTCAAACAAACTTCTTCTTAAACAATGCAAAGAAATCGCGAAAAAGAACAAGTACCAATTTGCTTGGGCAAAAAACGGAATTATTCGTGTAAGAAAAAACGAAACTTCTCCTGCTATTACTATCAGGGACGAAGAGGACTTGAAGAAGTTAAAGTAAATCATATTGTACTATATAACTATTTCAGTTTATTGTTCACTTATGTTAACATTTCAACTTTATTAATGGGCAAGGAAATCGAAACAGGTATTTATTATAACATTGTAGTCATCAATTCTACACACCTTCTTAACTCTGTGCTATCTTATCTATTCCCCATACGCGACATACGGGTGCGAGTAGCTTGCAATCTTTTATCAAATTATCTCAACATATTACTTCCTATTATTAACTTGTTTGGCAAATATTTATCGTATACTAACATATTACTCAGTACATACATACATATACTGTGTTCACAAAATTTTAAAATACTACTTTAGGACACCTCACTCTGACAGAACTTACACATATGTACTCGTATACATCTACTTAAAGGAGATGCCTACTTGTTATCAGTTTGAAAGTAAATCTTATCAACCTGCATACGGTTACGCTATTTACTATATTGAGTTTAATCTCGTAACATCTACAAATATCGCACCCTTTTTTGCTGAACTGCTTTTAAAACATGATTCACTTGGCTGCGACCAGTGTCCGTCGTCAACAACTACCCGCCGTTATCAATGTGCGGAACACCTACTGTGGACATTGATTCGTTGCTTCCAATTTTATTTAACAAAATATTTTAGTATGGATGTTATTTATGTACCTATTATTCTGTTAGTGGCAATAAGTGATGTAGCTCACAATAAATTAACTATGGTACACTCACCAAGCGTGTTTTGTTACAATGACGGTTTTAGTTTAAGTTATCTTCATTTACTCTTTTATGTACGTTTTAGCTGTTTACATGAAAGGACGATCCTTACCACTATATTGTTATTATTACCTTTTAATATGCTTTATCGATATATAGAATTGTCCGGTACTTGTAACTACAAGATAATAACTGTTTACCTATTGCACGTATTACTATGTTATCAAATAAACACGCCAGGCACACACAAGTTGATTCTTTATTTCTGTTTATTTGTCTGCTACACCGAAATATTTTATGGCACTGACACTGCGAACATTTTCACTAACCTAATTAATTCTTACCTACTGCTCATTTTAGAAGTGATAGTAATCTTTAGGTGTTTTTATTCTGAATATAACTATACCCAAACAGATTTGCTCTGGTGTAATATAACTCCTAAACTATGACTCACAATAGTTTAACACTGTATTATCAAAACGTATGCAGCTTAAGATCTAAATGCCTACAGCTTCGTCTAAACATAATTAGTAACTCCTATGATATAATAGTACTGACTGAGAGCTGGCTGCATAGCGGGATCCTGGACAGTGAACTGTGCGATGATAGGTACGATGTGTTTCGGGCCGACCGCGACTTGGTGAACAGCGGCAAGTCGACGGGCGGCGGAGTGGTGATCCTCGCGCGGCGCGAGCTCGCGGCCGCACCGAGCGCCCCCCCCGCGCCCGCGCGCCTGCCGCCCGCCGCCCCCGACATGGAGATGCTGTGGGTGACCGTGCCGGCTCGAGCGCTCAGTTCTTCACAAAATCTACATATTGGCGTGGTTTACATGCCACCGGAAACACGTACTTTACCCAACAACATTAACAACTTATTAGATTCTACAAACGTCTTACTAAATTCCCATCCCAATGACAACTTCGTCTTACTCGGTGACTTCAATCTACCTTGCTTGCGTTGGCTTCCTGACGGACCATTATGTATTAAGCGTGGCCCGGTTGAAATACAGCAAACAGCTATACAGTTAATTGATGAAATGAGTTTCTTAGGCCTGTCTCAATATAACACCTTAACCAACCACGCAGGCAACACGCTAGACTTAACTTTTTCCAACCTGCCTCAGCTAGTTGACGTTTGTACCTCCCCACTTATTAAGGTAGACCGAGCGCACCCGGCTTTCACTTCGCAGATACAAGACGTATCCCTGAAATATCTTAAGGAAGCGGCTAAAGCAACTCCTTATTTCCGCAAAGGTAACTATACTTCCATAAATAATTATTTAAATGAAATCAACTGGTCTGATCAGTTATTGTCTTGCGACTTGGATGAAGCCGTTGGTAGGTTTTATGAGCATATTAATTATTGTATACAGGAATATATACCTATCAGAAACAATTCATTTAAAAATAAATTTCCCGTTTGGTACAGTCCAGCACTTCTAAAAATTATTAATGAAAAAAGAAAGGCCCATAAAAAATGGAAACGATATAATAATCCAAGAGATTACGACGAGTTTAGCCTACTACGCGCAAGGCAGACTCGAGTCCACAATCAGCTGTTCAAAGCCTACACATCTAAAATGGAGAACGCCATTAAACACAAACCTGCAGCCTTTTGGTCTTATGTAAAGTCGCTTAGAGGAGTATCCAGTTGCCCTAAGTCTGTCACATATGGTGATAATAGGTATACAGACGGTAAAGAAATATGTGACGCATTTAATAACTTTTTTCAAAGCGTATTCGGCGTGCCTTCTAGTAATGTCGCATCTCATGATGTTAGCTTGAGCCCTGATTGCCTCTCCGGTCTACAATTCTCCATGAGTACTATATCTGATACCCTCAAAAATCTAAATGACCAAAAAGGAGCCGGCAGTGATGGTATCCCTCCATTCTTTTGGAAGCATTGTGCAGACTCAATCTCGAATCCTATTACTTTAGTTTTTAACCGATCACTTAAAGAGGGTAAATTCCCTGCTATATGGAAAGTAGCTCTCATAGTTCCAGTGCACAAGAAGGGTACTAAAATCAAGGTAGAACATTATAGAGGCATTTCTATACTTAATACACTAGGTAAATTATTTGAGAAAATGGTATATAATCATCTTTACCCAGTTATTAGTAAAAGTCTCTCGGATAAACAGCACGGTTTCCTGCGTAAGCGTTCTACCACTACTAATTTGTCATCTTTCCTTGACTACACTCTTACTAATATGGATGGTGGAGGGCAGGTTGATGTGGTCTACACGGATTTCGAAAAAGCTTTCGACCGTGTGGACCACACCATCCTGCTCACTAAGCTCGAAAGACTGGGCATACACGGTGATTTGCTGCGCTGGATCAAATCCTATCTAACGAAGCGCTCTCAGGCAGTCGTACTGGGAGGTTACCGTTCCGACTACATAACCATACCGACCGGCGTCCCACAGGGTTCCCACTTAGGCCCACTTTTCTATTGCGCATATATATATGACATTACAGAATGCTTTAAATTTTCCAAACATCTTCTATATGCCGATGACAAAAAAGTTTTTTTCAAGGTTTCTAATGAACTTGATTGCTCGTTGATTCAGTCTGATCTGGATAGATTGTCTACATACTATAAAAACAACAACATAACGGTCAATATCTCTAAGTGCGAATGTATAAGCTTTACACGTAAACGGAATCCTATTCAGTACTCTTATAATTTCAACAACACACCAATAAAGAGGGTTGATGTTGTAAGAGACCTGGGTGTTTTGCTTGACAGTAAACTACTGTTTGATCAGCACATCGACGCTATCGCTGTTAAAGCTTTTAAAAATCTGGGCTTCGTACTGCGTACATGCCAACCGTTCAGTAACCCTCACACTATTAAAATAGTATATTACGCGTATGTGCGAAGCTTACTTGAATATGCGTGCCCCGTTTGGTCACCCCAGTACATAATCTATAAAAACAGACTTGAGCACATTCAACGGGTCTTTGTTAATCATTTAAATTACCGCTTCAGGAAATCTGTAAAATCTTACAACGACGGATGTAGACAAAATGGGCTACTAACTCTAAATCAACGACGTACAGTTCTCGACATGAGTCTGCTGTATGACATAGTTCGCAACGTGGTGGACAGCCCCGACCTGGTGCGTCGTGTGGCATACTGCACGCCGCGTCGCCGCACCCGACACACGCCTCTGTTTCAGGTCTCGTCTTGCTCCACTAACTACGCGGCCAACTCTGTGCTGACTAGGTTAACTCGAACGTACAACAAACTGTTTGCTAATATAGACATTTTCAACTGTTCCAAAACTACTTTCAAAAGTCTAATAATTAAATTGCTTGCTGAGGAAGATGAGTATGTGTGAGAGTTTTGTCGGAGCTGAGATGTCCTATTACAATTATCATTGTGTATATATGTATCAGTATTTATGTATTTCTACATATATGTACTTCATATTTATATATAGATATATTTATGAATAATTGTATAACCCACATCAAAGTGATTTATTTTTTAATTACGCCAAACAATCGCTTTATTATTCTTATCTCAATAGTTTTACACCTACTTCTATAACAAATAAGTTCTAAGTTACCTATGTTTAATATGTATCATGGTATTGGGTCGCTTATTAATTATTAATTTAACATACAGTTATGTACAATTACGGACATGCTTAATAAATCTTTTCGATTACTTTGCTCATCTTAATCTTAATTTAACTTAAATTTTCAGTTTGAATAATTATGTGCGGTCTTTGGCAATAGCTTATGGTGTGGCGTGTTACCTTGTTACAATGTGAACTATTCACCTATTAATTTATAGTAATCAGCTTCTGTTTATGATGTAAGTTGTGATGTAATTGTGACGGGGTGCTAAGCTGATGGTATGCTGATGCTTGTGCTTGAGTCTGCACTTATTTTTTATTTTGTTTTTATTTTTTGTTTGTATTTTTTTTATTATGTGTTAAAAGAAACAGCTGTATCTGACCTAAATGTATACTACAGTTTAAAATGTAAATCCTATTAGTGGCCTTATTATAACTAGCTATAAACATATTTATAAAAACTTGTAACGCTGTTGGATTTAAATAAATAAAAATAAAAAAAATAAAAAAACACCCTGCCGTCCTCATCCAGCCACTACCGCTGTCTAACGTCAGCATCAACCGGCCCAAGGGCGTCCCACAGTTATAAATCTGTCCACTGCAGCACGGGACGACCGGTTTTATAAACGGCTAAATAATATATTTGATAACTTTTTTGCTTGAACAAGTAAAAGTAAAACCATCCAGCCAGAACATTAGAAAGCGATAGTATTGTCTGCGAGTCCCCTGTAATTAATGAGGATTAGAAAATGAAACCAAAATCTAACGAATATAGTATTCATTGACTGCGTCTAATAAATCAGGCTTTGATAAATTGATTTGGTCGTTATCATAATCGATCGTGAATCCGATATTTATTAATTGCAATCGTGCAGGAGGAAGATATTACAGACGAGACAGTCTGTTAATAAAAGTTGTGTGCTTAAATGATAGAAAGTGAATGTGGTTAGACGGTAGGTAAACATTTAAGCTTACAAAAGCTGCTGTCACCATTTTTTTGAGGATATAGATTGAAAAAATTATCACTATTAGGTATCAATGACGGTAAGAACTTTTATGCCTTAACCTTTAATGTCGAGCTAACTAAACCTAACTAGGTAAATGGATATTCACATTATATTTAGTAGGTATTAGGTACTAGCAATTTGTAGAATGACTAGTAGGGAGTATTTTTTTTTTTATCCTGCATAAATTCGCCTATTCTGTTTGTTGCAAATATCAATAATCCCAATCACACGAATCCTAAATAAATAACTAATCCGAAAAACCCACCTACCTAATTAAACGCTATAAAGGACATAAATTGAAACCCCATACACGAATGCTGCCCATTTCCACTCGTGCGCACTCCGATAACCATCTCGACTCGAGAGGGTCGAAATAAACTCATTTACGGCCTAAGGACCACTGATGCTCGCCGTTTATGATGCAAAAAAGAGAAAAAAGTCCTGTAGAAACATGCGAGAGGAGGCTATTAATTTTTAATACAATAATTAAAACTGCGTTTGGTTTCTGCCTCGTTTTGTAATTAAAAGCGAATCGTGAGTTTGTCGAATGAATGGAGGATTTAGTTTGCGGGTTTTCCTATATTTATCTATGTCAATTAACTGTACGAAATTAATAGGCTCACCTTTTATGAATTTATTGTTATTACGGTCATATCCTTAATTATTACAGGTACAGTTCTAAATTGGATCTAAATGTCAGTATAACGTCTGTATCCATAATATTTGTTTTGCATAATTAGGACATAATTATGAAATGTCAGCCTAATTAACACATCATGACCATTTAAGTTAAATAATACCAGGGTTTACATAATGTTGATATCTTAAAACTGTAGTAGTATTATGAAACTAGTTCTCCTGCCTTTATAAACTTCCGTGAATTTTCGTGATCCGTATGTGGCGGACTCCTAGCCACTAGTTAAGACGAAGATCAACAGATGGCGCTCGAAACGCAATACAGAGAAGATGTATGGGAACTACGCAAATTACTATGAAAATCCTACATCGCGCATTCGAAGTTTCTCACCTACTCTGCAATATATAGAAATCCCCAACGCTAACCGTTGGGCAGCTGCCCGCCAGGCCACACCACCCGGCCTGGTCGGAGGATCCTCCCTTTGCATGGGGATGCTCTACCACCTCCAGCATCTCCATAGTGGTGACCCCGTGAAGAACATCAGCGCAGCCTTCTGAAGACCCGCAGAGCAGCCTCCACGCCATCTTCCATCGACTTTCTCTCCTCACCTCAACAGCCGTGCAGCAGAACTCTCAGCAAGCAGCCCCTGGAGCCAACCAGCCAGCATCCGGTCTCAAAGGGCATCATGACCACCAGCATGCAGCGAACGCGCAGGCCTGGTCACACCCTCGACCCACACCAGCAACTTGGCACAGCACACTGCACTTCGGCCGGTCAGCAAGCAGAGCCATCCTCTCCTGGTCGACGCAGCACTCTGCCACCATGCTCCACTGCAGGCTCATCCCGACTCACCGTGGACATCGCCACTGCAGCATCACCCCGACTCACTGGGGACTCCTCACCGCACTCACAGTCCCGACTCACTGCGGACTACGCGGCACTGGCTGGCAATCAAGACTCTCGGCTGCACTGAAGACTATCGCCCTCCGGTCTCGGTGGGGGAGTGATGTGGCGGACTCCTAGCCACTAGTTAAGACGAAGATCAACAGATGGCGCTCGAAACGCAATACAGAGAAGATGTATGGGAACTACGCAAATTACTATGAAAATCCTACACCGCGCATTCGAAGTTTCTCACCTACTCTGCAATATATAGAAATCCCCAACGCTAACCGTTGGGCAGCTGCCCGCCAGGCCACACCACCCGGCCTGGTCGGAGGATCCTCCCTTTGAATTCTACCACCTCCAGCATCTCCATACGTATATTCGAAGTATACCCTCTCCCTATTCGGATGACCTTGCGAGTGCTAAAATCCCAGATTTATCCGCACCTTCCTTTAGAACTGACAGTGACGGGTGGCGATCGCTGAACCAGAACGTACACTAGCAACCACGTAACTTGACCAACACTCCGTGTAAATTGATTTCAAGTCAGTGCAGTGCTCCAGTCACTGACCCTGCCTAAATCTGTATTATATCTTGCCAACGAATGATAAGGGATGATTAGGAGGTCGTCCTTGCCAAAAATCGCAATACTGTTTTGACACATTCCAGCCACGCCTTACCCCGCACCTCCGAGGAGATGTCTAAACGTTATTCCCGTGCAATAGTCAAGTTCCATAGTTCTTACTGTACACAGAACACGTACAGATACAGAAAACACATAAATTACATTTGCAGACGGTCAAGGTTATGCCGAGTGGCGCTTCAAATCCGCGTGTTTAGAGTTTGGAGAATGTTTGTACCGTTCTGTGTTGGAAGTCTACTCGTCTCGTACATATACATATGCTACTATTGTGAATCATGCGAAAGTGTGTTTGTTAGTCCTTCTTTTAAATTGTGACGGAACGACGACGCCGACATAAGGTATGATTTTCTCTCAAAAAATCATTTATTGACACTCAAAATACTTCTTTCGATAAGCCACTACCTAACATAAGGTGAACTAAGAGTTCGGCAACAGCCTTCCAAGCCACAACATTCGGCTTGGTTGGAGGAACCTCTCTTTTGACTGGCACTATACCTCTTCCTCCTTCGAACTTGTAACTTATTTTAAGGTTACAATATCTTACCAGTCCATCGCAAGCGGAGAGCGCGACGCGGGACGCGGGCTGGCCGCGCACGGCGCCGGTGTAATGGCACGCCGTGGCGCGCGCCCCGGCCCGGTGTCTGGTCCGACCGGCAGCCGTGTGGCGCTCCACTATCATGGCTGGTGTTATGAACGTCACTGACGGCCTGTGGACAAGGGGTGCATGATGATATATGAGGAGTAATATTGTAAAGGGGAATGTACATACATATAAAATGGTACAGGTAGAAAGGCGATTCGAAGGTCGTGCGGTAAAATAAAGTTTGAACCGCTGACGACCTTTAGATAGCTGGTTCTTAGGATGTTGGTGACAATACAAAAAATGGGCTAATACGGCGTCAAGCCGTAGTTAATAGATTGTCCAGTCATATTATTTACTAATATTGTACAACATTACAATCAGGTTCTGATATTTATACGATTGATGATTCACTTGCAGATGAATTAAAAATCTCTGGTCTACAAAATGTTTGCCTAGTAGGAGGAAAATGTTTACCATTAAATATACTCGATCTATCCTTTTGAAATTCCTACCAAAGTACTTGAAAAACGCGAATCCATAAACTATTGGTATTCTTTCGTCGGGGTCACTAACAAAGCGCATATTACAAAGAACCGCACATAAATCTACCAGCGTGCAGCAATTTATCCCTTCAGCTCCTCGCAACGACATGAGTGGGATTCCTCAGGGCATAACTCGACTGTCCCCATATATTACGGATAAATGGAGGAGCTAGGATTCTTGGAGAGGCTCGTAATTTAATTTGCTTGACATTCGACAAAAAGAATGATAATTGCAGATCGTCTCAGTGTGTGAGGATCGTTAATACGCATTTGCGAGCCTTTGCAAATAGCTAAACCTAGATAAAATATGTTCAGTTCAGTTAAATATATTTATTAATAATAAATCACACATTATATACACTGCCGGGCAATGAAATAGTTCCACTGATATATCATCAAATTACTCCTAAACGGAAAATGCTAGCTTAATAACGCCTTCTGCAATATTGAAGAATATTTAATTGCGCATCAGAATATTCCCATGTAAAAACTTAAATATTGTAATAAAAATTTAAATTAAATGTTTTTCAAAAAATGGGGCATTTGGCAAATAAAACAAAATCTGTAATTTATTTATTTATTTATTTATACTTTTATTGCACAATATACAGAAGTAAATATGTACAATGAGGTGGACTTAATGCTAAAAGCATTTTCTACCAGTCAACCTGCAGGAGGTACCGGGAGCAAATTGTATGGGAGTGCAAAAAAAAAAGAAAAAAGAACTTTACACGATTTTAGAGAGAAAAAAAAAAACAAATAAGTGCAACAAATAAATATAAAATCCTGCAACAATTTATACTTATGGAGTTTACTAATAGATAATATATAATCCTATATGCCTAATATATATATATATATATATAATACATAAATACATAAATAATATTATTATATAAACACACAACAATAGAGGTGCAAGAAAAGATGATCTTTCTTCTATCCTATCCTGCTGAGATAATGAGCCCGAACCAGTGATTTAAATACTGCTCGGCTGGGAGCCTTCCTGATAGACTCAGGGAGGTCATTCCACAGTCGGACAGCTGTAACGGAGAAGGAATTAAGCATAAAACCTGAATGATGTAGTGGTAAGGACAACAAAAGATTATGGGAGGAGCGGAGGTGCCTGTTATGCGTATCTGATAGAAAGTTGAACATAGATTTAAGGTAAGAAGGGGAATTAGGTTCAAAGAGGACAGAAAAAAGAAGGCAGAGAATACGTACATTCCTCCTATCTCGAATAGGAAGCCACTTTAGCTTAGCACGATAACTGGACACGTGATCATATTTTCGGAGACCGAAAATAAAACGTATACAGGTGTTCTGCAAGCGTTCCAGTTTATTAAGCAATGCCTCCGTCAGATCCAAGTAGCACACATCAGCATAGTCAAGAATGGGCAAGAGAAGAGAGGTTGCCAGAGAAAGTTTTGTCTTGAAAGGTAGAAAGTTTTTAAGGCGAATAAGAGAATGCATAGAGGCATAGATCCGACGAGACACATTGTCAATTTGTGGCACCCAACTCAGATGATCGTCGATAATCAATCCAAGATCTTTGACCGTGGACGAAAATGGAATACTGCAACCATCGAACACCAATGGCACCGAAGTTAGGTCATGGTTAGACATTAATTGAGAGCTGCCGACGATGATCGCTTGACATTTCGTAGGGTTTACCAAAATACCAAAGCTTTTTGACCACTCAAGGATACGTGTTAGGTCTTCATTAAGTTTATTGATAATCAAAGCCAAGTCATCAGGATGACCCTGACTGTAAAGTTGCAGATCATCAGCGTACAGATGGTAGGAACTGAGAAGATTAAATGAGACTAAATGAATAAACATAGAGAAAAGTAAAGGAGACAGAATACCGCCCTGAGGAACGCCAGCAGACAAATCGGACCAGTCAGATAATACCGAGCAGCTTCGGATCGCCTGCTGACGACCCCGAAGATAGGAAGAAAACCAGTTGACAGCAGGGAGGGAGATCTTGGATTTTTCCAAAACGGCTAATAGTAGGTCATGGTCCACAGCGTTAAACGCATTGCTAAAATCAATGAGGACAAGCACAGTAATCATTCTGTTCTCCATACCACACCTTATGTCCTCAGTGACTTTCAGCAAGGCAGTCGTAGTACTGTGCCCAGCCCGAAAACCCGACTGGTATGGATTGAGGAGACCACCATTTGATAAAAACGCGGTAAGCTGGCGGTGAACAATCGACTCGAGGACCTTGGACAGGAAGGGTAAAATTGAGATGGGACGGTAATGGTTGAGAGATGAGGGATTTGATATTTTAGGAAGTGGAATGACATAGGCTTTACGCCAGAGATCAGGAAAATGTCCAGAGGTAAGGGAATGGTTGATGATATGGGTGATGGCAGGGAGAAGGATGTCGAGAAGATTGTTCACCATAATGCGACCTATATTATCATGGCCTACCGCCTTCGATTTGATGGACAGGATAGTTTTCCTAATCTCCTCCGCTGATGCTGGTGCGAAATTAAAGGAGTCTATCTCTGTATCTGGCGTGGGTATATTTTGAATTTGATTGAGAGTAGAATTTTTTGTAAAAGAGTCGAGAGTAGAGGAAGAAGTGAAGTGTTTGTTGAGAGAATTAAGATCGAAAGGAATTTTATCGTCTTGTTTAGGTGGCTTACCCACGCCAAGAGACCTAAGGAATTTCCAAATGCCTGCAGGTGAAGATAGTTCAAGTTGCTCTGTGATGTATTGGCGTTTGGCGTTCCTACACATCTAATTATGCGTTTATTAGGTGTAAACCACGTCTCCACGTGCTCTCAATACAGCTTCTACGCGATTAGGCATGCTGAATACCAGATTCCTCAGCATATGCTGAGGAATGTTCTCCCATTCTTTGATGAGCGCGTCTTTCAAACCACGAAGTGTAATTGGAGGTGGAACTCGGTCTCTCACAGGTCTGTCAAGCTCGTCCCAAGCATGCTCAATGGGATTCAAACCGGGGCTCCTTGCTGGCCACTCCATTTTGTGGATTCCTACGTCATGAAGATACTCATTTACAACTTGAGCAGTGTGCGCCCGTGTATTATCGTGCATGAACATTGCATTCTCGCCCATATTGGCCAAAAACGGACCAGCATGTTCATTGAGGACCTCATTGGTGTATCTCACAGTAGTTTGGTTCCCGTTCTCGATTGGAACTAACGCTGTTCGACCATCTGCAGAGATGCCCGCCCGCACGCGAAAGCTGCCTCCGACGTGTGCCACTTTTTCTTCAAAACATACTTATGAAAAATGTTCTGCTGGTTGTCGGTATACTCTTTTCCTCCCATCACGATGGTACAGCATGAATTATGACTCATCTGAGAACATCACTCTGCCCCATTCGTCCTCACCCCATTCTGTATGATTATGGGCGTATCGCAATCGGACAACTTTATGATGCCGTTCCAGTTTTGAGGCATTTGCTGGCTTGTAATGCTTTAATCTTCTTTCGGCAAGACGTCTCCTGACTGTCCGCTCGCTTATTGGCTCCCTTCGAACTTGTAGAAGTTGTTGTTGAACGGCTACTCCCGTCTGATGTCGATTTCTTGAATCGTGAATCGATCTTTTCATACTGTTGTGCACCTTGGCTTGCCAGTACCTGGTCTTCTCAGGTTTAATCCAGTCTCCCTAAACCTTTAGATCACTCGTCGTACAGTAGTATGAGTCACGCCCATTATTCTGGCCGCATTTCTTTGGCTGGTTCCCATGTCCACCATGGTGATGATTCTCGCACAATCCTCGCGTGATACAGGCATGATTTATGGGTACGGGATCCGCAAGACTTTACAATTTCATAATTATTTCACAACGACAAAAAAAAAATAATGAAATAAAAAGCAAAACTAAAAACGAAGCAAATGTTTTCCTAAACTTTCAAACCCGAAAACTTTGCTTCTTATCTTTTTTTATCCATGGCTTCGAAAAAAACACTATTAAAAAGAGTACCTATACATTTAAAAATGTTTGCATAATAAACTATATTTCATTAAACTTTTTAATTCATGAAGCTAAGTTCTATATCTTAGGCGATATTAAGGTGTTTGTCGGCATTTTGTGGGTGGAACTATTTCATTGCCCGGCAGTGTATTAAGTAAAAATATTTTAGAACTGAATTTATTATATTATACAATACATGATAAAATTATAATTATTAATCCCTAACTAAAACTAACTAATATAAAATTTAAGTAAATTAAAATGTATTCTAGACATTCTTTGGCAGTAGCAGAAAAGGCCAGATTTGATCTCGAGGATTAAAGGATTGATTTCATTTAAATAGGTATATTTTTCAATAAGGAAATTTAGGTGAATTGTTACTTGACAGATTAATTTAAAGATGGTTCCCGTAATTTAGTTTAGGTTTTTGGTTTCTAAATGCCCATTCATTCGCCAAAACCTTCATTATATAGGTATTGTACACATAAGTACAGCTAACAGCTTCTAAAAATATAAAACTAGAAATTCAAGCCTACACGCATGATAATTATTTAAATCTAATTTTACACTATCATTGATCGGAACTTAGATCAAATATACAGTAAGTAATTAAAATATATATTTATGCAAACATAGAACAATATTATTGCATTTTAATATTCGCTGAACAGGTTAGTTCGCAGCAACTTACTGCAATAAAACTATGAAAGTAGTTAAAATTCTAGATAGCTCAGTACATAGACTATATAAATATATAGCTACTAATTTAATGTATTTATTTACTGTTAATACTAGATACCTTGGTTTTAGAAAATAGGGTTTATAATTTCGATTGGGAGACAAAAAAGTTACACATCCTTATTACCTATTTTCGAAGTATAAGTAATCAATAGATGTCAACAATTTAAGAAAAAAATGCTTTATCTCCTTACCACAATATTTAATAGGATTTTTTTGTCTAAACCAAAATTATATTTAGTTAATTTCGTAGAATACCTACCTACTCTAAATCATTACAATTATTTGCAAAACAAGCTGGCAATATTTTACTCTTTCTAATCTATGGCGGCCGATCAGTGTGATTTCGAGAAACTAACAAGGAAAAATCAACGATTGAATTATTTGTCAGCTGATGCTAATAAATCCAAGCTTCGACTTTAGTACATATCGGCCAAGGAATCGGGCCGGTATGGTGACGACCATAAAAAGTTAATTCCGACCGAGCAAAGAGATTTATTCACTATCAGACAACCTTAGACGATGCGACAAGTTGATTCAATTTATTGAATCGGCGAAATTGTTTATGGTCCAATACTGCAAACTTTGTTAGAACGAATTTAAATAAAAGTTAAATTTAGAAGTCGAATAATCAACTGAGCATTACAATTATCGTTTTTCATTCAGCCAGTATTATAATTATGGCAAAGAGGCCAAAACAGTTTCAACCAAAAAGGTTAGTTTAGTAACCTCGGTGTTGGGGCACTCGGTGCGCTTCCGTAAAACAATAAATCACGCCTTATCGAAGATGTCACTGGCCAGTGAAGATTTAGAATAAATTAATGTATGTTAAAAGGCCTTTTAGGTTTTTATAAAAGGAACGGCAGGCTAACCTCCTTGACATTACATTAGTAGCAGTATTTGTTCCGTCGCAGCGTGTTTGTTTAGTGTAAATGCTAAGAAGGTAGGCGCGTGCGCCGTTTAGGGTTGCCCACTCTGGATAAGAGACATATTATTTTATAAAACCTTCTACTTCTTTATCTTCTTTATATTAGCTATTTATATTTTTTCCATTAAAAATGGATTAAGTACACTTATTATTATTTCCCACTACATACTCTTTATACACGTATAAAGCTTATACAATGTCAAATAAATTATTATTTTATGCCCTGTTTCTCATTTGAGTAAATCTACCAAAGCACGAAATTCAGTACTGCTTATGCAGTGACAATCCAAATCCAGCCAAACAGCGCTGTATATTCAAGTTTTGCTCATCTTGACATCCTCAATTGTTACAGTGGGAATCAGACTTCTAAGCTGGCAACACTATTCATAAGCCCATTGATAGATTGTCGACAGTGTGTAACGAGTAACACTAGTAGAGTCTACCTAACACGTAGCGATAAAGCTCATTACACGTACAAGTGGGTGGGCAAGGCATTAGGTAGTAGATACTAGGCAGCCGTCCTACACTGTCCCAGTTGTATGGTTAGTGACTAGGCACCGGTACTTGACCTGATAGCATTATTGGTAGTAACTACCTAGTTTCATGATAATAAGTAGGTAGGTATGTACTAGGTACATAATTAGGTAAATATACAATAAATAAAAATATATTCACAGTCATGTTTTCTTCATCCAGAAATACTAAAACCAGACATTTTAAAGTGGGTTACTTTCCTATGCAATATCATCACTGCATAAAGCAAAGTAGTTTTTCGCATCTGTCTTTATACATAATTATATAATTATGTATGCTTAAAGGCGAAGCAAAGCTCTAAGGAAAAGCTAGTATTTGTACAATTTACTAGGTCTAGCCGGCGTTTTCGTGACATGTTTAGCTATAAACAATATTAGATTCTAATTAGCGAATAAACGCCATTCAACTTATCAGATTGTGGCATGAACATCTGTCTATCTTATACAGGAATTTAATGCCATTTTGTCTCAAGCTTCAGATAGGTAAACTTAATTGCCTACAATAAGCACTTTAGCTACCTAAGTATATGTATACCTACTTATTTATTATTATCTGTCTTCGGTTAACTTCGTAGGTTGTGGCGATTACGATATTTGTATTAAATAGTTACCAAAAGGTGGTATCTAGCGAGCTGTAACACTATGGACTAACTAAGTTCTGCTTTCAGAGTATTGTTTGCTTTAGTTTTGTCCGCTATAGACGCTATACATACTTTACTATACATTTTATGATTACGATTAAAACAGCTAAACTAGACTTAATTCGCGATGGCGGTCGTCGGATGTTCTTACCATCAACACCCTAACAATGACAGGAACGCGAGTGAAAATGGCATACGATCGCCAACGCCATGGAATCCACCAGTAAGTAATAAGGACAAATTGCTTCATTAAATGGCAATGGCAATCTCCGTTTACTATGTCAGGCTCAATAAGCCCGTGTTATTCGCGATTATAACACCACAAGTTGTTAGTACGAGTATGTTATTAGCTAACCACTTTGGTGGTGTTATAATTTTACACGGCGATAGACCACTTACAGCCATATTTGGTGCCAGACTTGTAGAGTTGTGTGATTGAGCGTTTGACCTGTGCAGTATTTATTCTTTGATAACTGTGCTATTTAATCGATTCTAGAGAGTATGACAGTCAAATGCGGCAATGTGGGTACTTATTAAATAATTTATAGTCCTGTTTCTGTCGTATAAATGGTATTGAATGGCTTAATTAAATACCGTAGGAGTTCTTGAGAGCGAAAATATTTAACCTCTTTATAGGGAATTTTTATGAAGCTGTAAATATTTCCTACGCAAAAGTAATATTCCGGGCTTTACTAGTTCGTGAAGAAAGACCATGAGAAAAGAAAGTTGGAAACTGAAAACTCATAATTCCCTCTTTACTTGTGAAAAATTGTTTTCGGCGATAGGGCTCGCGTGACTCGCGTCCTACCATGCCATGTTAGCAAAAATGTATAGTGAAAAGCGGGTAGTTCGCTTGCACGTCACCTCTGACTATCCTTTCAGGGATTATACTTAGTAATTATAGATAGAATTTGTACGTAGGTAATTTTAATGGTTTTTTTACCTGTATATGATATGTCCCGGGAAGACTACATTGTATGTAAACTCGAAGTAAATCATCCAACAAGATGTAATTCAGTGGTGGCTGAACGACAGGCCTTCCGTTTTATTGTTATTGTTCGAATGAGCTTTACGGGGCTTTTGAACTTACGCCTTTACATCTTTAAAACTTTTCCTGTTTTGAAACTGTCATTCTGTCACTGATAACTGGGATGAAATGAAATGAAAAGCTACGTTTTTTAAAGGAAGCGATTAGGTACCTACCTTTTTAGGGTTCCGTAGCCAAAATGGCAAAAACGGAACCCTTATAGTTTCGTCATGTCCGTCTGTCAGTCTGTCCGTCTGTCCGTCTGTCACAGCCGATTTACTCGGAAACTATAAGTACTACAGTGATGAAATTTGATGGGAATATGTGTTGTATGAACCGCTACAAAAATATGACACTAAATAGTAAAAAAAAGAATTGGGGGTGGGGCCCCCCATACATGTAACTGAGGGATGAAATTTTTTTTTTCGATGTACATACCCGTGTGGGGTATCAATGGAAAGGTCTTTTAAAATGATATAAAGTTTTCTAAAAAACATTTTTCTTAAAGTGAACGGTTTTTGAGATATCAGCTCTCAAAGTCGTAAAAAGTATGTCCCCCCCCCTCTATTTTTATAACTACGTAGTATAAAATTCTAAAAAAAATAGAAGTGATGCATGCTAATTAACTCTTTCAACGATTTTTGGTTTGATCAAAGTATCTCTTATAGTTTTTGAGATAGGTTGATTTAACTGTAATATTATATTTGCTGCTACGGAACCCTTTGTGCGCGAGCCCGACTCGCACTTGGCCGGTTTTTTCCTACTGCTGTGACTTCGATACTTATCAGAAGATTTTGAGATCATTATGTCAATGCGTTCTTTTTTGGCCATAATCGTTTTATTATTGTGCAATTTGTGCACCCACCTCTAGTGATACCAAAGCCTTTAAAAAGCCAAAGGACCAATTTTAATATCATTAGAGCTCGCAAATTGCCGCGTATTTTATTCAATAACCAATTTGGATATCATTAGTGCATTTTGGTGCGAATTTTATCGCACTTAGGTTTCAGGTTAAATCGTAAAACATGTAATTACATGGAGGTTGTCTTAATAAGTGAATGGTCAAGAATTTAACAGGCCAATGGTGCAATGGTCATCTTGCGACCAGCTGGGATGCCAACGTTGGAATGAGAAATATGTTGGTTCTAACTAGTGCTCGGTACGCTATTCCTTAATAAGACTAAAACAACTATAAACTAGGAAAACTCTTGTAAGAACAATTAAAGTTTCGTGAAGCTTTCAAAAAATTGATTGAAATTTTTCGAAAGAATATCAATATTTTTCGTTCATCGAGTACATAATAGAACCGGTTTCCATAGGAATTCAGATTTCGACCTATGCGTTAAAAAATAATTTCGGATAGCTGTGAAAATCAATGTGTTTTTCAGAACTGATAGTTATAACATTGAGACTTATCTGTATAATTTTTACTTGTCGTATTCAATAAACATGAAGTTATTCCAATTACGTAATACAATACTGCTTACATCTTCATATCATCATCTCTGTATATGGCGCACCGGAAACACTGGGGCATTAAGAAATTAATTTTCCAAAACAAAAAAAAGTATGAAGGATTTCTGTGTTCCATATTCAGGTATACCGCTATGGGGCTGGGTATGATGCCTGCAATATTCATCGTTCATTGTATTACAATAAATTGCCCATACATATGTATGAGGTATGAGTATGCGAGGTCCATACTTTCGTGTTTCGAGTTTTTGTCCCGAGTGTCCTAGTTTCTTGAAGGGAATCAGGGGGGTTACTCCATACTGACGAAAATCGAACGAACGAGAGCTACATCGAGATAAAGTCGTGGCTCATGCAACAGCGCTCCGAAACTTAGTTTTTCGTGTTATAGAGTGACCCCTCTGAAACTGTGGGGCGGCGTCTTTCGTCTCTCGATACGTGAAGTAACTGTTAACTGCAAGTGTCTTTGCCATGGTCTTGGGCAATTTCGGAATATCTTTTTTATCAACTAAGATAAGTTTGTACCTACCTACCTACACCTAGTAGTGACAATATAGGTAGCTCTGCTCATGCCCACATGATTTAATTTTACTTATAGACCATGTCAAGAATAATTTGAATTAGCGCTCTTATTTCAGGATAGTTAATTCCGTAAGGCAAGAATAGCAGTGAATTTTCACTTTCAGTCTCACACATAAAGCATATTCCCTGCACACGTCGGTATAAAGTTGTGAATCCAATAATATGCAGAACACATGTGAGCACAATTTGTTTTCAGTGACGGAAACTGTTGCCGACGTGCCGTCTGATGCAGTATGTATGATACATCTAATTAGATAAAACGAGTTTTAGCAACGTAGCGTAGGTATGTGTGTGAAGTATTACACAACCTCTTTTAACTGAAGTTGACAAACTCGGTATTTATAAGATCATCACTTTTAAAAGGCAGTATCGATTTGGATAAAACAATAAAGGTAGGTATTATAATTATTTGGTTTGTAAGTAAGTAGGTATTTTCGTTTTATTGTGTAGATGAAAAATAAAGATGTTGCTAAATATAGTAAATATATTTCTTACAATGGAAAGAGGCCTACGTAGTTACATACAAAAGTCAGAGGATGATGATGTTGATAATTACAAAGTTTTACTGTCAATTTCCCTCGGTTTACTGAGGTACATACAACAGGAGAATCACTATTAGCATTTTAGGTGCCTCATGATTCCCTACTAGAACGGATCTAGTTGTAAAATAATACTTTGCTCTAGAGCAACCACAATCACAAATTGCAAACATCTAATAATAATGAAGTGGCGCTAAAATTGCCGAGCGTACGCAAGCAATCGACAACTCATAATAATACAATAACGCAAGCACGTTCCGAAACCTCGGCGCCTATTATCAGAACCGTTCGTTCGCCTACAAAGAGTGCACGAGTGGCTTCCCGGTACGTGCGTCCGATGTTCACACGAGGGAGATAGCGATTCTTCCGAGAAACGATTGCAGCGCGAAACTTCCGCGGTGTAACTTTGATCAACTGCAGCGAGTGCCCACAGACAAGGCAGACGTAAACAAGCTGTTCCATTTATGAAATTTCACTGGCTGAATAATTGTGTCGGACAAAAAAACAAAAAGCGATCGTAAAAGGTTGTGAGAAAAACGCGGCGAACGACCGTGCGTTTTGAAAGCTTTTCTTTCAGCGAATGTAGAGTAAAAGCTGGCCTGAAAGCTCATAAAAACTGTAGTTCTTGGCAGATGGCTTAGTATGTTAATTTGCACTCAACCAATATTTTCTTATGAACACCATTTTGAGTCCGGATATGATCTACCACAAACGTGTAATGTTTCTGTGTTGATTCTGATTGTACTGACGTCTGTGTCTAGATAAAGTTTACTATACTTTAACTTACATAAAGTAATTGCAAAACTTTAATTCCTTAGTTTAATAAGATGTAAAACACCACGAACCTTGTACTTAAGTAAAAGTTACTGCCTAGTATACTATTTAGAAAGTTTCCTTTTAAGCCACATTGCGTAAAGATATCTTAAACATTTAGCGAGACCAATAATGGTGTTATACTATCAGCAGTACGGAGTTATCTACAAAGGCAGCCATTGTTAAATTAATGAACACTAATTCATGTTGATACAAATCGTAGTTTCGGTATGTTTACATCTAATCGTTGGAGTTGATCAAATTCCTTAGCTCAGGTTTATCTTAATTAAATTAACTAGTATTGTTGTAACATGTATAGAATAGAATAGTATAGAATAGTCAACATATTCCTATACATTTATAACCGACTTCCTAAAATATAGGAACCGTATTAATAACGCCCGCAATAGTTTGCTTGGCATCTTGGCAACCTAAAGTTATTTAAGTCCTATCAAGCTACCTGAAAAATACTCATGAAAGTTGTAACTTGGATAGTTATTTTATTTTATCTACAAATGTTTCTAATTATTTTATTTATAAATTACATTTCCTATATTATTATTATGTATTCTGAAAGTCTTTTATACATTGTAGAATTTTAACAATGGCATTCTTGACAACCGGTGAATTAACCCATCATACTGATAAAAACATTAGCTGTTTCATAGTTGAGTTAAACACCTACCGATCCGAAATGTATGGGACAGCTTTTACTTCAGAGTTTGTTTCATAAAGAAAGTGGCTTAGTATGATGGGTACATTCACCATCCAACGAGAATGCCACTGCAAAATCTCCACCCTGTATAGGTAGATTAGGTAGCCTAAGCAAGACCTATCGATAATGTCCAGTGTTTAGATAAGTTATTCGCGCCATTCGGTCCAGGAATGCAGCTACAACAACCGATCAGCTGTTTGCTGATTCATTAAATTACTAGCTCCACAAACGCTAGTAAAGCTAAATAGATGTTTTGTAATCTGGGAGTTTAGTTGCAGTAAGGATATATAAATGAGTTTTGGGGAAGTTTTGGTCAATCAATTCCATTTTGGATTACAGTAGGTACCTTGGTAGGTTTAATTAAATACTATGTTTAGTCTTGTCTGTAAATCAAATAAAAACAATCCACTTGAAATAAGTTCGCATGTTTGAGGTCCTGAGAAATGACTAGATAGCGCACTGGTTAGTAAAGCTAACTGATCGATCCGGAACTCGATCCTGACCGAGACAAATACACAGGTAAGTGGTTCTTGGCCAAAGGATAGCAATAAGGCTAACTTGGGTGCTAAAAGTCGGTGCAACAATGTCCTTCTGCCTACCTCATAGGGGCAACAGTAGTACAACGCGTGAGTATGTGCTTTATACGTGTAGTATAGTAAGTTGCTGAATTAGCTACTCATAACGGCACGCGCCTTATTAATTTATAAGGCAAACATAATTTTATTACTTAAATATTATTATCCAGCAAATTGCCTAGGAACGGGTCTAGATGTTCTTGTGCTTGTGCACTAAAAAGTCTATATCGGACGCTATTTGATATAAAATAGAACTTACAGGATAAGTGCTAACGTGAATCACGAACGTATAGTGGTGGAAAATGTAGAGAATGTCCATAGTACTGTAAAATGGTTCTGTAGCCTAAAGCTTAACAGTCGATTTATAATTTCCTCCCTGCATCCATAAGCTTACCTTGTTTTGTTTTCATAATATTTTTTGCGCAGAATATACTTTCATAATTTATTTTTCATTTTTGAACTTACATTGGCGAATATGATAAACTAATTCTAATTGACTGTATACTTGTAAGTATATTTATAAGTAGTCACAGAATCCGTGCTATAAATCAACCTGGTGCAAATAAATAACAGCAAATGAACATGGAATATAGCAGGAAATAGCTTTCCCGGTGTTTCGACGGAACCCTAGCGACTACGGAAATATACTTGGAAATTTATTAGCTAAAGTAAGTAGTGTGTGTAGTTTTAGGCGCTCGGCCAAACTCTTGTCGGGATTAATATCGTCTTGTGTATCTGAAAAAATAATGGACGACATAAATGGCTGCTCCTGTTTGTTTTTTTTTTGTTTGTTAAGTAATAGTCTGTTTTGCAATATATCGCTGTTTATTTTATTTTTTCATCTATGTATCTGGGTACCTGGTAGTACGAGTAGTATGTAATACCAAATTTTAATTAATATAGCGAATTTTATTTTCCGTAAGTAATTCCGCAGCTTTGCCACACAGGTAAGAATAAAACTTTTTAATCCAAACTACGGAACCATAAACTCTCAGCTCTACTTTTATATCTGTATAGCTCTACATTAGGCGTGGCCGACTCTATTTTTTCTCTGCGTAGCTCTACATTAGACTCTATTTGTGTCCGGAAACGAAATGTCCGACCTTGGTTGAGTTGTTGAGGACGAGAATAGGTACACTTGTGAGTAGGGTAGGTACAATTTGGCGTGGAGAGTGCGTAGGTAATTAAAAGGGAGAGTTTTGCTAATTAGGTACGAGACACTGACGTAAATTGCCTGGTGGAAAATGCTAGATATTTATGGATTGCTATTTCTGGATTTGAGTGCCACCCTAACAGCCAGTTTCAATAACTCTATCTACTGATGACTGGTAGTTACTTTCATACGATTTTGACACATCAAAAGTTACAATCTGTCAAAATCGTATGAAAGTATCTACCAGTCATCGGTAGATAGAGTATTGAAACTGGCAGTTGATCAACGTTACACACGATCATTATAATAATTGTGTTTAGCTCGACAGACGTGGCACATACACCTCACATCTTGGAGTAGCACTATAACATTAATATTCATCGATGAGCCTTCGATGATTTTTTACAGAATGACCTAGCAATTCTGTTTTATTTTGAATAGAATAAAACCTCCGTGCAAATTGAATAAAATATAGGTGGCTGAGTTATTTTATGGCTATTCTGCGTACTGGCTTTTATGACGACTGCACTCGATAAAATATGTAACCTATGTACGTAATAATATATTCAGCATCTCGCTGGCTGCTGGGAGGATATCAATCGTCAATCACATTACTCACTCATAATGTGTAATCCTTTGAACTGCTTTATGGAAATCATAAAACGAATAATATTAAAATGATGAACTTTGAAGTACAAACAAATTGTTGAAATAAGTAAGTAAGTATACTTATACAAAAAATAAAAATTGGTCCTCTATTTTTTTTGTAATATTTCCAAAAAAATAAATCAATGATAGACAGGGAAAAATAAATAAATGATATCCATCGAATACTTCCATAATTTTGCTACCCCAGTTTTTATAAACATGAAATAAGAAACAGAAGCCTAATAAAAAAAAATACTTATTTCGATGCTAACTTCTCGATACATAAGTATTACGTTCCTTTGATACTAAACAACAAAACCAAAATGAACCGGAAAATTAAACTACCTTGACAAGACTGACAAATGAACATCATAATCTGTGTACATTTAACTGTAGATTTATTTGCTCCTAATTCTCGGAAAACGGACGGATAAATCAGACAGCACAGAATAGCTGATGTGCGTCTGTCATGATACAGTTTGTTTACGATCGAAGACGCGGTTGATGCAACTGTATCATCTATGCATCACTGGTTCAAAAATAAAATCAAGCAAGCAAATCATACAACTTTCGGAAGAATTATGTCATTTGATGTAAAAATCAGTTATCAGAAAACATAATTAAAGAGACTGTGGTTGTTGACAGTACTGTGATACATTATTTATCCCAAATAGGTATTATTAGATAAGTGAAGACATTAAAACATCACTAATGCCATTTCTTCTAACATTGTAACGTAACGACCACAGTAACGACGTCGCTGAATGATATCTAACAAAAAGAGTTTACACTATTAGCGATAACACTCACAGATGTCTGAGAAACGTTAAAAATAAAACTAAATTTTGTATGCTTAATTACAGCGACATAGTAGATAATGATGCCAAGTTCAAATATTAGCTAAGGTCGGTGGCGCCACTGGCTGATAGTAAAACATTGATAAAATTATGTCAGGCGGCGGAGAAAACGTAATTTGGTAGATCACCTTTTTCCTGAACTGAAAGTTGACTTTGAATATCATCGTCGTCATCATTATCAGTTCGTAGCTTCAATGTGCTGTCGTCAGAATTGTTTCATTGTGCTGGATATAGGCCTTTCTCAAACTATTTCATTACTCCAGGTGATGCCCTTTTTAACTTTATTACTTCTTAACATTACCGGCGCTGGATTTCAAATAGATATGACCTAAAGCTTTTGCACTTGTACCTACATAGAAAACTTCCGAATAAAAAAAAACTTGTTACTAACTTGACAAAAAACAACATTTGATCAACCGTGTCGTAACGCATTCAAAACCAGTCAAAATACTTTCGCTTCGCAATGTTTACACAGAATTGAGTGGATAAGTGTGAATCACAGTTAGCTAGATCATTGGCCGACTAACACAGAGATTTTGCACGCACTTGTGACGAGCGTAGGACTTACAAATTGAAAGTATTTCTGTACGCTAGACGTTCTTTGTTTATGAGCATCTGATATTTAACACGTTGCAGGAGTCAGTACAGCTAACGTACCACCACCGACACTATTCTATTCTATTCTATTCTGGTAGGGGGTGAAGTTCCTGTACGTGGCTCTCTCGAGTGGAACCTTTGTAGGTACATACCACCGACACTAATGCCACCGCTAATGTTCGGTGGTGGTAACTACCCCCAGGAGACTGCAGCAAAATTAAAATTCTCTCCTTTTAGGCATCGGTAGCAACACGCATTGGCTGATTTAGAGGGTGTAGTCAGGTACAATTTTTCTGCTAGATATTCTGTACATAGAACTTGTGGATAGTCTTGGTAATGAATGGGCTATCGCATTCTATTATGTCTATCTCTTGTCGCTACTATAGTTACTTAACTAGTAAGTACTTAGATAACGGGTAAGTATTATCTTTAAGGTCTGGGTCGAGCATAAATCGTGATAAATTTGTGGAACTAGCGCCATTTAATGTACGGTTTTATGTTATCGTTATCGCGCGATGGTAGTTCAAAGTGTTATTTCCGTTTTGTTGCAGTGTAATGATCATTCAGATCAATGATACCTTCTTTCCTGCATAGGGTCATTCAGAGGTACTTGTGAACTTCAGAATAAATAATACTTCAGTAGGCAGGTGGCACTTAATTTATAATGGTTAAATAGCTTCCTTCCCACGTGCGTTATTTATATCCGGCGCATCCTGGGCAGACAGTGGATGATGCTATTATGACTGCCCAATATACTCGCAACCGCAACCCTAATACTTAACGTGACCAACTCTAGAGCGCACCTACCGAGTAGAGTGGCCGAGACAGTATCCTCGGCCGATACTCGGCCAATGAGCTGCTAGCAATTGACCGAGTACACGGCCGAGGGTACTGTCTCGGCCACTCTACTCGGTAGGTGTAATCTGGATATAAGGAGAAGGGTTGCAGAGGGTTCTAATAATGGGGAAGAAAACCAAGTGAAATTTTGGCAGCACAATCGAGTATGCATTTAATGTTCTGACCAATGACATTGTTGGGGAGAAAAAATGGCGACTGAAGCAACCAATTAGGACTTGGAAATAAGGCACAGTCACCTAAGGCGCCATCTGTAATTAGCTTTTAGTTTTTCTCCCAATTATATCATTATAGAAAGCCACTCACCGCAGATCCAGCCGCAACTCCCTGCCATCCACCGTCAAGTTATAATGCACGACGTGGTCCAGCTCGTGCTCTCGCCCGTGCAAGTCTCTCCTTGCGCGCGCGTGACCGTGCGCGTGCTCGTGCGCCACCTCGCGTGAGATCAGCGCGCCGCGTGACGTCACCTTCACCGGGTACGCGACCTGCGCGCGCGACGGGTCCAGGTGCTTGTGCGAGTAGATGCCTGTTGGGGGGGATGGGGGTTAATGGGGTGGTCAAAAGAAGCTAATGAAAACTTATTCAAACAGGACTAAGTTCACAGTTCATAATCATGATTAGTCAGTATCCTCCGAATGCTGGCCTCACGCTCGCCCGTGTGACTTATATAACTATAACTAAGCAATTAAAATAGTGAAGCCAGCCTACGTTGTAAGGACCAAGAGGGCTACACTTTCTTGCTGGAATAGGTACTAAGATTGCCGCTACGCCACGACTCAATCACTAAACGTACCGGCTATGTCCAAAGCTCCTTTATTTATATTATCCTAATTCAATTTTGATCTTATTACCTATGCCACAAAAATAATTAAAACTAATTTGCTGCCTGCCCCTTGGCTCACAGATGACATAAAGAGGCTCATGTCCAAACGTGATCACGCCAGATTTCGCTACAAGAAGCAACCCACTGAGGAGCACGAGCGGATGTACAAGGAGCTGAGAAATCGATGCAATAGAGTGTGTAGGGATGCGAAACGCCGACATATCCACAATACTATAGAAAACTGTGATAATTCACAGTTATGGAACTTCCTCAAATCTTTGGGCATAGGGAAAACCAAGGCAACTTCAAACATCAATACTGACCTTTCTGCTCTCAACAAGCATTTTTCAACTCCCCCTCTGGTTCTAAATGATCACATTAAAGCCACAACTCTAAATCATCTTTCTGCTATGCCTTTCCCTGACTGCCCTTCGTTCAACTTCAAACTTGTTTCTGGCCGTGACGTTAAGAGATGTATTTCGGCGATAACCAGCAAAGCAGTAGGCATTGATGACATCAGTGCCTCCATGGTAATTCCAATATTGGACGTTATTTTGCCCCACATAACCAATCTCATGAACCTTTCTCTCCTGTCCAAATCCTTTCCAAGCTTATGGAAGAATGCATTTATTCTTCCACTGCCAAAAGTCCCAAATCCTACGTCTTTGTCACAATTTCGACCAATTTCTATTTTACCTTTCCTCTCAAAAGTCCTCGAACGTCTCGTCTTTGAACAGTTTTCCAGTTTCCTTTCCAACAACGATCTCCTTAACCCTCTCCAATCCGGCTTTCGTCCAGGCCACAGTACAGTTAGCGCCCTAATCAAAGTGACCGATGATATTCGTAGTAACATAGACAAGCAAAACGTTACTGTCCTCGCGTTGCTGGACTTTAGTAACGCATTTAATACGGTCGACTTTGATCTACTCCTCGGTATTTTACACACTCTTAACGTATCTCCGGCAGTCACTAGTTGGTTCGAGTCTTATCTCAAGGGACGCAAGCAGTGTGTACGTACCGACAGTGAGAGTTCCACTTGGTGTCCATTACTTGCGGGCGTCCCTCAAGGCGGCGTTCTTTCTCCTTTGCTTTTTTCCTTGTTTATTAACATCTTAGCCAATAAACTCACTTCTCTCTACCATCTATACGCGGATGATCTCCAGCTCTACACTAGTGCACCTTCCGAAAATCTCAACTCTGCTGTTAGTCTCATCAACACCAACTTAGAGATTATCTCCAAGTGGGTGAAATCTTTTGGTCTGCTGCTAAACCCCACAAAGTCTCAAGCGATCGTTTTTGGCAGCTCCAGAATGCTACGCAAGATTGACTTTGCAACAGCGATGAGAGTCAGGTATGACCAATCGGACATACAATATGTGGCTTCAGTCAAAAATCTCGGCGTGATCATGGACAGCACTCTCTCTTGGGTTCCCCAAGTTGATGCTGTGAGCAGGAAGCTTTTTGCATCTTTCCACTCTCTTAAACGCTTGCAGTATTTCCTACCGCTTAATACTAAAATTACGTTGGCACAGTCTCTACTGCTCCCAATTCTCGATTACGCTGACGTAAGCTATCTTGACCTCACTGAAGAGCTACTCAATAAACTCGAACGTCTCCAGAACTTATGTATCCGATTCATTTTTGGATTACGTAAGTATGATCACATTTCAGAGTATCGTGCTCAATTGAAGTGGCTCCCAATTCGCCTTCGCCGGAATACTCACATTCTTAACATGTTATTCAATGTTTTGAATAACCCTTCTTCCCCACAATATCTTAAATCTAAGTTTTCATTTCTCTGCTCCCACGGCCGAGCGTTGAGATCTACAGAGAACAAGATGTTGAGTGTGCCTGACCGCAACGCTGCTTCATATAGCGACTCGTTCGCTGTGAAGGCGGCGTGCCTGTGGAACACCTTGCCCGTGAACGTGCGACTATCACCTTCGCTTGCTACTTTTAAAAAGAGCGTAAAGGATCATTATCATCAAACCTTAGGTTGGTAAATTATATTTATTTATGTATATAATATATTATATATGTATGTATTAACATAGTTAGTCGGTATATATTAAGTAGGTATTTTTTGTCTTTTAGTTTTTTTTTTTTATATGTGTATCTGTATGTATTATTATTATTTAAGTAGGTTAAATAAATAGGCATTAGTCATTCTAATTTATAGGTATATTTTGGACATGTTAGTCGTTAGTATAGTTCTATGTCTAGTTTAAATTGTTTTTTATTTTATTTTTATTATTGTATAAAAGAGTTTCGTGTGAATATCACTTTAGTTTTCCACCAACCAAGGGTTGGCTGGAAGAAATTGCTTCTTGGCAATAAGCCCGCCTTTGTGTACTTCTTACTTTTTCTGTCTTCATGTTTTTGTCTTTGTTTTGTGTATACAATAAAGTGTCTATAAATAAATAAATAAATAATTTGCTCTACATTTTTATGCTGATTGTCCAAACCATTTCCTTTACAGTTTCCGAGAATTTTCTCCATTTTAATGACTTACCTAGTAGGTAAGTAGTAAGGTAGTATAAATCGCTTTAAATTCTGTATAATTTCTTATTGTTTTCGTATCATACAACACATAATTCTCAGAATGGCGGAAACAGCGTTACAACCACCGCGTCTGCGCTTTGTGTGGACTCATAGAAATGCTGTCGCTGCAAATACTCTGTGATTATGATAACATTGTTAGCACGTGGTTCTATTGTATAATATATATAATATATAGGAATTAAATTTAACTAATTGATAATATGCTATATAATTGATAGCTGTCACCTGATGAGACTGTGTAATAAAGTCTAGTCACTTTTCTGTAGAGATAATATTTCAAATATGCTGCAGTCGAAAATAACAAAAGAACCTTCTTAAAAATCTTAGATGTTAACTTAAACCAGGGATGCACAGACCGCGGCCCGCGGGCCGCATGCGGCCCGCCGATCGAATACTAGTGGCCCGCCAACAGCAAAAATAATACTCTCGTACATTCGAAAAATATTTGATTCTAAATAGATATGTTCGAAAAGTACTCAATCACAGGTAATTCAAACCACTCCTTGATGACATCGAAAGCGAATATTGTATTATACAGTAAGTATAGTATGTATTATACTATAAGTCCTGAATTGACACTGGAACGATCTCTTAATTTAATAAGTACATATATTAGTTATTTGATTTTTTCTGACAGAAAAGCAAAGGGATGTCCAGGAACTTAAAAGTCCTGATAATGCAGTTAAAAATTATCAACATTCAAAACGACCAAGATTTACGCAACAAATTTCACGAAAGAAAAATGCTGAACTAAAAATACGTACAAAGAGTTGGGTATAAACTCTGCTCTGAAAATGTGCCAGCTTATTTGGTTGTACCTATAATATGTGACTAAACTACTAAATTTTCAATACGAAATCGTCAAAAAATCGAAAACGCCTTGCAAACGAATGTTCGGAAGCAGTTTTACATGAAAATTTAAGCCGAATAAATAAAAAAAAGATTGTAAGCACTATGCCACGCTTCAAAATAAATCAATTATTTTTCAATTTTAACATTATTATCAATTATTTTTTGTCTTTAATTACCTATACTTCTGGCGGCCCGCCATCAGTTCATAATTTGTCCGAGCGGCCCCTAGTCTTGATAAGTCTGTGCATCCCTGACTTAAACCATCTCCGTTTACCATAACCAAATTAAGATGCCTATCTAACCCCATCCCAGCCTTCTTTTGAAATTCTAATCTGTGTTCCCATCGCCCAAACGGCGGGATAACAAGGCGTAATCTGTGACCGAGCGTAGGTCAAACCAGGCGACGCGACCGGCGCCGCTCACTTGACGCCTGGCGCCATACCACAGATAATTTTAGGCCGTGCCTGCCTACTAAGAAATAAAAATCCATCAGGTGCCCATATCTATGTAAAGGAGAACACAAAACAAGGTCTAATCATTTCTACAAGTCAGTTGCCAACAAGTGTTATCTATGCCTATGATAATATCGACATCAAATGACAGATATTCTGCGAAACGGCGTTAGTTATTATAATATGATGCTAGATTCCTAGACTGACATTAGCAATCAACTATGGCTAACGCTAGGCAATAGACAGATCATGAAAGTGATAAAATGTTCCTTCATCGATTTATATGACAGCTCCCATGTTTTCGCACTCCTTATTGGTTGAAAGTCTTCCATCAAAGAGGGCCACTAGTCTGACCATCCGTCCTCCATAGTCGAAGAGGCATTAATGGGAGTAAAAAGCGAAGTAAGTGAACCTATCAGTCGCTGTCGTTCGCACTAAATAAGGTGGAATTTTATAAGGGAATTACTCGATGGAAGTGCAATGTACAACCGTCATTATGAATATGAGGTGGTAGACAAACTTCAATGGTGAGCAATTAATATTTTAAATGATTTTTATAATTAATTTTTAGTAAATTTATCGATTGGTATTTAATAACCTCCTTTCGTGTTAGTCTCAAATGAAATCCCACTCAGTATTTACGCCCGATAGATTTAGTATGTGGGATTTTTTACAGTGTAGGAGTTCATGGAACATTTTTACCACTCTGTTTATTTGCGGGTCGTTACGGGTTATGGACGACTGTAAATATTTGAACCTCCCTGTGAATTATGATTATTTATAATACCCACTATAGCTCTTACCGTTTCTAGACGTTCAAATATGTATTTGATTTACCCGGCTAGGTTTTTAGTTATCTTTACACTGCCACACAGTTCATCTATTTTTTTTTATTTTATTGGGAATACTTTTATCAATACCTACTTATAAAAGATCAAATATGATTGCTTATTTTTTGTAGGTCGTTATTAATTCTACTCATTCAAGGGCGTTAGGTCATGGTTCAAATAATTAGGTACCTACCTCAATCATTAGACTTTGTGATTAGACTTTGCCTTTGACATTTGATTACCAGAAAAATCTATCAAAATGAGTTTCGCACCGCAGGGTGTCTGTCTGAAGTAACTATGTATAAATAAATAATAGGTTCTAGGAATTAAAGTTACGTATTTTGAATTAATAAGATTATAATTGAATTTATTAGGTATTTTGATTGGCGATGGAGGTTTAGCCCAAAGATCCGTGTTATTATTTAGGCTCTACAAAGTATCAAAAAAATATGCTCATACATTTTTTTTGCGTAGTTACTTAACTATGAAACAGCGGTTTTTCCTAACCCATAACCTATGAAAGTTACTTAATATGTCGGGTATATTGACCTATTGGCGGAAAGATCACTCATCAAATTCGACTCTGATCGAATGTAAACTAAATCATTACATAGATTATTAAATTTTATAACTCATTAATACGACGTGGTACTATAGAGGTAGATACAAGTATGGGCTACTTCATTTCTCAAAAACTACCTTTAGAATATCCTTAACTCCTACACCACAGAAGTTACTTTAGAATCTCAAACCTTAAGTGCTCTTACGAAGACTAGTTTCTCTTTATTAAGGCTCCCCGTGGCTTAAGTAAATTAACCAGATTAAATTATTCATCAATTATTTATTCTCAATAATAGGTTACCACCTACTGTAAAGTTACGTAGTAGCCATGTCTTTCGATATTATTGCTTCATTTACTATTAATAATTGCCGTCGTAGTTAGGTCTTAGTTGTCGAATACAGCGTGATTTAGTTTTCATAATCTATACGTATGCCTGCCTTTGGAGCTTTTCAGTGGGCTGAAATTCAGCGGTGTGCTGAGTTAAATGGTGATTATTAACTTAGGTATTAAAAAAAAGAACTGTACCTTATAAAACGTGTCATAATATGTAGAGGGTACCTATCTATTTTTAAACATGTCCCTGACAAACACTAGAGCAAAAGAAGATGGTTAATAAGCGTATTTGATTTGATAGTCTACCTAAGAAAGATTTAAATGTGTATTGTATAATGTCCATAAAGTTTTTAACGTTTGCAAGTCATTTTAAATTCAAGATAAGATTATAAAATATAACACTTGTACCTAGACCTACCTATAAGGAAAGCAACCGCCGTCATTATTTAGTTTTCATATAACACATGTGAAGTCATAAGTAAATAGCCGTATCTCCACTATCACAGAACCGTAAGTCAAACTCTGATGTAACAAGAAACTACGGCGGATGTTTTGAGTGGATTCGTGACTATTATGTGCTGTTTATAACACCCATGACAACTAGGTAAATGGTATGCCTATTATTATGAATCACCCATTCATTGCACTAAGAGCCTAGGTAGGTATATGAGTTTTAAGTGGTCTCTCCTAAACCAAGGTTCACGTGTGGAACTATGACTAAATTGGATTAAATTTTTCAATAAGTTTGCATTGGCTGGCTCATCACGCACACTTTATAGTACGTTAGTAATTTTGTATCTACTTATATGATCATCACGAATCTAATCTAACTGTATCTCAGACGAAGTAAAACCCTTATGTAAAAGTTTCCATTTAACCCAGTTAAATATAGTTTCTTATATGTATACTTAGATATTATTACATATAAGTACATACTACTTACAGTGGTTTTTGAATATGATAATCATCGTTAGACTATAGCCAAATAATTGTCCATTACTGGATATAACATATCCTATGTTTCATAGGTTTCTCTCTCCCAAGGAGCATGAATAGCATGATAGCACTTTTACTATACTACGTTTTTTTGAGATTTCAGCAGAATATCAGCGCTCAGTTAACATTATTTGGTGCAGCATGTAAAGCTGGGCAAAACAACTTTTTCTATACCAGTTTGTTGTGTATACTTTGTGTGTACTTGGTGAAATTTTGGTATGGAAATAATGAATGACTATACTGTACTTTAACATTACTTTGTCCACGCCTCTCCTACTCCAACCACTACCGGCTACCAGCCAAAGGTCGTCGACTGCGACTGCTGCCTATAGGCTATCCATCATCAGCCAATAATCATCCACTGCTGGACATAGGGCTCTCCCAAGGAGCGCCACAACACTCGGTTCTCGGCCTTTCTCATCCAACCACTACCGGCTACCCGCCCAAGGTCGTCAGTCCAGCGGGCAGGAGGGCGTCCCATGCTGCGTTTGCCTGTTCGTAGTCTCCACTCGAGAACTCGTCTACCATAGGCTATCCATAACTAGATAATTTATAAATAATTATAACCCAAATCTGTTCAATCGTGACGTCACAGCGCGCGTCACACGTCACGATAAGCCTACTTTTTGCACGAAACCTCGAGATTGGCACAGTCAATATTGTCCCAGCGATAACGGAATAAGATCATTACACTTTCCCGCGATAACGTGTTGATAAGGCCTCCGTTACTCTAATTTAATTTGGAGGATGTGAGATGATAACGTTGCGGTGTCAGGTAACGATTGTTGAGCCGTTGTTCCGTTTTAGTGCAGCTTCCTGCCAGCTTGTTTCAGCCTAGGGTTTGCGAAGTATTGATGTAGTAGGTACTTAGTTGTTTTTTTGGCTTCTTATGTGTACCACTGACTGCTGGTCGAATGATTTATTTTATATTTGGTTAATCGCTACAAAATAACATGTATACCTATATTATGTATTTAAATAAAATATTAATATTCCTAAAATCAAAATACATGCGCCATTGTCATTTCCTCTATTCAATAAAATTTAGCAGACTTCGTTTATAAAATTAATTAATTACGCAATTAATAACTTGTGGGACCTAAGCAAGCAAACCGAACGTCGGTTCATTGACTTGTGTAAATCAAGTTCGAAAAATACACACAACAAAACAAAACACAACACAAACTCTTGTTTCATAAATCCCGTCAACACACATCGATTGGAATTTAACGACTAACCGAATGATTTAGAGGTGCGGACACACTGGCAGGAAATAATTGCATTCACAAAACGTAATTGCATTTACATTGATATTTAACAAATTCGCAGTGTTTATTACACTACTACAGAGAAACAGCACGGAGAGCTATGAATTTGAGCCTCATTTATTCTATGCTTGTCCTTTGAACATCATTAACTGTAAATTGATCCTATTATCTCCTGCTTATTTAATAGGTGATATCTTTAAAAAAGTTATGGTTTGAAATTTTATCTTTTTTATATTTTATTTTATTTAAATTCTTACTTGTGTACGAGTAGTCACAAACAATAATCGAGCGGCTCTGAAGTTGCTAAATAACGCTATGAACAACGCTATGCTAAATAACGTTTATTGAATATTTTATGGAAAATGTCTGAAATGCAAAATAGACGGCTTATTTACGGTGCGAATTTAAACCTATGTGGCCTATAAATTGTATATAGACGTATCTGAACTACCTACACTACATAACAGTTCAAACTGAGCTTACATTACACCCCGCTATTTTCGGATCTTTATTGAAATTACAAGTCGTTCTGAACTCGATCACTTCATAGTTTAACACACCTGCCTTGCAAAAATAGATTTTCATGTTTAATAGATCAATATTTAGTCTGCCATGCATATACATGATCCTCTTTTTGTACAGGATAAATATACTGTTCGATTATAATGATAACATTGATAACCATGAGACATGCTGTCACTGTTTAAAACCTAAAAACAGTAACAGCATGTCTTTTTATCCCACAGGTAGCCATTATCCAGACAATGTGAAACATGCCCTTAGGAATACAATCTCTAGGAAGTCATGAAGAATTCCCGACATAGCATTTACTGGCGGCCAAAAAAAGCCTTACAATACCTGGCCGCATCGGAATTTTGCCTTCAGACCGGTGAAACATAACACCAAAAAGAACGCAATCTGAAATACAACGCCTAAGGGGTTAAATTACTCGGATATCTTTTTTTATTTATGCAACAGTAGCATTGAGACTTTGAGACTAAACTTATTGCTCCTCAACATTACAGTGTGTTTGTTTTCTTTACTTATATAGTAATTGAAATGCACACCAATTCGTTTAGTTATTTATATTGAAACTTTTTTGAATGGTATTCATGAACTAATTAATATTTTTAATAAAATATTCTACACGAAACGACTGGATTTTATTAAACCAACCGTGTGTATAAAATATATTTTAATACAAAATTAGTTATACCATTCTGCTATGAAGATGAACTGAGACGTATCATAAAGGCATGTATCCAATTATCTAAAGCTCGAATTCAGAGTGACAAGCTTGACAAATAAGTGACAAGTGCAAAACAACAGTCGTTGCATCTGCGAGAGATTGCACTTTGAAATCTCACAATAGACCCTTGTCATATGTCGAATTAATTGTTTTTGTCGTGATCCCATTTTTATTAATTTAAACCTGACAGGTCTGGGAATTATCATTCATATTTCTTTTACACTTTGATGATCCGGGCGCGGACGGCCGAATGCATTCGTTTCGTTTTTGCAATGCTAATGCTATTTTAATTTAACATGATTCACGTTAGACTGCATAATTATTTTTTAAGTTCGGACCTGTTTCACCTTACATAAAAAAAACAAAAAAAAACGAAAATGGACTTACCATTGTGCACAAGTTGTCTGATGCTATTCTGGATATCTTCCTCCACATCGGCAGGATATTGGACGTGGACGTTGTCAATGCTCATGCCGCCACACCACGTCACAAACATTTGAAATAGTAACAGTTTGAATATAGAACACCTCACATCCATTTTTCGCAGCACCCGAATGTCACTTCCACAAATTGTCACCATTTTAACTAATTGTAAAACCGCCCTTATTATGCTACGGATATTGTTGTTGCATAGCAACTACTACCGATTCATTTTAGATAATTAATCCTATGATTATAAGTACTTGATTATATGTTCAAGCAACGAATAAACACTGTTACGATATTTTGTGCTTGTAATTTGATATTGATAACGAATATATTTGTCTTCGGCTCTGATGAATTCTCATGTTAGTGGACCTGCAACAAAGAAAAAAATGTTAATAGGACTAAATTAAAAATAAACAAAAAACTACGGAATTGTTAACATGATTATTACCTTCACATTTTATCCAATTAATTGTTAAATAAGAGCAAATTTAAAAATAACTAACTTAATTCTAATAATATGAAATTTATAACTTAAATAAATAACTAATCACTAAAAGACACTGGCCGTTCAGAAGTTAAAACCTCAGGCATGAATAAAAATAGATTAAAAAGTTAAAACTCTTTTCACGACCCGCAAGGAGCAATGGTTTCCCGCCAACAGTCGACCATCGTCTGGCGAAAGCACAGACTCCTCTCCTCATTACGTAATTCCCATCTTTAATCTGTGCCCAAATAGACGCATCCAAGTACCTTATCGCCAAGTTTTATTTCCTCTCTGATAACGCCTTTTTGACAAGGTGTAATAATAATTACTGGGTAGAACGTTTAACTTTTGTTCTGTTGCCTGAAAGGTGGTATAAAAAATAATAATATGCTCTAATACAATGAAATTAAACCACGTTTAACGGTTTTTTTTTACGAAGTTTGGCGCATTGATTTGTTATCGTCAGCCTCTTGACAGCGTTTAGCATGTGTATGCTGTTAAAAAATTACCTACAGTGCTACGTACATAGCTACGTTTGTACTAGACCATTATATGGACATTCGAAGTACTTACTACAGTCATACAGTTGTGCTTAATGGGTGGCTTTGATTGTCCGCGCTATAAATTCATTGAAATTTAGGTTTGTGCGTTTGATACGGTACAGACATGACTGTTTACCTGGTAATGCACTTGACTGTACCTACTGCATGTACTGCAGGGCACAAGTCACTAACTCGTTATCGAACAGTCGGCGACATTCTCAGTGGCGGATTTACCTATAGGCCAAAAAGGCCAGTGCCTAGGGCGGCAGATTTAGAGGGGCGGCAAATTTAGCATTTTTTATTTTACAGATTTTTTAAATATAAATTTACGTGTACACAATCTACATATAAATATACACACTGTCATATAATCAGTATGTACCTATATTTTTTGAATTTAGTGGCAACTGAGGCTGCTGAATCATGCTCAGAAGGGCTAGTACGGGGCGCATTTAAGTCGTGACAAAAGTTCTACGTCGTCGCGCTCGCTCTTGAGGCTGCGCGATGTGAGTGAGCGCGATGCATAACTTATGTCACGTCTTAAACTAGCCAAGATTGACGCTTTTTCATGCTGCTTCAGGAATTTTTTTTTGTAAACTCGACACAACGCTGGCTTAAATAAATGAGTGAAATCGGGAAAGGCAAAACCCGGAATAGAGTGAATTTGAGACGATGGTCAGAAGAAAAGAAGCATGTAAGAGATTCTTGGCATATTCTTTGAAATCAATCAAATATGATATTACTAAAAAGCCTGTAACGCGACAAGAAGCGGCGGGAATACTTTCAAATTTGGAGAAACTGGAAACGGCTGTAATGGTAGTTATAATATGTGGATAATGTGGAAATTTGTCATATGTACTAAGTACATCAGTGATATTTTTGGACCATACAGTCACTTGAGTCTACCAAGAATTCGCAGTTTCAAGCTTAATATTTCGCAAACCAACTGAATAAAAAAATGGTTTGAGAAGACCTTTGATATTTTTGAAAGACCTTTACAATACCTTACACCAACGAAAAAAATCATCCCCATTTTACATGTATGGAAGGTAACTTTTTTTTTTCATTAATTTATTTTACCAGTTTGTCGATGCCGTACATTTGTACAAGGTCAAATCAAAAGAAGTCATCCTATATTGATTGGCTCAAATTTTTTTCTAAATGAAAAACTTCGATTCTGTTTTTTTATTAACTATGTTTATTTGAACATTTAAAATTTTATTGGTAAAGTCTAGAAGATGATATTGGCCAAATGGGCGCCGTCACAATTGATTGCCCTATGGGCTCCTTTTATGGCATTTCTCATCAATTCAGCGAGACCTTCGGGCGAGAGATTCTCGCACTCGTGTCGAATGTTGTCCTTAAGGGCTTCCAGAGACACGGGCTTATTCACATTAACACGGGTCTTGAAAAAACACCCACAAAAACTGTCTGAAACGTTAAATCGGGCGATATTGCGGGGAAAAATGACATATAAAACGAAAAAAAGGCGACCCGAAAACTGAATATACAAAATTATTTGGCGTTCTTGGGAAGTGTGGCTTCCATGGCTTGTCAACTTGTATTCTGCATTTGTCTAGTCCACCAATATCAAAACAAATTTGAAATTGGCGGCCATTTGTACAAATGAGAGCAATTTCCAATAGGGTGATTACTTTTGGCCCACCTTGTATATCTTTGCGAAATGTCAGCTTTGATATTTTTACCCGTTTCTGAGAAAAAGACAGCCGGACAACAAAGTGATCCTATAAGGGTTTCTTTTTCCTTTTGAGGTACGGAACCTTAAATAAGATTTGATGAAACATTTGAAGTTGGTGACAGATAGACATAGAAATATCCACATCATTAAGTTCACAATCATACTAATAACGGGATTAAACTAACAAATTGAATTTCGGAAGTCAGTAGGGGCGGCAAAAATTGAATGGCCTACGGGCGGCAAATTTGTAAATCCGCCACTGGACATTCTTCTTTAAATGGAGACGCTTTCTTCTGTAGATTTGCGCCAAATCGGGCTTTGATTGACAGCTGCGTTCAAGAACGTCAATTTGCCATAAAAGACGCGTTTCCATATAAAATCGTATTATTTAAAACGTGGCACCGATTCTCTACAGTTGTTTATTGTTTACATAACCGTGCGTAGTAAATTAAGGTTCGATAAAAGGAAAGTAGACAGGAACGTAACGGTAAGGTCGCCTGCCCTTTAGGACACATTAGGAATAATCAACATGATTAGAAAATTTGTACTTACATTAATATCACAGTTTGTATTATTGTCCTGTATTGTATATGTATAGTCTATCCAGAAAGTCGCTTAGGCAAGCGTAAGCTTCAGATATTATGTACACTGTACAGCATGTTTTTTGTGTACCTACTACTACTCATGTCCTTACCCTATTTCCTCCATCAAAAGTCAACGTCCGACCACAGCCTATTCTGACGGATGTCAGTCAAAAGTCCGGGAATCCCTCCCTACAAGATTACATCACGGGAAGCTATACCTGCTTGGGAGTGAGACACCTAAAACCCCCACGTGCCACGGCGGTGATAAGGCTGGCGCCACCCGAGGCACGTCGATTATTCTGTTTGTTTTTTTATTTGTCTATGGTCCCTTTCTGGCGCCGTATCATTAAATTTAATGCCTGTTAACATTTATGAACTCCCTGTAAACGTTTTATGAGCGGGAACCAAAGAGGCTGCCCCATTATCTTGAGTAATTGTTAACGAGCGAAGGCAACAGGCTTTGAGACTTACATATAGTTTTTTTTTCTCATTCTTGTCTGTGATTCTCTGTAAAAAGGTATTTAGCATTTCATTGGCTGAATTTAAACGTTGTTCTACGATTTAAACGTGTGTGGTGGTATCGGTCCTGAGTCCTGACTTAAGCATGCCGATTGCATGATAGCTTTCGTAAGTACCTACCTATGATTAAAAACAAAATGAAACGGTAAGTTAAAGTTTCAATAAGGTAAAATAAATATCACAAGATCATGTCAAGATGTTGAAAATATATGTCAAAATTAAATACGCCTACGCTAATTAGGCTATGTGCATAATTATAATAATTCTGTACATGTACGTAATAATAATAACTCCGTATGTCAACACTGTAAAAGTTGATCAAGAACTTGACAAATTATAGTGCTCGGTTCTTTTGCTACAGAGGGTCACTTTAGCTAACGAAAAATTGAGTTTCGCAGCGCTCTATCTCGAACCACGACTCTATGTGGTTGTATTAAACGTGTCGATTGCATGACAGCTCTCGTTCGTTTGTTTTTGTAAAGCTAAAATGACCCTTCAGTGGCTGGTTTGCCAAAATTTCATATCGACTACTAGGTAGGCATTTTACGGTATCTACTTATTGAAAGTGTGACCGAGTGCCGAATACACTTGAGCAAATACAAACTGTATCTGCCGATATTATTGACACACTTGTGCAAATTATAATTACATGTGAATGAAAATTAAAACTATTAAAGATCGAATGTAAGGAAGAAGTCAAAGATCTATGAGTGGGTTGGTGGATATACCTAGATCTGGAGTGTTTCTTTGTGAGTGATCCTTTCGGGCTCAAATCTATTTTTTACCATCCTGTATATTTATGGACAATCATCAACATCTTTAATCTTTACGGCCTATGCAGATTGGCCGATAAAACACAAACTTTTATCTAATATTCTGACATGATAAGTGTAAAATTAAGATTAATCCTCCAACCGATCTTATAACACCTCAAACTATCGCTACAAATGGATGGCGATACCTTTCTCTCTCTAGTCGTAGAGAAGAAAAGAGACACATGTAGCTGTAAAGTCTTACTTTTTCACTGTGTTAATAAGATGATGTATGACCTAGACTTCACTACGGTCTTATTCAAACATAAGATAATGAAGATTTAGAGCATTAAGGCTATCCAACTATCCATATAACAAACTCCTAGTCTAGTACATGGCATTGAATAATTAGGTATTATGTAGATACTAGTTTAATGAATCGATTTTGAAGCATAAGTCGTAGATTCAAATTCTGAAATAAATTTTACGATAAAATTAAAAGTATTCTTGGATCTAGACAGCTGCCAACATCTTGATAAAACTATATTTTTGATGTTAACCCATATAGTTAATCTTTGCTACGATATCTTTATGAGATATGCACTGATTTATTGCGGTTATGTAAACATGAAAATAATCAATATTCTGTGTTGATATTATGAAATGCATCCGGATATAAAGATTATCATTTACATGGGAACGCAGAGTAAATTCATCCTACACCTATCCTATCATCCTTCACAGAAATGCCAATAAGGTTAAAAGGTTTGACGCGCGATTTTCAACTGTTATTTAACAGGGCGCCTACACACATAGGTGTGCAACTCTACACACTGCACAGTGCGTCGGAGGCCGCTCACCCGGCCTACCGGTCCACACAATGCGCCGCACACAATGCCCCCGCGGCCCGCACCCGACAGTAAACGCCACTAACTACTACATAATGACGGGGAATAGCTCGGCCTCATTGTGAAAGAGGAACCTAGCAACGCAATATTCAAAAAAGTTCCACCAAAGAGTATGTAATCGCTAGCCCATAAAAGCGGACTTTCAAATCGAGATGATGAGACTGGCCAGCAATAAAAGAAAAAGAAGATGATTACTACAATACGATCAATCTTCCGAGAACTACAGATATCTTAAGCGTTCTCTTTTTGGATCTATTTGCAGTGCGTGTTCCTTCTTCTGAGACCATAAATCCAGTTTCCTTCGCAACATCGTAAGTATTTCTGGTACTTGTTAAAGAGCTATTTTCATAACAGAGAAATACGTTTGTTTTTACACGGTTCGTACGTTCGTAGTATGAATAATTGCAGTTGGCGCCACCTATATTAAGAGTACAATGTAAATATCTGACCACTTTTTATGTCACAGCAATTTGTCTTTGCGATGATAGGCGCGAATTGTTCTGTGAAAATAATTACACGCAGTCCAGAGCGAGTTGGAGGCGCAATTTTATCTTCGTAGTCGTCTTAGTTTAGCCAATGCATGCTATAAATCCGCAAGTGTGTTGGACTGTCCTTTTATGGTCGCTATGGTGACATGGGCTAGATACCTACTCTTCACTCTGGCTAAAAAAGGTGGAGACGATAGCTCGCTGTCAGAAGCTATAGCGTTCAATAACTATGGATAGAAGATGAACAACTAAACGAATGGTCATCGTACAAAAACCATCCACCTCCATAAGGAAATCCATATTATGATACACACTATAGTAGGTCTACCTAGTAAGGTAGCTGGATATGCCTGGTCACGAACCAAGGACCTAATTCGGAGGCTCAGCTCCTCAACTGGGCTTGCTCATTATGAATATCTCCCGACTAACTTTGTCAAATACTTCGTTTCATTATTATGTGGTTTCATTTACCTTTACTCATGGTTATTCAAGTGTTCCCTTGCGTTGCGACCCTTCGGTCAATGAATGCAAGGCAAGAATGCGTGGGCGCCTATATTCTGTATTCTAACCATTACCTATACCATAGTTTTCTTCGTTCTTTCTTACTTTCTAGTATAAAGCTGAAGCGATCTTCTATGGTCGAAGCAAGCTTATTTTCTTAGGTTTCTAGCCTTAGGTTTTCCATAGAAATTCAGGGATACACCTACAATCTGACCCTCCGCTCGCAAAAACAAGGATTTGTACAAGTTAATCTTTTTCAGTACTCAACCCATTGTGTAACACCATTCGCCACCTTTCCTTCACCTTCATTCTATATTTAGTGGGTGCTGAAAGTATCACGTACAGTTTCCGGCTCCGCCTAGGGAATCCCTGGTATGTCGCGAACGCAGACGCGTCCGTCTATATTTAGCCGGTATTGTCTCTGGTTTGCGCGGCAACTTTGACAGCTGTCATTAGTAATGGCGGGAGACTAATCGCTCTGTCTCTCTGAGCTATTGAAGTGATTTGGATGAAATGGATCGGCACGTCACTATTTTGAAGGTTGGGCGCACGCGGTTAACTTGCCATTTGTTACGAGATTGGATAATAATAGAAAAAATAGCTATATAAGTATACATATTATCTGCTGTAACTTTCAGATAAGTACGTTTATTTTCTGGCAGTATCATTTTCAATGGTGATGTAACTGAAAAAGCGTAAACGTAATTTAATATGTAGGTATAAAATAAATTTTACATAATGTGAATACAGGTGTTTTGTTAAAACTGAATTTGAGTGAAGTCTTTCTATGTCACGATCAAGCTCAATGTCACTGAATTGAGATTATCTTTTTCACTGTATGAAACTGTTGATACTTAATACATAATTATTTCAAAATAAAGTATTGTACTGTACACATTACATAAATAATTAAGTAAATAAATACGTAAGTAATGTTTTCATAAGCGAAAGTGCACAAACGAAATGACACGTGTACTCTAATGAATCACTATGTTTCCAATAACGTAACACCGACGACTATAGGACGTATACTATAACACTAACATAACATTTTATAAATAAAACATGTGAAACTCACTTGTCTCGGACTTAGCATTAGCAGAGTTTAATGACCCGCGAAATATGATGAATTGGTGTATAAAAAACTTGTTTGTTCAGTAATATTGATGGACAGATGAATGAAACTCGATGCCAAAGGTATTCTGTGACACCCAAATAAGTGAGAGGCTCTTCTTAGATTTGAGGCTTCGCAGAAATACGGCTTGTTCTCTAACAGTGAATTGAGTGCAGCTTCAAGCTATCCTTGCAAGAGTAGAACCTCAATTTATAAACATTTGTTAGAAATTAACAGTGGATTGTTAAAAAACAAAATATTCGCATTTTATGAGATATTTAATCCATATACGACGAGATGTAAAAAATTTGGTGCTTTACATTGTTTTGGTTAGTAAGTATGTATAACCACTAACCACGTCACAACAGAATTTTACTAAGCAAGGTAAGTGAACCAAAATCATAAGATTCTTACCAGTTTCCGTGAATCTTTTTCGTTATTTTACATTGCGTAAGTAATTGTGTAATATCTTGTTTTCAATTCGTACTTTTATTGAGGAAAATCGTTTTCCCCCTGCGTTTACCCAAAATAGCGTAATTTAAGCAGTTCCAAATTTAAATCTGTCGAAGTTTGATACTAACAAAAGTATATTTTAAACAAAATAATGAGAACGACCAACTTACAATATTGAGTTGTTGAAATAAACAGACCATTTCGATAATTTTATGTTGGAGTTTCGAAGCATGACCCATAAAGTTTGGGTTTTACTACTAGATTTCATTATTCCGGCATAAATTCTAGAAGACTTCGTTAATAAAAAATAACTACTTTTTTGTTCTTTAAAATAGTAACAGTAACTGAAAATAAGTTTACCTAAGTAACATATTTTATATGATAAATATTTCAAGCAAGAACCAAAGTCGATAATTATGATCTCTATTTTTTCCCAATATACTTATCTTTATTGCTTGTACATTAGAGTTAAGCAGACAAATGGCACGCGTCCACCGTCCAGTCACTTATCTCTGCTTATTATAATGCCAGATTCATCTATATTCTAATGAGCCAGACACTTGGTGATTTGACTGCGTTTATCAGTGGAATGACCACTGAGATTAACTTTATGTATTTACTGAGGTGACATGATCCGGCTCCCTATCGCGAACTTGTTATGGCAACGATTTTTGGATTCAAATTGTATTGAATTTGACTTCAAGATATGTCCCAGGATCAGAATCCATACTTTCTTATAATTATGTTGCGTAGGCAGCAAAATAGACACTAACTGGCTAAATGGTATGTAGGAGGTACATACTATATAATTTATAATTTTAGAATCTTATTGTATATATGCTTAAGTTTGCTGCATGTTCATATCTTACTTATGTACAAATGTCTCAGTAGTTAAAACTAATTCGATATAACTAACTCTTTCTTAAAGGGGCCTTGAATTGAAACTCTTTTATAAATCACCACATTAGAAGCTGTCGCACAAAATTAATCACCTCAAACCTGCTAACGGCTAATTAAGACAAGTGGGCCTCAAAACTCTTACAAGTCGTGGGCAGCCGAGCCAGAATAGACACGAGACTATATTAATTAAAGGTGTTAATACCCAAGTAGCAAAAATATGTGCAATAAAGGTAACGGCCACGTTCCTGTTTTGCTAATATGTGCTGTAAAAGTCCCGTAATTAGTCGAATAATGGTCACGGCAGCGCTGTCTCGACGCGAAAAGGGCACAAATTATACAGCAATTCAGTGCTATGAAAGTCGAGTGATTGTAACCAAGAAGCTTATATAGTAGGTTAAAAGTCGAGTAAAAGTAAACTGTACCCAATTTAGGGTTGTCATAGCAATTTTGTTGCAGCTTCTACACTAAGGGTGCAGTAACAGCGATGTGGTGCTCATTAATCGACTAATAAGTAGAATAATAGCTGTCGAGTTGCTACAACTCTTCATTTTTGTGGGATAAATGCAACAAAATTACTTTTTCCCCACTATTTAGCTGAATTTTAGTCACACTGTTGCAGAAAAATATATGGAAGAAAATCTGTGGATTATTGTGACTGATCTATCGTAATGACTGATTACAAAAGCATAAAGGTAAGTAAGTCTCCATTAATAACTAAATGAGTTATTACTAGTGCAATTTCTATTGTTGCATTTTACACATTCGTATACGAAAAATCTTAGGCGCATTTAACCTTATCGATAAAGTAATAGGAATTCTTTAACATATGTTTAAGGGCTACGTTAAATCTTTCTTAAAAAATAGTAAATATGGTCAAAATTAATTAAATAAATTATAAAAATAAAATAATAGCCATGTTTGTTCGTATATCGCTATTACAGCACTATTAATCGATTTTTGATGCAATAATAGTTACAATGTTGCACTAATAGCAAAACCAGCGGCCATCATGAAATAAATTTAGGGTTCCTCAATGCAAAATCCTTAGCTTGACTAACCCGAGTTGGGGTGAATGTCATTTGATGTATTTTATTAAATGTAATTAATTAACGATTGGTTCATATTTGCTTCATTTCATACTTAATGATAAATTAGCAACTATATAATTATAAAAAAAAACTTCATTTTCTTCACACGATGAAAAATTTATTACATTGATTTTCAGAATAGAATATAGCAAACATTTAAAAGTGATTGATTGATTGCAAAGCAAGCAAGTATACAACTTGAATAAAGCAGAAAAGATACTAATCACGCTTTTTTTCCAGAATGGTTTTCAAGATTGTGCAGACAATTGAGAAGGGAGGATATGTTTTATGGACCGAGACACCAGGCCCACGATTTCTTCAGTTGTTTTCTGTGGAACAACGGAACCACTTGACGTTTCGGCCATCGCACTTGACGAATTTTGAGACAAATACTTTGTTTGAACCTTAGTTTGAATTTTTCCGTATCTTTGTTTTAATTTTCTTTTTTAATTTCCATGACTTGTAATCCATTTTATCACGTAATAAAAAAATGAATGTGCAATAGAATTATTTATTTGCTTGTCACATTAAAATACTATAAACTGTATAAACGTAACCAAAATGCTGTTACTGAATTATTTATCGAATTAATGTGCCATAAGAGCATTTCAAATAGTATGTGAGCTATTACAGTTATTTGAAAGCTTTTATTCGAAATGTCGATTAATGAAGCTATAAGAGTTACAATGATGCAGTATAGTAAAATAAAATCTTTTATTCAGCAAATTAGATCCAAATAATACAATGATGAGTAATAGTTCTATAATAGCAACCTGAACAATCAATAAGCGAATTAATAACTCTTAAAGCTCTCTTTCAGCACTAATGTGTGCGTTAAATAAAATAAAGCAGCTTTTATAGAAATGTCGAATAAACGGGCTATATAGGTCGAATATAGGTCGAGTAGATGTGTATTCGACATTGTTACAGCGCAAATTAGATAAAAATGCTTATTAATAGCTGTACCACTTTTATGGCACAATCTAGTAAAATTTCAGCCATTAATCAATACTTATTCGATTTTAAGTGCTATAAATGGGCCCTTATTCGACCATTTTGCTTGTTGGGTAGTGATGTCGGGTGCAATAACATTTGCATACGGATCCAAGCGGGAAGCGACCGACCAGTCCGACGACCGGTCGACCGACGGTGTGCGTAAGGACGACCGCTAGTGATGGGGACTTGGGGACTGTTATCTGATCAAGATTCTTTGACACCTAGACCTATGAGATAAAGAAATGCTTTTGTTGCCGACCATACCTAGACACCTTTTGCAAAGCGAGAAATTTGTACGAATTTGATAGATTAGATCGAGCAGAATCAGCCTGGGACTGCAATTGGTAAAGTTCTGACTACCACCTGATGCAGTTGCAACTGCTTGACCGGCCGTGTCTGTTGTACTTATATATAATACCTACGTAGGTACCTATATGAAGATGACATAATAGTAGTCTATCATGTATTGCATGTGGGAGCCCTTACAATTTCTCACAGAGTCCAGACCAATTAAGTCCAATCATGGTGTATTTTTGCGGGTTGTGTACAAATAGTAACAAACAATAAATAGTTAAAATAGTTCTTACCTATATTTTTCTTCGAGTATTGAGTAATTCGTCTATTTGAGCTAATGGGGATGGAAAGCACATCTCTACGTCCAATTCTCAGTAGGTAGAGTCGCGTCAGGTGGCAGTAAGGCCCGGGTCTCCTATTTACGCCGCAGGTCGAGTCCAGCGTCACGCCGTAGGCCGCGTCACGATACTCACTACATCTACGCGCCAACGTCGGCGTGTGAGGGCGACCGCATCAGTACATTTCTATAGTGAGCATCGTGATGCGGCCTACGGCGTGACTCTGGACGCGACCTACGGCGTAAATAGGAGACCAAGGCCTAATGAAATGTCTGTGACAGCCTACGCCTGTTGCGCGAGCTCTACATTGCGAATTTGATAGATATCCTCGATACTAGCACGCTAATTTGGTACAGATTGGTTTACTTGTAAACGAAGGTGGGTGGTTAAGGAAAATGGCCTGTAGTAAATAGTAATACTAGGAATAACAATAAAAATATTTACATTTTAGAAATATTTTGTGTTACTTTACTTTAATATGAAAATAATTTACAGAAGCCTAATAATAATTAAACTAAAGGGAATAGAAATAAGAACAGATTGAACATTCACATTATGATTATGTACCTATATCTACTAATTACTTTTGTAGTCATTGTTGAACCTACATCTAAGATAGAGACTGAAATACAGAAACTAGGTCGGTTAAAAACAGGATTAATTTTTCACAACAACAATCGCAGTTAAATCTTCCCGCTCTACCCACAGCCCACAGCTAATGTCCTACATATTGTGAGGCTCAACCAGCTTATACCAACAACAAATCTCTATACTTCAGACAAGAAACGTCACAACCTACGATTTATAGCGAGCTCCGCAAATGCACAAAGGCTCATAGCTCTGAATCCTACGCGGGTAATAAAAAACTCGAGAGAGGTGGTGTGGGCCGAACAACACAACATTAATATGTCTTCACTATTGTCATTGTCCGGTGAAACTTGTTAAATGAGCCGAAACGATAGTCTTGTATGTTGTTCACCTACTCGTGAGTTTATTTTGATGACAAAATGCGAGAACGAGAATATTTAATACGGTACGGTAATTGGGATTTAGCAATACACTGTACATGTACAATGTACAAGACTAGCTGACTGCTGCCGGCATAATTTCTTTTTAAAAGTACCTACTTTATGTGATCTAAGTTGAAGATTTAAGCTTAAGCTACTTTTCCAACCGTGCCTGACTTATCATCCCACCCTGTCTATGTATTTTTTTTTAATACCTACCTAAGTAGCATATGCTGAGCTGGTGCCGTTTTGACACTCTGGACAGCAACCTTTATTTGTTTTGTTTGTTCTATATTAAGTATTCTCTTTATTTTGTTGTTGTTTCTTTTTCTTTTTTTGGCTTATTATTCTGTCTCAGTGTGTCAAATAAATGTATCTTTCTTTCTTTCTTTCTTTCTTTCTAAGTGCTACAATACCTCTGATAATAACTACATAATAATAAGATTATACATAATAGTAAATTTATTACATCTAACCGTTATTCCGTCTGCAAAGCTTTAATTTCGGATCGGATGGTTTTATTATCAATGGTTTATGGTTTTCCTACATTAGCACAATCATTTGCGAAATAGTATATTTTACGAGTTTCTCGGGTGTTTGTTAAAAAGCTACCGTTTAAAATTTGTAGGTCAAAGTATGTGTAAGAATATTATTATTGGTTTGAAGTACTTATGCATATTAGCCTTGTCAAATATTTTGATTTCTGAAAGTAAGTAAATCATCATCATGAAAAAAGTTTGGATTTAAATCGCCGACATTTTGATGTGATTAGTTCATAAGGCTTCCGTCATTAATTTGACTCAGACCTTTTAGTTTTTATGATACCATTACCATCCCTATTGGGTAATATCTGATGTCATCGATCAATCTAAATTTTATATCTTTAAAAGCTAAACACGAAGATATGAATTGAAATTTAATTATTGACTTTGTTGGCTTGAATATTGATTCGATGGTATTAGGGGGAGGTATGAAGATGAAGTTATCGATTTTCAGAAACAGAAACTTTAAATATACATAAAATCTTTATAATGCTAGGTTTATACGTATTTAATCAATATAAAGTAAGTATTAATATAAATATGTAATATTTTTGTATTCATCTAGTTATGCTTCAGCCAAAAAGTAAGAATCTTCGAAAAATGGCATCAGTTTTGAAAATGTTCTCTCTAAAATATCTTATACCTAATATTGACGCAATGTGGCAGATAAATAATAATATGGTTCATAACAACTTTACGATTGGAAAGAGTGGCGATAATGAGCGCTATGTACTGCTATGACTATGAAATCCTTTTGTAAACGGAGGTACTATAAAATCTCCCTCCTAAATTTCCTCTATTTTTCTTCACATAGGGATAGACAGCGGCGGCGGGAAGCGTTTTTGTTTTATACTATGTTTATACTAGTGACGAATAAAACGAATGACATGAAGCAAGGTATTCAATGCACAAATAATTAAAAAGTTAGCGAAAATGATAAAGTTTATAGGCTGTAAACCGCACGTGAGCTATAAAACACCAGCATTGAGTATACAACTGTACAAGAGGGTTACTCTACCTCACGGATTCACAGACCGCGGCCCGCGGGCCGCATGCGGCCCGCCGGTCGAATACTAGTGGCCCGCCGACGGCAAAAATAATAGTTACCCTCGTATATTCGAAAAATATTATTTCTAAAAACAATGTTCAAAAAGTAGTTAATCACAGGCAATTCAAACAATTTCTTGATGACATTGAAAGCGAATATAGAGATTTATTGTATTAAGGATACAGAAATAAGATGGCTAGGTCGTGGATTGACACTGGAACGATTTCTTAATTTAATAAGAAGAAGAAATTCGATTTTTTCTGGCAGAAAAGCAAAGGGATGTCCAGGAACTTAAAAATCCTGATCAATGCAGTTAGAAATTATCGACATTCAAAACGACCAAGATTTACGCAGCTAATCCAACGAAAGAAAATTACTGAACTTTTACCACTGCATTGATAAAAATACGTACAAAGAGTTGCCTATAAACTCTGCTCTAAAAATATGCCAGCTTTTTGGTTGTACCTATACCTATGTATATGTGAACAAAACTTTTCAATACTAAATCGACAAAAAAATCGAAACCGCCTTGCAAAGGAATGTTTGGAAGCAGTTTTACGTGTAAATTGAAGCCAAATAAATAAATAAAAGATTATTAAGCCCTGCCACGCTTCAAAATAAATCAATTATTTTTAAATTTTAACATTAAGTACTTATTTTCAATTCTTGATTGTCTTTAATTACCTATAAGTACTTCTGGCGGCCCGCCATCAGTTCATAATTTGTCCGAGTGGCCCCTAGTCTTGATAAGTCTGTGCATCCCTGCTCTACCTAGACAAAACATGAACGAACGAGAGCTGCCTTGCAATATGAAGAGAAGGAGTCGAGGTTATATGGAATATTCGTTTTTCATAAGCAAGAGTGACCCCACCGTTTCGACAGGACATGATGACCGATTACGGATATGTTTTATGGCGAGCTGGAAGGAGGAAAGTGGAAAGTTTCCAGGCAGTAAGTACATTTTATGGAGGTAATTCGTCAGAAAACTAAGGTTACCGGCATAATTCTTAGAATCTACCAGCTGAAAACAGTGCGCCGTTTATTATTATTCAGTCGAATAAACTACACCCATTGGGGTATTCATTACTTGTAGGTACGTTTAGTACGTAGGTATGGGGTATGGGTCCATATTTTTATATTTGAAACCGTCCCATATTAGGTTAACATTCCTTGTTATGTACATAGGTATAAAATAACTTTCTTCTTTCGGCAAGAAGTGAGTGCAGAAAATCCCAGAAATAGGTAAATGAATCTCGCATTTGGCCAGTCTAGACTTGGAAATGTATGCAAACGAACTAATCAGTAATCACCTTTACGGCACTCCAGACAACTATGTCCTAACAGGTCATTGACCTGTGTTAATTGTGCAGTAAAATTATGATTTATGTCTAACCAGTAACTACTTCAGAACCATTGAGTTGGGATAACACAGTAGAGCGTTATGGTTTGAAATTGCTCAAGATTTTGGGAGTAAGCCTAGAACGAGTCTTCTCGTTTGTAAATGAATAATTAGAGTATTTTTGAATACTGATATTCAGCGAATTTTTATTAATTTATTTATTTTATATTAATATAGTTTAACGGGCTTCAAACGGTTGTAATATTAGTCGAACTCTACTGAAGTAGGACCCTTACATAACAAGCCAGTGGTAGGAGTGTTTACTCATTGATAAGGAAGCTCGCCTTTCTAACGTTCGATACTCTGCAAGAGTTTAGTTTACGAATACTGCTCTCACATCGATTAATATTTATACAGGGTGTTGCAAAAAGGGTATACTAAGCCGAAACCAGCATGTGCAGCATGTTATCTAAGTCCGAAACTGAAATCAGAATTTCAATATTCGCGAAAAAAAATATTAATTCTCCATAGTAAAAAGTCACGTGACCAACTAAGTTTTTATGAAAAGTGAATATATATCTATATCTAGTTCTTTTTAGTTTTTTTCGAAATTCTGATTTCAGTTTCGGATTTAGTTATAACATGCTGCACATGCTGGTTTCGGCTTAGTATACCAATTTTGCAACACCCTGTATTGTAAGTGACATTTTAAATCGTATTAGATGAAAAAAAATCACATTGTTAAGAAAAGGATAAAATTAATATTAAAGGAATTACAGTATGCGAAACGAAGCAAAATGTAATAATAACGAAACAATCTCTGGTTCAAGCTATGTGTTTTGCGAAAGCCTAGCTAGAGCATTCCAAAACAATGTTTTGCAGGAGGAAATCGATTGAAATTGGCCAGTTTCTCACTTGAGTTAATTCCAAACAATGAACTTTAACTGTGGGTCATAATTAAATATTGCCTTAAGTTGTGAAGCCTACGGTAAGAGTTCATAATTACGTACCTACACATAAACACAACCAATATCGTACACATCGATTAAAAGTAAATTACACACGTACAAATAGTTGGCCATAAATTATCAAAAGATAATAAGTACTGATTTATTTTTATCATTGACCTGAGGGTCGACAGAACTATGTTTCATTACAAAATGCAATCCGAAGACAACCGAGACATTAGAATTGAATATATTATTTATATTAACTAAGTTATATTATTACTTACGTTTGTAAAGTAACAATATCATAATCGTATGTATATTTTTAGAACTTTTTTTAACACAGCAGCAATTTGAATAATCCTCTGTTCCAGCAATGACATTATCAGGTAGGGGAATGCTAAAATTAATTAGGCCACTTTAAAAAAATAATTGGAATTTAGTTGCATTTAAAAACATAATATAATAATAATAATTCTGAAAAGAGTGTCTGGATGAATGGCTAGCCAGATAATTAACTCAATAATCGGCTCATGCAAGTTCAAGGACTCTAGAATCAGATAAAACGATCAAATTCTGTCTCATTCAAATGTCATCAATCATAGTTACAGCACCGACTACCAAATATACTAAAAATGGGCGGTCCAAATATCATACTGTATGAATATGATGGATGTGATCGATAAATCGAACGATCATAGAATATATTCTACTGGTTACATGAGGCGCACTCTAGTTTAACAAAAAACAAAATAATGGGAGCTGTCGTGCAATCGGTACGTTTAATTTTAACGATTATAACGAAGGTCCAATATACATATACAGGGTGTTGCAAAAAGGGTATACTAAGCCGAAACCTACATGTGCAGCATGGTAAATTATGCAACAATAATAAATAATATACAAATAATTTTTGCAACACCCTGTATATAAGAGCACAGCAGCGCTCCAAAATTGCACTTTGCTGTTCCTAAGCTCCTGTTGTGAGCAAACTCCTTAGCATTGACTAAAATACTTAACTTATAGGTCTATGCTGTAGGTATTGTTAGTCTATGCTCCTTAGGTGACTATTCAGATTGGTAATTAATATAATAGTTAAAAATCCGATGGCGATTGAACAAAAATAGGTTTAAATTAAGGAGATCAACAGTGCTCTAAACTCCTGAATTTTTCAGAGAACACTAGGCTACGTATTTTAAAAAACCTGCTAAATTATGTTTTTTTCCACAAAACAATACTGAATACCTACATAAAATAATCATGAAATCAGGAAACAAACCCACTGTAATGTCTACTCCAAGCATTAGTTCTAAAACACGATGCTCAGAGATAGGATAAAAAGTAATCTGTTAGTTTTTTATCTCGAGATCGCGCGGTCTATCGACCTTGTGAAGGCCAAATTACATAATGCTTTTTGCCTGCGGTCATTTTCTATGTGTGTTTGCTTTAACTGTAATTTATGTAGATGTATTAATTGTTTTGTGTGTTCTCTGAATGAATGAATATGCAAAAATCAATCGTCTGTTTCGTTTTTTTTAAATATCGGCTTAATTCGATTGATCGTGTTGGAATTTTGAAGTCATTTATAGTTACTTTTGTTAGGTCGTTGTCCTTTTAGGTAATATTATTTTATGCCAATTAAACTTTTTTTAGCACGACCTATGGCTGGTTTCCGTTTGCGGGGTTCGAAACATTACAAGCACTTTACTGGAACAAGTACCTTTATTTAATATTTATACACAAATACCGGTTCGTATCATGTACATAAGATAATTTATCTAATTCAAATTAAGTAAAATAACATAGGTACTTATTACTTTATCAAATACTTGTAAAATGGCGATAAGTTTGAACTCTACCTACCTACTTCATGTCTCATTCATAACGTTATTTTAAGTTAGAAGGTCACCGATATCCGACTAGCTTATGAATGAAATTATAAAACGAACTTACTTATTGTAAATTTAAATTACACCGCATATCTTATTCTAGACAGTAGATACATTGGCATTGTGAATTTTAAATGTAGTGAATATCATCATCATCATCAGCCAATAATCATCCACTGCTGGACATAGGCCTCTCCCAAGGAGCGCCACAACACTCGGTCCTCGGCCTTCCTCATCCAACCACTACCCGCCACCCGCCTAAGGTCGTCAGTCCAGCGAGCAGGAGGGCATCCCACGCTGCGTTTGCCTATTCGTGGTCTCCACTCGAGAACTCGTCTACCCCAACGGTTATCGGTTCTTCGTAGTGAATATAGTACTAATCTAATGATAAACATCTGCCTTAACATTGCTTAAGAATATACCTATTTCTGCACCTACTTTTTCTAGTTATATTATGTTATGTAGGTGGAGATTTTAGTTTTTCCTGCACAGCCCAAACCCGAGAACAATATTTTATAATTTCAGAGATAGGTAGGTAATACCTATATACGTAAAGATTAGCTCACTCCAATTCGATACTGCTCAATGTTTTTGTGCAATGTGATCTGAAAATCATGATGTTGTTTATGTAACAAACAAAGCAATGTTTTCTTGAAACTACAATCATCTTTCCTTATCTTGTTGCGCCCCTAATTATTAGCAGTTAACAGTCAACATACTGATACTGTTTTACAATAATAAATTTAAATGGCTATTTTGATGATAAGCTTTACAATTTTTACAATACTGTAGAAGTAATTACTCAGGTGTCTTGAAGTGGCTGATTTGCCTGCTTTTACTTTTAAAACACCCACTCGCAGATAATGCGTTTAGCATTAAGTCGACCCTTTGTAATTTTATTTGTAATATTTGTACAATAAAGAGTTAAATAAATAAACTTTGAAAACATCTCCACGTCTTTTTCCAGAGTTGTCAATCGCATGATATCCAGTAGATACCTACTTCATAATATGCTTGTGTGTATAAATAAACTGTTTTATCGCAGTTTTTTGGCTCAACGCTCCCGCCATGTGTTTCTTGCCGTGACTTCGGACAAGTTCAGGGAAAATCGACATTTTGATTGATCTCCAAGAAATAGGTCAGCAGAGTTTGTTCACTGGGGAACTAACGAAAGCTTTTACGTATATTTTTATTTTCTATAACTACCGGATTTTCTTACAGATACTTAGGATGTATTTCCCTAGTCTTATTGAAACAATGAATGGTTGCACATTGCACACAGAAGTGTACTAGCAAATAAGTCAAATCAATTAAATATTATATTATAACCTACAAAAATGCCGGCCGGTGAACGCTTAAAGCGATTTTTCGTGGCTACCTAGTTAACGACTAAAGCTGAAAAATATGTGAAAGTAAGTAAATAATTTCCTATGTAATCGTTGAATATCTTCTCTTTTTACCTTCCAGGAAGAATAATAGTTAAATAGGCCGTGTGTAAAAGCAGTCCAAAATTATAATCGTAGGATAAATGTTTACCGCGCAATCGGGGCAAATATGGCCGCCGGTGTTAGTTTAAACAAGAAATTTGGGTTAGTTTAACAGACATTTCCCGATTTAGCTCCAAATGACACACATTACTTGTCGGGATCACACCATAATCACGTACGGCCCAAATGTGTACAGATTCAATCGCATGTCACATCTGGCTATGACGTGTCCTATTTGTCGAATCTATGACGGTTTTGTGTAAATTGATACAATATTTTAGTGAAGAGAATTTCTAGAATTTTGAATATGGAATGGTTGGTACCTAGATGAAATCAGGTCACAGATCTCGTTTGTTAGTGTTAGTGTTAGACTTGTGAATAGGTACAACCTGTTTACATCCAGTTGGTTACTTTGGTAAAACGTTTAGACTACGGTACGTTGACTCGTGTCTACACATCCATCCATTTGTGTGTATCATCGGAAATCAGTGAAAATTGTAAAATTTTGGTCGTTTTGAGCTATCAAAAATTTGTATTTGTCCAATTAATTTGTAACTAGGTACCTATATATATTCTACGTTCCGATTTACAAATCTATTTTGCTATTTTTCTTTTTCAATAATAATCAAAAGATAGACTGATAACTTTGGTTCGATTGTTATAATAATAGGTTAGCGTCAGACAATAGTCGGTAGACATAGACAGTCGGTCTGGCAATACTGTCACGTATTATGGCGTAAGTACAACAATTTTATTTAACTAACCTAATATTTAGATATTAGGTTAGGTGAGATGCAGTCTAAAATAATGTTCTAGACTTCATGGCTGCATCTCATTGACACTGTGTGTTGTATCATAAATATTACGAAGCTCTGGGTTTTTTTTTCAAATTTATTGTTGTTTTCCTCTTCTTCTTCTACCGTATCTTCACTACTCTCTGTGGGGGTGTATCCACTGCGGGTTCAGGCTTCTAGAGTGTTCAACCTACCTACCAAGACATGCAGGTTCTCTCACAATGTTTTCTGCCACCGTAAAAGCGATTAGATTGCGTTGCGCTTAAATTCAAAAGAACTTCTTTCTAAATGTCAAAATCAAAAAAAGTGTTTTGTGAGTGTGTGATTTCTTAATTATTTTGAGACTGAAGAACTATTATTAATAAGGAAATAATTTAATCATTAACTTACCGCTGCTGCCCTAAAATTTACTTACTGCACTAAATTAATATACCTAAGTATATCATTATTAATATACAGACACTTACTTACATTGATTCTTCTACTTAAGCATAAGTATTATTAATATGTATTATTATTATTTATAGTGATCTATCTATAAATATATATATATATATATATATATATATATATATATATATATACATATATATATATATAAATCCATATACATTTATTTATTATTATTATTATCTATATTTTAGTTTAGCTATATTCCATAAAATGTTTGGTTAACTACATATTACTCCATACCCAATACCCAACAATACATATTTTATTACTCAGTCGATTTATGTTTATAAATAAGAATGCATGTTTCTTTGTTTTTAAATACCAAAATGGTTAATTTTTTGTTTAGAAGTTATTTTAATTTAATTTAATTTTATTTTGTTACTAATGAATATAAGTCAACGAAAAATGATTAGTCTTAGTAATTTAAACATTGTTTACATTTGTTTTTACTGTAAGTGCTACCTACCTTCTTTGTTAATATTATACCTTTTATAACCGGTACACCGGCATCCACGACACAGGCCGAGCCTAGTGTGGAAGCCACCAAAACTAGTAAATTTACTAACTCACACACTTCCAATTTAATTTCATAATATTGTACTTACTCATTTAAATTCATAGGTGTTTAAATAAATATTTTTGATTTTGATTTTGATTTTGAGTGGAACTTTTGCGGCGGGATTCGAACCCGTAATTTTTAGGTGGCCAACAGAACATCACCTGATTCTGCATGATACGTATGTAATATTGATTTCTGTGGTGTCAGCAAAACTCACTCACTTGCGATTGACCCTGTTTTACGGTAATTCTCAGAATTAATCATAAACATAATTATTATGATTTTGCATTTAGCACAGTATTAGTGGGGCAACGAGCTAAAAATATAAATAAAAAAAACAAATGTAAGTAACTACCTATTATGTATACTTTCGTAAAATAGAAGTAGAGATCTAGATATATTATTAGCAGCCTGTCTAGCTAGACGCCATTGACCATGTATTTTCAACTTGGCTGCATTGCGTGGAGTTTATATACAAATAACATAGTTTTATATTTTTTAACTGCAAAATTTGCACATCACTTTTGGGGTTTAGATACTCATTTATCTATAAATAGATACCTACTTCTATTTTTTATAATCAGCATAATTTTCAACAGCTACTGTAATTCTATTTTTATTCATAAGATTCTATCACAAATAACTTATTTCTTTCGCCTCGTCAATTCTATAGGAACGTAATATTAATTATAAATCAATACATAACAATATGTTACTAATTAAAATTATATACCTCTCCTTAGCTTTTTTTATGTCGCAGTTCTATGTAAGTGTGTTTTTTATCTGTCTGTTTTCTTCTGATGATGATAATGAAAAGAAAAAAATAGAAAGATATAATGCTTCATAAAGGATAATAATATAAGTACTTATACATTTTATTCTTCCAACGTTAGATTGATATAACAATGGATTTTTTTACAAATAGGTACATATTATAAAGTACCAATATAGATTATTCAATTAGTCGAATTGTCTGGAATTCGATCAAGCTTAAAATAATAATTAATTACCTACCACTAGCCAACACTATCAATATTATTTTTTACAGATCGAAATAAAATAATTACCTAATTAGTCAACATAGAATTCAATACAATACTAGTAGCAACCCTAACGATCCTCTATTATTATGTGTTGGTACTCTACCTACAGTGGATAAGATTATGAGTGAAGATCATTAACACGGGGTCATCGACCTCTTATCAGTGTTACACTAGCTCCTTCCACTGTAACTCTACTTGCTAACCTAAGTAGTAGGATAACACTTAACACAATGGCGCGAAAGTACACTTTCATTCGGATAATTCAGGACTTTCTTAGGCTCTAGCGCAGTTGAACTCAGTTACGGAAAAGTTGTTATTTGATTAATAGGTACTTAAACCTCCATAAAATTATCGAAATGTTTGTCAACCATAACTTATAAGTACGATACGACTCTACATTCTACATAGAGTGCCAAAGAAATATTTTTTGAAAACTGAAATCGACAACAGCAACTTTTGGTCATTGAAGTTTTAAATTTTGAAAATCCATGCTATTCATTTTATTCAGACAACGCAAAGAGTGTATGTAGTATGTATAAAATAAATAGCATGGATTTTCGAAATTTAAAACTCTAATGACCAAAAGTTGTTGTTGTCATATGTATGCAGAAAAACTAAGATGTCCCTAATTGTTTGCACTGCAGTGTATTTGTAACTAAAGTGGGTGCTTTCTTACTATGCACTCAGGATGTGGCACTTGCTTACTACAAAGGGGTCTTATTTCAAGGCCTTTCTTCATACGACATTGATCCCGTGTATTGTAGATAGGGTTTCGATGTTAGTGTTTTATTTATGGAACTTATGATGAGTAAGTGTGTTCTGTAACATAATAATATAATGTAGGTAAGTATAAGTAATGGTAGCAGTTCTGAAGGCACTAAATTTCATCACGACCCATCACGTCCCCACTGCTGGGGCACGGGTCTCCTTCCAATGAAGGAAGGGTTTTAGGCCTAGTCCACCACGCTGGCCAAGTGCGGGTTGGTGGACCGTTCGGGTTGGTGGACAGTGCGGGTGGGTGGACTATTTGTTTGAATTATTTGTAAAAAAACACTTCACTAAATTTAAATTTAACCCAAAATTATTTGTAAAAAACACGCTACTATCGAGTGTTCGCGTAAACCTTATTTGACACTGGCTTAGTTTGACATTGCTAAAATTAAATTTGGTGCCTATAGAATCGATATCAGTTAGAAGTCATGGACAATAATAAAATTATTAAAGCATTTCTATTTGCGCTTGTATAAAGTATTAAATTGTGCTAAAATAATGTTGTGAGAGGTAAATGTACGAGTTTTTTTTTATTCTGTAAGATAAATAATTGCAGCTACAGAATACGTATGTACGCAATTACATAAAGTACCTAGTTATGTAACTAAAACCTATGTGCATAGGTTAGTTACAGAATACAGTAACATAAAAACCCGCCTAACCTACGTTTCCCGGCCCGAATAAAACCGCCTATCTTATCTCGTAGTCGTAAAAAAGCAATTGTAGTATTCAATAGGAGATTACATCTGTCTGAAAGCCATAGACAGTTTTGGATGTTCGACCTTCGCAGAGGCCGCGTGCGATCGACAAAGGCATCGGCATCGGTTCACGGTTATGGTCACCGCCTGGAACTATAACACTCAAAATAAGGAATTTTGTGTCATAAACACGGTTATGATCTTAATCTTTAAAAATGATTTGATTTTTTTATGTTAGGTATTTTATATTAATAATTAATCATTTTATTTTAATAAATTTTATTGCATTGTATATAGGTAGCTAGGAACAGTTATAACAATTTGAACTATGTTGATTTAAACCAAAAAATATGATTGACCAAGAGAGCTCACGCTATTTTATCGCGAATAAAGCCTGATGTCTGTAGACGCTTACAGTTTAAAGACTTAAACAATTTTATTATAATATATCTGCCCCAGTCGGGGATCGAACCCGGGGCTCTTAGGTCAGCGGTCCGAGTAACCACAGCGCCATCCGGTCCCATAACGCGTGCAGATAGAGAAAAAAATATTATGAGACAGAAAACTTTTTGATAATCGTAACTACGAATTTATTACTAAAATAACTAAACATACGATTACATGAGTCCACCCGGTATTTACTCGCGTTAACGTAAACTTTTACAAAAAAATAATATATTGCATGTTTTTTTAAAAAAGTACTTACCTACAGCTTAATAAAATTATTAGTGTTAGAAGGCGTAACGCGAGCGCGTACTAGTTTAATACATTTTACTAGTGTCATTAAAGTGACCTTTCTAGCAAATTTTAGCCACATAAAGATGGTACTTAGTTTAATTATAATGGACTGCCATAGAGCATCTACTAAGTAATTAATAAAAGATAAAGTGTAGTTCACACTCGCAGGGTCAAACGCGATGACTGGACGCTGCCTTATTCTGAGGCCCAAAACTAGAGACGTATGGCGTAGCCAGTGCGAAAATTAACAAAACGACAATTTAATTGATATAAACTATTGTAAGTATTTGTAACGAGGTCATATCTATAGTTTTTTAGTACTTTTATTCAATATTCGTACAGTATAATTAGGGTTCCGTAGCCAAAATGGCAAAAACGGAACCCTTATAGTTTCGTCATGTCCGTCTGTCCGTCTGTCCGTCTGTCACAGCCGATTTACTCGGAAACTATAAGTACTACAGTGATGAAATTTGATGGGAATATGTGTTGTATGAACCGCTACAAAAATATGACACTAAATAGTAAAAAAAAGAATTGGGGGTGGGGCCCCCCATACATGTAACTGAGGGATGAAATTTTTTTTTTCGATGTACATACCCGTGTGGGGTATCAATGGAAAGGTCTTTTAAAATGATATAAAGTTTTCTAAAAAACATTTTTCTTAAAGTGAACGGTTTTTGAGATATCAGCTCTCAAAGTCGTAAAAAGTATGTCCCCCCCCCTCTATTTTTATAACTACGGGGTATAAAATTCTAAAAAAAATAGAGGTGATGCATGCTAATTAACTCTTTCAACGATTTTTGGTTTGATCAAAGTATCTCTTATAGTTTTTGAGATAGGTTGATTTAACTGTAATTTTGGTAATTATATTTGCTGCTACGGAACCCTTTGTGCGCGAGCCCGACTCGCACTTGGCCGGTTTTTAAATTAATTAATATCACTTCTGTGCTTTTTTTGACATTTTAAGTACATAAATATGTACTTATGTGCATATGTAATATAATATACAATATACATAGGTTTACATATATTTTGGAAACAAAGGTCTTAACCGTGACTTAAGTAAAATTAATTGATAAACTATGAAAATGTTTGCTAAAAATGTCCAATGTATAAAAACCTGTTCATTTAGAATAATAAGAAAGCCATTTGGACATTTTTATCAGGTCTCGATCCGGCTATTTACATAGAATCATAATTATTTTTTTCGACAACTTATTAAATTTTGTGCTTATATTTTTAGATCATTTTATGGTTAACATATTCATTAAAAAGTAATAGGTTAATAGGTTAGCTCGCCCATATCTTGTAAAGGTTTGACCTTTTGGAATGTTTATGTACACAATAGGTATTTTTTTGTATGCTTACCTAGCTATAACTAAGTATGCTGAATTAAATAATATACTTTTAAATAATTTATTAAATAATTAAAATATATATACCTTACTAGGTAATTTTATAAGTTTTCTGACTTAATGACCTAATAAAAATAACTGCAGTTCAATAAAAACTGAATGGAAAAATGGTGAACCAAATAGCTGGACTGCTAATTAGAGGCACAACGGGGAAAATTATCACCTTTTCTTACTGACTAACAAGGTCGTTCACCTCCACACTTGGACTTCATCATCATTCATCAGCTAGTGTTCGTCCATTGTTGGATATGGGCCTCTCCCAAGCGCCACAACACTCGATCCTAGACCTTCCTCAACCAGCCACTACCGGCCACCATGATGTGTCCCACAATATGGGACTTGGGTGGGATATCGAAATTATCGAAGCACCATTTTTTTAAAACAAATATTTGGTTGAAATTTTGAAGACGAGAACTTTGGTATTACAGAACAGAACTGCAGACAAGGAACATTAATTTCACTATAAAATTTAAGGTTAGGTAGATACTTGCATGTATGATTATATCAAATGTCATAGTTCAAGTAGTTTACGATTAGGCTTATTTCTGTGCTTTCCCACATTTATCACGCAATAGGTGTATTAAAATATTTACAAGCTATCGCATGGTTATGAAACCAACTCCATGGAGATATTTAAGTACATTAAAACATGTTTAATGTAATAAGTAAGTCTATACATACCTAGTTAGTGAAGTCTCTAACATATCAAGATCTTAATTATTTTTTAACAGGGATGAAACTAATATTTTTATTTCAATATTAATTAATCACGTTCATGAAGCTAACTAAGTTAATATTTACAGAAAAAAATCTTAAACATACTTACCTAAATTTTCATAGCGTAAAGAAAGTCATTTTGGTCTATTCTTTTCACGGCCTTGATCGCGACTGAATCGTTACAAGAACATACATTTTGAACATTTTCATGATTTTATATCTTATAAAGAAGTCAGTATAGTACCAAGTACCAACACATAACCTATTTGTATAGGTTAGCACGTCTGGTAGCATACCTACTGGCATTATAATTATTATGTCTTTATCATACATTATTCAGTGTCACTATTTCATTCATGCTTAAGCCGCTATTTTGTTCCTACCTAGCTTACTCTTGCTGCTTATAAATTTTTTTGAAACGTGAAATATTCACACATTTTCTTTGTATGAGCGACTAGCAAAATATACCGGCCGGCTACTTGACTAAGCTAAGGTACGAATATTTAAACAGTTGCTGGATCCACGTTACGTTCATGTTTGCACAATTTTACCTAATCGATAATTAATGCAGCACACCCTTCTATTGGCTTAGCCTAATCACATAGACACCTACATTTCGAACACGAACCATCGAAAATTTGGAATAACGTAATCCACACATCTTTACAACCGGCGGAATAAATTAACACTCCTTCATTTATAATTCGCACACACGTGACTGTAAGTATTTTACCAAACTACTCGCATGCAGAATAAATCAACCCTATACTGTCTATGTTTGACGCTAAATTAAATCTGATAAAAAGAGGTACTCACGTGTAATCAGTAGTCCATTTTCCAGCACTCGGCAGAATTCACGACAGACTTTTCTCCGTTAAAAAGTGAAATTACAATTTAGTGGCGGGAAAACACTCGGCGGGAAAAACGTGGTTCAACACAGCGAACGCGACACGCGAGTTTGAAAATGGAAGACAACAGAAAAGAGTTCGGTAGTTTTTTCTTTTTTAGAAAAAATATAGGGTGTTGTTTGTGATGTGAGCGGCGGAGAGGAGCGCGCGAGTCGGCGGCTGGCGAGCCACTGCGGCGCGCGCGCAACACACGCTTCCAATTTTAAATGTATCCGAGATGTAAAGTGCGTCCGACGGCGAAGTCGGCAGTCGCGGCCCAACTTCTGCGATCCTCATGCACGTCTACTGCTACTTGCAGCCTGTATGTACAGCTTCCAGTTATTTAGGGTTCCTCCTGAAAACGATCTGTTTATGAAACGTTCGCGATAGCCCCGCTGCTCGCATCTGGCGTGGCGCCGCTGTAACTCGATCTGCTCGTTACACAAAGGGCTGCTCGGTAGCAATAACCATTTGTTTAACATAAACTGTCAAGTAGTTAAACATGGCAATATTTCACTGACAGACTAATGAAACTGATTTGAACATGTGTAAAAATAAACGGTACAGTTTTCCCAGGAGTTCAGTGACACAGTTCTGGCAGGATCAATAATCTAGACTTAGACTAGAACGCACATGTGTTTGTGTTAATTAAAAGTTTTAGTGCTGAGAATAATGGGCACTAGTTATATAGGCGTGAGATGCGTACGCTATTTTAAACCATTGTAAAGTTAAAAATAAAAGCTTTGCTAATAAGACAGTGCGAGCTTTTGTACTCGTATTTTATCTTTATTGAAACGGAAAATCTAACGAGTTGGAAATAAAAGCTGAAATTTATATCTTTAAACTCTATATCTTAAAATGATTGATAACATGTTAAGCTCAAGATACGTACAATATTTTCAGAACTACTACCTACCCAAACATACGGTTTCTAACAGGTGACTTCCGTCCTACATCACTACAGCCTTGAGAATAGGCCCCAGCCCTGTAGGTTCGTAACATCAGTGTCTAAACCCAGCGATGACACACTTCTCCACTTCACTCCAAGACTCTCCCATGGGGGACTATTTCGGCGCCGCGTGACATCACCAGCCATAGACCATTGATTTATCGGTCACACCCCAGACGGAATAACAAATGGGTTGGTAACTTGTTAATAGAGATTTTTTTCAGCACGATTATTTTTATTTATATCGTACTTCCGCGTTTTTGCGCTAAATGTTGAACAGATGATTTGCTGTTGAATATTGTGTGGTTGGAGGGGTGATCTTGTACCAATATTGGGTCACTGTTGGACATAGGATTTTCTGATATAAGGTGTTGCAAAAGTGGTACAGTCAGCAAAAAGGAGACGACTAAGCTGGCCAATCGGAACAAGTAAAACGTTACGTCAGTAACAAAGTTTATATGGAGAAAAAGTTTCAACACCTCTAATTTAAATAAATCCTTCAGCCAAAACAGTTCCTAGTTTATTTAGCACCACTAATTAGTAGTTTCACGTTACACTGGACATGTGAAGGCTGCTGAGACCACCGAAGCTTCGTCGGAGCTTGCAAAGCTCTAGTTGTGTGGTCTATAATCCGTCTGGTACCTTCTGTGGGTCGTCAGCACGGCGGCTCGCGTCTTGCTGTCAACACACTTGATGGCCCGTCAGCCGTGCTAGGGCCCTTGGCGCTTCGGTAACGAAGTGTTACGGTACGGTGCCTTTCCCACCACCAGTAGAGCTTTAAAGCCGCATCAAATGTAGATCATACAGGATCAAAAGTGTTTCGGTACCCGTCCTCTTATCCTGGACATGTTCTTCGATTCGAATGGAGCGCTGCAACTCTCTGTCCTCGGCCTTCCTCATCCAGCCACTACTGGCTACCTGTATAAGGTCGTCAGTCCCGCTGTTCAAATTAAAACTTGAAATTAGAAATCACCCTTTGAAATTCAATACAATCGTCATAATATAATTAATAGGTACCTACTTCAACACTGGCGAAAAGTGGGTGCAGCAATGCACCTCTGCCTACCCCGCAAGGGAGGACATTAGTACAAGGTGTGAGTGTTTATAAAAAAAAATATAAAAAAGGTAGGTACCTACTTCCCGCCAAAAACTTTTATATAGATGTTCAAAAATAATCTCTATAACAAAATGTTCCATCATGGAAGTATGGGAAGAATGAAAAGCTTTAACTTTTAGGCATGGCGCAATAGTATGCCGAGATGAAACTAAGCCCAATCTATAAGAACACCAATTCGGTCTTCGTTCTAAGAAACGCTTAAATATTTATTATAAAATGATATCACGATCGAGCCGCAAAAAGTGCTCAAACCAGTCTTTCAGATGACAAGTATATCTATTAATTTTAAGACAACGCACATACACACCTATTACTGAATGACATACTGTCAAAATACATTTAAATTGGTTATATAACTTATACAGGGTGATACTATATCATTGATCAGCTCAATGATACAGGGTGACACTATATCATTGATCAGCTCAATGACATTGTCAGCTTCTAGTGTCAGATATAAATATTGTATAGTATGTTTACGTGTAATTATCCCGTAAACTGTACACGTCACTGTCATTTGTTTCAGTCATGAAATTTACCGTAGCTGGCTCTGTAAGTTAGAAATCGGTAAACGTTATATTTTAATAACATTTAACTTTATAACTTTCTAAACGTTTTGTATTGAAATAGCTTTTTACCATTGGTATGTAAAATAAACAGTTTGTTATCAATAATAGCTAACAACTTTCTCTATGTGGACAAAAACATTACAATGAAAATGAAGGGCCTAAATGCCAATTTTATTTACACTCGCGAGCAATGAAAAAGTTCCATATTTTTTAACATTAACTTTTAGTGGAAATACTCAGTTACCAAAATCATACAGTAAGTAGGTACCTATATAACTGCACGAAAATAAATCACGATAACATTTCGGTATTGAGTTAGTTAGACAATGGTGGCAAGAAGTCAGAAAAACCAAGTTCTGTCCACGGAACTCTAAAAGATGAAAGATATCATTTTCCCCCGCATTTGAGTCAGAACTTCCGTTGACATAGTTGTAAAAAACTAAATCACGGAACATGAATAAAAACATCACAGCAAAAAGCCAAAAGAAAATTAGCTTGGATTTATTTTATCTTGGAAATTCATAATTTCGTGGCATGTATATTATCCAGGCACCTAATTATTGAATATAAGCTACTGCCTAGGTCGTCCATCAGTCTTGATGTTTTAAGCTTCGTTTCTTCATAGTATTCATTCATGTTTGTAACTAACATAAGTATCTGCATAGGTTTTTGCATAATCAGACCTATTGTATTGAGATGAGATACTCATTGGTTCCATTCTGATTCCGTTTTATATCATTTTATAATAACTAAACGGCAGGGACAACAGGATTATCATCCCCGGAGAGGAAGCCAGAGGTATTATATGTTATTTTAAGTGTTTTAGGTATGTACAATAAAGTTATACTACTACTACTGGCAAGTAAGACATGCAACCCACCCACCTTTCGTTGTACATTTGTATATAATAGTCACTGGATATGGATAGGCCACGAGCCTTATCGCCGTTATGGAATGAGAACAATGTTGTCAGGGTACGTGGAGTCTAGATGTGTAGATTTCCTCTCGATATTTTCCTTCACCGTAAGAGGAAGTGGTATCAACTGTACTTACATCCTTTTTAATTATTATACATAAATTATGTAATTGGTGCAATGTAGGATGATCTCTCTTCATGCTCCATCCTTTAAAGTGTACTCTGTACATAGCTAAAACATTAGAAACGTTACACGGAACCCTCAAAGTAATTATTTTCTATGACTGCATGAATGTCGTCTACTCTGCGTCGCAGTAAACTCGCCCAGTTTATTTGTTATGAGTACTGTAAAGCTTCTGAAATATTATTACAGCCTTAGAGACGAGCTGGATAATTGTGTGCTATATTTATACGTTTTACAGATACTGTCTGAGGACCCTATTTATATTATTTGGCACTTATCATTAAGCAACAGTTACTAGTTGAATAATATTATGTTCAGTAATGAGTCAATAAAAATAGACACGTTAAGTAAAAGAACATTTTGTTCTAGGTGGAAAGTAATATGGTTTTATATTGTTATTGTTAGTAAACATTGATTCTGGATATGCTGTTGTAGCTGAAAACTAAAAGTTTTAAGGCAAAATTATTATATTTCTGGAGATACATACTAAAATTATGTTTATGATCTAAGTAGTTATATCTATGTACTAATTACTTTTCTCTTATGTCTACTAGAGCTAGTGGAGAAGGGCGTTTTGCCAAATAGTTTGATTTACTGTGACGACAGGCGCCACTAGCAACGCTGGGCCAGGCGTTGGAAATAGAAGCGGTGTACAGTCAGTGCACTGTACAGTGGGGTTCACTAAACGTTGCTATAAAGTGATATTAAACACTCCCAAGCAATGAAAAAGTCCAGCTAGCTTCAGTGATCGTAACTGATCTAGATGGGTGACCAATTTCAAGTGGTGGTTTTCTGGGCGCTTCCGTGCTTCGGATTTCACTTTAAGCCGTGGGTCCCGGTTGCTGTTTCGGCAGCAGTCGGAAAGCCTAGTCAGCGGCCTTCAGGCAGCTTGAAAACATCTGACGCAGTTGGGTTGCCCACTTACCCGACAACTCTCTCAGCACAAGCTTGCTTGTGTTGGAGTCCACCAACCCGCACTGGGCCCGCTTGTGATGATGATGATGGATGCGAAGGCTGCGTTTTTGATGAAGCAGGAGGAGAATCATTTAAAATGAAATTGTATTGTAAGCGCTGGGGGTGGATATGACGTATTTATATGTATATTTCTCTAACTGTACCTATTTTAAACTTAATCTTTGTTGTACTTCGCACACTATTAAATAGGTATTAAACCAGAGATAAATAGAAAAACTAAGACATCTCATTAATTAATGAATAGCCAAGAACTGTCATGTTGTTTGGACTGAGCGTTGGTCTTCCTTTAATTATTATAACTTCTTCTCAAACATATAAATACCCATTCAGTGCTTTCTTAATAAACGGTATTAAAATACATAATGGCTTAATAAAGAAAACTTTTGGTTAAATATGTAAGTAATGTCAATAAATCAGCGAATACCAGTGAACACCTTTGTTGTTTAACTATGAGGTGGATATAAACTTTGGCTGGTATTCAAATCTTTTGTTATTTCATTTATCTAAGTGTTACACCTATGAAGAAATATATTTATTTTTGTTTCATAAAAGAATGTGTAGAATGTGCGCTTGATTCCGTACCATTTCTGCCCTACTCTGGAATCGAACCCAGCACTTTGCCCTCTTCGAACTAATAAAGCTATTGATAGTTCGAACAATAATAAAATGACCAGTTTCTATAACGTACCAATAAACCCTGAACTGGTCTATACTAGGGCGCCACCTTGCCCGCTATACAGGGTCCTAGGCTACACCATTTTTAGAAATAACACATTCTTATATTACGGACCTACCTAAGTTTATGTTTTTTTCTACTCTTTATAGAAGTACTTCTACCTGTAATAAAATAACGGACTATCAAAAGAAAAAGAAGGATCGAATCAGAAGAAAATTCGACAGAGAATTAAGTTAAATTAACATAGCTTTTAAACTACACTCACTGGCGAATAAGTTCCATTACAAAATGTCGACATCAAAGAACCCCAATTTTTTCAAACATTTCATTTAAAGTTTTAATACAATATTGATGTTTTTATATAATAATATTGCAGACGGCGTCATCAAGCTAGCTTTTTCCGTTTAGGAGTAATTTGGTCCTACGACACTGGAACTTTTGTTTATACAAATATCTGGCCCCGGCCGTCAATCGAACGTAGGACCTTCGACATAGCAGTCAGATTCACCTACCAAATGAACGTTAGGTACTTACAAACATTTCAGGATTATTGGTACCAGGGCTACATACTCCTTCAAGACGTAGACAAGGAGTTTACTACCATAAATCTCCACATTTAGCCCAATCTGCGGAGTCCCGGCGTCCGACCCGGCGACCCTGTTCCCGAGACCGCAGAGCGTTCACCCTGTGAGCTCACTGGACCAAAATAAAAGTTCATGTGTTTATATCAATTGATTTTGTTTATGGTACATTTTCGCGCTAACAGCTAGACGGCCTACTTGCTGCGTCTGAAAACTTTTTGGTGTTAGATGAGTCATGCTGAAAAGAAAAGCTTTTTTTTAAGCACTCTAAATTTCAGTTCCTTTTTGTTTCAGTTTCATAAATAAGTACCTAATCTTCTGAATGTCTTAAAATACGCTGCTGTCTGGATCTGGTCTGCTTGTAATGATTGTATATTCGTATTGTACAAGTGTACTATTTCGCCCGGGCTAATCATATCATTTCAATTTAGAGAGGGGCCTCATGATATCACTGACAAAGTACATTAATTATCACAATTAGATCTATTTACCGCTTCCAGACCGCTTTTAGCCAACAGACAACATATTTAATCACTATCATGAAACAGGTGAAGGTACTTATATTTCTGAAATTCAAGTCACTTACTGTTTCCCGTTAAGCAAACTATAGCTAAAACCTCTTCATAATAAGAAGCTATATGTATAAGTACACTTTGATTGATTCTTGTCAAGCAAACCTTCAATGTTATAAAAGATGAATAACTTGGTTTGTGAGTTTAACATGGTACAAAAGTGTATTGCAACTTGTTTGCTGACTGTATCTCTACTTCAGGTTAGCGACCTGATTTTCAGCAGACTGCTAGACGCTGAGTACCTATCTTTGATCGATCTGTTAGACGATCTATTAACACGTACAATGTATCAGGAAATAGTTTCAGAAATCTTGTTTGACTGGTAATGGGTATAGACAATCATCAAAATATGTGATAGTTACACATCAAGAATCTAGATGTGCAGCAGTACGTAATGAAATTTATTATTTCTAAACAAGTTATTGGTATAGGCACATGCCGGGATTCGAACCCACGGCCTCACAATTGAGAGCCGAGACCTTATCCGTTACCCCACCACAACTCCGGCTAAAGTATAACTACTGTGTCAAATATACTTCAATGGTTATTTTATTTCACACGTCAATTCAATGAGTCCTTCAATTAATTTGACTACGAGTTCGACTATAAAATTTAACATATTTTAACAGGCACAATCCACGCTAAGCGCCTAACGCAATAAAACTTTGACACATAAAAATATTAATATAATTCAATGCAATAAAGACAAATGGTTACGAACTAAATCTTTTTAGGGACCAAGCTGCAGCGGCCAAAGGGTAAATTATTATTTTATTATACAAGGTCCAGTCTATAGTTTAAATTAGTTAGATATTTCGTATAGGCACTTCCAAGTACTAGTTATGAATTATGAAGGGATTACAGGGATTATATATATACAATTTTACTGCTTCTGACTCTGTTGTTCTTAACCTTGTAGCATAAGATTTTTGCAACGTGCTTACATTTCCTGCCTGCACATCAACACAGTTTCATCAAAATCTGTTCAGTTATTTTTTCATGAAAGTTCAACAAACACTCTCAAACTTTTACATTTAAGTATAACATATATATTTTTATCATGGATTTAATGAACTTGTTTAGTGTGGCTGAGGAGTGACTTTGCGGTTTCAATAATGAAATAATTACATACTTAATGTCATACATTTACTATCTACATGTATAGGTATGTAGTACCTACTTTAAAATTATTTTGTGAAGCTGAAATAAAATTGATCGTATTCCCATAAGATTCGAGGCTAGACAACACTACATCTAAAACTACTGAGCACTTTGAAAGAATAACATTATCGGTGTAGCAGAAATAAATAACACCAGTAAACCTTGGATAAGGATAAGTTTACGTAAATTTAGTTTTAAACCGAGTTGTTTACACAAAACGCACGCAAACCCATCACGAGCTTACATTGTACTATCGAGAAACTCAGCTAATCATACTACCCTCTTCTATTCCCTTGAAAATAAAAGGGAATTTCCAATCTCATAATTATTTTTTTCCCTGAAGGTACCTTTGGTAAGAGTAGTTACTAAGTCAGATGAGAAATAAATTCTACGTTACGTTTTACGTTAGCTTTTATGTCTGAAGAAAAATAACTATCTATGTTTCGTATTATATACTAGTAACGTACTATGTAGGTCCAGTTGTTTTTTTTGACAGGTTTCTAGTTTTTATGAATTTCAGTTCGGCCTCCCCGATAGTATTAGACATTGGTACTTAGCAAAAATGGTAAAGTTTGTATGTATATAAAAAGTTTGCAGTCGTTGTTCTATCATTTAACACAGTTGATCTAGAATTCTAGATTATAAATCTCAATTGATACGCAGCGATGAAGCTGAGTAACCTGTCTGATGGTATAAATTGGCTAATGGACCCATTTTGCAAATTAATGTTCATTTTTAAAGCAATTGCAATAGTAGGCACTTGTGCAATTCGAAGAGCTTTCATATAAATATCTTATCTATCACTCGTGATTATAAATCGTCATTCGATTCGATAGAAAAATATATTTAAGTAGGTACTTAAGTATCATATTTTTAACAATCAATAGGAAAATATTTCTTACACAGAGAGACATCAAATATTATTCGTGGAACATATTAAAGAAACAACTAAGCCATCTAGGTACTTACGTACCTGCCTATTTAATTATGTTATGTATGACTTTATGTCCTAGGAGTTATAGTTGACTTAGCTTGGCTCTACCTATGTACATGAAATGAAACTAGGCCAAATTTTAAAAGGAACCGTTTTTCATGGGATACTTATAATTATTGTAAGTACAGTGGCCTGCGCCTAAAAGTATGCAGGCACGGTCCGCACAGTGATGCCATCTAGTATAAACCTTGTAACTACAACGTATTGGACGTGTGTTTTGATGAGTGCATGTTGTTGTTCTATAAGAGAGTGTTTGAGCAGTACGATATGGTTTATATTCGCTGTTTTTACTACTGTGTATATTAGGTAGTTAATTTCATACAATTTCGTCATAGTCACTGTGGCGTAGTTGTTAAGGCGTGGCGCGGCGGTGCCGCATGAGTTACCTATTACGAATTTGTTGATACTTACTTCGCATCCTGTTATTGTTTTTTGTGACTTTAAAGATCATATGATAGAAGTGTCCTTTACTTTCTTTTTTAATTTTTAAATTCGATTAAGGGTTTGTTATTATTTAAAACCAAATTTAAAAAAAAGTTTTTATTAAAATATTAAAACATGAATATTACTTAGTTGACTTTAATTAACATGCTTGAGTTAAATATAAATACTAACTATAATCGAACCACAATTACTCTGCTACAAAATAAAAACTACTAAAAAAATGTTTAGATTGAAATACTGATTAATATAATATTTATTGAAATTGACAACTATGAGATTAACATTTAGACTATGTTCTTTTCCATATTTGAAAATGTCACGGTGAATGACAAAACGTAGCATATAAAAACAAGTCAGTTAGGTTTTTCACAATCTTTACCACCCTTCCGCCTGTGCAATTAACAATTTACTACACATGACAATAATATTGTATACTTATTGAGTTACCTAATCAATAATTTGAGTATGGCCGATTTATAACTTGTGCAGAGATAACATGGTTCATATATACTTATATAGTTAAGTGAAGTGAATCAACATGTTACATATTGTAACAATAACATCACTCACTTTCTATAACCAAACGAAACCCAACGAACTTAACGCAAAATAAAGTAAATAGGAGAATAAATAGAAGAATAATAATAATTAAATGCTTAATAGCGAGTTGCTGCACCCTCCTGGTTCATGACTTCTTGCAGCCGTCTCGACATGCCTGTCACCATATTCCAGCACATATCACGGCCGCGATATGACTCCCACGTTGACGTCACTAGTTTTTCTAAGTTTATCTTAGTTCTTACTTCGGATGGGTCCCAGTTAAGCACCATTTGGCCCCACAAATTTTCAATGGGATTGATATCGGGGCTTTTAGAGGGCCAGTCAATAATAGTAATATTTGATTGTGTCCTTAACCAGTCACGAACAACTTGAGCACGGTGAACTGCACAGTTATCATGCACGAAGTAAATGTGATGTGGTTCAGGATACACATTGCGCACCGAGGGTAACATTACATCTCGTAACAATTCTAAATATTTGAGACCAGTCATACGGCCCCCTACTTCAACCAACTCGCCGGGACCCATCGAGGACATCCAGCCCCAGTAGCCGAGAGTAATCCTGCCGCTGGTTCTGCATGGAAGCGTGTTAACTTCATTGTAACGTGTTCCTGTTGTTCTCCACAAAAAAATTCTACCATCTTTGTCTGATTTAAAACATTTTTCGTCAGTAAATATGACTATGTTATCCTGCCAGTTAAAATTTAAATATTGGCGAGCGAATTCTATTCTTGCTTGACGATGGGCTGGTGATAGCGCTATTTTCTTCGCTGGTCGATAACAATGAATGCCGCCTGCATGCAGATGTCGGCGCACCACATCCATGGATACTCCATGCTGAAGGGCAGTCGCACGAGTCGTGGCAAATGGATTTGCTGTATGAGCTGCTATAATATCTCGGTGGCGGGCATTAGCTTCGGTATACGTGATAGATTTCCGACCACGTTTTAAATTATCTATCTCCCCTGTAGAAGCATACCGCCTTATCCATAATTGGACGGTTTTCCTCTGTAAAATAAACATAAATTAAGCATAAAGACTTTAATTATTTTCGCCTACTGTGTCATTAGAAGTCACAGAATAGTATTTGGATGATTAAAACATTGGACATACCGTTATTAGCAATCGGCGAGCTATCTCACTAATGCTCACATTTTCTTCATGCAAAACAATGATCCTTGCCTTCATAATCACCGTTAAATGATGCATTGCGAAACAAAATAAAATTTCAAAGCTGATTGTTAATCAATAACACTTGATAGGGATCAATAATCAACAATAGTTAGTAGCAGTCAGGTGCAATGTAGCGGACGACTAACTAAAACTTCTTCTTTTTATTTATTGAGTTGTCATAAGATTGAGGGTAGAACTATACAATATATTATATGTGATCATGACTCCCAACGCTTCTTTGAGACAATACAACACTTACGTTCCACTCAACGTTTTATAAATCGCTTTGGCTACTAAATATTACTTATCGGTGCTTACTACTGATATCAAGAATGTTAAAAGGCATTTAAAAATAAAAACTAATAGTTTTACTATTTAGTGGAGGACTTGAACCCAGGGACCTTATGCCGCCGCATCAATTGATGAATGCTTAACCAATCAGACTATCACCGACCATGATTGCGTTGTCTAAATATGCTATCAGTTATTATTACCACCACCGCCCCGCAACTTATATTTACAAGCTGGTTACTAGATGGCATTACTGTTTGCAATTCGCCTGATTACTTTTAGGCGCAGGCCACCGTACATTAGCGATGCGCGATTATAAATGATACTACATTAATTATTCGATTATTACAATCATTCGATTATTCGATTATCATTTTAGAGTATTACTAATCATTTACCACTACTTTTGTATCGCTACTTATTCGTCGCTACTTTTTCATTTACTATTTATTCATCGCTACTTTTGCATTTACTAATCATTTACCACTACTTTTGTATCGCTACTTCTATTCTATTCTATTCTATTCTCTGTGGGGGTGTAAGTACCTGCACCTGGCTCTCTCGAGTGGAACCTTTGTGCATATCCCCAAGGTCTAAACTGCCTTCCTAAGCTTGGACCATTTCCCACCACGCTGGTCCACTGCGGGTTGGTGGGTTCACATATCTAGATGTGCTAGATCTAGATATGCAGGTTTCCTCACGATGTTTTCCTTCACCGTAAGAGCGATGGTATACATTGTACTTAAGTTAAAAGAACTCATTGGTACATGTCAGCGCCGGGATTCGAACCCGCATCTCTTGATTGAGAAGCGGGCGCTCACCCGACTGAGCTACCACCGCTCTCGCTACTTATTCATCGCTACTTTTTCATTTACTACTTATTCATCGCTACTTTTGCATTTACTGCTAATCATTTACCACTACTTTTGTATCGCTACTTATTCGTCGCTACGTCGTACTGTTCTCTTTTGAAGTTGGTGCCATATTTCTTCAGATTAACTACTTTGTCACCGCACCAATATCAAAAAAGAACAGTACCTGCTTAGGTATATTTATACTGTGACCTAGGATTGGTCTAAACCTTAAATTATTTCTTACGTTTTAGTGGTTTTTTGAAGTCGGTTTTTATTTAATTTTAATTATTTACATGTAACATCATTGATTCAGTATACCTACTGTGCCAAATTATGGTAGGAAAGTTGTTTTTAGGAATAGATGAATGAACTAACTAAGTACTTACCGGTATAAACCATGCTTATTTTGACATTTTGTAAATAGTCCGATTAAAAAAACTAAATCAATAGTAGGTAATTACATAGGTATATTATATTTATAAAGAAAAAAACTAGGTAATTAATATATAATATAACACTGCTAAAAACATCCCTTAGGTACCTAGGTACTTTCACAGATTTATAATGGTTTAAAAACCAAACTAGTTGTTATTCGATATTCCCACCCCTAGTAGTGTCCGTTAGACACCCCGTCTTAGCGGCGCCCTGGTAGATGGCGCCATAGCTGACCGTCGCCGGCGCGTCTGTGTTCAACTCGCCGCGCCCGCGCCCCTTTCATACGTCTTACTCATCATTACATTGTTGCAAATAATCGAATCGGTCATCCACCGCTACTTTTGCATTTACGAATACAAGTAGCGGTCAAGTTAGAATCGATAATCGAAGTAGTGGTGCTTATTCGATTATTGCAATAAGTATATCGCTACTTTGATATTCGATTATGGAGAGTAGCGGTAGTGGTGTATTCGATTATTGATATAAGTGATAATCGCGCATCGCTACCGTACATATACTGTTAAAACAGAGACTTCTTTAAATTAATAAAGCGCATATTATTGTATTTATTAACACATTTGTAGCAATTTTAAAATGTTTAACTTATTTCCGCAGGCCAGTGTAGTGGTTGCAGACAGAAGGATCATATCAGATGGTGGTGTCTCTCCACTTGGCAGGCATCACAAGAAACCTCGCTTTGAACCTCGCACCTATACCAAAGGCCAAGTTCGAGGAATCGATGCTACGTGTTTACACTTAGACTAACAATATACAGACAAGATGGTGTGTGGAGCGGTGGTAGCTTAGTCGGGTAAGCGCCCGACCGCTTCTCACGTAAGAGATTCGGGTTCGAATCCCGGCGCTGACATGTACCAATGAGTTCTTTTAACTTAAGTACAAAGTATACCATCGCTCTTACGGTGAAGGAAAACATCGTGAGGAAACCTGCATATCTAGATTTAGCACATCTAGATATGTAAACTCACCAACCCGCAGTGGACCAGCGTGGTGGGAAAATGGTCCAAGCTTAGGAAGGCAGTTTAGACCTTGGGGATATGCACAAAGGTTCCACTCGAGAGAGCCAGGTGCAGGTACTTACACCCCCATAGAGAAGAGAATAGAAACCATTTTAAGCTCAACTTCATAACAACCATTGTATCAATGAACAAAGTCACAGCTCTTATATTATAACCAAAATTATTCAAAATAATAACAGCTCGGTGGTAGAAGCGGAGTGTTATTTGTCGAGACGTTACTTCTGCACTGACACTCCATCTAGTTGGTATTGAAAATATCGTTGTATTTACATGTTGAGAGCTGAACAGAGCAGCACTATTGGCGTTCTGAGAACAGTTGTGGGTAATGAGGGCTTACTTACAGATGTGTAAGGTGTTGTACATATAGGTAATTAGGTAGCAGTAAGCATGAGGTATAAAGTAAAAATAAGATCTCCCCTAAAAAAATCAAGTAAACGGAATTCTACGGAGAAGCAAATTTATTTTCGCGAATTTTTAAAAATCGTAGAACAAAAGTTGTTCAGCGATCCTCTGAGTCATCTTCTTTGGGCTTACAATAAGTACCCTTTTTGTAATTCCATGGAATTACAAAAAGGAACTTATACATGTATAAGGACCACGTGATACCTGTCGCTCAAGGATAAAAAATAAGGACTCATGGGACGATTTAGGTAGGTAAGAATAACTAGCAGAATAGGGGAACCCGGGGTAAGATGGGGTCGCGGGGTAAGACAGGGCCCCCCACTTATATGCAAAACTATACATCTTAGGAATCTGAGTAATGAGCCAATAGAAAGGCTTAAATGATTGACCTTTAGTGCACCAGTGACACCAGGTGTGAGCGCATGCGTTTTTTGTGTGAGCTCAATTGTTTGTTTTTGCGTAGTGTCCATGTTATTTTTGACCGGTAGAAACAACGTCACAATACAGTAAGTAAAACAGTGGCATTTTTGGTAATTGTGTGTTTTTATTTAATGTTTGGTACGCTTTGTTTAAGTATGTGCAAAATTACTTTAACATTGAAAGTATTTTTTTTATGAATTATTTATATAAAAAATATAACGTGGGGCAAGACGGGGTATTTTTGGAGAGGCAAGATAGGGTACGGATCTAGCTTGGTTAAGTTTTTTTTTTCTCCAACCCGATATTTGACATTGTAGAAGGGCTCTAAAAGGGCTACAGGGAAGTTGGCTAAAAAGACAAAGCAGATACTGTCTACGAAGAAGAATAACAACGAAGATGACTGTCTCTACCTCTACTGTGAGGATATCAACAGTCCTACTTTAAATCTAAGGAAAACTGGGTCGGATGTCAAAGGTGCATGCGTTGGGCTCGCACTGCAGGTGCTGGTGTTGACGATAAAAACGCAGAAGAAATGTTGTTTGCCTGTTTTGTGCCCCACATAGTATACCTACCCCATCTTACCCCGTACATGGGGCAAGATGGTTTATTTCCCATTTTTTACATTTAAAAAAATAAGTAAATTGTAATTATTACTTTTTTGGCAAAACCTGTGCCAAAGTGTTCGTCATTAAGTTCCTAATGGGCCATAAATATTTGATAACGTTGTGGTTATAAATACCTGTTGTTTTTTTATTTTCCCTTAGCGACCCCGTCTTACCCCGCGCTTAAATCTATATATTTAGTCATCTCAATTTACAATGGCTGGCTTCAGATCCTCCTTAGCCAATAAATCAGTTTTGGAAGACACTATACTTAAATACAAATAATTCCATATACTTACCACACAGTAAAACTACTGCTAACAATTCAAAACTCAACAAAATTCATAATTTAATCCATTAGTGAGGCACTCACTATCCACTACTTCCAACCACTTATTATTCGTCGTACGAACTATGCAACTACAAATCAATCCGAGGAAGGATTCCGGATATGAATCTACATTTATAATAAATCCTCTCTACTACTCGTAATGTCATAAACGCAATAGTTGGTAATCACTAAAGAAAAAGTAGGTAAGTTACTTTTTCACGTAAAAACTGCTGAACGGATTTTGATTCCTTTATACTCACAAAATGCCGATACCAATGTTCTGATGGGCTGTAATGAGTACTTCAGCATTGCAGACTACCGTTTAGGAGTAATTTGGTGATTTTGTCACTAAAACTTTTTCATTTCTCGCTAGAGTGTCGCTTTCCAAATTTCAGAACCGTATGTTATCTTTATTCTTTCTATGATCTTGTGTGGTCTGCCCATAGCTACTTGTGGTCAGTTAGTATTCACGTCGCGTAGTTTAGTCGAAGACCGACAAAGTCAAACTACATTGGGAAGCTCAGAATAGCGCATCTATGGTACCGACCCACTGTGCGTCAGTACGTAATACAGGGTGTTGCAAAATGGAGTGGACGCCAAAATGGTCTTAACACCTTTTGTTCTACGACTTTTGGAAACTCAAGTACCAACCCAACCCCACCCAGTAATATTTATTTTAATATGAGCGAACTTCTTTCGGCTTACTAATACCACTTTTGCAACGCCCTGTATACGTTGACACTCGGTACATGCGGAGCAGGGAATACCAAACGTTGATTTCTAAGTAAGTCTTCTCCTTTTACGAAATACTTATGCTTGTCGAAAAGTGTGACCAATAACAAAGAACCTCCTTTTTTCGGTGAAAATGCCGCATTATGTCACTTAAGCCTCGTATTCACTAGGCGACAAATTGTCGCAGAACCTGTCTAGGCACATGTCGTCTACATGTCGCCGCGACGTCGCGCTCTGTTCTGCGACGTCGCACGCGACTATAAAGCGACATCTACGTGTCGCAGAACAGGTTCCGTGTTTTGGCTCGCGAGACAGAACTTCCTGCGACATCAGTCTAGCGCATAGAGTATGTTTTTTTTACTAGGTCTAGCGACCGCTGTTGCAGAGTGTGGACTGGTCTCAGAACTTGTGCCCTAGTGAATTCCAGGCTTTATTTTTCTAGCCCAAGAACCAATGAAGCTTTTGTACATTATTAATTTATGACCTTTTCCTTGAAATATGCAAATTTTGAATGCAGTCATGAAACAAGTATCCCTATCAATTGTATTCTAAAAGTGGGGTGTCGTGGTGTGTTTAGTAGTAGTACCTTTACAGAACTACCGGTCGACTTGCTTTGCTTTGCTTTCCTTCTTCTGGCCTGCTTTGCTTTGCTAGTGGTGGTTGCTGACTGGACTACAAACCACCATAATCTCTTCGCTGGTGGCTCCAAGTAGCTGTCGTGCACGCAGCGGCCACACCCCGGTAAACCGCGTCGACCCGCGGGCTAAACCTAGTGAAGGGGACTGTGCACACTTCGGTGGACATAGTTACCGACGGGTGATCCCCCGTTTAGTGCATGAAGACTGCTCCGGTGTAGGAGGCGGGCCCTGTCAATATGACAAACAATCCGGCTACTACAGCGGTGTAGCCTCGCAATGTGACAAGCGTAGGGCGCTTGTCTGGATCTTTTTAAAGACTTGTGGCCTGTCACTGCATCCTGTCATCCTTTCCAGCCGTATCGGTTTACCGCTCCGTTGGGACAAGGGAGGGCCGGACGAGAGAGGGGATATGCAACTGCGCAACTGTTTATCCACTAAAAATTTTCACGCGCTGATGACACCAAGCTAGAACCTGGACTATGAGCACAAGCCCTACGGCGATGGATTTGTTGGCGGGAGGAACGTGAATAGGTGATTTCAGTTTCTAGTCTGCAATCTGCACGTAGGCGGTCAGATGAGAGTGGTCGCTCCTTGAATCGACAGAGGCAGGATTAGAGGTTCGGCAGCACATCTGACGACAAAGCAGGCCTATTTAGGATCACTCTGCTTTCCCCAATCCGGGGAGGGGCCTAGAAAAGGTGGCCTAAAAATTGTCTGTCTCACCGTAACCCAGTTGGCAGGCCGTGGTCTTCTGGGCACCAACCAAATATCGCGGTCGAAAAACACATAAAAACACGATTTACATTGCTACCTGAAATGTCAGGACTTTACTGGATAATCCGAACAACCTTTGTCCTGAAAGAAAAACGGCTTGGATAGCCCGTGAACTATCTCGCTATAATGTTGATATTGCGGCAATAAGCGAGACGCACCTTGCAGATAGCGGAAAGTTGTGTGAGGAGCTTGGTGGCTATACCTACTACTGGAGCGGAAAGCCTGCTAGTGAGAGCTCAGCTAGTGGCGTTGGGTTTGCCATAAAGAACTCGATTGCAAGATCCTTGATGGAGCCACCTAAAAGTATCAATGACCGGCTTATGACACTTCGTCTCCATACGGCCAAAGATAAATTCCTCCACCTGATCAGTGTTTATGCGCCTACTCTTCCCTCATCAGAGGACGTCAAACAAAAATTCTACGACGAGCTTAGAAACGTACTGGCAAAGATTCCAACCACCGATAAAATCATCCTGCTTGGCGACTTCAATGCGAGAGTTGGCACTGAACATGAAGCATGGACAGATGTTCTTGGTCGGCATGGAGTGGGCAACTGCAATACAAATGGCTTTGCACTACTTCAAGTCTGTGCTGAATTTAATCTTTGTATCACGAACACTTTCTTCCGCTTGCCAAATAAGTTAAAAACGTCATGGATGCACCCCCGCTCTAAACATTGGCACCTTCTAGATTACGTGATCGTTCGAAGAAGTGATATTAAAGATGTCCTCATAACAAGAGCTATGCGAGGTGCTGAGGGATGGACTGACCACAGACTTATTCGCTCACAAATGAGATTGCACTACAAACCTCCACGCAGAGCACAACATAAAATCTCACCAAAGTTGGCATTCGCTACATTAAGTCAGGACCATGAGTTGCGGCATAAACTGGATACTCATTTTGGCACTGCGTTTCCATCAGTTGACAGGAGCGTGTCAGCGGGCGAAAGTTGGCGTACGTACGCGGATTCTTTACGAGAAGTCTCCCAACGAGTAGTTGGCAAACCACAAAAGAGAAACCAAGATTGGTTCGACGAATGTGATGTGGAACTTCAGAAACTCGTTGAAGACTCCAGACGCGCACTAAAAACCACCACAAATGCCTTACAACGCCGAAATATACAGCAAGAGCTAAAAGCTAAAGTGCGTGAACAAAAAAACCGCTGGTGGCGCTCCAAGTCCGAGGAACTACAGAATTTCGCCGACTCTAACCAAACGGCAAAGTTTTTCGAAGGTTTGAAAGCTACGAGTATCTTTGGACCAAAACAACATCTGACGGCCCCGATCTACTCACGCGACAAGTCAAAGCGCCTAACAGATCCTGATGAGGTCCTCGCACGATGGGCGGAGTATTTTTGTGAAGTTCTGAATCCCAGCAGTCAGGGAGCTGACCTTTCATACATCAACCAACTTGAGAATCTGCCTATAGCTCCGGATCTGGATAATCCGCCCTCTTTCCAAGAATTTCATCAGGCAATAAAGCGACTTAAAAATGGAAAAGCGTCTGGTTCGGATAATTTACCGGCTGAAGTATTTAAGTATGGCGGCCCAAATATAAAGAACAGACTGTTCGAGCTAGTGCTGCAAATATGGGAGACTGAATATATACCACAGGAGTGGAAGGATGCAAACCTGTGCAAGTTGTACAAAGGCAAAGGCAGAATGTCAGATTGCGGATCGTACAGAGGCATAGCTCTTCTTTCTTCTGCTGGAAAAGTCCTGTCGCACATCATCAACGGGCGACTAAACCAGCTCGCAGAGAATTACCTTCCAGAAAGCCAGTGTGGATTTCGTCCCTTTAGAGGCACAGTCGACGCTATATTTGTCGTCAAGCAGCTACAGGAGAAACATCTGGAACAATACCGTGACCTCTACCTGTGCTTTGTGGACCTAGAAAAGGCCTTTGATAGAGTACCGAGAACTGCACTCTGGGCTGTTCTTGAGAAGATTGGTTGCCCTGTGAAATTTACCAACTTAATACGCCAATTCCACGATGGCATGTTGGCCAGAGTCCAGCATGAGAACAATTTCACAGACCAATTTCCTGTTACCAGTGGTGTCAAGCAAGGCTGCGTAATGGCCCCAACGCTCTTTGCCATTTACTTCGCTGCAACGATGAACGATGCGCTAGCAAAATGCAACAACCCAATAACGCTTAACGTCCGATCAGACAAAAGCGTCTTTAATATTTCACGCTTTAAAGCAAGAAGCAAAGTCCAGAAACTACCTGTACTCGAGATATTATATGCTGATGACGTCTGTTTGGTAGCAGATAGCGCAGAAAACTTGCAGCTGTACTTGGACAACTTAGACGAATCGTGTCGCAAATTCGGACTGGTAATAAGCGTGTCGAAAACACAGATCCTGAAACAACCTGCAAGGGGAACATCTGCAAATGAGACCGCGATTTATCTGGACAGAAAACAATTAGAGGAGGTCCAATGCTTTCGTTACCTTGGAATCCTAATTCGCAGTGACAATCGCCTCGAGTCTGAGCTCTCTGCTCGTATTGCCAGTGCTGCTGCTGCCTTCGGAAGGCTCAATCGAAGAGTATGGGACTCACATGACCTACAGCTCCAAACAAAACTAAGCGTCTACAAAGCAATAATATTACCACTGCTCCTCTATTCCTCGGAGACCTGGTGCCTTTATAGAGGTGATATTAGACGATTGGATGTGTTCCACATGAGGTGCCTACGATCAGTTCTGCGAGTCACCTGGGAGGATCGTGTGCCTAACTCGGAGATTCTTCGTCGCGCCAACATGACCGGCATGGAGTGCCTACTTATGAAAGGACAGCTAAGATGGTGTGGCCACCTGGTGCGGATGGACGACTCCAGATTGCCAAAGTCTGTCTTTTACTCTGAGCTGTCGAATGGGAAACGGAGAGTCGGAGGCCAGCACTTACGGTACAAGGACGTACTAAAGCGTCACCTGGTATCGTGCGACATATCTTGTGAGACGTGGGAGGAACTGGCCCAGAACAGACGCGAATGGCGAAATGCAGTCATGAAAGGCACGGTCAATTTTGAACACGCCCGGCTCCAAGACCTTGACACCAAACGCCAGCATCGGAAAGCTCGCCCAAAGCCCACCTACGACTACACATACAACTCAAGTGGCCAGCTCTTCTGCTACACCTGCCGAAGAGTATTCAAAACAAAGTTCGGGTTCGCCAGCCACTGCCGAGCACACGCCCGGAACTAGCTCGGTGTCGCCGTCGACGGATACGTCGTGGAGGACATCATCATCATTCTAAAAGTAAAAATATATCATCCAATTCTAATAATATAACATCCAATCTATGACAGCCAAAAAATATGCAATTTAATTGCTTGAACGTAGGTACTTATTCGTTTGCTATCTTTCCCCCGAACCGCACAGTTGCATATTCCTCGGTAGAAAGCTGCGTCCTCCACAAGCGCTGCAGAGCGTCCCGGATGACGTCACGAGTGGCGGACCCTCGGGCAGACAGTATTATGATCATTGTTCAGTTATTTACAGTCCGCAGTCCACGGACTAGCGGGGTATTCAGGATACTATAGTCTTTCTTAAGCGATCAATACATACTCGGGATTTTTTTTCTGTAAAAAACGAATACATGTCATGCAAGAGCTATCCCCAGGGGTACTTAGGTAAATGAGTGGGTAGGGCAGATGTATGAATAAGTAACCAATTTCGCCTTCTATTGACTGGAATTGGTAGCGAATATTCATATAAATAATTTGATTAGAAATATAGTCTAATCTTGCTAATCCGGGCCCCGGCTTATTCGTTGATCGCGGTAATCCCGACGAAAAATACTGGCGAGGCAAGGAACATTCGCCACCGCCATCATGCTAGTCTATGATCTAACGACCTAGCTGATATAACTAGGTACCTAACTCCGTAACGGAGATGCGTGTTTTGAAACTATACAAGGCCAGAACGCACCCATAGTGTACTAGCACTGTATAGTTTCAAGTGAAAAAAATAAATATTTTACTTGAAAATATACACGATTTGTGCGTACTAATCGCGTATACTTTCAAGTTGGGATTTACTGAATCGTACTTGAAAATATACATTGCTATTACGCATATTGCTTGATTGGCGTACTTGTCGCATATAATTTATACCTACATGCTGATTCTAATTTACTTAACTATTTCGGTAAATGTAAATTTTGTAAATGACTACAATTGACTTGTTCTGCCTGTCATACCTATAAAATGATAATAAATGAAGATGAACAAGCTCTAATTTGATTGATAAATTGATATTTATAGCAATCATACTTGCAAGTAAGCATACCTACTAATATCTTATTATTTAAATGAATTAAGAGTAATACCTACTTCACTCCTGAACGGATAAGACTAGCTTAATGACGCCGTCGGCAATATTAAAGTGCATTTAACAGCGCATCAAAATATTATTATAATCAACTAAAATAGTAAATTTTGATCAAAATTTAAATTTAATGGTTAAAAAAAATTAGGGTCATTTGGTGTTGACTTTTTGCTACTTGGTCTTATTCATTGCTCGTGAGTGTAGTAGGTATTACCCTATTATACCCTTAGACCTATTATAGACATATTTTTCATCAAGTTTTGAATTCACCGTAATTATCTTTATGAATTGTTCTACACCCTCTTATGAGATAATTTTTACTATTAACAACAGTTCTACAGTTTAATATCAAATTACTTTTTAACTTACGGTGTAAACAAAAAACACGTTACGAAATTAATGATGATGATACGAAACGAATGATGATGCAATGTTTAGAAAGCAATAGACTTATTACTATTTCGCATGAAAGAAAGAGAGAGCAACAATTCAAAAGGGCTACCTGGTAACTAATCACGTATAGTTTCAAGTGCTCGCATTGCCGCTTGGCGCTTGAAAATATACACGATTAGTACGCAGTGGTAACTGCTACAGTATATTTTCAAGCCATAATTTTGGTCCAACTTACTTGAAAATATACGCGATTAGTGCGTAATGGCCTTGTATACTTTCAAGTAAATCATGGCACCATTTTAATTTGAAAATATACGCGAGCAGTCCCAACCTCTGCGTTCTGGCCTTGTATAGTTTCAAAACACGCAACGGAGATAGGATAGGATTATTTTTGGCCAGTCCGGATTAGGGAAGTCCTACTGTAGTTTTACTTCCGAGAATAGGGCTTCAAGTCCGCACCCATGACACAATCATTACACGCTCCATTACTTCAGTATGAGTTGGATTTGAGTTTGTATCTATCTTTAATTTACGATGGTTTATAGACTTTATAGGATACCTTTTCAAACAATACTAACCTCGCACCGGACGGAATTTTATTTGTGATATTTGTGTGTATCCATTTTTCCATGAAAGAGTATCAAACATCCATCCATCCATATTAGGTATACCTACTTAGAAAGATAAACTTTCGCGTTTATAATTTTAAAGAAGCAGGACTTTTTCAGGAATTCCATACATACCTATACAGAACTTACCTACTATTAATCCAAGAATGGAAGCTAAATGTACAGGAAAGGAAAGGAGACGGTAAGTAAAATATGATGGAGCTGCATCTCCATCGATCAATCAGAAGTGGCGCCAAGTCTGACTGAAAAAATACAACACACAACAAAGGTAGAAGTGAAATGTGTAAGTAGGTATAGCCGTTAGCGTTAGATTCTTTATTATAATCAAAATTATTTTAAAATCAGTGAAAGTTTAATTTTGTACACTTGCATGTATCCATTGCATTAATAATTTGTTAAGTTAGTACCGCAAGTCAGCAGTTAGTGTTGAAGTTATTGATAAGCCTATAGATTACCTATTCGTTATTATTCGATAGAAACAATATTAAAACATGATGGCTATTGATAATAAAGGTTACAGCAACGTCACTTCTCCCTCAATACATTCGTCATTAAACCAACGAGTTCCCAGGATCAAAGTGGTCTACAATCTATAAACATCCAACTACATTGTGTGGCGCCGTCCGAGCGATTTCGTTTAGGGATCAATTGTTCCATAATAGTTCATCAGAGGGTCACACTTCCGCCACGGCCGAGTCAATGATCTGTGAACGGTATAGAGGGACCAGTAGCTCTTCTTTAGATGTACTATGTACTACATAGGGAGGTACTTGCTACGTAATTGGAGATTCATTAGCTCGGCGCGTTATTTTTTAAACTATTCATTAGCACTGGTTTATAATTTCACCACGGTGACAAACCCCATTCCAGACCAGCTCTAGTGTGCAGTCAGATTAGTAGTCAGTCGCTCATTCGCCCACTATTACATATACACTTACCTTTGCTTATTCCGCAAGGGAGTAGCAAGGAATGATAGTGTATACCTAAGTATTGTACATATCTTACGTGTGTAAGGTTTAATTAAAAGTCTATAAGGATAAAGGTAAGTAATTAAGTATAATAATAGGTATTTAATATTTAACAGTGCTTGACACGCTACCCCGTGTCTAAATAAACAATACTGATTTTCACTGACAATGTTTTTAATTAAAATCATCTACAATATACTGTAACACCTAAATCGCGTCGAATAAATCTGCAAAGCATTATTATCAAACTTTACTTATAGCTAAGTGCGTTTGATCATAAAATATTTGAAGATATTAGCATGAAGATGCAATACTGTTCCGCTAAGTCCAGCGAGCTACTGAGTTGTATTGAGTATGACAGATCGATCTATTGATCGCCGTAATTCGATTGAGTGTCTGTATCGTATCGTATCGATGTCACAGTCAATAAAATGCATTGTGATTTATGATTGGACTTTGTGGTTAGATAGTATGCAGATTTAAACTAATGTAAACTGATCAGTTGGTTAATCTTCCGAACGGGTTGTCCTAGGTTCGATTTCCAGGACGAAGAAGTTATCAAAAGGACTTGGATTGCTTGCTTGGAGTTTGGAATTAGTTCATGATCCTGAAGAAACTTCCTTCAAGAAGCTTTGATAATATTCCAGCCTGTAGGCACTTAGAAAATTTATAAGCATTTCTATTTTTCGCCATAATTTCGGCAGGTTTAAAATAAAATTAATAATAATATGTTGCTTCAGAATTGATTATATATTATTTCAGCCATCCCTTTTCAAGGCAACTGTAATGATGTGTAACGCCTGTCTGTCTGTCTGTCACACATCCGCCATGACACGATTTGTCAGCAGAAATCGACTGAATCTGCTGTCAAAAACACTGAAATATTTAATGAGGTTGTTCCCCCATCTTAACTATGGAGTTATGTACTTCGTACCTACTTAAAATTGGATTGGAAATAACAGGTCATTAAATTAAAAAAATAATATTAGGTAGTTACCTATCATAATTTTTAAGCAGATGTTTCCGTTTTAACCTCCTACAAAAAAAAATAGTCTTATAAGTTCGTTAAGTTTGTAAGGGTAGCATAATCATAATACCAGCATTGTTAGCAACATCTTAGTGCCTAGTTAAATTATGACTCTAATGTTCATGTCTGTAAATTAAATAACCCTTAACTGGCAAAACATTTCACCGTATTAGGACATGTTACATTACAATGTGTACCTAGCTAGACTATAATTAAAATCTATGACGTCCAAGGGTTTCTTTTGGCAAAGCTTCGTACGTCATCATAACTGGATGATGGCACTTAAAAAGAGTGGAAGAGCGTTTGAAACCCTTGTTAGGAACTTGTACTGCCTTTTGTTAAACTATGGCAAGACATGGGCAGACATTCATACTCGTATACTTACCTACTAACTTAGTGAGGGTAACATTGATAGTCAACTCTAAATAATTAGTAGGTGGTGCAGTAATGCGGACAGTTTTTACTTTGTTTTTGTATGTGACACTGTGACACACAACTTGTTCGTAAGTATATTATTTTAATATTAGTACCTAAGTAACTCAATGAACTTTTCCTAGTTTACAGCTGTATTTATAAATCAGATGCTGGCTAATGATTTTCTATAGTTGAAGAAACGGATAAGTTTAACTTTTAGTGTTACCTACCTACTATAAACTCTTGACTGAAAAGTAGTCCTTGCAAAGAAGAACTTCGTGTCTAACTCATTGGAATCAACAATCAACATAGCTTCAGAGCTAGATCCTGACATATTTCCCATACTAATTCCTAATACAAGACTTACTAATGTGGTTATTGGCGCCTCCAGTCATTAATATTCATAGCACAGTCGATTGTCATGACCTGCATGACAGAAGTCACAATGATACCCATCTTAGTCAATCATAGAGTCCCTGCATCTGGTGATTTCATCAATAATAATCGTTATTTACCAAAGTCCGTTCAGAATACTTATAATGTTTGATGATGAAAGTGACTACTTTAATTTAATTATGTAATTAAATTAAAATTCAGTAGGTAAGTAAGTAAGTATATTAAATACCTATACGTTAGGTCCTTAATACTTATGCTTCCCTAAAAGTTATAACTTTTAGCATTTCCTTTAGAGGGGTTAATATTAGATAATTACTTAACAGATACAATTTATATACGGATGGTAGAAGCGTAGACGTAATTTTTTTCGATCGTATGAATTGGTGAAGCACATTTGGCTACCCCCACCCCACCATAGATAATTATATATACCTACACTCCTGCAAAGAAAGAAGTTAGTTTGGAATACTTACAGGAACTTCCCATTAAATTAATATATTTACCAATTTCGTATTGATTTGTTCGTTTGAACCCATAAGAAAGCAATTTGTACTTATTGTGATTCGTTGCGTCTATCTAATTTAAGTCAATAAAACGAAGTTGTATCATCTCGGGTACTACATGGATGGTACCTACCTATATTACATATTGTAATGAAGATTTTTAGACTAAATAAAAGGCCCTAGTTCTAGTGCTCTTGCAATTTAGATATAAGAATATTATATACAATTATAACCCAATAACTTTTTGCACTCATCTTAGATGCTGCTAAAGATAATAGGTATTAGTAATACCTATTCAATTTAACTCTTATCCATCAACGGCTGAAACCGACCCCAGACTGCAGACATATAAATTAAACCTCTTATGTTCTACCCACTCAAGTATACTGCAGAACAACTTTATCTTGTTGATCCAATGTCTGCCAGTTTCACACTTGGCAATTAAAGTGTGCGATGACGACTGAAGATGGAGCTAAGCGTCCGGCGGAGCGTGCTCATAAAGATAACATCAGCACAAATTAGGGACGGCTAGATTGACAGGACCCCGTATGAGATGATGTAGAGACTCGCTCGAGCATCTCGGGAGAACTGTGGTGCATTGCCGCTTCGGTAAATGAAGGGAACAGTTTTGTTTGAAAAGAAAGGAAGAAAACATTTTTATTTGTCGTAGGTAAAATGCATACTTACATTTCTTGACGAAGAATGCGAGGGACCCTAGCAACAGTACGTAATCCTGAACGTGTAGACTTCATGATGCCGAGAAACCCAGAAAACTGACTATGACGGAAGATGGTAACATTTTATTGCTCTAGCCAGGTACTAATTTGGGCTCTCCTGCACTCAATATTCTGCCACATTTTACCTACGTACATCAAAAAGTTATATGCTAAAGTACCTATAGTGTCTAATCTTCGACACAAAAAAAATAGAAGCTAGAAAGTACCCATCGTATCATACTATTATTCTCAAATCAACGTCTCAACTCACGCTTCCGGAGTCATCATCACCTTGTTTTTCTCAATCAAGCAATGTAAATTAAAGTGGTCGATTTAAAAGCCACATGTCGATCCGTTTAGAATGCGTCGCGGCCGCGGTGACATCAGCCCCAGGCGCCACTGCGGCCCAATTGTCGACAATTGACGCGTGCTAACTCACTAGCTCCTTACTAGGTAGAGAGAGCGGGTTTGTGGGCTATATAGTTACTGAATTACCAATAGTTTAAGTCGAGCTAGTGTACATTCATCTTAAACGGCGAGATATTCCTTCGATTCATACCAACTATCAATATTCTAACTCAAAAACTGAGCGAGTAACAGCGAAATCATTTGTAAAAAATCCTTAAGGTGTCCATTACTGGTGCCGTTACGTTAATGGAAGGATGTGGAACAGGCAAATAGGGTTACTTCTTAAAGTCCAAATTTAATGATCGGCAGATTTCGGTGCTGGGGTTAGGTTTTTCAAAAACCTGTCCATGGCTTTTCTCATGTAGCCTGCTCCCGTTCTGAGATCATTGGACCTGGGCGGGAGGCGCCATTATGGTAAACAGTTCCTGGTCTACGCTTTCTATTGTCACGGCTAGGATTTGAGCTCGCATCTCTGATGGTTCACGCTACAAACATGTTTTATTATAGTGTCTTATAGTTACCTAAGTGGTTGTACCTACATCTACTTAAATTCACTAAGTTCATCGTTCTGTCCTGTACAATTACTAATTAAGATGTATGAAATCCGATCCATGACAGCCAGGCGAGCCCCTTTACGTTAATAGGAAGGATACACTTTGCTTGACCCATGTTTGACCATTTTACTTACTCTGATCAACTCTTGTGTGTTTAAGGATATTACCTAGTTCGATCCTTTTCAGTCGTATTTCCAAAAAATACTTCGAGTAGGTACTTACCTACCTAAAAGTAACGTTATATTCTTATTTTGGTAAGTAAGTATACCTAGTTAGTTAATTTTAAAAAACCTATGCATCGTGCTGTAGTTTAATTAATGTCACTTATCATTTCAGGTACTACGCATGCTCCAGTCATAATGTGCCCCATCATCTTGTGCACACGGTGTGATTTTTAGGGAGATTAGTAAATTATAACACCGCCCTGTTACAGTTTGCTCATCTTATTTCTACAGGAGCTACATTGACGTAATCTTATCACACAAGGGACTAAACGGCGGAGGCGCACATGAAGTGTTGGATGCGTATCATGCTCTAGCCTCATCCGTGTATGCGGTTTATTTGCGTTTTAATGTTTCTCTATAGTTTTAATTGTTTTATGTAAGTAAAGGTATTAGCAGTCCAACACTGTGGATAGTCTCAAACCACTGAACGCCGTAGATGCTGTAAGTGAGTCGAACTATCAGCATCTCGACCCTATTTATTTACGACTATCTATTTACAAAATATAATTCTCCGAATAATCATTTAATCGGAATTCTTTGCCATACACATTTTTCCTTTGCTTACCTATTTATGATTTAAAAAGTAAAATATTTCTCTTTGGTTGTTTTCTTGTTGTTGATTGGCTAAGCAAGTAATGACGTCTGAAGATACTCGTCTCTGATTGGCAGAGTAGCTGTCAAAATTTGTAAACAACCAATAACCATGACGTATTTTGTAAACGGAAGCTAGCCATGTGTGGTAACATGGCGAATTTTCGTCATCTTTCCTTGCAAGTCGTTTGTTAATTATTGCGTGGCTGTTATGGGAATTTTCTTGGACAGTGCAAAATTTCTATTTTTTGATATATTTTCATTCGTTTGCTCACTATAATTACAACTCTTTAGAATGAGCGTCGACGCTTACGGACCGAGCTCCCAAACCCTCACGTTTCTTGATACTGAAGAAGCTGATCTTATCGGAGCTGATACCCAGGGCTCGGAGTTTGAGTTTACCGACTTCACACTCCCGTCCCAGAGCCAAACACAGGCCTCGCAGCACGACCATGGCCTGTCGACCATCAACCAGGTGAGTTTTTGCCACCAAAATAACCTCAACGATTGCGTATTTTGATTTGCATTTCTAACCTACTAACTGCATAAATTTCCACTCTTGTCGCATTGTGACGTATTTGTCTATGTTGTAGGTGAACGGGGTGGGGCGTCTGGACCTGACGGCGAAGTTGTCGAGCACCACCAATGCCATAGCGGAGTTGCAGTTCGAGGAGGAAGATGAGGCTCTGTACAGCAACAAGGAGCTGCCGGAGCACGCGTGCAAGTACTGCGGCATCCACGACCCCGCCACCGTCGTCATGTGCAACATCTGTAACAAGTGGTCAGTTGCTCAGTTTGTCTGTTAGATAATAATGATGATAATGCAATAGCCAGTGTTTACATGGTTGCAAGTGACAAGTAGAAGTATCTTACTTACATGACCGGATGGCTTCTAATATGTTACAACCTAGCCTATGAATATACTTCAACATAACATGAGCAAAGTATTTGCTACCAAGCCTGTATACCTGTGTCTTATGTTACTCGGCAGGTTCCAATGAGAATGTTAGCACTTAGTTTTTTTGGTACTAATCATTGTAGGACAATATTTATTAGGTAGTATAAACTGTTGGTTCATTGAAATGATGATTAAAAGCAAGTGAAAGGAATAAGAATGTATACGAACATGATAATATTATGTAAGATATAATATGTAAACAGCTAGCAGTTGGAAAAATACATTTATTTACATGTGCCAACTTCTTGCACCTATAATAACAATACTGCTTAACTAACTCATAATCATATTTGGAAAATTTTGAAAGAGGACAGAGTTGTGTATGTAAAAAATTTACTAAAAATTACTGAATCTGGTGCAAAATTCTCAATGGTAGATTTATACTGAGTGCTGCAGGCTACTTTTAGAACAGAATTCCAATACAAACCAGAACACAATGCTTTTCCTATTGCATTCTAACATTTTAACACCAACCTTTTATGGTATTCATTTATCAAGATAAAGATTTGATACCTAGTATGTAATCAACTAATCATAGCTAAATAGTGGTAGTACTCATTAAAATGATGACTAAACTAGGCTATTAATAAGTCATATTATTTTCTACATCAGTCTTACTGTTCATCCTTATCAGCTTATGTATGTTGCATGTGGTAATAAAATGCATTTTCATGATTTTGCATATTTGCCTGTAGATTCATAAGTAGCTACTGATAAGAATTTGTAAAGCTAAGTTTCATTGCATGATGCTCATTAGGCAGGTTGAAATTGAAGACAAGTTTTAGGTCAAGTCACAAGATTTGGTTTGCCAAATTCGCCTACACACAAACCTTAGAAATCCTCAAAAAATTATTGATCATCTGAGTATATCAACCTGTGTAATTTACTAGCAGTACATAAGTCCTTATCTTCCCCTTACAGGTTCTGCAACGGCCGCGGGAACACCTCAGGCTCGCACATCATCAACCACCTGGTCCGTGCTAAGCACAAGGAGGCGGCCCTGCACCGCGACGGCCCACTCGGGGAGACCCTACTGGAGTGCTACTCGTGCGGGGCCCGGAACGTGTTTGTGCTGGGATTCATACCCGCTAAGGCTGACTCCGTTGTTGTTCTGCTGTGCCGGTATGTTTTATTTAACTTTATCGAAAAATTATGATGTAATGGTGACCTTAGTTAAATTTAAAAGTATAGGAATGAAAGACCAGCTAGATTAATTAAATTTCATTGTATAGTAATTTGTGGTATATTTAAGTACATAATAGTGTTATCACAGTTCTATGCAACAACAATACAATCTTTGCTTATCAACAAAAGTGACCTACATTCATTGCATGAGTCAATGAACTCCTAATATTGCTATTGTAGGTATTATGCTATTCTGTTCTGATGTTGATCAATTGTTATTTATGATTGATGGCAAAATGTACCTCATAAACCAGCTACTGTAGCCTGTTGTTCAACCTACGTAATATAATAAAATAAACAGTAAATATATTTAAATTTCAGTCAACCTTGTGCTGCACAGAGTTCACTGAAGGACATGAACTGGGATCAGGAACAATGGAAGCCTTTGATATGTAAGTACAAGTTCATTTAATAATTACTTAGAAACTGCTTTGAAATTATGATTATTTAAAATAACTTCTTATGGCTTCATAAACTTTCCAACCGTTGAATTTATTTCGGTACTAGGTACCATACCGATTGTCCCCTGACGGAAAATTACGGTGGTTCTTAGTTTTTGTCTATAGGTGAAATAGATGTGGACTTTCTGAATTAGTCTTTTTGATTTTGATTAGTGTGATGATGAATTTATGATGTTATTTATTAATGTTTTCAGCCGATCGTGCTTTCCTGTCCTGGTTGGTGAAGGTGCCATCGGAAGCTGAGCAAATGAGGGCTCGTCAAGTAAGTTGTTGTCTACATTCATTTTAAGGTTCGCGTACATTATGTCTGGGCACAGCGTGGCGGGCCACATTGCAATTGTGTTTTATAGGAAAATGCGGCCGTCACAATGTGAGCGAACCTATACTCATCATCATAATCATAAAATATAACTAATGTATGTACAATTGTACACTTATATTTTGACATAAAGGCACAACTCTGCACAGAATGTGGAGGTCGTTTTCTCTTGTAAGTTAGTAGTCCATTTTCTGGATACATGTAGCTCTAATTTTAACAATGTTTACAGGTGACCCCGCAACAGATCGGGCGGCTCGAGGAGCTGTGGCGCGACAACGTGGACGCCACGTTCCAGGACCTGGAGCGCCCCGGCGTGGACGAGGAGCCGCACCAGGTGCTGCTCAGGTAATTTATTTATTTAACATAAGGATCACCAGCAGTTAACACAACAGACATACTTAACAGAAAATTTAACATAATAGAAATTTCGTTGTGAAAACCATTATAGGCGATCACGGCATTATCAAATAATACTAGGTAATAAATACGTATAAATAAATATAAATATGTGGGGACATCTCACACACAAGCTAGGTAGAACCTGTGTTAAGGCCTCTACACACCAAAGCCGCTGACCCGGCGGCATAGCCCGGCGGCCTAGTGCCGGCGGGTTAACATAGTACAAAATGAGGCCGGCGTGAGCCGCCGGGTCAGCGGCTTTGGTGTGTAGAGGCCTTTATGGGTGTCGGACAGCTGATATATCTACACAGATACATAGATACGTATTAAATAGATAAACGACAACCAGACACAAGGCAAACACAAGTGCTGATCACACAAATGTTTGCCCTGGGCGGGATTCGCAAGCAGCTTCACTACCGCCTAAGCTACGGTGCCGTCTGCAACAGAGATGTGTACAGGTACAGTCTGCAACAGAGACACGTTCCAGGACCTGGAGCGCCCCGGCGTGGACGAGGAGCCGCACCAGGTGCTATTGAGGTATATCCATGATATATCCGCAAAGTGTTCGGTATCCGGCCACCATCCAGTATCTAGTTGGATGGCTTCTTCTTAGCGTGATGGTGACAAAATTGGTTACACGAGGTGAAAAGATTAGCCAGTCAGATTAGCGTCAGTTGCTGACTGTCCAGGCCAGACCCATTATGTACTTACCCGGGTTTTTCGCAACTAGACACAGACCTTCCCAAGGAATGACATTGCACTTCTTGAGCGTGGCTATTTTTGACGTGGGGCAACAATATGATTTCCCACTGTTACAAAAACAAACCTTACCTTATTTATAATGTAGACTATATTTCGTATTTCCAAAAGACCCATAGTAACTCCATGTCTAACTTTACCATTCCAGATACGAGGACGGCTACCAATACCAGAACATCTTCGGTCCCCTTGTCAAGTTAGAAGCGGACTATGACAAGCGTCTCAAGGAGTCCCAGACCCAAGAGGGTATTGAAGTGCGCTGGGACGTTGGCCTGAACAAGAAGACCATCGCGTACTTTACGTTAGCCAAGACTGACGGGGATATGAAGCTCATGCATGGGGACGAGCTTAGACTCAGGTTAGTGCGCTTTTTATGAATATCTAAGTTGGAAGTAAAAAACAATAACGTGGATTCATACCACAAACTGTTTGGAAATCATATTTTACAAGCCTGTTTCGTACTGTCAAGCTGTCTTTCTACAAATTGGGTAACAAAACTATAGCTCGGGGTTTGTCACTGTGGTGAAAGTATTGGCCAGAGATTAGCGTCTTTCAAAGCAGCGTTTTTTGACAATAAATTTTAGTTGCGCGGTTGATGTCATCCAGCTTTTGTTATCCTTGGTTAACGACCCATTATGTGCGATGGTGAACGGTAAATTATTTGTCACTAAATTTCTTACTAATCTTGTTCCCTCCGCAGATACGTAGGCGAGCTCCACAAGGCGTGGTCGGGCGTGGGCCACGTGATCAAGGTGCCGGACAACTTCGGCGACGACGTGGGGCTCGAGCTGAAGAGCGGGGCCGGCGCGCCGCAGGACGCCACCACCAACTATGTGGTCGACTTTATATGGAAGAGCACCAGTTTTGACCGGTTAGTACCCTTTAGGCTTCCTACGTACGTCCGGCTCGAATTATGTCGATAGTTTTGATTAGAGATGCCACGAATATTCGGCAACTATTCGGTATTCGGCCTATTCGGCCAGTTTTTTCAGTATTCGGTATTCGGCCGAATAGTGCGTACTATTCGGGCCGAATACCGAATAGTAAATCATGTAAAAAATGACTTGTTATTTTAATCAAAATTGTGTATTTATTTCCAAATCACAACATTTTAGTACTTAAAATTAATCAGTAGTAAGTTGTGCTGGATAAAAACGAGCATTTCAGCATTTTTTGGTAGCCCACGATTGCGCTTTTCATTGTAACCATCCTCAGAAAATAACCTCTCACTATAAACGCTACTTCCAGGTGAACAAAGATAAGTTTTTGCAAATTTCAAAAGGTATTGTTTTTTGTTTGCTGACCACCACTTGTAAGGATCGGACATCCGATCTAGGCGAACTATTATCAAATAAAAATTCAACTCGTTTGCCACATTCTGCCTCCTAATAATGAGCATTTCTCATATAATCTGTAGCGACTTCTTCAAAGCAGTTTCAGGAACAAAAAAAACAGGTTATAGCGCCGAATATTCGGCGGCCGAATATTCGGCGCTTCGGCCGGCAGCGTCGCCGAATATTCGGTATTCGGCCAATTCACTATTCGTGGCAACACTAGTTTTGATAGGTCAGTAAGTTATATAGTGACAAAACGATCGATGCGGCAACCATCTATACGCCCAATTTTACGGTTCCTATCAGGTAAAAGTGCCTAAATCCTATAGATTCAGCTTCAGACAGTAATAATAGTTGGGAGCGTCGCTGGGACAGGTCGGTAGACGACGTGGGGCTCGAGCTGAAGAGCGGGGCCGGCGCGCCGCAGGACGCCGCCACCAACTATGTGGTCGACTTTATATGGAAGAGCACGAGTTTTGATAGGTTAGTGGGTTATATAGTGACAAAACACTAGGGTTATCGATGCAGCAACCCTCTTTAAATCCTAAAGATCCAGCTTCACTGACGCATTGACGGTAACTTTAGTTAGAAGCGTCAGTGAGACGACGTCTTTATATGGAAGAGCGACAGCTTTGATAGTTCATTCAGTGGGTTATACAGTCACAAAACGCTAGGGTTATCGAAGCGGCAACCATCTTTACACTCAATTTTAGGCTTCCTATACCAAGAAAAAGAGCGAAAATCCAAAAGATTCACCTTCATACATTAGCATTAGTTGGGAGAGTCACTGGGACAGGTCGGTGCGACGACGTGGGGCTCGAGCTGAAGAGCGGGGCCGGCGCGCCGCAGGACGCCGCCACCAACTATGTGGTCGACTTTATATGGAAGAGCACGAGTTTTGATAGGTTAGTGGATTGTAATATTTGATGCTTCTTTCTCTAGAAAACCGCGAGTAGACACTAATCGACGGGCCCTACTGAAAGCAGGAAGGTAATGTGACGTCAACGTGACGCAAGTGCGTGGCTGGGTTTTTAAAATAGGTACATAGAGTGCCATATGACTTACATGGTACTACGCTAGTATATCTAGAACGCCACAGGTCGACTTTATATGGAAGAGCACCAGTTTTGATAGGTTAGTATTGTTTATACGCATGCGTTATCGCTGCGGCAACCATCTCTAAAGATTCAGCGTCAGACAGTAGCTTTAGTCAACTTTGATAGGTCAATGGGTTATACAGTAACCAAAAGCAAGTTTGATCGTTGCGGCAACCATCAGGATTCCTATACCAAGAAAATTTTGTAAATCCTAAAGATTCAGCTTCAGACAGTAGCATTAGTTGGGAGAGTCACTGGGAAAGGTCGGTGCGACGACGTGGGGCTCGAGCTGAAGAGCGGGGCCGGCGCGCCGCAGGACGCCGCCACCAACTTTGTGGTTGATTTTATATGGAAGAGCACCAGCTTTGACAGGTTAGTAGCCGCATTATAATAAACATAGCGTTAGTTACCTTTATAACAACGGATTTACGCAAATTTACGAAGCAATGACTTAGGAATGCTGATAAAAATGCAATGTCGACTGCCGATCTATCGACGCAAGCCTTTTAAAGCACACCCCCAATAAGGGCGACTATGGCGACACTGTCGCATCGACAGTAGCTTTAGTTAGCAGCGTCAGTGAGACAGCTCTCGAGCTGAAGAGCGGGGCCGGCGCGCCGCAGGACGCCACCACCAACTATGTCATCGATTTTATATAAAAGAGCACCAGCTTTGATAGGTTAGTATCCTTTTTAGGCTTCCTACCAACTTCCACCAGCTTTGATAGGTCAGTGGGTTATACAGTCACAAAACGCTCGAGTTACGCCCAATTTTAGGGTTCCTACCAAGACAAAGTGCGTAAATCCTAAAGAATAAAGTATTGCAGAGTACGATCTTTGATAGGTCAGTAGATTGTGTACCTTAATTAAAATAGAGCTTTACATAGTTATCGTTGCCGCAACCATTTTGAGGCTTCCTTCATAAGAAAGCTGAATAGCATTTAATACGTGACAAAAGTTTAGCATCACCCTCACTCACATCGCGCTGCCTCAAGACCAAGCGCGATGGATTCAACCGATTCAAGCTCCACTCGCGATTGTTCTCCCCCTGAAAACGATAGCATTGAAGCGAAAGACGTTACTTCAACACTAACCACCCCCTTCCCCCCACAGGATGCAACTAGCGCTCCGCAAGTTCGCCGTGGACGACTCCTCCGTATCCGGCTACATCTACCGGCGGCTGCTCGGCCACGAGGTCGACGACCTGCTGTTCCGCGTGCACCTGCCCAAGCACTTCAGTGCGCCCAACCTGCCCGACCTCAACAGATCCCAGGTGAGGCTTTGTGGGTATAGTGGTAGAGGTGGTTATTAAATGGAGTTTTTGGCGGTCTGAAGTTTCTAGATCTGGCAGATTGATAGATTGGCATGGCTACACGGGTTTGTTATTGACGTCGATAAACTTGATTAATGCGCGTTTCATTAATCACAGCACCGTATTTATGGCGAATCGTGATATAGAAGATTATCGACTTCGATAATGAAAATGAAAAACGTTTATTTGCCATAACTAGGTATACATTTTGGTTCCTGGCTCCCAAACTAGGATACCCTGTGCTATGGGTAGCCAGGCATCTTTCGTGTAAGTACTTAGGGTAAACTGTTAAAATGAATATAAGTTTCATACAGGCTAAGTAAGTAGGTACATAACATTACGTAGCACATAACAGTAAGTAGGTACATATTCACCAACTAAACCAACTAAAAGCAAGTAAAAAATAACTGATTATCATAAAAAGTCTTAGCAAAATCGCATTCATTGATGTCAGGGCTTTATAGCTTGACCGTAAGTAACCGATAGTGATAAAGCACCCGTGTAGCGGCAGCTGGCGAGATAATAAAAACCTTAAGACCATAGTGATAGAAGCGGTTTTTGAATGGGGAATCTTCAGCGTTTCGTAATTAAATTAAATTTATAATCTGAAATTATTATTATTCTTATATTTTTTAAAATTGTATTTAATCCTGAATTTATGTATTAATTTGATTTATGATAAATTGTACCTATTTATGTTAATTCTTGTGCTTGTTAATTGTATTGTTTTTTGTTTATTGAATTTTATGACATGTACCTACTGAATATGGATCAAGTTATCTGAAATAAATGAATTTAATTAATTAAAAAGTTTCGCTTCAGACCTCAACTGATCGCAGGAAACTTCATAAAGTAAGCACATTATTCCGGCCATAAAATTATGTCACATCTAAATGATTGTATTTGAAGGTGACAGCAAAAAAATATCCCTCAGGTATTTTTTGTCTGACTATAGACAAATCAGTCCTAAAATAACCACAAAAATTCATAAACCATTTTCCATTACTTCCAGGTGTACGCAGTAAAACACGCTCTGCAGCGCCCCCTGTCGCTCATCCAGGGCCCGCCCGGCACCGGCAAGACCGTCACCTCCGCCACCATCGTCTACCAACTAGTCCGGCAGAACGGGGGCCCGGTCCTCGTCTGTGCACCCTCCAACACCGCTGTCGACCAACTGACTGAGAAGATTCATAGAACTGGGCTGAAGGTAGTCAGACTCTGTGCAAAGTCCAGGGAAGCCATGGAGTCTTCGGTGTCTTTCTTGGCGCTTCACGAACAAGCCAGGGCGTTAGGATCAGCTGATAGTGAGCTGAGAAAGCTGACGCGACTGAAGGAAGAGGCGGGGGAGCTGTCAGCGGCTGACGAACGAAGATACAGGGCGTTAAGACGAGCGGCAGAAAGAAGGTTGTTGGATGCGGCAGATGTGGTCTGCACTACGTGTGTGGGAGCTGGTGACCCGAGAGTGGCCAGGATGAGGTTCCAGTCGATCCTGATCGACGAAGGCATGCAGTCGACGGAACCCGAGTGTATGGTGCCCGTAGTGCTCGGCGCTAGACAGCTGATATTAGTCGGAGATCATTGCCAGTTGGGACCCGTCGTTATGTGCAAGAAGGCTGCCAAAGCTGGGCTGAGCCAGAGTCTGTTTGAGAGATTGGTGGTGCTGGGAATCAGGCCGTTCCGTCTTGAAGTTCAATACCGAATGCATCCGGAGCTATCTCGCTTCCCGTCTGACTTCTTCTACGAAGGATCCCTGCAGAATGGAGTCAGTGCAGAGGAGAGGCGTCTGCACAAAATCGACTTCCCCTGGCCGAGGCCCGATCGTCCGATGTTCTTCTACGTCACGCAAGGACAGGAGGAAATAGCCGGGTCCGGAACGTCTTACCTGAACAGGACTGAAGCGGCCAATGTCGAGAAGCTAACGACGAGATTCTTGAAAGCTGGAGTGAGGCCCGAACAGATTGGCATCATCACTCCGTATGAAGGCCAAAGGTCTTATTTGGTACAGCACATGCAATACCAGGGAAGTCTTCACGCGAAGTTGTACCAAGAGATAGAAGTGGCGAGTGTGGACGCGTTCCAAGGCAGAGAGAAAGACATCATTATAATGTCGTGCGTGCGTTCTAACGAACACCAGGGCATAGGGTTCTTGAGTGACCCGCGTCGGCTGAACGTCGCTTTGACTCGCGCAAAATACGGGCTTATTGTCGTTGGCAACCCTAAGGTACTCAGCAAGCAGCCTCTATGGAACCATCTGTTAGCTTTCTATAAAGAACGCCGTGTGTTAACCGAAGGCCCGCTGTCTAACCTCAAAGAGTCTGGTATACAGTTCGCGAAGCCGAAGAAATTAGTCAACGCCCAGAACCCGGGCTCCCACTTCATGTCGACTTCAATGTTCGACGCTCGCGAGGCGATGGTCCCGGGTTCGGTGTACGACCGCGCCAGACCTTTACGAGACCCGTTGGCTTACGTCGGGCCCGAACGAGCTGCGTTGTTACACGCACCCGTCCCTCCAGCCGCCTTCCCGATGATGAACCGATTAGCCCGCCCGCTCACCCAGCGAGGAACCAAGAAGCGACCTCCCAGGCTATCCCAAGAGCCGCTATCCCAACAGCCGCCATTATCGCTGTCTCAGGGAGCTTCACAGCCGGACTTCAGCCAGGAGTCGGCGGCACCGGACTGCCCCTCGCAGCCGGACGGACTGCTCTCCCAGGACTCTACCTACCAGGGCGGGTTCCGTAACAGATGCAGCCAGTACTGAGGGCCGGGACCGGCCGACTTCGTCAGCTACCGACCCGGAGGGGGGCACAAAATCGCAAGTTCCACGTGGGGCCGCCAGGCGACGTTGTTTGCGGACGTGCAAACGAACTCAATCCGATCGGAATCCAAATTTAACGTTACGAGCCATTACTGTTGAAAGAGACGAGGGCGACAACATGAGAAGAATTTAGAGTTTCAGAAAGCTTTTTTTTTTGTGGAATGGCTTGAGTTTAGAGAGCGCATGTTCGTTTCATTGTTATCGTGCGACAGTTCCATATAATCCTCATCGCTATTTGAATCGGATCATCTGTGTAGGTCTTTCGAGTGATTGGTTTGCCGGTATCTGGTGAAAAGAACGCGTGGGCTAGGAGCTATCCAAATAATGGTTATGCAGCGATAATACTTTAACATGAGAATTTGGTCATTCCATCGTGGCTCAATTGTTATATGAATAACTTATATTTATTTCGATCATGTCCCCTTTTTCCGTCAATTATTTAAAAACAAGGATGTATTCATCCTGGAGATATTGAAAAGTTAAGAAATTATTTATCATTCTCTGCGGTCGAGTTTAACTCATTCACTCTGAAGTTAACCAAAATTTAACGAATGCTCAGTTAATGAAAATTCTATGAGCAAATAATCCTCCTATTGGTAAACCAATTACTTGGCGGACCGTATAAGTAGCAAATTAGGAAACTTACATAAAATTATGATTTACTAATTTATTGATTTTCCTTCTACAAAAAAACCTATCAAGAAACTGCTGCCTATATTTTGTTGAAATCATTGGGTTTCTTTAATTTCATAATAAGAGTTTTAGATACTCATTAGTCTTCAGAAACATAAAATAAAAAAGGCATGTAATAAAAGAAACTATTTTAAATATTATGTTTGCAAAAAAGTGTCTCAAAGAGAAAAAACAAAAAAAAAATATATTAAAAAACACTTGTGCAATTTTCGAAAATAACAAAACAAAAACTGTTTTTTGCCATTGTACCTATAATTTTTTGTGACATAATTATATCATAATGGGATCCATGGGAATGGGATTAGTGCAGCTGTGACAGGTAGATTTTAATACATAACATTAGAGCATGTACCCAATAATAATGTTTGAAACATTACATCATAAACAGTCCATTAAAAATATGATATTTCCACTAGTAAGTAACAAAGAAAATGGACACTTTCCGAAGCTCACTTCGGATTCTGACTGTACTACCACAAAACACTTTAAACACTGTTTAACTAGTGTTTAAAACGAAATTTGACAGATTTTGTAGGCGTTTGACAGCGCTAAACATCTGTTTATAAGTTTTTGTGGTTAGGCCCTGAGAGCTTTGCGTATTTCAATGACAGATCTACCCTTGTAAAGTATCTGAATATAAATGTTGTACCCTTGTAAAGTATCTGATCTATTGTTGACCCATCCTACAAAAACTCTGTAAAATTCAAATGATACATTATTGTAAGTGTTAAAAGGAATAATAGATAACCAGTTGGATAAATGTTGTTGATTGTAATAACAATAATAGAAGAAAAACGTTTTCATATACATGTATACCGATAATAGACCCATATAAAGTTGTAAAATAAGTTGAAAATTCAATATTATGTTTTCGTTGTATAAAATCAGTGTTACACTATGTTGTTCAATTATTATGTGAAGGAAAACCAATAAATATTATGTCATGAAGTTTGTTGTATTATTTCTAAAGGATAGGGGTAATTTTTAGGGCGAGGCCCCATTAGTGCGTCGCGTCCGCGCTGCGTAGTTTTCCATTTATTTTTAATTATATGCCTCATTGCCCTGCCGATGCGACACAAGCAACGCAGCGCAACGCACCAATGGGACCCCACCCTTACAGATGCTAATATTATTGAAGGAAAAAACCTTACATACAATTTATAAATACTTACATTTATTAAGCCCACAACCACAAGGTTTCATTTTTACAGGGTGGAATTACATAATATATTTTAAAATTTGCAAATAATAATTATAAATGTCTTACATAGGTACACATTATATTTTAAGGTAGGGTACATAGGATAGGGTTACTACGCCACAACCATTGACAAAATTCCACCCTGTAGAGATAAAAAAAATACAGATCATAGAAATAGGACGGTTACACCTAAGGCTAGGTTCACACGGCATTGTCCTGCACGTTTTTTTGCAGTATACGTCTTAACGTATAAATAGTGACCATACAATGTACATAGATCCATTCACACGGCGATTGTACTGCAAAAAAACGTATACCGCTTATACGTTGGAACGCATACTCAACGGACTTGTCAAGCAAATCGAATGAACTTTAACGTATTCGGTTCGTAGTGGCATATGATATAGCTTTGTCTCCTTCACACGACACGATGTTGTACGTTTTTTATCGAATAGCAAACGAAGAAACGTTTAGTGTGATCCATCACTGACGTCTACTCGCTGTGACAACTGTGTAGAAACTGCAGCTATTCGTTCTTTACACGCTACGTGAAAAAAAACGAATACAGAAAAACGTGCAGGACAATGCCGTGTGAACCTAGCCTGAAGTATTCGTTAAAAAAACGAATACAGAAAAACGTGCAGGACAATGCCGTGTGAACGAAGCCTAAAGCTTACATTTATAAACTACACAATAGTTTGTGCGACAGATTCATAAAATAATTTTGTTCGAATTTTTCATTTTTAACACTTATAACGTTATGCGTATTTGGTTACATTACATAGACTTACCTTCTAATTCAAATACATTTTTTTGTTTAACCTACGACACAACTTGGCCACAAAAGTTAAATGCATTTATTAAATAACTAAGCGCAGATTTTTCAATAGTCAGTTAAATCTAGCAGAGGAATACCTACCTTTAGTTTGCTGCTATAACATCAAAATTAAGTATTCCTTATGAAAATGTAACCGTCTATTGAAAAAAACAGCCCTATTGCATACAAAAAGCCCGTAGAATATGCGTCCAAAAGTAGAAATGCTGTTGGTAGACATTGAAGGAAGAATTGACGAAAATTCTATCATATAATAATATATCTTTGGCGTTAGTAGGTAAATTTCACATTGATTATAACATTCCATGTCTACATTTAAGGTTAGTACATTTAACACATAAAATACAATAACATAGATGTGTTTTTACCTTAATATACTAATATAATACTTTGCAAAAGCAAAACTGTCTTTCAAACACATCTCAATAGGTAGGTAACGGTGAGAGAAAAGTAGCATGAAGTTATACCTTGTTGTCATACATTAATTCAATTTCTAAACATACTTTTTAGCTCAGAGGATTTACAGAATTGGCGGAAGATTGCCGAAGGGGAAATATGTCCCATACATGAGGTTCCCGTACGTAGAAATATTTTATATTCAAAAAGGGATTACAACCTTTGGAAGTTTTACGAAAGTTAAAAATCTGTTTCATACATTGACTTGTAAGTATACATAAGCTCGTTGGAGGTTACATTAATAGAATACAGAGGTTTCCGAACGCAGATCCATTTTTCTTTTTTTTTACTGAGGCAAAGGAGGTGGCAGAACAGCCGCGTAGGTCGGATAGAACGGCGCGAAATTGTTAGCGTTCGCGATCTGAGTGTAGTTTGTGTCCGTCTTGTCTTGCAGAGTCCTGGCCGAGTAGTTGCCTTCTTTGTACACGGGGTCCGCTGTATGGGAGTAATATAAGCTATTAGTTGGTTGATAAAGCCAGCGTATAGGCTACAGAGCAGAAACCAGAGGGCCAAGCTTAGTGTAGGATTTTCTTAACCGATCGAGCAGTGAAAATCGACTCAAATTATATTTGTATGGCGCAGAGCTAGTGTAGCGCGTATACCGCTAGGCGGCGACTCTCCCGCGCCATATAGTTCAACTGTACAAGATTCTAAAACGGTGTAGAAACTCGGTCTCCCCATGCAGGACTGAACATAATATTTATTTATTTTTATTAGAGAAGAAATATCTAAAAACTAAAGCTTTTAAATTATGTTTACTCACTAAGAGAGGGGTACAGCGACTGGTATGGCGGTGCGGATGGAGCCACCCAGCCCGGACCAACGGCATCACCCTGTGAACGTTATACATAAATTAGACAAATTAATGAAAGAGTAACCTTTAAATGGCCCAGTCGGTAGGATACGATGACGATATGTGCATGGATCCCAGTGCTCATATGAAATAAGAGTTCGTCAGTCAAGAAATAACCGATACATACTATTAATGTAGTTAGTAAACTATTATTAGCTGATCATGATGATATTTTTTTAATTATCTTTATCTTAAGACTAATCCCTGTGTGTAATCTTACCGCGTGCAGCACGGCAGGCTGGCTGGGCGAGGGCGGGGCGCCCCCCACCAGTGGAACAGTTCCGATAGTCACGTACTTCTTGTCTTTGAGGTTGAAGTGCATTCCGGACACTGCGCATTCCACCTGCGAAATGAATTGTCATGTGAGACAAGAGGGTCTATCACGGGCTAACGTGGCAATTCGATACTATTTTCGATACTATACAAATATGGAAAAAGAACAGCGCCAACGTAGTCACTTCTGGAACTAAAAAAATTGCGTGTGAATTGACAGTGACAGTTGACGATACGCAACGTAAACGGAGGTTCGAAAATCTTGTAATCGCACAAGAAGAAGAAAGTATTGGTTTTCGTAAGTCTCGCAAACGGCTGCACCGATATACCTAGGTAGCTTGTTTTAGTTTTATAGAATAACATACTTTAGGAATTCAGGGAACATTGAAAGGATGGAAAAACGGCGTGCGAAATTAACTGAAAGAAAAATGAAGTCACCTCAGATTTGTTTAATTTATTTCTTTACCGCAAAATTGGTCTTAGCGATAATGACATTTTAACCAATAACAGTGCAGTGAACGATAGCGGGCTGATTGTGATGATCTCGTGTCTCATGGTTATATTCGAAGGTGTTATTCGTAGGTAACCTTGTCAAACTGCTTTGACCACTACTGGTAATTGATAACAAATAGTGTTAAACTTTATCTGCGGTCACTGACTACACATTAACTGTAAGAACGCATTTTAATGTATATGTTTGAATTGAATTAAAACATATCAGTAAACTTGTTTTGTCATGAATCAAAATATCATTAAATTTGTCTGAACATCTACAATCCAAGTAGCCTTTCCAATCGAATTTAACCGCTTGAATCCCCTGAAATAAAATCGTCAGGCGCGATATATTTTTCAGGACCAAAGGTTAATTTACCATGGGAAAAATAAATTACATTTACAAAAGTAAATCAAAACCTCATTAAACATACCTTAATATCATAATCCAGATCAATGATGCTGCAATTAACCAGGTTGGAGGGCGGTATCGGGGGCACCTCCAGCTTCAAATTAAACTGCTTGGAGCCGCCGGCCACCACCGGACCCTCTTGTATCGTCACTACGATGTCTTTCGTCTTCTTTATGGATGTGCTGGCTGAGGTGTTTGTCGCACGGTAGGTTACTAGCTGGAGGATGGATAGTTTGGTTGGATCAGTGATTCATAGTTTCGAATGGTAATGATTAGGACAATGTAACTGATAAATAGTAATTAATTTTTTTGTACTTAAAATTATGTGAAAGCTATTGAGATCATTCATTTATTGTTGTACTTAACTGCATTACCAAATTGCAACACTAATCATGTATCATCGTTAACATACCATGTTTGTTAGAGGTGCAATTAACAAATAAAATGAAATAATTGATATTGAAATAGAATTTACTAGGGTATACCTTAAAATTTTATTTATTAACGTTTTTATATAAATAAGAATAGAAGATGATATTTATAAGCTTCCCCATCAGCACAAAACAACTACAACCACTGGATGTATACCTATATTATCTTTAACTAATATATACGTAAACAAATATTCCAATTACCTTCCTCAAGAAGACTTTAATTAAATGCAGTTGAACATTGCTCTTGTTCTCCACATCGAGCTGTATCGGTATGGCCTGCCCGGGGCAGTAGCCGGTGACCGGGGCCTGCAGGTCTACGGATAGCGGGGCGGAGGCGCAGCACAGGCAACAGAAGGTCTTCTCCATTTGTAGGCGCAGCGGAGCCTGGAGTAAAAGGTTGAAGTTGAATCAATTCTGTTTCTATTCTCTGAACTTGTTTATGAATCAGGTGGTTTAAATCCCTGCTTACTAGAGATACAGGACCTGATGAATAGAATGTTTTCTCCATTTGTAGTAGAGGAGCCTGGAGTAAAAGGAATTAGTTGGTTATGAAGTTAGGCGTTATAAAGGTGTACAATAGTCTTTCTTGGGCCTTCCTCATCCAGCCAATACCAAAGATGGTTGGTTCAGGGCCAGAGGCATAGTAATTTTGAGAATGCTTGCATGTTTATGGTCTCTTGAGGACTTGTTAAAGTCAAATAGGCTAGGTAGTATACACAAGAGCTCTAGAAAATTCGCAGTCTATTTTAATGCAAATGTAGAAATTAGAATATGTTTTGCACAAACACATTACATAAATACATTTGACTATTCCTTTTGTTACAATATCTGAGATTGCATTCATGATATTCTTATGTTAATAGCTAAAAGGGATAACATCTCTGCCTTTTAATAGAGGTTGGAGATTTGATCCCCAACATGATATAACATGCTTTGTAAGTAAATATCAGCACATTATGCACATCTATTAGGCATATTTATGATAACCATTGTGTAAATTTTACATGCATTGTACTAGCTTGAAAACTATCAGGATTGATTATCTATTTGAGATTTCATTTCATTTATTCGGAAAATCAACAGCGATTACAAAATCGAAAAATTACATACTATATGAAACTAAAAATAAGGCCAGTAACAGATTTTCTCAAAGAATATTAAAAAGTAAGACGTATGAGTAGAGAACTTCTCATTTACATTTTTTCTGCAAGTTTCAGTAAAATAAAGAAATAAAATTAAAAAAACTTAGAAATAAAGGAATTAAAATTAAAATAATCTATGCATGCATTGTGCTGAAGGCACGTGTTTCCGCTCACATTTTATTTTATTTTATTTATTACAAAATGAGATTACAATTTTGTAGGATCATAAGATCGCAGTAAGTTGTCTGCACACTTCACTAGGCAGGCCCGTGCTGAAGTGTGAAGGTTCTGTTCCGTTCCTCATTATGCTTTCAATTTTATTAATGAATGTTTTGAACATATTATTATTAAACAAAAACTAGGTAAATTATATTTTATTTTGCCTACTGTATTAAACAAACTAATTAGTTTAAATATATAATACGTATATAAATAGGATAATTTAACATAAATATATTAAACCTGGCCTGGGTAGAATACCTAAAATATAATATTTTATATATTATACATAACATATGATATATATATATAGGGAAAGTAATGTATACCTCAATATAATTTCACATATAATAGGTTAATAATGTGTGTGACAATAAGTATAAGTAACTAGAAAAAATCTCATTTATTGATGTGTTTTAATAGTATTTCTGAGTCCACAATACCAATACTATTTATCCACCTTTTACATGCCCTTTTATTACGCTCTAAGTGAGATTTTACATCGGCTGGTATTTTGCTATACAGTCGCGGGCCAAGCCAATAGTAAAATCTCTGCCCAAAAGCAGTATTTGTAGCATCTACCAGTAACTTACCTACGTGTGCGGATCGAGTAACAACTCGAGTATTCAGTTTGTGTAGATGTTTATTGTTGTGGTAATAATTACACAGCCTGTACATATACTGTTGTCGAATATTAAGGACACCTGCTTCTTTATAGAGATCCTCATTATGATAGCGTGAAGGTTTTTTGTTTATCACACGAATTATACTATTTTGGGCAGGTTGAGCCAAACTAAGCGTAGTGGCGCAAGCACCTCCATATGCTAAAATGCCGTAGTCAATGACGGAATGTGCAAGAGCATAGTAGACACTCCACATTAAGTACTACACATACCAGTAGAATTATGGGATAAAAACGAAGAACAAGAAAAAAAAAGGGGGGGGGGAGTCAACAATAGGTCGACTTTAATCTTCTTTTGATTTTAATGTTTCAAGAACAGATCTTCTAAAAGACAATTTAGAGGTACAAAAAGGATCAATCATTGAGAATTGTTTATTGTAATTGCTCGCCAGGCGTGATAAAACGGAATTTTTTGTATAGTTAGAACCATGCAGAGGGACATAGAACAATTTTGTATGACGAGTGCGTTTTTTTGGCACGCAATAACCAACCTCTGACAGGAGTGATGGACAATTGAGTTGGCCGTCGAGGATATCAAACAAAAGCATCATATCAATCATAGTTCGCCGCTCACTTAATGTTAGTAAGTTGTTAGTAAATGGGACTCGCATATTCAAGGATGCTTCGAACATAAGCATTATAAATAACTTTGATGGAGATTGAAAACACTTACTTTGTAAGACGGGTTGAGATTCAAGTCCAGTGGATTGATGACAGTGAATGCTATCTTGGTTTCCTGGTCAAACTTCCATGGGCGGTCAAGTGTCACCTTGATGGTGTAGCGGATGTATCCAAACTGACCCTCGAATGATGACGGCAGCACCGGGGGCAGCGTGCAGGTGAAGTTGTACACCTGACGGCCAGCCGGGATCTCAATCTCATTGCCTGGAAATGATACATGATCTCTGAATACATACACATATTTGGGAGGAGGCCAGGAGTGAAAATATTTTTGTTTGTTTGGTTTCTCACTCATACAATAGGAGGATATTCTGCAACTTGTACCTATAGTATTTATTTTGATACTTGAATAAATTAAAACATCTTTTTTTAACAAACTGTTGCAAGTATGTTTAAAAAATAGCATCAAATCTTAAATAGAGCTTAATTTCAACACACCTATTTAAGATCAATTTTCTTTCTGTTCTCTGAGCTTGTTTATAAATCAGGTGGTTTAAATCCCTGCTAACTAGATAAATTGCCTGATGATGATGAAGAAAAACTAAGATCCTAATCTTTACCAGAGTTGCTTCCCAGCAAATAGTAGTTGATGTTGAAGTATTCTTCATGTCCCGAGATGGTCTCATCCACATCCTCGGTCTTCCCGTCGGACGTGTCTTGCCGCCGGCTCTCGCTCCAGGACGTGTGGGCTTCACCCTTGATCTTTACGTGAATACCTGTTGAATCATTACAAGAGAGTTTTTAGGAAATATTGTGTGCCATATGTGCAGGCAGAAGGGAACTATTAGGCCATTATGTATGGTAACAAAGAGCCGCTTGGGAACTCAATTAGAGGTTGTCCTAGCTTTGATGACTCATTTCGAGATTATATTTGATATTATGAGCTCACCTCGAACTTTTTTCGGCGAATCGAAAACATATTCAACTCTTCCATTTACAGTTTGCCCGGGGAAGTAGGTGTTGAACTGATTGTCTAATACAATGTTGGCTTCCTTCAGCCCCATCGTGAGACGAAATTGAGGACTTTTCCGCTGAACTGCACAAACTTTAATAAAATAAAAATATTTTTCCCAAAACGCACAGAAATGGACGACTGACGAGGAAAATTGATTGACAGACTGACAGTGACAGTGACACGTGACAGATGAGCTGTCAACTAACTGAAGGTGACACTGTCAAAACTGACAGTTTGTACAGATTAATATTTATTATGTTCTGTTGATTTGAATCAGAATAATAGTTCACCTCTCAACCCACACGATTATGCCGAATGTCGAACCGGACAGCATCAGCATCAGCATGAGTATTTTATTTATTTATTTATTGAATACAATAGCCAACAGGCGTACACTAAACTAATAATACAAAAAAACTTAACCAAAAATAATAGTGTAAACCCAATTACAGGCTATCACAGCATGCATTGATATGACTTAACCTAATAACTTATTTAGTATTTAAATTTACAAAATAAACCTACAAAAATAATCAAAAATAGCTTATAAATGATCTAAAACAAACTGTGTGAGAATTTTCTTATACTTAGCTAATGAGCTAGATAACACATCCAAAGTCTGGTCTTGGTGAAACAGTTCATTGTGGTTTCGACAAATACGAGCTATGACATTGTTAGCACCGGTGTTGGTTTTGTAAAAATTTACACTAAATGTATGCTGCATGTCAAGCCTCACTAGGCGACATGTCGCTTATGCAAGCTTGCAACCGGTCAACCCACAATCTCATGTCGTCCTCCGTCAATTTGCACATTTAACCCGTCAGTCGCTGCCCTATATCTTTTATGACCGTACTTTTGGGACGATGCAATACAACCAATACAACGCACTATAGGATATAAGAGCTTCACCCTAAATCAACAGGTACAGTATGTAAACCGCCTTAGATGGCTTAAGTATTTATGATCATTCCGGGCGGCTCAGCTCTTACTGTGGAATGTTTTGTTTACAGGCTGTAGGGTAACGTAACGTACCTAGGGACATTTTCGACTACCCCAACTTTGAATCAAGCTATTGCAGCGTACAACTAAGATATTAATGCGAAATTTTCTTTATTCGGTAGGATATATAATCTAGTATCACTAGTATTTGTGCTAAAGCTTTAGTGTGGCCAGATTTCCGATTCGATTTCGTTCGATTCCCGGCTGGGGCAGATATTTGTTTAAACACAGATATTTGTTCTCGGGTCTTGGGTGTTGATATTTATATTTAGTATCTATCTATCTATGTATTTGTGTAGATATATCAGCTGTCCGACACCCATAACACAGGTTCTGCCTAGCTTGGGGTCGGATGGCCGTGTGTGAGATGTCCCCACATATTTTAATATTTTAAATTTTTTTTATTAAATTAAGATAAAAGTAAAAATGCTTGTTTTGACCCAAGGTACGTTACACGTTTGTACCTAGGGAGGTTTGTACATACCTAAGGTGACCATACGTCCCGCTTTCGGCGGGACAGTCCCGCTTTCAAGCTGTCTGTCCCGCTGTCCCCGGCGAGGGCAAAAATGTCCCGCTTTCATAAACATGCCAAACGATAATTTAAATTACCTACATTTTGCATTTATCACTTGAGACAGCTATATATCTTCTTACCTCTCACATAGACTTAGGGAATGCAATCTCGTCCTTCCGAGTTCCCGAACTCGAGAGATCCCGGCCATATTTAACGAGATTGAAACTCGTTAAATTTCGTACGAGATTTCGCGAGATAACGAGATCGACAAATGTAGCGTGACGACGTGTATTTCATGCAAAATCAAAAGTCGTCTATCAGATGATTCTCTCGACATGATGAGTTTTTTGAGAAGCTAATGATGTCGATTCGAAAGGCAGAAATTCTAATTTTAACGCTGTCAAACTATAAATTTTGCTAAAAATCAGAAAAAAATGACAATTACGGAAACACACGAAATAGAGTCGAATTTTAAACAAATACAATAAGGTTTTGACAGCTCTAAAATTAGAATATGTCTTCAGAATCGAAATAATTTTCACAAAAATTAACTTGCCTTTCCGTACCTTGATAACTTGATCTAACCTCTCTTTTGAACTTCTTTTATTTGATTAATACGATCTCGCAACATTTATTTAAGAACTTGTGAAGTTAAGCTTTTGTTTTTATTTACAACGAGCTGTTCCCGGGAGCTTTGCTTCGCCTTAAAAAGTTTTCCCGCGGGAATTCCGGGATAAAAAGTAGCCTATGTTCTTTCTCAGGGTCTAGACCATCTGTATATCAAATTTCATTCAAATCCGTTCAGTAGTTTTGGTGTGAAAGAGTTACAGATAGACAGACAGACACAGTTACTTTCGCATTTATAATATTAGTTAGGATTAGGATAACTAATGTTCCTATTACTCCTAATTGTTGGAAGTAAAGTAATAAATTTACAAAATACTAAATATAGATAATGTTTTTTTTTACCAATAATGCATAAATTTGAACTGATTAGCCGTAATAGGTGTATTAATTATAGACATAAATATTTTATTTATTGAAGTTAGAGACAAAATAATATTTTCATTTTTTTTTAAATAAAAGTCACTTTATTTTTATAACTAAGCAACATTATGTCAGTTACTAGTACCTACTAAAAATAAGCATTTGCATTTATGTTTTTATAGCGATTCTTCCAATCTCGCGAGATCCCGTAATTTGCCAGGTCTCGCGAGATCTCGCTAGGTGGAAATCTCGTACGAGATTTCATTCCCTACATAGACTACATCAAAATTGTAATAGAATTTCTATTCTATTACAATTTTGATGTAGTATTTTCTGAATAAATATTCTATTCTATTCTATTCTTAGAATAGAATAGAATATTTATTCAGAAAATACTTAATGCTAAATGTGATTTACAATAATAGGTCAACTCTTAATGCTAAAGGTAGTTTAAAATGCTGATCTGAACTAGGAAATAACAGAGTTTTTCCTGTATTTCAGATGGAAAAGCTCTAAATTAAACAATTTTAGAATCTAAATTAAATAATCTTAGAACAGAAAATATTAAGTAATCTTACTTTCTAAATGTTTTATGTTAGATTTATTATAAACAAGGCAATTTATGTTAGGTGTAGGTAATTATATAGGTTAAAAGTATTGTTTAGTTATACATTAATAATAATAAGTTAAATTAAACGGTAACAATTCTCACTTGACAATCCTAACTAATATTATAAATGCGAAAGTAACTGTGTCTGTCTGTCTGTCTGTCTGTCTGTCTGTCTGTCTGTCTGTCTGTCTGTTACTCTTTCACGCCAAAACTACTGAACGGATTTGAATGAAATTTGGTATGCATACGATCTTGACCCTGGGAAAGAACATAGGCTACTTTTTATCCCGGAATTCAAACGGGAAAACTTTTTAAGGCGAAGCGAAGCGCGCGGGAACAGCTAGTAGTTAATAAGTTCTCTGTATCTTCGTAGGACATCTTTTGTAGAGATTTCTGGAGAACGTTCTTACACTTGGTGTAAGTTAACGGGTAAAGGACCAATTTAGCATTTAACCTATTGTAAAGGATTGGCCCCAAGAACAAGTAAAACCTAGATGTTAACGCATGTTTGGTTGTGTTTATTGTGCAAACTTTATCTACTCTCCTTTTGTTTGTTAATTCTGGGCTGTAGGGAAGTGCCGTGTGCTGTTTTAAAACTGTACTTGAAATAAATAACTGGCGGACTGTTAGTACTTTGCATGATTCATATAGAAGTTTCGTCGGATAACGGAAAGGGCGAAATGTTGAGACTTTAAGAACTGCTCTTTGAGCTCTTTCGATCCTCAATAATAAGGTTTTAGCCGAGCCACCCCACGAAATGATACAGTATGTTAATACTGATTGGCACAGCGCAAAGTAGACTTGTCTGATAATTTTGGAATCTGATATAAAACGAAGCTTTTTAAATACAAATATTAATTTACGAACTCTGCTGCTTAGAGCTTCTATATGTTGCTTGAATGATAGAGTTTCGTCGATGATAATACCCAGATATTTAGTTTTGTTTGTGTTAGTAATTGTAGGACAGGTGCAGGGATAGCCCAGAGATTTACAATAGTGAGCGTATACGTTTGGAATTTTTAATTGTGATTTGGGTTTTTGTTTTGAAAATTCAATAAAGTTTGTTTTCTCGGCATTAAGTGTAAGTAGGTGATGCTGAAGCCAGCGGTTAACAATATTGAAACCTCTTTGTGCATAATCGTAAACTAGATTTTTGTTTTCCGCGTTAGCAGAAAAAAGTAGAGCAGTGTCATCAGCGTACGACAGAATAATGCCGTTTTCTAGTTTAAGGTTGCAAAGATCGTTTATATATATTAGAAATAAAGTAGGGCCCAGAATACTTCCTTGAGGAACTCCAAAACCGGTATTTTCCTGATCAGAGCTGACGACATTGCCTATCTTCACGCACTGAGTGCGCTCGGTCAGATAATTTTCAAATAGTTTCAGCTGGGTACCTCTTATACCTAACATTTCGAGTTTATGTAATAAAATCGGGATAGATACTGTATCGAAGGCTTTGGAAAGATCTAAGAATATCCCTATTGTCTGATTACCTTTATCCAGATTTTGGGCTAAGTAGTCAGTTAACTCATGTACAGCATCGGCCGCTGATGACTTAGGCCTAAAACCAAATTGTGTTCTAGATAAAAAAGAGTTTTTGTTTAGAAATTGCATTAATCTGTTGTTTATGATTTTTTCTAATATTTTAGACACAGCTGGTAAAAGAGAAATGGGTCGGTAATTCGTCACCTCTGTTTTATCGCCAGATTTATAAATGGGCACAACCACTGCTTTTTTAAAACATTCAGGAAAAACTCCACAGGAAAGACATAGTTGGAAAATATATGTCAGTGGTGGTATGAATATATGTTTGAATTTCTTTAAGATTTTATTAGATATATTATCCCAACCAACTGCGCAATCGTCTTTTAAACTCATGATAATTTTTTCTACCTCTTCCATGTCAGTATTTATTAACACAAATGAGTTTAGTGGGGCGTTGTCAGTAGGGAAAGTATTAGAACCAGGTGTTAGTTTTTCAATTTTTTCTGCTAGTCTTTTTCCTATATTGGCAAAGAAGTTGTTTACATTGTTTGCCGATACTAAATGGGGTGCTTGGGGGTGTAATAGAGCTGAGGGAGATTCATGTTGTTTTGACAAATAAGTGAAACTTTTAATGTGCTTTCAGATTTTTTTGCTGTTGTTTCCCGCCTTTTCTAATTCACTTTTTTCGTACTCGATTTTAACTTTTTTAAGTATTTTATTACAAAAATTTCGGTACCTTTTGTATGATAGTTGTAAGACAGCGTTATCTGGGTTAGATTTAGCCGTTTTAGTAATGAATATCAATAATTATTTTTTTTGCAACATTAATCCGCAGGTGTCCCGCTTTGACAAAAAAAATAAATGGTCACGTTATACATACCTAACAGACACTTTAGCCAGTTCCTACTACCTAACTTTATCACACACTCCATAAGTAGGACAATGTCACAATATGAAGTTTTTTGGAGTCAAAAGTGAATGATTAGATGAGTAAATTAAAGTACGTAGGTACGTATACAAATACAATGTCAAAATTTTCATTTTCATTTCATTTCATTCATTTCATTTCATTTCATTTTTCATTAAAAGTAGCTTTTGTATAGTTTTTTGTGTTGCTTTATCTCATTGAGGCATGCTCAAAATATAGACATGGATGTCACGTATAACTTTTCAGTTATTTAATTTTATGACATGGCAATTATCTGAAAGATTCCTAAATTAAAAATAAAGATATTTAAATTTTGGTTAAATATTGCTTTTTTGTACCTTGGGACACGATTAAATTTGTACCTTGGGACACTGTTTCCTATAGCTTTGTAATATGGAAAATGCAAACTTCTAAATAACGCCTTATATCTCTGTTCTTATTGATTTACTGCATCTCTCTTCTGTCTAGTTTCACTCTGGCACTCATAAGAACAGAGATATACGGCGTTATTTAGATGTTTGCATTTTCCATAGTACAAAGCCATAGGAAACAGTGTCCCAAGGTACAAATTTAATCGTGTCCCAAGGTACAAAAAAGCAATATTTAACCAAAATTTAAATAGGTATCTTTATTTTTAATTTAGGAATCTTTCAGATAATTGCCATGTCATAAAATTAAATAACTGAAAAGTTATACGTGACATCCATGTCTATATTTTGAGCATGCCTCAATGAGATAAAGCAACACAAAAAACTATACAAAAGCTACTTTTAACTCCAAAAAACTTCATATTGTGACATTGTCCTACTTATGGAGTGTGTGATAAAGTTAGGTAGTAGGAACTGGCTAAAGTGTCTGTTAAGAAAAAAATAATAGTTGCTTAATTATAATTAAGTATCACTTATTGGCTAAACTAACGTACCTACTTACCTAGAAGCGAATTGGATTATTATTATCATTGGCTTGGCACTCATTGCTACTTGACCAGCATTTCAAAGTTCCCCAACCACCCTCTAGAACTGTGTCCAATTACTCTCTTGACATTGTATTTGTATACGTACCTACGTACTTTAATTTAGTCCATGCAGGTCTCAATACCAGGAACGCAGGGACCCAGCACAGTCGTGTTTAGTCGCGCGTACCTACCGTAGCTACAATAGTTACCTGATCGAAGTACCAGGGTCGCATAAGTCGGTAGTGGTGTCTGATCTCGCACGCATGGCGCATATAACTGTGTTCTTATTGGTCTGCGCGGTGGTAGCTTGTGTATTGACCAATCCCGCGCCCCCTCGCCGCCCCGCGCCTGAAAAAAGTGAAGTTAAATATTTGGGTAAGTTTATTTTTTTACGGTAAGCAATAAGATAAAATGAATACGAAAAGGTGCATGTTTTCAGTGTAAGTACTTACTAAATTCACTTCGAAAGGTACACAAAGCAACTTTCATTATGGGACTAGCCTCTCTGAAAGAGCTGATTCAGGATTTTAGAAAGAGTTCATAAAAAAACTCTTAAACTGCGAATGATTTATTTATTAATTTCTTATTTTTTTATTATAATAAGATATACATAGTTAAATTGAAATTGTCTGGCTTTTCGGAAACCTAACAAACATACTTAATATTAATTTCATAGAATTGATAGGTATCCGTAGGTCCATACAGTGCGATTCAAACTCTAGCAAACAATAGTAGATGCCAATTTAAATATTTTTATTCAAAATCAGTTAATCAGTGTTTTGGAATAGTGATTTGGTGACCCTTTTCAGTGCTACGTCCCTACAGGTACATGCTTTAAACTGATAAAACTAATATTTTACGTGAAATCATCATTCACGTGGCCTGCTTCCATTTCAAATCTGAATCAAGTGCAGGTCCACCTCAAACAACTACAAAGAGTCCACTTAATTTAAAAACCACATTGGCGCGGCGGTATGAGTGCCGAATTACCTAATCCCAGTAACAGAATCAAGCCCCCACCAAATATAAGCAGGTCAGCAAGGCATTCGTCCAGGAGGGTCACTCTATACTGACTAAATACGAACGAACGAGAGCTGTCGTGCAATCGGCACGTTTAATACAACGAGATAAGGGTACTGACCAACGTAACGAGGTGTAATGTAACATGTTACACAGCGAGCATTCGTGCAGTCAGTACGTAGTGTTACGGGGAAACCAGTGTACTGACTGCACGAATGCTCGCTGCGTAACATGTCACGTTACACCTCGTAACGTTGGTCAGTACCCATCTATATAGGGTGTTGCAAAAAGGGTATACTAAGCCGAAACCTACATACATACTACATACCTACCGAAACTATGTTGGTCACGTGACTATTTTTACTATAGAGAATGACTTTTATTTTTTGAGAATTTTGAAATTCTGATTGCATTTTCGGGCTTCGATATACTATGCTGCACATGTAGGTTTCGTGTAGGTAGAGTGACCCCTCAGACTCCGCGACCGTTCATCGCATTCCGGCCGACTTATCGCATTGGGGTCACATAACACGCTGCGTTCTTTCTTTTGCTTATTATGGTTGGTAGAAGTTAGGTCTTCAGTTTTGTAAATGGCGAATTATCGTTTCAGAATCAATTTCAGGGAAAAGGTTTGATTTTTTTATATCTAGGTATGATGGACAATCAACGACGGCGATGCTTAAAATTAAGCATGGGATGGGACGATACTCAGGCTCTAGCAATTTTCTTTAGTATAGCCTTTAGTACGTTTGTACTAAAGTTGTTTTAGTTAGTATGTTTTACATAGGTACCTGCTTATCTTTACTTTACGTTAGTTCCCTAAGTTAAGCAGGTGCTTTTATCAAACCGAGATATTAAACCAGGTACCTACCTCTATTTCGCCACATCAACTGTTTCCCTTGCACCGTGTCTAGAGACACCCTACAATAAAACAATCACAATCAAACACCTCTAGTACGCTGACACAGTCTGAATTGGTGTCAGTAATCGGCTCTTGAGTGTCAACGATCCTTACCTTTGATGCGCCGCGGCTCGCGACCTACTTAGGGTCAGCAATCGCTCTAGGCCAGGATGTTGCCAACTGATTTGAGAGTATTTTTAACGCCTACTTGGTGGTCTGCTACGTGGGAAACGATCTTGTAAACTATTTCGGGGCGTTCTTTGTTTTTTTCTGGTTATTTTCACTAAATAAACTCTCAGCACTTCGGTTAGGTATTTTATATACAATTTTAGCACCAAACTTAAAATGAACTTAACTAAGTATCTAATTCATTAATATTCAACGAAAATGAAGCCAGTAGCAATAGCAGCGACTTCGACCATTAACATAATCAAAGAGCAGCGACTACATTCCATACTGTGTGAAACTGAAAGTTAGTATAAACTGAACAAATATTTTTATTTAGACTGATGACTACTTACAGTATTGGATATTTTTTATTGATCTTTCATTTACTTGCATCCTGCATGCCACCAAGTTACTGGATAAATTCATAGGTCAAAGTCAAAGCACAATGTTTACAATTTGTATAGTCATAAATGTTTATTTGGTTCTCAATTGTCGTCCCTTCTATACGAATGTCCTGCAGTGATGCGGTTCCCAAGTGAATGTTTACGATCTCTAATAAGCCAATAAGCAGAGCGCCCTTCCTTACATTTATTATAGTTTAGGTAGGTCAGGCTTCGTATTACTTGTCACTTTCAATGAGAATGCATTGTTCAAACCCATTTTAGCACCGGGAGACAGAATCATTGTACTTTATTTTTTGTTCACCATAGCTTTTTCACAATAGGATTTCATAATGGGTATGCATTAATTAAGTATAATTACATACATATTTATATCCTTAATGAAAATTAAATAATCGACCCTCTATACACGCTGACCAAAATTCTGAAGGAATTGCACAGTTGAAGACATGATAAGCTGTAAAACTCTAGAAGTACTGACTTCAATACTTATATAACATAATACATGTAACTAGCATAATAGCAACAACATAGTTGCCGCAACCTTGAATTCTGCATGGAATGCTCCAGGTCTCTTCTGCCTTCCTGGTACAAACAGTTCCTAGTTCATCCATTTACTATGTTTATTATCAGTTAATATGAGCCCTTCCGCGACCGCGTTCCACCGAGTTTTATTTATCTAACTGATTGTAATCGTTTAACGTTTAGTTCCTTATTGGTGCTGGTAGCCTGGTGTTTTAGTTTTTTGCTCTCTATACAGGAAGACAAGGTTTTGAAAATTCAGGTAGGTTACACATACATACACCATCATTTGTACAATGTTTGCCTATTGCTATGAAGGTGAAAGTAGCTTCCCTTGCTTAACACCCATGACCCATGACGTAATGCAATCTTATTGAAACTTCAACTGAAAACCAACCCAAGATTACGTAATTTCAGCCTATTTACGTAGGTGGCCTGCCATCTGCCACCTAGTTGTCTCAATAGGAATTTATGCACATAATCATGTTGAATGAAAAAATAGTGATTTCCTACACGCTACAAGGAAGCATGCTTGGACCAACGTGTCTAGTGTATATATAACTGTATATTTATTGCATTCGAGTTGAAAATAGTCCGCGTGGAGCGTTCACGTTGATTTGTTTATTGACAATTTGTACATTGTATAGAGGTAGTGTCCGACAAAGCTAACTTTACAACAGAAATAAGTGGGTCACAAAAAATACGGCTAAATAAAAAATGTACGTATTCACTTTTCAGTAAGTAGGTATTCATTAATTTATGGGTGCCAGTAAAATATCCAAAAATAGGTATCCCCCATATTTTACCCGTTGCAAAGTTGGCGCTGTCGTACTTTACAGTTTTATTGATGACATCTTTATGAACGTTAATAGTATGACTACCTGAACGATGTACAGCGCACAATTTCCGTATTGAGTTAGATCAGCTCAGTGGTCATAATCATAATTATATACACTGTATACAGGGTGACCCATCAATAGAACAGAAAAGGGAGAAATACCTATTTCGGTTGGTCCACTATTTACGGGACAACCTCTATATTGTCACCACCGCGTGGTCAGTTGTCCACTGCTGGGGACATGAGCTCAGCTTCCTTCATCAAATCAGGCAACTGTCTTATATCAGCGGAATGTGTCTTATGAGCAAGTTTATGGTTTCAAAACTATAGTCTAGGTAACATCTACCCCAATAATTTAGTGATAACAGGGTGTTGTTAGGAGAGAGAGGCCTATTTATTGATTTATATTCACACTATAATACCACCATAAGATTACAGTAAAAAATGCTGCATACTCATATTATGTCAAACAGTGCGCGAATAATTGTACAAATGATTGATATTTATAAATGAAGAGGTGCTCTTTTGTTTCAGATCCCAGAGACAGATACAGAGAGACGATCATCGTGAAGAAGATGCACGTCCGCGGGTACCCATACCTGTACAGCCTGTGGCCCATACCCAGGCAGGCCCGGCCCGACTTCGGTAAGAACATCAGTTCTTAAAAGGTTCTATTTTATTCTCTGTGGGAGTCAAGTACCAGGGGCTCTATCAGAAGTCAAACGAAATAACATTTACGAAGTACCTAATTATAGGGTCAAATTCAATACAGTATTTTGAATCCGAAAATGATTGTCGAAAGAAGTTGCAGTGTAGCACCTGGCTTCCTATAATGGAATATTTGAAAATAAGCTCAGGTTTTAATACCCGTACTCGTAGCTAATTAGGTATAATTCAAATACCTACATAAACTATGCAATTTTTATTGTTCAGAGAAACATTGGTCTACTTATTTTTTATGTATTTACTTATGTTTGTTTTACTTTACTTGAATTTCAGGGTCGGATGAGTTTTACCTACGGAAACAGTTGGAATATTTTGATAAAATAGGATAAGTACCACCACCACAGTTCTATTTACTTACTTTTAGGAAGCTTATTATTTTTATATTGATAGTGTATAATTTTGTTGTGTTAATAACTAAGTCTATGTTTTATTTCATAAATAAAATATGAACTTATATTTGTTTATTTGTTAAATACCCAATATACATATTAAGTACACTCGTAAGTAAGTACCTACCTACCTCCTAATTTCCAGTACAATATATCTAACAAATAAAATATTATAAACACTGTACAAAAGCGAAGAAAAGTAGTAGACAGTGCCATCTATTGATATCGCTGGAAACTAAACGCACATACAAGCTGTGAAACTGCTACGCGCTGCTACGAAGGAACGTAGCATTTGCTACGACGCGTCGTAGCACCGTTGCTACGCCAGCGCTACAACGACCAATCTTGATTTTCATTCGTTCGTCCATAAAATGAATCTTATCACAATGGAATACAGCTCATGGGCATAAAATGTCCCTGAAAACGTAAATTGGTGCAGGAAATGCTGAAGGAAAGTGGGAGAGTATTGATTTCGCATGCGCGTATCTTTCTAGTCATCTCTAGGGTGTAAGCAGCATCTGAATTTTGTAAACATGTGCTAATGTTTTAAAAATAAACACAAAAATGAAGTGGGACATATTGTTTATGTGGATGGTCTTCTCCTTCACCAGGATTTGTTCAGGTCAGTAAACAATACCTATAAGTAGTTACTTAAAATTATTGTTACTTGATTATGCGCTGATTTTTTAGCAGACGTAAATGTTATGAGATGATCAAATGTGTTGCTGTCACTTTCTAATAAGTAGATACTGACAACCAGACCGAAAATAAAGGTTAATTTCTAGAAGAAAATTAAAGTGAATTAGAGAGAAGATGAGATGATAAATAAATAAATAAAAAACTTGTAATATTGCAGTTTTGCACCAGTTATCGCATTGCACACAAATTACAAATTATATAATTTTCCTAAAGGTTGCCTGGAATAGATCGCTTTTAGCGATAATGCCGCCTATTGTGCTAACTCTTTCTTTGTAACGTAATTTATGTTGTGTGTTGTCAATATACCTAGTTTGCATTGTACAACTTTCACATAACCACCTCGCACCCCTAAATTCCAGGCGTAAAGCTCCTCGAAGCGAACCCGGATGTAAAACGCCTCTACGACGACCTGCTCAGCAACTACAACCGGCTGATCCGGCCCGTGACCAACGTGAGCGACATCCTGACCGTGCGGCTCGGGCTCAAGCTGTCGCAGCTCATGGAGGTCAATCTCAAGAACCAGGTCATGACCACCAACCTGTGGGTGGAGCAGGTAAGATATAATGCCGTCTAAGAATTCCGTTGGTCTCAGCTAAGTAGTCTATTACTAATTATTATGTCCTCAGAGACTCTAAGGGATTTTATAAATTGTATACTACGGATAAACAGAAAGAGATAAATAATATAAAGATAATTGATATACATAATATAATTTTATAGAAGTAAAATTAGTCATAAAAAGCTACCCATTATGATGATAACTATCTAAATATTATAACTAACTAAACAATAAATTATAACTGAACATTTCTGAACCACACTGGCAACAACAAGGAATAAAGGTAGTAATATTAAACATATGAAAATAAAATGTTTCAGACCAGTCTCAATGTAACTTCAGCTCAGCTGACGCTCAGCATGTGCTGTAGACAATTCAATCAAGACATTAAAAACCCGGTCCCCTCCACAGAAATGGTTCGACTACAAGCTGCAGTGGAACCCGGAGGACTACGGCGGCGTGGAGATGCTGTACGTGCCCTCCGAGCACATCTGGCTGCCCGACATCGTGTTGTACAATAACTGGGATGGGAACTACGAGGTAAGAGCCAGATTTGTTTGACTACACAGTGCCTGGGGATAAGGGTCCAGTTTCTTTACCCGAGAGTGCAAACTTTGAATAATTTATAAAATAACTTAATAGCGGCAGTCAGGTACCTACATGCATATCTCTAGCATTGATGAAAGAATGATAAGGAAGGATAGGAGCACTTCCTTGCCGAAATAGAAGTATAACGATCGATTGAGGCTGCGCGCATTTTGGTCAAAGCGCCAAAGGCAAAGTTTTGAACCTGAACTGAAAATGCCTTCTGGAATTATAAATACCCCGACAACCTTACATAATTCATATGGTACTGCCGGTGATGTCTTATGTTAATCATATTTAATTAAATATATATGATCTTAATTACTTCCAGGTAACCCTAATGACGAAAGCAACCCTCAAATACACTGGTGAAGTGAACTGGAAGCCTCCCGCCATCTACAAGTCATCGTGTGAGATCAATGTCGAATACTTCCCGTTTGATGAGCAGACCTGCTTCATGAAGTTTGGCTCTTGGACCTATAATGGTGCTCAGGTATGAGTTATGATAATTTTATTATCATTATCATTATTTAATCATTGACTACTGGAAATAGAGGCCTCTAGCAAGGAACACCATAGCTTTCTGCCCTCGGCCATCCTCATCCAACCAAATATCTACACGGTATTTGGTATCCAAGCTACATATCGTCTGTACCAATAGAAAACGGTGTAAATGATGATGGGCACCAATATATGGAAGCTGGGACCAGCACCAATAGAAATGAGTGATACGTCGTTCAAAAGGTATTTTTTTGCAGAATATGAATAACGGAAGCGCTAGTCTTGATTTACTGTCCAATTAGAATAATCAAACCTTGACAGTTTTTATATTTTATTTCTGTAATTTCAATGTTTTTGTTAGTTTTTTCACATTCATTTTTAATTTTTATAACGAAATGATCATATTTCATATAATATTATATTTGTTTATTATCTCAGAAAATAAAACCAGTTGAAAGTAATTTCTCCAATTTCAATAATACGTGTTTACGTGTATTACGCCCTAACTGTCATCAGGAGAGAAAGTGCAATGCCATAGAAAAATACTTCCTTCCGACGAATATATTTCAAAATGGACAACTTATACGGATTTGTCGTCATAATACTTTTTTGCTCACTTAAAAAGAGCTATCCAACGATGTATGTCTCATCTTTATTGGACATAGGTCCCAAAACGCCCATTGTCATTTTCTACATCCTTCTGTTATAAGATTATTCGAAAATGGAGCCAACAATATGATTAACATTATTATTATATTCTTAGGTATCAAGTACACTATTGTATACTAGGAACCTCGTAACACTATGCCACTCGGCACTCCGTATTGAGATAGATGAATAGGCATTCATCTATCAGTACGGACGTACTCAGGATGTTGTTTATAAAAAAAACATCATGCGCAGATCGGCCTTATCGTTCATGACGTAGTGTAGTTAGTAGAGTATCTTAGAACACTTTCTAACCCTTCACCACCACCCACAGGTGGACCTAAAACACATGGACCAGTCCTCCGGCAGCAGCCTCGTCCACGTGGGCATCGACCTCAGCGAGTTCTACCTGTCCGTGGAGTGGGACATCCTGGAGGTGCCGGCCACCAGGAACGAGGAGTACTACCCGTGCTGCCCGGAGCCTTTCTCTGGTAATTAGGATCAGTCACGATTTGTATTAAGTATGTAGATCGATGGCAGTAAAAAAATCATGACTAATGGTGAAAGAAATATCCAAATCGGACAAGAAATGACGAAGATACAGCGATTTAACTGCAGAAGTTAAAAAAAGGCTTGCCAGTACCAGCCGCGAGCGCATTGTAACGCATGTATTACTTTGTACATAGTTAGTGGATGACAAAGGCCGTTGTAGGAGTCCTGTGACGCTCCTTAGATAAGGTATATATATGTGCTGCAATGGGTGATTACTTGGGTTGATAAAGTAGAAGTCAAACGGTTACTAGCCTCGTTGAGATCAACTTTCCAGCAGTGGATTATAGTGCCCTAGGATTTGGTTAGGACAGTTAATTAATGCCTATTCCACAGCATGGATTGGTAAGGGTTTCAGATTGCTCATCATCAGCCAATAATCATCCACTGCTGGACATAGGCCTCTCCCAAGGAGCGCCACAACACTCGGTCCTCGGCCTTCCTCATCCAACCACTACCCGCCACCCGCCTAAGGTCGTCAGTCCAGCGGGCAGGAGGGCGTCCCACGCCGCGTTTGCCTGTTCGTGGTCTCCACTCGAGAACTCGTCTACCCCAACGGTTATCGGTTCTTCGGCAGATATGATCAGCTCACTGCCACTTCAGCTTGCATATTTTGACAGCTATGTCGGTAACCTTAGTCCTCTGACGGATAACCTCATTTCTGATACGATCCATCAGAGAAACCCCAAGCATAGCTCTCTCCATAGCACGCTGAGCGACTTTAAATCGGTGGACCAGACCTACCGTCAGTGTCCACGTCTCTGCACCATACGTCATCACTGGCAGGACGCACTGGTTGAAGACTTTTGTCTTCAGGCTCTGAGGAATGGCCGAGGAGAATATGTGACGAAGTTTCCCGAATGCAGCCCAACCCAGTTGAATGCGCCTTGCAGCCTCCTTGTCGAAGTTGCTTCTGCCTAGCCGAATAGTCTGCCCGAGGTAGACATATTCTTGCACAACTTCGATTGTTGCCTCACCAACGGCGACCGGCTCCGGTTTGATGTGAGCATTGTACATGACTTTCGTCTTGTCCAAGTTCATACCGAGGCCTACACGTCGGGAAGCAGCATTTAGGCCACTTAGCATCCAGCTGAGTTCCTGCAGAGATTCTGCCATAATAACGATGTCGTCCGCGAAGCGGAGGTGTGACATGTACTCGCCATTTATACATATGCCATGTCCTTTCCAGTCCAAAAGACATCTTCCAATGCATTGGTGAACAGTTTCGGAGATATCACATCCCCCTGTCTCACTCCACGTTGCAGTTGGATAGGTCTTGTCTTGTGGTCCTGTACTTGGATAGTCATAGTAGCGGCATTGTACAGACATTTCAACACTTCGATATAGCGCCAATCGATTTGGCATTCGATTCAGATTGCTCGTTATAATTATTCGATTCGTCAGAATTATTCGATGAGGATAGATAGCTAATTGAGTCCCTCGTCGTCGTCGTCGGAAGCAGCCTGGTGCACGAGGGCATCGACCTCAGCGAGTTCTACCTGTCCGTGGAGTGGGACATCCTGGAGGTGCCGGCCACCAGGAACGAAGAGTACTACCCGTGCTGCCTGGAGCCTTTCTCTGGTAATTGTGGAATACGGTCAGCTTCATAAGTAGCCGTACACTATTGTATTGTACCTGGTCAGAATACCTACTTGCTAGAAAATCGGCAGTTTGTGAGTTTGTCAACGTACGACATTGTAAAACTTCTTATAAAACTGATATAAATATACCAGCTGCTAGAGGCTAAATGAGGAAGGCATATGACAGAATGTTGTTCCGCTTCTTTGAGAATTATTTAAGGCCTATATATGTGCTGCTGCAGATGATTACGGGCTGATGATATTGAAGCTAAAGTCAAAATACCTACCAAAGCATCACGTCAATGTGGCCAAGCTTGAAATGAGTTAAGTGTGCAGAAGTTAATTACTGTTTTTGTTTCAGATATAACGTTCAAGCTGACAATGCGTCGAAAAACCCTATTCTACACTGTGAACCTCATCATCCCGTGCGTCGGACTCACGTTCCTGACTGTGCTCGTGTTCTACTTGCCCTCTGATTCTGGTGAAAAGGTTAGTCAGAAACAAACCTAATATCATAAATCGCCGAACTAAAGTTAAAGGACTGTGTTATGCCAAATTATTAGCAGCCGCTTAGACGAGTCTCGAATGGAGACCAGAAAAGGCAAATGTATCGTTAATCATTCTCTGATCCGAAAATGTCGTGGTGAAATATAAATACATTCTGAACATCACAGAACTTATGGACTGCACATTCTGTTTAACTATATCACCATTGTAGGACTTAAATAATATTATTTAATTAATTAATATTAATTAAAAATAAATTAATATTATTATTATATTTTTTTCAAAGAGCCTGCGTTGTGTCCCATTAATATTAAACAAATTAATATTAATAGGAATGTATTATACATTTAAGCAAATAGTTTCATCACATCTCTCGCCCCCAGATCTCACTCTGCATCTCGATCCTGGTGTCGCTCACGGTGTTCTTCCTGGGGCTGGCGGAGATCATCCCGCCGACGTCGCTCGCCATCCCGCTGCTGGGGAAGTACCTGCTCTTCACCATGATCCTGGTGTCGCTGTCCGTCTGGATGACTGTGTGCATACTTAATGTGCATTTCAGGTGAGGTTAGGTTAGATTTAGTAGCTTAATTTACAGGATGCAACGGACCTATTTAGCTAAATACAAGAGCGCACCTAAAAATATCGTCTTGTTATTAAGAAAATTCGCTTTTTTGACTGCCAAAATTAGCTGAAATCCACAAAACAGTATTTAACAGGTGTTTAGCGCTGTCAAACGCCTAAAAATCTGTGAAATTTCTTTCTTTTTAATCACTTGTTAAACAGTGTTTAAAGCTTATTGTGGTAGTACAGTTTGCGTTGTACCAAATCACTTGTTTTTCACTCAAATCTCACTCTTCATCTCGATTCTGGTCTCCCTTAGACATTTAGTTAGTTAAAATCACGTAAAATCTTTGCGGTGTGCCAAATCACTCGTTTCTCATCCAAATCTCACCTGCATCTCGATCCTGGTGTCGCTCACGGTGTTCTTCCTGGGGCTGGCGGAGATCATCCCGCCGACGTCGCTCGCCATCCCGCTGCTGGGGAAGTACCTGCTCTTCACCATGATCCTGGTGTCGCTGTCCGTCTGGATGACTGTGTGCATACTTAATGTGCATTTTAGGTGAGCTTAGGTTAGATTTAGTAGCTTATTTTACAGGTATTCAATCCATGGAGCTACGACACTGCACCGCACCTAAAAGAATCCCGTTGTAATTAAGTAAAATCGCCATTTTAACTGTAAAAATTCTAGAATATAATACGACTTTATTGACTTAACATAAACAGGACGCAAATAACAATTTATAATACAGTGTACACAGCGCAATAGGCGGCCTTATCGCTAAAAGCGGTCTCTTCTATGTCAGTATCTTTGCGGTGTGTCAAATCACTTGGTTTTCACCAAAATCTCGCCGTGCATCTCGATCCTGGTGTCGCTCACGGTGTTCTTCCTGGGGCTGGCGGAGATCATCCCGCCGACGTCGCTCGCCATCCCGCTGCTGGGGAAGTACCTGCTCTTCACCATGATCCTGGTGTCGCTGTCCGTCTGGATGACTGTGTGCATACTTAATGTGCATTTTAGGTGAGCTTAGGTTGGATTTAGTAGCTTAATTCACAGGATGCAAAGGATTTTTAGGTAAATATAAAAAAGCATCTAAAAACGTCTTGTAATTTTGAAAAATCGCCAGTAAGAGCCATTTGTACTAAAATATTAAATCTAGATTTAATGTTCAATCTCGATTTAAGCCATAAATTTATATGAACTGACGTTTCTTAAATCGAAATTAGACACTAAATCTAGATTTAAGATGTCGGTGCTAGTCGCCCTAAGACACTTCCTGGGGCTGGCGGAGATCATCCCGCCGACGTCGCTCGCCATCCCGCTGCTGGGGAAGTACCTGCTCTTCACCATGATCCTGGTGTCGCTGTCCGTCTGGATGACTGTGTGCATACTTAATGTGCATTTCAGGTGAGTTTAGGTTGGATTCAGTCGCTTAGTGCACAGGATGCAAAGGACCTATTGATTGATTGATTTGAAAAGGTCTTTATTTGCACATAATGTTAGTTACACAGCTTGCTTACTTTCTAGTGTTAGTTTTTATCCTAGAAGAAACTACTTTAAGCGGAATGTTTTTTCAGACAAGACAATGCCTATATAAACAATATTGCATAAACAACTAATTAAATAACATAAATATATATATATTTTTTTCTAATACGTTAAGTATAAAGTGAGTTTGATGTTTTCATCTACAGATACACACTTTAGTGTAGTGTGTATTAACAACATAAGTATTGTGACAGTTAACACCTAATAAGAAAGAACGAAATCTTTAATTAGGTACCTAACAATAATGTTTATAACATTAACATAAAAGTTCAGTTTTAATCATTCTAACTCGGTACATAATGTAAAAAATATTGTGGGTAAATTCACAAATCACGCCTCGGCTCGGGCGAATGTGCCGGCCGCGCACTGTGCGCTTGAACATAAGGGCGATATTCGCAGCGGGCAGCAAGACGGTCGCGCGGTGACTCAAGCGTCATCGCTAAGCACGTAGTGATGGGGTAGCTTGTAAGTTTTATACCTGTCGGCATAACTCAAATTATGTAATCGGCTTAAACCAATTGCAGCGATTAAAGTGTTGAAGTGGTTAGGATTCTTAAATAAGTAAAAGTTACGTGTTAGTTTTAGAATATACTCGAGTAAAGAGGGAAACTTAATTATTTTGTGTAATTGTTTTAAATTTGTACGATACGGACAATTGTATGCTATCTTAAGGGCTTTGTTTTGTACAACTTGTAATTTTTTATGGTTGGACTGACAGGTACTGCTCCATACAGGGCAAGCGTAGGATATTGTTGGTCTAATCAAAGTCGTGTAAATATTTAGTTTCGTGGTGGAACTGAGAGGACATTTTCTATTAAGCACTGGGCTAAGGGCATTGAGTGCTTTGATACCTTTAGTTCGTATGTGGGCTACATGATGGGTCCAGTTGAGTTTATGGTCAAGCACTACCCCTAAGTACTTGACCGTTTTTTTCCATTCAATGGGATGGGCATTTATTTTAAGACTACGACATGGAAGCTCTCGCCGTCTAGTAAAAAGGATTGCTTCAGTTTTTGCTTCGTTCAGTTTCAATTTCCAGATAGTAAAGAAATTATAGATGAGGTCTATTGAAAGTTGCAGTCTATCAATGATGAGGTCAACGTCATCCGATGATGTAAAGCATGCTGTGTCGTCGGCAAAACATGCCAAGTTAGTGCGGGGCTGCTTAGGCATGTCATTTAGAAAAATGAGGAAGAGGTACGGCCCGAGTATGGACCCTTGGGGGACTCCGGCAGGGATGGAATGAAGTTCCGACTGAGTGCCATTAACATAAACAAAGAAACTTCTCTTATTAAGATACGACTGGATTAGATTTACAAGTGGAAATGGAACCCGGAGTTTTATTAATTTGTGAATAAGCCCTCGGTGCCAAACAGTATCGAAGGCCTTTTCTACGTCTAGGAGAAACATTCCAGTCGACTGGTTTAGGTTAAGTTGATGAGAAGCATGTTCCGCAACGCGTGCCAGCTGTTGGGTTGTCGAGTGGCAACTACGGAAGCCAAATTGTTCCTCAATCAGATGGTTTTTGGTTGCTTTGAGGAGGCGGCAGTAAATAATTTTTTCAAACAGCTTTCCTAGAGTTGGAAGAAGGCTGATAGGGCGATATCCCGAGGGAGATGAGTCTTCCTTGCCTGGCTTTTTAATCGCAATCATCTTCGCAGTTTTCCAACTTAGAGGAAAGTAATTTAACGCTAAGCATGAATTAAATATTTTGGTGACGAGGACAATCGCTTTTTGGGGTAGATTTTTTATAGCGGAGTTATTAATATCATCGTAACCTGGAGCTTTTAAGGACCTATTAAGGTAACTACTAGAGCACAAGCAACTAAGCGCCGCCGCGCCGCACTTTAAAGAATCCCGTTGTAATTTATAAAAATCGCCATTTTGATAGTCAGGATTACCTAAAATTTATTTTTGTGGTGTGCCACATCATTGGATTTTCACTCAAATCTCACTTTTCATCTCGATCCTGGTCTCCTTAACGGTCGGTAACTGTCTTAGTGTCTAAGGACACTAAGGCAGTTAAAATCATGTAAAATATTGCAATGTGCCAAATCACTTGTTTTTCACCCAAATCTCACGTGCATCTCGATCCTGGTGTCGCTCACGGTGTTCTTCCTGGGGCTGGCGGAGATCATCCCGCCGACGTCGCTCGCCATCCCGCTGCTGGGGAAGTACCTGCTCTTCACCATGATCCTGGTGTCGCTGTCCGTCTGGATGACTGTGTGCATACTTAATGTGCATTTCAGGTGAGCTTAGGTTGGATTCAGTAGCTTATTATACAGGTATTTAGCACGTGTCGCCATATTAGGTAGTTTTGGCTGTCGAAATTAACTAAATTGACACAAACTTACCATAAAACTTAGACAGAATTTAACAGGTGTTTAGCGCTGTCAAACGCCTAAAAAATCTGTCAAATTTCGTTTTAAACACTTGTTAAACTGTGTTTTAAGTTTATTATGGTAGTACAGTTTGCGTTGTGCCACATCACTCATTTTTCACTCAAATCTCACCTGCATTTCGATCCTGGTGTCGCTCACGGTGTTCTTCCTGGGGCTGGCGGAGATCATCCCGCCGACGTCGCTCGCCATCCCGCTGCTGGGGAAGTACCTGCTCTTCACCATGATCCTGGTGTCGCTGTCCGTCTGGATGACTGTGTGCATACTTAATGTGCATTTTAGGTGAGTTTAGGTTCGATTTAGTAGCTTACTTTACAGGTACCTATTTAACAAATGGAGCTATACTTCACAGGATGCAAAGGACTTTTCTTATTTCGGTACAAAAGCATACTAAGCGCCACTGCGTCGGACCTAAAAAAATCGCGTTGTAATTTAGAAAAATGGCCATTTTGACTCTTGAAATTACCTAAAATCTTTGCGGTGTTACACATCGCTTGTTTTTTACTTAAATTTCACTGTGCATCTTGATCCTGGTCTCCCTTAGACAATTAGACAGTTGAAATCTTGTAAAATCTATGCGGTGAGCCACATCACTTGTTTCTCACCCAAATCTCACCTGCATCTCGATCCTGGTGTCGCTCACGGTGTTCTTCCTGGGGCTGGCGGAGATCATCCCGCCGACGTCGCTCGCCATCCCGCTGCTGGGGAAGTACCTGCTCTTCACCATGATCCTGGTGTCGCTGTCCGTCTGGATGACTGTGTGCATACTTAATGTGCATTTCAGGTGAGGTTAGGTTAGATTTAGTAGCTTAATTTACAGGATGCAACGGACCTATTTAGCTAAATACAAGAGCGCACCTAAAAATATCGTCTTGTTATTAAGAAAATTCGCTTTTTTGACTGCCAAAATTAGCTGAAATCCACAAAACAGTATTTAACAGGTGTTTAGCGCTGTCAAACGCCTAAAAATCTGTGAAATTTCTTTCTTTTTAATCACTTGTTAAACAGTGTTTAAAGCTTATTGTGGTAGTACAGTTTGCGTTGTACCAAATCACTTGTTTTTCACTCAAATCTCACTCTTCATCTCGATTCTGGTCTCCCTTAGACATTTAGTTAGTTAAAATCACGTAAAATCTTTGCGGTGTGCCAAATCACTCGTTTCTCATCCAAATCTCACCTGCATCTCGATCCTGGTGTCGCTCACGGTGTTCTTCCTGGGGCTGGCGGAGATCATCCCGCCGACGTCGCTCGCCATCCCGCTGCTGGGGAAGTACCTGCTCTTCACCATGATCCTGGTGTCGCTGTCCGTCTGGATGACTGTGTGCATACTTAATGTGCATTTCAGGTGAGTTTAGGTTAGATTCGTAGTAGCTTACTTCAAAAGATGCAACGGACCTATTTAGGTAGGTACGAAAACGCACGGTGCTATGCGCCACGCACCAAAAAATCGCCTGGTAATTCAGAAAAATCGCCATTTATATACATACTGTACTGCAACAAAAGACTTTAAACATTGTTTAACAAGTGTTTAAAACTAAATTTGACAGATTTTGTAGGCGTTTGACAGCGCTTAACATCTGTTATATACTGTATAAGTTTTTGTGCTAAGGTCCATAAAATCCTTGCAGTGTGCCAAATCACTTGTTTTTCCCCCAAATCTCGCCTGCATCTCGATCCTGGTGTCGCTCACGGTGTTCTTCCTGGGGCTGGCGGAGATCATCCCGCCGACGTCGCTCGCCATCCCGCTGCTGGGGAAGTACCTGCTCTTCACCATGATCCTGGTGTCGCTGTCCGTCTGGATGACTGTGTGCATACTTAATGTGCATTTTTAGTAGCTTAATTACAGGATGCAACAGACCTATTCACGATAGCACATACACCTAAAAAAATGCTTGTAATTTTGTAGAATCGCCATTTTGACTGTCAAGATTATGCGGTGTGCCTGTTTTTCACTAAAATCTCACTGTGCATCTAGATTCAGTCGTTTACTTTACAAGATGCAGTTCATGCAACTGACATATTTTGGTAAGTACGAGAGCACACACAACTATGCACCACGTCTAGAAAAGTCGTTTTCTAATTTGAAAAATTGGTGGCGAATCTGAAGATAAATGTTATTACATGAATGCATGAGCGCTCTTTCATTATCAGAGTCACCCACTTCCATCTGCTTCTGCTTCTGAGAGTTTCCGTAAAAACTAGTAGCGCTGAAAAAAGTAGCTTTTTCGTCGTGGTGGAAGGATACACTTTGATTGGCGTCAGTCGCTGATTTCGTAGGATGCACCCCGGTAATATTTGGGTAAGTATGGGACTACGGTGAAGTAAATGAGTTTTCGAGTGAAGACAACGTACGGGCGTAGTGTCTTGACAGGTAGACGGTAGTGGCTGGCATAGGGTTGTGACGCTCACCGCCTTCGGATACGGATGATTACGGGCTGATGATGATGTGGTCATCATCGAACTCTCGGTGGTGATTTCCAAGATAAATATTATCATATATTATGTATGAGCACCCTACAAACAATATAACTGCGTACGGAACGAGTGTGTAATTGTATATCTAAATGATTTATTTTGATAGACAAATCTAGACTCGTTTGTGTAAACTATTAAAACATACGATATAGATACTTACCACAATAAATAAACATTTGTTAAATAAACCAACACTATCACTGGCACACAATATTCACCCAGGAATAAAGTAGAGATGCAAATAAATAAGTACTTCCATAATATACACTCAACCGTATAGATAGGGTACAGACACACGAATCATTTCATAAATCTTTGAGCCTCATTGTTATAATGTCATTGTGATAGCGGCACAATGCCGGCTAGTAAAATATTGCATGAACACAACACATCTTGTACTGTACGTATAGGAATATTTATCGAAATTCTTTTCATTGTTCGGTACCACGATAATGGAGCTGACTGTACTTCATTATTTCCATAGAGAGTCAACGGATTTATTGAATGATAATGATATTGGTTGGTCTTGGTCACGAAATATGACCACATTTGTAATCAAAATTAAGTCTAACACAGCATAATGAGTAATAAAGTTTTATAATGAAAACGTTAACGTAAGGGCACAGAGTAATAATTATTATTATTCAGATTAAAAAGTTACAAGTAACCATGAAAATGAAAAAAGCACCCCTGTCTCGATAATCCCAAAGTTAATAAATATTACTGACAAAATACGTTTTGAATTTCGAATATTATAACACCATTTACGACACCTCCATAACCGGTGAAAAAACATCCTGCTAGTATATTCCTTAAAATGACAACCAGCTAATTATGCTTTTCGGTAAAATTTTCAACCCTACTATAAATACCTAATCATTATTATTGAAATCGGCCAAATTCGGAGTGATTATTACAATTGAAATTAATTAACGTGCGATAAATCACACGGCCTAATCCGCTAAACTCCGGTGCAACGGCACTACCTTATTGATTTCCACGACTATGAAACAAACATTTCATTATAACCGGCGATAAATTCCAGCTATACGTGGCAATAAAATATTTCGAATATACACTGTTGTAGTGGCAACAAAATAACGGCATAAATCAGCAAGCCTCATTGTAATTTAGCAACAGTATAGAACAATGTGCGGGATAAGTTATGGGGCTGCAGATCGGGAGATAAAACTTATTGGAGGCCTAATTTGTGAACTACGCGACCAATTTACATGTCGCTGAGTTACTGTGCCGGGTATACGCGTTGATAACGTGGTATGTTTCAGGAGGCTCGGTCTTGAACTTAAAATGTGTTCCGTAAACTGACACTTGTGTAAAGATAAGTCGCAAAGTTGCAGTTTCCTTCTACTTTAGGGTTTAAATAAAAACACTTTGACTATGTGACATGATGGACTTACGCCCAGTTTTTTGATCCGTAGTCAACTTTAACCATTAGTCAAATCACGTGTCAAGCATGACATCTGCATACGAATTTCGTTGGTTTTTAACTAATGGTAGCCATTTTTGACCAAGGGTTGAGTTAACTAGGGATCAAAAAACTGGCCCTTAGTTGGAACTAGAATTGAACGAAGGGTCGATTTCAGGTATTAGATAGAAACCTACAAACACAGAAATCTGTTTTCAAATATATACTCACGTGCGAAGAAACAGTTCGACTTACAAAATGCTGACATCAATTGCCCCTATTTTTTTTTAACATTTATTGAGAAATATGAAAAAAATATTTTTGTTTTAAATTGGTAATATTCGGAGGCACCGTTATATTATGTACTTTTAAATATTGCAGAAAGCGTAATTAAATTAGTTTTATCCGTTTAGGAGTTATTTGGCACTTTTCTCAAATGCCCGTGAGTGTAACTTTTTAGCCCTTTCAACGATTACAGAACACTGCCATATAGGCGAATTATCACCCCATTTTGGCTCTATAATATTGGTATTGGTAACCATAATATACCTATTATAGATACGTGTCACGAGCGGAATTTCAACTAACTTATCCGTACCCCCTTCTAACCTGACACCTCATTCCCAGGTCCCCATCAACGCACACCATGTCCCCGTGGATGAAGAAGGTGTTCCTGCAGTGTATGCCGAAGCTACTGATGATGCGGAGGACCAAGTACTCGCTGCCCGACTATGATGATACCTTCGTCTCTAACGGGTACACCAATGAGCTGGAGATGAGGTTAGTTGACTTTGGTTTACCCGGTTTTTAAAAACCCAATAATTATACAGGGTATTGAAAAGGTGGTATACATACTAAGCTGAAAGAAGGTGAGGGGAAGGTTAGGGGGTCCATTATATTCTATTCTGAGAGGGAGCGTTCCTGTTAAGACTTAGGGGGTCATTCTGAACAACTTTTGGAAATGGAGATAAGGTTTTTTTTACTATTATATTAGTGATGTTATTGTTTTCAGTCCTCACTGCACGGGTACATTATCGATGTAGGTAAAGAGGTCATTGGTGCACATGGTGGAGTGTACATTAAACGACTTTATCGATCGAATCTTATTATATTTAATAAAAACAAAACAAGTAAAAAGCTGGCACATAGCTTTAAAGACTCCAATATTATGAGTCTTCAATCTAGCACAATCCTCATTTACTTAACCTGTTCAATAATCAGCAACCTTCGATCTCTATGCCGAGATCAACTTCGAATTTCCTTTCAGAAACTAGCCGTAAGGGAACTCAGTAAATTGCTTACACAAAACGCGATCCGAATTCCTGCCAGGCTTCCTAGTCGAGTCTAGACCACGAGGGACACAAAGATGAATGTTTAGAGCTAAATTTATGTCCGCAGGATCTCCCCAGACTGAAATCTCTCATGCACATAGACACGAAATTTAATTTATAGTGTGTATAGGGCCTAATCCTTTGTGCATGCATGGCGGTAGCATTTTGGCGAGGACCGGTACTTTATCTTTGAGGCGGATAACGGATAAGACTGGTGAGGCACATTATTTTGATACAGACTAAGTTATTTGATCCCTTTTTCTTTAGTAATGACGGTATCTATAGATAAGTCGTGAAGGAGCTATCACTGTAGGTAAATTAAGCATAAGCCATAAGCATACCTACTTACGAGTATATAATAAAGTATAGGTAGTAGTGGTAGTAGCAGTTTAATTGATACATAGATTTTAATACCATACCTTGTTTTCACATTACAAGGTGTTTATTTGTCTATGTTTTTCAGTTTACTGTACAATAGTATAGCAATATACCTACCGTATATCATATAGAGTATACTTAGAGGCTACTTCTATCTCAGAATGCCCACGGGAAAACCACTTCAAAACGCGCTTTCAAAAGCCCACATTGATTTATGAGGTTCGGTACACTCACCGGCATACCGTACCCGGTACAAGTATGTCATTGAAAATGCAGTTTTCGTACGAAGCCACTGCCGGCCACGAGCCTGCGTTAATTCCAGTTCAATCCAGATAATACCGGAATAGCCATTAATTCAGGCGCGTCGTACCGGTTTAATACCGGTAATATTGGCGCTGACAAGCGAACCACTCAGGTGCAGTTGGTATCTTGTTGGTATCACAGTTTTGGGATACTGTAACTATGTAGAACTGTTAGAACTTATGGTGTGTATAGTATTTTTGGTGCTACTTATGCGTATTAGAAGATAGGTCTTCTTTTTAATAATTAAGCTATACATTGAAATTATGAACAGGTAGGTTGTATATAGAGTGTGTAAATATTTATTTGATACAATCTTCAAAATATTTGATGATTTAGCTATATTTCCTTTCCAAATTCAATGCTATAAAGTAAAATTCCGTATTTCGTATTTTTTCGTGTTTGAATAATAATAATGTTTACTTTGATGTTTCAAAAGTATTTTTTCAGTTGTGTATCAGATAATCAGATATAATCAACTTTCATAGTAATTCTTACCTTAAAAACTCAAAACCCTTATAGGATCAGTTAGTTGTCCGTCCGTCTGTTTATCTGGCAAGAGCTTTATCTCGGAACCCGCAATACATAATATAGAGTTGAAAACTAAAAAAAACGGAAGAAACTACAGCTTTCTGTATACAGTTTACAAAATGCTTATAACAATAAGTCCACCTCTTTTGGTACTTTGAAATAAAATATTAAACATAAAAAAATGGGGTTGTTGTCGTAGACATTCGTAGCATTTGCTACAGCTGCTACGGCGTAGCATGTAGCACATGGCTACGACAGCGCGTAGCATACTATATCTATGTTACAATATGGCACTACTGTGGTCAATTTCTAAACACACATTACTTGTTTACCAGCCGGGACAGTCTGACGGATGCGTTCGGGAACAGCAAGGAGGACAGTGGAGACTACCGCAAGTCTCCAGCACCTGAGGACGACATGGTGGGAGCCGGCGCGTATCAGAGGCCCTCGGGTGAGTGGAAAGAGCAGTATAAGTACACTAGAAATAAGTTACAGACATAAAAGTAAAATTCAATTCAAAAAAATTAAAATTCAAAAAGCACCTCCTTGCCGAATGGTTATGACCATGACATAAAATTCCTTAAATTCCTACACCTCACATCGCACCTACAAGGGCACTGACAATGGTCTTATATGCATTCTTAGAGATTCTGTAGTATTACTATAACATCACTATAGAGTAAAAAGTACCAGGCAATCATAACATCAAGCTGTTGTTTCAGTCACGGAGTCTGAGAACATGCTGCCCCGCCACCTGTCGCCCGAGGTCGCGGCCGCGCTGCAGAGTGTGCGCTTCATCGCTCAACATATCAAGGACGCTGACAAGGACAATGAGGTATGTTGGCAAGATGATGCTTCTGTGTTTTCTGCTGTCCTGGTAACTGGTGATGAATTTTATAGGTGGCCGATGAGGGACTGGGAACTCGTAATCATTTTTCTTTTGTGCTTTAGGTTCACTACAGAATTATGTTTATTCAAAGTCTTTTTTTATAATGTTTGCTACCCTAAAGCGTTTTCTTTAGTTATGCCTTTATTCGTTATGTCTAATACCGAATTAAAAAATTCTATACCTACTATATCTTGGAAACAACTTAATTCGCAAACAACATATTAATTAAAATTAAGAAAGTTACAAAAAACTTATATGTATGTATGTAACTATTATATTTATTATTTAATATTAAATCAGTATAACATAGAAAACAATTGCTCAATAGAACTCGAATTTAGTCCAACTATAGACTAATAATAGTCCATGGCCCAACTATTTCCACTATCCGCCGTCAAAGGCAGTGTGTCGCGAACATTCCCCGAATTTCCTTTCAAAGACGCAAAACAGCCGGATAATTTCCGACAATATTTCTGAACAACCCAAATCCCTTATGACGAGAGTTATAAAAGCAATTTAAATATTCAGTAGGTATTAACGACAAGACAAAGCATTTAAATATGTCATCTAATAATCTGGAGATGTCTTGCGGCGTTGCTGTTAATATAAAATTAAGACTATGCTAATTTTACTGTCGTAAGTCATAACCTTAACACACTGGGGTACCACGGTGCTTTCCGAGTCGTAAGAATAAAGGCTTACTTTGTACTTTGCTTATTAGTCAATTATAAATGGTAAATTCATCTCAGGTCGTATCTTTGTTGCGGCTTAATCTGGCTAACCGTATATACACTCCCGGGCAATGAAAAAGTTCCACTCACAAAATGTCGACACAAAACAACCTCAATTTATTCAAATATTTCATTTGAAATTTGAACAAAATATTACCGTTTTTGGTTGGTAATATCCTGATGCTCTGTTAAATGTACTTCAATGCTGCAAAAGGCGTTATTAAGGTAGCCTTTTCCGTTTCGGAGTAATTTGGTGCTTTTCTCAGTGGAACCTTTTAATTGCCCGTGAGTGTATTTTTCGATCTTTCATCATACCTATTTATTTTTATGATTACTTCATTCTTTATTGCTCAAATATAAACATAAGTGGACTTAATGCTATAATCATTTTGTACCAGTCAATCCACAGGAGAATTAATACGAGTATTAGTAATAATAATTTATCTCCAAATTCCAACTTCAAAAACCCCACCATTCCAACTAGTCACAAAAAGTCATTTCAACAAAAACTAGTCCCGAAGCCATTTTTAACCTTTGAACGTTTCGCAATTTCCGCCGCTGGTTTGATCTCTCCACTAACGAGCTAACGACCAATTTTTATAGGGACAGAAAAAGTAGTCACACAACTCACAAAATAACATCGACACACCCTAGTGCCGTGACGTTCGCGCGAGTGGTGCAGGGCGTGCTCTGAACATTCATATCTCTAATGAGCTGAACTTAGCTGCGGGTGCGGCCGCGTTTGCTGGGGCGAGTGGACTGGAAGAGGAAATTAGATTAGAGTTTGTAGGGATGGTTCTAGGGCGAGATGTCTTATACATAAGGTTGGACTTTGTCATTGAGTTGACGGCTCAACCATCAATCCATATTCGTTTATAGTAGAGTAGCTGTTCCCGCGCGCTTCGCTTCGCCATAAAAAGTTTTCCCGTGGGAATTCCGGGATAAAAGGTAGCCTATGTTCTTTCCCAGGGTCTAGACCGTATGTATACCAAATTCATTCATTCAAATCCGTTCAGTAGTTTTGGCGTGAAAGAGTAACAGACAGACAGACAGAAAGACAGACAGACACAGTTACTTTCGCATTTATAATATTAGTTAGGATTAGGATTTGATTTTGGAGATAAAAGTAAACAACATAAAATTCAGCCCTTTTTCTGGCAGATGGAGACCTTAACATCTTGATCACATTAAACAATTACTATGACAGTATGAAGTCGGTGGTACTTTATTTTTCCTTCAGTTCTTTAAACACTAATAAGTACATATTATTTTATTTATTTATTTTATGAAAGTTGATTACAGATATAAATTGACTTGCTTCTTCTGATTGCTAGGCGTAAACGAGGCTTACCCTATCCCCAGAGACGAGTGGGAGACGAGTGGATGAATATTGCTCTGTATGTGTGTGTGTGTGTGTGTGTGTGTGTGTGTGTGGGCGGGTGTGAGGATGTGTTGGTGTAAAGTATCGCAACCAACATTTAGTATAACAAGTTGATCGTAAACTAGCAGGTTTTAAGACTTCAGCGGTCTCACCTGAGCGTCTGTGTGTATGTGTGTGTGATAGAGGTGTTGGTAAGCGGCTACTTGTCTTTGACTTCATATGTAGCTGGATGTAGTAACAACTAATCAGTGATGCCCAATGGATAGCATGCCTGCTTCATGGAAAACTGATGCGGTTTTGAATTTATAACATGAACTTAATTATAACCTATTTTATCCAACCTGGTGCCTGTCTAAGGGCTGATTTTTCAATAGTCACATAAGTGTTTTCTGAGGAATAAAATTGTTGCTGTTACATCTGAATGTTTGTATAAGACAATGACAGCAACAATTTTATTCCTCAGAAAACACTTATCTGACTATTGAAAAATCAGCCCTTAGACAGGCACCAGGTTGGATAAAATAGGGTAATGAAAACGTGTTGCGATGTTGATGATTGTTGTCTGATGGTGATAATAAATGAACGAAATAAACCTTATTACACAAACGAGCAATCAAGCAAACAGTTTATCATAATTACCTCTAGTCTCTACATGTGCATAGCAAAGCACCTTACTGGGTACATACACATAAGTGGCTATTATTGTAACTCTCCTATGATACGCTTGTTCTGGGCTGGCAGCTGGTACATAATATTATAATATGGTCAGCGTAAACTTAAAGTATGAGTTAAATGCGAACAGGTGCCAATAATAGATATATCACTTTTATTTACAAAAAATATTGAAAACTACTGTTTATATACTGCCATTTAAACCAGAAACTGAAGTGTTGTTTGTTTTTTTTTATATAAACGCAAGTTTGATTCGTACATACCTTTTTGTGAGTACATAAGTGAACGCCATTGAAACGAATTTGAATCGGATTCCATTTTTCAGCGATCTGTATCCGAGCCTAAATCCCTTTTAATGGCTATCAAAAGATCTTTAAACTTGATTACAGTTTGATCAAGTTTCGCGGCCTCCAGAACTAGCGGTATTCATAACCGCCCAAAATATTAGGCCGCACTTTATAATTACAAGCAATAAAGTTTGAGGCCCACACGAGAGTTGCCTTCCCAACCCCGACACCGAAGTCTTGAAACTTTCCAAATTCATTATTAATTGAAACAAGGAAAAACTTGCGGTTCAGTACAAGCCACCCTCGTTCAGGCAAATCCTTGAGAATTACAACCGGAGCAGGTATAGCAGACACAGATATAAAAGTATAAAACTTTGCTCAAGTCAATTTGTAGAGGTCCGGCACTTCGGGAACGTTGGGCGTTGACAACGTTGCAACGGCAACGGTAACGACAACGTTGACACGTTGTTTTAAAAAGGCTGTTATTGTGTTTTCTAAAGCCACCAATTTATATACATTTTGTATTATTACTTTTTGGAAATCGCTATTATAAAATACTCGTAAGTATGAAGCTTCGAGAACTTCTAAATGTCTTAGAACAAAAATTGTTCAGATGTACCTTCTGACTCACCCCCTTTCGGATTAGTATACCACTATTGCAACACCCTGTATATTCTTACAATGGTGGCATCCCAAAATGTAACCCGTGATTCTACAAACAACCAAAAAACGATACAACGTTATTTTTGTACCAAAGCGTTTTCAAAAATGTCCAGCTCTAGTCCCTGAATTTTATCCTGAATGCAACATTGTAATGCCGAAGTGGCGCCGGCTGGCACAATAGATTCAGCTGTAAAAATCTAGATGCTGGAAACTTCAGACACACTAGAGTATGGACGTTTTACTGACACATTTAAACTGGTTCTTTTCTTATGAGATCGGGGGTGATTCATTTAACCAGAGAGTTTTAGTAATCGTACTTTATTAAAATGGAAGTTTAAACCGAAAGAGAGTCGGTACCAGCAATTCTGAACAAAGCCAAAGAAAAAAATACACGTAAATTTACCTACCTACAAGTTTATTTGTGCTTAAATAGAAATGTGACATGTACCTATAGATGAAACTGTGCTCCATGAGCACATACGGTTAAAAAGACACAGGTACCAAACTAATAACACGTCTTTTTTTCCGAAAGAGGTTTAAAAGGTACTAAATGAGCATGACTCATTCCCCGTAGACGAATGTTTACATTGACACAAACTTGAGCGAAAATTTTGCTCACAACTTCGCTCGTTAGTGCACTGTGTGTTTATCATTTAATTTGTTATTGTTATTTAATTTGTAACTAGGCAAGCTGTGTTGCTTTTTGAAGTTTTCAGGTATATACTGCAGTGTATATGTAATTGCAGTTTATACAATTACATAAATCCATATATTTATTATGTTTATCAAGAGCTCATGAATTGTAGTGACAGATGACGGACTTGTTAGGTTTTACCACCTTTTTTAGCGCTACAATACAATTAAAATAATATACATATTTTGTAATGAAATAAAAATATATAATTATTAACCTCTATTAAAAATATATTTTTAACGAAAAAGGAAGGAAGAAATTGATTTTTCCATAATTCTCAACGAGGAGGATAAAATTGTTCATGCAAATTGAATTATTACATTCCTTTCTTACAATTCCTTCTGATACTTCGCTCGTCATATTTACATAGAAACTCTTTCATCATTTGATTACTGTGAAAAAAATTACAATATTCTGTTACACACACCGACATAGTTACTTTAATCAACCTTGGCCGTTCGATCTGTAGGGAGTCGCTTAGTATACAACTTGTGCAATACCATTGAATATTAAGTTCCTGTTGCACAATGTCTGGATAAAGTGCCGCAGAGTCGCGTAGCCGGTTGCCCATGTGTGACATATAAAACATCCTGGAGATTCGAACTGATGACCTAGTGGGTGTTTTTATTTCTCTAATCGTAAACAAATCTCCCACTGTACGATCTCCGCCTTAAAACCTCTGAAGGAAGTTCAATTATTCCGGATAACAATAATTAATTAATTATATTATTTTGTAACACCTAAAATAAATTCTTTACCCAAAAACCCACCGGCCTCCTTTCTGAACGCTCTTTAGAATTGTCACCAAGTCAAATTCAAATTTGGAACGATTTACTTAATTACTTTTAATTATTGAGCTCTGAGCTTCATTTGCTATTCGTTTCCTTTAGACCCATCCTTAGAGTGCGATTTGGGGAATGGAGACGGATAATTAAACCTTAAAGATTACTCCATCCACTGGTTATTAAGCTGGGGTAGGATGAATTAAAATTCTGGGTCATTTCAGAGTTAGTACCTACGTGTGAAGATCTCTGTAAGATCAGAATATACCTATACAACTTTTATCTAACTAAATAATGTCTTAAATGCACGTAGAAGCTAAAGCTTTCGGTTATGTCAATATTTTTATTACTCTTCTACGCAATCTAGAAAGCAAAGAAAGAGTTGAAAATGTACATAAAAAAACAAAAAAACTACATCAACAGTTAGAGCATGCAAAATTATACGTAAAAAACACAGTAACTCTCTCGAACCGGCAGAATAACACATTACACCGCGATGAACACGAGATAAAATAAAAGAAGATCTCAGAACAATAATAAACACGCGTCACCTCCGCGACAAACACGACATATCACATTCCCTGTCTCGAAAGAAATACCCACCGCATCGGCCGCAAATATTTAATAATAACGAGCGAAGAATGAGAATGCCCGTTTTTACTTGTTTTTATTTACGGGGTCGTGTTTTAAATATTCATGTTTTCGTGTACACCGCGTAATGGTTCTTTCGAACAGTGAAAATAATGGCGGGGCGTCGACTACCGCAGCTCGCGATCAAGCGAATATAGCCTCTAATGCAGAATAACTGAGAGGTGCTGTTAACACCAAAAATGTCGAAGAGCGTTTCTACATAGAAGCAGTCTGGCCTGTTAGGTTTTTTTTTTCAAATAATAAAGAAGTTTGTGAAAAATGAGAGGAATGCCAGTTAATTTTGTTGATGTTTTGGCGCGGAGTGATAGATGTAAATAATTGATTTTGGAACGCAGATAGTACCTGGGTATAGTACCTGTACTACAGGTCCATAGGTACGGTATATGGATAGGTCCATATACTAGACCCGGAGCTTGGGACTAGGTATATTTATAAAAAAATTGTATAGTATAATATATAGTATAATATAGAAAAATATCACAATCTTTATTAGACACGCCGATGTATATGTTTAGTAGGATTATCGAACGAATTTAGCTGGAAATCGATTATATTTAACTTGATAAAAGACCTACAAGCTGACACAACAATATCAAAATAAACGCCAAAAATTGCGAATGCGAATAATACATGCAATAATTGCAAACTTTGGAAATGCTGTATGAGTTATGACTGACTCCCGGACTAGAGAAACGACAAACAACCTTTCGTTCAGTACGTACCTACAATCAGAACCACAAAATACATACTGGCTCTACTATTAGTTATTCTGTGTTACTAGCTAGATTAATATTGGTAATGGGCTTCGGTGCTAAGAACGAATGAATTGGTCTTGTGGGGATTCATTCTCGGATGAATGAACGAACTAATGAGGGGCAACCCTAGCGTAGGGGTGGCGATTACTATGATTAGCTGAGGCTGAAAGCATGTTGAAAGTTGAAAAAGTTTTTTTGTTGTTGATATTTTTACAATAATTATGTTCAATGTATTTGGAATAACTGGTACTTAATCTATTGTCAAATCAGAGATATTGGGAAATTAAGGTTAATTTTTAAGCGAATACCTAAATTTATCAGTGTTAGGAGTAGCCATTTACCAGTTATCATTTAATGCAAACATAAGAAATGTAGATTGTTAAATAAATCGTATTCCTAAACGCTCACTATTCTTCGTAAAACATTTAATTACATAAGATAAGACTAATTTTATTTTAGAGCTGAAATTACAGCCCTTTTCAGTTAGTTTTGCAGTTGACGTGGTCTTGCTTTGCTCTTTGATGTTCAGATGTCGCCGCCACCGCCGCCGCCACTGCCGCTGTTTTACAATGCAAAAGTGGTTGAGATTAGATGTTCTGATAAGAATGATAATCTTTCTGAAACGGTTTGAAGAATTAAAGCCAACAGTGGCATGAGCAAAGCAAGATTCATTTCTTTAATATTTTATTTTATTTCTAAAATTATACTTATCATGACTCATAAGGGTTAAATTTTAATAAACACCCAATTTACGATTTTCTATTTTTAAAACCAATTTGTAGGCACGTGTTGGTACCTAATAAATTTTAAAAATTCCAGTGGAAGCACAACAATGTTGTATGTATTTTCTTTCTTGAAGTTAGTATTCTCTCTCCTTTGTTATGAAACCAACCAACTGTAAATGGGGTAAAGCGATTTTCCTATACTAAGACGTTTGCAGCTTCCATAATACAAATTACGGCAGTAAAGAAAGGCGAATTTAACTAATAACAACAAAAAGTCGTCCGCGAACGAGCAATATCTTTGAGCCATTTTAAAATTCACGGGACACATTTGCGGTTCAGAACTGGCGTCCTAGGAGAGAACTTTATCCAGAAAGGGGATTCAGTAGAATCCCGCTCATTTCCCGTGGGTCTCAGAATACGGAATCGATAACTAGCAATTTGCTTGTGCCGATTTCGCGATTTCGAATCGGGTCGTAATGAAACTTAGCGCCCGGAATTAGGCAGAGCTATGGGACGCGGGGGTTCATTGTGAAGCGACGCGACGGCTGGTTGACAAATTTATGTCTTGTGACCGTGGAATTAAGTGGGGTTTTCCGCGGCTTTAACTGAATCTAGACTGCTTAGAAATATAATTACAGTAGAGTAACATAATTAGGTATAACTTTTAATTTGTTTATAATCCATACGTAGCTAATAGCCGAAGTAGCCGAAACACAAGATAAACTTGTTAGCCAAATAGCTCTATTAAGTTCGTGGACGCGACTAGTGACTATGAAAGTTTCAGAAGATGCCACTTGGGGGTGATATTTTGAAGTATTGCAACTGCAAGATTTACGTTCCGAAGTTGTTCGTGTGAACACATACATTTATGTATACACACACATGTGGCGGACGCTGTAGCTTCAGAAATGAAATATGTTGCCCTGTACATAGGTTTCCGCAGTGGTGAGGTTACTCTATACTGACTAAAAAGGAACGGATAAGAGCTGTCGAGCCATCGGCACGTTTAATACAGTGAGATAGAGTCGCGGCTCGCGCAGCAGCGCTCCGATACTTCGTTTTTCATAATATAGAGTGACCCCAATGGAAAGAAAACGCATTAGCTATTTGACATCGACAGCCGTCCAGCAGTAATGGTATTTGTCGATGTGTCGGCACCTACTTCGGAAAGGGATTTCTAACATTGGATTTATTTTTAAACTGTGTAATTTCTCGTATTTTCAGTAAGTACCTACCTATAATAATTTTGTACAAACTTACTTAGAAACACATATAAGAATATTTTGTAAAATATCTATGGTATGAATGTTATTTTAGCTGTGGTGGTATCTCTCTCAAACAAATAATTGCATACTTTCATAACTTTCAAACAAACGAAGACAACAAACTTCTTAAAAATTCATAACAATGTAACTTAACCAACTGAAAAATAACCTCGACCGTTGAAATTATAAGTTTTCTACAGCGAGATTTATTAAAAAGTTATCCTCTGCCTCTACGTCTACGGTCAGCGCTACATCGCTTCATGTAATATTGCTTGCAGCGCTTTCAACTTCGACCTCCTTGAGCTTGAAAAGGCTACTATTTGGTTCTATTAATGTAATATCATTACAACACATATAGGTACTTTGAATCGATCTCCTAAGTCTCCTATATTTAGTCCACGCATATTTAATCTTACAATGAATGCTTAGGGTTTATCTTCTAATTCATGCGGACTGAAAACCTGAAAACCTCCCACGAAATGACTTTTTCAAATCACATACAGGTGCTACCGTGCTAAAAAGTCCAGTGTTGTTTTCGCGGGCACGCCATAGCTTGCGTGCTTAGTCCCGCCGGCTGCACCCGCGAGACGCCATAAACTTGCAATGTAACACACATACGTGCGGTTTCGAGATTTCCCCGAGCAAATAGAATTACCGGGATAGGGGCGCTCTGTACGATGTAGCCTTGTTCGGAGGTTTGTTTACACCGATTTGCAGCGCTCTGGCCTGTGGGGGCCGGGTTATATTTTTAGCTCGATACACGGATTTTAGACGTTCCATTGTGCGGGGCATTGAACTGCAGAAAATGTGGTGATGCAGGCTTCAGTAATGGCGTTTGCTACTTATATCCTTGCCTGTTACTGTGTATTTCTCAGCTGGTTGGATACAACTTGTAGATATAGGTAATATCTATCTCCGTTCTACTGTTAAATTGTTCCAAGAATCACAACTAAATTTAACTCAAACCCACTCGTACAATATCTAATCAATGCCGCGGGAAGCAAATTGAACTGATGACGTCATCCGATTGACCACAGCTCGATATAACGCAGAAGTTTAAATTCCCGCTGCTTTTAAGACCAACTTGAGCGCCAACTTAAATTGGATTTGGCATCCCCGATTCAGAGTCATTGGGCCGCCGCTGATTCGATATCGGATTCTTAGCGCGCCCGGGACTGCTTTCAAGGTGGTTTCTGCTTTGTGAAAACATGCAGCCTTTTATTACCTAGAGGTACGGAAATGTGTAAGCGTTTAGTTCGCAGTTATAGTATGAGTTGTAGGAATTTCGGTAATACGTGACGTTATTAAATAACCAAAGTGCCAGTGCAAGGATAATTCACTTTTGATGTTTGGACGGTACGTGTTTCTAGGTTTTTCAGATCCAGTTTCTATTTACCACGGTGACAAAGGTTTGTAACTGTCATGCCAAGAAAAAGTTCAGAAACTGCAATGGTCCCTAGACAATACATTATAGTGAGCGCTATGAAACCTAACCTGTCACAATGTCCTTGGAGGTAATTCTCGGCGGATGACTAGCCAGTAAACGGAAACGGAAGTGGATATTGTAAGTCTGCACACGTCTCAACGTCTTCCAGATAACCACAGTTCATTTTTGAAACAACGACGAATGGTTCCCTCAGGCTGAATAAATTTTAAACCAACCCAGTTTCCGAACACCGATTATGTAGATGTGTTTGTAAAATATGTATTCTGTTTGCTGCTTTTAAAATTGCCGCTGTCAGATTTCTAAGAAGTTATTCTTCAAGGGTATTTTTTCACGAGAAGTGTTTTTTGCGGTTTGTATTTATGGGACCTAAAATCTCAATCAATTAAAACTCAGCACATCATTCTGAACCACTTTTATATTAATCAGGAACTGTTGAAATTCGTAAGTAAATAAAAAAATCCACAACAAAGTTACAAATACATAATAAAATTTAAATGTTTCATGCTGAGTCAGAGCCATTTTACTGACATAATACACACCACAATTATTGTTATTCATTATGCCACTGTACCTACATTGTTGTTTTGTATTTGTGATGTGTATTTTGTGAGTGAATAAACGATGTGTCTATGTCTATGTCTATGTCTATGTCTATGTCTATGTCTATGGATCGTTGTTAATCTTACATCCGTAGATGCTTACAAGATGTAGGTACTCATAATATAATAGGTATATGTATATACTTATTAGTTCAAAAGCTGCCTGTAATGGAGTGCCATATAAAGAAAGAACTAGAACGTCTCCCTACAATTAGATTAAATACGGTTCAAAGACTCAGGAAATACGTAATTAAATGTATTTCTCCTTTCCTCCATCCAGTGTCCTCTAAATTAGCTTTGTTGCTATTTTTGTAAAGTTTTGTTTTAATTATAACAAATTAATCAGTTGGAGAGGTTTGCTTTGAGTTTGTATCAAGAAAAAGGTAACTTTTGATTAGTCCAATCAGAAACTCCCAAGGCCATGTCCCTGTAAGTCTCATAAAAGCGGGTGTCTCATTTACATTTGGATGTAATAACTTTGGATATCTCGATGTACGTAAAAATACACAGTCATGTTTTAAATACTGATGTGGTTTAATCAATCTGTGGGTTACAGTAACAAAACAACACAACACACGCACTCACGCCTTGTACTAATGTACTCCCTTGCGGGGTAGGCAGAGGTGCATTGCTGCACCCACTTTTCGCCAGAGTGTTATGTTAGTCCCAATGTAATAGGGGGCGGGCCTATTACCATTTTACGGGCACATCCAAGACCCGAGAACAAATATTTGTGTTTAAACAAATATCTGCCCCAGCCGGCAATCGAACCCGGGACCATCGGCTCAGTAGTCAGGGCCACTAACCACTACGCCATTCGGTCGTCATTACAGTAACAAGTAGCAGTATATGCTTTAAGTGTGCTGCAGTATATATCAGTTAAATAGTGTAATGCATTTAATGTAGAGACACTACTTATGGACTTCTATTAGATTAGTGATTGACGATGAAAAGCTGCAAAACAGATTACAGAAAACATTATTGGTTCTTTGAAGGTAAAATGATACTGTCACAGTCTTTGCTCACCGGCGACGTTCTCAAAAGGGGAAAAAATGGCGTCGTAAATATATTCCGGGAACGCAAGCCGTTATCTGAATAGTCTTTATCTATTACGGATATCGACACAATATTTCAACCTTTCACAACCTGACAGATGAGATCCGCGGCCATCAATATCACACAAAACCGATTATACAGGGTGGTGCTTTATCTGCGCTCGAGCCACACACAGGTCTAGTCTAAGATATTTAATAGTATCAGAGCCGCGAGCTCAGGATTCGATACTATTTTCGAATCTACACAAACATATTGAAAAAGATTGAAAAAGAACAACTGTCACTATTTTCGAATCTACACAAACATATGGAAAAAACAAATGCCACTTTTCGAACTAACAAATTAGCCGTACATTTTGACAGTGACGGAAATTACCTAGATATTACCGATTAAATTTTGATAATTTCTAAGCAACATTCGGAATAAATAGCATACAGCTCTCAAAAAATAACGTTTCAAAATCGTCAAAGTGTACTTATATTTTAAAAAATACTTATATATACTGTATACCTAAAATAAAGGGCTCTCCGTTAGGGTAAGCTCTTATAAGCCACTGAAAATAAACCACCCTGTGAAGGAACCTGACGGTTTGGAGTTCCGTTGCTGTAGACCTTGCTATATCCAATTATTAAAACAAACAATTAATTTGAGATCCTTAAATAATTCACTTTACCTAATTTTGAGGTTCACTAGTTATAGGTTATAGTTAGAAAGATTATCAAATAATTATCAAATCTTACTCTTGTAGGCGTAAAAAAAATTTATCCAGGTACACTGGAGATTATGGGTGTGGTGTGAATGTTTTAAATAACAGAAAGTGACTCCTCTCCTCTTTGTATATTTCCAACTGTCCTACATAATCATTATCACCTTGTTTACAAACAAATTGACTTTTCGAGCACTTTTCTCAAATTCTAAGGGACATTTTGAGGAAAAACTTAATTTGCACTTGACTTATTTAGAAACAGTTCATTCACTTTTGTTTGAGAGGCGTCGCTCCTCGCCTATATTAATGGACCCCCGCCTTATCTTAACACACCGAGCGGCGCGAGAATACCGAATTTCAGGATTAATGGAATAAATAAATTGGCATTTTATCCACTGCCGAAATAAGTTAGCGGTGTAGCGTCCCGACTTGGAAGGGGATAAATGGAGGTTGCAACTTGTCGGAAACTGTGTCATATGCAGAATGGTTCTTAGAAGTAATGCTTCCTACGTACTAGCTTTTACCAACATAGTAATGAGCCAGAATTATTTGTTGATTGATAAGGTTCCACTGAAAAATACACCAAATTACTACTAAACGCAAAAGGCTAGCTTAATGACGCCTTCTGCAACATTGGAGTACATTTAACAAAGCATCACGATATCACCAACTAAAAACGGTAATATTTTGTTTAGATTTTAAATGAAATGTTTGAAAAAACCGGGGTCGTGTGGTGTTTTTGTGGGTAGAACTTTTTCATTGCCCGTGAGTGTAATTATAACAACTAAGTAAATACTTACATAAATAGCTTCTGATAACAAATGGGAACCCGAATCCAGTATTTTCTTCTTTTTATAGTTTCATTCCTTATTCTTACGTTTACTGTTGATTTACCTACCTAACTATCTGTTCTCTTCCAAACGCATCGCGCGGTCACAGTTCGCTTGCAAAAGGCTGTCGCAACCTTAGACGAACCATAACGTTATTCTAAAGTCCGAAATTGCTCTGAGTGCACCTCACTCTGGGGATCGCCCGGCTACATTATGTTGGCAAGATATATGGTTTGTACTGCTGTGGATAAAATGAATACGTTTTGAGCCATGTCCCACTGCTGCAGACCTAATTTTTAATGCTGTGACATTTCGAAGGCTTGTTTTTGCGCAGCGCTTAGATTAATAATATACGGAGAAGATGGTGTGTCATGTTCAAAATAAAGCAAAAAACTATGCTCATTCTGTTTACGTCAAATCGTTGTAAGTTCAATCTAATGACAACATTGTACCAATGAATGAGGTCACAAATTTTCTAACTGAAATAATTCAAAATCAGAACTCAGTTTATGTCACTGAGTGGGGTGTTATTCATCGAGACGTTTCCTTTGCACTGACACTCTATCTAGTTCGTATTAAAATATAGGTAGTTGGCTGTGACATTTCGAAGGCTTTTTTTACGCAGCGTATCCTCATGTTCGTTATGATAACTTTGTTTACGGATGTCCTTTTATGGCAGTTTGTGTATGTGGTATTTATGTACTAGGTGGTACGAGTGAAGGGTTAACTTATAGTCTAATATTAGGGATAACTCTTGTTTACCAGTGAGAACAACGATACAAGTTAATGTTACGTATGCTTTATGTTTTGAAAAACTTCATCTCAATTCTTAAAATAGTCAAAGTTTTGAGTAATAATAATAATGACATAAACCTCAGGTTTTCGTAATTCAAAGCTTTCAGGCTGAAGCCTCCTAACTCGAAAGTCCTTTAATGTTTATTGTTGACAAGCGTCTCTAATCTCTAAACGGAAATTGTTCCTTGATACGTTTTCATTATTCTTCACTTAAGAGCTTTCACTCTGAGGAAAATAATGAAAAATGTCTTTTAAAAACTTTACATTGTTCTGAGAAAGGGGGCCAATTAAACCAGCCTTCTTTGTAGACGGTAAATAGCCTGCGCCGAAGTCAAATCGTGTCTTTTTTGTAATTGGCCTCGATAGCCAAACTTTTAAAGGAAGCTTAGGAATATTGCTTCACATAGAAAGGGTTTGGAAAAGGTTTTTTCTAAAAATAACTTTCAGGGGTTCAAAAGAAGCATTGTTGGCAAGTTTTGAGCGAAGACATCATGAAATCTACCTGCTTTATGTTGTTCCAATATACATTTTGGTTGAAAATAAATTATTACGGGCCTTACTTAGTAGGTATAAATAATCTGTACCTTATCGGTAAAAAGCAGTTAAGTATTTTTTAACCCCCCACCTTACACCACAGCAAAATGTCAATGTGTTTTTTCTTTGAAAAGCACTTTACCTTGATTTACACTTTCTTCTGATTCGTATTTCAGAAGTACCAGGCTCACAGAGAACAGAGATCATTCTAACCAACATTCCCTTATTGTCCGCAGGTGGTTGAAGACTGGAAATTCATGTCGATGGTTCTGGACCGATTCTTCCTGTGGCTGTTCACTATCGCCTGCTTCGTGGGTACTTTCGGCATCATATTCCAGTCACCATCACTCTACGATACCAGGGTCCCAGTGGACCAGCAGATCTCTTCTATACCAATGCGGAAGAACAACTTCTTCTACCCGAAGGATATCGAGACCATTGGGATTATCAGTTAAATTTGGTTCCTATGTCTGTCACATACATAATAGATTAAGAATCCTCTGGAACCGAAATTTTTATGTATGAATATTCAGCTAGATCTAATATTTTCGAATGGATTTGATTTGCTTGCTATAAAGACGAAGTTGTTAATTTTAATATTCATAAAATAAGTAACTTATGAAAATATAATATCAAGTAATTATAAATTTAAATATATTATAGAAACAGGTATATTTATTCGTATGTAATATGCCCATGTCGCTGTTATTTAATAAGGTGTAGATTGTAATAAATATTTGAATTATTAATTCCTTTTTCAAAAATGGACGAGCTCAATTTTATACACAAACTATGGTTACTTTTTTAGTTTTAAAACTCCAACAACGCAAAATAATTATGTATTATAAAAAATCACTCTCATTAATGATCTTATGGCTGTGAATTTGTTTTAAAATTAACTGTAAAATTGAAGTGAATATAGATTATTCAAATATGAAATAAAATGCACAATAAATTAATATCATTAATTGAATTAAGTGTTTTCATTGCTGCAACTGTTGACTGCCCAGTCCAGATATTAAATCGTTTTCGTAGCGAAGTGAGATGAATATTCTATCATGAAAAATTTTCAGTTTTTTGTTAGTTACTATAAAAATGTATATAATCATATTTACACCCTAGGCTGCGTTTGCGTAAGCAAACTGCTCACTTGTTACTAGACCACGTAAAACTCCAAATAGGTATAAGTCATGCCACTTATATTTAATATGAAATTCCGCATACAACTGTATACTCAGTATCGGCGGCAAACAAGTTTCCTAGTTATCAACGTCACCTTCTTCATCTTCACGACAAGAAGAAGAAGAAAATTATTGATTTATCTCAATTTTACCGATAGTCACTTCAGACATAGAACAACGCGGACTTGACTGTAGAACACCTTTCTTAAAATATTTTCGAAAAAAAAATAACACCATAAAATCCCAATAATTTATTTACTAAGCACAAAACACCTCAGGTATGTTTAAACTCCACAATCCTAGTAATCAAGTCAAACAAGCCAACGGGACACAGTTCCTCGTACCGGGCGCAGCTGCCCGCCCTGCCTGACGCCTCCGCCTCGTAGTACTCGTCGTCTAGGCCTTCCTCCGCTGATGATGACGGCCTGTGGAGGGGTGGAAGTTCATTAGGTTAAGGCAAGGAGCATAAGTACTTCTCTAACAAGAAGGGTAAGGTGTAAGTATTTCAAGTGTGGGGGTTTGATAGTTAACGGAAATGATGTTTGTTGCCATTATCAATGTAAGTGGGACTCATAAAACTGGCTAAAATTATAGAGTTTTATTTTATTTTTATTTTATTTTATTTATTAACAGAAATCCACAGCATCTTAATTAACATAGTTTGCTAACATTGTTTATAAATAAGGCCATTAATGGATTTTACTATGTTAACTTAATATATAGTAATTTATTAGAACTAGAACTTAAACTAGGTAATTATTCAGGTTACAAAAGCAGACATGTTTTGTGTGTGTGTTCGTGTGTGTGTGTGTGTGTGTGTGTGTGTGTGTGTGTGTGTGTGTGTGTGTGTGTGTGTGTGTGTGTGTGTGTGTGTGTGTGTGTGTGTGTGTGTGTGTGTGTGTGTGTGTGTGAGTTCCACCATATAACGCGCCCTATTTCAAATAAAAGCAGACTAGAATGAAATATTTATTATAATCATGGTATTTTCAAAATATTTCATGAATAAAATGAAATAAATGAAATTAAAATACACAGTTTAGTTACATCGAGACCTCAGTTAACTAAGTATAAACTTTTGAAGTGAAAAACATAAGCCATGTGATCTAAACCACTAGCGAATGTAAACTCAAGGAGGTGTAAACTCAAAAGTTATAGTTTTCATTATAACTTGTTGCGAAAATGTGTGTTACGTCGGAAACTTTCATTCTTTGGCGGGAATTTATAGTCTGTGTTCCAGACAAGTTAATCTTCGTGAAATATAGAACGGTAAGTACTGTTTTCAATTTACAAAACTTGTCTCATTAAATTTAATGATCTTTAACCACTGACTGACAAAAAAGATTTTGTGAAGGTTTTATTTATGCGTGTATCTGTAGGTAAATTTTAATTCAAAATGGATGGATTGATTTTATTCGATTCACTTAGGACTTAATTGAAATTGTTCTTGGCTATGTTTAGTTCAAATTGGATTAGATATTCAATATGGACATAGGTAATTAAGATAATATATGCCATTTGTGGATGATTACTGGCCTGATGATGATGATGATTTGTCATCACCTTGCAATCAGAGGTTAGATAACTTTATACCTAGTGAGTAAGTTATAGTTAAGACATGAAAAACGTGTGAATGGCGTAGCATTGAAAAATCAGAACTAAAGAAAAACTTCGTTGGCCAATTTTGACACCAAACAACTCATTTACAACTCAATTGTAACTCAACAGCAACTCACGTGAACACAATGTGCATGATGTGGCCAAGCAGGCCGTTGTGGTGCAGCGGCGTCTCGGCGGCCTCGCAGATGTTGCGCAGCAGGCACTCCCGCCCGCCCAGACCGTGTCTGAGGGCGGGAAGGGTTGTAGGGTTAGCAAAACAGATCACTTTAATGTTCGAAGGGCACATTTAAGACGTGACAAAAGTTTTGCATCGCGCTCACTCACATCTCGCAGCCTGAAGAGTGACCGTGACGGAGAACTTTTGTCACGTCTTCATTGCGCACCGTGCTATATAGCCTTTCAGATTCACATATTCGTCACATAGGTGAAATAAAAAATACTTAACCGAGCTGTAAGTACAATTAGCTTTTTATCCTTCAGGGGCACCTCAAATACTTTTCTATTTCGACTACTTTCCCTTTGTATCGTCGGGGGTGGATCTTAATATTTTTTGTTGACTGTAGCTCCACTTTAACGATACGAGTACACTCTTGTAGCTTGTCAAACTCACAAACGGCTTTTATTTCATTCAAATTGACGGTGTACGTCTTCCTTTGGCATCGTTGCTCCGGAACAGTGATTCACATATTTTGTGACATGTGATCTATTACACTGACTAAAAGTGGGTAGGTATAGCAACTCGTAGGGAAGTACATTAGTTAGTACAAGGTATGAATGTAAATGTAATGATATGAACTAGAACGATGAGCATGGTGACTTACTCTTTAAATTTTGTCTCGAGAACAGTGTAGGCGAGCTCCCTTGTGATGCTGCGGCTATGCCTCGCCGTCACCACCTGCAAATTACAAAATAATGATTTGTAATATTACTATCATCAATATTCGTAGTCCACTGTCGGTTGGACCTGTGAAATGTATCAAAGCCGAGCTACGCTCCTATGCTATTGGTATGCGCTATGCTGCTCAGCCGCTATTGGTCTATCATAGCACGCCATTGATGCGAGCTATGCCGCTCGGCCGCTATTGCTCTGTTGCTTCACGCCATTGGTGCACACTATGCCGCTCGGTCGCTATTGGACGTAAGTGCGGGTCAGAAATGTCAGAATCCTCGCTTCAACAAATTAAATTTGGCCACACTTACCGGTAGATTAGGGAACAGCACTTCGTCGATCTCGGTGATGTTGTTGAGCGTGCTGTAGTTGGACTCGAAGTTGTACGACACGAACACGTTCTTGTCCGGGATGTCTATAGGTACAGCTATGGCCAAGAACGTCTGGGGAGATTAAAGATTATGTAGAGAAACTTGTTGCCGCTAGTGAAGCTGGTAACATCGGGACATGAGGGGGAGCGCGGGGAGCAGCGACGCAACATATAAATACACGTCATCTTCGGTTGTTTGGACTCTTCTCTTTCGGATGCTCCATCATTCCATACATATAAATATTGAAATATTATACCTATATATATATATATGTATATATATATATATATATATATATATATACATTAAAAATTCACTTAAACAAGATAGAGTCGTGATTAGCACTGCAGATTTGATTTTCCAAAGTTTTGGAGCGCTGCGCCAACTATAAATAAATAAATATGTGGGGACATCTCACACACGGCCATCCGACCCCAAGCTAGGCAGAACCTGTGTTATGGGTATCGGACAACTGATATATCTACACAAATACATAGATAGATACATATTAAATATAAATATCAACACCCAAGACCCGAGTACAAATATCTGTCTTTAAACATATATTTGCCCCAGCCGGGAATCGAACCCGGGACCTTCGGCATAGCAGTCGACTAACTACTACGCCATTCGACCGTCCAAACTATGGATCTATCTCATTACACAAAGCGTGCCGATTGCGTTCTTGTTTCTTTCGTTCGTCGACTGAGAGTGACCCCCTAGGTAAATTAGCATTATCACGCTGTTTAAGTTATGCCTCTTTGTCCAACAGTATTATTATTAGCTGCTGACGGTTTTATTATAATTAGTGACTTACCCCATAAAGACTGGTGGGTGGAAATATAAGACCTCGCTTTTCTCTGCTGATGCCCATTGCCCCTGACAGAGTTAAGGCACTGAAAGTAAATATCAATATAAAGTTAAATTGCAAAGAATGCTACCTCAGATGATGACATGTGTGCTTATTAAGTAAATTACTATAATAGTTTTAAGTCAGAATTATGTTGTGTTAGATTATAAATAACGATTTTCACTACCTTAAGTTTTTTTTAAAGTAAGTTCATCAATTTACTCATGGAGTTTTATGTAGTTCTCTATCTAACGCATCGACATAACGACAGTCACATTGATTGAGTAGTCGACAGACTGACTGTGTTTAATGTCGTATGTCCTACGTGCCGTCACATGTCCGTTCCTATTTCACCTGCATTTGAACACTTTGAGCCGTAGCGATGCGGGTAGTGTGTTGTACACCTACTACACTCACGGGCAATGAAAAAGTTGCACTCACAAAATGCCGACACTAATTCTATTCTATTCTATTCTATTCTGGTAGGGGGTGAAGTTCCTGTACGTGTCTCTCTCGAGTGGAACCTTTGTACATATCCCCTTGATTTCAGCTCAGCCAGCCTAGCTCCCGAGTAAACTGGAGTAGCAAGCCTGGGTGTTCCAATAGCTGAGATAGGCGCTCTGTTGGTCCAAGAATAGATAATCTTGTTTCTGTAGTAGGTGGACAAGCTAACAGAATGTGTTCAACCGTCTCATCTACTTCCTTACATGTCCTGCCTGCATGCCGACACCAAACAACCCCAATTTTTTCAAACATTTAATGTATAATTTAAACAAAATATTAAAGTTTTTAGTTTATAATATCCTGATTCTCCGTGAAATGCAGAAGGCGTCATTAAGCTCGCCTATTCCGTTATGGAGAAATTTGGTGCTTTTCTCAGTGGGACGTTTTCATTGCCCGTGAGTGTATATTACTTCATCATTATAGAACTCATTATACTTTTCATTTGTACTGAGTACCATAGTCAAAAAATAAAAACTAGCTTATCTTATCACATTTATTTTAAATTATTAAAAATGGTAAATATTTACATCAAAAGCACTTTCTTGATAAACTGCATTATATCTAAAACACCACACGTAATAATATAAAACACTTCAAAACCTCACTTACAAACACACAATGTCCGATTGTCTAAAACAATAAACATATAAGAGCACTATAATACACGCGGTAACATTTTTAAGTATGAATTTTAGCTGGTACTGGTGACAAATCTGAAACACTGGTTAACAGCTCCCAAGTCGCTAAAAGAAGGTTGTAATAACTGTACAATGAATTAGAGTGCGAGTTACAAACTTCAAATTGAGTGCCTATGTGCCTATTTAGCTCAGGGAAGGACGTTGGTTATGTTAGTGAGTTTGTATTAATATTTTTCTATTGCTTCGACATTTTTATGCACTTAGTACCTACATTATATAGATTTCATAGTGCTTTCAATATGTAACCTATCCTATTACGATTGCTGAAAATTTAGCATTGGAAGTATCTACCCTAGCAAAACTAAAAATCGCGTCGATTAAAGCTGCTCGTACTTATAATAATTAGCATTAAGCCCACCTTTTTTACATTTATTATATATTTGTGTAATAAAGAATTAAATAAATAAATAAAATAATGGATCGAACTTCGTTTACAGGTACGTACCTAAGTTCGTTTGATCACAAATTACAGTCTACTTCTATCCTACTAAAAAACTGAATTTTTGTCTCGCACTTGATTTGAGCGTATGTGGTTTAACTGTAGGCAGTGTCCGTTATGTGAGAAGGCTACAAATCGTGCCAGTTAAGGAAGCGATAATTGGTCCAGTTGTGTGAAAATACAGCCTTATGCTCCTAAGTCATTAAGGCTATTTTAGAGTGAACAGTGAAAGTTTTTGTGGAATATTTTAGAACATTTTAAAACTATTTGCACTTTTAAATTGTCAATATAATCCATAAACGGCCTAATTATAATAACGGCATAATTTCACTACATTGTTTTACTATGTGGTAAGTACCTGATGAAAAGCGTCCGTAGTCGAGCGGGCTTCAGTGATCGTAACTGATCGCTGATTTTAAGCAACAACTGGCACGGTCAGCCATTGGATGGGTGACCAATTTCAAGTGGTTCTTTTCTGGACGCTTCCGTGCTTCGGACGGCACGTTAAGCCGTGGGTCCCGGTTGCTGCTTCGGCAGCAGTCGTTAAGCCTAGTCAGAGGCCTTCGGGCGGCTTGAAAACATCTGACAGTCGGGTTGCCCACTTACCTGACAACTCTCTCAGCAAAAGCTTGCTTGTGTTGAGGTCCACCAACCCGCACTAGGCCAGCGTGGTGGACTAGGCTTAAAAAACCCTTCCTTCATTGGAAGGAGACCCGTGCCCCAGCAGTGGGGACGTAATGGGTCGTGATGAAGTACCTACTTTTTTAACATACGCACTCACGACTGTAATCCCCGAAGGGGTAGTCAGAGGTGGCTCACAAGCGAGCCACCCACTTTTTGCAGCACATTTGTACTCACGTGATAGGTTGCGAGCCATATCACCGTTTTGGGATGTACAATGCACTTAGGATACACATCTAGAATCTAGAATCTAGATGTGCAGGTTTCCTCACGATGTTTTCCATCACCGTAAGAGCATGTGGTATTATTGTACTTAAACTCCTTTAATTGAAAACACAATTGAAAGAATTCATTGGTACAGGCCAGGATTTGAACCCACGGCATCTCGATTGAGAGGACGAGGCCTTATCCATTACGCCACCACCGCTCTTTTTTAAACTTTAATTTAAAAAATATATCCATTTCATTAAGCTACTTACATACTAATTGTTAATACTTTTTATTAACAACCTCCCAATAGTCCCAATCAAAGGACACACAGCCAAAGAAAACCTCATTCCCATTGCGCATTTTAAATGACATAATAAAAATAAATGTAACGCAAATGAACTTGTAAAAGGAATGCAAAAAAAAACATATTCAATTTATTTACGCCAACCATCGACAATATCTACACGTTCCGCTTTTTTTAACGATGCAAATCGTTAATTAACTGTCAGAAATAAAGCAAACGCTCAAATTGTTGCCGCCGCCTGTCCGGGCGGGGGGTGTATTCGGGACAACTTAACGATTTCAAAACGATAGTGAAGGCTATCATAATCACAGCAGCCATAGGATGTCCACAGCTGAACATAGGCCTCCCCTAATGTTTGTCAGCTTGTCTGATCGGAGGCGGCCCGCATCCAGCGTTTCCCCGCGGACTTGAATAGATCGTCCGTTTTCCAGGCGGCCGCCCAACGTACGTAAATTTTAAGTGATGCTGTTTGAAAAGCATTAAGGACTTAATCAATTATGGAATGAAAATGCTTTGAGTTTGTCATAGGAAACAGGGATTCTCACTTTTTGCTCCACGTCATGCTAAGCATTAGAAGATAAATTACAGAGGCAAATGATGTTAAAATTACAACCATTCATTTATTTGACAACTTTTAAAGATTAAACAAAATATGATAAGTTTCGATAAACATATATTATTATAATATAAGTAGGTACCTATATTTACTAAATTTACTGTTAACCTAAACTTAAACTATTTAACTAAACTTAAATTATTATTATTATTTTTTTAAAGTGTTAACGTATGTAGTGTGAGTTAATTTAATATTAGTGTACCTATCTTTGTATGGAACTCCATGTCTATTTACAAAAATGTTTGTAAAATTATATGTAAGTGACTGTTTGTTTCCTGAATACAATAAATAAAATAAATAAATACTTTTAGGGCGTCTTGCACAACAAAGTTAAATAAAATTAAATAGTTTGTCTCTTGCTCTGACAGTATAATGTCAGAGCAAGAGGTCATAGATTTAATTTTATTTAACTTTGTTGTGCAAGACGCCCTTAGTGAGCTCTGTGCATCTGAAAATCTATATATGCTACGAATTGATCGCCATGGAACCGCGAATTTCAACTGAATAGGGAATCAGGAACGAGCCTTCTGTTTACAATATTCTGCGCTGAATCTGCATTTGAATATTGCGAAAAATGCACAGGAAATTGTTTAAATTACCCACTTCGTGATAAAAAGTTTAACAAACTTTTCGTCACTGTCTTTGGAGTGTACCTATTTGTTTACTGTTAATACTACAGTAGTATAAAAAACCGGCCAAGTGCGAGTCGGGCTCGCGCACAAAGGGTTCCGTAGTAAGCACAATAACTTAACCAAAATTACAGTTAAATCAACCTATCTCAAAAACTATAAGAGATACTTTGATCAAACCAAAAATCGTTGAAAGAGTTAATTAGCATGCATCACCTCTATTTTTTTTAGAATTTTATACCCCGTAGTTATAAAAATAGAGGGGGGGGGACATACTTTTTACGACTTTGAGAGCTGATATCTCAAAAACCGTTCACTTTAAGAAAAATGTTTTTTAGAAAACTTTATATCATTTTAAAAGACCTTTCCATTGATACCCCACACGGGTATGTACGGTGGCCTGCGCCTAAAAGTATACAGGCGGAGTTTTTAAAATAGCGATCCCTGATGATGAAGGGACCAGCTACATCTGTTATAAATCCGGGGACGTGTTGTGTGTGATGTGTGTAGCAGTGGTGTTTTTGTGGATGTGCTTGAGCAGCATGTGAGCTTGAGATCGCTATTTTAAAAACTCCGCCTGTATACTTTTAGGCGCAGGCCACCGTACATCGAAAAAAAAAATTTCATCCCTCAGTTACATGTATGGGGGGCCCCACCCCCAATTCTTTTTTTTACTATTTAGTGTCATATTTTTGTAGCGGTTCATACAACACATATTCCCATCAAATTTCATCACTGTAGTACTTATAGTTTCCGAGTAAATCGGCTGTGACAGACGGACAGACGGACAGACGGACAGACGGACATGACGAAACTATAAGGGTTCCGTTTTTGCCATTTTGGCTACGGAACCCTAAAAATGCCTGTATGCTGAAGTAAGTACCTAAGTATTACTGGTATGATATAATAATAATATAAGTAACTAATTTGTACCTACCTTATTTTATTATATTATATTGGATTCAATCCACATTTTTAAAAGCTGGAAACTACCCCCCTCCAGAAAAAATATTAGTTTAACTTGCATAGCAGTAGGTATTTCGGTAAACTTTACCCAACTTGTATTGAGGGCGCCACCGTCCTACGAGCAAGTTGAACTTTTTACGTCAGTCTTTGTAAACAATAATTTTAATTATAAAAACATCATTAATCCCAGTAAAAGTTATTGAAAATCATTTATTGTCATATAAATAATAAGTGATAGTGTTTGCAAGATATATATCCCACAGTTTCTATATAAAAAAACAAAAACAAGTGAGCAATAACAATCAGTGATTTATTAGCTAAAATCTTCATAATGGTTTGCTAAAGGCACAATTACTGTAAAGTGAGTGTTTTAACTGTTAATCTAAAGCAATTTAAAACAGTGAATGAATGCAAAAGTGTTAGTTAATTTTGTGTTCGGTGTCTTCGGTTCAAAGTCCATTAACGTTCATTATCGCAAACATAAGTACAAATGCAAGAACAAGATTGTAATTTTCACTACATCATCTAATGTTTCTATGGTGCAGCGGATAAGGCGCCAGATATACGTTGAACCTGATGGTCGCAGGATCGAGACCTGAGACTGGACTTGTCTTTTTGTAATTAATAACAAACTATATTAATTCAATTGAACATCCATTACGCCGTTACAAGGTTCAAATCCCCGAAAAAGACAAAAAGACAGTAAAATATTCTAAATAACGAGAAATATGAGTTTCATGGATACAATTACTTTCCGACGCCGACGCCCTCTATCGGAGTCACAGACAAATGAAAGAGACGAATCAATAAATAGCTCAAAGATTACTCTAGATGGCACTGCTCAAAGTTTACCAACATTATCGGATGATGAAGATGAACAATTGAAAGAACTAAGAGAAAAAAACCAACGCCTCACCTTAGAATTGGAGATGGCACACAAAGAAATATGCAATCTTAACCTCGAAAACTCAGAGCTCAAAACAAAAAATGGTACACTGCAGAAAGAAAATGAAATATTAAAAAAAAACTTAGTCAAACCTCAAACAATAAGCTCTTAACTCCAAGGAAGAAGAAAGGGACGCCTTCAAAACAAATCCCGATTGAGAAAACTTCACTAACAGAACAGCAGAAATATAAAAAGTTTATTCCTTCAGCAAGTACATCATCATCCAATATAGAAAAGACGGAACATTCTGAGAAAAAACAGTCTATACCTTGCACCGGTACGCAAAATAGTCAAAAACATGCCACAAAAAGCAAACATGTGAACCCTACAAAAACGACACCAACAGAACCAAAATCAAGATAAAGAAAAATATGTATAATCAGTACTAATAAAACTAATGACATCCTATCAATAGGGAAGCAAACTTTTACAGAAAAAAGTGAAATACTGCACTATGTTACTCCCGGTGTTAGTGCACGCCAGCTTTTATCAGGAATCGAAAGAAAGTTGAGCGGGTACACGATGAACGATTTCTGCATTCTACTAATCGGTGAATGTGATTTCAAGACGACTAGGGATTACGTAGATTTGGTTCTATACATAAGAGAAACATTATCGAAACTAAAGCATACAAACATTATTATTTGTGCTCCGACATACAACTGTGGACAAAATACAAACATGTTTAATTGGAGAGTGGAGACATTTAATAAATTACTCTATTTAGATATATTATCACATGAGCATGCTTATTTTCTGGACTCTAACCTAAACCTCTCTTACGATGTTGATATGTTCTATGGCCGCAGCGGCATGATCAATGACAATGGCATGAGCGTAGTATTTAAGGATTTACACACACTTTTACAATCATTGATATGTAACAACAATGACTTGTGTGAACAACAAAATTGCCTAATTAATAACTTTGACCTTGACAATACCACTGAAAAACAAAATAGTAAATGTGATTTTTTTCGTTTATAATAGCATGTGTGTACTACACCAAAATATCGATGGTCTAATAAGTAAATCGGACTTATTATCAGTAAATATAGATGAATTAGCTCAAAAAGGAACTACAGTAGATGTTCTCTGTATAACTGAACACAATATGCTAGATGAGGACACTCATCAACTTGTTATTCCTAACTTTAAGCTTGCTGCAATGTCTTCAAGGGATACTAGACATGGTGGCACTTGTATACTCGTAAAAAACATTCATAAATGTAGGCCACTGAAGTGCATTGATACATTCAATGTTCCAGATTGTGTTGAATTATGCGGTATTGAACTTACAGAGCACAATATAAATATTATTTGCATATACAGAACTACAAAATACTCTGTTAAAGCATATGATCTATTCTTAAAAACGCTTGATGATATTCTAGACACGTATTGCCTACATACAGACAAAAAGTTGATCATATGCGGTGACTTCAACATTGACTTACTAAAAAATAATACACCAGCACACAGCTTTGAAAACTTACTATTAAACTATAATCTTAAGATACAATTTAGGGAGCCTACGCGTCCTATTAGTAAAACCTGTTTAGATAATATCATACATAACTTCCGAAAATGTAAAAGTGAAATCTCTGAACTGTCTTTGTCGGACCATACAGCTCAAATTGTTCAGTTTCCGGTTAAGAAAACTTGTTCAGTACCATTTTGGTACACAATGAAAAGAGATTTCTCTGATAATAACATAGAAAAGTTTAAATCAGCATTCGATAAACTTACCTTTTCGGATATTTACGAGATATCGGATCCAAGAGAGGCCTTTACAGAATTCTACAATATGTTTAAGCTCATATTCGATCTGTGTTTCCCACTCATAAAGGTAAAAGTAAACGTTCTAAAGAGACCAAAATGGATATCAAACGGTATAAAACTATGTAGTAAACGGAAAAGGAACTTGTTATGGGAATACAGAAGATCCCCAAATTGCAGAAATAAAACCTTATATGTGTTCATAATATATTTAAGTATTATTGTATGTAGGTATTTACACATTGTTCATAGTAATTATGTTGTATTTTCTCTTGTCTTGTCACACGTTACCCCTTTCTTTATACTTTATATTTCCTTTCAATGTGGTTGTCTGGAAGAGATTACTTTTAGTAATAAGGCCGCCAATTGTACCATTTTTCTTTTCTATGTTTGTGAAACTGTTTCTGTTTGTGTGCAATAAAGTGTATTTTATCTTTATCTTTATCTTATTGAAAACATACACTAGAAGACTGAAAACAATAATAAAACTAACAAAAAAGTCACAAAATAATTACTACATAAATAATTCACAAAATAAATCAAAGGCTACCTGGAAAATTATTAATGACAATAAGTGTACACTCCCTAAATCCTCCATAGAAAACATTAAAGTGGATGGGCAAACTGTATCGAATCCATTAGAAATAGCTCAAAAATTTAACGACCACTTCGTAGACCAGACCAATGAAAATATTAGCAGTGACATCGAATCGAATAATAAATCATATAAATATAAATCACTTTTGAGATGCAAACATAGCAACTCATTATTCATTAAACCAACGACACCAGATGAAATTTACTCTACCATACAATCCTTAAGAAATTGTAGCAGCACGGGGTATGATAGCATAACAACTAAAGCGATCAAAAGCGTGGCATCAGCTATATCTACTGTTCTCAGTTACATTATTAACATGTGTATAGAGCACGGAGAATTCCCAGCTGAGCTCAAAACCTCAATCATTATTCCTGTTTTCAAAAAAGAAGATAGAGAAAACATGAACTATTATCGTCCAATAGCCCTCATACCGATTTTCTCAAAAATATTTGAAAAAGTGTTGAATAAAAATCTATATTCTTACTTTGAAAGAATGTCTGTTATAGCTCATGAACAAAACGGGTTTCGTAAAAACAGAACGATTAATTTAGCTATTTACAACTTCCTTCAAAATATAATGTCTAAGATTGACAGTAAAAAGTGCACTTCCGCTGTATACATGGACCTGACGAAGGCATTTGATTTCGTAAATCATGAAATCCTGCTTGAAAAATTAGAAGCATATGGAGTGAGAGGTAACGCACTTTCATTTATTAAATCGTATTTAACCGGTAGAACTCAAATAACAGAAATTAAAAAAATATGTCCAAAAACTAAGTCTGAGAAAGTCTATCAATCTAGTCCACGCGAGGTAAATCACGGTGTTCCACAGGGTAGTGTAATGGGTCCTCTACTATTTTTAATGTACATTAATGACTTTCCAAATATCACTCACCATTCTATGACTTTGTTTGCAGACGATAGCACAGTTGTCTTTACAGAAAACAATATAATTAGTTATGAAGATGACATTAATAATACACTTGAACATATAATTAAATGGTTAACTGCAAATAAATTGACATTAAATATTGAAAAGACTAAATATATGAATTTTTGTAATAGTAACTCTGACATTGATTTAAATATAAATATAACAGGACGAAAAATTGAAGGAATAGACGAAACAAAATTTTTGGGACTTTTAATTGACAAAAAATTGACATGGAAAAATCATGCTAGTAAAGTTTGTAAAAAATTAAATCAGTTCGCTTTTGCCCTATTCAAATTATCCAAAATTGTAAATCAACCTGCAGTCATGGCTGCCTATCACGGCTACGTCACTTCCACACTAAGATACGGCATTATATTCTGGGGTAATTCAGTAAACAGGGAGGACGTTTTCAAAGCCCAAAAAAAGTGTCTACGCGCAATATGTAGTCTACGAAAGATCGACAGTTGTAAAGAACAATTTATTAATCTAAATATTTTGACATTTCCGTGCCTATATATATATGAGGTAGCAATATTCGTCAAAAGTTATCCTCACTTATTTGAAAAATTAAGCAGACGCAGCAACAAAATAAAAACACTAACGCATAAAACCGCTTTTTTTAGTAAAAGTATATTCGGAATGGTATCCAAGATATATAACAAGCTACCTGATGATCTACGTGACATCGGAAATATTTTGACTTTTAAAAAACACCTACATAAGTTCCTTATTAATAAAAATTACTACAAAGTTTCTGAATATCTTGAGGAGTATAAATATTAGTTATTACCTACTTAACTTAACTTTGAGTCCGATTAATTTGTTGGTCAAATCGATATCTAGGACTTAACTTATTTTGTATCTGATTAATGTAATGTGTGATTTTCTAGGTGTATTGTGCATGCTATGTCCTGCTTGTATCATTCAATTTTTTTATATTTTATTTTATATTTTTGTGTATATGCATTGAAAAATTTGTACGTCTTACGACATAACATAGAGAAACACTGTAAAAAAACTGTATCAAGACCTACCTACCTATGTTATACAAATAAAGAATTTTGAATTTGAATTTGAATTTGAATATTTATTTACAATAATTTCTGCTGCATTGCTCCTCTTTTGTGTTCGTGCCAAATCGGGCACCAGTCGTTTAGTTTCCGTTAGCAGCATGCTTCGAGAATTACCCCCTTTAACCCTAGAGTGCTCGCGCTATGAGCATTTTGCCGCGCTCAGCAAAGAATGTTTAATATTTTGTGAACTATGCACTCCTCAGGGTCCAGCGCCTATGTAGCTGCCCTCTCGGTCATCTCCTACATGTAACGTAAATTTGGAGAAATTCAGTGCACAGGTTACAGCAGGAAGAGAGAATTGAAGAGAGTGTGTCGCACGGGGCGGCAAAATGCTCACTGCGCGAGCACTCGCGTCAGTAAAATTAAAGTTATTTTCTTTACAATTTTTATGAAATATTATAAGTTTTTCAGTGTTTTTTGGTAATAATAATGTAAATGTAATGTAGGTATGTATCTATTTCAGTTTACATTCGATTTACGATATAACTTTGTTAATTTACTAACCAGTTAATTTTACGAAGAATTTACCTGAAAGAAATAGCTCTGCCCATAATACACCACGTATAACAATAAAATCTTACATATGGACAGTACATAAGTGTTTTTTGTTGGTCCGGTGGTACAAATCTCCCGTTTTGTACCACCGAACCAACAAAAAACACCCTAAAGAAGAGAGGGTACATGCCTATAACTATGCCCATATAAGAAAAATAGCAGGTCAAAAAAGGGTGCAATACATGAAGAAAGTTACTGTGCAACGAACACTTTATGTTCATGTTTCAGGATTGTATTGCTGAAATAAATGCTGCAGATGACAATAACTTCTAATTTTTTAAATAATTTTGAGATTTGTTGATTTTGTGTGGCTTAAGACGCATTTATACCTAAAAGATCAGAAATTTTCCCAAAGCATGAACGATAGCTCATATAGTGAATAATTATAATATTAAAACTATAAATATTACGTTTTCTAATACCATATGATTCATTTTATTCAAATTATATACATTTATAAGATATCGTAATTATTAAGTGTCCAAAAAATACATTTTAATATGGGCGGCAAAATGCTCCCCACGCGAGCACTCGCGTCACACAAAAAGGCGCGACTACTCTAGGGTTAATAGATTTCCATCGGTGTTGGATACTTACCAATTGCAATTGAAGTTTTTTGGGCGATAAAATCTTGAAGATCCCATTTCTTTGGACGCAGTCGTATCTATCAGAATGTAGGTGAGTCATTTGAAACGCAATGCGCAATTCTGGTGAAAATATATTTGCGCCCAGTGAAAAAGTTCCAGCTTCATACCACTTTTACTCTTCAACAGAAATAGCTACGCCGTCTGCAATATTGAAGTGGGTACATTTACAGCGCATGAGAATATTACCAACTAAACGCGTAAATATTATGTCCCAATTTTAAATGAAATGTTTGAAAAAATTAGGCTATTTGGTGACTGGATTTTGTAAGTGGAACTTTTTCATTGCGAGTGATCTACATTAACAAATTTGTCCCAATAGATGTCATGTTTCTCCCTTCCGGTAAAATCGACAGGTTTATAAAAGACCTGGACATGGAGAGTGAGATTTGACTCGGCAAGGGAGTCACAATAGATCTTTTAGGTCGCAGTGGCGAATTGGCACTGGTTGCCCTCCCCTTTTCTATACCTATAACCTATATTATACATTAAAGTTAACCCGTAACTTACACATTACAACCCAGTGCAAACATGCACAGCATAAGCTATCTGCGGCTCGGTAAACATACAGAGGTGGGTTCGCATGCAAAATGCCGCGGTCCGAGCGATGCGATTGAAAATCACAACATCTGCACGTAATAATGTTTGGGTTGTCCGAACAAGAGTCGAGAGAAGAGATTTTTTAGCCTAGACGCAGCTTTAGAGCAATCCTTTATGGGCCCAGCCCTATGCCAAGGGCTTTCCAAAAGTAGAATAAAATAGATAAAAGTGAAACGAGTGTGCTATGAACCAGCACCGAAATCCATCAGCTGAGTAGGCTGCACCCTCGTCCAGCATACAAGCAGATGAATTTAATTAAAACAGTCAGTAATAAACAAGTCTAGTCTCTAAGGGTCCACTCTGTAAGGGGTGTAATTGAAATGATGACCAAAGTATTCATTATTTTCGCCATGCCAAATTTAATGACCCATAATTTACGATAGGTTATTTTTATCCCAATATTCCCACGGGAAACCCGAGTGAAGTTTAACCGAAGGATGATACCACACTATAGTTTATTTTAAAGATAGGATCTATGTCACTTCTCTATAGGATGTGTTCAGTAGTTTGAGTTATTTGATCCAGTGATAGTGCAGACATGCGCTATTTGAATTTGATGCCAGGATGATAATTCTGCCGATTTAGGTCGGCTACGTCATCGGGAATCATCTCATTATATCGGCCATGTTGACGTCACGTTTGAGACACCTTTCGTGTTTAGTCAGATTATAGGTAGTCATCATCTGGTTCACGGAAGGAGGCTCGCCGATTTACGAATCAACTGGGGCGTCAGCAACTGACAAATAAACTGACTGGCTACAGTGCCATAAACTTGTCTGTTCCGGTGAGAGCTCACGTAAATGTCTAATAATTGATTAATGTTGAATATTTATGTATTCTTTAAGATTTTAAGTTTGTCCGTTGTGGTATAATACATCCTTGCGGTTGTAATAAGCCCATCTAATCTACGAGTATATCAATATATTATAATTCATTAGTAAGTAATGAGATATGGATCAACTTAGTTCGCTGTCACCGGAACAGATCAGTTTGTCGCACTATAATCCATTTACCACGATGACAAACGCTAGTCCAACTATAGTTTTTGTCACCGAACGACCAAGGCCGATCGTTATGTAGGGTAAGTTTACACAATCAAGGTTATATAGGGACATTTTATACAATACAATACACTTTATTTACACCAACAACAAAAAATAAATAAATAAAACAGTACAAGGAGGCGGCCTTATTGCTTATAGCAATCTCTACCAGACAACCTTTGGATGGAAGAGTCTGGATGGAGAGATGGTCTATATATGATTATGAGGTACATAGTTGTGGTGCATGTAGGTATATAGATAAAAATATACTATTTAAACAGTACATACACTAAGGGCGTCTTTCACAACAAAGTTAAATAAAATTAAATATTTTTCTCTCTCAATTAAATCTATGACCTCTTGCTCTGACATTATACTGTCAGATTTAATTTTGATTAACTTTGTTGTGCAAGACACCCTAAATAAATAAAACAACAAATACACTCCCGGGCAATGAAAAAGTTCCACTCACAAAATTTTGATTCCAAACGACCCCGATTTTTTCAAAGATTTAATTTAAAATTTGAACAAAATATTACCGTTTTTAGTTGGTAATATCCCGAGGCTCTGTTAAATGTTGCAGATCACGTTATTAAGTTACCCTTTTCCGTTTAGAAGTAATTTAGTGCTTTTCTGAGTGGAACCTTTTCATTGCCCGTGAGTGTATCTAATAGCTATATGTATAATAATTATACTTACATAAATAATACACTTTACATTAATATTATATTCAACTAGTTAGTCAGTGACTGTAGGTAGTGCAATTTGACCCTTTCATTGAAAGAAGCCACAGAAGGTGCACGTCTAATTACTTCAGGAAGAACGTTCCAGAGGGCCACTGATTTCGTCGTAAAGGAATCACCATAGAAGTCGGTTTATTATAGGGACATTTCTATGATTTTTGAACGTTTCTGATATTTCTTTCATTTTACTTGGGCTATTTTTATCTCCTAATAGGTATTATTATCTTATCGTATTAGTAAACGTGAAAAAAAGTACACGAAAAGTGTAAGGATTACATACGTACCTATTTCAATAAAAAAGCGGGAAAATTACTCCATAGATTATATTATTGTTTAAATATACTATGTATTTTTTTGTTAAGTATGTTCACATTATAGTTTGTTTATATCATCTTCCACATGGATAGATATAAGTTCCAGTGGACTAATGGGGCAATCCTCTAAGTAGTAGTCACAGAGTTCAAGCTCTCCCCAATATTCTGCTTCATAGAAACAATCTTCTATGTCTTCTTCCGGTTCCGAAGTGGAAGGCCTGAAAAATACAGGAAAATGATTTCAATCAATTCAGTCAATTTCTCCATTCTCGGTTAGAGCATAACCAGGGAGTAGTGGTTAACTTTTGACACATCTGTCATGAATTTTATATGGAAATGACGTTTAATTTATAAATCCATCCCTGTCGGTTAGATAACCGACAATGGAGAAATTGGCACTTAACCTTAGTTTTTATCGAACCTGGGAATGTAGCTAAGTATATAAAGTTACATAACTTGGGCATCTTTCTACCATTTTTACATAGTAACCTTCCCTCTTGCTATGCCTTAGGGCCGTTAGCTTGATACGTGGTTATCTTTAACCATTAGTTAAGTTACGTGTCGAGCAGATGCAAACAAATTTAGTTACTAATGGTTACCGTTTTTATACCAATGGATTAGTTAATTACAAATAAAAAATGACCGTTAGTAAATAGTAGTTGACAGTAGCAGATGTAGGCTAGTTATTGTACCTATAATCCCGGGAAATAAGCAATAGAGTTAGTCATTGGGTAGTAAACAGTAGGAAAGTATTCTCACGTGAGTACAAGGTGTAGAAGGTCGCCGACGACCCCGTTGTGCAGAAGATGACGGGTGGAACTTTCGCAGATTGCACGCAGTAGGCAGGCGCGCCCGGAGAAGCCATGCCTGAAATATTATTGTCTTTAAACAAATATCTATAAGCCATAAGACCGCCATTTGTACCCTAGTTAAGTTCTGATGTGAAATTTAAAATTATTACTCTATCTATCTATCTATCTGCCCGGGCCGGGAATCGAACCCGGAGGATCGAATTAGCAACGACATAGAGCCAGTACTTAATCCAAAATTTTAGAGTATTCCCCCTGATCACTCTACACCGCGGAAATCATGTTATAAAAATGAAGAAGAATGAAGTCTGTTACCCAATAAATTTCTTATTTCTTATTCTTATTCTTAATAATTAACTAACAATTTTCTTTGTTTTAATTAGGATATTTTAATTTAGCCATATTTATTCTGACTGCTCTTATTCATAAGACACGCGTTTCCTTTGACTCACATCATTACTGAGGTTCACTGTTTTATGCTCATTACGAGTATTTCGTCTTCTGTGCCGCTCTGTAAATTTACTGTACCTATACATAGTAGGTATTGGTAAGTATATAAATACAATACACCTGCCTTCCATGTTTTTATTAGTTATTTTAAAAGTTTATATACATTTTGACAATGTTTTTATATATATTCTCAAGTTTGATGTTTTATTTATATATAGGTATATTCTTAAAACGTGCATGTTTGTGATTAGTTATAACTATTATAGTACGTTTCTAACTTGGATAGGGGTAAAAATTTTATCTAAATCTTAAATTTATTAAAAATACCACAGAATGATTCGATCATAGTGGTAATTTACCTCTTATCGTCCAAAGAATACGAGTGGAAATGGATCGAACACAGATGTGGTCCGTCGTACAAGCAATAATCTCTTCGGTAAATCATCTAAATGAGGTGTTGGAAATGTGAGACCAAACTGGAGTCTTCGATAAAATTATGTGTACGCCTCTGACAAAGGATATTACACTCTATGTCAAGAGACATAAGTGGTGTAATAAATTAAAGAGGAAAGATTTATTTTGCATCTGGAATAAGTTTGGTTAAATGTTATCGGAATTTTCTATGTGCCCTTATTTATTAATGAAATCAATAACGTAGTAAATTGGATAAAGATAAACGAATGTAATATTAATTATTTGATTTGGAATTCTTCTGATGGAAACGTATACCGTTGATTACTATTTATACTATTATGTTATGTTTTTTAAAATGGGGTGTTTGACGAATATTTTCAATAATAGTACCTCATTTTCTTTATTCTACATGTACTATTATGGCTTCTTACCGTTCCAACATAGACTCTATGAAGATATAGAGTAATTTCCTGGTCAACAACTGCTGATGCTCGTTGCTGCGTTTTGTTCGATCTCTTGATATCTGTAAAAGTATAAAATAATTTCTAAGAAATAAGATCCCAAAGTATCCTCACTTAAGGACTAAAGTCTAAGTTCTTAGCCTAGGCCATATCCAACCAAGCGACTTCGTGAAATACCTACCTATTTCCTCCTTTATACGGAAATCTGCATGAAGACTTTTTGTTACCGTGACGGTCCTAAATACTAAACCTTGACTAGCATTTGTTAACCTGATGAAAAGATTACCCAACTGACGAGATCTACTGAACTAATAGATATAATGTAAAGCAGGTTCATACAGCAGGTTCCTTTGAAACACCTCACGTAGGTACACTTATTAGACTTCAATAGGCGACGACGACACTAAGAAGATTACTGCCTTACTAGGAATCTAGGGGGGTGGACGGTTTGGCAATTTCGTCAATTGAGGCAGAGGTCCCCTAAATTTCACTACTAATGTCTATGAACTCTATGATAAAATCAACGCAACTTGGATATTGCTGGCATCGTCGCCATGGCGTCCTAGTAATGGCAGGGTTTAACCAATCAAATAGTAGTAGCGGGGCTCTAAAAGAAGAAGTAACTCACAATGACGTCACCAAGCAGAGGCTCGAAGTAGGTGGCGTTGGCCACGGAGTAGTAGTTGGCCTCATAGAACCACGCAACCGAGGTGGTGCTGTCAGGGAGAGGGATGGAGACTGTCGCGAACACCTGGAGGAACAGAGACGGTAAGAAAGACATGGAAGTGTGAGAGAGATTATAGCAGCGATTTATCAAGAAGGAAATGGGGGATGTCTATAAGAACAAGATCCACTTCGGTCCTTTGCTCTCCAGCGGCAACGGATATAGTGAATAAAAAAGTATTAATTTTGTAAGCTATCAAATTTAAAGCAAGCTGGATATAGATCACCGGCTGCTGAATATTTCACTCGTCTTTGGTTTCCTTGATATCTTCAAAGACAATGCATTTCATCCATATAGCCAGCAAATAAGCATCTAATTAGAAGTTATGTAAGTGTAATTAAATTAAGACAAAATAAAGTAACAACTTACTCCCCATTGCGTGTTGACCGGCGTCAGAAGATATCGTTTACTTCGTGATCCACTCCCGAGCGAGCAGCCCAGCGCAGCCAATCTGAAACAATAACAAAGATAACAAACCCGCCTTTTATCCTCTCAGAATTAAGGAGCAACATTAGCTCAGCTAATAGATACATACATGATTATGATATTTGCGATGGTGGTGTACATGTTGACAGGCAATTTAGATGAAGAAAACTGTCGGAAGAAGCAAATTACGGGGTAACCGGAGGCGTCACCGACGAAGCCGTCTTAGGGTTAAGAAAGCAGTAACGGTTTTGTATTTGCCCATAAGATTTTGACGCTCGGCCACCCACAGCTGCCAGTCCCTTCATTAGGGTAATTTTGACCTTGTTTTTGTTGTAATTGGGTTGAGATTAGTGCGGCAGTGGGCTGGTCGTGTGTAGTCGGCGTTTGGCGTAATATTTATTTTGTTAATCAGTGCAATCACGAATGTTTGGTGTCAACCGAGCGTAGTTTGGGAAGCGGCGGTGTCAACGGCTTGCTTATTCAATTTGTAGCTCGGGATTATCCTTGGAAGTGTGACTTGTGGCGGCTTTGTTGTGCGTAAGTGGCGCGGGTTCGCTGGACTCCGTGCTAATCAGTAGCCGGCCTCAGTGACACTTCCAAATATGTAGTTTTCTCGTTAGTTTGTGTTGGTTAACTTTTCGTAATTAATGTTTTTTAAGTAGACTGCATCTTTTAACTGCTTGAATCCCTTGAAATCAGACACAAAACAAATCGATTGTCGTCAGGCGTGATATCGAGACTTCGGGGTGAAAGAAAAGGTTCATAAAAATTTGTAATGTCTACTACTACTTGCATTAATAAAATCTATCTAGTCATTTTGTATAAAAATGAGATTAGAGACTGTATGATTGCTTTACACAGTTCAGAAACTTGTACCGCCGCGCAGTTTCAAATGTCGCCACATCAAAGCCTGCAGCGATATAGCATTATTTTATTTGCTTTCAAAGCTGCAGGAGTCTAATTACACAGCAGGTAAGTTAAATGTAGTCAGGGACGCTCCCTCCAACCTGTGGGTTACTATTTTAATTTCCGTAGCTTTGAGACACTAATGAGTAGCGGGAATCTCGGGCTGTATTGTGTAGGTAGATTTATATCTATCGTGATCACCTTGAGGTGTCCTTTTTGTGAATGTTATAAATTTTATTTTTAATCTTTGTTTTTTTGAGGACTTTCGTCACTGAGTAACGATGTCAGTCCCATGAATGTGATAAAGTTCATAATAAGTAAGTACCTACTCATTTTCAAAAAGGGGATACGATTCGAGACCTTTTGATACAAAATATAAAGGGACTGCTTTTGAAGGACATAACTATCTTTATCAGACTGTAATCGTCCACATTTGCACATTAACCAAGGACGCCACAACAGAGTATCGTGATACATAATATATAATGATGGATCTGTGAAAATGATAGCGGTAGCGATGGATTTAAAAGCAATATAATAAGGGTTAATTTAGGTTTCCATTAAAATTGTTGCAGTTTCAGGTGAAGCCATGGCGCTCTTAATTCATATGCGTTTTTGAGGATATTATTTACTTGAAAAAAACAAGTTTAGTATACTAAATTGATGTTGGGAGTAATTCTGAATAGAAACTTAGGTACCTACTTCTTGAGCTTAGCCAATCATAAAGGGGAATTTAGAACAAAGAATCCTTGCCTTCATAATCGGCTACGCTACGGTAGATAATTATATCTCTTTATTTCTGCTGCGAATAAATAATGTTTATCTTCTATCTCATCTCTATCTTGTAAATGTAGGCCAATATATATTGTTTATCAAAGAATTGTATTTAATTTCACCCACATACATTTCCGGGAATATTGTATGTCGGTTTATTTATAATTGGGCTTTCCTTTTGACCCCGGGCTTTTGTTAGTCTCGATCTATTGTCACGTGAACGACATGTGCCATGTTAATTTGACAAGGGACTTATGGCGAAGGGGACCCTGTATCATAGTAAATTTTCCCCCATTGAAACCGTTCGGTATAAAATAGCTATCGATTTATGGGCATTATAATTATTAAAGTAAGGTTAAAAGGTCGTAGATATTTTCAATATTGTGAAAGTCTTGTAAAAATTAAAAATTAAATTCACCTATGGCATTTCGATGAATCATGTTTTTTTTTAATATTTTGTGATTATCTACAACGTGATATTCATATCCTAATCCTAACTTAATAGTAACTACGTCTGTCTGTCTGTCTGTGTCTTACTCTTTCATGCCAAAAGTACTGAACGGATTTGAATGAAATTTGGTACTTATACATATGGTCTAGACCCTGAGAAAGAACATAAGCTACTTTTTATCCCGGAATTCCCACGGGAAAACTTTTTAAGGCGAAGCGAAGCTCTCGGGAACAGCTAGTAAGTAATAAATTAAGGAATCACCTAGCTAGAATCGAATCCGAGACAACCGGAAACATGCAGTGTTCCTTATGATTATGAATGAGTCACCTTTCTCGTATGCCGGATATTTTTATATTAATAAAATATGAGAAGGTATGAGAAGCTAAGCAATACGGATTCATTTGATCAAACTCCCATTAGAGTGTCTTATGAATATGAAAGAAACCTTGTATTAATTGCACATTTATGGAATGAGCCTTATTTATATTGTAATTAAGTTATTTGTATAGTCGCAACGTGTTTGTATGTAGTAAATTCCTTTGGTACAATGTACTCATTATGGGGAACCTAAGAGTAATGAAACAAGGTTTGCAATATACCTACCATAAAATTCAAAATACGGCGAAACAATTTTTTTCTACGTGGTCTATTACGCAAACTAATCTAAAAAAGACGCATCTTTTCCACGTGTCCTCTTTAAAAAGGCGAAGAGAGATTTCTTACACTGGTTGGCGCGTAAGGGTTATCGTATACGGGGGGTCACTCTATATGACGAAAAACTAAGTTCTGGAGCGGTGCTGCGCGATCAACGACTCTACCTCGCTGTATTAAACGTGCCGATTTGACGACATCCCTCGTTCGTTAGTTTTTCGTCAGTATAGAGTAACCGTCCTGGGGCCTGGCATACTCCACGCCACTCTCAGGCCATGTTCAAGCGCTCCAACCCCCGCAAGCCACATCAAAGGGCACCACTCGCATACCGGGGCTTGCCAAATTATTGGAATATACCTTTACTAGCGGTTGCGCCTAAGTTTTACAAACCCGTAGGTAGCTAGACCTTGGAAACTTCGGTATGACTATGTGGAAGAATAAAAGTTCGAAAAAATCTGTCAGTAGGCAAGACGAAAGAGTGTATTTATAGTAGAATGTATGAATATGTACGTTATGTAAATTATAAAAGCTGCTAAATTATTTATTGAAATCTGTCTCATTCAATCATAGAGCTTTAAAAGCTTGAAATTCAATTGTTATTGAATTAACGTACTCAGTAATTCTGTGAGTATATTGTCAAAGTGTAGGTATAATAATGATGAACTAATGAGATCCGGTACCTCCAGCCCGGCGCTAGACAACTCGTCGATATCTCATTAGGAGGATCCCATTACATCAGTCTGACATCAAAGCCCGCTACAACCGCTGCGGAGTGTGTGGTTTTATGATATGTCTGCCAACAGCCAATAACAATCCGGCATTCACATCAAACACTCAAACTGAATCGACGATTTACGAGCCAATATCAACCACCTGGCAGTGCAGTGGCAATTTCGCCTACAAACATTGTGCCACCAGCGTAAATCACAATTTACTTCCCCAAGGGAGCACGGCCCTCTTTGTAAAAGGAAAATTCCGACAAACTCTCCGTACTGAGCACATTTTCTGTAACGCGCAGTGTATTTAACCTACATCAAATGGAAGCTTTATTACCGGCGAGCGCTAAAAGCAACTTTACCAAAAGAAAATTCCCTCCGCCGTGACACTTGAAACTTAAAAGCCTTCCCCTATTTCCTTATTTGTCAGTTTACTGTCAACCCTGAAGCGCTCGTTGAAAATTGAGAAATATAGTGTTCCACATTTAAACTCCGCGTCGCCCGGTTGACCGTGTAAAATCAGCGTGCACTAGGAGTTAATTGGGTGCTAGTTACAGAGATGTAGAGCGACAGATTCGGGCCACTTGGCGCAGTCCAAATCAGTGGGAAAACATAACGGTTCATTAGTCAGACGGCGAAGGCTGTGAGCAAACAGCCAGCATTTTACTCAGCGACGCGTTCACACGACGGCGCTCGCGTCTGCCGCTGTCAATATGTTTGCTTCGCGTATTTTCCTGACGCTAATGACGGTGGTGGCCCCGGCCGCGCTGCACCGCCAGCGACGGTACCTCGTGTACCCCAACGGAGGCCCAGCTCGAGCACAGGTATTCCTCAATCCAATTCCCAGATTTACATAACTTGAGCAAATGATGTTTTCTTTGCACTCCGGATCGCGCTTAACGAAGCAGTGTTTTTTCTTGTTCGTGAATTTAAATGCAATTATGTCGCTCGCTCTTTGAAGCGAAGCGCGATATTCTTTTGCATGGTCTCGTTAATTGGGACAAGATATTTCCTGTAGCGATATTACGTTTCCGCCATTAATAATGTTGTGATTGAGTGGATAACTTATTTTCTGTCTGGAGAAGCCATTTGCATTATCATCTCAAGGATGTTTAGCGCCGAGGAACAATGGCCGAAATATAATATGAAGAGCCACTTAAAGTGCCCGCCACAAAGAAGGCTAATATTGTTTTCTTTAATAAATGTAGCAGCTTTTGGTAGTTATTTTCTTAGGTAACAAAGGAGTTTTCAGTTTCAGTTTTAAATTGTATACAATATTTTATGTGCTTTACTAATACTGATTATTTTAGTGGAAATACACGGAACAAATTAACGTAAAAAATACATTGAGTAGGTACTTATTGCCCCTTGAAACACAGTATTATTAATTTATGATCAAACGAACTTACCTGTAGGTAAGTGAAGTTTGATCCATAATTATGCGAGCAGCTTTATTCGACGCGATTTATAGTTAACATATTGCATTATTGTAGTGCTTGAAACACACAGATCCCGTGGAGTTTTTAATTGATTCCATACATACAGTTGAATTTTGTAAATCAACTATAATGCATCTGTTTATATAGAATAATGTTTCTTCAATTTTTCTAAGTACAAAATTGTTTATGAATCCCAAGTAACATTTCATTCGAGCTTAGGTTGTAAGAAATGCCTTTAGGTTTTATAAGGGTTGTGAAAAGGTTAATGCTTTGCTATCTGGTCATATTGAGTACTTGAGAATGATTACTAAGTCCTAAAACTAATTGTTTATTAATACAACCTTGTAGCTGCTGATAAGAGTTTATAGTAACGTTATTTTAACATGTATTTCAGGAGCATATAGTTCTAGGATCTTATAGTTGTCGTAGACTCCTGATTTACTTCTAGAAAAGCTAGCATTAATGCTTAAGTGAGAGCTTAAGGTTAAATTTTTAACCTTGATACAACCATAAAGTTATGGAATATTTAAATTACTTATAAGTATTTTTTAAAACCTATCTTAAACCTTTAGGTTGATAAGAGTTGTCTAGGCAAACAAATTAGGACTACTTGGTGAAAACCAAAAGCATTAAGCACTGGCTATGAGCTAAAGGCATGATTTAAGTCCTACAAGAATATTTTAAAGCTTTAGAGGCATCCTCAAAATATGTTTAATGCTTTTTAGTAATTTCCTAACGGCCGCCATATATTTTCACTGAAATAAAAAAAAAAAAACTTACCAAAAAGATACATTTTAATTAATAAGGGAAAATTCAGTAGCGTTTCCTATACTATTCCAAATATATGTTTTTTTATATAGACAGTACTTTTATTTCTAATATAAATTTACACCAAACATAAAATTTTATCTATTTTTTTTAATTAAAATATCTTCAAATTTATCATTTACAAAAGGCCCGTCACTTATACAGAACTATTATCCGAAAGTATCACAATAAAGTGCTAGTCGCACAAGGTTTTCATATTTCCTGACTTCAGCCTCACTACTTACTATATTTTGTATTAATACAACACTTACAAGTTAGCCATTTTGAGTCTTGGAAAGTGTCAGGTAATGGCGCCATTTATTATAATTATTATAAAATCTTACACAGAAACATTTTAAGACCCGAGAGTCCTGGGAAGGCATTACAAACATCCATCAAATATGTTTCAAGTTATAGAAGAGTTACATCCAGGACTAATTTAGAACTTAAAAGCTGTCTTCCAAGGTTATGTTAACGTTAAATTAAGGTTGTGAAGGTTTTATTTAGGTTCTGTGTAAGTTGTTCAAAAGGTTCTGGGTTTGAGCTATAGGTTTTGCTGTAGCTCTCAGAAAGGTTCTAAAACGTGGGCCCTTTTTGCACTCAGGAGGTTAATTTAAGGTTAATATAAGGTTATCGAGCCTTCTAAGTCTCACGAGTTGATTTCCATACAAAGGTTCTAGAACCTTTTCAAAACCTTTTTAAAACCAAAAATGTTACTTGGGATATTACCTATATTATGATTTTTTTTGTATATTTTTGAAATACACTGTGTAATCAAATTATATTAAAATTCCAGTTTATCCTCGGTCTCGGTATACCCGTTGACTTGAAAGAGCAGTCGGTGACCGTCGGAACAGTCATCAAATTCCAATACTTACTACCTACCAACAGTTCTGAATACACTAGCAGAATTTACGGATTTGCTAACGAAATCTCAAGGGACATGCACGATGATAAAACTAATAACAACGATAAAAACGATATATCTACTGACAATGACGCCCGTGACATAACCGATGAAAACAATGAGCTAAATAGCACAAGAAGTGATAATGATGATGAAACAGATGATGAAAATACCCTAGTTGATATCACGTTTGACAAAGACAGGAGAAAACGTTCGCTAGTCTATACAGAAGGCGGAGAGGTCGACACTAATGATGTTTCTGAAGGAACAGAAGTGCCACTTCAAGAAGCTATCAGACGGCAAGAGTTGCTGGATCAGAAGTATCTTGGTCATCGGAATGAGGAAGAAGAGGAGGAGAAAAAGACAAACAGATGGGATTACTATAAAATACTGGAGCGGATGGTGGAAAGGTATGATTTTAATTAATTTGTAATACATATTACACTTACCTAATATTTATGCAGAAAATATGATATCATACAGTTTTGCTATGCCATAGGTCAACAAAAGTTGTTCAGAATGACCCCCTGAGTCACTCCCTTTCCGCTTAGTATATTTTACCCTTTTTTGCAACGCCCTTTGATTTGACTTACCCTTTTTTGCAACACCCTGTATATACCACACTTGCAACACCCTGTATTTCAACCTTCCCATGGTATATCATTCAGATACGGGTTCACGGGGAGGCCGTGCCTGCTGCGCACGATCTGCGAGGCGGCGTCCGTGCCCTTCACCCACGAGAGCGGCCTGCTCGCCGAGATTGGACATATCTTATTCACGTGAGTACTGAAGTACTGGAGGGTTACTCTAGCTTGAGGAAAAAACGAACGCAAGCGACGTCCTAATGGGGAGGAAAACGCAAGCAAATTACAGATGTCGCCACTGTTGAGTAGGCCCGATTCCCCAGTTCTAATTGGTTCAAATAAGACACTCTGAAGACACAAAGCGCCATCGTACCATCTAGGTAGTACCTATCGTTGTTAGCGCAACAGTGTTCTAAAATTTCTTTTTTTAAAAGGTAGAGTGACCCTTTGCAACTTGCAACTGTAGGAGGTAACATGTACAGGTGTAGAGACTATTCTCTGGAATGAAATGCGAAATCGATTGTGGCACGGTGTGAATTGTTGGATAATTTCATACATTGTGACGCACTGAATACCTAACAGTGTGGTAGTGGATGATTACGGGCTAATAATGATGATTGTACTACTTTATAAACAGTAGTGTCAACTATGTTACCCGTAACACAGAATAATAACTAGTACTTACCCCGAAGTCACAAGTATTTTCAGCAGTTGGAGGAAATCTTAAACAACATTTGCTTGTTTGTGTGATCTCCAATCGAGATAATTTATTTATAGGTACTCGTATTTTATCATCATCATTTACCGACCGTCAAGTAGGGGACCAATTTTTATATAACTTAGCATCTAGTAAGCTGGAACTCTAGATTAACATACTTATAGGCAATTTTTATCCTAGAATTCCCAATGGTAAAAACTTTTAAATCGAAGCTATTTCAAAGTAAATAATTTTCATTTCAATGTACCAGGCCATCAGCAACCAGAGACAAGTTGTCGGAACATTCGGACAACGAGTACCACGCGGCGGAGCGCCTCGGCCGCGACCAGGGCGCCAACTGTGAGGCCTTATTCCCTGAGTGCGAAGGATCAGTTTTGGACACGTTCACCGAAATCGGAGTCGACACGTTGCATAAGTTTGGCTTGTATTAAAATGTTTTGGATTTTATATGAATTGTTTTATTTGTATCTAAGTATAATAACTTCCTTGTAATAGGCTTGGTAGCTTCTACTATTTCCTATTATGTTTAATAAATAGTGAAAGAGTTTTCTATAGCTATACAGGGTGTTGCAAAAAGGGTATACTAAGCCGAAAGTGGGTGACTCAGGGGGTCATACTGAACAAAATTTTTTCAACGAGATTTGGAGATTCGCGAAAATAAATATTTGTTCTCCATAGTAAAAAGTCACGTGACCAATAAAGTTTTTATAATAAGCCGAAAGGGGTCACCCCCTTTCGGCTTATTATACCCTTTTTGTAACACTCTGTATAGTCAGGTATTACTAAAGGTGTTACGTGAAAGAATTAATACGTGGAATTCATGGTCCTTATTTTTCAATCCCCAATGGCAATCCCGTTTCTACATTGTGAATAATTATTTTTTGATTGAATTCAATTGAAGAGCTTAATATTTATGTATTTTGAAATTCATATCCGGGTCCAAAGCTATTTACTTACAGGATTATTTTTTATAAAACCTTTTTCTGAACAAATTGAGTACAATCCGTCTATAATTGGATCCCTGTCAGTGGCTGTAGCGAAAATGGATCCCATATAATATGGATTCCACCCATGGATGAACCAATATTTGAAATCTCGTGGCGTAGATCTACCCTATCTACATAAATGCACTTCAGGTTAGCGACTGGTAGGACACAGCACAGGACCGAGGAAAACCGAGTTCTTGTATCGGAGGCCAAGACCCATTTTGTAGAGTGAGAGTGCAGAGTAAGTACCTAAGTAGGTAATATTTAAGAAAAGCTGCGTGTTGAAAAAGAAATAAATCAGTTTATTCGTGTGTTTGATTATAAATAATAATTATGCAGTATAAAATATCAACCTAGTCTAAGAAAAATACTTTTTGTGTTTTTTCTTGAGCAACTACCTATCTACCTATCTCTGTTAGTTTATAAGTAGGTATTACTCTTTTATTTTTATTTGCTTTGCTGTTCTTAGGTATCAAATAAACGATATAATATTAATAAATATTATATTCTATTCTAAAACTTTAGAACAGCTTGCAGCGTCAACCGCACAGTGCAATCTATTCCGAACATCACAAGCTACAGGGTGATATTGAGATGACAATGTGTAATATGTGAGCGGGAATATTGTCTGCTCGTAACTATTACCAGCCTGTGGTTCACCGAACGTTGTCGACGGCAGTTGTGTGAGGCCACAGTCGAGGAAGATGACAGTGAATGGGGCATACACTCGCGAGCTATGAAAAAGTTCCACTTTCAAAATGCCGACTCTCAATGGGCTCATTTTTTAAATATACATATTTTTAATTAAAAGAACACAATATTTACGTTTTTGGTTGCTAATATTCTTATGCGCTGTTGTACTTCAATATTGCAGACGGCGTCATTAATTAAGCCTTTTCGGTTTAGGAGTAATTTCATGATTTTTCACTAGAACTTTTTATCATTGCTCGTGAGGATATCATACTCATTTTGATAAGGATTAAAATGTAAGTAGTAATGATAATATTATTACAAAAAAGCAAAGGTAATTTGCGAAATAAGAAAGAGCTTTGATTTTGAGTTTATTCGCTTTATAGCTATTCGGTTTGTATGTAAAACACACAAAATATAAAAAGAATATCAACAAATTCCTAATAAATTTGTCACAAAAATAAAATGCTAGTGTCATTTTCTTAACCTAGGCTATTAGGTAAGTCAATACGTGATGGCTATACGTAATAGTCACTCGTCACTATAACTGACTTCGTTCTCATACGGTTCACTAATTAAATCAATAAGAGATTTTCTGCAGTGGCGGTAGATTTGTTGGCAGTTCCTTAGCTCCTTCCCATGGTTGTATGCCTCAATGTACGGCTTCGCTTCTGCATCTTGTAGACTCTCGTTACCGTCTATGTCGTGGTTTGGACTGAAATATAAATAAATCTAGTTATATTTATGGACATTTGGGATAGATCTTTGCCCAGCATATATAATAAATATTATAGATGTAGGAATTAAATAAGATGTTAGGTATTTAATCCACTTTATTATATACAGGTTAAAATAAAATCAAAGAAATATCGACATCGTCTTTTCGTCTTTACGTCTTTTCACTCTCTTCTGTTATTCGTCGTCATGGTTACATCCTTCATCTTGCGTTCTGTTCCACTCCCACACTCGGCCATCCTGCATACATGCTGCCCTCAGCATGTGCATTTAAAAACAACTTAAACGATATTAACACCTTAACTAATAATAATAAACAAATACGGCATTACAACTTAAAACACACGCATTCGTCATCATTCGTTCATCATCACTTTTATCTTTCTTTCCCCCAATATCACTTCCTTTCTTTTCTTCTTTCTTGTCTTCTTGCGTTTCATCTTCTTTTCCCTCTTTCTTTTCATCTTTTTTATCTCGTGTATCGCTTCTCTTCTTATCTTTCTTCTCTTATGTGTCACTCGCCTTCTTACCCTTCTTCGCCTTTGTCCCACTTGATTTCCTAAGGCCCACTTGCGTGGATCACAGGGTTAAAAATATAAACTCAGAGGTAACTAACTCAGGGTTAACTTTGTAAAATTTTAACCCGGACTTTTGATTGCGCTAATGGAAAATAACCCTGAGTTAGCTAACCTGACGTTTCTTTTTGCACTCTGTGAATCTATGTCCCGTTCCAGGCTGAAAGGGACCAAGTTTCTATTGCAGTAAAAAACATTGTCTTCTATCTCGTTTTCACCTCACGTCTTAGGATAAAACTATCCCTCTCTATTTCCATTTTCGCAATCTGTCAGTAATTTGTATTTTGTTTACAAAGTGTCATATTTGTGGGGTTTCGTGCGTGACTGGGGTACCCACGTGTTCCTAACAATCATCGCGATTTCGGACCTTTTTCTGTGCCAATTTACATAGTTAATACCTGTTTTTTGTTGTTATTGTGGTGGTGGTAACTGGTGAGTGTTGTGATTGTCATTAAACCCTTTTTCCCTTTCCGAAATGGAGTTCCACTCAGATCGTCCTCCTGATCCCGACCCGCCAGATCTTTCGCCGGATATAATGCTGACGGATACTCCCCAGGAGACGCGAAAGCGCCCTAGGGATGATATACAACCTTCTCAACAAGGTAAGAGAATTATCGTAAACCCGGACCTCGCGTCTGCAAGCATTCAAACCATTTATACGCACCCGAGTCTCGACGCCACTAAGGTGTACGATGACAGTGACCCTGGACCATTTATCGTCCACGTTTCTCAGGATAGCTCTTCAGGAAGTCCAACTTCTGGGACCCCGCTTAGGGCTATTAAGTTTGGTCAATTCTTGTACAATCACAAAGTGAATGACATCACCAGAGATGGTGTAAAAATGACAGGTCGTAACCGTGTTACTGTGGAATTTAAGTCTGCAGGAGCGGCCAACGACTTTATCAATCACCCAGCTCTGTCCCCAAACAAGTTTAAGGCAGTTATCCCAACTTACCACATCACTCGTATGGGTGTTGCGAGGAGAGTCCCAGTGGATCTCTCCATGGATGAGTTTGTCGGTTCTTTGGACCTCCCACATGGATGCGGTATTGTTTTGAAAGCTCGCAGATTTAGTCGCAAAGTGATCAGCAATGGAAACGTTTCATATGTCCCTACTCAAAGCGTAGTAATCACTTTCAGGGGACAATTCCTCCCAGAAAAAATTTATTCTTTCCGTGCTGCTGTTGAAGTCGACAGATACACCTACCCAACCATCCAGTGCCATGCTTGCTGCAGGTTTGGCCATGTGAAGGCTAATTGCCGATCAAAGCCTTGCTGCTTCAAGTGTGCCCAACCACACTTGGGTGAGACTTGCGATGCAGACCCTCCCACTTGCATTTACTGCTCAGGAAGCCATGCTTCCACAGATAAGAACTGTCCAGAACAAGCTAGACAAAAATCCATAAAAGTCATTATGTCTCAGGACAGTATTTCGTTTGCTGAAGCCGATGCTCGACTTCCTAAAAGCAAAAAATCATTTGCTGAAGTAGCATCTTCACAACCTAATGGCCCATCTCCTAAAAAATCCTACAAAAAGACTGTGACCACTCAACGCAGGCCTAGGTCTCCTCTTTCTCCTGGCTATGACAGACTTGCCCATCAGGCCATTATCTCATCACCATCTTCCTCACTTCCTAATGGAAGTGCTCTGAATGTGATTACTCCCAATGACAACTTATTGGATAACTTACTTTCATTAGTTGTCAGTCTGCTGTCTAAATTCAGCGACACAATACCGCCCCACGTTGCACTTAAGATTAGAGAACTTTCATCCTTCAGCCAGAATGGCTCTGAACCCGACCCGGGTCCTTCAGTGGAATGCTCAGAGCCTTAAAAGTAAAAAACATGAAGTACTCAACTTAATAGATGACATCAAGCCCGTCATCGTTGCCATCTCTGAGTCATGGCTAGCGCCGGGTACTCGTTTCCGAGTTCCGGGCTACTCGTGTCTGCGGGATGACAGGGATGACGGGTTTGCTGGGTGCGCTTTACTTGTGAAGCGTTCCCTTACCTTCTCCTCTATCCCTACCCCTCCCCACGGGCAGGAATTTAATGTTGTGGCCCTTAGGGCTTTAGACATTACTTTCGTGTCCGTGTATTTCCCTGATCCCCACCCTTCTCACCTCCCATCTTTTTATAATATAATTTCTTCTCTCCCGCAACCTCTCCTGATCATGGGGGACTTTAATGCCCACCCTACCTCATGGGGTTCATACCACACTGACGCTTTTGCAATCGCCCTCTTAGACATGCTTGATACCTTAGATGTTTGTATTTTAAATGACGGGTCTCCTACCCGTCGAGTCCTCCCTCGTCAGAACCCAAAAAGTGCTGTTGATCTCACTTTCTCTTCTCCTCTTCTTTCAACATCAATGTTCTGGAGGGTCCTCCCAAATACTTTTGGAAGTGATCATTTTCCCATCTCTATTACTCTTCCTACCAGAACCAGCATTCTTGCTGATACATGTGCCTTCCCAAGGTACATGATAGGCAGGAATGAGTGGTCCAACTTCATCACCTCTGTGGAAGATAAACTCAGTCTGATCCAACCCTGTACTAGTGACAACTTTCTTTGCATCTATGACCAGTTTGAAAAAGCTCTAACATCCTCTGCCAAAAATAGAAAATCGCGTAAAGACCAAAGAGTCTCGCCTCCTTGGTGGGACTCCGACTGCTCCGTGGCTATCGTCGAACGCAAAAATGCAGAGGATGTTTACATTGCTAATATGAGCATGGACAACTTCATCAACTACAAAAGGATAGCGGCTCGTACCAAACGGCTCCTTAAGAAAAAAAAGAAACAGGGCTGGATCAGATTTTGTGAAAACCTTTCACCTAGGTCTCCCCCTTCTCTGGTGTGGAGATACATTCGCCGATATCGCGGTTCCCTTAACGCCGAAGATATCTTGAGCAATGATCCCTCTCTATGGCTAGAAGGGTTCAGCGATAAACTGGCTCCACCTTATGTCCCACACTCCAGTGCTCTCCGTCCCCCACCAGCTCTCCTACCATCTTCAGATAGATTGGATTCTCCATTTTCTATAGATGAACTCCAATCTGCTTTATCCGGTTTAACTGATTCATCTCCAGGTATTGATGGCATCCCATACTCTTTCCTTTCAAAATCAAGCCTCAAGGTCAAGCAGGCCTACTTGGAGCTGATAAACTACTTCCTTGAGTACGGAGTTACTCCATGCTCTTGGAGTAAGCAAATAGTTGTTCCCATATTGAAGGCCGGAAAAGACCCCCGTGATCCTAACTCCCGACGTCCTATCGCCCTCTCCTCTGCTTTGGCGAAAATCTTAGAGCACTTAATTAAATGCAGGCTCGAATGGCTAATTGAGAATAGAGGAATCCTAGCCAAAACCCAGTTTGGGTTTAGGAAAGGGATGAGTACTCTAGACAGCCTTGCAATACTTACTACAGATATTCACATCGCATTCAAGAGGAAAGAATACCTTGTGGGTGTCTTCCTTGACATAGCGTCTGCCTATGATAATGTACTTCTTCCTGTGCTCAGGCAGAAAATGCGCCAGCTGAGCATTCCAGTGAAGCTTACCCGTCTGGTTTGCAGCCTATTCATGGAGAGATCCATCTACATAAAATCCCCTACCACTTCCCTTGATTCCCCAAAATTTGTTTGGAAAGGCCTCCCCCAGGGATCGGTCTTAAGTCCCCTCCTTTACAGTCTGTATACTTACGACCTAGATAAATCCGTTGACTGCTTCTGCGACATTCTACAGTACGCTGACGACTTGGCCCTCTATTATGCTTCTCCCTCGTTAGCGGAGACAAATGTCCAGCTGAACCTGGCTCTTAGGTACCTCACGGATTGGCTGGATAGACATGGGTTATCTCTTTCTCCCACTAAATGCACAGCAGTGATTTTCACTAGAAAAAGAAACATCCCAGATCTGGATGTTGTTATCGGAGAGCATTCAATCACTGTGTCAAACAAAGTTAAATTTTTGGGTGTGATTCTGGATTCCAGGTTGTCGGGTAGCCATCACATGAACTACGTGGCTCAGAAGTGCGAGAGGGGTGTCAACGTCCTCAGGTCACTGTCAGGTGTCTGGTGGGGCGCACATCCATACTCCCAGAAGCTACTGTACAACGCCATTGTTCGAAGCCACTTTGACTATGCCTCATTTATCCTGGACCCCTGTAACAAGGCTGCATTAGAAAAAATTGATAAGGTTCAGTACAAGTGTCTTCGAATAGTGTCTGGTGCAATGAAATCTACCCCCACCAATGCCCTTCAGGTTGAGTGTGTCGACCCCCCTCTCTCGCTGCGGAGACAGTACTTGTGTGACCGGTTTTTCCTCAGGATCTGGCAGTCAGAGTCTCACCCTCTATTGTCCAAGCTCGATACCCTTAAGCGGTTATGTCATGCTCAAGAAACCCATGGCCTTTCCTTCCTTCTCAAATCATTCATTTTTGCTTCCAACCTTCCTCATCCTTCAATTAAATTTAAAATGAACCCTCTGTTTAGTGTCCCTTATGATGCCCTGGTTTTTCAGCCCAATGTTGTTATGGACATGGGCATTGCGAAAAACGCTCCAGGGGCCGAGAAAACATTGACTCATAAACTCCAGTCAGAGTGGTCTGGTTGGCTCCCAGTCTTCACAGATGCCTCCAAATTTTCAGATAAGAGCAATGTTGGTCTAACTGTCTGGCTTCCTAAGTATAAAATTACCCTTAATTTCAAACTCCCCCCTGAATCCTCGGTCTTCACGGGCGAGGCTACCGCTATTCTGGAGGCACTTCTGTACACTGAGTCTCACAAACTCAACAAAACTATTATTCTATCAGACTCTTCTAGCTGCTTACATTCAATTATTTCATTTCCTTTTAAATCAAAATCTAAATTTCCTATCATTCTTCAAATTAGACAAACTCTCTTCCGTTGCAAGACTCAGGGTATAGAGGTGGCTATTGCCTGGATACCTGGCCACAGTGGCATCATTGGTAATGAGTGTGCAGATTCCTTCGCTAAGGATGCCGTTAGCTTGGGCCTGGATACTCATTACCATAATTTTGCTCACGACCTTGCCTCGCTCGCAGGACCGAGGCTTGATAATTCCTGGAAGGAGTACTGGGAAGCTTCCAGGAATATTAAAGGTAAGTATTACTCCTTAATCCAACCTCATATTCCCAAAAGGCCATGGTTTTTTAGAGCAAGACTCCTAGATAAAGCCTCCACCTCGACAATCTGCAGACTCCGTCTTGGTCATGCGTGCACGCCTGTGCACCTGGCTAGGATTCGGGTGCGTGATAGTTCGGTTTGTGACTGCGGCACCAGCGAAGGATCTGTCGACCACCTTTTCTTTGAGTGTCCTAACCTTCAAACCTCCCTCTATGATTTCCTCCCTCCCTCTATCCCAAGACCTATAAATATCAATTACCTACTAACACTTGTACATACCCCAATCGCTAACATCCTGTATAAATTCTTCAAAACTAACAATATTAAACTATAAATTTGTTTGAGTTCATTATAATATACTAACCCTCTGTTTGTGATGTCCCTGTATAAATTGTGTCCGTCTGTTTGTTTCAGGTATTAACCTTGTAAATATCTTTAAATCTCCACCGTAAAGACAGCAATTTACATAGTGTGTACCTTAACACAATCGTTTTTTGGCCGAATTTGCTGTGTTAGTCACACACGGCATACAGCCACAAACAAAGATTGAATTGAATTGTCATATTTGTGATTTCCTTGTAGATATACATTACGAAAATTATAAAAAATTGAAAAGAAGCGGCGGTAAGCGCTCGCTTCTCACACAAAAGATGCGTGTTTGGATCCTAGCGCAGACATACCAATGAGTTCTTTGGAATTTAAGTACAATGTGTGGCAACTTACTACCACACATTCTACTTACCACAAAACGTTCAAGAACCTTATCATAAGCAGCTCTCTTCAATCTAACCGTACCAGCAAGCAATACTCAACCAATAACAACAGCAAGTATTGATTTTATTGAACACATCGCGGTTGCAAGTTGTGCTTTAGATAACAGCAAAGATAGCCCTGAAAAGAGCTGTTTCTGGAAACAAAGAGGGAGTTCCGAAAATAACAGTTCAGCAAGCTCAAGCAATCAGCAGCAGCGACCACCACCGTCACCGCGGCAGCTCGGAGAGGAGAGCCTCCGACAGCGCAGAAAAGGAACGAGTCCCCGTGCATTCCCAACGCCACGAGTAGGTATTTAAGTTAGCACCGCGCGTATAAGTAGGCTTATTTTCTGTAAATAAATTATTATTATTCTGTCCACTCTGAGTATTATTTTCTACCTACTCTACGCAATATCTCCAAAAATGTATACCATAGCTCTTACGGTGAAAAAAACATCGTGATCTAGATGTGTACCCTAAAGTGCAAAAACGGCGATACGGCTTGCGACCTATCACGTGAGTACAAAAATGTACAGCGAAAAGTGGGTGAGTCACCTCTGAGTAACTACATTACAGTCATAGTCGTGATCATATATATGTCGCGGATGGAAACGGATTTAACCCGGCGACTGGATCTTCGTCATCCGCCATTGCAATTTTTAGTAAGTCGTCAGTGCACACGTGCGGTGCAGTCGGTGTCACAGGGCAGAATGAGCTGATCATTCGCTCCTGCGATGACCGAACCACTGACTCACTTCGTTCACTCACTGAACTCGTTCTTTCGTTCGATACTTCACAGCGCTCCCTGCGAGTAATGCCACAGAGACGAACTAGATGGCGCTAGTAGTCATAAAATAACAACTCAATACGCCACACGACCATCCTGACAGACAGCGCGTTCTCGCGCGTCTTTTATTCTCATTGTGAATCGCACAAGGTGCGACGGGAGTTCCATCAACAACACGCACGCACGGTTTCCAGAATGTACTGAGTCACACAAAGCGCCGAGCTTTCAATGGACAAATTAACATTAAGCGCGTAGCTTTCAACGTGACCGAACTAACTACAGGAAACACGTAGTTCCAACTTACAACAATGAAGCCACATGATGCGCGGAGCTTCCATTACACTACAATGAAGCTACACGAAGCGCGAAGCTTCCAATGTATATCAACGGAGCTACACGAAGCGCGAAGCTTCCAATGTACGGCAAAGGAGGTACACGAAGCGCGAAGCTTCCAATGTACGGCAACGGAGCTACACGAAGCGCGAAGCTTCCAATGTACATCAACGGAGCTACACGAAGCGCGAAGCTTCCAATGTACGGCTACGGAGCTACACGAAGCGCGAAGCTTTCAATGTACATCAACGGAGCTACACGAAGCGCGAAGCTTCCAATGTACGGCCACGGAGCTACACGAAGCGCGAAGCTTCCAATGTACATCAACGGAGCTACACGAAGCGCGAAGCTTCCAATGTACGGTAGCAAAAGGTGTGGAGTTTCCAGGGAGTTTCAGGACGCTCAGCATAGGATAACTAGGTTTACCATCGAAAATTATTTTTATTCTTAATTAGTACAAAGAGTTACAACTTTAGAGGATAACAAAGGTGGCTTTTCATTTTTTTTTTTTAATCATTAAATTGAATTAATCAGATTCGTATCAGAACTGCTATGATTTGTTTATGATCAGATTAGCAAACAATTTATGCATCGATTCAAATAAACTCTCATAAAAAAAAAAAACAATAAACTTAAAGATGTTAATCACAACTCAAAGAAATGTCTCCAGACACCGTATTCCCAGTTGCATCATCAGAATCTATTCACACGACAAATCTGCTAAGCCAGAAGGGAATCTACGTATTATTTTTCATGATAAACATACTGAACACGTCCTCCGGATATAGGCTCCACCTTGTACCTTTCATTGTCACAAACCTCGATAATTTTACACGGATTAGAGAACTTCTCACCCAATTTAGTGTTTACTCTGGGGTTCTTTTCGACCAATACAATATCGCCGACATTGAACAGACGCACCCTCGCCTTGCCCTTGTCAAATCGGATTTTGTCAAGGCATGCTTGCTCGTCCATCCTGACCTTAGCCTGCGCTCTAACGTCAAGAAGATCAAGTTTCTCATACTCGTGAACTAAAGCATTGATACGAGGTGGGCTTTTGACTACGAACACCCATTACCTAACAGACTTTGTTGTTTGTTTGTTTTTAGCATCCCTTTGTTTGGTGAAACATACATTTTCTGTGTGGCCTACTTTATTGCAATAGCTACATTGAATATTTTTCTCAGGACAAGGCTTAGTATCTGGTCTAGAAGAGGCCTCTCCGTTAGTGGAGCGCTCTCCGGAGTGGATATGCGCCTGGGCCTCAGATTTACAATTACGTTTGTAATGTCCGACTCTACCACAATTATGACACACAACGTTACTACGTTCATCGGAATCTGCCCTACGTATTTTCTGTTCACTTGGTACAGAGTTGGAAGTGCTGGTACGCTTTAGGTTTCTAATTTTACAGTAAGTACCAAGGTGTCTATCCAGAGCCACAAAATCCGTAGGCGTATTTTTCAACAAATCGGAACGTACCTGGTTATCGACAATACCTGAGATGACGACCTCTATCTTATTCGCCTCGCACCAGCCCGGTTCCAGCCGGTCGATCATCGCCAGCTTGCTTGTTGAATACTCCACGTAGGTCGCAGCCTTGTCGCTCGTATACTGCACCATGTCCCGGAACAGGTCGTGGAATCTCTTCGTAGTAGCGAACTGGCGCGTGAGTCGTTCTTTAGCTTCGACCCAGGTCTTGCACAAAGGATACGACTTCGAAGCCCACTTGCGAGCACGCCCGCGTAAGTGCGTAAACGCGGCGTTCCTCGTTTCGTAGTCGGTCCACTCGTTCTGTGTTCGATGGTGATCTATTTCTTCACACCACTGAGCCGCCGTGAATTCACAGTCATCAGGATCGAAAGAAGGTATGTAAACATCACTCGGTTTCATTTTCTTCAAAACCGTCTTCGGTGTCGTACTGCTGGTTTCATTAGCACGAAATCCTTCCGCCATGGCACGAAGAAACGATGCCCACATAGCCGAAGGAGGATTGGCTTGGTTATTTTCTATAGTGGGCATGGTATTTCCGTTCCCGTGGCACGTGGTTTGATTTTCAATATTGCAGGTAGTTTGGAAATTTTCTTCAGGCATATCAGGTGCTGGATCGTTGAAATATGCCTCGCTGGTGGTAGCCGAAGGATGGTAGGGTACGCTGGAGGCGCGTTGTTCCGATCCCACCGCTGCTGTCGCGGATGGAAACGGATTTAACCCGGCGACTGGATCTTCGTCATCCGCCATTGCAATTTTTAGTAAGTCGTCAGTGCACACGTGCGGTGCAGTCGGTGTCACAGGGCAGAATGAGCTGATCATTCGCTCCTGCGATGACCGAACCACTGACTCACTTCGTTCACTCACTGAACTCGTTCTTTCGTTCGATACTTCACAGCGCTCCCTGCGAGTAATGCCACAGAGACGAACTAGATGGCGCTAGTAGTCATAAAATAACAACTCAATACGCCACATATATATGTATGTAACCACACCATCGTGCTCTTAATTTCACAAGTGGGACCATTTGCTACTTTGCTAGATAGTGGAAAAATATAAGAATGATGAGTTAATCATCATAATCAAACATTTCCAACGAATACAAGAATATTGATAATAACCTTTTCTTTTGACGTAAGCCGGGTTAGCGTTTTAACCCTCCAATATTGGGGGGTTAAATATTTAAGAGTTTATCCCAAGGTTAGCGCTCATATTTAAGCGATGCAAGACAAATTAATAATCTAACCCTCCTTATGTCAAATATCTCCGAGTTAATTCGCTAACCCAGGTCTGCGCAAGTGGGGCTAACTCTAACATCATCCTCATCCTTGTCTTGATTGGTGCATCTCTCATTATCTTCCTGTTATCGTCGTTTTTTACTATATACACATCGTCTACAATACGGTTAGCATGACTTCCGGTATCTATTAACATATTTACAGATTTTTCGTAAATGTTCATCAGTTTCTCCTTTTCATTATGCAAACCTTGTTTGTTTACATCGTCTTGAAAACTGTTTGACATTGACATTTCTTGGCTGTCACTTAATTCTTCTTCGCATGAATCGTATCTATGCCTGTCATCTTCTTCTTCTTGGTATCTATGCTCATCATTTGCCGCCTCGTCCATCCTGATTGACATTACCGACATCTGCTTTATCGACATCTCTTGATATCCGCTTCCGCTGCTCTGTCGTGAGTCCGTCGTGAAGTCCGTCATAGCGCTGCCATCGCCTGTTTCCACCGTGAACATCGTTCGTCTTGAATCCGTCTTTAAGTTGTCTATGCCGTCCGTAGCGCTTTCATTGGCTGTTGCTGTTGCTGCATGTCCTCCTTCAGGGCATGCGGTTGAGATATGCCCAAATTCGTTACATCGAAAACACTTCGCACCTCTTTGCTTTTTCGGACAGTCCACTGATACATGGTTGGAATCTTCACAGCTAAAATATCGTTTATTAGTGTGCGCCGTCGATACCCTCATAGTCGCATAATGCTGACTCTCGCCCTTCGTCTTTTCCTTCACAATTTCATAAATTCTTAGTTGCTCTTTCAACTCTGAATATGTCGTGGCGCTGTATAGCATAACTTTGTTCAATTCATAGTCCACTATACCGTCCACTATATATTTGATGGCAACATAATCATCCATCTTCCCTCGTTTACCCAACTCTTTCATAATATAAAAATATTCCAAGCAACTTTCATCAGGCTTCTTCTTTCTGCTGCTCATCATCTCGTGAATGGTCTTAGAGTCTACGGCATCTGGGAACTCCTCTGTGATCGCCGTATTTAGAGCCTCCCACGTCTTGAATGGCCTCTCCGATCGCAGCCAGAGTGCCGCCGTACCTGTCAGTGACCTGCGCCCCACGATTAGCCGCTGCAACTCTGTCCACCCGAAGATCTCGGCGTTGTCTTCGACTTCTTGCGCCCACCGTGCTGCTGAGTCGGTCTGGTCTTGCCCACTGAATTTGGGTACCAGCTCCTCCGTGTACATCAGCGGTCTTGATGTTCTACTTCTCTCCGCGCCTTCCTCCGTCGTCATCGTCCTGGGCATCTTCCTGTCGTCGTCGTTACGTCTTTTCGTCTTAAGTTGGTAGATGCTCAGATCCGAAGTCGTCGTTAAAGCGAAGAAAAATTTTATTGAAAATTTTTCACTGTCATTCTTGTTATTTCAAAAATGGCCCCCTGCCGCTTGCCGTTCTTTCTTCTTCATCGTCTTTTACACGCCGTCATCGTCGATATTTCTTATATTTATTATCCCGGACGAGCCCCCAATTTGTAGGAATTAAATAAGATGTTAGGTATTTAATCCACTTTATTATATACAGGTTAAAATAAAATCAAAGAAATATCGACATCGTCTTTTCGTCTTTACGTCTTTTGTAGGAATTAAATAAGATGTTAGGTATTTAATCCACTTTATTATATACAGGTTAAAATAAAATCAAAGAAATATCGACATCGTCTTTTCGTCTTTACGTCTTTTCACTCTCTTCTGTTATTCGTCGTCATGGTTACATCCTTCATCTTGCGTTCTGTTCCACTCCCACATAGATGCTTAATTTTAAGGTTGCTTTCAGTATATAAGTTGTGTAAAAATAATAAAATTTAATCAATGAACTTCCCAAAGATAACTCTTTTAATACTTGAAATGCCAAATGGGAAGCTTTCTGATAAAGTTTCACCCTATACAGAATGTTACAAATTACACACCCTATACAGTACAGTAAGCTTACTATTCTGAAGAACGAAAGTTACTCAGAATGATGGCATACATTTTTTGGAACAACCTGTATAACCATTGGGGTTAGATAATTAAATTACATAATAAATAAGAGAGCGAAATTTACTGAAGCAACCTCTCTATTGTAACATCAAAATTATTACGCAATATAGATCGGGTTACAGGCACAATAAATTAACCAAATAAGTAGGTATTTTGTTAATTACGTTGTATTGTAAAGCGTAATTGTTTCAAAATTGTTTGTTCATTCCATCAGCTTTATGTTAAATGCAGTTAATTTATGTTAATCGGATGATTATTAAAATGACGCTAAAGTTCATTATAAGACTGGCTAGGTATACCTATATTGAATTTGGACTTTAGTAAGTTCTTTAAAATATATCAATCTTATGCAATCGTACCTACGAGTAATGTTATCGTATCTATATTACCTAGTTAAGACAAAATTAGTAAAAAATCTAGGTAAGCAACAAGTAATACCGTAGTTAAAAAGGCAAAGGTTTGATCTCACATAAAAACGTCATCTTAATAAATCAGTTCATTCATTCCCGAGCAACTTTTTCAACAATAACAGACAGACACACAGACACCTCAACCTTATAACACCAATATTTTCCTTCGTGGTTAAATAAAATAGATTGCCACAAGGATTCCTATTCAACAGAAGAGTATACTGGCCGGCACGGAAGTGCTACAGTGATAAATTACTCGGGTAACTTACATGTTTCAATCGCAGGTAAACCACATGCACTTTGTATAGGTACCGTCAGCAAAAACTACAGGACCTAATTCAGCGCAAACACATTGATTGTAAGACTCATGACAGTGAATCAAAGAATGTTGTTCGATACTTACTAACAAGACCTATTATTGATTAAGTATTATTTTTGTCTTCTATCACCCGCCAGTGATTTTGCGCTAGGGTATACATACCTTTTTTGCTGACGGTATAGAGAGAGACAACGTTGAATGAATAGTAGACTCAGTATCGTTCGTAATTCGTGCTGTATAAGAGCCTATTTTCAATAGTAAGCGCGGGGGTTCGATTCAGATTAGTGTACTATCTGATGCAGCTATCTAAACCACATATTCCTATCTAAACCCCACATTCCTATCAATTTATGTGGTGTATTTTCGTTTGATCAATAATAGACACTGAAGAAAAAATCCTAGGTAGCCTGGATTAAAACAAGTGTGGACTAAAATTATCTTAATTTTTGAATAGAAAGCTGGAAGTGGTTGGACAAGGAATGGCCATAAGTCAGAGTCTTGTAGTTGTCGAACTCCATACCATACGTCTTACTTTACCATACGTCTTTGAATACGTATGGTAAATTTAGTAATGTTTATTCATGAAAAGAACCATGTTTCGTGAATAAACATTCATCATCATCATGACAACCCATCACGTCCTTACTGCTTGGGCACGGGTCTCTTTCCAATGAAGAAGGGTAAAGCCTTAATCCACGACGCAGTCCTAGTGCGGGTTGGCGGACCCCAATAAACATAATTATTAATAACGTTACTTGAACACAGTCGGGTTGCCCACTTACCCGACAACTCTCTTAGCACAAGCTTGCTTCTGTTGGGTCCACCAACCCGCACTAGGCCAGCGTGGTGGACTAGGCCTAAACCCCTTCCTTCATTCGAAGGAGACCCGTGCTCCAGCAGTGGGGACATGATGGGTCGTGATGTGTTAAATAAACTACATTACTTGAACACAAAGGCAGCCAGCTCGTGCAGCAGATCCTCTTCATCACGAGCGTGCAGCGGCTCGGCCCCCAGGCGACACAGCAGCTGCAGCATGCAGGCGCGACCGTCGTCGCCCATGCTGAAAAAGATACTTTATTTATCAGCTCTGTAAGGATTTTTTGTCTTTTTTACATAACTACTAAGAAAGGTAAATTACAGACTAAAACTTGGGGCTTGGGGGTCATTCTCTAAATAGACGAACGAATGAACCAAAATGTTCACGCAATCGGCACGCTTAATACAGGGAAATGGAGTCAGTCAGCCAGGGCAGTGGAATGGAGTGGATGGAGGAAGCTTCGCAGCGTTGAATGAACCACGGCTCAATCTCGTTGTGTTAAGCGACTCCCCTGTACCAACCAGTATCACTGACGTAGTGCCCTGATGTTATGGACTTTTTAGAGATTTGATTGGTTGAGTTCTATAGGGTTCTTAATTTTTAACCCGAATTCCTATTAAAATTTATATCACAATATAAAGCAGTAAATAAAGCCATTATAATAATATTAAAAAAAAAAAAAAAAAAAAAAACACGCACTCACGCCTTGTACTAATGTACTCCCTTGCGGGGTAGGCAGAGGTGCATTGCTGCACCCACTTTTCGCCAGAGTGTATGTTAGTCCCAATGTAATAGGGGGCGGGCCTATTGCCATTTTTACGGGCACATCCAAGACCCGAGAACAAATATCTGTGTTTAAACAAATATCTGCCCCGGCCGGGAATCGAACCCGGGACCATCGGCTCAGTAGTCAGGGTCACTAACCACTACGCCATTCGGTCGTCGTATAATAATATAAAGCATGAAAATAAAAATAAAAAGCGGGAAATAATAAAAATAACGTAAATGTTGAAGAAATCTTTATACAGGGCGATGTGAAAGACAAAAGCTAGTAATTAAAGCTTATTTTTCCCGGAAAAATCTGCTCAAGCTTCACCGATAATTACTCATCATGTTCGATAGAAAAGCTAGGGTCCCACTTAGGGATTTTCCTAATTCATTGTAAATAAAAGGGATAGCAAGATTATAAGAAAATGTATGATGAAAGAGACATAAAAATTGTTAAATTAAGGTATCAATTGGCTGACGACATGCAGAAGACTGGTCGCAACGTCACTACTGTCTTTTATGGATATCTCTGGTAATCATTTGACAGTGAGCAACTGTCACTCCATTACTTGTTCATAGAAACTATTTCCGGCTGCACTCCATCGCTATCGACGAAGAGAAAATAATGTAACTGTATCGCGATTCACGATAAATACGGCGTTGTGATTGGTAAACCTACCTAGATAAAGATGCCGTGCAACTCACTTCGCAGTGACGTTGCGACCCGTCGTATGATGCAACCTCATGCCGTCACCTGCCAAAGGTCACCTTTAGACTCATTTATCGAGCTGAGCAAACAACGTCGGACAACACTGCGACTGACGACAAATTCAAATTGGAATTTGACAAATAAATGCAATCCGGTTCCAAATTACCCGACAAAGTAAATAATTGCTTATAAATAATAATCATTAATCAAATGCTAGGGCAGATGATGGCTTTTGATTCCGGTTGTAGTGTTCAGTGATCGATAATATCGACACAACAAACATGATCACAGGATTCGATACTATTTTCGAAACTACACTAGGGTCACTTTTACCAAACGCTAAACGTATATAAAATAGTATCTATCTATCTATTTAAGTCAAATTTTAAATACATTTTGTACTAACTGACAGACGTATGACAAGCTACTAAATACGTTTAGCATTTGGCAAAAAGGAAATAAGAAAAAAGAAATGTCACTTTCGGAACTAACAAATTTGCCTTTCATTTTGACAGTGACAGTTGACGATACGCAACGTAAATGGAGGTTTCGAATCTTATAAACGCTGCACAGTTGGAGTGCATTCGATGATCGATAGTATTGATACAACACATGGGATCAATACAGAAATTGCTAAAACCTATATTTACAAATGGACAATTTTAGAGTTGGTACCATGATGAAGAATTTTCAGCATGTCAAATACCGACTATTCCGACTATAATTTCATTGATATCATTACAACAATATATAATATTCTTACCTGTCCAAAATATCTTCCACGTACTTATAAAAGTGATACAATTTTGCGTTACTGCCATACAAATGATCATCTATCTCTCTTCTACTATCTTCTATCCCTCTCTCTTCTCTTCTAGATTCTCCTTCGTAGCCAGAGTTTGCGTAGAAAATGTCCACAGGAATTTGACTCCTATTGTCAGGTAATACAAAGTTGGCTTGGAATGCCCAGTTCACCTGAATAGTCTTTATAGGCGTCGGTGTGCCAATGCCCATGTTGAACTGGAAAAATTATGGTCAGATATTTTAGTGGAAAAGAACGGAATGGGTCGATCTTACTAAAATTATAAATTTGAAAGTGAAGTAAGTATGAATGGATGGAGGTTTCTTACTTTTTATCAGGAAACAACTTATCATATTTTTTTTTAATTTTGGGATGTTTAGTTATGACCCTGGTTGGTATGGCTTGCTACTCCACTAGTGAATTCTTCACTAATGTTTCATTGGCCCATGAGGAATCTACTAGTAGCTTACTGATTTTATTGTATTTTTCTCTAATATAAGTATTTAGTGTATTGTATACTGTAAGACTGTAAGCCTTTGTAGTCTCTTATTATTATTGTCGTCTAAATTTTTAAATTTATCAATAAATGATTGAAATTGAAATTGAATTTGATTAACATATAAGTTTTATCCCGGAATTCCCACGGAAAATTCTTTAAAAGTAAAGCTCCTCGGAAAAGCTAGTTTGTGTATGAATATAAACTTACTTGAAGCACTGTCGGTGCAGGAAACAACAGCTGTCGTTTACTTCTGGAGAGTAAACTACTGCTGTGCAACTTTTGCTCTTCAAAACTGACACCTACGGCTAGAGCCGTAAGAGCGAAGATAACGAAGATAATTACTATGGAGTAGCCATTGCCGTAAGATGTGTTCATTGTGGTTGGTTCCTCTGAAAAGTTAATTAAGAATGTTATAATAAATATATAGGATTTGCATTTGAAACACCCAAACATTATTGGCAATGTTGTTGTGTAATTTAATTACAGTTAGATGAAGTACTTATCAACAATTGATAAAATTAACAATGATTGTGCTTGTTAAAAAAAAGTGCGTAAGCAATTTAAAATTCCAAATCACATAAAGCCTGATAAGTAGAAATAAGGGTCCCATAGCGTAATAATAAAGGCATAATACGCGTCTTTTTGAAATTACCACTAAATGTTTTAAATGACATTCACGTAATGATACAATCATTGAGTAAGGTTCGATTGAACTCACATGACGGCAGGTGTGAAGTGATGAACAAAGCGGCTGAATGCTCTGATAATCTCGAGGGAGTGACTGGCGGATGTGCCTCTGCAGAAGGCATTGAACTCCAGTGGTTTATGGGCATAGCTCGTGACTTACTAAAATATGTGCATACACGCAACAATAAGACAGTTTTTAAGGTTCTGCAAACGGATAAGAGAAACTGGTAAACGGTGCCTGTAGTCCTCATGAGCCGTCTGGCATTTCTGAAGTAGCATCATCATCATCACTCCACCAGCTAATTGTATTCGCTGCGGTAACGAGTCAAAAATTTGCTCTTCGTGGCCCATCTCATCCAGACACTCTGTACCTATGTCTACTTGTGTAGCCTAAATTCGATAGTGTAGCACATCAATAATTAATTATGCTGGCTAGTGCTCCTATTGTAGGAGGCCTTCCGGCCCTCAGGACTGACGACCTTAGACGGTAGAAGCTGGGTAATGAAGACATAGAACAGAGTATTGCACAACCCATTAGATGAAGTTTTTTACTGCAGTGGACAGTTACGAACTAATGACGACAATAATGACGCTTCATTTCAATTGCCTTTATTAAAAAAAATCTTTCAGTTTTTAATTTAGGTAATAATATAACGCTATAAGGAACCCACTTTCTTCAAACCTCAACCAGTCTTCGCCATGTTTGTTGTTAGATAAACATATTAGTGTTAGCCGCCCGTTGCCGTCACATGATGTCAGGTTTAGGGTTTTGAGACCATTTACGTCATAGTCCACTTGTCCGTTTCACGAATACACATACGAAATAGTCCAATGTATTGTTACGCCTTTCATTATTGAGACTCAACGTTAGTATTGGGGACTTCTATTGAAATTTGAAGCCCGTGAATAGAAAGAGTGGACTTATAAGTTCGAACAGTGCATCTGTGCTTTTCTTGTTACCTAAGAACTTATCAATTGGGAGAGTTTATATGTATCTAAAACCTAATAGTTGTTTTGAAAAACAAAATAGTGTGGATACAGGTAGTGGTGTAAATTCTGAAATCGACGTGAAAGTTAAAGTTTAATCACACGCATGTTTGCGCAGTTTACAACTATGCCGCAAAGGACGGAACTTTAAAGTGGCTTTAACGGTTTCGAAGCCCATTTATAAGTATTGCCAAGTTGTGACGCTGACGAAGGATAGTGCAAAATGTAATTTAAAGTTTTGTAGCGAGCAAAGTATCAGGATGAGGCAAGTACATCGTTTAAGTTAATATTTAGCTTTAATTAATAAATTTAAGTGGCCGTGGCAAGTGGCAACCATAGTGATTAATACACCCGAATCCGCGTTGCTCCATGTGATTAATAAAGTTACTTTGTTACAAAAACTTATTGTGATGAAAAAATGTATGTGTACATGAAAATAACATATTATATCTTTAGCATAAATTATGATGCACTGGTGAAACTTCGACATGCTTACACTAGATAGGTACCTAATAGGTATCTAAGTTTGCATGGCTTCATGATGAAATGTGATTGAATTTTTCACGAGAATGTCTCTTAGGCGTCGTGAAAGGAACTATAAAATTACTTATTTTGATAATTTTTGTATAAAATTTATGTTAGGGATTTTAACAGTATTTTAAGCATTTACTATTTACTTTCAGACTCAAAATCCCACTTATATTCATCATCATACCTTTGGTGTTATCTATGGAAGCTATTGACGACGAACATTACCGGACCAAGCGACAACTGAACAGTTTACCCATCGTATACCCTTATGGAGGCACAATTCGAGTACGTATAACTTTTTAAGGTCCACCTACAGATATCATACGTATCGGACTGTATGGATTTTTATAAATGTATGTAGAAACAGCGTTGGCAATGCCTATAAACTGGACTGGAATTTCTATACTTCTAAGAAAACTGAATACGATGCCAAAAGGTGGATGCTTACCTTTAATCCTTAATTCTTCTTGTTAAGAACGTGTCCGTGACGAGGATTAGCCAGTTAGATAAGTTTATTAATTGTTTCCTGCGCAGGATGCGCCAGACTTATACAAAGTACAGTTGATATGACACTTGTGAAGGCTCCTTTCGAGCACCCCTTATTCCATAATTTATTGGAGGTAGAACTTTATCAGTGAATTTTATGCCAGCAGGTCAGTGCCCCTAAAACCACTTGAATTGTTGAACCAACCAGTCGTTTTAAATTTCAAATTAAATAAAAACAGTGTTCTAAGAAGAACAATACTTTGTATTAATTTTAGTAGACTACTGTCACTTCTCAGTTTTATTTCACTTGTAAGAGCCAGCAGTTACTCTCTCAAGACTGATTAAAGTTGATTAAACCTAGAAATATGTAGCGAATGTTGCAGGTCTCACGTCTACAAACTTTGCCATTTGCAAGTCTTTTGTAGTGGTTTAAAAGTCATGAAAGTTTCTGAGAGATTAGTTTGAAATAGAATTAAAGTAAAAGCAGGAGAGCTATGGTTGGCAAATAGTTCAACTTTCTGCCGTTGCATTGGATAGGTAGAAGTTTGAATGCGAAGAATTGTTAATTTATTTAATTGATTTCGTGGCTTGCAAAGGATTACAAATAAAACAAGGCGTAAAAGGAGTTATTGTTCTTTTCTGAAAAATACATAATTCTACATAATATTTTTTGCAAAAATGAGGGTTTGGTGATCTAGTCATAAATAATTGTCCTACTAAAACAATAAAAATTACTAGGTATGTAATTTTGTAAAAATTTTGCCTTTATTTAATTTCAGTTTATTCTTGGCTTTGTCATGCCTGTCCCTAACGAGGATATGATCGGCGTCATCTTCGGAGCGTCATTCCTGTACCAGTACAACCAGATTCAGAACATTTCTGACATATCCAAGTACTATCCTATAAAGACGTAAGTGGAACTTTACTGCTGCTTTATAATCTTTCATAACTCATCGCTGAGTTATGTTAATGGTAAGCGTCCATCTATCGGTATCTTCCGTATCGCACGGATGGGCATAAAAATGTACGGAGAAAAGGCGTCGGCAATAATGATATACAAGTAGGTATATATGTAAATTTCGATACCTGCAACGAAAACTGTATGCAATGAGTCTGTGCGATGCCGACAGGTGGACTGATGAACTTAATATAAAGTCGGAAGATATGGTTTTTGGCAACGGCAACGTCAGTACTGGGATTCCATTTACCACTTACGACATAATTATTATGTAGCTTGTCGATGCGTCCATAGAAATACATAGAAATCAGTAGTGGCGTTGCGACACGTCATCAGCCGCCGCTTCATGTCGTTCGCCGCCAATTTTCCCCTTTATACCATCAGAATATCCCGCGAGCAGCGCGAGGCAGAGTGGGACAGGCGGAGGGACGAGCGACTCACCTTCTACAAGGCTGTCGAGGAACTGCTGAACGTGTAAGTGTGGGAAACACTAAATATTTTTATCATTATTATCATAATAATAAAAACTCTATCAGATTTATCTTTCTATGTACTTTGAATTTATCATTATTATCATAAAAACTCTGAAGATCAGACTGGGTCGAAATTGAGTATGACACCCCTTTATGACATTTGTTTGTTGTTTAGACTTTACTGTTAAAAGTGTATGTTACGCCAACCTTTTCATTTATAGTGAACTGGATGATAAAAGCTCAGGAGTTCAGGGCAGACGGTAAATGATGTATTATACCTATAGATATAGATTACCTGAAGGAGGCTATTGCGTATGAACACCTCATCTTGGTGGTTAAAATATTTTTTGGCTGACAAAGCTAGCCTCTGCATGTTGGCTTTGACACCAAAGGTGTATGCCTTCCAATGGTGAAGGACTCCATGGTAATAAGAAGGAAAATACAGAACATACAATCATAACAATATTAACTTATTAAAGTATTACTTATCCCATTCCAGTAAAGGCTTCCACGGTCGCGAGTGCGTGCTGCGAGCCATCTGCGAGGCGGCGCAGTTCCCTCTCGAACACGAGGCTCTGTTCGGAGAGATACTGCACATCATACTCACGTGAGTACCACGTGACGTCAATAAAATGTCGGCCCGACTCTAGTCAATAGCAATTAAATTCGATATGTTGTTCACTGGAGTTAGTATGCGTTTTTAGGGTTCCGTAGCCAAAATGGCAAAAACGGAACCCTTATAGTTTCGTCATGTCCGTCTGTCCGTCTGTCCGTCTGTCACAGCCGATTTACTCGGAAACTATAAGTACTACAGTGATGAAATTTGATGGGAATATGTGTTGTATGAACCGCTACAAAAATATGACACTAAATAGTAAAAAAAAGAATTGGGGGTGGGGCCCCCCATACATGTAACTGAGGGATGAAATTTTTTTTTTCGATGTACATACCCGTGTGGGGTATCAATGGAAAGGTCTTTTAAAATGATATAAAGTTTTCTAAAAAACATTTTTCTTAAAGTGAACGGTTTTTGAGATATCAGCTCTCAAAGTCGTAAAAAGTATGTCCCCCCCCCTCTATTTTTATAACTACGGGGTATAAAATTCTAAAAAAAATAGAGGTGATGCATGCTAATTAACTCTTTCAACAATTTTTGGTTTGATCAAAGTATCTCTTATAGTTTTTGAGATAGGTTGATTTAACTATTTGCTGCTACGGAACCCTTTGTGCGCGAGCCCGACTCGCACTTGGCCGGTTTTATTAGTTTCCAACAGTACCGACAGGGGCTCTGATCAAGATTTCATACAAATGACTATCAATTTACCTGTCGAGCTGAGTAGACATTATTCATATTTCATTCATTAATGAATTATAAAATAGTACCTATCTTTAACGCAGTGGTTATTATGCCATCACTGGTGTGCATAGGTCTTTTCCGACGCGCCACAACAGTCTCTCAACTTCTCTCCTCCTCTCGACGTACCGCTATCCCAAACTGCACACTTCGGGTTCCAACGTTGCAACAGCTTTTATATAAAAAAAAAACTCTCCAATTTCCAGACCAACCTACGGGCGCTCCGCATTCGAAGACGATGCGAGCTGGTCGTCCAGTATGGGAGACTACGTGGACGCCTACACCGCCGGCAGACAGATGTTCAGCTGTCACTACCTCTACAGCGGCTGTCCTGAGGGAGAGGGGCTGCTTGAACTCGTCTCGTTGTTGAAGGATGAAGATAACTTTGTTTGATAATAATTGTGCAGCTATGATAAGAGAATACTTCCCCTTAAGTGCAAATGGCTTATGTCCTAATAATAGAGATTAAAGAAACTTCCCCTTAAGTGCAAAAGACTTATAGCCTATTAAAATAGTTATAGATTTGTTAAGTAAAGATTGTAAACATTTATATATATAATATAACTAAAAAAAAAGTTTTAATGTATTTGCCCATTTAATGCTGCGTACCCCGTAGCCAAACTGTTCGTAGAGTGAGCGGAAAACTATCAAACTGTTAACACAACTGGGGACGCAGTCTTAAGAATATTCCAAACAGTACAGTTTAAAAATTTAGATCGAGTGTTCAGGTACGAAGACGCCTGACAAGTGACGATGTTACATACTTGCATATATTATTATATCGCTGCAGCCACTATAAGATATAAAGCCACTTCCCCGGTCGCTATCGGCAACTAACGGGAAATTTCATAAAGCGATGTTGCGTTGAAAATAATACACTTCTTAGTAGTAAATGACTACTTTCGCATTCTTTGCCTCAAATGAAGTTTAACGAGTTCTCGAGTGGAGACCATGAACAGGCAAACGCAGCGTGGCAGCCCTCCTGCCCGCTGGACTACCTTAGGCGGGTGGCCGGTAGTGGTTGGATGAGGAAGGCCGAGGACCGAGTGTTGTGGCGCTCCTTAGGAGAGGCCGATTTCCAACAGTGGATGATTATTGGCTGATGATGATGATGATTCAATAATTATATAAATTATTCTGCTAATAGCTTCAGCGAAAAGTTTTGTATTGCCTGACAGGGGTCCGTAAGAAAAACAGGGCAAAAAAAATGGCATTAAAAGTTTTGACATTGAAATTCATCGATGAGCCTACGATGTTTTTTAGACACAATGAAGAATTATGCGACGGCTTCACAAGATTACATTGAGCAGATTTATTCAATACAGAACCACGGACCGGACACCCTTTAAAGTGAAACAAAAACCTCGACTTAACGATTTCGCTGTGTCACCAAATTACTTTACCGATAGTTCAGAGCTTGCCTTGGCAACTACAAAAAGATGTATCGTTTCATCATTCTGTGAAAAAAATAGTGGGAGAATTAGTTGAAAAAGCGTAGTATGAATAAGTGTAGTCTGTTTTAAAATGAAAAAAAAAACTTTAATACAAAAAGTGTTCAAAAATATACTTAACGCGTTTTTTTACTCTTATACACTTTTTTTTCTAAATGGGTTCAGTATTTCAAACGCCCAACGTTTTCTTCTGTAGACACACAGACAGTTTTGACAAGCCCGTTTTCTAATCGTACTTTAACTTTGTATAGCGTTTAAGAATCTGGCTTTAAGAATCATTGATTAGAATGCAAATCGATTTCTAATGTTGTTTTTGAACTTTATTGCACAAGTTTAAGCGGGAAATGAGGCAGAAATTCAGGATGGTGTTTGTATAATACTCGTTGAGGCTGAATTAGTATAAATAATAATGTTTTTTGGATAAGAGTACACACTCTATTAGGTGAACCGAATCCAATGTATTTTTTAAAATTATAATTCATGTTTTTAGCATTTAAAAGTATCGAAATTATGCAAGCATCCAAGTAACTCCTATTTTCAATCTTTTTTTTTCAAAGAGGGATTTGGCTAGATTAGTACGTCTTCTTTAATCTTGTTTGTCTATCCACTGAAGTGTTCAGGAATCCAAACTGAAATTAAATCGTCCCACTTTTAGATATAAAGCCATGGCGTCACAGAAACGAGTTAAGGCCCAAATCATAAATCCAATTTTACGCTCAAAATATTACTCAGGATAAGTCTTAGAAAAATGGCTCTCAAGGACTGCCGTCTATGTGACCCGATTCGAAGTTAGAAAACGGAATTATTGAAGAAAATACTTGAGTGTACTTATTGCTACTTCGAAATACTTTGCTAACATGTTGGCAGAGATTTTAACTTCCTTTGTAAACACATGAGTGTTATAAGTGTATGGTGTGCGTGCATTTGGGAAATTATGGTTTCTGTCCAGGATGGTAAATCATACGGTTGAATTGGATTTACCTAATAAGATATGAAAAGTTCCAGTATTAGAGAGGTTATAAAACTTGATATAAAGCTTGTTTCTTCAAAATCCACAAAACAGTCCACAAAAAAAAGTTACTTACCTGCCAGTAATTTCATTTTGCTTACATAAGATTTTTTTTATGAAAATCTTAATGGTAAAATTTTGTGTAATTTGAAATTCACTTATTTATTTGAAAAGTACGCTTTGATCCATCAAAATGGTATTTTAAGTAAGTTTTTTATATCTCTTTCTACAGTTACAATCTCTTTCATACCAATAGATTTTTCTATTCGCAACATTTCCCAGTAACATGCAACTTGTTAAACCAAGAAAATGTTTCTCGGAACTACTAGCCTTGGACCAGCCATAGAAATATCATAGTGGATTTTCCAACCTCTGTTGTGTGGTAAAGGAAACCTGGAAATACATGGATACAGTCATGTACACTGCAAGTTACATAGCTATAATTACTGTAATAAGTATAAAAAATACAATCCATACATAATCACAAAATTAGTTTAGAGGTTAGCTATACTTAAGTATTACATTTCTTTTTAGAATATAAAAATAAATGAACCAATATGACAAAGGTAACTACGTAATAGAATAGAATAGAATAGAATATTACATATAAACATGAAATAAAAAATGTATTGGTGAATAAACGCTTATTTTACAGTCTTGAGACCTTGCTTTATTTCATTCATATCTTATTTCATAAGTGTTTATGTAATCTGAAAAGAGTGAACAATGAAGATTTCGGAAATTTGTATCTACATTCATTTGTACATAGAATGTTAAAAAATAAAATAAATTCATTTAGGGTGGATTCGTCCAAACATCACGTTACACGAGAATAACTATACCGGAATTAAAATTATACGCGAGTAAATAGGTATCTAGGATAAGTACATTTGCATTCTACCAAGTTATACCATGATTAAATTGAATGAACGAGGAACGAAACTGTAATGCAACTAAAATAAAAATAGCTGCGTTTCAAAGCATGCAATAGAAATGACATGCCAACTTAGTTTGAATGGATTATAAAAGTATGAAATTGTTTTATGTTTTAATATTTTATTCGCTGTTGTTATTCTGAGACTTTGCCTTTTAACGTACTTTTGTTTATGTTTTGACAGATGTGTTTATATGTCATTATGACGGTTTTCTAATCAGCTGATGTGCTGCCGCCATTACAAAATTACTCTCGGATAAGCTCGTTACACGGTCAATTTTGGCGGTATAACATTTTATACTTGGGATAAGCTAGTTATCTTGGTTTCAGGTTTGGTAGAATGCAAAATCTGCTTACTCGCGAGTAACTGGTACTTTACTCGTGAGTAAACAGTTACTCGACGTTGGCCGAATCCGCCCTTAAAGTGGCAAGAATTTTATTCGATATTGTCAATTTTATCACATTCCTAAAGATCAGTGTACATTGATGCTTCGAGTATAGAGAATGGACAGGAGTGCATAGATTCTTGGCAGTCTGCCCCGCTTCTGTTGTGCCATCGATCTGTGGCTGGAGATGTATACCTGCAATGAAAATTAATTGATATTTTTAATTTTATTACCAACCAAACGACTATATTTATTTTATAAGAAAAATAAAGTAGGTACATATACATAAAGCTTGTCATACATAATTAAATCACTGAAGGCACAGTACCTAAATGTATGATGACAATTTTAGAGAAGTTTTCAGCGTCCAATTATTCACAAAACTTGAACTTGGACATCCACACAGAACACAATGCTGCCAACCCACACAGCCACAGAGCAACAAGCTCAACCGGGTCCCTATCCTGCAATCGTGTAAATAGGATTTCGCCGTTTTACCTGAATATAATTTTCAATATTTTATGGTAGACGCGCGGTGGTCTGGAGTGGGCGTCCAATTCGCATATTGCTCGGCGAATGCAGTGAAAGCCGCTTATACCGTTTCTGAAACGAGTAATTTAAAATATTGAATGCATAAATCCCGGGTGTGTTTATTTTTTCAGCTCGACGGCTCTCGTGTGCATACACATTATTGTAATGGGGACGCCATTTTTGTTATGAGAGGCAGAGTTTAATGTGGCAATTTCGGAAATCATTCTTGTTTTTAACAAAATTTTATAACTTAAGTTTTAAGTCTGGGATAGTGAAAAGAACTATTATTCACCGACAGCAGGCTCTTAAACTGTATATTTCTGCTATCACTTAGCCGTGTTCATCGCAAATTACTATATACTGACGTTTATCTACGTCAATAACTAGGCCGTGCAGCCGGGACTTTAGAGAACGATTAGGGGCTGATGATGATATTTTTCAGAAAATCGTGAACATTGTACAGTGAATATTCTGGAGCAAAGGACCCGACCCCTCACTGCAACATTATCACTTTCATGGAGGTAAGATATCTATGCTCCAGAAGGGCCAGCACGGGGAGCAAGACGCAAACATCAATACGTGACAAAAAAATACATTGCGCTCACTTACATCACATCGAGAGGCCTCGATGCGCAACGGAACTTTTGTCACGTCTTCACGTATCTTGCGGCCCGTGCTACGCTAGCAGGTTGTACCTATCAAGCAGCATCTGCAGCGGGGTATACAAGTCACGGCGGTGCACGAGGTGCTTGTACGGACGGAACGTGTCCGGAGCCTCGTCCCAGTTCACTCGGAACCCGACCGCCTGGGTGAAGATCTGCGTCCAGGGCACCATGGCTGCTTTCGTGTTTAGACGTATCTGGAATGTTCATTGATTGTTCAGCACAGGCCAATAAATGCCTTTTATGTACTATAGGTAAATAAGGGATGATGGAAGCTTCGGATAACTTCGCAACTTATAGTTTAGTATCTCGTATCGATGTCTGACTGCTATCTCTAGGTTCCCGTGTTTGTTACCTAGCTATAATTGATTTTAGATACTTATTATTTGATATTGGGTGTACCACAAAAAAAGGTTTGGATAAATTTAAATGGCAAATATAAGATTTACATAAGTCTTAGGACTAATATACTTAACACCAACAAAAGGTAAAACTACAACTATGCCTTGCTGGTATGTAGAGTACAAAATGGTAAAGGAACTAATTTAATTATAACTAGAAGGTATAAATTGAACTGTATAGTTGGGTACTTACATAAAAGCGCGAGATATTCAAAAAGGCCAAATATCTCTTTGCTCTATGCTGATTTGCCTCCACGTCAGAGTTGGGGCCGAAGTTAACCAACACAAACACGACAAGTCCAACATAACTCAACACAATTAAACGAAACATTCGGGCCATCGCTTCTATTTACACATCATTTGCCTACAATCTCGCTACACTTTTGTGTTCCCACTGAGACTGTAGAAAAAAAAGAAGTTCCAATTATGAATTTCGAAATTCACCAAAAAGTCTGCATAGCACTGGCCGTTTAAACTGCTTCAAAGAAAAAAGAAAATTTGAATTTGGAAAAAGAACAACTGCGCTTGTCTTGTGGATGACTATTCTTGAGGCGTCTATGCTTGCAAAGCAGTTTAGCTTTTGGAATTAACGTGCTGCTCTAAATAATGTACTGTTACCGTCCAATATTTATTCACACTTGAGTGGCCGGAATAGTTGTTGGACAAACAACACGTGATGCACAGGGTGCTGAATATGGGAAACCAAATTTGGAAATTGAATGTCAAGATGGCTTTTTTTATCCAAGAGCAATGTCATGACTCTACAATTTCACCAAAAACCTGATAGATGGATCTAGACGTACAATTTGGATTTGATAATTAATAATAAACGCAGCGTGCATAAGTATTTTACAACCAACTTTTTGTCAATGTGCTGTCGACAGACAGGGATGGATAAATGCAGTGTTTACCCCACTAGGGGAGCAAGTAGAAATAAAATATAGTAATTAAAATTAAAGATCTTACCAATCTAGTAAAAAAAAACGAAAAACATAAGCATTGTATTTTAAATAGCTTATTATTTTCTACATCATACAAATGAATGTAATACTGAAAGAATAACCGTACTAATGTGGAATATTTCGTGACAGCCTTATCCAAATATCCGATGACATAGTAACGGTCAAAAGTCACGATGTTCGCAACTAGTAAATCCATCGTTAGTGACACACGGTAATCCATCGCCAAGTTCGGAAGTCTGGCTGTCAGCTCACCGTTCCATAGCCTTAAAAAAACTAACAATTAGCAAACTCTGTGTCTAATTAAAATAGTTCTAAGCGCGCCAAACGTTCTATTTTTAATTTTCGCTCTTTTGAGATTTTCCAGCCAGTCCTTTTTTCGGTGAAATTAAAAACAAAGTTAAACTAAAGTGTAATGTATAATCATATCTAACCCTGTGCTACCGTGGTGTAGTTAAAAAGACAAAATGCTAATAAAAAGGACTTTCCAGCACCTGACTGTGGTGTTCTTGTTAGTGGTTTCCCCCGTGTTGTGTGATGAAAGAACTAATCGTACAAACTATGATGTTGACATGTTAAGCCATAGCAAAGTGTTATCGAGACGAAAAAGATTTCTTATATTTCCTGAAGGCAGCTCTTTTCAGCTAGGTAAATATACACCTACTATGTATCATAATTATGTTAATAATTACTTTACAGATTAACCACTCAGATATTATTTCTTGACTCCGTTCTTTTTCTAAGACAGAAAGAGCCCCTTATTCGAACGGTAGAGTAGTTTGTAAAAATTTACGTTCATCAGAAAATTTTATATCTATACTTACGATAAATAAAGACATTTAACATTGACTTTTTTGACTTTGATACTTATAATTGTAAAAAAATACCAATACATACCTACATACGGACGAATTGAGGATATTCTCCTTATATCGAAATTCGAAGTCCGGTAAAAACGGAGCAACTCGTCATTTTTTTTATTACAAATTTTCAGTGTTCTGCATCACGATACCCGCGCTCGCTTTAGCCGATATATTCCTATACGGCTACACGGCTGCCCTGGCCTGGGAGCTGCCTCAGGACCCGTACTCGCCCTTCGATCACAAGGCTGACCCCCTCCACCGAAGGGTTGACATGAAGCAAATATACTTCACCGATTACGACGGAAAGGTCCTGTTTAAGAAACCCTATAAAAGGTGAGTTGGTAACGCAAATATGTGCGAAGTTGAATGGAGTTTTTGTAATGTTTTAGGATGTGTGGGAAGCAGTCAATCCATGTAAAAACTATTTTGATGCGGTCATTTATCAGTGACTCGCTTGTGGATCACCTTTTACTACCCCTTATGGGATTAGAGACGTGAGCATATGCATGAATGGCTTTAAATAAAAAAATATTATTTTACTTTCAAAGTTTACATAAAGCACAGTTTATAATCAAATTTATCATAGTTAAAATATCCTTATCGAGCTTTAACACTCATTACCTACATCAGTGTATGCGTACACTATCCCATACATCTTTACACCCCATCATCAACATAAACAAAAGCCGGCGCCAGCACCGTCGATACATCACGACAGTTAATTAACACTGGCCGTTTATAAACTTGCAGAAGACCCATCGTGAACCCGGCAATTGCGAAACGCAGCGTCAACTCAAACGAAAAAGGAACACGATTCAAAATGGACCGGAAGCGGATGCACACGGGACATAAGCGGGACTTTTTGAAAACAGAACACATGGACGAAAGAAGCGTCGAATTTCACAGGAGCAGTCGCGCCTCCCTGTACGATAAAATAGAGGGGCTACTAAAAGCGTGCGTATTATCAGCGGGCGTATCGTCTGTATATCAGCCAGTTGCAAGCTGAGACTGTTTTGTTGTGAACTTTTTGTTGAGTTGTTTATTTTGAGTGTTGCCAGCAGTTTTGGCGCTCGGCGGGACGGTTTAGTGGCGCGCTCTCGGTGAGGGAAAACATCGTTATCGTTATCCAACGTTTTGTTTGACATTCGCGGTTTGTTCTTCATAGCTGCCTGACATAAATAATTTCAGGTATTTCATAGTCAAAATGTTATCTGTGTCTTTTCACTAGATAACGGTTAACTATGCGTCATTTAACTTCATAGTAGGTATGGGTAGGTAGGTATACATGTTGTGTTACATGAATATTATTAAAATTACCTTTAATTTATTGCTTATCACAGTTACCAAACGCCCAAATTAATAAGTAGATTCCTACATTTTCGGCTGACATAAAAGTCTTTCAGTAGTCTACGAAGAAAAAAATATCTACTTACCTACTTTTCTTCCATAATAATTTACCCTGTCTTATTATTTCACGGGCTACAAAGTTTGAAAACGCTCCAAGCCTGACTTCTGAGGCCTTTTAAGATTTAAAGCACTTAAGTAGCGGAAGTAATCAGTGAGCGACAGCAATCTAAGTTGTTTGAGGATGACACAGTGTTGTTTCTGCGTTATAATCTACACGGAACTCATAATCTTTGATTAATTTTGAAGCGACTTAAAATTACAATCAAACAAATAATTACAATGGTGGTGTTTGTAGCGTTTAGCTTTGGTGATTCAACTTTAGATGTACCTATTTATTGAATAATGCGAAGTCCAATATAAGCTTTTAGTCCAGTCCAAAATAGTTTAGTCAGGAGGAAGCTGAAGGAAAGTCAATTAAGTACTTAAACCTTACATACGTGCGACGCTCCATAAGAGAAACAATTAACAGTTTCCATAGTAAAACAGTATTAATTTAGCGAGTTAATTAAAAAAAGATCTCGACGAATTTAAAACCTTCTCCTTTTTTTGAAGTCGGTTAAAAAGTTGTTCAGAATCATCCATTGTTAGCCACTGTCGACTTACCATACGAGTTTTACTCCTTTTGCTTAACTATACCTACATATTACTCGATAGACTGGGTAAAAAGGTAAAAGGGTCACTGAGAACGGGTACCTACATTTACCACAAAACCACAGATCCACTGCGGTTTGACAAATATGCCACGTGTTGAAATATATTATATTAAATTGAATCATTGTGTGTTTTGAGCGAGTCACAAATTTTGAGTTTAATAAATACAGTATGTCTCTATAAAGTATACTCTTTATTAGTACTATTTTGTATTCAGATATCATAATATTATATGGATTTTTAAACTTGATTTTCATTGCTTTTCCATGCTTTTATTGTAATCCTAACTTTATTAATATTATAAATGCAAAAGTACCTAACTGTGTCTGTCTGTCTGTCTGTTACTCTTTCACGCCAAAACTACTGATCGGATTTGAATGAAATTTGGTATACATATGGTCTAGACCATAGGAAAGACCATAAGGTACTTTTTATCCCGGAATTCCCACGGGAAAATTTTTAAGGCGAAGTGAAGCGCGCGGGATTTAAACTCGATTTTCATTGTTTTTCCATGCTTTTATTGTTATTACACATATTTTCTTGTCATAATAAGTTCGCGATCGATTGGGACCATACAAGTTCATGGAAATGTCTTCAATTAAGTATGTTAACACTCCAGCATATTAAAACAATGCATAATGCATGCATTTATTCGGCAGGATGGGAGCCAATGGCCGGTCTTGCCTACTGAAGACGCTATGCCAAGTGGGTCAGACTCACGATCACAAGCAATCCTCGTTTCTGCAGGAAATTATGCGGACTGTCTTCACGTAAGTATTAAATGAAGCTAATCCTAGTAAGAGCACACAATTTAAGTCGGGTTTTTACGTTTTGAGTATATTTGATCCGGGCACGCTTGTACGTAAATAGACCATGATCTAGCTAGACAGACAATCGGCTGTCGTTTTTGAAAACCCTTGGATCTCGTATTTACACGTAAAAAATCAGTGGGATCCATACAATATACTGTTATCTTGAAAAATCTGAAAAACCTGTCACAATGTGACTGTTAGTTAGTTATGCATGCTATGTGGCGTCGCATCGGCGGGGAATTATGTCTTATTTACAATATCAAGTTCTCGCCTCGCCTGCACCTCGCCCGCGCCGCAACTCCGCGTCGACCTATCGTCGCATATAGAAAATAGAGAATAATATAGAGAAGGCGCGTCTCTTTGTCACAGCAGCCGTGACGCTGCCTTGACTCTCGTGCAGTGAGCGGAGAGCCTTATACTCTGGGCAGGCGGTGACTGAAGCTAATCTGACTGGCCAATCCTCTCAACACGGTGACAAATCCTAGTCTTCGTTAACGATCATGTATGTCAACGATACGAAAAATATTGTATCATAGAGATCGTCAGGTAGTAGGTACACCGCCCTCAAATTTTCTTTACTTTTATTTCTTTATGTTTAAGGTTACTTGTAAGAGATCGCTCTAAGCGATAAGGTCGCCTATTGTTCATTGTTCCTAGTTTATAAGTTCTCTTTGTATGTTTTATTTATTTATTTATTTATGCTTTTATTGCACAATTTACAAAAGTAGATGTACAATGAGGTGGACTTAATGCTAAGAGCATTCTCTACCAGTCAACCTGCAGGAGGTTCAGGAGCAGAAAGTAGGGAAGTGCAAAAAAATAACAAAAATCAAAAACAATCAATGAATCTCACAAAGAAAAAAAATCTACACGAAATCTACCATAATTATACCTACATATATAAAAAAAAAATATAAACCTATACCTAACATTCTAATAATATATAATAATACATTTATATATACTTATACTACATATACATACACACATGTTTTAATCTGTGGTGTTCAATAAAGATATATTCTATTCTATTCTATCGTCACTTGTCTAAACAACTGTAATTTACCTTCTCTATTCACAGACTACCCAAAGGCAAAGACTTCGAGCTGGAGCGCCATCAGGAGTACGACTCGGCCCATTCGGTGGCCGAGTCGTGCGACCTCGTGTACCCTGACTGCGAGACGGCAGCCGCGGGACCTGTGTCCAGCTTTACACTTTAACCTTAAGCCATCTTAGGGCGCACACGTGCCAACAGAACTAGGGGTCGAAGTGGTCGCCATGGCCGAAATCGGTCGGACCAATCATCATCAAGCCCCAGTTTCAGCATACTCTATTAGATCATAACAAGGGATTAGTTGTTGACTTTTGACACATCTGTCAAGAATTTAATATGGAGATGACGTTTAATTTATGACATTACAATGTAATAGGGGTGTTGATGATCTAACAGACTATGGTGAAGCTAGGCATAAATTTGTTAAACAAGTTTTTATGGTATGGCCCTAAGCTATTAGTTAGAAAAACAATGGTTCAGTTAAGAAACTAGTGATGACTGCATGGTTAACGACCCTGCATAAAAGTCCCGGGCGGATATTTGCTGGCCGGGGCAGATATTTGTTTAAAGACAACTATTTGTATGTATAGTATGTGTTGTTTGTGTGTTGGGAATATGAAAAAGTGTTCTTGATGTCCCTACTTTCAAGAAAACACATTTTCTTTTTTTATAGTGGAATCTTTGAAGATATAGAGATAAAGAACCATAGATAATAGTACCTACATATGAACGATAGAGTTTTATACCTGTACAATATTATTTTTATCACTGTTATTATGATGCTAATCTATTTTCACACAATATATTATAATAATGAATTTACCCCTTCAACCTTCGAACTAAGCCTGTTCCTGCAATTAATATTGGTCCCTTTAGTCAAAGAGTAAGTCAATTTTATCAAATTCTCTTAAGATTATCACAATTAATTTAAGGGAGTGAGAAGCACGGGTTTCGTGATTTAATTACTCGATTATATTGACTCGATTTTATCGACTATACACTTGATATCGAGTCAATTAATCGAATAATTGTGTTGGGTTTATCTTTTGGAATCACAAATAGTTTCAAGTGTTTTGAGATGAGAGAAAGCCTAACATTTGTTTTTGATTAGTTTTAAATTTAATGTTTGTAAAGTTTAAATTTTAAGTAATGAAGTTATTGCAATTTTGTGTAATAAGGCACATTTCAAGAAAAGGTATTGTAATCTTCTCTCTATGACACAGTTACCATACTATCCATTTATTTATAATTATAATGCAATTTCAACAGCCACGAGTATTCCATGTTTCAATATAACTTAGTAGGCATTTTAAACAGGAATTTACTGGCATACAAAATACTAGAAACGATTAAATTACTGTATTAATGTCGTGGCTTCTTATTTATTTTTCCTATTAAGTACCGACATCGTAAATAAGCATGCAATTTCAATTGACGACTCCAAAAATGTTAATATTATGTCCACGAACGTAACTGTAACCCAGTGTTGTCTTGGTGTACGCTAATTTATTCCAAGTCTCACCACACCGCAGTCCAAACTTGGAACAGAAAAGGGAACACGAAAATATTGTATTTATTCCCTCCTTTCTCAGTTCCATTTTCAAAAATGAGCGCGTAATTTTTCGAATAGAAAGTTTGTTTTTAATTATCATTGCTCTTGTTTTATGCCAGGGTCCAGTTTTATGCAATCCTTTTTAATTATTCAAACTTTTTGAACATTGACACTTCTTTGAGCGTTAACATGGAAATTTTCGGAAAGTGTTGCATTTTGTTAGTTTTAGTTCTATGTCAAGTTGCAAGTGAAGCTGTTGGCTCTTGTTTCAACGAGTCGAGTTGCGCAAAAAGTGACAAATTTAACCATTCTAGAGTACTTTCAAGAAGAAAAAGGTTCTTAGTGTTTCCTGAAGGATCATCTCTACAGCTGGGTAAGTTTTGTGTTATTATATGAGTATAATTGACAGCTAACTTCACAATATATTATCAAATTGAGATTTCCACCAAAAAGTCAGCCACTGCAACTGACGCCAAGTGAAATTTATCATTGATTGATACACGAAGTCATTCATGTCTTTAATACTGCACCTACTAACTGCCTCATAGAGCCTAAACACTGCATTGGCGAAAAGTGACTGCTGCAATTTACCTCTACAATATTACGATCGTGAGCTATGAAAAGGTTTCAAATGCCATTGCCTTAAAATAATAACAATTATATTTTACTAGCTTAAGTGCAAATTTCGGCATAGTGGGTTAGATATAACCAGAGATAATTGACTTTTGACACATCGGTCAAGAATTTAATATGGAGATGACGTATAATCAATGGATCTGGATACGATCTAACCAACTATGGTGAAATTGGAACTTGAGTTCCTTTCTGCAACTCAGCGGTACACTAATAAAAAAGAGTACAGTATCAAAATCTATCTATTAAACTTCATTACAGTGTTCTGCGTTCAAACGGCGGCACTTATCCCTATAGGCTACGTGGGGCAATTGTTCCTATACGGGAACACGATAGCGCTAGCGTGGGTCCTGCCTAAAGACCCCAGCTTCCTCACCATGTTTAAAGACAAGGATGTCTTCAGTGCCCAGAGGAGGACAGATGACGTGAGGCATATTTACTACGTTGGGGAAAACGGGGAGTTTTTGAAGAAGGTTCCTTATAAAAGGTTTGTACTAGTAAAATTATTGAACTAAATGCAATGAAGCATTTAAGTCAGTTGACCCAGTGGATTAGCTTTCTAAGTGGTATCCTGTATCCTAGCCTGTTCCTTAGGTTTATACCTACCCTCGGCACAACTTGGGATTTTTGCAACTGACGCATATAGGTAGGTATGACTGGCAATCCTTTCACCACTATGACAAATCCTAGTCTATAAAGTTTTTAATATTTTGCCATTGATACGGTAAGAGGAAGCTTTCATGCTTTGAACCTGTATATAATATAAATTTATAAGTTCCGTTTTTAACTACATAAAAATGTATAATAGTGATTTTTAATAAAAGGATGATTATTAGATAAAATATGGTAATGAAACGCAAACATTTTAATAACGAAAATACAGACATTATAAAATTCAACGTCAACAAATATTTTTCATAACAAGGAATCTTGAGAAAGTAATTTACAAAAGAAAATCTGCCACGGACGCTAAGAAAAACTACAAAATAAGTTAACTGAGAGTTTCATACAATTCTCCCGTAAGGGCCCGGGTAATATTATGACTACAAATGTAATGTTATGCATGAGGTTTCTTATTTATTATGAAGCGTCTCAATGTGTGCTTTGTACGATCTTAGTGCGGGGAAATTGAAAGGAAAGGTTCGTTGTTTATTACAAATAAGGGATCACTCATGAATATTTATAAGTACATATACAATAGGTATAATACAATGTCTATTATAGCGCTTAATAGCCCATTTAGACAGGTTTTCATTTTATTTTTATTTTAGATAGTTATGACTATGTTCTAATTAGAAACTTAAAAATATTACCTGGTTATATCTAAGAAAATTTTAGATACCTACTTAGCGGCTAGAGAAGGTAATATTTTTTTTTAAATGATTCTCTCTTCTAAATGTAGGTCTGTATCGTTAAATTTATTTTGGTTAACGATAATTTTACAGGTACCATGAAAAGTAGGTATTATACGACTTTTAAAGTATTAAAATAAACAGAAAACTTTTACAGAAAGAATAATATAAAAGTAAACATAGATAAGTGTGAATGCATCAGCTACACTCGAAAAAGAAAGCCTATTAAACACACATATAATTTAAATAATCTTCCAGTAAGGAGGGTATCCGTAATCAGGGATCTGGGTGTTCTGCTTGACGAGAAGCTGCTATTTGACCAACACATTGATATGGTCACAGAAAAAGCCTACAAAAATCTAGGATTCGTGCTTCGCTCATGTAAACCATTCAATGATCCTCACACAGTTAAAGTAGTTTATTACGCCTACGTACGCAGTGTATTAGAATATGCGTCCCCTATCTGGTCCCCTCAATATATTATATACAAAAATAGATTAGAACACATACAAAAAATATTCGTTAACCACTTAAACTATCGTTATAAAATATCTGCAGACTCCTATATAGATGGATGTCGTCAGAATGGTCTGCTGACTTTGGAGGCCAGGCGCACAGTACTGGATATGTGCTTACTATATGACATCGTACGGGGCCGGGTGGATTGTCCCGACCTGGTAAGCCGAGTGGGATACTGCGTCCCAGGGCGCCGCACCCGGCACACCCCCCTATTCCATGTTCCGTTTCGATCTACCAACTACGCCGCTCATTCCGTACTCAATAGAACAACACGTACCTATAATAAGAACTTCACCCAAATCGACATCTTTGGCTCTTCCAAAGCCGCCTTCAAAAAACATACCACTAACCAAATCATTGCATCGACTCTCGCGCCAGTATAATCCAGACAAAGACTATTTATTTTTATGTTTATATATATATATATATATATATCTAGTTAGAATTTCTGACTTTGATGTTTATCTATTTATATATTTTATTTAACATTATATTTAAATATACCCTTTTTTTAAAAACCACTTAATGTTATATTTATTTATTTATATTAGCTATGCGTAATATTAGCAAGTTCAGCTTTCCTGCCACTATCCACTAATGTAGTTTTTCTTCTAAACATGATTTTTATATTTTAGTTTTAGTTAAGATTAGTTTTATATCCGACCGCGGCTAAAACTTAAATAATTATAAGTGAATCCTATCATTGGCCATACTTTTTGTAATCAATTCTACTACTATAATCTACTAAATGTAATCGCTGTTGGATTTTAATAAAGATAAAAATAAAATAAAATAAACAAAATATACCTATGTTTCAGGCGGCCAATTGTCAACCCAGCTTTTGCAAAGCGCAGCATCGATTCACGAGTGACTTTTAATCAAGCAAAGAGGCCGAAGATCAAAATCAACAGAAAAAGTATGCACGAAAAGCAATTAAGGCGGGAATTTTTAAAAATGGAACACATGGACGAATCCAGCATTCGATTTCACAGGAGCAGTCGGCTTGGACTTTTCAAAAAGTTAGAAGGCCTATTTGAAGCGTAAGTTAACTACTATTGACAGCTTTATTAGGGGCAGACGACCTGAAATGAACCTGTGTGACTAAGCAAAACAGATTGACTGATTCAAATTAGCCAAGCCAAGTAAAAAAAAGCATTACCATTAATTTGAGTGTACTTGTGCTTTTTAGGGTTCCGTAGTCTACTAGAAACACTTATAGTTTCGTCATGTCTGTCTGTCCGTCTGTCCTAGCTCGTTCTCCGTGGTGTCTGCGCCAATTGCCACAAAAATTGGTGGACTGATAGTTAATCCAAAAATTCATTTTCAAAATTAAAAAAAATAATAATTTTTGCCCCCTCTCCCTCCGTTAATCCGAAAAAAAATCGACATACCCCATCGTGTTTTGTATCGTTAAAAGGTATCTATAAATACAACAAAAAATGCTTTGAAACCATGTGGATGACATCCCCCAGTCTCAAGATATATAGTATTCTACTTATTCTATTCTCTGTGGGAGTGTAAGTCCCTGTCTGCACCTGGTTCTCTTGAGTGGAACCTTTGTACATATCCCCAAGGTCTAAAGTGCCTTCCTAAGCTTGGACCATTTCCCACCACCGTGGTCCACTGCGGGTCGGTGGGCTCACGTATAACTAGATGTGTTAAATCTAATACAGGTTTCCTCACGTTTCCTTCAGCGTAAGAGCGATGGTATATATTGTATTAAATTCAAAGAACTCTTGGTACATGTCAGCGCCGGGATTCGAACCCACATCTCTTGCGTGAGATGCGGGCGCTTACCCGATTGAGCTACCACCGCTCTTGTGTCGTCTTGTATTCGTGTTGTATTCTTATTCATAAGCTAACTACTTATTTAGCTTATGAATATAGCTAAGGTATCAAACATGTCGATGCTCCAGGCTCGGCGGAGGCGACGGCCGCGTACATTCTTGACTGAAGTATTTACAGTACTCTTCAATGCTCTGTTAGATCATTAACACCCCTGTTAAATTGCATGGTGAAACTAGACCTAAGCCATCATCATCATAAGCCAAGAATCATCAACTGCTGGACACAGGACTTTCCCAAGGAACGCTACAACGCTCGGTCCTCGGCCTTCCTCATTCAGCCACTACCGGCGACCCGCCTAAGCTAAGTAGGTTTTAATGGTCTTATTCATCATAAGCTATATACCTTATGAATATAGGAATATGTCGATGTTCCAGGCTCGGAGGCGACGGCCGCGGCTGCTTGCTGAGACAACTATGCGAGGCGGCGCAACCCTCAACACAGCGCACATTCTTGACTGAAGTCTTTAGAGTACTCTTCACGTAAGTGTATAGTTTAGTTTAGTTTACGGCATGTTGTTGGCGGAATGGCATTGTCTCGTTAGTTTGTGCGCGGGTTTTATAGGGTGGAATTTGTGTAGGGTTAGGCCCCGTTGCTGCGATGCATCGCCGCCTGTTGATTTCAGTATGGTTTTCAGCGCTGCGACGTTTTGCGGCAATGAGGCCTCGCCCTTTATGATGAGAATGCAGATCAATAATGCTTGCCTAGTAAAATGTTTATGTATTACAAGTACAAGCCATTATACAGATACACTCACGAGCAATGAAAATGTTGCCACCTGCCGTTGACGTTCGCGTTCCATATATCACTGAAACTTTTTCATTGCAGCTTGTTTTTTATTATATTAATTGAGTATTATCGATTTGACTTAGCACTAAGTGCCTACCTATATAATTTTAATTAGGTAGTTAATAATTTATGTATTTTAATAATTTAAAGCTAGGGGGGCTTGTCGCTCACGTCCGTAGGTACAAACCCTAGTTACCCTACACGTGCCCCCTGGGTGGTGCTAACGAGTGACAACGCCGAATGTCGGGCGGCGGTAAATCGACCCGACCTCCTCTCCTAGCAGAGGCGGCGATCTCCCGCCGTAAAAAAGGAGAATCACCAACACGCCTGCCAAGCGCGGTGATTATGGCAAATACACCTCCTAATGATGGAAAAAACAAAGCCCCGGCCCCCAGTCCCCGGCAGCCCCGCTATCCCGGACTCCGGTAGCGGTCACGGTAACGGCGGGGCAGGGGGTGCGAAGAATCTCCGGCAGAGAGTCGGCTACCAGCCCAACCGACCCTTGCACCTGGCAACATATAACGCACGGACACTGAGGGAAGACGTGAAGATAGAGGAGCTGGAAGAGGAAATCAGCAAGTTAAAATGGGACATTATAGGGTTATCCGAAGTCCGACGAGAGGGAGAGGATACGGAAATTCTCCAGTCCGGAAACTTGCTGTACCACCGGGAGGGCGACCAACTGTCCCAAGGGGGTGTCGGGTTCATCGTCAACAAGTCCCTCGTCAACAACATCGTTGAAATCGGAAGTGTGTCGACACGGGTTGCGTACCTCATCCTGAGAATATCTAAACGATACTCAATGAAGGTCATACAGGTTTACGCACCCACATCTAAGCACACCGATGATGAGGTCGAACTTGCGTATGAAGACGTATCGTCTGCCCTGCGTAAGTTCACTACTCATTTCACGGTGGTGATGGGAGACTTTAACGCGAAACTCGGAAAACAAGAAGGCGGCGAGACGAAAGTGGGGTCACATGGATTTGGAGTCAGGAACCATCGTGGGCAAATGCTGGCTGACTTCTTGGAGAAGGAGGGCCTCTATATGATGAACTCCTTCTACAAGAAGAAGCCACAAAGGAAGTGGACGTGGATTAGCCCCGATGGGAAGACTAAAAACGAGATCGACTTCATATTGACGGATAAGAAGCACATATTCAATGATGTCTCAGTGATCAGTAGGGTTAAGACCGGCAGCGATCACCGACTCGTAAGAGGCACTTTGAATATAAACTGCAAAATAGAACGCTCCTGTCTAATGAAGTCCACGCTCCGTCCTACTCCTGCTCAAATCCAGGATCCCGAAAGCTTTCAGTCTGAGCTTTGCGACCGCCTGATATGTTTAGAGAATTGCGTTACAGTTGACGATTTAAATAATAGGTTTGTGGAAACTGTCCGAGAGGTAGGATCGAAATATTTTTCGTCCCGAACCAACCGAGGACCTCAAAAACTCTCAGATGGGACTCTGAGTCTCATAAGAGAACGGAGAGAAATGAGGTTGCAGTCTTCAGTTGATATGGTCGAATACAGACGTCTAAACAGACAGATCGCCAAAGCAAGACGTTGCGATATGAGACGCTACAATTGCAAGCGCATTCAAGACGCAATAGAGCAAAACAAGGGCTCCAAAGTCTTTGCTAGAGATCGATCTGTTCGGCAGACTCTGTTGACCCAACTGAAGACCGACACTGGCAACACCGTTTCATCAGTGCCCAAAATTCTGGGAGAAATTGAGAGATTCTACGGACAGTTATACACCACAACACAAAACCCTATTACCAGCGGTGCTCACGACAGCCGAGCGCCACTCACCCGACACTATACCGAAGATATTCCGGACGTCAGTCTAGACGAGATTAGTATAGCTCTCAAACAGCTAAAAAACAACAAAGCTCCGGGAGATGATGGAATAACGACAGAACTTCTGAAAGCCGGCGGTAGACCGATTTTAATAGCACTTCGGAGGCTGTTTAATTCCGTCATACTCGAAGGCACAAGCCCGGAGGCATGGAGCAGAAGTGTAGTGACTTTGTTCTTCAAGAAAGGCAACAAAGCCCTATTGAAGAATTATAGACCCATTGCACTTCTGAGCCATGTGTACAAGCTGTTTTCGAGAGTTATTACGAATCGTCTCGAGCAAAGACTCGACGACTTCCAGCCACCCGAACAAGCCGGGTTCCGAAAAGGCTATAGTACCATAGATCACATACACACGCTTCGGCAGGTTATACAGAAGACCGAGGAGTATAATCTACCTTTATGTCTAGCGTTTGTGGACTATGAGAAAGCCTTTGATTCTATTGAGCTCTGGGCGATGCTTCAATCCCTTCAGCGGTGCCATATAGACTATCGCTATATCGAGGTGTTGAGATGTATGTACAATGCTGCCACAATGTCAGTTCGATTACACGAACATAGCACAAAACCGATCCAGTTGCAAAGGGGCGTGAGACAGGGAGATGTTATTTCTCCGAAACTGTTCACCTGTGCACTGGAAGATGTTTTTAAGCTTGTAGAGTGGAAAAGACTGGGCATTAACGTCAATGGCGAATATATCTCTCATCTACGATTTGCTGATGACATAGTTATTATGGCGGAAACGCTGGAGGAGTTAGGCGTAATGCTCACAGACCTCAATGATGCCTCTAAACAAGTTGGGCTGAAAATGAACATGGACAAGACAAAGGTCATGTCGAACGAACATGTTTCATCATCGCCCGTAACTGTAGGAGGTGTCACCATCGAAGTTGTTGATCAGTATCCCTACCTAGGACAAGTGATCCGATTAGGTAAATCCAACTTCGATAAAGAGGTAGCTCGTAGAATCCAACTCGGATGGGCAGCGTTCGGGAAATTACGACACATCTTCACTGAAAACATACCTCAGTGTCTGAAAACAAAAGTTTTCAATCAGTGCGTGTTGCCAGTGATGACTTACGGAGCCGAGACGTGGTGCTTCACCAAAGGGCTTATCCACAAGCTCAGAGTTGCTCAGCGTGCTATGGAAAGGGCTATGTTAGGCGTGTCCCTGCGAGATAGGATTCGTAATGAAGAAATCCGCAGGAGAACTAAAGTTACCGACATAGCCAAAAGGATTAGCACGCTGAAGTGGCAATGGGCTGGCCACGTAGCCCGCAGAGCCGACGACCGCTGGAGTAGAAAGGTTCTGGAGTGGAGACCCCGTGTCGGCAAACGGCGTGTCGGTCGCCCCCCAACCCGTTGGTCTGATGATCTGCGGAAGGTAGCGGGAAGCCGCTGGATGCAGATGGCGGGTGACCGTTTGGGGTGGCGATCGTTAGGAGAGGCCTATGTCCAACAGTGGACTACGGAAGGCTGAGAGAGAGAATAATTTAAAACAAAAACTACACAGCCATCTTTATAAACATGAACTAAGATCTTATACTGAGTTATATTAATTATTATTAAAACTAAAACCAGTTTCACCGGAAAAACCTAAGCAGTGTCTGAATGAGAGTTTGTTGAAAACGACAGAAACTTTTTGAAGTCTACACAAAATAAAAATGTTGAAGTATTTTTCTCTTTTAAAGACACTTCAAGGAATGAATGAGTCCATAAATTTGTCCACAACTGTACAGGCGAGGTGAGAAGTGTCTGCGTAGTTTTTACGACGGTGTTGTAGTTTGATAGTTAAAAATTATAGTTGACAGAGTAGATAATTTTACGACGCATCCTGGCAAATTGCTTAAAAGTTTGTTTACACGCTACGCTTCTCATGGATACTCATTTATCCGCATTTTACTTGAGCAGTAAACTTTTTTATCTCTCTCCCTGTCGGTTTAAGGATATTTAATAGGGTACATAACGTTGCACGGATCTTAAGATATTACAAACCCACTTATACCACAGCATTGAAAATTAGATTAACATTGTACTATTCAAAAATATACACCTTGTAAATTTTAATCATAAAAATTAAATGGAAATTTAAGGTGTATTTGTTCCCATATATTATATTCAAGGCCTATTTCACAATGTCTTGACAGTGGGAAAAGACATCCTGTCACTGTAGACAGTGATGTTTTAGAAAACATGATTACAAAAAGTGACTGCATTTATTTTAAACCACAGGTAGCCATTATCCAGACATTGCGAAACAGGCACTTATGGTGTTTTATAAGAAATTTTATATAAAAAAAGTTATTTTTGTATTTACAGATTGCCTAAAAGCGGGACGTACGATGAGGACATCCACAGAGACTATGATGAAGCGCATACAATAAATAAAGATTGTTCTTCTTTGTACTCGTGCAATAATTAGTAGGTACTAATTAACAATTATGTGTGTTTAATAAAACGTGAAAAGAATTATAGGTATTTTTAATGACTTTAAACAACAACTAATGTTATCTCATATAATCACCATCATGAGCCCCCTAATAGATACCACATTCTTGTTCTCAGTTAGCCAAATGATTTTCGACATAAATTCGTACTAAAAGAAAATGAAAATTATTCTATCAAAAAAAGAAATAAAAATTGTTGTTAAAACCATTATAGTATCTAAATATCTACTCTTGCTGCCCTCTTTTTAAAAACATTTATGGGGGTAGGTATATTTCTAACTAAAGTTGTTCCGTTTGTCCGGTAAATTACGCCCTTATATTAATTTATATATATAAGAAAGTTGTGCTGTTTAAAAGTGATTTCGACCGACTTTCGAATAACAAATCCATAAAATTTAGCGATATAGTTATGATTTCCAAAATGTCGACTGCTTTAAAAGATGTGCTAAATTGTGAAAATTTGGGCATGTCACTTGTTATGTACGGTCGAGTACAATAGTGAGTATTGACTACTTTTTCCGAAGGAAGGTAAAATGGTATTTAACAACGGTTCTAGTAGGAAAATTCTAATTAGAAAAATCTAGTCAGTATTTCCTACAACACGTTTATTATTTCAGAAACCCATATTCATGTTATATATTCTTTTATTTTTGCTGTTCTACTCGCACTAAATTATGATTTAACACGTTAAAAACAAACATTAACTAAATGCGCATTTTGAAACTCGGAACCGGTACTTTTATTTTAGTCTATAAAATCCTCTCAGATTCCCAAGCACTTTTCTTCTTGCCAGTACTTTTTACAGTTCAGAAGAAGAGTTTTAAGTGTGTAAACAAGTTCAGACCAATTTGTATAGTTTTACGAAAGGTGTTAAGTGTCTGTTCGTATATTTTGACATAGCATAGTTAGTTGGTTTCGCATAGAGGTGGGTCCATTTCTGAATGGTATTGACTGTTGGTGACAATAATGTTTTAGTTTAATTTGAATTGTGCGTGCGGTCGGGTTTTGTGGTAAGTTTGTGTATTTGTATTCGATTTTATCATTTATTTTAACGCTTTAAAAACGCTATTAGTGGTGATTAAGAGAATACTTAACAAGATTGATTAAAATGGAAAAGTCAAAATAATATCATATGATTGGTTTTTAGTTTTTATTAATCAATATTTAAATGTCATATTAAGGGTGGGTTGCACCATTTAACTTTAACTATTACAAACGTCAAATCCCTTGACGAGAGAGATCAATCTTCAAGAGATTTGACGTTTGTAATAGTTAAAGTTAAATGGTGCAACCCACCCTAAATAATCCGTTGTCAACAAATAATAACTTCAACATCCTGTAAAATTATAACTGATACAGTAAATGGTAATGAGAAGTATTATGTAATCTTGGCAGAAACAATAAGCATGTATAGAATCAATGTTGTAAAATACTTATTTTATTTATATTTGTTTCATATATTTCAGTTTAAAAAAACAATGAAACCTGCTCTACACACTCTAGTCATAGCTACTTTGTTAACCAAAGTACATTATGCATTTTGTCTCCAAAACGAAAACGGTACAAGCCCAGTCATTTTACAAAATGGCGGATCATATAATGACATGGAGGAGCTAAATGTAAGTGCACCAACTAAAGTGCTGTCCAGAAGAAAGAGATTTATAGTGTTCCCAGATGGGAGTTCTTTTCAACTGGGTAAATATTTATATTTATTACCTTACTCTTTTGTGACGGAAACTGCATTTGTTACTGTACAATGTTGCTTGTAAACTTCACGTCGTATTAAGGGGATACATCGTGGGATAAAATATATAAGCAATAACATTATGAAGACAGTCATACCTGCTGGATACCCGCTGAAGTAGTTAGTAGTAGAGGCAAGCATTTTTTGCTAACGACACGTGATAGATCGCGAACTGTGACTTTTTGGAATGAGTACATTACTGAGTGCATTTGTTATCGAGACGCTGAAGAAGAATTTCTCGCGATTTTTGCCCTCACCGTAAGCACACTAGTATACTTACAGTTACATGCCTCGATTCGACCTATAGGCTTTTTTACCAGCTAAGCAAAGTTTGAAAATATCATTGAATTCTTCTCACAACCTTATTTAATTTATTAGCGCCTAATATATGAACTCTCTATGAAATATTTCCAGTATTCTGCGCACAAAACATGGGATTTGTGAAGCCAAGAGACGTGGTGTGGTTCGGAAACACGGCCGCCCTGGCCTGGGAGCTGCCCACTGATCCCAAGATATTCCACATATTCAAGGACTTCAAGAACCAAGACGGAGCTCTAAGGAGGAGCGATGCGCCCGTCCAGAAAAACATATACTACTTGGATGAAAAGGGGAAGTTGATTGCGAAAGTGCCGTATCACAAGTAAGTAACACCAGTGAAGTTACCACCACCGAACATTAAATAATAAATAAATAAATATGTGGGACATCTCACACACGGCCATCCGACCCCAAGCTAGGCAGAACCTGTGTTATGGGTGTCGGACAGCTGATATATCTACACAAATACATAGATAGATAGATACTAAATATAAATATCAACACCCAAGACCAGAGTGCAAATGTCTGTCTTTAAACAAATATCTGCCCCAGCCGGGAATCGAACCCGGGACCTTCGGCTCAGTAGTCAGGGTCACTAACCACTACGCCATTCGGTCATTAGCCATAAACAATCCATAAGCAACGTCGCTCGCTGTCAAATGTGACGTAACTGTATGGATCTGACACATGTTTGACAGGCGAGCGATGTTGCATATGGATTTTTAACTACTAATTGGTCGGTGATGATACGGTAGCAGTATCATAAGTTTCTATGTACCTTTACAAACTATCCATAGGTATAGGTGGCGGCTATATTTAAGCAGTTTCATGTAGTCAGAAATTCGAGTTTCAAAATCAATTTGAATGCACTTTTCTATAAGCTACATCAACATAAATACCACCCCTTAAAGATACAAAAAGACACAGTCTTTCAAAAATCTTTCACCGCAGCACAAGAAGGTTACTCTATACTGACGAAAAATGAACGAGAGCTCTCTTGCAATCAGCACTTTAAATACAACGAGATAGAGTTGTGGCTCGCGCAGCAGCGTGCCAAAACTTAGTTTTTTGTCATATAGAGTGACCCTTCAGAAGCAGAAATTTTACTGACAGGTCCTTTTGCTGCCGAGAGCCCGAGACGCCCTCACGGGACATATCCCACCTCCATTAGCTGACCCTTGGCTTTTTACTAGCAAAAAAGAATAGGCAATTTAATACTTCATCAATATAAATATCTACCTGTAAACAGTGTGCCTACGTGTATATTTTAGAGTAACACAGACTAGTTATACTCAAAGTGCTTGAGTTAGAATGGTAACCGGGACAGACATTTGTTAAAAACATTATTATTTTACCATGGTTTAAACATATTTAGCTCTAAAAACAGACACACAGTGAAAAATATTATTTTACAGAGTTCAACACGTTATTTGTCAGATGTGATCGACATTTTGACAGTACATATACTATACTTACTTATTTTTTGTCTCTACTTTTTATGTTCAGACCATGTTCAGACAAATTATTTCATAAGAATGCAATCTATTAATGTACAAGCGATAAGAGGATGCAACAATACAAGGGTCAAAACTAGGCAATAGTATAAGCAAGGTATGTAAGTGTCCAATGTTCATGTTATGTTTTGTTTGCAGGAAATTCATTGTGAACCCTGCGTTTGCTAAGCGGAGTGTAGATTTCCCACAAACAATTGACGATCGGGAAAATTTAACAAACGAGCCGATTTCAAAACCGGAAATGCACAAGTTATCCGAGAAAGCGGATAATTTGAAATGTAAAGAGAGCCTCGAAGAATGCAATATCGAATTCCACAGGGAAGGGCGTAAGGATTTGTACGGGAAGTTGGAGACATTTATTGAAGCGTAAGTACCTACCAGTTTTTTTTTACAGGTCTGCTGCTGTTTTTGGAGGGAACCTGAACTTTAACTTTATTTGTATGGTATGGAGCGCACACATCATTGTTTAACCTCCTGACTATGATCGAGAGGGGATTAGGACGATAAGATTATTTTATTAATGCTGTCAAAGTAGGTATAGTAGATAGTTATAATATCCTTACCAAACAATATATAATAATTTAGGTATTTTTTCATAAAATTGGCTACAGAATGTAAGAAATAATCTTAGTGTAGAGAGAAATAGTCCATAAGACGTAAAATATTACTCGGAACATGCTTTTAAAGTATAAATCTTGCGAGCCATGTGCACACAACGACTATCATTTGCCAATAGGACTGGCGCGATCATGTACGAGTTAATAAATTATAAAAGTTGGGGTGCTCGAAAAGCGCCGCCACTAGTACGTATCCACTAAGTTGACCTTAAAAAAACCGTGACTGGTCCGCTACTGACAAAAATCTAACTGGCTAATGTTTTACCCACGGTGATATATATGTCATTGTGTTACCCATAGTGACGTTGTGACCTTACGACAAATGCAGCTGACGCAGCAACCACATGTTGTCCGCTGCCAATCTGCACCTTAAACCTTAGTCTAGCTAGATCTAGTGTTGCCAAAGCAGATACCTAAGTACGTATTCTACGTTGCCGCGTTGAAAAGAGCGTAACATTGCAACGAAACAAATTCAAACGACGATAATGTACTGTTTTACTGAATCTATCTGTACAAGTATGTGCTCACATAAGATATTTCGCTCCACAGCTTAGGTTGGCGCGGCAGGGAGTGTGTGCTGCGAATGCTATGCGAGGCTGGCAAGGATAAGGCACAACAAGGCACGTTTCTCGACGAAATCGTGAGAGCTGTATTTACGTAAGTCCTGGATTTTCTGATACCCTAGTACGCTTCTCTCGGATGTTACATAAGGTCGCTATAATATTTTAGTCTCGTATCTCTAAATAGACATCTTTTATGCCCCTAGTTTACTGTAACTTCAAGGATGGTTAAAAAAGCTCTTGCTACTATAAGTACATATATTTTAATATTCTATCTAATATTACACAAATCTATTTCCTTAACTGAATAGTACCTAGGGACATGTTTGTAATACTTATAATTTACACTCATCCCAGTCACGACAGCAAAGCTCCTTTATATTACTTCTCCCCTCTATCAAAAGTTGCCTGGAAGAAATAACCTTTAAATGCCTGTATTTCTTGTCATCAGATTACCAGGAGGTCATGAGTTCGAAGAAGCTTATCATCGGGAATACGACTCGGCTCACCAAGCGGCGGGCGATTGCAGGAAACTGTTCCCGGAATGTCAAAATAAGTTTACAAGTGAATCGATTTGAGAGAATGTGTTATTTATTTCAAATTAAATCTAAGTAACTTATTGAAGCCTTGTATTTCATTTTATCAAGTACCCATGTAGGTCTTGCAAAAAAGTAGCCTTTTGTAGGATTTAAGTATCACGTTTGTAATAACATGAATCTATAAAAACATACAGGCCCAAAAATCTCAGGTGAAAGTACGTCATTTCGACCCCAAATACGCTTGGTTAGACTTTACATTTGCACGTGGTCAATGAAAAATGGTGCGATTAAGAAAGCCAGAACCGTAATACATTAGCGGCGTCGTGCAGGCGGATGGTAAATGTATACTTCAATATTGCCCCGTTTCTGAAACTTTGATTTCAGTTGGCTTCTGATTAAAAAAAACATCTCTGGATTTAGACAAGTCCATGATTATTGTTAATTCAATTATTTTATCAATAGACTACTCACTAGAATGAGTTCAAGCTAAACCCTTAGACATAAAAGTAGGGAGTTGTTACCGATTAACAAATCTTAGTTTTTTAAATCGAAGATTAACTTTAAGTAACAGTTCGGAAACGGGGCCGTATTCGCCGTACTTTCATCCATCTGCACGTCTGTGCGCATAAATTAGGCCGGAAAGATCTCTGGAGAAATGGTCTCAAAGGAATTAGGTAGACCGGGTATCTTGGGAGTTCGGAAGGTTCTGATTTTGCTATCGAATAAAACTTTATATATCGGAAATAAAACCTACTTAATAATAATATTATCAAGGTGAAAGTTTGTAAGTATTGAAGAGTGGATGTTTTTTACTGTTTCACGGGTAAACGGATTTAACAATTTCAATGAAATTTAGCAGCTGTCACCCATGAATTGTCATTTTGAGACATATTTTGGCAAATTTATCCCGGTTATTCCCACGGGAAAACCTTTTAAGCTCGCGGAAAATGCTAGTGTCTCCATAAACTTTGATACATTGCTAAGAATTTGTGATTCAAACAGAAGCACCTATCTATTGTGCATTGACCCCAGACACGATTCTAATTGGAAAAGTCACCAGCTTTCTGTGTAAATTCGTTGACAAATTGTACGCTCTTATGTCAATACACTTAAGGCGCAAATAGGCGAGTCGTGACGGGCTAATGAACAGAGTAGTCTGAACAAACTGCGCGGGTCAGTGCACACGGCGCAGGCATTCTGTGTCGCTCAGTGTGGACACACCCTCATTTATATTTGAAATACGAACAATGTCCTGGATTTTATGTGCGCCTGGTATCTGCATGAAGATTACTTGCTGTGAATTTTATGCTCTATTTTTTAATATTATGTAGATTTGGAACTTTATAAATTTTTATTGGTCGCTATTATGGAGCTTTCGGTCTGATTTGTATTAATCTGCTAATATAAGTACCTACACAAAATTTTACGATTTTAATGATAGTAAAAATGTATTAGCTTTATGGGTTTTACCAAAGACAGCATATATTATAAAAAACACACACACAAAAACACACACTCACGCCTTGTACTAATGTACTCCCTTACGGGATAGGCAGAGGTGCATTGCTGCACCCACTTTTCGCCAGAGTGTTATGTTAGTCCCAATGTAATAGGGGGCGGGCCTATTGCCATTTTACGGGCACATCCAAGACCCGAGAACAAATATCTGTGTTTAAACAAATATGCTGCCCCAGCCGGGAATCGAACCCGGGACCTTCGGCTCAGTAGTCAGGTCACTAACCACTACGCCATTCGGTCGTCATACATTATGAGATTAATTTTAATAAGTCTACCGACTCACACACATACCTACTTACATCATATTCCGGAAAATACAAATACCAAAATAAGTTTACAGTTCACTGGCTCCGGCCACGTGTCCCAGTCACATGCTCGACTATCACCTTCAAATAGTTTAAGCACACATTCTAGAAACGCAGCACTCCGACCCATTTCCATATTAGTCCTGTCGCCACCTCGATCTCAACTGCCACATTCCACATCTGTCTCCTTACAACTCACAGCTTCCTGATTTCGGTTATCAAATCATTGCCACCCGAATACATTTTACGCATAAAACATGGTGTCTGTAATTTTGACTTTTCTGACGCTGTCGTTGTTTGTGTTTGAGTGTCAGTCGAGTGAACGGAACTCCAGTCTGGGCCAGTGCGATGGGAGGAAAATTGAGATCAGTCATCTGAGGAAGCGGAGGCATTTGACGTTTCCAGATAAGAGCAATTTTGTGGTGAGTACTTGTGTTTTCAATTTGTTTAATGTTCTGTAGAAAATAGAAACATATGCGTTTTTTTGTGTGAATAAAGTGATAGGTAGTGTGATATGCTTAAAGGAAACGTAACCATTTATAAGGTTAATTTCCACTCTGCCTGGCAACCACACTCATGAAATGCAATGTCAAACTACAACGCAACTTCCACCAACCAAACTTTGCTATCACCAACTCATCCCCTTACCCCACCAATCACATCACACCATCATCAACTAAACTGCTCTCTCCACCAATCAGATCACGCTCTCCCTCGTGAAGGCGTTCATGACGCACGCGCCTGCAGGATGGAACACCGTGTTCGAGGTGGATGTGATGTTCCCGCTGCCCGACCACACCTTCCAGAGCTCTCTGCGGAATAAGATCAAGCATCGCCAGAGACGGGACGTTTGGGAGAGGATACGGGAGGCGATTGAATTGTGAGTTTATATACTCTAAAAACACGCACTCACGCCTTGTACTAATGTACTCCCTTGCGGGGAAGGCAGAGGCGCATTGCTGCACCCACTTTTGTTATGTTAGTCAATATGTAATAGGGGGCGGGCCTATTGCCATTTTACGGGCACATCCAAGACCCGGGAGCAAATATTTGTGTTTAAACAAATATCTGCCCCAGCCGGGAATCGAACCCGGGACCATCGGCTCAGTAGTCAGGGTCACTAACCACTACGCCATTCGGTCGTCTGTATACTCTATGTAAGTATATATGTAAGATATAAAGCGTGCTTCACGATTGGTGGGCTATAAATTTAACAATACATAGGTATTGTTAAATTCAATCGCAATATAGGCAATCGATTTGTTACTATAGGAACAGCTCATTTACTTTGTTTTCGGGTTGTGGACGTGGTTGCAGGATTAGCATCCACGCATATTAGCATAAATAGTTATTACTCGTACATGAGGATTATCCATACTTTAACTCATATAAAGTGTACAATAAATCTTTAATTATGTCCCCACATATTATTATAAGGCCTCTCCACAACTTACAACTGCCTAGCCCATAATTTGTTCTACGCTGGTTACTTAAGTAGTTATTATAATTTTGTTACAGACACAACATGAACGGCAGAGAGTGTATACTGAGGATAATCTGTGAAGCCAGGGAGCACCTGGCGCCGCCAGGGCGGTCGCTCGCCCATGACATACTCAGGGCCATCTTCACGTAAGTTTTATCTTCTTTTTTTTATAGATTTGTGGCGGACTCCTAGCCACTAGTTCAGACGAAGATCAACAGATGGCGCTCGGAACGCAATACAGAGAAGATGTATGGGAACTACGCAAATTACTATGAAAATCCTACATCGCGCATTCGAAGTTTCTCACCTACTCTGCAATATATAGAAATCCCCAACGCTAACCGTTGGGCAGCTGCCCGCCAGGCCACACCACCCGGCCTGGTCGGAGGATCCTCCCTTTGCATGGGGATGCTCCAACATCTCCAGCATCTCCATAGATTTAAGCACTGGCCGGACACGTAACCTGCTGTGTGTGTGTGTGTGTGTGTGAGTGTATGTGGATTCGGGGTGCACTAAAGGAGCATCGTATACGTCAGGTACACCCTGGACAGTCAGAAACTAACACAATTTTCACTGGCTGATCCTTTTACCACGATGATACACCCTAAACCAGATCTAGTGTGTGTCACTGAAGAAAACTGACTGGATGAGGAAGGCCGAGTACAAAGTGGTGTGGCGTCTTTCTGAGAGCCTATGTGGACATAGGCCTCTCTCAGGCAATGGATGATTACGATGTGATGGTGATGATTGTAAACCTTTGTCGTAATGAAAGTCATCAGAGTAAAAAAATGTCTTGTATTTTTTTTTTGGATTCCTTATTTATTCGGGACTTTGTTCAATGAGAGAACATGTCTTACCTTAAACTAGTAAAATATCTTTCCCTGTATATTATTGCAATATAAGTACCTACTTATGCAACTTAAATAATGTTGTTGTTGTTTACATTTCAGAGCACCGATCCACGAGAGCGACTTTCAAGACGAGCTGGCGGATTACTACGAAGAGTTCAAAGATCCTCACTGCTGCGACAGAGTTCACGATTGTCCTATTTCACTGCTGCACTATATTCTGAAATTAAATCAAGAAAAAATATATTAATTTAATCTTACGCAACTCAACTGATGCTTATAAATTATAATGTATAAAAATATATTTTTCGGAAGAAACATATTTTATCACTCATTTTTAAATTATTTGTGTGCTTTTCGATTATGAGTGTTGTATCATAATTTAACTTTTTATATGACCTTCCGTCTAATACCTAAAATATAAAAGTTGATTTCATTTCCACTAGAAACAAACATCATTGCGTTTTATTGAATAATTGTTTTTCAAACTTGCATCTTGATCATGTCACTAAAAACACATAAACCATCTCAGTTTTTTTTAATAAGTCTAAAACCAGATGCAAGTGGTTTTAAGTGGCACAGTGAGGCATCCCGTCTTGCGGAGTAATGGCCCGTCAGAGCCTTCCGCCTTCATTATGTATTTATTGATTGCATTATTGAACAAGAAAGGCTTTTAGCGGGACGATTACTTCGCTGCTTGTAAGCCTCAAAATTTATGGATACGTCGAATGTGATGAAATGCAGGGATAATCTGGCGGAAAAAAACTAAATTCAAGATGACTTTTTCAGGACTGAATCTGGTGTTTTCATGAAATATACTCGTACCTACGTATAGGCCATAGTTACAAATATGAAGGATAAAATAAATAAAGTAAACTAATAGTAGGTTGCATGTTAACTTGCCACCACTTGAAAAACAGCAATGCGATTGGCACCCTTCCTATTTACCTACCTATACCTAAATACTTACAATTCTCATTATATGTACCATAGAATAGAATAGAATAGAAAAACTTTATTCGACACAAAAACAACAACATGGACAGTAAAACAGGTAACAAAAAAACTTAATTACTAGAAAAATAAATATTAATAAATTAGTAGGTAGGGTACACTAGGTGCTAGTTGCTGCTCAGTGTCGAAAAGGACTCCAGACTCAGCATGTGCTATAATCCCGGGGACTATAGCGCTGGTTTTCAGCTGGATCCTTTGCGAACGGAACGCCGTAGATTAGGAGTGCGATCGTTTGAATTAACCAATTACAAAGCATACAACAAAACATAAACAAACAAGTAAGTGAACAAACAAGTGTTAGTTAGGTACTTACTACAATAAAAGATATTATAGACAGTGAAACAACAATTATACATTTAGATTTAAGGGTAGGTCTAACATTTTGTGTAGGCACATACATATTATATAGGCATTAACCAAACTCAAAAAGATGTAGGTATTCATGGAAGCATAGCACCTACACGTTTCGTTCATCTCTAAATTGACACATTCTCGTTCGTTCGTCGATTTAGAGAGTGACCCCCGGCCGTGAAAGGTAAGTATTTGGGTCTAACTACTAACGGTGAATATACGGTGATTTGTACCTCGAATCGAGAGTAATGGGTGAAACATTTTTCCCGAAGTCGTGAAGCCTAATGCATCTAATGGCACGGCCAGAATTGATTTACCTTTGAACAGGTATAAGTATACGTACTTTCATATGTCATGTTGAATACCTATAGGCTCTTGGGGTTCCGATAAACTTGATACTTTGCACTTTGGTCTGCCGTAAATTAATAACTACGTTCTAAGGGTACAAAGTAATGTAGGGTGGAGTATCATCAGAAAACTTTAAGGAAGCAGGTTAGATTCCAAGTACCAAAGACGACCGAATGGCGTAGTGGTTAGTGGCCCTGACTGCTATGCCGAAGGTCCCGGGTTCGATTCCCGGCTAGGACAGATATTTGTTTAAAGACAGATATTTGTACTCGGGTCTTGGGTGTTGATATTTATATTTAGTATCTATCTATCTATGTATTTGTGTAGATATATCAGCTGTCCGACACCCATAACACAGGTTCTGCCTAGCTTGGGGTCGGATGGCCGTGTGTGAGATGTCCCCACATATTATATTATATTATATAAAGATTGATATGACCACAATGTATAATACATTTTTTCCTTCACTGTAGCCGTTATGTAATGTGTATGTTTGTCAATCTTCCCTTCAAAAATAATGATGTAAATGTACATTTCAGATGATGTAGATGTTCATTTACAGCAGATTAACCCCCTTATTCATAGAAAAGTTACAAGACGTTTTAACTAATAAACTGTTTTGTCCCTCTCTGTCAAAGAACAAATTGTTCTTTGTCGGAGAGGGACAAAACAGTTTATTAGTTAAAACGTTCTGTAACTTCTCTATGAATAAGGGGGTAAGACTATAGGTCAACACATGCAGTCAACTTTTTATTCCTTAATTCTCACGGGAAAAACTTTTAATACCGAAACAGAGCTCCCGGGAAACTAAGTAACCTAGTGGTAACCTACCATAATTAAATGTGTAGATAGTTGTAAGTAAACCGTTGAGGTGAGTGGCCTATCTAAATTGATCAGTCAATGATGGAGAGAGCCACTGAATGGCTTGTTGAGTCAATCAGCTGCACCAACAGGCCTCTTAGCACCGACTCGACTGCGCTAACGAGAATTATTCTACTCAAATACCGTGAAATCAGCTGATTAAACTTATCTTTAGTGAGAATGTAGTAGCCTGGAAATTAGCTGACCTTAAGGGTATATTAAGGAGGACAGTCCCAGATAATATTATTGTTAATAGGTAAGAATATTTTATGTAAATGATTGGTCTGACGAGTTTTGATTATGTCTATTTTTTATATAGGTTTAAACATCGGTAAATAAATGTAGTTCAGTAGCCAACGCCTATGGCCCTATTCAATTAACTACATAGTAAAAGGTTTTTTTCATTGTACTTATTATTTTACTAGGTGTTCACTGCCCGTAGTTACATTTTATTAAAAAAGATATAATCGACCAAAATTTGCATTACTGTATTAGACGTGACGTTAGTCGGTTCCATAGACCGCGTTGTTCTATGACTACTACACAAAGCACAACTATATTTGAGTCGGAAGTTAAAAATGTAATTACACCACTAAGAAGCTGGTTTCGACGAAACGTTTCGTCGAAATAGCAGCTATCTGCTCGCACACGCGGCTGGACTAACCGGCTGATGTATGCGTTCATAAATCTACGAAACGCTAAAACTGTCGGATAAAAGACCGTCGGAAACAAAACCTGGACTGCTTCCGATTTAAGCAATACCCGCGTCTAATGTGGGTTTACACACTAAGAGGTTTGCGCTCTTTAGTATTAATACCTAGCCAAATAGATAGATAGATAGAATATTCTTTATTTGTAGGTACACACATATAACTAAAATAACCTTACATAACTTAAATACTAACACATCAGTACAAAAATTGCGATATTATAGCTTAAATCGATTTTTTAAGACAACCTTAGGGTGGAAGGATATTTTTATCAAAGAGGCTATGTAGGTATAACATGCAGCTTTTTTACATGTTACAAGTGAAATACACTCACGTGCAATGTAAAAGTTCCACCTGCCATTGATGTTTCATTTGTCTCTGGAGTGCTCGTGAGTGAACTGTGATTATGATTATCATCAGCCCGTAGTTTTCCACTGCTAAATATTCTCACTTAAGTAGTGCCCCAAAATCCTGTCCTTTGGCTTCCACATCCAGCTACAACGAGACAGTGCAAATGCGCAATGGTAGCCTAAGCAATAATCTCGCTTACTTCTGAATAATATAATAATAATATGTTGGGACATCTCACACACGGCCATCCCACCCCAAACTAGGCAGTGCATGTAATATGGGTATCGGACAGCTGATATATATATACAGAAATACATATTAAATATAAATATGAACACCCAATACCCGAGTACAAATATCTGTCTTTAAACAAATAACTAGCCGGGAATCGAACCCGGGACCTTCGGGTTAGCAGTCAGGGTCACCAATACACCAGTCAGCCGTCGTTACAATACCTAATGATCATAGTAATCAAACTCACAGTTTAGATAGGTACTAACCAAATCTTTTCACCAGGTGTTTACACCTGAAAGTAACAAGTAACTGACACCCTGATTTTACATATTTGGCCTGCATTCTTATAATGGAACTAGGTTAACTGTAACATTGACTGTACTAGTTTGGACTGTATCTACTAGTTTTCCAATTGGTGTCTTTTAGCACATTTGGCGCTGCCTGGTCGCACGAAAATGTTAAAATCCGTTATGCTACCTACTACTTTGAGACAATTCCCCAGTATCGCTTTGACTTTTGACCGGTTACATGGAAATTCGACATTTGAAATTCAAATCCAGTTCCATTTTTAAAGTTAGCTTTTACTCATACTTGTAGGTTTTTGGTAAAGTTGAAAAGGATGTGGAATAATTTTGCTGTAGTGTTGTTATTTGTTTGTTGTTTTTGTGAAATTAGTTTCTCATCTGAACTGAGTCGGTCGGGTCGCTCCAGGATACTGTCGAGGAAACGAAGATATGTGACTTTTCCTGAGGGTTCCAGTTTCTCCGTAAGTTTTCTGCATTTTATCATGTTCTTTTATGAAAAAAATATATACCTACCTACTTAGGTACACTAATTATCACTATTACTAATCACAACCTGTAACCATTACCGTTACATACCGTTTTAAAATATAATTTTTAGTAGTTACCTACACCTTTTAGTAAAGTTTAATAAACTGTGTGTACCTACTTATTTTGTGCATTAAATGTACAGTAACAAATTTCCCTATTTTCACTCGTAATCCCAATTCTAGCTTAATAAAACCAACTTTTAACATCTATAATAATACATACAAAACAATCTGCAGCACTATTCCGTCACTATATGCATACTCATGAATCCTCCAATCCCGTGCAGTGTGCAGCATGCATGACCGTCGGTCTGATTGGCCAGCCGTCGCCCACCACGGCGCCTGGTACGTTCACATTCGGCATGAACTGGGGTATCGCGTACGAACTGCCCAATGAGACGCAGTCGTTGAACTTCCTGCATCAGAAGAAGAAACTATTGAAGGCGCAGGCTCAGAGGAGGAGTAGGAGAGAGCTGTATGGAAAGATCGAGAGCATTCTAGATAAGTATGTATTCTAATGGTTGTCTGGAAGAGATTGCTTTGAGCGATAAGGCTTTCTAGTCATGTAAAAATGTTAATTATTTATATTGGTGTAAAAATAAAAAGTACCTACTTACTCGATTTATCTAATCTTTCATGTGGTGAATAGGGATACTAATAAAAACCTGATTTTAGCAATTAAGCTGCCTATAATATTATGCCGACTGAGTGAAATGTCCAAACATTTTCCAGCATTGAAACAGGCCCATGTACTTGGGGCTAATTCTCCAGCCCCCATTTCCATTTCCTTCCTTTGAAAATGAACTTTACTTTCTTCACAATACTTTGCTAATTACTATTGTGTTTCCAGTATCGGCTACAACGGGCGGCAGTGCATCCTGAAGACAATCTGTGAGTCCTCGCAGAGGATAGTCCCACACGGAGACAACATGATAGAGGAAATGTTCAGAACATTGTTCTCGTAAGTATATGGAGTTAGATTTATATTTTTTGATGTCCTGAAGGCCTAGAACTGGGCAAAAAACGCTCACGTCAAGACGTGAAAAAGTTTTAAACTGCATAATTTATCTTTGAAGCCGCGCGATATGGCTTGGTGTGCGCGTCTTGCGCCAAGATGATGATGACTAATGTAGGGTTAGATGCTACAATCACTTATTTAGTAGCATTTTTGGTGTCGCAAAACTCTTTGCTCAGTTCCAGCTAATTTGACTTTCGTTCGCAGGCTGCCAGTGGCGAAGCTGCTACCAACAGAACCCATGGAGCACGCCATCTACGACGCCGCCCACCGTCTCGGCAAGCTTCTGGAGAGTTGTGACGTGTACCAATGTCCTATATCCCTGGTAGATTTAGTTAAGGGCTACTACAACGCTCCCGTACCTAACATTGACCCATCGGAGTTACACAAGAAACCTTGGGCCCTGTTTAGCAATTCGTTTGGTTAATAATAATAAATGCGTCTTTTGGAATTGATGTTTGGTAGGTGTTTTATTTTAAAATGTAGGTATTTTGGCTGAAATTAATTTTTCATTTATCATTCATTTACATCAGTTATATAGATCTCAAATAGTTTAAAAAGAGCTCTTTCATTTGATTCATACTTTCTTGGGTACCCTGCATCATGTTTTTGACTTATTAGTTATGAAACATCAAAACCTATTAGTGCCTATAACTAGTACCTAATATTAATACTATTAATTAATAGATCAATAGAAAATTAAGATGTGTTGTAGAAATAAAACACTAGTTTTTTATTATTAACGCATAACATTTAATATTTATAGTTCATATTTATAATACATTTCAATATTAGCAATAAGAAAGTCATGAGTGGGTTCATAATATTTACTGTCGTGCTGATTTAATTATAATTATATCATTACAAAATGGGACTTAGGACTTAGAACTTAAGGACTAAAATACTTATTTGCCTTAAGATACACTTTCCCTCAACCATTACATAGTTTATATTTATTTATATAATTGCTTAAAACTATTTTGTTTTTACAATTTTTAATAGAGTTTCGTAAGTTATTGAGCTAGTATGACCTTAAATATGTTTTCTAACCGAATTTACTTATTACTTAGTTTCTGTGTATTATGGCGGTGTTTTTTTATTGTTATTCATGATATTAACGTTACTAAGAGGGATTGCAAATAACGTGCTTTAAAGTTATAGTTGTCAAAATTGAATTCTTAAGATACACATATGGTATTAACACACAAAGGTAGTAGTCATGCTAGTTTTAAGGTTATTATGAACAAATAATCTTTATTAATCTTAGCTCAATTTTCGATGTTATGAACTGAAATATGAGAATTTATTTGCTATAAAATGGTGTGTGAATCTTGTTTCAAATAACGTTTCTGAGATCTTTGTGGAAATTATTTCAGCTTTACGGTTTTATAGTGGTCACACTACTGTGTTTGTGACATGAGAATCTTACCCCCTAATTCATAAAAAAGTTAGTGGATGCTTTAGCTATTGAACTGTTCTGTCATTCACAGAGAAGAATTTGTTCTTTGACAGAGAGGGACAAAACAGTTCAATAGCTAAAGCGTCCACTAACTTTTATATGAATAAGGGGGTAAGATTCGATCTTTAGAACACATACACGATACGTCCATGTTGTATATTTCAATATGTGCCAGGAAGAGCATACAATAAACCGTATTTATCTACTGACCACAGTCGTGATACCTACTTCAACTTTCGTTGAAAAGAACCCATGAGATCCTTAGCAACAAAGGCTTTCAAACGCTTTAAATTGTATTTGAAATTCCCTTCTATAAACAGCCTTTAAACAAGGTTTATTTTTTATGTTTATACGGGAATTCCAAAAAATATAAAGGTTATTTTAAGATTGAAAGAGATATACATAAAACAGTTCATTTGCAACCCCCCAACAACTATAATTATTATGTTACCAAATACATGACTATATACACTAAAATCTATTTTTTATAATAATTTAACTAATGAGATTTCATAGAAGACTATTATTGTATTTTTATGTAAAATTACATTTATCTTAACATTTAAATAAATAGGAAATCACTCACGTGTTATTCTAACAACTATACTTTGTAACTAACTGTGGTGTTCATTTTGCAAATTGCCGGTTTCACTGGCCACTAGTTCTGAGTAACAGACGAAAATTTTATTTATGAATAAAAATCCATAGATAATTACCCTAATGAATCCGTTTCATCATGGTTTAAATTTGGAACGAAGAAACATTTTGAAAGAATCTTAATTTCTTCTTAAATTAAACAAAGGATTATATAAATTAAAAAAATATTCAAAATTAAGTGTTGATTGTGATTTTTTTTCGTTTGTTACAAAGAGCAGTGCCGTTACTCACGACGAGAAAAGTGAAAAAATAGTTACGATAAAATTTAACTGAAATCGCCGTAATTCTAGAAGAGGACATTAATATTAGTTTTTTTTAACAATTATACGAGACGAATTTATATTTTTTATATAATTATAACAAAGCCTTGATCCACCGTTTGCTTATTAGGTATATTCAATCGGTGGAACATGTCTTCAAAAAGTTTTCCCTAACCTACATTTCGCAGAATAAATTAATTGTAAAACAAGAATTTCATTTTATGTTATTTTACTATAAAATTTTAACTTATCAACTTTAACCTGTCTCTATTGCTTTCGTTCTTAAATAAAACACAAGTTATGATATTTACTGGACAAACTACTCTTAAAGTTTGTCCGCATTAAAGCAGATAAGTAATAGCAAATTTAATAAAAATACAGAGTTATGTAGCTAAGTAGAACCGAATTTTAGTAGTTTCTCAGACGTAAATTTTGATAAAAAGTAGCTTTGACAATAATGTTTTATTTTAGTTTGATAAGAAAAGTAATGTGCAGTCATTATTATAAACACGTATATAAAATTATACACTTTTTTACCTTATCAACGATCTAATTCAGAAACCGTCAATAATTACTGAATTGGTAATACACTCACGGGCAATGAAAAAGTTCCACTCACAAAATCCAACCCAAACAAAGCCAATTTATTCAAAGATTTAATTTAAAATTTTAACAAAATATTATTGTTTTTAGATGGTAATATCCTGATGCTCTGTTAAATGTACTTTAATGTTGCAGAAGGCGTTATTGAACCACCCTTTTCCGTTTAGGAGTAATTTGGTGCTTTTCTCAGTGGAACCTTTTCATTGCCCGTGAGTGTAGTATAGTTTGACGAGGTACAAAGTGTATATTATATATTAATCAGTTGACTCTATCTTATCGGCGCCACCAAATTTTGGCTATATTATTTTTCAAATAATACATTTTACACGTTTTACTACTTGTACCGTTAAAATGCCTTAAACATTTGACAGAAACATAGATTCCCTAAATTCTCTAGAAGCTACAGTTATTTAAGTTAAGACTTAACACAAAAAAATTGTCGACTATGCAATCAGGCTTTAAATACGAAGGAAGAGCAATATACTTATTGTTCGCTTGAAATTTTTGGGCCAATGTTTGTTAACTTATTCTCATTGGCCCAAGCTTGTTGAACTCGAGATTTAACCAATGGCAAATGAAGCCAATACTTGCAAGCGTTGGCCCAAAATTTACAGACGACCTTAGAAGGTTATTATTTATTTATTTTGTATGTACATCTAATCGTGTTGGAAGCTCAACGCAAATTTTCTTGTGGTTTTTGAACTACTTATTTATTTACTATTACATATTACCTTAATGTTACTATTGATAGTTACAGAGTTACATAGCTATGAGTGTGAAACAATACGGTAAGGTAAATGACAGTAGAAATAAGTTTTTAGCAAAAAACAAAAGTATAGCTATGATCAAAATCCCAATTAAAATCTGTGTAAGATCAATATAGTGCAATAAGTATACAATAAATTTTACGTTACATTGAACCAATAAACAAAGTGTATTATGCATTTAAATCAATAAAATATAAAACTCTTACGTCACTGTGGAAGACGTTTGATTTGACATGGACAAACACGTCTATCTTATATTATGAGATTACACAAGGATTGTATTATAGTATAGAAGTGATGTAAGTATTATAATAATCGACTTGAATTTTCTGTTCACGATTTGTCTTAAGTGATTCTGTAAGAAATTTATCGCCAAAATCATGAGTGTTAATGTCAAAATATCATTTTTCACATTAATTACACATGAAAAATTATATATTTGTTTTATAATTTGGTGATGAAGTAGTGCAAATTTATTTGTGGCGAAATATATGGCAGTTGTTAGATACCATAGATTCAACCGGTAACAAACTCCTTTATTATGAAAGATGAGGCTTAAGTAGACATCATAAGTTACGCTCAAAACGGTAGATAATATATTTATTAAAATTCGAAAGCTAGTAAAGTGTTAAAAAGGATACAAAGCAAAATGTGTCAAAGAAGAAATTACAAATACGAAATTCTCATTCGGAATCCGTTGAACCTAATTATAAAGCGTCATATGGATTTCATTACTGACTTCATTTCCAAATCAAACATATTTTTAAACTTTAATCCTACACGACTTATCTTTATAAAACAACAAACAATAAATGGCCATTAACAAAGGATCAAAGTAAATCAGACTACAGACAGTGTGTTATCTTGTTTCTTTTTTTATGTGTCTCCAAAAAAACCAGACCGAGAGAAGCCAATGAGATTCTACGACATCCAATTCACTACCTTACTACGTTAGCACTAAAGGTTATTGTGAAAGGAACGTAGAAAAATAAATTGTCAGTTATATAATTATTATTTTATTACTATGTTGATCGGCTATATGTACAAGTCAACATTTCGGTTAGTTGATTTCTTAAAGTTACTGACAGCCATGTGATAGCTGACTATGAGTTGCTGTCCCCAGGACCCGGGCTAGACAAAAACACTGTTCTTTACAGAAAACCAAACAAATTATACCTTTTTATTATAAATACTTTTGACAAAGCGTTTCTAAGACGCACGCTACAGTCGAGGGGTTAAGTTTTTTTGGTTTCTATACTTGAGGCTTTCAGCGCAAAAGTACCGTTTTGATGTAATCTGTGTATAGTATGCTTTCAGATGTCAACTTTTTTTACAGTACTGTAGTATTTTTAAGTCTTTGTCTGTCGTTACGTAACGTTTGCGCCGATAGCGACAATTTATGACTAGTTTGTTTTAGGATAGGATTTGTTCTAGAATATTTCTACATAATCTTCGATGACATTTTGTTTTTAGGGTTTTCTTGAATTTTATTTTCATTATCGTTATTTTTTAATTTAAAAAAGAACAATTATTTGTCTATGACCAAGCCATCGGGCAGACCCATTCGTCGACTAACTCTAAAAACACTGAGAAGCTAATTTTATACCACTTAAAAATACCCATTTACCTTATTTATTTATTGACGACGTGCTTACTAGCTTCTTGAAATTATACGTTAATTTATTTGTTTTCCTATCTACCGCCATACTTGAGGCAAATTCACTACTTTTGCTTACCCGTTTATCACCCGAAACATAATCAGACTATTTAGTCTGCAATCCATACATAGTGCTAACATTTTATAGAGTTTAGGTTCAAACACAACGGATTGGTAACAGAAATGTTTAGACTGGGAATCGTCTTTTAGACCTACAACATAATTATAATTCGAATCACAGAACTCAATTATGGAAAGGCATTGATCGGAATTAAAAAGAAGCCTAGTCTGCAACACATACTGGTAGGGGGGATACTCCAATTATACGGTTTTATAAATATTAGAGGCCTAATTATTTTGTTGTTGCTATGAAATCATAGCCTTGTGATGACGTCACTAGAACTAACCAATCAAAGCTTTGTTGGCAGTTTCTCGTTCTTAATTTATAGCCGACAAGTTATCATACAAGCCATATACTATAACGAATATAATATAGTTGTTCTGGCCAGGTGTTAGGGCCTAACATTACTATTGGAATTGAGTAAGCTACGCTCTATATTAATTTTAAAGCGATTCGTTATATTTATGAGCTGGAGTACCCCTGGTTAATAATATCGTGAGAAAAAATCATACTGTGATGTGTCACGAATATTATATAGGCTCAAATATTAAACAGCATACAATGTCATACACACCACAAACCTTTAAGGGTTATAAATCGTTGTATATGCTCAGCTCATCCGGTTTTCAACTAACTTACACGTAAACACGGACTCCTATACTTCACTTATAAATAACGTTACGCAGATGTGAACGAGCCAAATCATCGTACAGATAAACCTCTGGATAGTGGCCTCAATATCAATACACCAATATATACAAAACACTTTCCCAATCCATTTACTTAATACCACAAGAAAACCATAGCCTATGGTGTTTAGAAAATCTATCTATTATTATTTTGCAGTCATATAAAAATAACAACAGACCGTTTATTTTCTAGCCAATATCTACAGTAAAAAGACTCATTACGGAATCGTGTAGATAGCTTGTGGACTTAACTTATCAATTATTTTGACAATATACTATTTGGTGTGTTTCGGTGGTGCAATAGCACTTGCCTACTTCAATATAATCCGACGTGAGAAATGTGTTTACAATAAGTATTAAGAAAATTAGTTCTAAACGAACAATTCCTCCCAAAATTCCATCGCAATTTGAACGAAATCCTCTACTTGAATTTGCCGCTTGCTACAACATAACGTGAGCTGTCGTATGACGGAATTTATTAGTAATTAATGTTTTTGTCAACCTTTAGCGAGCGTGCTACGGCCTAGCCACAGTGTACTTAGTTGTCCATCGAACAACAAACTACGTTCACGTATTCTCTAAACTAGACTAGCCATTGTATGCATCTCACACAAACAGCTAATACACATTCAGTAACACTTACAAATATGAAGACAAACCACACAAAACAACTGGAATTTTATTAAAATTTACTAGTACCGTCCCTGTTTTCCTAACTGATCTCAAGTGGTAATTCATTTATCAATAACTTTCAGTTATCTAAGTTATTTTTATCTAATTAAACATCATTATGATTTACTTTGACATATCAAATACGCGGCTCGAAATATTTTATTTTTAAATTAGGTTATAAGATAGTTCGCTACATTACCCTACATATGGGTCGAGTGAGGTAAGTGATGGTGTTCAGACGCGCCCACTAGAGGGCGCTACTACGGCAACTATCATGTAATGAGAAACACGAGTAGGTTAACACTTACGAGTAGTGGAAATAAACCGACTAATCTTGAATCTAGGCTAGAGGTACAAATAATATTAGGTTTTCTAGATAATTACCAACTAATGTCACAATCCCCAACAATAATTATTATCTAAGAGTGTTCGAGTGGTAACGTGCCATAAGTGAGTAGACCTTACTACCTGGTGACAAAGGTGAGAATACAAATCAGGAGAAGAAACTTGTGTACTAAATTTACCCTGTACTCTAGGATCTTAATTGAAATTACAGATTAATTTATGGAAGAGTAATCGCGCCTTAGCAGGATTCAGCGTTCAAAGGACTTTAAACTCTAAATGTAGTTCATTCAGTCATTACGTTTGTTTGTTATAGCAAGCATTCGTTTTATAAATGGCACCGCACAGTGTTTCATATCTCCCAAGCAAATTCAAACATATTCCTCAATGTTATTACAATTGTATAGAAAAGAATCACAACAATACTATTGTTGATAATTTAGATAATTGTTGTTAGCTTTGGCACTCCCTTTAAAAATTCTAATAAAACAAGTTTATCGAACTATCTAAGAATATCGAGTTTATAAAAATTTATGTTACAATTGGCAGTCAATTGTGGTTTAAGGTTCTAGAACAATATCATATTATCACCGTCGCGGTGTCGCCGTGAGTCTATCAACTATTTTGGCATTACGCGATACGATAAGAGAGTACTTCATAGTATGACGGCTTTACACCTAACGAATATATCTACAATACTTACTCTAATGTAAACTATAGTGAGACTTTTTCGTCAATTATCGATATTGTCCATATTATGATTTCACGCGAGTACGCAGTTAATCAAACTCTAAATGTTTATTACTTCTTCGTATCGAGTACACTCGCCTACTCCGGGCGCTGAGCCCGGATCGCGCGAATACAACTAGTTATATTATAACTGATCGCTAATCGACATTAGAATGAATAGATTTCTTTACAATACTTAATAATACGAAATTGAGCTCGATTTATTCGAAGTGAACCTTAGTGTTAATTACAGTAATAACCTCGCAAATATCTGACAACCAATCACCGCGACAAAACGTAAAACCCTTAACCATTAATCTGTACAATGTTTGTGCGTCATATGAAACAATCAATGGAAAACAAACGAGTCTTATTAACCGTTGAAAACATACAAAAAGTTGTACAATCGTTACGGATACAGTGATTCTAATACAAAAATAGTTGTAGCAGACGACGGCAACTGAAAATGGCCAATATATTTGAGGTTAGTCGGGTCCGCCCCGCACAGTCTGACACGTACAAAAAGACGGTTTCGTCGCGTCCGGCGCGAGCGTCCGGCACTTGGCACTACACTGAGCACAGTCCTCGCCTGTAGTTCCCGCTGGGAGCGGCACCTGGCACCTGGCACCTATCACCCGTGCCACCACATCACGATCAGCTCCCAGAACGTCTTCGGCGGCGAGTGGCCGAAGACGTAGGTTGAATTTCAGAGACCCGGGTCGCCCTCGGACCCCATCTTGAGCAGCTCGAGCTTCTTCTTAGCGATCTTGGAGTAGAGGATGTCGATGGGTTTGGTGTTGTCATAGAAGGTGGGCGCTCGGAAGATGATGAGCGCGGTGCCGACTACACACGCGATGGTGAAGGCGAAGAGGAAGATGCGGTCCAGCACCATCGCCACGTACTTCCAGTCGTCCTCCACCTGAGAGCGACGGCTTTTTGTAGGACACGTGGGAATTTGTGGCAGTTGAAATAGTGAGATATGAGATGATTGGTTAAGACTTGATGTATCAAAAAATATCGCTTAGAAGTAGGTATGTTCTACTATAATGAAAACATTATGATTATTATTATTATTATTATTTTGCCCTAGCTACATGATTCTTAAGTGAAAAAAGACAGATTTTATTAATTTCCTTACACGAATACTCACAGGCATAGCTATCGATAAATATGCTGATTCATAAAATGAAGAAAATACACTTACACTCTCAAACTTATCCTTATTCTTCACGTGTTGCGCTATAAACCTGGATCCCTCTATCGTCTTCTCCATCTCTCTCACGTAGGGTTTCTCTAGCGAGGCGCTGCCGTCATCCAGATCCAGGCGGCAGGGGGACTCGGGGGGCGGGGAGAACAGCTCGGCGTCACCCCCCGGCGGCGGCGGCGGCGACGGCGGCAGCCCCAGCTCGTACTCTTCACAGCCCCACTCCTTGTATTTGCCATCCATGTCGTCAAACCCGTCCGTCAGAATCTGTGAGGAAAAGATGCAGGATTTTATTATCCTGTTGCGGATCACTAAACCGCGAAATGATTGCGGACGTTTCTAATGTAATTGCTTCGACAAAAGGAGCCGGCCGAGACGGGAATTGTTTGTGTAAAATATGGTGCAGTTTAGAGTGGGTCAGTAAGTGGAAAGAGATTAAACCGTGAGTGCGGGCGGCACATCGGCGCAGCTTAAGCCGGAGCACAATTAGGGCCCGGCCGCCGCGACTCGTATATCGCCGATCCGTCCGCAACCACCAGGGTAACATAAATAACAGCCCGCTCTCGCTCGTTAAGCCCGCTGGCATCGAGTAATAAAGGAAAATCGAAATGGAATGAAATTGGGTTGGAAGTGATATTTTCGTGATACACACAGAGCACAATGGATTTAGAATATTGTTGAAAGGAGTCTTTCCGAAGCCCGTAGCAGCGGACGATTAAAATATTTATTGTTGAGAGCGCAGCTTCACTTGGGCTGTAATAGCGCTGTTTGTATTGAAACCGATGAAATGCTCTGAATGAATGAAGGAAACTTGAGAAGAAAATTGTGCCGCGTTGTTTTTCGTTTTGAAAAGGATTCCCTTCGAACAACTTTATTTGTGAAAGCCTTTATTTCACAAATTTAATTAAAACCTTCGCTGTGGAGCTTTCTTTGCAGCTTTCAAAGGAGTTGATACGGTGAATGGAGTAATGAGAGTAGGATTTAATAGGATTGGCGTATTTTTTTCTACAAGTAACAGAGGCACGTGGCCGACCTTACCTCTGTGGGTTTGTCATCGTCATCGGGGGGCTTCTCCGGCCTCTGTATGCACAAAATTTTGGGTAAAAAATCTATGAAGACTTTTCGCACCCACGGAGCCATGTGGTGGGTGACGGGCGACCTAAAATTAACGTTTAGCACCACGATCGTGACCACTACGGATAGTGTGACTAGCATCATTGTGAACAACAGATATTTGCCTAACAGAGGGACCGTCAGCGAGGTCGGTGGAATGATTTCGGCTAATAGCAAGAAGAACACGGTCAAGGAGAGGAGAATGGAGATACAGAGTGAGATCTTTTCTCCAGAGTCTGAGGGCAGGTAGAAGACCAGGACTGAGAGGAATGAGATCCCGACGCAAGGGATGATGAGGTTGACCGTGTAAAAGAGGGTCTTTCTTCTGAGGGTAAGGTTGAAGATGATGTCTGGGTAGGGCTCTTCGCAGCAAGAGTAGAACTTTTCGTTTCTGGTCGCGGGCACCCGCATGATGTCCCACTCGACAGAGATATAGTACTCGGACAGATCGATGCCCATCCCTATCTGATCCGAGTCTGGAGTTTGCTTCAGATGCCTGAGGTCCACCTGAAAGGAAAAATAATATTCATAATAAGTACTTAAGTATAAAGCTAGGAACATGCACTACAGTTTCAGCTTTATTGTGGAACGAAGCGCGGAAAAAAATGATTAATTTCGCTCTTTATATCCAAGGGAGCCGTACGCAGGACATTCTATTTTTATGTATCACGGTTCGGAACTCACAAAAATGATTTTGCGGAATCCGAATAAAAATGAGCCCCTGGGGACATCTCGGTGGCTTTTGCCTTTAACAAGACATTTTGTCATAAATCATACGAGAAAAGTTGAGTTTTCTTTTAAAAAACGCAAAGGCACCCGAAACTGAAACATTTATCTGGCTAACACAATTGTTCACAATAATGATCCCGAGAGTCATTTGTTGGTATCTGAGAGAGAGATCAAAGGGTGAGGCGGTTCTTGATCTTCCCACTGAACCCTAACGCGGGTGATGTAGAGTCGGAGACGCGTGTAGGCAGGATTTGCTCTTATTTATAGCGACGGAACCCGGCAGATTTATCGCCTTTCTTAACTAGACGAATGGCGCCTTCGGCCTATCGCTCCTAAACTGCTCTGAAAACTTTTATTACATCCTGTCTTTCATCGGAAGTTCGTATTATTGGATATAATTTATCGGGTTTCAAATAAAACTTGGAAGTTTAATAAGTATGGAGATATTTCCCGGAATGTGTTTTCTTTATACACGGCAGGAAGCACCGTTCGCATTTCACAGGAAAAGTCTGTTTATGAAATTGGATTTTTTGACGCTGAATAAGGACGGTTTAATTAAGGTTGCTTTCTCTTTTATAACCGAATATTTTAGCTACCCAAGTTAATTTATACTTTTTGGTGGGTAGCAGATTTGTAACATCTGTACAATATGTGATATTATAATTTAACCATATAGCCTTATCATGTTACTAATATGCATGTATGTATAAGTCAAAAAATTAAAATTTAAAACAGATTTTATAAACTTTATTACTAACAATACTTCAATCACTTTAACATAACGTTTTATATAATATGTTGGTATGTTTAAGCCCTGTAAATTAATGCTATTGCGCCAGGCCGTTCTTTTTTTCCACAGCTATGGCGCGTTATAGAACGTCAAAAAATATATTTTCTACTTTTCACTTTCGGTGACTTAATTTTTACGTCAACATTAATTCGACAAGGTTCCAGTGCAATCAAAATTTACGGATCCTCTAATATGAACCTACATACGGCAAACAAAACAAAAAGTCTTGCCATCAAAATAAATTTAATCTCGACAAGAGAGCGTATTTCGTTCAAATTAAGGGTCTGCAATAGGGAATCGAGGGTTGGCATTGTCATAGAATTATGTAGTAAATGATGCTCTACAGCCTTGAAAAAAATCACACAGGTAGTTGAAGAGTCTAGCTAGGTGCTGAATCATTCGAATTTAAGTAAATGATTATGGATAACTGTAAATTAATTTCAGAATATCAAGAAAAACCAGTCAATCACACTCCCGTATTGTAACAACTGTGTCGTAATTATTAAGAATTTTCATATGATTTTTATCATATTATAAAGTTAAAGGCTTGGACTAGGCGCTAAATACCTTGTTTTTTAATAAACACACACTTATTTTGTGTAAATTAATCCCAAACTTGAGCAATTTTTTTCCCTCAAATCTTCATACAAATATCTATGGCGGCTTTCTGTGTTATAAAATCATAAACACAAGTGACGTTTGACTCAGTTGGCCGCTGGCCTCCAAAGAAGGGTCACGTCGGTTTAGGCAGCACTGACAGCTCGCGATCTTATCGTGTACAGATACAAAATCACTGCACATTGGTTGTCATTGCACTTTTTCAACTTTTATGACACCAACATAATTTGATTTGAAATTGAGGAAGCATAATTCTTCCAGTATATTCAATACATTAAATTAAATTAGATAGTGTGCAATATTCTCGTGATATTACAGTCTCGTAAAGGTCTGATGAGGAGCAGGAATATAGCGAATGGATCTAAGTGATGACAATACGCACGAACATTAGGTTAGGGATCAAAAATACAGTCTCTTGGTGCTGGTTGAGGTATGGTCTCGTGAGGATCTGATGAGGGCAGTAACACGGTGGTGGCTCAATTTTATTTCAAAGATGTTAATAGCTAAAAGCATCGAGTTTGGGCTATTAAGTATGTTTTTCAGAGAGAGAGAAAGAGATTTTGTTTTTCCTCTGGATGTGTTAGGTTTACTGGGTTTACTAAGTTCATTCTGTTAATGGCATCAAGTTGTTATGTGTTCATAAGTAATAATTATTTATTAACAAAATGCTGTTGATTCTCCACGAAAATGTAAAAATAAAAAAAATAAAAAAAAATAAAAATTCGTAACGTAAAATTGTCAATGACGGAATTTCTTCTATAGACAGTAGCCACAAAAAAAAACAAACGATAGATGGCGTGATTTGAAGATAAAGATACATTTTTTCGACACATAGACAGCAACAACAAAAAAATACAGATTTAAAGAAAAGAAACACATACTTATACAAAACAACAAAGAAAAAAAAAGGATACACATCAAAATAACTGGAAAAAATATAAGCCCCAATTTACTTGTGTGGGACAGGGAGTACCATAATATTTTTTTTGGGGTACTCCCCATCTATGCGAAATATAAGCTTGATATCTTTACCCGTTTCTGAGAAAAAGGGCGGTGACAGACAGTCAGTCAGAAAGACGGACAACAAAGAGATCCTATAACGGTTGCTTTTTTTCTTTTGACGTTCGAAACCTTAAAATTAAGTAAAAATATTATGCTGCCAAAAAATGTACTTACAGGTATTGAAAAAGCGGTATATAAACAAATTATACCAGCAGAGGGTTCACCATTTAGCTGAATGTTACTTAGAAAACGGCCTTGAGTGGCGGTCAAGTTGGTCCCCGCCTGCGATACTTTCCATTAACATTGGGACTCGTTTTCATGTTTTTAGCGTACAGTCAGGTTTTTAGTTTTTTATAATTGTATTTTTTTATTTGTAACTTTTTAGTTGTTTTTATTTTATGAAATTTTACGTCGGTAGGTAGTTCATGATCATTTTTTATTTCAATAATTTTGGTGTTGTTATTTAAATACCTTCAATATGCATATTTTTGTAATGTGAAAATCAAGTCCTTTCATTTGATACCTTACACGGCAAAGTTGAATTATTATTTTTTCGATCATCACGTTATGTCCTCAAGAGGGCGTTATGTACATTTTAATGGAACGTCACATAGCCTATAGCCATCGCGCCATCAATACGCTTCTAACAATACCTCATACATCAAAATTTATCAAGCCGTTTAGGCTACAGGAGGGAACAAAGAAACAGACAAACATACATATATACATACATACAATCAAAAAACATTACCCTCCTCCTTCGGCAGTCGGGTAAAAAGGAGTAAGACAGGGGGTCATTCTGAACTTTTGCTCTACGAGTTTTGGAAATTAATAAAAAAAAACCTTTTTCATAGAAACTTTGTTGGACATGTGACTTTTTACCATGGAAAACGAATATTTCTTTTCGCGAATTTGCAAATCGCGTAGAACAAAAGTTGTTCAGAATGAACCCTTGAGTCATCCCCTTTTGGCTTAGTATAGCCCTTTTGCGACACTATGTATTTACTTTGCTTTGTGGTCGGGGTTCAGTTGGCTGGAGGATGCCCGAAACTTATTATCTACACTTTAATACTTGTAGTTACCTTTCTACAAGTAAATACCACATTTGTTTGAGAAAGCTAATCGGGTTCCGAGTATAGAGTAAATTAATTTCTACTCTTTCCTGGTGCCTACCAGTGTAAGTAAGAATTATACTTACTTACCCTAAAATCACTCAAAATGTACTTGAACATAATTGTCAATAAAGTTGGCGAGTAAAAGTTTATCGACCCACTGTGCAAACTTACATGTGTGCGTGTCACTGCGTGTGCTGTGTGAAGAGCATTGAAAACCCAAAATTGGCGCGGCACGTCACCCTGTACGGGCCCTTAAGTAGCAGCGAGATTGTTTTCATAATTGAGTACTAATTAAATTAGGCAGGGGAGTAATATTTCTCGGTTGTTACGTAATCCAGTGTTGGCTCAACTTGCGGTAGACGGGGCCTTAAGAATTAATGATCCTCGTATTAATTTGGTACAAACGTCCGAAGTTTACATGACATGACATGCGCTGGCTAAATTTGTATGTACTGAATGATTGTCAATCAAGGTGCAATAATGATCTATAAGTTTCAGAATGTTAGCAATATTCTAAACGATTCCAACCCGCAATTTTAAATCATCAATTATTCTCCCTATATAAACTACTTTATTTAAAACTTGTTTATGCTTATAAAACAATAATATTACATTATTTTCACGCCTCTTTTCAGGCAAATCACACCTATTTTCAGAGCATGAATAATGAAACATAATAATATATTTATGATGTATACGAACATCTCCATTGTTTCTATAATTACTTACTGAAATTATAATTTACGCAACAAATACAAATGTCAAAGCAACATGTCACGGAGTAAGATGATGTACCAGGGCACCAGGAAGTAACAGCTGGTGTCCGGTTTATTATGATTGTCCGGTAATTAATGTTGCTTTAGGCCACCCCTAAACACAAACTCTATCGGAACTATTAGTTGATGTTGTGACTAGCTCCGAACTTCGCTTTAAGTTGTTCTATTAGATGTATTTAATTTGCATGCCTTAACCTTTTGAAGAACTTTGATTTAGCGCTTAATTGACACTTTAGGTCAAAGTTATTGAAAACAGGTGGCGTAAATTAAATAAATTGACTCTTCTTTATTGGGATTAGTTGTCCCTTGTCAGTCACAGTGATACGTCACTGGAGCAGCGTGTTTCCATACGTCATTCGGACCACTTACCGTGTAACCATCATAGCTCCAAGAGCCAAACTTCATGAAGCAGGTCTGCTCATCAAACGGGAAGTATTCCACATCGATCTCACAGAAGGACTTGTAGATAGCCGGCGGCTTCCACACCACTTTCCCGTCGTGGTGCAGGATGGCCTTCGTCATGATTGTCACTTCGTAGTTGCCGTCAGCACTGTTGGAAAGAGACAGTGTTGTTAGAATTTGCGTGTGTGAAAAGGATGGGTTTAGGATTGGTGGTTTCGTAGTTAAAAACAAGGGTCTGCGTTTATATATTTGTTTTTTTGTATTATTTTTATAATAAGCGGAGTAAATTCTAACTAATCCTGCTTGACATACACTTTTAGTCCAGTCAATAAATGACTCAAAATGTGGTGTAGAGTGCGTGAGCAGGTAACTAAGCGATTCCTTCAGAAACTTGTTCAGGGGGCTTAGGTTGTTAACATACCAAAAGTCCTGACTCCTAGGTGATGAGCGGGGGAAGGAGGGAGGGATAAAGGTTGGAATTTTTGGTTTTTAGCTTATATCTCGAAAACGGTACATCGGAGAGAAATATTTTCAACTAATGAAATGGAGCTCTTAAAATTATCTATACCTTTTATATTATATGTTTTTTTCTAATTCCTAACCGTTTTCGAGCTATTACCCTCGGAAAAATTCATTCATGTCAAAACATTCATAAACATTGCTTCATATTGTCTAAACCTCTTCATAAATGAAAAAAATGAATAGAAAAGAAGTTGTAGATTTTTAAATTTTCTTTTAGAATATATATAGATATGCTGGTTAATGTCCAACCCACCTAAAGTTACAGCTATTTTACTTACACTTAAGCTTACTAACTCGGTGAGTTATGTCAGTGAATTTAGCAAAATGTAAGTTTAAAATAGCTATAACTTTAGGCGGGTTGGACATTGACCAGCATATGCATATATATTCTAAAAGGGAATTAAAAAATCAACAACTTTTTTCCTTTTCATTTTATTCCTTTATGAATAGGTTTAGACAATATGATGCAATGTTTATGAATGTTTTGACATGAATGATTTTTTCTTGTAATTTTAACTTTTTCCGAGGGTAATAGCTCGAAAACGGTTAGGAGTTAGAAAAAAACATATGATATAAAAGTTTTATATAACTTTAAGAGCTCCATTTCATTAGTTGAAAATATTTCTCTCCGATGCACCGTTTTCGAGATATAAGCTAAAAACCAAAAATTCCTACCTTTATCCCCCCCTCCTTCCCCCCGCTCATCACCTAGGAGTCAGGTCTTTTGGTATGTTAACAACCTAAGCCCCCTGAACAAGTTTCTGAAGGAATTGCTTAGTTACCTGCTCACGCACTCTACACCTCATTCCTTGACTGGACTATTTGTTTTCCTTAAGTACTAAAATACTCAGGGAAAATAAAAGACGTATTAACAAAATATAAAATCCACAGTATTTTTCCTACATTACATAAAATAACAACATAATTTATGTGGAATAATATAATGAGATGGAATATAAGCCCCAATTATCTTAAAATTATACAAATAGACAAACTCAATATTTTCCTGGAAACGTGTAGACGCAAAAAATGCTTTGATTTCATAAAGGCCAGTGAAAGACTTCGATACTGAAACCATGTGATGATTTGAATAAAAAAAAAAAAAAAAAAAAACACGCACTCACGCCTTGTACTAATGTACTCCCTTGCGGGGTAGGCAGAGGTGCATTGCTGCACCCACTTTTCGCCAGTGTTATGTTAGTCCCAATGTAATAGGGGGCGGGCCTATTGCCATTTTACGGGCACATCCAAGACCCGACAACAAATATCTGTGTTTAAACAAATATCTGCCCCAGCCGGGAATCGAACCCGGGACCATCGGCTCAGTAGTCAGGGTCACTAACCACTACGCCATTCGGTCGTCGATTTGAATAAAATACCTATAAAAATGGTATTCTTTTAATGATCATGATGAGAAAAAAGATTAGATAATAGTATTTACTCACCTACTACATAGTACCTACATCTAAACAAAAGAAAATGGATTGTATGGTTAATGTGTTTAGTTCGTTTATAAAGTTTATTTCTAACATTGCGTTCTAGTTGTAACATTTCATTTGCCCGCAGTTCAAATCCTACCCGTCACCATCTACTTAAAATAAAGTTTCGCAAAATAATTAAACGCGACAAAAGCAGCGCTCATTATTCAAAGATAAGAGTGGTCTAAGTCTAGATTAAGTTTAGCTGAGCACTGGGTAAACCCACTCTCAGATAGGTCTGCAACATAAGCAGTAACATTAATCTATATTACGGAGTTAATTTGTGTTAGTATCTTGTTGAAACAGGCTAGTAACCGTTGTTGCGTTGCTGGAATAGCAACAAGGTTCTAATATCGATAAATTACATCTGGCATCTGCTCATCTGCATTCTAGACGCTCACGGGGGGTCACTTTATATTATGACGATGAAGTTTCGGAGCGCTCTATCTCTCCACGTCTCTATCTCGCTGTAAAACGTGCCGATCTCTCGACAGTTTTCGTTCGATCGTTTTTCGTCAGTATAAAGAGACCCCCCGACACTCAATATCGGAGATGAGGTGGATGCGATGTCGTCGGTACATGTAGTTACAACGACAGGGTAAATTGAGTTGAAAACCGTCGATATTGATAAGAGATAAGGGTTTAAATCGCTTGTTTTCAAAGTGATTTTGAAATATATGAGGATAATTATGTTTTGAAAAGATACTACTAGAAAGCTTGGTGATAGTAGATTTTTACATAACTAATTAATACTAGGTATGGTGTCAAGCCAGGGTCATCGAGCGCTTTTTGTGAGAGGCTATATGCTGAAGTGGGTAATACAGATCATCTACACATTTATATACCACCATACGAAAAAATAGACGACCACTTCAGCGGTACTTTAGGCTAAAGAGTACGCTCATACATTCATAACAAGCAATCAGTTATATTCAAACACGAAAATTATCTCGCACAAAATATAGGTCACGCTGCCACCCATTAACGGGAGAGTAACCTGGTTCCATTAAAAATAAAGTTAGCTCAGAGTCTAGAACAGAGTTAGCTAACTATGCTTTTAGAGGCCGCAGGTGTAGAGTATAAAATGTTGGCCTTGAATTTTAAAATGTTACTTTGCTTCGCTAAGACGCTTGAGTTAGGTCGGGACGATATTTTGGAGTTTCCGCCTGATAATAAACTCTTTTGTTGTTGGATGTTGCATTAAAATAGCAAGTTTTTTTATAATTACAAAACTCTTAGATATAGAGATTTATGTATTCCAAAAATAAGCAGTCAGACTTAGAGAAGGCACAAGGTACTCAAAGTGCATATAAAATCAACAGACTAAAAGATTATCCGGCAAAAATAGAACGGTATCTCTATCCTTTATCTGCATGGAAACTGGGCGAAATAAAAACTTGGAATCATTTGAATTTTTGAACCACACTGACGCTCGGAATGGCCGTGTCTCCGGTTTATGACGCGTGGTACTTTATTAAATGTTGCAAGTGTTTGCTAGCATTTGGCATGATGTTAATTGAAAAACAAAAACCAACCTGTTATTTTAAGATTACGACTAGATCCTAACTAGACTGTGTATTAGTGTTCCATTCAGTTCAGACCCCACATTTTGAATGAAAAATTTCTTATTATACAGACATACAGTAACAACCTCTTTCAACGTACCTCTCCGTCAAGGAACAAATTGTTGATTGACAGAAATGGACAAAACAGTTCAATAGCTAAAACTTCCTATAACTTTTTTATGGATAAGGAGATAGTAATATTATGCTTAAAATTCCACTTAAACCGACATAATAATGCAGGCAATGTTTACCGTCATCTTGATGCTATTTAGATTAAAGCCTGCACTTATCATACCTTCCGCTTCGACTGCCACGGAGCACTCTACCTCACTGTGATACGACCGCGGCATGCAAATATGCACTTTATTTAACAAACTGTTGAGCCTAGAGTGGCTCGGCTAATGCATAGAAATCGCCACAGATAATAGCATGAATATACACAGAGACTAAAAATGTTCGCGGCGGGTCGCGGGCGTGGCGCTCCCATCGATTTTTCGTCTGCTTTTGAACTCCTGCCAGAAACATAATTACTGATTCGAGACAAAAGGGATAATGCCGTATTTCAATGCAACTGATTGTTGGAGTTACATTGTTGTGTTTTGTGTGGATGTCACCTTTGTGTTGCGCGTTTAGAAGCGGATCAGCGATTGTTTGGTTACCGAAAAACCTAAACACAGCTCGTTGATAATTAACAATTAATTAATTCTGCTGACAAAATGTAACTGTAAATTTGACCGCTGCTGCCTCGTCCTACTGGAGAAACGAATCAACCAAAAAATAAATTGTATTATTCGGTTTATGTAGTATTAGGTTTATTCGGTGTTTCTAGGTTATTTTTGAAAGTCGTGAACATTTTGTAAGTAGGTAATTAAGGAATGCAAATTGCACACTCTCTATTCACCGATACAAGTAAAGTACTAGTATATATAAACCTGCAATAAATAGACGGCGAATCTGACGAAGCTAGTTTCCGTCGGGACAGACAGAGCAGCTGCTATAACTCCTACAAAGTCTGCGACACTGGCGCGTCACAGAGTGTACAACGCCGCAGTCTTAGCCTAAATTAACACCAAAGTTAGTCTGCGGTATCAGTAATTCATAGTCCACAGAACCAAGTTCTTAAACTTGGCGATAAGATCTTGCTTCCTTCGGCCACAACAGTTTAGGAACGGGAAAAAGTTCAGGCGGTTTGTTGATAACGCAGAATAATGGGATCGGATATAAAGATGCCAAGTGCGAGCTGGTTATCCGATAAGTAGATCTTTTAATCTCTTGGTTTTATAATTGGATTTTTTTCGCCGTCATCGTCTTCTAATTTTTTAACATTGTGGCTATAGTGAGTAACCTGTCTTATATATTATTATTAAGTATAGTGAAATCAAGTTATCTACCTCTCAAAAGACAATTTTATAATATGATAGATTTACATAAGCAAATAAAACAAACAAATGATTGGTCGATTTTCCTATAGTGTATGTAAATGAAATGAGTTTTTTTGCTTCGAAGGCGAAAGAATTATAGCCCAGATTCCCTACAGACATTAACCCGCAAGTCTCGTAAACCAAATTCACTGTAACAATTTCTTACCCTATTTAGTGTCAGCAAAAAGGTCGAACTAATGAACGAAAACTTTATGGTCACCCGTAAAGAAAAGTTAACTTTTATTGAAAAAAACGGGCCAAAGTTTTAAGGATTTTTCTTAGAACTCGCTTTCATTGAACACGGGAAAATAGGGGAGAAAGCTCGAGATAAGTAATTTGAACTATCTATTATAAAGTCTTTAAGGAGAAAATGAAAAAAGTATATTATACCATACCAAATAACATAAATTATTATCAATTTGACAACCACAAGTATATTCTAGGTATTCCGTAGATCCGATATCTAGGTACCAATCACAGCTCTAAAAACGTCTTAATAAAATCCAAACAAAAATACTATTTGTACCAATATCATAATAATAAATGCTGTTGGTAATGGTATAATTAAGTGCTACAAATAGCACCTGCGATTGAAATAAATCTCACTATAAACGGCTACGAAGTTTCGTAGCGCTACGCCTAGATGACGTCATCTGCTACGCGCTACGGCGCGTAGCGAGGAGGCATCCTTCCGTTTGTAGAAACGTTGTGCTCTGCTAATATTATGTTTTCCTGGTACTTTCTGTTACTCATTTTGGTATTTATATTATTATTCATACTACAATGCTTGATCGATACTATTGGTATTTCCAAATAATACCTAAATGCGTATGTACAGAGCCACGTAGCTCCAATTATACATAACAGAAAATTGTTTTTTTTTTGTTTTTGTTAGTACTTATTCCATTTTCAAGTTTTATGTGCCAGTTGCAATGCTATTTTTAGTTATTTATCAGAAATCCTCCCTCTGTTTCTTATATCTCTGCTACTTAATCAAAATTTAAATAAAAAAATGAACTGTAACTTACTTGTTATAAAGCACAATGTCCGGCAGCCAGATGTGTTCAGAAGGCACGTGCAGCGTGTCCACGCCTCCGTAGTCGTCCGGGTTCCACTTCAACTTGTAGTCGTTCCACTCCTGGTAAGGAAAGCAAAAAATGATATTATTTTGAGTAAAAAAAATGTATAGTAATCTATGATTATCTCTGAATACCCTATTAAACTATGTCTTAACTTTTTAACTAAAAGTGCGTGTTTTAATAAAAAAAAATACTATAATTTTTGTGTAAAAATATAGTAGAAGGCTGATTGAAAGACATTGTTGTCGGTATCCTTGTATAATATGAGGGTAAAAATGCGATGGAAAGTTGTCTGCAAGACATTGTTGGTATTAAGTCCTCCTTTGTATGTTTAGTTCTAATAATAGGATGTAGAGTAATGAGTGAGAATTTTTTCTTTTTGTTTGTAAGGTGGTTTTGAATATCTTAACATACAGTTTTTGGAACGGTGTTCTAATGTTCTAAGGGCTGATTTTCAATAGGCAGATACCTAAGAGTTATCTGGTGAATAATGTTGATGTTGTCGCGACTGAATGTCCACACAGTGGCAGCAACAATTTTATTCCTTAGAAAAAACATTTATCGAAATATTGAAAAATCCGGCCTAAATAATTAAATAAATACAGTATTTTTAAAACATAATGTATATAATTATATTTTTAGTCTACATACTTTTGATGTTGACTGTACCAACAACACGGAGTTTTGTAATCAAAATCTTATGCGAGGACGTGAACTTACAAGATTTAAGCATTTTGCCGCGAAATACAATCCCAACTGATTCTGTCCCGTGTGATAGCGAAATGCGAAAGTAACTGTGTCTGTCTTTCTGTTACTCTTTCACGCAAAAACTACTGAACGGATTTAAATGAAATTTAGTATACATATGGTCTAGACCCTGGGAAACAACATATCGACGGTGGAAAGGCAGAATGTTTTATCCGCCACTTTTGGCGAATATGAGTTATATACACCGTTGGAATCGCCTGATTTTTCTCTTTCGAATGGTGCGGGTCTCGTTTCGATCTGAGGACTTTTTTGGCGCTTAAGACATCGATGATTTTGGAAATCTTAATAGTTTTTTCTTGTATTAAGAGCCACTTTTTTAGTCATTTGTATGTTCAAACATACATGATCAATAATAAAGTTATATAAAACATTTTACCCTTACTAAAACAGTAAAACACCGTGACTTAATTCATTTTGAATTAATGTGAATTTGCATCATTAGTTACTTAAGCGACCTACCTGATTGCGAAATAAAACATAATGGATATAAAACTAAATGCCTTTTTGTCAAAAATAACATACAAGCACTTAATATATTTTACGTAATTGTAATTTAAGCCTCACTGGCACTTAAACCATTTTACCGGTCAGCCTTACTCGCGGCGTTTGGTGGTTAATACAACTTTACCTAAATCTGTTTAATGGTAAAATTGTCACTTAAGCGGTTTTTTGCGATTTGTAGATAATTGATATAAGTGATATAAAACAATTCAAAAGAATCGCAATGAAGCGGTTTATGGTGTTTAAGCTGTTATATCCAGACGAATATTCCGTGAAAACGCCATTAATATAAATAGGACCGGTTGGAAAGGTGTCGCTTCAGTACCCCGCCGGGACATTCATTGGGAGAGGACTGGCGTCTATGCGACAGTAGGCGCCGCGTGCGCAGCGTAATTTCATAGGTACAAACTCAGATTCGTTCGCCAGTATAAAACTATAATTATATTTTTTATTATATCACCAGATAACTATAATAAATTATAATATCTATTAGGTATATTACTCTTTACACAGGTTCTAAATAATAGTGTTGCTATAATTAATATTTATTGTGTTATTAATAAAAAAAATATGCACTTGGATCCTTTCTTCTAAATTGCTGTTTCTATGCAAGTAGGGAATTTTAACGTTTCTCTAAAAGGATCCAACCATAGACTTAGTATATACTAGCGTATAGACGAACTGACAGCTCGATAAAACGTGACCAATTTTGATTTTTCAGTGTGTGCATTAGCTGTATGGATGATGGAGTATCCAACCAAATATTTATTTTTTATTAAATATTTTTTCTATGTCAATATGGTTCTTAATGTAAAATATTTGTATTGTATTAACATGACATAACTTTTTATACAAAATAAAAATTATATATCCAAAATAAACTTATTCTTAAATAATTTATATCTAAATCTAGTCAGAAACAGGATTTCTTATCTGTATAAAAATCTAACCAAAAATGTGTTCCCAAGCGCAAAACTCAACTTAACCGATTTTGATAATTGTTAGGTAATTATACGAAATAGAAGACCACGTTTTAAGTGAGTGACCACGAGTACCACGACCTGTTTGTATCTGTATTTTCAGAATAAAGTATTTTAACGAAAGGCAAACCTTATAGGAATAAGTTGGACATGAATTAAATTAACTTTTACTCTAACTTCACTTCATCATCCTCCATCGCTGAAGAGTGCAATATCTGGTATATTACATCTATCCTGCTTTTTATGCCTCCGTAGAAAATCCATCGTTCCCTGGTACTTTGCCACTCTTCAGCGATCGTTATGGTCCGCATCAATTCGTCTTATTTGTGGGTTGGATATTTAAATTTCTGTCAAGATGCAGGATAGTCATAAATCTCATCATTAATCATCATCACGACCCATTACGTCCCCACTGCTGGGGCACGAGTCTCCTTCCAATGAAGGAATGGTTTAGGCCTAGTCTACCACGCTGGTCTAGCGCGGGTTGGTGGGCCCCAACACAAGCAATCTTGTGCTGAGAGAGTTGTCGGGTATGTGGGCCACTCAACTGTCAGACGTTTTCAAGCCGCCCGAAGGCCTCTGACTAGCCTTAGCGACCTGCCGATTTTATTAATCATAATGATTACGATTATGCATCAAGATACAAGATGCTCCTGGTATATTTGCATCTGCATCCAATTCCTCAGGTGGTGGAAATTAGAATCATTAAAAACTTCGGCAATGTCGCCATACCATCTTGAAAGTCAATCTTCCATAGTAACAAGGAGATATCCTGGGTTTTGTTGCAATGTTCTTCAAGATGCTTTGTATATATATGTTTCCTATGGCAGCCGATCGATGGTTGTGGTCTCATCTCTGGATATAGAGTCCCCCCTAGCAGCGTTTGTCCTTGTATAAATTTTGTTTGATATTAAGTTCACAAAGAAAATACTCGTATGCAAGTGCTTCTTTAGAATGGTCGTCTAGTTCGACGTTAAGTCTTCCTTGATGGTTGATCATATCCCATGTTTCTTTAGACATCCATTCATTCTTTAAGTGTTCCTTGTGCCTTATTATTTCTTCGCAGATTTTTAACAATACGTCTTTGATGCCAGACCTGTGATCTTTGAATGAGACCTCGTCCAGACTTAGTAGATGGTATTTTTTGTCGATCTGGATACTAAGTTATCTTCTAACTTGTGGGTCCTGCAGCTTAATTACACGACACCTTTGGCAGAAATGTGGCCTGCTCCTAAACTCCCGCTATCTTCAAGCACATTTTTCCATCGACTTAGTGATGATCACTATTGACATCAGCAACCCTCTTATTCCTAATATCCAGAAGTGTCTCCATTTTCAACTAATCGTCGGTCGATTTGGTTCTCGGTTTGGGGGTTACCACCTTTGGGGTTACCACCACTAAACATTAGCCATTAACAATCCTAAAGCATCGTCGCTTGCTTATCAAATCTAGCGTATATTGTATGAATCTGACAGATAGTTTAAAGCGAGCGACGCTGCTTATGGATTGATAATTGCTAATGTGTCTTGCCCACACTAACATACGGTGCCGATACATGAACACTGATCAAGGAAACTGTGCACCGAATCAGAGTTGCACAGAGAGCGATCCATGTTAAGCATTTCACTTACAGACCGTATTCCCAGCGTGGTAATTCGCCAAAAGACAAAAGTCTTTGGCGTCGGTTTGCAGGTTACTGAACTGAAATGGGAGTCGGCAGGACACTTAGCTCGTATGCAGGATGGAAGATGGACAAAGGCGATTTTGTTTTCAATCTAGCTGGCCCGCAAATACCGCCTCTTACCCTACCCTACCCTACCCTACCCTACCCTACCCTACCCTATCCTACCCTACCCCACCCTACCCTACCCTACCCTACCCTACCCTACCCTACCTTACGCTACCCTACCCTTCTTACCTTTTATACCTTCCCTGGACTTCCACAAATGTTTCTAGACCAAAATCGGTTCAACCGTTCTCGAGTTTTGAGGTCCAATTATAAGTACATTTATTCTTTAAGTCATTCATCTTAGATATAAATTGCCTTAGTCTGGCGATTAATTCATTCTAATGGAATGTTTAAAGTAACATAAATTCATTATAAAACATTATGCTGGTGTGATGGTTAAATCTCCTTGGTCTTTAAATTGTTTTTACTTGTATTTTATTAAAATGTTAATGTCTTTTAAGCCAATTTTACCTGACTGAGATTTCATATGCCTATGTCTTATGTCCCTTATTACAGTAAATAGAATATGTACATTCATTTTATATACAGAATTACATAGAAAACTATTTCAATTTTACGTATTTTAATTTTTAAATCCATAGCTAGAATAATTACAGAGATATGATTTTTTTTCGAAAATTTCAAACTTTAAATCGCTCTGGTGAACATTTTATGTCATGGCGCTTCAAACATTTTGCCTTTCCACCGTCGATATGCTACTATTTATCCCGGAATTCCCACGGGAAAACTTTTTAAGGCGAAGCGAAGCGCGGGGAACAGCTAGTTTTAAATATATAAAAAAGGATACACCTGATTCAATGCTTTTATTGACAAGACATAGACATAATATCAAATCAGGAAAACGTTCTGCGTGTGTATTGTTAATTTTATTATTTTGTTTCGATGTTTTATAGATTATACTCAAAACTACAAAATCTAACTCCTTAGGTTATAAAGGGCTATTGCTTATCACATACGTATTTTATTATTTATTTATTTAGAAAATTCAGCGCTAAAAACTCGTGTTACCATGATCAGTTGGGAAACATGACTCCTATGAACGCCACACCTAAACATAATTATTACATACTGCATTACCGAGTATTACGGACTTACTCTCGCGAAATTAAGATTGCGTGGGCGAATTCAAATTGAGTTGTTGTTGCTGTAATTTCCTGACTGAGCAACAAAACCTTGCCAAAATAATAATTGAGTTTGCAGCCTGGTATTCCGAACAATTTGGTTTTGTAGCTGGCAACATTTTAGTGCAAAAGCTGAGGTTTCTACAGATTTATACCGTGTCCCCTAGATTTGGCTTAGCTGTGACCCGTGGTTCTTATTCAACGGAAAACAAAGACTGTTTTTGTTTGTCTGTCATTCGACGTAGTTGAAATTACATAGCATTTTCTTAACCTACAAGTTTTCCTCTTGACAATCTTGGCGAGAATAAAATTTCGGTGTTTAAACTTTATGATATGAGTAAAACTTCTACCGACAGAAATATAAAACTTGCTAACATAATTTAACCATTTTTATACCTCAATACTTTAGTACAATAATTTATAATCCAAACTTTTCTCGAAAATATATAAATTTTATTAAAACGTTATACCTGAAACCCAAACAAACAGGAGTGGCTAAATGAGAAGTCCGATAGCTTAGAAATATTAGAAAATTCAGCGACCGAACAAGATTTCCCGATATTTTTTCTTAGGAAACCATTCAGACAGTTCGGGTCCAAAATTGACGCCTAAAAATTTCATTAAAGGCCCGAACTCACGAGATGTGGGCGCCAGAACTGTTCACGGGGAAATAGATTGCTGCCACGAACCAGGAGATCGAGCGGAAATGAAATTATATTTTTTTATACAGGTCGTTGCAAATGTAATAAGCGTATTGGTGCATATTTTAAGCCAAAAAGGGGAATGAATCAGGAGGTAGGTAATTTGGAATAACCTTTGGGAAATTGTGAAAAACTGTACTCTACTAGTAAAAAGTGACCTTGAAAGTCTCTGTGAAGAAAAAAATAATATTTGCTAATATAAATCTGTCATAAGCATTTAAGAAAAGTTCACATGCCTATACATATTGACTTTAATCTTAAGGTTAAGAAATGAAACATTAAATATAGATAATCGTCTCATGAAAACATATTCAATTGTACCACAAACGCGGTTCCAAAGAGCACTCTTTCCTTTATCACTGAACTCCACAATGTCTAAGCACTCTAGCGTTTAAGTTCACAGAAAGCTTAAGTTTTTCAATTGATTTTGAACCTTATAGCCGGGCGCAATTTCCGACATCCATTTGACCAAATATTGCAGCCGGCGACCGCTCTGTATGAACTAGTAGACAATAAAGGAAAATGCTCTTTACCTATTATATTTGTGGCTAGATTTTTAGGCCGAAGTCGGAAATTGGAGGTTTGGGCCGAGGCTGGAGTTATTGTGGTCTGGTAATGGCTTTTCGAAGGACGCGACTTGACAAGAAGTGGACACGAAAAATACGTATAAATTTAATAAACTATCGTCTGCAAGTAATGGACTTGATACACGGGATATTTAGTAGGCGATTCTGATGATTTTCATAATTATAACGTTGTAAATATACGGAGGAATTTTACTTATATTCTAAAAGTTTAGTATCTAAGTAGTAAATATAACCCTAAATAAAGTTATATTATCTATATACAGTCTTATTTATTTATGTAGATAGCTGCAGGTCTTGAAAATAAATACACTCGCTAGCAGTATATAGTGTAGCATCCAATTCATACGCTTCGGGCATCCGAGCAGCAGCAACTAATCACAAAACAAACGAAATATCCCAAACAAAATGAAAAAGAGCAGAAATTTGCTACAAGCAAAAATACTCAAAGTTCCAAGCAAACCATTCGCGAGAGGAACTAAAGTCAACAATTCATTGCGCAAAGGTTTTCACTGGAGTTGTCTGTTTATTATTTACCAAGAATTTAGAACATTATGCTCATTTAAAAGGTAGCGAACAGAAGTATTGTTATTGTTTGTAAAGCAGTTTACTGACTTCAAAAAGAGGTGGATGCCTGGAATTCTCCTGTAATTTTTTTTTTACTTTACTTTCACCTGAAAAATATTGATGTTATAAGTCGAATTATTTGTCTGTGTGGTCACATGCGGTAGCTTGATCTAAACGATAGTTAATTATCTTCCAAAAATAGGTGATTGTAATTTACAAACAAATTGTTGGTTTTAAGTAACCAACTTAACATTTCTACTTCTAACATTTAAAGGCTACAGACGGTGCGATGTGCGTTCCAGTAGCCGGTTACTCGTTCCCTTGGCATGTTTTTATGTTTTGTCTGTGGTAAGTATTTATTTTAGATGAATTCATATTTTAGATATTTTTTGCCTTATCATAAAACCCCAAAAATAACCTCTATTACGTAGCTCTGATGAACAATCAATGTGAAACTATTAGGCTACAAGAAGCCGAGTCTATTGTTGTCCGGCGCCAGTGAATGGATGTTAAAAATGTGTTAACTCGCGCTAGCCCAGTTGACGGCGGATGATTTATCACTCGACCCCGAGGGTTTGGGGCAGTTTCAACAAAAAAAAAAAAACTAAAGGCGGCACTTTCAAAGTCTTTCAGTGAATGGCGTTTTGATAAGCTGTGACGGAAACGAGTTGTGTTATCAATTTGGAATAAGTTTGAAAGTTTGTTTCGATTATATCAGAGTAATAAATAGGCCATCAATAATTTGGTCTTAAAAGCATAGGTATATGGGGCGGGATTAGGTACTAAACCATAATGTTATTTGCTCACACACAAATCAATGGGGCAAAACTACCACATAAAATACTTTGCCACTGCCACTTTTCTTTTATGAAGATACTATTCTGCCTCATCAATTTCAAACAAATATATTTATTTCTTCATTTGCATGTGATGTGAATATGATTTAGGTTTATAGCAAATTTTATGAACTCAGTCTGAATAAGTGACAGGTACAAATTAATATAAGTGCAAGAGTTACGTTACATAGAAAAAACATATACATGGAAAGAGATTTGATAAAGTCAGAATAGTCTAATTCAATTTATTGAGACATTTAAAAGTAAGTTTATTTACCTACCACATATTTTTCTGCTAAGATATGAATGATATAACCAAGTTACATTTAGGTAATTCAATAAAACGCGATCCAGCAAAATATCCCCGCACATATTTTATACAAATATACCTATTCTACCACCGATCAACTTTTTACTACCCGCATAAAAGTTGTTGGCATCGAATATACTATGATCGTTGGCCCCGACTTAACGGTTTGTTTATTTGGCGATAGTTCCTCAGAGCCAAACTACGCCCTATTTCGAAGCGAAGAATACAATTTTTGGTACGGTTGAAATATTTTTGATACTATAAAGTTTAGTTTAATCCATGTTAGAAATGATTCTCCTCTGTTTTTATTATATTTGAATTTAACCTATAGCTTATTTATTTCACTGTAAAATTTTGTTAGTATACCGTATTATTACCTATCTCAAGAATTCTAGGGTAAGACCCTTACGGTAAGAACAGTGTTGCACACATATTAATGGTGGATTTGCTTGCGGTTACGGCCCCCAAAGCTCTTTTGGACACACCTTCTAACCAGCCTCCTTAGTAAGATTGGGTAAACAATGAATTTGCGACGTATTTTAAAGTATTATGGTTTTGAGTTTTGGCTATTGTTTTATTGTTACTGGAATTAACATCCTAACTAATATTATAAATGTGAAAGTAACTGTGTCTGTCTGTCTGTCTGTCTGTCTGTCTGTCTGTTACTCTTTCACGCTAAAACTACTGAACGGATTTGAATGAAATTTGGTATACATACGGTCTAGACTCTGGGAAAGAACATAGGCTTCTTTTTATCCCGGAATTCCCACGGGAGAACTTTTTAAGGCAAAGCGAAGCGCGCGGGAACAGCTAGTTTGAAATAATAATTAATTACTTAAATCAGCATAACTTTCGGTGTAAAAATGAATTTTTGTTTATAGACCTGATGTAAGTAGACTAAGTAGTCGTATTTATGGTAGGTTAATTGATGATTACTTTAATGCGTTAATCTTGTAATGCCTAATAGATAAGTTACAATCAGATAAAAATAACAACAACAAAACAACAAGAATTAGACGACACCATAATGACAAAACAAATACAAGCAAAAAATGAAAACATTTACCGTTTGACGCGAGAATATTTTTAAAACTGTTTGATAAAAACGAGGGGTTAATCCCGAAGGTCAAATCCGTCCTCTTTGAACCCTGAACCGTTGACAAATAACGTTGGACAGGAAACGGATCTGAGGGTCCAAACATCAGGGTCCTATCTGCCTCCCTGTCCGTACAATACGTAGGTACCTACGTGACAAATGAAGGACTTTGGAGTTGTTGTGACCAGTCTATTGTAGTACATTTAACTTGCTTCTTATTATTTAATGAGGGTGTGTCAGATAACATTGTGACAAAGTGATGGTGATATTTTGCGGCCAAAATTAGTATAGTGTAGGTTGGAAGTATGGTGAATGACGTATTAAGGTAAACTTCCATCTTTCGGTATCGTACCAACGAAAAAGGAAAGTTAAAATTTAAGTAATTGGGTAACTAGGTATAATATTGTAACATAGTCTGAATGCAATTAAAATATCGGGTACAAATCCTTAGCGCGCAAAATGTTATCGTAGAAAATATAGAGAAAATGTCTCAAGATTTATGAATTTAATGAAACGGAAATCCTTTACTATAGAGAGGGGTCATCGATGAAAAAATATCGGCTGCAGCTTAGTGGTTCTAGCCTCGGATTTTGATCTTTATTACTACTCAGTAAGTTTTACTTTCGCGTGAGACGATTAAGTTTGTGAAATAGTATGATATCATGCTATCAAAAAGGCTGTCACAGCAGTTTTGAGTTATGTGTTGTTTGGGACTTCGCGAGGACTTTCAGTAATAAATATGTTTTTAGTAGATTTCCCCTTGTTAGTTGTTGTTTCGAGTATTCGTTTCTTCATTTTATTGTTTCGAGTACTTAATAACCTCTTTAATTAATAAGCTCTCAAGTATTTTAGCGGCATATACCCAATAAAGACATATTAGAGCCAATACATATTAAACTGCTGGGAGGGTACCTACTCTCTGGACGACATTGGGATTGCATGACAATTATTGTTCATTTGTTTGTCTACTTAGTGAGTGGCCCCCTCGGACCTAGGCCTCTCCGAGCCACTGGTGTACCTAGCGAGCCGAATACGTCCTATGCTAGGTTTATAAATTCATAAAGTGTTCAACTTACCTGTTCTACCCAGACGTTCGTTGTCATGATCTGATTCTTAAGATTCTGAAACAAAGATAAAATATACAATTAATTGCGAATATACATAAATATACCTTAGGCGGGTGTTGTGGCGCTCCTTGGGAGAGGCCTATGTCCAGCAGTGGATGATTATTGGCTGATGATGATTGATGATACATAAATAAGTATGATTTTATTTTCAGTATTAATCATCATCATAGAATGTCATTGGTATGGAGTAAGCTGACACCCTGGATTTAACACATAGGCCTCTTTTTATCGCGGAATTCCCACGGGACAACTTTGTAAGGCGAAGCAAAGCTACAACTAGTAATAATATAAAGATTGTTTTTAACCGACTTCAAAAAAAGGAGGAGGTTCTCAATTCGTCGGGATCTTTTTTTTTATATTTTTTTTTATGTATGTTCACCGATTACTCCGCCGTTTATGGACTGATTTTAAAAATTCTTTTTTTGTTGTATTGCATTGAGCTCCCAGGTGGTCCCTTTTTTTTTCAGAATTTTAGTTCACCCCCAAGGGTGGGTAAAGGGGTAAAAACAGGGTGTGAATTTCCATTTTGGGCACATATTAACCGATTCTAATGAAATTAAGAACGTAAATATAGTTCTTATAACAAAAAAATATGATGGTGACCTTGAGCTGATCTGATGATGGAAACGGAAGGCAGTCAGGGGAACTCCTCAACGGTATATAGCAACTACTTCGTGTTTAGGCTTGAATGATTCGTATTGATTTGTAGGACTTTTTGGTATCATTTCCACCTTACTTTTGATTGAAAATTATTGCAAATAAACTAAAAACTATAAAATAAAATAATAATAAAAAAAATAAAAAAACCGCCTTCAAAAAACCACTAAAATGTAAGAAATAATTTAAGGTTTACACAAATTCTACTCGTATGTGACAGTACAAATATACCTAAGCAGGAACTGTTCTTTTTTGAAGTTGGTGCCATATTTATTCAGATTACTTTGTCACCGCACCAACTTCAAAAAAGAACAGGGCCCTGAGTGCGAGTTTTTTAACCTATCGAGAAGTGTAATCGAAACGCAAATTTGTATGGCGCGGGAGACACGCCACCTAGCGGTAAGTAGCTGTACTAGCTCCGCGCCATACAAATCTGCGTTTCGATTTCACTTCTCGATAGGTTAAAAAAACTCACACTCAGGGCCCAGTTCCTGCTTAGGTATATTTGTACTGTCACATACGAGTAGAATTTGTGTAAACCTTAAATTATTTCTTATTATTTGCACGAATATGCTTATTTTACATTAACTCGATACGCATTCACATCAGACAACAGACAGTTGCATATTTGCCACGTAAGTTACATTGAAACCAGCTTCTAAATGATTCAGGCGCAAGTATAACACTTAATTGCTTCCAATTCCAACCGTTACTGTTGTTACGAGTACCACGTACAGAGCCGCCCATTCTCAACAGACATACATTTGTGGGTGAAACTTTGTAAATAGTTAAAGTGACGAAGGTAAATCCATTAAAATAACACAGGTAGCTTTACAACTATTCGAGTAATTAAATTTCTAGCTTGTATTTGCTATTAACCGCGCGCAGTTGTCAACACACTAATCACGTCTTGATTTGTTGGGGAAACTCTAGGGAAAGCGGTTACGATCTGACACATCTTGGGTGGAGGATGATATCTTGATGATGCCTGTCTGATTGTTATATTTTACTTTTATGTCATCACGACCCAAGGGCGTACCCAGGATTTCAGCTATGGGGGGGCAGCTCATACCTGTTCCGAGATGATGGTCGGTCGGGTTATATTGAAACATTATAGATTAAAGAATATCAAATCAAAATATCTGACAAAAAAGAAAAGATTTCCAACACTTCATATTGCGCACAGTAAGTAACACGTTTTTAATTCCTACTTGTAAGGAAAATTTACGTTTATTTTACCCCCTGCTCCTACCTGGGTACGCCCTTGTCACGACCCATCACGTCCCCACTGCTAGGGCACCGCTCTCCTTCCAATGATGGAAGGGTTTAGGCCTAGTCCACCACGCTGGCCTAGTGCGGGTTGGTGGACCCCAACATATAAGCATGCTTGTGCCTAGAGTTGTCAGGTAAGTGGGCAACCCGACTGTCAGATGCTTTCAACTGCCCGAAGGCCTCTGACTAGGCTTAACGACTGCTGCCGAAGCAGCAACTGGGACCCACGGCTTATCGTGCCGTCCAGAAAAGAACCACTTGAAATCGGTCACCCATCCAATGACTGACCGTGCCAGTTGTTGCTTTACCTCAGTGATCAGTTACGATCACTGAGACCCGCTCGACTCGACTTTAAGCATATCAAATTATAGTGCGGCAGCAATGATCCAATCTGAATGCGCTCTTATAGAAAAAAATCTACCATCTTTTATACAATGTAAAGATCTAAGTTTCCTCTTTTTAATCTTATTTATAGATAGAAGCGTACGCCACACTATAATTTGATATCCTTAAATTAATAAATAATATTGCAGCCCTCAGTATCACAGTAGCTTTAATATCGATTATACATAGTTTAATCAACAGTATATAATAGGATTAAAAAAATATCAAAGAAGTGTTAATTTGCTATTTAATATTATAATACATTTTCATCAGCGAAATTTAACTTTCAAAATGCCATTAAAGTTTTGTTTTAATCAAAACGGAGCGAATCCAAGTCTAATAAGTTGGTAATTTCCAAGCCGTGGTGCTCAAACTAATTTTATTTACGTAGAATTCTAGAGCTGCAGTTTGTCAGTTTAAAAACAATTTAAAAAGAAAAAACAGTTTTTACCGAGGTTACATATCGTCAGATTCCCTTTTGTTTTTTTTTTGTGTTCTCTTTTTACGCTAAAATTTATTAAACAAGATAGAAAATTTCTGATTATTGACATTGAGTATTTATCGTATGAATATAATAATAACGAATCAGCGTCTACTTCAGAATCGATAAACACGATGACTAGCAATCAACCTTCGGGTTGATTCTAGCTGAATAATTGTTTTACACGTTTTTATTACCTCTAGTTATGGCCAAACTCTCGTCTTGATGGAATCTTCAGATTCACAACACATTACACGACCATTATAAGGGCAGTAAATTACATTATGTCCTGCTGAAAACTAATATGTCCGTTATATTGGATTTCACAAAAAAAACAAGCCTTTTCTCACTTTAGGTAAGTGCTTAAATAATGCATTTTTAAATGTTTTGCATTCACTGTTCGAGACAGAGTTCTGCATAAGCTGAGTTTTTTATTTGATTAAAATGTACCTGAGCAATTAGCAATGGAGCATGTACATTTTAAACCTAAGTAGTTTAAATTGCCATTCTAAAATGGGAAACTGGGCATCAGTAGGTAGGTATATATCTTATAACAATAATTTGTTTCTTATGTCTGTAATCGTATGTCCATTCATTTTTTTTTTTGGTGTTCAATCATAAACATTATACCACATCGTACATTTGCCAAGCTTAGGTTGGTAATCGCAGAAGACAAGTCACTTGGGTATCTTATGAGGATTCTGAAAAACCAAATAAAGGTACGAATAGGTAATATACACTTCTCCTGTCAACCCAAGCTGTCAGCAAATATGGCAATCGTTAAGCCGAGTAAGGGGCACCTTGACAGCTTTCTCTGACCATTAGTCTAACTACCCTTGTCAAACTGTGCCCAGGAGAATCACTGGTCTTATAGGTTACGAAAGTGGCCGTTAGTACTCAGGAAAGTTTTATCCGGGCTCTAAATGTTTCACTCACCGGGTGTTTGAAAATCGAACGCGCTCCATAATTATAACGTACCAGTGTGTTTGAAGGAAAAAAGTTAAAAAAGTAGGTTAACATGATTTACTTTTACCAAATTTAGCCTTTTTAAATGCTTAAAAGGAGGCGTCGCATTCCAACGAGACTAATTAATGTAAATTCGATTTTGGAAAGCCCGTATCAAAAATGCGCTCTTTAAAGTGAGAGCAAAAGAACGTTATTCAAATTCACTGTCTTATTATTCAACGATTTTACAATCCCATCGCTATTCGAGCGCGAAAAAAGTATTTTAAGATGTTAGCACAATCCCATGCCGCGCGGTGGAAACGTACCGGATGCCTTCGGAAGAATCCCCGCTTTGGCCAAAATACACCGAGAGTAAGGAATGTAATTTTATCAGAAGCGAGGTTGCAAACTCAAGGTAATTAAAACAACGCGGGAACGCTAGCGCCACGGAACTTTGTGCTCGAGGTGCTGCGAATGAGTTTGTACAGTAAGCTTCATAAGACCATCTGCACAATACAGGTCACAATGTTTAGAGACAACGTAAAATATAGGATCCTAAATTTGGCATTGTAGATGACCTTTTCCTGGGCGAAACTAAAACAAAAATAAATAATAATGCAATTGGTAAAAAACTGCCTATATAACTAACTACACGACACATAGGTAATATTATAAAATTGCGATTGTAATCATTATAGATTGGAACCATGGGATTCAACTGAAAGGAAGATAATTGCCATCAATAATAAAATCGATGAGTATAGCTTTGGCTACATGAAATGAATAAAATTTACCTAACTAAGTAATAAAATATAACTAACTAATAACTTTGCAACTGTACAAAACTTCATTTTGTCTTTATTTACAAACATGTCTCTGGTAGTCTAACCGCTACCCATCTGTACACACAAGTTTACCTAACTGGTAGAATGAGGTTTCAATGTGAGTGTACGGCGATCTGGCTTAAACTTTTCGCTCGATTTCCTGATCCACCAACAATGTGCTGGAGCGAATAAGAAAATTCAATTGTTTTTGCGGTTTGAGTATGTTGCTATCCTATGGTACCCTGGTAGCACACACACAAAGAGATGGTCTTCAAAAGAGTGCGCCTCGCCATCTTGTCCTAAGAAGCTTTAGCTTTGGCTCTGGTTTGAATACCTAAACATAATATTAAATTACTATGGTGTAGGTTCGTGAAAGGTCGAGGTTCGAGAAAATGAGTCATTGATATTGAAAATATTCGTCAAGTTAGAAATAATGGCCGCGGGCCCTAGAAAGAGAGTGGGATGACCTAGAAGCCATTTGCAATATCTGAAGAAAGGAGATCCATGACGGAGATAGATAGAAGATCTAGATATCTGAGTCTAGTTAAAATATAATATATACGTAACAGTCAACATAATCACTGTGCATGTAAGATCCCACTCTCCTCTTAATATGTATGTATGTATACTCTACTATTAGCTTTTACTTCCATCAAGAAAATGGCCATTACTTACCCAAGTAACTAGGTAACTTGTTAACAAAGAAACTTCTACTGCGGGCGTGTACGACGCCTTTTCAACTTCTAGTTAATATCCTTAAAAGGTATAACTAGTCATTGTTTAAGTTTTACTTTTATCCCGCTTTTGTGTAGTTAGTTTTGCCTTTTTCTTTTGTAACACACTTTCATGTTTGTTTTGTATATTAAGTAGTATGTGGGAAAGTCTGTAAGTATATTAGGTAGACTCAGATGTATTTACATAATTATATATAAATTTTATAATATATAGTTATGCGAATATCAGAATTAAATAAATTATACATACCTATAGGCATGTTGTATAGGCACCGTAGCGTTCATTGAAAGAATGATAAAGTTTTGACAAAGGTTTATTTTCGCGAATTTTTAATTATCGTAGAACGAAAGTTATTTAAATATTTATAATATATACTAGGTATATCTATGACAGTATGTAGGTACATTAGATAGTTATTTATTGATTGAAGAAGGTATAATAATAAATATAATATTCGTCGATAACTTGGATCGCCTTGCATTACGCCATAAAAAGGAATTTGGGTTTAACCACAACTACCGCAACAAACCTTTAATGAATAAATTAATTTAATACAATATGTACCTATACAAATTATACGGTCAGCTACATAAGTAGCCATATACTTCTGTACCTTGTCAAAGTGACGAACCGTCAATGTTTCAATGAATGGATAGGCGGTTTCAGATTCATCATTACGACCCATCATGTCCCCACTGCTGGGGCACGGGTCTCCTTCCAATGAAGGAAGGGGTTAGGCCTAGTCCACCACGCTGGCCTAGTGCGGGTTAGTGGACCCCAACACAAGCAAGCTTTTGCTGAGAGAGGTGTCGGGTAAGTGGGCAACCGGACTGTCAGATGTTTTCAAGCTGCCCGAAGGCCTCTGACTAGGCTTAACGACTGCTGCCGAAGCAGCAACCGGGACCCACGGCTTAACGTGCCGTCCGAAGCACGGAAGCGTCCAGAAAAGAACCACTTGAAATCGGTCACCCATCCAATGACTGACCGTGTCAGTTGTTGCTTAACCTCCGTGATCAGTTACGATCACTGAGGCCCGCTCGACTACGGACGCTTCGGTTTCAGATTAACAAGGTACAAAAGTGTACAGCTACTTATGCAGCTGACTGTACATTTCAATAGTTTACCTAACGGAGCTGGTTACGATGTAAACAAAACTTATTCAGGCGACATAAAAGCATACTATGCAAGTATAGTATCTACTATAGTGTAGATGATTGTAAAATTCACCAGAGGAGTTAGGAAACTTTTCCGAATATGTAGCTTTTTTCAAGCTAGGTATGGATAGACTTTTTGAAAATTAATAAAATTATTAACCTTTTTGGAACCATAGTCCTACATGTCCTTACCAAATTTTAAAACCATAATTAAAGCTCTTAGTTATACTTATTAAGAGTCCGAGAATAGCGGTATTAGATAATTAGTCACCTGTAAACACGGGCAGAAACTACAAACTATTTGAAAGCGAACAATCCATTGACCTCAGCTAATGAGTCTCCCAAAACTTTGGATCCGACGTCCTAGCTATAAATCATTCCATTCCAAATTTTACAATCCTATAATTTAGCGAGTTGAGTCCCGATCGTGTTTGGGTCCGCATTGCATTTCCAATGCTAATCTGTGACCCTACATAATTTGTGCCAAACACCTAAACACGCGCCTATTTCGGCGAGCTATCGCTATTTCATTGTGATTATGAAAATTAGTGTTGGATTCAAATCAATAATCGGTTGTATTCTGGTGTTGAGGACAGTTTTTGAGGGGGTAGTTATTTGTTTTGTGTGTGAAACTGGCTGCTCTGCTGCCGGTTTCGCTTCACCTTACAATGTTTTCTTTCCGATGTGGGTAGGTAGTTCTCTCGTCTCTTAGGATTTTTTCCCGTTATGTAACTACATAACGGGAAAAATTAAGACCTAATGACTATTAGGTCTTAATTTTTTGTTAGTTGTCTGGAACTGCTAATTGAACGGAGCTGTTTTATTTTCACGATTTCAGACTCAGACCCATGATAAAAACTGGTCAGTATGCCGGAATCACTGATAAATTTTATATTTGTGTTATTTGTGTTAATATTTTATATTTGTGCAATAAAGAATTAAATAAATAAATAAATATCCACCATGTATATTCGTGTAAGCAACATTATCGAAAGCAAATAGTCACAGAATCGTATGACTAGCCAAAATAAGCTGACTGGATATTAAACGCCGTCCCTATACGCAGTTAAGTGTACATTGGTGTATGTACGGTGCTATCCCAAAACCATAACATGATCATTAGTGATGCTCAGAAAAGAGACGGCAATCATTAATAAAGGAGTGTGAGCGGGATAGTTATAAATGTAGAGCTGATTTTGAATTGGTTATTATGTGGATAAATATTAAACGTAGGCGGCACGTGCTTTGCATTGCTGAATTCATATTATTCGTCTGCCATGGCACAGTTAATCTTAAAGCATTTTTAACTCCCGACGGAGAAAGAGTGGTGTTATTAGTTAAACGTGTGTGTGTGTGTGTCTGTCTGTGGTAGGGTAGCACAGAAACACGTAGGTATTACAGAGGCATACGAGTACATAACCCAGCATATAATTTATATACTTACATCTTTTCCCGCCCATAAATGCCCGGATACAACCGAACACAAATCCTAGATCGAACTGCCAACTCATAAAAACACGAAAAGAGGCCGAACTACGAAAAAATGCTAAGGAGGATAGATTACGAGGCTACTTATTTGCTGATAACCTCTCCGACAATAGATAACGCCACGATGTTTCTTTTGTTATTAAAAAAGATGTCAACTTTTACCCAGTAGTTGATTTATGACGGGTTTTATGCCAGTAATAATGGCTTGTTGCGCAACTCTGGGACCTCATTAGAACGATGATAAATAACTTGCTCGATGAAAAAAGAGGTTTGTACCCACTTTGTGCTCGAAAAAAAACTGAAAATACTGGCTGGATACGGTATTGAACTATTATTTTTTCATACATTATCTGGTACTGATTAATGTGTTTGTTATAATTATTGGCAATTAATTTAATTAGTTAATTACCCTTAACGTTATCTAAAAGAAAACAATCGCCACTTTCTGAATAAAAAACAATCTTCATTAAACCGGCATTTAAATTTCCATCAAACAATTCCATTTACATTAAAAACTGAACTTGGCTCAGGACCAAATGTATAGTTCGCGCAAATGCGAGTGGCGCCCCGCGTTGACCTCTCTGAATCCAATTATAAACTTTAATTACTCATCAAGGCGCTCTGGCTAGACACTTGACATGCAATTTTGTTGATGCTACCACCACCCAGATGGTCCCACTCCCAGCTAATTTGTGTAGCAACTTCACCATACACAGTTCGTAAGAAAATCAATCAGCCAATGAACGTGATGGGCGCCTGATGAGCCAACTTTGATTGGCTGTCGGGCTGCCTCGAGCATTGCTTGTACATGGCGGGAATATTTAACAATTTGCATGACAGAGTGGAATGTCGATGTGTCTGGAGGACTTAATTTAGTTTGAGTCTGTGTTAGGATATTGTGAAGCATGTAACGGTCGACAGTCGATTGACCCATGAACTTTTAGCCCGACTGTTACTCAACTAAAATAAATTCGCTTAAAAAAATTGATTTTTCATTGAGTTGATTTCCGCTTACCACACAACTTTTGCAAGAACCCTGTATTTTTTATAAATAGGCGTTGAGAATACAGTTCCGAAATAGAATAAAAAAAGCTCTGCAAAAATGATTTTATGAAAACAAAATCCTTCCCTCAAGAAATATTGTTATGATGGGACCGAGGCCCTCAAAGGCTTACGCCGAGATAAGTCAAGCAGACCAATAATAATACCAATAAGTATTTGGGCAATAACCTTTAAGGATCATCGAGAAGTATCAGAAAATCCATTAAAGACGTAGTGTCTGTGGAGCCGCATGCCACGTACGGAGGCGTGATTGTGCCGGCGACTCCCTTACATAACATAATACGGCCCTCACAAGGGCCCCGCATAAATAAAAAGGACTTAGGAAACTGGACGGTTTTAATAATAAGCGGACCTTCGTCATACAGCCCTTTGTTGCCTACGTGACCACGTTAGATCCCAACAACTAGAATAAATAGACATTCCCATGCCCCAATAAAACTGAGACCGTCAAAGCGGCCCGCAGGCCTACTTACTCTGGTCCCACCAAAGACAGAAGTTACAAGGCACAGTCAGCTATTCCCGATTTTGTGACTCTCGAAAACTGGTTAAAACTAGATATTTATATGTAAATTCGTGCGACCCAATTCTGCGAAGACTGAGACACAACTGAAACATAATCGGGATGACATCGAGCCGCGCGCGGAATATTCGATTCTGATTCGATATTATTCGATTTTTTGCCTTCAATCCTCGTCATATTCTAAGCCGCCATATTTTATTTAAAACTTTCTTAAGGTTTTTTTACTATAGGCGAAAAAAATTAGGTATAAGATAAAAAGTTGTATAAAGACGACGTTGTTACAAAGTTATCTTATCCGATCGAGCCTGTCTGCGAATAATGAACTGTCAATATTCATAAAATATTCCCGTAAAACGTCCCTAACATGAATCTGACTACCGAGAAAAAGTTGGCAAAAATTACTAAGAAAATTTTATGTGATTTTTCTACTGGAAACCTAATTTTACCTGCTAATAAATTAATAACAATAAAATCACCTTCATTTGGTGCGGATTTTGAATAAAGAGAACGAGTTGTTTTTTTAATGGTAATGGTATGAAAGATAAAAGTTAAGGTATGAAACATCCTAACTAATATTATAAATTCGAAAGTAACTGTGTCTGTCTGTTACTCTTTCACGCCAAAACTACTAAACGGATTTGAATGAAATTTGGTATACAGATGGTCTAGGTCCTGAGAAAGAATATTGGCTACTTTTTATCCCCGAATTCCCGCGGAAAAACTTTTTAAGGCGAAGCGAAGCTCGCGGGTACAGCTAGTAATTTATAAGTTACAAACTGAAGAATGATCTAGGAGTAAGATAGTTTTCAGTCTGCAGGCAGTCTGGCCAAACTCCAAGTTCATTTATCATGGGGCAGTACAGTACATGTATAAATTGCCAACAATATTTACAGCATTACTTTAAGAATTTGTGAAAACATATTCAAGTTTCATACCAACTACTTACAATTAAATCACAGTGGTCGTTATATACTGTGAAAGTGATTTTATTTATTTTTGTTGGTTGTTAGGATAGTGATTTTTGACCAAAATGAAACTTGCATTTGTACTGCTCACTAATTATTATTGAATAATTTAAATACTTTAAAGGTACACATTTTTTTTTATAAATTTCACTATTGGTATTGATCAATCAACTAAATATAAACTTCAAAAGCTAAGCTAAAATTTATGAACCAAAATCCTGATTGAAAATTGATAAAATAATCGATTCCTTCGAAATAGGCCCACGAATTTCTCAATTTAACGCGAAAATTGGACAAGATACCTAATTTGGCCAATATTGCTTCATCATGACACGTTGTATTCAATATTGGATATTGAAACCGCTGCCGCTGGTGAATCTCGGACAGGAAACAATTGACTACACAGTTCACATCACCACGCACGGAAGGGACCTGTCCGAGTGACGTATCAACAACTGTATATGTATACTTTGTATATACAGGCGCACCATGCGCTAGTTAACTGACGCTATACTGACTGACTAAGTGCCGATTTCTCCATTCTCGGTTAGCGCATAACCAGGGAGTAGGTAGTGGTTAACTTTTGACACATCCGGCATGAATTTTATATGGATATGACGTTTAATTTATAAATCAATCCTTGTCGGTTAGATAACCGTCAATGGAGAAATTGGCACTAATCCTTTCACCCCTGTGACAAACCCCAAACCAGTGTTGAGGATGGAAAATTTAATTCAGAAATTATAAACTTATTGCTTTAAGCGATAAGGCCGCCATTTTTGTACATATGTGTTGTATTTATTTTTATTTATTTGTCGGAAACGGACGTCAACTGTCGCGCCACCTAGCGGAGTCTCTGCGAAACAAGTGACAATGGGAACGCCAGCGCCTCTAGTGGCGCTCGACGGAGTTTAGATGGTGGGGGACGACGTAGAGTCGAGTCAGTCTGTACTTGACCGTCGTTCTGCGCACACGTCTAGAAACTGTCCCGCGTTTCTCTTACTTAGTGACATTACGTTACCCTTTCTGTGTTTTGGCTTGCTGTGTGATTGCTAAGGGCCTGTTCCACAATGTCTGGTTAGTGGTTACCTGTCGGATAAAATACATACTGTCACTGTCTAAAAAATAATGACAGAGAGTGACAGCATGTATTTTATCCGACAGGTAGCCACTAACCAGACATTGTGGAACAGGCCCTAAGTGTTATTGTGTTGTGTAACTGTACGATAATTAAACGAAGTGATTATTTAAAGTGACTTTTCTTAAAATCGCCATTCCTACGCCTACGAAACACGATGTCGGACAATCCTGACACCCAGCCACCCCAGGAACGTGCACCTGCTCCACCTCAGCTTCCGACATATTTATTTCATAATAATATAAGTAAAAGCATACAATGATAAAGTATTTAAGTTTATTTTATGTGTGTTTACAAATAAAGAATATTCTATCTAGATGTACGACCCTGTGGTACTTTTATCGTGAAAAATATGGGAATAAACGGTTAAAGTTCCCAAATTTAATATTTATGTCGTATATAAAGTAGGTATAAATGTCCGGATTTAATTAGGGTCGCGTGACGTAGTAGCCACCAGATATCATAAGACCAGTCTAAGTAAGAACCTTACGTAGCCGTATCTACATGATGATTCTGCAATAACTGGGCCTCTAGCACGAGTTTTGCAATTTACGTAAACGAAAACGTTTTGGTTTTCTTCTGTCATCTGCATACATTATCTGTCAAAAGTTTCATGATAGTTTCCATTAGAGGCGCCACTTAGTATTCGAGAAAACGTAAACTTTTATAGTTTTCGTCAATCCATCAAACCTGGTACCTACTGACTACCCGGTTGAATTGCGTCAATTTAGTACTATTATCAATCTACTGTGTCTTATCATATAGATTTGATACTAAAATTTGAATGATTAAATTTTAATATCATTTTTATACACTCTTATTTCGTCACTCTCATTTCTAGGCCAATTCTTATATCACGAAAACCAAAGTTCTACTCGTAAATTGCTTTTTAGCAAGACTACTATACTAAAGTCTGTCTTACCATACTAACACTGACTTTGTTTTGCTAACTTCATTGGTAGTACATACAAATTAATTGGAGTCTACGTTAAAACAAAACATCACGCTGTATAAACCGGCTTCATACTACGTCATAGTGGCACGTAGGTCGCGAAGGTCACGATCCACTGGTCCTACATCCGAATGTCTTCCTCGCCGCGACAGGGGGTTACTCTAATAAAAAAAAAAAAAACACGCACTCACGCCTTGTACTAATGTACTCCCTTGCGGGGTAGGCAGGGGTGCATTGCTGCACCCACTTTTCGCCAGAGTGTATGTTAGTCCCAATGTAATAGGGGGCGGGCCTATTACTCTAATAATATGACGAAAAACTAATTTTCTCGAGCCACGACTCTATATCGTTGTATTAAACGTACCGAAGTACCGATTACACGACTGCTCTCGTTTATAAATTTTTCGTCAGTATAGAGTAACCCTCGAGACCCTAACGTAGATTTATGTGGCAGAATTAATGGAATTCGAGACTCCTGCAAGAAAGAAATTAAGCGAAGTTTACTCGTGTAAATGAGAGTGGATTTTTGTAATGACTGATGTATGTTTAACTTGGGTGAGTGAAATGGAGGCGAGTGTTTTTTTCGTCTGTTTTTGAGGTTTATTTGTAGAGGGATAGCGTGTGTTATGTAAGTGTAAAAGAATCACAGTAGGTAGGTATATGAATCTCGTTCCGTGATTTGTTTTGACGCTATTCCGGGGTTCCGTGATGTATTTATTTCCTTTTTTCATTTTACCCATGAAAATATCTTTAATTTACGATTTTAATATGAGATTTGGAACATAATAAATCGTGAACCCGTCGAAATATCCTTTGAAGATCAGAAAATAAATATTACGACTTTTAAAGACAATTTCTGCAAACGCTAAACAAATACAGCGCGAGCTGAATTCGTCAGAAGACTGATTAAAGGTTGGGTTATACAGGATGTTCAGTAAATACGGGCATTGAGACTCGAGCATGGGCAAATGAGAAACGTAGGTAATAAGTGTTAGGTGAGTGCTGTAGATAAATAAAAATGTATATAAGTAAGTTCACGAAATCAAAGGCAGAAGAGCGTGTTGTATCACAGTAAACCATCTAAATAGTCACATATTTAAGAAAAAACACACTACAGAAAACATACTCTTTGTGCTAAAGCTCATACCTTGTTAATTTAAAAACTTGCTCTAGTTTTTCTCACATTATAAAAGCCCGCATGTAATAAATCCCATTTTAAAATAAACTCAACGAGAATGAAATGCAAAAAACCTGGAATACCATTTATCTGATCCTGAATCCTTATTTAAAAAATACAACTAAGTAGATAAATGTTTATTTATGCAGAATCGTAACTTATATAGGTATAATCTGAAATGCATCTTATGGTGCCAGACTAGGGTATGTCACGGCGGTGAAACGATTGGCTCAGACTAGCATTAGTCGCTGACTCCTTTTTAATGAATTTCATGATTACATTGTGTATTATGTGTGTAAGAGCAGCCGTTGTGGTGTAACGGATAAACGACCCGATTTTCATTCGTGAAGTCGTGGGCTCGTATCCGGTCCTGTACAAATAAATTCTTTAGAAATAAGTAATTTCAGTACAATTATACCACATACTCTTATGGTGAAGGAAAACATCGTGAGGAGACCTGCTCATCTAGATTCTAGATGTGTTTCAAGTGCATTGAACTCATTGAAAAACGGCGTTACGGCTAGCGACCTAGTACAAATTCAGCGAAAAGTGGATGACTTGCTTGCGAGTCACCAATTACTACCCCTTCAGAGATAACAGGTGTAATAAGTTCAAGGCCTAAGCTAGCGTTAAATAAGCAAAAATTGGCAAACAAAAAACGGTTCCGTAGGGAAAAGTATCTGGGAACCGCTGCTCTACTCTACTATACCATACTGTATGAGTTTTAACTTAACAACCGTAAAAGCGAGCCTCTACCATCCTCCCTCACAGGGCAGTGGTTTAAAAAATAAAACCCCACAAGGCAGAAGTTTTCCTTAGACGCACATTTTCTAATTACCCTCCTACTTGTTTTACTAACGTTACTCTAGATTTTTCCCAGCTGAGAAACAGAGAGTGCTTCCCTCCTAGCTTGATTGTTAAGTAAGTTATTGGAATGGACGGTCAGTCCTTGAGAGGTATCTGTGTAGCTTATGTTTAGATTTTGCAGTGAATTGCTTTTTAAATTTATGTGTGGCTGTGGCTTTTAAATTAAGGTGAACAAACTCGAAGATAGCCCCCATTTCTCCATAGTCGGTTTTCTAACCGACCAGGGTTGGTTTATCAATTAAAAGCCATCTCTAATTATTGACAGATGTGTCAAAAGTCAACCACTAATACCTGGTTATGCTCTAACCGACTATGGAGAAATTGTCACTTAAGTTTTGAATGGGTGCGTCGTTCCTCGTGGGAATTGTATTGAAATTACGGTATTTAGGATAGAATATAAAAAAAAGGTTGGTTATGTCTTTCCGATAATACAATTATTGTGGGTACTAACAAATATGTATTAAGTATAATTTATTTATTATAATATGTAAAGGTTTAATATATTGCGTCCCCTCGAAAATCAGTTAAAATTGTGATAAATAAATTTTGACTATTAATAAAATCATTATAATTAATCTAACATTGGCAATATTACCTTCTTTATAGGAAAACTTTTTTATGATATATTTGTTTGTGTTTGTATCGTGTAAGGCTCTATAAGATATAGTAGATATGTTTTTTTGCAATAAACAAATGTCCTTGGAAGTCAACTTTCCTAGTTATTTCACGAGTTTATAGCCCGTCATAAAATACAACCCCAACGTTTTGCCCCTTGCTCACATTCTGCACTCTTCTGCCATGGATATTATGGTTGGAGAAAAAGAAAGACAGATACCTACTTCAGAAAACTATTTACACAATTTACATACCTACTTAGTTACGAAAATTAAATTTCCCTAAGTTAACTTCATAACTTAGATCTACACTATTATATCGTGTCAAACTTAAAAACCCAAAATTTTCCAAAGAATTGAATGAACGGCTGTTAATGTGGCACTGTAGAAAAGTGCTGACATGCTAGCTGCTTTAAATGCTGACTGTAAGTACCTATCATAATATAGTAACAACTTGTTAATAGTATTATTATTTTTGGAATCCCAGACCGCCATCTTCAGGATCAGCCAGGTTACATATCAATTTGCCTAGTCATTATGAGTATAACCCCAATAATTAGTAATTCGCACAAAAACGAACTCACATTTAACCCTTCAAATGGACCCACCACGTCACTCTGCCGCGCTTCCGCTTCTAATAGAGCTGGCTGGTTAGGCCTATATCAAAATGGCGGCCCCCATAGAGGTCAGAAACGGGTGCATAGAGATTGTAGAGTGCGTAAGAGGGTTAATGAGGATATTATGACAGTAAGGGGAACTTAAAAATCAGTACGAACTTATGTTTTTTTCAAAGTGTTTTCGGCTATGACGAGTGTTAACTGTTGGGTAAATTTTTTTGTATACTACTTTTAGGTATATAAAATAACATCTAGTGTGATTTCATATTTTGATTTTTTAAATATTAAATCAGGCTTTTCATCGTTTTGAAAATTAATGTTCTCGATGTTTTCCTTTACAAATTTAAGTTCATTAACGGTATATTCGAGATTCTCTATAGGTATAAAACATATTTGACGAAAAAGTAAAGCTTTGAAGGGTTAATATTCTTGATTTATAGAATGAGGTTAAATTTGAATTGAAAAAGATTCTTTTTATACCATTACGATACTTACGACAAAAATTTATTGCACCTATAAAAATGTCTGATACCATATTGCTTCAAACAATTTTAGTAAGCCCCGGTAGGGATCCGAGTGACCGTTTTTTTACATTAGCAAACTGACAGTGAGGTGAAGTGAAAATGACATGTGATAAAATGCGTGTGATTAGGGTTGTCACATGAAAGCTAAAATAAAAAAAGAAGTTTTTTACTATGCTATCTAGGGTTTATAAAAGGGATGTAATGTGAAGAACCAAAATGTAAGAATGAATTTTTAAATGTAAACCTAATTATTTGTACCTACATAATGTTAAAATTCTTTGTAGCAAATAAACCTAATTTGCATTTTACTATTAATACATATAAAATTCAAATGGCTCGGAAATATTCTACCTTTAAGTAGAATATATAATGTAAGTTTATAGATTTAGTTTGTAGGTACTTATATAAGAACAAAACTTTATTTTAATTATTCCTTTAGAATTCTTTCCTACACTTGACCCCTCTTTGATCATAAATATCCTTCCACCCTAAGATTGTCTTGAAAAAATCGCTTTAAGCGATAAGCCCGCCATTTTTGTACATAAATGTGTTAGTATTTAAGTAATGTAAGTTTATTTCGTGTGTGTGTGCAAATAAAGAATATTCTATCTATCTATCAGTATCTTTAATTTGTATTTAATAATGGCAATATAAAACATCTCTAATTTTATTTATTTCTCTGGTGTCAGCTATAATCAACACCAAAACATTTCAAATTCATACAAAAGATTCGATCTTCCCAAAGATATCCCTGACTAGGGTTGCGACTCATGACCAACAATTAACTTTCGTCATTAAGGGTGAGTATCGATAATGCATTTGTCATACTCAATTACCTTTGAAAGGCCTCGGAAATGAAAGCCTCGATTGATGTTAGACCCCAACCCACGGCCTCGGTTAATTCAATAAAACATTTAAAAGGGTTATTCGGGATTTGATACGCCACGTCAAATTGTGGGGAGTGGTTAGTGGGAAATAGTAATTATTTAATTAACCTGCCCAATGTTTTTGTAAAGTTAGACTGGCCATTAAGATTTTTTTTTCTTCATTCACAAAAACGCGGCAACCTTAATGTAAGACTATCATACTCTATGGTAATGTCAATCACCCCGACTATCGTATACGTGAATCATAATCTACGTCAATCCCGCTATAATCAGATTTGCGCTCTCAACACCACATCAATAGGCCGGCAGTCCGACAAAACCGAACATTTAGGCCGACACGACGGCACCCCGCTTGTCTGATGGCCTTAGAAATTCAGAGGTTGTCATTTGCAGGGAGTTGCGATGTCGATGTAATCCGGCGGGAGGTGGCCGACATTGTATTGTGTACATGTGTCATGTTTGTCCTGGCCTCATATTTGATGCATGCTGGGCGGGGTGAGTATGAAGACACAGCGACATAGGTATATTGCATGTTGTTGTTGATGTGAATTTTTTGCTCATTTTACAACTTCGACTAGAGGTTTTTAAGAAAAGGTGTGCTTGATTTAAGTAATTATGGTAATATTAAAGTAAATTTTAAAATGCTAGTAGCTTTTGGAAAGCGGCGTGCATGATTAATTGAAAAAAACAGTATAGGTACTAACTATAAGTACAGTTTACAATGCGTAACAAATTCCGCCTTACTCGCATTCGAGTATCGAATCGTTGTCAGTTTGAAAGATAAAATTCAGTGTATCTTCTTTATTCTTAATTAGAGGAACTCTAAACCCAGAGGAAAGCAAAAGTGACTAACTTGTGAGTCACACCTGACTACATCTTTACGTTTATACCTCTCAGAATATCTCTCTTCCCCGAAGAGTATTACAGACTAGAAGCTTAAACGTGCATTCAATTGAATGTTTAACATGCACTCTACTAACATTGTAAACAGCAATTTTAATAAAGTTTGAACATTTGCCGGCATCTTGTACCAGGGTAGCAGAGAGCATGTGGAGCGTGGCATTCGAGAATGTGTCTCCGAGGTGTCACACGGAAGCAATAAAGCGATCGTGTAGCCAAATGATGCCGCATTTACATTTTAAACTAATAACGCATTCTACATTGTACAGAGGAAATTTTTTGGCACAAAAATAATAAGTTTTGTTCCACACTTAGATGATTAATTTAAGTACTTACTTTTATATATATATAGAAAATCATAATTTATGTTGCGTTTAATAACTTAACATTGCTAAACCACTTTATAATTTAAAAAAACGAACGCTTCAAACAACGTTTTCTCTTCCATCAACAGCCAGTTGTTTTTTCTTCTTTCCCCGTGCATTCCGGCCAGTGCAATGCGAGAGCACGTATCAGTGTACCACAAAGTGTTTGAAGAACTCCAATATAGCTCTTCTTACGATTTGCAATGTATGAGCTTACACCCGCCTCTGTTTGCGCCGCAGCTTGTGGCTTTAAAACCTGAGATAGTATGGTGTTTTGAACCGCAGAATGGATATTGAAACCTGCGGGTTGGATGACCGGGGTATTATTGTGTTTGTGAGTTCTCTGGGGCATTCGAAATATAAATGTATTAGAATTTTTATGATAAGTAACTAGTTAAAAACAGTGTTCATAATGAGAATTATGTATTTTACATATATTATTAGGTACCTGGATAACCATTATGGCCAACAATACGTGCTCTTTCAAGTTTTAATAACCATTAGCTATAATATGTGCATAAAAGCACACGATAATAAAACTTCATAATGTTACTTCAGCATCGTGTAAGTTCAGTTCGTTAGTTGCCATGAAATTTCATACAAATATACCGATAACAAATTGAAACAGATCATTAATAAAGGAGTCATGAGCAGAACGTAACCACTTTAATACAGGCAACAAGTTATCAAGTTTCCAACTACCAAACTTGCTTAACCCGAGTCACGAACTAACAAAGATCGATCTACATGATCCGCCAACATTGGCCTTACCTACAAATGACGAGTGGCGAGGTAACGTTTGCCAAATATTGGCCCAACCTTTTAGCATATTCCCAACTCCGTGTAAACTTACTTACACGTATTATCTTGCAACTTTAAAAAGGCATCTATTTCATATGCGGGACTCAGGTGCATTTCGTACCTGGAATATTATGCTGCTATGCAACAACGGAGCGGGCGTTCTATAAATACAATTTATGTGTCAAATAAATTCAAATAAGTTTTCAGTTTCAACACTACAAGATTTACGCAGCTAGGAAATATGGATGTAAGTGTTGGAACAAATCAATTTAAAATAATAATTTTGCATTGTATGGGTCTTATTCTATTCACAAAATTGACTAACTTATGAGCCACTCTACAAAAACAAGAGTTTTTATACATCAAATACATGCACAAATTACATGATCAAAAGTATTTTGTTTCAACAAACTCATCCATTTGGAGCTGCAAAGTTTGATTTACTCCGCTTTTTCGGTGCATAGCCTTGTGTTCCCTGCGCTCCTGGTAGTGTCAAGTTGCCTAAATGTGTCCCAGGGCGAGGTGTAAAGAGCTGAATTGACTACGTGCAAAAGTTCGTTGTTTAAGAAGTTCCACGCTTTGAATAATGGGTACTTTGTGTTACTAGTGCTTTTGTTTCAATACAAAATTTACAAACCATGTTTTTTTTTGTTTTTATGAGTAATTTTTTACATACTTTTCCTATCGAAGGGCATTTGTTTGAATAATCCGGTGTGTCTTTTTTTAGTTTAAACTACCGTCTTTATTTCGGATATTTTTTTAAGTGATATGTATACATATGTTTGATAAAGCGACTTTTAAAAAGAACCTATGTGTCTTCAGTTTTTTTCTCACTACTTATTTCGCTGAGTCACGCCTTAACTGAAAGATGCAAGTTTCGTAGAATAAGTTGCGAGTTGGGAATGGGTTATGTTATGTTTGAAGAAATGTGGTGCGGAATACATTTTGAGACTCGGAGGAGTTTGGCGACGTCGCGTCGTCGTGAAGGTACAACAAGATGGCGGCAAGGAGAGAAGTTTGTTTATGATGGATAGTTTCATGCTTGCACACTTTTGATCTACCGACGCTAAATGTGTCTTTGTGTTGCGTTCGTAAAAGTTGAAGTGCAATGTCATGTAAGTTGTGTTATTTTCAGCAAATCGTAAGCTTTGAGTGATTGCTTCTTGTTGTAATATTAACATGTTTCACGTTGAAATAATGCAATTAATAACAATATCAAATAATATACAAACAATAAGAATGACATAGTTCATGGCTTAATTACCCCTATTATACCCATATTCTATTCTATTCTATCCTATTCTCTGTGGGGGTGTAAGTACCTGCACCTGGCTCTCTCGAGTGGAACCGTTGTGCATATCCCAAGGTCTAAACTGCCTACCTAAGCTTGGACCATTTCCCACCACGCTTGTCCACTGCGGGTTGGTTATCATATCTAGATGTGCTAAATCTAAGATATGCAGGTTTCCTCACGATGTTTTCCTTCACCGTAAGACCCCCATAGAAACTTTGTTAGAAAGTTTAAGTCTTTTTTAAGCTTAGTAAAAAAATAATACTTAGAGCTGTATCGCATAATTGCGACAGTTCAAAAGTGTATGCAATACATGTCTGCAGTTACTCAAGAGAGGTTTACTATGCGCAAAATAAACACGAGAATGAGCCAGCAATAAACGTCACATAACAAAATGTAATCGCTGGCACCGCCGACTCCGGAGCGATGTCTTTGGCATGCGTTTTGAATTAGAATGTGTGTGAATGTCTGCTGTTGTAAGTAGGGCTTTAAATTTAAATTTACCGTCAAACGTGAGTTGAATAATTACATTTTCGACTTCTTTGTTGTTTAAAATGTCTTATAATTTCCACAGTTCTTATATGAGACTCTGCGTCTACTATTAGTTATTTATTAAATTTCAATATAACATTGGATGTTTCTTAGTAATCAAATGCCATTTAACGGGTTCCCCTCATCTCGCCTAATCTTTATTGCCCAAAACTCGTTTCGCATAACTCGTAAGGTCTAAATTTTTTTGGTCGAATCATCACTTTGCCAAGTCTTACGTTGCATAAGGCTCATTTCGCCTAATAAAAAATAAAATAAAGCAATCTCAGTGAAATAACTGAGATTGCTTTGTCTTGACATTTTACGCTCTGTATCGTGTAAATTGTGTTAGTTGTACTTGTACCAAAAAACTATCAACACGCGAAACATAGACACGTACATTACCATTCTTAATAATGGGTGCGAGGTAAAAAGAAATAGAGGAAAAATATTTCCACCTCCGATATCAAACGCAAGTCGGTAATATTTCCTAAGCCACTTCAAAGGGGAGTGCGGGGCGTCCCACAGACACAAGATTTGTATTCCGCGAGCAAAGATGGCGGATCTTCTAAAAAGCTTTCCTCCTCTGCGGACGTGATACTAAACACCAACGCTTTGGGAGAAAAGAGGTAGAATTACTGGCATTATGACTTCGGACAACACTGGCTGGCGAGCAGAATTAGAATGATGCTGTCGTGTCTTGGTCGGCGCCGCGCAATTTGAATTCTGAACGTGATTAGTTAAAGTTCAAATTTTGCAGAGTCATTCTATTTGATTGTATTGTCTTTTGTGTTTCATAATATCCCAGTACATACTTACGTAGTACTTTCTAATTCTGTGCATAAGTTCACAGTGTAGACATTGATTTATACGAGCATTACAAGTTTATGAAAAGCCGCATTGCCAAGCGTGGTGATTATGGTAAAATCCTCCATGGAGTCACGCCCAAAGCTCCGGCCCCCAGTTCCCAGCAGCGCTACTATTCCTGACTAGTAGGCAGGGGGTGCGAAGAATCCTCGGGTTAAGGCAGCGTGGGACGCCTGCCCGCTGGACCGACGATCTTAGGCGGGTAGTAGGTAGTGGTTGGATGAGGAAGGCCGAGGACCGACTGTTACGGCGCTCCTTGGGAGAAGCCTATGTCCAGCAGTGGATGATTTTTGGCTGATGATGATGAGCTTTACAAGTTTATATAATATTAAAGTGCATATCTTTACAGGAACAGTTATTGTAAATTTGTAAAATAAAGGAAGAAACCTTCATATACACAAGTACGCAATAGAATGAGGTAAAAATACAACAACAGCAATAATGAGAATGAGCTCACGAGATATGAACATTACCGTATCATATTAATCCAGCGCTGCAGGAAATTCAAAAGTAATATGTTTCAGTTAAACATCCTAACAGAATGAAGATATGTTTTTCTTTCAAATTAAAGTAATTGTACTACTCTGTGTAAAAAGTATCGGGACTGGATCAATAAAACACTGAATCTGATCTTATAAACTTCACACTGAAAAATATATTGGATACAACGTTATAACTCTATCTATTTTTCGGTGTGTCAATTTTATATCTTATGCAGATTCTCCTAGGTATATTATTTAAAAGATATTCAAATACCTACTCGTTGCAGATGTGCCAAATACGGCCTGTTTAATTTTAAATAACACGAAATGCACCGAAACACCAACACTAGGTGACTGACCTAAAAGCTACAGTGTCGATAAAGATGATCCATTTATTATAATACCAAGCAGTACCCAAGCGGTTCCCAGTAGAATAGCCCAGTATACTGCGGCCATAATTGAGCAGGCTAGGTAGTTGTTAGCTTCTAGACCGAGTCTAGATGCTGAGAAATGGCTTTTGCATTATAATATATTCAATACATGTTACTGTGGATATCGTTACTTCGTATTTTACTAGCGCTACATAATACAGTGTGGTGTATAGTTAGTTTATTGGACAACTGTGGCAGTGTGGATAATGTTTGATATAAAATTTAATTTTACTGATATTATTATGTTGTTTTTGAACGGTGACGTGGTTAGTGTAGCCATTCGATATTGAAATAAAGGGAAAGTTTTTTTGTTACATGACTTTTTACTACGGGGAGCAGATTTTTTCCCTTATTTACAAAGGTCGTGGAAGAAAAGCTGTTCAAAATGACGAGCTGTGTCAACCCCTTTAGGCTTACTATTTAGCAAATGGAAAATAATAATTATCCTTACATTATTTTTTGGAGATTTTCTCCCATGAATGCCACCAGATATTGAAACTTGTTCAGTACCTATAGCTTCTGCTATAGAAATATAGAAATGTACAAAACTGGTGAATCAGTATGTAGTCCCTGCCTTCAGTAACCTGATTAAGAAGTACAGAAATAAGGCTCCAAAAATAACGTTCGATGCTCCCGTCTCTTGTTTATTGACCATTGAGCAAAAACAAAAGCGACCAATAACGAATGGTTTCCACACACTCTGACCCTTGACGCTACGGCAGTCGAAACCCAGCCGTATCACCAAACAGTAACAACTACTTTTCAAAATGCACCTGTAAAACTCTATTGTGTCAGTGGAACGAAGACTTTGTATAGAGGTAGATAAGGGTGGTTTTTGTCGGATAGGCTGGTTAATGTGGTTTGAAGGCTGTCATTGGGAAGTCCGGTTGAGATTTTAACTACATTGTTTTCGGAATATGTTTTGTTCCGCGTTTTTCGTTCGTATGCTGGAGTGTTATCGTGTTGATTAGGCATGTTTGTAGTGTAGTGACCCTTGAATCTAGTATTGTTAGTGATTCGAGCTAGGAAACGAAGGTATTTCGGTTTGTGCTTTTGCAATGTACTTGACGAAAATAAACCTTACCGATTTTAAGTTTCTGGTTTGAACGATTACATAAGATAATATTTATTAATTAATTCACAATATGTGATATTAGTAAGTGTAGGTAATTTGAATAAAAAACTGAGATGAAATTTAGATATTTTCTTGATTCCTACTGAACATTAACAACAGGGGGACATATAACCAAGACAAAGATTGTTCTGGTTCTAACCCAGCTTTAGGCTACTTTGTATAAAAGCTCTTAACTATAACCAATTCTAAACCATTACTATCTTTACTCTAAATTTTATTTTAAGGGGGTATTATCTTGTATCTTGTCTTGTCACACGTTGCCCCTCTCTTTATTTTTCCTTTCAACGTGGTTGTCTGGAAGATATTACTTTTAGCAATAAGTAAATAATAATTTCCATGTTTGTGAAACTGTTTCTGTTTGTGTGGAATAAAGAGTATTTTATCTTATCTTTTATCTTTTAAATTAGTTATCTATTCTATGACTCGCTCGGTTGGTTCAGACGGGGCGGTGCGGTGGTGGAATCAATTTGCGTGGCGACCGACAGCGGCTTACTTAAATGAGTTGGTGGCTCGCCGGACACCACCACATACTAGAGGTTCCCGAAAACTTTTGCCTACGGAACCCTCTTTTTGCTTGCCTTTTTATAGCGGAAAGTATTCAACCTATTGCCATACACCTGTTTGCGATACAAGTGCCTATTTTTTGTATAACTACTTGTTTTTTGCATGGGTTCCGTGGAACTTATGTTATTATCCATATTATTAAGTTTCTATAATAATATATAATCATATACCTAATATAATGTGCAGAAATTCCAGACCAAAATTTAAATCAGTCCACAACAAAATTGGACGGTGAAACGCGAAAATAGAATGGCCGAAATTATAGCTCCCGCCACTACTTCCGTCGAAGTAAATATGTCGTGCCAACACTAATTCATTCACCTATTCTATTTTTTTTAGATAATTGTGGAAATGCGCATCAAAATCAAACCCATTCATAATTGGATAATTTTATCAGAGGGGCCATTATTTTATTTTAGGGACCATTATCGGTCCCCTACAAAGAAACATTTTAAAAAAATTAAATAATGAAATTCAGGAATATAGCTACCGTCTGTAGCAATTAAATAAGACACCGGTCACAGAAAATATAATGAATTTATGTAAAATACTTTATTTATTTACAAATTACGGTAACTCTGTTGTTGTTTTTGGTAACGCAATTGTTTTTCATACAAAAATTGTCTGTCCCTCGGAGCGAGTCATATGAAACAAGCACAACGTGTGTAAAAAATTATAATGGAAATAATTTTTTTGAATATTATAACGAATATGTCATTATTTAAACTTTACTTCACGGTAATATTCATGATTTTATATGAACATATTATGGGACAATTAATATTCCTGGCCGAGTCCCCAAGCCTAAGCAAAAATACACCTACACTAGGTTACCCTAGGAAATTCAATCATAAATAAACTTTTTTTCACTTTCTTACACCTAAGATCATTTGAATGGCTGTGTATTTGTATCGGAGTGCAGGAAGGAGAGCGGGACGGATAAAATGACCAAGTCTTTCGGATGAGAGTCCTGGAGAGAAGCGCGTGTATTTATTGTGACGCCACTGAGTTACCGTCGAAATACGGTGAGTTTTATAGATATTTATTATTTTATTTCATGCAATATATGTAATAATTAGTAACAATTATTAGGGCATTTTGATATCCCATGTATGTGTATTCATTTAAGTACTAACTTCAAATAGGTTATTGTTTTACAACTGCGTTACCGCTACACTTCGTTACTTTTTCAGTAACGCAGTTGTAGCTATAGTAACTCAGGGGTTTTTCTTATAGTTTTCAGGTATCTGTTACTCAATTTATGGTACAAATATAACATTTGAGCATATTATATTGTTACAGTATAACATTTCAGACTCAATGGCGTAAACAGCGGCTGAAAAACAACGGCTTTATAGGCAAAAAAAATGAGAAATATTTCTTAGTATTAAGTTGTTATATTTTCAGCGATTTTAATGTTTGATATTAAACAAAGAGTTCTTTTAATTTTAGTTTGATAGTTTTTTTCACATTATGATTAGTTTTAATTGAAGAAAGTATAAAGATTGTGATTGAGATACCACTGTGTTACCAATTAACCACAGCGTTATCTATTTGTCCCTCGTTTCCTGAGAGTATTCACAAACATTTTAGCTACTCTATATTAGAAAGAATGTGAAACTAAATATAATAATTATAATTCAGCTTATTTAGAGCTATTTCTAAAACTTTGAGCAAAAAAATATGATTATTTTGTCCTTTTTTCGAAAAGTATTGCATTAAAACTTATTGATTGGTAACGCAGTGGGAAACTTTATTATAGAATGAATAACAAAACTGAGAATATTTTGTAATTTAAACTGTTAGATTAATGTTTTTTTTCTTACTTTTTATCTGGTATATGTTTACGAACCAAAATATATGTTCCTAACAATAAAACATAATTTTGTATGAAAGTAACGCAGTAGTATTTTTTTCTCATCGTTCCTCGATTAAACGTCAATAACTTTAAGAAATAGCAAGAAAACATCGCTGCAAATGTATTTAATGAATAATATAAATGTTAATTAACATAAATAAATATTGAAAGGTTAGTTAATAAGAAGTTTATTTTTGAAAAAAATATCTGTAAAAGTATGTCAAATTGTACCCAAAATAAAATAATGGCCCAGAGATGGAGTAAAATTTGCTACGGTGTAATTTCGTAGCATTTCGTAGCGTGCTACGGTACTACGCCGAAGCGGCTACGGATCTCGCTTGCTCAACAATCGCTTCGGTATTTCTGTATTTTCATTTTAATAATATTATGTAACTTAATTTACTGTAAATGTCACTAAACATTATGTGAGTGTTTTTTTTCCCTTCATCAAATAATAATTAGGTATACGTCCATTAATTTTTATACAAAAATCTGTTTCGATTCCCAATAATTCAAACTGACAAGGTGTCAGTGTAAAAAACAGTAACAAAGTGTTTTTACCTATTTGGGTATGATGTGATCCGTAAAAAAGATTTTAAGTTTGACTTGTAGTTTCACAATTGGCTAACCAAACGTAATATTTTATTGCACATAATAATTTCGTTAATTGCACCTGAAAAATATTTAAGGTAAAAAAATTTTTTGATAATAAATATTGTACAATCCAAACGTGAGTACGAGAACGTCACCTCATCCCTTAATAAAAGTACAGGGAGCAATATCAGCCGGTAATCTTTTTAATCATCCAACTATCGTGGAAATATGAATTAACATTTAATACCGCAGATTTTCCGCTGTCGTTGTAACAGAGATTTAATCCTTCATTTCACGAGGATTTAACAGCCTTTCGGATTCCATGTTTTCGGTCGACGTAATAACGGTGTATGTTTTTGAATTTAACTACTTTAAAGTTTCAAATAAGCCCCTTGTCTTTTGATCCGCTATGATTATACTTAAATCTAAGACAAGGGTTAGAATTAGAACGTTATGTACTTAAGTACCCGATCCGAAAATAAAGATTTTTTGTGTGCATGTCCTAACTAAATGTTACTAAAAAATGCAGACTTTAGATCGATATATAACTATCTTAAGATTCAGATTCAGATTTTAGATTATAACAAATCTTCTCTACACTTCGCAAAATAATTCGCAACATGTTATTGTGTGAAAATAATCGACAATAGAAATTCACTCAAGTGCGTCCACTTCATCGGCATTACCGACGCCGTTTCTCCACATTTATGAAAGTCTGTTTGGTCCAATACGCACGACACTGATATGTGCACGCTTACTTTAAAGCAATGTCTATCATTTTAAAGTAAGCGACTTTTGCAGGAAGGCTAAATAGTTAACCTTTAATAAGGCAAAGGAAAAAATAATAGTTCCTACGGTTCAAAACCAATGTTTTTTTTTATTTTCATGCCTTATTTAGGCTTAAATTAAAAATTAAATAGACAAAACAGTACTCACAACATCAATAAGCTGGCTCAGCCGGAGCCCCATCTTGACAGTCAGCCTATCCGAGTTGTTCCCAACTGGTCTGATCAGGCGGTTGTAGTTCGACAGCAGATCGTCGTACAGACGCTTGGCCTCAGGGTTGGCGGCGCTCAGGCGACCCCATAAGCACAACACTGCCACCACCAACGCCAACACCATCTTAGGCTAACACCACCCCTGTAGGCAAGGAAAGAAGGAGTGTTATTGCATGGTTGTGATGTTTTGAAATAAGAAGTAGGCTAACCCCTGTGGACAAGGAAAGAAGGAGTGTTATTGAATGGTTGTGATGTGTAAAGATAAGAAAAAAAACACACACACACACACTCATGCCTTGTACTAATGTATTCCCTTGCGGGGTAGGAAGAGGTGCATTGCTGCACCCACTTTTCGCCAGAGTGTTATGTTAGTCCCAATGTAATAAAGGGGGGAGGGCGGGGGGCTAAAGATAAGAAGTAAGGCTTATTTAGCATCTTAGGGTACCACTACTCCTGTGGGCAAAGAAAGAAGGTATATTATAGCATGGTTATGATGTGTAAAGATAAGAAGTAGGCTAACACTAGGTACCCCTGTGGGCAAAGATAATTATAACGAATGTTATTGCATGACTTTATGATGTACCTATAAAGATAAACTGTAAGTTTCAATTCGTATTTAGGGAAACATTAGAATCAGGACCACTCTAGGTGCACTCTTGTATCTCGTGTCATCGACATGCTAAGACGAATAATATGCAAGTCACCGTGGTAAAATGATTAACCGGTCAGAATTTGTAGACTAAAAAGTTAACGATCATTTTTTTAATCATTATACTGTCTATAACAAATAAATAGCATAAGTTTATCGTATACTCGTACATAATAAAAATACCTCTGCTAATCCGATCACTTAATTACCTCCAAGGTAAATGAAACTACAGAGTCTTAGGATTGCCGAAAAATATAACCTTATTCAGACTCCTTTTGTCCAGTATTGATATAAGTGGAATAATTTCTGCATAATACAAAATGGAGGAGTTTATTAACAATAAATGTATTACCTCTATATTTCATTTAGCATTTATTACTAAAAAGTGTAGTTAAAGTAAGCTTTTAACTGAGTATCGTAAACCCCTTTTAAAACTGTAAACGCAGTGCCCATATAAAATATCTACGTACAATATATTTCGTAAAATACACAAAACCACTTTTCCACATAAAAGCCACCATAACAGACAGAATAATCCCGTTTTACCTTCTAAGACGGATCCAACCCTGGCCCTTATTTACAATGTGATGGGCACTTTTATCGCGTGGCAATGCGGATTGATTTATATTTATTCAGCGGCCTCTAGTGGCTTTATCTTGTAATTAAGCCAGCCCTTCTATACTGTCGGCTAACGGGGTGGAAACCGGCTTATAGTTTCGTGAGGGTCAGTATTAACTACCCAACCCTACTGGTTTGTATCGCGTTTGGATTTACGTTTTATTTTGTGTTACAATTTATTATAATTAGTTACCTAAGGTCACATGTTTTGTTAATAATACTCATACGAAAATAATGTTATTGACCATTGTCCTTTAGGTTTATAGTGCCACAAACTTATCTGTTCCGGTGAGAGCGAACTAAATTGGTCCATATAATCTATGTCAATATGTAATTGATAACATTTCAAAATTTTATACAGTTGAAATTCGAAAACCATTTAGACATATGGCTCTAATATTCACAAAAAAAAATGTTTCCGATTTTTCTATTGATTTATTTCAGAGAAAAACATAAAAATCTAAATTATCATTCGTGACATCACGATGTGGCATAATAATTAAACGCGCTTTTACTTCTAAAACATGAACAAAAAAAAACATGTTATGTCACTTTGACAATGACAATGACAAACATCACTCAAATTTCTGTCACTTTTATGTGTCCTTGTCAATGACGGAAGTTCGTGATTGGTCCTTGCCACAAAATAAAGTTGAAGTTGAAGTTGATTGGTCCTTGTTCATGTCAAGTTAATGTCATCCAACTTTTTTTTTTTAGATTAGGCAGGCAACGAAAATATTTTTATCCAAAGCCTCGACGTGACGTCACTCATACTATAAATATTTTGAACTTTGAAATTAAAAAAATATATTAAAACACAGAAATATTAAGAAATAAAAAAATACAGGTCATCTAAATTTGTGATATCTCGTCGAAAATAAAATAAAATCGGTGAGCATTTTATTTGAAATGTTGTCAATTCATTTAGTAAGTAATGAGGTATGGACCAATTTAGTTCGCTCTCACCGGAACAGATAAGTTTGTGGCACTATAGTGTAAATTATTCAACACCCAGTTTATGATATATTTTTTCGTAAATTTTGGCAGTACATTAATCTAATATGTTATTATTCAAAAGAAAAATACAAAAAAACCTATAACCTATAACTTCTGAAGTTCTGAAGGGGCTCCACTAAAAAAATGGTTACTATCTCTTTACATCTCCCGTCATCCTCCAATAAGAAATTAAAGGTAATTTTGCAATATATTTATAGGTACCTATAATGTAGCTCCGGGTAGGCTAATCAATTATGATAATACAAAGTTTCACCACATTTACGATTCCAGCCATTTTGCGTAAGCTCGCCTTGATTTGGTCCAATGCTCAAGCCCCACTGATGTGTAAATATTGCTGAAATTTTCAAAGGTTGGGCGGAAATTTCCGCTACTTTATTATTACTGAAATAAGTGTTGAAAAAAAGTATTTATTTTTACACGGATAAGGTTTATAATATACGGTAATACGGTATGTTATCAGTTAACAGACGAAAAAGTACATTTGTAATGTATATTCTATATAGATATTTGTGTAATAAAGAGTTAATTAAGTAACTAATTTGTTTATATATTATGTAATTATACTAAACTGAGGTGGACAAGATTTTGCGCTAGTGTAGGTTTTGTTAATGAAATCTAGAACTGAAGCAGAATATGGAAAATACGAGACTTAAACTTTGAAGTTTAATACTTGTTTACGTTTTATACACTGTAGACTCATATTAAAACTGTAGGAAGCGAAACCACAATATAATAACAAAAGCCATGTCCATCGGACCGTGAATAAAACTCAAATGAATGCAGAGCACGCCAAGTTAAACTTTACTGTCTATAAAATAGAGACTCGTTTGCGATTAATAAATTCCTTGCAGAAACAAAATTAAGTTCGAACTCCCTCAAAGGACTTTCAACTCAAACAGTTTGTTGTTAAAGTTGATTTTTGTTGTTTGAAGTGTCGATTGAAAGGGAGATTACCTTTATACTTGGTTTTAGAGTCTTACGATTTTGTTACGAGGCACTTTAAGGCCTAAATTCCTTTAAAATTGTGGTCTGTACCTACTCTGTACGATGTTAGCATACTACTCTTATTAGAGGACACTTAAATTAAATCAAAGGAATATCTACTTTAACACGGTTAATTCAAAATAAATGAATAAATGGGAGATTTTCCACCATAGACAAAGACCGATTATAGATGGCGCTAGTAAAAATTCAAAATATAAATTTGGAAGCTCTCCACAGCTATAATTGAATCCATTTTAAATTTCAACTAGATAAGTTTAATACTGCGGCAGATGAACCTAAGAAACTTATTATAATAACGACCTTTTTTGTACACAGATAAAAAACAATGTTCCTTTGCTAACTGCCGGTTTCTATAACTCTATCTATCCATAACTGGTAGTTACTTTCATACGATTTTGACATAATAAAAAGTAACAATCTGTGAAAATTGTATGAAAGCAACTACCAGTTATCGATAGATAGAGTTATAGAAACTGGCAGTAAGTGCCAATTACTCCATTGTCGGTTATCTAACCGACAGGGATTGATTTATAAATTAAACGCCATCTCCATATAAAATTCATGACAGATGTGTCAAAAGTTAACCACTACTCCCTGGTTATGCTCTAACCGACTATGGAGAAATTGGCACTTAAGACCCCACTTATGAACTCAAACATTACCTACATAGCCTCCGTTTTATCCCCTCAAGAATTAACAAGAAAACATAACACCCTCAGAACAAGCCGAAAACCTTGTCATAATTATAATTAATTAATTATAATTAGGCTCCATGTAGGCACTCCGCAAGCAATTTCCATAGTTTGGATTTTGAATTATGAAAATGAAAATCAGCTCAGCAACACACGACACAGTAAAGGATGTCAGAAGAGCTAGTACGGGGCGCATTTAAGACGTGACAGAGTTTTGCATCGCGCTCACTCACATCGCGCAGCCTCAAGACCGAGCGCGACGGAGAACTCTTGTCACGTCTTAATAGCGCCCTGTGCTACAGGGCCAGGGCTTACCATTAAGACAGAGTCGTCTTGTATAAGGGACAAGATCAGAAAGATTATTGCCAATAAGATTCTTAAATGTAAAATATAATTTCCTACTCTGTGTTGTAAAGAAAGAACGAAAGAAAGAAACATTTAGTTGACACACTGAGACTGGCAAATAAATACAGAAACATAAACAACAACAAAATAAAGACAATAATACATATTTTATATAGAACAAACCAACAAAGGTTGCTGTCCAGTGTGTCAAAACGGCACCAGCTCAGCATATGCTGTGGACAGTAAGGCCAGGTATAGGTATGTAAAAAACTACGTACATAAAGATTTTATTTTCTACGCTTCTCACGTAATCTCCAAAACATAGAAGATTCACAAACGAACCAGAAATATAATTAATTTAACCACGGCTGAAAGAAAATAAAAATTGCGAAATAGAAAAAAATAGTCAAGCAAAAATACGGTTGTTTTCTAACGACAACAAACCATTAAATCTCGACACAGATAGCATCTCTGTCTTGTTTGAATAGAGTTTCTTCTAGAGTACCGCAACGCTAACTTTGCAAGAGAAATAAATGCTAACACAAAGAATAAAGGATAATATGATTTTATTTTTTGTCATGTGATATTTTGTGGATAACCAGAACAAACACTAGTCTTTGATTTAGTTCTTTTTTTAATTAACTGTCAGAAAATCTACCATTCCCAAGGACTTTGTATAATGTTGTATATAAATTTGCATTTCTTTTAAAATCAAAAATAAACTATACAAATTGTGTATACAGAATGACCCCTTCACTGTCAAGCTAACAAAAAAATATAATACATATGTACCTAACAAAATTATTAAACATTGTATGCGCTGATTTTAAATAAACATAGATACATAAATCCTTGCAAGAGTAATAATAAAAATAACGAAAGGTAAAATATATACAGTGAAGCAAAAATAAGGAGTTTCCGATAAAACATTATTAAAAACCAACCTTATCCAAGTAAACAAACTCCGGACCCCACAAAGGATCAAACATTTCTTACAGTTTGCAAATAAAATAGATATAAAACTCCTTTGACCTAAGAGGACATTTTTTCCTTACATAAAGTGGATGTTAATAACAAGGGTTGTGTACAAACGATTGGTTTCTAAGTCGAAGGTCGAGCTCGACATAACTCTCGGCCAGCGTAGTCGGGTAATAACATCGAATCGCATGGCCTTTATTTGCTTTTAGAGCTTGCGAAATGGAAAATTATTCGCTGATTTAGTTCGAGAAAGATTTTTTCTATGCTCGACTACAAAATAGGTAGATTATTCTCTTTGATTTGTAAATCCATGTGGCATCGTAGCATTCGTAGCTCACAAATATAGGTACGATTGACACGGATGTGACTACTCACAGTACATAAAATTCACATTATCAAGGGTACACCCCAATCACAAAAAAGTGCCTAAGTGCTAAAAAAATATCCTCGCATTTTTCCTTAATCTTGGGCTTTGCAAAGATACTAAGGTAAACAGAATGAAATCTTATTCATATTCCGTAGGCTCCCACGGAGTTTACCGGAAGTGTATGGGCGGCATCATCCGCAGACTTCCTCTTTGAATGAGGATCGCGTCATTTGATTTCCGGTTTGTCGATGGCTGCTAGAAGGAAGGTCGCATAATAGGAATAGCAAGTGGAATAAAATAAAATGCTCCTAGTGGTCAAAGAATCGATTGATTTATTTTTAGCCGGCTTCCACGGAGCCATTTTAAAAAACTGATTTAAGAAAATAAGTACCTAGCTTGAATTAAATGTTTATCAGTAAATCGCATTCCAAATGGTATTTGGAACATAGGTGTATATTATTTTATCAGCATTAAACTACAAAAAAAACATAAATACCTACACAAAAATTTAACTATCGGCCATGGGTTGTTCATTTTTATTTTTTTATTTATTGAATTATAGTTAAGAATTAATACATAAAAACAAGCTTAAAGATACTACAATAAATATATCCTTCTGTTCTAAGGCTGGTGAGGAATATGTTATTCGGCCTCCTTTGACCTAATTCTTTAATATTCGTGTATATGTCAAGGCTTCCTCTCCCTCTGCGCCTCTGGTAGCAGCCGTTTGCATGTGAAGGTGATAAATTATTGAAAGCTTAGCTAGAATCAAAGGGTGCCGGTTGAATGATCATTTTGGTTAATGGCGGAAGCCTAATCTTTAATGTAACATGCACATAACATGCTGACGCTTTTATTTAGGTGTTATGAATTCTGAACATTATAACTGAAAATTCAAAACTGCCTATCACTTTCAAAGTTATAATGCTAAGCATGCAAATACATAATGCCCATGTTAAAAAAAACTCCCCTTTTCAGCAGAAATATGTAGTAGTTTCCAAAACAATCACCAAGTTACAAAATATCTCTCGTTTCACAAAATTATAATACAATAACCTAGCAAAAGCACGGGAATTATAACAGTTACATCATTTTCCACAGCCACTATTCGCACAGCCAGTATATTTTATTCACTACGTCACATGGTTGGTTTTCCCCTGAGCACGAACTGGAGTACAAAAATGGTGACACCAACCTACTTGGCGCCATATCTTAACAAAAGGAAAATCTTTGTGAAAACTGCATATCATGGCAGTTATATTCTCTACGCGCGTCTCACTGACTTCTCAACTTGGTAATACAAAGCTAGCTATGCTTTTTGCTAGACTAGGGCCGGTTGGGCCATAGCTAGAGGTACTCTGATAAAATAATTATAAATGCACTTTGCGAGTGGTTTTCTTTATGAAATGGATGTTTATTGGCTGATGGTTGGCAGGTGTACTGTACGGTTTCTAACAACGCTTTTGCGACAGAAATAAGTGATAACACCAAATATAGTTTCTCATGTCATTGTAAGTTATAACACTGATGCGTGACTGCTAGTTCTTCATAAATTTAGGGATTGGTACTTGGTAAAGAAAAACATATTTTACCTGTTGCAAAGTTAGCGTTGTCAGACTGTAGTAATGTTTTAAATCAAAAAAACTTTAACAAATAATTTTAAAGTACGTTTGTATTACAATTATACAGTAATTGTCTAAAACTACTCGTAACCCTACCACTATATTTAATAATAATGTTTCATTTTTTAATAAACTTGAGTGCCAAACGCGGAACAACCCACCTCGAGGGGGTACCGAACGAATAAATCTCCGTGGAAATGGCGCTTAGACGGAGTTTATGTTCCCGTCGACCGGTTATCTAGCCGGTCCGGTGCAAGGCGATGAAGATATGTCCGTTTAGAAACATTCCTTACGGCTTGCTTCGATCTTGTGTGCAATTTCTACAAAATCGGTAAAATGTTACGTTTACACTAAAGGTTAATATAGTGGGCGTAAATTTTGCCTTTGCTTTTCCTTTATAGTCACAAGAATACAGTATTGTACACACTACGTATGTACCTAATATACTCACGATTACTCACAACTGTTATCCCCGGAGGGGTAGCAAGAGGTGAATCGCAAGTGAGCCACCCACTATTCGCTCTACTAACGTTTTTTAATTATAAAAATCGAATTAAACATACCTTATTGTTACAATAAAGCTAACTTACCTCACTGATTGTACCAGGAGCACATAAAAGGCTGAAGACGTGAAGAGAAACAAACTCTAACAATTTTGTCAATCTTCTGATACGTACAGCGCAGTTCATAACTCTCAAGCTACGTGTTTTCATTGCACGAAGTAGTAAATTTTCTGTTGCTACAGCATTTATGAGATTCAGTGCCCTCGGCAGACTCCGTGGCCCCTCAAATATTAAACTGGTTGACGCTCAGTCTTGTCCAAATGTCCGAATTTCGTTTCCAATGTAAATATATCCAACATTTTTAGTGTTCAAATGACTACTTTTAGAGGCAGTGATTTCTACTCGCAACTTCTTTCATGTTTGATCGATGTTTGTCGATATGGCGGCCCGACAGTTGGCCAATGTTGACTTTGTTGGTCGAACAAGTTTACTTACTCAGTAATGAATTAGGTTGTTGGTACTTATTTGGGCAGTTTCTGCTACCTTTCGGAACGTTTTCGATGGCTAGAATTTTATGTATATATCTTCTTAACAAAATTATAATAGGATTAGGTACTTTCTAATTAGCCGTAATACTAATTTGTAAATACATACTCTCAATAGTACGGTGTAAAATTAAAACTGACGACCGAATGGCGTAGTGGTTAGTGACCCTGACTACTGAGCCGATGGTCCCGGGTTCGATTCCCGGCTGGGGCAGATATTTGTTTAAACACAGATATTTGTTCTCGGGTCTTGGATGTGCCTGTAAAATGGCAATAGGCCCGCCCCCTATTACATTGGGACTAACATATCACTCTGGCGAAAAGTGGGTGCAGCAATGCACCTCTGCCTACCCCGCAAGGGAGTACATTAGTACAAGGCGTGAGTGCGTGTATAAAATTAAAACTATAATTATGTAATCGAATTGGGCATCGTATAAACTAAGCCATAATGTTGAGGTTTTAAAATACATAGCGGTATTTAACAGCTGTGGTTCTGACGTGAAGCGCCATTTGTCACGCACTCGGCTCTCTATGAAGATTTAATTAAAATGCTTTATGAAAATTAACCCTTGCCCAGTGGCGGCCATTGTAGTTTTACCGGGCGAGTTTATTAGCATAAAATTGTTTATGTAATACAATTGTCTCCTCGCTTCTGTCTTCCTGGTACCAGAACGGTATGATAACTTTGTTAAAAATAATTGTTTTATCTACGTTACTTATTTATTTATTTTAAGTTACAAATATTGTAAATTCACGCACGCTATTAACTGAAAACAATACAACCTCAAAATTAACTGAAAGAAATAAACTGCTGAAAAAATCGGCTCATATTTATTAAACAACTGGTATGGAAACAAATGAATGTAACAACAATAAACTTGAAAATGCTTTAAAACGCGGCGACATAACATTTCCTGTTGCTTCATGGCTCTTAACAACGTTGTAAAAACGGAACCAATAAGAGTATAATAAAAGAAATCATCGACATTACACGAATAAAAACTCCGAGCGCTCGTCAACTTTTTTACGAAATTCAGTCGCGAGCTGCGGGGCGGGACCAGAGCCGCGAGCACAGGATTCGAAACCTCCGTTTACGTTGCGCATCGTCAACTGTCACTGTCAAAATGTAAGGCAAAGTTAGTTCCAAAAGTGACATTTGTTTTTTCCATATGTTAGGTGGAATTTCACCAAACGCTAAACGTATTTAGTAGCCTGTCATACGTCTGTCAGTTAGTACAAAAAAATGTATTTAAAATTTGATTTAAATACGTTCAGCGTTTGGTAAAAGTGACCCTTCGTGTAGATTCGAAAATAGTATCGAATCCGGTGCTCGCTGCACAGATCACTTGGACAGTTTTTCAATTAATTTAAAGTCAAAACACGTCGGAATTTCGAGAGCGACTCGTCGAAGGGAAGGACGGAATGTAGTTATGAAATATGAATTTTGAACGTCGAATACCACCCGTTCTGTCAATGAAATTCAATGGAAACTTTTTGAAAATTTTAATTGCGTTCCTTACCTCTCTGCCCGTCGTGCGTTTTATTTCATTTTGTCATTATAAATTAGAAATGGTATGGACTAGACAGTATTTAGTAATTGCTTTACATAACAGCCGCACATGAATATCATATGATGCCAATTTTATCTCCTAATTCAATTTCACAAATAAATGCTGAAACTAGTTCGAAATCAATCAGCTCATGTGGTTTTCATACAGCCATCCAACTAAACTTTCACCGCTGAATTGATTTGTTCTAAAATTGAAATTGCAATCTGTGTTTGAGTTCTCAACGCACACGTCATCAGCCGCTCACCACAACTTTTTCTATCATACGTTTGAATAGTGAACCGGCCAGTACGGAGGTAGTGGCGCGGTCAGCCGTCACCGCAAAGCCTTTGCCGCTGTTGGTATCCGCTGAATAACATGTCGGGGCCTGGAGGCCGATTGATAGCTCATACTGGGTTGCTTTACACTATTTTGATGAGACTGGCCGCACAGAGTTTCAATGCTTCCTTTTCGAATTCAAAAATGGAACTATAGTCCGGTATAGATTTCCACCGTCACAAACAAAAATGGAGGCGTAAAGTTGCGTTGCTTCTAAAAGAGGCCGTATTATTTACTATTTTTTGAGGCTTCGAAAAGGTTTTTGTTGTATTTCAACGGCCTCGCCATTTCCACGTCCATCGGAAAACGATTCGTGCTCCAAAAGTCGCATTAGATTCACAGTAAAACGTCCAAGTCAGTCGAAATATCTTGGCATCTCCTACTTTTTTACTGCGCCGTAAAAGGACATAAATACCTTTATAACTATGTACTCCCATCATAAACATAAACCCAATGATTTATGGACGATTAAAAAACTCCAGAAGCTGTACTTTTTGGGTTAATAAATAATGTTTATTACCGAGCTTCTTCTCTTTGGCTTGCGGTTAAAATGTTATCTGGTGATTTATACTGCAATTTTTATTTCTCTATCCCTGAGGCAATTGATTGAAAATTAATTAGATTTTGGCGTGATTGGTAAGGTATTACAGTAATTTAATTAGGTGTGTTGAGATTGTTAATGAAGAATTCAACAATTCTCGATGAAATATTCCATCATAATGATAAAAGTTTTTAGGAGTCTGACATTTTCATTATTATAATATGTGATACAAGTAAGTTAATGAAACTTTCTTAATTAATCAGGTGGCCGGTAAAAGTTAGTACCCTCACTGAATAACAATTAAGCATGAACAGAATAGAAAAGTGTTCTAGGGTTGCTCGCTACATTATTAATTTTAATTAATATTTTATAGGTCATCACAAATTCACAATTTCAGCTGGGCACTGGCTACTTACCACTTTTTCAAAATCATACTACCTACTTAAATACTTTTATTGTACCTATTAGCGTTAGTTTATAAGCATTAAGTAGTTAAGTATTTAAGTTTGTAGATGGATGTTTATTTCTCGTTCACGGGAAAACAAGCAGTGTTGATGAAAATGAAATGGAAAAATTATTGCTACGAGCTTTCCCACGGAAATACCTCTCTTCGAATACAGTTCTTTAGGCCAAGTGGAGCTTAGGCGAAAAGCTAGTCTTGTATAAATCAAGGTGGGATCAAAAATATTACTATAGTCACAATTCCGATATTGACAGGGTGAGATGGGTCATTAGGACCAATAGCAACGCAGTAATAAATAACATGGACCAATAGCAACCAGTAAAACCATTTCAGTACTCGTTTGTGAATAAAAATATACTATAGGTAGTACGCATTGATTGTAATACCGCCACCGTGACAGCCCTAGAACGGTGATTGTAACTCAAGTGCACACAGGCGTAGACTCCGGCGGCGGCGGCGGCGGCGTCATTGTGCAAGCTGAAGCGGACTCAAATCTAAACACGATAGGTGCAACGAGGTTCTCTAGTCCGTGGCCGGTGGGACCCGTTTGGAGGTTGAGTTTTGACCAATGAGTAAAACATATTAAATTCATTATTATATTTTGTGTTTAACTGACATGCCTATTTACGTGGTGAAATATAATCTTAAAAAAAACTAGTTGAAGTTGGCTGCTGTAGTGAAGGTTTAGAATACTTTTTGTAGTCAGAAAATTGCGGCTTTGCCTACATAGGTAGACTTCTAGGTATATATTATAGGTATTTTGTTACACGACAAAGTTTTTCAATATCGAAGGTGCTTTAAGTTGCGAGTCGCTTCAAAAATTAAAATCCTTTTCCTACTCCAAACTAAACTAACAACCTCAATTCAAAAACAATAAAACCCACAATACCCAACCCCGCAGTCCCACGGGCTGAACGCCGTCTGCAACTGGATATAACTTCAGAGCCGCGTCACGCCGTGAACTGTTAACTTTTAATATTAAAGCAGTTTGCGCCGGCGAATATCACTGAATCGATGGAACTCTCGCGTCACTTTATGTCTGTTAGCTTTGCTGTTTGTGTTGGACTAAATATTGTTATTGTTTTATGTTTAAGGAGTAGATTTTTGCCCGCTAGCTTGGCTTTTATAGGGCTTCCCGACTAAAGTCACCGATTGCAGCGTTTTCCTTTTAGCACAGGAGTCAATAATACTGAAATCAGGCATGTAGGTGTATGTATAAGGCCATAGCTAGGAATCGGCCTATCCTCAAAATATCATGTAGCGTTATGAGATTCAGCAATAAGCCTACTAAATGAATGTTTTTACAGAATCATTTTGCTGTAGTAGAAAATGAAAAGGTAGTAATGTAATCGAAAATGTATCAAAAATATACCAACATTCTATCAACATAACCACAAATACTCTGTGTATGTTATAGATTATCTCAGTTCATTAAACCGGGGAACACTGAAACGGAAATCAAATTTGGAACGTGAATTCGTGCTCACATTCGTTCAAAAGTTACTAACAATATTTAATATAGTACCTTCGAGCGAGCGTTCCCGCCGTAACTAAATAATGGAGCCTTCCTTATTTGATGGACTTCTTTATTAATTCAAACACAACGACTTGCACGCAGGGAAAGTTTTTCAATTAGACCCCGGGTTCCACATTTAAATTCCGACATAATTCTGCTTGATATAGAGATGGAGTGAGCGTACGTTTGGAAGCCCAAAGATTTAATTTATGCCTACGATTGGGTCGCGGAATATAAAATATTCTATAGCTCTTACACTGTTTTGTACGGGTTGTTGTTTATATACCTTTGAAGGGAGGGAAGTAGGTACGTATTTTAAAGCACAATTTAGACATTATAATTAGATATAAAGATAGGTGGCCGACAACACTGGGGTTCCTTCCTACCCTATCCTGTTACTGTTTATGTATGAGTTCAAGTATTATGTAAGTACATTATTAATAAAAAAAACGTCGCGTAGTCCATTGCATTTCACTGCTGAACTTAGTGAATTTGAAAACTAATAGGTAGTATAAACTATAGATCTTTCAGTACATTATTTCATAAACGGAGTTAGACTCCGTACAAAATCTCAGTCTATAAGTATAAACGGTTTGATAGCACTCCGAAAACCGTATCCTTTCCAAACTAGTTCATAAAGCTGCTTCAAAATTTTATGACAGACGTCCAGACTGTCCAAACTACCATGAAGTTAAGTTTAATCTTAAAATCACCTTCCTAGAACTGGCTTCAAACTGCGAACTTGTTAATGCAGCGTCATTTTCGAAGACTTAAGTCCATCTTGAGGTAAAAGTTTATGCAATTTTGACAGCATTCTGCTAAGCACTGCTTTAAGTGCTCAGTTTCAGGTACTCTAGGGAAGGCAGAAGTTGTTTGTTCCTAGACTTGTAATCATGATCTCAATGGCTTGGTTTGTCTAGCTAGAGAGAGACTTATTTTATTCTGTTGTCACAACTAGTCGAATGGACAGGATACCAGACCTAAGAGTCGCTTTCTTAGATAAGATTCTTGGAAAATCGTGAGAGCCACCTTTCTCCCATGCCACTTTTGCTCCCTGCATTATACCTACATTATTATACATTTTCGCAACAAAATTGAGTATTGAGTAGTAATGGCCGACCGTACAGCGCCATTACCATGTTTAGCCGCAAACGTGCCGCATTTGGAAATCGAACGCTCAACAGTCATTTCGAAAAATTCCGTCTGCGTTCGAGAGCGGCAAACAAAATTCGAATTTCAAATTCCACCATTTCTTCAGCTAACCGTCCACTGGGGTTGAGGTATAGAGTGAAAATATTTCAATGGAAATTGTAGCTCGGACGTGCTGTTGGTTCGAACATCCTGTATTTTTAATAGATTTCTATTATTATGAATTGCAAATCAATACAAACATACCGGTAGAACAAAAGCATTTACCGACCTTTTTGGTTTGCTGTATCGTGGTGAAACGTATATTGCTTATTTTACATTACTTACGCATTGTTGTAGTTTGCACAATTCATAGTTCATGGTTATTAATTCATAATGCTTACCTGAAACAAAATAAAAATAAAATTAAGTAAGTATTCCATGATCATAAAGACATGTCATAGAACAACAACCATGGCACACTAAGCAGCCAAATTCCCAATTTAAATTCAAATCGAATTGAGATGAATGGTTTTTCATTTATGTTTGAAAGGTGGGTTTAATTCAAGTTAATCCATCACGTTTAATTGGTTAACGTACATGCTTCCATTTTGGGCCAAATATCTATTCTAGGCGATTAAAATTTAATTACAACTTACAACCAGCCGTGACTATCACCGATGTTCGCTTATGGAATAATCTGCCCGAGAATATTAGAGAAACTTCTTCTCGAAATAGCTTCAAGCGACTAACCCGTGCTCAGAAACTTAGATAAATAGATATTTTTTCTTGTACCCTTTTTATTACCTATATTATTATTGACATTCGTCGGTTATATTTTTTTTTCATAAATATTCGTAGCTTATAATTCAGTACAACGCATAGGCTACTTTTCATGTCAAAATTTATACGGCAAAACTTTTTAAGGCAAAGCAAAGCTCGCGGGAATATAGAGAGATAGAGTCTAAAATAAATCATTTTATCCATTTAAAAAAGCAGCAGCATTACACAGATAGAGAATCTCAGAAATGGCTCTAAAATGGCATTTCTTGGTATTGAGTAGCATCTCAAAGTGCTCTTTGTAGAGCTATGAAACTGCCTGAGGCGTTAGAGCTTCATTACTGGGCACTCGAGTGCGAATCTATGTCTACGTTTATTACACCCGTGCACATGTGTCAATATACTCGATTGAACTTAAGTATTGCACACATCCAGGCATCTCTTACTTGTGTGGTGGAACGCTTGCGAGTTACCTTTGAATACTCTTTCAGGGAATACAGTCGTGAGTATTATGTATGTTTGTATGACTGTATGTAAAATTTAATTAACGCATTCTACGCAATGCTACCTTGCTTATTATGAGAAATTACATATTATTGAACTGATAAGTTCCATTATTCTGTTCTAATTCAAAAATTTGATTAGTATGACGTGTTATGCGTATAATTATGCTCAGGTTTACAAAGCACAAATGCAATTTCTAATCCATATCAGCCATCCCTGAAACCTCTGATGCCCGCGAATCCATAGCTACACTTATTGCACACAAATGGCTGCGTTCCTCGTGTCTACCGGACCTGTCTGTTATCATCTTGTATGTAAATTGCCCTCCGTGTCCCTATTCAATTTGCATGACAGAGAGGAAAAATTAGAGCAATCAAGTGAACAGTTTCATTCTTAAATCTTTGTATTGTAATGTATGTATGCAAGACATAAGTGCTAGTGTTCCTCGCAAGCATCGCCAGCTTAAATATGTTATCCCGTGGGAATTCCTGGATAAAAAGCATCCTATGAGTTAATCCAGTGTTTGTTAATTCAGCTTATTACCTACATGTAAAATTTCGTTAAAATCGGTCCATATTCTTTTTTGCAAAGATCAGCAAATGCATGTGAATGTATCATTGAATAACGAGAAGTATGTATTCATATTTACAAACTTACACGTTTGACAGTGTTTAACACAACAAAGAAGGAACCCTATAGATAGATAGATAGATAATTCTTAATTGCACACAAACAGAAATTACACGAGGAAATACACAACATAGATGGTACAATTGGCGGCCTTATTACTAAGAGTAATTTCTTCCAGACTACCTCGGAGGAGAGAAATTATACATAAGAAAAGGGGAGAGTTCAAAAAATTCTATATTCAGTAGATGGTTTCTGCGGTCATGATTTATACCTACTACCTACATACCTAGGCACAAAAATATGTTTTCCTTTTGTTTTAAAGTTGCACAAAATTAAAACTTTATCCTTAAGAGAGAATTTGCTTTAAATTCCAGAGCAAAGCTTTTAGGGTTGGCACAGATGGACGCCAGGAGCGAAAAACGCGGTATTTTTTATGACCTTTTTTCGTTCCGGATTTTTATCTACGGCGAAACGGATAATGTTTATGTATTTGGGTAGCTGGTTGTTTGTTTGTGTATTTGGTGTTACTGTTTAAAGCGGCAGGACCAATTTGCTGAAAAAAAACAATAGGAAAAAAACGTTTGTGGAATAAAGTGAGAGGTGGATTTTAGGACACTTTTTGTTTTGGCTTTGGATCATTATTTACTTTTGCGAGTGGAAGCATAATTAATACTTAGGTACATTTTATTAAAGTATTTTGCTATTGAAATGCGTAGGTATATATCTGTATCAATTAGTACAATATCAAATTAATTGTGGATTAGCAAATGGCAATTGCTAGGATATGTGCATAATTGGAGAGAGCCAATTTAAAGTTCACAATTGATTTATAATAATGCACCATAGGAAACACTACAAAGCCATGAAAATTACTGCAACCAAGCTAAATATCATCATCACAAGTGTTTCCTTCTAATGAAGAAAGGGTTTTGGGGCCTTAGTATACCACGCCGGCGTAGTTAGTAGAATGTTGATTGCATTGTACTCATTCAAAAACAGCGATACGGCTCGTGACCTATCACGTGAGTACAAAATGTACAGGGAGAATGGCTTGCTTGCGACTCTTGCGAGTCACCTCTGACTACCTCTTCAGGGATTATACAGTCATGAGAATATTATTAGTACAATTATGCACATTTTACTTAACTATAAATATGTTTACACAGCACATATAAATATATTTGAATTTGAATTTTGAATTTTGAATTTGCGCATTTCGAACACAATATATAATTTTACCCATGTGTACCAATTTCCTTAACTATAACAAATATCTATCTAACACGCGACAACCAAAATAAAGACAGGACATCTAAAAATACTGGAGGGTTACTTTATACTGTCGAAAAACAAACGAAAACTCTCGCTGTCGTCAATCGGCACTTTTAATACAACAAGATAGACTCGCGGCTCGGGCAGTAGCGCTCCAAAACCTCATTTTTCGTCACATAAAGTGACCCCCCTGGCTGTATCATCGGAACCAGATGCGCCTTGAAATCGCTACGAGTTCAATCTGTGTAGCGGTTTCATATTTCACCGGGACGGGTGTGCCCTGGATTGACTGCCACCCTTGATTGTTTTTTAAATTGATTCGAATATAGGTTATGTATTTTGTAATATTCAAATCGGACTGGAGTGAGTTCGACGTAATGCACAGAGATTAGGTTGCGCCAGTAGATATTACGACAGCTTTCGCTCTTAGGTCTGAAAATAATGTATTTTTATTATATCCGTTTTAGGAACACTCACGATCAAAGAAACAGTTCCATTTACAAAATGCAGACATCAAATATCATAAAATTTAATTAAAATTTGAACAAAATATTTACGTTTTTAGTTGGTAATATTCTGATGCGCCGTTAAATGTACTTAAATATTGCAGAAGGCGTCATAAGGCTATTTTTTCCGTTTAGGATTAATATGGTGATTGTCTGAAGGAAACTTTTTCATTGCCCGTGAGTGTATAATACCTACTATACATGTTTATTAAATGCATACACGCATTGCAAGTATGAAATGCCCGTGATAAATTTTAAAATTATCAGCACCATGTGTGAATGAGATTAAGCGTGGGACGCCCGACGCACTGGGTCCCATCTAGATAATGAGCGGTTGGCCAGTAATATATGGCTGGGTTGCCGCTAAATTAATTCACTTTTACCTTTTTTAAGCAAAAAAGAGGTAATAATACAAAACATTTGGTTTAGAGTTGAAGCTTTGCAAATAAATATAACTATAGCCACATCTATGTAATCTTTAGGGGTCTATCATTTATTAGGGATTATTAATTTTGATTCATGTGACCAAATTAATGCATACTTATTATGTAGGTATGTAATTAAAAGTGACGGAGAATTCGTTTACACAAACTAATAGGTTAGAATAGTAAATAAAGGTTCTATTACCTATGTATTGAATGAAAATTACTTGAATAAACATAAACTCATAATGTAATTTAATCATGCCTGACCTACAAAACATGTTTAATTTAAAATAGTAGCCGTTACTAGCGCTGAAGTCAAGTTTAAAGAAGACAAAGTCTGTATGTACCGCAACATTTGACATGAATGATAGTGAAGTCCAAGAATTTACTAAAGGAGGTTCCCTTCAATGCCACATACAAGTGTAGTTCATCTTTCTAATCAAGTAAATATAAAAGGTAGTAAAAATGTATATTTTTTGAAAAAGACTGTTTGTCTCCAGCAAACACATTAATTATACTTAATTCAATTACGTCTTTCACAATTGTACTGACTTCGTAAACTGTGTCTTGTGTACATTCGTTTAGAGTTCACTTGTTCTAAGAAATGTTTTGAAATTTCCCCGCCCCAACTCTTCGCTTCTTGAATTCTGAATGAGTGTCACGTGTCCCCTTATCTTGAGAAGTTTAATTTAAATGCTTTGTACAAGCATCAATGGTATGATGCCTTTCATATTATTTGACAAGCAATGTACACTCGAGAGCAATGAAAAGTGCAAAAGTTCCACTTACAAAATGTCGACACCAAATTACCCTTATTTAGAATTTGAACAAAATATGTAAGTTTTTGGTAGGTAAATAAATAATATTGCAGGCAGACGGCGTCATTGTGCTAGTCTTTTCCGTTTAGGAATAATTTGGTGCTAATATCACTGGAACTTTTTCATTGCTTGTGAGTGTATATCACAGATCACAGAGTACATTCCCAATTATGTATTTTGTCATTTTATCAACCAGCTGTATAGTAGTTTGCATGTGTGGAGAATCCGTGGCCTCCGCCAAGTCACATCCTTGCCAACATATAATTCAATTTCCCCCTTTGACATCTAATACATATGAAGTAGGTAGGAAGTATCTGATATGCCAAGATATTCAGTTAAACGTGCAATCTGATTTACGGCTGCGGAAAGATAAATAACTGGGAAAGAGCTGGTTTTTCGGTTGTAGTTTAAATGAAAATGCTGAAAGTTTACAAACTAAGATTAAATTTATAGCAACGTGTATTATATTCATGGCTGTGTTTTGGAAAAACTGCAGGCAGTTGCTTGATAGAAATTCAGAGCAAGGCGGAGCCAAATTGCAGCAGTTACTTATTCCTTATGTAAGTTCAAATATTTACCAACCTTTTTCCAGATATGTGGTGAAATATCCAAATTAACCCATATAAATGAAAATAAGCAATAAGAAGAAAAAGAGCTGTAATAGCGGTGATGTGAATCAATGCAGGGTATCCTGAGTGTCGGAATTTCGTACTTAAGTGGAACGTTTTAAATGCTCGCGATACAAACCCTGTAAGATGACTTATCCTAAATGGTGTACAACTTTCATTCACCCTTCAAACGCAGTTTAACCCGTGTCAGGTGCTACCTATAGGTATTGCTGCTACTTGTACGGCTCTAGACACCCACTTCCATAATGTTTGCAGTAGCATACCCGCGTATCTCGCAAGGATATGTCGGTGGCATATTTCCATTAGTATGATATTTACAAAGCCCCGCCGCCCGCGCCCCGCCACCCCCGCTGGCAGTGGTTTAGATATACTCTGTGTTAGTTATACACGTAGTAAGTTATCAGCAATAATAATTATTGTTTCTGTCAGTCTCATCATACTCTTGCCGAGTCTTGCCGAACTAAGACAAGAACAAGAAAGTTCAGTATTTTTTTATTGTTCTGCGTATTTTTACACTCTGATAGACATATAGGCCTCTTCCAAGGATCGCGACAATACTATATCCTAACCCCCTTATTCATAGAGAAGTTACAAAACGTTTTAACTAATAAACTGTTTTGTCCCTCTCCGACAAAGAACAATTTGTTCTTTGACAGAAAGGGACAAAACAGTTTATTAGTTAAAACGTATTGTAACTTTTCTATGAATAAGGGGGTTAAAATATATGTCTTATTTTAAAGTAACAGACATATTTCATACTAGGAACATATAATTATCTACCTACCAAAGTTTTTTTTATTTGTTTCAAAAGAGCAGTAGAATTTTTATTATTGGATTGTGAAATCTACCGAGGCCACTAACGGTAAAAGCAAAAGTTAATTTTCAATGGAAAAATCCGCAGGCATTTTTACTCATGTCACTCCATAAAAGTGTAGTAATTAAACTAAAATCGTCTCTCGAGCCAAGCGAGGTCCATGCTCGGATAATTTTGCTAAGGAAATAGTTTTTCGAATGCACCGCCCGGATGTGATTTTCGCTCGCAAATACTAAACGTTCGGGAACCTCGCTTAAAACGATTAAAGAGCGCCGTTTGAATTTGGAAGTTGGAATGTGTTTTTAAATTTCCGAACCGCTTTCAGCTTACCGTTTTGTGTCGCTCGAGCACGTGATTGGTAAAAAAGTTGAAGTAATTTATTCCGTTAAGTATAAATATTTGTAAGGGTCCCAAAAAAACAATGCCTTAAAACAATTTCTCATTTATTCATGAACCTACTTAACTCCAATACGTGAAAAGAACATTCATATTTCTTCTACCTTTGATACTCTATGATAAAAAGTAGACACAACAACAGAAAAACGACAAAACATTTTTCACTTGCTAATCAAAATAACTAATGTAGATGTTAGCAAAATAATAATGTAGAGTATTATTCCAAAAACCCAAAAAGTACACATTCCTACCAAAAAACTAAAAGATGACTAAATCAAAATCTGATAAAAACTAGCAAACCTATGGCGAAAAAAAATAACATCTAAAAACACCAACGAATTAAATAACCTTCTTTTCGCAGGCGGTTAAAAGTATATTCCGAAGAGGCCTGCCGCATCGTGAATTCCGGCAGCGAAGCGGCGTCGCACGTGGCCTAACGAAATTTACATCAATAATTCAATTCAATTCGCTAGATCAATCGTGACGCACATCCCAGGTGATGTATGCTGAGTAATACACAGCTATTTGTCAGTACATACCCAGGGTAGGTATATTTATGCGCGTGTAATATAGCCACTCTGAGTAAGCCAGTGTGGCGATATTTATCCGCAAGCTTGCAAGACAGATAAGCGAGTAAGCCGGTAGTCATTTTTTAATTTGAATTTTAATTCGCAGTCATTAAGGTTATGTGTCCTTATACCGAGCATTAGCTGCAACAAAATTGCAAGTGACAATTTAGGACGACTTCTGATAATTTATTAATTTATACATGAGGTAATTTATTAACTTAACTAATTATAGATCTAAAGTTTTACTACTAACAATCCCGCAGAATCTCGTTTAACTCTAGCACACTGAGGTATAGCCGCAGCCGTGATTACATCTGATTTTGAAGTGAAACTCATCAATATTATCGACAACTCTAAACCCTCAATTAAAACTTAGATCATTCAATCCGCTATAAACGTCGAATGTCCTATTTCGAGAAGTCAATTCGGAAAACCGAGTCATTTATTTCAAACCTATAATACATATATACCCGGAGTCGACCTGCGGAACCCAACAATACAATTTAAACTAAAAAGGTTGCCTGGTAGAGATCGCTCTAGGTGATAAGGACGTTCATTTTCAGTTTTGTTTCAGTCCAGTGGGATTTCTTTAACTTATTAATCTCGAGTGGGTGCCGAGCGACGGACGAAGGCGCCCAGGTAAACCTAGGCAGAGATGACGTGCGACCGGGACAGATTTTTGCCGGATTGGCGTCAGGTGGTCGACAATAGAGACGTTCGGAGTAACCAACTAAACATGGGTAGGCCTTTGCCCAGCAGTGGGACACTAATAAAGCTACTTAAAAAAAACTCTTCTCCGAAAAACGAATAAGAAACCATAGGAAAAGTGTATTTCAATCCGCCTCCTTGCCTATAGTAACCTCCAATCAGATGTCATTACAGTTTTATGTTAGTGTGAAGCCGATTATCCCTCGGTATTACACTGACATAAAACCTCACCTAAAATGGAGTCAGCCCTAGTCAGCCGAACTGAGCTGGAACAAACGTTAAATTGATAAGCACTATTGTAAACAAAACTATAAAATTAAATTGAATATTCATAGTGCCCAATAGGTAAGTTTAAATTGTTGCTGTCAATTGTTTTTAATTTTTAAGAAATTACAATTATTCTACAGGCTGTTACAAAAGTGGTATAAAAGTTGTGTAAAGATAATTTATGGAACCAAAGTGACCCTCTCTCGGCACAGTGTAGGTATGCACCACTTTTGCAATAGGTACCCTGTATAATTTCATATTTGTATTAAAGTAATACATACACTCACGAGCAATGAAAAAGTTCCACCCACAAAATGCCGGCACGAAATGGCTCTATTTTATGAAGCATTTATTGAAAATTTGAACACATTATTTCAGCTAATTTTTTCATGACTAATTTGGTGCTGAGATTGTCACTGGAACTGTTTTGTTTTTTTTTTTTTTTTAATCTTATTTATTTATAGAGGACATAACTGTTTTGTTACATGTCACTGTATTAATAGTCATGCATACCACTAAAATCCATTAATTTTCTACTTACAACCAACTTGAATATACTTAATCCACTACAAATCGGCTAAGGTCCCTGTTAAATGGGTCGGATGGACCGCAGCCGTCTCGAACCGCAGTAATGCATGCGTCCGACAGTCCATTCCCGGTCAGCTCGCCTAAGATCGTTCGGTTAAATGCCATTCGAATGGATCTGACAGTACCGGGTAATACGGAATGCTTTGAGTAGTTTGTGGAACCGATTATGTAAACATTGCACTGTCGTTGTGACTAATAGGTTTCGACCATAAATTTAATTATGTGGCAAAAAATATAAAATATGCCTATAGTGGTATATGAAGATATAGAAGCATCAAATTACTCCTGACCAAAAAAGCCTACTGTAATATTCAAGTACATTTCACAGCGCATTAGAATATTACCAACCTAAAATGTCTAATTTGGTGTCGCCATTTTATAAGTGGAACTTTTTAAATGTTTGCTAATATATTATTATTATATGGGTAACAGCTATAAATTACTCTCAATAAATAGTATAACGGTATCAAAGTTACAGACTCGTATTATAAATCAAAAAATAAGTTTTTTCGCAACGTGTCAGTGAAGCAATAAAACTAAACAAACACAATACTACGTTCCACTGAATAATGCATTTTTACGGACCAAATAAAATCTACAGTGAACATTTGTTACAGTTACAAATAATGTTGATGGAATGCATAGTTTTTTTATCGTTAGTAATTAAAAGGAAATTTAATATTCAGTTCAATTAAAAAGTGTGTATATTATTTACAGGGAAAGAAGTGAAGCCCTTACAAACGCTAGTGCGCAAAGGTAACAAATTTTTGTATGTATTCTAAGATGTAGACATAATAATATATTATTATGTACATAACATTAAATTATTAGGTCATTTATTGTACATAATATCAGCAATTTTGGGTATACATTATAATTTTAGTACCTATCTTTTTATAGTATACCTACTTACAAGGCTAAACCTAGACTTTTTGAATACATTCTAGAAATCAATTATTCTATAGGTACATTTGCAGCACAAAAGATCCTTTCGTGGCCATTCCAAAACTATGCAGCAATTGAATTTCAAATGTTTTGTTCAAAGACTGCCAATGAAATTCTGGGAAATGTACTTCTAAATTCAAAAATGGAATTTATAGGTACTTACTATGTTTTTCTTCAAAGGCAAGAAATAATAATGAAGATATGTTTTTTCATCATCCTCAGCCCATAAACATCGTCTGCTAGACATACGCCTCTCCTACGGATATATTTTAATCATAAGTAGGTATAAGTTAAAATTTAACGCATCACAGCAAATAGAACACACGTTACCTGCCACATAACTATAAATTTGATTAATTCTAGCATCAACACACAGAACTGACGGTACCGACTGCAAAACAAAGAAATAAATCCATTCACGTCGTATAACAGGATCGATTACACGCAGTTTTTAAACTTTATGGCGTAAACCCGGACGTCACGTCCTCTGTCGTATATCAATAAATAGGGATGCGAGTTCCAATAAATTTTTATCCGTTGCAATATGGCGGACGGCCGGCAAACATCAGTTGGCCAAATAACAAGTTGGCGCGAAAAATAACGACGTCCTATTTTGTTCAACACAAGTTGTCCTTTAAACTGCAGTGTGGGCTCTATTTTTCGAACCTTGAGCCGGTTGAATAGGGACTACATTGGCTTGGAAAGCAGCCATGCCCACGTAATAGTGCGGGGCAATTTGATATTGAACGAGTGCTACTTGACAGAGAATAATTGCCGCGCCACCGCGCCAGAGGTGGGTTAATTTGAATTGAATCAGTAGAAGAGTCGATCATTTGATTCGATTCGCGATCGAGTGGATCAGTTCGATTGTCACTCTCTTACATACAAAGATAGTATGGGGGGAATATGTGGCACTCTCTTACATAAAAAGAACGGTTGTTTGTAGTGGTGAAGCATTATGAAAGCTTTTGTTAGGTTGGCTTACTTGTAATGAGTGCATGATCCATACGTCGCATTATTAATACAACTTTAAATTTTGATTTAAGTAACATGGTTATGTATTTTACACATATTCAAAGGAATGAACTGTACCCTTATGTAACTAAACTGACTATTAGCACTTAAAATATTTTTTTAGTTTAGCCATTTAAATATGTTTAAACATTTAAATATACAATTTAAAACACTCGGACAAGCAGTGAGTGATATCAATCTTTCTGAACTGAATGCAACGGTCTATTCAAACGCTATGATCCGAATTATCTGTATCCCATCTCTACGAGATCTACCGCAACGCATATAGCTAAAGCCGTCTATTTATTCCGTTCAATATGGATGATATTTTATTGCACTTGGAGTTTTATGGCTTAGAAAGGATTTCCGGTTTTGTGTGGCGATTGACCTCATCGCATTTGGAGTGCAGATATTTATCTTCAGTAAAAAAATTGGTGTCTGTAGTTTTTAGATCATAACAGATTCTAATATACTAAATTAATAAACTGCCCCACGGTTTACTCACGACATTTTACTTTCCCGTAAAAGCACTAGGGCAAATTGTAATTTAATTTAATATTAAAAAAAAAAAACATTGGTTGGCTGCGTTTGATCTCTCGACCTCACAAATGAAAGTTGAGAGTTTTAGCCGTTGCCTACGCCAACAATTTTCTACCTGATAATTAAATAGTTCTCAAGTTACATAATTAACCAACAGAATATTAGGTACTTATTCTGAAGCCTCCAGTTCATTTACAATGAAGCTCAAATTTCTTTAATTTAAAACAAAGCATGACTCGCGCATCATAACATAATTAATTAATATTTTATCAACGTGTAGGCAATTAGTATCTTTCAAACGACACCTTGTTGTGTAAATTGATACGTAAGCCGTTGTCAAAACAATTTCAATTTCCGAAAGAAAATACAAAGGATCTTTTGACTATAATGTTCCTTGTTTTACAAGAGTGGGAGTAAGCATGTTGTTTGAACGGTATCATCATCAGCCAATAGTCATCCACTGCTGGACATAGGCCTCTCCCAAGGAGCGCCACAACACTCGGTCCTCGGCCTTCCTCATCCAACCACTACCCGCCACCCGCCTAAGGTCGTCAGTCCAGCGGGCAGGAGGGCGTCCCACGCTGCGTTTGCCTGTTCGTGGTCTCCACTCGAGAACTCGTCTACCCCAACGGTTATCGGTTCTTCGGCAGATATGACCAGCCCACTGCCACTTCAGCTTGCATATTTTGACAGCTATGTCGGTAACCTTAGTCCTCTGACGGATAACCTCATTTCTGATACGATCCATCAGAGAAACCCCAAGCATAGCTCTCTCCATAGCACGCTGAGCGACTTTAAATCGGTGGACCAGTCCTACCGTCAGTGGTGTTTTTTTTAGTTCCTTTATAATTAATTTCTAAAATTCATATTTCGTTGTAGTGATGGCATGGCAGTGATCCAATGCGGAACGCTGACCTGAGCCACGGTAAAGAACCAGCGAGTTGTACCAAAGCTTTAGTTTTTGACTAAACCAGACATGTTTTCATCGGTTTCAGTCCAAAATAATGTAGGATACAATTAAGTTGTGCATGAACTATTTAGTCAGTTTCTAAATGCCACCGAAATATATCTTGTTACGTGTTTTACAGTTACTGTTGTGTCATGATACCTTATTATTCTCTATCTACGCTTACTTTTTTACATTACGTAATATTAATTTGATACGCTTATGATAGTTTTAATAGCGTTTAAAGTAAAAACGACACAATAAAGCTCAATATTTTGCGGGAAATGCCTTCGCCGATAGCAACGAGTAGGGCTGCAACATTGAAAATGTTTGTTATTTTTCTTCTGGAAGCAGTTAATTCCTGTCGGAAGCGACGCAAGGCTAGAGGCTTAGAATCGGAACAGATTTGTTTCCTTCAACTTTTTTCCAGCCCCGCGAAGGATCTCGTTTCGTCGTCTTCGCGATAGCTATCCGTCGACGTAAAACTTTTTTGTTGTTTTCTCCGCCGCGTAAAATGATATTGCAAGCTCTCCCGCGGTTTGTTTTCAACAAACAAATGTTTATTTCTTCACGGAGTAGCGAGCGTGAATGCAAATGCCCTGCGAATTGACTTTGAAAATTGCTTTTGTGGTGAGCAAATTAGTTCGCCGAATCTGCTCAATGCTCAGAAATTATCCTGCAAGGCTGCTGGCTAAATAGTGTGAGCCGTATTCTATTGTCGGGCAAGGCGCTGTCCCCTTCTGCACATAATCAAGTATTCCATTAATGCGGGAACATCTGCAGTCTGCCGGCTTCGGATTAGCTGTTTAAATACTATTTTCGCTGTTTACTTTATTATTTCTGCGGTAGGATGGACGGACGCTGCGGTCCGAAATATATGCTGCCCGCCGTATCTGAATTTTAATTGAATTCTATTTCTAACCAGTTTTAATTATAAACCCGGTCTTATTTAACATGGACTGGGCTGAGGCTGCAAATGAATATTGTTATCCGGAAAAGGATACATAAAACTGATCATTTTATGGTTCTGCCCTTTGCATCAAATTATGGTTAACTATAAAATAAAGAAATAACTCACATCATTAAATACCTTTAAATGGAACAGTTTTTTGAGATCACATCAAAACAATAGTCAATAAGTGTGTTCAATAATTCGAGTAAGCTCAGCACTGTTCCCGTATCACCGAGGCGTGGGGGTACCGCCACCGCCAGTTTGATTTACAAAGCCTGATTGAAGTTGTGATTGCGATGCACGGCAGTTGGAAATTGCACGGCAAAGCGTTATGCTATGATGAAGCAGTAGTGCGCTGTCTGCAAGCAAACATACATGTATACCACGTGCTAGATATTGTTATATGTATTTCAAATGAGGAATAATGAAATACATAATAGGCTTTGGAAAACCTATACATGTAAGAATATTTTGAACCGAGAAATCCATTTTGACGAAGCAAAAGTTCTAGTGTTAAAATATGCAATGACAATGGCTGGTAGAGCTTTTTCATCGCATGTCACGATAATATTGAACATTTTATATTAATTACGACACTTTTAATAGAATGAAGTTGTTTTATACAGCATTTATTGCTATTTCTCATAATTTACGAAATTATTACGAATTTTTGATGAAATATTATACTGCAACAGGCATTACCTTCTCTAAACTAAACACCCTGTGAGTTCACCGACAATGAAGAATTAAAAGCATAACAATGTTGAACAAAGGGGTATACTTTCTGGCCATATTTTAGGAAAAATATATGGGTGCGTCTTTCCCGGGGCTTAGGGGCTTTGCGTGCGAAAAATAAATGGGAGTATTTTGCAGTGACACGTCACACGTTAAAATCCTTTCTCGTACAAATGAATCCATTATTTTATCGTAAAGGAAGCAAACACAGCGCAAAAAGAATGGGAGCCAACGATCACCGCAACTGCGAAACCATTTCCCGCCGCAATGTAAAATAGCTTATTCCGTTTTGATATCGCATTTGGCAAACAAAATAACAAGGGAGCTGTCTCGTGAAAAATATTCGATATTACCTTTTTATTTAATTTCAAAGGAAGTTAAGAAGTCGTACCTTCAAACGACTTAATACCTCTAAAGAAAGAAGACGTAAGCACTTAAATTACGAATAAGAATTTTGTTCCAAGAAATTTAATTCGCCGAAAATGAATTTTAATGTGCGATGAAAAAACAACTTGTCCGAGAAAAACATTTTCATTGCTTATGGCTTTTTGTACATTAACCAAAGTACTGAGATAAAATAATATTTTTTGTTGAAAAAAATCACTAAGGATGCTTCATAATATGCCATTCTATTTTCGGTTCCTCGGTTAGCTCTTATCCTTAGCGAAACACTCGGTGAGAGTAAACAACTCAGCAATTTCACCTTAACATACACTTTAACGTTTGCTTTCATACTGTGCTTCGTCTCAACCGATATACTGGGACCTCTCCAAACATCTATCTAATAAGGGGAGGCAAACAAGCGCAGCTACTTCAAGAGATCATTATTAAATGGGCGTTCCACAGCCAGGGGTTATGGAGTAATTTAATATTCCATTACAACGTTAGCGACAAGACCCATAATGGGAGACGTCAAATGAGTCCTGCAAACTTAGACCAAGGAGTTTCACCTTTACGAGCTGTATTGTTAAAAATATGAGCTGGAAATAGGCTTTGTGAGCAACAGGTAGAGCATGGCTGGGGATTTAAAATTAATGCCGTTTGACGTGTAGCGTGCACGGCGGCCGCCATTGAAACTGTATTGAAACATCAAGTTTTTAAGCTGCACGCGACAACTGAACGGTCGCCGTTAAAACATGAAAGGATATTTTATGAATCTGTTCGAAAGAGTTTTAGTTAAACTTTCAATGACACCATTTTACCCATGTCCATGACTTTGGAGCATGCAATAATTTAATGTCATGAGACTCACTGCTACGAATATCGTAGGCGTTGCTACGAAATAACGTAGGCGTTGCTAAAATAAATAATTTTGGCGTAATACATGTAGGTAACTGAAGCAACTCCAAGAAGGTGAAATACTAGATCTCATGACGTATGAATAGCGCAACAACTTCGCTACATGCCTAGATAAAAAAACCTTATAAGATGAAAAAAACATTAGTTAAAACCAGTGTAAATAGCACAATTTAAGCTTTAGACTTTACTTTCAATAAAATTTCTTTTAAGCCAATAAATCGAAGGTACAACCATATTTTATTACATTGGCTATCCATAAATTTAATATTTACAAATTTGTAACTTAAGTTACAAATAATTTGAAAAGGCTTAATTTAAAATGCGGGGTACCTACACATCGAGAACCTCAATTTAATTTTGGTGCTGCATCATGAATTTTTATGCGGCCCCGTGAAAATTAAATCGTAAATTCCATAGATGATGGGTACAAAAGTAATCTAGGCCATCTCATATATAATTCTGCGGTTTTCGGCACCGTACTAAATTTCAAATTGACGATTACATCATAAAATACCTAAGTGTTTGCCCCTTGTTCTGCTTATAGTACTTACAACGTGGACTGTACCTTGGTTTTGGTATTAATTCAATGAATTCTTTTTGAATATTGGCTGTTAAAAAACAGCATTGGCCTCAATAGTAATTGTACACTCACATACAATAAAAAAGTTCCACTCACAAAATGTGTCCAAACGACGACATTTTTTCTTAAATATAAAGAATGGTAGGTATTTGGTTCGGAGTATCCTGATGGTGATGATGATGATGCTATATTTTTCCATTTAGGAGTTATTTGGTGCTATTGTTACTGAAACTTTTTCATTGCTCACGAGTGTAGGTACTAGTATCAATAATCCTGTAACGTTCTCAGACATACTGGAGTGTTGATTGGCGGAAACAACTTCAGGAAAGTTTTTGATGGATCCACTTACCTGGAACAAAAACAAATAAACATAAATTACTGAAACATAAAATATGTTATTGCTTTGTGAGAACAAAGATCTGTCTGAGGGAGGGAGAGAATTCAAATTAGTGTTACGAACAACAACTTCATCATCTTAGTACAGTAAAGGTATAAAGTTTATATAAAAGGAGAGCAATTAAAAACATTTCACGTGCTAAATGAACCTCAAAACTGTCAACGAACACTGACGGATGGGCTATCAGATGAAAACAGATGCGGTTTTCATTACAGCATTTACCTACTATGCGGAAATTATAGAACCTACACTATCACACACTGTTTAACAACAACAACTTTCGTGAACACCTATGTATACTTTCAAAATTACCTATGTGGTTAAAACCTGAATCTTACCAATGTTCAAGCTTCAAGTCTTCTTCACAATCTTCATAAACGGAACTATTCATAAATTAAAATCCAGTATAGCCTGCCGAGTATTTTCATGGTTTACCCTATGCTATGAGTTATGAGTACTAGGAGCCCAGAGTGAATAGGGGATATACGTCGAACTGTCTGAAGTGAACAGCTCACATCCTGAATGAATGAATGTGATATTCTGCATTCATCTTCATACATTCATTCAGTAATTAAAAGATGATCATGATTTTGTCGGTGTTGAAAGTCAAGTATGTAATAATACATTATTAGGTGTCGCGAAATAAAAAGGAAAATATCTTCACATTAGGGTTTTAAAACCCATCATGATGTATTTAAATCTTGGCTTGCTGTTTTAACAAAAATAAACGAAACTTTATAACCCACCTTGGGTTTCATTGTATATAGTTTAAAATAGTATTTTTCGACAACCCCTTACGTATCAAACTTACACTGAATAAGTTCCTAGTGACCCTTGTAAGCCCTTCCCAGCTACGTAACCGTTTTGGACTCCGTACTCGTATGTGCAATGTTAGGTAGGTACTAGGACTTCATAAACATGAGCGTTTCATATTTATGGCCCTCAGCTGTAAATTTTTCCCTCAATATGTAATAAAATATCAAAATTTCCGTAAAATATACCTACTCTAAGAGAAGTTCACATACAAAGATACCGACGATGTCATTTTATGGCACGCTCAAAAATTTATTGCAAAAATGTCGCCTCTTTCGATTTTAATATGATAAAAATGCGAATATTTATACTCCCAAGTTCCACTTACAAAACGCCCATACGAAATGACCCCATTTTTTTTAAATTTTTACATAATTTAAATTTGAACATAGGTACCTATTTATGTTTAAGAATCTGAATCAAAAATGTTTTATATGGTAATATTATGATGCGCTGTTACCTATATTGTGTAACGCTGGTATTGCAGATAAAATGATTATTATTATTGTTTAAATCAAGTACTTATTTTTACATTTGTATTTATAGATAAGTCGAAAAGTTGCTAGTTACATGATATCCACTGAAGAACAAAGAGTTCAACAGCCAAGTACCTAGTTTGCACAAAATGCAAATCAATCCTTTGTCACCTCCGGATTTGTAATTACGATGCAAAATAAACTTTAGCACCTCGTCTGTAGTCTTCTTAAACTTTCCATTGTTGGTGAGAATAAATTTAACATAAATATAATAAATTTTTGCACCCAACTGCTACTGCCCCGGATGAGAAGTTCAATCTAGCTTAGGAAAATTTAGTTAACATAATTATACTTATGAGAAGGTCCTATCGTGGGTGGTAGGGAATAACACAATCTCAGGGTATACAAACGTTCACTGTATTTAAAGGTTCTACAGACACGTAATAATGCAAGTGAGGTAATCTTGTTGTAAAACTAATAATGTCCGTAAGGAGCGCGAGCGAGCGTGTAGCCGGGAAACGGGTTGGCGCCGACTGACTGCGCGGGCTTCGCTGGCCGGTGGCGCGAGCGCGGGGTGCGCGCGGGTGAAGGGGAGGACGCGGGACGCGGTCTGCGCAGTAGAGCTGCGCAGTAAAACGGCGCGGCGGCGAGGGACGCTAACCGTTTTCGGCGCGCGATTTGTTTTCGCGGGAAAACGGTTAGCAGTCTTGTTACATACTTGTATATTATTGTAAACGTAATAAACGTAAAATATATATTTTTTCTGTCATCTGCATATATTATCTGTCAAAAGTTTCATGATGGGTTCCACAAGAAAGTGGCGCCACTTTGTATGACAGAAAACGTATTTTTTTATTGCTTTCGACAAACTATCGAACCAGACGTACAGTTATTTTTTCTTCGTTCCTTTTTTGTCAAACTACAGTAGTAGCCTTCCTGACCCCTCACTACTACCTCGAACTCATAATTAGCTCGATAATAATATCTTATGAACATTTGGCAGTAGTGCACCTATACGCACCATCTCTAGGGATATAAAAAGCTATCAAGCTGAACTAGTTTTGGAAAAATCCCTAGCTCTAAACATATTTGTTGCAAAGACAAACTTTGCCAAGCAACAAAGGCAATTCATAAAGGCTCATTTTTCTCTCATATGCAAACTACGTAGGTACTTTGAACCTTCAGCTTTTAACAAGGCAATTACTATACAACCTTTGAGGCCCGGTTTTGCATCGCAGACTGTCACAACCAATTTATTTTTTTACTAAAGCGGGTAGGGAGTATAGTAACGGATGCAACTTTTTAACCCTTCGCACATATTTGCATATTTTAATGTTGCCAGGACTGAAATAGCAAAGGTGGATAGAATTAATATTAATGACTCCAGCGAATGTTAGGCCGTTCGCTAAATTAAAAGTTTAGGCGTTTTGGGAGCTTTGAGCTGTTACGAACTTATATGAGAAACTTGTAATAACTTTTACTAAAAAAAATACACCATATACTCTTTAATTGTATGTGTCAGTGATAAAGATTTTTTTATAAATTGGTTTGCTTATACTGAGCTAAAAAGGTATCATTTAGGTGCCAAAGTTAACTAGCAAAAGCTGGCTATTGCTGCGAATTAATTTCTAGTGTAAGAGGTACAAAATTAACTGACCATTTTGAGTACAAAAATATTTTCCAGAAAGCTTAGAGATCATTTAACGCCGTATGAACTCAGTTCGCGTCTTAGTAAGTGCGAACGCCTACTCAGAAAATTTCATTTCATTTATCGCCCAAGTGGATCCCACAAATTACTGGGGATTTCTTTTTTTTAGCTTTCTGTAAAATTGCCCGCGTCCACTTAAGGAAATTAAAGGCAGAGACAAAGAGGCAAGGCAACTTAATAGTAATCGCGGCCATTTTTTTTCCACGGACCAATACTTCTTGTTACTATATTATATTAATGTTTTGAATTTTTTATAGCGCTTTAATTTTTTCAGCGTCAACTACGGCGTTTTTTGTGTTTGTTCTTATATTAAAGAAGTTATAATTATATTTTTGTTACTTATACATAATCCATGACAATATAGTAACTAAAACCTTCTAGTCTATTGTCAAAAATAACTAAAGGTCGACTCGACAAGCGCCAAATCATTCATTTAGGTACACTGCAGATTTCTGGTTAAAATCCAATTCATTTTTATGGTACGCGGGCAACGGAAATCCAACATTTAATAACCTCACAAAATCAAAAATAATTTTCAATAATCGGTGAAATATTTTGAATGACAATTCATACTTTTAAATGACTGCACACGTATTGCACAATTACAGCTTATTGAAAATTAAAACCTATTATTGTCAGAGATAATCCTGCTCTCGTCCGATTTCAGCACTTGTTACATATTTTATATTTAAATTATAATAAATAACAGACAACATACTTTATTCAGGTATACTGTCGATTGTTTGCATTGAGTATGAATGGTCTGGAGACGAAATAGGCAGACGTTCCCCTCTGCCGGGGTGGTAGGCCAGAAAGGCCCACCGATTTATAAAAACTACTTGCAGTCTCAATTTTCACTAGACGCAATCTAGTTGGCAAAGCGTTCGTTTCATAGATAATGATTTGTTTACATACTAAAATGACAGCTTCAATTCATAGAATATCCGGATTCCGGATTTGATCACAGATTTGGTCATGGTTTATTGTTATTAGCAGTTGCCTAGCAACCAATTTCACAAAAATGCAATAGTAATGTACCAGTAAGTAGATATTATGTATTGATCGACAAAAAAGGTCATATTTAAAGGATCTCACAATTTATTTTATAAAACAACACACACGCACTCACGCCTTGTACTAATGTACTCCCTTGCGGGGTAGGCAGAGGTGCATTGCTGCACCCACTTTTCGCCAGAGTGTTATGTTAGTCCCAATGTAATAAGGGGCGAGCCTATTGCCATTTTACGGATGGAATTTATTTTATTTTCCAAAATATTTCTTTCATATCTTACAAAGCGTCCGTAGTCGAGCGGGCTTCAGTCATCGTAACTGATTACTGAGGTTAAGCAACAACTGGCACGGTCAGCCATTGGATGGGTGACCGATTTCAAGTGGTTCTTTTCTGGACGCTTCCGTGCTTCGGGCGGCACGTTAAGCCGTGGGTCCCGGTTGCTGCTCCGGCAGCAGTCGTTAAGCATAGTCAGAGGCCTTCGGGCGGCTTGAAAACATCTGACAGTCGGGTTGCCCACTTACCCAATAACTTTTCCAGCACAAGCTAGGACTAGGCCTAAAACCCTTCCTTCATTGAAAGGAGACCCGTGCCCCAGCAGTGGGTACGAAATGGGTCGTGATGATAGTTACAAAAGTTAGTAAGTATAATATAATTAATACATAGTTATGTAAATAAATGCTTCGTTTAATTCATAATTTAAATAATTTATTTCCAACCCATGTTCTCGAATTCATCGATAATACTTATCGATAATTGTTACATCCATTGGCAATAAAAATGACGACACTGTGTTCATTATTAAATGTCACTTCACATAACCCTTATTGCTGGGAATTAAAACTCATAATGACATGTCTCATGAGACATAATCAAGGTAAACGGTAAAATTTCCCCCCGCAAAAATTGGCAGACTTTTTTGTATCAAGAAAGATCGCTATGACGCTTCCCGAGGGTACACCCGAGTCCGCGTTGTTCTATGATTGTTTGCAACTATCGAATAAGAATGTAGTAAGATAACGGGGTGCACGAAACAAGCACGAAAGGAGTTTCTTTGACAGTTTGAGTGACGTATCACCTGGTTGCTCAACAGTAGCTTAGAATGACGATTTGTATCACCACCTACCGGGATTACGTTGACTTATGGGACAACTTGTATTCGATATGACTGACGATACTCTGACTAGGTCAATCTTTTCACCACGAGGAAGTTCGAGAACCTAAGACATGTCTATTTTTCTTTATTTCAATGGATGGAAGGAACACCTACATTTCTAAATACTAAATACATATTATCTAAAATGTAGTAAGCTAGCATATCTGTAATCTATGGCTAGTTTCTGAGTTAATGTTATTAGTTAAAAGAATAAGTATTTTTAAATGTGATGAAATCTATTTTTTCTTTTTATCACGCTAGGCTTGCTTACTTGTGATGCGTTCAACTAGTTTTGAAGTATCTACCTATACAGTAACAAATTAAAACATAGTAAACGTACCTATACAAAGTTATGTGTTGTGGATAAAATTTTAGTCACAAATGACCAGGAGCGCAGAGCCCGACAAAGCTTGCTCCTGTGACTTGTCAATTTACTGGCCGTGATTAAATTTCCACAATTTAAGGCAGCGGACACACTTACTTCGTGTAATTCATTTTAACTAGGTCCGGGCAGCAGCCCCATTTGCATATTTTCATCATATTTACCTTCCGTTCGGGGCCAGCAAGGCCACTAAGCGAATTAACATTAATGATTTTAATATATTTACGTACGGGCCAACTTGCGACGCCCGCCAGTATATTTTTACATAAAAATCGAATTTTCAACTTCCGAAAAAAGCTAATTATCATTTCACCGAAGCTACAAGTAGCACGTCGCCTAGCGCGGTCATAATGAATAATTTAGTGGCAATTGTGTTTTAATCTTATTTTATTTTATGTTGGGAAGCTTAAAATTATAATCTTGCCACGATTTTTTATGTTTTTATGAAAGCTGTACTTATATACATACTACTATTATAAAATATCTGAACGTTAAAATAAACCAAAAATTAGCCATAAATTTTAAAACAACTCTAAATCGCACAAAAAAACACAGTTGTAGAGGTATACACCATTGCGTTTCCGTAGGAAACTAACTTCAGTATCCCTTTCTATACAAAAAAAATATAAGTATATGTATAATGTTTTTTTAACGAAATCTTTTGTGCGTTATTCTCTCTCTAAACACAATATTCTAACCCCCTTATTCATAGAAAAGTTACAATACGTTTTAACTAATAAACTGTTTTATCCCTCTCTGTCAAAGAACAAATTGTTCTTTGTCGGAGAGGGACAAAACAATTTATTAGTTAAAACGTTCTGTAACTTCTCTATGAATAAGGGGGAAAGAGTTTAAAAATAAAGGTATATTATTTACGAAAACCTTTTCCGACTAGACAACAACCAATTTGTTTATGAGAAAAATCGAAGATCGCACATTACACTCAGTAGATTGAAGATTCCGGTCTCCTCGCGAACGCTGCAAAATAAATCACTCTTCCCATCAAATTGAATGGAAAATTTCATTTTGTATTCAGTTTTTCAACTGCTGCAGAATGTTACATCGGACAAAAACAAAATTTGCATTCCCCCGCACTGGCAACGATACATTCTAACTTGAAACTATTCAAAACAGCATCGCAACGAACGCCAAATGCGCATCTCAAACTTGCAGTGAATATTAAAGAATACAATGCACTAGTCCAGTTTCATAATAACGGTTTTGGACGCTATAACTATGGTAATAGGTGTGGAAGTTGCCCCATGGTGTTATCGGGCGCATGCCATTTAACGTTTTCATGTTACAACGACATAGTTTATGGAGCCAACAGATGGCGTTGCGACACGTGAGTCTTGCGGAAGCGACGCTTATGAGCTTAACTATCTCCATGTAACTTCCTTTACACACTAGTTATCTTTATGTATTATAGGTGTTATAAAATTCTTTGTATTCCACAAATTCATGTTTTTAAGGTCTACAAAAAGTACCTGTAATATGACTGAGTAATTTCTGTTGAACTTTAAATCAAGTGTAAGTACATTATAAAATATTCCCTCGTATAAATATAAAACTACTTAATACCTGCAAAAAATATTAAAGAAAGAAAGAAAAGACATTTATTTAGAGCTACACGAATTACAATACAGTTATGTACTACGTATTATTAATTTTTTCAGTACTTAACAACTTTTTGCATCCTAAACAGCACCGGTTAACCGAAACCAAAACAAAAATCCACTAAAAACTTTTTCTGGTACTAATTGTCACCCTACACATGACACATTATTACCCTGCCCCATCGTGAGTGTAAAGTAGTGTTATTAGCAGAATAAGTAAAATGAAATGTTTTCTGTCACGGCTGGAGACTGCAGTCATATGTTTTAGTGAGAAATCAGCGACGGGAGAGGGGAAGAACTGAGCGTGCCCACTCCAGGCTATTGCCTAGTAGGGTGACCATACTTCTCAAGATAGTAAAAATAAAATAAAACATGCAAGCACATTTTGTAGGTGAATGTATTCAGTATTTTTTTACAGCTACGGAACAATGATAGTCCGCCTTATTATAAAACGGAGCGATTTTTTACAGATCATTGTGGCAATCTATTGAAAAATAAGTTAGTAAATAAAAAACAGTGCAGAAATTTTCATGGTTGTTGTGGAATGACTTGCTGATTATTCCCTTATCAAGTTTAGAGTCAGTACGGAAAATTTCTCCAACACTCTATTTAGTGAAATGTTTAAACTTAATTTTAATTAAGTTCCATTTAAAACAGTCTTCGACCGCAAACGGGTAGGTAACAGCTTGTTAGAGACATATGACTCCGCGATTTAGTTGTAGCCACACGTTGTGAAATTGACATCGTTAGTTTTAATTACATTACTGTCGCACAGACTTTCTGGAGCCACACTTGTACGAGTTCCACTTGCACTTATGAGATTCAAAACAGTGTAGCGAATATGGTTTGATAGTTAATGAAAACTGCTACTAAACTTACCAACATAATTTTCTAAAAGCATTTGAATTTAAACCCCTGACATAAAATAACTTTAAAAACTAATAAATTATATTTAAAACCTATCATAATTATGGCTATCGTCACAGAAGCGACGATAACAATTATTATAATTACGATAGCAATAATTTAAGTTAAATTGTATTTTCCCTGTACTCTGTGTTAATTTCTTTAAGGATTTCCCGTTTGGAATGATCCAACAATGCCAACAATTTAATTGGTAGGGAGATACCGACACCCTGTATTATATAGTAATATGATTTTGAAAAAGAAATAATATATTTTTTTCAATTTTATCTAGGTAAAAAAATGCAGTGCAAATTATGTCTCCAAAATATTGTCACCCTATTGTTCTCAAGCAAGGAACAGTCTTGTCCGAGCTAAGCCACTTTTCATTGTGCCAACGTGAGGTGACCGCATACTTCACTCTGCACTGTGTCCTTTAATAGTTCCACTTTATATTGTAGATGGCATTAGCTGTTCTAAAAGCTTGTTTAATTTTTCAGCAACGTTTAACTGCCAGTTTCAATAACTCTACCGATGACTGGTAGTTTAGTTAAGTTACTTACATACTATTTTGACACATTAAAAGTTACATCCTGTCAAAATCGTATGAAAGTAACTACCAGTCATCGGTAGATAGAGTTATTGAAAATGGCAGTAAATGCTCTAATACATAATTATGTAATGGTAATCTGAAAATATTATTACGATTCTGAGTGTTAAAGTTTCATAATTTCCATGTGATTTAATTAATTTAGGTTCAATCGTTTTTAAAAGAAAATGATCGCAGATGAACGTACAACAAAAGAATGATGAAACCCTTTGTGCCCTTACAAGAGATTCAAACAAGGCTAATTAAGGAGCAGGAAAAAAACAGGAGACTGCTTTATTTCTAACCTTTGATCGAAAAAAGGGTGCCCATTCATTTGTCCGATGTATTTATGTTGTGTAGCGGTCAGGTGGTCACAGTCTGAGGCAAAGCAAGAGGTCAGGTTTCTTTGCCTACACACACATACCTAACAGGTAACAAATTATTTTATTATTTGAATGCCTTTTCACTTTTGAAATGTTTCAATGATTTTGGTTGTTTGAAATTATACTTAGTTTGGAAAGTGTTTTGCTTGCTTACATAATTATTGTTAATAAGTAGTATAGGTATAATTTATAATTATTCAGTACTCTTACTAAACTATTCATTATTGGTGATTAACAAAGATCACAGAAGTCCACGATAGAACCACACACCAGACAAGTCGCAATCAAACAAGAATTCCACAAGAATGCATTCTCGATGACAGCCGCATCTCTTCACCGGAAAACTTACTCTGGCTTGACTAACTATCACGTTTTAAAGAGATGGGCTTCTAGTACAGTACGTCTAGTACAACTTTTGCAATGTTTGAAAATTATAAAAGTTTACGTTTTCTTCTGTTATCTGCATACATTATCTGTCAATAGTTGCATGATAGTTTCCGCTAGGCGCGTCACATTGTATGCGAGAAAACGTAAACTTTTATAGTTTCCGACTATCTAACAAACCTGTACTAGACCCTCAGTTTCGAAAAAAGTTTTCGTTTTCTTCTGTCATCTGCAAACATTATTATCTGAAAGGTTTTATGAAAGTTTCCACTAGAAGCGTCACTTTGTATTTGAGAAAACATAAACTTTTTAGTTTTCGACAAACTATGAAACTCATACTAGACGCCCGGTACGTTTAATAAATCGAGATAGAATTTGGTTAACGCAGCAACGTCATATTTCGTGAAGCGAGAGTAACCGCCCTCAACTCAACACAATTCAACCCCAATTAGGAAAACTCTGATTAATTTATTGATATCTTTTGGCCGAACTCGAGCCGACCGAACGAAAGGTAAAGGGAAAACGGAAATGAAATTAATACCGTCAAGTGTGTTTTCCTCAAAGGATATACAGGGTGTTGCAATAAGGGTATGCTAAGCCGAAAGGGGGTTCGACGAGATTTGGAAATTCGCAAAAAAAATCGTTCTCCATAGTAAAAAGTCACGTGGCCAACAAAGTTTCTATGGAAAAGGAAATATTTTTTTCGAAAACTTGTAAAACAAAAGTGGTTCAGTATGACCCCCTGAGTCACCCCCTTTCGGCTTAGTATACCCTTTTTGCAACACCCTGTATTATTATTGTATGTGAGTATGTGAGATACAAGACACGCGAGTTAAAGACAATTAAAATACACGTTAAGAAGGTTGGTAGGTACTAAAATAAGGAATTGTGTAGTGGTTAGTGACCCCGACTGCTATGACAAAGGTTCGATTCTCGACCGGGACAGATATTAGTGTAGATATTATTATCAGCTGTCCGATTCCAATGCTCATATTACAGGTTCTGCCTAGCTTGGGTTCGGATGGCCGTGTGTGAGTGGGCGGGCTCCCATATAACTTATTTTTAACCGACTTCAAAAAAAGGAGGAGGTTCTCAATTCGTCTGGTTTTTTTTTTGTATGTTCACCGATTACTCCGCCGTTTATGAACCGATTTTGAAATTTTTTTTTTTTGTATTGGGTTGAGCACCCACGTGGTTCCATTTTTTTCAGAATTTTATCTTATCCCTAAGGGTGGGTAAAGGGGTAAAAACAGGGTATGAATTTCCATTTTGGACACATATTAACCGATTCTAATGAAATTAAGAACGTAAATATAGTTCTTATAAGAAAAAAATATGATGGTGACCTTGAGCTGATCTGATGATGGACACGGAAGGCAGTCAAGGGAACTCCTCAACGGTATATAGCAACTACCTCGTGTTTATAAATATTTATATTTTGGAAATCACACAATCCCACCAATTTTTATATTGGCCTTTTTTATTTATTTTCCTTATCTTCTTTGTGTTTTATTAGTGTTTGTTACCGACATGCTAGGACAGACATTTTCTTTCATAATTAATCTTTAATTAGGTAACTAACCTGGGAACAAAACATACATTTTAACTTGATTCCTTACAAACAATAAGTGTCCGTATTACTGTTATAGGAAACATACAAGGAAAACGTCATCTCGTATATCATTAATAATAAATGATTAATATAGTGAAAGTTGATCTGAAAGCTACGCATAAGCTCTCAATCATTCTCGTCTAGCTAATTACGTTCTGAATTGAATAGAAAACATAGATAAATAACTTGGCACTCATCTTCTTTTGATACAACTTGATGGTGCATGAGGGTTACTTTCATCATACCTCACATCATCATGCCTCTCTGGCCACAGCACACGCTGAGCTGGTGCCTTTTTGACGCTCTGGACAGCAACCTTGTTTGTTTGTATTGTATTATTTTCTGTTTTTTTCATATATATACATTTTTTGTAGTATTATTTTTCTTTTTTGTTTCTGTTTTTATTGTTCAGTGTGTCAAATAAATATTTCTTTCTTTCTATACCTAAAACATTGTTTTATATAAACTAGAATTAGGTACCTCCGGGGTTGTTGGAGTATACGGATGGACGGAAAGAAGTAACAGACAATAACACAATCGTGCACCTCCCTAATTTATATAATATATGTAAGTACATCAAGCTTAATATATTATATATAATAATAGTAGTTACGTATACAAATTATATGGTACGTATACGTATAGATTCATCCCATACAAAGGATTCCCTCCCGCCCGGTACATACGGAGGTACTTAAGGGGGCCAAATGGATTGTGACAAACTTAGTGTTAGGGCACAGTCACATAAGTTAACTTCATATTTTTGTTTAGTTTTGTAGGAAAATATAGAGTAGCTGCACTACGAATCAGGCAAAGTTTAATAAAGATTATCCTTTTTTTCATTTTTTGAAATTTCCCTGAACTGTTTTTCCAGTTAGCTCGATTTAAGTTGTTTATTGGATACTGGTTTAATCTGACTGAAAAGGAAGGTGTGAAACAAAGCTCTGTCACAAATGTTACAGATATCAGATTTAATAACACATACAAGAGTAAAACAGTACTAGATGAAAAGCGAACGAATTTTTACTACACTTGCGCTACGATAGTCGAGGGAACTAAACATTGAATGCCTTATTATTGTTCTATGTAAAATTGTTATCACACAAGCAAGGTGAAGTGTAACGGTAGACTGGTAGACTCATAATATTGGCAATAAATAAATAATAATAGATATTATATTCTATACTAAGCTAGTGAGCATATCTACCAGTGTGTCATGGTCCTAAGGCCCCGAAGTTTGGCACAATCCATCCACAATCCTATCTACATTACTGTCCTTACTTAAGGGTTCAGGCGTACAAAATTCCGCCTTGGAATGTTCCTCCATTAGCAGTTACTGCTTTTGAAAATGTCGGTGACTAGAAACATAGGAATCGGTAGAAGTTACTGAATCCTACCAATCCTACTAATTTATTTATTTATTTCTTGGAAAACAAACAGCATGCTTAGTAGGTACATAAGGTTACTTATCAAATAAATAGTACATAGGCCAGTAAAGTTTTCACAAACAATCATTTGGTACTTTCTTTGTTACTTGACTACTGCTAGCAATTAATACTTAATACATTTAAACATATTAATCGAACTTAAATATCTCAGTTTTTATTAATCTAATTAGTTGTAAGTTATTAATTTGTTTTATATATTTAAATAATATTATAAATGCGAAAGTTTATGAGTATGTGTGTTTGTGTGTGAGTGTGTGTGTGTGTGTATGCTTGTTACTTCTTCACGTCAAAACGGCTGAACCAATTGTAATGAAAGGATGATGCAAAATCTTGGTACCCACCAGCAATAGCTTAGTGTGATACATCATTGGCTAGTAGTAGGTATTATTTTTGTTTGCTACATTTTCATTTCTACCGTATTTGATGTTTCAATTAGAGTGTAACTGTGGAACACTGTCAACTAACTTTATTTAATTTGATGTGAGCAAGAGACGAGGAGAGGTCTCAGTGAAAAATTTACATACAGTCACCATCATCATACTCACGAGCAATGGAAAAGTTCCAGTGATGATAGAACCAAATTAATCCTCAACGGAAAAGGCTGGCTTAATGATGCCATCTGCAACATTGAAGTGCAAAAGGTAAATTTATATTTTGTTGACATCGTTTTTCAAATTTTGACACAAACAACCGATATAAAATCGTGGCTGTTTGTGTCAAAATTTGTAAAGTGGAACTTTTCCTTGCTCGTGAGAGTACTATATTCTCAAGCCTTCACCAGAACAAAAGTATGTTTGAAACATTTTGATTATGATAAATAGGGGAAATTAAGGAATGGTGGTACACGGTGACTACCCAGGGGGCCAAAATATCCATGGACATGGACATTGGACATTATAGAGGAGGCAAAATATGACCTCCAATAACTATAAAAGCAGAACTATCGTTGCTGTATTAAAAGAAACTACACATATGTATTTTATTTATTTATATATTTTATGCTTCAGAATCGTATAATGTACACAAGTACTCGAAATACATGTTATCTTTACCCTCCCTTTGATATTAATTTATATTATGTAAACCAAGTAAAGACCGGGTTTATTCAGCTTACACTACGGTTCCCTATACTTATTTATTTTATTTTTTTATTTTATTTATTGAGGCACACAAAACAGATAACAATGGTTACAAAATTTAAAAAATACAACTAAACATCTGTTCTACATTGATACCCAAAACATGCATGCACAACATTAATTATTTAGGATGGAACATTACTCATTACATGTGTTCTATGCTATAAGGTAAATACCTACTAATTTTATTAAATAAAACTAAAAATTACTATGAAGTTGAAATAATTAGAACTAGCTATTCGGGTTAGAGCTCTGAAGGATGCCAATAGATTTTTTATATGTAAAGAATTTGTTATTAAAAATATCAATGTCTTTGTTACTCACAGATAACTCATTATAAAGTCGACACATTCGGAGAATGGGATTAAAGTATGCTATATTGTTTTTACAAGTTGGGACCAGAAATGTTTTAGGATTGCGGGTTCTGTAATAGATGTTAATATTAATCAATGATAGCAGAGTGGGGGAATCTATTCTAGCATGCAAAATCTTGTAAAGGTATATCAAGTCGCTTCGCTCACGGCGCGCTTCGAGTGACACCATTTTGAATTTGGAAAGCCTATCTACATAATTAATACGACCATGATGATACCTATAGCTTAGGGTTCTTAGAAACTTTTTTTGGATACGTTCGATGTTATCGGAATGAATATCATAATAGGGTGACCAAATGACACTCGCATACTCCAGGACGCTTCGGACTAAACAGTTAAATAAGTATATGGAACTGTTAGGGTTTTTGAACTCTTTAGTGGAACGCAATATGAAACCTGAAAGTTTTGCTCCTCTTTTTATAATATGCTCATAGTGAGGTCTAAAAGAAAGTTGATCGTCGAAAAGAACACCAAGGTCTCTTACCACACTTTTTCGATCAAGAATGTGCCCTGACAGAGTGTAGTTATGTAGGATCTTATTCGTTTTCCTCTTGCTAAAAGTGATAATGGAGCATTTATTCGTGTTAAGGAACATTTTGTTTCGAGAACACCAGGCTTCTACGGTATCAAGATCAGATTGCAGATTCAAACAGTCTCGATCATTATTAACTACGGTAAAGACTTTTAAATCGTCAGCATACATTAGATAGTGGCAATTGAGTTTGTCTACAAGGTCATTGATGAATAATATAAATAGAAGAGGGCCTAGGTGTGATCCCTGTGGCACTCCAGATGAGATGTCTATTGGAGCTGATAGGTATCCTTTAACTGTTACCAATTGGCTCCTTTTAGTTAAATAAGATTTAATCCATCTATACAAGCTTCCGTGAATCCCGTAAGAAGATACCTTAGAGCATAAGATGCGATGGTTAACTTTGTCAAACGCCTTACAGAAATCTGTGTAAACGCTGTCGACTTGGCCGCCTTTAGCAAAACAATCGCATAAGAAGTTTTTGTATTCTAGGAGATTGCTGACCGTTGATCTATTTCGAACAAAGCCATGTTGTTTCTGAGACAATAAAGGCCTTACCTGTGTATATATGTTATCATAGACAAGTGATTCGAAAAGCTTTGCAATACAAGACAGTATACTTATTGGTCTATAGTTGTCACATAGCGATTTATCGCCTGATTTGAAAATAGGGACAACATGGGCGATTTTCCACTGTAACGGAAATACACCACATTTAATAGATTTATTAAAGATGATTGAGAGTGGGATACATAGTTCATCCGCACATGCTTTAACAAATGAGGGTGGTATGCCGTCTGGCCCGGCTCCTTTATTTACATTGAGGGTTTTAATTTTAGTGAGAATGTCGATTTTACTTAACTTAATTTCAGATAAGCTACTGTTACTTGTAGAGGCTTTAGCAGAGAAACTTGTATCAATATTATCTTGATTTAAATCCTTCTCGAAAACGGAACCGAAATAAGAAGAAAATAATTCACAAATCTTCTGACTGTCGGAGGTTACTTCGTGTCCGAGTTTCATAGTTTGAGGTATTGTTACACTGCCTTTTTTATTGTTGATGAACCTCCAAAAGTGTTTAATATCATCTGTAAGCGAGTCTTCTACTGTGGATATGAATAATTTGTAACACGCATTAGTTAGTTTCTTGCACCTAGCTCTTAACAGTGAAAAAGAATCATAATCACGAGGATTCTGGTATTTTATAAACCTTTTATGATATTTGTTTTTTTCTTCAAGGCAACGAATTAAACTTTCACTGTACCATGGCGGATAAGAAATGATATTTGTTTTAGTCAGGGGCGTATAAGTTTTTATGATATCATTAAGTGTGTTGTAAAAAACATTGACACATTCATTGACATCTGCAGGCGAAAGGATTTCCGTCCAGTTAACCGATTTAAGTTTGGCCCTTACCAACTCATAGTTACATTTGCTGAAGTTAAGACGTTTCATACGATTTGGTCTCATATTTTTAAAAACTATGTTAGGTTCCACGTCTACTAATAGAGCTGGGTGATGAGTGTCAAGACGACTCATTGGCTCAACACCATAAACTATTACATTAGTAAGTGTAGAGCAAACTAGGTCGAGAAAGCGATTGTTTTTATTGGGGATGTTGTTAAACTGATTAAGATTGCATAAATACAATGTTTCAAATAGTAGAGATGACTTTTTATCATTAGGGTAACTAGCTTCCATCATGCTTGGTTTCTGAGACTGTGTCCAGGTAAGGTTAGGGGCGTTAAAATCACCTATTAACATAAATTGGCTATTACCGTCATTCAATGCATTATTATTCAGAATATTATGTTGGCAATTTGAGTAAAAACTCTCTAGGTTTGTAATTGATAAGTCGGGGGGTAAGTAACAAAGACATATATTCAATGTTGGATCTGCTGAATTTTGAGGTATAATACTTATCCAGACATCCTCCAAGTGACTATCCCAAGACTCCTGACGAATAACATTGAGGTTTTTCGCTGTAGCGATAAGGACGCCACCACCTTCTTCTTTATGTGAACTTGTGTTTTGGCGGTCTTTACGAAACACGTTGAATCTTTTATCAAATATCTCTCCATCAAATATGCTATCATTTAAATTTGTTTCGGTTAGGCAAATTATATCATAGTTACAGTTAAGCATACATTTATAGAAATCTGTTAGTTTAGTCCTAATTCTATTGACGTTTTGATAGTAAATTAAAACCATTTTTGAGAGTAAAGAGTACAAAAATATAAAAGTATGTAATTTCAAAGTAAAATCTAAAATAATGACAGTAGTTACTTAGGTACATTAGTGCTAACAGTTGGTTGAATGAGTTTACAGAGAGATTCTTCGTTTTTCACATGGAATACTTTTGAGGTGTCGTCCTTGCGAAGATTGATTTGGCCATACCTAACCCATACATACTTATAATTATTCTCCTTTGCAAATTTCCTTGCCGAAGCATGAAGCTGTTTTTGATCTGGAGATAGGTGCTCAGATAGATATATTCTGTCATTTCTACCTGTTTTCTGAAAACCGAGATGTGATACGTTGAGTTTTTCCTTCTCGTCAGGATGTGATTTATTAAATCTAACTGCGGCGGATATAACTTTATCACGAAGATCTGATGTAGAGAGCGTAACTAGTATATTTCTTGGACGATCAGAGTCAGCCTTCATTTTCGCTACACGGCGACATGCCTTAATCTCACTCTCAGGTACCGTAACATTTAGACATTCGCACAGACGTTTGAATAATGACTTAACATTTTCATCGCGATTTTCCGGGATAGCCTGTAACTCAAGATTATTGCTGCGAGAGATTTTTTCCATAGTAGAGATCCGTGAGTTCAGTTTATCAATTTCGTGCTTCATCCGCAACTGTTCAGTTTCCATTGTTTTAATAACCGTGTCTTTTTGCTTTAACTCTTTCTGTTGGGTTCCGTCCTTGTTGGGTTCTGCAGTGACATTCAAGCAAGTAAAACAAAACACCGCCTTACAGGTATTACACGATAATATTCTCTTTCCAGTAGTCTCAGTGGAACAGCCGCTGCAATTCATCTTTAATGGCAGAATTCCCCGCTTTAGTGATTGCAAGTGAACAAGCTAGCTATGATGTTCCAAAGCACGTTAGAAAGGTATGCTTAGTTTCGTAGCGTGCCGTCGATTAAAATTGGCTAAGCGGTCAAAGCGTCGGCCCCAGGTCCACGGGCCGCGGGTTCGAGCCCACGTACTGCGCCTTAGCTTTTTTTAAATTATTTTCTAGCTTGCGTGCAAATGAGTGTAGGTACTCACTGGGCGTCCGAGGCAGGAGGGAAGAGGGAGTGAGACGTCCGACACAAACCAATATGGCCGCTGTGCCTTATGGGAGACTCCCCAAGATGAAACGAGAGCCACCGATGTTGTACAACACGTCACCAAAAACTTGAATATTTAGAATGTATTATAAAATATATCGACAGAGCCAACAGAACACACGTCCGTCCGATCCGAACTGTACTAGAGGAAAAAAAGACTATACAAACATTACTTTAAATAATTATGAATTTTATCTGCCTGTGCTAGTAATTATAATAATGAATGCAAAAAGCAAACAACAGTTACTGATTCACTGATACAAAAATAGATAAAAGTGAGCAAATATTGTTTCGAATGAAATTGCGACGAACCCAAACAAAACTATAAACAAAAATGTATCGAGCAATGGAGCGTGTTTGTCTCGCTCTAATTCAACGGGTTTATGTTTTATTCGGATCACTCTAACTACATACTACGTATACAGGCAAACTAACGATGCAGGCGGTAAAGTATGGTAGCCCTAATGATAATAATAAATATATTTATTTTCAGACCAAGTAGTCCGTAGTGAGTGTAACAATGTATCTTAATCTTAATACTGTCCATAATTGAATGAATAAGATGAAGACGTACCACATCAATCAGTGTAAAATATACTGTTTACCTTGTTTTATTTGTACTCGGGTCTTGGGTGTTGATATTTATATTTAATATGTATCTATCTATGTATTTGTGTAGATATATCAGCTGTCCGATACCCATAACACAGGCTCTGCCTAGCTTGGGGTCGGATGGCCGTGTGTGAAGATGTCCCCACATATTATTATTATTATTATTATTATTATTACCTTATAATATTGGTTTTGGTGTTGGCACTTGTTTCTGTAACGTTTCGGGAGACACACTTCATTTTCCTATATTATATATACATGATACGAAATAAACATACATTTAAGTATACAACAATAATTATTATTTTCGAAAGTAAACATTTTACCTGAGCGCATTGTATGAATACAATAAAGAAGTAAAACTTACCTGAAAAGAACAGAAATAATGAATTAGGAACAGGAACATTAAACACTTGATCATACCTATACTTGTTCATATTTCTCCGCCCAGATCACATAATTAACACGAAAACATAAAACATCGCATAAAATAACTTTTCAATTCTAATCAATCTTAACTTAATATTATAAAAGCAAAAGTAACTGTGTCTGTCTGTCTGTTACTCTTTCTCGCCAAAACTACTAAACGGATTTGAATGAAATTTGGTATACATATTATGGTCTAGACACTGAGAAAGAACATAGGCTACTTTATATCGCGGAATTCCCACGGGAAAACTTTTAAGGCGGAGCGAAGTTCGCGGGAACTGCTAGTGTACAATAAATTCGTTGGAATCAGATATTATTTAATTATAATTTTTCAAACCAATCATAACAAACCGACTTCAACATGGCGTCCCTGGACGCGCTACGCTCGGAAATAAGCTCTATTCATTACTCAGCTAATTACACTTTAGTTTGCAGTTAAAACTAAATAAGGCCACAGCTAGCGGTCAGTTTAAAATATTAATAGGGATTTAGAAGCTGGATTGTCCACAAACCAACTTTATTGCTAACTACACTAGGCTCCCAAAATAAGTACGATTTTTTTAAATGTATTTTTTCTCATAGCTTTATAGGTACTATGTGCTGTAATTATGGTATTGAAAGTTTAAAGAGACTGAATCAACTGATCATTCTGAACCACTCTTATTCTATGAAACTAATCCAAATCACCAAGATTATCAAATTCACATTTTAAACAATTTGTTAGTAAACTAAACACGTAAACTGATTCACGCCATTTTGTCTCATATACACGTCAACACCATACCATATTATTTTGTAAAAAGTATGTAGGTAGGTATTTTTTTAAATAAAATCATTTAAAAAAAAGTTATATTTGTTTTTTGAGTCCTTTTTATTTAATAATATAAAAAGGACTATTTATATAAAAAGGACTTTTATTTATATAATACTCGTATTTATATAATTATTATGTAAGTTATTGTAGGATTTATAAAGCAATTGAAAATTTTCGTGTGTTCTACTTATTTTGGCAGCCCAGTGTAGTAGTGGCCAACTAAGGGACGTATAGAATACGTGAGTACGTTCCATTTATAAGTTGGCTCATTTTAGCGCTCATCCAACTTGGATTGCATCATCGGGGGCCGAAATGCTGCATCAAATTGTTCAATTTAAAGCAGCAATAGTAATTAACTTAGCCCTAATTTCTCCATAGTCGGTTATCTAACCGAAAAGGGATTGGATCATCAAATATACGTCATCTCCATATAAAATTCTTGACAGATAATGGTTATGCTCTAACCGACTATGGAGAAATTGGCACTTTGTGATTTGTGGACTACTTATTAATTAATCAAAGCTAAATGTATGAGAACAATACATACATACAGCTCGTAGACATTTAAAACATACCAACTTATACAGAAAAGTAACACTATAAAAGACTCACTCTAACAGAGCTATACTGAAATCCAATCACTCACTTAATAGTTAGGTTAGATTTGGCTTAATATCTTTATTTTCATAACTTATAATTTACAAACTTCAAATTGCGTCAGGCAACTAGTCTTCTTTTTACTTGAAGCAATCTGGAAAATATAGACTCATCATACTTTGTAAAATTTTAGAAGTTTGCGTCACAAAACTTTTATTTCTTTATTTTATGTGCCCCAGTTCCACTCTACTTACCCAATTTTCGCAGCGCTCTAAAAAGCGGGCTGCTAATTCTTTGAAGTAGTAGAGAGTGCACTCTGGCTTTTCGATCACCATGTGTTACCCATAAAATATTTACGAAACAGTTACCAGACAGGTTTGAATGGTACAACGGATTTGTACCAGTAAAATTTATAAAAGTAGTTCACAATGACATTGTTTGAATTATTGGTATAATATGGAATGTAGGTATAACAAATAGTAAAATATTATGATACTGAGTATAAGTAGGTACCTATATTAATTTTCTGTTTCTCAATATCTATTACAAACTACGGGGTGGTCTACGCGTCAGATTAAAATATCCTATATAACACTTCTGTAAAATTTATCGTATATCCTGTATTCAAAATCAATTTTAAAAGATTTATAAACGCCATTCATATTCGTGTCTTGTATTCTAATTTTGAACGTTTTTTTGTTGTTGTCACATTACTAAAATGTCGAATCGCTGTATCAGAGTAGGCCCCCAGTTAGCTCGTCAGTGTATGTCTTTGTAGCGTTTTGCAAAAAGCTGCTTCTTTGAGAGAAGCCGCGTTTTGTTCTTATGCTTTTAACTGTTTCGTTGCGCTACGGCGCTTATGTTAAAATTGTCATTAGAAATCAGTCGAGGGGTTAATTTTTTAAAAAATGTGCTAAATTTATATTATGCTTTTTTGTAGCGTATGTGGTTGTATTCAAAGATGGGATTTTCACAAAGCCTAAAGATCATTATTATTACCTATGTAATTATAAAAATCGTTATGCACTTCTCTGCATTTCCAGTCTTAAAACATTTTCACCTTTAAAAGTTTTTATTACAGTTTTTACGACCAAAACATTCTTTGATTTATATTTTATCATTTTTTATTATTCAACACTTAGTAATTTAAATCTCCTTTCTGCTTTTCTCTTTGAAGGACCTTTTGACGAAAAGATATAATTTTAAACGTTTTATTCATAATTTCAATTTCAACGTGGTTACTTGGCAAAAAAAGTTCAAAGGAATCTTTTTTATGAAATACGATTGTGACCGAGTTTTATATTTTGTATCATCACGAGAGTCGAACTTTTTCGTCTTATTAATCAGACCTTAATTTAACTTCAGCAACAAGTAGCTTTGTTGTCAGCAAAACTGCATACACATAGGGATTTGCACAATACGACTTGGTTGAAAATGATTACATTTTCTTCTTCTCCATTGTACAAACGCGATATCTCCATTTTTCTCATGCCCAAAAAAAATATGTCGATACTTTGTCATCATTATTTTCCTTTCTTTTTCTCTCTATAGTGGATCTGGTCTCGTGTTTCTTGAAGACTTCCTCGTTGCAACGTACCACGGTGAGATCCTGGTGTTTCTTACTTATCACCAAATCAAAACCAAGATAACGAATACTTGATTGGGAGTTTGTGATAGGAAAGACAAACCAGCCAATTCAATGCTGCTTGCTATTCTTGATTATGATGATGTCTTGCTTGATATCACTTCCATTCCTTCAAAACGCCACTGTACACTTATGTACTAAGAGTCAGCAATAAAAATAAGAAAATAACTACTAGTATTACTTACTTATAATTATTTTAAAGTCAGATGTTATTATTATCTTACTACATAATCTAGCAATGACAGTGGTGGAAGCAATGATAATCATAACTTATGACCTAATGTTGCTATTTCTCAGCCTAACCGCTATAGGTTAAATAGTGAAGATGTAGGTGTAATTGTAAAAATATTTAAATAATTATATATAGGTATTATATAATATGACAAGGCAGAAGAGTATGATGCTACTATACTGTACTAGCCCAACACCAGACTGGTTTTTCAGGTAGTATTCAATATAATATATTTAATTCCATTCTCATAACATCGCAATGATTGGCATAACGCTGTCATAATTTGCCACCAGCACAGCATAAGCATGTCCGAATTTCCCCGAATATGACGTCAGCAATACAGCGGCTCCACCACAATTTGATCACACATAAACTGTCCGGCGCTGGTCGTAAATTCACCTCGGACATCCGAAGCAATGCTCTAAAAGCCGTCGCCCCAATATCGACAATGCTCGTCTTTTCACGTAACTTTACGACTTCGACATCTGCGCCCGTGCATGTGTGTGTGTGTTTGTGTGTGTGTGTGTGTGTGTGTGTGTGTGTGTGTGTGTGTGTGTGTGTGTGTGTGTGTGTGTGTGTGTGTGTGTGTGTGTGTGTGTGTGTGTGTGTGTGCGTGTGTTGGTGGACGATATTGCTACTCTCTAGGGTCAGTCTGATTTCACGAATACGATGTATCGGAGCAATCGATATAGCACGCGGGTGTCACAGCTACAACTGCCGCTACACGGGTTCGTTAACAACGTAGAAAAATATGATTTTATCGCGATTCGCTATAAATACGGCTTTTGATGGGTGGTACGATTTAACGTGTTTATCGATGTCGATAACAGACCCGTGCCGCGGCTGCAGGAAGACAGCTCTTACGGGATTATTTGCACATTTTTCATGCATTATAAAGTTTCCATCAACTGTCGATACACTTATTTTTTTTAGATAAAACCATTATAGCCGCAAAAATACTATCTTAATATTTCTCTTTCCTACTATTATTGTACACAAGACACGCACGCCGAGCTACTACCTAATTTCGGTCCAATTTTCACAATAACATCGTAGTTTTCTTTTCTCTGCAAAAGCCCGGCTCTGTAGCCATTTGGCCAATATGGACGCACTTAGTAGCTAACGCCCGGTCAATAAGAAACATAAATCGCACCTCGTTCGTGACCAACTGTATACAGGGTGATGCTGAAGTACTGCCTCTGTGGTCTAGTGGTAGAAGCTTCGCTTCATGACCCAGAGGTCCCGGGTTCGATTCCCGGGTGGGACCATCAATTTGTGTTTCTAAATTGTGGTTCTAAGCTTGGTTAGGACATAGAAGGCTGATCACCTGATGTCCGAAACAGTGAAACGATCCATGCTGTCGGATGGGCATGTAAAGCAGTCGGTCCTGCGCCTAGCTCTCTCCAGTCGTGTCGGTCAATCCGTCCCATTGGGCTATGAGAGTGATGGAACAGAGAGTGCTCCTGTGTACTGCGCACACACTTGGGCACTATAATCTACTCCTGCGTAGATGGCTGATCTCAAATGAGATTGGCCGCCGTAGTCGAAATTCGGCTAGGAGGACATTATTATTATTAGATGCTGAAGTAGTATAGTAAGATAAAAAGGGTTGACCCAGGTTTTCATTCTGCACAAGTACGTAAGTTTTCTTTGGTTCTTCAAACAAACTTTTTGTTGTTTTTGTTGCATTTATCAAAATGCTACTTACTATTAATACCATATTTACAACATCCTGTAGGACAATGCACTTCTTGGTGAAAAAGGGTAGTTTTAAAATGAAAACCGATAGCATGGGATTTATGCGTCAAGCGAGCCAGAAAGGGAAAGATAACAAAACGATGACTGCGAAAGATGTTATAAACTGTTCACAATATTAACCTCAAATTCATAAACCGTATTTTAAATTTACAACAAGGTTAAAATTGACATTAAAATGTACGAGTTTTGACTCTTTACGTCAGTCAAAAAGCTTTATGAATTTGGCAGTTAGAATTTAGCGTTCTATACTCATAGGCTAAAAATCTACTCCGTTAATAAACCATACTTTTTTTTTATGGACATACGTAAGTATTGATGATACGTATGATAAAATTACAATGATAACACAAAAATATTGCATCTCGTCAGATGACCAACTTCCTAGCAATATTACCATACTTCTTCCCACACCGTTAAGGGTCGGCAATAGGCAATCGAGGGTTGGCATTGTCATAGAATTATGTAGTAAATGATGCTTTACAGCCTTGAAAAAAATCACACAGGTAGCCGAAGAGTCTAGCTAGGTGCTGAATCATTCGAATTTAAGTAAATGCTTATGGATAACTGTAAATTAATTACGTAAAACCAGTAAATCACACTCCCGTATTGTAACAACTGTGTCGTAATTATCAAGAATTTTCATATGATTCTTATCAAATTATAAAGATAAATGCTTGGACTAGGCGCTAAATACCTTGTTTTTTAATAAACACACACCTATTTTGTGTAAATTAATCCCAAACTTGAGCAATTTTTTTCCCTCAAATCTTCATACAAATATCTATGGCGGCTTTCTGTGTTATAAAATCATAAACACAAGCGACGTTTGACTCAGTCGGCCGGTGGCCTCCAAAGAAGGGTCACGTCGGTTTAGGCGGCACTGACAGCTCGCGATCTAATTGTGTACAGACACAAAATCACTGCACATTGGTTGTCATTGCACTTTTTCAACTTTTATGACACTTTGATTTGAAATTGAGGAAGCATAATTCTTATACTATGTTCAATAAATTAAATGATAATGTTTTTTATTAGTTAAGTCCATGGTACTTCTTGATTAAATTATAATTATTAATGCCTAACTAAAACTAACTAATATAAAATTAAAATTAAACTAAAAAGAAGATGCTGGCCAGATCGCTGCCACTGTCGGGTAGGGTACCCAAGACGCTGGCCGCGTTACCCCGCTATATAGCGATGCTTAGCCTTTCTGATAGGTAAGTGCCAGCCCTAGGGTCCCTTGAGACTTCTATTAGTCTGCTGCTGATGTCTTTAAAAAGCTGACGTGCCTCCGGTCCCCAGGGCCCTGGGATGAGGAGCAGGAATATAGTGAATGGATCTAAGTGATGACAATACGTAGGAAGATTAGGTTAGGATTCAAAAACACAGTCTCATGGTGCTGGTTGAGGCATGGTCTCGTGAGGATCTGATGAGGGCAGTAACACGGAGGTGACTGAATTTTATTTCAAAGATTTAATAGCTAAAAGCATCGAGTTTGGGCGCGGTGGTAGCTCAGTCGGGTAAGCGCCCGCTTCTCACGCAAGAGATGCGGGTTCGAATCACGGCGCTGACATGTACCAATGAGTTCTTTTAACTTAAGTACAATGTATACCATCGCTCTAACGGTGAAGGAAAACATCGTGAGGAAACCTGCATATCTAGATTTAGCACATCTAGATATGTGAACCCACCAACCCGCAGTGGACCAGCGTGGTGGGAAATGGTTCAAGCTTAGGAAGGCAGTTTAGACCTTGGGGATATGCACAAAGGTTCCACTCGAGAGAGCCAGGTGCAGGTACTTACACCCCCACAGAGAATAGAATAGAATCGAGTTTGGGCTATTAAGTATGTTTTTCAAAGAGAGAGAGAAAGATATTTTAGGTTTCCTCTGGATTAGTTAGGTTTACTGGGTTTACTTAATTCATTCGTAACGTAAAATTGTCAATGACGGAATTTCTTCTATAGACAGTAGCCACTAATAAAAACAACGATATATGGCGTGATTTGCAAAAGTACCTATCTAGTCAACCTGCCACGATGTGACTTCGGTGGGTAACTCAGAATAATACTAGTTATATATGTTATTGCATCAATAATAAAAAAATCAAGAAAATATTCAAAGTTTCCATCCTCGCTTTTCACGCACACAAATCACTAACTCATGCCTTGTTCTAGGAGCAGGGTCTACCCTGGTGCATTTCCATGACCACTTTTCATTAGCGTCCCACCGGTTTCGATGCTCAGCGGAATAGCACCATTAACCATTATTATTCTGAGATATCATCACTTCTTATTCTGAGTTACCCAACATAAAATCTATTGAAATCATTTTTTAAATTAGGATTTGTTTATGGTGTGGTCCCCAAATTTATGGGTAAAAGCCAAATAATTATATTTTAACCTTTTTTTATACCTATTATATTAAAAGACCTATTCAACGATACCCTACCTCTCTCTCTCTCTCTTTCATGCTATGTGTCCCATATGGTGGTGGGGTCTGCCTTCCTCGTTTTCTCTCTCCACTTCGCCCTGTCTCCAACGTCGTCTTCAGAGACTTGGCAGTGTCGTAGGTCTTTTTGCACTACGTCTATCCATCTGGTTTTAGGTCTTCCTCGGGATCTCCTACCGGGGGCGGACAGGCGCAGTGCTTCGTTTCCAACATAGTCAGGTGGTCTTCTCTTGACATGTCCGAACCATCGCAAGCGGTTTTCTTGGAGTTTGTCGGCGATGTCGCGTACTCCCAGGCTGCCGCGAACGTACTCATTGCGGATTCTGTCAAGCCTTGTGACCCCGCACATCCACCTCAACATCTTCATTTCAGCCGCTTGGACCGCTCTGACATGCGTTTGCGTCGCTGCCCAGGTCTCACTGCCATACATTAGGACCGGGCGTATGATGGTTTTGTACACAAGACCTTTCAACCTTACCGGCATTCTTCTGTCACAAGTAACACCAGTTACTTCGCGCCATTTTAGCCAGGCGGCAGCTATTCTGTGTTGGATGTTGTATTCCACTTTACCAGAACTGTGCATCATGTTTCCCAAATACTTATATTGGTCGCACTTGATGACTTGTTGGCCGTCGATGATGATGGGGCTGTCATCTGGGTCTGGTTCGTTGCATGACATGTATTGGGTTTTAGTAACACTTAGCTTTAGGCCGCCTTTTTGCAACTGATGTTTCCACTCCAGAAGGGCCTTTTGTAGGGAGGTTCTGCTCTCCGTGCAGATTGCTACATCGTCCGCGTATATAAACGTCCACGCAGCCGTACTCTGTGCTGTTTCCGTCAGCGCATCCAGGACCAAGCAAAACAGGAAAGGGCTTAGGACTGAACCTTGGTGTACCCCTTCTGCTACAGCAATGGGCCGAGTAGCACCTACAACCGTCCTCACAACAGACCTTGCATTTTTATACATGTCCGCAATGATACTGACATACTTCTCAGGGACGCTTTTTCTACGTAAGCTCCACCAAATAGCATCTCTCGGTATGCGATCGAACGCTTTTTCCATGTCCAAAAATGCGATGTACAGGGGACAGTTCTTAGCACGGTATTCTTCGGCAATAGTATTTAGAGCGAACATGGGATCCGTAGTGGATACGCCGGGAACAAAGCCGTAGTGGTTTTTTGAGAGTGAGCACTCCTGCCTCAGTCGGCTATCAGTATCAATCACTCTTTCGTACAACTTCATTGTATGGCACATAAGTTTGACTCCACGGTAATTATTACACTCAAGTTTACTTCCTTTCCCTTTCAACGATACCCTACCTACACCATCAAAATAACCGGAAAAAATATCAGCCCCAATTTACTTGTATGGGAGAGGGAGTACCCCATTTTTTTTGGGTACTCCTCATATCTATGCGAAATATAAGCTTGATATCTTTACCCGTTTCTGAGAAAAAGGGCAGTGACAGACAGTCAGTCAGACAGACGGACAAAAAGAGATCTTATAACGGTTGCTTTTTTCCTTTTGAGGTACGAAACTCTAAAAATATGAAAAAATATTATGATGATTCTGCCACCAAAAAATATACTTACAAACATACATACATACAATCAAAAAACATTACTCTCCTCCTTCGGCAGTCGAGTTAAAACAAGTGAGACTGATTCTGAACTTTTGTTCTACGAGTTTTAAAAATTAACCAAAAAAAACCTTTATCATAGAAACTTTGTTGACACGTGACTTTTTACCATGGAAAACGAATTTTTTTTTCGCGTTTTTGCAAAACTCGTAGAACTAAAGTTGTTCAGAATGACCCCTTGAGTCATCCCCTTTCGGCTTAGTATACCCTTAGTATAACTTATTATCTACACTTTAATACCTGTAGTTACCTTTCTACAAGTAAATACCACATTTGTTTAGAAATCTAATCGGGTTCCGAGTATGGAGAAAAGTGGCACCCCTATTAATTTCTACTGTGTAATTAAAAATTAAACTTACCCTCAAATCACTACTTGAAAATAATTGTCAATAAAGTTGGCGAGTAAAAGTTTATCGACCCACTGTGCAAACTTACATGTGTGCGTGTCACTGCGTGTGCTGTGTGAAGAGCATTGAAAACCCAAATTTGGCGGGGCACGTCACCTGTGCAGGCCCTTAACAACAATGTCATCACGACCCATCCCGACTGTCAGATGTTTTCAAGCTGCCCAAAAGCATCTGACTAGGCTTAACGACTGCTGCCCAAGCAGCAACCGGAACCCACGGCTTAACGTGCCGTCCGAAACACGGAAGCGTCCAGAAAAGAACCCCTTCAAATCGGTCACCCATCCACTGACTAACCGTGCTAGTTGTTGCTTAACCTAATCAAAGATCAATAAGTGATCAGTTAAGATCACTGAAGCCAGGTCGACTACGGACGCTTCGACAACAATGTATCGCAAGCTAAATGACTACACTAAACACCTCTAAGCTGTGCAAAGCGCTTTCTTGGGCCAAATAGTCGATGAGCGCGGAGGCCGAACGAATTTTACGACATCGCCACGTGCGGTTGACGTCCAGCGAAGACTTTATGTATAGTGAGAACCTGCCTTTACATGAAGCAGCGACTACATAGGGCGAGCTACAGGGTGGTTCAAAAAGCTTATGCATAGTAAGCCGATATTTTTGAACCTTATAAGTATAAGGAGTCATGTGACTTCAAAAGTTGGTTTTTCAGAAAGAAACGGTACAGTCAATAACACATGTAAATATCTAGGAGAAAAAGTTGCGTTTTTTCGAACTAAGAAACGGTAGGTACATAAATTGATAAAAATCCAAAGTAGATACAATGTTAATTAATATTTTTTAGGAAAACAAAAAGAAAGTTTATCATTTACAATCTTCCTAAACTTATTTTCAATCTGAAATATGTTTTCACATCACACGGATACTGATTTCAACAATAGAACTTTTTCCGTGAAATCATTACCAATTTTAAACGTATTTCTTCAGCACAATGTACGCACAAACCCGTTTTCGACGCCCCGATAGATACGCCTCCGATACATAAATCCCCGTTACTCAAATTTCCACCAGATTACACAGAAACGTCCTAGCTAAAAGCTTTCGCCAGAAAATGCACACGTAGGACGCATTTGCCCCTAAAACTGTCCGATCTTTACTGTCACAGGATGTGTAGACTCAGCGATTTCTCGCCATGCGATTTCTCAGACCTGTGACAGGTCCAATGCGGGCTCTCGCTGAGTGCGCTTCCAATTTCCGAGTAAAAAGCAGCGTGAGATGTAACATGTATTGGAAACGTCGTCAAGGCTTAGTAATGGGTGTCTGGGGGTAGGGCTACTCTCTACAATTCTATCCTCTGTAGGTATGCAAGTAACTGCACCTGGATTTCTGTGGAACCTTTGTGCATATACCAAAGGACTAAACTCGTCAACGACAGTTTTCGTCTAGTCACTTGTTCTTCTTCGTTTTAATTTTACCTACCTACTACAATTATTTTCTCTGTTATCTAATACAACACATTTATGTAAGTATTTCAAAGGAAAACTAACAGAATGTACCGTGTATTTACCTAACATATCTGTGTAGAAATTCTCTTTGACGGTAATAACATTTTCGTGGTAAAGAAAATTTAATTTGGATCAGACCTCTCTGAACTGCGTAGATTTATCATATTATACGAGAAATATTTAGTTTTAAATAATATAGGCAATATATTATCCTACACATTTTCTGTAATTTTCTAACGAGGAAAGTACTATTTGTTACTTATTGGCTTTTGGTTAAATTGAGAGGTTTTGAGTGGATAATAACAATAAATATTGTAAGTATATTGTAATAATAAATATTGCAGCGGATGTACATTGTACATTTCCATAATAAAATCTTCATCACCGTCATCAATCCGTTGTCATTCATCTCAGCACATAAAAATCTCTCCACAAACGGTTTGTTAATACACGTCCTAGGCCTAGGGTGAAGCAAGCTCACATCACGTTTACCTGATTGTCAACTCCAGACCAGTGCGGGTTGATGGGTTCACTACATACGTAGATATGCTAAATCAAGATATACAGGTTCCGCCACGATGTTTTCCTTCACTTTATTAAATTGATGTATTTCTCAACAATTTCACAACATAAATACAACGTACAAACAGAATTATCATATTTATTTTACTGCTTCTTTTACGGCAGAAATAAATAGCCCACAGGAAGGCAGCCAAGAAGAGGTCGTGTTCGAGACAAGAGTAGATTGGTAAAGGAAAAAGCTATCAAAGCATTTGTGCCGATTCTGGCCTCGTACCAAAATGCCGGCAAATTTTAGTCGCAGGCAGTTTCATATTTTTGCGGGAGTGATGTAAATATATTAGGTAGATGCGTTTGTGATGTTGTTTATGCGTTTGCATTTTTAGGATGCAAATTGTGCAACCGTTTGGTGTGGAGACCTTCAAGATGCCAATGGAGTTGGCTTTCCTAGGTGAAGATTACTAAATCTGTTCAATAGCTTTTAATAAAAACTTAAATAAATCTTTCACTAAAGTCTTCAGGTACCGTACACTACGATAGCGCCTTTTTACTGTGAAAAACGTACAATCGACTCAATTGTACGAATAATTGTGTGCTCCGATAAATCTTTGCATTCATACAGGGTTTTATGTGGGAAATAAATATTCACATTACAGGAAGAGAACAGTTCCAGAAAAGAAAATATAAGAGGTTTTCGTTTTGTTCCGTTCGAAGGAGATTTATGATCTGGGTCGAGGCAAGAAGCAAGAGGAACCCTGTCACTGTAGCAAGCTCATTACATACATTGCAACTGCATGCCAAAAATGGCCAGGCATATCTACGACCGAATGGCGCAGTGGTTAGTGACTCTGACTGCTATGCTGAGGGAGTTCGATGCCCGCCGGGGAAATTAAATATTTTTAATAAACAAACAAAGATAGATAACTCATTATTCTAAATTTTACTATAATACATATTCAACTTAAATACTAAGTAGGTATATTTATGCAAGCCTAGTTGTTAAATACATGAGGATTATGCTGATACTGTAGTCCCCTTTGTGTGTGACTCACTCCCGAGCATATTGTTAAAAGTTTAGGTAATCTCTAGGCCACCTGTCCGGTGCTAATTGGCGCATCTTAAAGCTTAAATAGCCGAGCTTTTACGTAAAAGCTTTCAGTACGCGGAAGTGAAATGTGAAATTTCGCTTTGGTGTTGCTATTTTAAACCACCTACGTGATTTACAGTTATTTTAAAAGCTACTTAACATTTTTTTCTTCTTTTTAAGTATAACATTTTATGCATACCAAGTTGTTAGGTTGTATGATACAAATTAGATTTTTTATAATTATAATGTAAATGAGGTATTAGGTATTCCGTATTCCGACATTTTAAATAAAAAAGATTATAATTCCTAGGTGGCTTCTGAGGTACCATAGTAAATTTCATAGAACACAAACTAAATAGGTACATAATAAAAAATGCATCGTATCTATTCAAATCATTAATTATCATTATGATACGCTGGTTAATCCACTGGTTGATTCTCCGGTAAAATAAATATTACCATCCATTTAGTGCCAAAAAACAAAGCTTGCTTGCTTTTAGTTTTAATTCAATTCAAGTTCACCGGTGCTTTCATGAATAATAATGTTTGTAAATAAATTCAGTCGAGTTAACTAAAACACCCTTGAACTCTCTTTCGTTCATCAAGGGTTCATTGACCTAGTGGAATGAGCTCGCAAAAATATTGTTCAAGCATTATACTAATGAGCGAGTGAACTTGTAATTAAGTTGGGAAAAGATCCAAGACATTTTAATGGGAAAGTAATGAACGAGTAGAATTGCAATTCGTTGTGTTGTGAGAAGTAAATAAGACAGGGCTGAATTATAACACAGGTTCGGCCTAGCTTGGGGTCGGATGGCCGTGTGTGAGATGTCCCCACATATTAATATTTTTTTTCAAATATAGGTTCTTACTTCTTACATAGTAGGTATATTTTGCGCTACTGAATCTTCCAAAAATAGTAAAAAAAAATATTTGATGAAAAAAAAAAGTTTGTACCTTTTTATATTGTGTAATATGTGTATTTAAATGAGTTAATTTAAACGAAATAAGTATTTTCATACATAAAAAGGTAGGTATATTTATGCATTTTTGTTTCAAGATTCCGCAGAAAGACACACTATTATTCAGACTTAAGAAAACGCGAGAATTTCGATTTTCTTTTCATTCGATGAAACGTTCACCACACACCAAAACAAGAGCTCAGTTTCAGGTTATTTGGTTTGCAAAGTTGAACAATATCCAGCATTCTTATTCGCCGCGGGGGCAATGACCTACGCAGGTAAATGAGAAAAGAAAAAAGCTACTTTGGGTGTTTGCATGAAACGCTGATTTGGTTACGAATGGAGATTAAAACTTTGAATGGGCATCGGTGAAATTGTCTTTATAATCAAGATTGCACTTACTACAGGTACATAATAATATGTATGTTTACAAGTCATGCTTGTCTAAGTAGTTTTGCTTTTTTAATTGCGTTTTGTGTCGTCGTTGTGTCACCCATTAAATTTAGAGATAGCAAATAATATTGTGTTAATAAAAATGACTGTTAACTAGATACTGAGACATAATAATATACATAAAATGAAAAAACATTAACATAAAATATTATATATGTTTATATGAGTAACACACTAACTGTTGAAATTACGTAGGTATTTTTCTTTCTGTATTTTTATTAACTCCCACCTTTCTATGAAAGCCGCATCGTGGGGGAGCAAACATTAATTTCTAATCGTAAAATTTGCATATGCCATTTTATCATTTATCGACCAATAATAATTTCAAACCGAGCCCCTAATAAAAGTGTTCGTATCGTCAACTTATATGGTGCCCTGAGCACGCAGAGTTATTTGTAGAGCATAAAATTTTATACGACGTAAATGAAATGTATGAATATTATGGTATCATTTGACTAGCTGTTCCCCACGGGTTAGTTAATGTGTTTGAATATTATTATTACTTACCTATACTTATAAAAATACATAATAATATATCTATAGTATAGTATTTTAGTTTTTATTTATTAGGAACACAAACAGTACACATCCGTAAAATACACAATATTCAGTACAATAAGGTAATAATCTAGGAAGTTATACAAATTAAATGTGTTCACAGCTTACATTTAGTATTAAATTAACAATGTGAGTGATAATTTTGTGTGGTTACTATAGTATTAAGCAAATATGTATCTATCTATACCTGATTTTTTGTTATATAAGTGTGTTATCAATATTAGTTTTAAACAATGCCAAATGGTTATCAAATATATCTAAGTTACAAACAGAATTTACACTATTGTACAGTTTACACATACGAGTTATTGGTGATTGTCGACCCAAGTTAGTTCGGCTAACTGGCAAGCAAAAAGTGTTCTTTAATGGATTTTGTACTATTGAAGGCTAAAAAGAACTTTTGACTGACTTAGCAGCTTTTGTAGATGGTTCATGTGCAAAAACCCGGTGTAACTATCTTTGTACATAATCAAGTAAATGGCGTGTAACAAAACCAGAAATCTACTAACACAGCGTCACGCTTGAATAAACCTTGCCAAAAATATAGCCCAATTCCACTAAACATATTTTCAGCTCCAACAAATAAGAAGAGAAAAGACACTTACCTACATGTCACCGAAAATGTTAGTGACAATCGATCTCAATAAATTCCTGTGACATGGAACTGTCAGTGAGGCAGCGAGGGTAGTGAGGTATTCAAGAGAGGGAGGTGGAAATTAGTAGAAAAGAAGGTACGTTTTTTTTGAGTCGAAGCAGTGTTTTTTTATTTATTAAATACTAGCTGTTCCTGCGCGCTTCGCTTCGCCTTAAAAAGTTTTCCCGTGGGAATTCCGGGATAAAAAGTAGCCTATGTTCTTTCCCAGGGTCTAGACCGTATGTATACCAAATTTCATTCAAATCCGTTCAGTAGTTATGGCGTGAAAGAGTAACAGACAGACAGACAGACAGACAGACACAGTTACTTTCGCATTTATAATATTAAATAAATTAAATAAATAATAAATAAATATGTGGGGACATCTCACACACGGCCATCCGACCCCAAGCTAGGCAGAGCCTGTATTATGGGCATCGGACAGCTGATATATCTATACAAATACATAGATAGATAGATACATATTAATTATAAATATCAACACCCAAGACCCGAGTACAAATATCTGTCTTTAAACAAATATCTGCCCCAGCCGGGAATCGAACCCGGGACCTTCGGCTCAGTAGTCAGGGTCACTAACCACTACGCCATTCAGTCGTCTAATATTAGTTAGGATAGACTTCTAGTCAAACAAATTGTCTTGCATACAGGGATAAAAATGTATTTAATGTATTCGGAACTTTATTCACTCAACCCACAAATTGGTTGTCGGTGGTGTACTTTTAAAAGTAATTCTTATAAATCTTTGTAGCCACGATACATAGCAACTTCATATTACGAGATGAGAATAAACATATTTATTTTGTCAACCTCAACAAACTACGAAAGCCTCTTCGAACTGAAGTACACTTCTGGACACAAAAAAAACACATTTCCGTATAAAAAAACACTTTCGTTTCGCTATTGGAACAGGAAAATCAATATTGGTTCTCCAGCCACAGGTTCTGTACGCCACATGTTGACACTGATTTTAGGGCGATGATTTTCTTTAACATAGGTATAAAACACACACACTTCCCATATACCTATACTTATATATATTTTTTTGGTTGTACATATAGTTATGTAGGTACTCGTGTACGTGACTGAGGTCACTTAAAAGGGCCAGCTGAAAATCAGCGCTGTGGCCTTACTGTCCACAGCCCATGCTGAGCTGGTGCCGTTTCGACACTCCGGACAGCAACCCGTTGTGTTATTGTTTTGTATTTTGCCTGTATTTTTGTTTTTGTCTCATGTTCAATTTTTTTTGGCCTGGTTATTTTGTATATGTATTTCTTTTCTTTAATTCTGTATTTCTTTTTGTTGTTGTTGCTGTCTATGTGTCGAATAAATGTTTCTTTATCTTTCTTTCTTTATAAAACGTAATGGGTACCTTTGAGGCAGGAACGACCCGGGGCGGATTATTTGATTAATTAATTTACATTTTATTGTATTATATATAGCTAGGTACAGTTATAACAGTTTGAACTATGTTGATTTAATCCTAATAAACGAATTGTTCTATCATTTAAACTTAAAATAAATATTTCCCTCATTTAAAAAATACTCTTACAATATGTGAACCTTGCTTCGACTATACTTTTTACAAATATATGCTATTCAATATAAACTAACTGTTTAAATGTACTGTACACAGTGGATGAATAGAACGAAAACTCATAAAATTGAAATACTTATTCCCAAAGATTCTACCAGATAAAATGCCAAAGCAAAATGCCCCGAAGGCATTTACCGAGCACAGCTCAGCAAGACCAGATGTCCATCTCAAAATTATAACTGCCTGCAGCCATCTTTTGTACAAAATGTGACCTTAATGACAAATTGGAAAAGCTCGTACACAAAGGACAATGCCAATGTAATTAGGGGTTCGAAGAAGAATTTTGACTTGATATTTCAGTTTTGGATATTTCTCGCTACTTGGTCACACGAAGGTACAGTCAGGTTCGTAAGTAGCTATAGATACAGCTTTCTACATTCCTAAGTATACCGTCAAACATCGGTTTTTGAGGTTTGTGTGTTTGACAATAAGATAAAAATGTGTATTGTGGGTCTTATTGAATAGTTTGTAACTCGAAGCCAAAAACAGAACTAATGAGTAAAATGGGCATGCACGAAAGAAGCTTAATTGGGGGACGTTTCATCTGTTCCTGATAAGCGCACCTCGGTAACTTACTCGTATTTGTTATCTGTGACATCGGACTTGAAGCGACTGACGCTAAGGCCCGGGTCTCCTATTTACTCCGTAGGTCGCGTTAAGGGGATCCCTAAAGCTAAAATGCTAAAGTCGGCTTGATATACTTGATTAGATTGGAAAAACGGTGGCTTCTATCACATTGATAAAAATATATTTTGTAGCAGAGGGTATACTGAACATGTTAGTTGCTTATAAATTGGTGCAGGATTATAATAAGTATGTTAAAAAAAATTGCAAACACACCATGTCTTTTGCCATTTTTTGACTTATTATGAAAAAACCCTCGAAATCAGAGGGCCCATTTTCATGGAATCTTATATGCATGTGTAGGTAATTAAATTCTTAACAAAGTTACCTTAAAGAGTTGGATTTAATGGACCAGAAGTCAACTTTTTTTGCAAAAAACTAATAAATTCCGGTTTAAAAATGATGACACCGTGACAGATTTCAGATTTCTTCAGTCGTCGCCCTGGTGGCGGCCTGTTAGGAGCGATACCCACGCCATTTTATTTTTTATCAAATATTTCACAAAAACTGATTAAATCAACAAATTATGACTACAAGTATTATAATACATATGCATTTGCTATGGAAAGTTAATTTTCTAATCATTTTAGATGCAGAAAAGCCGAAAATTCTTTGAAAACATTTCGCCTTTTCGATTTGTTTACATTTTTTACTATAGAGTTACAGATGCATAGATAAAGGTAAACATTGCACATAATGACACTTATTAGATTCTCCGAATAAGAACTATACGGTCAATGCAGTATGCCAAAGCGCGAGCCTGTTTATATTCTGCGGGGTAATTTATTTTATTTTAACGGTTGTGTATGGTAGGTAAGCTACACAATATACAGGGTGTTGAAAAGTAAGTTCATAATTTGTTTTATTTGAAACCAAAAACCGTAGTTAATTAAAAATATATATATTTTAAGATGTGGTAGTCTGTACACTACAGGTTGTTAAAAATAAGTAAGTATTTTTAAAAATTGAAGATCTAAAATTTACATAATTTTTTAAATCTATTTAACAAGCTTTGCAAAAAAGCGGTTAAGTGCGACTGTATCTCGCCATGAAAAAAATGAAATGTTTACTGTAGCTATGAATTTTATGCGTTACAAGTGGAATAAAATACCGCATAATATTATGTACAACTATGTAAGAGCCTAGTTTTTAAAAAAAAACTCATAAGAAAATATTAAATACACAGGTTTTTTAACCCCTGAAGGAAATAGAGGGGTGTTATAAGTTTAAAGTAAGGGCTGAATTTTTTTTTTAAATTAGGGTGATAGGTAATGTATATTTTTAATGATTTTTTCAAATAGATAAATGTTATACCATTTTTAAATTGCCATAAAATTACCTATAGTTATAGTTATAGAAAAGGGCAGGGCTACCAGTGCCCATTCGCCACTGCAACCTAAAAGATCTATAAATTATGACTCCCCATGCCGAGTCTCACTCTACAGGCCCAGGTCTTTTATAAACCTGATATTACCTATACAGGATGTTGCAAAAAGGGTATACTGTGCCGAAAGGGTTTGACTCAGGGGTTATTCTGAACAACTTTTGTTCTCCAAGTTTTGGAAATTCTCGAAAAATAAATTCGGTCTCTATAGTAAAAAGTCACGTGATCGAATAAGTTTCTATGTAAAAGGTTTTTTTACGTGAATTTTCAAAATTGTAGAAGAAAAGTGGATCAGAATGGCACCTAAATCCACTTTTGGCTAAGCTTTATACCCTTTTTTCAATACCTTGTATAAAATATCGTCAGCGTCACCTTAGATCGTAATCATCGTAACTCCTCGTGACCAAATTTTAGAGGAGACAAAAATACTGTTTTATTTGTAGTTCTAGTTGGCATACTACCCACCTAAAGTTTTTTTTAACTAGCCTAAAAATGATTTGTTTAGACAGTCTATCTTCCTGTTCAACCGCAGCCTGAGTGCCAGTGACTCAATGACTGAAAGGAGGCCATTAGTGCTCCTAAATAAATAAAGCAGTCCTGTAGATCTTTCAGTGTACCGACACATCTGATTGCTGTAAGAGCCTGATAAGCTCTTCGAACGAGTCATACCTCTGTGGTGGTACGGTTTCGACCTTTCGGACAGTCAGTTTGGCATCCGAAATGCGGATTCGAATAGTGGGTACAATACTTTGCGTTCGTTCACTGTCGGAGCAGGATAAGAACCACGGGCGAGTTGTTGCGCTGGCTGTTTGCTTAAAAATAGTAACCGCGTTCAACTCTATCCCCTAGAGGGCGAACCTTTAGGGCGGCTCTTGTATACCATCACTTGTCTTCTTATCTGCAGAAAATTGACAGAGGTCATACGTGTCTAACAAGTACATTAAGGATGCGAAAAGAGAGGGTTTGTTTTCACTGAAGAAGTTCAGTTGCGGAGTTCCACAGCGGTAGGTCTTGGACCCCTCTGCTGTGAAACTTGGCATACAACGCGGTCCTGCAAATCAAGCTCGCAAACGGCGTTAGCACAGTGCATTTTTCTAATGTCACACAGGTCGTGAGGTAGGCTGAGAGCCTCCTTCGGGGATGACATCCCAATGATTCATTACGAAAAAATTGCTGCAGCTGTGCTCGCCATGCAGTGCATGGGCTACTTCCGAATCTGGGGGGCTGTTGCAAAGGAGTCCGTTGCCTCTATACGGTACGGGTTCCGTGCGATCTATGATCCTTCCGGGAGCACCTGTCTTGTCAAGTCGAAGAGAATGGCTCGTATTCGACGCAACCTGCAGTACTGGTGGGATTGGTTGGAGGACAGGACAGCAGGAAGCTGCAGCAGCCGTCATGCTGTGATTCGACGCATAGATGCAAAAAAAAGTTGAAAGTAACTTCATGTTAATAAAATATTAGATCTTAATTTAACAACATAACATTGCAAAAAAAAATTAACATTGTTGAGTATGTTATTGTAATTTACTAAAGTAGTAATAAAAACAAAGGCTTATTGCATAGTTTTCGTTCACGTTCGCCTACATCGCACGTTGTATATGAGAATAAAGGGTATAATTACTAAGTTTTCTTGTTTAAAAATCACGGTTTGGGGTTTAGAGGAAAACAAATGGTAAAATGCGGAATACAGTTTTTTTTTTCGAATAAAGAGGAAAACATGTGAATTCAAAAAACGTTTCTATTGACACCAAAGAGTACTTTTCGCCGAGAAAAGTGGAGTTACAATGTTTGCGATCTAAAGTGATGATAGAACTAGAACTTATTTTTTCAGTTCACCTGCTGTTGAGTGAAATCGTAATTAGGTAAATGACTCCTTGACATGAAAATAACTTTTTTTTTTATAATCGTTATAACAAAACCGTTTTTTTTAATACAGCAATATTTGTAGGTGTACTTACAGTGAGCAAAAGAGCGCAGCAACGTGTAAATTTTTTGGTTTTTAAGAAACAAAAATATTATTTCTATCATATCCCAAATACACATAAGTACTTAAAAAAAAAATACACACTCTCGCCTTGTACTAATGTACTCCCTTGCGGGGGTACTTACATGTTATTATTTTTCTGGTGACCTCCCCATATCCCTTTGCCAGCTACGTAACCTTTTGTGACACCCTGTATATGCAGAGTTCTGCAAACTACTGTTCTGCTTTTGAAACACCAAAAAAAAACAGGTCGTCTAACTAAAAGGTCACGTGACCAAAAAAAAATTATATGAAGAAGCGTTTTTTTCATGAATATAAAAAATTACGTAGGATAAAAGTTTTTCAGAGTGACGCCTCAGTAACGCCCTTTCGGCTAACTATACTTTTTTTATTACACGGGGGCAGAGTTTAATACAACACCCTGAACTATTAAACTCTGATAATATTTTCGCGATTTTTTTACATTCTGATTTCATTCCCTGGCTTAGAAATAACATCAATAACATGCTGCACACGTAGGTTTCGGCATAGTATTAAACCCTTTTTGCAACAACCTGTATAAATATCGGCACGGGTACGACTTTATATATAATTAATTATTAAATATTAAAAATACTTTCAAATAAAAATAAATATTTTCGTATCACAAAACAATATTACTTAGTATATTTTTAACAAAGTGGCATGTCTTCACTTTTATGTTTTCGAGTACTATGTTAAAATTTCATGTCATTGTCCGTAGAACGCCCCGCATACCTCAACCCCCCCTCACTAGATTTGACAGATTCTGATTTTCTTCCAGCTTTAGTGACAGCCTTAAGTGTCACCGCCGTAGGCCGCGTCACGATACTCACTACGTCTACGCGCTAACGTCGGCGTGTGAGGGAGACCACATCAGTACATTTCTATAGTGAGCATCGTGACGCGGCCTACGGCGTAACGCTGCACGCGACCTACGGCGTAAATAGGAGACCCGGGCCTAACATGACTGGATCTTATGTTTGTCACCGACACCGTAAGGATAAAAAGTTTATAGGTACCTAATGAATATACCTCTAGTATACTAAAATAAAAAACTCTGTAAAAAAGCTTATTATAAAGTCGATGATTACTTAGATGACGTTAATGCATGGCTGTGATAAGTAGTTAGCTCTGCTCATATTATTATAATGATTATTATTAAGCTTATAAGTATTGTATACCAACTAGTTTTAAGTCTTTTTTTGAAAAGATGGCTCAGGAGTTAGAGCCCCCCCCCTTATCCGAACGGAGAGTAGTTTGTAAAAATTGACGTTCATCAGAAAATTTTATACCAATTTTTACGGTGAATAAAAATATTTGACTTTGACTTTGTATCTCTGGATCTACAATTTAACACATCACCGCAAATCTGTAACAGTGACGAAGCCATAAACAAAAGACAAAATAATTTCTGCCGTCGCGACTACTATGTCTCCAAAAGCTGTTGACTTAGCAATTTTATTCAATTTATTCCCGGCGCCGCCCATCCATAGTGAAAATTCAGCGGTCCGTGACAAAGGTGACGGAGAACGGACATTTTATTTGCAGGACTTTGAAAAAAAACGGATGGTTTTATTCCACAGACGTGCTACGAATGATTTTCCGGACGTATACTCAGAAAGACTGAAGGGCCGGTTCATACATTAAAATTCGGAAACGCCTAGGCACCAGGGGCCGTTTATACTTACATTTACATTAATTGGCCAATAGTTTGTGATAAGATTAGTAGGGCCGATAGTAATCAACATAAATCTATCTAGCATGTTTTGTCATGTAAAATTGGTATTTATTTCTTGGCGTACAAAATAAAAAGTACCTACTCTATTTAGATAGCTCCATCAAATCATTTAACATTTTCTTGTTGAAAAAAAAAGGGATTTGGGATAAAGAGGTGGCTATTCCTGAGCCAGACTGATTAATTGGGGCGTAAGGTTGTTGAAAAGTAAAGGTTGCTAAGATTTTAATAAACTGACGGGTGTTTACAATGATTTTAAAATATCTGGGCAGCTCAGCTCACTTCAACAGGTAGGAAATATTAATAGACTGCTTAAAGTATTTTATGAAGTGAATAAACAACTTTATAATCATAAGCTAAACCCCAGACTTGGCTTAACGACTGCTATCCGCTTTAATACACCAATTTCATAATCAGTTCACGGATATTTCGAGTCCACAAAATTAATTTTTAAACCATAAACAAAATGGATGAAGCGGCCATTTTGAACGCAAACGATAACATTATCATTCAGAGTTCACCTTTAACGAGGATTTGAAATTAATTCCCCTCAATTTGCGAAGTTAAATTAGCAAAGTTTTTATGTTATTTTTATTGGTACAGATGGAGGTTTGTTACGGGGATGCGAATGATAGGACGATATGAGTAAGTAAAAGTTTTTCCATAAAAGTTGACATGATGAACATTTTTAAATAATTATTTTCACAATTTAATTATGGAAAGGCCAATCTTACTTCTGTAAATACTGCTTCTTCTGTCTTTTAAGTCTATCAAGTAATCGTCTAAGGAAAATTTCATTCCTAAATGACCAAAGATAAATAAATTTTATGAAGATGATAGTGCAACCATTAGGTACATACCTTTTCACGTGGCTGACTGTACAAAAAGTACGGAACGTTCATACGAAATTAAGTAGTTTCAAAGTTGGAAGTCAATAAAAAATAAAGTTAGAAGTCGATTCTTTGCGTTGGTGAGTCACTCGTGAATTTTGCGTTCCGTTACAAGTAGTTCGTCCGACTTATTACCATTAGGGAAAGTTTTAGTATCATAGAAAGCCGTACAAACATAGGTACAATAGCAAAAGTTGGTGGTACCAAAACGGGATGTAATAGTTTTCAATTACATACTTTGTGAGATTATGTTTATTAGGGTGCAAAACTAAAGTTTGGATGAGAGTTATTGGAAAAATTGCTTCTGAAACTTTCCATTCTAGGTATATATTTTTCTTTTTATTATGATTCAGTGTCTCTGAATATCTGCTTCAACGCTCAGAGGTGCTGGATTCGAACCCACGGCTTCACGAATGAGAGCCGAGACCTTATCCTTTACACCACCATGACTCGAGCTTTTATTACTTTTTGAAATACAAAATATGCTTCTATGAAAATGTAAATAAAGAGTTTTGACGAAAATTAAGCTGAAAGCCACTCATTACGCAACAAAAAGTTTGCATAAAAAATATAAGCACGAGAATAATGTTTGTTTATGCTCTACTAACTCATATTCTGTAGAAATATTTCCGAGCTCTTCATAGCTTCTTGTTGCCATGACTGTACTATCAGCATCATAGTACATAGTACTTACAATTTTTACCTTGTCAAACTAATAAACCATTACCTAAGAAATAAGGGTGTATGTGGGATTGTCTTTGTATGTGACACACCATCAAAATCTTGTTCACATATTGTTATGCTTACCTACGTATGTCGCACCATGGGAAGTCAGTAATATTATTATGGTATTAAACCATAGTCTATAGTCCTTAGTATAATATCATCAGCGGTAGTATTCATCACCTTAACGGAATTAGTAAGTGAATTCTGAGTTTGACAAGGTACAGTGAGTTGCTACTTATGAAACTGTCTGTACTTGGTAAATTAATTTGATTGTTATTTTTCCATTCCGCCTCCCTTTTCTGTAATAAAAATTGAAAAAGTCCTCCCTACAATTACGCTTATGATTCTGATATTTTTTAACCGACGACCAAAAAATAGGGAAGGTTTTTGTGTATTGGCGTTGCCTATCTGTATCGATAGGCATACTAAAGGATTAATTATTATTTCAGGTAGGTAATCTAGTAAAAGATATGAATGCTTAACTTAGTAATAATTTTAACTTTTTTTTCAAATTTCTTTAAGCGATAAGACCGCCATTATTACATGTAATAATGTTTTAGATCAAACTCTAATTGCAAGTGGCCATGTTTTTTATCCAATAAAGAATATATTATCTTATTTTACACATGAGTGTTCAATATTTAATAAGTAGGTATAAAGGTACTTATATCTATATAATAAAAATGAATTGCTGTTCGTTAGTCTCGCTAAAACTCGAGAACGGCTGAACCGATTTGGCTAATTTTGGTCTTGAAATATTTGTGGAAGTCCAGGGAAGGTTTAAAAGATAAGAAAGGTAGGGTAGGGTAGGGTAGGGTAGTGTAGGGTAGTGTAGGGTAGTGTAGGGCAGTGTAGGGTAGTGTAGGGTAGTGTAGGGTAGTGTAGGGTAGTGTAGGGTAGTGTAGGGTAGTGTAGGGTAGTGTAGGGTAGGGTAAGAGGCGGTATGAAGTTCGCCGGGTCAGCTAGTATATTATAAAATTGTACAAAACGATACACAATACCGTCACAAAACTAAATCCCTGTGGGTCAATGGACTTATACTGCCATAATATCAATCAAATACAAAAACAAACAAATCAAACCCTCCTCGCATCATAGAAAACAAAAGAAGAACAACCATTATGTCCATCATAAAGCGTATATTTTCAACGACCGTCGATAACATGTTAATAGGAGCGGCGGCGGCAACTAAAAAAACAAAAGACGCGCCCAAGTATCAAGATATCATTTAGAAAGTTCTCGATTCGTCCGCTTCACCAACTTCTAGGTAGTTGGTGAAAGTTGCGTGGCTCCCAGTTCGTGGGATCGTTAAGCCCGATCGTGACTGTGCGTTGATTATTTCTTTCAAGAGAATAACCGCCTTTTATTCGATCATTTTTTGTGTTTCCGGCCAGCAACTAATCGCGAACTTCTTTCGCTCGGGAAAGTTTGAAAATAGAACCGTAATGGATACGGTCTGCGCTCGCTGGTTCCAAGTTTAATTGCATGCTGTTTAGTTATACCTAAGTATATTGGATGTAAGGTGTGTGAAGGTGTGTTGTGTGGACTAAAAACAAATACCTACTTAGAATAATAACAAAAATATCACCCCTCTTTTGACCTCGTAAGTTAAAATCAGCTCTAATCACAGATATTCAGCCTTAAACAAGGCTACATAAACTAAAGTCAATGTAGATGAGAGTTTATTGATACAACCTTCGGATCTCCCCGAGGTATTAGACCTTACAAGCTAAGTTAGTTATAGCCACACTGCCAACTTGGGAACAACTTAACTATCGGGTTAGGTCTATGTCAAACATGACTGCTGTCAGTAATGACGCTGATATTGACAGGATATCCATCATAAGATAAACTAGAAATTACATTATTTATTTACAAATTATGGATTCTTAGGTGTATGTATAATTGTTAGAGATTTCAGTTTTTTACAAATCAAGTGTTCTTGATAAACGAATAGACCAAATAAAGGTTTATAAATGTTACAGCTTATTTTAAGTTTAAAATAATATATTTATTTTAACGAACTTCCAAGTGCTTAACAATTTTAACTGCCTTTGTTTGGCCGTTACGTAAGAGAGATTGTACCAGGATAACATGTTTTGGTTGGAGTCGGCTTAACATGATCTATTGCGTAGCAGCCGTAGCGCTACGAGCTCTGTGCTACGGCACGGCGTAGCAGGCGTCTGAGTTATATGCTACGCCACTGTTCTGAAATTTTGATCCTAAATACTTACCATTCCGCATTATTCAGGTTTGTATAATAATTATTAGTTACTTACATAATTACTAAATTTATGCATAGACGCGAAAGGTAAAAATAATAATTATCATTATTGTTAACAAAATAAAAAAGAACATTGATAAGATCTTACCAGTAAAAGATGGGTTGGGTTTGGCATTATGGACTTACCTGGAAAAAAAATTCAAGTTTAAAAAAAAACACGTAATTTCAGTGATATTATTGCACAGTAAGGTCAATAAAAATTAACATGTAAGAAATGACTCTGTTTTGATACACCTTATTGCTAATTTTCAATTCAGATTCAAATTATTATTATTATTATATTATTATTACAAATGAAACAAAACATTAATACAGCTAATATACCGTACTTTTATCTCAAGATCCCGAACGCAAAATGAAGTAAGTACTTAAAAGAATTTAATAAGTTTAAAGAGCATACTTTCTGAAATAATAATTCATAACTGAACAATGTTTGATACGACGCACACGGGCCGCTCAAAGCACAAAGGGGATCGATTGTTGTGAGGTCCGTTACTGCGGAGTAGGGTGACCATGTTATAGATGCAGGTTATAAAACATTAAAAAAATAATCAAATTAAGATAAATATTATTAATATATCGATTGTGACTAGATGAGATTGCAATCCAACACCGTTATCGGTGTAGATAAACGTGTTAATTTATTTAAAATAGCGATGTTACTGGTGGTCCATGCATTAAATGATCGTGTCTACGTCAAAAAATATACCGTGTTTATAACATAAATAATGAGTATATATACCTACAGAAACCTATCGTGAGAGAGTCTGATTCATACTTAATACGAATAAGAAGTATGTAGGTAGTTGTATTATTCTGTAAACTATTGAACAAATAGCAATTGAAAATATTAATTTAACCTACGGTATTCAATACTTTTTTTCAGTGTGCAAATTTTTTTTGGGTATTACTGTTGCATTTATTAAAGGGTAGTATGGTCACCCTACTTCCCCTCACAGCGGCTTGATAAGCGGTTTTCAAGTTGGCCACAAAAGGCGAAAGAGGCTCGTTTTAGAATTCAATAACTCGGACCGATTTGGGCCAAGGTTGGACATATTGTTTATATTGGACGATATTAGACCGTCCTCACTTTTTTTTAATGTTAATAATTTTGATTTTAACCGAAGCTGGAAATTAAGTGGGATTAAAATTTGACGCGTAAGTGTGTGTCTGTATGTCAGCAAAATGCGGATAGTTGTTACTTTGTTTTTGTATGTGATACCACCATCTTGTTCGTACATTATAAATCTAAGTGCTTACGGTTCAAAGTCAAAGTTCTTGGGTAATAGAAAAGTATATCAAAGCCAAGTGTTTCATAATTCACAAAAGGTAGCGCAAATATGTATTGTGCGTTAATTTGTTCATGGTTTTCGATAATACAACAGTATTTACTTACAGATAGAAAACTGCAAACAAAATCCGTCAAATATATCTAATTACTTAATATATTACAGCTCGTATTTAATATATTACAGCAGTATTCATCATTCATACGGCCAGTTAATCCCCAGCATCGAGGCAATACCACGGTATAATCCCATTCAGAAACTGCAAACAATTATGTCCGTTAATCTGATAGAAATGTTGCGATTAAACCAATATAATACATGTATTATATATACCTAGAGTGGACTTATAACCGTGCTGGGGACATAGTAAGTTGTATAATAGTAACGGCTGACTGATAGAATTCAACTGTTTTATGTTATAAAATTTACTTAAGCGCAATACGCCCCTCCTCCTTACAAGATTTCCCAGTGGGAATATCGGGATTAAAAGTAGTAAGTACCTACCTATATGTTATATTTTGATTTTATAAGCTGTATTAATGTAAAGTTTCATCTAGATCCGTTAAGTTGGTTTTGCTTTAAATTATAACAAACATACAGACAAACTTTCGTATTTTTAAGAAGTTTATGTAAGTAATATAGCTGTATTAAGGTAAGCGTCCAATTTTCGGCATAGTATGCACAGAACGCATCGCATTTAGTATTGTTGTGTAGAAATTTACACAAATTCCACTTCATCTGCATAGTCGACCCCGTTAGTCCATACATTTATGATAATCCGTTTATTGCGATACGTACAATATCGATATTTAGACGCTTACCTTTAAGTTACCAACCGAATGATAAAACAGAAAAGGATTCGCGGCAAAAACTCTGCACCTGCCATATTACCTCATCCTTCAGACACAATTCAGAGACACAAGACGTTATAAATTTACATATGTAATTTTATATCATACCGCATTTACATCTTATTTACTTTGAGCCTCCAGGTCTGTGTCGGGGAACAAATGGATGGCAGAGGCTTTGTGTCATCACTAGCACTTGAACAAATTATCTGGATGATAGGTTAGTCTTTGTTTATTACGTGGATTTTGGGCTTATACTGTTTTATATGCGGAGTTGTGGTGCATTGGAGGACGGATGAAAAGTTGCTAAGTTAGCGTTGTTGGACAAAATACATAAGTTGATTAAAATTACTTTAAAATACCGTTTAAGGGAAACTTGCAGAAACATACTAAATCTAGATTTAGTGTCAAATCTCGATTTAAGAAACGTCAGTCCATATAAAATTTGACACTAAATCTAGATTTAATATGTTGGTGCAAGTAGGGCTAAAAGGCATTTCAATTGTTTCAAGGATAGAACTAATCAAAACTACTTTTTCCTCTGGTATTAAAAACCAAGTTGTTACAGCCCTAGCAAACTTGAATTCAAGTCAGATATCACAAGAATTCCCGGGAAAAGAAAAATACGACGCGCAAACATAGATATGCGGGATAACTTTTTAGGCTTGTTAGCAAAGAGCAAGTTGCTCGGACTCAAGTTTGTGAATCGCGCGTGTTTCGCTGCCATCTTCCTTACCTTGTTTGGATGTTTGAGATGACTTGGGAATAAAAAAAATGCTTTTTTCGCCCTTAGTTTAGTTCAAAGTTGAGTTTTTTTAATAAGAAAACTACTTAGCTCTTACTTATATTTATTTATAAGGTCGAAAGTTAGTAAGCATGTTTGTTTGTTACTCTTTCACGGGAAACGGCTGGGTCAATTCTGATGAAATTTGGTATGCCGGAAACTGACACGAAAAAGTTGCCCCTCTATAGCAACGAAAAAAAACAATCACCCTTTTATTTTATTTTATTTTATTATTTTAAGATTAACAAACAATAGTACATTTTTATTTAAGCTAATGGTATTATACACATTAAATAGTAACGAATGTAGGTACTACTAACACTGTTAACCACAGATTACTTTTGATATTATTTCAGTTATTATCTTACTTATTTACCAATCAATTTCCACACCCAACGAACTTTGATCTGTGGCAGCCATTAATTTCAATCTCCGATTCATTGATAACCTCCGACCAAGGACAAAGAAGGCCTATTGTCAGGGCCTGATCGGAGAGTCCTCACTGTAATGGTTATTGACTGCATCAGAACGCTGTCAGATGATAATTGGTTCGAGATCTATTATTCTGAGTTTAACGAGTGAGACGGGTGGATATGTAAGCGCATGTGTGTGAGTGAGTAAGGTCAATGGCCAGGGTTGTCACGTGTAGTTTAGTATTTGCATATTTTTTGTGTTAACCCTTAATTCACTTCGTGAAATTTACTAACGTAATTCACTTGTATGAGTCCGTGGGACTCATACATTTTCTAAGCGTTAGTTTCTCAAATTTCTCATATTTTTTTCAAAAAAAATAATATCATTGGTATTCAGTACTTATTAAGGCACTAGAAAAAAGCAACGAAACTAGACAGGCTGCTGAGATCCTCTTAAAAATTAAAGAAACTAATTTTATCAGTCTTTGGTACATAAAAATGCAGTCTATGTTATATTTTTGTAATGGCAGTACTTTCTTTCATGTCATGTCTTCAGTTTCAGGGTGGCTTGCATCTTCAGGAATGTCTTTTTTCATGATAGATGAAATCGAGCAGCGAACATTGTGTGGCAGACGAGTACTGTGCAGATGTGTCATTACATTCATTCATATTAACTTGTTTTCGATTAATTTTGCCTAAGCATAAAAATATATTTTATAAACATATAAAAAATATAATTTATATCAATAATGACGACAAATAAAAAACATTCGAAAATTTAATAAAATAAAATATATATAGCATAATTCACTTGTATGAGTCCGTGGGACTCACTCGACGCATTAACTCACCAAATACGCAGCACCGGCGCACGTCCTCTCGCCACTGCCTAGCCCATGATCCTGCAGGAAGGTACTGAGACGGGGGAGAAACTAGCCGCTCAAACATTACAGTTATGGATGTTTGAAATTTTGATGTGAGTCCCAGGGACTCAGGAAGTGAATTAAGGGTTAAGGTCTTCTAATCTTAAATGCTTTTATTCGTCGTATATATTTTTTTAATGAATTTAACTTGAATAGCTTTGGTACTACATACTAGTGTTGCCACGAATAGTGAATTGGCCGAATACCGAATACCGAATATTCGGCGACGCTGCCGGCCGAAGCGCCGAATATTCGGCGGCCGAATATTCGGCGCTACAACCTGTTTTTTTTGTTCCTGGAACTGCTTTCAAGAAGTCGCTACAGATTATATGAGAAATGCTAATTATTAGGAGGCAGAATGCTGTTGCAAACGAGTTGAATTTTTATTTGATAATCGGATGGCCGATCCTTACAAGTGGTGGTCAGCAAACAATAAAACAATACCCGAACCTTTTGAAATTTGCAAAACTTATCTTTCTTCACTTGGAAGTAGTGTTTATAGTGAGAGGTTATTTTCTGAGGATGGTTACAATGAAAAGCGCAATTGTGGACTACCAAAAAATGCTGAAATGCTCGTTTTTATCCAGCACAACTTACTACTGATTAATTTTAAGTACTAAAATGTTGTGATTTGGAAACAAATACACAATTTTGATTAAAATAACAAGTCATTTTTTACATGATTTACTATTCGGTATTCGGCCCGAATAGTACGCACTATTCGGCCGAATACCGAATACTAAAAAAACTGGCCGAATAGGCCGAATACCGAATAGTTGCCGAATATTCGTAGCATCTCTACTACATACCATAAAAAGTACCTACTAGTACAAAGTTGGTGCAGCAAAATGCCTCAGCCAATACCGAAACCGAAACATTGCTATTGCATTAAAAGCGTATGACAGATAGGTAGTTAGATGTTACGAAATAAAATATAAATTCAGTAACTGATTACAGTCCTTCATTTTATATTAATGTAAGTATCTTGTTAAGCCATAGATATTGGAAATTCAAATGTATTCCTTAACTTTTCGCACGTGCAATCGAATTTCACTCCAATCCAATCATGTTATTGACATTCTACATCGATTCATAACAAAGTTACGTAGCTGCGACTTTGGATCCAAAGTTTCCGAATACATTGAAACCGGTGACTTATTCTGAAAATAATGTAGGGTAAAACTGCCAGTTATTGGCCATCGTTAGTTACTGGCCACTATAAACTTAAAAGTCATAAAATAAGGAATGAGGCATCACCTGCCATCTGTGTTTTTTAATAGAACTTTGTTATCTAACTGACTTTTATTTTAGTACAATTTTTTGCCACTATGAAAAAAAGCGCCATACTATTCCGCCCTTTTCTGACAATTGGCGGTTGGACTTCCGCATGTACGCTTCAGAGTAACGTATTTCTTAACGAAACACATTTCTTCAAAATTGACATTATTGGTGATTGAACGCAATTTAAGTGATTTCTTTAGCATATTTATATGGTGTTAATGGTAAGTTTTATTAATATATTATAGTTTCATGCAATTACCTTTGGGAAGGTGAGTTTTTGGAGGTGGCCAATAATTGAATCAATATATTGCAAATTTTCTGTTACTGGCCGCCTATGCCAATAACTAAATAAAAATGCAAGTACTCTATTTAGATGAAAATCGACTGTTTTCATAATATTTATAAGTTGTAGTATCGTGTGGCAAAATATCACGCATTTTTATCAATTAAATTCAGTTACTGGCATAGGTGGCCAGTATTTAGTGGTGAAGTGGCCAATATCCGACCGATGTATTTTTTTACAGTGCGCAAACCATCATCAACGGGATGCCACCTAAACGAAGACAGTATTCTTCAGATGACTTACATAAAGCCTTCAAATTCATAAAAGACAAGACAGGACATAAGACAATAGAAAATAGTTTTCAGAAATTCAACAATATTTTATTGAAGGATATCGATCGACGAACCGTCTTGCCTAAAAGCTCGACGAGTTTCAGCCCCCAGAGCAAGCTGGGTTTCGAAAAGACTTTAGTACAATAGATCTACACAGTAAGGCAGATTATACAGAAGACCGAAGAGTATAATAGGCCTCTGTGTCTAGCCTTTGAAGACTATGAGAAAGCCTTCGTCTCGATCGAGACGGGCAGTTTTGGACTCCTTGGAGAGATGCTAAATCGACCGTCGCTATATCGGGGTGTTGAGGTGTCTATACAATGCTGCTACTATGACTGTCTAAGTACAGGACCACAAGAAAAGACCTATCCAAAGGCAACGAGGAGTGAGACAGGGAGATGTGATATCTCAGAAACTGAAGACCGATGCATTAGAAGATGTCTTTAAGACCTTGGACTGGAACGGACACATATCACACCTTCGCTGCGCAGACGACATCGTCAATATGGCAGAATGTCTGCCGGAACTCAGCTGGATGCTAAGTGGCCTAAATGCTGCTTCCCAACCTGTAGGCATCCCTCAAAGCCTGAAGACCAAAGTCTAGTCAACCACTGCATCCTGCACAGTGATGACGTATAGTGCAGACTGGTGCACCGATTTAAAGTGCACATGCTATGGAGAGAGCTATATGCTTGGGGTTGCTCTGATAGATCGTATCAGAAATAGGGTTATCTGTCAAAGAACTAAGGTTACCGACATATAGCTGTCAAAATGTGTTTATATAAAATGGCAGTCATATCTCCCGATTCTGCCGAAGAACCGTTGGGTTAGACAAGCTCTCGTATAGAGACCACGAACAGGCAAAAGCAACGTGGGACGCCCTCCTGCCCACCGGATCGACGATCTTAGGTGGGTAGCTGGTAGTGGCTGGATGAGGAAGGCCGAGGACGAGGACCGAGTGTTATGTTTGGGAGAGGCCTATGTCCAGCAGTGGATGAGTATTGGCTGATGATGATTCTATGACGATGAATAAAATACGCACGTACAGCGTCGGTAGATCTTGATTTGCTTGATTGGTTGTATGTAAAGTACGCAAGAACGGTGTTTATTAAGTAATTATATAATTATGTATACAAAAAACATGTAATTGAAAATGTTATATTTCTAGTATTTTATTCTTAGAAAGTTGATTGTTTTTTTTTGTTTTTGAAGTTAAGCCGTGGTTAATATTATTCTGCAACTGATTTTAATAAAGTTTTTATTAAAAGAGACAACATTTATTACTGTTTTTTAGAGGTTTAAAGCTTTTTTATAAAATTATTTCCTGTGGCCAATAACCAGCCTATGGATGGCCGGTAAATGATTTTTTTGGCCAATAACTGCAATTTTACACAGGTTTGCAATAACATATATATTTTTATCGGTTATAGTTTTCTAAATAAATTATTGATTTACTGCGAGGCAAAAGTAGCTTTTCTAGATTACATTCATACACCATCTGTCAATTTTGGTTTATTCTGTATGAAATAATTTAGCTTTGAAGTGGCCAATCCGCTTAGTTGGCCAATAACTGGCAGTTTTACCCTAGGTATATGTAGGTACTTACTCCGAAAAGCGATTCTTGCATAAACATACTAAAAATTAACTTTAAACGGATTTATTAATTCTAGTGGTCGAAGCAAAAAAGTTACCAAAAACGTTGTTTTAAAACGCGGTTTTTATATTGCAAGTAAAGCTCTATTGTCCATATCTAAGCAACAAAAATTTTAACTTTAATAAAGCACGAAAGAAAGGGAGAAAACTGTTAATAACTAGGTACTTGTACGTTGGCTTTACTAAAAGATGAATCAGTAATTAATTACTCTCAAAATGTTTACTCTCGAAGTGCAGAAATAACGAAAAATTTAAGCTGTAGAGTGCAATGCTGAAGACATCCCTCGCTGTACCAGAATAAACCTTTAGAATTGAAGTCGGATACTTATTCCGAAGCGTCTCATTTGGCGACATGAAGAGTCACACAGAAAAGTAATTCTAAAAGTTATTCCAACTTGAAATATACTTAGTATTAAAAATGCGTCAACTATAGGGAACAAAATAGAGAGTCATTATAAGTTTCAGATGTTCTTTTAACTAAAAGGACGTTTAGTTTCTGTAGGTTTTTAAAACGAGCAACTTTAAGAAAATGTTTGAAATCTTTGAATAATAGACGTTACGCTTGTCCCATTGTGCCCGCTAGACCAACTAGGTTCCCTCTTATTATTGAGTTAAAAAGCTGGTAAAAGTAATAGGCCAAGCCTAGGAAAGGAAGGCCTGTGTCCAAAGGACATTTTACATTAGTAACGGGGGACAGCTGGAGTAACAGAAATACACATAGGTACACATACAATATTGTAAGTACTAGGGTAGAAAGCTGGTAGTAAGTAATAAAAATATATAAAAACCCCAAGAGGAAATTCACTAAGTACAAAAAATGCTACCGCATACGGAAACTAGGCAAGTTGTACGCATTCTAAAAATACAAACGATATAATACAAGAGTACTCTCGGAGATAACAGCGCCCTCACGCCGCGTCCCTTTTGCACTTGACCGGGTTCTACACAAGAAACGGTCATCACAAAGATGGCTGAGCTGACTACAATGTTTTTGAACCAACCTTCCGGGTTTAGATAGTTATATTCCACCAGCTGGCGTGAAATACAGGGTGTTCAAGTTAGGCACTCGCAAAATGTAACCACAAATGATTTACTGGTCGAACTGAACCAGTTTCCTAAAGACCACTGTGAGCCACCAAGGTTTGATGTATCGGGAGTAAGGATCATGTTATTTACAATCATTCTGTAGTGTATTCTTTCTTCTAATCTATGTACTCTTGGAAATTCTAAATAAATAAATAACTTTACACTACCATTACTTGTTGTTGGTATAATTATCTTAGGGCGTCTTGCACAAAAAAGTTAAATAAAATTAAATCTATGCCCTCTTGCTCTGACATTATACTGTCAGAGCAAGAGACAAACTATTTAATTTTATTTAACTTTGTTGTGCAAGACACCCTTAGTTATGTACGAATAAATGTGTAAAACAAAATGGCTACGCAACAAAAAAGCGGCAAAATGTGACGTTAACAAAGAGAACAACGAATGTGTTTCATTCCACCCAAGTAGTTAAACTCTGATAAATGATTGCTGGTGATAAACTGCTCGTGAAATCGGCCCTTTTTGTTGACTTTTTTATGTTTTACTTAGTACATGCCTACTGGAATAGTTAGGTACAGATTTTCGAAGCTTTTTCATTATTTTATAATAGGTTTCTAATTGTTTTTATATTCCTATGGACATATTTTTATCTTTGACTAGTTATTCGATTTAATTATATACAGATTATAATATTTTAAATTAATGTATAGCACGTCTAATAGTTATTATGGATTCCAAATAGTATGCACCTAATCTTATCTTATCTTATTTTTAGGTACAATTGTAAATTAAACGAAAAAGTTCGACTTTAGTTGCAAGTAGGTATACAAATTTATAAATATTCAATCAATTAAATTTATTTTACCAACTATCCTAGACTCACTGACTTTGTAGAAATATTATTATACGCCCAACTATTATTGGTTGTACAGTGCTTACTCTCAAAGCCATTTTCTTTTCGATTTAGTCGCAAGAGACGCAGCCAATTAGAGAAAACCTAGCGCTTTTAGTTTATTTTCTTAGATTTTCAGCTCTTTCCCTTGAGCGAAATAAATGGCAATAGTGTTGAAAAGTGGGTGTAATGAATCCTTTTTTAATTGGACAGCTTTTAAAGTACCTATTTCAACGGTATCTCAGTGGATTTTTAAGAAGTTTCGAATCCATTAAGTTTATGGTTACTCAAACAAATCCACAACTTGAGAGAAAATAGGGTATGTGTCTAGAACGAAGCAAAAAAGAAGTACAAAAGTATTAATGTGTGTTTCTGTAACACTCAGATAGACCGATCTGAATGTTTCTTCAGCAAAATTACCTACTGTATGTGTATAGTTTTACGACACGGCTCAAGTTTTTTTAATAAATGCAAAAGCTGTTTCTGTGAAACTTTGTTACTGGCTTCATAAAAAGGAATGGAAGAGAAATATGAGATTTCCCACCCAAAGCCGGTTTCAGTTTATTTTAGATGCTGCCACTACTGCGGCGATGGCTATGGCGGACTTCTGGAATAGTTTTACTTTACTTTTACTGCGGATATTATTTTCCATTTAATTTATAAGTCATAGCTGTTCCCGCGAGCCTCGCTTCGCATTTAAAAGTTTTCGAGAATTCCGGGATAAAAAGGGCATAAAAAGAAGCCTATGTTCTTTCTCAGGATAGCATATAGAAAGATAGAAATTTAATTCAAATCCGTTCAGTAGTTTTGGCGTGAAAGAGTAAAATTTAGTTCAAGACAATACTCCCTTGGTCTATATAGAAGAAGAAACATGGTATATGGGTTAGCCTAGATTGAATCTTGTTTTTTTACCAAAACAGCATTTTATAGACTGATTGATTTAAGATGAGAGTTTATATTTACTTTTTATCCCGGTATTCCCATGGGAAAACCTAAGACGAAACGAAGCTCGCGGGAAAAGCTATTCACAAATAAAATTGGTAAAGTTCTGTTCTTGTCATATCAAAGAGTACGATTCAAAATCGATTTTTCTCTCAAAGGGTATACTCCGGTGTCAAAACCAATATCCGGATAACATCCATCTAAATATTTATAATGATTATATAATTATTATTTTTTGTAAAAAAAAAATGTTTTTGATTACAATTTCACGCAATAATTTGAAGATTTCATAAAAACTCACCCTTTCATATGCCACCTTCCAATATCACTACTACACAACTTAATATATCATACCATGATTCGCTGTTACGTTCTTTCTATGTTTTTTTCAAATGTCGGTGATACACACTAGAGCAGTGGATCTGTCGCGAAATTGTTTTGACTGCGATTTTCGAATCAATATTACTATATTTAATTTGATACTAATTAATTAGTTTGTTAATGTTATTTTGTTTTGACTTCAACATAGGTTTGCTGGCCATTATTACCGCGGTGAAATGATTAACCGGCCAGATCAAGACCAAAAAAATACTTTTATAATAATAGGCACTTCGATAATAATTATAAATTATGGCCAAAGCGGGAGTAGCCCCACAGGCATTCAAACTCTTTGAGGAGCGTTGAAGTTTTAGAATAAATCAGGGGGTCGTTGGGCAACACCGAAATGTATTATGGAACTGTTAGGGGGTAAGGGAGGGGAAGGGGGGGGGGATGTAATCGAGGAAGAGTTTGAGGAAGTTTCGAGAACAAAACAGATCGAGATGATGATCTGGTGACGAGAGCTCTTGTCAAGTCGGGTAGGTTGGGGGAAGTTGGATTAGGTTGCGCCTTGCAAGGAAAAATGTGATAATATTTCAGACCTGTTAAGGACGAAATCATGTTCAATGCAGTTCCATTATAGTACAAATGCGTTCCTATAGTTAGTAGCTACATCAACTTATATTGCCAAAAGGACCAAGTATGTAAGATTGACTAACATTCAACCTTCAAAGATGGGATAATAAATTATAATTAAGGCTTTCTGCCTTCCTATTACAAACACAAACCAAGAGAACTTCATATTTTTCTTATTTATCAAACTATGAGCTAACAATCCCATAGAGTTGTATTTATTCAGGAACAACGAAAAGGGAGAAGATTTGTAATAATCTAAGTGAATGCTTTTAGCATTAAGTCCACCCTTTGTACTTTTATTTGTAATATTTGTACAATAAGGAGTTAAAAAAAATAATAATAAATGAACTTAAATATTATTGTATAGAAGACTATACAAGTCATCAAAACCTTTTAATTATACCAGCGACGCAATATTATAAACATGATGCAAATATGAGAAGTTAGCGTAGCTATAAATTATTTTCTTTCCATTAGTCACCAATGTTACCAACCAGTAGGACTTGACCGTGAACCCACTACTAAAACAGGCCTATGGGTAGCTGATTCACAATAATTATCATCGTCAATAAAAATACGCCCACACGAATAAAACCATTTCAAAAAATTAAGCTATTTAAACCATTTCTTCTTTCCATTAGTCGGATACTTTTGTATTCTCCCACATAGCTTTTGTTCGCCAAGTTATGTTTGTCGGTAACTCTTCAGAGTTTCATAAGGTAACTTTCCCCGTACTATCCGCGCAATGTTATGAACGCGCCCGGTTCTATAAGTCCTACAAGTATTCACAAAGCGATGAAACAAATAAGAACAAAGTACATCGCTGGGTGGTAAGCTATGTTCAAATCTTAGTTATACACTTCGGGTTTGAACGTGTATAGAATAGAATAGAAAAAAAATACAATAATTCCTTGATAGATTATGAGTCTACCACCATTTCAGCCATTTCGGCATAGCTTTCACCAAAAGCTCAGTGTAACTGAGGAAAAGAAATGGCGAAAGAAACTACTCGAACATATTTTCAACAATTCGGCCGACGACCGAATGGCGTAGTGGTTAGTGACCCTGACTACTGAGCCGATGGTCCCGGGTTCGATTCCCGGCTCGGGCAGATATTTGTTTAAACACAGATATTTGTTCTCGGGTCTTGGATGTGCCCGTAAAATGGCAATAGGCCCGCCCCCTATTACATTGGGACTAACATAACACTCTGGCGAAAAGTGGGTGCAGCAATGCACCTCTGCCTACCCCGCAAGGGAGTACATTAGTACAAGGCGTGAGTGCGGGTTTTGTTTTTTTTTGTTGTAATGGCAAAAATCGCTTAGAAAGACACTGGCCGAACAGCATCACTCACCAAAGTAGAGCTACGGAAGGTGAAAAACCTAAAGCCTATAGACATCTAATAGACATCTGAGAGATAATATGATGATGGCTAAGCCACACACACACACATACACACAACAAAGCATGCTGGGCATTTGTTGCATGTAAGTAGGCATTCATTCAAAATTAAAAACAAAATATATTTTTCCTGATTTAACTCTTACTTTCACCAAATATTCAATATGTGATCAAAGGAAGCTATGTATTTAATTTCGTTTAAATATTTGATGCAAGTCACCCCAAATATGAAATTGAAGAACATTTAGATTTAAGTTTGATGAGTTCCCTACAAATCTACTCAACGATTTTCTAGGAGCGCACAAAATATTCAAACAAACCCTGAAGGAGCTCACACATTTCCAGTAAATAGATTCAAAGATAAGATCCCTATTCATGAAGCATATCCGTCCATCTTTAATAGCTCAAGATGAAAGGTCGGCCTACATAATACAGAAGAGTAACATAATATAAAAGCGATTTCTTTTCAATACAATCTTATCGATGAAACTATTTTTTCTATTGTGTTTGGACATTTTTCTTGGCCCTTTTCATATTGTGAGTTACGGTTATTTTGGTTAAATGGAGATTTTTCTCACTTTTTAATATTTCAATGCGTGAAGTACCTACGATATAAATTTTAAATTATCTATTGTAAATTGTGAAACAAGAGCAAATACCAAGTTGTTGATGACTGTTAAAAATGCACCATAACAATACAACTTAAATCTAAAATTTACCTCAGGAAAAGACATTTTGTATCCATCTGTAGATCACATGCCTCTTATTTGTATTATGTACTTTACTACTTTTGTCGGATATATGTAACATTTACAGCCAAACATGTGATCGTAATGAAAAAAATTCAAAGTCGTCTTTATGCAGTTGAATTAGAGTCCTTTTGGTAGCGTTGTGCCGACAGAGGCTTGGAAGTTCATTTATATTCTAATGATATTGCTTTTGGTGTAAGGTCCGCCCACTCAAAACAAACAATATCGTCTTCGCAGAAGAGAGGAATCGTAATTTAGGAGGTTTATTACTGCGTTTTTTTTCAACCCTCGACCTAAAATGGCTTTTTGCTTATAAGGTATGTTAGTTTGACACCATTGTTTAGTTATCCCTTTTTAGGTTACTATAACACTTTTGCAACACCTGTGTAATTGTATAATGCGTTTTTACTTATATTGTCTGTACGACGGCCAAATGGCGTAGTGGTTAGTGACCCTGACTACTGAGCCGAAGGTCCCGGGTTCGATTCCCGGCTGGAGCAGATATTTGTTCTCGGATCTTGGATGTGCCCGTAAAATGGCAATAGGCTCGCCCCCTATTACATTGGGACTAAAACATAACACTGGCGAAAAGTGGGTGCAGCAATGCACCTCTGCCTACCCCGCAAGGGAGTACATTAGTACAAGGCGTGAGTGTGTGTGTGTGTGTGTGTCTGTAGTGTCGTTGTTTATAATCGGGTTTACCAATCGAGTCGGCATTGTTCTATGCCAATTTCCAACACCTACTCGTATTACTAAACAATCTCGATCATAATTTTGGAATGCTCACGGGAAACTATATGGAAGCAAAGCGCGCAGGCAAAAGCTAGTCTTAGGGCTACTTGCACCAACATATTTAATCTAGATTTAGTGTCAAATCTCGATTTAAGAAACGTCAGTCCATATAAAATTGGACACTAAATCGAGATTTAACACTAAATCTAGATTTATGTTGGTGCAAGTTGCCCTTAGTCAATATATCGGAACGAAACAAAACTCAGTTCATTATTGATAGCCTTTTGAAATTGAAATGGCTCTCTGTCCGCTCCGGTCCGATGAATCACTTAAAATTGTGTACTTTGACTTCGCGACCGTGACTAAAGTGCACGTTTTATTTTTATAAATTGCCAATAAACTTTTATCATGAAACACTGCGGCTGCTGAAACCGTTTTCGCTGTGGGTAATGATGGAGTATCATGTTTAACCACGGCGACAAAGAAGAAAGGCTATGCGTATATATCTTGTATAATGGAAGATAGACATTATAAATTAAAGATTTTATCGCACATTTTAAATTAAAATTTAATGTAATGTTCTATTTAAAATAGTCTATAGTTGATGTTGAAACTCAGTACTTTATTTAAGAAGACAAGTTTTGTCGCGTGGCTGTAGCGTGTATGTCATAGGCTGATGCAGTGTATTTGATCTAGATCCGTTATAATAATGTATGTAATAATAATATTTACATTTATCAAAAAATAAACATTAAGATCTAATCCTGAAAAACTAGAAAATACGTAGAAAAACATACCAAAAGTAGACCATAACAAGAACTTGAACACTTACCTGAAACAAAAAAAAACAATGATTAATACAACGAAATGAATGGCGTAGTGGTTAGTGACCCTGACTACTGAGCCGAAGGTCCCGGGTTCGATTCCCGGCTGGGGCAGATATTTGTTTAAACACAGATATTTGTTCTCGGGTCTTGGATGTGCCCGTAAAATGGCAATAGGCCCGCCCCTTATTACATTGGGACTAACATAACACTCTGGCGAAAAGTGGGTGCGGAAATGCACCTCTGCCTACCCCGTAAGGGAGTACATTAGTACAAGGCGTGAGTGTGTGTGTGTGTGTGTAATACAACGAAATTACCAAAGAACGCAGTTAACTCAATCAACATCACTGGCTTCTAAGCTATTCTATTCTCTGTGGGGTGTAAGTATCTACCTGCACCTGGCTCTCTCCAATGGAACGTTTGTGCATATCCACAATTTGAAAGTAATTACTGCGTAAATGCTACTTCGTTTTGACTACTCGACAGGACCCAGTACAGATACATATTTCAAACAAGGTGAATAACTTATAGTACATATACATAGGTGTACGGTACGAAGTATGAACCAGGTACGAAGCCACAGTCACGTCTCGAGTAACGAGGTCGTGCATCGCACATCACTCACACATCGACGCGCCTCTGAATTACTCACTGTCACTGAATACATGTGTTTGTGTGTGTGTGTGTGTGTGTGTGTATGGTAAACTGCTAAAAGAGCTGTGTGGTTATGATATGGTAGTCTTTGGTGCACCCACTAGGAGAAAATGAAGAGCGTGACCCTGAGTATCGGTCAACGCCAAGCTAAATCCACATTACTGTAAAATTTCCCTTATCGGATATCGGGATCGTATAGTACAATATATACCTAGGATAGTTACCTAGGTGCAAATATTAATAAGAATTGTAAAATGCTTTGAGGCTACGATAAGAAGATTCTGGAGGATTTTTTTGAGCATAAATATACTTCCTGTGTACTACTAAGATCGACGATAAAATAAGAAAATGATTCGTTGTGCGATATGTGGCACTAATTTTGTTCGTTTTACAAGTTATTACTAGATAAAATAGTGCACCTATGTATCATTTCATATTACATAACCGTTTACATAAACACAAAGATAACACGTTTTCTTTATCCGGCCCGCCTAAACCGCTCCTATTTTTACCCAAAATAAATTTACTTTGCGTTCTTTCCAGGAACATTTTTACGACGGCGGATCGCGTGGTGCATTTTATACGTTCAAAGTTCGTACATTATATTCACGCCAACGCCAGGCCCGTTTCTTCTTATTATTTATTAAGTATTTACCTCTATGTTTACTCGAACTTTCCACCCAATACTTTAAGGATGAGTCACATAATGTTTGGTGCGAGTACCTTGCAACGTATATTGCAACAATCCCAGTTAAATGTAAACCATTGACAACAGATATTTGTCTGATACGCGTTAAATTGTGTGTAAATCAGCCCAAGCAGGTTTATGTATAGTATACAGGGTGTTGCAAAATTGGTATACTAAGCCGAAACCAGCATGTGCAGCATGTTATATCTAAGCCCGAAACTAAAATCAGAAATTAAAAATTCGCTAAAAAAAATATTAATTTTTCATAGAAACTTAGTTGGTCACGTGACTTTTTACTATGGAGAATCAATATATTTTTTCACGAATTTTTAAATTATGATTTCAGTTTCGGGCTTAGATATAACATGCTGCACATGCTGGTTTCGGCTTAGTATACCCTTTTTGCAACACCCTGTATGGAGCCTTGCTTATGTAAGAATAACTATGGACAGAGTCCAATATCTAGCAGTGTAGAATTTAAATGTTTTAATAATTATTACCCATTTAACGCTTTAATCAAAAAATGTATCATCAACTTGGAATTTAATGTGAACTATGATGATAAATAAATTATTTATTTTTCAACGCGCTTTCCTAAAATCAGACAGTACTTTCAATTTAGTTGCAAGTTTCTTGCTTCAGTACAACATAATGCCTAACAACTCAACAGCAGCAGTCACCTATGTAATCCACTCCTAAATAACATTTTAACAGGTCACCAAGCCGACGGCCAATCACAACCCACATCACCTTACACCGGACTTAATTAAAAGATTAAATATAAACCTGAATGTTTGCCACCGACCTTACTTCGGAAAATATTGGCGACGTCCGTCGAGTCAACAATTGAGCATAATTGATAAGGCTCGGTAGCTATTGTGATGTGCGGGGGGTTCACACCTGACTGAAGGGGTGGCAGCCACGTGGTGCGAGAGCAGGACAGCTGATCATTTGTTCTTTCGCACTAATGCTTGTTGTATACACAACGCGTATGTCTATATACATCATACACTGTGCTTACAGCACGGCGCGTATCAAAGCGTATTCTGTACTCTCGAGTTCTTATTATATTAGGTGTATAAAATCGTATCTGCAGGAAGTGCTTCTAAGGCTTTTAATGTATTCGATCGAAATGGGGATGTGCTTCAAAAGAAGTATCAATGTTTGAACTGTTATTTGCTTGTATATTTTGTATTTTAGGGAGATGCGAGACAGGTGCTCGTTGTTGTGGATTTGTAAGCGTCTCCTCAATCATTGTGCGAGTCCTTTTCATCGCGTTGAACAAAGATACTTCGTGACGATGGAAGTATTTAAGTATATTGATACTTCTTTTGAAATCTGGAGGAAAGCTGTAACTGTGATCTGTGAAGAGGGAAATACGTCAAATGTCAAAACTTTTATTGTTGATTATTTGGATTATTTGTATTTAGGTATCCTGTATAAAAATGAAAAATATGGCAAAAACCAAAGGGTTTTATGTGTAAAAATATAAACTAATTACAAATACAATGGATTTAATTCTAAATCTCCTGTGTCTGATACTATTTTTGCAAGTCATCGCGATTCTCACACTGATAAACCCTCTCTGTGATCCGTCCATCATCGCTTACAAGTCGCAGAGGAATCTGAGCAGATATTCAAAGAGTTTCCTGTATGTGTTGGCAATATCACACGTTACTTTTGTTTCAATCTTCGGAATATGCCACCCTCTGCTCCGTATAAGTACTCTAGCATTCGAGACCCAGAATCATTCTTTTGCCAAGTTCATGATGGTCAGTGAGGCGGAGAAACAGTTCATGATATCCGGGTTCAGTCTTTTCTTATCAGTTGTCATCGTTGGGATCAAAAACATGATGGAATACTCGCTGAAACTAACCGCCTGTATCACGGAGTCCCACCGAGAAACAAACATAATCCGACCAACGAAGAGAGTCGCCAAAGAAAGGAATAATCACCAGAATATTCTCGCCAGTGTACTGAAGCTGAAAAAATCGACATCGTACGAGAATTTCCTATTCAATAGTGACCTAACTGACTCGTTACGAATGCTTGTCCTGGGCAAAACGCTCGACTAAACAGTTATGAAACGTGTGTACTTATAGGTATACTTACAAATATAAAACGGAACTTAATTAGAAAATTGCAGTTGTTTCATTTGAAATATTTATCGTGGAATTTGGGCTACACTCCGAGCGACGGGAGGGGGAGGTCGGGAATTTTGGCGAATTGCAGAGGCGAGGGGAGGTACGGGAAATATTCGGGAAGAAGCGGCGATAAAAATAAAACGCTGCTACAAAAGTAAGGAGAGGAAAAATGTCAAACGGGAATGCGGGAGTGTGAGAAGAAACGAGGCTGTGCGGATTCAAACCCGCTACGTTTTATATTGGAATGTGTTTTCCCTCTGCAGAACGGAATCGCCACAAATCCTTTCGAGACAAGCTTTCTGCTTGAAATATTCTGGAGGATTCCTCGCTGTGTTCCAGACGTAAGTGGGAAAGAATTGCGCTTAAATTAGCACGCTCCACGTTACCGTCGACACTACGCTTCCAAAGATATAACTACTGGCGTGAGCTCGGGAAATCTGCGCTACATTTGTAGGTTTATAACTGTAGTTACAGTATTATGCAAAACTAGTGCCAGCCGTTATTGCATGCTCACATCCCCCGTTAAACAATATCGCCGCCAACTTCAGATAATCCGAATATCGGCAAAGAGCAGAGAGCCATTAAAATTCCTTTGTGAGCATCCGTCTTAGCTCTGGCAACACTGTCGTGTTTTTGCGGCCGTACTACTAGCTTGGCAGCGAATCAAAATGGCTGGCGGTGGCGCCAGGGGCTCTTCTACTAAATGTTGTAGAAAAGACGTTTGTAGTGGTGCAGAGGGGAGGTTCAATACAATAAAAGTATAAGCGAGGCTAGCGAGCATTAGCTAAATAAATTCTTGTTGGGAATCGGTTGCGTGCATTGGAATAGTAAGTCTAGTGGATCGCGCTATCGGTGTTCGTGTGTTGTGGAGCCTTTACTGTGTTGTATTTGTATGTGTTTCAGACATCATGGTTGTTGCCTTATCGATTGCGTATATCTAACGTGTTTGCGCTTAACCTGATGCAGCTGAGTTTTTAAAATGTTCATAGTTCAGTTGATAAACAAAGGAAGGTAACAGGATAATTTGAAAAGAGGATGCTAATAACGACGAATAATGTATCCAAGGGCCGGCGGGGTCAGTGACCAGAACTATAGTAACAAAAGTCCAGTGTGCCTCAACGACTGTGTATTTATTATTTACATGGTCCGTATTGCGTGCCGTGTCGTAGACCCTGGGGGAATCTTGCGGGTCCTCACAAAATAGCCATTTATGGCCTCACCGTGGTCAACGGCGACAGAAGATGTAGAGTCACCTCGTGACTAAAGGTTTATTTAGTATAGGGTTACACAGCCACTCATTTATGATTTCCTGGTACCTACAATGTAATTATGTAGGTAAAAAGGAAAGGTAAGTTAATAAATTAGAAACAATATGATAATTTTGTCCTCTTAAATAGTTGCGCGGTACCAGGGTAGCAGAAAATAAGTAGAATTAATATATCAGTATTGTTCGAACAGAGTCAACGTAGCCGAGCGATTAGGCATATTCACACGGTAACGCGCTCACAAGCTGGCTCAGTAATTATGAATGTGTTTATGTCGGCAATGAATTGTGAATGTTTTCTGTCATTAACTTTCACGAGTTCGGGATATTCCTGTTTTCGGCGCTTTTATATTTTTGGGCTTGTTCGGTAAAACGCTTATGTGAGGTTGGAGGCACGTAAAATGATAGTACTGTACTGAAATTCACTTAACGCTAACCGCAAAACTCACCTTTACGTTGTTAACGGTAAGAGCTACAAAAATATCTGCAGACATAGTTGACTAAGCCAGTAGGTGTATCTGATGTTTGCTTTTCATGGTTATGTTGTTACAGATATGTAAATACGAAGTAAAGCCGATGTCTCTGCGTGGGGAACACTTTTGTAACCAATAGCCAAAAACCGATCCAATCTAGATTTTCACTCAATTCCTTTGGTTGAACCTTCCCATAATGTCTGTGAAAAGGTCCTATCTTAAATGGGTTTTGGTACCTGTGTTGAACCGTAATAAAACTGTCATCATTGGCAGCTAAATGCCATTAGATTTATGAGTTCCAAGGATAATCCAGGGTCGCTTGATCGAAACTCAAGGATTCCGAAGATTGATCCTGAAACTATGCGAGATCCGGGAACAAGTAAAGGGGTGTCCTCACATTGCGTGGAATATGTGCGGGGCATTCATTCGTCTCTGTTGTGAGCGATCAGTGTGAACTGGGTATGAAAGATACTGGCTATAATACATAGCTAGGCAATTAAAAGATATAATGATAATGACGCCATATAGGTAACAAGTATTTAAAAAATATTCATAAAATGATATTTTAACCAGATACCAATTGTGCACTTTATTACTACTCATAGATATTTATTGAGGCCACTGTACCTGTTTACCAGGGCACCAGACATAAAGGAGTATTATTTGAGTCACGGTAGAAAGAGATAGCGGTATTCTGCTAATAGCCGCCGGCTAGGGTAATTTTTTCTCCTTTTTCCCATTGTTAGAGATATTACGAGGTTATTGCGAGGTTGGGATATGTATATGTATAATAAGCAATTAATTATCTTTACCTTTAAAGAAAACAAGGGAGTTGTATGGAGTGTTATAAAAGGTTGTGTAGTGTAAGACGAAATACTGGCTCAAGTAAGTATGTGTGCAGTTTTTTCAACTACATCGGAGAATAGTATCGAAATAAATACCTAAAGATTTTATAAACAAAAATATTTTTTGGCGAAGTAGCTTTTAACTTTTGCGATAAGTTGCTTTTTATCACGAACTAGAATATTTTTATGGAGGTTCCAGACATAGTGTAACTTGTAAATTGAAGCCAATCACTTTATTTTAGTGATGGAAGTAAAGCACAGTAAAGTTTCACTGTAAGAAAACACGGAAAAACACTTAAAATGTTACTTCTTTGTTGCTATTTCTGAAAAATATTTCGAATAAAACTTTGACGTAGGTAGAAAATTGTAATAAATAGGTTATAGTATTTTAGTAAAAGTATCTTTAGATAAAAAAAGTGTTTACCTGAATTTCGTTTGTGAGTTAAAAAAACATTCTTAAGGCGATGAACCCCCAACGAACACCGGCAATTGAAAAAAAATACACTTTTGTTTTTGCCAAAACGGCCGAGGCCACCTCCTCGTCATGCTAATTAATTAATAACGGAGGTTATGTTTTTTTTACTGCTGGCGGTAGTTGCAGATACATAATCATCCCCTTAAAGTCAATACTTGGAAACTGCAATACACGTTTTTGCAAAAAGGGTACACTAAGCCGAAACCTGTGCAGCTTGTTCGCGAATTTTGACATTCAGATTTAATTTTTGCAAGCTACGGCTTAGTAACTATACTCTTTTTGCAACACCTGTATAAGGCGCACCCTAGACCTACAATACTATTGTTCAATATATTTATTGTGGAATAAGTTTTTAATCCAAATGACGTTTGCGCAATCTTCAATAATAACACTAGACGATGAATTATAATATTGCACAATTGTCAATATTGGGCAATATAATTGATCGTCTAGGGTGCTCCTTAAAAGAGCTTCCTTGAATCTGTCGAGACCAAGTAAAGAGGCCAATGGCCAAGGTTTAAATATTCAGTCTTCCGCGTGTTTACAGACAGCGGCCATTATGTTTTTTTAACACCGCCCGCCTCTGCAGGTGTAACTCGTAACAGTAAATAAATAGAGTTTACAGCCGGAGTGCCGGCGTTGTTTAGTTTTAATACTGCTGTGTTTAGTGATGCGGCGAATGGATAGATATGCTGAGTAAATGACTGTGTCCTAGATTGTTATGTGGGTACAGTCGTTGTTAAGGATAAAGACTTCTGTCATATATGTAGAACTTAGCGAATCTGTGCGCTCGTAGAGCCTTCATCTTGGAACCTCCAAATTGAATCATACCCAAAGTAAATTTTGACATAATTAGCTTTCTATACAGTTCTATTTCAATTAACGGTACCTATACATCGTATGTTTACCTCAGCAATTTGCTACACTCTCTAAATCTAACAGAACTAATTGAAAATAAAAGCTCAGCGATAGAAGTGGCTGTTATTTGTCGAGGCGTTTCTTTTGCACTGACACCACCTATAGAGCTTCCACTATGTTATTGAATTTTTGACGTTTCCTTATGCCTGGTAAAAGTAAAGATGGTTTTCGTTTGCAGTCATCAAATATGTATGAGCTACCACTGAGCTTTTATTTTCAATTAGTTCGGTGATTTGGAATGTCAAAAAACCAATAATATAATGGACATAGTATAATTCGTATTAAAATATCGTTGCAACTATACCATTCTACGAGTATATACAGGGTGTTGCAAAAATGGTATACTTATTAAGCCGAAACCTACATGTGCAGCATGAGTTTCGGGCTTAGAAATATCATGCTGCACATGTAGGTTTGCACGATTGCACATACCCTTTTTGCAACACCCTGTAGATTTAAAAACTAGAGACGGTTCACTAGCTCTCCACTGGCGGTCATTTTATTACAGCTCGAACGCTTTATTCAATTTGAGGCGTCACTCAGCCAGATGCGGTGGGATGCTCTTTTTCATCGTTTTGCTGAATACTATACGATGTGAGTTCCCACTTTATGGGCATGCCCATGAAAACTTAGAATAAAATATAACCGAAGCCGCGGGTGCACTTTGCGCCGTTTTTCTGGTGACGGTGCAGCACGTAATGTATTATTTAGCGAATGTGTTCGTTCTATGTTTAATAAACATAATAAGAAGTAGTACATTTTTATCGCAACATGTTTTGATATTTGTCATAATGAAAATGACCTATGGTAAATTGACTAAAAGTACGCATGTGTGAATCATAAATATTGTGGACTCTACAAAGGCGATAGTATATCGATAGCAATCTGTATGACATCTTTTTAACTTTAGAAACTAATAAAACCTATGCAAATTCCAGCAAGCTGCCTATCGAATTACTGTCGACCACATTAAGTGAGTGAGTGAGTGAGAGAGAGAGAGAGAGTATACGAAAAAGTAAAGAAATCAATTTAAATCAGTATCGGTAGTGACTTCCTATCACAATAGTCCAGTCCCTCATTTATGGGACGGCGGAAGTATGAAATTCCCTTCCTTTGTCCAATTACCTGTCTGGACCCGTCTCTTGTAATAAACTACACTAACCTAAAGTGATGTGTCAAAATACTCGGTAAATAAGCTCCGGGAATAAAGATTTATTCTGAACTGATATTTAGAAGCAACAAGTATGATCAGACGGGAATGACATAATTATCTACTTACCTGATATTTTTGTGAGCTCTTAGCATGCCTTCATGCTACTAGCATTCCTATTTTAGCTGATAATGAGTTTAACTAATGCACTTACCAATAAATGTTGTAAAATTAATCGTGTAAATTCAAGGCAATAAAAGTGTGGTTTAAAAGTGACCCCTTAACCAAATTAAATACGTACTTTCTCGCAAACAACCTTTTTCTTAAACGCGCAAACCCAATTATGTTTGCAATTAACACGGAAAAGTACCTTTCAAGCCGGGAGAGAAATCTGTTGGGAACTCATTACTTGATCAGTTCGGACTGACCCTCTAGGAAACCCTTGAGCGTTGTTTGATGAAGGTTTAACACAAACATAGAGGTTATTATTAACAATATCCAAATTAAACTGCCCAATAGCAACACAAAGCGGTCAACAATTGTCTTTGTGCTTATATTTGAATAGACAGTACTGTTGAAGTGTTTAACTAGTGATTCTGTAGTCTAATATTAGTGATATTGAAGGTCTACGAATCTGTTTCTCATTTCTATGGTAGTGCTGATAATTTTACTCATAGGCAGGTACTTTTATCTACATTCATGTTTTGATTTTTTAACCAAAATAATTCATGCACTAAGCCGAACTTAATACTAGCATTATTTCACAGTTAATCATATATAATAGAACTAACTCTAATGTATTTTATACCTGGGAACTATGCGAATATGATAGTTCCCTCTTCAAATCCTACATCTTAAGATACAAAGGTAACTAAGTTACCTACAGTAACGTAACATCATCAAACAATATTCTACCTTGAAACAAAAAAGTCGTCTAACAAAATAAACCCATAGCACCTCATTCAAACGGTGTGAAAGCAAAAGTTTGACGACATTAGCAGCCTCACCTTTACATATCCCTGTAACCCTAGTAATGGGTTTTGAAAAACGTGGTCTACCAGAAAAAGTTTGCGAGGCCTTGTCTGACCCAAGAGTATTCATATTATTTTCACACCCTTTTTACTTACACGCGCCGAGACTTTGTTTTGTGGTATACCTAAGTATTATGTGATAAAAATATGTATTACGAAATTTCCGTTGCAGGCAGTGAGTAAATTTCTTTTGACTAAAAATCCTAGGAACTTCGGATGAAACGTGTTTTTATTGAAAATACATGAGATTATTTATATGTTTGTCTGTTTAGAAAAATTGTTTTTAATTGGGGTCTTTTGATTGGATTATTTGTCTTTTTATTTATTTCGATCATTTATTGAGGTTGTAATGTTAGTTGTATACTATATAATAAATAAACAAATAAATAGCAAAATGTTTAAACCATTTTTCTAATACAATGTTCTACCGAAGTAGCCATTGCAATATGAACTCTATCGTACTAATTCTGACTCAACCTTCGGCTTATAAAATTGGATAGATGGTTAATGCAAATTTTGGTTGCGTATTTGCAACTTTCTTTACTTTAAGGAAACTTGGAACTTAAGTACCTAGTATTCGCTTGAATAATTTTCACCGCCTCAGAGTTTCAATATTATAAACACCCTGTTTTGTAAAACCAAAACATTTATTAGACTCAGGGTTCTTAAGTTTATTAATTCCTAATTTAACGACAAGACACGGACTGGAGTTGGCCGACACAAAACTTAAATATTAGGTTTGTAGTGTCAATGACAAATACCCAAAATAACAAAAAAAATATGCATTAAGTTTTTTTTACTTGTTCCACACGTCTAAAGTTTACATAAGTAATAATATTATTATTTTTTATGTAATTAAAATAACAAAAAATACAAATTAAAGAGATAAACAGAATTACGCATTTAAAAAAAAACATAACTACGTTTATGGAAATTAATTTGATTTACCTAGTGAAAACACAACAAACATCAAACAACTTTATTGGAACTATGAAAAGCAAAGGTAAGTTGATTTAACTAGAGAGGGATGTTGCTTATAAATTATTCTATCGAGATACTTTGATGGATGAAAGGTAGGAGGAATCAGGGGATTGTTGTTTCATCACTCTTATAACGTGAAAAGATGACGCAGAGATAAATTTATTACACTCGCAAGCAATGAAGAAGTTCCAGTGACAACAAATTACTCCCAAACGGAAAAAGCCACCGTAATGACTCTTTTCTGCAATATTAAAGTAGGTATATATGATTTATAACAGCTCTTCCAAATATTACCAACTAATAAAGATAATATTATTCAAAAGTTGTATATATTTTTTTTAAAACGCGGGAATTTTTAGGTGGACCTTGTCAGTAATTGCTGAAAAAAGTTAACGTTCGGAAGGATAATGACAACTCATCCATCCACTCAAATCGAATATTGAATCTAAATGTTAATTATTTATACGGTTAAGTAAAACGAAACACACTAATCAAAATTCATGTACTTAATCAAAACAAATTAAACAAGAAAACAACAACTAAAAGTACTAGGACTGCATAAATTACTCGATGTTTTCTGTAGCTCGTAGCAAAAAATCTGCTACGAAATTTCGTAGCACATGCTACGCACGTAGCGCTCGCAAAGTTTTTAAGGCTCTATATTATTTATTCTCGCTGCCACAAGTTGCTTTAACCTGTGAATGTTTTCACTAATGGTGTTGTTCAGTAATTTGATGTACGCGTACAGAGTGGCAATTAATTATTTACTATACAATAATATTGTGTTTGTTGGGTGTGAAACATCAAATATTCGTTCGAACTTCTGACTTTGTATGTTTACCTACCTATGTAGGTACTTAGTAAACATAAAGTTTATGCAAGTTACTTACTTAAGAAAGAAAGAAAGATAGATGGAGCGAAAGAAAGTTATACGGAAAAAACAGTCAATAGCCCGAGTCACGATAGAATGACATTTATAATCGCAACTGAGATAGCAAACAAATAATTTTCAAGTTTATAGTGAAAATTAATAAAAGAGACTTAAAAATATGTATTAAAGTGCATTTACCTTTATTATTGTTATAAAAAAACCCATAGGTACCTAGAAAAGTAAGGAAGCAAATAAAAATCGTTCTAATATCTTATTCAACACGTATTTTAAAACTTTTAATGGCAAAACAATGTTAACTGTTATTGTCAATAATAGATAAATGGCAGTGTCAATTATGTTGTACTAGAAACTAATGGACTAATCGTGTATGTATAAAAAAGCTATAGACTAGAAATAAACAGTGTACAAGATGAAGCTACAATGTGTTATCTCATGAACCTACACGAATTACAACCTTTTTGCCTGCTACAAGGATCCAAACTCAACTATTTTCTGATTAATAAAGCTCTTACAAGCTTTATAAAATTATGAAAGTAAACCTACCATAGGTTTATAGATTACTATCGTCAATGAATTATTCTTTTTGATTTTTTCCATGTATCCTGTTTTGGTGGACCATTTTGTCTAATGCACAAACAAGCAAACATAGCATTGGACGCCCTCCAGCCAGCTGAGGTGTTATTCTTTGACAGTAGTGGGTGAGAAAGACCAAAAAAACAGTATTGATGCACCTTTACTAATGGTATTTGTACAGAAGTACTTAATTATTGGCTGAAAACAATGAATTTTCTTATCTGTTTCATTACAAAAAATGTGTGTCGTCTCCAATGAATTTAATTGACGCTATAACTCTCGATCAAGATCTCGCCGAGCCGAGATAGGAATCGTGGCTGCGTACGATACTTCCTCTCTTGATTTCCTCTGCCGAGGCGCGCCATCGATTTCCTTACATCCCACCGTGGCCTCCGTAATTCAGTTTCCTGAATTAATTTGCACTACTCGACACGATTGATTGGATCACCGCGGAGGCAAATATCCTGTCAATTTTGCTCGTGTAAAGCGAGCCCTCCACGATTAATTGTGTAGGGCGGGATTTTGTCAGTAGGGCGTAGGTTATTATCGAATTATTAAGGCTTCGTTTTTTTATGGTCTATGGATTCTTCCACTGATGGGCAAAGACCTCCCGTTTAATTTTCCATTCATCCCGATCCAATGCGGCTACCTACCAATCCGGCAAATATTTGATTTAAATTAAATTAATATTCTAAGGGCTTGTTTCGCAATGTCAGGATAACGGCTACCCGTGGGATAAAACACTTGATGTCACGGTCTAAAACATAATTATAGAGTAACAGCATGTCTTTTATCTATCAGGTAGCCTAAAACCAAACATTGTAAAACAGGGCCTAAATGTTCGTTCTAATTATAATTTTTCTGAATGAATAGAATACAATGAGATTGCCATCATACAAATCATACATTTGGAATAGGTTTAATTTGGAGTAACAGGAATTGACAATACCTTAGGAGGTAAAGTAAGTACCTATAGAAAATGTAAATACATATCATTTTGTTATTACAATAATATGCAAAGCTAACAATGAGGCAATGTAGGTAGTATTACATTATAGCTATAAGAGCGATGTGACGAGTCTAGTTCTACCAAATGCAATTATTATTGTGTTTAAAATATAGAAATTATTAAGATTCACATGTATCAGGTCGATCACTAATAAAATATTACTCTGTATTTTAAAGATGAGAAAATTGTTTGATGTAATCTGGCGCTTCCGGGTTTTGGGTTCGGGTTGTTGTTGGTTTTCGAGATTTAAATCGGCATCGATAAATTGTCTTTGTAATTATTTTCATCCCACAATCCAAAGCCTTTTTATTTGAAACATCCGTTACGTTATCCACTTGATATTTGTTACTGACTCAAGTGGAAAACCGCATGAAATAGGCAACATACAGGGTGATGCAAAATTTGTATGCATGCACTCCATCTAGTTCGTAGTCTTCGTAGTATTGTTTATCAAAATCAGTATACATTTAGGGGTAGTAGGTACCTGTTCAACACTAAATTGAGCTAATACTTACTGTATGTAGGCTTTGATAAACAATTAACGAACAAGAAGAGTATCATTATACAAAAACAAAGCAATAATAGGTACGTTCACATAAATATGTACTTGTTTTCATTTAATTCATTTGTTTAGTGCCAAACCGAAATAAACTTTTAAGTTCAACCTAATAATAACCAATGTACCAATGAACATAGTCAAAAATGTTGTAAACGATATAATTAAAAATAATCATTTTTTTTTTATTTTCGAAACGTTTCTTTTGCCCCAATACTCTATCTTGTTCGTTTTGTGTTTACCTAAGCTATCCCACCTACAGAAGGATACTTTATTAATACACTGAAGTGCAGTATTAGAAACTTCTAGAAATATATCGGTTAGTCCTTGTTCATAAACGTTGTGCATTGTGTCCACTAACGAGGTTTTCTCCATTAATCACTTGCAAGAACAACAATTTGCCGGCTCATAATTGCAGAGGTAGAAAATATATTATCATTGTTTTAAACGCAACCAACTTTAAAGCTCCCTTTTTATACATTTTGTTAATGTGTTTTTTTATTAACGGCCTCTCTGTGCCAAGGCCTTCTACGATGGACTAGCAGAAAACGCAATTAATTAAATGAAAAGAGCATTTTGCGGTGAGATTAGGTTGAATTACTTTAATCCATAGTGGTAAACACAGTTAAATATATTTACAATTATATTTTTTGGTATTTACTTTTAAAACCACTCCATATGAGATTTGAAATGAGCCTTTAAAGCGGTCTTTGGCCAAAACTGCGATGCGTGTTGCGACGTCGCATCACAAAGATCTGCAAAATATATGTATACTGCAAAGTTGTACACTCTTTTGTACATGCAATGTTTTCGCAGATTATTGCAAAACTTCTTTTCGGGCCATTGGAATATAAGTAGGTACACTGATATTATAATATATATAACTTAATAAAATACGAGTAGTATGAGCTTGATGTTGAAGGCATCCGTTGCATTTATGTCTGAATAAGCACATTCAATCACTAGGCCCCAAATCAACATAAACTCACCAAAATTGAATGTGTGACGACCGAATGGCGTAGTGGTTAGTGACTCTGACTACTGAGCCGATGGTCCCGGGTTCGATTCCCGGCTGGGGCAGATATTTGTTTAAACACAGATATTTGTTCTCGGGTCTTGGATGTGCCCGTAAAATGGCAATAGGCCCGCCCCCTATTACATTGGGACTAACATAACACTCTGGCGAAAAGTGGGTGCAGCAATGCACCTCTGCCTACCCCGCAAGGGAGTACATTAGTACAAGGCGTGAGTGCATGTGTTGTGTTTTGTGTAATTGAATGTCCAGCTCACACTTTCTTAATCACGCTCGAAAGAACGGGAGGCGCAACAAAAATAATTTAATTATTCAAAACGCTGTAAAAGAGGCTTAAAGTCTCCTATCACGACACGCCCCCCTCACTTAAGGGGGGACATAAACAGGCAAAATAATAGAAGTGTCTTCAAAAGGGACGGCTGTTAAGACCTTTAATAAACAAGGAACTCGGCCTGAACAGTAAGAGCCCACGATAAGAGTAAGTGCCCACGAGAAATCTCATATTTGATACTTGTCAAACTCCCAAAAGCTCACCCAGGCGTTAACGGCCTCCACGTTATAATAAAAAAGACGGATCTAAAACATATTTTTTTATTTCCCAGATTAAAATTCGACCCTATTCTTGTGGTGCGTGCCTCTACTTTTCTTTGTCACTTCCGTTTCAAGATTTGGCATTCGGAGATCTTAAATTTTTTATTGCCCCCAAGAGACTTGCAAATTATTGTCAGGTTATGGCTTCCAAAATGAGTTTATTAAAAATCCCCCGCCATGGTAAAATACTAAATGCCTTAAAATTAAAAATCCCGGATGAAAAAGTGAGTTGGATTTTCTTTTCAACATTGAATGCTTTTCAATAGCAATGATTCCGGAAATATTGTTATTAAATGATTACTAACTGTATACAAGAATATGTATGCCAGACTGAAATTAGTACCTACTAAATTATAATTACCTATAATATAGTTCATGTATAAAAGTTGTTACAAGTAATAACTTGAAATACCTAAGATCATATGTATTAAAAATACACAAACAGACAAAATATAAAATTACCACTGACCTATAGGTACTCTACCTTACAATGTTTTGACAGTAAACATCCTAAAGCAAACACAATTTTCATATTGTAATTTCGTGTCATAAATTATTGCAATTAGCATAAAATCATTAATTCGAAATTTGCAATGGTCAACCACTGTAGAGTATAAATTATTTTATTTGTATGTTTAGATACTGTAATTGTAATTGTGAACCTTAATGCGTAATTGTGCAGTCCAGCTGGCGTGGTTATTATGTACTTATATTATGTAACTATGAAATTATGAAAAGCTGAACGTCAAGTGTAGTACTGTACAGGTTTGAAAGTTTATAAAAAGCTATAAAAGTTTACGTTTTCTCGCATACAAAGTGGCGCCTCTAGCGAAAACTATCATGAAACATTTGACAGATAAAGTCTGCAGATGACAGAAGTAAACCTAATCCTTTTTCGATTTCGTAAATTACAAAACCTCTGTTTGAAAGACAGTTCTTGATTCTCAACCAATCTGCTTTTGAATCTAGTGGTAGAAAGATTTAATGGCAGAATTTATAATATAGTTATTTATTAACTTAGGACGTGCTACTGTTTTGCTGTCCTAAGATACCCCTGTGGTATAAAGGTCCTTTACAAGCAGGCAGCATGCCTGCATGCCGTCTTTTCCTCGGGCCTCAGTAACTGCCCTGGCTTGCCACTTTAGGTATACAGGGTGTTGCAAAAAGGGTATAGTAAGCCGAAACCTACACGTGCAGATAGATATACCATGCTGCACATGTAGGTTTCGGCTTAGTATACCCTTTTTGCAAAACCCTCTTAGTACATTGAAAAATATGTTCTACTATAATTATTAATGCGAGGTGCAACTAAGTATAGCGTTTGAAACCTGTCGAATTTAACTTTCTTTGGTATGAATTCAGTTTGGATAGCATTCAAATCAAAATGAACTACGTCGCTACAAGAGAAGGACTAAATAAATATTTTTTCGAGAAAATATATAAATTTTATAATTTCGTTTTTCAAAGCAAATTTCAGCTATTGATGCTGTATTTGCTCAGTTTGACTATGAGATTATGACTATTCATGATTGTACTTTTTTTGGTAACATCTCATATATATATACTGTAGGTATAATTCAGATTTTTGCTGTTTGACAAATACACCGTAAAATGCTAAATAAGAACAATTGAACCATAAAAATTATACTACCTCAATTTTTTCAGAATAACAGTACAAATTATACATATTTTTTATTTAGAAAAAGTATACCTATCTACAATGCCAATCATTTCTAAAATAACAGGCCAGTCTATTTTTCCTCGCTTCAAATTATATCTTTCCACGCGAAACAAGTATGACCCGGCTATGTTAAAAAGGCTCAGTTTCCAACGCTGCCGCTGTATTAACTTGTGACGTCAGAGTTGAAATCATCTAATTTTCTTGGCCGGGTTGCCTACGGGATGTTCTTAGGGTGTATTACTAAACCGTTTTTTCGCTACAGGCAAGCTTCTTGTATGTATGCAAAATTTTAAGACCAGCCTTATTGCTTGTGCGTGCTCAGAAAAATGATGATACCTTTACTGAGTACCTTGGAGAAGGCTGCTTTTGTAATTAGCTGCCTTTTCATTGAACACACGCTTAATCTCAAGCACCTAATACCGATGTTAGTATCGACTATAAAAATGATATAATGAGATCACTTTATCGCTCATCTGTAGCAAAATATTAGAAGACGATAACAAAAGGCAATTAATATTACTTTTATGACTTTCTCGATGTTGTTACATAGCTAATAAAACACATGACATGTTGATTAACCTATTATATCGTAGATATTACTCTGTATCTTTTGAGATCAAAACATCTTATGGTATAGGGTATTTTACTTTTTGAAATTCGGTAGGTTTTATTGAGAGAACTTGATAATAAAATGCCGGTTTCAGAGCATGTTGCGTACTCGCGCTCAGTATTGATGTTTCCAGACAGAATTCTAACCTCAAACCCATCTCTATGTCTCTGAAACCGCACTTTAAACACGCACTGGCTGATTTGTTCAATTAAAGTCACTGTGGAAGTTGAATGTCTCTCTAAAATTGTTAAGAAAATGAAAAAATAAAACGATTATGTAGGTCTGTACGGCAGTTTGTTACGTTACGCAGTGAGACATGCAAACGCGCGCGGTTTGATACTGTAGACATGTTGAGTTACAGTTCACTGTTTCATAACACTACAAACCGCAACGTCATCATCACTACAAAACACACATGTAGAGTAAAAAAGACTTACAGTGTAGCGCAAGGGGGGCACATAGCCGAGAGCGTAGGAGAGCCCGCCGCTCGGCAAGCGCCGCCGCGCTACCGCATGGCGCCAGCTCGCGCCGGCCCGACCGAGCACTACCAGCCCCCGACCAGTCCGACTGTGAACAATACCGCAGGTTAGACCGCACGCCTACCGCGCACGCATTGCAGGGTGACCACACGGCAACTTGTTACTCTACACGATCCACTCAACGAACGCACCGCGATCCGCGACGCGCGGTGACTCTGCAATACGGTAGGAGCCGCGGCGGCTACTCACATTAGCATGCCAGCATCGGCGGCGCTGTTATCAACTGGTTAGGTAAACAAGGGAGCACTGGGGCATGCTGGGCGCGCGGGCTCGGCATGCGCCGGCGGGGCGGCCGCCAGGGCCCGCGGGCTGACTGCACTCGCCGCGGGGCGCCGCCGCAGCAGCAGGCCGGGTGGAGCAGAGACTGCGCGGGGCGGAAGTGTCGAGCGACACGCGCGACGGTGGTCGCGAGTGCGGACCGCCACTGAGGGCGGCCCGGGCCGGCCCCCGCGCCCCGCGCGCCCCGCGCACCCCCGCGCCCCGCGTCGCCGCGCCGCCGCGCCATGTGCCCGCCCGACCAAAGGGTTGTCGGCAAAGGGAAATTGCTACTATCGTCTTTTTGTCGTCACGACAATTGGCTGTGCTCTCGCTGCTTTGAGCACAGTCTCTCTTTGACCGTCATGCCGACTGGGAAATCTTTGCGGTTTTTCTACGGCTTCCCTGTCGCAAAATATGTGTTCCTCAATTTCTTACGTCACCTCTGGGTGGTAGGAAAAATGTACCTGCTGAAACTCATAGCGCAGAACAATGTAAGCTGTTGAAACGCCGCAGTACCAGCATTCATTCGTTCTGTAGACGCAACGCGGCTGTAGGAAAATCCCTAACGCAGCCCTTAAATTTTCAGTCAAGTGTTACGAATGGGGTCGAAGTTTCCCGAGGCGGGCCGAGCGGCGGCGGCCGGGGCCGAGCGCGCCCGAGCGGCGCCGCCCAGTCGATACCACGAGCTCCGCGCCGCACCACGCACAAACACACTGGCCCATTATAATTACATTTAATTAAGGATAATGCCGACTATTTTGTGTAATAAGCATATCGCGTTGCAGCTGAGAACGAAAGCGATTTTTAGCTGCAGTAATCGCTTTTTAGGTTATGTTAATGCCGCCTGGTGTTGTGCAGACATGCGTACTGTGTATGTCTATTTTCTTACAGATAACAGAGCCGGGGGCATGATTCTTGATATGCAAATTAGTCTTGTCTTGTTATTTACACCTTCAGATATCCACGCACACATTAACATAAAAACTGAGTTTTCATTTCTAATTTACATTCTTGCTTAATCTCGAATGCAGCAGAGTCGCTTTAAAATAATAATAAAATATATCCTTTCAAATGGACTGGTTTAAAATTCCCACTTGATAGCGAAAACTACCAGGATATCAAAGGGCGTCGGAAGTGAACTGCGGAAACACTCGTGAATCCAGCGAGGAGATTTAACCTCTTTTGTTGAAATTATTCTCATTGGTCGCGCGCCTAAGTATGCGTACACATTTGTATATTCATCCGAGCGAACCGCGGAGCGTATATTGTAGTACTTTTGTGTTATTTTTGATGATTTACTCATGTTTTTGGACTGCGTAGGGATAGGTAGGTATATTTTGAGTGTGTTACGGAGTTGGATTTGTAATACAGAGGAAAGATTAAGCTTTACTGCAAAATAATTTATATTGATTAGGTAAAGGTGGACACTTTGACGGGTAGTATTATTTGACGTCAACACAATTGTATGATAGTAACTGTCAGCTATCGATAGATAGAGTATAGAAACTGGCAGTTAGTTTACAAATCAAACAGTAAAGAAACATTACGTAATAAAGGTAAAAATAGTAATTAAGTACTTGTGTAAAAAGAATACATAGCAATTACCTGAGGAAGGTGGATGACAAACCATTGAAGAGTAATTATTGAATTGCCAATTGATCATGATAATGAAGAAATGCTATAATTATGTGAAATAAAGCATTAATAAAAAAACAAACGCATTTTTCTATCATCATATGGATTAACATCAATACTAATTCCATGTTTCTTTATGAACCGTAAATGTATAATAAATGTTAATATTTTATCACAAAGCACTTCATAACCAGGAAAACAGACTTAAGCGCTCGTATTCTAATAAAAATCACATTGAAAAGAAGATTTTAATAACATAGCAACAACAACATTATTCAAATGAAACTAAATTACAGTACTCAAATTACATACAAAACTAGCGCTGACATTATTTTAATTAATGCTTTCCATTAGAATTGAATTAATCGAGTAGTCATTTATAAATTTAACGCTAAATCAAAGCTGATAAACACATTAATTCTCGTCTCTACGCAAGTTACTGAAGGGGATATACCCACCTAGTAATGTTATTACAGTTGACTTATCAAGAATCCTTACTAATATTATAAATGTGAAAGTAACTGTGTCTGTCTGTCTGTCTGTCTGTCTGTTACTCTTTCACGCCAAAACTACTGAACGGATTTGAATGAAATTTGGTATACATACGGTCTAGACCCTGGGAAAGAACATAGGCTACTTTTTATCCCGGAATTCCCACGGGAAAAACTTTTTAAGGCGAAGCGAAGCGCGCGGGAACAGCTAGTAGAATATAATTTACATTACATGATTTTATTCAACGATATTTTTTTTTTCAATTTATTTGTTGACTGCCAGGATTATGAGTCTACCGCCATTGGGCCAGGGTCACCACAAAGGGTCAGTCTATGAGGATAAGAAATGGCGAAATAATCTTTTTTTGAAAATTATAAAATACAAATAGGCTATGCCACTATTGTAGCTTGGCCTTCGATTGCTACGATCTTGCTACGCTTGCTACGACAGCACTATGATAACCACAAGTAGCGCTACCATTGCTACGAGCCCTTCTTCAAGCTATACGCTAAGACAAAACAACGCAAAATAACTAGGTATGTTGTATTTTTTATTCCATTAAAACATATAAAATGACTTATGAAATATCGCATAATTTAATTCAACAATATACAATGGCTTCAATATTTTTTGCAAAATTTACAGCACGAAACGAAACGTATTCCAGACAATCTTCTAAAACTGAACAAGTTACAGGAAAATAATAGGTTTCCGCAATAATCCATCCTCTTCCTTGGCACACGTCTTCGGTAACTAGAGAATTTATGTCTAAAAGTTTTCTAGAGACCGAACAATATCCCTGCCTGCTAACAGTAATTTATTTTTGGAGCAAAAAGAGATTTTTACGAAGAGTTAACTTTTTTAGGATAGACTTTGGCACAGAACTTGCTGAGAAGCGAAGCGACGGCGATTCGTTCTATAATTTTCTATTCTGTGTTGGGTCCTACATTCTACACTTAGGTGGAATTTCACCAAACGCTAAACACATTTAGTAGCCTGTCAAACGTATGTCAGTTAGTACAAAATGTATTTAAATTTTGATTTAAATACGTATAGCGTTTGGTAAAAGTGACCCTTAGACACACGAATTTCAGGTTAGAAAAAATAACTTTACTTGTTCTATTCGCTAGTTAGGCACTATATTATATTATAATTTAAAAACAAGAAAAAGGGTTGATGTTAATTAATAATCGATCCAAAGGTTGTCTGGTAGAGTTTGCTTAAAGCAATGAGGCCGAGTTTTTGTAGTGTATAATTTGCAAGTTTTTGGTTTGTAATTTTTGGTTCATGGTACAAACAAAGAACTTATATTTTAATGGTAATGTAACTACCTCAATATACTGTGTCTGGTGTCCTAAAAGTCCGATATGCCTTGAAGATAGACCAGCTCATGAGTATCCAAGGTGTCAATATCTCGAAAAATATCGAATTTTTACTAAGGTCATATTATCATATTCTGGCCACTCATGAGCACCAGCTCATGAGCCCTTCAAGGTATATCCTTGACTTTTGGGACAGCCTGTATATTTTTATCGATGAATTTACCAAGTTTACGCCAATTCGTATCAATGGAATCGAACCTGAAACCCAAGTGGCCCGATGATGCTTATCAAACGTACATCGCCGGGATAAAAACTTTTTTCTTTGAAACTAGAGCGGGAACTAAATACATTATATTGGTTATATTATATTCTGCCAACTTGCACAAAGTTATTAGCGTCATACTAACTTTAGTCGGTTGGCAAAAAGATAAAAGGAGTAAAGCTAAAGTTTTAAAAAATATATATTTATTTATATTACGTTATTTAAAAAAAATTACCTATCTGAAATGTATGCCCGATATGTTAGCAATAAGGCCGCCTATTGTACTTATTCAACTTTAAAATTATGATGTATGTTGTGTGTTTAATTAATAAAAAAATATGCATTGTATTTTATATTATCCTTTTTTATGTAGTTGTAAAACTGGTATAATAAGCCAAAATGGGGTTGCTCAAAGAGTGACATTGCACAACTTTTGGTCTGTCTACAACTTTTGGAAATTTGCGAACACTCTGTATATAGTGTTTTATGATACTTTTAGTGATGGAAATATGTTTTATGTTTATATCGAAGCTTTACTCTCGTGCTCTCACTGTTTTAATCCATAGTATCGAGATGTAACGAGCTTAAAATGACGTGAATGGGATAAAGAGGAGCTCAACTTCTTGTTTAATAATAATAATACGATGATGTTGATTCTGAAATCATATACCTAATTCAATTCTAGCATTTTTAAACTATAACTGGAAACTATAAAATAATAATAATATAATAATGGTATGTGGGGACATCTCACACACGGCCATCCAACAAAGCTAGGCAGAGCCTGTATTATGGGAATCAGACAGCTGATATTTATCTACACAAATACATAGATAGATAATATAAAAATACCAATCGATACGTTAAATTTTAATTTCTTTCAGAAGTAAGTGCTACAAATGTTAGTTTTGGATGACATAATTATATTTACCTTTATATATAAAAAAAACACTAACTTAGTAGTTACCATCATCATCATCAGCTAACAATCGTTCACAGATGCATAAAAAGTCCACTTTCAATGAGTTCAAATATAAAATTGTTATTCATATCCTCATTACAGTGTTAAAATTAAAATTAAATTATTTCTACACATAAATGAAGATCAATAAATGCGCTCACATGTCCCATTGTATAACTTTCCAGAACACATTACAAAGAGTTTATTTGAGTTGCAGTCTCTTGAAAATAGAAATAAATAAAATAGCTTTGTTTCTCTTCTTCAATGGAATTGAAAACTAATAATAAAGTTTACAATTGATTGTACTCAGTAGTTACGTAGGTAGCCGGTGACTTGGCTTGCTATTGGATCCAATTTATTTTTACAACCAATGAGACAGCCAATGATTCATCCAATGTTGTATTCGGAATGAATAGTTCGGCAATTTTCGTGGATTTGGAAAACCAAATAATTAGATACCTACTTAAACACTAAACTACATAGCGCCCTGTAGAGTGGACAGTCAATAAAATCTTCCGGACTCCGCTGGCTAGGACATGTGGAGAGGATGGGAGAGGATCGAGCCGTAAGAAAAGCATATCTTGGTCAACCTTCAGGGCGTCGCCCGGTGGGGCGGCCGAGATACCGCTGGAAGGACGAAGTCGCCAAAGACCTGAAGGAGCTGGAAGTGTCCGACTGGTCAGAATTGGCACAGTATAGAGAAGATTGGCGCACTTTAATGTCGGAGGCCAAGATCCACTTCGGGTCGCTGAGCCAGCGGAGTAAGTAAGTTAAGTAAGTTATAATAAATATAATTAATATAATGCATAAGTACGAGATATAAAAAACATTGAATAAGACTGTAATGTCGAAAAAACACCATAAGTCCAAAAAATATCTAAACTACAATAAACCTCTGACCGTAGACAAACCATAGCCAAATTAACATGTTAAAAACCCATAATTACTCGTATTTGACCCTCTTTGTTTGACTAATAGTGGCATAAGTGGACATTAAATTATGCAGTCCCATGCATTGAGCGATCGGACCAGAGAATGCAATGTTTGGATTGATTTGCAGAATTTGATTGAAAGTTCAATAATTCCTATTAGTTTCATGAAATTTAATGTAACATGATGCGATGATAAACTGAATTCAACAGAAAACAACAGTTTCATGCGCGTCAATGTCTCTCGACTCTCTCATTGAGGCCGCGGGTTCAAATCCTGGCATGTACCGATAAATTCTTTACAAATAAAGAATAAATACCAAAGTAAAAACAACCATACCAAGGGCTCGTGACACAGAAAACTCACCGACCTAATGCAAAAGAGTACACTAACCTTTTTCTATGCGAAACCTTATACTTATAAGTTATGTAACGTCGGTTCACCAGCCATTTTCTTCAGTAGCACGACGACAGGAAATATTACGAACGGAACGAAATATTGCAGTAACAGACCTCCCGATTGGGCATGGCTTTCATTTTGCCGGGAAATTCTGGCTTAAGCCGGAAATTTCTGATAAACGGATAAGGTATTAATTGTTCGGCAATCGATGTTTTATACGATCGACTGCAGGTTTGCAATAAGGTGTTATGAGATGAATTCAAGTTTTCACAGACTGAGTGGTGGTGTAGTTATAATAATTATATAAGTACCTAGTTAGGTGTAGTTGAGATTTGAGATCCAGTCCAATTTTCAAAATCTGTTTCTAAACCAACAGTATATAAATAAAACAAGAGATTATGTGTTTACCAAACTATTTTAGTACGATAATATGTCTATAGATACTAGGTACTAATAGTAATATTTTATAGAGGTAAAGTTGGTGAGTTTACGATGTAGTAAGGAGTTATCTCTGGGAACCCGAACTGAACCGAATTATATATTAATTTACTAACAGACTCAATATAACCCCCTCCATACAATTAAATACATATCCGTTTATAACTTCGAAACGGCTAAACCAATTTTTATTAAAACATACCTACTTTATAATCTGATCATACGATAAATACCGAATGGCGTAGTGCTTAGTGACTATTACTACAGTGCGGAAGGTACCAGATTCGTACGACAGATTATTGGTTCACGGATTTTGGGTGTTCAATGTTTGTGTTCTATGATATCTCCAAATCGCCTGCTAAGCGTGGAGATTGTGGCAATGAACCCTCCAGTCTAGACTATAAATAAAATAAATAAATAAATAAATATGTGGGGACATCTCACACACGGCCATCCGACCCCAAGCTAGGCAGAACCTGTGTTATGGGTATCGGACAGCTGATATATCTACACAAATACATAGATAGATAGATACTAAATATAAATATCAACACCCAAGACCCGAGAACAAATATCTGTGTTTAAACAAATATCCCAGCCGGGAATCGAACCCGGGACCTTCGGCTTAGTAGTCAGGGTCACTAACCACTACGCCATTCAGCCGCCTAAAATACCGACTACTACGGGTGTTGCGTTATATACCTTATCCAGTTGAAATTATAGCTCCCTGAAAATACCAATATATTTAAGTTATATAACAGTTTGGACTGTCACGGATATAAATCATTATAAATGTTAAATATAACCTTTGTTTCTAGCCTGAAAATACATTTGACAATTTCAAAAGATGATAACTGAAATAAAATGAAATGAATAAATACGTAGGTATCTCAAGAATTTGAAATAAAATATTAGTTTTACTGAAATTACACAGTAGCAATATAAAAAGGGCAACTACTTTTCTTCTTCTTCTTTCTCTTTAGCCTATGAACACCCACTGCAGGGTAGGACTCATCCACGTTAGGCCAAACCTGGACCAAAGCATTTTAATTAATTAACTAGTTCATTTATGTATAACGGACATAAAGTACTGTTTTTTTTTATAATTAAAAGTGCATTCCAATGTTTTCTGTCAACTAATTAGAACTGTTTCGATTTCCTTTTTTTCAGGCGAAGGTTTGAAAATGAATTCATTTAGCTTTATTTCTTAACCCGTTGCTCTCTATATCATTTTAGTGAAACAGCAAATTCTCGTTTTTACCTTCATTTGTTTTCATTTTTACCTTCCAATGTTGCAAACTATGACTGCCTTGTAACGTGGTGCCATTATACGAATATTATTTATCAATTAAAAATTAATGTACTGAATAATGCTTTAGAAACTCTAGCTCACGTTACTAACCTCAGTAGACTTCGCTAGTTAGTATTACTATTACGTACATCAGAACTGGCAAAGAAACCCTCAAACCCTGGCATCTATCCAGCACTGAAGTTAAGGGGGGCACTAAATTTTCAACTTACAACTATATCTTCGACTCACCACGCCAGATTATCTTTATCTCATTTTCGAACTTAGCAGCCAGTTGTTAGAGTTGGTATTGGCTTAGCGCGAGTTTCGTCCGCTTATGATGAAGACTATGTTTTTATACAATGTTCATGGTTCATGTGTTATAAGATTCTGGTTTAGTTACCTACTTTAAGTTTGGCAAGCCATTCGGGTGGATTAGGCTTTTAAGTTTTGAAAGTCGTCAGGGGATGATATTTTTTACAATTCGTTACAAGAAATCTAGTGGAAGGTTCCAAAGCCGCTGAAATAGGCCCAAAGTTAAAAGATAGTGATACAAATTACTCTTTGTATCACTTCTTTCTTTTGTATTCTACTCTTCTCGAAAAGTACTATGTCGTAAAATTGTATCTACGTAAGGATCGTGAATTGTGGGTCATCTGGATTTCGTATTACAAGATGACATGTTTATCTGAATGCCTTACAACATTTAATGGGCAAGGTAGAGGGGAAAAGACGTGTGGGCAGAAGGAGAAAGTCGTGGCTCCGCAATATATGAGAATGGACGGTAGTAACCAGCGTAGAACAGCTGATGCGCTTGGCAAAGAATAGAGAGGAGTATGCATAGCTGACCGCCAACCTCCAGTAGTGGAGAGGCATTAGAAGAAGAAGAAGAAGAAAATCATTTAATAAAAGGTATTTTGGAACATTCAAGCACAAAGATTATGCTTCAAATCGGTGAAGTCCAGAACCCAACACGGCAAAAATTTACCCAATTCAGATTACACTTGCAAAAACATTCGATAAAAACTTGTCAAAAATTCAGCTCCATTGTTTGCTCAAACTATTGCAGTTTGCATTCTTTATAAAAACAATAGCGTTTAATAGATTTCCGAACGCAGTGTACGTTATGGAGAGTAAATATATCTACTATTTCAATCATATATGTAGAGACAATGAAATTGGATTATGAATAGGATAATAATAATAATAATGTCCTCCTAGCCGAATTTCGACCACGGCGGCCAATCTCATTTGAGATCAGCCATCTACGCAGGAGTAGATTATAGTGCCCAAGTGTGTGCGCAGTACACAGGAGCACTCTCTGTTCCATCACTCTCATAACCCAATGGGACGGATTGACCGACACGACTGGAGAGAGCTAGGCGCAGGACCGACTGCTTTACATGCCCATCCGACAGCATGGATCGTTTCACTGTTTCGGACATCAGGTGATCAGCCTTCTGTGTCCTAACCAAACTTAGAACCACAATTTAGAAACACAAATTGATGGTCCTACCCGGGAATCGAACCCGGGACCCCTGGGTCATGAAGCGAAGCTTCTACCACTAGACCGCAGAGGCAGTGAATAGGATAATACATATACATAGGTATATAGAATGAATATTTGTATCGGTAGGTACCCGATGTCCATTTCGACAGATGTGAGCAATTTTAATAACGGGACCACTGAAAACTATAATCACTTTTTTCTAGTTAGGTTTATAATAAAATTCTAAAGTACACATTTTATATTATTATTATTATATCAATCTTTGTATTTATTTATTTAATTAACTCTTTATTGTACAAATATTACAAAATAAAAATACCTAAAAAGGGTGGACTTAATCCTAAAAGTATTTTCCGCCAGTCAACCCGCAGGATGTAGGTACGGGAAAAATAGGTACCTAATAAGGTGTAAGTACAAAAAAACAATCTAATTTTAATTTATGCATTAGTAAATCAAACATATCGTGTGTGAGTTTTCCCTACATATTAATATTAATATTATTATTAATTTAGGATTTCTTAATCCCTTATTGTGAAGAGAGATGTTATAGGTTAAACCATGCGTATCAATTGTTTATTATTGACAACATCTCTTTAGAATATCGACCAATTATTTAAATATTATTTTTATGGAATGCGGAAGGTCCTTTTAACAAATGCACAAATACTTACTCGTAGAAGTACCTAACAATGAAAAGAAAATGCTGTTTATGTGAATAAATCTTCGCAATAATGGCTAAAGACTAAAATAAAATCGTAACGAAAATAGGACGCTGCACAGCACTATCCAAATTCCATTGGATTTGGCGTGAATAGTAATTTGATTTTACGCCGTTTTTCACCGGAGCAAAGAGAGTACAAAACTTTTATTTTTACAGCATTTATTTTGCCCACGTTTGGTTCCGATAGCTCAGTTTACACTACCTAAATGCAACTATCCTAACTAATATTTTAAATGCGAAAGTAACTGTGTCTGTCTGTTATTCTTTCACGCCAAAACTACTGAACGGATTTGAGTAAAATTTGGTACACATACGGTATAGACCCTGGGAAAGAACATAGGCTACTTTTTATCCCGGAATTTCCACGGGAAAACTTTTTAAGGCGAAGCGAAGCGCGTGGGTACAGCTAGTTACTAATAAAATTTGACTTTTAAAACAAAAGCATAGGCACAGACCTATATTGCTTAGCCAGCTACTCAATGTACATTAAATGCCGGTGCCGGTCAGAAGCCGGGATTGTAATGCAATTATATTGTGTAACATAGATTCCGAAGCATTTCGCTCGGCTGTAAAACAGAATTGAAGGGATTAGTCTTAGCTCAAATCGGACTGAGTGTTCTAACAGAGAATAAGACTGAAAGACGAATACCGAAGAAAGCGTGCAGCTCTGATAGTTTGGTTTTTCGTTTATAGTGTGTAGTTCCTCTATTCTTCTGTCAACCCTTAAAAGGCTTAAATGGACGTTTTGACGGTGAGGGGAATAGTTTTTCATACGTGTTCTTTGGTAGTACACTCACGAGCAATGAAAAAGTTCCACCTGCCATTGATAATTTCATTTTCCATTCATAAGTCACTGAAACTTTTTCTTTGCTCGTAAGTGTATAATTATCTCAAATAAAATAAAGTTAGGTTTTGACATATTTCTAAATAAAACTCATTGAATTCAATAAATTAACTTTCAATTCGACCAATGCAGCAACGAAGCTTTCTCTAACGGCATTTTTAACCATTCTCTTCACATTTCAGTATTTAGTGTCACACTCACACCACACTTCACTATCGCATGCTCCAGCACTAAGTCCCGATAAACTGTTTAGTGGCGACGTCGAGTTTTCACACAAAATCACATTATGGCCCATCTTCTTCGCTAACAGCCTGTAGGACGGCAAAAATGTTGCCAAAGTATTTTGCGGTGGAAGGATCTGGAACAAACTTCACTTGACGTGCTCACGTGTAATAACTTCGGCAGGTTTGTGTTTGTGCCGCGTTTGTACATAGCCACGGTATATGGGTGGTGCAAAAGTGATATTTTAGATCGTAATTTAACGTATTCTTTGGAGATACTACGGATCTCTACGTGCGATCTTGACACTGCTTACATATTTATAATTATCTAAATGCTTCATATTCATTATTATCTCGGCTTAAACGAGCATATAACAATAGCCGTCAGCTGCTGTTATGTAACAATCATGTAAAAATACATAACACAAATTCAATTTACGAACGCAAAGGCAATCGAAGTACTCGTTTTTGATGAAGCAAAAATAAATATTTCCGCATATCAGTCCGACCCAGCGGGTCACTCTAGATTACGGAAATCGTTTGAGAAAGTTTCGGAGCGCTGCTAAGCTAACCGTGACTCTATGTAACTGCAATAAACGTGCCGATTATCTGACCACTCATGAGTGTGATTTTTTTGTTAAGCTGAAGCAACCCTTCAGGCCCTCGGGACTCAGCGTGGTTTAAACCATTACAAAACATACACGAAATAACTCTCGCGAGGAAACGAAACGAAATCTCTAAATAAATAAAATAGGATCCTACCGATTCCGTGCTCAACACATTCAAAATTAAAGTACACCGATATTGTAGACGCTTTGACATAATACAACACTCCTTACACGACCAACGCTTTTCGTTCAGTCCAACTAGCTCTTAGTCACTTGTAAATAGAGCTGGAATTTCTCTGCTCTAGGTCGAAATATAATATTGTGGGCTGCCACTAAGGGAGACCAATAAAAGATTCAGTATCATGAATTTGATTTACAAGAGCCGTTGAACTCGATATCCCCGGGTACTATTTCGGATTATATGACTTGACGAGGTAGATTGGCTGGCTAGATGTGGAGAATTTCTCTCTAGGACTTAGGTAGTTTTCATTTAAGTATTTTTAGAACGTAGATCTGCTAGACTTGTGACTGGCCAATGCTTTTCCACGGTAACAAACCGTAGCCTAGCCTTCTAATGCGAGTCCTGTATCCCTGATCATTTTCCCTCTAACCGAACAAAATTATCTGCATTTTTAACAACTGCGGAATATAATGATGTAACCGGCGTACATAGGTCTTTTATCAATGTAACTAACCTCTTAACCAATATTAATCAAAATATTGAATGAAGCTGCTTAGCTAATCCGCCCAGCTAGACTGTAGCAGTGCCGCACAGAGATTCAATTTTAAAAGCCGGATCGGCCGGTGCACGCGTCTCTCAGCGATCATCCGGACGAGTAATTGGTATTTCCTCCACACCCGCTGCTTCCTGACTGCGCCGAGAAACGTGATGTCAATGTATAGAGACATGCTACTAACCTATGAGCGCCTGGTACATGAAGCTGTGTTTATTCAGGTTTCCAATTTAATTTTGTCATGGTAAAAGTGAATTAATATTATGTGGCGCTTTGTTTGGCTTAACTAAATTAGCCGTACGAAGTGGATTATTATTACCTAAGATAATATCTTTCTACAAAATCAAGACATACTTTAAACAGATGTTTAACGCTGCCAAACGCCTTATTCTGTCAATCACCCGTAAAATTATTCAGTATTTTTCTATTAGGCATACGATTACATACAACGTTTAACCCAAGCATTTTTTTTATCCAAAGAAGTAGAATAGAATACACACATTGTTTTTAGTTTTAGAAAATTATGGCCTAAGGAATGTAAGTAAGTACAAAATTACATTCCCTCAATTTTTTTCTTCCAAAAATGTACCCATTTATTTACCAGGACCCGAAAATGCGATGCAAATTCTCGTTTCAAGAAACGTCGTCTAAAAATGCGGCAACACTGCACCTTCTTTACCAAAGTGACGAGTTGCAACGAAATGGGGTCTCCAATTTCGGTGTCCAATGGAACTGGCCCAGTTTTGCAATTCCGCAGCGTAGTGGGCGGTGAGGGATCGTTGTTTTTGCTCCTGCCACTGTCACTTCGGTCAACGGAGCGCTGAAATGGACCCGATCCGAATTGGAAAGAGAATTTAATGATTCTTCACAGGCTTTTCCGGAAACTTCTGTGAAATTTCACCGAACTCAGACGCTTCCGGGAATCTCATCGGCGCAGGTATGTAATTTTATTTCTGGATAAAGTTTTTTTTTTGTAATACCTACCTGTTGCCGTGTGGGTTTTTGAGCCTACCTTTCTAAAACCGGAGTTAGTTCAAAAGTCTATCAGAGAGTCTCAGACACCATCCGACCATGGAAATCATAGTTATAAACGAACAAAATAAGGAAATATTAAAAAAGGCCAACGTATTTTACTGTCGCCAACAACTACTTTATTCAATCTCCCCATTAAACTTTATGAATAGTTCAGAAGGTAAGTAATATACCTACTAAACCCAAATAGCATATGCAAAGGAAGCATCCATCAAAGGTTGCCGAGTGAATGTTTCACGAAGACAAACACATATTAGCGGAGATGCTTAGCAGGTTTCCGATAAGTGTGTAGCGCGAGTTAGATTCCTGGGATTAAACCCCGCGATCTTATAGACGAGGGCTGGTTAAGGGGACGCTCTTTGTCTTATTTTATGAGGATAATTTTTTTTTTTAATTTATTCCGGCAAATTTCATGGGTACCGCTTTTTACCCTACCCTAAGTAATTGTTTTATTTAATAATGTTTTTATGATTCATGATATGAGACCGATTGTGACGACTTCTATAGTACGTTACTTAATGTTATATACCATGAAATGTAATTTTTCAGTCATAATTTTAATTTATATTTAAATAACAAATACAACCATTCACCGAGTCTACGATTCTGTAATTTTCCAAAAATATAATAAACATACAGTATTTTATCTTATAATTCAGTCAGAGACTAACACCCTTATTCATAGAACGTTTTAGCCATTGAACTGTTTTGTCCCTCACTTTCAAAGAACAATTAGTTCTTGTAGAAAAGAGCTTCGCCTTAAAAGAGCAATATCTATTACAGCCAGCGCCTCGGAAGGAGCGCAGTCGTTAAATGTATATGCTACTGAGAACGAAGTACACTGAGGGATCTATGCTACAGGAAACCTGCAGCCTGCTAGGTTCTGGTTGATTCAGCACAGCATTTGTAAGCTCTTCGATGTATGGCACTGTCAAATGATTGTCATTGATGAGATTTAAGAAGATAAGCCCCAGGTTCATACTCTGTTAGATCATAACTAGGGATTAGTGGTTGAATTTTGACACATCTGTCAAGAATTTAATATAGAGATGACGTATAGTTTATGACATTACTATGTAACAGGGGTGTCAATGATCTCACAGAGTAAAGTGAAACTAGGCATAAACCTATTTCAATTCACTTCATAAAAGCGTCTATAAAATAGTTAACTCTATACTATTATTAATAATAGCAAGTTCTTCAAAAGAATATTGCATAAAATATTCAATTTTGTTAAATCGCTTCCAAAATTGCTTTACAAAAGTAGCCCTATTTTCGACACCTTGTTCCAGGAACACTTTCAAACAAGTAATATCGAAATTTCACTTGTACATTTACGTATAAATGCAAAATGTTAATAAAATTCGAGTTCATAAAAAAAACACTCACAGTGACAGGTGATAAACTTCCAAAATTGGTTTTATTTTGACATTGTTTTGTTGTACTTGTTCCTTTCAAATAGTAACGGTACTTTAACTGTCACAATACAACGTCAATGTCAGGGTCATACCTATTTATTTGCTTTCATTCTTGACAAATTACTATCTCCACTTTGAATAACATTAAACTTTTATGCCAGCCTGCATCGAAGGATAGTGCTACGTACGCTGATCTACCACCCGACCGCTAAGCGCCATCTATTAACGTTCGATAAATACTAAAAAGGATTTTCTCACACTAAATCGTACTTCAGTCAGCGAGAGGCAGGAAGAATTGGCACTTAGCTCGGAATAAACGGGCTGTTTCGTGCCTTCGATGTCGGCTGTATTAAGTTTAGAGATCGTAAAGCTAGACGCTATGTTCTCAGAGGCGGCCAGGCGTGAAGGACATGGCTTTCTGTTTGTCACCCTTACTCAATTACAACATAGTATACACTCTAAATATTTCTGTGAAACTACGAAAAACATAAGAAGTTGAGTACAATTTCAACTGTAGAATTTTGGCAACGTAGGTGTAGCTGCCCTTGGCGATAGTCCTGCCTTATTTATTCAAAAATTCAATGGGACTATGGAATTGCATTACTTATTGCGAATACCTAGGGGTAGATTCGTTGAAAGCCGCCGATCTGTCTGTCTCATACAGGTCATACTAGAGCCAACCTAGTGCTATAATCATAAGAAAATGATAATTTACACGTGTGTCATTAGAAGTGTAGAATTAATGTTGAAGACGGTGGAGAAGGGGAGAGAATACTGAGACTAGGTAATTTCACAAACGTAGGTACAGTCAGCTACATAAGTAGCTATACACTTTTGTACCTTGTCAATCTGAAACCGCCTATCCATTCATTGAAATATTGACGGTTCGTCAGTTTGACAAGGTATTGAAGTGTATAACGACTTATGCAGCTGACCGTACATGATAGGTACTTCATCACACCCCTAGCTAGAACGCACTTTTTTTTAATTGAGCCTAATGGCTTTAAATTGTAAACTTCTATCAGTTAATTAAATTAAACGTAAGTATACCGTCCAGTGCAGAAGTAAATCCGCTTAGTCCAACCGCACAGTCCAATCATTTAATGGACTAAACGATGTTATAGCCAATTCTGTATTGCAGCTTATTCCTGGGGCCCTAGTATCTCCCACAGTTTTAGGGACTTTAGCTAGTGCACTAAAAAGGATAATTTTAATGTGACCCACTTTTTTATGCTCGCGCTCTCGACGCTTCATAAGTTTATAATTTATAAGTATCTATAACTATTCTTATTTGTTTACTTTTTTGAATAATATTTTATGTCAAGTCAGTCCGTGACTTCACCCAGGGTTCTAGCTGAAAACCAGCGCTATGGTTATCATAGCACCAAGCTGAGCTAGAACCCGTTTCTGCACCGGGAAGCAACACCCTTGCTCATTTTCCTTTGCCTTTTTTTTATTATTTGTTTTATTATTTATTTTTTGTGTTGTTTCCGTGTGTGTGTGAAATAAATGTATTTTCTTTCTTTCTTTCTTTCTAATTATTTTAAAAAACTGGAAAATATAAAAGAAACATCATTTTAAACGAATACCGACGAAAAACGAATAACGAATACTTTTGTGTACCGGTCTACGAATTAGAGCTAGCATGCTCTACTATTATAATTAAATTTATAACTGAGCCATAAACATAATATTTATGTACCTACCGATGTCACACATAAACCATGTTTTATGTACTGTTACACTCATGAATCTGATAAAATCCATAAAAAAAACACTTTTATTTTGATACGGCAATAGAGAGAAGTAGGTACAATCGGCTCGAAGTTCCAGCTAAATTTCCGTGTAAGTTTGGAACGAGTCGTTTCAAGATCGAACTTCGCCGTACGTAATTAGCCAAAAGGCGAAAGGTACAATTTCGAACGGAACTTGTTTCAATCTAACAGCTGCCGACTATGTATTCCTGGTAGCCAGGTGGTATTAGTTTTGCTTTCTGAAAGTTAAAATGTTGCTTCTTTCGTAAAAACAAAAAGTAAGAAGCTCAAAAACTTAATCTGTTGTTCTGTTTGGTTGTTGTATAATATTTGTAAAACATATGATAATGTCTGGTTGTTAAACATTAGATTGATTGATACATAATAATTTAACCTCTGAATCACCCAGGAAGCCATTGAATTGAAATTAATATATTTGAATTTAAAGGTTTATTAAATTGACAAGGAAATTTATTAACCCCCAGTCAGAATGGGGCTTAGAGCATTTTTCACGATCGAAGATTAGGCCAGACGGACAGACAGTCGTAATAACGAAGTGAATGAATAAGAAAAAAGTTAAACTGCTATGTCGGCAAGATGAATTGTCTTTTGTCTTTCTTCTATGTTTGAGACCATAATGCACCTATTTCTCGATTTAAAAAAACATAAGGATAGATAGACAGATAGAATATTCTTTATTTGTACACACACACATATGTAGGATCTATATGGCTATATGGTATTTATTTATTTAACAAGACAAACATAACGTAACGTATTTATTTATAGTTTAACACAGAGGCTTAGTTCATATCAATTAATTAATTTGTTAGTTAGGTTAGGATATATCACATAGACAGTGCTCGCGTAGGCAGGGTCTTTTAGACCCGAAAGTAAATTGCTCTATTTTCTCGAAACAAAAGAAAATTTTGATAATATTATTGTACATTAAACGTAAGGTTAGTAATAAAACTATATTCAAATCAAAATTATTTATGAATTTATGTATAAAAAAATATGTTTTGACAGTTTCAAAAGTAGTATGCTTCATGTTCTTATTTATCTACATAGGAACATAAATTACAGCTTATTTTTACTAATTTTATATTTATTAATTAAAAAACGTATTTTTATCTAAACTAATAACCATTCTTCTAAGTAACAATTTTTTTTAAACTTTTTATGTTAAAAAATAATAAACAATCAGCCTTCAAAGTTAACATAAATTTAAATATAAAATTACTTCTTCCTTGTATTGATTAATATACTTTTAACACATATTAAACAATTTTTTATTAGGACGCCACTGACCACTATTTTCTTCACATTGAAATCAAAGAAAATCACACATTATAACTTCTTTACCACACTAATAGGTAAGTACTAATTAAGCATAGCTACATAGGAGGTTTACATTAGCACTGAAGCCGACTAAGGAAATTACCTTCATTAAGCCGGCGGTACCTAGTTTGTTGGAATGTGGCTAATTGTAGTTAGAAATTCGGTTTGAATCGTGACTGGCAGACGTATTGGCTCAGCATTATGGCTGCATTGAAGAGTCGATCAATGTTCAACAGCATTAGCGCAATAAAAGAGCCTACCCGTGTGATGTTTCTATTGTTTTTTATATATATAAGTTTAGGGTAACTGTAATGTTTTACAGCAACACTAATATTTTATTAGTTAGTGACTAACACCAGTTGCAGTCGCCGGCGTGATAGAATATAAACCCTTAGAAGAAGATCAAAAGTTATCAAAATTCCGCGCTGAACCACACACTTTCTTACACTATGTATTTTTTTACCGGTAGTCTTTACTACAAGTATTTACCTTACCTACAAACGTAAACTACGAATATAAAAAAACTACTTCCAGAGTTATATTCTTCCCTATGTAAATACTTACATGCAATTGGACTGTAAGCCACCGAAATGTACCAGGCGATCATACTTTTGAACATGCAAACAAACACAGCGATACGATACAAAACCACAAACGGTTTCTACTAAATAACTACATCATGAATAAAAAATATAAAGTCAGTCAGTAAATAAACAAAATAGCAAAGAAATGTCTCATTAAATCAATTAAATGTTTCTTCTCGATTGTAAAGACATATAATCCCCGAAGAGGTCAGAGGTGACTCACAAGCAAGGCACTAACTTTTCTCTATACATTTTGTACTCATTTGATAGATCGCGGGCCGTATCACTATTGTTGAATGAGTAAAATAACTTCGACTTTGACACTTATGGTACACATCTCGAATCTAGATCTACACTGTACATTGTACACTTTCCTTCTTGGTTTCCTCACGATGTTTTCCTTCACCATAAGACTACATACATACGTTCTATATTGAATAGTTCTTAAATTCCTTATTCGAAACCGAACCCATGGCCTCACGAATGAGAGCCCCATTACGCTACCACAACTCCGGCATTGGTTTAGTAGAATTGACCCCGTAGTTGTGTAGCGGAGCTCCAATGTAGACCTTCTCAAACTTTGTGGTGTATTCATTCCACTTTCTAACAACTTTTAACTAGCCAGATGTGTTTGCGGCCTTACCGTGGATTCGATTTCGTATTTTGGTGCTAAATTTGTTCCATTGGAGAAGCGTATTTTATAGCTCTTATGGGTCGATTTCACCATGAGACATTTTCAGTACAGTGGCGAGTCAGTGTCCTCGGCCGCGCACTCGGTCACTTGCTAGCCGTCCATTGGTTGAGGATCGGCTGAAGATACTGTCTCACCACTGACCCAGCAGGTACAGTAGTAGCAGGACTTTATATATTGTGCAATAAAAGAATAAAAGAAAAGAAAATACTTTGCACCATTAGAACAACGCGGACTGGGCTGTACATTTTTACTACCATTGATACCAAACATAGTGATTACGGTATTGTAACAACTTGTAACAACTTGTAACATACCCTAACCAACGTTAAAAATCCTTGACATTCAAAGCCGATCTTACAACTTTAACATTACCTATGACCCAACAAAACAAATCTAAAATAAAATATGATCCATTATGTGTACATATACCTACTAAGGTGTTACTCTGTTAATAGGTTTAGATTAAGTTAAGTTGTAAGGTAATGTTTAAGTACATCTTTAAAGTGTTAAATTTCATCTGTGGCAAACGTCTTTCATCTTTTTCTTCTTTCTTTCGAAATCGGTTTAGCCGATGGAGAGCTACACTACCACGGATACACGTTGAACTTTATTTTAACGTCGAGGGTTAAAAAAGTAATACCTATATAGTTCAAAAGCAAGAAATACACGTTACGTAATATCCGTATCGTACCTGCAACAAGGGCGTATTCTGAATTTACTGAATATTTTTGAATAACTGTTCATATACAGGGTATAGCAAAAGTATAAAACTAAGCCGAAAGAGAATGAAAGATAACGCTGGAGGTCATACTTAGCTACATAAAATTTGTTCTGCGTCTTTTGGAAATTTATGAAAAAAATCTAAATTTCGATGACTACGAATCTTGATGTGCTTCTGAGGTAAGTTTTTTTTTACTTTTTTGTGGTTCTTTAATATTAAACAGAACAGTATTCAATACCCAGAATAAGCTTTCAAAGGTGAGTTGGGCCATCTGTTGAGGAAATACCTATTATTCCACTGAACGCTCGCCTTTCTACTACGAAATTATCTTGATTTCAGAGAGAGGAATTCTTTTTTTTCACAGCATTGTACTTACAATGTACATTCCTTTAGAAGGGAAATGTAGGTTATATCGAGGGTGAGAACCTTTTGTTTCGTTGCGAGAATGCCTGTTAATCGGCAGTTAGATAAGGTTTTTCAGAAATACTGCTTTTTGCCCTTCGGTCTAGATTTTTTGTCTAGATTCTGTGAATTTGCTAGAAAATGTAAATGGCTGTTAGAAAAAATCAACTGTGCCGAATAATACTACTAACATGGGGTGTTCCGAAAGTGGTATAATAAGGCAAAAGGCAGTGACTCAGGGAGTCTATCTAGCCCTGTAGCACATTAAGACGTGCATGACAAGAGTTCTCCGTCGCGCTCGCTCTCGAGGCTGCGCGATGCGAGTGAGCGCGATGCAATACTCTTGTCACGTCTTAAATGCTCCCCTTACTAGCCCTTCTGATCATCATTTAAAAATTCGCAAACGCTTTGTAAAACGCAATTGATATGGCGGTAAATTTGTAGTTTATTGTCTGAAAATGACTTACGTAGCTATCTCCCATTAAAGTTTAGACCATTTAGGAGCCATCATCTAGGACAGCCCGGAGGTGAACAGTCAGTGGTGACAAGTAAGAACAATAATGATAATACATATTATATGTTCAAAAGTTGTGAAGATTTTCCCAAAGCCTAGTAAAAACGAACAACGTAGTCTCGCAACAAGCAGTGTGTAAATCAGATTTTAGTTTACTTTCCTGATCACTGTTTTCCAATGTACGTAAACACAAGGTAGATTTCTGCTATTTTTATTTTTCAATCTTGTCCCAGCCCACGTTTCGACAGAGAAAGGCCAATAAATTTCAAATAAAACTTTCGCTTGTCTTATTCAAAACAACAGTTGTTGTAAATCTGGCCTTTGAACGAAATATATTGGTATTTGTTGTGTTGTCACTGTCACCTTCACCGCGGCGACCGATTTATTATTCTTGTTTAATTTATTATCGTTGATTTATGCACGATTTCATATTGTTTTGAGAAAAATGAAATATTTTAAGCAAATCAAGCACTGGCAACACCATTAGGTGTAACATAGTAATTATTTTTGTTTACTATTATTTCCCAAGTTCATAGTCTAGAGGGCTAGTTTATCCGATAAAGAATCGTCCTCTCATTCCTGAGGTCATGTGCCCAAATCCTGGAATGTACCCATCAATTGTTTTCAATTAAGGAATTTAAGCAAATTATACCACTGTGCTCTTAATTGTGAGGGAACCTGCTCAGGCGCACTCACACAGAATCATTCCGAAAGGGCGATACGGCTCGAGACTTATCACAAAGATTGTGTCTCGTTTGCGACTCACACCTGACTACCACATTGAACACATTACAGCCGTGAATTAACAAATACCTACTTACGTAAATATTTGCCCAGAGCGAAATTTAAACTCGGGACCTTTGACGCTTTAGTGAGTGATGACGTTGAGATCCAAATAACCGAAATGTTACAAATAACCTAAATGACAATGGGCGTTTTGGGACCTATGTCCAATAAAGACGAGACATACATCGTTGGATAGCTCTTTTTAAGTAAGCAAAAAAGTATATTATGACGACAAATCCGTATAAGTTGTCCTTTTTGAAATATATTCGTCGGAAGGAAGTATTTTTCTATGGCATTGCACTCTCTCTTCTGATGACAGTTAGGGCGTAATACACGTAAACACGTATTATTGAAATTGGAAAAATTACTTTCAACTGGTTTTATTTACTGAGATAATAAACAAATATAATATTATATGAAATATGATCATTTTGTTATAAAAATTAAAAATGAATGTGAAAAACTAACAAAAACATTCAAATTACAGAAATAAAATATAAAAACTTTCAAGGTACGATTATTCTTATTGGACAGTAAATCAAGACTAGCGCTTCCGTTATTCATATTCTGCTAAAAAATACCTATTCAACGACGTATCACTCATTTCTATTGGTGCTGGTCCCAGCTTCCATATATTTGTGCCCATCATCATTTTATTTGTACTTTTGGTCACTTATACACTCACGGGCAAAGAAAAAGTTTCACTTCCACCGAATGGCCTGATTTTATTAACATTTAATCGGAAATTTGATTAAAACATTTACGTTTTTCGTTGCTAATATTCTGATGCGCCGTTAGATGCACTTAAATATTGCAAAACGCATAATTATAAGTTAGTTTTTTCCGATTTTTAGGTAATTTGGTGATTTTCTCAATGGAACTTTTTCATTTCCCGTGAGTTTATTTGGATTTTTTTGAAACCAAGCCGTTTAAAACCATCTCCGCGCCACCCTATCCCTGCGAAACCGGATAAATTCTATATACTTAATGCAAAGTATTTGGTACCTTCGCCATTAAAATATATTTAGCTTCGTTCACGGAAACGTACAAAAGAAAGGCGTGTGTAACGTACCACTTTTCTCACACGTACACCAGACTAGGCCAATCGAATCCAACTCTTATGGTAAACAGAATAAGAACGTGCCCTACATAATAAGGCGTGGACAAAACGAACGCAGTTCACGCATTTTATTTTTTTTCCAAAAAGAAAACGCAAGATTACGAATGGATTGCGTAAAAAGTTTTGACGATAAATTCTCCGTCAAGTCACCAAACTTCTTGGTACACGTTAAATTTTATTACGGCCCCAAGCCCAGAGTTGCGCTATTAAAGTTCGGATATTATTGAAATGACGGCAGACAAAGGTTGCGAGGGAATGTATGCGAAGTTTTAACTGTTTAATGCTAAGCCCCATTTGTCAATACCCATTCAGGAGCGGTAGACGCATGCTACAGGCCACCATTCCGCTAAACAGGTATAAGTTTTTTTTGAATTAACAATAAATATGATTATGACATAATATGATTCCAAAGTAATAAGTTGACAGTCGTGACGTCGTTAAGTCGAGGTTGCAACAGTGATTTATTGAGACTAAAGGGGGGGACTCAGGGGGTAATTTCGCTCTACAGCTTTTGGAAAGTTTCTTCGCAAAAAACTATTTCGAATTTTTAAAAAGCGTGTGTAAATTATTTGGTGTAGTAGTTTAAATTTTGCATATCCTTATAAAGAGTTCCCTAGTATGTATGAATCATAAGCACCTTATTTAAATTTGGTATACCATAATTTTAAACTTGTCTTTTAATTTGAAAAGTTACAGCTTGGTATAAGCAAATTAAAAAAACCGGCCTAGTGCGAGTTGGACTCGCGTACTGAGGATTCTGTACAAAGATAAGCTCTCTCAAAAAAATCTCTCTCTCTAAGCCAATCACTGAATCAAAAAATGGTCTAAGCACACCATCGATACAGCGGGGAAAAAATCTTTCCCTCTTTACTTGTATGGGACCTCCCATACCTAGCTCCACCACAACTAGCTCGGAATGGTATAAGAGGAAACCTGTTGGAATGGTTTAAATCATACTTGCACAACCGATATCAAACTGTCACAATAAATGGGTATCAATCTGACAAACAACTGGTGTCGTCAGGAGTAGTTCAAGGATCGATATTAGGTCCCCTTCAGTATGCACTGTTTATTAATGAAATAGATCACTGCTTCCAAAACTGTCAAATTCTATTATTTGCTGACGACCTCAAAATTTTTAAAATTATTGAATCTGAGGATGACTGTTTGGAAATTCAAGAAGATCTAGATAGATTTGATGAATTTTGTTCAGCCAATAAACTTCAATTAGCACACCACAAATGTCAACAAATATCCTTTACTCGCAACAAAAAGGTAATAAGACAATCTTATAACATCGGTGGTCACCTGCTCCAAAAAGTATCCTCAATACGCGACTTAGGAGTAAATCTGGACGAAAAGCTCGTATTGAGCGATCACATCAATAATGTGTGCACCAAAGCTTACCAGATGTTGGGCTTTGTGTTACGTGTAAGTAAAAACTTTAAAAACCCAGGCACTTTAATGACTCTATATAAAACCTTAGTTCGTTCCCAACTAGAATATGCATCAATAATCTGGAATCCATTCTATAATATTTATTCTGATATGCTAGAAAAAATTCAGAAAAAATCACTAAAATCTATTCACTACAAACTTACAAAAACTAAAATGAGTTATGAAAACCTACTAAAACACTATAAAATACTAACTTTAAAATCAAGACGTCTTATTAATGATGAAGCAATACTTTATAATATAGTTAATAATATTTATGACTGCCCGGACCTTACCAATAGCATTTATTACCAGGTACCTCGCTCAGCAACGACCCGCCGTCCCAACAAACTGTTGTATACAGAAGTCTCTCGTACCAATGCTGGACATCGAGCTCCTATTAACCGGATATGCCAATCTCACAATGACAACTTTCTGTCAGTAGACTTGTTTAGCGTATCAAAAAATCGTTTAAAAAATATATTAAACGAACAATTATGCGGGTAACTCGTTATTTTGAAAAAAAAATTCTTTAAATTCTCATTTTGAAACTTAATTCTTTTTATAAATAAGTATTATATATTGTTATGTACCTACTTAAGACTGCAAACTTTTTACTGTATACAAAAATCTTTATTCCATTTGATTTATGTTGAGTGTGTAAATCCTTATCTTTGATCGAGTATCGTTAGTCTATTTACAAAAATATTATGTTCTTAGTGGTAAACATATAAGGTAATAGACTAGTTATAAGATTATGTTTAGCTGTTAAGTTTCATGGTGTCTATTTGTTCGCGACAATCGATAGATAGAGTAGATAACTCGCAAAGGTTCTGGAACATTCCATCACTTTCCAGTAGTTTCTAGAAAATTAAGTATGGATTCAATAGATCTACAATAGTCTGGAAGCTTCTAGAACAATAGTTAGGGAATGTTCCACAACGTCCGCGAACTTTCTAGATGCTAAGTTAGGTACTTATAGTTAGTAGATAAGTATGGATTGTTTATACCTACTTAGTAATAATAATAATAATAAAGAGTGTGACCTCGAGTATCTCTGGAACTTTCGGGAAGATCGCTCGCCGGCCTATATAAAGCGAGGTGTCCGGCGCAAATTAAGTTCAGTTTAATAGTAACAGTCAAACAGTAAGCATCAAGCTCGAACAGTGAACTTCTCCAGAGATCCTCGAAGTGAATAGTGATAGTAATACTGGTGTTTTCTTTTAAGATAGTACCATCCGGAATTGGTAATAGTTGTGAGTCGTGTCGAAGGGGCTCACATTTATGGTCCTTCGTGAAACCGGATTGGAAGTTAAGAAGATGCCTGTAACGAGGTCTCAGAAGTCGTACGCAGTGAAGAGGACTACGGACGAGACATCTGCCGTCTCCATGACGAGGTCTGCAGACGCAACGCAGTACGCATCGGCATCGGGTGCAACCACAGGAGGTACATCAGGTCCACAACCGCCGTCAGAGCCGACGACGGAGACGCTGCCCCCTCCATTGTTGCCACCCTGCGCTATAGTCGCCGGTGCCACAACTGCCGTTGCCCCCACCGCCGCAGTCAGCACTGAAGTTGATAGTGTCGAGTCAACATCGACGAAACAGGGAAGACTACGTCTTCCAAGTTCATCGCGCTCCACTGCTTCCAGTTCACGGCGAAAAGAATTAGCCCAGGCCCGCTTGGAAGCTCTTGAGAAACGAAAACGCGCGGCGGAAGCTAACGCTCAGGTGGCTATAATTGCCGCCAAAGCTAAAGCTGAGGCAGCTACATTTGACGCTGACTTGGCTGCAGCCAAGGTCGCCATGCTAGAGGAAGACTCGGAAGAGGAGCAGATAGAACCAGATGATGAAACCATAAAAGAAGCGCGCACGTCCGAGTGGGTTCGGAAAAGTACACTCGCAGTCACGTCACAAGACGTCGTCGCGTGCGAAGTCCCACCTGAACATGCGGGAAATGTTGTCGCCAGCAGAGTAACGCCTAATTCAGCAGGGAAAACAGTTGCCTGCCAAGTTCTGACTGAACCTGCAGGACCAGGATGCCATGCTGAACGAGCAGCCATAACCGAAGACCCAAGGAGCGTACACCATGCGCAAGAGAAGCCCACGAACGTTAGGGCAATCGAACCTGCTATTGTGAAACAGGACTACCAAGATCTTGCAGCTGCCATAGGCTCTGCTGTTGCTCGCTCCATACAGCCTATTAGTACAGTTTCTGCACGAATAGTGGAATTACCGAACTTTAATGGTGCATCATCGGATTGGTTGCCATTTAAAAGAGCCTTTGAAGAATCTGAGTACCAACTAAGTGAACAAGAGAATCTAGCAAGATTGCGTAAAAGTCTGCGTGGTCTTGCTAGAGACGCAGTGCACTGTCTATTTGTTGGGTCGACAACTGCGCGGGAAGTCATGGAGCTTTTAGAAGCCCGATTCGGCCGACCAGAAGCGATTGCCATAGCTGAATTGAATAAGCTGCGCAGCCTGCCGAAACTATCCGCCAACCCGAGTGACATCTGCGTATTCGCGTCAAAAGTTATAAATGTCACGGCCACTATACGGGCACTTGAGAATCCACAACATTTGTGTAACGCGGAAGTCGTGCGAACAGTCGTGGAAAAGATGCCGCCTGCCGTACAGTTCCAGTACTACAAGTTCAACAAAGAGCAACCTAAAGGCCAACCTAACCTCATCACGTTGGCTAACTTCTTTAAACTTATGACCAGTGAAGTTGGTGAATTCGCTCCAGCGGAAATTATAAGTGCTGAAGACCGGCGGGAGCCTCATTCGAGAAAACCACAGCGAAGTTATCACGTCACAGACACATCGATGGCTTCCAACACGCTTACTACGTGTCCGGTCTGCAAACAAGAGCACAGCATCACCGATTGCACCAAGATGAAGAAAGCCAGCGTACAAGAAAGATGGAACTTGGCCAAAACACACAAGCTGTGCTTCCGCTGTCTAAGAGTTCGACGGTTTCGGCACATTTGTAAGTTGAAGAGATGTGACATTAATGGGTGCCGATCTTCACATCATCCAATGTTGCATGATGATATTGCAAAAACAACGCACAGTGAAACAACGACCGTCAACGCTGTGACGACAACGAAGACAGTAGAAAAAGTGAACAATGTGTCAGGGCTGCTAAAGATTTTGCCAGTGCAAGTGTCGGGTCCAAAAGGCGTGGTTGACACCTTCGCCTTACTTGATGACGGTTCAACGTGCACCATAATAGAATCAGCAACCGCCGAGAAAATTGGTGCTGAGGGTCCAACAATGCCACTAATAGCTGAAGGAGTCGGTGGTGCACAGATACGAGCATGTGATTCAAGGAGAGTACGTTTTCATATAAGTGGTCGTAATACTGAACGACGAGAGATTACTGCGAGAACAATGGATAATCTAAATCTGTCACCACAAGCCGTTCCACGACGAGTCATCCAGGATTGTCCTCATCTGCAAGGTTTAGAAAGTCTGCTTCTTCATCAAAATGGGAAGCCGACAATCCTGGTGGGCCAAGATAACTGGGATTTGCTCCTAGCTCATGAACTTAGAAGCGGAGACAAAAGCCAACCGGTAGCCTCACGTACTGAACTAGGATGGGTCCTCCATGGAGTGAGTCAACTTAGATCTGCTGAAGAAGTGCATCGTATCTCTCACATACAGAATCATCAAGACGAAACTATGGAGGTAATGATGAAAGAACACTTTGCACTAGAATCCCTGGGAGTAGAACCTAAACGTTCCTACAACGACACAGATCGGCGTGCACTGCAGCTTCTCGAGGACAATACTAAGAGTCTACCGGCGGGAGGCTATGAAACCAGACTGCTGTGGAAAGATCTCGATTACAAACCACCTAATAACTACGAGTCAGCTTTAAGACGCCTTGAACTTTTAGAGAAAAAACTGGACAAAAATGCTGATTTGAAACGACGGTACAAAGCTCAACTGCAGGTATTGATAGACCAAGGCTACGCTGAACGTGCACCTGAAACAAAGCCTGAGAGATTATGGTACTTGCCTCATTTTCCGGTAATCAATCCGCAAAAACCTGAAAAACTACGCATAGTCCACGATGCTGCAGCTAAGACTCGAGGTATCAGTTTAAATGACATGCTCTTGTCTGGACCAGATATGCTCCAATCTCTACCGGGAGTATTGATGCGCTTACCGTAGCCGTAACGGCTGATATTAAAGATATGTTTCTACGGATTCAAGTGGTAGAAAACGATCGTGACATGCAACGATTTCTATGGAGAGATGATCGCAGAGAAGGAATGCCAGATGAATACCGTATGAAAAGTGTTATTTTTGGGGCCACGTCTTCACCATGCACAGCCATTTTCGTGAAAAACCACAACGCTGAAGAATTCAAGTCAATATATCCTGAAGCTTCAAGAGCAATCATAAGAAATCATTATGTTGATGATTTTTTGGCCAGTTTTAATGATGAAGACGAAGCAATGAAGACGTCATCACAAGTGGCTCAGATACACACTCAGGCAAATTATTTTTTACAACGCTGGGCATCAAATTCAGTGAAAGTTCTTGAAAAACTCGCACCTGGATGCAGCGGGAAGATAGTACATCTTGATCCTGAGAAAATACTGGGTATGATCTGGAACCCAGAGAAGGACACGCTTTCGTTCAATGTTAATCGGGCTAAGATTGCGGAAGATATCTTGAATGGAAGCCGAACTCCTACGAAACGAGAGGCCTTAAGGACAGTCATGTCTATATTTGACCCACTTGGCCTTGCAACTCCGATCACAGTACAAGCAAAGCGTATACTTCAAGACACGTGGAGATCCGGGATCAATTGGGATACAGAACTACAGCAAGCAGAAGCAGAGTCATGGCAAAAATGGATGGGACATGTACAATCGTTACCACTGTTGGCAATACCACGGTGTTACAAACAACTACATAGAGCCGCACATATCGAGTTGCACACGTTCGTCGATGCTAGTTCCACAGCCTACGCAGCTACAGTCTACTGGCGAGTTATAGATGAAAAAGGAGGAATCCATGTCTCACTGATTAATGGTAAGAGCCGAGTCGCACCGTTGAAGACCGTGTCTATTCCACGACTTGAACTTCAAGCTGCTGTATTGGGATGCCGACTTGCTCAGACATGTATAGACGAACACGACTTCAGTCCTGCACGCCGGGTGTACTGGTCCGATTCCCGGACAGTATTGGCATGGATACGCAATGGTCCGCGTATATACAAACCCTTCGTTGCACATAGAGTAGCTGAAATAGCCGAGTCAACGAAAACCAACGAGTGGCGATGGGTCTCAACCAAGGAAAACGTTGCCGACGATGCTACCAGGGAACCACCGTCTAGTTTCTCGTCACATCACCGCTGGTATCAAGGCCCCGAATTTCTATATCTACCTGAATCGGAATGGCCAAAAGAAGAAGAAGAAACTCCTCCAGCGGAAACAATAGAAGAAGAGCGGGTACACGTCTTAGCGTCAGCAGCTAAACTGAAAGAATCCCTTCCGCTAGAAACTAATTTCTCCAGTTGGTTACGCCTGCAACGAGCAACAGCCCGAGTGTTGCAATTCATAGAGTTACTACGAAAAAAGGAAACATGCGCTGTAGCTCGAAAACGTACGAAGAAAATTGAAAGAGATGACCCAACTTGGCAAAATATAAAAGCTTCATCAAAAACACAACCACCGACTAAGTATAGAATGAGAAATCTGAAATTAATACCGATTCCAGCTGACATTATGAATCGTGCAGAGCAAATATGGGTACGCGCACAACAAGAAGAGGTTTTCTCCGAAGAAATAGAAATGCTGCGCAAAGAGAAAAACCCATCGTCGTCCAGTCGTCTACGCCTGCTAGCCATATTTTTAGATAGTGAAGGTATCATTCGAATACGATCAAGAGTTGCAGTTGCAGAAAATATTACTGCAAATCAGAAGGAGCCAGCAGTCTTAGATGGAAATCATAAGTGGACCCGACTTTACATCAATTGGATTCATAAGCAGCTACATCATGGTGGTTTTGAGATAACAACCAATGAAATTCGACAGCAATACTGGATCTTAAGGCTGCGCCACGCTGTTCGTAGTGAAATTCGAAACTGTCAATACTGCCGCATAAGGGCCGCCAAGCCAGCGTGGCCTTCTACGGGGAATCACCCTCACAATCGTTTGGCTCATCATCAACGACCCTTTACATATACAGGGTTGGATTGTTTCGGTCCATTAACCGTAACTGTTGGACGGAGCCACCAGAAGCGCTACGGAGTGCTTTTTACCTGCTTAACTACCAGGGCTGTACACATTGAAGTCGCAGGCGGACTTAGTACAGATTCGGCAATAATGGCGTTACGTCGATTCATAAGCAGAAGGGGATGCCCTACTGAATTGTGGTCAGACCAAGGATCCAACTTTTAAGGCGCCGACATCGAACTACGTAAATCAGCGCAAGAGGCACTTCAAGAAGAGGCATCGGTACGGGCAATCAAGTGGAGGTTTATACCACCGAGCGCACCTTTCATGGGTGGTGCATGGGAGCGGTTAGTGCGGAGCGTGAAAACAGCACTTCATGTAACGCTGAATCAACAAGCCCCCAAAGAGGAAGTCCTGAACACCTTGCTCATCGAGGTCGAGTACACGTTGAACTGCCGACCATTGACACACGTGTCTACATCACCCGAAGATGAAGAAGCTCTAACCCCTAATCACTTTTTACTAGGCGGGCCATCACGTGTACCACTGCCTGGTACCTTCATCGAAGGAGATGCATCTGGCAGGAAGATGTGGCGTGTCAGCCAGAAATTAGCGGACAACTTCTGGGCACGTTGGTTAAGAGAGTACTTGCCAGAACTCCAATACCGCCGCGACCCTCGAGCAAAAGGAGCTATCCGCCTTAACGATTTAGTTCTGATAGCTGACAATTGTCTGCCAAGGAATGTGTGGCCACGAGGCATTGTCATAGCGGTGTATCCAGGCCCGGACGGTGAAGTACGTGCTGTTGATGTTCAAACAAGTAAAGGAGTCCTGCGGCGCCCTACTAAAAAACTGGTAATCTTACCCTGCCACGATGATGCCGACGCGAACACGTAGGACACAGCTACAAGAGCTGCGGCGGGAGTAATGTTCGCGATATTAGATAATTCAACAATGTTCTCGTATGTTCTAGTTATAAGTGTGTGTAATAATAGTTATAATATGTATAGCGTATAGTTAGGTTAGTTGCTAAAAACAGATAGTTCGATTACCTTCGCGAAGGTTCTGGAACTTTCCATCATTTTCTCGAAGTTTCCACAACGTTCTAGAAAAGTTAGTATAGTATAGATAGATCCACAATAGTCTAGTAGTTTCTAGAACAATGGTTAGGGAATGTTCCACAACGTCCGCGAACTTTCTAGATGCTAAGTTAGGTACATATAGTTCGTAGATAAGTACATATTGTTCATACCTACTTAGTAATAATAATAATAAATAGTCTGACCTCGAGTGTCTCTGGAACTTTCGGGAAGATCGCTCGCCGGCCTATATAAAGCGACGTGTCCGGCGCACATTAAGTTCAGTTCTAATAGAAAGCTCGAACAGTGAACAACTCCAGAGACACTCGAGGTGAATAGTGAAAATTAATACTGGTGTTTTCTTTGAATTCGTACCACCCGGCATTCGTGTTAGTTGTAAGTCGTGTCGAAGGGGCTCACATTTATGGTCCTTCGAGCCGGATAGTTATAGTCGAGCCGGCATTCGTGTTAGTTCGTGAAGTGACCTTACATATATGGTCCTTCGTGCATCCGGATTGGAAGAAAAGAAGATGCCTGTAACGAGGTCTCAGAAGTCGTACGCAGTAAAAAAGACTTCGGAAGAGTCATCTGCAGTCTCCATGGTGAAGTCTGCAGATGCAACGGAGTACGCATCGGCATCGGGTGCAACCACAGGAGGTACACCAGGTCCACAACCGCCGTCAGAGCCGACGACGGAGACGCTGTCCCCTCCATTGTTGCCACCCTGCCCTATAGTAGTCGCCGGTGTCACAACTGCCGTTGCCCCCACCACCGTTGTCACCACTGCATTAGAAGGAAGTGTCTACGAGTCTAGATCGTCGAAGAACGGAACTTCACATCCACCAAGTTCATCGCGCCACATTGATTCTCGTGCGCGGCGCAGAGAATTACAGGCCCGCTTGGAACTTCTTGAGCGACAAAAGAAGATGGCTAGAGCTAACGCTCTAGTGGCCATAGCTACAGCTAAGGCTAAAGCTGAGGAAGAAGAATTAAAAGCTAAATTGGCTGAAGCCAAGGTCGCCGCACTAGAAGAAGAGTTTAAACAAGCACGGGTTCGGAGAAGTACACTCGCACGAGCATCGCAAAACGTCGCCATGTGCCAAGTCCCGCCTGAACCTGCGGGAAATGTCGTCGTCAGCCAACCTGTGGTGGAAGTCTTGCCCTGCCTTCTCCCGCCTGAACCTGTCGCAAGCAGAGTTACGCCTGAACTTGCGGAAGTAGTCGTCGCCGGTGAAAACCGGCGGGAGCCACAGCGGAACAAACCGCTGCAGGGAAATAGAGTGGCTCCTGTAAATAGTGTCACATCGACAAGTGAGCCAGTCAGTGTTGAAAGTAAGGGGCCTACACTGCCGCCCTCAGCTGAAGTCATTGGAGCACACACACCATCCATAGACACGGCCAAAGATCGTAGTCTAAAGAATCGTGAGATAAGTGTGAGGGCCATGGAAAGGGTGAATCTCTCCCAAGAATTCGATAGTCCGACAGATAGTGAGATAGATCGGCATGCGCTGCCGTTTCTGGCGGACAAACCTAAGGGTTTACCGGCGGGAGAGACCGAACAGCTGTGGAAAGTAGTCTCCAACAGCAAGTGTGACTTGGCAGTTAGAAGACTGGATCTCATAGACAAAAGATTAACGGACAAGTATTGGGCACGATGGATGGAGAAGTATGTGCGAGATTCTCAGCAGCAAGGAGACGTCATGAATCCTGCGGGCGCCTACCATGGAGATGACCGAGGAGCTGCCCATCGACGAAGATGTCGCGACCGCGGATAGTTCAGCTACAAGAGCTGCGGCGGGAGTAATGTTCGCGACAATCGATAGATAGAGTAGATAACTCGCAAAGGTTCTGGAACATTCCATCACTTTCCAGTAGTTTCTAGAAAATTAAGTATGGATTCAATAGATCTACAATAGTCTGGAAGCTTCTAGAACAATAGTTAGGGAATGTTCCACATCGTCCGCGAACTTTCTAGATGCTAAGTTAGGTACTTATAGTTAGTAGATAAGTATGGATTGTTTATACCTACTTAGTAATAATAATAATAAATAGTGTGACCTCGAGTATCTCTGGAACTTTCGGGAAGATCGCTCGCCGGCCTATATAAAGCGAGGTGTCCGGCGCAAATTAAGTTCAGTTTAATAGTAACAGTCAAACAGTAAGCATCAAGCTCGAACAGTGAACTTCTCCAGAGATCCTCGAAGTGAATAGTGATAGTAATACTGGTGTTTTCTTTTAAGATAGTACCATCCGGAATTGGTAATAGTTGTGAGTCGTGTCGAAGGGGCTCACACTATTACTGTCGTTTATCCAATAAATAAAATAAATAAAATACCCCCCCAAAAAAAATATTTTTATTTTACTATTCTGTCAGGGCCGTAATTTTGTATATCTATGCGAAATATCAGTTTAATATCTTTGCCCGTTTCTGAGAAAAAGGCTGGTGACGGATAAACAGACAGACGGTCAACAAAGTGATCTTATAAGGGTTGTTTTTGAGGTACGGAACCCTAAAAACAACAAGTACCGAATTATTTTTTTTCACAAATAGAGGGGAATTTTGCAGCAAATGAGAGTTTACCATTGGAGTGGTTTGTCACAAATGTTATATTAGTAGAATATTCATACTTGGTAATATGGAACTTCCCACAACTCAAAAGTTGTAGGTGGGCAGTTCTTCTTTTTAACCTACATAACTGTGTCTCCACCAGTTGTGAGGAAAATATCATGAGTTTTACAAATATTTATTTATTTATTTATATTTCAACGTGCATTGTACTAAAAACACAACGGCTGTGAACGTTTACAAAAATATAAATTTATATTTTTGTATTTAAAATTACGTTACAGAGTGGTAAATCCGCGTGACAGAGGTGTATTTCATACGAATCTTGGCTGTCTCCTGCCACTTCATCCTGCGTATATTTCATAATGTTAGAAAAAAAATATATGACGAGATAAAATATAAAAATTTATTTAAACTCCAGAAGATATTACTTATTTAGTGAAACAAAATATATATTTTTAAAATATTTCTGAAATATTTAAAAAAAATGTTGAAAAATTGTCTCTCTACCCAATGCTTTAGTAGTTACACTCTGTCACGTAGGTTGCCATTTAAAATATTTGTTTGAGCCACTCGTCCTTATTGCCATCGATCAGAGTTTAAGATCTCCTTTTCCCCCTTGGTAAGATTTCCCCTTAGAGATCCAGACACCGCGTATCGGCCACCCGCAAAGTGTGACAGGAGGTGCGTGTGTTTATTCGGCGACAGCTTCGTCACGTAGGTAATTGTTAAAATAAAATATATTTAAATTATTATTTTGTTATTTACTCATTGGTAATAACGATTGCTTTGCAATCAACATGTGAATAATACATTTTATGTTACTGTTTAAATACTATTCGACTTTTCAATACCCCTTTTTACCCCTCTGTCACACGACAAATCTGTCACATTCTTACCAAACACTCCAACCTGAGGATATTCATCAACGAAAAATTGAAGAGAAACTACACGTTTTGGTTAAAGTACGAAGCGAAAGGAACGTCCAATACACTTGCGCTGCAGTAATAAAAAGTTTCGTTAGTGAAAAAGGTGATTTCGTGCTATTGTTCTCAAGAACAGACGATGAATGTGGTAGACTGTTTAATATGGTGGAGATTGATTTATCGGATGTTTGATGATTACATTAAAGTCCTTCCAGCTTCTAAGGTAATTAAAAAAAGAAAAAAAATAGTTTTTCAAGTTCTAAGAGCCACTTCTGTACTTTCGAAATATGGCTGATTAAAACTTTAAGAAATTACGTAATTTTTCGTTATATTACTTAAATTTTAGTTTGTCGAAAATATTATTTGTGCAGATAAACATTAATTTATGTAGTTGGAACAAATTTGTCCTTTAAGTTCCTGAAATACGGATATTTCACTCTCCAGAGGTTCTCAAGTGTGATTTTAATTAGTTATACTAATTATAAAGATATCTCCAGTTAATTCTTTGACTAAATTGAAACCATAATGATTTATATGTAAGTTACTAAATTATTCTTATTAAATAAAACTGTTTTATTCCAAAACCCTGCCTAATATTTAATAGAATAACAACTCTGTCACATCGTTTACCACTTTGTAACGATTGGTGTCTCCTGATAGTCAACTTATTTTTGGTCGTTTATATGTTATGTTATAAATAGTACAACTTTGGAAAAATCATATTAAATTTAGTCATTGATGTTAACGTCTATGCTGTTAATTTTTTACTGTAATTAGCAGCGAAAAAATATTTATAACAAAAACAAGCTTCATTTTAGCTGAAATTGTGACAGAGTGGTAATAACTACTTAATAAATATTTTGTTATTACTAAAAATCCATTCCTTCATATGTTTTCTAAAATGGTATTTTGTTTATTAGCGTATCAAAAAAGTTTCATTTCAAACGACGAAGACTATCTCGTTAAAAAAAAATAAAAGATAATGTGACGAAGGTGTAATTTTTTGTGCCTTATCCACGTATTATGTCCTTAAAATATTGAAAAAATTGGTAAACTACGCGGCCAACCACCTTTTTCGATAGAATAGACATGAAGCTATCATAAAAATGATAAGAGTTCACCAAAAAGCTATAGTTTTTTTTTTCGAATTCGGGATAATTTTTTACTCATTATGTAGGTTAAAAAGAAGAACTGCCCAGGTACAATTGAGTACACATCACAAAGTGGCTTGGAAGCAAAGCATTGTAGGTAAATATAAAATTTTATATTTCATTGTAGCTTCGACACATCTAGCATTCACAATTACAACATACGTACCTACATACATATATTTAGAAATATGAAATTGTCTTTTACATGACAAATCCGGACAATCATAAAGCTGCATAAATCATACTTAAGTTCTGCTTAACTTATCGGTTTCCGTTTTGAAACGGGCACTAAATCTATAAAGTAAAATAAAATCTCATCAGGTTTTATTACTAAAAGTTTAATCAGAACTTTTAACTTTAATCGCGTGATGCGGCTCTAATGATCCATATTTTAAATTATTTAACGGAACAGATGACGCTGTATTCAATTATTGAAGTCAGTCGCAGAGTATATTATTACAGTGGATTGTAGGGCTGGTTCTAACAACTCAAATATATTTTTGGCTCTTTCAGTACCTTTGTAGTATACGTACGTATTGTGGTAAGGGACCGTGATTAGATCTGATCTAATATGCTCTATTTTTACCGTCCTGCCAGTCTAGTACAATGTTTTGCAATTTTTGAAAAGTATATTTCTTCTGTCATCTGTATACATTATCAGTCAAAAGTCGCATGATAGTTTCCGCTCGAGGCGCCACTTTGTATGCCAGAAAACGTAAACTTTTATAGTTTCCGACAATCTAACAAACCTGTAGGTACTAGACCTACTGTAGTAAGCACTTTCAACTTCGACATTTTGGTGTCTTCGGTCAAGACGCCACGACGCAAGACACACTTAGCGTCAATTCATACGTACCACAACCACACCACGTCGCAGCGACATAATGTGGTCAAGCTGTGGTTACGTGTGAATAGTGTGACAGCGGCTTTTTGCAGTTGCGTTGTGGCAGCGACAAAATGTCGATGTGGTTGTGTTGTCGCTGTCGTTGCGATGTGGTAACCACGTGGTCGTATGTAGTTAATAGGGAGAGGAGGTGGCCGCCGTGCCGCCGCCACGTGGCGGCGCTGTCGACGCGATGTGGTTGCGATGTGGTCGTATTACACAGGTGGTCGATAACAACTGCAAAATGTGGCACGTGTGAATTGCATTATTCATTTTCAATACAAAATATACGCCCGACCACACGGCGTGGTTGTGGTGTGGTTGTGGCTGTGGTGTGGTTGTGGTACGTCTGAATTGGCCCTTATAGAGAAAATTGCAAAAGGATATTTGTTTAAACTCACACTACCTACCGCCTTAGTATACAACATAAGAAATTTAAATGAACCCACTGTTTCGCAAGCTCCCCCCACCGCAGTCGGGTAAGCGATGCAAAATAGTTTATAACTGTCCAATGCCGGGAAATTAAGTCAGAACATAGTTGACGGGAGACGACCAGTCTTTCTAGAAGTGGAATGAAATAAACCGGACTCGGATAATCGCAGCCGCAGTTAGTGGTTAGTGACCTGACTACTGAGCCGATGGTCCCGGGTTCGATTCCCGGCTGGGGCAGATATTTGTTTAAACACAAATATTTGTTCTCGGGTCTTGGATGTGCCCGTAAAATGGCAATAGGCCCGCCCCCTATTACATTTTGACTAACATAACACTCTGGCGAAAAGTGGGTGCAGCAATGCACCTCTGCCTACCCCGCAAGGGAGTACATTAGTACAAGGCGTGAGTGCGTGCGTGGATAATCGCAGCCGCAGTTAGGGGGCACAACTGAGAAACAGAGGTTTGGATTTGAGGTTTCATGATAAAAGGGCACAAATCAACAATCAACAAAAAAAACTAATTACAAATTAACAGAAAAGAACTGATAGTACCTATTGCTGGTTTATTCAATTCTATCAGACATTGAGTGAGTGAGTGAGCAAATCTGCATTTTACGGAAAATTCTAAATTTATTGATCACAACTCACAACACAAAGCAAACATAACAATTATAAAATGTTACATAATGAACTAAACATGTACTTTTATCAGGTATTGTGTTGCAAACAACAGGTTGTATACAATATACCTACTTCGTTAGCAATAATTTGGTGAAAATCTCTTTTGCAAAACCGTTAAACAGATATTAGCAAACAAAAAGCCAAACAAAGCAAATAGGCTGTCAATATTCCGGTCTCATGTTTTAAACACGGGTTCTGAAACCAATAAGATCCCCCCCCCCCGCGCCCGGGCCCATTCTGTATTCTACATACGGAGTGTGAGTTTTTACTCCGTTTAAGTTGTGACATTTAGAGAAACTACAGAGAGAGGTAAAAAAACATACCTACCTAAATTACAACTTTATAAATTCGCGATAAAATTTAGTACCTATTCCTAAATTAATAAGTTTTGAAGTATTTTAAATCTGACTTTATATAGGTAGGTATTTATGCAAAAGAAAGTACCTAACTATATCTCATAGTGACAAAATTAAAATTAAATATAAAATCATTCATAAAACGGAAGATAAGTACGTACTTATTAACGTTTTGATTCATATTATTTTGGTTTTTAGCTTTACACATAAAAAGCTTACGATAAAGACATTTTTTTTTAAATGCGAACCAAAAGTAAATCTTAATAGTAATAGTTAATATTAGATTTTAAAATAAAAACATATTTATACATATTTAATTTAACTTTGGCTTTGACTTATGCGAGTCAGTAACTGTAGTGCCAGCAGACTTTATTGGTTGCACCATAATTAGCAGAATCGGGCCACTGTTAAACGTGATATGATAAACAGCCGACCCTTGTCTGACCGTGTACGAAATGTACACTCAGCGATGTATGTAAGTACATAAGAATTGTACCTACATCATATACAGGGTGAAAATTTATTAGTGACGTTCTCATACTCAAGTCATTTACCCGAAATTTTAATGAGATTTTTTTTTTATATGGGACTAAATCAAAATAAATGGTACTTAAGTGTTTTTTTTCATCATTACAGATTTGGTTCTATAACTATAGTTGCTCAGTATACCTGGCTAGAAGTATGTCACTAAAAAAATTATTATTATTATTTAATTCGTTATTGCACAAATATAATAATAAATGCACAAAAGGTGGGCTTAATGCTAAGAGCATTTTCTACCAGCCAACCTACAGGAGGTACAGGAAAAATTACACCCTGTATATGTTATAATATACGTATATTGTATATTATGTGCGTATAAGGAAAATATCGTGATGAAAATGCTGGTGAAATCAGTTGTGTTTACCCTCAATCTGAGAAGAACGAAATTTTGTTTAATATTAGTTTATTATTGCATGTGTGGTATTGTATTGTACCGCAGGATTCTTAAGTATTGGATAAATGTGTAAAATTCAACAAGTTGATACTTGACATAATGTTAATTTATTAGGCCTTGTTTTTACTTAAGTAACTGTAACGTAAACATAAACTTAAATCCTACTTAGCTTTCTGTGATTTTAATAATAAACAGAAAAACAAGTGAACTTGAATATAGAATCACGGGGTTTGAAACTAACAAAACAGAAGAGAAATGAGGTACATAGATAATAATTAAAAGTAAAATACATACTCATTTGTGTATGGATATCTTCGTGAATTCATTTAGTACAAAGTGAGGCCACAGGCGAAGCGAGATCCGCCTGTATTCTTTGTTTACCTTCCATTCCTTGCTATTTCATTATAAGTTTAATTAAGAAGCCAGCACGGAACTCTAAGGAGGTAAAAATGCAGCTTCTTATGCAAACTCCTTGCACTGCTTTATTAAAAGGTAAGTTTTTATAAAAAATTACGCTTCAACAGACATTGTCTTTTTGTTTCATCTTTGTACTTTATCATTTTTTATGCGAAACTGTGGGGAAAATTTATTATTCTTAAAAAAATCAAACGTCATGTTTAAAGTGCAGAGTCGCGAGCACAAGTTTCGAACCTCGCTTAACGTTGCGTATCGTCAACTGTCACTGTCAAAATGTAAGGCAAAGTTAGTTCCAAAAGTGACATTTGTTTTTTCCATATGTTAGGAGGAATTTCACCAAACGCTAAACGTATTTAGTAGCCTGTCATACGTCTGTCAGTTAGTACAAAATGTATTTAAAATTTGATTTAAATACGCTTAGCGTTTGGTAAAAGTGACCCTTCGTGTAGATTCGAAAATAGTATCGAATCCGGTGCTTGCTGCACAGATAGGATCTGTCATGAATTCATGAAAATAACGAATGATCTCGATTTTAAAATCTTTGTTAATAACTAATAAAAAATTGCATACAGAAATACAAGACCTCATCAAGACACTGAAACCAAACGGCTTTCACAGAAAATTGAACCTGAAAATCGATTGTTTATTGCCATTTCTTCCTATTCATAGAAGCTTTTATCTCATAAATCTCATTTTCACTCTTTTATTTCACATTTTTATCTCGGAATCTATCGTCGGAAGATTAAAACCTGAATAATACAGGAGACAGACTGAATGACATATCGATTTCAACGGTAACCCGACCGCCGGCTTCTTCTGTAGACATTCGAGGATTCCGAATTTAAATTGGAATTTATTGCTTTTTAAATATTTCATGGCGATTGATTGACTATGGTTTTGATAATGTGACGAAGTTCAATTTATGATCTAGTTTTAAATTCTGATTTAAGAAAGTAATTGTCTTAACAAAAATGTATAAATTCAGTAATGTAGGTTAAGGTAAAAAAGTGAGGTTAAATTAGGTATATTGCTGATAAGACCGACACGCGGTTTCCTAAAACAAAAGATTATCTTTTCTCAGCATCCTGCGTTTACAATAATTTAGTCCGCTCAGCAATACTTTGTACCAAAAAGGTTACATTCCATACGACGTGGACCATAGAGGTGGAACATGTGTGCGGCTACACAATAACTAACGGAGGCCTATTTTGTTGAATTGCAAGTCAGGGAAAATACCTACTAACTGAGTGGAGAATTGAGGCCTTTCACGTCAGGACTGACCCTCGGAGTATGAAGAAGATGTCTTGCGTAGTCTTGCTATGAGTTTATATTACCTTAAACTAGGTATATTATACTACCCATAATATATATCTAACTATTATTGTTACAATGATGGTCATTAGGTTGAACTTTAACAGTTTGACAGTTCAAAACGCGGACAGTTTTTTGCTTTGTTTTTGTATGTGACATCCATATTGTTCGTATATACAGGGTGTTGCAAAAAAGGTATACTAAGCTGAAATCAGTTTCGGGCTTAGATATATCATGCTGCATATGTAGGTTTCGGCTTAGTATACCCTTTTTGCAACACCCTGTGTATTGTTAATCTTAAAGTAAGAGCTTTTTTCTCACCATGATCGGCTTTTTCTAAAGGTACCTAACTTCGCTAACAATATTCTGGCTCTACATAGATGGTGTCCCATCTTAAACTCCTCAGAAACTTTCTCGTTGTAACGAAATTCTATTAGGGCAAGTTAGCTGGACATCGGTACAGTATAAAATAAAATTTAATAATAGGTACATCCTTGCGGTAGCTAGTGATAATATTATGTGTTTTTGCTAATACCTACATACAGGCAAACGCAAAATAGGATATAGTTAGGTAGTTGTATAGTAAAAAAATTAGAATAAAAAAACGGTGTTGCTAGGTCAATCAAATCGCTTTTCAGGACAAACTATACATAATTTTTACAAATTATAATAAACGCAATAATGCATAATTAATTAAAAACGAAATACAACTAGTATTGGACACTGCTTCTCCCAAAGACTATCGTTATACCTGTCTAAAATCCGCGGACTGAACGCCTATGCTTTTATTTATAAATAGCCTGATTTGTGTCCTACTGCTGGGCAAAGGCCTCCTTATATTTGGTCCAACGATCGCGATCCTCCGCCACTTCGGACCACTCAGGTCGGAATTGTCCAAGTCGTCCCGCCATCTCCGCCTAGGTCTTCCTCGGCTATTCTTCCTATGCTAAAAAGATTAAAAATACTTCGTATCAGCGCTCTAACATCACGTCACGTCAACCCTACCGGTGCTTTCAGGAAGGGTTAAATGGTATCTTTCACAATATTTCACTGATTATGAGACCTTACTACGATGGGGTTCTTATCTAGACCGTTTAACGGTGATATATTTGACGCAGCCCTAAGGGATACTTTTAAAGGTGTGGTGGTGTAAGAAGTAAAATATTTCTGTGCTTGAATACATTCGACATGATTTGAAGGTTGGTTTACTTGGCTGCTTAGATTTACTTTGTTAATGTTTCATTGTTACACAATAGATAGGTATGTAAATCAGAAATAATGTATTTGTTATTGAAGCAATATGTGTTGAAGGGGCCTATAAAAGCCTTATAATATTTTTTTTGTATTGGCTAAACATTTCTGTTAAAATCAAAATTAAATAAACTTGCCTTCAGACGATTTTAAAGCCTACCGTGTGTAAATAAATACATACGCATGCCAAACTTATTTTCAAATACCTTAATTTTGCCATCGACGACAAAAAACTTTCAACCTGCACAATTGGCTTGGTCCGGCCAAGTAAAATACCATTCCTGTAATCCAAAATAAATAACATTTCTCTCGATCCAGCTCAATTCAAAGGGAAAATGAGTTCATACAGTCAGCAAGGGCATTTATGGCCCACTATTCAGTTTTACTGTCCTCTTCCCTGGCTGTCCCCTAGTCGTTTTCAGCGTCCGCTGCCCAATGAGAGAACTATTCGCAATTTCACTTTTCCTTTGCTTTTATACTGGGTGTGCCAAAACTGATATTAGAAGTCAAATGCTGATGAGTCAGCTCGTGATTTTCACTAACGAAAATATTATGTATTTAAAAAAAACACGTGACCAACTTGACATGATTGAGTAGTAGTAGTAGTAGTATAAGTTTATTGTACATAAAACACTTAAAATAACATTTAAGACTTAAAATCTATAATACTATAATCCTTTCCTCAGCCTTATCGCTAAAAGCGATCTCTTCCAGGCAACCCTACTATTGAGATTCATCATGTCGTGAATCGTGATAGTAAACTCGTCTATACCTTTCTTTCAGAGTCATGAAGCTGGTCTATTTACGCAGTATTTTAAGTTTCTTATACGGAGAATAAAGTTACTTTAATATATCAGAAACTTAAACAAGTACCTACTGACATATCCCTGATCGGAAACAATCTCTAGTGTTTCGTTTTCCTCAATATTACTAGGTAGGTACTTGCCAATAATAATAACTCTTTCTTTTTATGAAACAAAATGGCACAAAGTTGTGTATTTTCGAATTTTAGCCTAATATTCTGTAACAGAAATATTTGAATGTCGTCGGGGAATACTGCATTCTTCACTATGTCGATCGCTGTTAATTATAACCCAAATCCTAACTAATATTATAAATGCGAAAGTAACTGTGTCTGTCTGTCTGTCTGTCTGTCTGTCTGTCTGTCTGTTACTCTTTCACGCCAAAACTACTGAACGGATTTGGATGAAATTTGGTATACATATGGTCTAGACCCTGAGAAAGAACATAGGCTACTTTTTATACCGGAATTCCCACGGGAAAACTTCTTAAGGCGAAGCGAAGCTCGCGGGAACAGCTAGTTACTTATAACATGCATTTTAAACCTCACCCACACACTTATAGTTTAAAAATCAAATTAAAAAGGATTTCCCTCACACCAGTGACACCCTATACTTCGACCCATCTTCACTTTGAGGCAATACGTCATTCCCTATTCTTCTAAATCAGTGGTCCCCGAGGGTACAGGCACTGGCACCGTTTGCAGTCGCATTGCGGGCCCGCCGTTACTCCCGCACTTTGAATTATGCATGCCACAAAAATATCCTGCGGTGGTCGCGGAGTTCAAACGAGTTCGTCGGATCCACGGGTGTTCGATTCGGGTTGCGATCATGGTGGTGTTAGGGAAGTAAATGAAAAAGACATTCATTATTTGTGATTATTTGTCCTTTTTTTTTTTTAAAGACATTTATTTATAATAGAAACTTAGGCTAATACAATTTTTTTTTTCTGCCAAACTGCGTAACAGTTTGTTGGCAGACGCTCTTAGTTCTAATCTAAAAACTAAGTACTGACACTTAGGGCTTGTTTCACAATGTCTGGTTAGTGGCTACTTGTGGGATAAAATACATGCTGTCACTGTCAAAAAAATAATAACGGAGAGTGACAGCATGGTTTTCATCTCACAAGTAGCCACTAACCAGACATTGTGAAACAAGGCCTTATTATATTAAATTTAATTTATAAATAATTAAACTAATGGTACAGTTGATATATAATATGAAGGAATTTTATTCCTAAATGTTCTTTTATGGTTGTGATAAGTAGGTAGCTCTGCTCATGTACACATTATACCTAATTACTTATCTAAGTATTTTATTATGCTTATAAGTATTGTATACCAACTAGGTTTAAGTCTTTTTTTGAAAAGATGGCTCAGGAGTTTCTTGCCTCCGTTTTTCTGCCAAGACAGAAGGAGCCCCCCCTTATCCGAACAGAGTAGTTTGTAATAATTCAACGTTGATAAATTTAAATTAAATTATTTTTTGACTTTATATGATTGACAAAACGATGACTAACAAATGCATGTACCTACTTCGTAAAAATATGTCTTAGGTATAATAATATGTTTAATATTTAACATTTGTATAATTTTCCAGTACCTACGAGTATTATATCCCCGTAGCCGTGTCATGGTCGCTTATTTGGAAGCAAATATTCTTATAAATTGGTATGGCATCGAACTAACGATCACGGTACGCGCCGTGGCTGCGTACGTAACGGAGGTACAATTCACTGAAAAAAAAATACAAGTTCGGACGCAGCTTTAAGCAAACGAGTCTCATAAGCCCATAATAAAACACGTAGGTGTTTTTTTATAGAATCACCCCCCCCCCCCCCCATTCGTTCGCGTCATTTCACCTACCATTCGTCAGTTGCACAGTTTACTCGTAGTGTTTCATAAACGTGAAATACGGCGGCGACCTAACCACGATGTATGTGGAAAGTAGAGGCCGCGGTAACCTAACTTTATTTACAAAATGTAGAGAAATGAGGCAACTTTAGATGCAGTTACCACGTTAAAGGAAGTCGCCCAACTTTTGTCTCCGTGGTGCCGTTAAAGAGAAAGAAACTAGTGTTTATTGTTTGTCTATTTAATGAACTATGTTAGTGTGTGGTATAAGAAGTTTGGGTTAATTGCTTCTAAACCCGGCAAAAAGTGGGTACTTACCTACAGCAATACAACATCTATATTACTACAAGATTTACGGTACGATATGGTTTGCAAATGACAAAACCTGCTACTACATTTAGTAGCAATTAACCCAAACTTCTTATACCACACACTAACATAGTGCATTAAATAGACAAACAATAAACACTAGTTTCTTTCGGGTAAGTAATACGAGGTATAAAAACGAATGGTATAACATTCACAAGGTATACGCCCATATGATATAAATGAATTAAGTATAACGATCACTGTGCATAACAAACGAAAGGCATAATTAATAAATACATAATTTTGTAAAGAATAACGTTCAAAAAGTATATGAATTTCAATTGATATAACGATTAAAATGCATAACGTTCATAATATATAACGTTTATAACATATATTCTACAACGGATATAATGATCATAATGTATAATGCACAAAAAGTATAAAAGATTACAAAAAGTATTAAGATTAGTTATGAGCGGGAACGCTTCGCTCCGCTTCGCTCCGCTTCGCTGCGCTCCGCTTTGCTTTTGATGAACATGTGCACCTAACCGCTCCTCCTCGCTTTGCTCGTCGTCGCACCTATCTTTAGGTTTTGGTACTAGGGGTTTTGACATTATTATTACTATTGACGCTATGTGGGGAGACGCTCCGCTCCGCTTCGCTGCGCTCCACTTTGGTTTCGACGAACATGTGCACCTAACACGCTCCTCCTCGCTTTGCTCGTCGTCGCACCTATCTTTAGGTTTTGGTACTAGGGGTTTTGACATTATTATTATTATTGACGCTATGTGGGGAGACGCTCCGCTCCGCTTCGCTGCGCTCCGCTTTGGTTTCGATGAACATGTGCACCTAACACGCTCCTCCTCGCTTTGTTCGTCGTCGCACCTATCTTTAGGTTTTGGTACTAGGGGCTTTCACAGCGTTATTATTATTGGGGCTAGGTGGAGAGACGCTCCGCTTTGGTTTCGACGAACATGTGCACCTAACACGCTCCTCCTCGCTTTGTTCGTCGTCGCACCTATCTTTAGGTTTTGGTACTAGGGGCTTTCACAGCGTTATTATTATTGGGGCTAGGTGGAGAGACGCTCCGCTTTGGTTTCGACGAACATGTGCACCTAACACGCTCCTCCTCGCTTTGCTCGTTGTCGCACCTATTTTTAGGTTTTGGTGCTAGGGGGTTTGACGGTGTTAGGTAATTAAACACAGATTATGTTATATGTTGTATGTTTTATGAAGTTTATACTAAATGATAGTATATAATTATTTTAAACGATATACGTAATGTATGTTATACGAATTGATATTAGTCCTCGTAAGTATTATATATTTTGATATTATATAAAATGTACGTTATACCAATTGAATCTTATTCCTTATGAAAATATAGATGTTGTTGTTATACGTAACGTTCATTATATGTGAAATTATACATTTCGTTATTATACGTCGCAATACGCACCCCTTTTTGCCAGTATACCTACATAATACTTCGAATAATTATGGCAAGAAAGTCAGCTAAATACACCGATAACTACAAACCAAAATTCCTCAATTCTAAGCATAACTCAATTGGTAGCGCTGTATTTTTACACTACAACAATCCCAACTGGGTTACCAGTAATGAATGCCGACCGAAAAATCGGAGTAGCTCACAAAAGCAATATTATCTTGACGTTGAAAGAAATACAATCTAGAAAAAAGTACAATCAATATAAAAATTGAAGAGTTCTCCTTCAGTGGAATAACAAGTTCTGAACGGGCCGGCGAAGTCGAAATTAGAAATTTTATAGTTTCCGAGCTTTGATAAACAATAACGAACAAGATAAAGTATTATATTAGGTATACAAAAATAAAATTAAAAAATAAACGTTTTTAATTCAACCTTATAACAACCAATTTACTAATAAATACAGTCACAAATCTTCTAACCTAACTAATTGAATATTATAGCTCACTTAGAAAGTGAGGTGTTATTTGTGGAGACGTTTCTTTTGCACCGACACTCTCTCTCTTATTCGTTTATTGTTTATCAAAGGAGACGGTGGATTGAAAAAGTTGCAGTCGTTTGTTTTTGGAGGAAGGGTCCAAGCGTGAACAAAATAAAATTATTCTAAAGTTCCTCTAAAGTTTAGAGGAACCAAATCGATTAAGGTATCACCAAGATATGGCCAAAACAACCAGAGAAAGCGGAGAAAACTCAGTAGGGGTTTCCATACTAAAGTTAACAGGACTGAAAACAATCACACTTTTAACCGTTAAATAGGGCTAATTTTGTTAGTTTTCCTGTTGAATTTTGTCCACCTGTGCTGGTTGTTTTGGCCATATCTTGGTGATACCTAAATCGATTTGGTATTGAATTATCTTGTTTGAAAGCTTATTAGTTGACCATGTTTTTAAGCTGAAGTGCACAAAAAATGTTATATGAAAATCTTTTTTAATTTAATTTATTTGTTTTTGCGTTTTGAATATTTTTTCAAAATGTTTAACTATTTTGAGGTATTATGTCTAATTTAAGGCTGTCACTAAAGCTGGAAGAAAATCAGAATCTGTCAAATCTAGTGAGGGGGGGTTGAGGTATGCGGGGCGTTCTACGGACAATGACATGAAATTTTAACATAGTACTCGAAAACATAAAAGTGAAGACATGCCACTTTGTTAAAAATATACTAAGTAAGTAATATTGTTTTGTGATACGAAAATATTTATTTTTATTTGAAAGTATTTTTAATATTTAATAATTAATTATATATAAAGTCGTACCCGTGCCGATATTTATACAGGTTGTTGCAAAAAGGGTTTAATACTATGCCGAAACCTACGTGTGCAGCATGTTATTGATGTTATTTCTAAGCCAGGAAATGAAATCAGAATGTAAAAAAATCACGAAAATATTATCAGAGTTTAATAGTTCAGGGTGTTGTATTAAACTCTGCCCCCGTGTAATAAAAAAAGTATAGTTAGCCGAAAGGGCGTTACTCAGGCGTCACTCTGAAAAACTTTTATCCTACGTAATTTTTTATATTCATGAAAAAAACGCTTCTTCATATAATTTTTTTTTGGTCACGTGACCTTTTAGTTAGACGACCTGTTTTTTTTTGGTGTTTCAAAAGCAGAACAGTAGTTTGCAGAACTCTGCATATACAGGGTGTCACAAAAGGTTACGTAACTGGCAAAGGGATATGGGGAGGTCACCAGAAAAATAATAACATGTAAGTACCCCCGCAAGGGAGTACATTAGTACAAGGCGAGAGTGTGTATTTTTTTTTTAAGTACTTATGTGTATTTGGGATATGATAGAAATAATATTTTTTTTTTCTTAAAAACCAAAAAATTTACACCTTGCTGCGCTCTTTTGCTCACTGTAAGTACACCTACAAATATTGCTGTATTAAAAAAAAACGGTTTTGTTATAACGATTATAAAAAAAAAGTTATTTTCATGTCAAGGAGTCATTTACCTAATTACGATTTCACTCAACAGCAGGTGAACTGAAAAAATAAGTTCTAGTTCTATCATCACTTTAGATCGCAAACATTGTAACTCCACTTTTCTCGGCGAAAAGTACTCTTTGGTGTCAATAGAAACGTTTTTTGAATTCACATGTTTTGCTCTTTATTCGAAAAAAAAAACTGTATTCCGCATTTTACCATTTGTTTTCCTCTAAACCCCAAACCGTGATTTTTAAACAAGAAAACTTAGTAATTATACCCTTTATTCTCATATACAACGTGCGATGTAGGCGAACGTGAACGAAAACTATGCAATAAGCCTTTGTTTTTATTACTACTTTAGTAAATTACAATAACATACTCAACAATGTTAATTTTTTTTTTGCAATGTTATGTTGTTAAATTAAGATCTAATATTTTATTAACATGAAGTTACTTTCAACTTTTTTTTGCATCTATGCGTCGAATCACAGCATGACGGCTGCTGCAGCTTCCTGCTGTCCTGTCCTCCAACCAATCCCACCAGTACTGCAGGTTGTGTCGAATACGAGCCATTCTCTTCGACTTGACAAGACAGGTGCTCCCGGAAGGATCATAGATCGCACGGAACCCGTACCGTATAGAGGCAACGGACTCCTTTGCAACAGCCCCCCAGATTCGGAAGTAGCCCATGCACTGCATGGCGAGCACAGCTGCAGCAATTTTTTCGTAATGAATCATTGGGATGTCATCCCCGAAGGAGGCTCTCAGCCTACCTCACGACCTGTGTGACATTAGAAAAATGCACTGTGCTAACGCCGTTTGCGAGCTTGATTTGCAGGACCGCGTTGTATGCCAAGTTCCACAGCAGAGGGGTCCAAGACCTACCGCTGTGGAACTCCGCAACTGAACTTCTTCAGTGAAAACAAACCCTCTCTTTTCGCATCCTTAATGTACTTGTTAGACACGTATGACCTCTGTCAATTTTCTGCAGATAAGAAGACAAGTGATGGTATACAAGAGCCGCCCTAAAGGTTCGCCCTCTAGGGGATAGAGTTGAACGCGGTTACTATTTTTAAGCAAACAGCCAGCGCAACAACTTGCCCGTGGTTCTTATCCTGCTCCGACAGTGAACGAACGCAAAGTATTGTACCCACTATTCGAATCCGCATTTCGGATGCCAAACTGACTGTCCGAAAGGTCGAAACCGTACCACCACAGAGGTATGACTCGTTCGAAAAGCTTATCAGGCTCTTACAGCAATCAGATGTGTCGGTACACTGAAAGATAATCTACAGGCCTGCTTTATTTATTTAGGAGCACTAATGGCCTCCTTTCAGTCATTGAGTCACTGGCACTCAGGCTGCGGTTGAACAGGAAGATAGACTGTCTAAACAAATCATTTTTAGGCTAGTTAAAAAAAACTTTAGGTGGGTAGTATGCCAACTAGAACTACAAATAAAACAGTATTTTTGTCTCCTCTAAAATTTGGTCACGAGGAGTTACGATGATTACGATCTAAGGTGACGCTGACGATATTTTATACAAGGTATTGAAAAAAGGGTATAAAGCTTAGCCAAAAGTGGATTTAGGTGCCATTCTGATCCACTTTTCTTCTACAATTTTGAAAATTCACGTAACAAAACCTTTTACATAGAAACTTATTCGATCACGTGACTTTTTACTATAGAGACCGAATTTATTTTTCGAGAATTTCCAAAACTTGGAGAACAAAAGTTGTTCAGAATAACCCCTGAGTCAAACCCTTTCGGCACAGTATACCCTTTTTGCAACATCCTGTATAGGTAATATCAGGTTTATAAAAGACTTGGGCCTGTAGAGTGAGACTCGGCATGGGGAGTCATAATTTATAGATCTTTTAGGTTGCAGTGGCGAATGGGCACTGGTAGCCCTGCCCTTTTCTATAACTATAACTATAGGTAATTTTATGGCAATTTAAAAATGGTATAACATTTATCTATTTGAAAAAATCATTAAAAATATACATTACCTATCACCCTAATTTAAAAAAATAATTCAGCCCTTACTTTAAACTTATAACACCCCTCTATTTCCTTCAGGGGTTAAAAAACCTGTGTATTTAATATTTTCTTATGAGTTTTTTTTTTAAAACTAGGCTCTTACATAGTTGTACATAATATTATGCGGTATTTCATTCCACTTGTAACGCATAAAATTCATAGCTACAGTAAACATTTCATTTTTTTCATGGCGAGATACAGTCGCACTTAACCGCTTTTTTGCAAAGCTTGTTAAATAGATTTAAAAAATTATGTAAATTTTAGATCTTCAATTTTTAAAAATACTTACTTATTTTTAACAACCTGTAGTGTACAGACTACAGACTACCACATCTTAAAATATATATATTTTTAATTAACTACGGTTTTTGGTTTCAAATAAAACAAATTATGAACTTACTTTTCAACACCCTGTATATTGTGTAGCTTACCTACCATACACAACCGTTAAAATAAAATAAATTACCCCTCAGAATATAAACAGGCTCGCGCTTTGGCATACTGCATTGACCGTATAGTTCTTATTCGGAGAATCTAATAAGTGTCATTATGTGCAATGTTTACCTTTATCTATGCATCTGTAACTCTATAGTAAAAAATGTAAACAAATCGAAAAGGCGAAATGAATGAAGAATTTTCTAAGAATTTTCGGCTTTTCTGCATCTAAAATGATTAGAAAATTAACTTTCCATAGCAAATGCATATGTATTATAATACTTGTAGTCATAATTTGTTGATTTAATCAGTTTTTGTGAAATATTTGATAAAAAATAAAATGGCGTGGGTATCGCTCCTAACAGGCCGCCACCAGGGCGACGACTGAAGAAATCTGAAATCTGTCACGGTGTCATCATTTTTAAACCGGAATTTATTAGTTTTTTGCAAAAAAAGTTGACTTCTGGTCCATTAAATCCAACTCTTTAAGGTAACTTTGTTAAGAATTTAATTACCTACACATACATATAAGATTCCATGAAAATGGGCCCTCTGGTTTCGAGGGTTTTTTCATAATAAGTCAAAAAATGGCAAAAGACATGGTGTGTTTGCAATTTTTTTTAACATACTTATTATAATCCTGCACCAATTTATAAGCAACTAACATGTTCAGTATACCCTCTGCTACAAAATATATTTTTATCAATGTGATAGAAGCCACCGTTTTTCCAATCTAATCAAGTATATCAAGCCGACTTTAGCATTTTAGCTTTAGGGATCCCCTTAAGTCAAATAATGCACATTTGATTATTTTAATTACTTTATTAAGGCAAAACAACCAAAAAAAATATTGAAATGTGGCTATTTTTTTTTATTTTCGGTTTTAAGCATAAAATTTTGGCAAAAAATTTAAAAAACCTTAAATATTAAATATCTTAAAAATGGTTAAGTTTAGGATAATGCATTATTGGGTTCTATCGACTGGAAATGCCTTCCTCTATCACCTCCTGAAAGGATCCGGTCTACTTACCAATAACCCTGTATACATATTATTATTATTATGTTGTGTCGTTACCATCACGGGACCATGGGGTCCCGGGCATTTGGTAGGCGTGCATGGGGCCGAAGCCAACACGTAGATGCCCGTTTGACAACATTAATCTATATGAAATGTGACACCAACCGACGATTTTCCCTGTGTAAACTATGGAAGTAAACCCAAGGAAAACCCCTGGTTAGTGCAGGACTATTGTAGGATATGGAGAAAACTAATACAGGGCTATGGAGTGGGGTGCTAAATGGACTGGGTAACTGGGACTATGGAAGGACTATGGCCCCTGCCTGACCTATATGTTTCACACACGGATAAAAAGGCAGGGGGTGACTCGCACACACATTAAATGGGCCCCCCAAAATAGTCGCTAGCAGATCACAGTGACGTAGCAACAAGGGGGCAACATGGCATGAGGTGCTAAGGAAGGAGAGGTATTCCACGGCTCTCAGGACAATCGCGTGATCGGTCAAGATCCCTACAAGCACCTTACTGGGTAATACATCCTTCCTCGAGCATTGCTGCTCTAGCGGTACACCACTCAAGCCAGCCAATGAAGGCAAGCAAGAGGTGGGAGATCCTGTTCCTCGTCAGTGTTCACTCTGGACAACCAATAAAGGCAAGCCAGAGATGAGGAACAGGGGTTCTCCCCGGCATCGGGTGGGTGGGGTCGCTAATGCCAGCTCGCCACAAGCTGCCCTATTATTATTTAATTCTTTATTGTACAAATAGGTATATAATAAATCCATAAAACGTGGGCTTAATGCTAAGAGCATTTCCTACCAACCAACCTACATGAGGTACAGTATATAGTATACATTCAAGGATCGAAGCAGGTTGAAGGTAATAGGAACATAAAATTGAGGGCCTTTTGACGTATAAACGTGAAAGTTTTCACATCTTTTGGGCAACGTACCGAGCGAGCGATGTTTACAGGCCTCGGTGTATGCTTCTTTAATTGGATGCTCGATTTTTCCGTGAACTCTGCGATATGTGCTTATGATGTGGTGGTAAAACTATATGCGTGACTTCTGAATGAGTTTATTTTTATTTTATAAAGGGAATCTGATTGAATGCAAGTATTTTATGTATGTTTTTACAATATTGGTTTTTATATCCATTCTAATTAAAATATAATTATAAAATCATTGATGCCTAAAAATATTGCAGTGGCTTCAAATCGGTGCCAAATTTAATAATTTCTTACCCTAATATAATAGGTATATGCCTCTGATAATTTATCGGACTAGGTATTAAAAAATTGCTATAAACCGTTCAGTTTCAGTTCGCTGAATAAACAGAGTGCCTGCCTTAAAATATACTAACTATTTAGCATACAAAAATAGCTCTTAATGCCTTTGTAACATGATACACCGGAAGTCCATGACCGTTTGATACAGTGAAAGAAATTAATTGCCGTTACCGAACAAGATAGAAGCGCCATCTGTTATCGTCAACTAAGCACTAAACTATACGCACGCAACGCTAAAATAATTTCAAATTAAAAAGTAGCAGACGCCAGGATAAAATAAATAAACTCAAACTCAGATGCATGTTAACAAGGTAGAGAATGGACCGATGTTACCAGGGGTTCATAAGTTGTTTGGAGTTCGGTCTTGTTTCATCTATGAATGGACGCCCAAAGCCGTACGCAGGCGTACTACGCATCGATCCAGCTAGCAGGATAAATAATATATACTGCCAGGAAATTGGCCAGCTTAATGGTTGTAAATAAAAAGAGTAGGAATATATTATACATAATTATAGCTATTAAGTTTGTTATGAACGCATTTCCGTTATCTCGTATCCGCATTTACGCATATTGTTTAAAAGTCATTTTGTTTTTTAATAAACCTAAGTTTCAGATAGGTTTCTGTTTTAAACTTTAACCCCCTTATTCATAGAAAAGTTACAATACGTTTTAACTAATAAACTGTTTTGTCCCTCTCTGTCAAAGAACAAATTGTTCTTTGTCGGAGAGGGACAAAACAGTGTATTAGTTAAAACGTTTTGTAACTTCTCTATGAATAAGGGGGTAAATATCTAAGTAAGTAACTAGATTCGTTAATTTATCAAAGTTCGTTCTAATTGAACGCATCAAATAGAACAAACATTTGTTTTGTTACATTATAACGATATAATAAGAAAACCCTGGTTATAAATTATTTTATGAAATACGCATCGCGGTGTAAAACTTTTCTGCGGAGTCGGCGCAAAGCTTCCCAGTCTAGTTACACTTTCCGCCGGCAGGGGCGCTGCAGTCGGCGCCAGCTTTCGGGGGCGTAGCTGTCAAAAATCGACAGAATATTACATTTCAATTGTTTATCGTCAGTATAATACGCAACACTTTATCACAGAAACATTAGATGTGATAATTCATATACACGGACGTTCATTATTACGTTTTACGCCGTTTCGTATAAGTCTAACCTAAATTGTTGCAGTGTCTTGAAATATAAGTACGGAGTGAAACATGTTGCAGATACTGTTTGTATACTTGGCGGGTCTCGGTATCTGTGCCGGCAACCCTGATGCTAAGAGACTTTATGATGATCTTCTGAGTAATTACAATAGACTCATTCGGCCAGTTGACAAAAATAACAACACGGTTTTGGTTAAACTTGGGCTGAGGCTGTCGCAGCTGATTGATCTGGTAAGTGTTTTGTAGTTTTTGATTGATTCTAATATTTTATTTAAAAATATGCCACGTATTTGTAAGACATACAGCCGTACTAGGACACGTTGAATTAAAGAAAAAAATTATGTCAATACAAATTAAAGACGATCACCCAAAATTATTGCTAAGCTATGTTTATTGTTTAAAATTGTGGTTGGTTCCTTTTTATATTTTCGTTTGTTTGGCTGACGCTGGACTATTTAAGGTAGTGCTTTTATGGACAAAAATACATTCAAAAACCTATCTAACCTACTCATAAACGCATAACATAAAACAACCGAGAAATAAAATATAAATGGTTTGAAGTTCACACTGCACCTTCGGCAATCCGAAATTCATTATCAAAACATTTTTGCGATATAGGGACTACTCCTTAGGTAATTGTATATATAACTGTGTTTGGAGCATCCTGGATACTAAGCGACTGGTGCTATCTGACCGCCAATCATTCCAACTCGATGAAAATGGCTAGTCTAACTCTTATGTTTCTCAAAAACTTTCTTCGTTTAAGTTTTCTTTTGTATGTAATACTTTATCTTGTTAATTATTGTTTATCAAAGCTCGGAAACTATAAAATTTCTAATTTCGACTTCGCCGGCCCGTTCAGAACTTGTTATTCCACCGAAGGAGAACTCTTCAAAGAAGAAGGAAAAGTGGAACTTTACTCACTGTATACATATACTTACCTATTATGTATTATATTGCGTGTGTGTGTGTCCTACAAAAGCACCTCTACATCAGACTCAGACGGCACGTAAGCACATAACTTCTCATTTGTCGCTTCAGGTTTTTTCCTCCGTCGGAAGTGCGCGACAAATTCACCGCTGACCCTTTATTAGAGGGACCGACGCACTGTTTGTGTAGAATATAATAATACACTCACGTGCAAAGAAACAGTTCCACTTACAAAATCCGAAATAGAAAATTTTAACAAAATGTTTACGGTTTTTTAGGGTTCCGTAGCCAAAATGGCAAAAACGGAACCCTTATAGTTTCGTCATGTCCGTCTGTCCGTCTGTCCGTCTGTCCGTCTGTCACAGCCGATTTACTCGGAAACTATAAGTACTACAGTGATGAAATTTGATGGGAATATGTGTTGTATGAACCGCTACAAAAATATGACACTAAATAGTAAAAAAAAGAATTGGGGGTGGGGCCCCCCATACATGTAACTGAGGGATGAAATATTTTTTTTCGATGTACATACCCGTGTGGGGTATCAATGGAAAGGTCTTTTAAAATGATATAAAGTTTTCTAAAAAACATTTTTCTTAAAGTGAACGGTTTTTGAGATATCAGCTCTCAAAGTCGTAAAAAGTATGTCCCCCCCCTCTATTTTTATAACTACGGGGTATAAAATTCTAAAAAAAATAGAGGTGATGCATGCTAATTAACTCTTTCAACGATTTTTGGTTTGATCAAAGTATCTCTTATAGTTTTTGAGATAGGTTGATTTAACTGTAATATTATATTTGCTGCTACGGAACCCTTTGTGCGCGAGCCCGACTCGCACTTGGCCGGTTTTTTTAGTTGTTTTAATATTCTGGTGCGCCTTTAAATGTACCTTCATCAATATTGTAGACTTTTCCGCTTAGGAATAACTTATGGATTTTCTGATTGGAACTTTTTCATTGCCCGTGAGTGTACTATAGTTGTGACTTAAAAAGAAAACACGCATTCTTAAGTATTTTATAGGTAACTGCGTAGGTACATACCCTACGTTAATTTTACATTTTACAAATGTATTTTTTCGATTAGAGCTTTGCCAAGATTTATAAGCTTTTCACTCTTTCCGTGAAAGACTTATTTATTTATTTATTTCTTGGAAAACAAAGAGCATGCCTAGTATATAATGTTACTTATCAAATGAATAGTACATAGGCGAGTAAAGTCTTCACAAACAATAATTTGGTACTGTCGTTGTTACAGAGAAAAAGCTATAAGTACTTGTTTAATACATTTTAACATACTAATCGAACTTAAATATCTCAGTTTTTATTAATCTACTTAGTTATTAATTTGTTTTATAGATTTAAATAATATAATATATAATTTATATACTAAACCAATTATAGCAAACTGACGCCCTGGATTAGTACCTACTACATTCATGCTACTTTTTATCTCGATCATCTTACGGGAAAACTTTTTAAGGCGTTCACACTTATCATGTATTTCATTCCTTACTATACGTAAGTATATCAGAATCCAACTCTTTACAAGAATAGGTACAATTAGGTAAGTACTATAAGGGCCACTTTCACAAACATTTAAATCTAGATTTAGTGTCAAATCTCGATTTAAGAAACGTCAATCCATATAAAATTTGACACTTAATCGAGATTAAACACTAAATATAGATTTAATATGTTGGTGCAAGTGGCCCTAAAACACTTTAAACTGTTTTTCCTCACTAAGGATAGAAATGCTAAACTAGGTTTAATGAAAAAATAGGTACTCGGCAAACTTGCATGCCGCTGGAAATTTCAATTTATTTAGTTTTCTCATTTTTTCTAGAAAACCTAGAGGAAATTTTAATTCTGTTTCGCACTTCGTTATTAAAACTCTTTTATAACAACATAATGCTTTCAGGCTTCTGACAAGGGAGATGTATTTTTAGTAAAAAAATGTCGTTGTCGTCTGTTTAAAGTAGTTGAAACTAATGGCTAGTTCAAATAACTCTATACAATGTGTTGTTTTTCGAACCCGACAAACTTTAAGGGAAGATTCTACGAGTAATTTCATCGATGAAAAACCCCCATATGTGGGGTCAAATCTCAATATTCTAGAATTGGCGGCCATTTTAAATTTCTAGATACTTCTACGAAACTAGATCCACATTTGCTAAAAAGTTACATAAAATAAGTTAAAAGCACCTAGGGTGTGTGTGTGTGTGGGTGTGTGTGTGTGTGTGTGTGTGGGTGTGTGTGTATGTGAGTATTTTATTCATTTTCAATTTATGAAGCTATCTTCTATGTTGTGTCTTAATTAGACGTAGGTATAAATACATTTTATGTGTTTAAAAAGTTGGTACTGGGTATAATAATAAGACACTAAACTTTTAATCACAAATTAATAAGATTATTACCATGCTGTAATACCTACTTCCATATCACAAGTGGATGTGTTTGTGGATGACTGGCCGAAGTTAAAAAGGGTATGTCTGAAATTGATCTTGACGGATAAATCTGGAACCCTTTTTAAAAATTAAGTATTATTATTATTGTGCCTCTATGTACCTCTAAGGTTTTTTTACTGAATGGTGATCATTAAATAAATGAAATTTGTACATAAATATTAGATAACTAAGCAACATACACATATTTCTGCACATTGAATGATGTAGCTCATAAAAACGGCAAAGAAATAAAATACATTTGGCAAAAAAGCGGTTTACTGAAGCCAGTAAGTGGCTTTTTTTACTCTTGACACCTCCTAGAATATATTATCCTGCACTCTGGCACTATAGCATACTTTGTATCCAATTTCGTACACGTTGTGTTTTATTTTTCGCAAGAGTTATCTTAGGAAACATGCTTTCAGAAATTCCTCGTAGGCTTATCATTACATCTCATAAATTTTAATGGAGCAAACCTAGAAGGCACTAAATTAAATTTTAGCTCGGTCAAAACATACATTTGGAATAAGAAAAATGAGATTGCAATATCCAATCATAAAGTAGAAAGGACAAAGAAGTTATAGTTATCACCTGTTCCTTATGACACTTACGCGTTTCTGGCTGGCCTATCAGTTCACCACTGTGACAAACCACCCCCTTATTCATAAAAAAGTTAGTAGAGGCTTTAGCTATTGAACTGTTTTGTCCTTCTCTATCAAAGAACAAATTGGTCTCTGTCCGAGAGTGACAGAACAGTTCAATAGCTAAAGCGTTCAGTAACTTTTTTATGAATAAGGGGGTAGTCTATGAGCTTTGTCACCGGCATGCTAAGAAGACAAAGTACCTAAAGCACACACAGCCTGGCTAACTAGAGTCCGCCATTCGCACCAGGCGCGCAGATAAGCAAGCAGGTTTCATTTAACGCCGACGTTTAACTTCGTAACTTTAAACTACTTAGAAGTCCCAAGAAGAGGGTAAATGTATTCTGTGCGCGTTTCTCCCGCGGATCCCTAAACTGCTAAATGCGGACGTGTTTCATACTAAAAGTGGTAGGACACCTGAGCGCTTTAATTAGGTGCCTTACGTGTACTTTATTGTTGGGTTTTGGGCAATCGGGTAGTTTTGTGTTGTGTATGATACTTATAATGTATAATTCCTTCAGTTTTTTCATACAGTGTGGGGCAAAGGAACCCGACTCAGAGTGAGAATGCTACCAGACCTGTGAGGGTCAGGATTCTTTGCCAGAGGGCCAGAGACTAGACAATATTACAAGGTCATCTTGATTTCAAGCACCTACCCTACCTCTTGCATTAACATAATAATATTGTGCTCACGAACGTTATCCCCGAAGGGGTAGTTTGAGGTGACTCGCAATATAGGCGAACAGTATACATATATGTATAGCTAGTGTACTACAATAAAACTTATCTAAAGTCAAAGCAAATGCTAATAGCATTCTCTACATGACTATACCGTCTCCTTGTAAGCTAAACGTCTCAACAGTCTCTCGGCAGACACTACTTCGTTAACAGGTCAAACACGGCAGTTGATTGCTACCGGTTCTCAAATACGAGGTATTGTGCAGAACAAATACTAGCTCCTACTGTACCGAGCGCTGAGATCTTGCAAGATTATTTTGGCAGACAATTTCAAGTTGCTTTTTAGCCTCGACCAAAACGGTGGTGTTGTGTTTGATGGTTGTGTCTTTTATGTAAGTCTGAGTCACTTAGTGCCTGTTTTACTATTTTTGCCTTTTTTATAATCTTCTTATCCTAGTAAAAAAATGTGAGATGCACTAAGTCATGAATCAGGAGAGAGGATGTTACTAGGTAGTAGGTATAATTTTTATCAGACACGTTACGTGTAGGTATCCGAGCCTTTTAATATTTAAAACAGTTGAACATTTAATTTTATAATTAGAATACAAAAAATTTTGAGAGTGGACTTGATTGAAAGTGTTTTGAATCACAGTTATCAGCTACTTACAAACAACAACAACATTTTAAGGTTTTTCAAACTACAATGAAACGTTATTGGCGGTTAAGCTAAGTAACGGTTACCAATAGAATTTGCAATATTCCATAATATCGGAAGAGCTACTGTCTTGAACAAAGACGGTCTAATAGTTTAGTCATTGTTTAAGATGAAATCCTGGGAGCCGCTATTATACGCTAAGGCTGCTGCAAATTCTCCCAGATCTTGCAGTGTTCAACCAGGGAACTATGCATCTGCAAGACGTATTTCCTGTACATGCTCATGGCTTGTGTTCACTGGATTGAGAATAGCCCACTGCAATTACGTTTAGGCGCTTGGAATTTGATATGTATCGTAGGAAATGTGTTATGCAAACGGAAACACAACTCTGAAAGTTACAAGTAAAGTGCCACTCTTCTGTCGCACAATAAATTCAAATTTCCTATAGCACCGAAACTTGCGTAAAAGCATGAAAGCACTCAACACTGTACTATTACCATTTAAATTACATTACAAGTTACGCTGAAGGACATTCAAACGAATTCCGGACGGTTCGCAACTACTGGTCGGTACTAGGAGGCCAGGAACAGGTAGAGGTTGACGCTCGGAATGCTAACTATGGCTCTCAAAGGGCGGGCGCAAATGTTTCACCAAACAAAATTGTTTGGCATCCCGTTCGTTTCGCTGAGTTACGATGTGTTTGCAATAAAAAGGTAGGTCGCCAGCGTTTTTCAGTCCGCAAAGTTCGGCAACAACGCCGAAATGTTAATGAAAAGAAACAATGGCGAATGGAAAGTTGCACGGTGTTGCAAAGATTAAAAGCAAATATTGCATTTGGAGACAAAGTGTTATAATTTAATGGCTAGACAACAATGGAAGGAATGCTCTGGCCATACAGGCGTTACATCACCGAGGCATTTACTGACGGGATGGCTAGACTAAAGGACCCTTAATTGAAATGAAATAGACGTTTACAATCTTCCCTCGGGCGTCTTAATTGCGTTGCAGTTTGCCACGTAAGCTCTCCGTTCCGCTGTGCCGTCTACGGAGGATCGTTTTATACTCGTTTTCGAATCATTTCACGGTTTGTTAGTACGAATCTAAATGAGTGGAAAACGTTGCTAATTGGTAACTCGATACTTATGATTGCCGGGGAGGTTCGTACTTGGTTTACTTAAGTAATTAGATTTTAGGCTGGCTTTATTTCCTGTATCTTAATTTTTTAGCTTTTGAATTTATATTACAAGTAGATATCAGATTTTCACGCTAAAGGAGGAGGCGAGGGAATGAGGACTATAACATCTATACTTATTTATTTCTTACATTAATCTACATTTATTTATTTTGTTACCAACACATTCAAATACACAGGTATTTTTTCAAGCTAGTGTTTTTTATTTAGAAGTAATTTGGTGTTATGTTACTGGAAAGTTTTCATTGCTCGTGAGTGTAGGTATTTCACCATACAAACTCCATAAAATCTCCCTTCCTTTCCATACTTCTTATCCTATAACTGGGATACATTTTGCTGATTTTCTGGTCGTTGCCTCAACCCAGGGGCTCGATCGAGCGCTCACTTGGCTCTGTGCCAAGACACACACCACCTCATCCAAACTTTTGTTATATTCCCTCAGACTGAGCTAGCCGGGCTTCCGCCTGTCAATCGCCATTGTACAATTGGACTCTATCGTTGGCTGCCTTGCTTATCTGATCCCTGAACCAAAAAAGGGATGTATAAAGTCTCATACATACATATTATGCTCACGTCAGTAATTTTCGAAGGGGTAGTCAAAGGTGACTCGTAAGCGAGCCACCCACTTTTTGCTGTACATTTTGTACTGAACTGACAGGTCTCGAGCCCTATCGCCATTTTTGAATGAGTACAATGCAATTAGGGTACACATACACATCAAGAATCTTAATGTACTGATGTCCTCATAATGTTTTCCTTCACCGTAAGATTACGTGTTATAAATTGTACCTGAATTCCTTATTTCTAAAAAAAACATCGGTTCATGACAGGATTCGAAAACACGGCCGCAACAATGGGAGCCGAGACCTTATCCGTTACCACGAATCTAGTTTGATTGTATAATTTGTAATTGTTTCAGAACCTGAAGGACCAGATACTCACGACAAACGTCTGGCTTGAACATGTAAGTAGACAGCACTTCAAGCATGTTTCATAAAGTCTGAGTAAATTTCAGTTAGGCAGCTTGTAGTCAAATTAATAACAAGTATACCTAACATAAAATAACGTTGTTAAAAAATGTGTTTTGAAAAATAATAATTAAAGATTATAAAACAATATATACATACTCGTACATTATAAAATGAACAATGTACTAATTAGCAAAAAAAACTCCTATATCACCGAAAAAAATAGTTCCATGTGCCAAACACTCTGTATTTCCCTATTTAAATGAATGCGAGTTAATTACCACTGAATGCTTTTTTCTTCTGCTGTATACCGCTATATCTTGTGCAGGAATGGGAGGACCACAAGTTCAAGTGGGACCCCCTGGAATACGGCGGAGTGAAGGAACTCTACGTGCCCTCCGAACACATCTGGCTGCCAGACATCGTGCTCTACAATAAGTAAGTTATGCAATACAATACGATCTCAGATATATAATATTATTAGCGGTTCCCGCGAGCTTTGCTTCGCCTTAAAAAGTTTCACCGTGGGAATTCCGGGATAACAGTAGCCTATTACAGGGTGTCAGCTAACTCCATACCAAATTTCATTAAAATCGGTCCAGCTGTTGACGTGAAGAAGTAACAAACATACTCACAATCTTTTGCATTTTTAATATTAGTAGGACTAGCGTAAGGGCAGGGCTGACCGCTCAAGAAAATGGCACCCGCGCGTTGGCCCTAAAATACCATAATACATTTTTACCATTTGTCATAGCATTTATCATATGACACATCTAGTAAGTATGTCATTATTTGTTGGAAGTGGGTCCAGAGTGCGGGTGTCATGCGCAACGTCACTTTTGAAATAATTGAATAGAATACACTTCTTTATTTGCACCAAGAACAGAAAATTACAAAACAAAAACTTAAAAATAAAGCAAAAATAAAACTGTACAAAGAGGCGGCCTTATTGCTTATAGCAATCTCTACCAGACAACCTTAGGATGGAGGAGAGTGAATTTATAATCGATGTGAGGTAGTTGTGGTGCAAGTATATAGGTAAGTAGTGTAAGTACATAATTTTTAATGAGCATCTCTCGGACGCTTCCTCTTTCATGAAACTAAATATTACTGACCTACTTAAATAATAAAAAGTGTATCTGTAGATTTTCTTTTCGTTTTGCCCCCAACTCAACTTTATTTCGTTAATTTGCAACAGCGCTCAATAAATTTGAGTAATGTTCCTCCGTAATTGTATCCGCTTTTGTTCGCTCGGAAAGTTACTGTGCAGTAGCTGTATTTATGTTGCCCCATTACTAGAAGCACCGTGTATGCACGTTGTACAGTAAACAAAAGATATATGTGTGCCACCCTAGCAAACAGTTTGAGACTGACAGACCTATAACGAAAATATTATAGATGAATCGAATAATATTTTCGATATAGGTACAAACAATCTCTACAGGATGTTGCAAAAACGGTATTGTGAATAACTTTTGTCCAACGAGTTTTGGAAATTCTCAAAAATAAAAATGGTTCTCCATAGTAAAAAAGTCACGTGACCAACAAAGTTTCTATGGAGAAGGTTTTTTTCAACACCTGTAAGTATAGGTTAATTATTTTTCCTGCCACGTAAAACGTAGACGGTATAATCCAGGTCATACTTTGTAAAACTTCTTTTGGCAATAAATGATTTGTATTTGTTGTACCCGTGAGTGGTCGTCCAGATCATAAAATTTCTGTGTTTGCGTTGGAGTGGCCTATACAATATTATCTCTTTGGCTAACTGTACGTTATACGAGTGGTACTTTGCTAGGACTAAGTTTGTTTTGGACGAGTGAACTTAGAGCTTAGCACCGCGTTTACAATAAACATTCCCTAATGCAATGGAATATATGTTATAATTAGAAGGTAGAGTCACGTAGGACCGGTTTGACCAACTCAAACGCTGGGGGTTAGTTTAGTTTACGGAAATCCATGTTTTGGAGCGCTGCTGAGAAAACCACGACTCTAACAAGTATATTTTATGAATTAACACAAAGTCAGCAGCTGCAAAAGTAGCTATACACTTTTGTACCTTGTCAATCTGAAACTGCCTATCAATTCTTTGAAACATTGAAGTGACGTGACGGTTCGTCAGTTTGACAAGGTACAGAGCCGCGAGCCTAGGATTCGATACTATTTTCGAATTTACACAAACATATGGAAAAAAACAAATGTCAACAAACATTTTGACAGTGACATTTGACGATACGCAACGTAAACGGAAGTTTCGAATCCTGTGCTCGCGACTCAGGAGTCTATAGCTATTTATGCAGCTGACCGTACTTACTACATTGTTTGTAAATAAATAAGGCCAACTAAAGTTAAAATTGTCTCTTTCATCCAAAAGTTGTCTGGTAGAGATAGCTTTAAGCAATAAGGCCGCCTTTTGTACTTACTGTTTTATGTATAGGTTGTTATTTTGAAATAACTTTTTTCATGGTAAAAAATAAAGAGTATTCCACTATATATAATATTCTATTCTTAATAGATAGTTGATTTCCTAGGTAATTGTATCTATTGCGTGGCGGTTCTCATTAGTTAGTTTAAGGTTAATGTAGAATAACCCCCGTGGGACGTAATCTCGGGCTGCAGGCTGTACTCACAAAGGAAAAGTTTCAAACATACCACCCATCTTCCAGGGCCTCAAGTCTGCTAAGGAATGGCGGCTCAGTGCTGTGTCGTCTGAATGCTTTTCCGACTTAAGGTATCCGTTTTCTCTTGGTTACTGAGTCCCAGTAGTGAAATATGAAACACTTAATACTTATTACTGTTTATAAACGTTAGTTCTTTAAAAAAGATGCCATAAATGTTTCCTAAAACGCGGATAATGAATACCTACAGTGCGAAACCCATGTTACAGACACACAACTGTGCCGCCATTGTTTAACGGACTTGGGGCCCTGCTCCTAACATAGCTAATTAAATCAGTAACGTGGAGGTTCGTCCTTAGTGCTTCACGGTATTTCTTTGGAACCCGACTAATTCATAGACGGCTGCATTATTAAAAATCTGAATTCTGACTTTATCATCATAGTACAGGCTTCCACGCAGATATCTGAGGGTCAGTAAGTCAGTAAGACAACTAAGTATTTGACTAATACAAGAATATTTTTTTTAGCATGCATACATGATTCTGTAAACTGAGACTGTAATAATGTCATTTATATAATAATATTATTATTTACAAAACAAACCAGAAAATACAAATTTAAGTTCATGAATATGTGACATTTCAAGTAAATAAGAGGTTTTCATATTTTAAATTTTTTAAGCACACGTATAATTCTTTATTAGTAGGTATGTACGTAAGTAATCGCCTGAGGGTGGTGTTAATACCTGCGTTTACCTAAGTCGAGTTATAATGGCATTTTGTCATTCAAATACTTACCTAAGTCAGGCGGGTCAGATATTTGCGTGGCGAAGTGTACATAATATGAATAATATCTCTATGTTTGCTCAGTATCAATAAGTGGAATTAACCGTCAAAGCACAGTTTAATGTGACTAGGTCTTCAGCGAAATGAAGAGCTAATTGGATCGATATTGGCTCCGAATCGGGGCTCCTTGTTTATAATTCAGTTGATTTGACACATTCACCAGTGTGCGGCGCGCTAGTCGCCTTGACACTGCCAGTAGATGCATGCCTGTATGTACTTCTACTTATAAACGGCAACGGAATACATTTAAATTACAAACTAGACCACTTATCCCCAATCAAATTCAAAATGTAGCAGCTTTAGCGAGTTGGCTAACTAACTTCACCCGTTAGAGCCAACCCAAGGTGTAGTTATGCACAAATTAATTAGACGATGCATTGCTGGCTTCCCGATGTTTGCATCCCGCCTTAGTTATGAAGCCGTATTGGTGTCGGGGAGATTGTTTTGTGAAGACGTTGTATCTAATATACCAGCAAGTTCTGCGAGCCTGGTATTTGTGCTGGCGCGATTATGAGATCCACTGCTGAGACAGTCTGAATACGCGATTAATATTACATTTATGATATGCTAAATTACAAGCTAAGCAAAATGTCATTGTATGAATATTGAATACCGTAATTCAATTTTTTGGTGAAAAAAAACATCTTCGTACCGCTAGTCTAGTATATCTCAGCATTGGTGGAGTGTGGGGATTAGGGTGCTTTTCAACCATCAATGTGCTATGCAGCTATGCTGCGATTATGTGAGAGAAGTCCGTTTCCAACAGTCCTATGTTAGGTGGACCAATAACTATGATTGGTGGATATCAAACGCATCCATAGCAACGTACCAGCACATATCTGAGCCACTAGTACGGGTCCTATTTATGTAAACGAAAAAAGTTTACGTTTTCTCCTGTCATCTGCATACATTATCTGTGAAAAGTTTCATAATAGTTTCAATTAAAGGCACCACTTAGTATGCGAGAAAACTAAAACTTTTATAGTTTTCGACAAACTATCAAACCTGTACTAGACCCTCTGGTGGAAAATCTTCCTTAGACATACGTCACTACTCATCAATAAGAGCTATAGGTAGTGACTGACAACAAAGCTTGTTCGCTCAAAGCAATTGGCGTATATCCTGCTAGGATCCAGACGTCAGTGGGTGATAAATAGTTCGGTGGCGGATGATCGTAACACGGCTGAGTGACGAGAAATATAATAATATTTTATTATTGAGTCTATTTCATCCAGAATCTTCGGTATTTTATTTATTTTGCCTTTAGTCAGAAATTTTGTATGATACGTACCTACTATCTATACGCTGAATATGTAAGATTACTTCCGAGGGGTGGATCTCTGGATCATCTATGACAGTAGATACGACCAAAGTTTAAGTGATAAGTGTCTTTTTTGTCATGTTAAGTGCAAATTTCTCCATTGTCGGTTATCTAACCATATTAAATTAAATTTATAAATTAAACGTCATCTCCATATAAAATTCATGACAGATGCGTCATAAGTTAACCACAACTCCCTGGTTATGCTCTAACCGAGAATGGAGAAATTGGCACTAAATTTTAGAAAGAAAGAAGGAATAAAACTGTTATAATTATACTGCTTATACTTTCGTCCTAAACTGAATAAAATCCTGACTAAAGTCCTCTAAAAACTAATCCCTTACTACTAAGTAGATGATGATGATGTTAAAAGATCAAAGAGTCGTTGCCAAAACTTTCTTGGGAAGCGTAAATAATAAAAATTCGATTCGTCATCGTACACCTTTTTCTACTTTATTTAATAATTTAAGAGGCAACGATATGACGGAAGATATTGGTAGCATGTGTGACGTTGTGATCCCTACTCACCTTTTTCATCCGAAAAATATTTATATCTTCTTATGAAATCCTAATCCTAACTAATATTATAAATGTGAAAGTAACTGTGTCTGTCTGTCTGTCTGTCTGTCTGTCTGTCTGTTACTCTTTCACGCCAAAACTACTGAACCGATTTGAATGAAATTTGGTATACATATGGTATAGACCCTGGGAAAGAACATAGGCTACTTTTTATCCCGGAATTCCCACGGGAAAACTTTTTAAGGCGAAGCGAAGCTCGCGGGAACAGCTAGTATATCATAAAACTGAGAAAACATAAAGGCGATAATCCTTAATTTAATGCGACATAATAATGATGTACTAAAGAGCACCCGTGGTTAAATTACATACCTATTTTTTTAATAGACGCTCAATATAAAAAAAATATTTTAGAACCTCTGAGTCACTCCCTTTACACAACTCTTTGTTTAATACCCTGAGAAAACTCTAAGGCATGCTCGCGGCACGCTGCACCGTTGAGGACTTGGCTAGTAAGGTTCAGTATTGTAATTTTATAATGATGCAACTGACTGATTATGTAAAGACATATAAGATTTTCATTAGTGTATCAAAGTTATACCCTGCAATATAAAACTACGAGTTTTCTGATTTATTATAACACCCAAATTTTCAGTCAGGAGATACCAATTAGACACCAGCACAAATACCAGGGCAACATAGGGAGCGCAGCAGCATGCGTCGCCCTCGCGTCCCGTTCATTCACCGTCTATGATTTATAGCCGTACGGCCTGCTTTGACATTACATGATGTATCATTCCTTAACGGTTTCTTGCTTCATATTTCGTATAATCAATTAACTTTGCCTATGGGCACAATTTGATATAGCGACATGCGGATGTAAGGGTATTTGGCTCGCGAAAACGGGGTGTTGATGTTTTGATGTTTTAATTTATTTTTACTTTGCGCGCTCGACTCTATGTCATGGATGGAATAACTTGCAAAAACTAGATTTTCCCCAAAGCTGCTTTCCAAATGCGGCCCCTAGACAATATATTGCGCAATAAGGACAATAGGGAATATGCAAGTGGTTCAAATAAAGGTCAAATATTATTTATAATAAACTTTGTTATTTCATAACTACGACTCCATCAATATTTTTGATTATAATTTATTTTTGAGTAAGTAAATGAAGTTGAAAAGTACAAAAAAACTTCGGTAAATTGTAACTTCAGAGAAACGTCACCCATTTTGTTAGAGCGGATGTGACGTCAAAATTCTTTATATATCAATCTCAGAATAATAACTTCTTTGCGTTTACGGCGGAAGTTAAATAAATGTCAAGTGTAAACAAAGAAATGTTAATGTCACCGAATGTTTGTGATGCTCGTTGTGATCAGATACGATGGATCACATAAAAATTCTTCCAATAGATCCTAGCCTCCTATAACCTCTCCACTTCTTGTTTGATATGCTTGTTTGTTTGCAAAGTTTAGGACTTTTTATATTTTTTATTGGTAGTGTATGGACTGCCACTAGTTGTTCTATTGTAATGAGGCGTAAACAGCCATTCGTTATTCAACGAGCCACTCAAATATGCTCCATATTGCAATACAATAAAATTAAATTTGTATTGTAAGTATTATGACATGAACATGACACAAGTTGCTCTTTCTACTTTTAGGTTATAATGGCAGTCGTTAGTATATTTCAAAAGTTGTTATTTTTTTCTAAATTAAGTTATGGAAGAATTCTCGTAATCAGAAGAACTGGACACATTAAATTTATTACGCAGTATGAACGAGTAAACTGTGGCCAGCTGCGGAAAAGGACAGCAAAGACTATTGAAAAGTCGAGAGCCGTGTGCCCAAATATTAGGGAATGATTAGTGAACTAGTGATATGATTACACTGATTAGTAATAGTAGTTTTTATTAAAAATAAAAGATAATATGTATGTTATACGTTGTTATTTTTGTAGAATTATATTCGGGAATAATCATGTAGCATGTGAAAGAAAACATCGTGAGGAAACCTCAATATTTAGATTAAGCACATTTAGATATGTGAACCCACCAATCCGCAGTGGACCAGCGTGGTGGGAAATGGTCATTTAGACCTATGAGATATGCACAATGGTTCCATTCAAGAGAGCCAGGTGCAGGTTCTTACACCCCACAGATAATAGAATAGAATGACCCACTAACCCTAGTCTCTCTTACTGAGAACCAAAGTTACAGTAAGTACTTACATACAATACAAATATTACTTTATATTCATATTGCCATAATAGCGTAATATTGTGTACAGACAGTGTAAAGGTCCTTTGGTTTGCGCGCTCCCATTTCAAAAAAGCTACTAGTAGCTATTTACGAGCTCCCATTACAAAACAGCCACTGGTCACACTTTATTACCATTACAAAACAGCCACTGATCACACTTTATACACTTCCTTTTTCGTTTGTTACCATGACAACATTGGTTTGTTGAAAATACAAAAGTACTCTGTGATTACTTGATTAGGTAAAAAATCTATGCCAACTGACGGGACTCATTATTCTGAGCCGTGAAATTAAAAGTTTATGACGTCACACCAGCCCGCCATCCTGACGGAAATTTCAAAGTGGTCGTGATGGTTGTAATTTTTTAACTTCCTTTAAAATACCTTAAATTACTTATTATGGCGTTGATTTTTTTTTACTATAATAAAGTGATGTAAAGCTATCCAATAAAAGAATTAAAAAAAATTATGCATATTCCCTATTGTGCAATATTATCTAGGGTTAATATTGAAGATTGCGCAAACGTCATTTGGATTAAAAACTTATTGAACAATATTATTGTAGGTCTAGGGTCAATAAGCCGCACAGCTCCGTAAAACCTGTCAGACGCAAATAATTTGCCTAGTTACCAGGAAAACAGTAACTCACAGAGTTATTTCCCCACGCAGTGCCGACGGCGAATACGTGGTGACAACCATGACGAAGGCGGTCCTGCATCACACGGGCAAGGTGCTGTGGACTCCGCCCGCCATCTTCAAGTCCTCGTGCGAGATCGACGTCAGATACTTCCCGTTCGACCAGCAGACTTGCTTCTTGAAGTTCGGCTCTTGGAGCTATGATGGTGATCAAGTAAGTGAAGGGTAGTTGCATGTGAGTTTTTGCTGATGCAAAGTAAGGTTGGATAATATAAAGGCCGAGGAAATAGGTGCGTCTTCAAAGACATTTTTCGGCGATTCCGATTATTTGCTGCAGATAATGATGGGTATAAAAGTAATGAACAAAGGAAATTAAAAGTAAGGCCCGGGTCTCCTATTTACTCCGTAGGTCGCGTCAAGTGTCACCGCCGTAGGCCGCGTCACAATGCTCATTATGTCTACGCGCCAACGTCGGCGTGTGAGGGAGACCGCATCAGTACATTTCTATAGTGAGCATCGCGACGCGGCCTACGGCGTGACGCTGGACGCGAACTACGGCGTAAATAGGAGACCAAGGCCTAAGCGTCCGCCTTTTTGGACCGTACCTACGCAACGGACGCTTCGTATTCAGTATCCTTTGTATAGAAATTTAACACAAGTACGTCCACTTCATCGGCACTGCCAATGCCGTTTCTTCATACCTACATTTATGAAAATTTAATTGGTCCGATACTGTCAAAATAAGGCAGTAATAGATTTAATGCCGACATTAACTTAAAAATCCTTATTGTAACCCAGCGTATGTCTTCAAGACTATTGTAAAACTATACCTGCCATCTTTGCTCAAAGTGATTAAAGTTTTCTAAAATTACCTACCTACAGCTGAAAACATACATTCTAGTTTCTCAGTTCCAAATGTAAGTTAATTGTCGAGAAATTCTCCCTCATTAATGACGAATAAGGTACATGACGCAAACACATCCTCAAGTCCCACTAAACTAAGTTAGATTCGTTCCATTCAACGCAAACACGATAAAGTTCTTATTCTCGGCTAAATTCTAGTCCCTAGAGGCAGTTTTCCACTGCTTCCGTTCCGTTACCGCAACTACTAATATAGAGGGAACAATTTTATTAGGTAAGTAAGTGTTTTTTTTATTGGACGTAAAAAAATATATTTTATTCTATTAGGTAGGTACTTTCTGACGGCAAGTCAATGTACCCGATGAACTTAGCAAGTTTCAATATGGGAACAATACTGAAATCTCAAACATAATAATATAATCCCCTATACGTATTTCCGCTCCACTCTCAACGAGAGGTTTTGTCTTAGGTCTCTACTTATATTCACTATTAAAACTACTGGTGAGTCCTGCTAAACAGACCCTCTAAACTCTCGTATTCGCCATGTAGATTTGTCGAGATTCTGGATCGCGCTTTATAAACAGGTCTCTCGGATGTCGGTGACGGTGGCAGTGGAAACACGCTGGCAAGTTTCCGACATTCGCGAACATATCACTTCCCGGTATTCGGGCTGTCAACTTTTGTTCGAAGCCTTGGGTTTGTTTCAGACCGAAATTACCATTGGCATTAGTTTCCGTATTACTTTTGAGTTTAGTTTTCTACCAATTCGGAAAAGTTTTCGAAGAGTTGTGGTTTTTGAAGAACGAGTGCTGGAGCATCAACTATTTGCGAATACATAAATAATTATAGATATTGACGATAGAAAAATAATATTCATTCAAACAAATATAAAATATCAATTCCGCACTTTCCTGGCAAAATAACTTAAAACTTCAATCATTATATTGGCATAAACAGCACATGGCTGCATATCCTTCATGCAGATCTCTAAGTACCTAGTTTTAATATTATTATGCGCCACTAACCCTAGTTTCCAAGAGGCATGCGCAAATTTCCACATTATTTTTTTCAGCTGTAATAACTCTTGAATAGTTCAACATTATGGTGAATATTAGGTTCCCGAGAAAAACTGTAGGTTTACCTTTTAGGTGTACCTATACTTATATCTATTAACGTTCCAAAGGTAACTACTGTAAACCTGTAAAACAAACCCTGAGCTCAACTTCTTCTTTTTCCTAGCCTTTTCCTTATAAAGGGTCGGCTTTGTGTGCCATATCACGCCACATTACCCTACGCTCATACTAAAACATCCACCCCCCAACAGATAGACCTCAAACACATAAACCAGAAGAAAGGCGACATGGTGGACGTGGGCATCGACCTGCGCGAGTACTACCCGTCCGTGGAGTGGGACATCCTGGGCGTGCCCGCCGAGCGCCACGAGCGCTACTACCCGTGCTGCCAGGAGCCTTATCCAGGTATATTATATACCTTATAAGTATATAGATAGATATAAGGGAAGAAACGGTTTATGTGATTATTCCATAGTAAAAATGATAAATGGTTCTTTAGTATGGCGGCGCAACACTATGAGCGAAAACGCTAAAATGGCGCCACAAGCGATACTATCCGTGCCGCCAGGAGCCCTATCCAGGTATTGTATATATTAGTATGTAGGATTTATCAAAAAAGATACAGCAGTACGACAAACGAAGAAGGATAAGATTAAATGAATGTAGTCAGATTGTGTCGATGTCGTGATAAGAGTAAAAACGATAAAGCAGTATGGCGGCGCAACAATAAAATGGCGGATGAGCTAACACGCCAAAATGGCGGCTGTCTAAGTAACAGATAGTAACAGAGCGGCATGGCGCGCGACCAATGGCGTAGCTTTTCTTTACGCTTTTATCTTGCAGTGGTAAATTTAGCACAGTAGAATGATGAGCCCTATAGTAACACACATAAGGGCGACATGGTGGACGTGGGCATCGACCTGCGCGAGTACTACCCGTCCGTGGAGTGGGACATCCTGGGCGTGCCCGCCGAGCGCCACGAGCGCTACTACCCGTGCTGCCAGGAGCCTTATCCAGGTATATTATATACCTTATAAGTAGGTAAATAGATATAAGAAGAAGAAACAGTAAATGGTTAATCGACAGAAAAAAACGATATAGCTAAATGAATCTTTAGTACAGTGGCGCAACACGAAAAGCTAAAACGACAAAATGGCGCCACAAGCGATACTATCCGTGCCGCCAGGAACCCTATCCAGGTATATTATATCTATTAGTATGTAGAATTTAGCTAAAACGATAGCAATTAGCAATACGAGGACGTAAGACGCTGCGCTTAAACGCAACGGCAAGCAACTCGCAAGTTGACAAGATTGAGAGTAGTCAGAGTGTGTTGATGTCGTGATAGTAAAATTAGCCAATCGACAGTAAAAACGATAAAGCAGTATGGCAGCGCAACACGATGAGCTAAAACGCCAAAATCACGGCCGTTTAAGGAACGAATGATAAAAGAGCGATTCGAGTGAGTCATGTCGTAGTAGACCAATAGTGACCGAACGGCATGGTGCACGACCAATGGCGTAACTCGGTCTTGAGGCATTCCTTCTGCACTTTAGGAGACCTAATGGGTAATAACACGACAACGATGGCTACAATACCAAAATGATGGCGCAGGAAATTAAATACCGGTAGTTTACTTACCTGACACTTATCCAGGCTTTATAAGCCAGGTCATTAATATAAAGTAAAAGTTCCTGTATGCAAACAAATGAAAATGATTTCGCTAATAATAAAAGGGCTTTTTTAGTATCCAGCCATTCAAGATAATTATTTCCTAAGAGAATTTACAACCCTTTGTGGGTGTCGCCTTCGTTTATAATGGTTTCCCACGCATCCCGGCTTTGTGACACAAAATAAATGGCTATTTAAAAAACCATTTAAGATTTTACTTGAAAAGAGGAAAAAGTGGCTCATTCACTGCCATAACTCGGAAACTTGTTATAATAAACTTCAATGTGGATCAAAATACAATCTTATCTTACAAAAACACATACAAAGACCTTTCATTACCTTGTTCTGCATTCGCTACGCGACCATACAAGGGAAACAGGGAATTAAACAATACAACCCCATTTAACCTGTTTAGCGTGTAGGCCAATAACTTAGCATAGATAAGCGTTACCGCTCCGTCGTCGCAGAGCAATTTACAACCACCGTTTGAGATTAGAAGTCTCGGAGCGAAGAGAGAAGATCTCCGAGTTAAAGCTTCCCCTGTTATGCTTTCCTGGTATCTACTTGGAGCGTGATTGCTTTGCGCTGATTAGTCGAGACTGGATAAATCCAGGATTCAATTCGAATCCGAGCGGTTTATGTGACCCTAGTAGTCTATCGTGGGTTCTAAGATTCAATATGCAGTTACTTATATCACCTCACTGAAAAAGAGATGTTTGATAATTTATTATATTTGTCTACATTACATAATTATACCTATTATCTGAGTGGCATGAAAATAATGGATTTATTAGACCTTGTGATATGGCGAGTGTTTAATAAGAGGGCGCATAAAACTTTTTTTCATTATAAGTAATTTTAAGCTTAAAATTGTTGCTAAAATGAAACGTAGACAGGTAAAGAAAGTTAAAAGGAGCAAAAATTATAAATGGAAGTTATATCTCTCAAAATAAGTAGACCACGATAGCGCCTCTTGTTATTTGTCACTTCATGTTGTACCTAATGTGGGGCGCTTAAGAAAACGACCGCGATACTTGCGCTAATGCCATCAACAATCACGATATTTCGTCTAAATTATTGCTACGTGTCTCGGAATTCAAGTGGCAGGAATTTTTCTTCGAGATTCACATTTCCAAATACTTAACAGGATATTTTTTTCACGTTACAGCCGTATCAAAAAATTTCCTATCTTTGAAATGCTGATCGTGAAAAGATTTTTGTATAATTATTATTCTACCTCGTTATGTGTATGTAAAAAACTCTAATTATTATCTATCTGGACTGAGGGTATGTTATTCGTAATAAATTTTATTTAACGTCAAGTTGCTTTTTTGCTGACTCCCCAGGTCCCAGCAGGTGCCTAGGGTATGGCAAAAACGTATTATTAGCGGAACAGTTGATACATAACTCAGACAATCTCCTTTTCTGCTGAACCTCTGACACTATCTGTTCGTGATGTTGCTAGCGGTACCAAAGCATACAGTACTGTAGACGTAGAAGAGTATTATGGTATACTTCGTATTCTTCAGGAATTTCATAAAACATGACAAGAAAAATTACATGGTGAAAAAAGAACACAATGCTTAATCATTTCAATAAATTATATTTTTGTTTCAGATATCTTCTTCAACATCACTCTCCGTCGTAAGACTTTGTTCTACACAGTCAACCTCATCGTCCCTTGCGTTGGTATCTCCTACCTCTCTGTCTTGGTCTTCTACCTCCCCGCGGATTCCGGTGAAAAGATCGCCTTAAGTATATCTATCCTGCTCTCGCAAACTATGTTCTTCTTGCTTATTTCCGAGATCATTCCATCCACCTCTCTCGCTCTACCTTTACTGGGGAAGTATCTCTTATTCACCATGTTGCTGGTAGGACTAAGTGTTGTCATCACCATCATTATACTCAACGTCCACTATCGAAAGCCGAGTACCCATAAAATGGCTCCGTGGGTGAGAAAGTTTTTCATCACGAAACTCCCAAAGGTGTTACTAATGAGAGTTCCCAAGGACTTGTTGCGAGACTTGGCAGCTCATAAGATTGCGGGGAGGAATGCGAAGAATAAAAACAAGTTTAAAGATGCGCTGGCGGCGGTGGATCAGACTAACTCGGCCGCTTCCAGTCCAGACTCTCTCCGTCATCAGTTCCCTGGCAGTTGCAATGGACTGCACACCACTACTGCTACTAACAGGTTTGTTTGTCATTTTCTCGATAAATCATTGCAGTTAATTAATGATTTCCTTAATTCTAAATTTTTACTTTTTAAAGAATAATTGCACGACGCAAAACTTTTGATTCATCTTGTCGTACGCGTCTTGCGTGCTAGGCCTTCTCAGCGTAAATCGAACCCGTGGCCCAGTGCTCCGAAAACAATCGCTACCGAATCATAAACATCATTTATGAATTACATACTTCCTAACTTCTTCATTGCTCTTCCTCTAGATTCAGCGGACTAGTCGGGGCTCTGGGCAGCCTGAGTGCGGGCTACAACGGCTTGCCATCCGTGATGTCAGGCCTGGACGACTCTATCAGCGACATAGCGCCGAGGAAGAAGTACCCGTTTGAACTGGAGAAGGCGATCCACAATGTCATGTTCATCCAACACCACATGCAACGGCAGGATGAGTTCAATGCGGTTTGTAACACTCTCCCTTTGTGCCTTCGTCTAACACGGCCTCTAGGCGTGAATCAAAAAAATCAAATCTGGTTACTTCAATTGTTTTTGGTGATTTGAAAATAAATGACTAGCTTTACGATTCGCTTATGATTGTATTTTATCTTTTCTATTTCTTCATCACGTTGAATGGTTTCTTTTAAAATAGACCAAAACATCTGAACATGACCTTTGACAAGGATGGGGAACGATACTTCCAAAAATAACAGTTTACCTACCACCTAAACAAAACTCACCCACAATTAATTCCACAGGAGGATCAAGATTGGGGTTTCGTGGCCATGGTGCTGGATCGCTTGTTCCTCTGGATCTTCACCATCGCCTCCATCGTGGGAACCTTTGCCATCCTCTGTGAAGCCCCATCTTTATACGACGACACCAAACCCATCGACATGATCCTGTCTTCAGTTGCCCAGCAACAATTCTTGCCAGTTGACAGCGGTGATCCTTAAACTATTGCTCTAAAGCAAGGGCATTAATTTCCATTACTTATAAGCGGTGGAGACTGGCAGTTAAAATTGCAGAAGTGGATTTGTACAAGTTAAAAATACCTTTACGATAATCTTTCCGAATTATTGTGGCAGTTACATAGGTGTTTACATCTGTGCAAAAGTCGACTTCTGAAATTTATCCTGAGAGCAAAGCGCAAATATGGCAAAACCCCTCCAGTGATTGAGGGGGCTATATCCTGATATGGACTATTACGGTTTGTGGGTTTGCGTATATAGTATATTTTCTCGTCTGTCTTAATTAATTCATAATTATCTTAAGTAGACCGTTAATTTTTAAGTAAATACAATTATCATTTATTTCGTAAATATTTCAGGTAGGTAGGTACCTGAAATATTTACGAAATAAAGATAAGATAAAAAATTATCTTAGAAAATTTTGCGAAATCGCCATTGGCTGTGAGATTATAATTTTGTGGTTGTAACGATGAATCTTCACAATCAAAGGTACGTAGCGCTATTTGAAAAGTATTCATGTACAAATTGTTCAAAATGTAAGTATCATCAAAAATGTTCTTCTACCAATTGCTGTCATGTTCAAACTCTGCGAACGAAAACATTGGTATAGGGAGTCGCCTTCCCATAGAAGGCGGTGGTCACAAATATCGTAATGCATTTAATGTTCTTCCTACCGTTTTCAGGAATAACGATGGACGAATTGTGTAGTAGTTAGTGATACTGACTGCTATACCGAAGGTCCCGGGTTAAAACCCCAGCCGGGACAGATATTTGTTTAATGATAGATATTTGTTAATGTGTGTATCTACCTATCTGTGTAGATAATAATATCAGCTGTCCGATACCCATATTACAGGCTCTGCCTAGCTTGGGGTCGGATGGTCGTATGTGAGATGTTCCCACATAATTAGTACCTATAATGATTATTGTAACTTTAATGGCTTCTGAATACGAAGCCAAATGGCACCGCTATGTTAAGTCTATTGCTGTCTTGTCGTGCGGGCTATTATGTCGATAAGTTAGTTTATGTCGGTAGGTATATCTACATAGTGTTTTGTAATTAAGCTATTGTTACTTATTTTAGTGCCAACATACCTTTTTCTATTTTAGAAACTAGTTCGGTAAAATTTCGGTACTAAAGTACTTCTCCAAAAACGATATTTGCCAAAGAAACAGTAAAATGATGTAACTACATATTCTACATCATTAACTTTAATCATATGGAGATGTTTAAAAAATCTGATATTTAATCTGTTTTTATTGCTTTTTTACAATTGATGAACTTCATGTGAAAGTTTTTAATTATTGGTCTATTCTAAAATATTGTACTACCTACATACATTTAATAATGTTATTAATTAGCACTTTGAGCGAAAAGGGCACATTTCACGAAATGTAGTTAAGTATAATGATAGATAAACTTAAACATACTTAAAAATACTTAAGTACTTGCTTACCTATGGTTTTTATACGATCACGAAAGCGAGAAAATAAACATAAACTAGCTCTGCACTCATGCGATAGCTTCTTTCTTTGATTAACTGAACTCCGTGAAAAATTTGAGATATGCCCCTTTCATTCTGAAGGTGTTTGTAGTAAGCAAATTATGGCTGTGTTAGATTAATATCTCCCATGTTTGAAATTTGTATGAGTATTTGATAAATTAATGATAAAATGTAGCTTTGAATGTAATTATGAATTTGTCTTACATTCATGACAGTGTTTGAAATAAATTAACTGAAATATTGTATGAAAATTTTATTCATATCATTAACAAAGAAGCCCTACACAATAATAATATAAAAATATACATACAGGCTGTTGAAAAAGTGGTATAGTATCTGGAACTACAGTGATTCAGGAATCAGGATCTTAAATAAACATCTCAGCGCCCCATACTAAAAGATCATGTCCCCAACAATGTTCATACTATGGAGATGTAAAAAAATGGAACGTAAAAGTAAAATAATCGAAATTAACAAAGTCATAAAACTTTTTTTTTTTGAAAAAGCTGGTAAGTAAGTCAACTTTTTTTGGATTACTCTTTTGGAACACATTGTAAAATTGGATTGAAAAAAAGAGTCAAAAATCAATAGTTTTGTCTTATTAAAACTCAAGTGGGGTGCATGTGTATCTTACTGAAAAAAGGTCGGAAGTAAAAGGGGTTCCGCACTTTACAGTACTTTCAGCGTATTTAAGACAGGAGCCAATTGAATTGCTAACGGTCTACAACGGCTGCTCTGGGGTACTCAAATGGTGGTATATTTTTTTGTGAGTACGTCCTTAAAGTACGGATTTGAATACATAAATAATGAATTTGATTAAAATATTAACTAAACGAAGTCCTTAAAATGAAGGTAATTTTATTTTTATATTATCTTCTGCGCCGCATTAATGAGAAAGACACCTACTCTACCAAAATTTTATGGATGCAGAATGCTAGGTGTTGATTTTTTATTGATTTGGTCTCAATTATTTGGTGAAAAATTAAAGTGGCAGAGTATGGGTATGTATGACTGTATTTATATAACTTGTTATATTTTATTTCAACGACAAGGTTTCTTCTGTAAGAAAAAACAAAATATTAAATAAAGGTTATTTTATTGTCAGAAGGTTGGGAACCGCTGGCCGTGCCGGCGCGGGGAGCGGACAGTTTACAGAGATGGCCGAATGATGAATTATTCAATCTAAATATACATCAGTTTACTGTCCGGCTAAGAGCTCTAAGCGAATACGAATGCGGACTATATTGCGATAAACTACATTAAATACCTAAGTAAATACACTCACCGGCAATGAAAAAGTTTCATTGAAAAATCACCAAATTACTCCTAAACTGCACAAACTAACTTAATGATGACGCCTTCTGCAACATTTAAGTGCATTTATCGGCGCATCAGAATATTACCAACTAAAAACATACATATTTTGTTAAAATTTATTCATTATATATTTTTCGTATTAAACATTTAAAAAAATTGTGGCCATTTGGTGTCTGCATTTCGTAAGTATTCTTCTTCTATCGTGTAAAAGCACTAAGGTAACTTCCTCCAGTGTTTTGCTACTCTTATTGCGAGATCATTGGCCTTCATCAGGTCTCCTTGACTGCACTTTGGGGCATTTCGTAAGTGGAACTGTTTCTTTGCCCGTGAGTGTATTATTATAATATGTTGTAAGAGGAGACCAAATAATATCAGTATGTTGAATGCAGCAAATGGCCTATGTTCAGCAGTGGACGTTCAATGCAGCGAAACAACGCAACTTCGTTTTTTGTAAGCCAAAATATATTTTTTAACTAGGCACTGCCATCCAAAGGTTTTCTGTTAAAATTGATATAAGAAATAATGCCACCTTTTTATACTGCTTTATCTGATACAGCACCTATGTATATTTTCAGAAACAAAAATTGTAAAACAATACTTATAAATAATGGGTGTCTAGTAGATTCGACTAGACACCTATCTAGACTTGTAACTATAAAAAGTACTGTTTAAATTGAATAGTTTTAAATGCTCCATCTCTAACTCTCAAAAGGCTATTTCAATTAAACGACTTTTCAATCACTCTCTCTTATTGAAGTCCCAATGACAGATGTGTTTCAATCTGGAGAATTGGATGGAAGTAATAAAATACTGAGATCCCAGACGATTTTATAAGAATAAATCACTTTCGCACAACGTTTACTTGATTGATTGACTTAAACCTAACATTAAAACATTTTACGGGATGATTTTTATGAATAATAGGCTTTTAATCAATGCGAAACAGACTACTTACCTACCTCTACAGTCTAATACTTAGATCACGCCTCATTTTTACTGTAGACTAAAAGGTATTTTTTACCAAACCTACAATGGCCAATTCTGTAGAACTTTTCCAAACACCATTTATCGTAACGCGAAACTATGGAGCACTCGGCCTTTCAGCCCAGGCCATAAATTACGTGGCTCCGTCACCAACATAGATACAAAAAGCCATTCGCTTTGTTCCCGCCACTGCCCCATACTCTAATGTGTTTCCTTGGTGGCTGTCACCTACATTGGTCACGCACATCTCTGTTGCGCTATGCACTCCTGGTACCTTATCATCATCATCAGTTCGTAATTGTCAACTACTGGAGATAGGTCTCTCCAACGAAACGTCACAACACTTTGTGTTCCAGTTACCTACCTGTGTACCGTTGGTCAAGCTGGCATGAGGGCTTCCCACTTCTAGTGATATCTTTGTAGATAATTTAACTACAAGTTATGTATGCAAATGTTGTAACTATAAAATATGTTTTATTGGTAAAGAAAACATGTGTACAAAATGTTGTTAAATAAATAAAAAAAACTTTACCTTTATCAGGTGTAGCAATTGAATGTAAGCAACCAATATTAAAAGTTTATTTACTACTCCGCACCGCAACAACAGTGCGACGCCATCAACAATAGACTTACAAAATCTGGAGTGCAAAATATTTATCTCAGAACACCATTATTCATTCAATACAAGGTAGAATGTGGAGCCACGCACAGTATTGTGATCCGAGCCCTATTGTATCACACTTGGTCGCAGTCGAACGGTCGTGCAGCCATTTTTTGTCAGCATCGAGTGAGGGCCCTACATCATTGTGTCGACGGCAGAGGGGGTGATTAAAAGACCTCTGACAGAGGTTCTTCTCGTTGCTGACGGTAGCTTGAAGCTTGATAGACAATTTAAATTATATTAACGTGTGGTGTCTACTTCAGCTAAGGCATAGTTAGTCTATAGCTAAGGCAACAATATCAATTAATTGTAATAATAAATATATAATTTGAAAGGATGCTCGAGGTGTTGCTTTTGACATTAACTTATTCATCTTATTTGAAATGATGGTAGACTGATATTTAGACAAACAAGAAATAACTGTAAAATTTTAAATCCTATTATTTAATTATAATTAAATCTAGTTATCAGTTATTAATATAATATTATATTATCAACACTAGGGTATATTTATTTATTTATGCTTTTATTGCACAATTTACAAAAGTAGATGTACAAATTATGTATGAATGGTATAGTGTATTTCTTATGCAAAAGCTTTCACTTTAAAAATTCTATATTCTTCACATTTCAAAAGATCCAGGTAGTTCAAACTGATAAAGTTAGCCTTTGGCTATAAATATGAAATCGGAAAACATGCTTGCTAAGTGAGACTTGCAAACTAAGTACTGAAGCTTTGTAAAAGCTTATTCTTATTAAAAGGAATATAGTATTCAAGTTTAAAGCTTATGGTGCTAACAACACTGACCCCCAAATTCGCGAGAACTGCCTACATGCAACTGGCCGGAGTCCAAATCGTTTCGGCCGGCGACCGGCAACTGTTTTTACTGAAAGATTTTACGAATCGTTTTCAACTTCAAAACAGTGTGGGTTCAAACGATTTGCGTTTAGAAATTTTTTGGTCCTTCGCTTTTATTCGAATCAAGGCGTGGAAAAAGTTTTTTCTAGGCACTGTACGTGTTAAGAAAAATATTCCGCATATTCGGCGGATAACAAAAAGTACGTTTTTGTAGGAGTTGCTTTGATCTTTTCGCAATAAAACCTATGCGATAGCCGTCTGCTAGATACTTCTCTGTATTATTTGGGTCATGTCCAGGATCGTAGGGAACTTTATTTTAAACATGGTGTTACAACAATGATAGCTATTGTAAGCCAAACCTGTCACAAAACTCATTAATTTGTATACTATTGTAGTATCAACAGTTTCTCGTACCTAATATGGCTTTTCCCCCAACATGCAAAATTTTTGTAGAATTTAAAAACATTACATTTCGTTACAATAGATGAAATAATAAATATGATAGGTTTTGCTCACGTGAGTACGTCTAAGGTCCAAGGCTCGGCGTGTGGGGGCCCCCTCGATGCTTGAGAAATCTAAATAAATATTTAGGTATACACACACAAAATTCACTTGTCGGTTTATAAAAGAATAAACAAATATAATGCCTAATGGCAGCTAACGATATTAAACCGAAATTTCCCAAATTCACAATGATTCCGATAATCGCGACCGCGCCGAGTTACAAAAGCATAATGATTCAATCAGACGAAGGCTGATAACGACTGACCTCTTGTCAAAGAAAAATTAACCTACCCACATACAAATATTAAAAGGTCTGGATTAACATTGTTTGAATAATGTACTAACGCATATTGTGTATTGTGCATATATTGTGCATGTAACAAATATTATTATTGAACTTATGTCACTTCTTCTGTATAAATATTTGTTCACCTTTCAGGTAGATTAAGGTCTTGTGCTTATATCAAAGTTTAAAAACTTTAATGTACCCTTAATCATGCAAATTCATTTCATTCATTTCATTTCAAAAGTATTCGAACGGTATGAACCACATTTTATACAATGAACAAAAATTAAAACTCCAAGTGGCCCTAATCAAACACTCTCCAAGATGCACAAAATGGTGACCAAAAAAAAGACTCAGGCGGGTTACTCTATACTGATGAAAAACTAACGAACCAAAGCATAATAGAGAAGCGGCGTGGCCCTCAACGGCCTCAGTGGCAGTGGGCCGGACACATTGCTCGAAGGTCTGATGGTCGGTGGAGCAGAAGAGTCCTGGAGTGGAGACCACGTACCGGCAAGCGCAGCGTTGGGCGGCCCCCCGCGAGATGGACGGACGATATAGTCAAGTCCGCGGGGAAGCACTGGATGCGGGCCGCCTCCGATCGGACAAGGTGGAAATCATTGGGGGAGGCCTATGTTCAGCAGTGGACGTCCTATGGCTGAGATGATGATGATGATGATGTGGCCCTCAAAGCTGCTGTGTTCCGAAACGTAGTTTTTCGTCATATAGAGTGACTGCCCTAAACCTTTTAGAATTTGTAAGCACATTTCCACGGATGCTAATAAATGGGGGCCCGGGGGCTTGTCTTCATGGTTTTCATTACCAAACGTTTACTGACGCCGTCAAAATTCTAAATTAATTGCTCAAGCAATGATTATAACTATAATATGTCAATGCACTCAAGCTATAGATGCCGATGATTGACGAAACATTCAACGTATTTGCTATTAAAGTCGAAAAATCGATACAATCGATCGAATGAGCAGCTCGATACAGCTAAACAGTACCATACAAAAAATATATATTGGGATGGGTAACGATTAAATTTTCTTACAACCAGAAAGCAGTTTCAAGACACTGAACGCAATTTTTATACAGAATAGGGGCCCGGTTTTTTAGGTCCCGGACGAAGAAAACGGGGAATGGGAGCAAACAACCAGAGTGCTTACTCCATTAGTAATATTACTGTACGTGGATTGAATCACAAGTTGGGATCTATGAAAGGGATCTGTAAATCGGAACTGGATGCTCTCCGCACCTTGGATAATGTGATTGTTCGATTCGATTTGATCGTCTGTTTAGAAAAGGGAGTTTAAACTTGTAGTGGCATTTTGGGTGACGGCGATTTCCATTTAAAAGTTTTTTTCGTGGGTATTCTAAGATATAAAAGGACCACTTGAATGGAAAGCGTCTTATGAAGAAAATGGCTGATTTCATTATCCCACAATCACGTAGGTACTTTGTATACTTCACCAAATTATGCATTTATAATAATAGGCATATTAAAGACTATAGGTAATGTTTCCACTATTTTTTTTATTAAAAAATTTTAAATTGCTAAATGTTTTTATTTGATACAAAGTTAAATAAGCTTACGGTTTAAAGGCGTATATTCTATTCAAGAAAGCCGTAAGATTAGTTATTCTCGGTGGTCCCGTGCCTTTTATAACTTTCTCGACCCAATCCGCCCATAAAGATACTCTCGAGAACACAACTGGCGTGTTTGGCTCCCCGCAGCCAAATCCAAAGGAGTTTACTCCAAAAACGTAGTACATTTTTCCTGACATATCCTTTGGGAGGTCCAGCTCCACCTGGAAGGCACCACCGGAGTCACCCTGAGGGAAAAATAGAGGAATGTTGAAGGTAGGTAGCTCAGTCGGATATAAATAAGCGGCTGCTTCTCCTATTCGGCCAATGAGTTCTTTGGAATTTAAGTACAATGTACTATTGGTACCATCGCTCATACTTTGGAAAGAAAACGTTGTGAGGATACCCATCCTGTCTAGGATAGGCACCTCTGCGTGAAATAAATGTATTTACAATTTTACATTTGTCACCTCATTAACCCGCACTGGACCAGTATGGTGGGAAATGGTCCAAGGAAGGGTGTTTAGAACTTGGGGATATGCACAAGGATTCCATGCGAAAGAGACAGGTGCAGCTACTTCTACGCCCACAGATAATGGAATATTACATAATAAACACTTACTGGGCAAGTATTTATTCCGCCGGTGCGGTTTCCCCCGCATATCTGGGTTCCTTTAATTTCACAGAAGTCTGTGGTACAGCTGGATTTCACAAGTTCACCGCAATCATCAACCTCTATAACATCGAGCTCTGATACTTCTATTTTAGGTGTAGTAATTTTTTTCGCTGAAAATATAATTACAATTTCAATTGTAAGTTCATGAATTTAGAAACCAAGAAACTGATTTCATTGATCAATACAGCATCCCATCAAAAACTGTTTCTTTATAAAAATCTAGCCCTGACTCGCATGATATCTAATATAATTCCCCCTGAAGTGAAGTAGAAATTATAATGCTATCAAGAGGTCATCAATAAAGTCAATAATGGTAGGTAATGACTATTTAAGCCGAACCAGGGCCAGGCGTTGGTCTGCTAAATGTATACCTACTTTGTGGATATAATTACGGAATAACAATCATATTATTACCAGATTCCACAGCACCCCACCCTGTCACAGTTTTCGGGTTCGATGGAAGCTCGTTTGTTTCAGAACTAGTCCACAAGCAAGCTGGTCGAATCCGCATCGAAAATTCCACTGGTTGCTCCAGCTCCATAATGGCTACATCATTATACTTCTTTGGCGCTTGGTAGTCATCGGCAACAACGGTACGCATGATTTTAAAGTCACTTTTACCATCACTGTTCTAGAAATCACATTAGGTTTAGTATTCATCAATTACCTTACGGATGCTCCAGATTTATATGTATATTACTCTTGGTATTTTAATAACTTACTTTGTCAATTATATTCTGACTTCCTAGTCTCACAATCTTAGGGTCAGGTTCAGCGATAGTGGAGTCTACAGGGACGTGTGTGCAGTGCGCCGCCGTCAGAACAATTTTGTTACTGATTAATGTGCAGCCGCATTTGAAAACCCACAAACCATCGGTATCAAATTCAAATTCAAATTCAAATTCAAATCATTTATTTGTGACACATAGGTTATAGACAGGCTTTTACAAGGTCAAAACTAGTATCATCTATGGTCTACCATAAAGGTGTACAAATTTAAAATATTATAAAAGTGACTTCAAAAATCATGCAATAATTATAAATAAAATTAATTAAACAATTAGCACAAATTACAATTCATATGTACCTATTCACATTCAACAGTAAACAATAAACAAACAATGTCAGCAATTATAATTAATTATATGGAAGTAAATGCATTAAATTAAATAACATGTGTGAAAATAGAAAAATATAATTAAGTGATTCGTTCGGATGTGCTTTTAATATTTCTGGCTCTGGTCAGTAAAGAACTCATGTAGAGTATAATATGCCTTTCCGACTAGGATCTTCTTCAATTCCGATCTAAACTGGGTAACGCTTTCTAAGTCTCGTATATAGCGAGGTAAACTATTAAATATTTTCGGAGCCATTCCTAATACGCTTTTATTATACAAAGCCGACTTCCGAGATTTTGCCGCTACCTTGTTTTGGCACCTAAGACTTCTGAAGCTATCAAAAAGATGTCTGTTGGATTTTAAAAACGATGCTATCTCATAGATATATAAACATGGTACAGTGAGGATCTTTAAATTTATAAAATGTTGTTTGCAGCTGTCTGTTGATTTTAAATTTTTCATCGCACGGATGCACTTTTTTTGGGATTTAAATACATGGCTTATATCTGTAGAATTGCCCCAAAATATTATGCCGTACCTCAGTGTGGAATATACATATCCAAAGTAGGCAGTAACCAAAGTTTCTTCATTCGCTACCTTTGATAGCACATGTAGCGCATAAGAAAATTTATTTATTTTTTTACAAATGTTGTCAATTTGTGCTTTCCAGTTCAATTTATTGTCTACATAAATTCCAAGAAACTTTGTCACTTGTGTTTCATCTACAATAGTGTCGCGATAATATATGTTAAATTTATCCGGATAAGCCCTTTGTCTAAAATTCATAATATACGTTTTTGTCAAGTTAATAATTAAATTGTTCGATGTCATCCAGTCTATTATCTTTTCTAGAGAGTCATTTATTTGCGTCTCTTGAGAATTTTTATTTTTTTCCATAAATCGCTTTCCAACCTATGGCACCCTGGTAAATTAAAGGCAAAAGGTTAACGCGGCGCATGTGGTGGTAGGGATTTTAAATGTGGAAAATGAAATCGATTTGTTTAAAAAACACCAACTCGATCAAACTCTATTTTTCTAAATTAATTCATTTAAGTTTGGTTTGAAATTATCTAAAATAATTGTTATATCAAACATAAAATAACAAGCCGAGTATACCTTTATATTATTACCTATGTGTATTAGGCATACGGATTCAGCAATTTTATGAAATAATAAAAAAAAAATACCAACCATATGCGGAAAATCGCTTATTTTAGCATCATCTCTTTCAATACCGGAACTGCTAACAATTCCGCCTTTCTTTTTTTTACCTGAAACAATGATCACATCTATAAAAAAATGGCGTTTATAGGCAAGAGTCCACCTATCGATATTGTACAGTATCGCACAAAAAGGATTGTCATTTAAATGTATGCCGATTAAGTTTACAAATAATTCTGAATACCTACGATGTGTACGATGTGTACGATGCCGGAAGGTGGACACTTATCTTAACATGTTGCACAAGTGGATCAAATTACATTGGGTTAATTTTATTGATTAGCATTTTAAGCAGCCACAGCAGATCATCATTATGTAAAGGAGTGAAACTTACAGGCTGCTGCCCTAGATACTTGTAATTCATTTCTTCGAGCCATCCAAATGTGGTTCCTGCAAGCTGAAATCATAAAGCAAAGATTCATAAGTAAACACCGACAACAAGAAGGCATAACATAACGGTATTTTGTTTCACGTGAGTATTATTTCGTTATAAAAACAGATACAAACAATTTAAGTTCCATGGCCAAAAATCAATATAGGAAGGTTGCACTGTGACTTTTTTTTTTTAACAATTAGGTGCCAATTTCGCCATAGTGGGTTAGAGCTAGAAGAGCATAACCAGGGATTATTGCTTGACTGTTGACACATCTGTCAATAATTTAATATGGAGATGACGTATAGTTGATCACCTTTCCCTGGTTACGATTTAACTGACCATGGAGAAATTGGAGCTAAATGGCCAACGTCGACTCTATTACACTTTAGGGAATACATAAAACATAAAACTAAACTACAAATAATACAAGGTTGACTTACTTCTCTCAAAAAAGGCTATTCCTGGAGCATAGAAGTCTGGCCACTTGGGGTCGAACTCTTCACACGGGTCTTCAGATGGAAGCTCTGTGTTCAAATATACATCTTCCAATCTTATAAATTTGTCCCTAATATTTTCTTCAGGTTCTTTCACAATAACTTTTTCAGTAATAGAAGAATTTCCCATGTCTGTTATTAGAGTTGTAGTTTGGTTTATGTTGTCATCATCGGGATTTTTTGTTGTCTGTAACAGAAAAATAAGAAATGTTAAAAAAATTATAATAATACATCTCTCGTTTTATCATTCATATAATATTTTATGCATTCGTAAATTGAATAATCACTTGCCATCATAGTTACACTTGCCTCAGTTTGTTCAGTAACGTTTGGCAAAATATGACTCATATAATTTTCAGTCGTTGTTTCCAGTTTTTTGTTTCCTTCCAACTGAAATATAATCAGAATCATTTGAATATAATATTATATGTTAAAAGAAGCTCTATTAGTGAGCTTTATTAAAATTTAAATCGTAGCCGAATGTAAATTTGCAACTCACTCGAATTTGGTTCAGTAGATTCTTCCGGATGTTGGCGGCTATGTTGTCTAAGGCATCCTTAATACTAATTTCTCGCGGCTCAATAACTTCTACGATCCAATCCGCCCATAAAAACACTCTTGAGAACACAACTGGCGTGTTTGGCTCCCCACAGCGAAATCCAAAGGAGTTTACTCCAAAAACGTGGTACATTTTTCCTGACATATGCTTCGGGAGGTCCAGCTCCACCTGGAAGGCTCCACCGGAGTCACCCTGATGGAAACAATGGAGGATTAAGGTTACGTTGAAAGTAGCTAGGTCAGCCAGGTGAGCAACTGAGCACCCGCTTCTCACGACAGAGATTCGGGCTCAAATCCTAGTCATGACGTGGGGATCTGGGGATACGAGGGTACAATGTTCCTTGCAACTATTTCGAAATTCAGATTAAATTTATTTTTAGCTTTATAGGCAAAGAATATATGCTTATATTTGTTTTATGTGTTATTTTCGAGAAATTATGCAAATTTTAAAAATGACCCGATAACGTCACTCACCCCATGATTTTTTTAAATAATTCTATTGTGAGCTTATTTTCATCGTTAGCATGAGATAAGAGTCAAATATTACGTCTGAATTAATTTTATTATAATATACACTTACTGGACAAGTATTTATACCGCCGCTGGTTAGGTTTCTCCCGCATATCTGGGTTCCTCGAAGTTTGCAAAAGTCTCTGGTACAGCTGGATTTTACAAGTTTATCGCAATCATCAAGGTCTATGACATCGAGCTCTGTCACTTTTATTTTAGGTGTAGTAATTTTCTTTGCTGAAATTGTAATTATAATTTCAATTATAACATAAAGACACTGTAGATAACTGCTTCAACAACAATTTATAAAACAAACTTATTCAATAAAAAGCAGATACTAAACTATTAAATTTTCATTGATCAAAACAGCATCCCATAAAAAACAGGATACGTAATTATATGGAATAAATCATTAATAAACAACCATATTATTACCAGATTCGACAGCTCCCCATCCAGTCACAGTTTTCGGCTTATGTGGCAGCTCGTTCGCTAAAAATGTAGTAGTCCACAAACAGGCTGGTCGAATACGAGTCGAAAATTCCACCTCTTTCTCCAGTTCCATAACAGCTACATCATCATACTTCTTTGGAGCTCGGTAGTGATTGGCAACGACGATATTGATGATTTTAAAGTCACTTTTACCATCACTATTCTAGAAATTAGAATTAGGTATAATCAAATCAATTACTTTAAAGATACTCTTTGTTAAATTTTTATGACTCTTCCTACTTTGATAACTTACTTTTTCTATTATATTCTGACTTCCTAGTCTTACAATCTTGGGGTCAGGTTCAGCGATGGTGGAGTCTACAGGAATGTGCGTGCAGTGAGCGGTCGTCAGGACAAACTTGTAACTGATTAAAGTGCAGCCACACTTGAACACCCACAATCCGTCGGTATCGTCAATCGCCTTCCAACCTATGGCACCCTGGTAAATTAACGATAAATCTTGGTTTAGGGTCTCTAGTGAACGAATTACGATTAGATTTTTTAAGGGAGTTCGTGATGATTCATAAATGAAATCAAAAGTTATACCAAAATGTAGGGTATGTTATATCAAAACCAAAAAATTACAAAACACCAACCATATGCGGGAACTCGCTTATGTCATCATCATCTCCTCTAAACTCAGATGTGTAAAGTCCCTCTGCAATTTCTTTATTTTTTTTACCTTAAAAAGAAAAACATTGAAATAAAAAAAAATTGAAATGATATATCATTATTTTATCATCTGACGTTGTGAATGTTAAAAAAGTGGATCAACTTGCATAAATTAGTATTAGTAGCAGAAGGGATTGTTATAGCAGAAGGGATTGTTAAGAACTAAAACTTACACGCTGCCGCCCGATATTCTCTTAATTCATTTCTTCGAGCCTCCCAAATAAAGTCCTTGCAAACTAAAATCATAGAGCAAAGCTTTATTAATAAACACCAACGAAAAGAAACAACGAAGACAAACTAGCATTGACATATATTGCAAAATAGCAAATCAAATTGATGACACCATAAAATCGCGAAACACTATACTCCAAATATTACGAAATTCACTTACGTGTTTCAAAATAACCCTTTCCTGGAGCATTGAAGTCTGGCCACATGGGGTCATAATCTTCACAGGGGTCTTCAGATGGAAGCTTTGTGTTCAAATATACGTCTTGCAGGCTTAAAACTTGGGTCTTATTATTTTTTTCAGATTCTTTCATAATAACTTTTTCAGTAGTAGAAGGTTTCTTTATGTTTGTTATTGGAGTTAGAGTTTTGTTTATCAAGATCCTATTTATATTATCAACAGGGTTTTTAGTGGTCTGTAACAGAAAAATAAGAAATGTTTAACCATATTACGAGTTTTATCATTATTCGCCCGAAGCTCGAAGTTTAGTACAATACCTCGATGATGTTATAGTGTCATCCGTACCTTAGGTTTAGTTTCTTCTTTTACTTCAGTTTTCTTATTATTTTCTATTTCTGGCGATGTCTTAGGTTTACCATTTAATTTGAGGGGCTCTAACAGAAGTATCAACATAATTCGATTAGATAAGTAACGAATATTCGCAATCCACGATCGCTAATCTTGCTTTATTATAGCTTTATACGTAGTAAGCTAGAATATTGCGCTGTGATCTGGACTCCGTTTTACCAGGTACATATTGACGCAATCGAGAGGGTACAGGCTAGATTTCTCAGGATGCTGACCTATCGCTATGGTCTAAAATATACACAACGATCGTACCTAAGCCGGCGGCTGCATTTTAAAGTTAGCACTTTGGAAAACCGTCGAACAGAAATTATGCTCACTACACTCCATAAGATACTGCACAGTACACTAAGTACAACATTAGCATCAACTTTGAATTTAAATATCCCTAATTCCAGACCTCGAGCTGTTAAAAACAGAAACACATTTCACCTACCCGCTTGTAAAAGCCTAAGAGCTCAGCACGATCCTTTCATTCACATGAGACGCCTGTACAATAATTTGAACAATAGACTTGACATTTTTGTGGGGCTCAACCGTTTTAGATCACAAATAAGAAATATGTTTGAAAACTTACAAAAGGAAAGCTAAATCAGTTAAATATATATTAATACCACTGAATAATAACAGTACCCTACTACTCTATTCTTTTAGTTGTAATTTAGATTTTTTTTTATAATAAGTATTAACTAAGTATCTAGGTATAAATATTTAAGAGAAGACGTTTAACACGCTTTAATTTTAAAAATGTTGTCAACACACAGTTAAGGATATTGTTACTAGAATGTAAGACCTTAAGCATGTTACTTATCATGTAATGTTTCATATCTGTAGTGTGATGCAAATAAATAAATAAATAAATAAATAAATAAATAACGTACCTACTTTATTTAATGATTACTGATTTCGAAACAATAGGTAGTAAAAAACTAATAGGTTTCAGTAACACTTACCTCATTTTTTTTACTATTTGGTAAAATATGACTCCAGTATTTTTCTGTCGTTGTCTTTAGTTTTTCATTGAGGTTCAACTGGAATATAATCGGAAACAGATTAATATGTAAGATCTCCTTAAGTGAATTTAATTAAAATAGTTAGATCTAACATAACCCTTTGCCTATTCGTTTAGTTATAAAACTCACAGGAATAGGGTTCATGTTTCCACCGCCGCCGGGTCGGTAGCCATCATCTCGCTCATTCATCACGAAAACTGGATTGTGATGATTATGTCCATCAATTGTTGCCTGTGGTAACATTTTAAGGTACGACTGTAAAAATATTAAAATGTATCATTACTTTCATAACAAATAATACATACCTATATACATACCAACGAATCAAATAATTTAATGTATGTAGAGGAGAACTGAGCATGAGAAGGTACTATGGTTTATCAATATTGGTATAATTGATGTGTGATATTGTTATTTGTATTATTTCGAATCACTCACTAATCCATGAGAAAATCCATGATGGAAGCCACGCTCATAATCTTCTTGATTATTATATTGTTGACTTGGTGGTTGGTAGAACTGGAATTAAAAAATATGGTATGTAGTAGTTCAGTTAGGACATTAGATAATGTGGTTCACGTGTGGCAATTCTCTCCTTTGCCTTTAAAATCTAAAATCCCTATTAGTAGCGTGTCACACACATCGCAGTAATATAACTGACCGTTACGCAATAGTCGAGTGGACGAGAATCGGCTACGATTGAAAAAGATAATGAAATATTATATAGCGATTTATTCCACCCAAAGGTTGTCTGTCTGTCGCTTTAAGCGATAAGACCGCCATTTGTACATTTTATGTGTTAGTGTTCGGTACCGACGAACACTTTAATAATTGTATGTGGGTAGGTTCTTATATTTGGACGTAGTTACGCAGAAAGGACTCAACCCACACAAACCTAGTTCTGAGATATAGACGTTTTAAGTTCTAATCGGTATTCTTCAGCAATGAAAAGCATCTTATATGTGGAAATTATCTTAAATTATGCATATTTATTGTTATTTTACTATTGCAAATCATGGTGTAGCTATAACGAATATTTATTGAGTTATTAATGAAAATATGCACTTGGATCCTTTCTCCTAAATTGCTTTTTCTATGCAAGCAGGGAAATTCAACGTTTCGCAGAAAGGATCCAACCAAATATTTATTTTTATAAAATATTTTTTTAATTAACAATATGGTTTTTAAAGTAAAATATTTATATTGTAGACACAAGACATTACTTTTTTACACAAAATAAAAATTATATATCAAAAGTAAACCTATTATTAAATAATTTATATTGAAATGTAATCGGAAACAACATTTCACATCTATATAAAAATCTAACCGGAACTGTATTCCCAAGCGAAAAACTCTGGATCAACTTAACCGATTTTGATATTTTTTTTACAAAATAGAAGCCTACCTTTTTCGTGAGTATCTACGACCCGTTTGTATCCCATAATTTTCAGCATAAAGCATTTTGACGGAAAGCAAACCTCATAGAAAAAAGTTGGGCATGAATAAAATTCTAACCGGAAATGTGTTCCCAAGCGCAAAACTCTGGATCAACTTAACCGATTTTGATATTTTTTTTACAAAATAGAAGCCTACCTTTTTCGTGAGTATCTACGACCCGTTTGTATCCCATAATTTTCAGCATAAAGCATTTTGACGGAAAGCAAACCTCATAGAAAAAAGTTGGGCATGAATAAAATTCTAACCGGAAATGTGTTCCCAAGCGCAAAACTCTGGATCAACTTAACCGATTTTGATATTTTTTTTACAAAATAGAAGCCTACGTTTTTAGTGAGTATCTACGACACGTTTGTATCCCATAATTTTCAGGATAAGGCATTTTGACGGAAAGCAAACCTCATAGAAAAAAGTTGGGCATGAATAAAATTCTAACCGGAAATGTGTTCCCAAGAGCAAAACTCTGGATCAACTTAACCGATTTTGATATATTTTTTTACGAAATAGAAGCCCACTTTTTTAGTAAGTGTCCCATCCCATATTATCCCATAATTTTCAGGATAAAGCAATATGAACATAAGCAAACCTCAAAGGATAAAGTTGGACATAAATAAAATTCTCTTTTACTCTAACTTCACTTCATCATCCTCGGTATATTGCAACTATCCTCCTTTTTATGCCTCCGTAGGATATCCGCCGTTCCCTGTGCTTACCATACGATCGCTGAAAAGTGGGATTTCAGCGATCGTATGGTCCGTATCACTTCGACTTTACTTTGCGGTTGGATATTAAAATTTATGTCAAGATGCAGAATAATTATAAATCTCATAATCATTAACCATCATCACGACCCGTCACATCTCCACTGCCGGGGCATGGGTCTCCTTCCAATGAAGGAAGGGATTAGGCCTAGTCCACTACTCTGTCCCAGTGTGGGTTAGTGGACCCCAACACAAGCAAGCTTGTGCTTACAGAGTTGACGGGTAATTGGGCAACCCGACTGTCAGATGTTTTCAAGCCGCCCGAAGGTCTCTGAGTAGGCTTAACGACTGCTATCGATTTTATTATAATCATAATGATTACGATTATGCTTCTTGACATATATCAAGATCTGGATATACAAGATGCTCCTGGTTTATTGAATCTGCATCCAACTCCTCAGATGCAGACTGGTTTAGATCTTTAAAAACTTCGGCAATGTGGTCATACCATCTTACAAGTCGGTCTTCCATAGTAACAAGGAGATATCCTGGGGTTTGTTGCAAAGTTTATTTGATTCTTTCTATAGATCCTTCATGGCAGCCGCTGTTTGTTTTCTCCAAGATATAGAATCAGACTAACAGCGTTGGTCCTTTTTTAAATTACGTTTGATATTTTGTTCACAAAGAAAATACTCGTACGCAACTCGTGCTTCTTTAGAATGGTAGTCTAGTTCGATGTTAAGTCTTCCTTGGAGAGTTGATCATATGCCATGTTCCTTTAGACATCCATTCTTTCTTTAAGTGTTCCTTGAGCCTTATTATTTCTTCGCTTTTTTAAAACATATCTTTAATGCCAGTGCAGTTATCTTTGATTGAGGCGCGTCGCCCACACTTAGTAGGTTGATGGTATTTGTTGTGGATCTGGATACTAAGTTATCTTCTGACTTCTGGGTCCTGCAGCTTATTTACAGCGACATCTTTGGCAGATCTGGTGGCCTGCTTCTGAGCTCCCGCTATCGTCAAGCAGATTTTTCCAACCACTAAGTGGTGATCACTCTTGACTTTAGCAACCCTTCTTAAGTATTTATAACATCTAGAAGTGAATGTCTTCATTTTCGAATAATCAATATGTGGTCGATTTGGTTCCCGGTACGACAGTCGTGTGAGAACCAAGTCACCTTGTGACATTCCTTGGAGTTACCACCACCGAAAATTAGCCATTAACAATCCTTAGGCATCGTCGCTCGCAAATCAAATCGGACGTAACTTGTATGAATCTGATAGATGTTTGAGAGTCGAGCGACGCTGCTTATGGATTGTTAATTGCTAATGTGACTTGCCCACACGGTGCCGATACATGGACGATGACCAACGAAACTGTGCACCGAATCAGAGTTCCACAAAGAGCTATAGAGCGAGCCATTTTAAGTATTTCGCTTAGACGTATTCCCAACGTGGTGATCCGTCAAAAGAGGAAAGTGTTCAACGTCGGTATACGGGTCGCCGAACTGAAATGGGAGTGGCAGGATACTTGGCTCGTGGGGGGACGGAAGGTGGAAAAATGCGGTGACAGAATAGTGGCCAAGAGACGGAACAAAAACAGTTTGAATCCTTTCTGCCAAATAAAATTTGAACTGTTTTATTAAAAACTTATACTATATGAAACAACTCAGACAGTTTGAGTCCTTTCTGCTAAATACAAATTGACTTATTTCAATCAATAAGTATTTCGCTAAAACGACTCAAGACGGTTTGAGTCCTTTCTGCTAAATACAAATTGTCTTTTTTCAATGAATAAGTATTCCTCTAAAACGACTCAGACGGGTTGAGTCCTTTCTGCTAAATACAAATTGTCTTTTTTTAATGAATACGTATTTCTCTAAAACGACTCAGAGCGCTTGAGTCTTTTATGTAAAACTAAATTTTTCATGGTTTCATAGGAAATGCGTTTCTGTAAAAGGACTCAAACAGTTTGAGTCCTTTATGTGAAACTAAAAAATGTGTGTTTCATACAATGTGGGTTGGTCCCCCACATCAAAAAAGTATGTTGTAGTTGGTTTTTTACTGTGTTTGTTTTCTTGACAGGTAGACCCTACATTAAATAGCATGTTCTAGTATATAACTCAATTTTGACAAAGTTGTGGATTGAGGCCTTTCTGCGTAACTACGTCCATTTGTATGTGGGTAGGTTCTTTTATTTTTGACAGTCTACTCAGTCGTTGGCAGCCTCTCGTCGGGTTATCTGCTCTTGTATTTCGGCGCGGTCTCGATATTCGCAATATTTGTATTTTCGGTTAAATATTACCAGCTACTATTAGGCATTATATTTGTGTATACGATTATAAGTGGACATGTGATTTTGTGTGTGAGAACCACAAGATTAAAACGGATTACTCAAGCATCCGGAGGGCCCTCCACGCCGAGCTTTGGACCTTGAACCTTCACGTGAGCAAAAACCTATATAATATTTATTTTATTAAATATATTTATCCAACATTTTGGTAGCAGAGCGTGGTTTTAATACGGCTATATTATTAGGTTTTCGTGTTACGTAAGTTTTTGAGGTTAGCTCAGGGCGGCGTTATCAATTCGGTTAGCTTCATTGCATATTGTTTACGTAATAATTTTACTTTCGGAATACAGTTTCTATTGTACTAAGTATAGGTATATTTATTTCGGTTCGGTCAATACTTATATTTGTGTTGGTTTTCGTACGGTAGGTACTACGATAGCTACGGTAGCTAACTACTTAACTTTACGGCTATAATTTGATTATTATTGTAACTCAGATATTCGGTAGGTACAATTACGTCTCACGTTAGTAATTACCATATTGTCTCAGCTCGCTATGGGCGTTGAATCATTTATCTTTTAAGTTAAACATACTTACCTATTTATTAACTAATCGTGCAGTATTGCTGTGGTGAGATTTGGTCGGTGATTTGGTGATTCGACCTGAGAAAGTACCTAGTTACTTTATGTTGAATAATTTACGGCTGTAATATTGAAGTGTAGTTAATATTATTGTGAATTTAAATGGCGGTTGGTTTAGTCACTTTGTAACTTCGATTTCTTAGTAACTATAGCTTTTTGATTAAAGATAACTGGTTAATTTCATAGTAAATATTATACTTATAATACGGGATAAAGTTTTATTTGAATAAATTTCAGGAGTTAGTAAATATTGACGTTATAAAGTGAGGTGATATTCATAACCGACCATCGAGTTCGGTATTGTTGCGTTGTTTATTGTTTAAGATTGTAATATGGCTTTGAGATCATCGTTTTCGGTATTTAAAGTAAAACTTCAATGGCTTATTGACAGTGCTGACTTGCTGGATCGACCTGAACATGTCAACCGTGTCTCTGTTCGACTGTTAACGGTTAATACGGAATTTACGAGTTTAGAAGCTTCATATCAACGAATAATTGAACTCGCGGACCCGGAAAATAATTCGGAAAATCAAATTTTAGACGCGGCACGTAAAGAGTATGTGAGGGCATTAGAAGCTTTTGACAAATAAATGTATGAAAAATTAAAACAACGCCGGAGCACGAGCGGTTCCACGGACGAGTCGGAGCCGCGGTCAGACGGACACAGGTTCGACTCAGAGGCTTTGGTGTCGAGATTACCTACCCTGCAGTTACCTATTTTTACGGGTGATTTGGATCAATGGGTCGGATTTAATAATTTATTTGACAGCTTGGTAGATAATCGTACGGATTTGTCACCTTCACAGAAACTAGCTTATTTGATGTCATGCATTTCTGGTGAGGCTCGCGGGCTAATTCAAATTATTAAAATATCGGATGCTGGTTATAAAACAGCTCGTGATCTTTTGATGCGGAGATACCAAAATTCCCGCCATCTAGCGGACGTTCATGTCGGTCAAATTATGAACTTGCCAACTATTTCGTCAAATTTAATCGGATTGCGATCGCAATTTTTAAATCCATTAATTATGGCAACAAACTCGCTGGAACGTTTGGGATTCCCTGTAGCTGAATGGTCCTTTTTGCTACTGTATATTGCTAGTACTAAATTGCCGCCATCAATTAAAACTCGGTTCGAACAAAAATACGGTACGGAAACAGATGTTATACCAACATTCTCGGAGTTGGTAGAATTTTTAGAAACAGAATGTCGGTTATTGGAGAGTACCAAGAGAGAATTTGTTTCTCATAATAATCGCGAGGACCAGCGCCCTCCACGGCGCCACCAAAATTATGCGGTTGCGGCAGCGCAAGTCCCGTGCTGCGCTTACTGTGGTGAGTCGTCGCACTCGGTGTTGAATAGATGTTCACGGTTCAGGGAACTTACACCCGTAGCTCGGAAGGAATTTGTTACTCGGAAGCGGCTATGTTATTTCTGTTTGGCTAGTCATCACTACCGTGACTGCCGCCAGGTGCCGCAATGCGATGGATGTGGTAGCCAGAAGCACCATCCATTGCTGTGCTTCAATCGGGTAGGCACTGCACAGCGTCGTGTGAATAATGGTACATCGGACAGACGCTCGCCGCCGCGTGCGGGCGGGTGCGCGGAGTTTAACGTCGCGGCGGCGGCGGGAATCGAACCCGTTCACCTCGGATGTCACCGGCTCGCGCCGCGTCCCCGGAGCGTCGGAGGAACGACCAGTGGAGCCCGCGTCGTGTGGCTCAAGTGGGCGGCAACGGTTATTCTCATCACCCTCAGCGTGACGGTGATGGTCGAAGGGATCAGCGGTACGAACGTGAGGCGCCGCAGCGATCTTGTAATGATCGACAATAGGATACGGCTCCTACCTACCCATTGCAATCACCTGTTCAACATAAAACTATTTTACTTCCTACGGCTATTGTAAGAGTGCATGGTGATAACTTGGATGATTTTGTTGAAATTCGGGCTTTATTAGATGCAGGATCCCAAGGCTCTCTTATAACCTTAAATTTAGCTAGGAAGTTGGGATTAATGTTAGAACCTACGGATGAGCTGGTGAGAGGGGTAGGAGGATTAGAACTCGGTAATATTTTCGGTCGGTCTTGTGTTTCATTTTCACCTTCGGGAAAGCGGTTTCCGGTTATTTCCACTCCGGTTACTTGTTTACGGAATCTTGTCGGTAATCAGCCAACGTTTAATTTAAATGAATCGGTATTAAATTTATGTGAAGGACTGTTCTTAGCTGATCCAGAGTTTCATAAGTCCAAACCAGTTGAGTTATTACTCGGTTCGGATGTTTACGGTTCACTAGTCGGTGGTGATAAAATTACTTTAGGTACAAACGGTTTAACGGCGTATAATTCGGTATTTGGTTACATTTTATTGGGACCTATTGATCATTCGTTTGACGTAACTTCGGAGCCAGCAGGTGATGTTTTTGCTTTATCACTTTCGGATGCTTTACAAAAGTTTTGGGAGGTTGAGGAGCCTCCATCGGTTTCACAGATCACCCCAGCTGATGAGGAGTGTGAACAGCTTTATAAGCAAAATACACATCGGCTATCAGACGGTCGGTTCTCTACTCGACTTTTATTTGTTTCCTCGCGTCCAGTGTTAGGTGAGTCTCGTTACATAGCCGAGAAACAATTTCATGCGGTAGAAAGACGGCTTATGAAAAATTCGGTCTTAAGAAAGGAGTACATCAGTTTTATGCGGGAGTATGAAGAACTGGGACATATGTCGGTTTCAAAATTTAATTATAAATCGGGCGAGGAACACTTTTTTATCCCACATCATGCGGTTTTTAAATATTCGGGTGACGTGCCCAAAATTCGGGTGGTTTTTAATGGCAGTTGCGTCACATCTACGGGCGTATCATTGAATCAGTGTCTTCACACTGGTCCCAAATTACAAAGGGACATAACGGACATTTTATTAAATTTTCGGAGACATAAAATTATTTTCATTTGTGACGTCAAACAAATGTTTCGGCAAACGGTAATAGACGAATCGGATCGGAAGTACCAACTTATATTATGGCGGGAGTCTCCTGATCAGCCTCTCCTCACATATGAGTTGTGTACTAACACTTACGGGTTGCGGTGTAGCCCGTACATTGCTAATCGAACAATCTTGGAGCTCGCCGAGCAAGAGCGTGAAAGCCTTCCTCGTGCGGCAGCGGTTTTAAGAACAGATGTGTACGTGGATGACATAATCACTGGTACGGATTCGGAATCTGATGCGTTGAGCCTTCAGCAAGAACTCATTACTTAAATGAAATCGGGTGGTTATGAGCTCCGTAAATGGATTTCAAATAGCTCAGCAATTCTACAAGGTTTACCTGATGATCATAAACAATTACCTCTCTTATTTGAAAATTCGGAAAATCCCCATACGGTTGCGGTTCTCGGCGTTTTGTATGATCCGGTTCGAGATGTCTTTTCTTATAAACTAAATCTTGGTGCATCGAGTTCGGACACTAAACGATCTATTTTATCTGTAGTTGCCCGGATATTTGACCCTAAGGGTTGGATTTGCCCAGTAGTGTATTGGGTTAAATGTTTACTGCAGCGTTTTTGGCTAAACAAGCTCGATTGGAATGATCCTTTACCTTCGGATTTGTTGCGTGAGTGGCAAGCGTTTCGGGAAGACTTGGTTAACCTTAAAAGGTTGGCTATTCCTCGATGTACTATGACTAAGCCTGCAAGCAGCTACTCATTACATGGGTTCTGTGATGCTTCGGAGTTAGGTTTTGCGGCAGTGGTTTATTTGCGATCAAGTAACCAAGACGGCTCGGTGTCGGTACACTTGCTCATGGCTAAGAGCAAGGTCGCCCATCTCAGGACACGTCCCACCATTCCTAAATTGGAGTTGTGTGGAGCCGTGCTACTGGTTAAGCTTCTCAATCATGTGAGTCTTTGTCTTCAAAGATCCGTTGAATTTGAGGAGATAGTTGGATGGACCGACAGTATGATTTCATTGGCATGGATTAATACATCACCTCATACTCTTCAAGTATACGAGGCTAACAGAGTTTCACAAATTCAAAATTCTGCGGTTACTATCGCAGACGTCGCTTCACGCGGGTCAACGGCTTCAACGTTACTTTCTCATCCATTGTGGTGGGAACCTGCCTGGCTTACTCAACATGAGTCCGCCTGGCCCTCTCGCGAGGTGGAGAGGCCTTCGGAACTGCCTGGTATTAGATGTTGTGCAGTTACTAAAACGGAATCGGATTCGGAATTTGAGTGGATTTTAGATAGATATAGTTCACTTGATAAATTAATATCGGCTACAGGTTGGATTCGGAGATTTATTCATAATTGTAAAAATAAAAATAATCGGATTTCAAAGCAATATTTAACGGTGACAGAAAGGAAAGAATCCTTACTTTGTTGGGTCAGTTTGATTGATTCAAAAGAAACATTTCGGTTCGGAAATTGAAGCTCTAGGTAACGGCGAGCAGATCAGAGGCAATTTAAGGAGTCTTACTCCATTCGTAGACTCTCGTGGACTGTTGCGCGTTGGCGGTCGGCTCCAAAATGCGGATATCGGATTAGAAGCAAGTTGCGTCACATCTACGGGCGTATCATTGAATCAGTGTCTTCACACTGGTCCCAAATTACAAAGGGACATAACGGACATTTTATTAAATTTTCGGAGACATAAAATTATTTTCATTTGTGACGTCAAACAAATGTTTCGGCAAACGGTAATAGACGAATCGGATCGGAAGTACCAACTTATATTATGGCGGGAGTCTCCTGATCAGCCTCTCCTCACATATGAGTTGTGTACTAACACTTACGGGTTGCGGTGTAGCCCGTACATTGCTAATCGAACAATCTTGGAGCTCGCCGAGCAAGAGCGTGAAAGCCTTCCTCGTGCGGCAGCGGTTTTAAGAACAGATGTGTACGTGGATGACATAATCACTGGTACGGATTCGGAATCTGATGCGTTGAGCCTTCAGCAAGAACTCATTACTTAAATGAAATCGGGTGGTTATGAGCTCCGTAAATGGATTTCAAATAGCTCAGCAATTCTACAAGGTTTACCTGATGATCATAAACAATTACCTCTCTTATTTGAAAATTCGGAAAATCCCCATACGGTTGCGGTTCTCGGCGTTTTGTATGATCCGGTTCGAGATGTCTTTTCTTATAAACTAAATCTTGGTGCATCGAGTTCGGACACTAAACGATCTATTTTATCTGTAGTTGCCCGGATATTTGACCCTAAGGGTTGGATTTGCCCAGTAGTGTATTGGGTTAAATGTTTACTGCAGCGTTTTTGGCTAAACAAGCTCGATTGGAATGATCCTTTACCTTCGGATTTGTTGCGTGAGTGGCAAGCGTTTCGGGAAGACTTGGTTAACCTTAAAAGGTTGGCTATTCCTCGATGTACTATGACTAAGCCTGCAAGCAGCTACTCATTACATGGGTTCTGTGATGCTTCGGAGTTAGGTTTTGCGGCAGTGGTTTATTTGCGATCAAGTAACCAAGACGGCTCGGTGTCGGTACACTTGCTCATGGCTAAGAGCAAGGTCGCCCATCTCAGGACACGTCCCACCATTCCTAAATTGGAGTTGTGTGGAGCCGTGCTACTGGTTAAGCTTCTCAATCATGTGAGTCTTTGTCTTCAAAGATCCGTTGAATTTGAGGAGATAGTTGGATGGACCGACAGTATGATTTCATTGGCATGGATTAATACATCACCTCATACTCTTCAAGTATACGAGGCTAACAGAGTTTCACAAATTCAAAATTCTGCGGTTACTATCGCAGACGTCGCTTCACGCGGGTCAACGGCTTCAACGTTACTTTCTCATCCATTGTGGTGGGAACCTGCCTGGCTTACTCAACATGAGTCCGCCTGGCCCTCTCGCGAGGTGGAGAGGCCTTCGGAACTGCCTGGTATTAGATGTTGTGCAGTTACTAAAACGGAATCGGATTCGGAATTTGAGTGGATTTTAGATAGATATAGTTCACTTGATAAATTAATATCGGCTACAGGTTGGATTCGGAGATTTATTCATAATTGTAAAAATAAAAATAATCGGATTTCAAAGCAATATTTAACGGTGACAGAAAGGAAAGAATCCTTACTTTGTTGGGTCAGTTTGATTGATTCAAAAGAAACATTTCGGTTCGGAAATTGAAGCTCTAGGTAACGGCGAGCAGATCAGAGGCAATTTAAGGAGTCTTACTCCATTCGTAGACTCTCGTGGACTGTTGCGCGTTGGCGGTCGGCTCCAAAATGCGGATATCGGATTAGAAGCAAAACATCCCTTGCTTCTGCCAAAATCGGGACATTTCGTAAAACTTTTAATTTTGGATTTGCATTTGAAAAATTGTCATGCGGGACCAAATGCTCTTACGGCTATATTACAACGGAATTTTTGGGTACTTTCAGCTAGGAGAGCTGTCAGGAATGTCACTTTTAAGTGCATTCAATGTTACAAATTGAAAGGCCTGACGACTCAGCCATTGATGGGTAATTTGCCTCGTGATCGCGTTACTTCGGCTAGACCTTTTCAAGGTATCGGTACGGATTTTGCTGGACCTTTCCAGGTCAAAACACATAAGTTACGGAATCCGAAAATCACCAAAGCATACTTATGCGTGTTCGTGTGTCTGGCCACAAAATCGGTTCACCTGGAGTTGGTTTCGGAACTATCTACTGAGGCTTTTATTGCCGCCTTGTCTCGGCTTGTGTCAAGGCGCGGCTTGCCCTCCCTTATTCGGTCGGACTGTGGCACTAATTATAAGGGTGCTGATAATTATTTAAGGGAAGTTTATCGTTTTTTGGAACAAAATCAAAATTATATCGGTCATAATATGTCCAAGCGCGGTATTACTTGGATTTTTGATCCTCCAGCTTGTCCATCATGGGGTGGTTTGTTTGAGGCTGCGGTTAAATCGGCGAAAACTCATTTAAAACGGTGCATTAAGTTTTTTGTAATTTTGTCCGTGTTTTTTGTGTACAAATAAAGAATATCTATTCTATCTATTGCAGGTATTCTATTCTATAAGAAAGATAAAGATACATTTGTTGGAATACTTTACCTCCTGATCTGGTGCATGGTGTATGTGCACATGAACATTGTAGTTTGGTCTCGGTGGGGGGTTTTGAGCCCCATTGTATCCCCAGTTGCTCGGTGGCGTACCACGATTCCAGTTTTCTATGTTCTGAAAAAAGAAAAGTAATTTCCAATATTTTACATATTGTAAGCGTTTGTGAAGCTTCTTCATGTAACCAAACCGAGGTATTTTTAACCTAACCGAATGGTGTGAAATTAGGCCTTAGAGTTTCAAAACAAAATTGTCTCCCATTGATTGACACAAAACCGTTAATTTCTTATAAATAATTATGGAACCTCTATAAATACACAAAGATTTAGAAGACGCTTTAATTGTTGTATTTACCTCTAAATGCGCAAATTGACACTCTAATAGTTATGTTTATCCTGTCTTATTTTGTATGTTTCTTGTCTATTTATGTTACTTTATTCGTACAGCAGTTTCGTGAATGTGCAAGAATAAAGTTTCGGCTTTCCTCATCTAAGCCATATCAGATACCTGTTTAAGGTCATCATTTCCGGACCATCCCGATCGATCGGTACCATAAAAACTTCAGGTAAAAAACAACTTAAATCTAAAGTCCAAGTTCAAATTTTAATACCTTTTTCTTCAATATCGGTTAGTACCTCAAGTTATTTAACAACAATAAAAAATCCAATACCGGTTTAATGATTGACGATAAACATGACGTCAAAAAAACTCTGGCTTTCCATTTTAAATTGTCTCATTTCCTTGAGGATAAAAAATTCAATGTAGAAAAGAAGTTTCAAAGTTATTCAAAATAAGACCCTAAGTTTACTACACCCCCATTACAATTTTGTAATGTGTATAGTATATGCAGCTTGTATAGGTTACTTAGTCCTGCCAGTATGGACTAACAAATTATATAGGTAAGTCGGGATTTAAATAAAACCTAAAATTCAAATTTAAACAATATTTTAAACTTCTTATTACTATGGTTTACATATAAAAAATGTTAACTATCGGTTTACTGACAAAAAGTTAAAATTTATATTTCAGTGGCAGTTAGGAATTTGATATATATTTTTTCGAAAGAAGTGGGCACATAGTAGAGTTACAATAATTTATTATTAGAGTCACACAATAATTAGAAGGGAAATTTAGGAAAAAATCCATAACTAACTTACCCATCTTTTTATCCGTTTTGAAGCCAGCTTTAATTTGTCAGCTGCACATAATTCTAAAACAGAACAACAAATTGACACAACTACAACCAATAATACAGTTCTTGCAGTGCAACTTCTAGCAAAAGTTCAAGTTTTTGATTAAATAAACATAACTTTTAAGTACAACAACTGATACAAAAATTTACTACCTATAAAAATAAGTACGAAAAATATCGAGAGTAAAAATACGCGTTGTGCCATTCCGAACCGAACCTTTTGTGTACTAATATTTATTTGATGTGACGAGATGATGCACAGAACAGTTTTGAATGGGAAAACAAGTTTTTAATATTATGAATAAAATTCTCAAGGATTTGCCAAATGACGTAAAGTTTATTGTCATATTACTTAAATTGGTTCGATAGAGTTAACAAATGGCTCTGAATCTATAACGTATTTGAAACACATTAACTTTTTAAATAAAAAATATACTTGACCAACACACCATAAATGAAGGTTATGCTATATGATCATTCTTCATTTATTATAAACATACGTAACATATTTATACTTTTTTAGGTTCTGTACCCAAATGGTTAAACTGACTCTATTGCCAAAACTCCGCTGTACATTCGGTTCGTCACAGGGCTGATCTCAATAACATTCTGTCATTAACCTCCTCACGTCCTCACGTTTTGGTATTAGATCATTAATTTTATAGAAGATATGCAGAATCATTTTGTTCGTTAGCTCTATTGATTGTTATTAATGAGCATATCATTTTACATACTTCTCCTACACTATCTTGGATGAACAATATAGACAATGATTTTGAAGTAGTTTTATCATACAGGTACCTAAGGCGTAGGGTATGTATTTACATTACACATTTCCATAACTCGCCTTAATTTCAATTACTTATCTATAATCGGGAAGGGCATACATAAAAACCTTTTTCTTAAAAAACTTTTTTATTGCTAAGCAAGTATTTTTTATATTACTAATTATTTGCGATTTTGTTTATTTCAAACCCGCCTAGAATCGGGTAAGTATTCCTCAAGGATGGGTACTTCTTTTGGCCAAACATTTTCGTCGATCCAATCTGTGAAGTATGACACTCTGGTATAGACCGCTGGAGTGTTTGCCCTCCCGCAGCCGATCCCAAACGAGGTGATGCCAAAAACGTAGTGCATGCTTCCTGACATGTCTTCAGGAAGGTCCAGCTGTACTTGGAATGGACCACCGGAGTCACCCTGAGGGATAGAATAAATAGAGCTAAGAGGATAAAGTTGAGAAGTTCTGTAAAATCTGGATGGTTTTGCGTTTACAATTTAAATCTTCTTTGCGTGAAGTCGTGGAAGGATTAGCTCCAATTTCTCCATAGTCGGTTTGATCGAACCAGGGAAAGGTTGATCAATTATACGTCATCTCCATATTAAATTTTTGCCAGATGTGGCAAAGTCAAGCAATTCCTGGTTATGCTTTAACCGACTGTGGATAAATTGGGACTTAACCAGTCAGAATAGCGTCAGTCATTGTCGGCTCACGCTAACCACAGCTCTATCATTGCGTGACAGTTCTTGTTCGTTCGTTGGTTGATTTTGAGAGTAGCTACCATTGATACTTCTTCATTGATCGTATAGACACTTACTTGACAAGTGTCGACACCACCGGTGAGGTTCCCTCCGCACAACTGGTGATCTTCAGTTCCGCAGAAGTTCCTGTTACAGGTCTTTTTCAGAAGTTTATCGCAAGCTTCCCGCTCTATAACGCTGAGTTTGGCCACTTGTAACGTCGGTGAAACGGTTTTTGTTGCTGGAATTAGTGTATTTATTATTAACATAAAAAAATATATTTTAGATACATAACAATTTTGGAAAAAGGTATTATAAGGCATGGTTATATGTGTATTTCAAACGTGCAATCGAAATAAATAGTACTTGTAACACTCATATTTATGAAATTGGTTAGTTTGATTCACTTGAAAGTGATTGATTTAAGGACTACATCTTTATTAATTATAATGCATACTAATACGAGTATTACCAGAGTCGACCACTCCCCACCCAGTCACTGTCGGCTGGTGCGGTAAATTGTTCGTGTCTTCATCATTCCATAAACACGCTGGCCGGATCACAGTTGAAAATTCCACTTCTTTCTCTAGCTCCATAAGAGCTATGTCAAAATACTTCTTCGGCGCTGCGTAATTTGGGTGAACGATGATTCTGATTATTTTTACATCAATCGCAGTTTCTTCATCATCACTTGTCTGAAAGATTAATAAACCTTTCTGATAAGTACATATAAAGACTCCCATAACTACCATAAATTTCAGGAAAAATTGCCACTTACTTTTTCATAGATATTATTATCTCCTAGTCTCACAATCTTGGGGTCAGACTCAGCGATGGTAGAGTCTACAGGTACGTGCGTGCAGTGCGCTGCCGTCAGCACAAAGTTGTGGCTGATTAATGTGCATCCACACTTGAACACCCACAAACCATTGGTATCATCAATCGCCTTCCAACCTATGGCACCCTGGTAAATAAGTAAGAGAGACATTAAGTTTACTTCCGTAATTATTAATTTGTGATATAGGTATGACGCTACAAAAAACTATTTTCATGTTTGTCGTATAATATGTGATGAAATAAATTTTAAAAAATACCAACCATATGAGGATAATCTGCTATTTCGGCTTCCTCTCCCCCAACAACCGATATGCCAAATACTCCTGCTTCCCAATCTTTCTTTTTTTGACCTGAAATAATGACGATACAGGCATAAAGTTTAACTACAAATATGGTCTGGCCATTATTATTATGCCATTATGCTTAAACTTACAAGCAGCTCCACGAGGTTGTCTTAATTCATTTCTTCGGGCTTCCCAAACAAACTCCCTGCATGCTGAAATCATAAACAATTTTAATACTATTTTAACAAAAAGATCATCTTTTTTTCCTGTGCTTTACGCAAATAATCTTTGCATGTTACTTTAAAATAAATTAGATTATTTATTTATAAACACTTTATTGTACATTATAAAGTTACAATAATAAGAGGTGAAGAACATTAAATTCTAAATTATTACTCACTAAATCTTGACTGTGTAAACTATTTAAATCTTGTTTAAATTTGTATTTTTTAATACTTTATTTGTATCAAAACATTACCATAGAATTATCACTTACCAATCGCATTAATTTTGCTTCCTTCAACATAAAAATTTGGCATCATAGGATCATAATCATCACAAGGGTTTTCAGATGGAGGATCTGTGTTCAAATAAACATCTTTCAAGTCCACGAGTTTGCGTTTCTTTTTCATTTCAGATTCTTTCGTAACTACTTTTTCAGAATTTTCAATTCCTGTTATTGGAGTTAGCGGATAGTTAAGCCAGTAGTTGACAATATCATCGTCAGCATCTTTGTTGGCCTGTAATAGAAAAAAAAATGTATTTTATATTTTATTACATAAGTAATACATGTCAATCTACAAAACCTTATAAAAATCATGATGGAATTACGAATTTTCAAATAATGCGCAATGTGTTAATGTTAGAACAGCATAAATTTCAGTTAGTACATAATATATAGTTTTTTATTTAATGAATTTAATGGCAACGACGTTTATACAATTCATAGCCGTACTCATTTATGAAAAATATACTCAATCTATATTTTCCGTACCTTTGTTTTATTTTTATTTTTGATATTAAGTTCCTTTTCTATTTCAGTCGATGTCTCAGGTTTATTAATAAATTTGAGGGGCTGTAATTAAAATTGAGATTAGATTAGGTAACTAATTAAAATATTATTTAATATCCATATAAAAATACCAATTTCGTGTACATAAAAAAATATAATAAAGTAAATCAGTAACCTACTTTCTCAGTAACATTCCGAGCATCAAGTTTTATATTTGATAAAAAACCTTTGATTTCATCTTCTACTGGCCTGCCGTAGAAGTCTTTTGTAGAAATTAGCTGGAATAAGATTATATAATAATGAATTCAAATTTAATAATGTAATCAAATACCATGGTAGAAAGATGATTTTTATGTGTGTATGTAATCTGTATTTTATTTAAATTATTATTATTATTTGACTCACAGGGATTGGATTCATATTCCCACTAGGCCGGTTAGCATGATCTCGCTCGGTCGTCTCGCGGACATTGTGATGATCTTGGCTACTTGGATGATGTGCTACTAGTCGCTGGTACGTCTGCAATAAAATTATCATAACCTTTAATATTTCAATAATTTACCGCCCACACGTTTGCCGATGGGAAATCCGGTTTTATTATGTAAAATTTATCATTATGGACATTAATAATATTAGTGTATTGTCTGTAGTAACTTAACCTAAGAGGTACAGACTACAATCTTAGACAAGTGTACGATTTATTACTTAACAATGTCATTGTTTAAATTTATACCTAGATCAATTGTTTTTTTAAAAATGACCCAAAAAATAAACAAAATTATACTTACAGGACTTTTGGATACTTCAGTCCCCGCTGCACGAATCCGTTATCGACATATCGTGATTTGCTATAAATACGGCGAGTTTATCGACACGTTCACGTCGGAACCGTGCCGCGGTTTCGGAAAATGTATTTACTTACCAGTCCCTGATAAAAGCCATGATGGAAGCCACGCTCATAATCTTCATTATTATATTGTTGACTTGGTGGTTGGTACAACTGGAATGTGACAATTCATATAGATAAGTCAAATATACCTAACAAATCGGTAAACTACATGCTCCCTAGAAATCAAACTAAATTATCTATCTTCCAAACTAAACAAAATTCCTGCAGCCGCTACACGGGTTAGTTATCGACGTCGATAAACTCGTTTAAAAAGCGTTCCACCAAACACAGCCCCGTATTTATGGTGAATCGCGATATGATGTCGTTTATCTACGTCGATAACGAACCCGTGCAGCGGCAGCAGAGATACGCTTTATCTACGCTTACCGTTTGCTCCGGTTCATGGTGAATGTGGACATGCACGTTGTAGTCTGGTCGTGTCGGGGGATTCGGAGCACTTCGGTATCCGAAGTTGCTCGGCGTATTTGGATATCCATTCCAATTTTCAATGTTCTGAAAAATTATCAAAAGTCGTTCACCCTGATGACCCTCAAGTAACCCCTTCGGCTTTGTATACCAATATTGCAACAACATATAAAAAATAAAACCAAAACTATAACATGAATAAAAAATCAAAAAACTCCGTCTTGACGTCATGCATGACACACCTTTTTTAGTATACCTTGGTTTAAGTTTTATTAATCTACCGGTAGAACTGGATTCTCCGGAGAAACCTAATGCCTCATTCAGACGCTAGCCGAGGCTAGGGGCTACTCTACCTTTACAAAATACGAAATTTCTCCTTCCTTCTCTCTTCCATCCAAAGGTTGTCTGGTAGAGATTGCTATGAGCAATAAGGCCGCCTTTTTGTACTGTTTTTATTTGTAAGCTTTATTTTGTAATTTTTTTTCTGTTTTTGGTGCAAATAAAGGGGATTGTATTGTATTGTATTGTAAATTTTGGAGAGCAGTCATGCAATCCGCACGTTTAATGCAATGAGAATAATCGTGGTACTATCATTGGAAATATTTTCGATTTTAGAGTTCTAGAGCTTCAGCCCAAGTTTATAATTTAAAGATTTCGCCAGAGTGTTATGTTAGTCCCAATGTAATAGGGGGCGGGCTATTGCCATTTTACGGGCACATCCAAGACCCGAGAACAAATATCTGTGTTTACATAAAATACCTATCCAGCATACTTGCGGCACAAGAGGGGCTGAGCAAGGAAGGTACCAAATACCATATACAAATAATTATTTTGGTGGAAGAATGCTTTGTAAACAAATACCGGTAAGTATTAAAAATAAGAAAAAATATCTTTATTTAAAACATTATTAAAAAAACATTTACTTAAAACGTATTATGATACTTAAAACTTATTATGATTGAGAGTGGTGCCTTCCTTGCACTGCTCACTTTACACTTTATATTGTTTATTTTTAAATAATAGCTTAATTAAAATGTCACCGTTTACCCACAGTCAAACCAAAAATATTGGTTTTGTGGGAATTCTTATGTACCCTATGTATCACTGCAATGATTATAAATAAATAAATAAAATAAATAAATAAACAAATATCTGCACCAGCCGGGAATCGAACCCGAGACCTTCGGCTCAGTAGTCAGGGTCACTATCATTAACCACTACGCCATTCGGTCGTGTTTACATAATATCTAGGTACTAATAGGTATTAAAATGAAACGTTTTACTTACCCATCTTTTGATCCGTTTAGATATCGCATCTAATTTTTCAGTGGGACACAAGTCTAAAACATAAGTAAAAGTGGTATAGATAATAATATCTATAACTCTAAAAAAATTGATGCACTTTTTAAACCTTATAGTCGTTATATAAAATACTGACCAATAAAAAAGAGTAAGGAAAAGATTGAGAGCCAAACTATATGTTGTGCCATTCTTACAAAAAACCTTTGTATACTAACATTTTTAATGTGATGATGCTCAGTTTTTCTTTACAAGAGAACAAGTTTTAGCAGGTTAATAATCTCAAGGATTTGCTAAATGACGTAGAGTTTATCGGCATATTTTATCGATATTGGGTTGATCACTTGTTCCAGTCTTGTTGTATTTGACTTTGATTGTTATATATATGATTAATGAATACTGCATTTTTTCACAAAAATTGTTTACCTTTTGTGCCAAGTATGAAAAAATGCAGTAAAAGCCCCCTTATAACAACAATAGTCACATAGTCTTCGATGGGTATAATCTTGACGAGGTAAAGGTCAAAGCGTCGCTTTTAAATATAAACGTTATAATGGTAACCTTTAAAATAAACCATTATCGACGTTACTAGCAACAACTAGCTCCGTCAATTGAAAAAAAACATGTAAATTTTTTTATAATTATATAAGTAATTTTTAATAGCATTTTTCCCAAAACTGATATGTAAATATATGAAAATACAAAAATGATGTAAATTTCTTTGTCATGCTCTTGACTTTTTTAGTACTTTGAAGTACAGTCTCGACTATCAAGCATGTTAAATTTCACGTCCTTATGGTGCAATGCTTGATCGTCAGACTCGAATACTTGTGAAAATGAAAATGATTTCTAGGTAAAAAAAAACTCCATTAAGTATATTATAAGTCATGTATTGTATATTGTAACGATCTGTCTCCATAAAATAATACAAAATGAACCTTTACTTCTACGGTTGCTGTTATAACGTGGTCGAGCAATTTTTTATTAAAATTACCATAATAAATACTTTCTGATTATTGGATGAATATAGACTTGCTACTTTTCACGCAAAACGACTCAGAAATTTTGATGAAAATTTGGTATCTAATTAACATATCCCGGTATTATAACGAGCAAACATTATAAGCTGACACTTTTTATCCCTCTATTCTAACGAGAACACATTATTGGACCAAACAAAATGAGTAGAAACAGCTGCTAGTGGCTTATATATATTCATCGGGCCAAACATTCTCTTCAATCCACCTTGTGAAGAATGACACAGCGGTGTAGACGGCTGGCGTATCGGGTCTTCCGCAGCCGACTCCAAACGAGGTGATGCCTAACACATAGTGCATGCGACCCGACATGTCTTCAGGAAGGTCCAGCTCTACTTGGAATGGACCACCGGAGTCACCCTGAGGGGGCAAACGAAATGGGGTTAAGAAGAAAGCAGGAGAGGAAAGTAAGAGGTTCACACGTTCTTGGACCAACAGAGCGCCTATGTGAGCTATTGCAACACCCAGGCTTGCTGGTCCTGTTCACTCAAGAGCTAGGCTGGCTGAGCTAAAATTAAGTAGATAAGTTGGAAAGGTTCCACTTGAACAAACCTCATACAGGAATTGCACCCCCTCTCAGAATAGAACAGCCGTGCTTCTACCTATAAGATTCTATAAAGCTAATTGTCAAAACTCGATTCTGAATCCGGAGTGAGTTTTCAAATTGGCATTCTGTAATTTCCGTAGACACATCGAATTTCGAGATTTTGACAAATAATGTATGAGATGACATATAATGTGATAACTGTTCGAACGTAAAGTGAAAGGTGAAGGGAGAATGAAGATCGAAGTGAGATGTCGATTTTACAGAATCGCAAGGCAGAATAGAAAAGCCCAGTTTAGCTCTACTGTGTGCTGAGAAGATTTGGAAAGGGGATTTTTCTTATATTCTGCATTGATCATAATAAGTATATGACTTACTTGACAAGTGTCTACACCCCCGGTGAGGTTGCCTCCGCAGACCTGGCTGTGGAAGACACTACAGAAGTTCCTATTACAGCTTGGGCGCAGAAGTTCCTCACAGGTATCCTTTGGTATAATATCCAGCTCTGCTACTTGTAGTTCAGGTGAAATTATCTTGCTTGCTGGAATTTAATATTGTTTGTCATTGACAGTGGGAACGAAAACATAATTATATAGGTAAGGTACTTAATGCCACTTCGGCACGTTATTAGGTAGCGTGGGTAGAGTGGGTAGGTAGGGAGTCGTCCGAAAACATTTAAAGGCGAAGCGAAGCTTGCGGGAAACAGCTAGTAAATAATAAATCTTTTTGAAACTTTCCCAAATTGACCTAGTAAAAATGAATACTTATGCAATATGGATACTAAGTTTGTATGATGCAATAATTACCAGATTCAACCGCTCCCCACCCCGTCACAGTCGGCCGGTGCGGTAAGTCTTTGTTGTCAAAAATGAGACCATTCCACAAACACGCAGGTCGAATCAGAGTAGAAAATTCTACCTTTTTTTCCAGCTCCATGAGAGCTATATCATAATACTTCCTTGGCGATGCGTATCGTGGGTGAACGATGGTGCGAATGATTTTGAAATCATTTTTTCCATCTCTTGCCTGAAAAATACCATAAGTTTTGTTAAGTCAATGATTTATATACGTTTCCTATACTCCTGTTACTTTCAATGAAATTACAACTCACATTTTTAATGATGTTCTTGTCTCCTAGTCTCACAATCTTGGGGTCAGGTTCAGCGATGGTGGAGTCTACAGGCACGTGAGTGCAGTGCGCTGCCGTCAGCACGAAGTTGTGACTAATTAACGTGCAGCCGCACTTGAACACCCACAAACCATCGGTGTCGTCAATCGCCTTCCAACCTATGGCACCCTGGTAAATTATGAAAAACTTTTACTGACAAAATGAATGATATAAAATGTAGTGAATAGGTTTGTCTGGGGTGTTACCATCTTCTTATCCTCCTGATGCCCACGGTCCTTCTGTGAGTACTTAACGAGTATAGTTGTTACTGCCCAAGCTATAACATATTTTTTCTGGACTAAATGCCCACGGTCCTTCTCCGAGGACGAATACTTTGTGTTTGAACCATATTTGAATTTACCGCCATTATTTTTTGGGATTGCATCAATGGATTTAACATTCCATCACTGACAGCTGTCTTAAGTGTCATCTGAGGATAATCAATCGTTCATTGTAAAAACGTCAAAAAACGGAACCATGGCGGGGCCACCGTCGTCTAAGTAAGTTGTAATCTCATTTTACTTATGTGATCTAATCATTTAATACAATGACTTTAATAAAACCTTATTGTTAAGTATATTAGCAAGGGACGAATAGCAATATTTTATCAATTAAGGTTCTAAATAATATTCTATGATCATCCATTTACATTAGTACTCGTCTGAGTACCGTGGTCCTCAATGACATAAACGTTTAGTCCTCACTTGAGGACTCTGGACCGCTATACTATAATTTTAGATATACTTATTTATGTATTTTTTTACAGAATATAATGCGAAATCAAAGAAATTGAAGCAGATTTAGCTATGTCGGACATAGATCTCTCGGAGGACGATGACATGACAACATAAATGACTCACCATGAACCCGTAGAATTTGAATTTTGTGATGATGATATCCAGGAGCTGCTAGCTTAGCCTTTCATTTTATCTTATTTTGTTCCTATATTGATCCCAATAATTATAATAGTTGATAATAAAGAGTTTATCTAGAATAAATATAAGTTCTAAACTTATGTGAGACTGATATAGTGTTAAATGTGTTCCTAAGTGGTTCTTATTTCATAAGTTTTGTTATTTCTAACAAATTACCTTATAAATATATTTCCTACCAATAAATTAAACTTTTTTTAACTGCCCACGGTCCTCACATGAGGACTAATGATTTTCGAATTTAAACCTATTGAAACTGGTTCCTTTTTTAATGCATTAACCGTACATACTACTAGGAACACTATATAATAATTTTTGCGACATTTATTCACGTTTAAGTTTCTGGGCAGTAAGCTAGGTAAACGCAATAGTCCTTGTGTGAGGACCGTGGGCAGATAGTCCTAAAAAATAAAATAACGGCTGGGCGTCAGGAGGACTTATTTGATTACAATAGTGGTAACAATATTATAAAACCTTATGAAAATTACATAAGATTTTGTACCTAAGCAGAATAAGTTAAGCGTATTTTGTTTTCTTAAAATTATACTTTGAAAAATACCAACCATGTGAGGAAAATCCCCCTGCTCTACATCATGTCCTCCAAATACCTGAATGCTGAAAATTCCCGCTTCTTTATCTTTCTTTTTTTTACCTGAAAAATTGTGAAAAGTGTGAATTACAAAAACATGAAAAATTTACCTAAAGGTGAAATATTCAGAAAAACTTGTTAATATTTTATTATTGCAGAGTAATGTGATTCTTATTTTTACATCTAAGTAAAGGGTGAACCGTTGGAATGCTGGAATATGTATAATGAAGATATTGTGATGAGCCAAAATGAATCAGTAGGTACAGGTACAGTAGGCTGCAGAGATCAGACTACCAAAAGTCAAAGACAAAAACTTGTGCCATTCTTGGAACATTTTATCTAAAACCAAGAAGATAAGGGATTTCATAAAAAAAACTTAATGTTATAAAACTTACAAGCAGCTTCACGTGGCTGTCTTAATTCATTTCTTCGAGCCTCCCAAATAAACTCTCTGCACACTGAAATTAATAAAATAATTATTATACGTAGGTGTTTTAACTTAGCATGATTTTCTAGCGAAGGGTTATGAGAAACATTGCATATTGGTTTTTAAACTATTCAGTGTATATATAATAGTAACACCTAACTTTATTCATGGGCATTTTAAATAGCTTATTATGTTTTGTTAAAGTTCCATGACACATTATTTTCACCAAAACCAAAAATTACAAAAACTGAAAAAAGGCAGCCTTATAAGCAATCTCTATCAAAGAAGCTATGGATGGAAGATACCTAGCTAAAAAAATATTTGAGGTAAAGTAAGTAAGTAATAAAAAATACATAAGTACTATTCGTCAGAAAAGTACCAATTACAGTACCAACTGCAGTTACTTACATATCTGATTAACGTTCAGTTCTGGAGAAAAAAAAACTGGCTTTTTGGGGTCATAATCGTCACAAGGGTTTTCAGACGGAAGCTCTGTCTTTAAATATACATCTTGAAATTTTATAGTTCTGCCTGCGTCGTTATCTTCAGATTCTATGGCAACTGGTTCATCAGAACCAAGCTTGTTTGTTGGAGTTGGAGATTTGTTAATCATGAGGCTGATATCGTCACTAGGATCTTTGGTGGCCTGGAACAAAATAAAGAATTCATTTTAAGCATAGCTAATTATTATAAGTTAATAAATATACATATTTTACAAAACCCCGTACCTTATTTTTTTCAGTAATTTCAGGCTTCTTTCCTATTTCTGACGACATCTTGGGTCTGTCGTAAAATTCTAGGGGCTGCAACAATGATTAACAGAACATTTTATTCTTCGGCCATGAAATTAGTATCCAGATATTCCACTTTTTATTCAGTTAATCAATCTAAATAAGATACAAAACAGTAAAAAACAATACCTGAATGTTTTCTAGTTTTATGTTAGTAAATTGTTTGTTGTCACTTTTTTCTGTCGTTGTCTCCAGCCTATCGAAGACTTTTATCTGGAAATAAATAATTAGCTGTATTTTATGAATTTATAAGCTATAAACAAAACAAAGTTAATACACTCATAAGCATTGAAAAAGTTCCATTGACTTACGCAACGGCAAACGACAATAACAGGTGGAACATTTTCATTGCTCATTGCTCATTTCATTTGAGTGTACTAAGCCGGCTATTATTTTTTGTATTGTATGCCAAAGTATTTGACCTACACTTAATGCGTCACCCTGTATAACTATGTTGTACTCACAGGAACAGGCTTCATATTTCCGGGCCGGCTGCCGTCGCCTCGCCCGCCGGTCCCGGCGACTGGGCTATTGTGGTGACCAGGACTCGGTGGGTGATGAGCTCTCTGGTGGTACAACTGGAAATAAATATGTATACTTATAGTGACTATTGAAACTGCATATCACAGTAATCAAAAGTACTGTGATTTTGTAATCATATTTTAATCGGTTTTTCTAAATTAGTAAATTCAAAATTAGAAACCGAAATACTGTTATCATTAATCCTGCCGTATTTAGTTCTTAATAAGCCGTGGGAAGGCATTTATAAGGTACAATGCCCAATTTCTATGAACATTATATTATTATAGTGACTTTTTAACCTTATAATTTTGCTAATATTGCTACTATTCCACCCACAACTTCACCCACGTCAAATCTTTTACGTTTTTTGCTTTCATTTACAATATACGAACAACATTGCGCATTGACGCATTTTTTAACTTTTTAGTTCAACCTACTGCCAGTTTTAATACTCTATCTATATCTATCGATAGCTGACAGTTACTATTATACGACTTTGACACAAAAAAGTTGCATTCTGTCAAAATCCTATGAAAGTAACCTGAGAAAGTAACTGTTAGCTACTGTTTTTCGTATATTGTTAATTTAAGTGCCACTTAAAAAAATTGTTGAGTCCGCTAATACCTGCTTCTAAAGTACTCTGTCTATAGGCATAGCATTGATACAATATAACAAAACTTACCAGTGCCTGGTAAAAGCCATGATTGTAGCCGCGCTCATAATCTTGATTATATTGGGGACTTGGCTGTTGGTAGTACTGGAATCAGTTATAAAAGAAATTATAGTTGGTAAATAAATATAAGATTGTAGTTCAAATATTTAAAAAAAATATGAACGTCAATATTTCATTATATTTACTCTCAGTTCGCAATGGAATATTGGATGAAATCCACATTATGAAGATAGTTTTAACTTACTGGTTGTTTGTAGTAAAATCTATTATAATGTGTAGGATCAAAATCATAGTGGGGGTTGGCCGGTAATGGTTTTGGTTGTTCTTGATGGACCTAGAAACATAAGACTATTATAATAATTAATGTAGGTACTATATTTAGTTTTAAATGCAAACTACCATTACTATTTTCCTTATCGTTTCGGTGACCAAAGATAGCTTGACTACGGTCTTTCACCGTGGTGAAAGGATTAGCCAGTCAGTTAATCGCAAGTCGTTAAATGTCCAGGATGTGTTGTATGTAGTAAGTAAGGGTGCGCTTACATAGAGAATCGGGTTCCCTGTATCTACCTGTACCGGTTACCTGATTATGCGAAAGCGCTCACTCATGGAGCATTTCCCGGATTTTTAAATGTCATGAGCGCTTTCGCGTAATCAAGTTACCGGTACAGGTAGATACAGGCACCCCTCTCTATATAAGCACCCTTAGCACATAACACAATAAACGACGTACAGTACACAACGTCGTCATTGTCGTCGTCCTCTCCAAGTCCGTTTATACAACACCGGTAATTCATTAAGATGCCAATTTACAGCAAACGACAGGAGGATGCAGTAGAAGACGCAACGTCAATTGTATTTCTATTCTTTGACGACACGCCGTCAGCTACAACCACAATGTCTTCGGCCGCCAATTGCCACCCTTATTTATAATTACCGCTTGATGTGGCTGGTGGTTGCAAGGTACGCGCACGTTGTAGTCTTTTCTTGCTATGGGACTTTGGCCACTATGGTATCCCCAGTGGCTTGGCGGGTTTGCATAGGCATACATATTTTCAGAATTCTGAAAAAATAAAGTAGTTTAGAATGAGTGTACAGGATCTTTTGATTAACTTGTTCATTAAAAACTTATTAGCTAATTTCCCATCAAATTCATTAGTTCTGAGTACAGATACATCTTAATACAAATTTATAGAGGCACCGTAATCAAAATCAAAAAGTAAAAAAGGTCACGTCCGTCTATTGACACACCCTTTCCTGAAACCTGTTCAATGTAAAAAAAACAAACCGGTTGAACATGTCCAAAGAAACATACAAAAGGGGCCGGTTCTCCATTGCAATAATTGGCTTCATATCCTTGAGATATTCCAATGTAATGAGAAATACTACTCTGCAGTTCTTATGTTAAGTATACCACTTTTTTTTAAATATACGGATTATAAAACTTAGGCTGCGACGGTAACTTAGTTATTTACATACAATTAAACCAAATATTAATTTCTTTGGTAGGTATTTACTATAATGCTTAACTTACCCATCTTTTTATCCTTTTCGAAAACAACCCTAATTCTTCAGTAGCACAAAAATCTAAAACAGAACATCAAATTCACAACCATGGGAAAAAAGATACATTAACATTTTATCTTGGTGTTAACATAAACATTACAATACCTATAAAAATTAATAATATAGTAAATATAGTGAGTGTAACGATTTGTAGTGCCATTCTGCCAAGACTTCTTTGTATACTAATATTACAATTTTGTTGTGATGATGTAGAGAACGAGGAAACACGTTTTGAGTAGAGTTCTCCGGTTTTCCCAAATGACATGCAATTTGTAGTCGTAAATTGATATTGGTTCCATTGACTTTAAGGAATGCCAAGGTAGCTGTCGTTAAATGCAAGTATGAAAATTTGTTTAAAAAACATATTTTTTCTTAGTAAGGTAACGGGTCCATATATCGCGGTATTCAAAATGGCGTCCTTATTTCGAGTTATATTTATTTTCATGATTATTACTCATTTTAATAGGTTTGGATACTCTAAAATTACATTTAATCGTTCATTATCTTTAACTGAAACTACTTGATGTAGTAAATATGTTTAAAATTGCCTAAAATTACTAAAAACTCATGTAATGTGCCGTGAGGGCGACGCCGCCATGTTTTTCATACAAACGCGACCCGGCTTACGTAAGGCCAGCCATATTTAATAATTGTGTTTTTTAATATTTATACGACGTTCAACTTTGTAAATAGTTTATATTTAGTTTATTATATTCTTATACTTACATTAAATTTAAATTTTAACTCTTTTTAAACTAATTTAACCCCTTTAAACTCAAAAACAAAATACCTCGGTATAAGGGCCTGATTTTTATACGTTGTTCCTAACTCCGAGTTACCCTCGGTATAAGGAAAAATACTATGTCATGATTATTAGCTTATAACTTTACAAATAATAACATTTGAAGTATATGCTTGATTACATAATAATAATGATGAACGTGACAAGCTTATAACCTAATTCGGCGGTACAAAATATCCTCTAGGAATCTTAATATGACACGATAATTGTTGACCCAAAAATCATGGTTACATAGAAAACCTTAACTTAGTATGTATATTTGAAATGATAAAAAACAGTGTTATTTCATCGCTATTAACGTAAGTGATACATAATTTTACCAATATTTTATGTATGATTTGAGTAACAAATCTATGTTGTTTCTAAATCGATAATTTGATAACTCGGAATATGGATTATTAAAATACTTGCTGAACCCCTAACATGGAGTATGACATTTTACATAGGTAGGTACCTCGGAAATCGGAATATGACTACATCACACCTTCGCAGTGTCATCCGATGCCGTCATCAAACCATAAAATCAAGATGAATTAGCGACTTTCTTCCTAAATATAAAAGGGGTGTGGATAGATATGCCTGACTTTACGAAACTACTACTAGATACTACCTACTTATTACTCTTTATAAAAGAAGAAAGAAAGAAATTTGTAGACGTAAAACTTTATTTGGGTGAATAAAATAACACACACGACCGTGGAGTTTTTATAACACTTATATACACAATTGCCTAATTTCATTTTTGTATTTTATTTCCATTATCCTTCTACTTCGAGGTCTGATGGCCGTTGTAATATTGTTATCCCAGAATTCCCAGATAAATGAATGTCCTGTATACTGCATTTCATGTTTGGTTTAGGGGTCTGGTTGATTTTTTCATTTTCTTGTTGTTGTCACTGAAAAATAAAGTAAGTAGGTAAATTGTATGGATAGTTGACAGAATTAAGCTTATCCTTATAAGTTGGTACCCATTTTCACAAAACTTAGTGAGTTTAGAAACGAAAACGCTAGAACAAAAACCTAGGTTAGTAACTAAACTGATGCCAAATTACTGATAAAAACATAAAAATATTTCCATTTTACGTAATTTCCTAAAATAATTCGCACACAAGCTTACCTTATCGATTTTCCAATTGCATATTGCAAATACAAACATAATAATTTAATAAAAGATGTTTGTTTTCTAATGTAAAGACTTAACAAAAATACTTTCAAAGAATAGCGGCAAACTTTTCGGCGGAAAATTGAACATGGCGCCGGCGCGCCTCCAGTCCAGCGCGCATGCGCCATAGAGATGTACAGTATTGTGCAAATTAATGTGAACACGAGTGAAAATTTGAAAAAAATACATTTATAAGTTCTAAAATAAAAAAACAGAGATATATTAATACAATTTAAGTTATTTTAATAGAAAATGTGTCCTCCCTGCATTTTATAACTTCTTCAACACGTTTTGGAATAGAATAGACATGACTTTAACAGTTTTCTGATATTTACTGGTCTAAAAAACTTGTATGGATTACAGCCTCAATCATTTTAGTTTTTCTTTTGCAATCCGTTTTACGAAGTCTAACTTTCACGATGGCCCACTTATTTTCAATGGGATGAAGTGCCTGTGAGTTCTCGGGCCATCCAAAGCCATGATATCTGGTTGTCCTTAAAATATTTAAGCATAATCTTGGACACGTGGCATGGAGCCGAATTTTGTTGAAAAACTTATTGACCGTTAGCATCAACTTTTCTTAGTTTGGGGCTGTTTTTCTTATATAGGTACCGGATGACTTGTGCCCATCGAAGGGATGATGGACTCGCTAAAATACAGTGACTTGCTAGAACGGAGATTAGAAGTTGAACTAAGAAAATTTGATGATAACGGTCTATAAGTTTTTCATAAAGTTTGGCTCCATGCCACGTGTCTAAGATACTTAAATATTTCAAGGACAACAAGATATCATGCCTTTGGATGGCCAGAGAACTCACCGGCACTTAATCCCATTGAAAATAAGTGGGCCATCGTGTAAGTTAGACTTCGTAAAACGGATTGCACAAGAAAAACTTAAATGATTGAGGCTGTAATCCATACAAGTTTTTTAGACCAGTAAATATCAGAAAACTGTTAAAGTCATGTCGATTCTATTCCAAAACGTGTTGAAGAAGTTATAAAATTCAGGGAGGACACATTTTCTATTAAAATAACTTAAATTGTATTAATATATCTCTGTTTTTTTTATTTTAGAACTATTAAATGTATTTTTTTCAAATTTTTACTCGTGTTCACATTAATTTGCACAATACTGTACCTAGTGCAATGTTCCTTGCTTCCGACCTATGCTTGAATGAAAAAATAATCGATGCTGGATCGATTCCTGGGTAGATACTTTTATTATAATCATATTCGTTTATAGTAAATACATTAGGTACTCATTGGAAATTAGTACTGATAAGGTATTTGGCTTTTGTAAGTATTCGATACTTTTCCTCATCCCTTACACATCTACTTTTATTACGTATCATCAACTTTTAAACATTTAAGTAAGAACATAAAATATCGTGGAAAAATTTTAGACCTTACTTAGATAAAAACTATAGTAAAAAATGTTTAAATCATTCGAGTTCAATAATCGATTATATTCGATTACTGTCACTATTTCATAAATTTACCCCATCTCTACTCTATTTTTTTTTAATCGCTTGGAAAAGTCCATAGAACATCATAGAAGCATTATGAATATTTTTTCTAGCCAATGTTACCAGTTGCAATAATGAATTATGAAAATGTTACATAAATAATAGAAATTATCACGAAAACCAATATAAATGGAGAGTATTTAATTCTTTTCATTATTTTCAACTACTATTTAGAATAATTAAATTTATTTGGAGTACTTTAGGGTTAAAAAAGTATATCGATATTTTAGATTGTAATTTCCTTATGTTCATGGCCACACTCATGGAGCCACTGACAGGACTAACTCGGAATATGGAACAGGCTACCTCGGTATATGGAAGAAACCATAATCCTACCTCGGTATAAGGGCAAATCGACATGTGTAATAAATTATATTTTTTTAAGTATAATTAATGTGTTATCAATGAATCTGTGTTAAGAAATATAAAATTTAACGTATATTCTTACAGAAGACAATATTTCACATCAATATTGATGGTTACAAATGCTTATTTTTCTTACTTACTTTCAAATGTTGTTATTTACCTCGGAATATGGACCCGTTACCTTATACTTCTCAATAAGTAAAAAAAAACTCAAGTCAAGTAGAAGTAAGAAAACAAATACAAAATTAAACCGATTATTGAAAACAAATTTAAGAAAAAATAAGTTCAACCAATCGATACCCTTTCCGAGATTAAAAAGTTATTGACATTTTATACGAACTTCGTCAAATTTGTGTAAAAATGACGTCATAGTGACGTCGATAGGAGTTGCTATTGCTACAGTCAGTAACAGGTTTGTTTGAATGTCACGAGAAATTAATCACTATTTGTTTATCATTATACGATCTGAAGACCATAGAAAGATGATCTGATGGTGGATATCTTAGGAATCGATCTTGAATTCAGTACACAGTAAAATGTAACAACTACTACGAGTATTTAAAATGTGAGTACACACATAAAAGTCGCCATATTTTTAATCGACTTCAAAAAAAGGAGGAAAACGAGCGAGGGTTCCGGTTAGCAGTTGGCGAGAAAGATACTGGTTATTTCATGCTTTTCTGTTATTTTCAAGCTTGGAGAATATGTCTTTAACCCATCTTGGAGAAGACACATGTATTACAGTTAATTGTTTACGGGAGATTTGTTTAAGAGTGAAGGAAGCATTCTTCAGTCTACAACATGAAATCAAGATTTTACCTTCAGAAAAGATGCCCCATCCAGTAGCCCTGGCCTTCTTACTTAGTTTCAGGACATCAGGTATGTGGTACAGGCATGCGGGTTGAATGAACTTTGAGAATTTCACTTCTGCCCCTAGCTCCAACAGTGCAATGTCATTGTATTTTTTTCCGGCTATGAATTTAGGGCTTCTCATAATCCGATGTATTTTTATGTCAAGAGTGTTTTCAGGCATGGCTTTCTGAAAGTTAAGAAGTTTTATAGTATTTTCGTGGACGTTGGATACTAAAGTATTTATTTAAGATTCATATATCATTTTCATATTCAAAGGTCAATGGTACTATAATGTAATATATAAAGGACGATGATTAGATTCTGATATCTATGTTCTCGTTAGTATAGGCAAAAAAATAGTCTTAAGAATTTTAGTCTGGTGCCGCCATTGTCTGACTCTCCTTGCCTACGAATTTACCTTTAACCAGCTGGTGCTTATATTTTAATCAACATTTCCTAATTCATCATCAATACTTACAGTATCCAAAGCAGTGGTATGTCCAAGTCGGACCGAGTGCGGCTCTCTGTCGGGCAGTGTTGTGTCAATCCTCACAGCAGTGCATTGTGCCGCAGTCAGGACGAACTTGGAGCTTATCAGAGATCCACCGCATCTGAAGTCCAAGCTGCCGTTCACCCTTCTCCAACCTATGGCAGCCTGGTACATGTTATTATTAATGTAGTGTTCATATTATATATGAAATATATAAAACAATAATCATTATAGTTCAGTCTTAAAGATTATTCAAGAGTCAGTACTGCCAATCAAATTATTGCTGTCCCTATAGATTAGGTACAGGGTGAAATGTTTGGTATCAATCAACTATCTGCTGCCATACTTACTTACACTTACCCGACATACTTACACAGACAAATTTTATCACAGATTAAACAGATTACAAAAAAACAAACAATGGCTGTCTGGATGGTGTGTGTGTGTGTAGCTGTATAAGTACACACTATGTACTCTGTCTTTCTCGTTTATTATTTATCAAAGAACCATCTTTTGTTTTTTGAGATCATAGAAAAAACGTGAAATAAAGATAAATCTGTATACCATGTGTGGATATTCTCCTTGGTACACGTATCTGGCACCTGAATCGATATTTGATCCTTCGGGACGCAATTGTGGTTCTGAAAAACCTAAAAAATACAGAATACAGGAACTGTTCTTTTTTGAAGTTGGTGCCATATTTCTTCAGATTACTTTGTCACCGCACCAACATCAAAAAAGAACAGTTCCTGCTTAGGTATATTTGTACTGTCTCATACGAGTAGAATTTGTGTAAACCTTAAATTATTTCTTACATTTTAGTGGTTTTTTGAAGTCGGTTTTTTAATTTTACTATTAGCAGTTGAAAATACTAATACGATGATCCTTTTCTACATAAGGTAACGGGTCCATATATCGCGGTATTCAAAATGGCGTCCTTATTTCGAGTTATATTTATTTTCATGATTATTACTTATTTTAATAGGTTTGGATACTCTAAAATTACATTTAATCGTTCATTATCTTTAACCGAAACTACTTGATGTAGTAAATATGTTTAAAATTGCCTAAAATTACTAAAAACTCATGTAATGTGCCGTGAGGGCGACGCCGCCATGTTTTTCATACAAACGCGACCCGGCTTACGTAAGGCCAGCCATATTTAATAATTGTGTTTTTTAATATTTATACGACGTTCAACTTTGTAAATAGTTTATATTTAGTTTATTATATTCTTATACTTACATTAAATTTAAATTTTAACTCTTTTTAAACTAATTTAACCCCTTTAAACTCAAAAACAAAATACCTCGGTATAAGGGCCTGATTTTTATACGTTGTTCCTTACTCCGAGGTACCCTCGGTATAAGGAAAAATACTATGTCATGATTTTTAGCTTATAACTTTACAAATAATAACATTTGAAGTATATGCTTGATTACATAATAATAATGATGAACGTGACAATCTTATAACCTAATTCGGCGGTACAAAATATCCTCTAGGAATCTTAATATGACACGATAATTGTTGACGCAAAAAACATGGTTACCTAGAAAACCTTAACTTAGTATGTATATTTGAAATGTTAAAAAACAGTGTTATTTTATCCCTATTAACGTAAGTGATACATATTTTTACCAATATTTTATGTATGATTTGAGTAACATATGAGTAACTATGTTGTTTCTAAATCGATAATTTGATAACTCGAAATATGGATTATTAAAATACTTGCTGAACCCCTAATATGGAGTATGACATTTTACATAGGTAGGTACCTCGGAAATCGGAATATGACTACATCACACCTTCGCAGTGTCATCCGATGCCGTCATCAAACCATAAAATCAAGATGAATTAGCGACTTTCTTCCTAAATATAAAAGGGGTGTGGATAGATATGCCTGACTTTACGAAACTACTACTAGATACTACCTACTTATTACTCTTTATAAAAGAAGAAAGAAAGAAATTTGTAGACGTAAAACTTTATTTGGGTGAATAAAATAACACACACGACGGTTGAGTTTTTATAACACTTATATACACAATTGCCTAATTTCATTTCTGTATTTTATTTCCATTATCCTTCTACTTCGAGGTCTGATGGCCGTTGTAATATTGTTATCCCAGAATTCCCAGATAAATGAATGTCCTGTATACTGCATTCCATGTTTGGTTTAGGGGTCTGGTTGATTTTTTCATTTTCTTGTTGTTGTCACTGAAAAATAAAGTAAGTAGGTAAATTGTATGGATAGTTGACAGAATTAAGCTTATCCTTATAAGTTGGTACCCATTTTCACAAAACTTAGTGAGTTTAGAAACGAAAACGCTAGAACAAAAACCTAGGTTAGTAACTAAACTGATGCCAAATTACTGATAAAAACATAAAAATATTTCCATTTTACGTAATTTCCTAAAATAATTCGCACACAAGCTTACCTTATCGATTTTCCAATTGCATATTGCAAATACAAACATAATAATTTAATAAAAGATGTTTGTTTTCTAATGTAAAGACTTAACAAAAATACTTTCAAAGAATAGCGGCAAACTTTTCGGCGGAAAATTGAACATGGCGCCGGCGCGCCTCCAGTCCAGCGCGCATGCGCCATAGAGATGTACCTAGTGCAATGTTCCTTGCTTCCGACCTATGCTTGAATGAAAAAATAATCGATGCTGGATCGATTCCTGGGTAGATACTTTTATTATAATCATATTCGTTTATGGTAAATACATTAGGTACTCATCGGAAATTAGTACTGATAAGGTATTTGGCTTTTGTAAGTATTCGATACTTTTCCTCATCCCTTACACATCTACTTTTATTACGTATCATCAACTTTTAAACATTTAAGTAAGAACATAAAATATCGTGGAAAAATTTTAGACCTTACTTAGATAAAAACTATAGTAAAAAATGTTTAAATCATTCGAGTTCAATAATCGATTATATTCGATTACTGTCACTATTTTATCAATTTACCCCATCTCTACTCTATTTTTTTTTTAATCGCTTGGAAAAGTCCATAGAACATCATAGAAGCATTATGAATATTTTTTCTAGCCAATGTTACCAGTTGCAATAATTAATTATGAAAATGTTACATAAATAATAGAAATTATCACGAAAACCAATATAAATGGAGAGTATTTAATTCTTTTCATTATTTTCAACTACTATTTAGAATAATTAAATTTATTTGGAGTACTTTAAGGTTAAAAAAGTATATCGATATTTTCGATTGTAATTTCCTTATGTTCATGGCCACACTCATGGAGCCACTGACAGGACTAACTCGGAATATGGAACAGGCTACCTCGGTATATGGAAGAAACCATAATCCTACCTCGGCATTAGGGCAAATCGACATGTGTAATAAATTATATTTTTTTAAGTATAATTAATGTGTTATCAATGAATCTGTGTTAAGAAATATAAAATTTAACGTATATTCTTACAGAAGACAATATTTCACATCAATATTGATGGTTACAAATGCTTATTTTTCTTACTTACTTTCAAATGTTGTTATTTACCTCGGAATATGGACCCGTTACCTTATTTAAAATTACACTAAGCATAACTTTTACAATAATCATATTTAATAATATGCCTTTAACATTTAATAGGTAGATCTTCATCGTTATCATTACGATTATGAATGAACTATGTATTTATGAAACATTGGTCTTGACCTCTAATGATAAACCGACCAAAGTAAAATGCTATGAAGGAAATTTGATTTGCATACGCGTTGCCAACTATTTACTGGTGTCGGGTTTTATAAAACCAGTCTGACAACGTTTTTGAGTGCGTCGTATTGTATATTGTATCTCATTCAGATTTTTATAAAAAATATGGTGTATTTGATTCTTATAGGTAAGTAAATTAATGATCATTTTGAAAATGAGTGTAATTTTTAGTTTACCTACTAGTAATTATGGTTAACTTCTGTTTTTTTTCAGTCTTTACTTGTTTCACATTTATAAACAGTGCGCCACAATTGGTAAGTTACTCTTGAATTTGTTATAATCTGCTGCACTTTAATTAGGCATGTAGGCTAATATTTATGTTGCAGTAGCACTATAATGACAATAAAAACTGACAGTTCTGCACACTGTTTGGTATTTGCTAATACAGATTACCTACCTAATTACTTTCTGTTTTTATCAGAAATCACAAAAACAATGTCCGTGGAGACTCGCCCAGAGATGAATATGAATATGAATATATTTTTATTTCAAAATTTAACACAACTTACAATGCTATTGTACAATTGAGTGGATATCTCATATGGATGGTTTGAGATACACTTGACTTTATCAAGATTATGTTCGCCTAGTGTGGAATTTGCAGCAACATTACAAAATCTACTTAAACAATTTGTTAATAAACGTTTTTATTTTACTTACTTACCTACTATGTGAATGACTTGCTAAATATTGTTTTTCTGTTTGTGCACTGTTATCACAATCATTAAAATGTAATTGAATTTGTAAACCTCATCTATTTTAAACAATTCTATACTTATGCATGTACCTAATTTTATTTTACTCTATATTGAATCAAAATTACCTATCTGTGACTTTGTCGTATTATTTTTTCAGGAAGACAGATGGTCTTGGGGTTTTATTGAAGATGATGTAAATACTACAAAAGCACCTGAATTTCCTATTCAGGTATGCATATACGCAAATTAATTACACATAATAGCTAAGTTTCTAAATAATAACAGAAAAAAATGTTTACTATTTTATCTTTCAGGAGGATGATAAATCGTGGGGATATCTTGATGAAACTGAAGTCACAGTAAGTATTTTTAGCCTAATAATTTATATCCATTTTCATGTTACGAAAGTAGTTTAATAAAACTGATAACATTATTTTACGATATTGCAATTTAGTGCTAATTTTATTTTATTTATGTATTTAATCAAACTTAACTTTTCTCCTCTCACAAAACTACTTTCTCTACTTATTTTTTTATTTTTTTTTATTTATTGAATTATAGGTATGAATTACTAAATTAAATGTTAGCACAAAAAGTTCATAGTTCATTCATCTATTTATCTGTGTGTAATTTCAGACACGTTTAAGGGATTTAGATGAAGACAAAAAATGTGCCCCGTTCAACCCCAAAGTACCCGACTTCAAGGCTGCACATCGAAGGATCATACAAACGAGTCAGTGTTCATATAAATTTTACATGATTTTCACATATTTAAGTTATCTTGAGTCTCTCCTAACTAACTTCACACTACTTTGTATTCGGACATGCGCAATATACGCCACCAACCACTACTTCTTCATCTCTTGTGACGAAAACATGACCTAAGGTTTGTGTTGGCCGCTACTCCACCCCCTCAGAATAAATAAATTGCATTGCGATGTGACGCATCACAAACACCTGCGACACTAATCAAGCATTTGCCCTGAAAACAGTCGCAATTTTTTGCGATGCGACGTCACAACAAGCCCTAAAGTCGTAAGATAAACTCTTATTATATATATATATATACCAATAAGAGGTAATCTATATATATATATATATATATATACCAATATCTGTGTTTAAATTCATTCATACTTATCTAAATAATTATAATTTTTTTTCCTCTCTTCCAGAATGCTACGAATACATTTGGCTGATTAAATACAGGGAAAAAGCAAAAAAAAAGAATGAAGCATGTAAGTTACTTAAACATATATTTAAATCAACTTCAAAACACCGCTACGAAATATAAAGTCTGAAATAGTAAGTAAGCACACAAAGTCGGGCGTCTGGACACAAAGCAATTTCTTCAAGCCAACCCATGATTAAAATACTGTTCTTTTTGCAGGTTTTTCAGAACCAGAATTGCGTCCCGAAGGATCAAATATCGACTCAGGTGCCAGATACGTGTACCAAGGAGAATATCCACACATGGTAAGTATACAGATTTATCTTTATTTCACGTTTCTTCTATAATGTCCAAAAACAAACGATTGTTCTTTTATAAATAATAAACGAGCATGTAATGTACTCTACATAGTACCTATGTACTTATACAGCTATAATAATGGACTGTGTAAGTAAGTATGTCGGGTATGCACATCTAACTGACAGCAGATAGTTCATTGATACCAAACATTTCATCCCGTACCTAATCTAGAGAGACAGCAATAATTTGATTGGCAGTACCTGTTGAATACTCTTTAAGACTGAACTATATTATTGTTTTATATATTTTATATATTTATAATATTAAAAGTACATTAATCATAACATGTACCAGGCTGCCATAGGTTGGAGAAGGGTCAACGGCAGCTTGGACTTCAGATGCGGTGGATCTCTGATAAGCTCCAAGTTCGTCCTGACTGCGGCACAATGCACTGCTGTGAGGATTGATACGACACTGCCCGACAGAGAGCCGCACTCGGTCCGACTTGGACATACCACTGCTTTGGATACTGTAAGTATTGATGAATTAGGAAATATTGTTAATGATAAATTTGCAGGCAAGGAGAGCCAGACAATGGCGGCTTCAGACTAAAATTCTTAAGCCTATACTAATGAGAACATATATATGAGAATCTAAACTACGTTTTTTTATATTACAGTATAGTAGGTACCATTGAACTTTGAATATGATGATGATATATGAAACTTAAATAAATACTTATCCAAGTTAGCGTCCACGTATAAATACTATGAAATTTCTTAACTTACAGAAAGCCATGCCTGAAAACTCTCTTGACATAAAAATACATCGGATTATAAGAAGCCCTAAATTCATAGCTGGAAAAAAATACAACGACATTGCACTGTTGGAACTAGAGGCAGATGTGAAATTCTCAAAGTTCATTCAACCCGCATGCCTGTACCACATACCTGATGTCCTGAAACTGAGTAAGAAGGCCAGGGCTACTGGATGGGGCATCTTTTCTGAAGGTAAAATCTTGATTTCATGTTGGAGACTCAAGAATGCTTCCTTCACTCTTAAACAAATCTCCCGTAAACAATAAACTGTAATACTTCTCCAAAATGGGTTAAAGACATACCCCCTTATTTATAGAGATCTTACAGAACGTTTTAACTAATAAACTGTTTTGTCCCTCTCCGACAAAGAACAATTTGTTCTTTGGCAGAGAGGGACAAAACAGTTTATTAGTTAAACGTCTTGTAACTTTTCTATGAATAAGGGGGTTATTCTCCAAGCTTGGAAATAACAAAAAAGCATGAAATAACCAATATCTTTCTCGCCAACTGCAACTGCTAACCGGAACCCACGACACAACAAGACACATCAAGTTACCTCTCACTCTTACTTGAAAAATAATAATCAACTTCCTACTTATTTCACAGCTGCACTAGAAACACCGAAACTTAAAGTAGCACATCTCAACATAGTGGACGATGCGACCTGCAACGCACAGTTGGGCAGGCTGTGCGGGCGAGCCTGGTGCAGGGTGAGAGACCAGGTCTGCAGCGGAGACCCCACCGGAGCCGTGGATACGTGCTGGGTAAATAAGGCTTAAAAATTACAGCAACTAGAACCTAAACTAAAAAAAACTGCGTCAATTTATAACCTGGCCTATCTGTCATCATGCATTTTAAAAGACTATTTTCGTTGTTCGGCAATTCGCTTCACAATAATTATAGTCTGTAGGTCCTGAAACAGTAAGGTCGAGAACAGAGTGAAGCTCTCTTTGAGTGAACCTTTGGCAGCAGTAGATTATTGTTTCACCATGGTGGTATATAGGAAACTAACCCTTCTCACCCCATTTCAGGGTGATTCCGGTGGTCCACTTCAAGTGGAGATCCCGCTACCGACTACGGAGGGGAAGATCCACTATGTCATTGGCATCACGTCGTTTGGAGTGGGGTGCGGACAGCCAGATACCCCGGGAGTATACACGAAGGTCTCCAGTTATCTCGACTGGATTGAGAGCGTGGTTTGGCCGCAAGGGTAGCTGAACTTTGATGCTGCATTGATGAACCGCCAATGCAGAAAGTGGTCTGGGGATTTTAACGGACAGAATAAGTAATCCTCTGACTGATTTGACTGAACCCAAGTATGTGTTTTTATGAGCCATTTATTATTTAAACATTTACCTTGATGTTAAAAATATATTATATTATATGAAAACCAATGTTTGTAATTACTGGCCGACACAAATTAAAACAAAAAATATTTTTGTCATTTTGCATGACAAGGTATTGTAGGTGAATAAGTAGGTACCTATAGATAGTAGATATCTTTTTATCAAACCGCGAAGAGGAAAAAACACAGTGGTGAAGATATGCCCGAATAGAACTGCCTTTTTTCTTTTTCTATTATTACTCGATTTCGCTTTGCTGATCTCATGAGAGGGTTTCCCTCGCGGCAGTTTGAATGCGTAGTACAGACACGCAAGCATGAACTACATAGCGGCGTCACTAGGGCATAGATACAATACAGGTGTTGCAGAAATTGTGGGTATATTAAGCAAAAAGTATGCTATATATGTTCGCGACAATCGATAATTAGCGTAGATCACTCGCGAAGGTTCTGGAACATTCCATCACTTTCCAGTAGTTTCGATAATGTTCTAGAAAGATTAGTATGGATGCAATAGTCTACAAGAGTCTGGAAGCTTCTAGAACAATAGTTAGGGAATGTTCCACAACGTCCGCGAACTTTCTAGATGCTAAGTTAGGTACTTATAGTTACTAGATAAGAATGGAATGTTTATACCTACTTAGTAATAATAATAATAAATAGTGTGACCTCGGGTATCTCTGGAACTTTCGGGAAGATCGCTCGCCGGCCTATATAAAGCGAGGTGTCCGGCGCACATTAAGTTCAGTTTAATAGCAACAGTCGAACAGTTCAGTTTAATAGTAACAGTCGAACAGTTCAGTTTAATAGTAACAGTCGAACAGTTCAGTTCAATAGTAAGACTCAAACAGTAAACATCAAGCGAATAGTGAACTTCTCCAGAGATCCTCGAAGTAAATAGTGATAGTAATACTGGTGTTTTCTTTTAAGATAGTACCATCCGGCGTTCGTAATAGTTGTGAGTCGTGTCGAAGGGGCTCACATTTATGGTCCTTCGAGCCGGATAGTTATAGTCGAACCGGCATTCGTTCGTGAAGTGACCTTACATTTATGGTCATTCGTGCATCCGGATTGGAAGAAAAGAAGATGCCTGTAACGAGGTCTCAGAAGTCGTACGCAGTGAAGAGGACTACGGACGAGAAATCTGCCGTCTCCACGACGAGGTCTGCAGATGCAACGGAGTACGCATCGGCATTGGGTGCAACCACAGGAGGTACATCAGGTCCACAACCGCCGTCAGAGCCGACGACGGAGACGCTGCACCCTCCATTGTTGCCACCCTCCCCTATAGTCGTTGCCGGTGTCACAACTGCCGTTGCCCCCGCCGCCGCAGTCAGCGCTGCAATAGATAGTGTCGAGTCAACATTGACAAATCAGGGAAGATCATGTCTTCCATGTTCGTCGCGCTCCACTGCTACTCGTGCACGGCGAAGAGAATTGGCCCAGGCTCGATTGGAACATCTCGAGCGAGGAAAAGAGTCGGCCATAGCTAAAGTGGAGGCAGCTATGTTTAATGTTGAATTGGCTGCAGCCAAGGTCGCCGCGCTAGAGGAGGACTCGGAAGAGGAGCAAATAGAAGGAAGTGTCTACGAGTCTAGATCGTCGAAGAACGGAACTTCACATCCACCAAGTTTATCGCGCCACATTGATTCTCGTCCATGGCGCAGAGAATTACAGGCCCGCTTGGAACTTCTTGAGCGACAAAAGAAGATGGCTAAAGCTAACGCTCTGGTGGCCATAGCTGCAGCTAAAGCTAAAGCTGATGAAGAAGAATTAAAAGCTGAATTGGCTGAAGCCAAGGTCGCTGCACTAGAAGAAGAGATAAAACAAGCACGGGTTCAGAGAAGTACACTCGCACGCGCATCGCAAGACGTCACCACGTGCCAAGTTCTGCCTGAACCTGCGGGAAATGTTGTCGCCAGCGGAGTTACGTCTGAACCTGCGGAAGTAATCGTCGCCAGTGAAAACCGGCGGGAGCCACAGCGGAACGAACCGCTGCAGGAAAATAGAGTGGCTCCTGAATGCAGTGTAACATCGCAAGTAAACGCAGTTAGAGTAGAGGCGACGAGAGAAAAAGTGAACTATGTGTCAGGAGACTTATCCTTTGACCCTGAATAAAAAGAAGTCGTCGACAGCCAACCTGTGGTGGAAGTCTTGCCCTGCCTTCACCCGCCTGAACCTGTGGAAAACGTCATCGCAAGCGGAGTTACGCCTGAACTTGCGGAAGAAGTCGCAGTTAGCCAAGTGCATGTCTCGCCTGAACCTGCGGAATACATCAATGCCAGTGAAAACCGGCGGGAGCCACAGCGGAACAAACCGCAACAGATTTATACAGTGGCTCCAGATAGTGTCACATCGACAAGTGAGCCAGTCAATGCTGACAGTGAGGGGCCAACACTGCCGCCCCCAGCTGAAGTCGTCGGAGCACTCACACCATCAATAGACACGAACATAGATCGTTGTCTAGAGAATCGTGAGATGAGTGTGACTGCCATGGAAATGGTTCGTCTCTCCAAAAGATTAGACAGTCCGACAGATACGAGTAGTGAGCAGTGGCGGCTGCACCTTAAGTGCGCCCGTGCAACGCACTACCATTTAAAAACCTTCTAAATATGTACCTTCCTTCTTCCTATACCATACTAGACTAGGTAGGTACTAGGTACGTCTAAAGAAAACTTCACAAAAATACCAATATAACAACCGTAATACCTACCCTAAACAGAAATTACATAAATCATTCGAACGTTACGAGTTAAATTAAATCGAGCTGGCCTATTTTGATTTCTACTGCGAAAGAATTAGATCTTATTTTTGCTTGAACAAAAACGGCCTCGTGCGCTCGGATTGTCGCACGGAGCGAGCTCCTACACATAGTATGAAACAGGATGGAAATCGCCCGGCGCGTGAGACGGAAGATGCTCAGTACAAACTGTATGCAGTTCTAGGATAAATTCGTGCGCCGCACGCGACCGGAAATTGCCGAAATCATACGAATGACGCCACGGGACTCGGGAGTCGGGAGGCGCGGGCGGCGACCTTGACCGGTGGCGTGACCTACGAACGATGCACTTGTCATGTCATTGTCGCAGTTTCACCTTTCGCGCGCGAATACGTAATTAATTTGTTACTCTAATTACTTATTAACTAAGAAAGTAGTAAATATTTCGTGAGTGTGTATGTGTGTATGTGTGTGTGTGAGTGAAAATTAGTGCAAAATACAATATGGACTTCATAAAAAGCAATAGGACATTTCAAAATAGACTGGACATTAAATCTGCTGGGCCGTCTCGGCCTTTTCTCATCTTAAAACAGGAGTGCAAAACAAAAATTAACTTATACCTGAATTTTCAAAAGTGAAATGTACAATAAAAATAAATGGTTATGTGGATGTGAGAAACTAAATGCTTTATTTTGCTTTCCGTGTGTTGTTTTCGTTTCGGCGGAGAAGGAATTTCGCGTCAAAAAAGGAACGCAGAATGGATTTAAAATATAAATAAGGTAAAATATACTTATAATTTTTTTACTTCCAATTGTAATAGGTAGGTACCTAATCTATTTTTCTTCCAAAATTTACTAAACCCATAAAGTGCACCACCGGGTATCTGAGGCACCAGCCGCCACTGGTAGTGAGTTAGATCGGCATGCGTTGACGTTTCTGGCGGACAAACCAAAGGGTTTACCGGCGGGAGAGACCGAACTGCTGTGTAAAAATAGTGTATACAGCAAGTGTGACTCGGAATCTAGAAGACTGGATCTCATAGACAAGAGATTAACGGACAAATATTGGTCACGATGGATGGAGAAGTATGTGCGAGATTCTCAGCAGCAAGGAGACGTCATGAATCCTGCGGGCGCCAGTCATGGAGGTGATCGAGGAGCTGCCCATTGACGAAGATGTCGCGACCGCGAATAGTTCAGCTACAAGAGCTGCGGCGGGAGTAATGTTCGCGACAATCGATAATTAGCGTAGATCACTCGCGAAGGTTCTGGAACATTCCATCACTTTCCAGTAGTTTCGATAATGTTCTAGAAAGATTAGTATGGATGCAATAGTCTACAAGAGTCTGGAAGCTTCTAGAACAATAGTTAGGGAATGTTCCACAACGTCCGCGAACTTTCTAGATGCTAAGTTAGGTACTTATAGTTACTAGATAAGAATGGAATGTTTATACCTACTTAGTAATAATAATAATAAATAGTGTGACCTCGGGTATCTCTGGAACTTTCGGGAAGATCGCTCGCCGGCCTATATAAAGCGAGGTGTCCGGCGCACATTAAGTTCAGTTTAATAGCAACAGTCGAACAGTTCAGTTTAATAGTAACAGTCGAACAGTTCAGTTTAATAGTAACAGTCGAACAGTTCAGTTCAATAGTAAGACTCAAACAGTAAACATCAAGCGAATAGTGAACTTCTCCAGAGATCCTCGAAGTAAATAGTGATAGTAATACTGGTGTTTTCTTTTAAGATAGTACCATCCGGCGTTCGTAATAGTTGTGAGTCGTGTCGAAGGGGCTCACAATATACATATAGATACCAAATTCAGCAAATCGTGACAAAAGTTTTCCATCGCACTCACTCTCCGAGCCGTGCCATGTGAGTAATTGTGACAAGACTTATCTCACGCCTCGTATTGCGCCCCGCGCTATCTTTCTGACTCTACTAAACTGCTCTCATAGTAAAACGTCACAAAGCTAATCAAGTTACTATGAAGAGAATTTTTTTTATAACTGAAAAAAATATTGTTGTACACACACAAGTTGTTTAGGATGAATATATAGCCTTAGGGGTGACGCTACTAGCGGTGCAGTATCAGTGGCCCAGTTCTGGGCATGTATTATTTAGCGACTTTGTTGGTTTGTCGTCGACACGATAAGAAGAAGAAGGGGTGACGCTTTCGTCTTACTATACTACTATAGCAGCAATCTGTATTTTCTGGCATCGCTGTGTTACTCTCGTAACCAATATAGAGTTACATACCGGTCTCCGCTGAATTATCATGGTTCGTTTACTATTTTTCGCTTTTTTACCTTTTATTTGTGCTCTATACGTAGGTTGTCATGGTAAGAAAAGACGAAAAAATATGAGACCCAAGGTTTGTTATTTCATGAATCATTTACGTTGTAGACAATCATGATTCATGATGAATAATTGCATTAAGTAATTATTTTGATCCAAAAGTAGCACACACTTGTCAGTCATACATGAAAACGGAAATAAGAGCAAGATAATATTTCCTATAAAATATACAAAAAACTATATAAGTATCTAAGTACTTACTTAAGTATTTTTTCGGCCAAATCATAATAAAATCTGATATGGAAAACTTACATACATTTATTTCTTATGCTTAGCCAACCAAAAATATTTTAAAATGATAACTGTAACCCGAGCTAAGCCCAAACACAGCAGAAATAAAGTATGATAAATCCTATGAACCGAAATAGCATACTTGCACAGGATTCCAAAGCTTATTACCACAATTTGTCGTCGACCCTCCGCCGGCCGCTGCCAGTCAATGCAAGTCAAGATCACCCGAGCTTTGGTCAAAACATCTGAAGTATTCTTCAGTTTCTTTCGGGTCTTCGGACTCACTCGCTTCTTCGTGAACTGCTCGCTATTGTGGACTTTCCTCCTTCATTTGACAAGCCTTGACTGTTTATGTAAGAATATTAGTTTGGATCTTATGGTAATAAATGTGTGTGGACTCTGCACTGGATTTATTGTTGGATATGTTTAGGACGACGCGTTTTGTCTTCCTAGTGTTGGGTCATTTGGTGGCTGTATAAATCTAATACAATAAAAACTGAAAATATCTAAATTCTAAATTTGAAAATAAAATATGTTCATTTGTTCACGTGTTTATATATAGGTAGGTATAACAAATTATCCCACTTTCTGTAACAGTTCAATCTGATATTTAATTTAATCATCCTTATCTTATGGCATAAGCCGCATAGGTAATGGTATAGCATTGTTTTCGAAATTTTTAAGTTTAAGTAGTAGTAATTACTACAGGTGCCCAATTTTTTCAGTAACTTTCGCCGCCGCTTACTAAACTACGTTTTACTCAGCTGAACCACTGAACTATCCACCGCAACTTGCAAGCCATTACAAAAGTCATTAACCAACAGTAGTTTGTAACTTTATCACTCACTAGTAATAACAATCGAAGCAGTCCTAATTGACTTCATAGTCTTTGTGTGACCACAAACCCTTGTCTGATATCTGGAACTTAAGAAATTAATCTAACTATTGGGTCCTGAAACCCTGCTTTAGTGCCAATGATTTATGGAGTTGCAAAGCAGGGAGAGTATAATGTATGTATGTTGGTTATATTTGTCACTTCTCAATTTAACGAAGGTAATATTTTTTTTAAGTATATCTAATATTATGGCCTCGAAGATAGCTATGTTCAGCAGTGGTGAGTTTTTATCTAACAATTCAGCTTATGACCTCACAAAAGGTTTTACAAATCAACATTTTTTGTGCATAATTAATTATTAAGTTACTGAGAAGCAGCCAAAAAGCCAGACTACTATGTATTTACTTTGTAATGTGGACATAGATAAAATAGATAGAAGTAAACCTTATCACCTTTCAGTCTATAGCAAAAAGTCGCGACATTAAAAAGTTTATACTATTAAGAAGATTTTATTTACAACTAAAGTTGTTCTAAACCTTTTTACCTTTAATTCTCCACCTAAGTAGATGCATTATTTATATACTTATACTTAGTTAAAATATAATTATCTAAACGTTTCGATACCCACCATAGCGGTATGGCTCAAGCTACCAGATAATCCTACATTTTGATACTCCAGCAGTTTATAATGCAAAGCAGGCCAGTACCTACACAATTTATGAATATATAAATCAAATACTTACAGTAAGTTAATATTACTACAGGCTAATACGACAAGTAAATACAGGCAGTTCCCATTCATTCAAATTGTTTATACTTACAAGAGTTAATCGGATTTTAAAATTTAAGGCACCAATTAGTTACCTACTTTGAAGATTTAGAATTCTCATTCTAGATACCCTATCAATAGTTTTAAAACTTTAATATCTGTAAATGAAAAGCAATTTCTCAACATACATTATTTTTTCAGATATTAAATAAGTGTTGAGCATGTCTGTAATTGGTAAATGTTATAGATAAGTACCTACCTCTCTAACCTTTCTTTTGTAAGTGTATTGTAACATGTACTGTTGATGTGCCTTATATAAATAAATAAATATTCAATTACCTAATCATGCATCACGCGTAACTGCTTCTTACCTGTTCGACAAGTATACTGATTTTATCCCACCCTGTATAATACAAATTTGCAGTTTACGGCATCTGGCACATAATTCAGCGTTCTGGAGACAGAGTGAATATAGCAATTTAAGTTAGGTCAGAACTGGGAACCGAATTGAATTGTAGATTTCGGCGACATTTGTGTGATTTGTTGTGGCGTACCGAAGGGCTATATTGCTTTGTTTACCTCTAGATAATGCTAGAGGGTCACTGTTTTCGAAAAAATAAGTTTTGGAGGTCTGCAGCGAGCGCTAACACGACTTTTTGAGATATACGATTTTTAAGTCGCGCTATTCATTTAATTTCCTATCGATTTATTTATTACAATGCATGCACCGACATGTACATATTATTATACAAAAAAGTTAAGTGGTACGGTCATGTGCAGAGAAACCTGACCCCCCTCTCATAGTAACAATGTTTCTGAGAGGGGTCAGATTTATCTGCCTTATACTGTACCTACTTACTGAAAGATAATAAAATTAGTTTCAAAAAATGTCTTTAAACGAAATTGTTACTTTATCTCATTAAACCAACTCGACTCCAATGGTGTACCACTTATTTGGTTTTATTCGAATTTAATTCGAAAGCTCCTGCTATTTACTTTCCACCGTTTTAATTAAACTTAAATTCAGTTTTTCAAAAACGGCACGGATTCGGTAAACTTCGATTCCATTGACACTTTAACATTAATTAAGGGCCACTTGTACCAACATAGTAAATCTAGATTTAGTGTTAAATCTCGATTTATTGTTAAATTTTATATGGACTGACGTTTCTTAAATCGAGATTTGACACTAAATCTAGATTTAATACTTATGTTTCTGCAAGTGGCCCTTAGTAGTAGATCTTGTAGTTCAAATTTCAGTCTTATGGCACATGAAGCTAATGTTTCACAATCCAAAGCGGTAAGTTGGCTCCCACAATACCAAAGCGTATTTAAGACCCGTAGAATACATTATTAAGTTTAACTTGTTAAGTTTAAGTTTCTTAAGTTTAATACCACTGTATCAACTTTTCCGAGTAGATACAGTGGTATTAAACTTAAGAAACTTACTACATACACTCACGGGCAATGAAAAAGTTCCAGTCAGAAAATCATCAAGTTATTCCTTAACGGAAAAGGCTAGTTTAATGACGCCGTCTGCAATATTGAAGTACATTTAAAAAAAAGCTCACCAGAATATTACCAATTCACAAAAGGTACTGTTTCTTTGCACGTGAGTGTATTATTATACATCAATCATTACACCTACGTTTTTTTACCACTTTTATTATCAATGTAACGATAAATTCTCACAAAATCACGTAAAAGGAATTCAGAATGTGAAAATAAAGTATATTATTCCACACCGATAACATAAAAAATCAATCGGCTCCCTCTAAGTACAGGGGAAGAGACATGTCAATGACAATAAAAAGTTAACTTTAGCCACTTCCGGCGGGTGAGGAAGGTAAAAAAACTTTTGCGTTTATTCCGGTCAAGCGTGAACCTAAAGGTTTTCCCTGCAGTTCCTATATCAGAGTTTGCAAAAAGTGCAATTTTTTGTCAGCTAGACTTTTCCGTGTAGGATTAATTTGGGATGTTTGTAATCTCATAATTTGTACAGTGCGACAAACTTATCTGTTCCGGTGAGAGCGAACGAAATTGATCTCATTACTTACTAATGAATTGTATGTACGTGTACGCTTCTCTCCACTCCATGCTTCGCCTTAAAAACTTTCTTCCTCAACACACGAAATTAGCATTAGTCAACTCACTGCTCCTACCGATCCTAGACTACGCGGATGTGTGTTATTTGGATTTGACCGAGGCACCTTTTGTACACTTATATTTCATATTTGTGCAATAAAGTATCAAATAAATAAATATATTGTAAAAGATTAGATGGGTTTATTAACACCGCAACAATACGAGCAAACTTAAAATCTTATAGAAATAAGAAATATTAGACATTTATGTGAGCTGTCACCGGAACAGATAAGTTTGTGGTACTGTATAATATTTAAAATGTTAATGGCAGTTACCTTCATGTAACGTCATCAACGACATGTCCGTTATCTCAAATCTGCAACGGAACCCCAAAATCTGATGGCAAGTTTTTTACAGCAGTTTTTTTCTTGTTGTTTTCTTAGTCATCTTAACAATCTTAAGCAGTTTAGTCGTCGTTAGGTATTTTATGAGGGTAACATTCGCAGTAGTTGGCCTTTTATGACGCCATCTATGAAAATGTGCGTACTTTATTACGTGTAGTACAAATTATTGTGATTATCGATCACGTGGTCAAGAGGTAATAAGTTTGTTAATACATGATGCGTAATGACTTATAACTGTGGTCAATTTTGTTGTACCTTCGACTTTATGAAAAAAAAGTTTTAATATGAGAGTAGGTCAGTAGATACATTGATGTAGTTAGAGTTAGTCAATATGCGGAGAAGGGGAATCCCCTCAGTTATTCAACGTATATAAGTATTTATATTATTGTAAACTTGAGAGAATGAAAACATCCAAATTATATGTAAAAAATTGTCTCATGATCGTGTACCATTTATCTGACGAAGCTGAAACTTAAAGGAAACTCTAGATAATTATTTTATACTAACTACTAACTATTGTAGAGCTAGCCTCAATGCAGTATAAAATTAAAATTATATGGTAACAGTACCAGGGGGTCAGACTCACAGTGCAGGTAGTCAACTTGCGTTCGGTATCGCCTGCATTATGGAAACGTTACAAGCTAAGTTTCTCGCGAGCGCGACTCAATCTCTTATTCATAGGGGCTATGCAACAGGTGACCTACATAATTGAACGCACCTGCTTAGCTTTTTGTCTCTCCCTCTACCTTGTTATGAATTCCTAGTACAATGCTCCGCTGAGGGTTGCAAAGAATATTCATAATCTTGGATTTTCAGGTTGAGCTTGAGCGTATCCGATATTTTTTTAATAAATCTCTGGCAAGCATATTATAGAAAAGTATGATTAAAAATTGTGTTGAAGATTTTATGACAGCATTGAACATCCAAAAAGATATTGATATTGACTCTCTCTGGATGTCTTGCATCAACTACCTGCCCGTTTCAATTCAATAATTCTATCTACTGCTATCTACCGGTAGTTACTTTCATACGATTTTGACAGGTTGTAACTTTCGATGTGTCAAAATCGTATTGGCAGTAAATAGCATTCCCCGTAGGTACTGCATTACATTTGGTTTTAAAATGGCTGAAAATAAGTGGTAATGCTACTCTAGCTAAGATGTTTACGATGTTCTTGTTTGTTTGTATAAAGTTTTTATACATAGTAAAAGAATAAAGATAAGTATAATATAGCCAATGTTTACTAGCCCCAGGGTTTCCCTCAAAACTGGTTTTCTCGTGACATCGACAATGCAACGACCTCAAGTCAATCAGTCGCTTTACGCACACTTCGAAAACAGGTCCTGTATTTTGATAGTTTTTTGTTTTTTTTATTATTTAATTATTATTTGAAATATCTACCTATATTAAAAGATTTTATATTTACACGTATAGTTGAATGTAGTGAAAGTAGTATCAATGGTTATTAAATTGAGTACTTTTGGTGAGTAAATTTTATATTTATCATGTTTTTGTGAGGAATGATAGTTACTTATGTTATTGTTGTTTATTTTTTATCGATTATTTTCTTATTTGGTTCCAGTTTTGGCAATATTGTTGGATTCCCTGGCAGCCTATTCATCTGCACCGGTAATTAAATAGCATATTTTATTTGTAATACTTACTTATTATGAAACTATCTATCCACTACGATCTCCAATTTATTTTGAACTTGTGCGTAAGTTAACTTCTATATTTATACCCAATAAAAGTATGGCACACTTAAATGTATTATTTATCTTGTTTCCAGCCAGATCGCTGGTCATGGGGCTTTGTGGATGTTCCTGACACTCCCGTAAGTATTTTAATCAGTCTGAAAAAGATTAATGTTATACAATGTTTGTGTCTAGTACCATTATAATCATTTCACATATATGTTTTATTTATTGGAGGCTAGAGAGGTGATTAAATGTAGAGTTATTTCATTATTGATAAAAAATTACGAGAAAACATGACAAATATTCTAAACGGATTTAACTTTGGTTTGTTTTTGTATGATTAAGATAATAATAATAATGGATAAATGACTAAGTATGCTAAGAGTCATTTAAGTCAACTAATTATGTTAGTCATATTTGGCTAATATCTAATCGCAATATTCATAATGTCATTAAGGGAACAATTAAGTTAATTAATCCGTATTTACCTAAGTATAATTGCACACGGGCATAAGTAAGGGTAGAATAATCACTTGTATTTCTCTCAAAGTACCTACCTAATTAATTGCTATATTAATTTTAGAAGTGACTTAATGACTAAACTGTTTTTTTTATTGTCACAAAAGTGTACACTTTTATTTTTAACTTATAGGTACTAATCGGATTATTATGGAGCTATTACTCCAGACTTCTGCTTTACCTTAAATTACCTAAATTGGTTGGTTTCGTCTCTTGAACAAGCGGACTCCCTAAACATTGTTATTATTTCTTGAAAATTCCAGGTGGCCCCTACTCCGACACCGGTCGCGACTACCACCAGCAAAGCTGGCAAGCTGCAGTATGACCCCTGCGAGGGGTACACTCCGACACTGCCGGACACCCTCGCTAGTGGACGGAGGATCAGTCAAGTTAGTAAGTACTTACTGAAACTTCTTCAGGTTGACTGGTAGAAAATGTTTTAGCAGCTACATGGTAGGTATGTGCTTTACTTACCAAGCCACTTTACTCTACAAATCCCTGTAAAGTAGTAGAGCATAAATAACGATAATTCTAACTATTGTAGAGGTTATACTTAGTCATAGCTATATATAATTAAGTAACTAAATACTTTGCAAATTAAAAGAGTTTGACTTTTATTGGTTTTATTTTCAGAATGCTACGAATACATTTGGAACATAAAAGTTAGAAGAGAACAGGACAAGCGAGCTGAAGAATGTAAGTAAATATAATACAATATTGTTCTAAAATTTAAGTTCATCATCATCATCATCATCATCAGCCTATAGCAGTCCACTACGAGCAAATTTAAGTAAATACGGCCGAATTCCTATTCAAAACTTTCGGCACAAATATGTACAAAATAAGTTCGTAATTACAAGTACGACAAAATTTTGAATTTATGATCAAACGAACTTACCTGCAAGTGAAGAAGATCCATAACTATTATGCGAGCAGCTTTATTCGACGGTAAGTATTTAGTAGATGATCCAAGCTTATTACACTCACGGGCAATGAAAAAGTTCCACTCACAAAATAACAACACTAAATAACCCAAATTTTTACAAACATTAAAATTTGAACAAAATATTACCGTTTTTAGTTGGTAATATCCTGAGGCTCTGATAAATGTACTTCAATGTTGAAGAAGACGTCATTAAGCTAGCATTTTCAGCTTAGGAGTAATTTGGTGCTTTTTTCAGTGGAACCTTTTCATTGCCCGTGAGTGTATTATCATCATTGGCGAACCATCAACTACTGGTAGATCTTATAGATACAGTTGGTAACACAAGAAAATCTACGACAAATCTCTCTTACCTATTTACTATATTGAACATACATAATTATTATGTACTTCCGGCAGGTAAAGAGAAGAGGCGTCTCGAAGGCTTCGTGGTGCTGGCGGCGGTGGGCGGGCGGCCCGCGGCGCAGGGCGAGTTCCCGCACATGGTACGTGATGTGGGGCTGGCGTGGGACACCCTCCGGTGTAGGGTGGTGAGGTTGGAGGAGCTGGTTGGGTTGAGGTTGAGGCTGATATCAAGCAGATTTGTAGTAGTAGTTTCAGAGTACAATGTATAACATCGCTCTTACGGTGAAGGAAAACATCGTGAGGATAACTGCATAATCTAGATTTAGCACATCTAGATATGTGAACCCTCGGGTAGGTACCCGCAGTGGACCAGCGTGGTGGGAAATGGTCCAATAGAATACCTACACTAATATTTTTTTCATAAATAATCATCCTATTCTTGTTGGGGACAAATATTGAAGCAGGTTAATGCCTAGTTTCACCATATTCTGTTAGACCATTAACATCCCTGTGACATTATAATGTCATCAGTTATACGTCATCTCCCTACTAAAATATTGATAGGATGTGTCAAAAGTCAACAACTAATCCCTTGTTATGATCTAACAGACTATGGTGAAACTGGGGCTGAGGGTTTGTCACCGCGGTGAGATGATGAGTTAGTCAGATCAGTTGTCAGCCGCTGAATCAGCTGCTTTCCCCTGAAAAGGATACATACTCGTTAAAAACCCCGTTAAACAGGCGGTTTTCTTCAAGAATTGCTCAATAACATTGTGTTCCTGTACCAGGGCGCCATAGGCTGGAAGGCGTCGGCCGGCACGTGGGTGTTCAAGTGCGGTGGCTCCCTCATCAGCCCCAACTATGTGCTGACCGCCGCGCACTGCACGTCGGCCTCTCCAAGAGACGCCACCATCGCTGATAGGTTTCCGAAGATCGTGCGGCTGGGTGATAAGAATATTATTGATGTTGTGAGTCCTCAATCCACTTAAAATATTATTTATTTAGAAAGTTACGAACATGAAAGTCTGTCACATAGGCAAATACACTCACGGGCAATGAAAAGGTTTCACTGAGATAAGCACCAAATTACTCCTAAACGGTAAAGGCTAATTAACTTTATGACGCCTTCTGCAACATTGAATTACAATTATAAGAGCATCAGGATATTACCAACTAAAAACTGTAATATTTTATTCAAATGTTAAAATAAATGTTTGAAAAAAATTTAGGTTGTTTTGTGTGGGTATTTTGTGAGTGTAGTTCATTGTCACCCAAGGGTTGAATGCCGGTAACTTGACGCCGAGGCTGGGTTTGGCACCTGAGCATAGCGAGGGCGCTAATATCCCGACAAACTAAATATAAAAGCTAAACGCTGTGCTTATAATTATAAAAAAAAAAAAAAAAAAACTTTTCTATTCACAGTACGCCAACGACGTGAACCCAGAAGACGCCGAAATCAAACGTTCCATAGTGCACCCGCGCTACGAGTCTCCCAAGAAGTACCACGACATAGCGCTTCTGGAGCTGGTGTCTCCCGTGGTGATGTCTGACCTGGTCCAGCCGGCTTGCTTGTGGGGGCAGCGGGACACCAGTGAACTGGGGACTCAGGCCACGCTGACGGGGTGGGGGGTTGTGGAGACAGGTTGGTGTGTGTTATAGACCCTTGATCGAAATAAACGGTGCTGGAAGTTTAACCTATGTATCTGTGTGGTTACATAGCTCCGTGAAGGGGAAAATCTGAGTGCTGAAGTAAATAATAATAGGTATATTTAGGGCGTCTTGCACAACAAAGTTAAATCAAATTAAATAGTTTGTCTCTTGCTCTCACAGTATAATGTCAGAGCAAGAGGTCATAGATTTAATTTTATTTGACTTTGTTGTGCCAGACGCCCTTAATGATTTATTGAACTCGTTACACTGACGAGCAATGAAAAAGTTAAACTCACAAAATGCCGACACCAAAGGATCCTAATTTTTTCAAATATTTAATTTAATGTTGGAACGAAATAATTATATGAAAAATATATACGATTTTATTGTAAAATCGTATATATTTTTCATGATTGATGATTTGACATGATGATATGATTGCGTTGTAAAATGTATTTGAGCTAGATCAGATGGCACAACACTTACATAGTTTTACTGTCTAAAATTGGTTACAACAAAGCCTATTCCGCAAGAAAGTACTTACAAAAGAACCATGACATAAGCCGGATTGTGTTATGTTTCTTTAACACTGTTATATCCACAGTCGGCATGACGACATCCCCGGAGCTGCAAGCAGCAGTAGTGGACATCGTGGAGCCCGCAGTATGCGACCAGCTGCTGAAGCGGCATTGCAACCGCCTGTGGTGCGGCGTACAGGACCAGATCTGCGCCGGGAAGATGACTGGTGGGGTGGACTCTTGTCAGGTAGACGATTATGTTAAATTCAAATGCTTTTCCGGGTGCATCCGGATTTGATCACGCACGCGTTCATGCATGTTTTCATTGTAACGTGTGAAATATGCACGCGAGGCGCGAGAAAATGGTGTGCCATCCAGAGTGCGTGAATAATAACCTTATTCATCGTATAAATATAAATTGTTCCGATGAACGTAATTTTTTTACAAACTACCGTCCGTTCGAAAAAGGGGCTACTTACTACACTACTAATCTTTTCTGGGGAGCAAAGGGCCGAAGCTCAGAGACATCCGCCCAAGACATCCCCGCTTGGTCCATCTCCTTTTTGACAGAGCGCTGCCGTGTTTCTCGCAGACTGCCGAGTCTTTGTCTTCTGTCCTTAGGATCAGGGTCTTGGTAGCTTGGAGAGTTATTATTGCGTCATATATTAAATTATTTATGGTATAAGTATTCTTTATTCCTAGTACACTTAACCCTTTTCATCGAAATATCCTTCCACCCAAAGGTTGCCTGGAAAAAATCGCTTTAAGCGATAAGGCCGCCATTTGTACATATGTGTTAGATTAAGTTTTTGTAATTTTTGTCCATGTTTTTGTGTACAAATAAAGAGTATCTATTCTAAATACATGGCGTTTTAGTAAAATTAGTTGTAAAATGTGTGTATAAAAGGTCCAAAGCGGAGAAATTAATTAAGTCAAAAATCCTATACAGGGTGTTGCTAAAACTAGAAACTTTGTTGGTCACGTGACTTTTTAGTACTAAGGAGAATGTCTTTTTTTCGCGAATATTGAAATTCTCATTTTAGTTTCGGGCTTAGATATACCACGCTGCACATGTAGGTTTCGGCTTAATATACCCTTTTTGCAACACCCTGTATAAAAATTTAGCGTTTGGTAAGGTGAAAGCCCCTATCTCACGCATCCCCACTACCATTCTTCGCAGGGTGACTCCGGAGGCCCTCTGCAAGTGAAGATCAATCTGCCTCCATCTAGCAACTCGTCCATGCACTACGTCATCGGAGTGACGTCATTCGGCGTCGGCTGCGCGAGACCCAACACTCCGGGCATCTACACGCGGGTCTCCAGCTATATCGACTGGATCGAGAACATTGTTTGGTCCTAGTGGTGACTGTGTAATAATAAATATGATAAATATAACATCATGACCCTTCACGTCCCCACTGCTGGGGCACGGGTCTCCTTCCAATGAAGGAAGGGTTTAGGCCTAGTATTACAATATATATATATATATATAAATATGTGGGGACATCTCACACACGGCCATCCGACCCCAAGCTAGGCTGAACCTGTGTTATGGGTGTCGGACAGCGGATATATCTACACAAATACATAGATAGATACATACTAAATATAAATATCAACACCCAAGACCCGAGTACAAATATCTGTCTTTAAAAACAAATATCTGCCCCAGTCGAGAATCGAACCCGGGACCTTCGGCATAGCAGTCACGGTCACTAACCACTACACCATTCGACCGTCATATAATATAATACTAAAGCCGAGCGTCCACTGCGAGCTAAACTAAGTTGGTTCGTTACTAAGCGGTTTCATACATGTGCGTCCACCGCAAACTATGCACTCATCATCATCATCAGCCTTCTATCGCCCACTGTTGGGTATAGGCCTCCTTATTTGTACGCCAATTCTTCCGGTCCTGTGCCGCTCTGATCCACTGCTTCCCCGCGACCTTGCAGATGTCATCGGACCATCTAGCAGGTGGTCTGCCAACCGCTCTTCGTCCGTCTCTAGGCCACCATTCTGTGACCGCCTTTGTCCACTGTGCACTATGTATGAAAAACTGACAAAACGGTTGTCGATCGTAGACTTTTTGGGGGAACTTTTCAGATGCTCTCCGAATTGAAATAAGTAGTATAGATTTGGTTAATACACGAGTATTTTAATTATAGAAGTACTTAACTAATAACTTTATGATTGTAACGAATTCAAATAAAGTGGCGTCATGTCTACGCCAATTACGTTCTTATTTTAATGTCAAAATTGTGTATTAGATTAGTAAAATTATTAATTAAATACATATTTTTATACCTAGCATGTTTTTTTATTTAGCAAATACATTTTTAAAATAAATATGGTAGGTTTATAGACACTACTTTATAGTTCATACTTAGGCCATTTGATTATGTATTTAGCTATGTAGCAAGTTGAAGGATCTCACATTACTTTTGGCCTGTGTCGTGGACGAGGGCGAATATGCGATTAATAAATGATGTACTTACTTAGAACCTTCTTATAGCATTCTAGCTACTTACTAAAACTCTCTAAGAATAAAATCTAGGGTTAGAATTCAGAATACTCTATTTTCAATCTTCATCTTCTAACCACTACTGGCTACCTGCCTGAGATCCAGGGGGCTGGCAAGGAAGGCATCTTGCTAAACTATTCCACTAGTCAGGAATAACATTGACAACGGACAAGGTGCAACCAGCCCCCGTATTTTGTAACTTTTTGAGAGTTAGCAACCGGTGATAATTGGTATCAACTTAGAGACTTATTAACCGAAAACACCAAAAATCTTAGTGAAAGAAATATGCAAGAAGCCTACCAATATATCCTTACATTCAACATAAACGTTTGTGAAATCAGATAAGTCAGTAAAAAGTTATTAATTAATAATGCTCTAAATTGTCAGCCATTTTATACCAACCTGTTAGTATTTGTAAATTATTTGACAAAAATCACTTGCTTGAACCTAACCACCCTAAGCCTATATAAGCAGCTACAGACGCTGACCGACTCTCTTTCTGTTACAACGACATTCAATATGGCGGACGTATACCTTCTAAAATAATATAAATTTATTATAAGAAAATTAACGCCGATTAAACGAATATCTTTCTACAAAGCGTTAAACTCTGTTTCACTATTTTGTCATAAATGATCCCCAAAAACCAACAGGTTATGGGCCCAGTCCACGTGTTTTTAGGACAATAATATAAAAGTGAAAGTTTCAAAATATTAATTTTAAAAGTGACCGTTAAATCGCGTCTTTAAAAATTGTGAATTGTGAAATTATCAAATCTTTTAAATATAAAAGTGCCGCGAACAAAACATTAAAGTTGTAGTGAATTCAAAGTGTAAAAATCATAAATAAACGACCGAAGAATTTGGTTCGTTGTCTGCGGTGGATCCCGCAGAGCAGGCCTTGACTACAGCCAGGGGGCGCACTGAACCGTGGTCCCTGGTCTCACAGCCGCTTCCAGAGAATCTACAAAGCATCGAAATATGCTTCAAGGAAGACCTGCGCATGACATGGCCGAGTGCCGCTCGTCGCGCCGCGCCTGCTGCTGCCGCCGCTGCCAGCGCTGGACACAGTCGGCGCACTCTCCTGTCTACGATAAGGAGACCAAGCTATGGACCTCAAAACAGATAAATATATCCTCTTACTTACTTACACATCCTATGAAACTAAGATAGCATTCAAAACTCACGATAAACGTGTCTATCCTATTTTAACGGGAATAACCTAGCAACCAAGAATTTGATTTTCATGTGAACTGTCATTCCTATTGGATGAGGTCAATAAGGGGTGCATCGGAGCATATAAAAAGGGGTGTTTATTTCATTTAAGTATAACTAAACTGACTCAGCTCAGCAGTATGTGTTTTTTACAGAAACTTGAAAGTTTTCAATTTATTTCAGAAACAAAAAGCTACCCTCAATTGAAAAACAAAATCTTCTTGTCGTGTCGATGGCAACTGTCACACTTCCGCGGCTCAGTGGGCCGCCACGTCGATACCCCTCTGGTTGGCCTTGAGGAGGTCTTCCCGGGTGCAGGTGTTGGGACATCCAGGGCACACCATCAGGTGGTCCATGGTCTGTGGAGACGCACCACATGCGCAGATGTTGGAGGCAGGGCCGCGGTAACCCCACCTGCACATGTTTTCTCCGCATCGGCCCATGTTTGTCCTGAGTCTGTTGAGTGACTTCCATGTCACCCAGGGTAGTTCGTGTCCGGGAGGCAGGGACTCATTGGGGGGGATGAAGGAGTTCGCCATCGGGTATTTTGCCTGCCATAGGTCTATCCTTTCCTTCGATGGGTCCTTGTGCGAGGCAACTGTAGACCTAAGGAAGCTTTTCCGGCTTTTGAAAGGAGCCTCCCCGAGTGACGTATCGAATGCACTTGTAAATACGCCCGGCGCACCCTGGACAGTTAGACCAAGACCCAACTAACTGACGAATCCTTTCACCACTATGGCAACAACAAATACAACAACAAAAACAAAATTACTGGCATATAGTGCTGGTAAGATGGTGCTATCCAGAGTTTCTACAAACTACCGCCTGCCATGGCCGTGTCTATCCAACCTGAAGCCCGCTGGTCAGCTCATATTGGTGGTAATCGGTAAGGAAACGTGCCCACGTGATAAGGAGGTAATGTGCACATTCTTTACAAGTTATAGCTGTTTCATTATTATAAAATAATGTCTTCACTTATTTATTTCCAACCCGCAGAGTAGAGGTTAAAACAATAACACTCCAGTCTTAGAGGAGGCTCATGCCCTGCAGTGGATTATTAAATTAAATACGACAGTGCTTTAATAAAAGGTCTTGTTTCGCATTCATGCAGTATCAGTACCATTGAAATTATTAATAAATTAATTCTTAACAATCATATGAATAAAATAATTTTATTAAACTGATCAGATTAAAACCAGTTAACAAAACAAACCATTCATTTATTTATATGCCATATTATATACAAGTAGGTACACAATTTGCATTTGTGGGAGGCAGACCTGCTTGCTTTTAATAAAACTTCAATCTAAACATATTAATAGCTTAGTTATGTAATAATAAAGCTATAAAATCTAAAATGATTAAATATTAGCTTATATAGTCTACATAGTATGTGCCGAATCGCACGAGAGGACATGCTACGACAAAATTGTATGTAGACGTATGTGGCTATTTGCTTTGGCTGTTATGAGCTTGCGCACACGGCGACGGGGAGCCGAGGTCGCGCCGCGCCGCGCAGCAGTGCAGGTCCCCGGCGGACTCACAGAGAGGAGCCCGGTGACGACGGTGCGGTGGTGGAGGCGCCGGCTGTCTGTGACGCTCCGTGCATGCATCTACACGTGCAGCTCCCCACGTACGATCAGGTGATCCTTATACCAAGTTATTATGTTGTAAGGTGTCTTCTCAAGCGAGCCAGGCCTATGAATTAATTTTTTTTTGTATAGTGGAGGTAAAGTAAGGCTCTTATCACTGAAGGTGATTGTGAATAAAAATAAACAGTTAGAGATGTAATTAAAAATGTATTTACATTCATAAAAACATAGTACTTAATAAGATATTAATGCAAAGCTATGTAATTGAGTTGACTCAAGATATCGCGTTGAGCGATCAGACTTGATGTTATACTGGGTTGATCTCGTTCTGGTTGAGCCAAACGTATATAAAGTACAGTTGATGCCTCATTATTACATGTACCCCCATATACCATTTTATTCGAATGTCTTGTAAAACACAATACCTAATGTGTTATTAAAACAGGTCGGTGAATATTCCGATTTAAGAATCGCAGCAGTTAAGGAACATAATATTATTAAATCATAATGATATTGATAAACGTAAAAATATTTATTGCTAAAGTTTTTTATCATGTTGGTATATTGGACGCACAGGGCCCGTGTATCTAATATGCTAACGGAGTAAACAGAGTATACCTTAAGTTTTTTTTTAAATATTTGTTCCCAGTGAAGGTAGACATAATATTAATCTCATGGTTAAACGAAACAAATATTGATGCATTTGGAGAAGTGTATGTTCCTTGAACGATCATTATGTTTACTAAGTTTGCTTCAACGCAATAATAAAAACAAAAAGGGAATGTTACAAAACTGATTTTTCTGAATCCTCAAAATAAGTGTCTTACTTACTTATATTGTTTTTACACAATATTATAAGGTACATGCGATCAGGTGCTGAGAAACCTGACCCCCTCTCATAGTAACAATGCTTCTGTACCATTGACTTTAAAATGTATGTTTGATTAATCAGACAAGACTAATTTCCAGTTTTTCATTTGAGTAATTATTATGCATAGCATGAACTTCAAACCACGTTCAATGACAATTCAACCAGTCACAGCGCTGCATATCATTGCTCTCCGTCTCGACGGTCTCGGGTGTGGGACTGCAGCATGTGAGTGGTTGTTAGGTATATTTAAAACTGATAAAAATTAATTGCTAAATCTGATATTATGAAACCAGATGGCATCTCAAATCTGTTGTGCTTAAAAGACAGATATAAATCAAATAACATTTAAAACTGATATGTGATGAAAAGTATATTTTTAAATACTTATAAGTACCAATTAAAGTGGATGTGCATAAATCCAATCCATCTAATCCAAATCTGTTGTTTGAAACAAAGGTACATAAATAAATCAGATAGCATTTAAATCTGATATATTACATAAGAAAAGTATATTTTAAAACACTTGCATTTTAAATTGGATAGGTTATAAATCCAATGCATTAAAACTAAATCTGTTGTTTAAAACCAGATACTTACTGATATGTGTTATGTAAAGTACTTGCCTACATTTTAAAATACTTAATTGAGTATGCTACAACTCAAAATAGTCTAAATCGGTTTTCTTTAAAAACATATTGAATCAGGTACTTACCTAACGTTAATATCTGATAGAATATATGAGTTTAAAGTCATTTTATTTAAAATGCTTACGATTCAATCAAAGTAAAGTACATACTTACCTACTGCATGAGTGACAGATAAAATCTGATATGTTATAAAAAAAATGATTGGTATAAAGCTGAATTTTAAATTCATCTAAATCATGATTGAACATTGAACTACTTATAAGGGTGCTAAATTTTATCATAATGTACAAGTAAGTACAGTTTAAGTGAACTAAATAATATTTGTGCCTGTAAGTAATCATTTTAAGCATGTGTATCATTTGTATTGTATATTTTATGAAAACATAGTGATGCAACTATTGTAAATAAATAAATGTATAATGTAATTCAATGTTAATTTATTAACAAAATAAAGCTAAAACTGTTACCAAGTTATTATAAAATCCTGCATAAATTATAGTATCAGGAGTCGATTATCATTGTAATAAAAATGTACACAAAGTAAAATAAAGTGCATTAAAATCAAATGACTGTGGAAAGGTTTATCTAAAGGTAACATTGTAAATGTGACTTCATAATTACCTACAAGAGAACATGTAAAAATGTTTGTTGTTGACCTGTGTACTAATTAAATCATCATATTGAATACATATAATTCTTAAATGTATAATTGATAAAAATTATAACGCCAAAAAGCGAGAATAGATCCAGTTTAATGTTGTATTTAACAGCCTATGATCATTTGCAGTTGCCATAATTATTGTTAAAAGTAATTTAACTTTACTATCATGAAGCTAGCTCTCAGTCAAAATTATGTAATAAACATAATAAATAGTGATTGTATAAATCTAACTTCAAAAGAGACCATTGTAAAATTAGAAATAAGTATTTTACAAAATTGATGAAGTGCGAGTATCTTGTAAGTTAGATAATACAAAATATTAATATGTTACTTAACAGATAAGGTGAACATAATATAGAAAATCAAGTTGCCATCTTGTAACTAGTCATAATACATTATACAAGTAGAACCTACAGATATTTTTTTATGGATATAAAACATTGAGATAATAGGTACAATGTGAATTAATATACTGTGGTTAAATGATAATAATGTAAATAGATTTAAACATGTTCTGATACAGAAAATTATGATGTTGTGACTAATAAGTACTTAGCTTTAATTAAGTTTAAGTTAAATTAGTCTGATTAGGTTTTTCTGGGTTTTCCCTAATCCTAGCAACAAATGTTGGACCATGAATTGTAATATCTCCCAGCATATTTTACAGGGTTTATACGTTTCGCTAATAATTTGTAATTTAGAGTAGAGTAATTTTTGAGGGGGCGTGTTAGTATTTGTAAATTATTTGGCAAAAATCACTTGCTTGAACCTAACCACCCTAAGCCTATATAAGCAGCTACAGACGCTGACCGACTCTCTTTCTGTTACAACGACATTCAATATGGCGGACGTATACCTTCAAAAATAATATAAATTTATTATAAGAAAATTAACGCCGATTAAACGAATATCTTTCTACAAAGCGTTAAACTCTGTTTCACTATTTTGTCCTAAATGATCCCCAAAAACCAACACAACCAACCCCACTCGGAGTTACATAATACGGGGGCAGCTGGGTTGGGCTGCATTCGGGAAGCTTCGCCACAATACAGGGTGTTGCAAAAAGGATATTCTAAGCCGAAACCTAATTTTTAAATTCTGATTTCAGTTTCGGGCTTAGATATACCATGCTGCACATGTAGGTTTCGGCTTGGTATACCCTTTTTGCAACACCCTGTATAATTATGCCCTTCGGCAATTCATCAACTCGACATAGCTCGTCCCGCCCGCCTGTGATGACGTAAAGAGTAAAAACGTGATCACAGAAGGTAAAACCGATGAAATTCTCGATTATCCTCAAATAAATCCACATGATTGTCCTGTTGATAAACAGGTTTGTGGTTGAACTTGTTGGTCGACAAGGCTACTCATCTCAAATCAGTGTAAATCGGGGACTCCAGAAGAATGGTATTCCATTATAAAATTGTGATAGTGTTAGTGACAGGTATGAATATGAATAGTATTAACCTTAGATTCTTTGTAAGGGTAAACTTTCACCAAACGGTATCCATACTATACAAAAAGTGGACGATTGCCTTTATCCAGATAAAAACACAATTCAGAGTTAAAACACTTTTTTTCGCGTAACACTTTGTGTTTTGTATGTATCTCCAGTTTGTAGTTAGTCCAGCCTTTACTGGACATCTGCTGTAGACATAAATAGCCCTAATATATGATACTGATAAATGTAATGAACGAATATTGTATTAATCTTTGCAGTATGTTTGGTGAAATGCAGTCTTTCAAAAGACCTTAATCACGACATTCGCAACTATAAGGAAAAGTCGGTAAGATTTATATGTAACTAGCTGTTCCCGCGCGCTTCGCTTCGCCTTAAAAAGTTTTCCCGTGGGAATTCCGGGATAAAAAGTAGCCTATGTTCTTTCCCAGGGTCTAGACCGTATGTATGTCGCAGGCATTTTGTAAGATCTCGCCGTTTACATACGGCGTCGGCAGTTTACAAACACTCGCTGTTTTGTAATATGCCGAAGGCAAAATGTAAATTGCCGTGTCATTTTATAAGATGCCAAAACATTTCATTGACAATCCATACGCCGTTTACATAATGCCGCGGCAAATTGAAGAATTTAGTTCTGGTTCTTACCACGCGCGGCGCTGTTGATCACGACAATGAAAATGGCGTCAAGTAGTGGTTCTGTGACTCAATAAATACTCAAAACAGTGCAAATATTGCAAGTGTAGAAGCATTTTCACCAAATAATTGTGACTTTAAAGTCATTTATTACAGTTCAGGAGCAGTAAAAAGACCGTAGACAAACGACAAAGATTTTGAGGTTATCCCGCACCTAAAAACTACTACGTTATCCATAGATCCCGGTGTACGGAGGACACATGCAAGATATTAATTTAGAGCTTCATAAATTGTTTAGTAAAGGGTTTAGCGTTTTCCTAAGTTTAATGCTTTCGAGCACCAGTGTTTGTTTTTATCTGGAAATGCCTAGTTTTATTGTTCTGTGTAGGTATATGACTACGTTTTTTATTTAAATGTATCTTTTTATTAAATATTTGAACTTATGTAGTACCTGCTTCTGCTAAGGTACCTACTTTAGAAAATAAAAGTAAAAAGTCTTACTTGAAATCCTGAAATAAACTCAGATTTTTCCATTTGTTTAAAGCTCAAACTGTGTTTTATCATGGTCACCCTAAAACTTCAATTTACATCGAAATCAGAACGATTGAACGAGTTATCAATATGCCTTCGGCAAATTACAAAACAGCGAGCGTTTGTAAACTGCCGACGCCGTATGTAAACGGCGAGATCTTACAAATTGCCTGCGACATGTATATTAAATTTCATTCAAACCCGTTCAGAAGTTTTGGCGTGAAAGAGTAACAGACAGACAGACAGACACAGTTACTTTCGCATTTATAATATAAGTTAGGATTAGGATTAGGATAAAGTGCTCGACTTGACATTATAAACGTAATTTTAGTAAAAACCTATTCTGATGTATTATTTGAAGATGTCTGAATTATACCTAATTTTAAATGGAGAATTTATACCTCTACAAACAACAGTCAAGTTCATAGAAAATACAATCCTATGTTTTCATCTATTTGCAGAGCAGTGATATTGGCATCATTCGAAGACCTCGTGGATATGGCTCCCACCACTATGACCCACATGTACACAACACCCACCAACACCCTGTACAGCCTGTAAAGTACCCACCAAGTATTTCTTCTTAAAGGTTCTTTCAGTAGTTGTTCTAAGACAAAAAGCCTTCTGTTACAATCTCTTCTTCACCTGTAATGTATGATGCCAACACCATAACTGCAACTTAGTTCGACGTTACAGCCATTTTCTTTTAAATAATGCAACTTTCTTAAAATCCAATTCTAGTTAAAACTAAAAAGTTAGAATCTGAAAACAAAATTACATGAGCTTTCTAATTTTACTATTTCATACTTTAACCGGAACGACACGCATAAAATTTCGCCCAGTATATTCTTATTATGTTGCAGATAAACGTCTATTATCATCATTCTGCGCAGACGCATACTTGGCGCTACACCGCTCCGGTCCCAGTACATGGGCATTTCGGGCACGCACCGCAACCTTCAACACCCCATGTTCCACATTCAGTAAGTACCTAAATACCTCATAGTTGTTGAACTTTTTTAGTATCTTACTTACCTAACAAAATTGTAATTATATTACGGAAAAGAAACAAGAAACTTGAATCAATAATTATATACCTTAGTACACTTATTATTATATGACTGTGTAGTTTCTCTTCCCCCAGATTTAAAATAAAGGTACCAGACCTTAGTAAAAGAATCCTAGTATGAATTGTATGAAATAAATCATTAAAATTTATTTCAGTACTACGATTTACCTTACAAAACAGAAGATTATGATTTTCCTGAACAAGACACTGTTGTTCACGAAGATGAATATTACCATGAACCACCACCATCACAAGTAAGCTTAGCATTTAAGTAAGTATAAACAGAGTCTTGCAAACATGAAATAAAGTAAGTGAAAGGAAGGTGACTCACTCCCTTTCTGCTTACTGTACCAATTTTGCAATACCTGTATGTATTGGTGAAGTGTCAATAGATCTTAACCCTCTAGGCATAATTATATTTAAAAATACTTCCATTGTTAATTTACAGATGAACATTTTTTTTGACGCTGCTCATAGAATACCAACAGACATAAAAACATTTATTCAAGACTTCCATAAAACAAATTTAAATGATGATGATATTTTAAAATTTAAACAAACAAATACATATTTTGAAAATTCAGATGAATTAAAGAAGCATAATATTGCCACTCAATCTAGTGATGAACGACTACAAACTACAACGGTAACATTATTCTTGCATGCTCATGCTTATATTAACTACCTATATACAGTATATACAACAAGAAAGTGATAAAGGGTTTTGAATAAAGGGATGATGTATGATAATGGTGCTCCGTTGATTATTGTTTAACTTTAATCAAGATCATTCAGTTATGATTCCTAAAATGCATATTTTGTTTTACAGGTTAACACTTGTCGTGAAAACTTACAGACAACTACTCCAAGCATAAACACCAACGGTAATAATGATAAGAGTGATGTAAGTTCAGACCGTGCGAGAGATGATAGCAATAGTGAACCAGTAGACGGACGAATGCAAACATTTACGGTAAAATTTATTTAGATTATATGTATTTGATTGAAAAGAAGTATATTAAATAACATTTCAATTATCTTTATCACAAATAAAATAGCCGACGAAAATTTATTTCAGACAACAACAATACCGTCTACAGAAGAAACAAGTGAACAAGACAGAATACTATTAAAAAATATTCCATCAGAAACTGAAAACTCAACGACGACTGGAGGGTTCGCAGTTCGTTTGCAAGATGTTTTCTCCAATGAAATATTACCCACTGACCCTTGCACACCTTATAATCCTGAAACACCTGATTTCTCCGCGAATGGACTAAAAACAAACCAAATCAGTGAGTATTTGAGCCCCATCGGCATGGCAAGAATACATAGGATGCCTGGCCACCAACTGCTCTGGAAGGTAGAGAGCGGGATAAATGCCTTCATATCGTGTAATTACACCTTATCCATGCAGTCCGCCTTAATTACCTTATATTTAGTAAGATACTTTCAACTTCTAAGCAGTACCTAGTTAAATTGAGAATTTACAGCAGTAGTTATTATGTTTTAGAGAAAATGTTGTCCCTCCTTGCAAACGGTTTTATTTTATTTTTAACGAAACTTAAACATCCTTACTCATCTATAATTATAATGGAGTGTAGGTATTTACTCTAAACGTAGACCAGGTATAATTTAATCTCAATTACAATTTCAGAGTGTCGAGAATTTATATGGGGTATACGGAAAAATATAGAGAAGGAAACTAGAAAATTAAAATGCAAGTACTTACCATTACTTTTAGTAAAAAAGGGAATAAATTTAATGAATAAATCTGTCCTAGCATCTTAAAGTATAGCTTCAAGCGACAACTTCCTCAATCCTCCTTGATTTTAGGTGAAGCACACAGAGCAGAGGAATCACGTAAACAAGGCTTACTTCTCGGTTCTGCATTCGCTTACGGGGGAAGATCCACAGCTATTGGAGAATTTCCCCACATGGTAAGTGACACACCCGAAATACCCAACCATAGGTTATTTTCTCCTTTGCAATAAACTAACTTTAAGCTTGATCCCATTGCCATCCGTCGAGCACATCCGAGATTGGAGGACAAAAATAAATCTGTGTTAACATTTAAATTACCAGGGCGCCATAGGTTGGAGAGCGGCTGATCCAAACGCTACTGCGTGGGTGTTCAAGTGTGGCTCCACACTGATCAGCCCCAAGTTTGTGCTGACGGCCGCTCACTGCACGCACATCCCTATAGACTCCACCATCGCTGAGTCTGAACCAAAGATTGTGAGACTAGGGGACAAGAATATTGTATCTGGCGTAAGTTTTCTTTACTTACTTATTCCCAATCTCCGCTGGGGAGCAAAGGGCTGAAGTGAAGTGCCACCATTCTTTACGATCTTGGGCCGGCTCAGAGACATTCGCCCAAGACATCCCCGCCTGGCCCATTTCCTTTTTGACAGAGCGCTGCCATGTCTCTCGCGGTCAGGTATGTTTTCATTGCACCCTGACAAATCAAAATACTTAATAATTAATTATTACCTCATTTCTTACCTACCTTAGTGTTTTGCTCCAGCTACATATTTTTCATTTTGTATGTACTGATATTCATTCTTTTAGGTTGCAGCTTACGACGTGGAGATTCTTCGATCTATTGTTCACCCTATGTACGAATCTCCTAAGAAATACTACGATATAGCTCTTATCGAGCTAAGCAGGGAGGTGGGGTTTACCAATGGCATCCGACCAGCATGCTTATGGAATGATTTTGAAACAAATAGTCTTGAAAATACTACAGTGACAGGCTGGGGAGCTGTTGATAAAGGTAATATTTTCTAGGAATATAATAAATATTTAATCTACGAGTACATTAAAGGCATCATCTTCGGTCATACTTACTGTGCTACTTCTGGGCAAAGAGCTATCCAAAGGAGTGCCACAACACCCCATTGACTGCCCCGCTTATCCAGCTATTACCGGCATCCGGTTTAATATCCTGTAGGTTGGAAGTCTTTGACTTTGAAAATTTGACCTATGTGTATTATCAACTGAATAAGCCCTACTTGTGTTCAATACACCGAATAAACTATTTTCTTAATTATTTACAGTGAGATTTTCAATCTCTCCAGAGCTGCAAGTGGTGAATATTGACGTGATAGACTCTGTGTCTTGCGATCGTCTGTTGAGAAGGTACTGCAACAGGAACTTCTGCGGAGTGCAGGAGCACCAAGTGTGCGGCGGAGTGCTGGCTGGAGGCATCGACTCCTGCCAGGTGAGTGCACAACTCTCCCCATCATCTCTCACCAGACTTTTGTTTGATTTGTCGGTGCCTATAGACCGTTCCACGCTTTTGATTCCCGCATTCCCGGTGTATTAAACGGGCGATGCCAGGAAATCACAGACCTCTTCAGATGAGACCGTTACCACGATTACCCAGCCTGACCTGGCTTAGTCTGACCTGTTATTACTCAGGCCCGCCGAACCCACCCTCACACGCATTTAGATTGATTTCTGAAGAAAAGTAAAATCCTATGTCGACATCATGCCTTCATTTGTTTCTTATGTTTCTGAAGTTTGTTTTCGTTCCCAGGGTGACTCCGGGGGTCCGTTCCAGGCGGAGCTGCCCCTGCCCGGGGGCACGGGGGGGCACATGCACCACGTGTTCGGGGTCACGTCGTTCGGCGTCGGCTGCGCGGAGCCGAACACTCCCGCCGTCTACACGAGGGTCTCCGCGTTCGTCGATTGGATTGAGAGCATCGTTTGGTGATCGATTGTAATTTTAATGGATTCGATAATAAACTGTTCAAATTGTGAAGTTGTATTTTTTCTTCGTAGTTTTTTTAGTTGTAGATTAACTCGAGCCGCAAACACAGTGAAATGTTTTAGTATATGATTATGTACATACTTTACACACAACAAGCAAACGGGCCGTTGACTGGTAAATAATAAGTAAGTACATTTATGACAATATCGAAAGCCATTGTCGTTTCGTGCTTGCTTTTTCACGTTTTAAAAAAATCTAATTTACTTAATTATTGAATTGAACTCGTATTGTTTACGTCACGGTTCAGGCAACATTACTTGAATGATTATCCTCAAACAATTAATGTGCTCCGTACGTGCGAGAGGGAAGTATACAGAATTACATCAAATTTTCCTGTTTTAAACTGGTTTTTGAACTTGCCAAAGGCAGGCAAGCATCCTCATATCAAAACAGTGTAAATCTTAAAGCCCGCAAGAATGGTATTCAATCATAGATTGTCGAAAGTACTCGTACTCGTGACAGGTATGCATGAATTGTGTTCAAGGCAGTTAACTACTGATTCTAAAATATAGAGCTTGTATTGTATCTATCAGTCTTGGATACAGTAGACCTCACGAGCTCATTATATTTTTATTTGAATGTGATTTCGGTCTCCCGTGTTTTACAAACGAGTCGAAAAAAAACTTTTTCTTACCGTTTACATACTTACGTTGTTTTACAGTGTTTCTAGTCCAGTTCTGCCTTTCAAAAGACCTTCTTCATCAGGAAAAATCAGTAAGTTTATATTATAGGTATCTTTATCTTCAATGTGTTTTATATATTAAATTCTTTAAATATGTTTTGTATTTGCGTAAATTACAATCATTTTCATTGATTTTACAGTACAGTGATGACAGCCTAATTCGAAAAACTCGGGGATACGGGTCCCACCACTACGACCCACCACGTGAACACTACACTCACGAGCACCCTGTACAGCCGGTAATGTATTGTTTTGAACTATTTTCATATTTTTTAAAAATATTGGTAGCAACAGAATTAATTAAAATATAAAATAACACATTGTTATGATTTGTAGATAAAAGTTAATTGGCATCAGTCGCAGCTGCACACATGGGGATATCATGCTGAACCTTCTGGACCTCATATACCATATCCAGTAAGTAATATCATAATTATTATCATCATTATACACTCATGGGCAATGAAAAAGTTCCACTCACAAAAGGCCGACACCAAACGACCCCAATTTTTTCAAAGATTTAATAAAAAGTTCTAACAAAATATTACCGTTTTCATTTGGTAATATCCTGATCCTCTGTTCAATGTACTTCAATGTTGCAGAAGGCGGCATTTAGCTAGCCTTTTTTGTTTAGGAGTAATTTGGTGATTTTCTCAGGGGAAACTTTTCATTGACCGTGAGTGTATAATACTTAGGTGTTAAACTTATTACCCATACAAGAGTTACTTAATTTTTTAAATTACTGCTCCTGGTTCATTATTTCACACAGTCATGATTCATGATTGCAATACTTTAAACAAAGTTAATATTACAACGTAATGATGAAATGTGGGTTGGTATTTAGACCATTAATATTTTTTCAGTTCTACGATTTACCATCCGAATCACAAGATTTTCATTTTCCTGAAAAAGAAACAGTTCCAGAAGATGCACATGACAATGAACCGACATCACGGCCGCCGGTCAGTTTGGTTTTTCATTCTTTAGTACCAATTTCTCCACAGTGGGTTAGAGCATAACCAGGGATTATTGCTTGACTTTTGACAAATCTGTCAAGAATTTAATATGGAGATTACGTATAATTGATCAACCTTTCCCTGGTTACTATTTAACCGACTATTGTGAAATTGGAGTCTACCTACGTTTAAAGTATAACATCTTTAAAATACATTGTAAATTTACAGGTGAACAATTTTTTCGATGCTGCTCATAGAATACAAACAAAAATAAACGCATTTATTCAAAACTTCCATAAAACAAATATGAATGATGACGATATTTTAAAATTTAAACAAACAAATACATATTTTGAGAATTCAGATGAATTTACGAAGCATAATATTGCTACTCAATCAAGTGATCAAAGACTACAAACAACGACGGTAACACTAGTCTTGCATGCTCATGCTTATATTATAATATATATACAACAAGAAGATGATAAAGGGTTTTGAATAAAGGGGTTATGGTTATGGGTTAGTGGTGCCCCGTTGATTATTGTTTAAGTTTAATTAAGATCATTCAATTATATTTTCCTACAATGCATATATTAATTTGTTTAACAGGTTAACACATTTCGTGAAAACTTACAGACAACCAGCACTCCAAACATAAACACCAACGAAAATAATGATAAGAGTTATGTAAGTTCAGACAGAGCGAGAGATGATCGCAATAGTGAACCAGTAGACGGACGAATGCAAACATTAACGGTAATTTTTTTTTAAATATTTTATAATAATTTGTATTCGACTGAGTACATTACAAAAAAAATAAAAATGATGTTAATCAAAAATAAAATAGCCAACGATAATTTATTTCAGACAACAGCATTACCGTCTACAGAAGAAACAAGTGAACAAGACAGAATACTATTAAAAAATATTCCATCAGAAACTGAAAACTCAACGACGACTGGAGGGTTCGCAGTTCGTTTGCAAGATGTTTTCTCCAATGAAATATTACCCACTGACCCTTGCACTCCTTATAATCCTAAAACACCTGATTTCTCCGCGAATGGACTAAAAACAAACCAAATCAGTGAGTATTAAACTCATTGGCATGGCAGGAATACCTACTTACGATGCCTTCATAATCTTTATACACAAATCATTTTTAGTGACAGATTTTGTGCAAATACATTGATGGGATTTCACCTTATCTATGCAGCCCGCCTTAATAATATACTTTGTGAGATTCTTTCAACTTCTTAGAAGTACCTAGGTAACTAGAGTATTTACAGCATTGGTTATTATGTTTTAGAGAATATATTGTCCCTCCTTGCAAACTTGAGGTCTTATTTTATGTAAACAAAACATGAACATCGTTGCCCATCTATCATTTTAATGGAGTACTTAAATATATTTACTATAATAATCGCAATTAAAATTTCAGAATGCCGAGAATATATTTGGAGTATGCGGAAAGATATAGAATTGGGGACTAGATATTCAAAATGCAAGTACCTACAATTTATTTTTAGTAAAATAATATATTTTTTACGCTTTTATCAGTAGAGTGTGCACCACATGTCGATGGTGCAGCGGGCCAGGGTTGCCTCATGACACTACGTTTGACTGTATTTACTCTTGGGAATAAATCTACCTAATAGTATAGCTTCAAACGGCAACTTCCTCAATATTCCTTGATTTTAGGTGAAGCACAAAAAGCAGAAGAATTGCGTAGACAAGGCTCAAAGATCGGTTATCCAGCCGCTTACGGGGGAGTTCTTACATTTGATGGAGATTTTCCCCACATGGTAAGTGACATACCCAATATAACTTACCCAACAAAGCCCAAGGTTTATATAATATATTTATAAATTATTTTGTTCTTTGCAATGATAAATATACGATTAGCTTCATCCCATAGCCATCCTTTGAGAACATCCGATATTGGAAAAAAAAACTGTGTTAACATTTAAATTACCAGGGCGCCATAGGTTGGAGAGCGGCTGATCCAAACGCTACTGAGTGGGTGTTCAAGTGTGGTTCCACACTGATCAGCTACAAGTTTGTGCTGACGGCAGCTCACTGCACGCACATCCCTGTAGACTTCACCATCGCTGAATCAGAACCCAAGATTGTGAGACTAGGGGACAAGAATATAATCTATGGTGTAAGTTTTCTTTGCAACATTTTAAAGTGAATCTACTACCTATTTCCATTCACTCACTTTGAGAAAAGATAGATTTGTCAGCATCGAAAATAATTATTAATTATGAACCTCATTTCACACAGATGTTTACAGAAAATGTATAGGTTGTTATGCCAAGATTAGATTGTACATTAGTTTTGATCTATGTGAGAGACTGGTGTCCGTTCTAGGAGACCTGTTTGACGGATTACCAGCCTCTCCTACTCTGAACCATGTGGAATGACTTTATATTGTACCTTAGTGTTTTCGCTCCAGCTGGATATTTTTCATTCTGTATGTTCTTTTAGTACGCACGTTTCGACGTGGACATTCTTCGATCTATTGTTCACCCTATGTACGAATCTCCCAAGAAATACTACGATATAGCTCTTATGGAGCTAAGCAGAGAGGTGCTGCGTTTTAGTAATGTCATCCGACCAGCATGTTTATGGAATGATTTTAACACAAATAGTCTAGAAAATACTACAGTCACAGGCTGGGGTGCTGTTGAAAAAGGTAATATTTTCTCAATTATGTAGGTTTCGGCTTGGTATACCCTTTTTGCAAAACCCTGTATAGTCAAATCATAATAGACGAGTTTATTAATGGCATAATCATCTGGGCAAAGTTAAATTTCTGGGCAAAGAGCAATTCAAAAGAGCGCCAGAACACTTTTTTGTCCGCCTTGCTTATCCAGCCATTACCGGCATCCATAGGATCTAGTGGGTTGGAGGTCTAAAAACGCTATGTTTACAAGTTGCTTATTTGTATTATCAACTGAAAAAGGCACTTGTGATCAATGCACCGAATAAACTATTTTCTTAATTATTTACAGCGAGATTTTCAATCTCTCCAGAGCTGCAAGTGGTGAATATTGACGTGATAGACTCTGTGTCTTGCGATCGTCTGTTGAGACGGTACTGCAACAGGAACTTCTGCGGAGTGCAGGAGCACCAGGTGTGTGGCGGCGTGCTGGCTGGGGGCATCGACTCCTGTCAGGTGAGTGCACAACTCTCCCCATCATCCCTCACCAGACTTTTCTAAGGAGCGCCACCATATCACTCTTTCGCCTACGGTTTATCCACGGTTTGATTAGTCAGCGCCTATAGGCCGTGCCACACTTTTGATTCCCGGTGCATTGAACGGGCGATGTCAGGAAATCACAGACCTCTTCATGTGCGACCATTTCTCCTGGCCTGGCTTGGTCTGACCTATGATTAATCAGGCCTGTAGATCCTACCCTCACATGTACTTAGAGTGATTTCTGGAGAAAAGTAAGATCCTATGTCGACATCATGCCTTCATTGTATGTAAAGTACGTACATAATAATTTGTTTCTTATGTTTCTGAAGTTTGTTTTCGCTGCCAGGGTGACTCCGGGGGTCCGTTCCAGGCGGAGCTGCCCCTGCCCGGGGGCACGGGGGGGCACATGCACCACGTGTTCGGGGTCACGTCGTTCGGCGTCGGCTGCGCGGAGCCGAACACTCCCGCCGTCTACACGAGGGTCTCCGCGTTCGTCGATTGGATTGAGAGCATCGTTTGGTGATCGATTGTTATTTTAATAGATTCGATAATAAACTGTTAAAATTGTAAAGTTGTATTTTTACTACCGCAAGGGAGTACATTAGTACAAGGCGTGAGTGCGTGTTTTTTTTTTTATTATTTTTTATTTTTACTAGTGGTTAACTCGAGCTACAAACACAATGGAACGATATATAATATACGATTATGTATGTCTAGGAACCTATTTAACATAATTATAATGTACCTACCGTCTACACGAGGATGTCCGCGTTTGTTGATTGGATTGAGATGGTGGTTATTATTTAAAATTTATAATAAAGAAAGGCAATCTAAAAGGTTTAGTTGTACTATTTTGTTTTTAACAAGCCTTGTGGCAGGTCAATGCAACTTAGGTGATGAAATTTCATCCTGATTTTTGTGTGACTGACAAGAAATAAAGATTGCAGAGTGCACAGTCCTCCTCTCTAAGTTTCCTAACGTTATTATAAACTAACTTATGAACTTAACACATATTTATTGGTTTTTTATATATTCTTCGGCATAGCAGTCAGAGTCACTAACCAAAACACCATTCGGTCGTTTAACTAAAAACATCAAACAGGTCTATCACGTTTCGTATTCAGACGACTGTGGAAGTATTAGATTTAAGGAAAATGTAGTGATGTTCTTTTACTTAACTTGTACTTAATACATAATATTTGTAAAACAAAATAACATCACAAAATTTTCTCAATTTTCCTTTTTCTTACAAAACACATTAGGTACTTATAAAAGAAAATTATTGCAATAATTTTAAGCTAGTTAAAGTCGGTCTTTAACAAAGCTTCGCCTTTGATGTTGTAGGAGCATAAAATTTTCGTCATACCACCCTAGATTTTAAGGCAAATTTCGTCGAAATAGTTTCCTTTAGAAAGCTACTTACTATTATTATCTTTACCGCGGTTGGAAGAGGGAGATAATATGAGTAGGGTGGCCACAAACAACTGAGATAATTTTCATTTTACAATATTGTAGAGTTGCGTATCCATAAATATAAGTAAGTGTGTTATGAAAAATTTGTAGAGCTTTTATGTATTCAGCTACTGAAAATTTTTGAACAATGCAAACTATGGGACTGTGCCGGTTGGCAATGGTCGAGTCCTGGTTGAGAAATATATCTGTTGCTGTTGTTGTGTAAACAGAGGTGTAAGTATATAAAACCTATATTCAATGTTAAAAGGTTCCATTCGAGAGAGCCAGATGCAGACACCTCCACAAAGAATACCTCTAGAATATAATTGTCCTATCTTCTTCAAACGCGCTTCTTACGCCTTCCTTCAGGTCTCATTTCCAACACTTGTCCTATATTGATCCCATATTGTGGTCACCGTACGAAGCAGTAAAGAAAAGCCAACGGGTGCTAATGAAGGTATTGTTTACTCTCATCGTAACGGCGGAACTGCCACAATTACTAAACGCTTAAGCGTAAGAGCGCATATACAGCTCTTTAAATCCTAATTGATATTAGAAACACAAAAGTTTGAATGGTTGGATGGAAAATCGACCCGTGTTTGTCCCAGCGAAAGCGGTGGAAGCTCAGTCAGGTTCGAATCCTGGCGCTGACATGTTCCAATGAGTTCTTTGGAATTTAAGTACAATGTATACCATCGCTCTTACGGTGAAGGAAAACATTGTGAGGAAACCTTCACATCTAGATTCTAGATTCTAGATGTGTACTCTAAGTGCATTGTACTCATTAAAAAACGACAATATTGCTCGCGACCTATCTCGTGAGTACAAATGTATACCGAAAAGCGGGTGACTCTCCTCTGACTACTCCTTCCGGGATTACAGTCGTGAGCATATGTATGACTGTATGTATGTACCTATGTGTGTTTGTCCCATTACACTCAGTGCAGAAATATTTATTCGAAAGCGACAACTAAGAACAGTATTCAATAAGGCAGCTCACTCCAGACAGTCGCGTAATCTTCCATTTGCAGCGAGATCCGTCTGTAGTGGGAACAAATAGGTGCTGTCTATGTGAACTTACACCCTGATCCCCAGTTTTATTGCAATGTAAAGAAACTCTTGAGAAAAATGTTGTGTGCTTTGCTTAAAATCGCTTACGTTACGATTGATACTTAGATGGTAATCGTAACATTATTTTAATGGCATGTTATGACCACACGTGGAAAGATTGATGTTTTATATTGGTACAGAGAAAGTAAGTAAGAAAATATAAAACAGATAGTACAATTATTTTTTCCTCACTTCCATCGTAATGCATATTTTTTAACCGCGGAAAGAAAAAGGGGTAAGTATTAGGTCCTTACTAGGGTTTCTGCTCGAGAATTCTCGAGCTCGAGAAGATTCGAGAAATTCGGCTTGGTTCGAGACGAGAAAAAAATCTGAAGACTCGAGAATTTCTCGAGCCTTGAGATAAAAATTTAAGAATATTCAATTCGAATTTTTCTGCGCCGCGTAACAACATACCATGCGCGTGTATAATAATTTATTATGTTTCATCTTCATTTAAGCTAGTGCCGTACTGATAATACCAATGAATGATTAAAAGATAACGTAGTAATAGTTATACGTACTATTTCTTAGTTCAGGTGGACCAAAAGAAGTCATCCGATGTTGTACGGCTCTCATTATTTTTCAAAATGAAAAACTTCGTTTTTTTTTTGATTAGGTATGTTTATTTGAACCTTTACGATTTTATTGATAAAATCGAGAAGATGATATCGGCCAAATAGGCGCCGTCACAATTGATTGCCATACGGGCTCGTTTTATGGCATTCCTCATCACTTCAGCGAAAACTTCGGGCGAGAGATTTTTGCACTCGTGTCGAATGTTGTCCTTAAGGACTTCCAGAGACACGGGCTTATTCACATAAACACGGGACTTCAAAAAACCGCATAAAAACGGTTAAATCGGGCGATATTGCAGGGAAAAATGACAGGTAAAACGAAAAAAAGGCGACCCAGAAACAGAATATACACAATTATTCCGCGTTCTTGGGGAGTATATCACTCCACGGCTTCTGAATTTGTATTCTGCATTTGTCTAGTCCACCAATATCAAAACTGATTTGAAATTGGCGGCCATTTGCACAAATGAGAGCAACTTTCAATAGGGTGATTACTTTTGGTCCACCTTGTACTAGTAATTAGTAGCTAGCTAGACAGCAAATTATGAGTATTGGTAAAGTATTTTCATTGTGATTAAGTTGACAAAGTAAAAAAAATGAGATTTTGTGCTTTTTTTTCTAAATTAAGGCATTTTTCTAAAGGTCTTCTTAGAAAGGCTCGAGACTCGAGAAGACTCGAGAATTTGGGCTCGAGAATTCTCGAAGCTCGAGAACGAAAACAGGTCGAGAAATCAGAAACCCTAGTCCTTACATATGAAATTGGCGTTTTCTATAGGAGGAACATAAAGTCGTTTTTTTTTTTAAATGAAATATATTAAATTAATCAAAGTATGTATGTACCATTGCTATGTATGCACTTTTGCCATCTCATAGGTAGTTCATTGATCCCCTTACTAAAAAAACCATTCGGGCGGGAATCAATAAAATCTTTGAAGGCGGTTTGGACTGCCCCATCGGAGTTGAATTTTTTTCCTTGCAAGTAGTTATCCAAATTGCGAAAAAAATGGTAATCTGTTGGAGCAAGGTCCGGAGAGTACGGTGGATATCTAAGACATTCTAATTGAAGCTCCTCTAATTTGGTAGCCGTCTGTTATGCAGTGTGTGGTCTAGCGTTGTCCTGAAGCAGCAGTGGCCTAGAGCGATTGACCAGCCTCGGTTGTTTAGCAGCTAGCTTTTCCATCATGGTTTGCAGTTGCTGACAATAGATATCTGCCGTAATCGTCTGGCCAGATTTAAGAAAGCTGTAGTGAACGACACCGGCACTAGTCCACCAAACACTTACAAGCAACTTTTTTTAGTCAATTTTCGCTTAGGGCAGGATTTGGCTGGTTCGCCAGGGTTCAGCCATTGCGATGAGCGCTTCCGATTATTTATTTATTTATTTATTTATTTATTAAGGAACACCAACAGCATACATATAGAACAATACAAAGGTATTTCTTATTATAAAATACTGATATGTATGCCTCATTATAGGTATCCACATCATTCTTAAACGATACTACAACACGATAAGTTAAGTACTTAATCTAAACTAAAGACTAACCTAAACTAAAGATTAACCTAAAAATGTGAAAGGTAACAGTAAAACATTAATACATTAATCTAACATAACAATGTGAGCAAAAAAGTAGAACAGAGATGTAGGTATGAACTATGAACCCAATAAATAAGATTGAACTTTTATTTTTATTTTGAAAAGAATTGTAGTAGTTTGGTTTTGAAACAGTTAAGGCTGTCGTGGAAGATGTCGAGACCATTCACTTGTGTATTCAAGCTGTTGTACTCTCTACACATTCTACAAACAGGAGAGGTCATACCCGTATTCGTTTTACAAAAAGGAAGGTCCAATATTTTATTTATAGGATACCTAGGGTAACGCGAGGGTACATTTAACGATATGGGTGTAAGATTCGAGACCGAGTCTATGTTATGGTTAAGAATTCTGTGCAATAGGCAGACATCCTGAATTATTCTTCGATCCCGCAAGGTACACATTTTAAAAAACTGCAAGCGAACATTGTACGGACTCCTATGTGATATATTTGGGGCAGAGAACGCTAATGACCGGGTGAACGCCCTTTGAATACCTTCAATCCTTTGGGATTGATTACTATAAAAGGGGCTCCAAGCAGTAGACGCATATTCGAGTTGACTGCGTACCAAAGAGTTGTAGAGTAAGATCTTACACGTAGGCGATTTGAATTTTTTCGTGTTTCTCCTGATAAAGCCAAGCATTTTTGCCGCTTTATTAACCACCGCATTGATATGCGAATCGAACTTCAGACTACTATCAATAAGCACGCCCAAATCTCGGATTTCGCTTACTTCCTCCAGCTGTCTGCCATTAAGGGTATATGTGGACGGTATGACATTTTTCTTTTTTGTGTATTTGATATGATAACATTTATCAGCATTCAAAACCATTGCATTGTCATTGCACCAACGTTTTATTCTATCCAAATCATGTTGGATGAGCATAACATCATTGTTGGAATTAACTTGGGCATATATTTTAAGGTCGTCAGCAAACAAAGAGAATTTACAATGACGAATTTCATTACAGATATCATTATAATCCATCACTCAAAGATTTGTTAAAAATCATCATCAAGGGAAGAGCCAAAACCGTAGCACATCTTTTAATAAACAATGGTGGAATTCCATCTGGCCCACTTCCTTTATATATGTCAAGTTGTTTAATTTTTTTTTAATACCTCTAATTCAGTAAAAACTAAACTACTGAGACCCGTACAGCTTGTCTTTCCTGAAAGGCTCTGAGCAGAATCCAACACAGTGTCTGAGCTGTACACCTTTGAAAAATTTTCAGCAAATAGGTTCGCTATAGCTGAACCTGTATTGGCTGCTTTATCATTCAACGTCATTTCAGCAGGTATAGAGGAACGATGATCTTTTGTATTTTTTATGTACTGCCAGAATTTTTTTGGATTACGACATATTTCGGATTCAATACCTAGTATATATTTGGAGTGAAGGTCGTTACTCATTTTAACACAACGATCTCTTACCAACTCGAACTCAACTCTATCCCTAGGGTTATTATATTTTTTAAGTTTCTTGCGTATCTTTCTCTTTTCTCGTAACAATCTGACCAAGGATTTGTTAAACCACGGCGGAAAATTCTGTTTTTTTGGTACCCTTTTAGGCGTGAACTTATGAATTGTATTGTTTACTTCAGTGTAGAAAATTTTCGTGATATCATCTATGTTATCATGACCTGAAAAAGTTTTAGTCCAGTCGACTTGCTTCAACTCTGTAATTATCGCATTATAATCTGCTTTATAAAAGTTGAGTTGAGGTATTGAGTTTGGGGTTAAATAATCAACTGATGAAGATGTTAGTTTAAAAAATAACGCAGGATGTCTACGATCTAGCTTACTTATTGGGTCCAATGACCTAAATACTTCGATATTTTGTTGCGTTGAGATAACAAGATCCAGTATTCTATCATCGTCATTGGGAATATTGTTGTATTGATAAAGGTTATTTAGAGAGATAAAATCAACCAGACTTAAACCAAGATTATTGCTGTAGTTAGATGGCACACAGAAAATACTGTCAACAGGTTTTGTCCATTTAATGAACGGCAGATTAAAGTCACCTACTATTATAACGTTCTCCACATGGTTCATTACATCATTAACATTATCTAAAAAGCAATTAAGTGTATCTAGTTTGACTGGGGGAGGCAAGTATACTACGCATATAGCGGTTTTAATTATAATATTATTATTGAGTCGCAATTGTAGTGATACCCACATATCTTCACATTTGCTTTCCCAAATTTGAACACGATGTGATACTATTTTGCGAAGAACAGCTATAAGCACACCGCCCCCGTCTCTCTTGGATTCACTTGAGCATAACCTGTCTCTACGATATACAATGTAGCGAGAGTCTATAAATTCGCCATTGTAGACACCAACATTCAACCAAGTCTCCGTCAAAACGATGACATCATAATCATTTTGTAGAATTTTCTGATAAATTATGTTAGTTTTAGTTCTCATGCCACACATATTCTGGTAGTATAACAAGAGCATTGCAAAATATAAACTAGGGGTAACATTCACAGGTTATTGAAAAAATATTATACTATTAATTTGAGACTATCTAAACTACGAATCTGGATAGCTTGGCTGGATTCCGTTTTTCTTGCAAGAATTCTGCCTCCGCGGACCCAAACAAATTTATAACCCATCTCTTTAGCTTTGTGCCGTGCTGCCGCATGTAGTGATTTATTGGCTGGGCTCAAATGTTCTGAGACATAGATGGGTACACGATTCCCGCCAATGCCAAGATGTTGTGAGCCGAGTTTATCTGTAGGGTTCTTCCTATTGAATGTCTGAACTGCAGCCAGGAGAGCGTCACGTACACCAGTGTCACGCAACTTGACGACCACAGAACGAGGCCTGTCTGCATTCTTATTCATCTTAGGTACGCGTGTGGCGGTCACGACGTCGCCGTCTTTTAGTTGGACGTTCACGGATTTCGCCAGCTGTAGAACCATATTCGGTAGTATTTCAGCGTTGTTCTCTGGTAGTCCATTCACTTCGACGTTGTCCTCCCTCATGTGCTGTTCCATTGAGTTTAATCGGTCAGACAGGTCCTTTACAGTGATTTGCAAGTCTGAGTTGTCTTTCTGTAGGTTTTTGATCTGTGTACATTTTTCATCAAGGCTTGACTTCATTTCCTCGTACATACTGTTATAGAAGGCAAGAGAGGCTTCAAAATGTGATACATACATGGTAAATTATCGTAGAGGATCCACTTTTCATCACAGGTAATGATTCGATTTAAAATTCCTTCATTATTGTGCCGGTTGAGTAACGTAACGCAGCAGTCGACGCTCGTTTGTCGGTTTGCTTCACTCAATTCATGAGGCTTTTTCACCTTCTCAATTTGCTTCAAGTGGATTAGAATAGTTTCATCACTAACACCGGAGCCTGCAGCTAACTCGGACGTGGTTTGCGATGGATCCGCTTCCACAATAGCCTTCAATTCTTCATTATCAACTTTGGTCTCCGGCCGTCCACGAGGCTTGTTCTGCAGGTCGAAATTTCCAGAACGAAAACGTTGGAACCAAAAACGCACTGTGTTTTCTTTTGCGACACCGTCACCATACACATCATTAATCCCTCGAGCCGTTTCTGCAGCACTGGTGCCACGGTGGAACTCATACTCGTAAATAACGCGATATTTCAAGTTTTCCATTTTGTAAACAGAGTGACACAAAGAAAAAAACAAATGAATTAGGGGGTTTGAAACACAAATGCATGAGTAAATAGCTGTATGAATTTGAATTTGGAATTCCTAACCATAAAGGTAATATTTGAGATCAAAGTGGCCAGTACGACAAAACGCCAATTTCATATGTAAGGACCTAAATTATGAGTTTAAAGTGTATGTTTGAATCTTTCTGTGGTAGCGTAGCTTCCAAACGGCTGATATTTTTTTTTTAGAATCGTCGGACTTTGATTTTTTTTACCTAGTTATATTTTTTTAAATCGGCTTAGCCGTACAAAAGTTATTCGACATAACTTAACGCCCGGTTTTTTTTCTGACATGTTTTCGCACTATTATTGGTATGCAGGATGCACGAATAATAAGAAATACTATGCTCTCTTTGTGTTTCAATATTGCTAAAATGGTCGACTAGCTACCAGGAGCTCATAGGATGCAATAGATTATGTTGACTCAGGTGTCCCGTCTCCAGACCATTACCGGGTCGAAAGAGCTTCATTTTTGTAACAGATCGGGGAAATAAAAACAAGATAGAAAGATGTTACTTTGTTGTACGACGGGTTCGAAAATAAATAGACCTACTTACTGTTTATTTTCATAACTATTTTGAATCAGAAAAATAAAAGTTGCCGACGTTTTAAACATTAAATCAAAAGCAAAAAACATATTTAAAATAACAAATACAATATAAATAGTATTTTACTAAAATAACTATAAATACCGTAGTAATAGTACCTATTTACGGTTCTTCTACCACAAAAATACGACGAATTTTACTGTTTAAAGAATAAATAGATGCAGACCTATTGAGATCCATCTCCTCTGTTTTGAAGACGGAAGTATATCAGATTAAATTTAATACATCTACCCGTTTCTTTATTCCAGCCAAGGCACAAAGCCTTATCCGGAACCGAAAGGATTATAATCACAGTGTAGTAAAACGGATTTTCATTATAAAAACGACAAAACAAATTCCCCTTTTACAGAGGAACGGAGGTACAGATAAGATGCAAGGAACCATCCCAGATAGCGATAACTCTCGTCTCGCGACCACGCAGGGAGCGAGATGTCAGCGGGCTGCAATATAATTTTGTAGAATGCGGTTTAATTGCTTTTGGTTTGTGTAGGTATATATTTAATTTAAAATCCTTTTTTTAATTTCTTTGTGTAACTTAGGTATAAAATACTAGAGCTACACTATAATTTCTCACCGTGGTGAAAAGTCTTTCAGTTGAACTGCTCAGGGTATGCCGAATGCCGAATGCCACAAATAAGGCAGTTACGGACGTATACAAAGTACACTCGGGAAGGCTCTTTCGTGCACCCCGCGCAGTGAAAGAAGGAAAGGCATTTATTTCGTTCAAGACACCAAATATATTTGTACAGAACTATAATGAAGATAAATGATGTAATGTATTTATGTATGTATCGTTTATATTGTACTAGCTGTTCCCGCGCGCTTCGCTTCGCCTTAAAAAGTTTTCCTGTGGGAATTCCGGGATAAAAAGAAGCCTGTGTTCTTTCCCAGGGTCTAGACCGTATGTATACCAAATTTCATTCAAATCCGTTCAGTAGTTTTGGCGTGAAAGAGTAACAGACAGACAGACAGACAGACAGACAGACACAGTTACTTTCGCATTTATAATATTAGTTAGGACTACCTATCCTCCTGACACCTGGCGTGCTATGAGTAGGACATTGAAAAAAAAATTAATATATAGTTTAAAAATACCTATATTAAAAGTTTTATGAAGTATCCCTGTTATTCCTTTAAAGTTTTATAAAGTACCTATCCCTTAAACAATTTGTTCTTTGACAAAGTGACAAAACAGTTCAGAAGTAATTTTTTTTAATTTAAAAAAAAATTAATAACAGTGTTTACATTTATACCTCTCGGGGTCAGGAGGCTATATGAAGATAAATGATAACAAAGATGGTAATAGTACCTAGTTCTTATTGCTAAGTTACAAAGTGTCCCGAACAACATGATCACCATCTTGACATAATAATGATAGAAGCATGTGACGGTGTAGAGCGGTGGTGGCGTAATGGATAAGGCCTCGTCCTCTCAATCGAGAGGCCGTGGGTTCAAATCCTGGCCTGTACCAATGAATTCTTTCAATTGTGTTTTCAATTAAGGATTTTAAGTACAATACCACGTGCTCTTACGGTGATGGAAAACATCGTGAGGAAACCTGCACATCTAGATTCTAGATGTGTATCCTAAGTGCATTGTTCTTATCCCAAAACGGCGATATGGTTCGCAACCTATCACGTGAGTACAAAATATGCAGCGAAAAGTGGGTGGCTCGCTTTGTGAGCCACCTCTCCCTACCCCTTCGGGGATTACAGTCGTGAGTGCATATGTGTAAGCATGTGACGCTGATTTGTTGATATTGCTTTACGTTAGTTCGGACTTACCACGCATAGGCAAACGCGGTGTGTCACAGGACTCATAGGTGGACATAGCATGGTTATAGTATTTTGCTTTGAAGACAACCTTAGACTGTCAACTGGTAGCAGCGGGGTGAGGAAGTTCGAGGATTGTTGTCTCGATGTCCAAGCACCGATATTCATTGAAAATGTTAATGTTTAAAGAATGTGCCGTATTGGCATGGTATATGCGGGGACATCTCACACACGGCCATCCGACCCCAAGCTAGGCAGACCCTGTGTTATGGGTATCGGACAGCTGATATATCTACACAAATACATAGATAGATACATATTAAATATAAATATCAATATCCAGGACCTGAGTACAAATCTGTCTTTAAAAAAATATTTACCCCAGCCGGGAATCGAACCCGGGACCTTCGGCTCAGCAGTCAATTGAATTGATATCTTGTAAATGTTACTGTATCTAAACCTGTACGAATTAGTACCACATTTTCCTGGTAGGACACAGAGGACACTAACCAAACTAACAATTGAGACTAAATTCCAACAGTTCACTACCTACATTGGCGCTCAACAGTGCTCTAATGCTAGCAATGTGCATTTGTGCAAGGCTATAATTGGCCACAAAACGATGCCAGCCACTGCAGTCGTGAATTATACCAGGAGGTCACTTTAGCTTACGAAAAACTACGTTTCAGTTCGCTGCTGCTCTAACCATGACTCTATTTAGTTGTATTAAACGTACCAATCGCTTGACAGCTCTCGTTCGTTCGTTTTTCGTCGTGTAAGAGTACCGTCCAGGACACACAGCCAGCACTAATTGTGCTAGAATGCTATTAAAAATTGATTGGAAAAAATGTAAGTTCTTATGACTAAAATATTACATTTGTTGGTACCTAGTCTGACTATTTATATTTATAGTATTATGTGATAAATCATATTTATTAACGGTAGGCATTCATTAGTTTTCAATGCCATCAGATAACTTGTTTATCCTCTAACTTCACACCAGTCTGCAACAAGATCACAACGTCATTACAAGTCAAATCATAAGATAAATCATAATACGTAGGTAACAATAATACGTTCTCTCTAGTACGTTCATAATTATGTTATCAATTGTTAAACCTCCTACAAATTATAAATTTGCGTAAAAAACTGATTCTGTTGAAGATAAGACTCACTTTAGGTCAGTAACTTTTACAGAGACTTTTGTAGATGTAACGATAGAGCGTAAATTAAATTTATTAATTTCGTATTATAATAAATGTTGTGGTATAATTTTGTGCTATTAATCGGCTGGAGTGCAGCTCAAAATGAAGTAAGTAAACTACCATTTATTTTGTAATAACCATTTATTTAAAGTTTATATAAAAATGAAAATTTCTATGAACATTAAAATAACTATCTACAGTAGGTAAAATCGTTAACAGCGTATTAAATCGTAAACAACAAATGCTTTAATTAATTAATGGTTGCCTGTAAGAGATTGTTCTTAGCGATAGGGCAGCCTATTTTAATTTTTTTCATAGTACCTATAAACATACTTTTTGTTCATGTTTTGCCATTTTTGCAATTGTTCTAGTAGGTATATTAACAATATTATTAAATAAATATGTATTTAATAATATTGTTTTTTAAATTTAATAATGTAATAATAATATTATTGTTTTTAATTTAATAATGTAACTTACCTAGATAATAAGCCAAATTGTTACTAACACAACTATGGACTTATGTCTGAAATAAATATTATTCTATTCTATTCTATTCTATTAACATTAAATGGTCTCCAGGATCGCTGGTCGTGGGGCGTGGTGGAGGAGTCAGCCCCTGACAGAACTACAGTAGCTACCGTAACCCGCACAACAGCATCTACCATTACTGCTAAGGTTTGTTACAATTTGCGAGCGAAACTGGTTTCAAGTTCACTTAAACAGGAAAACATATAAGAAATATTCAACGTATGTATCAGGTCATTGTGATAGAACGTTCATTGGCTCATTCGCAAAGTCAAAATTAGTGGACTGTATAATTTTCAATTATTCACGAGTAAGTACATAATTCGCAAAAAATAAAAATGAAATTGTGTTACTAGTTTCAGGCTGATAACTCTGAGCCGGTCGAAAATAAGAATACGTGGGGCTACGTGAACGTTACAGAAGTCACGGTACGTATACATAAGTATGTATATAATGTCTTTAAATAACCCCCTTATTCATAGGGTCATAGGTTTTAGCTATTGAACTGTTTTGTCCCTCTTTGTCAAAGAACAAATTCTTCTCGGTCAGAGAGAGACAAAACAGTTCAATAGCTAAAACGTCCTCGAACTTTTCTATGAATAAGGGGGTAAGTATCTTAGCTTCTGGCATATTTATTGTTTAAGTAAGTGCTTAATACATTTCAATATACCTGATACTATCCGTGTACATTCAGGACTGCCTCTGTGGTCTAGTGGTAGAAGCTTCGCTTCATGACCCTGAGGTCCCGGGTTCGATTCCCGGGTGGGACCATCAATTTGTGTTTCTAAATTGTGGTTCTAAGTTTGGTTAGGACATAGAAGGCTGATCACCTGTTGTCCGAAACAGTGAAACGATCCATGCTGTCGGATGGGCATGTAAAGCAGTCGGTCCTGCGCCTAGCTCTCTCCAGTCGTGTCGGTCAATCCGTCCCATTGGGTTATGAGAGTGATGGAACAGAGAGTGCTCCTGTGTACTGCGCACACACTTGGGCACTATAATCTACTCCTGCGTAGTTGGCTGATCTCAATTGAGATTGGCCGCCGTAGTCGAAATTCGGCTAGGAGGACATTATTTATTATTATTTTACATTCAGGACGCACTACAAGACACGGCCGCGCACGACGTCTGTGCGCCCTTCAATGCTCCTGTACCGAACTACAGCGCGCCTCACAGACGGACCATACAAGTCAGTGAGTTGTTGTTATAGTCCTTACTTACTTTACTTACTTATAGTATGTGTGGACGACCTTTCTCCAAAAAGATTGGCTATATCAGCCATTTCCGTGCGCATCTAAGGCGCATCCCTAACCAGCAGCAGTTGCCGTAGCCGTATCGGTCAGAGGAAATCACGGCACCCCAGAGGTGCAGAGGGTTTCCACTAACGTCCACCACTTCCGCCTGTCTTCGGCTGTGTTTTGGGCGAGTCCAGTGACTCCTAGTTCGCTTTCAACGCTTCGGCGCCACGTTTAGACAGGGCGTCCACGGGTGCACCAGGGCTTAGAGCAGCGAATATTTAATGCATCATCATCAATAACATGAGAAAATCTAAAGGACAGAGTGTTGTCCGTGAAGAAAGTTTGTTTCAGGCATATAATGCACGATGCGTTACATTGAGTACACCCAAGTCCGCGTTGTTGTATGGTTTCATGTCACAAGTAATATAAAAAGGGCCTCATTTTGGAACCAGTGCAATCACATGGTACAGTCTTCTGAAAGATACTGCATAAACAATATCTAATCAGCTTCAGAGCAAACCTAAGTGGTATAAAAATATATGTATAACGTATACAACATACATTAAGACTATAACCCATCCATGGCGCGATACCATAAAAAAAATACCTAAATAAATAAATTTAAAAAAGAAGAAAATTGAAATACATATTAAAATTTCCAGAATGCTACGAATACATTTGGCTGATAAAATACAGGGAACAAACAATCTTGAAAAATGAAGCGTGTAAGTTTATTTACTGCAAAGATTTACTTAAGGTTCTGGTTTCAAGTAGGTATTCTAATATTTTATGTATTTTTTAGGTAAACGACATCGTTTAAATTTGCCTAAAGATGTAAATCCCCCTTCCGGTGAAAGATATACATATCAGGGAGAGTTTCCTCACATGGTAGGTATTGATTACAATAGTAGTCTAAGTTTTGGGGTGGCTACCACTGAACAATTGAACATTAGCAATTAACAATCGTAAAGCAGCGTCGCGCCCTTTCTAATCTGACGTGACTTGTATGGATCTGACAAATTCTAGTGTTTGACGCTGCTTATGGAATGTTGTTGCGGTGGTGGTACGGTAGCATAAGCATAACCCTTATATCGAGATAAAATCTATTGTTTTGGTACTTTCTCAAAATACATACAGTACAGAACAGCCATATATTTAATTAATGTTCAAATGTATCCAAAACTTGGTATTATTGACGAGATCAAACATCCCGATAACATAGATTTCGTTTCACCACTCTATAACACTTAACTGCATTACCAGGGCATCATAGGCTGGAAGGAGAAAGAGGGCGACTACATCTTCATGTGTGCTGGCTCCCTCATCAGTGCCAAGTTCGTGATAACTGCGGCGCACTGCACCAACTTACGTGTCCCGAGGGTGGAGAAGCCTACCCCTGATATTGTGAGGTTTGGCGATAGAAGTATTGTGCCCGAAGTGAGTACTACTTGAGATTATGAATACCTACATGGTAAGAGTGACTGGCAATTTGACACGGACTTCCTTTTAATTATTCCCAGGCCTATTTCCTGTTTAACAGAGACTTTCCAAAATGGTTTAGCAGTTATTTTACGCCGAATAAACCATTCTAATAATCTGAAACTTTGACTTCCAATTGTTTTACCAATAGCCTGAAAAACTTGGATGATTTCACTGTTTCAGGCAGCAGATGCAGAATTTACAGTGGAGTCTAAAATACACCGTATTATAATACATCCAAACTACAAACATCCAAAACTTTACGATGACATTGCGCTACTGGAGCTTGAAAAGGAAACAGCATTCACGAAATTTATTCAACCAGCTTGCCTTTATCATAAAGCTGATATCAGTAAGCTATATACCAAAATGAAGGTGACAACATGGGGCTGGCAGATAGGTAACTATTGAAATGATTTCGAATAAAATGATTGTTTTTTAAATAAACTTGTAGGACGGTGATGGTTATCAAACAAGTAACGATCTATTATTATATATATATTATTATAACGATTCTATTATTTTCTGATCTGATTATTTTTTTTATTGTGTCTGTTTCACGGGACAAAATAGGACCCTAGGCTTATTGTTTTCTACACTAATAACTATTCATTTAAACTTTGCAGAAAGCTCAGATAATCCCAAGCAGAAAGTAGCGGTGTTCGATATGGTGGATGATTCGAACTGTGATCGGATGTTGACGGAGCGTTGCAATAGAAGGTGGTGCGGCTTGAAAAACCAGCTCTGTGTGGTCGGTGACGGAGACAGAGACACTTGTCAGGTAACAATACTAGAGTTTTCTATAGTCTGTTTTTTAACCACAGATATTAAATTAACAAAATCTGAACTGGTTTGTAGTTTTTTATTTGTCGAATGCATCTTAGTGCATTAGTTCCTGTAACCGCCAACAGATGTCACTATCCCCTGTTCTACATCGCGGTATTAAGAGTTTTTTGGTTTTTCTTATAAGATTATTGTGGATCTATATTAAAGTTTAGTTTTCCGTGGCCAACCTCGTTTTAATTCTTACCATTTTGGTCCTTCGAGCCGCCATTAAATATCTACATTATTATATTGAGTGACGATATATATGAAGTGACGTATCGTTCTATTGGCGGGACAATCGGCTGTTGATGAACCGTTCAGAATCTGATAATTTATATATTTATATAGTAACTGAGATTAAAAAAATACTAACTAATAGACTTTAGAGCTAGAATTGGCATTGTCATTGTCACCAACTCACCAATTATTCACCCGAGAAGAGTACCAAGACACATTTGCCTGTTGTTAGTCTCCAATCGAAGTTAAAATTGCTAGAAAATATACCGAAACCCAAAAAACATTGCACAGATGATAAACGATTAACACCGTCTACCTAAAATTCCTAGGGTGACTCCGGAGGCCCCCTTCAAGTGGAGATTCCGCTGCCGACTTCTCAGGGGAAGATCCACTACGTCATCGGCATATTCTCCTTTGCTTCTTGTGGCCGTAGTGGCGCCCCCGCGGTCAACACCAGGGTCGCCGGGTACCTCGACTGGATAGAGAGTATCGTGTGGCCTTCATCATAGTCGGACAGGAGTAGGCTACTGTGCATACCTCTAGCATTTATAAGTGGGGATGGAGCAGCAGCTTGCGAATGCGGACCAATAACAGACCATTGACATTAGGGCGTGCAAAACCGGTTTTGAGTTTGCGGTTTTCAGCCTCAAAACCGGTAACCGGTTTTTCACCGGTTTTGATCTAACTTATATATATTTTTTCATACAGTACAAATTAAACAAGAAACCCATATTCTTAGATAGAGATATCCACAAAACATACGAATAAAACATTTTTTTATGAGATACTTACGGTATCGTAACGTACCTAGGGACATTTTCGACTACCCCAACTTTGAATGAAGCTATCGCAGCGTACAACTAAGATATTAATGTGAAATTTTCTTTATTCGGTAGGATAATAAATATAATCTATTATCACTAGTATTTGTGCTGGAGCATTGGTGTGGCCAGATTTTATTAAATACGTAACGTACACGTTTGTACCTTGGGACACTGTATCCTATGGCTTTTTACTATGGAAAATGCAAACTTCTATATAACGCCTTATATCTCTGTTCTTATTGATTGACTGCATCTCTCTTCTGTCCAGTTTCACCTGCCACTAATAAGAACAGAGATATATGGCGTTGTTTAGAAGTTTGCATTTTCCATAGTACAAAGCCACAGGAAACAGTGTCACAAGGTACAAATTTAATCGAGTCCCAAGGTACAAATAAGCAATATTTAACAAAAAAAAACAGTATGATCTTTCTTATTTATGGTTCTACCTTTTTTGGCATAAGATTTATTTGCCTAATCTCGTATTGCATAGTAACGTTTGGTCAAAGTCTCGTTACGCCGAAAATCGTATGGCATAAATCTCGTTTAGTAAAAAGTTATTTCGCATAAAATTGTTTAGCCTAATAATGGTATGGCCAAATCTTGAATAGCCTAATAATGCTATGGCATAGGTTTATACAAAGTAATAATATTCGTTTAGCTTTAACTTTGACGGAGCGTCTCCCTACATAGCGCAAACTGGTGCTTGTATTGTTTCCGCTGTTTGGAAAACGCTCCGCTCCGCTTCGCTGCGCTCCGCTTTGGTTTTGGTGAACATGTGCACCTAACACGCTCCTCCTCGCTTTGCTCGTCGTCGCACCTATTTTTAGGTTTCAATCTCATGGGGTTTGTAATAATTATATTGGTCGTTAACTTTCGATTTTTTGATCATACAACATCGTGATTTTCGGGATGTAGGAGAAAAATACCACAATTTGTACATTTACTACATACTTAATATATTATTTATTAAGATAACATTAGGAGAAACAAGATTATACATAGGTATAGACGAACATAAATTTGAGCAAACGAAACTTAGGTGTTTAAAGATTGTGCCTAAAGAGTTTTAGACGAAACGAGCCTTATGCCACATAAGTCTTGGCAAAGTGATGGTTCGGCCAAAAAAGTTTAGACCATACGAGTTATGCGAAATGAGTTTTGGTCAATAAAGATTATGCCAGATGAGCGGAACCCCTTATTTATGTTAGCAATCTTTCAGATAATTGCCGTGTCATAAAAATGAAATAACTGAAAATATGTACGTGATATCCATAATATCTTAATTTTGAGCATGCCTCAATGAGATAAAGTAACTCAAAAAACTATATAAAATTTACCTTTGAATCAAAAAAACTTCACATTGTCTTCAGCACATACTCGATGCCTGTATGATCACGAGACTCACTAGTTATGCCAAGCGTGTTAAATTTGCCGGTTTTAAAAATAAAATAATTGTCCCGAGGTACAAGCGTCCCAAGGTACGTTACGTGACCCTACCTGTTTTTAATCAACCATTTATGACAAATTCATATTAGGTCCTTACATATGAAATTGGCGTTTTCTATAGGAGGAACATAAAGTCGTTTTTTTTTTAAATGAAATATATTAAATTAATCAAAGTATGTACCATTGCTATGTATGCACTTTTGCCATCTCATAGGTAGTTCATTGATCCCCTTACTAAAAAAACCATTCGGGCGGGAATCAATAAAATCTTTGAAGGCGGTTTGGACTGCCCCATCGGAGTTGAATTTTTTTCCTTGCAAGTAGTTATCCAAATTGCGAAAAAAATGGTAATCTGTTGGAGCAAGGTCCGGAGAGTACGGTGGATGTCTAAGACATTCTAATTGAAGCTCCTCTAATTTGGTAGCCGTCTGTTGTGCAGTGTGTGGTCTAGCGTTGTCCTGAAGCAGCAGTGGCCTAGAGCGATTGACCAGCCTCGGTTGTTTAGCAGCTAGCTTTTCCATCATGGTTTGCAGTTGCTGACAATAGATATCTGCCGTAATCGTCTGGCCAGATTTAAGAAAGCTGTAGTGAACGACACCGGCACTAGTCCACCAAACACTTACAAGCAACTTTTTTTTAGTCAATTTTCGCTTAGGGCAGGATTTGGCTGGTTCGCCAGGGTTCAGCCATTGCGATGAGCGCTTCCGATTGTCGTAGAGGATCCACTTTTCATCACAGGTAATGATTCGATTTAAAATTCCTTCATTATTGTGCCGGTTGAGTAACGTAACGCAGCAGTCGACGCGCGTTTGTCGGTTTGCTTCACTCAATTCATGAGGTACCCACCTTTCAAGATTTTTCACCTTCCCAATTTGCTTCAAGTGGATTATAATAGTTTTATCACTAACACCGGAGCCTGCAGCTAACTCGGACGTGGTTTGCGATGGATCCGCTTCCACAATAGCCTTCAATTCTTCATTATCAACTTTGGTCTCCGGCCGTCCACGAGGCTTGTTCTGCAGGTCGAAATTTCCAGAACGAAAACGTTGGAACCAAAAACGCACTGTGTTTTCTTTTGCGACACCGTCACCATACACATCAGTAATCCTTCGAGCCGTTTCTGCAGCACTGGTGCCACGGTGGAACTCATACTCGTAAATAACGCGATATTTCAAGTTTTCCATTTTGTAAACAGAGTGACACAAAGAAAAAAACAAAAGAAGAAAAAACAAATGAATTAGGGGGTTTGAAACACAAATGCATGAGTAAATAGCTGTATGAATTTGAATTTGGAATTCCTAACCATAAAGGTAATATTTGAGCCAGTACGACAAAACGCCAATTTCATATGTAAGGACCTAATAATTTAGTTAACAGGAAATATAAATTAAATAAGAATTATCATAGTACTGTTATCAAATATACAAAAAGTGTGTGGCGTGAAAGAGTAACAGACAGACAGACAGACACAGTTACTTTCGCATTTATAATATTATAAGTTAGGATAGGTACGTACCGATAGCATAATACTATTTTGTCCTGGATTTTATACTCGTACTTAGTATGTCTAAATTTAAATAAAATTTGTTCCAAGGTAACTAAGTGAACTCTCATCATTTGAAACCCTTTAACAACCTACCCACCACTCAAATGTTTTTTTATACAAAATAAACTTTTTACATGCAAATGTCGCCCGCATCAACATGTATTTTAAAGGAAACATGCAAATCGGGAAAGTTGCGAAATATTTACATAAAAAAGGGTAAAAACGTTCACATTCGTTCAAAATTCCATTTATTTCCCGTAAGCAGGAGAAGGAGGGCCTTCAAATTTCAGTCCTTCAGGCCCTCAATTATCGTGTTATTCCTTTTTAACTTAGTTAATAAAGTTGGCAACTTAAATCAAGTTATTTTGGATTATTAACTCGAGTTTCTGACACTGACGTAGCGATGACGTCATAATTCAGCTATAAAATTTATTACACGGAAGAAGCTGAAAGAATTAGGTTAGTAACTTTAAATTAAGAACAAAACATTTTTGATTTTCTTTAGTTGATTATTTTTTAATTTAAATCTATGGGAAATTATAAAATGTACACGCATAACCAAGTTTTGATGTTAATTGAAAGTCTAAATTTCATTTATCTCCAATACTGTCAAGCAAAACATGGTAGGTACCATAATAGCGCTTATAAAAAGTACCAATAAAAACCAAATAAAAATTTACCAATAGTATAGTCCTACAGTCGATTTTGTAAATAGTTATGGGCAAATTTTGAAAACAACTATCCGGTTACCACTAGCTAAAAGCAGGACTGCCTGTACCATAAAAAAATTACAATCATAAGTTGTAAACTTAGAAACAACTGAAACATACAAAAACTGCGTATCTTTATCTATTAATATAGCAATTTTATATATCGTCCAGTGCTGCGCTACATTAGGCCATATATCACTAGCATTTATACCTTTACCAAATTACAGACACACCCCTCCTATTACAAAATACACTCTAGTTCCTCGACATAAGCGCTATTGCATGAACTCAGATATCTTTGTGTTGCCGTTACATTTAATCGAAGTAAAGTCGTTTACGGAGCTAGGTGCAGCAGTTTATGGCCTGAAGCGACACACTAAAAGACTTTCAGCTGCCCAAACGATTCTCAGCTCTATATTTTCAGTCGTTAAAGTTGAATATGATCGGCCATCTTTGCCCGCTGATCGAATAAGTAGCCGATATCTTCAAATTATGTCTTAAGGTATTTTTGAAAGAGATACTTGTGGCGGGTTAGTGTCGACGTGAGCGGAGACTGGTGACTGTCACATGTTTTAAGCTGCGTACAGACCGGCCCAACGAACGGCCAACGAACGCCCAACGATGTATATTTATCATACATAGGTAATACAGGGAAGATTGCAGCAACGAAGGTCAACGAAACCCGTTCTTTGGCGTTCGTTTGGCCGGTCTGTACACAGTTTTACTGAAACACATTTCAGTAGGTTCCAAAAGGTAAGAATGAAGGCACGAAAGGAGGCTACCGTATTGTATGTATATCAAAATGGAGCATTTACCCAGACTATGGAGCGTTTACACTCCTGTCCCCTGTGCCCTTCCACCTGCACTCGGGAAGACTTACTCCAGGCCAACCAGAATGCTATTAAAGTTGCTTCTTTTTGGTCTGGACAAATCGAAAAATTCGCATGTTCACTGACACGAAAGAAGAAGATGTATATCTAAATAAACGTCTTAACTGTACTTTATATAGGTTGCTTTGCTGCTAAAACGGTAAAGTCACTCGGGGGGTCATTTTGCCGAGTAAATTTCGCGGCTAATTTCTACAGTAGAGTAGCTTAGCTTAATTTTTTTACTCTTGGTGATAAAAACGGAATTATTTTTATCATTATTTTAGGGGTCAAATACAGCTTTCCTCCATATATTAAAATAACCACTGTAAATCTGTAATGTAACCTACGAGTCTCCAAGCGCACAATACCAATGCCATAGTTAAGCTAAGCCTCTTTACTACCAGCAGAGGACATGTGAACGGTGAACAGTGGGGTTACCACCACCGAACATTAGCAATTAACAATCCTTAAGCAGAGTCGCATCGCTCGCTTAACAAATCCGACGTAACTTGTATGGATTGTTAATTGCTAATGTGTCGGTGGTTCTACGGTTACTGCTCCTAAAATGGCAGTAAGAGGCCTACTCAAAAACTGTCCACGTAATCAACATAAACTTGTACCGAACGATCGAAGAAGTCGTCATTTTAACAACCTCTAACTTCTGGGGGTACTTTTGAAACTGCTCGATTGTAAAACCATTTTTGATCAATGGCTGATGTTTATCACTTCTTAAACCAGAGACCAGCTCTGCGAAGTAAATTGTGGCTAAAAACTGTAGATTCAAATTAACAATAACTAAGGGTGACTTGCACAACAAAGTTAATCAAAATTAAATTGTTTGTCTCTTGCTCTGACAGTATAATGTCAGAGCAAGAAGTCATAGATTTAATTTTGATTAACTTTGTTGTGAAAGCCACCCTTAGAAAATTATAAAAAGTGATTTATTATTATTTATTCCAAAGCCATTTTTTGTTGTTGTTTATAACTCACATATTTACGCCGCCGAAATTATGTTTTAAAATTTGCGCTTTTAGAATCGGTAGGTACACTAGGTACCTACCTTTTTTTTTTAGGTACCTACTCGGTTTCATCCGATAAAATTTAATTTCAAGAGTCATCCGTCGATCCTGTAACCTTGTCATTTGTATTCCGACATCGACACTAAATGTCCCTTGATACTACTTCGAATTAGATACTCTTAATATGCATGGACTGTGTGTCTCTTTACAATTCATTCATGATCTAGTTGTCCCTTCGAGGTGCTGGGTATTGACTTCACTGATCCAACTGATAGAGTATACATTGGTCTGCAATTTGGTGTGTCAAAGTAGGATCAGGGGACAAGTTAAGGTGAACGCACAGCACTCAGCTGAATTATTAGCTGAGGATAGCTTAAGGGTGCAGATTGAAGATTGATGTTGTGGGACAAGGATACAGGGTGTGCTACTGAAAATGCTTATTATTTATTACATATTAAGGGTGACTTGCATGAAATATTTATTCAAAATAAATATATTGCTACCTTGCTTTGTCATCAGTGTACTGTCAAAAAAAAAACTGTCTTATTCTGACTGCATACATACTGACAAAGCCAAAACAATGCACTGATTAGTGCGACCTACTCTAAATACATAACCAAATAAACTCACATACCTTCTAAAACAGCTGAAAAAATGCAATAAAACCCACAAATATAACAAACAGTGCAACATCAACCCGCAACCTGACGCGCAACATCACGCGAGCGCTGTCAGCTGGATGCAATAAACCCGGCGCACGTCCCACCGACGGGTTTCTTCCATTTTCGCCAGCAAATGGACCCGCGACGTGACGCGTTGCATGTTGCGTCATACGTCACAAGTCACGTTACACGTTGCGTTGCTGAATTTACACGATAGTGTTTACTCATTAGGCCGCATGGCTGGAGTGTTGGTGTTGTATTGGTTTGCTTAGAATGTGTAGCTAACGTGAGTGATAGTTAGATGCAACTGGGGCTATGGAATATGGATAGCCATGCCCATTCCAGTACAGTAAAGAGTTAGTGTAAGTAATGTTATGGTTAATTGTATACTTAATGCGCCTATGGTAGAGATCAGTACCTACTCAAACTCTGCCAAAGCCAGAAGAGGCTCGCAGGCTACAGCGGCCGCTACACGGTTTCGTTATCGATGTCAATAAACTTGTTTAATGCGCGTTCACAATTCTCCATAAATGGGACTGTTATTAGTGAATAACATGAATAACAGTCCCATTTATGGAGAATCGTGATAAATTGACGTTTATCTACGTCGATATCGAACCCGTGTAGCGACAACAGGGTGGAAATGTTACTTATAGGTGTTTTTATTTTTATCTCTCGTTGTAAAGTTGGTTGGTATCACAATATTTAATTCTCAAAAACTGTCCATTTCAAACTTTTACCCCCTTCAAGACGTGTGCAGCTTAGAATCAATATCTGTTCATGAGCAAACGATACTCTCTGTGCTCAATTGTTTTAGACGAGGGAGTCTACATGAAAGGGTGATTCATAGGAGAAACTTTGCACTATTACCATGTTCAATGTTCTCACAAAACCATGTCTTAAACATAGAGGAATTTACCATCTCAACGTCACATCACCGCTGGACATAGGCCTCTCCCATACCATCTGATAACTCCTTTGTACATGGAACGGGATTGGAACCCGCAACTCTGGATATGTGAACCCACCAACCCCCAGTGGACCAGCGTGCTGAAAATGGTACAAGCTTAAGAAGGTAGTTCAGTCCCTGGGGATATGCACAAATATTACATTCGAGAGAGCCAGGTGCAGGTACTTACACCACCACAGAGAATAGAATAGAAACTCTATAGGTATACTGACTTTCTGGGCATAGGTTTTTTCATAAAAACGGAACAACTTTAATTCTGACCAAATTCAACAAACAACAATAGCAAAGACTAGCATCTAATCCGAATTCCACTGCTATAACAAAGTTTACAAACACCCTTAAATATTTTATCAAACAAATACACAGTAGCCATTGTGGTCACTTCCTTTGCAGAATTCCAACTGAAAAATCCAAGTTCTATTGTGTTACACAAGTACCGAGTTATATTGCTTACAACATTTTTCCAACTAAACATTATTTCTCTAAACGTTTATCGTCGAAAGTACACACACCCAAGTTAATACCTTAAGCTATTTTTACATTCGCTAATCCTTAATCCTGGGTGGCAGAAGCTAAATTCCTTTGTAAAGAGTTCACATAATGTAACTGCTGAGATTAAGGCGTGATTCGTGACATCGCATACATTACTATCCTAGCGGCATCGGATTAAATTTTAACTCTCCCTTAACATAAATATCTGGACTATGTAGATTTTGTTTGCTGAATTATCATTAAAAATCACAGTTTGAAAGTTGTCGTGTGTTTACCACGTATGTCTAAATAATATGTTGAAAGTCCAAATAAACTAAGTTATAAGTTAAGTATTGTAACTGATTCTGAAGGCAGTAAAATATTAAACACTGTCAAAACCTCAAAATTATTTGTAGAAAATTTTATTTAAAAAGTAGGCAGATTTTGTATAATCGATTCATTCAAAGCACTAATAATGATACAGTTTACTTAAATAAACCGAAATAGCCACGTAATTTCCTACCCGATACCCATCCTCGCAACAATAACAGTGCAATAACTAAATGTAACGGCAAAATGTGGCTTTATTGCGTCGTCGGCTTATAATTTACGGCGCGCTGCATTCGACTCCTAGAATGGCTGGTCGCCTGGTACCCATTGTAGAAACTCGCCATTGTGAATCGCTTCCATTCCAATATTGAATTGTGGTTTTGGTAATCTTCTGTTCGGTTAATCTTCAAATAAGTTGTGATTTGTTTTCGGAAATTAGATTCTGAGGAAGTTTATTTGTTGTGCTTTTATTTCAAGAACAATTGAAAAGGTATCATCTCATTAACGCCCGAGCTTGGTACCTGCTATCAACGCAATATTTTATTATTTAAATAGGTATGTCGTTTGTACTGTATGTAACTACATAACTGTACACCGAAGTAGATACTCAAACTTCGCTTAAGGCTGCCACTTCTCCAGGGATGTTGCTATGCAGCTATGCTGCCATGTTATAAAAGCAACGTCCCTGTGTCACGTGGAGTGTGAGTGAACCAATGAATATTATTGGTGGCTATCAAACTTATCCATGTCAACGTAACATATGTATGTACCTAACATAGCACATCTCTGGTGGAAGTGGAAAAGCACCCTTAAACATTGTCAACACTTTTGGAATGCTCTTACTCCGGCGTCCTTAAAGTAAATACGTCGTCTGTGTGTTTCATAGAGCATTATTGCACCAGGGCTTCAGAAGACATGAGAGTGCGGTGACATCTGAAATTAACCGCGTTTCCTTCCGAGAGTGCCGACAGCTTTTCATTCTGAGAAATACTTTTAGCAGCACGGAACTTTTATCGACATAGATAAGTGTTAACACGGTGATTCATTCTTACAATATTTTGGTAAGTACATTAATAATAATTATAAATAAAATAAGATCATACAAACATTAAATTTTGCATGAACGTACCAGATTACTTTTATTTACGGAAATTATATACAGGTATTAAGTATTATGTGCTCCTAGTATTCAAATGGTTCATAATATAATATTTCATATTACTTTGCGATCGTCCTCGCTGACTTTCATCGAACACTTTCATATAGCGCGACGCGGCAATATTGCCTCGACGACAATCCGACAGAAGGTTGTAGCGATCTCATAAAATGTTCATACATATTGTAGAATATTCTCACACCAGCGAGGTTATAGGTGTGGCGTAGATATCGCAAGATGATATTGCAACCCCATTAACAAAAAATAATAATGTTATAAGTACCTACCTATCAATTTGAATAAATCATACATACATACATAATATGTTTACGACTGTAATCCCCGAAGGGGTAGTTACTAGTTACCCGCTTTTCGCTGTACATTTTCACTCACGTGATAGGTCGCGAGCCGTATAGCCGTTTTGGAATGAGAATCTAGATGAGTAGGTTTCCTCACGATGTTTTCCTTACATTAAAAGCACTTGGTATAAATCACTTTTGGATCTCGATCACATTTCCAAATCATCTAATCTATATTGTTTCGAACTATTAACATCTATTTTCTACCAGATGTTAATAAAACATTAAGGCCCTAAAAAGCCTCATTGAATTTCAATAAAGAAACATAACATGGGCTCAAAGCCACCTGCCCTTTAGCCCAGGGCGGGCCATTACAGGAAAAACTTGGGGTAATTATGAAAATTTATAATGTGAAGCTGAAAATAAATCCGCAATTTCTTCCTACTTTATGAAGCCCTGGTACTCCGTTGTTATTGGTGGCTGTTAGCCCCGAGACAAAAGGGTGTAAACGCTATTTATGATAGATAGATTAATTAATTAACCAATATATAAATTAAATATTGCACTAAATTCAAAAAAGTTAATTTTAATGGCGGTCACTATGAGTATTGTGAATATATGACGGAGTCTGTAGTATATACAGTCCAACTATAAAGTCCTAACATTAAAGAGTGCGATTTTGCAAAGACTTTTTATCATTATGAGTTACTTACACTTACATTTACATACTTTTAAAAATAAAATACCATTTGGTTATGGCTTTTTAACGGATTTGTCCTTTAATAAATATAATACATCAATTAAATACGGTCTGTAACAATTAGTTAGGATCCACTTACGTTTTCAGGACTTTATAGATTTACTGTATTTTATCAATAAGTACCTACTTATATAAATCTTAATTTATTATTACAAAGATTTTAACGTACCGAACCGTCATTTTCTTGAAAGAGAGCCAAACAAGATATTGGTAGAACAGATTAGCACCGTAGCCCAGCCTCGTTTCACGTCATAATTCATCTTTACCCCTCTAGTACCTATCCTCAGCATTCCTCTCAACATAATAATAACGCCAATATGAACCTTATTGCCTTACCGTAATGTTGTCTTAATCTATTCAATGCGAGCAAAATAATATTGTGAGAATCTATTATGGGAAAAGGTTCATTGAAGTTGAAGGTGTGATTTTTTAAAATAATCTATCATGCTGTACATAAATTATAATATTACTATGTAGATAATAATCATATTTCTCAGGTGATTTTAAAAAGTTACAGTAAAAGTTAGGTTATTTAGAACACAAACTTCAATTAATATCAAAATATTTTATCTTCGTGAGCAAAAAAATATTTATTACCTATGAATCTGCAAAATAAATGATCAGACGACTCACTAAGATCTACTATTGACCCCTAACACTTACTACTACGAGTATTAACATTTTATGCATTTTATATGCAGTCACAGTAACTTTTTGCTTTTAAGCTACAAGAAATGGAGCACCCGTTCCATTCCATACGGCTAGTCAGCTGTGATATCTCGTTATATTTATGAATAGTTTTTGTATTCTAATAATTTCGAACAGCGCGGCCGCCATATTGTTTCGCGGCCATGTTGTTTCATCTCCGCAATAACTATTAGGTGCTTGTTTTTGTGCATTGTAACTGACACGGAAGGGTGGATAATTTAGATTCGTATAAGTAATGTTTTGTTGTTTTACTTTAGTTAGTTCACTTTGAGCTAGATTGGCTAGTAAACCCGTAGAGTCCCCTCTATATTTTACTTTTTTTTCTTGTGTGTCAGTTTCGTGAATGCTGGCTTAATTTTACATGTAGGTAGGTACTTATATGATGTTTCATGTACTAACATCAATACATACTTTGTATATACTTACCTAGTAAATAGATATACATTTTTATTATAACTCGCTGCACGCATGACAAAATTTATGCATTCTTTGCGAGTCTCACTAAAATCTCTATTATTCCAAAAAATAAATCTGCAAAACCGTCCCAAGAACGCAAAGGTGCTTTACCTTTTGAGTTACGATCTACAACTTTACACGTGCACTTTAGAGAGCCATTCTCACCCTTAACCCAACCGCGTAAAGTCCACGCCAGGTGAATAGGCCCACTGTTGGAATGCTGAAAATTTAAACTGTCGTATTCTACCGTAAAATGGCTCAAGTACTATGATTTCTTGTGTAACTTTCAGGGAATTCCTACTTCAGTGTAGTTTCAAAGAAGCGTGAAGCACTCAGAAATAGTGCCTCAATCTATGGACGAAGAAAATCTTCATAAAAGGGGAATCTTACCAGATTTTAAACAAATGCATTTAAAATGACTCACTACAAATGTTAAAATGAAACGAATTGTTTTACGTGCATCTGCCAACTTTGCTTAAATTCTTTTTATTTCATACTTGCTGTTCCCGCGAGTTTCGCTTGGAATTCCGGGATAAAAAGTAGCCTATGTTCTTTCTCAGGGTCTAGACCATATGTATACCAAATTTCAAATCAATCATTCATTCAAATCCATTCAGTAGTTTTGGCGTGAAAGAGTAACAGACAGACAGACAGACGGACACAGTTACTTTCGCATTTATAATATTAGTTAGGATTAGGATAATAAAGGCTTTAATGCCAATTTAATGGAAATATGCCATGCTATTTAGAACTCCTAAAATCGATTCTACGCCAAGAACCTACAAATATTAATAATACTAATATCAGGGAAATATTATGATTCATCTCTACTAGCTTTTGTCTGTCCCTGACTGCACAGGGTAGCCATAACTTTTATAATCAAAATTGATAGGTCATCATAACTATATTCTAGATTAGATGCATTAGAGGTATACTCATTCTTAACAATATGGCTCCCTTTAACTTGAGTCCAATAAAGTGTGCAGCGAAAACCTAGGATAAGAGTTTTAAGGTACTTACATACAATACTTACATAGAGTACAATATTGAGGTCGTTGCAGTACAAATCCAACCTCTTTCAGAGATTTCATCCAACAATGCTGCTGGCCATCAAGAACTGCTGCATGAAATTAAAAACTAAATTCTTAAACCGTTCCGAATTCAAATTTGAAAGCATCGGGTTCAAGATTCAACCCTGCGACGCGCGCGTGGTTTAATAAAATGTGCAACCTTATTATGTAACTGGCAACTTTTCTCAGATAATTTTGTGCTTTTTGACCACTAAACATTGTAGTGTGAAATACGAACAAAACACAATCATAGAATTAAATAAACTAAACCTACTAATAATCACAACATTGTTGACTTGTCTATATTGAATCAGAAAAGTCTAAGTTTATTTCTTCGTATAAAATATTACTATTTATCCGGTGCACCCCGAGTAGACGCTAAACCGACTGACCAATCCTTTCACCATGATAACAAAAACTAAGCTATAGCCAGTGTTGGTGTCCTACTCGCTAAGAAGAATTAGTATAGGGTGGGAGCAGCCGAAATAGGACAAACAATTTGACTTTAACTTGCTGTAGGCCTACCTTCTATCGATGTACTCGATAAATAAATAATCAATAATATTGTTCCACATTCGCAGGGAATTTTGCGATAACACTTAACGCAACGAAATTGTAATACTTAACTATTAATTTATCTTTGTATGTTGTGTTGTGTAAACTGCTGGCGTTCCATATTTAATAAATAAATCAATACTTTTTTACGTAATCGGGACCCCCGAGCGCATTCCCCGTTGCGTGTCGCCGACAGCCTTGATTTAAGTTGCACTTGGACAAAGAAAACGTACTGCTTTTATTGCCGCACTAAACTAAAGGGATGTTTAGTTTTCGTCTCCCGGCCGCTGTAGGACCGCTGGATAAGCTTTTAACCCCTTGATTTGTGACTGTAAAATGCTTTATGGTTAACGTTTATAAATAGCGTTTAATGTGAGCAGCGAAAGTGCATTGTGTTGCTCGTACTCGTATGTACAGAGCGCAAGTTTTCTAAGCCGTGCAGAAGACAGGACTATAGAACAGATTACTGCATAAACTATGGGCAGATAGATTCACAATAATAAACACAAGCCTCATAAAACATACTGGTTCTAGCTGCATATAAAAAGCATAATATCTGTACAGTAAACTCCTGCAGTGCACCGGAAAATAGTTTTTTGTCTTTCCTGAAGAAAGTGTCTCCTTAGATCTGGGTGTGCGATATTATCAGGTACGTATTTATTATTAATCCCATTAACTTTTGGATCAATATAAATGAGTTGAAGTACCAGGAAAACATGAATAAGTACAAGTGGTACTCGAGGGCATCTGTTATAGAGTCAAGTGTGCGATTGCAGTTGACGCGAAGATTTCCAACTCAAGTTAGTTTTAAAGTTAGAGCCGCGGGATAAGCGGCTCGGTCCTTTAGCTATTGTGGTAAGTTTAAAGCTGTTTGCCATCAGGCTTATTTGCATCTGATTACATTAGAAAAAATAAAATAAGCGCCGATGTGTCTGAAGCGTGATTAGACAATTTAATTTTATAATAGACATTTCAAAATTAATATTTTATGCACACTTATAAATGCATTTTCTTAGTCAGAAGGAAAGTTTTATTTCATGAAAATCGGACTACATAAAAAAGGTTATAAAAGGGAAGACGTTTTATAACGAAACAAAGCTCTCGGGCATTATTTTGAATAAGCATTGTTACAGACTTGATAGATTGGACCAAACTTCCTTACTAAAAGAAAAGCACACGAACTCTCCTTCTACAAGGCCGCCATTATCTGAAGAAGCTGACCGCCTCCTCTCAATCAGGAACAGCTAGGGGCATAAATAATGACGTGAATAATACAAATTATTCCATACATCCAAGAAAAACAACCAGCTTCCATTGACCTACCAGCTATAACATTATTTCATGAAGGCTCAAACACAAAGAAGCAACGTGGGAGGTCACACTGTCTGGTGGCGTCTTGTGCGTCCACGCCTTACAGAGCAAAAGGGTCTAACTGAATAAAATTCACTTATTGACGTGAATGTTTCACTCAAAAGGCCTCTCTATAAAGTAAACTGGATTATTTTGCGCAAGAGACTTGGGGTCGAGTGCTTTATTCAATTTCGCTGTTCCATTGATGGAAGTTCGGATGCTTTAAAGGTAAATAAAGATATGAATGCCCCTTTGTAACGTACAGAATCGACCCGAAAAGGATACAAGCACCAATTTCGTAGACGTGACTATGAACTAATTCGATGATGAAAGTGGGATTAAACGTAAAAAAGTTAAAATTGAAGACTAAAAAAGCAAACGTATGAAAATCGGTTTCATTATCGGGTTCGTTTCTTTGGCATCTCCAAATCGATTCGGAATTCAAAGTGGGTGTTTTTAATTACTTTAGCACTTTGCATTGGCTGGCGCGGCGAATGGGCCAATTCATTCTGTTTTAATTACGAAAACTTATTTTCTAGACGGTGGAAAGTTGTAAGTGGCCTTCTTTTGCTGCTCTTAAATGTTGCAATGAATATCGATTATTTAGAGCGGAAATTGCAAACTATAACTTGCTAAAATCCATGCTTCCGTTATTTGATTTGTCCAACGTTTGACTATTGTCATCGATTTGTTTACTATGTGCCTACACTTAACGTTTTAAATAAAGTAAGAGGTATGTAAATAGCTTATGAAAACCGCCACGATCTCTCTGAGCCTGCAGAATATATCCCGTCATCATTTCAGTAAACGAGGGCCGCCCAGAACATAAAAAAACTAGGACGAAGTACCAGGCTCCCATGAAATAGTGGAGTAAAAAATGTGCAAGGCAATAACGAAGCACCCTATAATAATCTGCCTATTTATCACTGGCTGAAATATCTCGCAGCCATTGGGCTCGAAAAATGAAAACACGCCTCTATGTATTTATCATAGAAAAATATTCGAATGAGAACTCAAATCGTCATTCTACCGGAAAATGTTTTCTTGTCAGGAAAACGGCTGGACCAATTTTTATGAATGTTGGCATTTAGTAAGCCGACATTCAAGGGCTTATTTCTATCTCGGAATTTTCACGGGAAACCTAGCTAGCTAGGCAGAGCTAGCCTTTACTGTTTAGGAGTAATGATGCTATTGTCACTGAAACTTTTTCATTGCTCGCGAGTGAGATAGGTAGAAATAAAGAAAGAGATAGATAGTATCAATCCTTGAAATAGGGGCGCCATTTACATTCAAAAGCGGATTCACTCCGGAATATTCTACTAAAAATGCATAATAACCATCCTGTTACTATTAATTTTAACGACCCTCTTCCAGTAGTGATAAAAACGAATGTGCATTACGTGTGTCGCTTGGATACAGGCTACAGATTTGGTGCTGGTGAGGGTGGTAAGGGTAAGAAGTTCTTTATTTATTTATTTATACTTTGTTGCACAATTTACTACAGTAATAATGTACAATCAGGTGGACTTAATGCTAAAAGCATTTTCTGCCAGTCAACCTGCAGGAGGTACAAGATCAAAAGGTATGGTATGGTAAGTATCTTTAATTTAACTTCTTATTTTTCGATTACATAGTATCTAATAGAATAGAATAGAATAGAATAAAATTTTATTTCAGACCACGTCCATAAAACATTGTAACACATGAAACAAACAAATACCATAATATCTATACTTACAGGATATTGCATACTAAGCTGAAAGGGGGTGACTCAGGGGGTCATACTAAACCACTTTTATTCTACGACTTTTTATTAATAAACTAGCCTATGTTCTTTCTCAGGGTCTAGACCAATATGTATACCAATTTTCATTCAAACAAATCCGTCCAGTATTTTTGGCGTGAAAGAGTAACAGACAGACAAACATACACAGTTACTTTCGCATTTATAATATTAGTTACGAATTAATATAAATACGACCAATGAACGAATAATGACGACCGAATGGCGTAGTGGTTAGTAACCCTGACTACTGAGCCGATGGTCCCGGGTTCGATTCCCGGCTGGGGCAGATATTTGTTTAAACACAGATATTTGTTCTCGGGTCTTGGATGTGCCCGTAAAAATGGCAATAGGCCCGCCCCCTATTACATTGGGACTAACATAACACTCTGGCGAAAAGTGGGTGCAGCAATGCACCTCTGCCTACCCCGCAAGGGAGTACATTAGTACAAGGCGTGAGTGCGTGTTTTTTGTGTGTGTTTTTTTTTTAAATATAAATAGTAAATAAATATTTGTATATTATTCTAATTCGCTTAATTTATCCAGCTAAAAGATAGGAGGTCTCCAAACGACACTTGTATTCGCCTAAGTTTCACGTTTCCGAAAGTTCAATTCGACTAAGTTCTATCTCGGAAGCTAGCAATCAATGTATGCAACTTTGTCAAAGTGCGACTGCAAACTTACTCTAAGCACATCTACGGACCAAAAGTGACGACTGAACTCAGTACAAGATTTATTTGTATCTTGAATGGAAAATTACTGTGTTATTTATTCAAGCAACTACACGAATGCTTCTTTCAAATGCAACTTTATGGTATAATGCTCAATCAATGACTATTAAATTTTTCTTACGTTTAGAAATGTAAGTTATATCTTATGTTGCGTTCCTGTTTTTTTATTTATTTATTTAATTCTTTATTGTACAAATATCCTAACTAATATTATAAATGCGAAAGTAACTGTGTCTGTCTGTCTGTCTGTCTGTTACTCTTTCACGCCAAAACTACTGAACGGATTTGAATGAAATTTGGTATACATACGGTCTAGACCCTGGGAAAGAACATAGGCTACTTTTTATCCCGGAATTCCCACGGAAAACTTTTTAAGGCGAAGCGAAGCGCGTGGGAACAGCTAGTAACAAATAAAAGTACAAAGGGTGGACTTAAGGCTTAAAGCATTTTCTGCCAGTCAACCGGCAGGAAGTACAGGTGTTTTGGTTTTTTATTCAAGAGTAGGCATTATTTCATTTGTAATAAATTAAAAACAGTATATAATACACTCAGATACACTTACGTTACGTAAACTGTTATTGAAATATGTAACGTAACAAATGGCACATCACATGAAACTGTGAATTTCCATTCCACCGCAAGCGAATATGGCAGATTTACAATTGATGAGCCCTGAAATACACATTACGGGTGGACAGTAGGACACATGTTCACTTATTATGTACTAGCTGTTCCCGCGAGCTTCGCTGCGCCTTAAAAGTTTTCCCGTGGGAATTCCGGGATAAAAAGTAGCCTATGTTCTTTCTCAGGGTCTAGACCATATATATACCAAATTTCATTCAAATCCGTTCAGTAGTTTTGCCGTGAACAGACAGACAGACACAGTTACTTTCGCATTTATAATATTATATAGTTAGGATTCTATTCTCTGTGCAAGTACCTGCATATCGCTCTCTCGAATGGAACCTTTATGCATCTCATATCCCCAAGGTCTAAACTGCCTTCCTTAGCTTGGACCATTTCCCACCACGCTGGCCCACCGAGGGTTCACCTATCTACATGTGCTATATCTATATTATGCAGTTATCAGTTGCTGACTGCCCATTTTTATGTCTTCTGAGGAAGCTAATGCCATAGCTCATTCATAGCTATGAGACTGTGTTTTGATGTAAAGTTGACACGGTATCCCCCATACATATCTATCTGTTTTTAAATAAACAAATATATTATCTTGATCTTCTTCTACTTAACTTTAAGTAGCAAAATGTAAAACGTCTTCCACAGTACCAGGAGCGCAGACATGTGGTCGATCTAGTCATTTTGCACTTTTAGCTTTTCAAAATAAGTTTACCTTCAGCCCAGTAAGTCTCTATATAAACGATATGATTTTACATTGTTGTGTTTTACACGACAGCAATAAGCTAAAATATTGTGCCACCATGCCAAAATTCAGAACACTTTGTTTGAGTTCTTGAGTAGGCAAGTGTGGGTCGCCTTTCAACTTCTGTTAAGTTGCTATTGCTACACGACAACTTGTAACAGTGTCTCAGTAATAATATACTTCTAACAAGAGAAATGAGAAAATATCTCTCAAAAAAACCGCTACTAATAGAAGGGATTCAATAAGAGAAGTCTCAATTGTCTCGTAGAAAATAAAATTTCACTCGCTGATGGAAAACCGGATATCTGTAACCGGATTTGCGCGGGGCGGAGGCGGCGGCGGCGGCGGAGGCGGCGGCGGCGGCGGAGGCGGCGGCGGCGGCGGCGGCGGGGCGGGCTCGACCGGTAATCACTGAAACTGTGTTATTTAGGAATCGATCAGTGTAAGTTACCCATCAGTTATAGAGGTATGTATAAAACGAAACCTTCTATGACGTGTAAAACTTATGAGACTAATGCTAAGGATACACGGCGACACAAGAAACTCAGTGTATAAAGTGCATTCATTCATACTTGGCACAAAAGGTAAGGACAAAGACACACAAAGATTGTTTACTACTATGCCAAGTATGAATGAATGCAGTAAGTATACATCGACGACCGGACACCGACGCAAGGGAGTACATTAGTACAAGGTGCGAGTTTTTTTTATTTATTTATTTTTATACATCGAATTGCATGCTTTTCTCCACTATTGTGACTTTGAGTTGCAGATGTAATAGCGTACCTACTGTGTGGACGAACCGACACCATGCAGTGTCGCAATCTGTGTCGAGGGTAAGTGTCGCCGTGTATCCGAAGCATAAGGCGCCCCCTAGACGATCAATTATATTGCGCAATATTGAAAATTGTGCAATATAATTCATTGTCTAGGGTTAATATTGAAGATTGCGCAAACGTCATTTGGATTCAACGCCATTCAATCTTATTGCACAATCAACATATTGCACAATATTATTAATATCTGGGGTCCGCCTAAGGGAGCTGTGGTGGTGTAACGTAAACGGTGCAATATCATTTAAAATAGTACATTTTAAAAGTTGTATGAAGTTCTCTGACTGACGAACTGTAAGTTAAGAACTTTGGAATAATAACGTCCTCATATTAAAACAGATAGTTTCATAGTAGTACTTAATATTCCTGGAATAATTTGAAACTGCATGTTCGTGCAGCGATGTTGGCTTTTTATTTGATCGCAATGTCGATTGTAATGTATACCTAACGTGAAGAAGCCATAGTTAATTTACTTCTATGGCCGATGCAGATGCACGAAACTAGCAGTTTAATCTTAGGAGTACCTTACGACTAACCTACACTACAATACTACCGCCGAATTCCTCTATGGCACACGAAAAACATTCCACAGGCGCCGTATAAAGCAAGTCACTATACAAAAACGGCGTCATGCACCGTTGGCATCCGAAATTCCGCCGCCATTTTGGAACCTAATTAAGAAACTGTCATGGCGGCGTAGCGACGAACATTCTTGCCGCGCTTCTCGCAAGATTTACACGGGCGCTCGAATACCACGTTGTGACTTAAGGGCTGTGCATACCCCAGGCCACGAGCCCCTGAGCAGAGATCTTTGACTAATGTGTTTATGCAGCCAGAATTTTCGTGGCGAGATGCAAGCGAGCGCCGTGTCACAAAGATGGAAGGTGATAACTTAAAATGGTTTCTGCTGTGTCGGTGGAATATAGTGTAGAGCCAATCTTACGTGTGAGCCTTTATAAAACTCTTTCTCGGGATAAAAAATACTGAATTGTAATTGAATTGAACACACACAAGTGCTAACTCAATTAGGAAAATTTTAATTTATAAACAGGTGTAAACTTTGATTTGATTCTATACGTGGGCTGAAAATACTAATAAACCTCGCATAAGACTATAAGACACAACAGGTGGAGTTGTTAAGGCATTCATAATTCTGAAGCCGTATTATTTTTAAACCACTGAATCATACCTATATTTTGTAACTTACCTATAGGAAAAATAGAGTAAGTATATGCCCAGTTTTGAAACGAGAACCACTAATATGTATATTTCAGGGAAAACCTTTCAGTGTATGGCTTCAACAACAACTCCGGTGAATGAAATGTTCGCAATAGACTATTTCCGAAGAATAAAAGTAAGCAAATATTAAAATAGTTTGCAGTTAAAACTTTGATACTTACCTGAAAAAAAAATGCTTTCCTGTAGTTTGAACAGTTCTTTCAAGTACTTATTTATAGCATTTGAATCAAGTAAACATACGAGGTAAAAAAATAAAAAAAAACAGTTTCACTTATTGGAAATTCATATTTTTTTCTTCTATAATGACAATAGCTTTCCTCCGTAGCGAAATTCAGTCTGATATACTTATATAGGGAAGAGTTTATACCGAGGAAGATTCTTTCGGGCAGAAAATATGCATACGCATACCAAAAAAGGATTGATTGATATGCAGAACAATACGAATCAAAGTCTAAAACTGCCATCGGAACGAGCACATTACCTTGCAATAAAAAATCACCTAACAATTTCCACATAACACAGACAACAATTACTCCCACAGCCATTTCACTCAACGACTCTACTCAGGCGGTCGGGGAAAAGAGACAGCCAGTCCTAAAAAAGAGGTAAAAAATAATTACACTTGGCAAGTCTTCACACGAACTGTTGGCGAAAGAATAGCAGGCCATAGTCATTTACCATTTCCTTCCGGGGGCTCCTCGTAAACGTTAAATGCACCTAAATGTTTGTTACTGCTGAGTCGCAGCTATTTTGCTGCGTCAGCAACTAAATTATGCCTTGCTGAGAATACGTGGGACGCCCTGATTTTGTTTGTGTAATCTTGCGTTTTTGGAGTAAACAGTTTATAGCGCTGTTTTCTCGGTTTGGTGTGTCTAGCGATGCACTGTGAGGTTGGTAATAACGTGAAATGTGTGAGTTTGGATTTCTCTGTTGATGTTGCGGAGCGCTAATTATGTGTACCCATGTACTATATGTCTATCGCGTATTGTACCGAATAACGAACTTCAGCTTTCATATTAATAATAGTTTTTTTTACAACGGTTTTCCGCACTTCAGCTCTTTATTTTATACCTCGGTAATGTTCAGTGTAATTACTTGTACAAAAAAGCTTAACAACCAATACGTAGTAAGTAATAAACCTAAGGGCCTGTTTCACAATGTCTGGATAATGGCTAACTGTGGGATAAAAGACATGCTTTTGCTGTAACAGCAAGGTGAAATAGGCCTGAAGCACCTAAAGCACAGAATAATAACCACCCTAAGCGATACACAGATCTGATCTGTATCTGATAATTTTAACTTATAGTGCCACAAACTTATCTGTTCCGGTGAGAGCTCACGTAAATGTCAAATATTTCTTGATTCTCTAAGATTTTAAGTTAGCCTGTAGTGGTAATTCACCCTTGCGGTTTTAGTCTAATCTATATGAATGTATAATTCATAGGTAAGTTATGAGATATGGATCAATTTAGTTCGCTCTCACCGGAACAGATAAGTTTGTGGCACTATACTATGTATATTCTAATCTATGGGTACCAGGACCTCACGAAAACATAAGAGGTAGTTCACAACTTTCCATTATCAACACAAGTCGTCTTTGAATAGAGCTCGATGGTTCCGCGCCACAACGGTCTATGATTGTCTAGCCAATGTTTGTGGGCCCTCCAACACAACTTTTCCTATTAGCCAACGCCCCTTAAGTTAAGTGACTTGGGAAATTAAATTAACCCCCCTGTATGTGGAAGTAGTGCGTTTCATTTGTTTGTTTAGGCGTAGACTATCCTCTTTTATTGGTCGGCTGCGGTAAGCGTGGAGGGTTTTAGGTGTCTCTGTGTGCACAGCTTTAACTCTTGTTTTGGTGTAAACAGGTTTATAGAGGAGATGTATTTTCTTAAAATGTTGTTTTTGAAGGTTTCATATCCTTAATACTCATTTCAAAACGGCGATACATAATAAATATGTAGGTACGCATATCCGTAATTACATGTTACATGTATTCAAAATAGGGTAACGGTTATGAATTTAGTTTCAATTTTATTTAGCCTCATGTGTCCTTTTCGCGCCCATTAAGACAGTTAAACCATAGTTAAACGGCCACAATAGTTCTAAAACACCATTAACTAGCGGCAAAAAAGGTTATGTTGTGGAGGGTGGAATATTATCAATGAAGGCAGGTGAATGTCAATCAGACATAACGAATAACATCCATCAAAAATACATTTTAAGATACTTACCAACAAAATATCGCTTTATTTTTACAATAATGTAAACGAGTAATTGCTATTATTTTTGATTTGCAGATATTGTTCACAGTATATTAATACATAACCTTGGTCTGCTTTCCACTGGTTCACTGATAAATTTCCACACTATTTTTATACTTGGAACATAAAATTCGTGTTGACATGGCAAGGGATGGCTACATTTTGGCACAGGTTTTTCAGTTCTCCACAATCTTGTTGAACATTATATTAGATAAATATGTATATAGATATTCTTTATTTGTACCGAAAATAGAAAATAACCTACAAAAGCTGGCTTATCACTAAAAACTCTTTCTTCCTGACATTGTTTTGGGTGGAGGGTTTGGCCTATCCAACATCCAAGGCATGACGTTGACTTTTGGGACACCCTGTATAAGTAGGTAGAAAACTAAATCCGAAGTTGGATTTCCTTACTTTAGGCCTTGGTCTCCTATTTACGCCGTAGGTCGCGTCCAGCGTCACGCCGTGGGCCGCGTCACGATGCTCACTATAGAAATGTTCTGATGCGGTCTCCCTCACACGCCGACGTCGGCGCGTAGACGTAGGGAGCATCGTGACGCGGCCTACGGCGTGACGCTGGACGCGATCTACGGCGTAAATAGGAGACCCGGGCCTCTGGCACGGAACTTGTCACTCGATCCAACATTCAAAGTATGGTATGGGGGTAGTATGGAGTAGTGAGGCCCGGGTCTCCTATTACGCGCCGTAGGTCGCGTCCAGCGTCACGCCGTAGGCCGCGTCACGATGCTCACTACATCTACGCGCCAACGTGGGCGTGTGAGGGAGACCGCATCAGTACATTTCTATAGTGAGCATCGTGACGTGGCCTACGGCGTGACGCTGGACGCGACCTGGCGTAAATAGGAGACCCAGGCCTTACTTATGTATTTATACTTGCAGCAACAGCAAATTAGTTTTTAAATATACAAATAGTACAGTTTCATGAAACAGGCCCTATTCAAGGCAGCTACACGTTTGCAAAATAATAACGCAGACGATTCTCTGGAGCCCAGACGAGACGGAATATTTTAGAATAGAATAGAATACAATACTCTTTATTTTGAATTATTAAAGAAAACATTACAAAATCACAACTTATATATAGTAAAAAAGGGCGGTCTTGTTGCTTAAAGCAATCTCTACCAGACAAACTTTGGATGGAAGAGACAATGTTAATTTTACAAGTGAGGCGACGCTGACGTCATCTTAATATCATAATCACCCCGTATCTGTCCAGAGACCAGAGTTCAAAATTAGTGGTATAAAATATTTTTTGCCTATTTTGTGTTAACGATTTTGTGTGACATATTATATTCTATTCTATTACTCGCATTTCAGCTGCCATATATGTATAAAGTTATAAGTCAGAGTCGCATTTAGAACGCTTATAGATCCTGAATCGCCTGTAGCTGTATTTTAGTGTACTAGGGTAACATGTCACGTCGGGGCCGTCACTATAAACCTGCAGATTTACAGCGGCGCGCCCGCATGCGGCATTACTCGCATTAGCGGGACGGCACAACTCCCCTGAATTATGTCTGAGGTGTAGCTCGAGCATGCAACCGTCCCGAAATGTAAGCGGGGGTTGGGGTTATTGGTTCAAAGAAGCTTATAACTTGTAGCATGTTTACATGTAATCGAATATAAGTTAAGAGGATTTTAATGGTTATGACAAATGAGGCTGAATTCCCAGTTGGAAAACTGTCCACTCATGATATTTTAAAGCGCGCGTAACGCCGCCGCAAATTGCGTAGGGTGAGCGCAAAACTTTGCAAGTTTTGCTTAAACCTTGCTACTGTCAACACTGATACGCCGCTAATTATCGAATATGAATAGTTGAGGCTGCACCGGTTTTGGTGATTTTTTAAGCATCGCAAATAAATATAAATCTTAAGAGAGGCCTATGTCCAGCAGTGACCTAATTATGATAAACCAACACCTTCATTCCACCACAACGCTTACACAGTTTCAGGAATATTTTTTATCACCACAGGCAATAGCTGGAATCGGATACTCGCATTCAACAACTGCAGTAAGTTATCTGTGACTATAGATAGATAGAGTTGATAGAGTTAGATAGATAGAATACTCTTTATTTGTACATCAAGAAAGACACTTAACTAGGGTACAAAAGGCGGTCTTATCGCTTATAGCGATCTCTTCCAGACAACCTTTGGATGGATGGACTAGAGATATAAAAGGGGTACAGTGTACCTACTTACTCAAGGAATATAGTTTAACTATATCCGGAATATCGAAAGTTTCTATTTGGGCCGGCGCGGGCTTGCGAGCCAGCTATTGTAACAATGCGAAATTATTTAACAATACTTTTGCGTCGGAACTTAATAAACAAACACAATGTTTGGCGAGCCTCCAGCTTCGCAGCGGTTTTATTGTATGTGTGTTTTTTACTGATACTTACTTATGTGTTTTAATTATTATGTATTATTTTGGGTTGAACAATGATTTAGTCCAGTATTTTGTGAAAATTTGACTTTAAAATGTATTTTGTAAAGTGTAAAGCTACCGTCATTCTTCATTACTTTTATATTTATGCAATAAATAATTTAATGAACAAATAAATTATCACAAAATTTAATAGGATACATTTTTAAAACCATCTAACTACTGAGTTTTTAGGTCGATAAAAATGGTACTTTGCATTCTAATCTAATCCTAATTTCTGAACAACATTCACATAACACTGTACCAATATATATGTACCTACTTATGTATAAAAATAGACCACAAAATTAATTGCCCTTAACAAAAAATATGACCTTTTTTCTTCGCCGTTTAACTTTATCAAGTAGATAGAACACTCGAAGGATAATCTTCGCCTAGCGACGGAGCGTGACCGGAATGTACGAAGGAGTTTATTAGTATCATACAGTTTCTATACGAGACTATAGAATAGTAGTGCTACAAAGCGGTGACAGACTATTGGCTTTTACCACTATTGAGGAATAGTGAATGGCATGGACTTATGACTTATTTACAGTGGCTTAACGAGTTTTGGTATGAGGTGGGAGTGGAAAACTGAACTACGAGATAGAGTAGCGACTTGCTACGACGAGTCGTAGTAGCTGCTACGACGATTCGTAGTAGCTCAGCTTGCTACGCTACCGCTACGCTTCTAGTCGTAGCGGTAGTCTTTGATATACTGAAAATAATAACATTAGTGCCATATCATGCAGTAACGTACTAAGAGATAGGTGTATTATTTAGTAACGAGCATTTCTAGGAGATACTAGTGCATGTGGAATAGTAAGCTGTGGTTCGAGGTGATAAACAAGCTTTTACAGGGCTAGCAAGCTACGATACTTACTGAATTTTACTAAAAATGCATAATGCAAATGATGAATCACTCCCTTTCGGCTTAAATCACTTTTGCAAAACCCTGTATCTATCAAAGATGACATCTTCATTTAGACAACGGTCACAAAGCCGCCATGTTTCACCGTGTGAGTCGTCTTCGAGTCACGTGCCACAACTTGTGCTGAACTTCGACGGGGATTGTGTGATGTGTGATCTCATCCTCACGTTCACGACACGTTTAAAACTTCAATTGTACTTTCAATATTGTTCTGAGAGGCTATCTTTCGTAGCTCGCAGGTTAGGCGTGGATTAAAAATTATAAAAACCGACTTCAAAAAACCACTAAAATGTAAGTAATAATTTAAGGTTTACACAAATTATATGTGACAGTACAAATATACCTAAGCAGGAACTGTTCTTTTTTTATGTTGGTGCGGTGACAAAGTAATCTGAAGAAATATGGCACCAACTTCAAAAAAGAACAGTTCCTGCTTAGGTATATTTGTACTGTCACATATAATTTGTGTAAACCTTAAATTATTTCTTACATTTTAGTGGTTTTTTGAAGTCGGTTTTTTAATTATTATTTTATTTTATAGTTTTTAGTTTATTTGCAATAATTTTTAATCAAAAGTAAGATGCAAATGATTCCAAAAAGTCCTACTAATCAATACGAATCATTCAAGCCTAAACACGAGGTAGTTGCTATATACCGTTGAGGAGTTCCCTTGACTGCCTTCCGTTTCCATCATCAGATCAGCTCAAGGTCACCATCATATTTTTTTGTTATAAGAACTATATTTACGTTCTTAATTTCATTAGAATCGCTTAATATGTGCCCAAAATGGAAATTCATACCCTGTTTTTACCCTTTTACCCACCCTTGGGGATGAACTAAAATTCTGAAAAAAAAAATGGGACCACCTGGGAGCTCAATGCAATACAACAAAAAAATAATTTTCAAAATCGGTCCATAAACGGCGGAGTAATCGGTGAACATACATAAAAAAATATATAAAAAAAAAAAAAAAAAAGATCCCGACGAATTGAGAACCTCCTCCTTTTTTTGAAGTCGGTTAAAAATGTTATAAGTACAATGTAAAAATAGTATTCATCTTACCAAATTGGGCTAGAATGTGATACGGACGTAATTATTTTAACAATACGCTACATATATCATATACCTTTATTCTGTATTATAGTATCTGATTCTCCTTACTTGCTTCTACTTCCCCCTACAGAGTCTCAAACAAGACACAGACATCTCCAAGTAACCGCTGGGCGCCTGGTAGCAACAAACATTGTTTTCCCGTAAGGTCAGTGTTCCTCAAACAGGAGCCTAATTAACAGTCTCAAACAATAGAAAGCTACCCAAAGACGGTATTAAAGTGCTTTATTTAAACAAACAATTCTTAATTACTGTTTAGGGTTGCCAACTCGGCGGATTTGGATAAATCGTTCGGGGACAAAAGAGCTGGTTGCGAGACAAAAAGTCTTCCGCTGTCGGTTGTTTGTTTAATAAATAGCGTATTTATCAGAGTTTGGTTCGTTGATTTATGAAAAAGGTGTGAGGTATTCTTGTACTTATATAATTTGATACTTAATCTTATGGTGGTCTTGAAGATATTAACAAAAAATATTACAATTACTCAAGTGCCTACACATAAAAATCCGTTAAACGAATAAAATTCTTGTCGATTTAGCTCCTAAGTCCTTTGAACATAGAGTCCTAAGATGAGAATATTCCGCTGCAAAGCATCAATTATTACGAGTATTTCTACGACACATTTTACACGCTGCAGTATTTCACTTCTCAATTCTGAATGGCCAAAGTTCGGTGTCAGGTCTTCAAACAGCGATTTACCATCTGGCGACCCTAACGTCGCAAACTTAGCACAATAGTGTCTGATAAGTAAGCTGAACCTCCACAAGCGTCTAGGGAGTAGTATATCTTTAAAAAAACACGGTAAAAGACCACCAAAGGAAACGGTTCGCTTTGCCAAAAAGATAATTAACTTTACTACCGTAGGTTAGCGAAGTTTATGCAAGTTTGAGAAATAAATAAAGGAGATATTGTCTAGATTGCAAGGAACTAAGGTGGCCGAGTTTCCGAATATTCATTATATTTTAGGGGTGACTTCAACTAGAATAAAATAACAGATATAATAGAAAACCACCCGATAGCGAGAATAACACCAGAATGATAATACTTTAATCAGTCGATTCATGAATAATGACTAACTACTATATTACAAAGTATAGTAAATACGAATCAATAACGCAAATGATAAAAATGTTGATTGGAGGGGCTGCTTACCTACATAAGAAACGGATGATTCGGCAAAGATTTAAACAAACTACAGATACGTTACGTATGATTAAAATTAGGTATACATTTCATAATAAAACAACTTACGAATACACATGTCGGATCAAATTAATATGCATCAAGCGACGCTAAAACAGGCGTCGCTGCACCATCCATCATGTGACGAGACGAGAATTAATAACCAAAAACTAAATCCGAAATGCATTTAACACAGTCCCCGCCATGAAACGTCCATCAGACGGCCACGCAGGCGCCAACTTACTAAACTAATATTCCACTCACTCATAAACTAATTCCTGAGAAACTCCCAGTTATCTAGAAGCTGTCGACAAGAAACAAAACTAATGGCGTAGCGAACACGAGACCTTAAGAACAGACGTTGTGGCGCAAACTAGGGGCGCGCGCTGGGCCGCTGACCAGCAGAGGCGAAGGGTCCATATATCACGATTCCCATCGGCTTCCCTTTTGAGGAAGAAACTTTCGCCACTGATGAATATACATACACTTGAATGATAATTAGATGAGAGGTTATAGAATTGGTAACTAATCAAGTCAAGCAAATCTGTTAATTATCATATGTACGAGTATGGCCTCTATCTGATTAGAAATAGTGCATTCTGACATGCATATTATGACCTATATTATTATGAATGATTTTTAGTAATTTTTACGTAGTAGAAAAGTACACTGAAGCTCTAGATTTCAAATGAACTCTAAGCACATTCTGCTCATTTCAAAATATCTCTTACTCGTAATCGTGGTGTGAAGTGAGTTCGGAAATCTACCCCTTCGGGGAATTCAGTCGTGACTCGTGAGCATAATGTTATAACTATATATATATTCACAGTGTAGATTTAAGGGTAAACTACAGCACATCGAGTGCGCTTGCCTTGCCCCAAGCCTCGCTGTTTGCTTATAACTTGCATTGTTAATGTAATTTATCGCCGGGCGAGGGATGGGGCCGTCGCAATTAGCTGCCTTAACGAACGCTTGAAATAAATATCATTTTGTGATTAATGCCGCTGGCTTGATAAATATGTTCATATCATTTATCAGACGGAACGCTTTTTGTGGTCAGAAAATTGCGCCGAATACGTTTCTGGCTACAAATTGCATGGGAAAAAAGTAAATGGGAGTGTATTGTAATTTCCGTGGGCTGTTGATTGCGCTACGTTCCACCATATACCAATATTACCTTTGTACATGCCTACTTCCATGCAATATAAGTAAAACAGTATTTTTTTTCAATAGCGGGTAGCAAAATTGCCATTTACAATTATAAAAAGACAAACCACCATAAATATAGCACTTATAACAATCTCTCGTAGAACCACCCACGCTAACGGACGTGAAAGCTCAAATATTTCACCAAAGCCCTTGTATCTTCCACGCAACAGTAAACAGGACAATATATCAGCGCTAAATCACAAAAATATACGAAACCCAAACTAAATCTGCCTAACAAATCCCAGCAAACTCGAGGAAAGATTGTCACTAGCCGCTTGGCTATCAAAAGCTCGTTTTCATATCGCTACAGCGCCTTGGAGCGTGTGTGTACTTATCTAAGCGGGCTTATGCCAGCCTAGTACATTGTGGTGTCATAACAAGCTACTTTAAGTTATTATTCTGTCCTTTAAGGAAGAATTTAATAAAAATGTTTAATGGTTACCTAAATAAAGTGGTGTAAGTATGTATAGTAGAGGTATAACGTAAAAACTAAGCTATCGTGAAACGTTCGGCTACAGTTATAAGTACTTACACAAGTAATACAAAATAGGATGACCTAGGGTTTTTACGAGTCATTGCCTCGCCTTGTTGTTTAAATTAAGACACAGATATTTACACACAATACGTAGTGTAACTTTCGAGCGCCAAACGATGACAAACGTAAATAATGCTATTAGAATATTGAAAAAACCCGGATTTTTTGGATCACGAAAAAGCCTTTCATTCACATTCTTTCCAAAAATCACGCCTATCAGCTCTTTGTGCGCAACACGTCCCGGACATTTAGTACAAGCATCCCTATAAAATCTGAAAAGACTCCCCAAGCGAACTCAAGTTTACTTTTAAACCGTACTTGGTCGAAATCGATTTTTATATAAGGTCGTGCTATCTATTGGCAAGCCTCCAAGGCCCAACTTCGGAAGGTTTTTAAAATGCATTCCCATTAGACGTTGGAGGCCTGAGTACCTCAGCGATGCGGGAGCGGACATAATAATATGTGGCATTCAAGAGCAAACAAAATTGTACAACACTATGTACCTATTTTTAGCGTGTCGACGACAAAGTAAGAAATTCGGAAGAAATTACAAGAATTAGGCAATTGATATTGTAACTACCGTCGAACGACAGTGCATATAGTCGTGTCGTTTTATATTAGTTTTTCATACATTTGTAATTTACAAATTAACTCCATGTCAGTATTTAGAATTTGAAAGGGTTTTCAGAAGCTTTGTAAGTCGGCCCTCGACAGAAGACCTTTTTGACCGATAGGTACTTGAAAAGATTCCAAATTGGTTTGTTTTGCGCCCATAGGAACTCTTCTTCAAACTCTCTGTATTTGAGCAAGTATTTTTATATACATATCTACTGTAAAAAACGAAAGGATCATACGAACGTCGGAAGAGCATCACACCATTGAACTTACTATACACGACATGTTGTATTTAGTTGTTGTTGTATTTTATTTCTCCATAGTCGGTTACCTAATCGACCAGGGATTGGTTAATCAATTATACGTCATCTCCATATAAAATTCTTGACAGATGTGTCAAAATTCAAGCTAATACCTGGTTATTCTCTAACCGACTATGGAGAAATTGACACTTAACATGTCAAACATAAACTTATCTTCTTAGCCTTATCTACATCTTCTTAGCTCTATGGCAGCTGGGACTTGAAAATGTGGAGTTGAGACGAGCCCTGCCTGCGGATGAAACTAGTTTAAAATACTTTCGGAGTTCCTACCTATAAGAAAATTGGTTTTATTACGGACAGTCCAACTTTATGGCGATTTCAAATTACGTAGGACCATTTAATTACACGCAATCAATTAATAAATAACAAGGAAACGCGTGAGGACGTGATGACTCGTGATGATGATACTTAGCTAATTAAAATGCGAAAGCCGTAAGTTAGTTACTCAGGTGATCATTCTGTACCAATTTACCACTTTCGTTCTGCAACTTTTGAATACTTAGTCATGAAAAAAACAATGGTCTTACAAAAAATGGGGTTCTCAATGACCCCCTTTCGCCCCTTTTTGTAACATCCTTATAATATCATGCACTGTGTCCAATATAGGTACTTACTTACAGCACCTACCGCATTATCCATTCAGTGAAGTGAACTCTGCAAAATGTACACCCTAGATACGTGGCACTTAATCCGAAGCGGCGATACGGTTGGCTACGTATATGGTGAGTACAAAATAGTTATACGTGTACCTGTACCTATTTGTCTGAATACCTCTTTGAGGATTGCATTTGTGAGTTTATTATATACATACCTATACTTTTTTCAAGTTGAATAACTCCAGAGGTTCCCGATTAGCCCCAGGGGTTCCGTGAGAGGCCCTGATGAAAATAGGAGAAAACTGAAATCAAGCACTCTTGTTGCGCAAATAGTTGAAGGCCTAAGCTAGGGGTCCACCAAAAAACGGCGAGCAAAAAAGGGTTCCGTTAGGAAAAAATATTCGGGAACCGCTGCTCTAATGGCCATTACATTGGTAGGTAGAGGTAGCGCATTTGCATATATTTTTTCCAATCGAAATTAATAATCAAATCGGCTTACGCAGCAATTTTTCAGCTTCGCAATAAGGTCGTTATTGTCGTATCCAATTTAGGTAATCGAGTTCCGGATTGGCTCCTGTTCTGCTCTCGAGTATAATCGGCTTATGACGACGGCGGCGGCGGCGGCGGCGGGCGGCGCGACGCACGTGCCCTCACATGTTGACTAAAAATTATGAGTTACTCTCGAAACTTCTATGTAGAATCCCTTGGACGGGTTTCTGTATGGATGAAGGGTGCACATAGGGGATTTTCGTATGGGATAGTTTGTAGGTCGGTGCGGTATGTGCACAACGTACGTAAACAAACAATTAGTAGGTACTTTTACTTACTATAAAATGCTTGAACCACAGAATACCTACATGCTTGGACTCGTCTACTGGTAAAATGTCTCCATAGGTAGGTATGTATGCAGTAAAAGTATACTTACCTATCTATATCACCTACCAAGATACAGTAGGTACGGTTTTCTTGTGATCTCTTCGTTTTGCCGGTTTAGGGTCTAATATTCTATTATTAGTGAAAGATTATTGAAATAAGATTGAGGTCTGCCCCTCTAATTAAATTTCCGTCTTATAATTTTTGAGGACTAGTCTGGAATGACATTTGGTCGGATATCAACACTTTTATAGATCTATTATGTACGCACCTTCACAACACATCAATAAGTAGGTAAATACATATCGCAGTAGGTAGCTATTACTCAATTGTTTTAAGTGAATGGACAACATTTCAAAAAACTAAAGCTGCTATAAATCGAAAACCATTTCGAGATTTAGCTCTAAAGGCCACAAAAAAAATGTTTTTGTATTTTTTGGATGTATCATTTTCGAGAAAATCATAAAATAGTAAAAAAGTGCTGATGACGTCATGCATCAGGTGCGATGCATTTTGATGATCAAAGCCTATAGATTTAAAAACAAAGTAACTGTCACTTTCATTTTTGATTCACGTTGACGTTTTATCGTGACGTTGTTGTTTATTTGGGTAATTTTCATTAATTCTGTTCTGACACTTTCTGACTATTTGTTTTATTTATTATTAAGAGATGACCTCTATATAATATGTCCCAGAGCATGCTACCGTCTACACAGCTGAAAAAATGCTTCTGCTTATTTTTTTACATGATAAGTACCTACTTTCCATCATTAGAAATATCAAGGTCATTTGAAAATGACCCATTTGTTGGTTGGCATGTAAACAAAGTTTAAATGTCACTTGTCAGTGTCATTTATGTTTTTTTTCGAGACTCAGGCAATAGACAAAAATAAAAATTGAGCCTAATATGTGACGTCACTTCCGGTTTTAAAATAATTAACTTTAAAGTAAAAAAAAATAACATGCAAAAATTTATGTATATACAAAATAAAAAAATTCGGGTCCACTAATTTTCTATAAACTTTCTGAATAACTAATAAAAATATAGGGTAAAGAAAATGAAATGTTGTCCATTGCGCCCCTGACACCGCTTCAAACGTACAATGAAAGCATGCTATCTAGAGATTGGAATAATTAGGTAGGTACTTACTTGAGTACTTTTTGCAGATGCCTAGGTACTTATTCTAATTTGGTATTAGGAAACTCATATAGCGGACCTCATCTGCCAACCTAAACGGTCCCCAGTTCACCGTGGGCAGCTGACTCACTGCCACCTCTTACATAATAATATGCTGTTGCCCTTTTTTTTTTTTTTTACGAGGGGGAAATCTTCAGAAAGATTCCCACCGACCTCGGGGGAGGAAGGCGGGATATGTAGGATTTTTACCCACTAAAACCCCCTCGGTGGCCACCATCAGTGCAGGTAGGTGCTCCGGGATCTCCAGGGGAACGCACCGGAGTCACCTCGCACTGTGCCGCAGCTCTTCTCCGGGAGACTCAAGGTCTCCCAACTCCTTCGCAGCCTGCGCGGCTGTACATGGCCACATGCACAGCCGCTCTTCCCGGGGCCGCTATTATGCGGCGGCTCGGACCCCCGTCCTCACCGCCCACAGCCCCTAACCTCCTTTTGGTCGCCTTCTACGACGGGCAGGAGATACCGTAGCCTTATTCTTACTCCCGGGCTACAGGGACGCGACGGGCTCACCTGGCCTGAGCCCTTCGCCGTCGCCTCCGAGCTGGATCGGCCCTCTCCCGATCTCGCTCTGCGGCCTGTTTCTGGACCATGACGGTCTCACAGAACGAGACCACGGCCTTCCAACACTCCTTGCCTCGAGTCATGGCTGCCACCACTGAGGGCAGTGACAGATCCGGCCCGATCCTGTTAGCCAGGATCTGCCTTTCGGACTCCCACGCTGGGCACACTGCAAGTGTGTGCTGCGCGGAGTCCAGGCTGCCTTCACAGTGGTGACACGACGGTGCAACCTCACGCCCTATCCGGTGCAGGTACTCACCGAAGCAACCGTGCCCGGTCAGCACCTGCGTCAGACGATACGTGAGGTTGCCCGGTCGTTGCATCCATACGTCGAAGCACGGAAGTACGGCTGCGACAGCTCGCTGCCGACAACTTCTCGGCTCCTCCAACCGCTCCCGCCAGTGCTCCAGAGCGACCTGGTGCTCGTATCGCCGGACGGCTGATGCCGGCTCCGCATCGGCAACTTCCACATTGTGTAGTCGCTGGTACACTCGAGCGTCCATTTCCGCCAAGATGTCGAGTGGCGGAAAGCGACCCAACAAAGTCGCCGCATCGTACGATATCGTGCGATATCCGCGAACAACGCGGATGGCCATCTTACGTTGGACGCTGTTGAGCAGTGCTCGGTTGCGTCGGACACCCGTCAGTCTCTTCGACCAGACAGGTGCTCCGTAGAGGGCCATGGATCGCACGACTCCCGTATAGAGGCGGCGGACTCCTTCGCGAGGACCCCCTAGATTCGGAAGCAGCCCGTGCAAAGCACCAGCTACTTTTTGTATCCGGGGGGCTAACCTTTTGAAGTGTTCCTCGAATGACCAGCGACTATCCAGGACTAGGCCGAGGTAGCGCATATGCCGTCCTATGGTGATACGAGCATCACCAACTTGCACCGCTAGGTCAGGTGGTTCCCTGCTCCTAGGCAGTTTGTGGAACCACAACGCCTCGGTCTTGTGGGGCGCTGTTTTGAGACCCAGCTGGTGGATCTTGCCAATCACTCTGGCCACAGCATCTTCCGCCCTTGGTATAGCCTCCTCGAAGGAGGCCCCGTTAGCAACTACCAGTGTGTCGTCGGCGTAACACACTGTGCTAACACCATCTGGGAGCTCAACTCGCAGGACCGCATCGTATGCCAAGTTCCACAGAAGAGGGCCCAACACCGACCCCTGTGGAACTCCGCAACTGACATCCCTCCGCGAAAACATACCCTCTCTGCCCGGGTACTTGATATACCTGTTCGACAGGTATGACCCGACTATTCGCTGCAGGTAGGAAGGCAATTGGTGGTACACAAGAGCCTCCCTAATGGTTCCCCAAGGGATGGAGTTGAACGCATTAACTATGTCTAGGCTAATAGCCAGCGCAACTCCCCCTTGGTTCACAGCCTGCTCCGACAGTGAGTGAACGCGAAGTATCGCATCCACTGTCGATCGCGCAATCCGGAAGCCGTACTGACTATCCGAAAGGTCGGGACCATCCCGTCTCAGGTGTGCCTGGATGCGATCGGCGATGACTCGCTCAAAGAGCTTGCCAGCCTCGTCCAGCAGACAGATGGGTCGGTACGCAGAGGGAGAGTCTGCGGGCCTGCCTTCTTTCTTCAGGAGCACCAGCGTGGCCTCCTTCCAGTCGGTGGGGAACTCGCCGTCACTCAGGCAGCGGTTCAGCAGACAGATGAACTGTCTGAATAAACCAGCCCTGAGCGCCAGCACCCACACACGTCCTGGTATGCCATCGGGGCCGGGAGCGGTGTTCCGCGCTCCGAGACGCCTGACTGCTCGTTTCAGCTCCGTATCCTTCACTCCTAACTCGTCAGACCACGTGGTCGGGTCTAACGGGAGAGGGTCTTGTTGACCTTCCTGGCCCCTGGGAAACAGTGTGCTGACCACCGTCTCTACCAGAGCGGGTTCCAGGGTTTCGGTCAACGGAGGGACCCACGGACGCAGCCTGCCCAGTACTGATTTGTACGGTCGGCCCCATGGATCCCTGTTGAGACCCTCCAGGAGCTCCTTCCAGGACCGAGCCTTCGCGTCTGCAATCGCGAAACGAAGCGCGTTTTTGGCCTCCCGATAGGCGTCATAGGCGGTACTCTTTTCGGCCTCCGTTGCCTGGCGTCTTCTCCGTGCTCGGGTGTACTGGCGTCGACTGCGGAGACAAACCGCGTGCAGCTGCGCAATTTCCTCTGACCACCAGTACGCCCCTCTGCGCGTGGATGGCTTGGCCCGGGGCATCGACGCGTCACAGATGGACGTCATCGTTTCCCGGAACCAATTGGCCTCCTCTTCTACGCTGACGCCTTCGGCCGGTCTTCCCGCCCATGACGCTACCGTTGCAGCAGCAACTAGGCTATCCCGGTCCAGCGATTTTAATGCCCAGCGGCGTTGTGCAGTGTCCGTGCGGATGGTATGGCCAGCTGGCCGGAGGTTCACCTCAAACACGACGTGTCGATGGTCCGACAGGGTTACTATCTCCTCAGCCACCCTCCATCCAGACACAAGACGTGCAGCAGGAGGAGTTGCCCATGAAAGATCCACGATCGACTCCCCCTGCCACCGCACGCACGTGGGCACGGACCCCCGGTTCAAGAGCCGTAAGTCAAGCCCAGCAGCCCATTCCAGCACTGAGTCTCCCTTAGCGTCGTCTGCCTCCCCGCCCCAGGCTCTAGAGTGGGCGTTGAAATCGCCCAGGACAAGCACGGGGCGAGGCAAGCATCTGCGAACACACAGCGCTACCGCATCCAGATGAGACTCATACTCTGCACGGGGACTGTTGGGGGACAGGTAACAGCCCACTACCGCCATAGGGCCCAGCTGAACCGCCACAAAGCGCAAGCCCCGCTCGAGGAGAGTGCACGGGGGGTCACCCGATCCACCGCACCAATAAACGGCGACGAATCCTCCGGTATCGCCGAACCATCGGGGGTGATTTGGCACTCGGTAAGGATCCGACGCGACTGCCATGGCAACCGAACGCTCCGCCAGAGTATGCAGGAACAAGTCCTGTGACTCTCGGCAGTGATTCAGGTTGCCCTGCAACAAGTTTATGGCTGCGAATGGGAAACCTCCATTGCCTCCCTCGGGCCCGTGTTGCCCGTTGGAACCGGCAAGCTGGCTGGGACCGGTTCATCGGCTCGGGGATTGGCAGGCAAGGCCTGCGGCTTCTTTTTACGGCCCTTTGGAGGAGTGCACCTCTTGCTGCCCAGCCGGTGGTCTGATGGCCTACCGAGGTCGGCACAAAGAGGGCATTTCGGCCTATCCGCCCTGCACTGGTTTGCGCGATGACCGGTCTCCCCACAAGTGTAGCACCTGTCGCTTCTGTCAACAGAGTTGGGGCACTGGCGGCGGACGTGGCCAGTCTCGAGGCAGCGGTAGCACTGCATTGGTCTGGCCGCCAGGACCTCAACTCTTGCCGATGCCCACCCCACGCGGATGCGCTTCGCTGCTGCCAGCTTGCGCACCGCAGAGAGCGGACACCGGACCCACGCCGAATTCAAACCCGACCGTGCTTGTCGGATCTCGCCCACCTTGATGTCGGCAGCCTGGCACTCTCCCGCATTCGCAATCGCCGCGGCCAACTGAACAGGCGAGATTGCCTCATCCAGATCCATGACGCGCACCTCACCCGTCTTGAAAGGGCGCGCGATATGAACCGGCATGTCGGCTAGGGCCTCCCTCATTTTCGCGGCAAGATCGTCCGCATGCTTGGAGCATTCTGCGCCAGAAACCTCTAGGACGAGGCCCCCAGTCACGGCTCGCTTCATGCGGACGGTGCTAATGCCGCAGTCACTCAGGCGCACACGCTCCTTCGCTGCTGCCATGACAGCAGCGTATGTGACGTCTGCGCCCTCCCGAATTGTGACGGCAATAGCTGCCGTTGAGGGAGGCTTCGCCGGAACCACCTTCTTCGTCTGTGCCGGCCGCTGCGATGCAGTGACTGCTACTTTCGGCTTCTGGGCTTTCCTGCTCACTACGGTGGCCCAGGTGCTTCCTCCCGCTGCCGGAGTAGCAGAAGAAGGCACTGGTTGTGACCGAGCCACCGGAGCTGGCGTCTCCACAACCCCCTTCTTCCTCTTCCTCTTCCTTTTTTTGGCCTTTGGCCTGGGCTGTGTCCCTGGGACTGCCCCAACTGCTGGCCTATTGTGCCCGGCTAACGGTGTGGAGCCGGCACGAGGTGGGGTCTTTGGAGCGGAAGCGATGGACGCAACTGCCGCCAGTTTCTTGTCCATCAAGCTCCCAATGCGCTCCATCAGGCGCCGCTCCCAATCTCCCGAAGGTTCGGGGGAAGGCCTGGCAGGCGAAACCGGCGCTGCGACATGGTCCTGAGTCTGCCGGAGAGTTGCCACCTCCTTGGCCAAGTCCTCCAGCCTCGAACTGAGGGCGGCTACCTGAGAGCGCAGCTCGGCGTTCTCCCGCTCCAGCCTCTCCTCGTTCCGGCCCGACACCGTGCGTTCAACCAGCTCTGTGGTGGCGGCCTGCACCTGTCTCGCGGCAAGGCGAAGACTGTGGACGAAGGTGCCCTTCAAATTTCTCGACCTGTCGGCAACCCCTTCGACAGTGGACAGCTGAGCTGCAATAAAAGCATTCAGATCAGCTGTCGGTCGTCCCTGCATTTCTGCCAACAGGTCATCCACCTTTGGTAGTGAGGCCTTCGCCCTGGTGTTGGAGGGGGTGAGAGATTGGCAAAGAATCTCATCGTCCTCCCCACTTCCATCCCTAACCGAGCGCCTTAGCACTCGGCGTTTTGAACCCGGCGGGCTGTTATTGGCTCCCGGGTTCCCCCTTTTCCTGGGCCGTTTAGACACGACGTCCGATGATGTCATTGAGATAAATGACACCACCGACGACGTATCCGACCCGACACTGTCTCTGCGCTGAGACGAGCGCTCCAATGGGCGCGCAAATTCATTTTCGTTATGTGTATAATTATCGTTCGCTGTTTTTTGTTTCAAATCATGAAGGTGCAAATTGCCCCCCCCAGAATACGAGGGGCAGCCCGAGCCGCTTGGCTCGGGGAGGGATTCTCCAGTTACGGGACCCTCCTGGGGTACAATACTATCTATTTTTTGTACCTCCATGATTCAAAACCTCCTCCTCCTTGGTGTTTGGTCCGCGAGAGTTAAACTCAACCTCGGCTCGCTGCCACTAGTACGAGTGTAGTAGTTGCAGAGAGCCGAGGCTCCCTATCCGCCACCTGGGACGCGCCACGTAGGGGTTCACCTCCCCTCCCACTTAGACAACTAAGCAGGTCGCAGGTTACAAGCCGACAACTAAATCATAAAACACACAGCAATAATCCAAACAAAACTTTTAATTACTCATCAACCACAAACCACCACCTCACAGCGTTTGCCCAGTCTGTCCCTCATTATCACCTTCACCAGACCGGCGGGAGAATATGTGGCCAACTTTCTGCACCTTCGCGTAGAGAGTGTTGAGGATCCTCTGAGAGCGGTTGCGGTACCGCGACCATCGCTGCTTCAGCCCCGCCGGCGATGGCTGCTGCTCGGGAGGCATGCTGGTTAGAAGGTAGCCAGCAATGTATGGTCCGTGGACTTTTGGTAGGTGAGTTTTAGCGCAGGGTTTTTGATTTGTTGAACTTAAAACATGAGCTGCAAAAGATTGTCTTCTTGACAATCTTGACAGTTTATAGCCGTCTCGGTTTGGCTTTAGTCTGTGAATTAGTGGCCCCGCGCACAAGGCAGCCAGAAGGCGCAGCCGTGCAGCCAGGGTTGCGGCAGCCAGTAAAACATATAGTATGGCATATGTGCCTTCGTATATGTACCTATCATGTTGTATGGCCCGTGCACTAGGCAGTCCCTAATTCCCATATATTTTACTGGCTGCCGCAACCTGGCTGCGCAGCTAGGCTGCCTAGTGGGCGGGGGGCCTAAGGGGCACGTATTGGTTGTATGGTTGTATACTCATTGTAAGCGGCTGACAATAAAGAACTTCCTCGACCACTCGACCTTAATACCTGCTCCATAACTCCATAGCTCATAGTAGACTGCCACCTTCCAATGCGTGTCACGATAGTATTGTCGTGACTTCCTCGCCTGTGGAGGCAGCCATTTAGACATACTGCTGCCTTGCTTTGTCAACTAGCCAAAGGGCCCGTACACAAAACTGCGAATTGGCGCGATGCGAGCTCGCAACCCTTTGTTCCCATCGAGTCACACATCAAACCTGTCACACTGTATACAGTTGGGAATTCTTCATGAAAAGTGTGCCATCTAGTCACAGTGTTACTCGATGGGAGTGTTACTCGTTGGGAATGATTTATTTCTGAATTCCAAACCAGCCGCTGTAACTGGATGGGAACATAAACTAGAAAATTCCCAACTGTTCTCCCGTTACTCGTTAAGATTTGTTCAGTGATGATGAATGATGATGATGCCTAACCAGTGATAGGTACTGTGACTTATACAGTGTGTTGTTTTTCGGACCCGACAAACTTTAGAGTAATTTCATCGAGAAAAAACCCCCATATGTGGGGTCAAATCTCAATATTCTAGAAATGCGGCCATTTTAAAGTTGCTTTGAACTTTTTTTATGTAACTTTTTGCGGATAATAGCATTTTATTTCATGTCCGTAAGGCGTTTAAATCTCGCGATGATTTTCTAAACGAAGAAGAAAATCTAATTTAAGTTACTTAGACCCCCACATATGGGGGTTTTTTCTCGATGATATTACTCGTAGAAACCCTTAAAGTTTGTCGGGTCCGAAAAACAACACAAGTATTTATTATTACGATTTTTTTTATTTTCTATTCTTGAAAAAGTATCAAAATAGAAATAATTATTCCGAACAATCAAATAAGTTTTATTAAACTAGTTAACAATAAAATTATAAAATCAAAACCGAATTGTAAAATCCATTTTTTTTTTTGTATGAATGATAGATAGATACTGGGTGGGTAGTACAGCAGTAGCCATAAAATAATAGAGAAAATGAAAACTTTCATTTCCCAAATTTTGCCTGGAGGTGACTTTATGGCAGTTTGATATTTAGCGACTCATATCTGCTCTGCTTCACCATGAAGAAATGATTAGGTACTTCCGAAGTACCTACCTCTGATTAATGATGATCTGGCGCATACACCGCGGGCGCGCCTCGGACATAGACGGAAGATGCAGATGATCTCAAAATAATGGCGAAAATTATGGGGACCAACACCGATCTAGTACTTAAGTACTTATTTATTTATTATATTCGGAAAACTTAAACTAGTTAAAACTTAATATTACTAATTTGCATAACAGCCATGTAGTAGTTATAGTTATCGCATATGGTGGAATTCAGATCCATTGGACTCTCGTGACTTGGCTCAAAAGACTTGATGAGGTTTCACTAGCGCCATCTACCTTAATCTCTTATTCCCTCCATCGAAAGGTTGTCTGGCAGAGATCGCTTTTAGTGATAAGACCGCCTTTTGTACCCTAATTAGGTTCATCATCTATAGCCTATAGCAGTCCACTGCTGGACGTAGGCCTCTCCCAAAGCACGCCACTGGATGTGATCTTTAGCTTTCCGCATCCAAATTAAGTTACAACTTGTATATTTTATTATTCTTTTGGGGTGTACAAAAATTCTATTCTATAATCGGTTTTTGTCTATGGTGGAAAATTCTTCATTGAAAATCCCAACAAGTTACTGTGACTTGTTGGGAATTTTTATTTTCATAATCCCAACCAGTTACAGTGTTACAGTTGTATGTGACACGTTGGGAATGAAGGAAAAGGGTGTTTCAACGAGTAACAGAGTGTGGACTGATGGGAATTTTGAACATAAAATTCCCAACGAGTAACAGTGTGACTGGTTGAGGTGTGACTGGCTGGGAACAAAGGCTCGCAACACTCGCAACTTCACACTCTCTCTTAAGCTGCGTACAGACCGGCCTAACGAACGCCAACGAACGGGTTTCGTTGACCTTCGTTGCTGCAATCTGCCCTGTATTATGTATGATAAATATCCATCGTTGGGCGTTCGTTGGGCGTTCGTTGGGCCGGTTTGTATGACACCGAACACCTGCGACTTGGAAAGGAGGCGTTTTTGCGATAGGATCGATGCGAATTCGCAGTTATGTGTGCGAGCACAAAGTCTGTAATCAACCACATGGCATCGCTCTTGTGGCCATTAAGCCATTAATGACTTACTTAGGTAAGTCTACGCTACTGGGTCGATTACACCTAACGAGTATAGTGGCGAGTCAGTGTTCTCGGCCGAGCACTCGGTCACTTGCTAGCCGTTGATTGGTCGAGGATCGGCCGAGGAAACTGACTCGCCACTGTACTCGTTAGGTGTAATCGACCCATACGCAGCGCGGTTCAGTGGGTGCATCCTCTTCCAACAAAACTATTTTTGGCATTGTAAAACAATTTATTACCTCTATATTTTCTATACACAGTCCAAACAATAAAGTTACTTCAGAGGAATATTATAATTGTTTAAAACAGTGAATTTTAGGTTTACATACGGAGGGGCTTATTCTATGAGAGTGAAGAATTTTGAATTAGGTCCTAAACGATCTGGATTTAATGCTTAAATTTAAAAAAAACTAGCGAAGCTATAGTTTTAGGTATAAGGCGTAAGGTGATAGAAGATTTATCTTGATATAAAATGTATTTTAGGAACAGTCAATTTTAATTAATTATTTCTATACAGATAGGTACTTACGTACGGTACTATTATGTTTTTATCTCTCTCTACAATATTATATCTGTAAGTATAGATAGATGAGATAATAATATAGTAATAGTTACCATAACATTACAGTGACGCGTTTTGTAAAAGTAAGATTTTTGTATGGGAATCATATTTCAACAACCGTTTAGAATTTCGTTTCTAGTTACATCATTACTATTGATCAATCTGCAGGTATAAACTTTGCGCCTATGTTGTATGTAATAGTTTAGTTCGTCTACCTAGTGTTTACATTACATGATATCCTAAAATGTAAATTAAAATTAGTATCTACAAGGAATCCATATCGTATGTGCTTTACCTATACACAATGAAAATAAAATGGTTATCGATATACTAATTTTGATTTACACCTTCAAATTACATAAACTATAGTACTTACAACAATGTTGTCTTGTACACATAATGGTATTTTATCTGTAATATGGATGCCGGCAAGTAGGTAATTATATATTATGCCGATTTCGATAAATGTACTATATTAATTAATAATAATAATGCCAAAATGTGTATTTAGGACAGTTACTGTAATTTTTCAATATAACACAAACGTATAATCCCAATATACAATCTCTAAAGGGTGATGAAAAAGGCGCCATCACTTTTTATCATTTATAGATGGTACAAGCATGCAGTTCTCATTAAATTCATACAAACACCGTATAGCTATCGCGAATCGTTAGTACTTTATTTAATTATAGCAGTAAAAAAATAAGCTGTTTATTACGTACTGTATTTATCTGAAATACAAAACGTAATTATTTTACTATACACATATGGAATCCATTCTTTGCACAGACATTACTTATAATCTTATTTGTCACGTTAGTTTCCAACTTGCAAACCGTACTACTAACCTCGGCGTTTCAACCACTTGACCGATAGAGGCGCTGGTTTCTATGTAACTTTTTTGTTGCGTAAAGTTTCCATATCCAAACTAGACGTGCTGGTCTAGTAGCATGGCAAACAAGACAAGCTATGATAAAATATAAAACGAGACTGTTTTTTTTCAGGCATTTCCTAAACCTGCATGGCGAAACTCATTGGGTTATCTTAACGTAGCAATATATTGTACCTATCTGATAAGTATAATGCATTGTTGTTTGTAGTTTGTAGGTCATGTATATTAAAACAATACTACGATATCGTCAAATTGATACTTTTATATACGTGCGAATGTAAGGCCTCGGTCTCCTATTAACGCCGTAAGTCGCGTCCAGCGTCACGCCGTAGGCCGCGTCACGATGCTCACTATAGAAATGTACTGATGCGGTCTCCCTCACACGCCGACGTTGGCGCGTAGACGTAGTGAGTATGGTGACGCGGCCTACGGCGGTGACACTTGACGCGACCTACGGAGTAAATAGGAGACCCGGGCCTAACATAACATAAAAAGGCTTCCAACGTTACAAATAAGAATAAAAATTAAAATAATTTGGCAACTCAATCGTATTTCATTATACATATTTATATTGTATGCGCTTGCGATTACATTTTATAAAAGTAAAATTGTTTAAAAGCGTTTACACCAACTTATAATAGTATTAGCGATTATAACGGGCGTAGATAAAGAAATAATTTGATAATGGCGGACTGACCTCTATACTTTGTAAAATACAGCTAGAGTGAAGAAGGCCTATGACAGCTGTCAAATCCATACATTTTATCTGACAAATGACAGATATGACAGCTGTCAAATCCATACATTTTATCTGTGTTGATTTCTAAGGGAAAATTAATTTTATTCACCAGGCATTTCAAGTATCTGGCAAACAAACGTCATAGGACTCCTATATTTTACAAACTTACGAGGTCCAGATCTCACAGTATTTAATTGCAGTCGATATGATTACTATCTCACTCTATTCGTAGATCTGTCAAATGATCTCCCACTTATGGAACGGCAGCCATTCTCATATGATTTCTTTATCTGCAGACGTTATATTAATTATTTATCGGATTATATTCTTAATTTTGTTCTAAGTTCTAAATAAAGGGAAGGTGGGACTAATGTCAATAATATATTTTTTCGATGCCTTATTTCAACTATGTATATTTTAGAAACCATTTAGCTCTTCCTCTCTACATATTTATAATATGGTTAGTTAGTACATATACGCTATGTCCAGCAGTGGACAATAGATATTATAGGTACAAGAGGTTATGCAAGTATACAAAATAACTATACAAAATTCTTAAAAATTATCCGACAGAACCATCGTCACTCAACTCAAAACAGGATGTACCTCTAATACAACTAAGTATACAAATCTGTACATCTCTCTCTGATTTTTAATTATTTCTGTGAAAGAAAAACATGCTAGCGTTCTAATTATTGGACTTAAGCCATCAGAGATAACCGTTTATGATTAATTAATAGTTTTGGAAGAATTATGGCAATAGATATGTATTTTAAAATTAATTTGTAGCGTGCAAGGCTATAATATTACGGACGCATTTAGCAAATAGGTATGCGCCTAATTTAAAAAAAAAAACTTTGAATGGCCTAGAAAGTTAACAATGGGTATCATATAAAATGTACAGTATACTTAAACAAAATCTTGCACTAATCCTTAAATCGATATGAAATCTTTTGCAGTTTTTTCTAACTGTGTACTGTCAGAGCAGGATAGCAATAGATTTAATCTCGATTCAAGGCTGCAAGACACCCTAGCCCCATATTATAAAACGTAGAGTAAATATAGTCCTTGTTTAGAACAGTCCAAAGATTTAAGGCATGCCAGTAGTCTAAAGCCGGTTCTAACCCAGAACTATGTTTGGTCTACGTTTTATAATAAAGGTATAGATGTTTAAAGCGCAAATTACAGAGGCACGTATTCTCTTAACTGTTGCAATGTTTCTTGATCTGTTGATAGAATCAGTCGTTCGAAGGTTTCGGGTCCCACTTGGCCTTTCAGTGTTTCTAGCTGAAAAATAAAATTATAATTTTACGTCAAGCACAAATTATAGATCACATTATAAAGAGAAAATTATTGTGCCAGGATCGCATATATAATGTTATGATATGAGACAGATTGGTGGCGCTGGCTCACCAAAATCGTGTCATAGATCAACATGGTTAGAGAAGGTAGCATATCATCCCAAAAGTACTTTCTTCTTCTTCAGCCTATTTAAGTCAACTGCTGGACGTAGGCCTTTTCCAAAGCACCCCATTGGATGCGATATGTGGCTTTCCGCATCCAATCACTACCAGTCACCTTTCACCAGTCGTCACCCCATCTAGCCGGATAGCGTCCTATACTACAAAAGTACCAGGAGTGCATAACATACCTGGTGGTGAACGACAGTCCTCAGATCGACGGAGGCGGCGGGGTGCGTGGCGGCGAGGCGTCGTCTGCGCAGCTCGTGAGGGGTCTCTATTGGCAGACCAGCCACCATATCCCTTGAATAGATGATATCTTGGCACAGAGAAAGCATTCAAAAAGTACCAGGACTGCATAGTTACCTGGTGGTGCACGACAGTCCTCTTATCGAAAGCGGCGGGATGCGTGGCGGAAGAACCAGGAAAAGTACCAGGATTCCATAACATACCTGGTGGTGAACTACAGTCCTCAGATCGACGGAAGCGGCGGGGTGCGTGGCGGCAAGACGTCGTCTGCGCAGCTCGTGAGGGGTCTCTTTAGTGGCGCACCAGCCCCCTTCCCATCGGGCCGCTCTACCTACCCCCTCTAGGGGAGAGGGGGGGCGCGAGCACGGACCCGCTACCAGGCCGCTAGAAGTTGGAAGAGGTGGTATAAGAAAAAGTGTGAAATTGTCGGATATCAGCAGAGAGACGTTTAAGTTGTACAAGGTACTGAATATTTATGCAAACTTTTGCATTCGCGTAAAATTGCATAAAAACACGTATGTAAGTTACACACAGTGAAAAGATTATGTAGAAATGTGAGTGTGTGTGTTTTAGGCTGGCAGCCCTACTCACGTTTATGATAAAGCTACTTGGGTTGTCAATGTTGTCATGTATTGAGAAAAATGCCTATGTAACTAAACATGAACCGCTATCTGTACCATATAATCTTTTTCAACGCAACAAAACCACTCACTCGACATAAACCCCATTATCGTCAGTCTTCATGACGTCATTCAGTACTTCAGTGAGGTTCAGCAATACGGCCGGGAACCGGTGTAGAACTGTCGTGTTCTGTGTCGTCAGTAGAGCCGCTAGGCCTAGACCTGAGGGTAAAAATATTTTTTTTCAGATTAGGATGTAGATGTGAAGCGATCGATTTGGAACAATCCAACATCTTTCATTGAATACACCTACAATATTTTTAATTTAGACATAATATACATAACTACCGATAGAAGCAATCAAACATGAATCAAGCGGAATATCTAAAATCAAATGAAAACTATGCACAACATCTACAAGCTGTGTGGATACAGAATTACTGTGCAAAGAAGTAAGTAAGAAGTCGCGTCCTCGCCGCGAGAATGCAATGACTTCACACAGTTTCGACATTGCACCCATCCATACCTTACCCAACCAAAGAGAACTGTCTTCCTTCCAAACGGACCAATATACATAATACATGATTTCTAGTGTACGTAGTGCAATATAGAGAGGAAACCCCTATCCTAACTACTCACCAACAACTTTCCACCTTTCCACCTGAGTGACCAGGTTCATTTTCTCAGTCCACACTTGCAGCAGTCTATCCAGCACTTTCACTGGATCATTTTCATAGTCCGTTTGACCCACGGCTGCTTCTTGCACGCATTTGTAGAACAAGTCCGGAGATAGGAGTATAACTCGGGATAAAAGGCACAGTTGGACTGATAGGACCATTGCCAAGTCGTCACCTTCTAGAAGGGCCCTGAAAATAAAAGATAAATTAGCTTTCATGGTAGCCTTTCATTTCGTAATGTTGTAAAAGTAATGTTTTTCAGAGTGAGTTGTTTGACGGCCTGTATAAATAAGAAGGTGCTTACCGTACGACCCTTATTAGTATAGGCCAAATAACTTTCACTCCTAGGAAGGCGTTTCTTTCAGGTAACTGGATACTGACGCATATTTCTGCCATCTGCAACAAATAACGTTAAATTTCATATATTATCTAGCCTCGTATTCACTAGGCGACAAATCGTCGCAGAACCTGTCTAGGCACATGTCGTCTACGTGTCGCCGCGACGTCGGGCTCTGTTCTGCGACGTCGCACGCGACTATACAGCGACATCTACGTGTCGCAGAACAGGTTCCGTGTTTTGGCTCGCGAGACAGAACTTCCAGCGACATCAGTCTCGCGACCGCTGTTGCAGAGTGTGGACGCGTGCGCGACTTCTAGCACGCAGCACTAACTGCCACGACTTCCTCGGGCAACATCTCGGCGGAGACTGCTGGTGTGGACAAGCAAAATGTATCGCGACATGTTACCAAAATGTTCTGAGAACACGCACCGTAGATGTTCTGTAACAGACTCAGAACTTGTGCCCTAGTGAATTCGAGGCTTCATGATCTAGTTTTGTAGCGTCAAAATCGGTTTAGCATAGTTATCAGTATCAGTTTATTTCTCGTATTAATTATAATAAGATAAGATAAGATAAGATATTCTTTATTTGCACACAAAAATATGGACAACAATACAAAACTTAATCTAACACATATGTACAAATGGCGGTCTTATCGCTAAAAGCGATTTCTTCCAGACAACCTTTGGGTGGAAGGATATTTAGATGTAAAGGGTAAAGTGTAGCAGGAATAAAGAATATACCATAAATATTTAATATACCAAAACATACTACCTACAATATATTTACATACATAATTTATATACCTAGCATCATAATATATTAAAATATACAGGGTGTCCCAAAAGTCAACGTCATCCCTTAAAGGGCTGATAGGTCAGCTCATGAGAGGCCAGAATATCACAATATGACCTTAGATTAAACTCGATAATTTTCGAGATATTGACGCTTTTATAAATTTGCTGAAAATCGACACCTTGGATCAGTTTTTTGCGTTCCGCCGGTACAAAAATCCATATTGTTAGAATTTGTTTGGTGTTGCATCACTCTGTATAGCCCTGCTATTTGATCGCAGTCAAAAAAAATATCGAGTAATGCTGTATGTTTAAAAAAAACACGGTTTTCAAAGTCATAAAAGGTAATCGTATTTTTTTATAAACAACTTTGACTCTACATACTGTAAAAAAAATATACGACGCAAACCTGGCACCTTATTTGAAAAGATTGCTCATTTAATGCAGTTTCCAAAATGGTATGAACCGTTGCTATTGTTTCAATTAACAAAAAAGTTATTGCTATTTTAGTACAAAACGACCTCGATGTAAAATTGTTTGAAGGAAATTTATCTGATTGAATGTATTAAGGGTAAGTCATGTTGGAATGAGTAAAAGTAAAATAGGTGGTGGAGCCAGCCGTGGCAACATAGATGACGCAAAATTTGCTAAGAAAAAATTTACCAAACTCTTATAAAACATATTTTGCGTTTTTTACACCTTATTTAAAAAAAACAAACATTTATTGACTTTTATTTTTATTTATCAAAATTATAACACCACATTATTATATTAAGTACATAATCAGCAAAAAATAGTACCCATTAATGGTCATAATCATAATTTTGAGAGTTTGGTTTTGTTTAACAATAACTTTAAAATAAATAACAAGTAATTAGAGGTAATGTTAATGACAAACTGATCTGTCCCTTTTTTGGATACTGTGGGTGCACAATGTACATGTGTAAGTGTTTTACTCCATTATATCACACATTAGCACTACTCAGGAATGTACGTTACCATGCGCTACATTTATGGGGAATGTGGAGTTGCTATAGTCCACTTTTCGAGAAAGATACTCAAAATGCGTTTTTTTTATTAACTGTGACAACGTTGTCTTTTTTCCCACTCCCGGCCACACCACCTATTTTACTTTTACTCATTCCAACATGAATTACCCTTAATAAATTCAGTCAGATAAATTTCCTTTAAACAATTTTACATCGAGGTCGTTTTGTACTAAAATAGCAATAACTTTTTTGTTAATTGAAACAATAGCAACGTTTCATACCATTTTGGAAACTGCATTAAATGAGCAATCTTTTCAAATAAGGTGCCAGGTTTGCGTGGTATATTTTTTTTACAGTATGTAGAGTCAAAGTTGTTTATAAAAAAATACGATTACCTTTTATGACTTTGAAAACCGTGTTTTTTTTAAACATACAGCATTACTCGATATTTTTTTTGACTGCCATCAATAGCAGGGCTATACAGGGTGTTTCAACACCAAACAAATTCTAACAATATGGATTTTTGTATCAGCGGCACGCAAAAAACTGATCCAAGGTGTCGATTTTCAGCAAATTTATAAAAGTGTCAATATCTCGAAAATTATCGAGTTTTTACTAAGGTCATATTGTAATATTCTGGCCTCTCATGAGCTGACCTATCAGCCCTTTAAGGGATGACGTTGACTTTTGGGACACCCTGTATATTAATATATAATAAACTACATACCATGTTACTTATATATAATAATATTTTATTCAAAATTACTTTTGCTAATCTTTTTCGATGGTTTGCTATTTTTTTTTACGCTACTAACGGTAAAGCAACCCAACCAACCTTCAACACAGTGAGTAGGCCCTCAGTGCGCATGTCAGACAGCATGTCTTCCATCACCGCCATACACTTGCCGCCGGCTGAAGACAGGAACTCTTCCGGGCATAGCAGCGTGTACGCTTGCATTATGTAGACGACTATGCGGAGATGCTCTGAAGATTGTTCTGTAAAAAAGGGAAAAAAAACATTACCATTTTGCTATTCTTCCATGATACGATGAGTAGTGGGTGACGGGAATGTTGCCTGAATTATTTTATGTCTTTTGCAAATACCTAGTCGCCTAGTTTCTTACCCAAAATCGGATGTAAATTCTCGGCCAATTGGAGGAGAGGCGGGTCAACGACCTGGCTGGTCTCCAATATCGCCAGCCACAGCTCCAGGGCGTCTTCCATCAGATACACATGCATCGGGTCAGTCAAACATGTTGCAGAGTTCAGCACCCCTAGTACCCAGGGACGGACGGACGGCGCGCATTCGCCTGTAGCCTGTGGGAATAAGGGTGAGGTTATTCTCCATAAGTATACATTTATACATGCATGAGATCAGTTATACATGTTGCAGCGTTCAGTACTCCTAGTACCCAGGAATAAACCCCCCGCTTGCTTCGACCTCGCGCTCTATTTACATATTATCTTCTACTACAGTAACACACCAGGGGCAGTGGGTCACTGACTAGTATTCCGAGGGTCCTAGGTTCAATTCCCAGCCAAAAAATACTTTTTTTCTATGTACCTTGAGCAAATGCAACAGGTTAGCCAACACAGCGGCTCGCAGCATACTATGAGAGTCTGCATGAGCCCACAGCTGAGGCAGGTATGCCAGCAGCCCACCGCCCGCGCCGCCGGCACCGCCGCGCTCCATCACAAACGATTCACCTCTTCCCTAGTTCACCGCTCCTAGTACCTAAGGATAGACAACCCGCACCACTTCGCTCCATCTACTTCTCTAATACAATAAATAACATGCAAGGCGCAGTGGATCACTCAATACCGAGCCGAGGTTCGATTCCCGACCGGAACATATTTTTTTTATGGTTTATGTGTATGTCTATCTATCTACCTTTAGCAAATGCAGCAGATTCGCAAGTACAGCGGCTCTCAGCATACTATGCGAGTCGGCATGAGCCCACAGCTGAGGCAGGTAGGAAAGCAGACCGCCGCCCGCGCCGCCGGCACCGCCTCGCTCCATCACAAAGGATATGACGTGGAGAACGTGCATCTTGGTGTCGCACTCTTCGGATTCCACCTGTGGATGGGAAGAAAGGTGTAAGGGTCAGGTTATTCTTCGTAGGTACAAATGGATGAGGTCGGTCAAACATGTTTCGGAGGTCAGCAATCCTAGTACTCAGGACAGGAATTAGAGGATTATATGTATACAGACGGAAATGAAGGTGTCATACTTACTAATATTATAAATGTGAAAGTTTGTAAGTATGGATAGATTTGTGTTACTCTTTGAGGGCAAACCTGCTACCAATTTTGTCAAAATTTGATATGTAGTGATCTGCTGCCATACTGGATCAAAACATAGGCTACTTTTTATCCCGGAATTCCCACGGGAACCCATTTTAAGGCGAAGCGAAGCTCGTAAACGTACCAGGAGATCATACAACGCCGAAAGCACATGCGGCACAAACGGCCTAAACTGTTCCACATCGAAGTTGAAATCATCTATCGTGCTCCTCAACGCTTCAGCCGCCGCTAGCTTAACCGCCAGGTCTTCTGTAGCGCTGGAGAGAGGTTCGAGTAATGCGGCGTACATCGCGGGCCGGAGCGATGGGGAGGCTCGCACGCCGCACCATTGGCCTGTAATGGATGGGGTACAATTTGAGGAAGACCACCAGTGTTCTACGCTAGATTGTATCGTGTCTATGGGGAGTTTGATTCGTTTTAGGTATTTATAACGGGAGTAGGTATGACCGTACATGGTATATGTTTTAGGTGTGTCTACATAATATGGGTAAAAGGGTAAAACCGATTTAATCGTGTTGATTGTGATTAGTACCCAATATGATTAATTCAAATCCAAATTCAAAGTCCATAAGTTATTAATGCCACTCTTCCATTGGCCAACACACAAACAATGATTAAACTAGATTTAACACTTAGCTATACGGCTATAAATCTTACATACCTATGAGTAAGCAAACGCGTCGTCTGATAATCCTGTAGTTGTCGTCTTTAATTTTCAATTCTTGACTTAGAACATTCGTAAACCACTCGTCGAAATCAATCTGAAACCAAAACAGGAAACTAAATTTTAGCAAATCTCAACGAATTATAGCAATTCTTAGACAGGCGGCCGGTAGTGGCCGGATGGGGAAGGCCGAGGTCAAATTTTGTGTTGGTCTTTGGAAGAGGCCTGTGTCCAGCAGAGAACGATTATGGGCTGGTGACGATCATGATCTGTTAGATCCCCTTGCAAGAAACCACGCGATGCTTTTGGCCTATAATAGAGCTCTTGCTATTATAGGTCAAAAGCTCCGAACGCTCTTTTGTGCATATTATAGCCACCGCAATTTTAGTAAAATTTAGCAGCTCTGCAAAACCCTCCTCATCGTACAGGTAGAAGCTGGGAGGTCGCTATTGGTCTGTGTTGCTACTACTAGCGCCGGGTACGGTCTATAACATCACCACAATGGAACAACAAACGCACCTCGTCATACAAGTCGAAGGCGGCCAGCCCCACGGCGGCGTACACGGCGTCCTTGTCCCGCAGCTGGTCGAGGGGCGCCGGCGCCGGCGGCGGCAGCTCGCCCAGCATGCGCACCACGCACGGCGCTAGGAGGGGGCGGAACCCGTGGAAGAGCTCCATGAAGACCGCTTCCGTGCATGGCTGTGGGGAGAGAAGTGGAAGTTAGGGCACAGGTTATTAGTATTATATAGTTAATACGATATGATTAGGGACTATGTTTATGGTGGAACTGTTGGATATGAGTGATACGCAAGGCAACGCGACCCAGTTCACATTGGTTTATTAGCTTGTGTCGCTGTGTCGGTGTCACACGACTAGTGACACATACATATATACACATACGCATCAGGAATTATTGTAGTTTTGTTTATGTTTTTTGTGTATAAATAAAGAATATCTTACTTATTTCAAATATTTGATCGCACTCCGGTTCACTAAAGTTGACCAAACACGCACCGTTTACTATATTTTATTTTATTTATTTTATTTTATAATATTTGGAGAACTTACAGCTACAACACAATATGAACATATCAGGTAAAAAGCTCGTCTACATCTACGTCTCTCGGCGAAGATCTCCGGCTAAGACACCCTGTATAGGACACCCAGTATGAGACACCTGCATGAGACACCCTGTATGAGACACATATATAAGACACCCAGTACCTGTAAGACACCTATTTAGGAGACCTTATATAAGACACCCTATATGAGACACCTACATAAGACACTCTGTATAAGACACCCTGTATAAGACACGGTGTATGAGACACGGTATACGAGACACCCTGTATAAGACACCCTGTATAAGACACCCTGTATAAGACACGGTGTAAGAGACACGGTGTACGAGACACCCTGTATAAGACACCCTGTATAAGACACCCTGTATAAGACACCCTGTATAAGACACCCTGTATAAGACACGGTGTAAGAGACACGGTGTACGAGACACCCTGTATAAGACACCCTGTATAAGACACCCTGTATAAGACACCCTGTATAAGACACGGTGTAAGAGACACGGTGTACGAGACACCCTGTAGCTCACCCTCTTGCTGTACTTCCAGGACTCGCCGGCCTCGTCGTTGGCGAAGCTCTCCGGCTCGGCGTCCCACAGCGCCAGGTCGTCGCCGCACAGCCGGCAGTAGTGCGACACGAGCCGGCGACAGACCAACACCACTGCGTCGTCGGTTAGCACGGACATCTTGAGCTGGTGCGCTTCGATTGTCACTGGAGAAAAAAGAGATGTTCAGAGTGGCTGTTGGTAACTATTGGGATTGCTTTAAAAAGGTTTCTTGTAGGGATTCGGGTAGATAAAAAGTAGCCTATGGGTTAAACCAGGGTATCCGGCTAAGGCCCGGGTCTCCTATTTAAGCCGTAGGTCGCGTCCAGCGTCACGCCGTAGGCCGCGTCTCGATGCTCACTATAGAAATGTACTGATGCGGTCTCCCTCACACGCCGACGTAGGCGCGTAGACGTAGTGAGTATCGTGACGCGGCCCACGGCGGTGACACTTGACGCGACCTACGGAGTAAATAGGAGACCCGGGCCTACTGAATACCAAAATTTTATGAAAATCTATTCTGTGACGTTATGGGAAGATAGCAAATAGCCTCAATATATGGAAGGCAGTAATTTTGAGATAAAGTAGTAGTAGTATATCTAGAGAAAACTTTGAGCAGAAACACATTTCTATCAACCAGCACATCATGACTTTATCCGTAACCTCGTCCGTTAGTCATAAATACATAGTCACAAAATAAATAAAACACTAACATAAAACTACATAATTTATAACATATAACATAACAACACTTACATGGCTCCTTAACCTGATCCATTTCTTTAGGCAGTTTGTACTCCACACATTGCAGGATTCCCTTCAGAATGTTGAGACACTGGATCGTGAACCGCTCATAGGTCAACGCCATGCCTTGGTCAGTGAAACAGAAGTACAGAGTGAACTCCAGAGCAGGCCGTATCAGAGGCACAAACGAAAATGGATGTAGACTTAAAACCCCAAGAGCTACTTTCGTGAGGTGTATTATGAACTTCTCGCATAGCTCCAGAAGGTATATTCCGCGGCCTTTCAGCAGCTTTCCTGAAAAATAAACGGATTTATTTAGTTACATAGTAACCTACATGTATGAAATTTAAATATTGAAACCGGTAAGAAGCCAGCTGTGCGGTATAACGTTTAATGGAGAATTTACACGCGATTGTTCCAGCGAGCCAAATTATTCAGTTGTTAGGCGACTTGTAAAGACAATGCAGCCGCATTTTTCAGTGGATTTGAATACATTTCGAATGGATTATAAATATGGGTTCTATTTTTTTGTAAATATTGTTTATTACTGGTATACATATAATTATATACAATAACAACATGCGAACGAATGCTCAATGCTCAATAATAACATCTTGAAAAATCTGTTTCATCACTCTCGTTATCAGAACCTATTGTATTGTAACCTGATTCGTATTGAGACCAGAAACAAAAATGAGTTGCTTTTCCCCACACTCAGACTTTCGAAAACAAACACATCATTCATGGGGAACTGTATACGTTTTTATAATAAATTATCAAATGAAGCAATAAACCTTACTGAGCAAAAATTTAAGAATTATGTTAAAGCTACATTATGTAGTAAAGCTTACTATAGTATAAATGATTACGAGGGCTACACCGAAAAGATCGGGAATAGAATACTTAGGAATAAATTAGAGTGAAACCTTTTTGGTGTATCAAATGTAGTGTTTTTTCAAACATAATTCCATTTTCGAATTTAAAAAAAAGTAAAAAATAAAAGAGTATTGACCATTTGAATTTGACAAGTCGGTGTAAAAAATGGAGCTTACGCGGGAACATTTCCGTGCAATAATTTTTCACAACTTTCGTCGAGGTTTATCTCAAGAACAATGTCTCGCCGAGCTTGTTTCTATTTATAAACTTGAAGCACCAAGTAAAACGACTATATATCGTGGGTATTCTGAGTTTCGCCGTGGACGTTCCTCTCTTACCACAGTCCCTTCTACTGGTCGGCCAAAAACAGCGGTAACACAAGATAACATCGATGCTGTACGCCAGTTAATAAAAGAAGATAGACATGTGACATACGAGCAGATTCGGGCTTCTCTCAGCATTGGTATGACAGCCATTCAAACCATTTTACATGAAGAACTGGGTGTCAAGAAGTTAGTTTCGCGCTGGGTGCCCCACCGTTTGACCGAGGAACAAAAGTCGGCTCGTGTTAATTGGTGTCGATCTGCTCTGCAACGGTTCAATGGAGGCAGTTCAAATGCTGTCTACAATATCGTCTCTGGTGATGAATCGTGGATTTATTCATATGAGCCCGAAAGAAAACATCAATCGGCAGTTTGGGTCTTCGAAGGTGAGGTCAAGCCAACAAAAGTTATTCGCTCACGCAGCGTGTCGAAAAAAATGGTCGCTTCGTTTGTATCGAAAACTGGCCATGTGGCTACGATTCCATTACAAGAACAAAGGACGGTTACTGCTGATTGGTACACAACAGTTTGTTTGCCGGAAGTCGTAAGAGAACTTCGTAAAACTAACCCGAATCGTCGTATAATCCTTCACCACGATAATGCAAGCTCTCATACCGCTCGCAAAACAAGAACGTTTTTAAATATGGAAAACGTGGAGTTGATGGACCATCCTCCGTAGAGCCCTGATCTGAGCCCCAATGATCATTTTACATTCCCAAGAACTAAAGATATGCTACGTGGTCAACGGTTTAGCGGCCCAGAAGAGGCGGTCGAAGCTTACAAATCAGCTGTTTTGACAGTATCCACTTCAGACTGGAATTACTGTTTCAATGATTGGTTTAATCGAATGAAAAAGTGCATTGAATGTCACGGAGACTACTTTGAAAAACAATAAAAGTAAATAATATTATGATATCTTTGTACTTTTTTCTATTCCCGATCATTTCGGTATCGCCCTCGTATTTAAACGACAAAAACGCGTGGTCTTGTCCACCTCAGCTAAGGCTATTGAAAAAATGAAATGGATATAGGTACTTAAGCAAAATTGTAGGTACTAGATATAAGTAAAAATTGTAATAGATTATAAGGAAAAAGTTGAAAAGATGCTCGAGGAGTTTCTTTCGCCATTTCTTTCCTTCTCAATGACGGGGCCTTTGTGAAATGGTGGTAGATGACTATCGACAAATAATTGTAAAATTTGACGTCGATTAAACCATTTGAATTTTGATTTTTTTTTTTGAATTTTGATTGCAACCCTAATAAAAAATGCCTTACATGCCTGACAACAAGTACCAACAAAACTAGGAAGACTTAAACAAGTGGATATACCCAGGATGGTCTGTATCTATCCTAATCCTAACTAATATTATAAATGCGAAAGTCACTGTCTGACTCTCCTACTGTAGAATAGATTTAAGGGGATCCCTAAAGCTAAAATACTAAAGTCGGCTTGATATACTTGATTAGATTGGAAAAACGGTGGCTTCTATCACATTGATAAAAATATATTTTGTAGCAGAGGGTATACTGAACATGTTAGTTGCTTATAAATTGGTGCAGGATTATAATAAGTATGTTAAAAAAAATTGCAAACACACCATGTCTTTTGCCATTTTTTGACTTATTATGAAAAAACCCTCGAAATCAGAGGGCCCATTTTCATGGAATCTTATATGTATGTGTAGGTAATTAAATTCTTAACAAAGTTACCTTAAAGAGTTGGATTTAATGGACCAGAAGTCAACTTTTTTTGCAAAAAACTAATAAATTCCGGTTTAAAAATGATGACACCGTGACAGATTTCAGATTTCTTCAGTCGTCGCCCTGGTGGCGGCCTGTTAGGAGCGATACCCACGCCATTTTATTTTTTATCAAATATTTCACAAAAACTGATTAAATCAACAAATTATGACTACAAGTATTATAATACATATGCATTTGCTATGGAAAGTTAATTTTCTAATCATTTTAGATGCAGAAAAGCCGAAAATTCTTAGAAAACATTTCGCCTTTTCGATTTGTTTACATTTTTTACTATAGAGTTACAGATGCATAGATAAAGGTAAACATTGCACATAATGACACTTATTAGATTCTCCGAATAAGAACTATACGGTCAATGCAGTATGCCAAAGCGCGAGCCTGTTTATATTCTGAGGGGTAATTTATTTTATTTTAACGGTTGTGTATGGTAGGTAAGCTACACAATATACAGGGTGTTGAAAAGTAAGTTCATAATTTGTTTTATTTGAAACCAAAAACCGTAGTTAATTAAAAATATATATATTTTAAGATGTGGTAGTCTGTAGTCTGTACACTACAGGTTGTTAAAAATAAGTAAGTATTTTTAAAAATTGAAGATCTAAAATTTACATAATTTTTTAAATCTATTTAACAAGCTTTGCAAAAAAGCGGTTAAGTGCGACTGTATCTCGCCATGAAAAAAATGAAATGTTTACTGTAGCTATGAATTTTATGCGTTACAAGTGGAATAAAATACCGCATAATATTATGTACAACTATGTAAGAGCCTAGTTTAAAAAAAAAACTCATAAGAAAATATTAAATACACAGGTTTTTTAACCCCTGAAGGAAATAGAGGGGTGTTATAAGTTTAAAGTAAGGGCTGAATTTTTTTTTTAAATTAGGGTGATAGGTAATGTATATTTTTAATGATTTTTTCAAATAGATAAATGTTATACCATTTTTAAATTGCCATAAAATTACCTATAGTTATAGTTATAGAAAAGGGCAGGGCTACCAGTGCCCATTCGCCACTGCAACCTAAAAGATCTATAAATTATGAATTATGACTCCCCATGCCGAGTCTCACTCTACAGGCCCAGGTCTTTTATAAACCTGATATTACCTATACAGGATGTTGCAAAAAGGGTATACTGTGCCGAAAGGGTTTGACTCAGGGGTTATTCTGAACAACTTTTGTTCTCCAAGTTTTGGAAATTCTCGAAAAATAAATTCGGTCTCTATAGTAAAAAGTCACGTGATCGAATAAGTTTCTATGTAAAAGGTTTTGCTACGTGAATTTTCAAAATTGTAGAAGAAAAGTGGATCAGAATGGCACCTAAATCCACTTTTGGCTAAGCTTTATACCCTTTTTTCAATACCTTGTATAAAATATCGTCAGCGTCACCTTAGATCGTAATCATCGTAACTCCTCGTGACCAAATTTTAGAGGAGACAAAAATACTGTTTTATTTGTAGTTCTAGTTGGCATACTACCCACCTAAAGTTTTTTTTAACTAGCCTAAAAATGATTTGTTTAGACAGTCTATCTTCCTGTTCAACCGCAGCCTGAGTGCCAGTGACTCAATGACTGAAAGGAGGCCATTAGTGCTCCTAAATAAATAAAGCAGGCCTGTAGATTATCTTTCAGTGTACCGACACATCTGATTGCTGTAAGAGCCTGATAAGCTCTTCGAACGAGTCATACCTCTGTGGTGGTACGGTTTCGACCTTTCGGACAGTCAGTTTGGCATCCGAAATGCGGATTCGAATAGTGGGTACAATACTTTGCGTTCGTTCACTGTCGGAGCAGGATAAGGAGCAGGATAAGAAGGAGCAGAACCACGGGCGAGTTGTTGCGCTGGCTGTTTGCTTAAAAATAGTAACCGCGTTCAACTCTATCCCCTAGAGGGCGAACCTTTAGGGCGGCTCTTGTATACCATCACTTGTCTTCTCTATCTCGTCATCTGCAGAAAATTGACAGAGGTCATACGTGTCTAACAGGGGAGAGGGTTTGTTTTCACTGAAGAAGTTCAGTTGCGGAGTTCCACAGCGGTAGGTCTTGGACCCCTCTGCTGTGGAACTTGGCATACAACGCGGTCCTGCAAATCAAGCTCGCAAACGGCGTTAGCACAGTGCATTTTTCTAATGTCACACAGGTCGTGAGGTAGGCTGAGAGCCTCCTTCGGGGATGACATCCCAATGATTCATTACGAAAAAATTGCTGCAGCTGTGCTCGCCATGCAGTGCATGGGCTACTTCCGAATCTGGGGGGCTGTTGCAAAGGAGTCCGTTGCCTCTATACGGTACGGGTTCCGTGCGATCTATGATCCTTCCGGGAGCACCTGTCTTGTCAAGTCGAAGAGAATGGCTCGTATTCGACGCAACCTGCAGTACTGGTGGGATTGGTTGGAGGACAGGACAGCAGGAAGCTGCAGCAGCCGTCATGCTGTGATTCGACGCATAGATGCAAAAAAAAGTTGAAAGTAACTTCATGTTAATAAAATATTAGATCTTAATTTAACAACATAACATTGCAAAAAAAAATTAACATTGTTGAGTATGTTATTGTAATTTACTAAAGTAGTAATAAAAACAAAGGCTTATTGCATAGTTTTCGTTCACGTTCGCCTACATCGCACGTTGTATATGAGAATAAAGGGTATAATTACTAAGTTTTCTTGTTTAAAAATCACGGTTTGGGGTTTAGAGGAAAACAAATGGTAAAATGCGGAATACAGTTTTTTTTTTTCGAATAAAGAGGAAAACATGTGAATTCAAAAAACGTTTCTATTGACACCAAAGAGTACTTTTCGCCGAGAAAAGTGGAGTTACAATGTTTGCGATCTAAAGTGATGATAGAACTAGAACTTATTTTTTCAGTTCACCTGCTGTTGAGTGAAATCGTAATTAGGTAAATGACTCCTTGACATGAAAATAACTTTTTTTATATAATCGTTATAACAAAACCGTTTTTTTAATACAGCAATATTTGTAGGTGTACTTACAGTGAGCAAAAGAGCGCAGCAAGGTGTAAATTTTTTGGTTTTTAAGAAACAAAAATATTATTTCTATCATATCCCAAATACACATAAGTACTTAAAAAAAAAATACACACTCTCGCCTTGTACTAATGTACTCCCTTGCGGGGGTACTTACATGTTATTATTTTTCTGGTGACCTCCCCATATCCCTTTGCCAGCTACGTAACCTTTTGTGACACCCTGTATATGCAGAGTTCTGCAAACTACTGTTCTGCTTTTGAAACACCAAAAAAAAAACAGGTCGTCTAACTAAAAGGTCACGTGACCAAAAAAATTATATGAAGAAGCGTTTTTTTCATGAATATAAAAAATTACGTAGGATAAAAGTTTTTCAGAGTGACGCCTGAGTAACGCCCTTTCGGCTAACTATACTTTTTTTATTACACGGGGGCAGAGTTTAATACAACACCCTGAACTATTAAACTCTGATAATATTTTCGCGATTTTTTTACATTCTGATTTCATTTCCTGGCTTAGAAATAACATCAATAACATGCTGCACACGTAGGTTTCGGCATAGTATTAAACCCTTTTTGCAACAACCTGTATAAATATCGGCACGGGTACGACTTTATATATAATTAATTATTAAATATTAAAAATACTTTCAAATAAAAATAAATATTTTCGTATCACAAAACAATATTACTTACTTAGTATATTTTCAACAAAGTGGCATGTCTTCACTTTTATGTTTTCGAGTACTATGTTAAAATTTCATGTCATTGTCCGTAGAACGCCCCGCATACCTCAACCCCCCCTCACTAGATTTGACAGATTCTGATTTTCATCCAGCTTTAGTGACAGCCTTAACATATTAGGTTTTGTATTTATTTCAGACAACTGAAAAACTTTAATACCGCGATGTAGGATCTTCATATTAATTCAACTCGGTTCCATACAAGCTCTCTGTATTGCGCTTTTAGTGCCATCTGTTGGTTATATCCGGAACTGTCTGTCTGTCTGTTACTCTTTCACGCCAAAACTACTGAACGGATTTGAATGAAATTTGGTATACATATGGTCTGGACCCTGAGAAAGAACATAGGCTACTTTTTATTGCGAAACGGAGGTTGTAAGTTGTACTTAATTTTAAAAGATAAAAATACTACGGCTGACTGGCGTAGTGGTTAGTGACCCTGACTGCTATGCCGAAGGTCCCGGGTTCGATTCCCGGCCGGGGTAGATCTTTTTTTAAATAAACTTTATATTTAAGCACTTGATGAGCAATAATTAAACATTTTGTTCTAGCGTTTTTGAAACTTCGATCTGTGAGTGGATGAAATAGGTGTTCATATTTTGTATGAAGTTCGTCATTTTTGAAGATAAAAACATTATATTTTGTATTTAGGCACTACATAATCACAAAAAAATAATAATTAGCATATTAAAAAAAACCCAGTGTGGGGGTGTAATATAGGGGTTGAAAGTTTTATGGGTGTTGAGTTTTAGAAGTTTAATTTATATAGTAGCTATGTCCGCTCCTAGATGGCGTTGTCGGATCGGATATAGATCGCGGTATGGTTTGATTTTAGCTAATGTACTTATAGTTTGTATGTATTTGCAGTAAGTTTTTAAGGTCCTCGAAAACGACCCAATAAATGACTGTACTTTTCAATACGAGGACCCAATAAACGACAGTACTTTTCATTCATTGTCATTTGGTTCTTATTCGTCATTTTTGAAGATAAAACCATGAAACTTATTACGTAGGTGTTTTAGGAAAATATGCAGAGATTTTCTATACGGAATTCTCATGACTGACACGCACAGGCTAAACGTAGCGTAGGCACTTGAAATTAGGAAGGGACGTAGCTTAGGTACCGTATTTTCCCACAAAAACCGGAGTTAGCGGTTGAAATTCGGCATTAACTTAGGCTGTATTTAACAGCATGCGGATTTGATCACGCACGCGGGATTTCCCCGCACGCGTTCATACAAGTATTCATTGTGACGCGTGGAATATGCACACGAGATGCGGGAAAATGGCGTTCTATCCCACGTGCGTGATGAAATCTGCATGCTGTTAAAACAGCCGTAAAGCTTAGTTACAATAGGATATTGCAAGATACCTAGATGTTTTCAATCTAACATGTCTGCACACCTTAGTAAAGTTATGGTTTTGTTTTGAAAAATGGGAGTTAAAGTGAAAAAAAATAAGTAGTATGAAAAAAACCAAAACTGCATAAGTTAGATGCTTGAAATTAAACATTTATAAATTACTATTCTGCCATTGCTATACAAGTCTTTGCTCAATGAAGTCATGAAAATCATTTTTAGTCAAGTATCTTCGTAGGTACTTATTTGTCATCTAATTTAATACCACCATGGCATGTTATTGGGTAGGTAGTTCGGGAGTAGTCCACGGCAAAATAATTTTAAGGCGAAGCGAAGCTCGCGGGCAACAGCTAGTACATAATATATGATGGGAAGGAACAGGTGACACGTCCCGTCACTCAAGGAGGTTCCTTTCACGCACCAAAAAAATCTTTAAACATCACTTACTGCACTCTAAGCTGGTCTTAGCGCGGTCGAACACAACATTCAGAAACGCGACGGCGTCCTGACTTTCATGTGCCTTCCTGAAGCCAAACACCGTCAGCTTCCTCAAGATCCGCAGACACAGGAGCGCTTTCTCCAGGTGTTCCGTGATCACCTCCGTGGCAGCACCTTCCTGGATGTGCCGGAGAAACTGTTCCGTGTTCTCGTGCCACAGGTTCAGTATGAAAGCGTATACGCTTTGTGTTAGCTCCTGTAAAGGTTCAGGATTGTTTTTAACTTGTCTGTGACCTTCATATTACTTTTTAAGCAGCAGCTCCAGTAGGCAAAGAGTTTGCCGCCGGTAGTGGTTACAGTTTCCGGAAACAGTAATGAATATGCCGCTAGCTAACTCAGTACAAACTGTTTGCCTACTGGAGAAGCAGCCTTAAAAGGAATTACAAAGTAGGATGACATTAAAAAATAATAATGAACAAGTAGTATGGGTTTTTACATAAGATCACAACAGGGAAGCTGAAGGAAGGTGTGAAGTTATGCATCTCTTCTTTGTCTCTGGGCTGGTATGATTTGACAAACAGATATTTAGAGACACTCTTTTCTCCCTCTGGCTACCTGATGATTATACATAGACAGGTAGGCCGAAGTACTAACATGAGGATGTCAAGAAAAGAGTAATGTATACTGTTTGCATTAGATGTCTGATGACAATATTCATCAGAGTTGAACAGAAGGAGTGGCAGGTCTCAAGCCTCTCAAGCCAATCCAAGAAACAGAAACATAGAAAGTCATAGTTTTTAAGTTTAGAAATATGGTTATTAACTTACTTGGAACATCCTCCTATCAGCAGCCAGCCTCTTAGAAGCCAGAGCTTTGACCACATGATGGAAAATCAGCAGTGACCTGTGTTGGACCAGCGGCTGCGGTGCTTTCAACGCTCCAATGAGTTCCGGCACCAGGTTCGGCCAAAACATTGGACAGTCAAACCTGGAAAGATTACATAATATTTTAAAAACAAATATATACAGCATGGGTTGTTATTAATTGGTACTTTATTTCTAGGTTTTTTAGCCTTTGCCTACTGAATTTTAATAATATAATATACCTAAAGCAAGCAATCATCTATGACTAATAACCCAGAGCTGGACAACTGGACTAGAGGCCTAACCTCTTGAAAAGAACACTAGAATTATTTTTTTTTCTTTCCTCTGCCTTCCATGTTGTCCTGGCTCTCTGGAGTACTCTGGACTAATAGATTGAAGACCCTAGCTTTATTCAATCTTTATGACTATCACCTATGTGATAAAAGATAGGCAACTCACCTAGCTATCTTAGATATCAGCACAGCTTGTTGTGTGGCAATCTGAGTGACTGGTTCACTGAGGATGTTGGAGTTCAGGAGTCCCTGGCGCAACTTCTGTTTCTCCTCTTCTGTGATAGCATGTGGAGCGTTCTTCCTCCAGTAGCGGTCTACACCGTTTTTGAAACACATTACAGCCAGCCATCTTACGTTGATGTCAATGGAATGGTTTGATAGGACATCCTGGAAGATGTAATAGATTTTTGTACAATACCATAAGATTAGGATTATAATTATAGGGGAGTCTTTGTAAATCATCATCAAACTTTGTATTTTTATTAATCAAAGCTCAAAGCGAAAGGCCAGTTATTTTCTTTTCACTACATTTCATTTTCAGTTGGATGAACATAATCACAGTCTATATTTATGTGAAAAAAGCTTTATATTTATTTATAGTTCACATTCATCATCAATGATCTAATGAAGATGATATAGTTCACCTTATGATTATTATTATTATTTTTTAAACTGAAATTGATCAAGATTTTTACAGGCTTACCAATAAAACAGAATAGAACCCCGGCTCTATCTCCCATTCCTGTAGCTTCTTCTCAGCGGGCTTCAGTACTTCTGGGTCCTGACTGGTCGCCCGGTTGAGAGTGTCCAAGACAAGGGCATATATGTTGGGATCCATGGTGGTTTTACCTGCATTGTTTATAAAATAGATTATAATTATAAATACCTACTTTCTGAGGATAGGTAAACAGTCGTTATGTAATGATTCAAGAATGTTTGTTGAGTGTAGCACGAGTTATTTATTGAAACACTGTTGAAACAGCAAAACACACAAAGTATTTGTCCTATCAATGACATAATACCTTAACGGTAGCAATGCGCATATAAAAACACTAAAAACACCGCCGGTTCGGTTAAAATATTATACACTGTATAAAGAGAAAAATAAATTCAGAAAATTTATCACCAGTACACAAAAAGAATACTACATTTTCAGCATATTTTCAGCAACGAAACCATGTAATGAAGTTGAACATAACCTCACAATAACTGCGTATCGGGCTCACTTACCCAGAAATTTAGTTATTCATGCTTAAACTATTATAAAACTGAATATGCAGTAACGAAAAAGATCAGTTGCACAAACAAAGCAAACAGATTTTCAAAGAAAAACCATTTTTGTCGGCAGATTTTTAACTAAACTTGCATTGCACCTTGAATTGACTTGACAACTGACAATCAATCATCTGTCAATGTCAAAAAAGTGTTGCTATAAAAAGGAGTGCAAAAGTTATATCTTTTGTAAGCGTGTACTTAGAATAATGAGTCAGACTCAATGCCCTTGTTGCCCTTTTGTAAATGGGCAGTTGGATTAACAAAGATAAAGCTTGAGTAAAGCAAACTTCACTGAGAAACTTTACAATATTTCATTAGAACTTTATTATTTTTCACCATGGTTAAAGATCCGGTGCATACTACCATGAGATTAATTATTCTATTCCACAAATAAAATTGTATTAATGAAGTTCCAAAGCCAGGCCAATGTACTTTTATGGATATAATTGGAGTATACACGGTATACACAGTAGATAGGCACGCTTAGTCGGCTAGTATAGTATGAGTACAGTGTGGTTACCACGCCACGACCGAACATTGGCCGCTGCCCCGCTCTCCTATTTTTATCGGAAAGTGAGGATAGTTCAGTGTAGTTGCAGAGCAGTTAAATTTAGGGGGCTCATGTTTGTATAGTGTGTCATCCTCATAGCTTCAACCATTTATATATAAACAAAGCCTCATAGACGCACAAAAGTATTTCCTATTCTTTATTATTTACAAACTTACAGACCGTATTTATTATATTGAAATCGATAGAATTTTAAAATGAACGCATCCATAATTAATATTATTATTGTCTACTGGCAACGACAAATACGCCACCTAGCGAGTGCTTTAGTAAACTTTTTGTTGATTTGGAGTCAAATATATGTTTTATTTATAAATAATTATTAATTAAGAGGCTTTTATTACTTTATAATAGTGAATAAATTTGTTTTTTGAATTATTTATATTTATTTTTTATCCAAAATGTACAGTTTAGGTATATTTAATTTAAAATACACTCCAAAAAAATATGACTACTTCCTCTTTCCATGACTTTTTTCGAGCAAGCGGAAATGGTTGGTCCGCCATAATCGTGTGGGTCTGTGCTTGTGTGGTTTTGGGTGTCTTACCGGTGCCAACCATTATTTTTAATTAGTAGTAAGTTATGCGTATGAATCCAGACATGGACGATGACGAGAAGGGGTAAGTTTGTTTTTAACCATTTTATTTCACAATTGGTGCTTTCCTTCATGTGGAAACAATAATAGGTCAAACGGCAGGCTGGCTTGGTGTGTCGCATTTCACGAATAGCCAGCACGACTTCAGGGCTAGCATTGTATGTCAGCATATTTCGTTATGTGATTCGTTTTTTCGTATGTTTTTCAGGCAGTTTGTTGATTCTGTCAGATGGAAATATCTTTCAGAAATGCCCAATTAGCCTTTTGCCGGCGAGCGGCCACCGACCCCAAGCCTCGCCGTACGACTTGCGTGTATCATGGCAGCTATCACTTTCCCATGATACATTTGCCAAATTGACCAAGTTGATCTGTATAACCTGTGGGCATTTTACGGGAAACTTATGTAATCGTCGAATGTGGATCGTATTAGTTTGTTTCGCAGGCGTATTATGTGGAATTAACCTCTCTGTGACTAATCGTTGCTTTCTCTTATCGCGCACCTATTGTGCGTTGGTGATTTAGAAGGCGCACTTTCCACCAAATGTCTGAATCGAGGGGAATGTCGTGTAACGAGGTTATTGGAGCTCGCAGGCCGCCGAGGTGGCGCGTCGCGCTCGAGATTGAGACGCCAGCTAAAACGTGCTGATTCATTTACATATGTTGTTACCAACCCAACTCTAGCTATATTGCTATGAAACACAAACATCATCAATTATTGTTTTCCTATTGCATGGTAATTAGGTGTTTACAACTTAGGTTTTGGTAGTCAAAATTTTAAGAACATTTCTTGCTAAAACTAACCTTAAAGTCTGGGGTCTAATTAACATTAACTGAAATGTCACCTCAATTCTTGTTGATTGACCTAAATTCCTATGATCTTGATAGATTATTTCAAGGTGAATAATGAGGCAAACAAACACTATTATTAACAAAAGTTGTAGTTTCTCTTTCATTGTACTTTCAGTCTTATGAAAATAATTTTCATTATTCATAATTGGAATTTGGAGCTCCAATTTCTTATTATTTATCTAGTTCATTAACCTCAAAACCTTTAGCTTGCAAACGGTGATAAACATCTGCAAACAACAACATTAGGTGTTTATAGGTGCCTATCATTGATATGAGTTATGGATTTAAAATATTTTATAGTCTCACCAATAATTTCAATGAATCACTTTCCTTATAATATTGCTAATATCAACAGTATAAGATACAAGTCTAAGTGTATTTATTTATTTATAGACACTTTATTGCATACTTAAAAAATAACATACACAGACAAAATACAAATTAAGAAGAAGTTATTGCCAAAAAGCAATTTCTTCCAGCCAACCCTTGGTTGGTGGAAAACTCAGGTAAAGTGCCTAAAAACTCTAAAAAATCTTAATGCCTGATGACAATTTCTCACCGGACAAGAGTCACCTACAAAATAAACCATATTATCTATAATTACATAGTCTCCAATTATTTCTATAAATTTGTTGTTAAATTTAGCTAGCCTTATCATTATCACTCAACAATCATTTTTAGTCATGGCAATTTTAGAGATTGTAGAGTTATATGGACATCTAAATTGTAGTGGCTGGATGAGGAATGCGGAGCTTCATGTCCAGGCAGAATTGAGAATATCATGCATATAACATCAATATATTCTATTAGTCAATTTGTTTAGTTTAGTTTTATTTATTCGGGAAAAAACAGCTTAAAATAATATTAATTAGTATAAGGATTACTTTTAACACTCATGCCAATAAAGTTTCCTCAGATTCAAAACACACATTAAAAGAATTGTCTTGATTTGACCTTGTATAAATATCAAGGTATTGAGTATGATAATTGACATATTTTGATTCTAATCTCCTATAATAATCCTGTTGAAAATATGTTTACTTATTTTTACTAAACTACCAACAAGATATAATGCATATGTGGTTCAATCCTGTAGTTCTTCTTCTGATGTAGGTAATTAAAAATCTTAATAATACCTACTGAATTCATAATGTAATTAAAGTTCTCACTTTCTAATTACACTCATTACAGTTTTTGGTTTATGAAATTGTATTTTAAAATTAAAACTTAAACACACATAAAAAAAAAACTTGTATATCATAGTTATAGGTAAATTTCCGGAATTTGAATGTTTAGAAATTTCACACTTCTCTATCACAGTCTCATTTTATTAACTTCCTTCCTATGCCTCTCCTAAATAGTAGTATAATTTAGGAGACGTGAAATAAGCATAATAAAGATGGATTGATGGAGAGTCTTGCCCAAAATAATCGTCTCAAAGATCTAGATTAATATTTATTTTATGTAGGTAACCCACTGTTTATGAAGACCGTTTTGTAGAAAAGTTGTAGTATGAGTAGAGGTAACTCATCGCTTCAGGATTAACTGTATTGTATTATGAATACCCAAGTGAACTAGTCCACAACCTAATTTTCTTCATAAGAATGCTTTGGCCAACCTGTTCTCAGTAGGCAATATGCAATCGAAATAACCAAATATCATAATGAAATTACTGGCTTGTATAAATTGGGCTATTAATGCAACGGTACAATGTATATGTTGGTAGGATTTACTCCCCGTGCAACTTTCTATAGTTCGACAGAGACAAGGGGCTTCGGGCCACTTATTAATCAGTTCAACCCTTCAAGTCCCTCCTCCCCTAGTACCTATCTACTAATACACTACGAAACCTTCTAAAGTTTTTGGTTCACTTTTCGTAATATATTACCGCCACTTCGCAGTCATCCCTTTCTTTTATAACCTTTATTCAGATTCTGGTTCAATTTGGCTTCGACCGGTTTTATTGAAAGAACCTTTATGATAAAGAAGTCAAGATTTTCAATTACCATTCGTATGCACGTGGCAAAATGAGGGTCATTGTATAATACTGTATTCAACTAGCATTTTTAATGTCCTAGCGTAAAAGTGCTTTTGTAGCACGGTGTACCTATCTTTATCCACATAGACAAACTCGTTTATTGCACATTTCGCCTATCACAGCGTATTTATGGCGAATCTATGTTCATATAGTTCCGTGGAGCCTAAAATCAGTTTTAGGTATATTACGTCAACCCGTGGTATACATCACCCCTTCCCTCCACCAGAAAACTGTTCGTGGGCGGGCTATCATGGGAGACGTCCCAGGAGAACCTGCAGCGGTACTTCTCCCGCTACGGCGACGTGATCGACTGCGTCGTGATGAAGAACAGCGAGTCGGGCCGCTCCAGGGGCTTCGGCTTTGTGACCTTCGCCGAGCCCTCATTGGTCAACGTGGTGCTGCAGAACGGGCCGCATCAGCTCGACGGCAGGTGAGTGGAGATTGTTTTTGTTGTTGTTATAATATTGTCTTCTTGATAGGCTGCGTTCCTAGTAGGAAAACTTAGTAGGGGCGCTGGAAAATTGCGTATAGTGAGCGCAAAACTGTAAAACTTTGAACAGTTGGTAGTTAGTCGGCGGCTAACATTTTGCCTACTGGGAACGTAGCCATAGTAGCGTTTCGGTGGCAAACACTAGACTAGACCAGTTTGTTGCCGTGGTGGAAGGATTATTAGTTCTGTTGTCAAAGGAACATTATCCAGGGTGTGCGCCTGAGGTATACATAAGGTACAGTTGATACGTCCACGGATTTATGGACGTCACCAAGAGACAATCAAGAGTAAAATTTTATCAGTGACATTCCCGTTGTTAGGTCATTGCACCCGACATATTGAGCGACTTTCATTAGGCCCGGGTCTACTATTACGCGCCGTAGATCGCGTCCAGCGTCTCGCCGTAGGTCGCGTCACGATTCTCACTACATCTACGCCCCAACGTCAGCGTGTGAGGGAGACCGCATCAATACATTTCTATAGTGAGCATCGTGACGCGGCCTACGGCGTGACGCTGGACGCGAACTACGGCGTAAATAGGAGACCCGGGCCTTAGAGTGTCTAGAAAAGCGTAGCACGGCGATAAAATCGCGGCCCTTGTTCTTGTTCTAACAAACTAACATAGCAACAGCATTTACTTAAATAAATTATAATAAAAAAAAAACACTTGTAAAAGTTACTAATACGAAAACAGTTTGGTAACTATATGGTTGGCACTACTTGCATGTGTACAAATTTTGCGGGACAGAATCTAGCGATTGATTGCAAGTGAGTTACAGACTAGAGAGACGGGTGGGTTCCCCTTTACATCATTAACAAGACAACGGGTTCCGGTTGCCGGTAGCCTCTTGTTAGTATGAAATTCTTGCAAGCTGCACGTTGTCTCAACATAATTATTTGCTGTCTTTTTAGACGTGGCAATTTTTCATGCAACTAGCGTTAATATTACAACGTGATTCACGGCTACTGAAGTTTTGTTCAATACATAGTTGCTTAGAGGTCAAAGTCCAATATCGAATAGCAGACGTATCCGTGATTTTATGCAAACATTCGGTTTTTATCTTGAAGACTATGTGTGCTGCACATTACATTTTAAGACTTAAATAATAATTTATAATGTGACTGGCCACGTGTGGCATATTTTAGTAATTTTGGTTTTCCCTGTATACTGTAACGTCGTCTAAATCTTATAAGTACACTTGTTGCGTGAAGTCTTAGTGATATATAAATTTGCTTACAGGATAACTGTTATTTATAAGTCCATTCATTCGATTTTTTTAAAAGTTTTCACCTATCAATGAAGTGTTAATTTGTATAGAATCTGTGTATATTATCTATAATTATTATCGTAGAGATTATTAGAGTTGTAGTTATGACTTTAGAATCAAGCTGTGCTTGTTACACTGTTATACACTGTTATAATAAAATATATGAGCCATTGTGATGCCTTCATTGTGCCACAGTGCGACAGTTACATTAGTATCATCGTACGTTTTATGTGGGAACTCACTTCCTAATATTCTGACTTCTCTAGTAGACGCTACCATTGGCCGCTCTTTTACAACAAAGATAATGTTTTAAGAATGGAACAATGTAATAAAATGAGCTTAGATTTTACTGAATACTTCAGTCTACTAATAATACACTCACGAGCAATGAAAAAGTTCCAGTAACATATGGAACGGCAAAGGCAGGTGGAGGCTTTTCATTGCTCGCGAGTGTAGTTAATTCAAATTGTATGGTCAAGTTGTGACCTAGGTATACTCTTTCCACATCCAGGCAGTGCCATTAGATTACACTCTAGTTGGTACGTTCAGATGTTTGTGGGAAATCACTGCAGAGGTACTTAAAGCCCTATTGTTCTATACTGGGGATAAAACGCCACTGCTACAATTTTGTATAGAAACTATGCATTGTCTCTTTTCAAAGAATACAATTTACTTTGTTAATTACTGTTCTCATATTTGTGTAGCTAGAAGGGCTTGATTAGTGCTAATTTAGGTACGCAAAATATTTACACAAATATTCACTAGGGCAGCAAAATACGCTAACATAATTATTATTACTTATGTGTATAGTAAATCAGGTTGTGAATTTCAATATAAGTATTGTTTGTTTACTGTTTATTGCCACCAAAGCAACCCCTTTAAATAAGAAACTCCACTTAGAAAAGTAAGTCTAACAATCTATGTTCCCATGCCGGTCAACCCTATACCCTTTTGCATAAGTGTGATTTTCTAAAACAATCCACCTGACCGTAGGACGATCGACCCCAAGCCGTGTCACCCGCGCACGAGCCATCACGATGACAATGCTGCAGGGTATGTTGGCACTTGGAGCCGGGTTCATATGGGTCGATTTTGTATAACTAACCAACCAAATAAAACTACTCTGTATAGGGCGGACGGTCGAGAGACCAACATATGTGAAAGATTTACAAAAGCTTCTGGTTCACATGGGTCCCTAGTACTTTTTGGCATAGTTAAACTCAATAGACCCATGTGAACCCAGCATTCAGCAGAGTGGTGAGGAGCAAGCGTTGAATTTGATGTTTTTAAACGCTTAAAGATAAATGTAATTGATGTTATTGATTGAAGCTTTTGTTTAATGTTTGTGAAACTAGATACTTGCGGTTCAATGTTTGCAACGCATGGTAGCTTAGCCTCGAAAATATAAATAGAGTGAAATTCCTACAACACCTGTCCAAATAAGAGAGTCATGACTGTTAAATGTTGCCCGTACAAAGAGAGAGAAGCGCTTAAAAACGTTCAAATCACGCGTACCGCCACTTCCTACTAGCCTCTGACGTCCGTGTCCTTTCTAGAACCATCGATCCGAAGCCGTGCAACCCGCGCACCCTTCAGAAGCCGAAGCGAGGAGGGGGGTACCCTAAGGTGTTCCTTGGTGGTCTCCCGTCCAACATTACGGAGACTGACCTGCGCGTTTTCTTCGGCCGCTACGGCAAAGTGATGGAGGTCGTCATCATGTACGACCAGGAGAAGAAGAAGTCTAGGGGTAAGCAGCTGTCATGTTGTCCTGGTATCCTGGTGCCGCTTGCACCACCTTTGTATGCTGACTGTGGATATTGCTTGACTTAGAAAGTGCCTTACTGTTATTTTCTAAAAGATTTACAAAAACACCCTTTTTATCCAAGTCGCACCGAGTGATTTTTTGCAACTATTTAATACAGCTGTTTTTGCAAGGTACCTATAATTTTCAAGGGAACACACGGTGAAATAAAATTGGCACAATTTCAACGGCTGAGCTTTTATCAATTGCCAGAAAACCGGTGAATTATACCTATGTGTAATTTATTTTTGCCAATATCAGATAGCGGTGAATGGAACTATTCTTAACTACGCGCTTTCGTTAATAGGTTTCGGATTCCTGTCCTTCGAAGAAGAGATTTCCGTCGAGCGTGTGACCCAGGAGCACTTCATCAACCTCAACGGGAAACAGGTAAGTTGTTTAGATCTAACACTTGGTTTTTCCGGCAACCTATAGTTACTGGGATATTATCGGTATCTAGCCTGCCTCTAGCTTCCAAAAAAACCATCACATCGTCGCCTCCGTGCGAAGTAAGGCCCGGGTCTCCTATTCACGCCGTAGGTCGCGTCCAGTGTCACTCCGTAGGCCGCGTCACGATGCTCACTATAGAAATGTACTGATGCGGTCTCCCTCACACGCCGACGTTTGGCGCGTAGATGTATGAGCATCGCGACGCGGCCTACGGCGGTGACACTTGACGCGACCTACGGAGTAAATAGGAGACCAAGGCCTAAAAGACGGATGAACAAGTTAGTTACGCAAAATTCTATTGTATGGATAAAACATTAGTATCGTATCCATCTTCATTCAACCAGTGCTATTTCCATTCTGTGTCAAATATATGCTGTGACCCCAAAGATTATAATTTATCACTCACTGTTTATGTTCTCAATAGTGCACAAAGTATATTGAAACGAGCTACAAGATATCGTCATCAGCTAAAAGACCTTCTTACTTTTTGTGTTTTCTATTTATGTCACGTCATTCCAAAGTTCATGACCTCAATTCGAGACGTCATTCCGTCGCCAGATTATTAAAATTTCAACTGAATAGTCCTAACATGAGTGGTTTGAAACTAAAATAAACTATATCAGCTATTTTTTGTTGGACTTATATTCTAATTTTAATGAAGCAACTCTTGTGTTACTTGCTCAGAAATTTATGCGTTCAAAGTTTCATTACCAAAGTACGGTGGTGTAGGAATCCGATGGCGTATAGTCTTCGTTGAAATTAGCTATCACTTTTCACGTTTTTGTAATATATTTTATTCGATTCGACTCTTTATAATCTTAGCCAGACCTAAATCGTTGAGTTCATGTATTTACTTTGTAAAATATAGCGTAAGTCTTATGACAGCTGTCGAATCCATACATGGCATATGTCTGTCATAGACTCATCCTATATTTCACAAAGCATAGTTCGAACCTAAGAAACAAACGCCAATCCAGGTGGAGATCAAGCGCGCCGAGCCGCGCGACGGGTCCGGCAAGCTGGGCTCGGGCGGCGGCGGCATGGGGGGCGGCATGGGCGGCGGCCCGGGCGACGGCTCCGGCGGCGGCGGCGGCCAGTGGGGCCCGCCCACCCCGGCGCCCATGTCCATGATCCAGGGCCACAACGGACAGATGGGCGGCCCGCCGATCAACATGCCGATGGCTGGACCCAACATCATGCAGGGGTGAGTTGTGTAGTGGTTATGGACGCCTGGTACCTCTGGTGCTATGGAAAATTAAATTGTAGATGGTAGAACTTGTGCAAAAGTAAATTTTATACTACCTACTAAGAAATAATATGTAATCAAAACTTATTTGAGAAAACCCATCAAGTGCTCACGAACCCGTTAAAGTTAATTGTTCTTTGATTTGTTTCCGGCATTTCGTAAATTGACTTACTAATTATAGCGCAATTAAACATCTCTATCGGTTTACTTTAAAATACGAAAGCGGTCACGCTAACACGCCAATTTGATGTCAATACTTCTTTTATGGCGATCTTTTCTTTGCATCTGTCACTAGGAATTGGTAATAAATGCTCTGAAACAAGTTTTCTATTTCTGTCCAACCGCCGTGCATCGATATAAAAAACTAGAGTCATTAATATTTATACTGAAGCGAGGCACTCCACCGTCGGCGCTATCGACCTTTACGGCCACAAATCTGACTTGCGAGCGTTCCACAGATACCAGGGCTGGGGCACTTCCCCCGGCCAGACGTCGTACGCCGGCTACGGAGCGGCGGGCGGCGGCGCCGGCCCCGGCAGCTACCAGGGCTGGGGCGCCCCGCCCGCGCCCACCGCGCCCCCGCACGCGCCCGCCTGGCCCGCCACCAACAACTACACGCAGCACACGCAGCCGCCGGCCCAGGGATACGGCAGCTACGGTGAGTCCAACCTCCTGGGCGATATGTACGCCTGGTAATTTTCAGCTGGCGGAAAAGCGGTTTTCACGTAGGAAAATGCTGTAGTAAAACATAGCTTGCGTTCTACAGGCTTTATAAGTGATATAAGGCTTATAGATAAGGCTGTGCTTACCAACGGATTCTTCAAGTAGGTAAGAATCATCATCCCTAGACTTATAGGAAGGAGACCCGGCGAAACTGAAAGCTGACTGCATCTAACCAGGTATGTAACCAAAGCCTAAGCTGTAGCTTAGTTGTGAGTAGAGAAATTAGTGATGAATTCAGGCGTAGCTTGTTAGTTGACACCACATGCCCTACGCCACTCCACCGAATGCTAATCATTAACTTCTCTCCCCGCAGCTAACTACAGCTCAGCGCCGGCTGGCGCGTCCGCCGGTGGCACTTGGAACAACTGGAATATGCCGCAGAACTCGAACTCGACCGGTTCTGGTAAGTTCCGTGTTTGTGAAAGTCCCTCCTTCAGTTTCTGAAAGCCTGGTAGGTAGCGGTCGAATGACGTTCGTGTCAAAACGCTCACAACCGATGAATTGGCAGGGATGTTACACGGAATTTGTTAGAAATCGAGGTCGTGTTTTATTATCGTGTTAAGATTTTCTTATCTAGGTGCAGAGCCGGTGTTGGCGTGTTTTCAAGGAGCTGTTGCTGTTTTGTTGCTAATATATTTTATTATTGTTTTCTTTCCCAAACCTGACTTCGTGTGGCTACTGTTATTGATATACTTATAATAGCATTCCTATGTTTTGGGGGTCTAAGATTGATAAACAGACCGCGTACAAGTCACAGGTACGCGCGCGTGACTGCCCGATCTTCAAAATAATGACCCAAAGTGCGGTGTCAACGTACTCAGGTCACTGAACCCTGTAAACTGTTAAAGTTTCGCACGCCTCATCGCCACTCAACTACTACTGCCGGATTTCTGACTAACACTCGAGATAACGGCACGTTCTATCACTGATAAGATTGCTTTCATTAGAAAGGATGACGTTAATTGCTTTGTTATGGAATTAACTCGTGTTGACCTAATAAAAGGTTACACCCACTTTTCCTTAACTAGAGCTTAGATCTCTTTATTTTGCGTTTTTCCTGATTTAGTTGATGAGAGTAGTAATTATAAAGGGTAATAATAATTACTATCAAATTTATCAATGACAGTAAACTATTATCACCAAGAGTATGTTCCTGTTTACTCACCATATATACTTGTAAAGTATCATAACGTAGTACCTCAGAAAGCCCTCCCACCCAAACCAAAAGAATCCACCCATCGGAACATCACAATCAGCCACGAACCCGCATAACCCGCCACCGTCCCGCTTCCAGGCTCGTACGTGCCTCTCTCTGAAGGCGGCGAGATGTACGGTCGCGGCGGCGGCGGCGCGGGCGGTGCCGGCGGGGCCCCGGGCGCCCTCGCCACGGCTCTGTCGGCCGGCGCGGCGCTGTCCAAGTCGTCGTCCGCCGACTACTCGACGTACCAGCAGTACCCGCCGGCGTACCAGCAGGACCAGGTATGTGCACGCTTTTAACGAACCTCCCGCGCAGTCCTTCGCTCCTGGTACTTGCGAACGCAATTTTCTTTCCGTGTTTGCGTTTTTTAGAGGAAGGAAGGTTGGGTTTGTTGCTTAGTATAGTTGATTTTTTCTCTTGCAAGGCAGGGGATGATACCTGAGGCTAAAGTTTTTTTTGTAGTAGCTTGGGAATCCCCTGTCTTATATTTACCTGGATACTTGGAATATTAATGCCGATAGTAAAATAAAACATAGTTTGATGTCCCAAGATTATCCATAACAGGATTTATAGGTGAATCAGTGAAATAATGTTGTTCCGACTTCAAATACCTATAGAATGAATCTCAAACATGAAACCTCGGTACGGAACAAGATTGTTTTTCTTGATAACCCTGAAAACTGTTAGTCACGCGTTTTCAGTTGAAACCGGAACTAATTTCGATTGAATAACTATGCCTATGAAAGAAACATAAATTAACTGTAATAATGAAATTACCTTAATTTTTGAAATATTCCAATATGGAACTATTGATATACGAGAGTTTGTTGAATGGAAATCCCAAATGCCATTTATTTTTATCCTTGGTCAGATTCACTTCATGATTCCATAAACTCTGCGTCATGTGACTGCTTTTATATAATACATACATCCCAGACCAAAGCATGTTGTTTTTTAAGTTTAATGGTAATGGTTTTGTTTTGTTAGGATTCATAAGATCTGGACAGTTTTATACAATCTTTTGAAGAAAACGCATTTAAACGAGCCAAACGTTGTCCCAATAAACGGGACAATGTTTTTAAGTATCGGAAATTTATAGAAACAAATAAATTGTAATTAACTATTTTCACTATAACCTATGTTGCATTTTGCACTAAAACATATAACCAGAAAATCATATTAATGTGATGTCATTTCAAGACATATTTTGTATGAAACTGTCCCGCTTCGCTTTTTATAACATTGAATAAATCGTATTTATAAATGATGAATTAATAAAACTGGCAACTAACACTCATGGATATTACAAATTTAATAACATACGAACCATGCTGAACCGAAGTTGGAATTTACAGCGATTCGTGTTTCAAATCAGTACAATTACTAAAATATTGCCATGTAATCGCAGTTTACATTCCATATTTTAATCAAACTAACTCATCTAATAATACACTCGAAAATCGCAAACAGACAAAACACCTGACAGCTTTACTTACTAAACACTTTCCAAGGATTTAAGATTTAACGAAAACTAATAACTTAATAAATTAAACATAAAAACCTTATTGTTTATATTTTACCTACCAACAAGAAACGTAATTTGAACTAAAAGTACAGCCAAGTTGACGTCGGATGATTGCAATTGTATAATATCCGCTTCCATACCCGGGACCTGCTTCCTTCCCTCTTCCTCCATTCCATTGTTTCATTTGCTTTATCTTATAATTTGTCCTGCATCTCCCCTCATTCAATATTGTGTTTGGTTGGCATGAATGACGAGTAAGGTTTTCAACTATTTCGTGAAAGTGAGGCTCTAAATGAAATCACGGGTGTAAGATGAGTGCCAGTTTTGTTTTTAATTTGTACCGTTCAAATTGGTTGTACTTGCCAAATAGTCAGTTTTGTTGTTTGCGATTTGGAATGAACGGGAATTGGTGACTGTTTCTATCATGGTGAACGAGTGAAATTCAGCGAACAAATTCAATATAATTTTTTTACCTAAGTTAGAGTCCTCACCCGGACTTGCAGCATGATAATTTTAGAGCCATTAGTTTGCCTCCCCTGCATTTGTGTGCCGTGTTGGAATGTATGCAATGCTTGTTTATAATATATAACTTGAGCGCGGAGTCCGTCGCTGATCTCTGCATGTTGACGAGTGACGAATACAAATGTGCGATGTCTTTTTGATATTGCGAGCTCACGGCAGCTCGGCAGACCGCTATCTAGAAAAAGAAGAAGATAAAATGTATAGGAAGTTTCGCTGAAGGTCTCTCATCACCCCTCATGCCTCGCCCTGTCCCTCCTCACCCGTCACCTCCTGGGGATCACTGCTTACACCCTGGTCCATGATTCACGCGCTGCGCTACTTACTAAATCTGTTAAGGCCGACACGTGTGGCGAGTGGGACTATATGCCGTGTTCTTCTTTTCCAGTTGGTCGATCAGGGCCAAGAGTGGCTCCTCCAGAAAGACAATTAGATATGGGCGGGGCTCGGGAGGGAATGTCGCGAAACTGGGGATTAGTCCGTGCGGTCCGCTCGTAGCGACTCGCGCATCAAAAAGGCATCGCAACGCACTAGTTATAAGCTTACCTTAGATTCACTCGATATATATTTTATATATGGCATTTAATCCGTGCGAGATGGACCAACGCACTTGTTTCATCTCAACACTTGTAAATTGGCATTTAAAGTACAAATTAGTAAAATTTGGATTTTCTCATATTGTTACAGGTTCATTAATACTATCGATAAAAATAATTTTAAGAGCTGTACTTTAAGTGTTCAGAGAAATTATTCGGCTATTTGTTAAATGTAAACGTATCATAGGAATTGTGTCAGAAATCATGGAGGCAACAATGGGGTGTCGCTTTTTGAAATTAAATCATTCATATCTTAAAATTAGATTTTTCTCCTCACACTCCCCGTATCGCCTCATGTTGATCCTCTATGACCGTTTTAGACGCGCTGCAGCTGAAGCCTCTATATTTTACGAAACTATATTTTTGTATTTCGCTATTCATAACTAAAGTTATTAGACCGAGAACGTGCGTGCGCGGAAATCTGACATACCATAGACGACGAACGGCTTTTTTAAATCACAATTTAAAAAACGAAAGTAACCGACAGCGTACGCCAGTTCTCCGCGCGCTCGGCCGGCCCAGCTGAGCGAAGACAACCGACACTTGCCCAGCATACTTACTGCTATATTATACCCGAGGAGAAAAGCGTTCTTAGCTCGGCCGGGCCTGGCCTTTGTAGAATTAGATGCATAGTTCGGCATCAGCACAGCGCGTCATTCCGACATACTTTCGTACTATAATTCTCATTCACAACCCCTTTGACACGTACCGATCGCGCGTAATTATGTCACCTAGTACCAGGGCGTCAGAGAATGGTAGTACGTTGTTTGCGTACGATTCGTCCGGTGTATAACGTGTGGGGCTTGGCTAGGGCTCATCGTACGGCGGCGGCGCTACCAGGGCTGCATACAGCGGCGGCGAGTTCCACGCGACGGCCGGCGCGGCGCAGCCTCCAGGTGTGCACCACCCGCACCATGCCACCAAACATTACAACGCCAATGAGTTTAACAAGGAGTGGCCGGCCGCCTAAGCCTCTTGCCAGCCATGACAGCCGGGTCACACGCACCACCGCACCACCCGGTGGCATACACCCGAGAAACGAGCATACACAAGACACGTAGCCAAAACATCAATCCTCACCCCCCCACATTTTCTCTCCAGTCTACACAGACTGAAAAAGTTCGACCAAGTAGGGACGCGATCGTTAGATTCCTTGACGTGTTCAAACTTAGCCCGACTTAGGTGACATCTCGAAACAAAACTTCAGATTAATTTTTCAAACGCGCGGTATTATAATAGCAATTTCGGAAACAATTTAGGTGTCAATTTTTATAAAAAATATATGTTTTTAGGTGAGCAAATCTTTAAACGTAACACTTTACGGAGTAAGTTTATAACAATGCAAGATTTAATTAACTTAAAAACTAAAACGAACGACTGCTAGATTAATTGTAACGAAACGTATGCAAATTAAACATAAAGCCTAAAGGCGGAGAGTCGGCCTGACACCCGACGACACTAACACAAACCCACACGCGTAATTAAGTAAAAAGTTTAATTTTAATCTTAAATAAATAAATTTAAATATTGTAATAGTTAACATTCTGACGATTAGATATTGAAATATGATCTATAGAGCTTTTTTGTAACCGTAAGTTGACACTTTCCGCTCGCGTCTAGAGCGTATTTCCTCGAACTCTTTCTGAGCACTTAAATATGACTTTCCCCGATGTCGCGCGTCGCCTAGGCGCCCCCGCGACGGTGCCACGGCAAATCTCGTGGCACTTATATTTTTTTTCGAAAAAATATTTGCTTTTAATATTCTTTTTTTTTGGATTTGGGCTTTGCGGATGGTTTATTTTTACTTCGTGTTTTTCAGATTGTCAATATATTATTTTTTGTAGGTTTTAGTGATTTCTTTTAATGAACATCCTATTTGGGATCTCACGTATGTCGTGTAGTGACGTTGTAAGCGTGTATCGTTTAATAAATAAAGTAGGAGATAGCGGCAAGCGGCGGGCGCGCCCGGCCCACGCACCCATCAGCTATATTTGACAGACACAGTTATACAAAGCCAATTTAGGAAAAAAAATACCTAAAGGAACTTAACTTAAGCTAATAACTATGTATAAATATGGTATATATATCGGTATGTATGTTTAATATTAGAATTTTGGTTATTTACCACCCACTAGACTTAGGAAAGGTAGCGATATAATGAAATAATTATGTGTTAATATTTAACAAAACATAGTATGACTGAACGTGATTTAAAATAATTTAATTTTCCCAATGTTAAACGGGGGAGCAATATTCTGTATAATATTGTGTAATTATAATTTGTTTTCTAGGATGCATTTTAGTTTTTTATCGCAATTTATAAGTTTAATATCGAATTTATACTTTTAATGAATTGATTACCTGCCAAATTGTTGAAACGAGCAAACGATAAAGTAATTTTGTATGTGTTAAGTAATTGAAGCTCAAGCATTTTAGGATATTATAGGTTTGTTGTTTGGAGCAGCCGCCGCCACCCTCGCTCGCGCTGTATGTACATATATATACTTATGTAAAGCATAATTTTAATAAATTCTCTCGTCACATAGTTTTAAAGTTTTTTAATTTATGTGATTGCCAAATAGAGGTACATCCCAGCCGTCGGCGGGGTTAGGATAATCCGCGGCTCGCGCGCCGCCTCGTACAAAGTGAGTTATTATTTAAAATAACATTGTTAGATTAAATTAATGTTAGTCCTTTACTGTACTATATCGCTCAATCATTTGACCGATCGACTGATTAAAATTTTAGTGATAAGCTAAGTAATTAATCTGTGGCTCGGAGGCGCGCGGCCGCGGCCCGTATGCTATCTAGAGTTACTACTTACTGCTAGGCGGCCCGCTCTGGGCCGGTTCCTTTAATTTTAAACTAAAATAAATACATAAGACCAACGTAACATTTGTTATTAATGTTTTTTAAAATAGTCAAATTGTTGATACTTACATTGAATGCATAATTTGAAAGTTTAGAATAGGGTTATGTAAGATCGCTCCATAAGTAAAATATAATTTATCTATTGAGGAATAACGAGGTGTAAGCGACCGCGGCGAGGGCGGCGGCGTCCAAATTCAATCATAGTGAAGAAAATATACGCCTTTACATTGTGATGTTCATAGATATCTCTGATATTGGCACATTGCATTCTAGCTCTTAAAGTACATATTCGACTGAAACAAACTCGGTATGTAGGGAACACTGTACCTAATTAACAATAATGACCTACTGATAATGTTGACTATTGATCGACCCGGTGCCCGTCCCTAGGCTACTATTTAGTCGCGGCGCCGGACGCTTCGTTTGCTTCACTCGTTCCTATATTAGTTAGGTTAATTTGTCTCGATTCATTCCTCGCTAATTTTATTTTCACTTTAGCTTAACTTCGTTTCGGTCGTACGTAATCGCTTTTATACAATGCATTTCTCCATTATTCTCGTTTCAATGCGATGCTCGCCTTTCTATCGCCCCGGCGCTAGTATTCCATCACCCCTGGCGACGCTAAATCAATTGCTCAACCGAATTGATTTCCTTTTCGCAAAGAAGGCAATGAAACATTTCTCACCGGCAGTTCATCATTTCGATTATAAAACGTAGATTATTAAATATACAACCACCGATGATGTAAGAATATTACTATCTCACAATCTGGTTTAAAGTTAAGAAACGATGCCTTACAAAAGTTAAGTGAATAGAGATGTTTATAATTATGTTATTTTCAGCGATAATGGTAGCACTAAGGTGAACGACTGCATTCACAAACATTTGGAACAATTAAGTACTTAGTTTGTAATAAACCAACGGGGCAATCTTCTCTAAGTAACATAAAGAGTATAATTTATTTAAAAATAAAGTTTAATATGTATTATAATGGTGAGGACACTTATGACCTGAACTTTTTAGATTTACTCGACATTAAACTTAGTGCAAATTAATGTGAAAATCAATTGAGACTATTTATATGGGTTTTTAATTATTATTATAATAGGAGAAGAGCATAAAATATTGGATGAATTTATTAATTAAAAATAGTTAGCAAAATACAAATACGGTAAGACTCTTTAAGAGGCTCGTCTGTCAAATATGTTGATGTGTGGAGACGCGGGGCCGGGCGCCGCCCGCCCGCTCGCAATACTTGCACTAGCATTTTATATATTACACTGAGTTATATCGCCATAAGATATGTACTGTATCTTTAATTATAATGTTTATGGAAATAATATTTTAATCATGGCTTAAAACTGTAGTAGTACTGTTGTGTAGTTAACCTTTCAACTTGTTTGTATTACTTTATATTTATAATGTACGCGGTTTTTATATGTGTATGTTTATTCAGTAGTATATAATGGAAAAATAATGTATGTGCAGAGTGTATTTGATATCGAGGAGTAAGGGCTCGCACTCTCGGTATCCGTGTATGTAATTAATTTTATGATCGTAATTGACTAATTATACAACACACCCCTAGCGATAACGTAGCAATAAACACATTTTAGTTCGTTCTCTATTCGAGTAATCATTTGCATTTAAAATGTCGCATTGGCCAACTAAGAGTTCGATTTTACTATAGTCTTTTCGATACTTATTTTAAAAATACAATGCAGGTATTACTAATATACAAACACCTCATATTTATACTAGAATTTAAATATAATGTAATTATGGAATCCATTTTATCGTAAAATAATATGCACGGGCTTTACAATTAATAATAAACATTAATTATAAAAACTAGGGCAAGTGTTATTTATTTCTGTTTTAATTAAAAAATGATGTTGATTATTTTTAAAGTATGATTTTCTTTAAAATAGTGGATTAAATTTAAAGTACATAATTCTCGATTCATTAGATTACAAAATTGTTAGGTGAACTATCGACTGATGTACAATATTTAACGTAATGTTTACTTACGGCAGTATATAAGTTACTTTATCTGGCCCCTCTATGGGGCGCTGTATTTATACAGTCTTGTATTAATTTTCTAAAATGTAATTAATTGGAAGCGGCGACCGCGACCGACTCACAAAGTAAGCATGTTACAATTGTAAGACTATTATCTAGATTTGTTATAATATCTTATAATATGTAAAGTACTATACTTAGCCCTTACGAGTGCATATAGGCGGCGGCGGCGGGCGCCCCACGCCCACTCGGCCGCGGGGCGCCCGGCGCTCGCCTAAACTTATACTTTATGTTCGTTATATAAAAATGAAAATTATGATAGAATATTAACGTCCTTGTTATTTCCTTTATTTTTACATTGATACCTTAATGATAATTAGTTAATTACGGTTTTAACTATTAATTTTAACTTTAACTGCACTAAACGATTAAGATGTGAAAAGCTTGTATGCGAGTAAAGTATTTTGATGTAATTAAAAGTGCTATCACATAACACTTGAGGTCTTTCGAAGTAGAAATTATGCATTATTCATATTAGGTATTTTGGGTATATATTAGTGTCTAGAATAACTAATAACATAAGTATGTAGTTTGTAATGGAAAAAAATTAAAACAGTTTTGTCGTAGTTTCTTATTATTAAGCTTCTTCTATCTTAATGGATTAAATAATACTACTGGTTGATTAATTAAAATATTAATATTACCACATGCAAATATTTGAGATATCTTATGATGAAATATATATCTACTTTTAAGGACATTATAAAACGTAGATAATTAAAAGAAATCAAAAATTTCAAAATAAAACCTGGCATTTTTAATGTTTGCCTCCCCTTTCCCTTAGTGTAAAATTAGGACAGTATAATATCATAATTTTATTTTTATATGGTGGCATAAAGTGAGGTCTACTACCTAGGCTCAAAACATGTAGGCAGTGTAAACAGTTAGGTAATCTAACAAAATTTCGTATAGGCCCGAACTTAATAATATTTAACAAAATACATCTAATAACAAATCATCAAATTGAATAAAAAGTTAAATTTTATTGGAAAGTAGGAACCGTGGGTTATATTGTATACTTATTAAAATATGATCTACCTATCGGTCAAAGAAATTGAAAATCAAGTACACATTCTCTTATAGGCATACTATCACACTTAATTATGCCGGCTGTTGCAAAAGATTTGTCTATTAAAAAATTACGATTTTAAAAACCAAATCATGGAAATGATCCATGATTATGTGAGTCACTTAAAAATCAGCTTTTTGACAACCTGCATATTATGTACCTATAGACATTTGCACACTTTTCAACATAATATCATCTCATTTCTTCTCTTATTATGGTATGTATCTAGAATTATATTGTCTTCGGTGGTTGGTTTCTTTAGTATGTCCATATGGCAAATACATAATCTTACGGATATGTTAAACAACTTCATTTTTTTAGCTATTTTCCATAGCCCTTGAATGTAGATTCCTGAAACCACCACTAGAGGAACTATTCTATAACCCTGGAGATGTAGAAGTGATGGTAATTTTTGAGTAGGTTCCTTTATCCTTACATTGAATTAAAACATATACAATGAGAGGTAAACTATACCTACTAGAGTCACGCAAAGCTAAGTTTGCAACCGGTCTATCGCTAAATTATTGAAGAATAAAAAGTCACGCCACGTCATCGTCGACACTTGTTGTCAGTTGCAAAGTTAGTATTGTCGGACATTGACATTAGCTCATGAATTAGAGAATAGTCCCTTGTAGTTCAAGCACATCGTTAGATCCTACGTAAACGTGTGCACATGCTAATACAAGTTGTTGACGCTAGAGGGCGACGGCGTGTGCAGCGCGACTGGCAGTCCCAAGTTCGTGAGCATGCCGCAAAACATGCTCGAAGCGATCGGCACGCCACCCCAGGTTCATAGTTCACTACTTTGTACTCATTTAGATATGGATGTCTGTTTTTAATAGATCAGATACTAAATGGCAGATTCTGAACGGTTCAGCAACAGTCGATTGTCCCGCGATTAAGTTTCGTATCGTTCTATTGGCCGGACAATCGACTGTTGATGAACCTTTCAGAATCTGCCAATTAAATATCTAGAGATTAAAAAACAGACTTTAGAAATGCTAGTTATAATGACAGCGAGTATGTTAGGTTATGTAGCTGTCGCAAGCGGCAAAGTAACATTATTTTTATGAAAAACTGGGAAAGAAAGTAAGAAAAGTCAGGGACGCTTGTTTGCTGGTACTTTTTCATACAAATAATTTGCGGTAATGGCAAAACTTACGTGAAAAACCCACCCTTTGAAAAGTGACAGCTTTTATAAAGAGCTGAATGATGAATGGTTTCCATTCAAGAAAACGCTCAATGTTAGGTGTAGTATAGGTAGTTATTTCAAAAATGAATAACTCTAATACTTACGTATTTAGCTGCTTAGTTTGAACTCAGACTAGCCCATTCAGTACCTAAGTGTCAGTATAAAAATTAAGAAAGCGTGACTAAACTCGACCTATGTATAAGGTGACCATACGTCCCGCTTTCGGCGGGACAGTCCCGCTTTCAAGCTGTCCGTCCCGCTGTCCCCCGCGAGGGCAAAGATGTCCCGCTTTCATAAACATGCCAAACGATAATTTAAATTACCTACATTTTGCATTAATCACTTCAGACAGCTTTATATCTTCTTACCTCTCACATAGACTTAGGGAATGCAATATCGTCCCGCCGAGATCCCGAACTCGCGAGACCCCAGCCATATTTAACGAGATTGAAACTCGTTAAATTTCGTACGAGATCTCGCGAGATAACGAGATCGACAAATGCAGCGTGACTACGTGTATTTCATGCAAAATCAGAAGTCGTCTATCAGATGATTTTCTCGACATGATGAGTTTTTTAAGAAGCCATGATGTCGATTCGAAAGGCAGAAATTCTAATTTTAAGGCTGTCAAACTATAAATTTTGCTAAAAAGCAGAAAAAAATGACAATTACGGAAACACACATGGAGTCGAATTTAAAACAAATACAATAAGGTTTTGACAGCTCTAAAATTAGAATTTAGTTATTAATATGTCTTCAGAATCGAAATAATTTTCACAAAAATTACTTGCCTTTCCGTACCTTGATAACTTGATCTGACTTCTCTTTTGAACTTCTTTTATTTGATTAATACGATCTCACAACATTTATTTAAGAACTTGTGAAGTTAAGTTTTTGTTTTTATTTACTAAAACTAATGTTCCTATTACTCCTAAGTTTTGAAAGTAAAGTAATAAATTTACAAAATACATATTTATAGATAATTTTTTTTTACCAATATTGCATAAATTTTAACTGATTAGCCGTAATAGGTGTATTAATTATAGACATAAACATTTTATTTATTGGAGTTAGAGACAAAATAATATTTTCATTCATTTTTTTAATAAAAGTCACTTTTATAACTAAGCAACATTATGTCAGTTACTAGTACCTACTATAAAAATAAGCATTTGCATTTATGTTTTAATAGCGATTCTCTCTCGAATCTCGCGAGATCCCGTAATTTGCCAGGTCTAGCGAGATCTCGCTAGGTGGAAATCTCGTACGAGATTTCATTTCCTACATAGACTACATAAAATTGTAATGAATAGGTACCAATAAGTTTTTTTTGCAACATAAATCCGCATGTGTCCCGCTTTGACAAAAAAAATAAATGGTCACGTTACCTATGTACCACAGCAGGTTCAAATGATGTACTGCAGTGGAATGGTGTCTCCGCAACCGTCCTTCTGTAACGCATCAGACGTATCCCCTACGGCATCAGGTTTATAAATAGCTGTTTACGTAGAAAAGTAAACCTCTTTTGTACAGTAAGAGAGACGGTTTTAGAGCCTAGTAGTGTACGATCATATATCATGCGTCATGTATTCTCGTTTCGGTAACTGTTTGCTCTCATATCGTTTGGCGGAAAGGGTAAGTGTATTGGTGCGTGGTGCGGTAAGTTTCATTTTTTATATTCTTTTTACCTTTCTATTTGATGAAATATTGGATTTTATTTGTTGAAGTATACTTTACGTAATGCTTTTGATCTATTAGTTACTTTATTTCATCTGACGAGTAGTATGAATTATAAATACATCAGTTGAATTTTTCCTTATAAATTTTAATTTACACTCACTAACAGATCTATAGATGTTCATTCTGATTCTGTAGCTTCTTATGTCGGCGGTATGTTAACGTGAGTTTATGCACATAGGTGATGATTACGAATACACGGGCGGCTCGGGCGACGGCTACCAGAAGTCGAAGCGAAGCTACTCCTCGTCCGGAGGCACCACCGCCTCGTCGTACCATCCTTACAGGCGCTAGGCCGTGACCCCGACCGCGTTCATTGAAACACGTGACCACCGGTAAGACAAGCTAAAGTAACAAACTATCAGTAACCACTTACAACACACAATCTTTTGTATGTTAATTTACGTAAAGACTAGTTTCGTCCGACAAGAAACCGCGTGACGTTTTTCATGGCGCGAGCTCAGCCGACCTCCGACGCAGCTCTGTACGCCTGGTACCAAGACGGCTGGTGATCTTGTAAAATAATTCTTATTGTATTGTTTTTTTTTTCTACGAACGCGAATCATTGAGTTTGTAAAATGTCTTTGTGGAAACCAGTTTATAAGAAACCTTTCCGTTGGCGTTCTCGGGTTGCTAGTGGATTGTGTGTAAATAATGATAACAGGGTGATTCGTTATTAAAATTGTCTTGACTAGTAGTATGTAGAAGATAAGACATGTCTGCTTCATATAATTATGGCACTGAAGGTTACTTATAAACTGAGTGCTGCTTTTAGGTTAGTAGAATAGTTTTAGTTAACTTTTTGACGTTTTTCTGTAGTTACATTTAGTAATTCTCGGACCAGTGAAAATTAGACCTTACTGTTGTTAAACATTAATGCTACTCTTCATATTGTACCTACAACAGAGCAAATATAATTTTAATATAAAACTTACCCATATTTTGTAGGTAACACAATTTTTCTATACTTCTACTACATATTTCAAATTGACTTGTATTTTTCTATTACTCTTTGCTAGTTTGAGCGTTGCATAACATAAACCATGATATGAATGGTTGTAAATTGTTCTGTGAAGTCTAAAACGACAACTTAAAGTTGTAACTGCTAAAATATGTATACTTTAGGTACTGACCTATTCAAGTTACAATGGTAGTTTACTTATTGATTAGGTATATAGACAAATCATGTTTAAATTCCACCGTAAAGAAATAAGATGCATTTACATAGATAGGATAAAATCTGATTAGAATGCCTTTCCAAATAGATGTTGCATAATGAACTTTTATTTTTAATTCATACACAATAGAGAACTGGAGATTCTCGAATATGTTTGTGTGTTTTTAAACGTAATGTTTCCATGTATCATCTCATATTGAGAGTTCATGTAACTGTATCAAACATACTTATATAGCACGGGCTGTGCCAGTGATATATTTATATATTTCCGTCTTGGCAGAGTACCTACCTTTTGTCATGTTTCGTGTAACTTGTTTACTTGAATAAAAAAGTAAATAGAAAACTACTTTTATTTAAAATTCAAACGTTTTGAGGGGACTTCGGAAAGACTTGGGCGTAGATCATGAAACAATATACACATATTTTTATAAATAGCATTTATTTTTGAGTCTTTTTAAAATTACATTTATAAAGCGGGCAGGAAGGCCAATAATGACATCGCATAAGAACAATCGGAATGGATCAAAGTATGTATTAAATGTAATTTAAAATTAATATTTATACTTACCTACTTATAATAACAATGTAACATATAAAATATATTGTAATGTATATTATTATAATTTTAAAGATGTTGATTATGGCTACAAGTTCGGACAATAACATGCAGTCAAAAGTAGGTCAATATTAATATTTTAGAAATTATTCTAGATTTAATTATGCACCTATTTTTAATAATTTAGGCACTAAAATTTAAGAGGTTTAATAATTAGATCAGGAATTAAGTTAAAGCAGTTCTTTATGTGGACCATAGCGTTAATCTACCGTTTATTACCTCAAATAGGTATTCATTTTTATCTTTATGTATTATTTTAAGTTATAAATTTCGTCTTATAATTTTTATTTTTAACTGTCCTCGCATTAGTTTGGCCTTTACGGAAAATTCTTATGTATAATACGTTAAAATAAATACTATAATGATAATATCAATCCCTTTATTTTCTATACATTAGAATTTCATAATTTAAGAAAGTCTTTTTACTTCAAATGGTCCGAATTATAAAATATTAAATATTTTGCATATTGTGCTTGCAAAGCGCTTTTGCGTGTGCCGAATATAAAAGATTCTTATTACATTTAATAATAACACTAATATGAGATACTACTATAGGATTAGGATTTAAATAGACACCAGTTAGGAAATTGACCTTGTCTTTTAGTTTTAAATGAAGTTGAAAAAATAAAGTGAAGCTATGCTTACAACTGATATGGGTAAGTAACAATATCAATTATTATCTTAGCATTATTTAAAAATACCTACTTGATTGAATAAATAAATTGCATAAGTTATCGCGGCTGCTTCCTACTTTTTCATTGGTTTCCTAAGCGGATACACTTTGTTCGAATAATTGGGCTTGTGTAACACAAGGTGATTTATGTAAGGGCACACAAAATATAGGGTGCAAATACTTCATTTCTAAAAGCTATGCCTACCTTATTCATATTGTGTTACGGCAAAGTACCTACGTGGTTTATTGGAAGGAATTTCTATTTTATTAAGAAATTCCTTCAATTTACCTAATAAAGTGAGATATTCAGGAAGACGTTAACAAAATTTCAGACGATAGCGCGTTCTATGCCGTAGGTTGGTAGATATATAATAATGATGTATTTTGCTATGTCGCAGGCAACTGGTTTAATCTCCTGTTTGATTGAACCACTAGCCCGTTCATTGGATGGCGCTGTTCAGTTGTATGACTAGGCCGAACGTTGATTGTACAAGCGTCACAAAACGTCCAACCAGTTAGCTGACTTAAAATCAGTCAGGTGGTGAATAAAACAAATATGGCGTCTAACAGCTAACAGCTGACACTAAAAGCACCTATATTGTTAGTTTTTTGCAAATAAATTAGCTTTAAAGTACGTTATTTGTGTTAAAATAGTGTGTCAACATGGATTTACCTATTATTACGCCGCGGGCGGATAGTTTCAAAGAAAAAAAGTGGCGAAACTGCATAATTATGAACAACAATATGAGGGTACGTTTATTGTTATTGTTTAGTTAATTTGTGAGATAAGAGCTTTGTAACATAGTCTTTTTGTTGACTCTTGTCTGGTGATGTTCACCCTAACCAGACATTACAAAGTTGCTATACTATATCCCATTCAACGACTTCGCTGAATGACGTTCAGTCAAGACGTCGAACGTTACAATCAACGACTTGACGAGTTGTCCTTTAGTCATACAACTGAATAGCGCCATCCAATGAACGGGCTAGTGGTTCAATCAAACAGAAGATTAAACCAGTTGCCTGCGACAGCTATACCACCTCCACTGAAAATAAAATAAGGCGGATGTAATCTTCTGGGTTTTCTACGGCAGCGGTCGCTCCCAGACTGTTACCATGGATGAGTAGAAGGAATCTAAGAATGTTCTAGAAAGTGAGACTGGAGGAAGACACAAAATCAAAGAATAGGAATGTATGTTCTAGAATTCTAGAATGTCCTTCGCTCGTGGTCTCTTCCAGCTCCACTAGGGCAGTAGCTTGAGGACTCGGATATCTATAGACGTTACTCGATAGGCGGAAAGAATCTTCTGGAATGTTCTACAGCAGCCGTCACTCAGTTAAGCATTATACTCTGTGTCTATAGGCGGAATGAATCTTTTGGAATACCTATGTCTGGAACATCTATGATGGCGGAAGGTTGTTCTATAACATAGGTACAAGGAATCTTCTGGAAAGTTCTAAGGTAGCGCTCGTCGCGAGGAACAGTTGACGCAGGCGCATAGCTTGAGGACTCGGATATCTATAGGCGAAACTCGATAGGTGGAAAGAATCTTCTGGAATGTTCTACAGCAGCGGTCACTCAGTTAAGCATTATACTCTGTGTCTATAGGCGGAATGAATCTTTTGGAATACCTATGTCTGGAACATCTATGATGGCGGAAGGTTGTTCTATAACATAGGTACAAGGAATCTTCTGGAAAGTTCTAAGGTAGCGCTCGTCGCGAGGAACAGTTGACGCAGGCGCATAGCTTGAGGACTCGGATATCTATAGGCGAAACTCGATAGGTGGAAAGAATCTTCTGGAATGTTCTACAGCAGCCGTCACTCAGTTAAGCATTATACTCTGTGTCTATAGGCGGAATGAATCTTTTGGAATACCTATGTCTGGAACATCTATGATGGCGGAAGGTTGTTCTATAATACAGCTACCAGGAATCTTCTAGAATGTTCTAAGGTAGCGGTTGCTCCCAGCTCCACACGCAGCGAGTGGCTGGTCAGGGCTCCTGGACAGACGCGCGAAGAGTTGACGCAGGCGCATAGCTAGAGGACTTTGATAACTATAGGCGAAACTCGATAGGCGGAAAGAATCTTCTGGAATGTTCTACGGCTCAGTCAGAGGCATTAAGTACTCTGTGTCTATAGGTAGAAGGAATATTCTACGGCAGCGGCCTCTCCCAGCTCCACACACACTGTGTGGCTGGTCAGGGCTCCTGTACCGAGGCTCGTCGCGAGGAACAGTTGACGCAGGCGCAGGCGGCGGGCGCGGGGGGCGGGGCGGCGCCGGCGTGGGAGGCCCGGTAGCAGAGCTCGCGGTACCGCGCGCAACCTGCGGAGTTATGGTGTAGCTAGATGATGTCGTATTTATAAGAGTATATACTTAGTAAGCCGAAACACTCAATTTCGGCGATCTTAAGGTGGGTATTGACCAACGTTTCGAGGTTAAGGCCCTGTTTCACAATGTCTGGTTAGTGGCTACCTGTGAGATAAAATACATGCTGTCACTCTCTGTTGTTATTTTTTGACAGTGACAGCATGTAATTTATATCACAGGTAGCCACTAACCAGACATTGTGAAACAAGACCCTAATGTAACATGTTACACAGCGAGCATTGTTGCAGTCAGTACAGCGAGCAACCAGCCGATTTTCGAACACAGCGTTGCGTAACAAGCTGGCTGAGAATATTACATTACACCTCGTAACGTCGTTCAGTTCAGTACCCACCTTTAGGGTGTCTCAGCTCGTAAATCTCATTAGAAGCTATTACCTACATAAAAGACCTAGGTCTAGGACTAGGATAGTAGCTAGGTACTATCCTCTGATTTTTCAGTGAAGTAACAAAATTCTCAACAACTCCTTCATTCTATTTCTTTTACATCGTGACCATGGGTATACCAGAGCCAAGGGGCTTCTCCTAAATCACGGTCGATATACTCTCCAACCTTCGTCAAGCGTTTACTTTTACTAACGTCGACGTCATCCCTCGTTACGTGGGTAAAGTCGCCTAAAGGATTATGTACTTAATCACTTTTTATCACGTTGTCCCTTGTGACGACAATGAGGTGGGTCGGTGTTTTGTGGACGTACCGAGCCTAATTTGAGTTAGGTACTTATGTTTTATAGACTAATGAGGGTACCTTATAGCTGTTTCACTAAGCACGGTTCGTTAGTTTGCGCTGTTGTGCCTAATTTTCGTCTTTCAATGACGCTGCTACCGCTACACAGGACCTATATCACTATTCGCCATAAATACGGCTCTGTGATTGGTGCAACGCGCATTAAACGAGTAAATCGACCTGTGCCGCGTCCGCTGTCATTGGCTTATCCTTTCACCACCGTGACATTAACAACTATAAGTATGTAGTACCCAATGTGTAAATCGCCTAAGAAGAAGAAGAAGAACAGACCTGTGGGCGGCAGGGCAAGCCGCGTGTCCGCCGCGAAGCCGCGCTGCGCGAGGCGGTCCAGCAGCGTGGACGCCGACCATCACCTCTCACTGTCGCCTGGTTCAAATGGTTCAAATACATAAGTACATAGGGATAATAAGTAAGTAATGTTGATTGGGTGTAGTCTGAATATTGGGAATTGGTTTTGTAGAGATCTAGTACCTACCTACCTAATTGTAAAACTACTAACTAAATACTAAACCTAGATATTTTTTCTCAAAATATAGGTATGGACACTGCTACTACAACCGTATGAAAATTAGATACTTTACTAGATAACTAGCTACTTAGGTATTGTTCTATTTAGGTACTTAGGTATGTAAAAAAGTGTAGGTAATCTCCGTTAAAGCTGAAAAGTTTCGCTCAAAAGGAAATGGGAAAATCGATACAAGCTCCAATGCTCGATTAAAACTTTATAATGAGGACACTTTCTCGTATGTAAATTTGGATATCGTAGGTGGGGATACTCAGATATCCAGAGGAGGCTCCAATCGAAAACCTAAACGTTGCTAAAGTTCAATTACTTATTCAGCCCTTGTGTATCTTCATATTCGGATAACTTTAGCTCATTGCTCCCTGAAAACTTATACCGAGATACCTTACTTATACAAGGGAGTCTTCTAATAAGTGTATGACTAGATGGAACAAAGGAATTTGCGTTCAGCCTGACAGGAACCATGTCGCTTTGCCCCCAGACTAGGTACCTAGTTACCTACTTAGATTTAGATAGATAATTCTTTATTGCACACAAACACAGAAATTACAAGAGGAAATACACAACATAGATGGTACAATTGGCGGCCTTATTATGTGGCGGTATTAAGTACTAAGAATAGATTTAGTAATCGAGTTGATTGGTCAGCATCGTTGTTCTTGTTCACCAACAAAAATGTAGCCAGTAAAATCACGTAAGTATAATTACCTAATTGGCTACTCTCTGACTATGACTATACCTACCTACCTTCATTAGCCGGGCTGGGGGTGTGGGTGCCAGACTTCGGCTCTTCATTGCGCGGGGATGGCGACCTTTCTGGGTTGTCCTGCAACAAAAAAATACTTTAATTGGATGATGTAAATCCTAATCCTAAACAGAGTTATGAATGTTTAATGTTTATGGTCGTTGAGTTATGAACTATGTTCATGCTTAGGGAGATATACTCAAGTTAGAAAGTAGGCAATAATTTTAATTTAAAAGGACTTGGCAATTAGGTTTCAATCCAATCTCTTTAGGTAACTCATAAGTATTTCAAAGGAAACATTGGTTACAGTAGTTAGGTACCTACTACGTATATATTTAATTAAAACCAGCACATTTCGTTCAGAAGTCACGTGCAACGCGAGTAATTTTGCTGAAATTTATCACGTTTAATTGCAAATTGGTTTTCTTGGGTGCTACCTATTCTAGTTAGGTGAGCAGTTAGCACACTTGAGTTCTTCACTTCGAGTAACGACCAAGAATAGTCTAAGTACCTACCTAATATCAATTTAAGTCTGCACTGCAGTAATCTGACCCAGGATCAACTATAGCTTGTATGAAGTGGATAGTTATATTTAGGTACCCAACATTAGGATCAACTTAGTTACCTGAGGAATTATAAAAATTTATAACAACGGATGAAAATGTTATGTTTTTATTTTTTGGTGTTGTAATATAATTTGAGTAAATGAAATAACACCGCTATAATCTATAGTTATCAAAATCTATTGTGTAATTACGGTATTTTTAGTACTTATTTAATAAAATGTAAAAATGTGACGGTAAGTATGAATAAATTTCTGTTTTGTTACCATTCTTAGGGCCTAAATAATTAATTAAACTTTAGGTATTCTTTCAATTTAAAGCATTTAAAGGAAAGCCACAGTCTTCTTAAATGACATTACCAAGGGAAAAAAGTCCTATATTCTTTAGAAATCAGTTAAAAATCCAATAATGTCTCAGTTTTGTTACCCCAGTCAACAAATCAAGAATATTTTTTAATGCCTGTGGCGTAATTTAAACAACAACACATTTATAACTTTTACATAGGTTGGGGAATAACTAATATTAAATAATTAGAACCAAAAATATTATAAAAGTAAAGAGTTTTAGACAAAATAATACAAAATCTTCGAACAGAATGCAGGGACAGCTACTAAACGGACGGTAACAAAATTGTTGGGCTTGGTTTACATGGCACCAGCACAAAATGTGAACATGATAAATTTAGAACATGGGCCCAATTTTACATGAAATTCACTTTAAACATCTTAATAATAGAGTTAAACTCTAAATTGGGTTATATCGCTCGAAAAACCACATTTATAACAAAAAAAAACAATAAATATACTGTCATAGCAATCCAACTTCCGTTATTAAAGTCGCCATGTAAACCTGTCGATTTTGTTACTTTTTCGTTCCATCTATATGTTACCGTACCCTCAGTAACAAAATCGAAGTAACAAAACACGCCCACCTAACCTTTGAAAAAATATATGAGCCGTTCAGTTACTAGCAGTGATAAACCAAATACCACAGTTTGTTTAGCATTAACCATGCCTTTTTATATTAATTTATCGTAAGAAATGTGTCAATAAATAATTGATAACGGTAGTAACAAACCTGACGACAAATTTGGTCACAGTTCGACCGGTAATAAAGACTGTCTCACTGAGCTACCCACGGAGGCCTTTTTAATTTTTTTAAGCCGTCTATGTCTAAGATCTTAGTATTGCCATATTTTAAAAACTAAAAATAAGCATTTGGTAAATTTTCTATAGGAAAAAATGCGGTAACAAAACCGACATTTCCGGAAGTATCAAAATCAGGATTGTTTTCGATTTAAAAATATAAAACGGCTATTATTCGCGCTTTTAATGATGTCAAACGATAATTATTTAGTAGATCTTCCGTAAAAACCACTCCAAAAGTTCGGCTACTTAAGAAATTTTTGAATAAATTGAGCTTCAAGTTTCATTTTATGCCGGGGACAGGGTAAAATGGTGGGTGGTGACTTATTAAAATATTTTTGAAAAATTCAATTTAAGCAGGATTTAAATATATTTTAGTTTAAAATAAATTCAATAAGTTATATTTGCAGTTAAAAGGCATTTTTCACCAATATAAGGAAAGAAATGGCTGCAAATAAATAAAGAAGTTGAGGGACATGCCAAAATGGCCGTTGTTATAAATTTTTATAATTCCTCACCTATGCTGGATGAATTGACAGCCTATTCCTATCCTGCTGAATCCACCGGAAGCGCATATAGTGGCTAAATGAGGAATGGCGGATCCAGATATAAGATTGAGGTAAGCAGATTTTAGCAGATAGGTAAGTAACTACCTACATTTGACGTTAAATCTACTGAAACATTTGTAGTTTTGAAACGGTGAAATGGTACCTTAGGTAGGTTTGCGTTCTGTTACTAGGCAGCTAGATGTAGAGATTGCTAGATAGGCTAGCTAGGTACTTCAGTTCTCATAACCTATTCTGTTTTATGGCTCACTCAGTCGGATCTACCTACTAGGTAGGTACTAGGTGGTAAAGGTAATTTCAGTTTTAGCATTTCCTTTAGAGCAGACTGAGATAGCTGTAATTACCGTAATAATCCACAAGATAATCAGATTGGGTTACGGAGACAGGACCTACCTTAGAAAAATATAATCTACCACGGATGCATGGGATTCGAATTCAGCACAACAATTTAGGATTCACACCAACAACCACTGCGCATCGTATAATTTTTACGAGTAGGTAGTACTTTAAGAGCCCATTGTTTACCCGTAAGATGTTTGCTGAAACAAAGCTGTTTGTCTGCGGTCTACAAAACTCTATTTTGGGATGCTTGTGCTTTAATAATTGTTGACTAGAGGGATAAGCGTAGTTGCATACTACATAGCTTTAATATGTTTCAAGAAGGATGGCTGTGATGTTAATGTGAAAAGAACATAACTTTAATAAGGACCAGCAAGATAGCGAGCAGGAGTGATGTGAGTATTATATCACCATATTTTTCCAAAGAGCAATTCTAGCTGAAATTCCACCTGAAACAAAAAAATCAACTGCAATGTTCAATTTAGAGTGGCTATCAATACCCAGGTGAAGTTATGTCTATGCCGAAGCTCGTGTATCGTGTCGAACCGGAAATTTGCAAATTGAATACCTCGCTAAAAGCTCGCACGGTACACGTGAATAGTTAACACAGTGGACTCAAATCAAATGAAGCTTTGAAGCACATACCGTCATACATAAATGTGTTCCATAAATGATAAACCACTTTTGTTATGCCTACGCAGGTTGAGGTCTTTAACAAAGGTCTGACATCTTTATTGTTTGAATTAAGTAATATACCTACCTACTTTAATAATTATTATGTCTATGTAGGCACGCAGTTTTCAATTATAACCAAGTAAGTAACTAGCAAATAACAAAGTAGGTAAGTACATAAACTTTTTAAAAACTTAATATGACGGTGACCAATACCAGACAAACTGTGACAAACCCTGATCGGGACCGGTGGTGAACTAACTACTAAAGTAAATAAAACATTATTTCCTAAGTATCTAAGTACTCATTAGTAGTTACCCATATTTTAGGACCTACCTATTAGAACAGGACACGCCGCCGACTATCAAATTAACTAAAGAGGCACTAAACAAAGTGGCCCGGCCGTAGTCTGCTAAGTATTCTGCGGCCTATAGGAGGTTCACTCTTTACCAAAAACGCTATCGCAACGCTTCCGTTGCATTAATCTTACCAACTGCATGGCAGCTCTCATTTTGTAAGCTAGAATAAACCTCTACAGGAGTCTTGGTTTGCAATTTGCACAGCAGAGCTCCGAAACTTAGTTTTTGGTTAGGTAAAATGGTCTAACAGCTTTCGTTGTCGGCCTATAGAGCTAGCAGATGTTGCCTCTCGTGTGGAGTGTTCAATTGAGTTGATAGAGCTGAAACGCCTCCATTAGACGCGCAAATGTTGTTACACGGACAAATTGAATTCCAACACATATTATGTAAGCGAGCATCAGATTATTTAATTCAGTTACACTAAATTACGTTTGACAGCACATTTACCCATGTATTCGTAGGTATGACAAAAATTTTATACAGGTTGAACCACTGAACACCGTGATGAAAACTTCTCTATCACAAAAAAAATAATAGTTTATCGGTCCAATCCAAACGCTGAACGAACAGTACCTAATAAATTATGGAAGCTGTAGTGTAGGTTAAAATAAAAAAATCTAGTATAGACAGGTATTCGGCTGTGCCATTTCAAAACACAGTAAGCGCCAACTTAAAAAAAAATCGGGTCTTTGATTTATACATTATTTTAGGCGATTGCGCACAAAACTGCATTATCAGAATATCAAAAAACCGCTCAGAAACGAAAATAAAAATTCTAAAAACCTCCACCCTGCGATATCAAAAATGCCACGAAAACCATTTTAAAACATAGTAAGAGCCACGAACCATTTTAAAACACAGTAAGTGAAAATGACTTACTGTGTTTTAAAATGGTCAATGACTCATACTAGGTTTTGAAATGGTCAGCAAAGGTCAATTTTTGCCCGTTAATTTTAGTAAGTCACAAATGCCATACATTATTACTAGCACTTTTTTCGAAAAAAATATCAGATATTTCAGAACCTGTATCTTTGAACCAATGAGACCTAGAGAGTTGAATTAAAAGTACAACATAAGGAAATTTTGTCTTTTTTATAAAAGCCATAGAAACCTTTCTCGTCAGAACCTTTCTACTAGCCCTATTTTGCATAAACCAAAAAAAACTCAAACATAGTAAACTAATTTTAGCTCAAAATTTAGGAAATATTGTCTAATTTAAGGCAGCCATAAATAATGTTCGTGTCAGACATGCCTTATTAATATGGCAATTTAGTTCATTTAGATAAAACAAAAAACAAACTTAAAATATGCCGGTATTAAAGCCATTAATTATAGTGCGGTCGTGTAAAAGTGCTGCAAAATTTGATTTATATTATGTGATCCAAAACATATAAAAAAAGAAAAAACATATAAATTATTACATTATTATTGCAATTTCAATATACCTACTTAACTTGTCTTAAATTACACAATAATGGCTCTTACTAGGTTATAAAATGGTCAGTGAGGGCGGTTTTAGGGTGAGAAAACCATTTAAAACCTAGTTAGTGTTTTCTTTTGTGCATTACAGCAACAATATTAGTCATATTTAAATGAAATAGTATTGTATGTAAAGCCTAGGTTCTGCCGCTTCTTTTAAGCTTACATTCGTTGAGATATGTATCATAGTTTTACCGGGGCATTGAAATGAAGGGACAAAAACGTTTTTTGGCTCTCCTGAAAATTTTGTCTCTTGGCTGTTACTGTGTTTTGAAATGGCACAGCCGTATTGAATACCCATCTACATAAGTCTAATTATATGTTAAGATAATTGACTCTGCCTTGTTATATTATTGTAGATTATGTAAGTAAGTAGGTACTTACTTAAATATTCTTTTATAAATGTTTGTGTCGAAATTAATAATACACACCGTACAATCCACTAACAATCCCTCAGTATCTAATTATATTACCTACCTGAAACACCTGAAAGACAAATTAAACTCTGAGGACACGTGAATTCAGATTAGTACTCGTTACCTAAACGGTCCACATTGTGCCTGCCTCGTCACTGTGTCTGCGGCAGATGGAAAGGTTAACCCGGAGAGAAAATGGCGTTTGGTTTAATTAAAATGTAAGGTAAGTAAGTATATAAAGTACCTACCTACCCAGTAATGGTGTGAATGTAGGTATGTATTATGAATAGATAAGTAGATGAAGGTACAGCTTGTGGTTGTGACCTTCTCTAAAAAGAATAGTATAGGAATTTTATTTTTAACAATGATTTATAAAAACGAAACTGCGTATAAAATAATAATGTATGTAAGTACTTATACCTATAAAAATATGAGATACGAAAACGGTACGCACCAAAAGTAAACTTTATTATTTTCTCGCAATATCGTGAATCCTGAATATTGTTTCGTTTTTTATTCAATGGTAATGGCAGCTTTGTGAATAAACAAAGACCATCAATTTTGGAAAGATCCATTCATGAAATAAACATAGCAAAAGTATTTTATTTTTATGTTAGTTTTGATGTTGACATAATTTGTAGGCGTGGAGATTCGTCATCATCATCAGCTTAAAATCAATTACGTTCATCATAGCTCTACCTTCCATAAGTAGCCTTCTATATGCCTGAGACCGTAGTTCTCTGAAGATTACCTATTTACTTAAGTATATAATGAAACGACGAGCTAAAGCCTTTCAAAGTATTTTGACCCGGACTGGTGGAAAACCCTTTTTATTTAAACTAAATTATATTAAATGCATGAAGCTTTTAAATAATAATTACCTAGTTAGGTGTATGGTTACACTCTCACTCTACGCTTAAATATACCAGTTTGTACATAAGTATATTATACATATTCCGATCACGTATACGCTCATGTTCACAGTAAAATTACCATAATTATGAAATTATTAGGTACGCTTGCCTAATTAACGGGTTAGTTACAGCACACTCTATTTTTTATAATTTATCGATGACGTCGATTCTTAACGCACAAAATTGAATGTTAGCAATGTCAAACTATATTTTTTTTCCACTGGAAAATTTGATTTAGGGCCACTTGCACCAACATATTAAATCTAGATTTAGTGTTAAATCTCGATTTAGTGTCAAATTTTATATGGACTGACGTTTCTTAAATCGAGCCGATTAGATCTAGATCTAGATTTAATATGTTGATGCAAGTGGCCCTTAATCTAGATTTAATATGTTTCTGCAAGTGGCCCTTAGGTGTGATAACTTTCATAAAGTCGTTTTTTGACAAAGAATTTCATATCGTAGTTGAGAAATTTATATTTGGTGCCTTTAGAATCTCCACCATTATCAACGTAATTAATTAGGTTGTGTTTCCTTCCATTCATTCGTTACATATCTAAAAACTACTCACTAATATTCCTAGGAATCCTAGATACAAAATATTGGAGAGCTTGATTAAAGAGCACCGACTGAAGTCAATCCCGCCACAAGCCGTCTTGTGCAACATGGGTGCCGGTTGTTTTTGCGAGCATTATGCAACAGAAACATTGGCTCCACAGCTTTGTGTTTCAGCTTTGAGCTTGCGAAGACGGTTCTGGGAAAATCTATAGCATTTTCGTTGTGTTTTTTAAAAACATACCTCTAGGTAGTATTTATAACTAAGTATATACTTACCTAAAGTACTACTGTACCAAGTATCTTCAAGTAGCTATAATAACTTCAACGTACATTTATGACTACCTTTCTAAATATAAGGAACCTAATGTTAGCAATAAAGTTATGTAAGTTTATTTTATATGTGTGTACAAATAAATAATATTCTATCTATCTAAAGCTTCCTGATTTAGATACAGCCAGTCTTGCGTAAAACTTTTAGAGCTTTTCAAGAAAGGGCGGGATGCTGATTCTAGGATTTATAAACTTTAGTTTTCTGCCCACAAAGATAAGCATAATGTGAAAACTTTTACCAACCAGGAACAACCAAAAACTATTAACTACATTTGGTGTACCGAATAACTCGATCCCCGAAACTCCCAGTTGGACTGAAGTTCTACTGCATATACAGTAATCTACATAATAACTTAGGTCTTCCTTACCTGAGCATGAGGTTCGAGGTGCGTGGTAGCTGTCAGAATATCCAAGATGGCGGAAAAGGAACCTCTCGCCGCCCTCCTGAAGCCTTCAGGCGGGGGTTCAGCCGCGCCTCCCGCCACGCTCACGGCCGACTGCGACCACTGCAAGAGAAAGGTATATGTAGCCTCTTGTTGGTGTCTGCGACCCTGGTACTTTCGGTTCGCCGGAGAAATCGATAGTATTGGCTGGCTATTGATGACATAATGATGACTAACTTCATTTTAGTAATGGAGAACACGCAAATTAACTTAGCAGAGGTGTTGTTTACTGTATACTTAATAATAAAGAACAGTATTATTTCATATAATTTCTCCCATTTTAATTCTACTTTTGAAGAAATATTATAAGTATTAAAATGTAAAGTCTAGGATAATTTATGAGTTTCTGCCTTCTACTTCTGAGAAGTCTGTTTTGCCTCGGGCTAGAATAACAAGATCATTATTGAGAAACATTGCCTGTTATCTACGTAAGGTACATTTACCTGACTGAAAAAATACAATACTTATAAAATAAGGATTATTATTTCTCGGAATACAATACTTACGCGCAGAATAATAACCAGTCACTAGTATTACCGACCTTTTTTTATCCTTTTTAGCTACACTTTAGTGTTTAACGAGTAGTCATGTTGTAGGCACCCTATAACCAAAATTTTATAAGATAGACAAGCGCCTACCTCGGTAGCTTATGTATTTTTTATGTTTCTGGCTTCCGTACGTATGGTGACCACATTAAGGCCTTATTGGACTGAAAAAACCTGTAAGAAGCCGATGTATCTACATGTACATTTAACCGAATTAATAACAGTTCAAAAGAGTGATGAAATTAATTTCCACTAGGCCACAGCGAGGTCGTCAGCGATGGACTGAGCAAATTGAACCGTGTATTATGCAACGGACGCCTGAACTACCAGGGCAACAGACTATGCGAGGAGGTAATGTATTACATGTTTAATACCAATTTAGCAGGAATAGGATGCTGGTTCAGCATTTAATAAAATCTAAGTAATCTGCCGTAAGAACGAATAAGGTTTGCTGTTACTTTATTTTATGAAATTCAGCTATAACTTATGAAATGCTACAGAAAATCACCATCATCATCAGCCACTAATCTTTAATACTTAGATCGGCAATGGATAGACATTAGGTGGGTAGGTACTCTAGGAACTAATTATGTACTTACCTAGTCCTCTCTGTAAAATGGATAGGAAAAAGTAGGATACGATAACGTAATTTTTCCTTACATAATGTATACACCTATCCATCAGCTAGAAATTGAAGGGTAAGTAAGCATGATAATTGTGGTAAGAACTTATGTAATTTGATAAGTACATCATGTAGGTTTCATGAAATAACTACCTGTCTACGTCGTCACTACTGTCTGTTATGAAAAAAATACAATCTCCAATAACTGGACAATACCAATTTGTGAAACGTAAACAACGTTTAAACTCCAAATAGAAAATACAAACGAGCAGGTATCCGATCCGGTTACCGGTTTGATGCGATAGGTAAATCACGGGTCCGCGGGTAAACATTTGGAGTTTCGCGCGCCGCAGGCAGCCTCGTAACTCCTGGTCCCCTGGTACCTCGGCTGAATGAATATTGCAAACTGGACCGAGTCGCTACACCGGTCGGCTGTTTGTTTGTTGGTTGGCAATTTGGCATAAAATCGTGCTTAGCCATTCCATTCCATCAGGTCATATTTGATGCTTTGATATTTAGAAATCTGCGCTAGGATTAATTTTCATTGTGTCCAAACACCTAAATTATTGCTATTGTAGTGAAATTTCAAACCTAGTAAAATAAATAAGGACACACGTCATCAACATTGTTAAGTTGCATCATAGTACCTACCTTACCTATGGGTCCGATTATTCATCAATCAGACAAAAAGCATGCACTGCTGAAAAAAGTGACTTACATCAAACAGAGAACGCCACAATGTGTCCCTTCCAACATAAACTTAGCCTAGCCTTCTGCATCTAACCACTACGGCTACCTGTCAAAGGGTCCAAAGTCCAGATTAACTGTACGGAATTAGAAACAAAAAACAATACAATTTCCAAACTTGTTGAAATACAAAAAACCCCGCTTTATAATATATATTACATGAAGGTAGACAATATGTACCCAACAGAATAGGCACTTCCCCAGATTACCTGCCAGTTCAGAAGTGCTCTTTAGCCTAATTAAAAGCGTTAATTAAGGGCATATTTCGTCAGCCGTCGGACTAGAGGTTGGTAACGCCATATTAATCATTTCAGGCACTCGACCCGTTGTTCTATGAGAAAATAAGTATTATGTATTAAAGTTAAAATAATATTTGAGAAGCTTTATGAAGAGTAGGGCTAATACAGTGTTTAGTGTTTACAGTGGTTCAAGATTTTGAGCTGAAAAAGATAGGGTTATAATTTTCGCTCATTAGAAATTACGTGATTTATTAAACAAACAAATAAACTAAATTTTGAATTCATAATACCTACCTACCTACTACAGTAGTCCTTGGAAACTGAAGTTACTTAAAATACGAATAATTTAGAGTCTTGAGATCGTAAGAAGCTTTTTCCTAATTGCTGTAACAAATAATGCTACGTTTACGAATATAAATGTTTTTCCAAATTTTCCTTGTTGTCAAACGAATTAGATTTTCCTGTAGACTTATATCGCGACAGAACAATGGGGACTCAGTTTATCACGGATGATAGCTATGGATTTAAGGGGTAAATTAAGTGTGCGTTAAACGGCTGGACCAAGTTGTTTTTAGGTGTTTATGCACAAATTCAAAGGTTAAGTAGAAGGTACCTATTATATGTATCCAATCATTTTAAAACAGGTTCTCTTTGTCTAGACATTGGCAAATATGTACATAATAGCAGTAGATTAATAAATTAGATACACAACAAGCCTTATCGGCAACACTTTACCGATTTGCGTAGGTTTTCTCCATATCGGTAGAACGTGACTTTACGTGACATCACTCTGAAGTGACTCACACATTTGTAGCGTTATTTCGCCTCCTTTGCCATCTGGGGATATAGCTCAGTGGTAGAGCATTCGACTGCAGATCGAGAGGTCCCCGGTTCAAACCCGGGTGTCCCCTAGTAACGTTTTTGCATTTTCTTACAAAAATAACTTAATGCTTGCCATGCCATGTTCAGTTATTCGCGCTGAATAAGCAAATAAATAATTTTATCCGAACGCTATCCTAAAGTATGTACTTATTTTTTTCGATTATGAATTTTATTTAATAAAATTACGACATATTGGAGCAGTGAGACCAAGTGCTACTTGACTACTAAAGGTACTTACCCACTAGTGTCTATTGTTATTAGAAGACATTGAGTATGGTCAAGAAAACCCGAGTCCGCGTTGTATGTTACGAGCTGCAAAATGAATCCTGATGATCCTGACTCGTTGTCGTGTCGTCTGTACCATCTGACCGTCTGACCTTATGTCGTTCGCCTGCTATTAGCACCTTCATAGTCCTTCATACCTGGTCTGTGAGCGCGGGGTCGGCGCCGCGGGACAGCAGCAGCTCCACGATGTCGGTGGCGTCGGCCGCGCACGCCGCGTGCAGGGCAGAGGAACCCACCTGGTGATGAGGAGGGAATTACATACTTACATTCTGAAGGAAATTAGATAGTTACTTACATCATCTGCTCCAGCAATGGGAACGTGATAGATCGTGATGATGAAACATCTAAATCATTACCCATCACGTCCGCACTGCTGGGCCCCTTCCAGTGAAGGAAGGATTTTAGGCATATTCCACCACTCTGGCCTTGTGCGGGTTTGGTGGACCGAAGACCGAATATTTTCAATTTAAAATTTTTAGTACTTAACATGGCATTAACTAAAACTCCAAGTCGTGTGTATGTAAGTTTAACCGCCTTAAGCTGGATATATTAATGTGTGGCCTGATTATTGATCTTCTTCTAAAACAAGACGAAGAAAAGTCCTAAAGCGATAAAAGTATAAACTTAGCTAAGGAAACCTTCCTCTTCCATCTTCTACTTGCTACACTTCGAGATTGCAAGTGGATTTCAATCGAATTGCAATTTTTATTTACCTCTACCTTTCCAAGAGTTGTTTGATTTTACTTCAGTGTGTGTTTGTGTTTTCCTTCAATTTCATCATATTTGATCTTACGGACGCGGACGAGGGGAGGCGCGGGGTGCTAAGCAGGTTTACCCGTTTATTTTCTAAATTACAAGAATATACAAAGTTCATGTTTACACAGCCCATAATAAGCACTGCCTCGCGTGAGTTTTTCTTTATCCCGAGTTGTGTCCCGAATTTCGGTTCACTATACGATTTTTGCGTCGCCCTGACCCTCTAGTACTTACGGGTTTTGCTATTTATGAAAACGAAAAAAGTTTACGTTTTCTCCTGTCATCTGCATACAAAATCAGTCAAAAGTCTCATGATAGTTTCCATTAGAGGCGCCACGTAGTAGGTATGCGAGAAAACTTAAACTTTTATAGTTTTCGACAATCTATCAAACCCGTACTAGAAGGGTCTGTATACATCCATTGTATAACGTAAAACGTCACTTCATGTACAATCCAGGAAAGCCGGAATTTAGTCATGTTCAATATCCATAGTTTCCCACTTTGCATAATCTGCATGTTTCTGTATTGATTCGAACAGGTAGCAGAATATTAACAACTAGAATCTCTTTCCGGAATTAGTTGGGTAACTAGATTAGATCGTTAATAAACAGCATGAATATAGCATTTAAATAGACTTATCAGGTAAGCTACCGCTAATAGGGGTTTTTAAGCTTGCATTACATATTAACCCCCTTATTCATAGAAAAGTTACAAAAGGTTTTAACTAATATACTGTTTTGTCCCTCTCTGTCAAAGAACAAATTGTTCATTGTCGGAGAGGGACAAAACAGTTTATTAGTTAAAACGTTCTGTAACTTCTCTATGAATAAGGAGGTTATTTTCTACGGTCTAAGCATGAAGTCAAAGTGGAAAGTTTTGTAAACCGGAAAGTCGCAAATGCGGGCCAAATCGGGAAAGTTAGGGGATGTCATTAGGAACCAATATTATAAAGTGGGTTGGGAAGTTGAGCGTGTTAGAAAAAGGGTTAGCTACAAAAGTAGGTATATACCTACTCGTAAGTATAATAAACCAAAAAACTAAAATGACTTCATATATTCGAGAACTACGGTACCACAGACAGATACGGTAACTTATATTATTATATTATAACACCTCGCTCTTTTGTGTCGGCGGGGGTTCAAAATACACCGTGTTATCTCTGCTAAACCAAAAGCCAAAACATATTAAAGTTAAAATAAATTGTACAAGTAATTCGAAATATCCAGCTGGTAAGAAATAGGGTGGGTATTACAGTGGTGGGCTGTTTCCATTTGCGAGCACAAATAGAATTCTTAAACTCTTTAGTGGCTCTGTAGTCCTGGTAACTTGGATTAAAATTATGTGGGCATGGGCACGGATTTGGAATAGGGCGGGAGGTGTAAGGGGTCGGAAGATGATCTCTATTTCTGGAGCATGAATTATTTTAAGCCCATTCAAGAAAACTTTTTGAATTTCGTGCTAATCGATTGATTTTTACGCAGTTTTGGTGTTTGAAATGTTTATAATAATAGGAATATGACTATGCGTACCCTCATGAACACTTTTAAAATTAACTGTTCAAACTTTACGCAGTTATTTAGAGCAGAAAAGGGCTCAGAAGTTCAGAAGTAGTATTGATAAAATGTACTGTAATTCTGCAGTAATAATCCTGAGTACAAATGGTTCGATAAATAATGTACGAGATGGAGTCAGCAGTTTCTTTTTGCAACGTCATTGCAGCACTCTTGCTGGACTTCGTTCATGTATTGTTTATTTTTCTGCGATCGCATCCTCCGGGAAAAGTATTGTAGGTATGTTCATTTTATAGAATGCTTTTCCTTTATTAACTCAAACAAAACTAGTAACTTTAACAATTTACACCGAAGAGTGAATATGGAATTCCTTGTGTACGGTGGCCTGCGCCTAAAAGTATACAGGCGGAGTTTTTAAAATAGCGATCTCAAGCTCACATGCTGCTCAAGCACATCCACAACATAAACACCACTGCTACACACACTCCGCCTGTATACTTTTAGGCGCAGGCCACCGTACACCACCGCCGTGGCGCGCCACGCACCGGTAAGCCGAGAGGGGTCATGTTTCTTTACCTCAGACTCTGGACCAGAGTTCATTTGAGTAAATCTAACTAAGCTTGAACTTAAATTTTGTCTCTTAACTTTTTACCAAGAAGGAGATGGCGGACGACATGGACAATTTTAGCACGGAATGGTGTGCGCAGGCCCAAGAAAGGGGTAAGTTGAAGGTTCAAGGAGAGACCCTTGCCCAGCAGTGGGACACTAGAGGTTAAGGAAAAAAAAAACTTTTACCTGCATCTGACTACACAGCAAAAGTGTAACAATTTATAGTACGAGAGCCCACGACCAAAACCATATCTCATAGCAATACGGCAAAAACCCTATAAAATCGTTAGGTTGTGTATTCTGAACCCGACTAGGTGTGTAGTAACGATCGAAAGTGTAAGAAAGCTTGGTCGTGAGCACAAGTTTCGATCCTCCGTTAACGTTGCGTATCGTCAACTGTCACTGTCAAAATGTAAGGCAAAGTTAGTTCCAAAAGTGACATTTGTTTTTTCCATATGTAAGGTGGAATTTCACCAAACGCTAATCGTATTTAGTAGCCTGTCATACGTCTGTCAGTTAGTACAAAATGTATTTAAAATTTGATTTAAATACGTTTAGCGTTTGGTAAAAGTGACCCTTCGTGTAGATTCGAAAATAGTATCGAATCCAGTGCTCGCTGCACTGAAAACTTATACGCGCTTACTTTAGGTAGGTAGGTACTATGGATATTTTTTCAGCAAAGTATGGAGCCTTACGCTGTTCTGCAAGTGCACGTTGGCCCCCTGAGCCAGCAGGTGCTCGGCGATGCCGCGGCAGCCCTGCGCGCACGCCATCTGCAGCGCCGTCACGCCGTTCTGGAATAAATAGTTTATTTATGAATAGTTTCACCATAGTCTGTTAGATCATTAACACCCCTGTTACATTGTAATGTTATCATTTATATGTCATCTCCATATTCTTGACAGATGTGTCAAAAGTCAACAATTAATCCCTTATTATGATCTAGTCTTGATCTTGCTTTTGTCGCGTTGTTCCATGGTCTCTGTGCACTAGCACACAATCAATTATGTATTACATCCTAGCAGTTACACGCGAGGTCCGCTTCGGTTATAAAAATATTTTTGTGGGATTCCCGGGATAAATAATACAGTGACATGAAGAAAGCTAAGCAGCTTGTTCCAGCGGTTATCCCGTGAAAGATTATATACCTCTACAATTATATTTAAGTATAAGTATCTTAGTGGGATACTAGGATTTGTACAGTAAAATTGAATACTTATAGGAAAATTCGGTAGCTAAAACCTAAATCTATTTATGTAGAATATCATGTAAATAAAAACTAACTAACTAACTAAATCTTATTAAGTTGGAAACTACAATAAACTTTACATTTCGAGAAGTACTTACACTACATGCTGCATTAGTTAACTACATAGTAACTAAACGCTATTACTATCCGTACCCACCCACCGGTAATTGCTGGTTACTTCGCTTTGATCAGCCAATTAAATATTGGATTGCCGGTCTATTATTATACCCGCCCACTCCAGCTGGCTTGTAATAAAATTACCCGTCCGGTACACTGTGGGAGGCAGTATTGTGGTCTCGCTTTAGCGCTATTGAAACCAAACTATACCTCTCCCTCACATCTAACATCTGAAACGTTTGATGTACGTTTTAAAAACTTACGCTATCAGAAGCATCCACATCGCATCCGTTTTCCAACAGTTGTTTGACCAGCTCAGTGTGTCTATGGACCGCGGCCAGATGCAGGGGCGTGCGGCCCGAGTAGTCGCGAGACTCTCTGGTGGCGCCCCGAGATACCAGGAGAGCAGCGGTCGCGCAGTGCCCGCCCTCGCACGCGACGTGCAGAGCCGTGCGACCCGCCTGCAACGTCATGGGCGCCTGGTAGTTCGAACAGCTGAGATGACGGGATGGAATGATGCTGCGTTGTTGAGATGCTGTGCGGTTCAGATTTTGAATGTGTGGGAAATTATTATGAGATAAGATAGATGAGAGAGGTGTTTGCCTGAGGAGATAAGAATGAATGTGTGAGGGAGATACACAAATTCATAGTATTCATACTAGTGATACGATACGAGAATAGTTAAACGGTATCATTATCTCACGTTTCTATTTGCAGAAGCTGAATAAATCTATGAACGGAGTCTCAGTCACACATCTCGTCTTTATGAACAACTTTTGTTTTACAAATTATGGATATGGACGTTCGTGGAAAAATTAATAAATTTTTGCTCAATATTTATTTCAATTATTCACAGTCCATCACACTCGGCCGGGACTGAATAAATGTCAATATTTGTGATGGACTGATGGATTGTCGCTGCCGCTGCCCAGATGTGGACGAATCAGATTATTTATTTGCCCTCCGTTGCCGTTAATTAACATTGTATACAGGCTGTGGCAAAAGTGATACTGTACCTCAATCAGAAATAACCTTTTTCTACGAATTTTGATAATTCGTGATAGGAGTCATCTAGGTAGGAGGTACTCGTACAGGTCACAGATATCATATTGAGTTGAGACCAACAGAACTATAGCTCGACATAAAATACTAGTTAAAAACGAATTTAAGAACGTAGTTGCTGTTAGAATTTCTAAACCAACGCCAGAATAAAATCCGGATTCACCCACTTTCGGCTAACAATGCCTGTTGTTTGTTTTATTTATTTATTTAACATTAGTCTTCTTTTAATAATTCAATGTTTAATAACAGCCTGTATACTAAATGGATCGGTAAAATAGCCGATATTATTCTGATATTGATATTGAACGATATGAAAATAAACAATAATGGAAAAAATACTCGCAATTCGGATTTCGGAAACGCGGGAAATGGTAACACCGTTCTTATTACTTTTTCAGAAATTTCTTTTCTTTTATCTTATCTTTATATTCACGTGCCATGGCTTAGAATTTCAGTTGGTACTACAGTCGTCGAAATATAATAGGCCCGTTTGGACAGCTACACAAATCCTAACTAATATTATAAATGCGAAAGTAACTGTGTCTGTCTGTCTGTCTGTCTGTCTGTCTGTCTGTCTGTTACTCTTTCACGCCAAAACTACTAAACGGATTTGAATGAAATTTGGTATACATACTGTCTAGACCCTGGGAAAGAACATAGGCTACTTTTTATCCCGGAATTCCCACGGGAAAACATTTAAGGCGAAGCGAAGCGCCGCGGGAACAGCTAGTTTGCTATATTTACTCTTGATTTACTTGATGAAATACATAAAAAGGCACAAAATCTGGCGTATTATTTAACAGCCGAAAGAAAAAAGAACTTTTGAAGCTCCAAAAGTTACTATAGTGCCACAAACTTATCTGTTCCGGTGACAGCTCACGTAAATGTGTAATATTTCTTCATTCTATAAGATTTTAAGTTTGCCAGTAGTGGTAATTCGCTCTTGTGGTTTAAATTAACCCTTCTAATCTATATTAATATATAATTCATTAGTAAATAATGAGATATGGATCAATTTAGTTCGCTCTCACCGGAACTGATAAGTTTGTGGCACTGTAATTGTTTAGAATTTCTATGATTTAGATTTGACACCAGCTGTCATCCCATACATTTTGGAGCTGAAGTCCAAACGGGCCTCTTATATTTCGGCGACTGTAACGGACACAAAGAATAGACTCAGTTTACAGCAAAGCTGACTGTGCAGTCTTTACACGTGGTCTACAATCTATTTTCATCCAAACGGTTTCCTACTTTCTCATTTTACTTCACGAAGAAACACGATCGCTAAAGGGCGTTCAGGAAAATATACAACGGATCGTACTGACAGGTGTCTAATAAAAAAAGATCCCGACGAATTGAGAACCTCCTCCTTTTTTTGAAGTCGGTTAATAAGAGAAATTCGTAGTTGAATCTTTATCTGTTCTATTGCAGTAAATTTTTGTATTAAATAGGTGCTTACATTTGGTTATTTATTGATTTTATTAAACATTTTTTATTCTACCTTGCATTCTTCAAGTACCTATGAGAACAATGTACCTAAGTACTTATACACCTTTTTTTCTCTGCTTACCGAACATGATGGATTGGGTGGTAAGTGTTGAGAATGAGAACTGTGGGCCGCAATTTTATTTATACCTTTTCTTGTGGATCTGATATGAAATATATGTACGGTGGCCTGCGCCTAAAAGTATACAGGCGAAGTTTTTAAAATAGCGATCCCTGATGATGAAGGGAACAGCTACATCTGTTATAAATCCGGGGCCGTGTTGTGTGTGATGTGTGTAGCAGTGGTGTTTATGTGGGTGTGCTTGAGCAGCATGTGAGCTTGAGATCGCTATTTTAAAAACTCCGCTTGTATACTTTTAGGCGCAGGCCACCGTACGTATTGCTTTTCCCTTTGAAATAGCCTCAAAATTCCTAAGGGTGTTCTCCATTCCGTATTTTGGCCTATTCATCCCACAGTTAGATGAACGTTTGTTTAGAAATAGGTATATCCTGTTGATTAAACCCTGTTGTTCGGTATTTCATTGTCAGTAACAGAAACGGGCTAACAAAACCACAATGTATTGATCACCTCCCCTCCCCAGACACTGGTGAAACAGGTTTAGCCAAACAATTCCCAAATGCAGCATGATAATAATAATGTGTTTAATGTTTAATAGAAGGAGTAGGCGCTACTCCTGTGAGTTTTTTATATCAATTGGCGCGCCGCCAAAAATATAAAAACCTCACAGGAATATAATGTTCATGTTTTGAAAAATCGCTCTTGAAAATAATATAGTAAATAAGTAGATATAGGTAGGTACTTATGTATTTTTTTAGGTAAGCCTTCTCCCAAAATATTGAAATGCTTGCCTTTTTTATTTAATCAAAGGTAGGATGTATAACCTACAGGAGGCAAACCCAACACGCTGTGCGTCGATTAGAGCCTCATTTCGCGGGTCAAAGAAGAAGAACAAATATTAATTTTAGACATTTAACTGTGCGGGTGGCACTTCCTTGATATTGTTAGTCTTTCGTACATAAATTACCTTATTAACAGCATCAATATCGGCGCCCTTATCGATGAGTACTTCCACCACAGCCGTGTGCCCCCCTCTGGCCGCCAGGGCCAGGGGGCTATCTCCAGACGCATCGGAGCCCTGGAGGTTGGCCCCCAGGGACAACGCGAACTCTGCCACGTCCAGAGAGCCCCGCGCACAAGCACATTGCAGCAAGTCGTTGTGTTTCTGTCACAGAAATACTGATTGTGTAAAACATCAAATGTTTCAGCGTGTTTTGATACAACCCGAGCAAAACGAGTCTTCAGTTAGGTAAGTTAATGTAAGTGAGACCTCTCGGAATGTCTGCAAGCCTAGTAACATTCTTACTAAGTGACTATACAACAAATTACAACAATGAACAACAACAAAAAAGTACGAGGCTGCCTTCACGAACTGACATAACAAAACTGGGTTAGTATGTTTTGTTTTGCAAGAAGAATAACGTTTCCCTAGGAAGTTGGTTTATAAATTACCAAGGCATCATACCTTGTTGGTAGCTGCTAAACACGCGCCCGCGTCTACCAATGTCTTCACAGTCGCGAGGTGGCCGTGCCACGCCGCCATGAGCAGCGGCCTCATTCCAAACTGTAGAAAAATTCCATTCAATAAAAATGCCTGATCAGGGTCAATCGCTACAGTTAAGTTCCATCTACATCATGCAAGCCTGGTAATTCGGTATCCGATTAAATAAGTCAACTGTGGAAAAAAAAACTTTACATTCTTTGAAGTTATCGTACTGTAAAGAATGCTTATTTTTACGATACGATACGCCACATAATTTACAGAAGTTTTATAAATATTTTGCTACGAATTTTGGTATGAGAATGAATGAACCTATCAGATATTTTACCTTATCAGCAGCTTCAATGTCACAATTGGCTTCAATGAGCAAGTTGACAATTTCTACGTTTCCCCGACTGGCCGCCCAGTGAATAGGAGCCCGGCCATACTGAGGACAATACAAATAATTTAACACATTATCAATAATTAGCTATTTAGTTATAAATAAAATCAAAATAATAAAATCTATATCTTATCCAAATAATTACCTACTTATTTGTATACGATATCCTAATAATCTGTGACGATATTAAATATCCGTTCCGGCCCATTACTTTAGCAATAGCAACGGAGCTGAGTTGACATTGAAATGCGTGTGTCTCATACCAACACGCTACACCTCCATAAGCATAAAAGAGATATAAAACCCCTCTAGTTTATCACTGAATAAACGCTTGCTCAACGAGGATTGACCATAGACTCAAATGAGACGCTCAAATGTAACAGAAAGTACTAGGCATGCATAAAAGCGAGGAGTTTAATCGCATACGTTGTTTCTACAGTTGACGTCGGTGGGCCTCCTCAGGGCTTCCCTCACTGCTTCTGGCTCGTTCTTGATAACTGCCTCATGGAGAAGAAGGTCGTTTTGCTGGACACGGGCCCTGCCTTCGTTTGACATCTGGAAAAGGAAAGAATTGGGCTCAAATTGTAGTTATAAAGTACGAATCGTCTTTGTATGTCCGGTCCGGTTTTGCGGTAAGTTAGATAAATGTAGGTAAGTAAGCATTTAAGTAGTAAATAATTGATTCTGGAAGTCATAGTTATTTGTACCTAAACATTTGGTAGGGAGGTATTCCCGAACTGATGTCACCCTGTTTCATGAATAAATTCCAGATTATGGTATACACCGAAAGCCATCTAAGATACCTAGCTGGGTCAAGAGTTATGTTAGCCATCCATCACGGGAGTAGATAAATGTACGCATTACGTGGCTCCCTTTGAATATTGATGCGCTGGGATATACATAGGGCTGAATTTTATCAGTGAAACACAATGGGTCATATCGGCTACCTGGTAATAGAACTGGCACTGAAATTGCGTAATAAAACAGCTGTTTCATACTGAAGTTAACAACGTACTCAAAGGAAATGTATGGAAAAGGTGGTTTTTGTTTCGCGGTTGCAGAGTAGAAGTTGGTCCTGCAGTGAAAGTTGTTCAGTATGTCCAGTGCATTGTGTTATTTGTGACTTTATAATACTTGTAGTTCTTGTTGTCATAGTTTGCACACGTACAAAAGTTTTCGTTTTCTCGCATGATGCCTTTAGCTAGCGAAAACTAACGTGAAACTTTTGCCGGAAATGTGTATTAGAGATGTCAGAAGAAAAGAAAAAGTATACTTTTTTATTTAACCTATATTGTGTAGGTACAGGTTAAATAAAAAACCTGTAGCTCCATATTTTACACATCATGTTTCTGTTCTATTTTGCTGTATCTATGTAGGTATACATAATATTACATACGAAGAGATGTTCATGGGAAAGCTATCATCCCAGACAGGATATTGACTTCGCTGAGGTGACAAACATATATGACACAGGAGTGTCACATATGTGTGTGTATACAATTAATACAGGGTGTCCATTCCAACAGGGATACAAGACAAACAATACAGATGGCAATACTTTCAGTATCAATAAAATAATAGCATCACTTACAGTCCATCTATAAAGTTCTGACAATAAAGAGTGCGATATAGCAAAGACTTTTTATCATTATCAGTAATTTACTTACAAACATTTTAAAAATAAAATACCTTTTGGTTATGGCTTTCAAACGGATTTGTCCTTTAATAAATATAATACATCGATTAAATACGGTCTGTAACAATTACTTAGGATCCACTTCCGTTTTCAGGGCTTTATAGTTTTACTGTAGGTACTATCATTTATATGGAGGTTAGAGATGTTTGTATCCGAAGAAATGCAGAGAAGATCTCGAGGCACTAAAGATACCCCAACATCAGTGAGTGAGACACCAACAAATGTACTTTCCATGTATGTCCTCTCAGCGAAGACGTGTAGGCTCGTTACTGAAAGGGCTTCAGTTATTTCACAGTAAAACTGTCAGTTGTACTCAGCAATCCTCGTAAACTTCAGTAATGTTAGGTTGTTTCGGATAACGAAAATCTTTTGTAATCATTTGTTCCCTGGCTTTTCTTATTATGAAATTTGTTTCCAATTTTGGATACTTTTATTAGTTTTTTCCTGTACTTAGAAGAGCGGTATTTTTGGATTGATGATTCCGCGTGGGCTTTGCATCGCTTTGAAAGTGTAAGTTGGCTGCTATATAATTGTAATTAACTACCACTGATAATATATTATGAACTTATATTTAACGCCTACCATATACATGGTTACATACACTGTCCTATTCACACTAATATACCAAACCGTTGAGATTCGAGTATTCAGTACTTAAATAACTTTCTCGCCTCTTTCGTATTATTAAACAAGTACTTTAATAAATACTTCTCAATAAAAATTACCTACATAACTCCCAATTTAGATTGCGAGGTCTTATAAAAAGTATATATAGAAGTATATGGTACATAAGAATAATATCTAGGTACTCAGTTTTAGTTACTCTCACATACTAAGGTTAGGGTATGTCTCGGATCTCGAATATTATTGTATGTAAATCCCTTTCATGTTTTCTTCAGCTGTTGCCGAGGCAAAATTTAACCGTTGAATGTTATTCTATTCCACATATTACATAATATATTATTATTTCTATAAGCTTGGGTTTTCTTTACATAAGTATATTATTATACATCCGATAGGTACATAGATAGAGCCATTTCTGTTGCAAAAACGCTTATTTTGATGCTCTCAAGTAAATCGAAAATGATAGGGTAGAAACTAAATGCTCGTAAGTGCTCGAGTCCAACTCGCACTTGGCCGGTTTTTATATTCTTCTACGGCCAAACGAACTTACAACATAACACAATATCATAGACAATGCTCATACATGTCATATAGGAACTTTTATTTTACTTAATTAAACAAATTCAAACAGTAACGAACGTTTAATCCTACTAAACTAAACGAAGGAACTTTAGATCGGGCCGGGACCAACTTTAGTACCGTAACAAGTCAAGACTAACTTTTTGCAATAAGACCTTGTTGCACAGTTTAGACCGAGCTAGTACCAGGATCACATACATTATAGGAGTTGTTCGGTGAGCCTTGCTCAGTTTGCGGCTTGAGTGAGTTACGCCATGTTGTGATTCAGCTCTTTTCGAATGTACTAGGGTTCCTCAGAGTAAAAATGGTCCACCGAATATGGATAAAATTTAATTATTATGTAGTAGGTATTATTAGGAAATTGTATTGTATCTTGTGACTGGTGCAAAATAAGCAAAGTCTACTTTTAAATAACTATTGTGTAGAAAATGTTTTGGTCTGTTTAAATTAAAATGTATGCTTTGTTTGTTTCTACAATATAATTTTTATTACGTGACCGTTTTAAAATGCAAAAAAATACTATGAACAAATCATAATTTTAATGGTCAAAAGAAGTTTTATCCATATATTTTCAACAGCTTGCTAGTTTGCCCTCTTTAAGAGCACCCTCGGAACTTCTTATTAGACGCTTCAACTTCTAACAACGACGATACCAGGAGCTCATGAACTTATTGGAGTTCAAAACTTTTAAGTGACTGTTACTGAGAGCCTAAGCCAAGAATTTCATAACATACTGTAGCATTAAGAAAGTATTATTTTGGTTATTAAAGTTTACAATTACATAAGTATTAAGTACCTATAATTTTTAATTATAAAAAAAATTAAGAACGTTATGCCTCGATATTTAAAGTTATAGGAACTCTACATAACAGACCGGTAGGACACCGGGTTTAAACTTTTCAAAACTACCTGTGTACTTTCCTAAATCAGTAGTTTTATACCTACAGTTTTATAATATTTCTCAGTCTGTTTATGTCGAGTTCCTATAACCTATGGCTATCATGGTATCAAACATGGGACAAATCGTTCGTAAAATAAAAATTTTAAGGAGTAAAGTTCTCAAAATACACATGTTTCTCGTCTGTCTGTCCAATACTGTTCCAATGTGCCCCATCTGCTACCAGGAGAGCATAACATTGCTATCGTTAAAGCCTAGTCTAGACAGTAGACACTGATCAACTTTGTGTTTAGTATGGAATCGGAAAAAAAACTGATGATCCATACTATTTACGTTATTTAGTACTACTCGTATAATCTACTTCCACTTACTGTAAGTACTGTAAGTATAAAGGGTTGTATTATTAATTTATTATTATCAGTCGTAAGTATTTGTAAACATTAAAGTAAATATATACCTATTAGATTTAGGCATTTTCTTTATTTACTTAAATTTGTTACCTACAATAAGAGAATAACAAAATATAAGTAATGTTGTTCTTCATTTTAATAAAAAATATGCTAATGATGAGCTGAAATCTTAAAGCAGGTTTAATATTCTCATTCTCAACAGAGGATTATCTCAGTTGAGTTGTGTGTGTGTGTGTGTCTTGCTAAGCAAGATTTACGGTGCCTTTTGACTACACAACCTCACTTATTTACACTGAATTTAGACACGGCTAAAGGTGCAAATTGGCAGTCATGACGACATGAAGTTAAAGCAGACGCTAGCCGCGGCGCTGTGTTCAACGTAGTATTAGGTATAATTTACTCTTTATCTGCTGCACTCGTAGACCTAAATGTATGATAGGCAGATTAGTTCCCGATTTTGCTAATCTGTGCTATAGGTACTACTTTATAAGTGTTTCTATGGACGCGTTGAGCTATATCTCGACGCCTGCCAAATTGATCCCATTGATAATACATAATATTACATAAAATAATCCAGTAGTAGACTGATACAATATGAACATTGGACACCACATGCTTGTTACGGACAGCAGTCTCAAGAGAGAAAATAAACGATCATTTGATCGCCAAACCATAAAAGCTGGTACCCAACGCAGAAGAAGCGACGCCGACGACGCTGCGACAGGTCGCTTTCTGCAGCCTTATTTCTTCGGCTGCCAATTTCGCACCTGTAGCCGAGTCTAAATTCAGAGAGTAATAAGTTAGGCTGTAGCCTGGACCAGGTTAATAATATATCTCGTAACTGCGACTGCTTCTGGGTCACTTTTAAATATTTCATTGAGGGCTTAACCCTTAGGGCTGGTTCACACTCGCTGAAATAACAGGTTTGGGTCGGTACCTTCTGGCAATGAAAATATTGAATAGGTTTTTACGTATAAATATTAAATGTCAATACTCAATAATTTACTGTCGACTCATCTTAGTTTTTTTTTCTTATTCTTAATGGAATGTTATTAATAAGCTAGTCATATGTTATGTATGTTAAGTACCTACCTCGTATAACTACGTATGGAGCGATTCGTAAGCGTTTTTTTATTTGATATATGTTGTACATTCATACCTTAATCAATGGTGAATTGAACTGTTTCTGATCTTAAATATCTACCAGCCAAAACTAGGCAATGCAAATTTTTGCCTGCACTACATAGAAGGTACTAGATGTAATTTCGTTTAAATGTTTAGTGCAAGTTGTTAGTATATGTTAAGATCATTCTGAGAACAGTGTGTCCTGCCCGTTATCCCTGCGGACACTTTTAATTTATAGTTCGTCTACAATCTGAAAAGCAATATTTCAGAAAGGTTAAGAAATATGCATCTGAGCTACTATATACTTTCTTAAAAAAAATTTACTAAAATAAGAGCATTTATCACGATTTCTTGATAAAAGGATCTGTTTGATAAAAATCATTCATAATCACTATTTATTATGTTCCAACATTTATCCATAAGTACTAAAGTTAAAATGTATGCAACAGATGTTTTTTGGCTTACTTATATGAGTTTGTCTCAAAATAAAAGTTGCTAAGTCGTTGGTTAAGTGGGGTTATTCAACTCAGTATACTGTATTTATAGATAGATACCTACTTTAAAGGTTAATATTTTGAAGACTAAGGGCCTGTTCCACAATGTCTGGTTAGTGGTTACCTGTCGGATAAAATACATACTGTCACTGTCTAAAAAATAATGACAGAGAGTGACAGCATGTATTTTATCCGACAGGTAGCCACTAACCAGACATTGTGGAACAGGCCCTAAATCAATGAAGTATACAGCAATATCAAACTTCGAATTAATATTGTTTAGAAGTTAGTCAAAGTTTCGCGGTTTTGATTTCAGCAGTATCCAATATGTTCATATTTGAATCCATTAAAATTAACAGAGTATAAAAGTTACTTACATTGATAGTCACGAAAAGTCTCCAAATATTATATTATTATAGTTACATTCACTGGTTCACACAGAACTAATAACTGTTATTAAGCAGTTACTTATAAATACAGATAAAAAAACAAAAGTTTCCAACTGCAAAACTGAAAACAACGAATAACACACTAAACTAATCCAAACGTTCTAATTTTAAAATAAACAGGAACCACAAACAGATGAAAGTTACTGTCAATATTTAAAATTAAAAAGAAAACAGCGAGTGAGGTTATTGACCTCGCGTAGCACGGGCTTGCTACGCCGTCGCTCGTAGCCGACTGGCGTAGCCGGAGATGGTCCGTAGCAGCTAGGCTTCGAGTTTACAAAGCTCCTGAAATGTTTACTGAATAAACTACTAGGTAATTTGTTTCTGTGTAGCTCTGAGGTTAATATTTAATTTAATATTTTAGACGACATTATAGGTAACAATAATAATTTAACTATGTTTATCTTCTATGCAGTTTAGACACTCGCTGTGTAGTTTATGAAGAGAAAAGTAAATTTCGTGATATTAGCGTTTACATTTATTTTAAATTAAAAAAAAATAGTAATATATAATGAGTTAAAAGTAAAATCATTGCTTACTGAAATGTTTGTGTGTATTATATCATATTTTGTAGCTACTGGCGTTGAGTTTAGTTAAAAACACACATACAACGAATTGAGAATGTCCTCCTTTTTTCGAAGTCGGTTAAAAATTATTACTTTAACAGATACGTTAATATTTTCCTTAACATTCAGTAGGTATGTCAGTTATATAAACCATTAACGCACTTTTAGCTGGAACAAATTATCCACCTCATATATGTTTTTTTTTCCTCCTAAGTGTACTTAGGGAAGAGATTCATTCAAAAAAACCGACCTTTTGTCACAATGAATGGGTCAAGAGTGGATTATCTTGAGTGGTGTGAAAGAAAATATTGTCACAATGACAGACCTTTTTGTTCTTGAGCTTTCTATAAATATAACTTAAGTACATAAGTACCTACTTTCTTCTTGATTCAAGTTTTCTTGATTCAACATCCGCGTCCCAGTTTTAGCTAAAATACTTAAGTATAATGATGTCAATTCATAACCTTAGGAGACTTCCTCCCCTCCACATTTTAATAGCGACAAAGTACTTAAGTGAGATTAATTCATATCTCGTTATAAATGATATAATCAGGCCACGGACCCGTCTGATAAAAACTTTTCTGAGTCAAAGTCTTTCAAGATGAAAATGGAAATGTCCCTGGAGGTCACTCTAGCATATGAATAACAAAGTGCAACCCCCCTATGCCATACTTAAAAGTAACACAAACAACATTTGGAATGAAAACCCAAAAAAATTAACGGGAATTTCGCAATTTTCCCTAAAAATTTTGCTTAAAATAATGATTTAGTACCATCACCTCCAAACAAGATTCCTTATTTATTTATTTTATTCACTAGGTAAGGTATACAAACAGTCGCTTACAAAAAATCTGAAAAATAAAAATAGACGTGGAGTTTCATAAAAAAATACACTAATATTAATTTAGATTACGTCAACTTATGGAACAACCTGTACCTATGAAAATGTGTCTCTTTATCTGTGTTAGGGCCTGTTCCACAATGTCTGGTTAGTGGCTACCTGTCGGATAAAATACATACTGTCACTGTCTAAAAAATTATGACAGAGAGTGACAGCATGTATTTTATCCGACAGGTAGCCACTAACCAGACATTGTGGAACAGGCCCTTAGTGTGCGATATAGTGCCACAAACTTATCTGTTCTGGTAAGAGCTCACGTAAATGTCTAATATTTCTTCATACTATAAGATTTTCAGTTTGCCAGTAGTTGTAATTCGCTCTAGTAGTTTAAATAAATTCATCTAATCTATATCAACATATAATTCATTCAAACTCAAACTCAAACTCAAACTCAAAATTTTTTATTCATCGTAAAAATATAAAATTTTCTGATGAACGTCAATTTTTACAAACTACTCTCCGTTCGGATAAGGGGGCTCTTTCTGTCTAAGGAGAAGAACGGAGGCAAGAAACTCCTGAGCCATCTTTTCAAAAAAAGACTTAATACTAGTTAGTATACAATACTTATAAGCTTAATAATAATAATTATAATAATATGAGCAGAGCTTACATTAGTAAGTAATGATATATGGATCAATTTAGTTCGCGCTCACCGGAACAGATAAGTTTGTCGCACTGTAGTTCATTTAAATATATTGTAGAATATAGAGTAACCCTTCAACGGAGAGTAACTAATAGTTTCATCTCACAGTTAATAAGCTGCGGGAAGGAGGAAGCACTCGGCAATAAAACTTAAGCTCATTGTCCGCAGGCGCTGCGCAAATGAAAATTCAGTGCTTGGTTTCTTTACTTATTATACTTACAACTTGACTATAAAACTTTTATACTTACTTACACAATGTTGTGAATATCTGAAAGTAGGAGGCACAAACCTAACCGGGATTCCCTAAAGTGTAAAAAGCCGAGTAAAGCGAGACCATCTCAACTCTGCATACCCTCAAGCTTAGAGGACGTCTGGCACTTTTATAAAACTTATGTGTTACAACTTTTACGGAACTACAGTAAAGAACGGAAGTCATATAACTTCGTGATCTGCATATTATTTGTATGTTATGGCGCCTACTTCTGAAGTACTCACACAACTTGTTATTTCTTCTGAATTTTTTATCTTTCGTCTAAACTATGGAATGTTGCAAATTCTGTCTTAACTTTAAAAACAAGAGTTTATAGGTATATATTTAACAATTTAAAATCCCAACAATTGTAAAAGAAATTTATGATCTTTGATGGCCTGAAACCTGGCATTACTGTATTGAATTCAATTGAATAAAACCATTTATTCTCTAAAGCCTTTCAGAATTTTGTCTCTATGTTCGAGAGCTGCCATTAATCAACGCTTCTCTTTCTGATACTAGAGGGAATGGAATATGTCCCAGTTGGTACTAGAGAGGGAATGGAAAATGTCACAGTGATGTAAACAGATTGTGTACTACGTGGATTCTATCAATAATTCCCAATGCTGTTTCATAAATCCTCGCAAAATGTTGCGTCATCGTAAATTAAGCTGATTCAGTGCCTGGTTCATATAAGGATGATTTTCCACTAGAGATGTGCTACGCTACGTTACTGCTTGTTCTGGAGTGGAGGCCGCGACTAGGCAAACGTAGTGTGGGACGCCCTCCAGCTAGATGGGGTGACGACTTGCGAAAGTTGGCTGGTTATGATTGGATGTGGAAAGCTAAAGATCGCATCCAGTGCGTGCTTTGGGAGAGGCCTACGTCCAGCAGTGGACTGCTATAGGCGGATGATGATGACGTTACTACTAATCTTATCTTTTTTAGAACTTCTATGCTCGCTATCTTGAGAAAGTAAACAGCGAACTCTTAACGGAAAACTAAAGTTTCTATTCAACGAATATACAAAAGTTTTCACATTCTGCTCCTGGCCCTGTAGCACGGGGCGCTATTAACACGTGACAAAAGTTTTCCGTCGCGCTCGCTCTTGAGGCTGCGCGATGTGAGTGAGTGCGATGCAAAACTCTTATCACGTCTTAAATGCGCCCCGTACTAGCCCTTCTGAACCTCTTGCAGATTGACTAGTAGAGAATGATTTAAACATTAAGTCTGATGTTTTATGTCTGATGATTGTAAATTATGCAAAGTATTAGTAGATAAATAAAAGTCGTCGAAGATTACAAAAAGCTGTAGAACAAAAGTTGTAAGGATCGACGAGCTGAGTGCACGAAAGGAGCCTCCTCGTGTAGGCAGCGCATAAACTAGTCTGGCCAATCATTTGCACATTTTCTTAAACGTCTGAGAGTCAGAAATTCCAAAGAATAATACACTCACGGGCAATGAAAAGGTTCTACTGAGAAAAGCACCAAATTACTCCTTAACGGAAAATTCTTGCTTAATGATGCCTTCTGCTTCTTGAAGTACATTTAACAGAGCATCAGGATATTACCAACTAAAAACGGTAATATTATGTTCAAAATTTAAATTAAATGATTATTAAAATTGGAATCGTAGGTACTTTGTGAATGGAACTTTTTAATTTCCTGTGAGGGCGCAGCCTAGACGATCAATTATATTGCACAATCTTCAATATTGCACAATATAATTGATCGTCTAGGGTTAATATTGAAGATTGCGCAAACATCATTTGGATACAAAACGCAATTCAATCTTATTGCGCAATACATATATATTGCACAATATAATTGTAGGTCTAGGGTGCGCCTAATATGATTGTTGCCCTAATTAACTTTTATTGGTGTTGGCAGTTGTTTCTGTGGAAAAATTCGCCTTGTTGGACTCTACATACCTAATTATAAAGCTTCATTTTATTATAATGCCCTCTCTGTACGAGTATGAGATAAGGGTCCACACACCGTCGTCACTGAAACGCCAGTGTAAAATGGAACCCTGTCACAATCACAACACTGTGTTATCAAAAGGATACCCCGTTCGCTTCATTTTCTCTCTCGAAAATATGTTTCACCAGGTTTCACAGCATTTGTTTTTCTTTTTGTCTTTTTTAAATGAATTACCATAAAAGTTTTTACATTTAGGGCGACTTACACCAAACATTTAAACGAAATCAAATCTATTGCTCTCTTGCTTTGACAGTATACTCACTAAGCAGGTTTAATTTCGTTTAAATGTTAATTTTATTTTAATCTTAAATCTAGATTTAGTGTTAAATCTCGATTTAAGCCATAAATTTATATGGATTGACGTTGCTTAAATCGAGATATGACACTAAATCTAGGTTTAATATGTTTGGTGCAAGTCACCCTGAACATTTCTGTAGTACCTTTTGGCCTTGAAATGAAAAAGGCGGCTTGAATAACATTTCTTTAGTACAGCCTGCGGGTCGGTTCCTAATTGCCTCGATCTCTGACTAATTAACCTACATTTTGACGGTTATTATGAAGTCTGACAGACTCCTCGTCTCGACAGAGCTTCTCAGTTACCCGACCGCGGAGCTTTTATAAAGCTTGTGAGATGCGAGCTTTTAACGGTAACGAATGTATTTTATAACTTTGTTCGTTATCATTTATACTTACCGGTATGAAGTTTTATCTACCTAAATTATATTAAATTCGATTTTATAACTGGGAATGTCAAGTTAAGCAGTACTTAAGTATGACACGCAGCGCTGTGATTAGCTCAGTTGTGATTGAGAAAGTTAAGGCCTTTGTTGGTAGTTTCACAGAAATGAGAAGCTGTGCAACAGTGATTTACAGTGACTACTTAACTATTCAAAGCATGTACTCTAATATCTATAAGTACATAAGTTTGTATGTATGCTTCGGCATCATATACGTTAATTTAGGGGGAGGGACTACCTATGTCAACACAAGAAATATTAGATGAAACCCTTAACATATTATAAAAATATGCATTTATTGATTCGTTGCCAAAGTTAACATAGGAACCAAAAACTTAGCTACTTAGATATTAATTATAATCAAATCATCAGCCAATATTTGTCCTCTTTGATGAACTAAAAATAGCTATAGAATACATTATGATTGTAATCTCATATCGAATTTCTAAAAATAATAATTAAACAACCCTGTAAACACTTATATACTTATGTAAAATTATTCAACTTACAAGATTATTGGTATAACTGACTGCCTACAGATTTTAATCACAGATAATGTTGGTAAAAATATATGATTTATTTATGACTGCTACTATTACGCTATAATCACGGAATATAAAAATATTTTAACTAATCACATAATTACGTATTTCTAAAATATACGTTGTACTTCATTTAATTATTTGTTATTTAAAATGTATGTATCATTCCTATCATACACTCACACAAAACCAGCTATGTCGGTAGCTCGAATCTTCTAGTTTTTTAGGGTTCCGTAGCCAAAATGGCAAAAACGGAACCCTTATAGTTTCGTCATGTCCGTCTGTCCGTCTGTCCGTCTGTCACAGCCGATTTACTCGGAAACTATAAGTACTACAGTGATGAAATTTGATGGGAATATGTGTTGTATGAACCGCTACAAAAATATGACACTAAATAGTAAAAAAAAGAATTGGGGGTGGGGCCCCCCATACATGTAACTGAGGGATGAAATTTTTTTTTTCGATGTACATACCCGTGTGGGGTATCAATGGAAAGGTCTTTTAAAATGATATAAAGTTTTCTAAAAAACATTTTTCTTAAAGTGAACGGTTTTTGAGATATCAGCTCTCAAAGTCGTAAAAAGTATGTCCCCCCCCTCTATTTTTATAACTACGGGGTATAAAATTCTAAAAAAAATAGAGGTGATGCATGCTAATTAATTCTTTCAACGATTTTTGGTTTGATCAAAGTATCTCTTATAGTTTTTGAGATAGGTTGATTTAACTGTAATATTATATTTGCTGCTACGGAACCCTTTGTGCGCGAGCCCGACTCGCACTTGGCCGGTTTTACTATTATTTCCTAAAAGAACCACTTCAGTTTCAATTATATATAAGTAGTAAGTATAGGATAACATATTAAACGCTAGTTCAAATAAAATTAAAAATACAATTGAATTTGTTCATCCAGTCAAAATTCTGAACGTAACGTAACTACCAAAGAAACACCGCTAAAAAACCTTTCCTACTTATTTTCGCACTTGGTAATAAGTCCCACTCCACCCATCACTCCTTGACGACATATCCGAGCGCCTTCATCTCCTCGTCGAAGGCTTCGTCGCGGTACTTCCTGATCTTCTGCAGCCAGGTGCCGATGGTCGTGTAGTTGCGGTTGGTGCCTCCGTACCGGTGGGGCAGGAGTTCGGGCGGGATGTGTTGGTGCAGGGACTTCAAGTCGTATCTGCGGGTAGGAAGAAGGGTGATTGTGTGATTGGGAGGCTGAAGTTGTGATTGTGAATTATTGTGGAATGGTCTCATTATTATAATTATTATCATCATCATCATCATCAGCCCATAATCATCCACTGCTGGACCTATGTCACCATATATGTATCTTGTGGCGCTCCTTGGAACACACAGCGCCACAACACTCGGTCCTCGGCCTTCCTCATCCTGCCACTACCGGCTGTAATTATTATAAGCTTATTTTATGAACCTACAACTTACAGGATACGATGACGTTTTGGCACATTGTCGCCACTACTACTAACTATTTGAAATGGCTACCCAATTTTAAAACTAACTCCTTTCATTGCGTTTTCGATTTTCTACTCAGGTTACCTACCTTCTGGCCAGGAAGGGGAAAGAAAAATATTATTAATGTTGTTGATAATGAGTCTAATGACTCATACAATATCACCATCAGGAATGCAATTATGCATAAAGGAAGTTCTCACAATTCAAATTGAGTAACTAGACTGCAGAATGCAGATTGTGAAATTAATCACATCGCAACTAGAGAAGAATACTGCAGCCTAGAAACATATCACACGGATATAATTTGCAATGAGTTATTGTCTACTGACATGAATGCAGAATGCACTCATTAAAGTTGGTAGTACAGACTGTGGTAATAAGTGTTTGATAGTAATAAGAACCTCTTTCCAAATAATATCAAGCATTTTTTTTTTTTTTTTTTTTTTTTTTTTTTTCGGGTAGGTGGAAAAAGTAAATAAACAACTGGATTTAATTTTTATAATAATATAATTAGTAAACTATTAAATTGGGACTGAAAAGTAATATATTATGAAAGTTTAACTGGAAATACCTGCCATACGTTATTATCTCCTTCATACAAGCAACATTTCCTGCATCATCACAAACTTCACTGACATAACCTCAAACTGTTGACAATGGAAAGCATCAAAGAGACAATTGCTGAGATGATGGGCCAACTGAACACAAGAATGGCCTCCTTCGAAGCACAGATTAATAAGTCTCCAGCTTCACCTTCAGCTTCGGGACTGGCTGTTGAGTTTGCTGCCTTCAGGAGCTTCACAGTGTCGGCCTTCAACATTCTTCAGAAGCAGGTTGAGATGCTGGCAAGAGGGATGGACCACCTGGACATGCGCAGCCGCCGGAAGATCCTGCTCATTCACGGGGTACCCGAGACCAAGGGGGAGAATGTGGTGAATGCAGCTGTCCGGGTGATTACAGGTCACATTGAGGAGCCCGAGCTACTTTCTCCAAAGGATGTCACTCGCAGTCACAGGATGGGTCGCTTGGGTGATAAGCCTCGGCCCATTCTAGTCAAATTCAAAGACTTAACCCTGAGAAACAAGGTATGGTTCTCCAAAGCGAAGCTTAAGGGCAGTGGAGTCACGCTCTCGGAGTTTTTGACCAAGCCGCGGCATCAGGCATTCATGGAGGCTCGGCAGCGGGTCGGCGTGAAGCAGTGCTGGACGCGGGACGGCTGCGTGGTGGTGCTGGGCGCTGACGGGAAGCAGCATCGCATCGTGTCGCTCGCCGAGCTGGACCAGGTGTGTCCGCCGGCGAGCCTGAACGTCGGTGTGGCGCCGCCAAAGGCCAGCAGCAGCAAGGCGCCAGATGCATCAGTGGTCTCTGGCAGAGCGAAGCGTGTCGCATCTAAAAAGTAGTGGTGCACATAGGATCCATTTTCCTTAATCACAATTTTGGTAACGCAAGTTTATACCCTCTATTTAAAATAATATTTTTCAATTTATGATTTTTATAGTGTTGTGTACGTCTGTTTTGTCAATGTCAATGTCGTCGTTCGTAAGTGTCAATGTCAATCTGACAAACAATTGTCATTTTTATTTTGTTCTTTTCTCGAGTAAAAGTATTCTGTGTTCTTTTTATAGAGGTGTCCTGTCTTTGTGATAGTTATTGTTCGTAGTTCGTAGGCACTATAGTGCCACAATCTTATCTGTTCCGGTGGTCAAAATGTGCAACTAACCAAACGTCATTGTCAAACGTCATTTCATACTCTGTGCGTTATTTGAGTTGTCAATTTCAATTGTTGTTATTTAATTTGTTTTGTGATTTTCTGGGTGAAATACTACCAAAAGCGCTGTAATTTAATGCAAGAAAAGTAGTACTATATATATTGGCTTTTATGCAGGAAGAATAACGTATTCAGGCGCCTTTAATTCCGTTTGAAAAATTGGAAGAACGAGTTGCAGCGGCTACAGGTTAGTGTTGCCAAATATGACGAATAATTTTACCCATATACTCCATGTAATTTTATGTAATATTTTCCAGAGAGGCCCGTGCCCCAGCAGTGGGGACGGGATGAGTCGTGATGAAAATTATATAATCTTTATTTTTCTTTTATTACAGGTGTGATGACATGACATGATACTTTAAATCTTAGGCAGTATACCAAGAAGAATTTCGCGCACCTGCTGCGATTTTAGACGAAATAATGATGATTTATGACATGTCATTGTTTTCCCAACCAATCAAGAGTTGGCTGAAAGAAATAGCTTTTTGGCAATTAGCCTTTGGAAGGAGACCCGTGCCCCAGCAGTGGGGACGTGATGGGTCAAGATGATGATGATGATGATGTATTAGCCTTTGCACACTGTCTGAATTTATTTTCATTGTATGCTATTGTTTCTTGTTACTTTAGAAAATGTAAAATAAAGTGTTCAAAAATAATAATAATACTTAATTAATTGTTTTTTTAAGTCTATCTATCTCGTTATTCCCACGACCCACATATATTACCTATAGCATTGTAATCTAAATTTAATCTCCTATATCAGAAGCAGAACATAATCAGAACTACACTGAAACAAATGTCGTTTGATATATTATATCCACTTTCATTTACTATCGACCCTATATTTTGATTTATCTATAGTAATATACTTATGAATGTACCTAATTATTACAATAGGTAATAGCAGAAATGCATTGTCGTTTAAACCAGAAATAGGCAAAATTTAATCGAAAGCAACACTGGATTCGATCACAGCGATGTCGCCACCGGAACAGATAAGATTGTGGCACTATACTTTGTTTGTTTTTTCTTTTTGTTTCTGTGTGCCGTTTGGAAACTGCTTTTAGTTTTCTTTTGTACAGCTGGCAGGTGGAATAGTATTTTAGTTAAGAAGGTCCAAACCGAATAGGTTTATTTGTTATTATTATCTTAAATTATATTTTATTTTATATATTTATTTTTATTTATTTATTTTATACTAGGTAGGGTAACGTAACGTACCTTGGGACGCTTGTACCTCGGGACATTGATTGTATTTTAAAAACCGGCTAAATAAACACATTAAAATTCTACCCTAGGCATAGTATTTTACTCGCTTGGCAAAACTAGTTAGTCTCGTGATCATACCAGCATCTAGTGTGTGGTGAAGACAGTATGAAGTTTTTTGGAGTCAAAAGTAGCTTTTTTATAGTTTTTTGTGTTGCTTTTTCTCATTGAGGCATGCTCAAAATAAAGACATGGATGTCACGTATAACTTTTCAGTTATTTAATTTTATGTCATGGCAATTATCTAAAAGATTCCTATTAATTAAAAATAAAGATAATTAAATTTTGGTTAAATATTGCTTTTTTGTACCTTGGGACACGATTAAATTTGTACCTTGGGACACTGTTTCCTATGGCTTTGTACTATGGAAAATGCAAACATCTAAATAACGCCTTATATCTCTGTTCTTATTAGTGCCAGAGTGAAACTAGACAGAAGAGAGATGCAGTAAATAAATAAGAACAGAGATATAAGGCGTTATTTAGAAGTTTGCATTTTCCATAGTACAAAGCTATAGGAAACAGTGTCCCAAGGTACAAACGTGTAACGTACCTTGGGTCAAAACAAGCATTTTTACTTTTATCTTAATTTAATAAAATCTGGCCACACTAAAGCTTAAGCACAAATACTAGTGATAAAAGATTATATATCCTACCGAATAAAGAAAATTTCACATTAATATCTTAGTTGTACGCTGCGATAGCTTCATTCAAAGTTGGGGTAGTCGAAAATGTCCCTAGGTACGTTACGTTACCCTATTTATTTTATAGTTATATTTAAATAGCATACATATCAGTAAATTTACGAGTTCTGATTGCGTTAACAGTGATTCTGAGATCCTTTTAGATTGCATTTCCTCTTCTGATGGCGAGTTAAACAGTATTGATAGCTTTCATAGTATTCCCTCATTATCCGACACTCTTCACACAACATTTTCTGAAGTCCCGAAAAATTTTAATGTGGTACACATAAACGCCCAGAGTATTCCGGCTCATTATTCTGAATTATTAGCGTCATTTGACACCAAAAATATCCATGCCATTCTCGTTTCGGAATCATGGTTAAAACCATGTCTCCCAACAACCTCTTATTCATTGCCTGGCTTCATTCTTATACGTAATGACCGTATTGGTGCACGCGGTGGAGGAGTTGCAATTTACCTACGCTCCCACATACCATACTCTGTTGTCAGTATGTCAGCTCAACCACCACCGGACAATGCAGGAGAACACCTTATTATTGAGGTCATCCTTTCCCAGAACAAGACATTGCTTGGCGTCTATTATAATCCTTCAATGTACAACAACTACTTTGACTCATTCGAGAAACTGCTTGAAGATTATATGCCTATGTATAAGCACATAATTGTAATGGGTGACTTCAACACCTGCCTGCTGAGGAACGACGTGCGCTCCTCTTCCTTCATGTCCCTAACACAAGCTAGCAACATGAATATTCTTCCCCTTGGTGCTACCCATCATTTCCCTAATTGTAATCCTACCCTCCTAGATTTAATACTAGTTTCATCTCCAAATCATGTTGCTAAGCACGGTCAATGTGGCGCCGATGGATTTTCCTACCATGATCTCATATTTCTATCATACAAAATTCGTCCCCCTAAGGCTAAACCTAGAACTCTCCTTCAACGCAATTTTGGTGGAATGGTGCTGGAAAATCTTCGCAGTGATGCGCAAAATGCAGCTTGGGACACGGTGTTTAATGCTGATACAGTGGATGAAAAAGTTTCGGCTTTTAATTCCTTACTTATCCGTCTGTACGATGTGCATGCACCCGTCAGAGCTGTAAGAATGAAGCATCTTCCGGCTCCCTGGTTGACTGACGAAATCAAAGTGATGATTAATCGCAAGATTTCCGCCAAGTCAAAGTTTAAACGCCAGCCTTCTGACTCAAACCGTGACAAATACCATGCGTTACGTAATCACTGCAATAAGGTGTGTAGGGACGCACAACGACGCCACATTCATGAGTCCGTTCAGAATGGTGATCCCGCCAAAGTCTGGAACTTCCTCAGGTCATTAGGAGTTGGTAAATCGCGCTCTCAATCTATTCCTAAAGACTTGGATTTAAACCTTCTTAATCAGCATTTCACATCGTCAGTAGCCATGGATAGTGCCACTAAAACCAGAACATTGAATACTCTTTCTTCAATACCAACTTCTGACTTCCCCGAATTTAACTTTAGTCAATTTGCTGATAGTGACGTTGAGAGAAGTATACTCGCCATCACTTCTAACGCTGTCGGTAGTGATAGCATAAGTCGGAAAATGGTGCTCCCTATCCTGGACATTATCCTTCCCGTTATTTCCCACATACTCAACTTTTCCATATCCACTAATACGTTCCCGTCCACTTGGAAAGATGCCCAAGTAACTCCTTTGCCCAAAAAATCTAACCCATCCTTCTCAGATTATCGCCCTATCTCCATACTTCCTTTCCTTTCCAAAGTCCTCGAACGTCTGGTCCATCATCAGCTGAACAGATTTCTTGTTAGAAATGATCTGATGAATCGTTATCAGTCTGGTTTTCGCCCTGGACATAGCACGGTAACGGCTTTGGTGAAAATCACGGACGACGTTCGCCAGGGTATGGAGAACGGTGAACTGACTGTGCTATCACTACTCGACTTCAGCAACGCCTTTAACACTGTGGATTTCGATATCCTATTGGGGGTATTACGTTCTCTTAATGTATCTCCTACGGTAATTGACTGGTTTCACAGTTATTTGCACGGACGCCGGCAACGAATCCGTATCGAAGAATCCAACTCTGTGTGGTGTAGCACCACAGCCGGTGTCCCGCAAGGTGGCGTGTTGTCTCCTCTTCTATTTGCTATATTCATAAATAGTATATCCGACAATATCTCTTCTTCCTACCACCTTTATGCAGATGATCTCCAAATATATAACCAAGCGTCAATTTCTGATCTACCACATGCGATCCATCAAACGAATATTGACCTTGAGCATATACTCTCATGGAGTAAAGATCATGGTCTGAGAGTTAACCCCACCAAAACGCAGGTCATAGTTTTAGGCAGCCCTAGATTTACCTCTCTTGTCGACCTAAATGCCCTGCCTCCAATAGTTTTCAATGGAGTTCACATACGTTGGAGTAACTGTGTGAAGAATCTAGGGGTTTTCATGGACAGCGCTATGACTTGGAAGAATCAGCTCGACGAGGTGAGCCGGAAGGTGTTCGCTTCTGTAGGCTCACTCCGGAGATTGCGGAATTTCCTACCCACGGCCACCAAAATTGTTCTTTCTCAATCCTTACTTCTTCCTATTCTAGATTATGCCGACTCTTGTTACACCGATCTTACCGAGGAGCAACTTAACAAACTTGAGCGCCTCCAAAATGTCTGTATAAGGTTCATATTTGGTTTACGCAAATATGACCATGTTTCTGAATTTCGCACCAAGCTCAAGTGGCTCCCTATTCGCCTCCGCCGGAATACCCACATCCTTTCACTATTGCATTCAATACTGTTTAACCCAGCATACCCTGCGTACCTTAAAGAGCGCTTTAACTTTCGGTACGAATCTCATACTCGGACACTTCGCTCATCACATAATCTTCGCCTCAATATCCCTCCCCATTCAACAAAATTTTACGGTGATTCCTTTACCATACAAGCCATCACCTTATGGAATGATCTCCCACTACACATACGTAAAGCACCGTCATTAGCTTCTTTTAAAAGAATGGTAAAGGATCTTTTTCTTAGTGTTTAGGTAGTTTTTTTTTTCCGTTGTCTTATTATTGGAGCTCAGACAAGAATTAATATAATCCTATAAAATCTGATAATTATATTTATGTAGGTATATGTAGTTTATTATATGATATATATGATTGTTATGGGTATATAAGTATAATTTCACGTAAGTATATTGTTTAGTTTGTAGGTATTTATAGTTAATTAATAAATTCTTTAGTACACTTGACCCTATCTGAACATAAATATTCTTCCACCTAAAGGTTGTCTTGAAAAAATCGCTTTTAGTGATAAGACCGCCTTTTTTGTACCTATGTGTTTATATTTAAGCTTTGTATAATATTCTATTTTTGTGTACAAATAAAGAATATTCTATCTATCTATCTATCAAGCATTCACACCACATATCATAGAAGACTGCCGGATTTTATGGCAAAGAAACAAACATACAAATCATACAGTTTCTTGAATGTAATGTGTATGAAATATTTAGCTAATCATCATTATCAGGAAGTTCATATCAGTAGACATACGTCAGTTGCTAAACGTAGGAGACTCCCAAATAATGCTACAACACCCTCTTGGCTTTCCTAATCTACCTCACATTCTGTACATAATATACTAGGCTAGCATAAAATCGCGGCAGCAGGCTAATGGATGGTTCGGTTATTGGGTTATAGACTACCTTCAACCAGGTGGACTATCTTCTATCTATTGTACTAATAGTAGCTAACGTTACCCATGGAAGTAAATGTGTTCCCAGGTGTCCTTCGGTATGAACCTCTTGAAGAGGTAGAAGAAGGTGTTGATGATCCACGAGTAGTTGATGATGTGGCAGGAGCGCAGCCGCGCCGGCGTCGCCACCTGCCGGGGAAATTATACAATACGGAATAGGAAAACGTTAGAAGATTCTTCTTCTTACTATACCTTGTTTCACGGGGAAAGACATCTGATACAAACAAAAACTACCCTTATTCGAATGTCTCTCTACCTGACAGTTACTTTCATTCGATTTTGACAGCAAAATCATATGATAGTCTATGATATGCTATCGATAGATAGAGTTATTGAAATTTGCAGTTAGAAAGGTAGAGATAAATAATAGAGCGCGTCTAGGGTTTCACTTTGATAGAAGGATTAGGCAGTCAAAATAGCGTCATTCGCTCACTGCCCAAGATGTGCCTGGAGTACCTAAATATAAAGGACAATAGATATACGTAACTAGGAGAGGCCCCTTTCGCCTCAATTAATGAAAAAATATGATTATGAGATCATACTTCATGAAGGTATTTTATCTCTTTGGTGACGATGCTGACGTTTCCAGGACTTTATTAGGACTGAAACACTGAAACCTAATTTATTTGGCATTCATAATATCAAATTTATCTCTTTGCAACCGTATGCTTAATATCATACGTGCGTAAGTCTACTTCAGAAACTACGTTGAAGGTACTATTTAGTAGCTATGGCGACAGTAAGATACACAACTTATAAAATCCTTATTATCCGTCAAAGTCCACTTACCCCCATAAGTGCAACGATTTGATACGCAACCGTAGGTGTGAGCGTGGCCACATGTCGCAGGGTGATGCCGTCCAGGTCCACGATGGCTGTGCCTCCGAGTATCTGCATCTTTGGGGTCCTGGTACCGATCTCCACGATCGCCGTGCCAGCCTTTACCAGCTCTTCTACACCGAATTCACTAGGGTCCCATGTTCCTGTAGGAAACGTATGTAAAATTAAAAGGGGATTAAAAGGGGCGCTCATAGCTGCTATTTCTAAGCCCTTCCAAAAGTGTACAAAAAGGTTCTGCCAGTGGATACGTATGTTTCACCATGTGCTTGGTAGTGGCGCTCTTCGTCCTGCACAATTATATTATACAAAACTTCTTGAGTTTCTCCATCATATTTTATACATAAGTACCTACATAAAATTTTGAAACGTGTATATAATCAAGACTTCATTTGATCTCACACGACTGTTTGCTTCCGTCGTAACCTTCCTCAGCTAAACATAGGCATTCACTTCACCACTGGCCACACCACTCATCTCGGCCTTCTTCATCTGTTTTAAAACTGTGGTACCTACCTAAAGCTATGAGTATGAGGGAAGATCCGAATAGTCAATCGTCCTTTTTCGTTGCCGTAGTCGGTAAATAATGTTGACATCATTTTGCCACATTAATCTTTTTTTTTACTCAAGTTCTGCCAATGTATTAAATATAAATTAAACTTTATTTAACTTTAATTTACCTTCATAGTAATGGAAATAAATCACAGTGCAAAATTGACAGAATTTATCATCATTAGGCGGCAATACCAAATCCTACTTTTATTTTTCCTCATGGTTATAAACCAGAAACATAATAAAAATAATACAGCAAACCACAGCACGATTTCCTAAAGCCCCAAAAAACAAAATGGCTATGCCGTGGCTACGAACTGCGATTACGATACGAGCCACGACGATCGGCCGGTATTACCCCACCGGTCGGCCGAGAAGTACTAGGAGCGCAGAGCACAGAGAAGTTAAATATTAAACTAGCTCGCAAACGAAAGCGAGAGCGAGCACGACGACGTCATAATGCTGATACGAAACAGAACAGGCGAAGCGAAACAAATGAATGAGAATAGGATTTGAAGCGATATATTTGATGGTTTCCTTCAGGCGCGGATCCAGACCTCAAAATAGGTGATGGGCAAGTCTAAAAAAACCGGCCAAGTGCGAGTTGGACTCGCGCACTGAGTGTTCCGTACAAAGATGTTTTCCATTTAATTTCTCCATATGTACCTACCTACTACTGTGATTTTTTGCATATTTTTTGTACCTAGCATTTAGCCAGTAGGATACTTGAGTCTAACAAAATTTTCCACTTTGAAGCTTAATATTTCGTAAACCAATCACTGAATCAAAAAATGGTTTGAGCATACCTATACTATTTTTGAAAGACCTATTCAACGATACCTCACACTAGTGATGTAACGAATATTCGCATTCGCATTCGCATTCGCGAATATTCGCATTTATTTGGATATTCGCATTCGCATTCGCATTCGCAAAATTTTGTGCGAATGTTTGCGAATATCAGTACTTTTAAAAAACTATTTGAAAATAATGGTAGATAGGTTAACAAAATCTAAATCCATTCGTCTATAACCTTTTTATTACAAGTTACCCTGTTAATCACATTTCCAGTCTTACTTTATCATTTGGTATTATTTATTTACTTTGGGAAATGAAACTTTACATATTATAGTTAATAGTTTCATAAGACCTAAACATAATAAAAAAGCGTATTTTGACAGTATACAGGGTTATTTGCAAGTAGACCTGATCCTTTCAGGAGGTAATAGAGGAAGGCTTTTTTCAGTCGATTGAACCCTATATTGCATTATCCAAAACTTAACCATTTCTAAAATATTTAATATTTAATTTTTTTTTATTTTTTTTGTCAAATTGTTATGCTTAACACCGAAAATAAAAAAAAAACTAGCCATATTTCAATATTTTTTTAGTTGTTTTGCATAAAAAAGTGTAAAATAATCAAATGTGCATTAATTGACTTAAATTAGACATAATACTTACCTCAAAAGAGTTAAACATTTTTTTAAATATTCACAACGTAAAAAAAAGTTTTATTTAAAAAGAATATCATACGACAATTTTTTACGCACTTCAGCTTTAAAACATTATCAACTTATAAGCTTTCAAATAAGATATTTCAATATCAAATCGATTTAGGTATCACCAACATATGGCCAAAACAACCAGCACAGGCGGACAAAATTCAATAGGAAAACTAACAATATTAGCCCAATTTAAAGGTAAAAAGTGTGATTGTTTTCAGTCCTGTTGATTTTAGTATGGAAACCTCTATTGAGTTTTCTCCGATTTCTCTGGTTGTTTTGGCCATATCTTAGTGATACCTAAATCGTTTTGATATTGAAATATCTTATTTGAAAGCTTATAAGTTGACAATATTTTTAAGCTGAAGTGCACAAAAAATTGTCATATGACATTCTTTTTAATTTAACTTATTTGTTTTTACGTTTAGAATATTTTTTTTAATGTTTAACTATTTTTAGGTATTGTGTCTAATTTAAGTCAATTAATGCACATTTGATTTTTTTTATTAGTTAATTTTAGGTTCACTCACTATCTATAGGTCACTTATTTATGCAAAACAACCAAAAAAGTTATTGAAATAGTTTTTTTTTATTTTTAGTTTTAAGCTTAAATTTTTTGAAAAACATAAAAAAACTTACATATTCAATATGTTAGAAATGGTTAAGTTTCGGACAATGCATTATAGGGTTCAATCGACTGAAAATGTCTTCCTCTATCACCTCTTGAAAGGATCAGGTCTACTTTACCAATAACCCTGAAGTGTCAGAGCAAGACAGTCATAGATTTAAATATTTTAAATGTTTCGTATAAGTCGTCCTCAGAAACCGCACACAGTCGCAATGTGTCGTAACAGTTACGGGGCTAACTAAAGTGTACTTTAAAAAAAACTGCGACAATGATTGGCTAGTCTGATTCGGAATGCGTCTTGAACGGAATGTACCTCGACCAGTACTAGATAGTCACCAAACCATGCAAGTGGCCCCAAATTTTAACACAAACTGAATATTCGCATTCGCGAATATCGATATCAGATATTCGCATTCGCATTCGCATTCGCGAATGTCCAAAAACACACATTCGTTACATCACTACCTCACACCATCGAAACAGCGAGAAAAAACATTTCATCCCCACTTTACTTGTATGCCAAAAATCCGTACGCCATATTTTACATCTTTATCGAGGCCGTAAATTTGTATATCTATGCGAAATATCACCTTGATACCGACCTTTACCCGTTTCTGAGAAAAAGGGTGGTGACAGACAGACAGACAACAAAGTGATCCTATAAGGCATCCTTTTTTACTGATTACCCTAAAAAGTGCCTCGCCTTGAGGACCTACTGATAGCATTTTTTTTTGTATGTCGTGGTGATGAAATTAAATTAAAATTAAATTCATTTATTTCAGATTAATTGATCCATATTCAGTACATATCATAAAATTCAATAAAAACAATACATTAAGAACTAGCACAAGAATAAACATACAATTTATCATAAATCAAATCAATACATAAATTCAGGATTAAATACAATAATAAATGCTGTGCTGTGCTAATTGCAATTTTTCCAAATAAATCAAAACTGGAAAGTTTTTAGTAACTAGGTACTTGCAAAATTTTAGAGACGAAAGTTTGTGTTTTTCAGGCAAAAGTTACATGATAACGTAAACGTAACGCTAAATTCGAATTTAAATGAGGCTGATTTTATCTCGATAGGCAAAACAGTTTTTAAGATACCTGCTACATTCAGCTATTTAAAAGAAAGGCATTTTTTTTACAAAACAGTGTTATAGATTTCTTCAATTTTAACTATAGGCAAAAGTTTATAAGTTTGGCTAGATATTCTTCACATAGGTAGTATAATTACACACGTAAAACACACACAATATGAAGTTTTTAACTTTTTGAACACATAGACAAATATTTCGGAGGTGTGGTTTGAAAACTTAATTTGGGTTTTCTTTTTGTTTAAGTACTTAAAAAAAAACATCAATCGCTTTCTTGTCAGAGCCTTCTTACTACGGCAGCAGGAAATGAAATGAAAAGTATTTATTTGCATGATTAAGGGTACATAAAAGTTTTTGAAGTGTGATAATAAGCACGAGACCTTAATCTACCTGAAAGGTGAACAAATATTTATGCAGAAGTGACATAGTTAAGTTAAATAATAATATTTGTAACATGCACAATAACAATATACACAATATACGTTAGTAGAAAATTAAAACAATGTTAACAGGAAGTAGATTTTTTTAAAATGCTGGTTTTTTTAGTCAGCACTCAACGCGCGGTTATTTAAATGTGATGTAAAATTGGAAATTATAGTTTATGTGAAGGATACATTAATACCTATTAATTGTTAATACCCCAACAACTTTAAAAAATCAAGAGTTACAATAACTCGTATTATTTTGTATTTTTTAGTAAGTATTCGTTTTTTTTAACACAAACCCAGTCCTTAGGGGTCAAAATTGGGGAAATCTAAAAAACTGAAAATCTGCTCGTTTTGTCAAAAAAGGCTTTCTTTTAATAACTGAACTATTCATTTATCGAGTATCAAACTAGTCTCATTCTACCTAAATAGTGACTCTTGGCTGTCTTGGCATGACCGAAAATTTTTGATTGATTGATTTCTTTTAAAAACTAACCGTACGGCTTTCTAGGTGAAAAAAATAAATATAGCATAACCCGAAATCATCTCATCATAACTATTAAAAAACAGCCATACCTCCAAAGTGATAAAATGGCTAAATTATAATATTAAAATCCCGTGGTTTGATATGGCAAGTCATTTAGGTGATGGGCATGCCCATCTTGCCCATATGGGTGGATCCGCGCCTGGTTTCCTTGGAACTTTCTAGGTACTTACATAAACATAAACTTAAAAAGTATTAAAAAAAAACTAAAATAAGTACTTATAGCCATGGAAGTAATAATACAACAGGAATGCGCACTCACCAAAATGATGCAAACAAAAATAGACCTAACGAATTCACCTTAAGATTTATATTTGAAGTGAAAGAGGCCGCGAGCCGATAGAGAGGGTTAGCACAGAGCCCTTCCTCTCTTTTTAACAATTGCCAGGATTTAGTTGTGTAAACTTTAGTAGATTTTGTACGAAGAGAGCTATGCAAAAAAAATATTAAATGAACTCATAAACTACTGTATATCATATCATTTTCAAAAACAAATTTATAATAAATCATTATAAACATGTAATTGTAATTAAATATTTGGTATTTGTATGAATAATAATTTCATAAAAAATATTGGTAGTTTTTCTAAATACTTTACGACAAGACCAAAGTTGTCAAGATGACGGATGACGTTTATACTGTTGTGAGAGACGTTATGGTTAGGGTGACCATTTATTCGTACTTTTGAATCACTTTCCATTAATTAAGACCTGTTTCATTCAACTTTTTGTTTTATTTTATACCTAAGTATAATTAGGTATTATTGTGGCTTTTATCTTATAAGGCTGGTAAAGAGTTATGAGCTGTTGATTTTTTTGGTGATAGATATGAGTATTATAAGATAGAATAGAATAGTAACGTGTAAATAAAGAAGATCCAATAAATACATTGTATTACATCTTATTATAAAAATGTGTGTTGTTTGATTTCGCTCATCTTATTATTTACGTCAATCCTAACTCTCTAATTAAAACCAGTCCATCTTAGTAGAATTTGGTAAAAAGACAGATTGTTGTTGCTAGTTCAAACCTTGGGAATATCTAATTGATATGGAAAAAAAACATATCAATATTACATTGCAGTTTGCGCTGCAAAAACATATCTACTCGTATACAAATTTTACCTTCTCCCCATTTGTTTACTCAATTTTCATATCACCAAAATACATTCGTACCTACATTGCAATCGAATTATTCGAATAATAGGTGACTTTGAGACCATCGACACCTATTCGCGACATGATAGATTAGAAGTGATGTCTCATGAATTACCTAAAATTATGGTCACCAAAAATAGAAAGAGATGGAGGGCTCCGTGCTGACTATCTCTGTCGGCTCGTTTTTTTGGTGCAGTGCGCATTCCTGTTGTATTATTACTTCCATGCTTATAGCTGAACACAAAAGAGTAGAGATTAATGTTTTTGGAACTAAACAGATTTAAACCTAGCAATAAAAAAAAACTTGTGATTTGTGGTCTGTTTCTATGGTTTGAATGTCAAACGCGCCCTGTTCCCGTATAAACAAATCGAATTTTGCTTAATTTTGGAGTTTTGTGGATTGTTGAGTTTGTTCACGAAGTGAAAATGAATAAAACCATTCGCAGCGAAGCTAGACAGATGATTTACAGCGTTTACCTACGATGTTTGGCGGAGAATGAGGCTGGAGAAGTATTAGTCAATATATACGATGTTTATGAAAGAGCAGCGTTTTATACTGGTGAGTAGGTACTTAATTTCTAACTATTAACATACATTGCTTATATTTCTTGTAAAAAAGTACTATTTTGATGTAATAGAATGCCTTTCAATGTGTATTTGTTATTCTTATAGAGGTTAGAAAATACTAGTGTCAAACGTTACATGACATCAGGGTCTGGATGCTAATGTTGTTAAAACATCAGGTCTAGATACTTTTTTACTAACCCCCGACTCAAAAAGAGTATCGATAAGTTTTACAGCTGTAGGTGTCTATGTGTGTCGGTCTCTCCGTGTTAGAGTACCTATTGTAAAAATATGTGTAAGAATATGTAATGCCGAGTTGCAGAAAGGGACTTTAAGCTAGTTTGGACATTAAATCTATGTCTGTCTCTTTCTGTCCGTATACTGTCAAAGCAAGGCAACAATACATTTAATGCCGACATTAACTTAAAGATCCTTTCTGCAACTCAGTGTAAGAGTCGGTATAAATTCCCCAGACATAATAATTTGCAAGTCACTGCTTTTCTGACCAATTAAATAATTTGTTGCAGGAAAATCGGTAAACACAGTTTTAGAAGAATTGCCGGGGCACATTTGAACTTTTTCCTGAGCAAGAAAAAACTGTAATAAAATATCGATGTGTGATACTATCACTTTTCTCCTATAGTAATTACATAATGGGATAACCAACACGTGTTTCAGTGCAAAAAAACATTATGAAATACACAATGAAATAAAAGTTACAGTTGATTTGATTTAATGAAATTCATTCAAGACTGCCCCCCTCTCCCCTACTAATTTCTTCTCTTAACATAAACCTCCCCAAAAAGTGGCATTTTATAATTAGTAAATATTTGAAACATTTCTCGTTTTGATTTTTTCTGCTAAAGTATCGTGATACTTTTGTCCGTTTTCTATACTATAATAGTGTGGCCACTTTCTTAGATTGCCACGCCCTCAATTATTCTCTACTCTTTTATGTTCAGCATAGTCATTTACTTAAAATCTCGTGTTCATTTTATTAGGTACAAGTTGTCTTGCATTGCAATCTATTGTGTTATTCACAAATACCAATTACTTAAAATATTTAAGTGTAGATAACATTAACATACCAAATCGGAACACCGATAGTCGTCCAATAGAAGGATGGTCCGACATGCTGCCTTCGTACGCCCCCTTGACCTTGCAAAGCCCCCAAAGATCAACGCCATCATATAAATGTGCATACTGTTTCCGAAACAAACAGTAGCGGACTAGCTGAAAGAAGAAAAGAGATAGCTATAGTAACACATTCATAGTGGCATTGTATCGCACGAGATAGCAATAGACGTGGGATGAAGGTTGGATTCCTTTCACTACATACTTTTCTAGTAGATATTTAACATTTCTTAATCTAGCTCTTTCTGGTTCATGCAGTCTTGGTATTCTGTTACGAACGTCCCCCCACAGATGGCGTCATATTATAAAAAAGGGAATCGACTCTTTGACTCATTCATTCATCATAAGTGTTTTGTTTTTTAAAATTAAAAAAATATAAATTCACCAAAAAATACACATGTTAAGGGTCTGTTCCACAATGTCTGGTTAGTGGCTACCTGACGGATAAAATACATGCTGTCACTTTCTGTTATTATTTTTTAGACAGTGACAGCATGTATTTTATCCGACAGGTAGCGACTAACCAGACATTGTGGAACAGGGGCTAAGACTTGAATAAATAACATGTAAAGGGTATTATTACTTACTAGCTATTCCCGCGCGCTTCGTCTTATAAAGTTTTCCCGTGGGAATTCCGGGATAAAAAGTAGCCTATGTTCTTTCCCAGGGTCTAGATCGCCGTATGTATACCAAATTTCATTCAAATCCGTTCAGTAGTTTTGGCGTGAAAGAGTAACAGACAGACAGACAGACGGACAGACACAGTTACTTTCGCATTTATAATATTAGTTAGGATTAGGATTAGTTAGGATACACAGCTTTTATAACGTATAACCTTAATAACTCATGTTATCATAAAGATGAATTATAACTATCAATAATTTTCCATCAGCTAAAATAGCATACTTACATGAGTAAAGTGTTCTTGAAACTGATTATGTTATTGGTGTGACATTGGGCCCTGTCGACGACTGCGTTAAGTCATACATAAACTACCTAATAAAGCATAGGTCACGGCTAGAATACCGGTTTTAATATGTCTAGTACACCTAGTTACGGTCTAGATAATTGTTATCATTAGTTAGACTTGTAAGTAGGTAAGCAAGTAAGTATCTAATGATTTACGTAGGTATCGTTTCGGTTATTAATGATTATTTGTAAAATATGTATTTTGACCATTTCGATGATTTTAAAATTAAAAATAACGTCTGTTAAAAAAACGTTTTTCCTAAAAAAATAAAGGATACTTATTAAAAAATCTCTACAAAAACCAAAAGTTTCTTAATTCATTTCCTCTAGAACGTTTTTAGCGTTTAAAAATTAACGCACAGGTTTTGATATTTGATATTAGCATGACGATTACCCTAGCATTTTTTTAAATACGCTAAATGCGTTTTTCTAAACAGAAGATTATTTCGGCGGCGTTTTTTACATGCATTATCGAAAAAACAGAAACTTATTAAAATTTGTACTAGTGAGAGCGAGGGTTATATGTTTCTAACTATTTAAATCAAATAAGTAATAATAATAAGTTGCTAATGCTGTCGGGGTTATATTTAATTAGCTTTTAAAGAAAGCGGAAAAGAATAATTTCTTGTAAAATAATAGGTACACGATGTTGCCTTTCGTACCGATATTATTAATTAAAATGTTCCCTGAAGGTCGCAAAGTAAAAAAGTTAAAATGTTCTCTCTCCAACAGCGGCGGCGTTTGATTAAGTAAATGTTTTTATTTAATTTTATGAACAGTTCTAAAGTGAAATTAAAATCCGTACATACCTACTTACTGGGTGTTTTGTTATACTTACGGTAAAATGTTTTTCCATGTCCAAGTTTGCCATGAATAACAATAAAATAGATATGAACATGATTCAGAACAATACCATTTTAATAGAATAGTAGGTTGCTCATTTTAATGGGTCTGTGGGGGACTTTTAGAACATTAATATACAGAGTGTCCCAGCTAAAGTGCACATCCGAAAGATAGTGACACAACTCGTTATTCTAAACATTTTTTTTATATGATATAAAGTTTGTAAGTTCGTGAAAAAAAAATATTTGTATTAAACTGTCACGGTGACCAACAAAGTCTCTATGAAGTAGTAAAAATACTACAGGTCTTCGAATAAAATTTGTTTAGAATGAGGAGTTGTGTCACTATCTTTCAGATGTGAACCTGGCACATCCTGTAGCTGAGAAGACCGTAGTTGTAGTTTATAAATATAGTTACTGCCATTTTTCGTGGCACAAAAGGTGTTTTTAAAATATTGTACAAGAAATAAACTACAACTAAAATTAACTTGCAGCCTGTACTTACAAGTCTATGTGCTCTTGGTACCGCGAAATGTCTCGCTCGGAGAAACCTCAGCAGGAACGTGTCGTCAGTCCGGGGCGGGGTACACTCGCCTCTCTCTGAAACAAGTATGAAATTTTCAGGGAAAAAGCGGCCAAGTGCGTTTCATAGCAAGGATAGTTTATGTAAACAATGGGAATAAAAGACTTTAGAAGACCTTAAAGCCGATCGCTTTTAGAGAAAGCGAAAATCAGAGCCGATTCAGACATTTGAGTAAATTGCAGATCTGGTAAGCAAATGTTCCGGCTGACTAATACCTACTTGAGTTGCCATTATTATAATAATGTAAAAATTATACCAACTTACCAAATATCATGTCCCGAAGCTCCGCAATGACTGCACTCCTAGTAATTGGGTTTTCATTGCACAATGTTTTGGCTAGCTCTAAGCACTCCGGGTCCTCGCTAGTGTTGAGCTCAGCTTCGAACGCTATCTCGAGGAAGCACTCATACATTGTTCTGTAGCCCTGGTGCCCTCACTCCTGCACGGAAGAATAAAATGAAAGTGAGAATTTAGCTTCTACTTCTTAAGAAACATGCATGTTTCGTTAAAAGTGAATCCATGGACGATAATGATGAAAATATTTAACTAAGTTTGTGGATTAATAATGAAAAAATACTTCACGCATACTGAACCTGCAGCGTCGTCGTAAGTTGGACCAAAATTGTTAAGTCCTTCAAAATTTTACGCAGCCGTTGATCAAAAATTATTAAAAATTAAAATACTGTTTTATTTCGAAACTAACCCAAGATTACGCCAACTCAATCTACACGAGCTATAATTTCACGCAAAGTCAAAAGGATGGCTTACTATTAAGTACATTAAAAGTTAACTAAGCTAAGACCAAACCTCTAAGGACCAAATACATTTATTTAAAAACCACTTAATTCGATCTCTTGGCACCTCGGTTGACCATTTGATATCTGATGGGATTGGGTCGGATTCAATTTGACATCAAGGAAGGACGGCGGCGACGACGCCATCACAATTTCATTTTGAACTTTCTTTAATATACTTACATTTTTATTTGTTATACTTTTTGTTCTAAGAAAGAAGAAATTTGTAATTTACTTAGTTTCTGTATAGAATTTATGGGCCTTACCACAAAAACTTAGACAGTATTTAACAGATGTTTAGCGCTGTCAAACGCCTGCAAAATCCGTCAAATTTCGTTTTAAACACTACTTCAACAGTGTTTAAAGTTTTTTGTGGTAGCACAGATTATGTCCCGCGCAAGTACGGAAATTAAAACGTATTATAGTATTTTAAACCCCTAATTATTATCTCATATCCCTAAGCCCTAAAAATGATCTAAGTATAAAACACATAGGAAGTTACTTAATATTAAGTTAATATTATGGTATTATTTAGTCGAGCAGCAACTTAAAAAGTGTTATTTAATAGATGTTGTATAACCATTTGGGTGAATGTATGGTGTAATTTAGGAGAAAGTGGCTTATCATATTAGACTTTCAATTTTGTTTTTGGTTTATCGGAATCACACTGCAACACTCTACTATTAAAAACAACTGTTTTAACAGAAATTAATGTATTATTTTTTTATATTGCAAACTTTTGAAAAACAGCCATAAAATTATGATGTTTAAAAAAAATATGTTTAGACCTGACTTCCAGGGCTGTTCCATGTTAAACTTACTATATGCGCGGGGGTTCCGCTCATCTGGCATAATCTTTATTGACCAAAACTCATTTCGCATAACTCGTATGGTCTAAACTTTTTTGGCCGAACCATCACTTTGCCAAGACTTATGTGGCATAAGGCTCGTTTCGTCTAAAACTCTTTAGGCACAATCTTTAAACACCTAAGTTACGTTTGCTCAAATTTATGTTCGTCTATACCTATGTATAATCTTGTTTCTTGTAATTTTATCTTAATAAATAATATATTAAGTATATAGTAAATGTACAAATTGTGGTATTTTTCTCCTACATCCCGAAAATCACGATATTGTATGATAAAAAAAATCGAAAGTTAACGACCAATATAATTATTACAAACCCCATGAGATCGAAACCTAAAAATAGGTGCGACGACGAGCAAAGCGAGGAGGAGCGTGTTAGGTGCACATGTTCATTAAAACCAAAGCGGAGCGCAGCGAAGCGGAGCGGAGCGTTTTCCAAACAGCGGAAACAATACAAAGCACCAGTTTGCGCTATGTAGGGAGACGCTCCGTCAAAGTTAAAGCCAAACGAATATTATTACTTTGTATAAACCTAATAAACCTATGCCATAGCATTATTAGGCTATTCAAGATTTGGCCATACCATTATTAGGCTAAACAATGTTATGCGAAATAACTTTTTACTAAACGAGATTTATGCGATACGATTTTCGGCGTAACGAGACTTTGACCAAACGTTACTATGCAATACGAGATTAGGCAAATAAATCTTATACCAAAAAAGGTAGAACCTATGCGCGGATGTCTTCATTGTCTCATTATACACTGTAACACATAGGCTTTTCCTAAGGATAATAAATAGGTATGGGGTGTTCTAAGTACTCACACGCCTAAGTTTTTTTTCAAATGATTTTAATTTATTTAGCAGTCAGTACCTATTTTATACAGACATACCTATGTATATAGGTACTCAAGTATTACCTAGACCTTGTTACAGAAGTAAAACCGCCATGTTAGCAGAATGAAAGGAAATTGCATAAGAATGGAATGTTCGAGAGTGACCTAAATTAAATTAACTTTTTTTTGGCATCAAGTTATCATATTATTAGGGTTTGATTTTTCAATAGCCAGATAAAAGTTATCTGGGGAATAATTCTGATGCTGTCGCGTCAGATTATTTGTATCAAAAAAATAATTCTCATATACACTGAAAAAAATAATTTTTAGCAAAGTACCATTTATCTGACTATTGAAAAATCAGCCCTAAGACTAATATTGATAGTAAAAATAAAAAACTAAGTATAGGTTATAGATTATGATCTAATCGTTACCAATGTCAATAAGCCGGCTCGAGTTTAGAGAAGGACGAAGAGTGGATCGACCCAGCTCGCCTTGGCAATACATGCAGATGGTTTGGTTACATACGTAGTCAAAGAGTAGAAAAAACACAAGTTTGTTCTCTATTACATACCTACCTATCTGCCTATAGGCGATTTTGTAAGAAATCACCATATTATGTAGGTTCATCATTGAGTCTCATTTGAGAATATCAATGTAAAAATTTTGGAAAAATCTCATGTTTTAATACAGCTATTTGTAGACGAACCTACAATGATTTTTTACATAATCACATATCTGTTACTCGTCTGGCAACTACCCGTGTTTTTGCAACATTGTGAATGGCGTAAAGTGACAAATTACAATTAAACATAAGGAAAAGAGTAGAAAAATAGGATATAAATATCCAACTCACATAGATAAGTAGTCACTATGTGACGTTATACGGAAATCCTTGGACCTTCAGAACATCACAATCATCAAATGTAATCACACGACAAACAAGTCATACTGCTTGCATTGATCTGTAACCCTATTTGCACTTAGTAAGTATATTTATGAGCAGTAAAAAATATAATTATCACACAAAACACATAAATGACACAAACATGTTGAATTTAAAATTAATGGACTTTGAAACACACACAATTTCACTCAAACGGCATCCTTGCTTTCTTTAGAATCACGGTTGCATAAAATGCATAAGATCAAACACAAGAGCAAAACTTTTTTAAAGCTTAAAAAAATACGTCCGAACGACATGCGCCAGAGCATAAAAGTAAATGTTGATTGTGTGATACAATAACAACACGTGAGTCACACGGTCGAGGATACCAACTCTGTAACAAAGTGTATTTTAATCTGGTATCACTACCAGGACTGCATGAAGAATGAAGGTCAGAATGTATGAATGATATTATGAGAGAATGGATCTTGGCCCACTGTGCAGTGCGGTGCAGTAGGATTTGGGTTAATCGTGGATTAGCTCCTTATTCTCTGGAGTTGAAAGGTAATGCCATGTTAGGCACTCTTCATTCAGTCCATTGCAATGTAATGCCCCATAGTATTCAGAGACTGTGGTTATTTCCATTCTTGAAATGAACGAATTTTGTTTTCCACTATCCAATTAGCATTCTGCAAAAAATATGACTCTGTTCTCTAAGCTCTGTGGGGCTCTGATCTGGCTCACACAAGTGGAACCTTTGTGCAGAGAGGCTCAAAAGGACTAGATTACAGATTCGTTACAAAAAGGAACCTTTGTGCATATCCTTGGGTCGTTGTCCAGTATGCCCACTGTTGGTTGCTTGTGGGTCATTTAAATTTTACTAGATACCTTGGACTAATATGCTAAATCTATATCTAATATAAAATCAATAAAATAATGAAGGGGTGAATCAGGAAGTCATTCGGAACAACTTTTATTATTCTACGACTTTTGGAAATCATGTAGTTTTTTGGAAATAACCCTGTATAATTCGTAAAACAAGAAACAACATACTTAGGTACTTAATTATTTTGTGATATTTTTTAAATTTATTTTATTAAAATACTTAAATCAGATTCATGCATGCAGAGACTCCAAGACCTTCAAACATATTATGTGGTTCACATCACAGCCAGTTGCGTAAGTCGACCGTGAACAGAGTAACAGTAAGCTGCTAATGCTATCGATAGCTGATTTTTTACCTTGAGTCGGACGGTCGGACCTCTACGCTCCGTTACTCTATGATAGCCTGGTACGATTAAATATAAACATTTTTGTTATAAATATTTATTTATTGCCAGTAAATATAAGCTGCGGTCTTCGATAATACGAAGCTCGACCAATAGGCGTGACACGATAAGAGAACTAAATAAACATGCTGACGAGCAACAGACTATGTACTAAGGAATGGACATTGTACCTACATACTTACTTACCAATGAGATATTAGAATTTAAGTACCTAAACCTATGTACAGCTCTTACGGAGAAGGAGATAATTTAGCAATAGATGTGTCGACCCATCAACTTGCAGTGGACCAGAGCGTGGTGGAAAACGGTCCAAGCTTATGAAGGTAGTTTAGATCTTTGGAATATGGACACAGGTTCCTTTTTCAGGTGCAGAAAATAGAATAGAATAGCATAGGTCCCACCGGGTTGGAACTATCCAATATTCTTATTATTTATTTATTCCCATAATATAAGAAACTGTAAAAACTTTTTTTTTAGGCCTGGTTAGGATTAAAAATCTGCAAAATGGGAATAAGTAGAAATAAAAATCTGTTAAAACAAAATTTTGTTTTATTGCCATTAATTTTCATGATCCGGATGGCACTGAAGAAGAAGTGCGATCATGAACAATATAAGCCACGTAAAACCGCGCCACCGCGCCCCGGGCCGCACCGCATACTACCAACGAACGAAATCCGATCAACTAACCAACCACCTTTTGTGGGACGCACGATGTTGGACGTATGATGTTCCGATGGCGAACAAAGTACCAGGCAAACATAGATTAAAAGCAAGTAAGAAATATTATTTGCGCGCGAGATACGAGATGCGATTCTCGGCTCCCGTGCGCCTCTTTCGAGTTACGACAACTTACGTTATTGATGTACCAGGGAGACACGTCTTGCAAAGAGGTTGGTTTGTAGACTTTTAGTAACGTTGTGCCTGTATGTAGGTTGTACAGCAACATTACTTACTACCTGATGGTTGCTATACACTTTCTTGGATTAAGCCTTGGCTAGCAATGCTTCATTTTGGAATGCGTATGTTTGAAATTTTGCAGGCGAAAGAAGTGACATGGCCTTTGCTATTGACAGAGTCTGGAGTGAACTTCAGTTGAAAGCATCAAAGCGTTGTCTATCGAGGTTGGTCGCCAGCTGCTGTCGACGTGGGAGGGCTGTTGTGTTGACGGTAGTTGGCGTACGATTACGTTAAAACAACGAGAATGACGTCAACGACGCAGACGACAAAAAATTGTCGTTCGAATGTAGCCTGAAGGCACCTAAAATTCTTTCTCCAATTATTATAAACTTTATGAGTGAATAATTGAATATGTAAATCTGATTTTGCAGTGCACAAATTTAAGTAATGTACTACCTACCTAATAGATTATAGATATATAGATTTACACTCGACACTTCAAACAGACGTAGGTGTAAAATATTGGTTAAAAAAACTCGTGAAAGTGCCTACTTATTGATAGTAATTAGGTTGTATATAACTGTTATGTTGTGAGAAAGTGGTAAGTATTTATAAAGTACTAGTACAATGAAGAGTCTACGAGCGAAGTGATTGATGAGTTGAAACATCATAACATGCCACTCCTCCTTACGGTTGCTATAATAATAACATTTAAAGATTGTTTATGCAGCACTACAGACTCATCTCAAAGAGGCTTACGGCTCTTGGCAATGTCGGTGACAAACAAATGAGCTAGACTAGGTTTTGTCACCGTGGTAACAGGATAAAAAAAAAAAAAAAAAAAACACGCACTCACGCCTTGTACTAATGTACTCCCTTGCGGGGTAGGCAGAGGTGCATTGCTGCACCCACTTTTCGCCAGAGTGTTATGTTAGTCCCAATGTAATAGGGGGCGGGCCTATTGCCATTTTACGGGCACATCCAAGACCCAAGAACAAATATCTGTGTTTAAACAAATATCTGCCCCAGCCGGGAATCGAACCCGGGACCATCGGCTCAGTAGTCAGGGTCACTAACCACTACGCCATTCGGTCGTAACAGGATTAGTCAGTCAGTTTAGCGTACAAGTTTTGTAATTATAGTCGCTGACTGTCCACGGCCCGCGGAACATAATATACCAAGGTGACAAAGCCTAGCCCAATAGCCGATAGCAAATCATTAAACTTTTCGGAGTTTTCAGGACTAATCTAAAACGTTTTAGAACCTATTGATGAATAAAACATTATACTTGGGATTGCACATTGTTGTTGCATCAATGAAAGATATGAGTACCAACCTGAATAATGTACTTATGTATTTGTTTCAACTATATTGACGTTATTGTAAAATAAATAATGTTAGTTAAATACTATTATTATAAAATATGTAAGTATATTCTAAAACTTCTTGAAATACTTATACATAATTATATACCAACCTAAAGGATTAATATTTACAAAATTTCCGTTGGTAACGGTGAGTAGCTACCATATAAAAATAGGATTTCTAAATAGGAAAATAACGCCAAGGTTCCTTGGGAGACCCTATACCTATGAAATCTGGGCGTATATCTAGGGGAAGCATGTGTAGCTTCTTTTAAGAATGCATTTATTTACATTAAGCCCCTGTTCCACAATGTCTGGTTAGTCGCTACCTGTCGGATAAAATACATGCTGTCACTGTCTAAAAAATAATAACAGAAAGTGACAGCATGTATTTTATCCGTCAGGTAGCCACTAACCAGACATTGTGGAACAGACCCTAAACCTACGTACGGTCGACTAACTAACAAGTTATAATTAAAATGTAATAGAAACTGATATGCAGGATATTACACATTTAATTAAGGCTTATGTATGTTTTCAAGAACATGTTGTTAGATGGACATAATATTGTGAACCGTACATTTTTTAATTTGTTATTGTATTGTATGGAGTTCATTGATCTATTCGTTTTTTACAATTACTTTTTTGTGAAATCTCAATGCGTATTTTAATCGTGCGTGCGAAGAATTGATGATCATAAAAAGATAGGTGAGGCACCTTCTTAATTCTGTAAATTTCTTTAGTAGGTACTCCTTTAAAGGTGATAATTGGCGGCGAACATCATGATTTTAAATTAAATATGTTCTTTGTTTTGTCAACCTATTTACCTTGTTAAATTCCAATAAAAGGACCGTAACCTGTGTTACTTCCGTTCAAGATCCGGTTTGGGGACAGATAATCGCCTATGAAAGGACTATTGAAAACAGACCTTTATCCTTGTAAAAGTTGAAAATAATTATTTTATTTAAATTAGTAGGTCACCTGCCTACTTACTTAAAATTCAGGCTAGTATAGTAGGTAGGTAGTTAGCGGTGGTAGCTCAGTCGGGTAAGCGCCCGCTTCCCGCGCCAAAGATGCGAGTTCGAATCCTGACGCTGACATGTACCAATGAGTTCTTTGAATTTAAGTACAATGTATAACATCACTCTTACGGTGAAAGAAAACATGGTGAGGAAACCTGCATATCTATATTTAGCACATCTAGATAATTATGTGAACTCACCAACCCGCAATGGACCAGCGTGTGAGGAAATGGTCCAAGCTTAGGAAGGCAGTTTAGACCTTGGGAATATGCAAAGGGTTCCATTCGAGAGAGCCAGGTAAGAAGCCGAGTAAGCCAGTACTAAGTGCACCCCACAGAGAATAGAATATAATAGAAACATTTGAATATTGAGTACTATGATTAAAATCCGTAAGTTATAATATTAGTTATGATTAAAAAGTACTAACATGCTATAGTACATGAGGCAGCGGGATCATTAACCCCGCTGTGAGCCGCGGTACAAGTGGCTACAGTCAGCGGATATCATTCTTATACAGGATGTTGTAAAAGTGTTATCTTAGGCCGAAAAGAGGTGTCACTTCGTTATTCTGAAAAAGTTTCGTGCTAAAAGTATTGGAAATTCTGCTTTTCCTTATCGGAAGCTCTTTTGGTCACGTGACTGTTGTACACACCTAAGTAAGTATTACTATAAGTTTATATGGAAAATCAAATTTTGTTAAGCTATTTTTCAAATATTGTTAAGTAGTAAATTCTAGTTATTAAAGCCCCTGAACGGCCTTTGATTCCTTTAACGACTAGCGGTTCCACGGCCCGTCATGCTAAAGAACCATTCTTTGTTTGCAACCCACATACTTTCATCGGAAAACCGCTATTACATTGCCACTAAGCCACACAACAAGCCAACCACTGGCTCGCGAGATAATGCACTCAGAACACAATCCACAGGAACGGTTGACGCGCGCACGCACAAGCATTTCAAATAGCCGTCAAAAGAATCCGAGCAAAAAGGCGCGAGCAAAAAGTTTTAAAAACAAAATTCTAAACTGCCAGTATTAATAAAACCAAAAACTTTTTAGTGAAAAAGTAGGTTGTAAACGAAAAAGTGTGGACGAAGTTTAAAACTAATTCGAAACTTAAATTGAAATTGTGGTGCAGCGATAGTTGCAAAACTCTAAGGACTAGGCGTCCAGATTCGAAAGGTGATAATGATAGTTTATATCCAGTGGTGGCGATAATTGGACCCTTGGAATCTATTGGACTGGAGGCGGCTGCATGTAAGTTGGATTTGCTTTAAAGCGGTCATTTAGTGAGTCCTTATAATTAAGTGTCCCTAATGTAACTATATCTTGTACATTGTACAGTACTCTATTCATAAAATATTATATTGCTTTAAAATATTATATTCCTTCATGTTAATTTTTAGGATTCCGTAGCTATAAAGGAATTTCATCATTTTGACCCATTTTCCTTTTACATTTTCCATTATTATTAAATTCATTCATTCTGGATAAGTATATTTATGTAATGTAAGTGGTATAATATTGACAATATTCCTTATTATTTATTGATCATTAACATTTATGCGCATTTAAACTTAAAACTACCAGCAGTACTATCAGTAAATAGCTGATAACAGCTTGGCCTTAAAACTAATTATGAAATTATCAATTATCAGTAGTAACAAGGAACAGCCATGCAAACAAACTACTGTAGAACACAACTGTTTTACAAGGCAATCTATAACTGCTGCAATACCATAACTATACTCTGAGCCCTTAGCATAAATTTTCATCGTGAACGTGAAGTAAAATTCGTCGAGTAATTTGGTACGAAAATATGAACAACGCCCCTGGCGGTTGGTAGCAGAAAATTCATCGAGTAATTCTCGACTCTGGTCGTACTACTATAGTCACTCTCAGTCTGTATCACCGACTAAGGGTGCTTTTCCACCAGAGATGTGCTATGCAGCTATGCTGCGAAGATGTGATGTCTACGCTACGAAAATATGTGACCGTTTCCACCAATACTACGCTAGGTAGCGCACATTTAAGTACTTAACATATAAGTAATTATAATGTAAAAGAAACATTGATTTTCACTCAATACTGCAAATAGACGTAGGTGTAAAATATTTGTTAAAAAAAAACTCGTGAAAGTGCCTACTTATTGATAGTAATTAGGTTGTAACTGTTATGTTGTGAGAAAGTCGTAAGTATTTATAAAGCACTATTCAATGAAGAAGCTAAGTGATTGATGAGTTGAAACATCATAAAATGCGACTCCTCCTTACCGTTGCTATAATAATAACATTTAAAGATTGTTTATGCAGCTCTACAGACTCATCTCAAAGGGGCTTACGGCTCTTGGCAATGTCGGTGACAAACAAATGTGCTAGACTAGGTTTAGTCACCGTGGTGAAAGGATTGGCTAGTCAGATTAGCGTTAGTCGCTGACTGCCCATGCCCGCGGAAAGTATAAAGATAAAGATAAAATACTCTTTATTGCACACAAACAGAAACAGAGTTACAAACAAGAAAAGAAAATAAATAGCACAATCGGCGGCCTTATTACTAAAAGTAATCTCTTCCAGACAACCAAATTGATAGGAAATAGAAAGAAAGAAAATGGGTATCGTGTGAAAACAAGAGATATTTATAAACTACATTAATATAAAGTATAAACGATATGTAAATACCTACATAATTATAATAATACATAAAACCTACATAGTTAATAATAAATATATCAAGTATATCAAGGGACAGGTGGCAAAGCCTAGGCTAGCTGATAGCAAATCATTAAACTTTTCGGAGTTTTCAAAACTGATCTAAAACTTTTTTTAAACCTATTGATGAATACAACATTATACTGGGGATTGCACATTGTTGTTGTATCAATGAAAGATATAAGTACCTGAATAATGTATGTATTTGTTTCAAATATATTGACGTTATTGTAAAATAAATAATGTTAGTTAAATACTATTATTATAAAATATGTAAGTATTCTAAAACTTCTTGAAATACTTATACATAATTATATACCAACCTATAGGATTAATATTTACAAAATTTCCGTTGGTAACGGTGAGTAGCTACCATATAAAAATAGGATTTCTAAATAGGAAAATAACGCCAAGGTTCCTTGGGAGACCCTATACCTATGAAATCTGGGCGTATATCTAGGAGAAGCATGTGTAGCTTCTTTTAAGAATGCATTTATTTACATTACACCTACGTACGGTCGACTAACTAATAAGTTATAATTAAAATGTAATAGAAACTGATATGCAGGATGTTACACATTTAATTAAGGCTTATGTATATTTTCAAGAACATGTTGTTAGATGGACATAATATTGTGAACCGTACATTTTTTAATTTGTTATTGTATTGTATGGAGTTCATTGATCTATTCGTTTCTTACAATTACTTTTTTGTGAAATCTCAATGCGTATTTTAATCGTGCGTGCGAAGAATTGATGATCATAAAAAGATAGGTGAGGCACCTTCTTAATTCTGTAAATTTCTTTAGTAGGTACTCCTTTAAAGGTGATAATTGGCGGCGAACATCATGATTTTAAATTAAATTAATGTTCTTTGTTTTGTCAACCTATTTACCTTGTTAAATTCCAATAAAAGGACCGGAACCTGTGTTACTTCCGTTCAAGATCCGGTTTGGGGACAGATAATCGCCTATGAAAGGACTATTGAAAACAGACCTTTATCCTTGTAAAAGTTGAAAATAATTATTTTATTTAAATTAGTAGGTCACCTGCCTACTTACTTAAAATGCAGGCTAGTATAGTAGGTAGGTAGTTAGCGGTGGTAGCTCAGTCGGGTAAGCGCCCGCTTCCCGCGCCAAAGATTCGAGTTCGAATCCTGACGCTGACATGTACCAATGAGTTCTTTGAATTTAAGTACAATGTATAACATCACTCTTACGGTGAAAGAAAACATCGTGAGGAAACCTGCATATCTATATTTAGCACATCTAGATAATTATGTGAACTCACCAACCCGCAATGGACCAGCGTGTGAGGAAATGGTCCAAGCTTAGGAAGGCAGTTTAGACCTTGGGAATATGCAAAGGGTTCCATTCGAGAGAGCCAGGTGTAGATACCTACACCTGGCTACTACTACTTAGTACTAAGTGCACCCCACAGAGAATAGAATATAATAGAAACATTTGAATATTGACGACCGAATGGCGTAGTGGTTAGTGACCCTGACTACTGAGCCGATGGTCCCGGGTTCGATTCCCGGCCGGGGCAGATATTTGTTTAAACACAGATATTTGTTCTCGTGTCTTGGATGTGCCCGTAAAATGGCAATAGGCCCGCCCCCTATTACATTGGGACTAACATACACTCTGGCGAAAAGTGGGTGCAGCAATGCACCTCTGCCTACCCCGCAAGGGAGTACATTAGTACAAGGCGTGAGTGCGTGTTTTTTATTTTTTTATTTTTTTTTATTTGAATATTGAGTACTATGATTAAAATCCGTAAGTTATAATATTAGTTATGATTAAAAAGTACTAACATGCTATAGTACATGAGGCAGCGGGATCATTAACCCCGCAAGTGAGACTCGGTACAAGTGGCTACAGTCAGCGGATATCATTCTTATACAGGTGTTGTAAAAGTGTTATCTTAGGCCGAAAAGGTGTCACTTCGTTATTCTGAAAAAGTTTCCTGCTAAAAGTATAGGAAATTCTGCTTTTCCTTATCGGAAGCTCTTTTGGTCACGTGACTGTTTACTAGGGATTGTTGTACACACCTAAGTAAGTAAGTATTACTATAAGTTCATATGGAAAATCAAATTTTGTTAAGCTATTTTTCAAATATTGTTCAGTAGTAAATTCTAGTTATTAAAGCCCCTGAACGGCCTTTGATTTCTTTAACGACTAGCGGTTCCACCGGCCGTCATGCTAAAGAACCATTCTTTGTTTGAAACCCACATACTTTCATCGGAAAACCGCTATTACATTGCCACTAAGCCACACACCAAGCCAACCACTGGCTCGCGAGATAATGCACTCAGAACACAATCCACAGGAACGGTTGACGCGCGCACGCACAAGCATTTCAAACAGCCGAGCCGTCAAAAGAATCCGAGCAAAAAGGCGCGAGCAAAAAGTTTTAAAAACAAAATTCTAAACTGCCAGTATTAATAAAACCAAAAACTTTTTAGTGAAAAAGTAGGTTGTAAACGAAAAAGTGTGGACGAAGTTTAAAACTAATTCGAAACTTAAATTGAAATTGTGGTGTAGCGATAGTTGCAAAACTCTAAGGACTAGGCGTCCAGATTCGAAAGGTGATAATGATAGTTTATATCCAGTAGTGGCGATAATTGGACCCTTGGAATCTATTGGACTGGAGGCAGCTGCATGTAAGTTGGATTTGCTTTAAAGCGGTCATTTAGTGAGTCCTTATAGTTAAGTGTCCCTAATGTAACTATATCTTGTACATTGTACAGTACTCTATTCATAAAATATTATATTGCTTTAAAATATTATATTCCTTCATGTTAATTTTTAGGATTCCGTAGCTATAAAGGAATTTCATCATTTTGACCCATTTTCCTTTTACATTTTCCATTATTATTAAATTCATTCATTCTGGATAAGTATATTTTATGTAATGTAAGTGGTATAATATTGTCAATATTCCTTATTATTTATTGATCATTAACATTAAAAACTACCAGCAGCACTATCAGTAAATAGCTGATAACAGCTTGGCCTTAAAACTAATTATGAAATTATCAATTATCAGTAGTAACAAGGAACAGCCATGTAAACAAACAACTGTAGAACACAACTGTTTTACAAGGCAATCTATAACTGCTGCAATACCATAACTACTCTGAGCCCTTAGCATAAATTTTCATCGTGAACGTGAAGTAAAATTCGTCGAGTAATTTTGTACGAAAATATGAACAACGCCCCTGGCGGTTGGTAGCAGAAAATTCATCGAGTAATTCTCGACTCTGGTCGTACTACTATAGTCACTCTCAGTCTGTATCACCGACTAAAGGTTTGAGCACATTAAGATGGCTAAAGCGCATCTTTAATGTGACTTTATTTCATACGATGATCATTCTCAGCTTCCCTTTCCACGAGAAGTATCTTTAGCTCCAATTTCACAATAGTCGGTTAAATCGTAACCAGGGAAAGGTTGATGAATTGTACGTCATCTCCATATTAAATTCTTAACAGATGTGTCAAAAGTCAAGCAATAATCCCCGGTTATGCTCTAACCAACTATGGAGAAATTGGCACTTAACATCTTTCTTCCCCGTGAAAAAATAAAGTCACGGTGTTATTCTTTTCAATTCTATGCTTACCCAATACTAATACAGATATCGTATCGAATTGACCTATATTCAGCGGCTAGACGTTACAGAACTATTACGTTACGGCAATCATAACGTAATTACTAGCCAGGAAAAGATACGTGTCTTTGTACCTAATTACCTAACTGTGCCATGAGTCTATGCGAGCCTGGTACTTTCTCAGTGGAAAGTGGAAATGGATGGAAGCTTCTGTTTGTAATGCTGAGAACATCTTTGTAGAAACTGCATAGCTGCAAAGAGAGATTAGGGCAACATGGCAACTAGACTCCACTCCAGCAACAGACTAACCAGGTAACTAGTAAAATATAGGAGGATTATATTTTTCTTTAACTGGTAGGCCTATAATGACGTCAATATTATTTTTTGTGTTTTCATTTTTTCAACTTATTTCTGTTGAAAGCTAGCTTTGCCTGACTCTAAACAATAATTTTGTACTTACCTAGGTGGTTATAATAATAATGGCAAATTTTATGGTGACAAGAAAAAGGTGGTCATGATCTTAATCTTTTGCTTATTTAAAAATTAAAAAGGTTGTCACATATGAGGAAAAGACTACTTACTGTAGGAAAATCATAAAAACATACGTTTTTAAATTGGCCGTCTAGGTACTTGTATACAAATAATTTAATCTAACAGCTGCAATATTTTTAAATACACTACAAATATTAAGTAAGGAACATAGCATCAAACTTGATAAAAAAGTATCCTCTGGAAATCCAAATTATTTTCAACTTCATTGTATATATTTAAAATTAAGTCCTTCTTCATTCACTAATTATATCTAGAATAATTGTGGTACAGCACGATTGAGTCACATAATAAAATCATTCCAGTTCATTGCTGCCAAGATAATTTTCCAAAGTTGAAGCCAACCAGGCCATTACAAATCTCTACCTTGAAATCACGACAAAAAAATATAATAGCCGTAAAATGTAGCGTCCGTCGCTTTTTAAAAATGGCTGCTGCTTTCTGGCCACTAGAAAAAAGAAACAAAAAAATCAAAAGTGAAGAGTCAAGAATGACTTCGCGTTTTGGCCATCACGATCACGAAAAGTACGACATAGTAAATTTTGTTATTGGGTAGAGGTTCTAATTGTCCCCCGGTTTAACTTATTTATTTATTTATTAATGAAGCATGGAAAACCAACAGCATGGAATTATAGAACTAGGAATAGTTAAATTAATAGTAACAAACATGCCAGTTAAAGGTTTTCACATATAGAAACCTTATACTTTACTTAAAATTTACGATTAGCATCACAGTGAGCTAACAAATTTATTAATAATGTGGTCCTTAATTGAGTTATAACTACTATAAAATAGATCAACACCGGTATTGCTACATAGACGGTTGTATGTTTCGGCTGCTCTAATCACAAAAGTGTTATGTCTATAATTGCTATTTGAGCGAGGGATGGAAAGGAGGGGCCGAGAGCGGGTCCTCCTGGTTGGAATCCGCAAGCCGAGTTTGTTAAGTAAGTCTGGGCAGTCGACTTGGCCACGAAAGGTTTTCACCAGAAAAATTACATCATTTATGTCTCTACGTAATTTGAGAGGTAGAAGATGCAATTTGACACATCGTTTGTTGTAGTCCATACTTGGCAGTTTGAATTTGAAACCTAAGTATCTTACAAATTTTTTTTGGATACGTTCAAGCCTCCCAATATATAAATCGTACTGCGGATTCCAAATTTGTGACGCATATTCAAGGTGGCTTCGGACGTAGGCACAATACAGTATTTTAATAGTTTTCATGTTTCTAAAGGGCTTAGAAGATCGCATTATGAAGCCAAGGGATCGTGAAGCTTTATTGAGAATGCTATCTATGTGGAGATTAAATATTAATTTTTGGTCATGAATTAATTAATAGTCGCATAGTTGAAACATTTATCCATACAAGTTACCGCAACAGTTACTTTTGCTGTAATTTTATTAAAACATAATTAGGTAGGTAAGTATTATCGGGAAATATGAATGATTTCCAATTTCCATTTCAAACATTTCAACAGTGGTACATCGACACAATAATCCATCAATTATTTCTGAGTAAAATAGGCCTTTCATGAAAGAAAACGAAAATGTAATTATTTATGGATTTTTACTGAAAATAACAAATAAGTCTGTAAGGTAACTTACTGTATACTTAACACATTTTCTACAGTAAAATTCGAATATTTTCACACTTTCCTTCTTCAGGGTCGCAGGTCGTCACGGTATAATTAGAGACATAGGAGGAAACCTCTACCTACCTACTTGGTTTTCTGTTCTTTACTAAACAAAAGACACTGCTGGCAAAATATGTTCTTTGTTATACAATTTTGTCACAAAAGTACAATTAGTGACATCAGAACAAAGACTACCGCAAGCTAAAAATACTTACCTGCAATTTAAATATTAAAATCGGTATGAAATTGTTTTTAAATGTGGTTTTGGGGTCAGGGTTTGGGGTTTTTAACCACGGTGTTGTTATCTTAAGTAGATATTGTTTATAGTATGAATAGCAGATAACTCACAAACTTACGATCGATGTTTCCCAAAACAATATTTTAACTGTTTTTATTTACAGGTCTGTAAACCTGTAAAAAATATCCAGATATTCATGGAATTTACATGTCAGTTGTGCCATTTCCTTCCAAATTAACCCTTCACCACTCGTAGGAATACCACCACTATAGGTCAATCAACAAGTGGGTACTCTGGGCGGGCCACCTGTCTGGGCAACGAACCCACACGCGGGCCTTGGCATTGTGAGGCCAACCACTTTGCGTCTACACTGCAGTGCGATACTCAGCATTATTGCCATTGAAATAGAAATGGTGAAAGGTTTCACTAAACGTGAACAACAAAAAAATATATAAATTTATCACGAGAGAAATGAGTAGGTATTGCATTGAGGGGATCCATACCAGCAATTAATAGTACTTATGCAAAAGTTCTAGTGACATAAAAGTAAATATAGAACAGGAATGGTACGTGGAACTTTTTAATTGCTCGCGAGTATATTCTCTGTGATAGTATGTACTTTAAAAGTAGGTAGGTACACTGTTCCATTGAAAAAAAAACAAAACAAAAAAACACGCACTCACGCCTTGTACTAATGTACTCCCTTGCGGGGTAGGCAGAGGTGCATTGCTACACCCACTTTCACCCATGTTCCATTGAATAAGCTGGCTTTGGGTCTGTCATCATCCGTCAATAGAATAATCAAGGGTTGTATACTAATCTCTTTCGTTGACTGCTCCTATCAGTCGAATCAAAAGCACAGCCATACATAGGTAAGGCATTTAGTACTAAAGTCAATGTCCTAGGGCCACCTCTTCCGCTTACTGCGATCCTGTTGCTCAAGCTAGTTGGCATTGAATCGAGGTTGAGCAAGTCTGCCGGTTTCTTAGTTCAGTAACGGATGCTTAACCCTTCGAACAGGGTAATTAATCTTACAACAGAGCAATGGACGGTACGGTAAGTGACTTACCGTAAGTCATCACATCAATTGCATTTAAACACAAAGACACAGCTCGTAAAAAGCCTTGCCTCTTCAAATATTGGATGGTAGGTAATTAATTGCCATAAATGCTTGGCAGGCGGATGGATTAGATATTCACTGTTAAAGACAGACAAACATAACACTTAAAACCTGAAAACTGTAGTAATTTTGTTCATAGTTAATATATTGAAAGTATCAAATTAATTTTAGACTGAAAGTATCAAATTAATTTTTAATTTTAAGTAAAGTAAGGTAAGTCTACGTAAAAATTTAAAAATCAATCCACTTTAGCTATGTGTGTGTCTTTTTTACGCAGTGAAATGCCGCCCTGGACAAATATTTATGTATTGCAAATACAGTATCGTGAAATCGTAATTCATAAAAACATCATACAATACACATTGTGCTAAATGAGAAATCAATGTACTGTGTGTCTGTGTAATCAATACTGATGAACATCGGATACTAATGATAATGGATTGTTTGTTTGATTGTATTCCATTCCTTCTGCTTCTGACAAAGTATATTTTTATATTGACTAAAACATGTACATATACACAATAATAAGTACTTATGTAATAAAGTTTTAGCACTGACGTTTAATGTAACGTATGTACCACGTTATATTAAACGTCAGTGCTAAAACTTTAATCTAATACATTTACAACAGATAAAAGATGGACACAAGAATAACATGTTTTATAGTGATTTGTGTTTATGTAATTTAATATTCTTCAACAGATCTATAGAAGCCTTCTCGAGTGTTGTATCATCTATTGATAAAAACATAGCAAGTAATGAAAATGACTATATTTTATTGATTGTATTCACCATATTAAAGATGCTCAAAATATTTTTCTCACCTTTCACTAAATGTGTTAAGAATTTTCTTTACTCACAAAATAATTTATATCCAAAATGTTATTCGTCTTTTATAGATACCCAAATGAAACCTGTCTCCCATTAATAGAACCTAAAAGAGAAAGATATTCTACTAACTTACAAGTTTATTTATTTACAGTTTGATTAGATGATTTTCCACTCCTGTAACCCCAAATAATACTTGATGTGATTAACTTATGTAATTATGTACCTATATCCTATTAAAACATACAGTTTATGAGTTAGTTTTTATAGCTTAAAATTTATATATAAAATTTATATATATAGTTTAAAACATACAGTTTATGAGTTAGTTTTTATAGCTTAAAATTTAGGTAGTACTTATAATTATTTTCACGTAGTCAAATTTAATGTTTATTTAAATTTTCACTGCATGCTGTATATGGGTATTTCTTAAAAAAAAAAAAAAAAAATATTTTTTTAACTTTTTTTTATTAATGTTATTGGAAAGTGTATTGAAAATAATGAATTTTAATATCTTCAATCAAGCTTAACACGCTTTGCAAGGGGTAGAAAATGAGGTGTGAAAGTATGGTTGTGACAAATTAAATTCCTTGTTTAAAATTCGACTTTATGACTGATGGCGTGAATCTCATTTTCAATATTCCAAATCAAAGTTTTCACAGAAATAAAATTAAAGTTTGTGCCTTCAGAATAACTATATGTTCGACATGGATGTGACATGTTAAAAAATGTCACGACCATGGCCTCAGGAAGCTATGGCTGTGACTGCCATGGTTGTGACATTTTCGCACCGTGCCTGACATTATTTTAAAATTCGTCATTATTTTTGCAATTTGTTACTTTTATCTGTAAGTACATTGTTTAAGTTATAAATTACGAAAAAAAAACTGACAATACAGTTGAGCTTACCTTATATAACTTGAACACGGTCTGGACAGGTTAAGAGTGTTAATTTATAAAAAAAAACATAAAAAATATTATTAATTTACACTCCACCATTCATGCCGGCCAAGAAAGGGTAGGTCATACAGTGTTGATATAGCAGAAAAATATATAGTTATAGCAGATACGTGTCGCAAACTTCTACCCTTTTTTCAAGTGTAAATATTTCGAGCCACGGCTGTGACAAAAAAACATCAGACAAACTTTACGAAAGGTTTTGGTTTAAACTTACTTAGCTAAACAACATGAAATATATGTATTGTGATAAGTTAATTGCATATAAAATGATTATATAATGATTTTTTGTCTGAAAAAGCACCAATTAATTCCAGAAAAATATTTTGTTGAGTAATTCGGTGAGCGGACATCGCACGGCTGTGACATTTTGGGGGGGATATTGATATCTATAAATACAAGGCTTATGTATTTTAATTTATAATTAACTTGCCTGTATGATAAAATATATGATTTACTTTTTTAATTCATACCTAACAACTAACCTACGGCGCACAGACTTGGTCTCTGACCGAACATCAGAAGTCCAAACTCAAGGTTTACCAAAGAGCGATGGAGCGTACTATACTTGGTGTACGAAGGATAGACCGAATCCGGAACACCACGCTACGCTCCTCGACTCGTATCACTGATGTGGGCGCACAGACTGCGAAGCTGAAGTGGGCCTGGGCAGGCCACGTCTGTCGCATGCACCCGGACCGGTGGGCCAGAATTGTCACCGAGTGGGTGCCCAGTGATGGACGTCGGCGTCGCGGAAGACCCAGGCGGAGATGGCGGGACGACCTCGACAGGTTTTTGCCTCAATGGCCGAAGGAAGCACATGATCGGGAACGGTGGTCAGTTTATAAGGAGGCCTTTGCCCAGCAGTGGGACACGACACAGGCTGCATAAAAAAAAAAAAAAAAAAAAACCTAACAACTATGAGTGCTTCCAGCTAGCCGATTCTTACGTAAGACAGTATTTTTTATAAGAATAAGAAATACCCATATATTTAATATAATTATAATTATTTGCAAGTTATTTTTATATACTTACTTTTGGAAGAGCGGTCATATCCTAATACAGGTTTTCAAAACTTAAAAGGATGTGGCCTTACATACTTGTAACAAATAACTTGTGTTTTTGAATAAATTATTTGTATTTTGTATTTGTAGTTTATGGAAAGTCATTAAAACGGGATTTTAATAAATTGTATAAGTACTACTTTACAAAACCAAGTTAATGCTAAATGTTCGCTCGATATCGTTGCAAAATGAAGTAAATTGTAATGGCAGGGCTGGACACAATGGCACTGTTTTTCGCAATGCCTATTCTCCGCTCGAAATGCTCTAAGTCTATTAGAAAGGAAAACAATTTGTAGCTGAAAAAAATGAAGTTTCTTGTCCTCGAAACAAATGTGTAAGAAGTATCAGATTTGTACTCCGACCAAGTTATTTTTGCTGGAAACAAAACATTTTTCATTTGCAATTTGGTGGCCCAAGGTCCAAGTCAGTCATGGACATTTTATGGCAATATAATATGTACATAGGTACTTACAAACACATTTTTTTTTAAATTTGAAACATAACTTTTGAATCAATATTAAATAATTAAATTCAATAGATAATTCAAAACATACGTTTTTATTGCTGTCCTGAGGTGTCCGATGGCATAGAAGGCCTTAGAGCTATACGAGTAAGGGGCCGTCCATTAATCACGTGAGGTCGTTTTTCTCATTTTTTGACCCCCCCCCCCCCCTCCCCCCTGGTGATATTTGGTGAGGTTTGCGACCAACCCCCCCTCCCCCCTGGATCACGTGTATTATTTTGGAAGTCTATGTAAAGGCAATTTTTGACTAGAAATAAAATAGGTCATACTACAAATCGTTAAAATTTTTGCGCCGTCCAAAATATCGGTTCAGAAATACCTAATTTTTGACAAAAAATTAATACACGTGATGTCTAACGAGAACCCCCCCTCCCCCTTCGTGATGTTTCGTGAGGTTTTCAGTACCCCCCCCCCCCCCCCCTTTGAGGCTCACGTGATTAATGGACGGCCCCTAACTTAGGTGTGTATAGAAAACCAACAATAGTAAAAGTTATACCACCGCCGCCTTTTACGATCAATCGGGTAAGGTAATATAGCAAAACCGTAATTGCTTAGAGCTCATCTAGTCTAGGTATCATCTAGGTATATTGTTCTAGGTATAAAGTGGTCATATTTGAAAGCTATCCGCACACGTACCTACACACAATCTCAAATGTCCAAATGGACGGTCTTAATGATCAAAGCAAATTGCGTGTTGCATCAAAAGCGCAATCCAAGCACGGGGCCTGTTCTGCTTATTAAGTAAGTATTGTATACCACCGTCAGCATTTTTTTTTGTATTATTGAAAGAACCCTGGCCGGGAAAGACGACCTAGATAGCACAGGTTTTTTTCCGGATGGCCTCCTGATGACTAGGTACAATAAAAAAAATAAAAAGTTTTTAGTATGTATTGGATAACAAGTTTGAAGGATAAAGATTGTCGAAAACATTCTAACAGGCAGAAGATTGTGGAAATTTGTACAAGCTTCTATAAGGATTTATACGCCGATACAACCAGAGATGCAAACTCACATGATGAATATTCATTCCGTGATAATATTTCGCTCATCACAGGCTATGAAGTTCATGTAACTCTCAAAAGTATGCAATATGAAAAAAGCCCTGGAGAAGACGGTGTCACAACGGAATCATTAAAAATAGGAGAGCCCACGTTATTACCCCATCTTACCAACCTTTGCAATGACATACCTATTAGTTTCAGGAAAATTTACCCTTAAATTCTGTAATTCCAACATCATACTTCTTCATAAGAAAGGCGAAAAATCTGATATCGGAAACTACAGACCCGTAAGCTTGATCTACAAATTATTTATAAAAATTATTCACTACCGCATTAGATCTCTGCTGGACCAACATCAACCACCAGAACAAGCCAGTTTCCGACCTGGTTATTCCACCACTGACCACTTACACACGCTAAATCAAATAATAGAAAAGACCAACGAGTTCAACACCCCACTTTACCTTGCGTTTATTGATTACACCAAAGCTTTTGACAGTCTCCAACCCAACACCAAGCAATATTTTCCGCCCTTGCAAATCAAAAAATAAACCCGACCTATATTGAACTCGTTGGTGCTATCTACAGGAACAGCACAGCTAACGTGAAACTGGGAAGGCCAGGTCCGGCGTTTCCAATTGAGAAGGGCGTCAAACAGGGCGACCCGCTGTCTCCTAACCTGTTCACAAGTTGCCTTGAGGAAGTCTTTAAGAAGTTGACGCAGTCATGGGAGAATAAGGGCATCGATATCGGAGGCCACAAATTGACAAACCTCCGGTTCGCTGACGATATTGTCCTATTCTCCCACTCAGCACCCGAGCTCCAACAAATGTTGCGAGAGCTATCCACGGCAAGCCTTGAAGTTGGACTGATGATGAACCGGTCGAAGACGAAAGTTATGACCAATAGCACGAAACGTAGGGTTGAGGTAGACGGGCAGGAAATACAATACGTCAATGAGTACATTTATTTGGGCCAGATAGCGTCCTTCGAAAACAGGCAGGACAAGGAAATTGATCGTAGGATTGAAAACGCCTGGAATAGCTTCTGGTCCATGAAGTCGCTAATGCCTTGTCCCTGAAGCGTAACCTACCTTTGTCCCTGAAGCGTAAACTCATTGACATGTGTATCCTGCCTGTCTTAACCTACGGTGCCCAAACATGGTCACTGACTGAGTCTCAAAAGTCCAATCTCAAGGTTTGCCAGAGAGCGATGCAGCGCAGTATTTTGGGAGTAAAGCGAACAGATCGTATTCGCAACACCGCTCTGTGCTCCAAAACTCAAATAGCTGACGTGGGTGCCAAGACTGCTAAACTGAAGTGGGACTGGGCGGGGCATGTCTGCCGTATGCAGCCGGAGAGGTGGGCAAAAAAGGCCACCCAATGGATACCCAACAACGGGCGCCGGCGCAGAGGCAGACCAAGAAGGAGATGGCGGGACAACCTGGACAATTTTAGCACGGAATGGTGTGAGCAGGCCCAAGAAGAAGAGAGACCTTTGCCCAGCAGTGGGACACTAGAGGTCGAGAATTTTTTTTTTATTGATGTTTGCCTAATTTTGATTGATACCGACCACAGACCAAAAAGTACCAGTAACAAATTTTCAATGTGCCAATCGATTAACTACATTTGACTACATTGCACTTTAGTTTACCAGAACTAGCCTCATGTATGGTATTTTATAAGTAACTGCAGCGACAATATTGAAGACAAAATTAAATCGAAAGATTTAATAATAACAATTTGCGATGCGAGCAATAATGAAACAAATTTTTGAAATACCTGTAGTACAACTGTAGATATTAATTTGTAGACTAATAAATATAGTTTAATTGAATTGAGAAGTCATAATTTGTTTTATTATTAATTAAATGTAGGTACGTATAATAATTAATTATAAAGTAATTACAGGTTTGATCTATTCCCTTTGAATGATTGTTTTGATTCTCTAGTCCCGATTGATGAAAGCTACATGCAACAACAAAGATTAAGATGTTAACAATCAACTTTTGATTACTATACAAACTTAGATAAGAACTAATCTAAAATCTCACAGTATAATTAGAATGCCAGGAGGACCAACGACAATGTTGCAGATTTCTAGCGATTTTGGTTTGGAAACTTCCTGTAATTTTGGATAATTGTGCTTCACAGTGAAGTTATTTTAAGTTTTACATTATTTTTAAGACGAATCAGATAGCGAACCAATTATGTTAAATATAGCATTGTTTTCAACATCTTCATTTGATATTAATAGGTAGCACGTAAATTGAGGTTGACTATACTATTATGAGTAGGTAAGTATGACATTTTGAAATTAATTTTATTCTTACCCTCGACTTGAAAGGCTGGCAGGTTGGTTGGTTGAGAATTGCCCCTCTGACACTTTGAAGAGCGACTGGGACTTGTGGCATCTTACATAACAATCTTCCTCGAATTCCAGGAGTCCTGGTACTCATGCTGTTGCGCTTCTAAGTTATCACTTCTTCGGAGTGAAGTCGGAGGAGGATCCCGATAGCGACCGGCACCCGTAGATCTTCTAAAACAATCTTTCTCAAATTCCAGGACTCCTGGTACTCACGATGCTGCGGTTCGAGGAGATAGCCTTCAAGGCGGAGTTGAACCGGGACGAGGACCCGGAGAGCGACCGGGATGCGTGGCTGCTGTGCGCCGAGGATCCCATGAACCGGAAGAGGGCTATCGAGGAGCTCAGGAAAATGATTTATGGTGAGTTTCCAGTAGCGTGGGAAGCCCTCGCTGGAACAAAGACCTTTGATAAGTATATACTGGTTGCGGCCGATGAAGCAAAGCCGATATAGCCGAGGATAGAGTGTTGAGTTGAGGCGATCCTTGGGCGAGGCCTATGTCCAGCAGTGGATGATTAGGAGGTGATGATGATACGGAAACCAGTAGTATAATGGGACAAAAATCATCCACTGCTCGACAGGCCTACCCAATGGAGGACGTAGTACTAATATTTTTTTTACAATAAAACATGGGTAGGTATGTATATAGTCAGTATAAGTAGGTACTACTACATTTAAGTTACCAATCTGTGTAGTAAGTGTCCGTGCTATACCACCTCTAAGACCTAGAATTTAGGTCTTACTTAATCCAATAACCAGAGTCTAAGTGCTATAAATTCACTTTGCAGGCTATATTGAAACACCATAAAGACAGCTAAAATGGTTTACGATCCAAAGTTTAATAGTTTACACACCTTTAGCACCTTATCACGTCCAATAAGCAATAAATTGCCAATTTAGAAATACTAATGAGATTTGTTTTGTTAAAATCCTTGTGAATTAAGTTGGGTCATTTAGTTTTAGTAATAGTTATCAGGTACTTACTTTAGTCATAGTTACTTCAGACAGCTGCCACAAAAATATTGATGCTTATTTGTGATTATTATAATTATGTAATTGTATAAACCTCGATTATGTTTCAGAGCGTGGTGAATGCCACCCTCACCGCACTGATGACGCATACCTCCTAAAGTTCCTGAGAGCCCGGCGCTCCGTCCCGGCCAGAGCACATCGCCTGGTAAGTTCCTCTTCATAAATTCCAAACAGTTATACGTTTCCCAACAAACATTTTACCCTCAGTTAAAGCTATTTTTATAACTTTAACCTGTATAACTGTGTTATAATTATCTCAGTTCTAACATAAAGCGATAAAGATGAGTTAACAAATGAAATTAGTGTTAACAGCAGGTTTAAGTGTTAACATGGTATTAGTCAAAGCAATTATAATTAAGATGTTATAGGTTGAAACTGTTTCTAGAACCTAAAGCTATACAAGAGTGCTCACTGACACCTGTTAACACTTATGGTTGTTAAGTGGTTTCCTTTAATACTCATATAAATCTTTAGGTGTCATATTGAATTTAGGCTGCAGGAATTGGTTATAAAAGAGATTTTGTCAAGAGTGCAGTAAGACAAGATTCTTTCAGTGTTAGAAAACTCAACAATGCAGTTTTAATCTTTAAGGTTAACTTAACTTACGCTTATTGCGTTAGGCAAGTAGACTGTAAAAGTAACGGTGTTAAGCAAGACTGTGCGGATCGACTAAGACTGCATAATACCCTTGGCTAAGGGTGTTCTATTTCAAAAAGTGTAATAGATGACTTAGGTGAGTCTATATGTCTTAAATGTAAGTTCGCCATTTGCATTGGCGACCTAACCTATAAATTGCTGGGATAAACAATATTTTGCTTTAAAATACTTACTTATTTATGTGAATTTTGTCATTCCAGTCATGCCAATCGATTTATGAAACTAATGGACATACAGCAAGGATACAAAAAAATACAAAATTGAGTCGTCTATTTTATATTTACTTATGTTTCATTTGAAATCCTGAATAAATTCGGAGCGCATTAAAATTGAGGTGGGAAATATGGTATACATTACAGTAAAATTACAATGGCATATTATTTTCAATTCACAAAACATGTTAAGTCAAGTTAATATATTATATTTACTGTTATTTAGTAATGATCAATACTGTCACTCTAATACTGTCGCGTATGGTTGCTGTTGACACTATTATTTTCAAAGACATACAACTTGTATGGTAAAAGTGTATTTGAAAAACGGTAACATACTCACTTAACCCTTTTTTAGCAAACAAATAAGAGTCAGGGAGTCAAATAACCATTCTACAACTACAACTATACCGGTAAAAGTTCTAGCTGAGAGTGATTAAACGCTCTTCTATAGTAACTTTAGCACTTCAATGACACCGTACTACAGGCTTTCTATAACTTAAACACTTCAATGACACCGTTTTACAGACTTTCAAAAGCCTTTACTCTCAAAATCGTGGGCCTCTTTCGTGGTTATAAGTGAGTTAGAGCACTCTTCTACACCCTTATACAGCTATGTCTTAACACTTTAATTTTCGAATGGAACCATTATACAAGTTATATGAGAGTTTTTTTAACGCTACGATGTTAGTTGGGTTGTACCTAATCTATCTTCTAAATAACAAAAAAACATCAATAGACGAATCGTAAACTCTATCAAGCGCAACGAGCGGAAACCTTTCACCGACACACTACAGTTGCTCGATGCAAGGTCAAATACTTTCTTTCGCCCTAATTTAGAAGTATTATCTCTAACTCTTCCTGTGGTCCTGGTTGCAGATGGTCCGCTACTACAACTTCCGTGACGAGAACCCCCACTTGTGGCGGGACGTGGACTGGCTCGGCCTGCGCCGGCTCGGGGACATCTTTGAAGGAGTCCTCTTCGACCGACCGGATTGCGGACGCTTCATTCTATGTCGCCTTGGTAATTATACCTATTATCCTATTTGGCACGACATCTTGCACATTTATAAAAACACAGATTTTTGCTCTAATAAACTCAAAATTCTAGAATGGCATCTTGCTCTGGAGATAAACTCCTGTAATGCCAATCGTCGGAATCACAAAGCAGATAATGCTTTGTGGTCGGAATCACTTATAATTCTATGTCGTTTACCCATATAGATAAGGTATCATGCACCCGAGCCCGCCTTGTTCTATGGTGTCATGCTGTGGGAGCAGGACCTGTTGCAAGAAATACTTATTATACACAGGAGCCTCAACTCTCGGCCCTTGACCGGAGCACGTTATCCCGTCGATTCTTACAAAATAACCTTAAATGTACCCTTTCTTCTTCCAGGTCAATGGGACCCCGACACCATACCAGTAGACGACCTGATCAGAGGTCTACTTCTGCTGCTGGAGATAGGCATCATGCAGCCGAAGCTACAGATCCTGGGCGGCACCGCCATGGTGGACTGTCAGGGGCTGACAATGAAGCACATTCGGCAGCTGACGCCAGCGATTGCGGTGCAGGCTATGAATATTATGGGGGTAAAGTTATTTGTTGATTACTCTCTGCGAAATAAGGCGAAACAGTATTGTCAATAGGAACTCATGAGAGTCATACAGAACTAAAGATAAAAGATAAAAAGTCTTTACTACTAAGATCAATCAGAGGGCCGAAGGTTGATGTTGCTTCGTGTGGAAAGTTTTTTGTTGGACTATTAAATCATGTGGCTAAATTTTTCGGGAGCATATCACTTAAAATCCTATTCCAAGGAGCGCCATACTCTTTGGAATATTATTTCCAAGAGAAGCATACTTTTTATGGAATTACTTATATTTGTATCGGTTGACATTGGTATGTCCACCTGTATTATATCTATACGTAGTCGCAAACATCGTATCACCTACAACTACATAATATTTATAAAGGCGTTCCTGTTCCCGGTAACTCATAGGAATAGGTTGTATACTCACGGAAAGTACTCTAAATTCAGTTTGCATTTTTCATGAGTCAACACTGTTGAGAGCGCAGTTGTTGGAAGTTAAATATGTACAATTTTCACAACTTGAAAAATGTAAATAGCAACGTCTACAGCGTAAACATTGCTTTGACTAAAATATGGAAAACTTCAATGCATACCAGATTCAGCAATAGCTTTTTCTTTTACAGTCTACTTTTACACTTTTAATGTAACTTAATGCAAGTGGGAACAGGAGTGCATAGCGTCCGGGAGGCTAATGGAAAATTAGGAGCTTTGTTTTAATGGAAAGTAAGGCTTTTAATTTTAATTAAATGGACAGTGTGCAGAGTGCGCACTACTCTCCATTGTTAGATACTTGTTAGTAGTTCAGCGTTTCACTGAAGATGACCAAAATGGCACGGAATAAATATTGATAATAGTAAAATAGCTGATATTTCCGTCCACGCCATGCTACATTTTTCTTCTGTTGGCTGGAACTTTATCATTAATTTTTGGTCCGACTATAGTGCTACTCCAGATTAACATTATTTTAAAAATATCACTGCTTAGTTTACCTTGATTACCTCCTTTGCAAGATGTATTTTCAATATTTCCCTTTCCCCAGATAATCTTCCCTACGCACATCCGCAGCATGCACATCGTGAACTGTTCTCGAATCTTCGAGACGTTCTTCTACTTGTTCAAGAAGCTGGCGCCGGTCGACGACCTCTGGAAGAACGTCTACTTCCACGGCTATGATCTCAACTCTTTGCATAGGTAAGAAAAAGAAGAAGGTTATTCTTATTGGAGTGACAATGTCCAGCGGGGCTACCACCGCCGAACATTAGCAATCGACAATCCTTGCTTATCTGTCGAATCTGATGTAACTTATAGCATTAAAAACTAATAAAACGCATAAAAAATTCTCACTCGTTTTAATAAATTGTTTTTATACTTTCTAGTTATCATTATACTTACATATTTTTGAGGAAATCCTAAATAACGAAATTCTTCCTATCCAATGTTAAATTTTGGAGTGGATTTTCATCTCCCTTACTTTGAATTTCCAGGTACGTAGACCCAGAATGCCTGCCGCGCCGGTACGGCGGCTGCCGAGACCCCGTGTCTCTGGAGCTGTGGCTGACCAAGATCAGACAGTACAAGAACAAGGAGTTCGACGAGGAAATGAGGAACCTGGGCTACGCGGTCGACTGATGACCAGGCGCGCATGGGACGGAGGACGTTGAAAAGCGGGAAGAATCCAGAATGTGTCTCAGAAAATTTCCTATTTACCGCAATTTTATGGAAAATATATGGCATAATATTTATGTAGGTAGTAAAAAAGGCAAAATCTGGTATAGGAAGGACGACTGATGACCATGGGAGGAAAAAAGCTGAAAGCGAGATATTACTAAGTTCACTATTAGTTTACCTTCTGATTAGAGGAGTAGTTAAATAGTTACGTTCCTTGGTTTCCAATTTTCCATTTTCCTTTCCTTTATTTGAGCTATAATTTATTAGCATTATGCAATGAACTATTTCGTTAACATTATGTAAGAAAAATATTTCAGGCTGATACTTAGTAGAATGGAATGGACCAAGATAAGACTAGTTTGAACGGTTTGAAGGTGTAAGTTTGTATCATAATATTTTAAATAACTAACTTCCAAAGTATGAATATAAGTATAAATAAATTTTACCTATATGAATAGATACACATTAATATTATGTAGTAATGTGGTCATAGCCCAACAAACATTTTACCCTCAGTTACAGCTATTTTTATAACTTTAACCTGTATAACTGTGTTATAATTATCTCAGTTCTAACATAAAGCGATAAAGATGAGTTAAAAAATGAAATTAGTGTTAACAGCAGGTTTAAGTGTTAAAATGGTATTAGTCAAAGCCATTATAATTAAGATGTTATAGGTTTAAACTGTTTCAAGAACCTAAAGCTATACAAGAGTGCTCACTGACACCTGTTAACACTTATGGTTGTTAAGTGGTTTCCTTTAATGCTGATATAAATCTTTAGGTGTCATATTGAGTTTAGGCTGCAGGAATTGGTTATAAAAGAGATTTTGTCAAGAGTGCAGTAAGACAAGATTCTTACAGTGTTGGAAAACTCAACAATGCAGTTTTAATCTTTAAGGTTAACTTAACTTACGCTTATTGCGTTAGGCAAGTAGACTGTACAAGTAACGGTGTTAAGCAAGACTGTGCGGATCGACTAAGACTGCATAATACCCTTGGCTAAGGGTTTTCTATTTCAAAAAGTGTAATAGATGACTTAGGTGAGTCTATATGTCTTAAATGTAAGTTCGCCATTTGCATTGGCGACCTAATCTATAAATTACTGGGATATACAATATTTTGCTTTAAAATACTTACCTATTTATGTGAATTTTGTCATTCCAGTCATGCCAATCGATTTATGAAACTAATGGACTGTATGTCCATTAGTTTAAGGATACAAAAAAATACAAAATTGAGTCGTCTATTTTATATTTACTTATGTTTCATTTGAAATCCTTAATAAATTCGGAGCGCATTAAAATTGAGGTGGGAAATATGGTATACATTACAGTAAAATTACAATGGCATATTATTTTCAATTCACAAAACATGTTAAGTCAAGTTTATATATTATATTTACTGTTATTATTATATTAATCAATACTGTCACTTTAATACTGTTGCGTATGATTGCTGTTGACACTATTATCTTCAACCACATACAACTTATATGGTAAAAGTGTATACGAAAAACGGTAACATACTCACTTAACCCTTTTTTACCAAACAAATAAGAGTCAGAGTGTCAAATAACCATTCTACAACTACAACTATACCGGTAAAAGTTCTAGCTGAGAGTGATTAAACGCTCTTCTATAGTAACTTTAGCACTTCAATGACACCGTACTACAGGCTTTCTATAACTTAAACACTTCAATGACACCGTTTTACAGACTTTCTAAAGCCTTTACTCTCAAAATCGTGGGCCCCTCTTTCGTGGTTATAAGTGAGTTAGAGCACTCTCCTACACTCTTATACAGCTATGTCTTAACACTTTAATTTTCGAATGGAACCATTATGCAAGTTATATGAGAGTTTTTTTAACGCTTCGATGTTAGTTGGGAGGTATAATACGTCTCTGTGATTTTAAAAAGGAATGTGTAATATTTTTATAAAGTAGGAGGCATAATAGAACTTTACCCACTAACTCGTGTATATAACGCAAAAATGAGTTATTTTATCTCATAAAATATTTGATAAGTAAGTAGGTTTACTTAGTAATTCTAGAACCGGGAAAATATGAGAATAAAAAAGTAAACAAAATAAGTAGATACTTTCATATATTTTTTAAAAAGCCTAACAACATTTTTACTACTGGATTAATCACATAATTTAAGTTAACAAAACTGTACTTACTTTCAATTGACTTTCTCAAAGAAACAGGGAAGTTCAAACTAAAACAGAATAAAAACCTTTTGTACTTTCTTAATGGAGTTTTCTTTAACGTCATCCAATTAATTATTTACTTGGTAAAAGTACTCTATTCTCATTGGCCAAAATACAATTAGAAAAGTTAAAGTAAGTATTTACCCATACTAAAGTGAATATATATAATTGAATACTTTATATACTTTTTGTTAGTATATTTAAGTTTTTAAAGAGTGTGTAAATTAAAGGTTCAAGAATTTTCCTTGAATTTAACAATACTGAAATCAAGCATTTGTAGTAAAACTAGGTGTTATAATAATAGGTTCAAGAACTGAGCCCGGTTCCCCAGGGTTTTCCCAAATATTTGGGAACAGCTGGTAGAGTATGTTTGTGAGAGGAATTGATCGTAGTGATGTTTGACATAGTAGTTATTTTGTTAGAAACCAATTCTAGACATCTAGTTATCTAGAATTGGTTTAGAACTGGTGTCCTCACGATGTTTTTCTTCACCGTAAGAGCATTTTAAAGTGATTAGAACCCACGGCCTCTCGAATGGGAGGACGAGGCCTTATTAGATCCCACCAATACCTTAATAGCTAAGCATTTAAACCGATAAACCGGTTGTTGTATGAATTTACTATAACTCTAATAGAAAGCAATTTAGTTACAATGGGCGAAAGCAAGTCCCGTTATCAAAAAAATAGGAAGGTCTTTTGTGTACCTACTGTGGTGTATTGAGGGCAATGAAAAAGTGCCAAGTCATGGTTTTTGTATCTATTGAAAGAAGCAACAGATTTGAAGAACCGACCATACGTATATCTAAACATTTAAGGGACAACTTGCTAACTTCGTAGGTAGACAATCCCTGTCCTGACCTGAAATGTTTAGAAGAATGTACTTAAGTAAATGGGTTGGTACCTGAAATGTTAAGAAGAATGTAAGTAAGTAGGTATATCTACTGGTAAGTACATACATACATTACGTATTTATAAAAACTCAGTTTCGTTGCCGCCCCGGCCGGCCCCGCCGCCGTTCCGTCATTTCGTCTCTGACAACTAAAGTCAAGTCAAAGTCAACACAAAATAGAGGACTACAGTCAATTAAGGAAAAGTCAACTTAAAACCCAAAAACTACAGTTAATCCAATGTAACACCAATCTAAGACTATGTTTACCTAATTCTTTCCTGCAACGTTTTGAAAGACCCTAATGTTTAGGGTTTCTAGGGTTTTTCACCGAAAATTATACTTGTTTCTAACTGAATCCTTGTTTTGAAGTGGTTTAGTGGTTAGGTTCATTGCTTCCAGCTTACGCAATAAGTTCAAGGCTCGACCGTGTCTCGTGCGTTAGACGTAGAGTACACTAAGCCAGTGGATTCATTTTCTTACATAGATAATAAACGATGCTGATTTTGAATACAGATTGTCCTTTCAGTTTTTGTAGTATATACAGGGTTATTTGCAAGTAGACGTGATCCTTTCAGGAGGTGATAGAGGAAGGCATTTCCAGTCGATTATACCCTATAATGCATTATCCGAAACTTAACCATTTCTAAGATATTTAATATTTAAAGATTTTTTTAATTTTTGCCAAAATTTCATGTTTAAAACCGAAAATAAAAAAAACTAGCCATATTTCAATACTTTTTTTGTTTGTTTAGCATTAGTTACATCTTAATAAAATAATTAAAATAATCAAATGTGCATTATTCGACTTAAATTAGACACAATACCTCAAAATAGATAAACATTTTTAAAAAATATTCAAAACCTAAAAACAAATAAGTTAAATTAAAAAAGAATTTCATATAACAATTTTTTGTGCACTTCAGCTTAAAAACATTGTCAACTTATAAGCTTTCAAATGAGATATTTCAATATCAAATCGATTTAGGTATCACCAAGATATAGCCAAAACAATCAGAGAAGGCGGAGAAAACTCAACAGGGGTTTCCATACTAAAGTGAACAGGACTGAAAACCATCACACTTTTTAGGGTTCCGTAGCCAAAATGGCAAAAACGGAACCCTTATAGTTTCGTCATGTCCGTCTGTCCGTCTGTCCGTCTGTCACAGCCGATTTACTCGGAAACTATAAGTACTACAGTGATGAAATTTGATGGGAATATGTGTTGTATGAACCGCTACAAAAATATGACACTAAATAGTAAAAAAAAGAATTGGGGGTGGGGCCCCCCATACATGTAACTGAGGGATGAAATTTTTTTTTTCAATGTACATACCCGTGTGGGGTATCAATGGAAAGGTCTTTTAAAATGATATAAAGTTTTCTAAAAAACATTTTTCTTAAAGTGAACGGTTTTTGAGATATCAGCTCTCAAAGTCGTAAAAAGTATGTCCCCCCCCTCTATTTTTATAACTACGGGGTATAAAATTCTAAAAAAAATAGAGGTGATGCATGCTAATTAACTCTTTCAACGATTTTTGGTTTGATCAAAGTATCTCTTATAGTTTTTGAGATAGGTTGATTTAACTGTAATTTTGCTGCTACGGAACCCTTTGTGCGCGAGCCCGACTCGCACTTGGCCGGTTTTTACCTTTAAATTGCGCTAATTTTGTTAGTTTTTCTGATGAATTTTGTCCGCCTTCTCTGATTGTTTTGGCCATATCTTGGTGATACCTAAATCGATTTGATATTGAAATATCTCATTTGAAAGCTTATAAGTTGACAATGTTTTTAAGCTGAAGTGCAAAAAAAATTGTTATATGAAATTCTTTTTTAATTTAACTTATTTGTTTTTAGGTTTTGAATATTTTTTAAAAATGTTTATCTATTTTGAGGTATTGTGTCTAATTTAAGTCGAATAATGCACATTTGATTATTTTAATTAGTTTATTAAGATGTTACTAATGCTAAACAAACAAAAAAAATATTGAAATATGGCTAGTTTTTTTTTATTTTCGGTTTTAAACATGAAATTTTGGCATAAATTCAAAAAATCTTTAAATTTTAAATATCTTTGAAATGGTTAAGTTTCGGATAATGCATTATAGGGTATAATCGACTAGAAATGCCTTCCTCTATCACCTCCTGAAAGGATCAGGTCTACTTACCAATAACCCTGTATATAGATCTGTGTCTACAAAAACGATCGAGTTTATGTGCTGACCACTGCTGACAAGTCGAACATCTCTGATTATGTAAAGTTCATTCCTGGCTTTTTCAGGCGTGAAAAAGACTGTGAAGATTTACATTGAAATTACGTTTCTTCTCCCCCTTTAGGCCTTTCATATTCAGGTTTAAAGTATTATGTACTTATTCTAATAGTAGGTACTTTCTGTATTCTCTGTACTTCCATTACTCTGCATCGTTGCATACCCTGGCCCAGTCAGCTGCTTAGACCAAAGAGGTAACATGTTTAATTTTATTACCAGTCCAGCCATCTAGTGCGGCGGAGGTCTTGGATCTACTCCATTGACTTCTGCCAGCCTAGTACTAATTAGGTGGTTCACTTCGATTTTGGTGATAGTTAAACTTTTTTTTTGTGTTGTTTTGTGAAAGTGGTTTTGTGTTTGTTTTGTTGTGTTCTTTTCCTGATTTGGATTTTTTCTTTTGGATCCTAAGGTTGGTAGCTTTAATGTTTTTTGTTGATACCTAGGTATAATAAGTTTGACACATTATAGGTTTTGAGATTATTTTGGTGCATCCTTTTATTTATTTAGTTATCTTAGAACGTCAAATATTTTTTAAAAGCTAGCAAAGCTCTAGTCTAGCAAGTAAGGTAGGTACTTATATATAATCCTGTCATAAAATCTGTTTTAAAAGTCCTATATTTTTGTTCATGAAAAAGAAGGTGATAAAGGATGAAAATGACTTATCACTTAAATATCTGAGCGAATAGAAAGATGACTGCCTATAATACTGATTGTGGTGGCAGTTAGTGCAGTTTCTGATTTGAATTATTGTCAAACGTACTAACATTTCATAAGCCATCATAACACCTGCAGGCTTACTCTTCCTCAGCCTGTCCATGTCCTCCACTCGAGAACTCGTCCATCTAACCACTAAATTAGCTCAATTTCAAAATCATATCATCCATAAATAATCCAAGTTTCGCCGCACAAAAACCCAAGCAGCTTCCTTCGATAATCGCACAACAAATTGTTGCATCCATCCGCTCTTATTACCTGCCGCAAAAAGTCGGTAATTGCTCGTAATTCGTGAGTAATCGTGGCTGTGTCCGATGCTACTAATTGACGAATCAGATGTCTTCATTTCCCGGATATGGCTCGTCAAAGCATACTGATGCATCAACAATGAATTTGGCATTAGGGATCCATGAGATGTGAACCACTAAAACACTCAAAGTATAACACCACTTTGGATACCACTGCCGTGATTAGATAGACGTAGGATGATGAGATAAAACCCGTAGGCTTATTTTAAAATCCTTTACCTTCCATGCAATATTATTATGTCTGCTGCACTAAGAAAGATACCATCAGGAATTCCTAGGTTCTGAGTAGGTTTTAGAGTGAAAAGTAGATTACATTAATGTAATGTAAACAATTAATTATTTACTTCTAGTACTTAATTATAAAATAAGTTAAAAGCATTGATTATGAAGGTATCGGTATCTAATCTAACGAATACTCCTGGATCTATACCATCTTATGAAAGACAGTAAGTTTAAACTTCAATCAAGATTGTATGATATTCATCGGACGCTATTTTGACCGTTTCGTTCGTGAAGAGAAACCGGCCACCTCAATGAGAGTAACTTTCTAATGCCACCGAAATACATGGCAACTACAACCATAACTGTTACACAAGAAAATAACAGTTGTTATTAATATTAATTAAGGAATTATCGAAACAGTTACGAAAGAATAAAACCCCCGATAGCAAAATATGAACCAAGTAACCATATAAAAATCCTAAACCCGGTTTAAAGGAAGTTTACCAGGATACTTATTGACAGCGCTAAACATAAAAGAAACTTAAAAAACAAACCATAGTTTTCAATAAATTTTGAACATGTTTTACATACTTAACTAAGATATAATATAATAACTTACATATAATAACTAAGGATTGAGTTCTGGAACCGGTCTCAGCGCTGAATAGCGAAGAGATGGGTTCTAGAATTCAATCCTTACCATTGGAACCATATGTGGGAACTTGTAATTGGCTAGTAGCTGTTTACCTGATATGTTCATATTGTGTTGTAGCTGTAAGTTCTCCAAATATTATAAAATAAATAAATAATAGAATAAAATTAATATCGAGTTAACTCAACACATTGCCATCGTCAACACAAGAATGTTATAGATTGGCCTTGTAGATTAGAGTTATTTGATAAGAAAATAGTAATTAATTTAATATTAAATTATTCAGATGGGTCCACGAAACTAGCTCGTTGTCTGATGGGGCTTTTCCACTTTTATCTTAAAACTTAAAACCATGAGACCGGAGCAGTTTAGTTAGGTACTAGGGCATGCAATACCGCAATACCGGTATCCGTAATACCGGGATCCCGGACAAAATTCCCGCTTTTTTCAATACCGGTATTGAAAGTTAATACCGGTATTGAACTAATACCGGAATAGGACTTTTTTAGGCTATAAATAAAGCGATTAAAGTCAAAGTCAAAGTCAAAGTCAAAATTTTTTATTCATCGTACAAATATAAAATTTTCTGATGAACGTCAATTTTTACAAATTACTCTCCGTTCGGATAAGGGGGGGCTCTTTCTGTCTAAGGAGAAGAACGGAGGCAAGAAACTCCTGAGCCATCTTTTCAAAAAAAGACTTAAAACTAGTTGGTATACAATACATATAAGCTTAATAATAATTATTATAATAATATGAGCAGAGCTAACTACTTATCACAGCCATGCATTAACGTCCTCTAAGTAATCATCAATTTTATAATAAGCTTTTTTACTGAGTTTCTCTTTAATGTAACACTTAAACTTATTCTCTGGCATTTGAGCAACTTCTGTTGGAAGCTTATTATAAAATCTAATATAGTACCCTAAAAACGATTTATTAACTTTCGCCAGACGCATCGCTGGAAAAGCCAGCTTATGCTTGTTCCTAGTATTAATGTCATGATTACTGCCAATTGTATCAAAAGTGGAAATATTCTTTCGTACATACATTAAATTGGCAAAAATGAACTGACATGGAACTGTAAGGATGTTAATTTCTTTAAATAGTTCTCTCAATGAATCCCTGGAACCAAGTTTGTATATAGAGCGGATGGCTCTTTTCTGTAATACAAATATAGTTTCAATATCAGCGGCTCTACCCCAAAGCAAAATGCCATACGACAATAAGCTGTGGAAATAACTAAAGTAAACTAATCTGGCGGTTTCAACGTCGGTCAGTTGTCTAATTTTCCGTACAGCAAAAGCTGCGGAGCTCAACCTTCCAGCCAATTTGGCAATGTGAGGTCCCCACTGCAACTTTGAATCTATAGTCATACCAAGAAAGACAGTATCATTAACTAGGTCCAATTTATTCCCATCTAGAATAATGTTAGTATCGCATTGTCTAACATTCGGCAGTGTAAATTTAATACATTTCGTTTTCTTAGAATTCAATAAAAGATTATTTACGGTAAACCAATCGTGTATGTCAGATAGAATAGAATTAATTTCATAAAAATTATTTTCACTTCTTTTAACTTTAAAAAGCAAAGAAGTATCGTCAGCAAATAAAACTATATGAGTCAATTTTTCAACCATAAAAGGCAAGTCATTAATATAAATGAGGAATAAAAATGGTCCTAGAATAGATCCTTGAGGGACGCCTATCTTTACATGAGCCCCCTGTGATTTAGTATTGTTAATATCGACCCTTTGTTGCCTCTTGTCTAAATATGAAGCTATCAAATCTAAAGCCTTTCCTCCTATTCCATAGTATCTCAGTTTCGAAATTAAAGTCTGATGGTCTACACAATCAAACGCCTTCGACAGATCACAGAAGACTCCAATAGCATCGTGATGGTCTTCCCAGGCGTCAAATATGTGCTTAATTAACGCAGTACCGGCATCGGTTGTTGATTTGCCTTTTGTAAAACCATACTGCTGGCTATGAAACAATCGAGCTTCATTGAAATGCAAAAGCATCTGATTGAGTATGACCCTCTCAAATATTTTACTCAAAACTGGAAGAACCGAGACAGGTCTGAAATTTGCAGGGTCCTCCATATCCCCACTCTTGAACAGAGGTATAATTTTACTCAATTTCATAAGATCTGGGAACACACCTTCAGCGATACATTTATTAAAAATGTTAGCCAAAATTGGGGCGATTTTAAGATTTAGTTAGCCTTGTGTTCCTATATACTGTGAAAGCGCACTTGTTACCGGTATTGAAAGTTAATACCGGTATTGAACTAATACCGGAATAGGACTTTTTTAGGCTATAAATAAAGCGATTAAGATTTAGTTAGCCTTGTGTTCCTATATACTGTGAAAGCGCACTTGTTCCCAACCGTTTAATGCAGTTTTCGACTACTTGAAATCTACTGTAGACTATGCGTAAACGACACCGGATGTAAAAAAAATATTTATTCTAAAATTTAAACTCTAAAACTTAATTCTTGTAAAAATCTACAACAAAATACAGAATATGATTGCATTTTCTTGTTTTATTTTGACGTATACGACCTTTAAACACAGTATATGCCATTTATTTCAAGGAAGTCTAATACCGGTATTAGTACCGGGATCCCGGTATTGAGTTGTAATACCGGAACTCAATACCGGTATTGAAAATTGTTCCGGTATTGCATGCCCTATTAGGTACTAAAACATAGCGTGGGTCATCTTCCCGACAGTCATGTCTGTCAAATAACAGATGTTCGTTGGAGAAAGTTAGATACTTTTATACTTACAATAATTAAGTATTTAGATAAGTACTTACCTCATGAAGATACTTCAATATACCTAAATAGAAAGTATTTAACTACCTACTTTAGGTACTTCATAATATAATAGGTAGGTACTTACGTAAAAAATATAAGAAACTTAATTAATAAAATCGTGAACAGTTACTAATTAGATGTTTCAGAGAAGTGTTGATTACATTACAACTAGCCATATCATCGTTAAATTACTTAATTATAATAGGTATAATTATTAATTACTGGCTCTTTCAGTCGGGTTTCAGTTACTGTGCAGTTGGTGTTAGTTAATTTGTTGCTTACGTTTATAATTTTATGACTACTTACAATAGTTACAATGCTTACAACGATGTTTTCTTATTCATCTAGAAATAATGAATATTACAAGAATATTATTTTTAACAGCTGTAACCTGTAACCATAGAAGTAAATAAACTATATACTTATACAGGGTGTTGCAAAAAGGGTATACTAAGCCGAAACCTACATGAGCAGCATCATCAAATCATTTTCTATAGAAACTATGTTGGTCACGTGACTTTTTACTATGGAGAATGAATTTTTTTTCGCGAATTTTGAAATTCTGATTTCATATTCGGGCTTAGATAATACCATGCTGCAAATGTAGGTTCCGGCTTAGTACCTATACCCTTTTTGCAACACACTGTATATGTATTTGTATACATCTAGCTGTTAATAATATCGACACGGACATTGGACAGGCTTTATTACCAACTTTATTTACTTTACTGCACGTCAGTCAGGTTGTCGATATTGAATAGGTATAGTAAAAACATATGAAGTATTGTCTATTTGATGCATAGTCATAAAGATCATAAGATTCAAGGATAATAAGCACTTGATCTTGCCAAACAAAACAAAACAAATATTTAAGCACACTATAATTCAGCTAGCGGCGGTTGCTTGGATTCTATGGGGTATTGCAAAAAGGGTATATCTTTATTTCAGGTGTAGGGTATAAGGTAACGGGTCCATATATCGCGGTATTCAAAATGGCGTCCTTATTTCGAGTTATATTTATTTTCATGATTATTACTCATTTTAATAGGTTTGGATACTCTAAAATTACATTTAATCGTTAATTATCTTTAACTGAAACTACTTGATGTAGTAAATATGTTTAAAATTGCCTAAAATTACTAAAAACTCATGTAATGTGCCGTGAGGGCGACGCCGCCATGTTTTTCATACAAACGCGACCCGGCTTACGTAAGGCCAGCCATATTTAATAATTGTGTTTTTTAATATTTATACGACGTTCAACTTTGTAAATAGTTTATATTTAGTTTATTATATTCTTATACTTACATTAAATTTAAATTTTAACTCTTTTTAAACTAATTTAACCCCTTTAAACTCAAAAACAAAATACCTCGGTATAAGGGCCTGATTTTTATACGTTGTTCCTAACTCCGAGTTACCCTCGGTATAAGGAAAAATACTATGTCATGATTTTTAGCTTATTTCTTTACAAATAATAACATTTGAAGTATATGCTTGATTACATAATAATAATGATGAACGTGACAAGCTTATAACCTAATTCGGCGGTACAAAATATCCTCTAGGAATCTTAATATGACACGATAATTGTTGACCCAAAAATCATGGTTACATAGAAAACCTTAACTTAGTATGTATATTTGAAATGATAAAAAACAGTGTTATTTTATCGCTATTAACGTAAGTGATACATAATTTTACCAATATTTTATGTATGATTTGAGTAACAAATCTATGTTGTTTCTAAATCGATAATTTGATAACTCGGAATATGGATTATTAAAATACTTGCTGAACCCCTAATATGGAGTATGACATTTTACATAGGTAGGTACCTCGGAAATCGGAATATGACTACATCACACCTTCGTAGTGTCATCCGATGCCGTCATCAAACCATAAAATCAAGATGAATTAGCGACTTTCTTCCTAAATATAAAAGGGGTGTGGATAGATATGCCTGACTTTACGAAACTACTACTAGATACTACCTACTTATTACTCTTTATAAAAGAAGAAAGAATGAAATTTGTAGACGTAAAACTTTATTTGGGTGAATAAAATAACACACACGACCGTGGAGTTTTTATAACACTTATATACACAATTGCCTAATTTCATTTCTGTATTTTATTTCCATTATCCTTCTACTTCGAGGTCTGATGGCCGTTGTAATATTGTTATCCCAGAATTCCCAGATAAATGAATGTCCTGTATACTGCATTTCATGTTTGGTTTAGGGGTCTGGTTGATTTTTTCATTTTCTTGTTGTTGTCACTGAAAAATAAAGTAAGTAGGTAAATTGTATGGATAGTTGACAGAATTAAGCTTATCCTTATAAGTTGGTACCCATTTTCACAAAACTTAGTGAGTTTAGAAACGAAAACGCTAGAACAAAAACCTAGGTTAGTAACTAAACTGATGCCAAATTACTGATAAAAACATAAAAATATTTCCATTTTACGTAATTTCCTAAAATAATTCGCACACAAGCTTACCTTATCGATTTTCCAATTGCATATTGCAAATATAAACATAATAATTTAATAAAAGATGTTTGTTTTCTAATATAAAGACTTAACAAAAATACTTTCAAAGAATAGCGGCAAACTTTTCGGCGGAAAATTGAACATGGCGCCGGCGCGCCTCCAGTCCAGCGCGCATGCGCCATAGAGATGTATCTAGTGCAATGTTCCTTGCTTCCGACCTATGCTTGAATGAAAAAATAATCGATGCTGGATCGATTCCTGGGTAGATACTTTTATTATAATCATATTCGTTTATGGTAAATACATTAGGTACTCATCGGAAATTAGTACTGATAAGGTATTTGGCTTTTGTAAGTATTCGATACTTTTCCTCATCCCTTACACATCTACTTTTATTACGTATCATCAACTTTTAAACATTAAAGTAAGAACATAAAATATCGTGGAAAAATTTTAGACCTTACTTAGATAAAAACTATAGTAAAAAATGTTTAAATCATTCGAGTTCAATAATCGATTATATTCGATTACTGTCACTATTTCATCAATTTACCCCATCTCTACTCTATTTTTTTTTAATCGCTTGGAAAAGTCCATAGAACATCATAGAAGCATTATGAATATTTTTTCTAGCCAATGTTACCAGTTGCAATAATGAATTATGAAAATGTAACATAAATAATAGAAATTATCACGAAAACCAATATAAATGGAGAGTATTTAATTCTTTTCATTATTTTCAACTACTATTTAGAATAATTAAATTTATTTGGAGTACTTTAGGGTTAAAAAAGTATATCGATATTTTAGATTGTAATTTCCTTATGTTCATGGCCACACTCATGGAGCCACTGACAGGACTAACTCGGAATATGGAACAGGCTACCTCGGTATATGGAAGAAACCATAATCCTACCTCGGTATAAGGGCAAATCGACATGTGTAATAAATTATATTTTTTTAAGTATAATTAATGTGTTATCAATGAATCTGTGTTAAGAAATATAAAATTTAACGTATATTCTTACAGAAGACAATATTTCACATCAATATTGATGGTTACAAATGCTTATTTTTCTTACTTACTTTCAAATGTTGTTATTTACCTCGGAATATGGACCCGTTACCTAAGCCGAAACCTAAATCGCGAGAAAAATAAACCATACAAACTATCAAACTATGTTGGTCACGTGGCTTTTTACTATGGAAAAGGATAAATTTTTTTCGCGAATTTCGAAATTCTGATTTTAGTTTTGGGCTTAGATATGTCGTAGCCGGATCGTATAATCCGCCGTATTACATTATGGCTAGCCGCATTACAAGACAGGGCCTCTTTGTAATGCGGCGGATCAACGTTTAGCCGCATTGAATACGGCTGAATGAAAATGCGCCGGATTGTATTCGACATCATACGTCATTCAATATGGCTGGCCGTTATGTAATACGGCGAGAGATTAGCCGCCGCATCAAAAGATTTTAGTTTCGTTTTTTTAACACTCGTGACGCTGCTTGACATATCAACAATAATGTCGTTGGATAAAGATATTTGATGATGATTAAAACAAAGAAATCGTGTTAAATATGTTAGTAAACAGTGACTTCAAGAATAATGTTCACGTGAAATTAAATAATATGTATTCCGATCAATGCGGAACAGTGAAAAACATACAAAAGTTATAACGCACATCAAACAGCTAAAGTGACCATGGATTCTGCTGGTCGGCGGATTTCCACACAGTATTACTGGGTCAAAAAATATAATTGTGGCCGGCAAAGATTATTTGATCTTGAAGAGACTGTGACTAGGCAAACGTAGTGTGGGACGCCCTCCGGCTATATGAAATGACGACTTACGAAAGGTGATTGGTTATGATTGGATGTGGAAAGCTATAGATCGCATCCAGTGGTGTGCTTTGGGAGAGGCCTACGTCCAGAAGTGATGATGATGATGAAGAATAATAATTTCGAAGATCATACAATCCGAGTAGTGCCCAAGCACAATATTTTAATACTTTAACGGAAATCCATATGATAGCATATTTACTCTATTATGACTACAAAATGTTTGTCAAACTACCGAAATCGCAAAATTCCTTCAGCAGTAATGTCATGCTTAGTATGGACATGGTCACCCTACAATTTAGTAGTAGTACGATGTGGCTAAACGTGGGCCGCCGTAATGAAGAACGTATCGAAATGACAATCCGGCTAAACGTTGATACGCCGTATTACAAAGCGGCCCTGTTTTGTAATGCGGCCAGCCGTAATGTACGGCGGATTATACGATCCGGCTGCGACAGATATACCATGCTGTACATGTAGGTTTCGGCTTGGTATACTTACCCTTTTTGCAACAACCTGTATACATTCCGATCAGACTTACCCCAACTCGATCACTGATAATACTCCACTCTGTAGGAGCTCTACAACACCGTATGAGTAAATGGCTACGCTTCATGAAACAGTGTGAAATGTTTTTGTAATACTCGTAGTGTATGGGCCCCGTCCCCTCGTGTCGGTTCAATGACCCTTGAGTTACCTAAGTTCCATGATGCAGGTTTCATAGACTATTGTGGAGCTTGCAGTCATTTATTAAATTTATTTTTAAATAAAGTTAAAAAAAATTAGCTTTTACTTAAGTACCTTACTGTTATTAGCTTATAGCTGGGCTCTTTGAAGTTGGTAAGCGAGCGAAGGTACTTAAGTACCTACTATACTTACAAACGCAAATAAAAATAAGCTACTCCGCATAATCTATAAGTAAATAATTATTTGTGTAGTCATGTCTGTCTGCATAATCAAGACTTGAACATGCTGTTACTATAGAGTTGTCAGATTAGAGAAAAAACTTAAAGAAAAAGAAATCCACGACATAGACGGTACAAATTATATATATTATATACTCAGGGCTGATTTTTCAATAGCCAGATAAAAGTTATCAGGGGAATAATTCTAGTGCTGTCGCGTCTGAATGCTTGTATTAGACAGTGACAGCAATCATTTTATTCCTCAGATATCATTTTTCTGACTATTGATAAATCAGCCCTTACTTAACAATTTAATCAAAAAATACCTACTTTATAAAGTGTTGATAGTGAAATAAAATCTGGGTCCTAGAAATAGTCCCAAGCAAGCAACACAAGTAACAGTAACCAGCCGCCTACACCTTTCCATGGTAAAAATAATAGTTAATATATATGATTTTTAGAGCTTGATTTTAATTCCATGATCAGACAAAGTATCTAACTAGATCAAGGTCAGGTAGTCGCACTATTTCGTCCAAGTTTCGTAACCAAACTGTACATACGTGCAATGTTAGACTGTTAATACTAAGGTTAAATCAAAATTTTGTAAGTATACATTGGTTAGTTGAGCTTTTTTGGAAGTCCTTATGCAGGTGTTTCAAAAAGGGTACCTAATTACCTATACTAAGCCGAAACCTACATGTGCAGCATGTTATATCTGCATATTATATGGGCTTAGATATACCATGCTGCACATGTAGGTTTCAGCTTAGTATAACATTTTTGCAACACCCTGTATACAACATAACATAGCAAAAGATTGCGTGCGATTCGTGCGAATTCTGGCTACGAGAATCTGATAGGGAGCGGTTCTCTAAGAAAAGGGTGATAATAATATCACAACACAAGTTCGCAAGTGCCCTAACACAAAAAAACGCAAATAGGTATTTTACTTTATGAAAATCAATAATGCTACTTACCTAGGTTTAGGTCCGTCTGGAAAAGAGCGATGCAAACCAACATCTTACCCCCTTATTCATAAAAAAGTTACAGGACGGATTAGCTATTGAACTGTTTTGTCACTCTCTGTCAAAGAACAAATTGTTCTCTGTCAGAGAGGGACAGAACAGTTCAATAGTTAATTCGTTCTGTAACTTTTCTATGAATAAGGGGGGTCTATAGAGGTATAATTAGTACCTACCGTTGATATCATGCAATAAGATGTTGACACTGCCTTTAAAATTACACTGCCGGGCAATGAAAAAGTTCCACTCACAAAATGCAGACAACTACGACCCAAATTTTTTGTAATTTAAAATTGGAACAACATATTACCGATTTTAACTAGTCGGTAATATCCTGATGCTTTGTTAAATGTACTTCAATGTTGCAGAAGACGGCCATAATCTAGGCTTTTCCGTTTAGAAATAATTTAGTGCTGTTCTCAGTGGAACCTTTTCATTTCCCGTGAGTGTAATTTTAAAGGCAGTGTCAACATCACAAAACAATTTCACAAGTGCCCTATCACAAAAAAATGCAAATAGGTATTTTACTTTATGAAAATCAATAATGACCAACAATTACCTAATATACTTTATTTTATTTTAAAGACTCTGTACAGAGACCTAGGTTTAGATCCGTCAAGAAAAGAGCGTTGCAAACCAACATCTTAGTCTATAGAGGTTTAATTAGTACCGTTGATATCACGCAATAAGATGTTGAAACTTCCTTTAAAATTATATTATAAGTTCTTAGCAATCTTTTCTTGATAAAATTATACTTGTAGACTACCTAATTTATCACATACATTTCCAAAGATAAATCCTAATCCTAACTAATATTATAAATGCGAAAGTAACTGTGTCTGTCTGTCTGTCTGTCTGTCTGTCTGTCTGTCTGTCTGTCTGTCTGTCTGTTACTCTTTCACGCCAAAACTACTGAACGGATTTTAATGAAATTTGGTATACATACGGTCTAGATCCTGGGAAAGAACATAGTCTACTTTTTATCCCGGAATTCCCACGGGAAAACTTTTTAAGGCGAAGCGAAGCGCGCGGGAACAGCTATAATTTATATGATTAGGGTATTGCAACAGTGGTAATTATAGTAAGCTAAAATGGCAGACTGACCCCCTGGGTAAACTAAACCCTTTTCGGTATACTGTACCCTTTTTGCAACATCCTGTATAACATAGCCGTAATTTAATATCTCTCTGAGCTACTTACACGGGTTGCTATCTACTTACTTGTTACTAAGAGATGTTGTAATAATTATTCATAATGGAATATTTCTTACTCTCTAATGTTGATGTTTATTAGGGTCGCCCGAGCTCGCTTTCACCTTTCTAGATCACAATAATAATGGTAAAAAATACGGTTATAATTATTATTAAGGATAAAATTCTTAAGTAAACTATATAGTACCATAGTCAACGAACTAGCTTCAGTGATCTGAAGCGATCATTGAAGTTAAGCAACACATGGCACGATCACTCATTGAATGGGTGACCTATGACTATTGTATATAGGTCTTACTACCTAAACAGTTCAAATAAAAAAATATTTAGGTTGATAAGCACATAAATAACTTCAAACATTAATAAATAACTATCGGCAAAGTTTTTACATGAGATAAAGGTTGTCTATAGTAGGTAAAGACTAATAAGATAAGATGCTATTACTCTTTAATAATAATAAAATACATACCTAATAATTGAAAGGGGAATTATAAAACGAGCGAACAAAAAAAAACTTTGCGACTGATGATGACATACTGTTTTAATAACTTGAGCGGTATGAATTTTAGTAAGCGAAAAATTAACTAAACTGACGACGAATATTGATTTATAATAAAATCCAAAACGAGCTTACAAAAAGTGGATTATAATAAATCCATTTCAGATAGGTATTAAAATTTTATCCGAGCGACTTAATTACTAAGTGAGCGACTGGAAATACAGAGAGGGCAACTTCAATATTAAGATAGATTCGATTTTTCTAAGTGAGGTTATACTTAGCGAACTACTAAAAAGTTCACTTTGAGCAAAGTTTTGTATGCTGCTTTATTAATGATTATTATTTGTTATACTGATATTCTATTTGAGGGCTTATGTTTTTTATTTTGATACGCTTCTTTTTGCTTTGCTTTGCAACGAAAATGCTACAGATTTAAACTATACTATAAGTTTAGTCATATAAGTTCTTTTGTTTTATTTGTTGTTTCCTTGTGTATTTTTGGTGTGTGGTGCTGGTCACCGAATAAATATTTTTTAACTTTTTTATCTTACCCTGACTACTGAGCCGATGGTCCCGGGTTCGATTGCCCGGCTGGGGCAGATATTTGTTTAAATACAGATATTTGTTCTCGGGTCTTGGATGTGCCCGTAAAATGGCAATAGGCCCGCCCCCTATTACATTGGGACTAACATAACGCTCTGGCGAAATGTGGGTGCAGCAATGCACCTCTGCCTACCCCGCAAGGGAGTACATTACATATAGTACAAGGCGTGAGTGTATGTTTTTTATACTCTGCTCATTAGTCTATTTTTCAAAGTGGTTTTTGTATTCGAAACACTTCATTTAAGATAAAGTGCCGCTCAGTATAAAAAATACATTTGCTAAATATTGAAAAAAATGCAGGACGTAACGTTGACACTCAAACAAATATTAGGTCGCTCAAATATTATGAAGCTGCTCATTTTGTATTTTAAGTAACTCAAATTAATGTTTGTAAGTTGCTGTTCTGTTGATTTCTCGTCACTCGCAGTCAGTCGCTCACTTAGTAATTCTATAACCCAAATTAACTAATTTTGACACTTAGAACTGTAATTTACGGTCACTCGTTTTATTGCTACCCTAATTGAAATAATGTTTAATGCAATGCTCAATCAATGCACTTCTCATTACTCCTGAGAACCGGGTAACTTATTGTTCTACATAATAAAAAACTATTGTTTTTATTTTCCACTTCATTGTTTCATAGATAGGTAGGTACTACGTGTTGTTAGATAAGAACAGAATTAAAGTAGGTGTGCCTTATACTTACTAATACTTATTCATACTAGAGGAACACTTTTGAAGTCGTTAGAAGGTGGCTCTTGCATACCTAGTATTACCGTGATTATAGCATCTCATCGTATTATTTTTGTTTTTCAGATAAAACCATGTCTTTTATAGAAATAGCATTCCAAGCGGAGATCTGCCGGCATGAAATAGATGACCCTGAGTATGAGGAGTATGCGCGGAGGAACTGCAACGAGACTCGGGAGACCAGGGCGAAAGGAATCGAGGAGCTGCGACGCATGATATACGGTGAGTCTTAAGTTAGAGCTCTTTTCGTTGATGTTGCCCTGGTGAATGAGCGATGACTAGTTTGTAACAGACGGAAAAACAAAACAGAAACTGCTTTTGTTGTTATTTATTCTGAGATCGACTTTCTTTCTACATACTAGAAATATAAGGTAGAATTTTTTTTGTGAATTTCCTAAGGTTATCATCATCAATTGCAATTACAATAATCAAACATGATTTCATGTAATTTTCAGAGCGAGGAGAGTGTCATTCCCGGCGCATGGACGACGCATATCTGCTGAGATTTCTGCGCTGTCGCCGATTCATACCAGCACTGGCCCATAAACTTGTAAGTACGGGTACTTACTTATGTATGGTATGACTTTTGAGGTTCCGAGCTCTTCTCAGACAGTCGATGACAAACAGTAGAGCTGGACTAGGGTTTCTCACCTTGGCGAAGGATTTGTCAGTCAGATCTGTGTCAGTCGCCGACTGCCTAGCTGCGCCGAACGTACTTGGACTCGCAAAATAAAGTCGGGACCCCCGTAAGGATCATTTTCCTTTGCAGGCATCAGCCATCAATAGCTCGCCCTTGACCAATGGGGTGCAAGCTGACCGAACGGTACTGGCTTTATTGTTGCCAGATGTGCAAACATAGAACAACACGGTCTACGATTTTGAGACATTTACTCGTTTATCTTGTAACAAAACTTAAGAAAACGGGCATATGATATATTTTAGCGCCTTAACAATAAAATTATCAATTATGAATTTACGATAGCTTATTAAAAGAGAACTTCAAATATTACCTAAAATAATGTTGATTAGAGATTATGGAATTTGGGATTAAAAGAATTTTTTGTAGTTTTAGCATAGTTTAATTCCGTCAAAATCCTGATAAAATCATTCTCTAAATATTAAATGAAACAATATTCTAGAATTATATTTAGTTTCATCTAACTTAATCTGAACTTATATGTTTAAGAATAACCAATAATCTATATATAAATCTGACATCATAAAATTTATATAATAAAACGGTTGACTGTCCTTGTGACACCGCTGCCGCCGGTGACGAGATTATCCTGGAAGTAAAAAGATTAATTAAATTCAAATTCATATTCTATTGTATTCGTGTTATATTGTAATATGAAGCTATGATTGTGTCACTAAAATAAATCATAACAGAACCAAGGCACATAATGTGATAATGACAGAGCGCCTAGAGCTGCAGAGATGTTCCAAGGAATTAATGATTGTTAATTGATTTGCGACACTTTAAATGATGACAATGTCGATAATAGTTTTACAATGAAAAATGCTCTGCGTAGCGCTTTGTCACTATGTGCCTTGGCCCTAATATTATGGTCAACAATCAATTACAATTCACAAGGAAATAAGAAATATCGATTCAAATAAAAAACCTGATATCATACCTGTATTGATACGGCTGTGTGTAGCAGCCACCGGGCGGCCCACCGACACGTTACTACAGTCAACCTGATAACAGAAAATGCATACGTCTTTACACGAATCAAACTTATAACGGCCTGAATTTTTGTGTTGTGTAAACTTTTGCTAACAGATGTTGAGAAAATTTCATGGTTTATTAATTATTTGATTACAATAATGATCCGAAAGGGCTTTCGAGGTGGAAAAAATGATTTCGATATACGACCATCTATATCAACATATGGCACGATTTCAATGCATTAATTGTTTCCCTCTGCTGGCCTCTTATGTTTTATACTCACTGTATCAAAACACATTATGAAATATAATAGAAACTAGCTGTTCCCGCGAGCTTCGCTTCGCCTTAAAAAGTATACCCGTGGGAATTCCGGGATAAAAAGTAGCCTATGTTCTTTCTCAGGGTCTAGACCATATGTATACCAAATTTCATTCAAATCGGTCCAGTAGTTTTGGCGTGAAAGAGTAACAGACAGACAGACAGACAGACACAGTTACTTTCGCATTTATAATATTAGTTAGGATAAGGTATATTCATTCAAAAACTTACCGTTGCAATGCTCGTATTCGTCGGGGGGATAATGCTCATATCTTAGTGCTGTACAGCCACTGCACCAAAACAAAACAGTGTCTATGAAATGTTCAACGTTTACCCCGAACACCATGTCCACTATAAAATGCCGGGGCATTAACACACTATTATTAAGCCACATGTGGCAATTCGGGCAGAAGTCTCTTAATACGAAATGAGTGACCTGCCAAGGCCGTATTAAGTCACGATCCACAATTTCAATAAAATCATACCGTAACAGAATTCGGTCTATATCAGCGAAAATCATAATTGGTTATAAGGATGTGTATACTCTAGGATCCACGAAATGACTCCCAAACCTCGTTAACATGAGAGACCGGTGCTGCTGTGGTCCTCTCTCTTCTGTTGTCCCATTCCTGGATCATCATACCCCACAGATTTTCTTTGGGGTTCAAGTCCGGTGATCGCGCCGGCCAAGGTATACCCCGCCAGCCTGGCTGCTGCGTGATCCAGTTAGTAGTTCCATAGTCCGTCTATGCGAGATGTGTGTATGGGACAATTGTCTTGAATAAAGAAAATTTCAGGCACGTCTTGCTCCGGATACACATTTCGCACAGTCGGTAACATGACCTCCTGCAGCAACTCTAAATATGTTTGCCCTCCGGCCTAGGATGTAAACCAGTTCACCGGGACCAGCAGCGCTCATCCAGCCCCACGTGTTAACGACTATGCTACCGGACTCTTGGTTTGGTAGCACATTTCGTGGTTCGTACCGTGTAGCGTGTATTGTCCACACGCCATAAATGCCGACGACCTATCTGACTAGACTTAAAAGATTTTTCGTCGGAAAATATGGTGTGTGAAAAATCAAAATCTCGGTAAGCTGGAGCGAAACGAACGCGCTCCGCCTTATGATTATCGGACAGAGCAATGTTTTTGGCCGGCTTGCGGTGGTGTTCTCCTCTACGATGCAGTGCATTGCGTATTGTCGCAGTCGTGGAGTCATACTCGGCCGCAAATGCTCGGGTTGGTGTGAAGGGCTGCACCTCGTACACTTCCTGCATGCGCCGCAGCCGTTCTTCGGTTATGATCTGCGGCCGCCCCGACCGCCGGCGAATGTCCACATGACCTTCGTTCTCAAAGCGTCGCACCCATAAACGCACCGTTTTTGTCTATGAAAAAATTTTTAAAGATTTAGGATACCACATTGGCAACAACAACAACCTATACGTATATAAAAAAAGTTTTATAACAAAAATAAATTATGTCATACAAACAACAAGTTAATTTTTAACCGACTTCAAAAAAAGGAGGAGGTTCTCAATTCGTCGGGATCTTTTTTTTTAATTTTTTATGTATGTTCACCGATTACTCCGCCGTTTATGGACCGATTTTGAAAATTCTTTTTTTGTTGTATTGTGTTGAGTTTCCAGGTGGTCCCATTTTTTTTCAGAATTTTATCTCACCCCCGAGGGTGGGTAAAGGGTTAAAAACAGGGTATTAATTTCCATTTTGGGCACCTATTAACCTAATTAAATTTAGTTACGTAAATATAGTTCTTATAATACAAAAAATATGATGGTGACCTTGAGCTGATCTGATGATGGAAACGGAAGGCAGTCAAAGGAACTCCTCAACGGTATATAGCAACTACCTCGTGTTTAGGCTTGAATGATTCGTATTTATAGTAGGACTTATTGGTATCATTTGCAACTTACTTTTGATTGAATAATATTGAAAATTAACTAAAAACAATTAAAAAAAAATAAAAAAAAAACACGCACTCACGCCTTGTACTAATGTACTCCCTTGCGGGGTAGGCAGAGGTGCATTACTGCACCCACTTTTCGCCAGAGTGTTATGTTAGTCCCAATGTAATAGGGGGCGGGCCTATTGCCATTTTACGGGCACATCCACATAAAATAAAATAATAATTTAAAAAATTAAAAAACCGACTTCAAAAAACCACTAAAATGTAAGAAATAATTTACATAAATTTTATTATTTATGTTTCAAATATACCTACTATATTTGAAATTCAAAAAGTAATGCTTACCGATATTCCTGTTTCTCTAGCAATTTCGGTAATATTCAGTCCCTCTTCATGCAGAAGGACAATTCGGTTCCTGGTTCCGATATCCAAACTCATTTTATCACAAAAAGCTGTCTCACGTCTTACTCACTGCACCAAGTTACGTCAATTGAATACGAAATACAAACTAATGATAAAAAGACAGAATGACCAAGGATTGCCCAAAAGGTCGAAAGTCCGAAAGTAATAAATAAAACAAAGGAATTAAGAAGAAGAAATAAAAAAAAAACATTGTCATTTGGCTAGAAAAGACAGGAGGCGGGGAAAAAGCAATTTGGGCTTGCAAATGATTTTGTATTGAAATCGGCAACCGATTTTTTTTCCCCATTACCTATACGAATGTAAGGTTCCTGCACATTGCATTGAAGTATTTTTGTAGACAAAACAAATTAACGCTCGTAGGTTAAGAATAGTCTTAACTTAGCACATAAGATGCTTTTCACACAAACTCGCGAAGATGAACTTCGTCGAAATAACTGCATTCTATACCTACGAGCGTTAATTTGTTCTGTCTACAAAAATACTTCAATGTAATGTGCAGGAACACATTCGTATAGGTAATGGGAAAAAAAATATCGGTTGCCTATACTAATATTAGTATCTTTCCACTACTAAATCAACGCACTTGGCTACCTGAACTGAGACGATTAGGAATTCATTGGAACAATACATAACGTAAGACGGGCTATTTACCGAAACAAAGAACTTTCTGAACGGAGTAGACAGAGGTGCTTAAAATATTAATAGCAAAGTAAGGGAGTATAATAAATATCAAACATTTAGGCATTTAACTGAAATGATACTTTGTTTGATTTAAAAACCTCTTGAAACAATCACGTGGCTGATCAGAGAATCAAACCCGCTTAATGAGGCGAAAAATAGATGAAAGTTTAATGTATCGATCGGATAAAGACAAATAATAGGACTAATATTTTTAAAAAATAACTTTTCTGATATTTCTGTCAAACCTCTATGCATAAATTTATGTTTGGTGGTAGTATGCAACTCATCGCCAGTTCCTTACCTAACAGTCGTTAGTGAAACAAGCCTCAGGGTTCAGACTTTAGACACAGTACCAGATTAAAATAAGTAGATAGGTACGTACGGCCTGCCATTGTAAGGAAATACAAGAAGGTAAGATCTCAATGAATTGATATGACGTTTACAAACCCAATATAGGTACAATGTTGAAATAAGAAAGTGTTCAAGGAGCTATAACTATCTAGGTGATTACGGTAGCAGCATTTATCAAGTTACGTAAGTAATCTTCTATTCTGGATCGCGAGCACTATGCGATACTGTTACGATCCTAAATCTTAATGGCTTTTCACCTCACTCATTTGACCTCGGGTTTCCCAATTAATAATAAATACAGTTGGTAATCTATTTAATTCTTATATACCTATAGTTAATTTACGTAAGTTCTCTTATTTGACGAATTAAATTATGTAATTTTGAGGATTGGGTTAAATTTTAAAAAAATCTTTTATAATACGAAACCATGTAGGAACCAGTACTCGTATAGATATTTCTTTGCGATCATTCAATAGTTTATAAAGTGAAATGTAGGTAAATAAATATCGTTGTAGAATTATTTGGAGAAGCAGAATTTATCTAAGTACATTCATAAAAGTTACGTACTTAACAACTTAAGTGAAATATTTCAATCCAGGTATTGGCATAGGCAACTCCGTAAAGAAATACTTCCTTTAGTATTAATTACACTTCTTGTAAACCGTATCTAAGTTACATGATTGGTAATATTTTTATACTGAGTCTTTCGACGATGCAAAGTTATAATAATGTAAATAATGTGGCTGATAGCTGTACTCTATTATGGGTGACCATTATGGCCGTTGGATGGGGAAGGCTGAGGATAGATTCTGGTATCCTCAAGGGAGCCCAAGGGTCAATTGTTGCCTAGTGACGATATTATCAGCGTTCATTGTTTAAAACTTTTCTACTCTTAATGTTGTTGATGTTTTGTGGACTTCTGCGTCAAACCCTTTATCATCAGCTTGCTATCGTTCCCTGCCACTAGTCTAATACTTTCTTCAGCTCTATCAAATATCATCAGCATCTCTCAAAAACCCCTTCAAACACCCAATAAACCAAGTTTTACCTTACTTACGGTACTAAAGCTCCTTTTTCGCCTCCGTTTCCAGGTAGTGAGGTACGAGGACTTCAGGAAGAAGAACAGCTCGCTGTACCAGGGCGTGGAGTGCTTCAAGCTGAACAAGCTCAAGCACGTGTACGCCGGCATGCTGCCCGAGAACCCGGTCAATGGACGCATCACGCTCATGAGATTTGGTAAAAATGACTTTACAAGGGTTATTATTTGGCGTCGCGTTGAAAGGTTTTGCTATGAGAATTTTGGGGAATTAACTTAGGTGTTACTCTATGCTTAATTTCGTAAGAATTGGCCCCGCCCCGTTTTTATGTGAAAGAGATCCACCTACTTACAAACTTTTAAAACAATAAATTTTCTGCTGATTGAGATTTTGCATGTCCAGCAGTGTTGGATGACGTCAATAATAAAGAAATTGCCAACAAATCGCTCCTAAACCAGCAGGTTTATTCATTTACGCTGATCATCCGGTAACTCAGAGATACTCTAGTTCAAAACCGGTTTTTATAAATAATTCATTAAATAATAAAATCTAGTCTAATCTCAATATTTCGCTAGGACTTTTAATTAAAATAAACTAACTATATCTACCTATATTGATATAATAGCAAGAGTTTCCTTTTCTTTTGGTTAGATCTAAACTTCTGACGTAAATGAGCAGCAATAAAAACAGTTGACATCTAACTATGACGCGCTATGTTGTAGAAAAACATAAATCTGTAGATTAATACAAAATCCATTGGCCTGTCTTACCTGTTTCTTAGAATTTAATCGTTGACTCTGTTTGAATAATTCATTATCTCTTCTTTGGGGTCAATGGCCACCGCTATAATCAATAATTCTATTCTATCGTACCCTAACGTACGTACGTATTTAGATTTTTAGAACCTAGTACCTGCCTGCTAACCTTTAATTTGTATTCCAGGCCGATGGGACTCAAAGGCGGTGCCGAACATAGAAGATGTGGTGCGATGCGCGTTGCTAATGGACGAGTTAGCAGTCATGCAGCCAAAACTACAAATCCTTGGAGTGACGATCATCGTTGACCTTGAGGGCCTCAGTTGGGGGCGACACGTGCGCCATCTGACGCCGACCGTGGCCAGTCAGATCGTCTCGTTGATGGGGGTGAGTCACCTCCTCGCAATCTATTTAGTCCTGGTACTTTGCCGAGATTTCGCACAAAAGTTATTTTGCAATATTGGACCAATAAAATAGCGAATTTTGTTTTTGCCGGTTTTTGTTGTCTGTTTACTAACAGTTTTTGTTGTTTTATGAGTTAGGTAAATGTAACAAAAAAGGCCAACGTTCTCATTATCATTATAATTTTATTTGTTGTTTAAATTCACGACTGCGAATCGCATATTGTTTTTGTTTTGCTTCTAATTAAGTGGTTCAAATGGCCTAGTAAAACTAATTTAACTTTTTCATTAGTCAGATGTCGCACTTTCAGTACTTTGTAGGTAATCACAATATATTTCTGTCCAACAGATCAACTTCCCGATCTTCATGCACGGCATCCACATGATCAACTACTCGTGGATCCTGAACACTTTCTTCTACGTGTTCAAGCAGTTCATCCCCGCGGCTGCGATGGACCGCATCCACTTCCACGGATACGACATGTCGTCGCTACACAAACACATCTCCCCTGAATTCCTGCCGCCCGAGTACGGTGGCACGTGCAGAAACATAGTGGCCATAGAAGAATGGATAGACAAAATCAATAAATATAAAGACGATTTTGTTGTCAGTGAATTGAGGGATCTAGGGTTTGTTATAAACGAGGAAGATGACAAGGTGGATAAGCGTATACCGACGCTGAGTAGAGAATTATTGTTAGGTCGTTAAGATTAATGTTAAATAGTAAATTTTATAGGAGATCTACAGAGTAAGATTTGTCCACTATAATGTTGTAAGTATGTTGCAAGATTAGTTTTATGGCTTTTAAGTTTTAATGTACAAATACACTTTCTAATTTCGTTACTTTCTTAATTGTTATTCGTGTTTCGTGTTACCTTTAAAAACCGTACTTATGATGTTCCTTTCACCTGAATATGTGCAGTTAAGACTCAAGTAGGCTAATGAACCACCAAGATGTCCAAGATGTGTTAAATTTTCTCGACGAAGAATATTTAGTATATTCCGCAATGCTGCAATGGTATTCTATTGAACTGGTATGTGTGATATTATAATAGTTAAAAACAATAATTAAAATAAAGTATTTTTGTATGATATATGTTTTAATTTTAGACTAGGTAAGTTGGGTACATTACCACATGCTATGAGAAAAGGAAGACCTAGCCATGGTACTACATCAGTCCTCTAACAAATAAATATAAATACTTAATAATAAATACCTCGAGGCATTAGTGAATGTAAAACACTGCAATTAGGAGAACAGTTAGTATAGAGGCGATATTATCATAGCAATAAATATTTACAGCTATGTGTAATGGTAATGGTTCAGTCACGAATTTACGAAATTATTACCTATGTTGCTTAACTTCATTTTAATCAAAAATTAAATTCTGTTGTAAGACAATTTATGCACATACTTTAACCGTGCTTGATTAATTATGTTGTCTCATTTAATTGGTAGCAATCCTATAAACTCAATTTTGATTTGGAACCGTACAAACGACAAAATCTGCGTTTTTTGAATTCTACATTTTAGTAGTAGTTAACAATAAAATTTGTTATTGAAAAAGCTGATGCTACCGCCAAACGTAGCCGGAAGTCGCATGCGGTGGGAGTATAAACCGTTGGACAGCACCGGTGTTGTACCAGGCAATCATACATCGTGAAGAATCATCTCAATTCAATAATACACTACTAGCGCTAGCTAGGGCCGAGAAGTCGGAACCTCCAAAACAAAACACATCCTAGTGATGAAAATTGGAAACTCTAGCACAGCTTGAACGATAAATGATTTGCGAAATGGACACACATATTAGCGCCCCTGACGTTAGTATCCGTGTGTTTTTAAGGAAGGTCAAATAAACTCATAAATTGTGTTTATACAAGTGTACAAGATAAGTACGATTTTATTTATATTTCCACACGTCAGCAAACAGACTAGATACAATTATTACGAATGTAATAGGAACTTGAAATTGCAACAAGCAAGGCATATTACAATTTATCAATGAATTTTATAGATTACATTTAGTGTGGTAGGTACATACAAAAAGGTACATAGACATAGTAGATAAGTAGTAGATATTTTAATAGTTTCTATGGTGTACTCTCAGCAATTCATCTTGCATTTGTTTGTAATTGGTATTAGCTGTTGGCATGGCATTTTCATCATTTTCTGTGTTAAGGTTAGTCGCATACTGCTTGAAGTAGTTGAATATCTGTTGATAGCTGTAGTTGTTGTCATATCTTCTCGGCCCGTTTCTCATGTGATGGGGCATTTGGTAGGTTCCGTGGATAATAAGTTTGATAGATTCCAATTTGCCGCTGTTCTCTTCGTCTGACTGTGAAGTTAGTACATATTTAATTATTTGTTATTAATTTTATTTATGTAAAATGTTTAAATTATCTGAACTTTTGATTTCCCTACCTCATCAGTAAAACTAGCGACCCAAGCGCCTTTAGGGTTTTCTCCCCAAGTAGCCACTGAATTAAATGGCCATGCTGAAAAACCATTCGTCGAAGAATCTTTTGGACGAGCGGTAAGCACCGGGATTTTTGTACCTGTATGATGGGAATTTATAATTATTATATTTTCTAAAAAAAATTAAAAGGTAGTCAAAATATTCGCTTATTTGATGCTACCTCGAGATAGTTTCAACGCCCTCTATTATTGTCGGGGGGTGAACAAGATTCGCGGTCCACAAAACAAAGAGGGCCTTCAAGCGACATGCGGAGAACATTCTACCAGGATATCATAATACTACAGCAAGTGTGTACCTCGAGGCGATGTGAGGCCGATCTGCAGAGCGCCGCGCCGACTGTAGGCGAGACTCACGACCAGTTGGACGTGTTCCACATAGTTCACCAAACAGTCGTTGAGCACCTCAAAATAAACGTCTTGTGTTTTTCCTGTCTCGATCAAATTGTCGTTTTCGTTCAACCTGCAATACAAATGAAGATCACTAAAAAACATAGCAAAAGATGAAGAGAAAAGTTTATAAGTACCTAGGTACATTTATCATTTAGTTATACGGTTGGAGAGGTTGGAGTTGGAGAGGTGGAACCTAAAGAAGCTTTGGCAGGATTTATGAGGTCGATTCCTTTCTACAGAAAAGTAATTACTCTGTAATAATATCAATCAATAATAATAATAACATCATTAATCAAAATCATTGTCATCATCAGTCTCTCCCAAGTAGGTGTGTAACATGTTAGTGTAACGTTATACAATTTTAAGTACCTAATGAGAAACTATCAGTTGTTAAATTAGTTACTTAATTTTATTCTAATCCTGTACCTAACGACCTAAAAAGTGCAAAGTTCACTGTTAGTTGCCTGCGAGTTAGTTAGTTTTAACTTTGGCTGGCAACTGACACAGTGTGTGGTGTGTCATTTTGCACCGCGCCGTCCATCGAAACATTGCTAACGTTGTACTAGGCGTGCATAAAGCTTAGAAGGTTAAATCATTTGCGATAGAACGCCAACTGGCCAGCAACCGAGATCTTCGCCACTGAGATATTACAATACACTGGCAAAGGAATAGCGATCACCAAGGAGGTCAACTTAGCTGGGCGTAGAGATCGCAACCAAAAGTGTAGACCGTTTCGATAACTACAACAATATGGATGTGGCTGGCGAAGTAATGTGAAGCAGGGGTACGGTTACACTGGTGACGATAGGAAGACTCGAGAATACCGATTTGGAACAGTCGCATTGAAAGTAAGCGAACGTTGTACTAGGAGTGCAGAAATTCGAAAAGTATTCTGTTCATATAATCATACAGCAGGGCAGTCTACTCAGAATAATAACTGATACGTGGGTGAGTTTTTAATGTTTTTATACTTTTTATTGTCTCTCCACATAGAACTACGCGGACTCAGGAGTACTCTTCATATTATAGGTACTAACTTATGTTTAAACAACACAACACAACGCACTAGTGATGTAACGAATGTGTGTTTTTGGACATTCGCGAATGCGAATGCGAATGCGAATATCTGATATCGACATTCGCGAATGCGAATGCGAATGCGAATATTCAGTTTGTGTTAAAATTTGGGGCCATTTGCATGGTTTGGTGACTATCTAGTACTGGACGAGGTACATTCCGTTCAAGACGCATTCCGAATCAGACTAGCCAATAATTGTCGCAGTTTTTTTTTTAAAGTACACTTTAGTTAGCCCCGTACCCGTAACTGTTACGACACATTGCGACTGTGTGCGGTTTCTGAGGACGACTTACACGAAACATTTAAAATATTTAAATCTATGGCTGTCTTGCTCTGACACTTCAGGGTTATTGGTAAAGTAGACCTGATCCTTTCAAGAGGTGATAGAGGAAGACATTTTCAGTCGATTGAACCATATAATGCATTGTCCGAAACTTAACCATTTCTAACATATTGAATATGTAAGTTTTTTTTATGTTTTTCCAAAAATTTAAGCTTAAAACTGAAAATAAAAAAAAAACTATTTCAATAGCTTTTTGGTTGTTTTGCATAAATAAGTGACACCTAAAATTAACTAATTAAAAAAATCAAATGTGCATTAAATGACTTAAATTAGACACAATACCTCAAAATAGTTAAACATTAAAAAAATATTCAAAACGTAAAAACAAATAAGTTAAATTAAAAAAGAATGTCATATGACAATTTTTTTGTGCACTTCAGCTTAAAAACATTGTCAACTTATAAGCTTTCAAATAAGATATTTCAATATCAAAACGATTTAGGTATCACTAAGATATGGCCAAAACAACCAGAGAAATCGGAGAAAACTCAATAGAGGTTTCCATACTAAAGTCAACAGGACTGAAAACAATCACACTTTTTCACAATGTTGGTGATACCTAAATCGATTTGATATTGAAATATCTTATTTGGAAGCTTATAAGTTGATAATGTTTTAAAGCTGAAGTGCGTAAAAAATTGTCGTATGATATTCTTTTTAAATTAAACTTTTTTTTACGTTGTGAATATTAAAAAAAAATGTTTACCTCTTTTGAGGTAAGTATTATGTCTTATTTAAGTCAATTAATGCACATTTGATTATTTTACACTTTTTTATGCAAAACAACTAAAAAAATATTGAAATATGGCTAGTTTTTTTTATTTTCGGTGTTAAGCATAACAATTTGACAAAAAAATAAAAAAAACTTAAATATTAAATATTTTAGAAATGGTTAAGTTTTGGATAATGCAATATAGGGTTCAATCGACTGAAAAAGGCCTTCCTCTATCACCTCCTGAAAGGATCAGGTCTACTTGCAAATAACCGTCTATACTGTCAAAATAAGCTTTTTTATTATGTTTAGGTCTTATGAAACTATTAACTATAATATGTAAAGTTTCATTTCCCAAAGTAAATAAATAATACCAAATGATAAAGTAAGACTGGAAATGTTATTAACAGGGTAATTTGTAATAAAAAGGTTATAGACGAATGGATTTAGATTTTGTTAACCCATCTACCATTATTTTCAAATAGTTTTTTAATAAGTACAGATATTCGCAAACATTCGCACAAAATTTTGCGAATGCGAATGCGAATGCGAATATCCAAAAAAATGCGAATATTCGCGAATGCGAATGCGAATGCGAATATTCGTTACATCACTACAACGCACACACACACACAATATTTTTGGATGAGACTCTTTTTTTCACACCTAAACAAAATCTTATCGTTAAAACTTGCTTTAAATAATTGTAAATATTGTAATCATATTGTCAAACTTATAACACAACCTATAAAACTTCCCACGGCTTAAAAACCATGCGACATAATATTATATCCCTTCGCCTCTCGTAAAAGCATTGCTGGCCAATGAACAAGAGCTTCGTTACTGAGACGACGCCATACACTCACTATGAGAAAACAAGCAGTTGCAAGGTCAACTTTACTGGTTCGTCAATGTCGAATCCAATACCTTGAGACCTTTACTAAGCATTAGTTTGTATGAAAGTCGGCTGTGGAGCAGGGGTACAGTTATAGTGGTTACGCTACTAGAACGATCTTTGCGATTCATAATACCGATTTTCGACAGTCGTGTCGATAGTTAACGAATGCTGTACTAGGAGCGCATGAATTTAAAAAGTACTAGCTGTTCCCGCGCGCTTCGCTTCGCCTTAAAAAGTTTTCCCGTGGGAATTCCGGGATAAAAAGTATCCTATGTTCTTTCCCAGGGTCTAGACCGTATGTATACCAAATTTCATTCAAATCCGTTCAGTAGTTTTGGCGTGAAAGAGTAACAGACAGACAGACAGACACAGTTACTTTCGCATTTATAATATTAGTTAGGATTAGGATTTGATAAAAGAAACAGATATTGGCTGGAAATAGGTCGCGGCGTTTTTGGGAAGCAGGAACAAATTAAATGTAGATAGGGTGTGGAAATTATAAAAAAAAACACTTTTTCGTTGGTGATTCCATCAGAAAATCTCTAGAAAATAAATAAATACATGGGGCCTTACCACAAAAACTTAGACAGTATTTAAAATTTGTTTAGTGCTGTGAAACGCCTACAAAATCTGTCAAATTTCGTTATAAACACTTGTTACACAGTATTTAAAGTTTTATGTGCTAGTACAGCTATCGTTTCTCGTTGACACAACAACCGGCCAGTGATGGAGACCTTCGATACTGAGACGTCACCATACACTCAGTAAGAGAAAATAAACAGATGCTGGGTCAACTTCACTGGTCCGTTCATGTCGACACCAATACGGATTGATCTTCGCGGCAAGTACAATTTGTATGACTGTCGGTTATGTAGCAGGGGTATAGTTATACTAGTTACGTTAAAATGGATTCGTGGTACCGATTTAAAGGGAGTCTTGTCGACAGTTACCGAATGTTGTACTAGGAATACATGAAATTAAAGTATTTAAAGAATGAAGCATCAGGTGATGGGTCTGGGAAGGGTGGCGTGGTCTACAATTGTCACATGCGGTCTCGTTGTGGACTTGTGGTTGGCAACTTACAATAGGCCACTTGGGGTGACTGGCTAATCTGGAAATTCTAGTAATAGTCCAGTCAAGGAATGAGGTGTAGAGTACTGTAGAGTGCGTGAGCAGGTAACTCAGCGATTCCTTCAGAAACTTGTTCAGGGGGCTTAGGTTGTTAACATACCAAAAGTCCTGACTCCTAGGTGATGAGCGGGGGGGAGGAGGGGGGGATAAAGATACGATTTTTTGGTTTTTTGCTTATATCTCAAAAACGGTGCATCGGAGAGAAATATTATAAACTACTAAAATGGAGGTCTTAAAATTATCTAAAACTTTTATACCATATGTTTTTTTCTAATTACTAACCGTTTTCGAGCTATTACCCACGGAAAAAATTGAAATTTACAAGTAAAGTATTCATGTCAAAAAATTCATAAACATTGCATCATATTGTCTTAACCAATTCATAAACGAAAAAAATTAAGAGGAAAGAAGTTGTAGATTTTTTTATTCCCTTTTAGAATATATTACATATGCTGGTCAATGTCCAACCCGCCTAAAGTTAGAGGTATTTTAAACTTGCATTTTGGTAAAGTCACTGACACAGCTCACCGAATTAGTAAGGTTAAGTGTGAGTAAAATAGCTGTACCTTTAGGTGGGTTGGACATTAACCAGCATATGTATATATATTCTAAAAGGGAATTTAAAAATGTACAACTTCTTTTCTATTCATTTTTTTCATTTATCAATAGGTTTAGACAATATGATGCAATGTTTATGAATGTTTTGACATGAATACATTTTTCTTGTAAATTTCAACTTTTTCCGAGGGTAATAGCTCGAAAACGGTTAGGAATTAGACAAAAACATATGATATAAAAGTTTTAGATAATTTTAAGAACTTTATTTCATTAGTTGAAAATATTTCTCTCCGATGCACCGTTTTCAAGATATAAGCTAAAAACCAAAAATTCGTACCTTTATCCCCCCCTCCTCCCCCCCGCTCATCACCTAGGAGTCAGGACTTTTGGTATGTTAACAACCTAAGCCCCCTGAACAAGTTTCTGAAGGAATCGCTTAGTTACCTGCTCACGCACTCTACACCTAATTTTGAGTCATTTATTGACTGGACTATAAGAGATACTTACATACCTAGTTATTTTTTAACCCTCTACTGCATGAATTATGAAGGGATTGAGATAAAAAATATTTTTTACTTGAATATCGTTTAATAAGGGATAATAACGACATTTTTAAGTAAAAAAAAAATTTAGCTACTTTAGTTTAGAAAAAAAAATTAGGAGCCAGAAATGGCTTCGTATGCACTGGTACTTGGTATATCTATGCCATTTATGGCTTCCCATGCACTACATAGACAGATATCAGTTTTTGTGAAAATATTTCATATAATTAATTTTCTGATTAGACATACCAAAACTATAAACTTTTCATAATTGGATTGAAAAATGGTTAATTCTGTTTGTTTCTATCAAATTCAAACACAGCTAAAGCAGGTCCTCATCTCTACAGGTACAGTTTAACCTTTTTTTTGGGATGGTCCAGGAGATTCGTGTCTACCTGTAAGATTGTCTGTTCTGCTAGCATTTGATAACATTGAGGAGTCTCCCTTGCCATCTATCCTGGGATATGGTAGCTGGACTACTGCAGGAGGCAAATAAATACTATCACAATTCCTGAATTGCTTTATTACAGCTCTTTTTTCGGATCAGCAATTTATCAGTGACAAATTATTATTAAATCAGAACATATTTATATATTTAAATAATACAAGTAAATTTAGTTAATTAGTATATTTTAAAATTTGGAAAATAAGTCATTAGTGAAATTACGTAAGGAGTCAACATCAGGTATTATATTTTTTTAGGTATAAATAAGCGAAGTATTTATTCTGAAAAGATAGGTTAAAAATCTAGTTAGTATGTACGAGTGCATAGGAAGCCATTTCTGGCATAAATATTATAGCTTCAACGCATAGGAAGCCAGAAATGGCTTTCTCAGATAATTGAGAAAATAAGATATATAAAACTAATAATAATTAATTAATTGACAAGTTCCAGAAAATATAAGGTATGCACAAAAAGAAAACATTTTTTTTACTACCAACAACGTACTTTTTATATTTTTTGCAGATTTTCAAAGTTTCAGAAAAATCACATTCACAGAAAGCAATCACTGCACCTGGGATAAGTTGCGATTATATTCGCAGATGACACATACCATGGACAAAAAAAATATGTTTATATAAACAAAGAAGTGACCAAAAGAATAGCGATATCATTTTTTAAATATTTTTTTTGGTTGGGGTAGAATAAAATATTGTAACACACCTAATTCATACCATCCGCGCGCGACACCATCGAGTCGCATCATGAGTCACCGCTACGCATCCACCGTACCTACGCGCCTCGCCCCCACGCTCGTCGCTCCGGTATATAAGGGCCGCGGCCGGCTCCAGCGGCCAGTCGTCTTACATGAGCGGTCGCTACCGAGCACACTTCGGTACAACTTCTCGTGCTAACACGGTTCACGGGTATTGTGACAGTCAGTTTGCATCTGCAGTGGATCTTACCGTATTGTCACTATACTCCTAGTTAGGCTTATTTCTTTTAATTAGCGCTTACCGCTGTATGATAGATTATTTTAGCAATAGCAGTACTTTGCTTTATATAATTACAAGCTTCGCTTTCGTTTAGTTAACTTGTTTACATTCCGCTTTGGCTCATATACAGATTATTAGATTATTACGCGCATTGTAGGTATTTCTTTATCTTCTCTCTTAACAGTAGGTACTTATGTAATTTACGCTTTCCGTAAACAATATTTTGTTTTATATTCAGTAAATACATAATGTTGCAAGTTGCTTTTCCAATTATTATATTCAGTTAGGTATTGCATTTAAAGTTAACCGAAAGAAATCATACCTAGTTAATTCTCTGAGATTATTTACATCGAATTCGCGTTACAGTAATAACTTTTATTATGTATAAACAAGTAACCATTTGATTTCATTTTATTGTTCTGTCAAATCATATTCATTGGTTCACAAGCTTGCATTTCATTTCATTTTCATAGCTTACTGCTAAGTTGCTATTTTTTGCTAAGTTGCTATATTTTGTTAAACTGCTATATTTTGTCAACGTGCTATATTTTGTTAACTCGCTATTTCAATGGCTTAATAATTTTGCAAGGCTTACTATTTGAGTTATAGTGTAGGGATTAGGTATTATAATAAATCGAGCTATTTAGAGTTAGTATTACTAGTATTAGTCTATAGTTTCCTTGTTGACAGCTGTATGTTATATGTTTAATTGGTGAACGATAATATACATATCTTTGTTTTAGTAGATCTTGATTTTCATTTCTACTCGAACCCCTTACAAATTGGCGATCCAACGTGGAGCTGTCACTCGAGAAACTTAGGCCTTTACCAGTACGAGTAGCTAGGATGGCTCAGAAAGCCGATGAAAAGCCAAAATCGAGCATTAGCATGTCAGATACTCAGTTTAAAGAACTCCTAACTACTGTGATGACCGGCATTTCAAGCGCCAGTCCTACCAGAACATTGAAGACCTTCACGAGTTGCACTGCCAGGTTTTCAGGAATAAGAGAATCATCCCAGGTTGAGTCATTTTTGGCCGCCGTCAACACTTTCAAAGAAGTAGAAAAGTTGGATGATGCACTTGCGCTGGCAGGCCTCCCACTAATATTGACTGACGATGCAGCAATTTGGTGGCAAGGTAGTAAAGATAACGTCCTAACATGGAAAGATTTCACGGATCGTTTACGTAGCACATTTGCGCCAAAGAAGATGGCCTATAAGATCTACCAAGAGATCATCGAAATCAAGCAGGACTCGCAAACGCCTACAGAAATCTTTGTAGCAGAAAAACGTGCATTGTTAGCACAGTTACCGAAACCGACCCATTCCGATCAACAACAAATTGATTTGGTATTTGGACAGATACGGTTCGAGATTCGTGAAAAGATATCACGCAACAGCATTTCCTCATTCGATGAGCTCCTTATGAAGGCAAGAGATATCGAAAGGAATCTGTCTGAGAGAGATGATGCCAGTACAGTCGAATCGAAGCAAGATTACAAGCAGAAGAAAGCGCGTTCTCGTTGTAATTTTTGCAGATCATTTGGGCATACGTATGAAATATGTCGCAAACGACTCAGAGCTGATGAAATGGGACAACGAGTACCTCATTCTGAGACACAGCTGCTGTTGCTGAAACTGCTCCCCTGAATAAGCCGACATTTTCGTGTTACGGGTGTGGAGAACCCGGTGTCGTTCGAAGCCGTTGCACGAAGTGTTGCCAAAAGAAGAAAGAAACCGTCATGAATGATATAAGTTTCTGTTCCCTCCATTCCCAAACTGAAGTACACCTGCGTCCAGTGGTTACTGTCAAGATTGGTGGAGTCAAAGGTAAAGCGCATGTGGACACCTGTGCAAAATCCAGCGTTGCATCCTACAGCCTTTACAAATGTCTAGAGAAGAATGGGTATGCGTTCAAAGAGGAAGTCATGTACATAACCCTTGCAGATGGTATTGCTAAACGCCAAAGAATACTTACCGTCAAAGCTCCTGTCACGATTTATGGTAAAGTTATCCCAACATCCTTTATCATTTTTCCTAACTCAAGAGACAACAGGACACTGCTTGGAGTTGGATTCATTCAAGAGGCCAGGATGGTGCTGAATCTACCACAGATGACATTCACTTTCGATGAAGAACCCAATAAAGTGTATGAACTGGATGAAGAAGATGATGATATGGATATGGTCATGGGTATTATAAGGACTGATACTGCCATACCGGACCTGTTATCTCCATTACAGTATACACCGGACTACTTGAAGTCCCCACAATTACCTGAGTCAAGTGCTACGGATAGCCGTACTATGCCATCGTTTGGACCATTACCTGAAGTAACCAGCGTCCACAGAAGTTACGATACTTTGCACTCAGAGCAAGCATCCATACCACCAATGGATCTTCTTGGAGCAGCGCCCGCAGGCTTCCTATCAGAGAGGAAAGAAAAACCTTATGGGCCACTCATTCCGATCGACCTGTCTTCACCACCTAAGAAACAGCGCATAGTACTGTTCGATGGCCACTCTCCTGTCATGGATAGTTTGTATGCCGATGCATGTAGGAACATTGAAGAACAGAACGTCGTCCTATCCCCTCATTCCGAATCGCTGTTTCCTTCTACCGATATATCATCAATGGATATTTCTACAGAGAACAGCGCAATGACAGAAGATCAACTTCCGATAATGAAACGCTTTCTGCAGCAAAACGAAGACGTTTTCATTCCAAATCAGAAGCCATCAACTCAGGCTGAACTTGTAATCGATACAGGGACCCACTTGCCCATATCTGCAGTTCCTTATAAGTTTTCGCCTGCTGAAGTTCAGTCACTGAAGACTGAAATTGATAAGATGTTGTCCGAGAAGATTATTGAACCGTGTGCTTCACCATGGTCAGCCCCAGCCGTTATGGTATCGAAGAAAGGAGGAGACATGAGAGTATGCATCGATTATCGTCAGTTGAACGCAGTAACTATTCCAGATATCTATCCACTGCCTAAACTCGACCAACAACTACTACATGATGCCAGACAAATGCCTTTTATGACTACCATAGATTTACGTTCGAGCGTGCACCACTGGCAACTGGCACTTCGAGAAGAGGATCAAATCAAGACAACCTTCATCACCCCTTTCGGGATGTTCAAGTTCCTGAGGATGCCCTTAGGATTGCGAAATGCGCCATCTACAATCCAGAGACTAATGGATAAATTCCGTATCTCTTTAAGTCACATCCATCTGGTGGTTAGCTTGGATTGCTTAGTGTGCCTTTCACCCACATTCCACCAACACCTGAAAGACCTGCAAGAAGTCTTTGACACACTGAAAGAATACAGTCTTACTGCAAACAAAGCCAAGTGCAGATTTTGTGTCGATAGAGAAGCATCAGTGCAGGGGGAGATCGAGTACACATACCTTCAATCACCATAAAGCATACGCCTCATTGCTGATCTTTCATGGTCGTTTTTCATCACTTCTGCTCAAGTTGCTTGCAAAGTTTAGTCCCATTTCATGAGGGGCCTTTTCTGATTTATCAGATTCAACAAGTTATTCTCCAATTACAGATCCCATGCTCATAACAAAGTCGTGGGCCTGTACTGTGCTGCGTTCACCTCGTGGACCATCAGCTGCGCCACTACTGCAGCCAGCCGACCCATCCGCCAAAGGGGTCATCCACGAACGCAGAATCCAGTCACCTCGTCTTCAGATGGTGCTGGCAATAAGTCAAGATGAAGAGGAACCAACAACCTTCAATCTGTCTTCCTCGTCGGGACGTCTTCGGAGACAGAGGGGGAGACTGTAACACACCTAATTCATACCATCCGCGCGCGACACCATCGAGTCGCATCATGAGTCACCGCTACGCATCCACCGTACCTACGCGCCTCGCCCCCACGCTCGTCGCTCCGGTATATAAGGGCCGCGGCCGGCTCCAGCGGCCAGTCGTCTTACATGAGCGGTCGCTACCGAGCACACTTCGGTACAACTTCTCGTGCTAACACGGTTCACGGGTATTGTGACAGTCAGTTTGCATCTGCAGCGGATCTTACCGTATTGTCACTATACTCCTAGTTAGGCTTATTTCTTTTAATTAGCGCTTACCGCTGTATGATAGATTATTTTAGCAATAGCAGTACTTTGCTTTATATAATTACAAGCTTCGCTTTCGTTTAGTTAACTTGTTTACATTCCGCTTTGGCTCATATACAGATTATTAGATTATTACGCGCATTGTATGTATTTCTTTATCTTCTCTCTTAACAGTAGGTACTTATGTAATTTACGCTTTCCGTAAACAATATTTTGTTTTATATTCAGTAAATACATAATGTTGCAAGTTGCTTTTCCAATTATTATATTCAGTTAGGTATTGCATTTAAAGTTAACCGAAAGAAATCATACCTAGTTAATTCTCTGAGATTATTTACATCGAATTCGCGTTACAGTAATAACTTTTATTATGTATAAACAAGTAACCATTTGATTTCATTTTATTGTTCTGTCAAATCATATTCATTGGTTCACAAGCTTGCATTTCATTTCATTTTCATAGCTTACTGCTAAGTTGCTATTTTTTGCTAAGTTGCTATATTTTGTTAAACTGCTATATTTTGTCAACGTGCTATATTTTGTTAACTCGCTATTTCAATGGCTTAATAATTTTGCAAGGCTTACTATTTGAGTTATAGTGTAGGGATTAGGTATTATAATAAATCGAGCTATTTAGAGTTAGTATTACTAGTATTAGTCTATAGTTTCCTTGTTGACAGCTGTATGTTATATGTTTAATTGGTGAACGATAATATACATATCTTTGTTTTAGTAGATCTTGATTTTCATTTCTACCCGAACCCCTTACAATATTAAATTCCAAGAGCCATTTATGGCTTCGTATGAAGTAAAGGGTTAAGAGTTTTTTCGATGGTCTGTTTTAGGGCGTGCAAAACCGGTTAACCGGTTTTTCCGAAAACCGGTTAATCGGACAATATTTCACGGTTTTTCATAACCGGTTTTGAGAGTTCAAAACCGGAAACCGAAAACCGGGTTTTCAGCGGTTTTGATCGTATTTTTATATACTTTTTTACATACATTAGAAGTTCAACCCATAAACTCTAAAAATAAAAGAATTTGTATATCGGTTGGCACACTGATGGACACTAGATTAATGGTGAAACTCATAAAAAGCACTAAAATATTGTATGGAAATTGAGTGACGATTTTCTGATGCACATGCCGGCACTCTGCCTAGGCGCAGTAAGGCCCGGGTCTCCTATTTACTCCGTAGGTCGCGTCAAGTGTCACCGCCGTAGGCCGCGTCACAATGCTCATTATGTCTACGCGCCAACGTCGGCGTGTGAGGGAGACCGCATCAGTACATTTCTATAGTGAGCATCGTGACGCGGCCTACGGCGTGACGCCGGACGCGACCTACGGCGTAAATAGGAGACCAAGGCCTAAAGCAAACACGACGTCAGTGACGGATGTGTGCGTGTGAGTTCACACTTTTTGCTGTATGAAAACTTATTGCTGTGTGAAAAAAAGGTACTCTGGGTGCACATAATTATAACGTTGAAATCTTGCCCTATAAAGCACAACAAGACCACCTTCATACAATCTCTAGGTAAAACAGGACTGCATTGACCGTTGTTGAAAATATAATTAGGCCAAGTGCGGGGACTGTATTCGACGTTATGGACTTTTTTCATGAAGTGTTGAGGACGTCAAAACAAATGCAGTCGTGTCCATCATGAGTTAGGCTTTCTTTCGTTGCGTTGATATGAACAAATCTGTAATACATCAAAAAAACACTCATCATCTTACTGCTACTATAGAGTAGTCGTAAGAATCAGACGATAAATGTTTTTTTTTCAAAATCTGCCCGTATGTTTAAAATATACAATTATTGATGATAACAGAACGATATAAAAACACCATTAAGGTGCCACACACTTTTTGTAGATGTGATAACAGTGGGTACTATGATAATTCTTATTTAACTTTTTTTCCTGTTCACTAAATTATTAATTTGTCATATGGTTGATTAAAAACAGGTAAGTATATCATAAAAAATGTTTTATTCGTATGTTTTGTGGATATCTCTATCTAAGAATATGGGTTCCTTGTTTAATTAGTACTGTATGACAAAAAATATATAAGTAATATCAAAACCGGTGAAAAACCGGTTACCCGGTTTTGAGGCTGAAAACCGAAAATTCAAAACCGGTTTTGAAAACCTTCCGGTTTTGCACGCCCTAGTCTGTTTGTCTCTTCATATTATAGGTATAAGTAGTAAGTACCTAAGTACTGATGTATGAACACGACACTATTTTTTATTGGAAACAATATTTTTTTCAGGCTGAAACCATATCTTATCGTTGAGGCCGTTAAAACTTATTGTTAAAAATCGTAATCATTATAATTATTGACAAACTTATAATACAACTTCTAAAACATCCCTAGGCTTTTAAAACCATGCGACATATCCCTTCGCCTCTCATCTCATGAAGCATTGCTGGCCAATGAACAAGAGCTTCGTTACTGAGACGACGCCATACACTCACTATGAGAAAACAAGCAGTTGCAGGGTCAACTTTACTGGTTCGTTAATGTCGAATCCAATACCTTGAGACCTTTACTAAGCATTAGTTTGTATGAAAGTCGGCTGTGGAGCAGGGGTACAGTTATAGTGGTTACGTTACTAGAACGATCTTTGCGATTCATGGTACCGATTTAAAGGAGTCTTGTCGACAGTTAACGAATGTTGTACTAGGAGCACATACATTTAAAAAGTATTTGAAAAAAGAAACAGAATTGGCGTGCTGGGCAAAGTGAACTGGTAGTACTGGTACTAGTTATTATTCTGTGGCCGTGGTAGTAAAACGCGTAAAATTTCGAATGCGTCCAGTGTCCAGTGGTTTAGGAGGCAGATAGGTTAACAAAGATAACTAAAATTATGTCGAAGCTATTAAAAAATAACACTTTTTTGTTAACCATTATCTTATCTTTGCGGCCGTTAAAACTTATTAGGTAATAATAGTAGGTAACCATTATTGTCAAACTTATAACACAACTTATAAAACTTCCCACGGCTTAAAAACCATGTGACATATCCCTTCGCCTCTCGGGAAGCATTGCTGGCCAATGAACAAGACCTTCGTTACTGAGACGACGCCATACACTCACTCGAGAAAACAAGCAGTTGCAGGGTCAACTTTACTGGTTCGTCAATGTCGAATCCAATACCTTGAGACCTTTACTAAGCATTAGTTTGTATGAAAGTTGGCTGTGGAGCAGGGGTACAGTTATAGTAGTTACGCTACTAGAACGTTCTTTGCGATTCATAATACCGATTTTAGACAGTCGTGTCGATAGTTAACGAATGCAGTACTAGGAGCGCATGAATTTAAAAAGCATTTATAAAAGAAACAGATGTTGGCGGGCTGATCGCGGCGTTTGGGAGGCAGAGGTACAAATACAAAGTAAATATAGGCAATATAGGTAAGGTATGTGGAAGTTATAAAAAAAACACTTTTTCGTTGGGGATTCCATCAGCAAATCTCTAGAAAATAAATAAATACATGGGGCCTTACCACAAAAACTTAGACAGTATTTAACAGATGTTTAGTGCTGTCAAACGCGTAAAAAATCTGCCAAATTTAGTTTTAAACACTTGTTAAACCATATCTTATCGGTGCGGGCGTTAAAAGTTTTTGTTAAAAATTGTAATTATTATTGTCAAACTTATAACACAACTTATAAAACTTCCCTCGACTTAAAAACCATGCGACATATCCCTTCGTCTCTCGTGAAGCATTACTGGCCAATGAACAAGAGCTTCGCTACTGAGACGACGCCATACACTCACTATGAGAATACAAGCAGTTGCCGGGTCAACTTTACTGGTTCGTTAATGTCGAATCCACTATCTTGAGACCTTTACTAAGCATTAGTTTGTATGAAAGTCGGCTGTGGAGCAGGGGTACAGTTATAGTAGTTACGGTACTAGAACGATCTTTGCGATTCATGGTACCGATTTTAAACAGTCGTGTCGATAGTTAACGAATGCAGTACTAGGAGCACATGAATTTAAAAAAGAAACACTTCATGCACGTCCCTCCATCCATGCAAATATTTGCGCGGGTGAGAAAAGGGTCGTGGTATAAAAACTTGCCTTGTGGATTGTAGACTTATCTTGTGGTTAACAACTTACAATAGGCCGTGTGGGATGATTGGCTAATAATAATAATCTTTAAATTCTAGTAGGACCAAACTATCTACTCTAGGTATTATACAACGGTCTGCTTCGCTTTTTAAGCTCAATAGATTTAAAAAATCGCGTTTGAATAAAATTATGAAAATGAAAAAATATAAATGTATGGTCGAGACAAAAAAAATTCAGGCTTGAATTGAAATTTTATCAGATTCGACCGTTAAAACTTGATGTTAATAATTGTAATAATTATAATTATTATTGTCAAACTTATAATACAACTTCTAAAACATCCCTAGGCTTAAAAACCATGCGACATATCCCTTCGCCTCTCGTGAAGCATCACTGGCCAATGAACAAGAGCTTCGCTACTGAGACGACGCCATACAGTCACTATGAGAAAACAAGCAGTTACAGGGTCAAATTTACTGGTTCGTTAATGTCGAATCCAATACCATGAGACCTATACTAAGCATTAGTTTGTATGAAAGTCGGCTGTGGAGCAGGGGTACAGTTATAGTAGTTACGCTACTAGAACGATCTTTGCGATTCATAAAACCGACTTTAAACAGCCATGTCGATAGTTAACGAATGCTGTACTAGGAGCGCATGAATTTAAAAAGTATTTGATAAAAGAAACAGATATTGGCGGGCTGGAAATAGGTCGCGGCGTTTGGGAGTCAGAGGTACAAATACAAAGTAAATGTAGGTATGTGGAAGTTATAAAAAAAACACTTTTTCGGTGGGGATTCCATCAGAAAATCTCTAGAAAATAAGTAAATACATGGGGCCTTACCACAAAAACTTAGACAGTATTTAAAATTTGTTTAGTCCTACAAAATCTGTCAAATTTCGTTATAAACACTTGTTAAACAGTATTTAAAGTTTTTTGTAGTAGTACAGCTATCGTTTCTCGTTGACGCAACAACCGGCCAGTGATGGAGACCTTCGATACTGAGACGTCACCATACACTGAGCAAGAGAAAATAAACAGATGCTGGGTCAACTTCACTGGTCCGTTCATGTCGACACCAATACGGATTGATCTTCGCGGCAAGTACAATTTGTATGACTGTCGGTTATGTAGCAGGGGTATAGTTATACTAGTAGCGTTAAAATGGATTCGTGGTACCGATTTTAAGGAGGCTTGTCGACAGTTAGCGAATGTTGTATTAGGAGTACATGAAATGAAGGTATTTAAAGAATGAAGCATCAGGTGATGGGACTGGGAAGAATGACGTCATGATCAACAAATGCCACATGCGGACTCGTTGTGGACTTGTGGTTGGCAACTTACAATAGGCCACATGGGGAGACTGGCTAATCTGGAAATTCTAGTAACACATACCTAGTTATTTTTCGATGGTATGTTTGTCTCTTCATATTATAGGTATAAAGTACTGATATATATGTCGCAGTCATCTGGTTTAATCTCCTGTTTGATTGAACAGCTAGCCCGTTCATTGGATGACGCTACTCAGTTGAATGACTAAAGAACAACTCGTCAAGTGGTTGACTGTAACGTCCAACGTCTTGACTGAACGTTATTCAGCGAAGTCGTTAAATGGGATATAGTATAGCAACTTTGTAATGTCTGGTTAGGATGAACATGACCAGACAAGAGTCAACAAAAACACTATGTTACAAAGCTCTCATCTCACAAATTAACTAAACAATAACAATAAACGTACCTTGATATTGTTGTTCATAATTATCCAGTTTCAGCACATTTTTTTCTTTGAAACTATCCGCCGGCGGTGAAATAATAGGTAAATCTATGTTGTCACACTATTTTAACATAAATAACGCACTTTAAAGCTAATTTATTTGCAAAAAAATAACAATACAAGTGCTTTTTGTGTCAGCTGTTCGCTGTTAGACGCCATATTTGTTTTATTCACCACCTGACTGATTTTAAGTCCGCTAACTAGTTGGACGTTTTGTGACGCTTGTACAATCAACGTTCGGCCTAGTCATACAACTGAATAGCGTCATCCAATGAACGGGCTAGCGGTTTAATCAAACAGGAGATTAAACCAGTTGCCTGCGACAGTTACGTTACTAGAACGATCTTTGCGATTCATAGTACCGATTTAAAGGAGTCTTGTCGACAGTTAACGAATGATATACTATAATATATATTATAGGAGTACATGAAATCAAAGAAGTATTTAAAGAATGAAGCATCTGGTGATGAATGGGGCGGAGCAGGGTGGCGTCATGGTCAACAATGCGAATTCGCACGTATGATCGTGTTGTGGATTTGTGGTTAACAACTTACAATAGGCCGCGTAGGGTGACTGGCTAATGAGGCTAAACTAGAATGGAAACACTTGTAGGACCTACCTAGGTATTTTTCGACATAAATACATAAATATGAAAACGAAACAGAACGTCATACATACATATACATAATACCTACATACACACAATATTTTTGGTTGAAAAAATAAATAGGCTTAAACCATATCTTATCGGTTCGGCCGATAAAACTGGTTGTTAATAATTTTAAAATTGTAATCATTATAATTATCACTGATGCCGATTCTGAAGGCGGAAATTCTAATTTTAATGCTGTCAAAACCTTAATTTCTTTGTTCTAAATTCGACTCTATGACTGTTTCCGTAAATGTCATTTTATGCTAGCAAATTTTTTAGTTTGACAGCGTTAAAATTAGAATTTCTGCCTTCAGAATCGGGTCCAGCCAGACTCGTCCCATTCCACACTCGACTCGACCCGGCCACACTCGACCCGAATTTCATAATTTCGATAAGTTTCATTTTTGTTTGTATTTTTTTTCTTATCGCAAAGTACAGTCGACAGAAAATGTTTATTGATTGCATATAAAGTGATTATCACTTAAGTTTAAGAAATATGTTGACTAAACTAGCCAAAGTTTGACCTCAGTAACAGAGAGAGGTAGTTTACCCTTCTCATTGTTTTAGCCTGAAATAAACGGGTTATCGATAACAATTGTCAAGATTTGTATGGCCTGCATCCATCTCTTTCGCGCACTTACTTGTATTGTAATTTATGCATTTGATAAGCAAGGGCTACTGCGAAGTAATTATAATTTTATAAACAGCAAACGGATTTTATAAAAAGGATTTTATACATAATTCATTGTAAAGATATTATGTGTAACTGTGATTTTAGCACACATAATTATTAATAGTTACTTATTTTGTTAATATTTATTATTACTTATTACGTTTATAATTCAAAACATGTGTAACCTACTAATAATGTTTATAGAAAATGATAAATAAATGATTAAAAGTACAAATTATTACTTTTGTTTGAATTAATCAGCACATAAAACACCTAACTATAATTTCAGTAAAAAAACTCTTGTGGCTGACAGTACATTTCATACATTTCAACAAAAGTACCTAGACCTAATCGTATTTTAGAAATTCGGGTCGCGTGTGGCCGGGTCGAGTGTGGAATGGGACGAGTCTGGCTGGACCCTCAGAATCAACATCACTGTCCAACTTTGAAAACTTCCCTACGCTTAAAAACCATGCGAGACATAATTATGTCATGTCACAAATCCCTTCGCCTCTCGTGAAGCATCACTGGCCAATGAACAAGAGCTTCGCTACTGAGACGACGCCATACACTCACTATGAGAAAACAAGCAGTTGCAAGGTCAACTTTACTGGTTCGTCAATGTCGAATCCAATACCTTGAGACCTTTACTAAGCATTAGTTTGTATGAAAGGGCTGTGGAGCAGGGGTACAGGGCCCCAAGTCTACTAAATGCATTAGAGTATAATTGTATGTCGATTGTATGTCGACAGCGCAAAATTACACATTTGGCAGTCTTGTATTTTTTAAGACCATAGTGTCAGCTCGATGGAAGTTGGATGGAAGCCACCATGAAGCCACTCATATTACATTGAACAACACGCTAGTCCACTGACAAGTGCCACACCGATATCGTCTCTCGGGTGACAATTTGCGTAGTCCACTATTTATTGACGTTTCCGTCAGTTGCTTCATTACGGTTTATCTGTCAAAAATTACCATTCTGAGGCCATTGAGCAGATACACCTAATATACACGTATTATTCAGATGTTGTCATAATGGATCGGAATTATAATTTAAATTTGCGGTGGGAAATGCTAATATTAGCAGACAGAGTGGACAGAGGTCGGCGGGAGTTGAAGGAGCGGCGTCGAAATCGCGCCTTCATGAGCCGGAATGTCGATCCTCTCGTGAGTTTGCCGGACTCGGAGTTTGTGAGGACATTTCGCCTCAGTAAGCATGTGGTGAAGGAGATTGCCGCGGATTTAACTCCCCTGATAGCCAAAGAACGCAGGAAAGATGGTATATCTATGAAGGTTTGGAGCCGTCTATAATTTGGCAAAAAATTGTTCTGAACTGGATGGTAGAAGACTATCTAATACTTAGGTATACTTATTATACGTTTCAGATACTCATTGCATTATTCTCTTAGCCATATTTTTAACATACTCCGAAAAAAGGAGCAGGTTCTCAATAAAGTTTTAAAATCTTGAATCTTATAAGCTTATTAATTATAAAATAACTATCATCATATCGAGTTACTATCCCGCATTGTTGTGCAGATCCGTTATGTTCGGAAAGAAAAGGAGGACATATGTTACCAAGTAATAAAACTGTTCTAAAACAGTGGCTTGTGAAATAATTATTATCCGACAATCTCGTGTTTGTGAAAATCATTATAACCAATTTCAGAAAGAACATAATGTAAATATGGATTAGGCATTTAATAAATACAATAAAAATAAAAGAGTTACACACTGATTTAACTTTTATTTATCCTTTCCGTTTAAACACACTGCTATACAAAAAATATAACACATTAGTAATCCACACAATGAATGCTGGTTGAGTTGTTAGTTGAAACTAAATAATGGTAGTATAGTATACTAAGTATTCTATTATTTGTGAGGGTGTCAGTACCTGCACCTAGCTCACTCGAATGGAGCCTTTGTGCATATCGCCTTAAGGTCTAAACTCCACTCCTAAGCTTGGACCATTTCCTACCACGCTGGTCCTCTGCAGGTTTGTGGGTTCGAAAATCTAGATATGCAGGTTTTATCACGATGTTTTCATTCACCGTAAGAGCGATGGTATGTACGGTGGCCTGCGCCTAAAAGTATACAGGCGGAGATTTTAAAATAGCGATCTCAAGCTCACATGCTGCTCAAGCACATCCACATAAACACCACTGCTACACACATCACACACAACACGTCCCCGGATTTATAACAGATGTAGCTGGTCCCTTCATCATCAGGGATCGCTATTTTAAAAACTCCGCCTGGATACTTTTAGGCGCAGGCCACCGTACACTGTGCATAAATTCCAAAGTAGTTACTCATTGGTGACAATATCTAGATCTGGAGTTTAATTTTTAGTGTTCACACTGCTATACAAAGTTTCTGAAGGCCACTCAACAGTATACACTGAATCATTTTGTTGTATGATGCTGTCCTCTACGTTTCCAACCAAGTTACTGTTACGGTCATAGTCTTGGTGTCTGTAAAAAGAAAAAACATAACTGTTATCTAAGCAAACAAGCATACATTTGGTAAAAAATAAGTTTGTAAACAGTAAACAAACTAACCTCCGAATTAGGTGCTCTTTGAGACCGCTTATTTATGCGCCTCTTTTCCTTAATTCAGCTTTCAAAGCGTGCACAACTGCACATTCATCGATAAATAATCCATATTTGCGATAATTTCGCGAAGAGATCACTTTTCAACAGGGAAATGAACGAATTCGTCTGTATGTTTTTTTATCCACAACTAACAGAGAAAACCGAAACAAAACAAAACGATACAATGTTAAAGTTGACATAAGAAACAAAACCATATATATTACCTACTCTGTGTAACAAACAAATCGACACGACAATAGAGTTTTTTTTTTGCCTATGGTCTTAATTATACAGCCAGTTTAATATATGAAAAATATATTTAAATGCCATAACACGTCTTTTATTGATTTTAAAAAGCATCGAATCAGATAAAACAGTTATACTTTTAAATAAATAGTGTGAAAAATCTTCAAATTAAGCCCAAGTCGGACGATCCGTGCATGCTGGCTTTACAATTCTAACAAAAGCGGCAACACTGATAATATGCCAAGATGACGTCACGATCACTCTGTGTCAATAGCATTTATATTTTATCGAGACTGGCCGTGAGTCGTAGGGACTACCGTTTTTGGGCCAATCACAATGGAGTCTCTATTGAGTCTCTATAGGATATCTGCATTGATATTTTTTATAACCAATAGCAGACTTGAGGCCCAGTTACAGTGGTTACGCTACTAGAACGATCTTTGCGATTCATAATACCGATTTTAGAGACAGTCGTGTCGATAGTTAACGAATGCTGTACTAGGAGCGCATGAATTTAAAAATTATTTGATAAATGAAACAGATATTTTGGCGGGAAGCAGGTACAAATTAAATGTAGATAGGGTGTGGAAGTTATAAAAATAAACACTTTTTCGTTGATGATTCTATCAGAAAATCTCTAGAAAATAAATAAATACATGGGGCCTTACCACAAAAACTTAGACAGTATTTAAAAGATGTTAATTTAGTGCTGTGAAACACCTACAAAATCTGTCAAATTTCGTTTTAGACACTTGTTACACAGTATTTAAAGTTTTATGTGGTAGTACAGCTATCGTTTCTCGTTGGCACAACAACCGGCCAGTGATGGAGATCTTCGATACTGAGACGTCACCATTCACTGAGTAAGATAAATTAAACAGATGCTGGGTCAACTTCACTGGTCTGTTCATGTCGACACCAATACGGATTGATCTTCGCGGCAAGTACAATTTGTATGACTGTCGGTTATGTAGCAGGGGTATAGTTATCCTAGTTTCTTTAAAATGGATTCGTGGTACCGATTAAAAGGAGTCTTGTCGACAGTTAGCGAATATTGTATTAGGAATACATGAAATTAAAGTATTTAAAGAATGAATCATCAGGTGATGGGACTGGGAAGGGTGGCGTGATGGCGTCACCGTCGACAAATGCCACATGCGGACTTGTTGTGGAATTGTGTTTGGCTACTTACAATAGGCCACATGGGGTGACTGGCTCATCTGGAAATTCTAGTAAGACATACCTACTATTATCTACCTAGTTATTTTTCGATGGTTGTTTGTCTCTTCATATTATACGCAACACCACGCTAATTTTTATTTCAAAAATATTTTTTTCAGTCTGAAATCATTTATCTTATTGGTGCGGCCGTTAAAAAATGTTGTTAATAATCGTAATCATTATAATTATTATTGTCAAACTTATAACACAACTTATAAAACTTCCCTCGGCTTAAAAACCATGCAATGCGACATATCCCTTCGCCTCTCGTGAATCATTACTGGCCAATGAACAAGAGCTTCGCTACTGAGACGCGACGTTATAAATATAAACTCACTATGAGAAAACAAGCAGTAGCAGGGTCAACTGTACTGGTTCGTTATTGTGGAATCCAATACCTTGAGACCTTTTACTAAGCTTTAGTTTGTATGAAAGTTGACTGTGGAGCAGGGGTACAGTTATAGTAGTTACGCTACTAGAACGATCTTTGCGATTCATGGTACCGATTTAAGGGTCTGCAATAGGGAATCGAGGGTTGGCATTGTCATAGAATTATGTAGTAAATGATGCTCTACAGCCTTGAAAAAAATCACACAGGTAGTTGAAGAGTCTAGCTAGGTGCTGAATCATTCGAATTTAAGTAAATGATTATGGATAACTGTAAATTAATTTCAGAATATCAAGAAAAACCAGTCAATCACACTCCCGTATTGTAACAACTGTGTCGTAATTATTAAGAATTTTCATATGATTTTTATCATATTATAAAGTTAAAGGCTTGGACTAGGCGCTAAATACCTTGTTTTTTAATAAACACACACTTATTTTGTGTAAATTAATCCCAAACTTGAGCAATTTTTTTCCCTCAAATCTTCATACAAATATCTATGGCGGCTTTCTGTGTTATAAAATCATAAACACAAGTGACGTTTGACTCAGTTGGCCGCTGGCCTCCAAAGAAGGGTCACGTCGGTTTAGGCAGCACTGACAGCTCGCGATCTTATCGTGTACAGATACAAAATCACTGCACATTGGTTGTCATTGCACTTTTATGACACCAACATAATTTGATTTGAAATTGAGGAAGCATAATTCTTCCAGTATATTCAATACATTAAATTAAATTAGATAGTGTGCAATATTCTCGTGATATTACAGTCCGTAAAGGTCTGATGAGGAGCAGGAATATAGCGAATGGATCTAAGTGATGACAATACGCACGAACATTAGGTTAGGGATCAAAAATACAGTCTCTTGGTGCTGGTTGAGGTATGGTCTCGTGAGGATCTGATGAGGGCAGTAACACGGTGGTGGCTCAATTTTATTTCAAAGATGTTAATAGCTAAAAGCATCGAGTTTGGGCTATTAAGTATGTTTTTCAGAGAGAGAGAAAGAGATTTTGTTTTTCTTCTGGATGTGTTAGGTTTACTGGGTTAACTAAGTTCATTCTGTTAATGGCATCAAGTTGTTATGTGTTCATAAGTAATACCTAATTATTTATTAACAAAATGCTGTTGATTCTCCACGAAAATGTAAAAATAAAAATAAAATAAATAAAAATAAATTCGTAACGTAAAATTGTCAATGACGGAATTTCTTCTATAGACAGTAGCCACAAAAAAAACAAACGATAGATGGCGTGATTTGAAGATAAAGATACATTTTTTCGACACATAGACAGCAAAAACAAAAAAATACAGATTTAAAGAAAAGAAACACATACTTATACAAAACAACAAAGAAAAAAAAAAGGATACACATCAAAATAACTGGAAAAAATATAAGCCCCAATTTACTTGTGTGGGACAGGGAGTACCATAATATTTTTTTTGGGGTACTCCCCATCTATGCGAAATATAAGCTTGATATCTTTACCCGTTTCTGACAAAAAGGGCGGTGACAGACAGTCAGTCAGACAGACGGACAACAAAGAGATCCTATAACGGTTGCTTTTTTTCTTTTGACGTTCGAAACCCTAAAATTAAGTATAAATATTATGCTGCCAAAAAATGTACTTACAGGTATTGAAAAAGCGGTATATAAACAAATTATACCAGCAGAGGGTTCACCATTTAGCTGAATGTTACTTAGAAAACGGCCTTGAGTGGCGGTCAAGTTGGTCCCCGCCTGCGATACTTTCCATTAACATTGGGACTCGTTTTCATGTTTTTAGCGTACAGTCAGGTTTTTAGTTTTTTATAATTGTATTTTTTTATTTGTAACTTTTTAGTTGTTTTTATTTTATGAAATTTTACGTCGGTAGGTAGTTCATGATCATTTTTTATTTCAATAATTTTGGTGTTGTTATTTAAATACCTTCAATATGCATATTTGTGTAATGTGAAAATCAAGTCCTTTCATTTGATATCTTACACGGCAAAGTTGAATTATTATTTTTTCGATCATCACGTTATGTCCTCAAGAGGGCGCTATATACATTTTAATGGAACGTCACATAACCTATAGCCATCGCGCCATCAATACGCTTCTAACAATACCTCATACATCAAAATCTATCAAGCCGTTTAGGCTACAGCAGGGAACAAAGAAACAGACAAACATACATATACAGGGTGTTAACTAGAATGCGTTTGAGCGGGAAATGGGGGTTAGTATTAGTGTTGCCACGAATAGTGATTTGGCCGAATACCGAATACCGAATATTCGGCCGGCGCTCTCAGCCGAATACCGAATATTCGGCCACCGAATATTCGGCAGGTGATCCAGTATAATTCAATAAGTTAAAGTTTTATTTAAAAAGTGTTCTTAATCTTACGGCAGATCCGTATAACTGGTTGACCACCAGTTGTACCAACTCGAATCAGTAGCCAAACCTTATATATTTTGTTAAAAAATACCTGTGTCTTAGTAGCAGGTATTGTATATTTTATGAAGAAAAGCGCAACTGTCGTAAGCGCGATGTTGTATTCAGGTTTTCGCAATTAATTATTGTTTGATAGTTAAATGTTTCGATTATATTGATTTTTTTATTCCTTTTTGTAAGATATTTGCTACTTTTTTAAGTATTCGGTATTCGGCCGAATACTACTTACTATTCGGCCGAATACCGAATACTGAAAAAACTGGCCGAATAGGCCGAATACCGAATAGTTGCCGAATATTCGTGGCATCTCTAGTTAGTATTAGTCTAACCAAGCACGTTTCTAAGAAAAAAAACATCAGAATCTCGAATATTTATGTTTAAAGTCTAAAGTAAAGTGGAAAGTTTTACCTTAATCAAAAACATGGTCACCCTACACAAACACATAACCAATGAGACATTCGATTGCAATAGAACACACACTGTAAATTTGTTATCAACTTCACTTTTCATAATTTATTTTATGTAACTATGATTGTAATTAATTACACAGTAGGTAATAACAATTATTAAATAAAATTGAAATTATTCATGATGATTAATGACATAATAATCAACAATTAAACAGCTGATGTTCATAAAGTTTGATAGATCGTACAGATAATTTACGACTAGGACACAGGGGTATAATCGTGACAGTTCTGACATTGCGAAAAAGAGACGCTTAGCTACATTAAGCGTAAGAAAGAAACGTTAGGCTGTAAATGTTTTTTGTCCTTTTTGCTGTGGCGCCTGTTTACGTCAGTTCTCTGTGCCAAACAATGAAACAAATGAAAAATCTGTGCCAAACAAAGGCTGACAGTTACAACAAAATTTTCTAAATGCTATTTATTTTTGATTTGCTAGTGATTTGTGGGTGTTTATTAAGTTTATTAGACTATTATCATCACTTAACGAGTGTGTGACATGGGTGGGTGGATTTTGTTCGGTTGTATAAAGCATATTGAACGAAAACACGATGGAATGATGGATGAGATATATTTTCACATGTAAGTAGATACTATCAAGTTTAACAAGCTTACATTCATCATAGTACTATCTATTGGCTCGATTTTAATATAAAACGATACTAATTTTAATACTGTAAGGTCTTTTAGTATCAGTTTTAAGTAAAAATTACGAGGTACCATATCATAACAAATCACATGGTGTTGCAAGTTATTGAAAATTTATTTTACCCACAAATATTATAGTATGCAAAGAAAATACTAGAAATTGTAACGGACTCGGGTTGGGTTTACAAATGGGGCGCACGAATTCGGTTTTTGTGAAGATTGTATTTTGTAGAAGTCATTCTCCTCTTTCAAATGAGGTGCCTCTCATTGTGAGGAAACGTTCGTTTCTTTTTTTTTCTTCCATGTGTGATTTCTTCTGTATAATATAAAGTTTATTGTATTGATACGAAATACGTGTTTCCTTTAAAAAAGACCCCATCACATATTTGGCCCACGATTATAATGCTCATGCTCATCCATTTATCTCTTTCATAGGTTTCCGACAGAAAAAAAAATATCAAAAAAATGGATAGACATTACCGGTCGCACAAATTGGGAACCAAGGAAACATAGAAAAATTGTGTTCGGCACATTTTGAAGAGGATTGTTTCGATTGGACGAAGACAATGAATTATACAATCCACTCAGTTTGTGTATATTAAATAATTATATTGAAATCAAATAAGTATGAGTAAAGTTTTTTTTCTTATATCGTCGGTTGACAGGAAAAACTCACTAAGGCTGATTTTTCAATATTCAGATAAATGTTATCTGGGTAATACAAACATTAAGAAACATTGAGACGCAACAGCATCAAAATTATTTCCCAGCAAAACTTTTGTCTGGCTATTGAAAAATTAGCCTTTAGTGTCTTTTTCCTATCAACCGACGATATACTCAAGTTTTGTTTTTGTTATTATGATAAGTTAAATTTCCCCATATTTAGGTTTTATTTTTTTGTCGGCAACATCTATGGTTTGAGTGAGAAAGAGAATAGTGCACACGGCGATTGCGAATCTATTTGTAGTTGATCTGAGGACTAGGAGAATTTATTAGAATTTTCTAGGAGCTCAGAACAATAATTAAACCTTTTTACTCAGAATAAGGTAAGCGTTTAGTATTCACCTTTGACACTCACCACGTTTTATTTTTCCGGCCCAACGAACGCCCACCGATGGACATTTATCATACATAATACAGGGGCAGATTGAGCAACGAAGGTCAACAAAACCCGTTCGTTGGCGTTCGTTTGGCCGGTCTGTACGCAGCTTAAGATAAAAGACCACAATGCATAACAGGATGATAACAGGGTCTACTTCAATGACGAATTGGATTACTTACACTCGCTCATCTCGATTTGTGTTGTGTACTTGCGATTGAGACGTCTTTGATGAAGAATAGTACGGAAATCCTCATAATAAGTAATGGCCTCACTTTGAATACCAGTAGAATAATAACAATCTCGCGTATCTTAGCCATGGAGTATTTATGATAGTCATTACCTTCTCTGTGGATCTAGTCTGTCAGTCAGTCATTGTTGTTTACTTGTTTACAATCATTTTTTACAATAATTATTACCTAAAAGGGAAAAGGTACCTACAATTGTATCTTTTGATTACCAAGCCTTGTTCCTCATCTCGTTTTATGTTGTGCTGTGCTGTGAATACGTGTGACCTATGTAATGAAGCATAAAATGAAAATGTTCTGTATTCATAAAAGATAACTGTGTATCAATAAAGTGATACTTATGGAGTAAGATGAAATGTCTACAATGGATTGGGTACTTTGAGTAGCCAAAATCTCGGTAGGTACCTTGACGATGTGCAGTACCGGCGTTAGGGTAGGGCGCGGCTGGGCGATCGCCCAGGGGCGCCGGACTTTAAGGGGCGCCGTCAAGCGGCGCCCCTTTATATTCCCATCTCTGTAAGGAATTGGCTGAAGAGTTAGAAATAGAACCTGTGTTTAGAGGGACAACAAGAATTCGAAGTGTTAAGCGCCAAGCTAGTGAAACTGCCCAAGATGAGCCTATAACTACTCCAGAAAAAAAAATTAAGTTGAATTTTTCAACTGTCTTTTGGACACGCGACGTTAACTTCACTCAACGAAAGATTTGAATATACTCGGAATATTGGTCTTTTTTGTACAATTTAAAACGGATTCCAGAAAAACACGACCCTATCAAACTCTGTAGTAATCTTCAATTGAAATTAAATGTAAATTCCAAATTAGATATAGATGGATGTATGTTGTGCGATGAACTCGTAAGTCTAAAATCGTTTTCGCCTGATCAGAAAGTGGTTACTCCTGTTTTTGTTTTAAATTTTATCAAATACCGCATCTTACAAGAACTATATCCAAATGTTTGGATAGCATTACGAATAATATTACCTAACTATTCCCGTAACGGTTGCTAGTGGAGAGATGAGTTTTTCCAAGCTTAAGCTGATAAAAACCTATCTGCGATCGACGGGTTCCGCTCATCTCGCATAATCTTTATTGACCAATACTCATTTCGCATAACTCGTATGGTCTAAACTTTTTTGGCCGAACCATCACTTTGCCAAGACTTATGTGGCATAAGGCTCGTTTCGTCTAAAACTCTTTAGGCAAAATCTTTAAACACCTAAGTTTCGTTTGCTCAAATTTATGTTCGTCTATACCTATGTATAATCTTGTTTCTCCTAATGTTATCTTAATAAATAATATATTAAGTATGTAGTAAATGTACAAATTGTGGTATTTTTCTCCTACATCCCGAAAATCACGATATTGTATGATCAAAAAATCGAAAGTTAACGACCAATATAATTATTACAAACCCCATGAGATCGAAACCTAAAAATAGGTGCGACGAAGAGCAAAGCGAGGAGGAGCGGGTTAGGTGCACATGTTCATCAAAACCAAAGCGGAGCGCAGCGAAGCGGAGCGGAGCGTTTTCCAAACAGCGGAAACAATACAAGGCACCAGTTTGCGCTTTGTAGGGAGACGCTCCGTCAAAGTTAAAGCCAAACGAATATTATTACTTTGTATAAACCTAATAAACCTATGCCATAGCATTATTAGGCTATTCAAGATTTGGCCATACCATTATTAGGCTAAACAATGTTATGCGAAATAACTTTTTACTAAACGAGATTTATGCCATACGATTTTCGGCGTAACGAGACATTGACCAAACGTTACTATGCAATACGAGATTAGGCAAATAAATCTTATGCCAAAAAAGGTAGAACCGCGATCGACAATATCTCAATCTAGATTGACAAACTTGGCAACTTTGTCAATCGAAAATGAAATTGCTGAAAACATCGACTTTGATAACTTAATAAAAGAGTTCACCGATAGAATGGCCAGAAAAGTAAATTTTTATTAGTTTTTTTAAATAAATGTTTATTTCTTTTCATTAACAAAAAAATATTCAAAATTCTAAATTGTGTGTTTATTGTCATAAAATCGTCTAGAAAAGTAAAATTTTATTAGTGTTTTTTAATAAATGTTTATTTCTTTTCATTAAAAAAAATATTCAAAATTCTAAATTGTGTGTTTATTGTTATAAACACGTTACATTCAAAAGTGGCAAGGGCGTTGTCGTTGTACGAGGCGGTAGCCTGACTTACTAGGTACCCCGCTCGTTATTTCATTATTTATTATCCTTCGCCTATTTCATTATTTATTATCCTTCGACGACGACCGAATGGCGTAGTGGTTAGTGACCCTGACTACTGAGCCGATGGTTCCGGGTTCGATTCCCGGCTGGGGCAGATATTATTATTAAATACTTTATTGCACAATAATAAAATTATGTACATAGGCGAACTTAATGCTAACAGCATTCGCTTCCAGCTAACCTTGGGTGTTGTGGAGAAAGTTATAGGTAGTGCGAAAGACTGAGAGGAAAGATAATTTTGTAAAAATACCTACAAACTCTAGAATACACTTACTTGTATATAATACATGTATAATAAATATATACCTATAAGTTACATACATATACAATACATAAACCTAATACATACTATACTTAACTAAAATAATATTTTAAATATATATATTTTTAATAATATCATCGTCACACTTACATACTACTTACAACAAAACATGTGTATTATATCAGTTAAGCTGATTGTTCTGTTTCTGGAGGTAGTGCAGACGAACCTTAGACTTAAAAGTTTCAATGGACTGCGATTGCCTTATATGCAATGGTATTTGTTTAAACACAGATATTTGTTCTCGGGTCTTGGAATGTGCCCGTAAAATGGCAATAGGCTCGCCCCCTATTACATTGGGACTAACATAACACTCTGGCGAAAAGTGGGTGCAGAAATGCATCTCTGCCTACCCCGCAAGGGAGTATATTAGTACAAGGCGTGAGTGCGTGTTTTTTTTTATTATTATCCTTTGCCTTTTTTCGTATGGGTTTGAATTGCAGATAGGGGGCGCCGTAGAAAGCTCGCCCAGGGCGCTGGTAGTACTAAGACCGGCACTGACGATGTGGCTCCACGAGTGTGGTGCTGATGCACGCATACTTTTTTATTGACCTTGGCTTTGAATTGTTTGGCCTTGACCTTGGCTTTCAAGTTCATGGTCATTCTGTCAAACGTACCTAAACATGAATAGGGTGACTATGAAATTTTAAAATGTACTAAATAAAACTGTTTTATGTTGGTCAGCTAAAAGCAAATAAAATACGTTTTTTAATGTCTTATCGTGTTCAGTATCATCAGCTGTATCTACCATTTCCCGCTCCAACGCAATCAAGTTAACACCCTGTATACATACATACAATCAAAAAACATTACCCTCCTCCTTCGGCAGTCGGGTAAAAAGGAGTAAGACAGGGGGTCATTCTGAACTTTTGCTCTACGAGTTTTGGAAATTAACAAAAAAAAAACCTTTTTCATAGAAACTTTGTTGGACATGTGACTTTTTACCATGGAAAACGAATATTTTTTTTCGCGAATTTGCAAATCTCGTAGAACAAAAGTTGTTCAGAATGACCCCTTGAGTCATCCCCTTTTGGCTTAGTATAGCCCTTTTGCGACACTATGTATTTACTTTGCTTTTTCGTCGGGGTTCAGTTGGCTGGAGGATGCCCGAAACTTATTATCTACACTTTAATACTTGTAGTTACCTTTCTACAAGTAAATACCACATTTGTTTGAGAAAGCTAATCGGGTTCCGAGTATAGAGTAAAGTGGCACCCCTATTCATTTCTACTCTTTCCTGGTGCCTACCAGTGTAAGTAAGAATTATACTTACTTACCCTAAAATCACCCAAAATGTACTTGAACATAATTGTCAATAAAGTTGGCGAGTAAAAGTTTATCGACCCACTGTGCAAACTTACATGTGTGCGTGTCACTGCGTGTGCTGTGTGAAGAGCATTGAAAACCCAAAATTGGCGCGGCACGTCACCCTGTACGGGCCCTTAAAGGAGTCGCTTCGACAGTTAACGAATGTATACTAGGAATACATGAAATCAAAAAAGTATTTAAAGAATGAAGCATCTGGTGATGGATGGGGGCTGAGAAGGGTGGCGTCATTCATGGTCAACAATGCGGACTCGCACGTATGATTGATTGTGTTGTGGATTGTAGACTTATCTTGTGGTTAACAACTTACAATAGGCCGTGTGGGATGATTGGCTAATAATAATAATCTTTAAATTCTAGTAGGGTAGGACCGAAATATCTACTCTGGGTATTATACAACGGTCTGCTTCGCTTTTTAAGCTCAATAGATTTAAAAAATCGCGTTTGAATAAAATTATAGGTAAGTAAATATTACAACACAACACATTAAGATATTATCTTTACATAACATTAAGAACACCATAATTCCCGCGCCAGACAAAAAAACACTTTTTCGGTGGGGATTCCATCAGAAAATCTCTAGAAAATAAATAAATACATGGAGCCTTCCTTACCTACCACAAAAACTTAGACAGTATTTTAAGAGATGTTTAGTGCTGTCAAACACGTACAAAATCTGCCAAATTTCAACACTTGTTAAACAGTGTTTAAAGTTTTTTGTGGTAGTACAGCTATCGTTTCTCGTTGGCACAACAACCGGCCAGTGATGGAGACCTTCGATACTGAGACGTCACCATACACTGAGTAAGAGAAAATAAACAGATGCTGGGTCAACTTCACTGGTCCGTTCATGTCGACACCAATACGGATTGATCTTCGCGGCAGGTACAATTTGTATGACTGTCGGTTGTGTAGCAGGGGTATAGTTATACTACATAGTTACGTTAAAATGGATTCGTGGTACCGATTAAAATGAGTCTTGTCGACAGTTAGCGAATGTTGTATTAGGAATACATGAAATGAAAGTATTTAAAGAATGAAGCATCAGGTGATGGGTCTGGGAAGGGTGGCGTGGTCTACAATTGTCACATGCGGTTATGTAGCAGGGGTATAGTTATACTAGTTACGTTAAAATGGATTCGTGGTACCGATTTTAAGGAGTCTTGTCGACAGTTAGCCAATGTTGTATTAGGATTACATGAAATTAAAGTAGGTATTTAAAGAATGAAGCATCAGGTGATGTGACTGGAAAGGGTGGCGTCACGGTCAACAAATGCCACATGCGGACTCGTTGTGGACTTGTGGTTGGCAACTTACAATAGGCCACATGGGGAGACTGGCTAATCTGGAAATTCTAGTAACACATACCTAGTTATTTTTCCATGGTATGTTTGTCTCTTCATATTATAGGTATAAAGTACTGATGTTTACACACACATACACATAACACATTACACAACACGACACTCATTTTTATTTGAAACAATATTTTTTTCAGACTGAAATCTTATAGGTGCGGCCGCGCCGTTAAAAGTGGTTGTTAAAAATTGTAATCATAAGTACCTATAATTAATTATTATTTTCAAACTAATAACACAAACTATAAAACTTCTTACGGCTTAAAAACCATGCGACAATCCCTTCGCCTCTCGTGAAGCATTGCTGGCCAATGATCAAGAGCTTCGCTACTGAGACGACGCCATACACTCACTATGAGAAAACAAGCAGTCGAAGGGTCAACTTTACTGGTTCGTTAATGTCTAATCCACTATCTTGAGACCTTTACTAAGCATTAGTTTGTATGAAAGTTGGCTGTGGAGCAGGGGTATAGTTATAGTAGTTACGCTACTAGAACGATCTTTGCGATTCATAAAACCGATTTTAAACAGTCGTGTCGATAGTTAACAAATGGTGTACTAGGCGCGCATGAATTTAAAAAGTATTTTAAAAAAGAAACAGATGTTTGCGGGATTGCGGGTGAGAAAATGTCGTGGTATAAAAACGCGTACAATTTCGAATGCGTCCAGTTGTTTAGGAGGCAGATAGGTAGGTACCTACCTACATAGGCTACATACGAAGATAATTAAAATTATGTCGGAAGTTATTTAAAAAAAAACACTTTTTGTAAACCATATCTTATCGGTGCGGCCGTTAAAACTTGTAAGGTAATAATTGTAATCATTATAGTTATTATTGTCAAACTTATAATACAACTTATAAAACTTCCCTTGGCTTAAAAACCATGCGACATATCCCTTCGCTTCTCGTAAAGCATAATGGCCAATGAACAAGAGCTTCGCTACTGAGACGACGCCATACACTCACTATGAGAAAACAAGCAGTTGCAGGGTCAACTTTACTGGTTCGTTAATGTCGAATCCACTATCTTGAGACCTTTACTAAGCATAAGATTGTATGGTTGTGTCGGTAGAGGACGTCCTAGGCGAAAGTATGTCGACCAGATAGGCGACATACTCAAGAAGAGCCAAATTAGGAGTTTCCGAAACCGACGTGCGTGTATGAAGAGACTAATGAATGTTGAGGAAGCGAAAGAAGTATGTCAGGATCGTGGCACGTGGAGATCCATAGTCTCTGCCTACCCCTCTGGGAGACAGGCGTGTATGTATGTAAGATTGTATGAAAGTCGGCTGTGGAGCAGGGGTACAGTTATTAGTTACGCTACTAGAACGATCTTTGCGATTCATGCTACCGATTTTAGACAGTCGTGTCGATAGTTAACGAATGTTGTACTAGGAGCGCATGAATTTAAAAAGCATTTATAAAAGAAACAGATATTGGCGGGCTGGAAATAGGTCGCGGCGTTTGGGAGGCAGGTACAAATTAAATTGGTGGAAGTTATAAAAAAAAATACTTTTTCGTTGGTGATTCCATCAGAAAATCTCTAGAAAATAAATAAATACATGGGGCCTTACCACAAAAACTTAGGCAGTATTTAAAAGATGTTTAGTGCTGTGAAACACCTACAAAATCTGTCAAATTTCGTTTTAAACACTTGTTACTTGTTACACAGTATTTAAAGTTTTATGTGGTAGTTAGTACAGCTATCGTTTCTCGTTGACACAACAACCGGCCAGTGATGGAGACCTTCGACACTGAGACGTCACCATACACTGAGTAAGAGAAAATAAACAGATGCTGGGTCAACTTCACTGGTCCGTTCATGTAGACACCAATACGGATTGATCTTCGCGGCAAGTACAATTTGTATGACTGTCGGTTGTAGCAGGGGTATAGTTATCCTAGTTTCGTTCAAATGGATTCGTGGTACCGATAATAAGGAGTCTTGTCGACAGTTACCGAATGTCGTACTAGGAATACATGAAATTAAAGTATTTAAAGAATGAAGCATCAGGTGATGTGACTGGGAAGGGTGGCGTCACGGTCAACAAATGCCACATGCGGACTCGTTGTGGTTGTGGACTTGTGGTTGGCAACTTACAATAGGCCACATGGGGTGACTGGCTAATCTGGAAATTCTAGTAAGACATAGACATACCTACCTACCTAGTTATCTTTCGATGGTCTGTTTGTCTCTTCATATTACAGGTATAAGTAAGTACAGTAAACACATAAAAAACACGACACTAATTTTTATTTGAAACAATATTTTTTTCAGGCTAAAACCAAATCTTATAGTTGCACCGTTAAGTTGTTGTTAAAAATTATAATCATTATAATTTATTATTGTCGAACTTATAATACAACTTCTAAAGCATCCCTAGGCTTAAAAACCATGCAACATATCCCTTCGCCTCCCGTGAAGCATTGCTGGCCAATGATCAAGAGCTTCGCTACTGAGACGACACCATACACTCACTATGAGAAAACAAGCAGTCGAAGGGTCAACTTTACTGGTTCGTTAATGTCGAATCCAATACCTTGAGACCTTTACTAAGCATTAGTTTGTATGAAAGTCGGCTGTGGAGCAGGGGTACAGTTATAGTAGTTACGCTGGGTTCCGCTCATCTGGCATAATCTTTATTGACCAAAACTCATTTCGCATAACTCGTATGGTCTAAACTTTTTTGGCCGAACCATCACTTTGCCAAGACTTATGTGGCATAAGGCTCGTTTCGTCTAAAACTCTTTAGGCACAATCTTTAAACACCTAAGTTTCGTTTGCTCAAATTTATGTTCGTCTATACCTATGTATAATCTTGTTTCTCGTAATGTTATCTTAATAAATAATATATTAAGTATGTAGTAAATGTACAAATTGTGGTAATTTTCTCCTACATCCCGAAAATCACGATATTGTATGATCAAAAAATCGAAAGTTAACGACCAATATAATTATTACAAACCCCATGACATCGAAACCTAAAAATTGGTGCGACGACGAGCAAAGCGAGGAGGAGCGTGTTAGGTGCACATGTTCATCAAAACCAAAGCGGAGCGCAGCGAAGCGGAGCGGAGCGTTTTCCAAACAGCGGAAACAATACGAGGCACCAGTTTGCGCTATGTAGGGAGACGCTCCGTCAAAGTTAAAGCCAAACGAATATTATTACTTTGTATAAACCTAATAAACCTATGCCATAGCATTATTAGGCTATTCAAGATTTGGCCATACTATTATTAGGCTAAACAATGTTATGCGAAATAACTTTTTACTAAACGAGATTTATGCCATACGATTTTCGGCGTAACGAGACTTTGACCAAACGTTACTATGCAATAGTAGCGTAACTACTATAACTATACCCCTGCTCCACAGCCAACTTTCATACAAACTAATGCTTAGTAAAGGTCTCAAGATAGTGGATTCGACATTAACGAACCAGTAAAATTGACCCTGCAACTGCTTGTTTTCTCATAGTGAGTGTATGGCGTCGTCTCAGTAGCGAAGCTCTTGTTCATTGGCCAGTGATGCTTCACGAGAGGCCAAGGGATTTGTGACATGACATAATTATGTCGCATGGTTTTTAATAGTGTTGCCACGAATAGTGATTTGGCCGAATACCGAATACCGAATATTCGGCCGGCGCTCTCAGCCGAATACCGAATATTCGGCCACCGAATATTCGGCAGGTGATCCAGTATAATTCAATAAGTTAAAGTTTTATTTAAAGAGTGTTTTTCTTAATCTTACCGCAGATCCGATATTTTATGTTATATTGCACTTTTTTGTATACCTAGCACTTTATATCATTAAAATAGTAATGTGATCCCGAGAGGAGGGACGGGGTCTCTGTAATACAGGTCTCGACTTAGCACAGGACTAAGCTAAGTTTTCTTTGTAAAATGTTTTAATGAATAAAGATTTTTAATTTTAATTTAATTTAATTAATTTAATCCGTATAACTGGTTGACCACCAGTTGTACCAACTCGAAACAGTAGCCAAACCTTATATATTTTGTTAAAAAATACCTGTGTCTCAGTAGCAGGTATTGTATATTTTATGAAGAAAAGAGCAACTGTCGCAAGCGCGATGTTGTATTCAGGTTTTCGCAATTAATTATTGATGGATAGTTAAATGTTTCGATTAAATTGTTTTTTTTATTATTTTTTGTAAGATATTTGCTACTATTTTAAGTATTCGGTATTCGGCCGAATACTACTTACTATTCGGCCGAATACCGAATACTGAAAAAACTGGCCGAATAGGCCGAATACCGAATAGTTGCCGAATATTCGTGGCGTCTCTAGTTTTTAAGCGTAGGGAAGTTTTCAAAGTTGGACAGTGATAATTATAATGATTACAATTTTACAATTATTAAAAACCAGTTTTATCGGCCGAACCGATAAGATATGGTTTAAGCCTATTTATTTTTTCAACCAAAAATATCGTGTGTATGTATATTGTATGTATGACGTTCTGTTTCGTTTTCATATTTACCTATGTATTTATGTCGAAAAATACCTAGGTAGGTCCTACAAGTGTTTCCATTCTAGTTTAGCCTCATTAGCCAGTCACCCTACGCGGCCTATTGTAAGTTGTTAACCACAAATCCACAACACGATCATACGTGCGAATCCGCATTGTTGACCATGACGCCACCCTGCTCCGCCCCATTCATCACCAGATGCTTCATTCTTTAAATACTTCTTTGATTTCATGTATTCCTAGTATATCATTCGTTGACTGTCGACAAGACTCCTTTAAATCGGTACCATGAATCGCAAAGATCGTTCTAGTAGCGTAACTGGTTCTACCTTTTATGGCATAAGATTTATTTGCCTAATCTCTCGACGACGACGTATCAAATGGCCAGTGACGAAGACCTTCGCTACTATGACGACACCATACACTCAGTAACAGGAAATAAACAGTTGCGGGGTCAACTTAACTGGTCCGTTGATGTCGCTGTCGACACCAATACGGTTTGACCTTCTCGGCAAGCACAATTTTTATGACCGTAGGGGTACAGTTATATCAGTTACGTTCGTGTGGGTTCGTGGTACCGATTTGAAACAGTCGCGTTGAAAGTAAGCGAATATTCTACCAGGAGTGCATAGAACCAAAAAGTTGTTCATCGCTTCTCTATCGCACTCGCAGATTAACCGACCAATAATCGAGACCCTCGCCAATATGAGATTACCATATATTCACAGGGTCAACTAGACTGGTATCGAATGCGTTGTAGTATTGTCGGTTAACAACAACGTTTACTTTGTCATCGTTTGGAAATTGATATTTTGGCTGTGGCTGTGAAGTTTTTTTTTTTTTAATTCGCTAATCACTATCATCGGTAGAATTAGAATGTCTTGTAAATAATATTCTAAGTCAAGTTTAGTCTATCTGCCCACGATGGAGAAAGTCTTTAAACAATTTTGACACGATAAAAATGTACGTGTAAGTGTAATTCAAATGTTTTATTATGTCTCACGTGAGATATAAAATCCTGGTGATTCAGGGCGGGCTTGGGATTGACATGCCAGCGACATTTGATTGGCTACGATACTACTAGGAAAACAAAAGGAATAAGAAGCTCACATTATTGGGTCCACTTTGCAGATGTATTTCTGGGGCACATTCTGCCAATCTAATGCCGCTTTCACCAGTGCTTCAGCATTGAGAAGTCCAAAGCCAAATCGAACATCAAAACGAAGGCCGGCCCTGAAATTAAATTTAATTTAATTTAATTAACATTTAGTGGGCTATGTCCGAATCAACAACGCTCATAATTTTTCTGATAATGGGAATAAACCCTCTGTATCATCCTAAAAAAATCTCAGATTTTTGCGTTAGTAATTTTATAAAAGTAAATACATTTCTAGTTTCACAAAACGGGGACATGACGGCACTTCAGGACTTTTTCCATCGTCTCTTGAAGCGTCTTGTAGCTTTTCTATGAATAAGGGGGTAAATCTTCGGATGTATTTTTTGTTAAGTACTCTCATTAAGTCTTAGCACTTGAGTTTCTTATACTTATTGCTTCTCTTCAAAAACAATAATTTATAATTTGCATGCTGCATGCCATAGTCCTTATATGTATAGTATTATTTCATCTTTAAATTTTACCACCTAAGACATCAAACTGGAAGAGCACTGACTTCTGATAATTCTAGTTCGGAAGTCAGAACTCAAACAAATCTGTAATATAAAAATTGGTGAAATAAAGAAATTTGAATTTGGAATAGGTAACTAGTAATCATAGAACAACGCGGACTCGGGTCCATTCATACTCAATGCTAGTAATGGATTATACAAAATAATACTAAGTACATAGAGTTGAAATTTTGACAGTTATTACCCATTTCTTTTCCAGCCAGGATTGTTGGATACAGGAGCATACTCCGATTTCCAAACGATTAAATGCTGAACATCACGCCATGTTAAATTAGGGCTGAAAAGAAATTATATTCTTTTAAGTTACTTACAAAATATAGATATAGAAGGTACCTAAATTAGTGCTAAAGATAGTACACAATTCCTGAAGCCGCTTGTAGGGGCTTCAGGAACCCAGAAGCTACACTTCAGGGATGTCCTAGGAAACTTGGAAACTTTCGCATTCGGTGCTATGCTACTGCTAACACAGATAATTAAACAGCTAAAAGCAGTCGCCATCGCCACGGCAGGCTGGAATCCAGAGCGGCCATGCCAGTGTTGTGTTTGAATAAGAAAACACTGACGCAAATTAATGTAAAGAATGTTACTATCTGGTTTCCGCAGAACGTTTGTAAGTCAATACCGGCTGTTAATTAGAGATAGATAGCATCTAAAAATCTACTGAAATCTACTAAAATTTATGCCAACTGCCAAGCAAGGCACGTCTTGTTTGTTTCGCAAGATAGCAGGCTATCCAAAATACCAAGGCACCATAAAATGTTAGAAGTCATACGAACTTGGCGCTGAGAACCAGGGCAATGATCCCGGCGGCGAGCGGGGCAGCTGCTGAGGTGCCCGTGTGACGTAGCGTGCAAGAATTTCTGATGTCGGTTGTTGCCTGAAAATGTTATTTGGTAAGGACCTTTTCACTGAAACAATCCATGTTGAATTTATTACAGATTCAAAGCCACCAAGGGATCTTGTCTAGTTTGACAACACTAAACTAACAACTGACGAGAGGCATAAACTGATTTTCTTACAATCTTCTGCTCCTTATAAGCTCCCGATGAATAGGTGGTAGCCAGGGTCGAAGAGCAGATTTCCCCGTACCAGGGGAACAGACCGTGTTGGGAGGCGCTCGCTATTGAAATAGTATAAATGCTGGATGCATACCTAAAAAAATTTAAGAATAGGTGAAAATTCAGGACCATTTCTTAGCAGTATGAATGAAAAATTAATATTATACTTACCCGTCACAGTTACAGTTGTCATGATTTTTTCCACCATTTCCATTAGCCCAGATATAAATGCTGCCTTTGCCTCCACGGCCCTGCAACCAGAAAAAATTTCTTCAATTTTAGAAGATTGATTTAACATTTCGAAAAATATTTTCTTTAGCAAAAAAAATTAACACTGTTACCAACAATGTAAGAATTCATAAATATAATTTTATGTTACCTGAGTAACTCCTCGTCTAAACGCCTCAGCGGCCAAGCGGCCGGGACCCTCCACAGTCTCCCCATTGTCATCAGGGCCCCATGAAGCGCTGTAGATGTCTACTTTATCAAATGCGAACCCTGCAAGAAGCTATTATTTTACAGTTCTCTATCAATCAGGCATCGGGTAATCAAATAGTATACATGCACCACATAAATAATATTATCCTATCGCATATACCTACATTTCCTTCAATTCAAATCAACATTACAATACAACATAACATTTGATTGCGTTAGATACTGGTAGCGCCATCTGTTGAATATGCAACTAACTACTTAGAATCGGCAGGCCTGGACATAGAGGAGGGGCTTATGCTAACGTCATGAAAGAAAGAGAAGGATATACCTACAATTAACATTCTCCTTCTTGTTCTGGTTTTGAAGTGTTTTAACTTTATGCAATCCTAGTACAAACAGTGGCGCTGTCGTCCATAACCAAGGAATAAAGACGCAATCCGAAAACCGCCCGCATGGTATTCTGAATGAGTCGGTCCTCGATTTGGATTGTTTTTTTTTCCATCTTCTTGTCTTAAGTGTTTTAATTTGCATAAAAATATTAAAAAAACATAATTATAATCATTCATTACACATAACAATTTACAATGATTGCATATTATATTACCTATAGTAATGCACTTTATTACATCCTCGACTTTGTGTATAAAAATATAAAAATAAAAATTGAAAATAAATTCCACCAAAGCAGACTTCAAAGACAGACAGAGTTACATACATAGATTGGGTTTAAATTTGATAGAAAATATAAAGTAAATAAAAATAAAATAATGCCATGTCTTAACTGCATGCCAGTTTAACTTTACTTTAGAAAGTTTCATATAATTTAATTTATTTTTTATAATTATTATGTATTATGATTATGACAAATCAATAAAGACAGAGGTTCCCTCTAGTAACAAGTTAGTTAAGCTGAGACTAGGTTGTTGGGGCATTTTAGACAAGTTTTGCGTGCGTTCGCAGTTCGCACTAGAGAGTACGAAGATGTTACGTCATATTTCACGGATTCTACCAAGGGTTCATAGCCTGTAAAAGGTTGTGTTTGATAGTGTCAGGGGAAAACAATGAACGATATCGAGAGGATGAATCGACATTCTGACTCAACATGGCGTCCGCATATACTAGGAATGCATGAAACAGTAAGAAGTTTGTACCTATGGCTTCCCCCTCTATTCGGTCTGTGATTTGTCCATCGAGCAATCGAATTCCGCCTATTCTGGCACCCCAAGCCACGCCTACTCCGCACTTCCTATTGTTAGCGACCATCGCTATCTGTAAACAAAACATTGGAATGTGATTTGAATTTTGATTATTAAGTATCAATCCAAGAATAAATATTTTAACATTGGTAACTTACTTCGCCAGCGCAACGAGTTCCATGAGAATTCAAATTTTGTTCATCGTAGCGGGGACTAGGATCGGAATCGCGGTCGTTACAATCCCAACTTATTTCTGGGTCCTGTGAAAACATCATTGGTCAAAATTAAATTAAATTGTACTAGGTACCTACTTAGTATATTTTTATACATTGTAAGTATTATAAAACAATAACAACAAAGTTTTAGATGGATTTTACTTTAATCTCCCGTATTGAACCGCGCGTGTCGGTTGCCCGCCCCGCAAGCGACATCAACCGACAGCGGCGCGTCGCATCGGCCGCGAATTTACCAGGGCCACATAAACGTTAAAATCTCCAACTGTTGTCCCTGCGTTGCCAGGGGCAACCATACAATTTGCTGACATTGTGAAATGCCGACGCCAACTCGGAACATTGTGGTGACATTTTTACTAAAAATATCCGGATACCATAAGTATACAGAAGTTGTCTACCTAACAATGTAATTTAAATAAAGATTGATGAACATAAAAATGTTGAAAAGATTTGGAATAAGATTTTTGAAAAAAAATAATACTAAAATACGAATATTCAGGATTTTATCAACAAAACAACTGAGTACACTAGTGCAGGCCAAACCATTTCCATGAAGCCACAGTCGATTGGTTGATCATTGCATGTAAAATGTATATGTGTCTCAACCGTATTTTATCACAGTGCCCCGTAGTAGCCTCCGCGAGTGACATTTTAACCAACATTGTACCAGGGCACTATGAAGCTTACGTAGTTTGTTTTCAAGTCGGTGTGGTTGTGCTCGATGCCGTCATCCAATACTGTTACTCGCACGCCTTTGCCATTGAAGCCCATGTTGTACACGGGCAGCACGTTGAGATCCAGTCGCGGCAGATCGGAGCGAGTGCGAGTGTCGTGCTGGAATTTAAAATAAATCTTTACATTTGGTTACTTTTTAACTTTAGTGCCAATTTCTCCATAGTCGGTTATCTAACGATTTATAAATTAAACGTCATCTCCATATAAAATTCATGACAGATGTGTCAAAAGTTAACCATTACTCCCTGGTTATGCTCTAACAGAGAATGGTGAAATTGGCACTAAGTCTTATTGTTATTTAACCCGATCGGTTAGTTGGACGTTGTAACAAATGAAAGATCATTTTAATTTACATAGAGGAAAAGCTTGTAAACAAGCTTGTCTGTTCAGCATAATATTTAATGATTTTTAGATATTGTAAGCGTTTGTTTTCCATACCTCGGGGAATGTATTAGATAATAATACTTATTATCTAGCTACACCTAATACATATTTACCAGTTTTAGTTTATTTAACATATCTTACCAAATACCACTCATCAGTCCAAAGCTCGTCATTGAAGAGGTCAGCCCTGACAGCCCTCTTCTGTCTCTCTTTGACAGGTTCGTCAACAGCTTTACTCTCATTTTCTACCCTCTTCACTCTGTGCAGTATTTTCTCTGGTCCATCTATGGGGTAACGCTTGACTCGGGTTTTGCTGAAAGACTGTTCGGCCCATCTTACCTAAAATATAATATTATTTATAGCTAAATTAAGGTTATACCGTGGTTTCTGATACCTAACTAACTTCATAATTATACTACTTGGTATGTCGGTGATGGTGACATAGACTAGCTGAAGTAGCTATTGTACCGTAGTGAAAGGATTATAATAGTCAGTTGGAATTATTGGAATTAGGTGAAAGGATTAGAATAGCAAGATTAGTAAAGTTGTTAGTCGAAATATAACTGAAATTACGTGAATGGAAGATGATCATTTCAACCACCCCTACTAAAACCCCAAACCTAAACTTGATGAGTTGTGGACATCACGTCAATAATACATTACACAACATATTATTTTTAAACATGACGCATTGCGAAACGTGCAAACAACAAAAACAGTCATGCATGCGAGGCAATGTGGCCTATTTCCCCCATTACCGGCCACGTGTAGTCTCTGCCTAGTGTCATGCGGGTACCAGGGACACACAAGAGGTGTTTTTACACACTCACCCTCCGATCGTTGTTCAGGCTCGCCGTGTGGTGGTCGCTGGGGGTGCGTCGCTGCTTGCTATGCCCGTACTTGTAGAATATGTATGTTCCCGGAAAACCGAGCACCTGAAATGGGAAACGATACCTTTTACACGTTATGGGTACTTGGTAGAAGTTACCTGGTGAAGGTTATTGAGAAGGTCTTTACCACCAGGTGTTTTGTGAAAATATTGTTTTTATGGTAAGCATCGGTTAACCACGGCATACAAACAAAACAACTGTTGGTTTAATGGGTAGTTATGTTTATGGGACCTAATCGCAAAAGTTATTAAAATTATATTCAATCTCGTTAAACAGAAATAATATCTTAATCTCTGTTTCCCTCCATCCAAAGGTTGTCTGGCAGAGATCGCTTTTAGTGATAAGACCGCCTTTTGTACCCTAATTAAGTTACATTTTGTTAATTTTATTATTCTGTTTTGGTGTACAAATAAAGTGTATTCTATTCTATTCTATTCTATATCTAATCTCATTATAATGAAATGATCATAAAATATACTTATTTTTTAATTGACATACGTAGTGTAGCAGAGTCAAAATAATATTTAACTACGCAGCTATAAATTAGGGATTAGTCTAGTATTTAAAAACATCTTAATATGATTTTTATACTCATGCGCCATAAATAAGTTTACGACTTTTTTAAATTTACGAGTAGGTACACCGCGAAGCACCCATGAGAAACATAGCTACTTGCATTGTTGGTATTGTAATAAATACTCCGACTGGAGCCACAACCAATCATTCTCATACTGACCGCTGGACCGACAAGTTATTTTTCTACTTGGACAAAAAAATTAACGCCAAACTCCTAACGTTGGTGAAACTATCAGTCTTCAATCTGCATTCTTTAAACTCAAGATTGGACTAATCGGCGAACGGAGGGCGGACTTCCAACACCCGGCTAACCTTCCACGGTTCTCGGGTTGCCATCCTATCAAGAGACTTCGAGCAAAGCATTCTTGGCTGTCCCACCAGGACGATGGCATCTGTCATGCCATCGTCCTGGTGATGTCACCCGTGATTCGGCTCATATGACCTAGATGCCGGAGGGGCCATGGGAGGTGGGTTGGTTCCTGTCCTGTCCCATTCGGGAAGAAAATCTTCACTATACCTATGCGGCTGCGACTCAACAATCTTCTCTGGCATTTATCTGGCGTCCGGTACAGGGGATAATATGATAAACCTTCACCATTTTTTCCATTTTATATTTTTTATAAATTAATCTAGGATCGACCCGGGGCGGATTATTTGATTAATAATTAATCATTTAATTTTAATAAATTTTATTGTATTGTATACCTATAGCTAGGTAAAGTTATAACAGTTTGAATTATGTTGATTTAATCCTTATAAATAATTTACATATATGATCTATCATGTGTTAAATGTCCAAATTTAAACACTTTTATATTGAGTTACACAGCGAACTCATAGATAGCGTTAAATTCAGTGGTTTAAATAATGAATAACGATACATTTTATGAGTATATAATTAAGACAGGAACTTTACAGGACTACTTTAAAAGTTTACAGGTTTTTGGCTTGAAGTTCTATAGGGGTTAAATGGTTCTACCTTTTTTGGCATAAGATTTATTTGCCTAATCTCGTATTGCATAGAAACGTTTGGTCAAAGTCTCGTTACGCCGAAAATCGTATGGCATAAATCTCGTTTAGTAAAAAGTTATTTCGCATAACATTGTTTAGCCTAATAATGGTATGGCCAAATCTTGAATAGCCTAATAATGCTATGGCATAGGTTTATAGAAAGTAAATAATATTCTTTTGACTTTAACTTTGACGGAGCGTCTCCCTACATAGCGCAAACTGGTGCCTTGTATTGTTTCCGCTGTTTGGAAAACGCTCCGCTCCGCTTCGCTGCGCTCCGCTTTGGTTTTGGTGAACATGTGCACCTAACACGCTCCTCCTCGCTTTGCTCGTCGTCGCACCTATTTTTAGGTTTCGATCTCATGGGGTTTGTAGTAATTATATTGGTCGTTAACTTTCGATTTTTTGATCATACAATATCGTGATTTTCGGGATGTAGGAGAAAAATACCACAAGTTGTACATTTACTACATACTTAATATATTATTTATTAAGATAACATTAGGAGAAACAAGATTATAAATAGGTATAGACGAACATAAATTTGAGCAAACAAAACTTAGGTGTTTAAAGATTGTGCCTAAAGAGTTTTAGACGAAACGAGCCTTATGCCACATAAGTCTAGGCAAAGTGATGGTTCGGCCAAAAAAGTTTAGACCATATGAGTTATGCGAAATGAGTTTTGGTCAATAAAGATTATGCCAGATGAGCGGAACCCGGGTTAAATACATTGAAACAGACATTTGAACCATACATAAGTAATCTTCATATTTACTATGTATAACGTTTTGAAGTGTGTATGTAACCTACGTATCTTAGTGTGTGTATTACTCATAGCCTAAGCTCTATGTCTACCCTTATTTGGACACTTAATAAACGTCACTCGTAGAATTCGGTTGTTTCACTGATATCCTAAAGGGCCCCACTTCATGGCGACCCTGCCGAAAGTAAAATATAAAAATAAAGTCAAAAGTGAACTAAAGTGAATTTTACGTAAACTCTTCGAACTTTAACCATGGGGAAGACAATGTCCAATCCTGGATGCTACTTTCTGCTGAAAATGTACAAAAAATGCCACGTCCAATGGATCCAGAGAGAGATGAACGCTCATGCTATGCAGCATTGGGCCCCCCCGCGCCGTCGTGACGAGAAAATAGAAGTGTAAAAGTGTTAGTGAAATGCGTTTATAAAAAGTGCAAATTAAAAAATACACTAGACTTTATTACGCGATAATTAAAATCGGCTATAATCAGTGCTCGAACTCATCCGAACATAATACGCCGCGACGTATAAGGAAAGTTTACGAATTCCGGAGCTCGCCCGACGCTCGACATGTCTTGTATGGACGAGGACAATTCTAGTAAATTGTGTCTTAACTGCTAATTATGTTATGTTTATGCCTTAATATTTAATTCATTTAATATGTTACAAAGGTTATGGAAGATTTAAAGGTATACTATGAGAAATTAGTGGATATACGAAAATATTTAATTAAAAAAGGTCAAAGTAGGTACAAAGGTAATGTGATTGAAAATAAATTAGGAGAATCGAGACAAATAATATTAGAGTGTGAATCTATTTTAAAGAGGCTTGAAAAACAATTAAAATCTAATGATTTTATTCTAGTTACTAGAACCTATGATAAAATTAATTCTTTATTTCAGGAAATATTAAACTTATGTAATTTTACAGATAAAACTACCAAAATGGATTTTGACATTAAAACGGCGTGTAGTTTGTTGCCAGTTATGGATGGTTCAGAGAGTACCACAAAGCGGTTAGTAGACGGAGTCGAGATGTATGCTGACATGCTGGACGACAGTGGTAAGCTCTTACTAATTACTTTTGTGTTAAAAAGTAGACTATCCGAAAATGCCAAGTTGCGATTAAATTCAAATTATACATCTGTGAAAGAACTGATAAAGGATTTAAAACATCGTCTTTTTACACAAAAATCATTCACTGCTATTCAGACTCAGTTGCTAAGAACTAAACAAGGTTCTAAGTCTATTGAAGAGTATGGCTCGGAGTTGGAGAAACTTTTCACGGACTTGACTATTACACAAGCCGAAGGTGACACTACAAAATACGCTTTTCTTAAACCATTGAATGAGAAGCAGGCCATTAAACAGTTTTCGGATGGACTACGAAATCCCAGGCTCAGTACAATAATAACTGCGAGGAACTACGCGAACTTAGCTGATGCTATCCAAGCTGCAAAAGAGGAGGAAATGACTTCGTCGTCTTCAATAAATACAGGTGAGGTTATGCAGTTTGCGAGGTCTGCAGGCTACTACAATCATGGACGCGGTCGAGGCGGAAGTGTTAGTAGAGGTCAAGGTCAAGGTCGTGGCCGTGGTTTTCGGACGTTCTACAACAATAATAGGTACAATAATTCTCACCGCCCTGATTATAACAGTAACGGTTATGGGTCATTTAATAAACCGAATTTCAATGAACGATTTCAAAGAGGGAATAATTATCGTGGACGTTTTCAACGTCCTCAAAATATTTATCACGTGAATGGAAATGAAGAAGAACCCAGTCAATCAACTGAAGAAAATCAATCGACAAATAATTTTTTTCGTGCCTAATTATGTACTTACTTGTTTTGGTAATGGTAAATTTGTACAATTTTCGCTAAATTCAAATAATTATTTTTGGCTTTTAGACACCGGTGCATCTTTATCTGTTATAAAATTTGAAGCTTTACCAATTTCTATTCCAATTCATTTTGAAGAAGTGGTAGTAAACGGTGTTGGTGGACAAATTATTTCAAAAGGATACGTTAATTTGAGATTGAATTATGAATCAAACAAAAGTTTTATTCACAAATTTTATGTTTTCGAGAACTTACCTATCAAAGCGGATGGCATATTGGGATTAGATTTCCTTACAAAATTTGAATGTAATATTGATTTGGACAATAACAACTTGATTTTAAAACATAAATTTGAACCACCGAGCGAAATTAAAATATTTGATGAACCACATTATCAGAACAATACTTTAAAAATCCCACCCCGTAGTGAATCAATACATTTCATTAAATTAAAAACAAAACTGAAAGATGATAGTGTTATAATAGCAGATGAACTAAAAGAAGATGTTTTCTTAGCTAGTTCAATAATAAGCCCAGGAAAATATACCATTCCAGTTAAAATACTAAATGTAAGTGACAATGAAATATCTTTACCTGCGTTTGAACCAAACATTTACTCATTATCAGATTATGAAATATGCCAATTTACTAAAACTAAATCAAAGGTAAACAGAGCTGAACAATTAAAAAATCTTTTAAAACTTGAACATTTAAATAATGAAGAACGTAATTCGATAGAATCAATCTGTAATAAATACTCTGACATTTTCTATGTACCAGGAGATACATTAACAACTACCAATGTATGTGAACAGAAAATTACTTTAAAACCCAATTCTACTCCAGTATATACTAAACCTTACAGACTACCTCAATCCTTAAAACCAGAAATTAAAAAACAGATACAAGATATGATTAAAAACGATATAATTAAAGAAGCACAGAGCGAGTGGTCTAGTCCTATTTTGCTGGTACCCAAGAAAAGTAATAACAATGATAAAAAGTGGCGTTTGGTAATTGATTTCAGAAAGCTCAATGAAAAAATTGTTGATGATAAATACCCACTACCCAATATCACAGAAATTCTAGATTCATTGACAGGGGCAGTATATTTCACTCATCTTGATCTTTATCAAGGTTATTATCAAGTAAATTTGAATAAAGACAGTAGACCACTAACAGCTTTTACTACAGACACCGGACAGTATCAATTAAAGCGTATGCCACAAGGATTAAAGACAAGTCCAAATTTTTTCAGTAAAGTTATATCTATTTCTATGTCAGGATTGAATTTTGAGAAATGTTTCGTCTACCTAGATGATCTTATAGTATTTGGGAGGAATCTAGACTCTCATAATAAAAACCTAATAGATGTGTTCGAACGATTAAGAAAAGTTAATTTTAAATTAAGTCCCGAAAAATGTCAATTTATGAAAAAAGAAATTCTATACCTAGGCCATGTGGTAACTAAAGATGGTGTACTGCCAGACCCTGAAAAAGTTGCTATTTTACAAAAATACCCAAGACCCCAAAATACCGATGAAGTTAGAAGATTCACAGCTTTTTGCAATTATTATAGGAAATTTATTAAATCGTTTTCAGAAATAACCGTTCCATTAAATCAATTGTGTAGAAAAAATGTACCATTCATTTGGACGAACGAATGTGAATCAGCATTTCAGTATTTAAAAAAGTGTTTGACTACTCCACCAATATTGCAGTACCCAAATTTTGATGCCGACAATGAATTCATAATTCAAACCGATGCATCTGGCATTGCTGTAGGCGCAGTTTTGTGCAATAATGATTTAAAACCTGTAGCTTACGCAAGTAGACCATTAAACAAAGCCGAACGCCAATACCCAACTGTTGAAAAAGAGTTAGTTGCCATCGTTTGGGCTATTAAATATTTTAAACCATATATTTTTGGAAGAGAATTTACTATTTTGACTGACCACAAGCCCTTGGTATACTTGTTTGGCATGAAAGACCCGTCTACTCGTTTGATGAAATTTCGACTTTTGTTAGAGGAGTTTAATTTTAAAGTTGTATACATTAAAGGTAATGAAAATGTAGTAGCAGACGCTTTGTCAAGAATAGTTGTGACATCTGATGAATTAAAAAGAATGAATGAACAATTTGTGTATGTGATGACGAGAGGACAGAAGAAGAGACTAGAACAACAGTTGATAGAAAGTAAAAAGTCAGGAGAAAATTCAGGAGATATAGATTTGCCTACTGACAAGTGGCCTGATCAACCACGAGTCGTAGACATACTTAAGAAACCGTATGATTCAGTAGAGATGATTTTTATGAAAGAAGAAGAATTACAAAAGTTAAGAAATAAAAATGAAATAAGAGAAGAGTATGAATGTTTTTCAATAATTGAGAAAAAGGGAGCTCTTTGTATCAATCTTAATTTCAAGGCATGTTTCTCACGAGCTGAGTTTGTGCAAAAATTAAGTTGGTATTGTGAACAAGTCGACATTAAAGAAATATGCATAGTAAAAACTAAAGATAATGTAGAATTTGTTAAAGATTTATGTAATGAAATAAAATTAAGAGAAAAGTGGTCCGGACCACGAATTTGCATTCTTAGAGGTGTTACGAGTATAACACAAGAAAATGAGAGGAACTTTATTCTTAATGATTACCATTTACTCCCAACAAGTGGACATGCAGGAGTGAGGAGAATGGTTAATAACATAAAACGACGATACTATTGGCCAAACATTGATAAAGACGTTCAGGAATATGTAAAGAAATGTTCGAAATGCCAGTTAATGAAGCATTCTCGACATACAAAACAACCAATGGAAATGACTAGCACAGCCAGTTCGGCTTTTGAAAAAATATTTTTAGATTTAGTGGGCCCGTTAGATAAGGATTTAGATGATAACTGTTATATTTTAAGTATTCAGTGCGAATTAAGTAAATTTGTACTTGCTTATCCACTTAAAAATAAGGAAACGGTAACGGTTGCTAGGACTTTCGTAAACAATTTCATTTTAATCTTTGGTATTCCGAAAATCATAGCCACCGACAGAGGAACAGAGTTCGTGTCATCTACAATGAATGAGGTAAGTAACCTACTTGGTATTCAAAAACTTACATCCACTTTATACCATCACCAGTCAATTGGAGCACTCGAAAACGCACACAAACATCTAGGCTCATTTTTGAGAATTCAGTGTGAGAAGCACCATGACTCTTGGAGCTATTGGCTACCTTATTGGTGTTTTGGTTTTAACAACACCGTTCATACTGCAACAAAATATACGCCATACGAACTTGTTTTCGGAAAACCTAGTAATATTCCTAGTAGAGTTATAGATGATAATAATACTGTATCACCTTTATATAACCATGATGATTATGCATTAAACCTTAAGTACCGTCTTCAAACAGCATGTAAAGACGCTCGAAATAATTTAGTTTTAAGTAAAGAAAAACAAAAACAATATTATGATAAGACAACAAATCCAATAGTATATGAAAAAGACTCATTAATTTTGGTTAAAAATGAAACAGGTAGAAAACTACATCCATTGTATGAAGGTCCATATATTGTAATAGAAGATTTGGGTTGTAATGTAAAGATTCAAAAGAACAATAAATATGAAATAGTACACAAAAATAGAACAAAAATGTTTAACTCATAATTAATTTTAAGAATAATCATTATGTAATCATTTAGAGTTAAAAAAAGTAATCATGTAACCTATAATATACTTTTTTTTTCTTTCACCCCCGGAGGTGAAGTGTGTATGTAACCTACGTATCTTAGTGTGTGTATTACTCATAGCCTAAGCTCTATGTCTACCCTTATTTGGACACTTAATAAACGTCACTCGTAGAATTCGGTTGTTTCACTGATATCCTAAAGGGCCCCACTTCAGTTTTATTATATTTAAAAAAAACGCAGGTATGTATATAAAATAAAAACGTAAATCGATGGTATGTGCTTTGCACATAGACACGTAATCGGTTCTACCTTTTTTGGCATAAGATTTTTTTGCCTAATCTCGTATTGCATAGTAACGTTTGGTCAAAGTCTCGTTACGCCGAAAATCGTATGGCATAAATCTCGTTTAGTAAAAAGTTATTTCGCATAAAATTGTTTAGCCTAATAATGGTATGGCCAAATCTTGAATAGCCTAATAATACTATGGCATAGTTTTTACAAAGTAATAATATTCGTTTGGCTTTAACTTTGACGGAGCGTCTCCCTACATAGCGCAAACTGGTGCCTTGTATTGTTTCCGCTGTTTGGAAAACGCTCCGCTCCACTTTGCTGCGCTCCGCTTTGGTTTTGATGAACATGTGCACCTAACACGCTCCTCCTCGCTTTGCTCGTCGTCGCACCTATTTTTAGGTTTCGATCTCATGGGGTTTGTAATAATTATATTGGTCGTTAACTTTCGATTTTTTTATCATACAATATCGTGATTTTCGGGATGTAGGAGAAAAATACCACAATTTGTACATTTACTACATACTTAATATATTATTTATTAAGATAACGTTAGGAGAAACAAGATTATACATAGGTATAGACGAACATAAATTAGAGCAAACGAAACTTAGGTGTTTAAAGATTGTGCCTAAAGAGTTTTAGACGAAACGAGCCTTATGCCACATAAGTCTTGGCAAAGTGATGGTTCGGCCAAAAAAGTTTAGACCATACGAGTTATGCGAAATGAGTTTTGGTCAATAAAGATTATGCCAGATGAGCGGAACCCCACGTAATCATTATTATAAGGGGTTGCATCGTAAGTACCCAACCCAATGCATGATACGGATTTCACCCTCAGTGTCAATACCCCCAACCCTCACTACTACATACACTCCTCTCAAAATTCCCTCCTGAGATTTCCTCTAGTCCTAGTATCTGGCGTCTGAAACAATGGGTTGTAGGCGGCGCCCCACAGTGTTTTATGAACCCTATTTTTGTGTCATCTCGGTTTTTTTGCAAAATCTTATAGTTTTCGTCATTTTAAACACTTTAGTAAAACTCCGAAGTTTCTATCACGTCTAGTTTATTTTTAAAAAAATCCTAAAGTTTCACTTTATCCGGGTTCCGAAAATCACAAAAAATATTAATAAAATATAACTATGCGATACAATTAAATTTCAATAGCATGCATGGAATACAAATATTAAGACATACATTATAGCAAAATTTCATACATGAAATCTAAATAGTTACTGAAATATTCGTATTTTTCTCTCTTTTCATTTTTGTGTTTTAAAACCAGAATAACCGCGTATTAGATCGAGATTTTCAGTACGTAGGTAGTCCCGGTATGCCTCTATCATCATTATTAATACCAGCATCTAATACCGCGATATTCAGAAGTTATCGTTAAACTAAGTTTTAACCGGATTTTTCAGATGTAGGGTTGTCACTCCTCATCAACTAATATTTTACATCCGGTTTTTATTTTTTCTGACAGAAATGAGAAATCTGTTATTTAGAAATTTAGCTTTACTATTTTATCGATTAAATTTAATGTCGTTTGCTTTTCCCTTTTTTAAATAGATTACAAGTCACTATAAAGAAAACTATTGATAAAATTACTAAATGTTGATTAATAATATAACTACAAAATAATTTGAATAGGACTTGGCTTCTATGGGACTCATAACTTTTTACGATGGAAAGACTGCATCGAGAGACTTGTTTTTTTTTACAATTAATGTTTTTGGTGGGATCTCATTTATTTTTGTAAGTGTTGAAAGTACTACCTACTTAGACTGCGCTCTGTAACGAAACCATGCCGTGATGTAGAATGCATCCGGCAATGCCATCTAGTTTCAGGTTTATTAATGTAATAAATTATTATAAATTATGAACTGTATTAGGTAATTTGTATTAATTATGGCCTATGTTCCCCATAGGCCCCATGACCTATGGGGCTGAAACGTGGACACTTACAGTGGGACTGGTTCAAAAACTGAAGGTCATTCAGCGAGCTATGGAAAGAGCTATGCTTGGAGTCTCTCTGAAAGATCGCATCCGGAACGAAGTAATCCGACAGAGAACTCAAGTCACCGACATAGCTCACCGAGTTAGTAAGCTTAAGTGGCAGTGGGCTGGTCACATCTGTCGAAGAACCGATGACCGATGGGGTAAACGTGTTCTGGAGTGGAGGCCACGACTAGGCAAACGTAGTGTGGGACGACCTCCGGCTAGATGGGGTGACGACTTGCGAAAGGTGGCTGGTTATGATTGGATGCGGAAAGCTAAAGATCGCATCCAGTGGCATGCTTTGGGAGAGGCCTACGTTAATCAGTGGACTCCTATAGGCTGATGATGATGGCCTATGTTGCCTGATGATGATGATGATGATGATGATAATATATGTATTACATTTATTATACTAATATATTCTATTCTTATGTATTCATCCAATTGAATACTTAAACAACGAACAAAGTTAACAATGCAGTCGAAATCCATACACAATCTTCTTGCCAAACCGCAAATATAAAATTGTTTTCTATGGTATATAATTTTTTTATGTTTTTATTATTTTTCCTTTATATGTGGCTAATGACCTATATAGGTGCAAAATTTTAAGTTTCTAAGTCTGCTAGAAGTGCCTTAAACTTTTTAATGATCTGTCAGTTAGTCATTGAGTTAGTGAGTGACAAAATGGTGTAACTTTGATCGACCGTAACTCCTAAACTATTATTCAGCTGGCATGTAATTTCGAAATTAAGCTGTTATAATGCCTACTATTATTCACCGAAAACTTAAACTCCTAGCTTTGTCCACATCGAAGATATAAGATGATATAGGGAGTGCGAAACTGCCGCGAATCGCTTCGAGAAAAGATAATACGGCCGTGCCCGTTTTGCTCGAGACTTGGCTGGGGCACTGCCGTGCCCCCAGACTAGTTTTACCCAACTTGCATGGAAGGTTATGTTTTTCAAGCATATGTATACAGGGTTATTGGTGAGTAGAGCTGATCCTTTTACGAGGTTATAGAGAAAAGAATTTTCATACGATTGAACTTAACAATTTCTGAGATTTAAAGAAGATTAAAAAAACTAGCCATATAACTTTTTTAGTTGTTTTGCATTAAATATGACCTTCACAATTCAATTATAATCATTTACAAGAACGCATTTTATTTACCGCATATTTTTTATATCCGGATAACTCTTTGTCTTTATCCGGTTTGTGAGTGACAACCCTAAAAAAAATAAACAAATAATAATAACTTCTGAATAACGCGGTATTAGATGCTGGTATTAATAATGATGATAGAGGCATACCGGGACTACCTATGTACTGAAAATCTCGATCTAATACGCGGTTATTCGGGTTTTAAAACACTAAAATGAAAAGAGAGAAAAATACGAATATTTCAGTAACTATTTAGATTTCATGTATGAAATTTTGCTATAATGTATGTCTTAATATGTGTATTCCATGCATGCTATTGAAATTTAATTGTATCGCATAGTTATATTTTATTAATATTTTTTGTGATTTTCGGAACCCGGATAAAGTGAAACTTTAGGATTTTTTTAAAAATAAACTAGACGTGATAGAAACTTCGGAGTTTTACTAAAGTGTTTAAAATGACGAAAACTATAAGATTTTGCAAAAAAACCGAGATGACACAAAAATAGGGTTCATAAAACACTGTGCGCCCTAAGCACAACCCTAAAATAGATTTTAGGCGGCGACAGAACCACCAACCTGAGCGACGTAGTATTTTGAAAGAGGCATTCGGTGACCATCTTTTCAAAGAATTCACGGAATGCTGGTAATTTAAATTGAATTTTGAGGTTTATTTAATAATGTATATTTAGGTACATTGGTATGCAAGGTAAATAATAACAGCTTTTTGTCCTACGACTTTTCAAAATGGAAAAAACAGATGCGTGACATGATCAAAAAGTTAATAAAATAAAACACAGTTACCAACATACATAAATAACGTATTTAAGTAACTATATTTTCTATTGGTGTTGAATACAATATAGCCTTTTTCTATCACTATTCTTAAGCGTGCCAGCCCTTGAGCGTCTTAACCTCAATTAACGAGAAATCAAGAGTAAAATATTTTTTAATTTTCAAGATAAGTGCAGGTTTTATTTCTCCTGATTCATTTTAAACTAAAGTTCGATAAGTTTTATCTTATTATAAATACCATAGACTAGAATTGATAAATACCAACAATCACACAGAGTGTTATGCTGTAATTACAATCATACTTTTTTGCTAGAAGCGTTGTGCGACACCACGCCACCAAGTGACGTAATGTGTCGATCCAATTCTCACGTATGTAACAGGAATACAGAGAAGCCAGGAGCAGCCAGACAGCCCACATGTGTGATCGATAAAATCCCCTCCCTACTGAAAAGCGGGGAACGACCTACCAGCGGCAGCGTATGTATGTTTTAATAAAGTTTGGATACTGAAAATCATGCATCAAAACTCTTTGCCAATAAGAATTTATATGAAGCTGAAGAAATATGCATGACAAGTTGATAAGATAGACTTGCAGAAAAGTCTGAAAACAATATTATTAACAACTATTAGGTGACTGAAGAATTATTTGTATCATAAAAATATAAAAATAACGGAAGCAGTATGGATGGAACTAATAATTAATTATAATAATAATTGTGATGTTCAGAAGATAGCTAGTTATAGTTAATAGGTTATTCAAAAAAATATTCAGTAAAAATTCGTTGGTGGTAGATAAGAAGACTGATAAAGTTACTAATTATATAAGTTAAACTAACTATGACAAATGGTCAGTGGTAATAAAATTATTCAATTTCAACGATACTTCAACGTATTCTTAAACGAAACAAACGCAAGCAGCCGAACAACATCGAATCAGCGTTGTTAACATTAACCGACCGGAAACAGTTCATGTCAAATGTGTGTCACATCACAGTCATGTGAGTTGCCGCCCTCACATATGTACCAGGCGAGCAGATTGTGCGAAGAGGTCGTACGCACATGTATGTGTGTGACGTCGGGGACACGTGTTGCGGGCGTGGCGGCAGTGTGGGGTAGGTCAGGGTAAAACAGGGTTGAGTGAGAGTGGGATACTAGGACATAAGCGACAAGTCATGTATTTAACATGAGGGTTTGCATTTTATTTATTTATTTATTTATTTATCAATATGGTACACAAAACAGCAGTTAATCAAAACATGGTACACAGTTTTAAGTTTCTAAGATACAATCTAGATCAACTACCGAGGTATGTATACACATCCTGGAAAGCGTATGTAAACAAAAGCACTAATTTAACATCCTAGATATACATATTTAATTATACATTAGTAGTAGGTGAATTAATTTAGGTACTATATAAATATAAAGTTATTAAAAATATAAACTTTCATGCAAACTTAAAAGTGATGATAATAATATAGTTATAGTTACTCTGTATCAAATTTTAACATTCGTACTTGCCTTTTAAAACTGATGACTTTTGGATCGAAAACATCAACAACAGAATCTTTTGTGCTGGCATAATCATTATATAGACGACACATTCTTGCAATAGGGTTAAAAAATGAAATATTATTTTTATAAGATTGAAGGTGGAATGGTTTGGGATGTCGGGGGTTTGGTTTACTGTTGAAATTAATCAATGACAGCAATGTGGGGGAGTCTATAACGGAATGGATAATTTTATGGAGATATAATAAGTCCTGATGCATGCGACGAACATAAAGAGGTGTTACATTAAATTGACCTAGTCGCTGAGTGTATGAAATCAAACTTCGACCGTAACCTGATTTGAAGCTCAAAATTCGGAGCATTTTTTTCTGGACTCCTTCAATCCGTTCAGAGTGCACCGCGTAATGTGGTGACCAAATTATAGAGCCATATTCCAGAACACTCCGAATCAGGGCGTTATACAAATAAATAAAACTATTTGGGTTTTTGAAGCCTTTTGTAGATCTCACTACGAACCCTAGCATACCATAAGCTTTGTTTATAATGTGATCGTAGTGGTCTCTAAACGTTAGTTTTTGGTCAAATAGGATTCCAAGATCCTTCGCCACTGTTTTGCGTTCTAACACCTGGCCTTCAAGTTTATATTTGTTTTTTATATAAGCTTTTTTGTTTGTAAATGTAATAATAAAACATTTACTCACATTGAGATACATATTGCAAGATTGTGACATTTGCACATTTATGTAAAATATGTAGGTAGGAGGCTATTATTTATAACTGCTTACCTAAACCACATCAGATAATAAATAATACTTAAACTAAACTAAATCCACGAGATGCCGAGATACATAGTCTTGAAAGACAGACGGAGGGGCAGGAATCATCCTTCCTATACGGGTACTAAAAAGAAGAAGACCCATCAACAGGGCTGGTTCTTCTCCTAAGACAGAAAGAGCTCCTTATCCGAACCGAGAGTAGTTTGTAAAAATTACGTTCCCAGAAAATTTTATATTTATAAGTACGATGAATAAAAACATTTCACTTTGATTTAGCATTTTAATCTCAAATGAGTAATCAAGGATTTCTAATTATAGTGACTCTTTTACTGTAACGTTTCAGCGATTAAACTTTACCTGTCTATAACGAGCCCCTATCATGAATTTTTCATCGTACAGAGTTGAATTTTCTCAGTGATTATGTATGTTTGTTTGGACTATTTGCCTTATGATTTGAACTCTGATAAGTATATCAATGTCTCGATTCACGTAATAAAATAGTCAATCTCATTTAATTTTTTATGCCTGTTTTTTTTTAATTCAATTCTTCGTCTGTAAATGTAGGTAGACCACCTTTTATCTTCTAATTTAGTTGTGTGATGATCTATAATTTTATGTTTTTTTAGTTGTACAAATTGAAGCACTCTATCTGTCTATGTGTTACAAGTTTCACTATAAATTATGCGTGTGATTGCGGGTCGCTGATTGGTGCATTGTTGCACGGTATGGTTGCTACTAAACGTAGTATTATTTCCTCAATGGTTGCTTCATTGAGGACACATGCTCCCATGCCGCCGCACCAGTACAAAATTAACATGTGTTACCGACTCGTATCTCACTCACACACACAGACACACACACTTCACGTCACGTAACTGCTACGGAGTCTATGGGAAGTCGTAAATTAGATGGCAAACACGTGATGGTCTTCGTATGTGTGGGTATGCGTTTACAGGATGTTTTAGTTTGGTCCGTAATGATATTTTATATCTGGCTTCACAACAGCTTTTATTCTGGCTTGACAACTAGGACTGTAATAAGTACGTGGAAAAGTCTTTGGTAACACGCAGCGACGCAGGCGAGTCATGTGCATTATATTTTATGCACATGTGTGGTAGTGTTTACTAAGTACTACGAATTTTATTTAAATTAATATGAAAGGACTATGCTGTGATTGCATTACTTACTGCTACCGCAATAGCAACATAATTAACAAATGTCGAAGAACGTCAGTATTTCTGGCCAACATTGACATGAACCTAAGTTTAGTTAGATGAATTCAGGCGAAAGATGAAGTCAGTGTAGGGTAGAGACGTCGTGATAACCTAAGATCAACTAGATAAGTTCATATTTAGAGGCAAGTCAATAAGTAAGTTACCAATATGCGGACCACGTAGAAAGGGGTCGTAGAAACACCAAACTTTTGAAGACTTCATCTATCGCTTTGAAACATCCTGTATTTGGTACAGAAATAGGGCAATGTCATGCTCCTGAAAAACATCTCCTATGCCCGCTGTTCTCCTAGTACCAGCGACGCTGTCACATTAGCTTAGCGCATGACTAGCGACGTTAGCGCCTGAAACCTCTGAAAACTGAAAATGGATGGATTTCGGATAAACACTACCGTAGTCTAAAAATATGTATGCGTTCACTACGGTTTATTGACAGAGTATGAGTTCTTGTATGGGAGTAAAAGTAGCAATGAATATGTTCCAGATTTTAAATCTCAAGTGTGTACAGTTTCAGAGAATTCGTTTTTTCAGGTTGAGTTTTATAAAGGCTGGATTAGCATTAGCAGTATGGAGTAATTTAATCAAAATAGTAATTTTACAGTACTTATATAATCTGATTGGCTAATTATGTAATATGTTTGCTAAATGCTGGATCTCAACTTATTTGTCTATGCCATGCTGAAGAGTTCTGAGCGCCACCTTGCGGTTATTTTTTGTAATACTACGTTAGTAACGTTGTCCGTAGTTCATATTTTCACAGGAAAGGAGGTTTTCCTCTACTGCTTGCTTACGGGTTAAGTTCTATGCAAGTTGACCAATTTCATTAGTGAATAAGTTTAAATTATGAAATGGCAAGAAATAAATTCAAAGTAGTATGTAGGACATAAGCTGTGAAAAAAAATCCCCCGAGGTCCCAATTTCCACTTAAGTATATAAAAACATGGTTTGTATTGTATACTCATGGCATAACATCGAACTTTATAAACAACCGCAAAGAATGTAGGTGCACAGGGATAAAATCTTAAAAAATACATTCACATTATCTGAATTAGTAGAAAATAGCACAGCACTCGTGCCTTTTAATTGCATTAAAGTATACAGCGGCCCGCGTCTTATCCAATAAAGCTTAATTTACAACTTGACTGACATTAGAACACTCTCGACTCTAGACTTAAATATCTAGAGTACGTTTTTGAACCAGAAAAAAAACTGAGTTTTAAATTGAGTGAGTGTATGTGTCTATCTATACCTATATACCTGTCTGTGTCTATATGCCTGTATTGCAGTCACAAACAATTAAATTGATGGTATCCAGAAACCCTATAAATATGGTCTGTGATACCCTTAACAGTCCTGTAGGACTATGATGTCCTGGTAGAAAGAGAGTTGGAAAAAATCCGGCCACCCCATTGTGTGGTTTGTGCGGTTAGACCCCTCCCCGCCCCCCGTCATGGCAGCGGCTGTTTAGCAAACATAATTATTATTTTGGCTGAGCAGTGAGTAATATTGTACCGAATTCACAAAGGATCATGGTTATTTTTTTACCCATATTCAAATGATAAAAAATAGTTTGTATATGCATGGGTGCATAATTGCTTATAAACATAATAATATACTTACTTACAAAAGAGGTGTCATGAACACTTAATTTGTACTGTACAGCCTTTAATAGCATGTAGCCACGGTTTAAGCTGAGTTTAAACTCTGTCATCATCTCATCAACCTGCCAGGTTGCCTAGGCTTAAGGCTCTGGGTATACTACAATATTGTTTGACACTGCATGAACTATTTTCAAATGAATAAATGAAAACTCTCATTAGTTTGATTTTCGTAAGCTTATAGAGTGTCCCCCTGATTCTTTATGAAATAAAAATAAGTCTGGCGTCGTAAAGGCTATAAGTACGCGAATAATTAAATACCAATATGTTTATACATATACATAAATCATAGTTCTAGTAATGTATTCAAACACTTATCCTAACTAATATTATAAATGCGAAAGTAACTGTGTCTGTCTGTCTGTCTGTCTGTCTGTCTGTCTGTCTGTTACTCTTTCACGCCAAAACTACTGAACGGATTTCAATGAAATTTGGAATACATACGGTCTAGACCCTGGGAAAGAACATAGGCTACTTTTTATCCCGGAATTCCCACGGGAAAACTTTTTAAGGCGAAGCGAAGCGCGCGGGAACAGCTAGTAGTTTATAATTACGAAACCGCGATTACCTACGTAAGTTTTGCTCTTTGTCAGTCACTCACTCATTGAACGAATTTAGTTTACTATTATCCAAATGAGAATTACCATACGAAGCGTTTATTATTCACGATACGAAAATGCATGTGACAGACAGATTGACAAAACAAACAATTACCAAGTTAGTTTCCAATTTTCCATTTGTCTTTATTACTGATCCCGCTACCAAAGTATCGTGCAATACTGTAGTAGAGTATACGCTTTGGTTTCCATCGCCTATTTATAGCTGGTTACTTTAAAATTTGCCTTGTAAAAGCATCAATGGATAAGAAAAGAGGCGATATTAGCTGGACTGAAAATTTCGTGTTCTGTCCCTGTAATAAATATTGTAGTAGTTACTTAGCTATCAATACTTCGGAAATTAATTTATTCCTATGTAGCCCGTAGTGGAAGCATGAGGAAGGTCGAGGACCTCGTATTTTCGAACGCTTTGGAATGGCCTATGTCCAGCAGTGGTCCATTTTAATTACTGGCTAATGACTACCGAGAAAAACGACATTCATCATAAAATTACCAAACCAAAGGATACGTTGGACTGATTTTTATACAACGTGTAGGTATAAATAAAGAAAGTAGAAACAATTTCGAGACATAACATAAACGCATTCAAGCTTTTAGCGACATCTATCCTCACTACACGGAAGCTACAAGCCAGGGAATCTAGCAGTAACTAAACTGGGACGTGTATTCGTTCATAGAATTAAACAGTACATCCAATATAGTAGTAGTACTTACTCGATATTCTATGATTCCTTGAAAGAACCACGTATATGGACTACAGAGCCATTAGTGCCATTAGATTAGAAAAAGTTTCAGTGAGAAAAGCTCAAAATTACTCCTAAACGGAAAAGGCTAGGTTCTTTATTGTAAATTAAGCTTCAGCAAACCATGAAACCAAAATAGGTAATAGTAGTTACATCAATAAATAAATATGTAGGTAAGTATTGGAATTTTGGGTTTAAATGAACTAGGAGAACATGAGTGGCCCATGATAACGGGATAAGCCGAGTTTATTAAGTCCACTTGTTCTATCAATGAGATAAACCAACTATTGAGATATGGAAATGAAATTGCGTCACAATCCGACCTACGCGATTTGATTTTGTTCAAGTACAATTAATATAATGGAGGAATTCATTTATAATAAAAAGAAACAAAGTAGAATATTATCAGAGATTTTCCTATTGCCAGGACAAGATACCCGAGACAGAACTACCTACTGTAAAGATTTTTTTTCACGATATTAGATTTGGTCCCATACTGAAAAGTGCACCCTGTATTTCCTTTTATAAATACCTATTCTATTTTATTTTTAATAAGAAACTAGGTAGGCTCTTACTTTACGTTACAATAATTTACATTAACCTTTTGTATTTGTCAATGAAAAGGAAATTAAAATTAAATTTGCTTTGACGCCCTAACTAATTGGAAAATAAGCTTTCTGTAACCAGTAGATTCCAAGTTGATTTTAAACTTAATCAATTTTTGAAAGTAAATATTTACCATACCTTTAGGCGTAGAAACATATAAATCAGTAGGGCCAAGCTGAAAGGGTTCAGGGTTCAATGTAATGCATTTACCACACCTAGACAGAAAAGTGCAACTCTAAATACCTACATATATAACTACTAGCTGTTCCCGCGAGCTTCGCTTCGCCTTAAAAAGTTTTCCCGTGGGAATTCCGGGATAAAAAGTATCCTATGTTCTTTCTCAGGGTCTAAACCATATGTATACCAAATTTTATTCAAATCCGTTCAGTAGTTTAGACGTGAAAGAGTAACAGACAGACAGACAGACAGACAGACAGACAGACACAGTTACTTTCGCATTTATAATATTAGTTAGGATATCTAATCTATAATTGAAGATGCATTCATCATTACACTGTCGCATCTTCAAAACGACTGTCAGATGTTTTAAAGCTGCCCGAAGGCCTTTGCATCGAAATATCCTTCCACCCAAAGGTTGTCCCGATGTAATCGCTTTAAGCGATAAGACCGCCATTTGTACTTACATAAATGTTTTAGATTAAGTTTTTTGTAATGTTGTCCATGTTTTTGTGTACAAATAAAGAATATCTATCTATATATCTAACAACCGGGACCCACGGCTTAACGTGCCCTCCAAAGCACCACTTGAAATCGGTCACCCATATTGGATGGTGCCATATGTTACTTAACTTCAATGATCAGTTACGATTACTGAAAGTTTTTTAACAATGAGATAAAGTTTTGACGGCACTGGAATGTTATAAGTAATATTAATTATTTAGACGGTAGGTAGGTAGGTATATTGATGAGATTCTATAATTATTTTTTTATTATTCAATGGTTTTCTTTTGCTTCTCAAAACTGTAGGAAACCTAAATCTGGAAAGGTCGTAGGACAATGGAGAATGCGATTTTGAAAATTTCGCCACAAGAAACACCTGTGACACTAATACCTAAAACTAATATGTGGAGACATCTCACACACGGCCTTATTCCGACCCCAAACTAGACAGAGCCTGTAATATGGGTATCGGACAGCTGATATATCTACTCACGCACATTACATATATAATTATGTAGTTAAAACGAATATCTGACTTACCTCACCACCAAACACATATCCCAGCTCTAAAGCCACCAGTTGAGCCACCTCGGCACCGCCCACCACTTCCACCGTCCACTCGTTGACGAACCCGCTCGTGTGCTCCTCACCACTGTGACCCTTGGACCTCTGCGCTCCTGGTACCTCCATGACAGATGACCATGCATCATCAGCGTCCAAGTTAAATTGACATGATGCCACTGATAAAATAGTTGTTAGGAGTAAAACTTTTATCATAATTTGTGAGTTTTATTGTTTTATTTTGTTTTTTTTCATGTGTTGTTGTTTGGAAGGATGTCTTGCGCGGCCGTCTACAGGACAAACACTAAAGCCTGAAAACAGCAGCGGGAAAAACAGTGATTTTCCAACTGGCCTATACCCGACTGCGTAGCGCAATCGTAGCTCGTAGCTTGTGGCGTGATATACCTAGGTAGGTAGCGAGCAATAACTATGTCCTTGTCTTACATTATCAGACTGTAAAATATTAATTTTAAAATGCAATCTGAGCACTTGAAATTTTGATATAGGATTAGCACAGACACTTCATCTTATTCTCATATTGTTAATCTAAGGTCAAGAATGACGGTAAATTTTATTGGTTGCTATTTTTGACCACCAGTTGTATAAACTACGGATCACAAAACCGACCATAAATCGGTCGTCCAACATCTCAGTCGGGTATAGCCCTGCGGCCGGAGCAACGAACACAATCTCCTACATTCGGGTGGACAGGCGACTTTAGCCTATAACAAATCACCTCCGCGGCTCCCGCTACACAAACCCATTAAAATTCAAGGTAACGCGTCATTCACTTCACTTATGTTAATACCAATGACTAAGTAATTGCCAATGACTGAAATCATTCAGGCTTCCTGAATCTTCAGATGTTACGTCATCAGAATGGTGACTCGTAGACGAAAATACTATACCTACACAAACACTCACGCCTTGTACTAATGTACTCCCTTGCGGGGTAGGCAGAGGTGCATTGCTGCACCCACTTTTCGCCAGTGTTATGTTAGTCCCAATGTAATAGGGGCGGGCCTATTGCCATTTTACGGGAACATCCAAGACCCGAGAACAAATATCTGTGTTTAAACAAATATCTGCCCCAGCCGGGAATCGAACCCGGGACCTTCTGCTCAGTAGTCAGGGTCACTAACCACAACGCCATTCGGTCGGTTACTTATATTTAGTGTACAATTTATTAATACAAACACACAGGTACCCACACAAAACCCCAAATATGTATCTCCAAAAGATGTTTTGAAACGAATTTACAGAAGTCGTGAATTTAAAGTTTTTCAGAATGTACTCCAGACTCACTCCATTTTGGCTTACTATAATACTTAGGTACCACTTTCGCGACACCTAGGGTGTCACGGCCACATACAGCTCTACTTCCAAGGGTGACTTGCACCAAACATTTAAACGTATTTAAATCTACTGCTGTCTTGCTCCGACGCTATAGTGTAAAAGCAAAGCAAGCGAGCAATAGATTTTAATACGTTTAAATTTTTGGTGCAAGTCACCCTAAAAGCTGACCGTACCTATTAACAAACTGATAGATTTATTATGTTATGTGTATGTATGTATAAAACCGGAACGATGATCAATCTTCATCATAATAAAATCCCATACGCCGCGTCCTCGCGCCTGAAATATCTTCAACTTCAATCTATTTTTGTGTAAATCTGTGATATAAGTATGTACATTCGTACAGCGGTTCTCAAATATTTCCTATCGAATCATACTATCCCAAAACCACAAACTTTAAGTGCCTTTTACACTGCCCAGTTGCCGATGCAATCTTAGAGCTGATTTTTCAATAAGTAGTCAGATAAATATTATATGTCGAATAAAATTGTCGCTGTCACTCTACAAATACAAACATCTGTCTAATACAAACATTCAGACGCGACAGTAACAGAATTATTCCCCAACTTACTAACTTTTATTTAACCTTCTTTTAACTAACTTTTATCTGGCTATTGAAAAATCAGCCTTTAGTATGAGCAAAAGCTTACTATACACACATGACATGGGTATATTCTTTGCAACTGGTTAACCGGCAGATAGCGGTGCGTGTGAAAATTGCACCAAAGGTAAAGACGATCCGACGATGGTTTTCTAATTCGCATGCACTGAAGGTCTAGCACGGGGCGCAAGATAGACTGACAAAGGTTTTGCTCGCTCTGGAAGCCGCACGATGAATGTGACTGAGCGTGAGCGCGTCGCAAATCTTGTGTCACGTATTGACCAGCGCGTCTTTATGCTCCGTGCTAGGCTCTGGTGTAGAAAATGTATCGTGTTCGCCTTAACACTTCAGCGCCGAACCTAGACGCTTCTTTGTAGCGTTCAATAAATTACTTAACTAATATTCTATTCTATTAGTGTTGGTGGTGAAAGGATTTTTCAGTCAGAATAGCGTCACTCGCTGACTACCCAGGGTGCGCCGGACCTACACAAAGCAAAATACTGTTTAAATACGTCACTCGGGGAGCATAAATACTAGAAAATGGTAAAGAAATAATTAATGTTTGTCAGATAACACGCAGACAAAGTACATACCTAAGGATTAAGACTAGAGACGACAATTAATGGAGATGGATTGTTCATTGATGACACCGTGTTATTTAACTCAGAATTTGAACTTGTTTTTTTTATTTACGGCATTGGCATTGTATTGATACCCTACCCTGGTATTTTAAATGGGTAGGCGGTGTCGACCTTTACTTGCCATAAATGTATCTACCTATGGTGTCAGCGATAAGCAACGTCCCATGCTATTGCGCCTGAAGTTTAGTCGAAGGGATGCAATGCAATTTACACCATCACGTCAATACAAAGTTTATAATGTTCATTATTCATCATCACGTCCACACTGTTGTAGGGCACGGGTCTCCTTACAAATAAGGAAGGGTTTATGTCTAGTCCACCACGCAGGCCCAGCGCGGATTGGTGAACCCCAACACAAGCAATGGTCATTATTGCTAGCGTAGAACTCTCAGTACTAGGCACAATGATCAACTGTACAATGTTTATAAACAATATTTTATTTATTGAAAAACTTAGTAAACTTTGAAACTTTGGCACATGATTTTTTCTATGGGCTATTAGAATAGAATATTTGAGCTTGCTATAACACTTCTGCAACATAGTTATTTATTTCATTGATTAGTAAAGTGCAATTACAAACTGCATACTGACATCCGTTTTTGTCAACCAGTTGAACTTTTTAGCGAAAGATAAAATATAATATCGGTCAGGGTAACGCCCTGCCATAGGGGACTGCAATGTACTTCAAACTGTGAATTAAGTATGTACCTAGCTACCTACCAACTACCTACACAATACACATCAGAAAAAGTTTCAGAATAATTTTTACGTTTCAAAATATTTATAACGTCATGTTCTTCCTGTAAATAAGCTCTACACTACCTTTAGAATAAAGTTGCTAATTATACAGTATTGTCTGTATTGTTATGTTAGTGCCTAAGTATATTTATGTATTTTTTTTATTTTTGTATTCATTCATATACCTTATTGGGCAGGCATCGAAGTAGTCTACTTCGATGTGGGTAGGCATATTATTTGTTTTACTGATAAAATCATTATCATGTGGAAACCAAGGTACTTCCCGTATGCCTATAGATCTTTGTTTATATGACTAATGATTATGATATCCACAGATGCACTGCATTGCATTGCAAACAACATCAAACATCTATTAAGTCCTATTCAAATCTTATGAAGCGGAACAAGATTCTATCTCCTTAGACCGATGCTTGCCTATGCCTTGCAGTTGAAAATGGACTTTACACAATCGTAAAAAGGTTTTATATTAATTTAAGTAAAAAATACAAAATAAAAAGCCTACAGTTTGAAAAGCTCAGTAACAAACGCATATCCGTTGGTCGCACGCGCAGTTGGTTCCCGATAGTACGCGGGCAAGATGCGCGCGCCTCACGCTCCCGTCGCGAAGTTTACGCTCTTCATTCTCTCTGTGGCCTTGGTACTTTGTCAGGAAGATGAAGGGTATATTGCTGTCATGGATTACCAAGATGACGCTGGTGCTATTGATATGTGAGTGATTTGTGTGAAGTGAAAGGGGTAAACGGGGTTTCGTTTCGGCCCTAAGTCCTATGGGCAGACAAGACCGGTCGCCGGTTCTGTTCTGATGCCGGCTGCGAAAGAAATAATGTGTTGTGTTGATTAGCAATATTGGGGGTGCTGAAAATGAAGGTGAAGAAATGATGATACAAGAAAGTATATGGGAGGTGTTTGGAATATTGAAAAGAATAGATAAATCTAAGACTCACTGTAAGAAAATAAACCAAAACGCTAGTAGGTAACTAGGTTACTGTCTAAATATGACGTATCTAGATGCTAGAGTTAGAAAATAAAAATGCAAATGGTTATCTCAAGTCTAACGAATGAAGGTCAAAGTCAAGTGTAATCTATCGGAAAGAATTACAAATAGATATGGACAAGCATTAATATAATTTACATAATAAATTATTCTTCAATGGAAAAAGCTTTGAAACTATTTTATCTGAAGCATAATTTTTCTTCTGCTAAAAATACTTGACATTTAAGTATTTAAGTGAACAAGAAATAAACATTTTGCGCGAATTAGTAGCTATGGGCCAAAAGAAAACTTTTACTATTAATTTTTGAAGTAGATTTAAATCGATATTACTAAGCGATTGATTTTGGAAATTTTAAGTTATCTGTTTATACATATTTCTATTCACCACCAATCGTACGTATTTGGTTACTTATTCATCATCGCGCTATTACATCGGTATCGATACATTCATGTAAATACATAATGCGATTTTGAAACAATTCTTTGTCATTGTTAGTTACAGCTAGCTAGGTAGGTAAATGTAACCATAGTCTATCACTAACTATAGTTCTAATCACCGACACGCTACAAAGACTGGACTACCTTAACCATTTAACCGACTTCACTATGAACCTTCCAGAGTGGACAGCGAGACGTCGTGTCCCACCGACCGGCTGCTCCGCATGAGAGATATGTGCCACTTCGACGGAGCTGACGTGCCCTGCATCAGGCTACGCTGCTGCGATGGCTACGTGCATATTGCTGGACGGTAAGTTACCCTCCACCAAACCGCACTAGGACAGAGTGGTGGACTACGCCTAAACCCTTACTTCATGAGATCCGTGCCCCAGCAGTGGGGACGTGATGGGTAATGATGAAGTTAAAGACTTGGAAGGGTACTAGTTGAATGGTTGCAGGGGATAGAAGTATTGGGTTTTGTAAGGCAATTGCGAAAGGCATGGACCAAAGCTTACTATGACTATTGGTTGATGATGATATCGAACGCCAAGTTGGCGTATTTGTGGTCTACATACCAGAAATTATCCTTCCCTGTTACTCATATTGTAGGTATATGCCCCACTACAACTTAAACTAGAAGATTTTAAGAGTATTTTTTTGTGCCACATAGGTGTGTTAGCTTTTTACATAGCCGCTGTCTGACTTCAAAGTGTACTCTCTATTCCAGTTGCATCCACAAGTCAGTAGACCCGTGCAGCCTGTCTCTATGCGAGCAGTCGTGCGAGGTGCGCGGCGAAGACGTCTGGTGCACCTGCAAGCCTGGCTTCCGCTTCCATGCAGACCACTACAGGAAGAAGATACAGCCGTACTGTGTTGGTAAGCTCCTGCTATTGTATGGTGTCCTGGTGTGCTGTTAGTTATTCGCGTGAATAATCTGGTAAAGGTAACTTCCATGCAGAACCAACTACATGACAAGAAGAAGAAAATAAAGCCGTGTTACTGTGGTAATCTCCTGTTATTGTATGCTATCCTGTTTGCCCTTTACCTGAAATCCGGGGTTTAGTTTCCATGAAGAAGATACAACTGTATAGGTAAGCTCTTACCATTGCATGGAATCCTGGTTTGATAGTGCAGAATACTGCAGGAAGCAGATAAACCATGGGATTTCTCTGGACCAGAGAATTCAGACGCCATCCTTGGAGAGGGCAATATAGCTATTCATTGGTTGACGTAGCCCTTATGTACTTGTAGTAACTAATAGTATAACAACTCTGATTCTGACTTAACCTTAATTCATGTTTGCAAATCTTGGATCTTCTATAACCCCCACTCTGCACCCCCCAGACATAGACGAGTGTGCCGTGGACAACGGTGGCTGCGAGCAGGCGTGCGTCAACGACCCTGGTGGTTTCCACTGCGCGTGCTCGAAGCCATACCGCCTGACGGTGGATGGACGCTGCGAGCCGCCGCCGCCGGTGCCCATGGCTATTGTGGTGAGGAACTTATGAGGAATATATTGTTATTATCTAGTTATCTCAACAATACACAATATTACAGTATCCCGCTCCAGAAAAAAAATAATCGTGACAAAACCGAACCAGGGTTACTAAACCTTGTCGAAGCCCATGTCTCTTAGTCCACCTACTGGTATACTACCCCCATTCCTATGAAGTCATGCCAGACAAACCTGTAATATCCTACCTAATGCTCGTTCGACATGGTGGGAAATCGATATTGGGCTTAGCGACAACGTCGCTTCGACGTCATGGGAATCTACATACTGAGAACAACTCACCCGAAACTAACCAGGAGTCCATAACCCTACAGGAACCACTACCGTTAGTCCGGGCATCATCCAGATGTTTCGCCCCGTGTGACGCAGTGACTCGGCTGGTGAGGAGAGTGAAGCAACTGGCAGATCAACTGCAGACTTTGCAGGACGTGGTGAGGAAGATGAGTGAGGAGCCAGGGTTGGGTGAACATGGTAAGGGTGCTCATTATTATAATAATTATAATATATTAAGATAATTTATTTATTATTTATTTATTTATTTATTATAAGGTTACGTAAAATATGGGGAGGACTTATATCTGTGCTTTCTATTTGCCAGTAGGTGAATCTACTATGGATATGTTGGGGACAAGTTTTTTTTCACGACTTCAGACAAAGTTTCTTTATAGCGTTAACCTAAAAAGGGGAGTTTTTTTCAAAACAAATACCTCCCTAAGTCACCTTTTTTTTAGAGACATCCTGTATTCTAGCGTAGGCTAGTTCTAGCACCATAAAACATAGGTCCCTTCAATTGATCAATAATCTTCACGTGTTTTCAGACGACCGGTTCCCTGAAGGCACCTACTCCAACCGAGTACTGGATTCCATCGCCCCTCTGGAAGGGGGCTACTGCCGCTGTGAGCGGGGACCGCGGGTTAGTTTATCAACTGTACAAACATCTATAGAACTTATGGACATACTACCTCAAAATATGCTGAACCACCTAGAATCCTGTCTGAACACTCCATTTCAAGGTTCCATTCAAGGTTTTCCTGAAAATTGGTGAAGAAAGCTCTTAATGATTCAAAATAAACCATAATTAAATATTTTGTTACAACTTTACTATACTTCTATATGCGCTGCAGACGGCTTATGTAGATGGAAATGCTACTGCATCATCAGCTATCGGCCGCGACAGTCGTAATTAAGCCGCCATGCACAGAAATGCCACTTAATACCTAACCTTGGTAGTTAACACCTAATTCCCATCCGCAGGGTCCAGCCGGCCCGCCAGGCATGGAGGGCCCGCGGGGGACGGCGGGGGAGCGCGGGCCGCGCGGGGCGAGGGGGCCGCCGGGGTCAATGGACTTCATGCTACTGTTGGTGAACGAGCTCCGTCATGACATTACTAATATTGAGGCCAAGGTGTATGGGGAGGGGGAGAAGTAAGTTTGTCATCATTATTATGGGCCTGTAAGCATGTATTGCAGGATATAAGGCTCTTCCAAGGATTGCAGAACAGTCTGTACTCAGTCTACCTCATCAATCGGTACAGCTAGTTAAAGGGCGACCGGGAACCCGTTTACCCCACCCTTCATCGGTTTTCCTGCATATTATATGGCCAGCCCACTGCTACTTCAGCTGGAATATTTTCAGAGCTTATCATCAGCTCTGAAAATCTTCCATCTTCAGAGAAACCTTCTAGCTTAGTCATCAACCATCATAGAATAATAAATATTTATAATGTTTTCAGGCCAGAGCGTTATGACGTGAAGAAAGCATGGCGTCGCATACGTAAGCATGAAGAGATGGACCAGGAACGCATGTCGCAACAGGAGCTTAAAGCATACACGGCGCCTCCCGTGATGGTCACTGGCGCACCGGTCGAGATATCTCCTAATGGTAAAATAAGTCATATTGATGCTCTAGAGTACTCTGATAGACGTAACCAATGGATGTTCAAAAATGCTGCTAATGGTGTGTACAATGAAATGGTTTAAAATAATCATAATGATGCTCTCGAGTACTCTACTAGACCCAACTCAAAATCACGTATAATTCACGTACATCAAAATAAATGCGTACGACGCGACTAACAAGACGAAGGCTCGCCGTAGCGCCCTTGAGTTAATCCACCGAAACAGACCCAAAAACTGACGACTAACTATATTCAGTCCACCACAGTATTGACATCCGTACTCAAATTCTACGTAACTTTAAAAAATATCAAACTCTTATTCCTCTTATCCGTGACAGTAATACCTACCTAGCAACTAACTATATACACTTCTAAAGAAATCCATAACCTGTTTCTTCTCTTCCCAGGTCAATCAGGCGCAGTGACACCAGACGGCACAGACGGAACCACCGACTGGGGTCTCAGAACCGACACGGAGCCCTTTGACAGCACCCCGCCGGCCCGGTCCGAGGTGGAGGAGCAGCTGAGACACCTGAATCTCTTGGCTAATAGCACCAGCACCAATGATGAGGAAGAGGAGGAATTGGCCGATTACGATTACAGCTTTTACTAGGATTACATGGATTGATATAAGATTTTTGCGTTTTATTTCAACTACTAGTGAGTTACCTGAGATGAGAAGACGATAGACGGTATAATAGAAGGTAAATAAAGTCAACCAGAGAAAGACAGGATATCCTTGTAATAGCCTGAGGTCAGTAGTATTTGTGTACGTTTTAATCCAACTCAACTCTCAAGACGATCATTATTACCAATGAGGTTATACCTATGTATGGTTGCAAAAGTGGTAAGTCAACAGGGGGTGTTCTGGCTGATAATAATGAAAAAAAATTAACCTATGACCTTTGAATTACACAATTTGGGAATGATCCCACTCTTACAAAAGCGTTACAAAGTTTGGTGAAAGTAATCCAAATAAAATGCTGAAATATTTGATAAATCTATAATCATAGGTAAATAATAGGATAACTTTATTCAATACATACTCATATCTCTTCAAATGCACGGAATGACCATTTGCTGTGTTAGAGCTCGTTTAGGATGACACCTTACGGCTTACTACACCTTTTTTCTCTCATATATTTTATGTAATGAAAGTGCCTAGTATGTTCAGTTGTTCAGCATATATGCTATACACAGTAACTTGTCAAACACACAAACCACCACTGTTTAAATTAATGAACAAGCGGTGTGTTAGTTTGACTAGGTACAAAAGTCTAAAGCTACTAAAGCCCTGTCTGTACCACACAAAGTATCACCCTAAACTCTCCCCAAACCCCATCCCTTCTCCCCTCCCCTCCCCTCCCTAACTAGACACAGCGGGCTGGTACTGCGCGGCGAGGCGCTTGAACTCGTTGCCCTTGGCGAGGTACTCCTTCGTGAACGGGTGTGAGGGGTGGCTGTCCAGCAACTGCGCCAGGTAACGGGAGGCTACCTGGAATGTGAAGGAATAGGGAGTGTTAGAACAGTGCAAGAGAGATAAAACTAGAGAGATAACGTTAGATAGAGAGAGACAAACGTTCAATATTATTGCACCCTTTGCGGTCGGCTAAAATAAGTTAGACAAGCAACAGAGCCCTCTATGCGGTCAGCATAAAAGGTACAATATAGCTAGGGCGGTTCCGACCTCTGTTCCGCTGCTATAATCCAGGTAGTATATGAGACTACATTACTGGTAATTCAGGATCTCCACTTTAGCTTACCTTCGGAGAATACTTTTATGTTCAGCGGAGGGACCTGATGATGATACCTCAGTTACATAATAAAAGCTCCAACATACCTCTGGTGCCTTGGAGCTGTGCCTGGCGGCCACGGCCAGCCCCAGCAGCAGGTCGGCGTCGTGCGGCGAGCGCGCCTGCGCCTCCACCAGCGTCTGCTCGCACTCCTCCCACATGCCTGGACAAAATTACAAAATAATCAAAACCTGATGAATATTATTAAGGGCGCTTCAATCCCACAATCGGATAATAACTTTAGGCCTCTTGAATAGGCTCAGAGTCACCCAGCGAGCTATGGAAAGGGCTATGCTCGGCATATCTCTACGTGATCGAATCAGAAATGAAGAGATCCGTAGAAGAACCAAAGTAACCGACATAGCCTATCGAGTCAGTAAGCTGAAATGGCCGTGGGCCGGACACATTGCTCGAAGGTCTGATGGTCGGTGGAGCAGAAAAGTCCTAGAGTGGAGACCACGTACCGGCAAGCGCAGCGTTGGCCGCCCCCCGCGAGATGGACGGACGATATAGTGAAGTCCGCGGGGAAGCACTGGATGCGGGCCGCCTCCGATCGGACAAGGTGGAAATCATTGGGGGCGGCCTATGTTCAGCAGTGGACGTCCTATGGCTGAGATGATGATGATGATAGCACGCATCAATGCATTGCAATTCATTGTAAAAAATACACTTTTGAGGCCCTCTTTGTAACTGGATTGCTTTTGGCCTATAGCGGAAATGACGCCCTCATAATACTCTCATTTCATTATTTCATAAAGAAACTGGAGTTAGCCATCTTTAACTTCTTTCATGATGAAATATGGCCACCGTATTAAGAAATAAAATCACACCATAGAACTTTCCTATGATTGAATAAATGTTTTAACTGTTTCCATCTTTACCATTTACATCATTTGGACGATCATTATGACCATATTGTAATTACTTTAGAATATAGTTCTACAGGTACTAGGGAACAATGAAGAAAATGAAGGTAAGCTGACCTCTAGAAGCAGCGGCAGCGGCGCCCACAGCAGAGGGCGCGGCGCCCAGCGCGCCCAGTCTCTCCGTCAGCTCCATCACACTGTAGTGTGCGTCCTGCACTCCTGGTCCACCCTGGGGGGAATATGAAACATTGCATTAAGTCATTTAATAAGGAAGTAATTTATTTAGTAAGGCATGACTGCCCTTCATTTTGGGTTTGCATAGGCAGTACCTGTAACTACATCATCAACATAGCCATTTAATCTCCACATTGTGAAAGCTTGTTATTAGCTTAATTCTTGTTTGACATGCTGTTAGCTTTCCTAATACAAGAATTAAAAAACATTAGTATAAATTATATTTCATCTGACTGCAAAAGACTTCCAATTTGGAATAATTACACCTAACATAATGCCCTACCAAAACAATCAAATTACATAAAATTAGCTCACAACCCACAAGCCAATAAATCTATACAAATGTCGCAGGCAACTGGTTTAATCTCCTGTTTGATTGAACCACTAGCCCGTTCATTGGATGGCGCTGTTCAGTTGTATGACTAGGCCGAACGTTGATTGTACAAGCGTCACAAAACGTCCAACTAGTTAGCTGACTTAAAATCAGTCAGGTGGTGAATAAAACAAATATGGCGTCTAACAGCTAACAGCTGACACAAAAAGCACCTATATTGTTAGTTTTTTGCAAATAAATTAGCTTTAAAGTGCGTTATTTGTGTTAAAATAGTGTGACAACATGGATTTACCTATTATTACGCCGCGGGCGGATAGTTTCAAAGAAAAAAAGTGGCGAAATTGGATAATTATGAACAACAATATATGGTACGTTTATTGTTATTGTTTAGTTAATTTGTGAGATAAGAGCTTTGTAACATAGTCTTTTTGTTGACTCTTGTCTGGTGATGTTCACCCTAACCAGACATTACAAAGTTGCTATACTATAACCCATTCAACGACTTCGCTGAATGACGTTCAGTCAAGACGTCGAACGTTACAATCAACGACTTGACGAGTTGTCCTTTAGTCATACAACTGAATAGCGCCATCCAATGAACGGGCTAGTGGTTCAATCAAACAGGAGATTAAACCAGTTGCCTGCGACACAAATACGACTGCTGAATGTACCCCTTACCTGAGACAAGTTAAGCCAGGCCTGCGCCAGCTGCGTCAGAGTACTATCATCCTCCTGGTCCTGCAGTATCTTCAGCTGTTTCTTGGCGAGGTCCGGGCGATGCATGGCCAGCAGACACTGCAGGGTGTATGCACGGAGCTCCAGGGATTCCGTCCCGTGGAGGATTCTGGAATGTTGTTGCAGAATCTGTGTTAGTATTTAGTAGACCCATGGTATTGAGGTTAGATTGCAGAGTAAGAGTAATGCAAATAACGTACTATGTAATATAAACTGCTTTACGAAAATATATGTATTGGACATACATATACTTCACTATAAAAATGGTTACATTTCTGTAACCATGTAAAAGTATGAATTCATAAACTGTCTAACATAACTTATTGGATAAGTGTTGGTGGGAAATACAAAACCGGCCTAGGTTCTGGGACTCAACCTATGGCCTGAATAAAATTGTAGGTATTACTTACTTGAGTGCAGCTTCATAATTTTCTTCATGATAGTAAATAGTTGCAGCTACAAGCAAGAAGATGTCATTTTGTAACTCCAATCCTTTGGCCACCTGAAATCATATACATTTTATTTTAAAATTTTAATCAGTGTGTTTAAGTGTTAGTCGGGAATAACAAAATGGTGGAATGCAAGCTATGCAGGTCAGATTTGGCCAGTGTACTTACCACTGCAACATGATTGTTACCATAAATTTTAATAAACATTGATTCCTTTGGAAGACCATTAAGCCAAATCTCCACTGCCAGCTTAACTAAGTTAGTTTGCATAGTTGAGCCAGTTTTTCACACATAGAGCATAGTTTGCGGTGGACACACATGCATGAAAAACCAGCTCAACTGTGCAAACTAACTTGGTTTAGCCAGCAGTGGATGTTTGGCTTTACCCTAATGACTATTAGCAACTAGTATAAAACGTACCCTGGCGTCGATGTCAGCCACGATGGCCGGCTTGTTGGCCTGCGGAGACAGGTAGTCCACCAAGGTCTTCAAGGGTTGCAACAAGACATCAGCATTCTTCAGCTCCTGAGACACAATGCGGTGGTTCCCCTGAGCGATGTACGAGCGATACAGGAAGGAGTCTCTTTCCGTCTTCACCGTGGGAGAGGATATTTGCTGAAACAAGAAATAAATCAAACATAAGACAACGTTGTTGACACCCATAAATATTGTGCAAAATTTCGGGTAAATTATCAATGGAAAGCTGCAGAAAATTATTAGAGATGATACTTACGGTTATACTCAGAGCCTCAGTAATGGCTTGTTGGTAATTTCCAACGTAAAATGCATTTTTAACATCAAATAATTCATCAACATCTTGCTGACGTGCCATTTTGGTAGCGATTTTGACAGTGACAGTTCAATCAACAACTGACACTCGCTCGTCTGACACTGACGTATTAGGTTTTTAATATTTGACACTTACCACAGAGTAGTAGCACACATAACTGGGCATAGAGAACGTGCCCAACGGTTTCTCATAATAATTATTAACTATTATATTCTTGTTCCATACCACGCTCGCACTGGCTTAAGGTAAATTAAATGAGTTACGATGTACATATTATGTAGTACAATCTGTAATCCCGAAAGCTGTATGCTGCTACGAATAAGTGCGTAACTATTATACGTATATTGTTTCAATACTTACCTAACACGCACGCACATGACGTGGACGTGAATCACATAAACCATGCATAAACCCTTCTCGTTAGAGAAGTAGTTAAGTACATAAGTTCCTTGCATAACCCAATCAACCGTTTTTTATAACATTTGGTATATGTAGAGGAGATATCCTAGGTCTTCGAGCTTGAAAAATGAAATAGGTGACTTAGTTACTTACTTAAGTACTTTCTAACCATAACTTTCATCAGCTTACATTAAAACTGTTTGAAAGCCCAAAACATAAAGAACACTCAACAACGTGATTGTTTCTAGGTACTTTCATTAAGAATGATCTCATTATCAGACGCATTTAGATCAAACTTTTAAAACATCAAAAGTTTGACACACATTGCGACTTTCAGGATAAAACTGGCATTATAGATAGGTAAGTACGTAGGTCAGTACCTACGTAGGTATATTAAATACATAGGTACTTACTTAAAAATACATACTTACTTATAAGTATCAGGTGGTGTACTTATAGAAGCTGAAAAGAAAGTTAGTAGGTCCTGTAGGTACATTGTACAATATTAAGGCAAATAAATTAGGTACTTAGTTCTTTGCTTTTCATTTGAGATTTCACGGTTTCGAATCCTCATCAAAGTTTCAAAATAAGTATTATAGGTAACTAGTTAAGTACATTAAGTTACATAATTTACATTCATTCACATATTATTATTACAAAATTAATGTGCTTTACTGTGCAGGTACTCTAGTATTGCATTCGACTTGTCTCCCACTGTACCTACTTATGCAAGGAGTCTTTCGACAACTGCCATCCCGGATTTTAACAAAACAAACATTGTATTGGACTGAATCCTCATTGTATTGAAACTTTCTCAAGAAGAGCACGGAGCACTTAGGTAGCAGGCAGGCGGCAGGAGGCACCTGGTGCAGGGTAGTAGGGCTGTGATATTGTCGATGTCGATGTTTTAAAATGTGATAAAAGTACATATACAATACTTAATGAAAAAATTAAGGCATGGAAAGGTCCATTTGAGATGATTGGGTTTAGTGCACTTTCACGTAAGTAAGTATATACTATAAGTACTAGCTGTTCCCGCGAGCTTCGCTTCGCCTTAAAACGCTTACCCGTGGGAATTCCGGGATAAAAAGTAGCCTATGTTCTTTTTCAGGGTCTATACTATATGTATACCAAACATTCAAATCCGTTCAGTAGTTTTGGCGTGAAGAGTAACAGACAGTTACTTTCACATTTATAATATTAGTTAGGATACTTTGGACCTGTGAATCCGATAAATGTTATGACTATCACTAAGTACGGTGGTGGTGAGCTGCACTTTTGATCCTTGTCGAACTAGCTACATAACAAACTGACAATGTTTTAATAGGCAGTTTGTGAGTTTGAAGTTTCAGTTTGTGAGTTTCAAAGTGTACAGCTACTTATGCAGCTGACTGTACTTACATAGTGTAAAGCATAGTCTAGTCTAGAACCTATGCTTAAAAGTAAACAACGGATGTCAATGTATTTTTCTAAATAGATAGATTTAAGAGAAAAGTTTTGGGTAGGTATGTATAAAGTGTTTTGTTTCGATATTTTAGAGTTAGTCTGGAATTTGCTCGGTAGATATGTCTGATACATGCATCTGCCTTCGTTCACTGATAACATTTTGAAGAAAATGTTGGAAAGCGAAGCACTAAATCATTCCAGTCATCAACCCAAAGCTTAACGAAGGACAATGACTTTGTTCGCTTTCTGGGTGAGATGCTGCAAAATAGACGATTCCAGGTGTCCCTGTATGCGAAGAAAAGCAGATGGCGCACACAGAAAAACGGCCTCCCCCAAGGCAGTGTCCTGGCGCCAGTCCTCTTCAACATATACACGAATGATCAGCCCCAGGACCTGTCAAGCTTTCTATACGCCGACGACCTAGCCTTAGCTACTCAAACAAAATCGTTCGAGGAAGCAGAAGACAACCTTGGAGCTGCTCTGGAAGGCTTGGGGAAATTCTACGAGGATAATGCGCTGAAGCCAAACCCCTCCAAAACGGAGTCCTGCGTGTTCCACCTCCGTAACCGCCAAGCACAACGCACACTCAACATCACATGGCGTGGGACAAAAATAGAGCACAATGACCACCCCAAATACTTAGGTATCACACTGGACCGTGCCCTCACCTTTAAATGGAATTGCGAAAGCCTCAAACGGAAGGTGAGCTCACGCAACAACCTACTCAGGAAGCTTACGTCAACCAAGTGGGGAGCATCACCGGATGTACTGAGGACCACAGGACTGGCACTATGCTACTCTGCAGGTGAATTCGCCTGCCCCGTGTGGGCGAGATCTGCTCATTGCAGGGAAGTGGATGTGGCCTTGAACGACACCTGCCGGACAATCACGGGATGCCTTAAGCCGACACCGGTTTGGATGCTGTACTCACTGTGCGGTATCGCCCCCCCCGATGTGCGTAGAGAGGCTGCCTGCTCTCGAGAAAAACACAGACAGGAGACCGACCCGAGGCACCCGCTCTACAACCAAGAACCAGCTCCTTACCGACTTAAAAGCCGGAAAAGCTTCCTTAGGTCTACAGTTGCCTCGCACAAAGACCCATCGAAGGAAAGGATAGACCTATGGCAGGCAAAATACCCGAATTCCTTCATCCCTCCCAAGGAGTCCCTGCCTCCCGGACACGAACTACCCTGGGCGACATGGAAGTCACTCAACCGACTCAGGACAAACATGGGCCGATGCGGAGAAAACATGTGCAGGTGGGGTTACCGCGGCCCTGCCTCCAACATCTGCGCATGTGGTGCGTCCCCACAGACCATGGAGCACCTGATGGTGTGCCCTGGATGTCCCAACACCTGCACCCGGGAAGACCTCCTCAAGGCCAACCAGAGGGGTATCGACGTGGCGGCCCACTGGGCCGCGGAAGTGTGACAGTTGCCATCGACACGACAAGAAGAAGAAGAAGTCATCAACCCCTACCTCAAGCCAGTCAAGATCCAAGGTCAGATTCTGTCAGCGTGTTTGAAAGGTGCGAGTCTCTGATAAGAAGTGAATGGATAAGATAAGACAGCATTCTGCCCCCAACTCTGAATGCAGGCTTTTGAGGAACGTGCTCTTTCATATCCTAATACCCTGGTACAACAATAGAGATCGCTACGGATTGTAAACTACGAAGATTAAGAAAACAATTTATTAGTACCTACAATAAATTGTAGAAAAAAATATCTGTCTGCTTATTATTGAAGTTTGAAGGTGTTGTTTTCGATAGTTGTAAAAAGTAAGATAAGATTTGATTTTAGATAGTCTTCGAGCATTCAAGTTTTCTTTCATTTCACTATAAGTACCTACCTACGTAGGTACCGGTCTATCTCTATACCTCGTTTCAGCTAAGATGATTAAGTACTTGAGTTTTACGGTTTCAAAGATTTCCCATATTAAAATTGTAACGATTTTGTCCAATGAAATGTAATTAACAGAATTTGCCATAATATATTTCTGCATAATTTGGAAAAATAATAGCTGTCAGCTGTCACAGCGATCTTTTAAGATGAAACGAGGTTATAAGTAGTAACTATAGGTTTCTGCGCGCACGAAGACGCACCTATACTAAGCATTTCAAATATTGAATAATAAACTGATAATAAGTCTTCCTACTCCTATCCACCTGCCAACACCAGAATTCTAGCAATAAATTATTACTTTGCTTATTTAGCAACGCTTTTTACATGACAACCGAACGATCGCATCATTCACTTTAACAATAACATAGATCCAAAGAACATTGCGTATTGTCAAACCATACCTTGTGCGTTGCCAGGTGACAATAATGCCTATTCACAAAGTTGTAGACCCTCGCATAATGCGAATCTCCGAAAGTTTGAAGACAAGACAAGACTCGGCGCAATGTATCGACGTAAAGCAATATTTTTTTTCATTCATTCTTTGTGCAGCTTCAATGAATGGTAAACTGCAACTCAGTGACCATAATTTGTGATTTCTAAAATGTACATGCGTCTGCAGATGTACTCTTAGTAGTAAATCGTATCATTACACTTTTTAATTATCGTATCATTAAAATATACCAATAGTATCCATACTTCATAAAAATAATATGTATACTTAAAACACGACAAAACAGTTTACTAATAATGTGTAAATTTGTGTAAATTAAGAATGAATTTATAGAGAAACTTAGTTACTATCAATATTTTTGGTTAGATATTAGGTACCTAACACTGCGACGACAAGCAAATCAAATAACAGTTAACTAATTAAATAATTATATTCAGAAGCCTGGATTTAATTAATGGAATCATCATACGGTTGTGCTTTACTTTAGTCTACCTAATTTAAATTAGTCCTAGGTATTTACTAAACAGTTAAGGTTACCAAAAACAAGTAAGTCACTTTGAAGTGCTCTGGCTAGGTGACTCGGGCGCTAGCAAAAACTTTCGTCTCAGAAATTTCGCCCTAAGACAAAGACAAATAGCGAGATTTCTTGTTAACTTTTTTTGCTATTAATAAAATGTGTTTGTTTCATAGAATTTTGGAGATTAGGTAATGAATGGGAGCAATGTATCACGGACACAAATTTGTGGCTTTAAATCTAGCTTTTTTTTATTAATTAGGAGTAAAAGAGTTCAACGCGTTAGCGAAGTTTTTGAAAGCACAATTTTCAGGATCGTTTCTGCTGTGAAACTCTATTGTACATAGGTACTTAATTTAATTAATTAAGTAATAAGAAAATATATTACACGATGAAATCTTAATTCTTAATATAGACTTGTTAAAAGAGTTCCTTAAACAAAATAATCATTAAATTTGTATAAAAGACAAATATTTTATCCTGTTGTTGTAATTATCCTTTTTGTTGTTGTAAACTAAATTCAAAATAATGAGTGGAGTAATGGATATTTTTTCGATAAACGTAGGCGGCCCTAACAAGCCATTAGTCACCATGACAACCCCGTGAGAAATCCCGTTGCTACCCCACAGCGTCGTCACCCCATTGTACTAGGACACCATAGGTACTCACGGCTCAAGTTCATGATCGACCGACAATAAGCGCGCAGGTAGTGAGACTTTTTACAAAAACCTCCTTACGCACAGCTGTGTACAAAGCACCGGATAGCAGATGGATGATACGCCTTTGTATGCCGCATGCTGGCTGTTCTACTTATTTTTTTTCTTAATATAAATTTCGCTCCATACAATTTTAAACGTTGTCATCTTATTTCGCTCTTCCGATTTTTAAAAGAGAACGGATGTGTCTGGCTGGATACGGAGGTCTTGGAAAAAAAAAACACCGGTGTGGCTGTACTTTTTGACGGTGTAGGATGCGCAATTTCCGGTAATTTTGTCGAGCTGTACAGGGAAATTAAGTTTAATGTTGGCGTCGGAGTTTGTGAAATATGCTTTATGTTACCGTAAGAATACATTCCTACCCTAACAACATATAAGTACTGGGTGGAATTTTATCTGTGATTCCCTTGTGAGTAAGTAGTTGAATGTGAAATTAGCAAAAATAAAATAAAAAAAATAGTTACTTAAGTACCAAAGAAAAATATTTTTTATACTCAACCGATATTAAAAAACATCCTAGATTTTACTTATAATTTATTTTGAGTACCTATGTCACTGATGAAATTCAAACACATAATATTATTAATACTACAGTCGAGAACTGAAAGTAAGTAAGTATCATTGTGAGAACGCAAAATTGCGAATGCTTGACTTAAATTCCATCTCTTTTTGTTTCCCGAAGCATGAGGTATACCTGTCTCGTTCACCCCCAGTGCCATCCTTCAATATCTTGACGACCCTTGATAGGTTTTTCTTTATTGATGAGCAGACCAATGAACTTTGGGGAAATGTGGCGTTTCCTTACATGTATTTTTTCCTTATTTTTTTGTAAGCTTTTCTAGTTAGGTAGATACATATGTGAAGAATTTAATGTTAGGTGCCTGATGCCTGTTAGGACATTACATACCTACTACATAAAATACTATTGACTTTGGTTCAGTTTTTTAAATAGCATCTAATTAGGTACTTACCTACTTATACATAAATACTTCCTGTCCATATTCCAAATAAATTGTTTGATTGTACTTACCATTATAAGTACTTAACATTAAATTAATAGTTGTGCCTTCAGACTTAATTAATAAATGTAAATTACCTTTGCCATGAAGACTAAATTAGGCGACCCCTTTCTACAATATTTTTTAGCTTAGGAAGCACAAGGGTTAAATAATAACGCTGGTCGCATAGAAAATTCAAAAATAGAACACAGAAAGATTCCACAACTCTTGGCGGTTTAGCGCCAAAATCTCCGGTCAAAGGGCCCCTCGCACCAGCTGGCGGGGTCGACGACCTTTGTGCTAATTCCCAGCCACCCCCCTACCCCGCCCCGCTACGGATGTCACCGTTAGACCTTAGATTTTTGGCGGGAAAATAGCTTACAGGGTCCATTTTTGGAAAACATTTGGAGATAAGAAGTTATGGAATTTGCTCGGGACTGTTATGTACTATGAGTTTTTAGAATATTTTATACTTAGGTAAGTATTGAAGTCATTTATACGCAATTCAATTTAAGAAATGGTATAGGTGATTATGATTATGATAGTGACTCCTGAATATAACAAATCTTTTATTTATTATTCTACTGACTGAAAAGCAGCGGTGTCTAAAACTATATATACCTACCTACATTGAAAAGCTGCTAAGAGGGCAGCTGAACCATGCACTATACATATTTCTTATTATTACTTTTTAAATAGCACAAAGGAAATGAGAGTAACGTTGCATATTTTATATTTACATTTGTGCATTGAATACTCACTATTTATTCAGGTAAACTTACCAAATCATATGGAACACATGAAATTTAGACATCTTGGATTACTGCACTCAAACCTTAATTTTATTTCAACTTATGATATTATTCAACCCTGTATTCATACCAGTCTCAACCCCGCAATAATATACTCACCTACCTATTATTATTATAATCTTACGGAAGTTTTGGTACAGGATATGAAAAGGGGATGTAGATGTAAAGGTTTAAGCAAAACACCTTTTAAAAAATGCTAATGTCATTATGTAAAAGCTGACGGTAAAAGCAGAACGATTTAAAAACAACTCTGAATAATGAATAAAACGATTCTGCTGACTCCAATGCGGAAGGTCCCTGGTTCGAATCCGTCCGGGGCAGATATTTGTTTACAGACAGATATTAATTGTTTTCGGGTCTTGGATGTTCAATCTATGTGTTAAGAACATTGTATTTTGCAATATTACTTTTGCAGTCAAAACTTAAGTTGAATTTCCCACAACTGTTCTCCCATTGGACCCGCTAGCTGCCAACACATGGTCACCCCACATTTTACTTTAAACCTTACCAGAATAAGAACAAGGTTGGAATTTATTCAACGGTAAATAAAACCAATTTTAACCGGAAAAGTTCAGGTTTTCATGCAGAATTTAAATAAATTCATGGCGATGTGTCTTACGATGTTCTTAACTACCTACTGTACTCTCTGTACCTACTATAGCTGAATTGTCTCTGATCTTATGGTAGACACTTAGCACTTGACACACAACACACAGAGGTACTGGATTCGATACCCGGGAGGGAGTTGGAACCATTAGTTTGTATTTCTAAATCGTGATTGGACGAAGTTTGGTTAGGACAATAGAAGGATAGAATATGAGGCTATGATCACTTTGATGTCTAAAAACGGAAATAACCCATGCTGTCGGCCAGTATGGGCATTCAAAGCTATCGGTTATGTTTCATTAAAATCTATAGAGTCGTTTAAAAGTAATATTTTCAATGGGGTATATAAATAATTTTCCCCGAAACTCCCACGGTTTAGATGAATTTCCAAAGAAAAACCTTTTAAGGCGAACAAGCATTAAGCTCGTGTAAAAGCTGTACAGGGTGTTCCCAGGCTAGGGTACTTATTAATTTATTTAATAAGTTCTTAATTAATAGGAATAACTAAGTTACTACAAATATTCTAGGGGCTTTGACTATTTGCTTCTCCCCAAAAATACTGGTCCATACAAAATATTTTGGTCACGAGATTTTAAAATTTCTAGATCAAAGTAGATTGGAAAGACGAGTAGACTCTGAAAGCCATGAAGGATACTGCGCCCTTTTTGTAACACCCTGTATAAATAAAAGCGATGTCTGGGTCAAGTCTTCAAAGCTCATAATAAGTACCTGATTGTAAATGGGGGTTGCTAACGTGGGAGTAACGAGGTACTGAAATTATTTACTTAAATGGGTTAAGAGATGTTTAACTAAGATTATTCAGTTGATAAAATGAACTAATTAAGTAGGACACATTTATAAAATGTAGGTAAGTCTCATTCATAACAAATACTAAGTAGGTAATTAAACCTAACAATTAAATAAATACAAAAAACGGATGACATAACTCAATCGCATTTTTATGTTTTAGGGATCTTTTAGGAAAGACGAAAGACCAATGTCCAGTCACAGGTAACAGCTAAGGCAGCACAGCCCTGAAATACCTACCTAACCGCAACGTCTGCGAGAAACGACATCGAACCCGGGACGTCCGGCACAAAAGTCGCCATCGCTAACCGCTGCACCATTCACCTTTGGAAATTCAATTTAAAATAAAACCCTGAAACCGAAAGTGCTATAAAAAAACCTATGTGATTCATATCGTATGGCCGTTCCCATTCATCGCCCCAATTAATAAATTGAAAATTCGCGTTGCAAATATTCTATACGGTGAATAGCGTCTGCGTTGGACCCTCAGGTATTTATTAAGAAAAGACCCTTGGAAGGGCTTTCTCATGCCCTCGTGTGCAGCTGTCATATGCACCCTGCAGGGTGTTCCCTACTGATGCAGTCTGGTTTTACGGAAGTTTTTTTTCGTTTGATTATTACACTTACGGTCGAAGTTACATATGTTTAAAGGATGATTTTTTTCGGTTGATCATTACGGCATAAGTTATTTCTAAGGATGTTTTGTATTCATGTAACTACTTATTTATTATGAATGATAACGAAAAGACACAATAATTACATTTAGTAAAAATAAAATATACTTAATTATTTTCAAGCTTACTTAAGGTATATTATTAGGTTAGTTATATTTTAACATCTGGCCGAAAAATATACCTAATAAAACGAAGCCGATACATATTTGAAAAACTACTGAATAAAGCAGATATTTATCGATCTAATTATATTTGTTTGTCTTATCCCCAAAGGTCCTTCAACCTCAAGTTATCCTACCTAAGTTTTTATCGACTTGTTTTTACCTATACATAAGTAAAGATAATAAAGCTCAGCTTAAGGAAAATCAGTTGGACGAAATAAGGTAATAAATAAAATAAATCTTGGAATTCGATCGATATGAGTCATCGGGAACAGACCGAGTGCATAGCTGCAGTGAACTCTGTCGAATATCCGTTGAACGAAGTTTTAGGGTTCTGCTATTATAAATTACTATTATACATTCTTACTGTAAGTACTTAATACTGGTTATAATAAATTAACATGAATGCGAAAATTTGTGAGTTGGTAATAATGATTCTTGCCCTATCACGCAAAATCTGAAATACAGCTTATAATAGGTACATCAGCTTATAATAGTGCATACTTGGTTACTTTACGTTTTTTACTCTTGAATTCCCACCAAAATCCATTTGAGCAGAAATATCTTGACGAACTGCCGAACCCTTTGCCGCATTCAAATTTCAAACTTGATTTATCTTTAGAACTCTTTCTACTCTTTCATAATAAGCAGCAGTGCCAATAAAGGTCTATAAGATCGCAGGTAGCTCTTACTCAGACTTAGCATATGCAGAGCGCAGCTTTGCAGTTTCGTAATTTATTCAGAGTTCTTAGGACAAGGCTTTTATTTAGAGCTTGGAATGGGTGGTTAAAAGTTACCAAACTGAATCTTCCATTAGTCTAGGAACACATTGTACCAGACGACCGAATGGCGTAGTGGTTAGTGACCTGACTACTGAGCCGATTCCCGGCTGGGGCAGATATTTGTTTAAACACAGATATTTGTTCTCGGGTCTTGGATGTGCCCGAAAAATGGCAATAGGCCCGCCCCCTATTACATTGGGACTAACATAACACTCTGGCGAAAAGTGGGTGCAGCAATGCACCTCTGCCTACCCCGCAAGGGAGTACATTAGTGCAAGGCGTGAGTGCGTGTGTGTGACATTGTACCATTGGCGCTATATATGGTGTAAAAAAGAGGTATAGTAAGCCGTAAGGGAGTGATTCAGAGGGACATTCTGAACCACGTTTGTGAAAATACATAAATTTTATCACGTAAAAAATAAACTTCTTCGTATAATCTTTCACATTTTTTTATTAAGTAGGTATAAGTACCTATTTTCCTGACATCACACTAAACACTAGTTGTACCTACCTACGTAGTTACATTTTCATAATTGAAACCAAATCCTCTAAGTCCATATTCCACTCCCTTTGTATTGTGAATTTCAGTAATTGCAATTTGCAATAAGTAATCGAATACCATTCCACTAATGGGGAAGTTATCTAATGCGCTTTAACATTTCTGGACTGATTTTAGTCATAGACATAGACCATACATAGGTGTAATACATACGGTGTATGCCTTTCTGTGAAGGTTAACCTATCGGTATCCTACTCATCGCACCAATCGGATTGTCATAAATGTATGGAGAAACGGCGTCGACGAAGAGGACGCACTTGTGTCAATTTTTATATAAATAATACTGAATGGGATGCGTCCAATGCGTGGACGCTTACCTTAAATTGCAACTTGGAAAGGCTTGGCATATATTATTCGCATACCTATAAGTAGATGAAAGTTCAAAGTACCTGACATAAAATGCCAATATACATAAATAGCCAAGATCTGCCTCGCAAGGTTGTTTATCTCGTCGATAAAAATTAGTTCAAGAGTGGAGTAAAAAAACCAGCAGTCAAGCACACCTTCGCCGGCGCGTGTATGTGTGTGTAGGTGTGTCGTGTGTGTACACGGTCTGTGTGTGTGTGTGTGTGCGAGGAACGCCCTTCACCCCTCTAGGGGCGATAACCGCGTAGAGGACCTATTATAGAGGAAACAATCGACTATGTATTTCGAACACGGTTTTGTCGTTTGGTTTTAATATTGTTGTCAAATTATGAATAAGTTGTTAAGTTGTAATCTGTACCTAGATCCACTTCGCAAAAGAGCTTATGCATAAGTTAAAAAAAACTCTTTGCATAAGTTAAAAAGTTGACTTATTACTGTCTACATAGGGTAAGTAACTTACAGAATTATTATCAGGCACGAAAAGGTGTCATCAGATTTCCTTTTTAGTTTTTATGGGATGTAGAAAAAAGCTTTAAAGTGTTGAGAAAATAGAGAGGCTAAATTCTTCGGGAAAATTGATCAGTTGGACTAGACTAGATTATGTAGTAAAAATATATTTTATAATATAGCATTGAAATAGAATAGCGTCCCGCCCAAGTAACCTTCTCCGATACAAATAAAACTCGGCTTCTATAAACTAGGAACCTTAGCACGTCGTAATATAACGTTCAATTTTCTTTGTACTGAAAACTAAGTAACTTTGTGTCTACGCTCAGAAAAAAATAATAAATGCACTGACTTTATTGCATCTTTACAGACATTTCTGTATTTTAATTCCGGGCTCTAAAAGTGAGTCTTTTGAGCAGGCAAATTATGATTTGTAAGTAGGAGTAGGTACCCTGCCCACATAGGAGGTTGAAGTTAGAACTACGATGTTACTTGTGTTACTTATACACGATTCACATCGGCTTCTCTTTTGTTTTGACTGATTTAATACTTATTCACGATATTTCATGATAAAGTAAATTAGGTAGTCTATTGTAGGTATAGATTTTGTAAGTATTTTTTTTCAACTTGCCCTACAGAAAAAATAACCCTTCGTCACTGCTACTAAGTTACTAGGTAGGTACGACGTGATCAAAGTCATAACACTCATAACCTACATAAATTACACCCTTACGGAGATAAAAACAAAAATTTACCTATGTTATAATATTTTCTATAAATAGATAGCCAGGTATATAACAACTATAATTATTTGGATTAATGATGCTTATAAGTACCTACTGAAATTGCTTATTAAAATTTGTCATTATGTTATTGTTATCTGTAAATTTGATTGCTATTGGTGAAATATTGGCCGTTTTGACCTGTACAGCGTCACTTCCGATAGATATGGAATAAACTGAGGTCATTGTATTCATACTTATCTTTACACTTAAAATACCTATCAGTGTAATCGGAAGTAATTCAAAGAACTACAAAGTTTACATATTCATGTGGCCAAAATTATCTTATTCATAACAAATTAATCGTAGCCCCGAATAATAATTATCAACACCTAGGTAAGTAACTAAGTACTTAACGTAACTAGCACTAAACATACGGTACTTAAGTACCTACTTGAGTAAGTACATTATAAACCTGAAGCTTTCAGAACTTTCACATGTCAGAAAACTCAGAAAGCACGCACAGCCGGCAATACGGCGAATAATTAGCGGCGGGCGGCAGGTCGCTAAAGAGGTGTAAAGTACGATAGTACGGCGGGCGGCGGCGGCGCGCGGGGCGGGCGGAAGCTGCGGCGCATCGCTGCAGTCCCCCCCCCCCCCTCCCCCCGCCGGGGCCGCACGGCGCAGGCGCGCGCCGGCCGGCTCGCCAGTCCACCGCCGCGCCGCGACTGACACGCACGTGCGTCCCCCGCACAACACACGCACAACTACCCAGTGAGCGACGAGAGGGCGACCTCTCTCACCGACAAAATAGCTTCGCAAGTGGAGATGCCGTCGAGCCTGTTCGGCGACCTGACGGGCGGGGGCGGGCTGGTGGAGGACCAGCGCGCCTTCCAGCTGGCGCTGGAGCTGAGTCTCCTGAACCTGGGGGACCTGCCGCCGCAGAACCCTCTGGGCAGCCCGCTGGGCTTCGCGCCGCCGCCCGACGACCGCGCCAAGAAATCACAGAACATGACCGAGTGTGTGCCGGTGCCGTCCTCGGAGCACGTAGCAGAGATCGTCGGCAGACAAGGTGAGTTCACACTTCAAACTACCCCCCTTTGTGTATATTTGGGAAAACTGTAGGGTTCAAAGGGAAGTTGACTGGGAGTGGATCAGCTGTTGGCCGGAGCCGGCGGCGCCACCCTTACATAAGGGCGCGGGGCGCACGTGCCCCGGCCCGCTTGTAGGTTATGTTCGATCACCCGCCACCGCCGGTTTTCGTTTACGTTTCCACGACAATTCAGTGGCTTCAGCGGCGAAAACTCCGCTCCGCCGGTTTTGGGACATTTTGTTTGTTTACTTTCGAACTATTTCGTAAACGTCAACTGTCTAGGGTAAACGTTATGAAAAGTGCTAAAAAAACATTCGTAAACAGTAACAGTTTTTGTACACCTATGTATTTATTTATACATATAAAATCTATAGTATTGTTAGTAGGTACCTACCCACCTATTTATAGAAATATAGTGGAGCTTAATCGCCAATTTTGCCCAGGGGCATTGTAATCTGAAGGTAGATGATAATTTCTCGAAAAAGGATAAATCGTGATTCGATACAGACATCTTCGGTCTGTTTCTTTTTATTTTTCAAAATAAAGTTGCGCTAAGGAAGTAAAAAACTTTCCTATTTTAATTAAATGAGGCCAGTGAGCAAAAAATTTACTACCCTTGGGATGTTAGTTTTTGTCGAGATTTGTGTAAAAAATACCGCCAAAGCTTGCTCTAGGAGCGTTTTATCTTAGCATCCATTTGTCAAATTGTGCACGGAGTAGAATATAATCGATTTACTCTACTCGTCGAGACAGGGGTGGCTTTTGAAAATTAGAATTGGGGGTAAATGTCTTTTTAGATCTCTCTTGCCTTGCCAAAATTTAAGATAATTTAGATAAATACAAATATTGTAGGTATACATAAGATATATAATATTATTTTCTCTGCATTCAATATAAATAAATAAATATAGCTAGGGTAAAAGTACTAGTAACTGGCAGTTTAAGCGACTAGCAACACAAAAACATATATTAAAAATAAAGTATTGGCCTGATTTAAGCACTGGTAGGCTTGAATTACTGGCAATAAGATGACGAACAATTATAGGCATAAATGGTAAAGATATATGATTAATATTCGATTTTAATGAAGTTTCTATCCACTACCCCCAAAAAACCTAGTAACTGGCAGTAAAAATTAGTAACTGTCACATGATGTTTCAGTAACTGGCACCTTTTAAAAAATCATGCAATTATGTCAATAAGTACTCTAAAATCAATAATATATTTGATATTAGGTAATGTACAATTACCTGTCTAGGTTCTGTACCGGTAAGACTCAAAATCACCGTTGTAATGGTCGACTTCTACGACAAAATGACAGTACAAGTATGCGACGAATCGTGGGTCCATATGAATGCAACAAATCGAGAAACCCTTGGATTTGGAAATGGAAATGGAGAAAGCAAATGCTTGTGGACCTTGATGTATTCATTCAGCAGCTTGGGGGAAGTGACCTGGCTAAGTTGAAGACTGCTGACGGTAGTATAGTTGCCAGCTTCAGAAGCTCTTTAACCAAGCTTTTTCAAGCGGCCATCACGAACCGTGTTTCTATCAAGTTCTTCAAGGACTATAAGAAAGCCTTTGATTCCATTTAGACCTGGGCAGTTCTTGAATTTCCTCGTTGTAACATGCATAGCGGCCTTAATGCAGCAACAGTATATTATGTCTACCTTGGACAGTCTATTCGACTAGGCAGAAGGAACTTCGAAAACGAAGCTGTAAGGTGTATAAAACAAAATATTACTGGATTGGACTGCATAGGGGAAGATTTAGAAGAACCAAAATTTTCACATAAAAATGCCTGAAGGCAAAGGTCTTCAGTCAATGCGTCTTACTGGTGATGACGTATGGATCATAGACGTGGACACTGACGGTTGGACTGGTCCACCGATTCAAAATCGATCAGCGGGCATTGGAAAGTTTCTTGGTTCTTTGACGGACCATATCAGAAATAAGGTAATCCGTAAGAGAACTAGAGTAACCGATATAGCTCTTAAATTATGTATGCTCAAGTGGCATAAGACCGGCCATAGCTGCCGAAGAACCGATGACCAGTGGGGCAAACGCGCTCTGGTGTGGAGACCACGAACAGGCAATGGTAGCGGCGGATACCTTCGGGCCAGCTGGACCAACGACCTTATAAAGCTGACCGGTAGTGGCTGGATGAGGAAGGTTGAGAACAGAGTGCACTGTCACTGCTGGTGAGAGGTCCAGCAGTGGACAATTACAGACTACTGTAGATTGCCTTGATTTTAGTAATTTTTCTGAAAAGAAACATGAAAGAAATGTTTACCGCACCAGTAAGTGCCAGTTATTGGTGCGTAAAAAAATGTATGCAGATTAGTAACTGGCAGCCCCGTGCCAGTTATTGAAACAAAGCTGCCTAGACACTGGGGGTTTTTACAGTGCACTTTAAATCGTATTTTCTGTCGATAGAAGGTATAAAATAGCTTAAAATCACAAAACCCAAAATATTAGTAACTGGCAGGGGGGTGCCAGTTACTAAGAGAAGATATAAATTACATTTCAGTAACTAGCACCCTCAAATATAACTCAAAAGCAACTAAAATCACAGTGAATCGGGCTATTATGATATTGTTTAGACCTTCCCCTACTTCCTTGTTATTGTCACACTATCAAAAACTTATTTATTTTCGCGAAAACAGGCCATACAAATTTTGGTGTCTCCTTATGAAAAACTTAACGCACGTGCATTTTTTTGGCGATCTTCGTCGCTTTGACTGAGATAATTTCCAGCGCCGGAAAATACACACCTAGCGGCGTAAAATTAATCTATAATATCAATGAATAATTGGAGATTGCTGTAAACACATCAAAGATGGTCTTACTATATCCAAAAGCTTAATATATTTAGTTTAATAGTCAAGGTGCCAGTTACTGACACATGCCAGTTATACCACGATTTACCCTACATAGATTTTCCGCGAGGGCTTTTTCTTTTAAAGGGTGTATGTTGGGAATTCCACAGTAAAAACATTAAAATTGCACTCGGGGATGCCTAGATATACCTATAAATCGTTATTATTTTTATTTTAAATAAAAAAATATTAGTCAAATTTACTACAGTAAAATTAGTGAGCTCATTTCCAATTTAAGATCAACATAACAATGAAGGCATAAGAAACGCACATTGCAGTCCCCAACAAGGAATAACTTTCCCATAGTACCAAGTACCCATGAACAATGCAGAGGCATAGTCGCCTGCACTCCCTTGCATTTCCAGACGAATTCGAGTCGTAAACCGGAGCAAAAAATCCCGCAGCTGCCGGCCGGTTACAACTTTGTCTAACTACCGAAACCGTCTTTTGAGTGAGTTCACCTCACTGGGGCCCGAATTGTTAGTACGAAAAGGTGGCATCCTGTTGTTTGATATGTTGCATTGCACCATATTTAGATTATATCTCAACTATTCTTTCTTTTGATCCGTATCCTTAATAATAATAATAACTTAAAAACTATTCCTTGATAATTGGACAAAAGCTCCCGAGATGAATAGATCGCGAAAACTCAATGATTTCTTGCGTAAATATCAGAATAAAAACTTAAAGATATTCTGGGAATATAAGAGTTTTGTTTTTTTTTCTGTCAGTACTTACTCGTTTCGGCAAGTCACAATGGAAAGAAATTCAATACGAGGCTACGCAGAAAATGATTGTTCGAGTGGAAGGGCTCAATGTAGAAAGGAAACCATTTTTTTGGTTCTTACTTACCTGCCCGCGTACTTATTACCTACATCTACACAATTACTTGCGCGTACGCAGGTAAGATAGAAGATGAGCTTTGACCATATCACATTGAAGCTTACAAAAACCTTTAAGTTGTAATTTTATATTGCACTTTATTTATACATTATGTCGCAATTGTCATAAAATCATACGAACCGTATAATAATGTTCCTATGTTCACTGATAAAATTTAATAATAATACATAACATATCAATAATGCTTTGTGTTTCTCTCGCCCTAAGTGGCGCTTAAATCACCATCCAACAACTCGTGAATGGCCATGAAACAAGCTTTACATGCACTGCCCGGTAATTGAATATCGCCTGTATCTCTTATTGTACCATCACTTGTTTTGGCTTTTTCAATTCAATAAATCGCCCTTTTACTTTTCATACCAAATTTATTACGCATTAAATTAAGGCGCTACAAACCGCCAACATGATCCTTATCGCGAATCAAAGAATCAACACACGTGTTTATCATATCCTATTCCCACAAACCAATTTCGACCTTAAACATTGTACTTAAAATATGACATGAATATAAAATTGGCTACCAATGACATCTGCGACAGCGCAATACACCAAAAGGAGGTTGTTTAAAATTCTTGTGTTTTATGCTCAGGCGCTGGTGACGTCACGTCCGGCGATCTCCACTCGACTCGTGTCGATTTGTTCTCGACAGCTATCGATGTCTTTGATTATTCCGATGTCTGTTCGGACCTCCGTTTGGCGGCTTCTTTGTGTTTTGATTTGTTATGTCAAGGAGCTACACTTTTCGTTTTGCAATTTAACTCGGTCTGCTTTGTGTCTTTTAAGATATCCTGGTGACTAACTTATTTTTCATCATATTCACGCAGCTCATTGCACGTATGTAGGTTTAATGACGTTTTCTATAGCTGCTGAGATACAAGCATTTGTCATCTAAAACGTCTATCCAAACAGGTTCGTCGAGTACAATATTTCGGTGGAATAATTCAACTGAGAGTCGTCCATCAGAGTCCTGCGACGTGACGGGCGCGTGAACCGGTTCCACATCAATGACTACCAACGCCCTACTCGCCGGCTCTATTTACTCCTGGTCCTGGCCATCTTTTACTTTTGTTTTTTTCTTGTCCTGGTGTTACCACTCTCGATTTTGACAGATAAATAAAATAAAAATAAATCTCGTTTATTAAGAGTTTATTAAGCACTCGTTTAACGACGTATGTCAATTTAAGCTTTCTGACTTCTTAATCCTAAAACATGGTATCGGCAGCTCAATTATGTTTCCCATTTTGAAATAAAAAATGCGAGGCTCCCAGTGTGAGCCCATTAATTGAAGTAATGGTTAGGAGTTTTCAAGCAAAACAAAACAAAAAGATCGAAGCGACGTACGCATGTGAACGGAATGTACCAAGATCGCAACATTGCCTAGGTTGCCGAGAATCGTTCAAGATTCGCAATGTGGCTCGGCGTTCCGGTCGACGCCACCGCAGTCAGGGTCAAGGCTTCGCCTTCTACTTACTTCTGCACGCCTGGTCACCGCTTGGGGAGACGCCTCTCTCTCTTTCGCAGCGCATAATGTAGCGGAAATCACTGCTTATGTAGATAGTTAGGTACTTTAAAAGTGAAACTGATCCTTTGTTTTGATTGTAACCGTTTCATAGGGGTTAGTTAAGTACATGTCATATTTTTTTACATTAAATGAGATTCACGCCAGCCGTTATTCTACACTTATTCCAATAGGCTTAAATATAGGGTCAAGCGATAATCGCTTAAAAGCGATAATTGGTTGTTTACAGCCTTAACTCCTATTACTCTAACAAGATTACACAAATCTGAATCCTTTAAAAGTTTGAATGAATCTTCCCCAGTGGTAAAAAACGAGCATATGTCCCGGCGCTGCTGTCGAGTCGTCCCGAAATTCCAGGCCCCATTTTTTTCTCCTTAGTTTTGGTTTTGTGTAACGTTTGACAGATGCATTTTGTTTAAGTCGCTGCCGATCTTTCGTCCTTGTTCTACGCTTGAGAAAGAATCTTCGCGTTGTATTTAGTGCGACGGATTCAAGGGTTATTTTAGGGCATTATCTCCGTCCCTTTTCGTCTAGGAGGCGCCACTGCCTGGGAAGAAGACGGATTCAGTAACTGGTGTTTGTATTGTACACGGTTGTAGCAGTCAGCGCTTCAATGTTTACTGATCCTTTTTTGTTTTCAAACTTAACCATACCTCAGGATTTTATCTTTGCCTTGTAACTTGTGCCTAAAAGAGCTACCACGTGACGTCACACAGCGTGGCACCCCCTTGTCTGCAAAACTTAGGGACCCTAATGAACGACTTCCTAATTGCGGCAGCAACATAAATAAACGCACATTACAGCTCAACAACCCAATACGCCGTTTAATTATAAGCCTTACATCATTTTGGTACTAAGACTGAAATCGAATGTCACTAGCGGAGTCGTTTATTGCCTTTGGGTGCGATTGGAATTGGATCAAGTGAATTGCCTTATAAGCTACCATATGTTGTAGGGAAAACAAGTCTTATATTGAGAGCTGCTAGCTCTAAATAGGGTTGGCAGGAGCAGGAGTAAGGACATTGTGGATGAAGAGATTACATCGCGCTATACAGCGACAAGTCGATGTGCCCCCGCACTAATGTTGACAACAATCCATCTCGGGCTGTCACCCGGCGCCGCGAATTAGACTCACTCTCATTTCGATTTACTCCTGATCCAGCGCTAGTAATAAACGGCCATGCCGCGGGCAACTTCCATTACTTGTCGGCCGATCGTGGTTGTTTTCCACCATAGCACTTCGTGACTGTAATTTCTTACTGCTCTATTCGAGATTAATTTATTTGTCGCGGACCACATTATTGTTGAGAAAAAATATAGTCGTTCATTTTCTTGCCGAGCTTGTATGACAGGATGCGACGTTAATGTGTTCGACTCGACTGTAGGACGCAGATGTGCGAAACAATGTCGTATGAAAAACAGTTCCGTTCCTAGCAACAGAGGACATGTGTGATCCAGAGAATGATACGCATACTTTAATTATGCCTTAATTCATGTTTTCAAGCATCTAACCTTTAGTAAAACCATCATTAATAACCGTCATCATCTCCCGTTGAGTAAGAAAGGTGAAGGAGTTGGTAAAAGTCACTAGCTGGTCGTTGGAGCACATTGTTACCGGCACGACTGGGCACATCTGCTGCTCAACGGACGCGGCGTCGCGGCGGTTGACGCACCTGCCCCTCGCACCCTTCTTGGGAACGGTCTAGTTACTAATACGCATTTCTCCAAAACTGATCCAAATTGAAGGGGTCCTACTAGTTTTCTTTTGTCACTAGACTAGGATTGTTGCGTTAAGTTTGTGCAGCTATCGATAGGTTGTCAACCTTCAGTAGTTACGAGCAAAAACGTAACTCAAGATAAAATACCGCGTTTAAATTTGTACTTTAGTAATCATAAAAATTACATTATCTGCTGTAAAAATTACATATAGCATAACTTGTATCAGATACTTAATAACATGCTACAAATTATATCCCTTCAAATTAGTTATGCCGACTCTAGTTGCAAGCAAATGACTTCCTATTTTCGTACTACATTTCTTGCGTAAAAAAATGAGATTGGATTAAGTTTATTGCTTTATTCATTCCAATGTCCTTAATGGTCACAGTTACAGTTTTATTCGAGTAAGTTGCATTTATGGCTTTTAAAGGGAAAAAAAGAATGAGCAGACAGAAAATGATTAAAAAAATACTTGCGCTTTAGTGTTCGAGCATTGGGTGCGTTCACCCTATTTGAAATGACAGTTGTCGCGGCCGCGTTCCGATTTCGCGGTCGCGTACCGACAACGCTAAGTCGTTATTCAATAAAACGTTTATTCAAAGGGCCACAGCAACGCACAACGCAACGACAGTCGACAGCTGCGCTTTCCGTTCAGCGACCGACAACCGCCACCGAACATGTTCTCCTGGTCCACTTGTCTGCTTAACAGCCGAACAATTACACCACAACCCCTCGAAAATACCTACCTACCTGTTGTGAAAACAAATGTTCAATTGCTGAGGGTATTCCCGTATCTATACAATGAAAACAACAATATAAAATAAATATGAAATGTACTTTTAATTGAAAGTACTTAGAAGTAGGTGTCAAGAAGCAACGGAAGTCGAGGTTATCAAAATTTCACATGCTTGCGAGGAAATAAATTTATCTGCAATTTATTTTGCCAATAACCTTGTCTGGGTCAATTATTTATTCAACCGATTATTTTATACAAACGTAATAAGTACCTACCAACTTAATCCGATTATGAAAATCTTTGTTTTCAACATTTAATCTTGAATAACTTATTCGTTTATCAGCAATACACTTAAAACTTTAACACATAGCACAAAAGAAAACAGACAAGAACAAACCTAACTGTAAATTCGGATTGACCAAAAGGTTTTTTTTGTCGAAATAGTTCCAAGCGTGTTATTAAACTGTGGTCCTTGAGAAATTCCCGTGAAAGGGTCTACCTGCTCCTTTTTTCGGACGTTACGAGTACCTGGATCACTAATAAGACTTTATTTATTTCGTTCATTCTATTGGAGATAAATTTAAATGAGGATTTATGCGTTCGAGAGTTCATTATTCCGGCGTTTTGCGAGTGCATTTCGTTTGGGAGGTCCTTGACGGCGTGTGCGTGTCTGAAAGGACCTTTACTTTGCGTCTCTTTATTCGTCTCAAGTTGCCTACTTACACCTACTTACATATTAATTGATACGCTTCATTTAATTAAGAAGGCTGTACTTGATTATATTTTTTATCTGATAAAGCCCTCATCTACCTCCTTGTTGAAACAACAATCTTCTAGGTGAGCAGGTAGGTAGGTACTAGGGCAGTATGCTAGATAATCCTATGCTAATGAGGAGGTGTACTTCAGTAGCTGCCACCTACCAGAAGCGCATAAGTGTCGCGTGATATTTTCAAAAGCTTCTCAGCCTTGTGGGTGGCGATCTCGGGGGCATGTAAGCTGATATTTCCCTCGTGAAAATGTGTTCAATGGCCGGTGTCGTATTGCCTGTGCCGAGCGTGTCGACGAGCCCTTTATATTTTCATCTCGCATGCTATGGTATGCTGGTACATTATTTCGCGTCATTTATTATTGTTGTAAGAGGGGTTTTTTGCTGACAAGCTCTCATAAGCCACCTGTCGGGCAATTAAAGATTGAGAATTCTGGTCGGATAAAGAGGTCTGGTCGTCCCGGTTTGTGGTAACGCGTTCACCTTCGCGAGCCGATGCGTATAGCTTCATGTTTACGGGCATGCGAAAATAAGAGATTATTAATGTATGTAGTTAGTTGTAGACGGCAAGATTATAGGCGGTAGAGGCGGTATTAACTTGGAGCGGCCGGGCGCGCAGCTGCCGGTGGCGACATCTGCCGGGCGGCGGCGGCGGCGGGCGGAAACAACATTTGTTTTGTTTTCGTATCGGTCCCGAAATTCGGCTCGACGCCGCATGCAAACACGACTCGAGCAAATGTACGACCGTGTCTCACTACGAGTAACTGTCACGTGTCTTCGATCTCGAAGCTCCTAAATCGGCCAAGTGCTCGAATTTCAACATCATTTTGTTCTTCGTTAAACAAAACACATTAACTTACATATTAAGTAAATGTGTAATACGGGATTAACTATAATAAAACTCGAATACATGGTCTGCTATGTCGAATTAACGCCAGACTTCCTTCAATTATGTGCAATCACAATAATAAGTCCCATTCATTCATAAATAAAATAAGAAGGAATGTCGCTTAATTAATAACTGGTGGTCTGGTGGGAAAGGTCACTTTTCTGGAGTTTACTTTAATTGGTTTATTTTAATCATTCATTGACGATTTTATTTATTTAACTGTGCCGAACTGCTTTCTGTGTTATACGTTGAACAATAAAATTGTACCCGGCGCCCATGGATACACAGAAAATCGAATTAAAATATTTGCTTACTCGAAACAAAGCATGCAGTCGCGGCCTCGCCTGCACCTGCCGGCTGAGGACCGGAGTTTTTACCATTTAAAACCACATTTCGTATTGTGATTATGTGATCTCCTACCAAGCGAATGATCTCAGGTATTACTAGCTATAGCTACGCATATATCTTGTTTTAAAGACACTAAACTGTAAAAACATATGTATACCTACTTACTACCTTTTCAATTTCATAATTTAAACTTAACAACCGCTTAGTGCGCCCAATTTAACAATTGACAGCTGAGGCGAAAATATTCGCGCGTAAAAACGCGTCATTTTGGCCAAATGAAACAATAAAAAAAATGAGGAAAAAATAAGTGAAGTCCCGGGGCTCGCACGATCGCGACCGTGTGCCAACCTGTAATTTCGGGTTCCGATGGTAATTGAAAAAATGTCTCCACTGATTGTCAGATTTAATGCATTCCAACCTTTATACTGGTTTGACCGCCCGACACGAGCACGTAAACACTTGGATTTCTTCATACACGGCACATTGATACTTTGCGTTGTTTTTTTTGCGACAAGCAACCCGCGCCCGTGACCCGCTTGCTCTCAGTGTCTTCATCTCTCACAAAAATGCGTGTTAAAAAGAATGTCAGCGGCGATAATACCATTTATGAAAGACAATACATATTAATTTAGAGTCGTTCATTTTGGTGAATTGCGTACACGACGATCCGCCGCAGATAATAGCCGTATTAAATAAACTATAAAACGTTTTAAACGATTATATCGCGGCGAGTATCGGGCCCGGTAAGCGAGAGCCGAGCCAGCATTCCGCTTTAATAATCGAAGGAGAATCGAGCTTCGACCGATGCATCGATTGTTTTTGTGGCACTCATTCCATTTATTGTACCGAAGAAAGACTTCTCCGAATGTTCCCGGCCGACGCTCCGGGCGAAACCATTTTTACGTAACTCCTTAGAAATGGCCGAATCCCAATTAGCAGAAAATTAGCCAGCCACCCCATTCTTGCCTTGGCCGAATCGTTTCAGGCGGAAATTAAAATTAATTTAATTCTGCTTACCCGATTTAAACATTATCTTGATCCACCAAAATCATTCGCATATATTGCCGATAAAACACTAAACGATATAATTTCGTGTGTTTAATGTATGCTAACCTTTCCGCTGGCTGTATTGAACAATTTTATTATAAACGGCGCGGCGGTCAACGCTTCTTGGAAATTGGTCGTATTTTCTTTATTTTCAAAATTTTGCCGATCGAGTTTATGCTTTAGCGTCGGAGGATCGAGGACCTTTGTCTCGCCGCCATATTGTTTATAATGTCAACCGCTTGGCCAGGAAATGGGAGGAAAGCGGGTGAAAGTGAGCACCAAGTGATCTATTGTGTTCGTGTCTATCGATTTGTGAATAATTGTTTTGGCGTCGGCTTTTAGCTGGAGTCCTAATGTTAATGTGGTAGGTAGTGTGTCCAGGAATATCTAGATATACCAGTTTTCCTACAGTTTGCATGAGTGGATGAGTGGGTCATTAGTGTGGCTATAAATAAATGCATGTTCCTCGGCCGCCCCGTCACGTATGGTGACACAGAAATGTACTCAATGCAATTAGGGGAGTGCAGGGTTTGCACCGGCCGGCGTGGGACCCCCCCCGGCCGACAGCTGACTGCCTGACCCGTCAACCGTGAACCAACTGCACCATATGTAAATAGCAGTAATCGATACACACGTCATAATCATAATTCAGTTCTAACAGCACTCCAATTAACCAATGTGACTTTTACATTCATCTTTTTTGGTTTGACCGCTAAGCTCGCGGACACAAATATATATCACCTTAATGGATCCAATAATTAGTTGAAATCAACTTTTGGGACGAAATATTTGCTTTATAAAGAGGGTAATAAATAACTAAATTGACATTGGCGGTATGTCCGTTTGCATCATTAAAATGCCGACGACATTGTTATCGATTCCGAAATCGAATCGGATTCGTCTGATTCTATATGCGGTGTGCGTCGCATCTCACGGGTGCTTAGACAACTCGGCCAGTGTTCGCCACTTTATGGAGACACGGTAACCTAGAGAGCTTTAACCTGTGAAGGAATGAACTGTGCGAGCTTCAGGGGTCAAACTGCGGTGGTTCTCAGGCAAAAACCAAACCGCGACTGTTTGAAGTGAAGCCGCGCGAGTCATCGAAGATTTATTTGCCATAACATAGGCTATCGAGAATGCTTCCCAATTCATTAAGATCTTATCGTTTTAAGACGAAAAGCTTCGCCTGGGAGGTAAGTGTATCACAATAAATTAAAGCCGTCCATAGATCAAAGGCAGCCGGCTCGGTTGACAGATATTTTGATAATTCGCATGCAGATTTAGCTCATAATGTATGCATGGATGACTTACTGTGGCGAGGTCCATTTTTTCAACAATGTTACTTGTAAGTGACTTTGCCGCGGTGGTCCGCACCCGGAAAGTGGACGTCCGTGCCTCGTGTGTGACGACTTGTACAAATAAATAAACACGTCACTTTATAGGAGCGGCTTCAAATATTAGCCTCATGTGAGTATCTTTTTAATGTAAATAACCGCTGGAGGGCACAGCGTGTAATTAAATGGTGTTGTATAGGTATACATTTGGTACGCGTATATTATTGGTCTTATAGTGCCGTGATGTCGATCAGCCGGCGATCGGTCGCCCGTGTGTCCCCGAGGTCGCGATCGTTGCACCCGGTTACAAAACACGAATTCTTGTCCATCCTTTTGCAACAATTAAAGGTGCATTCTGCGTCCGACCCCAGACTTATTATCATAAGCAGTTAATTAATTTGTGAAGCGTTTTACGGCTTTTATTTTTATTGGGGCCAGCCAAAACACGCTGTTACAATTTCCATATAATTAACTTCTTCAAATGAATCGCTTCAGAAGTGGGCCGTGTTAGGCAGAAATAGAAACAAGATTGTCATTTTTTTATGGAGCTTTTTATGATTATGGTCAATAATTTGGCGTCAACACATGCTTTGTGCCGCCGTTCCGCCGCGGTGACCCGGCGGCGACCTATCGCCTTCTAAAATAAAGCATCCATTCACGATCGGGACGTCAAACCTTGAACTAGTTAACTGGGTGGAATAAATCATAGACGCTTCAGACATGGCTACACCGCCGCCGGCGCAAAAAAGCGCAGTTTCACCGAACCGCTTAGACCAGACGTATCATTATCTCATTATTATATTTTGTGTATATTAACCGTCTAACTGTGAGTAGTGTTTTTGCGAGTTGCGTCAGATCTGCATCGTATGCGCCGCCCGCACGCGAGCCGGTGTGACTGCCTAATGGCCGCAAATCATTATGTTTTCGACTTTGATGTCGACAAAAAACTGACCGGTACCAAAAGGGTACCAATCTAAATTTTCCGTTACGGTTAGTACTGTAACATTTTTCCTTTTTGCGAACTCCTCGTGAGAAGCTCCCCTCGGTAAAGGATAATAGATGCGCTGTAGTCAAGCTTGTTTTCGCTGGAGGCTCCTTAATTTGGGTCGATGTAAGCACCTATCTAACTAAATATTGAGCGATCGCCGCTTCCACCGGGTAGGTATCGTATTAACTCGCTTGTCAGTATAGTTGAATGTATAAATAAGTAGTTATTTGTACATTTTAATGACAGGCTTCGAGATTGGCTCTCCGTAGCATTGTAATTATGAATCATAAACAAAGAACCTTAACATTTGGACGGTGAAAAAATTGCCAAAAGCTAATCTTTTCGCGGCAATTAGTCTATCAGGCATTATTTAGTGTTGAAGGTCGATCTATAATAAATGGGTGCAGATACTTAAAAGATAATTCCTATAAATCATAACCTGATTTTGAATACCAATAGTTATTATTAGGGTGGAATATTTCCTCGGCCGCCGCGGCTGGCGTGACTGAATTTATTTCTGTAACCGTGTATTTTAATTTGACCATTGTTGTGTAAAAGAATTCCGTATTTCTTCGAAGTGGTATTCGACAATAGGCTGTGAAAGATCGTGTTATGACATCTTTTGATGCTTTTATGGCAGCTGCAATTTTGGTGTCCGTTCAATATTATGAACCAAAATTACCTTACATTTCGGCTGTATACGTAAAAAGAACGTATTAAGTTAATAACTGCTTCGTGATGTATAGCTTTATTGATAAAGAAACTTGTACAAAAGAAAATTTCTCTTAAATATAAATAATAAGATCTTTTCTTTGTGCATCAGAAAATAGCACCGATAATTCTCAATGCCGCCATTTTGCCCCAATAGCCAGTATGTACAACATACCAGGGCAACAAAAGAAAGAGAAGGTCTATGAAACCTGTGCGGTACTAGAACCAGTTCCGCACTCTATAATGCTCCCACACATTGCAGGCTTCCCTATTAAATAGCAGGTCCTGTGGACCTGTGGTGAAGATAGATCATCCGATATGTTTCAATACTTTTACCTCTTTTTTACATTCTCTCATCTAGAAGCCGTTAAAAAAAGAAACACTAACGAAATAAACGAAACGAAAACAAGCAGATTACCCACTTCCTTGCGGTTTGACTTCCTCCAGCCAACTTATGAACTTGTGAAATTTAAAGTTTCCCAGGAAGTGAACACCACATTCATCAAACATATTGCATCGGCCGACTCGACCTACTTGATCATGGAGAATATTACCATCGATTATCATAATATTATTAAAGTTTAATACTCACTGGTATGAGTAAGTATTATTCGTAACGTGCATCCGGCGAGCTTTCGTATTGGCCACGCATGCGCCATCGCCGCCCGGATGTCTTGTGGTCACACGCAATTTCACAACAGTAAGTAGTCTTGTTATCCTGCTACCCTGGTGTTGCAGCCTTGAACCTCGGGGAATATTCGAAGTACTTCTACAATATACTTATCACCTAAGTACTTGTTTTAATATTTAAAAATAAATAGCTTTAGTTGGATACTAACTAAGCTAATGTTAAAAGGTAGAAATACAAAACGGCAGTTCGCTCAGAAGCTCACAAGAAACAATCGAATGAGTTCGGTCCACCGACTGTAGCGGCCGCCCTCCCAGACGGTTATTGCATCAATCATCTCTATTGATGTTTTAATTTTAATAACATAAAAACATAATGCGTTATCGGGCCAAATCTTCACATTCTGATTAGGTCAGTGTTTTATAATTTTGTTGCGAGAATTTGTTTTTATTCGCCGACCTACCTCGACGCATGGCTGGACGTGGGTTGCCCTTACGCCGTATCATGTTATTTACGACGTATTTATAAATAGCTTTCATTATTTGCAAGAACGTTTACTAACTATTATTGATACCCATACCTAAGTAATTGGTACGCAGATTAGCAGTACATAATACCTATAATGTTATTTAATACTTTATTGCACAAATATATGTATTATCAGGACTATTATCGAGAGAGTTTAAACGAGGATTCTGGGTGTGGTCATGCAATTTATAATAATTTAAATATGAGAATCGATTATGCAATGGACCATTACGTCCTCAGGAATCGATAAATCAATAGTTTCTTTCATTTCTCCCACATGTCGTTGACTTATTACTTTCTTGGGATAGTTCAATATGTCAGCGATAACAATGTTATTGTTTTTAATATCTTGCAATTCCTTGGCATTTATCGTCTTCATTTAATTAATTACACATGGATTACATTTACCGTTTCTTCAAATTCGCCGATAGGTATCGCGTTCAAAATTTAATCCGGTCGACTTTTTTCGGTTGCAGCTATTGTCTTTAAATCTGACCTCGAATTCAGAAGACGCTTCGACCAAACTGGATATTTCGTCCCTATTGCCCTTGATCCTTGGAAACTTTTTATTTGAATCGTCGGAGCTCGCTAGCTTCTTATAACGGTAAGCGGCGTCACATTCGGCGCTTTTGGTCTCGCTCTTGTTATTTCAACATCTAATAACACCGGGGGTACATAATTTAAAGGCGGTTCGCATGTGACCGCTTTTTACCACGCGTCGGTCGTCTGAGAATCCGCAACAAAGAGCTGCGAAGATTCCGCTTTGCATTCCGAGGGTGTTCGATGGAGCTGACCAATCGCCGAATCGGAGTTTCGAAATGAGGATTGGGACATCATCGGCGCTATAAAAGTTTACTCTCGTTTAATTTCGGAGCGAATCTGCGTGCGAGGTTCTCGTGACATTAACAGCAAGACGAGTTGAGTATGAGGTAGTAAAGTGAACAATGCCGATGGGGTTGACCCACTTCTGACGCCATAAAACGTGCCATCAAGTTAAGTTCGGGTTAGCCCGCGACCGCGCATTAAGGTACAGTTTTTTAGCAACCCGCTCTCATTGCATTCCCGGCTTTACGATCACGGCTGACCGACGTCTGACGGGCTGATCGTAAAAGATCACATTTTATTTCTTATTGTTCCTTTCGCGAAATCTAATTGAAGTCGATCCTTGCCGCCTCCGCCACCTTTAAGTGTATTTAGTAACGCCGCATTTTAACTGGTAAGGGGTCGTAAGATGTCCTCCATAACTTTTATCCGAACATAAAAGTTGAGACGTCGTGGAGGGATGCCGAGGAAGGATGATCAGTAATCGAGTTATTAATCGATACATCACGTCGATGCTGAGACGAGTTCTCGATACTAATTTTGCATGTCGGTCCGCAGCTGCCGAATCAGCTGACATATCGATTTTTCCGTCGATAATTACTTCGTTGGTAAGATGAAAGCCCACGCCTCCCGTGCAAGCGATTACAGCGCGGTGACGCCCTTGAGCTCTCACTAATAAAGACTCGATTAAATACGTTAAGTTTACATGTTCGTGAGTCTATTTGTTTCGACCATTCCCTGGCTCGTTATGGAAGCTTGCACCGCATATTGTGGTTTGTCAACTTTCAGCTGATAAATCGGCTTATTAAAAATCGATAATTGACATAAATTGGTATAATTTGTAGTAATTTTTTTCTTGTCTCTCATTTCAACGGCTGCTGGTGGTGCCGGCGCGTGCAAACATCGATCTCGCATGTTCCGAATTCATTAAATATTCAAACCCGAAATGAGCGTAAGCTGGAAATTAATTAACCTAAAAACTAAGTAACCCGAAATAAACGTTATTCAGAACTGAGACACAGGCTCTCGCTGTCATTTAGCGAGCTTATTACAAGTTAGTGTTAGGAGCAGTTTATAAATTTTATTCATTATCAATTTATCATCTGCTTTACTGTATCCTTTTGTCTACTTATTGATGTATAATGTGCGAAACTTATTCTTATAAGCTTCACAACCTTCGGAAGCTATAAATCTCCTGTTTATCTACGGAACCATTCTAACAGAACCCAGTTTAGTTTAAATAGGATTGGCGTCTATTAAATTTATTTAACACTTCCCAATCCATTTTTTGTTGCATTGTATTCATGGCGTTTATTATTGGACATTAAAATCATGAGTGAGATACATCTCAATACATAATTACAGTTGTACGTTTATTGTAGTTTTTGTGCGTTTATTTACACCTACTTACAATAGATTTAATATGGGTATAATAGAAGTTGTTTAGTATTCGGGCCCCGTGGGTCTGCGTCATCGGCTATAGGAAACGGCTAACGGCTGGAACTCATATTTAAATAATCCTTGACCAGCCTAGGCTGACCCCTCGAGTGAACTTGCCAAGTCTTCACCCACCTTAACAAGAACTTGTTAGAACTTTGCCGGTGTCCAGAGGTTTTGGTCTAACAACAATAGACAATAATTTCCTAGAATATCAAGAAACGCTTTATTGGGAATTTATTTAACTATATTTTTGTGACTTTGAATTCGAATTTTGCATTACATAAATATGAAAATAAAGGATCATTGCCACCTACCATGTTGTACCCGTTAGCATTGAATGTGTGTGTCAGTGCCGATGCCGTGGCGATTATTTTTGACTCATTATTTTCGGCTCGGGTGAAAATTATGACGTAATTGATTAACAGTTAAACGCAAAGTCGGGTTTCTGTTTGCGTTGCCCTGCTATGTTGATGTTTACTAAATAACTCCCATTTTTGCAGAGACAAAGACTCATTCTCGAGAATGTTGTCGTTTCTCATTTACCAGTAACGAGATTAAAAGATTAACATCCATCTTGTGCGTCTGATACATTGCTTATTGATTAATAACTGTCGTTTTTCTTTTCAGGTAAATACAAACAAGCAGTCATCCTTTAAGAAACTCCTACAAGGAATGCGTAAGTCACGCTCTGTCGCACAATAAAGTAAGTTATTGTAAAACAAGGATGCTGGTGTTAAGTTATTGTCGCCCATTGTCCCGGAGTTATGTCCACGCAATTAATATATTTATCGTGGTGGTATCGGACGGGCGAGGGCCGACCGCTTTCTTGTATTCATCTGCCATTTGAGGCCGGCAGAATGTCACTGTGCTCTTTTTGTGTTTTCTGCTTCAACATACCTACTTTACATACATTCAATGTTACATGCTATTTATATAACGATCACTAAATAGGAAGAGTACTGCTCCAGTTTACCAGGGCGGCATGGGCGCGCGGAGGCGGCCGTGGCCGCTGAGGCTCGACGTGCAGCCGGCGCACTGACCTAGCCTACCACTTTCTTCTAAATTCAAAATGTAATCGTAACTATGAAGGCGGACAATAGTTTCCGGCGCCTGTGACGTCACGGCCGTCTCGCCTCGCGCGGTCGCCGGCCCTACTACGTAACCTTGGCGTACCGAGAGATGCGCTCGCTCGCTGCCGCGACTATGCTTTCGTTTTCGTTTATTCCTTTTTCAAAACTTTCCTTTATTTTAAATCACGAATATAGAATACCCTTGTAAAGAAATCGAAATTTGAAAAACCCGAATGGCGTGCGCCGAACACTCCTTAATATATTCGACCGGATGCAAAAATTACACATATCGAATGCCACTTATAATGCGAAATAAAAGCAAAGTGGTCGGTAATTTTTCACACGATCCCAGGAGTGCATAGTTGCCCTAAGCGCGGCGTCGGGGTGAGCGAACTCGCAACCTGTAATTTCGGACCGCAAAAGGAGCAAAACCCATCGAGATCGGTGATTAAAAACCTTTGTCGGTTCTACTAATATTTATATTTTCGCGATGTGGCCGACATCTAATTGGCTGGTCGTAAGTTTGATGTAGGTGGGTCGGTGGCGGCGCCGCAGCGCTGGTTTCATTAGCTTTCCTGGTACTGTAGTGTAAACAACAGCCCGAGTGTCCCGCGGGCCCCACAGTGGGGCAGTGTGCCCCACCGGCCCCACACTCAAGACTCACGATGGAAAATACCATTTTCTTTAGGCAAAATAACTAGTTTAGTCAGTCAATAATGCTATAAATAGGATATAAATGATTACCGGTAGGTACGTATAGGTAACTAGTTTGCTCGCTGCTCCAAGGTCTGGGATGTTGAACCTGTGCGGAGGGGAGGGGGGCTCCATCACTCATTGTTATGGGGGAAGTGTCGCGGCCACACACAGGAACAACCGGTCAATTTCTTGAATGACTAAACGTTTGTCCTTTGGAAGTGATCGGCGCCTCGGTATGCGATGCAAAGCAGCTGCCTGTTATAGAGTGATCCCGTAAGCGATGAGCCGCACTTCCTCAAACAGTGACGTGCGAGCGAGAGTGCTGTCTGGAGCAAGGGCTCGCCCACCGAGTGCGAGCGAGACGTCTATAGCCGTGACAAGTGGTGCTTTCGCCTCGCAGCCAGGCGAGTGCATTGCGCTGACGCATCACGCCGCGGCGTCATGTCGTCCTGGTTGTTTTGTCGGAGACGGCCGCGGCTTTCGGTTTCGTTGTCTGAGCGTAAACAATGAGAGCTTCAATGAGACAGAACGAGCAGTTTAAATGATAAATCTCATCATAGTTTTAATTAAATCTGGCGGTCGCTCCGGTCGGACCGGTCCGGCGGGTGCGATTAGTGATTCGCGGTTCCCACGCGGCTGATGTCATTTTAATTATGAGTGGCGATGTGTCAGTGAGCCGGGACGTCTGAGGGCGCCGGGCGGCGGTGACCCACTGCCCGGGACCGGATTCCTCCCGAGGCCGCTGGTTTTCGCTTCGTCAGCACCCGCGCGCCGCCGCCATTCAGCCACTCGAATATCTCCAATCGATCAGGAAGCGTCGAGAGGTGTGTAATGGGACGAGTTATTGCAAGAAGGTGTTCAGCGTTCGTTGGCATTCGATAAATAATAACGAATTTGGAATGTTAGTGCGTTGTCGGCTCGCGGCCTCCCGCGGAGCCGCTCTGAACTCTTTATCGGTCGCGGCAGGACGCTGAGTACACAAACCGCAGGATCCTCAACAAACAACACTCGGCCGGGTGTTCCAAAACTTCCAAACACTCTACATTTAGGAGGTGTATGTTAGACGCTCGCATGTTGTACGCACTGGGCGGCGATCGACAACACGTGTCGCACGCATCATCGCCTCCAATAGTCCAGCCTATTCTCACGAGGCGGCGTAGCTGACGGCGGCTGCTAGCGTGCTCCATAGGGCTCCGCGGAGGCGCTGCTTATTTACCTCGAGTCAATATCGTAGATAAGGCGTGAACGACGCGCCTGTTGTTCCCACATCTGTCGACCTTGGCTCCTCGCGCCCGTTGTGTAACTCTTATCAGCCGGGCCACTTCGGCGCCCGAACAGGGAAATCTTGCCGAGTTTTCCGGTCTAGATAAGACGTTTATCGACTCGGAACGCAGATGTCGTCGAAGGTATTTGAACAACGTGATGTTTGTGTGTGGAGCTGTCAGCCAACAGAGAGCCGCGTTGAGACATCTTTCACTATCGTTTACGAGCTCCAGTAAACAGACGGCCCCACGTGCGCTACAGCCCACTACTTCACAATTTACATCATTACGAAGGAGATTTCGGCACCATCCACAACCAGTTTCGATTTCAGCATCTCTTTTGCGATATTTATCGCATATTCTCTGTCGAAGTCGGCTGTTTCGCGAAACTGAAAGTGAATCTATGTGTTCCGCCCTTGGCTGGCTCGGAGCGTCAACGTCGTAAGCGCGCGGGTGGCCGACAATAACAGCTTTATGGCGACGCCGTACGATCTTTATTAGCGTCGTCGGATCTCTTCACTCCGAGAAAAGAGTAAAAAGCTGTCTTCGGAAAGAGTCGCCAGACGTTTGTTGACATTTGGTAATGAGAGTTACGAGCTTATGAGCGATGTGGGTTAGAGCGGGCGCGTGGCCGCTCTTCCGCGATCTTTATTATTCCGGTTGTAAATTAATCGGCGAGCGAGCTTGTTAATCGCGGCCCTTAATCTGTCTGGACATTGACTTCAGAGGCCCGCGCGCGTCGCGTGACGCCGTCCAGTGAATGCTGTTATTTATTCTCATTCGATTGAATCGTACCTACTGTATAAGAGTATGGCTCGATTTTCCTTTCACATATGAAAGGGAATGAGTCGGGATGGCGTCGCGGCCGACTCACCGGCCAGGAATGTGGTCGCAGCCTCGCAGACCGACGGGAAACTATCGACCCCTGCACAGTGCACCGCGCCGCTACATCCTATACTGTAGGTACGCCGGCGACTGCTCGGCCGCGGGATAACTAAAGATCAGCGACCAGCTCGACACATAATTCACAATACGCACGAACACTGATTCCGCGATAGCTCGCCCGCTTTGTTCTCCAATATTCAGCCTCGAATGATACACTGCTTGAATATTTAGCGATATCCGTCCGCCTCAGTTCGCGGCTTATAAAAAAATTGCGAATAATTAGTCAATAAAAATTCCGCCGATTATATTTAGTTGTTACACGATGTTAGTTACGTAATTGTGGAGTAAACGACCTGGTGGTTGAAGGTCTGAGGAAGCCCACGTGGCCGGCACATTGTCCTTCATGGGCAGCCATTACCGATTGTTGGCTGAACACGCATGTGGCACTAATATCTTAATGTTAGAGACCTATCACGACTTGCCCGTTTTTAACCGCCATCGTTTGTCCAAACACTTCCACCTTATCTCAAGTTCTTTTCTTCTGTCATTATTATACTGAGCTTTTTTTTCCACGTGGGGTGTAACTTGTGTAACTAGGGCAGCATGTATACGGGAAGCGATGTGCGGATACATCCGGCGCGCCACGTGGAATGGGTCCCTGAGTTTCGGGCGGTATCGCGATCGGCCTTGACCGCCCGTCGCATCGCCGATGAACCGCAAGTAAACAAATTGAATGAATCGCGCGCACGTATCCGCCGTACAGACACACGATCATTCATGTACTCCCAGTACTTTACACTGCACACCGCCGAGGCCAGACTAATATTGTGCGTGCGACGTCTGAAAATTCAGAAAAAGTTATGCAGATTCTTATCGCGAGATGTACATAAATATTAAGCGTATGAAAATGTCAAGGCTACCTGGGATATGCGATACGCTTATGCGAAACGTGCTTTTGAGATAAAGCGCACAACAGATGAGATCAGAAGAGATTCATGAGATGTACCTACATTACCTTCACCGAGAGAAATCACTGACGATTTCCAAAAGTGTTCATTTACCAGGGCATAAGGGCTTGGCGGAGTCTTGATGCTAAGTAGCTTGGTCGAAGTCTAGCGGAAACAGCGTCGTCACGGCTCGGTCGGCGCCCCTCGAGACTGCAAACATGCGACTCAATGTGTGAGACAAAACTTATTAAGTACTTGCCAGTAACTGACTGACTGCGCTGCTTGCTTTTACACAGAACACAGCTTCTAACAGAGATGGCCCATTTGGAGTGACCATAGCCATTCCAAACTAAAGAATTCGTTTTCATTTTAGCTAAGTACCTACTTCAATTAAATAATATGAGTAGGTATCACAGTAGTAATACACACAACAAGTGGGACCTATTACGAAAAGTGAAGTTATATCCGACAGTAGACCATCTAAAGATTCTAAAGCTTTAGCTGTGTCTCTGCTTATGAGAAGACTCTTGTTCCATCTCATTTAGTTCGTCTCCTGATTGTTATTTTGAGGAAATTGACCACGAAATTTGTTATCTCAAGTGCAAAAGTTCAATGTAAATAAATAATACTACATGAACTCATACATCGTGTGTGTCTGCAATACCAGCCTAAAGAGTTAAAACTACTCTTGTACATTTTCAAGTTTTAAATATAAAATAAGATAAAAGCGACAGGCTTTGTGAATAAATAATTTTTACTCCATTATCTGTTAAAGAGACCGTCAATAAAGCCGATAATGTATGCTGACTGGAATCACAAATGAAATGAAAGGCCGAAATTCGGTCGTCCTAATTCTGTTGAAAGTGCATGTCGCCTGATGATTGCATTTCGCGGAGTGGCCGATGTGATGATTAATCCCAATGAGGGCGCACTGCGGAAGAGGTCGCCGGGACCGCGGCCTGCCGGGGTTGCCAGATCAAAGAACTGCCACTAAAGTCGGGAAAATGTTGGTGGTGATTTATGCACTGTTTTATGATGCAAGAAGATATTTAAATATTAGTTAAGTAAATAAATAAAAAAACTTATTTTTTTACAAAAGTTGTTATATGCAACTTACCTATAAATTATTTTATGGCTATTGGCCACAATAATCCACCTGTATTATTTACGGGAAATGCAGCGAAGTCCAGTGAGCAAGTTGAGGCAACACCGCGGCGCGCGGGGGGGGAGGCGGGTCGACGCTCGCCCGCACGCCCGATCACAGTCGAAGGTCAAGGTTGCCCGCCAGCGTTCGCGATTCCTACAACTCAACCACACGCCGCGACTTAATATACATCCAAACAAAAAACGCCCTTATGAACATTCAGCGCCGGCCTCCAATCTAAAACACCCACCACTTTCTGCGCCGCTGGTACCTACCGCCTATCAACGAAAGAAAAAGTGACAGCCAAAAACGAGAATAGTCGAGGACGAATAAAAATGAAAGCTGTATCCATCGGGACTTTTATGGAAATGGACTAGTCTTACAGTAACTTTCCTATCTGGAAATGTGTGTTTTTGTTGACAATTTTATCGTAAAGCTTTAAAATATAAAAGGGTGATAATTAGTTTCGTAATAGTTTTATTTGCTTTCCGTCTTGAGCAGTCTAGGAGGGGACGGGTAATCGATTGTTAGTCATCGCAACGAGTCGCTCGTAGTGTCTGCATGTTCGAGTGACTGCGTGCGAAGATCTTGATCACAATGCTCTGATATCCTGGTAATGATTAGGTCAGCTCGCCGGCTAATGACCTCTGTTTTACTAATTATGCGGTATTGCAAAAAATACGCACAGCAGTTTTGAAGTTTAGTTAGCTGAAAGCCAAGTCAATCCAATTTCGGTTAAGAATTAAATGCTTAATTAGCTCGAAACTAAATCAATCGGAAGAACACGAGCCGAATATCAAGTCTAATCGCTGGAAGCGTTCGGCTGTGGAGCGGCGGATAGCGTTGAAAAAAAACCATGGTTTCTGCGAAGCGAGTGGTCTCCAGGTTTTGTATTTGTTTCTGAATCGCTTTGTCTCGCGAAACTGTATCGTTGCATCGCGTTATGCCGGCCGCCGCCGCACCCTAATTAAAATGTTCGGAATTGGATCTCTGGTGGTTATGTTTACGATCTGTATCATTTTTGTTTAATGGCTGTTTCGTCCGTGGCCGGTGCATTCTTGGGTAATTATGCGCGCCTGGTATGGGCAGACCATAACCACCTCTTGACCATTTCTTTCCCTGGGTGATCTTGTCACACTTGCCGTCTCCAATTTACACATTCGTCCAAGGACAGTTGGTGTTGTTGGTCTCTGGACAACGGCTTTTACTTACCTGTCACTTTCCTGGCGTAAATATTATTTCTGCCAAGAGGCCGACGAGGTAGGGAGCAGCGAGGCGGAAAACTAGATGAACAAAAAACTACGTGTTTATAAGCGATTTTAAACTTTTAAGCCAAAAGGAGTATATTAAACTCAAACATTTTGACGGTTTAAGAATAGAACACACGATCGTAAAATCGTCAGGTTTCGTGCGTGTATGATATTATTTAGATACGTTAATGTGTTCACAGTTTAAAGAATTGGTTCTGCTTGAACCGGCGATGGGCCAAGTGTAGTTTATCGTTATTGTTCCTAGGGAATTACATGCTTAAATTAATAATGAGTTAACAATTAAAACACTTTTTTGTCCAGACAGCATGAACAACTCACCATGATTTTAGTGCCTCTTGGCTGATTCGCAGTCGTGTTAACCATAAAAAAGTTATGTAATTTTCGTACTGACTGTACCAACTGAAAGTGGGTGAAGTACCTGGAACGACCTTGGCTCGAAGCCCCTCAAACTTTAACAAAGCTCGAAGTCTCTATTTTAACCACTGTGAAGTTTCGCAACAGATTTGATTCATTGGTTTTCTTAGAATCTGAAGTTTTTGTACTTTGTTATTTTGTAACATTGGTGCTTTGATGCAACCCGCCTACAGTACGTTACAATGAGAGCTGGCTGCAACCTGCGACTGTCCCCAATATACATGCCACTAAAGGGACGTCGCGAGTATCGACGACTATTCATAGACGCGGGATGCAGCGAGCAAATGTCAGTGGCTCGACGAGAGCCCGCTTATAGCGCGGCCGAAATAGACGCCCGTTCGTCAACCCCGCACATTCGTCATACGTGACGACACGCACTTCGCTTAGCATTGACGGGCCACTTCGATAGCCTGACCTTTCCCCTCGAACAAAATCGGAAATGGATGTGTACACATGCGGTATCATCGTTTCGACATGTCGGTAGAAGATCCGAGTTACTGAAAAGAGGAGTTTCGTGTGATTCATGTCCCGATGAGTGGCAGAATGTATAATAAACATAATTAATATTCATCAATCACAAACCAATGTTTATCCTCGCACGTAATTTGGTGCTGTCAAATCGTATGCGAAATTAATTGAGTGTCCGTTTCAAATGGAGCCCGACCGCAGTGATATGACGGCGATTCTCGACCGTCGTAATGACCGTGCAAAGATTCGATCAGATTGCACGCCTCGCAAAACTTTGACACCTCCCGAATATTTGAATTAATTTCAGCTTTTATTCTGGAGTAATTTTGACGAGCAGATCCGATCCAATAATTAAATCAATAAAATACTGGGGCAGCATTTGCGTATTTTTTTTATCTTACTAGGATATCAAAAAACAGAAGACTCTATGAATATTTCAGGAACAATGAACTCGGTCGCGGGTGTTTACTAACAGTTGGTTATTCGCTGTTTCGCGTTCCACTAATCAGCTGGCGTTTTATTGCTCAATCCTGAGTTTTATAACGCTCTGCTACGTCATCGTCTCCTAGTATTTGCAGACTAGGCTCACGGCTGTCTAGCAAGCTCCTAGGTTTCCTTGCCAACCTATTAGCGATATTGGCATCCAACCTCTGACGCTTTTATGTGGTTTTTAGATTATTACTTTAAGCACACTGACACCTGTTTTCAAATAACTTTGAAAAGTGACCTATGTAGGCTTGTAAGACATAGATCGTGGTATATTCAGAACATATTGCCCAGTGTGGTCACGTCATACATCGGGCTTCGACATTTATTTGTCTGTTATTTCTATCTGCGACCGAGGGAGGGGCCAAGTCGACCACGGAGATACAATCATGGCATGTTACTGACTGTGCCTCCAAGGCTGGACTTTTAACAATTAATGTCACTATAATTTTAAGTACACACACGCGATGTAGTGCTACAAAAAAATTAATAGCTAAACCATATTAATTTACTTACCTACCGATCGAAACATCAAATTCGCTTGTAAGTTTTGTTGAGGTTTCGTAGGAATTGCAAGTAAAACTTGAGATTTCTGATAAATAATAATATTTATTTTCTGCAACACACACGACAGCTAGAACACGGGGCGAAGACCGATTCCATAGATCATAATAATATTATGTCATACTAAATTCAAACTGTAAACTTTTCTTTTTCCAACACTCCCACTAAAAGTTTACCAACATAATATTAATACAAAACAACCTAATACTTTCTAGCTGCTTCTAAAACGTCTTCTAATCTAAATCTATTTCAGCCATTCTGTACAATCAAAAATATCATTTTCACCTATTTCTAACAATACATCTCTAAGCCACAATGTTTCTTTAGCTGGCTTACGAGCCGCTACACATTCTGCCTCGGTAGTAGAGGGCATCGTCTTTTGTTTCTGACTGCACCACGGGCGAGAGTCACCGCGACGACGACAAGCTTTATAACATCTACGTGTAGCTCTACCATTCTCATCTTTGTTGGTGGTGGTGTATTCAACTTTGCACCAAGTTCTATTTTCTTTTACTGCGATTCGTTCTTCTTTCACAACTTCTGAATATAATATATTGCGCGGGCATTCTATTGCCTCTTGCGACAATTCTACAGTATTTGCCTCAAGCTTTCCGTTTCTTTGTGATCTTAAATTGAACTCTAAATCAAACTGTTTTCTGTTTTCTATTTCTTGACTCTTTCTCTTGCTGTCTCTACTTTTTACTGGTGAACTTTCTACCATATTAATTTCTTCTTGTGTACATACTTGTGTGTCATTTTTCTTCGTCTTTACTACTTCGATTTTTAATTCAAACAAGTTGTTTTCTGTTATATTACCAGTCATCACCACCTCATTCTCCTTATAAATCATTGCATTGGGATGCTTCTTAATGACAGTGTATCCTTTCCGAAGAATCACACCTTCAGACACTAGATTCCTTCTTAAGCTGGGCACGTACAGAACTCCTTCCAGCATGCTTTGCTCCCACTGTCCATTAACTAATCTTTTTATCTTTATTGTTCCAATTCCTCTAACTTCTACTTTCTGTTTGTTTCCAACTGATAAAGATTTGTTATGGCATTGGACCAATTCTTTAAAAAAATCTCTTCTAAAACTCATATGTGCCGACGCACCACTGTCCAATATCCAAGTGTCATCAACTTCACTTAGATTGGTTTCTATGTTTAAAGCCAACACATTCTTACCAACTGGATTCCTGCAACCCTTTCTCGGGGCACGACATTCTTTAGAGAAATGGCCTTTCTTTCCGCAGTTGTAGCACTCAAACCGATGTTTTATTCTGTTTTTCATTGAGCTACCAGCACTGGCTTCCTTATCAATCTTTTGTTTATTGTTTGTTACCAATAGGGCTGTTTCGTGCTCTTCTTCATGCTTCAAGCTGGCTTCTTCATCCAACAGACGGGCAGTCAAGTTACTCAGAGTTTGTTGTTTGACATCTAATGACATCCATGCCTGACGTAACGATCTGTATTTGGCAGGTAACGTTCCAAGTATCTTAGTTATGATGGCCAACTCACTTACATTCTCACCACTATCTTTTAGCTGTTGAGCCAAGTTCTCTACTTTGGAGATGTGCTCTGCGACACTTTCACTTGAAGACATTCTGTATTGGTAAAATCTTTCATGAAGAACCATTTTATTCAACTCACTCTTCTGCTCATATATTGATTCCATCTTCAACATGATTTCTTGAGCGGTTTCACAATTTTCTATCAGTGTAATTTGTTTCAACTCCATTGACGACGTTAAAATGTACATAGCCATACCATCTTTCTTGAGCCAATCACCTTCCTTAGTCGCTGGTTTTGGTTTGGAGATGTCTATTCCGTTTGCCTGCAATGCACACTTCATCTGAAACTTCCACTGCCGAAAATTACTTCCATCAAATTTTTCAATATTCATAGTTTGTGCCGCTGTCAACGCCATTTTTTCACCAAACAATAATGTTCAATTGTATTTCTTTTCTTAGCTGTTTTCTATTTTTCTCTAAGCTTTAGAGCTTCCTGGGCCCATAACCTGTTGAGGTTTCGTAGGAATTGCAAGTAAAACTTGAGATTTCTGATAAATAATAATATTTATTTTCTGCAACACACACGACAGCTAGAACACGGGGCGAAGACCGATTCCATAGATCATAATAATATTATGTCATACTAAATTCAAACTGTAAACTTTTCTTTTTCCAACAAGTTTATGTAGGTTCGAATGCGATCTTGCCCATGATTAGTCACAGCTCATCTGCATTCAGAGTCGTTATTTGCGTAGTTTAATAATGTTATCCTTCATTGAGATCCGCCGGGACGGTGGCCGGCGCTGACTACAATATTAGCCCTTTGAGGCGCTAACAGGATATTCAGCTTCACTGGTTTTAGGAAGTCTGTATCGCAGATATCGCAATAAATTTCGTTGGTAGAAAAAAGGGTTTTCGTTGAAAAACATTTGTAGGTGTACTAAGAGTAAAACAATAAAATATTAAAGTCAGAGATGAGTGATTACGAATCGCAAAACCTCGAGAGAGCGAAACCCGATGCAATCGCTCCTGAACCACCGATTTTCGTCCGTTTAGTGACAATAAAAAATGTTATTGAATTTCTTGCACTGCCACTTCTGACAACGCACATAATGAGGTTTTTTATTAAAATTGATATTATTTATGGGGTTGTTCGTTTAAACATATGGCAGATGATTGTGATAATGAAGATTTTAAGTGTTGTTAGTTTCGGGTTTCGTCCGCACGTCGTAAACCCAGCGTGGGGCGGCGGCGGTGGCGGTGGTGGCGGCGGCGGCGGCGGCGGCGGCGGCGGCGGCGGCGCGGCGCTCGATCTGGAAGCGGAAAAATATACTCAACTTAAATCTTTCCACTGGATTTTTGCAATCATAAAGCGTTCCGTTGCAAGATAAGTTAATCATTTTTACATAGAAGTCTTCGAATAAATTGCGTGTCGCACCACTTTGTCACACACGAAATTATGCGCACATCCCGTTACGAGGAGGCGTGCGCACGAGAAATCTTTTGTACTTATTAATATTTGCAAATTAGTTCCCGTATAAATATGTATGCCTTGCACCAAATGTTCGAGCCATCTTTTGATGTAAGTGTTCGAAGTACAAATGTCTCGAGGCCCGTATCTACCTTTGATCCTGATTTAGATGGATCTCCAGATAGGATATAATCCTTCCAGCAAAGCAGGCAATCCTAGTAATTGTGTTACATCAAAGAGACGCGAAGTACCCTTTTGTAAAGCCAGCCGTATACAATTAGCCGTTGTGCGCGAAACAGTGCCTTAAATGTGAATGGTGTAAGACTGAGAATCCCGTGTAGTACTACTAGTAGTACATAGTGCGAAGTTCTGTATAGAAGCTAGACCCCAAGTACAGGGATTTCTTTCAGGGTCATTGCCGAATGCTAGTCTCAAGGTCGCGATAAACTGCCAACTTTGACGATAGCGACTCACGGCCGGATCCACGACAGTACTCCGACTTACAACCAACGGAGAACTGACAACTTATTTCAGAATGTAACAATCGTATTTAACTTAAAAAAAATATATTAAAATATTGGCCTTATACTTATAGTAATGACCACTAGTTTATTGTTAGAAAACGAAGATACCTGGTTTATTCTTCTTTCTCTTTGCCTATGAAGACTTCGCACTGTTCCCTGATGTAAGTGATCGCTAGACTGCTCAATAATCATAATAAAAGATAAGCTTCTAATCCTGTACTCCTTGAGGAGTTTCTTATGAAGGGCAAATCATGGGATTAACCAATACTATGCAAATTAATTATGTAAATAAATAAATAAAGTCACTTTTAACTACTTGTTTTATGGCCTTATTGTGTTGTACCGCGGGCATTTTTTGTTTAAACTTTATTAACAAAAAATGAAGTAGGTGTGCGATTGTTTTTTGTTTAACACAGTGATCGCTATCAACAGCAGTATTTACAACTGCCTCGAAATTGACGTCATAAAGTACGAATATTATATTATTACAACATTTATTGCAAAGAATTTCGGTATCATTTACGGAATAGCGAGTTTTTTCATTAAAACATTTCTCATCTATATTAATAATAATAAAACCACGCACTTAATACGAGATTAAATCTGGCTTTGGAAAGTGCAATTTACTATATTTTTACGTTGGTCGCTAATTTGAATTTGGAACTTTTGTGTGATGAGTTTTCTTCGAAGCAGTTTTCAGTGTAGCCCGACTGCCCAGGGCACAGATCATGCGAACTTTGACTTTTGATCTTTCAGCCAATGGTAACGGCCCATTCTGGTACAACATTCATTCTGTAGAAATGGCACCTCAGCTGCTATATTTTTAACAAAATTCACTGCGAAGTTAGGAGTACATTTTAGAGCTATATTTCTGAATGTATGTAGACATCGTTAGCTCCATATTAGGCGCATACCTAGGTGACCTGGGTGACCTCACGTCTCAGAATATTTTTCTATGTTATTTGCTATTCGGAGACGGAAGTTCGGAGTCAGATTCGGCAATGAAGGCGGTCGTAGCTCTCGCTATCAGGAGTGCAGAACACGACCGGTTGTGCTCTCAGATACTTACACACGCTATAACAAATTCCTAATGTATGACTTAGTTGCTAAAACACGCTTTGTTGCGCCGACAGACTACTTAAATACCCAGTTTTATTACAAGCTCTAAACTTCAAGTTCATCTTTAAGGTCTATGTCACATTTTGGTAATCTGAGGTGGATACCCGATAAGGCACGACGCTGTTACATATAACTCTATAAGTTAACGTGTTCTACGTTTGCTACCAAATAGTTTGCTCGAGTACATGCATTCTTAATCGTTATAAAATGAATAACATCTTAGTAGGTACTCGTATTTAGTGAGCACCTTTTAGCAATGAAGACAAAATTAATTACTCACGTCTCAGTAGGCAAATGTCACTAGTAGCCGACGTAATTCTAATTTTGAATATTTTTAATAATATATCTCCAAGTTGATTGAACTCCTGTTTAGCCAAGACTAGGTACTGACAATAAGAAGTACTAGGGAGTCATTAGTAATCAAGAAGTAGGTACAGCTTAGACGTTCAGTGATTAGATTAGACACACGTTTGTGCTTTTGGCGCGGAGCCAACCAGGGCGATCCGGTGCGTTCACCCACCTCAGACGACGCGTACGATTGTTTTTATTCCTAACCCGAGTTTACGATAACACCCACACAATATTTGGGCTACGCGATTTTGATATTCCATTCAATTATGCGCGCCTGGTGACGTAACTGTAACGATTGTAAAAAAATAACATCAGTTTTCGGATGATTCATCCTGCGGGTTGTTGAGATGTCAAACAGTTCGATGCACTTCGGTAGAAGTAGAATCTTCGAGATCCTTCTAAGAATGTGTTGTTACGCACATTGCTTCACAGGAAATCGGCACAAGCGGTTGGGTATTTAGATCATAATGTATTCAAATACTTGTGTAGTGGTGACGGCTCGCTATCAAAACTAGTAAAGTATGATGTAAATCACATAACTCGTTCTGTATATTCGCCGATGGCACTGGACAGCTAAATGAACGTGTCACTTGCGACATTATAAACTTAATTAGACATTTATGTCGACGCGTGGCTCGTTTAAAAAAAGTCATCAAAAGTTTACTTCTTTTAAAACCATTAACGCAAAACTTTTTCTTTTGGGAAGTTATAAAATTCATTCAGAAAATAAAATAAATAAAAACTTCGCGGCAATCATATAAAGTTTGATACTCTATTTTAAAGGGGTTATAAAATCCCCTAGCATCTGATAAAAGGCTTGACCTACTAACATTCCTAACAAATACAGTACCCTCAAAACCTTGGTATTTGCCGACAATCGTGCTCCATTATTGTAACAATACAATACATTATACAATACTTTATTGCTACTATTTGCTGCTCTTAACATGGATTATTTTTACCAATGTGACTTCTTATATAATGTCCACTACTTAACGTAAGTTTATTAAGTTAATAGTATACTTTTACTAAGAAAGTAATCAGCTGAAGCCCCAATTCTTAAGAATTAAGTTAACTTTAATACGCTTTAATGTGTTAGTTACTTACCGAGTTACAATTTTTTATTATCTTCTAGATCTAAAGATGTGCTTGGCCTTGGCTATTTCGCTTACATATGTATAGAGTCGGTATGAATGGGTATTACGTGATGTGACGTCACACGAGTACGTTAAACCTGACCTTAAGTTCTAAGCTATAAAGTAATAAATCGCACATATATTTCCATAGAAATGACTTCCTATTCTATTAGTTTATGTCGGTTGGTTCGCGACCCCGCGTTGTCAGTTGCTATGGGTTTAAATAGTTAAAATAAGTTTATAACTGTCAATTGATTTAAATTTGACCTTTTTAGTGGCACCCCAATGAGGTCGAAAGTAGTTCATTCGATATGACAACTCAGTCGAGTGTTAAAGCCGACATCTCAATCTTACGGAACCCGCGTGGGGTCCGTTTTTGCCCGCTTGACCTTCGCGTCACATTTACCTACAGCATTGATGATTTTATTACTCGATTTTATGCGAGCCTGGTAATCCTTTCGACATAAACAAGTTTCGTTTATTATTATTTTCTTAATTACAAAATGTTATCGGTGAAATCGGTAGTAATATATTTTTTACATTATTGACACGCACGAGACATTTTAAATTAATTAAATGCAGACAAACACTGTTTAGTAAGATTTTAATGCTACTTAACTAACCAATGTTTTTTTCTTATTTTCAGGTAAAATCCGAGATTGTGTTCCCGAATGGTAGATATACCTAATGTGGAAGTTGTTTTTTGCCCAATATTGCAGCCACGAATTAAGTATCTATATATTATATAACTACATATTATTCACACTACCTATTAGTGTGAATATTTCGTAGCAGTCGGTGGGCAATATTTAATTACCGCTCCAGTGACATGTCTCGATTGCGACATACAAGTTCTGAAATCAACTAACATGTAAATTGTCCGTAGATGTAGATACAAGCTAGCCAATCTAAATATTTGATATATATATCTATATTAAATATTCTTACTCTAATCATTACAATTAAAATTAAATCTATTCGGTACATCCAGAAAAAGTGAAAAGGCAAGGAACTCTCCACATTTCCCTTTCGTTAAAATAAACGAATACGTATCACGTAGTTTATTGAATCTGTTCTGAACCTTATGTCTAAAACTTAAGTCTTATATTTCAAGTAGCCATACTCAAGGAATTTCGGTAACAGAGCGGGATGACCTACAATTACCTCTTTCACACCTACAAGAGTTATTCCTACTTAAATAATGTATCAAGTGCTCATCATCTGGTAAATGAAATTGATGTTTATATCTCCACGTACAAGGTTCCTAATTGCTTGAGTAATTCTCTCAACCGAAGTAGCTTGCTCCATATAAATACAGAAGATCGTAAGCGCCAACTAAGTCAATTTAAATTTAGTCCGAAGGGCTTTGTATCAAGGTATGATTTAAAAGAAAACTTCCTATCTGAGCGACAATTTTTTCTGGATTTAGACGTTATGGGTTATTTATTTCTCAACTAGATACAGGCTTTTACGGACAGTAAAATTAAGAAACAAAAGTTGTTCTATTATCTAATAAAATGGACACCATGATAAAAATAAATGATAGAAAGTGATCTGTCTGACAAATACATATAGCATCAAAACAAAAGAAGTAAATAACGTGAATGTCACTAAAATAGCCCCGTTGCCAACTTCAGTAGGACGATCAACCCTAGACCCTCCGCAAACTCCCGGTAAGGCCAAAAGATGCTACATTAATTATGCTGTGAGCATCTCCTACTCTCAAATTATGAGATCTCATTCTTATTGTTGCCGCGCTACGGTTGTTTTCACGTTGCCACGTGGCGCAGATTTACGCCAGTTCGCTTGTGAATGGGCTCGTGGCGGCGCGGCCTCCTCCGCACCTCTGAACCCCTGGTATTATGTAAGCCGGGTGCAATGGCCGTTTCGTTCGATCCAACCAGGAGAGCGGTTTTTCCTTATGCGCAAAATTTTCTTCTATGACCCCGTTTTCAGATGTTTTGAAATGAGAAAATCTACTTTCCAGTTCAACTTTTAGACAATTTGGGTTTTTATACACATATAGAAGTTTACCATATGTGTGCTTACTTATAGCGATTAACTGACCCAAAATAATAATGAACTGTCTGATTCTGGTCGCTAGACTCGCAAGGTTTTGTACAGAATAGTTTCTACATCTCCGTTTAAGATACGACAAGAATGCGCCATTTAAGTCCCCAAATCGGTCGTTACTCACAAGAATGTAATTCCGTATTGTCGCACAGTTTCCGCAACGGCAAGCATAAGCATCCCTTTTCTGAAACATTGGAGTGTAAAATATCGATCCGTTTCAGCTTTGCACCCTTCACGTGACCTAGATAGGTGTTGATGTCGTATTTTTGAGTCGATAATAATCCGCGCGGTAATTAGTGCGAGCGGCGAATGTGGGTTAGATCCGGACGTCAGAGATGGCCAATGCAGCGGTCGCGGACCGCGGGGTCGTCGCCCTCGTATCGATCGCGGGGGTGCGCCACCCGCGCCCCCCGCCGCCCCCGCGCCCCGCGCCCCCGCCCGCCACGCGGTGCGCCTACTTCCCAAACTCTCGTGCCGCATGCGACATTCTGGTCAACTTAAGATGCCCTCAAATTAGATTTCACCCTTCCAATTTTTCTCTTTCGACACGCACCTTATGTAACGCCCGGCTATATGTTATTAAACACTTAGTAATAAAGTTGGCTGTACCTACAGCTATAATATTCACAAACTCGTCAAGACACTCAGCAAAACCAAAAGCTGTTTGACTGTGCAAACAATATATTTGCGTAACGTAAACATTTCCGAGATTGTTTGTGTTGTACGGGCAATTGGTTAAAGTATTGAGTCGGCTCGGCTCGAGTCATTGTTGAGCGGAGCGGGGCGGCGGCGGCGGCGGCGGCCGTCAGCTGGCGGCGCGCCAACCCGCTGACGACATCGCTTCCTCCAGCTTCCGGGCACATCGACCAGATCACAATAGCTCAATAACTACGTACCTTTACCTAAGCATACATTTTTTTTAGGAATTATCTGCAATGATAATCCGAACCTGTACAAACATGACCCCATTCAAATTGTGAGAGAGGAATACGGTGGTAGACACTTTTTGAAACATTCACAAAGCACAGATGAGAACGCGTTCCCGGCCTCCCATTATGCTGAGAATGCCCGCCTATACAATTGTATACAGAAACAGCTGTAATGTAGGTGCGCGGGAAAAGTTGCGTTACACGGCCGGAAGGGGGTCGGGGTTGGGCGCCCCTGCGTGTGCTGACGATTACTGATTTATGTTTCCCTGGTAGCTACGGTTTATACAAAACATAAAAAGTAAACATGACGTTGATCATTTCACATTTTGTGAGTGGATATTACGTGGGCCCTTCACGTCAATAAAAAATATATGTGCAATGGAAGTATATATAACTAGATTTTACTAGGTACTTAAAATGATATCGTAAAAATAGCCGTGGATGGCTTTCGCATCTTGCTTATCTGATTCTAATATTTTCAGAGCACTAGACCCAATTTCCTTTTACAATGCATAAAATGCAACAAAGAAACTTTACATACACTTCAAATCGTACGACATATACTATGTAGATAGCGCCTTGTGAAATTCATGACCAAGATTCCTTCAGGATGCTTTCACGAAAATGCATGTCCCAGTATTTTGAGTTGGCGGGATTGCCTTGATTGAAATACTTAGCAAGTTCTATGAACCTTGGAAGTCATTTTAGCAAGAAGCGACTAACACCCATCTTATGGTTTCCGGGTATTTTGTTAGGTTATGCATATTAAGCTTTACTTTGGACAATAATTCTGCTTAAAACATTATTCTCGCGACCCTTTATTAGGTACACACATTGTATGTAAGTAAATAAACCCTATTACTGCGTTCCTAGTAATTAGTTCACTTGTTTATCCCGTAGTTTACTCAAAGCACGATCCTACCCTTGTCAAATGTCACACCAAAGCTACATTGTAGACTGAACTTTACTATCAACCGAATTAAGGCTACTTCAGTATGAAACTGTGTAAATAATAGCGGTTAGACTGCAGAGTAGAATGCCGAAGCGGCGCTGATAGATGGTGTTGTCTTATAATCAATAAATCAATCTGTTGGAGACGCTCCCTCTATTTAGGAGGAAAATTGACTTCAAATAGGGATATTAATAATTTTCCTCAAACAGAACTTCTCTGAGGTTGCGAAATACAAATCATTCAACCCAAAAAGTAATAACTTCATGGCTGTGCTTAATTCGAATCAGAAAGCTTCCGTGGTAGTTTTATGCAAGAGGGTCTTTACATAACTGAATGCACCACCACGCAAACTACTAAAGCTTAAACACCATTGTTCACACATAATTCTAGCTTAGGTTTTGAAACGAGACCTAAATACCCGTTTAAAACTAGAACAATAGTCTGCTAGGTTTGCCGTGACCCGCTACGAAAGGGCAATAACCGTAGCAACTTCGTAGCGGTTCGTAGCGCTACGGGCTACGCGGCTACGAAATTTACTACGACTTTAGTACAGTGGAATTCACGATTATGGTGGAGTTTTCAGTCAATATTTTACCGAATTGAGACTAGTAATAAGTGTAAAAGGGTAACGTTTAGCCAGGCCCCCACTGTACCTGACTGCGTCGAGCCAAAAATACGATGTGTAATGGTTATGTTGTTTGTGCTCCGCTAGTATAAAATGTTATTGTCAACTTTTCCCATTGCAATCTTCGCAGAAAAATCGGTATGACATTTTAAAAGTTCCATCAAATAACAATAAAAAATATCCTGCCTCAAATATTTTTACATAATTTTCTGATCAAGATTAATTGAAAACACCAGGAGAACAAAGCTTATGAAAAGTAAAAGAAAAACCGCGCAAAATTTCAACAAAACAGGCGGCTAAAGACATCGATCTATGCCGTCAAGGTTTTCATTCAGCCGTGCCATCCCAAAATAGACTTTAAGCCGATGTGGAAAGAGTCACCGGGCTAAAAATAGCACCGCGGATACGTTAGTAAGCCATTGACCCGGTTCTACGAAAGCTAAGGGATGTGACACTGACGTCGACATAGATATTATTTATCGATATAACTGCGGCTACCAGGGTTTATGTTGGGTCTATTGTTTATAGTTATTATAGTTAGTTAGTTAGATTCAGCAGATAGTTAAAGTTGCTTAGCATGTTATTTATAATTCGACATGTGTTCCTACGCACTAATAAACATAATATATATTGCAACATTTGAGGAGCCATTAAAACGAACTTTGCGTTAAAGCAAACGTTAGTAAGATCATCATCGAAGGAAATTAAGTATTCGAAATGAGTGCACTTTCATAAATTACTAAACTTTACAATATTTTATAAATAAGTTATGATTATGGTGGTATATTATATTTTACATTGTACAATATACTTGTACTGTACATGTACAGTACATCCCTATACAATTTCCGCCATCCGTAGCCGCGTAGACCGTAGCAGCGTAGCGTCTCGTAGCGTTGCTACGAAACTGTGCTACGAAAATCGATACTCATTTTGACATTTTGTTTTATATACTTGGAGTTAGGACTTGGGATTTTAAGGGCTAACGGTAGAATATAATAATATATACAATATTATGTTTTATAACAATATGCAATAACGCACATCTCCCTGCTCGCGTGCATGATAGCTCAATATAATTACCTTGGTTGTATAAGTGAAAAATTACAAAATTTTTATACTACATGCAGCGAAGCTCATAAATTGATTGTTTTGACGTGAATCCCTTGTTTATTATTTCTATGCAATGTTTAGCAAGGCTCTAGCTGGCTCCTCGCCAAGCCACAACATTTTCCTATATCAATCTTACTCGACCTGTACTATACTATGCTGTTACTTAGTTTTTAGCCCCTGAATGCAAAGTAAGGCGATAACATCATAGGTTTTCTGGCGCCTTGGTATGCTTTATTTCGTATTGTAATGATTTTGTACTGCTATTTAATATCTAGCTTCATTGGATTAATATTAGTTTATTTCATTTTATTATCAGTGGAATTCTCTATTTACATTGGCTATCAAAGGCCCATATTTCAAAGTTCGTTACCCACCAAAAGGGTCATTCTCGGTCGCTTAGCATTTATTGCCTTTGCCATTCGCAAATCGAACAAATTTCCCGATCAGAAATCATTTACTCAAAACATCCAAAAACACGTTTATTAAAATCCAACACAACCATCGATTTCTGAACGAACACCGATTTCAGCCAATTGTCGACCTAAATTCTAGAGTTTTTGATTCTATTGTCGCTTGCGTCTGTTTTGCTTCAATGACAGTGCGTCGGTTCATTCAGGAAAGGACTCTGTTGTGTGTGTGTTGCGGTCGTGTTTCGCTCGGCTCGGGTCGGGGCTAACGACCGGGTCGCCGGCCTATGATTCAAGACCCACCCCGCTCGGTACAGATTTCCCCGGTTCTGTCGACTCACCGTGTTTTGGGGAACTCCCTTCTGAATGAGGCCTCGCCGCCTTGAAGAGGTTGTGTTTGGACACGTATTTAATATGCCTGTATCATAATATGGTTATTTTCTGCTTCTTCTTGTAGTGTCGTTATGGTATAACCTAAGTTTTATCTGTTGATTTAAGTTATGCTTTTGAAATTCAGACCACATTTTTCAATACATTTTCTTTCTGTAGAATATGATTACTGATACTCTTTCTTCACTCTTTGAATTTTTAATTTATTGGTAGTCAGTACAGTACCAACAAAACCTTCATTTGTAGTACATTTGTAGTATGTAATACATAACTTAACTTTGATATTATGATCTTTCTGAGCCTGTTATTTTACCAGGGTGTAAGGGGTATGCAAAAACAGCCATACATACATTATCTTCTGCCTTTCTTTGAAGCTCACCAGTTGACGCTGCCCTTATTTTTTCTAAAGCATCCTTACAGAGGGTTTCAAGAGGCACTCGAGTTTGGTCGATAGCTGGAGTCGCCGTTTCATTAGTACTTGCTGAGTGCTACTCAAATCGAGGTTGCCGCTTTTTGACAAAACTTCAAACATGAACAACTATAATTTTTATTACGTTTTCAGTAAAAACGTTGCTACCATTTTCTGGTTAATTTATGTTATTTTGAATGCAATAAAGTACGTTTTATTGGGTTTAAATAAACTCAACACGAACTTTAAGGATGTAGGATATCCTTCGCTCTCCCTCGGGCAAAACACGGCGTTGCCGCTTCGTGCTAGGATCTCCTCTTTGCTGCGTTGCCACGTCGCTCACCTCCACGATACGTGCGTTCTAGACCTGAAGCACCTGAGTACTAATTTCAGATTCTTTGACAGTTTAATCACGAAGACGATTACGAGTAAAACTTTGCGCTCAATCATGTTGCCCAAGCAAAATTTTAAATAGACAAAATTGTCACAAACCTTATAAATAATTCAAATATCCTCTCGACCCTCTTAAATTATATTATAACCGTGACAGCGAAAAATGCGACCGCCTAATGAATTCAAGAAAGAAATTACACCAATAATCATTTGAATACATCTCCGTAATGTCTAGTTGGAGTTAATGTCGAGTTTGTATAAACAACCCGATGATCGCTCCCTGCATCTTGCGGACTACTTTACTAAGAGCCGCGACTCTTCCCCTGGTCCACTGAGCGGGAGGCCAGGCTGCGGTAGTAGCAAATCGGGACGTCGTCGGGTCGCCATGTTTTTGCCGCATTGGGGGGACGGGAAAGAGATGAAATCAAAGTAGCCATATGTCGGTGCGAGACAAAAACAAGTCCAGCCACCGGCCTCCTACTGTTTGTTTTGAGCGCCTCCGCATTAATACTTTAGCTGGGAAACATTAGTCGGAAGCCTCCTCATGAATAATTAGAGCATCCGGAATCCTGTACATGCCTGGGCTTCATAGTATGTGCCACACGTCGAGCCCGCGCCGCCGCCACGCGGGCACTGCCGGCCGGCGTTACTACCGGCGAATACTACGCACCGCCCACCGCGCGCTACGCAACCCGTACTGCGACACCAACTTAGGACCCACTAACTTTATGACTAATTGCTTCCACGTGTTCACTTCTCCGTGAATGTTCGCTAACAGGGTTCTCTCTTGTTCCAGGCTGCAAGATCAAGGCCCTGCGCGCCAAGACCAACACGTACATCAAGACGCCGGTGCGCGGCGAGGAGCCGGTGTTCGTGGTGACGGGGCGCAAGGAGGACGTGGCGCGCGCCAAGCGCGAGATCCTGTCGGCCGCCGAGCACTTCTCGCAGATCCGCGCCTCGCGCAAGTGTGGAGCCGCGCCCCCGCCCCCCGCCGGTGCGCCCGGCCACGTCACCGCGCAGGTGCGCGTGCCCTACCGCGTCGTGGGGCTCGTCGTGGGGCCCAAGGGCGCCACCATCAAGCGCATCCAGCACACCACGCACACGTACATCGTGACGCCGTCCCGCGAGCGCGAGCCCGTGTTCGAGGTGACCGGCCTGCCCGAGAGCGTGGAGGCGGCGCGCAAGGAGATCGAGGCGCACATCGCGCTGCGCACGGGCGCGGGCGCGGGCGGCGCGGGGGACGAGGCGGGCGAGGGGCTCACGCAGCTGTACCGCGCGGGGCTGGCGTCGCTGCTGCGCTCGGAGCAGGAGGCGGCGTTCAGCTCGGCCGGATCGTGCTCGTCGGGCGGCTCGTCGGCGCGGCTCGGGGACCTGCTGGGCATCTGGTCGTCCACGGAGCGCGACGAGGGGCTGGGCGAGTCGCCGTCGTTCGAGTCGCCGGGCGCGGGCGCGGGCTCGGTGTGGGCGTGGGCGCGGCCGTCGCCCGCCGCGTCGCCCGCGCGCGCCTGCGCCGTGTGCGGCGAGCGCGGCGTGGCGGCGGCGCTCGTGCCGTGCGGACACAACCTGTTCTGCCTGGAGTGCGCGCAGCGGCTGGCGGGCGGCGGCGCGGGCTGCCCGGCCTGCGCGGCGCCCGCGCATCAGGCCATCCGCATCCTGTCGTAAGCCCGAGGCGCGCCCGGGACCGACACGAGCACGTTTTTGTAATAGAAATCGATCTTTTTTACTTAAATCGTTATAAAAATATTAAAAAAATAAAAATGCGTAATCGAAATCCTGGTGCCAAAAGTGGGCGCCACGCCGGCGGCGCCGCCCCGGGCCCGCCGCGTACCCTATCTATCGTAAGTCGGCAGAGTTATTCACGATATATTTTCTTATTATGAACGTTTTTTATTATGGTCGTGCGAGCGCGGGGTGACGCGCTCGGCGCCACAGAGAGATTCGAAGTACGTTACGATAGAATTTCGAAAAAAGCACATAAAATTTAAAAAAAGTTGTATAATTATTATTATTGATAGCGTAATGAGAAATCGAAAATTTATAAAGCTTACCTAACGTAATAGCATAAAGTATTAAGATATAATATATTAGGCTGAGACGGCGGAGCGCGCGGGCGGCGCGCGGCCGTGAGTGAGTGCTGAGTGAGCTCCGAGTGAGTCCGGCGGTGTAGGTCAATGTAGGGAATGACGTCGCGCGCCCTGCCGCCCTGGTGCGGCGGCTCGCGCGCTCAGCCAGAACATTATTTTGACTATACGACTATTTGCTTAAATGATATTATACAATACGTACACACTATGATTATGATAATATTAATATAATGTTTGTTTTAAGTGAGTGTTTTAATGTTTAGATTTTTATTGTAATGTTTTTATGAATGATTTTTATCTGTATGATTATTGATTATTGATTGATTATTATTTTATGTGTTGACGATGTTTTTTTGTGATTATGTGCGCCCGAGCCGGGCCGAGGCTGCATTAGTGTTATATATATCGCGAGTAATAAATAACTATAATAAAATGATAAAGGATTAATACTATGACTCATTCATTATAATTGATAAACTATTGTAGTCTTTAGCACGACATTGACTAACCATTACCTATTGATACTTATTAAGTATTATTATTATTATATTATTGAATAAATTTAAAGAATGCATAATTATATTTCATAGGAATCATTATTCTGTATAACTCTAGTTAAATATAACGATATTAAATGATGTATAAGTGTGAGTGGATCGTTGTTTGGTTCCCCGGGGGGCTGGTTTTATGGATTAATATTTTTTTATTTTTTTACCGTTATTAGTTTTTGACTTACTCATGTGAAGAGTGCGAGATTGAAATTACTGCCTATTAGATTATATTTTAAAAATAATGGTTACGTAAAATCAGCCCCCGACGTACGTAGAAACAGTAATTTCGATAATTTTATTTTCATAATAAAATGGGTAGGACGCTTTAGGTTCAAATAAAGTTGTGAAAATTTGTGAAATTTTGTAGACTACATATCTTATTATAAATCTAATATAAACTATAAATTTCGAAAAAATGTTCCATCTTTTATTTTCTGGGCCCTATGTTAGAGAATTAACTGAGAATTATCTTTTATTTGTCTTGTTCACGTCTGAAAACAGACCCCGTCAGTCTAGCCTGTTCAAACAAGTACAAGGTTAAAAAAACATTCTTCATAACCTTTTGGATTAAATTTTGGGAGCAATGCAAGCAACATGGTTAATAATTGAGCAATTTGAATGTTCAAATACTGCTTACTGCAAATTAAGGAGAGAAAATACTAGAAAATAATTCTTGAATTATCTCTGGCTTCACTCTAGAGATTAGTTATGTGTGCACAAGTCTGGTCTATTTCAATTTTAGTAAGAGTTTTGAATTCAGTTAATAGAAACATTCACCTTACCATACTGCACAACTTTCCCCAAGAATCCCCGCCAATTTTTATAGTAAGAAGTCAATTTCCGACTAAAGGTTTCTCGAAGAAAATTCTTCAGTGTGACCACCCTGAAATGAATCCTCTGAAAGGACTCCTCCGACCTACATCCAGTAAAACGACGCAAAAACGACTGTAATAGTGATTTACTGGACGGCAAAAGTAAGTATATAAAACAACATACATAATGAGGATTCCATATTACAAGGAATGTGTGAGTATTACAAAACAAATCAACCGAATGACTTAGTACCGGGGTGGCGAAGGCGAAGGTACCGGGTTCGATGCCCAGCCGATGCAGATGAAATATGAAAGTCACTTGTACTTAAACGATTAACTGATTATCCAAAAAATCACGTGGTTTAAGAATGAGCCCAGAACCGACAAAGCATTTCATGAAAGCTACCTAATTAATACACTCGCGAACAATGAAAAAAAAACAGTGAAAAAGCACCACATTTAACGGCGCATCAGAATATTACCAACAAAAAACTTCATTATTGTGATCACATTTTAATTAAATGGAATTTTGTGGAACTTTATCATTGCTCGCGAGAGTAATAATAGTAGTAAAAAAAATAGCACATGAGAATGAACATCATGTGTGTTGATAATTAATGATTGCTGAGGTCAGCGGACCAGTTATATCCAGAGGATCCGAAAATCTCTGAGTTTAGTCCCCCTGTAGAGGTGACCCTGACGGGCCACGTAGTAAGAATAATTATGTTAAATGATGAAAATTACCGAAAGGATTTAACTCAAACCAAAAACAAATGGTCTAGTGGGTAACGACCCTGACCGCTATGTCGAAGGTTTAGGTTTAGGTTTAGGTTCTTTATTTCATAATTATACATTACATGTCAATTCTTTTGTATAGCTACATAATATAAACATTTTTACATAAGCGTAAAACATAAAAATAATCGTAAGTCAAGATATAATAATAATTAACATGTCAAAGAATCAAAAATAAAAATTCTATATAAAATGTCAATTTGTAAATGTCATAAAATTAAAATAAGATAAAATATGTCATAAGAATTTTCTTAGGTACCTACTATACCTAATACGAATTTTGATTTAACCAAATTATCTAAGTATACAAGTTCTATTTCTTTCTGTTAATGAATTCATCCACCGTGTAGAAAGCCTGTTCAGTCAGCCATTTTTTTAATTTAAATTTAAATGTAGTTAGCTTCTGCTTTTCATCCCGTATCTCAGTTGGTATGGCATTGTAGATGCTCGGGCCACACACACACAGGTCCTGGGTTCGATCCCCGTTGGGGCAGATATTTGATAAAAAGACAAATGCTTGTACTCGATCAATAAATTCATCAATCTAATCACATCAATCAATAATTTATGTATCACGTGTGCATAAAGATTACACTGAAACTATTCGTAGCGCTACGCCTTGTCTAATACTTGCTACGACTGTCGTAGCGCTACGTAGCAGTGCATAGATTTTCTAGCGCCGATTTGTAGTAGTTGCATTAGTAGCTACAAGTTACGTTAATTCTAGTTAGCTGGTAGCCTACCATAAAGGTTTTAAGAATGTACCTAGGTAGGTAATATTGAGTATTAATTTAAATAATAACCCGTAACTAAGTAAACTTAACGTGACGCACCTGCATGAACTGAACAAATAAAAAAACCACCATCCTTTACTAACAAAAACGTGCGATCGACTCTATTTTCATAGAAACGGGCCCAAATCCCAACAATCTATGAGGACATTGTAACTATGAGTACCAGGGGCGCAAAGACGCGGAGAGGTAAACTCGATGCGCGGGAGTAGTGGCAGATGCGCGGAACCGGTGTCGCGTTACCGCCACATCCTCAATGATGCTGGCCTTCAAGTGGCTCTTTCCTGGCTATGCTATGCTGGTCGGTGGCCACAAAAAATATTGTATCAATATTGATTAATGACAAAAATAAACTCTAACACTTTTTCCTATAAAAAAAAAAAACTGAATTGTTTATTTTACAATTTATATTGAAAAAACCTTATAAAAACAAAAACTAAACATATGACAAACAGTAGGGTAAAGTTAGAGTAATAAGTAAAAACTATCCAAAGATTATAATTTTAAAATTACTACAAAGTGTCGTCTATACCTAAACAATCACTGTAGTTGTTACAAAAGGTAATATTTTATTATATGTTATATAAAAAAGCAAAAAGTTAAAAATTTAGTTATACATAGTTCTTGGTGTATAGTGTAGCTAAGTACCTAGTAAGAAAAAAGTACACGTTTTAGAAATTACACATATGCACGTGTAGCTTTAGCTTTCATCTTGACGACATTTCGTTAGACAATGAACAGACTTCTACAGAATAATAAGCGTGCAACAACCATTATTTCGGCATTATTAGGTATGCATAAAAAGCTTTGCTTAGAAACGTGATAGAAAACAATGGTACCACCACCTAGCAACGACATTGCTTTGATTTAAACATCTGGTCGTTAATGCATAGGTGATAGAGACTATAATAGTTTTGCTTTTAGATCTAGGACTAACCCCAATAGAAAACCGTTTACAATAATTATTTACGAAGGGTATTATGCGTTTGATAGATAATGGTGCGAGATGTAAGTAGAATTTTCGTATTATAGGTGTACTTGGTTGATTTCATTAATTTATATTCTTGCTTTTCCATTATTATGATTGACAGTATCTACCTATCTCTTCTAATTTCAAGACAATTTCATAAAATTAATCACAGACTATTAACAAAGTTTTTTAAAAGAACTACATTACAAGAGCAAACAAAAATGCGTAATTTTGCGTGCACGCAAACCATTTAATTAAAACAACGCCATCTACTTACTGAACTCTGAACTACGCATCCCGCACTGTAATTTGTCGTGCAACAGACTCGTAACTCAAATCATAAGTAGCCCCATTAGGCAGGGCGGATTAGAAAGACAGTTTTATTTAAATTTGAATACAGAGGAGAGGGTCAACCCCTACAGTACTAAGCCGTTACAGACCAGTTTTTGCAACATATGAAATGGAGAAAACCATTCATGATTTCTGCCCCCTGAAATGATATGTTACGGAGTCTTATGTCGACTGTGTTAGGGTTAATTTAGTTTGAATAGTAGTGGTGTCTAAGGGACTGTTTAATTAATGGATTTCGCTGATATTCTGACTCGACAGGTGGTTCCCATGAGGTTTGTAATGCAAAATAGTATAAGATAGAAGTACACAATCGTAATCTTTTTTTAAGATTCACTGAATACTTAACTTAAATCTTTTTGATTTTGAAGGACTTTAGCAGGAAAAGGAACAAAGGGATAGCAAATGTTCATTGCTTTGATTTCGCTATTAGAGTTATTCCTTTGTTGAGAGAGAGTTGTCTTGAAAAAATCGCTTTAAGCAACAAGACCGCCTTTTTTATACATACAGTTATGAAGTGTTAATATAAGTAATGTTACTTCTGTTCTTGAAATAAAGAATATTCTATCTATTTCATGTGTATAACTAAAAACTCAATTAACCTCTAAAGACCCCGAGACCTCATAGGGTGACATAAAGGGGAGACCCACGACAGGGTTCAGACAAACCAGCAGTTTGCAGCCACCGAAACCTGAAAGTTATTTTTTCTAGGAGGCTAAAACTAGTAATAAAGGTAGTATTTAGTAGTTTCTAAAATATCATGAATTCGCTAACATTAACTTAAGTTGCATAACGTACCTACTACGCCTACCACTGCTCAATATCATCGCACTCCCACTGTTGCTTATCGAAATATTTCGCAAAAGGTCGTCCAAAACGAAAGTCTCGCCACACGTAAAGTACCAGGAGCGCACAGGGCGGCGGAGGCGGCGGGAGGCTGCGGCCGACACATCCGCCGCCACTTCCGCTGCTCATATTTCAATAATAAACGAGTTTTTTTGGTTTTCGTCCGCCTCTTCCCATGGTTAGCGGTGCGGTACTATGGTTGCTAAACTCTATTTTGACTCGATTTTACACTTTGGAAGTGAGCTAAAAAGTTTTAATGATAACGCTTTGTTTCGGAGCGCCAACGCTCCTGGTTAAAAGGTGTGTTATAAAACTATTATTACGATTTGACAGGTTGTAACTTTTAATGTATCAAAATAGTATGAAAGTAACTACCAGTCATCGGTAGATAGAGTTCGGCAGTAAGTAATAACTTTTTTCATTTTCGTTAGTTGCAAACCCGCAGTTGAGACTCTGGTGCATGAGACAAAATCTCTAAATCAAAGCCGTGGTACCGCAGCCGATCAAAAAGATGATTCCTAACTTTTTTTTATCGTTATTCGATTTAAAATATCAAAATTAGACTCTATAATCATTACACAGGGTGTAGCGAGAGATATTTTTTACAAGAACAGAGGACCCCGTGGGAACGGATGTAAGTAGGAAGTTATTATTTTTTGTACTTTTTTGATGATGTAGTCATTACTGTTTAGTTTTTGTCACCTGTTTCGGGGTGTCGAAATATGAACCACTAGTAGTAACATAACCATGTAGTATTTATAATTCACTTAAAGTCTCATTACCTACATTTCTTTTGGTACAGACAGACCAAAGACATAAAAGGATTTCTGGTAGAGATTGGTTCAAGCAATAGGGCAGCCTACTTACTGTTTTTATTGTATGTATTTTTTATCCCGCGGGAAAAGGAAACAAATGCCTCCAACCCGTATGGCTTACGTACCTTAGTATACTTCTGTGTGTGCGTGTGTATAATACATACACCAGTATAACATCAAAGGTAGGATCTTGCTCCACTTGCTTCAAAGGGGAAGTAAGGTTGTATCGAATGCAAATTTATATTTTATTAAACAACACATCGTATTACGTAGCGGTAAAGTTTAAATTACATTGGCAGCAGTGTGCAGCTAACTTTGCAACGGAAGCATTATTGTGCGAATGTAAATCAGTGCACGTAATTTTCCATTTATTAACCTTCTAGCTGTTCACGCGAGCTTCACTTCGCCTTAAAAAGTTTTCCCGTCTGAATTTCGGGATAAAAAGTAGCCTATGTTCTTTCTCAGGGTCTAGACCATATGTATACCAAATTTCATTCGAATCGGTTCAGTAGTTTTGACGTGAAAGAGTAACAGACAGACCGACAGACAGACACAGTTACTTTCGCATTTATAATATTAGTTAGGATTATATTGCCTCCAAAACTGTAGTTCTATAATAGATTGCAACTGTAAGTAAGTGTATTGAATTAAATTTATACATTATAATTAATTAATGGGTAATGAATGACTAATGGGAGTGCTATGAATTAAGCGGTAACCGGTAAACTCTCGTGTACAATTTTCTTTGATTGCCAGAGACGGAGCGTATGGTAAGAACCACGGTGACAGACCCGCCTAGTTCAACAATAATAATTATACAATAACCCCCTTATTCATAAAATTGTTCTCTGTCAGAGAGTGACAGAACAGTTCAAAGCGTCCAGTAACTTTTTATGAATAAGCGGGTACAGTGCCACAAACTTATCTGTTCCGGTGACAGTTCATGTAAATGTGTAATATTTCTTCATTCTATAGAATTTTAAGTTTGCCAGTTGTGGTAATTCGCTCTTGTAGTTTCAATTAACCCATCTAATCTATATCAATATAAAATTTATTAGCAAATAATGAGATATGGATCAATTTAGTTCGCTCTCACCGGAACAGATAAGTTTGTGGCACTGTATCATAGACTTAGTATACGCCAGTATATACTAAGTCTATGGGGGGTACGAATCCTACTCGTAGTATCCTACTACCGCTACCGGCTGTCTAATGTACAGTCCAGACGTTAGCGCATTCGTGATCTCCACTCGAGAACTCTTGTACCCTCACGGACTAACAATCGAACAAAGGTCTTGCAAAAACGCAATTTTATCGCGTAAGAATGCGTTTCACTACACCACTTTCTCCCTTCAACTATTTAATATCTGATCCTCATATATTTTCCGCTCATTATAAAGTCTCGTCACATTTTAGATGTCTGGAGAATGACATTAAAATGGGTGCGGATTCGAATCCTGTCTCGGTCGCATCGAGTTATTTTCAAGCTAATATCTGTTGGCTGATGATGATGAAAATAATCCTTCGTCACGTTTCCAAGGTAGTAAGTTCTTTTTATTTCTACCTAAACTTATAAATTTATAACTATAGTATACACTTCGTATGTAGATATCAAAAAGACAAAATTAATAGTGCCAAGCTTCGATCTTATATGATCATGGAAAGTACCCCACACTTGGTTTGTTTATGTTTGAGTTGTAAGTTTCTTAATGAATATAATTATGTATATTATATTGATGTCGATAGATGTAGGTGCTGATATGAAAAGTAGAATTATTTCATTGCTCGCGACTGCATTTTGTGAGTGAAAAATGAGATTGATCATCATTGTCTCAATAATCATTTTTAAACAAAGAATTCAAGTAAACAGTAGGTACTAAGATTAGAATGACATCATAATTGTACAAACCAATAAAATTATTTATAAATTAATAGTACCTATATTTTGATAAGTATCAGTAATCATTACAAAATCGTCCAATTTGCGTTGAAGTTACCAACTTATAATAATAATCCTTCAGAATTTCCACATCGATTGTGTAAGTTTCAGAAAAACAAAAGTTTCTGAAATTACGGGAAAAATCTGAATGTGAATGAAAATATATTTAACTTAAAACTACGCAAGGTCCATAATACACAAAGGTTACGTAGAAAAGTAACTTTTGTTAAAATTGCCGAAAGGTCAACATCTAAAATAACCAACCCTTTGCCAAAAGTAATGAAAGTACGATGCCAACTTAAAAATAACTAGCTTATGTAATAATAGTGTACCTATTCATTGTATCAAACGTCAAACGGTCCTGAGTCATCATCATCATCATCATCAGCCAATTATCATCCACTGCTGGACATAGGCCTCTCCCAAGTAGCGCCACAACACTCGGTCCTCAGCCTTCCTCATCCAACCACTACCCGCCACCCGCCTAAGGTCGTAAGTCCAGCGGGCAGGAGGGCGTCCCACGCTGCGTTTGCCTGTTCGTGGTCTCCACTCGAGAACTCGTCTCTGACGGATAACCTCTTTTCTGATACGATCCATCAGAGCAACCCCAAGCATCGGTCCTGTGTATCTATCGCAAACGTTTTTTGACCATGATTATCGGATTCAAAATGTATTCAATTAGACACTAATTACTTCGTAAATGTGATTTCTATTTAACTTTGCCAGGACCCTATGTAAGTTGGCTTAGGTTCTAAACGCCGGGACCAGAGGTCCGTGGTTCACGGTACGACTACCGACGGCCATGGTACAGAGGTGAAAGAAGGCGTAATGTAATAAAGATTGTCTATTCAGTACATTTTCTTTCAGCAATCTTCTTTTAGCGTATCGTTGACAAACACTGATCAAAGGATTATAACAGCCATAGATTATTTTTGGATCTTTTTATTTATTTTTTACAATCCAATAAACATTACAAATTTCAACAACATGTGCAATTGGCGGTCTTATCTTAAGAGCGATCTCTTCCTTTATTCGTATATTTTTTCTACAATGGTGCAGCCCAGATAAGTTAGTCTCACTGAGTCCGACGTGTAACCATAAACAGCTAATAAAACGCGAGGCATTAGGCACTCCGTAAATGCACTAAAAGCATTTTCAGTGCATCACACGCCACATTAAGCCTGAAACGAGTTAAAGGAATTACATCCGTAGTTCCATGTGGATAGGGAGGGTTGTTGTGTGATCAGTGGATACGGGTAGGTTTTTCTGACACATTAGCCGAGGCAACGACCTACTCGACTGTCTGTCTGTCTGTCAGTCCTTTCTGTTGGAAGGAGTTGGTTGGGGTGCATTTTGATTTGGATTTAAGAGATGTTTGAAAAAGATCTAGCATAAAACTGCTTTGTCACTTTCTGCTGTGGCTACACGGGTCGTTACCGACGTAGATACATACATATACATATGCACTCACGACTGTAATCCCCGAAGGGGTAGTCAGAGGTGGCTCACAAGCGAGCCACCCACTTTTCGCAGCACATTTGTACTCACGTGATAGGTTGCGAACCATATCGCCGTTTTGGAATGAGTACAATGCACTTAGGATACACATCTAGAATCTAGATGTGCAGGTTTCCTCACGATGTTTGCCATCACCGTAAGAGCACGTGGTATTATTGTATTTAAACTCCTTAATTGAAAGACCGACGTAGATAAACGTCACTTTATCGCGATTAACCGTAAATACAGCGCTGTGATTGGTAGAACGCGCATTAAAATACTTTATTGACTTCAATAACGACCCCGTGTAGCGGACGCTGTATTAATTTTGGAATTTTTCACTTCTCAACACACAGAATACGAATATATGGGTATTATGTTAGGCAGCATTAATTAAGTTGATATTATAGTGACATGATTATTAGTCCCAAACGCTGCCTGCGTTGACCTAGGTACCTAAAAAAATAATTAAGACCGGTAATGTGGCAAAATGGACACTATGCTACCTATATAGTTAGTACTTAGCATGGTATAATAATATACATTGTACTTAGTAGGTAATAAAAATGAGTCGTCAGTGGGAATTTTCCATAAAGTGGCCGAAGCATGACGCACTATAAATACGACACACCTTTTACACCCTGGAATTAACCGAAGATTACAGTGGAAGTTAGATTTTCTAAATTGAAAATATTTGCTTTGCTACCTCTCCGGATTAATTATTTTACAGATATTGCCTTTGTTGAGCTGACTAACTTTCAGCTAATTAGGAAAATTTATTAATGAATGTCTCGCCCTGTTTACACGAATGCTTTGTATTTCTATCTGAAAGTGATGAAATTACTAGGACACCATCAGTCAAGCCGGTTAACGTTAACATTTAATAACGTTATTAGGTACTCATGGTCTATAACAGCAAAACAAAAATAAACGCTAACGGCAGAGTTTCAGCACCAGCATCGCCGACAATACAGATATGCGATTCACAACTTCCACTTTGAAAATGGAACAGCACACATACACACGCCCGCACACAAGTAAAACGGCCGGGGAAAATCTGCACACAGACAAAGAAAACCGACAAATGCAGCTAGACCTCCCGCGTCCTCCGTAACTCACTGCTATTCGGTTGCGGGCGGGTGGTTCTTCTGAGTTGGTGAGGTCTTGGCATTCTGGTGGAGGTTAGAGTGAGACGGGTAGCGCCGCACACAGAGGCGCGAGGGTTGCTTCCCCGGGCGTAGTACTAGAGACACATTGATCCAGAGTTGGCGGCGGCTCGTCTGCCATCGATTGTGCAGCTTCCTGCAGCGGTTGCCTAGCAACAGTCTGCGCCCCCCGCCGCCGCCCGCACGCGGCGCTAGCGTCTACGTGGAAATGTCCGCAAACTCAATTTTCCCGGTAAAACGGATCACTTTGAGAGTGCGACTGCGTTGAACTTTTTTTAAGCCGCGCCGGGGATTTGCAAAGCAAATTGAAACCATACGTAAACATTGGCTAGTTCCATGCCGCAGGCCGGGGCGCAATGGAGGCGTAATTAAATATTGTTGTTGGGAGGCTAGACGCTGAGAGATTTCCAATTTATTAGCTCATCGAAGCGGCGGACTCACAAGCAGAAGTACTTTATACTAGCTATGAATTTTTGCATGATAGGGTTTAGTAAAGGATTTCGGACTATCCTTTGTACCTACAAATTTACTCTCTTGTGAAGTAGACGGTGGAGCATTTCTGCACCCACTTTTCTGTATTGTTATATATGTCGCAGACATCTGGTTTAATCTCCTGTTTGATTGAACCGCTAGCCCGTTCATTGGATGACGCAACTCAGTTGAATGACTAAAGAACAACTCGTCAAGTGGTTGACTGTAAGGTCCAACGTCTTGACTGAACGTTATTCAGCGAAGTCGTTAAATGGGATATAGTATAGCAACTTCATAGTGTCTGGTTAGGATGAACATGACCAGTCAAGAGTCAACAAAAAGACTATGTTACAAAGCTCTCATCTCACAAATAAACTAAACAATAACAATAAACGTACCTTGATATTGTTGTTCATAATTATCCAGTTTCAGCACATTTTTTTCTTTGAAACTATCCGCCGGCGGTGTAATAATAGGTAAATCCATGTTGTCACACTATTTTAACATAAATAACGCACTTTAAAGCTAATTTATTTGCAAAAAATAACAAAACAAGTGCTTTTTGTGTCAGCTGTTCGCTGTTAGACGCCATATTTGTTTTATTCACATGAACTCTGACTGATTTTAAGTCCGCTAACTAGTTTGACGTTTTGTGACGCTTGTACAATCAACGTTCGGCCTAGTCATACAACTGAATAGCGTCATCCAATGAACGGGCTAGCGGTTCAATCAAACAGGAGATTAAACCAGATGCCTGCGACATATACATTAGTCTGAATGTAATGTTTTAATACATATGGCATTAGGAGGTAAGTACTATACTATGTAATCCAATGTACCTATTTTTTTACGGATACAAAAAGTTAAATAAATGTATTTTATGAAATACTAGAGTAACAACGACATAGTTGAGCAAACACTGTAAATATTTACAAGCATATAATTTTCCCATAATTATGTTTATGATTGCCTGTTCGTGGTCTCCACTCGAGAACTCGTCTACCCCAACGGTTATCGGTTCTTCGGCAGATATGACCAGCCCACTGCCACTTCAGCTTGCATATTTTGACAGCTATGTCGGTAACCTTAGTCTTCTGACGGATTACCTCATTTCTGATACGATCCATCAGAGAAACCCCAAGCATAGCTCTCTCCATAGCACGCTGAGCGACTTTAAATCGGTGGACCAGTCCTACCGTCAGTGTCCACGTCTCTGCACCATACGTCATCACTGGCAGGACGCACTGGTTGAAGACTTTGGTCTTCAGGCTTTGAGGAATGGCCGACATGTGGGACGCCCTCCTGCCCGCTGGACTGACGACCTTAGGCGGGTGGCGGGTAGTGATTGGATGAGGAAGGCCGAGGATCGAGTGTTGTGGCGCTCCTTGGGAGAGGCCTATGTCCAGCAGTGGATGATTATTGGCTGATGATGATGATGATGATGTTTATGATAACACCATAACAAAAATTACCATCAACAAGGAAACCAATTTGTAAATGAAAGCAAGTTCATTGAGATCATATTTTAATGAGAGTTCTACTATAAGAAGCTTGTACTGTATTCAGGTGAGCAAAGCAATTTCTAAACAACAGTATAAAAATTATTCAAAGCGAGGATTGTAGCTAGTGATTGATTCAAAACAGTAAGTCAGCGAAACTATATTTATATGAATAAACAAAATTAAAAACGTTTGTTCAAATTTACATAGTAATCTATGTGCCATAAAGATTTTAATAATTATTCAGGAAATAAGTGTAAAATTTTGTAACAAATATTCTCAAAAATATTAACATGCTACGTACAGTATCCCTTATCGTGTTAGAATTGCATGGCTACAAATAATATCCCACCCTTCGTTTGTAACGTATATTCTGGCTTTGCACTAGCCTAGTCAGGTAAAAAGGCAGGCATTCGAATTTCAAATATTTAAAGCCAAGGATAGAGTGCTACCATTCGAGGTTAATAATTTGTAGGCGGCGGCGGCGGCGTCACAGAGCCATCGAGCCTCCAGCCTATTCTGTGTCTATATTTAACGGGAGGCAGATACAGGAGGCTGTGTGAATGACACTGCGGCTATTTCTATGATGAACGTTATTTGGCTACCGTATGGCTGACTAGTATTTGCGATATGTAATTTGTTAACTTTTTTCTATAATATACATCATAAGGTTGCGAGTAAGTTACCAGCGTGCCACCTATTGTGGCACGCTGGTATGACGACGACCGAATGGCGTAGTGGTTAGTGACCCTGACTGCTATGCCGAAGGTCCCGGGTTCGATTCCCGGCTGGGGCAAATATTTGTTTTAAGGCAGATATTTGTACTCGGGTCTTGGTTGTTGATATTTATATTTAGTATCTATCTATCTATGTATTAGTGTAGATATATCAGTTGTCCGACACCCATAACACAGGTTCTGCCTAGCTTGGGGTCGGATGACCGTGTGTGAGATGTCCCCACATATTTATTTATTTATTTATTTATTGCTTCTAGTCTATAAGTATGCTTTTGTATGTTAGGTTTAGGTATGGGGTATTCAATAAAATAATATCCTATTATATTATATTTTTTATCCGTAAAATGGCAATAGGCCCGCCCCCTATTACATTGGGACTAACATAACACTCTGGTGAAAAGTGGGTGCAGCAATGCACCTCTGCCTACCCCGCAAGGGAGTACATTAGTACAAGGCGTGAATGCGTGTTTTTTTGTTTTTTTTTTCAATTTTTTATATTAATTGTATTCGTGAAAAAAGGAAAAGGTCAAATGCCAATTCATCAATCATCATCATCAGCCTATGTCAACTCACTGCCGGGTATAGCTATACATAGGGTTCCTCCATATAACGCCAAGTTCTCAATGTATATTATTAAAGATGGGAAAAATCAACGATAAGGAAATTATAGTGGTCTCAGTTATTACACGACAACCTATTTCAGTTTACTCTTCTGGACTAAGTACCTATTCTGAATTATAATACCTTTAGGTGTATTTTAAACCCATACGTTTTGGCAGCCCCCAATTCCATTAGCACCAGACAGACATAGTCCATCGGTCGCTGATTGCATAATCCGACTAGGCTTAATACCAGGAGCGCAGGCAGGGCGCGGAGGTAACTGGTTGTTTTGTGTCTACGGCCGGGGGCTGGCTGGCCAAAGTTTTTGGACTTCTCATTTGTACGGCGCAGAGGGGGCATTGAATTTGCGTCTGACTGCCTGGCTGCGAAGTTGTGCCAAAAAATATAAAGACTTTTAGCGCTTTTAATCGAATACTACGGCTACTGTTTGAAAGGCTAGGCGTGTATTTTGTGTGGATAAGACTTTAAAATGGGGTTTAAAAATAGAGGGTTTATTTAGTTTCATCTTTAAAATAAGGATAGCTATAAAAATATTTAACTACGTAGTGGTAACATACGAAGATGAAGACTACCTAAGTACCATAGTTATGTAGTTTATGTAATGCACAGTTTATAATAGTTTATATTGCAAATATTGCATAACACAGTAAAACACACTCATAACATAATAATGAAATTGTTATGCATACCCAGTGACTTGTAAACAACAGCGCAGCAGCGCTACGGTGCTACGGCGCTACGGCGTAGCACGTAGCGCGCGGCAATGCTTAGAGCTACGTAACGAGATTAGAATTATTGCTTTAACTGCTTGTTTCTTTTACAAAAACCAAATCCATGTATGTATCGTTAGATCAATTTGGTAAGAAATATTACTACAACTTATATTTCCATTACTATAAAGTAACGTTACGTAAAGTTACTATAAAGTAAAAATTGTACACAACAAACAAACAAACAATGTAAGTAAATGATACACAGAAGTTGTATGTAGGAAGTATTATTTCCAGGATTTTGTTTTTTAATTTAATGAATAGTTAATAATATTCCTAGTCCTTCTCTTTCTACCATCACATCGAGTGTACACAGGCTGTAGTATAATTATGCAGCTAGCTAGGTTTGCCGGCAGCAGGAAGCGATCGAAACTGCAGCGGGCGCGCCAGACGCCGCACTGGTGCATACGTATAGCTGAGTCTACGTTTCACTAGTCTGTGTTTTGGTTGCCGGATGAAAATGTCTGGGCTTTGCTAGGAAAGGGAGGATGATTTAGGGCACATTTTTCAAAGGGTAGTTCAACGCTCAACTCTCGTTACTACATGTCGTGTAGTTTTACTGATGAAATTGTATTCTTGTTTATTCATACATGTAGAATTAAATGTACTTATAATACCTGTTTATAAAAGAGGACACGGTCCGTGGAAAACATGGGGAATTTCTTTGATGCTGTCACCTATTGGAAGATTTGAAAGTGATTTGTAATTTGAAACTTGATTGAAACAATATTCTTCCTAATTTTATCAGACTTTTCAAAAACCAAAACAGAAAATACTGGCACTGAATGCAAATGATTGTTTTTCTTTGTTATTTTTTTTAAACAATGGCGGGCACAGTTATTCCGCCCCATTGCGATTGCAAATACACAACGAGGAAGTGTATTTTTTTGTGTACGCAGCATTTTTTTAAACCCAGCATTTAATTTTGCACCAGGATCTCATAGTATTCAAGTCACGTTTTTGCGTTTTTGCGCTAAACAAAGCGGCGGTGTGGCGGCGGCTGGGAGCGATCGAACATGCAGCCCGCAGCCCGGCCACTCACACTCCCGCAACACTCCGCAAACGCATACAGCCCTGGTAGTATACGCGACGTGATACTAGTTTTTGTTTGATTTTGCACTGCAAATGGGATGTTTCGTACATTTCCTTTGTGCTGAAATTTCAAACTTCATTCAGGCATAATTGGTATAAAATTTAACTGGTTCATTTTAGCTTATTTATAGGTTGGCTCCGTTGTATAAAGATCTTGTTTATGATTAGTTAATTATCTTAATTTTAAAGCGAGGCTTTCCCGTATCAAGATTTTCTTAACATAGCGTAGGATGAAAAACAGACTTTGATGATTTCCCATAATTTATATTTGTAAATAAGTATTTCGTATCGTTACAAATAGAGATTTAAATAATGTTTGCTGATTAATTCATGTTCTGAATGAGGCCCCGTGGTAATTAAATGTTTCTATGTTATGCTTTGTCAAATGCATAGCTAAGCAAGTGAATCGAATCAAATGGCAATTATCGATGTTGCTTATCACAAACAAAGCACTGTCTATTGGTTCGCTTAATACTTCGTGGGACTTAAATTTTATTAATTCATATAATTCAGTCCTGTATAGTGGAAGTTAATTGGCTCAAATAATTATGGTGGCGCAGTATAAATAAATATGAGTATTTATCTATTTAATTAAGTACTAAATACATTGAGCTAACTCCGTTGCTAGTCCAAAATTAAATACGTACACACTTAAATTTATAAGAAATAAAACTAGATACTTAAATAAAAATATCAGTATAAAAGTCGGCATTATTACAGTTCCCCTACGAGACGGCTGATATGAAATTCGTATTTAATTTGTAACCCTCTCAAATGTTCCTACACACAACAAAATCTTGACACCCCTCGCAAAAACCACTCTCCGACGTCTAGACTAACATAAAACCTAAACACAAAACCTATAGGTAAGCAAGACCTATGCGCTGACGAGCTTATATCTATATTTATTTCCACTATAATTTGGCTGTGCGCCCTATTGCAACTTTAACATACTCGCCATCCATTGCTGTTTAACACAAACCTCTAGTAAACCTCGTTCACAATCCACCAGCAAGCTATGCTGTACAAGCAGTTATACCCGGAGTGAATAAGCGCTAGGAGTGCCATGGTAAAGTACGGACCTACCCCAAGTAAAAGCGCGTTGCCCTCCCTTGTACCAGTGCAATACAACTGCAGTCGAACAAACAGCACGGTAATACACGCTTCGCCGCCCCTATTGCGTGGTGTTACGGGGTATATTTAATTGGCAGGGGGTGGGAAATATCATAGGTGAGTCAGAAATTGTTTACACGTGATGTAAGATATCGATGTCTGTCTGGGGAATTGACAGTTTGTCGATGTCGGCGGCGATAGCGTCGGATGCGATCACGGATTGCAACACCAATTTATTCACGAATAAACCAAACCGAATGCATGCTACATAAAACTATATGACAAAGAAGCGAAATGAAATTAATTTCAGAAATGGTATTTAGGTGTATTTTAAAAGCAACCAATGACTTACTTGACTATGTCCTATGTCCGCTAGATGGGGCCGAGGGTGTCCACCGTGGCTTCGCGTTTGATTTCATTCCAAGACTTCCCGATCTTCTTCGCTTCGTCCACTACCGTGCGTCGCCAGGTCTGCTTGCTATTTCCTTGCGGATTCATCGCCTCGTAACTATGTGAAACAATGTTTTTTATTTCTCTGGTTTAGCTCACACTTAACAGAATTTCGTAAAGTAATATGGAACAATTACACGAAAACAAAATATTTTTTCTTGACCTCCAAAATTTCAATATTTTCTATTCACCTTAAAACGATAGTTTATTTTACGATCTACATCGAGGGAGCACCCTCTAAATCATTTCAATTCAATTTGTGTACAGTTTCAATTAACTCCTGTACAAAGTGCTCCTAGCCTCGTCGCATTGCAAATTATTACTACCTATAGAAGCAAGGGAGGACAGAGTCAATGGAAAGTCTGGTCACAGTTGCAAAATGATTGAATTATAATAAAAAAAAAACAAAATGAAGCGTCTAGATAACAACTTACAAATTAATCATGGTTTAAGGAAATTACTGGAACTTACTTGGTAAACATTTACCCCCTTATTCATAGAGAAGTTACAGAACGTTTTAACTAATAAACTGTTTTGTCCCTCTCCGACAAAGTACAATTTGTTCTTTGACAGAGAGGGACAAAACAGTTTATAAGTTAAAACGTATTGTAACTTTTCTATGAATAAGGGGGTAAGATTTGTAGCGTGTAGGTAGTTTTGAAACTCATCTGCAAAGATACGAGTACGAATAGCGAATTATTGCATCTTCTTTTACCATTTTCCGCATAACATCCTTATTTGAATTATAATTTATCTTTCCTCTTCCCTGTATCAAAGAGATCCAATTTCTGCCATAGACTACATGTATAGTTTGATAGGTTGGTACCGGGCTGCATAGGGAAGCGGCGGTTGCCATGACGACCGCCGGATGCGCCGCCATTGCTGCCTGCAACCAAACCCTGGATTTTAGTGTGACCATCATTGAGGGCTTTTAGTATTCACCAAATAGCGGATGCTTTTAATGGGCACTAAAAATAATGTTGACTGTATTATGTATTGCTTTTCTGCCCTGATATTGGGAGTTACAATTTATTTTGTAGTACCTTGTAATACTTTGGCAAGCAGAAACTGATAGTAATATTAATTTCAATTAAAGGCGGATTTATCACATCTAGATTTCGTCTACCCACCAACCTAAAAGCAGTTTAGACCTTGGGTATAAATTTACAAACTACAAAGGTTCCATTCGAGAGAGCCAGGTGCAGGTACTTACAGCCCCACAGAGAATAGAAAAGAATAGAATAGTCCCTGTTTTTTCCTAACTCATGTAGCACCCAGCACTACACACAGATACCTGATGCCGAGCTCGCTGGATTCCGCGAACTGTTCGCGTCGCTCCGACAGACGGACGGAAAATGTACTTTATATTGGAAATATAAAGCACATTTATATAATAGACTCGCGGAGGGAAATATGACTCAACATGTACCAACCTAATTAGTATAATTTACTTATTATTTTCTGCATAATATCAAACTAACGCCGTTATTAGACTTCCTTATTCAGCCACTAGCGGTTATTAAGTAAGCGTCCCATTCGGCAGTGCACGCAACGGACGCATCGCATTCAGTATTCTTTGTATATAAATTCACACAAGTGTGTCCACTTCATCGGCATTGCCAACGCAGTTACTCCCCATACATTTATGACAATCCGTTTGATCCGAGACCTACGATACCGATAGGAGGACGCTTACTTAATCTAAGGTCATCGGGTCGGGGGGTCTCCCACGCTGCGCTTGCCTGCCGTTCGTGGTCTCGGAATGTCGAAAACTCATTTACAGTCCAACTATAGATTCAGGACAGTAAAAAGTGCGATTTCGCAAAGAGTTTTTATCATTGTCAGTTATTTACTTACATTTACGTATATTTAAAAAAATAAAATACCGGTTGATAATGGTTTTTTAACGGATTTGTCCTTAATTAAATATAATAGATCGGTTAAATACGTCCACTTCCGTTTTCAGGACTTTATAGTTAATTTATGGTACTTACCCTACTTTTTATCGATTCTTCGCCATAATCATATGGCCGGCCAGAGCAGCTTAAGATCTACCTTTTACAGCTTTGGTGCAGCTTTTTATAATCGGATGACCATGCATTTAACTGATACTATAGCTTTTCAGCGTCGGGTTAAAATTTAATAGTTCGCCTTTTAATGCATTCTGTATTTGTCTGAATTAGGTATACAAAGATAAATAAATCTAAAGACAGCAACATAATAATTATATTTACGTGTGTAGAAAAGTGATAGGTCGAGTTAGTAGTTATTACGAGGTACTCATAAATATATGAGTACCAACAAAATAGACGAAAGCTTCTGAGCATCAAACTTATCATGTAATATGGGTTATGGTAAGATTGATTTAAAACCTAGTTAGGTAATTCACGATTTGATTGTCATCATCATCATCATCAGCCAATAATCATCCACTGCTGGACATAGGCCTCTCCCAAGGAGCGCCACAACACTCGGTCCTCGGCCTTCCTCATCCATCCACTACCCGCCACCCGCCTAAGGTCGTCAGTCCAGCGGGCAGGAGGGCGTCCCACGCTGCGTTTGCCTGTTCGTGGTCTCCACTCGAGAACTCGTCTACCCCAACGGTTATCGGTTCTTCGGCAGATATGACCAGCCCACTGCCACTTCAGCTTGCATATTTTGACAGCTATGTCGGTAACCTTAGTCCTCTGACGGATAACCTCATTTCTGATACGATCCATCAGAGAAACCCCAAGCATAGCTCTCTCCATAGCACGCTGAGCGACTTTAAATCGGTGGACCAGTCCTACCGTCAGTGTCCACGTATCTGCACCATACGTCATCACTGGCAGGACGCACTGGTTGAAGACTTTTGTCTTCAGGCTCTGAGGAATGGCCGAGGAGAATATGTGACGAAGTTTCCCGATTTGATTGTAGGTAATTCATTTTAATATGTTTATTTTATGTGTTTTTCTCATAAGCTCGAACGCAAAACGGGTGTAAAGATTTATTTACATAACTCCGAAATTTATTAAAGTACTTATACTGTATACACAATTTAAAATATGCAATTGATATTGATATCAAGGACCGTGAATATTAAACGAAAAGCTGGACAGAGTCGGTTCGAAATATGAAGGTACATTCCATTTTCAAATAGAACCGACGCGCCCCCCTAAAAGGAATGCAGACGCAATGCGCCCGAAAACTCCAATATTAATTAGCCTATCCACATACGATACATGTTCTCCTGGTGTTGACAGGCAGTTCCACCCACCGTACAGTCTAAGCCTAGTTATTTTTGTCGTTTCCCATTGATTTAAGGTCGAAATTAATGTGAAATTTTAGTTTAAACCTCGTGTCTGACTGTCCCACCCGGCGGTAGTCATGGCAGCAGATAAATCTATTTTTGAGTCAGACAGTCTCTCCCGGTATAGGTTTATTTTGTATGGGACTGTGGGCCCTGTCTGCCCCCCTAGTCCACGAATTTTTGGTAAAGCCGTGATAGAAATTAAAATGGTTGCCGTGCCACAAATGGAACTAATTTCGCTTGGAAACAATCTTGTATTTATGTACTTCAGTAGATAGGTACAGGTACCTAATAATAAGGATAGACGTTTCTCGCCGTTCCACCCTTTGTTTGCTCATTAGTAAAATTGAATTCTGAAGAAACTATATTTTTAATTATTGGAGGATTTTGTGTTTTTATTATAGTGCAACAAAACGACGTCGCTTATTAAACACTTACATGGATGTACGTAGTTCTACAGTTTAACTTAGTTTTTTTACTTAAATTTTCATAAGTACTTATTTGATATTTTCCTACATTTAAAAAAAAAATATAGTTACTATGCTTTTTAAATCAGTTGTGGCAAAAAATGAAAATTCATACTCATACACCAAGTTTACCTCTTTTCCTACACTTAAGGGTGAGATTTATTATTGAAATTACCCGTAGTTACTTAAACCCAATCGAAACGAAATACATCGAAAAAAGATTGATTAAAATCGGTTATATTTATACAGATGAATTAAGAACCTCTTTTTGTCGAAGTTGGTTAAAAAATGCATTAAATCTGATTCTTATTTAATTAGAAGGTTAGTCGACTAATACAATAAATGTCGCCATTCGCCTTGAAGCACGTGAAGCCACCCTACTCGTAGATAGGAAAAGGTTTTGATAGAAAATGTTTTGTGTCAAACAAATCCAGCACAATCATAATTTTTACTTCTACGTTTGTCCTGTAATTACAGACAAAGGCTCCGGAGGCTCTGCGGGCAGACAACAATAGTGCACCGCCCCAAAGTACCCCGCCATTAATATTGAGTCTTCGCACTACGGCGTAAAGGCCAAAGTACAATGACCCGGCGTGCGGCACAACTTTGTAGGACGATAGCGCATTTCCCTCGCTGCAGCTTTTCCGGGCGAGCTGTCAGAGCTCACGGGCTCGGGGACACTCGGGCACGCTCGGGAACGCTCGGCTCCCAGCTCAGCGCGACCACCACCAGCTGAACTGCGATCCAACAAGAGATGCACAGCTGGGGAGCTCTCAGTACGGTGGTTATTGCATCTGTGTTGAAATCGCAGACTATGGTGGGTATGTGTGTTACGTACTAGTGAACTTTGGTAATGAACCACCGGGCGATAGCCTGGGAGCCCCCCCACCCCCCTGTGCGCCGACCTGCACTGTGCTGCCACTGCGGGATGTAGGTACCTACTCTTTTTCTTCACTAAAATTAGGTCCTTAATTTTCTGGCCTCCTGGTCGCACTTACAACGTTCTGGGGCTGGCGAAGGTTTTATGTTTCCGCTGCAGAATTTTTGCAGTCTGCTTAAGTTTACATAATGGAGGAAAATTTAGCCGTCACTTAAACGAATGGTAGATGCTACGTTTTCGATATTTATTAAGTTTAGGTATAGTTTGCTTTTGTTACGATTTTCTCCTAAACAGGCTGATTTAATAACTATAATTTACTATAATGTAGGAAAATGTGAAAAGTCTGATTTGGCTTAGGTATTATCTGAATCATATTGTTTTGTTTACTGAAATAAGAGGTAACTTTCCTTCCTACAATTCAATAGAATTTTATCTATTTTATCCGTAATTTTCCACGCGCAGAGAAACAACGGAAAGCAACCCGATATCCCAAACAAAATCTGCGACAAAACAAAACACTACGCAGTCAATTAGAGACATACACAGAGCGGACTCATTTATCGGCGTCTAGACTTTCAACACATTGACACTAATTACTCGCGACTTTGCATGACATTTTAGCACTTACCACCTTGCACATATGATTTACAATCAGAAGCAATCAATCAACAGTACGATAGCTCACAAACCACGCAGGGAAATCCACCTTAGTCCGTTCCGATTGAATACATTTTCAATAGTTGTGATCGTTTGAAGGTCGATATTAGTAGAGGTAGGTAGTTATAGGTTAAAAATTAAATTCCTTGTCGTGGCGGCCCTTTAATCATTTAGAGAGACATTGAATGCGCCCCTGCAGGGGTTCACAGTGCAAATGTACCAGGAACCCTCTCGTCTAGACTTGCAGACAGTCTGGCGGCGGCCACTGCTAGTGCAGACTTCGGAAGCTGTGCAGCCCTGGTAGGTATTTGAACTTTGTTAGATGTAGAAGGAAAATCTATCTTATATCCTACTGTTTTTTTGTAAAAATACCACCAATACGTCAAAAATGGTCCTAGCAATCCAAAATCCGCCCGTCAATTTTATAAAAACGCCATCCGCTTCGATGACTTCAAAATTGGGACACATAGTCAATCTCGTCAGTCTTTCAACGAAAATGTACCCATTTAATGTAATTACTTGCTGAGGTTTGCATTACCTAAGCAAGTAATTACACTCACTATAATTCTCAGTTTCATCATACATCAACAACATCCTTGCCCAAGATATCCGAAGTCCTTAATCATCGTAGTACCCCCTACAGGGTTCGATCCAGACTTAGGGTAACACTACCTACTGGTCGCCCCAACCCGCCGCGGCTAGGATAGGTCAGGGCTGCATTATTCATACTGCATACACGGTGGTTTAACCTGTCCGCAGAAATGAGTGGTGGTATGAGTTTAATGAGAGTGTCTGCCTGTTTGGAGTAGAGAACGTGGTGTTGCAGCTACGAAACAGCAGTGAAAATATATCTACATGTATAGTGAAGTTGGTATGATCTGAGGAATTTATGCAGGCTACGATTTCAATCAAATGCATAATTTATAATACAACAGAAGATTTTTTTATAAGGATAATTAAATAGCTATTAATAATATCTACTTACATACAATCATACGAGTATTATTACCATAACTTTAAAACACCTTGAAGTAATTTGAATAAAACAGGAATTTTGATACCGATACCGTATTTGATTAAGTTCTGGTAGAAAAAATAAAAATGCTATAGTTATAGGTATTTAATTAAACTCTAAAAGATGTAGTGAAACAGGAGTGGTGCCTCCCTCCAACCCTCCTTTGTCTGTCCATTTCAATATCTCCGGATGTACCGAGAACTAAATAAGTTTTAGGGTTGATAAGTGCTCTTTCATTTGTATTTTGTTACATTAGAAATTTTAGAATTGAACGAGTTGAATAGCTTTTCACGAATAGTATAAAACTATAAGTATTAATGAGATTATTACACTCACGGGCAATGAAACAGTTCCATTGAGAAAATCGCCAAATTACTTTTAAACGGAAAGAACTAACTTAATGACGCCTTCTGCAATATTTAACTATATTTTACGGCGCATCAGAATAATACCAACTAAAAACGTAAATATTTTGTACAAATTTTCTATTAAACGTTTAAAAAATTTATTGCCATTTGGTGTCTGAATTTTGTAAGTGGAACTGTTTCTTTGCACGTGAGTGTATAATTCCGAACATGCATTAAAGTGTTGTTATTAAATTAGTAATAGGTTACTGCTTAAGTAATACTTACTAACAACACTATAATACTTCTTATCACGAGACACGAAACACACAATAGTACCAAAATACTATAGGAGTCTGCCATAGAAAATTATAAATCTATTGTTTGCTACGGCATTCGTAGCACGCGCTACGTCGCGTCGTAGCGGCGGCGTAGTCACGTAGCAGTCACTCCGTGCTACGAGTTAGGATTCTGTAGCTTTTAATAAATTGATCTCGTTTTATTGGATTACGGTGCTTCTTTAGTCTCTGCTATCCTAGTAAACTTGTTGCAACCATAAAAAAATATGACGAAACATTTTATAAGGATGTTCCTCCCAGCTTTCGGTACCAATTATAATATTTAGTGAAAATACACTGCCGGGCAATGAAATAGTTCCACCCACAAAATGCCGACAAACACCTTAATATCTCCTAAGATATAGAACCTAGCTTCATGAATTAAAAAGTTTAATGAAATATAGTTTATTATGCAAACATTTTTACATGCAAACTCTTTTTAATAGTGTTATTTTCGTAGCCATGGATAAAAAAAGATAAGAAGCAAAATTTTCGGGTTTGAAAGTTAAGGAAAACATTTGCTTCGTATTTAGTTTTGCTTTTTATTTCATTCTTTTTTTGTTGTTGTGGAATAATTATGAAATTGTAAAGTCTAACGGCTCTCGTACCCATAAATCATGCCTGTATCACGCGAGGATTGTGCGAGAATCATCACCATGGTGGACATGGGAACCAGCCAAAGAAATGCGGCCAGAATAATGGGTGTGACTCATACTACTGTACGACGAGTGATCTAAAGGTTTAGGGAGACTGGATTAAACCTGAGAAGACCAGGTACTGGCAAGCCAAGGTGCACAACAGTCCGAAAAGATCGATTCACTGCGGAAATCATGTTAAGAAATCGACATCAGACGGGACTAGCCGTTCAACAACAACTTCTACAAGTTCGAAGGGAGCCAATAAGCGAGAAGACAGTCAGGATACGTCTTGGCGAAAGAAGATTAAAGCATTACAAGCCAGCAAATAGCCCAAAACTGGAACGGCATCATAAAGTTGCCCAATTGCGATACGCCCGTAATCATACAGAATGGGGTGAGGACGAATGGGGCAGAGTGATGTTCTCAGATGAGTCATAATTCATGCTATACAATCGTGATGGAAGGAAAAGAGTATACCGACAACCAGGAGAACATTTTTCACAAGTATATTTTGAAGAAAAAGTGGCACACGTCGGAGGCAGCTTTCGCGTGCGGGCGGGCATCTCTGCAGAGGGTCGAACAGCGTTAGTTCCAATCGAGAACGGGAACCTAACTACTGTGAGATACATCAATGAGGTCCTCAATGAACATGCTGGTCCGTTTTTGGCCAATATTGGTGAGAATGCAATGTTCATGCACGATAATACACGGGGGCACACTGCTCAAGTTGTAAATGAGTATCTTCATGACGTAGGAATCCACAAAATAGAGTGGCCTGCAAGGAGCCCTGGTTTGAATCACATTGAGCATGCCTGGGACGAGCTTGACAGACCTGTGAGAGACCGAGTTCCACCTCCAATCACACTTCGTGGCTTGAAAGACGCGCTCATCAAAGAATGGGAGAACATTCCTCGACATATGCTGAGGAATCTGGTATTCAGCATGCCCAATCGCGTAGAAGCTGTATTGAGAGCACATGGAGGAAACACCAAGTACTGAGTTATCAAAATACCACGTTTACACCTAATAAACGCATAATTAGAGATTTTGTTTTATTTGCCAAATGCCCCGTTTTTTGAAAAACATTTAATTTAAATTTTTATTACAATATTTAAGTTTTTACATGGGAATATTCTGATGCGCAATTAAATATTCTTCAATATTGCAGAAGGCGTCATTAAGCTAGCATTTTCCGTTTAGGAGTAATTTGATGTTATATCAGTGGAACTATTTCATTGCCCGGCAGTGTAGTATCAGTCTGACTACTCTACTCTGACGCCATCCTCATTTTATACGATCAAAATATACCTCTGATTTTATTGAGCATAGCGAGATTTTATGAACTATTTTTATGACTAACACACTCTCCCCTACTCTTCCCTTCCACGATATACCGGGATAATCAATAATGCTATTAACATCTTTATTATGTTTAACTTATTATACCATTAAGTACCTTCTACCAGACTGAAACTGATCTCAAAACGAGTTTCAAAATTCATCTTCCGCAAAACAATCGCAATTACGCGAAACTTTTTTAATACGAGCCTCTTTGCTAATCATAATCAGCCCGGAAAGCCCGCCATAGCCCGCAGTGCAGTGAGGGGGGGTGCGGCACGGGTGGGGGGGATCACTGCGGAGGGTGAACGGCCGGGCATCGATCCCGCGCTTATGTAACCTGCGTCAGCCATCCGGGTGCAACGTGCGTCTGCCGGGCGAGCTACCAGGGATGCAGAGGGTAGGGGGAGGTTACTATTACTATCATCACTGGAAAAGGAGTGTGATGGATGAGAATGGGAAACAGTTGGGATAGTATGGAAACTTTAAAACAAAATGAAATATATGTTATTCAGCATTTTTCAAAGTGTTATTTAAATAAATAGCCAATAATAATTGACTGCATTGATATTGTTACACACCTTCATTTTCATACCCCAAACACCAATCGCTAACGCCCACGTCAAGCGCTTGGGTAGGCAAGGCACTAGGCTGGCAGAAATTTCATGTGTCACGCACGTAATACAAGAAGTACCGTCGTCGTTAAAACATTGAACTAGTTATTCTATATCATTGCCCATCAACAGACTGGGGTTTAGAGCATGAGGGCCTTCATCGTGATGAGATGATTAGCCAGATAGATTCATTATTAATTTTCATTTGTTTTGCAAGGCGCGCCATACCTACCTATGTAAGTATACCTTTAATAAATTAATCATTTATTTCAGAAAATGTAGTCCATATAACCATTAAATCGGTCCGTAATTTTAAAAGTTACATTATTAAACATTTCCGTATTCAAATCACAAACAAATTTACAACACTATCACATTACCTACATTCAATAAATCAAGTTAAAATAAATTGAATAGATTGAATTAAATTAATCAAATTTAATAAGATAACCGGTGACCGATGGGGTAAACGTGTTCTGAAGTAGAAGCCGCGACTAGGCAAACGTAGCGTGGGACGCCCTCCGGCTAGATGGGGTGACGACTTGCGAAAGGTGGCTGGTTATGATTGGATGCGGAAAGCTAAATATCGCATCCAGTGGCGTGTTTTGGGAGAGGCCTACGTCCAGCAGTGGACTGATATAGGCTGATGATGATGATGAATAGAATAAATTGAGCTTAATAAATTAAATTGTAGCACTACCTCTTATAAGATCATATGACCCTCCTCACCAATCCCTCCACAGGGACTTCAGGTCATCAGCTACTGTTTTCAGAATGCTATGCTGTCCCGCACTCTGTTGATCAGGGATACCGTTGTTTTCCGAATGATGGCGTGGAAGCCCTCCGTTTGGTATTCGGAAAACATCCCTGATGCACTGCAGAAGAGAGGCAGTCCCAGCAGCATTCTAAAGATGTTATACAGGTTGTTGCAAAAAGGGTATAGTAAGCCGAAAGCTACATATAGGCTATAACCTTTTTGCAACACCCTGTATAAGGCACACAACACGCCTTCTCACGCCTCCGCCAGCGCCTAAGGCACAGTTGATATGTCACACGAGAAGGTTCCTCTGTTGCAGCCCCGCGTATACCGCCATCTGCATACAAGAGCGCAGTGTCTTGCCCCCCGTGCTGTGTATGCAGCCGGTCCTCGTCTGGTGTCGGCAGAATGCTCCACGAGTAGGTAGAATGAGAATTAATCCATTAATCCAGGAAATTGGAACCCATGCACCCCTAGACTTACGTTTTTATATAAGATTTTCTTACAAAAAAATATAAGCAACGTAACCTGCATAATGCTGAAAAATATGTTGATTGTTATTCTTCGCAAACTGCAAATATGATCACAAAATAATTATTTATAAAGTTTTTATTATATGAAACCGAGTAAGTACCTCCTTAATAAAGGACAAATGTCGAGCGACTTGTGTCCCCGGACATCGGGCGACATCGCGATATTTGCTTCTGTACCATCCTTTTCTCGTAGCATTTCAGGCCATTTTCGTCCCCCTATTGTTGTGGAAATAACTAGTTGACTGGATTTTATATTTACAGTTTCTCAAAAGTGTCATAGTAATGATAGGAGGTCGCCACTGTGGGTGCGGCACGGAAGTGGCGGGAAAATCCCGTTACTCATAGTTATGATATTACAATGTGTGTGACTATAGTGCTCCTATATACAGGGTGTTTGTCGGTCCATGTGCCTTACGACGTGTATTCAAACTTCTAATAATATTTTATAGCTAAAGGCTTTTCCCTTTTTTTAACTGTACGTCGTTGTGATACACTGCGATATATCTACTTATTTAACTGTCCTTAAATAATATAGGTATGCTAATACTTTTTCCGAAGCTCTCCCTAAATATTATTTTTTATTTTCTGAGGACATAACGAAAATAAAATTACATAATTAAGTTATCGATAAGAATTTCCATGGAAACCTCAACTTTACCGTGATTCCCAAACATTACCCCCTAGTAGGACTCGGACTGTACTAGAAAATCATAAAACCACCCTCAGTTTTATGCGTCTTTGACCCCCTTTCTTCGACTGGCGCCAAAGCACGTTTCTTCCCCTGTGCTCTAATTTTGGGTTTTCCCATTTTCCGCATTTCCTGAAATATTTTTCTTGAAACCACTTTATTGAAATATAAGTAGGTAAGTACTGTCAACGGTTTTTCATTTTAGGGCTCTACAAATAATTGTCCTGGACTAACACTCTGTCTGTAACCACCGGCTACCTCTCAGTTAGATCATCAGTCCAACAGGCAAGGCAAGGGCGTCCCGCGCTACCTTCTGACTGTTCGTGGTCTATCCAAATTATAAATTCCGTCTACCCGGTTATCGATTCTTCTTAAAATCAAAATATTTTCTGAATTTACTTAGGTTAGGCTCTAAAATCTCTAAATTATCAATCAAACCTACCAGGCTAACATAACACTACCACCATCCCTCCGTCCCAACCCCGCCCAATCATCAGCCGCCGAAAAACAGTCGACAATCAAAACAAAGGAAGTACAGCACTCGCTCTCCTAATTCCGTAGACTGGCTGCATGCGGCGATGCCCGGGCCGCGAGCTGCCGGTCGCCGACCCCTGGCCGTGAACCCCGCACCCCGCACCCCGCCCCGCCCCCACCCCTCGCGTAGACACGTGTGCGCCGCGCCCCGGATACTACAGGAGGATGAGCTTTCAGACAGGTGCGGCTACGCTGAAAACTGGGGTCTAGAGGTAAAGGTTTGGCGGCAGTTGGATTGTTGAGGTGTGTTGAGGAAAGGCCAGAGGGATGTCAAGAATGGCGTTCTATTGATTGTAGCTTGATTATAGTTATAATACTACCTCTTAACTTCTGTAGCTGTGAATTACAGATTATAAAACGTATCTAAACGAGTAGAAGGGGGTATGTAAAAAACTTAAAAACATAAATAATTATGATTTTCAGTGGCCGCTTTTCTAACAACAAAACAGCAGAAAACCATTTCCGGAGCACCCTCTACAGAATTTTCCGGTATACTTAATCACTCACACTACCACAGTAGCGTACGTCTTACTCAGACTATACACACACAAGCGCAAGGGAAGGCTTGGCCCGTCCATGTGTGTGTGAGCGCGCGCCGCACCCCCGGTGTAAATACACGGCGGCACTCACACATAGACACCGACTACAGGAGTTTGAAAATGGACCGTCAGTGTGTGCTTCAGTTTTCCGCACAGTGTAGTGTGCCAGTATGCGAGGAAAATCTATGTTAATGTTTAGGTGTCGCGTTAGCACAGTAACTGAGTGTGGGGGTTGCGGCTGTGTGCGTGTGCAGGGTGCATCGACTCCAGCCACTTCCGCTTCCGGTCAGGTACAACGCCCGGGCTGGGCTGATTTATGTTTCTTTTGAAAAGTTCGCGTGATATGCTGATGTTTATGTTTATTTATTTATGTGCTACGTTTCATATAAACTTACTGGTTTGATTATGATTATAAAGGTTCGCTTTGCATTTTGATTTTATTTGGGTCGCTCGTTTAGGGAAGTAGTTTTGAGTATTGATCGTAGGGTTAATTGGAGAATTTTATTTCAGTTTTGTAACTGAAAAACTGTGCAGCACGAAAAAGATTTAAAAGCTTGTACTTAAAACATGCATACTTTACATAGGGATTAATTATATATTTTTTGATATTTATTGTTGAAAATAAAGAGAAATGTATCTTACAAAGTAAAAGCAACCTAAACCCCAATATAGCAATAAAGACGATGAAAGCAATAAGAAATAAAGCATCCGAACATGTTAGATGTGCCCTCGCCCCAAGATTTGTATTAAATTTTTAATTTCCCCATCCCGCCTACCAGGGGCTCAGACCAGACGACAGGTTGAATTGGTTTCTGAAAGAGACGGATTCGAACTCACATGCGCGTGATAATTACTGTTTATAAACTTTCACTTAAGGGATGTCGGGTTGAACGCTTTTCAGATGTTTATAAATAGGAGAATAAAACGGCTTAAGATTTAATCCTTGTTTTGTATATTATGATCCTACTAGTTAAGTGCATTAAAATATATACTGGTTAGATCAGCTCACTATGTGACTGACTACTTTAAATTAATACGCCGATAAAGAAACAAATGGCGGCTGTGCATAACATAAGTGGAAGTAGTAAGAATTGACAGACATTCAAACAAGGACTTTGTACAAAGTCCTTGCATTAAAATGGTACAAAAAGAGCAAGATTATGAGTCCGGCCGCCATTTTCTTATTATTTCTTTATGTGCCACCGTTATACCATCTATCATTTGGATTACCACAATGCCATTCCATTTTCAAATCCAAGTAATTATCCTTAAATCTCATTTGGTACCAGGCAAGCAGGACGCAGCAGCATTGGCTCACAGCCCTGAGTCACCTCGTGCAAACAGGAGCTTTTCGCAGACGAGGTGTCAATATTTGAACTCAGTTACTTGGGCTCGCTTGCCAGTGGCAACTATGAATGGAAATCTCTATTCGACTTTGCCCGTTCGCTACTCAGGAATACTAACCACCCAGTATATTTCTAAGGTGACAGATGACTTTTTATGCCTAGTGCCTACCTATTATCAGCAATAATGAATTATAATTATCTGCAGATGTACTACATCTTATATTCACTACAGTAAAATATTTTCTAAGCGTACTTAACTAACTACTGTCATCTATCGTTAAATGAACTTTCCCAGTATTTTTTCATTTTTAAAGCATCAAAATCATATCATAGCTTCTACTGGTAAGCAAACTCGATGGCAGCGAAGTTGCAATATGTCGGATCGGATGGAAGGCAAAGGGCCCGGTAACTCGAGCCGTTTGCTCAGCAAACTTTTAACAGATTCGCTTTAAAACGTTCCCTGGAGAAAATCAATACGACGGCTCTTCCTCCCATCTTTCTGCTACGTCTGCTTGCCTGGTACTTAATTTTATATTAAGTATGATTTTTATAATTTTCTTGTCATCATTATCAAAGGCAAAGGATGATTTAAAATATTTCAGGTTCTGCCTAACCGATGAAAATGTTTAAAATCATCTAAAATCATTTAAACACTTCAATTAGTATATTATTCAATTGGTTTACTTAGGTATTGGTAGTTAATAAGTATAAGATTAGTATAAAATGTAGGTAGGGAAATCCCAGTACCATCACAAAATCAAATATTTGTTCGCTTATTTTTCTTTTTAAAATAATAATGAAAGTGTTTTTTTTTCATCAACTCTAAAATTCAGTGTGTGTATGTTGTTAGGCTTTAGGTCTAGGTATACCTATAATTAATAATGGACAAGGAGGGGTGGCCAGTGTCCTCGACCTGATTACAACCCTCGTGCAGTACTAGGACACCATGAAACGGCAGTAATTCAATTAACCCTTCACCATAGGCTGCCTAGGCCCTGCGCTTGTTAACTGCGGTAAGGCTACTGCAATATTTAGTCTGTGTTTTATAATTCGTATCTGAACTTTAGTAAAAGTTCTGTATCGTACGAAATACAAAGGTGCAAGGTGAATCTTAGTGATTATTCATGGAAACACATAGAAATCCAGTAAGTATTAAAATAAGATGCCCATGTAAATTTTGTAAATTCACTGATTCATCATAAACTACTACCTCTGAAAATATCTGCATCTGAGCCTTTACCTACGATAGTAGGCTGGAATTTTATCAGTGACTTGACCTTATACAGGTTTTTGTAAAAAGGGTAAGTATACTAAGCCGAAAGGTGACTCAGAGCTTCATTCTGAACAACTTTTGTGCTACGAGTTTTGGAAATGAAGTAAGTACTTATTTTTATATATTTCAATATCAGCCACTAATATGCGCCTCGTCCGGTGCCTATGCCTGCTATACCAATCAAAAGAAGGGCTTAAAAAAATAATTACTAGGCTCAACTTAATCCGGAACGCATAAATTCAAAAACAGAACGGACGTGAGCAAACATTGCTTAAAACCCAAACGGGCGTGTACATTATTACGGTCGTTCACCCTTAGATTATGACGTGTCGGGTGCTGCTACCCTGGTACCGTGGGCAATGGGTACGGGGGCGGATGACCTAGTTTCGTTAGTCTATGGAGCGGCCCCACCATCGATCCATGGGGCCTATGCACCAAGGATTGCTCTGATTTAGCCGCTTCATCTTGGGGGGGTTAACAATCTTATTATTTATTTATGGGGTGTCATTTAAACGATCGCCAATTAAATCCGTTTTGAATTTGCTAAATAATAGGTTTGAAGGCAAAATAGAATTGCCGGGATTTATGATCAAGTGGCAAGTTAACATTTATGTATATATTTTAATAGGTATGTCCACATAACTCGATGTTATGTTTAATATTTAAATGAAACAAAAAATTAAGTTTAAATCATCAATATTCTTAATTAAAAACAACATAAACAACCTTCTTCTAATTATAACTTAAACCTTAATCTTCTTCTAATCAAAAGCAATCTTATTGTAATTAAAACTTAAACTTCCTCTTTTCATCATCATCATCATCAGCCAATAATCATCCACTGGTGGAGATAGATCCGCTCCCAAGGAGTGCCACAACATTCGGTCCTCTGCCTTCCTCATCCAACCACTATCGGCTATCCGCCTAAGATCGTCAGTCCAGCGGGCAGGAGGGCGTCCCACGCTCCGTTTGCCTGTTCGTGGTCTCGACTCGAGAACTCGTCTACCCCAACGGTTATCGGTTCTTCGGCAGATATGACCAGCCCACTGCCTCTTCAGCTTGCATATTTTGACAGCTAAGTATGTCGGTAACCTTGGTCCTCTGACGGATAATCTCATTTCTGATACGATCCATCAGAGAAACTCCAAGCATAGCTCTCTCCATAGCACCGTCTCCGCTAATTTGTAAACTCATGTATTAAATTGCTAACGAATTATAATGTTTTAATAACTGGACCAATCATAATGTAACTACTGCAATGCTGATAAAATATGAATTAAAAAGAAATCGCAACATGCGACCTAGAGTCAATATATTTGCTGGCAAATCTACTATTCTGCGGGCGCAGTTATTATTTGAGTAGCAAAAATAATATTCTGCATACAAAGTTTTTATTTATGTAATGAACTCAAATTTTTTGGCAATCCATCTATTATTTTAGATTTTTGTATTGATATTATTTGCTGATTCATACCAGAGGACACTTTTTATTTATTTGAGGACAAAAATATATTGTTGCGGTTGATCTATTAATTTGCTGATACAAGTTGATGACAAAAATAAACTTTGCTGGCAAGAAATATAGTTCCCTTATTTATGTAAGTTGGTATATATGTGGCGACGTGGAGGTTTTTCGTTATTTTTCCAATGGAAAGAAATTAGGATACATGTAGCAACTTGGTATACGAGTAATAAAACAAAATTTACTTATAATGTACTTACCTAGTTTCAATTCAACCTGTATGTTAATATGGCTGAGGACCTATATTTTGTATATTTAAGTTGGCAATGCTAGTCACAGTTAAGTACCCGAGTATAACTGCAAGATGCCCCATATTTATTTGCTTACATTTTATGATATGAAGATTGATGATGGTGTTTACTTACTTGTTTGGTATACTTGATCCAATCAATCATTCATATAGTGAGAACAATGTTCCCGGGACTGACCCTAACTCCCGACAACAGATTTCCAGCACGCCAGTCCCATGGGATAGAGAAATAGGTCAGAATCCATGGGGCGGAAGGTAAATTACGCATAAATATTACAAAACAAAAACGTTCAAAATCTGAATACAGAGCACGCATTATAAAATGATTTATATCTGCCTAAGTACGTAGATATTGTTTATTGATTATTTATAGCCGCGTACACACCGGGCCAACGAACGCCAACGAACGTTTTTCGTTGGCCTTCGTTTCTGCAATCTGCCCTGTATTATGTATGTTAATATCCATCGTTGGGATAACCGTTGTTCGTTGGGCGTTCGTTGGCCCGGTGTGTACGCAGCTTATGACGACCGAATGGCGTAGTGGTTAGTGACCCTGACTACTGGGCCTAAGGTCCCGGGTTCGATTCCCGGCTGGGGCAGATATTTGTTTAAACACAGATATTTGTTTCCAGGTCTTGGATGTGCCCGTAAAATGGCAATAGGCCCGCCCCCTATTACATTGGGACTCACATAAAACTCTGGCGAAAAGTGGGTGCAGCAATGCACCTCTGCTTACCCCGCAAGGGAGTACATTAGTACAAGGCGTGAGTGTGTGTGTGTGATTATTTACGGTTGGCTATAGTTGATGGGACATAGCAATCGCAAGTCGTGAACAAAGTCACCTGCTCCCAGGACAACAAAGACCACTGAGACCCATCATTTTAGAAGTCAAAAGTGGGCGATAGATGGCTGATTTCCTTCTTCTTAGCGTGTCGAAAGTGGTGAAAGAATAAGTCAGCCAGTCAGAATAGTTATCAGTCGCTAACTGCCCAGAGCGACCGTACTACACAGACTTGATACGTCATTCGGAGAGGCTTCTCGATTAGCCGATGATGATGATGATGATAGATCGCACCCTGTTGCGTGGTTCGGGAGAGGATCCAGCAGTCACTGCCATAGGCTGATGATTCGAAATACGGTTGAACCGTTAAAAAATATGCCGTCATTAAACTTCATTGTCTGTTACATAAATTCAGGCAATCAGGCTGTAAATTCCGACTTTTTCGTTACGCTCAAGTACACAACATTCGTTATTATGTAAGCAGGAGGTACCAGGGTGGCAGGTGCATGAGGAGGCCGCAGAATTTCAACTCAAACAATGTTGTCCTTGCGGCCGCATTCCCCTCAACTTCACTTTACAGCGTCACCGCATATACCTACAGACTTACAACAAGCACGTAAAGTATACAATGGAACATACCTAATATAACTTTAGACGACAGGACTGGCGCAGTGGTTAATACTGAGTACGGATTTGATTCCCAGCCGATGTTGAGTGTGCACATAACTCCAGGCTTCTGAAACTACTCAAAGGATTGTTAATACATAACTACATACATAGTTATGTAACTATATTTTAACAACGATATTACGAGTACCTTTATGGACGCATTGTACTGCATTGCATTTATTTTATGTTCGATTTGTATACTTAACGACTTTTGCAGCTGACTGTAAATTAGGCCACGCATGGCGTGAACGTTTATGATATTGGGTTAAGTAACTAAGTATATGAATTAACTTTTTTGATGGTGATGAACATCGAATTAAAGTTCAACAGAAAAATTTAAGCAGGTACTTAGTTACCTAACTCTAACTAATGACTTATCGCCAATCAATCTGGAACCAGTGTCTGAGACCCTGGGTTCGAATCTCTAATATTGATGATAATGAAGTGGCATATCCACTATGTGTATGTGTACTTTCATAAAACATATTTATTTCTTTTTGATCTCGTACAAGAGCGCCTTTGTTGAAAACTTACCGAAAGCTTTTAGTTTTTTTAGCTTATTTCTCATTGAAACTCCGATCAACGTCATATCTTTTATGGTGAGACGAGGAGGAGAACCTATGAATATTTGTTAACATTTTTTAACAATAAAATAACCATAGCTGTCTTAGAATTCCCTTGTCTCCCTACGGAAACAGCGTGTGAGAAAATTACGCTTCATTGTGTTCATATCTAACTGATTCGTCACCTGACGGCTACATCTAACAATCACAGCTGTCCGAGACTCCCGAAATCATCCACGTGGTCGCACCCACGCCACCTGGCCTCACCACACAAAGGAGACATCTGCTGAGACATCAAAAAGATACGTTTAAGAAATCCTGCGCAACAAAGCCTTTAAACACGCAAAGGATACGGGCGTCAGCTGCCGGCCAGCTTGCGCCATTAAAATAGGCTAATAACATCGATGCGAAAAAAAGTTAAAGAAATGTTAAGATGGCGGCAGGTGTCGTGACAGCTGCTCGCGCACCTTGGAATGATTGCGCGGGCGCAGACGTTTTGTTTGTTTCATCGCGGGTCAAAGACATAACATGTGCCGGCCGCCGCGGAGGCCTTGGAAAGTGATAGTGGCTAAGTTTAATTGCGAAATGTGGTGCAATAAGGACTAGGGGTGGGTTATTGCTATTGTAAACTGCCAGAGCTTCAATGTCGTTAATGATAGTTAAATTGAACCTCTTTTAATTAAGTATTTGCCTTTTGGCCTAGAAACACTAAATTTGACTTCAATAGCAATAAATGTACTGACGTAATAAATCCACAAATACCTATATTTACCTATCTAAATTTAGCAGATTTACGCGATCGAAATGTATTGTGTCCTTCTACGATGCAAATAAAACCGCATTCCATTTACAACTGTTATTAATAAAAAGAACAAAGTATCCGAGTGAGTGACCGGACACCCTCGCATCGAGTTATCTTTGACTCGATTTTAGAATCGATAGCGGGCGGACGCACGTGGTTCACATCTGCCGGCTAATTAGTGACCGTTGGTACCTGCGAAGGACGCACCTACCCGGCGGCGCTGCGCCCCTGGTCAACGGCTTAGTCATGCCGCTTGTTTAACGGAGTTTATTCATTCAATTAATTATTAAAATGTTTTAAGTAAATTAAAATTGTAATGATTACACAGTGGGCGATAGACGGCTGATGATGATGAGAATTGGAAATTATTTTCCCAATAGAAATTTGTAATGGTGACTGACCACCTTCTTTATATTTTTATCCCGGAATCCCCATGGGATCTATGTAGGAACCTACCTATTAGATGCCTTAAATACTCAATGGGAGAACTGTACCCGCGCTCTCCTTGAAAGACAGCATCGAAAATGAATTGGCAGCCACTAGCCATATCTAATACTGCCCTAGAACCTTTATGGTAGAGGAGTTTTTGGGTTTTGCCCGGGTGAGCCCGACCGATTTAAAGGTGGGTACTGAGTACTGACCAAGCAACGTTAGCATTCGTGCAGGCATAGAGTGCTTACATAGAGAGACTGGGTTCCCTGTATCTACCCGTACCGGTAACCTGCTGTTTATCTTTCTGCGAGTGCGATAGAACATTTCCCGGTTTTAAATCTATCAGTTCGCATACCTAATCAAGTTACTGGTACGGGTATATACAGGGAACTTAGTTCTTTATGTAAGCACCCTTACGCTGGTTTCCCCGTAACACTACGTATTACTGACTGCACGAATGCTCGCTGTGTAACACGTTACATTACGCCTCGAAACGTAACGTAACCGTTGATCAGTACCCACCTTAAGAACACAGACGGCTGAAAAAGAGAGGTGTTATAAGTCTTACGTGACTGTGTATTTGTGTATGTATATCAGTCTGTGGTAAGTAGCGTAGTTCCCGAACGGCTGAACCCATTTTCTTTTCTTTTTGGATCATAATAATTATGTAATGTTACCTTCCCCAAGTGTTCATAGCCATATTTTATCAAAATCGGCTTAGTCATTCAAAAGTTAAGCGAATTTTAGTGATGAATGTCGGGCTTTTTAACGTTGGTTAGATTATTCTATGACATGGTTACGGCTATGTGTACACAATCATATGTAGGATACTTATGGGCTTTGTACAAGACTGGAGGGTTATTCATAGATAATAACCTCGCTTGGCACCGACCGACGGGTTACAGATGTTGCAAGACCCGAAAGCAAAATCTGTACCTAAGTATATAAACGATCGGGGCAGTTGCTAAAGACGGCCGTGCATCGATCCGGGAACTTCGGCATGACTTTCAGTGACTATTACTTGTTACACTAACCATTGCGCCATCCGGTCGTCTCGATATTTACCTACGGTCACTTGAATTTTTAATCCTTATACAGGGTGGAATTTTAAGTGACAATCGCGAGGCCAAGCTTTTCTGTCTAAGGTATTTTCTTATTCATATTATAATGGTACCTACCAACTCTTTGAATATTATTTTTAAATGCCTAGTCCACTCAACCAAACTGAATGGGATAGACAGCTGTTGATGTTGCTTTATGAACACATTACACACCCGACTTTAGATTGAAAAGCCTGGTAGAGGTACTAGGTATCATAAAAAAATAAAACAAAAAGTATAGTTTTTTTAATAATTTATTTATAACATCACTTCTATTGTATTTAACACTTCAGTCAAGCGATACTAATCAGAGATATATTTTAAACACTTTCTATTTTCATTATATTTATATTCTGGATAATAAATTAACGAAAAAATAGAAGTTATGCGAACAGTATCGAAACCAAAGTCTTTCTTCAACCGAATTATAATTATTTACATTCACAACTAAACGGCTGCGTTTCTAATATTGTAAAAAAATAATGAGCAACATATTACTTTTTTACGCAATTTCTATATTTATTTACATTATTACTCTTTTAGATATTAGCAGAAGAGAAGATCGGTAAATAACATACCAGCAACAAATGCCTAAAATTATGATTAATATTTACAAAATTTACAAGGAATTAATTGTAGAAACTTGTATTCAGCCGTGCCGTCGCTCTACCAACTAGCTCCCTTCACTAAACATTAAATAATAAAACTCACACACAAACACATTTAAAATTTGCTGTTTAAATTTAAAAAATAAATGACATATTTTTATGCATTTGCCGTTAACTTAAGATAAAAATAACAAATTTACAATCGCCACACCTCACATACAACCAATGCGACTCCAAACAAACCTAAACCTTACCTTAGCTTCCTACAAGTAACTATCTGTTAGACTATTCACCATATTGGAACTATGCACGCGTTTTAATTATTTAAACTATAGGTCCAGTTAGCGTTTAACTCGGGACATTCCTGTGTGAATTACAATTAAAATAAGGTTTAAATTAAATTAGTTTAGCTATCCCATGTTTTCTCATATACCTATATTAAAAAGGCAGCGTGCACTTATAAGTGGAAATCACTCTGATTACGTATCGTATGTACTCAAGGAGCGTCCTCAGTTAAACGCTAGTCCTACAATACACAGCCACAATACGAGACAAGCTTGTACTTCCCGGCGCGGGCTTGAGCGGTGACTACAATAGTAATATTTAATTTAGTTTGTTTTTATTTTTGTCTTCGATACTGCGTACAAGAAACACACACTCCTTGTACATCACGCGAGACTCACAACTGTACATAGATTTTTTCCTAGGATTGAACTTCCAAACTATATTTTTCTTCTGTGGATATCAATCTTAGGGCTTGACACAGTACGGCGATACGACGCGACGTCGCATAGGCATAGCCGTCTCTCTCCCACTCACAAGTGTTCCATAGGTGAGAGTTGTCATCTCGCCATTACGTGCCCTTAGGGTGAGGCCCCATTGGCCCATTGCGTCGCGTCGTCCCAAAGAAACGGTTAAATTAAAGAATGTATGGCAGCAACGACGCAATGCACCAAAAAGGCTTCACTCTTACACACCAATCTGGCCTGCGATCCCAACCGCTTCGCCCACAAAGAGCTATTTCTAAAAACTCATCCGTTCACCGCTCAATCACGCGCCGAGAAGTACCAGGCTAGCAGACGACAGAAGGAGGTTGCATTAAACATTAGTCAAAGTCTATGTCCATATTGTAGGACTGCGTGCGGTCGTGTTCGCTGGACGAAGAGTTTCCATTGGTTGAGGATGAGGAGTTAGTGGTACGCGGAGCCCAGACACCGGCGGCGGTGACTGAGGATCCTGTGGACATGATGGATGAGGATGAGGAGCTGGAGTCGGCCGGGGAGTCCCAGGTTTGTTGCAGGCCGGACACGAGGCGGCGCGCGGACGCCGGCAGCCGTCTGAGGAGCACGCGGGGCACTGACCCTGGAATGGAGAGTTGGGTGGTTAGTGAGTGAACAAGTTTTATAGATTTGTTTGTTACATAGACTGTAATACCTAAGTAGGCTGACTATGAGTACGTTTTGGGTTAGTTTTTGGAATTGATATCTTGAACTTGAATTGTAGTTTCATTATATTATATGAGTAGGTGATGACATGTATGATCATTTGATGAAATTAGTTTCATAGATACTAAAATTTAACAATTACTTCTACCGTAAGCCGTAAGTAATCTAAATAATAAGTCATTTATCCAATCTTACTCCAATTAATTTAATTTTAACAAGTAACCTAACTACATAACATAAACGTCCAAACTATACCCGCAAGTCTGTACCGACAGCCTACCTTACTAAAGACACGATCCAAAGTATTAAAATTACGTTCACAATTTCCAATCTACCATGTATACTTCTTAGATTAATGTCCTGTTTAATCACAGCCCGACTGTAGTGACCAACTCTAAACCACTTGTACCCTGCGCTTCTTTCACTATACAGGGAGTTGTAAAAATGGGATAGTAAACCGAAAGCCCTTCACTCTGAACAACAACCGTAAATGAATAATAGAATAATAAATATTTAGGGACATCTCATACGGCTATCCGACCCAAACTAGACCGAGCCCGTATTATCGGTATCGGACAGCTGATACAGCTACACAGATACTGCAGCTGATATGCTACATAGATGGGCTATTCCCATACATACCCCCGAATTCATAGAGCCTTCTGTCATTGTCACTATAAAGGTTGCCTGTAAGAGATAAGGCCGCCTATTGTTCATTGTTTCTAGTTTATATGTATTCTTTGTATGTTTTAATATTTATTTGTGGAGACCAATAAATATATATTCTATTCTATAAAATTACAAAGTTCAAATTTACAAAATTACAGTTTACAAATTACTTTGATATACGTATTTTGACTGACACTATCTTTGGTGGTTGGGATAAAAACCATTTTCTTTCTCTAACTAAACATGTACAAGCCACTCACTGTCGCCAGCAGTGGTGTCCAACCCCCTCATTTTCACTATAAAATAGGTTTATAAATTACAATGATACACATACATATTTCGACTTTTTGTCTGACTCTAGCTGTCTCTAACTAAACATGTACTAGCCACTACAGGCCACTCACTGTCGCCAGCAGTGGTGTCCAACACCCTTTTGTCATTGTCACTATAAAATAGGTTTACAAATTCAAATTACATTGACATACGTAGGTATTTTGACTTTTTGCCCGACTCTATCTCTAACTAAACATCAACAAGCCACTACAGGCCACTCACTGTCGCCAGCGGTGGTGTCCACGGCGTCGGCGAGCCTCTGCATGACCGCGGACAGCTGGTCCACGCGCCGCAGCAGCGGGCTCAGCCCCAGCGACGCCGCGGACGACGAGCCACTAGCCGCCGCTAGGGAGCATGCAACCACAGGGCGGGTATTTATAAGGTAGTTTACCGAGTCACTACTAAGCCTTAGGGGTATTCTATTCTCTATTTTATTTTCTGTGGGGGTGTAAGTACCTATCTGCTCTCCCAAATAGAACCTTTGTGCACTAGGGATATGTGTGCGTCATAAGGTCTTAATGGCTACTCTATCCACGGTCCAACCAGCTTGCTGAAGGGTTGCTGGGATAGTTCTAAGCGAGCACAGGCGAGCGACGCTACTTATGGATTTGATTGGTAAAGTGTCAGTTGTAATAACCCCACTGGTGGAAACCGAGTGGGCGCGGCGCTAGGGGGTGAGGCGCGTGGGCTTTTATCGTTGTTATATTAGTTATTACTTAACTTAACTTTGAGTCCGATTCATTTGTTGGTCAAATCGATATCTAGGACTTAACTTATTTTGTATCTGATTAATGTAATGTGTGATTTTCTATGTGTATTGTGCATGCTTTGTCCTGCTTGTATCATTCAATTTTTTTTTATATTTTATTTTATATTTTTGTGTATATGCTTTTAAAAATTTGTACGTCTTACGACATAACATAGAGAAACACTGTAAAAAACTATGTAATCAATACACCTACCTATGTTATACAAATAAAGAATTTTGAATTTGAAATTTGAAAAAAGTTGTTTCATCACCGTTTTCATAACTCAAAGGTAGGTGAATGTATCAAGACATACATTCTGCCCTCTGTGATATTATTGTGTAACCTAGATACGTCATCTTAGAGCTCCTACGCACTGGCGACCATGGTCGCCGCGACCTGGCCGCGGCGGCCAGTGAATTCTGGACTTTATATGGCAATCGCTATAGCCCCTACGCACTTAGCGGCCAGCGGACATGTACTGGCGACCATAGACGCGGCGGCCTGGCCGCGTCTATGGTCGCCAGTGCGTAGGCAGCCTAACAGACTATATTATATTGAATATTTTGGTTTCTATGTTTGTTTAGTATACCAAGAGACCGTCTATGAGGAAATGGGCCAGACCAAGATGTCATCCCATCGGAATCTATACCAACTATGTGAGTATGTAATGAATGCATCATTAGATAGTCTCCTCCCCGTACCCCCAAAAATATATCAGTTGCATTTTGTGAGGAATGGAACAGATAATGTAATTTAATTAAAGACGAATACAATGGAATCTTAAGTTAGTGTAACTTTAAATGACGCACAAAACCAACCAATCCGCATTTTGTTCAAGGTGTTAATTTGTATGATAAATAAGCAAAATCAGGTTATGGGGTTAGTTACAAACAATGTTAGATCAGGAGCCTGATTCTCATGAGTAACTTTAACATATTCCAATTCAACAACCAATGAATTGAAACCATATTTTTAGAGAATAGCCCCCGGGCTAACGTCTCGTTATTTACCTGGGACTGGGGTGGGATTAAATCAATGTACAGTCGTTCGATAAACCGAGGTTACCTGAAAACACAGGCTCCTGTTATTCATGGCTTACTTTTTTCAATAGTATCCAACTTGCGGAAGGTTTTGAAGAGGCACAAGACTGTACAAAGGCTTTCAAGGACATTGCTGTAAGTTTTGTTTATAATTTACAACGTCTCATGTTTATCTGTCTTGTCTATGAAGATTAAGGTTAGGCGGAGTTCGAGTTATTCACCGTTCGCGTAGTAATGAATAAACGCGAATTAGTATGGCGCAGCAGAGTTGCCACCTAGCGGTACTCACACTGCACTACCCCCGCGTCATACAAAATTGTGTTAAATTTCACTGCCGGAACGCTTATAAAATCCCCATAAAGGCCCTCGAAAATGTTTGCTCATACAGTCCGAACAAAATAAGACCCATAAATCTCTCTAACCATAAAAATCACCCCTCAAACTTCCTCTCCATCGTTCAAAAAGTACCAGGACATCATATCAACTCACGTGGTTGCGTGTTGCCAGTCCCATTAGTCGCTTCAGCGGGGGCGGGCGCGGGCGCGGGCGCGGGGGGCTCCTCCGGCAGCAAGCTGCGCCTGCAGATGGGACACGTGGCGTGGAGTTGGAGCCACGGCTCGATGCAGCTCGTGTGGAATATGTGCTCGCAGTCCAGCTTGGAGATCTTCTCGCCTGGAAGGTAGTGGGATAGGGTTGGGTTGTAATTTTGTTGTATTCGATTGTTTGTTTACTGACCACAGCAGCCAATGATTGAGGTTTCAGAAATCCATGATTATTTTTTATTTTTAAAGGAACAAAATAATATTGGAAAATCTATAACAATGTTAGTTTATAACGTAAATTGTGGTTATTGAAATTGTTGTTTCTAGTCTCATGCATGCTGTGTTATTTTGTGCTACACCCAAAGCGGTAAAATTACATTGATACTTTTATTATTGTACCTAATATACATGTAATTTAAAGCAAATAAAACTGAACTGAACTCTAAGCTATCAGTAACCACTGTTTCTTTATATTATTATAATCAATCATCACACAACATAATTTTCTTTTTGGAACTTTGATATAATATAAATTTTTGGTATTCGTAAGCCAAAGGACAAAGAACATTACATAAAAAAGGCAACAAAAATGCTTACTGAATACCAGTCACAATTCTTTTCATATTTGGACCTCACCCATGCCATCTTTTACTTACGCCCAGGGCGAAAAATCACAATTATTCTCCACACACATCCATACCTTGTTGGAAGTTATCCCAGCATATCGAGCACGACGAGTCAGCGCCCACTTCATCCCCCGTGACCTGTTGCGTGGGGATGGCCGCGATGTGCTCGCGCGACAGCGGAGGAGGCCCAGCATTCTCTAGTTGCCCTAGTAGCTGGGTGACCACTGCGTCTAGACCTGGGGTAGGGGGGAATAGTTATTGCACGGGTTTTGGAGATGGGGGTGCTGGGGCGCTCTTTGAGAGGTATTATAATGTAGTTCTTTGGATGAGAACACTTTGAAGCTGCACAGGCATATCGCCAATGACTATTAAAAATTTTACTATACTATTAAGATTTAAAATTGTTTGCCTTTGTGATTTTCAGCCTTCGGAAATCTATAGTTAACTGCTTTACCCAAAATTATGTTGCTTTAAAAAGAGTGATTATGAAGTGGGACACCCTCCCGCCCGCTGGACCGACGACCTTAGGCAGGTAGCCGGTAGTGGCTGGATGAGGACGGCCGAGGACCGAGTGTTGTCGCGATCCTTGGTAGAGGTCTATGTCCAGCAGTGGATGATTATTGGTTGATGATGATGAAGTGAATATTCCATTCCACCGTAGAAATATAAAGCAGTAAATAAGCGTCAAATCGGTGATAAATACAAGCTACCTTCGCCCCCGAACACATAGTCCCCTGGTGCTCCCACCAGCACGAAGGGAGCCCCCGCGCCGCCCAGCGAGCCGCCCGGCGCGCCGCCGCCTATTGTCCACACTAGCTGCTCGAGCAAGCTCTCCGGTCGCGCTGTGCCCCTGGTAGTTTGAAAGACATAATATGATTAGTGGCTGTCCTAAGCTTTTGCATAAGGGTGGCAGAGTGTGGAATGCTGAGGACATGCTTGTGTCGGTAACAGGACGATAGAGGTCTACCTATGTCAAATAGTAGTATTGATTATAACGTCTCTATTATTTAAGCTCTATAGAAAATAATATATAGCATCACTCCGCCGCCTATTGTACACACTAGCTGCTCGAGTAAGCTCTCCGGTCGCGCTGTGCCCCTGGTAGTTTGAAAGAGATATGATTTTAGAGGCTGGATAAGGGTGGCAGAGTGTGGAGAGCACACAGGAAAGTAGCAACAGGAAGATAGAGGTCGATGTCAAATAGTAATATTTCATTCTTTTTTTTATGTGCAGCGAAATTCTACTCATATGTAAACAATAAAATGAAATTGAAATTGGGGTGCATGAAAGGAACCTCCTCGCGGTGCACCCTGGGCAATCGAAAGATTGGCTAATCCTTTCCCCACAGTGAAATGAATGCGAATCGGTTCAATTGTGAGCCACCTAAAAGGCACTTTTCAGCGCCACGTCAACGGCACTTATCAGCGCCACCCAAACGGTTCTTATCAGAACCAGCCCTCACAGTAATATCCATTAACATTGAGCGTTTCTCGAGCAATAAATCCGCTCTTTTATCGCAATTGTGCGATGAGACGCAGTGTGATATTCTCTGCGTCCAAGAAACACACCGTGACATCGGCCAACCCAGGCCCAATATTCAAGGAATGAACTTGACCGTTGAGCTCCCTCATGCCAAGCATGGAAGTGCAATATTCGCGAAACCCGACATCAAGAGCTCATCAGCGGCCTCCGTCTCCCAAGGATCTATCGAAACGCTAACCATTGACTTGGGCAACTGTACGGTAACGTCAGTCTACAAACCTCCCCACACACCGTTTCACTTCCACACAACGGACAATTTCGACAATAGCCCAACAAAAATTATTGTTGGAGACTTTAACAGCCATAGCATCAATTGGGGATACGCAGAAAACAACACAGATGGGGATGCGGTGGAAGAATGGGCAGAATCCAATGGCCTAGAACTCATCCACAGTGCCAAACTGCCCCCTTCCTTTAATAGCGGGCGTTGGAAACGTGGATACAACCCCGACCTGATTTTTAGCAGTGCAAACATCAGCACCCAGTGTTCCAAATCTGTTGGTAATCCCATCCCCAGAACTCAGCATCGGCCAATTATATGCAAAGTCATGGCAGTAGTTAGACCGAGAACAGTTCCATTTAGACGACGCTTTAACTTTACAAAGGCCAACTGGAGTGAATTCTCATCCCGTATTGACGAACAACTTTTAAGTCTACCACCCGTTCCTCAAAACTATGAGCAATTTCTTAATATCGTGCGCACAATATCTCGGAAAACCATCCCTCGAGGTTGCCGCAGCTCATACATTCCGGGACTACCAATCGATGCGGCTGATCTAATCTCCAGATATGAGTCACTTTACGCCCTGGACCCTTTCTCGGAAGAGACCATAATTGCCGGAGAGGAGCTCATGCTTAAGTTAAGTGACAGCCGTCAACAAAAATGGATGAACATGGTCTCTAACATCAACATGACCCATAATAGCAAGAAAGCGTGGTCGATGGTGCGTAAACTCACAGACGACCCACCTGCAGCTACACAACCAGGGCAAGTTACCGCAAACCAAGTCGCCCACCAGCTGATACTTAATGGCAAACCACCATGCAGACTTCCCAGACTACCCAAACAAGTAAACCAGGAAGAACCTTCCACCAACATCAGCAAGCCGTTTACGCTCAGTGAAATTATCTGTGTCATAAAATCACTTAAGACTGGTAAAGCTGCTGGAGTCGACGACATCATGGTGGAGCAAATAAAAGAGTTCGGCCCTGGGACTGTGTCCTGGTTACTTGCCCTTTGCAACAACTGCACTGATTCGGCAAGAATCCCTAAGCCATGGAGGAAAGCAAAAGTTGTAGCGCTCTTAAAGCCGGGTAAGCCTGCTTCTGAAACTAAGAGCTACCGACCAATATCTCTTCTGTGCCATACATATAAGCTGTTCGAAAGGCTCATCCTTAACCGTCTCACAAGCGAAATAGAGCCAAAACTTATACCTGAACAGGCTGGCTTTAGACCAGGAAAGTCCTGCACCAGTCAGACCTTAAATTTGACTCAATCCATTGAGGATGGTTTTGAAACTGGAAAGGTGACTGGTGTGGTGTTTGTCGACCTATCAGCCGCCTATGACACAGTCAATATAAAGAGACTACTGGTGAAGGTTGGTGCACTCACTAACGATAACAACTTCGTCAAACTTTTAAGTGAGATGCTCCACAACCGCCGTTTCCAAGTTTGCATTAACTCGGAAAAAAGTAGATGGCGCTCTCAGAGAAACGGATTGCCTCAGGGAAGTGTGTTGGCGCCAACTCTTTTTAACATATATACCAACGACCAGCCCCGCGATGCAGGAACAGCTCGATTCCTCTACGCTGACGACCTTGCACTGGCATCGCAGGCAGCTACGTTCGAAGAAGTGGAAGGCACGTTGACTGCAGCTTTGCGGAAGCTGGGTGACTACTACAGTCAAAACGCTTTGAGGCCAAACCCATCAAAAACTCAGTCATGTGCTTTCCACCTACGCAACCACCAGGCAAATCGAGAGCTGGACATAACATGGGAAGGGGTAAAAATCCAGCACTGCTCGTCACCAAAATACCTCGGAGTGACCCTGGATAGATCCCTCACGTACAAAACTCACTGCCAAATCACCAAGAAGAAAGTCAGGGGGCCTACTCGGTAACGCGAAAATCGAAATAACGTTCAACGTTCGGGCCATTTTCGCACTCTGTAGGGAGAGTTTTACGCACGAACGAACGAAACAACGAAGTTTCGATTTTCTATACAAAATGGTACTCTGAACTGCAATGTCAAACACGTAATATTGAGTTTGACAGCTCACACACTGTAGAGCAAATCACACATACAATATAGGTATGTGTGATTTACTTACTGGCATTCTCGTCACGACACGTGGAGGGTACTAGTTTCCCACTCAATCCCACGGGATCAGCCCGCCTGTCTATGCGTTTATCTTCCACTAGTCTATCTCTTCACCGTCTATCCTTTACATATATATCATCAGGAATACACTTTTGTTCAGACGAAACGTTAACCTGAAACAAATATAAATGTTTACCTAGGCCTAATGAATGACGCTCCCAAATACAATTTAAATAGTTATTTCGTTTATATTATAAAAAGTAAATTAGGTAGTTATTTGTTAAATGTGTTGTGTAACCTTTGTCTTACCTTTTTTAATTTTCAATATCTGCTATTGAAAAATAGATCTTGTGTGGTGCTAATTGTGTTCCTTTTTCACTCACACTGTATCTATTGTGTTTGTAAAACTATTTCACCGTAGTGTTCAGCCGACGGCACGGGCTGTTCTGAGCGCTGAAACAAGCGAGGCGACCGGTGTGACCGGTGTCGCTCGCCCGCTGAAACGCCGAAGGCACATTTACCCTCATTTAGTATTTTTATTAGTTTATTCTGCATTAGGACCATATTATTGTATACATGCTTGCTTTATATATTATGTGTATGTTTTTATGATTGCTATTATATTTTCCAGTATTGGTATTTAAGTATAAAATTTATGTATAACCGTATACCTATATACAATATATATAATTTTTTTTTATAAAAGTAGGTCAAATGACAGTCACTCTAGGACGCGACTGAAAACCAGTGCCGCGTCAGGTGGGTGGATGCCACCTCATCTGTAGCGGTGTAAGCTGAGGCGCGGGCCTTTTCGGTGCTGGACAACTCACACCATTATAATTATATATTATTATTATTTTTATTTTTTTTATTATTCTTCATGTTCTTTTGTTTGTTTGTTTCACTTTTAATTTTAATTTCGTTTTTTTGTTTTATTTTTTGTGTACTTACTTATGTTATTATTATTTTTTGGTGTGTGGTGCTAGACACCGAATAAATACTTTTTATCTTTTATCTATCTTTATCTCATTTACTGTCAGTTTTACTTCAAATTTCACGTCTACACAAGAGGTAACGTTGAGATATTCGTTTTGCTGTAATTGCTGAAAATAACATAAAGAATGGCTAGGTATTTGCTGATGCAAGAAATTCTTCGGGACGAGAGAAGGAAAAGGCGAGAGGCCCTAAGAAGAAACTTCCGCTTGCACACAATTCCCGACTCTGAATTCGTAAATAACTACCGTCTGAGTTCCAAACGCTGTGTGAAGAGATTGTCCCGTTTCTTCCTCCAAGGATACGACACCGGGGTATTGATCCCATAATGAAGGTAAAACTCAACAAGTATCTTATTTTCATATTACCTTTAACCATAAAAATCAGACGATAAATAACGTAAATATTAGACAATGATAAAACATAACTGACTAACATAATTTCCGGATTTATTTCAGATTTTGGTAGTATATTAAACTTCTATGCAAGGGGTAGTTATCAAGGTGCCGTAGGCCTCAACAGCGATGTACCCATGGCACAGCAAACTGTCTAGGTGCATCCATGAGGTCACGGATGCCTTGAATAGATCTGAGATTTTGAGGAAGTACATTCGCTTCCCACAAAATAGGGAAGAAAGGAATGTCATCAAACAAAAGTAAGACAAAAATTTATTTACAGTTACTTAGACCTACAATTATTGCAAAAAACAATCTATTTAATAGATTTATATTTCAGGTTTTCCGATAGATATGGGATACTGGGGGTATGTGGCTGCATAAACTGCACCCACATTAAAATAATAAGGCCCGCTGAGCATGAAGAGCGGTGCTTTAATAGGAAACATTGGCATTCCATTAACTGCCAAGTGGTACGTATTTTAATTCAAAAAATTCATGACCATTACCCAAGTGATGACTCTCTAAAGAATACATTTTCTTTTTTAGATTTGTGACTCTGATTGCCTTATATTGAGTATTGATGCATCATACACATCATCATACATTGGGCATATGGGCCCAACATGAGATAAAAGCTCACATGGAAGAACTCTCAATACAGGGAGAGACTACATACCTACTGGGTAAATGTTTCAAATATAAATTTATCCATTCTCAACCTAAACTATCTCAAAGCCCAAAGCGAGGTGATGGGTGTATTATGTATGTTGGTAACCCAAAATAATAATGTATTAATAATTTCATAACATGTTCTACAGGTGACTCAGGGTATCCTCTCCAGTCATTCATGATGACTCCAGTGGACCATGCAGGAGACGACTCACCTGAAGGGCGCTACAATATAATTCAGAAACGTGCCCATTCCACTGTAGAGCACACATTTGGAATACTAAAAGGGAGATGGAGGTAGTACCTATTAAGCATACTTAATCCAATTGCATTTATTCATAAATATGAAACATTAAAGCTTCAATCTTGATTTAAAACTTACCTACACAACATGTCTCATTATTATAATACTTACCAATTAAAAGAGTTTAAATAAAGTTTTTTTTCAGATGCTTATTAGCCGCCAGAGAATTAAATTAAACTCCTGAGACCGCTGGCAAAATTGCAATTGCATGCAGTGTATTGCACAACATGTGCATACATGCTCGGCTCGACCATCCTGAATTAGCAGAGGACCTCGCAGCTGAGAACGCCCTGCTCATTCCCCAGCAAGCTGCAATTCCACAAGGACGGGCATTGGAGGAAGGAAGAAGAGTACGCAGAGTACTAATACTGTACGCTGAGTACTGTCTCGGTTCTTCCAGTTTTGAGTAAAATATTTGAGAGGATCATACTCAGTCAGATGCTTTTGCATTTCAATGAAGCTCGACTGTTTCATAGCCAGCAGTATGGTTTTACAAAAGGCAAATCAACAACCGATGCCGGTACTGCGTTAATTAAGCACATATTTGACGCCTGGGAAGACCATCACGATGCTATTGGAGTCTTCTGTGATCTGTCGAAGGCGTTTGATTGTGTGGACCATCAGACTTTAATTTCGAAACTGAGATACTATGGAATAGGAGGAAAGGCTTTAGATTTGATAGCTTCATATTTAGACAAGAGGCAACAAAGGGTCGATATTAATAATACTAAATCACAGGGGGCTCATGTAAAGATAGGCGTCCCTCAAGGATCTATTCTAGGACCATTTTTATTCCTCATTTATATTAATGACTTGCCTTTTATGGTTGAAAAATTGACTAATATAGTTTTATTTGCTGACGATACTTCTTTGCTTTTTAAAGTTAAAAGAAGTGAAAATATTTTTTATGAAATTAATTCTATTCTATCTGACATACACGATTGGTTTACCGTAAATAATCTTTTATTGAATTCTAAGAAAACGAAATGTATTAAATTTACACTGCCGAATGTTAGACAATGCGATACTAACATTATTCTAGATGGGAATAAATTGGACCTAGTTAATGATACTGTCTTTCTTGGTATGACTATAGATTCAAAGTTACAATGGGGACCTCACATTGCCAAATTGGCTGGAAGGTTGAGCTCGGCAGCTTTTGCTGTACGGAAAATTAGACAACTGACCGACGTTGAAACCGCCAGATTAGTTTACTTTAGTTATTTCCACAGCTTATTGTCGTATGGCATTTTGCTTTGGGGTAGAGCCGCTGATATTGAGACTATATTTGTATTACAGAAAAGAGCCATCCGCTCTATATACAAACTTGGTTCCAGGGATTCATTGAGAGAACTATTTAAAGAAATTAACATCCTTACAGTTCCATGTCAGTTCATTTTTTCCAATTTAATGTATGTACGAAAGAATATTTCAACTTTTGATACAATTGGCAGTAATCATGACATTAATACTAGGAACAAGCATAAGCTGGCTTTTCCAGCGATGCGTCTGGCGAAAGTTAATAAATCGTTTTTAGGGTACTGTATTAGATTTTATAATAAGCTTCCAGCAGAAGTTGCTCAAATGCCAGAGAATAAGTTTAAGTGTTACATTAAAGAGAAACTCAGTAAAAAAGCTTATTATAGAATTGATGATTACTTAGAGGACGTTAATGCATGGCTGTGATAAGTAGTTAGCTCTGCTCATATTATTATAATAATAATAATTAAGCTTAATATGTATTGTATACCAACTAGTTTTAAGTCTTTTTTTGAAAAGATGGCTCAGGAGTTTCTTGCCTCCGTTCTTCTCCTTAGACAGAAAGAGCCCCCCCTTATCCGAACGGAGAGTAATTTGTAAAAATTGACGTTCATCAGAAAATTTTATATTTGTACGATGAATAAAAAATTTTGACTTTGACTTTGACTTTGACTTAATACATTTATTAGAGGCATAATATGCCCCCAGCTTTGTATGGATATACTTATATAAGACAAAACAATCCTTATTGTGAGGTTATAGAAGAGATTACTTTTAGTAATACGGCCGCTGATTGTACTATTTCTTTTCTATGTTTGTGAAACTGTTTCTGTTTGTGTGCAATAAAGAGTATTTTATCTTTACCTACCTATATTTTTTTAATTTTCATTGTTTCTGGTATGAATGTGTTTCTATTATATCAATAAAAATATGGTTTTACCGATCCTAAGATACTTACTTTGTGTGGATACATCTATTCATGCTAACACACTTATTTATAAAGAATAAAACAATTTTTCTAAATGAGAGATTTATATTTTTTGGTTTCAGTCAAATATTGCTACTTATTGCTTAAACACTGATAAAACGCACTGTTTTCGCGCAGCCCCCCAAAGCATTCAGCTTTTGGCCGATTTCCTGCCACAGGCGATTGCTTCGCACTCTCCCATCTACGCTCCTCATACGACCGCGCGCGAGGTCTTGGTGCTCAAATAAGAACTCCAAGAGCTCTTGAGTCGTTGGATCTCTTCTGCGCCCGTTAGGGCGCAGGCTTCGGGTCTTGAGGAGTCCCTCTTTACCCGGGCTTCTGCTCCAGGGCCTACTAGCTCCTGGGTCCGTGGGGCCGCCTTTTCAGTCAGGCGGCGTCTGGTTGGTGTTCAACGTCTCAGTGAGCCGCCGCATCGACTGGTTGCCGACGACAGCAGCTCACGAGGGAAAAGAGCTCTTGAATCTGCTCCGTGCTGCAGTTCCCAGACCCAGCCATGGTAGAAAGAAATTAACTTTGGCGCGTTCAACTTCAACTTAACTTTATTTTGTGTTTGATTTTTTTATGAGCCTCTTTGACAGAAAGTCACAGACTACCATAGTGAAAAAAGTAGAGTAAAAATATTTTGATTTTATCAAAAATTTGTAATTTAAACGTCTCTGCGTGAAAAATCATTTAAATAAATCAGTTTAATGTACATAAAAACAAACAGCGCATTTTAATTTTACGTAAAAATGATAATATGCAATGTTTTAATAAAACCGGTAATTTACCGATAAGCCACTTGAAAGCCCAACCAATACATTCATTCATTACACTATTTCGTTCATTCACGTTGTACCTCTATGATTTGTCTATGATTTTCGAAGAACGTAGCGCGGCCGAAGTTGGTACAGAGTACCGATATGCCGTCATTAACGTACGGTTTTCGATTTTCGTGTTTAACGACGGAACGTGTTAGAGAGTAGCCCTCCAGCTCCCGAAACAACCTTCTGCGACGGCTTACGTCTACCAGCTGGGGCGCCTCTCTCAAGTTCTACGAACAAGTAGCTTAGCACTCTGCTTCTCAGCTGCCGAATATGCCTGCCCCATATGGGCAAGGTCCGCGCATGCTAGAGAAGTAGATGTTGCTCTTAACGACACAGTTCGTATAGTTACGGGATGCCTCAAACCGACACCGCTCCACAAACTCTACTCTCTGGCTGGGATAGCACCCCCTAGCATACGGCGTAAAGTGGCATGTTCTGTTGAGAAAGCCAAACAAGAATGCGACTCCAGACATCCACTTTACTCACATACTGCCGCACCTTCCCGCCTTAAGAGCCGCAAAGCGTTTCTAAATAGTGAGGTGTCCTTAACGGATGAAAACCCACAAAACGCAAGGCTAAGGCTCTGGGAGGAAAAGCAGCCCCAGGATCCTTTCCTACCTCTTGAGGAAAAACTTGCTCCCGGTAACAGTCTTCCCTGGCACATCTGGAAGACTCTAAATCGGTTGCGAGCAGAGGTAGGCTGCTGCAAGGACAATCTCTGTAAGTGGGGCTATACCGTTGGTACCAACCTATGCGACTGTGGTACCGCCCCCCAGACTATGGAGCGGGTTCCGCTCATCTCGCATAATCTTTATTGACCAAAACTCATTTCGCATAACTCGTATGGTCTAAACTTTTTTGACCGAACCATCACTTTGCCAAGACTTATGTGGCATAAGGCTCGTTTCGTCTAAAACTCTTTAGGCACAATCTTTAAACACCTAAGTTTCGTTTGCTCAAATTTATGTTCGTCTATACCTATGTATAATCTTGTTTCTCCTAATGCTATCTTAATAAATAATATATTAAGTATGTAGTAAATGTACAAATTGTGGTATTTTTCTCCTACATCCCGAAAATCACGATATTGTATGATCAAAAAATCGAAAGTTAACGACCAATATAATTATTACAAACCCCATGAGATCGAAACCTAAAAATAGGTGCGACGACGAGCAAAGCGAGGAGGAGCGTGTTAGGTGCACATGTTCATCAAAACCAAAGCGGAGCGCAGCGAAGCGGAGCGGAGCGTTTTCCAAACAGCGGAAACAATACAAGACACCAGTTTGCGCTATGTAGGGAGACGCTCCGTAAAAGTTAAAGCCAAACGAATATTATTACTTTATATAAACCTATGCCATAGCATTATTAGGCTATTCAAGATTTGGCCACACCATTATTAGGCTAAACAATGTTATGCGAAATAACTTTTTACTAAACGAGATTTATGCCATACGATTTTCGGCGTAACGAGACTTTGACCAAACGTTACTATGCAATACGAGATTAGGCAAATAAATCTTATGCCAAAAAAGGTAGAACCCTATGGAGCATTTACTCTCCTGTCCCCTTCCACCTGCACACGGGAAGACTTACTCCAGGCCAACCAGAATGCTATCAAAGTTGCTTCTTTTTGGTCTGGACAAATATAAAAAATCGCATTTCACTGACACGAAAGAAGAAGAAGAAGAATAAAATGAAAAAGTATACTCGACTTACCACGACTTCGAACACTCCCCGTTTGGAAAAGGGCTGCCGACCGTGCATTGCACTTAACAATACATAAATACCTAGCGTACTTTCCTTATAGCTTCTTTGCACATTATAATGTATTACGGAATTCAGTTAAGAAGTTATAATACTACAACAGGCAAGCGAAGCCTGCAACAACCTCCAGCCCAGGCCCACTGGACTGATGACCTTAGACAGCTAGTGGCTTGGTTGGCTGAGTGAGGTAGGCTAAGGATTTAGTGTTGTGGTTGTCCTAGGTCCTAGACCCTAGCCCAACGGTCGGCAACAGGCGGACCGCGGTCCGTTTGCGGACCGCGAAAGGTTGAACCTCGGACCGCCAAATATTGTAATGTAGGCATGTCAAGTATTAATAAATACGTAATATTTTGAACCAATGTAACGTAGCACCTACCTAATCTAATTTATCTGTTTTACAACATCGATATCGATCAAAAACATGGCGCTGCCGCGCCGCCCGCGCCGTCGAGTCGCCACGCGCGCTCTGTTCATAGGTACTTATAGCTTCTCTGATGACCATAATAATTATAATAAGAAGAACTCTGAAGAAGACATTGCAGTGTTTACAAAATTTTTGGCCGATCTTAGCAACGAATACGCCACAAGGTTCCAAGACTTTGCAGAGAGGGGCAAGCTATCTCTGTTTCTGAAGTCACCCTTTAAAGTTGATGCAGCCGCCGAATGGACAGATGTGGCTGCCAAGCAAAAGTCCTTGCTGTCAAGTTATTTCCAAAGGCGTCACATGAAATGGAAATAATCAAACTGCAAACATTGTTTTCAAAATTTTCTGAATTTTTCGAAAAAACAAATATCCTTTGAGATTAACAGATGCTCACTTAGAAGGCACTCTTCGAATTAGCTGTTCTTCACGAGAACCAAACTAATAACAACCTGGCTCAAGACCGCCAATGCAATTTTTCTCACTAATTCTAGTAATAAATAGCTGTACTTACTTAATTATTATGAGTTGTTTTTTTTTCTGGACCTTTTAAAAATTTTCGACCAATATCCGGACTCTACCTAAAACTACTTGCCGACCCCTGCCCTAGCCTGTGTACAACAGTAGACGAATTAGGGCTGATGATGATTAATACCAGTTTCCGACCCAATTTGTCAATGTGAGTTTTCAAATTGTAAAAGCAAATCCCATGAAACTAATCCTCAGCAGGTTAGTAGGTAAACAGAGAAATATATATATTTCTCAGTGTATGTGTTTTAGTTAGTGTGGTCCATTGGAACCCCACATGCCAGCACTCACCGGAGGCGGCCTCCGCCGGACATCAGGAACGCCAGGTCATTCAGCATAGGGTGACCGGAGTGCTGAAACAGAAACATTATTTATTTAAAAGCTTATTTATTTCACCATAGAATAGAAACATAATGATGTTGAGCACTGCCACTGAACTATATGAAATTCCAGCAATCAGTTCTTGGCTTGGTGACTACAAACTAAATTGCATAAAAAAAACCCTGTTTTCCCGTAAAAGAAAAACAAACATCCATCCATACTAAAAAACTTTCACAAAATTAGAAAAAAATTGTAAACTTTGACTACATTTTAGTTGGAGTTTGTTTTCTTTCTGTGAATAAAATTCTGCAGTTTTATCATACTACAAAACCAATACAAATAGGTAGGTTCGGTATTTACTTATGATTTCATGCCAATAGGAAAAACATTTCATAAAATTAACCACTTGCCCCTGATAAGAAAATGTACCTACTCATTGAATTATATTTTCATTGGCTTCATTTATTTGTTTACTTCTACTATTTATTTAGAGATCAATAAAGTCTATTTATTTGGTACATTTTACTTTTCTAGTAGTTCGTCATTATGTTTTTTTGTCAATAGGCAGTGCGCTATTTAATTAACCCATTATAATGGCAAAAATGCCTAATGCACTAAGGCTTCATAAACCACCAGTTACAGCTCAATATCACACACCTGGTGCATTTCATCAGAGTCATCGAGGTTGCTCATGTCTGCATCGCTAACATCGTCCGCGAGGAGGGATCCATCCGCATCACCTTCCAGTTGCTCAATGAATCCGCTGGCACAGTACGGACATACATAGTCCTGAAATTGAGAAGAAAAGCCTTGAATGATTGTACATACTGTTTAAACATGCATTTGTTACATAGGAGTTATAGTTTTGTGGTCAGTAGTTTTGTAATAAGTTACATTTATTCAGAAACCTAAAACTGCATACCTATCATAGATCCATGATTCAGCTTATTTAAATGTAGGCTAATCTGGAGGAATGTGCATGATGAAAGTGTGTGGCAATAACTGTCTTCACTGCAATGTTTACAATACATCCTCGGGCTACGTCGTAAATAGTGAGGCTAACCTATGTACGGAAGTACACATCCCATCGCAAGTGATGTAATTACGACCAATTGCCAATATCCCACCTCACACGGGCCACCAACAACGGAGCCGCGATAAAGAAGCTAGTAAATAACATAAAGATAAAGTGATAAGCTCCAAAAGCATCAGACAATCCCATACAACGAATTCAAATTAGTCATCGGAAATCATCAAAACAACACCGTGGCGGCCGCGGAGTAAACGTGACCTTGGGCGTCCTAGTACTACCGTGTTACTTGTCACGACGTAATCATCATAATAACACTAAAATAGGCTTATTTATTGATTTTTACCTGCAAAATATCCTCAAATTCAATGTTACACCTGTGGCAGAAAAACCGTGCCGCGGGTCTGCGGTCCACCATAGCATCCGCCATAATATGGGCTTATTTATACACAGAAAATATCGAAGGTTAAAATTAAATGGCTTGAGGAATTTATTAACTTTCAAACAACGAACAAAAATTTATCAATCGCCATTTTTTAGACATGCATTCGAACTTTTTTCAAAAAGAATGAATGAAATGAAACGAGAATGACAGCTCGACGAATGAACAATGAATGAATGACCGAAACCGCACAGATTAACTTTACCGATGACTCAGTATAATAACTCGCACTTCATAAAATAAGATGTGCAACGTAAAAAAACAGCGATGGTTCACATCACAGTATGTAGTTCTCATGTGCGTTGTCTGCCCTAAATGTGGTCGTCAACATTTAGTAGCAACGTATTTATTATGGTCATCAGAATGAGTCTCTGAACTTTATAGCGATGTCATAATATTTTTTAATTCTGGCAACACTGTTGGTAATCTGTCGTCGCGTTGATTGTGTGTAAAAATTTATAACAAATTATTTTACTGTTTATCATGTGAAATAGTGTTCCTTGTGTAATTTCTGGCATGATAAACATAGTTTCATCTTATTGCTATTCTTCACAATCAACAAAACAGGCCCTACTTATGGAGAACTTGCATAATAGAAGCTTAGCTGTGGAGGTGACGAATGTTATCATTTCCATGTGAATTCTTCTCAGTATCATGACGATAAATGATAATTCAATTATTTCATACCTTCTACTCAATACAGTTTACTTGTCTCTACAACCGTGTAAGTGTAAATTGTGTTAACTAAGGTTAAAAGTGGGTCAATATAACAGACCTTGTTGATAACAATGAATGAGAAAAAGTTGGTCCAGAATTTCAAGAGCTACATCAATGTATCTCCCAAGGTAAGAACACAAAACAGTTAAATAAATAGTATTTAGTAAGTACTAAAAGAGTAAAAAACATATTTTAAATAGTTAAATGCAGTGTATTTTCTCCCTATATCAGTAGTCAATATAATCTAGCCTGCTCTGCAAATCACTAGGTACACTTAAATGTTTATTTTAATGAAGTAATAATATAAATAAATAAAACTACACTATTCCTTGTGACCTAGCTAAAGCTAGGATGATTTGTGTGACTGGTAACAATCTTCTGAATTACATACAAATACTATTGCAAAATTTGTGTCAATTAATTTACTTTTCATTGCATACAAGCTATACAGTCATGATTGTCGCTCCAGACCCTCGCTGGCTATACAGCGAGGTAATGCTGCCAGCATAATGGGTACCTTTGAGCCAGGAATGACCCGGGGTGGATTATTTGATTAATTAATTCTTTATTTTAATAAATTGTACTGTATTGTATATAGCTAGATATAGTTATTTTGATATTATTTAAATAAACACTACTTAGCCATACAGTAATTATTTGACAAAATCTATGGATTTTCATCATGGGATATCTTTAAACCTGTAAAACTAAAAAGGACTCCATAATGTCACAGGAATCATCTGAGCTGAAATGAAGTTTATTTAGTATCACACCACCTAGTCTTGTCGGAGTATCCTCCCTTTGCATGGGGATATACCACCTCCAGCATCTCTTTAAGACTATACAATATTGGAATTTAATTTAAAAACTATCAGAAATGGAAATACCTTCTAGATTCTAAGTAGAAAGTAGGTTCAACAGTGTTAGAAAAAAAAACTTTTCAAACAGAAGTTATGATATTTTTCAATTTGTTCCATTATACTATATAGTCCTAGTAACACTCTTAACACCATGTATACTGGGAAACCGCACATGGAACCACATTTTGGCTTTACAAAGGTTAAACCTTATTTAAACTCCTTTATAGTAAGGATGAGTCAAAATCTGTGCATATGTAACTTGTATGTGAAGTTTTTAATGAACTTTCTTCTTGTTTTTAGAAAGGAAAGAAAGAAAGACACATTTATTCTTTTTAATAATCTTTGCATCAACAATTATTTATATTTTATATATATTATAGTCTAGTAAATGGCAATAAAATTATTATTTGATTGGTTCCAGAATAATGCAGAGAAGAATGGAGCCTTGCAAGAGGTGACACCGAAACTATTAAATGGTAAGTTAATATGGGTTGTTATACTTTTGGTCACTACATAGTCTACATACACTCAATACAAACAAAAGTTTTAAAATATTCACCATAAAAAAAAAAACTGGCATATAAAATATACTTACAGACAGTATCTTCTCCTAAAAATCCTTAGGGACAAGAGAAAAAGTTCTCCCTTCCTTCCCTTAAAGAAAGCTTTAAGGGAAGAACAAACATTCTAGGACGAAGCAAAGCTCGCGGCGGGTAAGCAAGTAAGTGTATGTATTATTATTCAAATGATTGTAACATTAGCAACATACCTAGCATGGGTCGCAAGATGCGCAAAACAAGATGTTAATAAAAGCTATCCAGAAGTCATAAGGCTCACATTTGAGTCAAACATGTTTATTCTTTAGTCCATTTTTTTTTGTACAAAACTTCAACAACTCCACATGTAAAATAATGTTTAGTTCGTTTTCCATTTTCCAAAGAAGAAGTAAAAAAATGCCTCGTTTCCACCTATAATCCATAAAAATATAATATTTATGTGTGGACATAATAATACGTAGGGGTATCATGCATCATAAAAATAAATAGTATTGTTAGAAAAATTACAATTTGCGCTGTATATCTCCCTCCGCCCGTAAAAATTAATACACTTAACACTTTTCTAGATAATGCCAATAATGTTATTAATAATACTAATGATGTTATTATAGTTGGCGATTTTAATTTAAGTTTTATTAACTGGAGTCCAAACCTCAACATATGGTTCCTAATAATTATAGCAATAACTTAGGTTACGCTTTAGTTGATTTTATTAATGCTAATAACTTACACCAAATAAATACCACTCACAATATTGATGATAAAATCTTAGATCTCATTCTTAGTAATATAAGTAATCTAGAAAACACAGTTCCACTTGAAAATTTAAGCAAATTAGATAAACTACATCCTGGTTTGTTACTAAACTTTCCACTTACTGGTCTTCAATATTTAAAATCTAATGAACGCCCCACACTCAACTACTATAAGGCTGACTTTGATAGTATTAATTTAGAACTAAACTCTACCGACTGGCATTCCGAATTCTCTAACTGTGATAATGTAGATTCTATGGTTTGTATACTTAAGGATAGGTTAATCTCTGCTATTGATAAATTTGTACCCAAACGAACCAGAAGAATGTCAAGATATCCTCCATGGTTCACCAAACAACTAATATGTCTGCTAGCTGAACAAAACAAGTTAAGAAACAAATACAAAAAGTTTAAAAACCCTAGAGACAAATTTGAATATGAATTACTGCGTAGCCGATGTCATAAACTGTTAGATAATTGCTACTCTGACTATAAGCGTAGACTGGAGAATGAAATGCATTCTAATCCCAAAGCTTTTTGGCGTTATGTAAAGGACAAACGTAAAGGAGCCTCGACTATACCTACAGTGATGCATCTCAATAACCTAATTGGTAACAACACAACAGACATATCTAATCTTTTTGCTACTCATTTTTCTAACATCTATAACAAAAAATCCTCTTCCTCTGCCAGAACTAATAACAGTAACTCCATTACCCCTATAACTACCAATATTAACTACGGAATAACTGAAAGAGTAATAATTAAATATATTAATAAACTAAATGCATCTCAATCAGCAGGTCCGGACGGCATTCATCCGTTACTTGTAAAACGGTGCGCCACAGCCTTAGCCCTCCCATTGTGCATTATATTTAATAAATCTTTACAAGATGGTCATTTTCCGACAGAGTGGAAAAGAGCTAGAATTACCCCGATACATAAAAAAGGTGATATCACCTTAGTAAAAAACTACAGACCTATTTCTATCCTGTCCTGTTTTGCTAAACTATTTGAAGCTATCGTTTGTCCAATTCTTACAAAAAATCTAGATCATGCGTTAAGTAAATCACAACATGGATTTAGGAAGGGTCGCTCAGTCGAAACAAATCTGGTTAGTTATATTAGTGAATTATCCCATAAAGTCTCCTTCTTATGCAGCCAACTCACATCGTATTGAATCTATACAGAGAGCCTTTACCCGTCATCTTGCCTTTATCTCTTCTAATGTGTCTCATAAATCTCCGTATGATCACCGCTTAACTTTTTTTAACATGAAATCATTACGCAATAGACGAGAAACCCACGACCTTTTATTTCTTTATAAAATTATCAATAATCTTATAGACTGTCCTGATCTTCTTGAGAGTATTTCCTTCCCAATTCCTTTCAAATATCCGAGGTACCCAATTAAAAAACTAATGTGTGGACCTAAACCGCGTACAAATTTAGGCTCACATTCACCAGTAAATAGGCTATGTGATCTTCATAACATTTATAGCAACAAATTGGATAATAATCTTGACATTTTTCACGATTCCTATTATTATTTTAAGAAAAAAATTCAATGTATGCAAAAATGTTCTTAGTACTTAGGTACCTACCTAATTGTTTGTTTTAGATTTAAAGTATAAAAATATTTGTGTTCATACTGTGATCTCTGTACTTAGTACTTAGAAAAACCTTTTATATATTTTATTTAACTTAAAAAATTGTTAATTTTATGTAAATTTTTATTTTAAGTTGTCATTGATAATTTAAGAATGTTGTGTACACCTTTAATTGGCTTGTATAACGAAATTATAATTTTAATGTCTGTCTTAAAAATGTTAGTTGTATAAGCTGCTGGTGTTCCAGTTGAAATAAATAAAATAAATAAATAAAATAAATAAATAATATCACGAGGAATTATTGTTTTTATAACTTTGTGTTGTCACAGCACCTAACACTAAATTACGTATGCAAGTCAAATAACGTAACTGTTTCCCTTATACGTCGTCGTGTCGTGTATTGTAGGTTCGGAAGGAAGTGCTTGTAGGGTTCAGTTACTGTGTGCTGTCGGTAAACCATGGGTGTCCTTAGGAGAGGTGTGTGCTTTTTTATTTTATTCCTAATAACTATGTACCATACATATTGGTTTTTTATTTACATGAATCAAAATCAAAAGTATCTGTAGTTGAAGGAATCGTGGCAATGTTAGATACTTAAATGTTTGATAATGTAAGTTTGTGTACACGCAAACTGTGAAGGTTACGAGCTTCTCTCTCGGCGATCTCGAACCTTCACGAAGGTCAGGAAGAGAAACCATCCGTTGGGTAAGAAACATCGCAAATAAAAGCAAATTGGGCATCTTGACCTTAGTGCCTATATCAATGGGTCACGCTATGCATAGGAGGTAGAGCATTGTCTGATTCATCACACCCTTATAGACCAATGTGACGGAAGACCTAAGACGATACGACTTAAAATAGTCTTGCTCGAAATAACTTAGGTACACATTGATTCAGCGGCCCCGAACCTTCTCAGCGTAGCAATGCGATAGAGTGTGACCCTCCTCCTATAGCACGGGGCGCAATTAAGACATGACAAAACTTTTGCATCGAGCTCACTCACATCGCGCAGCCTCAAGAGCGAAGTGTATTTCGTGCAAGATAGATCAATCGGTCAGCCATGTACAATGTATGAAGTAACAGAAAACAGATGTACCTACATTATTTACTCTACTAAACATATAGTACCAGTCACAATCAGATATACAATAAAGTACTTGTGTACAATGGACGGGGCATTACTTCACACGCACAATGCAAAGTTTCGCCACTCCCAGGCGAGATCACAATCGCTTCCATTTTAATGATAAATTTATTTATTAGTACAATATAGCCAGTTACGAACCGCTGGCCTTAGCTTGAGCGCGAGGCAAGTACTGCCGAAAATAGGCGGAAGTGACTGTCGTTAGTGGAGACCCTCTGCACCTCTGGGGTGCCATAGGACTACAACAACAGTGATATTTAGACTGGCACGACTTACTAATAGGGAAGACCCATGACCATCGGGATGGCAACCACCAGTACCATCAGATCATTCGATGATCATAATCGCTTGAGATATTTAAATTTTAGGTAGGTATTTACCATGTGACAGTCTTTCAGGGCTATTATTGGAACAGTGCACAAGTTGTTATGTTTATTTACAGTTCCAGTAAATAACATAAACACTACTAAAACGCCAGATAATAGGTATAAAGTAAGCGGTGTACGCCCACGGTCAATGACGTCGCATTAAAATTATAATTAATTGTGTTGATATCATTGCTCTTACGCATCACCCGGTCACGTCATGCGTATGGTCTAGCATTCGACGTATGTGCCGAAAAACTTTTATAAATAATAATGACTACCATTCTTCATTAAAATTACGCTTAAACTGTTAACTTATGTACTTTGTTATGGCTTAGAGGTAGGTTGTAGAGGTCTTTTAAAATAGCTCTGAATTTATGATGGCTGAAATTATTATAAACTTCATTCTTGTTTATAATTTTCTTTACCAAACTCGCTGGTGTGCGCGAGGTCTATTGTCTTAAATTCTTACTGTTAGATATGGTCGCCCTGCAAGGCGGAACGTAAATAGGCGTGAAGAGCACCAGAATAATAAACATCATGTAACATCTATTGCCAAATCATCTAGAAAACTAGGGTTAAGAAACCCCTAGAAGACAAAAGATTTAGTCACCATTCTAAAGTTAGGTCAAAGGGTTCCAAATGTTCACACGCATAATATTGTTACAGGAGAGGTGGTGGTCGGGGCAGCTCACAATGTGGTGATGCTTACGCCGCTCAGCCAGCGGCATCACGACCGCGGTAGATTCGGCAGCCTCTTCGTCACCAACTACAAGTTGTCCTTCGTGCCTCTCGAAGCGAATACGAACGATGTGAGTGACCTCTTGGCTTGTCCTGGGCGCCTGGTACTTGCGTGGTGGCGGTTTTGGTGGTGGTGGTTTTGTTGTGTTGTTTTTTTGTGTGATTTTTATTGGGGCTTTGTTTTCTCTTGGTGTATCATGCACTCCATACTGGTACAGTTATTCTAAAATGGTAGAAAAACACATTGTGATAAAAACGTTTTGGGCGCTTTTTGGCTTTCTCTGGGAAATGTGAAAAGACAAGTTTAATGTACCCCTAATAAATCCCAACCACACAGGAGAAAGGTGATTCCTCGATAGAAGAAACCTCTTTCATGATACCTATGGTGGCAGGCAAAGAGTCCGAGCTCTCGTTTGTTCCTCTCGATTTTGCACAGGAAGTGAGTATCGGGTATTTTATGTGATTTTTTTGTGAATGTTTTTCTTTACTTTTTGTTTTTTTAACCACCCAATTTTGAACCGGGTTGGCTTCCCACATTCTCACACAACACCAATGCAAATACACAATTTGCACCGACAACTGTCAATAGTTCAATACTCCTCAGTTATCTAGCAGGTTATCCGTATTCTGACCTATTTCGCTTCCTACAGGAAAGCGGTCAGCGCAACTTCCTACTAGGGCCTCATGACATCCCGCTAACAGCCGTGGGCGCTATCTACTTGACCGACGGCGCGACCAGCCCGGTCCGCGCCAGGAGAATACTGGTGCCTACGGGGGAAATGCCCAAGAAGGTCAAAGGGCTACAAGTTGTTTGTAAGGTGAGTGCTGCACACGTTATGGTGTCCTATAGTAGGTTGACTTAATAGCTAAGGCATATTGAACTTGATTAACCTTGTTATTCGTATATTGGTACTACTACCTATGTAACTTGTTAAATAAAGCGCATTCCTTAACTTCAAGAACTAAACATTCCTTCAAAACTTATTATCAGCTCCTATTTCCTATGATAACAAAATACCAGGGGCATATAAAATGTAGGTAGATATCGTCCGTATTAATTCTCGATGAAAGTAAACATTTGGATAGGTGCTTCAAATAACCTCACTATCTTATCTATCTTTTATCGAATCAGACACTGAGTTCTTTTACATGTCACATTGAAATAAACTGTTATGTCTAGCCTAGGATTTCAAATATTCGCACCATGCATGAACACATAGCTCAAGTAAACCTAGCGCAAAAAGCAATATAAATATGAAATGCATCTACAATTATACGACCACGATCTGAAAATACGGAAAAGCCTCAGTGTTTATGCAAGATAATAATATAGCATTTCGATTTTCCCGCCAATACAAAAGTAACCTTCCGATGAATGCAGTAAACGTTAAAAGAATATGTGATCAGATTGCCAGTTGTAAACCTATAGGTTGTTCACCACGTGGTCGATTGATTTACTGATCCAGCTCTAGTGTTTTTTATATTTATTTATTTTACTTGATGATTGATGGGTTTGATAATGACCTCTTGGTTCTGTAATTACTCTATTTGATGAGACACCCTGTATTGTAATCTAACCTTCTAACCCCCATTCCACAGAACATGCTAGTGCTAAACTTCAGTTTCGGGCAAGCGGCGGTTGGCAAGGGTCGAACCGTGGCCATGGCGTTGCTCCACCACGCGTTCCCGAAGCGACACGACTTGCTGTTTGCGTTCGAGTGCCGGGACCTCTACTACCCGACCCTGCCGCACGACCTCAACATGTTTGTCACGTGAGTCCTTAGCGTTTATGCTTTCCTGGTACTTCTCCACACGTTTCCCAAGCGACATGCACCCTGCTGCACGACCTTAAAATGTTTGTGACGTGAGTTCTTAGCTTTTATGCAGCCCTAGTCTCCAGATCATTTCATAAGTGTCAATTTTTTAAATACTATGGGTTGCTGAAAAATGTCTAAAATATACTTACATAAAATATTACTATAACTAATTTTATTAAAAAAACTAAACATTCACTTATCATTCCAGGCCCGGAGATTGGAAGCGCGAGCTCGAGCGGTGCGAGTGCCCCCACTGGCGGATCACGTGCATCAACGGAACCTCCGACGCCTTCATGTTGACGGCAGGAGAGACGCTCATAGTGCCCAACTCAGTACTGGATTATAGCTTGATGGAGAGCGCTAGGCATTTCCGGTAAGAACTTTTGTGGTTTATGGTGTCCTGGTATATTCTTAGGCACAAAAACCATGTTTAATTTATTTTCAATACAGGTACTAATAATCACGTAATCAGACGACACTTTAAGGTTCGTTTGCTGCTAAATGTGTTAAAATCAGGCGATGCAATTGCTATGCCACTCAGCCGATATTGGTCTATTGCGGCAATGGTGCTCTCCGAATCCTCATAATTCGTTAAAAATGCATGCAATGCAGGTGACTGTTATTTTGTTCTGCCATGATTTATAAATAAATCAAATAAGGTCTTCAAAGCCGGATCAAGTATAATAAAAGTGATATTTATTTCTTACAGATCAGGCAGAGTCCCTATATGGGTGTGGGGGCGACCGGAAGGCGCTGCGTTGTTGAGGAGCGGAGAGTTACTGCCTACCGACAGCTCGGCCACCACTGAGAGTGTTTATTTAGAACAGGTTAGAACATTTATTTTACTTTATTTATCACTTATTTATTTACTGACACATCTCATATGCTGAATTCTAGATTTTATTTAAATTGTGGGGGATAAAGGAGATTTGTTGAGACCCTCGTTAGTCTTCCTGGACCTACAACGTTAGATTACTGTAGGTACGGAATTCTGTAACACTAACATAATCAGTCATGAGAATCTAAATAAAGGACATGAGTGTTCTTTTGTTTATTAAAACATTAATGTATTCTTGCAGGTTCGACGGTCGCATCCCAAACTAACACCTCCGCACGTGATATATCTCTGTGGGAATAGGTGAGCTACGTTTCTATACGTAACTGTTACGTTATAGTAAAATTCGATAAAGAAACAATATAAAATGCCGCCTGCTATACCTCGTCAGCTTAGATGATTCCTGTCACGTTTTGAGGGTTATGGGTTTTACAGATATTACATATTGAAATTCTAACAAGTTTTTCTACCGATTTGTTGTATACAATGAAATGTAATGTAGCCAAATTACCCCTCAACATAGGGAGAGCTAATTTTTCAATAGTCAGATAAATGATATCTGAGGAATAAAACGGCTCCTATCACTGTCTTGTACAAACATTCAGACGCTACAGCATCGGCATTATTCTCAAGATAACTTTTGTCTGACCATTGAAAAATCAGCCATAAGTATTTTATTTATTTCAGTTATATACATAATAAAATAACCTATATATTTCCCTATTCGGCAGCGTCCCCGGCGCGCCGTCTCCCAACAGCCTGCCGCCGCTGCCCGCGCTGCACGCCTCCTACAAGAAACTAGTGGAGCTATGTACACCTACTACACTGCAGGGGTTCTGGGTATGTAGACTATCTATGTAGTTCAGTTATTTGTGATGATGATTTTAGGGTGGGTTGCACCATTTAACTTTAACTATTACAGACGTCAAATCTCTTGAAGATTGATCTGTCTCGCCAAGAGATTTGACGTTTGTAATAGTTTAGTTTACAAACGTCTTTAGTTATTAATTTCTGAACTGTCAAAGCTGAGGTGTTATTACTCGATCACGTGGATTTAAATTATCGATCACAATATTCTGTTCTCGACCAGCTTTATTCAACAACTACTGGATATCTGTGTACGACACTTATCGATAGGTTATTCAATAGTAGGATCCTATATTATGGGATGAATCCTATCTAAATAAATAATAATACGGCCACAGACCATCAGTCCAGTCTAGCGTATTTACTATGTTCGTACATTCCGCGGCCTTTTCTTCAGCAGACACAGCAGTCTCCTTCCAATGTAAAACCGTCTTATCTTCTCACTGATCCCCACAGACACAAGACTCGCAATACTACTCGTACCTGGACTCGTCGCGCTGGCTGCGGCACGTGGGCTGCTGCCTCGCCGCCGCCGCCGACGCCGCCGCGCACCTCGCCGCCAACGACACGGTCGTCGTGCTCGAGGGTACGTGCTGAGCGGGGGACCTTTTCAACTAAATGTTCTAACTAATAGCGCCACGTGGGCTGCTGCCTCGCCGCCGACGCCGCCGCGCACCTCGCCGCCAACGACACGGTCGTCGTGCTCGAGGGTACGTGCTGAGTGGGGGACCTTTTCATCCAATTTTTTTTTTTTTAAGTAGCCTATTCAGTGTCCCACTGCTGGGCAAAGGCCTCCCCATGTTTACACGGGGTACACGTTGCCGTTGGGTAACAGTCCCCTTACTTTGTCTTTCTCCAGTTTTATCATAATAATTACTTCCCCAGGTGACGGCGTAGACTACTGTGCGGTGGTGTCATCGTTGACGCAGCTACTGGTCGACCCTCACTTCAGGACCATCACCGGCTTCCAGTCACTGGTGCAGAAGGAGTGGCTGGCCTTAGGACACCCCTTCTGTGATAGGTCAGTTGGTTAGCCAATCAGAGCTGATGGTGTGATGTGTGTTTTTAGATGGGGTTTGCTCTTGCCGTGCTATGCACTCCTGGTACTTGGAAGGATGGATGCTTTGTTTCTGGGTCTTTCCTTTGAAGCCTGAGTGGGATATTTAACTTATTTACATCTTATCTAGTCTGGAATCTTGATGTTGATAAAAATTAAAGCATACGAGGGCGATACCGAAATGATCGGGAATAGAAAAAAGTACAAAGATATCATAATATTATTTACTTTTATTGTTTTTCAAAGTAGTCTCCGTGACATTCAATGCACTTTTTCATTCGATTAAACCAATCATTGAAATAGTAATTCCAGTCTGAAGTGGATACTGTCAAAACAGCTGATTTGTAAGCTTCGACCGCCTCTTCTGGGCCGCTAAACCGTTGACCACGTAGCATATCTGAACTCATATGAACTCATTAAAAGCTATCTAAACAACAGACAACAACTAACGCAGGTCTCAAAAATATGTCATAAAACTAAAACAGAAATTCATTATTCTTCACAACCTAGAACAGTGCAATATGGTGTACCGCAAGGTAGTGTATTAGGGCCATTACTGTTCCTCATTTATATAAATGATCTGCCTAAATCAGTGTCACATCCTATGGTCCTATTTGCGGATGACAGCACCTTGATCGCTGAATGTCAAAACCCAAACAACTATGAAACAGAAATAAATAACTCTCTACGAACTATTATCGATTGGCTTGAACATAATAATCTTGTTATCAATCTTAGTAAAACACATATTATGACATTTACCAACAATTACAATAAAATACATAAGAAACTTGACATTCAATATAATGATGAAAAAATTAACGAAGTAAATGAAACAAAATTCTTAGGACTAAACATTGACGCTCATTTAACATGGAAGCCACAGATAGAACAAATTTGTAAAAAAGTTAGTCAGTTTTCCTATGCTCTATACATGCTTGCTAAAATAGCCAGTCTATCTGCCCTATTAGCAGTATATCATGCATTTGTGGCCTCTACACTAAGATATGGCATAATATTCTGGGGAAACTCGACTCACAAAGAGATGGCATTTAAAGCGCAGAAACGTTGCATAAGGGCAATATGTAAACTGAAGCAAACAGACAGCTGTGTGCCACACTTTAAAAAATATAATGTGTTGACCCTACCATCACTGTATATCTTTGAAACTGCCGTATTCGTTAGGTCTAATTTAAACCTGTTCAATAAACTTAGAAGTAAAAGAGACACTAAATTGTGTGCTCCGGTCCGCTCAACCACCCTGTTTAGCAAGAGCATATTTGGTATGGCTCCGAAAATATATAATAAGCTACCTAAATGCATTAGAAATATAGATAATACACATTTGTACAAGCTAACATTAAGGAAATTACTAATAGGCAAATGCTACTATAGTTTGCAAGAGTTCCTAGACGACAATTTTGACTAGAAATAATATAATATATAATTAATAATATTTGATGATCTTAATTTTATACTGATAGTGACATAATTGTAATTAGATAATAATATTTGCATGCCTGCATGGTAGAATATAGTGATTTTTTTTTATTTATTGACATTTTAATGTAACATCTTATGTAACACCTATATTCATGCAAATAAACAATACTTTACTATCTTTAATTCTTGGGAATGTAAAATAATCATTGGGGCTCAGATCAGGGCTATACGGAGGATGGTCCATCAACTCCACGTTTTCCATATTTAAAAACGTTCTTGTTTTGCGAGCGGTATGAGAGCTTGCATTATCGTGGTGAAGGATTATACGACGATTCGGGTTAGTTTTACGAAGTTCTCTTACGACTTCCGGCAAACAAACTGTTGTGTACCAATCAGCAGTAACCGTCCTTTGTTCTTGTAATGGAATCGTAGCCACATGGCCAGTTTTCGATACAAACGAAGCGACCATTTTTTTCGACACGCTGCGTGAGCGAATAACTTTTGTTGGCTTGACCTCACCTTCGAAGACCCAAACTGCCGATTGATGTTTTCTTTCGGGCTCATATGAATAAATCCACGATTCATCACCAGAGACGATATCAGCATTTGAACTGCCTCCATTGAACCGTTGCAGAGCAGATCGACACCAATTAACACGAGCCGACTTTTGTTCCTCGGTCAAACGGTGGGGCACCCAGCGCGAAACTAACTTCTTGACACCCAGTTCTTCATGTAAAATGGTTTGAATGGCTGTCATACCAATGCTGAGAGAAGCCCGAATCTGCTCCGTATGTCACATGTCTATCTTCTTTTATTAACTGGCGTACAGCATCGATGTTATCTTGTGTTACCGCTGTTTTTGGCCGACCAGTAGAAGGGACTGTGGTAAGAGAGGAACGTCCACGGCGAAACTCAGAATACCAACGATATATAGTCGTTTTACTTGGTGCTTCAAGTTTATAAATAGAAACAAGCTCGGCGAGACATTGTTCTTGAGATAAACCTCGACGAAAGTTGTGAAAAATTATTGCACGGAAATGTTCCCGCGTAAGCTCCATTTTTTACACCGACTTGTCAAATTCAAATGGTCAATACTCTTTTATTTTTTACTTTTTTTTAAAATTCGAAAATGGAATTATGTTTGAAAAAACACTACATTTGATACACCAAAAAGGTTTCACTCTAATTTATTCCTAAGTATTCTATTCCCGATCTTTTCGGTGTAGCCCTCGTAATTTGCAAAAGCGTAAATTATGTCAGAATCTCACCATTTTTAGCGGAGACCACCCATTGATTTAAAAACTCTTGAAAATTTTCCACATCTTAAAAAACGCGTCCTTAAATAGTTATATGCTAGTTAGATATAGTTATGTATTCTAACTCGACACCTCTTTCATCCACAGACTAGGCCTACCCAGACCAGGCAACGGCAAAGACACAAAGGAACCTCTCGTCCAATCACAGCTAGCGCCAGTATTCCTACTATTCCTAGACTGCGTCTGGCAACTCCAGAGGCAGTTCCCGGCAGACTTCGAGTTTACGGAGACGTATCTGACCACGCTTTGGGACTGCACGAATAATCATTTGTTTGACACGTTCCTGTTTAACTGCCCAAGGGATCGGGAGCTGTTGAGGGATAAGGTTAGTGCCTGGTTTGTTATGTGCTCCTGGTAGGGAAGATTATTGTATAAAATGACAGGGGTTGCCTTACAAAGTGATAATTTAAAATCAAATTACTCACGAATAAATAGATCTCCAAGGGGATCTAAAAAGTATATTCGGTTCATGATTTCACGTGTACAATGTAAATAAATTTCTACTAATGGTGACTGAGGTAATCTTATAAGGGCCATCTGAAATCCCACAGTTTTGGTTTCAACTACTTTATTGTCTACTGCACTTGCTGATCTTGTGCTTTTTTGACGCTCTAGACAGCAATATTTTATGTTATTCTTTCTTTTGTTTACAGTAATAAAGTCACGTGACCAACAAAGTTGGTTTGGAAAATGTATTTAAAATCGCGAATTCTGACATTCTGATTTCATTTCCGTGCTTACATATAACATGCTGCACACGTACTTTCGGTTTAGTATACCCTTTTTGCAACATCCTGTATATTTTTAGCCTGTATATTGTCACTGTCCCAAATAACCGTTCCTCTCACCACCCCCAGCAGAACTTCGTCCGGCGCCCGGTCTGGGACTGGGGCGAGCAGTTCTCGGACGCCGACATCGCGTTGTTCTACAACCCTCTGTTCCCGCCCCCCGCCGCCCGCGCCCCGCAGCGGGCTGCTAGCACGCCCACGCAGAGGCTGTGTGAGTAGATGTGGGCTGAAAATTGTTTAATGCATGTGTAGAGACTCTAGCTTCTCTAAAGTTGGGTTAACTAACCAACGTTACGGACTGTAATGTAACATTCCCAGCGAGCATGTTACGCAACGCTGTGTTCTAAAATCGGCTTGTTGCTCGCTGGTTCCCCGTAACGTTACGTACTGACTGCACGAATGCTGGCTGTGTAACATGTTACATTACACCTCGTAAAGTTGGTCACTAACTCACTACCTTAATATGGTATTTCATAGAACTGTGAAATGTAATGTACCTAATCTTTGTTGACGAATCAAATAAATAAATATGTACGTTGAATACGCGACGTTAAATATGTAGAGCCGTAAAGACCGTAAACCTCTCTTAGCGATCAATAGTTGCCAGAAAACTTGCTGTTATAAGCGTATGACATCACCACGTAATCACATAGAAGATAATTTATTATGGTTCCAGCGTATTAGCAATTTACGAGGCTTATAGCAGGCGTAATTCATATTAATCTTTCAGATTCTTCTGGCAATCAAAATAAAAGACCACTACTGCGTACCTATATAAGCTATCTCAATTCTTATAGCTACTTCCATTCCTCCCACAGCCCGAACACCGACAAAGTCCCCGCACCCACCAGAAGCCAAGACCTTCCAGCGTCTACAACCGTGCACCTCCGTGGCGGCCATGGAGCTCTGGTCGCAATGCTACGAGCGCTGGTTGACCCCTCTTGATGCTCCCGCCGTGGGTATCGTGCAGTACCATGTGTTCAACTACGCTGTGAGGAAGGAGGTGAGTTGCTTGCGTGTTATGTGGTCCTGGTATTTCTATTTAGATATTTATAAGTTAGGACGTGTTAAATTTATGAATTGGGGAAAGAGGTGAGCTCTTCTGGTGCTGTGAGATCCCAGTACTTCACTATAGGCTTTATTATAAGTTAAGAACACTCGATACATCTAATAGAAAAATATAGAAAAAGGACAGCTTCTCTCATTAGCTTCAGCATAATAAGTACTCCTTTCCTTTACGGTGGAGAGGACTTTCACTTGCTTTGTTATAGCAAGCGGAAGGGCTTATCGTTTGAAAATAACCATAAATACAATAAAGAGTTAAAGAAATAAATCTAAAACAAATACTTTATTCCACAGATCCGGAGGCTAGAAGAAAAGCTCAAATCGCTTTCGATAATGAGCAACAGGCATTCGAACGGCGACACCGAAACGACCGAGGCGAACCCACCGTCAGTTGTTTCACGGTTCTACCCATTCAGCCACGATCATAGCAACCTCAACAGCAGGGCTCTAGACTCCATGCAGGTCAGCCTGATCGATGCCAGCCAGTTACTGGACTCACAGTCCTTACTGAATGCGCCGGATTAAAAAGATAAGATTGCCGCGCTTTTTCTCTTTTTGTCTGTGCTTAGTTTGCAGGTTATGATGTTTTGCTGTTATTTCATTCAATACGGTAAAAATTGTTATAAAAATCATGTAACTATAATGTGACATTTATGAGATAAGAAAGACAAAAAGGGAGAAGTCGAGATGTAGCAGGATTCGTGCGAAAAAGTATTAAGAGTATAGGTATTTTTGGAATGGAGTCATGGATAAACCATGCATGTAAAAAAGACGGACAGAGTACGGTATATTTCTGATAGTGGCGTGAAATCGCTCTCGCGTAATAGATAAAAAAGAGTCCACATTTTTTATGTTCATGGGTCAAATTAAAAATTAATTAAAGATAAAAAAGAGTCCGCATTTTTTATGTTCATGGGTCAAATTAAAAATTAATTAAGTATTTTCTCCAAAACCCGAACAAGAGCTTGCTTAGTTTATTGGATTCTTGTCATAACTAAATATTAATTGTTGAACATATTTAATACATACACGATACACATATAAATAATGAAGAATACAAATATTAGATAATTAGATGTGTGTAAATTATGTTTTAAATATACGATATGGAATACGTCATACTAATTCATGCATATTTTTCGCTTTATATATTTCGATATTATGTATAATTAACCTTTATGTTAGAAGAGAACAAAGTATACACTGTTGGTATATTTTTGTATGTGAATTGAATATATTTTAAACTAAATATAGTGTATGATGTATGTAAATTGGTGCGCGCATTACGATTAGTAAAATAATCCCATATTTTAAACGAAATCAAGATATTTCTAGGATGTTGAGATGTATATGTTATGGAGTCTTGCTGAAAATTTAGACCAAAAATATAATTAAATAGGCGTTGCACCTTACTAAATCGGCTACAATCATAAATTTATTATAAACTTGAAATAAGTTAGTTAAATCATTCCAATATTTTATTTTCTTAAGGTTTCGATGTACCATAATAAATTATACCTTTTAACATCAAATTCAAATATACACTTTTAACATTCATCATCATTTTAGGTTACCATTGCCTTATAATAACGTTTGTATTCTTATTTATAATGATTATAGAACTTGTTGTAAATACGGCAGCTACGCTCGAGGCCATTTCATTCTATTTAAATGAATAATATTATTATGTACAACGTCGATTAAGGACTTCCAAAATACATATTATACAAATATATTATGAAGATGTCGATCCAAAATGCACGAGATTCTATTTGTACGTAGATATTTGTTAGTAAATTATGAACTTTATTAAAGTATTTTCTATTATTTTTTATTGCACTGTCTTTTTGTGTTTGAACTTATCGATCACTATATCCCATTTCACTGGGGAAAGACATCTGATACAAACAAAAACTACCCTTATTTGAATGTTATAGGGGTTCTTTAATTCCCATCCCATGTCTTTCCCTGTGGAATGGGATATAGTGACCATTAGTGGTACAAAAATAAAAATATCTGGATTAAAAACTAATTATTTCTGATTATATTGAAAATAAAGCACAATTTTCACCAGCCGATTCTATTGTAAAGTATTAGAAATAGAACTGTATGTAAGTGTATTGTAACAATAATTCCTTTTGATAATATTAACAATTTTACGAACTGTTATGAATATAAATAGTAAATTAATTTAAAATGCCTGTGTGTTATAGTTTAAGCCATTAATACATGGACCATTCAATAAATATATACAGAGGCCCTCTCAGTTAGCCATAGCAGGGTTTGTGCCATTTCACAACAGTAGCCACGGATTTACACAAAGTAAACTAATTCGGAGCAGTCAATTCATTTGTCTTCATTTTACGCTACATTTAATAATAGAAAAATACTCCAGGCTTATTGTACAATGCAGTGCGCAATTACTGCCTTCCTATGTATGTTATTGTAAATAGATTTTGTTATTTCTTACATAGAGCCAAAGCAGTAGTATAAGAAACTAACCATTTGTCTACTGATGTACCAGGAGTCCATCATTATTTCAACTCTTCAGTTGAATAACAATACTTACGGTAAGTTTCTTATACTCCCCGCAAAGCTACACCTACGTAATTTAACTGACGGTATTCCACAGTACCCAGTGCAAAACAATGTTATGTTTTATTTGACCACTGTATGTACCGTTTAGATATTGTGTTGTTGACTGTACCTGACAACGTGGATAAACAAATGTTCAAATAGTGAATGGAATAAAAGAACAATAATTATTAACGATACACGCTTTTTTCTTGAATTAGCCACAAGTTATCGTTGTCGTACTCTGTCCTCTGTAATTATAGTAGTTCTGTGTCCATAATAGAGGTGGGCAGACCTACGTCGGATGCACCCTGAGTAGGGGTAGTGGTAGCAACTGTCCACTTATCTCACTGGCTTCTCCTTTCACCACGCTGACAAACCATAAACCAGCTCTAGTGTTTATCGCCGACAAGCTAATAGCAACAAATACACCTTTAAACTCAACCAAGAAGTTAAAAGATTTCAACACAAACCATTCATACTTCAACATTTACTTGACAGCATCACCGATGGCCTTGTCTTGCTTGAGTTTCCGTATCCGGTCCAGCTGTTTCTTGGCGAGGCGGAACTTGTTGAGCACCAGCGTGCGCTGCCAGCTCCACGAGGTCCAGCGCTGGAGACAACACTCGCTGGTTAGGGCAAGCAATCTATCTTTCACCATTTCTTTCCTCCTTATTGACGGGGCCTTTGTGAAATGGTGGTAGATTTAAGACTTTTGACAAGTAATTCTAATATTCTACGTCGAAAATATTAACGATTTCATTTCATTCATGGTCTATAGTCGTTTGCAATAGAATCCAACAATCATGTAAACAAACCAAATTGTCACGATTACTCCGTAATCACATACATTTGACGAGCAATTATGAACATAGTCTGATTTCAACGAACGCACCATTGTTTTCCCATTATCTTCAACACGGTTTAACTTGTATTTATAAGTTAAATTTGTTAAAACATTTGCAACGTAAAAATTTCGAAGTATTTGACAAGCTGTCATCCACTGTCATCTTAGTTTTTTACTCATCGAACTCTATAAGTCATTGAAAAGTTAGTGTTGTTCGTAATCTGAAGTTATCTTTTATTTTTAATTTAATAAATTATTTTAATTTAATATTATTTGAGTACAATAAAAAAAATATTTCAAGAGCTTAATATAATTAACCAAAACGAAAAAAGGAAGAGGAAGAAATGAAAAAGCTCGACGGCATTTTAGACACGGCAAGCGATGACACAGTGGTTCCATTTATAATTACGGTCACCGGCGACACTTCTGATAGTGATGATGACGAAGACGAAGATTTAAATTTGTTTTAATAAACACTTTTTATATATAATCAGTTTTATTTTATAGTCTATGGCTTATATATTTAATCTAATTCATGGAAGTAATAATACAACAGGAATGCGCACTGCACCAAAAAAACGAGCCGACAGAGATAGTCAGCACGGAGCCCTCCATCTCTTTCTATTTTTGTTGACCATAATTTTAGGTAATTCATGAGACATCACTTCTAATCTATCATGTCGCGAATAACTGTCGATGGTCTCAAAGTCACCTATTATTCGAATAATTCGATTGCAATGTAGGTACGAATGTATTTTATAGTTCGACTGTAACGATAATAAACACTTGCGATGAATCGGGATTTATCATCGGGTTTAAAATGATGAAAATTTGTGGGAATTACTTGGAACCACCTTTGCTATGTTTCTTCATTGGAAGGAAAGCTGAAATTTGGGAAAATATAATTTTAAGTAAATAAAATTAAGTTGGGTGTAGTGTTGACAAGAAAGTGTCAAAACAGGTTAACATTAAACGCAACTATGTACCTAAAACGTGTTTACTCTGTGGGTGTTCCGTTTACATAGTCTAGTTGATGAAGATCATAAGATTTCTCAGTCTAAGTGCCTCCGCCGGTTTTAAGGTTGATAAATTATCTTATAATACTCATATCTATCACCAAAAAAATCAACAGCTCATAACTCTGTACCAGCCTTATAAGGTAACAGCCACAATAATACATAATGATACTTAGGTATAAAATAAAACAAAAAGTTGAATGAAACAGGTCCTAATTAATGGAAAGTGATTCAAAAGTACGAATGAATGGTCACCCTAACCATAACGTCTCTCACAACAGTATAAAACGTCATCCGTCATCTTGACAACTTCGGTCTTGTCGTAAAGTATTTAGAAAAACTACCAATATTTTTTTATGAAATTATTATTCATACAAATACCAAATATTTCATTAAAATTACATGTTTATAATGATTTATTATAAATTTGTTTTTGAAAATGATATGATATACAGTAGTCTATGAGTTAATTTAATATTTTTTTTGCATAGATCTCTTTGTACAAAATCTACTAAAGTTTACACAACTAAATCCTGGCAATTGTTAGAAAGAGAGGGAGGGCTCTGTGGTAACCCTCTCTATCGGCTCGCGGCCTCTTTCACTTCAAATATAAATCTTAAGGTGAATTCGTTAGGTCTATTTTTGTTTGCATCATTTTGGTGAGTGCGCATTCCTGTTGTATTATTACTTCCATGATCTAATTAGAACACTATGACATCACTATGGGCATAAACAATACGCTGTCAATGTCAGCCCGCCATATTTGTTTACATGATTGTTGGATTCTATTGCAAACGATTATATACAGGTTACGTCAGTATTTAGGCTCTTTGCAGGGTGTTGCTAAAGTGGTGTAATAAGCAGAATAAATGGCCTCTAATATTCACCATTAGAGGGCCAGAATGGCCCAGACAAAATTTTCTGCGAATTAAGATGTTCATAGTAACATTATTTATCCTGCCGGATAATGGTTATATGTTCAGTGCCGCCATAGGATCTTATCGTGATCCATTCACCATAGCTGACAGAAAATTTGCTAGAAATACGTAGGTATTTCATAAAATGTAGAGAAACAAACAACAAAATAATATTTAAGTAACATCATATTTATTCTCTAATGGAATAAGTTAATACAACTAACAACATGTTCTCACATAAAACCAAAAATTCAATTTTCTCTACAAACTAATCACTTCAACAATGTTAAAAATAAATTTTACTATTAAATGCTTTTAACAAAAGCTTTGACGATAACTTTGTTCAACAAACCATATCTACCAGTCATCACATAGAAAGGAGATAAATAATATTATTGTCTCAGATCTTCGATAAAAATTTAACTATAATATATCTATGCTATGGTATGTACAAGAAGATATGGTTTGCCAAAATATCTTAATAAATGCACATTTATTTACGTCTATCGTACTAGCATGCGTATTTTCCTGTAGTGATTTGTGATCAGAAATTAATTGTTTACTTTACAAAGTAATCACCTGTATTTAAAAGTAAATTAATATTATAACGCGTGCAGATAAAGAAACAATATAAAAATTACGGACGAATTCATGCTATCTCACCCTGTTGATGTATTAATTCAACACTCCTACCTACTGTCACTTATGTAAAGACCGCTATTTCAATAATTTCGTTATTTACACGCTTTTAAACTGTAACAGTGCATTTAAATAACATCAAATCAATCAGTTCAATAAAATCATGTACTTTTTGGTCTGCCAAATGTTAAATGCTAATCATAAAAATAAACACCTTACTTATCAAGCGCAGCCTCAGCTAAGTGCAACCAGGGTACCAGGCTCACAGAATTCAATAGGAACTTGCACAAATCACTACAAACCAACTCTACGAGCATTATTAGGCTAGCAACACCGAGTCCCACAGTCGTCGCGACGGCGGCGCCATCTAGCGGTCAGTTGTCGTCTTCATCATTCTCAAACATATCGTTGTAATCTTGGGTGGGGTCAAACTCGTCTTTGAAGTTCACCTGAACAGAAATGAGACTTGTCTGAGAATGAATAAGAAAACAACTCTGTCGAGCAAAAGGGGAAATTAAATATACCTGATAGCATGCAGTCTACCAACAAAATCGAGGTGTGTTAATGTTCTCATATTAAAGAAATAAGGAAAGGTAGAAAAGTTTATAATGGAGATAGAATCTTTTTGGTTTGTGGACCAAATTCAAGTATTCAAAACACTGATTTTACAGATTGTTTGACGTGATATAGATTTTATAATCATTTCCTTCCCCATCAGTTCAAGAGTTGTAACAGAACATCAAACTATCTAAACATTCTAACGCCAAAAACAACCATTCCACACAAACATACTAAAAAACAAACATACTACACAATACTCACAGTGAATAGGCCATTGGCCACAGCAAATCCAGTCATAGCGATGGTGGCGAAGATGGCTGCTAATACCTTGTTGCGGGTCTGGTGCGGGAAGTTTGCCGCTTCTCTGTCCGACTGTGTGGATGTTGTGTTCTTGCTTTTGTTCTGTTTGTTGTATTCTGAAATTGACAAATATTTTAACTTCATTACATGTGATTAATTTAATCAAACCATTTATTTTAGCTGTAGTTTAATATTTTGATTAAAAAGACACACATAGATTGTTTACTTTTTGTGCCATGTTAGAATGAATGCAGTATGGTAAATTTATATTATGCATTACCAAAAATGCCTGCAGTTGCCCGAGCACAAGTTTCGATCCTCCGTTAACGTTGCGTATCGTTGAATCTATGCGATACCTAATTCGAATCTACAGTCGAAATCGATGGCATTGAATGCTAGCGTTGGCTAGGAGATTCGAAGGTTCGTTTAGAAACTGCTGTCTTAACCTTATTATGTCCTAAATTTCGCATTTTTTTTGTTTTTATTATGAAAATATTGTTGAAATAAGTGCTATTATTTAATTAAATAAATAAACAAAGTGAAATTAAAATAATTCTATCAATTATTTTTAAAAGTTGTTTTAATTTTATATCGTATTATGAACAAATATGGACGTTTGTGATTGTGAAACCAATTTGACGTATAGATTCAAACAAAAACGCTAGCGATAAAATTTCGTTCGAATCTATGCGTCAAATTGGGTTCGTAATCGCTAAAATGTCAAATTTATATGGGCAAAGACTTTCGAATCTATACGCTTTCGATACCATAGTCGATAGGTGAATGAATTTCGAATCTATACGCTTTCGATACCATAGTCGATAGGTGAATGAACGTCACTGTTATTTTTCCATATGTTTGTGTAGTATCGAAAATTAGTATCGAATCCTGTGCTCGCCCTACAGTAGATTAATGGTAGCAAACAGGAATAATTTTCACTGCATCATCAGCCAAAAATGGTATTCTAGACATAATGCCTTCATTATTTCTAAAGAAGTAGACTAAACCTGTGTTGTGTAATTTGACTATTTTGTGTACAATAAAGTGTAATTAATAAATAAAACCGGCCAAGTGCGAGTCGGGCTCGCGCACAAAGGGTTCCGTAGCAAATTACAGTTAAATCAACCTATCTCAAAAACTATAAGAGATACTTTGATCAAACCAAAAATCGTTGAAAGAGTTAATTAGCATGCATCACCTCTATTTTTTTTAGAATTTTATACCCCGTAGTTATAAAAATAGAGGGGGGGGGACATACTTTTTACGACTTTGAGAGCTGATATCTCAAAAACCGTTCACTTTAAGAAAAATGTTTTTTAGAAAACTTTATATCATTTTAAAAGACCTTTCCATTGATACCCCACACGGGTATGTACATCGAAAAAAAAAATTTCATCCCTCAGTTACATGTATGGGGGGCCCCACCCCCAATTCTTTTTTTTACTATTTAGTGTCATATTTTTGTAGCGGTTCATACAACACATATTCCCATCAAATTTCATCACTGTAGTACTTATAGTTTCCGAGTAAATCGGCTGTGACAGACGGACAGACGGACATGACGAAACTATAAGGGTTCCGTTTTTGCCATTTTGGCTACGGAACCCTAAAAAGGGGACAACTTCTCATAAAAACACAATCTACATAGCTATATTTACCATCTGTGACATGTCTGAAATTCTTCTGGTTTATTCTGGCAACATATCTGGACAAATTGGCAATCCCTTTGACATGGTTAGATAGTGTAGGGTTAGGGAATGGTGCCTTCACCAGAGGTGCCAGGTAGGCAAACACTGTTGCATCAAATGTTGAGGGTCTGTTGCCAAAGAAGTATTCACTCTCGCCAAGACGGTCTGATAATGTTTTAAGGCACTTTTCTGCTTCACTGTAAATCTGAAATGATTAAATGCATCTTTAAGTATGAGGAAGAAAAATAGCATGCATGATTAAATCTCAAATCCACTAAGTAACAACTTAGTTTTAGACATATGGGCTGATTCAACCACACAGAAGGTATTCTGTACATATATATAAAAGGTACTTAGAAAACAATGAACAAACATCACTTACAGTTCTCTCCACATCCTTAAGGTCAGCGTGCTCTCCGTACAGAGCATCCACCATTTCTTGAGCAGAGCTTTGGAACTTGGATGGGTAGTAGAAATTGAACGGGAGACTTAGAGCTTTAGCGTAAGTGGGGCGGGTGAGCTCCGAGTAGTTCTTTTCATCAACCCACCATGCGTACTGTAGTGCAGGATACAGCTTCTCTCTGAGGTACTGGGTAAATGCACTTGCTTCAGCTTCCAACTTTGAGTCTAAATGTACATCTGTATTGTAATGCTGAAAGAAATGATTCATGTAGGTAAAGTTTACTGTTATTTTATTTTGTTGCTCAGATATGTTATATTGAAATTAAATATGATTGAAAAAAATATATAATTTGCGGTGAAATAAAACAAAAATAATCTAGAGAAGCTTACTTGATTCTCTCTTACCAAAGTTTTCAAATGTTCAACCACTGCCTCGAAATTTGTCAAAACTGTGCTACCATCGCGCATTACAGGAAATGTGCCTTTTGGGGTGAAAAATGGGCTTTTGCACTCCCTGACGCGCACTGGCACTCCAATAAATTTCATATAAGTCTGAAACAGAAGTAAATAACATAATACACCGGCCACCAATATCACAACATGAGGTTATGTAAATGTGAAAAAACTTACTAAAATCTTTAAACATTCCACATCAATCGAAGCTAAACCCCAATCACCGCGCCATATATCTAATTCTATATTTGCCATTATTGCTCAAATAGAAGGTTTAATTTAATAAATTAATTTAAAATTTAAAATAGGTACGACTGGGAGAATATTTTTCTGTCAGTTAATTATTCTGTGACACCAATTTATTTTGTTCTGTGTTTTAACAGAATACCCTTGGAAATCCCAGATTACTAACAATGAAAATACAAAAATAATCAAAAAGCCCACATAGTCACATACTGATGATGTCGGCCGTGCGTGCTTGATATACGAGTCGAGATGTTAGTTCAAATGGTTCAACGTTAACTAAGCTATCTGCTGCACGAATGCACCCAAGATTCCACGGGTTTTTCGTCTCTTCCCATTTCCTTAAAATAAGTAAGGTTCACAGAGTATGAAATGAAAGTAATGTCACGTAAAATATTTAAATTTCATCTTACTTTTCTAGATTTATTTTTATCCTAGTTGCATCCGTATCTTATCCATTTTCGTGAAATGTATACTTCTAAATAACAGTTCAAGGCACGGTTAGAAATAAAGCTTAACACACGAAGAGGGGGCCAGTGCTAAAACCGCAAAGTATTCACTAAAAGAAACCGGCATAACAAGGTGAACAGCTATCAACGAAAATGTCTATTCAGTGGACTTTTATAGCCGGATATCTCTATTTTGAGATAGCAGTGGTATCGATCTTACTCCTGCCAATAGCCAGCCCAAGAAAATGGAACCAATTCTTCAAATCGCGTCTATTCGCCATGTTCAGAGAGCATGCCGCCATCTACTTCTATGTTCTGCTGGCTGTGTTGACTTTATTCTCAATGGATGCGATCAGAGAAATGAGGAAGTATTCACATTCCCACGAGGCGAGTGTGCATGGACACCTGGCAAGTGAGATGAAAGGCAATGTGAAGCTGTTCAGAGCGCAGAGAAACTTCTACATCACGGGGTTTGCAATTTTCCTGGCCTTTGTGATCCGCAGGCTAGTGAAGATGATAATAATACAGGCAGAGCTGCTGGACAGGGCTGAGTCTATTATTAAAGAGGCTGAGGCTGCTAAGGATCTAGCTAAGACTACAATGCTAGCTCAAAAGATGCAGTCCGCGGGTGACTCATCCAACTATCAAGATATTAAGTCTCAGCTGGAACTGACTGAGAAGCTGTTGGCCGAGGAGAAGAACAGGGGCCTCCGTCTGGAGGAAGAGATCTGTGAGTGGAAGGCAAAGTACCACAGTCTTTGTGCAATTGAAGATGAATTAGATTAAATTATTTTATATGATATGATAATGGTGTCTTCTATACAGGCTCAGCCAAATAACTTTAACTTGTTCTGTGAGCTTAAAGTATTATAGTATGTAAGGTGATTATGAGTTGTTTAAATGATTATCTTACATGGACTGTCTAATTTACCTTAATACCTACTTAAATTCAAAGCTCATCAATAAATATCTCACAGTCACCCATAATTCATATATTTGCTGATGTAGGTAGGTACCTACTTAGTCATTTCATGACTAGCTTACTTACCTAATATGTATTATAATATGTATACTTTGCCATGAATGACAGGGTCATTGCAATAATCTCAGATCAAAGTTTTAATAGCTTCCCTAGTCATCAAAATTATTATTAGGTACTTAATAATTAAGGTTGTCAAGCAATTAAATGAAATAATTGTGATAGCTAGTTTCTAAAAAAAGTTTAGAGCAAAATTTTTGTCATGGAATGGCAAAATTTGGTTTTTAATACAAAACACTGTCTTATTATGTTATTGTTAATTTTATGTTGAGTTTGTGTAGGTAACTGTATAAATATTATTTGCATTTTTTTATACTATGATGATAACTCTTAATATACTATTAAAATATACCTATTGAATTATGTAAATATTGTTTTTCTGAATTTACCAAGTTATTTACTCTACACCTACTCCTTGCTTATTAAAAGATATGATTACCCTGTATGACTTTGAAAACCGTGTTTTTTTAATACATTACAGCATTACTCGTATTTTTTTTTACTGTGATCAATAGCAGGGCTATTCAGGGTGATGCAACAACAAAAAAATACTACTAACAATATGGAATTTTGTACCGGCGGCGGCACGAAAAAAACTGATCCAAGGTGTCGATTTTTAGCAAATTTATAAAAGTGTCAATAACTCGAAAACTATAAAATTTTTACTAACGTCATATACCTATTATGATATTCTGGCTACTCATAAGCTGGTCTATCAGCCCTACAAGGTAGTCAAGGTATATCGTTGACTTTTGGGACACCCTGTATAAACCGACATAATGAAGTGACTGGCTTGCAGGTACACTGTTTTTTTTTTAGAACTATTTATGTTTATTGTTTGTGGCTTAAGGCCTCTACACTACACACCAAAGCCGCTGACCCGGCGGCATAGCCCGGCGGCCTAGTGCCGGCGGGTTAACATAGTACAAGCCTTGTATTTGTGTGTGGTCCTCAGAATAATAATTGCTTGTGGTACTGTGATTTGAACACAGGCTAAATTGGGAGTACTACGTCTTGTCATTTTGACATGGCCACAGAATACTAGGAAAATGACAGCAAAGCAAAATCACAACAAAAAGTGAAATTTCCCAAATTTTGAGGGAATTTTGCCTGTTATTATTCATTACATTAATATTTTGCTCTAAAAAATACAATAAATGTTTACTACTTCACAACCAAAAGCTTAGTAGATTAGTTGCTGTAGAAATATAATGTATTGAGATCCGTCGCGCTTTCTGATTACTATATAGTTGGGAGTGGAATAGTGCGGTGTTTACCGTTAACATCATCATTTATGAATGTGGGATTGTTCAATAGAGTTAATAATAAGGTAATAATCACTTCAAGCTAAATGTTTTTGTTTGTAAAAGTTATTTCCCTATTTAGTTTGAAATCCAATACTTGAACCATCTTCATGCATATACAATGTAAATGTTCATGCATTGTGTTTGATTAAAATATACACACTTTTCCGTACCGGGTACTTGTTACCTACAGTACTTAAATGAGTTTGATGATTGAGCTACAATTTTACAAGTCCACAAAATGGTATCAGTGATGAATTGTATATTTAAACTCTATGATTTGATCTTTTTCAATTTTTATGCTTTGTCCTCAGACCAACTACAAAGCTTTGTCAGTATTATTTTAATTAGATTCTGTAGCCATTGTACAATAAAAACTGTACCATAATTTTTGTCTAAAACAATAAAAACATTCCTTTTTTTATGTTTTTCTGTTACCTCTATGTTTGTTTATGTTTTTGTGTTGTCCGTGCACTGATGCGCGTCACCAGCCATGCTTGTTGGACAGAGCGGAGACTCTGACGGCATGTACGCGGAGTGGAGCTCGCTGCCCCTGGAGGGGGGCGGGGCAGGTGTGCTCGGCGCGGTCGGCGGCCGCGAGGTTGTGCTGGCTGTCGTGAAGCAGCTCACGGAGACAGACCCCAGTCCTCTGCATACTGATGCTGAGGTATGTTTTGTATTTACACTATTTTGATACTTGTGGCTGACTGTTTCCTTATAAAATATGTACGGTGGCCTGCGCCTAAAAGTATACAGGCGGAGTTTTAAAATAGCGATCCCTGATGATGAAGGGACCAGCTACATCTGTTATAAATCCGGGGACGTGTTGTGTGTGATGTGTGTAGCAGTGGTATTTATGAGGATGTGCTTGAGCAGCATGTGAGCTTGAGATCGCTATTTTAAAAACTCCGCCTGTATACTTTTAGGCGCAGGCCACCGTACCTTGTAAGCCCTTTACAGTGGAAATATTTATAGGCACAAATTTTATTTCCACTTCTGGAGCTATCCCCACATTCTTTTCCATATAGTGGGAGTAAAGGAGCCATTTTCAGAAGAGGAGTAGTTTATTTTGTACTAATGTAAATTTTTCTTTTGTGATTTTTGATTTGACTATCATTTTACAACTTTTTTTTGTTTTTTTTTTTTGTAGTCATTGTAACATGCAATCGGTCTTGAGTGACCATAAGCAGTTGTTTGGAGTGTTATGGCGTTTTAGGCACTCCCTCCCATCGTTGGGTTGCCTTCTTATTCAATTGGTCCTAGACCGTCCCAGATGTGCTTTCTTTTCAACCTTCTTATTGGAATACAACTGGAGAGGTCAGTAGCCAGCTTGTTGGGGTGATCAGCAATCCTATCTCTGTAGGCTCTTGAGAGGTTCTCCACTTCCGCTTTAACCGTGGGCATTTGTAAGTACTCATGGACCTCATCAATTTTGGTGAACCATGGTGCGTGGGCTATGGTTTTTAGAACGCTGTTTTGGAACCGCTGCATTATTGCGATGTTGGAGGTTTTTGCTGATCCCCACAGTTGTATTCCATAGGTCCAGCCATCCATTTTACAACATATAAAAAACTTTCTTTCCTCTATTAACCACATTAATCCCTCCTCATTCAGGTGGAATGGGTGCTCGAAGTGATCCGCTTCGGTCTCTCGCTCCCGCTTCAAGAGCACGAAGCAGTCCGCGACTGCGTCCGCGTCTGCTGCTCGTGGCTGTCCCCGCTGCTTCCCCCCGCGCAGCCGGCACACCCCCCGCCCCCCGCGCTGCCCGCGCCCGTCGCCGCCGCCCCGAGACGATATGCTAGGAAGATACTGAGTCACTTGCACAATCTGTTTGTGCCAAGGCCTAATGAGAGTAAGTTGCTGGTGGTTATGGCGCCTTTGTAATTTGTTGTGCTGGTTTTAGTTTGTTACTTTGAGATTAGATAGTAAAAACCGGCCAAGAGCGTGAAGAACATGAAAGGGTTCCGTAGCCCTTATGCTGCTCTTGGTTGTCCCCGCGCTGCCCGCCCCCGTCGCCGCCGCTCCGAGAAGATATGTCGTGCCGCGGCCTAATGAGAGTAAGTTGCTGGTGGTTATGGTGCCCTGGTATTTTTTTGTGCTAATCAATTTTGTTCGGGCTTTAGTCAAGGAAGATACGAGCCACCTGCCAGGCAAAATGAGAAGTTGTGGATGTTTATGGTGCCCTGGTAAATTTTGACAGAAAGTGCTGGTTATCGTTTTATAACTGTATTTTTGTTACATTGAGATAAGATAGTAAATAAAATGAACTATGACAGAAACATATCCAGTCATCTCTACATATTGAGTTACTGGGCCTTTGAGCTGATAAGAACAAATCATTAATGTTAATCATTTCTATTTACAAGCACTCCCATTTATTTACCAAGTGGAATTAGGTGAGTATTAGAATCTGTATGCACCATAATGCATTTCTTGTCTATTCGTCTATTGATTCTACAAATTATACCTACCCAGACAGATTGATCTTAAACAACGGGTCCTGGTTCTCATAGCACAGTGAATCCTAGTTTGAGGACCAAGGTTTAAATTTAAATGGAGTCTGTTAGCCCCTTTTCCCACTACGTGACTCTCAAGCAACGCGACTGCGACGCAACCCATGCATCGATGCCTATAAATCGGGTCTTCGACGCGTCGTTGACTCGTCAAATATATGCGACTTAGGGTTCCGGGAAGCGTCCGTAGTCGAGCGGGCCTCAGTGATCGTAACTGATCGGCACGGTCAGCCATTGGATGGGTGACCAATTTCAAGTGGTTCTTTTCTGGACGCTTCCGTGCTTCGGATGGCACGTTGAGCCGTGGGTCCTGGTTGCTGCTTCGGCAGCAGTCGTTAAGCCTAGTCAGAGGCCTTCGGGCAGCTTGATATCATCTGACAGTTGGGTTGCCCACTTACTCGACAACTCTCTCAGCACAAAGCTTGCTTGTGTTGGGGTCCACCAACCCGCACTTGGCCAGTGTGGTAGACTGGGCCTAAAACCCTTTCTTCATTAGAAGGAGACCCGTGCCCCAGCAGTGGGGACGTGATGGGTCGTGATAATAGGGTTGCGTCGCAGTCGCGTCGCTTGAGAGTCGCGTAGTGGGAGAAGGGGCTAATGTATTTTTTTTTGGGTTCCCCTCATCTCGCCTAATCTTTATTGCTCTAAACTCGTTTCGCATAACTCGTAAGGTCTAAACTTTTTTGGTACAATCATCACTTCGCCAAGACTTATGTGGCATAAGACTCGTTTCGTCTAAAACTCTTTTGGCATAATCTTAAAACACCTAAGTCTCGTTTGCTCAAATTGTCCGTATTGCTATAATCTTGTTTCTCCTAATATTATTTTAATAAATACTATATTAAGTATGTTGTAAATGTACAAATTGTGGTATTTTTCTCCTACATCCCGAAAACCACGATATTGAATGATCAAAATATCGAAGGTGAATGATCATTATAATGATTACAAACGCCATTAAACCCCATGGGATCGAAACCTAAAGATAGGTGCGACGACGAGCAAAGCGAGGAGGAGCGTGTTAGGTGCACATTATCGTCAAAAGCAGCAAAGCGGAGCGCAGCGAAGCGGAGCGGAGCGTTTCCCACATAGCGGCCACAATACAAGGCACCATGTAGGGAGACGCTCCTTCAACTTTAAAGCCAAACGAATATTTTTACTTGGTATAACCTATGCCATAGCATTATTAGACTATTCAAGATTTGGCCATACCATTATTAGGCTAAACAAGATTATGCGAAATAACTTTTTACTAAAAGAGATTTATGCCATACGATTTTCGGCGAAACGAGACTTTGACCAAACGTTACTATGCAATATGAGATTAGGCAAATAAATCTTAGGCCAAAAAAGGTAGAACCATTTTTTTACCAAATAACCCATCCCACCCTACAGGCGGCGATCTAATCAACAACTAAACACCTTGAAACTTACCCCCTTATTCATAGAGAAGTTACAAAACGTTTTAACTAATAAACTGTTTTGTCCCTCTCCAACAAAGAACAATTTGTTCTTTGACAGAGAGGGACAAAACAGTTTATTAGTTAAAACGTATTGTAACTTTTCTATGAATAAGGGGGTTAGTCTTAAACGACATGTCCTGATCGTCATAGCACAGGAATCCTAGTTTGAACACCAAGGTTTATATTAAAAACCTATCCTTCCCACCCTACAGGCGGCGACCTAATCAACAAGCAAGCAGTCCTCTGCCACCGCGTGCTCCGCGTGGCGCGAGCCCTGGCCGGCAGCGCGGAGCTGGGCGCCAGCGAGTGGCGCTCGCTGCTGCTGCTGCTGCTGTCAGCTGCTGCTGCGCTGCTGGCGCCGCCCGCGCCGCCGCACTCGCCTCAGGTAAGTTATAAGACGTTTTAGGCGCGAATTACATGGAATAGGCATAAGGCGAAGGCGCGGTACAGGCATCTGGCCGCTTATAAGTGCGCCGTAAAAATAATAATGCCAGCAATATGCTAAATTTTATCTGTGGCGTGGAGTACATGACATGTCACCAATATATTATATTTCGGTGGTCAAAAGGCTAATAACACTGCTCCTTAGGCGCGAGATACACAGAAAAGGCATGAGGTAGGTAGGTAAGCGGAACGTTCTTAAGTATACTGAAGCGGCGCGGAGCTGGGCGCCAGCGAGTGGCGCTCGCTGCTGCTGCTGCTGCTCTCCGCTGCTGCTGCGCTGCTGGCGCCGCCCGCGCCGCCGCACTCGCCTCAGGTGCGTCAATAATAAAGTCAAAGTCAAATGTTTATATTTATCGTATAAATGTAAAATTTTCTGATGAACCTACATTTTTACAAACTACTCTCCGTTCGGATAAGGTGCTCTCAATAAGTTGTATGAGCGGAGTTTTTAGGCAATTTAATTGGTCGATTTTTACCCCTCCAATAGCCCGGTCGGCTCTGGTGGACAGGCAACCTAGCACCACCCCTTTTTCCACCGCGGGTTAAAAAGAGGGGTTCTATTCTATTCTATTCTCTGTGGGGGTGTAAGTACCTGCATCTGGCTCTCTCAAGTGGAACCTTTGTGCATATCCCCAAGGTCTAAACTGCCTTCCTAAGCTTGGACCATTTCCCACCACGCTGGTTCACTGCGGGTTGGTGGGTTCACATATCTAGATGTGCTAAATCTAGATATGCAGGTTTCCTTACAATATTTTCCTTCACCGTACGAGCGATGGTATACATTGTACTTAAGTTAAATAACTCATTGGTACATGTCAGCGCCGGGATTCGAACCCGCATCTCTTGCGTGAGTAGCGGGCGCTTACCCGACTGAGCTACCTCTTAAAAAGAGGGGTGTTACAATGTTCAAATTCTAGAATGTACCACGGATTCTTGACTATGAAGGAATTTAAGTACAATCATAGCCGTGCTCTTAAAAAGCAAGTAATGAGAATCGCACTATGTACATACCTACTACATAAATTAGATATTGTATAGAGGTAATCGTTTCTGGTGAATTTATGAAATGTAATTGATTGTATGCAGGACCAGTTCTGTCAGCGCGTGCTGTGTGTGCTGTTCGAGGTGTGGATTCTCGCGTGTCACCGGTGAGTTTAGCAAATCGCACACATTTGACTATTTAAAGAAATATAAGTAATTTTATGACTGCGGTGTGTGTGTTTCATTTATGGATTGCACATTATATTCCCAGCACAATAGCTATATTCTATTTCACGAGGAAAGATATCTGATACAAACAAAAAATACCCTTATTCGAATGTAATAAGGGTTCTGTCAGATGTCTTTACCCATGGAATGGGATAAAGTAATAATCATTATCGTCATCCTACTTCATAATAGATGATTGTTTCCCTTTCTCCGTCTGTTGTCGGAGTCAATAACTGCTCCCACGGAGCGCCATAACAATCTACCCTTGACCTTCCGCATGCCAATTCAGCCAAAGTCTAACCGGCTAATACTACTAATATTATAAATGCGAAAGTTTTTGAGTAAGTCTGTGTGTATGTTTGTTACCCCTTCAATTCAAAACCGCTGAACTGATTTTAAACCGTTTTTAAAATCAACTGCTCCAACGGAGCGCCATACTTTCGCATGCCAATTCAGCCAAAGTCCAACCAGCATAAAATAAAAGTAAAATTTCCCACACCCTTAGTTGCTTCCCGTCGCCGCCGCTGTGGCGCACGCTCCGCGTGCAGTGCCTGCGCTGGCGGCACCGCGCGGCGCTCGTTGAACAGTGGACGCGAGTGTCGCTCTGCCTTACCGCGCGCCTGCTGCGGCACATGTACCCGCCGCTGTTCCCCCCCGTGCCCGTCAGTGAGTATCCTCGCCCCTCTGCGCTCCTGGTACTGGCGGCACCGCGCGGCGCTCGTTGAACAGTGGACGCGAGTGTCGCTCTGCCTCACCGCGCGCCTGCTGCGGCACATGTACCCGCCGCTGTTCCCCCCCGTGCCCGTCAGTGAGTATCCTCGCCCCTCTGCGCTCCTGGTACTGGCGGCACCGCGCGGCGCTCGTTGAACAGTGGACGCGAGTGTCGCTCTGCCTCACCGCGCGCCTGCTGCGGCACATGTACCCGCCGCTGTTCCCCCCCGTGCCCGTCAGTGAGTATCCTCGCCCCTCTGCGCTCCTGGTACTGGCGGCACCGCGCGGCGCTCGTTGAACAGTGGACGCGAGTGTCGCTCTGCCTCACCGCGCGCCTGCTGCGGCACATGTACCCGCCGCTGTTCCCCCCCGTGCCCGTCAGTGAGTGTCCTCGCCCCTCTGCGCTCCTGGTACTTGGATATACACTCACGAGCAATGAAAAAGTTCTTGTCACATATGGAACGGCAATGGCAGGTGGAACTTTTTATTTGGTCGTAAGTGTATTAAATTTCGTCGACCGATTGGTAGTGTGACTAAAGCGCCGAACGTCCCGGTTTTATTTATACTTTCATTGCATAATTTAGGTAAGTACATGAGTTGATAAAATACGATTGAAAAGTTCATGGGTCTGATACAAAACCTGGGCAGATATTTTGGATTGTTAGAGTACAGTCATTATATTTTCCCCTAGTTTTGGATATGCCCAAACCGCCTGTCCTACGAGTGAAAAATAGTACCTCTCTATTTATGTATTACACTATTTAACCCCACAGGCGAAGAGGACTCGACCCTCATACCCCCGGACATGAGCGCCGACGCGGTCATGCAGACCTGGTACCGCATCCTGCACACCATCGGCAACCCGGTGGACCTGTGCCGCCCGCACGTCATCAGCCAGACGCCGGACTTCTTGCAGGTGTGTTGTCCTAGTACTTTCTTACCTACCAACCTACCATTGTACATTTTAAAGTTACAAATGTATTTATGGTATACCTTCCAGCTGCCGCCACACGGGTTTCGTCATCGACGTAGTTAGATGTCACTATATCGCGATTCGTATAAATACGCCGCTGTGATTGGAGAAACGCACATTGAACGTCGATAACTAACCCGTGTAGCGGCCGCAGGGCCCTTCTTATCTTTCCACCCTGTATAAGTCGGCACCACGGCACTCAACGACTAATCCTCTTGCCAAGATAGAAAATCAAAATAGCGCCGTTGATTAATAAAACCTTGCGGCCGCTACGTGGGTTCGTTATTGACGTCCATAAACTCGTTCAAATCGCGTTCCACCAATCACAGCGCCGTATTCATGGTGAATCGCGGTATAGTGACGTCGTGTATCTGTCGCAGCCGGATCGTAAAACCCGCCGTATTACATGACGCCTAGCCGCATTACAAGACAGGGCCGCTTTGTAATGCGGCGGATCAACGTTTAGCCGTATTGAATACGGCTGAATGAAAATGCGCCGGATTGTATTCGACATCATACGTCATTCAATACGGCTGGCCGTTATGTAATACGGCTAGAGATTAGCCGCCGCTTTGAATGATTTTAGTTTTGATTTTTAACACTCGTGGCGCTGCTTGACATAACAACAATAATGGCGTTGGATACAGATATTTGATGATGATTAAAACGAAGAAATCGTGTTAAATATGCTAGTAAACAGTACTTCAAGAACAATTTTCACGTGGAATTAAATAATTTATATTCCGATCAATGCGGTAAAGTGAAAAACGTACAAAAGTTATAACGCACATCAATCAGCTAAAGTGACCATGGATTCTGCTGGTCGGCGGATTTCCAGATAATACTACTGGGTCAAAAAATATAAATGTGGCCAGCAAAGGTTATTTGATCTTGAAGAGACTGCGACGAGGCAAACGTAGTGTGGGACGCCCTCAGGCTAGATGGGGTGACGACTTGCGAAAGGTGGCTGGTTATGATTGGATGTGGAAAGCTGTAGATCGCATCCAGTGGCGTGCTTTGGGAGAGGCCTACGTCCAGAAGTTATGTTGATGATGAAGAATAATAATTCCGAAGATCCTACAATCCGAGTAGTACCCATGAACAGTATTTTGATACTTGGAAGTCCATATGATATATTTACTCTATTATGATTACAAAATTCCTTCACCTATAATGTCATGCTTAGCATGGAAATGGTTACCCTACAATTCAGTAGTAGTACGATGCGGCTAAAGGTGGGCCGCCGTATTGAAGAACGTATTGAAATGACAATGCGGCTAAACGTTGATACGCCGCATTACAAAGCGGCCCTGTGTTTTAATGCGGCCAGCCGTAATGTAATACGGCGGATTATACGATCCGGCTGCGACATATCTACATCGATAACGAACCCGTGTAGCGTTAGCTGAATGTAAATCTCAATTCCCCAGTACTCAATAACGCAAGAAGAAGGCGCCCGCGACCCGAGCCAGCACCCGTGTCTCCAGGCCCTGCCCTCCATCTTCCACAAGGCGATGAAGGCGATAGCGGCCCACGTCGACGCGTTTCTAGGTACGTGACGTTGCTGAATCAGGGAGAAGGGATATAGCTAGTGTATTATACACGGGCTGTTAATGTCACCAGGTTTTGTGATGGAGATAAATTCGATGTTCGCTTGGTGACATTGGCAGCCCCAGTTTTGGGTAAAACACGTTTGATTGGTTTTTAGAAACACCTTTGGAAGGTTAACGGTCAGTTTCAATAATAATATTGTGATCAACATATAGATTATAAATAAATAGATGTTATTATTGACACTGGCCGTTATGGGTTAAATCTTTGTAGTTTGAGGGGAGTTTGATATTGGGTTTGAGTGAAAAGGCTAAGAAGCGCCTATAATTGAAGAGCATTTTATATTTGACTGTACGACAAAATTAGTTAACGTTGAATTTGACTATAACGTCTACATAAATAACTATACGCTGTTTGTGCAATGCAATACCAATACATTAATATTAGATGCTTATAAGATGCTAGGATACAAATCGGACTATAAGGTAAGTTATCAAATTGCTAAATAATGCGTCAGGATAGGTCACCACGTGAATCAGCTACCAGGCTACCATAGTACCCTTGGATGTATGTATACGGGTAGGTATAACAGCTCCAGTATCGGCTAGGATACACATAGCCGCACCGCCGGCCATCCAAAATTGTTTATAGCGTAATGAGTGACATAGCTAAATAAAGTACCAGGCTAGCATAGTACCCGAGGGTTTATTTATACCCGAGGGTATACCACCCGCGACGGTTCCATAGAAATTACATACATACATATGCTCACGACTGTAATCCCAGAAGGGGTAGTCAGAGGTGACTCGCAAGCGAGTTCCATAGAAATTACACGCATTCATGCCCATACTTCTAGCGCCAGACCTAAACAAAGTACCAGGCTAGCATGTATACAAACAGGTAACAGCACGAGCAGTTGGTGGGGCACTACGGCGGAGCCCGAGGACTCCACGCCGCCGCCGCATCGCCGGCTCGCCAAGAGCTTCAGTGTGTCCAACGCTAAACGCAATGACAAACAGACGGAGAAAGGTAAAGGTTGTTGTGGCATGGTGGTCGATGTGGTAATGATTGTACAGGTGGCTGACAATTTGCCTCTGTTGGTTCCTGGTAAATTAATTATAGAATTTACCAGTATTATTAATTCCAAAATGATGAGGGTACAGAAAAGTACAGTCAGTAGGTAGGTACATGAAATTTTGATAAAGGCACAAAATTAAATTTTTGCTATGACAAACTATACATTTTGGTATCGAAAAATTAGATTTACGGTAGACACTCTGACACAAATTTAAGACAAGAATTTAAGGTTTTGACAGTAATAAAATTAGGATTTGTTCCTTCAGAATCGATATCATTGCCACCTTGTACCATGCCATGATAAAATGAATAAATGTTAGGTGAATGTGAATGCATGAGTTCAGCTTTTGGTGATTGGTTAATGCTATTTATTGTAGGTATTTCACACGGGCATGGTCTATAGATAAATTCACAGAGCACATTTAACAGGTACCTATTTGGTTATTTTATGTTGGCTTTTAAATTTATTTTGGGTATGGGTTGCGAGTAGTAATCACGGTATAAGTCACTGCACTTTTTAAACATTTTGTTTTTTTTTGGTGTTGGTTATATCTTTAACATATTTTTTCAGTTTCAATGTAGCTCACTCGGATTGTTATAAAACCACCATCGATTCACAGATTGTGATAAAACTTCATAAATTCATTGTTCCTAAATATAAGTTAAAATATATCTTCTACCATTGGAGGAATTTTCCTTCCACTTATCCGTAGATAATTAAAATACACAGATCATCTTTCATACTGTTATTTCACCAATAATCGTCCAACAGTACTAAAATTATGACAAAATGCAAAGCTGCTATAATTATGTAGATGGCACCACCATCCATTACGCCAAACCGTTCATACCGCCATATTCGCCACTCTTCTGTATTCCGTATTGTATGAGCGTGTATCTGTAGGTGCCCCACGGACGTCGCTGATGGGTCTGTCGAGCGGGGGACGCCCCGTCAGTGTTGCCCCCACCACGCCGCCCAACTCTATCACTTCTCATGGTAAGACTGTGCCCCATCCTACCTAACAGAACGCTTCACGTTCTTCGACTTTTCTGACCGTCCTCAACGGTCAAGTCGCAATCTTCTCTTTCGTACCCCAGAGCATAATGCGGCAGGGTATTCTGATTCTTTCACTGTGACAGCGGTTCGCTTGTGGAACAAGTTACCACTGGATATAAGACAAACTAAGTCTATAGATCTTTTTAAATCTAAAGTTCGTCTCCACTACCTCCAAGAGCAGAACATTCTGCCTAACTGATCCCTATCTGTGTGATGATGATGATGATAGTAATTTTATGTATGTATTTATGTATGTATGTAATGTATTTATTTAGGTATCATGTGTATATTTATATTGTATAGATAGGTATATATTAAGATATTAATATTTCGGTTAAGTACTCAATATAAACCATCTTCTTTCCTCAAAGCCTTAAGCACTACCAATCACTTTTTCAACATCACCAAAGGTTAACTGGTAGGAAATGCTGCTAGCATTAAGTTCGCCTTTGTACCAATTTACTTTGTGCAATAAAGAATTTAATAATAATAATAAGACTGCTACTAAACTGTTATTTATTATTTATGTACAGTCAACAAAAAGTTTACGTGCTCATTCTTCGATGGCGAGTAATTGTCGGGGACAAACGTAAAGGGATCGCCTGTGTTTCTTCTGTCGCCGAACGCCTGGTTGACAGAAGAAAAAAAGGCAATCCGATTACGATACGCTTATATGTGCTGAGACCCTAAAGTGGTAAAATAAGACGATAGTCAAAATTGCGGGTTACGCTTGACGAAATTAAATTTCGTTGAGCTGTCGTACGATCGGTACGTTGAGACAAAGTCATGTCAGCGCAGCCACAGGCAGAATTCACAGATTTAATCCGATCACATATACCGTGTATTCAAATGCAGGTAACCTAATTTATAATTGACTATTCGCAGTAGGTGAATGCGAGAAGCTGCCGCTGACCCCGCTGCGTCCGAAGGTGAACTCCATCTTCCATCTGTTCGGGGAGTGGCTGTTCGAGGCCGCACTCATAGGGACCCAGCCCGCCAGCAGTCAACGTGAGTTTGTACTGAAGAGACATTTACACAGCCCACATTGCCCACAGCGCTGGATTTGAGCTGTAAAATACCTGACTTGAGAGTGAAACGAGTGGTGCTATAGTTTTGTCGTTTTAGCTGTTTGGCTAGTACGCTCAGAGACGTCACTCTGTGACTCACTGTTGGAGCTCCGTTTCTCGCTTTCTCATATACTAGCACGACATTAAGTACAAAACACGGAACGCTGACAAGAGATTTAAGATATTTATAAATACTGTTTTCTATATTCTGTTTCTGATTTAAGATTAGACTGAAACAATGCAATATTATGTATTTCAGCGCGAGCAGAAGGCACGCCGCCGCCATCTTCACTGGGCGACGTGCCACCGCCCAAGATCAACATGATGAGCTATCAGCCAGGTATTTGGAAGTAATTCTATGATATAATATTGTCCTCTTGTTGTAGAGGGAAAGATATATCAGATCGGCGGAGCGCGATTAGCCAAGTGATGATTAGTATAAAGTTTGTCAATCACGATAATTTCGATACCTACTTAAGTTTTGAAGAAATCTGGTGATCACTGGGTGATGAAGGCTAAGGAGTACTTATGCTTTTTAGGAGAGGAGTAGGAGTTCTAAGGCTTTTTGGAAAAGGTTATTATTCTTATCTTCTTGCGAGCCAGTGTCGTGAAAAAAGAAGCAACTTTGGTAGCATCCTGGTTGCCCTGGATTAAATCTCATCTATTGATGCATGACATACATTTCCCATTTCAGGTCGGGCCGAAGCCCTAGGTACTCTCTGCCGGGTGCTCTGCTCCAAGCAGTGCGGCGAGGAGGTGTTGGCCGCCTACCTGGCTCGGTGCTACGCGGCCATACACCGCGGGCTGAGGGACCCCGCTACTGCTGCCGCCGTTGTGTTGAACGCGCATGATATCTTCCGGTGAGTTATGCGGGCCTGGTACTTTTGTTGAAAGTGTGACGCGACAACTGAAAAAAAATAGAATCGCAGTTTGTGGCACCCCGCTACTGCATCGCCCGTTGGCATATGATACCTTCCGGTGAGTTATGCAGGCCTGGTACTTTTGATGGAGTTGTAATATGAAAAGTTGGAAAATAATTAAATAACGTGGCTTGAGGGACCCCGCTACTGTACCGGGCGTTAATATGATACCTTCCGGTGAGTTATGTATTCCTGGTACCTTCGTTGGAGTTGTGGGGTCAGGCCGAAGGCCTAGGCACTCTCTGCCGGGTGCTCTGCTCCAAGCAGTGTGGCGAGGAAGTGTTGGCCGCCTACCTGGCCCGGTGCTACGCGGCCATACACCGCGGGCTGAGGGACCCCGCTACTGCAGCCGCCGTTGTGTTGAACGCACATGATATCTTCCGGTGAGTTATGCGAGCCTGGTATTTTTTTAGAATTGTTATAAAAAGAATACAGGGAAGTTAGTATATGGGTGTTCTAATGAACGGTTTTATATTCTACTTGTGAACCCATCCATAGATTAGCTTACTGAGAGAGATTGCTTTGGAAAAATTGTTAATAACGTAAAAAAATCAACATTGGTAAGCAAATCCATAGAAACCGGACGTAAAGGCACACAATATAATCCAATACAAGTTTTTGAATATGTCCGTGTTTTATGGTTTGATCCAATAAAGTTTTTATGCCCTCTTTGCACAAATATTGTTTATATTCCTATTATTCCAGACAAGACCTAGACGGCGTGCTAGTGCTTGTGCCAGACTTCATCTACGCACTAGAGAGGATTCTCCCCGAGCGGGAACCGAAGCTAGAATGCGGTTCCATAGACAAGAGAGAGCTGCGGAAGGCCGCCATTAGCCTTCTACTGTCTATGGTCGCCTTTCCTTACCACTATAGAGGACTGCCCATTCCGGAGTTCCCTGGATCTAATGACAAGTGAGTGATTTTGCCCCTTTTTGCAACATACTGAGAGTAAATAATTGTATATGCAATAGGGGTGCATGAAAATCAATCAGTGACTGACGTTTATATACGATAAGCTAATCCTTTCACAACATCGGCAAAAGCTCTTATGTTTTTCAATAACACGCTAAGAAGAAGAATATGGCAGCAGAGCTTCCAGAGGCTGTTGCATCCATTAATATAGACCTAAATGCAATTTCAAACTGGAGTAAAAATCATGGGCTCAAAGTGAACCCCAACAAAACCCAAGTGATTCTTATAGGCAGTTCACGATTGATCTCCAACAACAACTTGCAGAATATTCCACCTATATTATTCGATGGAGTTCAAATTCCGTTCAGTGATACTGTTAAAAACCTTGGAATTTTATTGGACAAGTTTTTTACATGGGGCCCTCAGATGGAGGCCGTTAGCCGGAAGATTTTTGCGTCAGCAAGGTTCACTTAAAAGGTTGCGTAATTTTCTACCTACTTCCACCAAGATCGCGTTAGCACAATCACTTCTCCTCCCTGTTCTTGACTACGCCGATGCCAGCTATCCTGATCTCACCGAGGAGCAACTAAACAAACTTGAGCGTCTTCAAAACTTTTGTATACGGTTCATATTTGGCGTAAGAAAATATGACCACATCTCCGAATACCGTACTAAACTCAAGTGGCTCCCAATTCGCTTTCGCCGGAATACCCACATTCTTTCACTTCTTTACTCTGTACTGTTCAATCCATGTACCCCAGCATACCTGAAGGAGCGTTTTGGGATGCGTTGCTCTACCCACAGCTGTACCCTTCGTTCATCGCAGAATCTCAGGCTGAACATCCCTGAACATAAAACTAAATTCTACAGCGAATCTTTTACTGTCCAGGCCACATTGTTGTGGAATGATTTACCCACACATATCAGACTTGCGCCTTCGCTAGCATCATTTAAATCCCTGCTGAATAAGCACTACAATAAATTATTATCTTTGCCAGAATAATATTTATTTATAATATATTATATATTTAAAAGTATGTATATATTTAAGTATATAAGTATGTTGTATGTAGTTTATATTACCTATTACTAGGTATAGATTAGGTATCATTTTATATAATTGTTAATTTTTCCTTTTATAAGTTATGTTTGTAATTTTTTGCACTTTCCCCTTTTCTTTTGTATAATTTCTCTCCTCCGAGGTAGTCTGGAAGAAATTACTCTTAGGGTGGATTCGTTCAAACATCACGTTACACGAGAATAACTATACCGGAATTAAAATTATACGCGAGTAAATATCTAGGATAAGTACATTTGCATTCTACCAAGTTATACCATGATTAAATTGAATAAACGAGGAACGAAACTGTAATGCAACTAAAATAAAAATAGCTGCGTTTCAAAGCATGCAATAGAAATGACATGCCAACTTAGTTTGAATGGATTATAAAAGTATGAAATTGTTTATGTTTTAATATTTTATTCGCTGTTGTTATTCTGAGACTTTGCCTTTTAACGTACTTTTGTTTATGTTTTGACAGATGTGTTTATATGTCATTATGACGGTTTTCTAATCAGCTGATGTGCTGCCGCCATTACAAAATTACTCTCGGATAAGCTCGTTACACGGTCAATTTTGGCGGTATAACATTTTATTCTTGGGATAAGCTAGTTATCTTGGTTTCAGGTTTGGTAGAATGCAAAATCTGCTTACTCGCGAGTAACTGGTAGTTTACTCGTGAGTAAATAGTTACTCGACGTTGGCCGAATCCGCCCTTAGTAATAAGGCCGCCATTTGTACCGTCTATGTTGTGCATATTCAATTGTAATTTCTGTGTTTGTGTGCAATAAAGAATTATCTATCTATCTATCTATGGTACATAGACAGCCCTTAAAACTGATTCGTCCATGTCAGTTTTCGGCCGTAAGAGCTCACTTAGAAAGGAAATAATTATTATCATTATCATCGTCTCCTATTACAGCAGCGGCACAAACGTGCTAGCCAGCGGTCGCATATCCCTCCTATGCGTCGGGGCAGTGGGCGCAGAGACCGAGGACGCCCTAGCGGCGCCACTGTTGGGTGCTCTGTACTTGTGTGTGCGCCACGCCGCGCCCACTACGCCGCGATTGGCCGCTTCTAACTCGCACCACACCGACTATAAAGGTATGCGCTCCTGGTAGATTAGGACGAGTGGATGGCGCAGTGGTTAGCTGGCTGCTATGTGGAGGGTCCCGTGTTTGATGTTTGGTCGGGGCGGAGGTTTGTCTTCCAGTCTTGGAGGAGGTCTATGTCCTGCAGTGGAATTGTGTGTTTGATTATTATGTATTGGATGGATGAGAAGGGCTGAGGACAGAGTGATGAGGCTCTCTTTGGGAGAGGTCTATGGATGTCTAGTGGGTGGTGGTTAGATGATCATGATTGGCCAAAAGGTCTCTTAGACTCTACAAAGACCAAGACACGTCACAGCAATAAGTATGCAACGATTTTCGTGGTAATATTTTTGAGATTCATTTATCACGCTGTGTAAATTGCTAATTTTGTCTTCTTAAAGTTCAAATTACACAGTTATACATTCGCTGTGTCGATGCAATCATTCACTTCCATAAAACACGGCTCATATTTTTTGTTGCGAAACATTCCACTTCAATCTTACACCTCGCTACTCGACGGTTCAACAATACCAGAGTACCTACTATAGCTATTAAGGAACTGTAAACTGCCTGAAACTCTAACTGGCCATAGAAAAAATCATCTTTACCCTGTAAAAGAGCAAGCAAAAGTACCAGGACAACATAGCTACTAAGCACCTCTCCCACTCAGCCCGGTCGGAGAGCGGCGGCAGTGTGGGCGGCAGTGACGGCAGTTCCCTTGACGACCTGACAGCCGACGTTAGGGACCTAGACCCGACATCGCCTGTTTTTGGTACGCTACTTTTCATTTTATTTTTTGTTTATTTGACATACTTTAATCAGGCAAGGCAAGTTATGGTATGGCTGAATCATAGTCTTGCTTGGTTACAGTTAGTCTGATTTAGATGGCACGATTCAGATTATTACAGATATTCTCTATATTTTTTAATGTCGGATTTTTGTAAATTATGCCTTCTAAATCAAGCTATTATTGTACGTTGTGGTGTATATGAATAATTTAGCCTTAAATACACTACAATTCATTTACTATCATATTTGAATGTTGATGTTGTGTTTAGTTTTTTTTTTGCATCCATTTTCAATTCACATTTTTAGCTCTACTTTCAAATGCACTTTCATAATCAATATCAAACGTATTAAGTAACTAATAAGTGTTTAGATGTATACTAATTTTTATCTATGTACTGTTGTGCTAGCCTAACTCTAACTAACTCTAAACCCTAACACCACAGCAATAAATATTAAAACCACAATTGAAATATTCCAGGGGCGGCTTTAGTAGTCCGCGCGACGTATCTAGTCTGTCACAGACTGATATCGTCGTGGAAGGGAGACCTGCAAGTGTCATTGGCCGCACTGGAACTGCTGTCTGGACTCGCCAAGTTGCATTCTGCTAAGCCAGGTATGAAAATATTGTTAGAAAGATGTGGGATGCGTGTAATGTTTGTAAAAATAGATTTCGCTAGATTACATTAAAAGAGTGTAATGTTTGTAACAATAGATTTAGCTAAATGTTGATTAAAATGTGAACTCTCTCTCTCTGTTTTCCGCTGTCTTGAAAAGAGTTCGTGATCGGTAAGTTGTTTATCTATGCCTTTATTTGCCTTATAACCTACTTATAATAATTATTTTACTCTTTAGGATATAGTAAAATGCCCCAACTGCATAAGTCGGTCGTGTGTACATAAACTTTTATATTGGTCTTTACGTGTTTCCTAGTGTTAGGTTAGTGCCCCTTCAGAATTTCATAACGCGCTATAAGCTATAACAAGATCCATCTACACAATCATAAAATAACTATTTAGGTAATTCCATTTCCCACCATTTAAATATAACCTCTACCCCCGACAGAAGCGATAGAACGCAAGCGCGCCGTCCGCTGGATATGCGACTACATCACCGTGCAGTGCGGCCGCCCGCCCCAGGCCCACTCCAGAGACCTGCACTCTTGTGTGGTGGCCGCCTACTCGTGCCTGTCTTCTTGGCTGTGTCCCGCCTTGCTGGCCGATGCAGAGTGTCTGGGGACCTTGATGGAAGTGGTTGAGCTGGGGATTTCCGGGAGCAAGAGTCAAGGTAAGCTCCTTGGATTCTATGAGACCCTGGTACTTAAATTCTTAAGCTCGGATTCTGAAGGTTTATAATCGTGCCTGACTTCATTGCTGCTGTGTCCAGCCATCAAGGTAAGCTCCTAAAGGTTTCTTGTGCCCTGGTACTTTAACACTCTCGAGACCTGCACTCGTGTGTGGTGGCCGCCTACTCGTGCCTGTCGTCGTGGCTGTGTCCGGCGATATTGGCGGACGCAGAGTGTCTGGGGACTCTGATGGAAGTGGTGGAACTGGGGATTTCTGGGAGCAAGAGTCAAGGTAAGCTCCTGGGACTTTATAAAGCCCTGGTACTTAAAGGCGTAGCTCTAGGTATGTTCATCAGCATTATATTCGTTCTGACTTCATTAGCTGCTGTGTCCAGCTGTCAAGGTAAGCTCCTAAAGGTTTTTTGTGCCCTGGTACTTTAATTCTCGCTTTAATCGGGAGACCTGCACTCGTGTGTGGTGGCCGCCTACTCGTGCCTGTCTTCATGGCTGTGTCCGGCGTTACTGGCGGACGCAGAGTGTCTGGGGACCTTGATGGAAGTGGTGGAGCTGGGGATTTCTGGGAGTAAAAGTCAAGGTAAGCTCCTAGGGGTTTATGGTGCCCTGGTACTTAAACTCGTAGCTCTAGGTATTTTCTTTAGCTTTATACTGGTGTCTGTTTTCCTTGCTGCTGTGTCCAGCTGTACAGGTAAGCTCCCAAGGTTTTTTGTGCCTTGGTACTTTAATACTCGCTTTAAAACTCTCGAGACCCCTACTCGTGTGTGGTGGCCGCCTACTCGTGTCTGTCTTCATGGCTGTGCCCGGCGTTACTGGCGGACGCAGAGTGTCTGGGGACTCTGATGGAAGTGGTGGAGTTGGGGATTTCTGGGAGCAAGAGTCAAGGTAAGCTTCTAGGGGTTTATGGTGCCCTGGTACTTAAACTCGTAGCTCTAGGTATATTCGTTAGGTTTGTACTCGTGCCTGATTTCAAAACTGCTGTGTCCAGCTGTCAAGGTAAGCTCCTAAAGGTTTCTTGTGCCCAGGTACTTTAACACTCGCGCAACCTTCACTAGTGTGTGGTGGCCGCCTACTCGTGTCTGTCTTCCTGGTTGTGTCCGGCGTTACTGGCCGACGCAGAGTGTCTGGGGACCTTGATGGAGGTGGTTGAGCTGGGCATTTCTGGGAGTAAAAGTCAAGGTAAGCTTCTAGGGGTTTATGGTGCCCTGGTACATCTCTATACAATTTTCTGACATTATGGCTATGTCTGCCCTTGTTGGTGGATGTAGATAGTGCCTGCATGGGGACCAATGGTGGAACTTATATGCTATATTGTGAATTTCTTCCCCAGGCAAGCCCGGAGAGCCGCCTAAGATGAAACACGAAAAAGAACTGAAACCCGTCTCTATGAGGGTGCGGGACGCCGCCGAGTCACTGCTCATGCTCATTGTGGAACAGGTTAGAGGATAATTATTTTTTAATTATCGTCAATAAATCTGCAGGAAAGAAACCGGATAAAGTATTCACTGGCTAAGCGGATAAATAATTAGTTCAGCTCTAGTGTTATTCACTGACACGCTAAGAAGAAAATAATTAAACATTGAGATGCAGGGTACAGCAAAGGAGCCCCATCGAAAGAGGTATCAGCTGTTGATGTTATTACAACAGGCGCACCCTGAGTAGTTTGTGACTGTTTCATCACGGTAACAAATCCTAGTCTAGCTCTCGTGTTCTTCTCGTATCGATGTCATCAACACTTTAAAATTAAACTCTAACCAGCTAACTAAAGTCCTCAATCCCGCAGCAATACCTAAGCTCCGGGGCTCGCTGTAGACTGGACGAGCGCTGGTTAGCTTCGCTTGGACACACTAATCTGAGACACTACGTGGTGGATGGGTCAATACTGCTGACGCTGCTTGAAGAGCCACTGGCTAATAGCCAGGAGCCGCAGCCTACGCTTATTGGTAAGTTTATTAGGTACCTATGGTAGATAGTTTTCATCATCATCGTTAGTTATTGAAAAAAAACAAAATCTCATTTGTTTTTATAGATTCTCTCGAGCGCTCAGAATATAATAGACTAGAATAGAAGAATAATTATGTTTTTTATCGATTAGCGATTCGATTCCGCTCGGCCATTTAATGTTCCCGCGAGCTTCGCTTCGCCTTAAAAAGTTTTCCAGTGGGAATTTCGTGATAAAAAGTAGCCTTTGTTCTTTCTCGGGGTCTAGACCATATTTATTCCCAATTACTCGCATTTATTATATTATTTAGGAAGTTAGGATTAGGATTTTACCCAAATTTTTCATGTACCTATTAGGTACATGGATTTTATTATAAAGATCGTAATTCACTCCTCTAATCACAATTCTAATAACCCCATAATCAACCCCACAGTGATAGCCCGCTCCAGCTGGGGCCGCTACGCGTGGTCGCTCTGCTCGCGGGGCGCCCCACGCTCGGCCACGCGCGGCGGCGGAGGGTGTCCCCGGCCCGTGGACATGGGCCCCGCGCCGCCGCCGCCGCGCCGCACCGTGCTGCCGCTGCCGCCGTCGCCGCCTTGCGCCACGTGAGTGCTCCTATTATTTTATGCGCGCCTGGTAGTTTGAACAGGATTAATAGGAATATTTTCATAGCGTGTGCGGTGATACGTGAGTGCTTCTGTCTGGTTATGCGAGCCTGTTACTTGCGAATGGTTTTATAGGAGATGATGATGTTTGGGAAAGAACTTTGAGCTTTGAGTAAGAAATTCTTCTTGTTTGCATATTTGCACTGAAGGAGGCTCTTGAAAGGAGCCTGCTGTGATGTTGTGAAAGCGTGCCTACTATAATAAATGAATAAAAGCGGGGAATATGGGGTGGCGGGTGTCCCAGGCCCGTGGACATGGGCCCCGCGCCGCCGCCGCCGCGCCGCACCGTGCTGCCGCTGCCGCCGTCGCCGCCTTGCGCCACGTGAGTGCTCCTGTGATGTTATGCGCGCCTGGTACTTTGAACAGGATTAATAGGAATATTTTCGTAGCGTGTGCGGTGATACGTGAGTGCTTCTGTCTGGTTATGCGAGCCTGGTACTTGCGAATGGTTTTATAGGAGATGATGATGTTTGGGAACTTTGAGCTTAGAGTAAGAAATTCTTCTTGTTTGCATATTTGCACTGAAGGAGGCTCTTGAAAGGAGCCTGCTGTGATGTTGTGAAAGCGTGCCTACTATAAGAGATTAATAAAAGCGGGTTATAAATGCGGGTTGGAGGGTGTCCCCGGCCCGTGGACATGGGCCCCGCGCCGCCGCCGCCGCGCCGCACCGTGCTGCCGCTGCCGCCGTCGCCGCCTTGCGCCACGTGAGTGCTCCTGTGGGCTTATGGGAGCCTGGTACTTGTAAATGGTTTTATAGGAGATGCTTTTTAGCGTGTGGATGATACGTGAGTGCTTCTCCCCCTGCTGTAAACCCCTTGTACTTCAGAAGCACTTGGATTTCTGCTATGCAATGAAAGAGGCTCTTGAAAGGAGCCTGTTGTCTTGTTATGAAAGCCTGTGAAACACTAGGTCTGGACTAGCGTTTGTCACCACAGTGAAGGGATTCAATCAGATTATTATTATTGCTCGTAAAATGTACAATCTTCCTCACAACCCGATTCCCCTCTTCCAGCGACGCATCCTTCCCCCGCCTGGACGCCGTCCTACGCCAGCTGAACGACCCGGCCGCGCCCGCGCTGTTCAAGATGCTGGAGCAGCAGGCCGCCGTGGAGCGCGCCGCCAGCCACGCGCCGCACCAGGTGAGTCACTAGCGAGTCACTTGATGAGGATTCTTCCAACTACCAGGAGCATAGGGCCACCACAGAAGTTTCTGTTCTGGGATTCTTTTTATTTTATTTTATTTATTTACGAATCCAACAGCGTAACTTAAATAACATAATTTTTAATATATGCACACAGTAAGGCCAATGATAGGATTCACAGGTAATGTAAAATAATAAACATTATCACGGTCGGGTACCTGCACACTTACTACTTAATCTAATTTTATATTATATGCTACATAAGTAATTGAGTGACATTAGTGTTTTTGCCAAAGGCTGCGCTCAGATAAAATTAGTTAATAGACAATAATTGAAGAGAAAATTATATAGGTATCTAAATTATGATATGCAAAGGTAATCTACAAAAGGTGTCATAGTTAGTACTCATAAGAAAGGATGGTGTTATGCAAAACTGTGGGAGGAAATCGTAGAACTGCAACATACTTGGAGAAAGGCTTATCCATATATTGTACAAAAATATAAACTTTGTAAGTAATATTAATAATATACTTAGTAATAGGTATATACTTTATAAAAATAGTTAATATATAATAATAATAAAATAGTTAAAGGTAGGATATCTCGGCTCTGACAAATCATTCACTCTTGAACAGCATCATCTACAAGCATTTGGATTATATGGGATTTGAAAGTAGCTTTAGAACAGTTGAAAATATCTATTTTAGAAAATAATTTATTGTATGTTCTCGTTAGCCTTGTAAGCACGGAGTTGGCTGCGTAGTTGGTGGAACAAAATGGGACTTGGAACAGAGGTGTGTGGCGAGTACGACGGCGCGGGGTGCAGTACCCGATGCGACCAAGCAGTTCGGGGCAGTCCACTACGTTACGTACAATGTCGTACAGCAGACTCATGTCTAGAACTGTACGACGTTGGTCAAGTGTTAGGAGCCCGTTTTCACGACATCCGTCGCTATAGGATTTCACGGACTTCTTGAAACGGTAATTTAAGTGATTGACAAAAATTCGTTGGATGCGCTCAAGTCTATTTTTGTAGATGACGTACTGGGGTGACCAAACGGGACACGCATACTCGAGTAAGCTTCGCACATACGCATAGTATACTATCTTAATAGTGTGAGGATTATTAAAGGGTTGGCATGTGCGCAGTACGAAGCCCAGATTTTTATAAGCTTTTACAGTAATAGCATCGACATGTTGATCAAATAGTAATTTATTATCAAGCAAAACACCTAGGTCCCTCACTACATTGACCCTATTTATTCGTCCCGATTCCGATTTTTAGATGGAGCAATTTCTAACTTCTCCAGCCCGTGCACCAACAGACTACGCTATATCGACTAGCTATGCGTATCCAATAAAGCTACTTCATACAGTCCAATGATGTGCAGATTTGTAGAAACATCATCGGTCATCGGTACAACAGTATAGCCCTTCGCCCTTTGGCAACCTACATTGCCAATCGTGGTGACATTTTTACTCCTATACAGACCTGAGGCGGGCAAGCATAAATGCATAAAATTAGCTTGATACATAGGACTTTATAACATACAAGCTGTTCCCGCGCGCTTCGCTTCGCCGAGTTTTTCCGTGGGAATTCCGGGATAAAAAGTAGCCTATGTTCTTTCCCAAGGTCTAGACCGTATGAATACCAAATTTCATTCAAATCTGTTCAGTAGTTTTGGCGTGAAAGAGTAACAGACAGACAGACAGACACAGTTACTTTCGCATTTATAATATTAGTTAGGATATAACGTACGTTTGTTTCAGGAGCCTGAGGAATGCGTGCCCCCGGAGCCCGTCACTGAGTTCCAGACGGCAAGGCTCTTCCTCTCCAACTTCGGCTATCTCAACATCGGCGGGGATAAGAAGGTACGACACCTTTACAGACCCTTTACTGCCAGTTTCAATAACTCTATCTACCGATGACTACTGACTAGAGCTTCTGAGGCGCTGGTAATAAAACCCACATCAATATTGAATGAACTGTATACATATATTAAAGTTATTATTTTATTGCACATGTGTTGGTCAGGGCGTACGATATATTGTGACTGATTCATACATTATGTGCATACAGCTACCTACATATTTGTATCGTACAGAGTTTCCACACATAAATACGATGCGACCTCGAAATAAACTTAGGTTGAGGTTGAGTAAAAGAGTTATGTTAGGTAAAGAATCTTGCTTTTATTTAGCCAAACGAAGTCATATCGCGTAGAAAGGCCTTGGATCCTTGTGGATTGTCTCGCGGTACCTGAAATAGAATTAGTTACTTTTAATGCAACGGAACAGAGTTGTGGTTAACACAGCAGAGCTCTGAAAGCTTTTTACTTCGTTTTAGTAAAGAAAATGTGACCCTACTACGTGGAGGTCCATAGTCTCTGCCTACCGCTCTGGGAGACAGGGTTAAATATTATATTTTTGTTTATTCTGAAAGACAAATTCTAATTTTGGTGCTGCCAAAACCTTAAAATATTTGTATTAAATTCGACTCTATGAGTGTTTCGTAAATCAAATTTTTCAAATGCCGTATGTACAGAAACTTACACTATGCCCCGCAACATTAATATAGAAGAACCGGAAGTTACCATACGACTGGTAGTACCCTTCCAGACGGCCGTCCTCCCATACTGGCTCTCGTGCCGCCCGCGAGAACTGTTCAGCGCCAGACCACTGGAGACGGCTACCCAGAGCAGCTCACCAGAGGGACTATACGGGCTAACGTGGCTATTCGATACTATTTTCGATACTACTTATGGAAAGAGAAAAGTGCCAATGTAGTCACTTATGGAACTAACAAATTTGCCTTACATTATGACAGTGACAATTATACATGAACAAAGGTTCCACTCGAGAGAGTCACGTACAGGAACTTCGCCCCCTCTCTGAATAGAATAGAATAGACAGTGACAATTGACGATTCGCAACGTGAACGGAGCTTCGAAAATCTTGTAATCGCTCTACTGAAGACAAAATACTCACACTATGCCCCGCAACATTAATATAGAAGAACCGGAAGTTGCCATACGCCTGGTAGTACCCTTCCAGGCGGCCGTCCTCCCATATCGGCTCTCGTTCCGCCCGCGAGAACTGTTCAGCGCCAGACCACTGGAGACGGTCTACCCAGAGGGGCTGCCACCGGCTAACGTGGCAATTCCATACTACTTTCGATACTAGGAAAAGATCCCGACGAACTGAGAACCTCCTCCTTTTTTTGAAGTCGGTCAAAAAAGAGCAGCGCCATCCTAGTCACTTTTGAAACTAACAAATTATGTACCTCAGAAGTAAACTTTCTTTTGTCTCTTTTTTTACTCTATTGACATTGCGTAAATGAGCTCTATCACATAAGTGTAAAAAAGTGAACTTATTACTGTTTACCTCAGACAGTGACAGTTGACGATACGCAACGTGAACGGAGGTTCGAAAATCTTGTAATTCGCTCTACTCAAGTCAAAATACTCACACTATGTCCAGCAACGTTAATATAGAAGAAGCGGAAGTTGCCATACGACTGGTAGTACCCTTCCAGGCGGCCGTCCTCCCATACTGGCTCTCGCTCCGCCCGCGAGAACTGTTCAGCGCCAGACCACTGGAGACGGTCTACCCACATTAGTTGACCTGGGGGGGAAGTTGGTTTACATTTTTTTATACCTCATCACGACCCATCACGTCCATACTGCTGGCCCAACTAACATCGTAGCGTTAAAAAAACTCTCATATAACTTGTATAATGGTTCCATTCGAAAATTAAAGTGTTAAGACATAGCTGTATAAGAGTGTAGGAGAGTGCTCTAACTCACTTATAACCACGAAAGAGGCCCACGATTTTGAGAGTAAAGGCTTTAGAAAGTCTGTAAAACGGTGTCATTGAAGTGTTTAAGTTATAGAAAGCCTGTAGTACGGTGTCATTGAAGTGCTAAAGTTACTATAGAAGAGCGTTTAATCCCTCTCAGCTAGAACTTTTACCGGTATAGTTGTAGTTGTAGAATGGTTATTTGACTCCCTAACTCTTATTTGTTTGGTAAAAAAGGGTTAAGTGAGTATGTTACCGTTTTTCGAATACACTTTTACCATACAAGTTGTATGTCTTTGAAAATAATAGTGTCAACAGCAATCATACGCGACAGTATTAGAGTGACAGTATTGATCATTACTAAATAACAGTAAATATAATATATTTACTTGACTTAACATGTTTTGTGAATTGAAAATAATATGCCCTTGTAATTTTATTGTAATATATACCATATTTCCCACCTCAATTTTAATGCGCTCCGAATTTATTAAGGATTTCAAATGAAACATAAGTAAATATAAAATAGACGACTCAATTTTGTATTTTTTTGTATCCTTGCTGTATGTCCATTAGTTTCATAAATCGATTGGCATGACTGGAATGACAAAATTCACATAAATAAGTAAGTATTTTAAAGCAAAATATTGTTTATCCCAGCAATTTATAGGTTAGGTCGTCAATGCAAATGGCGAACTTACATTTAAGACATATAGACTCACCTAAGTCATCTATTACACTTTTTGAAATAGAACACCCTTAGCCAAGGGTATTATGCAGTCTTAGTCGATCCGCACAGTCTTGCTTAACACCGTTACTTTTACAGTCTACTTGCCTAACGCAATAAGCGTAAGTTAAGTTAACCTTAAAGATTAAAACTGCATTGTTGAGTTTTCCAACACTGTAAGAATCTTGTCTTACTGCACTCTTGACAAAATCTCTTTTATAACCAATTCCTGCAGCCTAAATTAAATATGACACCTAAAGATTTATATGAGTATTAAAGGAAACCACTTAACAACCATAAGTGTTAACAGGTCTCAGTGAGCACTCTTGTATAGCTTTAGGTTCTAGAAACAGTTTAAACCTATAACATCTTAATTATAATTGCTTTGACTAATACCATTTTAACACTTAAACCTGCTGTTAACACTAATTTCATTTGTTAACTCATCTTTATCGCTTTATGTTAGAACTGAGATAATTATAACACAGTTATACAGGTTAAAGTTATAAAAATAGCTGTAACTGAGGGTAAAATGTTTGTTGGGGGGGCACGGCTATCCTTGTGGACCTATCTATCCTGGTGGCCGGTATTTAGATTTTACAAGTATTGAATATTTCGTGTTGAATGAAAATATGTTCTGTGATTAGTTTGTAAACCTTCAGGCTGGCGAAGGAAGGGCAATTTAAGGTGGATAATTTATGCTTCAACAAGAAAAACGTGTACTAGTTCCAACTCATAAAGAAGTTTCATATTGTATCTGTGGTGGCGGTATCTTACTTCAGTAAGCAGGTATCTTTGCTTATGATTTGGTTGCAATTGCCATTGTTCTGCTAGTAATGGACACTGGTAATAGTTTGTGGCAGTTACCTGGAGTGTCGCAGATCAGGTCCAAGTTGCCGTTGTACTTCATCACTATGATGTCCGTCTCATTGAGGAGTTTTTCAACTGAAACAAAATTAATTAATTTATTAGGAATACAGGTCCTGTGTGCTACGCCTTCGATTGCCTGCCATAGCGCATTCTGAGGGTATAATATGTCTCTTGCGCTAAAATTAGGACATCAATAGTTACAAAATAGTTAAATATTCACATTGCAATCGTTTATGTTAAAAATAAATAACTGAAAACTACTGAGTCAGTGCTGATCAAGTAAAAATATCTTGGGCAACTCTGGCCTTATAAATTTACTCACTTCCATCAGTAACCGGCTTCATAAAGTCCCCCCTCAAATAATTAAACACGGCATTCGACTGGCTGTCCCACACCACGTGCGCCGGCACCCCTAGTGCCGGCTTCACTTGCGTGTTCATGAGCTGGTACAGGTCCCACTCCTGTCTGCTGGCGCCGTAGTGGCGGCTCGTGATCAGCATGTCGCGGGTTAGGGCTGTGGGTAGATGTAGACTTGGTTACCAACGAGCTAGAAATTTACCTTAAATAAGGGGTTTGCCCCGTGGTTTTTATGGATTTTTTAAAGGATTAAGGATCGCGTCATACTCGTATTGGAAGGTAATGAGGTGATTTGTAGGAGTACCGGGGTTGCAAACATTGTTGCTAAAATTTTCAAGCTGAAGTTTAGTCGTTCGTGTGGACTTGCTATGTAGACCAGTAATATCTCGGATTTCTGTATATGTAGCAGCGGATGATTTTTGGATGATGAAGATGGGAATCCCGAATATGAATAATTTGGTCTCTAGCAGTCAGATTTCCCCATATAACATTAATAAATTTACCAATATCACTCCTCGCATCTCGCCCCGATCTTCTATTCGGCATCTTCGTCAGAATATTATAGAAATCCACATTGCCCGTCCTTGCAAACACCTCTGACTGCGTCCTGGCCCACTGCGCCGTAGACTCCTCAAACCTCCCTTCCTCGAACAGCCTCTCAGCCATGAGCGCCTGGTCCTGTATGGCGTCGTGGCCGGCTTGGTCTACCAGGCCAGCAGCGAGTAGCAGGGGGCCCCACGTGCTGGTCAGGTTCACGGGGTGGATCCACGCGTTGCCCATGGCTATGCCGCGGAGGTTCGAGTTTATTGTTGATGCCGATTCTGCCTGTAAATGTGAAGGGTGTTGTTTTGACATTATAATAACAGCTGCCTAAATTATTTTCAACTACCTCGAGAAGATATCTCCAGCTAACTGAGGAAAAAACTAGATGAGATATTTCTAGCCATTAATATCTATGGTTATGATTATATGACACAAAAACGTTTCAATAGCAATTTCTCGCGGCCGAACATCTCTTAAAATATCTTATGCGTGGAGATTTTTACTATAACAATGGTCTCCAGATCGTATAAACAAAATGAAAAGATTTGTGTTTTACCTCTTTCATTTTTATAGCCATGTCAACAGCCATTTTGCCTCCGTAAGATTGTCCGTAGATATACAGTGGGACGCCCTCAAACTCGGGATGTTTCAGGTAGAATCCACGCATGAACGCAACAAAGTCATCGGCTGAAAGAATAATTATTATGAAACATGAAATTAGGGTAAATGATACAAAGTCACGCTTATAAACCTCCTTGGATGGTAGCCAATAGGGTAATTTACAATTACAGAAGGACAATTAAACGCTTTCGCTGTATAGCCAATTTCACTTACCGATTTGTTCATTGTCGGTAGTCAAGTAGGAGAAGTTATCGACGTAGCTGAACCCAGTGCCGACCGGGTTGTCAAGGAACAGAACGTTGAAGTCATTCACCTGAAGTGGAAATAGAATCCTTATTCTCTATGAAAAATAACCATCTCCGAATGCAATTTCTATTGGACATGCCCTCTCCCAAGGAGCGCCACAACTCTCTGTCCTCGGCCGTCCTCATTTGTTCCTCATTTGAAACTAAAAGCGTAGGTACAGTAGGCAAACCTTTACCCATGCTAAGATTGCCCGTAGTTTAGCCTACCGGTCATCCGTTCATCTTGCAGATTTTCAGAGCCATATCGCTTACTTCACTTATCTTCTAAATTACCTCATTTCTGAAGCGCTGCTACTCTTACCCAAGTATAATTCCTTGGCTGCAAACTCAAGTCCAGCGGCCCCAATATCTCAAAGTTCCCTATGCCGGTGGACGACCCTCCTGGCCCGCCTTGCAGCCACACCACTAGAGGGCGCTGCGTGTAGTTGGGCACGTCAGCGGTGGTGTAGAATAGCCAGTAGAACATGTGCGCGCCCTCGCGAGTGTCCACGAAGCCGTAGCTCTGCTTGTTTGTGCCGAAGTCGCCTGCGGGTTGAATGGAATAGGATGTAACTTTTTAGAAGGCCGTTTAAGTTAGACTCACAAAAATGTAGTAATGGACTAGGAGATATGTACCTAAATATAGGTCGTCTTGGTTAATTAGTTGGTTGGCATAAATGTATAACAGTCGCTACAAAACAACCTTATTAGAATATGCAAAACACGATACAGCTACATCAAAGACCTTGTCTTTGTTTTTATAGAATTGCAATGCTTTAATTCTTACATAAATACTCAAGATTTAACTTACAGTTCACATTTTGAAATAAACACAGACTGACCACAACAATAACTGGTAGTAACATTTTCGTTGTACTACGGTTTACACACTCATACCTCTATTAATTGACTTAAATAATCGTGTGCCATGTTATCAGTACATTAAAGATAAATTTGTTAAATGCTTAGATTATCTGCAAATATGTAGGTAGGTAGGTAGGATATCCAATGCAATCTCATGATTACGATGATAGTTAAGAAAATGTGTAATTATAGCTGAACATAAAAGAGTAGAGAATAATTGAGGGCGTGGCAATCTAAGAAAGTGGCCACACTATTATAGTATAGAAAACGGACAAAAGTATCACGATACTTTAGCAGAAAAAATCAAAACGAGAAATGTTTCAAATATTTACTAATTATAAAATGCCACTTTTTGGGGAGGTTTATGTTAAGAGAAGAAATAAGTAGGGGAGAGGGGTGCAGTCTTGAATGAATTTCATTAAATCAAATCAACTGTAACTTTTATTTCATTGTGTATTTCATAATGTTTTTTTGCACTGAAACACGTGTTGGTTATCCCATTATGTAATTACTATAGAAGAAAAGTGATAGTATCACACATCGATATTTTATTACAGTTTTTTCTTGCTCAGGAAAAAGTTCAAATGTTGCCCCGGCAATTCTTCTAAAACTGTGTTTACCGATTTTCCTGCAACAAATTATTTAATTTGTCAGAAAAGCAGTGACTTGCAAATTATTATGTCTGGGGAATTTATACCGACTCCATATTCTTACACATATTTTTACAATAGGTACTCTAACACGGAGAGACCGACACACATAGACACCTGTAAAACTTATCGATACCCTTTTTGAGTCGGGGGTTTGTAAAAAAGTATCTAGACCTGATTGGTGTCGCCACCTATCTTTGAATATATTTACTTTCATAATTTTCGCAAGGTTTCGATCCTAAAATCCTTTTCCCTATTTCCGCTTATGTCGTGCACCGCAACGCTACGTGTGGCAACACTGTCTGCGCCACCCACAGACAATCAGTTCCGAAAACGAATTCATGGCCGCCGTCGCGCTAAGTTATTCGCGATTGAACTTATTTTCAAAATAGACGATTGGCTAGTTGCTAAAGTCTTCCGCTTCTTCTTTATTCGTGGTGAACCGCTAACCGAAGAATATCAGTGTGTGTGTTGAGTGCTGCAGTGCTTTGGATTGCTCTGATCCAGAGATCAGAGCGTCGATCAGAATCGATCGAGCACGTGGCGCCAGGCGAGGGTCTGGAAGCCGGCCGCCTTTTCCTGGTCTCCTGAACTGCCTCCAGCGACCAGGTAGGTGCACGACACTTCATCAACCCTTTCCCTCGGTGAGACACCTTGCTGTAGTTTCTTTTATTTTTTTTCTATCGAAGGGACTCCGGCTTAGCGGCGTTACCATGTGGTCCTTCGACCCGCGATTACTATTTCCCCGCCCCTATTAGGTCACCTATTAGGAGAAAACCGCCCTTTTTAGCTTATTTCAAAGCCAAAAAGTGAATTTAAGCTAGTGCGCACGCGGCGCACTGCATAGGTTATTTACCTAACCGCTTTTTATCGACATACATTGTACGCTTTCCAAAAACGTAATAATCATATAACCATCCGGCTCGAAGGACCACATGGTGAGTCTACCTTCTTATGCCTATTATTGCAGCAAGCGTAAAAATGCGTGACCTATTTAAGTACAGTAGCCCTAACTACTAATAGCGGGATAATACTTTATATGTATTTGAAGCGAGATGATTATATGATTATTACGTTTTTGGAAAGCGTACAATGTATGTCGATAAAAAGCGGTTAGATAAATAACCTATGCAGTGCGCCGCCCTAAAGAATCTAAAGTTAACAGACTTACAAGACTTCATATTTTTGCAAACTGCCTTAACTAAATTAGATCCTGATACCGTGCGTACTTTTGAGAATAGTAATAATAATCAGTCTGAAATTCCAACCTTTGATAAGCTCGTTGAGTTCTTGGATAATCAAACTAAAATATTACAGCGCGCACCGACCACTGCGGCCGCCGGTGGTGGCGCTGCATCAGCATCACGATCGGCCGTTCGCCCTAGATCTAATAACAAAAACCCGCCGCCTCACTACAATGCGTACGTTAGTACCGTCGACTCTAATTCCGCTCACAAGTGCTTATGTACAAACATTGTACATCATCATTTGTTCAAATGTCCCGAATTCCATAAAATGTCTCCTCACGAGCGTTTTCAAGCCGCGAAGAATTTAAATGGCTGTATAAATTGCCTAAGTACGAAGCATAAGATTGCTTCCTGTCAGTCCGCTTCGGGATGCCGAGTGTGTAAACAAAAACACCACTCGCTATTACATTTTAATCGAGAGTCGAATCCGTCACCCGCTTTACAGAACTTAACCACTGTGCCACCGCGCGCCGCGGTCATTGACTCGGTTGGTGGCGGCGGCGGCGGCGGTGCATCGCTTACGTCACAGCCAGCTGATGCGAAATCATCCGTTCCCGCGCAAGCGGACGTCGCGTTGTGTTCGACGTTCATTGCTGCTCCGCGTCCTTGCGTGCTTAATGCCGCTGCCGCTCAAAGTAGTACGCCGCAATGTAATACGCCTACTACTGTTTTGCTCGCTACCGCTATGGTAGCTACGTACGATAGTAAGGGTAATAAACAATTTGTAAGGGTTTTGCTGGATTCTGCATCGCAAAGTCACTTCATTACCAGCGAATGTTGTGATCGTTTGAGGTTACGGCAGAATACCATTCAACGTACTACTGTGAGGGGCTTCGGGGGAACGGAGAGGGCATCCCACGGGACAGTAGACTTACAGTTTTTCTCGCGCTTTAATAATAACATAAAATACAAAATCAATTCTTTAGTTGTTGATAAGATTACTGACAACTTACCTACCGCTTATGTCGACTCCACCGCCCTGCCATATCTTAATAAAATAGCATTGGCAGACGACCATTTCGCTACGCCCAACAAAATCGATGTTTTGATTGGTGCTTCGCTGTTTCCGCATTTGATTCTTCCCGACGACGTGGTCTCCAGTGGACCATCGGGGCCGCCCGCTATTCATACAGTGCTAGGCTACGTACTCATGGGAGTCGTGCCTGCGCTCGCCGCCCGCCCAGCATGCGTGACGTCATGCTGCGCCATAGTGCCACAGCAGCCTATGGATCATTTAATTACCCGCTTCTGGGAACTGGAAGAAGTCCCCGGCTCGCCCGTTCAGCACCCCACGGATGTTGAATGTGAACATTTTTACCGCTCGACTACGGAACGTGACCCCGTGACCGGCCGTTACACTGTAGCTCTCCCGTTTGATAAAGACGTGTTTTTACTTGGGGACTCCTATAACATTGCTCGCAAACGTTTTTTGTGTTTGGAGAAGAAGCTCGAGGCTTCTCCCGAGCTTCGTGCCGCTTACGATGACGTCATTAAGGACTATATTTCCAAAGGTTATGTGGAGCCACTGACCGTTCCCCCGCAGGCGTCATCGGACGATTTGTCCCCGAGCTATATAATCCCGCACCATGGTGTCCTCCGCGAGGACAAGTCCACCACGAAGCTGCGCCCCGTTTTAGATGCAAGTTGCAAGACTTCATCCGGTGTCTCGCTAAACGAGGTGCTGCACAGTGGGCCAAATTTACAAGGGGACTTGTTTAAAATTATTTTAAATTTTCGCCTACACGCTGTAGCGATGACCGCTGATTGCAAACAGATGTTTCTGCAGATTATGCTTCGCGAATCTGATAGACGCTATCAGAGAATTTTATATCGTTTTAATCCAAACGATCCTCTGGTTCTATATCAATTTAATAGAGTATGTTTCGGTTTAAAGTCAAGTCCCTTCCACGCGCTCCGCACTGTGCAGCAGCTCGTCGACGATGACGGCGCCGAGTATCCCCGCGCGGCGGAGATCGTCCCGTCCTGCCTGTATATGGACGATATCGCCTTTTGTGTTGATACAGAACAAGAGGCGGTGGACGCAGCAAAACAGCTGATTCAAATGTTCAAGGGTGCCCAGTGGGATCTTGTTAAATGGAACAGTAATTCACAATACGCACTCAATGAGTTGCCCGCTTCGCACAAGATACCTACTGAGGTTGAATTCGACAAGGCTACAGAGCATAAAATATTAGGACTCGGTTGGTCTACTGATAATGACGACTTTTATTTTAAAATCGACCCTCCTGATTTGGACTCAGTGTGTACCAAACGCACCCCCAACTAACAACGTAGCGTTAAAAAAACTCTCATATAACTTGTATAATGGTTCCATTCGAAAATTAAAGTGTTAAGACATAGCTGTATAAGAGTGTAGGAGAGTGCTCTAACTCACTTATAACCACGAAAGAGGCCCACGATTTTGAGAGTAAAGGCTTTAGAAAGTCTGTAAAACGGTGTCATTGAAGTGTTTAAGTTATAGAAAGCCTGTAGTACGGTGTCATTGAAGTGCTAAAGTTACTATAGAAGAGCGTTTAATCACTCTCAGCTAGAACTTTTACCGGTATAGTTGTAGTTGTAGAATGGTTATTTGACACCCTGACTCTTATTTGTTTGGTAAAAAAGGGTTAAGTGAGTATGTTACCGTTTTTCGAATACACTTTTACCATACAAGTTGTATGTGTTTGAAAATAATAGTGTCAACAGCAATCATACGCGACAGTATTAAAGTGACAGTATTGATTAATACTAAATAACAGTAAATATAATATATTAACTTGACTTAACATGTTTTGTGAATTGAAAATAATATGCCATTGGGGCCGTCCATTAATCACGTGAGGTTCAAAGGGGGGGGGGAGGGGGTATTGAAAACCTCACGAAACATCACGAGGGGGGAGGGGGGGTTCTCGTTAGACATCACGTGTATTAATTTTTTGTCAAAAATTAGGTATTTCTGAACCGATATTTTGGACAGCGCAAAAATTTAAACGATTTGTAGTATGACCTATTTTTTTTCTAGTCAAAAATTGCCTTTACATAGACTTCCAAAAAAATACACGTGATCCAGGGGGGGGAGGGGGGGTTGGTCCCAAACCTCACCAAATATCACCAGGGGGGAGGGGGGGGTCAAAAAATGAGAAAAACGACCTCACGTGATTAATAGACGGCCCCATTGTAATTTTACTGTAATGTATACCATATTTCCCACCTCAATTTTAATGCGCTCCGAATTTATTAAGGATTTCATATGAAACATAAGTAAATATAAAAAAGACGACTCAATTTTGTATTTTTTTGTATCCTTGCTGTATGTCCATTAGTTTCATAAATCGATTGGCATGACTGGAATGACAAATTTCACATAAATAGGTATACTTATTTTAAAGCAAAATATTGTTTATCCCAGCAATTTATAGGTTAGGTCGCCAATGCAAATGGCGAACTTACATTTAAGACATATAGACTCACCTAAGTAATCTATTACACTTTTTGAAATAAAATCAATCAATCAATCAATCATTTATTCAATTCACAATAATAAATTGTATCTGAATGTCACTTAAAAATACTTACAACTAAAAACTAAATCAAGAAAAATTAAAATATAAATTGTTGCATGCAGTACATATTTACACTTAATAGTATTGAATAAATAAATTGTAGTTATAAATTAGAGTAAATTAATAATAAATAAAAAAATAGTAATAATAATTATGAAGTTAATACAATTAAAATGTCAAAATCAATCATGCATATTGATATATTCATCTAATGTGTAGAAGCACTTTTCCAACAAGAAGGCACGCAAACCGTTTTCAAACCTTGTGACATTGTCAATTTGTTTTAAGTCGATTGGAAGCTTGTTATATAGGAAAAAACTGCCTGGTATCGCGCACAGTGTTTCGCAATTTTCAGTCTAGCCGTCAACATTTCAATACGAATTTCTTTCCGTCTCGACTTGTTTCTTGTCGTTCTCTCGTCAGCTGACTCATACCTAGGCAAGTTTTTAGCGAGGTAAGTTAAAAGTACTAAAATGTATAAGGAAGGGACGGTTAAGATGCCCAACCTAACAAAAAAATTCTCTACAGGAGACCCAGGGTGCAATTCGTACCATTGTTCGTATGGCCCGTTTTTGACTTACGAACGCTTTCCTCATATTGTAGTAATGACTTTGACCCCAGAACATTATGCTGTATCTTAACCTCGACTCCACTAATGCAAAGTATACCATTTTGAGACGTTCGAGGCTAAGCTCATCTCTTAAGCTTCTGATAGCAAAGCATGCTGAACTAATTGAACCCTCTATTGATATAAGCTCCTGCTTCCAGTTCAGGAATGTGTCAATGGTAACACCTAAGAACTTGACTTCTTCAACCAAACCGATCTTATCTCCATTGAACTCAATATCCAGCGTATCATGATTTCTGGCTGTGTTTCTGAAGATAATAGCACTAGTTTTATTTGGGTTCAAGTGGAGATTGTTGCTACTGAACCATGTATCGAAAGCTGTGAGAGCGGCTCTAACGTTTTGATTCAGTGTGTTAAGGTCGTCAGCATACAGTACCGCGTTTGTATCATCTGCGTATAAAACTAATTCAATATTTGGGATATTTCGGTACATATAGCTGATGAGATCATTTGTGAAGGTGATGAAGAAGATTGGGCCCAGAATTGATCCCTGAGGAACACCTCTCGTCACCTTAACCATTTTAGACTTAACAACCCTTTCTGTGCCGTTGTCGTCACATTTTAATTCAACAAATTGATGTCTATTTTGTAAATAATTTTTAAATATGTCAAACGCTTGTCCTCTTACTCCGTAGTGTTCTAATTTAGTTAGTAATATTGAGTGGTCGACTGTGTCAAAAGCTGCACTTAAATCTAGAAATAAACCAAGCACCTTCTTACGATCGTTCAGCTTTTTTATAGTGTCGTCGACAAGAGACTCAATGGCATCTATTGTACCAACTCCCTTCTGATAGCCAAACTGTCTATGGTTTAATACCTTGTTGGTATTTAAGTGTACTATCAGTCTGTGTTTAAGTAGTTTTTCATACAGTTTGGATAAGGTTGGTAGCAATGAGATCGGTCTATACTTTTTTGGGTCAGTTCTAGAGCCTTTTTTAAAAATCGGTAGTATTTTAGCAATTTTTAACTGTTCTGGAAATATAATATGTTCCATACAGTTGTTAAAGAAGATAGCCAATGGTTCAGCCAAGATATCGATATTTTCCTTTATGACGCTTATAGGTATATCATCGTAACCACATGACCACTTGTTTTTCATTTTGGCTACTAATTTTATAAGCTCCTCTGATGTGACAGTTTTAAGATGCATGTTTTGTTCTACTCTATCTGTGCTGTCTATAAGTATGGAATGTGATGTATTAAAATTTTCTGTAACTACTTGTTCACTATTGTCAAAAACTTTACTAAATAAGTCTACAATTATTTTAGGGTCATCTATAATCCTATTTTCTTCTTTAAGTATTATTTTTTCTTTTGCTTTTTGTATTTCTTTGTTCCGATGTTTGTTGATTACTTTCCATATTGATTTTGATGAAAATTCTGATTTGGAAAGTTCTTTCGTGACAGTGTTCTTTTTTAGTGCCCGTATAACCTTACGATAAAGTGAAATGTATCTGTGCTTGTATTGTAATACCGATTCATCATTGGTTCGGTTTCCGGAACCTAAGAAACGCTTCATTTTGCTGGAAACCCTTAAACCTTTTGATATCCACTGAATCTTGTTTTCTTTATTCAGGTGAATTTTCTTCGTCCGCTTAACAAAGCTGCAATTGAATATTTCTGAGAATCTGTGTAAAAATCCGTTTATGCCAAGCGAATTCCAGTTTTGGTTCTGAATTTTACTCCTGAAAGTATTATTATTTTTAGTACTGAAAACTCTTTGCTCTTTGTAAATAAATTGACTGTTACCATTGCGGCTGGCGGAAGAAGCTGAAGTCTTGTATGTGGCTGTGATACCTGCGTGGCCATCTGCCATATTGTTATGGTCAATTTTAATATTCAGTATGTCATCATTAGGAAGGTTTGTCAATACGTTGTCAATGCACGATTGTGAGTTGTTACGAATAAAAGTTACATCATCAATGAGCGGTCTAAAATTAAAACAAGTCAAGAGATTCAAAAAGTCATTCTTATGGTTACTATCCGCTAAAAGATCTACGTTAAAATCGCCCACGAGGATGACCCTCTTGTTGAAAAAGTGTTCCATTAGTGATTCCAACTTATTCATAAAACAGTCGAAGTTCTTGTCAGAAGGTGTACGGTACAAGCATAGGATATGTAAGTTCGTATCATTATCTTTTATGCCACAGATTTCAAAGCAATCCATTTTATAAAACTTTTTACAAATTTCGAGTTCTTCAAATTTACAACTTTGGTGACCTAATATAAGAGAACCACCTCTAGACTTAATCACTCTGTGATTATATGAGGCCATATGGTAATTGTTAATATTAAAAAGTGGAGCTGAAAATTTATTTAGAAAGTGCTCTGTCATGCAAACGTACATAGGTTGGTCCTTCAGACAGTTAATATATAATTCAAATTCATCCTTTTTATTATTAATACTACAGACATTTTGATAAAATATGTGAACATTTTTTATGTTAGGCTTTACATTATTTTCAACAGCGAAAAAAATCTTCACTTGTTTGAGTACTGGCCGAATGATAGTTTACAATATTTGTTTGTGTACATACACTGCTAGAATATAAACTCTCCTGTTTTTTCTTATACATTATAAATTTGTTCATATATTCTATTTTTAACGTTTGTCGAAGGAGAAGCCTACATGCGTGAATACGGTGAAACATTTTTGGGTTTTCGCTGTGATAATCAATCAGATCAGCATACATAACATTATCAAACAGACAACATATTTGGTGAAGTACTGTATTGAGACTGTATTCATCTATGCACATATTCCTGCATACATTACCCACTATCACGTTAGTATGTGTAAGTAAGGATAATGAATGCTTTAGATTTGACTCTAGGGATCTGATGTTGGAGTCGTGTGATCCTGCTAGAATAATTACATAGTCAGATTTAGTTAAATTTTTACATTGTGATACACAAGACATCAAAACCTGTTCCATGTTAGCATTTTGTTTTATCATAGAACATACTATATAATTATTCCCTACTAGCTGTTGTAAGATTTGTCGCATATGTCTCCCTTTTTCATCAGCGAACAAAAATATTTTTCGCTTATCTTGCGAATTGGGAGACTGTTTTGTCTTGTCACCACTGTGATATGTTTGGTTTTGTAAAATATTTGCCGGGATATGCTCCGATGTGTTTGGGCTCGTTATGTCTACGATACTAGCGACGTCTGGATACTTTTTGCTGCAATGGTATGTTCGAGATTTTTTGTTCTCGTTGATGAAAGCTGGTAGTTGGGATTCTGTACTTTTGCGATACAATTCCATAAGTGCATTGTTACTAAGTTGATTTGGTGATGTTTTTGGTATTCCCATTTTTGTGGTAGTTGCAATTTGTTTCCTAAATTGCGGGGAGCAAAACTTTAAAGGTGTGGAGCATTTAGAGGATGGTCCTGGAGAATGGCACACTGTTTTATACCTTTTTATAGTAGTTTCACAATCTATTAGTTTCTGTTTAAGAGCAACGTTTTCGCTGTTGAGATTATCGATTTCGTTATTTGCAACATTCAACTCTAGTGTTAATTTTTCAAGCTCATTTTGTAGTTCTAGTGTGTACTGTTTGTCCTCTATCAAGTTAGGAAGACTTTGATAGGATATGTCCAATAAGGATTCGTTTTCTGAGAAGCTCAATCTTTTGGTACGTCTTCGTGTAGTTATATTCTCATTTTCCATTTTTAAATTGGTGCACCTGCACCTGGTGCCACCTATAGTGTAATATTGGTACTGCTTAGAACAATCTTAATAAGGCAGATTAATTCGTCTTTTTAGTTTATTTCTGATTTTAACGGTATTCGTTGATTTCGATCACAAATAAATTACAAAAGAATCATCGTGCGACGGGATCGAACCCGAGCCTCTCGGATGGCGAGTCGGAGTCTTATCCGACTGGGCTACTCCTCAGTTAGAAGGCATATTGAAATAGGTGATCTTGTTCAACCTTTTCTTTTTGTTTTCAATTTAACCGTTAGTGGACTTTGGTCAAGTGATATCGACACAATGATGCAAGTTAAATGATTGTTAATTCACTATCACAGAAACCACTTGATAATCACTTAATTGTTTCACATTTGTTTTAACTTGATAATTAGTTTTATATTCACATGTTTTAGTATTTATAAACACTTTATTTATGCACTTTAGTTTGTTATGATATACTATGTTATTTAATTATTTTATAGTCGTTTAATCACTTAGATAACACTTTTGCAGGTCATTTATGACTTTACGTAGGTTTTAATGTTACTTTGAACATATTTTAGTAGTTGTGTCTATTTTTATTAAATTTTCGAAAATCGTATCTCTCTAAGTAGACTGTATTATCTGTAATATCTGTTTCTCACTGGCAACAACTGTACCGACTAGATCCTATTATTAGAACCGAAGGTTTTATAGACGTAATGCAATGTTGCACATCACATACCTAACCAAACTTAGGTAGGTACATATGTATCTACTATCTACACTCCAAAACACCCTTAGCCAAGGGTATTATGCAGTCTTAGTCAATCCGCACAGTCTTGCTTAACACCGTTACTTTTACAGTCTACTTGCCTAACGCAATAAGCGTAAGTTAAGTTAACCTTAAAGATTAAAACTGCATTGTTGAGTTTTCCAACACTGTAAGAATCTTGTCTTACTGCACTCTTGACAAAATCTCTTTTATAACCAATTTCTGCAGCCTAAATTCAATATGACACCTAAAGATTTATATGAGTACTAAAGGAAACCACTTAACAATCATAAGTGTTAACAGGTGTCAGTGAGCACTCTTGTATAGCTTTAGGTTCTAGAAACAGTTTAAACCTATAACATCTTAATTATTATTGCTTTGACTAATACCATTTTAACACTTAAACCTGCTGTTGACACTAATTTCATTTTTTAACTCATCTTTATCGCTTTATGTTAGAACTGAGATAATTATAACACAGTTATACAGGTTAAAGTTATAAAAATAGCTGTAACTGAGGGTAAAATGTTTGTTGGGCCATAATGTCAACGATCGCCCGACTTTGGGACAGAATGGGTTTCTTCGCGCCAACTGTATTGGTAGCTAAGTTATTAATTAAGAAACTATGGCAGCTGAAGGTGGATTGGGACGAAGTCCCGCCCGACCAGGTAGTAAGGCTTTGGCGACAATTTTGTCGCGAACTGCCGGCGCTTAATGAGATAAAAATCCCTCGTTGTCTCAGCGTCGCGACTGGTTGCGAGGTGACCTTGGTAGGGTTCGCAGATGCTAGTGAGCAGGCGCAAGGCGGCGTTGTTTACGTGCACGTCGCTTCTCCGTCGGGTAATGTGGTCCGCCTTCTCTGCGCGAAGTCCAAGATAGCACCCACCCCGCCCCATACGATTGCTCGTATGGAGCTTTGCGCAGTTCTTTTACTGTCGAAATTATTACGCTCAGTACTTGAAACGTATAATTCCCGCATTCCAATTAGGGTCCGCGCCTACACAGATTCCAAGGTTGCGCTTTATTGGATAAAAAATTCGCCTCACCGTTGGCAAACATTTGTTGCCAACCGTGTTATTAAAATAAATGAAAATGTATCCGCTGAAAACTTTCATCACGTCGCGGGGACAGACAACCCGGCCGACTGCCTGTCGCGCGGCGTCGACCCCTCTAAACTGAAAGCCCATCCGCTGTGGTTTAACGGGCCGTCCTGGCTACCATCGAATGCTTCACAGTGGCCTTCCTTTGATGAAGTTAACGATTCCACTTTAGACGTCGTTCCCGAGCAAAGGAACCTAGTTCACGCTGTTTTGACACCTGCTGACGAGTGTAGTATTTACCCCGCTGCTTCTCGTTCCTCGTCATGGACCAAACTCCTGCGAATAATCGTTTATATATGTAGGGTTTTAAAACTATTACCACGCCGCGAACCTACGTGTATTACCGCTACTGACTTGGAGTACGCAGAAACAAAATTGCTGCAAATACTCCAAAACAAACATTTTAAAGATGAGTTATTAAATATTAAAAATGACTTGCCTGTTTCCCCGGTGCTTAATAAATTAAGACCGTTTTTACACAACGACCTAATCCGAGTTGGCGGCCGACTCTCCAATTCCGATTTAGATTTCGATAATCAACACCCGATACTTCTGCCTCGTGATGATCACGCGGTTAACCTGATAATACAATATTATCACAAAAAATATTTGCACGCAGGGCCAGAGTTGCTCCTGTCATTACTTCGCCAGAAGTACTGGATTCTATCTGCTCGGCGCGTAGTGCGGAGGATAGTGCACCAATGCAATGTTTGCTTTCGCGCGCGCCCGCGTCCGACTTATCCGCTGATGGCTGACTTGCCCGACTGTCGCACGAAGCAAGTTACGAAGCCATTCACCCACACAGGTTGTGACTACGCAGGGCCTATCGCTTACACTCCTGTTCGTCGCCGTGGAGCTAAGGCTATGAAGGCCTATATTTGCGTCTTCACATGTCTTACCACTCGCGCACTACATATTGAGGTAGCGACTGACCTGAGCAGCGCCAGTTTTTTGGCCGCTTTAAAGCGTTTCTTGTCCCGCCGAGGCCCGGTAAAGGTCATGCATTCTGATAGGGGAACTAATTTTGTCGGCGCTAATTCTTACTTACGCGACCTTTACAAATTTCTAAACAGCGACGAATTCAGTTGCAGTCTCAAGCAGGAGCTCACAGAAAACCGAATTGAATGGAAATTTAACTGCCCAGCCAGTCCACATTTCGGGGGGTGCTGGGAGAGCATGGTGAAGGTGGTAAAGAATCACCTATTTAAAGTGATTGGTCAACAGCTGCTTTCATATGAAGAGCTGGTTACTGTACTCGCTCAAATCGAGAGTGTACTCAATTCGCGGCCTCTTACTGTGCTCAGTGCGGACCCCGCTGAACCCGCCGCGCTGACGCCCAGCCATTTTCTTCACACCGCGCCTTTACTTTCGTTGCCCGCGGCTGAAGTGCATGACGACAACCTTAGCCTACTTCATAGGCACTCGTTGCTCGATAAACTCGTACAATCCTTTTGGAGGAGATGGAGAGTGGAATACTTACATGGCTTGCAGACTCGACAGAAATTGAATGTTCCATCCTCTGCTATTATACCTGGAACAGTTGTAGTTATCATAGATGATAACGCGCCTCCGCTTTCGTGGCCATTGGCGATTGTCGACAAAGTTCATCCTTCAAGGGATGGAGTAACGCGGGTAGTTACTGTAAGGACTGCTAGGGGCACATACGCTCGCCCGGTTGTACGTTTATGTCCGCTCCCGTCACAATAAACAATACATTAGTATCTACCGCTGTAGTTTATAATTAGTTTTAGTTACCGCATTAGCTAGGCTATAATTTTGTCTCGTTTCACTTATGAATGTTTTAAAGGTGACCCTTTAAGGGGGGAGGAAATGGTGTCGCCACCTATCTTTTAATATATTTACTTTCATAATTTTCGCAAGGTTTCGATCCTAAAATCCTTTTCCCTATTTCCGCTTATGTCGTGCACCGCAACGCTACGTGTGGCAACACTGTCTGCGCCACCCACAGACAATCAGTTCCGAAAACGAATTCATGGCCGCCGTCGCGCTAAGTTATTCGCGATTGAACTTATTTTCAAAATAGACGATTGGCTAGTTGCTAAAGTCTTCCGCTTCTTCTTTATTCGTGGTGAACCGCTAACCGAAGAATATCAGTGTGTGTGTTGAGTGCTGCAGTGCTTTGGATTGCTCTGATCTCTGATCGATCGAGCACGTGGCGCCAGGCGAGGGTCTGGAAGCCGGCCGCCTTTTCCTGGTCTCCTGAACTGCCTCCAGCGACCAGGTAGGTGCACGACACTTCATCAACCCTTTCCCTCGGTGAGACACCTTGCTGTAGTTTCTTTTATTTTTTTTTTCTATCGAAGGGACTCCGGCTTAGCGGCGTTACCACTGATGTTTTAACAACATTAGCATCCAGGTCCCTGATGTCATGTAACGTTTGACACTAGTATTTTCTAACCTCTATAAGAATAACAAATACACATTGAAAGATAAGATAAGATAAGATAAGATAAATTTATTAAAATTCCACAAAAATCATACAAATTATAACTATTCTAAATATGTTATTTATAGAACTTAAATATACTTAATCAAACCTGAACTAAGGTACGCTATGTACTTTGTATCTCAGGTATGCTTAAAGAGCACATAATGTAAATAAAAATCCAAAAATAATACAGTAAAATTTAGTTAATCCGATCTACCTATATAAAACTAACGGTGTAAAAGTTTAAATTTAATTAGGGTCATACATAGAAATAAAAACTAGGTTATTAGGTAAATTGGCAAAATGAGGTAAACAAAACAAAATGATTACAAGACAATTTTAGACTAGTCAGCAAGGTTTTTATGTCAGCATGTGAAAAGAGTTGTCAGCATTAAGATTAATAAAACAGTGTCATACATAATAATTACGTAGGTAAATTACCTATTACTAGGCTATTTTAAATTAGACCACTCGTAGGGACCTCATAATCAGTAGAGTTGATCATCTTCAATTCGGCAAATTTCCTAGCTGGACAGGCTTCCTCGCCGGTTTTATGGTCACTAGGTTTTTTGAAGCGGAGGCACGTCGCACATACTGGGGGCTCAGTTGTCTGGGGGCACTCTTTGATGGTATGGCCGACTTGTCCGCAGTGACCACAAGTTGACTCGGGCTCTCGGCAAAATTTGGCTGAGTGGCCATATTGCTGGCACTTGAAGCACCTCGAGACATATGTGTAGTCTCTAACGGGGCATGATGACCAGTGAAGATATACTCGACGCTGTGATATCAGTAGTTTCCTTACGTCAGCTGGGACTTCCAAAATATAGTTAGAATATAGGCCTCCTTTCTTTCCTGAGAGATGACTTAGTTTAATATTGCTTACTATGGACTCTCGTTCTGAGTTTGGGAAATGGTCAGCTATATTCTGTTCATATAAGTAATCTAAATAAATAAAATAAAATAAAAAAGCCTTTTATTTCGTGCATGCCGACAAACAATCTATCACACATAAAGTAGTAGTTATAATGAATTATGAACTTAAATACACTTACAATAAATTTTCTATACTTACTTACAAATCAATTAAAATAAATTTTCTATATAATTTACTTGAATACATTCCCATTACATATATTAAATTTAATGGTATTGAATTGAATTGAATTTATTTTTATGCGTAATTTATTTTAAAAAAAAACATTTCTTAATACTATTCATGCAGCTTGCAGGAACCCCTTTATTGGGTGAAGGCCTCCTCCAATTGTAGCCATCTCTCTCTATCACGAGCCAATTGAGTCCACTGTGTACCAGCAACCTCTACAATGTCGTCTTCCCAGCGGGCATACGGTCTGCCTCGTCTGCGCTTGCCTGATGGCCCCGGCCAGGTGGTAGCTGTCAGTGTCCATCTTCCATCTTCTAGTCTTGCGACGTGGCCGGCCCATTTCCATTTTAAGGATCGAGCATATTGAAGAGCATCAATGAAGTTTGTTTTCTTTCTTATCTCACTGTGTCTTATTTTCTTTAGCTTACTTGTTCTCGTGATACTTCTCTCCATAGCCCTCTGACATGTTCGAATTTTTTCTTTAATTCTTTTGGTAAATTTCCATGTTTGACATGCGTAAGTAAGACAGGGCAAGATACATTGGTCCATTACTTTTTTCTTCAGATGAAGTGGTAGGTTTCCTTTTAAAATTTCTTTCATGGCCCAAAACTTTTTCCACGTCAGTTTAATTCTTCTGTCAACTTCCTCCTCGTTATTTTTGTTATTAAAGGATATTTGTTTACCAAGGTATACATATTTATCGACGTATTCCAGCACATTACCATCGATACTTAGGTTTCTTTGTAAACCGTTTGTCATCAGTTTAGTTTTGTTTAGATTCATTTCCAAGCCTACAGCATTGCTGGCTGCATTTAGAGACTTTACCATTTGTTCGAAATCATTAAAATTCTCTGATACTAGGACGATATCATCAGCAAACCTTAGATGATTTATGCGTTTTCCATGCATGTAGAGTCCATACTTTTTCCAGTCTAGTTCTCTTATTGCTGATTCTAGTACTGCTATGAATATTTTTGGTGAAATGGGGTCTCCTTGCCTGACACCTCTCTCGATTTTTATGTCTGGTCCTTTTCTTTCTAGCTTGACATTGCTGGTGCAGCGCGCGTACATGTATTTTAGAGTTTCAATGTATTCACTTTCTATCTCATTTTCATTTAAAGACTTCCAAATAGAATCATGTAGGATTGAATCGAATGCCTTTTTATAGTCGATAAAGGCTAGATACAGAGGCTTTTGAAACTCCTTAAATTTTTCGACAATTTGCTCAATGGTATGGATATGATCTATTGTTGAAAACCCTTTCCTAAATCCTGCTTGTTCTATTGGTTGGTTCTTATCAATTTTTGGGCTGAGCCTCTTTTGCATACAAGCTGAAAACAGTTTATATATGCTAGACAGGAGACTAACCGGACGATAGTTTCCCACATCATTTGGATCTCCTTTTTTGTAAAGAAGGATTATGTTTGATTTTGTCCATTCACTTGGTACCAATTGTGTACTTATAATCAGGTTAAATAGATGAGCTAATGGTGTCGCTAGCTTTGTTGCTGCTATTTTTATTGCTTCATTGACAATATTGTCCGGCCCTGGACTTTTTTCTACTTTGAGTCTTTTAATTTCTTGAATTATTTCTATCTCGTCAAACAAAGGAATTTGGTCTTCTTTTGAAAAATGTGCATTAATGGCGTAAAAATTATCCGTTTCGTTTCTGACATCTTTTTGTTGTGGTTTAGTTCCACGTGGTTCTGAGTAAAGAGAACTGTAATAGTTGGTCGCTATCTCAAGTATGCTCTTTCTGTCAGTTGAGACGCCAAGATTTCCTTTTAGACTAGGGATCCATGTTTTGTGAGTATTTAATTCTTTATATGCTCTTTTGACACTACCTGTGTTTCTCATGTGTCTTTCTATAGTTTCCATTCTATGCGTTTGGTAATCTTTTCGAATTTTTTTATTTACTTCTTTGTATAATTTACTAAGCTCCCTTTTAATTTCTGCTGTTTTCGGTTTCGTATGTTGTACGTCGTGTCTTCTCTTTATAAGTTTTTTGGTTTCATCTGACAATATACTTTTGTGTTCTTTTTCTTTTCCCTTACTCTCTCTTGTTAGGCTCAAGCTCTCTTCCAATGTTCTGATAAGTCTGTCATAATAGCTTTGAACGGTATCATTTTCACGTAGCTCTAGTTTTTCTTTGTTTGCTTCTAGCTGTCTGAGGTATGTAGTTATGTCTTTTTCTTTTTTCGTACAACATTTTTTTACATTTGAGTATGTAACTCTACTACTTTTTGGTTCATTTAAGGATAGAGCGGCTCTAACCATTCTGTGATCAGAAGAAAATTTGATGGAAGTAAGGACGTCCACATCATTAAATAATTTTGGTTTATTAGTAAGTATAAAGTCTACTTCGTTTTTTGTGTTGCCATCGGGTGACTGCCATGTCCATTTCTTATTGGGTTTTTTCTTGAAAAAGGAGTTCATAATGCTGAGATTGTTTTCTAGTGCAAACTGAACAAGAATATCGCCTCTCTCACTTCTTCTCCCATAGCCGAATTTTCCCATAATTGAGTCTTCGTGTTCTTTTTGGTGTCCTATTTTTGCGTTAAAATCTCCTATGACCATTACATTTTTGTCACAGATAGCCAAGGCATTTTCCAAAGTTGCATAGAATATTTCCAACTCATCGTCATTTTTTCTACTTGCATCTTCTGTTGGAGCATACACCTGGATAATACTCCAATCATCATTTTCAATCCGAAGTTTTAATATAGCCACTCTTTCGCTCAGACCAATGAAGTTTCTTATATTATCTTTCATGTGTTTTTTAATGAGAAACCCAACTCCGTATAAGCCTTGAGTTTCGCCTTTGTAGCACAGTATAGAATTGTTGTATTCTTCAATGTTGCAGCCAATTCTTCTCACTTCGGACAAACCGATTATATCGTATTTTATATTTTCTAAGCAATGCATTAATTCTATAAACTTTTCATTTTTAGACAAGGTCCTCACATTGTAAGTTGCTATGAATATATTGTTTTTTTTATTTGTATTTTTATCTTTTACATTATTTTTATTTATTTCATTTTCTATTTCTGTCTGTGTCTCTGTTATATTGGAGGGTTTTGGTCTTATACTCCCGCGGAGACCAGCCGGATTGGGAGTTGTTGATCGTTCTTCATTTTGTTTATTTTTTCTTTCTTTGAGTGTGCTCGAATTGTATGTTTTGATAAAGACTTTGTTTTCATTAGTATGACATGCTGTTTGTGTTTCTGGTTGCTAGCTTTCTACTTGATTAATCATCTCTTTTTCTGTATTTTTCGGTAAATTTAATTTGACTGGGCTTTTTCTTATGTTTGTATCTGGTTTATTAGTTTTTTCATTAGATTTATTTGCATTAAAATTGGATGTGTACGATTTCATACTTTTTTGGGTTTGTGCCGTTGGAGTGGTCTTAGGAAATGTTCTGTTTTTCTTCGACAATGGCTCTTTCACTTTACCACTTGAGAAGCTTGCAGAGGTGTCTAGAGCCTCCGCGTTCTGGCGGGGTGGTGATGGGCTTAAGATAAGCGGTCGTTTTTTGTTACCATGTTCCATTATAATTAGTTTCCCACTCTTAATTACAGCTTTATTTCCTTTCTCTACTTCTTTTTGTAAATTCAATTTCACTGTTTTTCGTTTTTCCATTTCTTTTTTAGTGAAGTCTTGTTTGATGTAGGTACCTGTATTGTCCAATTTATTTTTGTTTTTTAATATTTCAATTTTTTTCCCCAACGTGGTAGTGGCGAATACAATAGGTCTTGTGGTTTTACTGGTGTTTCCAGGTTCTACCTTTTTTGGCATAAGATTTATTTGCCGAATCTCGTATTGCATAGTAACGTTTGGTCAAAGTCTCGTTACGCCGAAAATCGTATGGCATAAATCTCGTTTAGTAAAAAGTTATTTCGCATAACATTGTTTAGCCTAATAATGGTATGGCCAAATCTTGAATAGCCTAATAATGCTACGGCATAGGTTTATTAGGTTTATACAAAGTAATAATATTCGTTTGGCTTTAACTTTGACGGAGCGTCTCCCTACATAGCGCAAACTGGTGCCTTGTATTGTTTCCGCTGTTTGGAAAACGCTCCGCTCCGCTTCGCTGCGCTCCGCTTTGGTTTTTGATGAACATGTGCACCTAACACGCTCCTCCTCGCTTTGCTCGTCGTCGCACCTATTTTTAGGTTTCGATCTCATGGGGTTTGTAATAATTATATTGGTCGTTAACTTTCGATTTTTTGATCATACAATATCGTGATTTTCGGGATGTAGGAGAAAAATACCACAATTTGTACATTTACCACGTACTTAATATATTATTTATTAAGATAACATTACGAGAAACAAGATTATACATAGGTATAGACGAACATAAATTTGAGCAAACGAAACTTAGGTGTTTAAAGATTGTGCCTAAAGAGTTTTAGACGAAACGAGCCTTATGCCACATAAGTCTTGGCAAAGTGATGGTTCGGCCAAAAAAGTTTAGACCATACGAGTTATGCGAAATGAGTTTTGGTCAATAAAGATTATGCGAGATGAGCGGAACCCGTGTTTCCAATTCTCCTTACAAATTCTATTTCATTTCGAGAAATTTCCACTTCCAAAGTTGCCGATAGGATTCCCAACAGTAGCGATTCAAGTTCACTGTAAGATTTTTCTTCTTCAGCCACCCCGAATAATATCAAGTTGCGTACTTTATTTTGTCTTTCCAAAAAATCTATCCTCTTCTCTTGCTCATCATTTTGGATTTTCAGCTCTTGAATGTCTTGTTGCAGAGTATTAAATTTTTTATCGACATTATTATTAATTTTTTCTGTTATATTTTCTTCCAGCGTAACAAACTTCTTATCTAAATCTCTTAGTTTTTCTGAGAATTCCAATTTCATAGCGTTTATTGCATGCAATATATTTCCCTCCATGTTGTCTACTGGTTCTTGGCTACGTAGTTAAGAGAACTATCTGTCTGCCGCCGGGTCACAGTGCTGTATTGTATTTTTATTTTATTTTTTTCTTTTTTAACTTTCTTAGAAAAATGACTAAAATGACAAAGTCATAACTCTACAATTAATCCTGGATGACTCTACAATTCGGTACGGACTCTATTTTTTATTTTATTTTTTCTCTACATTTATTTATCTGGCGTCTCTATATTTTTTCATACGCCATCTGTTGCGTCATGCTCGAACTAGTATGTATCCAAGTATGCTACTCCGATGAACCAGTGTCTTGTGGTTTTGCTACTCGCCGCTAGATGTCAGGATTTTGTTTACTAAGGTAGGTGACGATTTTAAAGGAGAATTCCGATGGATTTCTTTCGTAAATGTATTAGTTTTTTCCACAAAAATATAAATTGACTTGCCTCCTTTCTAAGCGAGCAATTTCCTTGATGTTTTGATGGATTTTCAGCACTGTTCTGGCTATATTATTTTGCCAGGAATAAATGTTTGTTGTTAAGTTTTAGGTCCAACACTACACAATTTTAAGCACTTTTAAATGATTTAAATTGCAAATGTAAGGTTTTAATTGTATTTAAGAGTGTTTACTTCAAATGCAGGTTCGAGTTTTGGCATTATTTGTCACTGTTCTAACAGCCGTTGAGGCCGTTAGGAATTTCTTGTATTTTTCTGTTTAAACTGTATTGTGAGTTTAAATAACACTTTCACTATTTTATTATGTCTTGCACTTTAATTTTATTGCACTTTCATAACAATTGCCCACTGATAACAGGATACAATCAATTATTTTGATCAGAGATGTTGCTTGATCGACAGCTGTCAACTTACCTTTTGTAATCTATTACTTGATTATTACTTAAGTTATTGGGGACATCAATAATAACAATTCTTGGTTTCCGTTTGCTGACCTCTGAGATAGTTAGGCCAGAAGAGTTGAACTTTTCGCATTGCTTCAGTTTCTGGATGTCTTCCTTTCTTTCAGTGCTTATAATGACACCGCCGTGCTTTGTTTTTCTTACGCTACTCACGTGCAGTTTTAGTTCTTCAGGGCTGATTATTTTTTGGACTAAGTTTTTGGTATCTTCACTACTTTTTTCTTTATTAGCTGGGAAAATGGCTATAGAGCTGGAGTTTGAAGGTCTAATGACCTGGTTGTTACCCTTTTTGATAACATCCGCAAAGGAAGGCTGGCTGCTTGTTGAAATCGGCTGCTTCTTGCACACGTCTTGGATTGAAGTGTTGAGGGCTTCGAGACACTTTCGTACACCTCCTTGTTCATAAAGATGCTCTATCTTCTCCTGGGCTGAGATCGCGTGCTGCTTCACTGATTGATATTGCACAGCCATTTGTGAGGTCCCAGCACCAATCTTACGGCATAGGGTGGCTATTCGTAACTTCTGGTCCGAATTAAGTTTTCCTTCAGTAGAGATAATGCAGACCTCATTTAGACAACTTTCTATATGGGCCATCCATTTTTGAATCTCAGGGTCGAAATAACTTCTATCACTGGCGGTGCGGGTTTTTCTTCATGATGCTGATGGTCCCTCGTGCAGGGGGAGGCAGGAGGGGGGCTCCTGGCAGTCCTGGAGCTGCGGTTGAACGGGCTCGCTTCCGCGTTCGACATGATGGCACAAAGTTCACTAGTCCATGTTAGTAAGTCACTCTTGACACAGTTAAAAGAAATGCTGATACATGAACTAGATAAAACAATTCATGAAAGGCATAGGCAATCTATTAAATCAAAATAGTACTTTTTTACAAGAAATATAAGCAATGTATGTTAATGGTTAGAAATTAAGTACCTACTCACCAGTATAAAACGCTGCTCTTTCATAAACATCGTATATATTGACTAATACTTCTCCAGTCTCATTCTCCGCCAAACATCGTAGGTAAACGCTGTAAATCATCTGTCTAGCTTCGCTGCGAATGGTTTTATTCATTTTCACCTCGTGAACAAACTCAACAATCCACAAAACTCCAAAATTAAGCAAAATTCGATTTGTTTATACAGGAACACGGCGAGTTTGACATTCAAACCATAGAAACAGACCACAAATCATGAGTTTTTTTTTATTGCCAGGTTTAAATCTGTTTAGTTCCAAAAACATTAATCTCTACTCTTTTGTGTTCAGCTATAAGTACATATTGGTTTTAATCTCAGATATAAAAAAAAAACACACACACACTTTTTTATGGGGTTAATAAACTAAATATAGATTGGCAAGTTGCTTGGCGACCCTCCTTGCGGGGTGAAAGACGCGGATGGGACGAGGTACCCAAGACGACAGCGGGTAGCGGGAGGGTAGCGGGGAAGGGCAACGCGTGCATTGCATGTCATTGTTACGGCAGTCTCGGCCGCGCAGCCGAGGCGGCCACATGTCTTATATAGTCTGTCATAATTTGAGTGCGACCCACATGAGATCATTGATCCTGAGACCATTAGTCTTAGGATGAGTGTTGAGGCCTTTTTAATATTATCATTATATTATTATTAGGTATCTATAATTCGTCAACAAAATAACGTTAAAAACAACAAATCGTATAATTTCTCAATATAGGGGCTTCTTGTAGAACAGCGTACCGGATCAGTCATGCTTCGCGGCTAAAGGTTAGTACTGCGCAGTCAGATACGAAAAAGTAAACAACAAAGACGAAGAGTCCATATGACAGTGCGTCAGTTGTCAGTTCTTGTAACTAGGAAAGCAACCAAAATTTATGTGATTTAATGAAAGTAATTAATGAGCAAAACACAGAGAAAAATTACAAAATTGATGAAATTTTGAAATAAAATGGTCATATCGTGCTTCGCCTACCCCCATACCATCCGGAATTAAATCCTATTGAACTTGTGTGGCGGTACGTGAAAGGCGAGCTCGCAAGAACGTCGATTGACTCTAACTTAGATAAAGAGATAAAAGACTTAGAGTTGCTTTTCTCTAATTATTCGCCTAAAAAGTGGAGAAATTGTGACGACCATGTCATAAAAAATTAAGACAAATATTATAAATCTGATAGAGTATTTGACGATGTATTGGACAGGTATGTTATTGTTTATTTATAATTTATTGTAAATTAAACATAAATTGGTTTTTGTCTTAGATTTATAATTGAAGTTAATGAAAACGATGATGAAGATGAGGATGACGACGACGATGAACAAGTTCAAACAGAGAGTGAACATGAAAGTGACATGGAAATTGATTTATAAAATAAAACACTTTTACATAAATAAATTCAAATTGGTAGATATTCTGAAGGTAAACATCCAAATTTTAATGCTGTCAAACTATAAATTTTAAGCTAAATATGACATTTACGGGAACACTCATAGAATAAAATTTTACTTACGTCAGAAATAGTTACAAGCTATCGCGAGATTAATCCGGGCACACTTTTCTACGTGTGTAGCATGTCGTGCTACCTCGCCCCCGCCACTTCTTTCACCCCGCAAGGAGGGTCGCCAAGTAACTTGCCGCATTATAGGCAGTAGCGCCTTGGGTCGCAAAAATTTGTTCAAAAATGATATACATATTTTTATGCATTTCCACATTATGACTCTTAATTTTATGCCATCCAAAACGGACCCTTGTAGGCAGTTGTAGGGGTTGTAACTCCAAGTCCCTTTAAATTCACCTATCTCGGTACGCATAGCAAGACTTCCTTTTTTTACGTAGCCATATTAGTGTCCTACTCCTGGACAAAGGCCTCCCCATGACAAGACTTAGGACAAGGCTCCCCAGTCTATGGTATTGCCAAAATTGGTACAGACATAATAATGTATAGAATAATTTTGTTACTTTAAATTTTATGCCATCCATATAGATATAACTAGATATTCTAATCCACAAACACACACTAAATCTCCCCAGACCGGCCCCCCACGCCTCATAGCGCTCGACAGCACTAAACCCGGTTTCTCCGAAGCGCTCCGCCGGATCGACTCGACCGGCCCCCGAGCCGCCGTGACCGTGCACGTGATGTACGCGCGAGCCGGACAGACGGTGGCCAGGGACATCGTGGCGAATAGTTCCACGCCGCTGCCTAGCGCCTTTGTGCACATGCTGAGGGGGTGAGTCTTGTGTCACGAGATATGTGTTTTGTTATATTTTTATCTATATTTATTTATTTATTTATTTATAAACACTTTATTGTATAATAATAAAAACAGTTACAAAAATGGACTTAAAAGTAGTAAGTATATACAGAGGCGGGCTTATTGCCAAGAAGCAATTTCTTCCAACCAACCTTTGTTAGGTGGAAAACTAAAGTTTTTAAACTCCTTTAATACAATAAAAAGCTATACAAAAACAATGTGGAAAGAACCTAAACTAAAACATATCTAAGATAAAAACGAAAAATACAAACTAACTACCTATTTAACTTACATAAATAATAATAATACAAATACACATAATACCTAAATGACAAAATAGACTTAATATATATCCGCTATATTTATATAAATACATATATAACTATATAATATAATACATATTATTTACCAACCTAAGGTTTTATAATAGTGATCCTTTACGCTCTTTTTAAAGGTAGCAAGTGAAGGTGAAAGTCGCACGTCTACGGGCAAGGTGTTCCACAAACACGCCGCCTTCACAGCGAACGAGTCACTGTAAGAAGCAGCGTTGCGGTCAGGCACACTCAACATCTTGTTCTCTGTAGATCTCAACGCTCGGCCGTGGGAACATAGGAATGAAAACTTAGATCGGAGATATTGGGGGGAAGTAGGGTTATTCAAAACATTGAATAACATGTTGAGAATGTGGGTATTCCGGCGAAGGCGAATTGGGAGCCACTTCAATTGAGCACGATACTCTGAAATGTGATCATACTTACGTAATCCAAAAATAAATCGGATACATAAGTTCTGGAGACGTTCGAGTCTGTTGAGTAGCTCTTCAGTGAGGTCAAGATAGCTTACGTCAGCGTAGTCGAGAATTGGGAGCAGTAGAGACTGTGCCAGCGTAATTTTAGTGGAAAACGGTAGGAAATACTGCAAGCGTTTAAGGGAGTGGAAAGATGCAAAAAGCTTCCTGCTCACAGCGTCAACTTGCGGGATCCAAGAGAGAGTGCTGTCCATGACCACGCCGAGATTTTTTACTGAGGCTACATATGGTATGTCTGATTGGTCGTACCTGACTTTCCTCACAGCTGAAAAGTTAATTTTATTTAACATTCTGGAGCTGCCGAAAACAATCGCTATATCTAATATAAAAATCAAATACTTATTTAAAAAATGGTATAATAGAAACTGACATAAGCCACACTGGCAAAAAGCTCTCCCTTTTCACCTCCAATATTTTTTACGATATTGAAGATGATAAAGTTCTCGACTTTCATCTTGAAAAGCGTATACCACGATAAACTACTTACGGAAACCAGTGTCATAATGCGTTAACTTAGTACTTATGTACTCAAGTCTTTCTAATGCTATATTGCCTACTAGTTCCTCGGTGAATGTAATCTGTATTAGCGTCAACTAACCCAACTCTCCCCCCACAGGCTAGGCACCCCAGTCCGCGTCCGAACACACCCCGGCTGGACAGGCCACGTCAGCAGCAGCTACGACGCGGCGCGCGAGCTCGGGGACTCCCCGCCGCCGCCGCCCAGCCAGGGTCAGGCGCCCTGTGTGTATGATGGGAGGGAACAGGTTAGTGGCTGAATAGACTGCTGTTTAATGAGTCTTTTGACATGGTTTTGGAGAGTGTCGGTGGCTAATATTAGAGTAAGACTAGTGTATGATGGGAGGGAACAGGTTGGTGTCTATACTGCATTCATTCTTACTTGGCACAAAAGGTAAAAATGCTGTTTTGAAGCGTGTCGATGGCAAATATTAGAGTAACCCTAGAAAAAAAGGCAAACGCACGACCGCTTATTAAAACCTGAGGCACAACAATGGCGTTGACATGAGACACATGAAAGTGTGTAATAGACGCGCGGCAGCGGACTGGCTTACTTTGAGTGTCAATATGTGTGTCGGCTCGTCATTTGACTTACTTAGGCTGCCACAATTTTTAGTTACCGAGCTTCCTTCCTCCTTCTCCTCTACTTGTATGAGTGGTGCCAGGGCTACCCCGGCTGGTCACGTGGGCAGCAGCTACGACGCGGCGCGCGAGCTCGGGGACTCCGCGCCGCCGCCGCCCAGCCAGGGTCAGGCGCCGCATGTGTATGATGGCAGGGAACAGGTTAGTGGCTGAATAGGGTGCTGTTTTGAAGCGTGTCGGTGGCAAATGATAGAGTGAGACTATAGGCTGCTGTATTGAAGCGTGTCGGTGGCATATATTTAGTTGGGTTCTGACCAACGTTACGCACTGTAACATTTCCAGCGAGCATGTTACGCAACGCTATGGTTACGCTAAAATCGGCTAGATTAGTGTCTGAATAGTCTGCTGTTTTGAAGCGCATCGGAGGCAAATAATACAGTAAGACCATCGAAGTAGAGATAAAGGCGGAAAGTAGCCCACTTATTAAAAACTGTGGCACAACAATGGCGTTGACATGAGAGTGTGTCGGCGGACTGACTTACTTTGAGTATGAATCTGCGTGTGTCGGCTCGTCGTAAAATGTCATTTTTGACTTACTTAGGGTGCCTCAGTTACCGAGCTTCCTTCTGCCTTCTCCTCTACTTGTATGAGTGGTGCCAGGGCTACCCCGGCTGGTCACGTGGGCAGCAGCTACGACGCGGCGCGCGAGCTCGGGGACTCCGCGCCGCCGCCGCCCAGCCAGGGTCAGGCGCCGCATGTGTATGATGGCAGGGAACAGGTTAGTGGCTGAGTAGGGTGCTGTTTATAAGAATCTATTTCTATCTTCGTTGGCAAACTTGGGCAGGGCTAGGGTTTGTCACTGTGGTAAAAGGATTAGCCAGTCAATTACTAACTTCCCAGAGGTACCTATAATAAGGTGCTTAAGTAAGATCCTTTTTTGTGCACCCATATATCTAAGACTGTGTCAACTATGGCTGCCCTACGTAAGATTCGAACCTATAGGACCATCAGCAGAATCGTCAACCATCGGGCCAATCTGTCATCAATGTACCAGGAATCTATAACAATGCGAGAGCTCAACAACTCTCGTAGCATAAAGTACTTACTTGGTCAGTGCGTACTCCTGCTTCAATATAATTTGTTGAAATATAAATCGTTTTGCTTATAGGTGCTATACTGGTCGGATGCTACCAACGAGATCGCGTTCGTGGTTCCTTCACTCGCTGCACATTCGGAGACGGATGAGAATAAGAACGAGAGTGTGAGGTCTGATGTCGACGGCTCCTGTCTGTCTTCAAGGTAACTGTTTACTTTGTACACAAAAACATAAAGTTCATGAATAAAATGTATTACCGTACCTATGTGAAAAGGGTATACCTACTTACCTAGTAATGAACACATCTACCTCAAAAGCTATCAGTTTATAAGTGCTATTTTACTTCAAATAGAAGATAGATCTTACCCATAATCTGCTGATCAAAAAAGTTTCTATGGAGAGCAAAAAGAACTGAATTTTCCAAAGCTGTAGACCAAAAATTGTTATGGCTCTTTTGGAACAATATCCTGTATATTCCAACATCCTTATCTCCATAAACCAAGCTCAATCCTCCCCCAAAAGTACCAGGACCTCAGAGAAGCCGAAAGGTTCGTGCTGGAACGTCTCCAGCAACAGTTTCGGAGCTCCCTCATACGAGCGCAGCATCAGAAAGTCAGACCTAGAGAGACTGCTCGTCATAATAATAAACAATTAACTATGTTCTACAACTTTAGAAAATTCGTAACTAACAGATTCTATAGAGATGCAAAAAAAGAACGAATATTCCAGTAGACCAAAAGTAATTCTACATGAGCCCCCGAGTCACCCATTTTATAATAAAACCATTGGTTTATTCTAACTTCTAACATAATAATCTCTCCAAAAGTACCAGGACCTCAGAGAAGCCGGAAGGCTCGTGCTGGGACGTGTCCAGCAACAGTTCCGGAGCTCCGTCCTACGAGCGAAGCATCAGCGAGTCGGACCGAGGGGAGAAGAGGGTCAGCCTGTCGGAGAAGACTAGGGCTCTGTCGTTGGAGCTGGACAAGCAGGCTGGGCTTACTGGTGAGTGATGGTTTTTGTAGCTTCAAATATTACATACAATAAAACTTGTTAAGAGCGTTGCAAGAGTCGCTTGGAAAACGCCAAACCTGCTGTTTCTACGGGGAACGAAAGAAGTAACTAATAAATAAGAATAATAGATAAGAAGTCTTTAACAATAATAGGTATATGTATCATCATCATCACCCAATAATCATCCACTGCTGGACATAGGCCTCTCCCAAGGAGCGCCACAACACTCGGTCCCGGCCTTCCTCATTCAACCACTACCCGCCACCCGCCTAAGGTCGTCAGGAAGGCGTATATGTATATCCTATATGTATTGAATGCTGTATGTTAAAACTCATTCTTATTCCGTAGGTAGTGGACGTCGCAACCGAGAATACTCGACGAAGATTCTCATAATTTGGCTGGAAGACTTCGAAGATCACCTCAACATGCCTATAGGTATGAATTAATATTTATGGGTATATCTATTTTCACAGATTCCTTGCTTGTTGTCTGACTAACTCGTCTGAGAAATCCACGCTGTTGGACTGATTTCAAAAAATAACACCTTATCACCAACGCTCAACTCGTCGCGTCGCGATTGATGTGCGATGTGTGTTTGCTGTGAAATTATATTTATAAACACTTTTGCTGATCCGAACGCCGGACAACGAAAGTCAATCATCAGAATCGGATCATGTTTTTTCAAACGAGTCTGCTACGATAAAACCGATAAATTAACAACTAAATATCCTCCCTAGACGACCTCCTACAATACTGCGACACGGGGCTCCCGTGGCGGCGGCACGGCACGTGCGTGATCTCCGTGTCGGGGCGCCGGTCCGGCCTGGTCCGCGTGCGCACCGCCGCGCCCGGCGCCGGCCCGCTGGCCGACGGCGCGCTGCTGGCGCCGCATCTGCTGCCGGATTGTCTGAGACGGGCGGCTTTAGATGTTGCAGCGAGAAGAAGATTGAATAGCGACACGTGAGTTATATTGTAGATAGTATACGCAGAGTATACCCTTAATTGTAACGCGAAGCATATAATACGGCACGCGAGTTGGTTGCACTTAGTGTGAATACTCATCCCCCTGATCGTAGCTACCAGAGGCAGGCAACAATACACTAAAGTAAGCTTAGATGACATTCCCGAAAACCTTCTCGCTCTTCGAACATCGCATCTAAATACTGTAATCCTTACCTGGTTATATTCAAACCTATCTCCACTAGTCCTAACTACTCCATTCCCTCGCAGGCACCAGCCCCCGCACGTGCGCCGCCGCCACCTCATCCAGGAGATGGCACAACAGTACCGCCGCGAGCTCAGCGAGCCCGAGCTGCTGGAGTCACTATTCCTACCGCCGTAAGGACTAGACTACCGTGGCAAGAATGAAGGGAAATGTCAGGACCGAAGGACCAGAAGACGTGACAAAAGTTTTGCATCGAGATCATTCACATCGCGCAGCCTCAAGAGCGAGCGCGACGTAGAACTTTTGTCACGTCTTAATTGCGCTCCGTACTAGCCTTTCATTGATTATTTTATTTGCGTCAGAATTATCTGTATTATAAATTTATAATCGCACTTTAATCATAGTAATTAATTTATTCATTTTAAGACTGAAATAATAATAGTATTAAAAGTACTTTGATGGAAATAGTTATAACGTTAGAAATCTTATCGTTGCTTTTGATTAAGTTATAGTTATATTAAGTTATATTCATTCAGTGTTTTATTATCATTCCCTTTTACTATTACTATCTCCTTATAAGCGATCGGAATGAGGTATAACTACATAATAACATTAATTAATTATCCGTTATTGTACTTAAATTTTATTTATTTAACTCTTGTTAATTAATAAATTTATCGAATATTTTACAAAGTTTTTTTTATTTAGCTGTAGCTAAATCTCAATAAGTGTCTCATAAACCCACATTGAAATGTACTTTGCTGCTATATTTTGTCGTGTAACCTATATACCTCATATATTGTTATAGATTCAGGCTTTTCCCTACAAAGGAAACTGCCCCCCCCCCCCCCCCCCCGCTGTACATAAATGGGTATTTGTCTATGGTCGCCCGACCGGTCAAGCGACATCGTCTGTGTTCAAAGATGCAAGGATGTTATTATACTGAGGCAGTGTTCAGACAAAAAAAATATCATATTTATCGCACCTCTATGCCCATAAAAAAACTATTTTAAATTCAGAACTGTCAGCCTGTCACGCCGCCATCCCGATTGATTCTGAAATGTCACTTAAATTTTCAATAATAATTCTCATCTTTTAATCATTTGTGCAGTTTTGTACAGTAATTTTATAGCAGTTTTGATTGTTTGTGTTGTGTTTTAAGTTTTAAATTGATGTTGTGTTTGTGGAGATGGTGATCAGTGGCGTGGAGAGGGCGTCCCATGGGAGCCAGGAGCAGGATCACGAATTGTTCCACATAGCAAAGGAGACCAATTTTGAACCTAACGGTAAGTCGTAATGTTTCATTTTATTATGTATCTTCATATATTTTCTTGACATCATATTTAACTGGGAATATACCTTTGTGCCTTAATTGCTGCTTTTAAATATTTATTCTACTTTAGTTTAGTAACTTTTGCTTTTAGATCACCGTGTACTATTAGACCAGGATCTTATCTATTTGTACAATAAGTTGGACCTTGGTTCAAAGCTTATGTCTTCAACAGTAGAGTTGCCTACCCGTCCCAGCGAGCTGCCTACCCAACCCAGCCGCCCGCCTTCTCGCACTAACCAACTGGTAGAAATCGTGGTGTACCAGGGAGACGAATCCGACACTGATTTAACTGAACTGTGTAACGAAGAAATATACAAACTACGGTATACAGACAGACATATATGCGGTAATCCCTTGTGTTATAAACACGGCAACTTCAATACGCAAAGCGATAAAATATCGACTGATTACAACGATTCATTGTTTAGTACTTACACCCTCAGACCCATGGATCTAAATTCTAATGTCTTCCAAAGATGCTTGATAGATAACATTTCATGTAAATTTATGGAGGAAAATTTCACTTTCTACATGGACAATGTTATCAGACATGTTGAGAACACGATAGAGCAATTGAAAAAAATAAGTAACGGTGATTATTTGACAGACAGAGTAAGGCAAAGATGGTTGGAGGTAGAGAATAATTTTAGAGATAGCAATAAAGATGAAGAAGACAAGGAAACTAAAGTATTAGCCACGTGCGCTAGTATTCCACTTCACGTGGAAACAAAGAAAAGTGGCCGTGTCATCAAATGGGACGATATAGTACATTCAGAAATAGACCTCCGATCGCTTTCCAAAATTCTAGAAAAGAAAATCGTAATAGAAATTCCTAAAAACATTTGTGGGTCATTCCTGCTACAATCCAAGTATGATGCGGATAATTTAATAATAAGTTGCAAGAAGAGTCATGAGAGTGAAGAATCGAGGGTTGATGTTGTGTTTAAGCTGAAGAGATCGGACAATGGCGATTTTATAAGCAATGTTAATTCTATAATGGTGTTGAAGAAAGCTCCTGCTTTACAGAATGGTGAGAAAAAATATTTCACTGTCTTAAATTTTATCATGTATCAACTTAACATACCTGTTGCAGGTGCCTAATATAATATATTTTTAGTTACAGTAAATGAAGATAAACATTTACTTTCATTGCCATCCTGTTCGGGAGATCAAGTTAGAGAAATTGAAGACATAACGCACACTGTACAAATCACAGACACAAATACATTACAGACTGCAGAATATCATAATATAGAAATAACAGAAGTGCCTATAAAAGAAGCTGATGTAGATAAACATTCCGATGAATCTCCAGAGAACCTTGTTGAGTCATCCATGGACTTGGATTCAGAAAAGCAACACAATGATTCACAAGCTGAGGAAGAAAATTGTTTAGATGCCACATTCGAATTAACCGAGTCTGAATCACAAAGTTCGGTCCCCGACTTCGGCCCAACAAAAGAACATTTTAAGTCCACTTTGATAAGGCTGTCACATACCAACGCCTTAGATTGCATGCCAGAGGAAGAAGAAGTTTTAGAGAAAAAGAAATCGCAGCCTAAAGTCCGCGTCAAATCCCCTTACGAAAACAAATCACTACATATCGAAGAAAAGAAACGAAAAAAGCTCCTAGAAATCAGAGCGAGAAGGGAAAGAAGAAAACTGGCAATGGCCGAAGATTCTAAGAAAGGAAAGAACTACAAATTTGCAAAAGGGCTCTTGACACCTCAAGCCAGTAATTCTGTCACGGCCTTGTCGATATCGAATAAATCTTTTTATAATAACATTTACGGGGAAGCTTCGTCTGTGCAGAAAAAGACAGTTAAAAAAGAACGTAAGGCAAGGAAAACCGTCAGTGTTCCGCAAATAGGCGTAATAACCCTTGAAGAAAGTTCTGTGGCTTCTGAACTTTCTTCCCAATGTACGGAACTAAATGATAAGAAATACATAAATAGGTGCTACTTTCTGGATGAAGTAGAGACTGAAATCATGCAGTCTAATGAAGACCAGTTGCCAATAACTCCTGACTTCACAGCAACGGACGCTTTTGATCACAGTAATGAAGTAACTTGTCGATCGTAAGTTTTTATTTAAGTATTGGTCTTTATTAATGGTTAGAAGGTAGAGATTATATAATTGTAATATTTATAAAAACGTTTACTAACTACCTATTACAGGTTTATTAATTCCTTCGAAGAAAACATGGAATGCCCTGAAATTTCAGACCAATCTCTTTATGGAAAAGTTAATGTTTCTGAAAATAAAGTTGTAATGTTAAAACCGGGAGCTCCAAAACTACACGTAGAAAGTAATGTTGAAAAATCAGTACGATTAAAATGCAAGAAGAGTGTCGACAAAATATACGATCTACTGAAGAAGCTTGAAAACATTGATAATTCTGCTGAAGTGAAATCTCCTAAAAGTAAATTTACAGCCGTGATGGACGACCGTGAACAGCTGGGCCGGGAGAGCCTGACCACGAGGGACACCAACAGTGGCACTAGTCTGAAACATCAACCTGCGCTCTCTAGCAATAGTAATTTTAGTTTCGCAAACCCCACAAACAAAATTACAGAAATAATTGATACTAATAAAGGAGACGTACGTGATATCAAAGAGATTAAAGTAGACAACAAACCAAACATCATCCAGAAGTCTTCCATACCGAAAGCAAAGAAAGCTGTAAAACTCCCTGAAGATCCACTAAAAATGATATCGGAATTGATTCAGAACATAGATCATGTGCAGAAACGAAAAATGAAGTCTATCAACGCAAAACCTAAACCAGAAACCCAGCCTAACGTCCCTAATGAAATCAAAATCAGGAGACCAGAACCTAAAAGAAACCGCATTCGATCAGAACCACCAACAAATTCAACTTCCTTTACAACGGAATGTAAAAATATAAAACCTCCTCGGATATCCAAACCAGCCAGTCCAATAGAAGACAAAATTGAGTTCTCAAAACGAAATATCATAGAGATTATAGACGAGCAAAAAGAAGCGAGAGGGGAAGCGGTAAGAGGTCCCAGAGAATCCCGGATAAACAGCCTCGCACAACCAAGGAGGCTTTATGTCATGGCACACAAGGAGGAGATGCAAAGCAGGCCACATGGGAAAATGGTTGAACGAGCAAAGAGGTTATCGCTTAGTCCAGTGGCAGAAAGAAGAACCGGCTCTATAACTCAAAATAAGGTTAGCGAGAGGCAAAGAAAACAGAAGAAGGAATTCCATTCGATAGCTGATGATGGAAGAGCTGCTTTGCTTCCAATATCCGGCGGTGAGTTACAAATGGGTACCTACATTATTTTCTTCAGACTTCTCAGATGAAGTACTTATCTAAAATATGCGACAGATTTTGGCATTCAGAGATAAGACTATACTGTTTTGGATAGCTTTCAATATGCGATCTCCCAGATTATTCTTATTCTCATCCCTTCCAGCCCAAAGCAACGTTGATCATCATGGTTTCTACAAAATGGATCCCATTTAGATACCTATGCCAGTTGTATTAAGTTGCCTTAAGGCTGATCCACACACTGTTTAGGGTGTCATTAGTAGGTGTTATTCACGTCTACTAATCACTCGCATTAAACAGTGTGTTGATGGAGCCTTGCGTGTGTTGCAGCGAGGTTATGATCGCAGGTCGCAGGCCGCGCTCTCCGAGGAGACGGGCCATCATCGTGCCCACCGTGCTCCCGAGACATTCTACGTAAGAACAAGTTTAATAATATAATCTTTGATCTAGTTATGTTGTCTTTAAGTGTTTCTAATTTCTGCTACTTACTCTTCTACTCTTTCCTATGTTGTGTCACCTTAGAAAGGATCATTGGAAGTTAAACCATGTATTATAACTGTTTTAAATGTACAGTAAACCATAAATAATGCGTGAGTCAGACCTAAATGCAAATGTTCAATTTACAGTTCCAAGGTCCCATCCTCCTATGTTGATTCAACATCTGTAATTCACAAGAATGCCGTGGAGACAGCAGTTTCTAAAGCTCAAAGACCGGCTAGTCCGAAGAAAATGTGCATAAGTAAGAGTTATATTTTTTTTTACATTCTGTAGATTTCATTTCAATTATTTCGACATTCTGTATTGGGATTTCCTTATTCATCATGTTATTTCTTTCAACAGCTTCTCTATCGACATCATCCGAAGAAGCGTCTAACTATTTAGAAAAAAAACTAAATGAAATGGTTAATACCGTCATTGAATCTGAACTTGGTAACGAAGATAATGGATCACCTATCACAGAAATTGATGAAACGGACCAACCGATAGCAGCCACAATATTACAGGAACCACGTGATGACTCTTATCTCACTACTGTTGCAAATGTATCTGTTGAGTACAAGAAAAAAGAGACCAATGATGGTACTGATGATGATTTGCATGATGACGATGCTACTAAGAAAAAATCTGCCGGTGATTATCGGTATTCTCCCAACATTTCACCAACGACAAGTGACAGAAATGAAAAGAACAAACTGTTAGTTTTGCAATCTGGAGATGCCGCTTCCTTGCTGATACAATCCAGCTCAAAAAAACTTGTGCCACTAGTATCTGAATTGAGCTTAGTTCCATTGCTATCCAAGCCCTGGACGCTGAATATCCCCATGCAAATATCAACTATCGGATACGCGTTTTCAAAATTCAATCAACAAAAAAATAGATCGAATACCCAAGAGCTTTCTGTACAGTCTTCAAATTCAAATGCCCTTAGTTGCAGAATGAGAAACGTTGACCAGTTTATCAGAAAACCCTCGGTGGTCTTTGTACATCAATGCTCGCAGGCTGATTCAGCTGATATACTGGCGAATGGTAGAGATGATAGAGATACTGAAATAATTCAGTTATTAGAAAAGGATAACCTTGCTGATAAAATACACACAGACGCACAAGTGGCTACAGTTGGCACCAACACGTCTAAGACATCAGTAAGCGAAGGACTTGTAGCTAATAAAAATAGCACAGGGGAAAATCCGAGAAGACTGGACATTGCTACAATATCGAATGGTAATGCTAGCGGCGATCTCCAAAGCAACCTCAACACCAACGACTGCCACTCGCTCGACATCCTGGCTGGATTGCTGAACGAGATCCACAAACTAACCACCTGCCAGACTGACATCACGAGATCGTATTCCACCAAAAACGTAGACAACCTCGAAATCGAGACACTATACAAAGAGGTTACGTTCAAATCGGTGGACCCAATTATATCTATGAACTCTTTGGATTTGAAGCAGATGGATTCGAATCCCAGTTTGTACTCGTTTTATTTGTCCAATAACGGTGAGTTAGTCGAGCGGCATACATGTCGGACACCGGTGCTCAACCAATCAGCGGTCGCGCAAACTTCCACGATACTGAAAGACAAAGAGGTCCGCATGGATTCTCCTGGATACGCCCATCAGATTACTGAAGTGTCCTCTAGGTTCCTATTTCAAAATAAGTCTACAACCGCGCTGGGACTGAACCAAGCAGTTAGTGAACCAACAGTGGTGACCTCTAGCGGTTATGGGCGTCGACGGATCTTCGTAGATCATGTTAAAGTTGATAAAATCACAGAACTACCTCGAAAATTGGCAGAGAGTGAAGAAGCTAGAAAGGATGTAAGAAAATGTGGTCAAATACCGTCAGTGGATGCTGCTAAGAAAATAGTAAAAGCTAATAAAGCCCCATGTTATAAGAAAGAAGCAATAGTGATAGATAGATATAGAAAGCAAGAGGTAGCTATTTATGATGCAAGTTTAAAATTGAAGAGAGATATCCTGGTGACTGTGTATTCAATATTGGTGTTTACGGTTTTCGCTGCATTGTCTATCCCGGTGTTCCCCTAAATACCCGGATACTAAATAATCGTTAAATCAATTGATGTATTTTTTGCTTTCAAGTTTTAATTTTTTATCAACCAGTACCTAGTTATCTGTCTTTTGTAAATTATTTATTTATGTAATATATTTAATTAATTTGCGTAATAAAATCAATGTTTTCATAATTTGTCTACTATTCCTGGTTCACTTTTATTCAATTATGTATGCAAAGAAGCTATAGTGGCCAATGGCCTAACTACTCATATTATGTTCCTTGGGCCTACTTATTAAATTTAGTAAGTACTACAAGGTGGTGCACCCAAGGCGCACCCTATTCATTTCGGCTCTCTTGGCATCTTCTTGGCATGCATTGCATGCGCAAGCATTGCACAAGTGTAAAAATGAGGTAGAGGTTTTATTATACTGTTTTATTACTTATATGGTAGAGGCTAGCCTAAGGCCGCAGAGGCGCATTTTACGATGGTAGCGTTACAAGTCGTGATGTTATGTTATGGATAAAGCTGATAACAAAGATAAGTGCGGTGGATTTTAGGCCGCAAATAATTTTAAGCGCAGCCGTTATTATTCGATGCGAACGCGCGACAGCATCGCTACTAAAAATCGCCGTGGGCTAGCGGATTTGCTTCATGAGTTTCGTGAAATTCTTATTCTTAGGGCACACAAAATATAACCCCCTTCCATAAACAACATAGACCAAAGAGTGATGTACGATTATATACTCTGTGAAACCGTGACCATAGAGAAAATAAACGCTGTGACCTTGAGTTGACAGCTTTTTGTTTTGATTGACTAACCTAAAAACTAAAGGAATATTTGTGTTGAGGAGGTGTTTCAGTTCATTTTTATGTATTTTCCACCAATATGGCATCAATAGAAAAGAAGTTGAAACAGATTAAGGTAAATATAATGATAAAGAAACTTCCATAATCCTGAGTAAACTCAGTTAAAACATAACCTTATTAAAAAAAACTAAAGCTAAAATATAAACTATCACGTTTAAGCAGTATCTAGCTACTTATGGCAGACACTTTCGCTCATCTATGGCTTTAGTTACAATAAGAAATAATTGGTGGTTTTACATTGCAGAACAATGTCGTATCAGACTTCGTGGACAGCACTCAGCCGATCCCCAACATCGTGGAGCACTTCTCCAACCACAACAACACAGTATTCCGCCACTACTGCCGAGTACTGGGCAGAAGATCCGCGCCAAAGTCGGATCAACCGCAGCAGTATCATTACCTGACTCCGGGACACCCTCTAAATACCTTCAAAGATGACTGGGATGGAGTACTACCCTCGAGGTACTTTGATCAGTTCCTGTACAACTGCACCCTGCCCAGGGTGATCTCTCCTATGAGGTGTAAGGGCTGCTCGGATCCTCTCACTGGTTTTATGCGGAAGAAGATTGAATGGAAGAACAAACTTCTTTCATATATTGCAGTTACTGGTAAGTTATGTGGATAAGTAGCATCCCTTCTGTTTTAATTTTAAACATTAATGTTATCACTTCTTACTTTATGAATAAATTCAAAACACATAATTTACATAAGTACAATCTAAGTCATTTACAAAATTCCACAGAGTCTTCAAAACACCTCAACAAATTCAACAAGTTGAATGAGAAAGTGGTTCGATGTCCAAAGTTACTCTTAGACTTTGCTGCTCACCTAGAGCTGGACCCGCTGCCGCACTTTGACAGTCCGTACAACTGGTACTACAGCGGGGCCGGGAACATGCACCTTGTTTTCCTTGATGGGGAACACTTTGTGTTACATAGCGAATTCCATACCTTATGTAAGTGTTTACAGTGCATTTATTTGTTTATAACTCAAACTCTCACTCAAACTCAAATTTTTTTATTCATCATAAAAATATAAAATTTTCTGATGAACGTCAATTTTTACAAACTACTCTCCGTTCGGATAAGGGGGATAAGGTATAGCTTTATTACATATCCCTATGAGCTTTTTACATACTTAATACAATTGTTGTATTACTTTTAGTACCTTTAAACTCTGCCAATATCACTATAAGGTTCTTTTTAATTATCATAATAAATTTTCCATTTTAATTTACAGATTTAACAAAGATCTCATTGGACAATCTTGAGGTTGACCAGAATCACATCCTAAGCTATGAATGCAGAGAAGGAGACAACATTTGCGAGACCATCTACTCGGACAACCACATTGTAGCTCTGAGGACCCTCACCAGAGTTGTCATCCTGAAACTTACAGTCACACACAGCAGCTTCATCACTATAGAAAAGCTGAAAGAAATAGAAAATTCTGTAACATACACCAGCATATCTTTTGATCCGCATCACAAAGATATCTTGTATGTAACATCTCTAGACAATAACTTGACTATAATTAATCTAGACATGATGAAGGGAAGAAGTGTAAAACTCACTGAAACAGACAATCTAATCAACAATTGGAGCTCAGTGGCTGGTATCGACAGATACAGCTACTGCCATGTTTCAAGAAAATCAATAAAAATCTACGATAAGAGGACAAACACTGTTGCACAAACATTAGACGATCCAAGCGATGTGTCTGATGAACCATGCAATGAATTCTCTGTTGCCACAAAGTGCAAAGACATCCCTCTGTTGTATGCAGCTACAAACCATCACCTATTCCTAGCTGACACGAGAAGTCTCAAGAAGAAGCCAAAGTATCTTCAAAGATGGACGCACCATATGAAATGCGTCCCCACCTACATATCCTTATGTAAATTCGAAATGATGAAAGATATACTATGTATTAGCAGTCAATGGTATGAGGACATGTGCATTTTACCCAATGATTCCGATTGCTTCGACAGGGAAGTCCAAACCACGGGTATATTCATGCCATTCCGACCTCCCACCATAGAGCAAACACTGAATGCGGCGCGAATGAAAATGCTCTGCTTAGACATTTACAACCCAATAGAAACCAGAATCTACACCTCTATAACTGGCTCCTCAATACTAGAACACGAGGGCAACTATTTGGCGATGACCCAAAACGCTCTCGGGGACATAATCTGCTATACACTATACCCCAACCACATACAAATGGAAGACGATGGGCTGGAGCGTTTCCACGAATGGTGTAAAGACATTCGTGACGACACAACTAAATACGAGGTGTCCGGGATAGTAAATGTTGCAAAATTGTGGAACAAGTTGAGGAAAGTACCAGAGGAGCATAAGTTCAATGAAGATAAGTTAGCGTGGGAGGAGGTGAAGTACTCGGAGCAGGAGGTGGTGGAGGCGTTCGAGAAGGACGAGCTGGACGGCGGGCTGCTGGACGCCTGGTGCCGCGAGGAGGAGGACCGGCCCAAGAACGAGCTCGCCATCAATCTGCATTTCTCTGACAGTGAATAATTTGGTATTCCAGTTAAGGGTTTGTACACAAAACTGCGTTACAACGTCGCATCGTAAAAACCTGCGACAGTAATCAAAACTGTCAAAACAGTCGCTGATTTTTGCTATGCGACGTCGCAACGCAGTTTTGTGGTTGTCTGGTTAGCACGGACCGAGTGACTGTTCGGGTGATACATAAATGTCTAAACAAATGCGCTATTTTTCGAAAATCTTCAAGACTGATTGTGATATAATGTATCATGTTTGTGATATTAATTTATTGAAATAAAAAAATTTAAGTATAGTTTTTAAAACAGGTTTATTTCCTAGCTAACATGTAACGACTTAGTATTCACATCCATACACAACAATCATTCGACAACACACATTTATACAGCTCATAATGACTTCATTATCAATCATACCTTTAACATTCAACTTAGTAGTTTTAAGTATATTGGAAAACAATGGCAAAATATTTAAAATTACAGAGTTAACATCAATAATAAACAGGGAAAGAAAGAATAACTTAAAATCTTTAAATGCACACGAGTTTCGGTTCAGTTTTGATCCACTTTAATAGTTTCACACCAATTTCTTATTTTTCATGTAATTCATCGCTTTTTACTCCAAAAACTGGAACATAAGAAAGATTCTTAGTAAATTGCGATTTGTGCATAAGTTTTCGTTCAAAAATGATTTTATTTTTCTACGTAAGCTATAGCGGGGTCAGTGGAGTGCACATTCAGTGAGATTTTAATCCCAAACTAATCCAGTAAGTACCAACTTCGCTTCAGTTTAGAAACTTCAGTTTAGAAAGAAAGAAAGAAAGAAAATGTTTATTCAGTGCACTGCAAACACACACCAAAAACAAACAGAAAAAAAAGTAAAAAGTACACAAAAAATAAAATAAAAACAATGTAGGTACAGTACAAGGTCCTGAAAACGAAAGTGGATCCTAACTTTTAATTACAATGATAAATACTTTTCAGTTGGACTGTACAACTACAAATGAAACAAAAACAATAGGTACTTAGGTGTGTGTTGCCAAGCACCGAAACGGACGGCGGCTCAGCTTATGCGGTGATAGGGGTTTATACCTACTACCGCGCTGATTTTCAGCCGCTTCCCCTGTGATGCCACTGATTCAGCTTTAATTTTTTCAACCAGAAGGGCTAGCATGGAGCGCATTTAAGACGTGACATAAGTTTTGCATCGCGCTCACTTACATCGCACAGCCTCAAGAGCGAGCGCGACGGAGAACTTTTGTCACGTCTTAAATGCGCCCCGTGCTACTAGCCCAGAACAACAGAGTATTGCACATACATACGCGATTCAAACTACCCGCTTTACACTACAAGACCCAATCTTTCCCATACGCCTTTAAAACCGCACAATCGAACATGCGATCTCAAACCATATGGGGTCAACGGCCACCCAAGCCGCCATTTTAGATTCAAGATGGCGGCAACTAAGTAGGGGGCGCTAACGTCGCGTGAACGTCTTCAGCCAGCTACTGGTGAGAGGGAGCGCGCTAGTCTTGCCGTCCTTTTCCTTCTCCTCCATCTGTTCCATGAGTTTCCTCTGGTTCTCTCTGAACGCGGCTATGGGGTCGTCGAACTGGCTGTAGTAGGTCAACACTTCGCGCACGTCTATCACGTTGGACATCGCGATCGCTGTGGAAATATATTTAGGTTTTAGTTGATTGTTATAAGGACGGTTATGGGAAATGTGGTGGGGAAAGCCTGTAGGTATATCTAGACATAGCACACCTAGATGTGTGATTTGTGGAGTGAACCTACACATATGCAACATCAAAAAAAAACGGCGATACAGCTCGCGACCTATCACGTGAGTGCGAATATACAGAGAAAAGCGGGTGACTTTGCTTGCATGAGCATATTCTTATGTGTATACTTCTATACCTATCAATATGCAATGGACCAGCGTAGCATTATAGGAAATCGGTTCAAGCTTAAGGAATTTAGACCTTTAACCTCCAACGTACTGGGAAACAATCCTCAAACATACGCCTAAGCTCAGTACAGCACAGTTAAAGTTTTTGCACACGGTGTGCGGATGAGTCAATAACTACCCTATCCTCTACACACTAAGGTGCAACTCACTCTGCAGCAGGTTGGTCCAGCAGGGCGGTGTCTATCTAATAAGCACCCTATGCTCTACACACTAAGGTGCAACTCACTTTGCACCAAGTTTCTGAGGTCCAATAGAACGTTGTCTATCTAATAAGCACCCTATGCTCTACACACTAAGGTGCAACTCACTCTGCAGCAAGTTTCTGATGTCCAATAGAGCGGTGTCTATCTAATAAGCACCCTGTGCTCTACACACTAAGGTGCAACTCACTCTGCAGCAGGTTAGCCAGGTCTAGCAGGGCGGTGTCGTCGTCCGTGCCCTTCCACTTCTTCAGTATGAGCGAGTTCTGCGGGTGGAACTTGATCGCCTGCTTGTTCCAGTCCACCACGATCACCTGCAATGTCGGGAACGTTTTATTGTCATGATGATGATGATGATGTCTTCCAAGCCGATACGGCTACGGCGACTGCTAATGGAGATTTAGGCTTTGTTGGTGTGCCCGGATGTGGCTTATGTCAAATGTCTTTATTGTCATACGGCATACTGAAATAGTGAACAGTGGGGTTAGCACCACCGAACATCCATAAGCAGTGTAAGCAGCGTCGCTCGCTTGTCAAATCTGACGTAGCTTGTATGAATCTGACAGATGATTAACAGGCGAGCGGCGTTACTTATGAATTGTTCATTGCTAATGTTCGGTGGTGGTAACCCCACTGATCAGATATTATAGGGAGTGCATTATCCTATGCAACATTCACACTTTGGCCCAGGTTAGCCGTTCTGCATTACATGGTTTAATATGCCAATAAAAACAAATGGCGACTAAGCGAATGCCTTTTGAAGGCACGGCGAACGCAACGTGAAAATGAATTAATATTGATGACAAAGAAAATATAAGTAGGGTGGTTGAGGGGTCGATTTAGTGCCTAAATAGAATAGAATATAATACCTACAATAGAATAGATATTCTTTATTTGTACACAAAAACATGGACAAAAATTACCAAAACTTAATCTAACACATATGTCTATGTATGGCGGCCTTATCGCTTAAAGCGATTTCTTCCAGGCAGCCTTTGGGTGGAAGGATATTTCGATGCAAAGGGTTAAGTAGATTCGATTCTTAAATGGCGCGGCTATTCAGCCCCTCCAGATTCTTCACGTGCACTCCGTCAATGAAATGCGTGGAGTCGCGGAACAGGCGGTACGACACCAGCTTGTTCTCCGGGTCCAGCTTGTCTATGACCGGCCAGATCATGAACGCGTTCTCGTTGGTGGATCGACCACGAATGCACGCAAAACAACATACCAAGGACAAGTCCCTACTACCTATCTCATCAGACTTCTCCCTCGCACTAAAAGGTATATCGGAACGCGAACAAACGTAAGTGCAAGCGGTCTGCTGCCGCTACTCGGGTTTGTTATCGACCGAGATAAACGTCAATACATCGCGATTTCACATAAATACAGCGCTGTGATTCGTGGGACGCAAATTAAAGTTTATCGACATCAATAACGAACCCATGTAGCCGCCGCTGATAACATTGGTTACCAAGTTTTGTAATGGCCCAAGCCACACATACCTTGGACAAGTCCCTATTCAGCCCCTCCAGATTCTTCACGTGCACTCCGTCAATGAAATGCGTGGAGTCGCGGAACAGGCGGTAGGACACCAGCTTGTTCTCCGGGTCCAGCTTGTCTATGACCGGCCAGATCATGAACGCGTTCTCGTTGGTGAAGATGATCACTTCGTAGTCCGAGCTGGCGACCTGTTGGAGGAACTGGTCCACGCCGGGGCGCTTCTTGAACCTGCGGAGTTGTATAAATTATCATCATTGGTATCAATGTGTTTGCCATTCCGAAAAATATATTTAAAAAAAACTCTCTTATCTAGCTCTAAGATAAAAGCCTACGCGCACTAATCTGTGGCAGACTAGATTAATTGCACAGTCAATAGCAGCCACATAAATTTTCTTGTATCACTGGCAATGGGCAGTCAGTTAGCTGCTGTGTAAGCAAGCGAGTTTTATTGGCTGCCGCAGCCACCAATTCCTGGCTAGTACAGCTAATATTATAAATGCGAAAGTTACTGTGTCCGTCTGTCTGTTACTCTTTCACGCCAAAACTACTGAACGGATTTGAATGAAATTTGGTATAGATACGGTCTAGACCCTGGGATAGAACATAGGCTACTTCTTATCCCGGAATTCCCACGGGAAAACTTTTAAAGGCGAAGCGGAGCTCGCGGGAACAGCTAGTAAAATATATTTTTTTACTGTCTGTAGCAGCCTGGCTAGAGAGTTACCTCCACCCGGTCTGGTAGGACCAGTCGGGGTGCACCAGCACGTCGGTGAACTCGAGCCCCAGCTTGTAGGTGGGCTGGTAGGGCGGTGACAACGACCTCGATGTAAAATTGTTTGAACGTTGTCTCTTTTCCCACTCCCGGCCACACCACCTATTTTACTTTTACTCATTCCAACATGACTTACCCTTAATAAATTCAGTCAGATAAATTTCCTTCAAACAATTTTACATCGAGGTCGTTTTGTACTAAAATAGCAATAACTTTTTTGTTAATTGAAACAATAGCAACGTTTCATACCATTTTGGAAACTGCATTAAATGAGCAATCTTTTCAAATAAGGTGCTAGGTTTGCGTCGTATATTTTTTTACAGTATGTAGAGTCAAAGTTGTTTATAAAAAAATACGATTACCTTTTATGACTTTGAAAACCGTGTTTTTTTTAAACATACAGCATTACTGGATATTTTTTTTGACTGCGATCAATAGCAGGGCTATACAGGGTGATGCAAGACCAAACAAATTCTAAAAATATGGATTTTTGTACCGGCGGCACGCAAAAAACTGATCCAAGGTGTCGATTTTCAGCAAATTTGTAAAAGTGTCAATATCTCGAAAATTATCGAGTTTTTACTAAGGTCATATTGTGATATTCTGGCCTCTCATGAGCTGACCTATCAGCCCTTTAAGGGATGACGTTGACTTTTGGGACACCCTGTATGTATAGTGCATGACGTCTCATACAACATGATATAATATGTTCTACTGGCTGTCTATACTATGAAAACGAAACGAACAAGTGACATTTAAAATTTATGGATTTGACAGCTGTCATAGTGGGCAAGCAAGAGTTTAGATCCGGCTCGAAGGACCAATGTTAGGATCTTCTTGTGTGTTGTAACGTTGTAGACGTACATGTCTTTAATTAAACATATTTTTAAACTTAAACTAGCCTATTTTCTTATTTTAAAAATTAACTTCACAATAAATAAAATAAAACATTAATTAAATCAAATAACTAAAACTAAATAACATTTTAAAACATAACTTCTTTTAAAGTACATTCGCACTCAAAATACTGAAACGTAATCTGTAGTCATAAACAGTTTATGGTAGAAATTTAGTTTCATAAACCTGCCCACATTTTAATATTGGTAGAAATTTATTGTTCATAACCTGGTATTATTTTTAACATTCCGTGACATCGTGACACTTTCAACGGCTGTCGCCGCTCGCTAGTGATTCATTAGCTTTGCCATCACTGGACTCGAACGTACGCTTGCGCATCTGATTAATAATTGCTTTCGCACATATAACTGCGACTTTAAAGTAAATTTGAAATAGATAGTGCACCTTAAGTGTCCTAACCGTTCCGGGTCCGCTATACAAGGCGCTGCTGGCTCTGTGTACCTGTGTTTTACATAAATCCTCAAACCCCATATTGGGTAAGTTGTGAACAAATGTTATTTATTTTAATTTGTGTGCTAACTTTTCTTCTTAGCTTTTGAATTGCTGTTGATTGTCTTTTTATTGGCGGTTACGGTGTTCAACCGACCGTTGGAACATTCCAGTGGTCGCATTTTGAATACCGTATCCTACCTTCACCTTTTTAATATTTTCATTTTTAAACTTGTAACTTAAATATTTATTTTTAATTGCCTTCTGCATTCATTATCTTTTGTTAAATTTAAAGCCTACTTAATTCTTAGCAATTGTAAACTCCGTTCTGATTGTTTTCACCACGGCACCGCTTGCTACATAAGTACTTACCTACAATGCGTTGCCGTCGGTGGTAACACGGAACGTTATGGAATCATTCCTAACGTATTTCGTTGGCCATTCCAGGGTTTCAGTACGGGATTTAGAAGACCTAGGCTTCTCGCTTCGCTACCTACTGCTGCATCACCCTCTGCTTCGCTTCCGCTTCGGACCTACAGCTGAGCACGGCGACCTACAACCCTGCCAGTGGCTGACGACCTGTTCCACCGGCATCTGACCATCCAGGGGAGTGCTTGAACTACGCAGTGAAATCAGATACTAGGCCGACACACCACGACCCGTTCTACCGACTTAGGTGGCCTGCGGCCATCAATAAATTACTTTCGTTGGACCTACCTACCTCTTTCATTTACCTCCCAGTAGGGACGATAGGTAAACAGGTAGGGAACGTCACACTGGCGCCCAACGTCCGTAAGACGGGGGGTCACACTGGCGCCCTTAAACGTGGTTGTGTCTGATTTTGCTGCGCAGTAAGTAGTAAAGTGTTTGTTTGTGTGTGCGTTGTAAAACGTTTTTTTTTTGTTGCTCTGCCGTAACTGAGGTGTATTTTGCATTTTTTTTAAAGTATAATTTGTACCTATTTGTTTTAATTTAAAACGGATTTTTTTTAACGTTAATTTTGTTAACGGTTTTTTAACTGGCAACATTTTTTTTTTTAAAGTACCCTAATTAGTTAATTACTTTGTGACATTTTTTTTCTGTGATACCAGCGTAATACACACCAGTTACATTTATTTTTATTTTTCAACGCTTCTTTTATTTTTGGTTCTGTGCGTGTTTTTATTGTTTTGTGTATTATTTAAAAAAGAGTACAACGTTACTTAATTTTTTTGTAACGGAACGGAGTAAAATTTTTTTTTTTCAACTCTTGTTCACAATTTACCCAAGTTTTTAAATAACACTTCTTGTAGCTTTCCCCCATTGTAATATTTTTATTTTTTTGTCATGTTCCCCATAAAATTTTTGTCCCTTCAAAAATCCGAACTGGAATACGAGGTATCCATCAGAGGTACAGTTCCAGCGTCCAGTGTTGCGGAATTGCGAAAGCAAATAGTGGAGCTGGCTATAAGCTTTCCCTCTGAGGATATCCTCGAGTCCGGTTTGGATTCAAAAAAAGACTTGCAGGGTGTGTTCGAGGTTTTGTCTAAGATACAGGCCAATTTTGAGTGTGTAAAACCTGACAAAGCACTTGTGCAGCGGACACGGAACATGTTACACCATTTGCATCACCGGTTAAATAGGATGCAAACGGTTGATTTAGATAGGGTCGCGTACGAGGAAACCGTATCTTTATACAAATCCTATATGGAAAAAATAATTTCCTTAGAAAATAAGTGTATTGACCATCTGTCAATACCCACTGCGGAACCTTCTGTTCCCAGTCCAAGCGTTCCTTGTGTCGTTTCGGTGACCTGTGAACGTGGTAGTGCAGGCGAACTATGCAAACTTAAATACAATGGAAAAACTTGCGTGCGGGCATTCGTCGAACGTGTCACGGAATTCTTAGAGTCACGGAACCTTGCCGACGATAAATTTCTAGCGTATGCGACCGAGATTTTTACGGACCATGCGCTTATTTGGTATAGAAGCGTAAGAAATCAGGTGTCAAGCTGGGCTGATTTAAGACAACTGCTCATCAAAGATTTCGACCAGTCTGATTATGACTACAGATTGCTTTCTGAAATCAGGCGTAGAACACAGGGTGAATCAGAAAATATCACCATTTTCCTATCAATAATGTCCGGCATGTTTTCTCGACTTTCTAAGAAAGTCTCAGAAGACGAGCAGCTGGAGATTATCCTTCATAACATCCGCCCCTGCTATGCGAGTACTTTGGCATCAGTCACAGAGATAACAACAATAGAAGCTCTCAGAACCCTATGTCGTAACTATGAGAACATACAGGCTCGACTTTCTCATTTTCGCGAACCTTCTGGCGTTACACCTGATTCCTTAGCACCTGAGTTTGCTTACTCTTCAAGTAATCAAACCAAAAAACAAAATTATAACGATAATAAAAACTATAATTACAACAAAAATTATAACAATAATTTCAATAAAAACAATAATTACACGAACAAAAATGAACCTAAGAACTATATACATTCGATGGTAACTGGGAATAGGACTCGTTTCTGCCTTAGGTGCAAATCAGATGCACACAATCTTCGTCAATGCCCTAATCGCGATGTTATCGTTTGTTTCCGCTGTGGTCGTGATGGTGTTAAAACACCCGACTGTCCGGACTGTAACAAACACAAGCCGATTTCAAAAAACTAGATGTTCAGAATTGTAGCAATAAATCAGGTAGTAACTTTGATCAATCCGACTGGGACAATTGGTTAAAAACAATTAAAACTTTCTTTAACAGTTACAAAGTTGCTACAATTCTGAAACACATACCGGCTTATGATCCTAGACCTTATGCCACCATTCGCATAAATGATATTACTGCTTGTGGTCTTCTAGATTCTGGCGCGGCAGTATCGATTCTCGGTAATAACGCTCACAAAATCTTACTGGATAGTGACCTTAAATTAATTGAGAACGACTGTATTTCTGTCACTGCAGCTGGAGGCCAGTCACTCAAAAGTATTGGGTACATTAATTTGCCCATACATTTTGACAACAATTTTCATATTGTCAAAGCATACGTGGTTCCCGACATTGAATCTCCTCTTATCCTAGGTGTCGACTTCTGGCGTAGTTTTGATTTGTGCCCAAAATTGTTAAGTTCAGAGGGTATCACCTTCCTTGATTCTCCTTTGTCAGAACTCAAGGTTGGCGTTAATGATGCTTTCATACAGTCGTATGACAATTTAGATGACTCTCAAAAACTCATTGCCGACAATATCATTGAGCAGTTCAAAGACATCTCAACCGATCGTAAGGGCCTAGGCAGGACCAATCTGATTACCCACCGCATAGACACTGGCGATGCTCAGCCTGTTAGACAGCGTTATTACAGGATGTCTCCAGAGAAGCAGCGTATCCTGACAGACCAAGTAGACGAGATGCTGTCCCTCGACGTGGTCGAGCCTTGTGAGAGTGCCTGGTCGTCTCCGGTGCTCATTGTCTATAAAAGTAACGGGCAACCTCGTTTTTGCCTGGATTCCAGAAAGCTGAACTCGGTCACCAAGAAAGATGCCTACAACTTGCCTTATGTGGCCGAGATTTTAGACAACTTGCGCGACGCTAAGTATCTTTCTAGCGTCGATTTGTCAAAAGCTTTCTGGCAAATCCCTATAGCACCGGAGGACCGAGACAAGACCGCTTTCTACGTTCCCGGTAGAGGCACTCTCCATTTCAAGACCACAGCCTTTGGACTTACCAACGCGCCAGCTACTCAGCAGCGTTTGGTCGATTTGCTGTTTGGCGACTTCGATCTGAAGACCTTTGCGTATTTGGATGACATCATTGTCATTAGTAGCTCTTTTGAGGAGCACGTGTCACTTTTACTGCGCGTGTTGGACAAGCTGAAGATGGCCAATTTGACTGTCAATCTTGACAAGTGCAAGTTCTTCAGAAGTCAACTTAAATACCTTGGATACGTGGTGGACGCAAACGGCCTGCGCACGGATCCCGAGAAGGTTGAAGCTATCCTCAATTACCCGACACCTACTTGTCGGAAGGACTTGAAGCGTTTTCTCGGGACCGCAACTTGGTATCGCCGTTTTGTGCCCAATTTCAGCACGATCGCAGGTCCTTTAAATAAGTTGACTTCCAATAAGAAGAACGCACCTGCATTCAAGTGGTCACCTGAGGCTGACGCAGCATTTCAGAAGTTGAAGGAGTGTTTAGTTTCGGCCCCCGTTTTATCATGCCCGGACTACAGCCTGCCTTTCGAAGTCCATACGGATGCGAGCAACTATGGCGTTGGTGCTATGCTGACTCAGGTCATCGACGGTAAAGAGCATCCCATTGCTTACATGAGCAGATCTCTAACCAGTGCCGAGAAAAATTACAGTATCACTGAACGGGAGACCCTTGCAGTAATTACGGCCCTCGAGCACTGGCGATGCTATTTGGAGAATGGGATGACCTTCACCGTCTACACCGACCATTCAGCACTTAAGTGGTTCCTCTCGCTCAGCAATCCGACTGGAAGGTTGGCTCGTTGGGGAGTTCGTCTGTCCTCATTCAACTTTGAAATCAAGCACAGGCGTGGGGTCGACAACGTAATTCCCGACGCTCTTTCCAGAGCTGTACCATGCTCTTCTGTGTCAACGTCCAACTCCATTGGAACTACTAATGATGACTGATATAAGAAGCTGTATAACGGTTGTCTGAGCTCGCCCAGTCAATACCCAAACTTTCTTATAAAGAATGGGTCACTTTATCGGCTGAGCAAGAACAAGTGTAACCTTACTTCGGAGTTCGCGTGGAAGGAGGTCGTCCCGAGAGACTTGCGTGATAAGGTCATTGAGGACAATCACTCGGAGCCAACCTCAGGACATCTTGGTACCTTTAAAACCTATAGGCGTGTAGCTTTATGCTATTATTGGCCTGGGATGCACCAAGATGTCGTGAAGTTCGTAGGCTCATGCCCCAAGTGTTTGTCGTACAAGTCACCAAATCACGCAACCTTAGGTGAAATGGGTCGTCCGAAGCAGTGCTCACGACCATTTCAGATGATCTCGGTTGACTTTGTTGGTCCTCTTCCCGTGACAAAGAAGCAAAACAGCTACCTCTTAGTTGTCACTTGTTGCTTCTCGAAGTTTTGCATGATCTTCCCCTTGCGAAAAGCTACAGCCGATGCTGTTGTCAGGATTCTGGAGGACTCCGTCTTTCTGATTCACGGAATTCCCCAGACTATATTCCTGGACAACGGCAGTCAATTTATTAGCCATGTTACTAGTGCATTCTTCAAAAAATATAACATCCCCAACATATTTTTCACCCCCAGGTATACCCCCCAAATTAATACGGTGGAAAGGTATAACAAGACCATTGTCACCTGCTTATCAACTTTTGTTGATAATGACCATCGGTCATGGGATACCTTTGTGCCTAAAATTCAATTCGCCATCAACAACTCTGTCAATGAGGCCACAGGATTCACACCATCTTTTCTTGTTTATGGTCGTGAACTTGTTACCTGCGGCTCTCACTATACTGACAGTGACTTGGGTGATGAGGTTTTATTTCTGCCTAGGGACATTTATGCTGAAAATTTGGGATGTCTTTCGTCCATTTTCAATGATGTTCAGGCCACTCTTTGGCATGCACATGTTAAAAATACGTCCCAATACAACTTAAGACGAAAACAGGCGGAATTCAATGTCGGAGACGTAGTCTTTAAGCGAACTTACGTTTTGAGTGACAAGGACAAGTACTTCAGTAAAAAACTTGCGCCTAAATTCATCCAGTGTCGTATTACCGCGAAGAGATCGCCACTCGTCTATGAGCTAGAAGACATGTCAGGTAAAGATTTGGGCACTTGGCATATAAAAGACCTGAAACTGTCTCGTTTCCCTAGCCGAAAATAATTTTTATTCTGCAATCATAAATATTTCCCTTTTTTTTTAAACGTGACGTGAACATTACCCAAACGCTTGTTTTTAACATTTAACATCATAATAATAATAATAAATTGTCAAGATACTAGTCATTTTTTGCTATATTTTTTTATTAAAAAAAAAAAAAAGAATGACTTATTTTATAAAAGGTTTTGCGTTAATAATCTAATATGATTTTTATTGCTTAGTTTGAATGTGGAAGTATGAAGTTGAAGATTGAATGTTTTTTCTAACAGGTATGCATGAAAGTGTAGTGTTTTACATTTTATTTTTATTATTTAACCGGATTTTATTTAGGATAAAATCCTTTCCGTGAGACGGGGGGTAATGTAACGTTGTAGACGTACATGTCTTTAATTAAACATATTTTTAAACTTAAACTAGCCTATTTTCTTATTTTAAAAATTAACTTCACAATAAATAAAATAAAACATTAATTAAATCAAATAACTAAAACTAAATAACATTTTAAAACATAACTTCTTTTAAAGTACATTCGCACTCAAAATACTGAAACGTAATCTGTAGTCATAAACAGTTTATGGTAGAAATTTAGTTTCATAAACCTGCCCACATTTTAATATTGGTAGAAATTTATTGTTCATAACCTGGTATTATTTTTAACATTCCGTGACATCGTGACACTTTCAACGGCTGTCGCCGCTCGCTAGTGATTCATTAGCTTTGCCATCACTGGACTCGAACGTACGCTTGCGCATCTGATTAATAATTGCTTTCGCACATATAACTGCGACTTTAAAGTAAATTTGAAATAGATAGTGCACCTTAAGTGTCCTAACCGTTCCGGGTCCGCTATACAAGGCGCTGCTGGCTCTGTGTACCTGTGTTTTACATAAATCCTCAAACCCCATATTGGGTAAGTTGTGAACAAATGTTATTTATTTTAATTTGTGTGCTAACTTTTCTTCTTAGCTTTTGAATTGCTGTTGATTGTCTTTTTATTGGCGGTTACGGTGTTCAACCGACCGTTGGAACATTCCAGTGGTCGCATTTTGAATACCGTATCCTACCTTCACCTTTTTAATATTTTCATTTTTAAACTTGTAACTTAAATATTTATTTTTAATTGCCTTCTGCATTCATTATCTTTTGTTAAATTTAAAGCCTACTTAATTCTTAGCAATTGTAAACTCCGTTCTGATTGTTTTCACCACGGCACCGCTTGCTACATAAGTACTTACCTACAATGCGTTGCCGTCGGTGGTAACACGGAACGTTATGGAATCATTCCTAACGTATTTCGTTGGCCATTCCAGGGTTTCAGTACGGGATTTAGAAGACCTAGGCTTCTCGCTTCGCTACCTACTGCTGCATCACCCTCTGCTTCGCTTCCGCTTCGGACCTACAGCTGAGCACGGCGACCTACAACCCTGCCAGTGGCTGACGACCTGTTCCACCGGCATCTGACCATCCAGGGGAGTGCTTGAACTACGCAGTGAAATCAGATACTAGGCCGACACACCACGACCCGTTCTACCGACTTAGGTGGCCTGCGGCCATCAATAAATTACTTTCGTTGGACCTACCTACCTCTTTCATTTACCTCCCAGTAGGGACGATAGGTAAACAGGTAGGGAACGTCACACTGGCGCCCAACGTCCGTAAGACGGGGGGTCACACTTGTAACGTTGTAGACGTACATGTCTTTAATTAAACATATTTTTAAACTTAAACTAGCCTATTTTCTTATTTTAAAAATTAACTTCACAATAAATAAAATAAAACATTAATTAAATCAAATAACTAAAACTAAATAACATTTTAAAACATAACTTCTTTTAAAGTACATTCGCACTCAAAATACTGAAACGTAATCTGTAGTCATAAACAGTTTATGGTAGAAATTTAGTTTCATAAACCTGCCCACATTTTAATATTGGTAGAAATTTATTGTTCATAACCTGGTATTATTTTTAACATTCCGTGACATCGTGACACTTTCAACGGCTGTCGCCGCTCGCTAGTGATTCATTAGCTTTGCCATCACTGGACTCGAACGTACGCTTGCGCATCTGATTAATAATTGCTTTCGCACATATAACTGCGACTTTAAAGTAAATTTGAAATAGATAGTGCACCTTAAGTGTCCTAACCGTTCCGGGTCCGCTATACAAGGCGCTGCTGGCTCTGTGTACCTGTGTTTTACATAAATCCTCAAACCCCATATTGGGTAAGTTGTGAACAAATGTTATTTATTTTAATTTGTGTGCTAACTTTTCTTCTTAGCTTTTGAATTGCTGTTGATTGTCTTTTTATTGGCGGTTACGGTGTTCAACCGACCGTTGGAACATTCCAGTGGTCGCATTTTGAATACCGTATCCTACCTTCACCTTTTTAATATTTTCATTTTTAAACTTGTAACTTAAATATTTATTTTTAATTGCCTTCTGCATTCATTATCTTTTGTTAAATTTAAAGCCTACTTAATTCTTAGCAATTGTAAACTCCGTTCTGATTGTTTTCACCACGGCACCGCTTGCTACATAAGTACTTACCTACAATGCGTTGCCGTCGGTGGTAACACGGAACGTTATGGAATCATTCCTAACGTATTTCGTTGGCCATTCCAGGGTTTCAGTACGGGATTTAGAAGACCTAGGCTTCTCGCTTCGCTACCTACTGCTGCATCACCCTCTGCTTCGCTTCCGCTTCGGACCTACAGCTGAGCACGGCGACCTACAACCCTGCCAGTGGCTGACGACCTGTTCCACCGGCATCTGACCATCCAGGGGAGTGCTTGAACTACGCAGTGAAATCAGATACTAGGCCGACACACCACGACCCGTTCTACCGACTTAGGTGGCCTGCGGCCATCAATAAATTACTTTCGTTGGACCTACCTACCTCTTTCATTTACCTCCCAGTAGGGACGATAGGTAAACAGGTAGGGAACGTCACACTGGCGCCCAACGTCCGTAAGACGGGGGGTCACACTGGCGCCCTTAAACGTGGTTGTGTCTGATTTTGCTGCGCAGTAAGTAGTAAAGTGTTTGTTTGTGTGTGCGTTGTAAAACGTTTTTTTTTTGTTGCTCTGCCGTAACTGAGGTGTATTTTGCATTTTTTTAAAAGTATAATTTGTACCTATTTGTTTTAATTTAAAACGGATTTTTTTTAACGTTAATTTTGTTAACGGTTTTTTAACTGGCAACATTTTTTTTTTTAAAGTACCCTAATTAGTTAATTACTTTGTGACATTTTTTTTCTGTGATACCAGCGTAATACACACCAGTTACATTTATTTTTATTTTTCAACGCTTCTTTTATTTTTGGTTCTGTGCGTGTTTTTATTGTTTTGTGTATTATTTAAAAAAGAGTACAACGTTACTTAATTTTTTTGTAACGGAACGGAGTAAAATTTTTTTTTTTCAACTCTTGTTCACAATTTACCCAAGTTTTTAAATAACACTTCTTGTAGCTTTCCCCCATTGTAATATTTTTATTTTTTTGTCATGTTCCCCATAAAATTTTTGTCCCTTCAAAAATCCGAACTGGAATACGAGGTATCCATCAGAGGTACAGTTCCAGCGTCCAGTGTTGCGGAATTGCGAAAGCAAATAGTGGAGCTGGCTATAAGCTTTCCCTCTGAGGATATCCTCGAGTCCGGTTTGGATTCAAAAAAAGACTTGCAGGGTGTGTTCGAGGTTTTGTCTAAGATACAGGCCAATTTTGAGTGTGTAAAACCTGACAAAGCACTTGTGCAGCGGACACGGAACATGTTACACCATTTGCATCACCGGTTAAATAGGATGCAAACGGTTGATTTAGATAGGGTCGCGTACGAGGAAACCGTATCTTTATACAAATCCTATATGGAAAAAATAATTTCCTTAGAAAATAAGTGTATTGACCATCTGTCAATACCCACTGCGGAACCTTCTGTTCCCAGTCCAAGCGTTCCTTGTGTCGTTTCGGTGACCTGTGAACGTGGTAGTGCAGGCGAACTATGCAAACTTAAATACAATGGAAAAACTTGCGTGCGGGCATTCGTCGAACGTGTCACGGAATTCTTAGAGTCACGGAACCTTGCCGACGATAAATTTCTAGCGTATGCGACCGAGATTTTTACGGACCATGCGCTTATTTGGTATAGAAGCGTAAGAAATCAGGTGTCAAGCTGGGCTGATTTAAGACAACTGCTCATCAAAGATTTCGACCAGTCTGATTATGACTACAGATTGCTTTCTGAAATCAGGCGTAGAACACAGGGTGAATCAGAAAATATCACCATTTTCCTATCAATAATGTCCGGCATGTTTTCTCGACTTTCTAAGAAAGTCTCAGAAGACGAGCAGCTGGAGATTATCCTTCATAACATCCGCCCCTGCTATGCGAGTACTTTGGCATCAGTCACAGAGATAACAACAATAGAAGCTCTCAGAACCCTATGTCGTAACTATGAGAACATACAGGCTCGACTTTCTCATTTTCGCGAACCTTCTGGCGTTACACCTGATTCCTTAGCACCTGAGTTTGCTTACTCTTCAAGTAATCAAACCAAAAAACAAAATTATAACGATAATAAAAACTATAATTACAACAAAAATTATAACAATAATTTCAATAAAAACAATAATTACACGAACAAAAATGAACCTAAGAACTATATACATTCGATGGTAACTGGGAATAGGACTCGTTTCTGCCTTAGGTGCAAATCAGATGCACACAATCTTCGTCAATGCCCTAATCGCGATGTTATCGTTTGTTTCCGCTGTGGTCGTGATGGTGTTAAAACACCCGACTGTCCGGACTGTAACAAACACAAGCCGATTTCAAAAAACTAGATGTTCAGAATTGTAGCAATAAATCAGGTAGTAACTTTGATCAATCCGACTGGGACAATTGGTTAAAAACAATTAAAACTTTCTTTAACAGTTACAAAGTTGCTACAATTCTGAAACACATACCGGCTTATGATCCTAGACCTTATGCCACCATTCGCATAAATGATATTACTGCTTGTGGTCTTCTAGATTCTGGCGCGGCAGTATCGATTCTCGGTAATAACGCTCACAAAATCTTACTGGATAGTGACCTTAAATTAATTGAGAACGACTGTATTTCTGTCACTGCAGCTGGAGGCCAGTCACTCAAAAGTATTGGGTACATTAATTTGCCCATACATTTTGACAACAATTTTCATATTGTCAAAGCATACGTGGTTCCCGACATTGAATCTCCTCTTATCCTAGGTGTCGACTTCTGGCGTAGTTTTGATTTGTGCCCAAAATTGTTAAGTTCAGAGGGTATCACCTTCCTTGATTCTCCTTTGTCAGAACTCAAGGTTGGCGTTAATGATGCTTTCATACAGTCGTATGACAATTTAGATGACTCTCAAAAACTCATTGCCGACAATATCATTGAGCAGTTCAAAGACATCTCAACCGATCGTAAGGGCCTAGGCAGGACCAATCTGATTACCCACCGCATAGACACTGGCGATGCTCAGCCTGTTAGACAGCGTTATTACAGGATGTCTCCAGAGAAGCAGCGTATCCTGACAGACCAAGTAGACGAGATGCTGTCCCTCGACGTGGTCGAGCCTTGTGAGAGTGCCTGGTCGTCTCCGGTGCTCATTGTCTATAAAAGTAACGGGCAACCTCGTTTTTGCCTGGATTCCAGAAAGCTGAACTCGGTCACCAAGAAAGATGCCTACAACTTGCCTTATGTGGCCGAGATTTTAGACAACTTGCGCGACGCTAAGTATCTTTCTAGCGTCGATTTGTCAAAAGCTTTCTGGCAAATCCCTATAGCACCGGAGGACCGAGACAAGACCGCTTTCTACGTTCCCGGTAGAGGCACTCTCCATTTCAAGACCACAGCCTTTGGACTTACCAACGCGCCAGCTACTCAGCAGCGTTTGGTCGATTTGCTGTTTGGCGACTTCGATCTGAAGACCTTTGCGTATTTGGATGACATCATTGTCATTAGTAGCTCTTTTGAGGAGCACGTGTCACTTTTACTGCGCGTGTTGGACAAGCTGAAGATGGCCAATTTGACTGTCAATCTTGACAAGTGCAAGTTCTTCAGAAGTCAACTTAAATACCTTGGATACGTGGTGGACGCAAACGGCCTGCGCACGGATCCCGAGAAGGTTGAAGCTATCCTCAATTACCCGACACCTACTTGTCGGAAGGACTTGAAGCGTTTTCTCGGGACCGCAACTTGGTATCGCCGTTTTGTGCCCAATTTCAGCACGATCGCAGGTCCTTTAAATAAGTTGACTTCCAATAAGAAGAACGCACCTGCATTCAAGTGGTCACCTGAGGCTGACGCAGCATTTCAGAAGTTGAAGGAGTGTTTAGTTTCGGCCCCCGTTTTATCATGCCCGGACTACAGCCTGCCTTTCGAAGTCCATACGGATGCGAGCAACTATGGCGTTGGTGCTATGCTGACTCAGGTCATCGACGGTAAAGAGCATCCCATTGCTTACATGAGCAGATCTCTAACCAGTGCCGAGAAAAATTACAGTATCACTGAACGGGAGACCCTTGCAGTAATTACGGCCCTCGAGCACTGGCGATGCTATTTGGAGAATGGGATGACCTTCACCGTCTACACCGACCATTCAGCACTTAAGTGGTTCCTCTCGCTCAGCAATCCGACTGGAAGGTTGGCTCGTTGGGGAGTTCGTCTGTCCTCATTCAACTTTGAAATCAAGCACAGGCGTGGGGTCGACAACGTAATTCCCGACGCTCTTTCCAGAGCTGTACCATGCTCTTCTGTGTCAACGTCCAACTCCATTGGAACTACTAATGATGACTGGTATAAGAAGCTGTATAACGGTTGTCTGAGCTCGCCCAGTCAATACCCAAACTTTCTTATAAAGAATGGGTCACTTTATCGGCTGAGCAAGAACAAGTGTAACCTTACTTCGGAGTTCGCGTGGAAGGAGGTCGTCCCGAGAGACTTGCGTGATAAGGTCATTGAGGACAATCACTCGGAGCCAACCTCAGGACATCTTGGTACCTTTAAAACCTATAGGCGTGTAGCTTTATGCTATTATTGGCCTGGGATGCACCAAGATGTCGTGAAGTTCGTAGGCTCATGCCCCAAGTGTTTGTCGTACAAGTCACCAAATCACGCAACCTTAGGTGAAATGGGTCGTCCGAAGCAGTGCTCACGACCATTTCAGATGATCTCGGTTGACTTTGTTGGTCCTCTTCCCGTGACAAAGAAGCAAAACAGCTACCTCTTAGTTGTCACTTGTTGCTTCTCGAAGTTTTGCATGATCTTCCCCTTGCGAAAAGCTACAGCCGATGCTGTTGTCAGGATTCTGGAGGACTCCGTCTTTCTGATTCACGGAATTCCCCAGACTATATTCCTGGACAACGGCAGTCAATTTATTAGCCATGTTACTAGTGCATTCTTCAAAAAATATAACATCCCCAACATATTTTTCACCCCCAGGTATACCCCCCAAATTAATACGGTGGAAAGGTATAACAAGACCATTGTCACCTGCTTATCAACTTTTGTTGATAATGACCATCGGTCATGGGATACCTTTGTGCCTAAAATTCAATTCGCCATCAACAACTCTGTCAATGAGGCCACAGGATTCACACCATCTTTTCTTGTTTATGGTCGTGAACTTGTTACCTGCGGCTCTCACTATACTGACAGTGACTTGGGTGATGAGGTTTTATTTCTGCCTAGGGACATTTATGCTGAAAATTTGGGATGTCTTTCGTCCATTTTCAATGATGTTCAGGCCACTCTTTGGCATGCACATGTTAAAAATACGTCCCAATACAACTTAAGACGAAAACAGGCGGAATTCAATGTCGGAGACGTAGTCTTTAAGCGAACTTACGTTTTGAGTGACAAGGACAAGTACTTCAGTAAAAAACTTGCGCCTAAATTCATCCAGTGTCGTATTACCGCGAAGAGATCGCCACTCGTCTATGAGCTAGAAGACATGTCAGGTAAAGATTTGGGCACTTGGCATATAAAAGACCTGAAACTGTCTCGTTTCCCTAGCCGAAAATAATTTTTATTCTGCAATCATAAATATTTCCCTTTTTTTTTAAACGTGACGTGAACATTACCCAAACGCTTGTTTTTAACATTTAACATCATAATAATAATAATAAATTGTCAAGATACTAGTCATTTTTTGCTATATTTTTTTATTAAAAAAAAAAAAAAGAATGACTTATTTTATAAAAGGTTTTGCGTTAATAATCTAATATGATTTTTATTGCTTAGTTTGAATGTGGAAGTATGAAGTTGAAGATTGAATGTTTTTTCTAACAGGTATGCATGAAAGTGTAGTGTTTTACATTTTATTTTTATTATTTAACCGGATTTTATTTAGGATAAAATCCTTTCCGTGAGACGGGGGGTAATGTAACGTTGTAGACGTACATGTCTTTAATTAAACATATTTTTAAACTTAAACTAGCCTATTTTCTTATTTTAAAAATTAACTTCACAATAAATAAAATAAAACATTAATTAAATCAAATAACTAAAACTAAATAACATTTTAAAACATAACTTCTTTTAAAGTACATTCGCACTCAAAATACTGAAACGTAATCTGTAGTCATAAACAGTTTATGGTAGAAATTTAGTTTCATAAACCTGCCCACATTTTAATATTGGTAGAAATTTATTGTTCATAACCTGGTATTATTTTTAACATTCCGTGACATCGTGACACTTTCAACGGCTGTCGCCGCTCGCTAGTGATTCATTAGCTTTGCCATCACTGGACTCGAACGTACGCTTGCGCATCTGATTAATAATTGCTTTCGCACATATAACTGCGACTTTAAAGTAAATTTGAAATAGATAGTGCACCTTAAGTGTCCTAACCGTTCCGGGTCCGCTATACAAGGCGCTGCTGGCTCTGTGTACCTGTGTTTTACATAAATCCTCAAACCCCATATTGGGTAAGTTGTGAACAAATGTTATTTATTTTAATTTGTGTGCTAACTTTTCTTCTTAGCTTTTGAATTGCTGTTGATTGTCTTTTTATTGGCGGTTACGGTGTTCAACCGACCGTTGGAACATTCCAGTGGTCGCATTTTGAATACCGTATCCTACCTTCACCTTTTTAATATTTTCATTTTTAAACTTGTAACTTAAATATTTATTTTTAATTGCCTTCTGCATTCATTATCTTTTGTTAAATTTAAAGCCTACTTAATTCTTAGCAATTGTAAACTCCGTTCTGATTGTTTTCACCACGGCACCGCTTGCTACATAAGTACTTACCTACAATGCGTTGCCGTCGGTGGTAACACGGAACGTTATGGAATCATTCCTAACGTATTTCGTTGGCCATTCCAGGGTTTCAGTACGGTATTTAGAAGACCTAGGCTTCTCGCTTCGCTACCTACTGCTGCATCACCCTCTGCTTCGCTTCCGCTTCGGACCTACAGCTGAGCACGGCGACCTACAACCCTGCCAGTGGCTGACGACCTGTTCCACCGGCATCTGACCATCCAGGGGAGTGCTTGAACTACGCAGTGAAATCAGATACTAGGCCGACACACCACGACCCGTTCTACCGACTTAGGTGGCCTGCGGCCATCAATAAATTACTTTCGTTGGACCTACCTACCTCTTTCATTTACCTCCCAGTAGGGACGATAGGTAAACAGGTAGGGAACGTCACACTGGCGCCCAACGTCCGTAAGACGGGGGGTCACAGTGTGACTGTATTGATTAGGTTGAAAGATTAAGTAAACTCATGCTTTATTTTACAAAGATAGTCTAAACTAAAGGCTCATAACTCATACCTCCATCCAGTCTGGTAGGACCAGTCGGGGTGCACCAGCACATCAGTGAACTCCAGCACCAGCGTGTAGGTGGGCTGGTAGGGAGGCGGCATCTCCTTATAGCTCTAGTATAGCCTGTCCGGCTCGAAGGACCAATGTTTGGATCTTCTTGTGTCTGACGTTTTTGACGCTCTGGACAGCAACCTTGTTTGTTTGTATTGTATTATTTTTTCTGTTTTTTTCATATATATTTTTTTTGTAGTATTCTTTTTCTTTTTTGTTTCTGTTTTTATTGTTCAGTGTGTCAAATAAATGTTTCTTTCTTTCTTTCTGACTGTATTGATTAGGTTGAAAGGTGAAGTAAACTCATGCTTTGTTTTACAAACATAACTCTTACCTCCATCCAGTCTGGTAGGACCAGTCGGGGTGCACCAGCACATCAGTGAACTCGAGCACCAGCGTGTAGGTGGGCTGGTAGGGCGGCGGCAGCGGGTCGGGGAGAAGCTTCTCGCGGGATGGCTCTTTTATCATCTGCAGGCGAAATTAAGGATATAAATAAGTTATAGATTGTTAGTTTAATGTTTCATCCTAGATTTATTTGTGGAAAAGGGTCACGCCATCCTAAGTGAAGTCTCACAATGTCTGGAAAACTACATAGACAAAATACAAATATATATTTAGTCTAGATTTAAATTGATCTCATCTTTTATCATCTGTGGGGGAAATTCTATTCAATTTCTTGGGTTGGGTTAGGTTTTTTGTGATTGTTATTTTTATGGGGAAAAGGGACTATGTCTTGGTTATTTTCTGATATCTATTTTAATGTGGAAAAGAGACTATGCTTCACTTCTTCTGCTTATCATGTCGGTGACAGGAGAAGTACTAGAGTTAGATGCTGCAGTGAAAGGATTCGTCAGTGGAAGTGGCTCCTTAGGACAGAAAGATGAAGAAGGGACAAACGAAAATTATTCAATTATTATGATTTCTATTGAATTCATCATAAATGGGAGTGTGTTTTATGAACATACATCAGCTGGACATAAGTCTAAGGAGAGCCACAACCAAAACACTTTGCTATTCCTCATGCAACCACTAGGTGATTGGTCCCTTGCCTCCAAATGTTGGCAACAACTATAGTATTATTTTGTGAAGTTACGTCGAAAACGCTGAAGCCACCACCAATTATGCTATATGGCATTAAAAATGTAACAAAACTGAAAGAAACCATTGAAGTGGTATTAGATAAAACGCAATACTCATTCAAGATTGTCACCAAAAATCAAATGAGAGTTTCTACAGAAAATATGGATGCATACAAAAAGATAATGGCAGTGGTTCGTGAAAAACAGCTGATTGGTCACACCTTTGTACCAAAAAGTGAGAGACCGTGTAGGATTGTCATAAAAAACCTTCACCATTCAACACCTATTCAAGCCATAAAAGACGTCATAGAGGAAACCGGAAACACAGTTAAAGGGGAAATCATAAATGCACGTCATGGATCCACTAAGACACCACTGTCAACCTGGTTTGTTAACCTAGAACCTGGGCCCAATAATAGTGAAGTAAAAAATATTAAATACATCTATCACACGAGTGTCAAAATAGAAGATCCAATACGGAAAAACACAATCCCCCAATGCAAGAGATGCCAACAATATGGTCACACCAAGAACTACTGTATGCGACCATACAGGTGTGTTAAGTGTGCTGAAAGCCACAACACAGCGGACTGTCCTAAAAAGGACAGACAAGAACCAGCCAAGTGCGCCCTGTGCCTAGAAGATCATGCTGCCAACTACAGAGGATGCAGGGTTTTCAAAGAAATTGAGAAGAGGAAATTTGGCTCTAGACCAAACAACAAATCAGCCAAGCCAAACCAACAAGAAAGTAAGAACCCCGAGGAACCAAAATCAGGCACATACGAATACACACCAAATCTGGGAAACAAAACGTATGCCCAAGCCACAGCGGGAATAACAGGTAGCCTTGAAACAATACTTTCAGAACAAACAAAGAAACTAGATCGCCTTATTGATCACATGAGTACCTTAATGGGACTCTTGACAACCATCGTGAACAAGTTAGTCAAATAATATGGCCCTACGAGTTGCAACTTGGAACGTGAACGGACTGATTGGTAAAAAACAAGAAGTTAAAATATTACTTAATATTCAAAAACTTGATATACTTCTGCTCAGCTCACTTAACAGAAAAAACATCTTTTAATTTGGAGGGGTATAGTACCTATGCTACGTACCACCCTGATAACACCTCTCATGCAGGCACTGCAATTATTATAAAAAATACTCTTCAGCACCAATTACTCCCAGAGTATAGATCAACAAAAATTCAGGCAACTTCAGTAATGATACATGATAAACAGAGTCCAATCACAATAACATCCATCTACTGCTCGCCAAAACAAAAGAGGAACCCGGAGACTACAGAGGAGGATTTCAATAGATTCTTCGAGTCACTTGGTCATAGATTTATTGTCGGAGGGGACTGGAATGCAAAGAATCTACAATGGGGATCACGCCTCACCACAACACGAGGACGCAACTTAAAAAAGAGCATGGACTACCACAAGCTTAATGCCCTGACAACTTGTGAACCAACATACTGGCCCACTGACCCACAAAAACTCCCAGATCTGCTGGACTTCTTCATCTACAAAGGCGTGCAGACTCACTTTCTGTCAGTAGAAAGCTGCCATGACTCATCCTCGGATCATACACCAGTCATAGCGACTCTGAGCTATACCATTATTGAACGTCCCGTCAATCCGTACCTGTGCAACAATCACACAGATTGGGAAAACTTCAGGAGACATCTTAATGAAAACTTAAATCTCAAACTTTGTCTGAAAAGTGAAGATGATATAGATACTGCCACCGAACATATCATAACATCCATTCAAAGAGCAGCATGGGCAAGTACTCCATCCCAGAAGAAATCATCTAACAATAAATCACACTCCAATCTTCCGTTTATTGTAAAGGAGAAAGTTTTAGAAAAACGTAGACTTCGACGCATTTGGCAGAATAGCCGGCATCCAGCAGATAAACGGGAATACAACAAGTCAGCTGCAAGCCTCAAAAGGTTTCTTGTGGAAATTGAAAATGACACATTGCAACAGCGCTTAGAAAACTTGACAGCCAAAACTCCAGCAAAAGTTGAAAACTCCCTGTGGCAAACTGTCAAATCACGAAACAAACCACAACTGGCTCAACATCCCCTAAAAACGGATCGTGGCGAGTGGGCTAAAACGGACCCCGAAAGAGCTGAAGCCTATGGCTTATTTCTAAGTGATGTGTTCCAACCGAACAGCAGCATGGGAACAGAGACATTAGATGAAGAAGTTAGAAAGTTTCTTGAATCTGACCTACAACTCAGTCTACCCTTACAACACTGCACACCGACAGAGGTCCGGAATACAATAAAACTACTGGAACTAAAAAAGGCACCAGGATTTGATCTAATAACAGCAGAGATACTAAAACAACTTCCTAAAAAGGCAATAGTATTCATAACCACACTGTTCAATGCTATATTGAGAATGTCATACTTTCCTCGTGTATGGAAAGTTTCCCAGATAAAAATGGTACCTAAACCTGGGAAGCCTCCGCATCTGACTTCCTCATACCGGCCAATCAGCTTGCTACCAGTGCTATCGAAAGTACTAGAAAAAATAATCAGTGCTCGATTAAATCAAAGCCTAAAAGACGCCAGTACTATCCCTGACCACCAGTTTGGGTTTAGAAAAAACCATGCCACTGTTGAACAAGTACACAGGGTCTGCGAACACATTAGGGAAGCTCTGGAATGTAAGAAGTACTGCTCAGGAGTATTTTTGGACGTGCAACAAGCCTTTGACAAGGTATGGCATAATGGCCTGCTCTACAAGTTGAAAAAGTCACTGCCCCACAACTTGTACCTACTACTAAAGTCATATTTAGAACATCGCATATTTTATGTCAAGATTAATGACTCAGTCTCAGAGTTCTACGAGATCAATGCAGGAGTTCCTCAAGGCTCAGTGCTGGGACCTTCGCTGTACCTACTCTATACTGCTGATGTGCCTGAATCAGACAATGTGATGACCGCTACCTTCGCAGACGATACTGCTGTTCTTGCTTCCGATGAAAATCACAATCTGGCATCTGAAATGTTACAGAGCCATTTAAATAAAGTAAATAAATGGATGAGAGATTGGCGAATAAAGGCTAGCGCAACTAAGTCGAATCATGTCACATTTACCTTAAGGAAAAAAGACTGCCCTCCAGTGAAACTTGGAAATGAAGTGCTCCCCCATCAATCTACTGTAAAGTACCTGGGCTTCCACTTAGACAGGAAACAAACTTGGAAATGCCATATACAGAAGAAAAGAGACGAGCTAAACCAGAGATACCGATCACTGGAGTGGCTTATGGGTAGAAAATCCAGAGTATCACTTGAAAATAAATTGTTGATTTACAAAACAGTCCTGAAACCCGTGTGGACCTATGGTATTCAACTGTGGGGAACAGCAAGCCAAACAAATATTGAAATCCTACAAAGATTTCAAAACGGAGTACTCAAAGCCATTGTAAATGCACCCTGGTTCACCAGAATGGATGAGGTGCATGAATATTTGAAAATGCCTACCGTGAGAGAGGAGGTTGCAAAACTTACAAGAACCTACCGAGACAGGATTGTAAATCACCCAAACAAACTGGCCACTGACCTTACCAGTAATGTACCCACCAGAAGACTAAAAAGAAAAAACATCTGGGATAACATAGACCAATAATACATTAGAAGGCAACCTGACAATGGGAGGGTATGCCTGCAAAGCCAATCATAAACCACGAAATGAACTGCTTATGGTTATATTAAACCGATTGCATGTTGGCAAACAAAATATGAAAAAAAAAAAAAAAAAAAAAATATTTTGTGACAAAGCAGTAACTGAATATTTACTCCTTATTTACGAAAACACTGTACCTTCTCATAGAACGTGAGCTCCTTCCACGTCCGCTTCAGGTACTGCATGACGACGGGCTGGTCGGTGAACTCGTCCTGGATCTCGTTGCCTTGCTCATCGCGCCGCGGGGCGCCCATCTCCACCACCATGCAGCCACCCATGACTGTCATGGCGCCGCCGAATACTGCGAAGCTGGGGGATAAATGTTAAGTAATGGTTAAATCTGGGGTTCCTTGGTTGGATTGTCCATTATTTGGCGAGAATGTGTTGCCTTTGGACTGTAGACATATCATGTTATTCAAACACTTGAACAGTCATGAAGGAGTAAGGGAAATTTCCATGGAAAAGTTTGAGGAAGCCATGCCATTTACCACCATAACCATAAATAGTTACAAATGATAAAATATGCATTTTGTGAGAATAAGTTTCAGTTAATACTTTAATTACTGACTTTGATATTATTTATGTGGGAGCACCACAATACTCTTTTCTATGCAATTAACAGGATTAAAACATTAAATTATTACTCTCTTCCAGACAAAGGTTGTCTGGTAGAGAATGCTATCCTAACTAATATTATAAATGCGAAAGTAACTGTGTCTGTCTGTCTGTCTGTTACGCTTTCACGCCAAAACTACTGAACGAATTTGAATGAAATTTGGTATACACGCGGTCTAGACCCTGGGAAAGAACATAGGCTACTTTTTATCCCGGAATTCCCACGAGAAAACTTTTTAAGGCGAAGCGAAGCGCGCGGGAACAGCTAGTAAGCAATAAGGCCCCCTCTTTGTACTGTTTTATTTTTTAAGTTTTGTTTTGTTGTAATTTCTGTAAAGTGTATTGTATTTTATTGTATTGTAATGGTGCAAATAAAGTGTATTGTATTTTATTGTATTGTAAACTATGTCAAAAACCCATTGAGTACCTGATCTTCATCCTCCTCCAGCTCTTCTCATTCTCCTCGTTCTTCTCCTTGTTCTCCTTCTCAAACTTCTCTTGTTCTTTCTTGATTTTCTGTGCGTCGTCCGGACTCACCACAGCCTGCGGGAACAAGCTGCCCAGTATGCTTGGAGGCTTATCTCCCTCTTGAGGACTTTTGGTTTTATCTGGAAAAAGTTATATTTGAAAAATTAGATTGGTCATAATGTTTATGTAATTTTATACTGAGTATGTTAAAGAGGCTAATAGTACATGGTTTGTTTTAATGCCTAGAGTTCTTGGTTTATGTTGCGGTTTCCAAGTTTGGTTAGGTCATAGATGATCGATCAACGGATGTTTAAAAAGAGAGATGAGCCATGCTTGTAGACAGGCATGTAAAAAAACTTGGTCAACGCATGGCTACTTCTTTGTGCTACCTTTAATTTTGTGAGTATAATCAACTTAGTAGAGTAGGCAGTTGGCTGACATCTGAGAAACTTAAATTTAACCTTTAAATGATTCCAAGTTGTGTAAGGACCAATGTGTAAAAATTAGGATTTATGCCTGTACTCCTTTAATAATACGCTATGAAAATAAATGAAATTAAATATTATATGAATCGAAAGAAATAAAAACTAACCTATATTTTCAGCGGCATACAATTTTATTGGGTTTGTAGACAGAAACCGTGCTTTTTGATCAGCGATATGTGAAGAATTTAGCTTGGTGGTCTTATAACAGACCGTTCGTGTTAAATAAAGCACTTTTCTTAGCGACATTTTCAGGAATATTTTTTGGAAAACACTGAAATTCTCATTCTTTTTCAACTGTCAACTGAAATTTTTTGACAGCTTGATAATTTATTCAAAAACATTCTCTACAAAATCACAGATAAGAATAGGTTATTTTTGCCCGGCCGTGTATGTATGAAACAAGGACTTTGGATTATAACGAAATTCCTTGGTATGGAAGGAAACGAGAATGAGAATAATATATGAATAGCTTTACCACTTACGAAAAACTTATGGGAAAATATTATTACGGATATTTCAGACGTGCGGAAAATCGCACCTCATTTTCCACAGGATATTTTTAAGTTCTTTTGCATGTCAAAAGTCAAACAAAATGTTTGTTTTGTTACTCTGTGACTCACTCCCCACTGAAATTTGAATTATTTTAGCAAAAACTTTACTTTATTTATCCGGAATTTGATAATTTGAGTTAATTTAGAAAATCTCTACAAATAAGACATCGAACAATTTCTATCGGTTAAAAGCCATAAGTGTATTAAGTATCTCTAATGAAATGGCTTCGAAGAAACCTACAAAACAATTTTCGATGGCTAACTTTGTGACGAGAAATAGTAAAGATTCTAGCAACGCCTCGTAAGTATCATCAAACAAGCATCAAACATTAAATATTTGGTAGTCTTTTTAGTTCATAGTTCAATGAGACAGCCAAGTTACCTTATGAAGAAAATATGAATTTAGGTTATCTTTTTTTATTATTATTTATCTTTCTCTTTAGCTTTGAAGTATGTACTTACTACTTAGTCCTGATGTGTAACTGCAGTTCACTAATTATTTAAATCGTTTTCAGTCCATCCAGCCCTAAGCCTGCTGCTACAAAGTCATCCAAGTTCACTTTCAAGACCAAATCTACTGATAAACCATGTAAGTTTGATAGTGCTTACTTCTTTTGTTTTTAAATTCCTATAAGCCCTGTAATAGTGCAATTTCTCCACCACCATACTTCTCGGACTAGTCATAATATTGGTACTCACACTCACACACATTAAATTTGTACCTACTCACCCCAAATTGTTTCAGGGACACCACCATACAAGACAGCTACTGATAACAGTGGCTTTGCTACATCATCTGTAAGTTCGTGATAAATCAATATTTATTTGTTTATTTGGTCTGCCAAATGTTGTCTTGAAAAAACTTTTAGTGATAAGACCACATTTTTGTACCTATGTGTTTCTATATAAGCTTTATATTATTATTATAAATTCTTTATTGCCCATTTAAAAAAATGTACAAATGTGAACTGTAATGCTACTAGGCATTCTCTACCTCAATATAAATTCTGTTCTTATGCACAAATAAAGAATATTCTATTCTATTATATTTACTTCTTCAGAAATTCGCGTTTGATACATCCAGCACTGTGTGATCTTAAATGTTACTCCTTTTTCAGACAACATCTTATACTTCTCAAGCATCAAGGTCTATTCCACATAGCAACAATATAAATGATTTAAAGAGAGACCAGCCATTCAATAATGATAGCAATGACATATTTGATGGGATGGATGTGGTAAGTATTTAATATTAACTTAATCAAATCATATTCCTAACTACAAACAACATTAAACTAACAAAAACATTCTTTCACAGGATTATGATGACATACATGAAATCAAAAGTAAAACTCCAACACCAAATAAAGAACAGAACCGATCAATCAGAATCAGCGCTACTCCAAGCCCACCAAAGCCTAAACATACTGAGGCTGGAGGGAGCAAGAAACTGCAGACACCCAGCAAAGTGAGCCCGAAGAAAGGAAGAGACTCCTTGAGGAAATTGAAACTAGATGAGAGTATTGGAGACTTCTTAAATAATATTTCAAATCATCCAGCTTTAAGATCTTCAGATGGAGTAAGTATTTTTTATGTACCAAGTCAGTTTTGCCTACAATTTTTCATAATTGGTACCATTGACACCATTGTTGCTATCAAAATGAAATGTGGGGGAGTTCATTCACTTTATGAGACACATTTCAGATAATTACAGCAAATTTTGCAAGCCATGATTCATAGCAACCTATAATATGCGCCTGCATATTATAGGCAACAGCCTTGTTGCTTATCAATTTTCTAGATAGCACCTAAGTTTATTATTGCTATTATGAGTTTGATAGTAAACTTGATAACTATGAGCAATCTCTTTTGACAGGAAAAACTGAAGTCTGATGATAAGGATGAATGCAAAATGATGTATATTGAATTACTAGAGAAAATAAGTAATGCCTTTGACAGAATCCCAGATTCAATAAAAGAAAAGTTACCTGGCTTTGATTCAAAGTACTATACTAAAATGAAAAACTTAGGTTGTAAATTAAAGCACATTATTCAAAAGGAAAGTCCAAATGGAATTCATAAGAAAGTATCAAAGTTAAAGCTGGACAGCAGTGAAAAAAACAAGAAGAAGAAATCAATCAGCGATGACAGTCCTTCACAAATGTACATACATGATGATATTGATGATTTTGATCTAGAGTCCAGTCAAATTCCAGGGAAAAAGCCAATATTTGATGATGAACCTGCAACCAACAGCGACACTTCAACACCAGATTTCGTCAAGTTCAATAAAGGGGCGGGGCCAAGTAAAACCATATATTCAGACCTTATGGCCAAAAAATCACTGTCATTCGACACGTTTTCCCCTAACGCATCAAGAATAGAAGACAAAACCTTACAGTCAGATTCAGAACTTGATGTATCAGGCAATCAGAATAAGAGTAAAGGTAAATTTGTGTTCAAAAGGCCATCGCGGCTCACGATAGAGGGACCTAGCGACAAGTCGACGCCAATCCGAGACGCGCCGTCCAGTACTTTAGAGCGTCTTCGCAACGCCACCGAAAAACTTAAACCAATGGTTGAACAGCCGACAACTAGTGTTGCACCAATTTGCAACAGTTCTGTACAATTCCAACCACCGCAACTGAGTAAATCTTCCTTGATGAACTGCAACAAACCCTGTACAATAGTCTCTCCTATAGTCCAACAGCCAGAACCAGATTACGATGATGAAGAAGACACCATCAACATAAACTTTGATGATGAGGCAGATATTTTACCGGAGAGCTCTGTGATCAATATAACAGATTCTCTGCCGTTGTCAGACTCCCTTCCCAATACTCAGACGGTGAATGGTAAAGTAATACCAGTGGATGATGATGGCTGGCCGGAGTACAGGATAGAAGACTTTGAAGAAGAAATGGACGCGCTAGACACCAGTAATAATGAGCAAAAAGTGATCAATTTGATGGAACTGTCTGTTGTGAAGGAAAAGAAAAAGAGTAAATACGAAGGAATGGGCGATTTTGCGGTCGGAACCAAGAATGATGGCATCACTGGTCAGTAATTTTATTGATACACTATCTTTCGATCAGTAACCCTCCTCTCATAGGCCTATTGCTTCCACATTTCTTATTGCCTTTTCGTTCTTATGTATTCAGCCGCCACTATTTCCATTTTGATAACGCAAAAAGTGGTGGAACTTTAAACATTAACTTAAGATTGCCTTCGCTTTGCTAAAGTTGGAAGCATTGAGTATGAATGGTCTGGAAACGAAATAGGCAGACGTTCCCCTCTGGCGGGGTGGTAGGCCAGAAAGGCCCACCGATTTATAAAAACTAGTTGCAGTCTCAATTTTCACTAGACTCAATCTAGTTGGCAAAGCGTTCGTTTCATAGAAAATGATTTGTTTACATACTAAAATGACAGCTTCAATTCATAGAATATCCGGATTCCGGATTTGATCACAGATTTGGTCATGGTTTATTGTTATTAGCTGTTTCCTAGCAACCAATGTCAAAAAAATGCAATAGTGATGTACCGGTATGTAGATATGTATTAATCGACAAAAAAGGTCATAGTTGGGAAGCGTCCGTAGTCGAATTGGCTTCAGTAATCGTAACTGATCGCTGAGGTTAAGCAACAACTGACACGGTCAGCCATTGGTAGGTACAGCATGAGTTACCGATTTCAAATGGTTCTTTTCTGGACGCTTCCGTGCTTCGGACGGGACGTAAAGCCGTGGGTCCCGGTTGCTGCTTCGGCAGCAGTCGTTAAGCCTAGTCAGAGGCCGCACTTACTCGACAACTTCAGTGCATTGTACTCATTCAAAAACGGCGATACGGCTCGCGACCTAATACGTGAGTATAAATGTACAGCGAAAAGCGGGTGACTTCGTTTATTAATCATTCCTAATTAAATTTAACTATACCTAATTAATTTGAAATTAGTATTTCTAAACCATGTTCTCGAATTCATCGATAACACTTATCGATAATTGTTACATCCATTGGCAAGAAAAATGAAGACACTGTGTTCATTATTAAATGTCACTTCACGTAACCCTTATTGCTGGGAATTAAAACTCATAATGAAATGTCCCATGAGACATAATCATGGTAAACGGTAAAATTTCCCCCCGCAAGAATTGGCAGACTTTTTTGTATCAAGAAAGATCGCTATGACGCTTCCCGAGGGTACACCCGAGTCCGCGTTGTTCTATGGTTGGAAGCTTTCATAACAATAAAATACAATACAATACAATACAATAATCTTTATTTGCACACCATAAAAAAAACTTAAATCTAACTTAAATAACATTGATGCACAAATGGCGGTCTTATCGCTAAAAGCGATCTCTTCATAACGTGTATATTTTACTTTAGGTTTACCTAGTGTAGTGTATAAATAACATAGTTTTAATAACAAAAAAAGATTGACGGTAGACTTGATCACGGTTGTGGCCCTCTAAATGTATTTACACAGCCATCATAGCTACAACATTTCTCTGCAGGTGAATTCGACGGCACGTCCTACCCTCACTCGTCGCTCATGATGGAGGCTCTCCGGGAGCGCTTCGGGCTGCGCTCGTTCCGCCCCAACCAGCTGCAGGCGGTCAACGCCACGCTGCTGGGCCACGACTGCTTCGTGCTCATGCCCACTGGAGGGGGTCAGTCACTTAATCTTATCTATATTGAAATATAGAATAGAATAGAATACTACTTTATTGACAAAAAATAACACAAATAACAATTTATACGGTGGAGTTAAAGCAATAGGCGGCCTTATCGCTAAAAGCGATCTCTTCCAGGCAACCTTTGGGTGGAGGAATGACTTAAAGAATAAGTAAGGAAATATATACGCTTCTGGTCAGGACCGAAGGACTGACATTGATGTTCCCAACATTTTGACTGAGTAAGTAACTTAAGCGGAGTTTTTTTAAAGATTTGGACCCATAATAACAGTTGCTTTTAGTATATGTCTATTCTGCAAGTTCAAAAGGTGCAATTTTATAAGTGGATTTTCCTGAACATTCCAGGTAAACTTTGCTGTCCCACACATAAGTATTTGACTTTTGTCATTGAACTGCGGGGTTTTGCGCTTATACCCGATTGCATTTTTAAAATTAAGTATGAAACCTCTAGACCGCATCCACTGATAACCCCCGCTGGTCCCTACGGCCCCCCCTCCCCTCACTCCCCGCTCATGATGGAGGCTCTCCGGGAGCGCTTCGGGCTGCGCTCGTTCCGCCCCAACCAGCTGCAGGCGGCCAACGCCACGCTGCTGGGACACGACTGCTTCGTGCTCATGCCCACTGGAGGGGGTCAGTCACTATACAATACAATACAATATAACTTTATTGAACAAAACACACAACATACATTAAATAACAAAAGGAGTAAGCACAATAGGCGGCCTTATCGCTAAAAGCGATCTCTTCCAGGCAACCTTTGGGTGAATGAGAGACTTATTGAGTAGAAGAGGAAGGTGTACACGTATTGCATTTAAATACTAGTGATATTTTTATGTTTTAATAATAAATACTTAGATACATACATACAAATATACTATAGTGTTATATAGAATGGACTGTTATCCATAAACGGTCTTTGAGGTCAGGACCGAAGGACCAACATTTTGTTTGAGTGAGTAACTTTAGCGGAGTAAGGCCACGCTGCTGGGCCACGATTGCTTCGTGCTCATGCCCACTGGCGGAGGTGCGTAGCTATGCTTATACAGGATGTTGCAAAAGTAGTATACCTACTAAGCCGAAAGGAGGCGCGAAAAACAACAGGTATACATAGTGATGATGTGATCCGATGATGGCGACCTCAGGGGCTAGTAGGACTTCTTCGGTGGTGGGCGTGGATGTGACTCTTGAAACCCAGCTTCATGACAAAGGCATAGTATAGAGGCATGTATGCAACAAAGTTTGTATGGGTAAGTATTTTTTTTCGCGTATTTTCAAAAGTCTTAGACAAAAAGTTGTTTAGATTGAGCCCCTGAGTCACTCCATTACGGCTTCGTATACCTACTGATAAACCGTTCAGTTGACTGGTCAGGACTGAAGGACCAAAATTTTGTGCTCCCGACATTTTGTTTGAGACTATTTCCAATAGAAACTTTGACTAATGAATGATTTCTATTTCCAGGTAAATCCCTGTGCTACCAACTGCCTGCCATCCTGACTCCGGGGGTGACCATCGTGATATCGCCGCTCAAGTCTCTCATCTTGGACCAAGTCAATAAGCTATTGTCTTTGGATGTAAGTTTAAGAATATTAGATTTTTTTGTTTCATGTATACATGATTAGAAAACCTTATAAATGGTCTTGTAAAAGAAATCTATGTGCATCTGCCTTCCTCATCCAGCCAGATTCTAGTGCTTGGACGTGGATTACAATTAGTAGCATCCTAGCAGGCCTTAGGCATTGCGTACTTTCATCATCTAAACCCCGCACAAAAGGCCCTATTTCTTACTTTTACATCTACCTTAAACTATACCCCAAAATAAAACCTGCCCTCAGATCCCAGCCGCCCACTTATCAGGCGACGTCTCCCTATCCGAAGTAGACGAGATCTACCACAAGCTGTCAATGAGGGAGCCACTGTTGAAGCTTCTCTACGTCACTCCGGAGAAGATCAGCAGTTCCCCCAAGTTCCAGAGCATGTTGGACGCGCTGTACTCAAGGGAGAAGATCGCTAGGTGAGTTGGTTGCTCTTGAGTTGTTCTGGTACCCTGGTACTTTTATGTTACTCTTCATGGTTTACGCAAGTTTCAGAGCCAGTTGGTTAGATCATGTAGGTATTACCAGTTAATTAAATTTCTCCAAAGACACTTTTTTGAGTCTCTCAGAGGTGAGCGGTAAGGCGCATGTGGAATGTGTGACGCCATTGGTCTATCTATGACTGTAAAGACGCACCTCGAATTCTGATAAGTGATTCCGATAATTGAAGTGTTTCTGCCACTGCCACATTAGTCATTATTACTGGTCTCTATTACCTAACATTTTAGTTTTTACCTATCTGTTAATAATTATGTTTGGAATTGTTTCAGGTTCGTAATAGACGAAGCCCATTGCGTATCTCAATGGGGCCACGACTTCAGGCCAGACTACAAGAAGTTATTCATACTGCGAGAGAGGTTCCCTAGAGCACCGCTTATGGCACTGACTGCTACCGCCACGCCACGGGTCAGACTGGACATATTGCATCAACTTAAGGTAACTATAGCACCCCTATTTTTCGTCGGTGGTAAATCATTTTATTAGCTGACATACTAGGAACACATGAGTTGATAGAGAAGTCTGTTAACTGCGATAACAATAAATAGTGTACTAGGATCACATAAGGCTACAAGAAGTTATTCATACTGCGGGAGAGGTTCCCTAGAGCACCGCTCATGGCACTCACTGCTACCGCTACTCCACGGGTCAGACTGGACATACTTCATCAACTTAAGGTATAACACTCATCTTTTGTGTCTTTAGTCAACAATAAAGATGTAATTTTATTAGCTGTAACAAGCGTTTGCGTACCAGGAACACAGGAGTTGGTAGAGGAGTCTGCTAACTGCGATAACGAGCATTATGTAAGTTATCCTGTGTGTACTAGGATTGCATAGGGCTACACGAAGTTATTCATACTGCGAGAGAGGTTCCTTAGAGCACCACTTATGGCATTCACTTCTACCGCCACACCACGGGTCAGACTAGACATTTTGCATCAAGGTAGTAAACTCAGACAATAACTTATAACACCCCTTTTTCTCCGTTGGCGGTTATCAATATAAATATTCAAATTACAAGCCTCACGGTACTAGGAACACAGGAGTTTTTAAAGGAAATAGCAAACATGCACTCAGCAGATAAGCTGAAGTTATACTGTGAGTACTAGGATCACATAGGACTACAAGAAGTTATTCATACTGCGTAACTCGTGAAACTTCGCTTCAAAGCATGAAAATTCCCTTTCAGGTGACGAATTGCAAGTGGTTCCTATGCAGCTTCAACCGGCCGAACCTCAAGTACGAAGTTGTGGAGAAGAAGCCCAAGTCTGTTAACCAGGAGATCGCCAAGATCATCAAGGAAAAGTTCATGAAGTGAGTCTTTTGTTTCACTATGCTGCATAGTTTATGCATAATATGGTCGTGATGATTACATTACATTATAATAAGCCAATAGTATACACTAGAACAGTAACTTCATCACTCTCATCATTTCTTCTTTGAGTGTGTCGGTGAGAACCACTAATGCTTATCCAAGGTTTGTCACCGAAAGGATAAGCCAGTCAGATAAATCAGATCTAACCCCTACTCACATCGTAAGGGTGGACCAGGCAGACTGGAAGGCGTCCCTTGCTACATTTATTATCCCTTCGTGATCAATCTTTATAAAAATGTGGCATAGTTCTTCATAAGAAAGAAAGAAAGAAAGAAAAAACATTTATTGCCACATAATCGGGAAAACACAATAAAACACAAATACAAAATAAACTTAAGATTAAAAGGTGGCAAAAGGACAAACTCAGCAATGCTGCGAGTTATACCTCGTATAATCTATGCAGCGCTGGTTTTCAGTATGCCCTGAACTTAGGTGCTAAATTATATACTAATAAATTAATTAAACTAGTTACACAAGCTTAATTTGATAATAAATGGTACAGTTTTATATATAAATAAATACTTTATAATAAATATTATAGTTTTATATACAAATAAATAATAATACTTAAATATTATAGTTTTATAAATATGAATTAAATTAAATATTGTTCATATATGTATAAAGGCAACTAGAAGTAGAGTAGATTGTTATAAGTCAACTTGCAGTGTCATTGAAGCCAGTCTGTCTTATCAGTTAGGTTCATTTTTATTTTTTAAAAATATATGTCCGTGCCGCATTTGAGGTTTGTTTTTGTTTTAAAATATTTTTTAATTTATATTTAAAAGAAATGCGTGACATATTCTTCTGAAGAGGCGGGGGTAAGTCGTTCCAAATTTTTGAAGCAGCGTATTTGAAACCGCCTTTGAACCCAACTGTCCTATGTTGTGGTATCCATGCATTATTTCGCGCCCTACTACGAGTATTATATTGGTGTGCATAAGTAGCTATACACTTCTGTACCTTGTCAAACTGACGAACCGTTAATGTTTCAATGAATGGATAGGCGGCTTGTTAGATTGACAAGGTACAAATGTGCTGATTGTATGCATCGTGTGCGCAAAACAACTGTGCTTCACAATAACCGTCGTCTTTCCCCCCCAGTGTCTCCGGCATAGTGTACTGCCTGTCGCGGCGCGAGTGCGAGACGCTGTGCGAAGACCTACGTAAAGCTGGTATCCAGGCGGGCGCGTACCACGCTGGTCTTAGTGACAAGAAGAGAGAGGCCGTGCAGTCGGGCTGGGTCGCTGATAGGCATAAAGTTGTGAGTTTATTTTTTATATTAACACTTTCATCATCAGCCAATAATCATCCACTGCTGGACATAGGCCTCTCCCAAGGAGCGCCACAACACTCGGTCCTCGGCCTTCCTCATCCAACCACTACCCGCCATCCGCCTAAGGTCGTCAGTCCAGCGGGCAGGAGGGCGTCCCACGCTGCGTTTGCCTGTTCGTGGTCTCCACTCGAGAACTCGTCTACCCTAACGGTTATCGGTTCTTCGGCAGATATGACCAGCCCACTGCCACTTCAGCTTGCATATTTTGACAGCTATGTATATATGTAGCTATACGATCCATCTGAGAAACCCCAAGCATAGCTCTCTCCATAGCACGCTGAGCGACTTTAAATCGGAGGACCAGTCCTACCGTCACTGTCCACGTCTCTCCACCATACGTATTAACACTTTATTGTATACATACAAAATACATATAGGTACAATAAAATATATGGAGAGAATTAAACTAAACTAGTATACAAGGGCGGACTTACCGCCTAAACGCGATCTCTTCCAGTCAACCCTGATGTTATAAGCACAGTGAGGCAGACGGTAATCTACTAGCTTAGAAAATACTTTTCTGGCTATGCCGGTTGGCTACTATTGGTGTAAAGCCGCGAGGAAGCCCTACGAATCCTTTTGTATCATTCGTTCATAAATGCAACATACACAACACAATGTAACCGCCATTTTGTTATTATTTCATGATAATTATGATTATGTAATAGCTTGTAGGTAAGCTCGAAAGATCACTTTAACCTTTCACTGCTATAAAAAATTCAGTTTCACTAGAACACAATAATAAATTAATTTGTACAAACTAACAGTGATTGTGATTTTTTCTCAGATCTGCGCGACGATAGCGTTCGGCATGGGAGTAGATAAGGCAGACGTGAGATATGTCATACACCACAGCATGCCCAAGTCGGTCGAAGGTAACATAGTCCATCGATCTATAGATTCTAATGTTACAAAGAGAAATGAAATAATTGAATATTGTGTGAATCTTTGCCACTCTTCCACGTTAAACAATTTAACAGATTTTCATAAAAATTGGTATGCAGGAAGCTAAAACTCTGGATTAACACTACTGGAATAATTACAAAAAACTAACATGCTTATTTTTAATCCAGAATTCCCACAGGAAACCCTTTACCAGTTAACCTTAGTAAAATATACCTAGCAAGACTACTATGACTATAAGGGTAAACGATACTGTACTTACCCTGATAAATAGTTATTTATGCATGTACATACCTAACTACCCTGATAAATACAGTTAGTCATGCCTGCTTCAGCAATCTGTCAAAGTATAGGTAATGATTATATTTGATGTATCCACAGGCTACTACCAGGAGACGGGGCGCGCGGGGCGCGACGGCGAGCCGGCGCTATGTCTCATGTACTACTCGTACACCGACGTCATACGATACCGGAGGCTGCTCGACAGTACGTAACTTCTGAATACTTATGTAGCCCTAGTACATGTTTTACAGGAAACATGCGTTCTGCTAGATATTTGATTATCGCACTTGCAGAAATTATCGTTAAACTACAATCGTCAATCGATTGTTGTAATTACGGCTAGAACGCACTTCGAATACTCGCTTATATTATTTCATAAATTATACATGTAGATGGACGCCATTTCCACTCTCAAGCAATGAATAAATTTCATCCACAAAATGTGCACCAATTTTAGAAAAACATTTTATTTTAAAATTGATCACGATATTTACTTTTTGATACGCTGTTATATGTACTTCAATATTGTAGACAGCGATATGAAGCCAGCCTTTTCCGTTTAGGAGTAATTTTTGCTATATCACTGTCACTTTTCCATAGCTCACTAGTATAGTGTTTTTCAACTTTATGTACCCGATCTTTACACAATTTTTTCCCCAACAGTGGAACGAAATGCGTCTGCCGAAGCGAAGCGCGTGCACATAGAGAACCTGCTGCGCATAGTGGAGGTGTGCGAGAGCGTCGGCGAGTGCCGCCGGAGCCAGGTCAGATAATAATAATAAATAAATAAATATGAGAGGACATCTCACACACGGCCATCCGACCCCAAACTACGCAGAGCCTGTGATATGGGTGTGGGACAGCTGATATATCTACACAAATATATAGAATAGAATAGAATATTGCTTTACACCACATAAATCAGACATACAAAAAAGCATACTTGTAAACTAGAACTAATGTACAATAGACGGCCTTATCGCTGAGAGCGATTTCTTACAGGCAACCTTATATATTGCGACCAATAATAACATACCTACATAACATCATATACAACGCTATGTCGGAGGCACATAAAGAACCTGCTGCATAGTGGAGTGCCGCCGGAGCCAGGTCAGACATACCTACATAACATCATATACAACGTTATGTCGGAGGCACATAGAGAACCTGCTGCATAGTGGAGGTGTGCGAGAGCGTGGCCGAGTGCCGCCGGAGCTAGGTCAGACATCATCATAATAAATAAATACATATGTGGGGACATCTCACACACGGCCATCCGGCCTAGAAGCCCGAAGCTAGGCAGAACCTGTTATGGGTATCGGACAGCTGATATTATATACACAAATACCTACATAGAATAGAATAGAATATTGCTTTACACCACATAAATCAGACATATAAAAAAACATACTTGTAGACTAGAACTAATGTACAATAGGCGACCTTATCGCTGAGAGCGATCTCTTACAGGCAATCTTGCAATTGCGGAATGTGCCAATAACAGCATACCTACATAACATCATATACAGCGCTATGCCGCCGGAGCCAGGTCACACATACCTACATAACATAATATCATATACAAACAGATACATAATGCAAAGACGTGACTACGAAGCGTCCGTAGCCGAGCTGGCTTCAGTGATCGTAACTGATCACTGAGGTTAAGCAACACATGGAACGGTCAGCCATTGTACGGGTGACCGATTTCAAGTGGTTTTTTTCTGGACACTTTAAGCCGTGGGTCCCGGTTGCTGTCGCAGTCGTTAAGCCTAGTTATTATAGAGGCCTTCGAGCAGCTCGAAAACATCTGACAGTCGGGTTGCCCACTTACCCTACAACTCTCTCAGCACAAGCTTACTAGTATTTGGGATCCACTAACCCGCACTAGGCCTAAAACCCTTAACTCAAGTGTCTTAGAAACTATAGCTCGACAAATTCGTGCGCGACCCTCCTTGCGGGGTGAAAGACGTGGGAGGGACGAGGTAACCAAGGTGACAGCGGGTAGCGGGTGGTGTAGCGGGGAAGGGCAACGCGTGCACTGCACGTCATTATTACGGCAGTCTCGGCCGCGCAGCCGAGGCGGCCACATGTGTTGTAGAATCTGTCATAATTTGAGTGCGACGCACATGAGACCACTGATCCTGAGACCATTAGTCTCAAGATCTGTGTTGAGGCCAGAACCTCCACAATCTTTGAAATATTTATCCTTTTAATTTTTACAATCATATTATTATTATCTATGATTCGCCAATAAAATAACGTCAAAAACCACAAATCGTATAATTTCGCAAATAGATTAAATCGCATTATAAAACTATATAATCTTCGGGGATTTTCTGTATAACCGTGTGTCGAATCAGCCCTGAGTCTAATGAGTAAGCCTATTGTACGACAGACTAAATGAATAAGTTGATGAAGATGACGATGACGACGACAACGTGACATGGATAACATAAAATACTTTAACATAAATAAATACAAATACTCTGCCTATTAGTCTGTCCTCAACTGCCAACAATACTTTAAATGAATAAATAATAAAACTAGTTTTAAGAACCTTTTTATTGATCAACATAATTTACTTCTTACATTACGCCACAAATAGTGACAAGTCATCGCGAGATTTATCCGGGCACACTTTTCTCCGTGTGTACTATGTGTTCAAAAATGTCGTGCTACCTCGCCCCCGCCACTTCTTTCACCCCGCAAGGAGGGTCGCGCACGAAGTTGTCAAGCTATAGGCTGTGCTGTCCTATTCTCTCTCAGCTGCTGAGTTTAAATGTTGTCTCTTTTCCTCCCAGGTGCTGTCATACCTCGGCGAGCGACTCAGTCCAGACCAGTGCGACCCCAAGTGTGATAACTGCATGAGAAAGGACGAATTTAAGGTATGTGTAATAGTTATATCATTATTAGTACAAGATAGGTGTAATAACACTAACAGATGTCACCCATGATTGAATTAATTAATTCATGGTTACTAGTTCTTATACTTATGTGGAAATTAATTAATATTAGGAATTGTCGTGCTTCACTCGGCTCTTTTCATCAAATTCTGAATGTTATCTTTCTAGACAAACTCATACATACCTACCTACCCTAAAGTCTCAATGAATCCACATTCCGCGAAGAGAAAGAAAGAAAACATTTATATTATTCATTGTAAAATGAAAATTCTACTAAAACTACCCCCCATTCGAATACAGGCTCTTTTATATTACTAACCCCCCAATACCCTCCCACAGCCAGTAGACGTGACCGAGGACTGCAAGCGCATCGTGCGCTGGGTGAGGTCCGCCTCTACTGGTCGCGCGCAGTACACTCTGCTACATGTGGCGGACGCTCTCCGGGGGTCCATGCAGCAGCGGCTGAAGGAGCTGCAGAACAGCGATATACACGGACGGTAAGGATTTATGATAGAATAGATATAGAATAGCATATATATTCTTTATTTGTACACAAAACATGAACAAAATTACAAAAAACCTAATCTGTACATATGTACAAATGGCGGCCGTATCGCTTAAAGCGCTTTCTTCCACACAACCTTGTTCCCGACATACATGGACGGTGAGGATGCATGTTACTTGGTTAGAGATAGATAGAAGGAATATTCGTTATTTGTAAACAAAAACATGGACAAAATTACAAAAACGTAATCTAACACATTTGTACAAATGGCGGCCTTATCGCTTAAATCGATTTCTTCCAGACAACTTTTGGGTGGAAGGATAGACTGTTTTTAATAGCATGAAGCCGAGCGAAGCGATATTGACTCGCTTCGCTCGGCTTTCTATATCTTGAGAAATCCCGATTTCGTATGTATCTGTCTGTGGTACTGTAGCTCCCAAACTACTGAACCGATTTTTGTTTTGTTTTTTCTGGGTCATAGGTAATGTTACTCCGAGTGTTCTTAGCCGTCTTTTATCTAAATCGGCCTGGCCGTTCGATAGCTATGCGACTTTTAGTGTTGAATGTCGGATGTCTTATTGGTTCTAGATATCCTTGGCCTTATATTTCTATAATGCTTTCGCCATTTCTTTCCTCCTTAATGACGGGGCCTTTGTGAAATGGTGGTAGAGTAATATTTATACGATTGACAAGTAATGGGGAAGAAAACCAAGTGAAACTTTCGCAGCATCAGCGAGTGTGCTTTTTTGGCTCTTTCCAATGACATTGTTAGGGAGAAAAATGGCGACAGAACCAACCAATTAGAACTGGGAAATTAGGCACAGTCGCCTAAGGCGCCATCTGTAATTAGCTTTATTTTTATGCTGACCATATTGTTTTGTTCCAGATGCAAGACCTGGCCCCGAGGGGACCCCCCGCGCCTGCTCCGACAACTCGTAGTTCGCGGGCTGCTGGCGGAGCGTCTGGTTCTACACAACGACATCGCGTCCGCCTACCTAGCACTGGGCCCGCAAGTCGACCAGTAAATAAATAAATAAACAAATATGTGGGGACAATTAATGTGTGGAGAGCTATGCTTGGGGTTTCTCTGATGGATCGTATCAGAAATGAGGTTATCCGTCAGAGGACTAAGGTTACCGATATAGCTGTCAAAATATGCAAGCTGAAGTGGCAGTGGGCTGGTCATATCTGCCGAAGAACCGATAACCGTTGGGGTAGACGAGTTCTCGAGTGGAGACCACGAACAGGCAAACGCAGCGTGGGACGCCCTCCTGCCCGCTGGACTGACGACCTTAGGCGGGTGGCGGGTAGTGGTTGGATGAGGAAGGCCGAGGACCGAGTGTAGTGGCGCTCCTTGGGAGAGGCCTATGTCTAGCAGTGGATGATTATTGGCTGATGATGATGATGATGAATAATGTGGGGACATCTCACACACGGCCATCCGACCCCAAGCTAGGCAGAACCTATGTTATGGGTGTCGGACAGCTGATATATCTACACAAATACATATATAGATAGGGTACATAGATACTAAATATAAATATCAACACCCAAGACCCGAGTACAAATATCTATCTTTAAACAAATATCTTCGTGTTTCCAGTGGTCATCAGTTCTTCTGCAGATATCACCGACCAAGTGGTACCACTTAAATATCCTACGATCTATCGATGTCCGATCTCAACTGACTGTACAATAATTTATACACATTTTCTTTAACCACTCTCCATTCTCTCACAGACTAATGAACGGCAACCTCAAGATAATCTTCCCCATGAAGTGTGAGAAGAAGTCCTCACTAGTCACATCATCAGACCCGTCCCGGCTCGCGCCCGCCGCGCCCGTCACGGCGCTAGTGAGGAGGATTGAAGACCGTTGTTATGCAGATTTAGTTGAGGCTTGCAGGTGGGTACTTAATGAGATTGAATAGTACAGGCTCCGCGGCATGGGAACGTTATCGATGACGATGAAATCGTTTAATCCGCGTTCCACTAATGACTTGATACATAATACTAATACCTACTTAATCCACTAATGATTGAACTTGATACAGTGACATTTATCGACGTCGATAACGGAACCGTGCAGCGGGAACAATTTATATGTATTATTAGATCCCATTGGAGGCAGGTTTTGCTGTTCGCATTTCCACTATTGATCATCGTCATGACCCAAAGAGCGCCACAATACTCTGTTATTCCCTCCTCCAACCACTACCGGATATGTGTCTATATGAGGTTGTTGGTTTAGCGTAACGGAGGGCGTCTCAAGCTACAAATAAGAGCCTATTATTTCTTAATTTAGGAGTGTTTTTTAGCTTATATTAACATTATATCCAACCCCAAAACCTCTACCTTCCAGGGAGATGGGCGCGGCTCGCAACATCACGCTTGTAGCAGTCATGCCGCTAGCAGCCCTAAAAGCCATGGCGGCGCGGCTGCCCGAGACGGCTGAAGACATGTTGTCATTACCTCATGTTACAAGAGCTAACTACGACAAGTTCGGGCATCAGCTGTTGACGATTACCAGCCAGTATGCTGTGGAGAAGATGGGTGAGTTGAGTTGTTTAGGGGTATGGTGCCCTGGTGCCCTGCCGCGGTGGCCTGCGCCTAAAAGTATACAAGCGAAGTTTTAAAAATAGCGATCTCAAGCTCACATGCTGCTCAAGCACATCCACATAAACACCACTGCTACACACATCACACACAACACGTCCCCGGATTAATAACAGATGTAGCTGGTCCCTTCATCATCAGGGATCGCTATTTTAAAAACTCTGCCTGTATACTTTTAGGCGCAGGCCACCGTACCTATGAGATAGAACCAGTAGCTTTATCACTAAAGTGTAGTAAGTGTTGTAGGTGACTTCTATAGTTCGATGATACTCTGGTATCGGTGACATAATAGAACAGGCTGCTTTATCGCAAAAAGCGATGACTTGCGGGATGTTTCCTATAGTTGAAGTTGTAAGAGTAGCTAAAATAGAGATAACTGATAACACACAAGAATATTTTTCTTTTGGCAGTTATGGTGCCGTATAAATCCTCAGATTTAGGTGAATACCATAATAAAAGCGTGTAACCAATAAATACATAATACTACTCAGCGAAGCGTACGTTTCTACTGTTCCTGAAAGTTTGATAAATAAAACGCCATAAGCAACTTTTTTCTTTACCTCTCTTTCTTCATAACTCAGAGTACTAACCAAACCTCCCATTTACCCCAGGCCTCCTAATGCAATACCAAGACGAGTTAGAAGCGGAAACCTCCGCCCAGGCGGCGCCCCAGAACGACTTTCAAGACGACTCAGGGGCGGGCTCGGACACGGACTGGGGCGCGCTGGGGCGGGCCAGTGGGGGCGGCAGTAGTGGGGGCGGGTATAGAGGCCGTGGCGGGCGCAGGGGCGGCGTGAGGAAGAGGTGAGGAGTAAGCTTTTACTAGTTTTATGTAGGACCGGACCGGGGGGGTCAATCTCTATTGCCAAAAACTAAATTTTGGAGCGCTGCAGTGAGAGCCCCGACTCTATCTCGTTGTATTAAACGTGCCAATTGCATGACAACTTCGTTTCGCCAAACAAAAAAACTTCATCTAATACATTTGTACTAATATACCTATTCATTTGTACCTACAGATTCAAGCGCGGCGGCGGCAAGGCTAAGACAGCGTCTGCCGCCAAGAAGAAGGCGGTGCGGGGCGGCGCGGGGGGTGCCGGGGGCGCGGGGAGAGGCTCGCCCGCCGCCGCGCCTAGCTGGAAGACTACTGGTTAGTATCTGTCATGTTTGATCATCATCAACATTAATATTATTATAGGCCTTTTCCATCCCAACTCATTCTAATAACTATTATGTTATAACATGGTTTATTTTTTTTTGCTAAAACAATACAAATGGTCATCTGCTGCTAGCCAAATTATGTAAGTGCTTCCAACGAGCGTCACAACGATTCGATCGTGTCTTCATTCCTACTACTACTAGTATATATTATTGAGTCTGGTGTTTTCAGACTGCTAAAGGTACTTATTATAAAATCCAAAATTTTGAGTTTATAACTAAGACTTGATAGAAGCCTCTCTACTTTCGTGTCCATTCATCCTCCATTCAACCAACATTGCATTTATTCCCCAGTGGGTCACAAGCTGGGCACGATGCCGATGCCAAAACACAGCTCCGTCGTGAACACGCGCCCCGGCGTCTTCAAGAGCAGCAAACTGAGCTCGCTGTAGCACCGTGAGTTATCTTCTATGTACAGGCTGATACTATAAGTACAGTAAGTCGAAAGGGTGAGACTTACTGCCAGTTTCTATAACTCTATCTATCGATGACTGGTAGTTGCTTTCATACGATTTTGATAGATTGTAACCTTTCATTCTGTCAAAATCGTATGAAAGTAACTACCAGTTATGGATAGACAGAGTTATACATAGAAACTGGCAGTTATGGAGTCAATCTGATCAGGTTTCGCGAATTTTCAAAATTTGGAGAGCAAAAGTTGTTCTAAAATTCTAAATGACCGCTAAGTCACCTATTTTTGGTTTACTACACCCTTTTTTGTACACCCGGTATATCATTCTCGCAGGTAAATAATATGAGTGAAAATGGCGGACGGGATATATTCAGCTAACTTTAACAGTAGGCTGGTCAACGGCTTCCTGCTCCCAAATATTTTGCTACGTAAATTAAAATGTAATTTCTGAGCTGGTCCTCGGGAATATGACAAAAGCAAAGACTGAATGTTAGTAAGATTAATGCTATTAATGAATTAATATGATTGTGTGTATAGTTTTCATTATTAATACGAGTTTTGTTCATTAAAATGTCTTGTACAAGAGGGAGGGAAACCTCTATAAATAATACCAATTTCGATTATAATTTAATATCTTTCCTTACCTTATTCAATTATCTATGTAAGTACTTATGTGTAAATTGTCTTGATTTTTTTAACTTAATAAAATGTAAATAAATTTTCTATTTTACTTTATCTGTGATCTATGTTTTTAAACCTAATGCAAGGAACATCTTCTCTAAAAACCAAATCATCATAATCAATTGACAAAATTGAAAAAAATTGAAAATTGAAAAATATGTATAGGTTTGGTAATTTAGGGTAAGTATGGAAAAAAGATGAAGAAACTTTTAACAAAACAAATAATCTGTAAATTTTATTTGTACTTTTGGTCATTATTTACATTGCACATAAACATAATTGAAACAAAAAACTTGTATGTAGGTAATTCTATAAAAGAAGTTAATTCTGTTATTTTACATTCAAACTGTTAATTGTTCAGACTTATAAGCTTTTGAATATAAAACAACATAAACAGCTAGTTATATATCAGTTGTATAAAATATAAAAATAAATTTACATCTGCATAATAGTAATGCAAAAAAATCGCAAATATCGGCAAGATATTGTATATTGCCATTGTATGCTACATAGTTATGCCATTAGCATACATAGCGTTTGCATCGTATGATGAATCCAATTGATATTCATAATCATAACATTATCTATCTTTTCAAAGGGTCAGGCAATTTATTTTCCACTACTACTCCAAATTAATCAATAAATACAATCCAATTACTCCAACCATAGATGAAAGAGCCAGGTACATTCTGACTCCTTATTCTACATATAACCAGGTTTAGACTAGTAACAAAAGTTTTACAGTAATGGACCATTGCACAAGTCCACATCAACATTTATTCCCAATCTAAACCCCTCACACACACACCAAACCAACCTAAAACTTCTTGACATTATTAGCGTCCCGTGGCTGCACGTGTATCATGACCTTGATGCCGTCGCCGCGGCGGGCGGTCTCGTAGGCCTGAAGTGTCTCCTCCATGCTGAAGTGGTGGGTCACTAGCGGCTTCACGTCGATCAGGCCTGAGGACACCATGCTCAGGGCTATTGGGTACCTGTGGGTGTTGGGGGGAGGTTAGAAGTGTTGGGGTATGGTTGCGGGAAGAAATCTGGCGTTGTAATTCGAGTCTAAAGATATGAATAGACATACGATAGAAAGGTAAGTACTCATTAGTCGTTTAAATGTTATGAGAAAATTTCCTTGAAATTACAAGGAGAGTTTTTAAAATTATAAGCTACTTACTATGTAGGACTGTAGGTAGTAAATATAGCTACAAACATAATGTGTTGATTTGATAAAGATGTAATATTCATAATACGACGGTGCCGGTGGTCTTATCGTGTTTATTGCAGTGTTTGTAAGTGTCAATATGTAAATCATAATAACATAAACCCGCTTTATCTCCAATGCTATGTAAGATGTTGGATTGCCTATGTACATTAATACTAAGATCCACTATGTCTCTACATACTCGTACAGTGCTCCAAAATTGATAATGCGCATAGAAATCTTTGACAGATCGGTGGTTTTCGATTATGTGACACATGATATTGACTCCTATTTCTTTCGAACAAGGTGCAAAACGCAAGTGTTTTTTTAAGGCTCATACGATTTAATCATTCGGGTGTGAAGATCTGCATGTGCATTATTAATTTTGGACAAGTGTACATATAATGGCTACCTCTACAGGAAGCCATTATCCAGTCATTGTGAAACAGGTCCTTAGTAGTGTATGTATAGAACTCGATATTCTAGGCATAGGATGTTTCAAATAGGTCTAGTACAGATGATTGTAATCGTCAACTATTTCCAAGCCATCCATAGGAGCGGTATATACCAAACAAAACAACAATAATACTAACTCATTAACATATCGGAAGATGCCTCGTATGTCGACCTCCCTTGCGACGGCGCCGGCCAGAGGCACCGTCAGCTCGGGGCTGCCCATGCCCACTAGCACCGCTACTCCGCCGGATTTGGTGGCCTGTGGAGGTGAGAAACAGCATAGGTATATTGGACTTCTTCTTAGCGTTCACGGTTGAAATAAGGCAAAATATTAAATAGTTACAGGCGGTCGAATGGACTCCAATTATACTATCATAGACGTCACGCCAAGTGTCGTACACTACAAGCAATAGCAAGGTGACTTAGATCAATCTATTAATAGTTGCACCCAGGAGCGAATAAGGTGCAGACATACTTACGTAACGGATGAGCTCAATAGAGCTCCAATCAGCTCATAATAACCTTGCACACTGCACACTGCCTGACCTACGTCTGGGTACCTACGTACTACTCAGAGAGTTATTCCCAGTTATTCCTTTTATTTGGTAAAGCATCTGACACTTACTTCAAGAAATAATACATCAACGGTCCACATTAGGTACCAGGAGCGAATGAAATACAGGAATCATAATTATCTTACTAGTAGCGCTCCCCGCACGGTAGCCTGCGCCCCGCTGGCATCAATACTGATGTCTGGATGAGTGCCCATCAGCTCATGCACTTTGCGCACTAAGTCCGCCTCAGACAGGTCTCGGGTTACCAGGAGAGTATGGTTCGCTCCCAGCTTAGCGGCGAAGTCCAGGCGGGATTGTAGGATGTCTGCAACAGTAGGCGTTTGTGGTTAGTAAGAGGTTTGTTTAATTCATAAGGAATACCTGCAGTACCATTCGGTTCATACGATTTTGAATCCCAGTCATTCAAAGAAGTGATTGAACCTGTCAGTAAGAAAGCGATTTATCCTCTGTACTTATAGTCAGCAAGAGTATCGTAAGTAACGTATCACCCGTCACTCCCATCAGTAGGTCATAATTTTTATTTTATTTTATTTTATTATATTGGTACACAAACAGTTATAAGAATACAGAGTTTCAAACATATACAATATGAGGTTACATTTCCTTCCTATAACCGACGAGAGTGCACACTTCAGTTTAATTATTAAATTTTGAAAATATTAGCTAAGAGCTAGTTATCACTACAGTATAACATGCAGGTACGATAATTTAATAAAAAATATATAAGAATTAATATAGCAACCTGTAAATAATTAGTTATCAGATATTGACAGTTTGGCAAGTGCCCTTTTGAAGGTGGAAAGTGGCTGTCCCAAGATATCGATAAACTTATTTTCACTAACGAGATCATTGTACAAGCGGCATGCCCTGTGCAAAGGATTGTAAAAAGCAGCATTTATTGTTGTGGAAGGTATTCTAAAAAGTTTAGGATTTCTGAGTCTGTAATTTGTATTTATTTCAATCTGTTCAAGTAGAGAGGTGTGTGAGATGTTATTTGTTATCTTATAAAGCATTAACAGAGATAAATAAATAGATGTTTGCCCTGGCGTGACCAATGATATTCCTTTGCTGACTGTACTTACAGCTACTTACCGACTCAAATACCATAGTAAACCATCAACAAACAATATGGCTACAAACTACTAACCAGTAATAAGTATATTACTCGCGCCCATAGCGCGGGCGGCTAACAGCGTCACCAGGCCGATGGGCCCGGCGCCCAGCACTAGCACGCTGGCGCCGGCCGTCACCCCGCCGCGCCGGCACGCGTGGATGCCCACGGAGAGAGGTTCGAGGAGCGCGCCTTCTTCCATGGAGACGTGGTCGGGGAGTCTGAGGGAGGGAGAGATGGGTTGGGTGATTTGGTAGGGTTACGATGGGTTTGGAAATCAAAGGGAGTTCTTATTAATAAAGAGAAATTGTGCTGCGTAGGAGACCCGTGCCCCAGCAGTGGGGACGTGATGGGTCGCGATGATGATGATGATGTGCTGCGTAAGGAAAGATGTATGATTCATTAATATAAACTCAAACTCAAATTTTTTTATTCATCGTACAAATATAAAATTTTCTGATGAACGTCAATTTTTACAAATTACTCTCCGTTCGGATAAGGGGGGGCTCTTTCTGTCTAAGGAGAAGAACGGAGGCAAGAAACTCCTGAGCCATCTTTTCAAAAAAAGACTTAAAACTAGTTGGTATACAATACATATAAGCTTAATAATTATTATTATTATAATATGAGCAGAGCTAACTACTTATCACAGCCATGCATTAACGTCCTCTAAGTAATCATCAATTTTATAATAAGCTTTTTTACTGAGTTTCTCTTTAATGTAACACTTAAACTTATTCTCTGGCATTTGAGCAACTTCTGCTGGAAGCTTATTATAAAATCTAATACAGTACCCTAAAAACGATTTATTAACTTTCGCCAGACGCATCGCTGGAAAAGCCAGCTTATGCTTGTTCCTAGTATTAATGTCATGATTACTGCCAATTGTATCAAAAGTTGAAATATTCTTTCGTACATACATTAAATTGGAAAAAATGAACTGACATGGAACTGTAAGGATGTTAATTTCTTTAAATAGTTCTCTCAATGAATCCCTGGAACCAAGTTTGTATATAGAGCGGATGGCTCTTTTCTGTAATACAAATATAGTTTCAATATCAGCTGCTCTACCCCAAAGCAAAATGCCATACGATAATAAGCTGTGGAAATAACTAAAGTAAACTAATCTGGCGGTTTCAACGTCGGTCAGCTGTCTAATTTTCCGTACAGCAAAAGCTGCGGAGCTCAACCTTCCAGACAATTTTTCAATGTGAGGTCCCCACTGTAACTTTGAATCTATAGTCATCCCAAGAAAGACAGTATCATTAACTAGGTCCAATTTATTCCCATCTAGAATAATGTTAGTATCGCATTGTCTAACATTCGGCAGTGTAAATTTAATACATTTCGTTTTCTTAGAATTCAATAGAAGATTATTAACGGTAAACCAATCGTGTATGTCAGATAGAATTGAATTAATTTCATTAAAATTATTTTCTCTTCTTTTAACTTTAAAAAGCAAAGAAGTATCGTCAGCAAATAAAACTATATTAGTCAATTTTTCAACCATAAAAGGCAAGTCATTAATATAAATGAGGAATAAAAATGGTCCTAGAATAGATCCTTGAGGGACGCCTATTTTTACATGAGCCCCCTGTGATTTAGTATTGTTAATATCGACCCTTTGTTGTCTCTTGTCTAAATATGAAGATATCAAATCTAAAGCCTTTCCTCCTATTCCATAGTATCTAAGTTTCGAAATTAAAGTCTGATGGTCTACACAATCAAACGCCTTCGACAGATCACAGAAGACTCCAATAGCATCGTGATGGTCTTCCCAGGCGTCAAATATGTGCTTAATCAACGCAGTACCGGCATCGGCTGTTGATTTGCCTTTTGTATATAATATCACATAGGTACCTGTCGCAGAAGTCAGCTGCATGTTTATAGTTCATAGTACACCACCAACCATAGAGTATATTTTTCCAACAACATGTCGTGGTAGCGGGCGTGAAATGTGAAGGAACAAGAGTGCTTGGTGAACATAAGGTACCAGGGCCACATACTTTTAGCAGAAGTCAGCCGCACGCTTTTGTAGTAGCGCACTAAGTTGCCAAGGAATGCTGTGTGAATAAGGAGTAGAGAAGTGTGAGAGCTTAATTATTAAAGGTACTAGGACCACATACTTATAACAAAAGTCAGCGGCATGTTTATAATATCGCACTAAGTTCCCGTGGAAGGGCGGGGTGGCGCAGAAAGCGATGTCGGGGCATAGATGGTAGCGGCCGGTCTTGCAGAACTCACACACGCAAATTTGGAGGAAGAGTGGTTGATGAACATAAGGTACCAGGACCACATACTTGTAGCAGAAGTTAGCCGCATGCTTTTGTAGTAGGTAGCGCACAAGTTGCCATTGAAAGGTTGCGTTAAGTAAGGAAGGAAGTAGAGGAAGATGAGTGTTAAATGAATATAAAGTACCAGGACCACATACTTGTAACAGAAGTCAGCGGCATGTTTGTAATATCGCACTAAGTTCCCGTGGAAGGGCGGCGTGGCGCAGAACGCGATGTCGGGGCACAGGTGGTAGCGGCCGGTCTTGCAGAACTCACACACGCGGCACGGGACGCCCGGCTCGATGGCCACGCGGTCGCCGGGCTTGAGGTTCTTCACTTTTGAACCGATCTGGTAATAATAAGAGAAGAGGTGTTATTTCAAATGGTGAATAGAATACAATAGGCACACAAGTCGTTAAATAGCAATAGGTAGGTACCATTGTATTTGAAGGTAAAATGTAAATTAATTTTATAGAATTTATTAGTAATCTTGCTTTATAAATAATTATTAATGTTAATGTTATTTAATCAAAAATATGGGTTATGACCTGGAATAAATAAATTTATTATTATTATTATTGTTTCACGTAGGGAAAAACGAGAGCAAACATTATTTCAGGAGAACACAATATTTTCCAGGGATTTATAAAACTTTCATAATGGGAATTTACCACGTAGCTATGGCATAAGTAATAGGTACCTACATCATAAAGTTTTATTTCATAAAAATAAACAAACAACTGTTGCATGCCTAATCTTTCTGTTTATCACTTGTAGTTAAGCACTTGTTTTAATAGGTAAAATGATAATGTTTATAGCTATTTGGCTACCAGCATTATCTTAATTGTCTCTTCAGTTTCTTACCTACTTATTCATTATTATTATTAGCCATGTAAACCCATAAAAGAAAAGGTGTTATAATAAGTAAGGTATAAAAAAGCATGTGCGTATGTGTATCTCTGTCCCCAAAACGGATAGGTAGGATTAGGATGAGCTAATGATAAATTAACTTCGGCTTAACTTAACATAGATGGACTGTCTCTATCATTTTAAACTCAAATAATAAGTAGGTATGTTAATTTCTATATCTTCCATGACCGTCACACTTTAAACATTGACGTAAGTTTGTTAAAATCTATTGCATAAAATAATAGTAACTACCTACTATACCTAGTTTTTTTTTTTTACTCCTAACATCTGATACTTAGACAATTTCTTCCTTAATAATTTCCACCATTTCCACCAACCTTAGCCACGACCCCCGACGCCTCGTGCCCCATGACCATGGGCTCCTTCAAGACGAAGTGTCCGCAGGCGCCGGTCTGCCAGTAGTGCACGTCGGAGCCGCAGATGCCCACACAGTCCATGCGGAGAAGGACCTCTGTGGGAGGAGGAGAGTACTCTGTGAACGTATGTTGTCCTGGTAGGTTTAGTGACAATTTTTCTATAGTCGGTTAGATCGTAACCAGGCATTGGTTCATCAATTATACGTCATCTCCATACTAAATTCTTGACAGATGTGTCAAAAGTCAACCAATAATCCATGGTTATGCTTTAACCCACTATGGCGAAATTAGCACTTTAACCCCCTTATTCATAAAAAAGTTACTGGACGCTTTAGCTATTGAACTGTTTTGTCACTCTCTGTCAAAGAACAAATTGTCCTCTGAAAGACGTAACTACAGTACCTACCTACCTAACTATTTTGTGATTTGTCCCTCATCAGGAATACCTGCCGGCTTCCGGCGGTTTAAGCTAGTCGGCCCAGCATTGGGGGACGTGCCACATTTGGTTTTCAGTAGGTTAGGTAGGTACTTGTTGGTAGTTATACCGGCAGAAACTTACCATCATCGGCTATTTCAGGGATCTTTGTTTGAACCTGTAGAGAATAAAAATACAAATCATTAATCTGCTAAGTACTTCGGTTTAAGTTTTAATAGTTTATCTTTTATTGACATGGTTCTAATGAACTGTATACCTAGGTAGGTTTCTGACGGGTGTTATAGTGTTATCCTAACTAATATTATAAATGCGAAAGTAACCGTGTCTGTCTGTCTGTCTGTTACTCTTTCACGCCAAAACTACTGAACGGATTTTAATGAAATTTGTATACATACTGTCTAGACCCTGGGAAAGAACATAGGCTAATTTTTATCCCGGAATTCCCACGGGAAAACCTTTTAAGGCGAAGCGAAGCGCGCGGGAACAGCTAGTATTTAATAATTTCAAAATTATAGTAACTTATTACTGAACTCAACTAGTTATATTACTATCAGATTATTATCTAATCATATCGTCGTTCAAATAACAAACAATAGTTTTGTCCAAATTATCGATTTAATTAGTAGTGACATGATTCCATAATAACAGCAACAGTTCATTCAGATTCTGAACACTGAATCAAACAGGGAGAATATTAGAGGTCAAGTTTACGCAAACAAACGCACACATCCAAACACAATATGCAAAATACAGCGTACAGCGGTCACCTATAGAATTTGCATAGCTTCATTAAAATGACCGACAGGACGCACAGTTGAAGATTACCCAAATATACGCGAGTTGGCGGCAACCCAACTTTATTCTAAATTCAAAATTTGTATAATTTTCTTACGTACCAGCTGTAAATCCTTGGGCTTCAACAGCAAAGCGGTGAGGTTGTCCTGCGACATGTTGATACTCCTCGTTTCACGCGTGCGCACTGGCCACTTGTCAGCTGTCAACTAGATACGCGTGTGTGGCGCGAGCTTTACGTATAAACTACTCGCTAAGTAGATTGTACAGTTGTCGTCTCGGAATAACAAGATAGTAGGTACACATGTACCTACCTACACGTATTATAGACATATTTATCGACGATTAGCATGCTTGTCTGATGGCATTTATGGTTTAATTTGCATAAGTATTTTTTAAACTACATAGGCACTACCTACCTACTTACCTAGCGACGAGACGTCTTAATATTGAAAATAGTAATCAATCATTATAGCATAGTATTAACCGATAACCGTTGTGGTAGACGAGTTCTAGAGTGGAGACCACGAACTGGCAATGGAGGTAATGTCGGCCATCAGGCCGCTGGACCGACTTGGATGAGGATTGCTGTGGCATAGACTAATACTGGGATAAGGACAGCGTTTTGGTACTCCTTGGAAGGGCCTATATCCAGCAGGGGAACGTCAGGGAACAAGGTATTGTTGGCTCATCATATGATGTACCTACCATCATGAATAACATAAGTAGGTAGCTCTAAGCGGATATACCTTAGTCAAACTGGAAACTTTAACTACATACCTATTAAGCACCTCTTGTCTATCATTATTATCATCATCCTTATGTGTTGGAGTGGATACTTACAATAGTTGCATAATTTGAGTAAATAAATTTATTAATTATCATAATCATAAAACACAGTGGGCTCGCGATAAGCAAGCAAATAGGAAAAACGCTGCTTTATTATAATTTTATTTGTCACCGTCTAATCTGTTATCTCGACATTTTATCAAGTCAAGGTCAACAGGCTGGCTGAGAGCAATGTACTCTTAAAAATATTCGTCTTGTCTGTTTGTATATCGGTCGGTGTGCAGTACTAAGGTTCCCGTCCATACAAACGAAAGTCACACAGCTTCAACACTCGTGGTTTTTATTTTAGTTAAATAATTTTCATAAAATATGCCACTTATAAGTATGTATAGTTGCATACCCTACATGTATTTTCAAGTTAATGTTGATAATTCCTACGACGATACGGGTTGCGGCGCAGCCTATACAGTCTGTTACATAATACGGGTTTAATGTAGGTAGGTACTTAACAAATGCAACAGATATCCAAAATTAAGATATTAAAATGCCATTTGGCTATCAGATCAATCTACAGATATTACTACAACTAGGTGAACTAGGTAGGTCCACAAACGACACACATAACCATGCACAGAGCAGTGGTATTTACCTTGATAGTTTCAAACATTTTTATATTAGTTCAGAATACCAACTTCATCCCAACACATTTGTTCATGAAGAGAGTTGGACCTTGTTACAATGAGCCGAAGGTCGCAGTTAGCCTGTCCGAATTCAGCATTTCAAGAAATACATACAATTTCACGTTGAACGGTGAAATTAATATTTCAAGAGATATTGAAAACGAGTGGACTGTGAAAGTAAGTATATGGTATTGATAATGTCAGAAGCATTCTGAGTTTCACATTAATTGGGTTTCATTCATGAGGAGTAAGAAGCGATGGTAGGAAGACTAGAACGTGGTTCTGAATAGGAGTGCAGTTATGGGAATCGACATACTGATAACAACTTAGACCCTTGGGTTATTTTATTATGAAGTTGCAGAAATGAACACCTCCCAAAATATAGAAAAGAATATAAAATAGAAGAACGTTAGTAAGACGTGCGTAACGTTGAGAGTTGAAACTATGTATAAAATCCAACGTAAGAAATCTGAAACGTAACCTAATCCAAATCAGCTCCCTTTTCCATTTCCCTGAACCCTTCCTTTTTCCAGGCGTTTCTCCAGAAGTGCCAGGACATCCGTAACCTGGACACGTGCGACCACTACCGCTCCTTCATGCTGGTGAAGACGGGCTGCGAGGCTGACGATGATGACGATGACGACGAGCAGGCCTACCTCCAGCTGTTCAAGTTTATTGAGCCTACGTAAGCCTTACCGACCTAACTTCTTTCTATTTACTGCAAATACATAATAACATACCTATGTTGTATACCTGTGCGGTGTTAGCTCAGTTGGGTAAGCGCCCGCGCTTCTCACGCCAGAGATACGGGTTCGAATCCCGGCGCTGACATGTACCAATTAGTTCTTTGGAAATTAAGTACAATGTATTCCATTTTACGGTGAAGGAAACATGGTGACCACATCAAGATTCTAAATGTGTACCCTTAGTACATTGCACTCATTCAAAAACGACCATACGGCTCTCTGACTACCCCTTGGGGATTACAGTCGTGTATGCTTACAGCCTGGAAAGAGAAGAAATTAATAGGCACCCGTTATCGTTTAAGTTAGTGCGTAAGCACCACAGATATGTGGTGAGGACCATCAAAACAGTCATGATAATAGTCTAAAGGCCGAGTTCAACTTGTCAGAAGTTATCGTTTATGTTGATAAGCAGAGCGTCGTCAGCCAGTACACACCCAAAATGATGTAATTATAATACCTATAAATAACTTAATATAGGTACAAGGGTCGAAAAAAGAAAAGTATGTATTCAAAAACTACCTACGTTATAGAGACTACTTGTATCTACTGAAAATATTGGTGGGTTTAACATTACTCCACGTATTATCCATCCACAGGATGTAGTGTGGTGTGGATATCACTTCTGTTTCTGTCACATACCTACCTATGTTCCAGTCACACACATATATACAGGGTGTCTCAAAAGTCAATGACATGCCATGGAGGGCTGACAGGCCAGCTCAGAAGTGACCAGAACAGATCGCAATATGACCTTAGTAAAAGTCTATTTCAGCTTATCCTGTCCAATAACGGCGGGCACATACAAGCTGCAGTCCTACCCGTACAACACTCGCGACAACCACCTGACGGGCGAGTCCAAGATCTCCACCAGCATGTACGGGTATACCTTCCGACTGGAGGGATATGATATATCTGATGAGAAGGTCAGTAGTACAGTAAGGGGCAGAGAAACCTTACCTCACTCATAAGCATTATTTATTACTATGAGAGGGCGGTCTGCCCCGAGAACTAGCGCGACGGAGAATTTTGCTCGTCTTGACGTACGTGTCTTGCGCACCGTGCTGGGCTAGCAGAATGTTGGTCATTGGACTCTCACGCTCTTTATGGTGCCTATTCACTATGCAGATACTGCGCTGATGTGAACGAAATCCGTTCCTCATAAGTTATGCTATGTTGATAAAAATCCATTGCAAAACTAGTATGAACACCCTGTACCGATAGTTTTTTTTTATTTCAGATCCTCTGCGTGGATTCAACGCTTCAGCTCGTATATCTTCGTAAAAATGAATTCGTGGAAGAAGAAGAGGATAATGTTGAAGATCCATGATGTAATTAGTAAAAAAAAACAATGAAACAAATAAGAATTTAAATAACGATTACAATATATTTTATTTCATCGTAATGCCTATGGTACTTGATATCAGTATATGTTATACCCCTTGGGGTAAGTATATTCGCGACACAGTTGTTTCGCTGAATATTTCAATACATAAAAGATGGTAATATACCTATGTATTTAACTATGGAAAATTCCCTACCACATGCCCACGTTTATACAGAAAAGCGGCGGCCATTTTCTATTCATGCTCGGGAAATTCCATCGGCTTTCGTATCGCATGCCTGCCAATGCCAAAAATGGGGTAACCTAACCTAACTTAAGTATGCGGTAGGGAATTTTCTTTAATAACATCAGTAACCCCAGTATGTTCACTCGTCCCAGCCCCACAGTCCGTGGCTCTCCCGGATGGTCTCCTTGTTGTCGCGTCTGGAGCGCGTGGCGGCGCTGGCCTCGCCCTTCGCCACCGCCTTCTTACGCTCCATGCGCTTCTGGCGGGACTCCAGGTTCTTCTTTACCTGGGGATAAGGATTTAGGATTAGGATTTCATTATTGTTTTAGGTACAAAAACTGGCCAGAGAGAGTTAATATCATATACGGTAAGTACTCGTATGTGAAAAATATAAGAATATAGAAAAAGGATATACATATTATGAATGGGGCGTGTGTTAAAAATGATAATAGACAGAAAATAAGGAGCAGAAACTTACGTTTTAAATATATTGATTCTTGAATGTAAATAAAAATGTTCTAGATATATTTATTGAGGTTATCACTTTTCAGTAATTTTAAGAAAATAGTAGGTGTACATTCCTACACTGAAAATCATGTTTTTGAAGAAAAAAATGTACCTACCCGGTGACTTAATGAAGACAATTAATAAAATAAAATAGCCGTGCTATAACTTAGCGCAACATACCTGTTCCTTCACCACCTCCGGCGCTATGGTGCTAGCAGACGTATACGACCTCATAGACCTCACGTCCGACAGAGCCTTCTCCACCATCGCTAGTCTATACTTCTGTGACGTCTTGTCTACAACCTCCGCTGGGACTAGCTCCGGTACTGTGTCTTCCTCTTCAGAAGGGTTCGGGTTCGATGGTTTGTCTTGTATGGTGAGAGTGATGGCTTTGGTGGCGAGTGAGTCGAGCGCGCGCTGTTCATCGTTTTGGATTGACGTGTCCACCTGCGGAAGTAAATTGTGGTATGATGATTATGAGTGTTTTGTTTTCATATAAAATCGTGGTCATCTATGCTAAGGACCACCAGCAAAGAAACTGGCCAATATAAGCTATGATATCCATACATAGTATCTGATTGATAACATCGCAGTTTAAAGAAACGCCGTTCTATAAGAAGATTAAAAATTAATAAATTGATCGTTAATTTCAGCCAAAGATAATTTCCTCCACACGCCCCCTCACCTCTTTCCTCATCCTCTCCAGCTCGTCCTCAGTATACTTCCTGGCGTCCTCTCTCGTCCGCTCGCTGTCCTCGGCGTCCTCACGAGGCGCGTCCTCGTCCTCGGGGTCACTGCCCTCGTCCGAGCTAACGGCAAGGCCGATACCCATTTGCTGGAACAAGGGGCACGTTAGAAAACAAAAATAAAAATATTGCTGAAACTTTTTTACACTCACGCTAAAGATAATTACTTATATTAATACAACACTTTCGGCAAAAGATGCCATGCTCAGCATGTGCTGCCGTAAACAGAAGAATGTTCTGTGGCAGCGCTATTTTTAGCATGATCCTGTTACATTATAATTGAACGGATTTAACACTAATTAGTACATACTAACGTGCTACTGTGTAGTGCCATCTCTCTCGCACTCACCTCCATCATCTACTACAGTATAGCTCTGTCTCTCTCGCACTCACCTCGAGCAGTGCGTCGTCTACGTCCTTAGCTCGGAGGTACCCAGAGCATGCTATCTCGCGGTCCATCGTGTCGTCTCGCTCTAGGTCGCTGAACCTCGGCCACGTCTCGCTCTCGAAGCCGAAGCGTTTTTTGAAGAACTCGCGGATGCATTTCACGTCGCGGTCGAAGTAACTGTGGATTTACATAGACATCGTTGATCAATTAGTCTTTGTCAATTAATACGCTACGAAAGGGAAGTAAAAGATTTCATGTAGACATTTGATTAAATCTCCATTAAAATCTTGCTGGATTTTGTCTGAACTCTTTACTTTTTGGATTTCCACAAACACAACAAAGTAATAAATAGCGATGAACCCTTATAACTTTAGTGAACATTAGAAACTAGAAACATGTCAACTCTTTCAACAGAAAACGGCTGGACCATTTTTCATGAAAATTGACAAGTAATAAGTTGACACATAGCCCATCCATAGGATACTTTCTATCCCTGAATTCCCACGGGAAAACCTTTTAAGGCAAAGCACAACCTTTGGGAAAAGCTAGCGCTAAAATAAAAGAAAACATAACAAACTCACAGCTCAGCATTAGGATGGCTAGTAGACACCATTTGCGGGAAGTCGATCACAATCGGCTGTCCTTCCTCATCAATCATGATGTTGAACTCATTGTAGTCTCCGTGGATGACCCCGCAGTTGCCCAGACGTACTATGAGGGACATGAGGTTGTCGTACAGGCCTTCTACGTCTGGGACTGATGTTACGTGTGTGCTGTGGGGTAGAGGGAATTGGTGTTGTAGTGATGGATTGAATTAAAGGATATTTTGACTGAAAAATACGCCACAACACACCAGTGGCCAAACAGCAGTCTAAACAGTGGGTTTCTCGGGGTGAATCGGCGCCAAAGAAGGCCAAGGTGGGTATTTTGATGACCTCGAGAAACCTCATTTATTGGAAGTGATAAAAAAATTGCAGAAACGTTGGACAAAGTGTATAGAGCTCAAAGAAGACTATGTTGAAAAATAAAATTATCAAAAAACCAGTATTTTCTTCAAAAAGTCACGGACTTATTGACCCGCCCTCAGGGCGTAGGAAATATGCTTTGGACCACCACTGATTTAGGTCTATTAGAGTCATGTAAAAAAAATCTAAATTCTTTTCACCATCTTACTAATTGACATTTTTAGGACATAGCTGTAAGCCTACCAAGCAAACACAATGGTCTTAGTTGGCTTGTTTAAAATTTATTCTTGGCTCTCTCTCTAGGATTTTAGGAACATATCACGTCATAAAAGTAACTTTTAAGAAAAACTACTTAAATCTCTACCTACGAAAACACAACTCACAGGGGTCCTCCATGCACTAGATCCATGACAACGCAATGTCTGTTGAAGTCTATCGGCTTGGGCACCGGGAACCCGCGGTCGTACAGTGCCTTCATGTATGCAAACTCCTTGGTGGCCGAGATCCGGGACAGGTACAACCAGGACGCCTTGTTGCGGTGCGCGTGGTAGTCTCTCTTGTCTTTTATGTTACGGAAGCAGGTGCGGCCCAGTCTGTAATCACATCATGAGAAGATTCTTCTCTGTAGAGCATGTTTGTAATGGGTAGTACATCTAGATTATTAATATTATATTTGGTTGATCAAGCAAGATAGCACAGCAGGAGGATGTTATTAAATATTGTAATAGAGATTGTTTTCTTAGCTTTCCAGAGAAATGAATGTAAGAATAACACCTCACTCATTCACCAATACATCTATAATCTAATAATATTATAAATCTAATATAATTCCTGTGCCTCCTGCAGGTTGAATGGTAGAAATTGCTTTTAGCATTACATCCACCCTTTCTACTTTCATTTTGTAATATTTGTACAATAAAGAGGTAGTTAAATGAATAAAATATACTTAATAAACAATTATATGACAAATCTTAACTTAATAAAAAATTATACTTTCTATACTTAATAAAAATTATGACAAATCCTTTAGCTACCTGTGTAGTTTCAAACACAATGGCTTGTGGTCTTCGTCAGCCACTGTGTAGATGTTGGACTCCTTGCCCACTCCAATCTGGTTGCCGAATGATGCAATAACCTTTCTGTTTGTGAGTGCCTTCAAGGCCAGGTAGTCGTAGCCAGCATTGGTAAGACGATATCCATCATCTAGAAAAATATTTTTTATTTTCATACAGACATGTTTTTTTGTATATAGAGGATAAAAGGTTGGAAGGAGGTCATAATGGGAGTACGATAGTTCGGAAAAAGGGTTAAAGGATCTTGTGAATTGAAGTATTTGCACAAAAACTGTACTTACATTGTTTACCACGTTCATAAGTTAGCAGTCTGTGTTTACAAAGTTCTCTCATCAGCTTGTGGACACCGCCATGTCTGAGGTTAGCAATGGAAGCCACTAGTGACCCTGGCACTATTTCGTGATTCTTCATACCCATTTCCACCTAGAAATCAACACGTACATGTAGTTAAGAGGTTATGGTGACTATGTAGGTAATAAAATGCACTTTAGCTTACCGCAGTCAAAACCCTGAAGTCTTCACCGGTGAGGTATCGCAGCATAGCAACATCTAGCTTCCCCATGGTGGTTGAATTGTTTTGTTTCTTATTTCATCACCAAAATAACGAAGGTAAACATTCACCAACGTGATTATTTACGTAAAAAAAGTAAAAATTGTGTTCATAGGACAGCATAACGTCAGAAATATGTCAAATCTCTATTTAGTCTGTGATCATTGACGTCGTCCTCAGAATAATAACGTACAGGCTTAGCTGCATTGAAAAGCTGAAAAAGATCTTTCTGCAATGAAATAAAGCTCTTATTCGCTCAGTAAGTTTTTGACGTTTAGCCGAAGGTTTTTCCCTTCCCCTCTCCATTCCGGCTTCCTCCCTCTCCTCCCCTGCCCCTATTCTAATTAATTTTCATTTCATTAAATTAAAATTCCTTCTTTTTATTTAAAACTTTCTTTAGAAGTTTACAGTATTTAATTTATTATTTTACAGCCTACCCACTTTGTATTTCGTTAATGAGTTCGTCCTTCACTTGCTACCTACATTGTCTAGCATAAAATTGTTACAATTTACAACAGTTTATTTAAAAGGTGCTTCAAAAGTGGAGATGGAGGACTTTGAAATATTTATAAACTTTGACTGCCCTTCTAAAGCGTACTATCCCGGCCAAATAGTGTCCGGTTATATTGAATTTAAACTGCATCAAACACAAACTTTTACAGGTTAGTAACTTTCTTTTAACCTAGGTTTCAACTTTTTTAAATATTTAAAAACCACTTAAAAAGGTTTGTCTTCATAATTTTACTCAAGTTCAGAAGGTTATTATGTGCCTATCCTGAAACTGATATCCAAATACATTCCTTTTTTAAAACCTATTGACTCTTGTTTTTTCAGTAATCCTGGTGCAGTTCCTCGGGGAAGCGGAGGTGAATTGGGAGGAGAAGTATGACACATGCTCCGACAGAGAGGAATACTTCGACTACACATACCCAGTGCTTGGCGGGAATGGCAGTAAGTAACATAATATGTTTTATCTCTGAAATTAAGGTGATTACCTTGCAGGCAAGATCCTGGTGATTTCTGAGTGAAAAACTAAGCATAGTAAAATGAAGTACATGTTGTTTTGTTTGTTGTGGCTTTAAATACAGGCCACTGTATATGGCTGATGATGATGATAGCTGCTGCAACTTGGTTTGAATCCATGTACACACTGTTGGTTATTATTTATTATAATTATAATGAGCAATAAAATCAATGATCTTACTAGGAAAAATATTATTATTTAATAATTTATAAAAATACTTCCAACTCATTCCAGCCCCAGTGACCCTATCCCCCGGCACACACAAGTACCAGTTCCAGTACCAGGTGCCGTTCACAGCCCCTTCCTCCTTCGAGGGCAGCCTCGGCAAGGTCTGGTACCGCGTGCTGGCCGGTTCCGAGCAGCCCGGCTGCGCCGTGGAGTGGTTCGAGGAGGACTTCTATGTGGTTGCCCCGGTGGATCTGAATGCTGATCCTGCTATTAAGGTGAAAAGAGAAGTATTCTATGTTTTATGATGGTATTTTTGGGATTTCTCACTTGAGTTAATATATCAAAGCATTAAACGATGTACTTACTGCATACATATTATGTTTAAAGATCAGCCAAGCCACATATCTGCAAGTAACAGTGTTCAATTAGAATCTGAAACAATTCATCCACACTCAATTGACCCATTAACTGTAAGCCCACAGAATTTTTCGCCTACAAAGTACGTAGGGCGAAATTCATTCCTTGGTGTCAAATTACAGGATAAAATGTTACCATCACTTTTTCAAAATCACCAAAAGTTAACTGGTAGAGAATGCTACTAGCATTAAGTTCTAATGTACTTTGTGCAATAAAGAATTTAATAAAAATACATCTCCTAACCTAATCCATGTAATAAATACTCAATGAAACACCACACCTATTCCAGCAACCCATGTCGTTCGACTTCGAGCAAGTCTACTCCTGCTGCCTGTGTCAATCGGACCCAGTCTGCGTGCGGGTGTCGCTGCCCGCGTGCGGGTACTGTCCGGGGCAGGTCGTGCCCGTGCAGGTACAAGTGGAGAACAATAGTGGGGTGGAGGTGAAGAAGATAAGATTTGAGATTGTGCAGGTATGTGGATATGGGGAGGTTATATTAATATGTTATGGGGGGGACGGTGAAAATTATTTGTATATTGACAGAGGGACATTGTATTGTCATCATCATCAGTTTGTAAGAATATACTTTTGTACATATAGACTTCTTTTAAGAAACGCTACAACACTCTTCCTACTTTGTCTTGATAAATTCGTCAGGCAAAAGGTTCCAAGGACATTCTAGGCTACGCTTACGAGTAGTATCCACTCGAGAATCCGTCTGCGTCATCTATGATCGGCATAATATTGCCGGCCAACTGCCACTTCAGATTGCAAATTTTAAGAGCTATGGTTTCTTTATATTAAACATACTTGCGAACCAGTCGAACCATTTCAGAGCTACACGTACATGTAATCACAGACAAATTAAATTCTAAAATAAACAATTAAATCTGTAACTTTTTGTGATAAGACCGCCTTTTGTACCCTAATTAAGTTTGGTTACAACTTGTATATTTTATTACTCTTTGTTGGTGTACAAACTTTACCTACTTTTTTAATTCCAGAAAGAAAGCTACTCCGTACAAAACGGGGCCTCGCAATGCACGGAACCAGAGCGCCCCCTAGCTCTAGGCGCGGGGGCGGCAACCCTGGGCCCGGTGCTCGCGGGGGCGCACAGAGAGAAGGTCGTGGAGCTGACCGTGCCCCCCATGATCGTGCCCAACTTGAGCAATTGTAGGCTTATCGATGTCAAGTATTATTTTAAGGTGAGTTAGATTTTATTGTGTTTTTGAGTGAAAGAGCTTAATTTTTTAAATGCCCCCCCCACTAAAGGTGACTTGCATCAAATATTTAATTGTAATTAAATCTATTGCTGGCTTGCTCTGACACTATACTGTCAAAGCGAGCCAGCGATAGATTTATTTACCATTAAATATTTTTTGGTGCAAGTCACCCTATATGAATATCAAACTGCCAATATGTCACGTCCACGCAAAATTTGGGAAATGGAGGTTTTTGTTTTCTCTATTATTTAATGGTCATAGAACTTGCCCCGTGATTTAATCAGTTGACTTGTGACCTTAAGAATGTATTTTAATAGACAAATCCATTATAACACTCAAAGAAAGGCGTAAAAGTTAATAAACAGTTTGGACTTAAAGCAGTTTGATATGCCCATACAAGACTTACGCTGTTTTGATATGAGTCATAAGGACTTATAGTTGTTTGAAAAATACTAATATCATGGGCCGGACTCAGTAAGACTAATATAGTCTATATTCTATTATACAATGAAGTTAATCAACCAAAATTTATGGGTAGAAAAGAACCTATACCTACCGTATTATATTCTACCCGATACGACCCATAGTCCAGTCAAGGAATGAGGTGTAGAGTGCGTGAGCAGGTAACTCAGCGATTCCTTCAACTTGTTCAGGGGGCTTAGGTTGTTAACATACCAAAAGTCCTGACTCCTAGGTGATGAGCGGGGAGGAGGAGGGGGGGGATAAAGATACGATTTTTTGGTTTTTTGCTTATATCTCAAAAACGGTGCATCGGAGACAAATATTATAAACTACTAAAATGGAGGTCATAAAATTATCTAAAACTTTTATATCATATGTTTTTTTCTAATTACTAACCGTTTTCGAGCTATTACCCTCGGAAAAAATTGAAATTTACAAGAAAAAGTATTCATGTCAAAAAATTCATAAACAAAAAAAATGAAGAGGAAAGAAGTTGTAGATTTTTTTATTCCCTTTTATAATATATTACATATGCTGGTCAATGTCCAACCCGCCTAAAGTTAGAGCTATTTTAAACTTGCATTTTGGTAAAGTCACTGACATAGCTCACCGTATTAGTAAGGTTAAGTGTGAGTAAAATAGCTGTACCTTTAGGTGGGTTGGACATTAACCAGCACGGCTAGTATGGCCATAATAAGACAACATGTGAAGTGACTGTTTAAATTGAGTCACTTTTTGATATCAGTCTTAAATATTAGCATAGGGTGTACACGGGACTCATTTTATTTGTGTGATTGGATATAAGCCACAGTGACACTGAAACTTTTCTGCTCTGTGGAAATATGTATTTCATTCGTTCTTTTTTTTTGAAAATCCCTCATTTGTGGCTCTTGTTTGTATTGTCTATGGTTTTTTGACAATTTAAATGTCACCAAACGTCAAATTTGAAGAAAATTTTCGCTGTTTAGTGCGTTCGAGTGAAATATTTTGGTAATATTACCATTGCATTTTTGCATTGCGCTACCCCATGGACTCATATTGGCTCATTAACTACTTTCTTAAGTTTCTTGGACATCGTCACATGAAATAATATACGATCGAGCTTGCTCCCGACCAAGCACGATCAGATTCCTTGGGAGTTCTTCGGCAGACGATTTCTATGCACCGCTCCATGAGACGAAGAACAAAACAGCATGCCACCTGACTGATGACCCACCCACCGTTTACCCGGCCCCAGGAGCTAGAAGGCCTTGAGACAAAAGCTCGGGCAGGATCCTGACGGACGCAACAGAATATCATCTACGATGCTTGTCCCACGGCCTGACTGAATAATATTTATATAATCAATGGAAGGAAAAAACAGTAGGTAAGTGCCAGTACCAGTCACATGTTATTATAATTGGGCACATGCACACAAAACAACTCAAAAAACTTTTTTCACTTGGCAGTAGGTACTTGGTCAACTAGGCCATTCATTGGAAGCAAAACCCATACCCCAGCAGTGAGGACGTGATGGGCTATGATGATGAAGATGACAATAGGAGTCATAATCTTAGTTCATAAGTATAACTAAAATCTAATGAAACATTTTTGTTTGTTACAGAACATTGAAATTGGCTCGTAGGCAAGACGGAAGATGGTCAAAACCGGTCAGAAAATTATGGCCTAGACACGGTTGGAGAGCTCTTGTTGGCAGAAACCACCTGAAGATGGTCATTTGACATCAGCAACCTGGTGATACAATGAACCGGAGCGGCACCGAACTGAAAAAGTTGAAAAACTTGGCATACATACTATGAGACCTATTTGATGACTGATCTAAGCCAAGTTCAGACTGATTATTGTGATAGTTGATAACTAAGAATACCTAATATGCTTTTATGGTGTGTGAAATAGTATACTTTTTATAATTTATTAATTAAAAGTTTAATAAATGTTTTACTTACCTAAAGAAAATATTATATTTTTATAACCATTTAATTTAGTTGTACATGCTAGCATATCCACTTATTTTTTTATAGTTAGTGTGTTGTTGATAAATAATAAAGCTTGACTAGGGTTTGTCGCTGTGGAGAAAGGATTAGCATCAGTCGCTGACTGCCCGGTGTGCCGGACTTATTAAATGTACAGTTTATATTATGATTTACATTTCTTGAACTCCACATTTAACATTCAAACTATTCAATTAGCCACTTCATTTTAGTTAGTGTGTGAAAGGACAATCAGTCATCATAGCGTTAGTCGCTGACTGCCCGGTGTGCCGGACCTATTCAATGTATATGATTTACATTTCGTGAACTCCACATTTAGCATTCAAACTATTCAATTAGCCACTTCATTACCTACATACTTTGGCTTGAATAGGCAAACTTAAAGTATATGGGAGACAACTGAAAATCAGTGGTTTGTTCCTAAGGGCAAACATATGCACTGAGTTGCTTCCAAACAAACTAATGTCTATCTATCTAACTTCTTAGCACATGTGAGCGACAGGACCCGTCTGAGCTAACACCGCTACATATAAGTAATATACTTAATGTATAATTTTAGTCAAATAAAAAAGAGGATGTGTGTTTTGACAAATGTTGTTTTTAAAGCATTTTCAACGGGTTATTAGAGTCCCGGATCATCCTCCCTATAAGTATTATAGTAATTTTCCTATCCTGCATCTCTTCTTGTAGAGCAAGGATGAAATTAACAAAAACTAAACAAATAATTATTTGTGTCACATGTTATCACCACCTTCGAACTTGAGTGATATAATGCTACCTAAACAAATGTCAAACTGAGACATGTGTGGATAAATTGGTACACCCATGTTAGGAAATAAGACAAATCTTCCAATCTCGCTGTCAAAATTGTAACTCACATCTTGTGGTGATTATTTCGTGTTGGCCATGTTAGCGTTTGTGAGGACAGCTGGTATCACACAATTTGTTGCAACTAGCTGTCATTTATATCTTGTCACCGCCATACTGTGCTACGCGTGCAGCATATGTATATATATTCTAAAAGGGAATTTAAAAATCTACAACTTCTTTTCTATACATTTTTTTCATTTATTAATAGGTTTAGACAATATGATGCAATGTTTATGAATGTTTTGACATGAATACATTTTTCTTGTAAATTTCAACTTTTTCCGAGGGTAATAGCTCGAAAACGGTTAGGAATTAGAAAAAACATATGATATAAAAGTTTTAGATAATTTTAAGAACTTTAATTCATTAGTTGAAAATATTTCTCTCCGATGCACCGTTTTCGAGATATAAGCTAAAAACCAAAAATTCGTACCTTTATCTCCCCCCTCCTCCCCCCCCCGCTCATCACCTAGGAGTCAGGACTTTTGGTATGTTAACAACCTAAGCCCCCTGAACAAGTTTCTGAAGGAATCGCTTAGTTACCTGCTCACGCACTCTACACCTAATTTTAAGTCACTTATTGACTGGACTACCTGTGTTTACAACGAAAATGCTTTGTGATTGACACGTGGGTTGGAAAAAAGGGGTTTTAAACTTACTTAGCCATAGTTTTCTGTCGTTTTTTTGCTACACTCTTCAATCTGTTCCTTTTCCGAGCTTTATCAGGGTCCACATTCACAATTTCCGCAACATTTTCATTCATATTCGTTATAAAACACTGGGAGCACACACCACAGCCTCGAAATTCTCACCAAGACTGACGCCATGTTGAAAAAATTACGCTCTGTGATTGGACGGAATGGACTTGTGAAAATTTGTAATGCGAAACGGTTAGACTTAAAAGGATTTGAAAAAAACTTACTTTTTTAACGGCTTTTTTCTCATGGATGCCTTGCACTTATTGGAACTTGAAGGGCATAGGCAACCTGACATTTTAACGGAGAACACGACCAAATCAAAAAGTCAATTTTTCGGGTAGGTGGACATATGGCAGTTTGATATTCATCCACTCATATATCAATACCACTTTCCTAATCTAACGACCCGCTGTAGGAAAATAAAGAAGGATCTGAAAAAGGCTATTTATTTTAATAAAACATTTTAATTATAGGTACAGCTAATAAGCGCCCACTACGCACTTTGAACGATTTTGTAACCAACACTTTAAATTTCCAGATCACCCTCCAAGTGACCGGCTGCAACGACGACGAAGAAGACGAACAAGAGATATTCCTCGGATCCATCCCTCTAGCGGGACTCCAGGGGAACTACACACACCCGCTACAGGAGAAACTGCCTCAGGGGTCCATCCCGCCGCCCCCCGCCATGCCGATACCGCCCATAATACAACCCAATATAGCCCAAGTTAACGTACCAGGGAATCTAGCCCAGCCAATGCATTACGGCTCTCAAACTATGTATCCTCCATATCAGAATCAGACGCCTTATCCGAATCAGTCTCCATACAATCCGAGTGCAGGCCAAAATAACCCGTATCCCCAGGCCGCATCGCCGCAAATTAATTGGCAGTGGAACGGGAATTCAGCGCCTCAAGTTGGGTTTGTGGTAAGTGGTTTAAAATAAGTATTTCGTTTATTAATTGAAACTTAGATTTCCGGGCTAGCTTTCCACCGCCGTTAAGGGGGTTTCGGGGATGCGGTGGTGAAAGTTTCTTTTTAAACTGGTTCAATAGTTTTTGAGTTCATTTATTACAAAAATACACAATAAGAAATCTTTTTCGATGAAGTACTGTCTTCATTGTTTTAATACTTTCTGCTGATTAAGACTTAAACATTTCATTCGTTCTTTTCCAGACTGGATCTACGTCTCCAAGCGCCCCTCCTGAATGAAACTGCTGATAATCCATGTCATCACTCATCACACTTGTCTCTCCACATTGTAGTGCCATCTATTACTGGTAAGGTTATACACGGTGCCTTAAATACTTAGTGCCATCTCTTTACAAACTCAGGTATTTTTGAACCTGTGTGATGGCTTTATGCTTTTAATAATATTGATGCCTTAATTAGTGATAAGAGAAAACATTGTATTATAAAGGTAGATGCACAAAAAATCGATTTAAGCATTTTAATATAATGGAGATGAATCTATGTATCAATTAAAATTGTATTGGATTTTATCCACTGACAATATTATTTCAAGAAATTAACTCGTATACTTAAAGAACAATTTTTTTGCAACAATTTTTTATATTTTATTCAAACGTAAGGACAAGCACTCTTTTTATGATTTTTGTATTTAATAAGAATATATTTTATGCTTTATTATTGATTGTTATAAATAAATTTAGATATATTTACTGTAAAAGCATGCTTTTATTTAAAACCTTATCCATGAGAAAAACAAACGCCATTATTCATGAGTAAATTGTATATTTCAATGTTCACTTAATAAAATCGTATATAAAATATAATTATAACAAGTAATAGTCATCAATCATAAAAAGCATAAGTAATAAAATATCATACTGACTAAAGTCATTGTTATTTACTTACAATTTGGATATAAAATCCATATAAGTAACAATTTTATAGCACTTTTGGTCTTAAATTATAATAATCACAGCATTTCGGTAATTTTGTGTTTGAGACAAACATAATGGGACCTAAATGAGATATGAAACCATTTTACAATAAGTACAAATAACGATAAAACTTAAAATCATAATAACCGCTGCACAATAAAGGTGTAATTAATTAGGTATAATGATCTCAAGTAAAAAAAATAATAGAACAGTTGCAAATACATCGTCCAGATGTAGATAAAGAAAAAAATAGGTAACCAGTAACATTATGTAAAGATGTAAAAGTAATCTGTTAACAGCGTATACAATAGAGTAATTTCATTCCTTACAGTATAGTTAAAGTAGTGGCAGAAGTTTATCAAAGTGTAGGGCACTTAATTGTTCGAGTATTTTATACTCTTACGCTATCTTAATATTCCATAGGTTCTTAATATACCTAAATAGTAATTACTGTAAATGCGTTACTAAAAATATAAAAATATATGACTAAGTACAGTATATTGTATATTTAAAATACAGCGTTTTATTGAGGTATTATGAAACTTTTATATTGTAGAGATAAAATAAGCACTCTTTTCACAGTGTTCCTGTAAAACTGGACATCAAAGTTACACCTATTTTAAAATTGGCGTAGTTGTAAATATTATTATGCTGTAAAGGCTTATTACATAAGGCACTAATTATATATGACTACTTGATGTCACACAAATTAAAAGGAAGCGGGTCTCTATAACCACTTTTTTTAATATAATAATTATTTTATAACTAAACACATGCATACCTACACAAGCAACGCCTAAAATATTAATTAAATGCTAGAGAGAGCAGCAGGAACTACGCATTATGGCCATTGATGGCTTATTATGATGCATTTCAGCGTATACGAGTAAGCTTGAGATTTTATTATAATTACATAATTTGTAAATTCATAAAAATGTTTACCAATTGACTTGCAAATATTAAAATAGTTCATATTGACTATAGCAAATACTATAATTATTTAATTTCGTAAAAAATATCTCAGTTATAATTAAGCATCGTATCCATTCCTGGATAGTTTTGAAATACTCCCGTAGTAAAAGTATTCTTACTTTATGTGATGTTAGTAGTTGAGATCGTTCGGAGATTATTTCTTGTCCATAAACTCCGGGTTGTACGGGGTCGGCGCAGTCGGGGTTTCTGGCACAGTGGGGTTAGTAGCTGAAAAATAAGATAAAGATTCTTAATTCGGTATCTAGCACCACACATAATATAGGTTTATTTCAAAACATTAGCTGTTACCACAAGACTTTAAATATTGTTTAACAAGTGTTTAAAACGAAATTTGTCAGATTTAATAGGTGTTTGACCCAGCTAAATATCTGTTAAATACTGTCTAAGTTTTTGAGAAAGAGTTTTTTTAGACTGCAACATTATGACTTGGAAGAGTGTAAATGTTGTAAACTTACTATTGTCGTTTGGTATTGCCGGCGCGGAGGCTGAAGCGTAAGGGTTGACCTGAGGCGGCTGAAAAATAGAAAAAAAACCTCATAAAATCGAGTGTGACTTTGTGCCTACAACCTTAGTTATAAATGCGTAAGGTTTAGTGCCCTTTTCTTTCAAACGGAGTCTCAGACTTAAGTATGTGTTTTTTTGTGAGGAGATACCTACATACTACAGCAACATAAAACAGTTAGAAAGTAAGATTACTTAATATTTTCTGTTCTAAGATTATTTAATTTAGATTCTAAAATGGTTTAATTTAGAACTTTTCCATCTGAAATACAGGAAAAACTCTGTTATTTCCTAGTTCAGATCAGCATTTTAAACTACCTTTAGCATTAAGAGTTGACCTATTATTGTAAATCACATTTAGCATTAAGTATTTTCTGAATAAATATTCTATATATTCTATTCTATTCTATTCTATACGTATGTATGTAAGTATGAACTGGGCAATAGCATAGAATAACAAGTACTAGTACTCGTTATTCTATGGCAATAGTAATCATAGGTAGGTGATAGATAATTAGTCACTTACGTTGTCACAAGGTATCAACGGCGCAGACTCTTCGGATCTAAAGCCCATAATTGGTGACTTCTTAACATCAGCGGGTTCTGGCATCTGCAGGTGACCTCCGGGGTACGGCGGTGGGTAGGGTGAGGGCGCCCCGGGGTACGGGCCGTTTCCAGGCGGGTACGGTCCGTTTCCGCCCGGGTATGGCCCGTTTCCGGCCGGGTACGGTCCGTTTCCGCCCGGGTATGGTGCGTTTCCGCCCGGGTATGGCGCGTTTCCACCCGGGTATGGCACGTTTACAGCCGGTTGCGGCATATTTGCAGGGTATGGCCCGTTTCCGGCCGGGTAGGGCACATTTCCAGGTGGGTATGGAACGCTTCCAGGAGGATATGGCATGTTGCCCGCTGGATAAGGACTGTTTCCAGCTGGGTACGGGGTGTTTCCGGCTGGGTATGGGTTGTCTCCGACTGGGTATGGCACGTTTCCGCCAGGGTAAGGGGAGAGGCCAAGTGTTTGGCCGGGGAAGGCGTTTTGGGGCATGTTCTGTTCAGGAACTTCGGGAGAGTCTCTCAGTAGGGAAGTGGTTCCCAGGGTCACTGAAGCTTCTTCTTCGGAAGACGAGTGGCAGCCTGATGGGTTTACTTTCACCTGCCAAAAGATTTACGATTTGAATTAGTTCAGCAGTTTATTGAGTCTTTAGATCCCTATGCAGTGTAGGTATAGGTAGGGAGAAGTTCGAAGAGTATGCAGTAAAGTTGTAAATTATAAATTTGTCTGCTTTGGAGTGCATAGAAAGTTAGATATAAGGGTTCTTTAAAGTTTTGTAACGACCCCTATTTACAACCTTATCTTACCTCAAAAACATAATCCACATCTATAACACTGCAAGCTTTGACATTATTAATATCCATGAGCGGCACCTCCAGAGTGACCAGCCAGCTCTTGGTGCTGTCTCCGGGGCACGGGCCTTTGGCCGCCTCAGCTATGGTCTCTTCTTCGTGCTTAGTGTCCGGGTGGTCTGTCGCGGTGAATGTGGTTTTCTGTTGGAGGTGGTAAATGTTAGAGATTAAAAAGTGTGTTACTTTTTTATGCGGAGACTACTGAACTGATTGGGATGTTTCGTGTGTCGGAAGTTGATCGGATAGATCGGGATGCCGCCGAGAATTTAAAAGTATGTAATACAAGCGAAAAGCAACTTCTATTTTATAAAAATACCTAGTTACTTTTAAAATACATAAAGTTTTTAAAAAGTCCGGTTGTTGTTTGGTAGTTACACAACTTATGAATGATTTTCCTAAATAAATCGTCATTTGAAATTATGAAGGGGAACTTATAAATATGGGGCGATTGATGATGATAATAATGCATGAGTGTCTAATAATTTATATTCGATCTACTAAGTGCCAATTTCTCCATTGTTGGTTATCTAACCGACAGGGATCGATTTATAAATTAAACGTCATCTCCATATAAAATTCATGACAGATGTGTCAAAAGTTAACCACTACTCCCTGGTTATGCTCTAACAGAGAATGGAGTAATTGGCACTAGCTATATTAACGACTCACCTTAACAAGTTTAAGCTTGATACTATCAATCTCCACGTCTCCCTTGTTGGTGCATTCCACCTCTATAGGCACCGCGTCTCCGGGCGCGAACCCCGACACTGGCACCTTAACCACTGTGTTGCTGGAGCCGGAGTTCATGCAGAAACAGCAGTACGAGTCCACCATCTCGAAGTTTATGGGCTCCTGGTATATTGGATGAGAAAATTGATTTTAGAAATTTGTCTAGATGAAAACAGAAGTAGAAGTCAACCTACGTCAAATTTGATGGGCTCATGTTACCTACATTGAACAAGAATATTGTATGTAAAAAAATGTTTGGATGTGAATGAGCCGGAGTTCATGCAGAAACAGCACTACGAGTCCACCATCTCGAAGTTTATGGGCTCCTGGTAGATTGGATGAAAATAATGTTTGTATGAGCGTGCTATGTGAATGTTATGATTTTGCTGTTATGTCTGTCTAAGGCAGCGTTCCCACTACACCGGACCGGCAGATCTGCCGCGACGGTAAATCTGCCGGAAGAGCTAGTGGCTGTACAATTTATATGAAGCTATTCACATTATCCCGGGTCCGGCATTTTTGCCGAGCCCGGCATTTCTACCGAACGTTTTGTCACTACGAATTGCCGGTAGAACGACCCTGGATGTAAAATGAAAAGAATGGAAAATCTTTCCCGTAAAATAGGGTGTACCCAATGTTTTCTTTTATTTTGCCTTCTATTAAGATACCACCACAACACAACAATTTCGTCGTCCATTGTGCGCGCAGGTCCAAATTCAACTGAGGACTGTCTGAATTTCTTCCGGGATCCGATGTAATGTGAACACTCTGTCCGGTGTCCGGTTTTCGGCAGATCTGCCGGTCCGGCGTAGTGGGAACGCTGCCTAAGAATCCATATAATGGCCAATAAAATATAATATTGCTCATTTCGTTGTCATTATAATGAAACTGTCTAATTGTGATTCCGGTCACCAGTGGTTTTTTCGTAGTCAGTTTTCACATCGCGTGAACAATAGATTCAATCAATACGTGTTAAGAATGTGGAGTGTTAACTTCTTACGACATTTGAAAGAGTCGCCAACTTTTTGTATGTACCACAAATTCGCAATTACTTAATATTGATAACTCAGTAAAAGAATGCACTTCGCAACTTCCAATGGAAAGTCTCGATTCATCGTCACTACAAAACGTGAATAAGGTTTCAAAATAAACCTACGAATTCATATGAGTGTACATTTTAATAGTGGATTAAAATAACTTACCCGTACATAATTACAGTGGATTAATATTACTTACCCGCAACTGCGGCATAGTATTCAAATCAAGTGGCGCATCCACCTGAAACCGTATCTCCTTCTCCTGGTCGATCTTGAAGGCTCGGTCCACGACCACCTTCACCTCGTACCGGATGTGGCCGTGGGTGCCCTCGTATGAGGACGGGCAGTGCGCGGGGATGTGGCATTGGAACGGGAATGAGTACTTGTCAGGTTGAAGTTCGATCTCTCCTGCAATGTGATTGGTCAGTCAGATTGATACTGAATGCAATATATGATTAGGAGAACATTTGAAATTTATTTGTATGAACATTGCACTTGAGTTTTCTTTTCTTTTATGGTTGTGAGAAGATAATATACTTAAGTGTAAATGTATTAATAAGCAAAAAAACAAGCAGTTGCATTAGTTTATACACTGGTGACAAGGCCAAATTATTGAGGTCAAAGGTTATACTACCAATTAATAGCACTAATTGTATATAGACACAGTTGCTGTTGATTACTCCTGACCATCATTTAGGTACTTGCACTAGAAATTAGGGACTGAACAGTGTGAACATAATAATTATTAATATGATAATTTTAATATCAGGATAGGACTCTCGGAAGTTAAGACAGAGAAGTATAAGTTCATAGGTTAAATAGTATTTATTAAATTAACAGTCATAGTTTTGTTAAATTGACTGTAGGAATGTATTTTTAATGACTATCTATTTTTAAATGTAGGAAGCAAAATGAAATGGTAAAGATAAGCTTCAAGCTACCTTTGTGTTTAATGATCACTTAAAATTACTCAGCAAACTCAATTATCAAGAAGCCACAGTTAAAAACTTTGTGGCCAGTTTATCTTGAACTTAATTTAGTTCTACTTTATTTCCATTTAACAGGAGGATAGAACTGACTTACACTGACCAAATAACATAAGTACCTTCTTGCACATTATTAAAGAATAGATTTTTCATCTTTTGTTATTTTATGTTTTCTAAGTTTTAAAATGACATATTTTACATTGTACTTATTTCTGAATTGCTTATACTACTTTACGCCTTGTCCCTGATCAGATGTTAGTAGAAAGATTGTTAAGAAACCAATGCCACAACAAGCAACCCAAATTTGCTAGATAAAATACAAAGTTATAGAGTTTGCATTCTGTATGTTTAATGATATGAGATAACAGCTACTGAGCACTAGCACTTTGGAATTTGGATAGTTTTCGTAAACCTAGAGTGACCCTCCTGTACCTTTTTCGCCTCCAATCAGATACTGCTTGACTCGGAAGAACTCCTGGTGCCCGGTGTGGCTGACGGTGTAGTGTTCCGTCTTGTCGTTATGTCGGCGAGTGTGGCTCGTCGTCCAGTGTACGTGGGCAAACCCTTTCACTTTCACATATATTCCTGAAATTACATAAATAGTATAATAGGAAGTTAATATTGGAAGATAATAACAGTATTTTATTGTAAAATATTACTATGTATTGATTTATATCTTTCACAGCCTTCAAAAACTCGTTGACCGAGATTTTTTGTGCAAAATTTAAGGTCAAAACCTGTTTTTGAACCTGAAACTTTTACAGAGAGGTATATATGTGTTATACGACCGACTAACCTCGAAAAGTTTTGACCTTGCCCTGAACAAATTCCAACTTCCCGAAAATTGTTTGGCCAGGATTGTAAATACCACTTTCACTATCTAAAAATATTCTACCCTCGTGGAATCCCATATTTATTCTATAAATAAACAACAACTGCAAGCAACAAAAAATAGACCGGGCTCCACCCACCAAAACTCCAAGAATAAAAACAAAACAAAGGATTTTGTAACACAGAACAGAAATTTTGACAGAAACTGACTGTCAAAATAACAAAAGTGTTGCGTAGGTACCAACCTATCTACGCCTCCCCACACTTATCGGTAATGGGTGCCAGACTGTAATGTTTTGGAAATCACCCATTAAAAGACTGCTGACGCATTCGTTAAACTCTCTCAGATTTATCAACATGGTAGCAAATGTGTATGGAGTAGTAAGCATCAGTATCAACTAGCATGCTCTATTCACCATTTTAATATGATTTTCATATTTATTCCCGATGATGTCCTTGATTCGTACCACGGAATAATGACTTTCTCGGATATAGATTAGTATACTACGCAACATAGCCTTTATCTGTCACTGTCATCAGTGTGACATTATCTTATTATCGTCGCTTTTTTTGTCTATGACCAATAGTCGAATGCGGAGCGTGGACTGAGCGTGTTTTGTGTTTTCATTTTAATTTGTTACGCGGATTATAATTTTATTTCACTGTGATCTATTGCTTTCTGACATAAAACTCTTATTATCCCAGTAGTAAAACACTTTAAAATCAAAACCGGTTAATTTTACTGTAGTAAAACTGTCATCTTACTAGTTTTAAACGTGGTTGAGCAAAAAATAATCGCTGATCACGGCGGATATTTTAGTGCGTCCGACCATGTGGCGAGTCGGACATCGTTTTTGGTAAAAGGTTTATTTCTCCTGTGAGTTCTGGAACCTATAACCATGGCGTCAGAGAAGAAGGACATAGAAATGAGTCCGATGAAAGGGGACGCTTCGACGAGTAAGATTGCGACGCCGGACAATCTCGCGGTGCCGGCTAAGGACGACGAAGAAGACGTTATTATCGGGAGGTTCAGGAAGATCAGCTCAGCCAAGTCTATGGCCGCTACTAACGGCAATATCCAGTACCCTGTAGACATCCCCGCGGCCAGAGATGCCGACGTAGAGCAAGGATTACAGTTTAAAAGCAACAATTCTAACTCCAGTGAGAAGGAGAAATTGATAGCCGAAGTGACGAACGGCGCCGTGCCGGTCAAGACTGCGAAGGGACCAGTTACTAAGAGTAGTTTCCGGGATGTAGAGAAGCCGTCCAGGTTCAGGGATCAACCCTCAGCCACTAGGTTCCAGGTGAGAGTAACAAATTATTATTTTCATATATTCATATTAAACCAATATAAAAAAATGTTACAGAAGATGAATAATTCTGAATTAATTGGTACAATTATTCTTATTATCCTTTTAATTGTATGGGTACTGAAAAATCTATTCAAATTTAAATCTGTATACATATTCAATTAGAATCTTATAAGTTTCACAAAAGTTATGAGGATAACTCCACAATTTGGTAAATAAAGAGTCTCTAGTTACTGCCTATATTTAAAAAATATGATATCCTCTTTTAGACTTTTTCATAAATGAAATAAGAATTTTAATAAGCACCTGTAATAATACCCAGATGATCCACATTCTATGCCATTATGATAACATGGCCGACCTCTGCTCTAGTTAAACTGAATATTTCCATTATGGGATAATTATACACAGATAAGGCAAGATAATATTATGCATTCAGTATCATGGGTACTTTTATGTAATGAAACTATCTAATCAGTATTTTGGCCTTGGTGTATTTTGCACTAGCTTTTCCCATAAGCACAGTTTGAAGTAGAATTACTGAAAGAACAATGAATATTTTATTTCCTGGATGTAGTAAAATGATGACTCTTCTTTCCTTCTTGGAGAAGTCTTAAAAAAAAAAAGAGGTCTCGGTTAAAAACTTATAACTAGTTACAGTAAATTATCCATAACAACCTTGACAATACTATAAGCTCATAAATAACATGTAGAGCTCTTCAAAATACATTTCACTTTTGTGTTTGCCCAAATAACTTTCTCTACAATCTAAAATTGCGATTGCTAATGAATGACCTATTGCAAATATGCTATATATATTTATAATTATAGTCATTCAGCAATTAAATCATTGCCATCTAACAGCCAGCAGCATTCTAAAACTGTAAAAAATCCACATTACGAATCCAGTTACCCAAAGACTCCCATAGAGCGGTCTGAGCGGTCTAGGCTATAGGCGGCTTCTTGGGTCGGCCAATAAACGTAATAGCAGTAAATTGGATAAGTGCAGGCCGGTGCCCACTTCCGATAGCCTCGCCTCAGACTCCAGGTGCCCTCCTTGAGGTCTCTGCTTCGTGAGCGCGTGTCTCGAGCTATAGGTACAGAGCAATGGGTACTTCCGTTTGTTACGACCTACTAGGTCTGAAGTTTTTATTGATTTACGGCTGTGCCTAAAGTTGTCAGGATTCGCGAGAATGGGAGAATTTGCTGTCTAAATGTTTATTTAAATGACTTGAGTTGATTTGCAAAGCTAAACTAGTAACCGCCTAATATAAGTCGGGACGGGGATCATATTATGCCGAAGAACGAAAGGCCGGTGGGGTAACCGAATTCTAGAGTGGAAATAACGGGCAACAGGCAAGTGGGACCCCTTCCGGCTTGCTTGATGGACGACCTTAAACAGCTGGTAGCTGGATGGACAGAGTGTTGTGGTGAGCCTTCAGAGAGACGATGTCCAGCAGTGGACAATTACGGGCTGATTATTATGTATAATACATACAATAATAGATGGATAGATAGATATTGGGAAAGTTTATTACGTGTAGTTTTATATTCCATAGCAACGTGTCTTCACATTTTAATGCGGACTAAATAAACTTCCAAACACCATAAGTACTTAATTGTAATTAAGTTACTGTAACTGTACACCTATTAGGTACATTGGGACTAACATAACACTCTGGCGAAAAGTGGGTGCAGCAATGCACCTCTGCCTACCCCGCAAGGGAGTACATTAGTACAAGGCGTGAGTGCGTGTTTTTTTTTACTGTAATAGGATTAAAATTTTAATAAACCAACGCTACGTTCCTTTTCGCACCATGTCTAAACTGCACCGTATCTTACTATAGTATAGAAAATTAGCGGTTCCTTTTGAGTGTTTCGCGGAACTCAAGGTTGCAGAGAGAAGCTCAGGGATCTGCAAAAATTCAAAAATACTAATCAAGCACTTGTAGCGCAAACAGTTCTATATACTTAGTTGAAATAACGTTCAGAAACTAATCTATAGAAACCATATTTAGACAAAAATCGGCGAATAAAAATGGTTTCCGTAGAGAAAAATATCGGGAAACTCTGCTCTAATTAATTATGATTAAATAACCGAAGCCCCTGCGGGTTCAACTCGAGCTAAGCGTGGTGTAAGTCAGCCAAAGTAATCAATGAGCACATGCTGAGTATTGAATCATTGTTAACGGTAATAAAGTTTAATGACATTGCTTGCGTTTATGTTGTTGTTATAGCTGATAGTGGCGGTAGCACACCATAATGGGCCTTATAGCTGTAGGAAAGAGTTGTTATTGATGTTACAGCCCTTTCATTTTAGTTTATTTCGCTAACCATTCATAGGCAATAAAGCTAAGATTTCTAGAATTTGTGTATTATTGTAATTTCCGTCGCAAAACCGTTCCGTTCTTTTGACTGTCTCCAATATACAAAAAATCAGACCCTAATAATAACAAAAAGTAGTTGTGTCTCTGACGGTTTAGGTATTGCCTTGGGAAGCTGATATATTAATTTAGAATTTTACCATAAAACCCATAGTTGTCTCGTAATTCACCACCTGATTCTAAAACTACGCTGGCAATTCAGGGCGCAACAGTCATAAAACCTTACTGAGCGGCCTCGCGCATATTACAACAGGTTTCAATACTTTTGGGGTGCCCAAAGAATTTTAATTATTGGAAACAGTTAGGAAATGCGAACCCTTGCCAAATAAATACGTATACATGGTGAATAACTGTGCATGTAATGTCGGTGAGGCATCCAGAACATTATCGCTATCTCGAGTGGTCAAGCCAAGGAACGTTTTAAAACATGTTTCAGAACGGATCAATTTAAAATTCCTTTCATCGTTAAAAATAACGTCCAGAAACTCCGGAAGATCCACTTTACGGATTCATTCTTGTTGCGTGTGCGGATCTAATTTTAGAACGGATAAAAATAAACCGCAAATTGTAGTTTCCACCTTATCGGTTTCGCGTAAGGGGTAGAACATCGAACTTGTATAGCTAGTGTTCTCGTAGTCGGAAGATTATCGAAGTTTCAGCAATGTCAATTTAGCAGAACTTGATTGTAGAGTTATGGAATGCAGCTTTGTATTTGGATAAATTGTTGATTAGGACTTAAGTTCACGGTTATGGATGTAAGGAAAATCGTATTGCCAAAATATTGATACCTACAAGGGTATCAATATAGCTTAGCAAATGCTTAGCAAAATTTCTTATTAGAAAAGCCTATTACAGCCTAGAAGAATTTCTTCAAGACCATGTGTAATAGTCACGTTCCTTGTAGCTGTGTCAAAAGTTTATATGTATAAATATTTAATTAGGTATATCTTTGACATGCATGCATTCATTGAATTTATCACTGTTTCTTAATTTTAATTTAATTTTTTATTTATGTTTTAATTTTAATCTAATTTATTTTTAATTTTAAAACTTTGCAAACCCTCTTGGGTGGAGTATAGTTAAGCGACTTTCCTTTACTTATCATACACCAAACCAATGTACCTATATTCAGCAAAATAAATGATTTGATTTGATTTGAATATTTTGGCAATACGATTTTGCTTACGAAAAGTCGATAGTACGCAAAACTCCGCATGTCCAAAAGTAAACGTACTCGTATGACGTTCGTAAAAACGCAAATCAAACGGAACAATAACTAACGGCTGATTAGTCAACGTGTGTGCACTCAAATGGCAGTCGAAGGCTGAACATGTGATTAGGATGTCACAATTATCGACTAAGTGCCTGTTAACGTCGTTCTGGCGGTCTCGATTGGTTCCTCGACAAATTATCGAGAATTGGCAAATGTATGCGAGTTAATCTTATGAAAATGTAGCGTACTAATTTGCTGTAAAAACGAAAAAACTTCACGTTTTCTTTCATGTAAAGTGTTGCCTTTAGCGTTACATGAAAAACTATAAAAAAATACGTAATTAATATATAAGACCTACAATATTTATAACGAATTTCTGTCATCACTGGTAGCGAGTTAATGCCTCGCATTCTATACAGTCACCAGTATTGCGTTTCCGTTTCCCGACGTTTTTTTTGTGATGTAATTATGACTTATACATTTATTTTATTTACCACTGCTGAGGAAATGACTCCGATATGAATGTATATTTTTCAGTGGAGATGATCTCACTAACTTCTCAAAGTACGTGAGGGAATTCGAACGGGTTCTGAATAAGGAAACTCAGCGTGTCATTCATCATAACATTACATAAACGATCATGAAGTTGTACATGGATGGTCTAGTGTGGAGTTGTGAATAGACCACCAAATACCAACGCAGCAATGCACTGCTAGTTTTACAAGTAGAACTACGTGTTGAATACTTGGAAGAAGCGCGTTTACTATCTATGTTATTATTCAATTCTATTCTGAGAGGGAGCGAAGTTCCTGTACGTGGCTCTCTCGGATTCACTATCGCTATGGCATAGCTAAGTTGTTCTGAATTGGACGGTAAATTCCTTGTGAAAGCGTCCATTACTTTGAGGAATTGTTGACATCATTTTGTGCTAAAATATACACTTCCTAGGAATGAAAAAGTTTCAGTGACATTGGAACGGCAATGGCATGGCAGGTGGAACTTTTTCATTGCTCGCGAGTGTACTACATAATACAAATGTAATCCGTCATAATAATAATATTAGGTACTGATTAGAGTCCGAACCGAAATCGCTAACTATGCAACGGGTCAAACATGAGAGATCTGGGAGGCTAGACCTAAATAATGAATTAATAGTAAGACGTCGCAGTGCCAGTAAAGAATAAATCTTGCCCTAATGAACTTTTCTGATTTTGGCACTTGTTACGATTGCACAGTTAGCGTTGTCACTCTATTTGACGTTTCTCTAAATCGAGATTTGACACTAAATCGAGATCGTGCAAGAGGATTTTGCTGATTTACGCTTAAACTGAGCTTAAGTTGAACAAAATCGAGTTTTAAGACGTTCTTGCAAGCCGCCCTAGGTAATTTTTCGATTTGTAGTGATTGTTTAAAAATTTTATAATTAACGTTTTATTTCCCCATTCGTCCACAGAGTATGCCACCGTTTTATTCGTCGCTGGAAAAGGTATAATGTTTGTGTGTATGTAATTTGCCTTTGCTGGGTAAAAAGGCTTGAACTTGCGGGGGCTACTAACAAAATTGATTTTGGGATTATGAAATATGAATTGGCTTTTATCTATATTGTTGTATGACACTAATTTAATTATTTTAAGCTTTATTTTATTAGTGGGTTACGTATTATAAGATTGGCGAGTATGAGTAACTTGTTTGAGTAGAAATTATAATAGATAATTAAGATTTGCTTTGTTTATGTGTGTTATATGAATAATTTGTGTTGTGTAAGTGTAGTGTAAGAGCATGGTCCTTTTTTAATTAGTTTTTTTTTGTGTAGGTACTATTATTAGATAATACTAATATAGCAGCCACACCAGTACCCCTTACAGACATAGGCATAACCTATCTGAACATTTTACTTTAAGGAAAAACGTCTTTGCAGAAAATTTATGATTGTTTTAGTTTTGGTAACGCAAAACAGACGCTATTACATTGCATTTAGTAGATATTTTGGTTTGTTTTGATGCTTCAGATTCTACTTTAACTACTTGCTATGATCTACATATATTATTATAGTTAAGTAGTAGCAACACATTTACGCTCTTCCTATTATTAAATAACATGTAAAGATTTTAGAATACTACCTCTGTGGTTAAGCTTGGTGTGGTTTGTGGTGCGGTGTAGAGTACTGCTATTGTTGAAGGGATCACCCAGGGATGCAGATTAAACACCTAGGATAATATTAGCAAAAACAACTCAAAAATACTCCTTTTACACGCGTCTGTCTTAGATTTTAACGTAGGTATTATATAGTCATTTATAAATCTGCGGGATAGGTTACCTGTATCATGTATCTGCCATGATTTTTACTAGGTACTTTGATACCTGAAATAGTTTTACGACAGTAGTTAGTATTATATAGAAAGGAATCCAAGAAAACATTATGATACATAATTCCAAGGCGAATCCATGATGCGATGCATCGTAAAAAGTTACTTAAACAGAATATTAAAAGCTTTCAAGCTCTCAAAGTTTATAAGCTCTAACTCTACACCCCGTTATCATAACATTTGGATTTACCATATTCTAACTTATATTATAAATGCGAAAGTAACTGTGTCTATCTGTCTGTTATTCTTTCACGCCAATTCTACTGAACGGATTTGAATGAAATTTGGCATACATATAATACATATGGTCTAGACCCTGAGAAAGAACATATGCTACTTTTTATCCCAGAATTCCCACGGGAAAACTTTTAAAGGCGAAGCGAAGCTCGCGGAAACCGAGAACAGTTTCACACTCCTGAAACGTGACTTGTGGTTATCAATCACTTATAAATAGACGATAAAGTAATATTCTTGTCTTCGCACAGTACTAGGATACAATAGTACAGTGATGGATGATCTATAAACTATACATATACACAGACAAATTCATTAATTATTTACTACAGTAGCCGGAAGTAATATTTTGAATCAATAATGTCTGTTTCTGTTTCTACAAATATGTAGGTACAGTCGGCTTCATGCGTATAATAGGCGGTTTGTTAAACTAACAAACCGCCTATTCATTTATTCAAAAATTGAAGGTTGAACATTGACAGGCAGATAGTAGTTTAGTATTTACACATGAAGTACCTTATTAAATAAGCTCCTTTCCGCGAGCTTTGCTATCTGCAAAGCTTTTTGCGAGGTATTTTGCGATAACATCTCACAAAATCATCTAGGTACCCTATAAGAACCCTATACGAATACGTAAGCGTAGGTACATTGTCATTGTTTGCATTAAAATAAATTGTAAGCTAAACAGAAAAAAATATTTATGCAAATATAATAATCGTGCTTGAAATTTTAGCACCCGCATGTTCAGTCATAGATTTTTTCTACGGAATAGTTTTATTACTTTACAAAGTTTTTTTTTGTTTCATGCGTGTTTCTGTTTTGGTGGTAGTCCTTGAAGTTAATGGGTTTACTTTATCGATCCTTGACATACTTGTTTACGTACGTTACTTAGAATAGAACAGTGAATATATTAATTATAATTTACAAGTTTCCACCATAGGTGGTAAATAGTTAGTAATATTTTATGACGTTTTGATAATAGTTTATTCCCATAATATAGGTACCTACCCACTTTTTAGTAGTCTTGGGTGTTCGCTATTATTTATAACTGTAATTAAACTGTCTATTAATTGGGTATTCAATATTCCTTCTATTGATGACTAGTCAGTAGATATGTCGCAGGCATCTGGTTTAATCTCCTGTTTGATTGAACCGCTAGCCCGTTCATTGGATGACGCTATTCAGTTGTATGACTAGGCCGAACGTTGATTGTACAAGCGTCAAAAAACGTCCAACTAGTTAGCGGACTTAAAATCAGTCAGGTGGTGAATAAAACAAATATGGCGTCTAACAGCGAACAGCTGACACAAAAAGCACTTGTATTGTTATTTTTTGCAAATAAATTAGCTTTAAAGTGCGTTATTTATGTTAAAATAGTGTGACAACATGGATTTACCTATTATTACCGGCGGATAGTTTCAATGAAAAAAATATGCTGAAATTGGATAATTATGAACAACAATATCAAGGTACGTTTATTGTTATTGTTTAGTTAATTTGTGAGATGAGAGCTTTGTAACATAGTCTTTTTGTTGACTCTTGTCTGGTCATGTTCATCCTAACCAGACATTACAAAGCTGCTATACTCTATATCCCATTTAACGACTTCGCTGAATAACGTTCAGTCAAGACGTTGGACGTTACAGTCAACCACTTGACGAGTTGTTTTTTAGTCATTTAACTGTGTAGCGTCATCCAATGAACGGGCTAGCGGTTCAATCAAACAGGAAATTAAACCAGATGCCTGCGACAGATACACTACAAGTACATAAGTATGCAGGGAGAACTATTTACTAAAATAATCCATTAGCAATACAAAACGCCACGGCTCAGAACATTTACCAGATAATTCATGGGAAGCATCTAGATTGTTTATTGGTAAGTATTCGTTGGGTTGTTTGGCATTGTTGGGGCTAATGATGGTGAATATGGTTTTGGTTGTTGCGGTTACAAACAAAGTGGTACAACGTTTGATAGCTATTAAATATTATCTCCCTATTAGACAAAGAGGTATAGTCTTATACTACTCCAATAATATACGATTTTATCCACCTATACAATAAAAATAATATGCCGCTCAACAGAAACCACCGGCGGCTAAACTCAGAATACTTAGTTATAAGTGTTATAACATAATAATAACCGAGCTATGTCATATTATACTTACCACTTTATCTGTACTATTCTAGTCTATAAATGTTATTAGTGCTATGTGCTAGATACTAGTGGTATATGGTGGATAGGGGTGCATGTCAGTTACGAACTCACCCTCATACAAGTGGGCTACAGTGGTTTACTTGTCTAAGGCTACAGTCCACTGTTTCTCTATGGTGTTAGTAGGAAGGGGTGCAAGTCGGTTTCTCAACTTTCACAAGTGGGTGCTAGATACTAGAGGTAGATTGGGGTGCATGTCGGTTACAACCTGAACCTTTACAAGTGGACTACACCCCGGCTTGTTGCAGATGGAGGAGGACGCACGGCTCGAGGCCGGCTCGGAGTCCGACAACTCCGGCATGGACAGTGATGATCCCCTGACTACGGATACCAAATATGGGAAGAGCTTCAGGTATGTACCTATGATTCTTTATAAACTCCTAGTACTGAGGCTGTTTTTAACAGCATGCGGATTTGATCACGCACGCGGGATTGCCCCGCACGCGTTCATACAAGTATTCATGGTAAAGCGTAGAATATGCACGCAAGATGTGGGAAAATGGCGAGCCATCCCGAGTGCGTGATGAAATTCGCATGCTGTTAAAAACAGCCTAAGATCGTCGTTCTAGCTGATTTTATTGTAGTGTAGTCTACTGTAATTTTAAAAGTGCATTATTTTCTTACACTTAAAGATAAGATAAAAAGTCTTTATTCGGTGTCCAGCACCACACACCAAAAAATAATAATAACATAAGTAACTTCATTATCAATACGAAATATAATTATAATGTGAAGGCCTTTACTCAGTTAATCAATTTATGATACAGATCCTGTTACGTGCTTTGGGAGAGACCTGGGTCCAGCAGTGTACTGCCATGGGCTGATGATGAAGTTATCGACACACAACCTCTCTGTGAATTTGCGGAATGCTATCCGTCGTCCTGTTCCTAAAATTGCCATAACCCTTTGGTTAATCTGGAGATAGTTATTTCCCCCCGAGTGGAATACCTATCTAAGACTGACACCGTATGTAAGATGCATTATTCTTCTTAGCGAGTAAGTGACAAAACCCAGCTTAGCATAGTTTAGAATACGTATTAACCCATCCCCTCTCCCCCAGACACTTCACCCGAGAGGCCCTGCCCCGACTAGACAACTACCGCAACGTGTTGTCCCTCCACGCCGCCGCGCGCCCCTCGCTCGACGAGCTGCACAACGCCTCTCTGTCGCGCAAGGTGAGTAGCACCCTGCGGTGTCTACAGCAACTGCACCCTGGATGACCCTAGTTGACAACCTTCACTAGCAGCCAGTGTGGACTGGACAAATATGTACCACAACGCCTCCCTGTCGCGCAAGGTGTGTGTGAGCAGGTACTGCGGTGTCAGCAACTACACCCTGGATGACCCTAGGGTTGACGACCTTCCGTGCATCTAGCAGCCCGCGAGTGGACAAAGGCGCTCCGTTGACTGCAAGAGAATCGAGGCGACAAAGAGGAGCGCCTTCCCTATGTTTTTCTATATGCGAGCCCTGATCGACGCTTTCTGAAGAAGTCGAGGGCAGACGTGCAGGCGAGGCGAGAACTTGGCATTGTAAATGAGACATAATTCCCTACACGTTAAAGCCACGATACTTTGATTTTTTGATAGTTTGATGGTATTACCAGCAAGGGTTTACTGCCACTCGTTCAGGAGATTGGTAAAACTGTCTTATCATGCTTTCATGAAGCTGCTGTATATTTGGATTCAAATGGATTTCTGACACCAAATTCTAATAAATTCTTTATCGCTCCATCGTAATCGTAATCCAACGATTTGCATATTTGCGCGGGTACCTACTATCAAGCAGCACACATAAACATTAGCACAGTTCCATTCATTGTTAAATATACACCATAAAATCGTGATAACGGCCGAGTGACTCACCCCATTATCTAAAGCGAATAAAGCTGATGCGGAACTATGGAATCAGGACCGGATGGCGCAGTGGTTACGAACTTTGGCTGTTGTGCCGAAGGTCCCGGGTTTGATTCCTGGCCGGCAGATAAACATAATTCCAAAGACATATATTTGCTGCTTGAACTTAAATAGATAGTGGATGAAGACTGGTCAATGTTGCTTACCATAACATATTACCCAAAACCATTACATAATATATCCTATATATGTGACCTTAGAGCGATAACTTTATAATGCGAAGTTTTACCGCAAATATGATACCGTCTCTACAAGGTGGCAGTCGTATGGGTTTATTATTATAGTCTTCGCATTTTTATCAATTTGAGTAGTGGCGCTGTTGTCACATGGGTAGAACTTGAGACGCGATGTAGTTTTATCTGAGTGAAGAGTAAAATAATTGAAATCTGAAAACATAGACAACGTCTATGTCTTTGTGAATCGCAGGGGTCAAGACGGCTGCTGATGGGCTAGGTACTCTAAGCATAGCTCCGTATTTTTTTTCTTGGTTTTCATCTTAACCCAGTGGGTTAACGTTCAAACCGATATAGGATCCATATTCATTTTACCCAACGTTACGTTTACCCAAAGGGTTGACACTGGTGCTTATCCACGTGGCAAGTTAAGTCGCCCGGGTCGTAGTAAATATATCGGTCAAATGCCCACCCCGCGTGGTCAGCCCATAGCTACACGTGTTGGTAGAGTTTCGGTTCGTACGGCAGATGCGTGGGACGCCCTTGTCCTTGACTTGAACCTACAGGAAGTACGCTCGTATTCACATTGATTCTATGCCGAATCATGACCGGGTTATTTCCAGATAATTCAATCGAGGTAGCAATCAAACCAAACAATCAGATCTTTCCACTTCATATTTTAAGTAGTGTAGGTAGCTGGAGACATGTGTTCTTTAACCTGAAAAGTTCTATCTTTTTTTTACTGTATAGTTCTATCTTTTTTTACTGTATAGTAAAAAAAAGATAGAACTTTTCAGGTTAAAGAACACATGTCTCCAGCTACCTACACTACTTAAAATATGAAGTGGAAAGATCTGATTGTTTGGTTTGAATAGGTCCGAAAGTACCCGATTTTAGAAAGTATTTTATAATTTGAGATATTAGGTACATTATCTCTGAGTGCAATGGGGACTACCGGTTTTTTTGCTCACCAGTTGGCGCCACTGTCGACTGAGGTCAAGAGGTACCATAGCTTTCAAACTTATCAAAGGCGACTTTATCAAATTGGCGCGAAATAAAGTTTTAAAATCTTGAATCTTATAAGCTTATTAATTATAAAATAACTATCATCATATCGAGTTACTATCCCGCAATGTTGTGCAGATCCGTTATGTTCGGAAAGAAAAGGAGGACATAATTATGTTACCAAGTGATAAAACTGTTCTAAAACAGTGACTTGTGAAATAATTAGGTATTATCCGACAATCTCGTGTTTGTGAAAAACATTATAACCAATTTCAGAAAGAACATAATGTAAATAAGGATTAGGCATTTAATAAATACAATAAAAATAAAAAGAGTTACACACTGATTTAACTTTTATTTATCCTTTCCGTTTAAACACACTGCTATACAAAAAATATAACACATTAGTAATCCACACAATGAATGCTGGTTGAGTTGTTAGTTGAAACTAAATAATTGTAGTATAGTATACTAAGTATTCTATTATTTGTGAGGGTGTCAGTACCTGCACCTACCTCACTCGAATGGAGCCTTTGTGCATATCGCCTTAAGGTCTAATGGGTAAGGTTTTATCACGATGTTTTCATTCACCGTAAGAGCGATGGTATGTACGGTGGCCTGCGCCTAAAAGTATACAGGCGGAGATTTTAAAATAGCGATCTCAAGCTCACATGCTGCTCAAGCACATCCACATAAACACCACTGCTACACACATCACACACAACACGTCCCCGGATTTATAACAGATGTAGCTGGTCCCTTCATCATCAGGGATCGCTATTTTAAAATCTCCGCCTGTATACTTTTAGGCGCAGGCCACCGTACACTGTGCATAAATTCCAAAGTAGTTACTCATTGGTGACAATATCTAGATCTGGAGTTTCATTTTTAGTGTTCACACTGCTATACAAAGTTTCTGAAGGCCACTCAACAGTATACACTGAATCATTTTGTTGTATGATGCTGTCCTCTACGTTTCCAACCAAGTTACTGTTACGGTCATAGTCTTGGTGTCTGTAAAAAGAAAAAACATAGCTGTTATCTAAGCAAACAAGCATACATTTCGTAAAAAATAAGTTTGTAAATAGTAAACAAACTAACCTCTGAATTAGCTGCTCTTTGAGACCGCTTATTTATGCGCCTCTTTTCCTTAATTCAGCTTTCAAAGCGTGCAGTATAACTAACTAGTGAAAATAATAAAAAGGTCATATTATGTTTTCAGACGTTTCTCAGGTTGATGTCGGATACATTTACATTCCGGGTAGAGCACAGTATACATTCAGTGTAAAAAGTATCGGGATTAGATCAATAAAACTAAAAATAGATGATAGAAGACAAAAAGGAAAATTCGCCGCGAGTACTAAACACAACTCTAGAAACAGCGTTTAATTATTTTTTTGTGATGATTGGATAATTTGTTGGCGTATGTGTATTGTTTCGAAAGGACCATACTTTGAAGGTGATAAAATAAATTTGGATTAATATCAATAATTTTTTGTTTTATTGATCTAATCCCGATACTTTTTACACAGAGTAGGTAGTACAATTTCACCCTGTATCTGTATATTCCACTACTACATGTATATTTGGCAGCTATACATAACATATAGGTGGTCCGTGGATTAGTATCCATTGTTTCGATGCTGGGAAGTTCATTGTGTCGCATGCGACATCACATCCGTCGCTAGAAATACGCTTTTGTCCATTTGTGCAAACATCCCGCCATGGCAGCTCTATTGAAAGAAAATATTTGTGAATTTCCGCTTTTATTACTGTTTGGTATATTCATAGTCAGGTTTCAAACCCAAAACTGCATCTAAATCAGTCCATCCAACAACAACGGCAGCGCCATCGCCATGGCATATTTATCGACTTTGGTAAACGTCACTTTACGAGTATTGCATGACCATGTGGGATTTAAGTATACGAGTCTATCTAAGAAGATAAATATACCATGCCTGCCAGTTCAACTCTCGGAAGTCATTTCATCGTTTCTTTCTATTTAAGACCAAAGCCCGAACAATCATCATAGATTATAGGTCTGGTTTAGCTGAGACAGTCCTTGATCAAAATAACCTATGATCTTACCTTCGCTAAGCTAGATAAACGCGGCTGCCGTAACCCAAGTCTATAATGTAATAAGCTGGTGCGTTGGATCAATTATTATGAATTATGATTCATAACGGCACTGGAGGGTTACTTCAGCTTCAGAAGTAACAAACGAAACAAGTTGTTATGCAATCGGTACGTTTAATACAACGAGATAGAGTCGCGGTTGGCGCAGCAGCGTTTTGAAACTTAGTTTTTCGCAAGCAGGTGTGGCCTCCCAGGCTCGGACTTCGAAATACGAAGGTTAAGTGGATAATAAACGGGAGGGAATTCTTGAAGTCACGGGTTCAAGGAATGCAGGGAAATAAACAAGGTAACCTACAAAGTACATGTAACTTTGTAGGTGTGGCGGCAAGAAAAGTAAAAAAATATTCAAGGATATTGTTAGTAGCAGCATTCTGCCTTGTCTCTCGCCTTACATCATGTAGAGGTACACAAAGCTCCAATGTGAAGGCCCTGGGTTCGACTCCCGGACGACAAGCCGAGGCAAGGCTGAGGTATTTTTTTACATATTATTTTCCGTTGTTGAATGGGCAACCCTATGTAAAACCCTTCCTTCATTGGAAGAGGAGACCCGTGCCCCAGCAGTGGGGACGTGATGGGTAGTGATGTGATGATGTTGGATGGGACCTGAAAAATTGGCTATACATTGCCTATTACATTGGGATTAACATTAAGTAACTCTGGCAAATTGTGGTAGGGCAGCGGCGTATTTGTATTAAGATCTGTAGAGGAGTAAGTAGCATGACGCGTGTCTAGATTCTAGATCACCGGCTAATGCCAGGTACACACGTCGGGGCAGTGGTCAAGTGGTAGTAATTACGAGCCGGCATTAACTAATTGTGCCCGCGACGGGTCGAGATAGAGCCGACACTATAGTACACACCGCCCCATAGAAGAATTAGGTATCTACCTTGGTGTGTACAGTACAATGTAAAAAAGTGTTTTTTCATCAGCCTTAATGCACCGGATGCCAATTTTATGTATTTAGGTAGGTATTTCAGCCACTGCAGAACAGATTTGGTCTCGTGGTCTCCTATACGTATATACATAGTCTAGAAATATCTGTCTATACCCACACAAATATCTGCCCCGGCTAGGATTCGAAACCCGGTACATTCGTCGAGAGTCATCAACCGCTGTGCCATCCGGTCAGCAACTGGACTGTAAATAATTGTAGTAAAAGTTCCTAAGCTGCACTCGAGCTGTTTCCAGGCAAAAGCCACTCGCAAAACTTGTTCATCGACTTTATGGGCGCGGGAATTTTCCACAAATCGACATAAATTGAACGACCACATACTCACATTCTCCGCAGCATTCTACCTGTCTGTTGAATGCATGGCTCGTAAGACTAAAAACTTCACTCGATTAATTGCTGTAACTGATAGCGTCAATTACATTATGCATACTTGTATGGTGTAGTTACTCTTATAAGTCTGTGATAGTGGCTTTAATATCAAATGAGTAATAGTAAGTGGTGTTCAAAGATTATTTGCAATTCAAAAGCTATTACTACCGTTTACCCTCTCAACTTAAGGGTTTTAGGTACCTAATATGATTATGATTTATGTTTATGATACAACTATGCTGGTAAATTTCCTATCAAAATATGTGACCCCTTTCCTGGTTCAATTTTTCCAATACAATGTAAAGTTAATTAGTCAGTATCAATATCACGATTGATCTTACTGAATATATAATATTACACAAAATACAAAGATACAAACCGCTACCATGCAATTTTTGTTTCTAATGCTACGAGATAGAGTCGAGATTAGCCTTCAATCGGATCTTTGTATTCATAAATTCCGACCATCCTTCTCGAGCATTAATTCAAGAGTCAAGGGATCGCAACCTTTCAGATTCATCACATTAATTACTGGAGGTGCCACCGACTGCAGTGACCTCTTCATAGATGCAATTATAGCATTTGTAACTGACCAATAGCGCTTCTCGGATTTATAACTGATCAATAGCCTTTTACGGATTCGGCTATACCCGACAGTCTATGACAGAGATTCATGCGGTTGTATTAGTTGCGACTTCGTAAGTAATCTGGTCAAAGATTGCATGATTGATTTGACTTTATAATGGATTTTCTATTGGATACGCTGTGTCTCGGAACTCTTGGATGTTCGTCGTATTTTAAGTTATTTGGTAAGTATAGATGTCGTGACGAGTGGTTGATTACTGATTTTGCAATGCCGACTTCACGCTGGCTATTTATAAATAAATAATGTAGGTACAAGTTTTTGATACTACGAGTAGAGATTGAGTAAGAAACAAACAAGATACAAAAATTATATGACCAATAATTTCAACATGGATCGCCCATTAATCAACTCAACTGCAATATGTGGGATACCTTTAATTGATCATCATCATCATTACATAAATAATCAGACTCCTGTAGGTATCGTACCCACCGAGTATCCGCACAAAATACCTCCATTCTTCTTCTTAACGTCACGTCAGTCGGTGACAAACACACCTACACTAAAATTGCTCCTTCTCCAATCAGCACTATCATTTTGCAGCACCTATTTATCATAAGCAAAACTCCAAATCCAAGACAAACCCTACACCATTCATCACAACTCTCTCCTTCCAGCCAGGCCAGACCCTGGAGAAGGACCCGTGCGGCGCGCCTCCGTTCTCGTCCAGCATGAAGTTCGGCTGGATCAAGGGCGTGCTCATGCGCTGTAGCACCATCATAGCTCCAATCCAAAACCCAACCCACAGCAATCATGTCATAGCTCTGTTTCCAGCATCAGCACAAATCGTTAAATTTTCCACCACCACTTACTTATCATGAGCACTAGGTGTATTCGCGAGCTTCGCTTCACCTCAAAAAGTTTTCTCGTGGGAAAAAAATAAGCATATGTGTTAATCCAGGGTCTCAGCTAGCTCAATACCAAATTTCGTTAAAATAGGTTCAGCCGTTTTGACGTTAAGATTTCACAAACTTTCGCATTTATAATATTAGTAGGATAACTCCACCCCAAAACCAACCCTTCACCATTCATCACATATCTCTCCTTCCAGCCAGGCCAGACCCTGGAGAAGGACCCGGGCGGCGCGCCTCCGTTCTCGTCCAGCATGAAGTTCGGCTGGATCAAGGGCGTGCTGATGCGATGTCTGCTCAACATCTGGGGCGTCATGCTGTTTCTGCGGCTGTCCTGGGTCGTCGGCCAGGCGGGAGTGGGTAGGTTACTTATACGATTACGATTTATGATTGTTAAAGTCAAAAGGCTTAGGTACTAATTAGACATGCATTTTTTTTGATAAATATTACTGAATTTACTAATTATTTTCTCTCATGTATGTTTTTGTACAAGAGGAACGGGGACAAGAAACTCATGAACCATCTTATAATTTGGATTATACAGGATGTTGCTATGCAATGTACTATTGCCATGACTTTCTGTCTGTGTAATTCTGTCTGATCATATCTATGTTCATATCGCAATTAGTTTAAAGTTTCATAGAATTTTTATGCAACTGGATGCCAGTCACCAATATTTTTTTCTCCATTCTTATCCGTCACAGCCATATAAATACTCACCACCAATAACATAATTATGTAAATGTTTAATGCTAACCTCCAACCCCCCAGCGCAGTCCATGCTGCTGATCCTGACCACGTCGGTGGTGACCACCATCACGGCGCTCTCCATGTCCGCCATCAGCACCAACGGGGTCATTAAGGGAGGTCAGTATATGGGGACTTCACCCTACCTGTTCAGACCAATCGAGGTCAGTATATCATGGCGTCTTCACCCTACGAAACTTGAAACTAATCTGGAGGTCAGTAAAAGGTGCCTTCACCCTACCTCTTGAAACTAAACAGGAGGTCAGTATACGGCGCCTTTATTCTATCTGTGGAAACGAAGCAGGAGGCCAGTACAAGGCGCCCTACTTTACCCTACCTGTTGTAACAGGGTGCATGAAAGGAGCCTCTTCGATTGACGTAAGTATCACCGTTACTTTATATGTATACGTCCGACAAGGTGTTACTCGGAATAAAATTCCATAAAAACACACAGCCATTATGTAATTAATAAAATTATACAGATGCAGTATGCAAAACATCGATTATTTTATGCTAGTTGATCGGATGTTTCTGAATTAATAATTATTGATTTATTTATACCACACTACTATGATGTTGAGGAAACCTGTATGATTATGATTAGTGTAGGAAAATATCAAGTTACCTATTACCTATCGGTTCTGTATACAAGCAAGTTACGAATGTTTTATTTAAGATAAGGCATGTAAGGAGTGATGCACATACTGTGCTATAAATGCAAAAACAGGCATAACATTTTCAAGAATTTGTTTTTAAATAGTCATGAAATCAATTCGAGGTCGCATATTAATTCCAACCTATTTTGCTAATACATATTTATAATTGATCTCTTACAGGAGGCACCTACTACATGATATCCCGATCTCTAGGCCCGGAGTTTGGAGGTTCCATAGGCCTTATATTCTCTATGGCGAATGCCGTGGCCTGCGCCATGTATGTGGTCGGCTTCGGGGAATCTCTCATCACGCTGATACCACCAGAGTACTACATGATATCCAAGAGCTGGGTGAGTGAGACGGAGTTATTGGAAGAGTGAGACAGGTAGCGGTTTTTAAGTACCTACTGCTGACGATTGAAGCTGTGGTACGTCGATAGAACAGCTGTGATTTCATGCTGCCCTAGTACATTGGCCATTCATTTACTGATAAAAAATAATTAAAAGTCAAAGGATATGTAAATTTTATTCAATGTCACTCAGCCAATGTCAAGCTCAAAGCGTTTTAGAATATATTATCGACCCAAATCTTAGTTCCCAGTGAAATTTCGGTTTAGCATAACAAATAAACATAATTTATTTACATTTTGAAACGCGTTTTATAATCTTCACTTGTTTATGCAATATCTGTCAGAATGAATTTGGATTTACAGCGTGTTGAAATAGTGCCTTGCTTTATAGATGATTTAGTTTTTTCTAAACATCTTAGTAAGTATCTAAATCTGTTTTTTCTCAGTCGTCGGGTATGGCATGTTATTACACCGATCATTTTCCTTGCAGTTTATGATTATAAGTTAAATTGGCACATGAGTTCAGGGACTTCCTTGATGGGATTACTAAAATCGTTTTGTTTAGCTAAAGTAATAAAACCATTTATTACAAATGAATATGTATGTAAGCAGTTTGTATTGTTAATATTACTATGTCATAAATGTATTTTACGACAATCCAGGACCATGACATATCGGGGAGACGAATCGAATTGATTCGATCCGAATTTACGAACCTATACAGTGACTCACCACTTTAGCATCCACTCTACATTTAACCAATCTTTATTTTAGCATTAGATAGTAAAATAACATAAGAAAGGCCTTACCTAAACACAGTGGAAAAGATGAATGGACCACCAAAGGCCATTTTTTAAACCCATGCTTTCAACAGATAAAAACATTATTTAATCCCGACTATAAGACACGCTTTAACCTTACTAAAATACTACTTTTCCGAATAATTTCTGGTAAATAAAAAGTTTCTATTAGGTAAGTTTAGTATCTTAGTGGGAAGCCTAGTATTTTAGTAAGTAATTTATTCACAACCTTACAATTTTTACCCACTCTGTTTTCAACATAATATCCTCTCTTTCCCCCAGGACCAAGCGATCTACGGCTGCATAACCCTAGTCCTGCTCACGGGCATCGTCATAGTGGGCATGGAGTGGGAGGCGAAGGCGCAGATAGTGTTGCTGGTGGTGCTGCTGGCGGCTATAGCGGACTTCCTCGTCGGGGCTTTCATTGGACCCAAGAGCGAGGAGGAGTACGCTATGGGCTTTGTGGGGTATAATTGTGAGTGTTTTTGATTTGATTTGCTATAGAGGTAAAAACTCGCCATTTGGCGTCTTTGGGCAGGCTTTTATTGGACCTAAGAGCGAGCTATGGGCTTTGTGGGGTATAAAGGGAAGTGCTTGCGATTATAGACTACTTGTATTGTAACGGGGAAAAAGACGGCGGTATTTTAGGGTCCTTGGAAAGAGCGTATAGATATAAGCGACGGCTGACGTCAGCGCTGTTCATGTTTTAGGAACCTTGTAAGAAGCGCAGATAGAAATTCGGCTGTCATCGGCATTCGGCTTGATGAGGCGATTAGCCTTACCTATCCGTATAGATGCTCCTAAGATGCCATCCGGTGGTCCTGCTCACCGGCATCGTCATAGTGGGCATGGAGTGGGAGGCGAAGGCGCAGATAGTGTTGCTGGTGGTGCTGCTGGCGGCTATAGCGGACTTCCTCGTCGGGGCTTTCATTGGACCCAAGAGCGAGGAGGAGTACGCTATGGGCTTTGTGGGGTATAACTGTGAGTATTTTGGATGTATTATAGAGGCAAAAACTCGCCATTTTTCGTTTTTTTTGGCTTTGAGTTACTAAACTCGCTAAAAAATTAAGAGCCTTGCCTCACATGTGCCTTTAGGAAGAACCCGGCTCAAGTTACAATCATGAAACTTGGCACGTAGCTTCCTTAGGTAGTGTCAGTGAACACTAAGAAAGCCTTTTTCAGAAACTCCACCCCTAAAGGGGTAAAATAGGGGGTGAAAGTTGGTATGAAAGTCCTAGGCTAGTAGCAAAGGGAGCATTAAGACATAAGACTTTGCATCGCGCTCATTCACATCGCGCAGCCTCAAGAGCGAGCGGGACGGAGAACTCTTACTAGCCCTTCAGCTCAGTGCTAGTGATGGTGGCATGGAGTGGGAGGCGAAGGCGCAGATAGTGTTGCTGGTGGTGCTGCTGGCGGCTATAGCGGACTTCCTCGTCGGGGCTTCTATTGGACCCAAGAGCGAGGAGGAGTACGCTATGGGCTTTGTGGGGTATAATTGTGAGTGTTTTGGATGTGCTTTAGAGGCAAGAACTCGCCATTTGGCGTCTTTAGGCAGAACTAAGCGAGGTATCTTCTGTATACATAAAAGAAGAAAGTCGCATCAACGCACAGCCAAAACGGTTCGAGCTACTTCGGGACTTCCTTAGGTAGTGTCAGTGAGCACTACGAAAGCCTTTTTCAGAAACTCCAACCCTAAAGGCGTAAAATAGGGCGTGAAAAATTGTATGAAAGCCCTAGTAGTTAGTTTTTCATCGCACACACTCACATCGCACAGCCTCAAGAGCGAGCGGGACGGAGAACTCTTACTAGCCCTTCTGGCCAGTGCTAGTGATGGTGGCATGGAGTGGGAGGCGAAGGCGCAGATAGTGTTGCTGGTGGTGCTGCTGGCGGCTATAGCGGACTTCCTCGTCGGGGCTTCTATTGGACCCAAGAGCGAGGAGGAGTACGCTATGGGCTTTGTGGGGTATAATTGTGAGTGTTTTGGATGTGCTTTAGAGGTAAAAACTCGCCATTTGGCGTCTTTAAGCAGGGTTCTGTCTAAAGACGCCAAGCATAAGCGATCTATCTTCATAAGCGAGGTATCTTCTGTATACATAAAAGAAGAAAGTGACGGATTGGGCATCAACGCACAGCGCAAACGGCTCAAACTACAATCATGAAACTTGGCACGTAGGTTCCTTAGGTAGTGTCAGTGAGCACTAAGAAAGGATTTTCAGAAAATTCACCCCTAAGGCGCGAATTACACAGAAAAGCCATAAGGCAAAACGTTTGAATACAAAATGTAGGTAAGCGGCACGTTGTTAAGTTTACTCAAGCGGCATGGCACAGGCACGTCGTTCCGTCGCTGCTTACCTGTAATTCGCGCCTAAAGGGGTAAACTAAGGGGTGAAAGATTGTATGAAAGTCCTTCAGTTAGTTAGTCATAGTGGGCATGGAGTGGGAGGCGAAGGCGCAGATAGTGTTGCTGGTGGTGCTGCTGGCGGCTATAGCGGACTTCCTCGTCGGGGCTTCTATTGGACCCAAGAGCGAGGAGGAGTACGCTATGGGCTTTGTGGGGTATAATTGTGAGTGTTTTGGATGTGCTTTAGAGGCAAAAACTCGCCATTTGGCGTCTTTAAGCAGGGTTCTGTCTAAAGACGCCAAGCATAAGCGATCTATCTTCATAAGCGAGGTATCTTCTGTATACATAAAAGAAGAAAGTGACGGATTGGGCATCAACGCACAGCGCAAACGGCTCAAACTACAATCATGAAACTTGGCACGTAGGTTCCTTAGGTAGTGTCAGTGAGCACTAAGAAAGGATTTTCAGAAAATTCACCCCTAAGGCGCGAATTACACAGAAAAGCCATAAGGCAAAACGTTTGAATACAAAATGTAGGTAAGCGGCACGTTGTTAAGTTTACTCAAGCGGCATGGCACAGGCACGTCGTTCCGTCGCTGCTTACCTGTAATTCGCGCCTAAAGGGGTAAACTAAGGGGTGAAAGATTGTATGAAAGTCCTTCAGTTAGTTAGTCATAGTGGGCATGGAGAGGGAGGCGAAGGCGCAGATAGTGTTGCTGGTGGTGCTGCTGGCGGCTATAGCGGACTTCCTCGTCGGGGCTTCTATTGGACCCAAGAGCGAAGAGGAGTACGCTATGGGCTTTGTGGGGTATAATTGTGAGTGCTTTTCAGTTGTTGTAAAGGCAAAACTCGCCATTTATTACTCGCGTTTTATCGGTTTTGAGTTTCGAAATTCCCTAAATTTTATTATTAAGTGGCTTGGCTCACTAGGACGCCATGGCGACGTCGCAAGCTACGAAACGTTGCCGTTGCGTCAGGTGATAGAGGTACCATATATTTCAATACTGATTTGCACAAACGCACAGCCCAAACGGCTCAAGCTACAATCATGAAACTTGGAGCGTAGATTCCTTAGATAGTGTCAGTGAGCACTAAGAAAGCAAAGTAAAGGGTAAAATAGGGGGGGAAAGTTTGTATGAAAGTCCTTCAGTTTTAAAGTTAGTCTAGGCATTAGTCCAAGGCTAGTAGCATGGGGCGCATACAAGACATAAGTTTTGCATCGAGTTCACTCACATCGCGCAGCCTCAAGAGCGAGCGGGACGGAGAACTCTTACTAGCCCTTCAGCTCAGTGCCAGTGATGGTGGCATGGAGTGGGAGGCGAAGGCGCAGATAGTGTTGCTGGTGGTGCTGCTGGCGGCTATAGCGGACTTCCTCGTCGGGGCGTTTATTGGACCCAAGAGCGAGGAGGAGTACGCTATGGGCTTTGTGGGGTACAATTGTGAGTGCTTTTCACGTGCAACTTCGTCTAAAATATAGGGTTATGAGAAATGAGCAAAACGAGACAACGCAAAATATAAAGATTTATCCGAACGGAGAGTAGTTTGTAAAAATTAACGTTCATCAGAAAATTTTATATTTTTACGATTAATAATTTTTTTTTTACTTGACTTTGACTTCACAGTTTCATTAAATTTGCACTCACATGATTAGTTGCGAGCCGTATTTCCGTTTAGAATTATTATGATTGGATACTTTGGTTTGCTATGATTGTACTTAACAATCATAGTAAACCAAAGTGCATTTTGTGCAGTTAGGGTACACATATATTAGAATCTAGATGTGCAGGTCTCCTCACGATGTTTCCCATCACCGTAAGAGCAAGGGGTATTACTGTACTGAAATTTCTTCAGAGAAAAGAATTCATTAGTACATCACAGCATTGAATACCTGACCTCTCGAATAATAGTACGAGATCTTATCTGCTACACCATAACATGCTATCACTCTGATGCCAGTGATTGATACATAAACGTGTTTGTATTCCAGTGACAGTCTTGAAGAGCAACCTGGGCCCCGACTACCGCTACTTCGAGGGCGTGGAGCACAACTTCTTCTCGGTGTTCTCGATATTCTTTCCCGCGGCCACCGGCATCCTGGCCGGGGCTAATATATCCGGGGATCTGAAGGTGAGAGGGAGGACGGACAGAAGGAGTTAATATTGATCTTGCAGAAAATTATTCATAACTCATCCACACTATAAAAAATATTTTCATGGTGATCGATGTTCTCTTGTATAGGAGCTTCTTAGGATATTCAATGGCATATTTACGTACTTATTCTAAACATATTCTAACTTTTAAAGATTGCCGGAATAACATCAAACAACTTTGAAATACACGAATCTCACTCATACTAACATTTTACCGGCACAATACACACCATAATTATTCGATAACTTGTTTTTGCTTCATACTGTAATTGTATTGATACTGTCATGTATTTTGTGAGCAAATAAATGATCTACTTACCTGTCTACATCTAACACTAACTTCTTCCCAACAGGACCCCCAAAAGTCCATCCCGAAAGGCACGCTGCTAGCGATCCTGCTGACCACGATCTCGTACATCGTGATTGCACTGGTGGCGGGCTGGACCGTACTGCGCGACGCGAGCGGCGACCCTCTGGACCTCACATCCTGTGTCGCCAACGGAACCTGCCCGTACGGACTGCAGAATAGCAATGACGTGAGTGTGTACATAGCTCATGGAAGTAGAAAAAAAGGCGGAAGGAATTTCGCTTACTATAACACTGAAGCACCACAATGGCGGCGACATGAGAGTGTGTCTGTGCGTAGGTGCGTCGTGATTGGCGCGCGGCGGCTGGCTGACTTACTTTGAGTGTGATTATGTGTGTGTCGGGCTCGTCGTAACAATGAAAGTGACTTACTTAGGGTGCTTCAGTTTTTAGTTAGCGAGATTCCTTCCGTCTTTTTTTCTACTTCCATGACATAGCTATACTATATCTCTCTACAATCTCGTACATCCTGATAGCGCTGGTCACTGCAGAACAGCAATGACGTGAGTTGTTATAGTGTTATTGAGGTGTCGAAGAGGCATTGTGATTGTGATGGAAGAATTAGTCAGCGTTAGGAAGTTGGCTATAGCTTTGGATGCCTTATAATAATCGGATCTCCAGGATCCAATACGTGGAAGACACTTTTTAGGTTCCCTTCTAGGTGCGTAATGATGTAAGTTCTATACATAGCTATACTATACCTCTCTACAATCTCGTACATGGTGATCGCGCTGGCGGCGGCTGCACCGTGCTGCGCGACGCGAGCGGGGACCCTCTGGATCTCACATCCTGTGTCGCCAACGGAACCTGCCCGTACGGACTGCAGAATAGCAATGACGTGAGTGTACGAGTATGATATTAAGCTGTCCTTTGCAGACAGAAGATTTTCCATCGCGATGGAAGGATAAGTCACCGTCGGGAATGTGCTGATTACTCCGGATGCGTCGGAATAATAGGATCACTAGGTTACAATGCGTGGAAGACACTTTTTAGGTTAGGTGCGAAGTGGATATGTCAAAAGCGCGCGACCCCATTGGTGATCGCTATGCCGCTCGGCCGCTATTGGTCTATTGCGGCAAGGATGCGCTCAGCTAAAACAATTGGGGTCGATTGATGTCGGCATTTTGTGAGTGGAACTTTTTCATTGCCCGTGAGTGTATATCTCTATATCATCTCGTACATGGTGATAGCGCTGGGGACTGCAGAACAGCAATGACGTGAGTTGTTATAGTGTTATTGAGGTGTCGAAGAGGCATTGTGATTGTGATGGAAGAATTAGTCAGCGTTAGCAAGTTGGTGGTCACCGGAATCACAGGATCACTAGAATCCAATACGTGTAAGACACTTTTAAGTCCCCTTCTAGGTGCGTAATGACCTGAGTTGTATACATAGCTTTACTATACCTCACCACAATCTCGTACATGGTGATCGCGCTGGCGGCGGCTGCACCGTCCTGCGCGACGCGAGCGGGGACCCTCTGGATCTCACATCCTGTGTCGCCAACGGAACCTGCTGAACGGTTGTAACGAAGTCGTTACAACAACGGCCACACACCTACCCGCATCTCCGAGCCAACAACAAGAACGCCGCGGGGGGGGCGCGCACGTGGGGCACCGCACAGACCACTCCGGGTGACCAGAGGGGAAGCGGGACGGCACGGCCACCGCACCTATAAAGCACCGCAAGACCGCCGCTCCGGCACCATTCGTCAACTCCAGCTCCGGCGTCTGATCAGCTCCCATCCCGTGCTTCCTTCCCACTCACCCTTATTGTATTTATGTATCTATAGCCTGCGTCGCGACGATCTAGTCTCGATAGGCGCAGCTTGGTTACCCCCTCGTTGTGACTGAGGCTTCGAGCGCGGCGCGGCTACAATTATTAGCCCGAGATCCTGTACCCTTTATCCTTTCCTACTATTTGCTATAAATCCGCGTTTGCCCCTTCAGGGCCCTGTTTAAATAGTTAGATACTTAATAGATATCCTTATTTGTGCATTTGTGTGGTGAATATATAGTTACAAGCTGTAAGTACTAGACATATAAGTTATTATTGTAAATAAAGCGGAGCCAGTCCCGCCTAATTGTTGTATATTGTAATCCGTGTTATTCATTTCCATCCCGTACACCTACCGAGGTTATTTCCCTCCAGGGGCCTCAGGAATAAGGTTAGATTAGCTAGGACCGCTTCACGGTCATATTATAATCCCCCCCAGGGTGACCGGAGACTCCTTCAGAGGCCCGGCACCGACTTGAGCTAGCCTAGGACCGCTTCCCGGTATACACCATTCGAGAGACATTCAGTACCAGCCCTAAGCACTAGGAAACCAGTAGTCATTAGGGTAAGTACATATTTAATATAGCATCCAACCCCTACTCTCGGGGGAGGCCAGAGAAGTCGATTCACCCAGGGGTCGCTCCCCGGTGGTCCAGACCCGCTCCAGCTGAACTGCTACATTACATTGGCGCCCAACTTAAAATCCACTTATTTTCATCACTATTTAATATTATTTAGCCCCCCGTAATAAATCATAAAACACTAGAAATAGCCAACCGACCGACTTACCGTTCAATTTAACTACCTACCCGCAATCATTCTAAAAATAGACCGACAACCGACCGACCGACCCCGTTTAACAAAAATTACAATTTAAAAGTAAAGAGCAATAAATTTTTGTTGGTCATTTTTATTAAATTTTTCCCTAACCGATTACAAACTGGCCCCGTTTTATAATAGATAATAAGTACACAACATCAAATGCCAACGTCTTGGATTTATAACCTTAGTAAAGAGGAATTAATAAGGGAGAGCAAGGAAAGGAAGCTACCGACCGTAAATTTAACCGTAGACAAACTAAGAAAACAGCTAGCCGACCACACCAGAGAAGAAGAGGAGGAGACCTTCGAGATGACATCCGAAGACCAGACCAAAACCACGAGCCAGCTGAACCTGTCGTCCATCGTGAGGGAATGGAATATATCGTTCGACACCGCATGCGACCCGGTTGAATTCATCGAGCGTTTGGATGAACTGACGTCATCAGGTGACGTTCCGCAGGACCGATTACTCCAGGTACTACCGAAAGTGCTGAGAGGAAAACCGTTATTATGGTATAGAAATAATTCCGACACCTGGGACAAGTGGGAAGACTTCCTAAAAGACTTCAAACTATTCTACTACCCGGCGGGATACGAGAAGAATCTGCTCGAGATGATCATCGCACGCAAACAACACCACCGTGAATCTTTCGTCGATTACCTGACCGACATACAAACCCTGATGAGAAGATATGGGAAAATGACCAAAACAGAAAAAGAAGAAAGAATATACGAGAACATGAACGCGAGTTACAAGTACTACATCAAGAAGCAAGACTTCACCAGCCTCGGGGAATTAATTAGACAGGCAGCCGCGTACGAGCAGATCACAGAAGAATCCTCATCTCAACAGTGGAACGACCGACCAGACCGACACCGCCAGACACCGAAAACTTATCCAGAAAGATCACCAGCACCGCGTAAAATACACGAAAAATACGACAAGACCACGTGTTGTTGGAACTGCGGCAAAGCAGGCCACTCACACAAGGAATGCCGGGGCAGGCAAGTACTGTTCTGTAGCCAATGCGGAGTCCTCGGGAGACTAACGCGCAACTGCTGCAGAAAAGAAACCAAGTTCGGAGACACCAACATAACCGCTGAAGAAAACCGACCAGAATACCGAATCTTCGAAGACGTGAAAGTAGGGAAAATCACGTACCGAGCACTAGTTGATACAGGCTCCACCAGATCTTACATCAGTAGAAATATCTATGAAGACAACTCGACAAACGCCGATAAAGAAAAAGTCACAGGGATGCGAGTAACCGTCGCAGATGGCAGAGTCATGGACGTGAAGCTCAGAATAGAACCAGAGATTGAGATCCGGCAGAGAAAAATAACACATGAACTCTTCGTGCTACCACATTACTCACCGTCAAACCTAATCATCATAGGTATAGATCTCCTTAGAAAAGCAGGAGCCACAATAGTCTGGGAAAACAACACCGAAAATACACCGAAAGAAGTCCAGGAAACTAACCAACAGGAACCGCAAGTCGTCGCACAAGAATCAACACCACCGAAGAATAATAAAATCAACGGCCCAAGAAAGTCGAAATCCCGCAAGCACAAGAAAATACCTAATCAACAACATCCACCAAGATATCCCGACACAGCTTTAATCCAGGAACGAAAAGGATGGTTCGAGAGGAAAATGTTCGAAACCCATAATTCACCTGAAAATGACCCAACATTTACGATTAAAAACGGCTCACTCCAAAAACGAATTGTAATTCCAAGATACGGGGTCAAGATAGACGCACAATCCCAATGGAAAATATGCGTTCCGACAATGAAAAGAAGGTCGATTATCGAACAACACCATAATGGGCAAGCAAAAACAAAATACCTAAGCACGACAAAAATCTTAAAAAGTATTGCCGAAACATATTACTGGCCCGGGATGTACAAAGATGTTCTTCATCATATGAAAAAGTACAAAGAACGACTAAAATCATCATCATCAAACTCGCCGCAACCAAATTCCACCGAACCGAAGCAATAAGTTACCTACCGACGACGTCATCACCCATCGCTAGATGTGCCTAGCCGCGGTACTCATGCGATGCCGAACGAACCGATAATTCCAAACCTACCCTCAGTCATCAATAATGAAGATCGAAGATAAATAGCCGTAAAAAGTTAAAACATTTATATATTTATGACCTAGTCATTCCGTACCGTACCGTATAAATCTTATTAACTGTGTATAATTAGTAATTTAATTAATTATAGATGTACAACTGAAAAACCACAATCTGTATTAAAAATATAGAAATAGAAAAAAATGTAAACGCAAATGCACACATTTAATACCGTCCGTCCGTAGTATAATATAATATAAGTAAATAATAGACACACAGATATGTTAAACGTATAACAACCACCTTTTTACATCCAAGTCACAGGTAAAAATTTTGCTCAGACTTAGAATAAGGATTGTAACATTTTTGAACGCAGCCTCCTGCCCAATACGTCACGCCTCTGTGAACGTACATAGGTTAGAATTTTGGTTGTTAATTCAGTGTCAAGTGTCAAACCGAGTAAATTTCAGCAGCGCAAGGGCACATGCGCCGTATAAATTTTATCTTTTAACTTATTTGCAATGTAAAGAACTTAGTAAGTCGCATCCGTAAATAACCGAAACTATATTATATAAGAAGGAAAATGTATACCGAGTACACAATAAGTTGTACATAGCCTACAATGTAAGTAAAACCAACCACGCATTTTATCCTTGCTCATGGTCATAAAAACAAAATATTCACAATCTTTTGTATAGAAAAGAATACCGAATACACCGTTTCCGTCCGAATTTACCTGCACTAAGCAAAGATGAAATGCTCATGTACTATTTACCTTATAATCTTGTTTTTTTTTGCTAAAGTAAATAATAATGCATACTGCATACCGAAATAATGTAACTTGTAATAATAGCATAAAGATATAATACCGAATGCACAAATAATCCCGTAAAAATAACCGTTTAACCGCATAATCCCCTTTGACAATATGTATACAGACAGATCTTGTGAATTTTTATCAGGTAAAAATTCTACCGTTGAGGGGGGAGAATGTAACGAAGTCGTTACAACAACGGCCACACACCTACCCGCATCTCCGAGCCAACAACAAGAACGCCGCGGGGGGGGCGCGCACGTGGGGCACCGCACAGACCACTCCGGGTGACCAGAGGGGAAGCGGGACGGCACGGCCACCGCACCTATAAAGCACCGCAAGACCGCCGCTCCGGCACCATTCGTCAACTCCAGCTCCGGCGTCTGATCAGCTCCCATCCCGTGCTTCCTTCCCACTCACCCTTATTGTATTTATGTATCTATAGCCTGCGTCGCGACGATCTAGTCTCGATAGGCGCAGCTTGGTTACCCCCTCGTTGTGACTGAGGCTTCGAGCGCGGCGCGGCTACAATTATTAGCCCGAGATCCTGTACCCTTTATCCTTTCCTACTATTTGCTATAAATCCGCGTTTGCCCCTTCAGGGCCCTGTTTAAATAGTTAGATACTTAATAGATATCCTTATTTGTGCATTTGTGTGGTGAATATATAGTTACAAGCTGTAAGTACTAGACATATAAGTTATTATTGTAAATAAAGCGGAGCCAGTCCCGCCTAATTGTTGTATATTGTAATCCGTGTTATTCATTTCCATCCCGTACACCTACCGAGGTTATTTCCCTCCAGGGGCCTCAGGAATAAGGTTAGATTAGCTAGGACCGCTTCACGGTCATATTATAATCCCCCCCAGGGTGACCGGAGACTCCTTCAGAGGCCCGGCACCGACTTGAGCTAGCCTAGGACCGCTTCCCGGTATACACCATTCGAGAGACATTCAGTACCAGCCCTAAGCACTAGGAAACCAGTAGTCATTAGGGTAAGTACATATTTAATATAGCATCCAACCCCTACTCTCGGGGGAGGCCAGAGAAGTCGATTCACCCAGGGGTCGCTCCCCGGTGGTCCAGACCCGCTCCAGCTGAACTGCTACATTACACGGTTATTGGTTGAGATATTCCTCCTAGAAGCGGCTTTATCATCGTGATGCAAGGATTAGTCAGCGTTGGGAACTTTCAGATTGCTACAAGAGCGCCGCATGTAGGAAATAACTGGCAAAAAACACTTGTTTGGTAAGACGCGGGCGGAATATGTCAAAACCGCGCGACGCCATTGGTGCACGCTATACCGCATGCCCGCTATTGGTCTATTGCGGCAAGGACGCGCTATGAATAAAGAGTGCGCCGGAAGTATCAGAGGATAACCAGGAACCAATGCTCAGAAGACGCTCTTTAGATTGCTTTGGAGGTGCAGGTGGAATGTGTTAAATACGGGCGACGCCATTGTTGCGGCAATAGGAAGATATAGTTTTATCCATCTTCCATAAACGCGGTAAAAAATATAAGCTTGGAAAGAACTCGCTGACTCCCCACAGATGTGTTGGTTTGCTACATACAAAGTCGCTTTGGGACGTATGGTTAACATCGTACTGAAAAAACTACCATTAAGTATAATTTTTACCTTATTATCTTCGTATTAAATCGAACCCTTATTTCCAGGTGATCCGCCTAGTGTCGGGGTTCGGTCCGCTGATCTACGGCGGCTGCTTCGCGGCCACGCTCTCCTCCGCGCTCGCCTCGCTCGTGTCCGCGCCTAAAGTGTTCCAGGTATGAACTAAGCAATGTAACAACTGTTATGGGTTGCTTTAGGTCCTATACGAAAGTATAGCTTATGAACTATGCCATGTATCATCTGGTATGAGTCGCTCTAGGTCCAAGTGAAAGTATAGCGATGTAGTCTGCTGACTTATATACCTTTAACTAGGTACTTTAGTATATAGTAAGTAGATACCTAAAAGTATAATAAAATAATGAAAACCTGAGCTTCTGAAATACAATGTATGATAAGTGTGTTTCCTGCGTGAGCTTCGCATCTTTGCACACTTTTTAAGGGTTTCCAGGATAAAAAATATCCTATAATAATGGAATACTGTGGCTTTAGAGTACTTTAAACTGCTGCGAGGTGCAGTGCAGGGGCTAAAATCAGCCCACAGATGTAATATAAAGCCATATCCAGACTGCGTTCCAGGTACGCGTAGTCGGTTACGCGTGTCTTCCAATAACGCTGTCGTTTTTCTAATGAAAACGCTGAGATTCAAGTACAGACACTTCAACGCACAGTCCGTATACAGCTTATCATTTTGCCTATGTTTTATCCTCAGGCGTTGTGCCAAGACAAACTCTACCCGTATCTAGAAGTGTTCGCGAAGGGATACGGCAAGAACAACGAGCCTGTTCGAGGATATGTGCTGACGTTCATCATAGCTACAGCTTTTATACTTATGGGTGAGTAGATTGAGTCTATATTGTAATACAAGTTGAAAAAATATATATAAAGAAAGAAAGTGTATATATACAGGGTGACTTTTTAATCACTAACGAAATTTTAATACAGCATTCCTTGGTTAAAAATATAACATACGTGTATTTTCTTTCAGTACCTTTCAGTACTAAAATTATAAGATATTGGCACTCAAAGTTTTCTCAAGAAAACCAAGATTCATGGTCACCGTGCGCGAGTAGCGTGAGTAGCGCGTCTGGCCACGCCCACTTGCCCGCGAATCCTAACTAAGCGAAAGTACCTAATTGTGTCTGTCTGTTACTCTTTCACGCCAAAACTACTGAACGGATTTGAATGAAATTTGGTATACAGATGGTCTCGTCCTTGAAAAAGAACATAGGCTACTTTTTATCGCGGAATTCCCACACGAAAACTATTTAAGGCGAAGCCAAGCTCGCGGGAACAGCTAGTTTCAAATAAATTCATAAGTTGCTCAATGATTTTCCCCATACTTTCAAGGGGTTAGAACCGTCAAATTGCAATAAAAAATCCAAATCCAAGGGGACCTTACCGCAACACCGTAATTAGCACACACTTCCTCAATCACTGTAAGTGATGAACAATTGATGAAGTATCAAATTGTTCGAAGTGGAGTCCCTTCTACACATCTACACAAAGTCTGGCACGTCACAACACTTTCAACTCATTGTATTTTAATTTATTTAACACCACAATGTAATTTTTCACTTCCTCGAAAGCGACAATTATCTTATTTCTGAGGTCTGCGAGATTTTGGGACTCTTCGACATACCTACTCCTACTCTTGGTTAGAATACATTTAGCACACACACACAAACACAACACAAGTCGGCCCGGGGGCCCGGGGTGCGCGCGCGTCGAAAGAAAAAAGGTTTTTGAGTAAACAGAGACACGTGTGACGCGGCGGTGCGCAGGCGACTGACGTCAGATCGATGACGCATTACCCATTAGCGGCGGCATCCTTTGCAAAATGAAGCTCCGCCCCTTTCTCATGCTAAACGAGAGTTTATTGGTTTATGGCGGCAATAAGGTCTAATTTCGGCTTTGTTTGTATCGTGAGAAACCTATCGCTTTTAACTTTTATTGCTCAGTGACTCAGTGACCATATTTTACCAATATTTCGGGATACAAAAAAAATAAATCATGAAAAATTTACCTACTAATTTTTTCATTGAAATCGACTCTATTGTACATACCTAACTCATGGAAAAAATTTCGTTAATGACTAAAAAGTCACCCTGTATATATATATATATATATATATATTTTATGTAACTTATTCGGATACCCTAATAATAAATTATGTCTATGGAGTTTCTTGCCCGCCTTACTCTCTCTAAATGTTTAGAATATTTGACAAACTACAAAATAGCTAAGAATTATGTCGTATGTGAAAAAAAACGTCGATTCTCAAGGCATAAATACTAATTTTAGAGCTGTGAAGCTATAAATATTGCCTACGAAAAATAAGATTTACCGCAAACACTCATTGAGTCGAATATTGAACAAATAATTTAAAGTCTAGACATTGAAAAAAAAATGAATCTGCGCTTTTAGAATCGACATCATTATATATACTTTTTGCCTTGCTGCTCTATATCTATTTTCCACCATGTATTTAACAATAACATTGCCATCTTCCAGGTGGCCTCAACCAGATCGCGCCGCTGATCTCCAACTTCTTCCTGGCGGCGTACACGCTCATCAACTTCTCCACGTTCCACGCGAGCCTGGCGCGCCCCGTCGGCTGGAGACCCACCTTCAGGGTATGGACTCTTATACAGGGTGTTACTATATACTATACAGGGTGTTGCTAAAGTGGCATAGCAAGCCGAAAGGTGGTGGCTTAGGGAGTCATTCTGAACAACTTTTGTTCTACAATTTCTGGATTTTCGACCATGTTTGCGGTTCTCGGCATCTCGTCGGCTGGAGACCCACCTTCAGGGTGGACTTTTACCTACGTATAGGCTCTTGCAAAAGTAGTAAAACAAAAGTCTTGTATACAAATTGGCGCCTCTAGCGGGAACTATCAGTAAACTTCAGGGTATGGACTCTTATTGTGTTATACTGGGCGTTGCAAAAGTAGTAAAAAAAAGTCGTTCAGAATCACCCATGCTCGGCTTACTATATGCCACTTATGCAAAACTATGTATATCAGGTTTAGCGAGAATTTGGCAGTACGTGTAGTACGGATTTTCTCACGTACAAAGTGGCGCTTCTAGCGGGAACTATCAGCAATTTTTCTACAGATTATTACTTTTGACAGTAGAAAAAGTTAACTATAGTTTTTCGTATAATTACATACTGTTTATCCGCAGTTGTACAACATGTGGCTCTCGCTGGTGGGCTCGGTGCTGTGCCTGGCCATCATGTTCGTGATGTCTTCGCTCCTTCTGCATTCCTAGTCATTCGTCCCGCGGTTTCAGACTGTTTAACATTACCTACTCTAAGTTGTAATGAAAACTCCTTACTGGCTGTCGCTAGTTGCATCGATTGGTTAAAGCTGCGCCCTCTAGCTCCGACTGCATTCCTAGTCTTTGGTTCAACAATTATGTTGGTATTTATTTACTATCAATTGTTTTTTTTTCCGCAGTTGTACAACATGTGGCTGTCCCTAGTGGGCTCGGTGCTGTGCCTGGCCATCATGTTCGTGATCTCGTGGGCGACGGCGCTCGTCACCTTCGCGTTTCTACTGGGACTCTACCTGCTCGTGTCCTATAGGAAACCCGGTGAGTTGTAGGTGGATATGGGGTAGAAACTGGAAATACAAATTTCTGAATAATCGATTTGGTTGTATACAATTATATTATATGACCTAGTTGAATAAATCTACCTAAGCCTTGCTAAAAAACAATAGTATACACATAAATACTAGACACATTGGTACAAGGCGTGATGGTTTTAGGTTACTAGTAGGGTTTTCAGTGGGATAAAAAGTAGTCTGACGACCGAATGGCGTAGTGGTTAGTGACCCTGACTACTGAGCCGAAGGTCCCGGGTTCGATTCCCGGCTGGGGCAGATATTTGTTTAAACACAAATATTTGTTCTCGGGTCTTGGATGTGCCCGTAAAATGGCAATAGGCCCGCCCCCGTCTATGTTTTAATCCAGATTGCCAGCTTACTGCAGCCTTTGATGAAAATTAGTTCAGCCATTCGACACATAAAACCTTTTGCGTTTATATCATTAAAACAGTGGCTTTGTTTTGTAACTTGTCTATTTTTGTGTACAATAAAGAGTAAATAAATAAAATAATAACGTATATCTGCTTCATCAGACGTGAACTGGGGTTCGACGACGCAGGCGCAGACGTACAAGACGGCGCTGGCCGGCGTGCACACGCTCAACACCGTCACCGAACACGTCAAGAACTACAGGTAACATCTTATTTATATATTATACACTCACGAGCAAAGAAATTAAACTAAATTATATCAATAAAAAATTTAATAAGAAATAAATGATGGGCACCAATATATGGAAGCTGGGACCAGCACCAATAGAAATGAGTGATACGTCGTTGAAAAGGTATTTTTTTGCAGAATATGAATAACGGAAGCGCTAGTCTTGATTTACTGTCCAATTAGAATAATCGTACCTTGAAAGTTTTTATATTTTATTTCTGTATTTTTAATGTTTTTGTTAGTTTTTCACATTCATTTTTAATTTTTATAACAAAATGATCATATTTCATATAATATTATATTTGTTATTCTCAGTAAATAAAACCAGTTGAAAGTAATTTCTCCAATTTCAATAATACGTGTTTACGTGTATTACGCCCTAACTGTCATCAGGAGAGAGAGTGCAATGCCATAGAAAAATACTTCCTTCCGACGAATATATTTCAAAATGGACAACTGATACGGATTTGTCGTCATAATACTTTTTTGCTCACTTGAAAAGAGCTATCCAACGATGTATGTCTCATCTTTATTGGACATAGGTCCCAAAACGCCCATTGTCATTTGTACAAAATGTTACGTTTTTAGATGGTACTTAATATTCAGGCGAGAGTTTAAATGTATTTCAATACATATTGCAGACGACGACGTCATTAAGATAGCCTTTTCAGCTTAGATCTAACTGGGTGCTTTTCTCACTGGAACTTCTTCATTTCCCGTGAGTGTATTAACGCTCTATTCCGTTCACCAAAATATACGAGACACGTATAAAAACAGAATTCGGGGTTCTGCTTAATTGGGAATGCTGAAATTGAGCTTACAAATTACTCGGGTAATGCGCCCAACACGACCTAAGACAACCAGATGGCTCTTTGAACTCTGGCAGTTCTGCTGAGGGGTCTCAGGATCGAAATCCGGCCGAAAGTGTTTATTTTTTTAAATGCTCTTTTCTTGGGGTCTTGGATGGTAAATGTTTATGTTGTGTGATATTTTCATCACAAGCAAGCGTCTAGAAATTACCATATCTCTGTGTAGACTGAGTTGTTTTCTTCCTGTGATAATAACTCATTCCATTGCTTCCAGGCCCCAGATCCTGGTGCTGACAGGCTACCCGGGGGAGCGCCCGCTGCTGACTGACTTCACGTACCTGCTCACCAAGGGGCTGTCGCTGATGGTGTGCGGGCACATCGTGCAGGTGAGGGCATATATATGATTTTAGTGTCTTCTGTCATAGTGATTTGTTGTGTATGTAAGAAAGTGGTACATATAAACGCAGATAAAACGTTCTCTATTTATCTATAGGAGGTATTTCCTTCAGTTAGCTAGTTCAATCGTTGTATTTATTCAACCATTTCATACAGTAACTAATATTCAGCGATCTAAAAATCTTCACCTGGCCTAAAATGGTAGTATTAATATTATATATTGTACGACATGAATGTATTCTTGCTACGGAACATTTCATGATATAGTTCGACACGCCCAAGGCCCCTTTTACAAATTAAATGTAGGTGTTACGCTACCCTCTATGAGGATATACTTCAGCTTATGTCAAATTCATACAACCAACATCCAAAGAATCAATATTCAAGTATTCATTGTAATTGTTCATGAACTTTACACGGTATAAGCAACTATATTTATCACAAGTTTCATTCCCCAGCACCCAGTGAGCCACCGGGCGCGGGACGCCCTCACGTCGCGCTCGTACCAGTGGTTCGCCAAGCGCAAGATCAAGGCCTTCTACAATCTAGTTGACGACGTCGACTTCAAAGATGGCGCTAGTGCGCTTATACAGGTGAGATGTTTCTTTACTTTCATCACGACCCATCACGTCCCCACTGCTGGGGCAAGGGTCTCCTGCCAATGAAGGAAGGCTTTTAGGCTTAATCGGCCAATAGCCGTACATTTTGCTATCCAAATTATCACAAATTAGATACTTCTTTTATCATTTCTATCATCTCATCATATCGGTGTGTGGACCTGGTCCACACATCATATTTTATGGTCCTTCGAGCCGGATGTCTATAACAGTATGTTGTGTCCAGGCGAGCGGTCTCGGCAAGCTGAAGCCCAACATCCTGATGATGGGGTTCAAGGAGGACTGGGCCGCCTGCCCGCGCTCCGAGATGATCGACTACGTTGAGGTTATGCAGTAAGTTAACATTTATGTTCCTTTAAAATTCTCTTTAGAGAAATTTAGATAGATAGAAATTTACTTGTTATGTTTTTTTTTTTTTTTTTTTTTTTTTTAATAAATGATTATTACTCCACAGACTTTATGTCCGTGCCTTTTGAAGAGTGGTAATTTTTATGAGATAGTTTTTAATTCTTTTATCTAGTTTCTACTCGGTAAGGAAGTTTAGTTTATATATATTATCTTTTATATATATTTATTTTGTCTTTAGTTTATATATTCTTTCTTTTATATATATATTGTTCTTTTTCTCTTTTTTTTTCACTGCTGGGGGAAAATCCACATGGACACCTGGGAAGAGGACCCAGGTAGTGTCGGGCGTTAACCGACTAAAAACCCCCAGCCGTGTATCTCATTATACAAGAAATGTCTTTTTTTTTTTTCCTTTTTTTTTATTTTTTTTTTTATTAATGGTTTTCAGAGTCACACTTACATTAGTAATGGCAACAAACTTAAGAAGGACAGGGCCAATGCCAGCTTTCTTCGGAGAACTTAGTAGACACCTGGCAATGGCTCGGCCCCTCAGTCGTTATAGGTCATGTTTTGCCTGATGTTAGTGTGTGACTCTGTTCTTAAAGATAACTTATTTTAATTGTTAGTTTTTATAATAATTATATAATAATCAATTTGGCCTATATTTTGAGCTCTTAACCAAAATTATATTTTATGTTTTATTCCGCCCCGTTATGCCTTCTTAACATTTCCCCAGAAAGTGCAATGACCTCTTCGTCTCGATTCTTAACTGCCATTTTTAGATTGTACTCGAGGATGCGTTTCTTTGGCGCTGTTATTGCCGTTTTAGCGAGGTTGCCGATAGCGTCCTCGGTGTCATCCGCATAGTAGGTGCAGGTGGTGGTGTGCCTCGACAGCGCCACTACTGCGTGAGGTACGCTATCATGCAGCTTTATTTTATCTTTTGTTCTAATGATAATAACGGATTCGTACGTCAATCCCTGTGCTTCGTGTATGGTTAGGACGCGTGAGCCCATTCCTTCACCATACCCTTGGCTGGTCAAGGTCTCTTTTTCTTCCTGTGTATAATATGCACCAGGAACAGAGTGTTGGTTTGGGATTTGGGAATTACTGCGTCTGTTAACCTTTTCAGCTGCAGGGATTGGATGCGCGCTGTGGCTGCGTATATGCCTGAGTATACTTCCTTTAGGGCGTATGCAACATCCATGGGGTTTCTGTATGAGCACAACAGCTCCTGGGTGATGTTTGCTACCAGTGTTGGGCGATTGTACCTAAGCTCGAATAGGTTCTCTCTGTCGATATATGGTAGCTGATTGATGTCTCCGATCAGAGCAATATCACAGGCACGAGACAGGTGGGCGGCCATTACGATTGCCCCGAAATGGTTCATCAGGGCTTCGTCAATTATCAGGCGTTGGCATCCGACATGTTCTCTAAAGCCGTTTACCAGGACTGATGCCATCGTACGCACCCTAGTTCTGACCATGTCACCAATACGATGCGCTAGCCTGTTTCTTATGTCGATGGCCGCCTCAGTTGTTGTTGTGATAATGGTGTCTTTGCTCACATCGAAGTTATTTATCACCCAGGTTGTCTTCCCACATCCAGGTACCCCGTTCACCCAAGTGATAGTGGGCATCGTCCAGTGATTCCAGTTGGTGTTGATGGTTTCCACTTTTGCTAGGATTTTATCCTCTAGCATAATCCTGGTGCACTGGGCGACGACCACTATTTGGTTGTTGTGTGGGACAGTAAATTTTGAGGAGTTGCATTCCCAGGGTACAAATCCGCTTTCCTCGCTGTAAGCCGCCATATACGCTCCAGTCATTTTGCCTCTGAGGACTTGGCAACTACTGTTATCGTATATGCAGGCTTCGGCCTCCTCGAGTAGAATTTTTAGCCGGCCTTCGTTTTCTTGCCTGTAGGTCTGCATGATGGTTTTGCAGGACAAGAGGTTTACCTGCTTTGTGGCGGTTGTTATTGCCACAAATTCTATGACGGCATTCTCCAAATGCTCTTTAGGGGAGGTTGCTGTTTTTAGCTTCGGTGGGACCACCTGACCCATGTCGGCTCTTGTTATGGTTCTTTGGGCCGTTCTTTTTCGGATGGGGCCTTTGGGGATTTGGCGCCACTCAGGTGTCCTCTGTGGTTTCCCCATAAGGCTTTGGGCAGCTGATTTGAATGCCTGAAGGAACCCTTGTGCGCGCCCCTGCGAGATTCTGCTCTGCATCCTCATATTTATTTCCTGCTGTTCAGCAGCAGCGACGGACTCGGAAGCCATCCTCTCCTGTAGGCGTTCTGATCCGGTGACCGCTTCAGTTTGTTGGTGGTTGTTGTTCCTCACGGGTATGTGTCCACTGAGAAAGCTTAGGTCTTCACCTCTGTCCTCATACACAACTATTTCGTGTTGTTTTGAGGCTTTTAGGCAGCCCAGCTGGTCAACAATTTCACCTTTCTTATGCTCGATCACCATTGCGTCTACACTTATTATCTTGGGGACGTTACTATCTTGTGCTCTCTCTCCAAGCATAGTGAGCCATGAGCATGCCTGGACAAACGGGGTGTCATCGGCCCATTCCAATAGTGCGATGGTCTTGTTACGGCATCGTACTAGTCTGCAGGACTGATCTCCCACTAGTGTTACTGGCAGTGCGTCATAGGCTTTACGTTTCATGGTAGCTTTGGATGTGCTTCCATTTAGGAGAGAGGCTAGGCCGGGTGATATGGCTACAAGCTTTCGCGCCCCCGAGACGCAGAAGCTGATGCCGAGTCTTTCGCTGCTACTGTCCATGAACAGAGCCACACTTCGGCGTCTTAGTCCGGATTCTCCTTTTTCGCCACAAGACAACAGCTGGTTTGTCGCTGTTGCTTTTGGAGTCACTTGTTGTGGTGCTGAGATGGTCGGGTTTGATGATTGGACTACTGATGTTGATGTTGTTGATGTTGATTGGGCTTCAGGGCGAGAAATTGTGCTGTTTCTCCTTGCTGCTACTCGGAAGATTCGATCTGCGTATGATAGGAAATGAGGTCTGTGATTGGTGTCTGCCAGAATATCTTTTAATTCCGACTCCACCAAGTTCCTGTCTATCAGTGTCTCCAGATCATGTCTTGCAGCAAGAAAACGGGGGCAGTCCAGAATGATGTGCCATACCGATTCACTGATGTTGGGGTCGCAATCACATCCAGGGCTTCCTTTAAGTTTGAATCTGTACAAATATTCTCCTATCCCCCCGTGTCCGGTCAGCATTTGTACGTGAGCGGGGGTCAATTTAGAAGTTCGCGTAATTCGGTATGCTTGGTTGACATCCGGTAGAAATTTACGCGTGACTGCTCCTGTACTCGAGGTCGCGTATCGATCTTGCCATTTTCGGACCGATTCCTCTCTGATCTTTTTTCTGACATAGGACAGGGGGACTTTGTCATAGTCGTGGGAGGTGCTGTGTAGTGCTGCTGTTTTGGCGAGCTCATCAGCTCTTTCGTTCCCGGCAGTTCCTACGTGCGCCCTCAACCAGAACATTTGTATCTCTCCGCCATCGCTCACAGCCCTCGCAATGTTTTCCTTTATGCTTCTTGCCAGGGGGTGGCTGAGTTTCGGATTTTGGAGCAGATCGAGTGATGATCTCGAGTCGCTCAAGATGTTCACTTTTTTATCCGTGCTAGAGCTCACCAGTTTTGTTGCCCTGTGAAGTGCATAAAGTTCCGATTGGAAGACCGTGCACGATGGGTGGAGACCAAAAGTCTCGGACAGTTTTTCTTTGCCATCCTCCCACCAACTTAGGGCGGCGCCGACTTTCCCTTACTTGTTATGTTAATTTGCCTCACTTTTTGGCTTGGCTTTCCATGGAATGTTTTGGTTTGTATTTAAATGCCTCTGCTCTGGTCCTGAAATTTGTGTAATGTCAAATTACCATTTCTGCCTAGTTTTGCACTGTTTCTATAGTTAATTGTGTAGTTTATTTTTATTATGTCTTGCCTCTCCTTGCCTCGTATACAATAAGCACAAGTAACTGTAAAAAGTATATTTGGACTTCCTGTCAATCCGCGTGTGTTATGAGCTCCTATCCCCCTTATTCTTGCGTGTCAGTGTCGTGAATGCTGGCTCAAATTTGTCCGGGTCAAAAAGAAGCTAATTTCCCATCCTCCTATCCCTCGTTGTAAAACTGTTCAGGCCCTTTAAAGCCCTTTTACTGACTCCCTAAACTTCTCCCCAGCAAAGCCCTGGACGTGCACATGGCGCTAGCCATCCTGCGCGTGGAGGGCGGGCTGCACTGCGGCGAGGCGGTGGACGCGGACCTGCAGGCCTTCCTGCAGGAGCACGCGCGCCCGCCCGCCCAGCGTGAGTAGCGAGAGAATTCATGGCGACGAATATTGCACTCACACTGTCACACACACTGTGACGACGGCATTGCACTCATACTATTCATGTCGACGAACATTGCACTCACTCTAGTGAACATGTGATTTACACTCGTGATATTAATAGACGTGATTTTATAACGACGAATATTGCACTGTCGGAAATGTGTGAGTTAGTTGAGTGTACGTACGTGTACTTTTGTCATTGTGTGTACGTGATGTTATACTGTTCTCACACACAAATTTTTATTACGGAAGAGTAGCTTGGATACATGCGTTTTAATGACGACGAATATTCCAGTTTGTCAAAAGTGTCTGGCATTACTTTGTCAAAGCATAAGCTACATTCATAATTCACATTAAAGTTACGATAGCTATCACATTTTTTTTAATTAGCCACATCAAAAGATCGTACTTCAATATTATTGACGCATATTACACATTGTGCACATAACATAGATACCGGTCTACATACTTGTCTAAATGTTATAAATTGTTTACAGGATCGATCGGCGATACATTCAAGGAATCAAAATCTACTGAAAGCCTTACCCATTCGCAAGGTTTGTACCCATTCGCATATTTTCAATCCATAATCTTTCATCACACTGATTGTTATAATGCCGGTAGTGGTAGTTTCATTATATTTTTTGTAAGCTGCTATTCATAATCATAGCACTTAAAAAAGCTGAAAATAGTATAGGAGTAAACCATCGGTAACGGTTAACGTACCCTTCTAGTATATTTTCCATAATCCTAACTTAATATTATAAATGCGAAAGTAACTGTGTCTGTCTGTTTGTCTGTCTGTCTGTTACTCTTTCACGCCAAAACTACTGAACGAATTTGAATGAAATTTGGTATACATATGATCTAGACCCTGAGAAAGAACATAGGCTACTTTTTATCCCGGAATTTCCACGGGAAAAATGTTTAAGGCGAAGCGAAGCGCGCGGGAACAGCTATTTAAAATAAATAAACCCTTGTTCCCCTTCTCTCAACACACACAACCCTTACAGGCAGCAGTCTGTCGGACCTGTCGATGGGGTCCCCGCAGTTGCGGCGCGGCGTGGTGGCCGACCCGGCCGCTGACCAGGACGAGGCTAAGGAGACACCCGCTAAGAAGGAGCATAGGTGAGGGAGTATTACATGATTTAATGTTAGGCTACATCACAGACGTCTACTATTACATTACTAGATTCCCCAAGTCTACGTACTGCGCGTGTCAAAACTAGTCTACAAGGTTGAGCATTTCTGAACTTTTGGTTCATACATTTAGTTCCGTCCAGCTGTCATTATCAGTGTCAATTCCTACACAATTTCGGCACACGTGGTTTTCAAAAAGGTGCATGGAAGCAGCTTCCTGGAATGACTTATCAACGGGAGAGCAGAAACAGGCTCATTTTATTCGCCAATGGAAGTATATACAAATACAGATATACCTAAAACGATTCATATCCTATTCCTTTTGCAGTAAGGGTCAATTCAGACGTACCACAACCACACCACAGCCACAACCACGCCGTGTGGTCGGGCGTATATTTTGTATTGAAAATGAATAATCCAATTCACACGTACCACATTTTGCCGTTGTCATCAACCACCTGTGTAATACGACCACATCGCAACCACATCGCAACCACACCGCAACGGCAACGCCGCCACGCGTCAGTGGCACCCCGGCCACCTGCTCTCCCTTTTAACTGCACATGACCACGTGGTTACCACATCGCAACGACAGCGACAACGCAACCACATCGACATTTTGTCGCTGCCACAACGCAACTGCAAAAAGCCGCTGCACACTATTCACACGTAACCACAGCTTGACCACATTATGTCGCTGCGACGTGGTGTGGTTGTGGTACGTGTGAATTGACGCTAAGAGGTAGTCCTCCTAATACACAGTACAATCAATTTAAAAACCTATTCCCTTCGCAGCAAGAGAAGTTTCGGCAACACGGTGCGGCGCGCGCTGGGCCACGCGGCCGCGCGGCGCGCCTCGTCCTTCACTTCCGTGGAAGCTTTTACTAAGAGACAGAACGGGTCTGTCGACGTGTGGTGGCTTTATGATGATGGCGGTAAGGCATAGAATATTTTAAATTGGAGAGAAGCACATGATCGTGAAAAATCAATTTATAAAGAGGCCTCAGCTCAGCAGTAAAACACAAAAGAAGATACCTGCATTATTTAAAGCTTTTCTCTCAAGAATTGTGAAAGAAAGCATGGGTTCCCCGGGTGATTCAGCTATCTTCCACCTATTAAACTTATAGTCAAGCTGGGCTGGGGTGGGATTTTATGCAGGGAGTTGCAATAGTTATGTAGTAAGCGGAAAGGGGATGGCTCAAGGGGTCATTGTCATAATAACTATTGTTCTACTAATGTTAAAAATTCGTTTTTTTTTTTAAGTTGTTAACCTGTGAAATCACTCTATTTCAGCTTACTTATACCACTTCGGCAACACATATTTTTTTTCTGACTGTACTATTATCCTCTCCCCTCAGGTCTGACGCTCCTCCTACCGTACATCCTGTCGACGCGGCGCGCGTGGGCGTCGTGCCCGCTGCGGGTGTTCACGCTCACCAACAAGAACACAGAGATGGAGATCGAGGAGAGGAAGTGAGTATACCTTAACATCATCAGCCTGAATTCGTCTAAAACTCGAGATGAGCCTTTCCCTAACACTCTGCTGTTGGCCCTCCTCATCCATCTAACATCGGCTACCTCTCTATGATCGTGGAACACGCTACGTTCGTGGGATTATCTACCTCACTTGTACCTCATTCACAGCTCGCGACCTACATATCACGTGAATAAATATGTACTTACAGCAAAAAACGGGTGGTTCGCTAATGACTCACATCTGACTACCTCTCGGGTAGATCTGTCACTCTGATCCATCTTCAGCTTACCCACAGGGGTATAATCGTGACAGTTGAGACATTGCGAAAAAGAGACGCTTAGCTACATTAAGCGTAAGAGAGAAACGTTAAGCTGTACAGGTTTTTTTGTCCTTTTTGCTCTGGCGCCTGTTTACGTCAGTTTTGGCAGTTCTAACAAAGGCTGACAGTTACAACAATTTTTTTCTAAAAGTTATTTATTGTTAATTTGCTAGTGATTTGTGGATGTTTATTAAGTTTATTAGACTATTATCATCACTTAACGAGTGTGAGACATGGGTGGGTAAAGTTTGTTCGGTTGTACAGAGCATAGTGAACGAAAACACGATGGAACTGTGGATGAGATATCTTTTCACATGTAAGTAGATAATATCAAGTTTTACAAGCATACATTTCCTACAGTACTATCTATTGGCTTGATTTTAATATAAAACGATACCAATTTTTATACTGTAAGGTCTGTTAGTATCAATTTTAAGTAAAAATTACAAGGTACCATATAATAACAAATCTCATGGTGTTGCCAGTTATTGAAAATTAATTTTACCCAGATATAATATAATATTATGTAAAGAAAATACTAGAAACTGTAACAGACTTAATAATATAAGAATTCGATGCTGCTGGCCATAACTGATATGGGTAGAAGATGAACAACTTAGATTCTGGGACATGGAACAAATTAGATTCTTGGGATTCTCTAATTGAATAAATTTTTGATTTCTTCTGTATAGGCATATCAAGTTTATTGTATTGCTACAAAACACTAAGGTGTTTCCTTTAAAAATAACCTCCATCACATATTTGGCCCACAATCATAATGCTCATGCTCACCCATTTATCTCTGATTCATAGGTTTCCGACAGGAAAAAAAACATTAAGAAAATGGATAGACCCTACCAGACCTACAAATTGGGAACCAAAGAATCATACAAAAATTGTGTTCGGCACATTTTGAAGAGGGTTGTTTCGATCGGACAAAATCAATCAAACATACAATCCACTCAGTTTGTGTATAATCAATAATTATATTTAAAACAAATACAAATAAAGTTTTATATTAGAAAAATCTGCTTTATATAGTGTGTTTTTCCTATCAACTGACGATATGTCAAGTATTATTTTTTATAATAATCGTAAGTTGGAATTCCCCATAATTAGTTTTTTTTTTATTTTGTGGCCACATCTATGATTTGAGTGAGAAGGAGAATGCTGAACAGGGCCATTTCTCCTCTATACAAATACATACTCTAAGAGCTTACCTATACCATAGGTCATACGGCACATGCTATATTTTAAAAATTCCAATGAATGAAATGAAATTGTTTATTTTTTCGATGTAGAATATTAGAATTACTTGTCAAAAGTCATAATCTACCACCATTTCACAAAGGCCCCAGGTGCCAAAGGTTCCAGTGTCCTACATATTTTTCCATCCTATGTATATTCAGCCGCTATTCAAGTTAATTCTCACACAATGTTCTAAAATCTTTTCCGTCCCCTCAGCATGGCATCACTCCTGTCCAAGTTCCGCATCGACTACTCAGCGCTCAAGATGATCCCGGACATCACGCGGCGGCCCAAGGACTCCACGCTGGCCTACTTCAACAAGCTGGTGCAGCCCTTCATGACCACCGAAGATAATGCAGATACCAGTGAGTATTGTAGTGGAGGCACTAGTGAGTACTGTAGCCAAGATACCACTGAGTATTGTATAGCTAAGATACCAGTGAGTACTGTAGCCAAAATACCAGTGAGTACTGTAGCCAAGATACCAGTGAGTACTGCAGCCAAGATACCAGTGAGTACTGCAGCCAAGATACCAGTGAGTACTGTAATGGAGGCATTAGTGACTGATAGTAGACTAGTCGGTTCTCAAGATGATCCCGGACATCACGAGGCGGCCCAAGGACTCCACGCTCGCCTACTTCAATAAGCTGGTGCAGCCCTTCATGACCACCGAAGATAATGAAGATACCAGTGAGTACTGTAGTGGAGGCACTAGTGATAGTACTGAGTTGGTCTTGCTGTACGAAATAGTGCAGTAGGTTAGGGAGGATGTAAATAGACACAGGTACTGATGTTATATTGAATCAGCCATTTAATCGTCCACTGCTGGATATATCCAGCCTGTAGGATATTTAGCAGCGTATAGGTTTCCGGCAAGAAGCACAGCTCATTCTGGCCTTCCTCATCCAACCGCTACTGGCTACCTTTCTAAGGCCGTTTGATCCACGGGTTATATGTTCGTGGTCTCTACTCGATAACTCGTCTTTGACAGGGCCGGATCTAGAGGTCGAGAGCCTCCGGGGCAAACAAAAGAGTGGAGGCCCCCTTGCCACAAATTATTTTCCTTATATAATGGAGTTTTTCAATAAATATGTTTTTGTGGAACCAAGTAATTATAGATTATTTAACAAACATAAATACATATAATCGAAAACAAAAATTATCTGAAATTAAATTTCCCGACCTTTTTTCGCCGAAACATCGTCGACGATTTCGTTGAAATCCAGTTCCCGGAGTATATCAATTTCAAATTTTCAATACTCAGGAAAGAAAGCTTTGATAGAAGATTTTGTCAGGTTACGAGAAAAAGAAAGAATACTCACTTTAGCTACTTGCAAGGTAAAAAAGGGAAATAAAAATTTCTAAAAGCGAAAACAGCGTAAAAAACATTTAAGTATCGAAGTCTCTATTGTGGGGGCCCCTCTTATGTAGACGCCCCGGGGCTGTAGCCCCTGTTGCCCTCCCCTAAATCCGGCCCAGGTCTTTGGATTTGGTAATTTGTGACATATTTAAGCAGGTTGGTGACAAAAAGGTATAATTTTACTAACTACCCTATATTTCCACAGCGGGCATAACCGAAGCGGACCTCCTGTCAGCTCAAGACCGCACGCACCGCCACCTCCGCCTGCGTGAGCTTATCGCGCAGTGTTCGCGCAACGCCCGCCTCGTCTGCGTTACACTGCCCATGCCGCGGCGCCGGGCCGTGGTCTCGCCCCCTCTTTATCTGTGCTGGCTGCATGCTATAGCCTCCGCTGCCCCCAGAGTGTTACTGTTGAGAGGCAATCATACGCCTGTGCTGACGTTCTACTCCTAAGGTGTCATAGTCTCCTGGTACTTTGAACGCGATGCTATGAGACTTGGAAGTTATATTGCGGAAGATTTGTTCCAATTTCTACATACTTATAATCTCCTGGTACCTAACGATCTGAAGAGGATAAAGTTGACGGTTTTGACTGCACGGATTGATGTTAGTATGTATGTGTGTGTCATGAAGATCTGTCCATCTGTTTTATAGTCTCGTCTGCGTCACGCTACCCATGCCGAGGCGCCGGGCCGTCGTCTCACCACCTCTGTATCTATGCTGGCTGCATGCTATAGCCTCTGCCGCCCCTAGAGTGTTATTGTTGAGAGGGAATCATACGCCTGTGCTGACGTTCTATTCCTAAGGCATCATTGTCTCCTGGTACTTCGACTGTGTAGCTAAGACACATGGGCGTTCTATTGCGGAAGATTTGTACCACCTTCTACACACTTATATAGAGAAGGAACGGATGGACAGATTTTGATGCCTGATGATTTCATGTCCTCTCTAGGATTTATAAGCGTTATCACTTATGACTGATGTGGAGGCCTTATTTATTTATACAGATATGGCACATCACATTACAATCTGTGAAATGTTTTATTTGTTAACTGGAAAAATAATTTGTAACTCCAAACAATCTATTTTAAATGTTATTCCAGACTTTTGAAGCAGGTATGTAAAATTGACCTATATGATTAAAAAATACTGATGCTCTACTTATGCTATATTATATCAAAATACTAAGTATTAATTACTAATTAAACATGCACATTCCTTTACCTGTACTGCTTTGTTAGGCTCTATAATAACATGACTAACACCCAGAGTTCACGAACGGTACTTGACAAATGAATCATTACACACAAAGATACGTCTCTATAATGTTGTACAGTATGTATGTGTATCTCCTTGTTCCGGTTTCTCATTTACCTGACACCCTATTCTTGGCAACGAAGCATTTTCAAAATGATTCCACATTCAGAATATTTGTAGCGGTCAGTTCTCTATTTAAATTATGCCATGCACTATGCTAATATCTAATGTTTTTACACTATAGGCCTTATCTGGCTAGTTTAAAACTGGGGGTTTAAAAAGTCGCAACGTAAAGAGTAAAGTGCCACAAACTTATTATTAATGAATAATAATAATAATGATGCGGGGACATAATATTTGTGAGATAAGACATACATAAGAGCTTGTAATATTACCCTAGTACAACTTATTTTTGCGGAACATACTTTTGTTTTTAGGTAGCCCTTGACCTAGGCTATCACCCCACGCACTGTATATTCTGCTACATGATAGAGCTTTAAAAAACAGTAACCTACGAGTAAGTATTTATATTTTGTGTACGTCGCTACAAACGTTATATATACTATTATAGGAAATAACAGCTTTTGCCGATTTATACAACTGTCATCAATAACCATTTAATACTTATAACATGTTGTTTACTTCAACTAAAACTATTTATAGAATGATTGAATGTACTCATTGTGTGCTTATACAATAACAAACAAATATATTTTTATATCTACTTAAACTTAAAAATGTGCCTATTCATATTATAATACTTACATAACATAATCTAAGTAATTATACACAAGTATTATTCCTATTTACATGACATTTTGATGCAGTTTTTTGATACAATTATCTCAAATAACATTAGTTTTACATACTATTAACTATTTATACATACTTACGAGTTATTTAGGTAGTATTTATGAAATGTATAAGTAAAGTACAACCGTTAGAAATGTGCATTAAATGATTTTTGATATGAAATGTATTATTTAGAATCTATTTTTATATAAAGAAAATACCAACTAATCCCATATTATGTAAATCGAATACTTTACACGATTTTTGTAGTAATGATAAGATAAAATTAGGTGCGTAGTTAATTTATTGTAATCGGTTTTAAATTGTAGTCAAATGTACACGCGAATATAATATCTATTTATGTAGTTTCATGTAGGTAATTTAGTTTTATACAATTTTATTTGTACATGTTGTTTTTTGTTGTTGAATACCTGTCAGTCTACTAATTTATTGGATTATGATTAAGTGAGCATTAAAAATGCATTTAAGTTATTTTTTATCGTGCTGATTCAGTAGCAACAAAAAATATACCCACGTGAAAATAACGTTAACTTTCTTAAGACCATTGAAAAACAATAACTCTAAGCATGGATTAAAATAAAAATATTTTGTTGTTGCTTCGAATCTAGCTCAGTATGTATCCAAAGTTACCAGTGAATCAATCATATGACATTTTATTTTAGATCAGTTGTAAGTACCAATACTTGGTATGCTTACCTTAATTTATTGATAACTTTATTCTTAGTTTAGATCTGATTAAATAACTTTGTATTTTAATTTAATTAAGTACTTTAATTCATAGTTCGTTTGTACCACGGCACAATATTTTAGTTTTAAAAGTGACAAATAAATGCATTGAAATTAATGATGGAATTTTTGTTTCTTTTAATTCTTATAAGTATTACTAATGAATATTTCTTAAAATGAGTAGGTAAATACAAATCAGAACACATAAATTGGGTCCTTGAGCCGTGTTAGCTATGAAACAAATTCCGCGCCAAAGTTTCTATTTAAACCCCTCCCAAATGCAATGCACATATCACCGGCCGCACAGCAAACATCGGCATTGCACTAATTTATCATCAAATAATACCGTAGCTATGCGATTTATTCTGGTTTCTAAATTGCTGGTGGCTGCATGAAATGCAATCATTATCTCTCGCGTGTCCAGTCCGCGGGCAAGCGGACTCAGTCTGTGAGCGCCTTTCTAGACGCACGCACGTTCCCGCCAAACGAACTGTCAAATAACGCTCTCGAAAAAAGTTGCGTACCGAACTACAAAAACAAAAAAATACCAGTGATTTTATACTGAACTTTGTGCAGTTTATTACAGTGTTTTTAAGTGGTATCGTGGATTTTTTGTGATTTGAACGAGATTCGAGCCGGATACAAGGGATAGCAGTCGAGGTAAGCGCGAGATCTGTTTTTGTTTTTTTTTTATTTATCTGACAAATGCGCGGCTAATGTTTGGACACGTTTGAATATGCGGAAGTTGCAGGTACGTAGTTTTTCAGGAAATGTAAACTGACCATCATGCAGTTTATGCTTTGGAAAAATACTTTTATACATTTTAATCTTTTGTATGTTACTACACTCACGGGCAATGAAAAGGTTCTACTTAGAAAAGCACCAAATTACTCCTAAACGGAAAAAGCTAGCTTAATAATGTCTTCTGCAACATTGAAGTACATTTAACAGTGCGTCAGGGTATTACTAATTAAAAACGGTAATATTATTGTTCAATTTTTTTATTAAATGTTTAAAAAAATGGGTCTCATGGGTCGTTTGGTGTTGGAATTTTGTGAGTGGAACTTTTTCATTGCCCGTGAGTGTAGTTACTAGGTACTTATAGAGTTCAATAATGATTGAGTTATGAAAGTATGATCTACCTACCTCCCTACTTCTGTAACTAACTAAAATTTTAGATAAAGTAGGTAAATATTTCCAAATGCGTATCTTCCTATCTCACGTCTCGTATCTAGCCGCAAAGATGAACGAAAGCGAAACCAGTTTACAAAAAGAATAGAAATAGACATGCTCTTTTTTCGGCCTTCGACGTTTTTTATGCCTTTGACCATAGAATAACGAGTACTTTGACGTAGGTTTCCACGAGAATCTACAAGTTGTAAATATCCTTTAATTCTTATAATGCCGATGCCAATTAAAAAACATAAATGTAGACATGGAATTAAGTCTAGTAAGTTGTAGGTACCTGTCTACTGTATTTTTTTAATATCAGTAGCAGTTTAATAATTCCATCGGCAATAACACGACGAATCAACCTAACTTAAAATGAGAATAAGGCGTTCATTTATAGTCAACACCAAGACTGAATCGGGTCATTTATTTATTTTCCTCACAGCCTCTCAATACAAGTTTGTAAAGGTTATCTCTATTTAAAGCCGGTCGGCTCAATGGTAGCTAGATACCAGGGCATCATAAAGGCCTTAGAGTCTATTCATCTTGGCTGACATCCTGATGCGAGGTTTAATTGAATTTAACGGAACAAACGCTCCAAGTGCAATCTCCGGAACTTTACTGCCGATAAACATACAAGATAAACATACAAGCTTACTGTATGTATTGAATGATTTGAATGTATGCGTATAAAAAGCCCATAAATATATTTAACTACTTACTTAGGTAAGTAGATTTATAAAGTACCTACCTACCTTAGTTATTGTACCTAATTTGGTAAGACTAGTTTAAGAATAGCCACACGTCTTGAAGGAAATATTTAGACCATCTGAAAAACAGCGTGCACTTTATTGGCTTGTATACTGAAATAGGTACCGCTATAAGTCAAGGATGATTCAATTTGGTGCGATATCAGACCGACCGGGTCAAATGATGCATTTCTGCGCAATACTGGTAACTAAGACGTATAACATAGTTGACAGCAAAATATTTTTTTTTTCTTTCTTACCTCAAATATAACTACAATATCCAATTACTACAAGGCCATGGAAATAAAAAATACCTTCTGACATAACGATACTACTGTACTTGTTAGTCTATGCTTCTGATCAAGCGTGTAGGTAATTTTATTTTTCTTTAGCATCTGAGCCACTGTTTATGAACAAAATCATAACATTGTTTCACCTTTAATTGAATTAGCTATATTTTTAGCAGACTCATAGTAGTTTTCACGATTAGAAATTTAATATAAATAGCATTTGGTACTCGTATGTCTATTGTGGAACTAGCACCAACATCTTGATTAAAACACTGATATTTAGCGTTACCGACTATTTCATAGATAATATTTTAAGATAAAAAGATGAAACAGGTACATTGGCAAGATAGCAGCCCCATATCGAAATCTCGATAAGAGATTAAAGATTCCATTTTTATTTTCGCCGACCTGAGGGTTCACCGTTAAGAATTAAAAACTTGACGGGAATTTGAAGACTATCACGACATACAAATTTGCGTTTAATTTTCCCTGCTCAAACTGTGATACCCTTGGACCATACAAGATATCTCAGATGTCTAATTCTCATTCGGATCGTATTTTACTCTCCTTTCCTAATAAAACAACCACTCTAACCTAGCTCACCGTATTATTTAGGCTAAACAAAATGAAAAGATAAGCCCTAGGTACAACACAGACACTAGTTTAGTGGCTATTGTTCAGAACAACTAACTGTTCTCAACAGACCTTAAATCTTATTCTTGCGGAATGTGCAATAGATTTAAGAGGCAACCTCTATGCTATTCAGGCCGTAGCACGCATGCCACTGAGGAAAACACCGCATCTGTACCAATTGCAATAATTAGGTAGCTAAGTAGGAAGGTACCTACTTGGTCTTGTTAAATTACCTAATGACTTCGCCTTATCAATTGGGCTACTATGTTTTGGGCAAGAGTATAATTTAAGTTTGTTGAGCTACGCCGCGCTGGTTGCTCAATATTGAAATTTATTTACCCAGTTATTCGCTGGAGCAAAGTACTCTTTATTAATTTATTTATTTATTTATTTATGAAAACCAACAGCGTAACATAAAAAAAAACTTAATCTAAGTAACATAGTTTGTGAGTAAGGCTAATAACAGGTCTTCCATTATAAGCTAATAGTTGGTGGGACAATTACATATTCTGATAAGAACTAAAATTACAGAAGTAAATAATTATTCTAACTTAAATACTGATTTACTATTTATATATTTAAACAATGTGGTTAACTTAAATTTAATACTAAGTAGCTACTAGCTTAGGGCTGAGCGTGAAAGAACACCTCTGTTCCTACTGTATTTCATATGAAGTATTATTATAATTACATGCTATAAATAAAACACATATAAACTTCAACTAATTGATAAAATATAATATACATACGTCATACATGATATAACATACCATACATAAATACAATATTGTAGATTATATGTAAGTACTCAATAATAAATAAATGGCTAAATAATAATATTCTAAGACTCGAACAAAGAGATTAAAATTAAATATATTAAATTAATATATTTAATAATGATACCTACACGATCTTGTGGGCTAGTTAGTTGGATAAAATAGTTTTAATAATTTGAGTTTTAAATGATGATTTAGTGTGTGTGAAGAGGTCTATATGGCTGAAGGTGGAATTATAAATTCTTGGTATTCGCGTGAGTGTAGCATTTTGTGCATAATTAGTGCGATGCAACGGCACATGCAGGAGTGGCGTGTGTCGCGTGCGCCGCCCCGGCACGCGGTACTGCACCCGCGACACCAGCTCCGGGCAGTCCAGGCCTCCGCGCACGATGTCGTGAAGCAGGCACATGTCCATCATCTGGCGACGCTCCGACAGTGTTAGCAGGCCAAACTCATGACACGACGCCTCATAGCTATCGAATGACTTGCGTGATCGGTATTTAAGGTGGTCGACAAATATCTTCTGCAATCGCTCCAGGCGGCTGTTGTATATAATATACTGGGGAGACCAAACAGGACTCGCATATTCGAGGGTACTGCGCACGTACGAGCAAAATACTATTTTTAATGAAGATAAATTTTTGAATGGCTTGCAAGACCTTATAACAAATCCTAAATTTTTATATGCCTTATTAATTATAGCATCAATGTGGTCAGCCATGAGCATTTTTGAGTCGAACAGGACACCTAGATCTCGAACTACGCTAACTCGCTCAATAGGAATACCATTAAAGTTATAGTCATATTTAATAGGGTCTCTTTTTCTGGTAAAACTAATGCACTGACATTTTTTGGCATTTACAGTGATATTATTTCTTTTATAGTATGCAAACAAGTCGTTAAGGTCTTCCTGTAAGCGATAGCAATCTTGTACAGATTTGATTTTAAGAAATATCTTTTTATCATCGGCATACATTAGATGATTGGAAGATTTAAAGCAGGTAGAGATATCAAAAAGATAAGCGTTGTACAGTAAAGGTCCCAAATGAGAGCCCTGTGGGACCCCAGTTGGTATGTCAATAAAATCGGATTTAAATCCTCCAACTACAACCGCCTGTAAGAGCGATTAGCGGTTACACAAGTAAGACTCGATCCACCTCAACAAATCTCCATGGATGCCGAGTCGATAGAGTTTGTCGAGCAGGACGACATGATCGACTCTATCGAAAGCTTTTTCGAAGTCTGTATATATCACGTCGACCTGCCCGCCAAAATCCATATTCTCTAACACATAATTTGAGAAAGTCACCAAGTTACTAACTGTGGATCGTTTTTTGAGAAATCCATGTTGTCTCTCAGACATGCCTTGATTAATAACGGGATAAATTGCATCATAAACCAGCCTCTCGAAAAGCTTACCTATCGTGTTCAGAGAGGAAATACCTCTATAATGTTCTATTTTAGTTTTTGAACCAGATTTATGTATTGGTACTATAAGGGCTTTTTTCCAAATCGTAGGAAACGTACCTTCTTTAAGAGACCGATTGAAAATAATTGAGATAGGTAGTGCAAGTGATTTAGAGCATTTTGACCAGAATATGGGGGGGACGCCATCGTTACCCGCACCCTTGAATGTATCTAATTGACGTAATGACAGTTCAACTTTGTTTATTGTTATTTGTAGTTTAGAAATAGAATCATTACCACTTTCGATATTCGCAGGAGATGGAATATAGGCAGACATAGGCTGTCCGAAAACACTTTTAAAGAAGGAGTTAAAAGCATCACATATCTCTTTACCGTTACAATAAGTGTCAGAACCGAGTGTTAGCATCTTAGGATAACTGGAACCCCCTCGCAGCGCTTTTAGATATGACCAAAAACTCTATTGTAGAATTAATCAAATGAACGTATCTAATGAAATTGGTTCTTTAGGAACTTAAAGTTAACCTTGAGGTGAACTGAGATAGAGTTAATATGTGATTCTTAAAAATAAGACACCCCGAAAGTCTCTAAATTATTTTTAGAAATCCCTATGTCCTCATTGTTCTTAGAACCCGTTACAAGTTTATTAGATTATGTCGTCTCGAAGCTAAATTGATTCAATTGTTGAGAGCCGCGCCGCGCCGTGTGTAGTAAATGGGTTCAAATAGTAAATCGCCCCTCGATTGATGTCGACGACGCAGAAGACGTTGCGTTGCATCATGATCTGGGAAAATATATGCACGGTGGAAAACACAATCACTTTTATGGTTTTCAGCCAACAACCATGCACTTCGGTTATCTCTTTCTCGGGCATAAACTTGTGTAACTCTTTATACAGCCCCCGACGCAAAAAGGGTGTTACAATTTAAACGTCTCTGTGAGTATATTTTAATTTAAAAGCCCTAAAGTTTATACCTATAACACGCGTAAAACTCCCAGAGTTCCAAAAAACAGTGATAACTCTCCAACTGTCAACGTATTTTCTGTTCCATCAAAAATAAAAACAAAAGAAAGTTAACATAATTACTAGCCAGAAAGATTGTGTGGTAACAACATAACCAAAGAGGTTAGTGTAGGTTAGTATCACTAACCGATATTCCATCACTCCATTGAGTAATGGTTGCGCAAAGCGAGTCGATTCGAGTAACATGGGGAACGAATCGATAAGTTTTGACCGAGAAGTTGTATCGATTTGAAAGATTGAGGGGGTGTCACGAAATTGTTTGTCTATGAAATATTGGCTGGTTGGTTTTTTAAGTGTTATGGCCAAGCAAAGATTACTAATACTTCTGGTAACTTCTTTGGAAGGTCATTTTCAATGAGTAAAAATAGCAGTTTTAAAAATAATTTCATTTTTTATTTTATATTAAACAATAATTTAGGTCTAGCTAGCTTTAATTTTAACAATTTAGTCTGTAATCTAATAAATAATTATAGTCCCGTAGTTACATGTAAATACGGAAAATGAAATCATACGGAATCAATTAGTTCCTGGTATGAATATAGATACCAAGAAGATAAGATTTCAGTTTTATTTAAGTATCCATAATTAAAAAACAATGTACTGTGTGTCAGCCAAGCTAAATGTAATAAATAAAAATAAATATCTTGTTTTTGGCTCGTTTTAAAATTGAAGCTCATAGCGACAAGTCTGCGATTCTATAAAGCTAATTGTCAAAACTCGATTCTGAATCCGGAGTGAGTTTTCGAATTGGCATTCTGTAATTTCCGTAGACACATCGAATTTCGAGATTTTGACAAATAATGTATTCATCTGAGATGACATAACTGTTCGAACGTAAAATGAAAGGTGAAGGGAGAATGAAGATTGAAGTGGGATGCGAAGTGTAGTCTGATTTTACAGAATCGCAATGCTGCTTTGAGCATTTTATTTACTGAATCAGATCCAAAGTATGCTGTAGTGGCCATTTTTTAGTGGACGATGTACTCAAAGTATTGGTAGGTACACCGACCAACACCGCATGCAGAATGATACAACATTTCATTATCAGATCAGTATCAGACACATTGTAGGCACGGCCTGGCACTAACACATCTGTTTTTGATACAATACGTCATAATTGATATCAGCTGTCGCTATATAACGTACTGTATGTGCATGTTTAGGCGAATATTGCAATGGAAATAAGAGGCTTATCTAATCTGAAAAAATACATTGAATTTCAATTATACAACTTAACATTAGACCGTACAAATCGTACAATGCCCTTGCGGAATATGCAGAGGTACTTTTAAGCATCTATTTTTGCAGTATTAGGTTAGGTCCATTTTATAGGGTCAAAAGCTATCATGCTGTCGGTATTATATTGCAACGACATGGGTCGTGGTTAGCCTAGCGTTTCGTAATCTAGAGCTTCAACGTCCGAGATTATCCTTTTTTTACTAATACTCCGGCCGAGAATTAAACCCGGGACCTTCGGCACAAGAGCCAAAGTTAATTACCACTTCACCATCCGGTAGTGTCATTCTATGCGAGTGCGTGGGGTGCACGAACGACGCCTTCCCGACCGACGTGTTCCCTTAGGCCTGGGTCTCCTATTTTCGCTGTAGGTCGCGTCCAGCGTCGCTCCGTGGGCCGCGTCACTATGCTCACTATAGAAATGTACTGATGCGGTCTCCCTCACACGCCGACGTTGGCGCGTAGACGCCGTAGGTAGGCCGTAGGACGTTGATAGAAACGTTTAGGCCCGGGTCTCCTATTTACGCAGTAGGTCGCGTCCAGCGTCACGCCGTAGGCCGCGTCATGATGCTCACTATAGAAATGTACTGATGCGGTCTCTCTCAAACGCCGACGTTGGCGCTTAGACATAATGAGCATTGTGACGCGGCCTACGGCGGTGACACTTGACGCGACCTACGGAGTAAATAGGAGACCCAGGCCTTACGTCAAAGTCGGACGCCGCATATAGCATAAAATAGGAGACCCAGGCCTTAGTTCAGCAGTCAGCGACTGACGCTGATCTGACTGGCCAATTCTTTCCCCACGCTGACAAACCTAGAATAGCTCTTATTTTGTCCCCGACACGATAAAAAGAGGATTCCATACTATGTAATATAGGTACCGGTATAAGACAATATTACCGGAACCAAAGCCTAATAAAGCAACGTTTAACCCACATCTGTCTTACAACAAAAATATTATTTAATTTATTCGCAACGCAGATTTATGTCATTGTGCAAACGATTTCCCACTACACATAGGACTCCTTTTACGTCTACTCATTATGAACACCACGTGTCGCTTGTATTGTCATAGTAATTGCTTTGCTATTGCGTTGATCGTTAATGTTGTACATCATAATTCATAATTAGGGTGTTGCAATTGCAAAAACTGTGTTTAAGGAGTTCAAAATTAATTTTCAGTTGTGAAAATATTGTGTTCTGAAAGTACCTAATTAGGGTTCGAATCCCGGCGCTGACATGTACCAATGAGTTCTTTTCTGAATTTAAGTACAATGTATACCATCACTCTTACGGTGAAGGAAAACATCGTGAGGAAACCTGCATATCTAGACTTAGCACATCTAGATATGTGAACCCACCAACCCGCAGTGGACCAGCGTGGTGGGAAATGGTCCAAGCTTAGGAAGGCAGTTTAGACCTTGGGGATATGCACAAAGGTTCCACTCGAGAGAGCCAGGTGCAGGTACTGACACCCCCACAGAGAATAGAATAGAATAGAATAGTACCTAATTAGGTAGTAGGCATTAAAAATAAGTATTTTTTTTATATTTAATGGTAATTAGCAAAGAATAACAAGTACAGTACTTTACAGTAGTACTAGTACTCGTTATTCTATGGTAATTAGTCAAAAGTTAAATTTGGAATACGGATAAACAAGATCGAGTGTTATCATTGATGAATATTTGAATTATATGTCATCAGAATAGCTCCCAATATTTTAACATCCTATACATATTTAACCTACAAACCATGTAATGTAAGTGATACTAAAGTTTGTTGATATCATATTAGCATTATCATCATAATTCTATTCTACCGTCTTCAAACTTCAAACAACAATTTCAGTTTCACTACTAACCATGGAAGTAATAATACAACAGGAATGCGCACTCACCAAAATGATGCAAACAAAAATAGACCTAACCAATTCACCTTAAGATTTATATTTGAAGTGAAAGAGGCCGCGAGCCGATAGAGAAGGTTATCACAGAGCCCTTCCTCTCTTTCTAACAATTGCCAGGATTTAGTTGTGTAAACTTTAGTAGATTTTGTACGAAGAGAGCTATGCAAAAAAATATTAAATTAACTCGTAGACTACTATACTATACGTATATCATATCATTTTCAAAAACAAATTTATAATAAATCATTATAAACATGTAATTTTAATGAAATATTTGGTATTTGTATGAATAATAATTTCATTAAAAATATTGGTAGTTTTTCTAAATACTTTACGACAAGACCAAAGTTGTCAAGATGACGGATGACGTTTATACTGTTGTGAGAGACTTTATGGTTAGGGTGACCATTCACTCGTACTTTTGAATCACTTTCCATTAATCAGGACCTGTTTCATTCAACTTTTCTGTTTTATTTTATACTTACCTAAGTATCATTAGGTATTATTGTGGCTGTTATCTTATAAGGCTGGTAAAGAGTTATGAGCTGTTGATTTTTTTGGTGATAGATATGAGTATTATAAGCAAGCTTAAAACCGGCGGAAGCACTTAGGTTGAGATATATTTTTTGAAATCTTATGATTTTCATCAACTAGACTATGTTAACGGAACACCCACTGAGTAAACACGTTTTACGTACATAGTTGCGTTTAATGTTAACCTGTTTTGACACTTTCTTGACAACACTACACACAACTTAATTTTATTTACTTATTATTTATTTACTCAATTGTCATATCACCAAAATACATTCGTACCTACATTGCAATCAAATTATTCGAATAATAGGTGACTTTGAGACCATCGACACCTATTCGCGACATGATAGATTAGAAGTGATGTCTCATGAATTACCTAAAATTATGGTCACCAAAAATAGAAAGAGATGGAGGGCTCCGTCCTGACTATCTCTGTCGGCTCGTTTTTTTGGTGCAGTGCGCATTCCTGTTTTATTATTTTCCATGCTACTAACAAACCGGAAGTTTTTGTCACGTGGTAGAGGAATACGTCATTGCGACAGTGACAAGGTCAAGATTAAGCAACATTTAATTATTGTTATTTAGGTAGGTACATACTTACCTATAATATTTTAGAAGTATAATACGTTTATAGAAATAAAAGCAATACAGGATTAAATCTAACAAGTAAACACTGGTATTTTCCACAGTAAAAATGAATAAAACAAAGGCATATAATAGAATATGTGTCTTGAATGTTATTAATATAACAATGCACTGCGATGCACTTCGAAGAATTAAACGACTACCAAGAGACGCCTGTCATTTATTTCTTTGTAAAAATGATTATTTTACAGACTTACTGTACCTACAGACGTTTTTGTAAACTTCAAAGAGTTTTGATCGATTTAAAACTTTTCCCTTTTCATTTTGTAGCTAAGAAGAATGACCTTAAGTTGTTATATATTTTGTGTAAAAAGTTGATACTAATTTAGAATTAACCTTCACGGAGAGCAAGTCTGTTCTCTATTTCCACTAAGCAGTCTCTAAAAGTGCCGGATATCTTGCTCGAAACAAGGCCCACTAACGCTCTGCTGACTTTAGTAAAAACTGAGGCATTCGAGTGGAAATCATTTCATCTTTAGCAACTACTTCAGTATTCAGAATACGAATGATAATTAAAAACAAAACTATTACTTTACGTATCAAAATGATTTAAAAAAGTACCTATTCACATAACGATTTCAAGTGAACTTCATTCTCAAGGCTACGCGTTGAACTCTTTTGTATGAAAAATAAAAGTTTAGGAAAATACAAAACTTTAGGCTTACAAAATATGCTTGTTGCGTTTAATAAAAATATTATATTTCTTTTAAAAAACAACGTTCTCAATACCTACTTAATATCTAGATAGAGATATCTTATCAGACGAACGTCCTCAACAAATCAATCACTGTAGATAATAATACATATATATTAGTATGTAATATGTATCCATGAACAGTTAATCTCTAGCAAGTAGAGCGACAGTTAACTACAAGTATCTGCATTTGTATATACACGACACAAATATCACCGCCTACAGTCAATTATAGAGATCTTTGAGTTTGTTTGTATGAATTATTACCAAAGATTGAAAAAACTGTTTTTATTCTAATTTAGGTAAGTAGTAGGTACTATTTAGCAAACAAGAAGTCATCTGCTCCAAAACGTTTCTTCGTAAGCATATTTCACACTAAACTCTTCACATAAAGTATTTTTTTATTATGTTTGCATTGGTCACAAGTTTTTGAGTTGGTTATTTATAAACATGCACTATACAAATAATGTTTCTGACTTCTAAATATAGAACATTATTTACTGTAAACCTAAATTCGAGTATTCCTAACCAAAAGCCACTAACAACATCCTAAATAAGCTTTTATTTGACCTTAAGTTTGAGCATTCCTAATTAGCATACGCTGGAAAGCCTTATAAACCACCGTTACATTGCACAACACACGCACACACACTCGAACACGATTGAATCATCGAAGCCTCCTTTTTCTGCGGAAGTGGGTCACCGCGTGGTGTGCTATGGAGAAATAACAAAGAGTATTTATTACCTACTCTTTTGATTCATTAATTATAGTTAAATAGGTAAGTCTATTTAAAATTATTGAATGAACTTAAGTAGGCGTTGTTTTTTGAAAATAAAGGAACGCGTAACTAAAACTTACCTACATACGAATGTACGGATCGTACTCGTAGGATAGAAACTAAGAAAGGAATGCTTGCATTTTTATTGATAGGCTTTTTGTTTCCTTAAAAGTATAGGAACATCATTAAAATATATAGGTATAGGTATCTCAGGAAGTAGCTACTTATGATTCGTTACGCTATTATAAACTTTCAAGACGCTTCTCTATTTATGCGTAAATTTTCAAACATTGCAACTACTACTCCATAGAACAACGCGGACTCGGGTAGGTATATGCAATGTACTACTCAAATGAAACATGAACCTCAGATTTTACTTCGTAGATTATTGGCACTGTCGCTATCAGAACTGGCGCAGGCGCATGCCGGGATCGAGGTGGGACCGGTTCTAGACCTGTCCTAGGTAGTCTAGGCACTAGCGAGCCAACACGTGCTCAATTAGTGCATTTGCCTTCTGTGGTCTTTATCCCTAGATCGAGCATTGGGGCCTGCAGTGATCCGTATATTAGATATCCGTAGATTGAAAAAGTAAAGTTGGAGGCTTTTTTTGGAATGGATGTATTCCGATGGGTATTTCTGATTGAGTGAAACGGACATCCTTGAAAGAGATATTGATCTAGACGTGTTTAAATAAAATAGTTGAACCGTTGTTTTGCCAAAACTACCAGGGGTCTTTGGTAGGCAATTTAAAGTTTTTTTTTTCTTGGGAGACAAGGTCCACGAAAGGAAAATAATACAAACTTATAGAATAGGTCAATCAATAAAAGTATAAGAAGGTAAAAGAAAGTAAATCTTATGAAAAGGAAATTGCAAAAGAAAACACTCTAACACAATTTCCCGTAACTAGTAATGGCGCAAGTGAAATCATGTTGTGTGGACGTATGCCATTATAATGATATTTTCTCTGACCATTACACTAACAAGCCATATCTATAGATTATGCTTACCCACTTCTTCGTGGACGATGTCCACGTTATATCGCTCGAATTATTGTAGGCTTATCATTTTGTATTTTTTATTTATTTTTAAAAAGTAATTCAATTTTGCATCGTCTTGTATGAGAGAGTCCAAAAATAATATTAAAGTTAACAGTTTATGATAATCTAAAGTCTGTAGATAACTTTTTTTCTAGATTTAAAATAGAATAGAAGATGTATTATCTTAGTACCTAGCTAATAGGCAGATATATTCGTGGATCATTTTATATTCTGTTTAGCTATTTCATCGAATCAACAAACTTGATACTTTCCACTATTTGCTGTCGGTAATATTAAAATAATTGCGGCAATCATTGCTCTACAAATGTAGACTCTATATTATCGACTTCTACTTTTCCGACTATACCTGTGTACTAAATTAGGAGAAAGGTAAATACAGTTTTATTTGACGAAGTATGTTGACTGAGTCACTGATTAGTTACTGATTTTTTTAATAAATAGAAAGAGAGGTATACATATTCTTACAGTTTGTATGTTTGCATTTGGTTTGCATTCAAAAACTGGATAACATCCATTCACAAATAGTAATTTCAATAAAATCTATAAAGCATGGAATATTTCATATTTTTTCTTGACTGACATTTAGGTCAGAGTCACATCACATCATAATCAAACTTTCCTCTGCTTTCCACATCTTAGCACTACTAGCGGCTGGAACAGTAGAAAATTCAGAATCAAACATTAGGTATGTATAAAAAGGCTAGCAAAGCCAAAGGCTACATGAACAATGGCTATAACATGAGCACTCACAGAGATCAGCTGTGGGCAGGTAATTGTACAAACTCGGAATAATAACTCGTGTGACCTTGGTGCGCTACCACTCACCGAGCGGCCGTGGCGGCTGACTTAAAGAGGGGTCACTCTATATAACGAAAAACGATGTTTCGGAGCGGTGCTGCGCGAGCCACGACTCTATCTCGTTGTATTACACGTGCCGATTGCACGACAGCTCTCGTTCGTTAGTTTTTCGTCAGTATAGAGTAACCCTCCAGACGTTTTGTTAATTTTATTACTAGCCTTACGCGGAACGTGATTGATTACGTTAAGTAGGTTACTTACGAGTGGTAAATCTTTACCTACACAATGTACGACAGTTAGTTTAACACGTTCACGGACAATCCGTCGAGGGCCGTAATTAAGTATCCTTGTAATATGACTACGCGCCTGTGGCCGTCCAACTTATATTGATTGAAACGGACGAACCGTCAACAGCCGTATCATTTCCGTATTCTTAACAGGAGATGCATGATTTAGTGTCGTATTGTGCTAATTCATTTGTTTCTAGGTGTCATAACAAAGAAATTGTCGGGGTTTCTTTTGCACACACATAAGTGAACTTTATAGTGACATACCGCCTGTCACCGTAACCGTTACAAATAAAAATAACCTTCCAGAAGTTTAGTGTCACGGCGCGCGTGTCGCGGAAATGTTGTGTAGAACGGGTGGTAGTCTGGTAATTTTTGTGGCAAATTACGAGGTAAATTAATAATAAATCGATAAATATTATACTGTTTTGCATATAGGATACCTACCTATTCGATTCAAATACTATAATTACTTAAATGGAACAAAGAAAAGCGAAGATATAACTGTAATGAGGAACTAGAAAATTTTAGCTTTTGTCGATGAACCCCTTTGTTTAATCTTACTATATCAGCTTTATTTATTGTAAATAGCATGCTAAAAGTGGAACTTTGTATCTGAAAAACGTCCAAACCTATTTGAAAATGAAACGGTCCTTGAAAAAAACTGGCGGCTGCCGCCTGTAGCCGTAGATGTCACTATACGCATTGTTGGATATGCATGATGTGACGGACCGCTTGTAGACGATACCGTCTATGGCCGTAACTGTCACATTACGTAAATAAAATATGTTGAGATACGGCAATACGTTTCAAGGCGGAACGATAAAATGTATGGGATTTTTAGGTGTCATATCAAAATATTTTCCAACCATCAATTGTCCGTGAACGTGTTAACCGACAATAAATACAAGCAAGTAGCAATGGCCGATTAAGGCTTTTGGTTAACTGCTCAACATCCCTGAAGGGCTAGTACGGGGCGCCTCAAAAGTTCTCCGTCGCGCTCGCTCTTGAGACTGCGCGATGCAAAACTTATGCCACGTCTTAAATGCGCCCCGTGCTGCTAGGCACTATACTTACTAAATTTTATAATTTACTCGTGCTTTTTGGCCGTCCTCGATAAAGTTTGAATCCGATTGCTTCGGAAACACTGTACGTAGGTATATTGTGTGTGTCCCACTGTGTTTTTGCCCTCATTTTCATCTGCTTAGTTCAAAGACCTCTCAACACAAGGACTAGGCATTGTGACAGCAATGAGGTTACTCAATAAAGAGGATAGATGTGCCACTTCTTACCACAATAGAGATACACGACGATACAATGTAAATAATATACAACGCAGGCATACATTCACCGTCTACGTTTTGTTTATTTGTATGGACCCCTCACCGTAGACCACATAACAATATAGACTATGCAAACGTTAGTATGGAAAGACATTCGGGTGAAATGAAAAAGTTCCACATACAAAATGCCGACACCAAATAACCATTTTTTTTGTTGGCGAAACATCATATGGAGGAGGCCTATAGATACCCGGCAGTGGGTAGACAAGACATAGGCCGAATAGAAGAAGTTGGCGAACACTTACTCACTCTGCCAAAGCGCTGTCTATTAAGTTATTATATGGTACTAGCTGTTCCCGCGAGCTTCGCTTCGCCTTAAAAAGTTCCGGGATAAATAGTTGCCTATGTTCTTTCACAGGGTTTAGACCATATGTACTTATACCAAATTTCATCCAAATCCGTTCAGTAGTTTTAGCGTGAAAGAGTAACAGACAGACAGACACAGTTACGTTCGTTTTTATTAGAAGACCAACAAATGATACACTTGTTACATACAGCTAGGCTACATATTTATAATATTAGTTAGGATTACGATTAGTTTGGATGTCTTACTCACATGTATTTAAATATGACTGGTGGTAGACAAGTGGACTGTAGTTGCTATGCACGAATGGATATAAAATCGATTGCGTATTCTAACGGTCTGTCTGTTGAGTCTCGTTATGTTATGGTAGGTTAGAATACAATTATGAGCCTCACAAAGATTCATCTTTAGCGGTCATATCAGATATTTCTCTCCGATGCACCGTTTTCGAGATATACACGAAAAACCAAAAATTCGTACCCCCCGCTACTCCCCCCCGCTCATCTCATCACACTTAGGAGTCAGCACTTTTGGTATGTTAACAACCTAAGCCCCCTGAACAAGTTTCTGAAGGAATCGGTTAGTTACCTGCTCACGCACTCTACACCTCATTCCTTGACTGGACTATGTAACTAGATAATATACCTCCGAATCCATAAATTTTACCATGACTCTACATTTTAGCTATTACTACATCCATCGCTTATGCGGTCTTATTGCGTAACAAAACAATAACAGTTTATACTCAAGATAACTACACAGACGTTGAAACTAATAGATTGTAATTTGTTCGCTATCCATAGATTATCTTTCACTTTTATCGATATTTCTTGTGCATGTATCATTTGATTTATAAATTATGAGAAATTTATTAATAGAGATTTAGAATTCGAACGAATAGGATAGGTACATAGATTACAGATTAGGCAAAACACAACATAAACTTTAATTTTGACAGCTGTGTGGGTATTTCTGCATCACTCGATTACCTATTTACTACATGCGTATTTCTAGTAAGTATAGGTAAGATTTTTTATAATATCATTTTAGTAGTAGGTACCTACGTACGTGGAAAACAAAACCTCCTTAATAACTTCCTCTTATTTGTAAATTACATAGATAAGTACACTTATACTAACCTACATACATAAATACAATATCCATAGATCACACACCAAGAAAAAAGTCGTCGACCCCGCAAAAATAAAACCAAGGCACATTTATGTAACAGCTTACATGCAACGTATGTAATATTTACTACTCGTATACTTACATTTAAATCACAGTGTCCATTATTATAACTTACAATGATGTTACCAAATGGCCAAAAAACCTCAGTGGGCCGAATCGCAATCGGATATTATTATTATGATCGACTATAGAGCTTAGATAGTTACAGAAATGAAACTTTTTGAGGAAAGCTTATAGGAAATCATTACTAATAATGCTATAAATGAATTAAATTTAATTAATGTATAAATATGTGGGCACTAGATATGTCTAACGACTCATATTATGTATATTTTGCTTATTAACATTTTACTTACAATGATCATGTCATCAATATAACTTATCGAATTACAATAATAGCTCCGTTAAAAAGCCATGAATCATCGTGATTGACAAATGTTTTTTTTGCACAAACGCGTACAGATTCATGTGAGTGCTTCATTTATTGATGTACTTATGTGTATGTGTGTTAAATGTAGTAAACACACAATGAGCCACTGTATCGGTGCGATGTTCGATGGACCGCGGCCGGCCACGCTCAGCTGAACCACACTCATTTCAAGATAAAGCAAGCCTTAGTTATCGCTTTTATAGCATTTCTTTATTTGACATTTCATATGAATATTCGTTTTAAATATTAATTGTTTACGATGGTTAAGTATTGTGTTTAATTAATCGCATTGAATCGTAATTTAGGTAGGATTTTTTTGTAGGAGGACGGCTAATATAATATCTATTGTATATAGGGATAAAAAATAAAGCGTAATTATTATGATGTTAAATATGGAGATAGGTAAAGGAGACATTTTCAACAATCTCCCAAGATCAATATCGATGTCGATCTAAAACAAATGGGGTCCAGCATCCAAACCCGCAACCTTAGGTACTTTCAGAGAATCTCAATATTCAGTTGCCGAAAAAAACCGTCTATTCCGACAACGCATGAAGCGCGTTTTGCGCGCGCAGCAAAAACGCACGCGTGCCGACCGCGTGGCGTGCAGCGGGAGAAATCACCGCCGAGTCATGCATATTTATAACTCTACATAGCTTTCTACCTCTCCCCGCGATCGCCGTTCTCGTGATCCAGAGCAAATTAATCTGTGAAGCCGACTTGTGTCCACAGACACAAAATTTACTTTTTTATTTCTATATTTGTTATTCTGAGTTAAAACGCAATCGATGTTGATATTTATGTGTGCGTTTTTTTCGCTGGAGTGTTTTCACGGCTGGGTGGATTTCAACAAGTCCTAAAAAATCTTCATTTCCGTGGACTTTTTTATCTTAAGGTTTTTTACATTAGAAAAACGCTTTTATTAAAGTTTTTGTTAATGTTAGTGTTCTTACTAAATGGGTAGCAGATAAGTTAAAAACTTAACGAGATACGGATGATTAAAAATTTTGTGCCACGGCGATGAAACATGCGTTCACGGCAATGAAACAAGCGTCCACGGCAATGAAACAAAGGCCCACGGCAATGAAACAAACTTCCACGGCAATGAAAGAACTGTATACAATGGAAATAAAAGAATCAATCCACTGCAATTTTTTTTAAAGACTGTCAGGGAAACGCAAACTTAGACAGGTATGTATGGCAGAATTATTTGGATAGATATTGGAACAAAAGAAAGAACGACAGTATGTATAAAAAATAAGAATATAGTATGGAATTCTCTAAGTAGCATTGTGGAGTCCGTATTGCGACGTATGAAACAAAATGTTTTTATTTCACACTAATAACGTTCACAAACCTTGATCATAAACCTTACCTATAACATCTATATTTTCATAAGGTATAATATCCAATTTGTATACTGTTATTCAAGGTTATAATATAAATTAACATTTAACTAATGAAGCCTAACCTAATTGTAAATATAATTATGAAAACTGAACTAAGAGATAAAATTTTACAAATTCAAAGTATTCGCCTCAAACTTAGTCTAACTAGTCAAAGATGCCGCCTCGTATCGTTCCTGGCTCGAAAGTGGCCAACAAGCCAGCCGCATTACCGCGTTGTATCGCCAATACAATTTTTAAACAATTAGGTTAGGCTTCATTAGTTAAATGTTAATTTATATTTGTATACTGTTAATTTTATGTAAAATTCATAAAATATACTATAATATGACATAATCTGTGCAGAATTACACAACACTGGCAAAACACCTAGCACCAAAATATAAAGATAGGTGCGGTTAGGTGCACATGTTGGTCAGCTAAGCGTCCCCCTACATAGCGCCAATAATAATAACGCAGTCAAAACTCCTTGTACCAAAACCTAAACATAGAGCGTCTCCCCATGTAGCCCCGCTTCGCTTTTGATGAACATGTGCACTTAACCGCTCCTCCTCGCTTTTCTCGTCATCGCACCTATCTTTAGGTTGCGGTGCTAGAGGTTTTGATGGTGTTGCGTAATTTAACACAGATTATGTGATATGATAGAATATTTTATGAAATTTATGCTTAATCATAGTATATTTTTATTAATAATAATAATAATAATATGTGGGGACATCTTCACACACGGCCATCCGACCCCAAGCTAGGCAGAGCCTGTGTTATGGGTATCGGACAGCTGATATATCTACACAAATACATAGACAGATACATATTAAATATAAATCAATATAAATAATATAAATCAACACCCAAGACCCGAGTACAAATATTTGTCATTAAACAAATATCTGCCCCAGCCGGGAATCGAACCCGGGACCTTCGGCTCAGTAGTCAGGGTCACTAACCACTGCGCCATTCGGTCGTCATATTGGTATAATAATATGAAATGTACATGTTATCATCATCAGCCTATAATCATCCAATGCTGCACATAGGCCTCTCCCAAGGAGCGCCACAACACTCGGTCCTCGGTCTTCCGAATCCAGCCACTACCAGCTACCTGCCTAAGCTTGCATATTTTGACAGCTATGTTGGTAACCTTAGTCCTCTGACGTATAACCTCTTTTCTGATACCATCCATTAGAGAAACCCCAAGCATAGCTCTCTCCATAGCACGCTGAGTGACTTTAAATCGGTGGAACAGTCCCACCATCAGTCTCCACGTCTCTGCACCATATTTCATAACTGGTAGGGCGCAATGATTGAAGACTGTTGGATGCGCCTTTCAGCCTCCTTGTCGAAGTTGCTTCTGCCTAGCCGAATAGTCTGCCTCCGGTAGTCATATTATTGCACAACTTCGATAGTTGTCTCACGAACGATCACCGGCTCCGGTTTTATGTGAACATTCTACATGACTTTTGTCTTGCCCAAGTTCATACGGAGGCCTACACGTTGCAAGCAGCATTAAGGCCACTTAGCATCCAGCTGAGTTCCTGCAGAGATGTATGTTCTATTATATTCTATTCTACTATCTGTAGGAGGTGTAAGTACCTGCACCTGGCTCTCTCGAATGGGACCTTTGTGCAATGTGAATATTCTATTCCAAGGTCTAATCTACCTTTCTAAGCTTGGACCATTTCCCACCATGCTGGTCCACAGGGGGTTGGTGGGTTCACATATTATCTAGATGTGCTAAATCTATAGGTAGATATGCAGGATTCGTCACGATGTTTTCCTTCACCGTAAGAGCGATGGTATACATTGTATTTAAATTCAAAGGAACACATTGGTACATGTCAGCGTACCGGAATTCGCACCCGCATCACTGGCGTGGGAAGCGGGCGCTTACCCGACTGAGCTACCACCGATCTTATTTATACATAACGTTCATTATAATTATGTTGTGATTGTTATTATTAATTTAATATTAGGTATATATTTCGTTTTTATACATCGCGATACGCACCCGTTTTAACGCACTGCAAAAAGAGGTAATTTGACTAGTCCTGTAGGTAATATGTCAGTGATCGGTATTACCTGTATTACAGGTAAAAGATGGTAAAGATATGTTACTTTGCCTAATTATACATACCACGGCGATGAAAACATAAGTCACGGAAATGAATAACCTGGCCACGGAAATGAATAACCTAACCACGGCAATGAATACAAATTATTTTACAAGACATGGCAATGAAATTTTTTTCATTGCCGTGGCTTTTTTTTCATTGCCATAGCAAATATTGGCCACGGAAGCCACGGAAATGAAAGCATGGCGATGAAAACCAAGGCATTAAATATAAATAACTAAAAAAGTATTAACTATTCGAAGAAATAAACACTTTATAAGGTAAAAATTTTCAAAAAGCTTTCTTTTGAATGTTTACTCTAGAAGACAAACTTAATTTTATAGAAGTTATATCTATCCACGGCAATGAAAGAAAAAATGTCCAGTCCCCAAAATTTTTACTGATTTTCACTATAGCGCAAAAACGCGGGCACTGATGTACCTCCTTCCACGTCGAGCAGTTAGGCGACACTTGTAAGAAACGATTAGCGCACTGAGGGGGGCACCGAAGTTCATAGGTAAAACAATATCCTTGATCATGTTTAGGACACGGCGATGAACAGAAGTTCTGGGACACATGAATTTTCACTTACCGTTCGTTATATTCTTTATATATTTCAATAAATGTATTCCGTGACAATACTTTAACTATTAATGTATCAAATGAAACTAAGTTTAACTATCAATACTCAATATTTTTTCATCAATGAAGAATAATACAAAACGTGGTGACGTGGGGACAGACACGGCAATGAAAGATTTGGAGGTTTAATATATTTTTTAAAAATATCCATTAATCCTATTAATAAAATATTTAGTGCTACACATAGATAACTATTTCACTTAACCGGAAAAAAATATTAGAAAATTATAACATGGTTTTTTAGTACCGATTTCATTGATGCCACGCAATTTTTGGCTGCGGGAAATTCACCCGGCTGGTGAAATGTAATTTGATCGGTTAATTAGGTGCTGTCGTAGGCTAATGTGATGTACGCCATGTAAACTCAGCTTTTTTATGTTATTTAGTATACGTAAACACATTAATTATTTAAAAAAAAAAATGTTACACTGTCGATGATTTTGTGCTTCGGTATCATTTCGGTATGTAGACTGCCGTGAAACTAAGTTCTTACGGGCTAACCTTCACAGAAAAGACCTTGCATTATTAGATTATAAGTTGTTGCACGCAGATGCTTATAGTTACATACAGATACACATCTGGAGGCGGAACAGTAGACTCACTCACGACTGTCTGCGCCGGTGCCGGGTTCGAATCCGGATGCACACAGATTTTAGTTCCGCACGAGATGAGGCCGGTATACCTACCTAGATATAATTAATTTTTAGTTTTAGTCCTCTATAAAGTATTGCTCTGATTATTCTGGTGTTTCTTCACTGAGTCCGCGTTGTGTTCTATGTTCTTAACTACAGTTTTTCTCTGTGACACATAAGGACAGTGTGTGTAGTCATGAACATTGGATGGAAATTGGTTAGTGCATTCTATTCTATTCTCTTCTATTCTCTGTGGGGGTGTAACTACCTGCACCTTTCTCTCTCGAGTGGAACCTTTGTGCATATCCCCAAGGTCTAAACTGCCTTCCTAAGCTTGGACCATTTCCCACCACGCTGGTTCACTGCGGTTTGGTGGGTTCACATATCTAGATGCTAAATCTAGATATGCAGGTTTCCTCACGATGTTTTCCTTCACCGTAAGAGCGATAGTATACATTGTAGTTGAGTTAAAAGAACATTTAGTTAGGTTAGTGCATTATTATAAACGAAAATTTCAGTCCCTTGACTGGGATGAGTGAAAGTAGCATCTGAAAACCAGTGATTGTATACCATATTTTTTATAAAAACAAGCTATTTTGAATGAATATTGTTATATGCAGTAGCACAATGATGAATGAATATAACAACAGTAGGACTTATTGAGATGGATGTATACTTGACCTTTGTAGGTACTTTATGTTAATTACCGAAACATTAAGTAACTACTTACTTTTTTGTAGAGCAATTCTTCTTGAGGTGTCTTTAACCGTTCTTGTAGCCTTAAAATCTGCATTTAGTATTGTGATTATTCATCGCTGAAGGAACCGGTTCGGTGCTCAATGGAAGGTTGCTTTTTATACCAGTCTGCATTACGGTCACGAGTTAATGATTGTCATGTTATGATCATTTTGTGAATTATTTTGTGCTTTTGCCATAAAAATTACTGAAGTTGCTTGTTTTTTATTGTACCTAATCTTGCATAAACGTGAAAAACCTAAAAGTAAGGTTATTAGTATTTGTGCCTAAATGTTTGATGGTGGCTTAAGTAAGTAACGTATTTTTTACCAAAATAAACCAAATACAGTAAAGTTCCATCCTAACAACAATTATTACTGCTTTGATTTTGCGTCGTATCAAGTAAAAATGCTACGTACCTTCGTACGTACATACAATATACTTTGTCAGAAAATTAAGTTATAATATGTAATGTAGTTTTCCCTCATCAGTTTGCATCCTTGGAGATTTTGCTTTTGCACAAACATACCAAATTATGTCATTAAAATTATAAGTTTCATCATCATAAGACGTGGCTGCGAGGCCAGTTTCAGTTTATGTCGTCATGTTGCTGTCGGGTAAATCACAAGATTTCACTCTAGAAATGCAACATTTTGTCAGTGGCATTTTAGGTTTCAACGTTATTACACGGCTAGCTACTAGATCATCGCATTTCTAAGTAATGACAATCAATACCTAGGTACCTACCTATATACGACTATGCAATTCAGCTCTATATTATTCATATTCCATGTTGTTGGGGGAACCAGCAGTTGTGATCAGCTTTGCTGCTCATCTTTTAAAAAATATTTAATTTGTCAAGTCTGGGCAAGTCATATCTAAACTCTATGGCACAGTCTAGCTGCAAATATAGGACTTATAGGAGAATACGTTGGTAGGTACTTATTGCAAAGTCTCTGATATGAATAGTGAAACGATAACGTCTTTAGTTTTTCCTGAATACAGCCACCAGAGTAATTTCTTAACATCTTTACAAGTTCCGGAAAACACCGCCTATCACTGTTAACCTATCAGACGTTCCCTTGATTGTAAAACCTCGTTTACACTGTTGCTCAACCTTCGCTCAACACCTGCCGTGTTGCAACCAGCTAATCACATCACAGCCCGCGGTGGCTGCAGTTATTGTTCTGAGGAATCGCAGCTGGCTGTTGGTGATTAGAATTTGCATCATCCATAGTCAGATAATTAAGTCTGTTGTTTTGATAATATAAACCGATGTATAGTATGTACTAAGCATCTTACATTATAAGTTGATAAGTATATCTACCTATAAGATAGGAGTAACTATTTTAATTAATAATCATTATTATTGTTCCACTACTGAAGGCCTCTCCCGAGGAGCACAACAACAATCTATCCTAGCTTTACCCATCCAGCCACTACCGGCTACTAACCTAAGGTATTCTAGACTCAAATTCTTCCTTTCGTAGCTATTTCATCCCTGATATATGAATGTACTGTAAATGTTACTAGGACGTTGAGAAACCTACCGCTTAGGTATAAGGTATAAGTCAAAAGGTCCGAGTTCAAATACCGACGACGGTTGCATCAGGTTCAGGCTGCGTAAAGCTGACAGCTCTTTGGTAGCAGGTAAAATCTGTTTTTTAATCTCAGATACTAAATTGAAGATTCTGAACAGTTTAACAAAAATCGATTAAGTGACGTATCGTTCTTTTGATTAAATAAAATAAATAATAAACTTTATTTCAAAAATGTTACACAAAAAGTACCACAATACTAGTTACAATTGCTAGAATGAACTTATATTATAGAAGTATAATAAATTACTTAATAATTAATTTAATCATGTAAATATTCCTTGTAACAATAAGGTTTTTAGATAATCACATTATGTAATTCCGTATGAGGTAATCCTCTGATGTCTAAACTAGGGAAACCCTGTAATATAGACATCAGTGACTTTCTCAGAAATAATCAATGATGCAGTTATCTATCAGATGTTCACACTCTTAAACAATTAATTAAACAATGTACATTCAGTAAAGTAGCAAGATTAAAAACAGACTTTAGAGTCAAATAACGCTAACTTGGCAACAGAATAAATGCCAACGCTAAACAAGTTTATTAGGGCACCCAAAGATAAATATTAATACAAACGACGATGGTTTATTTACTAACCCCCTCATTCATAAAAAAACTTACTGGACGCTTTAGCTATTGAACGTTTTGTCTCAAAGAGCAAATGGTTCTCTGTCAGAGAGTGACAGAACAGTTCAATAGCTAAAGCGTCCACTAACTTTTTTATGAATAAGGGGGTAAGTAGGTACTTACTTACTATAAAAAAGTTACTATTTTTAAAGTTAAGAAATCAATAAACATATTCAATAGGTTGTCAATAATGAGCATAGTATTGACCTCAGACTTAAAAAAAAAACACATAAATCCTTACTCAATCTATATGTGCACCGGTCAGTAACCCCTCATCTATATTCGTTTCACTTTCAACTTTAAACCCTCACGATAAAGCCTAATCTCCCACTTCACACCTTAAGTGTAATAACCAATTTGTGAAGACCTGCGATGTTCCATTGAAATGGTGTTTAATTTTAGGGTGAAAAGGGGGTGGAAAGGTCAAGTTGAGCTGGTGGCTCCAGGGTTGTCGCTGATGGCATGTCTGACTGTTGACATTACAGTCGATAGGTGCTTAGAATCACGCAATCATGATTATTTTATAAGCTTTTGAAATTCTCATACAGGAATTCTAACGTGTAATGTGTTGTGTGCGTATCGGAATGACCCCCTATTAAGTTAATTTGGGTAAATGAACAATTGTATAGTCATTTGTGGTGGTTTTGAAATGTTTTTTTTTATTCGTAGAAGAGAAGATTTTTTTGTTTTAATATGCTTACATAATTTATAGACCTCATTTTGGGTAGGTAGAAATACTGAGTAAATAAATATGTATAGTTACAAGAAGGATACCAATAAAGCTAAAAATTATTAACAATTCTTTTTATTGATATACTTAAAACAAGTGTAGAACCAACAAGACAGCCCATATTATATTAGCTTATTCAATTTGATTTAAGTTAAAGATTTACAATGCTTTGTCTATTAACTTACTAATTCATGTTTTTTCTTTCAGGGAATGGGAGTGCTGGAGTGATGCTGTCCACAACGGTAGGCATCTATAACTGTACTTACTTGAGTATTTTGAAATTTTATCATTTTCTAATATTAAGCATGGCAAAATAGTATGCACCCTGAAATACAACTTAAAACGGCACAATAAAAGAGTTACAAAATGTTTGATAGAGCACCTGCTCTTCTACTTAGTGCCAATTTGTCCATTGTCGGTTATCTAACCGACAGGGATTGATTTATAAATTAAACGTCATCTCCATATAAAATTCATGACAGATGTGTCAAAAGTTAACCACTACTCCCTGGTTATGCTCTAACCGATAATGGAGAAATTGGCACTTAGTCTTAATTATGATAATCAAGAGATTACTAATTCAAATGAGTAATTATTAAACGTGGCACACAGTAATAATGACATTATACCAACCATACCCATAACTTGCTAATAAGCCTAGCCATAACGCACCTATTGTTTAAAGAAAAAAACTTGGTTAGATAACTTTGTTCTTGTTACGAGAACAAAGCCGTAGTTAAGTCTACTATTACCAGACGGTTAACTATAACAACCATAGTTAATCATCAAATTAGTCATCACAGTCACCAATTTGTCTCGGTCATTGATAAAGTATTCTTAAACAAAGTATGTAATCTTGTACAACACTGGTCTATTATATTTAGTATCGAGCTATCGTTAGCTTTGTAATAAGTAACGGGTACGTGTTCTAAAATATACCTTATTTTCAATATAAGAGATGCTAAGTTGCAATGTGTATTGATCTAGAAGGGGTGTATAGTACCGTCACGGTTTGGATTCTCTATGATCAGTAGATGAGTCATAATAGGGTTGTCATTTGCGAAAATCCGAAAAGAAAATCATATTATGATTAATCAATAAATAATATTACCGTAACCATAGTTATTGCCAGCAAAATACAGTAATTATGTGAATAAGTTTAGTAATCATGCAATTATAATTTTGTTAATTATGATGTTTGGAAATTAAATAGCAATTTTCTTATAATCTTCCTTGGCACTAATGTTAGTAAATAACCCCTCTTTAACTACAATCGGATGTCCTAATCGCGTTGACGTGTCCCACTAATTATTTCCGTCGCCCACAATAACTTTATTGCTTAAAAATATTACTATAGTAAGTACCTACTTTTACATGAGGAGGCTAATGTAATTATTTCTAACGAAGTATCACCATAACTTTGAGCAACATTCGTGTATAGGAAGAAACACGTAACTATGCCAAGAACGTCGATCAATTTAATATTATTTAGAAAAACTTTTATCAGATGCAGATAGTCTGAATTTGATGTTTCGGAGATAGTTAATGATGTGCATATTCAATTAATTACACAGCTAACCACCAAAATAATTAAGTATCCTGCCTGCCTAAAATCCTTCCATATTTTGAAGAATGTACAGCTACTATCATGTAGCAAATAGTCCAGCTGCCTCATATAACCCTACAGCTACATACATTAAAACCTAACCCGAATATAAACCATGTGAAAAAAATGAAAAAACATACCTATCTATTTCTTAGTTTTATTTTTCTATTTACTTAACGATCGACAACCCTGAAGGCACCGCGTTCGCTCGTCGCGGTCCAGTACGACACATCTCTACGCTTTCTCCCGCGCGTCTCGTACGCACGCCACGGCTCGTGCCGCATGGCAGTAGCTAGTCTCCGCTTGATTCATGCTCTCCTGGTACTTTTGGGAGACGGTCAATGGAGGTTGCACACTAAATAAAATTGACGATTATTCGTGCCACATTGCATGATGGCAGTAGCTAACTCTGCTTGATTCATAGTCTCCTGGTGCTTTCGGGAGTCGGTCAATGAAGGCTGCACACCAAAATTATTGTTATTTTTCATTTTGTATGACTGCTAGAATTAAGTTTCCGTAAAAACATTGTTCTAAAGTCCAAAATTAGATTCGATCATTCATTTGAGATTGTTTGTTTTTTTAAGTCACAGTAAAAAAATAACAGTTACAATTTCTTGGTATCGTTATTTATCAGTGGTTTCCAACGTAGCTTTAGAAGCTTCTAAATGGCTAAATACGGTTCTTTTACATTATCTCCTTCCGGTAATCTCTCGATCAGCATGTATTTTTCGGGGCTGAAAGATTGACAAAATTTAAGAAGTGATAAACTATGTAATTAGAATTAGCCTATGTAATATCGATCGGTCATAATTCTCAGCCCCTAGACGCAACCGACTAATCGATGATATGACTCTCATTGATGCAATCGAAGCGAAATCCGGTGATTAACGTCGCATTGAGACTGCGACGAAAACTTAATCACTTCTATTATGGTTTCTTTATTAGTAGTCACTATGTTGTAACTTGCTTCTCTTCTATGTCACTGTATTGATTTGGTGATCGTCTGGTCGCTTTTGACTTTGAAAGTTAGGGACAGACAATTACTTATTTAACGTTTGCTAGGATTCAATTTGAACTTTGCCATGGTCAGACGTAAGAGTCCTCCTAGTCATTACTGTATAAAATATTTATCTTACGTTTTTCTAGTGCCTATGTACTGTGAATGTAAGTACTTTCATTTTCAATGGTATGAATTTAAAGTTGTGAAGTCATGAAGGCCAATTTTGTGATTGGCTGGGCGAATCTGTTCATTAAGTAAAGACACAAGTAGTAGAGCTACATCAAATAGTTACCGACCATTAGAGATGAAAATTACACTTTCTATTTTGTAAGTACCTACCTACTTGTATATTACATTTTCCGCGGGGTTATGGTCAAGACGGCTGTTCACTGTGCTCTTGGTTGGTCTGTCCGATCTCCAATAATTTTATTATTATCTATTTTTATCAGGATTCTCTACAGGTTTTTAGTTCCAATGCAATATACTATAAATAAATAAATATGTGGGGACATCTCACACACGGTCATCCGACCCCAAGCTAGGCAGAACCTGTGTTATGGGTGTCGGACAGCTGATATATCTACACAAATACATAGATAGATAGATACTAAATATAAATATCAACACCCAAGACCCGAGTACAAATATCTGTCTTTAAACAAATATCTGCCCCAGCCGGGAATCGAACCCGGGACCTTTGGCATAGCAGTCAGGGCCACTAACTACTACGCCATTCGACCGTCAAATACTGTAGTTTCTGTTTATATCACAAAAAGTATAAAGCAAATCAATCATAAATTTAAACTACCTACATACCGAATTTGGGAAATAAAATGAACTAACTCCCACAGCTAAAACCCTCTCATCAGCTAAAGTAGTTACATTGTAAATACATACATTTATAGAAAAAAAAACTTCATAGAGCACTGAAGTGAGACTGGTACAAGACGGTGGTATTCTCGAGTTTCGTGACAAAATGTCTCTGGTCGAGCCACGAATGATCCGATTCGTGCGAGCCAAAGAGATGTCACACGCCACTATCGATGAACTATGATTAAATAATGATATCGTTGTAGATAAAAATATTGAATCAACAATCGATGACAAGGAGTCATCTTACCCCTGGTCTTAAAAGGCAAGAAGTTTGCGCCATAATGTTTCGGAATAGTTTTTGCCGCACCAATATCATAAAATAATAGTTGTGTTTGTGTTTCAAATTGCCGAAAAACATTGCAAATCGGTTTTTTATTATTATTTCATCGATGCCAGCGTCCCATCCCTATCAAGAATGAAATTACCTACTCAGACAAAGCAGGCGAGACGCGCGGAGCATCCCAACTAATGTTCACTGTTGTGGATGAATGTACCGGGACAGTCAAGGGCAGTGGGTATTTTATCTCTTTTTATTTATGGACTTTTGACACTAAAAAGACGAATGGAAGTACCATCCGTTCCTAGGGCCAGTTGGTGTAGAGTGATTTGAGAATAATAGTCTTTTAATAATCTTTTACCATGCTAACAAATACCTACTCACTAAGGCATTATAACTATACATGTATCGAAAATTGTTGTCTCAGCTATCTAATAAAATCAATCATTGATAGGTTATGTTAAATGTACCTACGTGAATCGCTTTCAGATTTTTTTAAAAATTATAAGTAGGTACTTTAAACTGACTTGATCCAAAGACATATATTTATTATTGATATTTGTTTTTATCTCAGAATATACCTATCGTAAAAAGTTTCAAGTTTTTTTCAGATTCAGTTTACAGTCAAATTAAACTTAGATGATAGGGTCACTTTGTAAATAAATTGCCGTATGCCCTTACAGCCTTTTCTCCTCGCCTGTACTTCAATGACATTAGCCGCTGCCGAGACGTGTTGTGCGTGATTGTACAACGTCGACGACGACGAGTACATACGAGTGCGACATTCGTAATGTGTGTCCACCATCTGTGTACTACTAACTGACACACTTATTATAATATTGTCATTACGTCCATGCAATAGTTTGAAGGCTGTACAAATCTCTAAGTTTGGGTAAAGGGTTTTATGTAAATTAACTAAATTACAGTTCTTATTTTTGAATCGTCTTAAAAATATGTGAGGCTAAGTAGAGCTACAAGGTAAAATTAACCTCACATCACTCTGTATGAGGAATTAAGAACGGCACTAAATTCAAACTGTTTAGCACACCTTGTCTCCACTTTGTATACTTAAGTAAGTATAGATTTGAAAAAAAATAAAACACTCAAATAAAAAAGGCACACAAAACAAGGGAAAGTTCCTAAGAAAGAGGCTTTTCATTTCATATACACACAATAGTTTTGCGTTCGTTATTATTCTTTATGTTCTTGAAAGCGAAACTTGCCAGTAATCTGTACCAGGGCCACAGAGGAAGAAATAGACACTTGAGTGGTACTTACAGTGCCACAAACTTATCTGTTCCGGTGAGAGCGAACTAAATTGATCCATATCTCATTATTTACTAATGAATTATAGATTAATATAGATTAGATGGGTTAATTAAAACCACAAGAGCGAATTACCACTACTGGCAAACTTAAAATCTTATAGAATGAAGAAATATTACACATTTACGTGAGCTGTCACCGGAACAGATAAGTTTGTGGCACTATAATGTTGACAAAAAGTACACTCTAGTTACATGTTTAGTTCTTCCTATACTTTGTCAAATATGTGCTCACAAAATGCTCACACCAAAAGACTCATATTTTGAACACGATCAAAAAATTTTACAAAATATATAATGTTTTATTTGGTAACATTCTAATGTACTTCAATATTGCAGACGCAGACGGTGTCGATAAGCTGGCCTTTTCCGTTTAGGAGTAATTTGGTGCTAGTGTCACTGGAACTTTTTATACGTCTAGACTTTCTTTGAGATGTCCACTTCAGGCTGAACATTGAAATCTATAAAACAGTATCCAGGTGTTAGATTGAGGTTCTTAGGGCGGATTCGACCAACGTCGAGTAACTTTTTACTCACGAGTAAACTACCAGTTACTCGCGAGTAAGCCGATTTTGCATTCTACCAAACCTGAAACCAAGATAAGTAGCTTATCCCAAGAATAAAATGTTATACCGCCAAAATTGACTGTGTAGGTACTTAATAGAGCAACATCGTGCGGAATGCACCTACTAGGCACTAAGGCAGGTACCTGTGTAGAGTCAGCACAAAAATACACTTAGAATAGACTCTTTATTTTGCACCATTAAAGAAAACATTACAATTTCACAACTTATAAATAAAATAGTACATCACATCTAAAAAATTAAATTCAGATTAACAGGTTTCCTCGCGATGTTTACCTTCATCGTAAGAGCACGTGGTATAAGTTGGTACCAAAAGAAATGCCAATTCATTATCATACATCTTATATCAGTATTAGGTATTGCTAACCATACCTAAGTCTAAAACCGGTCTGCAGACTAACCCAATTGCGAGAGTAAGGCATGAAATGTTACTAGAACCTAGGTATTGCGGTTTCGTAATAAAATACTAAGGATTTCCTCTTCCTTTGCAGCCTTATTATAGTAAGTAGGTACTCACATTCATCACCACCACAAATTGCGAAACTGGGAGGTTTTTTGGATAATAATTATGATATAAATTGATACATAGAATGTTTTAATAGGGGTTATTAAATTATGAAGTTTTCGATTTACGTAAACTTGAAATGTCCATAAAATTTAAGAATCAGGTAAGTTTTTTTTTGTTTAAAATTTTCTATAGTGCCACAAACTTATCTGTTCCGGTGAGAGCAAACTAAATTGGTCCATATAATCTATGTCATGTCAATATGAAATTCATTAGTAAGTAATGAGGTATGGACCAATTTAGTTCGCTCTCACCGGAACAGATAAGTTTGTGGCACTATACAAAGATTATTGTAGCAAGTGAATTTGGAACCAAATCACAAGTATTCAAAATTGGAAAATACTGACAATTAATAATATTCAACGTTCTTAATTTTTGAAATCTTACCCCCTTATTCATAGAAAGTGATTGTTCTTTGACAGGTAGGGACAAAATAAGTAAAACGTTCTATAACTTTTAATCTACGTGTTCCCATTGACTGAGAAAGTGGGCAGGTAATATCTATAGAAAGGTCACCTGAATCGCCACTCTTATCCATTTTAAAACATACTGTAATAATACAATACGCCCATTAGACGTTATTACACAGGCAATGAAAAAGTTCCACTCACAAAATACCGACACCAAAAAAAACAATTTTTTTCAAACATAGAGAAAAAACAATAACCAAATATTACTGTTTTTAGTTGGTAACATATTTAAATGTTGCAGAAGGCGTCATTAAGCTAGCCTTTTCCGTTTAGGAGTAATTTGGTGATTTTCACAGTGGAACCTTTTCATTGCCGGTGAGTGCTGTAGTTCATAAATCTAGGGCAATTCGAATTGGGCAAATTAGGAAAGTAAAATTAGGCCGTGAAAAGTTGTTGTATTGTTGACTATAATTTACACATGGACCCTGTGTTCCAGTTGTTTGTTCTAATTTGAGAAGTTGGCTTGGTTATTAAAGTCTACTCTGTCATACTAGATGTACCTACCTAATTCATATTCAGTGACCAAAAAGTATGGTGTTATTATTATGAATCGTATGTTTAAGTTGCTCATCCGAATTAGGTCGAATCTTAGTCATGTTTCGTCAAAACGTAGGTAGTCCACCAATCCCAGCCTACATGGTGGATTAAGGCCTAAAACCCTTCCTTCTTACAATAAGAATACCTAGTAAATACGTTCTGGTTTAAGATTAATATAATATAAAGTCATCTATAACAATTTACTGCCATAACATTATTAGTTTGACTCTGGGTTGAGTACATAAATCATACTTTTCATAGATATACTTAAGTAATACTCACTAATATTATGCTCTTTACGCTTTTTAGAAACAAATAGTAATTTTGTACATAATTAGGTATACCTAGTACAGAACAATCAACAGTTTACGAGTGCGATACTGTTTATCACATGGTTACATCACAATAGGTACAATATGCACACGACACAAGACATTTCCCACGGAATTAGGAATACAATTAGAACCGTGGAAATATGACTAATACGCAGATTTGTTTTATTCTTGCTTTTGAGATAGCTGGCACTATACATATAGTTAGTTTTTACATGTAGGTTTTATTAAAGTTAAGTGATTATTAGTTTACAGTACATAAAGAAATCAGTAAGTACAATGAACCACAGGAACACTTATTTTAGCATATTGACTACAATCAAAGTATGTTGTTGTATTAGTACCTAAGCTTTAAATTGACTGTCATTAGTACCTATGAGTCGTGAGCACAAGTTTCGATCCTCCGTTAACGTTGCGTATCGTCAACTGTCACTGTCAAAATGTAAGGCAAAGTTAGTTCCAAAAGTGACATTTGTTTTTTCCATATGTTAGGTGGAATTTCACCAAACGCTAAACGTATTTAGTAGCCTGTCATACGTCTGTCAGTTAGTACAAAATGTATTAAAAATTGGATTTAAATACGTTTAGCGTTTGGTAAAAGTGACCCTTCGTGTAGATTCGAAAATAATATCGAATCCTATGCTCGCTGCATTGAATAAAATCGCTGGGACGCTAAGGGCGAGGTCCCATTGGTACATCGCCGCGCTGTAGTGTCTTCAATATATTTTTAATGGTCTTGTGTCATTAAAAATATATGGAAAACAACGGAGCTATGGGGATTCGCCCTAAATGGTAATGATTGCTTGCTTGACTATGACGGCAATGAGCAATAGCATTTTACGGACCTTCCGTGTAAATTGTAAAAAATAAAGAAACTATGAACACTGCTCACTCTCACTCATACATTATCTACAAGTCAATGGGTCAGCGGTCTCAGTGCATCAGAACAATCATACGCAGCAGTCATGGGAATTCTCTTACGTAACATTGAGGAAAAACTCACTAGTGGAAATTTATCGTCGATTGAGTAGGAAAGTGTCGGTTGCGATTTATGTCTTTGGCATTATAGCTATTGGTATTAAAACTATTGAATGACTGATCAAGACTGTTATTTAACTTTCTATCTCAATAGTAGGTACTCTACACGATAGTCTCTTTTATTGAATAGGCTCCGAAACTACAAAACCCATTACTTACCTACCTACTTGAGGCTGCCTAAAAAGCCTGTAACAGTATTATTAAAAAAATGTTATGGCCTCGTACTGTATGGAATGAATTACTAACTAACATTCAAGGCGAACTAATATTCTCACAAATTAAGTAGGTTCAATTCTAGAAGTTAAACCATCAGATAAAATAAAAATGCTGATCCAAATCCAGGCTTTACCGTTACTGGAGATTATCAGCAAATGACATCTGTCATTAATGTGACTTCACGCACGTCTTCAGAACTAGGGCGAGACCTTAGACCATATCCAACTGAACCACAAAAGAAAACCCACTATAACCTTAATCACCGAAGAGTTATTTTTAGTATTTTTACAGAAACGCACGCGCGCGTAAAGATTTTGGAGACCATAATTTGTCAAGCACAAGCTGCACAAATTAGTGATAAAGTGGTTTAGGTCATTGACTTTATAGGTTTGATATTGTTGTAAAACAGACGTGAATTGAATTTATTTTTAAATCCTTTTTTTTCTCTTATTTCAGGATGAAGCTCGGTAGAGGATGAGATACGATTTTCGAGAATGACTCTAAACCGATCATGAAGTGATCATGGAGTCACCAGTCAGAATATGTTTAGGTAAGAAGTGTATAAATAATATTTATCTCTTTCACTCTTATTCCTAATGTATTGGAGAGCTCTGCTGGACTACCAAAATGATTCATCCAACAACTACCCCTTTTTGGTTTTGAAATTTTAAATACTGATCAATATTTCTTTCAAATATTCCAGGTGCAGCATTAGTAGTCTGCCTACTACTGCTAAGCAGCACCCCGGCCGCTGGCGACACGACCCCCGCCCCCCGAGACGAGAGGACCCCTAAGCACGCCAAGATCAACAGCACCACCTGGCTCTCCAGGAACAGAGCCAAGAGCCCCGATGTAGCTCTCAATGAACTCAATCCTAAAGAAACCGTATCCGACGAGGATACGGACAAAAATGCCAAATACAAAGATAGGGGAAGGGCACGGTTCAACTCGCAGACTCAAGCGCAAAGAACTCAGGCTCTTAGAAGCAGAGTCAGGTCTGCGCTGTCGATGTCCACAACGACGACGACCACGTCAACGACAACGACGTCAGGCCCAAAATTAATGATAGTAACGCCTGAACCAGAGAAAAAGAATGTCAGTCAAATCATGCAAGGCATGAGATCCTATAAAAAGACCAAAATGCCGCTAGCGACATCCAGTACTACTCCTGTCCCAAAATCAATAGGAGACGAGGGTGAAGAATATAGTGAGGAGTTTGATGATGACGATAAAGATAGCTACGAAAAGTTTAGTACTAGTAAATTTCATGAAAGCACAGATTTTCATATACCTAGTTTTGCTGATGACAATGATTTTTCGCAAGATTCGACCAAAGAGGCTAGTGAGAACAAAGTTCATAAAGCGTTTAGTATACCTTCGTATGATAAATTTTCTACGTATTTTCCTAAAGAGATCTCATATAGTTCGAATGCCGATGATGAACCTTATAAATCGGAAAGCTTCTTCTCTAATTTTGAAACCGATCTAACAACTCCAAGAAATGACTTTTTTGACAAGAAGTTCAAGGAGGTTTCCAGTAGCATTATTAAAAACCTCGACGTAGTGAAAACAAAATCAACTTCTAACAACAAAACTAATATCCACAAGCGTGTGAAAGAAGATATAGATTTAGCGAAACGCAATAAAAGCGCACCCACCAATAAGTCGACTGTTATAATTAAGAACACCAAAGAAGTCCGTCTTCTAGACAATGAGAAAGTGGGAAGTACGAACCAAGAGTTATCTGATGTACACGGTACAAGTATTTATTATGAAATGTCAAGTATTTTATCAACTGAAACCTATTCTCTTGACCAGTCTGATGATGACTGTGACAATGACACGGTTCCTAACGAGCCTACTCCTAGTACAACCGAGGAAGAGGAAACCAGGGCATTACCGGCTACTTCAGCATTAGTCCTAACTACTAAACCGACTGTAGCTACGAAACCTGAAGATCTATCAACTTCAGCACCCAACACAACAAGCGTTGTTAGTACAGTTGCCACATCCCAGAATTCAATTCTGTCTACCGAAGAATCACTAACAACCAAGGTTATTTCCACAAGCTACAGCAGAAATAGAAGCTACAAGCGATATAATATGAATGGGACAAGGGAGCCAAATAAAATTGCTGCTAATGATCAAGTTGGTTCAAATCAAGTGTACAGACCAGTCACCAGGAGTCCTCTGAAATTCCACTACACAACACCAAAGAGTAAACCAGTCTGGATGTCTCCAAGAAATGTGACGAGAACTGTTACAAGAACTAAACCAATGCCAACGACAATATACTTTGAACATTTCGACATTAGTGATAAGGTATCCACTACACCACGACCGAGGCAACCTAACAGGAACTCGTTAACAACACAGACTTCAGAAATTGATCCAGTATTGCAGACGGACGTTAGTGGAGTAAAGAAGGTGGTTCATACGCCATCTATATCTGACAATAGCATTCCATCTTTATGGAAGAGAGGATCAGCTAAGTTCTCTTCTTCAACGGCTGCATCAGCTGAGACCGAAGCCAGTGACAATAGTGGTACCAGTGACTTGGAGATTCCTCCGACGTTGACTGCTTGGGCTCTGGCTAGTCTGAGAAGCCCACCTTCCTTTGCCAGTCCTGTGGCCAACGCATCTACAACGACACCGAAAACTGATGATGAAAATGAACTACAGAAAGTTGGGGAAGTATCAGGTAAACATTTTTTTTGTGGTCTTTTAAGAATAGTTTTATCTTTTTCACTTAATTTACAGCTTGGTCATGATATCTAACTAAAACAATGAATACTATCCTTTAGGCACTTAGTAGGAAATAGTACGAAGGTACTATGTACAATAAATATACACTGTACAGTGTACAGTCATAATACTCATAATTATTTAAATATAGAGAGTACTTATAATGTCTATTTATTTTTCAGATCAAAAAGAGACAACTACAAGCACCACCACTTCTTCAACAACAGTGTCTAGTACCGTGAATGACGTCACTACTAAATTGGTGACCGAAATAGAGCAGAACAAACTACCCTCACGAACACCTAGTTTGTCAAGCTCGTCCACTACTGAAACACCAACGGTCTTTACAACAACTGACTTCGAAGTGGACACTACAGTTGCTGCTATTGTGTCAGACACCACTACCTATGAAGCGGAAACTGAGGCTGACATAACAGAGGCTGCTACAGATAATTATTCTACCGAAGTAACAACTGAATCACTGCTAGAGTTTGAAGATGTTACTACTGGGACTTCCGCTGAGACAACAGAAACGGAATCCAAATCTGAGAGGTTACCAGCTGAAAGCAATATTTCTGTACAAAGCAGTGCTGAGCCAGCTACTACTGATGTTGTGCAAACTAACCAGCCCTATGGAAGCACTGGCATCTCCGCAGCCGACTTCATCGGTCTCACCAAACCGTCCTACCAGCCCCCGCCCTGGTGGTCCGGAGTCAACACTTCCAACTTCCAAAATGTAACCATTGTTGATCCAAGAAACAACAGCACATTGCCTGCAGTAAGTTCATCTAACTCCAAGTCTGCTGGCTTCGAATCTATTACGAAGTTGCCGTCAGGAATAACTACTCCTCAAGGTGACGACATTTCACCAGTGACGCGGACCCATGAAATATATCCTGGAATCAACACCGCTCTTCCTACAACAACAGACTACGACATCACTACCTACAGGTCCTCGTACGTGCCTTTAGTGACTACCAGCGAACCTTCACGAAATACCCCTCAAAATCCTGACTACTACACGCCCTATGAATGGCGTCCAATTCTACCGTCGAAATCTACAGTAGTACAAGGACCTTCAAGGACCACGAATATCTTTGAGAACGCTCCAATAACTACATACAGGCCAACCACTGGAGGGTTTGAGGAGGAAGCTACTACTATTGTTCCTGAAACGACGACTATAGAAATTCAAATTATACCAGAAACTACTCCGCAAATTTTGGAACAATCCACTATTGTGAAGAACAGTGAAGCTCCAGAGTTAGAACAGACTACAATGATCTCTCAAACAGTGACTGATGCCAAGAGCGAGAGTGAATCTTCAACCAAAGTTGCTATGACACCGGCTGTACAAACAACTAGCGCTGAAACTGTAACCACTTCTGAAGAAAACAGCGGCAGCAACGAAGTAATTACACTTACAAAATCAACCACTACTCCCAAACCGGAACCAACCTCCCCTGTAACCAAACCTAGCGAACCATCCGAAACCACTTCTGTAGAAACAGAAACCCTCAAAGAGTTAACAACAGGAACAGAGAGCGAGCGCCTAGAAACGACTACTCAAAAGCTTCCAACCACAGTCATAACTGGCGGAAAGGTGTACGATGACGTCATAGAGAGGGAGAGGACTGAGGATAATGAGGTGGAGTCTACTACAGATTATTCAGCGACGACGGCTACTGGCGAACTTGAGGCGTCTTCGGGGATCCTGTCTCCGGAGGAGGCGGGGTCGGGCGCGGCCATCGCCATCACTGTCAGCACTATCGGAGTCATCACACTCATCTTGCTCATCGGACTTTTGGTAAGTCGATTATATATTTATATATATTTTTTCAAAGTTATGTGATTTTAATGTGCCGTTTTGGTTGCTGCCTATATTATTTGCTTACTCGTAACTACGTAAAGAGATCTATATTGGTGGTTACAAAATTGGTGGTATTAGCCGAAATTAGGTGCCTCAGGAAGGTCATTCTGAATGTAGATTAAAAAGTTTAGAGCCAACAAAGTTTGTGGATACGCAATTTTTTTTTCTCGGCTTTCAAAAAAATAAGGAAAACATAATATAATAATTTCGTACCTTTTTAGGGTTCCGTAGCCAAAATGGCAAAAACGGAACCCTTATAGTTTCGTCATGTCCGTCTGTCCGTCTGTCCGTCTGTCCGTCTGTCACAGCCGATTTACTCGGAAACTATAAGTACTACAGTGATGAAATTTGATGGGAATATGTGTTGTATGAACCGCTACAAAAATATGACACTAAATAGTAAAAAAAAGAATTGGGGGTGGGGCCCCCCATACATGTAACTGAGGGATGATTTTTTTTTTTCGATGTACATACCCGTGTGGGGTATCAATGGAAAGGTCTTTTAAAATGATATAAAGTTTTCTAAAAAACATTTTTCTTAAAGTGAACGGTTTTTGAGATATCAGCTCTCAAAGTCGTAAAAAGTATGTCCCCCCCCCTCTATTTTTATAACTACGGGGTATAAAATTCTAAAAAAAATAGAGGTGATGCATGCTAATTAACTCTTTCAACGATTTTTGGTTTGATCAAAGTATCTCTTATAGTTTTTGAGATAGGTTGATTTAACTGTAATTTTGCTGCTACGGAACCCTTTGTGCGCGAGCCCGACTCGCACTTGGCCGGTTTTATAGATTGTATTCGCCATGACGCTCCTCCAATGCACCAACTACAGACTCAAAACAAAAACACACACATACATAGGCATTTCAAAAGAATCTTCTGAGTGCATGTCTTCTTCACGAAATTTCAGTTGAAAAGGTGAAATCCGGCTACGTCGAGAAGAGCAGTCGTACAACATATCCAAAGTAATGAGCATAATATCTATTGCCGGGCTCACGATAAATTACGTTCACTACTTTGGGGACGTTGTAGATTCACCGCCCGGAGCGCTGGTTGGTTGAGTGCCCCTGGAAATGTAAAAATACCTATTTATAAAGGCAGCAAAAATACAGATTGTTAACGAGTTCGATTGCATGTTGGGCATGTAAAGGGTTACATGCTCATGAAATAATTATCAATACTAAGTACTATCATACTGAGTAACTTTCCTCCTGAGGACGTAACACAACATCAGAAAATACGTAACTTATTCTTCTTTCCTAATTTCTAATTTTCGATCTCTCACAAAAAAAAATTAGTGTGTTTCTCGGAAATAGTTGTACGTTACAAGTCTTGGAAATAGTTGAACGTCACATGCCCAATGATTCCTACAGGAAGTTATTCGACTTGAAAAGTTGTAACGTGATGACATTGATTGAACACTCAGCACCTGTATTCGAAATGATGGACCAAGAAGGGACACACTCCGAAATAATGACCAGTACATAATAATAATAATTGGCTTGAAAGACGAAAGGGAATTCTTACCTAGTTTACCCCGATGGGAGCATCAATATTTCTGAATGCTGCTAAGATAGTAGTTAGGAACTCATGGTCGTCCCTTAAACCCCTCCATATTTCTGAAATTGATAATTGAAAAAATATGTTACTTAACAATAGACACAAAAAATATGGGCCGTAATAAAAACGTCTGCTGCATAAATAAAAAGCCCCAAAAATGTATCACCTACACAATCACCTAAAATATTATTATTTTGATAAAAGTCACACACCTAAAGATCTGTTTACATGTTCATAATTATTTCGTACCAAATCGCGTAAAACTAGCGATCGTACGGGCCTAGACGCCTTCCATACGGAGATCTCAGACGGGAAAATGATACAAGCGTGGACGCGGCCAACTAAAATTCCTATCAAACAAACGCATCACACATAAAACAGTGTCACTACACACCAAACCATTTAAAAATAACATAACTCCTCGCCCATTTGAAACATAGCACTTAACTCAACACCCATGCCCGTTGGCCAGTATTCTTCCCATACCTATAGTATTAGTATGACATAGTGTGTGCCATTGGTGATATAATACCTCCCGTATCTCGGCAATTAACATTCCGAGTGTAGGCAACCTGACCACGGCATTCGACGCCGGATGTCTGTTATCGGTACCGCGAAATATTCCGGCGGTTATAGGTCAGTGTGGGCCGAATGGGAATGCACCGAACAAATCTCGATTTAGCTTAGTAGGTACGTATTATATAGTAGGTGTTATAAAAGTGGTTGGTACTTATACTAAGCCGAAAAGTCCTAGAATACAACTTTTGCAAGAACTTGTACTTAGAAAAGATCCCGACGAATTGAACACCTCCTCCTTTTTTTGAAGTCGTTTAATTAGAAATAATCATAAATCTACTAGTGCAAAATGTGGTATTATAGTATGTGACGAATATGACGATGTCCCTGTCTGCTAGACTGACGGACTGACCGGATGACAGGATGGGGCGTTGGTTAGTAACTGACAAAAGTACCAGAAATCAATCCCCGGCTGGGGCAAATTCTCGGCCCGCCTGCCAAACTTAGAGATTAAGGAGGTCCACGTGCTAAAGTAGATTATTTACGGACTGTGTTTTTGTTGTTAGTGCTTGATATTAAACCTAAGTAGGTACACACACACTAGGTTTTACTCGCGAGCTTTGCTTTTTAACTTTTTCATTTCTTGCATCCGTTCTTCCAATTTTATACGGAAAATACCTTTTCCAAGCGAAGACAAGTTAGTTAGTAAATTAGGGCCACTTGCACCAATATATTAAATCTAGATTTAGTGTTAAATCTCGATTTATATATGGACTGACGTTTCTTAAATCGAGATTAGACACTAAGGGCCTGTTTCACAATGTCTGGTTAGTGGCTACCTGTGTGATAAAATACATGCTGTCACTGTCTAAAAAATAATAACAGAGAGTGACAGCATGTATTTTATCTCACAGGTAGCCACAAACCAGACATTCTGAAACAAGGCCTAAATCTAGATTTAAGTAACACTTTGGTGCATGTCACCCTTAATGATATTCATAAAAAATACCTTATGACTTTGAAACGTGCCATCAAGCTACCTATAATACGAAACGCTGGACTTTAACGTAGCGAACCACTTGTATGAGGAGGGCCGAGGACAGAGTGTTGTGACGTCCTGGAGATGTCAAGATTGTCCAGTAGTGTTTGATTGTCTACTGATTGACGGATAGTTTCAGTAAATAAACATTTCAACACAGTTTTGTAAATATAAGTACAGGGTGATTCAGAAGATGTGAGCAGGAGGATCGCTTTTTAACTATAATCTACTCCGATACATGTAATTCATACTGGTATTTTGTGTGATTAGAATTAATGTATGATTTAAACGGGTACAGGAGTAAAAGCACTCTTTAAAAAGAAATAAAAAAGAGTGCACTTTAAATTAAATTACGATAGTCATTCAATTAAATTCTAATAGTCATTTACGTATAATTATGTAGGTAGGTAGTGTTAGTCCTTCCTGCTCATGCAGACGACTCCCGAATCATTATGTAGGTACATGTAAGTAACATGTACATAAATAACACAGGAAATTAAATTCTTTAACAGCAAAATTAAAAGAAAAAAATACAATATTTTGATGTGATTGGAACGAAAAAATCTAACTGAAACAGCCCTCTTTTTTCCGTCAGGGGTTAAAAATTGGTATTTTGGAGCAACATACATTTCTGTAATTTGTCAATTTATAACACCTACTTATCTATTTCCTATTATTTGGCCACTTGGATCAATAAACAATTTTTATACGGTAATAAATGTATAACTGTATGGGAGCTAATGTAGAGCGGTGGTAGCTCAGTCGGGTAAGCGCCCGCTTCTCACGCCAGAGATGCGGGTTCTTTGGTATTTAAGTACAATGTATACCATCGCTCTAACGGTGAAGGAAAACATCGTGAGGAAACCAGCATATCTAGATTTAGCACATCTAGGTATGTGGACCCACCAACCCGCAGTGGACCAGCGTAGTGGGAAATGGTCCAAGCTTAGGAAGGCAGTTTAGACTTTGGAGATAAGCACAAAGGTTCCAATCGAGAGAGCCAGGTCCAGGTACTTATACCCCACAGAGAATAGAATATAATGTATAATATCATAAAGACTCATGTAGTAACCCTTGCCTATGTCCTTAACGGGGTAGGCAGAGGTGGATTGATGCACCCATTTTTTGCTAGAGTTATTTTATACACTGAGTTGAGTTAAATACAATAATATACACGTGGACATGAAAAAAATTTGGTTTGATTTTTTTTGTTAAATAAATAGATCGGCTGTCCCATTTTAAAACACAGTAACAGCCATGAGACAAAATGTTCAGGAGAGCCAAAAAACATTTTTGTCCCTTCATTTCAATGCCCTGGTAAAACTATGACAGATATCTGAATAAATGTAAGCTTAAAAGAAGCGGCAGAACATAGGCTTTACATACAATACTATTTCATTTAAATATAACTAAAATTGTTGCTGTAATGCACAAAAGAAAACACTTACTAGGTTTTATATGGTTTTCTCACCCTAAAACCGCCCTCACTGACCATTTCAAAACCTAGTAAGAGCCATTATTGTGTAATTTAAGACAAGTTAAGTATATTGAAATTGCAATAATTGCGTAATAATTTCATTTTTTATATGTTTGGGATCCTTCACATATTATAAATCCAATTTTGCAGCACTTTTACACGACGGCACTATAAGTAATAGCTGAAATACGGGCATATTTTTATGTTTTTTTTTTGTTTTATGTAAATGAATTAAATAGCCATATTAAGAAGGCTCTAACATGAAAATTATTTATGGCTGCCTTCAATTAGACAATATTTCCTAAATTTCTATCTAAAAATTAGTTTTCTCTTATTTATAACTTGTTTTTTTTTTGGTTTATGCAAAATAGGGCTAGTAGAAAGGTTCTGACGAGAAAGGTCTCTATGGCTTTTATAAAGAAGACAAAATTTACTTATGTTCTACTTTTAATTCAACTCTCTAGGTCTCATTGGTGCAAAGATACAGGTTCTGAAATGTCTGATATTTTGTTCGAAAAAAGTGTTAGTAATAATGTATGCCATTTGTGACTTACTAAAATTAACGGACGAAAATTGTCCTTTGCTGACCATTTCAAAACCTAGTAAGCGCCATTGACCATTTTAAAACCTAGTAAGTCATTTTCACTTACTGTGTTTTAAAATGGTTGGTGGCTCTTACTATGTTTTGAAATGGTTTTCGTGGCATTTTTGATTTCGCAGGGTGGAGTTACTAGGTTTTTAGAAATTTTATTTTCGTTTCTAAGCGGTTTTTTGATATTCTGACAATGCAGTTTTGTGCGGAATCGCCTAAAATAATATATAAATCAAAGACCCGTTTTTTTTTAAAGTTGGCGGTTACTGTGTTTTGAAATGGGACAGCCGAGATGTCTGCTTCGGCCGGGATTCGAACCTTGGACCTTCGGTGTTCTAGTCTGGTGGTAAAGACTACACCATTCCACCGACATTGTCATAATTTAATATTCAATTATAAAAATGTATAGAGAAAATGTTAAAAAATCTCACCATTATCTTCAGTACCGCTGCCGCTCGTGTTGTCTCACTTTAAATAACACGTTATAAAATATATTACAAACAAAGCCATAATTTCAAAAATTATATTATCCATAATTCTCTGAAAGACTATTATTAGCAATACGACCTTTAAAATTAGCCGAAAAATTCCCATAACTGTATATTTAGATTGCAAGGGCTATTTTGATCAAAAAGTTTATTTCACTCTCAGAAATAGCCCAAATTATTGGTTATATTAGAATATTGTTTTAGTTGAGTGAGTGCTAGTGGTACCTTCCACGTCACAAAGAGTAGTGGCAGAGATTAGGGCTCCGGGCCGGCCGTAGGGCGTCGCTGGCACACTCGTAGGTAACTCACATGAGACCCAGGATGACGATGACGTGGATGTGGTATGTTTGAAGAGGTCGGATTTATAAAAAACAGGAGTGTTGTAAGTTTGGCTGGTGTATTTGTGTGTTAGTCTGAGTAAAAAGCTTTAGTCGTAGGACTGATTTGTAATTTATGATAGATCCGAAAGAGTCACTAGTATGGATTGTGATAGTTAATTTAAATTGTGGAAGTTATTAAAAACTGAAGTAGGGGTGCGGTTGCCTACCTAAACATGAATGACTGGATGTATCAGTAATAACCACCTAACCCTTCTTACCATCCCTAAGTGCCAATTTCTCCATTGTCGTTTATCTAATCGACAGGGATTGATTTATAAATTAAACGTCATCTCCATATAAAATTCATGACAGATATGTCAAAAGTTAACCACTACTTCCTTGTTATGCTCTAACCGAGAATGGAGAAATTGGCACTAAAAATTATACAAGTATACGTTAAAAAGGCGTAATTTTTTTCTTTTTTACTTTTCGACGTTCAAATTACTAAAGATAATTTCATGCAACTTTATAGTCTTTATTATATTAGATCAACATATACCTAGGTTACTTTAAAAAAAAAATAATCACGGTATTCCCATCATAGCGAAGCTCGCATGAAAAACTAAATCCTTTATTACTGACCAATGTGTCGTTCAGCTTTAACTCCTCATTAAATATTACTGTAGGTCATTTTTTGTTATTAATATTATTAGATATTATAATTACAGACAGGTCATTTTTAATTTCAATTAATTTGAATCTGTCTACTTGTTAAATTACCACCTCCACTATTCCTCGCTCTCGGGCCCGTCGTACGGAAGGCGGGCGGTGTCGCATCGTGTCGGATGTTTTCACAACGAGAACGTAAACAAACCGGCACCGGCACCGGACCGGCGCTGTGCCCACTGCCGATACTGTGTCGGGGGATACTAATGTAGCTTAACTTACACTCACGGGCAATAAAGAAGTTCTACTCACGAACTGCCGACACCAAACAACCTAAATTTTTCAAACATTTAATTATTTTTTTTTACAAAATATTACCGTTTTTAGGGTTCCGTAGCCAAAATGGCAAAAACGGAACCCTTATAGTTTCGTCATGTCCGTCTGTCCGTCTGTCCGTCTGTCCGTCTGTCACAGCCGATTTACTCGGAAACTATAAGTACTACAGTAATGAAATTTGATGGGAATATGTGTTGTATGAACCGCTACAAAAATATGACACTAAATAGTAAAAAAAAGAATTGGGGGTGGGGCCCCCCATACATGTAACTGAGGGATGAAATTTTTTTTTTCGATGTACATACCCGTGTGGGGTATCAATGGAAAGGTCTTTTAAAATGATATAAAGTTTTCTAAAAAACATTTTTCTTAAAGTGAACGGTTTTTGAGATATCAGCTCTCAAAGTCGTAAAAAGTATGTCCCCCCCCCTCTATTTTTATAACTACGGGGTATAAAATTCTAAAAAAAATAGAGGTGATGCATGCTAATTAACTCTTTCAACGATTTTTGGTTTGATCAAAGTATCTCTTATAGTTTTTGAGATAGGTTGATTTAACTGTAATTTTGGTTAAGTTATTTTATTTGCTGCTACGGAACCCTTTGTGCGCGAGCCCGACTCGCACTTGGCCGGTTTTTAGTTGGTAATATCTTGATGCTCTGTTAAATGTACTTCAATGTTTCAGAAGGCGTCATTAAGCTAGCTTTTTCTGTTTAGGAATAATTTGGTGCTTTTCACAGTGGAACCTTTTCATTGCCCGTGAGTGTATTGTATAAAGGCGAAAATTAGTGAGTATGTGTGTATGTTTGTTACCTCTTCACGTCAAAACGTCTGAAACGATTTTAATGCAATGTGATTTGGAGTTAGCTCTTAGCTGACACCTTCGATTAACACAAAGGCTATTTTTTATCACGGAATTCCCACGGGAAAACTTTCTAAGGCGAAGCGAAGGTCGCGGGCAGAGCTAGTGTTCATATATTTGAAAAAAAAATTGGATGCTGCTATGGTATAGGAATCCTACCATTTTTATCGCATATTTTTTTAAATTCTTAATCTATAAGTTTATCAGAATGAGTCATCATCATTTCCCTATACTACCATTACTCTCTAAACTCGTCCAGTGGACAAAGTTCCTATTCTAGAGCTTTTCATAAATAATAATATCGCTTGAAGTGTCTGAGTGGACCTCATGGGTGTTAAGTCTTAAAGTATCAGTTTTTTGTTTAACAAAATAGTTGACGAACTAATAAATTAAACCCGCCGCGCTTCAAGTGCTGAGATTTGACGCTGAAAGATGTTGAGAGCTTTTGAAAGCTATGCTATAAATTAACTCGCGACTTTGTTACTAAAAAATCTGGCCAAGTGCAAGTCACCTTAAAAATTATATAAGTAATTATTCTTTTACACAAATTTTATATGTAATTGGTAACATTTTAATAATGAAAATACCTTCCACGAAGATGGTAATATTAAGATATTTTTATAGTAGGTAGATAATTTATACATACTTACATAATAATAATAATGTATGTACAATAGTAAAAAGCTCAGAAAATACGAGTTTCGAGTTAGTTCTTTAGGTACCTAAGTCCTGAAAACTAGTTTTCCAAACGTAATTTAGTAGTTAATTCATAAACTTATGATTGCTAAATTATTTGGTAGCAGCCGAACTACCTAACAACAAATTCATTAGTGCCTCTCAACTAACCATCATCATCATCATCATCAGCCCGTAACCGTCTACTGCTGGACATAGGCCTCTCCCAAGAAGGGCCAAAACACTCGGTCCTCGGCCTTCCTCATCCTACGCCCTCGGCCATCCTCTTCTAACCCGACCACGATAACTTTGCACCTGACACCAAAAGGCGCAACATTCCACCGAGGCGGAAACTTAGCTTGGAAGAGCTATATGCATAATATTCTGATGATCAGTTTATTCAGTGTTTCGTAGAAGTACCTACTTCGTTCAAATGTGATGCCAAGCACTATAAAGATAGATTACATTGTTATCATAAGAAATATCTAATAAGCTATCCACCTACAGAAGTAAAAGAAATACTAAAAGAAAATGATACTTACTATTTATTTCGCTTTATAACTCCTAAACCATTTTTTTGTAGCTGTATACTAAAGTTAACCTACGATTTAAAAAAAAAATTGTTTATCGGTTAAATTACTTAGAATTACATTTCCAATACACACATCACGTTACACCAAAAAAATTAACGCCTACCTAGGTATTTTCATAATTTATAATTATTATTTATTCGTTCTTAGCTAATCAATAATGGCCCAGTGATACAGTATGATGCTAGGTAGTTGCTGATCTAGCAACACGCTGACTGGTCTGCAGTCAAGGGCACGTGTATGTAAACATCCGGGAGCTCAGAATGTGATGATGAAGCTGCAACCAATCAGCATATCTTGAGCCGAATATGTATGCAAAAGATTCCTATGACATTTGAAGTGGGTTACGTAGGTACAATGTTGTATGTATAAGTACCTAATGCTCTAAATTATAGTTTTGTGGCAAAGTTTTGACTTCTAAACTTTACTTTTTATTGCTTCAAACTTTGTTGGTCATGTGACTTTTTTTTTTCAAGTAGATTTTTTCTAAACTAATATCATTCTTTACTTTTAGCTTAGGGTGAGGCCCCATGCATTGCTTGAGTACGTCGCCGCGCTGCGTTGTTTCTATATATTTTCAGGATCATGTCACAACAAATACGAGTATATTATTATGACGCACCGCAGCAATGGGGGCTTACTATACCACTTTTGTAACCTCCTGTATAATATAGAACATGCATGACATGTAGAGAGAGATGAGTGACTTGATTTCGTTTTTGTACCAGTAAAACCTGTGCTAGCCTTTCACGATACAGATATAAACACTTTATTGTACACAAAAACATAGTATAAATACATAACAAATGAGAAACGCACTAAAATCTTACAATGGCGGGCTTATTGCCAAAAAGCAATTTCTTCCAGCTAACCTTTGTTGCTTTATAAAAGAGTTATACCTACATTATCATACCTATTTAAATACGGGTACAATAACAATACTACTATTATTATTATTTTTTATTGTAGGGATTACATTAAGTTAGTTGCTTGCTGTTATCCTAGGTTGTATCCTATTCTAGGAGCCCCCAGTCTCCTGTCAGGGATAACTTATATGGTTACATGTAATAATACAGCCTACAATTATTATAATTCTTATTTCTCCAACCCCCCCTTTCACCAGCTGGTGGTGCGTCGGCGCGGGCGGCGCGGCGTGTACGCTCAGCGCTGCACCCCGGTGTCGCTGGACGCGTACAGCCTGGACAGCGTGAGCGTGGGGCCCCGCAAGGGACGCGGCAGCAAGCGCAGCTACGGGAACCCCGGGTTTGATGATGAGGTAAGGAATTGCTGATGATGGGTAGGTGTGTAGTCTGTAAGGTGAACAATATACTTTTAAACTCTCTTCGGAAATGAATTGAGTTCCCTCTGGTTAAACGATCGATCATGAAAACTAGCTCAGTACATATCTCGTAAATAAAATATAATAAAAAAAAAATATTTCTTGTGGCCATTGTTTATCTGCATACCTAGCACAGGTTTCAAGATGCGCAAAGCAAGATATGCAAAAAATCTTGCGTTGCGTTTAATATGAGCGATTGCGGTGCAATCGTCTTGTATTGCGCGTCTTGCGGCCTGTGCTAGATATGCAAGTTAAATTATGATAAGTATTCGGGCTTAAGATGATGTTTTTATCCTACAAATATCCTCTCCAACCGCAGGTGACGTCCCACCCGATGCAATACGCAGCTCTGGCCAACTTCGCGCTCGACTCCGAGCTGATGACTCGGGAGTTCAGCTCCATACCCTCAGTGGCCGTCAGCGCTGCGGATGTACCGCCCGGGGCTGAAGACAAGAACCGGTATAGCAACGTGCTGCCGCTCCCTGAGACCCGGGTGCTGTTGAATGGTAGCAGCCCCGTCAGCTGCTATATTAACGCTAATTATGTTACTGTGAGTATTTGTTCACTATGTATGCTGGACCTATATGTATAAGTCACACGGGCGTCTCTTTACATTCACCCCATTACTAAAACCTGGTGGAGTGGCAGTGACCAAGGCCAGTAGGCATACGCTCTCCAGCCTACTAAATCCATGACCTACAGCTGGATATAGGAAGTAGCTAGATGAGGGATGCCAATAACATTTTTTTTTTGTAGACATGTCCAGCAGTGTGCAAAAACAACAACCACCCAACCCTTGCTATTGTTGATCTACAAAACCCTTGAATATTTCTACACCGTTAATCAGTTATTAGTATCAAATTATAGCCCTGTATAAAACATATATATGTATTGTTGAATATTCCAGGGTCCCGGCAACATAAAGAACTACTACATCGCGTGCCAGGCGCCTCTGCCCAACACCGTCGACGACTTCTGGCAGATGATCTGGGAGCAGAACTCCAGGCTCATCGTCATGCTTACGGAGTATATGGAGAACGGAGTGGTGAGCTACTCCAGTATAATTAGTCTATGCTTACTGTATGATGCAATCAGTAATCAGAACGTACCTTTAAATCAATCTAAACCACCGTGTATTCGGCGTGGATGTCACTACCTTTGAATATGTTTAGAACAAAATTTTTCTATAGATCAATCTTATAATATTAAGTTGTCCAGCTTTAAAGATAGCGTCTGTTTTGGAGGAAAACCCATTAGTTTCCATTTTGATGGCTGTTATTTGTTCCTCTATTAAGTATTTCCTGTACCCAACCAAAGACACCTAGTAGGTATCGTTGGGTTCCATCCAAACCTTCAACAATAACAAAATAACCTCCTCAACCCCAGGAAAAGTCCTACGAGTACCTACCGCCGTCCGAGATATCGGACAGCAAGCGTACCTTCGGCGACTACCAGGTGGTCCTTAAAAAGCGCGAGCAACACGACAAATACGCCATCTCCACGGTCCAGCTCATCAACCTGCGTACCAGGACCTGGCGGGAACTCACGCACTTGTGGTACTTCTGGCCGGCTAAAGGAGTCCCCGATGATTACGACTCGATGATCGATTTTCTCACCGAGATGAGAGGGTTCATGAAGATCGCGCAGTCGGCTAAGGAGTTTGATGAGGACGGTAAGTTTCGTTTTATCTAATTTCTTGTGATAAAAATTTATTTATTTTAACACGTTATTGTATACAAAATACATACTTAGTTACAATAAAAGATGAAGAGAAATAAACTTAACTACCTAGTATACAAGGGCGGACTTATCGCCTAAACGCGATCTCTTCCAGTCAACCCTGAAGGTAAGGAGACAAGTGTCTAAACTCTTAATAACTAAATTTATGTTTGCATACAAAAGTAACATAACCTAATATTTACACATAACATCTTATAGAATTTAATTAGAATTAACTATACCTATAAATTTAGGTTATTCCATAGTGTTTCCGCAGTAGAAAAGCCACAATAGGTAACAATAGCCACTACTTAAACACTGAGTTCTCTAGTTCCTTTTTAACCGACTTCAAAAAAAGGAGGAGCTTCTCAACTCGTCAAGATCTTTTTTTTTGTAGTTTACGATCTAAATGTTGGTCAGTTTTAAAACTAATACCTACTTAATAGTTATCTTCGACACCTAATGACATGGCTATCCAAAATTATCCTTAAAATATTTATTCACTACCACAATCCTGCTCTCATTTATACCCAGCTTTTTTTACCTCATTTTCCCATTCACTCACAAATCCCTTCACGTCTCCAGGCGTAGAAGTGATATACGGCGACCAGCACCGCTCGTCCTTCCACAAGCTGTCCAAGCTCCGCTCCGAAGACTCCAACGGCGGCGGCGGCGGAGTCAACGTGTACTCTCCGGCCAGAGCTGAGGAACAGCTGAGGAGGAACAACGATACCCTTGCTAGGATGAAAGCCAGCCAGGATGGGGAAGGTTGGTGGAGCTTTATGAAGTCCAGTACATTTATTGCAAAATTATCTTGGACATTATGAGTACATAATTATGAGCTTATGTAGCTTTGGCACTGAATAGTTAGGTACAGTATCTCTTCCATAACAATGACCTAGCCATGAGCCACTACGCTGCATTCACAATTGACTTTTCAAGGGAAATAAACGAAGTCGCTCGAAATTATTATAAAGTATTAACAATCGTCTATTTGCATTACCTACATAAAACAAATTGGGTACTAAAGCCAATCCAGGGTTAAATCCCTTCCTTCATTGGAAGGAAACCCGTGCCTGTGGCGACAAGATGGGTTGTGATGATGATATAATACAGTGACTACTAACTAACCCACAATCTTCCTGCAGGAGTCCGCCCCTGCGTGGTGGTCTGCTCGTCGGGCGCGGGGCGCTCGGCCGCCGTGATCGCGCTGGACGTGGGCGCGCGCGCGCTGGCCGCCGGCGCCGTGGACGTGCCGCGCGTCGTGCGCGAGCTGCGCGCGCAGCGGGCACAGTCGCTGGCTAATAGACATCATTACATCTTCGTTTATAAGGTAAGTTACCGTTACCGTTACCGTTATCGTTACCTTTACCGTTACCGTTACCGTTACCGTTACCGTTACCGTTACCGTTACCGTTACCGTTACCGTTACCGTTACCGTTACCGTTACCGTTACCGTTACCGTTACCGTTACCGTTACCGTTACCGTTACCGTTACCGTTACCGTTACCGTTACCGTTACCGTTACCGTTACCGTTACCGTTACCGATACCGTTACCGTTACCGTTACAATATCTATCTAAGGCTGTCTTTAACAGCATGCGGATTTGATCAAGCACGCGGGATTGCCCCGCACGCGTTCATAAAAGTATTCGTTGTAACGCGTGGATTATGTTAGCGAGACGAGGCAAAATAGCGTGCCATCCCTAAACAACCTTAGATAGAATGAATGATTGGAGAGGTCATCACAGAGCTGTGAGCCCAGAGGTCCCTCGGCCGCCATGATCGCCGCCGCCGGCGCCGTGGACGCAGCGGGCGCAGTCGCTGGCTAATAGACACCACTATATCTTCGTTTATAAGGTGGGTTTTTGACGCTTTTGAGTGTACCGTTACCGTATTTGATAACGCACGTTGGATTGCCCCGAACGCGGTCAAACGTATGACAGAATGGAAATTGCGAATATGCTAGGCGGTCATCCCGCGTGCGTAATGAATCCTGCATGCTTTATGAATGAATTATTGGAGGGGTCGTCACGGAACTGTGAGCCCAGAGGTTGTTGTCGCTGGCCAATATACACCCCATTAAAACATTGTATATGAGGTGGGAACACTAAGTTACCAACGAGATCCTGGAATGAGGTATTACAAGCCGCCGGCGCCGTGGACGTGCGCGCGGAGCGGGCCCAGGCCAATAGACACCATTATATATCTACGTTTATAAGGTGGGGTTTTCGTTTAGTGTCTCAGCAAATATAAGCGTAATATGAAGGGATCTCCTTTTTTACTTCTGTCAACCAGGCGTTTGCGAGCTCGCGTTCTAATGACTAACAGAAGAAAAAGAGGCGATCCCTTTACGTTACGCTATGTGCGGTGACCTTTAGGTGGAGTATCCTCTATCATGTGTTCGACGGAATAATCAAATGAGGAATCATAGAAAAAATCCACAGACATAATATATTATCTTGATTCTATTTTTGAAGCGATATTATTAGGTATAGGCTGTTTATTTAGAAAATGCTTTAATAATAATGCATCACTGTGTTGTTTGCAGGTACTAAGCGAGTATGGTAACAAGCTGATGGGTGGAGGAAACGACACTATCTGAAGGAAGCTTCACTCGACTCGTGTGTAAATTGTAAAAATCTTCATAAGACAATAATTCCATGACACTACAAGGAAATGTATAGTTTTAATCCCTATTTGGAAATATACCAAAGGCTATGTTTTAAGATCTCTTGATCGCTCAAAAAGGATTTATCAATCGACTTATTCGATATATACCATTATGACGAATAAACTAACTTTATTTATAGCTAACTCTTAGTTTCCTACTTATTTTAGATGATGTGCATAATACTTAGTTGAGAGTTATTGTAGGCTTTTTTATATTTACCTATACATGTATATTTGTCAATTTGTAATTATGTAATGCTGGGTTTAGACGAGCAATAAATGTTGCAGAAGTCAACGAGTGCGAGGGTGTAAACTACATAATTTTCAAATAATTTATTTACTTGCAGAAGGCGACTTTTGCAACTTTTATGGTCAATAAAGTACCCACTTAGTTAATGTTATCAAATAATATATGAGGATGTTTACATAACTAGATATGTCATTACCACATTCGAAGGTGCTTTTATTACCTAAGTAGGATCACTTATTACACTATGTTATTACCCCATACCAATAATAAAGTATGTCTCTGAATAATAGTAAAAAAATCGTTTGTCGTACTTCTTATAAAAAAGTTTAAATAAGGTGTAATGTCAATGCTTACTACTTAAGTAAAGAAGAGAAATCATGACCTAAAATTACAATAACGGTTACTCTAGTCTAGAATCAGATGTATTTTTGTGTTGGGCATAACATAACATAAATAAATTAAACCTTACCTTAAAACGTGCGTCCATGAATCAAATAAATTACGTATGTATGTTATTGCTTTTTCAATCAAATTAATTGTTTTGATAGTTATTTTATGTATATTCATTAATTTGTTAAGCACTGTTGTTATTAGCATAGGTATAGTAATTAATTTTTCAATGCAGCTAAGATGAATTGACGAAAAATAAAGCATTTATTATTAAATTAGGTATTAAGTTAAAAGCACTGTTTTGTCAGACACGGTTAGAAGCTAAATTTTAATAGTTTGAATAAGCTTTTAAAATATTTAATTGATTAAAATTATAAATATATTATATTTCATTGATGATATTTAAAATTCCTCAATTATAGTCATTATAAGATCTGTTTTATAGAAAAAAATGCAATAAAGTCATAAACATCACAGGCTATTTTATTTTAAGGTAGTAACTAAGTAGGTATAAAACTTAAGTCAAGACAAGAAAACAAAATTGAAGGTTTGTGCCAATTTCTCCATTCTCGGTTAGAGCATAACCAGGGAGTAGTGGTTAACTTTTGACACATCTGTCATGAATTTTATATGGAGATGACGTTTAATTTATAAATCAATCCCTGTCAGTTAGATAACCGAGAATGGAGAAATTGGCACTTAATGAGGTTAATTAATATAACAAATAATATTTACTAAAATACATATATACACTGCCGGGCAATGAAATAGTTCCACTGATATAACACCAAATTACTCCTAAACGGAAAATGCTAGCTTAATGACGCCTTCTGCAATATTGTAGAATATTTAATAGCGCATCAGAATATTGCCATGTAAAAACTTAAATATTGTAATAAAAATTTAAATTAAATGTTTTTTTTAAAATGGGGCATTTGGCAAATAAAACAAAATCTGAAATTATGCGTTTATTAGGTGTAAACATGATATTTTGATAACTCAGTACTTGGTGTTTCCTCCGTGTGCTTTCAATACAGCTTCTACGCGATTGGGTATGCTGAATACCTTATTCTTCAGCATATGCTGAGGAATGTTCTCCCATTCTTTGATGAGGGCGTCTTTCAAGCCACAAAGTGTAATTGGAGGTGGATCTCGTCTCTCACAGGTCTGTCAAGCTCGTCCCAACCATGCTCAATGGGATTCAAATCGGGGTTCCTTGCTGGCCACTACATTTTGTGGATTCCAACCTCATGAAGATACTCATTTACAACTTGAGCAGTGTGCGCCCGTGCATTATCGTGCATGAACATGGCATTCTCGCCCATATTGGCCAAAAACGGACCAGCGTGTTCATTGAGGACCTCATTGATGTATCTCACAGTAGTTAGGTTCCCGTTTTCGATTGGAATTAACGCCGTTTGAACCTTTGCAGAGATGCCCGCCCACACGTGAAAACTGCCTCCTCCGTGTGCCACCTTTTCTTCAAACATACTTGTGAAAAATGTTCTCCTGGTTGTCGGTATACTCTTTTCCTTCCATCATAATGGTACAGCATAATTGTGACTCATCTGAGAACATCACTCTGCCCCATTCGTCCTCACCCCATTCTGTATGATCACGGGCGTATCGCAATCGGGCAACTTTATGATGCCGTTCCAGTTTTGGGCCATTTGCTTGCCTGTAAAGCTTTGATCTTCTTTCGGCAAGACGTCTCCTGACTGTCCACTTGCTTATTGGCTCCCTTCGAACTTGTAGAAGTTGTTGTTGAACGGCTACTCCCGTCTGATGTCGATTTCTTAACATGATTTCCGCAATGAATCGATCTTTTCGAACTATTGTGCACCTTGGCTTGCCAGTACCTGGTCTTCTCAGGTTTAATCCAGTCTCCCTAAACCTTAAGATCACTCGTCGTACAGTAGTATGAGTCACACCCATTATCCTGGCCGCATTTCTTTGGCTGGTTCCCATTTCCACCATGGTGATGATTCTCGCACAATCCTCGCGTGATACGGGCATGATTTATGGGTACGAGGGCCGTAAGACTTTACAATTTTATAATTCTTTCACAACGACAAAAAAAAAGAATGAAATAAAAAGCAAAACTAAAAACGAAGCAAATGTTTTCCTAAATTTTCAAACCCGAAAATTTTGCTTCTTATCTTTTTTTATCCATGGCTTCGAAAATAACACTATTAAAAAGAGTTTGCATTAAAAAATGTTTGCATAATAAACTATATTTCATTAAACTTTTTAATTCATGAAGCTAGGTTCTATATCTTAGGAGATATTAAGGTGTTTGCCGGCATTTTGTGGGTGGAACTATTTCATTGCCCGGCAGTGTAGTATCTGTGATACTTGAACACGACCGCCTACATAATTGTTTGTAGATCCTGGGAACGCCACTTATTTAATATTATTTATAATACATAATGACTGATCTCTCTGGATAGAGGACGCAAAGCATGAAACTGTTCTTCTGAAATGGTTTCCTTTATAGAACTCTGATATTGCAATACATTATTCTCGTGTACCATTTGTCCTCCCTTTTCTGCCGTTTTCGAATCCACAGATTCACGGAGTTCTCTAATTTCCTTACTCTCATATTGATTATAAATTACTGATAATTCTTCAGCATTACCGTTTAAAGTCAGTCCTAACTTTTTGTAATCTTCCTTTTTATTATCTTCTTCGTCTATTTCGTTCTTGATCGGTGATTGATCATTATCAACACTTTTGTTTCTTTCAGGGGTAGTAATAAATATATGGCGATGATTTTTTGATTCCTGTTGCTCAAAATTAATTGGCGATTTGAAGGTTGTCTTAATTTTATTGTTTAAAGACTCTTCATTGAATACAACACGAGTTTGTGCATTAGGTTTTTTTAAAGAGTATTTAGTTTGAGAATTTATAGTTTCACCAGATTCAGACAATTTGTTTACCATAGGTCCTAGTTCAGGAATGCTAGTGCTAGACGTATCAAAAGAGTTGGGTGGCGTGTAGAAATCTAAAAAGACAACACCACATTATTGGTGGGAATGTAGATTGACGTCTGACCGAACATGTACGGTGGCCTGCGCCTAAAAGTATACAGGTGGAGTTTTTAAAATAGCGATCTCAAGCTCACATGCTGCTCAAGCACATCCACATAAACATCACTGCTACACACATCACACACAACACGTCCCCGAATTTATAACAGATGTAGCTGGTCCCTTCATCATCAGGGATCGCTATTTTAAAAACTCCGCCTGTATACTTTTAGGCGCAGGCCACCGTACTACTTATTCCTATATTCAGTAATTCTCAATTCTAATGGAGTGCAACAACAATATAGGAGATCCCATATTCAGATATAACTCTAAGTAGGTACCTATATAACTCTTGCCTTTATTGATTACAAAGCTTACCACTGGCATCGGAAGATGGTTGATTACTGGTTGGTTGACGAGCAAGTTGACGTCTGATAAAATATCCTCTGTAAGCCGCCTACATGAAAGGAGTATAAATGTAGTGAAATGTAATGTAAAGAATTACTGTCACAAATTAAAGACCAAGGAAAAAAATAAGGATATCCCCATTAAGAAATCAAATACCTACTTGAAAATTTCCCACCAATAACCCATAGTAAAGTTTTAATAGGTAGGTACTTAGTTACATTATTAATCTAAAATAAATAAAGGTAGTTGTTTTGTATGTAAAATGCTCACTTGGATTTTAGTAGCCATAACTTCGTATTGCTGTTGAGTTGGCTCAGTCTGCTCATAAAGTTTCATTGTGTTTTTCACCGCTCTTGTAATCTCATCTAACTCTTCGTCAGGGATAATCTGAACAATTACATCAGATTTAATTAAATTGATTAGATCCACAGTCACAAGCTCATTAAATTACAAACTTACGTCAGATTCTATGTTCAGTTTGTTCTTGATCTGCTGGCGTATAAACGTATTTTCTATTGCCGTCCTTACGTCCGTCAGGTTATCTTCTTCTATGTTCATTATTTTCATTAACTTAGGTAGTAGAGCATCTTCTCTAGCTATATGTAATACAAAAGTTAGTCAATAAGGTTATGAATTAGATCTATAAAAATATTATTATAATTTTACTCACTTCCGCCATTGTTAAAGAATTTTATGATAACGTCAGCAGCTTTTGCGGACGTTTCGTCGTCGAAGCCGATTGCTTTAAGTTCGTCAACTAGTTCACTAGTAGGTATGTTTTTGTACATGTGTTCACAGATTGCGGACGCTACAGTAAGATTCTCACGAGTAACAAGCAGAGTTGAGAGGTAATCGGCAATAAATTTATGAATATCTATTGGTTGTGCTCTTAGGACCTGGGTAGGGATATAGGAATGTATATCATTATCCATTAATTATTAACATTATTAATTCCCATTAATTACTTATTATAACTTACTTCTCTAGAAATGTCTGCCATCAACTCCTTCAATCCATTAGGAATGGCTAGTTTACAGCTATCGTATATTTGAGGTTGAATCAAATGGTTCATTTTATCAATATGTAATTTTATTTTATTTGAACCAACAAGACAGTAACATAACAATACAAAACAACAAAAACAAACCATTCTAGTAGGTCATGAACAAAAAAAACTTAAAAATAATGAAATCACGTAAGTAACCAAAACAATAAAAGAACACGACGAAAATAAAATAAAGTCACAACTTCCAAACTCGAACAACTGAAGTTTCAAATAATGTTGGCTTACACCATAACATTGAGTCTAATGGAGCAGACTACACATCGCTACGATCAGTGTCAGGATACTCCGTGGCTGTGGACTCTGGGGCTGATGATGTGATGGAGGTCGGTGGAGCCGGAGCACCGGCCGTGCTTGCAACCGCTGCCACAGATGGTATTTTAGTGCCTGTGAGTAAAAAATAAACTTTAAGGCACCTTTTGTGCCACTTTGTTCAGTTTTCTGATCAAAGAAAACAAAAATCATAAAACAACGTGTGATGGATGGCAGTAGCTGGCTAGCTTGTCAATACTACGTTTAGCTCATAATCGATGATAAATATGATAATGCTGGCACTATGATTGCCTGTCTGTTTTTTTATGACTAGTTAGGTGTGTAGATAAGTTAATGAACTTACGTGATATTTCCCTACCCGACGCTTCCCTCGGTATTTCACTTATATCTTTTACAGATCCCATTCTGGTTGCTGAAGTATCTTGTTTCCCAATTGAGCTTTTGGATCCCTCTTGCGTAGCTTCTTCAAAAGATGGTCCCCTCGTTGCAGATGTGACGTCTCTTTTAGATGTAGATTCTTCTGATATGGTCACACTTTCTTTTTTTGTACTAATCCTTTGCATGCTGGAGAAACCTTTGCCAGATGGACTTCTGATAGCAGAAGGTACGCTTTTAGTTGTGGACTCAATTTCTCTTCGCGATCCTATTCTTGCATGAGAAGATGCTTGTCTTATGGATACAGCCTTAGAAGGCAGTTCCTTAGCAGATCCAACTTTAGCTTTAGAAGCATAAGAAAGTTGTTTTGATGATGGGAGTCGCGCAGAAGATACAGCATTGTTTATGTTTTTAGATGCTGATCTAGATGGAGGTGCCAGAATTTCTTTGATCTCTTCTGTACCAACTGATGATAATCTGTGATCCTACAAAGAAATACTTTATGCGTTAGCATAGTTACAATTTCTAATTCATACATAATAAAAATACGCCAGTAATCAAACCTACCGGTGTGAATTCCCTTAATCCTGCGACTTTCATCTCGGCACTGTCATTTATTTCTGGCATCCCTGTCGACATGGATCCATGAGGTGTCATAGCTGTAACAAACATAACAAACAGGTAGGTACCGTATTTGAAAATAGTTTAACCAACTTATTCTAAAAGTATCATCATAATATTTTAAAATTAATTTAGCTCATGTTCGAGTCGTTGAATATTTTTTTATTAATATATGCGGGTATGCGGATTTTTTCTTCTCGGGCGGTCGCCTCTTCCTTTTTTTGCGATTCAATAATAATTCGGAAAGTACTTATGTATATAGGTAAGTATCTTTTATATTTAGCAACATTAGTGAATATGTAAAAATCACCTTGCGACATATATCGGCTGGACGGCGGTCCCTCTAAAACCCCATCATGCTGCATCGACACCGCATCCCAGGGTTGGGAGAAGCTGATCCTCTGCGACGGTACTGGAGACACTCTCTTCGAGTCTTCACCATATGGGCGGATGACGGCCTTCAGAGGGTCATATCTGTCCGCGCTGAGGATGGCGTCTTCAGCGAACATGGAGTGGACGTTGTCGTCTGTTCGCACTTCTAGTTTCTGTGAATAGTTTTTTTGTGGTCATATTTTCAGTTGTGTGAAGTGTACCAGTGATAGGACCACAGAGAAATAGGGTATTTGGCGCATTGTTTATGATACAGGGGTGATAGAAGAGCAGCAATTAATTCGACGCCACGATACCCTTTCTATTTAATTATTTGTACGCAAAATATAATCTTTATTACTATTTCACAACAACTTCTACCCGATATGCAAGTACTACAAAAAAATTACGAAACTGAAACCAGTCACGTACCAGCATAGGGCCGAAGGACATTTCCCTGGACATTGCGATGTCCAACGGCGGCCCGGGCATGTCCCTTTTGGGCCCGAGCTTCTTGCGCACCTTCATGTGGTGCAGCAGGCTCGTGCGCACGTGGTAGCCACGGTACGCCGCCTTTGGAAACATGGAGACATTTAGGTGATGGTTATTGGGATGAAAAGGAGTGACTTAAATGATGTATCAACTGTGATAAATTATTATGTGTACGTCCAGTATACAGTCGGCAGTCCAGCTCTTCTGTTTTTTACAAATATGCTAACAAGAAACTGTGGTGAAAAATGTACATATATCCAGGGCTTTTATATTCCGACGAGTCTTTGGCGTCTGTGTGCTGTTGTTTTACGTATCTCAAGGCTAATGACGCAGTGATGGCAACTACAGCAAGTGATTCTCATTAGCTTGACACATTCAACTGCTGCAGTACAGACCTGAATCCTGACGGCGGCTCGGGAGAGCTCGTTGAAGGTGGGTTTAGTCTCCTTGTACAGCTGCAGGGTCCTGTTGGCAGCCACCTCCCACGGCTGTTCCGGCTCGCCAATCAGACCCTGGGTCAGAGGATATTTATATCATTAATACACTAGACAAGTAAGTACTCCTTAATTTGTTAGTATAATATGATTGTCTGCTAGCTACCAGTTTCATGCTGGTCTATGTGACTGATGCGCTGGATTGATAGGTCACTATGAAGATCCTAACACTAAGTACATAAAATCTCAATGTCTAATTGGATAAAATATAGCCTTTCGGATAGCGAAGCTCAGCATGCTTCGAAATATTTCGTATTCTTCCTACCCATTTTATAAAGTTCAAAATTTCACAATATATGCTAATATACCTTCTGTAAAATCCTCTTCCGGTACCAGTAGTCCTTGTAGGCGTTCCGGATGACCTGGCAGACCTTGGTCGTCATCTCTTCATCTAGTGTAAGGGTTGACAGGATCTCTTCTACTATCTCTGCTTCTTTCACTTCCTCTAGAAGTCATAAGGCGTAGAAGTTTATAATATGTAATAATAATAATATGTGGGTACATCTTCACACACGGCCATCCGACCCCAAGCTAGGCAGAGCCTGTGTTATGGGTATCGGACAGCTGATATATCTACACAAATATATTTATAGATAGATACATATTAAATATAAATATCAACACCCAAGACCCGAGTACAAATATTTGTCTTTAAACTAATATCTGCCCCAGCCGGGAATCGAATCCGGGACCTTCGGCATAGCAGTCAGGGCCACTAACCACTACGCCATTCGACCGTATAAAATCACAAAAAATCTGTCGGTACATTTACTTGTGTATAAGTAACACTAATTAGAGAACAAAAATAACAGTTTATACAAATAAGTAGTAATCGTGTTACTAAACAAAATATTTATTAATATTAATGAGTTTAGACTGTTACATTGAACTTGTCGATATCATAAGGGCATTCCTCAGCATCAGTAACAGTCTATCAACATCAATTAATAAATCATTAGTTGCGAAAGGCTATGAATTCTGTTATCTAGTATTTAAAAAGGTTAATTTTGACATTCTTTGGAAAGTATTTATACTAAGTACGTTTCAAATATAACCTACCACTTTCCGGTTCCGACTCGCCTCCCTCGATCTTGGTTTTGATAATCTCCTTCATCTCATTTACCTGAAAGGTAAAGTTAGATTTAGTACCTACGCACATCAGTGTAAGCTCGGTGTAGTAGGTAATATTAATTTATTTTCAAGGATCCAAGAGTACCTACATATTTATATTTGAGGGTATTATTCAGTGCAAGTAACAAAATACGAAATCCTTTCAGTGTCGCAAATACACCTTGCTCTTTCGCTTTACCATGTTGAGTAGCGCAGTAGGAGCGATGCCATACGCGCTTTGTGTCTGCGTTGCGTTAGCGCTGCGGCATATCAATCACATGCCACATAATACGTTGCGTCACTTTCCGCAACATCAACGCCCGTGTGGCATCACCTTTATAACCAAGCCCATACCTGCTCCTCCTCCAACCCCAGACCCAGCAGATGCTCAGACACCGTAGGTCTACAGTCGCACAGGTCGTCCAGCACACGGAGAGCCATCAGTCCGTGCTCGCGCGACACCAGCAGACAGGACAGGTAGCCGCTGATGAACTCGTAGATACGCTCCGGCTGCTCACGGAGCACCTGCGAGTTGTTGATACCGTTCGGATAGTGAAGAGTAAACGTGGATTTCTGTGGCGTAGGAGAGCCGCTACTTTTAGCGGTCTACAAGCGCCATGCGAATTTGTGTTTGCTTTTGAGTCGAACGGTGAAAAATCACCGACAGGGATCTTAATGATGAATGATTTTATAAATGTCTGCATAGCTCCTAGTGTTAACGTTAAGAAGACGTATATTGTCCTTCTAGCCAAAGTTCACCTAGTGTGGGGGCAGGGCAGTAATAAGGATAAGGTATTAAGGTATATTTTATTTGACACTAAAAGGCACTAAAGTAGCTTCCCTTACTTCTCTAGAAATATCGGCCATGAGTTCTTTGAGTCCTTCCGGGACGCTGAACACGTTGGCGCAGCCGTGCTTCTGCAATAGCTCGTTCATTGTGTTTGGCAGGAGAGATCTTTTATTCCATCAAATTATTTACCAGTTATTTTTATTATCACAATTTAATAACTTTCAATAGGTACCTAACTTTTACTTTTATAATACTTTGACTCATAGACTAGAATATTATACTAATCTCTACGGTAACCATAGATAATAAAGCAGTTTCCAAAGTTAAGTATTATTCTGAGCCCCTCAAATTTAAATCGGTTCATGTGATTCGCAGACAGATGCAACAAATACACGTCAATCATATAACACCCTGGGTAAAGAACACTTGGTACCTTGGTAGCTAAGTAAGTTAACAATACTGGATGTTTAGAACTTTGATAATCGTCTGTTTTTCATAAAATTCATTGAGTCATTCTTCCTTCGCAATATGAACTTTTCTTTCCATGGATGGAAGTAAATAAATTACGTACTTACCTACTTACATGATACTCGTAAAATATAAACTAGAATATAATAATAAGTCCATATTCATATACAGATTGAAAACAATGAATGGGCAATGGAGGGGGAGTACCTACCTTAAAGGCTTCGCTGACGAAGCCTTAAATCCATATCTAATGTACCTATATTTTGCTGAAAGGTAACATTTCTTTATTTAAAAAAAGAAACGATACTGTATACAAACTACAGATGAATAATACTTACAATAACCATGTATTAATAAAATTACTCATCGTTTCTGTGACGACATCTATCTACATTTCCAATATAAATCACAGTACTTACCTAATTAATTAATAGTGATAACGAACAAAGAATTCGTTGTTTTTTCCGGTAAGTACATAGGTACATACGAATGAATGTAGGTACAGTGTGGACTTGTGGAAGAAGGAAACCTAACCTCTGTCTGAGTGACCGTACTAGCTGAGATTGGTCTGGACTCTTTGCCCAGCTTTGCCCTTATCTAAATAATAAGGGGAGTTGAACCTGAATTTCTATACTAAACGAATCCTTTCAAAATAAGTAATATTATATTTCAAGTTATTGATAACTGGGGGAGGGTATTGTAGTATGTTGTGGTATTATAGTGTATACCACTCTCATAACTTTTGCTTAGCCGTTATTGATAAAGGAATATGGTACCTACTCGAACTGTAAATCTGTTTAGCCCATAAGTTTTCACAAGTGACATTCAGAGATAAAACTTAATATTTCGCATTCTTTTACTATGAACTTTAACACAATCCTACTCGCAATGATTTTTAAATAAAAAGGTCAAGTCTTGTCCTGATTCATGATCCAATATCATAGTTGAACGAATTCAAATACTTTTATTGAACATTATTCATTGAATTCTAGCTCACATGTTGTAACGATTTAGGTTGAGAGTTGATTAAATTTGCATATTAAAACTGCGGGTCGATTCAATATTATTGTTTCTGTTATAATGATCATCATTTGCTTCGTAGCTTCAAGGCCCCTCAGTCGTTGCGCCACGCGTAGTGTTGTGAAGTAAATAAAAAAAACTTAAACGAAATTAATAACAAAAATAACGCACGTCTACCAGATAAGTGTAATTCTATGTTTGATTGTGATAAAACACATTGTGCAAACACACACGCGAATGCTATTGATAACAATTCGTTTGAATTTTAATTTGTACACGACATTTAACGTGCATCGACGTATTTGATATTCAAAAGAAACTACACAAAATCTACGACAGGAAGTGCTAAATATCAAGGTGATATAATTAAAAGTGGACAGGCGATTCGCGGTGAATTATGTGACGGCATTTGATTAAAAAATACTAAAGAAGAATTAGACAGAAGTGACGACCCCGTGACAAAGAACCCTGAACAATGGATCTGATAACTTCAAAAGCAGTGGCCATGCTGGCTCTGGGGCTGGGTAGCTTCATAGCTGGCATGCTGCCAGTCTCCTTCTCCGACAGAGCGAGACAGAAGCACCCTCTCCTTCTCTCCAGCCTGCTCTGCTTCGGAGCCGGGGTCCTTCTATCAACATCCCTGAACTCAACAGAAGCTCCCACAATACTCAGAACTGTGTTTGTGTATTGGATTCTTTCTGGTGTATCTAGTCGACGAGATAGTGCACTTCTTCTACGGTGCTAAGGGCGGTGGGCACGGGCATTCAGAAGCAGACTATGGAACAACGGAAAGAGACGGGTTACTGTCTGCGCAGCGCGCGTACGGTTCTCACCTGCCGTCGTCTTCCCACGATGATGGGGAGATGCACATGAAGGAGAAGTGTTGTGGGGACGCGGGGAGCCCCCGCATGTGTCACGTGAGCCACACGCCGCCCTGTAACAAGAGCTCGTCGGGCATCATAGGGCTTCTGGGAGCGTTGTTTGTCCACAGCATCTTGGAGGGACTCGCTATTGGCCTGCAGGAATCCGCTTCGCAGGTTGGTAAAGTTACTAAATATACACTCACGAGCAATGATAAAGTTTCACCTGCATTGATGTTCCATCATAATCATGTCACTGATACTTTTTTATTGCTCGTGAGTTTAAATATAATAGTTTTACTTGCACATTTATGTACAGCAAGACCGATAATAATCGCTATTCTTACGATAAATTGATAAAATAGCAATCAATATCCATAAATGCATACGACTCGAGTAGCTAGGATAATGACCTAGATTGAAATTTCCATTACCGTGATAGCGACGGGCGAGGTAACGAAAACGAAACGGCCGTTGTCTTGTTTGATAATGATAAGGTTATCACTAATCACCGTTATTTGGAGTTCGTTAGTGAAATTGTAAGAACTAAAAACCTATTCAATGTTACAATCAAATATTATTAAAGCAAAATGATAAGTATAATGTACGCTGGTCGAGGACAGAGCGTTGTGGCGCTCCTTGTGAGAGCCCTATGTCCAGCAGATGAAGATTTCGGGGTGATGATGATGATTAAATGGCTTACAAAAAGAATCAGCAAAGTTGCAATAAAAATTGGCCATTATGTTAAGCGTAGATACTAAGAATTACCTACTTTGCCTAGCAGCTAAAATGGTGCAGCATAAAAAAACTACTTGATTCGATCTTTGCCATATTTTTTTATTGTGATAAGACTACCTTGGTGAATTTATAGATAAGGTTTTAATTTAATTGTTGGTAGATAGACTTGAAAGTTGAAATGAAATGATAAAGCGTTTTTTAAGGAACTACATAATGTAAGACTGAACTTGACATTTAAAACCTATTGTTTAGTTTAGAAGGCAAACGGCTCACAAGCTTCACATTCACAACCTTAGAACTCAATCACTTTTCTACACCTTTAATTTCCATTCCCTGAAACTCCTACAGGTTGGCTGGATGTGAATGCTTATCAGCATCAACTCCACCGTTATTATTAAGTACTTACCTACTATGTAAAATGTGCAATGAGGAAAAACTATGTGGGTGCCTATCCACCAGAGATGCGCTATGCGGCAACGATTCAAAAGCTTGATGTTACCAACAGGCTAGAGAGCGGTGGTAGCTCAGTCGGGTAAGCGCCCGCTTCTCACGCAAGAGATGCGGGTTCGATCCCGGCGCTGACATGTACCAATGAGTTCTTTTAACTTAAGTACAATGTATACCAACGCTCTTACGGTGAAGGAAAACATCGTGAGGAAACCTGCATATCTAGACTTAGCACACCTAGATATGTAAACCCACCAACCCGCAGTGGACCAGCGTGGTGGGAAATGGTCCAAGCTTAGGAAGGCAGTTTAGACCTTGGGGATATGCACAAAGGTTCCACTCGAGAGAGCCAGGTGCAGGTACTTACACCCCCACAGAGAATAGAATAGAATAGAATAGAATACCACCAGGCTATCTATGTGGATTGTGGCTAGTGAATAATAATATGATTATGATTAGTGGATAACAAACGCATCTATAGCAACGCAGCATTGCACATCTCTGGTACGGTCAGGTGCACAAAAACCTGACCCCCCTCTCATACTAACAATGCTTCTGAGGGGGGTCAGGTTTATCTGCACCTTACTGTACATAAGCACCTTTAATAATAATAATAATATCCCCATATCACCTTCCTTCCAGGTGCTCCTCCTCCTAGCAGCAGTATCAGCGCACAAGTACGTGGTAGGGTTCTGCCTGGGCGCGGAACTCTGCTCCTCGCTGGCGGGGCGGCGCGGCGCGCACCTGGCGTGTGTGCTGGTGTTCTCCTCGGGCTCCGTCGTCGGCATCGCCGTGGGGGCCGGCCTGGACGCGCTCAGCTTCAGCCAGGGGTCGGTGGCTGTGCCGGTTATGCAGGTGTGTGGTGGTTGTCCATACTCTACTCGTACAAATATGCTCACGACTGTAATCCCCGAAGCTACGGACAAGTGAGCCACTCGCTTTTCGCTGTACAGTTTGTTGTACATGATAGGATTGATAGCTCGCGAGCCGTATCAATGAATGAGTACAATGCATATCTAGAATCATGTCATGGTTTTTTGTGGTTTTAATAATTAGGTATATATTATGATTTAGAGTGTGAATGGATGAGCAGCTAAGGTAGTAGTATTTAGACGCTACTCTTCGATGGTTCTATTATAGGTACCTAGCATTTCTGAGTTGGAACGAGGTAACTTGAAATGTAAAATGCATCGCTTTATGAAGAAGTAATACAGCATCTGGCTGATGTTAGGATTTTAATAGGACCGTAGATTTAGGGTACTGCTCAAAGTCAGACTTGTAATATGCATACAGGATAAATGAATTTATTTCTATCTTTATATTACAAAAAATAGTTGCTTAAGTACTTCTCCTAACCTAGGAAAACTTTGGTTTCCGTGAGAAAGTAGAAAACATTGTCCCAGGTGACTGACCGTAGGAACAGTCAGATAAGCCAACCCACTGCTCCAGTCACTGAGTTTAAACATTTACCCAGCCATGTGCAATCCTTAGCACAACACGAGATAAGAAAATACGATAAGTAAGCAATAGTAACCGTATTATTTATGAAGCACGTACTTGAAACTTTCATGTACAACATATTATATCTGCTGAAGAAATTAAATTGATGGGGTTGCCAAAACCTGCACTGGAGGGTTGGAAACCAATAGCGTTCAAACTTATCATTGGATACCTGTGTCGTCTATCATAAGCTCGTACCTAATCGCCCATTGTTGGAAATTGGCATCTAGATGCTTATGTTTGTAGCTTTCTGAATGAGGGGTCTTAGACAGGTAACTACTAACTACATAGTTCGAGAAGGTTGAAAAGGCAGTTGTATAATAAAATTCTTCAGCAGAAAGCATTCCTATGAGATCTTATCTCTCAAACTTACCTATTTAAACTCCTCGGGTAACCTCTGGTATCTCCCACCAGGCACTAGCAGCAGGCACTCTCCTCTACGTGACAGTGTCAGAGGTGTTACCTCGTGAGCGAGCGAGATGGCACGACGGGCGGCGCGGCGCGGGAGCGGTGCAGCTGCTAGCCGTCATTGTTGGCTTCGTGCTCATGTACCTGACTACTGCTTACCTTGGTGAGTACTTGGAATTACTTGGAAAGCTCACTTAAGGCACCTAAGAGCTCAGACGAAGAGGGTAATGGAGACTGTTAACCTTTATAGGTCCACTATATAGTCAGTCACCAGCTAAACTTGACTAAAATGGCTGTCAAAAATTTTGAATTTATGTTGGACGATTCAGAGCGTCATTGCCAGATTAGAGGAGTTCTAGCAGCCCACCGGGATAGCATCCATGGCGTCACACCTCCAAGGACCGTTCATCATCAGTTTATAGCAGTCCACTACTGTATGCGATCTATTGGCTTTCCGCATCCAAGCTCTCCCAAGTCGTCACCCTATCTAGGCGGAGAGCGTCGTACACGTTTGCCTAGTCGCGGTGTCCACTCCAGAACATGAATTATCGAATAATAATCCAATCTTTTCCTCGTTTGCAGACCATGACGGTTGATTCCTGGGAATGTTCGTCCAAATCATCATTCCGTGGTAATCTGACACTACTAGTAGATTAAGGTACAGTTAGTACGACTGAAAGTTCCCTTGTATTGAGATGTAAAAGTTTATAGTGGTATTGAAATTGATTTTCATTTGACTTATTCGGGCTGACCGATGTTGATGGAATATGGAACTTTTAATTTGTGCTGTTGTACACACACACGTATAATGAGTGCAAATAAAGAAGAAAAATAGGGCGCGATGGCATGCGTCCGTTTGCCATCTTCATATTTTTTCTTTATTTCCGTGACTCATTGATGGGTTGTGAAGACGAAATTATATTAACTAAGAATATGACAATGTAACATAATTACATTATGTATTTTAACTAGGCAAAGTATACTAAGTACGTATAAGGTTAGAACATTTATCAATTAAACTTTTGAATAAAACTATGTGTTTTATTTCCAGTTTTTTATTTGTAATTTGTCTCAACAATGGTTTTTGTGTGTTGTGATGTAACAAAATTTGAGGGATTGTGTCTATTTACATAGGAATAAGATAGGTAGGTATATAATTGCCCTGAATTACAATTAAGTTAATTTATTGCTTTAAAATATATTATGAATGTATTTCACAAGTTTATTTGACTGTGTGTATCATGGCACTGTTTAATAATAAGTACACTATACATTTTGTTTTATAGAAATACGACTATAATATTATTTTGTGATGCCACAAGATTCCGGTACTCAACTACAGATGTCGCTACTACGGATTAGTTCTTCTACTCACCAACAGATGGCTACTCCACGGAAATGTCCTAATTTTTACGAACTCTAAATGCACATAAAATAATCTCAGTCCACAATACTATCGTGTGTAATATAATTATAATGTACATTGATACGTTATGAAAGCGGTTCTACGTAAACAACTAAAAATTCATACTGAAAATCGGAATACCTCGTATTAGACAGTATAAATATTACAGTATAGTGATACTTAAACATAAATTTATTTTATACAATAAAAGTATTAAAAAATAGAAAATAATACAGATCTTTGACTCGACGCTCTTAATGCCTACAAAGTAAGTACAGTTACAATAATAACAAATTAATAAATGTTAACTTTGAATAAATATTCTTATTTCATAAGGGAAGAGAGCATTACAATCAGTAGAACGAGTTACCTACAACTTCGCTGAAACATTCAATTCAGTAAAAAAGTAAGAATAGGAAAACAAAACTTTGGTCATTTTACATTAACCTTTTTTTGCTGGACTACATTATAGCGTAAATAGCAGCTACCTATTACCTACCTGAAGTTTTAGCATGTAGGTACAGGAGAAAAGCCACAAAAGATTAAAAAAATATTTGCTCACGAGCAACTCGATCGCTAGCCTGGAACTATTTACAATATTATGATTACAAATGTGATGAAAATATATAATACAAGGCTAATTTTACGAATATTTTAAGGCACATGTTGAACACTTTAATTTCAGCTAACGCTAGCTTTAGTTAATTATAAAAATCGAAAATCGACCGAGGCGGCTAAATCCGAAAAACTACAACAAGAAGCGTAATTTTACAAAGAAAATAAATACATTAAGTAATCATTAGAACACACCAACACATACGCTCAGTCACACTTCGGTAACGCAACTAGATTATTCAATTTGTTCAACTGTTTGTTCACTGGGCACATTAACTCACTGTCAAGTCTCGTCTTCCTCCTCTAACCGTCTGTTCTTCTTCTTTTGTCTGTGGCGTTCGCGTTTCTTGTGGGGTGTTTTCCGTTTTGGCGGGGTGATCTGGCACTCGCACCCGGATCGCACCCGCACATAGTCCATGGACCAGCCGCCGGCGCCGGGCACGGAGAAGCCCTGGCCCTCGCGCCGCGCCCGGTGCTGCGGGATCTCGGTGGCTGCTGGCTTCCGCACCAGCGCGTAGGAGTAGGAATACTTTTGCACGCAGCGCGACTGGTTGTACAGGCGGGCGTCGACGAATCTGGAACGTGAGAGCAAGTTCGTTTTGATTTAAAGTCACTTCTTAGTTTTGTATGATCGAAGATCAATTAAAGTGTTTGGCTGATGATTTTACGGGCAAGATAAACACTAGAGCTGCTGGACTATCGCTTATCACAATGGTGAAAGTATTAAAGTCAGATAAGTCAGTCAGTCGCTCACTGCAAGTCACCCAAGGTGTACCGGATATAAATAAGGTACAGTTAACATCCTTCTTTCTTGGACCCCAACATCCATGGAACCTACTAAAACCAACTCCCTTATCCTCTAACCACCAAAAAACCCAGCACATCAAATTACCTGCAAGGCCTCCCAACAATATCAGGCGCGCACGACAGCTCATACAACTGCTGTATATTCTCCCCATCCTCATACAGCTCGACGAACAGCCCGCTGGGCGTCCTGCCGCCCTTCGGGGCCACCATCTCGAGCACGGAGGGGCAGCACTCGGCGACCCCTCGAGCTCCCTCGCTGCGCATGATCGCCTGCATCTCACGCCAGTGCCCGCGCTTCCACGCCGCCGCCGCGTCCTCCTCGTCTGTGCTGGAATTGGAGGGGTGGGCTGGTTATTGGTTATATTAGGTGGAGTGTAGGAGCGTCTATTTAGAGATCTATGAAAATAAATATTTATGGAGAGCGTCATCTGCAGTTATCATAGTGAACTAAAATTAGTAGCTACTGGACGCTAGATGGCGTTGGTTTATATTTTTGTGGGACATTTTTAAAATTGAGTGGAAGGTGCACAGTACAATAATTATTATGTATTCTCTGATTAGGCAAGATCAGGATGTTATACGTAATAAAGTACCAGGGAAGCAAAGACTCACAGAGGTCGGTGGTGCGAAGAGTACAAAAATAATTATCCTCTAGGGTGGATGTATGAGGAAGCACCAGGGAAGCTGAGACTCACAGAGCTTGATGGAGCAAGGAGTACCTAAGGTAAGGTAAGGTAAGGTACTTGCCTAAAATAATCGTTCCCTTGTGTGGATGTAATGTAAATACTAGGGAAGCATAATTATTAATGCTCAAAGAGGTTGTTGGTGATTGGTAAGGAGCATGGAATTTGTCTTTCATTTAGTTACCTACCTACTTCTCCAGTGTAAAGTGATGAAAGTACAAAAGGAGGTACTGTAATTAATAAAATTGTCTATTCAGATAGTTTAAAGTACCAGGCAAGCATAGACTCACAGAGGTCGGTGGTGCGGGTGGGGCTCGCGCCGCACGCGGGTGGCGTTCCCGTACGCGTCCGCGCCCGCGCCCAGCACACAGCCACACAGCACCTGCAACAGACATATACATCATTACCACGATCCGCACGGCTGGGGACTCCTTCCAATAATAATATGTGGGGACATCTCACACACGGCCATCCGACCCCAAGCTAGGCAGAGCCTTTGATAATTATGACTATTATGAGTATCGGACAGCTGATATATCTACAGAAATACATAGATAGATGCATATTAAATATAAATAACAACACCGAAGACACGAGAACAAATATCTGTATTTAAACAAATATCTGCCCCAGCCGGGAATCGAACCTGGGACCTTCGGCTTAGCAGTCAGGGTCACTAACCGCTACACCAGTCGGCCGACAAGGAAGGGTTTTAGGCCTAGTCAAGCTTGTGCTAAGAGAGTTGTCGGGTAAAGGGACAAATATTTTAGTACATTACTGAAATAGGGTTGGACAATCGACATTTTCATTTGGATAGAATTTTGCGTAGGTATGTCTGGTGGGCGGTGTATTATTCATATTTGATTTTCTTTTAGCATTTTCAGCTCGTGAAGGCCTAGAGACGTGCGCGTCTTTCGCCCCGTGCTATGCCTTCAGGAGCTGAAGATATTTTTACCTGAATAATTGGTATACTTAGGTGTAAAATGTAAAGAAATATACATATAAGAGTATCAAAATTTAAATCCGCAATAAAGATTAGCATCGTACCAGGAATTAAGTATTACCTAGGTAAACGGTTACGGTCTAGGCTGGGTTATCGCTAAAACAGTCGACATAGAATCATAATATTAAATTAACTAAAAGTAGGTATAGTAGGTACCTATATAAGTATTTACTACTGTTACTAAGAGGCACTAGTAACCACTAAATGGCATACCTTACCTAGCTACCTTCTTAAAGATTTGTATAATGTCACCTATCTAAGCAATTTATCTTGATTTATTTAAGATTATAACACTTGTAGTTATAATCATTTAGTAATTAACTATGGTTCGTATGCATTTAAATTTCTGCATCTAAAGATATCGCATTACATTCTAGTATTTGCAGAAATAGCTTAGGTCAATTGCACTGCATCTAAATGGTAGTTACTTAATAAATTATTATCCTTGTATTATGAATTACTTAAAGTAGGTATTATTTTGTAAACTTATAGGTCATTTTACAACAATTTTAAATCAATGCTATGAAGTATAATCATACTTACAACAAAATATTCTAGAAAGGATTTATTGATAACTTGCTTTACCTATAGTATATGACAAAACTACGCACATTTACACTGTAAACATCCATGTACTTACAGAAGCTAAGACTAAACAGCGGCATCGTAAAACCCATAAAAGGTGTGTGATAATGGCTGTCGTATCATTTAATTATGTGACCACAGATTAATCCTCGACCACACACAACCGCAGTTTACTATTTAAAGATAAAAGCCACAAGTCCACGCAGGCGCGGATCCACCCATATGGGCAAGGTGGGCATGCCCATCACCTAAATGACTTGCCATATCAAACCATGGGAATTTTATATTTATAATTTAGTTATTTTATCACCTTAGAGGTGTGGCTGGTTTTTTATATGTTGGTGGTGATGATTTCGAGTTATGCTAAATCAATTTTTCCACCCCGAAAGCCCTAAAAAACCATAAAATTTTCAGTCGTGCCAAGAGTCTGTATTACGGTTACGGCTTACGGCCACTATTTACGTAAACAACGAGACTAGTTTGATCTCGAGAAGCCAATAATGTTATTTAAAAGAAATCCTTTTTTGGTTTAAATAACGGCGAGAATATCCGTATTTATTAGATTTCGTCAATTTTGACCCCTAGGTTTACCGAATAATGTCTCTACTAAATATTATGTATCTACTTTACAAAATGAAACGTGTTAACTATGTCGATATAACTCGTGATAGTTCATTAGATTCAGCTGTTTAAAGTTCTTGGGGTATTTAATAATTTATAGTACCTTACCTATAAGATCCTTCTCATAATTATTATTATCCCAACTAATATATATTATAAATGCGAAATTAACTATGTCTGTCTGTCTGTTACTCTTTCACGCCAAAACTACTGAACGGATTTGAATGAAATTTGGTACACAGATGGTCTAAACCCTGAAAAAGAACATAGGCTACTTTTTATCCCGGAATTCCCACGGGATTTTTTAAGGCGAAGCGAAGCTCGCGGGAACAGCTAGTACTTAATAATTTCCATTTAATAAAAAAAACCGGCTAAAAGCGTCTCAGACACGCACATGAAAGGGTTCCGTAGCCATAAGATGGGCCGACCGCCTGACACAAAAAAAAACAGATAACTATACATTACCATTTAGTTAGTTAGTTGTATAATAATAACTATGCAATGTGTTGTTTTTCGAACCCGACAATCTTCAAAGGTAGATTCTACGAGTAATTTCATCGAGAAAAAACCCCCATATGTGGGGTCAAATCTCAATATCCTAGAAATGGCGGCCATTTTAAAGTTTTTGATAAAAAGAATTTATTCTTCTTCATAAAAATCATATCTCGAGATTAAAACGCCCTACGGACATGAAATAAAATGCTTTTATTCGCAAAAAGTCATCTCTATCCAATAAAAATATCAAAATTTGCTAAAAAGTTACATAAAATAAGTCAAAAGCACCTAATGTAGTTTTTTTGACAGTAAAAACAGCAAAAATTTTCATTTTACTTGAATTTCTTTGAAAATAGCCCCCCTTTGATGGTATTTTTATGTATTCTTTTAAAAGTATTTGAGTTAAGCTAAACAATGATACCAAAACCGTATCTCTACTAAGATACCTTTCGATACCCCACACGATGTCGTTTTTTTTTCGAATCAACTTTTTTCTGTATGAGAGGGGGGTAAAAAAATATTATTTTTTCGATAATTTTAAAAACGAATTTTTGGATTATCATTATACATATCACCACGAATTATTGTGGCAATCGGTGCTGAAACGGCGGAGAACGATCCAGGACAGACAGACGGACAGACATGACGAAACTATTAAGGGTTCCTAGTTACGGAACCCTTATTAAAACTATGAGACCTATGGCTAATTTTTGGGTACACTACATAAATCCGAATTACTTTTTTACGAATATGTAAATAACGATTTTTAAAATTACGAATTTCATAATTCCGAATAATTCACAATCCCGAATTTTAAGTTTCCGAATAACGAAAAACACGATTAGTTAATAAACGAAATTTCAAACAACATATTTATTAAAATGACGAAAGTCAATTTCCCGAATATTATTATTTCGATGTTTTAAAAGTACGACTTTTTATTATATCGAATTGTTAAAATTACGAATCCCGAAGTTTTAATATTCCGAAAATACAAATTCCCGAATGTATCTTAGTTAACAAGAAATAGTTATTAAGAATAGTGTGTTTATTAACAGCATAATCCGTATACAATTTAACAATATTTTTTAAGCTATATTATTTGAGACGCTCCGCTCCGCTTCGCTGCGCTCCGCTTTGTTTTCGATATCTATGTGCACCTAACACGCTCCTCCTCGCTTTGCTCGTCGTCGCACCTATCTTTAGATTTAGGTCCTAAGGTTTTTAAGGTTAAACACCCTAAAAATCCGAGCAATTTTATTGCATTGTTGTGTTACTTAACAACAAATACTACAAACACTTTTCTATTTACAATATTTTAACTCTATATTTGAAACGCTTTGTTTTTCAATATCTATGTGCACCTAACACGCTCCTCCTCGCTTTGCTCGTCGTCGCACCTATCTTTAGGTTTAGGTCCTAAGGTTTTTAAGGTTAAACACCATAAAACTCCGAGCAATTGTTTTGCTCTATATTTGAAACGCTCCGCTCCGCTTCGCTGCGCTCCGCTTTGTTTTTCGATATCTATGTGCACCTAACACGCTCCTCCTCGCTTTGCTCGTCGTCGCACCTATCTTTAGGTTTAGGTCATAAGGTTTTTAAGACGTTTATGGTTTTTTTGTCAAAATCACGAATTATCACATTTTCGATCGGGATTTGAATTTTTCGTGATTATTATAAATCGGTATTTTATTTTTCGTAAGCTTAAGTAATCGGATTTATTAACGTTCGTGTATTTGACAATCGTAATAACAAATCTACGTGATTATAATATTCGAAATTATAATTTACGTGATTTTTAGAATTCGGCATTTTAAAAAATCGGTATTGCAATATTTCGTAAATTACATATTCGGTGTTTTCAAATTCGGAAAAAAGTTTTTCGGAATATTTGGGTGTTCCCCTAATTTTTATGTCTCAAATTAAAGGTAGGTAATTAAATAGCCAACCAATCTTAAAAGTATTTTAGCCAAACGTCGCCAGTCTTAGTTTATAATTGGGCCTAAATTTAGGAAATCGGAAACACTGCGCACTGTTTTGGCAAGAAAAGGCTTCCTTTTAAATAGCTGTAGGTATCATTAAAAAAAGTAGTTGCCCTATCGAGATGAATTTAACCTCATTTAGGTATATTACAATTTAGTCTAGTGATATACGTTGAACAGTAACTTTTGCCGTTGTATTTTCAAAGACGATTGTCGGTCAAAATAAAAAATGTTTAAAAAAAATATCAGTTTTGAAATATTTAACAATATTTTTTGATACGGATGCTTTTGACGTGTAAAAATTTCATATAGAATAACCATAATAATCATCACAATGATTCTCATGCAATAAAATCACTTCAAGGCGAGGCAAAATAAATTTTTAGGCTTGCCCATCACCTATTTTGAGGTCTGGATCCGCGCCTGAGTCCACGGCTTACTAGACTAATCAAATATTAAAATTATTAAATTTAATTTGCTAGTACACATCACCTACCTAACTACACTTCATATTATAAGTTCGATATTATAATTGCAAGTTTAATAATAATGAGACAGTATAGGTATATAGGTACTAGGTACTACTCGTAATTGTATCTACTTTTGTATTATCCAATAAACAGTTAAGATAATAAGATCCACATCGCCATTGGTCAATCTTCTACCAATCTCATTGTAGCAACATAATTTACAGCTATGGAATTTAATTGAAATTTGAATTTCGAATTAACTGCTTCGCTGTTTAAATAATTTACTGATTTAACCTTTGCACTGGCCGCTAGTAATGGGTGCATTTAAATTAAATAATTATACTATACCTAAATACTTAGTAATTGACAGTTTAAATAGAAGATAGGAGAAGATTATAGCTGTATTCCGGCTCAGAGGTTTATGGAGATAACAAGAAGATTTTGACTGATCTAATAGAACTCTATAGCTGGAAAATGAACGTGGTCCCTTGGCCGCAACAATCAGCGTTACTAACAACTTTCTACCACGATCATCTTATCAATCTCGTAATCGATTATTGCTAGACTGGCTACGTATTAGTAAACCACAACAGTCTAATATGTAACATATCTGGGCAACTAAAACTGCACCGTTTCTTGAAGCAGCCGTGCGGTGCCCCACATCTGTCAATCACGTGTCTTAATCTGACGACGTAATAATGGATAGCACGAAAACAAGGAAGCCATTTCTGGAACCAGTAGCTTAGCTTGTTATTGGAATAGCTGCTAAGCTGCAGATAACTGGTTCAGTAGGACCAATTAGGATTGTTGTGTCAACAATAGAGTTGAAACAAGGCGATAGTGGAGTAATCTGCAGGGGAAGGTGCCAAGCCAATGAAGGTGATAGGTATTGAAACTTGTATAAAGTTTATATAAAAACCGGCCAAGTGCGAGTCGGGCTCGCGCACAAACGGTTCCGTAGCTTAAATCAACCTATCTCAAAAACTATAAGAGATACTTTGATCAAACCAAAAATCGTTGAAAGATTTAATTAGCATGCATCACCTCTATTTTTTTTAGAATTTTATACCCCGTAGTTATAAAAATAGAGGGGGGGGGACATACTTTTTACGACTTTGAGAGCTGATATCTCAAAAACCGTTCACTTTAAGAAAAATATTTTTTAGAAAACTTTATATCATTTTAAAAGACCTTTCCATTGATACCCCACACGGGTATGTACATCGAAAAAAAAAATTTCATCCCTCAGTTACATGTATGGGGGGCCCCACCCCCAATTCTTTTTTTTACTATTTAGTGTCATATTTTTGTAGCGGTTCATACAACACATATTCCCATCAAATTTCATCACTGTAGTACTTATAGTTTCCGAGTAAATCGGCTGTGACAGACGGACAGACGGACAGACGGACAGACGGACATGACGAAACTATAAGGGTTCCGTTTTTGCCATTTTGGCTACGGAACCCTAAAAAAGGGCCTGATTTCCATCTAGGGATTTTTGAACCTGCTTTGGCTTTTACGCGTTTTTGCGATCTTTGCATGAACTTTTAGTGACAAATATCTTTACCGGTTTTTTTGTGTGTTAAGAGTAACCAATACCTATAGCAGACAACATAGCGACATTATTGTCTATCGCACTACCAATTTCCTACTTTCGCGACATCACCAATGTGCAATATGAATTTTATTAAAATTATTGTATATGCTTGTAAGTATGTATACCTAAATGCAATACAATAATGACCACAGCTTTATGATTGTTTATTTATTTTTACAACTTAGGTATTTATGATGGCGTCAAGTCTAGGTGTTAATTTTATGTCTCTGTTATTGTGACTTCATTCTGTTAGGTACGCTTACAACTAGCAAGTTAGAAATACATTATACATTTTAAATGTGTTACATATTTACATGTATACGAGTAAATATATGATGTTATGGTAGATAATCTATTAAAGTACCTGGTACCCGTTCGACTAAAACATTTGTAATTAGAGTCTAAACTCCCTATGATCCTAGATTATTTCCCATGCTGGCAATAAGAAGTTAATGACACGCTAATCTATTCATAAAGTTGTGCATAGTTATTTATTATACATTATAATATTTCGTTAATTAGGTTCAAAACGACTTAGGATTAAAATTAGGTCGGTGATTCTTTCCTAATGCATAATGAGGAGCCAAATTCCGTATCTGCATACATTATCAGCTATCTAACACAGCAGTCGGCGATCCGAAAAGAAAATATCAACTATTTATGTAAAGTTTAAATAGCTGTTATTTATTAAAAGCACATAAAGATACAGACAGAATCGGCAATAAAGTCAATAGCAACGACAGTCTTGAATCGGTCCAGTGACATGCTATTATCATTTTCTAAATGTTTCCGAGATATCTTTAAATAATCGAGTATCAGAGGCTGAATGAAAGGCGAAACATCGTTTTTCGTAATCTAGTGTGACCCCCCTGCGACCGATCAACATACGATTGACATTTCAACACATGGTCTTGTTAATATGCTAATTAGTCGATCAGCAGCTTATGAATGGTGGTTAATTAAACTTGAATGGCAACGGCTGCCCAGGGGGTCGCTCTGGCTCACGAGAAACGAAGTTCAAGGACGCTACTGCGTTAATCTCGACTCTATCTCGTTGTGTCAAAACGTATCGATTGCATGATAGCTCTCGTTTGTCCGTTTCTGTCATGCTAGTTGAACCCCCCAGACGTTACCAGCGTGATATGACATTCTGTACCCGTATCATGAAAATTCGAACTAACGAATAGAATCGAATGCGAGTGCGACTATTGTCAACTTGACAGCACTTTCGAACACTTTTTACCTTTCGAATGAGTTTCGAAAAGAATGACCACAGAGTACATGATATTATTCTGACAATGACCTATGGAATGATAGCTGTCAAACTTTCGCAAATCTGTACACCGCAATACACCGCCATTTTGTTGTTGACAGGTTGACAGCACTTTCGAATAGACTATCGAATAGAATATGCTGCGGTTTTTCATGATACGGGTACTGGTCCACAGTGCGAGTATCAACAGTTTCTTGGGGAAAATAAGTTTTTGACGGAACTAGATCGGCCATTGTGAAATCAAGTTTTGAGAGAACTGTAGGGGGCCGGATGTGGCAGAGATTTAATCAAAGAAACAACACTCCCAAGATTTTAAATGTTACTACGTATACATTTCTATAAAACACAATATGTTTTGCTTAAGTTAGATAGATAGATAGTTAGATAAGGAGAAAATATACTTAAGTTGTACTTAAGTCTTCTTCTTAGCATGTCGGTGAGAAACACTAGATCTGAGTTAGGATTTATCACCGAGGTGAAAGGAAGCTTTTGTATAGATAATGTTTTAATAAACCTACGGTTGAATTTTATTGCATAAAAATCCATAGGAAAAAAGGTGAATTAAATCTCACAGGAATCCTATAAAATTTGTCTCCGCACGTTCTGACTAAAATTTATAGATCTCATTAGCCATACAATTTGTGATAATTCTTTAAATTTTTATAGTCGAACCGTATGAGTTAGTTGATTTATTTTTACGATGTGAAGAAGTCAAACTGTTCCTCGCATTGGTTTCCGAAAATTTACAGCTTTTTGATTGCCTTCGGCTATTAGTTAACCTTTAAGTATGGACGTCATTTTTTCTTAACACCAGTGCGGACGTGGAGCCTCACAGGCTCCTATATGCATACACTTTTTTTTTGAGAATTTGATATAACATTACTTTAAATTTGATTGGATATTGAATTTAAAGGATTTAGCAATAAAATAACGTGCTTATGTAATCAAATATTACTTAAAAAAATATAGAAATGTGAAAAATTCAAACTTATGGCACTTTTAAGTCCTAATTTACTGAGGCTACATTTTCTGGTATTAAAAACAGTCAAACTTATTACTAGAACAAAATTAGTCTTATTTTCTTAAAATATAATACATAAGTAACCGAAAACACAAAACACATGCTTCAGGTAACTATTATATAAAATATTGACCACAGTCTAATAGCGCCAATTTATTGGCAGTCAATGCACAGAGGTCTAGGACACTTGGAGACACACAGGCAACACAAACATAGGTATTCATCCTATGTTTTTTCGCGGGACAGATTCTACATGCTCTTGTGGACCCTTGACTGGTTTCTTGATCCTGGACACCTTCTGTGACCATAATTATCATCACCTAAAACTCGATTCATTAGTCAACCTCAGTTCTCTTGGCAATCGTCTATTTATATCACGTCTTTGCACATGAGGCACTACATGCACACGTGCTAGTTTATTTTAGAAATTACCTTTACCTTTACAAGTACCAGCATTACTTATTTTTCACATTTTGAAAAAAAAATAAAAAAAAAATCTAATCGCCCATACAAAATATATTGTATGGCAACAATGGACGTGTAGCCTGACAGGCTCCAGTCAATTTTTTGATGGTCATTACTCACGTGATATTCACCGGACGACTCAACCTCCTCCCTCATTGGTAATTTGGCAACTAAAACAAAAGCTACCGAGCCGCTCAATCGCGGGGAGCGGGGGGAAATAGGCAAAACTATGAAAACGTAAACATTAGGTAGCCTGTGAGACTCCACGTCCATACTTAAAGGTTAACTAGATTAGAGGCTGATCATTCTTGGCATACATCGTTAATCAACATTGAAATTGTAGAGATGCCTCCACTCACGACACACCTTTGTAGTTTCCGAATAGGTATTTTATTTATTTAATATATTGGAGAAAGAAACATAAAAATTTGCCTCACACATTTTTGTGTATGTTTTTATAACTTTTTGAACTGAACTTGATGCATAATGCATAATTATATACTTACATATATAGTACCTTTATAATTCAGTAAATAACTATGACTATGATTATACTCGCTACCTCTTAGTATTCTTGCCATATCGATTCAAAGTAAGAATTCAGAGTTAAACTATTATAATAATATGTGCATCTGCAAAGTGATTTCCAATTTTAGCAACCCTCTCTCGATTTAAAATACTTTGATGTTTCACTCATCTCTCTTCTCAAAGCAAAGTTGATTAGTCATAATCTTTATAACACGTTATTGTAATGGAGTGTGAAATAGCTAAGAACAGACTGAGATAACGCTAAAAGCCGAGTCTAGACGTGCTCGAGTGGCCATGCTGCTTCTGTTTCGCGGACTTTTTTGACAGATGTCACTTTAGCTGTCAACACTTTTTAGTTTTTGCCTTGCCTGCCAGTCGTTCTGTGACGGTTTTTATTCCAGCCTGTTTAGTCATCTGCAAATGGCATATTACCTCCTTTTTTAACAATAAAATTTAGCTATGTCTGCAATTTTCGTAAATCATTTATAAACATACAAAGCTATTTATTTTCTCCAAATACCAAAACTATGGAATCCATACTGCGTAACTAAGATGGAACACGCCGTCCATATCTTCTGACAAAGTTGCGTGCGGAACGTTCTACAACACAGATATTTATGTAGATGGAGCGTGAGAGAGCTAGACAAATAAAATATACCTATAATTCTAGTTTTCCGCATACCACTTCGCTATCTATGCTGCGGTTCAGGAGAAAGAGTGCTTTTAGGTAGCACGCTTCATCAAAATGTTTTGTCGGGACGTTCCTTTTGCACCGGATATTCTATCTGGTTCGTTTATTTCTTATAAAGGACAAGCTGTTCCCGCGAGCTTTGCTTCGCCTTCAAAAGATTTCCCGTGGGAATTCCGCGATAAAAAGCCTATGAGTTAATCCAGGATGTCAGCTAACTCTATACCAAATTTCATTGAAATCAGTTCGGCCTTTTGTACGTAAAGAGGTAACAAACATAATAATATTAGTAGAAAGTAGGATTTATACAAGTAAAGTCTGATTTGACAGCAGTACTTATGAACTTTGAATGGTAAATTTGCGACGATAGTAATGCAGGTGAGTCACACACGTCACGCTGGTGTGTCACCTCACAACAATCCACTATCATGTCAGAAACGCGCTCGTTTGCACGGATTTTAGATTAATGGATTAACGTCTTCAATTAGCTGATTAGTTGGTTTCAGTAAGCTCAATTAGGTACTTAAATAAATATTATATAACGTGAGCAGGATCTTAATAGTCAAATCAATCATTCTTCGCACAATCACACTATGTGGATACAATGAGCATGCTTCATACTATTTCATTATGAATTGGAATGGTTTGTATCTGCGTGCACACATAATAATTGTTGCACTAATAAACATTTTGATGTTTGAACTTTGTTTCGTTTGCAAAGTTAGTTTTGTCGGACACAAAAGGTATCCAATACAAACTACAGCCTAATGTTGGACGGCAAATTACACATTTAATCCAAGATTAATGACCAAATGGCGATTTACCTTGTTACACCAAAGAGTGGCCGCGATTAGTAATTTGTAATATTATTACAAATTCTATTGTCACGTGCTCATTTATTACCCTGACTGACAAGTTCATTAGGTCTTTTATGTGATAAATAATATTGTGGGCCGGCTGATAATTGATTCCTATTGTCACTTGAGGGTTTAAGTTTAAACGTGTCAACGGTGCTAACAGTGTAGAGTCTGTGATGACGACTGTAAAATATTTTAACTTGTAAAAGATATTATATAATATTTATTCAGTAGGTACGATATATACACTCAGAAGGAATGAAAATCTACATTTGAAGGTGTTGTCATGACATTTTTCTTCACCTTTGGATTGAAAAGAATCCGTTAGTATATTAAATATTAAATGCTAAGGTGAAAATGTAAAAAAAAACTCTCACATATAAAGCAGTAATCAACGCAACAGAAAGTAGGAACTATCTACTTAGTATTTACATGTATCGATTAATTTACCTCTCGTTTACTAGTACTACACGGATGCAGGCGAGTACTAAATTAAGTAATGTACAGCACTAAATATCCGAATACACGGGAATCGTGTGCGACTCCCACACTCTCTGTTCGCAACTAGTGTTGATTATATCTGTGGCAACCCTACGCTATTCCGTTAGCTTCATTATTCTGTCGATAAGTACTTAAAGTAGAATAATATCGATCAATTCTTGATTTTTATGGCATCAAGCAACATGAAATGGTATCGATACTATTAATGTAATCACGAGAATGAAAAAGTTCCAGTGACAGGTGGAACCTTTTCACTGCTCCCGAGTGTAGTTTTGATGTTTCTAGTCTAATAATAATTGTGTCATTTATAAATAATATTTTGCGAGTATCTATTAGCTTAAAAATAACATGTAATTAGTTGTGGTATTCTTTCTCTCTATACCTACGTATTAGTGAAATGAAGAATATATGTACCGTAACGAAATCTGAAATTGTAACGAAACTGAGTACGAAGTTTCGTAACTATTTCTCAGTTCCGTTTAAATTTCTGGTTTCTATACGGCAAATCTATTCTGCATTTCACCCTAATAGCAGAGTAAACAAGTACTTTGTTTAAAAAATATGTAGATTAATGATGTATTCTGCCTTTGTAAATAAGAATCATCACAACATTTTGAATAGTTATTAGAGAACTAATCTCATAATTTGTTTTGTGTAAATGGATTCTCACAGCAATAAGAGGAAAGTATAGTGTAAATATATTTAACTAGCGTATTCTTTTACTCACAATAATTATATTAACGTAGCAGGCAAGGTAAGTGTTGATTTGCATTCGATTATTTTATTTGTATGCAATATATTATTTTTTATGCATTGCAGTACCTACTTACTATTCAGTCGAAAACATCAAGTGTACAGCCGTCACCGCTAGGGTGACCACATTGACAACAACTGTCCACGGGAAAGTGACAATAAATTATATTTGGCCCAGGACCAAGCGGCTAATGCATGTAAAGCCACGAACGTAATCTCAGTCATATTTATCTTTATTGTTATTTATGTCAGTTTAAACACGCCTTTGCTTTGTCGGTGATATTAAATGTGTCTTTTAATTTATTGACTGTTAATTCAAGCCTTAATCCGTGCTAAGATGACAGAGTTTCGGTTTTGTGGTCAGGTCAGGAAATTGATTCCTTTTCGTAAATTTACTGCTTGCTTTTTGTGCCAATTTGCATTTTTCATTAAATTAGACAAATAAAGCTGCAAATGTGATTTAAGTCTCCAAAGTGTAGAAGTTAACATTCTAATAAGATTAAGAAATTTTGTTTGACAAATTTAGGACAGTGGGTTTTTTTATTTTATTTTTTAAATAATCATTTTGCTTTTGATATTGACGAATTATAATCAACATAAATAATCTGACTGGCTTAATCCTCCCACCATGTTGACAAACTCTAGCCTAGCTCTAATATTTACAAAGACAGCATGGTATACGTTACTTTCAAATCATGAGGTATATTATAATAGTGACCCCAAATCAAATGAAAAATCCGAAACGAAGCCATACTCATAATACCGTTTCAATAAAGTAAATAAGTTCATTTCAGTCTTTCTACAATATTTTTTCTAAGCCATTGTAGTTAATATCCAATGAAGTAAATGACTAATCAATTTTAAATAAGTATTTATTTTATTTCTTTATTCTGTGTCCTCGTCGCGTCACGTCCGCCGCCAGCCGGCGTGCATAATGCGAGCACAACAATGTTTGACATTCGATTCTTCACGCCACTCCGGGATTTAAACTCCTGAACGTAACATTCATTTTAATTCTTTTTTTGTAATAAACTGAACGTTCGCCGGTTTTGTAAGTTGACAGCTATTTAATTACGCGGGAAACTGTCCAGTTGAAGTATTTCTTAATCGGTGTCACCCTACGTGGTTAAGGTTAGTGACCTACTGACCGTTTTTACAATGTTTTTTTTTTACTAAATGGGTAGGTCTAGGTACATTTGTTGTGACTCATACTTCATACATTCTAGGCGCCGTCTGATCTTTTAACCCTATTGTTATAGAGGCATTAGCCAGACATAATTAGTCAAAACAAAGTTTAACGATGCGACGGTAAGTGTATATGAAATAATTGGTTCAAGTTCTTACGTGTGTGGAAATTGAAAATGAAAAAAATCGGTTCCTGTTATAATAGGTACCTATGTTCTAACACCAATATTTCTTATTATATACAGCATTATTATCATAGCTTATCATCGAGTTCCCTAGTTTACAAAATATTTACTAAGTACAGGAGTAACTTTATATACCTACTTTTACTATTAAATATCAATGTAACTAAAAGTTTTATGAACAATAATATTGAAACAGATTATAAATAACCATGTGTATGACGTATATAAATAATATTTTATGAATAAATGAATTGAATTATATTACCAGCTAGGTATTTAACATCAACAATTATTACTTTATAGTTAACATTTCAAAAAGCTCTACAAAAGCCTATGTCTCAATCATAACGCAATAGACACTAGAAAATTATAGCAATATGAATATTAAACCGCTCGGACAGTCCACATAACTTACGGCAAAAACTTCAACATAGCCATTAATAGCTACCCCTGAAAACCGCCCCTAGTATCCTACAAACTAAGTCTAAAGTTGTGTGAGAGAAAGCTCAGATAAATCCCGAGGTAATAAGTTATCAGTTGACAACACTACATATTCACTGACAAGTGTATTGAGACGTCGAAGGGACCAGAATAAGATAGTCGATTCAAACTAGTGTTGCCCAAAAATCGATACCAAGTGAACGTAAACAATATGTACAATATTGTACATAAAACACTTAAAATAACATTTCAGACTTAAAATCTATAATACAATAAGATTAATCAATAATTGATAAGATTAATCTATAATTGATAGTAATATAGGTATATCGATAGCTTATTTCTTATTAAAGTGCTACGAGTCCAGAACAATTCTATAATCGTATCGATAACGCGTTTTCTCCAACTATCGATAAAAAAAAACAAACACTCACGCCTTGTACTAATGTACTCCCTTGCGGGGTAGGCAGAGGTGCATTGCTGCACCCACTTTTCGCCAGTGTTATGTTAGTCCCAATGTAATAGGGATGTAATCGATAGGCTATCAATAAACAATCGATATTGGCCTATCCAGTGGCAACACTATCTCAAACGCATTCGATTAGGCGCTCGCTGGTAAGGAATGCAAGGTGCAAGTATTTGATAGTAAAAAGTAAGGTAGCAACGTTGCACGACACACTGAGCAATGTTGAAGTGTGAAGAGGAGAATCCTGTTTCTTAGGTAGACATGATTCTTCTCTCAGTAATTACAGTGAAAAATCAAATAAAAGAATAGTTAACGTATCAGAACAAAGTTTAAATTTCATAAAACAAAAGCACAGTCATCAAAATATAGGGCACAATAGGATTTGAATACAATAAATAATGAATGTCTAGACCTACCATAATAATAATAAAGTATGAGATCTGCCACAAATCCTAATATAAGAGGGAATAAATAATTTCACCCGCATTATGTATGACGGTGTTGCGAAAATTCTGCAAATATATTCTGACCACTGAGCTTTGGTCTTGGGCCATGCAACCTGCTTGGAAATCAGAGTCGTGAGCACAAGTTTCGATCCTCCGTTAACGTTGCGTATCGTCAACTGTCACTGTCAAAATGTAAGGCAAAGTTAGTTCCAAAAGTGACATTTGTTTTTTCCATATGTTAGGTGGAATTTCACCAAACGCTAAACGTATTTAGTAGCCTGTCATACGTCTGTCAGTTAGTACAAAATGTATTTAAAATTTGATTTAAATACGTTTATCGTTTGGTAAAAGTGACCCTTCGTGTAGATTCGAAAATAGTATCGAATCCTATGCTCGCGACACTGTTATACAAGTATGGTCATAAGAACTTTATTTCAGGGGTCTATCGTAGCCGGTCGAAGCAGTCAGATACCTGGTGTATGAAAGTCAGAAGTCATGTCTTACGATAGATTATTTTAATAATATGTCGTCACCAACGTCACGGTACGGTTAGGTTTTGTCATGGGAAAGGAGAATTACTGCTACTATTACAAAATGTATTGTAGGTCATATTTTGCCTTTATGGCAACCATTTGCCAATCCCCAAATCCCTTTCAAAAGCTTAACTGCTGTTGATTGGATAGGATTGGAAAGAGGCTATGCTTTATGATGAAAACCTAGCTTCTGTTACATGAAACTTAAAGTAACGCTCGTTATATCTGACAAGTAAGAAGCAGCAACGAACTTTTAAAAAAATGCAAGAACAAGATACTTTCACATGCACAGGTTGGTTTCGTCAGGGGCCGAACATGGCCGGTACACACAGATAAGGGTCTTATCTTCGGCAAACAGGATATGGGTCATCGAAGCAGCCCCTTCGAGAGACTCACTCTAGCTTCACAAAAAACGAACCAACGACAACTGTTATGGAATAGGTGCGTTGATAAAGTCGTGTTAGCGCAGCAATGCTTAAAAATTTTGATTTTTGTAAACTAGAGTGATCCTGCTGAGATTAATGTTTTCGTTCACTATTTGACGTTTGGCGGTCAAGCCTTTGACAGTTCGGGTGTCAATATACTCGTGTCTTTCAAGCGTTTACAGTGTTCACTGGCTGTAGAGGTTTTGTACACAGGGTGACGGTAAAACGTACCATTCATCAATAGGACACCTAATACGCGGTTTTTCAATGGGAGATTTTCAACCATAGCCAAACAACCATAGAAAAAAACCGATTATAGATGACTTAATACTCAACAGCACTGCATTTATTAGATTATTTTCTTAGATTTTTTAGGATATCAACATAGGGTTTGCTGTGATACAGGTAATTAATGTATCTACACTTACTTAACCAGTAGTACCTAACGTACTGCGTAATTATTTGACCATGTTAATTATTACAATTTGAAAACTTAAGACACTTATGACATAACGATCACTCAAAATCACACTTTTACTTGTTGACACAAAATTTTATCCCCTATTGACATTCAGACACGGATGTTTAGATTCTATACCTCGGTGCAGAGTGTTGCGGCAACAAAAATATTTAGTGTGTAGAGAAAACACTCACCGCTGCAACGAAGCGACAAATTGTAGGGGCCCCTTGATGTTAGGGTTTGTTTTTATTGACTTGTTTATGCAGTTAAAAGTTTGTTTTAACTTTGACGGTCGAATGGGGTAGTGGTTAGTGGCTCTGACTGCTATGCCGAAGGTTGCGGGTTCGATTCCCGGCTGGGGCAGATATTTGTTAAAAGACAGATATATGTACTCGGGTCTTGGGTGTTGATATTTATATTTAATATGTATCCATCTATGTATTCGTGTAGATATATCGATTGTCCGATACCCATAACACAGGCTCTGCCTAGCTTGGGGTCGGATGGTCGTGTGTAAGATGTCCTCACATATTATTATTATAAAAAAACTTAAACCCTTTTCGGTGTTTAAAGGTGCAGATTGCCGGCGACGAGATGGGCTTGCAGCGGGTGATGTGCCGAACCGCAACATCACTACAACTGTGAGGTTATCCTAATCCTAACTAATATCATAAATGCGAAAGTAACTGTGTCTGTCTCTCTGTCTATTATTCTTTCACGCCAAAACTATTGAACGGATTTGAATGAAATTTAGTATACGTATGGTCTAGACCCTGAGAAAGAACATAGGCTACTTTTTATCCCGGAATTCCCACGGGAAAACTTTTTAAGGCGAAGCGAAGCTCGCGGGAACAGCTAGTAGCGAAATGAATACGAAGTAACATTTACGTAGCAATTAAGTAGTGTCAAATTCAATACATTTTTAATCCGTAAATCGTTGTCAAAACTAGTTCGCGGTAGGAGTTCTGGTTTCTATGTGTAGATATTTTAATCGATGTGTCGTCGATAGTCATTTCGCTAGCCACCAAACGAATTCCACAGAAATACTAGAGGCTGAATCAAAGTCAGTCGTGTGAGAGTACCCTTAGATCTTCTATTCTCAATCATCCTATTTTCGTATGTTGTAGCTAGAATACTTATATTCTGAAAGCAACATGTTAAAAGCTTAAAGTGTTATTGAGTAAAATATCACATGCCATAGTTATCATAATAAAAGAGAAAATTATGTTTTACAATAACTCTTAGTTTATCAGTTCCTAGTACAAAGAGAGCACATTTTGACTGACACGATCACTCACATTCCTCACACATACAATGCCCTCTTGATGGGACAAATTTATCCGACCATCGTTTATTTCTCTTGTATAAATCACATGGGAGTAATGAATTTGCCCATCAATTTTGTATGAGTTAGAGATATTAATGTACTTTCTTTTTCCCATGTCTAGTTGTAGGTTGTCTGGTAAAGATTGCTATAAGCCATAAGCAATAAGGCGCCTCTTTAGACTGTTTTATTTTAAAGCTTTTGTTTTGTAATTATTGATCTTGATGGAATTAAAGTGTAGTATTGTAGTAGTAGTTATAGTTTTAATTCTAATACAATAAGATAGCAAAACAGGTGAAATTTTATAAGTGTAATAATTATGTGACTGTATTTATTTAAGAGCTCAATGCCAGGGGCACTTACTGTGTACTAACTAGTAAGCCTTGAAAGCATTGTAATCCTAATACTAACTAATACTAATATTATAAATGCGAAAGTAACTGTGTCTGTCTGTCTGTCTGTCTGTCTGTCTGTCTGTTACTCTTTCACGCCAAAACTAATCAACGGATTTGAATGAAATTTGGTATACATATGGTCTAGACTCTGAGAAAGAACATAGGCTACTTTTTATCCCGGAATTCCCACGGGAAAACTTTTTTTAAGGCGAAGCGAAGCTCGCGGGAACAGCTAGTTTTTATATGAAAAAAACATAAGTAATATAAATGATAGATAAAGTTTGCAACTCGCGCCATAATAACAATAAAATATAATCTCTTAACAGTTATAGACCTACTTAACTTCGTGAAAATAAAGAATTTTTCCCTTAACGTCGCTTCCCATAATGTCGCTTTACGTTTTACCTCAATTCCCAATACCTCGCTCCTCGCTTCACAGTGGTTCCCGGCACACCGCGCCACATTTATGGTTAGAATCAGTACTGTCAGAGTCAGAATTTTCATAAAAATTATAATAATTAGAAATACAAAACAAATAAATAATAGTTATTTTATATTTTAATTATTGTAGGTATACATATTATACATCCGTAGTCGAGCGGGCCTCAGTGATCGTAACTGATCGCTGAGGTTAAGCAACAACTGACACGGTCAGCCATTGGATGGGTGACCAATTTCAAGTGGTGCTTTTCTGGACGCTTCCGTGCTTCGGACGGCACGTTAAGCCGTGGGTCCCGGTTGCTGCTTCGGCAGCAGTCGTTAAGCCTAGTCAGAGGCCTTCGGGCGGCTTGAAAACATCTGACAGTCGGGTTGCCCACTTACCCGACAACTCTCTCAGCACAAGCTTGCTTGTGTTGGGGTCCACCAACCCGCACTTGGCCAGCGTGGTGGACTAGGCCTAAACCCTTCCTTCATTGGAAGGAGACCCGTGCCCCAGCAGTGGGGTGGGGACGTAATGGGGTCGTGATGATACATATTATATAGGTACACTTACATATCAAAACATCACAGTAAATCACTTAGGGCCACTTGCACAAACATATTAAATCTAGATTTAGTGTCAAATTTTACATAGACTGACGTTTCTTAAATCGAGATTTGACACTAAATCTAGATGTAATATGTTGGTGCAACTGGCCCTTAATTTTTTTAATATTTGTGCTTACTTTTTTGTTTGAAAAAGACTAACCATGACTGTACCATAAGTTAGCGCGACATTCTGGGACTAACAGTAAGATGAAGAGCGATGTAATGGGAATGCAGGTAAGACGTCTGTTGAGGAGCGACATTATGGGAAGCGACGTTCAGGGAAAAATTCAAAATAAATACAATCGTACAACGTATTATAACGAACCTATCGAGCATGGAAAATCAACTTCAATTTGTATGGTGCGGAGTGGTGACTCCGTACAATGGGGCGTTTACTCGCCTCTACTCGATGAGAGAACGCTAAAAAACTCGCACTTCCCATTCTGATGACGGTGGAACTCCCCAATTCCATTTTATCCGATGTTTTACTCACATGAAAGACCATAAGCCTCACTAGCCATTAAAAATGTAGCAATGTGGCGCATTATCATGCAAATTAAAATATCAAAAGTGTTGCCATCCGAAAGCTGACACGCCTCCCAATTTCCGTATTAGTAATAAAGTAATCTAATCAAGTATGGACATTCCAATGATACCACGTGATACTGGGGGTATCATGATATTTGTGTACCTAGTCGTCATGAAAATGACGATGTATTTGTGAAGATACACGTATTGAGTTTTAAGTGGTTAGGTACTGTCGGCTTCATAAGTAGTAGGTTCTTCCGCTTCAATTCAAAGGTAGTCTGGAAGAGTTTGCTACAAGCAATGCAATTAGGCAGGATTTTTGTACTGTTTTATTTTTTAAGTTTAAGTTTTGTAATATTATGTTTTTGATGCAAATAAAGTATTGTAATTGTATTTTTGTATTACTGCGGTACGTAGGTGATCTATAACTTGAGCACCTGCAACTGTAGGTACCTACATTAAAATGCAGGTACATTAAACATTAAAATGCAAGTGTTTTCGTTTCTGATTTACGACCATGTTGTAAAGTTGAATATTGTTTATTTATTAATTACGTACTTAAATGTTCTTATTCTGCATTGAACCATATTCATAAAGAAGTAATGTAGGTATATAAAGAAAATCATTTAAAAAATGTTTACATACATACAGAGCTGACAGTACTTAGGTATCCACTATAGCTTTTTCCGGCGTTATCTTCGATTGGTGCAGACTTTAATAAATATTTTAGATAAAGTGTATTTTAGATAATCACTTAGGTATTGAAAATGCCTGAAAATTTTATTTGTCTTGTTCTAGATATAAATTTGATTCGCGATTGCGTGATTACTCGCAGTTTATTGATTTTAAATTTCCCATGGAAACTTTGTGATAGTGATTGTCTGATAATATGAAAATATTTAGGATTTCTTCTCTAATAGTGCTTTATTTCTAATGCCTACAGTCTCACTTGAGAATATAAAGTTAAGTATGGAATGTCGCATGTTCACTGACACAAAAGAAGAAGTAGAAGAAGTATGGAATGCAGCACTGCGATCGGCTGAATGTCGCTGGGCATCAAATCTTTGATAAATTAAAGGACATACAAATTATTTGCCAGAAAGGGCCAGTCAGTTTAGTTTGCGAAATCATCTGATACAAAACATTTTTAAGTCAGCAACAAAGTAAGACGAAAGGAAATCGCATAGAATTATGTATTTTTTGTAGGCAGTTATGTATTTTAATTAGTAAGCTAGCAAAACAAAGGGCAGTTTAGACTGAAGTGTTTGCGGGCGGCCGGCCTGGGCACTACACGTTTCATATTAATATTTTGTGTTAAGAACAAGCTTAGCTTAGCCTTAAATAACTCTAGCTAGTGAAACTTGAAATCCTAACTAATATTATAGACCCTGAAAAAGAACAAAGGCTACTTTTTATCCCGGAACTCCCACGGGAAAACTTTTTAAGGCGAAGCGAAGCTCACAGGACCAGCTAGTAAGTAATAATCATGTTTTTTTTTATAATTTATTTTATTATTTCACAAAAAATACACAATCAATTTTATATAGTAAATCTCCCAAACTACAATATAGTTTAGCGGGAGGGGACTCGCTTATGTTTAATTGCAGTCGAGTGAGAGCCTCGATATGTAGGGACGCGTCGGGGAGTTCACTCCAGCTTACGTATAACGAAAATTGGGAGCGCTATTAACCACGACTCCATCTGAATGTCTCTTTGTCAATCTACATTGACCCTTTAAGCACCAGGACATAAGGTAAGACAAGGACTAAATTTAATGGTGGTGTGATATCTCCAATCTGGTTGCCAACCGTAGAGATAAAGGGAAAAACCCTCAAGTCTCGGAAGAGACCTATGTCCTGCAGAGCCCTAATTTCAACCTAAGTGTCTAATATAAATATAACTCAAATTATTATAAAATAATATGCCTATCAGATATCGAAGATCTTTTAGGATAATGCACCAATCAGATCAAAAGTCTAGACAAGAATGATTCAACACTTTCTTTATTAACTAGCCTGCTAAATTGGCGCCAGGGGGAAATATAACTTTTTTAAAGCGTTTTCCCAAACAAAACTTTAATCTGGCACTAAATATCTATAATATTAATGTTAATGCCAAAATAAATGACAAAAAAACGCTACTAAGAAAACTGTAGGAAGGAAAGTAGGAAAAAAAGTATTGATGAAAATTACTGACACAAATTTCCAAACGAAGAATGTCGAAATGCATCTTAAGGTTAACTAGAAAATGCTATATAAGCTTTAAGTACACCTATCACCTATACAATATAAATTTTATTGTGTGCATTATTTATAATAATAATAATTTTAACATGCACACACAGCCCGTGTATGTATGACACAAGACTGGTGGGTCACATAATCTCTACCCTTAGCAGACGCCTGAGATATCATGCAGCAGTAACATTTAACACTCAAGACCAAAGTAGACATATTTGTCTTAAAAAAATATCTGCCGTATCCGGGAAACGATCCCGGGACCAAAGCATTTTTGAAACGTCAAGAAACATACATACAGACGAGTCGACAACCTCCTCATTTTTCGATTTCGGTTTAAAAAGGATAGTGATTTCAACATTGACACCCATTTGGAGTGTTCGTCCGTGGGCACCCTTACTCTAGTTGGGTACTGGATGTAGGTACCGGTAGTAGGTTAAGGTTAACTTTATTTATAGTTCTATTAGACTAGTAGGGCCCTTTAACCGGATGGCCTGTATCAAGTCTAATAATATCTAGCCCTACCTATAGGGATTCTAAACTCTTTTTCGTATGTCAACTCTTGTTGTAATTTTTTCAATGTTATAATTATTATTAACCTTTAAGTATGGACGTCATTTTTTCTTAACACCAGTGCGGACGTGGAGCCTCACAGGCTCCTATATGCATACACTTTTTTTTGAGAATTTGATATAAGATTACTTTAAAACTGATTGGATATTGAATTTAAAGGATTTAGCAATAAAATAACGTGCTTATGTAATCAAATATTATTTAAAAAAATATAGAAATGTGAAAAATTCAAACTTATGGCACTTTTAAGTCCTAATTTACTGAGGCTACATTTTCTGATATTAAAAACTGTCAAACTTATTACTATAACATAATTAGTCTTATTTTCTTAAAATATAATACATAAGTAACCGAAAACACAAAACAACTGCTTCAGGTAACTGTTATATAAAATATTGACCACAGTCTAATAGCGCCAATTTATTGGCAGTCAATGCACAGAGGTCTAGAACACTTGGAGACACACAGGCAACACAAACATAGGTATTCATCCTATGTTTTTTCGCGGGACAGATTCTACATGCTCTTGTGAACCCTTGACTGGTTTCTTGATCCTGGACACCTTCTGTGACTATAATTATCATCACCTAAAACTCGATTCATTAGTCAACCTCAGTTCTTTTGGCAATCGTCTATTTATATCACGTCTTTGCACATGAGACACTACATGCACACGTGCTAGTTTTTTTTAGCCTTTAGTTTTTTTTTCTTTACCTTTAGAAGTACCAGCATTACTTATTTTTCACATTTTGAAAAAAAAACCGGCCAAGTGCGAGTCGGGCTCGCGCACAAAGGGTTCCGTAGCAGCAAAATTACAGTTAAATCAACCTATCTCAAAAACTATAAGAGATACTTTGATCAAACCAAAAATCGTTGAAAGAGTTAATTAGCATGCATCACCTCTATTTTTTTTAGAATTTTATACCCCGTAGTTATAAAAATAGAGGGGGGGGGACATACTTTTTACGACTTTGAGAGCTGATATCTCAAAAACCGTTCACTTTAAGAAAAATGTTTTTTAGAAAACTTTATATCATTTTAAAAGACCTTTCCATTGATACCCCACACTGGTATGTACATCGAAAAAAAAAATTTCATCCCTCAGTTACATGTATGGGGGGCCCCACCCCCAATTCTTTTTTTTACTATTTAGTGTCATATTTTTGTAGCGGTTCATACAACACATATTCCCATCAAATTTCATCACTGTAGTACTTATAGTTTCCGAGTAAATCGGCTGTGACAGACGGACAGACGGACAGACGGACAGACGGACATGACGAAACTATAAGGGTTCCGTTTTTGCCATTTTGGCTACGGAACCCTAAAAATCTAAAAAAAACATAATCGCCCATACAAAATATATTGTATGACAACAATGGACGTGTAGCCTGACAGGCTCCAGTCAATTTTTTGATGGTCATTACTCACGTGATATTCACCGGACGACTCAACCTCCTCCCTCATTGGTAATTTGGCAGCTAAAACAAAAGCTACTGAGCCGCTCAATCGCGGGGAGCGGGGGGAAATAGGCAAAACTATGAAAACGTAAACATTAGGTAGCCTGTGAGACTCCACGTCCATACTTAAAGGTTAAGCTACGGCTACGGACCAACGATCGAAATCAGGTTACAGTTACTTTGTAAATCTTAGAATTTATACTGAACGGAAACAAACTTGCAAATTTTTCAGTCTTTCAAATATTTTGGGGACTACATGTACGAAGTTTCGCTCGAAACAAGCCCAATTGTTGACGTAAATAAAATGATAATAATATGTAGGGCGTTATAAGCTCTTGTTATAACTTAAAATTATAATAAGATACTCATAATTATGTTTTAAGTGTTTCGTTGTCAGACTACGGAATGAAATTATTATGATTAAACATTTAAATGCCACCAATAAACTATTTCAAACTCTTGTTTTCCAGCGGTTGTGCAGATAATTTAAATGCAGATTAAACGTGTTGACAATATATTAGTAAAACTTACCATTTTAATTGCCATGAGCAAAATTAGTATTGTCCAAGGTCTTGAATAAATCATACATAAAATTTGAGGTCAACACTTCCGTCCATTTGAAAACGTCTTAGACCTTACACACTTCTGAGCAACTTCGTAAATTACCAGAACTTTTCATCATTCTGCTCACTCTTATGAAAATCACGAAAGTACATTAACGAAACGGAAACTAATTATAACACAATTTAACAAAAGAAACAAAAATCATTTTCAAACGCCACTGTGAAAACTTTTTCTTAAAATTTAAATTTTATTCTGCGCCCGCGCTTTTCGTAACCATAGACTATCGCTTGTTTTTTTTTTTCACAAGCGTCTACCGCAGGCCACGCGTCGTGCTATACTGCCAAGTAGACTGGAAGCTCGCCTGCTTTGAATATGTATTCATTTTGAGTGACGGCCTGATCGGAATGCTGCCTGGCGGCGATGATGGGGTGACGTTTGCACCGTTTATGAAAATTGAGCTGAATTTTCACGCGCGTCGTTTGCTGTCGCTACGTTTAGTAGAAGATTGATTGATGACTTTGATGACGATATACTGAGAGTTTAGAGTTATTAAATCATTCCTATTAATTTGTCTTATTATCGTTTTGCAAGCATTTTAACTTTTACATTTGTTAACTTAACTTAGATAATTATAACAGTTACATAATTACTATTTTAGAGTATGTCAGAAAATAGAATTTTCAAATTTTGTAGAAAAATAATGTTCAGGATGACCCCCTCATTCACCCTCTTTCGTACCTATATCACTGCACTTTTGCAACCACCTGTACTTATATTACATAGTTATATTTTTTATTGCAGTACGTACCTAGAATGGTTTGCCACAATTCGCAAATTCTCAGTTTAATCCAGTTTCACCTTATCTCTTAACATTACGGTCAATTTAGCTTGTCCCGTGGAGCCCTTCCGGTGCATTTTGATGAAATCTGATGAGTATGATGACTGATGATGATGACTTTGTCTCTTTGTGACATTCATGTTGCTTTGATCCACCTAGAACTTGTATTTACAACCTTGGGAGCTTGCCACGGGTTTTATATCCAGATTCTTGCAGTGGTTATATAAGATAGCTGGATCACTTTGAAACACTTATGTCGTTATTTTTTAGTGACTCTAGGGTACTAATTCTCATACTACAATACTCTTCGTCTGCAATATTGAAGTTACGATTAAGACGGTATAAGCGCCTAATATAAACAACTAAAAAACTGTAAACAAATATTTTGATCAAATTCTAAAATAGCTAACAAAAAAATGAGGTCATAATTTGGTGTCCAAATTTTGTAAGTGGAACTGTTTCATTGCTCTTGCGTGTCCTTTACTAGTGGAATATATATTCTGGCTAGTTAACTAGTGTTTTATCTGTGTGAACTCAACACAGTAGGAAGCGAGCGCGATCGTGCAAACACGGCCGCGGGCGGTGAAATGGACCGGAGAACTGACCGATAAGAGAAAACTTAGATTTACACCGCCCGTCGCCATTTCAGCTGTAATAAGCTCAATTTACGAATGATTTATCTCGCTTATTATTGCTGTAACCTATCCAAGGTTTACATTTATTTATTATCTGTTTATCCAATAGATACGTAATCGTTACCATTGGCCTCAAGTTTCATTATGCGCCACTGCATGTAGGACCTACTTAGGTAGGTGCCCAATACCCATATAATCTCCATAGAATATTGCTACAAAATGTGAGGAAACCTGCGTATGTATACAGATCCTAGACGTGTGCTCTAATTGTTTTCAGTCGAGAACCTATGCATTTCACAAGAAAAACGATTGCCTTAGTACAGAAAGTAAGTAGTTATTCGTAGTTGATGCATATTTTTTAAAGCAATACTGTAACCACGATTCAAATAAGTGATGCTGACAAGCATCTTTCTAATACGCGACAGCATCGCTACACGTGAGAGCTCTATTATGTACCTCCCTATCCTTACTAATATTATAAATGCGAAAGTATCTGTGTATGTCTGTCTGTCTGTCTGTCTGTCTGTCTGTTACTCTTTCACGCCAAAACTACTGAAGGGATTTGAATGAAATTTGGCATACATAGGGTCTAGACCCTGGGAAAAAACATAGGCTACTTTTTATCCCGGAATTCCCACGGGAAAACTATTTAGGGCGAAGCGAAGCGCGCGGGAACAGCTAGTACATAATAAGAGGGTGAAATAAGGGTGCGTACATACCGCGAGCAGAGTGGGCAGGGCGCGCCACAGGCGCATAGTGAGCGCGCGGTCTCGGGGGGCGGCGGGCGGGCGCGCGCGGTCGTCATCCGGCCGCCACCGCGCCGCCCGACTACCACCGCACTCTCATGCCACACCTGGAACAAGAAGACAACTGTAAGTAAGTATGTAAAAAACCACATCAAAATCGGTTCAGTGAAACGTGAGATAGTCGCGAACATAAATATACACATACAAGTTAAAACAGAAAACCTCATTTTTTCAACCCGGTGAAAAATATCCTTGAAATTTCCTTTCTAGTGGAAATTCCAGGATATAAAGTAGCCTTTGCGATAATGCAGGGTTTCAACTAACTTATTACATGCCAAATTTTATGAAAATTTTGCGGTCTAGCCGTTTTTCCATGAAAGAGTAACATACATCCATCCATAACGTTTATAATATAGCCCACGACCCACTGTTTTCTATTCCGCGCATGCGTGACGAGGTGACAAATAGAGACCAAGCCACACCCCTTTAGGGCCGCCCAATATTCACCAACAGGTAGATAGAGACAATCTATACGGTAAGTTTAGGGAAAATATCTTTTTTTTCATAAATGTGTTAACAGAACATAACACTCTAGTTTTGACGAATCAATTTATTCTTAGTAAGATCAAAGAGTTAAAAAATACGATGCAAGTAATAGGTACAGTAGAGAAATTATAAAATTTTATAATTATTATGTGTCCTCGTATTCATGCTAACCTTGGATACAAATTGCCAGACCACGAGTGGTGCATTATCATGGTTTTACGGTTTCGATTCAATCCCCTTTTGTTATTTCCTTATTTCTGTACTAAAACCGTGCAATACTATAAAGCTGTGTTTTATTGCTACCATAATATGATTTATTTATTTATTGTATAAATATATTTCCACTAGATTTCATGATCCAACAATTTTACAATTAGTTTGCACCAGCCTGATTTTTATGACGTAAAATATCTATGTGCCACCGTTAAAACTTAATGATGACTTTGTCGGGTCGGAGACTCGGATCGTACTCTCCAAGGTTCATTGTAAGTATTCATCTCAAAGATTTAGACTGATAGTGTCTGTAAAGAAATCGAAATTAATATTTCGCATGAATTTACCAACACATTTTGGAAGTTCTACGAGTGCGGGGTTGTTACATAAGAGATACGGTATCTTTGTTGATTCATATTTCCTATTATCATCATCGGTCAATGGCTCAATCATTGGTTTACGTCATCCTAAATTTTGACACATTTTACAAATATTTGAAGCTTCACAAGGTATTTTAAATTAATCTTTAAGATCAACAGTTACGTATGAAGTGCCTAATCTTTCTTTATCAAGTATTTGTAAATATGTAAGTACAATACTATGTATTTTTTTGCATCTTTGATAAATATTTGCTGAGTGACTATTACTATTATATTTTCTAGGTTTTTGTTGAATCACGATAACTGGCAAACATTTAGAGATTTAAATTCCGAAGGCACTGAAAAATCGTTTGGAACCTTTTGCTGAAATTTGCTCAGTATGCCACACAAAGACCTTCCGAAGGGACATACCTAGATAAATAATTTTGAGGCAGTTTCTAATAGATAAAGTGATTTAAGAGGAAGGTTTATACCTATTTACTTTTTATCCCTAAATTCCCATGGGAAAACATTTTAAGACAAAGCGAAGCTCACGGGAGTAGCTAGTAACTACTAAGACTGTAAAATGCCATGTTTCAATTCAAATTCCTCAACACTTGACTAAAAATTTAAATTCCATCCATAACTCATAATCAATACATATACCTATGACAAACCCAGTGACGAACGTACTCGCCTAGTGACGTCACTATCGATTGAGTAAGTGTGAAGCAAATACCTTTAGATATGACGAATGTCATACAAAGCTTCAGTCACATCAACCTGACTACGACAAAGTGAATTTGAACGATAGTTTTATCAAAAAATCCCAATAGCTATATGGATCAGAAGGGTTTGCAAGAATTATTATCCTTAACCTGAAGTGACGTTTACATACGTTAAAATTATGATTGCTCAGATTTCCTCAGCCGTCTGCTGCACTTTGTTCAACTGTTTTTTTTATTGGTTAAACAGTTGGTATATGGTAACTTTATATTTACACGTGTAAATATCATCAACTAGATCGTCAATACGTTCTGGTTTTCCAATGATTTGGAACCTATTTATATCGAGATGAGAAGATACTAAGAAGCGAACAGTTATGAAATCCGGTTCGTTAATTATTGACTTAGAATTTGTAGGAAAGACTTTTACTTTCGGTACAGAGTTTTGGCACAGCCAGGGGTCTTTATTTACATACTTCTTATTTGAGTTAAGTGTTTTATGTATTTGTTTCGGTTATTTAGTAACCGGATCTTCGGAGAGGTTTGTGGATGTTACATATTTTATGATCTTTATATTTTGTACTGTTACCTTATTATATTAATCATTATCTTACAATTTGTTTATTTCGTTTGTAATGTAACGGTTTGGAGTTATTATTAGAGGCACTGCGGTAGTGTGATGTTATCCGATGAAGTTTTGTTTTGTTTTAAGATTTGTTTACATTATTTAGAACTATTACTGCTTAAATGGGTATTTAAATAAATAATTACAATACTTAATAAAATACGTAGATAATAATATGTACTTAAGTACTTACTCAACAAAAAATTAACTCGTGACGAAAAAATCCACTCAATCGGAAGCTATGGATGTATTACTTACTAATTTTAAAGCGTTTATTCAGAATAGAGGCCAAACAGGTTAAAACTATGGGAACATGCTATATTTGTACACTCGATACGTGGTGAGAATCTGTCTGCTACTCCACTGACCTGTGATTTCACGTCAATATTGATTTTGCGGATTTTGGGTTGCCGACTTCACAAATCGTTAATCGCTACTTTAACTAATTCCTGGTTTTGTAAAATTATTTCAAATTAAGTAAACACGTAAGTAAGTATATTAAGTATGTAGTTTTATTTTACGTAGGTATTTTCATTTAGAAAGGTATACTTTCAGATAGGTACTTAAGTATTTTTTTGTACAAAATGGTCGAGACATTCAATCGCATTTTTATGAACATAGATTCCAACTTAGCTTTATCTCACTACGAAGACTTTAGTTGTAGCTGCGTCCTTACCCATTAAGTCACGATTCACGAATTAGTCGAGTGTGAGTCGAAGTGGAAATGTAGCCCTTACGATTATCGAATTAGAAACTATTCAAAGTTTAAAGTATCATTGCTAGCGAGTCACTCAGTTCTTAATAAATCGCCTCGTCCTATTGCTGCTGGTATAATCTAATTCGTCACTGGTGCAGTGCAGTCGTCCATTCAATTAGCATTTTGTCATTGATGATAGCAAGATTGCGCGCAAGCGTCAATCTCATGCCTCATTCTGATTGGTCCGTCACGATCGAGACGTTTTATTATTGATTTATGATTGGACGGTTTTAGTTAATGAATTATTTACATGACGTTTGATTAGCGGCAAGCTTAGATAACAAGATGGCGGGCTTATGATGTTGTAAAATATTAGGTGTGGTTTGAATAATTTAATTTGGTTCTTGTTTAAGCGGTTCAGTCAATTATGTAAGATGGATTTAAGTAAGTAGGTAATATTTATTTAAAAGAATACTTTTTCTTGTGTTTTTTTATATTCCTATTACGGAAAGTGTAGGTAGGTAATAATAATAATGTATAACTTTAAATAATGTATTTACTTTTCAATTCATAGGTACCTATCTCTTCAGTATAATTTAAAGTAGGTACTTAGGGCCACTTGCACCAACATATTAAATCTAGATTTAGTGTTAAATCTCGATTTAGTGTCAAATTTTATATGGATTCACGTTTCTTAAATCGAGATTTGACACTAAATCTAGATTTAAATGTTTGTGCAAGTGGCCCTTAGATCTAAAGGAACTCATTTTTTATATAAGTACCTATTTAGCTTTTTCTGACACAGTGAGATTGAAAATAACATACTTACTGCTATCAATCAAAATAAAAGGGATCATTAGGATAAAATTTACATTGAGTAAGTACTAAATTGTATGAATGAAGGTAATTTTTCAATTAGTAATCGGAATTAATTAAGAGTGAAACGATCTTTATCATGCACCAAGTAGGTAAATAAACTTACCCTCTACCTACCTTTATAGGACAAGTTTAGCGGGTGGTGGCCGTGACTGTACAGTCAACCAAAGAAAGAGTTAACAAGCGATTGATTTTATAACACACACACACACGCACTCACGCCTTGTACTAATGTACTCCCTTGCGGGGTAGGCAGAGGTGCATTGCTGCATCCACTTTTCGCCAGAGTGTTATGTTAGTCCCAATGTAATAGGGGGCGGGCCTATTGCCATTTTACGGGCACATCCAAGACCCGAGAACAAATATCTGTGCTTAAACAAATATCTGCCCCAGCCGGGAATCGAACCCGGGACCATCGGCTCAGTAGTCAGGGTCACTAACCACTACGCCATTCGGTCGTCGATTTTATAAATGAAACTCAAAGATATTTTACTACGAACAAGATGGAGTGTTAGTGCAAAAGAAACGTTTCGACAACACACCGCTTTTCTGGTCGCGTTTCTGTAATTCTTATCATTCTTTAAAAGTTAGAAAATACGAGTAGTTTTTTTTCAATAGATTCTTGTTTGCTTCCTAGATATTCGATACATTAGGTATCCTCGAGAGGCTTTTTAGAAAATGAATATTATGGTAGGTACTTGCTGTTATTTGGGTTTTATTTATCTAAATTGTAACTTTGGCCGGCTATACTTAGTTCAGTTTGAGATGAAATTTAATTTCTTGTTGGACTTATTAAGCAGGAACTTGTGGCAGTATTACGATAGCTCACACGATTTTATTGCAAATTATTATCAATTCTACACTCAGAATATAACATTTTAATAATAATTTTACAAATAACCGACTTTCTGGCTTTGGATATGAAACAAGTGTCTAAAGACTATCCCTCAAATTCATATAGGTACCGTATTGTATATTTAAAACAAGGTTAAAATTAATACACACACACAATGCCCGTGTGATATTAGAGGTGTGTATAGTATAATAATAATATTAGGTAGGTACGTAGAAAAATATTTACTTTTAGGGCATATTATCTTCTTATTGTATCTAATATGTAGTATTCTCTAACAAGTTTCAAAGATAAATTCTTCGTTTTCATCTGTGTTGTTGTGGACAACTCCTGGTTAAGCTCGTGTTCAACACATGTCATGCAGTCCAGAGTTGCATTAGGATCGCCGCCAGATGTGTGTCCAGAATCGCGTATACATACCTGTTGGTTATTAAAACTTGTTTCGTTTCGTTTACATAAGGCGAGAAAGGCGACTTGCAGGCGCCATCCTTTGAACTATGTATGCACTTATATGCTACACAGACACACGTTATAAACTTATTACTTACTTAGTTTTCAAAAGATCCTTAAATAATATCCAGGAATATCTCATTTCACGCACCAGTTTAGGTTGAAAATCCTTTTTTGGTCAATCGTTCTTCTTGTTTTGTTAACCAGGTATCTTAATCAGCTTATGAATATCCGCTGTTACTCCAATTTCTTTATTCAGGTTCTAAATTTCACTGGCCAAGGATCATTATCATTATAATCAGCCAAGAAATGTCAACAGATGGAAATATCTCAACGCCACAATATTGGTTCCTCGGCCTTCCTCACCCAGCCACTAGCGTTGTACCTATAAAACATCGTAAGTATACCTACGTCCCACGCTAACTCTACAAAGTCAAAGAATAATAACCAAGCTATAATTCCACGCGCCTCTATAGCGCCGCCAACACTAATAAATTCAATATATTCAGGTCCATCGATCAAGCTAGATGTCCTAGACACTCCCTAGTCTTGTTTGTCTATGCTCGGTCGCTGTCCGTGCAGTGATGAGGTATCGGACCGTATCGACATATACGGACACTAGGTGTGTGGTCTGCTGGTCGGGTTTTATGATTGATCATCTTCCATGATGCAGATTGAGGATGGAAATTATACGAGTATGATAGGTTTTCTTTTATTTTATGGAAATGTTTAATTTCTAAATAAAGTGATAAGACTGATAAGTAAGGCTTCCTGAATCTTTCATGGCAATGGCATATAATTTGTGGCTGAAAAAGGTTATTCAGCCTTACACCAAACTTAAATAAATACTAAAGATAATAAAGCTAAAAACAGCTCTAAAGTTAAGTACCTAGATCTGAAGCAGACAAACCCTACAACTACATGGAGAATTTTGTAGAATAATCACTAAACTTGATTGCTTCTTTAGGTTTGATAATAGCTCCGCTAGAAATACGCACATTCACACCGTGTCCAACAATTTGTTATTTAATAGGCTATTTCCCATCAATAAATAATCCTTTAAACTGTGTTGTTGACATTCTTCATCAGAAACGACTGGTTAGGTTTCAATCAGGCACACGGCTTACAATAATTATGTCTAATGGAGCGATCCGATACATCCGATACGACACGACACGGCCTGGGCGCAGGTGGAGTGTTCACTTTAGCACTTTAGATTTAGATACCACTTATGTATTTGAATCTAGTGATTCAGTGAAGATGTGCTATACTTACTTAGTAATCTATCACTTATCTAGTGATTTTTCATTATCATTTCAGACAAGAGGATTTGATATACCTATTGACTTTCCTTAGGTTAGTTTGTAATATGTGATGTGATCTGCGTTTTGGAATACCAACACTTAGTCCACCCAATAGATCAAAAACAAACATTCAGAGTTCAGCAGTCGAGTTTCCGCCGCCAGGCTATTAAAGTTAAATAAATATTGCAATTCAAATAATTCTGCGATTACCCAGTCCGACTGCGACAATTTAAATCGCCACAGGTAAATGAAATGAACTATATTTAAATATTAATCACAGTGATAATGATAACACGGACTGAGCAATCTAATCATATTACGAGTCGCCGGTGACGCGCCGAGGCATGGCGCCTGGGCTGGTGTTGGACCCGTTGGACTTCTGAATTGGACCTAAAATATAGTGTATATTTATAGGGAGTGGTAATTCACCAACAATAGGTTCTAAGTGAAGTTGCAGTGCTCAACAGACTGAATCATCATCTGTAAAAAACATACAGAAATAATAATAAAGGTTCCACTTTACAAAATGACGAGACGAAATTTAATGACTACTACTAGCCTTTTCTGTTTGGGAAAAAAATTGCTATTGTCATTGGAGCTTTTTCATTGCTCATGAGAGACATTTGAGTTTGTGATTATCAGGTAGGTATATTGCACAAAAATAATATGAGATGACATGAAATTGACTAGGTATTGAAAAATCGAACATCATATTACCAAACGCAACCAAGCCCAACAAAATCTGTTTCACCATTCATAACGCGCCACACTTATTAATATTGATCAAACCCAGCTATGGATAATAACTTTATTCAATTAATAATTTATGAATAAGGTTCGCTATAGGTCACTATGGAGGTGTGAAAAGCGAATAGTTTCCGCTCATTGGCTGCTAGGACTGAATGTTTGATTGCGAATTATATCTAGTGTTAATGCTTGCAAATAGTTCGTTTATAGAGGTACAGTCGTAGGTAGGTATAGGTATAGGCTTTTATTCGTGAGGCTTTGGGTTCGAATCCTGATACGTGCAGATGATGCGACGGATTTAAAAAAATTAAGGCATTCAATTATTTATGTTGAAATTTTGCCACCCACTTTGGAATACGGGGTGTTTACTCGCATTTTCAAAAGTTGTAAGAATTCAGAATGACCCCCCTGAATCATCCGATTTCAGCTAATTATACGACTTTCGCAACAACCTGTATAATAATACTTTATTCTGCAACGCTAATGGATCAAGGCGCAACCTAAACCGCTAATCACATAAGCACCTATAAATAAATAATGATAAATCAAATCATCCTTTACCCGACGAATTATTAATCGTCGTCTTAATTTGAAACTCAATCTTCGCTCACTGACTAGGCAATGGTGGAACCGGGGGGCTACCGCCTAAGAAACCGGTGCCAGAGGTCATTCTACCTTGTGAAAATCTGCGTGAAGCTATGCTCTTGCGGTGACAAACACTACAGCTAGCCTATTAGACTGTCAGATGTTTTCAAGCTGCCCGAAGGCCTCTGAGTTGAGCTTCACGACTGCTGCCGAAACAGCAACCGGGACTCACGGCTGCCGTCCAAAGCACAAAATCGGATGAAAATCACAAAATTTTAAGCAGTATTTTTTATTTAAGCCGTTGTCGACGCGTCAGCCATGAATTTCGATTCTATAGCCGGTCGAGTCACAGGGAATTTTAAACTGGTCCTAGCAATAAATTTAAATCTAGTTGATTAATTAAATACTTAGCCTTTTTGCAAATAACATGCGTTCAATTTTAATGAAAGATAAATTGATTGTTTTAATGAAACCTTGTTGAAGTTTGGCAACGATTAATTTTGATCGCTACTTGATTATTTGATTGCCAAAACATATTATAGAAATCAGACCACCCGTTTTAGAGAGATTTATTACGGACAGGTTAAAATACACAGCGAAGTAATGGGGTAAGCAAATTAATTTTTGTTCTGTTTATTTATGGAAGTAACTTTGAGCAATAAATTAGTGTAAATGTTCTTTTTTGTTATTTCCTGTGACACTGGGACACGAGTATAAAGTATAAGGACTTTGAACTATTAACCTCGATGATAAAAATTATATCAGTATATTTTAAAATATAATACAAACCAAAAACTGAAATTGCTTATAGCAATCTCTACCAGATAACCTTTGGATGGAAGAAAGTGAGTGCAATTACATATTATGCTTTCATGCACAGTATTTTTTTCAACTGTTATATTTTATACGACCACTATTGCTGGACATGTGCCTCTCATATCCTTGGCCTTCCTCATTCATTCTGACCTGAGGGGTCACTCTATACGACGAAACACGATGTTTCGGCGCGCTGCTGCACGGGCCACGACTCTATCTCGTTTCAAACGTGCCGATTGTACGACAGCTCTCGATATTTCGTTTTTCGTCAGTATAAATAAATAAATAAATAAATATTTGGGGACATCTCACACACGGCCATCCGAAACCAAGCCAGGCAGAACCTGTGTTATGGGTGTCGGACAGCTGATATATCTATACAAATACATAGATAGATAGATACTAAATATAAATATCAACACCCAAGACCCGAATACAAATATCTGTATTTAAACAAATATCTGCCCCAACCGGGAATCGAACCCGGGACCTACGGCATAGCAATCAGGGTCACTAACCACTACACCAATCAGTCGTCTAAAGTAAAGTATAGAGAAACCCTCCAGGTTCTTGCTTCAGCTAATGCACATTACTTGACATAAAAATAAATGCTTACTTACATAAACTCGTTTCATTGCTACGATTATAAATAATACTAATTGAAGCATTGAAATTTGTTCAATGCATCTAGACTGGTCTATAGAATTATAAATATTTTAAATGACAAGAACACGTGATTTCTTAGTCTATCACAAGAAATCGTGTGATATGTAGAGTCAGAAAATTAACACCTGAAGGGCTAGCACGGGGTGCATTTAAGACGTGACATAAGTTTTGCATCGCGCTCACTCACATCGCGCAGCCTCTAGAGCAAGTGCGACGGATAACTTTTGTCACGTCTTAATTGCGCCCCGTGCTAGCCCTTCTGGTACGGTCAGGGGCAGAGAAACCTGACCCCCTCTCATAGTAACTATGCTTCTGAGTACCTACATGGTGTTTTGGCGTTATTTTAGAAGAAGCAGTCAATCATGGCAGCATTGAGTGTACGTATTGAATATTTAGATCTGATAATTGTTACGTTATTTGGTACATTATGTTTTTGGGCTCCAAAAATCTTTTGAAATTATAGAAATAATCTTAAATATATATTTGTGCAATAAAGAATTAAATAAATAAATAAGTATTTTAATGCTAGTGACTATCCTAAAGGCAAACACAGCATGTCATTGTATATTATCAACAACAACAACACGCACTCACGCCTTGTACTAATGTACTCCTAAATATCTGCCCCAGCCGGGAATCGAACCCGGGACCATCGGGTCAGTAGCCAGGGTCACTAACCACTACGCCATTCGGTCGTATATTATCATTTATAATAAAATTCATAGGCATATTTTTGCTACACCCTGTGTGTGTCCCGAGACTCGTTCGTAAAATTTACCGCACAGATAAAACTGAACATAAATCCTGACAGACACTTCATAAAATCACGACAAGTTGCATAATCAATAATTAAATAGAACTGTTTGATTTTACGACCGCATTTAAAATAAACTGTAATTAGTTTTCATTGATTGCTTACTTAAACAATTATGTTATGGCATAACCATATAGCTTTCAGAGCCGCGCGCACAGGATTCGAAACCTCCGTTTACGTTGTGTATCGTCAACTGTATGTTAGGTGGAATTTCTCTAAACGTATTTAGTAGCCTGTCATACGTCTGTCAGTTAGTACAAAATGTATTTAAAATTTGATTTAAACACGTTTAGCGTTTGGTAAAAGTGACCCTTCGTCTAGATTCGAAAAAACTATTGAATCCGGTGCTCGCTGCACAGAAGGGATACTCTAACTTGACAAAAACCTAAGAAATGAGCGTTTTCATGCAATCGTTCCATCTATTTATTAAGATGAGTCGCGGTTAGCGTAGCGACGCTCCTAAACTTATTATTTCGTTATCTAGAACAACCCATAGCGGATTTAAGCAAAAGAGTGAAAACTCTTCTAGATTGTAAGTAAGGCGTTTCACGAGCAAATACGTTTTTCATAAGCCTCTGAAAACTCATTATGAAACTGAGTGTTCAATCCGTGTTCCTCAATCATTGGTCTCGCAAATAATGACATTTAAACAGTGAGCTTTGCTGAAACTTTAGAAACATTGTAGTTTTTATACCGGTCTACCTATTGGGAATAGATATTTATATTATGAAATATAGCTAGAATAGGGTATCAAGTTAAAGCTTTATCAGACCGACTTAAAATTCAGCGACACGCCCCAAAAGCGTATCGGTTCTGATATTAAACAAATAAAACAAACAAACAACCCAATCTATTACCCGCTGACCACATTGTGCGACCTCCATGCTAATTCACTCGCGCCGGGGGGACCATGGATTCAGATTTTCATCCAATTTAGGCGGACTACAGCTTTAAAATATGAAATCCAAAACATAAATAATCTAAACAATAAATACCTATCTTTTGACGCTAAATTTTTTTTTTCTTTCAACTGATAAATAATTAGTCAGCGTGTACTATTGTGTGTCTTTTTATGTATTTGTTGTGTAGACACAATTATAATGCAACTGACAATAAAATTCTGTCCATTAAGGAGTCCAAGAATATTGTCTACAGTTATGACATAATGGCCGATATACTACAACTACGGATAGATGGTATTTGGAGACAATCGTTGGGCTTTAGCAGAGCTTCTACCACTAAAGCACATAGTCAGTATAACAGACAGAGTGAGTGCTACAGGATAACAGCTTAACCCGTTTGTTTCTTTGATATAGTAGGTTTTTCTGTGCCTCCTTATATCCCTAGTTAATATACGAAATGAAAAATATTTTAGTTATAGCCTTTTTTCGTGATTGAAGACATTATTCTATTCTATTCTATTATGTCCCGGCGACGCGGTCCGGCGTGGGCGCCCTACTGCCGCCGACAGTCGGCGCCGGCGCGTGAGCAACGGCGAACACCGCCGCCGCCGCCGCGCTAATAGCTCGATAGATCCAACCAGATCTACTATCGATCTGCGTCTGCGCAGGGGGTCACTCTATATGACGAAAAATGAAGTTTCGCAGCGATACTGCGCGAGCCACGGCTCTATCTCGTAGCATTAGACGTGTCGATTGCACGACAGCTCCCGTTGGTTCGTTTTTCGTCAGTATAGAGTAACCCTCCAGGTTTCATACATATTAAATTCAGTGATAATGGATATTAATAAAATATATATATATATATATATATTTTATATATATATATATATAGTTTATTAATATCCATTATCACTGAATTTAAATGTATGAAACCATATATATATAAATATATATATATACTAGAGGTTGCGTTGTGGCGCGGGCTGCAAGCAGCCGCGCGGTGCTTTGATGCTTTCGGTTTGGGTTGGTGTCTGTTTTCAATATGAATTTCCATTTCAGCAGGGTATTGACTTGAATATACCGTAGCAAATCTTTCTTGCGTTTTGTTATGGCTTTAAAACTGTGTTAACTATGATTTTTTTTAAATTAAAGGGGTAATAACGATTTGGTTAGACGCGGGAAACAGTTTTCAGTATGAATTTCAGTTTCAGCAGGGTATTGACTTGAATATACCGAAGCAAATCATTCTTGCGTTTTGTTATGCCTTCAAAACTGTTTTCACTATGATTTTCATTATAACAGGGGTAGTGATGATTTTTGTTTTAGGTGGGATACGGTTTTCAGTATGAATTTTGGTGAGATACGGTTATTCACTTGACTATAACGTATCGAATATTTTATGCGGTTTAGTTTTCCCTTGAAATCTCATTTCAGTATGAAATTTGGTAACAGATGGGTATTGACTTGGCCATAATAGACTCGCAATGAAAAGGTTCCACTGAGAAAAGCTAACGGAAAAATCTAGCTTAATGCCGTCTTGTGCAACATTGACGTACATTTAACAGAACGTCAGGATATTTATTACCGACTAAAAACGGTAGGTAATATTTTGTTCCAATTTTAAATTAAATCTTTGTAAAAATTGGGGTCGTATGGCGTTTTGTGAGTGGAACTTTTTCATTGCCCGGGACTGTACAATGGATATTTCTTGAATTTGGGTTTACATAAAAAAAAAACTCCACAGGAATATTAATATTTGCCTTGAAAACTATTTTCATTATGAATTACGGATTGTCTCACACAAATACGGTAGAGAAACTGATCTATATGGTAATTTTTAGGTTTCGTAAACTTTACCTAGTATCGAGATGACATTGTTTTGTGTACAAATATTGGGTTCTTTAACACCTCATAAATCTGAGTCTACTCCATTCGCGCGTTTTTCTAGCTTCTCGATTATCAGTTTACTCTGTCCCTGAAGATAAACTTTTTCATAGAAACGAAATACACAGGCTTTTTTATTCATTAATTTCTAACTTGGGTTTGCTGTTTGAGACTATTTTTACAGAACTATGTTTACTTCAATTAAATCCATAATTAGAACTATAAACGCGTCCAAAACTTTGTCTATCTTTTTTATTCATTCAAGGTATTTCTTTGCCACAATCGGCTATCAGGTATATAGTTGTGTTGACGAGGGTATGAGTAGTGTTGTCTCGCTTCGCTTGGCGCTACAGGATTTGCAGTATGATGGTTTACATTGTTTTGCCTCGCTTCGCTCGGCTCCTATTTTACAGTAAGGTAATACTTAAGTTGTATTGCCTCGCTACGCTCGGCTCTTCAGTGGATGTGGTATAATGTTTTGAAATGTTTTGCCTCGCTGCGCTCGGCTCTCTAAGGTTTGTGGTATGATGGCTTGGATTGTTTTGCCTCGCTGCGCTCGGCTCCTCTCCAGGTCTCGGAATGGTAGTCTCGGTTGTTTTGCCTCGCTTCGCTCGGCTCTGCAGTTACATAGGCACTTGCTGTTTATTGTACTTTAGCCTCGCTTCGCTCGGCTCTTCGGGTTTTCAGATATTGGTTTCAGTAGTTTTGCCTCGCTCCGCTCGGCTCTCTAGGTTTTGGATTGATGGTTTAGGTTGTTTTGCCTCGCTTTGCTCGGCTTTCCACTTCTTAAACGGGACTTTTCCCGTAGTTTTTCTTTATTGATATTGATATTAATAATAATGATACGTAATGCCTCGCTTCGCTCGGATTTATTTCCTTTTATGGCAGGGTTACTTGTCGGATGCCTCGCTGCGCTCGGCTGGTTTTATTTTTGTATAGCTTGTAGAAGGACTATGGCCTCGCTGCGCTCGGCACTTACACTGTGGTAAAGTTGATTTACATTTTGTATATTTTTAAGGAAAATAGGTATTTTTTCCTTTAAAAGTGGGGAGTTTTTATTTTAAAAAATAATTCTTTGTATTTATCTTCACAAATGCGCCATATAACACAAATCTGTCTGACCACTTCAAAGGGGTGAAATTGCTAATGTTGGTAATTTTTTCTACGTTTTTAGGGAAATTTTGAATTTTTTCCCTACAAGTGGGGAGTTTTTAATTTAAATAATAAATTGTTTGTATGAATCTACACAAATGCGCCATATACCATAAATCTGTCTGACCACTTCAACGGAGTGAAATTGCTAATGTTGGTAATTTTTTCTACGCTTTTAGGGAAAATTTATTTTTTTTCCCTTTAAGTGGGGAGTTTTTATTTTAAATAAAAATTGAATGCATTTAACTACACAAACACGCTATACATTCGAAACTCCTCAGACCATCTCAAAGTGATAAAATTGCATATTTATGTAAATTTTCCCATGTTTTTAGGGAAATTTTGTGTCTTTCCCTATAAGTGGGAAGTTTTTATTATTAATTAAAAATTTATGCATTTAACTACACAAACGCGCCATACATTCGAATCCCCTCAGACCATCTCAAAGTGATAAATTTGCATATTTATGTAAATTTTCCCATGTTTTTAGGGAAATTTTGTTTTTTTTTTCTATAAGTGGGGAGTTTTTATTATTAATTAAAAATCTATGCATTTAACTACACAAACGCGCCATACATTCGAATCTCCTCAGACCATCACAAAACGACAAAATTGCATATTTATGTAAATTTTCCCATGTTTTTAGGGAAAATTTGTTTTTTTTCCTATAAGTGTGGAGTTTTTATTATTATTTAAAAATCTATGCATTTAACTACGCAAACGCGCCATACATTCGAATCTCCTCAGACCATCACAAAACGACAAAATTGCATATTTATGTAAATTTTCCCATGTTTTTAGAGAAATTTTGTTTTTTTTTCTATAAGTGGGGAGTTTTTTTATTATTAATTAAAAATCTATGCATTTAACTACACAAACGCGCCATACATTCGAATCTCCTCAGACCATCACAAAACGATAAAATTGCATATTTATGTATAATTTCTCATGTTTTTAGGGAAATTTTGATTTTTTTCCCTACAAGTGGGGAGTTTTTAATTTAAATAATAAATTGTTTGTATGAATCTACACAAATGCGCCATATACCATAAATCTGTCTGACCACTTCAACGGAGTGAAATTGCTAATGTTGGTAATTTTTTCTACGCTTTTAGGGAAAATTTTTTTTTTTTCCCTTTAAGTGGGGAGTTTTTATTTTAAATAAAAATTGAATGCATTTAACTACACAAACACGCTATACATTCGAAACTCCTCAGACCATCTCAAAGTGATAAAATTGCATATTTATGTAAATTTTCCCATGTTTTTAGGGAAATTTTGTGTCTTTCCCTATAAGTGGGAAGTTTTTATTATTAATTAAAAATTTATGCATTTAACTACACAAACGCGCCATACATTCGAATCCCCTCAGACCATCTCAAAGTGATAAATTTGCATATTTATGTAAAATTTCCCATGTTTTTAGGGAAATTTTGTTTTTTTTTCCTATAAGTGGGGAGTTTTTATTATTAATTAAAAATCTATGCATTTAAATACACAAACGCACCATACATTCGAATCCCCTCAGACCATCACAAAACGATAAAATTGCATATTTATGTAAAATTTCCGATGTTTTTAGGGAAATTTTGTTTTTTTCCCTAAAAATAGGGAGTTTTTATTTCATAAGCAAACTAAATGCATCTACCTACACAAACGCGCTCTACAAGTCAAAACTGTCAGACCACTCAATACAGGTGAAATAGCCTTAAAACATGTAAAATTTCTCTTTTACAAAATGGCTGCCACTTCATCCGCCATTTTGATTTTTGCAGTTTTCCCAATTTTCCCATGAATTTCACCATATATCCAACCATGTACAAAGAAAAACATCACCCCACCTCCCCCCCTTCTGGGAGATCAATTCACCTCAACTTGAATCGACGTCGAACTTTTTCAAAAATATAATCTCCTGTATTTCTCAGGGTTGCCAGCCGAAAGTGATAAAAATAGTCAAATGTCATTAGTATGAGCCTTTCTGACTAAACTGCATCATTTTTTTAAATCCAAAACGGTTATTTCTATTTTTCAGGTTTTTGGGGAAAATCTCAAAATTTTCCCTAAAAATGGGGAAATTTTATTTAACTGGTATAGTCTACCCAACAAACTACACAAATGCGCTATACAAGACAAATCTCCCCAACCACTCTAAACATGTAAAAAAAACAATCAAAAATCGTGAAAAAAAGTCACTTTTACAAAATGGCCGCCAAAGCAGTCCGCCATTTTGTTTTTTCAACTTTTCGGAATTTTCCCATAAACTGCACCATACATCAGACCGTGTTCAAAAAAAATCATCACCCCACCTGCCTCCCTTCTGGGAGATCAATTCACCTCAAGTTGGGTCGACGTAAAAAAATCCGAAAAAATATAATCTCGCCTATCGCCCAGGGTTGCCAGTCGAAAGTAATAAAAATGGTCAAATGTCATTAGTACGGGTCTTTCCGACAAAATTGCATCAAATTTTAAAATAAAAAGTTGTTATTTCTACTTTTCATGTTTTTGGGGAAAATCTCGAAATTTACCCTAAAAATGGGGAAAATTCTTTCACATGGCAACTCTACTCGTCAAACTACACAACCGCTCTATACAAGTCAAACTTGTCAAATGCCCCCAACACAATAAAAAAATGCTTTGAAAATCCCCGAAAAAACACGTTTTTATAAAAAAATCTCCCCTCCCCCCGCAATTAAAAAAAAATCATTTTTTGGAATTTTCCCATAAATTTCATCATGTGCCCCACCGTTTACAAAAAACACCATCCCCCCACCTCCCCCCCTTCCGGGAGATCAATTCACCTCAAGTCGGGTCTGACACGCCCTAAACTTTGCTTCACTGCAACTCGGCCGCCATTTTGTTTTTTTATTTTTTTATATTTTTTTTATAATCTGTCAGACACTCTTAATACACCCTCGAAATATAAAAAAATGTATGGTCACCAAAAAAGAGGAGCAAAAAAAATTTTTTTTTTTTACAACTTTTTTTAAAATTTCGGATTTTTTCTCTACTCACTTGAGCACCCTGTACATTTCCCTAAAACATTTATATATATATATATATATATATATATATATATATATATATATAATAATAAATATATATATATATATATATTTATTATTATTATTATATTTACTTTAAGAAGTTGGTTCCAGTAGGTAGGTTGTAGGTATGTTAGATGTGGAAATGGGAAAATTCGAAAAATCTTGTGGCTTAACAAAGTAAAACTGTGGAGTAGCATTAATTAAAGTACTTATTGATAAGAATATTAATGTAGTTGGTGTGTAGATATTTAAATAACAGAGGTAAAATATATTGTAAAGACGAAAAACACTGATTACAAAAAAATCGTGTTAAAAAATAAAAATGGAAAATTTCTGTCGCGTTCAAGTTTTCGTAGTATTTTTTGTAATAATTTAGTTATACATATGAAAATAATTGGCAGTAATCGTTTTCCTGTTTTATGCACATTTCCGCCTTTATTACAGTGAGGAAAGTACAGTAAGGTTGAATCTTTCAGTAACCACGACCTGTTTATGTTAAATCAAGGTGTGAACTACGAGAGCTGGACTAGCGTTTGTCAGTTAATAGTAGTTTTAAACGTTATCCTAACTAATATTTTAAATGCGAAATTAACTGTCTGTCTGTCTTTTACTCTTTCACGCCAAAACTACTGAACGGATTTGAATAATATTTACATATATGGTCAGACCCTGAGAAAGAACATAGGCTACTTTTTATCCCGGATTTCCCACGGAAAACTTTTTAAAGCGAAGCGAAGCTCGCGGGAACAGCTTTCACTATAAATCTCCGCTTTCGGTTAGTAAACATTTTGCGACCCCTGTATATTCCTTGCTCTGCTTAATTTGACGTTCTCAAGTGTGAAATATATATAGTAAGCGTTGTATATGAATGTAGATCTAGTGATAAATCTGCTGGTAGTTTATCAATGTCTATGAGTGGAACTATGTGTTCGATCGACAGCCTATTCACACAATCGAAGACCTTGCCATTACCATAACACTGCACTCCGTAGAGGCTAGACATTTACTTAAACACGATGAAAACACGTTGATAGTAAAAGAACTTAAGGTTGAACCAAAGCCAACCAGCGCCATCAATTGAAAAAATAAAAAAAATGCGGCATTTTATAATTACCTTCTAGGTATTAGTAGATTTAAAACGTAACTTAATAACTATAATTTACACTTAATTTCTAAAAAGTAAGTTCCCTTGTTGGAACAGCGCCATTCTTTAAACAGAAGTGAATCATCAAAGACTCAGTATAATGATAATGTAACTAATAAACTATGGGCCAAACTTAAAGACAGCACTTACGCCGAAGATAGGCATTTATCAAACCATTAATAGTGATAAATGGTCGATGGCTTTCACATTAACCTGTGAGTTATTCGCTTGGGGACAAATTCGCATAATTCGATAGGTTTAGATATAATTGAACACGGAGCTACTTCAGCAACTATTATTATTAAGGCGATGTGCTTTTGAAACTGAAAATTATTAAGAATTTCTAAAAAAATACTTAAGTACTTACTCTGTAGAAAATAAGCCACGTTGGTTTTTTGTATTAGCCTTTAATAAATAAAGTACCTCTAGGTACATATAATATGTATCGTTCTACGCGTTTTTGTTCAAATCAACCTATAAAGTTGAAAAAATATATGAATCTAAATGTTTAGAAATTAAACATATTAAGTTGTTAAGATCTAAATAGAAAATGACCGTGAAGACACTGTGAATATCACAGAATATAATGTTTTTCAAGAACGAGAATGAATCCTCTTGTACTTTGAAACATTAGCAATTAATAATCCTCAACGCTGCTTATGCATTTTTAATTACTTATGTTCGGTGGTGGTGACCCCACATACAGTGAACACCTAAAACAAAATGGCAAACATAATAACGCTTACGGTAGCGCCTTAATCGACGGTTTTGTAAATAAAATTAGCATTCCTGCCAACACAAATCACAGAAAGAAACCAGATAAACTAAGAGCCGCGTATATTTTCCTAAGGCCGCAGATAGTAACAGTATAAATACGCTATTGACAGAATTATTATATCGGAACCCATAATTCTCGCTTCTACACTTCGACAACTCTACCCCCGTACAGTGTAAGCCTAAGATTATACTTAAACTTTTCATTTAGGTCTCTTATTTCATACTAAGTAAGGGTTAAAATTTAACTGCTGAAGTCTTTAAGTGTATGGCGATCTTGCAGGTACATACAGGTTCGTTAGTTTGTTTTGGTAATTGGTATCGGTGATTGAGATCACACTTTTGGTTGCACCTTTTCAGTTTCAAATGTATAAGCGGGTCAAATAATTATATGTGATTTATTCTGAACCTACTCTTTTAAATGGAGTTAAGCTAACAACACGTCCTAGTCCGTAAACCTTAGTTCTTAATAAGGTGTAATAAGGAAAAAGTAGCCTAGTGTCAGTTTCCTAAAAATTTACTAAAAATTACTGTAGCCGTTTTCCCATGAAAGAGTAACAAAGAGTATCCATAAATCCATACTTTACAAACTTTCGCGTTTATATATAATACACTCACAAGCAATATAAAGGTCCTGAGAAATAGCAAAAAAAATCTACAATTTTTTTTAAAAAAAGTAGCTTAATGAGTGCGTCTGCATTATTACATACAGTACATTTCAGAGCTCCTCAAAGTATTTTCAACTAAAAACGTATACGTATTTTGTTCAAAATTGAAATTAAATGTTTGAATTGGGTCCATTTAGGCCGCATTTTGTAACTGGAACTTTTTCATTGCTCGCGCTAGTATTAGCAACTTTAGGTAGTGGAAGGTCTCGTAAAACGGAAGACATCTTTGCCTCGCAATAACAGATGGTGGTAAGGTCAGCACCAGGTCTAATCAATCAGGGCATGTTTCTGCAAACAGCTACCGCTCCAGATTGCTCCCTTTGACGCTCAATTTACAGCCGATCACGAGCTCATGTGATCAACGAAAGTAGATGATCCGAGTCACGTACGCCACGACCCTGGGACGAGGCGACAATGGATGAGGAAGTGGGATGATCAGTCGCCACTCGTTGCGCCTCGAAACCTGATGAAACCAGAAAAGATCTAACTAGTTCAATGTTAAGGACGATCTTGTTGCTAGTAGAGCTGGCTGGACAGAAAAAAATATAAACGTGAGTTTAAGAAAATAGTTTTGAAGTTTTCCTGGCTGAACAGAAAAATGTACGTGAGTTTAAGAAAATAGTTTTGAAGTTGGGTTTAAAAAGAACGCGTGCGTGAAGTATCGTGTTGTGTACGAGTAGAATAAATAGGTTAACTAAAAACTATAACACTTTTCATTACAAGCGGCGGTGCTCGTTTGCCTTTGTTCATATTATGTACAGCCTTAACGAAAAAATCGAGAGATAAGAGTTACGCGTAACAACCACCTACGATCCCATTTATTGAGATTCCTGAGTCTACATATGATCCTATTTTCGGAAGCAATCGGCTATTTATATTTACCCGTGTTGTTAAGTAAAATATTGCATCCAATATGAACCTAGGGCTAGCTTTGATTAGGGATCGAGTCAAGAGGGCAACTATAGCTTGCGAAAAATTAAGTTTCTGCGTCCCGAGTGCGAGTTTTTTTACCTATCGAGAAGTGAAAATACTCGCACTCAGGGCCCTGAGGGCGGCTGCGCTAACCACGACTCTGTCTCGTGGGTTGTTTGTTCGTTTCTTGTTAAGTTAGGAGTAAGCCTCCTGGCTCTCGTCATTTCATGCACTGAAAAGCAATGTAAAAGTTCCAGTGACCAGTGAGGTAGTCCGTGAGGACAATCTCGCTTGCTAATCTTGTCACTTAATCATAGTATTTGGCGTTGAAACGATGGGGCCATGGGGTCCGGATGCCAAAAGTTTGGTCAAAGAGATCTCTTCCCGGCTCGCAGACGTCTCAGGGGACAAACGAGCCGGGGCGTACCTCCGCCAGCGCCTGAGTCTGGCGATCCAGCGGGGCAATGTCGCCAGCGTGTTGGGAACCCTCCCACAGGGACCAGGCTTAGAAGGTCTCTTCTACATATAGTTTTAGTTATGTACATAGGTTTAGTTTGTATAATATATAGGTAGTTTAGTTTGTAATTGTAAATTATATAAATTATGTAATTAAATAAAGATCAATAAAAAAAGTATTTGGTGCAGAAAGAAAATAGAATGGTGTTTCTACTCTGACGTGTATTTAGCGACTGGTCCAACATTCGTACATTTTCAAATAGCCAATCACGTTCGTCGCTGAACACGAAAGGGCCATCCCACTTTTATTTGCAATGCACCCAGCAATTTCACAGTAATTTCTTTTCATTGTCGCATCATGGATGCAGTCAATTCTCGTATTAGCCACAGCCCATGCTGAGTCTGGAGTCCTTTTCAATACCGAGTTCAACGCTATTTTGTTTTTTTTTTTTGTAAAATTTACATTATATTTTAAAAACTTCATTTATTTTTTAAGTTATTTTTAAATTATTATTTTATTATAACAGCATTTTCAATTACACCAACAGTCATTTGCGCCTCTAGTTCATAATAAAACGCACCATGTAATTAAAACAGAAAACAATATTGTAGTATCTATTAATTTTACTAAAACTAATTACTTAGCTAAGGTCCCCGCTTGATCGTTTACTATCAATCTATCGACGTCATCGGCGATGGAAAATAGGTCGTCGTACTAATCGATTAAGGTTTTATTTTGATTGTCAGGTGTTAGTGGTAGATTTGCATAGTATGTTGTTTCTACCACAGGCATATGTCCCTACTTTGTCATTCTGTCATTAGGGCCATTTGTTAAGGATAGCAATGAATAGTAAGTAAATGGTTTATTCCCGTATATAGTGTTTTTATTAGAGTACCTCTTATATTATTACATTATCTATACATGTGCATATACTTATGATATGTATCTACTAATGGTATTTAAGTATTATAATATTATATTACCGTATTATTATTATATTGTACACTTAGGTATCAGATGTCTCAATATTGTATATTTATTGTATTGTATATTTATTGTATTGTATATTTATTCAGAAACAAATTACATTGTGTTTGAATTTTAACTTAAATATAAATATAATAACTTAAATATAATAACATACAATTTAATGTTCATAACAATCAAATATAATTAGGACATAATATTAATTAACAAGAAAAATTTACAATTTAATCACAATAATTTACAAAGAGATAATACAATAATTACACTCAATTAACTATAATAATTAATAATGATAAATTTAATAGTATTAAGACAAGGTTAGGGACCTACAAAATTAATGATTGATTCAAAAAAAACTCATCTATTGAATAATAGCACTTCTTTATCAAAAAATGTTTAAGTTTAGTCTTAAAAAGTTTGTAAGACATAATTTCCTTCAATTCTAATGGTAGATTATTATAAATATGGGGTGCCTGATATCTAGGTGAGTATTTGGCAACATTTAGTCGTGGACATATTTCAATCTTGAGATCTTTTCTACGAGTCATAAGCCTTTGCTTTCTCTCAGATTCTGTTTCCAGTCTGTACAGATTTTTTACTAAGTCAGATGTTATAACTAGTATAAAGAGGCACGGTACTGTTAGAAGTTCCAGTTTTACGAAATAATCTCGACATGATTGTCGTTGGGATATCCGCACCATCGTTCTGATGGCCCTTTTTTGCATGACAAATGCTTTATTTATATTATATTCATAGCCATATTAATAGATGGGAGATAGTCACGGAAGGACACGACTGAAAATCAGTGCCGCGTCAGGTGGGTGGATGCCACCTCACTTGAAGCGGTGTAAGCTGAGGCGCGGGCCTTTTCGGTGCTGGGAACACACACCGCTATTACTAATAAGTTTATAGTATGAATATAGCTGTTCCCGCGCGCTTCGCTTCGCCTTAAAAAGTTTTCCCGTGGGAATTCCGGGATAAAAAGTAGCCTATGTTCTTTCCCAGGGTCTAGACCGTATGTACACCAAATTTCATTCAAATCCGTTCAGTAGTTTTGGCGTGAAAGAGTAACAGACAGACAGACAGACAGACAGACAGACAGACACAGTTACTTTCGCATTTATAATATTAAGTTAGGATTAGGACTAGCTGTTCCCGCGAGCTTCGCTTCGCCTTAAAAAGTTTTCCCGTGGGAATTCCGGAATAAAAAGTACCCTATGTTCTTTCCCAGTGTCTATACCATATGTATACCAAATTTCATTCAAATCCGTTCAGTAGTTTTGGCGTGAAAGAGTAACAGACAGACAGGCTACTTTCGCATTTATAATATTAGTTAGGATAAGGTTTTTTATTTGTTATTTTCTTTTTTTGTTTTTGTGTATTTTCTTGTGGATTTTTGGTGTGTGGTGCTGGACACCGAATAAAGATTTTTTATCTTATCTTATATTTATCTATGTAGATGTACTCTAACAAAAACAATATAATACAGGTGCGTTTAAAAATGTATTCAATTGATTCATCACGGTGCTGTCCATAAATTAGCAACTTCAGAGTTATGTATGAATAATAAACTGGATGAGGTCAACGTTAAGTCTAACAATCATGTTGATTCTATACACTGAAAATTTAATAATGCCAATGTCAAATTCGTCACTGAAAAATTAGATTTACAAAAAAACAAAGAGTCGATTTTTTAACAAAGAATTTTATGTGTTCATTTTTGTGCCGTCAGAATTGCTTATGATGACATCTAAAGACTGACATCCATTGCTAGTTTTAAAGAATACGTTAAGTATAATTTACGTTGTCCCACGGGATTTTCCCAAGATAAAACCTCCCAGAATAGAGTCGCATTTCGAACAGAGAATTATTATTCTCTTTGGTATAGCTAAATTTAAACTTTGTAGGTACCTTTAGAAGTCCCAACCATTATTGGCTTAATAAACTTAACTACCAGGAAGACATAACCTCCGTACAGCATAACTGTATTATTGCAGTCTCCTATAGAGGGAGAACAATCGGATTGTTAGCTTACTCCTCATTCCCCTTTGCTCCTGGTACACAGATCAGCTCATGCGCCGTGCATTTCAATGTGCCGTCATGCTAATTGCTGCGATGCAGTGTTGTCAGGTAAATTCATATTTTATTGGATTTTGCTTCTTTTTTTCTTCTCTTCTACTATTGGTATTTGAAATTCGTATATAATATACCTACCTATAATAAACTAGTCTGTTGGTCAATGTAATGATCTATGTTTTATGTTTAGCTTTATCATCTTTCTAAACTTGGCTGCATCAATAACACACTCTATAAAAACATAAAACACATACTTAGCACTTAAAAAATATATTATAAAAGCGTTTTTAAATAAAATTTCAGTGCCCGCGTGTTTGAGGCAAAAAAGGTCGGAATAGTAAGTCAAAGGTGAATCGGTGGGTACAACTAAAGAACTAGCTAAGCTACTCTTAAAAAATAATTCATATTCTCCACTGAGATAAATTAATTACTCATAATAATCTGGCAACACTCAGTAGGGCCACCTGGGCTGTAATGAGACGCTTGTTATAGTGAGGTTGTATAAAACAAAGCTTCGCAAAGCTTTGTGCTGCGACAAGGAAACATTCTGTACCTACTATATGAAAGGGAACTAATTCTTAAACTCAAATGTTCATGTAATTTATTCTAATTAGGTACTAGGTTAATTAGTTTTAGAGACATCTGATTTATTCAATTCAATTATTTCATTTTGATCTTCTGTCCATAAGTTAAACGTGTGTAGTATACTCTATATTATATATAGGTATGTAGATTTAGCTTTTTAAGCTTCAGTGTTTCTTTCATCACAAGACCTACAACGAAGGCGATAGTTAAATAAAAAGTTATTGTGTACTTGCAAGTAAAAATATTTCCAACAATAGCCTTAATGATAGTAACAATAGTGTATATTTTTAAACTTTTACATTTGCGTAATGAAAGCTTTGCTCTTAGCTTTTGAACTTCACCGAGTAAAGCATTACTCCCTATACAGGGTGTTGCAAAAAGGGTATACTAAGCCGAAACCTACATGTGCAGCATGTTATATCTAAGCCCGAAACTGAAATCAGAATTTGGAAATTCGCGAAAAAAAAATAAACATAGTAAAAGTCACGTGACCAACAAAGTTTCTATGGAAAAAGAATTTTTTTTTCGCGAATTTTTTATTCTGATGCTGCAAATGTAGGTTTCGGCTTAGTATACCAATTTTGCAACACCCTGTATATTTTTTATTTTGAACTCTTGCACGTAGTGACATAAAATTACAAAGAGCATAAACATTTTAATAAGTATTTAAAATATAGTCCTACAAACGTTTGCGGTAGCAACCCGCACTATAAACTGAGTTATTTGAGTTTTTATGATTTCACTTTTACCAGCCACCGTGTGAACTGTCCTTAAATTTATTGTTTTGTTACTATAAATGTATTATTGCCACAAGCGATACTCGACTTCAATGAGTGCACATTTCTAAAAAATATACTTTTAATAGGCTTCCCTACCCTATAAAATTGGTTTAAATAATTATGTATGATTTTGATAATGATAACTTAACTACTTAAGTTGCTAATTTTAAATTAAACCAATAAAAAAGCACACAATGGACCCACAGAAATATACACACAATAACTTTTTTTTCTGTAGGTCCAATTACATAAGGTATCAGTTTTGAAAAGTCCTCATCCGTATGATAAGTGTGCATACTTCACGTGGAGCTCGGCTGGATCTGCCTCGATATGATCAGGGTGTGGCGCGACTGACTGCCTTATAGAGTGGGTACTGCCAACACTAAAACTGTTAAAGAGGGGTGCACAAAATTACTATCTACTTATACTAGGTGCTATGGGCTTATCGATGAATCTGTTATGTTATTCTAATTTAAGTTGTACCTAGATGTTATTTAACTAAAAGAATGTTGCCGAAAAATGTGTAGTTTTACTCTCTATATTAGGTGCTATGGGATTATCGATGAATCTGTTATGTTATTCTAATTTAAGTTGTACCTAGATGTTATTTAAAAAATATTCAATTCAATACGTGTTGCCTTTTGAACTTAAATAATGCCTACTTAAGGAGGTGCATTATGCACAGAAAGGCTTATGGAATAAAAATTATGGCTATGAGTCCACCTTCGACCATTTACAACCCTAGACGGACTCATCTCATACATCGCCTACATAGTAAACAGGCCAATATTTTATTACTTTTTTACGTGACTGTACTGTCATTCCCTTCTGTCATGTCATTGAGTGCATGAAAAAGTGTGGCAACGTAAGTAAAATTCTACTAAGTTGGTAGAAAATTCATAATAATGTGGTGATATTTTTAGGGAAATCTAAATTAGTTAAAATACGTTAATAGTATGATTTATCCGACTCACCCGAGTTACCACCGCACCACTCGCTTTTTACAGCGTATTTATTACAATTATTTGTCGACTGTCAAAATATCATTTCACAAATGCTCGGTCACTGAGGGGAAGAAATGGCAAAATAAACACTCTAGATGGTTTTTCAAATTTCAGCTAAAATCTAATATATTATATTATTTTATTACTATAAAATTAATTATGGTTGCCTTACCTTCATCATGTTATTAATTTCCTTCTCTTTGAATTTGCTTTTTAAATAATTTTCTTTTTGAATTTACATTACTGGTTAAGTTGTCTAATTTACACATGTGATAACATCGTATCATCAAATATTTTTCTGCCACCAATCTTATTATATTTATTTGGTGCAGTGAACCACAAATATGCTCAGCACGCGTAGCACAGTATGGCGGTGACAAGATATAAATGACAGCTAGTTGCAACAAATTGTGTGATACCAGTTGTCCTCACAAACGCTAACATGGCCAACACGAAATAATCACTACAAGATGTGAGTTACAATTTTGACAGCGAGATTGGAAGATTTGTCTTATTTTCTAACATGGGTGTACCAATTTATCCACACATGTCTCAGTTTGACATTTGTTTAGGTAGCATTATATCACTCAAGTTCGAAGGTGGTGATAACATGTGACACAAATAATTATTTGTTTAGTTTTTGTTAATTTCATCCTTGCTCTACAAGAAGAGATGCAGGAAAGGAAAATTACTATAATACTTATAGGGAGGATGATCCGGGACTCTAATAACCCGTTGAAAATGCTTTAAAAACAACATTTGTCGAAACACACATCCTCTTTTTTATTTGACTAAAATTATACATTAAGTATATTACTTATATGTAGCGGTGTTAGCTCAGACGGGTAAGCGCCCGCCCCTCACGGAAGAAATGTGGATTCAAATCCTGTCGCTCACATGTGCTAAGAAGTTAGATAGATAGACATTAGTTTGTTTGGAAGCAACTCAGTGCATATGTTTGCCCTTAGGAACAAACCACTGATTTTCAGTTGTCTCCCATATACTTTAAGTTTGCCTATTCACGCCAAAGTATGTAGGTAATGAAGTGGCTAATTGAATAGTTTGAATGCTAAATGTGGAGTTCACGAAATGTAAATCATATACATTGAATAGGTCCGGCACACCGGGCAGTCAGCGACTGATGCTATGATGACTGGTAGTCCTTTCACCACAGCGACAAACCCTAGTCAGGCTTTATTATTTATCAACAACACACTAACTAAAATGAAGTGGCTAATTGAATAGTTTGAATGCTAAATGTGGAGTTCACGAAATGTAAATCATATACTTACATTTAATAAGTCCGGCACACCGGGCAGTCAGCGACTGATGCTAATCCTTTCTCCACAGCGACAAACCCTAGTCAGGCTTTATTATTTATCCACAACACACTAACTATAAAAAAAATAAGTGGATATGCTAGCATGTACAACTAAATTAAATGGTTATAAAAATATAATATTTCCTTTAGGTAAGTAAAACATTTATTAAACTTTTAATTAATAAATTATAAAAAGTATACTATTTCACACACCATAAAAGCATATTAGGTATTCTTAGTTATCAACTATCACAATAATCAGTCTGAACTTGGCTTATATCAGTCATCAAATAGGTCTCATAGTATGTATGCCAAGTTTTTCAACTTTTTCAGTTCGGTGCCTCTCCGGTTCATTGTATCACCACAAGGTTGCTGATGTCATCTGACCATCTTCAGGTGGTTTCTGCCAACAAGAGCTCTCCAACCGTGTCAAGGCCATCATTTTCTGACCGGTTTTGACCATCTTCCGTCTTGCCTACGAGCCAATTTCAATGTTCTGTAACAAACAAAAATGTTTCATTAGATTTTAGTTATACTTATGAACTAAGATTATGACTCCTATTGTTATCTTCATCATCATAGCCCATCACGTCCTCACTGCTGGGGTACGGGTTTCCTTCCAATGAATGGAGTTGACCAAGTACTGCCAAGTGAAAAAAGTTTTTTGAGTTGTTTTGTGTGCATGTGCCCAATTATAATAACATGTGACTGGTACTGGCACTTACCTACTGTTTTTTCCTTCCATTGATTATATAAATATTATTCAGTCAGGCCGTGGGACAAGCATCGTAGATGATATTCTGTTGCACCCGTCAGGATCCTGCCCGAGCTTTTGTCTCAAGGCCTTCTAGCTCCTGGGGCCGGGTAAACGGTGGGTGGGTCATCAGTCAGGTGGCATGCTGTTTTTTCTTCGTCTCATGGAGCCGGTGCATAGAAATCGTCTGCCGAAGAACTCCCAAGGAATCTGATCGTGCTTGGTCGGGAGCAAGCTCGGTCGTATATTATTTCATGTGACGATGTCCAAGAAAGTAGTTAAAGAGCCAATATGAGTCCATGGGGTAGCGCAATGCAAAAATGCAATGGTAATATTACCAAAATATTTCACTCGAACGCACCAAACAGCGAAAATTTTCTTCAAATTTGACGTTTGGTGACATTTAAATTGTCAAAAAACCATAGACAATACAAACAAGAGCCACAAATGAGGGATTTTCAAAAAAAAGAACGAATGAAATACATATTTCCACAGAGCAGAAAAGTTTCAGTGTCACTGTGGCTTATATCGAATCACACAAATAAAACGAGTCCCATGTACACCCTATGCTAACATTTAAGACTGATATCCAAAAGTGACTCAATTTAAACAGTCACTTCACATGCTGTCTTATTATGGCCATACTAGCCGTGCAGTTGTGACAGCAAAGAAGTTGTTATTGCCTACATTTTTTTTCAATACTGTGTACATTATCTTTGCATGTATTATACTGGTCATTTTGAAATCTTGTACACACATATATTTTCTCAAAACTTCTTCAGTAATTTTGCAAATATCGTACGTATCTTGTGAGGCGTACACCAAACCCCCTTCATCTCTCACACTTACAAATTTGTGAAATACTTTTTTTTCTTTTGCCAGCAGGGATTCAATACACGCAGTACATTTGATTTTTTTTAATAAGCTCCTTGCGACATACCCAGCGATGTATCCTACCACCTGTTCTTTGTACTCCCAAAACTGTGTGTTGTGTAACAATTGTGACGCACGTTCCAGGTTTTCACCTAAAGATTCCTGTTCACTGGTTTCGGCCTCATCATCATCTGGCCGCGTTGAAGCAGCGGTTTCATTTATCGATTTTAGCGCGGAAGAACACATCAAAATAGATATGTGCTCTAAGGGGACACAATTACCCGATTCCGCTGATTTTAGTTCCATGTGACACAGAAGTTTTCTGTAAATGCCTCTGAACTGACGAGCATTTGGGTTGTCGTTGTGTCCGCCATGCATTCGAATTGATCCGAAAAACAGTTCAATATGGTCTTGACTTAATCTATACGTGGTCAAGTACCGCAGCCTGTTGGATTCAATTAGAGTCTCATATAACGATTCCAAACTTTTAATACACACAAGAACTCCAAGAAACCCGGTGAAGCAAGGGGATTTTAGTATAGGTGTACAAGTTTTTAGTGTGATTTTCTTAGAGGTTTGGTGCTCTTTATAAGTTCTTTTTCTAGAAACTTTTATGTTGAGACTCAATATCATATCTTTGGCTTCTTGTAACTCCGCAAAAACTTCATCTTTCATTATTGGAATAATTGGACGTTTAAAGCCATGGGAACTGAAGTTTCGGGAATTGAAAATATCAAAAATGTTGTTCATTATCATAATAAATTTTTCGGTTGCTTCACTATTTTCAAAACCAGGAAGTTTAAGTTCTTGTCGGCAAAACTCAATTGCTTTTGAGACACTTCTACTCAGCAGTTGGGTAGCAAGTTTCACATTCATTATGGAGTTTCTGAAATGTACATGCTTTTTGGTCAATCGGTTTGCCAAATTCAAACCAATTTGCTCTTGCATTTCTTCAAGTTTCTTAATATAGTCCCACTTTATTTCCTTATCTTCATGCATAAAGGTTTCTTTCAATTCGAAATGATTTCGTATAAGCTTTAACATATGACAGAAATCCAAAAAGACAGCCACCTCATAATTAGCGCATGGGTGTTTAAATGAAGTTTTGAGATTTTTAGGGTCATGAAGATTACAACCTAGTACCTTCATTGCTGATACGTTAGTACTGTGTCCATCAAATGTCAAAGACACGACATCAACTCCAACTTCATAGCATCGGCTCAGTATTGTATTAATTATGTTTGCCTTTTGTTCTCCTGTCAATCCGTGAATTAAAAAATAGGCTACTGGTAATTTCCATGACTCATTTAATGATACCAGCATAAACGCATAAGCTTCGGAAGCTTTTACATTAAGGTCCTCATTAGGACCAGTTCCCATATCAACAAGGCCTTCATCTTGCTTAGTTTGTCGGTTAAAGCACCTTTGCTGTCTGATAGCCATTTCATCAGCAATTAATGCACAGGTCATATAAGCATTAGACTGTTTTCTTTTAGCTTCTAATATCTTAAATGCATCATCTGTTAAGCCAGGGGAGCCATCAATATTTGCATACCATTTTGATATTGTCTTTGGATGAGGGAGACAAGTTTCAAATTTATTTCTAATGTATCTATAAGCGTTAGGCGACAAAAAATGGAGGGTCAAGCAAAATTTTCTAAATTCTGGTTCGTATTTTGACGCAGGCTTTTTAGATTTTCCTTGTATTTTTTTCTTCATTTTAGCATACAAGTCTGCAGCAAATACGTTACTACTCAAAACGTCATGAGTGTCATCGTTAATATATCTTTCTGTTTTTAAAGTCTCAAGAATTTGTTTGAACGAGGCTAGTTTTTTTTTGAGTCGCAAATTTTTGCGCCTGAGCGACTGAATTTTAAGTATGTATCTTTTCTGAAGTGCTATTTTTTTTCTTAACTGTTTTCTCAACTTGGCTTTTTTTGGGGTATCAAAAACAGAATCTAAGTCTGAAAAGTCTTCAATTTCCGTCTGTTCTACTTTTGATGTTTTAGGAGTTGAAGGAAAAATTGGTTGGTCATCTGTTTCTGTGGTTTTTTTTTCATATTGATTTGATGTGGAAGGCGTCTAAAAATTTAGATAAAAAAAATCTTGTAGACAAAAAATTATCATGCTACCTATATAATTTAGTAGCTGTTCCCGCGAGCTTTGCTTCGCATTAAAAAGTTTTCTAGTGGGAATTCCGCAATAAAAAGTAGCCTATGTGTCCTGGGTATCAGCTAACTCCATACCAAATTTCATTAAAATTGGTTCAGCCGTTTTGACGTAAATAAGTAACAATCATACACACATACGCTAAAACTTTCGCATTTATAATATTAGTAGGATGTATTAATATTAATGACAGAACTTTATCAATGTAATTAATTGTAGGCCTAACTAACCGGCTGTTTGCTAAATCCTTCACTTATTGCTTCTGCTTCTTCGCCAGAGCTAGCGCTTTCTTCAGACTTAGCTGGTAATACAAATAATCCCTGGAATGTGGAATTTAAATATTGTAGGTAGCTGGTAATAAAAGGTGTTGCAAAAAAGGGTATACATTGTTGCATTATTATTTATTTTGAATTCATTGACCAGTTTGACACGACCTCTCGAATGTGTAGGATAAGAATAATGCCTGGGAATCTTACTTTGCTCGGTAACACTCCCTTTTTCAGTCTTCGGAGTCCTGTCTGATTTTTTGTGTAATATAGATCTTTGTGGTGGAAATGATCAGAGCAGATCACTGTGGATTTTGCTGGTTTCCAGTAGTCCTCTCCACGGCTTTTTCTAATTATTTCTACCCATTTGCTTCTTATAATGGGATCATTCGGTATCCTGATAATACATGTATATTAGAATTTAAACTGTAAGTGATAAAATTACCTTTTGTACCTATAATAAAAATTATGATAGCTTTAGTTGTGTAAAAGTTTACGTTTTGTCGAATACCATTTCGCCTCAGCGGAAACTATCACGAATATTTAGACATTATGATCTAGGTATACAGTTGACAAAAGAATAGCGAAACTTTTTCGTTTTCGTAAATCGCAAAACCAACAACCATAGAAACGCAGAAAAAAAATGATTTTAATATATGCGTAGGTTTTGCAAATTCCATCCATTATTAATGAATTCAAGGTAGGTATGTGCCTAATTTCAATTTTGAGAATCCAATCACGAAACTATTTATGGTACACTTGTCATGTCGACCGGGTGTCGATAGGACATTCAAGCGGTTAATATAAATTATACTCACTTTTTGGTATATTTATTTTCAAGAAAAAACTGGCAACACCGAAGAAAATTATATCAATATTTACTTTCTTAAATTATTTATATTAATACATTACTTACAGATGGTAGGTGACCTTGTGTGTCGTTTTTAGTCGACCTTTGTAATTTCTGCACACGTTTAAAGCACATACACGCATTTTAAAAGGACAAAATCGAAATTAATGCCAACTGTCAAATATGTGTAGCACCGGCGATGACACAATAGACACTGTAGAGCGAAATTTGTAACGGGGGCAGTTTGCCCCAGTTTATGTATGGCAGCAATGGCTTCTTCTAAGGGGAATCTAGGGTTGTATATAATCAAAGGAGTCCACTAATGTGCCATAAATGCCAGATTTCTGTTCGTGACTGTACTTACTCACTCGTTCCTGAAGATTTGGATCTAAATACTTTCGACTCAATGTCTCAATTAACCCTTTTATTGCTCAATTACCTACTTCATTTCCAGAAAGAGTAAAATAAATCTTTACAATTTATTATCTGTTGTCTACTGGAAATTGTAACCACCATTAATCAAATTGTGTCTCTAGTTATTGTAGAGGTAGTTCATGGCTGAAAAGGGCTTTAAAAAAATATATACTTAATGTGCCAAATATGGTGGCTTCTATTTTAATTATGTAAAGGACGGAAGCTTATAAAATACCTTTTTATAAAGATCGAGATTATACTTAATAGGTTATTCTTTAACAATAGGTAAGCATACAATACATAATAGGTAGGTAACAATACAGCTTTCCAACAGCCACTGAAAATACCTACATTATTTACAATTCTAACCTTAAAATAAATTTGCATTGCATCAAATGAAATCACTGTACGAGTAATATTACAATACAAAATATGATGCGAGCTACTTCTCGCCCGGCCACACACAGTGAGTGATCCATGTCTGTTGAAAAAAAAACTATCAAGACAAAAACGCGCCAAAACACTTAACCTCACATTTACAAAATGGCGCCTCCTCTCAACAGCACTTCAGCAAAAGTGATATTTATTGGGTAATTCAATTTATTTATGGAAATAATAAAATTGAATGCTATTCTTGCTACAGTTTTGCGAGTAATAAAACTGTTCAGTCACAGTTGGTGGTGGGGCTCGGGGTATTTTATTGTCGTGAGCTATGGCATGTGGCCACCGTTTTCCATATTTGCCCGCAAAATATTGCCCAGGAACTGAAGTTTAGTAAATAATTTAATAAATGGCATGAATATTTTTTATCAACTACAAAGTTCGCTTCTTCTTTAAAACTTTGAAATTTGTGAAAATTTAAATAGTCCTGCAATTTAGTGCTTACCTATCCATGCTCCATGTTCAGACCTAATAATTTCAGATGTATATTTTAAAACAATTAAAGAAATGCAAAGGTTAATGCTTATACCTATAGCCCTATACATTTTACCTGCCTAATTAATTCATAAATTCCAGGAGCTATTATTGGTGCCTCGACTGCCTCTGGCAAGCCCGGTGCATGTTTACGTATGAGGGCAATAGAAACTTAACAGCACATACAGCTAAAAGCTAAAGCGAAACCGTTCAATCAAGAAAATTGCCATAAACAATAGCTGTGAGTGTGAGCAAGGTCAATAACCAGGACCACTGACCGCCTCTAGTGAAACAAATTAATAGTGACCGCGACACTAACAGTCCACTTTCATTCCTAACTGCCATTAATGTGGTTGTTCACTTCAGTCATAAACACTTCTTTGCGAGAAATGAATAACTTATGGGTCTATGGGTTTTTTGCTGTAGAGCGATCCGGAAAAATTGCAGCACATTCTATTCGATAGTCTATTCGAAAGTGCTGTCAACCAGTCAACAACAAAATGGCGGTGTATAGATTTGCGAAAGTTTGACAGCTATCATTCCATAGGTTATTGTCAGAATAATATTATGTACCTACTCTGTGGTCATTCTTTTCGAAACTCATTCGAAAGGTAAAAAGTGTTCGAAAGTGCTGTCTAGTTGACAATAGTCGCACTCGCATTCGATTCTATTCGTTAGCTCGAATTTTCGTGATACGGGTACTGCTCTAGCTGTAGGTTGGGTGAGCTCCATATTTTATACACAGATCCAGAAAATTCAATGTCATAGAAACAAGACGGAAACATGGAAAGGAGAGGAAGACCCAGAAAATGTTAATGGAGCAACTAAAAAACTACCTGAAGATCTTTTCATGGCAAGGGATAAAAGAACTGGCTCGTGAAAATGACATAATTACATTGACGTAGTTTATGAGTAGTGGATCGACAAGACATGAAAAATATAATTCAATTTTTTTTTATGGATAAAGTAATTTCAGCAGAATTGATAATAATTCCTAAAATAATTGACAAAATAGTTACTTTTGTTATCATAATTATTGTCTGTTGCTATCCAACCTAATGTTATAAACGGTGTCACGTAGTATTTAGATTAGGTACAAACATAATTAACCCCATAAATTTATGAGCAGTTCAAAGAATTGGCAAACAATGTTAGGTTGATTGAATTTCGTCAAACACCATCTTTCTTAATTAACGTGGCCAAATTATGTGCCAAGCAGACACATTGATGTCAAATTAATCAAAACTGAAATTGATAACGATTCAATGAAATTTATTAAGGATTTTTCCACGAAGCAGTTCCGAAGAAGATGTTTGAGGTGCGACACAGTCAAGACTCATGATTATTTAACCCTTAATCGGCCAAAATCGGATAAGTACCTCCTTGTTTTGAACTTATGGCTTTAAGTTAAATGGCGGAAACCAATGAAATAATTTCAGTAGCCATGGCAAAAAGGTTAAGATAGTGAACACTAGTGCTGCCGCTCGGTTTACTCACGACAGCCTATCGCTTGTTGAAGGAATTCCATAATTCAGATATTACACAGGGAACTACAAAACTTCGCTACTGGGAGCCGAGAAAGTAATAGTGTAAGTTTATAAGTACTTATACAAAAGGAGTGCTATACCTTGACTAGCAGAAAACTTCTGATCGCGACTTTTGGAAATTCATGATAAACTATTAAGTAAGTATAAAATTAATACAAATATTCTTTTATTAAAGAAAGTGTTAGCACATAGGTTAATGTGTTTTATTGAAGCCACTGTTTTTAATTTTACCAGTATGCAAAGGTTTTCCTTAACAGCCTGGGATATTGCTTCGTATTTCTCAAGCGCAGTAATTATGTGATCGACCCGGCGAGCGGCCGATAACTCTAATTGAGCATGTCTAATAAGCGTACCAGCAACTTTGTAATTTGACATAATATATATTAAGAGTTGTTTAGCCGCTACATTTACCATTATGCTACCTACGAGTATTCTATTACTTAATGGTTATCAAACTAGAACCACTATCTATGAGTATATATAAATATTAGTTGTTATGATTTTCTAATGAAAAAAATGATTAGCTAATGGCATTTTAATATCAGAAAGCCTTATAGCACTAGCCATTGGTGAGATAAAGATAAATTTCGCCATTTCATTACCTAATGAAAACAAAATCCTTCAAAATTAACATTTTATTCATACTTCCTGATATACATTTAGACGTAGCTGCAAGAAACCGTGTTAATAAGCCACAACCGAGAAACCAAGGCGCGACTAAAGCGATACATCAGATCATAACTCAAAACAATTTACAACTAAATTGAGATATAATGAAGAAAGCAACCGCCCTGTCGGTCTTAATGAGACCAATGCTCGAAACAACACTTTAAAAAAGAAAAAATGAAGACAAACTAATGACACAACGTTTAAAAGAAACGCCACTCCATTTGTCAAAGCAAAGTGAGATGTTGAAGCGGTGTCTTTGCCTGACACGTTAAAAAAAGAGATGATTAAAGATGTCTGCCAAGTTCTCAATAAATTGGTCATAATTTTACGATGCACATTCGTCAATGGCAACTGGTTATAAAGTCACAAGCTCGAGTGAACAGGAAATGAAGCGAGACATTGCAAGTTGCCGTTGATCTTATAAGGCCTGTTTCCTAAATTTTAATTAAAATGATTTGTATTATATGTGATGAATGTGGTGATGAAAATATTTGTCTCGGCCAGGTTACGACCCAAAAAAATATCTCAATATAAAAAAAAAACTATATGAAAAAGGTAGGTATTGCATTAATTGCTGCAGATCAACAAAGTTCAAATGGAACATAGTATTTTTATAGCGGGTTCATTAGCAGAAATGAGAATTTTATTGAAAGTGCATAGAGATTTATGGGTGCTGTCACCAACAGCCAATTAAATGTCTTTCACCAGCAATGCCGAATCAATATCCAAACGGCCATCCTTATTGATAATATTGATCATCATGAGAATGTGATTTACCTTAATAATTTTGTACTCTTTATGCAATCGAATCTCCGTTGTCGTGCATCTGTAACAAAACGAAATATATTGTAAAATAAACATAATAATATCATATCATTATCAACAATGACAATCAGGAACTTCTATCGGGCAAATTCAAGATACCTACAAAAAAGTACTCATTGCTGTATTATTATATTTTATCATAAATCATCAATTTTATTTTGTTTGAGCCCCCCCTTCAGTAAAACATCCCACGACTAGGTACCTAGTGATAATATGAACCATGCATTTTCATTCCGCGACAACACCCCTAATGGCAAACACAAACTCCTCGCCCGTAGGTGTAAAAGCCAAAGAACTGTTTGATGGGACCACCGAAAACTAGCTCCCGACAACAAAGACCGCCTTAATATTGACATTTAAATGTTCCCACGAAATCCTGACGAACTTTCTCAGGCAATAGAGGGAAATAAAAGTATAGTTTGTCCAACTACACTCGCGAGCAACCAAATCGACTCAAGCCTTGACGGCGCAAACATACATTAATACAAGTAAAATTATGAATAGAAATAATAAAAATGATATGTCATTTAAAAGCTTAAGATGTCAGCTTTAATTTGATATCATTATTATTGAAATCCATTCATCATTTTTGAAATAAATGATGTCTGAACGCAATTGTAGGAAAAACGGGAATTTAGGAAAAAAGGGTATGGGTATCGTATTATACAAATTAAACAAAAAATGTTAAGATAAAAATTTATTTATTTAAATCAATACTTTGTACCCCCTCTTGCCCTAATTACAGCCTGCAGCCTGTTTCTCATAGACCTTATCAACTTTTTGACAGTTTCCTGAGGAATGCCGTCCCACTCCTCTAATAAAGCTGTCTTCAGCTCGTCCACGCTTGCAGGGACTGGATTCCTGGCCCGAACTCTTCTTTTGAGCTCGTCCCATAAGTGTTCGATGGGATTCAGGTCAGGACTGAGCGCAGGCCAGTCCATCGTGCGCAATTCCTTCTCTCTCAGAAACTGCCGACTGACTCGTGCCGTGTGGCAGCGGGCATTGTCGTGCATTAGCACGAAGTCTTCACCGACAAATTCTGCATAGGGCACAACATGACCGAGTAGAATGTCGGTGATGTACCGATCAGCTGTTAACCCGCCTCCTCGGCCGCCTCCAGGCACGAAAACAAGTGCGGTTTTTCCCTCTAGAGAAATACCAGCCCACATCATGCAGGAACCGCCGCCATATGCTACTGTTTCAGCGAAACAACATTGGGCAAATCGTTCCCCCGGACGCCGGTAGACCCGGCCTCTCCTGTCACTGCCATGCAGACACACTCTGCACTCATCAGTAAACAGGACCGACCGCCATTGCGCAATGCTCCAATCGAGATGCTCTCGAGCAAACTGAAGACGCGCTTGTCGGTGGCCTGCAGTCAATTTGGGGCCTGATGCAGGTCTTTTTGGTGTCAAGTTGGCTTCCTTCAAGCGTCTTCTCACTGTCCACTCGCTGACAGCCACTTGTCGTACACGTCTCAGTTCTTGCTGCACATCAACGCCCGTAAGGTGTCGATTGCGCAGCGAGGTTGAGACAATGAAGCGGTCGTCTCTCTCTGAAGTGCAGCGGTGGCGGCCCGTTCTTGGTCTTCGATTGAAGGCACCAGTCTCTTGGAACCGTCTGTATACTCGGGATACAGCAGACTGGCTCAAGTGGAGCTGGGCAGCGACTGCTCGCTGACTTAACCCTTGTTGCAGCAAGGCAACAACTTGAGCAGCTTCTTCTGGTGTGGTATCCATGGGTTTGCGAAAACAAGGAATACAATGCAACGAGATGTGTACCGGTCAACTTGCAACAAGCGACTGATAAGGTACACCGGATGTGGAAAGGTTTTATAGCGGGATCAGGTAGCGCAAGGCGTGGATTCCTAATGAGGTAATTAACACTGACGGGCAATTAAAATGCGTCATTAAATCTGCGCTTAGTTTTTTTTTATGGTATTGATCTTAATTGAAAGCCTAATTCTTCAGCTTTCGAATGACATATCACTTTTATATTTACCATTTATCGTTTTAGGAAAATCAATGTATATGTGCGCCGTGAAGGCTTGAGTCGATTTGGTTGCTCGCGAGTGTAGTTACGATACAGTCGCCAGCGCTGCGGCCGCGGTAATCATTCGGACAAATAAATTGAGGCATCCAAATATTGGGGTTCCATCCGATTATATGCAGTTATGGCGGCGTACAAAGGCGGCTTTTAAAATTCAAAAGATGTGATAATTGCTCAGGATTTTTGTGTAATCTCAGACACTTTTGATCCTTTATTAACGGCTTACTTCACTTTTGAGTACCTCCAGTGTGGCCACTCGCAAGTGGGTTGAAGCATCGCATCGGATGTTTGGTCGAAAATGTTTATCTTCACAAACGCATTATTCTCATGTTCGATGTTGGCAT